>NW_027132983.1:0-5556230 GCF_026122565.2 Emydura macquarii macquarii | reverse complement strand
GAGCCCTGTGGAGCAATTCTCTCCTGTGTCTCCTGCCTCCCCATATGCCAGAATCGACATTAAGAATGCCCAATGATCCCGTCTCCTAGTAAGACCAATGTTAATTCAAATTTCATCCATCAGCTAATAAAATCTCTACTGTATCATCAGAAGAAATTTCAAACCAATTTGGGGAACTGGGCTTCTGCATACTCCTAAATTCTCATATCTCCTACATGGGCAGGAGAGAGGAAAACCAGTGAGCCCCATGGCTCCCTAATCCCTATATGGCCTTCATTATGGTTGATCTTGGTTACTACTAAAGGAGAAAATAAACTCCATCTAATCAGGGATGGAGTTTTACACTACTCAGAGTCCAAAGATTTTAGGGAATAATCTCTTTAGAAGTGATTACTGGGATCTCAGTTGCCTCTTCCTGAAACTGGCCTGTAGAAATACCTTTATAAATACTTTGCCATCCTGGTAGAGGTGTTCCTCACCCACTGTCTACCCTACAGTCCTAGTAAAATACCAAGAATGAAGTTGATCTCACACTAGAGATGTGACTGCCGCATTTTCTGTTTTCAACTCCCTTAGTTTCTCTCTCAGAGGGGACTCATGACTTAGAAAAATGGGTCCAAAGTTGCAGACCTGAGTATTCCCAGAGTACCTTAAATGAACCTTTGCAGGAGTCTAGACAGAACACAGACCTCTGGCTATGGACAGGGTTTTTAATAGGATTGCATCCATATTTTCAGAAAGGAGGGGGACCTGTTCCACACATGTACCTGAAACCCTGCAGCCTCAGAAGTACTGTACCCTAGGGTAATGAGTGTGCTGGCCGCCAGAATTACCTGCTGAAGGATACATTTTTAAGGATGTGTGAAGAGGGTCTGGAGGGTAGGAAAAAATAGCTAAAGGACCATAAGGAGTTTTCCCATTGGCTGTGGAGATGAGGTCTCGATGGAAACTTCATCCTGAATGAAATGGAAACAACAAAATATTAACCGTGGGTGGGGCACTGGGAGGAGCCATTCTCTATGGACTGTGGGTGGTAATACACAATAGGTTTATTATTCTCTTCCTCTGTGTAAAATGACAGAAAATATTCCAGTGTGTTCCTAATAATACTATTTTATCAGTAACCAAAGCAATTTATGAACAATACATTTAAGGAAGGCAGTGAGCAGGAGAGGAGCTAAAGCATGCCTGGTTCCAGCATGGAGCAGGAAACTCCATTTAAAAGAGTGGCTTATGAGTTTTTAATAATATTTTAGGAAGGGATCCCTGTGAGGAACCCAGACATTCAACCACTTTACAGCCAAGGGGTTCAGAAGGAGACATGATACCCTGTACAGTAAGTAGAGCTGCCTGCAGGATCATGTGTGAAGCTATCAGTGGGCTACACGCTAGTCTCAGGCTTTTTGACTTAGCTATGTGACCCAAATTCTCATCTCTTCCCTGTTAACAGCCCCCCCGCCCTCCCCCCCGGCTCCCACACACACTCTTCACTCTCTACAAAGTGTACTGCAAAACTTTTCTTATCATCTTACCATGGATTGAAGAGAGACTGAATACAATCCATCCTTAGATGTATTCGATTTCTCAGACCTTAATTGAATAACAACAAAGATATTCACATTCAACATTCAGAAAATACTCCATGTAATTAAAGAGTTATGATCTGACAATGGGAGTATCTTGTCTTCTGAGAGCTATAGGGTTAGGACAGCTGGAGCATGGGGGTTGCATCCCTGACCATCTTGGCTAACAGCCATTGATGGAGCTATCCTCCATGGACTTTTCTAATTCTTTTTTAACCCAATTCTATTTTTGGCCTTCACAACATCCCCTGGCAATGAGTTCCACAAATGGACTATTCGTTGTGTGTTTTGTTTGTTTTAAATCTGCTGCCTACTAATTTCTGCATTGTAAACAAAGAGTGGAATACATCCTGTACAACTCTTCTGGTATTAACTCTCCTTATTTCTATAATAAAGTTAATAGTCTTTCAATATAAAGAAAGCTCAGAATGTGAAGCCTTTCGTGCTGCAGGGCAACACATGCACCTTGACAATCCTTTGTCATATCTACCCATTGTGCATCACAGAAATGGATAATACACAGGGGAGTGCACTGGGATCATAGTGGAGCTGCTTTAGGTCACCTAATCAATATCTTTGCAATCTATAAAACAGGGAGTGGACACAAGTGAGGGATAGCAAGCCAATGAGATTTTAACTTGCATGGGTAACTCACCTTATAATGGACACAGATACCACAAAATGTCCATATATGGAATAAAGTGAGCCTCACTGATACTAAATTTATAAGACACATAACAATCAATTGCACTGATATGTCCATATATGGAAGAAAGTGAGCCTTATAATGGACACATAACACTACTATGTCCATATATGGGAGAAACTGAGCCTCTGATACTAAATTTATAAGACACATAACAATCCATACCATGAATATGACCATTTATGGGAGAAAGTGAGCCTCACTGATACCAAATTTATAAGACACAAACCTCCATGACATGGACTTCTGGATTAGTGTGGGGAGATTTATTTAAGGGCCATAAATTTCTTTTCCTAGATTATTTCATGCAGGATGTGAAAAGAATAGACACCAAGTAATGTTCAGGTATGGGTACAAGAACCTTGAAAGTCAAAGCTGCTGTTTGATTCAGCATCTCTATTGACATTCTGTCTATAATTCCTGCCGCACTAGGATAACATTCTTCCCAGGCTCTTCTCTTATCTTTGCTTGCATTAGGAATTGTCTAGGTTTAAAATTACAAGAATAATCTGTCAAATGCCTACTAAGGTCTGGTCCAAAACCCTTGTGGCCCCACAACTCCTTTCATAAAACTCTCAGACAGTTCCACTATGTTGGGTACATGAACAAATTCACTTATTTAGCCACATCAAAATCTCTGCAGTATAGTACAGCACAGCGCCAACTGGCTCTCTTGGAGGTCAAGTTGAGCACTGACTTCTGTTCATTGCCGCAATAGCTGTGCTTGGGGGAGGGGATGTCACAATGAAGTCTATGACACAATCGCCATGACCCAAAAAGGGTGATGTAGTGGCTGTTATGTATGTGTGCATCCCTGCCTGGCCTGCCCATGAGTTTGTGATGATATTGACCTCTCTGGGGACTAGCCTAGATAAAGATAAATAAAAGCCCCAATTTTAGGGAGAACTGATGGTCATTCTTTTTGCTCAAGTGACAGAGGCCTATTTTTGGAGCTGATGATCCTGAGTTCTGCTTCCCGTGCTTAGCTAACAGCTGGCATCTCTCCAGTCTGTCTGCATTCAGCCCTGCATTCAGTAGAAGTAGTTTATCACATTAGGGATAACGGGTACTTCTAGAGAGGACGATAAAACAGGAGAATCTCTAGATCTGGATTCTTTTTGTGGTTCTGCTTTGACTGATGGCGACTTGTAGAAATTACTTAAGTTCTGTGCCCGAGGGAATGACTAGAGACCATATATTTCAGTTATCGACTTTTTCTTTTTAAGTGAAGTACCTGCTGAAGAAACGCACTTTACATCTTTTTCATGCAGCTCTAAATGGTACAAATAAATTAAGAATTTGATATAGTTATAAACTGACAACTGCTCTATATATCAGATATTAGAGCAATACCCTAATTAAGTATTTCTGATCCTTTCATCCCCAAATACTGACGTGCCAAACATTAATTAAGCAACAGAACACCCTCGTGAAGTAGTTAGCTGTTATTCTCATCAGTTTGGGTGAGTGAGTGTAAGTGATTTAAGGGAAGTCAGTGAGAGAGGTGGGAATTGAATCCAAGTTTTGAGTTTCACAGCCCTACTCTAACTACTGGAAAACACTGTTAAGATCTTAAGACCTTTTATGTTACTGACTACAGGTTGGCTGTCCTTACTATTAAAAATAAAACTGTTCCATGGATGTGATAGCTCAAACTTTACTTAGCACATACTCCCAAGAAGTGTAAGAAAGGGTTCAGTTATCTTAATTTCCTTCAGCCATTTCTCAGGTCACTCCTTAACTATGGTATGCTACATGAAATACTTTCCTTTGGCCATATATCAGGTCAATTCCCTAACCACAGTATGCTGCATGAAACACTGTAGCTAGAGTATCTCTCTTTTGGCTTTAAAACATATTATTAAGCATTGGTCTCTGCTGCTATGGGTGTTATCAGAAGATATAAAAAGATCTGATGTGATTTCTATGTCCTTGCCAGAAAGCACCTCCTATGAGATTGCCAAACATGATGAGGCACTTTGTGTGCACAAACAATGTGTGTGCTTGGTGTGATCAAAGATGTGAGTTCAGCTAGAATTAGTGCCCTGCCTTAGCTGTTCTGAAAGCTGGAGGTGCATAGTTCTGTGGGGATTACAAGGCAACTGTTGAAGTGGAAATTGTTGCCATGAAGGTGCTGTCACAGAGGTTTCAGAAGTGTTCTAGAACTTGGATGGTGATCTGCTACTGAAGGGGAAGGATTGTTGTGGCTGGATTCTTAGGAGGGGCTTTTCCTCAAAAAGGGTTCAGCAGTCTGGTGTGTAGGGAGCCGTTCTTCCCAGAAGTGCTTGTCCTAATTTGTGCTCACAGCTTCTGCAAGCAGTGCCTGGTAGAGATCCTTATCTGCCAGAACCAAAGTCGTGTAATGGATGGTTCTGCTTTCTGTGCAGGAAAGCAAGTACGGATGCTCATTTAGTCTAATCACAAAACACGGTGTGGAGCAGGTAGGTGTTATCTCCATTTCAAAGATGGATAAACAGAGACACAGTGAGAATTAATACTGATAGCCTACTAAATATCAAAGATTAAACAAATCACTTTTTATTTATGTCATATTCACATGTACATGAATCAATGATATAATGCTTTCCCCTCTTATTTTTTTCTTGGTCTTTCTCTTGGTATCCTAGTTTACTTTTCTTTCTTATTTATATTCTGTGCAAAGAACAACACAGAAAACAAGAAATAACTTGCATATTAATTTATCTATCACAACTTAATATTTGTCAAAAAAGAACATGAAATGCCTCTTATCACATTATGAAATGCCATACAGAGCTAGTAATTTAACAGGCTATTAATATGGCTTCTTCGCTCTAGTTTTTAAATTCTTAGTTTTGTCTCTACATTGTTTTTAGTTTCTAATTTTGTTTTAAATTATTGTCACTTTTGCAGAGAAATGCCCAGAGAGCGAGAGAGAGGTGGAGAAAGGGAGGGAAAACATGTCGAGTGGCCTGGTTGGAGGACTGAGTCATGAGGAGGCAGCAAGAGCTCATCAAGTGAGAGAGGGGCTGAAGGCCCAGAGAGAGAGAGGTGAAAAGACAGCATGCATCCACAGGAAGGGGTGTTGACCTTGACTCCTAGAGGTGAGTGGAGCACCTTGTCACAGCTACTTTAATTTATTTAAAAAAAATAGTATTCCCCTTTCAACTGAGAAGTTACAAGGGTAGACTCAGAAAAAGAAAACATTTATTTAAGCTATAAAAACAAAGAAAAAGAGGTGATGAACCTTTAGGCAATCTGGAAATCCCAATTAGACAGAGCAAAGGGAGGACTGACTACCCTCTAAATGCTCTATTTATTTTTGCCCTCTCTGGTTGAGACAAAAAGCTTGGTGGGAAGAAGATGCAGGAAGGCAAAACCAGAAAATTACCTGAGCAATTTGGTCAAAAATGGAAGTATATTTTAAGGCATTAAAATAAATGTATATAAAGGAGCTCTCCATAATGTGTGGTGGTTTGGGTATAAAATCTAAAAAAGGAAATTAAAAATTACTGGCCCCCTCCCAAAGAGGCTTATCACAAAGACCCAGCCCCAAGCAGGGCCAAAGGAGTTTGAGGCTTTTTGAGCTCCAAGGCATAAGTTAGTATTTTTGACGACAGTCTTGAGGAGTTGAATTTTTATAGAGTCCACAACTTGACTGCTAAGACCCTGGTCCTGCAATGGCACTGTGTGTGGATCTCTGCACCTGCATGGAGCGCCACTAACTTTCCTGGGGGGCCTGCATGACTACAAAGGACCCCCATGTGGAGCTCATTGCTGGACGGGGGCCTGAATTTGCAACCACAAGGTTTCACATGTGCTCCTTAGCACAACACCACACACAGAATTTACAAGCACACACACTTGTGCAAAACAGTCAGGGCATTGTGCTTAATTGCTGGCAGAAGCTTAGAAATATTTGGGGTTTAAATTTTCTAATTTAGCAATGAAGAAATGGATATAAGCGAAGACAGATTTCTCTTTGGCTATCCTATCATTTCCTTAACACCCTGAAGGATAAATGCACCAATGTCCTGCACAAACACTGACAAGATGGGCTTTGTGCAGGAAACCATGAGGGGTGGCGGGAGGGGTGGAATGAGGAGGGCTTGTGGCTACTGGATCTGTGTAATTAGAGACCCAATGACCTTTTTTGATTGTCTCTGGATTGGTGGCATGGAACCCAGGTTTGCTACGCTAGGCTTTGTCTTCCAGCCCCAGCACCTTAGCCGTTTAACAGCTGTGGGGACCCTCAATGGCCTCTGCACCTCTTAGTGATTGCTGTTCTACGTGTATTTAGAGTGAATGTTTAGTTGCTGCTGGTGCAATGCAATAAAATCAGGTGGCTAGGACTCTGTTCTAGAAGGGAAAAAGCTTTTAAAATTGAATTAGCAGCTTTTTTTTTAAAATAAAGGATTTCAGGTGAGTGAAGAATATGGGAAGATGCATAAATACGAACAAACACATGTAATAGAAAGTATGGGAATAACAGTCCATCCCAAAGAAAGCAGTCCGTGCTGCAATTTCAGGAAGACCCCGCAGAACCTGAAGGTGTTCAGATCCCTGGTTCTGCCTTAAAATTAGCCAAAGACAGAGGTCATATACAAAATTCTAGTCTGGACTTTAAGAAGTCCTCAAGGTTTGGCATTGTTCTGGTGTGGGATTTTGCTTCCAGGCCATCACTACAGTCTAATGAAAAGTGGCTTTGGATTACTTTATTTACCTCTGTGAACTGATCTCTGTCTAGTGGTTGCTTAGACTGGGCTTGATGTCTCAGGTGTGGGGAGTGACGAGGACTGGGAGGAATTGAAGGGTGTGTGTGCTAGAAGAGCAGCAGCAGCCTTCGAAGGGGGAAGTCTGAGCCTCTCCCCCACCAGAGCAGAGCAGAGCAGAGCAGAGCAGAGCAGAGGTGTTCCCAGGATTCAGCACTTGCTCGGGCTCCCACTCTTTTTGGGGAGGCTCAGCTGCCAGCTGCTCTAGCCTGGACCAGTAAATCCACTTTTGGCAGGGTTAGAAAGTCAGGGAAGGCTCTTTATGGCCTTCCTCCTCTGTTCAGTTGTGGAGGGCCTGCTAAAACCTACACCTAAATGCACAGCGTATGCTATACATCTCTGCAACCTAACAACTGGGTAGATATTCGTCCTTTACTGGTAGCTGTCTGAATGAGTTTGCCACTAGATAACATCCCTTTGGGTATTAAGACTTTGACCTTAAGTTTGCTTTCAGTTTCCACGCTGACTGCCAGAAAGGCAAAACTGCTCTATCAGACCAGCTGAACTGCTCCGCTCTGCTCTCCTGTCTGACGATGTACTTTGCCGTTTGTAATGTCTCTGTGTGGTCCTTGTATGCAGTGTAGCCCCCCAGCAGCAACATGTTCCACGTCAGGCTCTTGGACTGGAAAGTGATAACACATGGGCAGTGGATTCTCAGTCACTCGGCTTCTGTTGGGCAGGGCAAACATGGCTTTAAGCCACACTTCCACTTCCTGTGTTCTGGGACCAGGCAGAACCAGCCTGCTTGTCTGCAGGCTGCTCTAACTTTGCTTCTCAGAACACCCTGTGGTTTTTGTGGAGTAGATAATAGTCAGACTAGGTTGTGCTCTGGCCACACCCTTTCCCTGACAGTGGGGGCTGGGAGCAGGCTGCATATGAGCCAGGGTGAGGTATATTCTCTGGGATTCTTTTCCTCCCACTTCAAGATGTCTTTACATTGTCAGACTGGCACAAATGGGCCTTAGTGTGCAAATGAGAAGGGCTGTACGCTTTTCTGCCACTGAATTCTGGGCTGTCTGAGCTGCTGAGGAGTGAGTTGGAAGCGCAGCCCAATCCTGTGCTAGTAGTTAGACAGGGGAGACTAGTTATCGCTGAACTTAGGGAAGAGGGATCCCGTAGCACTGAATAATCTTATCTGCTTAATCAGTGTTTTGAGTCTTGAGTGAGCTGGGAGGTTTTAAAATGGGACATCGAAAAGAACCACAAAGGGATTGTCATGACTCAAGTGAGGAGTGTTGTTTATTCTTTCATCCTCTTTCAATTATAGAGACATTCAGTTGGTTACACATCAGGCTCTCCTTACAGACCTGTGTAATGTCATTTCTTTTACACCTACATGTTCTGACTTTCTTCAGGTTGGACTTATTTTGACAATTTGAAACTTCACGGATATCTGCTGGTGGTTTGCACAGGCAGGCCCATAGTTAGTAAATCAAACACAGCTCATGCTGTACTAGTTTTCCTTTTTCTTTCCTGTGAATTCTAATGATCTTTGTCACACAGGGAGAAGTTCTGCTCTATACAAAGGGATAGCACAAAACCAATGCACCATGGATCATTTAGTCCCTATTTCATGAGTGATGCATGTACCTTTTGTTGACCCATTCACAGATGCATGAAATTACACTCTCAAAGTAGATTTTCTTAAAAACTAAATTTCAGTCATCCAGGGAATAAAGAGTTGCACATTACTCTGCCAGGAATTTGAAAACATTTTACAAACATTAAACAAACCTTGTCACACTCCCTGTGCAGGAAGTATTATTGTATCCATACTACAGATGGGTCAACTGAGGCTGAGTGTCTGACTCACTTCCTTAGCAGGACTAGATCTGTTATTTTGACTTCCACCCTCCTGCTCTAACCACTCGATCAGTCTCTATTTAGATTTTCCACATGTTCTCCATGCCCTTATATTTATCTTACAGGCTGTGTGGAGGAGAGTGAGGTTTTGCTGTTTCTATTTGTAAATGCTTGGGATGTACTCCGATACTAAGTTGATAGGGGATATATAACAACATGCATAGATAGGGGTTTCCACAGCTCTGATTCTCTTTCTTCTTTTTCGAACATTTTTATCCACACTAATCTGGTTAAACAAGCTTTTAACTTCATTTTCTTTTGTCACTTTACCCCAGAATGGACAAGACATTTAATTCCATCTTGTATCTGATTATCTTTTTATTCAGA
Source organism: Emydura macquarii macquarii (assembly GCF_026122565.2). NCBI lineage: Eukaryota > Metazoa > Chordata > Testudines > Chelidae > Emydura > Emydura macquarii. The sequence goes on along the minus strand of NW_027132983.1, from coordinate 5,547,000 downwards.
GTGGTAGATATTCATCTCTGGTGTATTGTATTGACATCTGTGCAGTCACTCCATGGATAAATTTGACTCATTGTCTTTTTTCTTTTTGTTTTTACCCTACATTTGTTCCTCATGAAATCCTGCACTGTTTCCATTTCACTGTGGAGAATCGCCACAAAATGTCAAGATGCTTTAAGGATGAGGTAATAGTATATTTTGCATCAGGTGGCATTTTTTCTCTGATTCCTTGAACTGCATAGTTTAAATCACCAGAAGCCATATCCACAGAAGCCGTGTTTTAATGGGTCACTTTTTTTGATAGAAGACTCCAATGAAAACCATGGTGCTGCAGGATGTGATTAAGTATATGACACTCTTCCTCTGAGTCAGTAATAAACTCATGCCCCAACCTGACCCTGAGGGACACTGCTTTTCTAGGTAGTATCTTTTAGATGAGGTGTTAAAATTAAGGTCCTGTCCAATGATCTCCTGTCAGTTTCAAATAATCCCATTGTTAGGACTGCTTGGTTAATGAGATTCCACCTACCTAAAACAAACCTGAAATTTCTGTTGCAGATGGTATTCTTCATTCCCTGTGCTATACTGTTATGTAGTGTTTCTTTGCTTTTCAAATTGGTGAGTCATTGCATCCTAAAGGTGCATTTCAGATGTCTGTGAAATGCGCAAACTGAGCTTCTAAAGCACTATTATTAATCATATTTATTACAGTAGTGCCTCAGGGGCAACCAAGAATGGGGCCCCATTTTACTAGGCACTGTGTAAAAACAATAATAGATGGTCCTTGCCACAAAGAACTTACATTTTAAACAGACAAGACAGATGCCTTCCTCTGGGGCATGGGGCATGGCTCACTTGCTGGTGGATTCTCTGTATCTTAAAGTCTTTAAACCAGGATCTGAGGACTTTAATAACTCAGTCATAGGTTGGAAGTTTATTACAGGAGTGGGTGGGTGAGGTTTTGTGGCCTGCATTGTGCAGGAGGTCAGACTAGATGATCATATTGGTCCCTTCTGACCTTACAGTCTATGAGTCTAAGCAGGATGGGGGAAGGGTTAAAACACACACACAAAGTGAACAGTGTAATGGCAGCAAATGTCATGCTAGGTCCATGACTTTTTTGGGATGTGTGTTTGAGTTAGGAGAGAATCAGCTAAATGAGAAGAAAAGGGAAGGGAGTTAAGGGGGCAGGGTATGGAGAAGAGTGCAGAAGGGGCAGGTGTGGAATGAGCTGAGGTGAAGAGATTGTGAGGGGGAGGGGCAGGAGGTGACAGTTGGAGCAGTCAGTCAGCACAGGGCAGAAAAAGTTCAGCCCAAATTATAGGAAGTTCTCAATGGCCAAAGGTCCCTGCTTTGGCTGCTTCTGCTTCTACTGGCTGGATTCTTTGCGCAGTTTTCCCAAAAGGCTGAGGTAATGGGATACACCACCTGGGTCCTATTGCACCCCGTCTTGGGGAGAGGTCTCCCCGTCCAGTTCTGGGTCCAAGAGGGTGCTGGGGGAGGGGTGGCCGTGGCTTGGCCCCATTTTACCATCTGTCCCTGTTTTGGCTGCTTCTGCTCCTGCTGGCTGGAGTCTCTGGCTGGCTCGTTGCTGTTTCCCCCAAGGCCACAATATGTGAATAAGCCATGCATGTATCCAAGGGATGTGATTCATGTTTGTTTTTGACTTCGACTGTGGTTGTTTTTTTCACCGACGTTTCCCTTAGCCGTGCTACTGTAACTCCAGATTGTTTGCTCTCCACTCTTCTAAGTGACCAAAATGTTTGTTCAAGCAGTTTCGCAAATGGAATAAAGCTCTCAACACATCTGTTTGGGTCTGGCTACCAACTCCATCCAGTATATGTCTTTTATCAGAACGCACTGATGTGATGGTAGTACTGCTGACTCTGCAGGAGTGTTTTCTCAACATGACTCCTTTATAAGACGGGTGGAGAAGGTGGAATGCCACCTCAAAGTGTTATGACTCAGCTTCATTCTCTTTGTTGGTTATTTTCTCCTATTAGTTGAGGCCAGCGTTAAGTCTTGAGAAGAGTGATTAGACTGGCCATTCATGTGCTGTTGCTAGCTTTCACCTCCCAGTAAGCTGTGGTCTGAACCATTAAGTCAGTTTGCAAAGAAGGACCCAGGTGAAAAACTGTCCGTACCTGACAGCTTTCTCTTGCTCTCATGATGAGCCATGTTCAGACTCAAGCAGCAAACAGTAGTCTACTATAATTTGTTGCCTTAGCTTCTCAGAAGAGGAGAGATAATTAGTTTGTGGGGAAATTGGACATATATTAGATTTTAACTATGACAATTATATTGATTACTGCAGTGCTCACTACACATCCTGCTGCAGTTGCTTGTGTCCTTCCTCTGTATCCTCTTCAACAGTTCTGCAAGGCAGCTGACTGATTTCTTACAGGGCTAAAGGGCCAAATTGGGTGGTTTCACTGCCTCTCAGGGAGCTGACTTTTAATCTCTGGTCCATACATATTAACCAATAACCATGTTTTATAGCAGTTCATTTATATCCTAGGTACCCCTACAGAAAGGATTATGTTAATTAGGGTATGGAACCAAGTTCCAGGTACAGTTTGTGTGCATAATGTATGTGTATATCTGAATATACAAATACGCCTCTCCACTCTGACACTGAAGGCAGGAACGCTGCTTGCATTGGCTCCATTTTGTTGGTAGTGGTGTTATGCTAATGCAATGCAATGAGTTCTTTTGTAAAGCCTGACAATGCACCTTGTTTCCTGACACTGAGAGGAGTGCATGCTGCTGCTCTGAACACAGGACCAGGCATTCCTGAGTTCTAGCTCTAGCTCTAGCCCTTACTCCTGCCTATGGTGAGTAGAAGCTTTATACAGGTAGAGATCTGGGAAGGGGTTAATACAGGACAGGAGATTGGCAGTGGATCAGGTGGCATCCATTAGGAAAAACATTTGGTTGTTAGAGACCATCTTCTTTCAGACAGCAGAGGGCTGTACACACACCCAAGAACTATCATTTGTGGAAGTCTGTGTACCCTGACTTTCTCCAGTATTCCTGGAGGACAAAACTGCCCTTCCTGCCAAAAAAGCTGGGAACAAGAGAGAGACTGAGTAGCAACTGCACCCAATAGAAAGAGGTAGGGCAATTCTACACAATCCTTCTGTGAGGCAAGTCCTGTCACCTGACCTCTGTTCCTAAGGTTCCACCTTGTAAAATGGTTATGATTTACTATCCAACTTAAAAGCATGTGATGTGCCTAAATTCACCTGTAATGGGAATGTCATTTGAGATGGAGAAGCTAAGTATTTTTTTCTTGCTATAGGAAAAGTAAGAAATTTTTTAAGAAACAAAGACACTATTAAACTTAATGGGAAGTGCTGTAATCTTAGAGGACACAGGGCTGTGAGAAAACAGTAGCAAAGATCAAAAGGAAAATAGTGTATAAAAAACACTCTGAATCCTGAAGGAGAAGCACAGGTAGCCTGATTTCCACCCCCCTCCCCCCCCCGTTTATTTACACGTGTACAACTGGAGTAATTCCCCTCAAGACAGTGGTAATATAGCAGTGGAAAATCGGTGTGAGATTGGAATCCAGCCTGGACTCTGGAAGTTGTGATCATTAGCTAGAAATAAATCTCTGGAGTCTCAAGAGAGTGCTAATGAATGGATAAAATCATTATAGAGAACCTGATGAATGACCTTGCTTGTAATAGGAGCCTTCATGAGATCCAGTTCTGTGTTCTAGCAATAGCGCAAATAGATTCAGTTTTGCCTAAACTGTTATATTGTCTCTGAAATGGCATGTTAAAGATCTTGTACTGGGTTAACGTTATTTCTACACTTTGTTTTTTCATTCAAAGGCAGTTAATGTATGCTAGCTACTGATATGAAAGATCTCAATGTGCTTTACAAATAGTAATTAGTGTCACATCACTCCTGGGAGTTAAGCAATGCAAACAAATAGGCAGCAATTTAAAAAATGGATAAAAGGAAAGAAACATTTTGTTTTGTAAAACATGACATAATTAACATGTTTAACAGTGAGAGCCTATTGAGATTACTCAGACCAAGAGTTTAGCTTGTTTAAAACATATGGATTAGTCACTTTTCTAGAGAATAAAGCTAACATTCACAGTGATTAGATAGGGTAGATAGTGTATCAGGGGTGTAAATCTTCATGCTGGAAGACGTAAACCAGCCACTGGCTGTGTGGGTTAGGAACATCTTTCCTATGGTCAGGCTATTCCATAACTGTCCATCTTTGGGTTTGTTGCACCTTCATCTGAAGAATCTGATACTGGCCACTATGGGAACAGTATTCTGGACTATGTGGCCCATGGTTTTGATTTGTTATGGCAATTTCTATGATGCTATCCTCCTTTTGCAGATGAAAAAACCGAGGTAAAATACACAGAACTAAACTTGCTCACGATTACACTGCAAAGCTTGAATTATAACTCTCATCCCTTGGCTTCCAGGCCTGTATCTTAACCACTGAACCTCCTCTACTCCCCTCTCCTGAAGTAGAGATTACAAAAGAAAAGGCATTAATCCCAACGATTACTAATCAAGGATTGAGGTCTCAAGATTCTTTTGCAGAACAGAGATGGAGGGGAGGAAAAGGGCAATAATGATGTTGAAGTGGTCTTATATAAAGAGGATTATTGGGATCTAGTAAATGACTGTAAAATAAATGCTTCCTCTTGAATGAGAACTACTCAGGATTCACTAAAGCCCTCACATTCATTACTAATCTTAACCTGAATCAAAAAAATCTTTTCTTGCCAGAGCTGTCATTTGCTTGCATAAGAAAGGGCAAATAGCTGAAGGAACCACTTGATGGTTATGAAGCAACAGAAGAGAGAACTTCAGTTATGTGCTATGTGTGTGGACTTTGGTTAACTTAGGCTATAATTGTATTGCCAAGTCTACAGTTAAATGGGATTTAATATCCAATATCCTGCCCTGATGACTTTTTCATTGCCTGTCTGAAGACCTGTTTCAGATTTATCATTTTATAATTTTTTTAATAAATCAAAGAATAAAAACCTCTCTTCCCCACAAAAATGAGCATAAAAAGTAGTGACTATGACCCAAATCCTCAAATGAATTTAGTCACCTAATTCCCACTGCAATCAATGAGAGTCAGGGGTGGGATCCATAAAGGAACTTGGGTACCTATGCCTCATTTTTAGGCCCCACTGAGATCCACAAAACTCCCACCTGGCAGCTGCTCCTTACCCTGTAGGTTTCTAGAGTCACTCAGTTCCTAAGTGTGTGCAGAAAGAGTACCCTAAGTGCCTATGTTTCTGCCTGTTGCTCTGTTGCCTCACTCTAGGTGGCCAGATGCTACCTCCTGCCTATGTCCCAGAGTGGTTCTCAGATCAGAAGAAGACAGGCATTTGTCTGCCTAAATTGTATGCTAGGCCTGATCAGATAGGCATGTCTAGATGCTGCTTACTAGATCGAGCCCCCTCAAGTGAGTTCACACAAAACAGCTGCAGGGGAAGGAGGGGGACCTCCTGTAACCTTTAGTCTAGTGGTTAGGTACTCAGCTGGGATATGGGAGACCCCCCACTTCAAGTCCCCCCTCTGCCTGATGAAAAGAAATTTGAGCAGGGATCCACATCTCTCAGGTGAGTGCTCTAACCATAGTGCCAACTAACTTTCTCTAGCTCAATTAATATTTATTTATTTATTTAAAGTGGAAAAACTTCAATAGAAGAGACTGAGGGAGCTCCACATCAGAATATTCCATAGGGCAGTGGCTAGGGCACTCACCTCTGAGAGCAGATCCCTGTTAAAATCCCTGCTTCCTCTCAGGAGGTGGGGGAACTTGAATGGGGAGTGGTCTTCCACATCTTGGGTGAGTACCCTAACCACAAGGCTAAAAGTTATGAGAACTCATCCCCTCTGTCAACATTTCTAAAGTACTTTTTAGATGAAACATGCTATATATTTGCCAAGGATGATACTTCCCAAAATAGATATAGGCTGTTAATCACAATATAAATGAGAGCATGGTTATTTCCAGAATGTAGTTAAAATTAAAACGTGTGAGAATTATAGGTTGAACAGGGAAATTGGGAGATGGTATTGCCATATAATCAGATATACTTCTCAATAGCACTTGTTCAGTCTAAGATATATCTTTCATCAAGAATAAATGCTTATTATAGATTTGATGATTAGGAGGTGGACTGCCAACATCTTTTGGGTTTTTGACTTAAATTATCTCAAAGGCTGATTAGCAGAGATTTGAGTGCGATCTGGGATGGTGTAAAGAGGAGAAAATGTAAATAAATTACAGAACAATTTAGTATTTCAGTGTAATTATTGCACTATGTATGTATGTTATGCTAAAACTATTACTACATCACCTGCATTGATTTAAATGGGAGTTTTGCATATGAGATTACAGGAATAGGTTCTAGTAGATATAATATGTTCTGGAAAATATCCAAAAGAGGACTTAAGTCCCTAAAGTTTTTCCTCTCTTCCTTCCCTCCTTCTGTAATGGAATAATAGCAGGGATTTTTCACTTTGGTTTTCAATGTACACTAGACAAAGGGTGCTCTTCCATTTGCCATCATTGATCTACACAAGTCATTTGATGTGAATTGCTCAAGTCTTCTTGTGATTAGTAATTTTTTGATGAATGGCAAAGAATGAAACCTAGTCAACAACTTAGTCCCAAAGGGTAGTTACAAATTGTTTTAAACCTAGTTTTAGTGGAAGGCAAGAAAGATGCAGGTGTCAGTTTTAGATCTTCATATATTTGCGATTTCTTAATGACCCTCCCCCAGTAATTTGCATAGTATTCAACTCATGTATATATGGATAAAATCATATCACTGTATATTAATGTTTGTTTCCTACTAGTAGTGGAATTTTAAAAATCTGAGTTAATATATTCAAGAATCTCCGATGCGAACAGGTGATTTTTGAATATCTCAAAATGTACCATGTTAAGACTCTTGAAATCTGGTCCAAGACACCAGAATTTGTCTACAGATATTAGCCTGGAAGAGTTCTTTTTTAAAAATGTTTATAAATATCTTTGATCTCTAATTTAATCTTCCTTTGACATTCCTTGCACATTTAAATCCTCTGACTAAAGAGAAGTGTAAGAAAGCTTAATCTTCTTCTCTTCTGACTTCACCAAATGTCTTAGTCCCTTAATGTCTATTCCAAAACACCTTCCTGGGTCACACTATAACTAGGCCAGCCCACTCTGATCATTCCTTCATTAGCTTCTGCCCTCTTCACCGCATTAAATACAGCTACTTAAGACCCTAAAAGACTTAACTGCGCCTTACTTATCAGTTCCAATGCACTATTGACCTATCCATTTCTGCCCTTTGCTTTGCTGCTGATGCCAGCCTTCCTCCTCCTTACTTTAATTTTCTAGCAGTCAATTTTCTATTTGCTGTCTGCCATGCCATCCCTTATGCACGGAAGGAGTTAAAATCCTTAAAGCCTTAACTTGTCTTTCTTCAGTTCCTTCCTTTAATCACTTAACAATGATTAGAAGCTGCTGTGATATGGCTGCTGCTTATTACACTTAACATCATTTCCCTTTTTCCATATCCTCCTGGATTCCCCTGGTTGTTTTTTTTTTAACTATTATCTCTTGACTCCTGTTAAGATTGTAAACGCCTTGGAGTAGGGACTTTTATCATGTGTATGTACAGCACCTAGCACAGTGGGGCCCTGATCACTAATTGGAGCTTGTAGGCATTTTGTCAATACTATTAAGTATATTGCATGAAACTTTTCCCTGAATTAATTTTATATGGAAAATGAGTTGTGAAAATATGATAATTTAATCAAGGTAGAGCAAAACTTTCATGATTTCCTCTACTGAACGAAGTTTTACAAGTTGAATATATGGTGAAATCCCACCCTGAACAGATGGTACATTTTTACACATGCCACAAGTTAAAATTATGTTTGTGGATGACAAGCTTTTTATTTGCTTGGGGGGGGAAATGCAAAATCATGGTGATATTTAATTTCAAAAGAACCTTCTGAGGAGCTCTAGGAACTTTCCAAACAAGGAATTAAGCTTCACAACTCCTGGAATTAAGGAACAGAGCTGTGTGATTCATGGATTTTTTTTTTTTTTTAGTTGCTAGCAGTTCTGAAAAATGAATAAATAAATAAAAATGGTTCAGGACAAACCTAAACTTTTTTTTGGCGGGGGGAACTTGCAGCAAATTGAGAAATCAGAATAATTGTGTTTTGAACAAAATTATTCTGACTTCATCTCAATTTGGGGCATTTTTAGCCTTTTTAAAAAGATAGGTGAGTGCCCCAATCATTAGGTTATAGGGGCTTCTGTAGAAGCTGTTCAACTTTGTTAAAATACGTGAATAGTCATGGTGGAGGGAGGGATGGAGAGAAAATGACTTTATAGCCCATTGATTAGGGCACTCAGCTGGAATAGGGACACCCTCTGTGCTCCATAGAATCATAGAATCATAGAATATTAGAGTTGGAAGGGACCTCAGGAGGTCATCTAGTCCAACCCCCTGCTCAAAGCAGGACTAACCTCAGCTATATCATCCCAGACAGGGCTTTGTCAAGCCGCATCTTAAAAACCTCTAAGGATGGAGATTCCACCACCTCCCTAGGTAACCCATTCCAATGCTTCACCACCCTCCTAGTGAAAAACTTTTTCCTAATGTCCAACCTAGACCTCCCGCCCTGCAACTTGAGACCGTTGCTCCTTGTTCTGTCATCTGCCACCACCGAGAACAGCCTAGCCCCATCCTCCCTGGAACCCCCTTTCAGGTAGTTAAAGGCCGCTATCAAATCCCCCCTCATTCTTCTCTTTTGCAGACTAAACAAGCCTAGTTTCCTCAGTCTCTCCTCATAAGTCCTGTGCTCCAGCCCCCTAATCATTTTTGTTGCCCTCCGCTGGACTCTCTCCAACTTGTCCACATTCTTTCTGTAGTGGGGGGCCCAAAACTGGACACAATATTCTAAATGCGGCCTCACCAATGCCGAATAGAGGGGAATAATCACTTCCCGTGATCTGCTGGCAATGCCCCTCCTAATGCAGCCCAATATGCTATTAGCCTTCTTGACAACCAGGGCACACTGCTGACTCATATCCAGCATTTTATCCACTGTTACCCCCCAGGTCCTTTTCTTCAGAGCTGCTGCCCAGCTCGTCGGTCCCCAATCTATAGCTGTGCATGGGATTCTTCCTTCCTAAGTGGAGGACTCTGCACTTTTCTTTGTTGAACCTCATTAGATTTCTTTTGGCCCAATCCTCCAGTTTGTTTAGGTCACTCTGTATCCTATCCCTACCTTGCAGGGTATCTACCACTCCCCCCAGCTTAGTGTCATCCGCAAACTTGCTGAGGGTGCAATATACCCCATCCTCCAGATCATGAATAAAGATCTTGAACAAAACCGGCCCCAGGACCGACCCCTGGGGAACTCCGCTTGTGACCGTTTGCCAGCTAGACATGGAGCCATTGATCACTACTCGTTGAGCCCTATGCTCTAGCCAGTTCTATATCCATTTTATAGTCCATTCATCCAACCCATACTTCTTTAACTTGCTGATAAGAATACTGTGAGAGACAGTATCAAAAGCTTTGCTAAAGTCAAGGTATATCACATCCACCGCCTTCCCTACATCCACAGAGCCAGTCACCTCATCATAGAAAGCAATCAGGTTGGTCAGGCATGACTTTCCCTTGGTGAATCCATGTTGACTGTTCCTGATCACCTTCCTCTCTTCCAAGTGCCTTAAAATGGATTCCTTAAGGACCTGCTCCATGATTTTTCCAGGGATTGAGGTGCGGCTGACCGATCTGTAGTTCCCCGGATCCTCTTTCCTCCCTTTTTTGAAGATGGGCACTATATTTGCTTTTTTCCAGTCCTCAGGGACCTCCCCCGTTGCCACAAGTTTTCAAAGATAATAGCCAATGGCTCTGAAATCACCTCAGCCAACTCCCTCAGCACCCTCGGGTGCATTGCATCCGGCCCCATGGACTTGTGTGTGTCTAAGCCTTCTAAATAGTCTTGGACCCGTTCCTTCAGCACTGCGGGATGTTCGCCTCCTTCCCATTCTGTGCCACCCAGTACAGCAGTCTGGGAGCTGATCTTGTCTGTGAAGACAGAGGCAAAAAAGGCATTGAGTACCTCAGCTTTCTACACAACCTCCGTCACTAGGTTGCCTCCCTCATTCTCTAAGGGGCCCACACTTTCCCGAATCTTCCTCTTGTTGGCAACATGCCTGTAGAAACCCTTCTTGTTCCCCTTCACGTCCCTTGCTAGCTGCAACTCCAATTGCGCTTTGGCCTTCCTGATTTCATTCCTGCACGTTCAAGCAGTGTTTTTATAATCCTCCCTAGTCATCTGACCAAGCTTCCACTTCTTGTAAGCTTCTTTTTTGTGTTTAAGTTCGCCGAGGACATCTTTGTTAAGCCAAGCTGGACGCCTACCATATTTGCTATTCTTTCTGCATATCAGGATGGTTTGCTCCTGTGACCTCAATAAGGTCTCTTTAAAATACAACCAGCTCTCTTGGGTTCCTTTCCCCCTCATATTAGCCTCCCAGGGAATCCTGCCCATGAGTTCCCTGAGGGAGTCAAAGTCCGCTTTTCTGAAGTCCATGGTCTGTATCCTGCTGTTCTCCTTTCTTCCTTTTGTCAGGATCCTGAACTCGACCATCTCATGGTCACTGCTACCTAGGTTGCCACCCACTTCTACTTCCCCTACCAAATCTTCCCTGTTTGTGAGCAGCAGGTCAAGAGAAGCATGGCCCCTAGTTGGTTGCTCCAGCACTTGCACCAGTAAATTGTCAGCGACACTCTCCAAAAACTTCCTGGATTGTTTGTGCTCTGCTGTATTGCTCTTCCAGCAGATGTCAGGGTGATTGAAGTCTCCCATGAGAATCAGGTCCTGTGAACTGGAAACTTTCCCTAGTTGAGTAAAGAAAGCCTCATCTACCTCATCCTCCTGGTCTGGTGGTCTGTAACAGACACCCACCACGACATCATGCTTATTGTTCTTGCTTCTAAGCTTAACCCAGAGACACTCAACTGACTTATCTCCAGTTTCATACTGGATCTCAGAGCAGTCATAGTGCTCTTTTACATACAGTGCAACTCCTCCCCCCTTTCGCCCCTGCCTGTCTTTCCTGAACAGTTTATACCCATCCATGACAGTGCTCCAATCGTGAGAGTTATTCCACCAAGTCTCAGTTATTCCAATCATGTCATAGTTTCTTGACTGTGCCAGGATTTCCAGTTCCTCCTGCTTGTTTCCCAGGCTTCTTGCATTTGTGTACAGGCACTTGAGATAAGTGATTAAGATGAATACTTAATTATTTACACCAAGTGGATCTAGCCCCAGAATTTTTTTGATTGAAATTATTTGAGTTCTAGCCTAGTACAACAGGATTTTAACAGTCCAGCTGTCAGAGATGGACAACAAAAGTCTTCATGATTACTGTTGTACTGTAACTTCCAATCCAAGTGCCTGTTAGAAGTGTCAGAACTACAATTACTAGGACATATTTGGACATTTAATTGAAGCATATTGCCTTCTCCACTTCATTCTCGCTCCACTTTTAACAGTATATACAGTTACTTGCATGAGAGTAATGATGTAAGTAATTCTCTTTTGGTTATCACCTAAAATATTCAGTGGAATAGAGATAGGACTAGGGTCAAGATCCTATGTACTTTGCTGGTATTTGCAGTATGTATTCCATATCTAAAGTGCATCTGCAATGGCACATTCTCATGTAAGAAAGCCCAAATACTAAATTAAACAACCACCTTGACTCCCATGCCCAACAATCCAATGGGCTGTATAGCAGGAGTATGTGGTAGTCAGCAGGTTATGGCAATTACTAGAAAAATCACTTAGCTAAAAATTTAAGCAGGGAACATACAAAGGCCTACTGAATGCACCAGATCTTTCAAATAGGACAACTCAAATTTCACCTTAAAAAACCCCACAACATAAATCATTCTCCTGACCCTCAAATTGAATATTGATAAAGCAGAAAAGTCACTGATGCTATTATACAGCGTACAGACTCTAGGGCCTGGGATTATTTTCATACATGTTAGAATGCTGCCTGGCATAATGGAATCCCAATCCTGATCCAGTTCATTGGGTGCTACAGCAACGTAAATGATGCCTAACAATAATAAGCATGGTGTGTAGGATTTCTCGTTTTAACAGGGACGATTTGTATTCTGCATTGTTATAAGTTTACCCATTCATTGGAAAGATGTCACACTTAGAAATTAAGCTATACATTTGAATCCTGATTTAAAGATATGTATATATGTGTATATATGGTCTGCCAAATGTCTTCTACCTGTACAAGAGAAATGTTCCCCCTTCTCCAGGAAAGCTTCACTAAACCAAGAGCTTATTTACAGGCATATTCTATGTGGTTCACAGGGAAAAAGCTCTCATGGCTAGATCAATCAAGTACCACCTATTCTGTCTCTTATAACAAGTTCTCTCATTAACAGTTCTGACACTGGACCTTATTGCTAGAAGCCCAGCTCTCTTCTGAGGTGTGACTAAACCTTTTAATTCATTGCAGCAAATGGATTTAAAAATAAAACATCATGTTGAAATGAAATGAATTAGATTTCTAGCACTCATTTGTCAGATGCCTGAACAACATGGCTATATAGGTGTAATGGGCATAATATCCTTCAACTAAGGCTAAGACATTGTGTAGCATTCACCCTGATGTGTCATCATTGACATCATAAAAACACATTAATATGACTCAGTAATACTTTATGCCCAATCCTACAAGATTCTGAGCATCCTTGCCTCATTTTACCATGGATGCAAAAAGAGGATACTTAGCAGAATTGGGTCCTTAGGAAAAGGGCCCCCACATGGGGGGAAAGGGTACACTTTATGGGGGCCTGGAGGCCCTGGGGGGCTTGGCAAAGGCTGCAACCCCATGGGTATGTGTGTGGGAGGGGGCCTGTGTTACAAGTTTGTACTGAGCCTGAAAAAATTATGCTTAGGCCCTGCTTAGGAATGCAAAATGGAGCTACATTCACTTTGTCAATTAGCATTATTGATATTAAAAGTTAATTTTGCCTGAGTCACATCTGAATATTTTAGTATAATTCAGAATTATGCACTATTTGATCTAAATTATGACTCTTGTGGGAGAGAAGAAACAAAGAACTAAGCACATTGTTTAATCACACACCTCCCATTTTCTGACCAAAAAAATCAGTATTTGCTGTTTTGTGCTAATTAGTCAGCTAAGGCCTGCATATACAAAGATGATTGTTTGCATAAATCCAGAAAGAAAGGTATTACACTAATATGAATATCCTTCATCTTTGTATAGGTTTCTATGGCTTACCTTCTTTATTTTTAAGATACTTCAGGGGCTCTTGTGCTACCAATCCACAGTGAGATGCATAAAGGATATTAGAGATCTGTGGCCATTTTAACACCTGACTGTGATGCAACACTGGATGTTTCTGTCATAGGTAGAACTGGGTGACATTTCAGTGGAATAATCTATTCAACAAAAACTATTAATGGATTTAGGTTGAATTTGACAAATTTCAGATGAATTAAAAATGAAAGGGAAAATAATCAAAGTTGAAACAGTTCATTGGCCAGTTATCAAATGAAACATTTCAACTTTTCATCCTGAAACAATATTTTGTTTTAAAATTCAGCTAAAACTAAGATGAGGTGAAGTGAAACAGCCTTTCCCTGTCTAACAAGCTGCATATACTCGAATGTAACATGGTTTAATTTAGATCACTGGCAATTGGTATGTGTCGTAAAGGAACACCACAAAATGAGATTTGTTTCAGTCAAAAAATGGGGGTGTATGCTGAACCAGTTCACTGTTCTCCTTAGGGTTGATGGGTTTGATCTTTGACTCAGCAGCTTTTGTAAGGAAACAGTTGAGCTGGAAATCAAACTCTTTATTTCCACTTGGTACTCTTTTTAAAGTCCATTTGCTAATGTCAATTAAAAGGCTTAGTTACACCACATGTGAAACCACATGGACTTCTGGCAATGACGCTGGGAGACAGAGCAGCTAATGAGAGAGGTGGCTGAGTAATGCAGACGTGACAGTGCTTGACCGATCACAGCACGTGGGCTTTTACTTTGTGCCTTGTGCACAACTTGCCCATAAAAAAGCTGCCTTTTAGTGCAGTGAGGTTTTTTCCAATTAATGCTTTAAACTAAAGATCTGTGGGCTGAATTTTCATGTATGCAACTTGAAATTTATGAAAAATTGGATTAACTTTTTTGCAAACATTGTCATGAAAAATGTCTCTATTTTTGCTTGCAGAGTCTGGAAGACAGTTATTTTGACACAAAACAGGGACAATTTTTTCATTATTTTAAAAAACATTCATCCCTTTTTTGACCAGCTGTACTGAAAGTACAAGTTTTTGCTTTGTTTGGAAACATTAACTACTCTTGTGTAGTAAACTCTGTAGTGCTCTGACATCTGAGATTAGATTCTATTACTCAGAACTGTAATCTTAAATTTGTCATTCTGTAGCAATTTGTAATTGGGTCAGGACCAGAGGACTGGAAAAACAGTGGTAGGAGAATATGGAGCCTTTTTGTTTCTAGCTCAAGGTCCCCACTCTGGCTCCTTTCCCCACAGGTACACTGGGGTCCCTATACCCAAAACCTTGCTCACCCTGATACACTTGTACCAAGTAAATGGAAATGAAGGGCCCAGTGCATAAGTGGCTAAAAAAGGCTCAAAGTTGATGTTCCCATCTCTTGTAACAGCCATCCAAGAGAGGGGGCTGGATTGAATGCTTCAGGATCTAATAACCCAGCATCTGTTGTGACAGCCCCCACAGCACTTCAAAGGATTAAAGGCAGAAGTGGAACTCTACTTGCTCTCATTTCCCCCCTTTCTCAGTTGCCGGTAGCATCCATCTTCATCCTGGATAGATGAATTCTGCATCCTGTGAGGAAGGAGTTTGAGCACTATGGCTTCAGGCAAGGGCTTCTGATTTGTCCCAGGTTGGCAAAGGCAAAGTTCTCACTACCTGATAGACTGCTTGGAGTGGATTTGTGATTACAGTCCAGCTCGGAGCTGACACATGTTTAATTCAAGTGCAGGAAAAACCCCAGTTGGCATCTTTTCTGGTACTCTTGACAGGAAGGCCAAGGTTTATAGTGGCAGGAGCCAGAACTGGACCCTTATTCCTAGAGGAGGTGCCGCCAGGTGAGGTTTGAAGCACTCTGTCCCAGCAGTGTATCAGCCTCTCTTTCCCCGCCTGTTTTTCTCCTCTTGTTGCTTTTGATATTGCAAACTGAAGAAATGTAGGCCATTGGCCTCTATCTCACTCTCCCATTGCAAAGCTGTGGTGACTGGATCTGTACCTAGCTGGCGACAGATGAGAGGAGAATATTTATGCTTTACAAGAGAGGCTAAGATAATTATGTAGGGTGGGTATTTCTGTTTCCTGCACTTTGGTTGCTAAGTTAATAAAAGAAATGGGATGCAGGCAGGGATGCTTTTTTTTAATATTCCTTTCTGTCAAAGATGTGCGCCAGGCTGAGAATGAATGGCGTGACTGTGGCTCTGCTGCTTCTCTGCCATCATTCACCCTCACTTGAATAAATTGTTTCTGAAGTACAAAGCTGTGCAAGACATTTGCATATAAAGTGAAGCAATGCTGTGTGCTGCTCCCATGATTTTTCATGCTTTCCATGATGGAAAAAGACCCTAACCTCTCCAGAAGAGTGGATTTCAGACTCATACAGACAGCATGCGTGGAGCAGTCTGTTTCCCATTGTATTATAGCTCTGCAATCAGTGTTGTACTAAAAACATCAACAGTTGTTATTGTAAATATAATTCACTGTTCAGTGTGTGTCTGTTATATCTCTGAGCTGGAGAGCTTATGTCTTTAGTTCAGGATGGTGCAACACTTGCTTGAAGCTCTATTGTTGGCCAAGGTGAGAGGCTAAGCCTATCATATAGACAAACGCTTAAAAAAAAAAAATAACAAGGATGAGGTTTAAATCTCATTTATGCTGCTGTAAATCAGGAATAATACAGTAGAACCTCAGTTATAAATGCCAGAGTTATGAACTGACTGGTCAACCACACACCTTGTTTGGAACTGGAAGTATGCAATCAGGCAGCAGCAGAGACAAAAAAAGTGAATAGAGTACAGTATTGTGTTAAATGCTAACTACTAAAGAAAGGAAACATTAAAGATTTGACAAGGTAAGGAAACTTCAGTGCTTGTTTAATTTACATTAAGATGGTTAAAAGCAGTATTTTTCTTCTGCATAGTAAAGATTCAAAGCTGTATTGAAAGAACAGCCATAATGTTTTGTTCAGAATCATGAACATTTCAGTTATCAACAACCTCCATTATCGAGGTGCTCAAAACTCTGAGGTTCTATTGTAGCACTTTTTCAGTGGTGTACTTAGCTATAGTAGATTAAATTCACTCTGCACAAGGATAACACAAGGCTGATGCAACACTTAAGTCCCACCTAAACTGTCAGAATACAGTTTAATTTGGATTTAATTAGTACACACACCCTGTGCTATCCCTCTACATAGGGATGAATTCCACCAAGAGATTGTCAAAAGTTTGCTGTGGTTGCAGGATCAGATGTAAAATTGTGAGGGGCATCTGCCCAGCTGGACAATTAAAATGACTTCATATTGCTAGTTTATTGTTGGGGAATTCAGCAAACAATGTGAAGCCTTTTCTGTAACCAATCTACATATTGCCCTCTAATCTGCAATCAATTAAATGCTTATTTCTTTACAAGGTTTTTTCTTGTGTTCTTAAGAACATAAGAATGGCCATACTGGGTCAGACCAATGATCCATCTAGCTCAGTATTCTGTCTTCTGACAGTGCCAATGTCAGATACTTCCAAGGGAATGAACAGAACAGGACAATCATCAAGTGATCCATCCCCTGTCTGACTGCCAGATGCTGGGACAGGATGAGACTTAGGGACACCTGGAGTATGGGATAGCAGCCCTGAGCATCTTGGTTAATAGCCATTGATGGACTGATAGTGTGAATTTATTAATTTATTATTTATAATAATAATTATTATTTATAATTTATTAATTCTTTTTTTAATCCCATTATACTTTTGTCCTTCATAACATCCCTGGCAATGCATTCCAGAGGTTCACTGTGCACTGTGTGAAGAAGTACTTCCTTTTGTTTGTTTGTTTGTTTTTAATTGAGAAAAGCAAACACCAACTAACTCAGATCATGGGCACATCTAAGTGTAGAATTCATGTAGTGTTAGATTCTTTTTTTAAAAGAAATACCATGCTGTTTTTGCTCTTAGTAAAATCCACCAACTTTGAATAATAAAGGAAGACATAATATTTCTATAGAATCACAAAAATAATACAAATAGAAAAGTAAATAGGAGCACGTACAACAGGGTGTATCCTACTGAAAACTATTACCATGTTTGGGTAGTATTTTTCAGGCTTACAATACTTCCTTGGCATATTTCCTAGACAAATAATACCAATCAATAAAACATGCCATTTAATTCCCTGGATAGTAGCCAAATGAGCAAACAGCCTAAAATGATTTGGATTTGATTTGGAAGTGGACACTGATGGACATATTTGAGTTTTCAAATCACAAGTCTAGATGAGGAGAGAAGAAACATAAAACTGCTGTTTCTTCCCCCACTCATCACTTGTATAGAATTTAAGCTGCTTCATTTATGAGGCTTTCAGGCCTGGTCTACACTGGCAACTTAGATCGATTTAAAGTCCCTTAATTCGAATTAATTACACCCGCGTCTACACTGGCACCACTGTTAATTTGAATTAAGGTGCCTGTAAAATCAACTTAATAAGACCACCTCTGCAAGTGGCTTAGCGCCTAATTCGAATTTGTTAAATTGATTTATTGTCAGTGTAGACGCAATGGGACTTAAATTGAATTAATTGACCTCCGGAATGTATCCCATAATGCCCCATTTTGACTGCTCTGGACAGCCGCGCTGTGCTGCTCTGTGGTCACACTAGCAGGAAAAGTCCCGTCCCCTCAAGCCCCGGGAAGATTTGAATTTTCATTTCCTGTGCTTGCTGCTAGCATGGAGAGAGATTTGCCACTGTTCTCACCATGGCTACTGTAAAGCCCAAACGTGGTCCAGCATGGAGTTGACCAGAGGTCTTAGACCTCATCGGGCTGTGTGGCAAGGAGTCCGTTCTGGCTCAGTTCAAGCCAGCAAAAGGAATCTAAACATTTATGGGAAGATATCACAGGGCATGCTGGAGAAGAGACACCAGAGGGACGCTCAGCAGTGCCGAGTGAAGATCAGGCAGCTGCGCCAGTCGTATCAGAAAGCCAGGGAAGCTAACAGCCACTCTGGCTCCTCTCCCAAAACATGCAGGTTTTATGATGAGGTGCATGCAATTCTAGGTGGCGATCCCACCACGGTGCCTCCCCGCAGCATCGATACCTCCACTAGTTCACAGTACATGATCAATGAGGAGGACACTGTGGATGAAGAGGAGGAGGAAGCTGTGGAGAGCAGGGTGCAGGAGAGCGGGATGTCCATTCTCCCAGAAAGTCAGGATTTATTCCTGACCCCCGAGCAGTCCACCAGCACACGGAACAGCAGAAATGATCCCAGGGAGGCACATCTGGTGAGTTTTCTTTCTTATTATCATTTCTGTCCTTGTCCATTGGGTGGGTGGGGGGCATGAGGAGGATCTCACGTGTTTCGTTGACTGTACTGGGTGGTTACCCAGGGATAAGTTTTTTTTATGTGATGAGAAACGCTACGTTTATCATCAGTTGATTTCACATGGAAAATTTAATGTATGTAATCTGATATCCCTCACCTGGAAAAAGTTTTCATGGGAGGGCTGCCTTGTTTCTCCCTCCACAGTATGATTCTTCTCTGCAATCAAGGTAGCCAGCATCATGGCTTCATGTGTTTTAAGCATAGCCTCCCCCCACCACGCCGTCCGCAGTTGTTCTCTGTAAGGGTTTGAAATACAAGCAGAGAGAGGAAATAATTTGCTACATTTTTTCATGGTCTCATTATTGAAATTGTTACATTTGTGTAATGTTCTTCACTATGCTAACTGTGGCTCCCTTCTTATTTTTCTTTCATTCTGTAGACACCTTGGCAGTGGACCGACCCTTAAGAAGTGCTGCAGACAGACTGTCTCAGATTAGAAAAAGGAAAAAAAAAAGCAGAGATGACATGTTTGCGGACTTCATGAACGCATCAGCAGCTGCAGAGACAGAGCAAAGAGCGAGATGGCTGAGCTTGTCCCATAACCTGGGACAAATGCAGGACAATGATCGCAGCACCACTCAGGAGATGCTGCGACTCCTGCGGGACCAGGCAGACATTCTCCGGCATCTTGTGGACAGAGTCCTGCTGCAGCCCCTCCATAATGCTCCTCAACCGATGGCTATGCCGCCTTCCCCTTTCCCTGCCCCCAGTAGGTCTCGGAGGAGATTGGCCAGGGTGCATTACGTGGTTACCTCCACCCTGGTGGAGGCGAGCAGAAAGCTGCGGTGGCAACACTGACTGCTGGCCAGCAAGCTACCACACTACCCCTGGAGACAGTGAATGAACCCTCCCCTCACTGCCGCATGACTTGATTGTTAAAAAATAAAGTTCTGCATCATTCGTTTCTTTATTAAATCATATCTTGTTCGGGAGGGATTTGTTGGGCACAGATATTGGTGGGTGGTGGGGGGATCATCAAAGGCAAACAACATACAGGAACAGAAATCACTCCTGCATCTCACTGCAGAACCTGGTTTTCAAAGCTTCCCTAATGCAAAGCTCTCCGCAGTTATTGCTCAGCGTAGTGCTGGCAGCTGGCTGCTCATAACTGGCGGCCAGTCTTTCTGCCTCCACAGCCCAACTCTAGGGGAACCTTTCCCCCTTCACTTCACACACATGAAGAACACAGCAAGCATATATCACAGAAGGGAGGTACTTCTCACTCATGTCCAGCCTAGTGAGGAGACTCCTCCATCTTTTCTTTAAACGCCCAAAGGCACATTCTACAACCATTCTGCAACTGCTTGACCTCTTATTAAAACACTCCTTGTCACTGTCAAGGTGACCGGTGTAGGGCTTCATTAGCCAAGGGAGCAAGGGATAAGCAGGATCCCCCAAGATCACTATGGGCATTTCCACACCCCTGATGTGAATTTTTTGGTCAGGGAAGAAAGTGCCTGCCTGCATCTTACAGAACAGCCCCGCGTTACAAAATACACGAGCATCATGCACCTTCCCAGACCACCCCACATTGATGTCTGTGAAATGACCCCTGTGATCCACAAGCCCCTGCAGGATCATTGAAAAGTATCCCTTGCGGTTTATGTACTTGGTCGCCAGGTGCGCAGGCGCTAAGATGGGGATGTGCGTCCCATCAATGGCCCCCCCGCAGTTTGGGAAGCCCATTGTGGCAAACCCCTCCACTATGTCCTGCACATTTCCCAAAGTCACTATCCTTCTTAGCAGAATTCTATTGATGGCACTGCACACTTGATTCACAGCTATGCCCACTGTAGATTTACCGACTCCAAATTGATTCCCAACCGAGCAGTAACAGTCGGGGGTTGCCAGCTTCCAGAGAGCGATGGCGACTCTCTTCTGCACCATCATGGCTTGTCTCAAGCAAGTGTTCATGCGCTTCAGGGACGGTGACAGCTCCAAGCACAGTTCGAGGAAAGTTCCCTTTCGCATACGAAAGTTTTGCAGCTACTGATCATCATCCCACAGTTGCATAATGATGCAGTCCCACCAGTCTGTGCTTGTTTCCCTGCACCAGAACCTGTGCTCCGTGGACTGCAGATGACACGTTACAGCCTGCAGCAATCTGGAATTGTTCTGCTCGATATCTCGTATCAGTGCAGTCACGGTGGCATAGGTGTAGTATCTGCTTCACATTCTTGCTTGATTTCTAAAGTACTCCAGGGTAAGCCGTGATGTATTTGTTACGCTCACAATTATAGTGCAGAGTTCAGCTGTCTCCATGTCTCTGCAGCAATGGTGATTGCGGGGAGTAAAAAAATGTTGTGAAAATACTTTTCCTGTTTGTTTGGGGGGGAGAAACAGCATAGCATCCTGGGACGATGACACTCGTCCCAACAGCCACCATGGTTAGTTGCACTGTGGGATAGCTACCCACATTGCACTGCTTTCTAATTCGAATTAAGGCTGGTCATTGTGAACGCAAGAGACCAGCGCAAACAGCGTAGTGTGCACACCTTGCTGCAATTTCTATAAATTGCCTGCTGAAAGTTGAATTAAACAAAGTCGAATTAACGTGGCAGCCTTAGACTCCTTCCCTCAACGCAATGATTTAAAGGTGACTGGGAATTGATTTCAAAATACAATTCAATCAGCCCTATGAAACCACACAGCCAAATCCATCCATCTGCAGAATTCAAAACACATATGCATCATGCTGCTTGTAATAATGGTTCTCAGCCGTGGAGTTTTCTAGGCTGCCTGACACCCGTTCAAAAATAGTTCTGGCAAAATGAATAGTTGATAGGAGACAAATCATTGGAATTTGTTCCACAATTCCTGTAACTTCCAGTATGCATCCCAGAATATACTGCATGAGAAAACACAGTTCCGAACAGTGTACTGTGAATGGTTAATTTTGAATTATCACAGAGTGGTGTGGACTCGATTAACAATGAAAGTTCCATAACAAAGCGATCTGGGCTCACTTTGGTTTGCTCCATTTTGTTCACTCTAAATGCAGTGTTTAAAACAACATCGATGTAACATCTCTGTGTAGATATGGCCTAAAAGAGTCAAAGCCCTTTCTTCAAGCCCTCCTGATTGTAGGAGTTATGCTCACTCAGTCTGGGGACAGAGCCAATATCCTGTGACTAATCATAACTAACCATCAGAGTTCAAAATCTGAATACTTCAGGAAAGGATTTTATTTTGTAGAATAAAAGAGTCAAAAAAAACCCTCTGTGCATAATTTCAAATAGCAACTAAATGTGAAGAAATCATATTCTGCCTATAGAAAGCAACAAAGACTACATTATCTGAAGATATTTTGTTGTGAATTATTCGTTTAACTCTTACCTTGATACACAAAAAACAAATGTATTGCAAATATTACTTAAATCTATTTGGACTGAATTTAATGCTCCTATAGTCAATCATATGCCTTAAGAAAAGATTTTTTTTTCATACCACTCTATACTCATAGGCTCTTTTAACCCATAGCTTGACAGTGAGTTCAAAAGAACTTCTAGCTGCCTTTTTACTTTCCTCCTCTCCCATTTGGTATGTACAAAGCTTTATGCCCCCAAGGTACCACTATGAATTTCAAATCAGATAGTTGGAGACTTCAAAAAACTACTTTGTAGCTTAATTGGACAGAACTATGCAAAATCTTTTTGCATCAAATGCAAAAATAGTTTTGTAGAGTTTAAAACCAGAAGGGACCATTATATCATTTAGTCCTGTATGTGACAAGCCATTAAATTTCACTCACATGCCCCTTTACTACGGCCAGGAAGAGAAGAGGACTGCTGCTTATCAGAGCCTCTCCGGGGGAAACTTGCCTTGTTTTGGTGCCAATTAGGTTTGTGCACCGAGGATGGGTGGAAGCATTTGTTTTTGTGGTATACTGCAGAGTGTGGGAAGCATAAGAATCTGCCAAGCACAGAGACTGTCTGAGAAACAGAAGCAGAGCCAGTGTCACACTGAACTACACCATAAGAGGGCATGTGGGAGAGTGTATGGCCACAGACTTAAAGGTAACAGGGATAAAAGAAAGGTCCCATGTACTCCTTGTGCTCCCACTTCCCCACTGAGGAAAAGAATTAAAATAGGGAACAGGTTCACATCTCCTCTGACATCTCCTTTCCACCCCTAGAACGCCTACTGGATCACACAGCAAATTTGTATCATCTTTTTCAATTTTGCATGTTCTGAGATGGATAGCGTCTCTTCTATTAGCCTTAGATCTGAGATTCAGTCTATGTCTTAGTCTGAACTTGTCCATATGGACTAAATGAAATACTCCTTGGTTCCCACCACAAAATAGGAAGGAGTATGCTACCAAGCATACCTCATAGATATGCACCATGCCATTGCAGGCACTATAACAGGGAACTTGACATAGAGTATTGGCAAGAATGGCAAATATCTCCTTGGGCTAGATGGCCTTACTGGCCATCACCAAGATAGTATTGGCACACTGATCAATCTTGTCCTGACAGAAATCCTTCCCCTACTACAGTTCAGAGAAAATCTCCGTTGGCGGATCCAAGACTTCCAGATCCAGTTTCCTATCTGGGATCTAGAGATCATTCCTTGCCACACACTTGGAGGAGGAACATTTGGAGCCAAGGGAGCACCAGTAAACTGATCCAGATCTGGATGAGCAGTCCTCTCCTAATGACAATGTGGGAGTTGCCTTTACCCCCAGTAGAGGATGTACTTCAGTTCCAAGAGCTGGTGGACAGAATGGTGCAGAATTTAAAAATCTCTTCTGTTCCAGTGGAAAAGACCTCCCAGCCAAGTTTTGATATTTTGGGTTCTCCTAAACACAGGAACATCCTCTCTCTCTTGACAGCAGTGTTACAACTGGAAAAGACAGTTTGAACACTCCTGCTTCCAGCCAGTCTATGTCAAACAAAGCTGACAAACTGCAACAGCTGCCTTCTGAAAGATTATTGTTCTTCTGTGCTCACCCGGTTCTCAACTCTTAGGTGGGGGTGATGGCAGTCCAGGGATCAAAAGGAGGTGAGGCATTTTCTGCTCCATCAGAAAGGGAGGGTAAAAAGATAGATGCTTTGGGTATGAAAGTTTTTTCTCCTCAGCATCATTGGGCATTAGGATCTCTAACTAGCAATCGGTAATGCCAAGGTATCAATATCATCTGTGGGTAAAAGACATTAGTTGCTAAAACCATGGCTGATGAGCAAAGGAAATTAGCCAAGGCCTTGACAGCAGGATGAGTTAGTGGCCAAACATGGTCTTAGAGCATCATTTGACTCCTCTGATATGGCTTCAAAAGCAGTAAGTCAGTCATAACATTGAGACATCACATCTGGCACAGATCAAGTCTTCCACCAGAAACTAGGACAAGCCTGGAGGACCTGCCTTTTGAGGATGATGGTTTGTTTAGTGTGAGAACTGACAAGGCCTGGAAAATGAGACACCAGGTCAACAACCAGATCCTTAGGGGTCTACCAAGCCCCCAGAAGAAAGCCTCCATGAAACACTTCTCACTGGAACGAGCATCCTGATTGGATGCTCAGTTTGGTAGAGCAATACTTCAGTCACAATTTAATTAGGACTCTGTGTCCCACCTTCCTCAGTTAATGGTACTGCTTATCAATGTGTCCCATGAGTGGGAATGTGCAGAGGCCAGTCAAAAGAAGAGATGAAGGATACATTCCTGTAACTCTAGTTCTGCAAGGACACTGTGAATTCACACTCCCAGGCCACATTCCCTCTTTCTTGGAGTCCAAATTACAATCTCAGACCTGAGATGGTGATGGAAGGAACTGCGTCAGCTAGAGCACCATGCCACCTTTTATAGCCTTGTGCTCAGATATTCAGGGGCAGTGAGGGGGCGAGGGTGGAGGGTACGTGATAGTGGTCATATGGGCACTGTGAGGAAGAGGTGCACCATCAGAACTGCACCATTGGCATATCCCATGAGTGTGACTGTGCAGCGTCCATCTCTAAGAACTCTGATTACTGGTGAGTAACCTTCATTTTTCCTGGAATAGCTATACTGGCAAACATTTTCTAGTGCAGACTAGGCCTTCATTCCAGACAGTCAGAACACACCTGAGTGGAATAGTAAAATGCTTGTGTCAACACTTTTTAATTAAAACCCTCTTCCTACATGCTCCCCCCACCTTCACTGTGAGTAAATTGTTCTAAAGGAAAGCTTGGTTCATTGGTTTCCGACTTATCTCTCTCATTAAGAGTTGACCAAGAGTACTTTCAATTTATTTTTGTTTTTAAAAGAGATTTCCCCTCTCCCTTTCCCTTTACCCTTATCCCACACACATGCTTGTTTGGGATGCAGGCATTGCATCTTAGGAAGAGAAAGGTGTCTGGATCTTAATATTTAAACTTGGCAGACACATATTCTTTCTTTTTGCACAGCTGCTCTTAGGAAAGATAACTTTTCATGCAAACAAAAAGGGTTCATTTAGGTATTTCCCACAAGCATTTCATGGATGAGGGTTTCAACGCTAAAATACTATGTTCTCTAGCAATCTGCCATGACCCCCACCTATGTCCCCAAATGAGTGACATTTCTTATATTCTATTTAGTACCAGGGAATCATTATAACTGCAGCCTCTTTGGCATCTTTTTTCATGTTCATTCTCTGTTAGAATTAACAGCACATTTTGAAGGAAACGTGTGTGGTATAAGCACTGGGAAGAAAATATCTGATGGATTTCTTTAATCCAAACATTTATAAATCTATTTCTGAAGCTGATTCAGGACTTTTGCCAGTGCAGATATTAGTTTACAGTTTGGGATGATATTGTTAGGAGGCTAAAGTAGCATCCAAATAGGTTAGTGCCTATATTTGGAAATATTAGTCTCATTATCTGTCGTAGCGTGATAGTTTTCCTTTGTTTTTTATATTTGTTCTGTGAGCTGGAAAAATAATACAGCCACCCAGAAGATCTGACAGAGGAGTAGCTGCAGAGGACAGAATCTTTCTTACAAGTATGGAATACTCAAAAATATTGGCAAATGCATTAAGCTCCTGAAAAGAAACAAACAGCTGTAGAAATTGTTAAATCTTTTGATGCAGTTTTATTTAAGTCTTGGTGATGTTTGCAGGATTTGTCAGATTGTACTGGTTTTGTTTAAGGTCTACTTAAAAAAACCCAATGTTTTTTTAATATGTTATGGTGACACGAGGTTTAAAAACCTAGCTAGATAATAGAAAGCCAGTGATGATAACGGGGATCCTAATCTGAGCTGAGAGAAATTTGGTTTTAGCTTCATACTGCTGTGTAACGTGGAATTGATGACGTGCATGTCCTCATCAACTCCCTTGTGGTTGGAAGAAAAACAACATAAGGGTATCAGACTTTGATAAGGCTCGGGTAGTGTCAGTTTCACAAGAACTACATCTACCCCTTTGCAGAGGACCAGCACAAGGCCTTAAAACGGGGCTTAAGAGGGATTTAGGTGGAGCATAGGCCTTTCAAAATAAATTCAAAAACTGTTTAGAGCTTATTCTCCATTATTCCTCCTCTGCAGCTGAAGCTCTTCTTGGGAGGTATGTGCTGCTTACCTACACCCATTGCGCACCTAACATTTCTTTCTGTGAGGCTCATGCTGTCCTGACCACATTCAGCTCCCTATTTAATGAAGAGAAACTTGCTTTTTTGCTGCCACCTCAGCACCCAATTCTGAGGAAGCATGAGGTGTATCCATCAACGTCACATATTCCTGGGATTGTCTCTGGGCATAAGGTGGAAATGAATTCAGATATGTTTTCTTGGAGAATCTCTTTCTCCTTGTCCCATAGGAAGCTTCAGACTCTCTGGTTGTTCCACGGGGTGCCACAAGACATCCTTTCTGCTTGTGCCATTGTTATACCACTATTCTGGACAGTAACTAGTGCAGCTTGCTGCCTCCAACTTTTCTTTAGACATAATGTTAGCTAAGGGTCTTTCACACTGTGTAACCAGATTACAGTGCTCTTAGAACTGGGATGCAGAACCTCACTCACATTGAGTTGAAGGCTTGTTTTGGGTTTTTCAGCAAAATCCCCAATAACATACTTCTGAGAAGCTGCTTTGTTTTCCGTTCTTTATTCAAGTAACTGAAGGCACTCATTTCCTTTATATACACTTCCTTGGGAACAAAGTTTGAGCTCCATTTACATAATAAAGCAAATTCAAAAAATAGTGATATGTAAACTAAGAAAAAAGAAGTTTATTAATAAATTAATACGGACAGTTTGACTGGAATCAATAATGTTTGTTACATCAAACACAGCTGACAAATCAGTAATGTTTGCTACATCAAACACACCTGGCAAATTTGCCGCCGTCAGTGTGTACATAGCCTCAGACTGGGAAGCATGCTAAGAATGCATGTATTGTGGAATTCTACCCCTGGAGCAATAAAGGCCAGAGGCTGGATACCTGTGATTGTGTACTCAGTGAGACCCCTGAAATGGGACAGCAGTGCAGCTAGCCTGATGACCATGACAATTACCACAAGCAGTGTACACCTCAGGCCACATATCACCACATTAACTTTGCCCCCTCAACTCTCTTTTCTCCTCACACTTCTCTACCAAACTGCCCCTGGCCAACACGATTGGTTCTGTATGTTTTGTTTAGTCATGTTATATTGGTAGGGGATAGCTTGGTAGAGGGGATAATGGAAGGCTGTCTTGCCTTGGGAGGGCAGAATTAAGGTTGCTGTTCATGCTTTGGCTAACAGATCTAAATCTGGGCATCCAGAGATAGTTCAAAACATTATGGGATAGGTGACTTTCCAAAAGTTAAAGGGAGTTGATGCGACAATGCTGAGCATAGAATCTAGATTTCCTCATTCCCAGGCCTGTGCTGTAACTGCAAGATCTGCCCTCCTCTCTGTTCTGTTTTCCATATAAACAGAAAACAAAGCATCTCCGATTGAAAGGCTTATTTTAGATTAAGATAAAGCAAGAAAGACCATACGTACTCTCTTTTGGAGACCACGCAGTGAGTGTGTCTCCTCTGACAGTTTGTACTGAATTTAGATTATAAGGTCCTTGTGGCAGAGACCATCTTTTGGCTGTATTTATACAGCACCTAGCACAATGGGTTCCTGGTCCATGACTGGGGTCCTAGATGCTATAGTAATACTATTAATAATAATTAAAAGTAAAATAGGTGCTGAGCTCTGCACGTTCAGAGTGTTAGGAACTTAAAGATGCAGTACACAATAATGAAAGGCATCACAGTTTCATAGCTACATTCCATTCCCAAAGCTTCCTCCTTCAGTTTCCTCTCAGCTAATATTCTAAGCAAAATATCTAGAAACAAAAAAGCAGTTTACAATATGCTCCTGTCCCTCAGTCTCTGAATTAATAGGAAAAAGCCTACCCACTTTCTTCTGCCATTGTATGTGTTGCTAAACTCAGTCATCAGCTTTCCTGCTGACTCAGCATCCTCTGAGCTCTAATCCCTCTGGGGACTATGTATGTGATAAAGACTCAAAACAAGGGACACAAAGCATTACAGGAAGCAGTACTGAACAAGTGGAACCTACTCCAGCTCCCACTGAAGTCAATGGGCGTTTACCATTTATTTCAGTGAGTGGTGGGGTCCTTGAATTTCATCAGTAAAGTTAATTGTTATAGTTGGCAGTAGAAAACACATAACAGGAAATGGGGGAGCTATATTTTCCTGAATAATGTCTAGTTTCCCCGTTAGGTTGAACTACTTATTGAGTCTTGTACATTATCTACATGTGTACTGGACACTGTGTTGAAAATTGGGGCACTCCTAATATGCATTATTTAAGTACCATTAAAATGCACCGCATTACAGCACAATATGCTGATCTTATTTCTGAACATGTTTCACAGTTTACAAATATGTATTATGACTCAGCACATACAATCACACTGTTGCCCGCCATTCACAGTGGGAGCAAAATATCATTAAAAGCTTCATTTAATGGAGAGTGGATAGTTCTCTGAAAACATCTGCTCTATGTGTAGCAGCAGTCAAAAAAGCTAACAATGTTAGGGACCATTAGGAAAGGGATAGATAAGACAGAAAACATCATAATGCCACTATATAGATCCATGGTATGCTCACACCTTGAATACTGTGAGCAGTTCTGATCATGCACCTTGAAAGATATATTTGAATTGGGGAAAAAGTACAGAGAAGGGCAACAAAAATGATTAAGGTTATGGAACAGCTTCTGTCTGAGGAGAGATTAAAAAGCCTGGGACTGTCCAGCTTGGAAAAGAGACGACAAAGGGGGGATATGATAGAGGTCTATAAAATTATGAATGGTGCAGAGAACGTGAATAAGGAAGTGCTACTTAGCCCTTCATATAACACTGGAATCAGGGTCACCATGAAATTAATAGGCAGTAGTTTTAAAACAAACAAATGGATGTACTTCTTCACACAGTGTACAGTCAACCTGTGGAACTCGTTGCCAGGGGATGGTGTGAAGGCCAAAAGTATAACTGGGCTCAGACAAGAATTAGGTAAATTCATGGAGGATAGGTTGATCAATGGCTATTAGCCAAGATGGTCAGGGATGCAACCCTGTGCTCTGGATATCCCTAAGCCTTTGTCTGCTAGAAGCTGGGACTGGACAACAGGGGATGGATCACTCAATAAATTGCCCTGTTCTGTTCACTTTCTCTGAAGCATCTGGTGCCGTCCACTATCAGAAGACAGGATACTGGACTAGATGGACTTTTGGTTTGACCTAATATGTTCATTCTTATGTTCTCTTATAAAAATACAGCAACTCCACAGCTACTGATCCAATGTTCAATGGTGTGATTCAATCAAAATTATAAACTTGCTGGTCACTGCTTTCTCCTCGTTTTCATTGGCTTTCTGAAGTGAGCTGATCCTGTCTCTTTCAACTTGTCCTTATGTAGAAATGCATCAATATCTGGTAGAGAGCTTTGTGGTAACAGATGGAGAGCGCTCCCTGATTTGTGGGAACAAATTGCTCATCTGTATAAAGATTTAATCAGTAAAGACACCATTGGAAATTCCTAGAATCTGTTGTTAACCTTTAAATTGGACAGCATGGCTAGCTAGGAGGAACCTAGAAAAAGCCAAACTTGGTCAGACAAGTCAGCTATCTAGTCCAGCCTCCTCTCTGACAGAAGCTAGTATCAGATATTTCAGAGGAAGATGTAAGAAACCCCATAATGGACAATTATAGAATAACCTACCCACTGGGGAAGTTTCTCCTAAACCCCCAGCAGTTAGAGTTTGGCCTATAATCCAAAGCACTATGTTTCCTATCTTATATAACAGTGTGTTTGGATTGTCCAAATGAATATCTAATCCTTTTTTAAAATCCTGCTAAGTTCTTGGCTTCAGTGATATCTTGTGGCAATGAGTTCCACAGGGTAATTGTTTGTTGTATAAATTTATACTTTCTCATCTGTTTCAAATTTGTTGCTTTTCTCTCTAGCTGGTTTTCCCCTTGATCTTGAATTATGAGAAAGGGAACACAGGAGCCATTTCTTGTTTTGTATACCTCTCATATGTCCTCTCTACAGTGGCTATCTTAAAATTTCTTTCATTTTGAAAGATTCAGCCTGTTCGAGTGAGTGAGAGAGAGAGAGAGATTTTCTATTCTTAAAATAGGGAATGCAAGTAGAATTGGTAATCTCTCTCATGCAAGTAGATTTTTAATTGACACTTGTATGACTGAGATTGCATGGAGAACATAATTGCACCATTGGATGGGACAATGCAATGGAGGTCTGCGATGGGGTATGCAAGCCCTACATTGGAAAGAAAGGGGTTAAAGAGCTACCCTGGCCCAGACAGCCCTGCCCTGCCACTCCTGCAAAGCCTGCATGTGCTGGAGCAGGAGCTTAAGAAGGGTCACAGAGCAGCTCAGAGGGAGACAGACAGTGGAAGTAGTGACCTTCACTCTTAGGAAGGAGCTCCATAGGGGCTTTTGGTACCTGAGGCCTGGCTATAGTGACCAGACCAAGCCTGCAAAGAAGGGGCCTGTGACTCTTTGAAGGTATGTTTTATCTGTTTTAGTTTTTTACTTTACCCTGTGGGAAGAGAGGGGACTAATAGAAAGTGATCTAGGAAGACAGCTGCATAGCACCCCACGGTGCAGGACTTAAGCTGCTTACCATTAGGCCTTGGATCAGAGTCTGGTGGAGAGAGTGAGCCCAGACCTTTCTACCAATCCCCCAAAAGGGTCAATGATGGAAGTTTATCTCTTGGGGAAAGATTCTGAAGTTACAAGGATCCAAACCCCAATTCAAAGGAGAAGCCCTGAATCCCTTGTTGAAGACTTCCCCATTATCAAGCTCTTTATATACACCCTGCTAGGGGTGGACTTGAAAGTGTGACCTGGCCAGAGGGCTAAGCTACTGAAAGGACAGACTATCACAGGGCAGAACTATAGTAAGAAAGGGGAATGCCTGGAAGACAACCTGCCACATCTCCATCAGACCACTAGGTGGCACTGGCAGTGAGTCTTCTTTCATATGGCAGTTGGCTGGTATTTCCCTTCACAAAGTCAAAAAGTTATTAGATGGAAATCCCTTGAAGCAATAATGCTAAGGCGCTGGAGTCAGTTGAAGAGTCCTGGATTAAAAAAAATTGAAACATGTCTAATTTATTCTTTCAGCTCAAAATGTGTGTTTATCGACCTGAACAAGAATTTTAAACATACTAGGGAGCAATCGCATCCATACCTGATATCTAGTCTCAAGGCATACCTGCAGCCTTAGCTGTATGCTTTCCATTTGAGAGAGACAATGGCTTCACACAGTATGTGAATAAGCTAAATCAGTATTTCAGCACTGAAAGTCTCATTCATTTCCAGGAAATTCTTAAAGAAAATCAGTTAAAACATTCAGCTTAGACTTAATTTGAGTGTCATAGATTTGCCAGTGTTTAGAATAAAAAGCAATAACAATTAACATTCATTGATTACTGCAGGTGTAATATGAGCCATATTGATGGACCAAATCCTGGTCTCCTTTTATGGGAGCAATGAGCAATCTGTGGCACATGAGACAGGAAGGTGACATGGAAATCATGCCATAACTGAATATAGCAACCCCCATAAAGAAGAAATCAAGTTGTCAGCATTGGGGTGGGGGTGACTTTTCCTCATAGGTGGGGGGAGCTTGAGATTCCCTGGAGTGTTGCCATTCTTCTAATTATCCTGGGAAATAGGTGGCCTTGAGGGCATTTGTATCCTTAATTCTCTCCAGCTTCCATTCAGTAATTGGAGATCCCACTCCCCTTATTGGGACATTAGGGAAGCAGTGACACCCTTTTCATCACCCCTGGGTTGTCCAGACACTATGGAAGTTCAGTTTCAAACACTACCTCTGGGGGACTGAGCATGACTCAATAGCTGCAGAGCAACTACAGGGTGACTGCTGCTGCTGCTGCTGCTGCTGAGGGAAACTTCAGTCCAAAAGGATTTCATTTCTCTTCAGTGTCTGTACAGCCTGACTGATCCAGAAGGCTTCACATCATGGAGGAAAATAACATGGGTCAGGATTTGTGCCATTTTGCTTATTACTGAGCCATATGCTTATGGGAATGAAGCAGAATTTACTGTTATCTGCCTTGGCTTCCATTCTCTTCAGGAAGAAGGCTGCACCCATGGCATCTGAAGTGAAAGCATTGTTCTTCAATTGTGAGTAGTCCCTCCTGTTTCTTTCCATCAAACCCTGGGGCACGGCTCCCTTGATGCGAATTCTTAGTGGATGGGTTGCAAATAACTCAGAAGTTAGCAGTGGAGGATGTAGGGTTCTTCAATTCTAATTTGAATATGGCCTAAATCAGTAGCAATCAGAAGTTGTCATTATTTGTTAAAGGCTTATATATGAAACAAATAGGGGTCTCAGGCTAGTTGCTAGTAGACAGGTGGCCACATCACAAAATTACCTCCGCTGTTGGCATTCAGTTCTTCTGTCAGTGATAGCCTCGTCTATTTCCTCTCAGCACTCTGACCTCCCCGTTTCCCTCAGCTTCATGGGACTTCTCAAGACATTCAGAAGTTGCACCTATAAGCCCCTTTCATCTCATTCCTCCACACATCTTTGGAGAAAGTTGCCTGCTTTCCAGGGTGCAAATGAGTGAGTACAAGATGCATAGTCAGTCAAGGTAGGAATTAATTGAGAGGAGAGGGGACACCATTCAAGTTGATTAGTGCACCATTAGGTCCATGAGGGAAGGGGGATGTGAGGTGTGATGCTATATCCAGAATGTGTGTGAAAGGGATAGTGACAGATTTCTTCAGCATTCCCTGCTACTGAAGTTTGAAGTCAGAGCTGCTGAGGAGTGATTTTTGAAATGGACTTCAGTCCTGTGCTTGTAGTTAGGCTGGTTATTGCAGCTAATCATGTCTATCTTATGGCAAAGTAAAATGTAACTTGGTGGAAACAGCCTCATGCAATATTCACCTTTCTGAGCAGGCTTGTTCACCTAAAGTATGGTTTGAAACTACAATCCCTTGATTTTCTGTGTACTGCGCCTTTGTACTTCTAAGCGCATTGCCCATTTGCAAAGACAGCTGCTGGTGGTTTTTTGATTTTCCATCTCAAAGTTGAGCCTGTTGTGGAAAAGATGTCACTGTGCTGTCTCAGGGAGACATTACATTTATTTTGGTTGAAGGAAAACAAGGACAAACAAAAGTAATTTTAGACTGAAAGTATGTCTGTCTTTTTGTGTACAAAACATTGCTTCTGTGTTCTCACATCTCATTTCAGGTAACAAAGATGGTTCTTCGTACTCAGAATTTTCAACCTTAACCATTTTTACAATTATTTTTGGCTGTGCAAACACTTAAGTAAACTCATTAAGCATAAGCTCTTAGAAATTGGATCCAAAATAAAATGTCTCTGATCTTACTTTTAACAGGAATAACAAGGACTCACAAAGTTCTAGCCCTAAATTCCCAGTCCATTGATATAATCTTTATATGTTCTCCTTAATTAAACCATGTTCAAAATTATTACTTTTGGCATAATCTTTAATGTCTTTTAAAAAAGACAACCGCTTTGGAGAAATAATTTGCACACCAGTGATAATTGGGAAAGAAAAATGTAATGGGTTTTATTGTAAAAAAAGAAACAAAACAAACCTCTCCTTGTCCAACATCCCTTACCTTAAAAGGGAGAAACAAAGCAGATCTATCAAATCTTTGTTACTGTAAATCAATCTGAACATTTAGGGTTGTTTTTGAGCTATGATGTAAGTTTTACCAGTTTAGGAGACTTTTACAGTTGTTAGGTTGTGTCTTTAATAGTGTAAAGAACAAGCTATGTGCAACCTTAGTTCTAATCATTTCTATATTCAGATGTTATATTCAGTTGCTTGTAACTCATTGACTGAAATTTGGAAGGTTTCCTCCCAGTCCAGGAGTGAATGTTTTTGTAAAGTTTTGAGACACAATGGTTTAGCCTTCATTCGAACAAAGAAAGGAAAAATACATATTTCTCAATCAATTTTTTGGTTTTCATTTTTGAACAGTGTTAGCAACTCAGAGATGGTAGGAAAAAACTTGAACTTTGATAAGACTATAGTTCCTAAGTCTCGGCTCTGTTTTTGAAAGTTGGTTTCAATTTTTCCACATTAGTGATTTAATGTACTTCATGCATGCCTCCTGGATTTTGTAATGGATTCTCTTATCAGTCTGCTCTGTGTGTAGCTATTTAAAGATGAGAAAAATGATAAATGTCAGCATTTACAAGTTTTGCTTCTCAGACGACATTTGGGAGGCACTGGATTTGTGGGTCAGGAAAAAAGGCCTTTGGTTCCCATTCATTCCAGATTTAGGAGGCTATGTCCTCTGGTAAGTGAGGCTTCCAGGACATAAGGTGCAGGCCATGGGCCCATGGCACTCTCCCTGCTTCCAGGCTGATATCCACCCCACTGTGAGCCAGGCTAAGTAGCCTGAAAAGTATTGCATGAGGTCCTGCCTGCCCCCTCTCCATCCCTCTTCTTATTTACAGGATACTGACTTACTTCCAGTTCCACTCTGTTGTTCTTCCAGTTTTTTTGTGTGTGTGATGGGATAGCTCCTCATGATCTGGATTCTCAACCATGGCATAGTGCACTGGGATCACAAGGAGTGGCTACTCACTGGCAGGATTTCTCTTGGAACCAGCTGCAATCTGTGTATTTTGGACATCGGGGCTTGCTATAGGACCAGTTGATGGTTCAGATTTTAAAAGCTCTGGAAATGCTCTTCTCTGTCGCTCCACCACAACCAATGTAACTTCCAATTGTAGACTTCTAAAGCAGGGTAAAAAACCCAACTACCTCCAGGAGTCTTTCCATCCCTGCCTCACTCTGGATCAATTAGCTCCTAGTAAATGGAGCTTTAGAATATGTATTGCTCAACTGCCTAGAGATCTGATACAGACACTTCTGCAAACTCTAAAGGTTGAGCAGATTGCTCTGAGCACACAGGAAACACCACCAAAAGGGGTGGTTGGTGAGTACCTTAACTGGAAGGTTGAGACATGGGAGTGATAGTTAGAAGGATGGATTGGGAAGCAAGTGTAAGTAGGTAGGCCAAAAAGTCAGAAATGACTCCTTTCAGGGGGACCAACAGAGAAGAGAAATAAGAAATGCTTCCCCTGCCTCTGGCCTTTCTCCACAGAGGAGCCACTGGATGCATCTGCATCTGAATATTAACAGGATGCAAGGAGACAAGATGCAAAAGGGCCCAACAAGGGCAGGAGGAAAGGCCATTGGTGGCCTTTTTAGTCATGTAATCATAGCTACAGAACTGGTTCTGGAAAAGCTGCTTTGTGGCCAACTATATCAGTTCTAAGGCTTGCAGCATAGTGAGAGCACTGCAAACATATGATTTGGAATAAAAATGTCCCTACAGCTCCACTCATCCTACTCCTCTCTTTAATGTCTGTTCTCTGCTGTTAGAGAGTGGGTGTGTGCCTCATTGTAGTTGCCAGGTGGGTTTTGTTTTGAACTAATTTCAAAATCATGATGAATGTGAATTTCTCATGAAGTGATGATTCAACAAATGAATGAAAGAAATGTGAGTTGATGCATTCTGCTAGGCATATGATTCAGTGACATGACTAATTCATGTCTTAAAGATCAGAGATCCATGCTTTGCAGAACAACAGAAGCCATGTAACCAAATAGTTGATAGAAACTGGAAAAAAAGAAGTGGGGGGGGGGGGGAAAGGATTAAAAACACAGAAAGATGACAAGAAATGAGTACAAAAAAATCTGAAGGATCCAAATGCAATAGTAATTTTGGGGAGAGATTTTTTTTTCAAAGAGCCTAAGCAATTGATGAGTGCAAGTGCCACTGAAAGTCAGTGAGACTTGTGCTTCTGATTGTGTCTTTCTCTCTGTGTTACTATATGCCATTTGGATTGTCAGCATCAAATGCATTTAAAACTACAGGGGCAGCCCAGAAGCTAGAGGAATAGAACTTGGTGTTATGAATTGTGAGGCATAAGAAGTATTGATGAATTTGATGTTCCTAGTCAGGGACTTGTCAACCAGGATTTTGCGTTGTTGTTTGTCTATATTCCAACAGGCATTTGAAGAGAAGTATAGATTTAAGTTACAGTACATTTATGGCAACAGAATAAGTACCATTCAAGTAACACCTCTACTTTTGGAGAGATGTGCATGTCTAATAGTCACATGATTTTGAAAGTATCTCATTTAACAAGTGTATTCCCAGTACTGATATTATAGAAGATTTTAATCTGTTTTGTATTGACCAAACTTTCCAGCAAGTTCAGCATACTCAGCAAGTCCATACTCGGAACACTTGGCGAATTGAACTGCAATGACAGGTACACTAGGCTAATTAATAACAGGCTGTTAACCTGTCAGTGGCTCAACAGATGTAAGTCACAGAGAAGATCCAGTGACCATTCTTCTGTGACATAAAGACAGCAAAAATGTGTTTGCTCTTATCTTAAATTGTGATACACAGTTACCAGCTTCCTGGCAGTGGAGGTCTTCAGTCTATTTCTGGTTTTTGAATAGATGGTTCCCCAAACTGACCAGTTTCATTCCACACATAGAGCGATGCATGGAAGTGTTAAAAGAATTTCTCACACGACAGATATAACCTTTTCTGCCATGAAAAAAGAGCAAGCTATTCAGTTGCTGGGATTGCACTCGATATTATCTTTTCAACTCAACAGGTTGCTTCTTGCTTTATAATTTGTTGCCTCTTTCAGAATTGTTTGTTTGCAAATTTTAAATGCTATACAACAGTCACTGTGAGGTAACAAGCTGTATCAAATTCATCTTCAGAAAGGTTTTGGTCCTGGAAGCATGGCTCAGAAAGGTAGGCAGCATTATGAATGGAAGTGATCACTTGATTTTTCTGTGACATTTTGTTTATTATATTTTTCTCTTCCTCCTTTTGTAAGTGGACTGCATTCAGTATTCTCACAAAGTTTCTTAATGTTCAGGAACTCATTCTTGACATCGAATGATGTAGAACTATCATTTTCCATGCTCTGAATGGACTGAGCTATTTTTCAAACAGTGAAATTAATTTTGTGTTTCACACTTGAAAGATATCATCAAGAATGTCAGTGCTGATTACTTGAGTGCAATGCCTGGCCACCCTTTCTTCAGCAGCAGCTGATTGAAGAGTTTTCTTGCAGATTTGAAGATCTTTGAGGTGTTTAATAGAAGATGCCTTAGGCTTACTCACTGTGGATAAAACTGAATGATGTACTATGTCACTGAAAAAAGGCTGCTGATAGGACTTTTGACTATATGAAATGGTGTGTTGCTGGCATAAATACCTCTAGCAAACGTTTGGTCAAGTTTTTCCGGTCATGGGACATTTTATCTAACAACCTCTTAATACCAATTTGATAAACATCTGAAGACTTTCCAAACATTATTTACTAGTTCAACTGCCTTAAGCCTTTGCTGCCTCTGTTGATATAAAGTGGCTGTTGCACACCTCTGATATAAACAACATAAGAGCCAGGTTCTCTCTTTCAATAAGACAAAGTCGCACAGGAGGTGGTGTGTGGTGGTTTTTTTTTTCTTTTTTTCATTCCAGTGTGGTCACTGGCCAGAAACCTCAATATGAAAACAAAAGTAGACCATAAGGAAGAGGGCAATTTAATGAAGGGTTTGTTTTTTTTAATTTAAAAAGAAAGAAGCAGTATAACGTTCAGGCTTAAACTTCATAAATCAGAATGACTACAAAAGAGTGAGACAAAGATGTGTCAGCAGTGAAACAAAAATAGAGCTCAGTGCCATCTGCACCACTGGTCCATGCTAATGGTGAAATGAAGCACACAGAAGAAATCTGTAAATACTGCAGAGATGAAATAATTCAGCCCAGTAACTCCATAGTGCACCTTTCCTAGAGCAAGGAGAATGAGAGTCTTAACTAGAAACCAGGGCTTCTTCTCATTTTAACAGCAAGGATTAAGAAGGTTTTGCCAAAGATAAACAGAGGGTGGTAAAAGGACAGCCCATATACACCAAAGTAACTGAACCCATTTCAGCACTAGTTTGTCTCTGCACAAAGTTAATTCTGTTAAGTACATATACATCTACATTGCAAATTCAGGTGTGATTAAACCTATATCACCACGTCTTCATTACTATTGTCACCTCTGGTAGCTAGATTACAGCTAGTGTGATGTATACCTACCCCATGCTACAAACACACTTTAGTTTGAGGTGTAGTTAAGAGGCTAGAGAAGTGTCAGGGACTATAGCAGCAACACAATGTGTATTTGCTTTGGAAAAGCAAACATGGCATTCAAGCCTCTCCAGATATAGTAAGAGATGTTCATGTGGATCAATACCCTCTTGCTTTATAGTGCAAGTATATATGAGCAATGGATGAAATAGTTGGAAAAACAAGATTACTAGCAACTCTCACTACTAATATTCATTGTAAGAAGGAACAGTGTGTTCAAAATTGAAGTGCATTCTGAGGATCCTGAAATAATAGACCTGGACAAATAATTCACAGCAGACAATTTCACTTCCTTAATCTCATCTTTTCTGATTGCATTTCTGCAAAATCCCAACTTCTGCAGATTTATCTGACAAATTTCTTCGCTTTACCTAGTCTAGGTGTTGTGAATATTTCAAATTTAAACTCTGTTGCTTAGTTGTGATTAGTCAGATAGA
This sequence comes from Emydura macquarii macquarii, assembly GCF_026122565.2. NCBI lineage: Eukaryota > Metazoa > Chordata > Testudines > Chelidae > Emydura > Emydura macquarii. Next base: position 5,508,137 of record NW_027132983.1, on the reverse strand, counting down.
TCATGTAGTATTGTTTCTTTTGCTTGTCTGAATCAGTGCACAACCATATCTGTCACAAATACCAAAGTTAGCTTTTGGCATGAAGTCTCTGAGCAGAGCAGAGTCCAAGTCACTCCTCAGACACGGCCTACTCTTTACGCCAGGGGTGGGGACCAGCTGGCACAGGAGGCAGTATAGCTGCCTGCACCACTGGAGTGTTTTCCTGTACATGGGAATTCTCCAGTTGATTTTCAGAGGCATGACAGAGAGAAGTCTCTATTCCCAAGCTGCCAGAAGACTCAGCCATCTCTGCCTCCAACCGTGTCACTCCTTAGCCGAACAGCCTAGGATCTGGCCTTACAGTATGCTAAGGATAAGTCTACACTACAAAGTTTTGTTGGCATAGCTATGTTGGACAGCGGCATGAAACATCCCCTCCCAATAACTATTCTGGAAACCCTTCTCGTGCCCCCACCCCCAGTGTAACTGCAGCTGTGTGGACAGAAGAGTGCGTTTGTCTGCATAGCTAGTCAGACAAGCTAGTGAAACAAATGAATTCAAGTTCCCAGTCTTGTCTTTTGAAAGTGTTGTGCAGGTTTCCTTTGAGAATGAGAACTGAGGGATCAGATATGGAGTGATCACTTTGTGAAGTATTTGTCCATGGGTGATGTATGTGGGTTTCTTTGTGTGTGTGGGTCTTTTATCATTTTTCTGTGTCAGTTCATTCTAAGAGAGTAATGATTGTTTTGTTTCACTCACATAGTTGTTCTTGGGGTATATCATGCACTGGATGAGGTACACACATGTTTTGATGTGAATGTGTAGGACCCATGGATCCTGAAAGGTGTGCTGTGTGTGTGGGAGGGGGGTGTTGATCAGCATAATAGTGGAGAGATGTCTGCAGGTTTTGTATCTGTTTTGGCAGGGTCTGGTGCCATTTTGAGTTGGTGTGTCCTGGTCTGCGAGGAGCTTGCTATTGATGATGAGCTTGGCAAGGTTGGCGAGTTGTTTGAAGGAAGAAGAGAGGCCTCTCATAACTCTTCCAGACACCATAAATCAACAACACACGTTAATTCCTTATCTGTTTCACCTTGTATTTAGCTCTGACACTGAGTGGCTTTTCCCAGACCTGAAAAGGAGCTCTATGTTAGCTCAAGCTTGTCTCTTTCACAATTACTAATATCCTAGGACCAATACGATCACAATAACACTGCAAAGAGCATAGCTAGTGTTTTTTGGGGAAGTGGTGGTGGTATGACAACAGAACTTCCTTCTCATGGTATCTACACTAGAGGTCTAAGATGGCATAGGTATTCTGGCAAAGCACTTGTAGTAGAGACAAAGATAAGTTTGTAAATAATACTTGGGTTTTTTAGCCTGTATTGTTTACATACCCAAATGAGACACAGCGCGTTATGAATTCTTATTAAAAATGTTAACAATTTTAATCTCCCAGCAACTCCTCATATCAAGTACTAAGGTAATCATTCTAGTCAGAGTCACATTAAGCAATTATTCTGTACACATTTACTTCACAATTAAGCAGCTTCTAAATCTTGTTAGTGTATTATGTTTTGCTGAGATGTAAGTGCAAAGTAGGGCTCTGAGTTCTTGATGAGTTACATATACAGCTGATGAAAGGGCTTACTTCTATGTCCTTATTTCCTTTTATTTGTTGCCAGGTAACACAGAAAGTGGTTAGTCACATAATATTTTGTCACCCCAAATCTCTGCTTAGCAGTGAAAAGTTAATAAAACAGTGAGTCTCCTTTTTATTATGATAAAAGATGATCACATTGTTGCCAACTCATGATTTTATCAGGATTATGTTATTTGGTAGCTTTTTTTTTAATGCCACAGCTCCTGGAGTCATGTGATTGCATGAGAATCTCAGCTGTTTTCCCTTAAAGTAAGAGTCTAACCCTCTTGGTTGCAGAGAAAATACTGAAAAGGTGAGCTCATAAGGGAGGCAGGGTGGTCTAGTAGTTAGACCAACCTAGGACTCCAGACTCAAGATTCTATTTCCAGCAGCTCATTTCACTGCTGTCTCCATTTCCCCATCTGTAAAATGGCATTACAGTTACCTCATTTATAAAGCAGTTTAAGATCTACTGATGAAGAGAAAGCTATTATTGAAGGTTCAAACCAGCAGTTGAATAAAAATCCTAAAATTTGTTGTTTCTAAAATCTCATGGTTTTGCAGGGCCTGACTCCAAGTTTTTGAGTGCTTGGGTCTGGCAATACTGTTGACATTCCTCCAACTTGTCTTACCCAAGTAATAACCATTAGAACTGTGTAAATGCAGTAAAAAATATTCAGTGGATTTTTAAATAAATTGATTCTCTCTGACTATTTACATGCCTCTCATGTTTGCTCTTCACAGATGTTCTAGTGAGTGAAGTTATTACCTGGAATGTTCTCTGAAACAGTGGTTTTTCAATCAAATTTTGGAGAAAGTAAATTTTAAATTCATAAAGCACTTTCTCTAAAAACTTGATTCTGAGAGTTGTGTTTAGGAAACACACCCTGTGACCTATATGTCAAATCAAAAGAGCTCAGATTTTCAATATCAAATACAATATTAAACTGCTAACCAGTAAGCTAAAAGTCAAGAATTATTTGTTACAATTATTCAGTGACTAATTTCAAATAACTAAATGAGAATCAGTGTCTCCTGGACAATTTGAACAGTGCAAAAGAGATGAGATTCATCCAGTCCATTTTCAATTAATTACAGAACTTGCTCAGCTCTAATAAAAATATTTAGCACTTTTATTTGTTTATACTGTTTTTTTTATACTGTTTAAAATTCTGTTCTTTCATATAATGAATCTAAATTAAGTCTAAATTATACTCTTTTCATAGAAATTTCAATCTCTCTGCAACAGGCCAAGAAGAAATGCTGGGTTGAGTGGGTTTGTTCAAGGCCACATAAATTATTTTATGTGGGAAGGAAGATGTCTATAGTTTTTCACAGTGGGATTAGACAGGCTTTTAAAACACATACTTTAGGCAGAACAGTTCATGCAGACCATTCTTGGTTGCTTTAGGAAAAATAATGTGTGGCAAGACCTGATCTTCCTAATATAGGCTTTGCATATTTTAAAATAATCTGCATATACTTATGTCCACTTGGCTATTGGTAGCAAGTATAATAAGGTTGCATAGGTGATCCTACTTGTCTATTTCCTATATTTTTCTTTTTTGCATATTCACTTATCTTGCTTGCCTCTGGGTTCCCTCTGTATTGTTGTCGCTATTTATTTATAAATGTTACAAAGAAATGACACTCACAGGCCTTAGAATGAACAGTCACACACATTTTTCTCTTTCATGAAAATACAATCTTGCATTAAGAAGAATAAAATTGGGTTGTGGCTTCTTTTGTTTCTAGCTATTTCACTAGATAAAGGGGTTTAATTTCTCCTGCCTTTGGGCCTGAAAGAAGGGTGCTTAGTGAACCCAGTTGTCTTTATCCAGGTCTATAGATCAAAGACTTGCTGAAAAGCAGCTATTAATATATTCTATCTTAATTTTACCTAGCTCTGATAGCTTAATGCTCTTGCATGACAAATCTGTTACATTAAAGGAAGACGGGGGTTGCTCTAGCTGTACTGTGCATGAAGAGAGCATTGCTGAACAGATGGCATAATCTACACCCATCTACAAATAAAGGCAAGCGTCTCTGCTCAGGGAATAGAATATCTATGAGATGCTCTTATCTGAAGAACAAGGAATTTGGGAAATAAAAGTGGCTAAAATTAAAGCACAAAGGGTAGGTTAACAAGGGTGCCACTGGCATTTACAGAAGCTCTGCTCAGTTGCTGCCTAACCCTGCAGACAGCTAAAGTCAATAAGCACCTAAGGCCATGTCTACACTACCACTTTTGTTGGGATAACTTATGTCACTCGGGTGTGAAAGAAAACACCCCCTGAGCAACATAAGTTACACCAACAGAAGCACCAGTGTAGACAGCGCATGTCGATGGGCGAGCTTCTCCTGCTGACATAGCTATTGCCACTTGTGGAGGTGGTTTTATTATGCTGATGGGAAAGCTCTCTCCTGTTGGCATAGAACGACTTCACAAGTAATCTTACAGGGCACAGGGGCATTAGTACAGCTGTGTACAATGTACAAGTGTACAATGTCTCTAATGTAAATATGGCCTAAGTTTCATTGACTGGACAAATGCTTGAGTTCTGACACTGCCTAGTGGTGTCTAAGTCCCAGCAGGATTTGCAAACTAGGCCTTCTCCACCTATCCTGACTTCAGGGTCTGATCAGGTCGATGAGCTCAGAGCATGCCTAATCCCCCACAAATGATGCCAATGGTGCCCTTATAACCAGTGACTAAAGGTAAGAGCACTCACCCAGGATGTAGGAGACACAGGTTCAAATCCATCCACTTGCTGTAGAGCAGGGAGTTGAATTTAGATCTCCCACCTCGCAGGGGGGTGCCCCAACCACGGGCTATGGGGTGTTCTGGGGCAGTCTCTTCTGTTGAAGCTGTTCCACAGTGTGTCAACATTCATTGGATCAGAGAGAGAGTGACTCTGTAGCCCAGTGGTTAGTGCACTCACCTGGGAGGTAGGAGACATGTGCCTGGCAGATTGGGAATTTGAAACTGGGTCTCCCACATCCCAGCCCAGGTGCGTGCACTACCCACTGGGCTAAAGGTTATAAAGAGGGTGGCATCACTCCTCCCACCCACCCCAGTTTATCACAAAAACCCACTAAGCTGCAGGGGTAAGGCAGCATCTCCCATTGGCTGGCATTGGCAGCTCCATGATCAGCGTGGTGACTTTTGTGAATCCTGTTCTAAGGTGCCTGTCTCTCCCCCTGCATTATACAAGAAGCCTGAGCACCTAACTCAGGGTCAGGACTTCCATTAAGTGGCAGGGTGCCAAGAGTTAGGTGTTGCAATGCTTAGCATCACGTTACCTAAGCTTCCGTTATGACTCCCGCCTAAGGGGGTTTGGCACTCCAACTCCCATGCAAGTCAATGGGAGCTGAGTAAAAAAACTCCCATTCCTGCCTTTGAAAATCTGCCTCTAAATACTACTATATTTCATGAGACAATATGTGGTATTGTGGTGGAGTGGTTACTGACCTATCATTTAGGCTGTGTTATGTTACATCTGGATTCTAAGACTTCTTTCTGCATATTCATTCTGTTAATATTGCTGTATCATTGTTCTTTTGCATATGTAAACATGCAAATAGGAGTCTCTCTTATAATATTGTCTGTCACACCACCCAGTTGGAAAGTATTTAAAAAGAGTAACTGATTGTCCTGAAATACTGTGAACATGATTAAATATTATAATAATATAATTAAAAATTATAATAAATAAAATCCTTAACTGTGCGATGGTATTTTATTTAAACTCTAACGAATGTTTTATTTAAACTCTGATGCATCTGACGAAGTGGGCTTCTGCTCATGAAAGCTTATGCCCGAATAAGTTTGTTAGTCTTTAAGGTGCCACAGAACTCGTTATTTTGCTGAAAACAGACTAACACGGCTATCCCTCTGGAACTATTTAAACTCTGTATTTAAAAGACCTAGAATGGAAGATCCAGTGATTACTCTGGCCAATTTAATTGCCATGGAAGGCAAGTGTTTTGTGGGGTTTTTTTGAATAACATTCATTGTATGATCTGTTTCAGCTTTCGTTCTTTGAAGATTTTGTTTTCCTCACTTGATTTAAAGTTAAAAATTTTCAGCGCAAACACTGAAACTTCTGAGTTGTGCTAAATGACAATGCTAACTGCAGGTCCCCTGATTAGATTCATTTGAGATGTGTAGCCACTGCACCACCTTCATTTGCACTTGAAGAAGGTATAGTTGAATGCCTGCCTGTCGATAATCACATGGAAATACTAAGCAACAACATAAAATAATTGAGTATAAAATGAATGGTAGTAGCAGCTCTTCAGAAATAATTGGCTTCTGCTTAAATGCAGTGCAGGCAGCTCAATCTTGTTTGAGGTGTGTGTGTGTGTGTGTGTGTGTGTGTGTGTGTGTGTGTGTTTCATTTTGCCTTTTTTAAAAGGTGCCTTTATATGAGTGATCCTGTTCAAATTTTAGTTAACCTTTCTCTGAGAAATCTCTCATTTATAGACTGTACTGAGTAAAGAATCGGCAGATGCCATGCACTCATGGCTGTCATTGTAACTCTTCAATTGGTGATGACTCACTTGGCCTATTATGAAGTAGAAATCTATCCAGTTGAATTAGTAGTCATCATACATATGCCAGTTTTTATCTTCAAATCAGATCTTTTAATCAAAGAAGAGTAGAAGTGATGTCTGTGAAATGAAAAACAACTGACTTGATAATGAAAACTTTGAGTTATTCCACGTCTACCTCATTTTTCTTTCAATAAAAGGGTATTATTTTCAGAAAGATCCTTCTGACTAATCATTTATTTTGTCTTGATCTGGTTTTGTATGGGAGCCATTATTACCTAAGATATGGTAGGCTAGTCATGACCTCTGTGATTATCGCTTGTATTACAGTACTGCCTGGGGACATGAAGGCCCCATTATGCTAAAGCAAGCAGTTTTCCCAGTGAGGACATTGGTGAACAGGTCTGTAAAACAAAAAGATGCACTGCTCACCAGGTGTCATTTCTTCTTCTCTAAGGGTATAACTTCACTGCACAGTTACTTCTCTTGAGTTAGCCTCATTTGAGTGAGAGCAGTCACACTGAGAAATAACACTAGAGCTGCTGTGTCTGCACTGCTGCTGCACTCATTTGTGTGTGACGTTAGGACTTCTGGGGGCATATCCCATCTTTCCTTGTGCTACAGGAAGCTGAGTGGCTCTCTGAATTCTTTCTCAGTGATTGTGGGAGAACTTGTCTGTCCTTCCTGAGCACAGGGGGTGAATTGTGGGAGGGCATTGGAAAACTTGGGTCATTGAAATTATGCTAGCCCATGTCCACACAACAGAATGGCCATGTTAGCAACTGATGAGTTGCTAGTTCAGGCTGTAGCTTACACCCCTTGACGAGCCAGCCAACTTGAGTTACAAGCACCATCGCTCTCGCATTAGGTGTTGTTTTGTGTGGACAGTACTTGAATTAGGGCAACACTCCTGTTATAACTTGTTAATTATGCAGTGAAGACAAACCCTAAGCTATCACTTCTACTGTTCTTAGAGACATAGGTGCCCACTGCACAGCCTGAGCCAGCTGAGCCTGGCACTGAGGAGTAGCTCAAAGTATGGGGCAGAAGGAATCTCTTCTCTGATATCATAGAGTAGCTGCTCAGCTTCCCTTGTGCTAGCTTCACGGATGGAATAACTTGCGTGGCACCTGTGCCCCATGCATAAAAGGAAACAACTGATCCCAATTTCAGTGTACTTCATCTCCCAACCCAACAAACCTGATCAGCTGTGGCATGCAAAGAGTCCTTGCAGAGCTGGGGTGTGGGTACTCTTTGTGAGCACCTAAATCCTGTTCACCTTTCTCAGCAATGGAACCATGACCATACCCATTAAAAAAAGGGACAGGATTTGAGTCCTATAGCTTATTACTCAAGTAACAAGGCAGCCCTGTTGCATGTACAGCACTAGTTACAATCTTCCTAAATATATTCTTTATTCGAGTCTTTAAACATAACATAATGTGTTTATAGGATAAAGGAAAGGTGGGAGACTGTTTCCAATCGCAAAATTATAATGTTTGCTTCTGAATGGCCAATATTTCCTCTGCAAATAGTAGCAGATGTGATTGTAGACCTCTGGGTTGCTTGTAAATATTTACAGTTTTTGATAGCATGGATGCCAAAAAAATATTTTTATTTAAAAAGTGCTTCCATCAGTAACCTGCTGAGCTTCATTTAGTGAGCTTCGTCAGCTTCAGCAATGTTCCCACCTGAAATACAATTCACTGAATTTGTCATAGAAGTGCCATGAAAGAGAAGGGGAAATGTTTCATATCTTATGATTTATGTAGACAGAACAAAATACTAGTGACTTCCCAGTAGGACTGGGAAAATCCCTGCATTTACAAAGAGAGGGATCAAAAGACTTGGGTGAAATTTTCCATCTAAGGATTCAATGGGTCAGCTTCTAATCTAAAGCAGAGTAGCAGCAATAAAATCAGTAGTCTTTATTATTTTGCTTAATCCCATTGGTTTTAAGTGGTAGTAAGTGCTACACATAGGCAGTAAGTGTTTGCAGGATTGGGCCCATGGTCCTCACTGAGTATTTATGCCTTGACTTGGTTTGGAGTGGGGAAAAATGGTTTTGAATTAACCAAGGTATTACTACTTGCAAACTGTATGCTGAGGATGTGCAATAGAAATGTTCTTTAACACTACCACTGTGTCTTGAAGCAAAAACTGCTGTGCAAATGTGTGCAGCTAAATAGGTATGCAGAGATAGTTAATTGCACGCTTGTTGGCTCAAGGAATTCAATGCCATGGGAAGTTACGAACTGCACTGTCAGTTGTAAACTCTTTTACTCTGCACACAATCAGCTTGTACACCTTACACATTCCACTGGTTTTATTTTATGGCATCTGCTTGCAACCACTCTATGGGATATGTGCTGGGGCTCATGTCAGGGTGTGTCAAGGCCAAAGAAGACATGGCTGATGAGCACTGCAGTTTGTCATTCTCTACCTGGCATAACTGACCCTAGAGGCTATTACTGCTGGTGCAGTTTAGAGGAACCCTTGTGCTGGGGGCCCCTGTTCAGTCCTTGGTATTGGAGCTATACGGCCGCCTTTATCTGTCCATTCCTAATCTCCGACCTCTTAGGGTTCTGTGCCAAGCACAGATCTGCAGGACTTGAGGCACGTGTATCTTAGAACTGAGTGGGAGACGACAATTCCATTTTGTGGCAACCTCTGAAGTTTTCGAAATTTCTATTTGATACGTATTGTAACGAAAACAAACCCTTTCAAATGTTCTCACAAAACCCAAATTGTGTCAATTTTCCGACTCAAGAGAGAGAGTGACAATCATAGTGGCTGTTCCTGATTCAGAGCTGTTTTTCATATCAGGTCACTCTGAATCAGCCAGAGCAGGGATTTGAACCTGGGTCTGCCACATCCCAGGCCAGAGGGACAGGAGTAAATCAGTCTAATAACTTGTAGCCATAAATGTATGTTTAGCCTATTTACCAATTTTGTCATCCACAACAAAAGCAGGGCTCAATTACTCTTACTCCATGGCTGAGTATTAACCCACATAATGCCATTGACTTTGAGACTTGTATGAGTAAGTTTCTACCAACTTTTCAATTCCAATATCGTTTAGAACTTAACACCTTTTCATTTCCTCCTCCTGCTTCTTCTGGCAAAGTCTGTACTGTTTTTTCCATTAGTTGGCGATGAGTTCACACAGTTTAAGGCATTGTAGCATTTTATTTTATTTAAAGTTAGCTTATTAATGTTGTTTTATACCACCATGGGGTTGGGTCTGGTGGCTACAGTTTCAGGCTTAACAGAGTGAAAGTCACCTCTGTTACTTGCTTCCAATTTAGGAACATGTAAAGACCAAGGATAGTGACGACACTTACATTCACAAGTACAAGGTCTGTCTGTTTTACAAGTTTTATTGACGTTACAATTAAAGTTATGATTACCCAAGCATATAAAAGTTCTATAAAGAACTATGCACATTACAAATTATAGTCATACTCAGATCCTTAACAATATTCTTGTTTGGGTCTGATGGATGCTTTGCCAATTGATCATCAGTAGAGGGTGCTGGAGTTTTCTCGTAAATAACTCATTTTAACCAATCTGGGAGCCTTCTTTTATCTTGTGATTCTGACCACACCTAACACTCTGTGAATGTGCGTGTAAGTGTCCACCCTCTTTTTCAGATTTATATTGTGTCCCCCAAGAATATTGGTGGTACTCCATTTTTTCATAGGTTGGTGGTGGTTCCTTTTATTCTCATTAGCATTGATGCACATTTTACAGGCCTCAACCTGTAATTCTTGCATTTAAGCCCTACTTACTTAGATACCTAACACATACTTATCCCTACTAAATACCTCTCAATCTTATACTTCTGTAATCCTACAATTTAAATCTATTCAACATACAATGATTATGTATGACATGACATGTTAATCATAACATCATGAATGATAAAATGAAGTAATTGGCTACAGCAAACGCTATTGTTAATGTGATTAACTGGAAGGAAGTTGGATTTGCAAGGGGGGCAGAATGTGTTTGTGTGTTGCCCTGTACTCTCACACAATAAGCACATCTACAATGTGCTAGGCTCTGACAGGGATGGAGCATGTCCTAAATTCAGCTCTCCCTGAACAATTACATCCTGTGCAGCCAAATTACTTAGTGTAAATTAGGCATGCGTGATATCTCATTGGATGCTCTTTGTTAGACTGCCATGCATTTTTTCAGTGGCACTAGTCAAAGGGCATCTTATACTTCCTCAGTACAACAACCAGGTCTATAATCAACAGACTCCATTCATTGCAGTCTTCTAATTATTTCCTATCAGAGATAATTGTGTGGAAATGCTGATTTATAGGAGGCTATGCAGCCATCATAAAAAGTACAGAACTGTCACCTTAGACCAGCGTTACTCACCATATGCAGTTCTTAACGGACAAGAAAAAGGTAAACAAAATATTATTGCTCCCTTGCCCAAAATTAATTGAATATGTATTTACTATTTTACAGTTATATATTCGTAAGATCCTTAAATATAACCTTCTCTACCAGTGGGATTTTTTACTATTTTCTCCCCAAAGTATGGGAACAGTACCAGAATGTTGTTGATAAATACATTAGTGAAAAGACTGACCACCTGAATTTCTTTGGTCCAGATCTTAAACTGTCATATGTGTGTTGTAACAGGTCTCCTTTAAGAGCAGTTGTCCCAGGGCCCACTAACCCTGCTGTCCTTATGGAAAAAATACCCATTTAAGGACTACATGTTTCAAAGAAGAAAAACATGAAAACATACAATAATTAGAGCTGGTCCGAAAACAGATTTTCTGTTTGGCAAAAAAATTTGATTTTTTTTTTTTTATCTCAAATCAGGACAAAAAGCCAAAACATCAAAATTGTTCATTTAAACAAAGTTCTAAAAACGTCTCCATTTCCGGTCAGTTTAAACATTGTCAATGATGACCATTTAAACGAACAATTAGTATAAAATAAAGTCAATTTTAAATGAAAAATCTTTTTGAAACAAAGATGAAACTTTCCATTCTGAAAATATCAAAATTGGAGGTTTGACCTTTTGAAATACGTTTTAATGTTTGTTTGTTTTTTCAAAACCCAATTTTGTAAGTTATATAATTTTGTGAAAATTTCGGTTTTATTGAAACAACATTTTCCAATGGAAAACTGTTTCAATAAAAATCTTTCAAGCAGCTGTAGTGCTCATAATGCCAGATGCCTGGTCCTTTTTATGATTTTCCAACGTCTCATAAGCACAGATGAATATACATATACAGTTGCACTATAGCTTTATGCTATGGAACTATTTGGCTTGAATTCAGAATGAGTTGTTCACTGTATTTCTGTGTGTATGATAGAGCTGTTTAGGCATTTTAGAGATTGCTTATTGTGTAGCAAAAGGTGTTATGAATCATCAGTAAAAGAATGGCAGTACAAAAAAACAATAGCAATTTCATTTTGGTTTTAGTGTGCTTTTTGTTATTCTGAGATGAAAGATCTTAACTGAGTTTTGAAGAATGATGAATGACTTACTGTTCCGGATAATTTGATTTCAGTGATAGAATACTAATTCCTGAGAGGTGCTGACCTCTAGGAGATCCCATTAACAGGAGTTGCAGACGCTCCGCACACCTGTCCTTATTTGGCCCATGAAAATTATATTTTATAAAGTCATTAATATGTCTGGCTTTGTGCCATATTGTCTGATTCAGGATGAATTGTGTAGTCTGGTCAAAAGGTGAGAATATTATCTAATAATGAATGATAACCAATGTGCAAGGGGTGAGCAAATGTATTGGTTATGATTAATTAAACCTCTTAGAAGAAAAGGCAAGAATAAAACTTTTTTTCAAATTAAAACAATATTTGAAAACTGTTAACAGCTCCATCAGTCACATTAATGTAGCTGTTTTGGAAGAGGGCACAGAGGATTTTTGGAGGAAAATATATAATGGAGTTTAGAAGTGAATGAGGTTAAACATATCTTGCAGGAGAAGCCAGATTCTCCCAAGAAAGTGTAAAGGTTACCTTATTTGTCATATCCTTTCTGGCTTTGGCATAAGAAATAAGAATACTGACTGAGTCTTGGAGAGGCAGAATATATGGTGGATAACACCATCATTCTACCTGTCACCCAGGCCCCTACAACCTGGGTATCCTCTTCAACTTGGACTTCTCTCTAGGTCCTCACACCCAGGCCATGTCTAAGTCTTGCAGATTCTTTCTGCATAACATCTCTAAGGTGTGGCCTTTGTTACCTATCTACACAGCTAAATCTCTTGTCCAGGCTCTCATCTTGCATCTCTTTTACTGCAACATCCTTTTCTCTGGTCCTGACAAATTCAATTTTGCCCCACTGATATCTATTCACAACAGCCAATGATATTCGTCTTCATTGCCCATTTGTTAAACTTTCAAACAAACTCTTTTGTGTTTTCTTCTATGCTGCCCCTCATGCTTGGGAGAAGATCCCTGTAAAATTAACTCATTATCCTTCTTCAAAATCCTCCTTAAAACTTATATGCCATGAGCCCCCCAAGAAGCTTGACTTTGATTAAAACATAAGAATGGCTATACTGGGTCAGACCAATGGTCCATCTAGCCCAGTACCCTGTTCTCCAACAAAGACCAATGCCAGGTGCTCCAGTGCCAGGGAATGAACAGAACAAGTGATCCATCTCATCGCTCATTCCCAGCTACTGATATGCTGAGACCACTGCCTGTCAAGCTGCCCGTTACTGTCTCATTGTTTCCTTGTACTTTCTCCCACCTTCCAATTTGTCTTTATTCATCTGTTGTCTCTTGCCTTGTACTTAAATAGTAAGTTCTTAGGGGCAGGGACTGTCTTTTTGTTCTGTGTTTATAGCACCTAGCATAACAGGATCCTGGTCCATGACTGGGGCTCCTAACTGCTATAATATAAATGTTCTATGGGTGAGCTGAAATATCATGTCTTTCCATCATTAAATCATGGTTGTGGAAACAATGCATCTTATAATGTGCATGAAACAATGTGTTCGCCAAATCTGAAGTTATAATGTGGATGTCAGATAAAATTTTGGTTTCTGTTTGTTTAAAAAAGAAAAATGTCCATTTTACAAATATAGAAATAAAGTCCAAGGATTCTGTGACTGACTGACAATATCCTGGACAAACTTTATGAAATTAAGATAAATTTTATTTAAATTAAACCTTATTGAATTAAGTTTAATACCTTTGGAGTCCATTGTACTAAAAATGCAATGATTTATGTGTTATCATGGGATTATATTGAACTTTTCTAGGGATGTGACTAAAGTAAGACCTTGTCTACACTAGCACATATGCCAGCAAAACATTTGTTGCTCAGGGGTGTGATCCCCTGCTCCCCCGTGCGACATAAATGTTGCCGGCATAAGTGCTGGTGTGGACAGTGCTGTGTCAGTGGGAGATGACATAGCTACTGCTGCTCCATTTAGATGGTTTTATTATATCGGCGGGAGAGGTCTCTCCCGTTGCCATAATGCGACTACACAAGTGCTTTTACAGCGGTACGATACAGCTGTGCCTCTGTATGTTTTAAGTGTACATTAGTCCTAGATGTTGGAAACTTCAAGCAACTGTTTAGGACAATGAGTGAAGTGGGTTTCCTAAGAGGCATTGGGAGGTCTTTTGAACCTAAGCTTTGGGGAGAGATCCATTGTCTACTAATTACCTTCTCCTGGAAACTCCTGATCAGGCTCCTGAAATGTATGGATTAAATTTTTCATGAGTGCTAGTTCTCAGCTGAGGCTGTTATGATCTTGTGACCCTAGAACAGATCCCTGGTCCTGCCAGAGCCTATATCAGAGTTGGAATGATCGCTAGTAAACTTATTAGCATACATGCAGGTCCTTTTATTGTTTTAACATGTCTCCTCTGTAAGGCTTTTTACCTAAAGAATAAAATATGCTTGTGTAGAAATAGCTGTATGGTAACTTAACTGTGGGCAGTTACACGGTTAACACTCTGAAGAGAAAGTAAGCTGGCTTGCTTAGGCAGAGCCTCTTGGTGGTAATAACACATTGAAAGCAGAGAACTGTTTAGCCTGGAGTCAGAAGGGAAAAGGATGCGAGTCTCCACCCAAGCAAGGTGATGGCTGGAGGGGCCAAGAGCTGGAAGCCTGAGCATGGGTGCCCTTGCTATATTATAGAGGGGAATAAAGGTGCAGTTATCCTGAATTGTGACAGATGCAGACCCAGCCTCTGATTGTGTTTTTACAACTGGGTTTTTCTTGTAGCTGACTACACAAGTGTGGGACCTGCTTTATGCAAACAATCAGCTGTCTATAGATACCAGTCTGGGAAATGGGTGATGTGGTGTTTGTGTGAGTGTACAAGCAGCAGCTTTGCATTAAAAATGAGAGTGCAAGGCGGATACCAGCTTCAGCCTGGCTGAAAATGTGGCCCAGAGAAACCCACTTGAATAAATAGACACAAAGTGTATTAGATTGAGTCTTGCAGTAGAGCATTATTTCTTCAGACTTCCTATTACACTGCCCAGTGTGATGCAAATGATAGACCATTATATAACACACATGGAATGGGAGTTTGAGGACCACTCTAGGGCCTTTGTAATTGTTTTAAAAATAAGTGAAATAACTCTGAGATAATCTACTGTGAAAAATCTAGTGCTCAGTGGCCCTCCAAATTTCTCATTGCTCAGCTGTTGTACAAGTGTCTAGTGCTACACATTAGGTTGTTTGGTAAAGCATGCAGAGGCATTGGTTTAAGCCCTCTTAAAAAGCCTTTTTTTTTTTTTTTTAAATTTTATGGTCCTTCAAGCAGTCCAAGGGATCAAAAATCTCTCCAGAATGCTCCCAATTTCACCTTCCTCCAAAGGCCCTATCATGCTGACTCCTAGAAAAGGCCTACAGAATTTAACAGAGAATCTTTCTATGAATTTTTTAACCAGCCCACAAAACTCAATTGCAGGGATATATGCTCTACTAAACTTGATGGTCCGGACTTGCTACTGCTCTGCAACTTGCGTAGCTATTTATACCATGGTAAGATGGGCATAAAACACTGCCATTCTGGTGAGTGCAATCTGCATCCACTATGGTACACACATACCAGAGCAGTATGCCCACTTGACAGATTTGTATGAATCTTTGGCCTAATTCTCTACTCTATTGCACCAGATTCCTGAATGTGTTACCCCTTCAGTTCAACAGGGAATGGAAAATTGAGCTCCTTTTGGCCAAGTATGGCTCAGATTTATAGGTCTTGGGTCCTACTCCCATTCGGAAAAGAGAGAGACATCTTAAAGGCTTTTTAAAAAGAAATACTTTCTTTAATGTAAATATGTGAGACAATTCAATTCAGTCCTTCAATCAGTAGGAAAAGCATTTAATTTGCGGTAGTTTTAACTGAAAAGCAATGGGCTGGTTCTCTTCTCCCTTTCACTTGTGTAAAAGAATAATTCCACTGCAGCCTACAGGAGTTAAATGGATGCAGTTTAGAATAGAGAATATACATCTTTAGTTCAGAGGAATTCAAGCCACCAGTGTCCGGAGTTGTTGAAACCTAAGAACTGACTTAACTTTATGGCTTAGGTGATTCAGTGGGGCCAGTTCTCACTACAGCAAGAGATGTTGAGATGAGAAAAAGGAGCAGTGGTAACTCTAATACACCTGATGGGATCCCAGTCCTTAGCTGGCTTTAGTTAGAGCCACCTGCAATGGCCACCAAGGATCGTGTTCTGCCAAGATTCTCTTCTCTGGACTTTGACACTGGTCATTGCAAATAAAGGGAAGTAGATCTGGCATAGGTAGCCCTACACCACCTGGGACATCCTCAACTGAATAAACCATCTTCATGACCCCTTTGTGTCTCCATAGCAGGATCCAGGATCTGGCTTATCATTTAAATCACATTAAAAATCTTTCCCCTATAAAGCATAAATTAGAGGTTCAGGAATAACATGTTGCAAATGTTACCATTTTTTTCTGACTAGTTATCCCAAAATCTCTCTGACTGTCTCTAGTCCTGATAATTATAAGGAACCATTAAGTATTGGTATGTGTCTTTTAATGTAAATTAGCATATATTACTAGTGACTACTTTATTAATTACAAATTAATACTCATTGTCAAAGCCAGCTCCTGTAGATCCAGCCAACTGTAACAGGGAATTTTAGAAAAAAAGCTAATTATGCTACCATCAAATTACACTTCTTTTGTTTATATTGGTTTTCAGAACTAAGGGTGGTCTCCCTAAACCAGGTTATAATAGGGAGTTAATATAAACTGCTTTTCTCCCTCCTTCATTCCTGTTTCTTTGATTGTTATTGCCCTGGATCTGGTTTGAACCAACAACCTAGCAGTAAGCAGCTCTTTATTCTATAACTTTTCCCCTGATTTGGTCTCCCTTTTCTTACCTAACATAAAAGCCTAGATGTATGAGCTCTGTGGTTAGGAAAAAAAACAAAACAAAAACATCCTCTCCCCACACCACAACAGGAAGAAGTGAAGCTAAAACTATATTGTAAAAATCCTGTAAGAGTCACATAAAACCTTGGTTCCTGGGATATGCCTAATTGATAGAATTATGGTAGCTAGACAATTTATGTGGGCAAACAGATGGACATTCAACAGTTACTTAATCCTGGTTAAAGCCTTTGAAGATACAGCACTCTCTTTCTTTCACTGGTGTAAAGATGAAAGTCTAATTTTCAAATAAGTCTCAGATCTTGACTCCATATTATTCTTTACTTTTTACCTGTGAGAATCTTCTCGTCTTCATGCCAAGAGAGCAGAGTATTGTAGGCAGATCCATCAGGTGAATTTTGCTCCTCATGTTTAAAGTGTGGTTCTATTCTGAAAGTGATTATGTAAAAATGGCATCTTCTTATTTAAAAGATCTTGTCTGTGTGTCTTTAGGGTCATAGCTCATGATATTGTTGACAAAACTATATTTTTACTGCTTTTTTTCTCCGCTTTAGAGGAAGATTGAAAAATCCTGAAGAGAGTGTTACAAGAAGTTAGTTTAGAAACCTTTAGCTTCTATCTTATAGATAGAGCCTGTAGCCTGAGCTCTCAGACCCTCCCACCTTTCGTGGTTCTTGAGCCTGGGCTCCAACCCAAGTCTGAATGTCTGTACTGCAATTAAATAGCCCTGCAGCCTGAGCCCTGAGAGCTGGAGTCAGCTGGCAGGGGCCAACCGTGGGTTTTTAACCGCAGTGTACACATGCCCTCAGACTCCACGTGTTCCTCCCCACACCCTAGTCAGAAGGAAGGGGGGAGGTCCTGGCCGAGTCTTACTGTCCTGGTCCTTCCCCTGCAAATTGCTCTGCCTCAGCTGCTGCAGCTTCCCTGGCTTCATGAAGCCAGTCTCTCCTCCACACTCCCTTCCTGCTGGACTGGGCTCCCTTTTAAGTAGCATGTCTGGCAGCTGCTGCGGGCAGGGGGCCGTCATGGCCCTATTTTGTTCCACCATTCCTTTTACCTTAGTGTGGAAACAGTCTGTAACCCCCTCTCAGCCCTTTATGCAAAGGAATCTGTAGCCCTCCATATGCACGATCAACTCTAGAAATGTTTGGTTATTAACATTTCATTCTCCAGCAGTTTCCTTCTCATAAAGAAAATTTAACTGGAGGGAAGAATTTGGAGCAGAGAAATAGTGAGGATTGGATTCAGAAATGCATATGTATGAAATGTCAGATAGTGCCAACCTTCACCATAATCCTCATTTTCCACAGAGATGTAATCTTTCTTTCTGTGGTACATCCTACTGGTTGTTTCTCTACATTTGTTCTGGATTTAGATGTATGCTGCCTCTTCATTTTTCCCTTTGGGAAGACTTATCCTCGCTGTTACTATCAAACATTTATATTTGTTCTTCTTTCATCTGTTTGGTCAGGATAATCTTTGAGAGTTTTTAACTAGAGTTCCAGCTGGGTCAATTTGCAAGATCAGTATATTTAATCTCATGCAAAAGAAAAGAAAAACATCAAACTTCTGGAGTCTGATTCCAAAATAATGTTAATAAATGTAAGGTATCTGTCTGAGCTCTTACAGTTACAAGCTGTGTTTGCTGAGGTATCTTTGCTATGAGGAAAAATCACAGCACTCTGCATAGTCTGTTGAAAAATATACATTAAAAATTACAGAGAATAATTAAGTGTGACAAGAAAAGCAGCCTAGATTAAAAAGATAAAAGAAATAGGAGTAGGGATTCAAAATATTAAGTAGTAGGTGAAATGAGGTGAATGCTTATGGGAGATATGAAAAGCCCATGTTTCCCAGTGATTAAACTATTCAGTGCCACATCCTTTTAGACATTTATTCATTTAACTCTGCAGATGTAATGGATGGATGTCCTGGATGCCTGAAGTTCTCCATTTATTCAGAGAACAGCTATCCCAAGCATGGTAATAGTACAAGTGTCTCACTAATGTCTTTCCATTGAACTGGAAGCAACAGCATGCACTTGTAGTCCTTGGCCTCGATGCTGAGGCTATTAATCCAGGTGCTTGTGTTGCAAGTAGTTTTGTGATGTTGACACTTGTCCATTAGGCAGTAGAAGGAGACCTCCAAGTAGCTGTCAGGTACAGTAACCATCTGAGCCAAGTTCTCTGCTGCTGTAAATGGGTGACACAGAGAGCTGGGCAGAGGGGGAAAATTCTGTTTTGTGAATGATTTTTAGATTTTTGGTTTCATTTTGAATTGAAAAACAAAACCTGAAAACTTCAAAATTCTCTGAAGAGAAATTCCATTTTTGGGGGGCCAATCAAAACATTTCATGTTATATTTGATATATAATTAAAAAATTTCAAAACAAACCGTTGTTTCAAAATGGAAACATTCCAAAAGTGTCAACAGGGGACACTTTTTCAACATTGTTTGGAACTTTTTTGTTTTTTCTCCAAAACAAAGTTTCAGCAAAATCAACACTACTTCATGGAGTATTTTGATTTCAACAGAACTGCATTTTCCAATGGAGGATGATTGTGTGAAGTTTTTCTGACTAGCTCTGGTGACACTCTCTTAAAGAAAATGGGACTGGGCAGAAAATTTGGCTCTCTTGCTCCCACCTGGGCAGAATACAGACAAGTAGCTTAGAGGTACAAAATTAATATCCCCTTACCCAATCCTGATCATCTGCTCCCCTTCCGATTTATATGGGCATTTGTATATAGCCTGCGAGGGCTACTTGAATTCTGCAGTGGGGTTGATTGCAGAAATCATGCAGCACAAAATACCTACAGCACAGATACTGTGACCAGAATGTTTGTGCTGTTCTGTGGACTAGAACATCCCTTCCACTCATCCACAGAAGGTCCCCTGCAAATACAGCAGAAAGGGGAAGACTGCTTCTATGGTAATAGGGATTGTGCCCTACTTCCCTTGTTCCCAGTGGTCTGTATCTACTGGCATTTTGGGCAGAAGCAGCTTCACTAGATAGAGGAGATGGAATACAGGAGCTGTTGGCTTTGTGGTACTATCCTGTGCTCAACCTGCAGATATCCAGCGAGTATCTTCAGAGTCAATCCTGGGCTGTCACCTCCTTTAGAGTCTGTTGCTGAATAACTGATAGGGCATTTACTAAGAGTAGCATGGCTCCAGCAACAGCTGTACTGCTGTTATGTGACTGGAAGGCAGTGGTCCCTGCCAATTCTTTGATCCTCAGGACCCTCTCCATCTTTAGGGGATGCATCTTGGAAAAGTGGGGGGTGGACTTTATGGTGTATTCTGGTCCCCCCCCCCCCCTGTGGATTTTCCTATGGAGAGAACTGATCTGACCCTACAATTCAATATTCACATCAGACCAGTAGTTGGGCTGTATCTAGACTGGTACTGTTGAACAAATTATGTATTTTCACCTTCTTCTGCAGCATGGGACAAGGGTCACTTGCTGGTGGATTCTCTATACCTTGAAGTCTTTAAATCATCATTTGAGGACTTCAGTAACTCAGTCTTAGGTTAGGGGTCTATTACAGGAGCGAGTGGGGGAAGTTTTGTGGCCTGCATTGTGCAGAAGGTCAGACTAGATGATCATAATGGACCCTTCTGACCTTATAGTCTGAGTCTATGAAAGAACAGAGATCACGTGTGCTGTGAAAGTTGGCTATCTTACACAAAGACAAAGTCTGGGAAAGGCAGTTATGGGGTTATAAAATAGGTGTTATTTTAAAAGTCATGAAAGGACTGAAACATAATTAGGCAATCTCAGTTTTCCAGTAGTGACAATCCAAACAAACCAAATTGTCTTGAAAATATAAGATCAATAAAGGTGCAGTGTATCACTGTAAATTGCAGAAATTTCATTCCTTACATCAAAACTATAAATTATATAAGCCACAGTGGTGACCTATGCTTAGCTATACCCCCATCATAATTAAGGTCAATTAATGCATTTTACTATAGGAATTTAAATCTGTTTCTAAGCTGTCTTGGAGTCATGGTTGTGCAGAAATATTGGAGGTTCACTCTCTCCTATATTTTTTAAATAAAGGAAAAGGACAGCCCCTTCTGGGCTCATGCATAAGCAATGGGAATTGATACATCTAAGTCTGGCACTTGCACAAATGTGTGCAGACTCCATGTAGGTGTGCATTGGTTCGGATATGTGTGCATCTGAACTCCTTTCTTCCCATCTTTGAATATGCTACCACAGAGTGGTGGTATTCTCAAATTTCATAAGTTAAACAACATTAGGCTGCATCTGTACGTGATTGGGAAATAGCTAAGGAACACCAGACCTGTAGATGTTGCAGGCAGTTTTGATGGTAATTCAGCAAGTTGCATTCTTCATTGTACTGGCCCTAAACCAACACTCCAGCTTAACAGAATTGCCACCTCTTGTAATTTTATTGCAGGTCTCACACTATTTTATATATTTCTTAAAGCCTTAGCTCTAGCAGTAATGTGATTATGGGAGAACATGAACTTTCACTTAAAAACAAATTTTCTAGCCCTTATTGTTATGGAGAAAAGCTTTAAATCATCAATCCTGAAGGCTCAAAACCAGAAGGCAAACAGGAAAAACCCAAAATGTGTTTTTAAAAATCTCATGAGACTTGTTTAAAAATGAGGATTATGGGAGCTTGGTTCATGATTTTTTGAATGCCTGGGGTTGGCAATACTGACATTAAGGGATCTGTGCTGCTGGAGATATCATTTTTCAGATGATATGTAGGAGAGAGAGCCTCATAATTTGAGTGTCCTACATATATCTCACTTTTTAAAAGAACAAGGATGTTAGCTTCACTGAGTCCTGGTCAAGTGCTAACATTTAACACTGGATTCCACTGACCTAAAAATCTCACACACTTCCAATTGGTGTAAAGGTCTGCTTCACTTGCTATCCTAGACTGCTGTGTAATGTTGCTGTGTTTTGCTGGATGATGGCAGAATCTGGCCCCTGACATGGAAAATTTCACAGAATTAAGGATAAAAAAATCTTCCAGTGCTGATGTCTCACTTTATAACTATAAACTCTTTATATTTCTTTCAGTTCTTAATGAGGAATAACATGGAAAAGGGAGAATTGAGCCCACCATCTTATCTTGAAATGGGTAGCTATCAGCATTTCATTGCCATTTTCCATTTTCATTTGAATTCATGGATCTACCCAATTAAACAAGCAGCTGAAAAATCTCTCCTTTCTGGCGTTGTTCAGCAAAAGCATCTTGTTTCTTAAGTTGCCATTCTTTCTACTTTCATCAGTTCCAGCACATTATGTTGTCTCTTTAATTTCCTACCTTTCTACAAACTATTCCTTGACTGCTCAGTAATCCTTTTCTCTATGGGTTTGGCTGAGAACTGAATATGAAAAATGTTGCTTTTGTTTTCCTTTCTAAAGACATTTATTCATAAGATTCCTTCCACATTTTGTACCAACCTCTCCAGATATTAAAGGAAAATATAATGTAATTGGGTTTTACACTTGAGTGAATTATGTACTCATTGAATTACTGTTGTTTAAGTGAATTACTTACTTAAATGGCCTGTAAACGGGATATGTTCAGACACCACCAGATGAGCAATGTACTGATGTAAAAACCCTGTGAGCTGAATTTCTAGAGGGCAAAGAGCTCTCTGCTCTCATCTATTTGTGATCAGGGGAAGTACAGCTACAGTTTTCTTCATTTGCATAAATTTTCTACCCAGAATTCCTCCAGTGACACATTTGAAAACCCCCATAAGTATACACAAACTCAGAATCAAGTGGGTAATGGAACTGATTGTAAGAGGAAAAAATGATTCCTACTCTGTGGTAAGGACTTATCTACAATGCCAAACTGTGACAGGGTTGAAGTGAAGTGGTAAAGGGACATTTTCCTATTGGACATTCACACCACCAGGTAGGGATCTAAATTAACAGACAATTGCCAAAGTTACTAGGGGGGAGTCTTTTACTTATTGGTCATGTAGGTATGTTGTTGCTGTGTTTCCCAAAGTTGATGCTGTGTTCCCTTTTCCCCATTGTTTTATACATAGACTCAGTGTTTGAAATGGAGAAGTATTCCTTATTAAGGGTGCCCTAGATAAATGGAATGAAGTAGAGGGTGCTGGTTTCATGGCACATTAGGTTACCAAATGAGACGGGGGACTGTACGGTTTTCCAGGCCTCTGTCTCAGTAGTAGAGGAACCCAATTTTCTGGATGACAAACTAGCTAGACTAATCAGGTAGGAAATAAATTAATAAAAGGAGAGATTGTAAACAGCGGTAGTGCTCAGATATATAATTGACTTAGAGTTATCTGAGGTCTGAAAATCCAACCTTAATGAGAGTTAAGAAGGTTCAGAGGTAACTTGATCATGGTCTAAAGGTATCTACCTGGGGAGAAAATTTTTGACAGAGGGCTTTTTAATCAAGCAGACAAAGGCATAACAAGACCTAGTGACTGGAAACAGAAGCTAGGCAAAATGCTAACTAGAAATATGGTGTAACATTTTTACAGTGATAGGTAGGTTATTCCAATGGTTAATTACTAAGACTGTGGTAGATTCTCTATCATGCAAAGTCTTTAATAAAGATAACACATCTGAAAGATATATTTCAGTTTCAGGGTAACTGCACCTGTATTCCCCATCCATGGTCCCTCGAAGGCACTTCGTTAAGGTTTGTGGCTCCCAGCCATCATATCTCTTGGGTGGAGATCCATGTCTTTCTCCCTTTTGATTGGAGTTTTAAGACTGCCCAGCTCCCTGCCTATATTGTAATGTCCCCAATAAACCAGTCTGCCTAAAGTCCAGCTCCTGTGCTTTTCTTTCTCTCTCCGAGGGCTCTGAACAGTGTATTGCCAGCAGTTACAAGTTATCACACAACGCTTTCTAAGGAAGTGAGTTTATTCTTAAGGTAAAAGCATTACAGAGAAAAGATGTATAAAATAACAAAAGTTCCTATACAATGCTAAAAACTTACCAAAGGTCACCCATCAGTCGCATTGGGTCAAAGCCTTTCCAATCCTTCCTCAAGGATTGGGGCCCCCCCCTTGGACAGAAGGTCCTATCCATTTGCTGGATCAGAAAGAATGCCCTGTGTCAGATCAAGCTCATCCTTTTATACCAAAAGCCCCTTTTAAAAAATTTCCTAGCCTCTGGAAAACCCAGGTTGAACCAGTATATACAAACTGCTCTGGGGGTAGTACCTCTCTAGAGTTTAATCTCAGTGACTCACCTTTATCACCCTCCTCCACTGTTTTTACTTCCTGTAAGAGCAATGGTAATCTCCCCCATGGAGTAGAACCTGATCATAAATGCACCATTTATAAATGTAATCCAATGGTTCCCCAAAGATACTGCATGGGATTGTAATATCTGTCACCATATGCCCTAGTTCAACCTAGAATTATGGGCTTGCTGGAGGATTTACTGCATGAAATTCTATGGCATATGTTTTGCAGCAAGTCAGTCTAGGTGATCTGAAAGGTCTCTTCTGGTTTTTTAGATCTGTAATTGCCTCTGGGGATGGCCTCTAAAGCACAGTCTATAGAGAGACAAGAAAGGGAAACTAGTTAGGTTTTGAGATGTCCCATTTCTGTGGTTATATGTTCATAAAATGCATTGCTAATGCAGTCTTTTAACATGTCCCACTGTCTGTCATTTCCACGTCTCACTGACTTCCATCAGCTGCCACCGGTGCTTCATGCACAAAGTCAAAGTGCCTTACGATATGGGAAAGCTAAGTGAAAGCTTCTGGGTTTTTTTTGTTAATGGGCACAGAGTTATTTTACAAGTATATCATCATGCAAATCTCATTGTTTTCTGAGCATTGGCACAGAGACACAAACGTGTTCTTTAAATTATTCTATCTCTAAGTGCTACATAAGAGAGTTGAAAGCCTATTAGACTTGCATTAAATTCTCTTTCTAAAGGTTACTTGTCACTCCATTAAAAGGAATGAAGTAGAACATGAGGAAGTGAAATCCAATTTGTTCTCCAAAACATCTCTTTCCAGGCATTTTTTATCTCCCTCTGAGCTGGTATCCAACATAGATAATTGAGATGAAGCATTTTATATGCTTGTGAGACAGAGAAAAGAAAGGGAAACACAACTGCCAGAGGTCCCTGATGTAGATGTAGGAATTGGACCCAAATGTCCCAAATCTGTACTGTATTTTGACTAATCATAGTCTCACTTTTCAAACTCAGAGCCACAGCTGGTCAAGATCTTAAACATCACATTCTTTAGGGCCTTCTCCAAAGTCCACTGGAGTTGATGGAAAGACTGGATCAGGCACTTAATGAATACTATTTAAGTATAAGAACTTTCAGTTGATAATAGCTAGGTAGGCATGTGATAAAATGAGACTACAGTCTATTGTGCAAAATATGTTCATTTGATCATTTCCTTGTCCTCCAACTGCCTTCACCTCAGGTTATTGGTTTGTCCATCTCTCTCATCATAACCTAGATTATTATTTCCTTGGAAGACAGGCTGTTTGTTTGTATAGTACTGAGCATACTGGGGCCCTGATTCTTGACTGGGGACTTCAGGTGGTGTTGTAAGACAAATAGTAATAAGGCTTTTCAAAAACTGATGAATATTTATCAAATAAACTGTTCAATGATAAACTGTAACAGCAGCTGTAAGTATTCAACCACCTCTAATGAGAAGCCAAGTGAGATATTCAAATTCTGCATTTAGATGTTCAAACAGCAATGAGAACACAGCACAGTTGTTTAGATGCTTATGTAGAGATTTGGACTTTCTATTAATCTGCATCTCTGAAAACTGGGATTTCAAGAGAAAAAAGATGGTCTTGTGCTTAAGGCACGGTATGAGGAGGCTCAGGAGATCTGGATTTGATTCTCAACTATTGCACAGTTTTAAGATGTGTCTGAGTCGCAGTTCCCCATCTGTAAATAGGGGTAAGAGTGTTGTAAGTATAAACTGATTACTATTTGTGTGGCACATAGGTATTACAGTGACGAACACCATAAAAATCCTAGAAATACTATAGAAATAAAAATTCTTAATTTATTCATCTAGGCTTAATTGTATGCTCATTTTAACTTTCTTGTTTGAGTTGCCTGAAATAAGAGGACTATGACTAGAGATAGGTTTTGTCCTTTTTTTCTAAAGGAATGGACGTGATTAGCAAAGGTTCTTAAAAGAGGGATTTAGAGTAAAACACACTTTTGCTAACCTGAAGAGAGAAATGCAAGTTTCACTAACACGCATTTGTTAACAAATACCATTTAACAGAGTAATAATTTGGTGGGGTAGAGGTATCTGTTTAAAATATTTTGCTTTTGCATACAGAGCAGTACACTTTATAAGGTTTCCCCATCATCCTTTCTATAGCATTCTTCAAAATAGACTGCACTGTATGCAAATATACATACATTGGTGCACATGGCATGCACTTTCTGTTCTCAGAAAGCATAATAGAAACCTTTTCTGACAAAGAAACCAAAATGAAATCCTCTACAAAAGTTATTTTAAGTAGTCCATACAAGTAGGCATCTTTTTAATATTACTGTCTAGGACAATGCATAAAGCAATGAAATCTGTCAAAAGATTTCTTCATTCATAGGCTTCGTTCCTCCCCAAACAAACGGATTTATCACCCTCAGACACTCTTAGATTAACTGTCTGTATCATTAATCCTTCTCTACTCATCTTCTCATTCCTCCTGAACTTGGTACCCGCTCCCCGACCCACTTTAAAACCTGTTCTACCCCCTGGCTCCTCACCCTATCATATACCTTGCATAGTGTTAGTAGGACAGTCAGTCTCTGGACTGTGTGCCTTATACTGTACCCTAAGAAAGACTAGGAACTTTGGAGACTTAAAGAAAGGAGCTTGGGCAGCATAGGCTGCCACATATACTGATCTGTTGCACCCTATATATGGGCTATTGGTAAAAGTACAAGCTCCTAGCAGGCCTCTTTCTGAGTAGAATGGGTATTATTCCAAACCTCCAAAAAAGCTTTCACTTGGGATACTTTTGTCTTTATTCTTTTTCAAACCGGTTCATCCCTCCCTAGTCATTCCAAAAAAAAAAAAAAAAAACCAAACAAACCTGCACATTTCCAAGATAACTTATTCTGACTTCAGTGCTTAACCCAGTAAAAACAACAAGAGTTCTCTGGCACTTTAAAGACTAACACATTTAATATTTGCAGACATAAGCTTTCGAGAGACTTCAGCTCTCTTCCTCAGATGCAGTAATACAGAAAATAGGTAACACAGAGGCATCGTATATATATCCAGGTGCATTGAGAACAATAATCTAACAAAGTGATTTAGATCTTATTGCATAAAAAACCCTCCTCATTCTTAATTTAGTTCCAGAACATGTGCCCTTGGACTCTCTTTTCCTATGCTATACATTCTTTCTGACATCATGCACTTGTTCATTACTATTAGGTCATCTTTTTATGCATCCAATGCTTTTGCTGAGGTTCTCTTTAAGTCTGATATTTACAACTACATACATTTGTTTTTGGGTGAATAGATGTAAAGCAAGAGAGACATCCTGTGGCCAGAGAGATTAGTGAAGATGGCATCATATGCTATGATAGATGGAATTTGATTTTAATTTTTATTATGATACCCCTAGTTTTGTGAAAACAAGCCATAGCTGAGCAATGGACACCTATGCCTAAAATACACAGTAGACAGAGGGCACATGAAAAGAATAGAAAAGTATTCACTACCTACAGCGAGTCTTTGGTATTCTCTTCTCAGCTATGTGCCTAGCATTACCATCTGTGGAGGGAAAAAACACTTCAGCACATCCAGATTTACACTGTTGCAAGAGTGCCATTTTAGAAGTATGGCTTTTTAGTAAGTGTGTTGCAACAAGGAAAGAAGCTGATATCATCCAAGTTGATAACAATAATCCGGTATCTACAAATTGAGTCAGCACTTTATGTTTACAGGATATGCAACTTTAGTAATTTCAAGGATTATCTTAAAAGACTGATACAGTAAATTAGAAATAATTTATTCATGTGCTGTTATTAATTCTCAGACCCTCCAAGATAATCTGATCATTTTCAATTGTCATTAAATGCATAGTATTGGAATCCTAGAAAACTATCTGGATTAAATGTTGCTGTTCAAAAGTGTGCTATATTTCAACATTCAGTGTGTAGTGGACTATATTAGACAGAATAGGACCTGTAAGATCATCTATAATTGCAATGCACTTCCTAAATCAATCACATATTACATCCAAACCAATGCTGACAAGTTTTTAGGTTTTGTCTTAGTTTGGGCACATCTAATCCCTAATTCTGGCACTGTAGCAGCTGTGTACCCCAAAGCATTAAACAGTGCTGTGATATTTATTCTAGCCTTCAGCATAAACTTGTCTGAAAACTTTTTTTCATCCTCTACAAACCAAATACCTTTACCAGGAGCCATGCTGTTCTAAGAACTCAGGTTTGATGAGGTCCTTCTCGTCCCAGGATCTTCCCGCAACAGTAGGTATAACAGAATGTTTCATGATGCTGAAAGGGGAGTACAAGTCCCATTCACTCTTCCTTCTTGCAAAAATTTGTAGTGCTAAAGTTGATTATCAAGAGAGTGGCATTTTGAAAATGCACCTAATTAATAATCTCCTCTTCCTAAACTACTGCAAATACATTGATGATGGGGAGGTATGTTGCAAAAAGTCTACAGCATATTCCACTCTTGTACACTACTGATATTTTAGATAGGATGGCCTATTCCTACTCAAAGCCACATGAGCATGCTCGGAGCTTTTTAAACCAAGGAGAAATTGTGAAGGAGCTGACTGGACTGCTTCAGTAGAATATAGTGGGTAAAGAAATTCAGAATTTACTCTAGTTTCACAAAGTCTCCAAGCAGAAGAAAAAGGCTGGATCCCAAATGTGATTGAAGAGAGAGTAGCTAATACCATATATAGTTTCCAAAATTATGCTGGACAAGAGAGTTGATACTGAAGCTGGGTGAATTGTTTGGATTGAAATTCTAAATTTACCCAAATCAACCATGTTCAAGTCTGAACTCACAGATGTGAGTACTACACAGCAGCCAAGATTCTAGCAAAGCATGGGTGGCAGTAGGCGGCCAGCCACTTTCTCATGGCCAGCCAAGGGCAGCTTGCATTTTCTGAGCTTATCCTTAGAGCACAGCAGCAGGAGAGGGTCAGCCAGATGGAGAAGCAAATGATCAAGGATATATTGTGGCTGGGAACCCATGCCCAAAGAGCAACAAGAGATCAGATTCAGGTACTACTAATATGGATGCTCACCAAGCTTTGTGATCAACACAAGCTGAAATTCCATGGGTTGCACCTCCTTAGCCATAGATTAAATCTTTAGCTGCATGGGGCTCACCTGAGTACAACTGAGGAGAAGGTAGCTTTAAGCTATCTTTCTGCCTCCCCCTGGGGCAGCCAGGATCCCAAACAGCCCCCAGTATATCGTTGAGCAGTCTACAGGTTGTTCTATGTTATATCACTGGCAGCAGCCTTATAGGAGACAGATTAAGGATCCCCCCTGCCCATCGACATCCCTGACCCACCTCTGCCCATTTCTAACATGCCCCCTATACAGAAGAGGGCACAGATGGTGTACAACTTTCTGTTCAGGGTGTTTTCCAGCCCTTTGGTAAAGAATTGTGCTAATAATTTCCAGTACTTTATACCTTGTTCATATACCCTAACCTGGAAACTCAGCATTTGGTTTAAGGGGATTGTACAAACTGTCTTTTGGTCTTAGTTGAATGAAGCCAAAACCACAAGCTGAAAACTCCTAAATGTACCCTGGTTTGGGGGACAGAACTGTGAATATTTGACAATTTCCACCTATAACATCAAAATAGATTTTAAATCCAGTAGGGACAGTTATCTAGTCTGATCTGCATAACTCAGGTCTTAGAACCTCACTCAATTTCTGTATCAAGTCCCTCACTTTTTTTTCTGAGCTAGTGCATATCTTTTAGCAAGATATTCAGTCTCTATTTGAAAAGATCTCAAGTGGTGGAGAATCCAGCATGTCCCTAGGTATGTTGTTCCAATGGTTAATTACATTCACTTACAGTTTGCCCCTTGTTTCTAATCTGTATTTGTTCAGCTTCAGCTTCCAACCTTTGGAACTTATTATGCCTTTTTCTGCTAGAGTAAAGAGGTTCTGCTATCATACTGCTAAATTAGTCAAAGCTAGATCAAACCATAGTTGAATTTTACTTATACTGGTATAAAGTTCCCTGCCTAAGTTCACTTGCAGTACTTAAGAACAATGACACTTTTGCCAGAATTGATCTACGGCTGGGGTTTGTAAAGGAAAAACATTTTCACCAAGTCTAAAATTGCATAAAGGTGAGCTTTGAGGTAAAATATAGAGACTTCATACTACATATAACTGCAATCAATAAATATTAAAACTGCGTGGAGGACTGAATTTCTGTTTCTCAGTTAATTTTGAGATTCCAAAATTTTGGCTTTGTTCCCAAATTAGAGCCAAAAGAGAAAATGTCAATTCTCCACAAAGGACAGCTTGGGGGTTGGGAGTCATTTCAGGTCGTTTGAAACATGTCGTTTTGACAAAATCAAAATATTTTGTTTTAATTTCAACTTTTATTATTTGGTATTTTATGATATATAATAGAAAATTAAAAATCAAAATGAAAAGTTGCTTTAAAATGAATAATTGAAACATTTTGTTCCAAAAATGCCGAAATGGGACATTTCACATTGTCAGAATCTTTTTCCCTTTTTAAAAAAGATGAAATTCTGATAAAATCGACCCCAGTTTTGCCAAATGCTTTAATTTCTATGGAACTGCATATTCTGATAGAATATGGTTTCATCAGAGTTTCTCTGAGTACATTATAATACAAATGAAAATGGAGAACTAGAGCAGAAAGCATGTAAGCTGATACAGTGCCTATGCCAGGAGGAGTGAGATAAAAGATCAAAACATTGGGATAAACTGTCTGCATTGGAATTCTCGCAATGACAAATTTGGCTCATTTTGCATGAATGTGCTGCTGGTATTTATCACTTCATGCAGGCAAGCAATTTGGGGGAAGCAAACCTGAAAGGAAGAAACAGGCCTCTCTCACTGGAAGGCTCTATTGGGGTGAGACAGCTGATCTACCTAGGGCATATTTAAAGGAAGATCAGAGCCTAGCCATGAGGGAAAGAACTCTGCTGTTCTGTCTGCCTCTGTGAGGCATTAAAAGTACTTCAGTAAAATAAGCTCTTCCTTGCAGATCAGTGAAAGCTCTGGACTAAAGCTCAGTGTCATTCTATTTTTCTCAGCTCCTGCCTGCCCGTAATGAACAGGATTTTGCTGGTTCTACTGAACACCTCCTGTATAGTAATGTGCAGTAATGTCAGAGTAGAGAAGGTTACCCTCTTAGCTATCTGAGAATAGAGGAGAGACCATTTTGCCCAGAAAGCCAGCTTCACTGCAGTTCTGTTATCTTCCTGTTTTTTCCTCATGTCCCCATCTCCATTTGAAAGGAAGGTTTTGCTGAGGCCTAGACAGGAACCTCAGGACATTCTGACATAGCACTGCAAGGGTTGTTGCAAGCGTCGAGCAAGAGCCATTAAATAGGTTCAGCATAACACAAGCTCATGCTCAAGCAAGCACAGTAGCCACACTGTCTGTGGCTGTAGTTTTCCAGTATGACATCAAATAACTTCTAGTAATACTGCAGAAACCAAACAGCATGCTGTCTTGGGGAGAAGGGGTGGAGGAGAAGATGCCATCAAAAATTCTCACCTCAGCAGTTCAAGTAGAGTGAGACAGGAGGAGGCAGTTTGCACACCAGCTCAGAAGGGGAATGCTGATTTCCCAAGTCAGGGAAAGGAGAGGGAGATCTCCTTTATTTTAACTCCAGCTCACTTTGTGTATCTTTCGCATCGAGCCATAAATTGGAGTGAGAGGAGAATCGTGCCCTTAAATCCATTGACTTTAGTGGAGTTAACCCTGACTTACACAAATGTAGCCAAGAAGAGAAAGATCTACAAAGCTGTCAGCAGGGACTGGTGTGGGTGTTGGGGGTGTAAGGGAGAAAAGGCAGGTGAAAAGAGAGTAATGTAGGATAGAGGACCCCAAACTATTAGCCTTTTTGATATTCTGTTGTTAAATGCTTTTGCTGAAATAGTTTCTGGAGGCTCCAGGGTGCTAGGCACTACCAGCTCACAAGACAGCCAATGGCTCAGAGACCTTTAGACTGTGTATTTCTATGTAATAAAAGAGCAATTCTTTCTCAGGTTTGATATTTCGGTTTAACTGTTGAACAATTTCAGCAATTGTTTAAGGTGGAGGGAATGCAAAAATAACCTCATCTAATTGCAAACCAACAATGTTAAAATTCTGTACATTTCTTATCTGGCAATTTTGGATACTAGAACTGGTTGAAATTTTCCAAATGAAGCAATTCTCAACCCTCCCAAAAAACCCTCCAATTTATCTAAAAAAGTTGTCAACATTTGAAATTATTTTGCCAAAAAAAGTTCATGATTTGTTTCAACTTTTGAAATCAAAGACATTGAAAACAGTAAAGCATTTTGTTTATTGAAACTTGGATTTTCAGTTAAGATGCTTCAATACATGTTTTAATATAAATTTAGAAAAAAAATTGGGAGAAAAAGTCACAAAAAGGTCCATTTTGAATACTTCTGATTGAGAACTTCAATATTTTGAACTTTTTCACAAAAATAGGTTGTTTTTCAACAAGCTATGGTGGCCATTTAAACTTAAAGTATGGATTGCAAGATTGTGTTAAATTCGCATTATTGGATGTGTGCACGTGCTAGTGGATTGCATGTGCAGGCATGAGTGATGCAAGTGTGGTTCAGTCAGACCATTCACAGGGCTAGACAGACATCTATTTAGCCATGTACCCACATAAAATTGGGGAATTAGGTGTACATATTTGGTAGAGGGAAAGTAAATTAGGCTGGCATTTTGTTTCATGCTAATTTGAGCCTAAAGGCATACTGAAAAACAGACTTGGAATTCACATTGTTAGCATTTCATTTATACTAAATTTTCTTTCACCATTTGATGGCACTGTTTAACCAAAAAAAACTGTATAAACATTTGACCTAAAAAGGAATTTGTGAAACAAAACATAACAAAACCCCCCTTCCTCTCTTAGTCTCTGAACAGGTATAACTCTTCTTGGGTATTTGATTTCTCTTTGAATACAAGGGGGAAAAAGCTATGGCATTATTGCACTGATATAGTGGAGGCTCAAGAACTCTGCATCCTTACTCGTTTTCATTCTTATTTACTGTTTATATTCCAGTAGTGCCTAGAGTCCTCACTGGGGTCAGGGCCTCATTGTTCCAGGTTCTGCACAAAACACACGAAGAAGCAATTCATGCCTTCAAGAATCGAATGCTTTCAGTATAGCCAAACCCTTCTTGACAAATACACTTTTTTTTAAAGCTAGAAGTCCTATTCCCCTGCAGCCTTTGTAGTAAAAGGTGAACATTGTTTAGGTATGAAACATGACATACTGTAATACACATTCAGAAGCTGCCAAACCATATTGTTTCTTATTTTCCCAAGGTGTTGCTCTCCGTGCTTAATTTGTGTCAGGGCTTGCCAGGGTGGGCTGAGCCTCAGCACCTCTAGGTTTGGCAGTTCATAGCCCCAGCACCTCTGGGTCAGTTATGAAAGTAAAAAAAATTGTCTGTCTGAGCTCTGGTACCTCTCTCATTGCAAATTAAGCATTAGTTGTGCTTATATAAATCACTAAACTACATAAAATAAGCTTCCCCTCCCCCCTCTATAAATTGAGATGAGACCATGTTTTCTGCCCTTACAGCTATTCTATTAGAGTTGGAAGAAGCTTGTAGGTACTTAATACTTCAGATGGTGTTTTAACCAACCTGGGAGACTGACAAAAAGAAGCAGCATTCCTGGCTCATAAGAACTCTTTACACCTAATTTCTCTTGGGGTTTGTTTGATGAGTAAAGAAGGGTTTCCTGGGATGCAGCTGTACATTATGGTCTGCCTGTGTGGGAATAATGGGCTCATTATCCATTTAACTAAATTGTTTTGTAGCCGCCACAGTCTATTGGTATGCACAGTATTCTCTGTGGGTTCAGCAATATGGAAACAAAAATCCTAACCACTCCATTAATATGCATAGCTGTCACTACAGCAAACAACTCTGTGTATATGGTTCTGTCTGTTCAGCAAATAGTCACACAAAATGACACAAGTGCATTAAAAGTCACTAAGCACTGTGAAATCATACCCTTTATGCAATGAGAAATGAGGAGTGTTGTATTTCTAGGCAGTGTAGAGCTGCCACACCTCCTGTACACTCTTCATGCAGACCTTGGGTTCCTGTGACATTTCCTGTGGGCTGGGGACTTAGGGAGCCTGGGACAGAATCAAAGGAACCCATAACAGTGCAACTGCACGTTGCAGCTACACAGAGCAGTAGAAAGTTTACTTCATTATTTTATATTGTTCCTGTTAACAATAAAAGGTTTATCTTGACATCTGTCTGCTCATCAGTAAGATACTACAGGGCACTGAGAGTAAAAGGCACGGCATGCTGGGAGACTCCAGTGGAGAAGTAACATTGAAATGGCTGCTACAGAGCCTGTGCAGCTGCACATAACTCCCCCATCAGCCCTGAGAATCAGGAGGATGCTGAATATGCCTGGAAAAGACTCAAACCGCAATCTGAGCTGCATGAAAGCCCCAGGGGAAAATGAACTGGAGGAGGAGCAAAAGGTTTAACAGTAATAGGTACAGAAGCCCTAGAGGTACATAATGTATTCCATGCAGAAGATGTTTAGTGGGGGGGAGTGAGGAGAAGAGAGGAAAGCTTTGCAATGCTAATGAAAAAGTTTGAGGAACATTGTGTCCCTAGAAAAAAAAAATTTCAGGAGGAGAACACAGAATGAAGATGAATTTGTCCTAGACTTAAAACTAAAAATTCAGTCCTGTGACTATGGAGTATTAAAGGACTTTCTCATTAAAGACCAGGTTGTCCTGGGATGTAACAATAAAAAAAGTCTATGAATGGTTACTAAGGGAGATGGAACTGACCCTAGAAAAGGGCAATATGTATGTGCCAACCTGCAGAATAGAGAGAAAAACAAATCAAAAGCCTAGAGAACAGCCCAGCACATATGACTGAGAGTTCCACAGCAAACCAGCAAGAGAAAAGTTCACAGAAATTAAAATGACCAAGGACAGAAACATGGAAATCAGGAAACAGTGCTAGCAATGTGGCAACCAGCATGAATATAGGAAATGCCCAGCATTTGGACAAATATGTAGAAACTGTAATAAACACATCTATTATAAAAAATATGCAGAGAAAGCAGGAAAGTGCAACTATTACATGCAGGAAGGGATTCCTCAAGTGAAGAGGAAGAGCTGTTCTTAAATACAGTAATTGAGGAGGCAAAATTCAAAAAACTGACTAATTAAAATGTGCACAAATGTCATGTGACATACTAGATAGACACTGGGGCACAAGTAAATGTAATAACAAACTGAAATAGAAGGATGTAAGGATCACATAAAAGTTGAAGAGTCAAGAATGTTCGTGAAAGACTATAATGGAGGAACAATTCCAATGGTCAGTGAGTGCACACTGACATTTAAATACAAAGGAAACAATATAAAACAAGAGTTTGTGGTGGTACACGGAGGCAAGCAACCAGCGTTGAGCCCACACGTGAGGTGCTTGGTCTTGTTAAGAGAATGTACATCACAGAGAGTCCGAAAACAACAGAGTCAAATAATGAAAGTGTTTAATAGCATCCTATGAAGATGTATTAATAGGAAATGGATTCCTCCCAGTAACATACAAGATATGGTTAAGAGAAGATGCAGAACCTGTGGTACATACTACTTGAAAAGTTCCACAAGCCTTACAGAGGCTAAAAGAATTGCTGTGAAACATGACATGGTATTGTTCAGAGAATAAGAGAACCAAGAGGTTGCTTTCATACCTTAATAATTGTAGAGAAAAACAGAAGGGGACTGCAGCTGCATATGAACATTAAGTTGCTGAACAAAACCATAAAATGAGAACACTTCCACTTTGTCTGGAATGGCAAGAGACAAATTCTTCAGCAAATTAGATGCATCAGCAGAATTTTGGCAGATCCTCTTGGATACTGAGGGTTCCAGGTTATGCTCTTTCTAACACTGCCTTTTGGAATCTGTTTGGCTCCAGAAGTATTTCATCACACAAAGCCAGATGATAGAGGAGCTAGCAGGTGTGAAAGTGCACATTGATGACATAATAATTAGATCGCCACTCCTGTTAAACATCAGGAATGCCTGAGGAGAATACTGGGAATTGTGAGAGCTAGTAATTTTAAACTGAGTAAGGCCAAATGTTGTCCAGTAGAAATAATGTACTTGGGAGAGAGCCTGACTTCAAAGGGAAGCTTGCCCGATGAATCAGAGATTCGGGCAACATGGAACATGCCAAGGCCTGAAGATAAAAAAGGAACTGAAAGGCTACTAGTCATGTTGAATTATGTCAGAAAGTTCCGACCTAACTGTACAGCTCACACAACTCACCTAAGACATCTCTTCCACAAAGTTGTTGAATGGGCATGGATGCCAGAGCATGAAACAGAGTTCAATGATTTAAAGCACATTCTGACATCAACTCCAGTGTTGCCATTTTTTGATCTATTGAAAGACAACAATCTCTCCATGTATGCCTCAAAAGGAGGCCTAGGAAAGCACTGTTACAATGTCATGGAACTGCTGGGTTGCCAGTCTCGTATGCATCTACGGCTATGCCAGCTGCAGAGCAGATGTATGTACACATTGAAAAGGAGACACTAGATCTGGTGTATGGATGTACAAGATTTCAGAAGTTCCATTATGGTTGTAACTTCAGAGCAGAAACTGGTCACAAACCACTGATTGCAATACACAAAAAGAAACTTGGAGAAGCACCACCAAGATTACTTCTGAAAATACAAATATATGATGAGACTCTTGAGTTCCAACCTTGATGTCACTTAGTAATGGCAGACACTCTCTGTCTGTCAGTACACGCTATGAGGACGTAGAACAGGCAGTAACATACAAGTGACCATGATAAAAGCATTATATGCTTTATCTCTAGGCATATGAGAGGAATAGGAGACAGGGATAGTTAATGAAGTGCTGCTACAGTGATACAAATCTTAAGTAATGGATGAAAAAAATCAACATTTCCTATCTGCCTATTCTCACTGTAAAAATGAGCTCTCAGTAAGCTCAGGACTGCCTTTGAAGGAGAGACAGATTGTGGTTCCGACAGTGATGAGAAGGAAAATACTGGTACAACTACATGAAGGACACTGGGAATGACCAAATCAAAAAGGAGAACTGGGGAAGTTGTATTCTGGCCACAGATGAATAGTGACATTGAAGAAATGGAGCGCAGGTGTAATATATTAGCATTACAGAGATTCCCTGCAGAAAGAACTAATGATACTGCACAAACAATCCCACAATATGGAGGTGAATGTGGAATCCCACAATTCCAGCACTGGAATTGACATATTCAGCCTGAGAAGACATGATCACTTGGTTGTAAATGGGCTAGTGTACGAGTTTCCCAGAAGCAGTTACTCTTGAAGTTACCAAAGCTCCAACAATTATAAGGCATATCAAATCTGTATTTGCACATCATGAAATTCCAAGAATAGTAATAATTGATAATGGACCACAGTTCAAGAATAGAGAATTCTTGGTCTTTGCTAAAGTGTACGCCTTTCATCATGGCATATCTAGTCCCAGATAACCTCAAGGCAATGTATTAGCTGAATGTGGAGCATGTATAGTGAAGAACATGCTCAAAAAAGCAATGGGTACAAGAGAACATCCATATTTTCCACTACTATTCTACAGAGCTACTCCACTGCAATGTGGAAAGACATCAACTGTATACCCCTATAATTACTTAATTACCAGATATGGGACAAAATCATAGGATGATTAAGGAGTCTGTGGACTTGAAAGTACTATTGGACAAAATATTACAATATATGAACAAGACCACTCGCACTGTTTAATTTTTTTTTTTTTTTTTTTTTTTAAGACAGTGAGAATTTGGCAAGATGGATGCTGGCCAGTTAAAACTACAACGGATAAAGAGTCTTCTGGCTCATAGTCTATGATCATAGATGAAGGCAAAAGCATCTGCTCAAGATACCTGAGAACTTGGCTGAGACAAGTGAAGTGAGGGCAGATATACAAGTCAAAGATGATTTACAAACTGATGCTGTTGTTGACTATGAGACTGAACAGTCTGTTACAGACAATGATTTGACTAAACAGTATTGGCAATACAGCAGATCAAGAAGATTGCACCAAGGGACTGACTGAGACATGTAAAGATTGTCTTAAAGCAATCTGAAGGGTTGCTAAGTCAGTTATTGTGTTTATTATAGTTTGTTAATTTTAATTTAATACTGTTTTAGTTCAGTCAGGAAATTTAGAAAGGGATCTAAAGAAAGGAGGTTGTGCTATAAGCGTAAGTTCTCTAGGCAGTCCTGTAGAGATGCCACAATTCCTATACACTCTTCATGCAGATGTTGGGTTTCCTGTGACACTTCCTGAAGTCTGGGGAACAGAAACAAAAAAGCCGAGGACAGGGCAGTGACAGGCTGTAGCTACAGAGAAGTAGGACGTTTGTCACCTCATTTCTGTACACAGTTCCTGTTCATAATAAAGAGTTTATCTTGACACTGGTTTGCTTATCAGTAAGGTACTACAGTATTAATTTAAGGGCTTGTCCACATGAACAATTGCCGTGCAGCAAGCTGGGGTATGAATCTACCCCAGCTAGTCTATTGCCATCTAACTGTCCATGTGCACCCTGCTGCATTTTAACAGTTTGTTAGAGCTCTTTGAGCTAATCCTGTTTCAAAGAGAACTAGATTAAAACACTTCAATGAACTGTTAATGTGCATCAGCAGGGTGCATTTGCTATGAACTAATTGTTCCCATAGACAAGCCCTTAGATCCATTTATTTAGGTGAAAACAAATAGGCTTATTTCACCAGAAACATTCCCGTCTGGGTTTCAACTGTACACTATGTAGTTAGAATTTACGAAATGAATGTTCACTATGAATTTGATTGAAAATACACATGAATACAACTCATTTACTACAAACACTGACTTTACCACCTAGGATTTTCAAAGGAACCTAAGAGAGTTAGGTGTCGAAGTTCCATAGGACTTGTGCTGTTAGTGTCTGCAGGTGTCTTTGAAAGCCACAGCATATACATATCCATTTGCAACACACACACTGTAGATCATGGACAGGAGGCATTTTTCCCTCTCTGGAATTTTCAGTAGTAACAGTGGAGAGCTGTCATAATTCCTACAAACTGATATTCAGACCCTGGTAATACCCTGAGCCTTAATGGTTTTGCAGGACACTACAGCTGGAGATGCCATTTCTTGGAAGAGAGGGCCAGAAAAGGTCTCAACACATGATCATGCACAATGCCATGACACTTTTCATGTAAATCAGGGCAAAATCCCCAATGTACTGGAAAAATTTCAGTTTGGCTATTTACATTCTATTAGATTAAAATTCCCATGGCATTTCAGTTGGCACAGCTTGGAATGAATTGATAATCAGTTTAACATTACCCTGATTGAAGTGCAATGAGGCAGGTAGCTGCATGTTTGCAGCAGCCTTTTGGTTCAGAAGCATCTACATTTGTCAGGAGGAGAAGTAACATCTGATCATAAAGAAGCATATAACAATTAGTGTCTGTGAGGCTATGATTATCTACTGGTATGGGATATTCTCATAGTCACATATAGCTGAAATATACTTAGTGCAATTTTAGGTTCTACTAGCTATTCAAATGAGTGGGACTTAACTTCCAGAGGTCGAAAAGTAGAAGATGATCAGTTTGAGCCTATCTGAGTTTTGGTTTGCTCTCTCCTGTAGGCTTCTGCCCTTGGCTAATACTCTATAAAAATTCAGGGCACATGATTACATCCTTGTTTTTTTCTTCATTTTGGAGCACAGCGTGAAGTGTGTTTTATTTCCAGGATTATGTAAGAGCTTAAAAACCGGTCTCCCCAAGTAGAGAAATCACAAGCAGAGAATGAACTGCAAGCTGCTGAGAGAAGGAAAATTAGCATGTTCACCTGCTTTGCACCTTGACAAAGCCACATAGATTGCCTGCCCTCTGTCTACATGTATATTTTCCTCTATCGTCCTTATCCTCATCCAGCTGTGGTAAATGTATATATTCTAATGTTTTTCCTATAGTGTGGAATAAAGAAATCTTACACATTGCTTCACTTCTCTGACCATATAATTTCACACCTGTGTCGACAGTGAACAAACATTTTTTTGGGTCACAGAATTTTCAGTGAGTTTGAGTACAAGGACATAAAATGCCATTCAAAATAAGAGTAACAGTGGTGAGAAGGATTAAAAGTTTAGCCATAAAATTATACAGAAAAAGCTACCAAAAAAAGAGGTGCAATTATTAAGAGGGCATGTAACTCACTGGCTGACTGAATTTTAAGGGGCTGGTTTCACCATTATACAGTAAACTTCAAAGTTACAAACACTTTAAGAATGGAGATTGTTGTAACTCTGAGATGTTTGTAACTCTGAACAAAATGTTATGGCTGTTCTTTCAAAAGATTACAGCTAAACATTGACTTAACAGAGCTTTGAAACTTTAAAATGCAGAAGAAAAATGCTGCTTTCATTTTATTGTTTTAGTAGTTTGTTTAATACAGTACTGTACTATATTTGCTTTTTGTGTGTATGTGTCTGCTTCTGCCTGATTGTGTACTTCTGGTTCCAAGTGAGGCGTGTGGTTGACTGGTCAGTTTGTATCTCTGGTGCTTGTAACTCTGAGGCTCTACTGTATTATCAGAGGACAATTCTAAGCAGCAGCTTGTTACCAGTACTTTAAACAGTGACCTACTAATTAAGTTCAACAGGAGTCTATCCAGTTCCAAGTACAATGTACCTGGCCTGCTTCCAGGAAGCCAGAGCTGAAATGCAAGTTTAACAAGTAATTCAGTTAAAAAACATTATGATCTGCTACAAACAACAGACTCTGTGTAAGGAGTGACTACCTCTTTTCTACTTCTGAGCTAACCTCGTTCAGCTCACTCAAGATTTTACCACTCAAGAGTTACTCGATCACCCCAAATCATGTAATGTAATAGTAGATTCAGATTCCAAGTGCAAGGTCTGATACATTAGTGTAAAACTTGTGTACAAAGGATGTGTTTGTGAGCTGAGAAAAGTACTTTGAAAAGTTTGCAGCCTTGGTGCAGTCTCCTTTGGCTGAAGGAAAATATCCACAACTGGTTAATTCAGTATCTAATCTAGGATTGCTACTAATGTCTTGCTGATGCTAAGCTCCCACATAGAAGCATCCGCAGGTAATGCTTTCAATCATTTCTGGTTGGCTAAGAGTCTCCATCCCATCCTGGTGAGCCATGACCTGGCCTCACCTCTTATCTGGACTATCAAAACATGATATATCTGGGCAAAAAGCCCTCAGCCCTAGGAAACTCCAGCTGCTACAGAATGCTGCAGTGATCTGCCTCTTCAGATGCCACAGAAAGGAGCATCTTTGTAAACTGGAGAAGACTGTAGCTTGTATATTAGGCTAACCTAGGTTTGCTTGTGATAGAATTAAGGAATGTTCTTACCTATATCTTCTCTTAATTTATCCTAATTTATCACACATTGTTTAAATAAACCTTTGCAGCATATCTCCTATGCGCAGATCTGATTTGAAATGACTAAAATCAGCATTATTTGCAATTTTCATCTTAAGATACTGTCTCTGCAATAACATTTGAAGTGAACTGGGGAGTGTATCAGCAGCTACATTTTGGATGGACTGGAGAATATGAATCTGAGAAGAGATCAGAGTAATTAAGTCAAGAAGACCAACACACGGATGAAGGCATAAGCAGATTAGCCAGAAAGGGTAGCATCCTAGATGTGCTGCAGAAGAAGAAGCAGTAAGTGTTTAAACTTGGTGATAGTTTGGAGGGGGGGCTAAATGGAGGGAGGAGTCAAAGTGGACCTCAGTTGTGAGACTGAGCCCTGGTCTACACTTACCTGGAGATTCGGCGGCAGTCGACGGGAGTTACACAAACTACGCATAGTAGCTTGCATAACTCACATCGACTGCTCTGCTTCCCTTCTGCGTGCTGTCTACACTGCGCTGTGCTACTTGAGGGGGAGGTTTACCAGCGTCAACTTCCTGATTGATTGAGCGGGTCTACACTGACTGCTCAATCGATCCAGAAAGATCGATCTGGCGGTGGCGAATTTGCCGCCGTCAGTATAGACATGGCCTGAGTGACAAGTGCTACAGCTGTAGCAAAAGGAAGTGGTGGAAGAAGTCTGGGGGATAATAATGAGGACAGTTTTGTCCATATTTAGATGTGATGACTCTGGAACATTGTGTCAAAGATATGGTATTGGGCATGAAGATACAGATTAGGTGTGGAGAGGAAGATTTCTGACCCAGCAGGGACATGATAGCTGAAGCCATGCAAACAGTGGTCACCCAAGAAAAGAGCCCTGGAGCCAAGGACAAAGCCCTGTGGGACTCCCAGAAGGGGAAAAAGGAGGAACTACCAGAGAAAATGCTGGGAGTGCCTTTGGAGAGTGGGGAATAGACCCAAACCAGGTCCACAAAAGCCAAGGAAGGGCAAAGTGTCAGAGAGGGCCTAATCAGTTGTAAAGATCAGTGAGAATGAGGCCTCAAAAGCTGACTAGGCACCAGCTGTGATTTGACCACTTTTAGTGGAATGGATACATTGGAAGGGATTGCAAAAGGGAATTGGAGGAAACCAAGGCTGGGGTTGGAACCACCCTGTCCAAAGAGCTTTAGAGGTGAGGAGGAGTTGAGTGGTAGTAGTTGAAGGCTGCTTTTTTAAGAACGAAGCGTTCTTGAATGCTGAGGGGGAAGACAGAGGAGATGGGATACTTTCATACAAGGATGTCAAAGGACAAAAGCGGGGAAAGTCAGTAACTGGGAAGAAATGAGCACAATGAGGACAGGTGGTGGGGCTGAAGATAGAAAAGGTTACTGGGAGAAGAGGCGCAGAAGAAGGTGGATATCCAGTGTTCCTTTGAAGAATTTGTTGAAATCCTGGGCAGAGAAGGAACAAAGTTGCAGGAGGCAGAAAGGGCTGCAGGAGGCAGTTGGGAAGCAGGAAGGAGATATGTTTTTGGCATTGAATTCCCTAAGGAAGGAAAAGAGGAGCTCTTTCACAAGGACATCTGCATTACTGAGAGGATGAATTGATAGGGG
Organism: Emydura macquarii macquarii; assembly: GCF_026122565.2. Taxonomy (NCBI): domain Eukaryota; kingdom Metazoa; phylum Chordata; order Testudines; family Chelidae; genus Emydura; species Emydura macquarii. The sequence continues at coordinate 5,465,249 of NW_027132983.1, read as the reverse complement.
AAGTTCACAAGGGCCCTCTGTTTTCTCTAGAGGCATGCAATGTCATACACACAATTGTAGAGGAGACTGATGTAGGTAGAGTCACAAGGGCTCAGCAAGATGAAAGAAAGTGATGAAGCTGTGAAGGCTGGAGGACAGTTAGGCGAGTTTGTGAGCTTCTTAGCCGCTAAAAAGATCTTCTTCACCCATTGGACCATGGCATGTCCCTACCATATCGAGGATAAACTTATGTCACCACAAGTCAATACCCACACACTCATTTCTGTGTGCCCTCTTCTATGCTGCCCTCTATGAATACAACAACTTCCTTGTTCAAGTGCACCAGGCCCTTTCCCTTTCCAAATATGAATTCTCCTAAACAGTCACTTCTTTTCTGGGGCCCATGAACACTAGCCAATTTAAGCCTCTCTATCCAGACATAATAAGAGGGGATGACAGAGGTATTACATTCTGGAAAGCTTGAAGCTGCCCTATGAGAACCTGTAGAAACTGCTTGGATCTCGCAATTTGCTACTCAAAATGATGAAAGGCAGCTGACAGAAAAACGTATGTATGTAAAGATCTCTAGGATGTCATGTCACACTGCATTAAATTATCCCACATCTGACATGATGCATGAAACAATGCAGCATTACAATATAACCTGACATAACCTGTCTCAAAGCTAGTAGTCAATGAACAAAATTACTGGCGAGCACTGTATTTTGGAATCATCGGTAATGTGCTGCTAGTACAGTGCATTTCTCTAAGCAAAATGCATTGTTACAGCGAACCATCAGCAAAAAGAGAGCTGCAGTGACCTAAATAATTCCTCTATAGAAATGAAATCCAAACTTGGTAATCTGAAGGAAAGAAAATGTTTTGATGAAAGGGGGGAAAAGAAAAGAGACATTTGGGTCAGGGGGAAGAACGAATGCACAGATTTAACAGCTTCTTATGCTTTAAGACTAGCTGGATGAGGGATAGACTCTCTATTCTGGACACAACGATGTGGTTTTAATTCAGATGGACTCCTTGTATTTTTAAAGATCTCCATCATGATGACATGGTAATGCCAAATGAAGGCTTGGAGGTTCAGAAGCACATCCCAGGCAGGAGTGAAGCAAAGCTAAATGGGTACATTCCATTTGAGCAGGTTGATATCTCTCTAGGGTGCTTAACTGGCATTGGCATCAGCAAAAGAATTAAAAGCAAGGAAAGTCTCCCCTAAAGAGAGCACCACACAGTCTAATTTAACTTGGTCCAAATTTAACTTGGTCCTTAGCTTTGGGAGCTTTAGGTGGATTCCTTCCTCTAGGACTTTCACAAATAAATTACACCACCACTCTGCAATTCGAGGAAGGCTGAGGGCAGGTGGTGAGCACTGAGACAGTCCCAGGGAGTAGGGATGGCAAGAAGAAGGGATCTGGAGATAAACAGCAAATGTAGACAGGGGTTTTGTAATCCATGAATTCTGAAAATTCAGGCCCTAGTACAGCCGGGAGAACCATGCGGACAAAAGAATCCATGCAGTTCATTCTGTAGGATGAGTCTTGTAGCCCTAAAAGATGCAAAGTCTCCAACTAGTTTCAGGAAATCCATCAGCTGGTACTACAGCAGCTCAGATTCTACCACCATCACAGTCTTCGTGCATACAGCATTGCCAGCCCAGGCAATCAGAAACATGAGTCCGCCTCCCCAAAAAGTCATGAGATTTTTAAAAATAAATGTGGAGTTCTATTCATTTGCCTCATGCTTTTGATCATTTAGGCTTCACCCTTTCAAGCTTTTCTCTGCAACCCCGAGGGCTAGAAATTTGTTTTCCTTTTTAAAGCAGCTGAGAATCTTCTTTAATCATATGAAAAAAACAAAAACTGCAAACATCACATGACTTGTAATAAAGTCATGAGAGTTGGCAAAGTGCATGCATCATAGCTATTGTTGGGTTCTGCTGGGTGCCTGGTATATTTGAAACTGATGCCATGTTCTCTACACACTTTAAAAAACCAGGTTTCCTCTACTTGATTTGGCCACAGAAGAAGCAGCTGCTTCTATTACGCACAAAGGAGTTTCACTGAGTGAGTTATCATTTAGGATGAAGTTCAACCTTTTGAGGAGGGCTAGACAAAGCCTATGTACCACTGGCATCTGAAAGCTTATGTGGGACTTCATTGCTGCACAAGCTGTGTGCTCTGCACTGTGCTTCATTACATTATTTTAATGCTGTCTTGATAGCTTTTGAACATCAGTCAAGTCTCACTCTGCTCTTGTAAGGTATGGCAGGGTAGGATTAGCAGTCCCAACTGTAGGGGGCATTGTGGACTACTAGATAGACCACTTGACTAGGACATAGAAGATCTGGGTTCCTGATTTTGATATTAACTTTCTTGGTAAAGCATTTTGAGATCTACTGATGAAAAGTGCTAGATGAGAGCTTGATATTATTAATCTGAAGAAGGGAAGCAGAGTCAGAGAGCGTAAAGGACCTTGCTTAAAGACGCACAGCAAGAAGACTGGGACAGTGGCATCCTAATGCTCAGATCCCTGCTTTTTCCACTAGACTACACTTCCTAGCATTCTGTGTGTGGCACTTTTCTATGAAACAAACAAATTAACTAGAAAATAAAGAGATCCTGTGATAAAAAGAATACAAAGGAGTGAATTCAACACTCCTCTTCTTTGACAGTTTTACTTCTGTCAAACACTTTTCAAACAGTCCGTGTAACGGTTTCGCCTATCCTGGTGATATGACAAATGTTCTGTCTAGTAACCGGAGTTAAAGTGTAATGAACTCACTGAAGGACGTTGGCCTATTAAACTGACTCATATTGTGTATCTTGAGTGTTCAGGCCAATCTACTTGGCTTTAGGGTCTCTCCTAAGACAGGAACCTTTCCATTAAAAAAAAAGATAGCACACCTTTTTTCCATGCTCTGGGGTGTAAAACTCCCTGTCTTAAGAGATAAAAGAGGTTGAGCCATTAGAAAGAGAAGCAGTTAAACATGGGGGAAAGAAATATGAAAGAGAACTGGCTTAGATCTCTGAGCCAGTTTCTGCAGTGAGTTTATCTGATGGCACAGAACGTGGCAATCATAGAGACAGCACTTACAGAGCTGGTTCAAACTAGCAGCAGCGATATTAGTAGGGAAACAGGATGGATGAAGGAAACTCCTAAATAAGGAGAGACAAATGCTATTTATCTTCAAACACACAAACATAATTCTAGGCAAAGAGGGTAGTGCCACCTAAATTAAGTTGGTCCAATTCTTTCCATTATCAGACCTTGTTTTCATTTGCTAGTAACTTTGCCAAACTAACTGTTTAGGCTGACATTTCCCCTGCTAGGTGTCTGCCTCAAACTGAACTTGATTGGAAAGTATCAGCTAAAATGATTCACCCATATCTGGGAATGAAAATAGGATTAAAATATGTTGTTTTACAATTGATTTTCTGAGAAGCTCTTGAACCCCCATGTTATGGTGAAGGAACTTGAAAATCAGCAGGAATGTTGCCTTGGTGCCAGGAATGTGCCTTTTGTCATCCATAAGAAAGTCTGCCCAGATATGGCCAAGTTATAAGCATCTGACAAATCTGTTTGCACATACTCAGTAGAAACTTCTTAGAAAATTCCATTTGCACTGAGCATGTTCCAGCCTGTGTCTGCTGGGGGCTGAGCAAAAAACTTTCTCTGCAAGTGCTCCTCCCAGGTGTTGCAGGGATGCAGAGCAGAGAGACTCTCTCTTGTGTTCTCAGTGCTCCCCCTGCCCATGCAGCCTGGAGAAGAAGAGGGAGCAGCCTGACAAGAATGCAGAAGCATGAGGAATGGGGGGAGAATAGGAACAGAGGGGTTTGCAGGAGCCCGAGTGGGAAGCTGGCAGTACAGGTACACACACGTACACACACACACACACACAATCGGGTTTGATAGGATCAGAGGAGGACAAAAACAGATTGCATCATAGCATGTGTATACAAAGGATCCAAAATGGGGTTGCACAGAAAACCTTATTTCTGATCTTCCCTAATGCAAGAGTGCTTGACTCTGCAAGCTTAATGTAGTTTTTCAATGTGATATATGTGGGGGGGTGTGTAATGGAAATTGTGAGTAAACCTCAGAACATGAGCTCAAAGTGGCAGTTAAAGACCAAGTGGTTTTCTGGGGAAGAGAGAAGATGTCCTATGAACAGACTAAGTCCCTCCCTGCCCTTAAAAGCTCAGACCCTGTGTGAGTGCCTAAACTCAGATCCTCCGAGGACTTGGCTTTCTTAACATCCCAAAACAAAACAGCATAAGCTTCTCAGGCTATGTCTAGACTGCTATAAAAAACCTGAAGTGTCAAGTCAATTGACTTGAGCTGCAGGGCTAAAAAGGGCAGTGTAAATGTTTGGGCTGAGGCCTCAAAGCCCAGGCTCCATCTTGAGCCCAAATGTCTACAGTGCGATTTTTAGCCCTAGGACCTGAGCCAGCTGACCCACGGCAGCCATGGCCTTGCGGTGAGTCTTTTATTGCAGAGTAGACATACCCTAAACATCCTCCCTGAACATGGCTGTCCCTGGTGTTTGTTTCCCTTCAGAGTCTCTTCCTGGTGAACCACTTTCAACTCCTTCATGCAGTTAATGACTTTATAACACCTGGTGACAGGGAAGGCGTTAACAAAGGAGCCCCCATCTCCCATTCACTACCCTTCCATCTGGTCAAGCAGACCAGGAAATCTTAGTGGCAAAGAAGAAAAAGTTAATTAGCTACAGACTATATTTAAAATGTTAGGGGAATCTCCCCCCCCCCCCCCCCCCCTATTTTCACTTATCCTTCAACTAGGAAGGATTTCATTATTGCATACCATATAGCTTGCTAGAACCGTTTGCAAGGGCATTTAAATAACCATATCATACACGAGTAGCAATAAGCCATACCAAAGGGTGCATATAGATGCCTTTTTCAGGTGGAAGAAAGCATCTGATAGCAGAACATGCACACCAGTAGACTGTAAGTTCTTGCCTGTTGTGGCTTGCTCTGTTTTATACCACCAATGAGAAGGTGCAGTTGAGAGAGGATAAAGAACTGCTATCTTGGTACTAATTAGGAAAAACACCTCTTCCAGAAAATCAAGTCTCAGACTTTGCTGTTCTAAAAGCCTACACATTTGCACCCTTCTCCTTAGGAAGGTAAAGTGAACATTCTCTGGTCTTGCATAGAATATGGGGGCAAAATTTACTAATAATGTTTGAGACTTTTCCTCTTAAGCATTCTCAGATCTAGGTGTGGAGAGAGGTACTGCAGACAAGAAGACTCTCTTCATAGAGACAGTGATAGAATCTTCGTATCTGCTACCAATTCTAATAAGTTTGAAATCCCAAATGACAATTCTGCCCCTTCAGAATACTTCTGTTTCAAACTCAGCAAGGTAGATAGTAAGCCAGTTTCTGCTACTTGTACCTTCCCCTTCTTCTCTAACCATGACACCGTGCACAACCACTTATGGTGAGGACACAATTTAGCCTTCAGTGCACTGTGTGGCTATATCAGCACTGTATACAGCTCAGAAGTTATGCCCCCTCCAGTGTTCCAGCTGCTTTGTCTCCTTGCACATGGTGAGTTAAAAGATGAGGCCCATTCATTATAAGCCAGCACATCTTTCAAGATTGTTGCTTTCTGCCAACAGCTGTAGCATAAGGATGATTACAATAAATTGGTTAAAAGAATACTTCAATTATCTTCAGGTGTCTAGAATTCTAAAGTAGAAATAGATTAAACACCTGATTTATCTAGAAATTGCCTAATGTGAATCCTGCCTGTTACTTTGAGTAGTCCCAGACCTGTGGCTGTTACAGATGAAATACCATAGTATGAACAATAATTTTTCATCATTTACATAAAAATCAGGTCAGTTCCCATTTAAAAAATTGTTTACAGTCTGTTTGCAAGAAACATTAACTCTGTAAACAGAAGTTTTGAGTGATATTTGAGTAGGACCTTTAAAGCTTGCTGCAATTATAGAGCAAAGAAGGGAAGATTGTACTTCTGAAAGGCTAATTATATCCCCCATAATGGAGATAAGAAGAATTTTCTTCTTTTGGATTTTGTTTAATCTGTTTCTTTGCATGCCCTGATCAAAGTAGTACAGTGTTTATAGCCAGTGTTTTTCAGATGCTGCTTTAGGTGCTTTGCAATGTAGCTCTTAAGGTCTGTTTATACTTGCCCACATCTGAGTGCATTAGACAGCATCAACATATCACAGAGACCCTCTCTGTTCTCTTTCTGGCCTCTTATAGTGCACACATGCAAGTTGCAGGTCCTGGGGGTGCTATTGAGTGTTGGCTACAGCAACCCAGGTGTCTGGGTGGGACAAGGTCAGGGTCATGACTCCACCTTCCTTGCACACCAATAAGTGCTGGTGGGAGGCACTGGCTATGCCTTCTAAAGAGTATAACAAATCGTGCTGCTCATAGCTCTTCCCACAGGAGCCAGGACAAATCAGTTCTGGGGGTTTCCAGCTTACCAGTGCAAACAGGAACAGTAATTGCTTCTAGCCTGCGAGAGGGTAAGATAACAGACCTTACAATCTTCTGAGTATTATTTATGGAAAAGTTATTTGACACAGAACTTTTATAAGAATTTCTCTCTGCCTCCCAGCTTTGCTCAAGCGGATTCATGACACAAGGGAGGGATGTGGAAATATTATTGTTTTGTTAGAGAAATTCAGGTTTGTTTTGTTTGTTTTTTTTAATTGTCCCAAAGATTTCAAACTACCTATAAAATGTGTCATATGCATGATGGTGAGTGGGAATATGACTTTCCTAGGCATGTGATATGACAATTTAGTCAAACCATCACAGCTTTTTCAGAACACAACTAATTGTCACCAAACCACTGAAAGGCACATCTGTGAACCAGTGACTCCGTCAGATTTCCAGTTTCTACTTCAAAACCACTGAGAAGCTACAGTTGTTCAAAATGAAAAGTCACAACATTTTATTTCAAAATGGGAAAAGTGTACTTGGTTTGATCTTTGTTTTCGAGAAAGAACATAATCACTTTTGCTTAAACTTGTCAAGAGACTTGAGACTTAGACAAGAGACTTGATTTGCCAAATTTCAGCCCCGCAAAATACAGATTAGGAAACATTATAAGTAGCTGAGCATGAGCCCTTAGAATGAAAATACTTGTGTGGCCATCCATATTGGTGTCACTACTTGCTATGCCATGATAAGAACATAAGAATGGCCATACTGGGTCAGACCACTGGCCCATCTAGCTCAGTATCCTGTCTTCTGACAGTGGCTGGTGCCATATGCTTTAGAGGGAATGAACAGAACAGGGCAATTATTGAATGATCCATCCCCTGTGAACCAGTCCCAGCTTCTGGCAGTCAGAAGTTTAGGGACACCCAGGGCATGGGGTTGTGGTCCCTGATCATCTTGGCTAATATCTGTTGAAAGAGCTATCCTCCATGAACTTATCTAATTCTTTTTTGAACCCAGTTATACTTTTGGTCTTCACAACATCCCTTGGCAATGAGTTCCACGGTTTGACTGTGCGTTGTGTGAATAAGTACTTCCTTATGTTTGTTTTAAACCTGCTGCCTATTAATTCATTGGATGAACCCTGGGATAAATAACATATTCTTATTCACATTCTTCACATCATTCATGATTTTATAGACCTCTTATCATATACCTCCTTAGTCATCTCTTTTATTAGATGACCTATTTACATCACAGTTATGTAGTGAAGATTTACTGGTGTTAGATGGCACTTATAGCGCATTAGTTTCAAAGTACTAAGTATTATCATTATGACCATAGGCATATGAAAATCTGAAGAGAAGATTATCTGTGGAAGTTTCATACTTGCTGGGCCCAATTCTTCTCACTTGCACCACTGCTCATTGGAATTACTCTGGATTAAATCAATAGTTGCTCTAGACTTTTACAAGTGTGGCTGAGAGCAGAATTTGCTTCATTATAGAATTAATAAGAACATTAACTATGGATATTTGCAATATTAACACAAACTTAAGAGCATAAGATGGAACAAATGTATGCCTAAGGGGCTTTTTTGTATTAACATAACAAAAGCTTCTTAGAAGTTGAACCTACAGTGACAGAGCTAAAATGACATGACGTAATTGTCATATAAGGTTTTAGTTGTTCCTCTAAAAATAGATTCTCTCATTTTAGCAGTGATTCCAACTAGTGAAATTTTGGCCTTTCCATTTCTATTATTATTGGTCTTATTGTTTATAGCTGATCAGTGGCTTATATCCTGATATATATGTTTGTTAATTATTGTATGGAGAAATTAGAATCCATCTTGTGAACAGCTAAATGAAACAAATTCCCTAGAGCAACCAAGGCATTGGATCTAATAATGAGCTTGACATAGAAATGTACTGGCAACGTAATTTGGCTATCAATCACTGTCAGTGCTGGATCACATGAGGCTTATGGCAGCTGCAGGAACAGCTGTAACCTAGGTCTATTGTCTTTGTGACCAGCCCACATATTTCTGTAGCCTATTAATGGCATTTTTAGGGCTTGAAACCTGGAGGGTTGTAATATAAATCTGAATATTTTAAATGACACTCACTCATTAGGCATCACTTTCGACAATAATATCTAATTTTTGAGAGTTCACTTGGCAGAAAAGGCATTTAAAATGGCACAAGTGCTACAGCTTTACAAATGCAAGCAACATTTTCTTTTTTAAACACAAAAAACAGAGAAAAACATTCAACAGATGTATCTAATTGCTCCTTTTACTCCAGGCACTTTTATCATTTCCAGATATGTTGGGCAAGACTTTGCCTCTGTGAGCGTGAGGTGTATATAACATGGCCTGGCACATAGTAGAATCCTGAATGCAAGCTAGGATGGCCAGGAGACTTGGAAGAACAATGCACTATGTAGCAAGATAATACTTCTTCCAGAAGGAAACCGCATATTTCTGTCTAGCTACATGCTTCCATTGGCAGCCAGTGCACAGGGGTCAAAAGACTGGTCATGCCCTCAAGCTGGAGACCACACTCCTCAGGGCCATGTAGCTCCACTATGTGTGTTAGCCACACTTCTTGCTTCACACTCATAGCAGGAATATATTTGGTCCTGGGTACGTACACTCAAGGTGCACTGGGACTTTGCAAAAAACCGATGGAGGTGGTGGCGTTCACCAAGGTGAAGGACTAGGACAGTGATTACTGAACTGTGCTCTGGGCACTACTAATAGTCACAGAATAGTAGCAGGGGGGTAGAGAGGCAGCTCGCTGATTACATAGATCTGGTTTTCCTCCCTGCTTCCAGCTGTTAAGCACATTAAAGATATTTCATGTGTATTATCTATACTTTTTATATTTAAGCAGCTGGTGCAGGTGCCACAGGACTCTGTGCACTGAGGGCAACATGTAAAAGTTTCACTCTCCAAACTTCTAGTCAGTCATTTAATGTGGTGATTCGGAAGAGACGTGATAATAGTTTTGATGCAATCTGCTTGGCAACTGCAGCAACACTGGGTCAAATGCAGCCTGATGGTAAGCAGCTGAAAACTGACACTGAAGTCAATGGGGATTACATCAAGGCTGGATTTGGCTCTCAAACTCAGGTCAAAATTTTGCAAAAGTGACCACTGATTTTGAGTGCCCAGTTTCAGACACCAACGGCCAAGGTGTCCAAAATCAGTGGCCATTTTAAGAAAGATTGAAGTAGTATTGAACAACCTCAGTACATAATGTTTAATGAGAAACGTAAAAGAGGTGACACTTCAGCCTTGGTAAGTACGAGCTGTACTACTCCTTGTGGAGCTGACCAAGAATTTTTCAGTGAAACATTTTTTTGGAAAATGCCAGTTAATCTAAACTGAAACTTTTTGTGGAAACATATTGGAAACTTTCACCATAGCCAACATCCCAGTAGTTAGGGTGCTCACTTGTGATGTGGGGGACCCAGATTAGAGTTCCTGCTCCAAATCAGTACAGTAGGCCATCATCCTGGGTCTCCCACATCCAGGAGGTTGTCCTAATGCCAGCCTATAGTGTGCTCGCACTCTCTGATTTTTTTTTTTTTTTTTTTTTTTTTTTAAATGTCTCATTTGTGTTCCAGTGTGGGACATAACCAAATTCTGAAACCTCTAAATTTTTCCTGAACCAGAATTCTTGTTTTCCAGCCAGCCGTACTTCTTGTTTTATGGGGAAACAAGTAGTAGTAAGAGACACTCTCTAATAATACTTCACATTTTGATCTGTCTTCACACTGCCCTGCCAATATGCAATGCCCCTCTTTTGATGAGCACAGTAGGGCTGAGAAGTTTCTCTATTAAGTTCTTAGTCTCTGTTATAATGGTGATTTGGAGACTTTTCAATTCAGAACTGGGAAGAGACTTCTGAACTCATTTCATGTTGGTCCCCAGAGACATCCTACATGTGACAATGACATTTGGCCATTATGTCTCGGAACTGGATTTGAACCAGTGATCTAGGAGTGAAGAACTCAATTATCAATCCTTGGTGCTTTTTCTTCAGAGGGGCATTTCTCCAGTTGTCACATATGTTTCTTATGCTCCATCTACATCTGTGTTTTTCATTGTACTGTCCAAGCAAATTACAACAGACATTATCAGAATTTGATGCTGGCATCAGCCATGCTGCTTTTGTTTTACAGACAGCACTGGGCAGTCTAATATACTTTATTTGCAACTAATTCAGCTTCAAGATTCATTCATTTGTGTTTGGGATTCATATTTTTGTTTAGAAAGCCTTTGGAAGAGAATGTTGTATGCAAAGGAATTCTTACTAATGCAGAGTTCCAGATACATTCACCTTCTCCATCAGTGATAAGGACACTAGTGTTTTCTAGCTACAAGCTTTTATCTGAGAGCGGTAGTAGGCTTTTCTACTCTAGGTAGTGCACGTTATAATTATTTTTGATGGCAAAATTCTACTTTGTGCTAATACATCCTTTGTCCTGGAGGCAAAATGCTATTACTGTTGTAAACCATTAATGAGTTTAACAAAGATATCCTTGGCTCTGAAATGAAGAGCAAGACAACAGTCATGTAGAATGATACCTTATGAGAGCGATTCCTATCATTATCTCTCTGACATTTTCCATTCGTATTATTTTGTCTGCTAGAATCTTATTGAAAATAGAGTCCATCATAAAGGGCATCTTTGATTTGTTTGTGCACCCAAATTAAAAGGAGAGTCATACAGCTATTTAGTACTTGTATATAGTGTGAGAAACTAGTACTTCAATCCCATTAAAGATGCATCGGACAAGTTCATCTATATAAGCAAGTCATTTCCATTCTAACCCACTGAAAAATCCTCTATAGTGGAGAATATTTTCATTGTTCTTTTCAAAATAAAAACATTACATTTTCCCACTTATTCAGCTCTGCAACTCACAGTGCTCTGTTGACATACAGGACCAGATTTTCATGTGGCAGAATTCCAGGACTATACACAGTTATGTGCTCAAGTTGCGCACAAAATTCTTGAAGTTACATGTCCAAAATCCAATTTAACCATCCAAATGGGAAGTGCTGGTACAAATTACGAGTATAATTGAAGAAGCATTTTAGTTGCAGCTAAGAGCTTTTACTCATTTGAAAATCTGGCTCTGTTATCCAGTCATCGTAGCAGCATCAAGCATATGAACATGCATCACACATACTGCAGTATTCACAAATATTTATTTAACACAACGTAATACATATGTTTGGTCCTTTGGACCTCCTTGAGTATATAAAAGATTACCAGTAGGAAGAAAGAATCAATGTTGTAGATTAGAGGGCAGCCTACTAAATTTATTATTTCATTTTGAGATGGCAGAGGCATTCAGATGAAGTTTGTAAAGTGCCACATTCCACTTTCCAGCTTCTTGCATTGCAAGGCAGCAATAAAACTAGCACTAGCAATGATCTAAGTATTCTTAGAAATACCTACTTTTACTGCTTTAAAAAAAATTAGCTAAGCAACAAAGTAAGTTAGCATGGACAAATATCATGATCAAGGTGATGTAAGAGTGGACTGGTATAGGGACTGGGTAGCTCAGAGGTGTCCCACCACCAGTCCTCAAAGCCAACTTTCACAATCTTTATTGGATATTTTTATTCTGAACACTGCCATTTAAGTACATAATGTAAGTTTGTGACTGTGTTAATGTTATGTGGTGCATAATGGTCATTTAGATGCAAATGCACCTTTTAAAAAGAGGAAGCAGAAGCTATGAGGTGGTATATAAAAGACTGCAAACGTCTGATGAGAACATAAAAACTGCCATACACAGTCGGACCAATGGTCTATCTAGCCCAGTTTCCTGTCTCTGACAGTGGCCAGTACCAGAGCTTCAGGGGAAGTGTACAGAATGAACAATTATGGAGAGATCCACCCATCTTCCACTCCCGGCTTCTGGCAGTCAGAGGTTTAGGGTTATCCTGAGCATGGAGTTGCATCTATGACTATCACTGGCTAATAGCTAATTCCTGAATGTATTTAGTTCTTTTCTGAACCCAGTTATACTCTTGCCCATCACAATATTCCATGGCAATGAGCTCCATAGGTTAATTATGCATTGTATGAAAAAGTATTTCCTTGTTTATATTAAGTCTGCTGCCTATTAATTTCTTCAGGTGACCCCTGATTTTTTAATTGTGGCAAAGGGTAAATAAAATTTGTTGATTCACTTTTTTGACACCATTCAGGATTTTAAAGACCTCTGTCATATTCCCCTTAATTCTCTCTTTTTTCCTAAGATGAACAGCCCTAATCTTTTTAGTCCTTTTCTTGCAGGTACCATTCCTTACATTTGATCATCATTTTTGTCCTTCTCTAAACCTTTTCCAGTTACTCTTATATCCTTTTTGAGAAGGAGCAAGCAGAATTGAACACAGTATTCAAGATGTGGGTATACCATGGATTTATATACTGGCATTATGATATTTTCTGTCTTTCTTTCTTTTTCCTAATAGTTCCTAACATTTTGTTAGTCATTTTGACCACAGCTGAGCACTGAGCTGAAGTTTTTAGAACTATCCATGATGATGCCAAGTGAGAACAGCTAATTTAGTCTCCATCATTATTTATGTGTAGTTGGGATTATTTTTTCCAATGGGCATTACTTTTTATTTTCAACATTGAATTTCATCTGCCATTTTATTTCTCATTCACCCACTTTAGTGAGATCCCCTATAACTCTTTGCAATCAGCTTTGAACTTAATTTTTTAAAATAATTTTGTGTCATCTGCAAACTTTGTAACTTCACTGTTCACTCCTTTTCCAGATCATTAATGAATATGTTGAATAGCACAAGTCCCAGTTCAGATCCACTGTTTTACCTCTCCATTGTTAATACTTAGCATTTATTCCTACCCTTTGTTTCTTATCTTTTAACCAGTCATTGATCCAGGAGAGGACCTTCTCTGTTATCCCATGGCTACTTAGTTTCCTTAAGAGCCTTTGGTGAGGGACCTTGTCAAAGGCTTTTTGAAAATCAAAGTACACAGTATCAGCTGGATCACCCTTACCCACATGCTTGTTGCCACTCTCAAGAATTCTAATAGATTGGTGAGGAATGATTTCCCTTTACGAAAGTGTTGACGCTTCCCCCAATAAATTGTGTTTACCTATGTGTTTGATAATTCTATTCTTTACTATAGTTTCTACCAGTTTACCCAGTAGTGAAGTTAGACTCACTGGCCTGTAATTGGCCTGCTTGCCTCTGGAGCCCTTTTTAAAAATCAGCGTTACATTAGCTACCTTCCAATCATCTGGTGCATAAGCTTATTTCAACAATAGGTTGAATAATACATAATACATCAGTAGTTCTGCAGTTTCATATTTGAGTTCCTTCAACACTGTTGGGTGAATACCATCTGGTCTTGGTGACATATTACTGTTTAACTTATCAGTTTGTTCTAAAATCTCTTCTACTGACACATCAGTGTGGGACAGTACTTCAGATTTGTTGCCCTAAAAGAATAGCTGTGATGTTTGTTTCATCCTCTGCAGTGAAGACTGATGCAAAGAATTATTTTAGTTTCTCTGCAATGGCCTTGTCTGCTTTGAGTGCTCCTTTAACACGTTGGTCATTTAATGGTCCCACTGCCTGTTTGGCAGGCTTCCTGCTTCTGATATACTTAAGCATTTTCTTACTGTTAGCTTTTGCATCTTTAGTAAGTTGCTTCTCAAGTTCTTTCTTGGCCTCCCTGATAACGCTCTTACACTTAACCTGCCAGAGTTTGTCCTCCTTATTATTCTCACTAGGTTTTTGACTTCCAAATTTTAAAGAATGCCTTTTTGCCTCTACAGGCCTCCATTGCTCTGCTGTTTAGCCATGCTAGCACTTTTTTGGTCCTCTTATGATCATGATTAGCGCAACTGAAATTAATCCTTCAGTTAACTTCTCAGAATTTTTGAACTGCTCCTTAAATATATGTAGGAGGGACCCAAGTCCATCACTTGGAAGGATCTTTATTGCTTACTTCAGATTTGTGGGCTGGATCTTCTGGTCTTTATTTTTAGAAGTGTTTGATTGACAGATAGTTATGGAATGATGATATATAAAGGGAACTGTACTGGTGGACCTGGTGAGACAATGCTGGCAACAGTTATAGACTGGCATTACTGTTATATGGTGAGGCCCTAGATTTGATTCCTGGCTCAGCCACTAGGCCATCTTTAGTGAATCACTGTCTGTTTCCCTATTTATAAAAGGGAGTTAATGATACTTACCTCTTGTTGTAAAGTGCTTAGAGATCAGTGTGTGAAAAGTACAATATAAAAGCTAAGTGTTACTATTAATTTCCTGTCTCTGTGTGGTATTTTTGTGTCTGCCACTTGATGCTTTGAGTCTCATCTTTCCCTCATTTCTTAGAGCCTGACTTACTTTTCCCTTTGCTTCGATTTTTTTTCTTACACTGAAAATCAGTGAATAGATGCCAAATGTCATATGATGCAATGAATATGGCTTTATGTTGTATTTTCCTGTTTTCTTATTTCATGGTAATTGTTGTAGTTCTTTTGTTTTTCTTCATACAATAAAAACGTTTAATAAAAATAACCAGTGAACATTCTGAAGAGGTACATCAATGGATTCAATCCTCTTCTTTTCCTTCTCCCGCACACTGTGTATTTGCCACAGTTCAAATCTCCAACTAACAATTTGCTGCAAGCTCTAATTTCAGCCATCACAATAATGCTTCAGAATTCAACACTGTAATTACCTTGATGTCATGCTGCTGATAGAGCCACTTTTTTATCAAAAGCCACTACACTGCAGTCAGAGTTTGCTTTGTTATGTGGTGGGTCTGATTATAACCTTGTCAACTTTTCTCTAATGCATTGAGAGCGACTTCTGAACAATACTCCTCTTGACATATTTCAAAGATCATTCAGAATCCTGACCTTCAAATATAGTCATTTTTACACATTCCCTGAAGACAGTGAGGTCAAGGACACTGCCATGTAGTGTCTTCAGTGCAAAGAGTGATTATTATCGATAGATGAACTGTTATACTAAGTCCTTTACTGCATCATTTCTGCTCTTTCAGTGAGCTGAGTTTCTACAGTGTACAGTGCGAGACTACACTGCTCCATCAGACTTAAGACAATGTCAGGTATAAATTTTGGTATGGACAGTGGAATTCACTGAAAGAAAATGTCCTGAACTCATTATAATGCATATTATCATCTAATGTCTACAATAGCTGATCTAAAAAATGGAGCACATTGTAATTGATTCTGCTACCTCTATTGTAATTTATAACCAAGATTTCCTTCTCCGAGTGTGAGAAATAATAAAAATGAATACAAATTATTGCAGATTTCTTTTTTTTTAAATGGTCATGAAAGAATTCTCAAACAGGCAGCTTATGTTTACAAAGCTATTTTCGTTAGAATAATAACCTTTGGTTTATAAAAAACCTAATAAAACACTTTGCCATCAGCTAAATTATTTTACTTTTAAATCCTTGGGTATCATTTCAGCCAAGACTCACTTTTTTTTTTTTTTTGGTATCTTATTTCCCTTCTTTGATTAAAATGTCTCTTGATTACTCCTGGACAGAGGGGCTTTGGCAATTCAGGAACTGACATCACAAATATTCCTGTAACTTCCAAAATTGCCTGGAGGAAACACACTCACTCAGACTTCTTTCAGCAGTAATTTGATTTTAATTTCCAGATTTTTTTCCCCTTTTCCTTTACCACTGAGCAGTTATTTGGCAGAGATACATAAATGGAAATATTTGCATTTCATACGATAAAGCACAATTTATGTGCTACTTCTATCACTATTAAATTCCACAACTCTTACCCTGCTAAGACCTACATGCAGGCTCACGGATGGGGTTGGGGGAAAGAGGGCAATTGAGTAGGGCTCCAGCAATTTTTAAAAGAGCCCGGGTAATGGACGGTAGGTGAAGTTTCCCCTCAGGAAGGCTAGCTCCCCATCTTCCTCTTCTGTCCATGGTCCTGCCCATGCTGCACCCCAGGCCTTGCCCGGCCCCACTGCTGGACTGCTTGCCCGTGTCCCTCCTCTCTCCTCCCTGCTTAGCCCCCCCCCCACCATTGCTCACTGCCTGGAGGAAGTTGAGGTGTGGAAGAAAGGAGGGGAACTGAGGGGGTGGAAGGGAGAGGGAGGTAGCGGCGAGCAGGCCAAGTGGGGGAGGGAAAAGGGGGTGGAATGTGGGCAGGGCCTTGGGCAAAAGAGGCAGGATGGGGAGCTAGCCTCTCTGAGGGGAAGGCTGCCCCATGGTCGTAAACCTCAGCCCTCCTTTTTTTCTAGGGGGGACATTGATTGTTCTGCCCTTGGGCCTGTAATTGCTGTCAGCGGGCCTGCCTACATGTATGCTTAATTGTATACACTATCGGTTTTCCTGCTGAAGTCCATAGGATGACTTGCGGTGCATAATGTCAAGCATGTGGTTAAGTCTTTGCTGTGTTGGGGCTTAAATCTATAGATATTTTTTTGAAAATAAAGACTGCAGAGCTATTGCCTGTGATAAAAATCGCAGGTTCTAAGGGGGCTCTTTAATCCAGCAGAGTAAAGTTAACAAGAAACAGTGGCTTGAAGCTGAAGCCAGACAAATTCAAATTAGAAATAAGGCACACGTTTTTAACAGTGAGGGTGATTAACTACTGGAATAAACTACCAAGGGTAGTAGTGGATTCTCCATTTCTTGAAGCTTTTGGATCACGATGGGCTGCCTTTCCAGGAAGTGTGCATTAGTCAAT
This sequence comes from Emydura macquarii macquarii, assembly GCF_026122565.2. Taxonomy (NCBI): domain Eukaryota; kingdom Metazoa; phylum Chordata; order Testudines; family Chelidae; genus Emydura; species Emydura macquarii. Next base: position 5,448,043 of record NW_027132983.1, on the reverse strand, counting down.
TACAAGTTATTGGGGGCACAATACAGGAGTAACTGGGTGAAATATAATGGCCTGTGTTATACAGGAGGTCAGATTAGATGATCTAATGGTCCCTTTTAGCTGTCAACTCTGAATATATTAATAGTTAAGCGTTTGTTCTTAGTTACTACAGAAATAACTGAGTTTGGGACCCTTCCTGCTTAATGATCAGGCCCTAAGTTGCAAAACAATGTACTGTTAAAATATCTCGTGTATGGTGGCTCAGTTTATTGGAAAGATTTTAAATTGACTTAGTTTATTACTTTCTTTAAAAAGCCATTTATGCCAATATTGCCGTAATATTATTAAGACACATGAGATTTATGGCATTTCCAATTATGGAGTTTTACAAGATTAATACACCAGCAGGAAATTATATTCCAATAACTGGTTTCCCACAGCTTTACATTGCAACCTAATGAACTGATCCTCTTCCTGACACTTTTCTATTTTGCCTCAGGTTAGACTAATGTGGTATTAAAACTGTGTTCCATTAGCTGTGGATGGTCCTGTCATAGTTTTTTCTTTTTCTTTCTTTTCTTTTTATCTGCTGTTTGGTGCAGATCCTCACCTTGTGGAAATTGTTGTAACTCCATCGACTTCAATGTTTACACCAGTTGATGATCTGCCCCTTTATATTTAAATGTGATAGTTACATTGTTCAATCTTCTGGTTTTAGGGGGGAAATCCTCCCCTGACCCAGCCCCCATAGTAGCAAAACCAGTATGGTGACTCTGGGCAGCGGGGAGGACAGGATTTTGGAGTGCCACCCCTTGTGCTTGTGGGGAGGGTGCGGGCAAGGGCAGAGGTGTAACTATTTGGTGTGGGTGCTGGCTTTGGGCCTTGAAACAAATTAAATGTCAGTCCCAGGTCTAGTGGCGAGTTTATTACCTTCCTTCATCTTTTATTGGACAGGGACTTTCAGACATTTCAATGTGCTACATAATTCATGGTTTGTTCTGTGCCACCAGAGAGAGAGACACAGGCTGCCTTTGATCTAGAGTCCCAGGCTACAGGTTTAAAGATCCCTGATGGATAATTAATACTATTTATATGCAGTGCACTTCAGGGTATTCTCAGCATTCTACCTGTGCAGCATATATGTAACGTAGTCTGGGTCCTGCAAAAACTCCATGGGTGTGGAAGAAGGTGTATCCTTATGCAAGTGGCAGCCTTAACTCTGTAGCTCGATTGCCACTGGCTGTCTCAGGTTCTTATCTCCTTGGGTTTATAGTGGTCTAACTGAGAGAAGAATGTGGCTTTGTGTCTCATGAATGTAAAGAAATTTAAAACCCCTGGTTGGAGACCGTTGGTTGGAGACAAGGTACTGGACGAGATGGACTACAGGTTTGATCTAGTATAGCAGTGCCTATGATACTTTCACACATTGTTTGGGAAGAGGCCATTCATATGCGATGTCTCTGCTATGAATTGCCAGTGACGTTTCTTACAATGGTAAGATTTGAATAATTGTTTGGCCATGATGAAGTCATTCAAAGCTAATCGTTAGAACTTTGTCCTGAAGCTTGTCACAAACTTACCTTCTTGTCAGCTAAATCCCAAGAGCCATGCAGAAATATTCTTGAGGGCTGTGGAGTGTATAGGGAGTGCACAGCCTCAAAATACACTCCAAATTACTAGGCTTGTTTAATGAGAGTTCATTTGAAATAGACTGGAAAGGTCATCATTTAATTATACCTGATCTAGTTTCCATGCAACCCAATCTGGTAGACAAGATCTTGCAATGCTGCTATTGAATGTTATTGAGGCCCAAGAATAAATTAATATTAAGGAAATGAATACTTAGTGGTAAACCAGAAGTAAAAAATTGTTTTTATAAATTGATTGTTAGGTCTAGTATGTGAAGCTTGCTCTAGAGATTTTTTTTATCAGTAAAATTCTCAGTTACATGTGTGATTTGAATCAAACTTCCTTGCTTTTCTGGAAAAATACGATAAAGACCCTACATTTCCTTCCTAGTCTCCTTCTGGAGGAGACTATTTAGCCATTCCCATCTCTCTATACCCATTTTACCCCCCTGAAAATTCTTTTTTGAGGAAGAAAGGTGGCTTTCAGGAAGCATAAAATCGTTATGTGGCTAAGCCACCATGTAGTGTCAGTTGGTACTTTAGAACTGGTATTCTAATCCTCCCTATCTGTCACAGTGCTTAACTCAACTTCTAACCTAATGGGGGACAGGAGAAAAATTTCCCAGGGCAGGAAGGGACAGCTTATCCTATAACTCCCTATTGCTGGGTTTCTTGTACCTTCCTCTGAAGCCTCTGGTACTGGCCACTGTTGGTGACAGGATATTGGACAAGATGGACCACAGGTCTCATCTAGGATTGCAGTGCCTATGTTACCTCCAGACGTTATTTGGGAAGAGGACATTCATAGTTCATATGATCCATTTGTCATGAATTTCCAGTGAAGTTTCAGTATATTACCCGCCACATACATATTTTATATAAATATTATCAAACATAGATATATACATCTAACCTATACTATTTAAAATTTTTGCATGGCACAGCTAATGAAAAAGTAAAAAAAAAAATCCTTAATGTTTTACTCATAGTCTAGTAGTGACATATTCTGCTTCTCTTCAACTTCAGGATTTTCAATTGGGACATGCTATGACTGGCTGCAATAAATTGTGGTTCATAGCATACTATATTATGGTGTAATTCCCATTCCTGTCTGCTGCAATTTCAAATTTAGTCCACCAGGTGGCATAAAGATATAAATAAAAATTTTAATGCATATGGGCCAGTTTCCAAACATAATTAGTCCGGGGGGAGAGGGGAACTGATATGTTTTTCTTCAAGAATCAAGGTGACATTTAAAAACTTTACTCCATTTCTGTTCTATGAGCAGGGATCGTGCTACAATATGCATCTTTGTCTGCAGTTTCACTTCCAGTGCTTTGAAACCCATTACATCTCTACTACTTAGTCAGTGTTGAGGATTCCCCAGAATTCTAAAGGGCTCTGGTTTGGCTAAGAGGGTCATTTCAGGTCCGCATGAAGGGAATCCTGACAGTCATTGTGGAAGTGTTTTTCCTACCTGGAGATGGGACATTCCATTATAAAAAGGATGTTTCTTTGCTCTTTAAAAGCTAACAGTAAGTGCAAAGGAAATGTGAAGGATGAACAATAACAGTACTAATAAATGAACACATGATGTCCGGAGTGTGCTTTATATGTCTACTGGATCAAGAAACCTCCAACTCTCCAAAACTTCTGTATCATTGTTACAATGTTTAGTGGTACAGATTCATTCAAATCTGTCATGAAACATGCTTTCAGGATGCTTCTCAATAGGGACTCCTAGCACAGAGATCAGCGGATCTGCTCTACCCTGCAATTTGGGTTGTTCAAAATCAGGTGCCTGACTTTGCTGCTTAGATTATTACAGCATCTACTTTTGCTGAAAGAATACTTTATTCAATGAGTTTTGCCTCCCTTTCTGCTCCCAGACTGAGTAGATCACCATTTCCTTGAAATTATTTGTTATTCAAAAATACATTATTTTTGCTGGCTTCTTCTGTGGATTGATCATGAATAGTTTGCAATGAGAATTTGATCTTTTGAAATTCAGGCTGTGTTGGTTAGTTGTGATTGATTACATTGTCATATAGAATTGTTTCTCTTCCCTGGTTGGATAAGCATAATTCTCACAATTGGGCTTGAAGGATGACACACTAGGTTTTAAAATACTTAAGAAAGAGAGAGCAGGAATCTTAGAAAATGTCAAACCATGGTGGAGGGCAATTCAGCAGTGGTTTGTCACCCTGGGAAGGTAGTGACGTGTCTTGGTGAGGAGATCATGTAGGCAGTGTGTAACCTGTGGTTTAAATCCTGGCCAGGTTTACATAAACAGGCTGTGACTTTGGGTGCAGAAGAAGAGACTAGGTAGAAAGGCAAAAGAATATGCCCCCTAGTGGACTGTGGGAAGGCATTGGAAGATTGTCAGTACATAAATTTTGGAACTTGGATTACAGCTTGCATCTACACTGTAAAATAAGAGGGGTAGAGCCTGCATGAAAGTGAAATCCAAGACCTAACCTAACCCCAGCCAGATACAGAGGTCTGGGCTTATAGAACAGAGACCATCTTTTTGTTCTGTGTTTGACCATGGTGTCCTGCTCTGCGACTTGGGATCCGAGATGCTATAGTAATACAAATAATACATAATAATATAAACCCAGGTAAAAGCTGTTCTGTGTGGATGGTAAGGTTAGGGCTAAAATCCAGGAAGTAGCCCAGGTTAACTTTTGACAATGAAGACATCTACTTTTTGACTGGTGTTTTTGTGTTTGTGCCTTTGTGATGTGACCATGTCTTTCTAGTGTGAGTGTAGCACACTGGTACTACTATAAAATCAATAAATTGTATTGATCTCTGTATCCCAGGGACTGTCCGGCCATTGTATCTCAGTCCTATATGGAAGGTGAGAGGATAGAGCATATTCTTGACTCATTCCCTCTTTAACAGCCTTGCTGAAAATCCCAGCAAAAGTGTTAGTTAATGACATGTGTGGAGGTAATTTTTGATAGGGGGTTACGTTTGCTATAGCAAGTGGATCGATAGAAACTACCAACTCATTTCACAGAGGCAAGTAAACAGTCATCACTTTGGCACCTTAACATGACTGTGTGTGTGGGGGGGGGGGGACGACACACTCACCCCTTGAGTGCTCCCTGCTGCTGCATGCAATATTGCAAGTCATTTACTGATCCTAGAGCCCCTCATAGGTTGTCGACCTCACTTGGCATGTCTGCTGTGGCTTGGTCCTCTGGCTGGGTCACACAATCAAAATGAACCCCTTTTGGGATAGGGAAAGTCCAACAAAACTGTCTCTCTGCCCTCACCATGGTCTTCAGCTCTGGCTCAGGGGCTTTTAAATTCAGCCCTTCACTTGGGCCTTGTTCCCTTATTGGGGTTTACACCATTTCACCAGTAGGCAGTGGGGGAACCTGGGACCACCCACTATTTTGGGTTCCAACCAAGGGAAAGCACGTATGCATTTGCTGAACAGGGGCCCTTGTGCAGATTTTTGGTCACAATGCACAAGGGTCAGATTCAAAACAGCAATTTAGGGACAAGGCTGTATATCCATTGGCAATCCCCTGAGCCACCCAGTCCCCCATCTACAAATGTGTTTATTTTGGAAAAATGTATGCTATAAAAGCAAATAGCTGTGACCCAGAAAATCACATCTAAAACCACAGCAAAAAATACTTACAGGGAGGAATTGCCCTATAAATCACTTTGCCTTTCATGCATTGTTTCTGGTTCTGTCTCCAAATTAATAGTTATCAATAAAGATGTAGTGTGTTCAAAGGATCCTAACACACTCAGATTAAACCTTAATTTAGCTAAAACATTTTCATCTGATGCTTGCAGATTTGGATTTATCCAGAGACTAGGCCCACTCCTGAATTGCATGAAATAGACTAGCTTTTAGCTGATACAAACCCTTTATGGTACTTGATGTGTAAGTTGATTTTGGATGTTTAGTATTTGTGACATCTGATATTTGGTTCGGTCACCTATAAAATATAATACATTGCAGCAAATCCTCAGGTTTTATAATATATAATGTATATGTACAAAGGGCTGTGATACATGATAGAATCATGCAAACAAAATGACAGTTTCTGCAGAACTGTCTTCCAACTATTCAGTTATTGAGTATTTTCTCTGAAGTGAATCACTGCAAGCAGAACATGCACAGATAAATAAACAAGGCCAGCAATATCATAGAGATATCACTGTTTGATTTTTTTTTGGTGGGGTGAGGTAATTGCTAGATACTAGAAAACCAGGCATTAAAGATCTTGTCTGCAAAACAAATCTTGTTCCCTCACTGAGAAAATTCTCCTCTTATTCATTCATGCTAAATTGTTCTAATCTCCAGTGGCATCTTAACTGTTCCTGAGGCAACAGACTAATCTTGCCAGAAGGAGATATTCTTCAAAAAATAAAAAATAAATCCCATCTACCAGCCTCCCGCTTGCCTCCCCCAGGAGTAACTGCGTCTCCTCTGGTAATCAAGTCTTCTTCTCAACAGGATGTCTCAGTCACTAACAGCGCTGGCAGGGAGACCCTGCCTATTGTTGTCTTAATGTGCCCTGCTTAGACGCTAATAACTGAGTGTAAGAAAGTCATTGAGGGAAGGTACTTCTGAATTTTACTCAATACAAACGTTAACTTCAGCTTTTAGTTCACGATTGGGTAACACGAAAACCGGCTGTAACAAAGGACAGGGCAGGTTACCAAGGTGGAAATGATGAAGATTCAGGTATGTCCAATCTCTGGGGCACCTCATTCACCAGTGTGGAGGTAGAGGGAAGTTCCTCACCACTCCTATTTTGCCCGGGCCTGCAGGGCTAATGTTAATGCTATCCGCTCACCATTACCCTGGAAGGGACTTCTAGAAGAAGACACTTCGCGAAATGCTCATTTTCTGCTTTCTGAAGCCCAGAAAGTCTGTTGTCTTGGGGTCATGCTTTTGGGAATGACATATCTAATAAATGGCTCATGTGGATATTCTTGGAATATACAGAGGTAGGTACCGGCAATGGGCAATGCTCCAGCTATCCAGCTTTAGGGACTGTTCATTAAAAATATAAATGTCTGTTTGTCTTCATTCAACCTCAAGCGAAAGAAAAAATGATTTCTACTCCCACATCCATTTTGCAAAGAGTAAAGACTATTGTAATACATTGGGCTCAACACCCAGGTAGCTCAACTTTGCTTTAGCTGTAACAACACTGCAGCCTTATGTTTCCTTAAGGAGTCTATAGAAAATGAGTTGTCTTGTGCCCTTCATCTGAACCATCTTTTTGATGCTCCCTCATTTTCTGACAGAATGGTGAATTTGAAGCTCATCTATGTTGGCCCTGAAGCAGTCTCCTGATTCAATGCATTTTTTTGATACATTTGTCATTTGTGCAGATGCTAAAATGTACAAAGCCATGGCTATGCAATGTGACATATTATATTAGCATGAGTTATATATGCAAAGTCATGCAAACTGTGGAACTGAGACACTTCAGGAAATGCAACTGACAAGCCATAGGTAAAGGAATGTGTTCTTACTTTCCAGACTATGTATGTCTTTTTAAAATGTTCTTTATTCCTGTTAGTCTCAAATAAAGGGCAGGTGTTGATCATTGCCAGTACCTCCTTTGGTTCCAGGTTTGGGTGCGTTCGGATACCTTCACTCAAGACTTTAGGAAACTGCAGTGGTTCATGCTGCCCCACCACCACCTGAAAAACACAACTGATTTATCTGTCTGAGGAACTTTTTTCATTCCATGGTGGCAAAGCCTTGATGCACCTATTCAATAATGAGGACTGCAGGGGACAAAAGCTGGAGGTAGTGAGGAATTGTGGCAGGAAGCATAGAAGGAAAGGACCCATGCCTCCTTGGCAGGTTCCTTTCTTCCTTCTGAACATGTGAAAGCCTCTTGGCAAGAACAGAGCCCAGTTAGCACTGGGGAAACGTCAGGGATGATCTCATTTAGGCCAGTTGAAACAGCTCCATAGGGGCTATTTCACCATCTCAGGATTGCCAGAGTGCAGCAAAATGTGGCCCTGCCCTTCCCACAGCTCTGCTATACCTGATACATGTTTAGGGAGGAAAGGAGTGGTGGTGCTGAGCTGGCTACACTAGCTTTACACAATCTGGGGGAGAAGGGCCCTACATAAAGAGGATCCTCAGTTGCTCACTTTGGACAGTTTCCAGCTGCTTTGTGCTGCCTGAGCTGCAAAGATGAGAGGCCCTGAAGATCTGGCCCCCTGTTTTTAAAGCAAAAGGCTAATGCTTACAATCAGCGAGGGTCTCTGTGGAGCTACAGTTGCCATTTCTAGTTCATGCAGCTGATTTTTGCAGCGGGATCTCTTTGTTCCAAACTCCATTTTGTTCTGACACACCGGTATCAGGGCACAGTTAGAAGCACCAGGAAGGAATACTCCTCTTCAGTTGGTAGCAAAATAAATAAATAAATAAAAGTCCAGCACTGAGCACAGCATCAGTCCTGCACTGCAAACAGGAACAAGGCAGTTTATCAGTAGCTGTCAAGCATGCTGATAAGAGAGAGGCTCGTTTCTTCGTTTTTATTTGTGATGAGGCCATGGCTCCCATGCCTGTTCAAGGTCAAGAGACCGAGATGAATAAGCTCTGCTCTGTGTTTGATTATGACAGATGAGAGGTATGCTGGCATACCAATGTTTTCTATCAGGAAGGAGCCAGCCGTGCCATGCCAAAAACCAAGCCATGGTATTACAAAATAATAAAATGGCACATATATATTGTATATAATACAATTGGCTATGCAGGCCATACAGTGCTTTTGGAATGTGTAACTTTCATGCTGCTGGCATTCTAAAATGTCCCCATGGCATCTCCTGTTAGACTCAATGTAGATAAACACTGCAGTGCGGAGGGGTGGGGGGAATAAATAGAGGCTCTTGCTAGACTCCCTGAAAGAGTTTTCTTTAAGATCTTTCCTGTCCCTTCTAGCAAGTAGGTAGAAGACAAACCATTCTAGAAAAGGTTGGTGCTTCCAAACATGAGGTAATCCGTCTATTTCATGACACACCATCACTAATGTGTTGGCTACCTGGAGGGGCAGTTACCTGGTGGTACATATGAAGTCCCAGTATTAGGGTGGCCACTTCTGCATCCCCAGAATACAGGACATTTCAGTACTTCCAGGAACAGTGTGTACCCACCTCCACCTGTGAGACCCTGCCCTTGCCGGCATGACCTCACATGCACCATACATTTGAGGTCACACTGCATGAATGATGTCATTTTGAAGAGTGCACCGTCCTTGCCAAAATGACTCATATGCCTGGTGTACACCAGATCACACTGGTGGGGCAGAGAGGTGCACTCTTCAAAATAGCATCCATGATTCCTAACAAAACCAAGTCTGAGTTTGTCTTAGTAGCGGACACGGGGCAAAACTATAGAAAAAGAGGATCAGTGACCTGCCTGCCTACCAACACTATATTATATGATACATTTCACACAGCATGTGCCCTCACCAAACCCCAGCATTGAAATGCCCCTGAGTTTGGGGAAAGTTTGAATTGGAATTTATGCTTCATACAGGTTCCATGCAAGGCCTGTGCTCGATTTAAAACCTCTTTGAAAGTTCAAGCAGAGCGTAAGTGCAAAGGATAAGTTTTACCCTGTGAGAGGCCTTGTGTTGAAGTCAATTTCATGAAAGGAATAACAAAACTGCCAAAGGATGTGGCATACGTTTTTAAACGTGTGACACTGCTAAAGAGACAGATGTTTATTTCCTGTTCATTTATATTAAGGTCTCCTTGAGGCTCACAGACCTGAGGAGCTTCATTTGGAAAAAGAGGATTCAAGCTGCAAGTGAGCTGGATATTGTCATGCTCTTCTAGGTCCAATCTCACACTCAGCCTAAAGGCGGAAGTGACCCAAGAGGTGGGGAGGGAGGTTCTTTTCCTAGGCTCTGATTGCTGTTGAGGTGGGATCCTCCTCAATCTCTGCCTAAAACTAGGACCATCTCTGTTCTACCTAAGGTATTCATGCAGTACCCATCACCCTACTATCAAGCACCTCATAATTGCCACATAACTCCCCTGGCAGATGTTGTTATCCCCATTTACAGAAGAGGAATTGAGGCCCAGATCCACACAGGTATTTAGGCTCCTAACTTCCATTGATTTCAGTGGGAGTTGGGAGCTTAAACACCTGTGTGGATCTGGGCCTAAGTGATTTGTCCAAGGTCACAGAGGAGGGAATTGCACTTGGGCCATCTGAATCCAAGGCTAATTCCTAACCACTGGCTATTTTCCCCCTCCATTTTTTCCTCTCTTCTGCAACACATGAAGCAGGATCTGAACCTGCAACCACTTTCATACAAAGCAGAATGCACTTCACTGCTCCATCAAGCCCTTGCACTAATTAAGAGGAGGAAGGAGGGGAATTGATAAATTGACAAGTTTTCCCCCTCCCTGATCTCTTGCAGACTGATCAGGTCATGACCGTAGGAGTTTAAATCATGGAAAAGACTTTTGTCACGGGTATTTTAGATGATGCTCAGGCCTGGTTCGCCTTTCATTCCACTGGTGTAAATGTGGCATTATTCCAGTGAGAGCAGTGTCACTGATTCTGCGATCATTTAAACTATAAATTGAAATCAAAAGTCTGCAAATGCAGCATAAAGCAGCAGTCAGTTATTTTTAGGCTCCCTTTGATGGTGTGATAATTTTGGAATCAATCATTGCTTCCATTATCTACCCTAAGAAACTGCATCCATTTTGACTCCTAACGGAGACAGTGTCATCCTGAAAAGTTTATGCCTGTCTTGCTTAGACTGTATGCTTTTCAGGGTGGGAACTGCCTGCATTTTGAGTCTTGTACAACTCATACCACATTGTCACCAATAAGCAGAGTAAAACTGGAGAAGCCATTCACATGTCACTGAATGCTCCCTTCACTCCTGTTTTGTCAGTGCGTCAGGGATAAATCATTCTATAGAACAATACAGGACTCTGGCTCATAATGATGTGAGTGGGGGCTGGGCTGAGAGTGCATGCTAACTCCAAAGCCTTAAAGTTACTGGCCTAGTGGATAGTGGGGAAGTAGAAAATGTGATATTCATTTTAGTAAGGTTTTTTACACAGTTCCCAATGTCATTCTCATAAGCAAGCTAGGGAAATGTGATTAAATTACTATAAGATGGGTGCACAACTGGTTGAAAGTCCATACTCAAAGGGTAGTTACCAATGGTTTGCTGTCAAACTAGGGCTATGGCTACACTGCCGGCAGCAAAGTCGCCACCATCAGATCGATTTCTCTGGATTGACTGAGCGGTCAGTGAAGACCCGCTCAGTCGATCCAGAAAGCGATGTACTAAGACCACCTTCACAAGTGGCGCAGTGCAGTGAAGATGGCTCACAGAAGAGGAGCAGAGAAGTTGACGGGAGTTATGCAAGTTTTTTGCATAGCTTGCGTAACTCCCGTCGACTGCTGCCAAATCTCAGAGGTGAGTGTAGACAGGGTCTAAGAAAGCATACCTAGTGGGATACCGCAGAGGTCAGCTCTGATTCTGATACTATTCAATATTTTAAATTACTTCATTAATGCAGAACTACTAACTGTGGTATGTAACCTATCATTTAAATCAGGTTCGGTACCTACTGGGGCACTGGTTATGTGCTGACTCAGAGAGAAGAGTACCACCTAGTGAACCATCTGTGGTCCGCCGAGATGGAGCGTCCGTAGTTTGATATCCTGGTAGTGAGGAAAGAGCAGCCGGACGAGGAAGTACCTTACACTGTTAGTTTGAGTGCTGCTTAAATAAACTGTGAAAGTTATAAATCTTAGGCTATCATTACAACACTCAGCTGCTGGGATATAAATCAGGTGCTTACCACAATAAGGGAGGGGAAGTCATTCATCCCCCTGTAAGCGGACTGTAACCAGGGAGCAAACCTGCCACGCAGCACCCGCTGGATCCTCTACGGGTCTGCAAAGAGCTTTGGGGTCGGGCAGCACCCGGGGGTCCCAATATACTTCTTCCCCCCACTTCTAGCAATAAGCTCATTGGTTATGTCTCAATCCACTTGGGGATTGGGTCCTAACATTTGTTATTCTCTCTGCTGTTGGCACTTAGCTAGGGACCAATCCGCTATAAGCTGTGGTTACTTGTGTTCATCTCTTGCTGCTCTATTTCAAGCTCATATCTAGGTCATGGTGCGGTTAACATATTACCTGAGTTTATGCCCAGGTCACGAGACACCTAGCTTTGCTTGAGAGACCTACTTTGCTCATGGGGCCTAACTATTATTACTTATGCTAACTCAGGCCTAGCCTTGTCACTCTGCTATTATATCCACATCACAATAGTCTTCCGCTGCTTACACCATCTTCCTGCAACACCTTGATACGTCCACCCCTGGAGGACTGCCACCAAAACTACAATTCTTTAGGCTCTGTGGGATTTAATGACTATTCTTGCATCAAAGCAAGAAACTCACTAGCAAAACTTATAATACCAAGAGCTGATTGGAACCTGGAAATCCCATCCCCTGGGAAATGCCAAAATTTAAAAACAAAATTAGTTCTAAAACAGAATGAAAAATGAAATGTTAAAATTTCCTGTGGAATGGGAATTCCAAAATTTTGTTTTAAATTAAATCAAAATATCATTTTGTTTTGACCTTTTTGAAACGTTTCCCGAAGGCTCCCTGAGCTGCCTAGAGAGGTGAGGAAAGTGCGAGCTCGGGGAGCCTGGGTCAACCCAAAACCAATCAGATATTCGCACACCCCTGAGTGGAAGCCCTTGGACAGCCAGGATGCTGCCAGCCTAGGACCTTGGGAGCGGGTGATTTGTCAGGAAACCAGGCAGGTGCTGGAATCCAGGCAGGTGCTGTTGGAATTTTCTGCAGCATGTTTCAATTACAACAAATCTGCGTTTTCTGACAGACTTCTGATCAGATCCAATGATAATATCGATAGTACTTTTGTCAGTGCATTCTCACTAGAGTCTTTTGTTCTCAGTATAGAGCCAAAGGCTCCTGCTGTTGTCAGTAACTCCCATCTTTGTCAGATTGCTAGGGGGAAACTTTACATAACCTTTACTGATTTATTTTAATGGCTTTATGAATAAGGGCAGGTTCTTGTTCTAGAACAGTAGGGTTTTCTGAGTCGGTTTGGCCTTTCTTAAATACCTACCACCATTTGGTCTATACGCAAACTCAACATCTGATACTAAGCTGCCAAGTAGCACAAGGAGTTCAGATGTTTTTTATTGTACCGTATCTCTCACTTTGTAGTCTTATCTCCAAATCCTATTGTCACAGGCTAGAGTTTCCAGTGGAACACTGATCTAATAATGTAATTAAAGATTTTAAAACAAAGATAGTACAAAAGAGAAGGTTAGTGTTCTTGCTGCACAGACTCCTGGGCCTGGTCTGCTATCTCCAGGGTCTGAGAGGGGAATGCTAATGTTGATTCTGCTGCCTAGAAAACACCGCCATTGTCATTTTGCTGAGGCACTGGCTAACTAAAAGCCTCTTTAACAGAATTAAAAGAGATACTAACTAGCTCTTCAAGAGGTTTCCTTTAAATTCAAAGCACCTGCTTTTCCGTCAGGATTATTTCAAGCTGTAGGGGAAAAAATGGGCCCAGAAAAATATAGATCTGAAAAGGGTTTACAGACACACATCTTGTGAGGATATATACATAGTATAAAAGCTTGCCAGATCAGCGGCTAAAAGCCAGCCAAAAGTAGTGGGCTCTGATTAAAATGATCCTGCTTATCATTAACTCCTGTAGCCAATATGAGCACTCAGAGAAGATGAGGAGACTTATGGGCTGGCATCCATCCATTGGCTGACAGGACACTTATCCCTTCACAGATGTCCTAGTAATGCTTCCAGCTGTGTAATCCTCAATTTCTTTTGGGCTGCAGGTAGCAGCAGCCTGAAAAACCTGCAAGTAATTATAAAAGCAGCACAAATATGTGAGCCCTGGAAATCCTGCCCAGAGCAGAGGAAAACATGCATGTGATGAAAGTGGTTTGCTGGATAAATGGGGTAAGGGAAATGGAACTGGGAGAGTTGATAATAAATAGTGCTACAAATTGATCACACACATCAAATCTACCCTATTTGAAGCCAAGGATGTAGATACCAGTGAGAGAAGGGAAATCTAGTGTAAGGCACAAGGGTATAACTAAGAGTAATTGGATGAAACAGAGAAAGGGAAAGTTTCTTGACAATTAGATGTATTAGGCAGGGGAACAGTCTCAAATGGAAAATGATGAAAGTCCCATCTCCTGGGACTCGAGAAGATACTGAAAATACTGTGACATTAGGGGTACCTAAAGGAATGAGGCGAGACTGACATCTAAAAATCCAACCAAATTCAGTGAAACCAGACTTCTCGCACAGTGGCACCTGCCTCCCCTGTTGACAGGAGCAGCATCCAACACTGGAACTCTGTTTCAATGCCTCCCCATCCCCAACCCAGCCAGTGGGGGAAGGGGAGCCCACTGCGATGCCTAACAGAGATGAATATGGCAGATAGATCTAATAGCCTAGCCTGTAAACTCTTTGGGGCAGGGACTATCTTTTATTTTATGTTTGTACAGTGGCACAATGGGGCTCTCATCCTGACTGACACCTCTGGTTGGGACTGTAACACAAGTAAGTAATAACTAACTCTTCATCTCTAAACTCTACCAAAGAATTCTATGCCACCAAGGAGTTTAATCGGGGACCCACTAGAATTGTGTGGTATAGGGCAATAAACCAAGGAACATCAGTTCACGAAGTGCTAATCCATTCGCTTTTGCTCTTTCTACATTCCCCAGCTTTTTACAGACTGCAAGGTGCATGTCTTCAGATTCAGAGCTCTTACTCTTTTCCACACTTCCCTTTCCATCTCGCTTTAATAATAATTGCCCCATTAGTCATCAATTTGCAAACCAGTACATATTTAGCTCTTTTCATCTTTCCTTCCAAATCAGTCTCTCCAGCCCCTTGATCATTTTTATTACTGTCTGCTGAACTTCCTTTGCTTTGTCCATTTCCTTCTGGTTGTGAGATATCCAGAACCAAATGCAGTATTCCGTGTGCAACTTCACTATAACCATAAAGTGCTCAGCCCAGTGAAGTGCTCAATACTTCCTGTGAGATTCGATGCTGTGTGTGCTCAACTCTCATTGAAGTCAATAGGAAGTGGGTGCATGCTACTCTTGGAGGACATGCTATGCTTTGCAGCAACGGGGCTATAGACAGTGCTGCTACCTTCCTACTCTATGACATGATGTCTTTGGTTATGCAGGCCAAAATCACACTGAACTTTGTTGCAGTCACGTCGCACTGACAACTCATGTCTAATTTGCTGCCCTGTATCAGCCCTAAGTTTCTTTCAGCATTAGTGCTTGCTAGCTTTCTCTCTCCCATGGAGTGTATTTACTATGGATAATTTTGGAACATATGAATTGCCATATCCGATCAAATCACGTCCCCTCTTGTTCATTATCCTGTGTCAGACAGTGGCCTATACCAGATGCTCCAGAGAAAAGTACAGTGACTTTCCTAGAGGGAAAGTTTTTTTCCTAAATCCCCATAAGCTGATGGTTGGTTTGTGCCCTGAAACATGATAGGCAAAACTACAAGAAATATAAACATTTCTCATGTGGATGTTCACATTACTCTCCTAAATGTCATCTCTTTTTCTGAATGCTGCTAAGTCCTTGAGCTCAATACTGTCTTGTTGCAGTGAGTTTCACAGGTTAGTTAGGCATTGTGTAAAAAAATTTCCTTTTATCAGTTTCTATAATAATTGCTTTTCAGATTCATTAGATGTCCATTTGATTTTGCATCATGCCTAAAGGTCAATAAGACCAAATGGCTAACCTTTTCTAAACCATTTGTTATTTTGCATATCTCTATCATGTCCCATTTTATTTCCTTTCTAAACTCAGTTTGCCTTTTCTAATTGCCCTTTATCCATAGCCATTGAGTCAGATGTCAGTCCACAGAAAACTGTTTTTGTTCAAGTCAATCTGAATTAGCTATTCCATGAAAATTTCATAAGATATATCAAAAGTTTTATTACTGCATAAATATATTACATCTGCTATATAACCTTGTCCTCTTAAGTCTATTAAGAATAATGAATTTTTTTCTGGGAAAACTATTTTTTAAATAATTGCTTCATCCTGTTTATTGCTTGTAGTTCCATTATTATCGGGATGTTTAATGATTTTTTTCTCTTCATATTTGCTTCATTATTTTGCTAAGGACAGAAGTTAGACTTATAGGACAGTAATAACCATTATCATTTATTTATTTACTATGCTTATTTCCCTCCATTAAGCATAGCAGAGTCACATTCTTTAGTCTCTATTAATTCTCCCTTTTGCAGGATTGCCATGTATAGACCCTTTTTTCCCAGCAAGACTTTCTGGGGCTGGCCCTTTACATTTGGCAGAACCTGAGCAGAGCTACCCTAAAGGGGCCATTTTGCTACTGATTGCTGCTGAATGTCTCTCTGTCCCAGCTAGTAAGTACTAGTTTTATGTTTTCCTAGTTGTTTAACTTGGTGAATGGATGGCTCCTTCTCACAATGTGTTTCCCTGCTTCTTCATGTTTTTCAAAAGTAACTAGCTAATGTTCCAGTGAATTCACTAACCAAGTTCCTTTATGCCTTAGAATTTGTAAAATCTGGACTTGCTGACTCATATTTGGCAATTATTCCTTTACCTGCTCTCATAGAGTAGAATAATAGTTACAGTGCTGAGCCTTAAGTGTTGGGTTTTTATTCATAATGGGTCCAAACCAGCTTCTCTTTGAATTGGCAGAAAGTTTGGTTCCAATCAAAATATCATTGCTTGAGCCAAACTCTAAGTTTTTAAATAGCTCTTTGGGGTTTCATGCTTATTCGGAGTAGCTGCTGCTGCTGCTGTTTTATGGTGGGCAGTCAGTAGCAAACCTATTTAGTGAATCAGCAAGATAGTTTGTTATGGTGTTGGTACTTGCTGGAGCTGGCAGCTTTCTCAGACAAGATGGTAGAGCCCTGAGCTCAACTTCTGATGTAAATGTACAGTGTTTTGAGTAATGGGGTGTGATATATTAAGAAGGGAATGCTAATTATAATAAATAATCATTGCAGGATTGATTAATCAAAGATATTGCCAGGAGTAGTTTGTGTTTGTGTTAGGTTCCATTGGCTATTGGATAAGACGGGGAAAGTAAATGAAAAATTGCTGAGATGTGAGCCCAAGGGATTGTGTAATGTGATTAAATGGGATAAAATTGGGGCTTTAGGAGGATATGTGGGAGCTACAGGTGCATGGATTGAATACGACTAGTGGAAGAGACTATTAATGAAAGATAAACAAAATTAAAAGCAGAGAGAACTACTGCTGTTCTTTTTTTCATGACACTATAGTGGTGACAAATATTAATTCCAGCAATACATGTGCATTTCATGCTGTCACAGGTTAGTGTTTTTATTGGTTGCAATAGTGTATCTTTTTAATAGTAAATAAAATTAGTGAACAGAGAAGGTGTTGTGGAGGCTCATGTCCTCAATTGACATGGGCATGCCATCAGGTCTTGTAGAAACAATGGAATTATGTTAAACCATAAAGCACTTGGTCCTGTGCATCTTGGAGGGCACCCCAGGGAGAATGGGAGACATAATAAAGAAGAGGAATTCCGGCTAGGTGTTTGTTCTCTCTTCTAGAATCTTAGTGTCTGTGCTTTACTTTTCTCTACTGTTGCAACAGAAATTACACATGGGCCCCTGCTAAAAGCAAAGATCCAAACATTCCTGAACTTGGGGAAGGTTTATATACAAGATTTGTGGCTTGTTGGGTCTATCGCTAATAGAAATAAAATCTTCAAATCACCATTGTCTAGCATAACATTCCACTCCCAGCTCTGCAACTCACTTCCTGTGGTATCTTGGGCAAGTTCTTAAACTGTCTCTGTCCCAGTTTCCCCCTCTGTAAAATATGTATTATGATTCCTCAGAAGAGTATTGTATGGCTTAATTGATGTTTGCTTTGGAATGTGAAGTAATCAATAGTAATTAGCTACTCCTTCCCAAGCTTCTGCTTTGGCTAGGAATCAAACTGAATAGGACCCATTGGTAACCAAACTCCACTATGCTTCTAATCTAGAAAGTTACTATCTCCTGTCATGTCTTTAGCCATATTAAGATGTGGCTTTTTCTGTTGTTCTAGCAGTAAAAGGCAATTACTAGCACTGTCCACATTGTACTGTAGCATTTAAACAGGAGGGGGGTTTGTTTCCTTTCATTTTGTTCACTTATATCTTGCACTGTACACAGTCCCTGTTACAGTGCACTGTTCTTTGTACTGTGGTTAATAATAGCCTCTATGGAAGAGGCTGTGAATCAGTATTAACAATGTTATGCATGCACATATTGAGGATCTATAATACCAAACCAGCAATAAAACTCCATATGGAAGTATCAGCTGCACATTAATAATACCTGCTGAGAAAACTGTAACATTTTTAAGTTAGTGGAGCACTGCAAAATCATGCATGATAATCAGTGTTTATGCTACTATGCACCAGACTCTGTGGTGCTGCAGGGGTCGTCTCTCAGACAACTGGAGTATTCATGGTCCTAACCATTTTATGCTCGTTAAAATTTCCATGGCACTTTTCATAAGAGTGGGGAAAAATCACTTTCAATGAGCTGTTTAGTCTTTTTACACACTTGAAATGTCATATTTGTAAAAACATTTTTAAAAAAATCCTTTCAAAATATATATTTTTAGCTCACTTTCAGATTGGCGTGTGTGCCAAGGAGGAGAGAATGTGCATGCTGAAAGATCTTTCACCATAGGACCACAAATGGGCCACCAACACAAATAATAAATATCCAAAACAACTAGTATGAGAAGCTAAAAAGCCTGAGCCACTGAGTGAGACTCCTAAGAGGAGGTTGAATTTGAGGACTTGAAATCTTTAATGACATAGAAAATGTCACCTTGAATTACTCTTTTTAGCCCAAAGTGGCTAAACAGGACAAGGGGACATGATATAAATTAAAAAGTACCTGATTCACATCAGAGGGCCAGAGGTGCCAGCTTCCAAAGAGATAATGTTAAATGTGTGGACAGCCCACCAGGAAAACATTCCCTTGATTTAGAATGTTGTGGATGTTCAGAAAAATTTATAGAGGTTATTCCTAAAACAGATTACACACAATCTGCTGTGGATTTACCATAGAGTTCACTAGAAGACTATGAAGTACATAAATATTTGGGGAACTGATAATGAGCTTTGAATTCTTGCTAACATACTCTCCCTCACCCCCCCCCCCATTCCTTTTGATGGGATCATCCTTATCTTTGATACACACACAAAAAGGACTCATATCAAAACAGCAATGAGATGAACCAAATGAGTGAACATCTTTTAGGAAAGAAAGTAAATATGGGAGGGAAGGTGGGAAGAAATCACAAAGGGCAAGACCCTCCATTGGTGTAAATTTTCATCTGTCCATTGCCTTCAAGGGAGTGACACCAACTTACGCCAGTTGAGGATCTGGCCCAAAGTATTTAGATAATGGTTTTGAGAAGGGGACATCTTCCTCTTCTCTGATTTTATTTTTGTCCAATGCTTTATATTTTAAAACAGACAAATTTTACCTTTCTGCCCATTTCTTCTGATAAGCAGCTTTCCATTCAATTCTCCTTCTCCTGCAGTTACAAGAGTGGACAGTGGGTTTTCTTGCCGGGGATTTGCAAGTGTTGCTTCATAGGCTGGCCACAAGAGACATTCAGATGGGTCAGAGCCTAGTCTGAAGCTTGTTAGTCTTTTCAATCAAACTTAATCTGTTCTCTTGCATCGCTTTAAGCACTGTGGTGGTGATAGTATTGAGATGGGGGGGAAAAAGCAATAAATATTAGGCATCCATTTTCAAAAGCGAGTAGTGGTTTTGGGAGCCCAACTGGAGATACTTTAAACAGGCTTGATTTTCGAACGCCTAGTGCTCAATACTTTGAAAATCAAGCTCTTGTTATGTGTTTCAAGCTCAACTTGAGTATCTGCTCCATTCTCTTGTTATACATATTATAGGAAAAAACCCTGAATGATGCAAACCCTCAGGCTAGCTCCCTGCAATTCTTGTATTAAATGAACTGGCAAATTTTGTTTACTACCAGTGTATCTCCTGCTGGAAATACTTTCAGAATAGCTGCAATCAGTATTTTAATGTGTCTGCTCCTAAATGTAGGAACTGTAGAGATATGCTGCAAAAGTTTTTTTTGTTTTTTTTTTTTTTTTTTTTTGTTTGTGTTAAGTTTTACCAAACATTTTAGAACCTAATCAAACCAGATTCTGTTGCTGTTGTTCTGCACAAAGGTCCAAGCTGGGTTTTATATCATCCGAATGGTTTCAAGTGTCCTTGATAATTACTGAAGGAAGAGACTCTCTGAAAAAGGTCTAGAAAACTAGTGGATCTTTAGTATGTGAATCAGTATTTTCATAAACCTATTTGAAAGTTAAACTATATATTAACAGGGAAATAGCTGCAACATGGGAAGGACAGAAAAGCAGAGATGATTAATAAGGAAGAAAACTATCTTGAAGTCACCTTCACCACTTTGCCCCTCAAAGATTCAGATTCCAATGCTTGCCATTGCAAATGTGCTTGAGTGGTGGCCTAATTTATTGAATTCCTACCTATTTGTGTCTTCATCTGTAATGCAGGTCAAAATGATGATTTTAATGGTATTTATTAATTTTATTGCCATGCATGCTGCTAGTGCTTAGAAGAAGACAGATGTGGTCTTTGCCCCAGTTGAAGTAGCATTCAAGAGCATTTACTCTTGTGTGCCCAAGCCAGCACAAAATGGTAATGTTTTTATTCTGCCACATCAGATGATCTATTTGCAGCATCTGTGTGAATGGTGTTGACTGATGCTAAGGTTATGATTTGTGTGACATCAGTGCACAGTGTTGCTAAGTGACACTTAGCAACTTGCAATCCATATTCTGTTCCTTTGGTTTTGTACTCTGTATCTATCCTGACACTCCTGTGTTCAAAGTCTAGACATGTTGAACATGCTTTTTGGTATGTTTCTTGTATGAGGTTTTTAGGGGTGCTAAAACCTATTTTGCCTAATTTGAACCTGTTGGAATGGAGTGGCTTGAAGGTTGGATTCTGATGTTATCAGGTGGATGTTCAAAGTAGGAGAGACTGTGGAAAAAGAAGCAGAAAATGGGGAAAAATAAATCACAAGAAAATGAGGCCTCCAGACTCTTCAAACAGGACTACATTAATGTGAACCAGGGACCTTTAAGTTCGCACCTGCAGCATCCACATGGGGGAGTTCCTGTGCAGCACTTTGGTGTACACAGCAGTTCACAATGCTGTGGTCTGAACTGTGGTGTTGACAGGCTTGGCCAGTCATTCCCCCCCCCCCCCCCCCCCATTCTATAGAAAGGAAGAGCAATTTCTAATTCAAGAACTACCCTTTGTCAGATTCCATCTACACACTCCCCCTCCAATACCATATCTATCACTGGGTTCGTGTCCAATTACTACATAGAGGAGTAAACCCTTAACATTTATTATATATTAAACAAATAGCAAAGCTCGGGAGTTTGGTTACAAGGAGGCTTGAAGCCGGGTCCCATTACCTATAAGAATATAAAACCATGGGTAGGAAAATGACAAGTAAATTAACACATCACACCGCTTCTTCAACAGGATTTACCTTGCGTCTCGAACCGGAGCGAAGCAAAGAAAGGAACTTGGGACCACTCCAGAAGCAGGTAAGTCTGAATCTTCTGATCTTGATCTGATTATCTTTTGTGTGCATGCTGCTGTATGCTCTTGCTAGGGTGAACAGACTCATTATACAGTCTGTCCTGAGCTGTCAGCCAATAGGAATCTTCCCAGCTTTTCGCCTTTGGGTTTGCATACTGCCCTAAATGGTTTGCACCCATCACTAGTTTTGAGTGCGCAGGACCCAATGCTAATGATTTGCACACGGCACCATCCTTTTGGAACAAACCATTAACCAAAAATGTCTGGACTAACCCATTCCTCCTCAACTGTGGGGCAGTGCAGACATTGTCCTTAGACACACATGAGGATCTTGCAAACTTGAGCGTATGTTTTGCAGACTCAAAATAGGTTTGGCAAAATCTCATTGGTTTGCCCAACTTTACAAATAATGCAGGTATCTAAAAAGTCCTACATACAGGTTCAAAATAGGGAATGTGTTCCTCTGTCACTCGCATTTTATATTTGTCTACACTTTAAGCTGAAATATATTGTATAATATTACATAATTTCTATAGCTCCTTCCACGTGAGCATCTGGCAGTGCCTTACAAACGTTAAACCTCACTGTGGGGTATTCCCATTTTACAGTTTGGAAACTAAACCTGAAATAGATGAAGTAACTTGCACAACAACTGTGGTAGAGCAATAAATAGAATCCAGTTTTCCTGACCGCTAGTCCTCTTATCACATGCCACAGGAATCAGGTATCCTTCAGTACCTGCAAAGAGCATCTATCCACACTGTATTGTGACAGCTTCCATTGTTATCAGTTATAGTGTGAATCTTATAAAAGTATCCAATATTAATAGAAAACCATACCTGGAAAACTATTGGCACGCTACAAGGACTGAGGGCTGTTGGAAAGGGCTAGGTTTGCAATCATTGCAATCTAAGGAGATATTCTAGATGTGGGTGTATGGGTGTGGGGGAAGAGGGGGAGAGATAATTAGCCCAAGTCACTAACAAAGTGATAGAAAATTCAGCTGTCTGCTTTGCAAATCAAACAGAATCTTGAAATTTGTTGCTTGTATAAAGCATTAAATATGATGCCAATCACTGTCTTTCACAAAGATGTAAATAGTTTTCATAACACTTATTTGCATACTGCTACTTATTTGCATAGTCAACCACCATCTCCATTCCATGTCCTAGTTCTGCTATTTTACTGTTGTACTAAGCAGTGAGAGCTAACAGTGAGTGGTTTGTTATTTTCAGCTCTCTTCAGATTTGGGAAATCTGGAGTTGTTGGTCCCATTATGGACACAAATGGGCCTGGCATAGGAAAATCCATTCAAAGAATAAATGAGGATACTAACTTCAGGCTTGATTTGCAGGACAGGGTATAAGATAGAAACAAAGAAAAAGTATGGCATGTGTGGTAAATAACATTAGTTATATCGGAGAGGGTCTAATGGTATCATGTACCAGGATGGCTGCCTTAAGCAAGGACTGCCAGAAAGTGAGTGTTTCCTCCGTAATCCTAAAGAGAAGCAATGACAAGCCAAGAACCATCAGATGCCCACATTAGAAGATCATTAATGTTGTGTACTTGAAGAAATGACTTTGGGCATACAGGAGTTGACTAAATGGTGTCCTTTTATATCTATATAAAACAGCAAATAGAAGTATTGTTTCTCTTTTAGTTCAGTCAGTTTCTTCTGTTTTACTATCTATTCTCAGCTATTCTGCTGCTTTTATCATCCTTACGTATCATGTCATCTCACAGAGGTTTTATGAGAGTCCTCCAAAAGGACTCCTCAAGCATGTTAATGGTTTTTAAGGATAACTCTTCTTTCCCAGTTCCATGGTTAATTTGTGCCAGGGCTGAGCCCTGGCACTTCTAGGCTATGCAGTTCATAGCCCTGGCACCTCTGGGTTTGTTGCATGACTTATGAAAGTAAAAAAAATTCCTTGAGCCCTGGCACCTAATTGCTTGAGCCCCAACACCTCTTTCATTACAAATTGCGTTCACCTCATGGCCTAGTGTTGCACTTTTATCACCAGCATCACCACTGCATTAGTAACCCAGACTTTTTGGTTATCATTTTCCACCTTCTAACAGATTCTCAATACTTGCTACAAATATCAATGGTTTCAGCTCACACTAATTAATTGTCAAGATTCTTAGCAATGGAAAAACAACTATCTTTTCAAATCAGCTGACGAGGGGATGCAAATCAGCTTCTTGGTTACCCTATTTATCTCTGCATATTCTCTGTATAGCCTGCTAAGTGATCTCCCTTAAGCTCTGTGTACTTCTGATTGTCCCTGCAAGAGACTGCTTTCACTTGTCCTTAAATGTCAGGAAATGGGGAAGTCTTCAAGCTTGAAATGCTATTTTTCAAGTTAGAATGAAGAGGTGTCCAGCTTCTGTGCTGAGCATACAGAGAAAACTTGTCCAACAGCACTAATAAGATGGAGAAGTGAGAGGTCAAATTTTCAAAATAGTTCAGGACCAAATTTTCAAGTACTCAGCACTCACAACGGGCCAGTTTTTCAAAAATACTCCACTCTCATTCAGGCACCAAAATAAAGTCCAGATGTTCAAAATTGCTCACAAATCAGTAGCTACCAATGTGAAACTTATGGCCGAGTTTTCAAGAGCTTGGCATCCAATGAGCATGCTCTCGTGAAATTCTGGCCATTTGCTTTGGTGCCTAATTGGGAACTTGAGGGCTTTTTTTTTTTTTTGGGAGGGGGAGATCAGGCCATAGAATGCAGTCTTCTATCAATGCAGAGAGTAGAAACATAGTAAGTGAATTAAAACTACAAGAACAGACCTGCAGACTTCAATTAAATAGTTGTTAAATGATAGAAATCTCTTAAAGGGCTAGTATGGAGAGAGAAGCCCAAGGGAGAACATTGATAAAGTAACAAATAAATGTCTCAGAAGCCAGGCAAGAGGAACTGGAGCTTGTGCTTTCTGTAGAGTACAGAGAATGTCATACCTCCCAACACTGCAAGTGGCTAAAGTGGGATGCCATAAAAATCATCAGCACAGTAATGATGTTTGGGGGGAAGTTTGATATAATGTCTCTGACAATAACCTGTTCAAAATAATGAAAGAAACTATGCCCAATAAATATTTAACCATCTTCACCACTGACAAACATCCTACTTCACAACCCCACCCTGCAATGTCCCCCATTCTCCCCCAGTCTGTATCTATTACTCATTACCAACCGCTCACCTCGAAGCCCCACCAACACTTCCCATAGCCCACCAGCTACTTGCCCCCACCTCACACCCACTGCTCCTAGGACCTTCCTGGCCACTCATCAGCATCCCCCTGCCTCAGCACTCTGCTCCTGGCCTGGGCTCCTCCCAAGCCCAGCCATCCAGCAGCTTATCTTGATTCCAGCTGTCCAGTGCTTCTGCTCGCTTTTGTTGCCCACATGGTGTGGGTCAGATTTGAGTGAGCGAGCCAGGTGGCAACACCATTTGTGTTTGGCTAGTCACAATGCCACCCACCCAAATCCAGTCGTCGGGGGGGCCCTGGAGATAGGGGCCCTTGCAAGTACACCAAGTGCATACTGGTTAATCTGTGCCTGAGTTAGAACCTTGAAACCTGACTCAGACCTGACGGGACCCAACTACAGATGCCCTGTTCAAGTTGGAAAACAATTAGACCCATTTGGGTTGGGTCAGGTCTGTTCTCTTCCTCCTGCCTGTGGGGTTGGTGAACAGTGCCAATGAGTGCCTTAAACATCTAATGAACCGCATTGTGCATGCATGTGCACCTTTTGCACGTTCAGTTTTTGGGGGAGGGGAGAGGATGGTGCCTATGCAAATAGATGTAGAGAGCTGCAAATAGGAGTTCTGACTATTAGTTCACTGTTCAAGCTACAAGACTACATTCCTACACGTACTGTATTACATGCTTACACTGTGTGCCAGGTTGTATGATCAGTTTAATCAAAGACAAATGCTGATCCCCTGTAAACTTGCTCTTTTTGTATCAAAATGATTTGATACAGTGGGGCTAGGCTGTTATGAAAAGTTAAGAAAATAAGATTGTCTTTATTCAGTCGGAGGGACTGGAAAAGACCAGACTCCTCCTTGTAAACTTTTCATGTACAGAGTCACATTTCAAGCACTCTAGTTATTTCACTTAAAACAGCCTCCTTAAATTATCTTAGATAATTCCCTGTCATTCGTTGAGACAATGGAAGGGCAAATTGTAGTGTAATTACTACAACAGCAAACATTGAGAGCGTACTTAGAAGAAATAACAAAAAGGCTTTGTTCAGTTTACCTTGGCTTTTCATCTTGGATTTTTTTTTATTCTTTTTTCACATCATTCTCAGAGCTTTTCCTCTTTTCCGTATTCTTTGTATGTTTCAAGAACTATTTTTCACTTGAATGTAGATTTATTTATTTTTTATTTTAATGTATGGAGAGAACAGATTGAATTTCTTCATGGTATTTCTTGATGATCTAGTTATTTATAGGCTTTCCTATGGCCTTGGAACCATGGTGTATGAGTGCATCATGAACATTGATGAATTGATCATCACAACAGCTTTGGCTGAAGGCACAGGAAGGATTCAAATTCCAAAAGTGCAAAATGACATAAAGCACTTCAATCCTGCAGGCTTCCTGTGCTATGGACTAAGGGAGTCAGCAGAAGTGGGATTATCTGCGGCTTTAAAAGCAGGATGAAAGTGATGATTGAGGATTTTAGTTGTCTTGACAGTCTGGTGTGCTTCTGAGGAAGCTGATTACCTTTACTAAATGTGTACTGGAGACATGTTGAACACTCTGCCCTAGGATTTAAAGTCCAATGGCAGCACAAGATGTGCCTCATTTAATTTCCTTTCTTTAATATGCTTTTGTAGCAAAAATTATAATTTAATTGTGGTGTCTACTGCACCTCTTTGCTTTCAGTGTCGGAGACTCACTAGGAGGCAGAATGGTGTCATGTGATCACTCGTGGTGTTGGTCTGCTTCTGGAAATTGGTAGATTGTAGGCACCTACAGCAGTAGCGAAGAGCAGGGAAGCAAGTATAGTGTACCTAGCTTTATTTTCCAACAGCAGTAAAGTGTGATGTTACTAACACCACATCCTCTGGAACTAGCCTGAGCTCATCGAGTCACTTCACATGTATTGCAAACCTCAACCATCAGTTAGCATTCAAAAGCAGCCACTGGACGGTAATTTCAGACATTGCTGATTTGGACCAGTAAACTAGCAGTGAAAGGCTCTGCCTTCCATGTACAATTCTCTGAGCCATTTAGTGTCCTTCTTAGCATTTATTTGCTATTTCAGTTCAAACTCTTTAAATTTTGGACAGGTTATTAAAATGTGCTTTTACTCACATATATACAGTAACCAGATATACAAGCATCTCTGTTGAGAGAGAGACTCATGCATACACCTTTTTGAGCACTCATTTGACTGGTAACCTGGAAAGTGTCAATATTATGAGAATTAGAAGTGTTTTTTAAAGTTTTAACACAGCTGAAAGAGATATAGTATATTTCAGGCAGGGAATTTTAATTTGCTTGTTGTCACTTTGCAATAGGTCCTGTAAGAGGGTTAGAGTCTACACTATTTGTTGTTAATACACAAATTTTAAGGTTCACACAAATTTAAAGTTGCAATATTCAGAAAACGGAGGCATAAAAATTTCAAGCTTCCTATGTCATATACTCAGCTTCAGAGGACACAAGATCATGTAGGAAATTTTTTCACCAGTATAAAATATTCTACAGATATGTTAATAGGAGCCACCTAATCATTTTAGTCTTAATTTTAATATGCAGCTATAAAATCCAGTATTATTTTAGTCTATGATTTTTGGTGTCTATCAGAGTTATGAATTTAAGTTCCTAGACTTAATCTTTTGAAGGTGTTGTGCAAGGTTTCTTTGAGGACAAGGACAGAGAGGTCAGATATAGAGTGATTGTCTTGTGAAGTGTTCACTATGGGCAAGAGGGTGTTTTTCTCTTTTTTATTATTTTTCTGTGAGAGTTTATTCTTTTAGGAAAGTGTCAGTGTAACACCATTTTAATGGGTCCTTTCCCTGGTAATTTTAGGGTCGGAGCTTTTGTGTTTGTATTGATCCTGCAGGGTATAGTAACTCTTTTGACAGTGACAGATACTTCATTAATACTTTCATACAGACTGTTTAATGGAGGGTAGATAAGATGAAAGCATTTATGTCTTGTATCTTATTGCACTTTCTTTTACCAGTTTACATGTCTTAGTTATAAAAATGCAAAGAAATGAAAGAGTGGTCCCAGGTAACTGCCTGGGACCCTAGTAATATCATATATTATCTTCTGTGCTTCAGCCAACATCAGTGCAGTTATAGGAACATAGGAATTGCCAAAATGGAACAGACACATGGTCCATCTAGTCAGTGTCTCATCTGAGACAGTGGCAAGTCACAGAGAAAGCAAGGACACCTACATGAACAAGTAGAGCACGTCTCTTTCGCCGCTCAGCTGCTCTACTACATTTAGGGCTTTGGAGAGATTATATTATATTTCATAGACTCACAGGACTAGAAGGGACCACCAGGGTTATCTAGTCTAACCCCCTGCCAAGATGCAGGATTTGTTGTGTCTAAACTATCCAAGACAGATGGCTATCCAGCCTCCTTTTGAAAACCTCCAGTGAAGGAGCTTCTGAAACCTCCCTAGGCAGTCTGATCCATAGCTCTGTTCTCCAATTTATCAAGATCCCTATGAATTTTAGCTCTATCCTCCAAACTGTTGGCAACACCCTCTATCTTTGTGTCATCTGCAAATTTGATCAGTATGCTATCTATTCCTACACCCAGGTCATTAAGAAAGAAGATGTTAAATAACACTGGACCCAAAACAGATCCCTGTGGAACACCACTTGAGACTTCCCTCCAATCATTCCATTAATAGTTACTCTTTGTGCTTGTTTAACCCCTTATATATCCAAGTAATGGTAGTTCTGCTGAGTCAGCATTTCTCCAGCTTACTTATCAGAATGTCATGTGGGACTGTGTCAAAAGCCTTGCTAAAGTCCAGGTATGTGATGTCCATCACATTTCCCCCTATCCACCAAACTAGTTACCCTGTCAAAGAAGGAAATCAAGCTGGTTTGGCATGATTTGTTCTTAGTAAATCCATGTTGGCTGCTAGTGATTACCTCTTCATCCTCCAGGTATTTGCAAATTAAATGTTTTATTCATGTTTTTGTCCCTTTCTGGCTATGTATATTCTGCTTGTTAGTGATCTTGAACGTAAATGAGAAGATTTTTTTCTCTGCAGTTTGACAATGTGACAAAAATGACTAAGGAGGCTTGCTGCCACAAAAAGTTGAAAAATGAATGTGCTTAGCAAATCCTCTCCCTCACTTTAGCCTCTTCCTACTATTGATACCAAGAGCAAGTAGAATTTAGTGTCACATTAGGTACTTACTGTCCCCTGTGATACCTGTTGTAGAGGGAGATTCAATTAAGTAAAAAATACACATTGTGTACCAAAAACATAATATAAACATTAAGAAAAGATTAGGTTTAATGAGACAGTTAGTTTCTCTGTAAATTCAGGGAAGAACTATTAAGTCAATGGAGATGAAGTGCTGCAGCTGGCTTCCACAGTTCATAAACCATTCCTCTGCTGATGAGTGTAAATGGTAATTGTCATGACTATCATTAAGCCACGGAAGCCTCATTGATTTGGCCCAGGCAATATGAATCCAGTAGACTATGAAGCACCATTAGAGAATCATGAAAGCACAGATTGAACAATACAAGAATGTGTATCTCAGAACAGAAGAAAAATGAACCAAGAGCTTAAGGCTGTGACTCAAACAGGAGAAAGTCGATACAGGAGAAATACAAACTGACCTGTTGCATTGAGAGTGTGTTATCTTATGAACGGGTCTGGTGAGAGAACTGACACAAATAGGGGATTCTCAGTGGCAGCTGTGCATTTATGAGAGAGCTGCAACTTTTCAATATCTTAGTGGGTTATAGCATTTGTCTGTTAACCCTCAAGACCAGGGGTCAAGTCTGGCTTAAGTTCCTAGGTGAAATGATTTTGCTGTAGAATGGTCCTCCTTAACATTGCAGAATGAGCAGGCATCTCTAAGCTCAGTTGTCAGCTCTTGCTTAGGAGTGGCCCAGGATTGATCTGATAGGCATGGAACAACCTCTCACTATTCAGCTAGTGATTCTGTAGATTGAAGCCATTGGCAGGATAGCATGGGGAAGCTCTGAATGTAGCTCTCCAGCTGTTCTTGGCTTGTGGTATAAATGGGGACTGACATTTTCTTTGCTGGATGATAAATATGTCCATTCCCTACACCCACCAAATCTCCTTACACACCAGGCTTTTTGGTACCCTGTTGCTCGTAGATGAAGAGCCAGTTGAAATTTGATGCAATTAAAAAAAGACTTTCAGCCATGTGAATAAACTAATAGTGGACTCTGATTGATGCCCCATGACTGCAGGAGCTCTCTGTGGGTAGATTGGTTCCTCATCAGTCCCAGCATGGTGGAGTCACTATCTGGCCCTTAGTGTCAGGTATACTGAGTGTACAGACATAGCAATTAATTGGATCTCTAACAAAGAACTACCCTACTCATCTTGACTTTTTTCTCTATTAGCAGCAATTAACAGTTTACCCAACCACTAAAAGATGGTGAGATGAAGCAATGCACAAAGTATGCATTGGAAACCATTTTGTGTGAACTCTGATACCGTGGCAGTCTGCTTACACTGCAATGGAATGTAAGCCCCACTTTTTTTCTGATGCATTGCCATGTGCCAGCTATAATTCCAGTTATAGTGAGCTGCCGCTCCTTATGAAGGTCTGTTTGGGGTGGGGGGGAAGGACATTATATTGTCTTCATGGCAAGAAGGTGTATTTTTTTACATTGAGATAGCTAACTTGACGTAAAAACACATCTTTTTGCACTAAAGACGTAGCCTGTAATAAGGTTCCATGCCACCTAAAACTGTATAAATCACACCTCCACGTACTGCAATGAGAGATCAAGACAGTGGTACTGCTGCATAAACATACAATGGTGTGATAGCATATTCCTGAGCAAACATCTTTGTTTGGAAAAAGTTAAGGCTGAAAATGTGCCTCACTGAGTCCAGCTAACAATGCCCCAAATTGTTCAGTCTCTCTCAAAATATTCTACCACTCCAACAAATCCAAAGGTTGGATAGACAAATACAGTAGTTGGATGGCTAGAGATTAATCCTTCTACGTATAGGATCTGTATTAGGTGGGTCAAAGAGATGAAAAAAATGAGATCTTCATCAGCACAGTGTTTCAATAGAACCACTCTGAATCTTCTTCAGCTTCATATACTGGGTTTGTAGTGACTATCGTGTAAATAGACGTCCACGGCATTAATAATACCAAGGTCACGTGCGTTGTTGAATGCTGTACTGAGTGCAGACTAGTTCTGTGGGATGTTCTTAGCTGCCGACTTGTCCTAAGCACCCTAAAATAACAAAACCAATTAAGCAATATACTGGCAAATGTTGCTTCTGTTCATCTGTGTTCCCAATACATTTATATATTGGGGTTGTGCCTATTTAACCTCTATCTCTGCATCAGTCATCAAGCTGAGCTTGATGTATTTTCAAAGGGGTGACATAGTGGACCCATTGAGGTTAATGGCAAAACTTCCATTGACTTGAATGGGCGATAATTTCACCCTGAAACTATGCAGGGATAAGGTTCCAAAGTCGTCCTTACTATGGAACATCTGGACGAAACATTCCATTCTCTCTAGATTGCTTCCCATTCTTTTAACCTGATGTGCCTTCCAAAGTGTCTGTCCTTTCTCTTTCATTAATTCTCTCTTTTTGGGTTTAGAGATTTGACTGTTTTCTAGATGTGTGAAACAGTTATTTTTGTGATGTAATTGTTAGTCACCCTGTTCTTTAAGCTAACATGTTTTCTGTTTTGCTGAATAAATCTCTGCGATTCAGCTGTACTCAATCTTGCAACTCTTCTCTAAACGTAATTTAAATTTAAAAAATGATGGTTTGTTCTCCCTCCAGCAGCATAGTTTAGCTATCCTGTCGCCTGCTACAAATCTTCATATTCTACTGATCAGATATTAGCAGCCCGTCGGTTAAATTGGTACATTTGAATGGCCAGCAAATCTCTGTAGTCTTCTAATATTCCCAAAGTGAAAGTGAATACATACTATAAATAGTACTCTCTTTACAAAGCACAATCAAGCATACCTGGAATCTGGATGGGAGTCCTCTAAGGAGAACATAGTGTGCTGCAAAAAATGATGCTGGTGATTCAGTAGATGGTCATCTTTCCTCTGAATATATTAGTGAGGCAATTCCCTCATAAAGTGCTAGGTTTTCATTACCTTTGGAATGATCTAATGACACTTTGGGGGGATTTAGCCTGGGTCCTGGCCAAATTTCAGTTTGAGGATCTAGTCTGTCTACCTAAGTTCCCTGTATAGTTTCAGTTGGATGTCGTAGCCTTCATTTTTGTCTAAAGTGTTGCGTATTGACTCAGTGATCTGTTAAAGAGCTGTCATGATCCATTCCGGAAATGACAAAGTTTTACTGGTGGCTGAATTCACTCCTGTCTATAGGGCCAGATCCTCAACTGCTCTGGTGCAAGGAAGAGTGTGGGTGAGGGGAAAGGGGATTGAGGCAGAGCAAAGTTTGGCGCTTTGAGCAAGTTGTAACTAACTGCAACAAGCCGGAAGAGAGAGTGCCTGCTTTCCCTTAGCCATGCCTCCAACAGCTACGAGCACCAGTTAGCCACAAGCACCATTTCCCAGCTGCTTTGCATCCCTGGAGCAGCACAAAGCAATCAGAGGTGTTGAAGGGTGTCAAGGGTGTAAAGTGTTGGGTTGCATTAGGATGAAAACCATTGTTGGTCTCCTAGATGGCAAGCTCCTTGAGGCAGGAATCATGTCTTTCTGTACTGCATTGAGCACACTGATGGCACTTGACATGCAAGAAATAATTCTGTTATCTAAATGGCAAGTATTTCACTATGAAAATCTCTCCCCCAGGGTTAGGAATGGTCACATTTCAAATGCTCAGGTATGTTGGAGAACTGTTTCTTGAATCCAGAGGTTCAAATCCTAGTGAGGAAATTCTTTCTTGGCTCCAGGGGACTGATTAGAGCCTGCTGGGTATTTACTAGTGTGCTGCAAAGAGACTCAAAAAATACTGTAATGTGGGGTGTTGATGTGCTGCTAAGGGATCAGATGGAAGAGTGTTGGAATTGGGCCTTGGGGGAACTTCTATACATGTAACCCCTTTGCTGCTTCGTTAACGTAATTGGGGTGGGGATTAATTTAACACAACTAAAATTGTTTTCACAGGAGCTGGTTTATGCAGTGTTCCTCTGGGAAATGCTATTTCAGCATGAGACTTCTCAAAGCCTGTTGGAGAACTTGCATTAGGGAATTAACTAGAATGATATGTGTATTCCTTTTCACCCTGATTCAATAAGGTACTTAAGCAAGAGCCTAGCTTTAAGCACCAGTAGTCTTATTAAAGTCAATGGGGACTGTTTATGCGCTTAAAGTTAGCACCGTAATTAAGTACCTAGCTGAACTGGGGGCCTTTGTGGGCTGCTCTAACTTACATTAGAGGAACTGGCCCCTGCATCCAGCAGCCCTAGGGTCAGAGCGGGAATATGATCTTAGAGCACAAGCATGGCATAATCACACACACCTCTTCAAACTGCGCTGCATGCAGTTGTGCCAGACTGAATCTGGCACTCTGTCTTTATAAAGTGACACTTCAAGGAATGAAGCCATGACCACACCAACTGATCAATGCTCTCTGACACAGTGATGTTGTAATTCCTGGAAGTTATAGGAATTTGAGGAGGTGATACATGTATGAATTAAGACAACCGAGATAGTATTTACCCACTGGTTCAGAGGCAAATCTGGTGGTAAAAATAGTTGATCTACTTAGAGAGTAGATACCCAGTTGGCATCATTCAGAAGTATCTACCCTGAACTAATCCCCTGGTGCCTCATCCCTAATGCATGTACATTAATGATTTGCAATTCTGGGTTGTTCTTCCAGGATCAGGATGGGAAGGGATAATGTGTATTGTAAGGAAGGAATTTAACAAATTAACAGATATCCCAGCTGAATTAAATTACTTGTTCTCTAGTGAGCAGTTTGGGAGCTTCATATAGGCAGATTATGTAAGTTACTAGTGGATACAGTACAATATTAAGTATGTAAATATGATTTCACATGGAGGAAATGTACAGAAGAGAAATAATTCATGAGGAATAACATTGGCATTAGCAGTTTGAGGTTAGAACTCAAGCAATGCATCAGATTTACTTAGGTCTATTTATTTTGTACTTCTCTTGCCCAGGGGCTTGTTCCTCATTGCAATAAAAGGTTAACATCCAGCACTAAGCAGAGCAGGAGCAGCACAGTTCAAGAAGATGCAAAGCAAAGAAAATGCCAGATGAGGGTTGATGATAACAGCTAATACCTGCTAATAAATCTCTCCCTGCTTTTTTATCATCTCTCTCCAGTCAGTATCTGGCATGTAACTTCTATGGCATTCATCAGTTTGAATGTCATGCACATGGGTCACCTAGATCAGTGTGACTTGCTCTATGGTATAAATGATTCCTCTAAAACCTGACAAGGTGTGAGCATTTTCCGTGACCCCTAGCTCTAAAGAGAGCTGCTATAATTAGAGCTGAGATGTGAGCCTCAAGCCAGTGAAGATTGGAGGCAGCCTTCCACAACCCCCTGTGCTCACAGGTCATTCAAAGCTCAGGCAGCTGCAGCGAAATGCTGCTTAAAATTAAGTAGTAGACATTCTGAACAGTACTGTGTGAGGGGTGCTCAGCTAAAGCATACAGGGGCTTCAGAGCTTAGTTTGAAGCTGAGACATGCTATTTGTGATTTATTTTTTTTTAAACTGGCTCATAATCGGAGTTGTAAACCTGGAAAAAAAATCTAACCAGTCTAAACTCAAAGGGAATGACGGTGAATGTGTTCTACATTCATTGATGCTTACCGTACTGGCAAGTAACATTGTCAGGCACAATGATGCTGAGATTAAAGTAATCACAGCCGAAGGTTCTGGAGGTGCACAAAGACCGAGGAAAATGATCCTGACACAGTTGTTTGATCGCACATCATGTGACCTGCAAGCAATTTTCTGTCAAATTAAATTACTGCTTAAATGCATAAGAAAAAGTTCACTTACGCCCATGGGTGCTTCTGTCATTTTATACGTTTAATGTCTTTCTAGAATTGCACAGGCACAGCCTGGGTAATTCATTTTAACTCTGAATATATTATAGACGCAGGTTGGGTTTGCACATATTCTGTTTGCTTGCGTTTTATTCATACTTTCCTGTTTGGGTGCGTATATAAATGTAATTGACAGACGGGGAGCAGGACAAACATATAAGGTGAAATGGTCTCCCTTTCCTTAAGCTGCCATGCTGCTTCTGGCTGTTTGCTGAATTTCCAGCCCTGCTGTCATGCTTCGCCTCAAAGCTGGCCACTTCTTGAATGCTTATTGGAGCTGGTATGGAACCGAAGAGCCTTTTCTAGCTGACTAGAGGGTTTAGACAAAATTGCCTTCTGCTTATGAGCTGTGAATTTTCTGGAGAAAGCCTAGCCTCAGCATAATGCGTCATCTCTGTGCTGCCAGCTACATATGTTACAACAACAAACCTATTGTGTTGAATTTTATATTTCAACCTCTGATGGATACACTTAGGTTGGTTACTTGGTGAACCTGACAGCATGTAAAACTTTGATTATAAATGATCCACCTAAATAATGAATATGGCTTTTTGTCTCCTCTTAATTAACACGCCTCTCTTAGCTCCCATCAAGCATGATCCATCCCTGCAGCTATCACCTATGTCTACTCCATCACAACTATTCTATCACCATGTCACACATGGTGTGGGATGATCTCTGCAGACAAAGATGCATAGAACTATATTGCAGATGAGTGCAGAATGGATCTTGGCTTGTTTCTCTGGCTGTGTAGGTAAACAATTGTTTTATATTAAAATAATGACCAGAGAATCAAAGCTTCCTGACATCATTATTTGGTGTATTTGTGTGTGTCTCCGTAACTGAATAAAACCACACATTCTCAGTGGGAATTTATAAATAAATATAAGAGAATCCTTACTTCCCTTAAACCTTAGTTTCTTCTGTGCTGCTGACACAGTGGGTAGTCCATTTTCTCCATTGACTACAATTGCTCACTAGTTGTGCTATGTCTTCCCAGGTAATGCCAATGAGGTCAATATTTTCTGTCGCTGTCTTCTGCCAGTTCTTCCTTGGCTTTCCCTGCTTTCTCGTCATCCGTTTTCCATATCCCAACCATATGAAACTTATTTCTTTGTAGATATTTTTCTAGCGTGTCCTGCTCTGAAATTCCTGACTCTTGCATTTGTCATTGTCTTTCCATTAAATGTATAGTATCTTCCTCAGCCATCTGTGATGGGCAGCTTCCAACATCTTTCTTAGCCACTGTCACTGACCAGGTCTCGTCTCCAGACAAAAGTGTGCTCAATACAATCACACGGTATGATCTGACCTTTAGTTTGGTGTGGAGACCTCTGTTTGATCAGATATTGTTCATCCTTACAAAAAGGATTTTTGTTTTTCCTAGTCTTGTATGAGTATCTTTGTCATAACCACCTTCAAATATCACCACACTCCCAGATAGCAATGCATGTGAACTTCTGCATGTTCAATTTGATTTCAATCCACATATTCCTTTGCATCTGTTGTCCAGTTTCCTGACCTTTGTAATCTTGTCTTTTTTCTACATTTACTTTCAATCCAATTTTTGCTGCTTCCTGTTCTACCTCTGATATAAGGGCAATCATTCCGTTCCACATCATGCTTAGTAAAGCAATGTCATCAGCAAAATCAAGGTTGTGTAGCTCATTTCTGCTAAACTATTTTCTACTGTCCATATTGCCTTTCGTTTTTCACTTCATCACCCAGCCTTTGCTAATGAAAAGAAGATTGGTGATAACACACACCCTTGTCTAACTCCAGCCACAGTATCAAATCACTCTCCTAAGCCTTTATCTGATCTTACTGAGCATCTACTTCCATCATGTAAACTTTTTATTATGTTGATCAGCTTGTCTGGCATCTTCTAGCAGTATTCCTCAGGATCACTATCAAACATCACTATGGATACTATCAAATATTTTTTCAAAGTCGATATGGGTTTTTGCCAAATAGTAGCTTTATCAATGATTGATTGAAGAGTGAATGCCTGTTCATACAACATGATCTACCTGGATGGAACCCAACTGGTCTTCTCATAGTTTTTCATCAAAGGAATGAATTGAGGGAAGAAAAGGGAGCTCTCTGAAAGGAAATAAATAACTATTTTTTTGTCTAACACCATCCTCCTTAAATATCCTGCATGTGTAGAGGCAGGACATGCTTTTGGTGAGGTGCTCCACTGCCTCGTCCACTGGTGTTATCATTTACCCCTGCGTAAAGCGAATGGGAAGTGGGTGTAGATTACGGCCAACTCAGGGGCTTATTTACATGGACAGCACAGCTGCCCATTTTAGTGAAGATGCTACTATGCTGACAGGAGAGCTTCTAAGAATGAAAGCTGGTAAGAATTAATTTTGCTGAATAAGGGGTTAATTCTGCAAAGTCCCAAGTACTCTGGCCCCTATCCAGCAAAGCACCTAAGCACATGCATAGTTCCACCTCCCAGTACTATACATGCATTAAAGCAATTTGCTGAATCAGAGTCAGGGTGCTCAGCATCTTTTGGGATCGAACCCAAGTCTGGATTTGGAGTCAGTGCAACTCTCTCTAGAATCAACCAGTATTAACCAGGGGCATAGCATCCTAAGTGTGTCTGTTGCTGGTGTATGGCTTCATGTGTACGTGGCAAAAAAGGCTTCTGATGTTAGTTCTCATCCTGGGGCACCGATTTTAGAGTTACTTTCACCAGCTGCCCCTTTTTCCCCCTTTAGAAAGCTATTTTAGATATGTCATCAGATCCTGTTCGAAGGCCTTATCAAACTTGCTGTATGTGCTGGAGCTATTGCTGTAAATAAGTACACACTAATCAGATAGAAGTGTTGCTGTAAACGTGCCTGCTCTCGCCATTGTTTCTGAGACCATCCTATTGCCATTCCAAGTCCCTTCATGTTTCAGTCTCTGCTGCTTCTTGCTGCCAGTTTTAGGGGTGCTTGGTTAGTACTAACTTTTTTTTCCTGAACTCTGATTGGCTCACAACCCATTACTTTCAACAGTGAATACGTCTCCAAATAATATTTATTAGTAAAAATTGGGACTTCCATGAAAAATAAATACTGTTAATTGGCATGAAATTTTGCAGGGGCCAAACTGTGGCAAATGTTCAGCACATGCAGAAAATAGTTTGCAAAACAAAAATGCACTAGTTAAATATTCCATCTCCATAAGTAAAGGGAAAATGATGTACCATACAGTCAATTGCTGGTCTCAGTCCTACTCTCCGGTGTCAAAAGTGTGGGGAAGGGGAACCTTTTTGATTTACTTTTGTGGTCTCTTAGTGGACCCCTCTGATGACTTCAGTGACATGTCAAGAGGCCCTTTGCCTGTCTCCTTTTGAATAATAGGGTGGCTGTGATGCTGCTTGTAGAAAAAAACATTCTTAAGGAAAAATCCTATAGAATTCATGAAAACCAATAGACTTCTGTGGGAACTATAGAATTTATCAGAGAATAATCTCTTTCCTATAGATTGTTTGTTTGTTTGACCCATCAGACAGGATTTTACAACAAGAGGTAGGTTTTTTCCCTATTGAAATCTATAGGATGGAGGTTTTTGGAAATGTAAATGTGGTTTTGTTAAGTTGTATTGGATGTATTTATATGAGGCACTTTACACTCTATTTATTTATTTATTTATTTATTTAAATTTACAGTTCCATCATCCTAATCCCTCTAATCCTCATAAATTAGCTCTAAAACACATCTCCCCACTGAGATATTTTTAGCACTTGAAAACGGTAGTCTCACAGGAACACACAATGGATTCTACCATTATTTTGAATAACTGGTTTTTGTGAAAACTCATTTTCCCTGCAAGCACATCAATTTCAACCCCTAGACTGTCAAATTAAGAACCTAGTCTCCTCCCAACATATACAAGATTTATATGTTACAATCTTCCTGAACGTTGAGGCAAAAGAGAATAGCTTTGAGTCAGAGTGAGCATGGTATCAGCTGATACTGTACTTTTGGATCCTCCCTTTGCTCCTAGAGCTGGAAGTGCTATATGTAATTGAAAGGAAAATAAATCATTTTTATAACTGTAGGTGAAGCATCTTACATCTTTCCCAGCCCTTGCTTTTTGTCATTGTATGGCTATAGGAGGGTGAACAAAGTGTCTACTATGATCCAGCCATTGCTGCTATTGTGAGTTATCTGATCAGATTGTTCCTTCAGTGTTGCTTAGTTTTTATAATAATGTGCATTAACACAGTACTGTAGTTAACTCTGCTTTGGTGCATTTGTGCTGATACATTTAATGATACACAGACTGTGTACCTAGTAGGAATCTTTGTGAGCCAGTTAACTATCAAGTTCTGGAATAGAGTGATACTAAAATCCTAATGAATATTTAGATTGAAATTCTGTTCTCAGATTTGCACAGCAGAGATATACTCCAGTATTATCCTTCCCTACATGCACACACATCTGTCAAATTTATACATGAAGGGAATTCTTATTTCTTTGAATAACAGTAGTACATACAGACACCAAATGAGATTGTGACCACATTGAGCTAGACATTGTCTGAACATGTAGAAAGTGCTGGTACTTGCCCAAAACACCATACCATCTAACTAGATGAGACAGATGAAATTGTGGAGGGAGAGAGAAGGTTGTTTCCGTTTTACCAATGGAGAATTGAGGCCCAGACACAGTAAGAGCCATGTCATCAGATGGAGCAAACTGGGGTAGCTCCATTGAAGACAATGGGTGCTTTGCCAATTTATAGTAGCTGAAGATGGTGGCCCTAACTGATTAAAGTAAGGGAAGACAAAATGTTGGAGCTGTTCTCTCTCAGAACAGCTCAAGGGATAAGAATTTTGCCTTATTGAACCTAAAAATACCACCTACTTATACAAGCCAAATTATAAATCTAAACACGTTGGACGTTTGCTCTCGTAAGATCACAAAAGCTAATTGGATTGCACTGTTTATCAATTACTGGACAAAATGTAAGCGACTGAGGAAGTGGTACATCTTGTAAAATAATCGTGAAGCATAATATTATTTTTTATACTTAAAAAATGGCTGAAATGTGGTTTTTTTTTTTTTGTTTGTTTTTTATTTCCTCAAGATTTGGAAGGTGTGCGGGGGGGGGGGGGGGTGTGGGAGGAGAGTTCACAGCACTGAGCTCTTGGCTGGAAATAAATTGCAGCCTGGAGCAACTATACTTTACGGTCAAGTTATAAACCTTTGATAATAGAGGTTGTAAAGAAAATGAATTCTACACCACTGCAGAATACAAATTATACTGTATCAATAACCTACCTAAATTACTGTGGCACATGTGTGATTTAAATATTTGCAGCAAAGACACCTGTTTGTAAAGTCCTCCTATGTTATCCATAAAGAATATTTACTGTCTCTTCAGTTGAGAAGTATTATGGTTCATTAGTTGATTCTCCCTTTTATACTCTTCCTAAGAGCCTTACCAGAAGCACACTCTGGTTAAGCAAGGATAGCACTGCTTGCTTTAGAATGATGAGATGAAATTTAATGTAGTATGAAAGACACTGAGCACCCAAAAAAAAAAAAAAAAAGTTTATGCTCCATTCTTGTCAGTGTAATTTTGCCCTTGGAATATCTATCCTTTTGTTGTGCGCTAGAAGGACCTAGAGCATGT
This sequence comes from Emydura macquarii macquarii, assembly GCF_026122565.2. Lineage (NCBI taxonomy): Eukaryota > Metazoa > Chordata > Testudines > Chelidae > Emydura > Emydura macquarii. The sequence goes on along the minus strand of NW_027132983.1, from coordinate 5,407,799 downwards.
GAAGCAGCCATGTTGCCTAGCAACTAGAGGTGAACAAACCTGTTTGGAGAAATAAAAGCGAAGGGGAGTGGGAGGGATCATTAACATGCATTGACCTGAAATTTCCTAATATCCCTTTTCTAGTTTAGAAATAAGACAGAGAAACATTTACTGAGGCTCTTTCTATTAGTCTATTATTCCTTCCTTCCTCTCCCCCCTCAGCCCACAGCAAACATCCTTTTTCTGCCTGTCTTGCTAAGCAGCATGAATCTAGCATGCATAATATTGTGACTGTCATCTGGGAAGAAATTTGTTGGCCTGGAAACCACAGAGAAGAAGGTTCCCTAGAGTGAATAAGATGCAAAATGTAAAAGGAGGAACTTTGATTAAATCTGTTTCATTGTTTGAATGCAGAAAGCAAGATCCAGGACTAGCTCGTCCAACTCTTTTGGATGTGTTCTGCAAAGCCTGGAACACAGGTGGGATAATTTGTTGCTGCAAATTGGACTCTTGCTCTGAATATAGCTGTACTAGTTAAAAGTAACTGAAAGAGCTCCCTAGTCCAACCTAGTCTTTCATTTTCTGAAAATAAAGTGAAAAAAGGATTTTATATAATACAGACCCATACAAGGATATATCCAGCATGGCCAACTCCTACAATTTTATTACAAGTCTTGTGGTATTTGATGGCTTTTTTCAATTCCCAGCTCCTGGAGTCATGTGAATATGTAGGACTCTTGGCATGCTTTGGGAGAAAAAATGTAAGATCTGCAGCAATAAAGGTTAGAAAAAGAGCTTGACAACATGAACCCAATGTATCTTAAAAGCTCAGAAACCAGAAGGAAATAAAAAGATCCCTAAATATATTATTTAAAGAAATGTCATGAATCTTTGGGACTTGACTCATGATTTTTGAATGCTTGAGAGTAGCAGTATTGTATTACCTCCCTCTATGTCCCCAGCCTCTGCCACCATTGGATATTAAACAAAAAGATGTGCAAATGCAGACTCTTATTAAGATCAGCTGTAAGATGCATCTGATTCAGTTTCCAGCTGAAAGAAAGATGGCTCCTTTTAGCCTGACCAGAGGAAAACTTTTGGCTCAACTTTTAGGGATTAGTGCAGGGAAAAATGAGTAAGGAAGTCTGTTCCATGTTGTTTAGCATTAGACATCTTTGAGTCTTATAGCATGTCTGACGTGGTTTTAATGAAGGTAACAAAGAGAGAACAGAGTGGGAACAACAAACTCATTCCACTTATACATTTGCTGTTTATATGACCAGAATCATCTGAGTCGCTCCAGTAAGGGTGTGAATTGGCCTTTGGTCTCAAAAGAGGCCATTGTCTACCAAAACTTCCAAGGATAAAGGCAGATCTTGTGTTAAACAATGAGGGCTTCATTAATAAAAATGTGTCAGCAAGTCATTTTGCCCTGGCAGTATAGTGTGTGGAATGCATGTGCATGTTTAAGTGCATTAAAAAGCTGCTGGATTTCCTGTGTATAAAGACATGTTAGGGACATAAAGATAATGGAGCACAAATAAAGTATTTTTATTTTAAATCTTATCTTATAGCCTGAGTTCTAGGTGAATAAGCAGTTATCTTTGAAAGCACATATACAGAATAATTCAAGCTGACCTAATGCTGAGACTGAAATACTTTCCAGTCCCCCAAAACAGCTCCAACATTTTATCCCACCTCTTTAGAAAATGTCAGGGTAAACAGACAGTCATTGTAGTGAGCCTGGAAAATTAACAAGCACACATTGTAGAGGGGAGTAAGATTCAGAGCTGAGGCCCCTCCACTGAGAATTAGCCTACCCACAATTCCCCAACGAATGCAGCCAGGGACAGTTAGATTCAAAGTCCCAGCTGAATTCACTGTCAAGATAAAAAACGGAAAGGGAGGGGTCCTTAAATTGTCCAGTCAGGAAGGGCTTTTTAGATCCAGTTCAACACCTGACCTTGCACTCAGACAGGTATGTCAGTGGAGTACAGAGGTAATATACCCCCTACAAGGAGTGCCGCTAAGTAGATAGCCATCCTGTTTCTGCTCTAGCTAGAGTTTCCAAGTGGCCTTCTGCTGCAGCCTTCGGAGGAACACATTGAAGCAATTAAGTCTGGAAGAGAAAAATATTTGGTTAAGTTTGAGAGCCATATGATCAGGTGTGTCCACACCATGAATGCAGTCAGGCAGCTGTTTGAATTGATTTCTCCCCCCTCCACTTCCCTCTACCCCAAACTTTTTTTTTTTTTCAGGCTGTGTCCATTTGGGTACTAACAACAAACAGTAGTTAACTGGAGGTTACTAAGAGTACATATTGCTATTCAAAATCAGAGCCGTGTACTTGCTTGAAGTTACTTCACAACATAATCCTTAAATCAAAATACCCCTGTGAATAAATCCTGCTTCCCTACTTGTGCCAGCATTTTATTTACTTGCATGAGACCTAAGTTTATTTAGACCTGTCACAAACATAGGCCCTGATCCTGCAGTGCACTTCAGTAATACAGACCTCTGTATGATGAACAGGGTCCATTGTAGGATCAAGGACAGAGTTAATACAGAAAACTTTTGTGAGACCTAAAGTATTGGGGCCAGATTGAAAGTCCCATGCAACAGGTGACACTGATGTGTGTCACTCAGACATTGCTTCATTGGAGTTTTTCCTCACAAAGAAGGCTTTCTTGTAGACTTGCCCTCATGAGTCTCTTTAATCACCATGTTGGGGACTTGCACATTGACCACTCATCACAGAAATAGTCTCTCCAGAGCTTTTCTCTTGGTTGCCCTTTCCATTTGCAGGCAGCAACTATTGATCAAAGGAGAGAATTGGGGGAGCAGGATTGAAAAGTTCCTGACAGTGCCCCATTAATACCTCTCCCCCTCCAAATTCACAACAGATATATGAAAAGGGTCACCTGATAACCCTTTTTTTAGATAAGTCATGCCAGCAAACTGACCTAAACATTCTACTAGATCAGGCTTTCTCTTGTAGTCTGGTGGGTCTCAAGATGATCCCATTCTACTATTGTAAACTGCCACCAGGGTATTCATACTTATCAGAGCCTTTGGGTGTAGGTATTGCCCCAGATAGTCCAAATGCTGGCTTAGTGCCTCACTTGGGCTTTGTGTAGAAAGACAATTATGTGTGGGGGGAAGAGGGTGTCAGGGAACTGTTACCGTCCCACCCAGTTTCTGTTCAGATTTGATTCATAGTTTGCTTTGACTGTGAACTGACATGTTCGTGTCTTGAAAACCTCTGGGTTGTTTTCTTTTATTTCTTTAGGTCTTGGAGAGGGGGAAGGCTATTTGTACTTCAGTAGAACTCTAGTGACTTTTCTCATCATCTTAATTTTTTAACTGTGGTTTTTAAAACGTGTTTTCTTAGCACATAATTAATAAGCAATCTGTGCATAGCTCTCAGTATGGTTAACACAGGATCACCTTGCAGCTGGGGTGTGATTAAAATATAGCTGAGAAAAGAGCTCATGTTTATATCTGTTGTTTTGATATCTTTCAGATTTACATACAAATAAATCATTTAACAAATGATTTCAGTAAATTAGGTTGATCCCCAATATGTTCCATTTAATAAGATAGTGTTTTAATGTTGAGCTTGACACAATTAAACAACTTAGCAGAGCAACATCGTGCTGCATTTCATTCAAACTGTCTTTTTAATTTAAGATAATTAAGCATGAATTTTTGTAAATGAGGCATATGGAATCAAATACTATATACTGATGTTTTTGTGTAGGTCTTTGAAATCTTCATCTAGAGTTAAATCCTTTAGCAGCGAGAGCTTTGCTGGTGCTGCATTGTGCTTGACCTTGGTGAGTCCTCCAGAATTACTGAAAACATTGTTGAATTGCTTTGAGGCTAATCTCAGTGAAGAAGACCATGTAGATATGATGTCAATTTCATGCCACAAGGTTTGGAAGATAGCAAGTGCAGAAAAGAAAATATTTTCTGCATTTTGCTCAAAAAGCTTTTCTGAAAATGTTAGTTTGTGACAAGAACAAATTTTACCTCAGCCTTTTTTGTTCAGAGAAGAGAAGAAATCAGTGGGAGAAAGGAAACAGTTAGGGGGGAGAAATGTGATAAGGAAAGACTCAGTTAGTATAGAATATTAACTCTTATAGAATATTAACTGCTTAGCAGAAGAGGGTATAAAACAAAAACACACACACACACAATTCTTGAAATAAGAGAAGGGAAGACTGCAAAAATCAGAAAATGCAAATGGTTCAGAAATATACTGACTGATCAAGTAAAGAGAGTTAAGTTAACTCAGAAGCCTAACGTGGATGAATCATGTCTGTAATTTTATTTTAATATATATTACATTGTTGTTTCAAGGCTTCTACTTTAGACAAAAGAGTTGCTGGGAAAAAATGGAACCTATGGTTTAAAAATAAAAATAGGATCTGATCTGTAATCCAGTAAAATTTAAAATTTCCAACAAGAGCAGTGTTTGTTTATGGGTAAATGGAATATACCATCCCTTCAAGATCACTAATACGGGCAGAGTTTTTGTCCTCCTTTAAGTATTCTAGGTAAATTGAGGGTTAAATATATATTTCATAGGTGAGAGTACAAATGTTTATTATTTAATTTTGTGGCAAGTAATCCTAATAATTGTCCAATAAATAGCTGCAGTATTTTGCATTCAGCATCAAACAGAACCTTTGAAAATACCAGAAATGGAATTTCTGATGAAAAACTGGAATCAGTCAGTGTTGTTTCAAAGTTGTTGAGATGAGAGTAGTGAATGTCTTCTCTCTTCATGAGCAAGGTTGCAAATGACATAATGATTTTCATATATTTTGCATCGTTTGAGATAATAGTAAACAGATTGGAGTGAAATCTTTTGCATTGGACAATTTTTCAACTATAGATACTATTATGTAACTTACACATTCTGGGTAAATTGGTGTTGCTTCATTCTGGCCCTCAGTTTTTAAGGATATTTCTAGTGAAATTATTATTTTCAAAGTACTATAAGACATAAAGTCAACCTTTTTCCATTTTACTACAGCCCTGTTTCCATTTCTTAAGTGTGTAATTGTAAAGTACTTGCCCCATGAAGAAAGTACAGTTTAAGAATATCAAGCAATAGTTCTGGCTGTCCCAGGGAATGAGTAATGGAATATAGAGCCTGTTGTTGCAAATCCTTACTCATCTCCGGTTTTTAAAGAAACTTGGGCTTCATTATGTGCCCTGATCCTGCAAATCCTTATTTGTGCAAATATTCACACTGATTCCTCTGGGGCTACTGGCAAAATTTGCATGCCCATCTCTAGGTCACCAGTTTAAATCCAGTCCGAGTTAATAACAGTGACTAACTTCCTGATTGAGTAAGACTTGCTTGCTAGCTATCTGACAGATCTCAAAAAGTAGTTGTCAATGGGGGACTCATCATCAAATAGAAGTGTTTCTAAGGTTCTGCAGGAATTGGTACTAACCATGATGCTAGCCACCATTTTCATCAGTTCTCTGGAAGTAAATATAAAATCACCGCTGATAAAATTTGCAGATGATGCAGAGATTGACAGAGGAGTAATGATGAGGCTATGCAGAGTGATCTTGATTTGCTTGGTAAGTGAGTATATTCAAACAAAATGCTTATTTAATAAAACCAAATGCAAACTTATGCATCTAGGAATCAGGAATGCAGGCCAATACCTAGAGAATAGGGGACGGCATTCTGGAAAGCCGTGTCTCAGAAAAGGATTTCAGGGGTCATACAGGATAAGCAACTCAACATGAGCTCCCGGTGCAATGCTGTGGCAAAAAGGCTAATATGATCCATGGATGTACTAACGGGGCGGAGGAGTAGGGAGGTGATTTTTACCTCTGTAGGGGTTGGGTGAGGCCTGTACTGGAATTCTGCATATGGTTCTAGTGTTACCATTTTGAAAAGGATGTTGAAAAATTGGAAAATGTGCATAAAAGAGCGACAGAAATGATTTGAGGGTTGGAGAAAATGCCCTACAGTGAGTGACTCAAAAAACTTGACCTGTTTAGCCTATCGAAAAGAAAATTGAGAGGTAACTTTAATTAGAGTGTAGAAGTTCCTTCACGGGAGAAAGTACTGTATACTAAAGGGCTTTTTAATTTAGTGGAGAAAACCACAACAAGAACCAATAGTGGGAAACTAAAGCCAGACAAATTCAAATTAGAAATTAATCACTCTCACTGTTAAAAATGTGTGCATAACGTTTGGAACAAACTACCAAGGATTTGCCATCTCTGGAAGTCTTTCAGTCAAGATGGAAATACCTTTCTCAAAGATAGGCTTTAGCCAAATACAAGTTATCAGGTTCAATACGTGGATAACTGGATGAAATTTAGTAGCTTGTGATATACAGGAAGTCAGACTAGATAATTTCTTCGGGCCCTAAACTCTGTGAATATATACTTAACCACATGAGTAGTGCCATTGCAAGCAGCTGGATTAGGGCCTGAAAGTTGTTACTAGTCTGGTAGACTTGTGTGAAATGTGTTTGATCATGAATTCAATTCTCACACTACAGAAGACATCATTACAACTCACCACCTTCTTGGCACTTTCAGTGGAGAGGCTGACAAATGACTGATGTGGAGAATACTCATAGGTAATCCCTCCTGGCTACAGTTATGGTGCAAATGTGGAGCAGTGTTGGGAAGCTTTTATTGCTACTGCTCAGACCAAAAATGTTTAGCAAACATCATAAACATAGAGTACAAGATTATCTAGAAACTGACTTAAGAAATTTAATGAATTGGGTTCAATATGGTATTAAATATTTCCTTAATTTTTAGACTCCTGCATACATTATTGCAGAAAGTAGAGCAATCTGATTTTTTAAGCCAATCAGAATGCTCAGCTTTATAGAGAAATGCTTGGGAGTTGAAGGTGGCGGAGTGGGGAGGGAATATAGATGGATATCAGAATCACAGTTGATCCGGTAGCAAATATTAAACAAAGATTCTTAATTGATGTGTCTGGAATTGTGGGGTCACAACAGCATTTTTGGAAACCAAGATAAAACAACTGTCTAAGAAACAGGCCTTTTCTCTTGTGCACCATTGGTCCATTCACTTTAGCATTGGATTGTTGCACTGCAAGGGTGAGGGACGCTTCTAGATTTCTGTATTTCGTATTCTGAAGGGATTGAGGTATGGTGTCTTCAAAAACATCTGGAAAGAACTTTTTGAAATACATGTAGGCTAGCAAATAAAAATGTTGTTAGAATTCAGACAGTTCACTGAAGAATGGGAGAGAAATAAGCTACAGTGGCTTGCAGAGCTGAACATTTTGCATAAGGAGTAACAACAGCTGTGTGGAAGAACTGCAATAAAATCTGAAACCATTATTACACTTGTTTTCTCATGTTTTGTTCCAAACTCAAAACACTTAGGCAAAGTCCAGCAAAAGATTAGCTAAGGATCATGAATCTTTCAAATGTATCTGAGTCCGGTGTTGCTCCTATTATAAGTGAACTTGGAAAGGATGATGGTTTCATTTAAAAAATATGAAAATCCATGGATTTTACAGGCTCAGTACAAAGATAGGTGAAACCTAGTGCTTTAGTTGAGTTCAGTCCTGACACTCAAAACCAAACTGAGCAGGTGAGAACCTCTTTAAAGGAAAATCAAAGAAAATGGTGGTGGTACAAGCCAGATGAAACTGCTGATTATTGCTTTGTTTTTAGTATTGGCCTCATTTGGGATTTACCCTCAGAAAAAGACATATAACTCCCATGAGTGCAAATGGGAGTTGTGCACATGTTTCTGGAGTTAGAATTTGGCTGCTAATTAGTTTAATGGTTCTTGATCCCTTTTTGAAAAAGTGTGTGTTTGCCTTCTTTCTCTGTATTTGCATTACTCTATATCATAAATGTGAAATGCAGCAAAACCTAGCAAACAAAATTACCACCATCACAGTAGTCTGAATAGTAACTGTTCTTCTAGAAAAATTCTGAAGCAAAAACTATGTATTGGTAGAAAGCTGAATTTTGCTTGCTGAGGATAAGGAAGTGTAGTGGGAAGGTCTGATGACCAGCTGGCTAAGTGGTCAGCTCATGACCTTGCAGTTTCTGCCAGACTGATCATCCCAGAGGGGGCACCAGCTGCAGTCTTAGTCACCCCTTCATGTTCCAATTGCAAGGGGGACCTGGGTTCACCAATTCCACTGGGTCCCAACCCAGAGCACTAGGGTTTATCAAAATATCTAGCCTAGTTGCTGTGTGAGGATGACAGACCTGGTCCCAGCTCATGCCAAGGCCCCAGGCCTCATTGAACACGGACAAATGCATAGCTGAAACCAGTCTGGCTCACCTGTGTGTTAGAATTGTTGAAATACATATTAGAGTTAGAAGAATGTGTTTAGTGTTTTAGACTGTATAGATGCTTATAGGCTGCTGCATGTATTAATCCTACTTATAGGATCTGTGTCCTGGGTAATAAAGCAATGTTTAAATGTTTGCTCTGTAGCTATAAAAATGTTTTCTAAGACTGTAAATCCTCCACAGCTAGGGGAGAAGCATGACCAAGTGTGAAATGCTAGTTTATCACATGAGATCTTATCTTCTCACCAACAAAACAAGGTCTACAGATATCAGACAGGGCACTGTGGACAAAAGATTTTGTTGATTGCTTCCCCCTACACCCTTGAAGAGAGTTTGTACAGAAACCTTCATCCCATCACAGCTTGAACACTGGGGGAAAGGAATAAAAATGCCTCTTAAGGACAAATTGTTATCTCTATGCTTCTTGAACTCTGAGAGGCAAAGATTTCTAAGCATAAGCAAGGGTTCCCCAGATATTTAGCTTGGGTTAGGCCTATAGGACATATAAAGCTTGCATATTATAGCAGCTATCATCACCTTTTGGAACCTAAGGCTATCTCATTTGTGTATGTATCTTTACCTGCTTTAACCTTGTCAATAACTCTCATTTGTTTTCTTAGTTAGTTAGGTTATCATAAGAATGGCAACAAGTGTTTGTCTTTGATGGAAGATCTGGGGCGCACTTGACCTGGGCTAAGTGACTGGTCCTTTGGGAATGGGAGTAACCTGAATATTATTGTGATTTTTGGCGTAAGGAACCATCTGTCATAGAGGCAGACTTGCCTGGGTGGCAAGATAGATCGGGGACTGTCTGTGGCTCCCCATTAGGGCTGTGATAGTGCCTGCAGAGTCTCTACTGGTTACTTGGTTAGTAAAATCTAAATATAGAACACACAGCCAGTTTGGGTTTCATGCTCTGTTTCCTGACAGTCTGCCCTGAGGTTGGTACCCACAGTCGTGAGCCACACTAGGCAGTGTGACACTGAGCTACCGCACATTATTTCCCCTGGGTCACTTCCTTCCAGTCTGGAGCTCCTCAGTTTGGGGCATAATCATTGACTTAGCAGGCTCTCCTCAATCTCTTAGGCTTGGTCTACACTAGCAGTTTATGTCAGTATAACTGTCACTCAGGGGTGTGGAAAATCCACATCCCTGAGTGACACAGTTATACCGACCTAACTATTGGCATAGACAGCGCTATGTTGATGGGAGGGCTTTGACCTAACTTACGTTGGCATACAGCCACCACAGTTATTAAATCGTGTGTGTGTTTGCACCCTTGACTCCTTGTATTGGTGATATGCATCCTCAGACACTTCCACACTAGGTCAACGTAAGGCAGCTTATGTCGACCTACCCATGTAGTGTAGAGTAGGCCTTAGTGTCCTGTTCAGTCAGTCAGTTATCTTAGGGCTTTCAACTCCCATAGATGGAATGGGGGGAATCCAAGTTCCAGCCTTCACAAAACTGTTGCCGCTCCTGGCACAGCTTCAGCATCAGCCTTGCTTCTTGATGCCACATGCAGCTCATTTTCCCCATTTCTCCTGGGCTACCAGTGTGCTTTTTAACTGTTCCTCCACTGGAAACATGCCTTCCAACTGTTGAGGGGTAGGGCTTCCCTAGTCCAGTGTAGCTGTACTCCCTGCACTGGTTCAGAGTGGGGCCTGTAGACCCCATCCTAAGATAATGGAGCCAATATGAAGACTAAGTGACTATCACATCCATGAATTAGAATTTCTGCATCCTAGGTGATCAATGGACCCAGTTCTGCAGTAGAAATCCCTAAAGCAATATCATAAGCTTACTAGAGTCTGTCAATACTGCAAAAAATTGAAGGAAAGGAAATATACAAAAAGTACTCTATATCTAGTGTGTAGGTTATAACTGTGTTTACAGTTCCCTCCTTAACTGGATTAAGAATTTAAACTTCTATACCTGAACAAGCTCATAGGGAAACATTTTCCTCATAGGAAAACAATTTCAGATCCCCGAAGTCTGAAAGCCTGCAAGTACAGTTCAAACCCCTGGTAATATCTCATTGCTATTTCAGCAGGTATTTTAATTCCAGATTCTTGTATCTGATCTATAGCAGAGCCTTTGACTGAAATAATTGACTTTCCATGACTCTGGATATTCATGTATATAAGAGGTAAAAGCAAGTTCATTCTATGTTCTTCCACGGACGGCACGAATGGGATGCATGAACCTGTGTCTTGTTAGACACCTGCAGAGGGGTGGTGAAGGGAAACAATTGGAAAACAGTAATTTTACACTGGTGATTCTTCAGGCCTGTAACTTTGTTTTTAACACTCTAGGAGAAAATTGGTTCAGGCAAGTACACTAAGCAGCATCTCTAGTTGTTTGTTTTTCAAATCCAGCTGGTTCCCAAGGCTTCAAATTTGTTCCAGCTGCAAAGCTCATGTGATGTGACTATTAGCTTGATTGGTAGGCAAAGCAAGATGTTTTAAAGACAGTTTAATGAGGTAAATTATTGTGTTGCAGGGCCTAGTTTTAAAATACTTTGTGTGCAACAAATTCTCTTGGAACATTGGAAAGAACAGTGTTGTGAAAATGCCTATTCTTCCCCAAATTTCATTTTCAGAATGGTCCTTAGTCTTGACCACATATGAGTGGACTTACTGTGCATATGTAAAGCAATGAAACCCCAAATGACCCTATCAAAAAAACTTGTAGAACCTCATGCTTCATTGAAGCTTTAGGAGGAGGGATGAGCATCATGGCAGGAAAAGTGAGCACCCTGGGAAACTCTTTGGCCCTTTTCTCCCCACTGTGGATTGCGGAGAAGACACTTTTTCATTTTGTCATCTTCAGAATAGCTCAAATCATGTTGACCATCCTACAGGGAGAGCTAGGGATGTTATAAGAGAGGCACTGAACATATACTGTAATTGACAGGGAGCCAAGAAGAGGTTGTATAGATCACTGTCCTTGGCTGACAGCTCTGGAATGGTGTGAAGTATTTTGTAGGACTTGAGGTGAATTATTTTCCTGTTCACATATGTGGTGATGGTGTTATTAGTATTACAGTAGAACCCAGAGGTCCAAATGAGAGTAGGTCCACATTGTCATAAGTGCTGTACAAAAACATAGTGAGGGAGACAGCTCCTGTCCTGAGGTCCTTAGTTTAAATAGGAAGGTAGACAAAGGATGGAGGGGAAAGAAGCACAGGGAAGTGAAAGGACTAACCAAAGTGGCAGATGTAGGAATAGAAAGCAGGTCTCTGGATTCCCGGTATAATGCTCTAACCACTGGACAACACTCCCTCTCATATTCAACACTCACATGTCTTAAATATACCAATTCAGGACCTGCAAGCGCATGATGCATGCAAGTCCCATGGAAGGCAATTAACATTCTACATGCAGAGCTTTTGCAAGATTGAGTCCGGAAAGAGCAAAGTTGACATACATTCATCTTGTCAACAATCTTTTTCTGTTTGTAAAAGTAGAACATAGTGCTGCAAGGTACAGATGTGCTGTACAACACTGCATCTCCTTGCAAGGGAAAGGAAAACAGTGATGCCTCTGGGAAAGACTAAAATGAATTCTAGGTTTCATGTCAAAGTATTTGCTCTGCAAGCACATCTGCAGAAGTGCACGTCTCATTTGAGCATGTGCAGCTCAATGTGTGTGTGTGTGTGTGTGCGTGCGCGCAAATCACCAACCAGTGTATGTGCATCAGGGTTGTGTGCATGCAAATTCAATGTGTGTAAAATTGCATCTGCAAAAACCTAACTTACTATGAACAAGTGAAATTATGTTGTCATTTACACTGATGTAAATTCTGGTCAGTTACATGAGAGCAAAGCTCAGGAACTTTGCAATTTGTTGCAAATGACATTTAGGAGAAGCAGTGAGCATACATACAGTGAGATTGCCAATAGTAATAAGGAGTGGTGTTAGAATATGAATTTATATTCAGGGTAAACGGGCCTTTGCAGGCAATAAGATGTGATGGAGATGAGGGTACCTTGACCTCACATATGCCATTGTAAAGAGACATTTTTCTGGTGGTGTCAGTCAAATGAAGGACCAGTGCATAGAGTGGGACATCAAGCAAGCAAGAGGGTAGTAAGAACATCTATTCAAGGACATTTTCTGTCTCCCATCTTTACTGAAAGACTGATGTTGGTTAATATAAGCACACTTGAATCTACAAACCACAAGCTTGATCCAAATGGAATCTTTCCATTAACTTCAGTGGTCTTTTGACCAGGCTGTATGTGTAGTTACATGTCTCTGAGCCTTATGTATAGAGGAAATAGGAGGATAATGGAGAAGTTGATCACGCTAATCAGTCGCTGGCTGTCTTTGGAAATTTTAAAAGAAAATCAGTTAAAAAATGGAAAGTGCCCAATATTTTAATCCTACTTACTGTAGTTGCTATTGCAGTGACAGCAGAGATGCCCACTGAGGGCTTCTTTCTGCCAGTTACCTGCGTGCAGAACTTCCATTGACTTCAGTGGGTTTCATATCTAGAGGGCTTAGAGCATAGAGGCCTGAAGCAGACACACGATTGGAAAACTGTTTTATTTTCTGAATTAAAATAACGGTAGGAACTTCAGAAAAGATCTAAGTCCCAATAAAGGCATAAGCTTTGATGCCGCCTCAGTTGTGGTTAGTTGCTATTGCTTCACTATACAACATGGAAAATGCCATCTTTTGTCCCCACCACTTAAATGCATATTGAAGTTTTAAACAGATGTACTGCTAGGCTGAGGATTTATTGTTGGGCTCGCAAAATTTTTAAGATGAAACTTGGGTTTAGCTGTTCGTCTTACAGAATTCATTTCAGTGAGCATGGGATACTGAAAGGCACTCTTCACTAGCTTAACTCTGCTCTCACTGGCGCCAGTGGGAGTTTTATTTCGACTGCAATAGCAGATGTTAGGCCAATGAGCAGTTTTGATAACCCTGCCCATAATGTACAATATGATGAGATGGGAGAGAGACATCTTAATTTTTTCCTGCCATATATGTAATATTTCTTTATTTTCATTTTGCTTCAAAAGTTATTGGCCCTGTAAATGTGACAGCAGTTTTTCATTTCACTTGTAGCAGGTTTGTTTCTGTCAGCAGAAGGCATGATGTAGGGTGTCTCTTCTCTTCCTTCTTATAGCTGCAAGAAAACATCTTTCCCTCCTGCAATTAGTAATATGTGGTTAAAAGAGAGCAAAGGGGATGTTTTTGTCTTAGTTGAACATCATAAAAGCCCATTTACTTTAATCACTTATTTAAATGTTATTCTCTGGTGCGCTAATTGGGAACATTCTTTGAGCTCATACATTCCTTCAGCTATCTACCTATCTCCCATTTCACAGTGATAGGAAACAAAGACAAAATAAATGCCTGATTTATTTCTGCAGTCTCAGAATATTATCCCACTCACTTTCATTTAGAATAAATATCTCTTTTGAGGTCACACTTTATTATGAAGGATATTTTAAGTTAATGTTTCAGGAAATTATTACGCCATCGTTCTGATTGTAGTTATTGAATGGGAATGGGAAATTGAGTCTGATTTAAAAAAAAAAAAAAATCACCCTAAACTTTCATCCTCAGCCTGAACATTCTTAGAATTTCAAAGTAACTAAGAGAGCTTTTTATCCTAATTATTTTTCACTTTCACGTGCCTGAATGCTTCTATGAGCCAGCTGGGAACAGCAGTGGTGTTTGCTCCAACCCTCTTTCCCCCATACACCTAGTTTCTTCACCTCAGCCTCACCCTACACCTGCCCCTCTCTTCCTCTGCCCTGGCCCACTCACTCCCCCACCAATTCCCTTCAATGTTCCTTCTCCCTTCACTTTTCTTTCCATTTAGTTGATCCCCCTTCCAACTAAAGCCACCAAAAAAAAAAAGTGCAATTAACTTGACATTTGCTGTCATCACATTGTTCGCTCTGCTTGTGTGTTTTATCCCTTCCCCGCCACCCTGTGTCTCTCTTGTCTATTTAGATTTAATCTCTTCAGGCCAGGGACTGTCTCCTACAGTTTGTACAGTGCCTAGCACGCATTTTTGGGTTAGTCCTTAGGCACTACCTTAATAAACATGATGATTATTAATGAAATAGTAGAGTAGAGCTGCAATACCATGTGACAGTGCTGTTGAAAGACTGACAGAAGCTGAAGGTCTCAGAAACCATGTGAGAAAACCTGTTCTCATGCTAGTTCCAGCCCATGAGATTTGAAGAGTTGTGGTATCAGTTAAGCCCGCACATAAATTGGGGGCTTATCTAATCCAATTGAAGCTATTACTATGCAGCACCTATAGCAGGTAGTGTTTGAGAAACACTAATTAAAGTTGGCAACATTCCAATGAGGAGATCCTCATTTAGGGAAGTTTGTCCCCCTTGGATCCAAGTGTGACAGAAGCCTCAGCCCATGGGTATCCGAGTGCCCTATGGAAGGGGTGATTAGCTGCCTTCATGGCTAGTGCCTCCCTCATTATTCCCTCCTATTCCATGGCAGGTGGTAGTGGTGTGTGATGGACTAATTAGGCCCAGTATTACCCCTGTTTTACAATCATCAAAAAAACACAGGTGAAGGCCTATATTTTCAACTACTGTCTCAAGGTGGGCTGTCAACACTTAGGGGTTGATTGTTTTATAGCTGCTAGGTGCCCGCACTCCAATTAGCTTCAGTGACAGGTGTGGGTGCCTGGCACTTTGAAAAACAAAGCCTTATGTGTCTCAATTTTGGCACCCAAATATGGGGAGATATGAAATTAGTGGTCTCCTTTCTAAAGGTAGGCTTAGGTGATGCACCCCAGGGCACACATCAAATCAGTGGCTTGGTAGAGGCAGAATAAGAACTTGTGTGCTGGAGTTGCAACCCATGGCTTACTTCACTGACTAGTACTGCTTCTTCCAACTGCTGACCCTTTTGAGGCTCACCCATTGCTAATCTTGACATCTCACTCTAAGAGCTCTGCAAACCCCAAAGTGATGGGCAAACTCTAGCTGCTGCTGCTTCTTAAATGTGCAACAGATGACACTGGATAGGATTGGTTCATATCCTTATGATTAGCTGAGATTGTTGCTAAACAAAGCATGAGATGCCTATAACAAAGGCAATTCCAGACCTGGCATTTTCATTTAATTATAAGAAAAATGGCTAATTATTAACACCTGTGCTACTAATAAAGCAAAATAATAATAAAAGGACAAAGCCCTGTCAACAAGCAGTAGGGATCATTTGTGCATGTGAAGTCATTTCTAACTTTCCAAATGAGTTCATGTGGCTTAAGAACATATTTAGTCTAGGTTTTCAAGAGAAACATACATTGTTTTAAACCATTAATACCGCTGAAGAAATGTCATTCCCTGTAATTTTACTCATTTTTTAATTTTAATTAGATTCTTTCTAATGTTAGATTTGCAAGATATATACATATAAACACAAAATCCTTGTTGTTCTGGCTTGTTTAAAAAAAAAAGATAACATGCCATCCATGATCTAAGAATTACTAAGAAATACAATAAGATCTAATACCCATTCTTCTGTAGCAAACTGGCTTTCATTTTTTATTTTAAATGCTGCCATTCATAGCTATTGAAGAATTGCAATTTATATCGAACTGCCTAATAAATGTACTCAGCTCTGAATGAAGGAGCCTAGATTATTTCTGTCTTGTGTTGAAAAGGGCTAGACCAGAGTTCTGATACTTTAGCAAGAAAAATAGGAACTTCATGCCTAGTATGTCCACAGCAGAACCATGTTTTTTCCTCTGCATGGCTACTTCTTTTCCTTTTGTACTGATGACAAGTAAAGGCAGTAGATATATACAATGGGACATTGATTAACACAGCAGAAGGATAGGATTCCCCAACCCCCTTGTCAGAGCTCTGGTATGAAGGTAAATAGATAAGCCAAACATGGGTCTGACCTTTGGAACTAGGGGCACATAAGGACTCAGTTGCTTTTAGTATGTCCACACTACAGTTGCTACCATGTTGTAAGGCATGTTAATTAATCCAAAAGTTGAACACTGCTGTTGACTTTAGTGGAGCAGGATTTACCACCAAAGTTTGGAGTCAGCCTAATCTTGATCCCATACGAATTGATGACCAAACTTGCATATGACTTCACTGGTACAAGGGTTTAAACTCTTGTGATAAATGTGGCTCAGACACTATAGAAGAAAATGCAGGTGAATCGTCGTTCCACCCTTTCCCCCCTGCTTTCATTGCATATGTAACTCAGTATACAGCACAATCACTTTGAATTATTAACTGTGATCTTAGTTCTTGAGTTGAATCTTAGCCCTTAGGAAAGAAAAATCCTTGTATGTAGTGGCACATATAGCAAGAATTTCCATAAAATGATTATTCCTGAATAATCACCAGCTCATTTTGCTGCACATTACAGTGATCACATTACCATAAATTTGCAAAAGAATTTCGGGTTTGTTTAAATAACATGCTTGACACTCTTTTGTGAACAGCAACGAGCTAGTGATTGTCTATATGTTGATCACTATATCTATATATATATATCACAGCATCTATATGTTGGTGCTATTCCAAGCTTACGTACAGTGTGTTCTCTTAGAGGTTAAGCCAATTACAAATAACCATTCAAAATGACAACTGGAATAATAAAATTGCTCTGTTTGGGAATAACTTGCAAGTGGTAGAGGTGGCTGGAGGGCTTGATCACCTATGAGTAGAACTGGACAGGAAATGGTTTTTACCACCCTGTGAATATTTTTGAGAGTTTGACATTTTTTTCCAGTCTTGAATCAGAACAAGTCAAAATTTCCAAAACATGCATTGAAAAAATGAATTTGTGTTAATTTCAGGACAGTTCAAATGTTTTTTTGTTTTGATAACTTTGAAACAATGCATTTTATTTTTGACCTTTTTTCTTTAACGTGTTTTTTCAGAATAATTAACTTAAATTTCAAAACAAAAAGTCATTTCACATCTGAAAAACAGAATTTTTCATGTTTTTTGGACAACTTTGAAACTTTTTTTCTCTGCAATTTTTCAAGTTGGGAAATTCATCAAACCCTACCCCATTTCATGAAATTTCATGTTTGAATCGTCATTTTTCAATGAAAAAAATTGTTTGAAAAATTCTGACCAACTTGGCCTATGAGGTCCAGTCCAGCTCTGGCTTCTGTGGCAGAAACACCATCAAATATTCATTCTCCCCTGACAGGTGCTTAGTATTTTACTTTATATTTTACATTCTGTGGATTCTGTGTATCATGCTTGCCCTGCCTGTGTGCTCTAGATGTGGAGAGGGTGGATTGGGACTTCCCTCTCTACCAATCCACATCTGTCGGAAAAAGCCATAATATGACTTCTTGTCCTCAGCGCCCCTGTGGCTGTGTCCAGGCATTGGTGGCTATGTAGCCACCCTCTTCCTCTTGCACACTACCCAGCCCCTCAGTTCTAGGGGGTGAATATGCTGTGTGTGATATGTTACCTAGTGATGGTAGTGAAGGGAAGCTCATCTTCATAGACTCTACATACTGCGCTGACTGTGCCGTTCACTGTCAGGTATGTCTAGACTGCAGTTACGGGGTGCGATTGTAGCTCAAGTGGACAGACTCAAGCTAGTTTTAATCTGGGTTCTGGGCAAGTTTGTACAGCCCACGCTGAAGCTCGTATTGCTGTAGCTTCACTGTTCTGGGATCCGAGCTAGCTCGATTAATGCTAGGTTGGATATGTTCTCTCAAGCTGCAACGACATGCCATGATTGCCATGCAAACCTATCCTTGGGGTCTGATTCTGCACTATCAAGGCCTATGAGGGTTTTACCATTGACTTGAATGGGGACAGGAGCAGGACCAGGAAGTGAATATGTAGTGCCTTGATCTGAAGGTCAGTGACATTCCTTTTGTCTTCATTTTATTAAAGCCTCAGGCATTTTAATTTCGTTAGGGCTGTTTCTGACTCATATCCTGGAGCCAAATTCCTTTCTCACTCACATCAGTGCAACCAGTAGGATAGTACCAGTGTGTACGGGAGGAGAACTTGGCACTTGATATTGAGAGAGAGAGAGAGGTTGGCAGCTTACAGGTCTGGGCAGGAAGGATGGTAGGAGAACAACCTGAACTTGCTCATTGGAGTCCGCTGATATGTACTATACAATAACACTTCAACCACATATTGTGAAACCTGCACAAAGCAACCAAACAGAGAAATAATATAACTGGTTCCCTAGTGGGAATGGTTTTGAATAATGGTGTATTGGAAACTTTGCAGCTATTGTTAAGTGGTTGCTTTAGACAAGGGGATAGTCCTTTTTTGGAGTATGGTCCTGATGCTGGCTTCACTGAATAGCAGTGGAGCAGAGGCAGCAATGGGTGATGGGGCAGGGGAATGATGGATTTTCTACTAAACTCCTGACAACCTGAAATGTCAAAAATGTTATTAAAATGCTGATTTTTCACTATGGTAGCACCTATCAGCTCTGAGCTGAAAGAAATGTTATCAAGCTGTGGAAAACTCATTTTAAAACCCCTACATGTCTTGGTACAGGCCACTACTTCCCATCTCTAATTATACTGCTTGCACTCAGTGGATTTCACGTTTATCTCCAGATAGCGCAGCTTGATGTCCTGTGAGAATGGGCTATTATCAGTGGCCTAATACCAATGCAAAATGCTGTGCACAATGCTGGTATAAGTTTATATATCAACATAGGTTTGTTGAACCATTTGTTGACTACTCAGCTCCTGGTGGGGGTTTACAGATCATATGTCTGTCAAAACTTTTCATGCAGCTTTACATCTGTTTCTCAGCAATGTTTTCGTCTGAAAAAGTTACTATTGTTCTAGCCGTTTGCAAGATGCTACCTCCTGGTGTTTTGATAGGCAGCTTTTCAAGGTGTATATGAAGAAACCTTTTTAATTTGAAATTAAATATTTGATTTATATTTGAGATATTTGAAAAATGAATATTGAAAGATGTTCATACTGTTTTCACTTAGTTCCTCTCACTTTAAAGTAGAGCTGGTCAACTTATTACTTGCTAATATCATTTGTTTGCATATTTAGTTCTTTGTTTAAAAGTTGCTTGTGTCCTGCTCTTGATTCATATATGTATACACACATTCATTATTCATAATTATTCACTGAACAGCTTATGTTGACATTTCAGTGTATGGGAAGTTTGTGTTCACTTAGAATATTCTATATTCATTATTTGTTACTTGTTGGTCATTTAAGTCACATGGTATTGTTTTGGAAATGTTTTAGCTAAGGACTAGCACAAGAAGAATAGCAAATCACACGTTACTGGTGCAAGTAATGAATAATTTGAACACAGCAATACTAATGAATCAGACTCAGAGCTTTTATTCACACAACTATCCATGAAACAATTATAATCTTCAACCAGCTCTACTTCAAAGAAGCAAATAGTGGAGTGTATTTTTTATGGCACTGCTGTGTCAACTTATGAGAAGATGGGCTGAGCTGCAATATTTTGCATTTACGTAGGGCAAGACATTCAGCTGGTGTAAATCAAGCTAGTCCATTGACTGCAGTTGGAAAGCAGATGTAAAATGGATAAAAAGAGAGAGATGTTTGTTTATAGTGATCTGGAGCTGAGTACACCCTCTATCCCTCTCACCCTGTCACGTGGCCACACTTCTTTCTTACCAGAAGAACAATCCTATGATGAATGATGGTACCACACCTTCATTCAGAGCATGACTTTTTATTCCAGAATCTCCACAGAACAGGTTGAATTTCAGTGGTTCAGTTTTGGGGGGCCTCTTATTTAAATTTGATCATCATGAGCTTAAGAGGAACATTCAAGAGCAATTGTGTAAGGCAACTTTAAAGTCATGTGGGATTCAAATAAAGAGTGTGTTGCAGATTCAGTTAAAATGAATCACATGTTGGTCCCTTATGCCACAACATTATGGTGCATGCCCCACTCAGTAATTAAACCAAGTGATGAACGCTCCCTCCCCTCTGTCGTCTTAAGTTTTTGTCAAGTCATTTGAGAACCTTGGTGACTGAAATCCTTTGCTAATTTATAGAGCAAATCCAATCAGAGGGTAAACTTCTCCACAGTTCCCCAATCCATCTGAACATCAACCTTTCGGCTGCAGCTGCCACAGAAGCGTCAATTAATATTAGTTATGAAGGTGGATTTTTGTGCTGGGTGGGTAGATGTCAGCAAGAGACCAGGCTGACCAAACCAACTCACAGTTCCTTCATTTATGCCCCTGTCCTTTTTATAGGCTGCCTCTCCTTAGAGCTGACCAGATAATGGGATGTGTGGTCGGAAAGTTGCTAAATATTTTGATGACTGTCATTTTTATGTTTGTTTCTGAGTCTTTCAAAAAACAGAAAACCTAAAATCTTTTTAGTTTTTGATTGCTAAAAACTGGAAACATTGGGCCCCAAAATGAAAACGTTTTTGTCCAAAGAATATTTTGGTTTTCTAACTTTTTGTGAAGAAAGAAGACATTTTCATTTAGCTAGGAAAAGAAATGTTTAGATGGAATTTTTCAACCAGTCCTACTCTCCGTGTATCCTTCCAGCAGTTGAGTTCTGCTGAGATGCTCTTGCTAATGGTCCCCTGGCCATTTAGAGTTGGGGCATTTGCTTCCTCCTTGCGTCTTTTAAAGTTCTTAGTTTTCAAAGTCCAGTGCACACTAACACTTACCTCTTCACTCCAGTTTGTGGCTTATGTGGCTATAACTTTATCTGTGAACTGAAGAGAAGTTTCTTTGATTGACTTGTTGCCTGTTTTGTGTTTTTTTACTTGGGGCTTTAAATTGTTTGTATGTATATCCAGAGATCACAGTGGATTTAATGTGTTTAAAATCAATAAATAGTAGGCACTACTAATCTAGGCTAGATTCAAATAGTGACCTATGACAAAAGGCTCCAGGAGGCTGAATCAGCAATACATGCAAGAGCCATGACCAAGTTGGAAGGGACCAGGGCTTCTGTTAGTGTCATATCAACCATTGGACATTGTTTTGGGCTGTTTAGAGACTTAGGGTATCTCTATTCCTAATACCTGTATGTATGAGGTCACACCACATGGAGGATGTCATTTTATACAGAAACGTGCCAGACACTTCAGAAGGAATGAACAGATCAGGGCAATTTATAAAGTGATCCATCCTCTGTCATCCAGTCCCAGCTTTTGGCTGTCGGAGGTCTAGGGACACTCAGAGCATGGGATTACATCTCTGGCCATCTTCACTAATAGCCATTGTGGGACCTATCCTCCATGAATTTATCCAATTCTTTTTTGAACCCAGTTATATTTTTATGTGGCTTCGATAACTCTCAGTCCAGTGCATTAATGCATGCTCTCCCATGTAAAAAGTTACAGAAGAGCCAAACTTAGGTGAAAAAACCTGTAAAAGTTTTTGCTGAATCATTCCTTTGTAATGAGTAGAAGGCATGTGCCTCCAGCTCCACAGATGTACCAGGATCTACAGGGAAATCCTGCAGGGCTTGGGCCACCTGCAGAATCCTACCTTCCCCAAAATACAGTTACAGCCCCCCAGGACCGCATGGAACCCAGCACTCTGATCTTCTGCAGTGGGTATGAAAAGACACTAGACGTTCTTGTACGTGTACAGGGAGATTATGCTTAGAGCCCTGCAAATCTGCAGATATTTGAGGACCATGTTTGCAGATCGCAGCTCAGATGCGGATACAAATTTTGTATCCATACAGAGCTCTAATTATGCTCCAAAGAACAACTTGGGCCCTCCTGTCACTGCTAATTAGCCAGCCTAGCACCTCAGACAAAACCACGACTCTTAAAGAAGGCAGATTTCATGTGGAGTGAGTGAAGCTGTGGAGACCGATGGCAGATAATTCCACTTTGACTCAGTCTTGCCCCCACCCAATCTGAGACCTTTGACCAAAGAGAACATTTTCCTGCTATTTTTCACCCTCTGTGTGTGAATTATATGGCCCTATCTTTCTAAACATTTACAAATTCTCATAGTTGCTTTCTTAATGTTTGTTTTGATTTGTTGAACTATGTCTATTTTGCCTTATATACTGTGCCTTTCTGGTGAAACTCAGTTGATGCTAATCTGTCTGAGCAAATTCAAATACTCTAAATCCTCTTATCTCCAAAACTGTCACCTTGCAGCAATAATGCTGTTCTCATTGAACTTCTGAAAGCATTGGTCACAGTGGATCATAGGATTGTACTGTTTTAACCCAGGGGTGGGGCAGTAGCTGTTAGCTGGTAAATTTGCGTTTTCAGAGTTCTCCAGGCCAAAGAAAGTAGATGATACATTTTTCCATAGAGCTGGTATAAGGCTTTTACCTCAGGATGTATCTTTCATTCTTTGCAAGTGGAAGAAGTCTGTTCAGGAAGTGATAAGCCCAGATATGATTTTAATTTGGGTTTTTAAATATCATCATCTTAATAAATTTCTATTAAATGAGGAGAAAACAGCATTGTGCACTTTGACTCCTATGAGCAGCAAACCAAACATCTTCCCTTTGGCATTTGTTCTTATTTAGAATAGCTAATTGTGAACTATGGAAAGGTAGGTAAAAAGGACCTAAGAAAAGTAGTGATAGAAAAACATTATTATTAAAACAACTTTTTCATACACGCTGGTTTTTGACAAATGTTTTTATTTTTATTTTTTTTGGAAAATATATATAGTCAGTTAATATACTGACTAGATCTGCTCTGAACAGATGTGACTATCATTTGAGATACGCAGCACATTTCATTTCCTCATCATATGTGGAACAATAATAATGTATCTTCAAATAAAAAATTCACAGCAAAAATAACGTAGGGTTGTTTGAAATTCACAATTATTTTCACATCATTTCAGAAAACTTTCAGGCACTTTTATACAAACAAAATCTTGATTTTGGGGGAATCACAAAATCAGGATTTTGAGTCTAGACCGGGTGCAGACATTTTTACCACTGTGTTTTCTAACCAAACTCTGAGTAGATATACACACAGCATTTCTTCTTTGTAACTTTGTTTGTAAAGCACTATGTTACATGGGAAGTGTTGTAGCCCTCAGCTATTCAGAGCTAAGATTTTTTTATATATTGGGAGAATGTGTTTTAAAAATTAATTTTATTCTGTGACTAGTTGTGTGTGTTCAGAAATCATAGAATCAGATGGCATTATAGACGTTATTTCCTGATAGAAATTATTTTAAAAGTTTTTGCTGCTTTTACATATCTAATAAGGACAATCATTCACTCTGCTAAAGTAGTCTCAATACTGGTTGTCATGGAAATTGTACCTGCTCTGAAATCTCTTTTCCTTGATTTAGCTCTTCAAATTATACACTCTGTTTCTTTACTGTGCTTGCTCCAAAAACCAGTGTTTGTATGAGATAGCATAAGAAATCAGGACTGTTTTTTTTTTGTTCTTTGAGTACTGAATAACCCCAGGCCTGAAAATGACATAAGTTTTAAAAAAATAATCTCTTAGGGATTATAACATAATTATATACTTATTTAATAAAACAGTGTAGGCTAGGCATAGACACTGGAATAAAAAATCTTTTAAATATCTTTGTGGGGGGAGGAAATGTCATAACTGCCAAATTTTCTCATTACAAGCCACTTTGTAATTAACTCTTTTGTCTTGCTGCCCTTTTGTAATTCTCTTTATCTGATTAGCTGTTGCTTATAAGAATATGAATGAATGGGCTTTTAGGGTAGGCTGACACCAGTTCTCCAGCTGATTAAAGGTAAAAGCATTTTAAAAATTCTTATCTGCTTCAAACAAACAAACAGTACAAGCACCCCAACTTACAATTTTATATTTGGTGGTTAAACAAAAAAAATCAATGTACAGCACTCTGTTAGAACCGGTTTCTTTTGTTTTGCCTCAGGGAAGATACCAGTTAATCAGCCATCCAAAATGTCTTTGGAGCTGAACAGAAAATTGCATGTTTTGCTCCAATAGTCAAGTTGTAACCATTCCAGGATCACGCAGACTATTGCAAGGTACTCAGGAGTATGGAAGGAGGCAGCAGACATCACTGAGGCAAAAAAAAGCTTTTGTGCCCTGTGTTGCTTTGGGAAAAGGGACACCCAACTGGCTTGGAAGGCGAGGAAAAACTGGTGCTGATATATCTTCCAGGACTGCATTCATTTGCCAGGACCAGCCTTCTGTTACTCCCCCTTCAGAGCTGGAGCATTTCCTCTTCCCTGCTCCTGTCAACTGGGTCAACATCAGAAGCTCAGCTTGAAAACTTCTCAACCCCTAGCTACTCAGGTGCTTTTTCTCTCTCAATTCAGCTGACCACTGGTCACTCCCAGCAGCCACAGATAAATCTGGCTCGAGTGCTCCATCAGTGCCAGTGGAAGTCAGTATCCATGTGGGGATTCCTACCTGGGGGAAGGACAGATAGTGTTTGCACTGCTGACCTCTTCTCTTCTGCAGGAGTTGTGTCAGAGGAGAAGCAGCTTCAGACTGCAGTGTATGGTACTTTAAGATCCATGGTAGTGGAAGTACCTGGGGAATGCAGTGAATCGGCCTATCCTCTGGCTGGCCTGGCAATGCCCACTTCCCTGTTGGGATTCCTCACCATTAGGATGCTGTCTGCTGACTGGGGTCCTGGTGGTAGAGCAGGGAATGAGGGTATCTTGTATCTCAGCAGTCGTCCTCCTCCAAGCAGATTCTCTGCCATCTGGGGCTCTTTGGCATAACCAGAGCTGAATCAAACTCAGGATGGCAGTGACCAAAAGCAGTGTAATGACCTATATTAGTAGTGAGTGATGCTTCGATTGTCTTTCACCTTTGGGGTAATTTGAGTTGGTCAAAATATTTTTGGAAAAATATGTCGTTTTATCAAAGCTAACATATTTCACAGATACAGAACAAGGAAAACTGAGTCACGACGGTGTCTAGTAACTCCCACTGTAACAATTGTTTGGATCACTAATAGTTACTTAACAATGGCATTTATAGCCCATCATCCACTCAACGTGCAACGGCAGTCAAAAAAGCTAACAGAGTGTTGGGAATCATTAGGAAAGGGATAGATAATAAGACAGAAAATATTGCATTGAATACTGCATGCAGATCTGGTTGCCTCATCTCAAAAAAGATGTATTGGAATTGGAAAAGGTACAGAAAAGGGCAACTAAAATGATTAGGGATATGGAGATGCTTCCATATGAGGAGAGATTAGTAAGACTGGGACTTCTCAGCTTGGAAAAGAGATGACTAAGGGGGGATACGATAGTGGTCTATAAAATCATGACTGGTGTGTAGAAAGTAAATAAATAAGAAAAAGTTATTTATTGCTTCTCAAAACACAATAACTAGGGGGTCATCAAATGAAATTAATAGGCAGCAGGTTTAAAATAAACAAAAGGAAGTATTTCTTCACACAACACACAGTCAACCTGTGGTGAAAGCTAACACTATAACCAGGATACAAAAAAGAACTAGATAAATTCATGGAGGATAGGTTCATCAATGGCTATTAGCCAGGATAAGCAGGATTCCCTGTTCTATTCATGCATTGACCACTGTCAGAAGACAGGTTATTGGATTAAATGGACCATTGCTCTGACCCAGTATGGCCATTTTTATGTTCTTATCTCTCTCTCTCTCTCTCTCTCTCTCTCTCTCACACACACACACACACACACACACACACACACACACACACACACACACACACACACACACACACACACACACACACACACACACACACACACACACACAGACAGGTAAATGTAGCAACCATGAAGAAAAGCAAGGAATAGTGGGAAAACCTGATGCATTCAAATATTAGAGTGATGAGGGCCATATAAGTAATCAGATAGGTAGAAAGTTTATGAATGTTGTAGCTTTGGTGCAAATGATCTGAGTTTCATCTAAGCTAAACTGCGGCCTTGTGTCTCCATCTGTAAACCTTTCTCCTGAACTGGGGAATGGAGGAGCAATAACCACCAAGAAACCATTAAAATAATACTTGTTACTGAGGGAGGGGGGCAGAAGAGACTGGGTGTTAGTATCTGCCAAGGGCTTGATCCTACTCAATATAGGAGGAAGGCGATGCACATATAAGTGCAACATAAAATGTGATGAGGCCAGAGAGCACAGGAGAGACTGACCCTGCTTCCGGAGGGTTTAAATATTTCACCCTAACAGGAATTAAGAGAGGAAAGTGTAGCTTAGCACCTTTCCAGCACAACGAAGATTGTGTCGCCCAGTCCATGCCTCTCCCCATTTAAGGGGAGCAAATGCGGATGATACTTAGCTAGTAATTTTATTTATGCCTGATGTCCTTACATAACGTCCACTTACACAACAGCCTTGTATGCCTTGCTGTATGTCACACACGGGTCTGCAAGATTAAAGCCCCAGTGGTATTCCATAGTTGTATGTTTATGGGATAGAGGCAGGAAGGGTAGAGGGGGTTGGTTTTAAGGTTGAAGAACAAATGAAGAGACAGTGCAAATACCTACAAATAACTAGATAGAATTCAGTGCATTTGCTCCTTGTACAAGCTTTATTCAGTGGTCTGCACAGTCACCTGATGCATTAGTATTAACTTTACCCTTGGCACCCAGGAAAATGATCCCTATCACGAACTTAAATTTAGCAAAGTGTTGGCAGTCCTTTTTGGTAATAGTATTTGCTGACAATCATTCTAAGAAACTTTGAAGAAATAGCAGTGTCTGATGCAGTGTGATTTATGCAATTCTCGTTGATGTACAACACCTATGCTGATTGGTTCACCAAGGGATTTATAAACCAAGGAAAAAATGAAGAAGGCAGGTTTAAAAGGGAACTTTTAAAGCTAAGCATCAGTTGCATGTGATATTTTCCCCTCAGTTTACCAGAGGGGAAGCCCAGAAGCTATTTCTGAAGATTTCTCGAAGTTGACTGACTTTTTGATTTGGAAATAACCTTAGTGAATTCACTGAAAAGAATGTAAATACTAGTTCAGTGGTAGCATTTTCAAGAGTACCTAACTCCAATTTTCAAAAGTAACTGAGGCATGCTGGAGTAGAGCTGGGTTAAATTTTTCACACTTAACATTTTTGCCAAAAAATGCATATTTGGGTTGACAGAAACATTTTGCAAATTCATGTAGAATTCACTGAATTGTTAATCTGGAAACCAAAATTCCAAAAATGTTGAAACATTTCATTTCAATCTGATTTCAGATTTCAGATTTCAAACTGAAATATTTTTTGTTTTGTATTCAAAATGACTTTTTGTTTCAAATTTTATTTCAAAATTATTTTAAAGAGGTGTTAAAAACCCTTGAAAATAGAAAACTTTGTCTGGGGTCAAACTAAGAGTTTGTCTATATAGGAAGTTAGTGTGCAGCAAGTGAGAGTACGAATTTACAGTGCACTAGCTACTGTGCACCAGCTTCCTATATGGATATTCTTAATGCATATTAAAAATGTCTTTGTGCTCATTAGCTTTAAAGCTTTCTTCCCGGACTGGATAAGTGTGCAAGCATTGCCTGCACAAACCCTTGCCTGTGCAAATAATCTAATATTTGGTTTCTGCAAATGTAAATATTGTAACCATGCACGTGGCTTTGCAATTTGCTTTCTGTGGAGGTTTCTGTCAGTCCAATTTGATCCCCCAAATGTTTGTAATAGGGGCTTGAGCATGGCCTAAGTCAATTAATTTAAAAATCCAAACAAATGTTTCTCATTCTTCTCTCAGCTGTAGTAACTTTTTAGTAGAGGAATAATCCTGAACTGGTCCAGATATGGGCTGATCTAACAGGTCTTTTCCATCTCTAATTCCCCTAGTTCTGTGAAGACAGGCCATGTTTTTTGTTATAGAAGATACAGTGTAACTCCCTATGGGAAGTTCAGCAGCCAGAAGTGTTGTGGTGTATTCCCATAGCCCTTCACTGCTGAGGGCTCTATGGCAGAAGGAGAAGGCAGGTTAATGTAGTAAAGTTGTCCCCACCACTGCAGCCTATCTAATCCTGGGTTTTTTTCATGCTGGTAAACACTAGTAGAGGTCTCCACTGGAAAAATGGGTTGGGAAGACATTTGAAGGAAATCAGGATTTCATATCTAAAAAACGTAGCAAAATGCAGTAAATTTGAAAATAACTGCAATGCTGTTTTAAACAGATCTGGGCTGACTTGCTCAACATGCAGCATTCAAGTGTGGATCCACATGCATGAGAAAGCACTTGGTGGACCTGACTGGACCTTTCCACCATCTTTCTGCTCTCCAATCCTGGCTATCTGAGCATTTAAGGGCTGCTGTGGCTTTTGTAATGGGTCACTATGCTGGCAGGGATAGAGAACAACCCAGCCCATTGTGGTTGCATACACTTATGCTCCCAGCACACATATGGTACATCCTCTGCGTCAGGGTGGCTGGGAGAGATGGTGCAGAGCAGTCATGCCAACTTGCTGCTAGGCAAGAAGAATCGTGGTCACTCAGAGCAGCTTCAAATTCTTTGTGCAGCTGGAGAGGAAGGGTTGTTCAGTGACTAGGGCATCAGCTAGGGACTTAGAACATCTAGGAACAAGTCCTTGCTCCTCCACAGACTTCCTGTGTAATCTTGGATATGTATTTTGCTTCTCTGTGCCTCAGTTTCCCCGCTGTAAAATGGGGATAAATCAGACTTCCCTACCTTGCTAGGGGTGTGGTGAGGATAAATATATTACAATGTATGAAGTGCTCAGACAGTGATGGGCACCAGATAAATACCTCAGATAGGTAGGACTGGTGTAAAGGGGGGTTTATTATGGGCCAGTATGAGGACTCCCATATGCAACAGTAGACAGTAAGTAAGCCTTTGGGGGCAAGGATCATTTTTGTTCCATGTTTGTACGGCACTGAACACAATGGAATTCTGTTCCATGACTGGAGTTCCTAGGCTCTAATGCAATATAAATAACAATAATAGTAGTAGTAATAGTCAAGCTAGCTTAAGTATTTATCTGTTTTGTGTGACCAAATACATTTTGACTTCTTCAGTTAGGGAAAATATCAAATGTCAAGTGAACAAATTGTGGTAAAATGCAATCACAGTTAAGCAAAATTACTGCCTGATTTTCTTGGAGAAGGGAACGCAAATATGAATTAAGTGCCTTCCAACTATGAATAACCTTTCTTTGGTCCTTTAACTTTTTAAAATGACCCCATAATATTCCTTTATGCTTCATCATCTCTCCTTTGTCCTAAGGCAGTCATGTGGCTCAGGGTTCATGAGCAAAATTGACGTATTCTAGTTTAACACATTAAAATCACATCTTAACCTTTCTACAGCTGTCCTCACTCTAGTGTTGCAAAGGATGTAGTAATGAAATGAAGTGATAGATTTAGCAAGTGTGAAATTCACATCTGAGTCAAGGATTATTGCAAGACCTCTATGTTATATGATGCTCTTTCCTGTGGTGTGATTCTGCCTTCCATTGTCCTACAAGAAGAAATATTACTGTATGTCTAAAGAATATGTGCAATCATGTAATAGTGAATGTAATGATGACCTTCTGTTTGTAGTACACATTGTACTTTATTTCAAAATGGATTCCAAAGCATTTTGCAAAGACAACAAGTTTACATTTAAATAATGTGCCAGGGTTATTTCATCAACTAAATGTAGCTACTTCTGGGGTGGTATGTGCACAGGTGTGGTTTGCTGGTAAGTATTATGTAATGAAAATGGTAGTGGAAGGTTGGTGTTTGCAAGATTGATTCTATCATACTAATGGATGAGACTAGTGGCATCAAAGAACCAGACACTATTTCCTTCTGTGTAGATACGCACAGGGGCAAGAACTGGGTGTGTGAAGAGGACATGTGGAGCAGCTGGGAATCTCTCTGCTTGAATCTATGAATATAAAGGAGAAGGCGGGTTAATGCCACTTGATGAGCTGGACATCCCAAAATGGCGGGATAGGGATTATCATCTGGCTCCCATGCCTCACCAACTGGCAATCCAATGCAGTGCTGATGAGAAGCGGGGAGAATAGGTAGCATCTTTATTAATGGTGAAGGTGTTGCCCCTTCATAAACTCCCCCAGTGCCCCCAAAATGGGGCTATTCTGCCTGCATGTGTTTTCTACACACTCCTGAGGCAGATGCATCTCAACATGGCAGCATCTTTAAAAAACACCTTTGAACCCAAAATGTCAAATGGCAGTGATGCAAGCCTGGCTGATAGAACTGGTTCTGCTTTCTCAAGGACTCTCGGATCATAGGAACATAGGCATTGTAATACTGGATCCAGAACAGTGATTGATCTAGGCCACTGTCCTCTGATCAGCCATGGACAGTACCAGTTGCTTCATAAGAAGGTGCAAAAGAAGCAGGATCCAGCAGAAAGATAATCTTCCCTTCCACTCCACCTGGAAAGTTTCCTGCTGACCTTGAATAATCAGAGGTTGAGTTTTACCATGAAGTATGAGGGTGTATTATGTTTATTATAAAAATCCTGGATATTGTTTTTACCTCTTTGAATGTCTAACTCTGTTTTGAATCCTGCTAGCCTCTTGGCCACACTCACATCATGTGGCAATGGGTTCCACAGGCTAATTGTGCATTGAGATAAAAAGTATTTCCTTTTGTTAGTTTTAAATTTGCCATATCTCCATTTTAACGAACGTCCTCTCATTCTTGAATTATAAGAGAGGGTGAAGAAAAGTTCCTGATCTATCTCATCTGTACCATTCTTTATTTTGTGTTCTTATGCCCTATGTTATTTCTCACCTTTCTCAGATAAAAAGTCAGACTTTCTTTATATGCAAGTTTTTGCATATCCTTAATCATGTTCACAGGGTTCACCTGAAAAACATGTTCGTAATACATGGATCTTAATACTTGTCAAGGCTAACAAAAGACTCTAATAGGATGGGCAAATATCTGCATTACTGGTGTTTGGGGAAGAATGGAATTAGGAAAGACATCTACATTCTTTGTGCTGTATCCATTCCATCAGCTAATTTACAGTGACTTTTAATCCTAATTGCTTGATAGCTACCAGGAGACTCCTCTGCAATTATGAATTCATTTTGAGAACATTCAAAAACTTTCTTTACTTGCTGTAAAGTTTCTATGAAGAGCTCCACACTTTAGAGGCTGAACAATTTCCTGTGAAGTTGAATTTCAGGGCAACTGAGTAGGGGCTGTTCAAAAAAAATACTCTGGCAACTGATAAAGAGGAATTAGCAGCTACAAGATGGCTTAGAAAGAGAACTGTTTCAGCTGTAGTTCAATTACTTGATAAAGTGCTAGTGGGATGTGCTGGGTAAAAATATTTCCATTTCATCAGTGGAAATGAACACATTTTCCAGCGAGGCTTTACTGGATCAGGCAGAAGAGTGATTTATGGCTGGAGGTGTATTTCATTCTTTGATATCCTGTTGTGGAATAAAGGAAGCATGCACTGGTACCTAGTCTGCAGGCGCATGTGTGAGAATTTCTTACACAGGTTGGCAGTTGTAGACCCAACCTCGAGCTGGTAAACATTTTTGGTTACAATGGTTTTCAATCAGAAAATGGTGATTTGTCAAAATGGGCATGTTACACAAAAACATGTTGTTGATTTGAAAACTTCAGTTTTAAAAAATCCAAACAATTTGAAATGGTTTGTGGTTTCTTCTGCACTCCCAATCGTATAATTCTTCTGTGAAGGAAGCTCCCTTTGATTTTGCATTGCTCATGGGATATTTTCAGCAAGATCAATAGGTCATTGGTAAGAAATTTTAATACATTTTACACTGATGCCAAGAGCTGACAGATAAGGCACATGTAGAGTACAAGATACAATATACTAAAAAGTCATCACTTACACTACCACTGTGTAGTAACAGTTAGTATCTCAGGGATGCAACAATATTTCATTATATGTAGAATAAGAAATAACTTTGCTGTCTCAGATATCACTCCAGGTAAATGTTGAAATGTTAATGGCATCCACTTTATGAGCCTGAACTTCCATTCCCATTCTGCCAAGAGACTTCCATAGAGGTCAGTGTCTAGTTTTGGTGTGCAAAGGAAACAGGACCAATCCTTAAGATTATGTAGTCTAGTTTCATTTTAAACACAAGACTTCAATAGGGCTATGTACCGGGGTCTGCCTATGTGTTGTAATTTACAGGACTGAGACCCAAACTGTCATCAGTCCAGACATAGGTGGGCTTTTAAAATTGTGAAATAATAGAGAATTAAATAAAAGCAGAGTCAAGTTTTTTTACGATGACCAAACATCAGTTTCTTAAAATGTTTGCCTGATTGGAGAATCATGTAGTCTGATCTTCTTATGATAACTTTGTTCAAGATTTCTGTCACTTGAATTTTATACTGTAAAAAACATAAACAAAAAGTAATAATCAAATGCTCTTTTGCTGACAAAATGACACTATCTTCTGGTGCAGCCATAACTCTACTGTGATATTTTTCAGAGCGTGAATGGATAGTCTACGTAGACCAGACTTTAGTGCAAGGAGACATACTTAGTTATGTTATTTAATCAGTGGGATCTCCCAAAGAGGAATGTAAGTGTAACCCACAGGAGAATGTGTCCCCCTCTGGACTTGATACACAGAGGATGAGTTTTTACAGCTACCTAGCCTTGGCTTTTTAGCTTAAGCTGGAGTAGCTCATGCTTTTAGGTTTGTAGGTCCTCCGTTCCCAGCGTGTCAGTCAAGATGGCAGCTATCACAATAGCACTAATTAAAGACCTACAAGTTTGACCCTTATTCACACTGAGTGGCACTTAACACAAGTAGTCATATTTAAATTAATGTGGCTCCTTGTGTGAGTAACAACTGCTCAGTATGAATATGGATTCAAGAATCAGGGTTTATGTAGCTAGAGGCTGGCATTTTTAAAGGGTCTGAAAAGAGTTCAGTGCCCAATTTCTACTCAGACTTTCTTTACAAATATGAAGGCCCCTATTCAGCACTGAAGCACATTAATTTACCCTGGCAGTACTTTGACTTCGTTGGGATTTGAGCATATACTAAATTGCTTTGCTGATTAGTGGTGGGATTACCCGTCTGCTTAAAGCTAAACACGTTGCTAAGTGTTTTGCTGGATTGGGGTCCTTTATAGCAGCTTGCATCTAAATAGATTCCAATATGCTTCAAAAACTCTACTTACGGTGAATGATTTATTACTGTGTAGGGTGACCAGATGTCCTAATTTTATAGAGACAGTCCTGATATTTGGGGCTGTGTCTTATATAGGTACCTGTTACCCTCCAACCCTGCCATGATTTTTCATACTTGCTATCTGGTCACCCTATTACTGTGCAAGGAGTCCCATTGGTATCAGGGCTGCATCCACCTCTTCTGGTGAAAGGTGGCACAGCACAGTGATACTACCCATCGAATTAAGAAAGGAAGTGGAGAACATGGTATCCAGTTGAAGTCATAGGAAAAATGTAAGTAGACAGAATGGAATTTCCCCAGATGAAATTTCATCAGAACTGGGGATTAGCTCCCCCTTGGAAAAGACTATCAAAAATGATCAAGAGATTTATCCACCCACCTGCCATTGACATTACTGGGAGTTGTGGGGTTAAAATCTCCTATTCAGTTTTGGTAATCTTGATGCTGGTATATTCATTCATAAGAGTGGTTGAATTCCTGCTTTAAATGCAAAACTCAGCTCATGCCTCTATAACAAATACAGTTAGAATGGCATTGAATATGTGATGTACACAGGAGTAATGGGATATTGTCATTATGTTTGAAATAGAGCTGTGTAGGATTTTAGTTTTGAATGGAGTTTCACGGTTAATTTTTATCTTTTAAATTGAAAAGTGAAGCATCCGGATTAATTTTACACAGTGGCTTATTGAGTTTACTTCACAATCTACACTCTCATTTTGTTAGTCTTGAGGGACAAAAAACATCACTGCTTCTCAGCAGAGTGCCCTAGAAGATTGTCTAGCATGTGGTGTTTGATGGGGTGAAGAAAATAAACATCTCCTACAGAAGATGTAAATGACCACCATAGGGGGCTGATCCCTAGAGACGCTGAGCACCTGAGTGATGCTGAGTGCATCCCTCTCCCATTGCAGTCAATCCGTAGAACCCCTTTGGGACTCTTTCAGGTGGCAGGTGTATTTAGGTCAGTAGGAGCCCTTTGAATGATAAGGACCCATGTGTTAGTTTGTGTTTAAGGCTTCCACCATCAATTTTTCTTCACATACCTGAAGCCAATACCACTTTCTGCTGCGGTCAAATCTAGCGAGCTAAGTGGTACTGGATACATTGTTTACATAGCTGGAGGTATAAACAAGTGGAACAATTTGGAATTAACTTGATATTCAAGATGAGATTCCAGGGGAAAGAGAGGGGAGGACCATCTCACTCAGTATTTGGCTGTGCCAACTAACAAGGACAATCAGTTCAAACTCAAGTAGCATCTGACACTGATGAGCTGCTATTTTGAGAGAGGATCATTGAATTCAAATTAGTCTCCCTCTTCTATTGTAAAACAACTATAGAGGGGGAAGGTAATCCACCTGCTCTTCTTTTATAGCTTTGGCCCCAGTTTCAGTAAAGTTATGACTGCAATACCTCTGCACAAAAGTGGAATTGTGCAGTGGTGACCAGGGCTTAACATGTCTTGTAAGGGCAGTCCAGCTGGAGACTCTCTACCATTGCTGAAGGTAGAATGGATGAACTCTTCACAGAGAACAATCTGAACTGATGAATGTAACCATCTTTCCCTGTTTATGATATGCGATGCTACACAGAGACTGTCCTTTGCACAAAGGGACTCTGATCTGGTTGAGCCATCTAGGTGGTGTTGTGATACAAATAACAGCAAGTAATAATAAACACTGCAGGGATAGAGGCAAACATTTGTGTAATGAGAAGTAATGGGGGAAGTTACTATCTGGAGGATTAATTGGGCTTTGGTAAAATCAGACATGGTCTTTCATTAAGGTGCACCAGAATGTTGTCATGCCTTACTAAAGTAATACCTGCCAAATTGTTCGGAAGGAGGTCGGTTTAAATGTTGAACACTGTCCACTAAATCTAAGCTGAGATCATTACTCTCATTTCACTGAAGACATGAGCTGACCCTGAATCATAAACCTAGAGGTTGAGAGCCACCAAGCTCTCAAGCGGATGCATTTGCTAGAGATTTTTAAGAAAACTGAATTCTCCTCCTTTTTTGCCTTCCATTGCTTGCATCAGTCACTAAAAAAATGTATGTGGTATGTATAAGGACTTAGCCAGCTTTGGCATTTGTACTTACAGTGACAAAATGCAAGTCTATGCAGATCACTGGAGGAATATTGTTCTGACAGCCCACTGAGTTGCATATCTCCAAACTTTTCTGGTTAATGTACCATGGAGCACGTTCTACCCCTACCCCTTCTGACACCCCCCCCCCCCTTGTGCTGATGACACTGTTCTCTGAAGCACTATTTGTCATGGAACATGGAAAAGAAACACTCCTTTCAGCTGGAAGCATCCCAGCGTTCCTGTTTCAAATGCTTCCAGCTGCAAAAACAGGGGAAGTATCTCCCCTTTTGTTTATTTCACAATACTCCTCACCAGAAGAAATCTGGATACAGAAGCACATTGTTTTATTTAATGTGAAAATGGTAGAGATTCTGCTGAAAAGATGTTAGAAAGAAATACCAGGGAGAAGGCAATAAAAAAAGTTAAGCAGGACCACTTGAATGTATAACAATGTGACATCGATACAAGGCTGCAGTGGGCTTTGTTTTAATTTGCATGCTTATGTTAATGTCGGCTTCTAATTAGGGTATCTATTAAACCTCCATAGTAACAGGGAAATGTTTCAATTAAATGTATCCAAAGTGGGCAGCAATAAACCTGAATTTTTTGCACAAAGTAATGCCAGCTCCATTATGTTCACTTCCAGAGGATCGTACAGCTTCGTTTTGTATGATAAACAGGTTAAAAAAAGCTGAGTAGAGCAGTGATGTACATTATTCATCTTAAAAATACATTATCAAAAGCCTTGGGGGGCAAAAATGTTGCTGTGCAAGCACAGAGGTGGATGGAATTCAAACATCAGACTGTTCAATGCAAGCAATGTGGAGGATGTGAAGATCTAAAATGAGAGACGATTCCCTGAGTGTTACTATATTCTCAGGAATCTGTTGTTCTTTTGTTTGTTTTTGTTTTCTTACCGTTTTATAAGAAATACTTCTAAATTCTGGGAAATAGAGCCCAAAAAAGAGGAAAGCTTGAAAGCATGACAACAGTGTTCTCATAATATTCTATCTGAAAACGAAGACTTATTTCAGACCATTCAGGAAGACACATTTTAAATGTATTCAGATATTTCAAAGATGTACTTTTATGGCAGGACCCTGCAATGTACAACTTCAGCAAGTGCTTAAAGTTAAGCACGTAGGGATCAGTGTTTTCCTTTACTGGCCCTCCACTCTCCCACTTGCAGAAGCACTGCTTTAGCTCAGCAACACTGAGTGTTCTCATTCACTTGTAGAATAGTCTGGTCATAACTTCTGTGGGACTTTGCATGTGCTTAGTTACACACACGCTTAATTTTGTTTTTCTAGGTTAAAGCTGTGCCCATGACACTTGGCTGCTTGCAGAACTGAGCTGTAACATGACACGTCTAGGATATAAGGGAGGCAGAAATTTTAAAACATCCTAAACTGATTCCCTCTGTCACTACGTTCACAAAACTCATGTAATCGATCCTCTCCTGACACAGCAAAGCACAAATTCTATGATTCAACTTGTCATTTTGTTTTCACTTTCCTAAACTGAAAAAATTAAATGAAACAACTTTTTATGTCAAAATAAAATGACAATTTTGGTTCCCTTTCACAATGCCAATTTGAAACAAAACTTTTATTTCAACATTTCTTGATGTAAATTTGAAAATTTCACTGGAATTGACACTTTCTCACCAAAAACAAAACAAAACAAAAACAAACCCTTTAAATGAAACTACCTTTTTGGCAAGAAAATTTTCCAGGTGAAAAATGTTAATTAATTCTAGTGTTTTCTGTGATTAGTTTGCCCAGTCGTAGAAGGGATCAATTTAAATCAAGGTATTTAGCCTATATCACAATGAATATAAGTGAAGTGGTATAGAAAAACCTTCAAATGAGGATGTCATTTCAGTCATACCATTTTCCTGGTCAGTCATCTTAGTCTGGTGTTTTGAATAATATAACTTATGATTACATGTATTTTTATTTTCGAAATGAGGAAACGTATCTGACTTGTTCATATGCACATAGCAGCCCTCAATACCTGAAGTAGTACAGACACGCTTTTAGTTCACTTCTTGTTTTTCTAATGATTACCATGAGTTCTGTCCCCAATATTGTGTGTGTGTGACTGGCCAATTCTTGTGTTATCTGTGAACATAAGTTTGCCGATTGAGGACCAACTGTTGTACTGAGCTCCAAACTGCAGCTTGCAGAAAAATGAAAAAATCATGAATATTTTGGAATTGTTTTGAAAAAAAATTAATCCAATGTTTTCATTTAAGGTTTAGCTGTTTTTAAATGAAGTTTCAGGTTTTTTTAAAGAATTTTATCAACTTAGGTACATGATGGGATTTTAAAAAAAATACAAGTTTTAAAAAAGTCAAATGTCTTATTTGTTGGAAAATTGAAAATTGGTGGAAAATCTTGATTAGAAATTAAAAATGTCAATTCAGGGCATTTTTTATTAAATACTTTTGTGAAAAATTAACTGCAAACCACAGATACTTTGCATACACGTTAAGGATGATATATCTCTTAACTGGTCTTAGAAATGTACTAGTTGTGTATTGATTTACCATTTCCCCTCTCTTGCAAGGTATGTTAAACTTGTTATACGAGCTTTCTCTGGTAAAGTGGTTTTTTTCAGTTTATTGGGTAGCTAAAAGTTGCAAATTCTAGTCCTGATATTACATGTATTTATTTTACTGAAATAAGCTATCCTATCTGTACATGTGGCCAAAGATCATGATGACTCTGATTCAGCAAGGTACTTAAACTCATGCCTAATCTTAAGTATCTGAGTTGTCCCACTGAAGTATAATTTAGTAACGAAAAATATTGTGCTAATTGAAAGTTCTGTGTAGTAATTGATATTGATGGAGCTATTCATTGCGACCTTTCTCCTTTATTCCTCATTTTCAATATGGACTGCGTACTTGTTTACCATTTTCAGTTAGTAGCAACAGTGCCAACATTTTGTTTTCTGATAGGCATTTATTTGATTAGAATTAGAAAATTTTTAAAAAAATTGTTTTTGATATTTCACTCTTGTAATACAAAATCACCTCTAGCTGGAAATCACAGTGTGTTTAGCTAAAGTACAAATTTAATTGTTCTTTTTTCCATGCCATTAACTAGCAAAAAGAATATCCATGTGTTTCAGGTTTTCCATTGTCTTGCGTATGTAAATATATGTGCATTTTTTGCTCTCAGCTATTTACTTGGAGAGTATAGAAGATTTTATCTGAGCAGATACATGTATTCGCAAATGGGCCACACTGAACTTTGAGCTTCTTGGACAGATGCAGTATTTTTTTACCTGTTGTTTTCATTACTTAAATCATTTTGTCTTTTTCAATGCTATAAAAAAACGAGCTAAACATGAGATATTTACTCTAGATCCTCATTCTTTACATCTGGGAAATTGCACTCATTGCAAAACACCATCTTTTCCCTAATGATTTGACTGAACACACAATGTTTTCATTATCTGAACCTCTGGCCTTCAGTTACAAACATCATCTATATACAGATTATCTTTAAAAGAAACAGTTTATCCGTTATCCAAATCACTCAGTTTCTGCAAGTCCCTTTATCACAAAAGTACATTATGCTTGATGGAAGAGCTAGTGATAGAGTACATCAGCACATCTTTAACTTTAAGCATATGCTTAAATCACATTGACTTTGATGGAACATAACTACGTGCTTTAATGCTTTTCTGAATACGGATGGACCGCTGAACTGGGGTTTCTATGGGTAAGGGATCACTGCTCACTAAGCCCAGGTCTGTGGGACCTGGGCTAGTGGACTCAATGGTTTCCAAGCCAGTTCTTGAGCGTTCTTGTTCAGTCAGGCTGAGCTTGACTCGTAAAGGTCATTGCTCATATCTCATTATAGTGATGCAGGACAATGGACCTAATTAATCACTGTGTCAATCTTCTGTCTTTGATGGAATTAATTTAGTCTAATTAGCTTGGAGGGAATTTATCCTTAGCTGGGTTTCTCCCCAAATTTAGTTAAAAGGAATCCAGGTTTAATTTAATGACCCTGAAGCAGACATTGAAAAATAGAGCTTTGTAATCCTTTTGGTGCCAGTACAGTTCAGTTTAACTGACTGAGCAGCCAGTGTTGGAAAGTGGTAGTGATTATCCCTTGTATACAACAGACAAAAGTCTGTGCAAAGATCAGAAATGAAGATCATTTATTGCTAATGTATGACAATTGGTTAAGACTGAAATAAAAATGCTGAGCTCTGTCATTTTTGGAACAAAGTTAGTGTTTCCTTCAGTGTGAATTGGTGTTTCTTCCACAATGTTTTGATTAATTATGTTGGTCACTCAATCAAGGAAACATTTTTGACAGTGCAGTGAACTGAAATGACCTAGAAATAATTCCCTAACAGAACCTGACACTTTTGTTTATCTCTAGATAGATATTTATTGTCTTGCTCAGAGAAGATTTTTGTCAAAACACTACTGAGTGGCTCTCAGGGCAGTTGCATACCATCAACTGCAATACCAGACGACATAAAAAAACCCAACAAGTCATTTAATGATTTTCTGCACCACAAGTTCTGGGGTATGGGAATGAAACTTTCCTTGTAAAGATCCAGAAGCTGGCTGTTGTCTTGATGCTTGGAAACATAGCATGGCACCAACAAAAGACACAGCAGCTTTTCAGGAATCAGCTGGGGAGGCATCAGAATCCTCCAGACAAATTATCTAGACTGAGTCCTTTCCTCTGCCCTTTAATGTAAAACCAACCCTGAGCACAGATGGAAGCAGCTCATTGTGAGACATATAGATTGTCTCTAAAGAGCTGTGCTGGTAAACTGCGTATGATTGACAGAAAGAGAATCTCTCTGCTCAGACTTGCAGTC
Source organism: Emydura macquarii macquarii (assembly GCF_026122565.2). Taxonomy (NCBI): domain Eukaryota; kingdom Metazoa; phylum Chordata; order Testudines; family Chelidae; genus Emydura; species Emydura macquarii. The sequence goes on along the minus strand of NW_027132983.1, from coordinate 5,367,454 downwards.
AGTGTTCTGTTTTCAGCTAAGGGCCTCCACAACAATCTGTCACTACCATGGTAGTTGCTGAACTCTGGTAGCTAGTGTATCTGTTCAGTTCAGTAAAACAATCAATGAAAATGGAAGATATGGATAAGAAAAGTCAATTATTAGCAAATATATCACTTATCGGGTGACATGTAATACACTGTGCCACTGCTGTACTATACCCTTCCAGAGGATCTACTCTCCACGGGTCTGAAGGCAGTTTACAAGCATTAAGGAGGAAATCAAGAAACTGGTGTTAACAAGGGTGGGATACTATATCCGAGGCACTCAGCGTATCACAATATCAGGTCCCACGATGTAGAGAGAGGAGTGGAGATACTTTCTTGTTCTCATGTACATGGTCTCTTCTTTCTTTGTTCTCTGTGGACTGATGTCATCTGCATAGAAGTTTAGGTGAGTTCTGATGGTATAGGAATTGTGGTTATTGCAAAGGCTTTTGAAAATCCTTTTTGGAAAATAAAACCAACCCCCCAGTTCTTTCAAATTCACCTCTATTTGGCTTTTATAGACTTCATTGCTTTGCACGACAATCCTTGCATTGTACAGGAATTGTGCTTCTGCAATGTAACAAACATGCCAATCAGCTGAGTTTGAGTTTTTATAGTACAATTTGGGTATTGCCTGATTTATTCCAGTGCTGTTAGTGCAGAGAAAATTCCAGACTCAAATGTAAAGCTTGGTTTTGCTTTAAAAAGTTAAGTGACTGAGTGCGCCGGTATTTACTATATCCAAGGACAGATGATTAAGATATTCCATTATGATTAAAGCACCATTGCTGGCAAAACAGATTAATTTCTAGTTCTTGTGACACTGCCTCATCTGTCTTGTCCTTCTCTAAGGCAGTTTTGGCCACATTTAGCACCATCAAGTACTCATGACTCACAAATAATTCACCAGATTACTTCAGCCTGGACTATCAAAATAATAAGCATGAAGATCTGCTATTAACCCTAATATTAACCACTTAAGATCTTAGAAAAATGACACATGCTAGATTGAAAAATTAGTGTAAAATCTGTTCTTTATTATTACTCTATCATGAATTTACAACCCACATGAGCTCCTGGAAAGTAAGAGATGGTGCTTATAGAAGTATATTTTTCAGAATGATTGACCAGTACACTCAGCAATAGTTCTTTGTTCTCTGTAGAGAAGAATGATGATGGATGCTATGGAGATACCAATACAATTTTTTCTCTTGTAATAATGAGGTGGTTTGTCTCAGCAAATGTGGGTGCTCAGTTGGGAACTGTAAAAGCTCTGAACTGTGGCATAAAAGTGTAAGTCTGACAGTGAACTCACCTTCCTGAAATATCATCAAAATAAACTTGTACCATGGATCCAAAAAGTCAGTTTTACATCGCTTGGAAAAAAAGAAAAGGAAAAAAAAAACAAAAACAAAAAAAAACCTGCTAGCAAATAAAGCTTCCTCCAGATTTATTTTCACCAATGAGACCGAGCATATAAATTGATGGAAATTGTTTTCTGAGGAATCAGACTAACAGACATCTGTAGAGTGATACTTCATACTATTTGGACCAAATTGCCACCTGCTCTGTCATGTTGGTGCCTCCTCAAATCTCTTCCCTCCTACAACCTATTGTGCTTCCTGCAACTCCCATGCAGGTTGCTACACTGGCCTTATGCCATATCTACATAGAACAATGACCTTTTCCTTGAAGCCATTTTGGGATTACATAGATGCGCTCTCAATTATAGTCAAACAAGTTTATTCCCAAAATGGAATTTTTAAAAGTGATATTAAAAACATTGGCTAGATCTTGAAGCTACTGTGATTTGTGCCAGCTGAGGATCTGTCCTGTTATCCAAATTGCATACTCTTCCTGGTACCTTTTAATTCACTCAGCTATTTGTTGTGGTTGGCACCAGAATAAACCTGGAACTCCCAAGCCTCCAAACACTGAAATCAGAGTTCAGTTATATTTCGAGACAAAGACTATGTTAATATGGAGATAAGGTTGAGAGTACATATCAGTAATTTTAAGAGTGAAAAACTATTACAGAGACATTATAATTAGCACAAATGCCAGGCATTCCAAACCCAGGAAATTTACTCTTAAAAGAAATTCCAATGTTTTAAGGTACCAAAACAACCTTAACTCTGCCCTATAGTGACTCCCTTCAATATCCATATAATTATCATAAGGACATCTTAGTGTTTGTGGTCCCAGATGAGAAGAAACATAAGTCTTTAAAATATATTTTTGCCTTATGATGTCACTAACACTAACTATACAGGTGATTTAGACCTGGGGAAAGAAAGAATTGAGAGATTCAAGGTGGGGAAAATGCCAGTAAACCAAGAGTATCCGAGGAATGAGGTTAGGTTATATCTAGTGCCCTCAGGCACACTTACTTTAATGGTCATTTTCCTTAGTTATTCCTTGAGGAAGGAATGATGATTCTTTTCTAAAATCTTATGGTAGGGAAATATTCTCTTTGGTATTGTAAGAGACAAAAGGATATTAGGTAAGATCTTCAGCTGGTATAAACTGGTGCAATTCCAAACTGAACTCAATTGTGCTACACTGATTTCCACAGGCTGAGGATCTAGCCCATAGCAATTAGAAGTTTACTTCAGGCCCTTTGGAGCTCTTCATGCTTAGAGTAGATTAGGCTCAAGCTTGAGATCATAGCTTGCCATTTATCGCTGACCAGTGGAGCACCCTTGTTGTGAAACTCTAACCTGTATGGCCACATTAGACCATATTCTTTTATTCTCATTTTGTTTTATGTTTAATTATGAAACAAACGGCCGGGACATGCTTGGCAACCTTCAAGCTGTTCTGAGGTAATATGCCACTGAATGTGAATTAATGCCCTAATTAGCTCCAGTGCAGTGGATTTCCAAGGGAATTTAGGAAAATGAAGAAACAAATCAGGTTTTCAGAGAGTAATCTGAACAGGAGTTACAATACATTTCACATTCTCCCTTCCCTATAAGGAGCGTTCTGAGTGATCTTTTGGCACCTAACTCCTGTTGATTTCATTGGCAGTTAGATACTTGAATACTTTTAAAAATTTGCCACTGAGTGCCTAGCAATCTTTAATGTATTTACCCTCACAACACCCCTATCCCCAAATGTGGAACTGAGGTACAGAGAAACTAAAGCCCAGATCCTCAAAAGTATTTAGGATCCTAAGTGATTTGACCAAAAATCACAGAGGCATTCTGTGGTGGAACAGGGATGCAAACCCCAGTCTCCCAAGTGATATACTAGTGTCCTAAGCACTGAACCACTTCTTTCACTGCACACTTCTTTCAATGATGTGTAGAGTACGTATACTACATTCCCCCCAAGCATAGGTATAAATAGCAGTGTAGTAGATGATGAGGCACTGCTTAGATGAATAAAGACATTCCTGAACTTTGCGGGTATGTACTCTACATTGCTCTCTATTTGCCCAAGCAATGCTCCTCCCTCCCTGTCTATACTACTGGTTTTAGCTGTGTAGTGACCCGCAACTACCTCTCTGCAGCAGGAGACCTGGCAAAGTCTTTCCTCACTGAAGGGAAAGCTTAGCAGCAGGGAAAGACTTTGGCAGGGGAAAGACAGTGTGAAAAGACTCCGTCAGCTCCCAACTACTTCCCTCTGCCAGAGCCTTTCACTGACACTACTCACCGCAGTGTGGACACAGCCTGCAATTCACTGTGGCATGTAGCTATACATACCCTACATGCAACTGCAAGTGGTGTGCAGCATAGACTGAGGCTATGTCTTCACTGATGGCGGCAAATTCGGGATCGACTGAGTGGTCAGTGAAGACCCACTCAGTCGATCCAGAAATTGACATAGTAAGACCACCTCCTGAAGTGGCGTATGCTGTGTCGACGGGAACTTGGTTCCCGTCAGTGCAGTGCATTGAAGACGGAGCACAAAACAGAAGCACAGAAGTCAACGGGAGTTATGCAAGTTTTTTGCGTAGTTTGTGTATCTCCGGTTGACTGCTGCCGAATCTCTGAGCCCATAGCCTCAGTCATCACTGGAAGACCACACTTTCTAACAAAATGCTATAATGACATACAACTCTAAACTGAATGCTGGGGTTTTGCTCAATGTATCTTTTTTCCCCTACAGAATATAGAATCAGGATCTTCAAAATAAACGTAAAACATGAAAATATCAGCATTAGCTCTATCATGTTTAACAGCAATGTTTAAACTAATTTTTGCACAGAAGACTAGCAATGCATAAATGATTTAAATCTTCATGAAAAAGACGTCAGTTAATGAAAGGCTCAAACTCAACCCCTTTAGGCTAACAAAGGCCTTTTCAAATCAAATCAAGAATAGAAATTTCAACAAAGGGGGAAAAACATTATTAGTTTATCAAATCAGTAAGTATTTTTATTAGTCACACGTGCCTTTATGTCTGAAGCAGGAAGAAACGTCACATCTTATTGCATTCTAGAATTATTTTGTTGCGTAGAATCCTGCACTTTAGAATGGCAAAAGTAAGCCAGACAGGACAGCACTGACAAACATACAATGCAAATGCTTAGAGGATTAGTTGTTTGCATTCATGATTCTAAGAAATAGAAGGAGTGAGAGCAGCAGATAAGGACAGTGGACTTCAAAAAAGAAGATTTTAACAAACTTAGATGATTTAACAAAATCTTCCCATGGGAAGAAAATCTCAGGGATAAAGAAGTTCAGGAGAGCTGGTAATTTCTCAGGGAGACAATATTAAAAGCAAAACTGCAACCTATTCTAATGTGAATGAAAGATAAGAAGAATAGTAAGAGGCCAATATGACTCCATCAGGAACTCTTTAGTGACCTGAAAAATCAAAAAGGACTCCTACAGAAAGTGGAAACATGGATGAATTGCTGAAGAGGAGTACAAAAGAATAGTACCACCATATAGGGACAAAGTCAGAAAGGCTAAGGCACAAAATATGTTACATTTATCAAGGGACATTTAAAAAAAAAGAGGTTCTTTAAATATATTAGGAGCAAGAGAAAGAAAAAGGAAATTGTAGGTCCTCTACTTACCAGGGAAGGAGAGCTAATAGTGGATGACATCAAGAAGGCTGAAGTACTTAATGATTATTTTGTTTCTGTCTTCACAAAAAAGAAGTGGTGACCAGATTCTCAATACAATTAATATTAATATGAAGAGGGAAGAAATGCAAGCAAGAATAGGGAAAAAGAATAGGTTAAAGGATATTTAAAGAAGGCAGATGTAGTCAAGCCAGCAGGGCCTCAGGAAATCATCCTAGGGTACATAAGGAGCTAGCTGAAACAATTTTAGAACCATTAGCAATTATCTTTCAAAACTCATGGAGGATGGGTGAGGTCCCAGAGGACTGGACATGGGCAAACATAGTACCTATTTTTAAAAAGGGGACTAAAAAGGACCTAGGGGAATTATAGACTATTCAGTTTAATTTAGATACCTGGAAAGATACTGGAACAAATTATTAAAACAAAAAATTTGTAGACACCTTGAGGATAAAAGGGTTATAAGGAACAGCCAACATAGATTTGTCAAGAACATTTCATGCCAAACAAATCTAATTGCCTTTCACAGGGGCACTAGTCTAGTGCATGGGGGGGGAAGACGTGGATTATATATTGATTTTAGTAAGGCTTTTGACACAGTCCCACATAAGCAAACTAGGGAAATGTGATCCAGATGAAATTACTATAAGGTGGGTGTACAACTGATTTAAAGACCATACTCAGAGTAGTTATTAATGATCTGCTGTCATATTGGTGGGGGGGCATATCTAATGGGGTTCCACAGGGTCAGTCTTGGATCTTGTACTATTCAATATTTTCATTAATTTCTGGATGACATCAAGCTTGGGGAGAGAAGGGGTTTCAGGCACTTCAGAGCACAGGATTAGAATTCAAAACGACCTTGACAAAATGAAATTGACAAATTAAAAATCACCAAGCTAAAATTCAATGAAGAAAAGTGAAATGTGTGGTGTTTTATAGTCAAGTAATCCACTAGTCTTAATATTAATTAATTGCTAGTAACTTAACAGCAGTCTTCATTAGATATATAGTAAACATATATACAAAGCATCTTAATTCAGCTCAATCTATCAGTCTAACCTAAAACGAACTGCTTCCTCCCACTGTCAGCTCCCACCACAATAACACATCTCCTTTCAATTATTTAGAACAAATTTGTGCGTGTGTGTAATCAGAATTAGATTGACAGTTTTCTATAAATCTTTAAATGGGTTTCCTTTGGTACAATGACTGTCTAACTTCTATATTTGCTGTATTATTGAAGTGGTTCTATGTCATTTTCATTTTCTTGCTGCTCTTGTTTTTGTACTGATTCATTTCTTCTTTTAGCTGAATTTGGTCTTCCAAGTAACCATTGCAAACGTCTCCACTTTCCTCTATACACTTGACCACTATTAGTCAGGACATCATAAGACTGAGCGTGCCATCTCTTTTGTTAAAGTATCTTTCTGGGTCTAATTTTCTATCATTCCATTTCAAATAAGGTAGTTTGTGTGAACATGACTCCAGATGTCTGGCATGGTCCTTTTTTGAAATATTAACTAATGAGATAGTATCTGAATCTGCCAATGCAGCTCTACTAAATATGTGAATTTTTTTTGCATGCAAAAGCCAATTCTAAGGCATCTTTTTCAGTTTGAGCATACTGACATTCTGGTTTTGACATAGCTCTAGATTCACAAGCAACTGGTTTCCATAGATCACTGTATGTTTGTAATAGAACTGCTCCTAGACTTTGTTTGGATGCATCTGAAATGAATGTTATAAGTCTCTTACTACCAAATAGTTTCCTACTGGAGCTATTTTTATTAGTTGATTAAACTGTTTAAGTTTTTGGTGTTGACAGTCCCAGTTCCATTGATTATTTTTACAAAGTAAAGCCCTTAAATCTGTTGTTTTTTCTGATAAGTTAGGTATGTATTTTCCTACAAAATTAACTATTCCCAAAAATTTCTGTAAAACTGCCTTTTCTTTGGGGAAAGCAATATTATCAATGGTTTGTATTCATTGTGATCCTTCACTGGTCACTATTTCTGCTAGAAACTTTAATTCTTGTACTCTAAATTTAACATTTGTTTCAGTCCTGCTGCTTTTGCGATAGATAATGCTTTAGTTAATCTTATATCATAAGTTCTTCCCCATATTATTTAAAGTTCTTCCTCGTATTATTATATCATCCATGTACATTTTCAAAAATATTTTGTATTTCTCTGTGAGATACCTCTGGACCTGAACATAATCTAAAAGGTATCTTTTAAAACAGTAATTTCCAAAAGGCATGTTAAACGGACATAGCAATTTATTTTCTTGCGCGAATGGTATTTGCCAAAATCCATTCAAAATGTCTAAAGAAGAAAAACATGTTGCTCTTATTTGTCCAAATATTTTTCCCTGTGAGATATTTTAAAATGTTCCTTTTTAACGTACTTATTTAAATCTTTTGGATCTAAACATAACCATAAGAATCCATCTTTCTTGTCTACTAATTATTAATGAATTCACCAACTCAGTCGGCTCACTCTTCAATTCTTTTAATTATATCTAAATTAACTAATTTTTCCAATTCCTTTTGAACCCTATTTCTTAAAAGCTAAGGGTATTTTATTAGTTGCATGTATAACTGGTTTCTTTGCTTCATTTAACTCTATTTCATACATTGTATCCAATTTACCAATGCCAGTGAATAATTCTATAAATTGAGGTTCTGTTTCCAGTGTTTCAGAATCCTGAATAGTCTGATATCTACCAATTAGATTTAGTGATAAACATATTTCTAAATCTAAAATAGAAATTCCTTATCCCTACTACAAATCTTATATTTTCTAAATTATCTTTAATACCTGTAATTCATAAATTACTTAACAGGTTTTTTTTCACCACTATAAGATTGTAAAGGTGTATTTGTTCTCTTACTACAGGTTTTTACTTATTTTATAATTTCTTCTGAAATTACATTAGTTTTTCACCGATACCTATTACATATGAAATAAATATTCCATTAGTAGATAGTGTAACTCTCCAAACCTCCTTTTTCAGAGAGTCACTTAGTTTCAAAATACTTAGAAATAAATTTTCTTTATCTGTAATGGCAGCTCTGAGTTCCTTGCTCAATATCTTTTCTGAAACTTTTAAATTTTGAATTAAAGGTATATTTCTAATTTTTTTCATACATCTCTGTTTACAAAGTTTTGCAAAATGGCAGATTTGAACACATGCTTAACATTATCTAGGTTGGTGCCTCCTTCCACATCTAGACCATTCTTTCACATACTCACATGTGTTAACTTTCACTGGTTTCCTCCATAGATTTTTTTTTTTAACTTTTTTTTGTTATGACCATATTCAGATGTTTGTTCTCGTTCTGAATTGTGGAATTGTTGTTGAATAAGTTGAGCAGTGAGGAATAACTAGCTAGATGGTAGTACTGCTCAAAAAGATCTGGGGATTATAGTGGATCAAAAACTGAATACAAGTCAACAGTGTGGTGCAGCTGCTAAAAAGGCTAATACCAATCTGAGGTGTATTAATAGGAGTGTTGTATGTTAGACATGGGCGGTAATTGTCCCGCTCTACTCGGAACTGCTGAGGTCTCAGCTGTAGTACTGTGTCCAATTCTGGGCTCCATACTTCAGGAAAAATGTGGACAAATGGGAGAGAGTCCAAGGGAGAGCAACAAAAATGATAAAAGTTTCAGATGCTCTGTAATAGGCTTCCCAAGGGAGGTTCTGGAATCCCCAGCATTGGAGGCTTTTAAGAACAGGTTGGACAGACACCTGTTAGGAATGGCCATGGTATATTTGGTCCTACCGTGCAGGGGCTCGGACTTGATGACATCTTGAGGGCCCTTCCAACACTACGTTTCTGTGATTCCATAGAACATATTTATTCTAGTTAAAATAGAAATATATTTCTGCCACTGCCTACGTTACTTAAAAGGTATTGGCCTCTGTCTTTTTTTTATGTTTTCTTTAAATTAGTTGTTGGGAAACAAAGAATCAGATTTTCAAAACTAGCCTCTAATTGTGCAGCCAGACATCAAATACAGACACATCAGAATTCTATGATTTCTGGACAATACTGGAAAAAATCTGATTGGGGCTTTTTCTGTTAACAAGCATGTGCCAACTGTGTGCGACAATATGGGATTAGAATTTGCCTCGGGTTGAGGAAAATGTACTCATGGCATTTTCTAGGTTTCTCTGGCCTGCTGCAAGCATTCATGTTTACGTTGATCTTAGCTGTATTTAGTGCAGCTGAGCATTATGGGAAGGAGATAGTTGGCATGCCTAAAGACTGAAAAATGGAAAAGGATTGATGACACTTTTGGGAACTTAATTGCCCAGTGAACAGTGTTTTCCTAAAGTGATATTTAAGCTCCTGTCTGGTAAATTTTGGCAGGGAAAAAAGCTGGCCTACATGTGGTCTTCGGTACTGGTTGAAAAACTGGGGGCTGGGAACTTATTTTAGCAATCTGAAGTTATGTTACTCCCAGAGACTTGCAAGAGGAATGATCTAGTGTATACTTGTAATTTTTCATGAAAACTACACATTTTTTACTCTATTTTTTTTCAGTTTTTCCTTCCCTTCCCCTGCTGCTAATTTCCCCCCATTTCACCTCCAATTTTTCCTTTTTCCATTTTGCCACAAAAAAGTGTGATGGAGGGGGTAGCAAGAGAGAAGTAGGGGGGAACTTTATTAAAAATGGGAAATTCTGATGAAACTTTTTTTCTGATTTTTAAAAGTTTCATTTTACAAAATTTGACCAGTTCTAGTTGTTTTCCTTCTTATCTTCACTTTCTCTCAATCTTGATTATCTTTTTGTTCCCTCTTATGCCACCCAGGCACGATCAGTCTTTCCGGGACTTAGTCTGAATTTCATCTTCTGTGCCACTGCATACACAGCGAGAGCAAGAATAGTTTAAGTGCTCATCATTTAAATACCTACCTAAACTAATAATTAAATGTGTATAGAAATTAACCACTTAACGAGTAGGTAGGTGAAAGGAGTCTTAGCTGTTTGATAAAGAATGGCGGCTAGATTCACCTTTTCACTGTGGTAAGCAAAGCAGAACTGAATGAAATGGAAGGTGATGGGGTGAGGTAGGTTGAGAAGGGGCGAAGGTTAGCTGGGTCTGTGGCATGCTTCCATGCATGCTGGGATTTTGGGACTCTAAAGGGTCCAGCCACCTAAACGTTGCCCATTGAGGGTGTCAAATCCCATCCAAAGTTGTCATAGCACCGAGGGGTGAACAGTACAAACAAGTACATAGCACACAGCAGCAGCCTCCAGCATCTGACAACCCTTCAACGTTGAATATAACAACTAGATTTTCTTTTGCATGTTGTATTAATGAAAGCAAAGTAACTGAAAGGAAACCTGGCCAAATGCAGGGCAGCCAAGTCATCATAGATCTCCATTTCCTGATGATTATGCTGACCTATCCTCCCTAAGAGTTTATCCCAACTAAATAATTATAACTGTGTTTAAGGCATTTCATGGAGGGGGTCTCGTATTTCCAACACAGCTTAGATTTTTTTTTTTTTGCTAATGCTAAAATAACAGCATTATTTTAGAATTAAAATCTAAGTAGCTGAACTAACAAACACTCCTGATAAGCAACTATATGAATTTCGCTGGGGGCAGCCTGCAGTCCTGTAAGGAAGAAATGACCTTATGTGCATTTTCTTGTTCAATTGCTGTCAGGATTCCTTCAAGAGGAAGCACCTCTGGGAGAACATGGAAATATCACAGCGCTAACTCAATATCCTTAAACTAGAACTGCTTTCCTTGCTCATGCTTAACTCACTGGCAATGCAATCCAGCCATTACTAAGCACTGCTACTATCTGCCTGAAGTGTAACCTTTGCCATGTGATTTTTAATTTAAAAACACTGGGCCACAAAAACACGGTGAAAGAGAATTATACCTGGCCAGAAATTTTCAAAAGAAAATTTTTTGAAAGTTGCCTCCATCCCCTCCAAAGTTGTTCTATGTTTTGAAGAAATTGTGAAAGGAAGTCAGTTGCTTTCTTTGTTTATTTTCCTCCCTCTGGTTTAAAAAAGAGTAAAAGGGGTGAGGAGAGACTGACAGAGTTGAAAAAGGAAGGAAAAAAACTCTTTAAAAAAAAATAGGAGCACATTGAAACTCCAAAGCATTGTTCTGTTGCACTCATAATGGAGCTAGCAGCAACCTTGCCATTGAGCATAAACCCATTGGGACTAGGCCTAATTCATGCAGGGGAAGTGCACCTTTGTCAAGTAAGGGGGTGTAGGCAATAGCTTTGGTACAACTGTTTTTCAGAGCTCCCTGGTAATGGAGAAGTGCCAGGCCTGGGGATACAGTTCTTCAATTCCTGCTTCCAGGTTGGGGTGCAGGCCAGCCAGTCAATATTTTGACCTAAAGATCATGATAGAAAGTCAGGGTTGGTTTCCCGTTGCACATGCTTTTGCAGCTTTTTTTGTGGGATAGAACATGATGTCAAATTTCCTTTACAAGGGTGGAAAATGTTTCCTCAAAAAGGGCTCTGATTTTGAGACTATAGTTCATGAATCTACAATGTAATTGTGTTTGTACAAATGCAGCTTTCAGACATTGGTGCATGTTACATTTTTTGAGTGAGTATAAAGCACCCAATCCTGCAACTGCGTGGCCAACCAAATTAGTCCATTAGGACTGTGTCTGGGTAACAAATATATTATCATAGAGTTGGAAGGGACCCCAGGAGGTCATCTAGTCCAAGCCCCTGCTCAAAGCAGGACCAAGCTGCTTTGGCTAACTAATGCATAGCACACCCAACTATCCATGTGAGTGAGAGTATGCAGGATCATGTCTTAAATGTATAAACTAAGTGCTGACTTGATTTCAGCTTCTTCTATATTCATTCACCATGCATCCATAACTGCAGTACACTTGCACTGCCTAGCAGTGGAGAAACTATGCTCAATACAAACTTCTACTTTTATATTAAATACAATCTAGACCGAAGAAGGATGATCTAAAGACAATGATACTATTTCTATGATGCAAGGATCTAGTCATGCAGATGGTTTGCTAGGCTGCAATGGGTGTTTGGACAGAGCCTGCAAGCACAAACCTAATTTTTCAGCAATGGGGGTCAGTATAGCCCTATCTAATCTCATCAAAGGCATATGCCAAGACTCAGCATTTTGAGCTGGGCATGAGAAGACTTTATTTAGAAATGTATTTGACATTATTTTAACACTTAGAGATGATGGAGCTCAAACACTCTGTCTGAGCCTCTTTAGTTCTGACAACCACTGCAAATCACTTGTCAACCAGTACCAGTCTCACCCCTTGTTTTCATGCACTTTAAAGCCCTACTTCAGTTGCCGACAGCTGACCTATCACCTTAGCAACATGCATGACTAAATGCACAGAAATTCCCCTGGAATACGAGTTAGTGCTGTTCCCTGGCTCAACCTCCTCAGATACTCATACTGAAGACAGTCAAACCTAATATAATAAGCAGGTGAAGCTTGCTGCTTTCACCAGGTCTGAATTTGGTCCATCATCTCTCAATCCAGTTAATCTTGGCTCCTGTGATTGAGTGTGATCCTACCCGTAGAACAGGGAAATGCCATACTCCGATATTAGTGGGCTAAGTGGGAAAATACATTTCCTAGCAGTTAATGAACTTAATTTGAGTTAGATTCAGTTCAGAAATTGACAGAATGCTTCATTAAATTATAAATGGCTTGCCCTTAGAAAACACATACAAATATGATTTCCTATTAAACAATAGGGCTTAGATTTCCAAGGCTGCCTAATTTTAATGGAAATTGGTATCCAAAGCTCTAACTCAACTTTAAAAACCACAGCCAATATGTTTTTATATTTTAGGCTTTTCCAGTTTTTACTTTTTTTAGGTTTTAAAAACAAACCAATACAACTGATGCTCTCAAACTGTATTTCTGTCACTGCTAATTTTTTCATTTGGATTTTTTTCTTCTCTCTTCCTAATGGATCAGCACCCACCGTGAGTACTTTGTTTACTTCTTTGTTAGGTCATCAATCTTTCTGATATCATCATCAGAAACACAAGAGTCCTTGAAATGTTGAAACTCACTGCTGCATCACAGCTGGGAGCAATACAGTGCTTTTTGTGGGCACCATAAAACGTTGTTTGGGTTGTTTTTTTTTTTTTTTTTAATTGTGCTGATGGAATAGTGTTTTATTTACAAAGAGGATCTGGTAATGCGAGCCTGATACTTACTCTGGTGAATAATTCTTAGATGAATACATACCTTGAGCCAGATTCTCCATTATCTGTCTAGGCCTTAATTCAGCTAAGCATATGCTAAAGTCCCTCCCCTATTCAGCAAAGTACTTAAGATAATGGGACTTGGCCCATGCTGCAGTGCTTTGCTGAATCAATGTCTTAATCCTGTCCAATATGGATACAACCTGCTTCTTATACAATTTGCAAGGCCGTGTGGCTCATGCCAGGTATGTTCAGTGAGACTATTTGGAGAAGAGTAATTTACTATAGTGAGGACTCCACAATTGGATCCTTTATTCTCTGGTTTCTACCTAACTACCAGTAAGGCTGGTCAGATGAGGTACTTCAATGTTAGTTTGTAAAATTGTAGTGTATGGTTAGTTGCTGAGTATTGATTTAAAGTAGTTATTCCAAATAAGAACCAGTAATGGGCAGCTACTGAAGGACACCTGAAATAAATAAATGATTGTTTTGAGAGGGGGTTATACAACACAGTTACTATTTCTGGAACAGCTATCATTGGTTATTATGCAAAGACGGGCAAATTACTGACTAATTTATAATTGTACCATATTGATGGCTAAATACACATATACAGAGTGTGATGGTCTATCTCAACAAACTTTGTTTTCACCTAGTGAAAAAATCTCACCATCACATCATTTAATGTATAATATAACCTTTATTTTTTCCCTAAACTCTTGGAAACTTACATAACAACCGTGCTTTAATTATGACACCATTTATAGACATTTAAAATGCATCTTAATTTATAAATATTTTACATTTGGTCCATAGAATAGGTTGCAATTTACTAAATAATACTGTACTCTTTTAAACAGGCTCTGTATATATTTTAGAATATGTATATATTACATATATATTTTTTTATATAGAGATAGATTTGCTTGGTGTTCAGAGAATAATTCCTTATTGCAAAAAGCATATATGATCATACAATAATTTTTCTTCTTTAGGGCAAATACTACAAAAAGATACAGCTATTCACAGTTTACACACAGTAGTTCTACAACACTATTTTTTGTGCTATATATGATGATGGTTTGTACAGAGTTTGCTAAAGAGCAGATCTGCCAAACATCTGTCATAATTGTTTACAATCAAACATTAAATACTGCATTTTTCTTAGAACAACATGGGACTTGAATACATTAAACAATAAAGCGAAAGTTGGAATTTTTATCCTTAGTCTAATGAAAGTCACAATTATCATGTGTATGTTTTATGTATGATATGTATGTATTTTTTTCCTAAACCCTGAAAACTTACAAGACTTTCGCATTTAGGTATGAATTCAGCTACAGATATTTAGAATGTATCTTAGATTTCAGAATATTTTTACAGTTGACCTACTGTATGAAACAGTTTAGAAGCTACTAAACAATACTTTATATGATTTTATGACATATATTTCAACCTATGTATATATATATTTTCTACAATAATGTGCTTGACATTCTGAGAATAATACCTTATTGCAAGAACATGTTTGTCACCTTCAGACAAAAACAACAACAAAAAAAACCCCAACGTACACAGTTAATGTGTTTCACATAGTAGTTCTACGTAGATTGTGTGCTATCTAACATTGCACGTTGCACAAAAGTTTGCTGAAAAAGCATGTTTCATTGCACAGTTCTGTCACAGTCATACAATCAAACATCAAATACTGCATTTCCCATAACTCTTGCCATCCTACTTATAGCTGCCAAACAAGAAATGTTGAATAGGGCCTTATCTTGCATTTTCTACACAGGAAGAACTTTCATTAGCTTCAGTGGGAGTTTTAGCTGTGTGGGAAATGCAGAATAAAACCCATAATGGAGCTTTTCATATTATAGCAATAACTTTCCCTCATGCCTTCATCACCCACAATATGTATATCAATAAAAAAAATCAAGAAAATAAAAAATTTGTCTTCAAAGTGCTAGAGCGGTCCACGACTTGAAATTTGCTTGTTAGTTACAAACTCTGTTGAAAGACCTTTAAACAGACTGAATAAACTGTCCATGATTTAAAGCCCTAAATTAGAATTATAGGGAAATGATTCGATGTTTAACCTTTTGTTTTGGTTTCTATTTTGGTGGCAATACAATATTCTTGTTAATGGTGTAATATAAATTACCTGGCTTCATCTACAAATAGTTTGTACTGGTTTTACGTGGGAATCTTAGTAAGAGCCCATAATAGTTTCATATTACCATGTATTTTGTTAAAATGTTAGAATGAAATATTTTGCTTCTAAAATGTGTATCTTAAATTCATAGATATAAAAATAGAAATAAAATGATTAAAAAAGATACAGTAAGAGACTATGTTATGAGTTTATATGGAAGTAAATGTTAAAAGTCTAAGTGTAGATAATGTATTTTGCCAGTATGTAAGAAATTGTTTATACTATAAGTTTACAAATATCAGTCTAACTGACCATGTATCAGGAATGGTTTTTAACATAACTAAACAAAAAGTATCTGAAAAATAATTGAAAGAACCAAAAAAGAATAATGTTTGCTAATATGAATTTCAAGGGCAAACTTTTCACTGGAAATCATGTGTGTACAAAATACTTTGTCTGTAAAAAACAGCTTTCAAATGTAATTGTACTTCCTGCAAAATCAGAAATAACAGTCTTGGGATTCAACTGTAAGAAATATATAATTAAACTACTAAAAATCATCAGCACAAAACATCAAATTGTTATGCTAAAAGAGAGATTAAAAATGTCCTGCATGTCAGTTTACAAATTCCAAGGTAGTTAACTCTTATTGTGAAAGGATAAAAACATTAACAGTCTGTGGATTGCCCGAAAACATAACACTTTCAACATCTGAGCCCCACAAATGGTTTGATCATACCCCCATCAATTCCCTTATAAGTGGTGATCATCTTTTTTTCTTTTTTTTTTTTTTTTTTTTTTGCCACTAGAGGTAGGTAATTATATTCTTAGACATAAATTTGTGGTCATATTCAACCATATTATTTGTTTTTCCAAAGTAGCATTTGTACCTTTCCAATACAGAAATTCAGATATATGCCTCTTTGTTTGCAGAGTTGCTTTGTTGGGCTTGGTCCGGACCATTTTCAGAATGAGTAATGTCTTCACTTGGCTGAATCATTACTTGGATGCGCTGTTTAAATAAAAAAGAGAGAGAGAAGAAGTCACTGAATATTTCTAAGCTTTTCATTCAAGTCTAATCTAAACAACTTTCTTTGGCTACTGCTGCTGAGAGAGACAATCCTGTTCATTCCACCTGCTGATGCAAAGGTTTAAATACATATGCAGTCACATTTGCTAAACATCTTAGTAACGAACACCATAAAAAGTGAGAATTTGTCTGCTTAATCAAGGCAGGAATGGGAATTATTCGTGAATGGAATAAGGTGCATTAACAAAAAACCTGAAGCGCTTAGTTAAGGATTCTTCACTAAAGTGCTTTAGTGGAATTTGGCTTTATCAAGATGAAAGGGTCTCTGCTAGGCAAATCATACTTTTTTGGAAACAAAAATATCTTGTTTCAATTATTGCATAACATGTGGCCAGACACAAATGTAATTTGATGGCTTTGATTAGCTTTTGAGAGTGTGTTAAAGAAAACAATGTTTATTGTAGGTACATGACAATTAAGAGCTTTCCCCCTACCACAATGCATTTCTTTAGACCCAACAGAGCTGCTAATGTCTAACTCTAGATGTTTTGGCTTACATGATCACTATACTTTTCTCTTCCCTTCTGTGTTTTTATTACTCAGGACATGTGCAGAAAACTAAGACGTCTGATCCTCAGTTACTTGCTGTTGCTTATTTCTTACCTGAAATTATAATCCTGCCTTGGTAATGTCAAAGGTCCTGAATGAGAGTTCTTTAGCAAAAGCTTTGCAGGATTGAATCTGTGATCAGCAAGATCACAGAGCTGTTCAGAAAATGGAATTTCCATTCTGTGAGAAATTCCAATATTTAGACATTTGTTTTCATGCTAAATTGGAACAAACAGTTGAAATGTCAGTCTTCCTCACATTTTCATTTTGATGATCTTGAAACATTATATACATTTCAAATCTATATTTACAATATGTCTAACAGAAATGTATTTACTTTATCAACTTGATTAGTTTTGATTTTCTGCAGTCAAAAATTGTTAAAATCAAAAAGTTCCCATGAAATATTTAGCTATTAATTAAATTGCATTTTTCCAAAAAAGATTTTGACTAGCTCTAATTATGCTACCAACAAAGTATTATGACTTCAAGGGCTACATGCAATGGTTTATGCCACCAGCAGAATAGGGTGCTCTAGGGTGATGGCAGTGATCAATGCAGGGAGGAGTCAGCAGGAAATATTAGGAGTTCTCTGCAGGGCAGTCTGATTCCTTCTACCTGAGCTGGTATCCAGCTGCTCCTCCCTAAACTTTGAGCTACATTCTGAGCCAAACCCAACTTACAGTAAGGGTAGATTTTGCTTTCTTAAATGTTGTACTTTTTCCTGTTTCACTTAATGATGGATGGACTTGAAAATTCCCCCCAAGAATAGGGCAGCTCCAGGTGACTGCTCTAACAGCTGGGCTCCTAGTGCTCTGCTGCCTGGCATTTCCCCACACTAGCTTTGGGACTTGGTAGCACAACTCCCCCCTGCATCTCCACTATTGTCATTTTGCCAGGGCCTTTCCTACCACTACCTCCTATCCAGCTAAGACAGAAGAAGAGTTAATACAGACCTAGATTTAAAAACTGTGTTATCACAGTGCCCGAAGGGGCAACGTGCACCTCTCTCCTCGCAGAGCAGAGAGACCTCTATGAGTTAAGAAATGCTGTTGCTGAGCTTCCCTTCCATGTGGCAGTGTGGAGTAGCAGGAGCTGCTCCATGCACCAACTTACGGAGTGGAATCTAACGCAATAATACTTTGGTGCTTCCGGTTCTTGCCCTGGCATAAGCCCAAGAATGGTGCAACATATACAAAATGAAACATTATCTTAACGAGAAAATGTTGATGCTCTGCAGATGTTCACTTAGAGTTTGGGGTAAAGGTTCACATGGTTGTAAATTTATCTGAGTGCTTTGCCTATCTACTTAGCAGTCTCGCATTATACTTAGTTAGTGCTTTATAGTTTATAAAGTGTTGATAAATGAGGTGTTAAAAATGGCTAATCAAATGTTATAGGTTGTTTCAGTTCAACTGATAACTCACACACTAACGTCTACTGCTGGGCTTTGAAACTTCTATAATGTTACTCACGTCTATATCATCAAGTAAGCATTCATCAACCCTTTCTACATGGATTCTGAACATAAAATGTAACTACGCTGATGAACTTCTATCATGTTATCGAATAGCACAACCAAAAAGCAGATGTGCCCCTATGCAACCAAGGTTCTATTTCCATGTAAATGCCCTAGTAGTAATAATAATTAGTGAAAACAGCATGGAAGAGAGATTCTGAAAATATGAGACACCAGCATCAGTGTCTCAAACTACAGACAGTTTTTCAGTCTTTCATGAAGCATCAATGAGGCTTTAAGGCTGAGTGAAGACAAGTGTTTGGCAGCAGATCTGAGCAATTCGTGAGACATTACTAGTCGACTGTACTTAGAGTCAGCTGTCTTCTTGCAAGGACTGCTGTGTCTAAACTAATTTAAGGAATATTCTAGAAAAGCCGACTGACTTTGACAAGCTCTGGCTCCTACAGTCGTGAAGGGAGGAAATATAAATCCCTGCAATTTTGCTGTATTTCAGAACAGGAAGATGTGAAGTATGTGCTCAGATAAAATCTATTTTGTGATGATGATAGCTAGTTGTAAACATTCAAATATATGCCATTTTGCCATTCAATAGCAAACAGCTTTAGAAATATTAATGGATTAACACTTCCAGTTTAACAGGCTTGTCAGTCCCATTTTATAAGAGTAAACTTGCAGAATGAAAAAAAGCCTTTATTCAAGGGACTGATCTAAACAGTTGTTTAATTGAAAGACTGAACAATGGTAAACCATAATTGTATTCAATGGACCTGAGTTTTGGGACAATTTCCCAGCTGACAGAATAGGAATGTGGGGCACTGGAAAGCCAGGCATAAATTAAAGCAGCCTCCAGGTTGCTTTAACTGTGGCAGAGGCCTGACCAGCTTCAAGATTGGGAGAACCCAAACGTGGGCTAAGATTTCTTTTGATGCCTTCCCTCTCCCCCTTCCTACACCACAGTGTAACCACACGACTGGACCTAGGACAGTATGTACGAGGATTCTTTTGGGTGGTCTCAAGACAGATTTTTGCACTCTCAGATTCACACATTAAGGCAAAAAGGGACCATAATGATTGAGTCTGACTTCCTGCATAGCACAACCATGGAACTGTATCCTGCGATTTTTGCCCATTGCTTGTGATTGAGTTACGGCTTATCATTTAGCAAGATCTCCCATCTTGAGTTCGAGAGAGAGAGAATTCACCACCTCCCTAGGGCCTCATTTCTGGAGGCCTGTGGCAATATCTTTCAGGATGCAAATAATGATATTGCCCAAAGCTGCTCTCCTTCCCCTAGTGAGGGGCCAACATAGGGAGGCAGCGCTGTCACTAAGGTCATGACCTCATATGGCATCACTATCCTAAGGACGTTAGGAGCCCAAGTATCTTTGAGGATCTGGGCCTTTCTAAATACACATTTATGCTGAAAGCTCTATGGACAATAAAGGAGTCAGGAAGGGCAAAACTGAACACTGTGTGTTGGTTTCACATATTGCCTTTCAGTGACTTGCTACAAGACAGTCAGGAAGTTTGTGGCAAGCCAGGATAGAGCCCAGAGCTCCTGGCAAGGGGTCCTGTGCAGAGTGCACTGGCCTAATCCTGCAGCATTTGCTCAGGAAAGTAGTCACCATAAAACCAATAGGACTCCTCTCATGAGTAAGGGCTACAGCTTGTGAATGCCAGTTACAATATGCTGGATTTCCCATCTCATCAAGAGCAGGGATGTAGGCAGGGAGTGAGTGACCAACTTTTAATTCCTTTTGGGAATTGTCAGCTGTATAGCCTTCCTGAGGTTTTATGTTCTTTAGTACGGACCCATGGAGAATTCTTATTCAACCTCATTGGGAATTTTGCCTGAGGAAGAACTGCATGATAAGGCCACTTTGTGCTGTCACCCCAGTGGGGGGCGGGCAGCCGAGGGGAGGAGGTGGTGGGTTGGGGAAGGTTGTGTGAAGCTCAGCTCCACTGCTGTAAAGGACTTTATGCCAGCAACATGAGTTAGAGAAAGCTCCTTCCCTACAGCTCTAAGTTGTGCCGAGGCCAGGCAGCCACAACCATCACCCTGAAATCCAGAGCAGTTTGGACACAAAGGAAAATTGGGGCCCACGTCTTCAGTAACATCACAACTAGAACCTCAGATGGTGTCAATTTGTCTAGTCCCACTTGGGGCAAGGGAGCTTTACTGACTTGCTGCTGAAGATCTAGGTCCCAGATCCCTATAACTACATCAGCCTTGGCATTGATCTAGTGCGTGTACTCCATCAGCTGCCACCAGTGTTTGAGGTAACTTGTACTTGGTGGGCAGCCATTTTGTTTGCCAGCCTTTGTAGTGGGCAGGCTTTTAGAACTGCCATTGATATGGGAGCAAGCTGAGTTAATACCTGAAGTCTTCAGAAAGATGATATGCTAAATTGAGGAGAGGAAGAGTAATGTTGATTTCCACATTCCTCTGTTTGCTGCAAAATGACTGAGCTAAATCAATTGATGCCAAGGCAACTGCTGTTACCAGTCTAATATCAGTTGGCACTGCCTGTATATCTTACCAAGTAGAATCAGATATACATTAAAAAAAACACACACACACACCTTACCTGTTTTAATGAGCCTTTTAAAGTAAGGAACATATATGCCATATAGCCTGGAATCAGCACCATAGAGGAGAGCGCCATGAACCAGCCAACCCCTTGACCCCATTTTGGGAAAACATAACTGCCCATAGTGAGAGGAGTCATTTGCACAGCGCTGAAGATAAACACTCCCTGGAAAAAAAAATAGTGAGACTTAGATGTGACTTACATTGTTCTCTGTGCTTTCCAAATCATGCCGTTGGCCTTATGCCTGAGCCTGCCTCCTCCCCCTCCCGCAATAGAGAGGAGAGGAAGGTGAGCAAAACGTGTCCCCTTACTACCTCACCGACCCCTATCTGGGGATGGGAGTAGCAGCCACTGCTGCAAGGCAGAATAACCTTGGCTTGGCCCTCCCCACCCCACACTGCCAGCCAGCCAGCGCAGCTGTGCCACTGCAGAAGGGGAAGTAGCTGAAGCAGGGACACAGCTGGCATGGCTCATCTCCCCAACAGAGCCAGCGGGAAGTAAGAACTGAACGCTCAGTCCCAGTTTTGGCCCTGCTCTCCGGTCCACCGCGTGAGATCCCTAGAAGCATTAGTTTCCAAATGGGAGGAGTTTAACTGCTTTAGGCTTTTTACTTCAATGTGCTGTAAATGCTAAAAGGTATAACAATTACTAAAGGAGATGTGAATCTGTGATGTGCAGACTAGCTGCACTGGACCAAAATTTGAGGTGTGGTGATGACTAGCTCATGCCAGAAACCCAACAGTCCCCTGCAGAGGTTGATGCATACATTCCTGTCATTGCTTGAGTCCTTTCAAAAACACCCCAGGCAGGCTCTAAAGATGCTCCAGGACCAGAGCCGGGTGTTATGGGCCTAGGAATTGGGCTGTGGTCTGCATGTTTCTGTGCGTAAACTCCCTGACCTTGCAGCAGCCTCAATGCATATTCCTTACGCAAATTATTCCTACACTTCGGACTAGCGCCTGGAAGGTATGCATGGGTGGCACGTAGCCAGCTACACATTCATAATGCTTTTGCTGTATATATGATATATTGAGAGAAAGGAGTAGAGATTTAGGCCTCTTTCAAAGCACTTGCCAGAATTTGGCCTATAGTTTTTTAATTAATCACACTTCTTAAAAGGACAGAGCATCCTAAAATGAAACAGTTTTGGTACACATTATAGCTGTCAGCCTAACTATTCACTCAGAGCTAATGTGTGGCATGTAGTATCTTAGCCTCAAAATGAAAGTATACGATGCTGACAAAAACTAGCTGAAAAAGAACCATAGCTTTGGATCAGATCCTCTGTTAGTATAAAATTTCATCGCTCCATTTAGGTTGCTAGAGTCACACTGAGTTATACTGGCTGAGGATTGGCCCTTCATTCGAGATGGAGTTGTACATACAAAGAAAACAGGTCAGCTTTTCAAAAGCATGCCCAAATTTTGATGTTCGTGACTGCACAGAACTGCTCAAACTCCCTCTTTTGAAAATTTGTTCCTAACTCTTTCCCATTTCAGTTGCTGTCTATTGTATGCATTGGATTTAGGTGGTAGAAATAATAGAAATATTGGGTGGGCATCTTGTCAAGTTCTTACTTCTTTTCAGTTATAAGAACTGAGGGAACAGAGTTCAGGGAGAAGAGATCATGAGTGTGTGCGTGCCAGTTTGGATGAATTTCCCACCTCAAACATTTTTTGGAAACGTTTTGAAAGGTACCATTTCAACATATTTGCAATAGAAAGTTTTGGTTTTTTGAGTTGGAATAACTTAGACTAACTTTAAACAAACAGAAGGAAACAGGTCAAAATCAAAGCAAAACATTTAAATTGAGCTGAACTGGAGTCTTTTCTGGTTGAATGGTTCACAAAAATGTTTCAGATTTTGACTCTTCATCCTGATTAGGATGAGAGAATTTTTGAAATTTCAGCTTCTCACAGGATGGGAAAACAGTTTTCTGTCCCTAGTGGGAGTGCAATCTACTGAAACTTGAGGCTAACGTGGAGCTGCTGCAGGTTTATGTCCACATAACAGAACAGAATGTGGCCAATGGAATGGAAGATCAACACCTCCAATCACCAGGTACAAAAGGACTGGCTTTTTTTGGTAAGCCTGAGATAAATTTTTAATACACTGTTTGGAATACCATTTTCTTTGTACCACCCTGATGCCATCTTGCACTTGCACTAACAAGTGATGCGCATCTAATCACCCATTCAACTCACTGAAACTATTACCTCTGAATATTTAGTCATTTTTCTGTAAATTCACCGAACACAAAGTCCTTTCTTTCCTAGACTGCTGCAAATGGCTAGCACAGCATACCTCAGGGGCAAACTTGTTAACTGAATCTACAAAGAAAGCAAAGCTCTCTCTGCTCACAAGTTCAACCTTTATTTGCATAGGCCACATGTAGAAAATTTTGCCAAAGAGGTAAATGTAAGATGGCAGTTTTTAGATCAGATTATCATCACCTGTGAACTCAAAGTGAACAACGAATGCCCAGAAATAAAGATTTTACAATCAAAGGCAATTATGCTCTGCTCACTCCTTCTATTTTCCATTGCAGTTGATGCAGTTTTCAAGACACTGTTTCTTTAATCATTATTTTCCGAGACTTGAGAGGTGGGTTGCTGCATTTGGGGAACGGGTGAGTGCAAGGAGCATGCAGCTATTACAAATGACTGCCCATTACTCATTTAATGAATAAGGCACATACTTTAACTATACACATTCCTTATATATGATTCCAGAATCTGAATGCATTCATCTGTAGGTGTGTTGTGTCTTGCACACATCCAAGAGCCTGCTTCTGATACTACTCACAGCAAGTGAAGGTATCTTATTCTAAGTTATCCCTCTGGTTTCAAATGGGATAATTGGTGAAGTAAGGCTCCCCCTGCCAGTCTAAGGATAGCAGAATCCACCTCGACATATGTAAGAATGATTTTCTTTCTGAATAGGTTGCATCCCATAACCTCTAATTTATACAGGAAAACCAGATAGCAACACATTTGCAAAACAGGCAAGGACTCCAGTAGCGATCTGTTAGCCTCCCAATTTGGAGAGATATTTCTCCATCTAGGGCTTTGGTCCAGCTTCTATGCACATATAGCCATACACTTTATATGCAAGAATGACACTAAAGGTGATGCTATGTTGAAGCTTAAACCCCTGAGCAGTCAGGAAATCCCTTTCTTTGAAAAGTAACTTAACTCCACCTTTTGTATTTATTCATTATGCAGTTTTCCGTTACATAACATTGACCAATGTGAGCTAAGTGCTTAGCAGTCCTAAGTATGTGTTTTGGTCATGAATAGAGTGGCTTCTTATGAGCAAGGTTAGATAAATGTCAGCTAATGAAAAGACCTTATTGTAACTTCTAAAACTTTCAAATTAATTGTAATTTTTATAACTGAAATTAAATGTAAATATATTTAAATTAGTTTAGTGTTTCTCCCTACTAAGTATAATATATGATGCAATACATTTACATTTTTAGCTTTTATTAATGAAGTATTAAATTAATTTTGTTTATGATTATGGCAAATGTTACCAAAATTATCTATTTGACCAATAGAAAGGATTTGCTGAACTGGATCAAAATGTTCCATCCAGTCTGTTTTTATCAGTGGCTTCAATGGAGTTATTCCAGATTCACTTCAGTATAACATCTAGCAGAATTTGGCTCATTAACTTCAAATGGGACTTTCTGCATGATTCATGTGATGTGGCATTTGATTAACTATTTTTGCATCTCCACACATTCAACTAAAATTATTAAATGTTCAGTAAGGTACATAAACATGTGCCTGATTTTAAGCACAGGAGTAGTTTCAACAAAATCACAAGCTTAATGTCAGATACATGCTTTCTTCCACATCTTGCTGAAATGGGGCCTATGGAGTTATTAGAGCTGAACTGAAAGGGTTTCCTTCCCTCACCTATGGGAAGCATTGATAGAAACAAAATCACGTAAGTCAAAACTGTCAGCAGAAATTTAAGACTTTTCATTAAAAAAAAACAAACACCAAAATCTCAAATGCTGAAAGCATTTGTATTTTAACGTTTTGGGTTTCTAATGAAAAATTCCTAGGAAAGTGGACATTTCTGTGGAAATTTTCACATAGTCAAAAACCCAATTTTCCATTGACCAACTACTGATTTTGCCAGGAAAGGTGAAATTCATAACTCATACACACATAAGTGGGCTATGTTTCAATGCTTTTCTGACTTATTTCTGTGAGTTTAAATCTCAAATTTAACACTGCATCAATACTGTCTTTGTGTTGAGTGCCACAGAGACAATGAGCTTGAAGCTGGAAAGGTACAAAGAGGAACAGAAAAATGGAGGGCTAAGACCCTTCTGATGTAAGGAGACAAAGCAATGTTCATTAAGTATTTTCTCCTAAATTTAGTCCTCTATTTCTTCCAATTTGGTTAACTGAAACACTTTGTAGTTAAAGGAAAACCTGTACTTTAGATAATAAAACATCTAGAATCTAGGCCATCACAACCAGATGCCCTCAATAATATGTTTTATACTATGGGCTTGATCCTCACTGCCTCTGATCTATGTCATTTCAATGACGTTAAGATACACTGAACCAGCAGAGAACCTGGCCCAGTGTACTTACATATTATATTCCATTAGAATTTTTCCTTTCTCATTTTTTCCCCCCAATTTCTCCATTCATCCACATGCTGCATATTTTCACTCAATGCTTTTAGTGGACATTTCCTCTCTGCTCAGTTTCTCCCTAAATATAACAGGATTACAATAACATTAAAGTATGTGTCAAGTTTTTGAATCCACCAGATTCAAATGGGTTCTCTAGACCAGGCATCTCTCTTCTTATTAATCCTGAGAGAAATAAATATGGTTCATGAAATATAAGCTATATGGTCACAAATGCACAGAAACTCATCCGGCTTTGTCAGCAAAGTGGATACCAGCAGCTGATGACAATCTGGTGGCACAGCCAACAGAGTCCCATGAAAGAAGTGACTCCTATTTGCAGCACTTACACATTGTATTGTCTATACTTGCAACTCCTGTGAAGGAACATAGCTTACAGGAAGTTGGCACTTTTGGGGCAATCTAGACCTTAGAATGGGACTGCTGTATTATGTTTAACTGTATCGGATACATCATACACAATTTGCCATCTCCACCAACAATCTAGTCACCATTTCTGAAAGACTCGTGTAAACCCTAGAATTCTGCAAGTCATTAATTTCTTATACCAATTCCAAAAGACTGGCAGTCTAGGGGCCTGAGTCTCCTCTCTCTTAAACTGGTCTTAAAAGTCAGGATTTGCATGAATGTGCTAAGATAGCATGACTACATTCTAGCACACTGAGGTCATTTATATCACAGTATAAATATTATTTTTGTTCCTTACTGCCACAACGATAGGAGTAAAGAAAGACCAGCAAAGTTTCCACCAGATGCAGGGTCTGTATCCCACCATCTCTTGGATATTGTCATAAAATCTATTAACACCTGGAACAAAAATAAAAAGAAGAGAAATGTATGTCTGCCAGGTGATGAAAGCATAACTGGCCTGAAATAATAAAGACCCCTTTAATGCACATGAATTTATGTGGTCGAGGAGCATTTCTCTCAAAGTCTAAAGACTGGCAGAACTTTGCAGTTAACTGAACAGAAGAAAAAATGCATGAAAATACCATGAACAACAGGACTTTTATACATAATTCTCATTGCACCACACTGAAAAAGAAGGCTATGGGTCAAATCAGTGACATTATATCCATTGCTGCCAGCAGTCAATTTAGTTCCATGAGTAGGTTGAGAAGTCCCTAGCATCATTAGACTACAATGACAACGTTATCACTCAGGTTAGCAAAAACTCCTCATGCTTTGTTTGAATAAGAGACTTAGTGTGGGATTTCTAAAGAAACCTTCAGAATCCCAGCATCAACCAGTAGTGCAGGGAACTAGAGTGTTCTTCAATGCCTTATATAAATGCATTGATTGCAAACTGCAGCTTCTGTTAATGTGTATGATCTATCACTATTCTGTCATCCTCCAAAAAGTGCAAACCTGCAGATCTGCATATTGTCCTCATCTGGGATAGCTACTATTGCATTTCTTTCTTATTTCTATGTTGGATTCATATGGTGTATTATCCCTTTCCATCCAAACATGGTTACTTCCTCATTAAAGACCTCATCCATAGCCCATTACAGGTAGTTGAAAGACTCCCACTGATTTCAGTGGGCTTTTGATCAGGCCCACAATGCAAATCGAAGTTGCTAAAATGTTTCTATCTGACACAAAAATCATGATGGGGTTACTCTTCTGGATTGGACAGGCATAATGAGGCATATGGTAGTCAGCAAAGCCATTAAGTAAAGATTCATATATGGACATGACCAAGTTTGGCGTAAGTGTGGAACTGGGATCCCAAACCAATACCAAACTTGCAAAAAGCCAGGGCAGAATATCGTATACATTTTACTGCCTTGCTCATGCAAAGGCAGCAACTTCTTTCAGCAAGGCTTTTAATCTTTAACAGAGAAAAATTTGGCTCAATCTGTTCTGCATTCCTATGTACCACCCCTGCAGCCATGAAATACCTGGATCAGGATTGGAAGAAAATTTCCAAACGCTAAAGCAGGATTACAAATAAATATTAAGACACACATGTAACACCTTCCTTCGCACAACTGCTGGTATTATGTTCTTGGGTTTTTTGAGAGGCAAACACCATAGACCAACTCTATGCTAAGATGTGCATAACCTTAATGAAGTGGTACTCATGTAAGTGAAAGCAAAATGTGGCCCCATATTTAGATAAACAGAATATTGAACAAAATGGGTCTTAATAAATGAAATTGGCTAATCTTTTTAACAAGATTTCTAATCTCACTACCCTATGCAGAATAAAGAAAACAACATATCACATACCATAGCACCAGGATATAGAGATGCACTCAAAGAATACAAGAAACAACAGGCTCATTCCACTTGCAGAGTAGTAGTCAAAAAGCTTGAACACATAAATTCCACCCTACAAAACACAACAAAAAAAAATGACTGAAGTTAGCACATTCTACCTGGTAGTTGTTTTGAAGACAGGTTAACATTTCTCAATATTTTTGTACTTATTTATTATTATTTAAACATTGTAGCTTATATAGTAATTCACAGAAAAGTTATATAATACTTAAGATTGAATCGCTTGCCTCTTAAGTTACCAAGAACTGGAATAATGTTAATCAATTAAATTGTTTATGTAAATTACTGACTCCTGATTGGCTCTGCATTCAGTAATTTTCCTGAAGTAATTCCCAAGCAGTCAAATAATAATAATACTTTTTCATTTCATAGTGTTGTCATTTAAGGATTTCAAAGAGCCTCTGTGAACCTTGGATGAGATTCCCCAGTGCTGTAAGTCAGCAAAGCTCTATTGACTTTAATAAGCCAATCTTTGCTTCTTGAGCAAATTTTTAGAGGGTAATTATAGTTTTTGTCCTCTCTTTAGTATATTTCTTTATAAATATATTAGCCTTATATCCACAGTGGAGAGGTGTTTCCATTCTTCAGATTCTTAATGAACTTGATTGAAAAACAAACATTGTAGGTAAGCTTGCAAAATAAAAATCCCTTTATATAACTTACCTGAGTAATATTGGACAGTCCTATCAGATAGGAAACAACGCACACAATAGCAATGAAGATTTCTCTTCGATTGCGTAATAACTTTGGAAATTCATCCACCAAAGCTGTTATGAATCCTTCCACAGTACAGAACTGCAAGTAGAGTTACATGTTATACACAATACAGTAAAACTGCGGTATTAGATTTTGAGCAACATTTTCAAAAGCATTCAGCATGGGCTTACAGCTGCTCCCACTGAAGTCAATGGAAAATTCAATAGGTGCAACTGTAGGCCAATGCTGAACACTTCTGAAAATCCCCATTACTGGTTATTAAGATCTATGCAAAAAATTACCCTTCTGGCACAGCTCTTACAAATTAACATATACTTCATTACAATTACATGTTGTTTCTTTTGTGATAAAAGAAGAGGTGTATACAGCCTACGCTCCAAATCCTGCAAATAATTATGCATATGTTTGAGTGGGATTTCGTACATGCAGAATGTTAAATATCTGCATAAAAGCTTGCCAGATGAGGCACCTCATTTGGAAGGTGAAAAACTCAGGGTTGGCTCCTCATTTGGCATATGGAATGATGCCAATCTGCACCAGCTGAGGAGCTGGACCTCCAGGTGGAAACTTTAGAAACATTGCCAATAGAAAGTTATTTCCATGATGCCTGAAATCATGCAAGCCTGCTGTATGTGAAATTACATTCATTTTTAGAAGTGAAATCATGACTTAGCCAATATTTGCAGTTTTTTTTATTAATGAAACATTTCATGTACTATAACTGATGGAGTAGTTAGACACAAAAAAAGGAAAGCCTGACAGCCTGTAGACATATCTTGTTTGTAATAATATTAGACTACCTTCCTCAGCTGTTACAGTGGCCTAGAGACAAGTTCTTTCAAGAATATTTTTGACCCAATTAATTTCACAGTAGTTCCCCAGAGTGAATGCTGTGGTTTATTGTTTTTCAATGAACTTCAGGCTTTACGAAGGAAATAGCAAAAATAAGAATCTTTGATTTCTTATTATCTCTTGGCAAAATGCCTTGCTTTTCTTTTCTTTCCTTTTTTAAAAAAAACCCAAAACACACTTATTGGCAAGGACTGCAATCAGTCAGTTTAGCTATCAGAAGAATGCAGGGTTTTGTTCTAATTAATTAAAGACTATTGCAGTACTAGTCATATGTACGCAGTCCTGCAGGTTCGCATATGTGCTGTCAATGCTGTTTGATGTAGTAATCAAATGTAGGATTGTTATTTGTTAAGGCCCCTAACACTGCTACTTTGTCTATGGATCCCTGCATCTCTGATGAACTTTGGAATTGTGCTGTGCAGCGATCTTTCCCCTCGTGGCCAGTGGCAGGATCATGGCCTACAAAGGTATTTTGTAAATTAATGGAATTGAGGGGAAATGAAAATATTATCACTCTTTGGCAATTAAAATATAAGCCACCTAAGTCCCTTTCTGTGGTGTAAATATGTTCCTGCAGGCATATGAAGCTTTCCAGTTTTTTTAAGCACTTTAAGTCCAGAAAAAGATTTTTCCAGACAAAGTGTGATTATTTTGCATCTTATTTTTCAGTAGGGCAGAATGGCAGAACCTCCAAGCTCTGTACTGACTAATTATTCATTCCCAGGTGAAATTCAAGAGCAAGGTTAACGTGTATAAAGTCCTTCCTGGGTTAGGCCCCAGTATCTCTGAGACCTGCTTCCTTTCCACACACTACCATGACAACTGTGCTAGGCTGTTTCTCTTCTGTTTGTCCCTCAAGTGAAGATTGTGGGTGCCAGAGACAAGGTTTCTCTTAATGGCCATTTGCCTCTTGAATTTGCACCCCTGGGTTATACTTCCAATTCCGCAATTTGCTATATTTAGAATGAAATGCAGGATGCTTTGTGGGCCACACCTTCTGCTAGTTGTAGGTTCTGGAGTCTCCTTCCACATGGCCTACTAGCTAGACTCTTCCAGCTATCAGTTTAGCTGTGAAGTCAGTTGCTGCAGGGAGTCATAGAGTATATGATTCCTTTATCAGGAAATGTTTGTAACATCTAAACCTGTAAGCAGTGTCCAAATATTGCCACAGTGACGGACACCTCAGAAATGTTTGTAATCAACAATATAAAATTGTTAATAATTAAGGGAGAGGCCCTTCTTTTTGCAGAGTACACATCCTGCATACTGTACCTACTTTTGCTGCAGCCGTTGACTCAGAGGTTTGGAACTAGCAGTTCCTGTGGAAAGGAAAGTGGCTCAGTACCAGTTGCTGGCCTTCAGAATATCCCAAACCCTTAGGTCCCCTCCCCCAGCTATCTACCCCATTGTACTAGAAGTGGTCCTATACTCAGTGATAGCTTACAGTGTGAAATGCATAGAAAGAGATACTGTCATTAGAGAGCCAAGGTGGATCACCAATAAAAGATTTTTACCTCACCCACCTTGTCTCTCTAATATCCTGGCACCGACATAGCTACAACAACAATGCATACTGTGTCATGTCATATATACTACAGAAAATAATTGGCCTTCTTTAATAAGTATTTTTAAAAGAATCTACAGTAAGCAATATTACCTGGCTGTCAATTCCAAGCATAAGCAGCATGGAGAAAAACAGTATTGCCCACAATGGAGAGATAGGTAACTGTGTCACGGCTTCTGGATAAGCTAAAAATGCCAGTCCAGGACCTGGTAACAAAAAAAAAAAGAGATGGATTGCTACTTTTATGTCTTTATTTTAGCTTTGAAACAATGCAACGAGATGTTAAGGGCATTTGCACTCAGTGGTACTTCTGTTTTAGGTCTGTTTGCCAGTCTGAAGACTAATGGGGTGTAAGTTGGGGTGAGATAGCTATATCAGAGAAATAACAGGGAGAAAATAGACTCTGCTATACACATTTATTCCTAGAGAAAGAAGTATGCAATACCACACATTAAAATGTTTTAAACTAGAAGTAGTTTAAAATGCTGCTCCTAAAAGGCTGCCTCTGTGAGTTTCAATACTGCAAATATGCTTGCCTCCCTGGGACAGAATTTGCATCTTTCAGGCTCCTTAGTGAACTCTCTCTGCTTTGGACAGAGATAGTTGGACAGAGTTGCCTCAAACAATAACTACAGCCAAAACAGTCCTTAGAAAATGTAGAGACAACTCCCCTCTGATGTATGCAGAATAGATAAAAGGAATATCAAAGACAGATCTGATGGAGATGCAGATTCATTCCCCAATATTTAGAATAGGACCATTTGCTGTTTCATGGAATGATTTCTATTGCAATATACATTACTGTTACATAAGAGCTGTCTTCCGACAGTGGCCAGGGCCAGATGCTTCAGAGAGAATGAAAAGAAGAGGGCAATTTTGAATGATCCCTGTCGCCCAGTACCAGCATCTGGAGGTTCAGGGACACCTGGAGCATGAGGTTGCATCCTTGGCCATATGGGCTAATAGCCAATGATGGACGTCACCGCCATCAATTTATCTAATTATCTTTTGAACCCAGTTATATTTTTGGCTTTTGTAACATCCCATGGCAACGAGTTTCACAGGATGACTTCACGTTGTGTGAAGAAGCACTTCCTTTTCTTATTTTTATACCTGCTGCCTATTAATTTCATCTGGTGATGCCTAGATCTTGTGTTATATGGAGAGGGAAATAGCACTTCCTCATTCACTTTCTCCATACCATTCATAATTTTATAGACATCTGCTATGTCCCCCCCTACACGTCTCTTTTCTAAGATGAACAGTCTCAGTCTTTTTAATTTCTTCTCCTATGGAAACTGTTCCATTCCCCTAATCATTTTTGCTGCCCTTCTCTGTACCTTTTCCAGTTCTCATATATCTTTTTTGAGATGAGACAACCAGAACTGTACATGGGTGCCAGGAATTTATATAGTGGCATTATGATATTTTCTGGTTTATTATCTATTCCTTTCTTAATTGTTCCTAACATTATTCAATTTTTTTACTTCTTTTGCAAAATGAGCAAATGTATTCAGGGATCTAGCCATGATGACTCCAAGATATCTTTCTTGAGTGGTAACAGCTAATTTAGATTCCACCATTTTATATGTGTAGTTGGGATTATTGTTTCCAATGTGCATTACTTTGCACTTTTCAGCATTGAATTTCATCTGCCATTTTTTTGCCCAGTCACCTAGTTTAGGGAGATCCTTTTGTAATGTTTATCATTCAGCTTTGGAATTAACTATCTGGAGTAATTTTGTATTGACCAGAAATTTTGTCATGTCACTATTTACCCCTTTGTCCAGCTCATTTATGAATATGTTGAACAGCACTGGTCCCAATACTCTTGGTCTTTTACTATGAAACACGAGGGATGGGAGGTGAAGGGGAAAATAAATTCTTATTAAAAAAGGAAAGAGCTTGTTTTTGTTGTCTTAGCACATTGACAAGTTAGATGGCTTCATCAGGGCCTGATGAAATACACCCTAGAATACTCAAGGAACTGACTGAGGAGATATCTGAGTCATTACTGATTATCTTTGAAAAGTCAGGGAAGGTGGTTGAGATTCCAGAGGACTGGAAAAGGGCAAATATAGTGCCAATCTATAAAAAGGGGAATAAGGACAACCTGAGGAATTACAGACCAGTCAGTTGAACTTCAATACCCACAAAGATAATGTAGCAAATAATTAAGCAATCAGTTTGCAAACACCTAGAAAATAATAAGGTGATAAGTAACAGTCAGCATGGATTAATCAAGAACAAATCATGTGAAATCCATCTGATAGCTTTTTCTGACATGGTAACCTAGTGGATGGGGGGAAGCCGTAGATGTGGTATATCTTGACTTTAGTAAGGCTTTTGATACTGTCTCACATGACCTGCTCATAAACAAACTAGGGAAATACAACCTAGATGGAGCTACAATAAGGTTGGTGCATAACTGGTTGGAAAACCATTCTCAGAAAGTAAGTATCAGTGATTCAGAACCAAGTTGGAAGGGCATAGCGAGTGGGGTCCCGCAGGGATCAGTTCTGCATCGGGTTCTGTTCAATATCTTTATCAATGAGTTAGGGAATGGCATAGAAATACACTTATAAAGTTTGTGGAGGATACGAAGCTTGGAGGGGTTGCAAGTGCTTTGGAGGATCGGATTAAAATTTGAAATGATCTAGAAAAACTGGAGAAATGGTCTGAAGTAAGTAGGATGAAATTCAATAAGGACAAATGCAAAGTACTCCACTTAGGAAGGAACAATCAGTTGCACATGTACAAAATGGGAAATGACTGCCTAGGAAGAAGTACTGCAGAAAGGGATCTGAAGGTCAGAGTGGATCACAAGCTAAAGATGAATCAATAGCGTCACACTGTTGCAAAAAAAAAAAAAAAAAAAAAAAAAGCAAACATCATTCTGGGATGTATTAGCAGGAGTGTTTTAAGCAAGACATGAGAAGTAATTCTTCCATTCTACTCCGTGCTGATTAGGCCTCAACTGGAGTATTATGTCCAATTTTGGGTGCCCCATTTTAGGAAAGATGTGGACAAATTGGAAAAAGTCCAGAGAAGAGCAAAAAACATGATTAAAGGTCTAGAAAACATGACCTATGAGGGAAGATTGAAAAAATTTGGTTTGTTTAGTCTGGAGAAGAGAGGACTGAGGGGGGACATAACAGTTTTCAAATACATAAAAGGTTGCTACAGTGAGGAAGGAGAGAAATTGTTCTCCTTAATCTCTGAAGATAAGACAAGAAGCAAAGGGCTTAAATTGCAACAAGGACGGTTTAGGTTGGACATTAGGAAAAAACGTCTTGTCAGGGTAGTTAAGAACTGAAATAAATTGCCTAGGGAGGTTGTGGAATCGCCATCATTGGAGATTTTTAAGAGCAGGTTAGACAAACACCTGTCAGGGATGGTCTAGATAATACTTAGTCCTGTCATAAGTGAAGGGGCCTGGATTAGATGACTTCTTGAGCTCCCTTCTAGTCATACGATTCTATGATTGGGAACTAGATGTTGGTAGTTGATGGCAAAATTCATAGTTATCTAAAGAAATCATAGAAATAAAATTGGAGTGCCTCCGATATAAATTCAGTATAATCCTTATTCAGTTTTCACAGAAAATAAGTACTTTTGTGATAACTGGTAGGGGCATACTCTAGCTTTTGGAACAGCAAAGCAGCAAACAATATCAGATATCTGAATGTGACCATCTTTCAAGATGCTAACCCTCCAATATCCTCATTCATATATTTTGATTTTTGCTGATCAGAATTATCAAATATGATTGGAATGCCTCCCACATGCCAAAAAAAAATGCAAAAATTAGAAATATGCCCTTGCTTTTGCTGTGTTCACATGCACCAATGAAACACAGAGCAGAGGTTGTGATGGTAGTGTCTTTAACGCTCTCTCACTTCATACTACTTTTTACAAGCTGAAATTGGAGCATTTAGATAAAATGATGTCAGAAATAAATACATCAAGACGAAAAGACCAAATATTTTAGATCGCATCTTGCAGCCCCATTAGAAAAGCTGTAATGCATTAACAAGTCTACATGTTTAAAAGAATATTAGAGATGGGCCCAATCCAATAGAGCAGTTCTATATTGTTCTATAATTTTGGGCTGCAGGTTCTGAACTAAGAACTAAGATCTGCATCCAAATTTTGAAGTTGGTTCCTATCTCTGGACCAGACCAAAAATCCCAGTTCCAAACGCCCTTGAACTAATGCACATTTAATACACAATGTATGAAATCCACATGTGGAGCCAAGCTCTTTTCTAATAATAATGATGCTCTAACAAAAGGGAGCAAACATTCATAGCTTAATCCAAATCACAGACTGAGGGTGTATATAAAGTAGGATATGAACCATATTTTTTCCAGTGTTGCTCCATGAGTTGATGAGCAAAGCAGAGTCTGCTTTCAAAATCAAATCCCAACAGACCAGACCTGGCTATTGCACAGCTTCTGTGGTGTAATTGTTAAATGAAATATATACAGTATTCCAAAAGCCAGAGGCATAGCAAATGTCATAAGATGCCTTCTTCAATTTATGTAGTCTATCTCCTGTTCGTGAAATCTAGGGAATGCTGAGCTGGCTGATATTTTTCATTGGTATTTGCATATTCTATTATGCCAACATTGATGAGAGAAGTAGCATTACAGCTCTATACAGATCAGAGTCATATGCTCTCAGATTCTACAGAAAGAATCTTTACAAGAGCAGCTGTTGATAATGTTGACTAACCACTCAAAATACTTCATATAACTTTTTCAGATCAAGGAGATGTGAAGCACTGAATATGTGGAAGAAAAAATATTGACAAATAAAATCCAAAACAGATATAATGTATTAAGTCTTATATCAATATTAGAAGAGTTTACTTCAAGATTAGAAACCAACACAACTCTCTGAACTAATTCAGTTCTGTTTTAACTCTCTCTCCACTGTCCAAACATCACAGTAAAATAGTATATTGAAAAAAATATATAATTATGACACAAAATAAATGTGACTAGCCCACTCACAATCTCTTAGCACATTAACTGTGTTTTATTTAACATACAGTGCTTTTTAAAAAAACTGAGTTGAAAGTTTTTGGTTTTTTTTTAAATTCAGGAAGGTCATTTAATATTTCCCCTACAAATGTACTGTTCTCATAACTATTCTGTAATTGCAGGTCATTCTGATGTTTGTCTGAGTTATTTTAAGAACCAAACTTTAAAGAGAGAATGAACCACATTGAAAACATTCTTGCTGTTTCTGTTTTCTTTCTGCTTATCACACGTAAGGAAGAGCCTACTAGATCATGGCAAGAGTTGCTAAGTGCACCTCTAAGAAGAAATATAGTAGCAGATGCAAACTACTATTTTTCAGAACCAAGCAACTACTGAAGATATTAAAACAAGTTTTAATTGATAAATTAAAGTGACTAATTATCCTGTATAATAAAACTGATTTAGTATAAATATTGGACATACATGCACACGAGATGACATTGAAAAAAGAATGGCTGAGCAGAAGTCAAACGACATCATCACTACTGGAATTGTGCTAGTCTGGCTGCTTTTGCTTCACAGAGATGTGTGAAACCGTTTTTTGGTTTTAAAACATATGGATGTGAAATTTCCAAGTTTTGCTTTGAGATTGCTTGAATTCTTGAACCCATATGTTTCAAAGCCAAAATCTCAGAAAGTGCAAACACACACGGAGGTGAATATTTTCGTCAGTTTAAACAGCTGCAGCTATTCAATGATCTGCTTCACTATTTTTTTAAACCTTCAAGAACCTGAAAATTTCAAAGCAAAATTTACTTGATTATGAGTCAAACCTATGGAAAAACTGACTTATGCAGTTTCAGTGCAATACCATGAACTGACCCAGGTTTATTCCACAGAGCATCCAGGTTCACTTGAAACTGACAACTACATTCTTACGATCTTCAGAGGATCTTTGAACTAACAGGCAACAGTTTGTGTTGCTAAGTACAGGAAAATTATTACTGAACTGGTGTTATGGCAGATACTCAGTACCACCTCTGAAGAGACTAAAGAATCTAAGGCTATGTCTACACTGCCCTGCAGTTGGAACTAGGGGTGTGTGAATTGCTGCGGTGTTAATGCGAACTAGGAACCATTTAGTTCACACCTGCATGGGGGAGTTACAGTGCAGCTCATTGTTGTGCACTAATTTTCACACCCCCCATAGTCCAAACTGTGGGGCATAGTAGACAAGCCCTAGGACTGCTTATTTTGCAATTGCAGTTTCTCTTTTCTATCTCTCTGATTTTAAACACACACACACACACACACGCACACACACACACACACACACGCGCGCTTTCTCAACCCCCCCAACCCTCCCCATATATCATGAAGCCAATGAAGTTCCAGGCTTCCTTGCAAACATTTAATTGATATCTGAACAGTATGAGACAAAGCTGGTATTTCTGGTTAAAATAATTCAGTGGCATATTAATTTTTAAAAAACCCCAAAAAACTAAAAGGAAAAAATAAAGAAAGCCAGACATTAAACCATTGCACTTTGTATTTAAGTTTGATTTACAAATGGTTTATAATGGGTTAATAAATGATTAATAGATTTTATAAGCATGTTATAGACATGAATACTTTGTGCTATAGATCAGTGTTTCTCAACAACCAGTCCATTGACTGGCACCAGTCCCTGAGATCTCTCTGACACAGTATAGGAAGCCGGTCCCTCGTATCAAAATGGTTGAGAAACACTACTATAGATGGCTATAAACACATCAGTAGAAAGTGTTAGTAATAAGCCACCTATAGAACTGTATAATGATTGATTAGCAATTTATTAAAACATCTATTACATGTTTGTAAATATTCATAAATGGAAGTTGACATCATAGCTTGATACATTAAACTCTCTTTTACAGTTCCTTGACTGTAGAAATGGTAGCCATTTGAGCAAAGCCTGAATATTCTGCTGGCTATCTTTTCCTGGTTCAATATTCAATATCCATGCCAATGTTCTCCTTGCATCAGGATCTGATCAATCTCTTTCTTTCTTAGCCTGCTCGTCTATAAAACCAATTTTATGACATTCCTAGAAGGGACTATTATAGGTGAGATAATCAGAACAGGAAAAGCTACCCTGCCATTATGGGAACCACCGAGTCTTCTCCTGTTACATTATTCTGAACTTCCTGCCCCACCTGCTGACACCAACCCAGTACTCACCTCCAGTCTCCTTTCAGGCTGCACTTAATAAAGTCATAGTCGTAGCAGTGGGAGTAAAGGTAAAGGAAAATTGTGGACATCTTTGAACTCAGAGCAAATACATCATTTTGTGTTGAGCCTGGTCTTCAGATGCACTGAAAGCACATGTCCAATCTCACTCCTAAAACCCAGGTCTCTGGCATGGTAGCACCGTGCACTGCTTCTAGACCACGCTCCTGGCTATTACTAGAGTCCAGGAGCATATCTGTGTAAATCAAGCCGAACTCTGTCAATCTGTCTTCAGCACATTGTTAATGATTTGATATAAACCACTCTCTCTGTGAGCAAATTTTATAATTTTTTCTACTATTTTAAAATAG
This sequence comes from Emydura macquarii macquarii, assembly GCF_026122565.2. NCBI lineage: Eukaryota > Metazoa > Chordata > Testudines > Chelidae > Emydura > Emydura macquarii. The sequence continues at coordinate 5,328,657 of NW_027132983.1, read as the reverse complement.
TAACTTTAAAATACTGTGTGTCAAGTAATGGCACAATATGCTTAGGGGGAACAAGCAAAAATCACATGGATTTTAGTGTGCAAAAGAGTTTTTCTTGCCATACCAGCAGAAGGTTAAGAATGATGTTTTATTAACACTCACTGAGTGTCAGAGCAATGTCCACGTATTTAAAGATGACTTAGAAGATACTTTAAAGGGCTTCTCATAAAGTGAGTTCTATGGCGCCACTGTGCCAAATACAGTTATGGTCACTGGGCTCCTAGATCTTTCTCCAGCCCCTGGAACACCAAGTCCCATATAGTGTTAAGTTACATGCCAAGACCACTTCCGTTACCAGAATTATATGAACAGCAGTCAAGTTGTTGCAATCGTATAGTGGCAAGAGTGTGAAGACCAAATGACCCATTTCCAGTTTCTAAGATTCTTTGGGAGGATGCAGAAATAACATTGTGTTTGAAGGATTATTGAAAAAGACATTTACAAACTTTAAAATTCCACCGAATGAACATAAAGGCCTGATACAGCCTTGTCAGCAAACCTAAATTAAAATGTAAAAGAGATTGCAAGAAATGATGTCTTCTTAGGATAGCTAAAAGTCTAATGGGAGTGCATTTTACATAAGCATTAATTTATTCGTTTGCCATGGACAAGCTAAGGGAATTACAGTTAAGTTTACAGTAAATCCATATTTAAAAACCTAAATAAAAGTGGCCTTATTTTCAAATGCACTGAGGACCTGCAGCTACCAGTGAAATCAATGACAGCTGCAGGTGCTGAGACCCTCTGAAAATCGAGCTATTTAATTAGGCCTGGATCAACAAAGGGACGTTAAGCATTACAATGCTCAGTGTCACATCATCTGCCTTTGGGTGTCTAGAAAAGTCACAGGAACAACACTGTGATTCACAATGCAGGAATAAGGTGCCTAAGCTCCCTATACAATACATGGGGAGAGAGGCATTTAAGAATGTGATCCACAAAATCAGCATGGTAGGTGGGAAACTGCCTAAGCTAGCCAGTGGGAAATGCTGATGACAGGGGTATGCCTTAAGCCCTGTCCCCCTCATGGAGATCAGCACCTAAGTCCGGGCTGCCAGGACAAACCTCTCTTTGTTTGCAATCCATAAACCCTCTCCTGGAGTCAGGCAGCTTAGGTGCGTAAGTAGTTTCTTGTGAAAATGAGTCAGATGCCTGCCACACTCCACAGAGAAAGATCAGAGGAGGAGGTGGAGGTGATGGTGGTGCTGCTGCCCACCTTACAACTTTTACCCCAATATTAATAGGACTCACCTGAGATGTGGGAGACCGAGGTTCAATTCCCTCCTCTGCCTGAAGGGGAGAAAGGATTTGAACCTCTAAGAAAATGCCCTAACCACTGACCTGTGGGATATTCTGATGTAAAAAGTCATTGGAGTGGGGGGACTGGATCCTGGGTCTTCCAAGGTGGGTGTCCCAACCACCAGACTTCAGAGTGATGCTCTCTGGCCTAATGACAATTTATGTATTTATCCACAGTGAAACAGCTTCAACAGGAGAGAGTGAGGGAGCTCCTCCTAGCACAATGGTTAGAGTACTCGCCTGAGAAAGAGACCCCTGTTCAAATCCTCTTTCCCCCTCAGGAAGAGCAGGGAATTGAACCTGAGTCTCCTGTATCCCAAGAGAGTGATCTAGCCAGTGGGCTAAAAATTATAAGCAGGGTATCATCACCATCACTTTCAGTCTGATTTTGAAGGGGGCCCGACCTGGTAGACAGTGTCTGAGCAGGAGTACCAGATCAGGCCCGGCACATGAGTTAGGTGGATGAATGCCTGTCTTCCCCTGCTTTGCAGATTGCTCTGGGGCTTGGGTGTGAGACAGGTGACTGGATGCCTAGAGTGAGGCTGCAGTGCAGTTGCTCAAAGCCAGGCTGGAAGTTTTACTGCAAAAACTTGGGTGCTGAGTGAGTTTAGGCATCTAGTGTTCGGTAGCAGCCCAGCAGGACTCTTGAGGATCGCAGTAGAGCCTAAAATGGGCACTTTGGTGCCTAAGCACCTTTGTGACTCTGGGCCTTGGGTGTCTTAGAATGCATGTAGGAGCCTGACATCTGGCCCCCAGGTTCGGAAGTGTTGGCAGCTGTTCACAAGCACTGCTGGAAATCTTTATGCAGTCACAGAGAAATCAAGTGCACAACTCAAGAAAGTTATTTCTCACATCATTGACTTTCACAATGGGAACTTATGGTCCTATCAGGTTTTTGACTAATTCCTCTCTACCTATATTTTGCTTAAGACAGTTTATGTTCTTGGGATTCAAGTTCTATTAGTTAGACGACCAGCAGGTATTTAATGTTTGGGTTATGCATGCTAATAACACGGTAAGACACACTATTCTGGTGTCCCTCAGCCAGTGACTTACCATTATCAGAATTCTCCTCCTTAAGGTTACCCAGAGAGACATACAGCACCTGTATCTGGCATGGCAACTGAGTGACAGGGCAAGCATCAGTTCTGCTAAGCTAAGCTTTTCCAGTTGAGGTCAAGTCAGTGAATTTCAAGCAAAATACAGCAGATTCCTGCTAACTGGGAGACCCTGCCTATTGTCCTGATAAGGGGCCCAATCCTGCTACCATTGCTAACAGAAACTTTGCCGTTGACTTAAGATCGGCACAGGGTCATTTCCCTAGAAAAGAAGTCAGTAAGGGGGAAAAAATGACCGAATTGGAAAGTGTGACAATGAAATAATGAATGAAGAAATAAAACCAGACAAACAGAAGTGATAGTCACTGCATTTCTTCTGCTTTGGGAGCTACCACAGCAAAGGGCTGGTGCTCAGATCTTCACACCTGTTTAACACTCAGTTAGGCACCACACTGGCTGAACTTGCCACCCATTAAGTGACATCACCTGTTCATATTGTCTCCTGTAAGTAGTAGACCCTGTCATTCATTCTCATTACCCCAAGCTGAGTCACTAGTGGGTGCCCTAAGAACTGCATTTGCTAGTAAGTGACTCAGTTGGGCAGTCATCCTGTTCAGTGTCACCTGACTGAAGGGCATATACTGGATTGCCTAGAGAGACTTGAAACAATACTCTCTCTCTCTGTATACATATACAGTGCCAATGAGTTAACAAGGAGCTGAAGGGTCTAACAGAGGAAATATTAAATACATTGATAATCAATATTGATCAATAATTTGTCAACATTAAGTAACAAATTAATCAATAACTAATAATCAAACAGTTAGTAAGACAGCACATGCACAGAGAGGCATATATATGACAAAGCTGTGTAAGTCGTTCCCTGTAGTTTCTCACAGCATGCATCCAGTCTGCTGATGGTCTTACTTCCTTATAATTTCTTGGGGGTAATTATACCTTTGTTTCTCTTCATTGTTTATTATTCTGGCTCTCTCTATTGCCTCTTTTTGGTACACACTTCTCCTTATCTTAGGCTATTTCCAAAGTTCCCTGTACCATTGCAACTTTCCAACTGTCTCACCATCTGCTAGGTAATCCTTTTGTCTGCTTTTATTGGATAATATAATCGGTAATAAATTTTGGAGTTAGTACATTTTAAAAATAGATTTTAAAACAGCTTTCAGACTAGGTTAAGAGTTACCACATAGTGAAATTTCATTCTTCATTAGACACCTTTATCTTAACTGCAAAGCATCATGGGAGTCTTGATCTTAGGCAAGCCTTACGATATTTCTTGGCCTATCTTAAGCGTCCACAAATAATTCAATGGAATAGTTAGATAAAATATATGTTGCTGTAAACGGATGCTACAGAACTGCTTAAAGAAATAGGGTGCCTACCTGATGCTGCAACATCTGCAATAGGCCTCCTTGTGACATTAGCCATGAATCCAACAATGGAAAAGATGACAAAGCCAGCAAACATACTTGTGCATGAATTTATGCAACACACTATGATGGAATCCCTGAAACAAAGGGTGAGGTGCATTAGACTAATAAATAAAGTAACACTGGTTACATTCCAGTATTTTCTATCCTCCTGAGAGGAAGGATGATGGTCTTAGGGTTAAGGCACTGGACTGGGATTCAGTTCTTTGACATACTTTCTCTGTGACCTTGAGCAAGTCACATAATTTCTTTGGGCCTCAATTCCCCATTAGTAAAATGGAGATATGGAGACTTTGGTCTTTTCTATTTAGATTATTTGATCTTCGGATCAGAAAATGTTTCTTACTACATGTTTGCACAGCACCCAGCACAGTGGGACCCTGATCTAAGTACGATTGCCTAAGTCCAACTGTAATACACATAACAATATGTTTACCTGTAAACATTGTTGTGGAAAGGGTTGTAACTTCCAAGAGCAATCAGTGAACCAAGACCCAAACCATAGGAGAAAAAAATCTGCGTGGCAGCATCCAGCCAGACCTAATTGCAGAAAGCAAATATTTTTTTTTTTTACTATGCCTAGACGTATACTTGGGTGGCTAATAAGGTACTTTTTTAAAATGGTGAGCAATTAGCATGGAACTTTGGTTTACAAGGATTAAATGTTTACCTCAGAATCAGAAAGCTTACTGAAGTTAGGAGTGATATAGAATAAAATGCCTTCCTTTGCCCCAGGCAGTGTCACTCCACGGAAGAACAGGATAATCAGCATGACATATGGATAAGTAGCAGAGAAATATACTACCTAATAGAAAGAAAGAAGGAATTATAAGCATGGAGTTAGAATAGGCTTTTTTAAATTGCTTTAGCTATTTGCTTCACAAGAATACAGTGATAGGATTCCAGATATGTTTTACAATCCATAACAGTGGGCAAGCGATGGTATACTGCTCTTTATTCCCACACACCAGGCCCAGAATCCTCCAGTCACTAAGTGTAAACTAAGCCCCCCCACACACACTCTGCTCTGCCACCTCCCTTAGGACCCTGGACCAGTCAGAGACCAGGGAGAGGTCAGGGCTACCCCTGAAGCACTAGTTCACACTGCTGGCAGTGTGCGCACCACTGCTCCCATGCAGAGCTCAGCCTGGAGAGCACCATATGATTCTGCTTTTCCCATCCTGTAAGCTCTATGCCTGCTAATGGGATGTATTCCTACATCGGGGGCAGGGAAGGGGTAGAAGACATTTGCTGGTGATAGAATTGTCCTGTAGCAGGTCTTGAACTCAACTGGCTTCCAAAAGCCCTGAGATGGTTTGTTGTGAAGTCAGGCCACAAAAATGGACTGGCTGCCTCCTTTGATCAGGCTAAATTCACCTAAAAGCTTAAAGTGAAAGTGGAATGTGGCTCTTACTGACCAGTGAGAAGGCGGCCTTTAATTAGCCACAGAAAAGTTTATGTTTGGAGTTCACTTAAGTGCAGTATGGTAACATTGCTAGAGTGGAGTCTGAATCTGACAACTACACTTAGTTCTCTCTTCAGATAAGAGGCAAATCATCTGATCATCATCTTCAGTCTATACCAAGGGAGTGACGTGTACTCAACAGTCACTAGATTAGCTCCTTTCAGTTAGCAGTATTTTGCTGATAATGATAGTGTTTTATACCTCATCAGTGTGCCAAATCCTGCTCCCCTGCACAAAGGCCAATGTCCTGTGTGGGAACTGATGGTGTGGAATCCTACACCCCAACCCAGCATCAGGTTGCAGCTGCTACTACAGACAATGAACTGCAGCTACACCTATCTCCATGGCACTTTTTCCCAGGACTTGCCAGTTTGGGAGGTGTTTTAGTCACAGAAGGGTTGGTGAGCACAACGTAAAACACTGTGAAGCCCAAGGGTCTAAGGTAATTGCTGTTCTCAGTCCCGCATCTCCCAGACCATCCCCAGGGAAGTAGGAAAAGAATAGTCCTTACATTTTTGGGAGCACAGTGACAGCAATTCTGTCTGACCCACGCAACGGCTGTGCAAGGGCGAAAAGATTATTTGTACCCTTCCTAACCCAGTGTGCATCTGCATAAAGGCCAGCCCTTAGAACTATACTGTAGCTACATTTCAGACGCATGGAGTTAGTGTATGTAATTTTTGATAAATACACTGCAATTATATTACTATCACCAGCTGATATTCACAATAAGGTACATAGTAATGAGAATACAGGAGAGTTGGAAAACATATGTCCTAGTGGCGGGGTTAAGGTTTAACATAAGGACTTAATAGTCTCGTATGGGATTTATAAGCATTGATGGTCACAGAAGACCATAAATGAGAATTTCCAAACTGTTGAATGTTTCAAGTTTTTTGCCCTGATTCTCATTTACTCTAAGGCTGCTTTACTCTGTCCTGGCAGGATAAAGGGGCCTCAAAGTTGGTGTAACCAATTTGTTCTCCTTTACATTGCCAGTGGGGTGCAAAGAATCCTTAGGGTAACTAAGAATCAAGTCTTGAAACTATGACCATCCCCCCCCAAACACAGCTGCTTCATTAAGCAAGGACTAATTTGTTGATCCCAAGTATGAAGTTGTGAATTTCTTCCTACACACAGGATTTTCTGCAAAGTATAGGTTACACGTACCAGTTACATTACTAACCATATTGGGCCAGAGTCACCAACTGTGGTGCAGGGAGTTGTAAATTACATTTACAACCATTTTGCCTGGTTTTAAATTGACCCATTTTTTGTGAAGCTTTCCATTATTTTTGTATGAACATTTTTAGTAATTGTTTGCAGTGTTGTTGTAGCTGTGTTGGTTGCAGGATATGGGTGGGCAATTGACCACTTCATTTTAAGTGGAGTCCTACAACATATGTGAACCCCTTATGGTTAACAATCTGTCCCATCTTGTATTTAGCTTGAACACTCTAATTTTCTTCTCCAGACCTGAAGAAGAGCTCGAAAGTTTGTTCCTTCCACCAACAGAACTTGGTGCAAGAAAAGATATTATCTCACCCACCTTGTCTCTCTCTCCTTTTTAGTAATTCTTAAGTAATTTTTGAATAATCATCAAAGCCCTTCATACGCTGTGTTACAAAATGCTTCACAAAGAGATCCAAGGGAGAAAATGGAAGATTTTATACTTTACAGTAAGGCAGCATTCAATATCTCACTGGCATTTTCCAGCAAGATGGTACATCTTGGTTGAGTGAAATAGGCACAGTTTTAGTTTAAGAGCATTTACAACAGTTCTAAAACTTACCTTTCCTGTCCAGCCCACCCCCTTCCAGATGCAAAAATACACTAGAATCCATGCAATTGCCAGTGTAATTGCTAATGGCCATCGGATTTGCCCTGGCTTTTCCAATCCATCTGTCATTTGGTGCATGTTGCGTCTAGAATCAGCAAAAAGAATGGCGCATTTGACAACTGCTTATTCAGAAGTGAGTATGTATATGAATTATAACAAGCTGAACTATGCATATGCACACAAATGATGTATAGAGATTCTGCTCAGCTTACTCCCAAAATTCGAGCACAGCACTTGTCATGTTGGTGGTATTTAGTATACTATAGTTGGAGAAACAGCGCTCCGTGTTCCATGAGTTTCCACAGTGTCTCCAGGGAAGAGTCTATTTAAAAAGAAAAAAGAAAAATCTGAGTCAAACTACTAACAATGTTTTACAAGTAAACATTACCTCTGACTAGGAATGATAGCTGATTTGAAAACTAATGTACATTGAGTTCTGCACTGCACTTATCTCCCTGCGGGAATGTCTGCCATAAAAGTTATTTAACTTCTTCTCAATTATATGAATCAAATGTGAAAATGTTTCCTCCTTTCTTTACGACATCAAGAAAAAACGTTTCAGAATCGGCTATGCCTCTCAAAATGTGAGAGTGTATTGACAATTCGTTAAGATACGGCTGCACTGGAGAGGACCTCAAGGACTTTGTTACATTAAAGGTAATGAAATGTGACCATTTTTGATCACACCATTTCCAAAGGTTTTAGTTTTCCCTCTCAAATTGAGAAGAGATCTTTACAGGAACTTGAACTAGAGTTGCTATTTTCAAGTGGTGAAAAGTTCCAGAGGGGTAGCCGTGTTAGTCTGTATACAGCAAAAACAACGAGAGTCCTGTAGCACTTTAAAGACTAATACATTTAATTTCTGCAGGCATAAGCTTTCGTGGGCTGTAACCCACGAACATCTGACGAAGTGGGTTACAGCCCACGAAAGCTTATGCCTGCAGAAATTAAATTTGTTAGTCTTTAAAGTGCTACAGGACTCATTTTTATTTTCAAGTGGTATTTTATACAACAGTGTTCCTTACTTTAAGATACTTAATTGATGTTTTGATAAAACCAGAATCCAATGTCTGAGTATCTGTGTTAGTAATTCTGGACAATGTTGATTTTGATAAAACATATGCTCTGTTGATCGTCATAGTTTTGGAAGCAAATGACTTTATATGTTATTGCAGAGTACTGCACGTTACAACATACAGAGTGAGTTTATCAGAGACTTAATGGGAATTGAAAGTCAGAATACTCCAATTTAGACAGGATTCCTACACTCCTAGCATACACCAGACTATCAACAACTTTGTCACATGAAGAACATGTTATGCAAAATCCAGAAAATGATATGTGCAAATAGAATATGGTCTCAACCAACCAACAAAACATACTTGGTTCTTTAAAAGGGACAGTTTTCCAGAGCTGAAAGCAATCATGAGCAAAATTGAGTGATAGGAAAAAACAAAAATGTGAATGAGATGGGGTGACCAGATCTGCATGCAGTATTCAAGATGAGGACATACCATGGATTTATAAAGAGGCAATATGATATTTTCTGCCTTATCTATCCCTTTTCTAATGGTTCCTAATATTCTGTTAGCTTTTTTGACTGTTGCTGCACACTGAGTGGATGTTTTCAGAGAACTATCCACAATGACTCCAATATCTCTTTCCTGAGTGGTAATAGCTAATTTAGACCCCATCATTTTATATGTATAGTTGGGATTATGTTTTGAATGTGCATTACTTTGCATTTATCAATATTGAATTTCATTTGCCATTTTGTTGCCCAGTCACCCTGTTTTGTAAGATCCTTTTGTAACAATTTTGCAGTCTGCTTTGGACTTAACAATCTTGAGAAGTTTTGTATCATCTTCAAATTTTGCCACCTCACTGTTTACCCCTTTTTCCAGATCATTTATGAATATGTTAAACAGTACTGGTCCCAGTTCAGATCCCGGGGAGACACCACTATTTATCTCTCTCCATTCTGAAAGCTGACCATTTATTCCTACCCTTTGTTTCCTATCTTTTAACCAGTTACTGGTCCAGGAGAGGACCTTCTCTCTTATCCCATGACAGCTTACTTTGCTTGAGAGCCTTTGGTGAGGTACCTTGTCAAGGGCTTTCTGAAAATCTAAGTACATTATCTCCATTGGATCACCCTTGTCCACATGCTTGTTGACCCCCCTCAATGAATTCTAGTAGATTGGTGAGGCATGATTTCCCTTTACAAAAGCTATGTTGACCCCCTCCCCCCCAACAAATTGTGTTCATCTACGTGTCTGGTAATTCTGTTCTTTACTATAGTTTCCACAAAAATGAATCACTAAAATTGATTTTTAATAAATTTTGGAACACTGGGAAAGTTCCAGAGTATTGGAAAAAACTTCATGTTGCACCAATATTTTTAAAGGGTTAATGGGATGACCTAGGACATTATAGGCTGGTTAGCCTTATGTACATACCAGACAAGATCATGGAAAGACTGATAGGGGATGCTATCAATAAAGAAATAAAGGATGGTAACAAACTTAACACCAATCAACATAGTTTTATGGAAAATAGGTCAACAAACAAATTTGATCCCTTTTTGATATTACAGTTTTGGTTGTTAAAGGCTGCTGTGTTGACTTAATAGACTTAGACTTTTGTGAGGCATTTGACTTGGTCCCAGATAACATCCTGATAAAAAACCTAGCACCATACAAAATCAATGTAGTGCAAATGTAATGGCTCAATAACTGGTTAGCTGATATATCTCAAAAAGTAATTACTGTATAAATAACAAATGAGAATTATTCCATAGAGTGTTTTTAGTGGGTTCTCTTCTTGGATCAATGCTATTCAATATCTTTATGAATATTTGGAAGAAAATATAAAATAATTGTGATTAAAATTTACAGATCACACAAAAATTGATGGAGAGGTAAATAATGACAGATCAGTTACATAGATTGAGCTGGACTGTTTGGTCAGGTACACTTTTGTTTGAACAACGTGCATTTTAGTACAGCTAAATGCCAGTCATACATCTTGCAATAAAGTACTTGTGTCACACTTACAAGATGGGAGATAATATTCTGAAATGGAATGACACTGAAAAGAACTTAGGGGTAATGGTAGCTAGCCAACTGAACATAAGCTTCCAGTGTAATGCTGTAGGTAAGAGGCCAAACATAATCTCTGGATGCATGAGGAGGTGTTTCAAGTAGATGTAGTGAGGTGGTATTTCCTCTGTATACAGCATTAGCGAGACCATTACTGGAATATTGTGTCCAGTTCTGAAGTCCCCATTTAAAAAATAATATTGAAAAACTCATAAGGGTTCAATATCGAGCTGCAAAAATTATTCAAGGTCTGGAAATATGCCTCACAAGTTGATATTTAAGAACCTCATTTTATTTAGTTTATCCAAAAGAAGGTTAAGAGGTAAATTGATCACGGTCTGCAAGTATCTCCATAGTACATTTCTGATAGCAGATAGCTCTTTAATTTAGCATAAAAAAGCATAACATATATACATATTTGAAATTTCTTTCATTTCAGGGTTCACTACTAACCCAAATCCCTGGCTCTTAATGCTAAGGGGCAATTTGTGGTTTCATATACAACAAAGACAAAACTCACAATTTCTCATTGCTGGTATCTCAAACTAGGAAAAACTAAGAAGTTTGAACTAAGTTTCGCTCTGAGGCCTGGTTGGAAGCTGAAGCTAGACAAATTCGGACTAATAATAAGGCACAATTTTTTAATTTATTTTTTTAAACAGTGAGGGTAACTGACCATTGGAACTCCTCACTTAGGAACATGGTGGACTCTTTGTCACTTGCAATCTTTAAAACAAGACTGGATTTCTTTCTAAAAGATATGTTATAGATGAAACAGATGTTATGGGCTTGATGCAGAAATTACTGAGTGACGTTCTATGGTCTATGTTATACAGGAGCTCATACTAGATGATCATAATGGTCCCTTCTGGCCTTAAAATCTATGAATCATGAAAACACCTTAAGTTCCTAACCAAGGAGCTTGTACAGAAACAAATTGCAAGTTCTCATGGAGTCAGTATTCATTTGAATTTAATGTGTTTGGAAAGTGGTTTTACCAAATTATTTTCTCTACCCATTTTTTAAACTTCTGGAAAACAAAATAAAAGTTTCTTAACTATATAAAACAACGAGAGGCAAAGTAAAGCTTTCTTGAAAAAGCCAAGCCAAAAGAGAAATGAAAGCTGAATTGAGAATTGCCATTATGGTATGCACAATACTGAACAACAAAACATTAGCAACCAATTTGGCCAGATTCTGGGCTCTGCTATGGCCCCTTTCAGCCATTCAGCAGCTTCACTGCCTTCCTTAAGTTTCCCCCTGTGTAGGCAATTCCTGGATGGCATGGAACCAGTATAGTGGCTCTACACCTTCTTTCTTCCTGAGCCTCTGTATTGGGTAGGGAGATGGTTGAAGTACCACTGAACTTTGGCAATCCATGGCTTCCAAAAGAGCTCTCTAGAGTTACAAACTGCCTTGAGGCTGCTCTAAAATGCACTGAGGGGGACTGAATCAATCTGAGGACTGGGGAACCACAAAGGTGCAGAAAAGCTATCTTTATCCTACTGCACCCATGGTCTTCTGCTGAACAGAGCTTGGGTATCCCAGAGAATCTGGGTCTTTATCTTAGAACAACATGGCAGCATAGAGAAAAATGTTTCTAAATAAGAGATGTTGTTCTGTGCTCACCAAAGGCTATGTTGTTTGTTTGTTTCTGTATTTCTTTTTGGAGGAGGAGGGTGGAGCATCTTTATAAATAAGGAACACAAGATCAGAGCTTTTTTGCCCATGCTTTCTTTAATGACAACTAAATGGAAGGCATCTCATTCAATCTATAGAACAACATATGGGTGGAATCCCACTTAAATTTCCATGAAATTCCACTCAGCATGTAGTGGAAGAGAATGAAGACTGGTTCAGACTGAGCTCTGCAAGAATTGTGTTGTCCTCAGGCAAAACTCACATTGATTTTAATAGGAGTTTTGACTGGGTAATAACTTCATAAAAACAGCATGAATGGGTCCAATTGTACAGCAATGGTGCTTAATACATTAATAATAAATATGAACTTAATAAATAAGTGCAAAATTGATTAAATTAATTTCAATGTGCCAACTGCAGTTCCAGTTATAATGGACCTTTATTTTAGTGATGTTGCTTTTTGCCAAAAACAATACTCAACTATAGAGTTCATTTAAATTTTTCAACCAAAATATTTTCCTACCAAAAAATGGGGTTTTGTTTAACTCAATTTTTTGCAGGAAAATATCTTTTGAGAACATTTTTTATCCTTTAAGAAGAAATTTTAAAATGAAACAAAAAATTCTTTCAAAACTGAAATTTGTTTTGTTTCAATTTTCGAATTTGCTTCTCCCCCGTTTTTCCATCTTCCTTTCCTTTTTCTCCACTGAGTGCAACAAAATGAATAATGTCCAAGGTTTTTTTCCCCTCCCTTACTTTTACCTTTTTCCACTGTATCTTTTCAAAACTTCGTTAACTCTGGAAAAATTAGAGTGGAAAAAAGAAAAATGAAACACTGTAACACTGCCACTCTAACTTTTCCAAAATTAGAGAAGTTTTGAGAAGTTACGGAATAAAAAAGGAGAAAAGAGAGAAAATGTGGGTGTCTAGGGGGAACCTAGATGTCATTCATTCCATGCAGTCCTGGGTGAAAAGGAGGAGAAAAAAATCTGAAATTCCAATATTTTGGAAATTTTTGGCTTTCAAAAAACTGAATCCAAATGAAATTTTCAGTGAGTTTCACTTGGTAATTTTTTTGAATGAAAAACTGTGAATAGATTTTTTCATTCTAAATTTTTTGTTGGGAAAAATAGGGGTTGTGTGTGCTTTGTTTACGATTTTTTAAAACTCTCTAGTTACATATAAAAGGCCCCACCCAATTTAATTCACAAAAGGATTATTTTTTAAATCCACAATGATGTTTAAAAGGAGGTGGATAAAGCAGCTATCAGTAACGAGTAATAAAGCAAAAATACCCACACACTTACAGTGGTAAATGAATTATATAGGTAATATATGGCCCAAGAAATAATCACAATGTAGTAAATATTTAGCCAAAAGGACAGGACAGCAGCTGCTAATCCCACACCTGCAGAAAAAAACAAAAAGTGAATACTAGAGATTTTTCTACTATTCTTAGCAATGTTTTTAACAACTTCAGCATTACTACAAATGGTGGCAGTTAGAGGGAAAACATCATATACAGTACAATTACACTGTAGTGATTTATTTATCATGCACCCAATTGAAACTTAGAAGTAACATTATAACAAATGGACACTAATTTTGGATGATGCATGTTTTGGTGATCAAATTGAGACACCTGGTCCCTGATTTTGTGAAGTGATAAACACTTGCAGCTTCTATTGACTTCTACTCGAGTTGTGGTCCAGACATGAGGGGGACAAGGTGGGGCCTGGTTTGCATGCAGTAGGGAAAGTCACACACATAGATGGAAATGCAGAAAAGCTAAAATGTGTACTGTAGTTTGGAGCAGTTCTAAACTTTTGTATACATATTGAAATTTGTTTCATTTCAGGTTTCACTACTAACCCAAATCCCTGGCTCTGGATGATAAGAGGCAATTTGTGGTTTCATATACAACCAAGATAAAACTCGCAGTTTCTCATTGTTGGCATCTCAAACGAGGAAAAACTAAGAAGTTTGGACTAAGTTTCGCTCTGAGGCCTGGTCTACCCTGCCATGCTGGGTTGACGTGAGATACACAAGTTATATAACGTACTTACGTCTACACAGCATAACATCTTCACGATGCTATGCCAATGGGAGAGCATTTCCCGTCTACACAGACCCACTAAATTGATGCCACTGCATCGATGCCTGACGCTGTGGCAGTGTAGACCTGCCCTGAAGTTCAGACTTGAAATTACTGTATTGGGCCTCTAGGCATTATAGTAACAGAAATAATAATATTAATAAATAGTAGGACTGAAAAACCACATGAACCAAGATAAAAAGGAGATTGCCCGACACTGCTATGAACTGAAACCACTATGCTTTATACCTCCTCCACATAATACTATTCAAAACAATCTTTACTATTCTATATCAGAAATATAAATTTATAAGACTAAGTAAAACATTTACTCTGAGATTTTCAGAACTACTTGAGAAATTTGAATGCCCAACTGCTATTATTTTAATGGAATCGGTGTCTAAATCCCTTCAATGACTTTGAAAGTTCCAGCCCCACTTCAGAAAAATCAGGCATTTCTTTAAAAAAATGAGTGAAAATAAAAATGAAAGGAACATTGTATCTGCTCAGAAAGTGCATTCAACAGCTTCTGTGACCTGGAAGTGTCAGAACAGTAGATATTAATACAAATCTCATATTGTACCTTTAAACATTGGAGCAAGCTTCCAGACTCCAAGGCCTCCTATAGATGTGAACTGACCAAGGGAACATTCCAAAAGAAATAGTGGAACTCCAGCAAAAATTAAAGTAAGGAAATATGGAATCAGAAATGCTCCTAAAAGGAATAAAGCACGTGGTTCATTACAGTGAAAAGTAATCTTAAATCTACATTTTTATGCTGAGTCCGATACTTCTATATCTATTATACAGCAGATTTTTTTCATGGTATCATTTTTATTTTGAATATTAAAAGTAGCTAACATGCATGAATGCCTTTCTGGACAACTAGTAGCCTGAAGAGATAGAAAGTCAAGGAAAAAAAGGACTTTACCTATTATCATTTGGATTGTTTGCTTTTAAAATAGTTCAGATGGCACAAAGAAGGAAAATTGCTGAATCTGGCCAAATGAAAATTACCCTGCCATGGGGAAGCTCACAGCTGGCATAGACAGTCCTTGCGCCATCCTCCCACAAATTCAGCCAGGTGTAGTGGGTGAGAAGGAGGCACTACTGGAGTGCAATGTGCTCCAGCTATGCTTCCTTATAGTTGCCAACCCCATGGCTGTTCTGACCTCCATAGACCCCACAGCAGTGCAATCCACCCTGAGAATCAAGCAGCTGTAACCAGTCACTTGATGGCATCCTCCCTGCTGTACCAAGCAAACCATTCATTTTCTTATTTTTATAAATGGAAAAAAGACTAGCAGGAGCTTGCATTTTAACGGTAAAAGAACATTTTGTGGTGAGTTCTAATCTAAAAATATACTGTAGGCGACAAGCATAAAATAAAAGGTGTACCTCCACCATTCTTGCCACAAAGGTATGGAAATCGCCACACATTCCCCAAGCCAATGGCATAACCCACACAGGACATAAGAAAGTCAAATCTTCCTTTCCAAGTGTCACGGTCTGGAACATCTGTTTTCTTCTTCTGTACTTTCACTACCAAGGTCTTAGGCTTGTCATTGGTGATTGAAGCATCACTAAGTTCAGTGGAGATTTGTCCATCTGCAACTTTTGTTCCATTCGTTGCCATGTCTCTGGGTTTAGCTGGAGAGGCTCTGGCAGCCGGACGAGAAATTTCAGCACCAGTCCACGTGGACAGCAGCTTTGCGGCTCTTGATTACCCAACTAGGGAATTGAGAGTTTGGTAAAATAAAATAATGCTGGAATGGTTTGTGATCCAATCAAAAATCCCAGAATCAGCTTCTCTATTAATCTGTAAGACATAAGATCAAAACAGAATTCAGTGATGCTTCTACTGTAACCTCTTATGTGAGACGTGGTCCAATGCCTATCGAAATCAATTAGATGACTGGGGCCTTTCTATATGAAAGCTACTTTTGCAGTGTGTTTTATCTAAGGGCTTGATCCTGCCTTATGGGAGGTTTAGTGTTGATCCTGCCTTTTGGGTTTGGTTTGGTCAATGGGAACAGGATCAGAGGTAAAATAGTAACATCGCAAACACAAAACTGTATATTCAGCTTCAGATCTCATGCTTCTATAAACATGCATTAAACAATTCCAACAGCATAACAGTCTATAGAAAGTGATGGTATACATTGACTTTATCTTATGCTCCAAGAAAAGCAGAAGAATGTAGCACCAGTCCTGAAAATTGAAGAAAGGTTCTTCACATCCCAAGTAATGCCCATGCTTGACAAAATATTCCTAATCTTTATTAGACTAGAATCTGTAGCAGTTTCACATGCAGAAAATAGGAGTTTAACATCATTTTACAGGTTGGTCAGGAACCCAGTGTTTCCATATTCCAGTGTATAATTTTGTTCTTTGGCATGGTGTGTCAATAACGATATTGCTGCTTTAACAGTTTTAAAAAGGACTGCTTTCATTGTTCAAGTTTTAAACAAATAAATAACATTCTACATTCACCAGTTAAAGATTAATTTCCATGATAACTGCAGAGTCTCTTTATTTGCAGGAAGCCATCATGACTATCACAGTGTTATTTTCTATAGATTTCTATTTTCTATAGATAATTGCTGCCCTTTTATTAAGACAGTGCATTTGCATCTTTCATCCAGGAGACTCCCAAAGAAATTTGCAAATAGCCAGCTATATTAAACTACAAGGCTCATCCCTTAAAGGCTGAGGAAAAGTAAGTTACACACTTATATATTTTTAAAATTAATGGCTAGCATACAGAGTGCAGATGATTCACTTTACCTTGTAATTTAAGGTAACAGGCTATAATGATCACACCATCATTGCCCTGTATTTCCTGGTATTGGTTACACCCTAGAGCCTTTTAAACAGCATTTGCTAGTACTGAATCAATCACTCTGTACAACTTTACCATGTTCATGTTACTCTTTTGCGGCATCAATACACACAAGAGAAACAGCAAAAAGTAAGCATGACTGTACTATAAATAACTTGCGACATTTCCTGCAAAGTGCTGAGCATCTGCAATGCCTATTGACTTCAATGGCTTAATTTCAATTCAACCAACATTTTTAAGGATATGAGCTATTGAATACTGAAGATCCATACATCTTTTTCAAGGGGCAAATGGTTTTAATAACGAGGGGCTAAGCAGGCATTCAGTTAAACAATCATTAAAACTGAACTCTGTAATGAAAGCAAGAAGATTAACTGTAAAATTATTTGGATGCTGTCTGTAGAAATCATACATGTTGTTACTGTGTTAGCAGGATGGGTGATACAAAGCCCAGGAAGAACAAGTTACTCACTAGCAGCTGAAATAAGAACAAGAGAGAGTTTACTAACTTTACTCTGCAGATTGCATTTATAATCAACAGAAATTGCAACTGAGTTTAAAGACTCAGTTATTAACAGTCCTTCTCTGCAACTTCTCAGCTCACACTGTGCTTTCTATTGCTCTTTGATCCAGAGGTCACATCCCTGAATAGAAAGATATAATTTGGATCTATCAGTTGAAGTGTTGCTGGAAAGAACACCCATCAATCACGAATATATTTTTTATAACCATGTTTTTTTTATCTTCCATTTTGCTGCTGGACTCAAATTGAGAAATACCAGCAATTTACATCCTCTCCTATTAAGCCCTCCTCCTTTTGAGCTGCAGTTCAGAGTGCATCTCTTCTGATCACACATATCTTGTAATATTTTAAATGACCTTATTCCATATTGTGGTGCTAGTCCCATTGGATCTTTCTGTAGGATCAGATGCCATCACTAAAACTATACTAGGTCCCATTTCATATTAGTACTTGATGGATAAGGATTTATTAAATACAAGTCAGCCAGCTTCATAAAGCATGTCCTCAACACACACAAAATCCTTTGGTCTCTTGCTCAAGATGTTTGATTCTTCTCTCCATCACATTCCATGCTTATGTACAGTTGTTTTGATTGTGGACATCTTTGGTGACATTTCTCTCCAGCTTTCTCCACGTATCAGATATTTCTTCCATTGCTTCCATATAATTATCCATTAGATTAAAATTAAAAGATAAAGGTATTTATTCTGATTTTCTGACTCTGAGACTTTCCTTTTGGTAAGGATATCTGGCACTATATCCATATTAATTGTCAAGGCTCCCACCCTGAATGTGGAAAGCTCCCACTGCCAGGGTCTGCATGCTGCCAACTTTGGAACAGGAGTGTGGGCCTTCGTAAAATCAGTCAGTCTCCTTTTGCCATTTGGTCATGTTAAAGTTTGTTTGGGAGCACAGCAAACTTCACATTATCTCTCATTTTTAAGGTGTGGGGGGAGAACATCATTTTGCCAACATCTGGACCAAAAACTGCAGAGCTAGATATCAGAATTCTGCTCCAACTGACTGTAAGCACTAGGTAACCAAGGATTAATCTTATAATACTGTAAGTGAGATTGGCAGGAATGATCACACCTATCTTTGTTACACTGCTATCTTTGTTTGCCAACAGACTCAGATCAAGGCCAGTTGCTGCAAAATGACTTTGCACCTGCACCTGCAGTTTTTGTGCCAGGTTTCTTTGAACGGGCAAAATCCTCCATTCCCTAAATTCAGATGCAAAGTTTGGATAGTTAAACAACTAGTTCGCTGATTTGTACCTGTTAACAATGCTTGCATGGGAAAATGTGGGATTCTGTGCATGCAAAGACATATGTACTCAAGACAGAGCAAGGCACAAGTGTGTGTCAGATTCACATGTGAGGGTGTGATCACTTTGAATAATTTGGCCTTCCCCATCAGGGACACATTATGAAGACTCATGGTGTCTTGCCACAGACAGCTTCTGCTACTATGCAATTTGCAACTCTACAACTATTTATGCAACTTTACAATTTGCTAGCACCACCTACTGATGAAAATACAGAACTGCAAATGTTACTTTGCTGTACAACAAAGGACATTACAGGGAACGTAAATGGTATATAGTGTTCTATTGCCTATTTAGATATTTTTTCATGTTGAAATATGTGTCATTTTACATAGGAACTTCAACTGAGCTGTGCCAGCAACAGTGCTAA
This sequence comes from Emydura macquarii macquarii, assembly GCF_026122565.2. Classification (NCBI taxonomy): domain Eukaryota; kingdom Metazoa; phylum Chordata; order Testudines; family Chelidae; genus Emydura; species Emydura macquarii. The sequence goes on along the minus strand of NW_027132983.1, from coordinate 5,309,609 downwards.
GTACTCAAGACAGAGGGGGTTGAATCTAATGAAAGGTGAGGAAAAGGGAAGGTAAAGTAGGTTCTCCTGCTGGCAGTATGGCTGAGATTTATGTCACAGACTCCCCATCATAGCATGCATCCCTGTTGGAAATCTCATCATGGTAGCCAAGGACCGAATGAGGAAAGGCGCAGAAAGATTAAACTACTCTCTCGCCTCTGCAGACTATACAGGTCATAATTACAATACATTGTCCTATCTTTGTGCAATGTACTGTACCCATTTGTGCCTTGGAAAGCTCTCTGGGGGAAGCATTACGCTCTTTAAAGCACTATGTACATGTAATCATTTCCTCCACCACAAATTCACACTTTATCACTGCAGGATGGCTGTTTGTGACTGCTTGGCTGCTCAGATTAATTCTTTATGTTTTCCATGCACATTGCTTTTTTCTTTTATGAAAACAAACAACAGAAGCATTTCGGTTTTATTATCCACATATATAAAGAGTAAAACTGCCTGTACCAGTCAATAGAAAAAACATCAAGAGTGACATTTTGGGCTTATCAGCCTGGACGTTTGTTTTAAAACGTTCACTTTAAAATAGCAATATCTATGCTGTGATACAATGGTCCAAATTTCCCTCTTCAACAGCTCAACTGAAGTCAAGGGAGTGATTAATTTGGCCCAATATTCCCTGATTCAGGCAAAAAGATTGTTGGGGGCTAGTTAAACATGCATAAATGGTAAAATATTCACCCTACTCAGTTATTTTGTATTATTAAGATTGGGATTTTTTCAGAAGCCTTTATGGAGACAGATGCCCAAATGTGTGCCCATCTCCTTTAGGCTGAAATTTTCAAAGAAAGTCGAGAGAATAGGGAAAGTCCTGACCTATAACAACTTCTGTCATTGTTCTAGTCTGCGACCACAATGGGGCAGAGACCATCAATACTGTAAGAGAGTGTGTACATTTGAAAAGGGGAGGGGCTGATGCAGACAAACATACACTAGGATTTAAGCAGACACCAACACGGCCTCTTGCGACCTACGTAAGATCAGAAGTCATATTAAAAGTCACACTCTAGGTCTATAGGCTGAACTAAGTGGTATTCTGCTATGCCATAAAATATGATCCCACCCAAACCCACAGACATACAATAAATAAAATAATAAACAACAACACTTCTATGCTGATGCCCTCAATCACTATCTGCAGCCCACACTTTTCATATTAAAAGCACTTACAAAGAAAGAACATTCATGAACACTCCAAAACATGACTCAGTAAGACTGCAGGGAGTAGCCTTGGATGGCTTTCCCTGTTTTCATTAGCCAGTATCCCACTTCCTAGAGATTTATATTTAAAAGTGACCTGACATGAGAGTGAGGAATAGGCCGAGACAAAAGGCTCTGCAAACCTACTGGCTGGACTTTGATCACTAGGGGAAATGGCCCCATCTCTCTGCACTTGCAGCTTTAAGCCCAAATCCTGTGCACTGCTCAGTTGTGTGAGGTGGAAATTGCAGCTCCCCCCACATCTCTATGGTTATGGAGCAGCTTTGGAGCTGCATCCCCATGCACCCCATCCAGAAGGTGTAGGGAAGAAAATGGAAAGAACCATCTAGCCACAAGTCTCTGCTCTTCCATTCTTCCCGTGGCCCACGCTGTTACAGTTCCATGCCACGCTGAGGGTGGACACTCCTGTATGGCCCCCTGGATTCCTGCCTCACTGAATAGCAGAACCTCACTGGTTCTGATACCAGTGGAGTCTTCATAATGGTTGAGATGGGCAGGATTTACTCCTTCGGGCCCCCTCGAACAGTTCTTTGGATGCCATTTGAATGTCCTACATTGTGACCACATTCTTGAATCATGGTAATTAGGGAGCTGAGCACAAACTGCAGCCAAGGTAATGTACATAAATCAGGGGGGTAGAGGGGACAGAGAGGAAAGAGGATGTGCACTATATTGCCATTTAATTAACAAAGCATTTAGTCCCCTTCTCAGAAGCTGTGAAGAGCTGGATTTCAAGGGTGCAAGAACTGGCCACATGCAACTCAAGCACATAGTGATATCAGCTTAGATCAGTGATCTAACTTTCATCCCCGCTTTCCATTGACTTGAGTGGTAGCTGAATTAAGCCTATTGTGAAAGTTGTTGTTAGAATCCTATTTGTATTGGTGAACCAGGTTCAAAGGATATTGACTCTACATACACCACAAGTTTTAGCTATAAAACATAAACTATGTGTAAGCAACGTACACCAAAGTAGACTTGGTTCATGAAACTGGGATTGCTGAATCTATTTGAAATGGTCGCCTACCATTGTGTGATATCTAGAAGCAAGCTCTGCTTAGGGCCAAAATATCACAGCCATTGTTTCTTGCCTGTATAAGTCACCTCTTTACTATGCAATACACACATGCAAAATATGTTGGTATACTGCACGTTCTATTTTACCACACATAAATGTGGGTACGAATTTGGATCATTGGATCATCTGGGCCAGATTTTGAAAGATATTTAGGCTCCTAAAGATGAAGCTAGGGACCTAGTCAGATTTTCAGAAGTGCCTGACTCCTATCAATAGCACCTAGATATCTTTGAACATCTGGCCCTTTTGTGAAAGTCCAGGAAGAGCGATGTGACAATATTTATTTTTAAACATTTTTTAAGTGTAAAATAATGGGCAGCACTCTGGACCAAATTTTTAAGCATAAATGCATTGAATGACCTGGGAAAAAAAAAAAAAAAGGAAAAAGAAAAAGCACTTGTGCGCAATATACTTGCCTGTCATTGTACATGCCTTGTAAGTACACTGTAACTACATCTTCTTACAGATTACTGAGTAATTGCATATTGGACCAAATGTCTATGTATGAACAATATTTAATCAAATCAAATTCACTATTGTATAGCATATGTTTTTGAATATATATATTTATGATTTCTGTAAGAGCTATGTAAAGACAAGCAATGATCATGAAACGCATTTGGAATATCTTCTAAACATTTTTATGCATAAGAGTTCGATCCCTTTGCTAGCATAAATAGGTGTCACTTCTTTGGATAGAGCTGTGCCTATTTACACAAGCGGAGGATCTGGCCTACTGTATTATTTGATGGATGACACAATTTACATTTCCTGTTACAAATCTTGGAACTTGTCACAGTCACCAGTAGTGAAGAAAAAATAGTTGGATGTGCAAGTCTGGGTAGGCAGATATTCATGAATGCCCATTCTTTTGACCAGAATTCTTCTGAGTGGCAAAATTCAAAAGCTAGATTGGTCTTTCTAAATGGACATTTTTTACATTTACATTTTTTTTAAAAATTAGCCTATTGTTTACTATAGTTACTCCTTGCAATCTGCCATCCAGTTTAGAGGATACGCATACATGTACGTACTGTGCATCAAATCTGACACTAACCACTTAAGTAACCTCTTATTTTAGGCAAAGGCAGATGTGCACTCTTACAAAGGTCAGTAGTAAAGTATGGGCATGCTATTCACTTATTTAAAACCTAAGAGCTATTTCAGATCTAAGGGCCCAACATTAAGGAGCTCCCAACACATGGAGCCCTGCACTTATGCAGAACCTCACTGAATTCAATGGGGCTTCATCCATAAGGAACTGCTTTGGGCCAAAATCAAAACAAAAGATGGATGTTGGTGATGAGGTTTTGCAGGTCTTGTGGCTAACATAAAACTCCCTGCAGTTTATCCTGTGGGACAGCCACACTTCTCTTGCCCACAATTATCCTACCTCTGACCTTTCAAGCTACCTCTGTTATAGGTTTCAAAAGAAGTTAGCTTCAATTTCCTTCCCTTTACTTGGTTTGGTTTGCCGCAGGTCCATGAGCTCTAAGATGGGGATCTGATGCTGGTGCAGATGTGGCACTGAGGACTGGTTTTGTCACAGTGATGCTGGGTTCCACATAGCCATTGTATGAAATAAATAAAATAGGGAAAAAAACCATAAACAACAGTACTGAAAACTCTGATTTCTGTATGCTATCACCAGTGGGCAAACCAAGAGCTACATTCTACTTTGAGCAACAAAATGATGAACCAAAAAAGGGAAGGAACATTTCTTTTTCCTGTTTTTGGTTCAGATTTTTCAACCATCTTCTTTCAAGCAGCAGTACAATAATGACACATATGGAAAACCTCCCTTTCCATTAGAAAAATCTAGGCTGGGACCATGCAAGACTACCTGATATTTCTTTTGGCCACTGAGTAAAATGCAAAGTTGATGCACTGAAAGTTAAAGCCGTAGCCATATCAATCTCAAGACCCTTTGGCTGGCCAAGTGACTGGGGTAGTGAAGAGGTGGCTTAGATCAAATTGATTTAAAATATAGAAAATAAAATGTTAAAAGAAATATAGATGCAGTTTGGAGCTTTACAATATCCCCATCCTTGTCCTTTATCTCTCCAAGCTGCACAGAGCCTTATCTCAAACTATTTCGCCTCTCTAGTGCTCCCAGCAGTGGTGAACAACAGACTACAGTAGCCTCATGCTTTAAGCATATATTTACAAGATTCCTATTTGTACTTTTCCCTCTTTTTCCCCCAGTAATAGAAGTTGTCCAAAACCTACCCTGCCTGGCGTCTATACAAGCAGCACATAATCCTGGTGGACCATTGAGATCTAATCTTGCTGTCACCTTTTTCCATGGGGGGGGAGGGGAATCATCCCAAAATTGAGATGGTTGCTGAGTACATCTCTTAAGAACCAGATTCTGTTTCTCTTACTCACTCTGAGTGACAGCCTATCAATTCTAAAAGGACTAGCTGTAGAGTAAGTTGCTACTCAACATGAAACAGTGTCAGAATCTGGCCTAAATTCTCTAGTAACATTATTGGAAAGCACTTTGGGTCAGATTTATAAAAGGATTTGGACCCTCAGTGATGCAGGTAGGTTCCTAGTGGGATTTACAAAAGTATATAGGTGAATTGGGTGCTTAACTCTTTTAGTGGGAATTAGGCACCTAACTCCCTTATGTACTTTTGTAAATCTCACCTGGCACCTAAATGCCTTTGTAAATCTGGCCTTTCTTCCCTGTTTCGGGACTTAATGCTCAGATTGAGATAAAGTCAGTGCCACAATTTAGGAAGTTTTTGCTGTGGAAAAAAGGGCTAGCTCTGGAAGGCACACCTATTCTACTCATCTCATTTATTAATTACATCCAAACTGATCTGATGTTTAATACAATGGTAACTTAGCTAAATAATCAGGTGTATTACAAGTGGTTGAATCCACATTATTAGTATAGCATTAGTTGTGTGTAGCATCTAGAGGCCTCACTGAAGATCAGGGGCCCACTTTTCCAGGGACCATACAAACCAAGATAATTCCTGCTCCAGACAGATTATAGTCTAAGCAGGCAAGACAAACAAAGGTAGGTTAGTGAGAGAGCTGGAATTAGAGCACTGGACTGGGATTCAAAGAACCTGTGTTGTATCTATCTGACTACAGTGCCTTCCCACAGTCCTTCTAAGACATCTTTGTATTTCTGATATGCATGATACTGTAGATATAAAAGATGCTTTATTATCTGAACTGTGGAAACACCTAGAGTCCACAATCAAACACCAGGGCCCCTTGGTGTTGGGCACTATAGACATAAAGAAAGCTAATTCCTGCCCCAAAGAGCTTACAATCTAGGTAAGGTAAGTAATAGTTGTTTTTCTGTCTTATTTACTTTTCAGACGGGTAAGTCATGATACTCTTTCTGTTCCTTGAGAAGATAGGTGCTAAAGTGCTTCTGGGAAAATACTCATGCATGCTGGTGTGACGGTAGATTTTTAGCAAGTGCAGTTTTGAAATTTATTTTCCATGCCAGAAGAACTTCAACCACTCAAATGGAAAGGACACAAAAAAGGGTGTAAGCAAATTCATTTCAAAATTTGAACAAATATTCACAGAAAATGTGTTGCTTTATGTACCATGTCTTCTTTGGGTTTATAAAGCAGAGTGAAGCACTTTAACAAACCTCTTACGGAAGTCACAGGCCTATTAGTTTTTTATTAAAACTCGACAAGAAGATTCTGGAGCACAGATCTGCAAAACTTTTCTTAAGCTCACCCAGTTATACTACACAGTAAGGGCAGGGAAAGTCTCAGAGACAGTGAGCCCCACACATTGTACTCTGCAGTAGCTCTCCCCTACTTTGTGCGGTGGAGGGAAAGACGGAGAGAGAGAGTGTGGCTAATGGGTTTATGACAAAATGCATTCACTAGCCAAAACCCATAGCACAAGAGGAGCAATGGGTTGCTGCAGGTGCCATCTCTGTTGGAATGATGATAAGTAAAACTAAGGTCCTGACTGTTCACTGCCTTATGAATCCCACAGAATTTTTCTTGTAGGGGGTGATAACCTTGGTGTCCTAGCTCCACTCCAGTTGGTTGATTACTTTGTGCTTATCTAAGATTTCCCCTGCAGTTTCAGTTGGAGAAGGATTTCTCCACTTAGGAAAGTAGCAGTACAGTGCTGCTGAGCAATGTTTAAAGGCTGTCACCTTCACGTGTGTAGTGTTTGGGATATCCCAATACTGAAAGGAGCTACATATAGGTCAGTCATTTTTATTTCTCTGATGATGCCGATAAGCAGAGCTGCTTTATACCTTTCTTTTTAAAATATGGCTTGTGCAAGATCGTTGCCTGATTCAGTAAGGGCCCTGCTTTAGCTTTAGCTTTTGCAGCCAGTAACTCTGCCAGAGAATGGAGGTGTAGAAGTGCTTTGGAAGGATTCTAGCTGACCGCACACAGGCATATCCATTCTAATACCCACACAGCAGCAGATGGTGCCCAGAAGCACAGAAAGCCCACTCTTCTAGGCAGACAAAAAGGGAGAGAAGGCCGAAGGCTCTAGCAGCCCCCGCTCATCAGAGCAGCTGCTGTCTGACCAGAGAGAGGCTGAGGAGAGAGCACCCCTAAGGCTTGGAAAGGAGATGCTTCAAGCAAAGGTTCCTTGCAGAAGCAGAGTAGCAAGGGCAGATCCCACAGGCCACTAGTGAGGGATTTGCCATATGGAGCTAGACAGCTGCATGCCAGCACCCCCTTTTGGTGAACCCTCTTCTGAGTCTGTAGGGAGCCTGCAGCCTTCACAGCTTGGCAGATGCAAGATAGGAAAGAACTGACCCGTCCTGCAGCCTTTGTGGGAGACCAACCCACCAGGCCATTGCCCTATAGCTCAGTCTGGTTCTGTAATAGAGCAATCACATTAGAGCAAGGAAGGAGCTTAGAGTCACAGAGCTGATAAAAACTGTACACCATCTACTGCTGTGTGTTAATCTCCTCAATCCCTGATGATATAAAATACTCCCTTAAATTAAAACAGGACATAAAATACTCAGCCACTTTTTCTCACAGCACATTGATCAGACCTCCAAGTTTTGGTTTGTTTGAGATCAAGGAGCATTCCTCACTTGCCAAAGTGTAAAATTGTTCTTTTTGTGTCAGTTTATTGCTTTGGACAATATCCAGAATAATTAAAAAAAGAAATAGAAAATACTGAATATGGTGTATCACTTATTTCTTTGATATAGTGCACCATATACAGTATATTACCGAATGGATAACCTTGGAAAATGACTAGTCATTAACTACTAGCAATTATGAATATTTTATGGAATGTACATTATTTTAGTGATGAACATAAATTACCTGTATAAACAAGAATTCCTTTACCATTAATTACTACTTTAATTACAATAGAGTTGAAATTCTGAACATACATGTTATTTATAAGCAGGCTCATATCACCACCTATTAAGGTTTCCTGACAATTACCATTAAATGACATGGTTTTCATTTGCTTATAGCTTTGCCACTTTTAACCATTTAAGATGAAATTTTCTACCATGCTAGGTGTCTGATTGACTCTCAGTGCCAGTGCCTGGCTTGGAGTAGCTGTTACTAGGAAAATCTTTCTGAGCCCCTGTAGTTCTGGGATGGAGCATGGTCGGTTACTCTGTGGGGACGGTGAACTCATTGTCTGGACTCACACAGGAGCTGTGAGGGGATGGAGCATGCTTAGTTGCTCTGTGGGGATGGTTTATGTGTAGTCCTGTCACACATAGTAGCTGTGAGGGGATGGAAAGTGCACAGTCTGGTCATTGCCAGGAGCTGCAAGAAGCTTGAGCACGCTCAGTGAGGACAGAGTCTCTGAGATTTTAGCTGCTATGCTCTAACACATCGGCTGAGCATGTGTGAATTGTGATTGTTAAAAGTTTCTAATTTGGCCAGATGTGGTCAGATTTTCATGGGCATGGCAAAAGGCACATCCCTGATACAAAGCCACCTTCCTGCCAAATTTCAGCTCCCTTCTCCCAAGCATGGGCGTGATAAAACTATTCAAAGAAAAGGTCACCAGAATTTTTAACATAGGCAAAATAATGTAATTTTTCTTAGCCTCCTTTTTAGAAACGGCTGAACCATTTTGACTGAAGTTTTCCAAACAAATCCCTTGTGTGCTCTCACTGAGTCCCTTCCTGGAACTCAGGGAGGAGTAAACTGCCTGATTTGAATGCAGAGGGGACACAAGCCAGACATGGGGAGGAGGGAAATGAATAGATTGGGACAAGAAGTCTGGTGAAATTAAAATTGGGACTGGGCAGGCAAGGGGAGACTGGGAGTCAGTTGGCTGAGGAGAGGGAAACATTGAAATCACATGGGTGGGGGGAGAGACTGGGACTGGCTGGACAAGGAGACGGACTACGAACCAGTGGGGAGGGAATAGGAGTGGTGGTGTGTAACAGGAGACAGATTTGACAAAGAGTTTGGGTGCAAGGGGAGAACTGGCGCCAGCTGGGCAAAGACAATGGGACAAGGAGCCAGTGAGAGGGGAGACTGGGACATGAGGCTGGGAAGGGGGTGAAGGACATAGGAGACAGATTACATGAGGAGTCCAGGGAGGGAGACTATGACTGGAAGCCAATGTAGAGGAATGAGGAGCCTGGAGAGGGTAACTGGGACTAATTGGGTGAGGATACTGTCACTGGGGATGGGGATGAAGAGGGAGAGATTGGGACTCTGGCAGCAAGCCCAGAGTGGGAAACTAGGATTGACTAGTCAAGGAGACCGGACATGGGGTGAGAAACCTGAGGAGTGGAGACTGGGAGTAGGTAGGCAAGGAGCATAGGACTGGGACAGGGACCCTGGGATGGGGAAGAAACAGGACTGAGTCAGGAACAAGTTGGAGGGAATGGGAAAGAGGGGCAAAGCTTGTGGGGAAAAAGGGGTAAAGTAGAAGAATGTGTGCCCACTAGAGCAAAAGTTGGAAGGTGTATGATGAATGAGGCAGGAGCTATAAGAAGCAAAAGGACAGTCTCATGGTTAAGGCAGTTGAATGCTGCCCTGGAGAACTGGATTCTACCCCTGCCTATGCTACAGAGTTCCTATGTGATGCTAGGCAAGTCACGTAAGCCAACATTTTCACAGGTGGTCACTAATTGCATGCTCTTCATTGCCTGGGTGCTCAGTTTGATACCCTGAGATGTGATTTGCAGATGTGCTCAGAATTCACGGCTGTACCTGAAGACAATGGGAGCTGGGCTCTGAACATGGAAAGTGCCATAGAATGGTAAGTTCTCTGAAAAATCACGTCATAAGCATCTCAAGTTGGGCACCCAAAATTAGTGTGAACTTTTGACTTTAATGTCTTTGTGTCTCAGCTCGCCACCTGTAAAATGGGAATAATACCACCCTCTCCCCTCATAGGGGTGTCATGAAGATAAAGTAATTAATATTTGTGAAGTACTTGGGTCTATAGGGATGAGCACCATAGAAAAACCCATATGGTAATGAATAATTCTGCCCTCAGAGCAGAGTATAAATGCTGTGCAGTAAATAAGGCCTGGCCCACTGAACAATGAGGATAATACAAAATATTGAATAGCTGTTCATTCAGTAAGCACCACCCACCCTATGTACTGAATGAGGCAGGGGTCAAATGGAAAAAAAAAGTATGTGACCACATAATTAAAGACTGTATCATAATGCATATGCGGGTGGTGGGGACATATTCTAGCATTTCCAGATCATGGCCTGGTCTGCATGCTGGCATGAGGGAGTGGCGGGGCTATATGGTGATTGTGGAGAGAAACAGGCTCTGCAGAACCTCTACATTGCTGCATCCTGGAGATCAATTAGGAGGGGGCAGGAAGGGATGGAGCCCAAATGCACCTAGTAGCATAGGCCTGCCAGCGCATCAGGGAGCATATGCAGAGAACGTACAGACCTGGTTGCACTTTGTTCCCTCCTCAGAGCAGCTGGGAGAGTGGGAGAGCTTGACTTCCCAAGCAGCACAAGAATACAAATTGATGATCCAACCCTTAATTTGTATCTAGTCAATTTATTTTATTTTAATGCAGCTATCAAGCTTTTTTGCAGAAGCCGCATTCTCGATATGATTAGCAGCTCTTTAAGCATGAGCAGAGCTATCAAGCTGACAAGTGATCACAAAGTTGTGCCAAAATGGAAATATATAGCACCATACCAATCCAATAACCTCCATCCTTCTAAATGCAATTTTGTTGTGTCAGCAGCACTTTGAAGAATCTGCCACTTTTCACTGACTTACGGCTCTATGAATAAAATGTATTTTGTGCTGAAACTTGATGTTGTGCATCATTGCAAGGAACAGCACATCCTGCTAATAGTGTAGCAGCAGCTGCTGCTGTGTATGCTCCCAAAGCCACAATCTAGTCCATAGGATCTGATTCAAACTACTGCAAGGTTCTCACTGGTTGTCATCCTGGAAAAACGATGAATTATATTGGAAATTGCATGGACCAAATTCAGAAAAGTTACAAGTGGGCCGAAAACAAATTTTGTGCTATATTTTCAGTAAAAAATGGTCATTTCCAGTATTGCCAATCCAGACTTTAAAAATGAGTTAGGACTCAAAAATATTGTGACATGGTCTAAAAAATGATAAGATTTTTAAAAATGGTATTTTGGGTTCTTATTTGCCTTCTCATTGTTGAGCTTTTAGGGCACACTTGGGCTACATTTTCAAGCTTCTCTGTAACCGGAAGGGCTAGAAATGTATTTTTTCTAAAAATTAAAAACTGCGATTTTCACCTAATCACATGCTTTCAGAATCTCAGGCTTTAAGGAAAATAACAAATATCATAAGAACTGGCAAAAATGCACTTTGGAGCCGGCTGATGGGGCAGCCATCTTGCTGACTGGCATTATTATTTACAAGTTCAGAATCCTGCCGCACACTCATGCCTCCCTGGTCATCTCTAACTTTTAAATGTGGGGATATTTGGTTTTACTATTTTAATCTGAGAGAGTAGCCTCAGATCACTAAAGGGAGAATGTTGCCTTCATCATCTATTCCTTATGCGTAAATCTGCAGGTTTTCAGCCTCCGAGAAATACGTGTGATATTAATGGAACCTACCATCCTATTGCTAAGTGTCTGCTCAAAAGTGCGGGAAACACTGTGGGCCCAAATCTTGCTAACATGTAACTGAGTAACTTTGACTTCCCTATGAGCAGTCCCACTGGGAGGGGAAGGACGGTCCAAGTAAGCTAGCTTGGGGAACCAGGTTTCAATTCCCTGCTCTGTCACAGACTTCAGGTGTCACCCTGGGCAAGTCATTTAGTCACTCTGTGCCTCAGTCCACATGTGTTACATGGGGATAACCGCACTGCTCTACTTTCTCAGAGGTGGTAGGATAAATACATTAGTCTCCTGTGCTCAGATACCATGTAGATGGAGATATACAAGTACAACAAATAGATTGCAGGAAGTCCATCCTTAGTAGCATATGGAAGAAGATCATTTTTGTTGCAGAAAATATGTTTCCAGTAACACTCTGCTAGCCTGTTACTGAACATGCCCTAGTTCAAAATAAAACTGCCTTCAAGTAAATTCACTGTCTTCACAGAATGCTCTTCTTCAGGTCACCGTGGAGCTCAAAAGCTTCTCTCTTTCACCAACAAAATTTGATCCAAGAAAAGATATTACCTTACACACCTTGCCTCTCTCAGGATTGAACACTGGAATTTATATAATTACCTACTGTGATAAACATATTCATGCACATTTTCGTGGATAACATTTGAACTCCCAAGCTTAGATGACCATTGTTTCTCCACACCGGAAGCCGCATATTCAACATAACTGGTTTGTGGAAGAAATCAACACAAACTTAGATAAGTTTTGTAAGCTTTTACTCCACAGTACACATGAAAAGGAACATGAAAATGGACTGCATCATTCAGTAAGTGAGCAACCAGCTACAAGCATGTATAGTAGGTTATTTGATAAAGGCCTGATCCAGCAAAACATATCAGCACAGGAGTAGTCCCACTAAGTCAAAGGTTAAGCATGTGCTTGAGTGCTTTGCTGGAGCAGAGCTGTAAAGGCCAGAGGGTTGTATCCTCAACTGGTAGAAACTGGAGTAGCTCCATGAATGTCAACTGAGCTATATCAAATTACTCCAGCTGAAGATTTGGGCCACAAGTTTATAATATAAAAAGAGAGCATTTGAAGAGTGAAGACACAACTCAAAGGGACTAGACAGGGGCAGAAAGTTCAAGCTTTACAGCTACCAGACTGTACATCTAGTACAACGGTTCTGTACTTGCATTTGGTTTGATTTTGTTCTTTGCATGTTTTCATTAAAAGAGGGTTTTCCTGATTCCGTGGGGTGCAAACTATGCATTCAATACCCAGAAACATAATTTTGTTCCTTAATATTAAGTGATAGAACTATGATGTATGGGGCAGAGTCCCATCAGTGGGGCTCCTTGTGTGTCCCAGGGTCTGCTCATGCAGGGTTCATTGCAAGAAGAGGGCCCATGTCAATAGCTACTGCCCACTGCTGGGTTTAAAAAAAAAAAAAAAAAGGCAACCCCAGGAGCAGATGAGTGGAAGAAACATTTAAATGTCCACCCCCTATCCCTTGTGGCCTATTGGGATCCATTTGGGCACAATAATAATTCAAACCAGTCTATTTCCATGTGGTTTTCACAGCTGCCAGCAGATGGCAGACAAGAAAAGTGGCAATGAAATGATGATTACATACCAAGGAAATGGGTACAACTTTAAAAAAAAAAAAATACTGCCCACATTCTACCATAAACTCAATGGAGAGATCAAAATGCAAATATATCTCAGACAGTTCAATCCTTCGTATCATCCTATAGGGTGCACTGTCCCTTCTACTTCTTACTCACACTGTTCTCTCCGACATTTTAGGCTGACAAAGGAACAAAGGCCATGTCTTCCTCTCTATTTACATCGTGTCAGCACACAGTACCCTCTCAGTCCTGACTGGGGACTTTGGGTGCTACCAGTATAAATAAGAAACATTCAGTAAAAATAAGATTGAATCGTTAATAAGTATTAGCTGCCTGTAATTTCTCTTTCATGCAGTTGAGTCTCTCTCTCTCTCTCTCTCTCTCTCTCTCTCTCTCTCTCTCTCTCTCTCTCTCTCTATATATATATATATGAGACCCTCCACCCATTCTTTACTGAGATATGATCTGAAATTTTCCCCTTTAAACCACCACTGAGAAGAAACCCAGAAGAACTGAAATAATGATAGCACACTGTCAAGTCATTTTGGTTTCCTAAGATTCACTTCAACAGCTACTACTAACTACAAAGTAAAAACAATTGCAGTAATGCATAGACAGGGATTCACCAAAACCAAGGCTTACATGCCCAGTTCTGCAAAGAGCTGAGTACCCTCAACTCCCACTGAATTCAGGGGGCACTGGATCAGGCCCTCTGGGGAGAATGAATTTTCACGGACTGGAGGAGGTAGTCCAACACCTTTGGAGCTTGGTCCTACAATCCTTATTCAAGCCAGGCTTCTGTTGGCTTTAGTGGGAGTTGAGGTAAAGACTGTAGGGTTGGGCCTTGAGTTTGAGAAATGTCATTGATTAAAGAGACTCCTTTTCTCATTTTAAATTTCATATGGGTATGGATCTGAACTTCCCTGAAGCTGGGTAGGCTTGGTTGGTGCTAATCTCTATGTCCTAATGTACAAGTCTATCAACTGACATCAGTTGCAGTTAATGTAGTTTATTCCAGATGCTCCTATTGTGTCATTTGGCATGTATACATTTTCGACCCCAGCGTATCATTTTAAATAGCCCTATTTGCTGAACATTACAAAGACTAAGCCTTTGCATTATGCACTCATGCTTCCTACATGTAATATTTTATATTACATATGAAAACTAGGTTATAGGCACATGTTACCATGGATGGCTTCTTTTGGAGGAACCAGAAGGGATATGCCCTCAAAATAAATAAGATTCAATAGTTACCTTTTCAGCTACTGCTTCAAGTCAAATTTCTTTCATTTTCTTTCTCTCTCTCTTTTTTTTTTTTTTTTTGATCCTCAGACTTCAATCCAAACCTCTAGGTTTAAATGGGATTTCATTTTGAAATGAAAGCAGTTTAACTGGGAGCAAGAAATTCTCCATCCCCTGTCCAATCAGGAATTTAAAACCGTGCTACTGAAGTGTCTAGCAATCTATAAAACTTTCTGGCTTGAAGTGATAAGGACAAACAATCAGTAAGCTTATTCTGAAAGTAAGAGATAAACTGAACAATTGCTTTCATTTCACTTTAAAAAGTAGAAGCTCAAGATAAGTTTTCAAATTTTGCAAGTGGTCAATAGGTGAAAACTGGTCAACTTTTTCCGTGAATGGTGACTGAATTTCATTACGGTATTGACAAAACAAGGTATGTGTTTCTCTTCTGTCCCAGTTATTTTAAGCCTGCAGTATACTTCTCGTGAAAGAAGTGATGGGCCAAATTCTGCTGTCAGTCACACCACTGTCAAAGTGGTGTCTAAAAAAAACATTACATTATTCAGTATATTTTATTTGGAGGCAGTATAGTCTGTCTGTATTGCGTCTTTAAGGATATTATCTATCTCAGGTCAATTCCTCAGGGTTTTGCTCCGTTATTATTTGGTCAAAATTGCCATTGATGTCAGTTTTATAGCTGTAGAGTAGCTTTGGCAAAGTTTTTGCTAGTTGGGAACATCAAACTCCTCTCCAGTAGTTCCTCATTTTCATTATGCAGAGATTGAGGTGGGTCCTTTAGTAAAAGGAACAAAGATTTGCTGACATACTACTTAGAGCAAAATGCAGTAATCTATGATATTCATAAAATAAAAGAAAAAATGTACTATGCTATAGCTAGAGAATAAAAGTTTTCCATCTCATGAGGATATGAATGAAAATTTATTTTACATATTAATTTATAATATGCCTATCATAAAATATCTAGGTTCAAATACAAGAGCTAATAATATCACACATGGCAAATAGATATGGCCATAAAGTTGGATAACTCTAATTCCCACTATTCCTTCTAAACCATCAAGGAAACTGGTAGCAACAAAGAACCCAAGATAAGGACTTTATCCCATGAATGCTGAGACATCCATGAGAACACAACAGTTCTGAGCTGATGGCTTGAATGCTGCATCTCAATCGGCCACAGTTTGTCAACTTAACTTGAATAAGCAAAACTTGCTCACATGCTTGTGGCCCATACAGCAGCCATACTGGTGCAGCTAGAGGCTGCAACCCCCAAACTAATCCCAGACGTGCTGAGCACAGTCCACAGAAGCCAAGCTGGTGATGCTGTTCAGTACCATGTAGGCCCAATGCTCACTTTGGGTGAAGATAATTTAGACCCATAAGCAATCTATGGGGTCAACGCACACTGCTCATAAACCTAGGACAACTAGATGTGCTATCTGGGCAAGTAAAATACCAGGTTTCTTGCTCACTAGGCCAGGCCAATGAGGTGGGCTGAGTGACAATCATAGCAGCCTGAGCAGTCTCAGTGGTAAGTGGAGAAGGCTTGAGCACAGCACTGCAGCATAGAGGCTATGGGAAGGGGAAGAGGCTGGGTCTGACTGAGGTCAGTTACATAAACAATGGCTTGGAGAAGATGGTGGGACTGGAGAGAAGTGCACTGCAGAACTTCGGTTTCAATGCTCTGTCCATCTGTGCTCCGCTCTGAGGGCTGAGTTCAAAGGCAGTATTTTTTGCCAGTAAAGCAAGGCGATGCTGCAAGACACATTTTGCTTTTGATTTTTAAGAAACAGAATAACGTTTGCAAGGTACAGGCCAAAGTCAGATGGTTTGAAGCAAGAGATAAAAGGCTTTGTTAGGCCTTGTGTACATGGAAAAAGGTTTTTTGGTATAACCTAGAGTATTAATTTAAACCAACATAGTTATATTAGTATAACCTCTATTGGCACATTTTGATTCTGGTATAAGACTAGGCCAACACTAAAAAACTTTTGCTGGTATAGCAATGCTGGTTAGGGGTGTAATTTTTGTCACACTTCAATACTGGCAAAAGCACTAATGTAGATACATAGGATAAAGTGCTTTTGATGGTATAGCTTATTTTACTCATCAGCCCAGTATAAACTATGCGGGCAAAATCACTTTTTTGGCAGTACAAGCTTCATTGACACAAAGAAGGTTTCTCAGTATAGCTATGCAAGCAGACCTCTTCTAGTCTAGAACTGGCCTAAAAGTGCCTTTTTTCAGTTTAGCTAATGTAGCTTGCTTTAAGCTAACCCACAAAAGAACCTCTCACATCTAGGTGGGGGTTATCCCGGTATGACTATAGTGGTATAATTGGTCAAACTTTCCTGCGTAGACAAGTCCTCAGTTGTTGTTGCAACAAAACACAATTTGATTTCATTTTGGGAGAGAGATGGCCTCTTCTCTTCTACTTTTTAACAGCCTTGTAATTGTCAGGTTAGCGACATTTGCCAAGGGCTAAGCAGTTTAATTTCCAATTTGTCCTTGATTGGCATGCTAATTATTTTAGATGCACTTGTATGAAAACTACATAAAAATAGTTGAAAAATATCTGGAGCACAAGGCACCCATTTGGGTTTTCTGGGTTAAAAATAAATAAATATACTCATCATCTTGAATTAAATGAAGTCTGCATACAGGTAGAGTCAAAGCTCATCCCCTTCCTGGAATGTGACTTTATTAACAATGAAATTAACAGTAACAACAAAATTCCTATCAATCTTGCCAAGCTCAGCTGCTCTGAGGGTTTGTACTTCAGGACCACTCAGCCCACACCCTAGATGCTCTCTCTTTAGATAGCCACTCCAACTTCTCTTACATCTAGGTGGGGCTATAAGCCACCTGCCTCTGAATCAGCAGAACCTACTTAGTTCTTTTCCAGCAGGATCAATACCTGCAGTGGTTACCCCTAAAAGTTCTTTTCCAGCAGGATCAATACCTGCCGTGGTTACCCCTAAAATTACTCTTAAGTATCATGAAATCTATAACAAATGAGACTGCACGTGTGGGTGACTTTCAGTGGCACTTGTGCTCCCAAATTACGTAGGCATTTTTGAAAAACCCATCCTTAACCACCCGTGCACCTGCCTTTCAGGACACATTGCTCGTGGTGGAAACACTGTTCTCATTATTCTTAGCACTGCAGTGATACCAAGTGGATCTTAACCAAAATAAGCCCATGCCAATTTATATAACAAAATACACTCCAGGAACTGGTGAAGAGCTGTATGAATGATTCACTGTAGACGCTTTCCATACTAAACTAGCACTTTAAAATGGGAGCAAGAACAGGTTTGGGAACACAATCACTTAGCAGTCAGCAGCAACGGCAGGCAGCACTAATGGAAGACTGGACTAGTGCTGCTTTGTAGGATTACATCTAGATTTCAAATCAGATGGCCACTATCCATAATGTTGCTCAGGTGTTAGAATTTTCACTCACGTTTGAAATAAGTTATGACAGTCTCGTTTCTGACTCACCCTCTCAGACAGGTAGCATTAGTGGCACTGTCATTTATATTAAATTAAGTGGACGATGGACACACTGGAAGGAGGAGAATACAAGTGAGAAATGCTGGCACAATAATCCAAAACCAGAACAAATGGAATGCAGAGAAATAAATGTCCTCAGGCAACCATGAAAACAACAATATTCCATTTTAATTTACTTGAGAAAATGAGACCACAGCCTAGAAAGTGGGGCAGCCACATTTTCTTGCCTGGCAACCACCCTTTTATCCTTAGCTGCCTGTGGACAGTAAATGAGAAATATTATACCTCAGCCTCCCTCCAACATCTCAAAGTTATTTAACCTGTGGTTGCAGCTATTTCTCCTGCCTTCCTCCTGTCCAACCTCAGCTTGATTTGGAGACATTCAAACACTGTTAATTTAATCCTTCTGCAAGGGTGATTCATGACAAAATGCTACTAGTAATAGCTCAGCACTAGATTACATAATAAAGAAATCTCAAAACAGGACCTGGCTAAATATGGGAGAACAGATTTCAAAGGCACACGCTATTGTAATGGAAACAAACTAAGGCAGTAAGAGATATCACATGAGGTCCAACGGTTTACTCATTACAATAATAATATTTAGCTCTATCATAGTGCTATTCATCAGTAGAACTCAAGGTGCTTTACACAAGTCGTCAGTATCATTACCCCCATTTTACAGATGGGGAAACTGAGGCACAGATGTGAAATGATTTAACTTAGGTCACCCAGTAGGCTCGTGGCAGAGCCAAGAATGGACTCAGTTCTTCTGAGTCCCAGTCCAGTGCTCTGTCCACTAGGCAACACTTCCCACATCTCAGAAAGTTCATTTTTTTCTGGATTTCTCTATTGCCAGTGCAGTATTTATCCCCTTCTTTCATATTGTGTCCAGTGTACTCAGTGCAGGACTGCCTACCTCCAGGTAAAACGTCTTGATAGATTCTATTGGGAGTTTTGCCTAAGGACCACAGGACTGGGCCCTTTGCTTGCATCTGATGAGCTAGTGTATAATTGTGTTCAAGTACCTTACTGCCTTCTATTGTTTTATAAAGCTACATGCATATGTTGTATTGCTGGAAGATTAAACAATAATTCTGTTAATAAACTGGTTTTCTATCTGTGTACAAGTTGCATGTGTATTATGTGCCATGAAGTCTGATGTAGGAGTTATTAAAAAGGTATTAAAATGTCATTTATGATGTACACTCCACAACTTTAGAGATTATTCATCATTTTCCTCCAGATGAACATGTTTTGTCAATGACTCATTTTATTTTTAGGGAACTAGTTCAGAGATCTGATCTTTCGACTGGGGATAATTCTGAAGAATTCAAAATCTCTGAAAAACCAAACAACTTGAACATCCCTCTTTTTTATTAGCTTTCAGTTTTTGCCCAGTGAAGGCTACATAATCACCTGCAGCTGCAGTTCCAGCTACAGCAAACCATATGTAGCAGCTCTCCCATGGAAACATTTAGAACTAAAATTTAATTAGCTTCCCTGATTAAATGGCAGTTCATAACCATTACTTCTTTCAACTATGGAGTGCAGTTTCCCTTGAATACTCTTCTTTCCAGGATAAATGAAGAACATTCACCAGGATGAAGTTAGAAGAAAGGCTCCCAGCCTAATTTAAAATTCTTGTGTGTCGAACTTTCATTCCTGAGCTTTGCTTCACTGACTGTGAGAAAGTCGACTACGGCCCACAAATACCACTGTCATACCATTACAGGGAACTTCAGTACTAGCAAGGGTCTCCCACCGAAAGCACAATTTCAAATGGCCACTGTACAGAAAAATCAGTAACTAAACCCCAAAGTACCCATGTTCCTGAAACCCAACGTACGCTCACTCTTGCCTATGCTCACTTAGTGCTGCTGAAACAATCATAAGGGAAGAAGATTCTCTCTTTATTGGGACAACTGGGATTATGGCAGCCCTCAGGAACTCTGAACTGGAAGGATGAAGTTAAGCGAGAGTAGCGGTAACATTAAGGGCTAAGGACCAGATTTTTAAAGGTTTTTAGGCACTTAAAGATGCAAATAGGTGCCTTGTGAGATTTTCAAAAGCATGTAAGCACCTAACTCCCACCAGTAGGACCTCTCTGGAATATTTAACTCATAATGGGTTGATGCTTTTGAAAACCCCACTAGGCATCTATCTGCATCTTTTAGCGCTTAAATACCTTTGAAAATCTGGCCCCAGCTCACCACTTCAAGGTTTTGTTTGTGCCTGTATGACTCTGAAAGGGTATACAAATTAATCATAATTTAGTATTAACGAGATCATTCCCAGGAGTATGCACAAAGGGGGGCAAACAGGGCCACTGGGCCCCCCAGAATAATTGGCAGGTGGAGCACAGAGCTCCTCCTGCCCCAGCGGGAGTACAGAACGTGATCCTCCAAAAGCGCTGGAATTTAAATTCCTTTGCACGCCCATTCCCATAGCTAACCGTCTTAGCGATTGCGGCAGCATTTTTCTACATAAGACCTCTTGATATGGCTTGACTGTTCTTATTTTCTAATTTAGCATTAAAATGTTAATTTTATTTTAAAATAAAATATAGAAGGATTAATCTCTGATCATATGGCTGAAGTGCAAGGTGGGCAGAAGCTCTCTCTCCTGATTTCAATCATCCTAAACAGGGGTGTGCCCAGGAATAAAAAATTGGCTGCTTTTGGAGGGGCATTTTCTGTGCCCCCCATGGCCAGAGTAACTGGCTCTTCCCCCTCTACCACCGCAGCTCCAGGGCCAAAGGAACTGGCTCTACGGTGGAGCTCGCTGTCCCCTGATGACCCTGGGTCTGGAGGCGCTGTCATCTGCTGCCCCATGCCAGAGCAGGAGGAACTTGCTCCTCCGGCCCTGGCCCTGGAGGAGTTCTCTGCCCCTGCTGATTGGGGAGGGCTCGTGACCCTGCCTGCCCCTCTTGCACATGCCCCTGTCTGACAGGAAGACTGCTAAGTGTTAGAACCCCGTTCACATGACTTAGTCAGAGTCTGCAGATCTGGCTGGCACTTTCAAGAAGCCCAGGTAGTACAAACAGAACAATGATCACAGAAGGAATCCCCAGTGTTGCCAACTGTGACACTGGGCCAGAAAGGGCAAAGCGCATGGCCCATATCTGATCTTTAAAGATACATTAAAGGGAAATACAAATGGGAGTGAGGGTCATTCGTTATAAGAAGACTAGAGCTTTGATATGCAAGTGTATTTATTGTTGGTGGTTATTTGATGTTGTTTACATATATCTTGTTGGAGGTTAACAATGTAGATAAACTGCTTTCGTCTATCACTGCTCTATTGATTAAGAGTTCAAAAGGAACATGTTAACATTTAGATGGAACTTGAATGTAACAATACTTTTGTTTTTATTTCTCTTTGAAGTTTAAATAGTAAATATCTGTAAATGGTGGTAATTGCCAATTACCTTGTGCTAATGTAACTAATTACCGGTGTGCATGGGGTATAGGAGATGATACTCCAGAGCCACAAATAATCACCTATTAATTGTTCAAGAAAGTACCTGCTGTCAGGAAGATTTTGGTAAGCCTGCACGGATCTATAAAAGACTCTAGCGGACTGATCCTTTTTAATCTCAAATCTGTCCAACCTTGTCAGGGAAAGCTTGGATCACAAGATTGGGATCCCAGCTGATCAGCCGGGAACCACCCTGCTAATTCTCATGGGAGAATTTGAATGAACTCTGTACATAGGTGGACTATTTACACTTAATTTCTCTGCAGGATTTCTAACAAAGAAGCTCTAAACAAGAACTGATGACCCCCCAAGCCGTTTGGGTAATTGCAGAGAGTTTGCAATTTAAGAACTTTGCACTTCAGTTAACTTCTATACTTTGAAATTGACCTAAGAACTTTATTTTCCTCTGTGTATGTATACTGAGCTTTTAACCATTTTACTTTCTTTTTACTTTTACTTTCTTTCCTTTTTTAAATAAATATTAGTTTCGTTAACAATCATTGGCTTTAAAGTTTGCATTTGGGTAAGATCTGAACTATTCATTGACCTCTTTGTAATGTGTCCAATGCTTTGGGATTGGTAGAACTTTTTTTTTTTTAAACATATGATGGATGAAGATTTTCAGTAATCCCCATCATATCTGATTTGGCTGTCTAGGTGCTGGCCAAAGGACTGGATAGTTTTAAGGAAACTGTGTTTTGTCTTCTGAATGACCAGTGAGGTGATCAGAAACTGTTTGTTGTTGGCTTGGTATATCTTAAAATCACGAGTATTTATGGCTTTGCCTGCCCCATTCTTTCTGGAGGTCCAGCTGCAGTACAACTCCTCCAGTTTACAGTACTTGCATTCCCCTCCTCTCTATAGCCCCTCCTCCCTTCTGAGCTTAATTCAACTAGTCGGCCTCAACTCCCTGTTGGCAAAGGAAAGTTCCAGGGAGAAAGGGACGAAGCATCTGGGTGAGTCAAGGAGGGAGCCAGAGAAGGCAGCAGAGTCAGATGCCTCTCTCAACACTCACACATTTGCCCTCCTCCCTCAGCCCATCACCTGCCTCATCCCCATCAGAATCTCAAGAACATGATGTGTGACACATGGAGCTCTGCAAACAGTGGCATCTGTGTGGCAGGATGAACTGAGAGGAGAGGCAGTGGAAGGGTTGTGGACTGCAAGAGAGAGGGTAGGGATGAGATGGTGGGAGATAAGAGGATTTGGGGAGGAGCCAAAGGCCCATTAGGGTTAAGTGGGGAACAGGGTTCAAAGGGGAATCAGGGTTTAGAGGTTGGTGAGAGTCTACAGGAGTCAGGACCACACAGCTGGCTCCTCACCTTGCCTGCCTGTCTGCCCAAGTGAAAATCATTCCATTTTCAAATACTGAAACCATGTGGAATTTTTGGTTTCAAGGTCCAAGGCAGGGGGTCATGATCTGCCTTCTAATAGTACTCTGGCTGCCATCCTAACCATGGAGAAGCAGTAAGTGCGGAGCATTTTTGAGTTTTCAGGCTTATTGCGACACAACAAAGGAGAATTATACTCTGGCAATATTCTGTCATCCTGCTGAAATATTATCCCTGGAGAAGTGAAATAGTTGTATGCCAAGGTTGACTACTACTTAATTTGACAATAGTCTAGAATATTAGCCAGAATGCTAGAACAGTGTCAGATGGGATGCAAAGGAGGGGTAATTATGAAATTTAGCATTTAAAATCCCGTTTGGATGGATTTTATAGTCAAAATGTCTTCTGGGATTTGGCCAAGGCTGCTCACATTAGGCCCTCAAAAAGCCTGTAGGTCAAATTTACATAAGTGCAATTGCTAATTTACATAACTTTGAATATTCACAGCCTGTTGAGAACTAAAGTACTTTTTTGTCTCCACATCTTCAGGGGGAGATGGTCTGTTTCCCTTGCAACAACTTATCAGCCCTTTCCCACGCCCTCTCTTCATCTTAAAGATCTCATCACCGCCTCTCACCCCATTTCTCTCTCTCTGTTCCTCATCCCCTGAGATCTCTGGGTCTCCTTCAAAGCTCCCACTTCTTTCCCACTATAGTATATATATAAACAATCAAGAGCAATGTGCTTCCTTACTACGACTCTGAACAGCAGGGGGGAGGTCTCTTCTTCATAGCATGCATAGACAGGACTCATCTCTCTATTGCGCCTTCATTCTATTCACTATCACTGTTTCCATTTGCAGCACTGAAGCTCTGAGATTTTTTGGCAGCAGGCCTAAGAAATTGCACAAGAGCCGGAGGTTAGGCATGTGTGTATTTTGGTAGGAACTTACACAGAGATACTGCTTTATACACTGGGTGGATTCTTTCTATGACAATATTCCTAACAATAAGTCCAGCTTTTGGATGAGCTACAAAAGCAACATCATGATAATCTGTGGCCATAAAAGATCCGTTGGCATTTTTCTAGAGTTAACCCCAGGCTTCTGGCAAATTCCAACTAGGGTAATTACATTCTGTCTACTTAAATTTCCCCTGTGATGTTAAACAGCTGTTGTACTCCCAAGATATGACTGCTGTTGTATCCAGGTTACTGGAAGCTCCTAAATAAAGGCACTGAGATTTAATAATGAGCAACATAATTATGAGCTTTATTGCTCATGTCTACACTATATAGATATTCATGCAGCTCTCACTAAACTCCCTTTCTGGCATCAGCTGGCTGGGCCTAGTAGAAATCATGGGATGAATTCTCCACAGATGCTCTTTTTCCCCAAAACTTCAGTCAGGAACCTCCAGGGCATTACAATAGTACCTTACAATTGGCCTTCAGTGCTTCATAAAGCCCTTCTCTCCCCCTCTCACAGGGGTGTAGAACGTTTAGTTACTTTTTATTAATATGCAATCCTTGGACAAAAGGTGCCACTAAGTCCAATGTGGCATATAATGACAACAAACATGATATTTTATTACAAGAAACAATTCTGAAGAAAGGCAATTATTCCAAACTAGGCACAATTTTAATTTTTCTTAATTTTCTTCTTTTCTTTTTCGGCTCTGCTGAGGGAGATGGCTGATGTGATTACAGAACCATTGGCCATTATCTTTGAAAACTCATGGTGACTAGCGGAGGTCCCGGATGATTGGAAAAAGGCAAATATAGTGCCCATCTTCACAAAAGGGAAGGAGGAAGAACCGGGAAACTACAGACCAGTCAGCCACACATCAGTCCCCAGAAAAATCATGGATCAGCTCCTCAAATAATCCATTTTGAGGCACTTGAAAGAGAGGAAGGTGATCAGGAACAGACAGCATGGATTCACCAAGGGCAAGTCATGTCCGACCAACCTGATTGCCTTTCATGATGAGATGAGTAGCTCTGTGGATGTGTGGAAAGCAATGGACATGATATACATTTACTTTACCAAGCTTTTGATATGGTCTCACATAGTATTCTTATCAGCAAGTTAAAGAAGTATGGGTTGGATGAAAGGACTATAAGATGGGTAGAAAGCTGGCTAGATTATCGGGCTCAATGGATAGTAATCAATGGCTTGATGTCCACTTGGCAGCCGGTAATGAGCAGAGTGCCCCAGGGGTCAGTGCTTCTGCCAGTTTTGTTCAACATCTTCGTTAATGATCTGGAGGATGGGGTGGATTGCACCCTCAGCAAGTTCATGGATGACACTAAGCTGGGGGGAGTGGTAGATTTGCTGGAGGGTAGGGATAGGGTACAGAGTGACCTAGACAAATTGGAAGATTGGGCCAAAAAAAATCTGATGAGGTTCAACTAAGGCAAGTGCAGAGTCCTGCACTTCGGACAGAATAATCCCATGCACTGTTACAGACTGCGGATGGACTGGCTAGGCAGTAAAGTTCTGCAATAAAGGACCTGCAGTAAAGGACCTGGGGGTTACAGTGGACAAGAAGCTGGATATGAGTTAACAGTGTGCCCTGATTGCCAAGAAGGCTAACGGCATGCATTAGTATGGACTGCATTAGTAGCACTGCTAGCAAATTGAGGGAAGTGATTATTACCCTCAATTTGGCATTGGTGAGGCCACATTTGGAGTATTGCATCCAGTTTTGGCCCCCCTCCCCCCCCTACAGAAAGGATGTGGACAAACTGGGAAGAATCCAGCAGAGGGCAACAAAAATGACTTATGGGGAGAAGCTGAGGGAACTAAGCTTGTTTAGTCTGAAGAAGAAAAGAATGAGGGGGGATTTGAGAACAGTCTTTGACTACCTGAAAGGGGGTTCCAAGGAGGATGGAGCTAGGCTGTTCTCAGTGGTAGTAGATGACAGAAGTAGGAGCAATGGTCTCAAGCTGCAGTAGGGGAGGTCTAGGTTGGATATTAGGAAAATCTTCTTCACTAGGAGGATGGTGAAGCACTGGAAGGGGTTACCTAGGGAGGTGGTGGAATCTCCATCCTTAGAGGTTTTTAAGGTACGGCTTGACAAAGCCCTGGCTTGGATGATTTAATTGGGGTTGGTCCTGCTGTGAGCAGGGGGTTGGACTAGATGATCTCCTGAGGTCTCTTCCAACCCTCATCTTCTATGGTTCTATGACTCTATTGGGAATGGATCACCACATTTGGGGGCAAAGGAAGAGCAAAATATTTAACTACACCAGAGACCAGGCTACTTTGTTCTGCTTCATTACAAAGCAGCTTACTCTGGAAAGAAACAAACGAGAGAAATAAAGATCAACGACTATGAAGACCATTAGACAATGTTTAGCAGATGACAAAATCATTCTGTCTTTGCCTCAACACCCACTAACTTCAGACAGCTTAGAAATGAGAGATGTGTTTAAGCTTTGAAAAGTGGCTGTAAAAATGGCTTCTGGGATTCCATGTTTATTGTGCCTCAATGATTTGCCTTTGATCAGTTTTGCCAGTTAAAAAATAATGGTTTGTGCATCAGCAGTCTGGCAAAATCACCCAGGGATCTGAAAACAAAACTGTGTTCACTCTGGCTCACATATCATTAAGGATGGGGATTTGTCATGCTCTGTGTTTGTCATGGATTTTGTGATTTTTACAATTTAAAAGCAGATTGATGGCTGTTCCATATCCCTCTGTGGAGGTGCACTAGCTTACTTTAAAAAATAAGTTTGTAACCCTTATGACAGTTTAGATAATCTTCCCAACATGAATCAAATGTAAGTGATGCAATGATGTCTTCCCAAGTCCTACCAGCATGCAGAGTTTTGTCAGAACATTCCATAGTCTATGTGAAATATGGATTTTCCCTATTTGAATGAATAAATGTGCTAATTTTTATTAAATCTGAAACATAATTTAGTGTCTGATGCAGCAAAACACTTAGGCCCTAATCCAGGAAAGCTGTTAAGCACATCTTTCAGTTAATTAAAGTCAATTAGTCTTTGACTTAAAGTCAGCTTTGATTTAAGTCAATGGGACTTAAGCACTTTCTTAAAGTTAAGTAAATGCTTCAAGTTTTATTTTGCTGAACGAAGCCAGACAAGTGATGGCTGCTCTGGTGATTAAGGTACTGGACTGTGTTTCAAGACATCTGAGTTCAACAGACATCTCCGCCATAGGCCTCAAAGCACAGACTTACTTTCTAGGCAGGTCACAATCTCGATGTCTCAGTTGCCATTTGTAAAATGAGGATAATAATTCAACTTTATTATTTGAGTTACCGTAGCCCCTAGGAGCCTCAGTCATGGACCAGGATCCCACTGTGCTCAGTGCTATATAAACACAGAACAAAAAGACAGTCACTACTTTCCACCACCGTTTGTCAGTCTTATAAGATATAAATAATAGATTTTTAAATGTCCTGTCATTTTTTTTGTTCAGCTATGATTCAGATTTTTTCTCAACTGTCTGCTATGACACAGCCATGCATATTCCAATTCTTTGACTTAACAAACCTTCTTGTG
Source organism: Emydura macquarii macquarii (assembly GCF_026122565.2). Lineage (NCBI taxonomy): Eukaryota > Metazoa > Chordata > Testudines > Chelidae > Emydura > Emydura macquarii. The sequence goes on along the minus strand of NW_027132983.1, from coordinate 5,282,458 downwards.
TGTAATATTGGCTCTGCAACCATAAAAGTCATAGGTTTGAAGCTGGGTTAGTTAATGATTCTGTTAATGATGTTCCAATCAAAAAAAAAAAAAAAAGAAAAAAAGAATCCAGCTCACTCTCCAAAATGTATATTGGCTCTTTAGTGAAAACAGGAGTAAAATAGACAATAAAGAAAGCAGTGCTGTTGTAGCTCTGTTGGGTCCCAGGATATTAAAGAGACAAGGTGGGTGAGGTAATAACTTTTATTGGACCAACTTCAGTTGGTGAAAGCTTTGGAGCTACACAGAGCTCTTCTTTTGCAAGCAAGTATGGTTCAGAATTCACAGGAAGCTGATCTGGTTGGTTAGAAGGGGGTCATTTTTAATTCAATTGCTTTTTTACCCATATTCTGACCATAGTCCCACTACAAAAAAGAAATATCAAGAAAAGAAAAGCGCACAGGTTGTGCAATAAACCAACCTAGCCCGAATCAGAATCTTCAATCTTCAGATTCCTCCCCTATATCTAATGGAGAAGAATAGATTAGGCTATGAGCTTGTTAAGATCAAGAAGTAGCTAAATTTCTAAGATTAAGAAGTTGTTAAATTTCTATGCAGGGTGCAGGGTTACAGGTTGATATTCTAAAAAATCTCTAGCAGAATCATACCTATTCAGAAACCAGAAATCAATGTAAAAGAAGAGACAGAGACCAGAAGGAGCAGTGTTCTGCCTATCTTCATAGTAAATTGTACAAAGTTCTGAGGTATTACAATAACAATGGAGTAGGTCAATGAATAGGTCAATGATAACATTTAGATCACAGATTCAGCCGGGGCATCGGGGCAATTGTACCTGTTTTCACCCTCTGTGGTCCACCAACAGCACCCACTTAAAGGTTTCCAGATGTCACCTCTCTTGGACAGAGACCAGCATATCACTCCCGCCTCATCAGAGCTTTTAAGGCTGCTCAGCTCCTTGGATTTACACTCAGATAACCCTAACAAGCCAGACTGCCTCAACAGGCCAGTACCTGCGCTTTGCCAGCTCACCAAAGACTATGACCAGTGTATTGCCCACAGTTACACATTACCACACAGCTTCTTCCAAGCAAGCACATTTATTCTTAAGCATTAAGAATAATGCTAGAACCAGCTAGAGAGGACTGCTGTCATGCCACTGGGAAGGGGATATGGCTCTGTCTAGGGAGGACACTGGCTGCTGGTTACTTCTGGCAGCAGGCAGTGCTTCACCCCTACTCCCAGCCCATCCACCGTAGTGATGAAGAACGGTTATGCTGCCCTGGCAACAAGCGATGAGGAATTGCCCCCAAAGGTGGAGGAGGAGAAGACACGTACCCCAAGGCTGGGAGGATCTCAGCCACCACTCCCCGGAGGAAACATAAGGTAGTAGTGGTTGGTGACTCTCTCCTGATGGGGATGGAGGCACCATCTATTGGCCTGACATGGCATCCTGGAAGATATGCTGCCTGCCAGGGGCCCATATCTGAGATGGTACAGAGGGATTGTTGAGGATAATCCAACCCTCTGACTACTACCCCATGTTACTCATCCCTGTGGACACTAATGATACTGTGATGTATGAACCTGAGCAGATCAGAAGTGACAACAGGGCTCTGGGATTGAGGGTGAAGGCGCTGGGAACGCAGGTGGTGTTCTCCTCAATCCTTCCAGTCAAGGGTAGCGGCTCAGGCAGACACAGATGCATCCTAGAGGTGAATGCCTGGCTACAAGGATGGTGTTGCCAGGAGGGCTTCTGCTTCCTTGACCATGGGATGCTGTTCCAGGAAGAAGGACTGCTAAGCAGAGATGGGGTTCACCTGTGGAGGAAGGGGAAGAGTATATTTGGATACAGACTGGCTAACCTAGTGAGGAGGCCTTTAAACAAAGTACAAAGGAGGTTGGTGACAAAAACCCACAGGTAAATAAAAAATATGGTGACCTGGAAGAAGGGTCAGAATCTGGGGAAAGCATGGGCCATTACAGCAGGGATAACAAGAGAGAACATCGGGGGGAATCAAATCAGTATCTTAGATGTCTGTACACTAAATCAAGAAGTATGGGGAATAAGCAGGAAGAAATTGAAATGCTAGTTAATAAACCCAATTATGACATAGTTGGCATCACAGACTTGGTGGGATAATACACATGACTGGAATTTTGGTATAGAAGGGTACAGCTTGCTCAGGAAGGACAGGCAGGGAAAAAAGGAAGGAGGTATTGCCTTATATATTAAAAATGTATGCACTTGAACTGAGGTTGAGATGGAAATAGGGGACAGACCTGTTGAAAGAGCAAACATCAATCTGGGATGTATTAGCAGGAGTGTTGTAAGCCAGACATGAGAAGTAATTTTTCCGCTCTACTCCACACTGATAAGGCCTTAACAGGAATAGTGTGTCCAACTCAGGGTACCACATTTCAGGAAAGATATGGACAATTGAAGAAAGTCCAGAGAAGAGCAACAAAAACGATTAAAGGTCTAGAAAACATGACTGATGAGGGAAGATTTTAAAAAATTGGGTTTGTTTAGTCTGGAGAAGAGAAGACTGAGAGGGGACATGGCAACAGTTTTCAAGTATAAAAAAGTTGTTACACACAGGAGGGAGAAAAATTATTCTCTTTAACCTCTGAGGATAGGACAAGCAGCAATGGACTTAAATTGCAGCAAGGGCGGTTTAAGTTGGACATTAGGGAAAAACTTCCTAACTGTCAGGGAAGTTAAGCACAGAAATAAATTGCCTAGGGAGGTTGTGGAAAAATCTCCAGTGATGGAGATTTTTAAGAGCAGGTTAGACACACATCTGTCAGGAATTGTCTAAATAATACTTAGTCCTGCCGTAAGTACAAGGGACTGGACTAGATGACCTCTCAAGGTCCCTTCCAGTCCTACGATTCTATGATTACAGAGCAATATATTAAAAAAATAAAAGTTCCTATACGCATGCTAAAAAGCTCATATGAGGTCACCCTAACTCCAGTGTAGGGCTCTGGTAGTTTTAGTCCTTCAGAACCCCCAACTTGTTTTTCCCCTGTGGTTACAAGTTCATCTGTCTTAGATCCAGAATGAGAATGCAGGCTGGGCAGATCAGTTGTTTCTTTATTTAGCTTGGGCCTTTGATCTTGGCCTTCTGTGACAGGTAATCAGCAGACAATGACCATCTCCTCAGGGCATAGCTTCAAAAGGCTGGGTTTTCACATAACCAGCAGAGAGGAATTTTCATTAACTTCTCCCTAGGGAATCCCCAGGAAATCCATCTTGTCTGGCACATTTTCAGTACAGTTTTTTGAACTCCCAGTTTCAACACTGGTCACATGTCCCCCGTAGAGAGGCTGCATACAAACTCAGCCCACAATAATACATAAATTTAACACAGTCAGATCTTTCAAGGATATTGCAGAAAATTGCCATAACCGTCACATTATGGTGACTATGAGCAGATCAGTGATAACATTTCCTGACAAAATCCTAGCACCCAAGATACAACGAGTACAGGGGGCCCTACTTGGCATGGCTGAACTGGATTTTTGAGATTGGTGAGGGCAGAAAGATAGCTGATGTCCCAGCCTAAGACAACTGACACTCTGAACATTAGGCAGGATGTTAGTGAGGAGAACAGGGGATAGCGATGAGAGAGAAAAGTTACAGAATATGACGACACAAACTCAGTATATGCACGTGCATATCTTCCTGGGCTAGTAAATTTTGTTTGTTTTATAAAAGTTATAAGAACAAAACTTTAAGACGGTGAACATAATTGAGTCACTTATCGTGGGTATTTAATTAAGACTTATAACAGCACAGTGACGCAAGTGAGAGATCATTATTCTGTCTATAAAACTGGAATAATGAGAGACAGATTTTAAGTGACCTGACCAATGCCACACAGCAAGGCAGTGGCAGAACCACCATTAGTGCCTAAATTTCCTGCTTTCCACAATTAAGGTAAACCCACGAGACCTACTCAGGAATCTGAAATAGGTTTTTAAGCCCACAAAAGCCATGAAATTCAGTATTAAAAGTGTGATGCTGGCAGTTCAGGTGCCAGCTCATGCCAAGGACCTGGGCCTTACTGAACACTGACAAATACATAGCTGGAAACCAGTCTGGTTCACATGTGTTGATGCTGTTGCAATAGATATTAGATAAGTGATAAGGATGTGTTTACCATTTAGACTTTATGGAATGCTTGTAGGATGCTGCATGTATTAATCCTACTTCTAAAATCTGTATCCTGGATGATCAGATGATGTTTAAATGTTTGCTCTGTAACTATAAACATATTTGCTAAGACTGTAAATTCTCCGTAGTCAGGGGAGAAGCATCACCAAGTGTAAAATGATAGTTTACAACAAGAGGTGTTGTCTTCTCTCCAACAAAAGAAGGGCTCCAGACATCTGACAAGCCATTGTGGACAATAGACTTTGGTGATTGCTTCCCGCACAAGTCCATAAGAGACATTAGTATCTTGATGCTGTCTGAACTCTGAGGGGCAGAGATTCCTAAACATGAGCAAGAGATCCCCAAACCTTGGCTTGGGTTAGCCCTAAAGAACCTAAAAGCTTACGTATTATAGAAACGTCTATTACTTTTAGAATTTAAGATTGTAACTCAGTGTTTTCCTGCTTTAACCATGTAAATAAGTCAATTCTTTTTCCTAGTTAAACCTTTAAGTTGCCTCAGGACTGACTGCAAGCATAGTCTTTAGTCTGAGATCAGAGTACAATTGATGTGAGGTAAGTGACTGGTCCCTTTGGGATTGGGAGTTACCTGAACATGGTTGTGTTTTTTGGTGTGAGGAACCATCTATCACATAGGCAGGTTTGCCTGGGTGGCAAGATAGATCAGAGTACCCAAGGGTACTGTCTGTGGCTCCCTATTAATGCTGTTATAGTGCCTGAGGAGTTCACACGTGTTACTTGGTTGGTGAAATCTCAGTATAGAACATACAAGCAGTTTGGGGTTCATGCCCTGTTTCTTGACAGTCTGCCCTGAAGCTGGCATTCACGGTCATGAGCAACTCCAGACAGTGGGACATGCAGTTTCCAGCAAGATTTTACTCCCTTCCCGTATGTTACATATACGCCTAAGCCTTAATTCCTGTGTCGGTGCAGAAACCAGCACAGAAACGGAGGAGAGGTGTTAGCAACTCTCTGATTCTGGTGTTGCTGGATAATAGCCAGGACATATGCCAACTTCTCTTCCCTCCCATCCTTGGCTTGCACCCTGCAAGGAATGTGGGCAGAGAACCATTTTTCACCCGCTATTCCTGCGCAGACTGGCCCCAGCACAGGGGTGAATTCGTCCCCTACAGCAAAACTAGAAATGTGAGTGATAACCTAGACTCAAGAGGACTTGATTCTGCTCTCAGTTATATATCCTTATCCCCAGTTAAACCAATGAGCTTGCATGGCCTAGCCAAGGGAAAAATTTAGTCCAGTAAGTCTGTAATTTATAAAGTGACCTATTTTGAATCACAACCTTTTCATGTACCCAATTGTCTGTTACTTACATAAAACAAAAATGCATGGAGAAATAATACATGACATTTACAGTTTCCATGCTATATGACAAAAAGTGACTGCTAGGAACATTTTGTGTTGACTGGCCCTTTGCTGATATTGCTACAGGTTGTCCCTATGACACTATCATTATTGGACGCTGGGCTATTAAGCTGTAGGTTCTCAATAAGCTGTCTAGGTTTGGAAAGGCTTCGTATCCATCAGTTTTCCTACTTTCTTACCTATCGATCCTCAAGCTTCTCCTATTTATCATCTGACTAAAACCATCAATCAGTGTAACAGAGCCAGCCAAGATTCACTCCAACCATTAAAATTAATTGTGCAAATTAAGGGCCTGATCTTGTTAAGTGCAGTGTACCCACAAATTCCATTGAGGGTACTCAGTACTTTGCACGACTGACATGGAGAGGACACTGGCTGATCAAAACAAGTTTTACAAAACGTAGGACCACCAGAAATGCTTCCATGATAGATTTATTTATTTAAATCCATTTTAAAAAAATCCAAAAAAAAAAAAAAGAAAGTAATAAGAACTTAAGAACAGCCATACTGAGTCAGACCAAAGATCCATCTAGTCCAGTATCCTGTCTTCTGACAGTGGCCAATGCTAGGTGCTTCAGAGGAAATGAACAGAACAGGCAGTCATTGACTGATCTTATTCAGGGAGTGCCTGTTGTCCACTCCCAGCTTCTGGCAATCAGAGGCTAGGGACACCCAGAGCATGGGGTTGCATCCCTGATCATCTTAGCTAATAGCCATTGATGGACCCATTCTCCATGAACTTATCTAATTCTTTTTTGAACCCCGTTGTAGTTTTGACCTTCACAAAATCTCCTGGCAATGAGTTCCACAGGTGAGGCAAGGACTTCCAGGACTGTGCATTGTGTGAAAAAGTACTTCCTTTTGTTTTAAACCTCCTGCCTATTAATTTCACTGGGTGACCCATGGTACTTGTGTTATCCGAAGGAGTGCATAACAGTTCCTTATTCACTTTCTCACCATCATTCACATGTCCCCTTAGTCATCTTTTTTCCAAGCTGAAAAGTCCCAGTTTTGTTAATCTCTCCTTATACAAAGCTATTCCATACTCCTAATCATTTTTGTTGCCCTTCTCTGTACCTTTTCCAATTCTAATATATCTTTTTTGAGATGGAGTGACCAGAACTGCATGCAGTATTCAAGGTGAGGGCATACTATGGATTTATATAGTGGCATGATGATATTTTCGGTTTTATTATCTACGTGCTCTCTCCTAAGCTCTTACATCCTTACTTAGTCATTTGAACAATCCTAGAATGACCAGGGGAGGAGCCACTGTTGGCAGTCTTGCCCTTCACTCCTCCCCACCCCGATGCCTCCAGGCAATGGCTATCACAGTGGTTACCTACATCTATCTCACTACTGGCTGAACACACAGTAACTCAGGGCCTGTCTTGCATTGTCCCCATTCTGAAGGGGACTTTGATCAGGTACGAGGTGTCAATAGAGAGCAATGGCCAGAGGAGGCCAGTTGGGGGACAAGGATTCTCCTCCCACTTGAGTCCCATGAAATATGGAGCAGGGAAGCCAAACACCCTGTCTCTTTTGCAGTCCCAAAACTTGAGGGGCTTTTAAGGAAACTGTGAGGTGCTTTGTGGAGTTTGAGCCCCACAAACTCTTTCCCATGGGTGTAATCTAGCCAGAGGAATGCACAAGGGGGGGCAAGCAGGGCAACCATCATCTCCACCCCCATCTTCTGCCCCCGTCCCCCACCCTGGGATTTCCTCCCTCGAGCCCGTCCTCCCCCTTTTCTGCCAGGATGGGAGTTGGGCTGAGTCCCGTCCCTTCCTCACCCACAGCCTCCAGTAAGTGTTTGGAGCCCACCTGGGGTGCGCAGAAGGGAACTCAGGACAATGGGCGGGGACAGGCAGTGGGAGCCTGGTGTGTGGGAGCGGCAGTGGGGCACTGGGGGGGAGGGTGTTTAAAGTGCTCCTCCAAAAAGTAGTCACATTTAAATCCCTGTGCACACCCCTGAATCTGGCCATGGCTAAGTGAATCTGTTGTTCAAAAAGGCCTGTTTTAACCTGACCCTTTCCTTTAACTGTCTTTGGGAATCTCTTCAGTGCACCCTAGACTTGAGTAACCACCGCCATCTTGGGGAGAGGTCTGGGACACAGCACTGGGATAAGGGGCTGAAGATATTCTGCCCAAATGCTTCCTGATCCCTAAAGGGGTTATAAGCCAGTGGGCAAACTCATCAGCCTGAAAAGCAGAATATAGTCCAAGATCCTTTCCTCCACACCAGTTTTATTTTCCAACAGGAGTTCCAAAATCAGAGCAAATAAATGGAAAAGAACCACCCCTGGTTTCCCCTGCTTCCACCAGCTGGAAGGGGAGAGGCCCACACTAGGGAATTCTGCTACCACTGCCAAGCAAGAAGTTTTATATCTGGTTTCCTGCAGTGCGCGTGACTAGGCGCATGTGACCTATGACTACAGCTCCCAGTTTAAACTGGCACATGTGTATCCTCCCTGCTCTGTCCCTCAAATACACTGTTACAGGATTATGTACAGGAGCAGAATCTGCTACATACTTTAACAGGCTCTAGCTTGCACCCTCCACAGTATCAGTTTGAGTCTACCAGCTGGTACAGAAGATGATGTGGTCAGGGTCTCATCCAGCCGCACTCCCTCCAGCATTCCTATCAGTGCTGGTACTCCCACAACTTTCTCTCAGAGATTTTGGCTGTTTTCTGCACAGGCATCCCTCTCCCCTCCTCCTTCCCCGGTGCAACCAAGCACAAAAGTAAAAAGAGAGTTTTCTATAGGATTATACTACATAGATGGAACCCAATCCTGCATTCTTTGCACACACAAACAACCAAAGAATTCTCAGCTGTGATGTGGACACTGGTCCATTATGAAAAAACTGCGAGCAATAACTCACATCACAAAGGCTTCCATCACATGATGATAAAATCAGGCTCAGACTGGAATCAGTAACTGTCCATGAAAAGGTTCTACATCCCATTACCTATCCTATCAGTCAGTCCGTCCCCAGGCTCCCTTTTTTCCCTAACTTTAAAAATAAATCACCCCTCCTGTCTGCTGGTCTGAGGAAATGTTCAAGAGTTACACCTCTCATTTAAACATATGATAACTTTTCAGGTCCTGAGTTTGAACGAGCCCTCAAACTGACCTCCATTTCTGCACCTTACATTTTGCAGAAGCAAACAATGATTCGTTTATATGCATGCTTAAGTGAAGCCTTTTAGATACAACTACTTGACTGCTCTTCCATATTGATGCTGGGGCAAACAGGGAGTTTAAAAAAACCCAACACACCCTAAAACTGAAAAACATACCTGTAAATGAAAGGGGCATAGTGCTGAAAAATATAAATTTGAAGCCAAATGATGTTTCTTTTTGTTCACTATTAACTTTGTTTCAGAAGGTCATCCATCGAAATTTCTGATGAATTCCCAACACATTTTACATCAGTACTTAAGTGTTGAGAAAACCCCACTCATCACATCACAGGACTATACAGACTTACCTACATTTGGATATTGATGCCCATTCTAACTAGATCATGATTTTGTCATGTTGTTGGGAAAGGACAGTCATTACTATGCTATGTTCCTAAAATTGCTTTCAGATCTGATTATATTCAGTGCAAAAAAAAGTGTGAAGTCCATGACTAATTAATCACTTCTCTGAAAAATGGAGGGAAACTCAAATCAGAGGAAAGCCAGTTTGTTTAATGTTATGCAAGCAGGTTGTAGTTTTAAGAGGAATGTAACAAAAAGGTACAGAATAATGACCCTTACATACTAACCACAAGATATGGTGGAAAAATCTGCAATGCTAGTCTGCTATATTTAAAAATGCAACAGTACTAGGACATCTCCAGTTCATCTCTATTTTTTCAAAAGCATGTCAAATATGTGCTAGTGTATGTCATGAAGAGAATGTCGATAAGAGGCCCTCAGGGAAATTTATGGTACAATGAAGATGCGTTTCTCAAAGAAGCGAAAGGGACTGGGGTGCCCATGTCAATGGGAATTGGATGCTTCATTCTCTCAGGCTCCTAGCCTGCATTATTTTAAGGAGTCAGTTCTGAAAGACTAGATTTAATTGTGTTGGGTTAAATCTGGCACAGCCTAGGAAAGGGAGAGCTGAGGGCCAAAAGAGGATTACACCTGCCAGTCATACATATAAACGATGATCTAATTTTAAGACCCACTGGACCAAATCCTAAGGTCCTTTTATCAGGCAAAATTCCCATTAACTTCAGTGAGAGAACTCAGTACATCACAGGAAATGCTCAGCTCCTTGTAGGATTAGGCCATCTTTAAGCAAGCTGGTCCAATGTGTAAAAAAGATATTCCAATTCATAAAACAATTCAGGCCATTAATTTTTAAAAAGTCAAGTCACCAAAACAATATGACAAAACTGCAGCCTTAAAAAATTAAAAAATAAAACATGCCAGCTTGTAAGACTCAATAAACAAAGGTATGTTCAAAGGCGTTTGTCCTAATCACACAAAGACAGCTATAAATGACAGTGTTTTGTAGTTCTGTTTGCTGGAGAAAAGAAAAAAAAAGCATTTATTAATTGATGTTTCAAGGATGCAATATGAATCCTGCCTGTTACATCAAAATGTGTTCTGTTTTTTCCTTATATATGCTGTCACTGAGCAAAGTTCTTTGGGAATGAACCATGATGTTGCAGATGTTACATATATCTGAAAGAGGCGTAGATGTTTCAGAACATAATCACTTATCAAAATGTTACTGTGTATGTGCATTATATGCTATTCGATTTCCAACCTGTGCTTGCACAAGTTACAGCTCCCCTTTTTTTTTTTTTTTTTAAAAGGAAAATTGTTGTAAATAGTTATTTGAAATAAAGAACTTCATTCTATATGGAAGACAGCATTCCTTTGGTGGCCATTAATAAAAGCTTTTTTTTTTTTTTTTTTAGTTGTTAGTTGATAGGCCTGAATTCACACTATTAAGAATAGGCAGACCCAGCCTTCTTTAGCAATAGGCACACTGGAGATAGATAAATAATCAACTCCTTTTTCACCAGGGTCATAAGGACCAAAAGTGTTATTATATTGCATCAGTATCGTAACACATGGAATCACAAGCAGAAATTTCATTGAAGCAGCACTGATGGTACATTTAAAACAATAACATCTGAGACCTGGTGCTATGGCCCTTCTTCGCTGCATATAATCTTGTTGGGCTAATTTGTCTGCGAGTGTACCTGGGTACAGCCTTCAGTGAAGGTTAGCCCATTTACATTGGCAGACCATTTACCCTGTTTATACCACCAGCAGCCTTCCCTGATAGCTACTGAGCTGTTCAGGTGTGAAATTGACAGCTGCGGATGGTGTCTGGAATTGTGAGGAAGATTAATTTTTTACCCCTGGGTAGAGTTGTTCCAATGGCAGAAAGGCCACTGGACAAGAGAGATTTGTAACTACAGCTTTAGGATAATTTCAGTCCAGGACCTGTACTAAGAGAAACAAACTGAAATATTACCTTAGTAAAAGTATGTGCAAACACAGCAAACAAATATATATTTTTATTAATTCTGTCTGATCATGTCTTCTTTTCCAAACAGCAGCAATAAAGTAGGTGAATCTACAGAGACACTCACAAAACAAGTTGTACGCAGAAATCAGTTCATTGTAATCATTCATAACTATTAGATGTAGCAAAGTGTAGGTGATCCATATAAATCCTCTTTCTCCACTCATTCTCTTCTGTGCTGAAGTGAACGAATCCAAAGTTGATGCATAGTGCAAATGAAGCAGCAGATATTAATGCAGTTTGCTTTCAGAGACAAGATAGCATCTGGTATGCACATTTGTTTAAGTATAAAGAGATGTAATAAGTAATGGTGTATTTTTTAATCTTACCCTAGACAGCTTCAAGAATGATTGCTTTTAATTTTCTGTCTGGCCTAGAACACAAACAATTGAAAAAACTGGGCAGGGTTAGTCTTGAGAAATGACACATTACGTTCAAATAAGGTAAAGGTTGTTATAAAGAGGACTGTGATCAATTGTTCGCCATGTCCACCTTAAGAAGAAATGGGCTTGATCTGTAGCAAGAGAGATTTTGGTTAGATATTAGGAAAACTTCTAACTATGAGGGTAGTGAAGTACTGGAATAGGTTACCAAGAGAGGTTACCAAGAGAGGTTGGACAAACACCTGTCGGGGTGGTCTAGGTTTACTTGATCCTGCCTCAGGGTAATGTCATCAAACTTGATGACTTCTTAAGGTCCCTTCCAGTCCTACATTTCTCAGCCCGTATACAGATAAATGGGTCAAATATATATAGTTGGCCCATTTATTCTCCCCAATTGCAAATCTAGAATCAAATGAAAAGTAGTGAAAACTTGAACCTTATTTGCCATTTGTGATCAGTCTTTCTTCTGTAATTCCAAATACTAGAACTTCAAATTCTTTCCCAGAGCAGTTCTGTTCAACTGGCACAGTTCTATAGTAGGAAGTGCATTAGGAACAGGGAAAGGTTGAAATAACTACAACTAAATTGTCCCCCTTTCTCTACAGTCAAGAAGATGCCTGACCCGGTGGAACCAGGGCAGTTCTACTGCACAAAGTAGGGAGAGGATCAGAGGATCTGTGACTGTCAGAATGAGAACTCATTAGCCATTCCCCACCACAAGAGATTACGGTAGCAGTTGCAGTTACTGTAGTCCTTGTTTGCACCAGCAGCCACAGAGCAATTCCAGCACTGCTCTTCACCTTAGCGAATTGCTTCCAGCACTGGCAAAGATAAACAACATGCACCCTGGCTTCTCACACTGGACACTGGGGCCTGGGCTTCAGTGACGCACTATGGTCCTCTTTGGCTTCTCAACAGATAACAATGGAAACAATGGCTGAATTCTTTTGACTGTGACCATCACTTCACAGTACTAAGTATTCCTGTGACCTCACTACTAATGAATTGGGTACGTATATTTAAGAGAAGTATTTCAACAAAGATACAAGTTAAAACTTTAGAACTCAAGGTGACAAATTCCCTGCGTCCTTATCTATGTCCTGAATTAAACAAAAATTTAATTACACACAGCTCAGTCCTGCTTCCTCTGAAATCAATGGGAGGCTAGCCATTGATTTCAGTGGTATCAGCAGAATATTCATATCCATAGTAATGCAACATCCTTCTCCAAAAACATTTTTTTCAGTTACAAATAGTTTCTCTAAATTTTTATATTTTCTCCAAATTTTTATCCTAAATCAGTACTTGCTTGCACATAACTGAGCTAACATTTGCAGAATAGCCCAGTCTTTCTTGATCTATGCCCTGCTGTAGAAGACAGTAAATACAACTGCCAGCACAGTATTCTGAATCTTCTCTTTCCTTCATGCCCATTTATTGGTGTTAATAATCACCAAGATTTCAACAACTGAGAGTTTTAGGCTACATGTATGGCGTGAGCAAGCAACCAATCTTGATTATTACATAGAAATGTCAATATTCCTCAAACTATGTTGTTGCAAAAATAAGCTGTGATAGCTTTCTATGGAGTCTGTATATAATGCATTTCAGGACAACATCTGCAGAGCAGTAGAACACTGATAAAGAAAGGAGATTACCTCTCATCTCATCTAAAATAAATGGGAGTGTCAGGACATCCACTGATGAAAAAGAATTCATTTGAAACCTGCCAGCACACAACAATACACAAAGCTTACTAGCAGGCAGATGTATACAGGTGTTCATTTAACTGCTGCCATTCAGACATTTCAGACACTGGTTATCAGTGATGTTCTTTTCTTTTAACCAATGCGACCAACATACTCTGAAAAGAGCCTTGGCTTTGTGTTACGAATTCGTTGCAATTTTCTGCAACTTGAAAAAATACAATGGTTTAAAGTAATAAAACGCAAAACAGATACTATATGATTCACTTGTGAGCAGATTTATTCTTCAAACATAAAATGGCACTCAGATTTGTCAAAAGGAAAAGCTTGTGGTTCTAATGCAGAATACAAGGACAAAATAACCGTGTCCCCAGTCTGCTAATGCTAGTAATATGAACTAGCACTCTTTACATATGGCCCACAAATATCCATGAATTTTTACAAAGCATCTAATACAAAGTTTTGTGCAGGACAATCAGAATGTGCCAGAAACCTACACATGACTGATACCTGTCTGAACAGGAAAGTAGGTCTTTTAAAAATTGGCCAAATTCTGAATTCACCTCTCCTGACTGCCATTATATTACCTCTACAGAATCTCCCCTGAAGCAGCCTGATGTGATACCCAATCTCCTTCACAAATACACAGCTGTAGGATTGAAGTCCGATCCTCAATTTTAAATGCTAAGAAAGAGAAAGAAGAAGTTCTGGAAATTAGTCATGTCTCAGCCCCCTCTTCCCATTCTGGAAACCAATCAGGTAATTGAAAGTTGTGAAGGTTTCTCCAAATTGTTTTCAATTTTGTCCTTGTGTGTCTCCAATTCTTTGTTATTTAAGTCAAACCAAATTTCCACTGAGATTGTGATAGTTCATCATCTGTCAAGTCCTGTGAAACCCTCTTCTCTTGTTTTATAAACTTAGTGCCACTCTAGAATCTCTTATTGTGTAAAATGATCAAAATTGTTCTCACTTTAGGTACAAATTTCAATATACTTGAAGCAGATGGATGCAAATGCAGAGACACAATCTTCCTTAAAAGTTCCACTGAATGTCACTGTAAAGCTGAAGCAATAATCCTCTTTTTCAGTCAACCAACCATGAAGATGAAGTTCCACTATGTGCTCCGCACACTCTTGAAATCTCATGGAAAGAGCAGTAACATCTAACATACTCAGACACCAGGGGCCTTGGATGATTGACCTGAGAAGTATTCTTATCTTTTCCTCTTTATTTTTGTTTAAGAAAAATGACAAAAAAAAAACCAACACACTTTTTTCAGTATTTTTAGATGGCATGTCCAATAACGTGGACACAGTGGCCCAGATTCTCAGCTGGTGAAAATCAGTGTTGCTCCATTGACTTGAGTGGAACAATACTACCTTATAGCTGATTGTTCTGTGGTTTTCTTTTCTCTTCAGATGAATGCATTTTTCCATGTTTGGTTGTTTGTACCTATTATCAGGTCATTTCAACCAACCGTTTTGCTTTAAAGTTCACATTGGTTTTCTTAGTTCTTTAATTTTTCTTCATCTCCTTTATTTGCAGCATACAGCAGTGGAACAGCAAGTTTAAATCTGTCTAGGTAAAGTGTCAATCACTTCTTTAAATTGCTCATTTTGTGCTCCATTGACAACAATGTACTTAGTATAAAAGAACGTTGCAACTTTTTTATCTTCATTTTTCTTGTTTTCATGGCATAATCACCTGCTCGTCTTTTTTTTTGGGGGGGGGGTGTGTGTGTGTGTGTGTGTGTGTGTGTGTGTGTTGAAGACAAATGGAGTCTGCTCCTGAATGAAGCTGATGTTTAAGTGTGGCTGAAAGGGGTATGTAAATGATAATGGGGGGTACATTTAATGACAACAATGGCTTAAAAATGTCTAACTTTCGGTATCAAACTCAAAGTTCTGCTCTTCTGTTTCACTAGGGAAGTATCATTCAGTGACACATTTGATCTTGAAGAATGTGAAGACACTGATTTTCTGCATCTTTTTAGATAATCACCAGTCCTTTCTATCTTGTTATTTAACTCTTGACAATCTTTACATTTTACCTCAGAAAATGAATGTTTGTAGTGATTCAGTTCTTTCTGTCACTTGATTCTCATAACTTTAGGTATGTTAAACGAGATAAATTTACAAACTAGTGTATGGAAATCCCTAAATTTTGATCACCCTTTTTGCAGTAACTGATTAGCAACTTTCACATTCACTACCATTAGCCTGAGAAAAAACCACTGTGGATTCATCGCTGTGAAGACTGAAAACAAGATGGTGAGATAGCTTTGCAAATACCCACAAGATCAGATGTCTCCCCTATTTTCCATAAGTTCCTAGATTCCAACCAACCAAGCCCCCTCCCAACAGTTTACAACTGCAGAAAAAATGTTTTGTAAAAAAAAAAAAAAAGGACACTGAAGTACACTTCACAATACACAGCTTCTGTGGATAATCAATGCATCTGCCTTGTTTCAACATTTAATCACAAGGACCGCTTATTGCTTCATATATTTCAGTACCACAAATGTCATCCCCTAAGACGTAATAAATACACTAATGGCCAGTTTGTGTCTGACCCAGTGCTGGTGAGCATGGGAGGATGAAGAGGACACAGACACCAGACAACAGCAGTCCCTACTCTCAAGATAGGAAGGAGTATTCTCTGCACTAACAGTGCACCCTATGGGTGTAAGCAGGCAGGGAGAAGCAGGCTCATGGCCTCATGTCTCTTCTCACCAGGCCATGGAGCTGGCTGTTGGCACATCAGGAAGCAGGCTGCCAACTATGCAAAGATACTGAAGCATGCAATGTCAAGCTCCTCAGTGCATTCCATAAATGACTGGGGGGAGGTTCACCCTTTTGACCCCAGTTGGCTATGCTGATTTTCTGTAATTTTAAGTCTTCATATGTGTGCGTACATGTACACATCACAAGCAAAGGCTTTGCTTGGACATAGTTGTATTTCATACCAGGTGAAGTAAGAAGCTCAGTCTTCAAATTATCCAAGTTTTGTCATTTGACATCATTAGATTGGGTACTAAGTGAGCTGCTAGAATATAGATGGAGTCAATCCACCCAAATCAATACACTGTTTTCGTTTGCAATGTTAGCTGCAAACCTTGGGAAGGAATGGCCTATTAAGAGTGGTTCAAGCAAGAAAGTAATATCTGGAAATAGAAAATTTAGCTTCTAACTTGGAACTGTCACAAATTCAGATCCAGATGCTAAACTTTAGAAAGGAAGGGTACAAGAGTGGCTCATGCTCTAGAAGTGATAAGGAAATCACAACAGTTAACTGTACCATTATCATATATCAATGCCATGCCAATAAGACATGGTACTGTGTTATTGCAATGACTGGCCACTATTTCCATTTGAGCACGCATCCTTAGTTAAACTATATGTTACAAGTGGTATCCTATTTCAGCCTGTTTGTTCATTTTTCTCATGGCAAAAGAATAATTTGTCTTCTGGGTCTTGAACTCTAGAATCTAAATTGCTGGACCTACTGCTAAATGGAAAGCCAATGACTGTTTTAGCAACTTTTATTTTATGGATGACAAAACTTTCTAATCAAAGCAACCAGCTTAAGCAGTGTCAAACGGCACACTGGGAAAATATCTAAAGATAAGAGAAGATGCAAACTGTACTGTGTGTTCAGCTCTGAACCACATACCCGTACAATTTTCAGTGAAGTCCTTACATGGGGCCTGATTCTCCACTTACTGACACAAGCAGTCTCATTAACTTTAATGAGATTGCTCATGTGTGTAAATACTCCTCTAAATGGGTAAGACATACAGGTCTTGGCCAAATGTGTACAATTCTGAATGCTTTAGAAACATTTTTACTCAAGCACAACTCCCATGGACTTCAATGAGTCTAAATTCAATATAAATTCTGCATAAGAAGATACTATCCAAATTTGGCCGATTAGTGAGATATAGTCATAGATACATTACAACCATCAGTTCCAATGGTTGTGAACCCTGCAAAAGGAATGGTAATCTTAACGGTTCTACTTAAACACAATAGGTTCTGAAAGCATCAGTTCCTTGTAAGACTTTGAAATAGAGTACAAACACAAAAGGTTATCCTTCATGAGAATATCTTACGATAGTTCACAGAATCCAAAACAATTTAACAGTGCTGCAAACTACGGTCTCTTCAGTCAGATTCAAACACAAGAAAGAATTTGATCGGACATTTAATATCAAGCAAAAGCAGATGCAATATCTGTGAAAATACTGCTGTCCAAAATCCAACGACTTCAAATACCTAGGATTAGATAAGATAAGTAAAGCAACCTTATAAAAGATACCAAGAGGCTTTTGGTTTTTTTAAAAAAATAAAATAGGTTAAATATTTAGGAGTCTCATAAGTCAGCAGTAAAATTAACTAGGCACTTTGCTGGTTAGCAATGGAAGGATATAAGAACAGGGATAATAGCCAAAAGAAGAACTGAATTCACAGAGTTTGAGCACTGCATTCTAAATTACTTGTACTAATGATCTAAGTCACACAACCCTGCAGGTAATTACTGGAGAAAACTAACATTTCCAAATCTATCCTCTCCTGATAATATTCCATAAGTAATCAAAACAAAACAAGTAACCCCAGATATTCATATGTGGGCAGGGTTGATGCCATACAACAACAGAAATTCAATGTCAGTGTTATATCTAGATTTCTGATAGAGAAAAATTACATTCAAACAATGCCAGAGATATGCCAGACAGTCCCAAAACAGCATGTAGCTGATCCAAAAGATTTATAAGATCAACGGTGTCAAATACTGCCTAAAAAGACGAGCTATAAAGAACAAGGCAATTTTTAATTCAAACCTCAGTAAATTCTGTATATTCTCTATGCTGTGTTGAGATGTGAAATTGCTCTTGTGGATCAGACATTGCTAAACAGGTTTGTCACTGGATACTAACTGCAGCAGATATGAAATGAACATAGAGACTGAATGATTGGTAAAAAGAAGCCTTCTCTGAGAGAGAACAACAAAAACCTCCTGATATTCTAAGTGAACGATCCCAGCAATCAAAAAAGCTTTTATGGTTGGCAAAAAGTATGGTCCCAGCGTAGGCAAGCTCTCCCTAGTCAACCCTGTGGGGAAGTAGCTCTAACATGTACACTGCAGGGTACATGCACGGATTTCACCTATATGTACAGGGTTTGATTCATCTTCACTAGTATGGAAGTGGTTGCAACTTGTAGTGTTTGGTCTAGGATGGTCAGCTAACGCCTGGTGAGGCAAGTAAGTGTATAGTTTACCACACTCTCCCAGGAACTCAGCTCCGGGAAGGGAGATTTAATTTGCATTCAGATTCCCTAGGATGCCCTGATGTCCTGGCCAAGACCAGTCCTTGGCAAGCACCGCCCAATCCTGGCCAGCAGTGGATGCCCCAGCAGAATGAGGGTTAAAGGCACCTTCTGGTGCTGTGACTCACATAGGGAAGATTTTCTTCCTCCAGGTTTGCGAGTCTGAGTTACTGCCAGAGAATGAATCTGGCCAAAAAAGTGCACCGAAGCCGTGGACAGATAATGCCTCAGATTGAACACAATGTTTTTGAGCTCATGGGCCTAATTCTCATCTCATCTAAGGGTAGCTCCACTGACTCCAATGGAGCCTTGCTGATTTACACCTACAGAAGAGCTTGTCCTACGTGTCTTTTTTGCCAACTACCACCTTTTCAATTTTATTAATTTAGGAACTGGAAATCTCTGCACATGGAACTTTTAATGAAATGTCATATTTTTTTAAATAAAATTCAGACACTTTTTGATAAAGTATTCAATCAATATTATGAAAAAGGGCCACTGATGAATTCTTTCCTGAGTGAATGATCCATCAGGACAGAAGCCTTTTGATATTGTGATAAATGTGAATTTCAAGCATTAAACAAACAAAATAAAATAAAAAATCCCTAACACAAAACCGGATATGGCCAAACAGGATTTATTGAAAAAGAAGTTCCATTGATTTTTGGCTCCCTCTCTAGTTTGTAAATAATTTGTGAACATGTCCTGTTAGCTGTGAATGCTTTCATCGTGTGTGTAAATGTTCACCATATATATTGTATGAATATATTAACATGTCAAACATATCTAGACGAGTGTTCTATCTGTACACCAATACTGATACAAAGAGGAGGAACACTGAGGAATTAGGGAAATGTAGAAGAAATCTGGATGACAAGTTGCTCTGCTAAATATCGTGGGCCCAATCATGCACCCACAGAAGGCAATAGCAAAGTTCCCATTGACTCAGTTGTGCAGGATCAGTGTAG
The DNA here is from genome assembly GCF_026122565.2 of Emydura macquarii macquarii. NCBI lineage: Eukaryota > Metazoa > Chordata > Testudines > Chelidae > Emydura > Emydura macquarii. The sequence continues at coordinate 5,262,972 of NW_027132983.1, read as the reverse complement.
AAGTGCCACCTGAAGTGGTTTTCAGGGGGCTAAAGCTCAGATCCTCAAAGGTATTTAAGCACCTAACTCCCACTTTATTTAAATACCTTTGAAGATCTGGGTCTAGCTATACAGGTCAGTAATTTTAGTTTATTTCACCACTGAAAACCTGGGCCAAATTCTGATCTGTTGGAGCTCATCTTATCCTAGTTTTCATTTGTGCATCTCAGAACCACCACATAATTTGGTATCTCTAGGGATCTGCTCAAAAGAAGCCCAGGACTCTAAGTGTAGGGTTAATCCAGTTCAAGAGCCATGTGGGGAAGCAGGCACAGTTCTGCTAATAATGGATGAAATTTATACTAGCTCGCAAGGCCTAGGCACCACTTACATCCCACTAGAGCCCCATTTTGAGGACATAAATGCCTTGTGCTGTCCCTCTACACACAGGGGAATGTCCCTCAGTAGATGTGTTCATTTAGCCAGCACCATTAGCTCCTAATTTTCATGAGTACTGTATTCTTACACTATTTTTGAAAAACAGAGTTTTTCTACATTTTTAAATATATTGATTTCAATTACAGAGAATACAAAGTATACAGTGCTCATTTTATATTTTTATTACAAAATATTTGCACTGTAAAAAAGAAAATATTTTTCAATTCGCCTCATACAAGTACTGTAGTGCAATCTGTTTATCATGAAAGTGCAACTTACAAATGTACATTTTTTTTAACATAGCACTCAAAAACAAAAGAGCATAAAACTTTAGAGCCTACAAGTCCATGCAGTGCTACTTCTTATTCAGTGAATCTCTAAGACAAACAAGTTTGCTTACATTTACAGGAGATAATGCTGCCTGCTTCTTATTTACAATGTCACCTGAAAGTGAGAGCAGGCATTCGCAAGCCAGGCACTGTTGTAGCTGCATTGCAAGGTAATTATGTGCCAGATATGCTAAACATGTGTATGCCTCTTCATGCTTGGACTTTATTTTTAAATCTTTTTTTTACAGGGGAAATATTTGTAATAAAAATAATAATATAAAGTGAGCACTGTACATTTTGTATTCTATGTTGTAATTAAAATCAGTATATTTAAAAATGTAGAAAGACATCCAAAATATTTATAGCAAATTTAAATTGCTATTCCATTATTGTTTAAAAATGCGATTAAAACTGCAACTAATCGCAACTGTTTTATTAATTTCACGATTAATTGAGATTTTTTTTTAATCGTTTGACAGCCGCAATCATTTAACTCAGTTAGAAAAAGCCCACAGTAATTGTCTGATCATATCTGGTATAAACTATTCTTGTAATAATGCCCAACGAAAAAAAACAAACAAAACCAAAATATAGCTAGTTTTCAAGGTACTCTAATGGCATTCAAAACATCTCTGAATTTAGCCTGCTTTGTAAGCCACAATTACTTCTTGGATGGAACATGCATTGCAAAACACACATTTATATAAATACTCAAAACTCTTGCAATCAATATGCAGCACAGATCTCTTGACTATAGCAGTCACATTATCTTCTATGGCACATGCCCGTTACCAAGGCAACCAGTATCCTTCAACCAACTCTATTATTATGGCTATTAGGGGCTTTTTAAATCTCTGGTGTCCAAGTCATCACTCAGAGCTAGTTTGTGTTGTTAACCCTCAAGTATAGATATAAGCAGAAAAGCAAAAAACACAGCAAACTCTGCTTCGCTGATGGATAAACAGTATTAGCAACCAGAGGTGGCATGGGAAATTAAATTCAATCAGCTAAGGGGAAGCACCTCTTATATAACAATCTTTATTAAGTCAGACAAATGTAGTGACAGTTCATTGAAGACATTCAATTCCAAAGATGAATCACTGTCTCAGTAAATCTGATGGTGGAGAATGGCTATGGTACAAATTATATGGAAGATAAAAATCTTTCTGCAAATCTGTTGCATTGCAATATTAATTTTTAATTACTGCAGATAGCAAATGTGCCTATTAAAAAGGATTGAAGTTATAAACATATCAACAGAATGAAGGAAGAAAATTATTTAGCTTTTACCTTTTCATGTTGTCTATTGAATGGGGAGAGTTTTGATGTGCTACTATCACATTTATTATCATTACAGTATAATCTGAATTTGGTTAATATAAATTGTCCCAGAATACTTTGGGAAAGCATTCTATATCAATAATTGCCCAGACTACTTTTTGTATATAAGCATTTCCACATCAAAGCATTCCTACAACCTCATTATGCTCTGTACAGCTTAATACAAAGTCTCTCTGAGCCACCAACCAGGGAATTTCAGGCAGAAAATAAGTAACCTAATTTATTAAAGCAACCCTTGCCAAATCATCCACTAAGTTTCTAGCTAGAAGACTTGGACTACATGCTGGGTTGGGGGGGATGATACTTTGAAGGCAGTGGTTTTGTGGGCTCTATGAAAAACCAAGATGCCCTCTTTACACTAGGAAATTTACATATTGCAGAGAAAAAGGTTTCTGAGGTTGTGCAGAATATGACTGACACCTACCTACTCTTAAACTGCTCAGCACAGTTTCAGAAACTGTGGTTACACTGAAACAGTTCTGAACACAATTTGTCCTTGACTATGCTGGCCACATTTAGCACCAGTTGTCAGCAACAAGCAAATTGCCTACTGTAGGCCACAGAGTTAGGCTGCAGAGAACAAGAATCTCATTGAGATGAATGGAACCACTCCACACCTCTCCCAAGACCTACCCCCTTCTATAGGGCCAGGGTGGTTTCAGTGTGAGGAGAGGGTGGGGACAGGATTGTAGGAGCTCATGCTCACTTATTGTAGCCTGTGGAGCCCAGCTCCATATGGGCTCCCCATGCATTTCTCAAGTAGCAGCTGGGTAGTAGCTCCACGCCTGCAATGTGGTCTATTGTGCGTTCAGGTTGGAGTTACGATTTAGACTTCAAGCAGTTCACAACTGCCTACTGTTAAACAATGAGAAAAGTCAACAGAAAAATCACTTCATTTGTTCACTAACAACATTAACGCCATATATTTGTGACCCAATTATCAGTCATACTTCAGCCTGGCCTTTCTCTCTGCCTATATTTTTTGTGCCTGCAGTTAACAGGTGACAATCTACCGCTCAGTCTGCTAAGCACCCACTTTCAGGCACAAATCTGGTACTTAGCTGGCCAAATGCCAGGTATGCGGCAACAATTAACTACAGGCACAATTTCTGCATTGTCAAAGAAGTGAGCCATATATACTTAAAGCGTATCTTTATAGTTTATGCTGAAAGCTCCTTCAGTTTTAGGGTCCAATTCCAAACTCCTTAATTCATACAAAACTCCTAGTGAAATCTATGGGCCAAAGCTTGCTCTTAAGTTATACTGATATAGTCTAAACATAATTTAGCCTGAAGTAAGAATTTAGGGCCATATGGTGCCTGGCCCTTACATAATTGAACCACAAGAGGCAGAGGGTATGAAAAGCTTTCCCAATCACCCCTATGCAGCCAATGTAAGAGCTAGGCAAAATTCCAGGCTCTGTGCCCATGGGGATACACTGAATGTGCCATAGCTGTGCCGCTGGGGGAGCAAGATATCGCTATGGGAATGGGGAAGAGGTGGGAGATAGCCTGGTCTTTCCCTCCCTCATATGCACCACTCAGTTAGTTCATGGCTGACCACACAAAGGGGAATAATCTGCATCCCATAAAGAGACATCATAATGACAGCACAGGCTTTGTGTGTTCAGAAGTGCCCCAAAGAAGAATGGCTCACTAGTCATCCTTTACTGTGGGGTGAGTGCACTCTGAACAGTCAAGCCCTTAAGAATTCATAAAGACTGATATCAGACATTTAAAACATTAAAATGTCTAAAAACATTCATCGCTTTATTATTTTGTTGTTTATTTTAATAAAGACAGATGAATTAACCGTGGCTTGATATACTATATAAATTAAACATCATTAACAGTATTAATACTAAACAAAATTAGGATTCAGAATATCTTAACCTTTTGCACTCTACTAAAAAGGAGGAACATATCAAATGATTAAAAGACATCTTATTTGAGGGTCCATCCCCCCTCCCATCCCTCTAGTTATATAAACAAATAATTTAAATAATAAAATGTACATTTTAGTTTCTGGATGTTTCTGGATTATAAATATTTTCCCCAGCTGTATATTCATCAAAGCTACCCCCTCAGGTCATTTGAAATTATTTAAATTATAATTAAAAGCATTCATCTGATCTTATCTACCACTGACTGCTGTTTATAACATTTACTCATACACAAGGCTGCAAAGCCTCTGTATGTTTTCAGTTGTGTCTGTGCTAATCATCAGTGCAATAGTAGGAATCTATGCAACTCTGCCTTGCTGAATGCCTCCTTAGGCTTTCATTGGCCTTTAAAGAAATTCAGGAAAAGAGAAACACACCACACAGTGCTCCCTTGCTGTTGATTGAAGATGGAGGCCATGTTTTTAATCCTAAAATGTTTACAATATCCAAGGTTAGAGTCTCAACTTCACTATACCATTAGTCACCTGGTGGGAAAATGGGTTTATAGTAGTGAGAAATTAAAGACATACTAGATAGATACCATACCCTTGTAAAGAGCATATCAGTTATGAGATTGATGCTATACCTCATTTTAGCTAGAAAAATCTAGTTAGATAATTAACAGTCTCAAGATTCTGATTGGTCAGGATATCTTAATACACCTCTATGATCCACAAATGATCAGTTCTGAATTCTAAAGACACTTAAATTGCAATAGAAATATCATAATTCCACACACCACACAAAAACGACACTTTTACGTGGCATAAATGCAGAATACATGTATCTAAAAAAAGGTTTACATCTTAGAGGTCAGTCATGCCTATTTTATTTAAACAAGAGATATGTGTAAGTCAATGGGACTTTTGCTTACATAAGTAATGCAGGATCAGCCCTCGTGATAGAGAACCTTATGATATTTCTGTTTTCTCCCGTAAAAGCCACTAAGAGATGGAACGTCACAAACATACACTACTTGTGTGAAACGGTATGTTCACTTTTTAAAATTAAACTTCCCAAGCAAATAGGTTTCTGACCTGTACTCTTGACTCTGTTTGAATATTCAACCATTCAGAAGAGGCTTTTCCACCTTTTTACTGTGCTCTATTTTATTTTTGTCACATTATTTTAGGGAGATATACAATTAACTAAAATAGTTAAATATATAAACCGGGCAGACACTGCAAAGGCAAAATACTCCAATATCAAAATCAAATTAATATTTTTATTTTTTTTTAAAACATCCCCCCTCCCCCCGCCAACATATTATTATTATATCTACTGTTTTTGACCAGTGGTGTAAAAAAGAAAGGTAAAACTTGATCAGATTTCCCCATATTTTAAATTAAATGTTTTCACAAAATAGAATAATCAAAATCATATAGTTTAAAAGTACAGATTTGAGGCTTGATTTGATTTATGGTATATCTTTAGATCTGATGGATCATTCAGATTTGTAAACAATTTTTAAACAAGGATCATTCTAAAGCCTAGGTTACAGTGAGGCTTCAGCAACAAGAGTGTGAAGGTTATAAACAAATACCTGGATTTCTTATTAATAAAATTCTGAGAGTAAAATTTAAACATTTATTCACAATTTGAAATGACTAAAAATACCCTGCAGTATTTTTAATTCATTGTCCAACAATGGATATTCTTTCTGAGAAGTGATTCGGTGCCTGAAAATGGTTTTAGAATAATAAACACGGAAATGAGTCTCTTGCTTATTGAGATTTAAATCTTAAAAGTTAGATTCAGATGTAGGCCTTGAAAATCTATGTAGTGGATAATGCCCACTTCAAGTCAGGTAGAAATATAGTTTTGATTTATTTACTCTGTATTTCCATGAACAATCGTTGCACATCTGGGTTTCTTAAGAGCAAGGCAAATATTCCACTTACAAAATGCTGAAGTGAATACTGTAAATGGTTTAGTAGACAGTGTACAACATTTGTGTTTTACCATAGGATCTACACCTTCTATGCATCCCAGGTTTCCAAATGAATATACATTTGGCAGGTTTTGTATTGCAGAGCTATGAGTGAACTAATATGAAAGCAGAATTATAGCTAAAACCTGCAGAATCTCTTCATGTTAAAACCTGATCACACTGGCAGTGCTGTGCAACTTAAAGAAAATGGAACAGAAACATAAAGAAATCAGAATGTAAATTGTCTGACTACATTTCGATTTAGCCCAGGGTAACAAACCCAAGTATTACCACTAAAGCTAATAAAGTTATACCGGTGTAACTGAGCAGTATTTAGTCCCTGGTTTGCAGATTACACAATTGCCGTCAGTAACCTCATTTTCACAAACTTGTATATTTGCCTCTTTTTAAGTAATTGTTAAAATCATTACAAATTAATTTTGCATACCCACAAAAATTTCCTACAAAATACTAGTGGTTTTTTTGCAATCTCACACTTTTTATTGTTAACAAAACTATTTACAAATCTATGTTTGAACTTCCTTGTACTTTTCAATTTGTGGGGGAAAAAATCCTAAAATACATTTTTAAAATGATGTTCAGCACCAGTAGATCTAGGGCCAAATCCTGAAAGAAAACTTTTACAGAAGTTAACAGAAGTTTTGCATCAATAAAGCAAGTTGATTTGGTCTCTAATCTAAGGAGATATCATAACTTTTGATTTATGTGAAAGAAATACACTTCTAAAGTATGGCTATGAATTTTGTTCCTACAAAGGGAACCAATAAAAACAGCTTGAAGAAGTCCCATGTTCTATGATGAATTCCTTTCGAGTAAACATGGAAAAATACTGAAAGGTGTTTCATGAATAGTACTCATGAATCAGTGTCTAAATTTATTCTGATTTAGAGCCTAAAACAAAAATGAAAAACCAAACATAAGATTTGCTGTCTATTCATAGCCTTTGATATGCTTTAGAGAGCAAGTACAACAGAATATTTCAGTCACTATACAGTTTTTACTTTTGAAATGTATTAATTTAGGTTTTTAACTATCAAACACTAGCATAGGTACAGTAATAGTTGATTTGCATGAAGTTCTGCTTTACATCCTTTTGGATTTTTACATATTGTAATTCAAAAACTGCACATCATCTACTAACATTACATCAATACAATGACAAAATATTACTGCCTCATTTTTATTTTCTTAAACAAATGCCACAACTGACCTTGTTTTTCCAAAATGAATTCTGTCACAGTAATGAAAATATTCATTGTCCTTCTCTGTTTAGCCAAGTGTGTGCGGTCATTTCATGTTCAAGACGGTCATCATTACAGTAACAGACATCATGCTTTGAGATCCTTTCTAGTAGTAAGCTTTCAGAAAAGGTTCTGAAGTGGTTGGTTTTCCATATTTTATATAACCAAATATGTCCCTGCATTACAGCACAACCATGTAAATGTCATTGGTGATCATCTAAAATTCAGTCAGAAGGCATAGACGTTTCACAAAGTCCAAACCCATCTTTTGTTTTCAATGTGCAATGCAGGTACGAGCTAGAAGGTTCACAGTATGTGGCAAATCTTGAGAGGAATGCAAAAAGAAATTGCCATGGAATATTATTAAATCAAGATTCTCTCTAGCAATACGGTTCTATTGCTGGTTCCTACTTCAGTCATTCCAGAATAAGTTTACAGCTCATGAAAATTTGTCACAGCATGCAAGATAGGTACAGACAGGCTTATGAGATTTATTTAGAAATGTAACTGGCACCAATAACTTGTGGGTGCCTAACATTTATAGATTCATTATAAATCAACCTTCCACTTGTTAACAATCCCCACGCCCAATCACTACTCAGCTATTCCTAATACAACCATCTTAACACTAGTGAACTACAGAAGTTGACAGGCCTGCTGATGTAACATTTCTCTGTCTTAAGTAACTAGGTTGCTCTCACTAATTCAACTCAACACCAACTCTTGCATTCAGATTAGCCTGTCCATGGTTATTAAGTCATTGACTTCTTCTGAAATGTGGTTCCAGCAAGCCATGATATTCACCAAACTTGGTGGCTGTCTTTCAGAATCAAAGATGAGAGCAGTAACTACAATCACCAGGATGGTCAGTATAAGAGGTGGGCTTCATTCTTTAACTCCTTCCAAACCCAGATAAAGATCCTACAGCAACTCAATGAAGTTAAACATTAAGACAACCTCTTTTTCCTATCTTTTGTCATACCCTATACTTGTTTAAAGAGAGATAAGGAGGAATTAAACACGCACACGCACACACACACAAAACCTGCTAAGTTTATTAAGAACAGTTCACTTAAGAATGCTGGTAGCTCTATCTCAGAATTATTTCATATTTACCTTATACAATTAGTGATTGAGATAAAAGTTTGTACATAATCAACTGCATATGATTTATCATATAGTTCTAGAATTCTATAAGTAATTATAGATCTATGCAAAAATACCCAAGCAACTCTATAAATGAGCAGCCTACCCCGGCCATCATTCACATGATAGGTCTTTCCTTTTAAAACCCTTGCTTTAGTGAGATACATGATACCAAAATATTATACTGAAAAATTAAAAATTATACCAGATTACTTTATAAAAACTATGAAATTTTATAAGGATTTAAATTAAAGAACAATTCCATTATAAAAGAGATTTACTATAATCAGAATTACAAATGTTCACACAGTAATTCACTGAAAGTTTAGGATTGTTGCTCTGCTTCTCTGTAAACGGAGTTTCATTATGTCTAAACTAATGATAGGAGAATTCTGCTGTATTAATACAACATCAGAGTTTCAACTGTTTTAATGAATTAGTATTTATAGCTATCAACACAGAAAACTAACGTCGTACTTATCAGTTCACACCCAGTTACAGTTATGGCTAATATTTTGGTTTGATTGGTAGTTTCAAGGAGGGAGGAGGGGCAGGGAAAGCTTTCAAAAAAACATTTGTGCTTAATGATCAACATTTGCCAACCTGGGTCCCTAAACTTAGGTTTCCAAATAAAAATGACCTGATATTCAGAAATGCTAAACTTCCACAAATCCAAGTGAAGTCAGTGTAAACTGCATATGCTCAGCACCTTTGAAAATCAACTCACCTTTATTTAGGTGCCTTTAGCAGCACCAGATTTGAAAATATTGACCAATGTCTCCATTTCTAGATACACTCTCTCCATTTGAAGTTTAATCATCTAAATCCTTTAATTCTAGGAGATCAGGATCAGTCCACTGCCTCTTCATGTCCCACCTTGGCTTCCAAAAAGAAATGTCTTTTTTACTGGAACTCAGTGTTATTCACTGGAATTCACCCTGCAGGCCAAGCAATCCCTTGAAGGGAAGGGGGAATTTTAATACAGGCATATCAAATCTCATTACTGTTCTTTTATGACAATCAATCAAATGGAAGGATGTGATGATGTCATTATGACATAATTTATTTAGGAATTAAAAATTCATCGCCTCTTCCCAACTGAATCTGTCCAACAGAGAACTAAGAAAGCACTGGAAGAGGTTATGAACTGGTCCATTAACTGTAGGATTAACTAATTTCCTTCAATTGTGAGGTCCTGAAAAACAAGGCATGTGATAGCTTAATTCTACCTGTTGTTTCAAATAACAACTATTTTTTTCCTGCACCTTATGTCAATCTAGGTGCTTTCTTATTAGCCATTTGAGGGGAGAAAAAGTAACATACTTGGTCATTTTCTGGTATTTTCTTTTGTTTTTTGGCAATTGCCAAAATCTAATGACCCCAAATCTTTTTTCTACAGGTAAGTGGCAGCTGCCTCTAAGAAAAAAGCTCATGAGCTCTATAAAGCTTCTTTTTAAAAAAAAGAAAAAAAAAGAACAAAAAAAAAAACCTTTATTGGAAAAAACCCAACAACCAATAATCTCATACTTCTGAGCAGCCCTAAATCAAACAGCAGAAAAGTAGAAATTATGCTAGCCATATTCAATCCAATAAAATAAACTAGAAACATCCATTTTACAAGGTTCTGATATCTGTAGGAATTCTAAGACGCTTCCTTCTCCCTTAAAAGAAAAAAACCTTTGCGCTTGAAAAAGAAATTTGTCATGCTATTTCTGGGCATCTGAAAAGGGTTAGATGCCCGGAATCTATGCCTGACCTGATTTTCTTTAAAGTTTACTCATCACTGTCCAGAATATAGATTTAAATAAGTTCAAATGCAGCTAAAGAAAGAAGATAAGTGAATTGAAATTACAACTCTTAAAAACACATTAACACGCTATAAACATGATACTAAGCTATTTCTATGTTTTCAAATCTATGTTGTGTGTTTTAACTCTAGATCAAAACTGAAAATCAAGTTGATTTAAAACATTTTATCCTCTGCAAAAAATACTTTTATTTAAGACAGAGAAAATTTAATGTTTGCTTATCTAGAGTTTCATTGGATGAGGGTTGCATGTTTTCCAGAAACAAATGATTCCATTAATATCCAAAGAACACTCAACTTACTCTTGAAAACCTCTGCTCTTCATTCTCATTCAATGAATTTCTTTATAAAACTGTGCTTGTTAAACTGATCTAAACAATGACTGTTCATTTTTTTTAAAAAGAAATGAAATATTATAGTTTGCCTATTTTTGTCCAAGAACTGTTACATACATAACAAAGGACAATCAATATGCAAGTAACATTTAACATATCAGAAAACATCCTTATAGATATAAAATCTTTTTTTTTTTTTAAATCTGATTTCCAGCACTTTCATTATACATATTAGTAACTGACACACTTCACTCTTTACAAACATTAACACCATCAGTTGAAGTTCATGAACATATTCTGAATGAATAATTTCTCTTTAAAATCCAGATGGACTATTCTTTGTCAACCGGAGCCATTCCCATAGCATATCATTTGAAATTTGTGTCCTCACATAACATTTTTCACATCCCAATGCATTATTTAAAGAAACGTATCCAAATCACCAATATTTATGCCTCCAACACGGTCTCACCATCCTTTCTCAAATAATAAGGAAACAACTCAAACAAAAATAAAAAGATGATAAAGAGTGTCTGAACCATCAATATCTATTTTTTGTGATCAGGTGACCTATCAAGTTCATTAAATAAAAGTGATGTAAACTATAACTCTTTAGTGTAAGAGTCTGATATTATTTTCATTATTCAAGTTACGTTTGTTTCATGTTGACAATTTTTTGATCTCTTCAGACTGCCTACTTCAATAGAACAGAAAGATTTCAAGTTAACAAGAAGTCAGTGTTTAGCTTAGTGAACAACAAAATGTGGAACAGAGAGAACTGATTCAATTCTTGCTAGGGGCTTAAGAATGCATATACCTAACTACGTTTCTGCAATCCAAACTGTACAGGTAAAATCAGGTTAAACTGGAGTTAAATACCTTCAAGCAGTCACCCTCTGGGGAGAAATCTGGGAACAGTAATGACTTGACACTGACATTAGGCAAATTCCTGTTCAATGACCTTCGTTACCAAAGCTCTTGGCTTCTAGGAGCATCTCAAGCATTCTGTGTCACTGTTGATAACATTGTGGGGGGGGAAACAACATGACAGGGTGCAAACAGGAAGAAAATTGGAAATGTTCAACAATCAGCTCAGCAAGAAGACAAATCTATGTGTTAGGCTGATATGCAGAAATGTTAATAGGTTGCTTTACGTACACATAATAAAAAAATTGTGTGCGCGGAGCAAAGGTAGTTGTTAATTCTAAATCTATAGTCTGGTCATTTAAATGAGGGAATCGTTCCCTAAGATTTATATCTAAGATGAAAGCTACCAACAGGATCACACAGTTTCAATTCCGCCTTAGTTGCCTTGAGTTTATAGTCATCAAGAATCTTAGATTCTGTTTTTGCAACTGTCCACAATTTGATATTGTTGCATACAAGCCTCTCTCTCTAAAATGTAGCTACCTAGATTAACATTATAAATGTTATTTATAGATGGGAATAGAAACTGATCTTGATCTTTAGTTCACACCTAGAAAATCCTAAATGTTAGTCAAAGCCATTTTTTTGCACCTCACAAAGCCTTAAAATCGCTTATTAACCACACTTCTAGAAAAATCTCGCCCTTTATACTCTAGGCTGTGTGTGTTTTCAAAAATTCTGCATTTCAAAACCACACAAGCAAACACAAACACATCCTCCCCATAACGTGCTCTGCAGAAACTTCAGGGAAGTGTCACATACGCAGTGATCTTTGTCAAGACGTGCTGAGACAGAGCTGGCCTTAGCAGAGACTGACGAGGGAGAGCTGGGCAGGGGCAGGGGCAGAGGCAGGACGGGGAGATTCCACAGGTAGACAGACGCTGCGTTTCATGGCAGCACCGAGCACCAAGGAGGGGATCGTTGGAGGTTTGGTGTCACTAGAGAGAGCCAGAGTGTAACGGACCCAACCGACACTTTGCCGGCCACTGGCCCCCTCTAGCCCCACAGCCCGGGACGGCTCTGTGCTCAGACACCGCCCAGACACCTCTCTCGGCCGGGCGGCTCCTGCTGGGGAGGAACTCGGGGAGCGGCACGCACTTACCTGCCGGGCTCCGGAGGAGGATGCCGCCGCTGATGCCGCCGCCGCTGGCGGATCTGCCGGAGCTGGCCCGCGCTGCTCTGCCCGCCCGCTAGTAATGCTCATGGAAAGCTCGGCCCGGCCGGCTGCTCAGTGGCTGCGCGCTGCAGACTCCGGGCTCTGGCTCTGGCTCGCCCTCCCCGCGCGGTGCAGGCAGCACGCGCGAGCCCACCCGGAGGAGGGGAGCCGGGCTGAGCGGCCCCGCCCCCACCGGCTGGGTCCTACACCTGGGGGGGCGGACACCGGCCCCCGTCACTGCACGCGGACGCCCGCAGCCCGCCTCCCCGGGGGTGGCAGCGCAGCAGGGGCCGGCCCGGCCCGGCCCGGCGAGGGTCTCTGGGGCAGCATCCACAGCCCGGCCTCGCGGGGGCCCTGCCCCAGGCTCTGGGCGCGCGCCCCAGGGCAGCTGGCTCCGGCCCCGCAGCAGAAGCAGCGAGCACGGCTGGGGCAGGGGCTGCGGGCAGAGGTGGGAAGGAGCCTCAGGTGCTGCAGATTCGCGTCAGCTGCCAAGGGCCGAGGCGGCGCAGCTTGTCCTGGGCGGAGGAGCTCGGGGGCTGTTCGGAGCGGAGCAGGGAGGCGAGGGGCCAAAGGAGCAGCGGGTGGGGGGCGAGGGGCCACCCTGGGCTGCAGGGGGGAGCCGCAGGTGAGCCGAGCCGAGCCAGGACTCTGGAGCCGGTGGCAGCTCTGGGGCGCAGCCTGGGGGCCCGGGGAAAGGCTCTGCGGTGGGTGGAGAGCGGTCACCCTCTGCACTGCTGGTCAGCCTTGGGAGCAGAGGGATTTGCTGTCTGAGAAGCAGCCCTGGAAGGGTGGGTGGTAGCCTGGGGTTTGTACCTGCTGTAGGTATCCAGGTCCAGCTCGCTGCAGGGTCTTGATCACAGCAAGCCTGGAGCAACCACCTTTTCCAGGGCATCTGTCTAGTATAGCCCCAAGAGTTCAGCGGATCCTCACTGCTTCCTTCGCCAGCGTCCTCGAGAGCAGGGGGAAGGGCCTTCCCCACTACCTCCAGACCTTCCACCAGGGAAACTTCCTGCTACTCCTGGAGCCCAAACTGAAGTTGTTGGTTTTTGGATGGAATTAACAAAACAAAACAAAACAAAACAGCATTATTCCTGCTCTTCTACGCTCCTGGGATCAAGTTAGTCCCCACCCAGAAGGCTTTCATGCAGAGAGCTGTTCAGCAAATGATTTTTCCAGCTCATGAAAATTTCCTAATTTCAAAAATTTTCCCCATCCCACATTTGGACAAAAAATTGAAATCTTGGAAACTTTCACACACACTTTTTTTAAAATGGTTTTGGTCAATTCAAACATTGTTTCAAAAAAATCAAATTGTTCAGCTGAGATCTCTATTTTTTGTTACTATAGTTAACTTACATTTCTAAATGAAAGGTTGGTCCAAACCACACAACCAGAATTTTTCATTTAAAAGAACAGTGAAGATAAGACATCACCACAATTTAGAAACTTCTTTCCAAACGTTTAGTTGAAAAATTACTCCAAACTGACCATTTTTCACAAAAAGTTTGTTTCAACCACTCAGCATTTTCCAATTAAAAATGTTGCATTGAAAAATTTCCAAACAACTCTGTTTGGAAGGCGCATGAACCAATAAATGCATAAATGGTGATAAGTTGCTCATGTAGTACCTGACTGTATCAAAACACATTCTTTCTTGTAAAAAATGTCTTACTTAAAAGCCAAATGTTTTCTCACATAACCATTTCACAAACTACAGTTAGACTGTAGCTATTTGTGATAAGTGGCAACATCTGGGGGGGAGGCGGGCAACTTGTTGGTGTTGACTCCCCAAGGGTCCATTTGAAATGAGTGGAGCATAGCAACTAGTAATAGGATTTCAGCAAGACAATTTGAGGACATCTATCTTATAGGGGGTTTTCCAAGATAAGTCAGTTTGTGTTATTTCAGATAAGGTCCTACACTTTAGCTAATGTTTGGGAAAGCTGCTTTCCTTCTGCAACTGTGTCATTGAGGTGGTCATAAAATGTGCTATGTTCTCTCTATTCTGCTTATCCTTCAGAAAGAAACAAGTAAGCTATTGAAATGTGTGTCTAAACATCATAAATGTGTTTACGTCCCACCATTTACTGTAAGGTGATATTTTCTGCTGCTCTGAATTCAGAGCTAACAAAATTTAGGGTAAATAGCATACCAGATGAATGCTGTAATGCTGGAAGACTTCTACCATGGTAGCTTCTTTCATAAGAACAGTCATACTGGGTTTTTGTCCATCTAGCCCAATATCCTGTCTTCCAATAGTGGTCAATGTCAGGCGCTTCAGAGGGAGTAAACACAACAGGTAATCATCAAGTGATCCATCCCCCTGTTGCCCATTCCCAGCTTCTGGCAAACAGAGGCTTAGGACACTTCAGAGTATGGTTTTGCATCCCTGCCTATCCTGGCTAATAGTCACCGATGGACCTTTCCTCTATGAGCTTATCTAAATTCTTTTTTGAAACTGTTTATAGTCTTGGTCTTCATAACATCCTTTGGCAAAGAGTTCCACAGGTTGACTGTGCGTTGTGTGGAGAAATACTTCCTTTTGTTTGTTTTAAACCTGTTGCCTATTAATTTCATTTAGTGACCTCTAGTTCTTGTGTTATGAGAAGGAAAAAATAACTCTTCTTTATTTACTTACTCTACACCAGTTATGAGTTTATAAACCTCTATTATATCCCCCTTAATCATCTCTTTTCCAAGCTGAAAAGTCCCAGTCTTATTAATCTCTCTTCATATGGAAGCCATTCCATACCCCAGTCATTTTTGTTGCCCTTTTCTGTATCTTTTCCAATTCCAATATATCTCTTTTGAGATGGAGTGACCAGATCTGCATGCAGTATTCAAGATGTGGGCGTACCATAGATATATAATGTGGCAATATGATATTTTCTGTCTTTTATCTATCCCTTTCCTCATGATTCCCAACATGGTTAGCTTTTTTGACTGCCACTGCAAATTGAATGGATGTTTTCAGAGAACTATCCACAATGACTCCTAGATCTTTCTTGAGTAGTAATGGCTAATTTAGACCCCATCTTTTTATATGTATAGTTGGAATTATTTTTTCCAATGTGCACTATTTTGCATTTATCAACATTGAATTTCATCTGCCATTTTGTTGCCCAGTCACCCAGTTTTGTGAGATCCCTTTGTAACTCTTCATAATCTGCTTTAGACTTAACTATCTTGCATAGTTTTGTATCATCTTTTAATTTTGTCACCTCGCTGTTTAGCCCTTTTTCCAGATCATTTATGAATATGTTGAACAGCACTAGTCCCAGTACAGATCCCTGGGGGACACCACTATTTACCTCTCCCCATTCTGAAAACTGACCATGTGTTCCCACCCTTTGTTTCCTATGTTTTCACTAGTTACAGATCCAGGAGAAGATCTTCCCTCTTATCTCATGACAGCTTACTTTGCTTAAGAGGCTTTGGTGAGGAAGCTTGTCAAAGGCATTCTGAAAATCTAAGTACACTATATTCACTGGCTCACCCTTGTTGACCCTCTCAAAGAATTCTAGTAGATTGGTGAGGCATGATTTCCCTATCCAAAAAACCCTGTTGATGCTTCCCCAACAAATTGTGTTCATCTGTGTTTCTGATGATTCTGTTTTTTACTATTTACTATTTTTTTATTTTATTTAGTTATTTTTATTTAGTTATTTACTATTTACTGTTTTTTGCCTGGTACTGAAAATAGGCTTACCAGACTGTAATTGCCAGGATCGCCTTTGGAGCCTTTTCTAAAATTGGCGACACATTAGCTATCCTCCAGGCATCTAGTACAGAGGCTGATTTAAATGATAGGTTACATACCACAGTTTGTAGTTCTGTAATTTCACATTTGAGTTCCTTCTGAACCCTTGGGTGAATATCATTTGGTCCTGATGACTTATTACTGTTTAATTTATCAATTTTTTCCAAAACCTCCTCTAATGACACCTGAATCTGGGACAGTTCCTCAGATTTGTCACATAAAAAGAATGGCTGAGCTTTGGGAACCTGCCTCACATCCTCAGACGTGAAGACTGAGGTAAAGAATTTATTTAGTTTCTCTGCAATAGCCTTATCTTCCTTGGGTGCTCCTTTAGCATCTCAATTATCCACTGGCCCCACTGGTTGTTTTGCAGGCTTCCTGCATCTGATCTACTTAATTTTTGCTGTTAGTTTTTGAGTCTGGATAGTTGTTCTTCAGATTCTTTTTTGGGCTTCCTAATTATATTTTTACACTTTACTTGCCAGACTTTATGCTCCTTTCTATTTTCCTCAGTAGGATTTAAATTCAACTTTTGAAAGGATTCCTTTTTGATGCTAACTGCTTATTTTACTTTGTTGTTTAGCCATGTTGGCACTTTTTTGGTCTTCTGTGTTTTTTATTTTGGGGTATACATTTAAATTGAGCCTTTGTGATGGTGTTTCCATGTAGCTTGCAGGGATTTCATTTTTGGTACTGTACCATTTAATTTCTGTTTAACTAACTTCCTCATTTTTGTGTATTTTCAATATCTTTAAACACTGGTGCTGAATGTTTCTTCTTGGACCTGGAGTTGGAGCCTGTCACAAGAGAGATGAAGGTTTGAGAAACTAGCCAATATGTAAGGATGGAGATGACAGCAGCCATGGGCCATATACTGAAGTTCTTACAAAGAGCCATAATCTGCCTTGAAGCATCTATGAGTAATTTTTATTGATTTCAAAAGGTATCACCTGCAACAATCTGAGGGCAGAATACTGAATGATAAGACCATGAGAGTTTTGCCTGAATAAGTACCAAGCAAGGGCTTCAGTATATGGATCCCTTCTCTCCTAATCTTCTCCGTAATCCCTTCTCTCCCCCTGACACGTTTCTAGGATGACATAAAAATGAATCTTTAGTTTTTATGAGCAAGTAGTTTTACAAAAAAAATGAAGTGGTATGCTACTATAGCAAGTACTGTGTTTGCAAAATACTTAGCCTCTCCAGGGTAGGGACTGTCTTTGACTGTTTGTTCACTGTATGTGATTAGCACAATGGAGCCCTGATTATGTCATCTGGGCACAACCATTGTACACCTAACACATGATGGGTGCTACTGGAAAAAGTAATGATAATATGCTTCAGAAGAGGGACCTCTAAAGAGGAAGATGTTCACATGTCAGTTCTAGTCATGAACTTGCTTAAAATTTGCTTGAAAGGACAGCAAATGTATCCATACATGAGCTCTGCTCTGTTCTGTTCTTCCAGATCATGTAGCTGGAAAAATGGATTACTATTCTTGCTAATCTTTGCCATTGATTGTTGTGGTGTCAGCTGCTTCTTACCCTAGAACAATAGTGAACTATATTGATTTTTATATGTTTACATTCCACAGCTTTCTCAGTACATTTAGTGGGAAGGTGGAGGAAATGAAAGAGATTGATCTGGAGGTGGTGTCTTCCCAAAATGTTTTTTGTCCAGATCTATGAAGCAATCTCAGGTGATCTGTTTGATTCCAGTACCAATTCAAAGGGCTGGTCTCATCTACAAGATAGACAGGCCTAAAACCAGTAAGAGTTTGGAGACTTTTGGGCATGTCAGCTAGGCAACTGCTTCCTTCCATGGGTACTATCCACAAATTCTCTGCTGGTGTAAATTGGTGCAACTGCATTGAAACCAGAGGAGAAATGCCAGTTTATACCAGAAGAGATTTTGATTCAGAACATTTTAATTAAGTTTTATCAGAGCAGATTTCTCCTTTTAGAGAAGTTATTGGGAGATTCAGCCCCATATGAATTCATGCCACGACCCAGCACCCTTCAGTCTCAAAAGCGAAAAAAAAAATCTCTTAATTTTATTACTGCCCTATCCAAAAGAAAGCTACAAAGATGGCATGCTCCAGCTGGCGTGGAGGAACCTTTTGTATGCCAAGAGTATCACCACCTTCAGTGTGGCTCTGGCTATACTTAACACTCAAAATTGAGATCTTAGTCTCTGGCAGTCATCCCTGATCCTCCTTTCCACTCGACTGTGTGAAGCTCTCCTAACATGGTTAGTGTTTGAGCCCTACCTCAGTGTTTCTTCACTATAGTGCTTTTCCAGCTTTCTCCACAACAAAGGAGTGGATTGCTTGGGATGGAATTAGTTAGGCAGGTAGGGCCCTATTCTCCTGCTGCAGGATAAAAGTAACTCCCATTGCAGTGGAAGAGTAAATCCCATAAATTATAGGCTGATGCTCAGAGCATCATTGCAATGTCCTGAAGCTCAAACAGTGTTCATGATGCTTTCTAACATCAGTGATACACAATAATTTGTAACAGCTCAAGAAAAACTAGTATCTATTGCATTATCATAGATTTGTCAAATAAGGAAGACTGGATGCCTTTTTCCTATATTCTTGTTCCTTGATTGATTCCCCCAAGCAGAAGATAGAGGTGGGTGGATTGTTAAGATATTGTTTGCCTTGTCCCTGAACAACAAATCCACCCAACGTTTGTGAGCCATCTGGCTATAATCTATCTTCTAAATGTTTTTTTCCTTTCTGTAGAATCTCAAGACTTTTGGAGAATCAATGTTTAAAACATGTTAATTGAACAACAATATAAGCATGGATGTTCAGTACAAGGAAACAGACAGAGGGGATATAGCTCAAAATTGTCTTATTATTATGATACACAGATTGTTCAGAATTGTCAGTGACTTGCTTATGAGTTTTGATGTAGTAAATATGCTAACTGAATTTAATTGCTGCCCGTTAATTAAGTGTTTATGTTGCAAGTAATAATTGGATTGTCCTGTAATGATCTAATGGTCTGAAATTTTCATTTCTTTGTAGTTTCAGATAATAGTTAACAATATCCTAGCTGATGTCTGCTTCCTCAATTTTTATTGTACCAGGGATTAATAACAGAGGTTTGTTGTTTTGAACATATTTGTTACTTTAGGTGAATATAGGGCCAGATTCTTCCATGGATCAGAACCTTAGTCCATGGCCAGCCCCATTGCCTTGTGTGGTTCTAGGCTGAATTAAAACTTTTCTGGTTGATTTAGATTTTTATTAATTTGGGGCCATATTCTGATCATCTTACTGTTTAAGTAGTCCCTTAGTCCTTGAGTCATTTTAACAGCCCACAGATGAATTCTAGCTATACTCAACAGGCCTCAGAAAGCTTCAGAATATGCAAGGCACAAAGGTGGATAAGAGGGTCGCTATCTCCAGAACCACCCCTCATGGCCCAGGATGGAGCTGCAGGCACCCTGCTCAGTTGCCCTCTGAGGTTCCTGGAAATATTTTTTTAAAGACTTTTGCTGTGAGTAGACTATTATCCCTCTCTGGAGAGAGAATTTATCCAACACAATTCAGCTCCCAGAGTGGGCCTTCTTTCACTCACCTGTACATTCAAATTAAACAGTCCTCCTTCCTGGGACTATGCGGTTCAAGTCCTGGCCTCCCTGACTGCAAATTCACCCCGTTAGACCAGATTTTCACAGCCCTCCTTCTGGGACTGCCTCCTTTCAGTCCTGGCCTTCCTTGGCCCACAAACTCACTGCTTTATATTAGGGCTTCACAGCTGTCCTCCTAGGGACTGTGGCCTGGACTCACAAAGGACATAGGCATTGAAACAGAAAGTGTTCCAGGCTCCTAACTTTTAGGTACTTAAAAAAAAAAAATCACAGGAACAACACTGCAATCCACAGAGCCTGAGTTAGGCACCGAGGCTCTCTATACAATGAATAGGGAGAGAGAGGTGCCTTAGAATGCACTCCACAAAGTCAGCATGCTAGGCAGAGAGCCACCTAAGCTAACCAGTAGGAGATGCTGACAAGAGCAATGTGGCCTAGGCCTCTCACAGAGGTAGGCACCTACATCTGGGCTCTAGGGAGGCGTCTGGTGTTGCTTAACAAGCCACAAACAGGAATGCATTGCGTGGAGTCAGCAGGCTTAAACCCCTAAATAGTTTCTCATGGAAATTGGTCAGGTGCTTGCTTCATGCTACACAAAATGGCTGCAGGGGGAGGAGATGGCAGCAGTAACCACCCTTATAAAACTTTTAGCCCAGAGGTTACAGCACTCACCTAGGCTGTGATGGAGACCAGTTCAGTTCTGCCCGCTGCCTGGAACAGATTCACCAGGAGAGATTATGGGAGCCCCACATCAGAATATCCCATTGTTCAGTAGTTAGAGCACTCTCCTGGAAGGGATGGGAGACACCTCTTCAAATCCTCTCTCCTCCTGTGGCGGATAATGAAAACTTTTAGAGACCGCGAAAGAAATTATATTGCAATAAAATAAGAAATACATATCTGTTCTGTAGTGCTGCTTTTCACCACAAAAAAACGGAGCACACAACAATCACCCAGGGAGAAAATAGTCCTCACCCACTGAAACACCCAAGAGTTGGGGGAGGAAAACTGAGTTTCTTTTTGCTAAGCTTTCCTAAATGATGTAGGAATGCAACAGTGTTCATCCTCATGCAGAAGAGCTGATGGTTCAGTCCCAGAATCCATAGCTCTCAGAGGATCTGCAGGAGGCACAGATCCCTACTCCAGCTCCCTAGCAGAGCAGCTCTACTGGAACTGTATGGCCAGGAACGCTCCATCTGGAGGCTGCTCCCAGAATCTCCATAAAAGCAGGAGAGTTCGGCTGAATTGTCCAGAGTGGAGTTGGAGGCATGGAAAAGCTAATATGACAGCAGGCTACACAAACTTTTCTGCGCTGTCCCCAGAGAGGGAAGAGCACAGATCTCACCCACTCCTGTCCCTGGATGATACCAAGATGGTGGCTAATCTTTTTACTGTGGGACAAGGGAGATGTGGATATAAATGGGACTCAGTCTCCATGTATTTATTTTAACTCTCCCAATTCATCTAAGCAGAGTATGCAGTAATGTGCATTTACTGTAAAATGTGTCCTGAGGCACTTAGCAATACAAGGAAGAAAATATGTTAGAACACTCTTTGCACTGACACTATTGATACTACCGAGATCTGTGACAGTTCTACTGAGAAAATAGGTTTAAACTAAAAGCTGTTATCTATAGGCCAAAAGGAAAAAGACAGTTGTCCTGTTAAGGACAAAGCAAACTGGTACTTGTTTTGGCAGCTATCAAAACTCTTGATGTCATTTTACTCACACCACTTTTAATATGGTTAAACACTACAAGCTACAGGATCCCATAGATAACACTGCTCTAGACAACACGAAAGGGGAAATGGATTGTTGCTTTGATCATTCTAATTGTGAACTGTGCCAACAGCTGAAGCATGCAGTCTTTCCAGAAGTTTATTTGTGTGTTAAACAGAAAAGTATATCTCCTTGCTTCATTCTCTGTATTAAACTCCTTTGATAATCAGAAGGGAATCATCCTTCCACAAACACCTGAATATTTGGATCAGGCTTCTGTGGCCTCGTGTTTCATAGCAACAGCTAGCCAGGGTTTCCAATAACATGGTTGAATGTTAATGCTTGGTGCCACAATAATTTGGACTATAACCCAACAGATCTCAGAAGCTGAGCAGGGTTAGACCTGGTCAGTACTAGGACAGAAGCTATGAAAACACA
The DNA here is from genome assembly GCF_026122565.2 of Emydura macquarii macquarii. Lineage (NCBI taxonomy): Eukaryota > Metazoa > Chordata > Testudines > Chelidae > Emydura > Emydura macquarii. The sequence goes on along the minus strand of NW_027132983.1, from coordinate 5,240,859 downwards.
GCTACTTTGCTCTGTGGTGCTAATAATTCAATAGGCAGTCCTGAATTCCTACCCCAGGTTGAGGGGAGGTATATTGGCTGAGTCATAAGGTCCTGACCACCTGCATTCATTCAAGATCCCATGGCATTTCTTTTCACAAGAGTGGGGGAGCAGTTCATGTTCTCCTGACCAATTTCCAATATGGGGGATAGATTCCACCTATGTAAATATCCCCAGTGATTTCCATTAGATTTAGCATTTTTCATCACCTTCTACCCTACCCTGTTGCATAGTTTATTATGTTCTGATAAGCAGCTGCTGTTTTCCTCCCCAGAGATGGCTGGATTTCAGTGAGTGAAGAAATGACACACTGATTTGAACATGATTGCATGGATATAATTAAGAGCAACATTTGGCCAACTTTTTGTAAAGAGCTTTTGGAACCCTTGGGATGAAAGGCACTATAATAAGTAATTTGTTTTTAATATCTTGTGATTAAATCAGCATGAATGTGTGTCACCCTTGTAGTTATTGTCTTTCCCCCTCTGAAGCACTGTAACGTAGGGTCACACTGTAGAGAAATCTTTACATCAGTTAAACTTGGTTTCTCATTTGGAAATATTTAGATGTTATACTTTAGTGTGATGTTTTTTATGTCTTATTTTATTCAAGCACAAAATGGGAAATCTGGAAAAATATCAATGGCCCCTACCTCCGTTACTTATTCAATTGATGCCAAAGATGGTTGCCATACATTACTGGCTCAGTAAGCAAATAGAGATGGAACTGAAATCAGATTTTGGTCAGAGGATTCTTAAAGCAGGAATCATGATGTAGTGACTGACCAACTTTGTCTCAGAAGCACATTATTTGCCCTCTTTTCCCCACTGCACTGTCTTCCTCACTGCGGGCTGAATTTGTAAGGGATGCAGGACATCAGCCACATACAAGCATGGGAACAGGGCACGAAGTGTGCTAATTCTGAAGACAGATGGATGAACGTCCCCTCCCTTTGAACCAGCTGGGGTTTTGAGATTACTGTAGCCCCAAGTTACCCGAAAGGTCCTCATTAGGACCACCTGTGGCTGGGAAGCCTAGCCTTGATGGACTCTACTGGAGCTCAGGTTTGGTTTTAGTAGATTAACAAAATTTAGGGCCTGATCAAAGCCCACTGAAGTCAGTAGAAAATTACCCATTGACTTCAGTGGGCTTTGGATCAGGTCCCTAATGATAATAGCATTGGAACCCAACCATGATGGATGCTACTGAAGCCAGCATTTGGCCTTAATAGACTATAACAAATAAACTAATGACTATCACAATAGATCTTTTTGCATTTCTATAGCATAAAAATGCATTCATAATGTTTCATTACATTTTCACATCCTAGAAGAAGAGAGAGTTGGCCTGAATCACATTTTAAAAAATAACTCGCATTAGTCTTGGCTCTCCCTTAAGAATAGCTATTTGACTTTAATAACAGCTGGAAGGGAAAGAGAAATTATTGCATACAGAAATGTAGGAGCAATGCTAACTATAGCAGAGACAAGAGGAGATGCGAGAATATCATCATAATGAGATCAGAATCTCAAACAATGGTGAATAGAGACTATCCAGGGGCTATTAAGAGATTTGTATGGTTGAGGAAGCAGCAAGAAACAGCTCTGTCAAGCACACTGGCTGTGAATATGGTGGCAAAACCAAAATTAGCATTTTGTCCATTTCCTGTCTGTCATCAAAATAAGTTCTCAAAGCAGCTGATCCTTTTCCCAACTTCCCAACTGGATGCAAACCATTCAGATATAGCTTACCACAAAAACTGACCTTTACAGACAGGAAAAACAATCAATAATAATTAGATAAAGAAATTATTGTCAAAAGGCAAATATTATCATTTTCACTATGTAAATACAGTGGCAAATTCATCCTGGGGTCAAATGTACCTTTGTGGTACAGTAAGATCAGTAAGAGCATGACTCAAAGTTCCCCCCCTTCCAAATGAGATGTACCCCCTGCCATCCCTATGCCCAGCAGGACATACATCCCCCAGCATAACGCCACAGATGGCACATGGAAGGCGCTCAGATATGACAGTGACGGGCAGCAGTATAAAGCCCTCAGATAGATGTGCCGGCTGGCACGTCGTAGGACACAGAGACAAAGCTCCACTCTTTCACCTGCAGTCCCTGTCCACATGCACAGGGAGGGGTGTAGCAACTCCCCAAAAGACATTATTCCCTCCACACCGCTATTCACATTATGATGGTCAGTACAAAGGAGTAAAGGGGAAACCTTATGCTTTTCTCCTTTCATAAACACACAGGATGGGCCGCAATCTGGTCCACAGTGTGTACCTCCATTGACTGAAGTGACTTACCCCAGGATTTCATTTGGCCTATTGTGAAAAGCATGTTCCATTCCCTCGCCCCCTTGCAGCCCAGTAGGGGCACTGTAGGTTTCCCCCACTCCCTCCCAACAGGGATATCAGTAAGTTCGCCTTAAAGGATCTAAGCAAAGGGAAGTCAAAACAAACTAACCAAATGGCAGGTCCCTTGAACAAGGTATCAGAGAAGGAACATTAGTTACAACAGCTCATAAGGCCCTTACCTCAGGATCCTGGTTCAGATCTCCCAAACCTAGAGAGTCCTGAAATCAAAGATTCTGATCTACTCAGTATTGCCATCCCCAAACATTCAAAGATCCTGAGTCAGGCTCACCAAAAATCATGAGGCTGGCTTTAAAATCATGAGATCAGGTACAAAGAATAGAGGTGGTGTTCTGCTTTTTGAGCCTTTAGGGTGCACTGGGGTCACATTTTGAAGCTTTCTTCACACCCACGAGGGCGAGAAACTTACTTTTTATTCCAGAATGAAGGCTGAAATCATCACACATCCAAATGACTCCAAGCTCTGGGGCTTTAAGGAAAACAATAATTATCATGAGACTCATGACAAAATCATGAGCATTGGCAACACTGCCTACTCAATATAATCCCCTACAACCTGAGAGCTCAACACCCGCTTGTAGTTTGCATGGTTACTAGTCCACTCTCTGGCTCAACTTCTTGTTTCTATCTAAATAGCTCTCGGGCAGGGCAGGAACGGATTACCATAGACTGTCTAGATTGTAGGAACCCATCTGTCCCTTAAAGGAGTAGCATACTCCTTTAAACCCTTGTACTGTATTCAACTGTATTGCAAATTCTCCTATTTCCCTTTTCCAAAACATCAGATTTATAATTGATTATTTTAGTTTCTAATAGCTTGAAAAAATCCTGGGAGAAGTTGTTTTTGGTACTGAGTTCATTAATCTCTGTGCTTTTGAGTGTTATTGGATCTCGCTAATGGAGGATCTGCTGAAAAATCCACTTCCTCAATTAACCAAGTTTCTTGTACTGTTTAATTTAATTAAATGATGTTTATGCAGCTTGTTCCATTTATGTCTTGCTGTTTCGAGTCTATATGAGTAGTTGTGTGGTATCCTGAATTCAGTGCATGCCCATTAACATCCGTAAGAGTCCCATATTCCCAGTGTGACATGTGCCTTTGTGCAGATACCTAACACACTTAAATCTCATGTAAGCTCTCCGACAGGTGAAAATGGGATGTAAGTGATGCATAAGTTTTGTTTTGCTCTTTGGAGAAGGAATGAATTTCACTCAGTGAGCGAAAAATACACCCCTGAATATTAGTGCAACCCTCCTTATACCACTGAGCCCTAACTATTCTGTAGTTTTCCATAGGAATAAACCAGTATCTGTCTGATGTGTGACGCTCTTCCATGTCTGCCAGGACTTCTGTCTCTGGATTTCAGACATCAAGAACACAAACATCACTGTTGGGAAAAAAAATCAAGTTCTTTCTTCAATGGATTATCTTTTTTCCATGAGAAAAACAATGTTCTCAGTTGGCTTAAACTCCATTACACCTAGTGGGTGAAACAGCTACCTTTGATTCAGGGTAGGTGTAAAAAGCCATTGAGCTCTTTGATGAAACTATATAGTTGAAACAATAGGAACACCACCCAAAACATAGGTACATGGCGAGGTTTGAGTAGAAGCTGAACTATGTGGTCTAGAGGGTTTCCCTAATGACTGATATAGCAAACACAGAGGCTAAGAAACCCTTCAGAAACAGACTTGGAAGGACTAGAAAGATTAGGTGACAGCCAGAACAAGCACTGGGTGGCGTGGCCTTGAGGGGGGGGGGGAAAAAGCTTGTTGGCTAGAGTTCTGGCTGAAAGAGGCTTGGAATCGTGAACAAAGAAACTTTGTTTGATTCCCATTGCGTTCAGAGAAACAAGATTTTATGTATGTTTTTTGTAATAAACAGGACTGCATCCAAGAGACTTGACTCCATCATCGTTTTTTCCTTCTAATGTAAACAACCCACAGGACTCGAATTGTGGTTAACTGCTTGGGTCAAAAAGGGTAACAACATGACAGGGACATTCAACGAAATTGAAAGGAATATTAAAAACGGATTAAAAAAGAAAGACTTTTTGACTCAGTGCCTAACTAGACTATGGAACTCACTGTCACAAAGACTTAGTAAGATTCAAAGAGGGACTGGCCATTTTTATGTATGACAAGAATATCCAGAATTGAAACAGTTAATACCAAAAAAAAGTTTTGGAAAGTATAAAAGCTTCAATTCAGGGTTTACACCAACCTTTAATTATTAGGCAATAAAATGAGCCCTTCACAGGAGACAGATTATTCCACGGTGGTATACCAGGGTACAATCCAGACGAATGAGTAGCTGTATCACCCTTGCCCTGTGACCTGGGGTGCCCTTTACAGTGCTTTCCTGCTCACAAACAGCCTCCAGCATGTAAATCACTCCCAATTTTATCTGTGTGTGTGCTACAGCTAGCCACACCTTGGCTATTACAGCCTTAAAATGACCGTAGGGTGACCCCAACACATTCCCTAGCCCAGATTTTCCTCCAGAATCCTATGTCCTGTACTGCCCCACCCTCTCCTGGATAGTACAAATACATTAAATCTGTTATTCCTTTAACGGAATAATATGCACACAATTTGTTAAGCCAAATGGAGTTACCTAGACATTTCAATGTGGACATAATAGACTTGTTTTATCTAATCCAGTAACTACAAAGAGATGGATTTTAAAATCACTACAAGCAATGAGGCATAAAAGTCAGATATGTTTATAAGAAAAGTAAAAATTAAATGCTTACTGGTGCCTATTTTAACAAATTATATTGGATTCAAAGCAAAGTTTCCTCACCACATGTTTTCAGCAGTCTTACTGACTAAACTCTTTAGGTCAGAGCCTCTCCCCTATAGTTTATTGTCTGCTTCCTTTGTCTCTTCAGGTGTAGTGAATGCAATGGGTGGGGAGATAGAGAGGGATGCCTTGGGGTGTTTGTTCTTCCTTTATATGGTTTCAGTCCCCCTCTTGAAAAACATTTTCAGCTGAGAACCATAAGCCAAAGAGTGTATGTGGAAGTTTATTCCCTGCAAGTTTTTTCACCTGTTTGAACTTCCTTTGTATTCCCTTCCTGTTTACTGCTTAAATGCAAATTAAGGTAAGCACACATTCCTTTGTTTAGCACAGACCAGTTTGCCAACTTCTTTTTGGACAGGACTGTGAAGTTTGGAACATGTGTTTATAACACCATGCAGGGGAATCTTATAACTTCACATGCAATGTTGCCACACATATTTGATTACTGACCAGCAAATTATGAGTTTTCAAATGATACCTTACAAGGTATACTTTTTACAAAGATTATTACAAGTGTGTGCAGTGTGAACACAGGAGTATGGGATCACATCCACTTCTGCCTATTACAGGGTTCTTGCAACTTCCTCTGAAGCACCTGGTGCTAGTCACTGTCAGAGACTGGACTAGATGGACCATGGGTCTGATCCAGGCTGGAAATTCTCATGTTCTAGTTTCAAGACAAATGTTGGGTTAAAAAGCATGTGTTATCAAATTTCCTTAACTCTTTCGCTTATTAAAACAAAACCTCTTGGTGTAGTTAGTAACATTTTTGCTTTTTGTTAGCATTTTGTGTTTCCTAGGCAAGTTCCCCTGCACTAGTGCAATGCTGAGGTTGCAAATGCTGCCAAGAGGCATTCAAAGCCAAATACTATGGTTTTCACTGGTTTTTTAAAAATATCTTGACACCCTTTGTAATATTTGCTTTTCTAGTACCTTTTAATTGAAAAAACTTGTAAATTACATCAGAGGGTAAATGCCAGGGAGGGAGAAGAGCTATTGAAGCTAAAAGATAAGTTGGCACAAGAATAAAAAGGGGTAAACTGATCATGAATAAATGTAGGTTGGAAATTTAAACTAGGTTTCTAACCATCAGAGGAGAGAAGTTGTGCAAGTGCCTCTCACTTGGAGTAATGAGGGCAAACAACTTAACTAGTTTTAAGATGGAGCTTGCTAAATTTACAAATATGATTATATGACAGGGTTGCTTATAGCAGGGGACTGGACTTGGTGACCTCATTTAGTCCCACAGACTAGAGGTCCCATGTCGAGGGTTCCAGCTAGTCCCATGTCATATGTAACATACATTTTGGATTGATAGGCTATTTTCAAAACTGGAGGGATATGAAATCCCAATTCCCATTAATTTCAATGAGCACTGAGCTTTGCAAATCTCACCCATACTCTCTGACACTGTCCCCCTTTAAATCACCCAGAAGGCTTACCTTTCCTGGCTGAACATGTCTTGCTTATTTCTCAGCCTTAGTATCATAACCCAGTGAATGTCGAAAGGGGGTGTGGAATGCTTCCTTCTGAGCTAGTACCCATCATTTGGTTTAGGGAACTGTGCTGCAGGAGGTGTCATGCACATACAGCAAAGACTAAGAACCTGACCAGTTCCGGTCAATGTGTTTTCCTTTCCATTGCTCTTTTCACAAGAGTAAGAATGTTAAGCCCCAGCATTCTGGCCAAATTCCAGTTTGGGTAATTACATTCTGTCTACCCATATTTTCCCTGAAGCAGTAATTGTTCTTCTGTTCCTTCCCTAAAATGTTGTGTAGTCTGGGGCTTCTCTAGCTACAGGCACACAAGGCAGTGGCTAGAGCACCAGCTGCCTAAGGCAACAGATTTCTGGGAGAAGTGATTCTCTAAAAATGCTCAATCAGCAAAATTTAATATTGTCTACATGGCTCTGCAGACTGGTCCACGGGGGTATGAATTGCAGGTCTTGCTAACTGCTCCATGAAGACCCTGCTGGCATGAACTAAAAGGAACCTTGTTCACACTGATGTAGTCCATGGGATTACATTAACATGCACTAGGTATCCTTTAGTTTGCATCAGCACGGCTACCTGCAGCAGTTAGAATTCTATACGTTAGAGCGCTCTGCAATTCTCACCCCTGTGGAAAGTCTGTGGCACTGATAGAAGTGTGTGTGCGGGGAAGGGGGGAAGTAGCACAATGAAGTTTGTGGCTGTGGCAGCAGATTGTCTTGAGTGACCTCTGTACATAGTGTTGCTTTATCCTGTTGAACAGTTTTATTTCACTCCCAGGTTTGGCTGCATTGCTGCAGTGGATAAAGGGATTCATATATGTGTTGGATGTAGATTGTAAACCACTTTGGGATCCTTCAAGATGGGAAGTGCTAAAGATAAGTAAGACATTCATTTTTCAGGGCTGGATTGCTCCCTTCTGAGTAAAATCCCACAAGAGAAGGCTGCAAGAGACTAAATCACCTGGAAGATCTCAAAACTGTATTTTCCATGCACCTGGTTTATATGCTTGGCTGCCAAACAGTGGCCAGTTAGTTACTAATAGGTGTGTGTTAAACTGGAAAATATTCTTAATGCAACATAGGAGCTCATATGCAAATGCCCAAGGCCTTTCATCAAATGAATATGAAACAAATGAACAGATTAACAACATCTGCACGTATGAATTTTGAGATTTATCAGAGTAGTGCATGTCTTTAGCCTTTTCATGCTAGTACAGTGTTGCTCTATTTCAATCTCAGATTGTCAATACTGTTAGAAATTCCATTCCAATATAGCATACCATGAAAAAACGATGCATGTTGATTTAGTAAATCAACAACATATTAGACAGACTCCTTCAATGAAAGTCTTTATAAATGCGGATCTGCATTATAAAATGATTCTTGGAAATGGGCAATACAAGATACAAATCTGAACAAATACACCCAGCAATTGAAGACATTAATGTGATTAAGTTGCAATGTTAATGAGACTAAAGTAGTATCTTGCCCCTAGAAAACGTCACAAAGATTGATGGATGAGATAAGATTGACATGAGAGGAAGTCCTGCCCTGTCAGTGCCACTGGATATCCCCTCTGAACTGGAAATGATGAGTCACAGGAGATGACACTACTTATTAGATTCTGAAGAAGTGATTTGGGCCATATACTAAATCCTATTGATTCCCTCCTTGGGTAAGGCAGGCCTTCTTATTGGGGGTTAGGGGTCAAAAGGGGATAAGCCACTCCCCAGAAAGGCAAAATTTTAAAGCATAACTCCATTTTCTGTGACATCATCATTGCCAGTTATGGTAGGACTTAATGGCATTGAGGGGGTAGGACTTCCTGTTAAAATGGAACTTCCTTTGATGTCCCTTCCAATTAAGGGCTGCCTGTCTTGTTATCCTCATTTCATCCATCAATCTTAATGACATTTGCTGGTGGCAAGACACTGTTGACCAAAAGGGATAATACAAACAATTTCACCAAATTATCATTCCCAGCTAGTCAGAGAGAAGGCTAGAACAGATAAAGAAATACCTTATATACAGCTTAATTCAAAACACTAATTCTGTTTCTTTAATTGTACAACCAAGCTTTGCTGAGCTACTATGAGCTTAGTCAATACTTATTTTTAAATACCGTTTTTATCAGCATCTCCCTAAAGAAACATGATAAGCCAGTGCAGGAGGAAGGATGATCTTGTAGTTCGGAAACAGTAGCATTCCAGTTCCATATGGACTCCATGAAGCTGGACCACACTCCTGAAAAAAAGACCGTGGATTAAGTTTTGTAATTAACTAGATAGGAAAAATTAATAAAACAATCAATATGATAGCCCCAGTGTTATTTTGATAAGTAAGCCAATGTTTTTTCACATTGCCTCCACATTTTCAATGTTTAATGTATTATAGATTTAGGAAATGCATCATAAAAGTTGTCAGAGGGGAAGATGTATAGGGAACTTTATGGGCTTTTGGTGCATCACCTGAATGTTTTTGCTAAAATGAGTGATCATCAGCGAAATAGATAGCACTGTTAACATCACACTGAGATGAAGATGGCTGTTCCCTATCTCTCAGAGCTAGCATTTCAGGCTGTCTGCAGATTCAGGAAAACTATACTGCTGTGGTTTACATTCTGCTTACATTTTCAAAGTTACCTTTGCAACCACGAAGGCTAGAAAAATAGTGTTTTAATGAAAGCTGAGATTCTAAGTGTAGTTAACCAATAAGGGCAAAGGGGGTCTCCACAACAAATTACATGGTCAGGTGAGGAGACTGGGTTATATTCCTCTATCTTCAGCAAAGTTCCTGTTTGGTTTTCAGCAAGTACGTATGACCCAATTCTTCAGCCCTTCTTATTCACACGTGGTCATTGTACAAGCAGTCCCACTGACTTCAATGGCCGAGATGTAGGTATAGCAGTAGAAAAAAGAGTAGGGTAAAGAGAAAACACTGTCAAAAGCTACAGTGCATGGATGATGCCTACAGTGTTTGGAGATCTGTCCTGTTAACATGACTGTGAATTTGAGATTTTATTTATTTAACAGGAAAAAAATTCCACAAAGGATGAAGTGATCTGCAGCAGCTGGAAATGTATTTTCACTGCACTCGGATTAATTTGCCAGGAAAAAAAAATATTAAAAAAAAAAAAGTCATATTTTTAAATGTTCTAAAGGTTTTCAAAGCTGAATGCTAGGGAAGGCTCTAGTGCCTCTGGTAATGAATTTGCAATCCCAATTTCTTTTGCAAATTAAAGCTAACCACAAATGGGTCATAGATGTTGTGCAGTCCCATCAAAGCAGCCTTTATTTTATGAGCAGCCTGGGTTTTCTGTTGATGTGCTTTTTGATTAGTCATAAGCATTCAATAAATAAAAGACCACTTGAAAACTCAGTTCTGACACCAGTTCTGTCTGGTAGAGCAAGAGGGAGAGGGGATAAACAATGAAATATCTAAAGGGAAAAAAGATTATACTCTGAGAACTAGCAAATATTATGTATTTCATTTAGGATTTGAATTCTAGTATTGATGAGATGTTCCTATGTTAAGTTGATTTTTAGGACCAATTCTCCTGTCTTGCATCCTCATTTACACTTGTGTAAACAGATTTTCTTTGGCCTGAATTCTTAGTTCTTCTAAGACCTCTTCTCACTGCCAGATCAATGTAAAGAGGCCTTCGCATAACTGAAGATCAGGCACCTTCTCTTTTTAAATACACAGGGTCTGATTCTCCATTGCATCGCTCCTTAGGTAATTATTTACACCTGTGCAAAGTGGATGCAAGAGTTTGGGGTAAAACATGACCACTGGTGAGAGTGAGTGGAAAACATTTGGTAGCATTTTGCATTGACTTTCCACAGGTGTAGCAGACTATCTGAGGTGCAAGAGCTATAGTGCTTACTAAAGAGAAGGACAAATATGCCTTAATGCCCAATCCTGAGTGTAGTAAGACTCTGCATGGAAAGCTAGTATGCCCTGTTACCTGGCAGCTCTGTGTTCTTGGGGAACCAGGGCACAAAACTCCGACTCTCTCTGGCTCACCTGAATCCCCTCCCCACCCCCTCCCCCCCAGCCTCTGCTTGAACCAGAAACCAAAAGCAATGAAAAGGCAGTGGAAGACACATCTAAAACCCTCCAAACAAGGGTAACAATAGGATTAAGACAACTCCCCTAGCCTCATCTACATCAAAGATGTAAAAAGGGGCATCTCAATTAACACATCGAATGGAGAACAGAAGCTTCATCTACATCGAAGATGGAACAAGAATTAGCATAGCAAATGGAGAACCAAGCTCCAACGCAGGGACTGCACTGAACTCTGGGATTGGTAAGGCAGGGACGCACTGCATGATGGGAAATCTCTGCTCCTGATGTAAATGAAGTCACACTTGCACACATCCAGCTCTGCAGTTATCAGACCATTCTAGTTATTGATATGTAAAACACTGAATCTTCCTGATTGCATTGTGAGCTCTCTCAAGGAACACTGCCCATAGCCAGGAGTGATCAGCTCCTATTGTCCAGCACAAAGAAAACCATTCTAGGATACTTCCTTGAGACATTGTTTACCCATAAACGAACCTGGTATCTATAAAAACCCCTACCCAAGTACAAACCCTGTTCTGATGCCTGGATCCAAATTCTGCTTCAGTTCCACTGGAACTTCCCCTCTTCCTGACTGATCGTGTTGGGGGTTCTGCCTGTCTCAAGCGCTCCGGACCCTAAGCTGAACAGCCTGTCTTCTGGGAACCTCTGAGCTGCACAGAGTAGTGAGACCCCTCACTCCCCCAACACTCTCTCTCTTTCTTTCAGTCCGGGCATAACTTTCTACTTTTGTAATCAAACCTGTGCTAGCTTTCGTTTGATTGTTTTTCTCTCCTTGCATGGTATCACTATTAGTATCGTAAGTTTTATATACCTGGCAATAAACTAATTCTTATAATCAAGCTGGTTGCCAGTCTCTCTCTCTCTCTCTCCAAACTTCATTTACTCCTTTGTGTTCTTAGCTTCCCTATGTTGCTCTGCAGCAACACTTCTTCTACCTAAGCCAAAGATTCCTGGAGTGCCCAGAAATCCTATGGGGTTTGCTCATCAAGGGGGTTACTGCTAGAATAATTGTAGAGTGAGGGGGGAGGCAGCTGAGAAGTGCTGCTCTTCCTAGCCTATGGAGTCCAGGGACATATAAGGGTGGCAGCTGAAAAGTGCTGTTTGGACTCAGCCTGCTCAGAAGTGTGCTCTATTCTGGTGTGGTGCAAAGGGGTTGCCGCTGAAAGTGCTGTGTCACCCAGCCTGCTGAGTTCAGGGACATGTAAGGGGTCAGCTGAGAGTGCTGATAGCCTGGTCCGCTCAGATGCACTTGGCTAATCTGGAATGTGTGTGTGTATCTGTGGGAGGTTTATTTGAATCTGGGGCTGGAGAAACCCTGCTCTGAAAACCTTAGGTCCTGCAGGATAGCTCCATTGAGAGGGGACTTGTAGCCATATGAACACACAAGTAACACAAGCAGTACATTAATAGAATCACACACCCCCCTCCTTCCAAGAAGGTAGCCCTAATAAATGAGCATACCTCTAGGTGACGGGCAAGTCTGGTAACAGCCCAGGCAAATTTCACTGCAGATCAGGGCCTTAGGTAAGTGTAGTATTGGCAGATATCATGTAAGCTTCCTCCCCATGACCCTGTCATACATGTCACGCATTTGTTCTTCCACTTCTCATTCCATTTTAGGAATAGGGAGATTTCATCTTTTATACAAAAGGGGCACTGGGATGAGAGTAAACTCATTTTCACTTGAGACCTAATTTGGATGTGGACCCTATACCAGCATATGTGTTCTGTAAGCTCAGCTGATACTAGGTGAAGGAGGAGTGTTAATAGTAGACTACTAGACCTTGCTGCAGTATGCTGTCTTTTCCATTCTGCTGAGGCAGAGAAAAAAAATTATCCCAAAACATTTCAAAAGTTAAAAGAAAAAATAAGTTAGAGCAGATGTTAATTTGCACTAGCTTCCAATGGTGTTTCCCCTGCACTTGCTAATACAAGGAATGGAGAAAATCAATTGGAGATCCTTACCTTGCATTATTCTAATGGCTGCACACTGGAATACTGCAGCATTTTGTAAAAGAAAGAACCACCTGCTTTGACATCCTGACTCAAGAGCAAGTCAGTGGGACAGAAAATGTATACACACAAAGAGCAAGAAGTCGAGTGTACAGAGAGTTGGTATGAACTCTCAGAAAAGGCAGATACAAAGCGATTGCAATATCTCAGTCTAACTTCCTTTTCTGTGCTTGGAGCACAACTGAATTTGCGAAGTGATCCGCACAACTGCACAGTAGACATCTCCAGGGGGTGGTAGCACCTGCCTTTCCTTTGCTCTCTTCCTTACTTCACTCTGCTTAGCCATTTGTAGAAATACATCTTCCAAGTCTACCATCCTTTTTCATCCTGTATAACTGAAAACTATAATAGATCTAAGCACATCACTTAACACCTTGGCTATGCTTCTGTGCAGTGGAGCGTGCAAAGACTACCTAAGCCACTATATCAGCACCCCTGCTATAAGAGTTCAAGTCCCATGCAAGCACCTCTAAACTAACATCCAAGTCTCATGTGAGTAACAAATGGCAGCATTCAGATCTAATGAAAACATGCTGCTCATTGTAGTGTCTGATTTTTTCACTGGCTTAAGGGATAACACCAGCCATACCATTAGTCAGCTTGGATTTAAAAGCTGCAGCACATCTAACTTATCTCCTGTCACCAGGATCAGTATAAGAGGAGTCTGCTCTTCTCCCCACTCTCTCCAACAACAGATGCACAGTTCTCAATGTTTTGCTTATTTTCTCTCCCGCCCCCCCGCCCCCCACTGCAGGGCTCACTCCCCAGAACTTTACAGGACGTAGGGGTTTGCAACAGATAGAGGGAGGAGGTCACTAAGTGAAGCGAGGGGTCCCAAACATTTGTCTTCACAAGCCATCCCCAGGTTTGTCCAACCTGCTCATAATCATGGCTGTGCTTTTTACTGGACTGGTACCTGCAGCTGGCCACATCTCCCTATATTACTTTGTTCTCTACCTGGGTGAATAAAAGGGATCATTCTTTCTTCACCAATGGGTATTTTGGCCTCATCTAAACTATTCATGTGACACTACCTGGATATGAAGAGAAATGTGGCAGTAGGCAGATATGTTAACATACACCAATTAATTTGCTGTACTGAATGTAAAGTAAATTTAAGTTTTATACACTATTATATTTCTTAATTAACCAATAACTGACCAAGCAACTTAATCTGCATCCATTCTTATTCTTATCTGAACTGTATTAATAGTGCACTAGTTATGATGCAAATTGTCTTAGTATGATGCACAACATCAGGCCAAGACTTTTGAAAGTGACTCATCATTTTTGGTGCCTAACTTTAGAAAGCTTAAAGGGGCATGATTTTCAGAAATTGCTGAGTACCAACTCTCTGAAATTCAGGCTCCTTTAAAGTGTTTCAGATTGGGCACCCAAAGTCACTAGTCACTTGTGAAAATCTTGGCCACAGTATTCTAGAAAAGACAGCAAGAAGATAGTTGATCTACGTAGCATATGGCTTTGAAATACTGCTTCTAAAATCCCCTTTTATCTCTTTGATGGCATTTTAAAACTTTAGATTCAGATCCAGTGCTCACTAAGGCATCTGTCCATATGAAGATAATCTCTGGTTTGCTGTGATAAGAAGAATAGGGTTTTTTTTTTAAATTCCCCTATGTCCTGAAGACATGAGCTAGCTTGAAACACAGGGCTAATAATATTAACTAGCTGTTTACATGAAGCAAAATAAAACAAAACATGAGCATAGAAATTTGCTTTGGATTCTAAACTGCTTTCAGTGTGATCCTACTCTATAATCCTGGTCCTGAAAGCCAAATATTTGAGGACTAATCCTGTCCTGAGATATGCACATGTGTATCTCAAACAATAATTAATTGTATTCTTTTTTAAGGATGAACAGAAATGCATAGAAGCCAATGGTACATCTCTATTGTCACACAAACCTTGTGTCTACACGTACTTCTTTGAAAGAATGAGTGGATACGACTAGAAGCCTGATACTCATGGACGCTAAGAGCCTCAAAGCGGGGGTATAAAGTATATAATAATTAATTAATACCTAGCTCTTCTACAGTGCATGTCATCAGTAGATCTCAAAGCACTTTATATTCTACATGTAATGTTCTAGCTTCTGTCAGCCAGTGGGAGTTTTGCAGGCAGAAGTATTTTAGCTATGGTTCCTAAATCTCTTGTTTTAATATTGCCGTATTCATTTTTCCAGTATCTTCCCCCCGGTTATTTTGCTCTTCATCAGTCTCAAAAGCAACAGTTGGCAAATTTTACTGCTCTCTGACAAGATTAAATAATGCTAAGCACCTGCTCCTCTTGTTTACTGTCTGCAGGAGTTTATTACCACTCCATGAGCAGACTCAGGATCAGTATTGCATGATTAATGGGTGCTGTCTAATACACACCACTCAGATTCCTAGTCCTGTAAGGGAAAAAAAGATGGATCAGATTTAATATCCTATTTTAAAAAACCCCAATAGCAACCATCTTTGTCTCAGTTTTGTGTATTAACAGAAACTAATTCAGAGAGGATGACTTTATATCACAGGCTATTGGGATTAGTGGTATTTTTCTCTCCCTTTTGGGGAGTGATTTTCAAAAGCACTCGGTACTCAGAAAACACTGCCCATGTTGAAGTTGATGGGTGTTTTAGCATTATCTTCAATGGGAACAGCATTAGGCCAAAGTGTGCTTTGGAAAACACATCTTGGGTTTGGCATTCTTCCCTAGGAGCTCAGTATGAGAACTCCTTTCTTGTGCACAGCCAGGACTCATGGTCCGCAAGAGAGCTGGTTGGGAATTTTTCTCCGAATGATTTATTTGCCAAAAAATACCTCTTCGTCAAAAATGAAACTGTTCATGAAACAAGGTAAGTTTTGATGAAACTCCCAACCCAAAAGAAAAAAAAAAAAGGAAAATAGGTTCAAACAACAGTTGAAACATCCCATTTCAACATTTTCAACTGGAATTTAGACTAAATAAGGATAAAAAAGGGAAAAAAGGTCAAAATCAAAACAGAATATTTCAAAATTATCGAAATGAAATATTTTGATTGATCTGAAATGTTTTTCGGTTTTCTATTAGCAAAAGTTTTTGAAATTTCAACATTTTGTCCCAATTCAGGATGGGAAAATATTTTGATATCTCAAAAAATTTTGCAGGATGGGAAGTTCATTTCAGACCCAGCCCTATTTTTTACCTATGTATGTCTCCATTCTGAGCTATAGCCAGCACCTGCCCACATTTTATTCGAGGAGGACCACACTAATTTTCCAGACTACCAAAAGGAGAGGATGATCCCTGGAAATCCTAAAGGCACTAAATAAGGAAGATGTTTGGGAGATGTAGGCAAGCTGCAAATGTTTCCATATTTGAGGCTATGTCTTCACTGACGGCGGCAAATTCGCCGCCGTCAGATCGATTTCTCTGGATCGACTGAGTGATCAGTGAGGACCCACTCAGTTGATCCAGAAATCAACGTATTAAGACCACCTTCTCAAGTGGTGCAGTGCAGTGAAGACAGCGCGCAGAAGAGAAGCAGAGAAGTTGATGGGAGTGATGCAAGTTTTTTGCATAGCTTGCGTAACTCCAGTTGACTTCCGCCGAATCTCGGAAGTAAGTGTAGACAACCCCCAGTCAGTGCATGATGCTGAAATAAATATTTTCCTTTGTGCCTTAGCATGTAGTGTTTAGATTGTGGCCCCGACAATTCAAAGTGTCAAAATGAGATTTTTAGGTTTCATAGTAAGAAGCGTAAAAAGCTATTTTTCATCATAATGAAACATGCAGTCATTCTTATATCTGTATTGGGCATGGACCCTCATCAGGTGGCTGTTACTGCTGGAGATAAATTATGGAGCTGGGACTAAGAGGCATCTGGTGTCACTAAAAATTGTGAAATACTCCTTCACTGTATGACTAGGGCTGAAGATCATGTACCACTGTATATCATCCCTAGGGAAAACTGAAAGAGCTAGCGTCACCCAAAATTCCCTGTGGATTAGTCCATGAGGGATAGGTTCTCCCCCCAGGCTCAGCGAGTGAAGTCTGATAAGAATGGCCTAGATATTAATTCCACAACTGCAATGCCCCTGCAATTTTATCATTATCCACCTTAGCTACCTTTAACTTGTCTCCATATGGATTAGCTATCTTTGGGAAAAGATACTGGTGCTGGAAGGGTTTGGCTGGAGCTGTTTATTATTGTTTTTCCCCCACTTGGACAGAAATGTGTGAGAGGAAAAAAAAACAACAAATAATTTTGAAAAAATGCAGTCATGGTTGATAGTGTCTGTACTGCTTGTCAGATGCCTGTGATTACATGTCCTGGTGACTTAGATCTTAGAAACAAGGATGTAAGTTAGTTGGCAGATAAGGAACGTTTTAAGCGAAGCAAAATGTCAGAACAGAAAACCACAAGGAGAATAGCAGAAAGAAAAGGGTTATGGGATGTGGTGTCAAAATGTCGTGAGGGAAAGCAGCAAACAAAAAGTGGGGAATAGTCATATACTTAAAATCATCATAGTAAGGAAATATCATTTGAAGGAGTGGAGGCAGAATCACAAGACATAATAATAAAGAGTGATTAGACAGTTCTGACAGGCACTGTCATGGAAAACCATAGCAATCAGAAGCATTGCCGCAGAGATGA
This sequence comes from Emydura macquarii macquarii, assembly GCF_026122565.2. NCBI lineage: Eukaryota > Metazoa > Chordata > Testudines > Chelidae > Emydura > Emydura macquarii. The sequence goes on along the minus strand of NW_027132983.1, from coordinate 5,223,389 downwards.
TTTAATAATGCAAAGGTCATGGTTATATTAGAGGTACATGCTATACTACATTGGCAAACTGGTCTTGGAAAACTTCCTGACAATGGTGTTTTACAGTACTAATGAAGTAAGGATGAACGCACAAGCTTTTCTGATGCCTGCACTTAGCTGATCAGGAGTTTGGGCTGCTTCTGATTACAACAAATATTATAAATGGAAGCTTCCTGTTCCAAATGCTTCATACAACAGCACTGCATTACTTCCTTTGAGGGACCTCCTCTTAATTAGCATCTCCCAGAAAACTTACAAGAATACAGTTGAAGAATACATACATAAATGCTTGATGAATACAGTTTACAAGTGTGAAAATCCCTACTGGAGCAAGCGCAAATAAGTTAGCTTGCTGCAAATTACATTTTTTGAGCTTTCCATTTAAAACAGAGAACATATGCTGAAAACAAAAGGTGGGATTTTACAAAGACCCTTAAGTTGTCCAGATGCCCAGTTCCTATTAAAATTAATGGATACTATTATCCAAATCCCCTAGACAGTCTTGAAAATCTCAGCCAAAGTTGATCATATAATAAAGTAATGAAGTTAGCAATATTTCTTAATTTTCTCTGTTCGCTTGTCTACTCTTTGATTTGTCTCTTTCAATAGTTGTTTAGGTACCTATATGCCATTGGTATTCAAGTCCATGAGCAGAGGTGAAGTATTTCTGGAATAGGAGGCTTTTAAAGTCTGTTTCAAACAGGACTGGTCTTGGGACCTTCTAATGTCTCAAGGACAGCTTTCCCCAGACTTAGTGCTATGGAGGTGCAGATCTGAATGAAACTCTCAGTTCTGACTGAGTCCTAGGACTTTTGATATAAGAAAGTGAAGTAGCACATACCAGCAAGGGGCCAAAACTCTTGAAGGGGTTTAAAACTCGTACCTGACTCAGTGTTGACAGTCTTCCAAATGCAGGACTCCATTAAAGTTGAGGAGAGTGTTGAGTGCAACTCCACGGCAGGATCAGGCACAGTTATAAGCTGCCCAGTTCATCACTAACTACAATATGCTAGAGTCGCTGGAACCTGTTGGTCACCACTTTTCCAGTGCTTGTATTGAGCTGTCTTTTATGATAACTTAGGAAACGTTCTTCTTAAGACGTTTCTTATGTTGTTATAAAAAATGTAACTTCTTCAAAGTTACGAGTGGGTAAGCCCTTAGCATTAGATTTACATTACCAGACCTGATTGCCTGTGCAGTGCTGGGAATAGAAATGGAGGGGAACCGGTTCCTCAGCATGCCAGGGCTGACCTGTCATTAGAAAAGCAGAGCTGCCAGGAAGCAGCTGACAAATCTCAGAGGGCGAGCACTCCATTGAAACCACTAGGGACAAATTTGCACCTCAGGGAGGGAGACTGGACTTGTGGGATCTACAAAATTCATTTTTAGTTTTAACAAGCACTCCAAAATGTTCTGACAAGGCAGAGAATGTAGAGTTTTCCAAGATGCACCCAGAGACTGGGGTGATGGGCACCATACACACACTAGTTATAGATAAAACTAAAAATGATCTTTTCATGTTTTCTTGTGAACCACTTCATATAATCCATATTTATGTCTGCAGCCATTGGGCCAGGTTTGTCTGGCAATGGGAGCTCTGCTTGAGAGGACAGCAGAATTTGGCTCTTAGAGATGGAGTTAATGTATCTGCAGACAGAAGGAGTTTAAATCAGTATGCATCTTTGTTTCATATTTGTATAGCAGGGTTTTGCCTTAATATCACAAGGAGGAGGCTTTAGAGCATCTACACCAGAAATAATTATTTCAGTTTTCTTACATCAAACCAACTTGGGACATTCCTAGAAGACATGATTTTCTTGTGAAATTTCTGTCTTGTAATATAAACCATATCTAATGTCTAGTATCTGATGAAAATACATAACCTTAATTTTGGGCTGGTATTCTTTCTACTACTGTGCTACTGCAATTGGTTAGCAGGATGTCCTTTCAATAGTGCTCTAGAGAGTTTCATTGGTTCATTTCCTTTTCTAAACCTAGTCTCATGTTGTTAGTGTTGCCCTGCAGTTCTTCAGAAAAATGTGAATACATTGTATTTTTTTTATGAGAGATCAGATCACCTTTTAATTTCCTTATGCAATCAACATTCAGAGATAATGAAAGCCTTGCTGCCTATATTAGGTTAACAATTGAACTATTTAAGGAAAGGTGGCACACGTAGGAGGAAGTGGCTGAAATAAAATCTTCGATCTATATACTGTAACTAATAAGCTCTTCTGCCTCAGTTCTGCTATCATCTCTTCTCTTGAATGTCTATAACGCCCTAATTCATTGCCTGTGTAAAGGAATAATTGGGCAGGTAAACTGTTACATATTACAGTGCTGGGGTAGAGTGTGCTAGCCCTTGCATGGCCATCTGAGGCCCCTTTGCATGGCCCATATAAAGGTTGCCCAGAATCTCAGCCGCTGCTAGCAAGTTGGACTGCCCTCCCCACCCACATACATCCTTAGAAGCAACTGGTTGAGAAAGAGCAGGGAGCAAGTCAGACCATATCTCCACCCCATTCCCTAGGAGCAGGCTCTCAGGATGGGCAGGTCACACAGGAGTGAGAGAGGAGAGTACATTCTAACCCTTAAATGGGTCTAGTAAGTTATTCTCCCCTTCAAGGCAATGGGGACCGCCAGTAAAGTTGTTGGCTCCTGATGCTGCCTCTGGAGTGGTCTACCTCTATAGCATGCCTTCCAACAGACGGTACCTAACAGAATTAGCAACTAACTAGCACTCGGAGCTTTCCTTAGGCTGGGACAAAATTTAATTTTCACTGAATCTAATGAAAAATTTCACCTCAGTTCAACTGGATGATGTTTCCCAAAACATGACATACTTAATCCAAAAGAAACACCCCCCTTTAGGGGTAGGAGAACATGTGAGCACAGAGAACACGTACAACTGAGCACCATGCAGTAGAGTTGGGAGGAGCAAGGAAAGAAGGCCAGGAATGCCAACAAGAGAGGTAACACTCAAGTCAGTACCAACATAGGAGGGTAGACCATCGCCTCCAGCCAAACTAGAATCACAGCTTGGCCCTACCATTATCACACAATTCAGAGAAGTCATACAACAGGCAAAACAACACCTTTATTATGTCTTCAGCACCTGATTCTGAGAGATGCTGAGTACTCACAAATCCCATTGGACTCAATGGAATTTGAGGGTGCTCAGCACCTTTCTGAACCAAGCGTTTAGTGTGGCAGATAATGAAGCTACGGCAGCCATCAGCAGCAGTGCCCAAAATGACAACACCGTTGCAGGAGCCATACCAGCCAGACTGCTGTTACAGTATATAGAACCAAAAACTAAGTAAAAAACCAAGGGAATCAGTTTGGGTCCCTTCCAGTGCACAATTAGAAGCCAAATAAATAGGTTATTTGGTCCCTTTGAAGGCTTGAGGTATCAAACCCCACGAAAAAAAAAATCCCATGACTTTTCTGTAATATCTAGTCAAAAAATCATAATCAAACATAGAAAGAGATTGAGCTGAAAAACCCTTGTACCAGCATCCACTTTGCTAGTGGGAGCCTGCAGCTGACAGATGAGATAGAAAAGCCTCATTCCCACTCTAAATTTTGTCTGTTTAAAAAAATTTGGGTTGCATTTCTTTCATGCCTAGTGACATGCAACGATAGCCCCACATGGTCGAGTGTCTATCATGTACAATAACTAATGCTGGATATTTTGGAGGAAAGTGTAAAAGCCCCATAAATGAAACAAATAGTGCAGCGATGTACCTGAACCCAAGCTGATGATTAGCCTAACCTTTAAAATTCATCAATAGCCCTTTTAATTTTTATCCTGCCTGGATGTTTTCCTTGTTCACAGAATTATAAATCCTTATTTGAATCTTATGAAAGCATTTGGGTCCATAACATCTTGTGGCTGTGGGGATTTCCCACAGTAATGCCTCTGCCATATCTACTTTTTCTCTTCATTCCTAGTCGGTTTAGTCTCTCCCTATATGGGAGCTAAGATGCCACTGTAATCATTTTGATATTTTTAATCTTAGACCTCTCCCGTTTTTACTAACGAAGTGGCCTAAATACAATGCAGTGCTCCAAAGATGTGCTGTTGATTTATATAATGAAATTAACATCTAATTTGTTTATTTGACCCCTACCGCATATTGTGTAAACATCTTCACTGAGCTATCTACAACAACAACTTTTTTCAGAGTTTATACCAAATTCAGAGTGCCCGTAGCTTCGTGCGCATTCATCATACTCCTCCTGTCTAAGAACGACCATTTGCTACACAGGTGAGGTGGCACAGAAAAATGACTGACAAAAGGAAAGTGTTTGCTGAACACTTAATTTTCCTCACTCATCTCCTTAAATGAGGTTCTTGTGGTGTGTGCGTTAAGAACTTGATTAAAAGCCTTTCCACAGATTCAAAATCATGATCATTACTACAGCTGGTTGGAGACCCATCAAGCGAACCATTTTCTGTTGGAATATGTGGTTCAGTTGAAATCAAAACCCTTTGAGAAATGGGTCAGTTTCACTGGAATTTTGTTTTGGAGAAAAACTGGGAAAAACATCCAGACAATGTTAAAGTGTCACATTTTGACATTTTCAGAACAAAACATTTCCATTTTTCATTTTGAAATTACTTTTCATTTTGAATTTTTAAATTTTGTTATGTTTTCTAATCCAACATAAAAAAAAAGTCAAAATCAAAAGAAAACATTGCAATCAACCCCAAATAGATTTTTTCCCCCAGAATTTTCCTTTGAGGAGAATTTTGAAATTTTAAGTTTTTGCTCAGATTGAGAATAAAGCCAAATGTCTGTAGTCATACGAGCCTTCATGAAACAGAACTTCCATCCTCCGCACAGCTCTAATCATTACCTTATTTCTCAATGGGAGAGTCTCTCTCTCAGACTCAACTCCTTTAAACAGCCTATGCTGAGCACTGTGATGGAGTACAGAAGCCCAGGGCGAAGCTAAAGGTGAATAGCACTGGCTCTACTAACGGAAGAAAGGGTTGGTGACCAGAGTGGCACTTTCACCCTACACATAAAATAGGAACATTAAGCCTTGAATTCTGATATTTACCAGTGTCTCTGTTAATAATTTTTGGCACAATGGACCAGATTCATCTCTCGTGTAACTCTAGCAAAGTCATTGGAGATATGCCAGGTATCTACCTGGCCTCTTTGTGCTTTGAAGACATCGATAGACAGTAGAAAGATGAAAGAAGGTGTAAGTAGATGAGAGGAAAGGATGCCTAGCAGGCCTGTTTGTGTCTTGTTTAGTTCAGTAACACTTATTTGAACTTACCACTCAAGGAGAAAGCGCTGTTGTTGTTGTTGTAATGTTTTTTGTAATGCTGGGCTGTCCTGCAGTAGTGGATGCTGTGTTTGAAATGGTAAGATGCTGTTTAGTAGTGAGAGGATGTTTACACTATAGAAGGATGCTGTTTATATAGTCACAGGATGGTGGGGATGCTGTTTTTATGGTGGTTTTATGTTTTTATGGGCTGCTGCCTTTGTAGCGGCGTGACGCTCTTGGTAGTGGGCGATTGCTGAGAGTTGGCACCAACTGATACATGCCAGCTGCCAAGAGGTTTTGTTGTTGTTCTCATTCTTTGCAGTGACACATGGAGGGAGAAGGCCTAACCTTTTGTTCTGGTTACATATCTTGCATTTCATGTTGTTTTGTTTTATGTTTAACAAATTGCTGGCATCTGGAGTCACAGCAGTCCTTGGCCCTGGAGTGATGTTTTCATCAGTGCTTAGCTTTCTCTTTGCATAATAATACAAGATCCAAATTCTGCATCCCTAAATGCTGTATCTTACAGTCATAAACTGTGGTTACTTCATGTCCTAGCCATGCCCCTGCTTCTTTAATTTATTTTGCCATAAGCATGATATATTGACCAGTTGTTCTACTAGGGATCTATCACTTCAAGAGCTTTGTTTCAGTATTGTTTTCAAAAGTATGTGACTGGAGAGTTCAAAAGCACAGAAGGAGGACATCCATTTTGCCCATCTAGATTCATTAAGTTGGCTCCAGCCTGGAGAGTACTACCTGACATTCTGCACCATTCATTATATCAAGACATATGATCTTCACTACAGTAACCTCTGTGAGCTAAGAAAATATTATCCATATTAAACAGATTGGGGAAACTAAGGCACTGAGAGATTTAATAGATATGCCCAAAGTGAGTCAGAACATCTGTGGCAGAGCTAGGAACTGAATCTAGGTTTCCTGAGTCCAAATTCAGTGTCTTAATCACAAGACCCTTCATCTTTCCCCACTGGCATCAGTTCACGCTGAACTCTTTTGCTTGATCCACCATGACATTAAAGGCAGAATCATCACCTAGTAGCATGAGCGCACCAACACCCAGATATGTAATCATCCTCTTTATTTTCTCATCTATTTAGCTCAAAACCTTCACACAACGGAAATTACCACATAATTCATTTTAAAATGATGAGCTCCTCAAGTCAGATAAGATACACATGTATATTTTCATAATGTAATTAACATTTTTAGTATCATGAAATTAGGTTTAAAAAGACAGAAAACTATTGATTAAATTTACATTGTTCAGAGCCAGAATCTCAGTTGCAAACACTAAGCGCTGGGCACAGCTGGGATGGGAGAAAAAGTAAACATCTATTTCTCCCCACTCCTGGAACCCTTTTTATGCAGGACTGGTCCCTGGCATAGTATAGAATGGCCTAAGTGCCACTATAAATTGTGCTGGCTGACAAGGCTCCTAGGGGCTGTTCTGGCAGCAAGGGACTGCCGAGGTGTAGGGATGCCCTGGCTATAAACCCTTTCTCCCAGCCACATTGGGGGTAGGAAGGAGGCAGTGTAGGAGCTGCTTTGGCAATCATGTGCAACTGGAGATTCCCCTTCGCAGGTGGACTCCTCCACTGACCAGATTGGCTGGGCTTAAGTGTTCCTCGTGCCAGCAGACCTGTACATAGCAGACTTAACAGACCTGAGAGCCAGGCCAATAATCACCAGGAAGTGAATTTATACGTCGCCTGACATCTATTGTACCTAGTCCCTGTGGCTGATTCAAATCAAAAGCTAACTAAGCAAAGTAATTATTTTTAATCTCACTGAAAACATGTAAAATACAGGCTAAATTCTCCTCTCAGCTGACTTGGTACAATGGAGAGAAGGATTTGGCCCATAGTATGAAGGGAAGATATTAGTTCTGCCCACTAATTACTTTGGAAAGGATAACTCACTGGACCTTTCACACGGACAAACAGATGCATGACAACTTTATGCCTTTCACAGATAGCACTTCGATTTTTCTTCATTTTAATAGCAGGTATTTACTTTAGTCTAGGGGACTGGAAAAACATGCAGTATTTACAGTGCACTGTAAATCAAATTATGTTCTAAATATGAGACGAACAGCTTAGCTATTAACTTCCCCAGTTTGGCACTGGTTGCAGAGACAGGTAATCCAGGAGGCTCCAACCAATGGACTGTTTTGCAGTTTACTGGGAGATCAGGAAGTATGCCGCACGCCTTGATCCAGCCAGTCACATTTCCAGGAGTGTTCCCCTAAAGGCACAGTCCACTACAGATATTTTCAAACCCAAAACTGTTCATCAAAAAGATTAGGCTCTGCTACTTCTTCCTCCTTTTCCCTAGCCTCTACATTTCACCTGTAATTCTGGATCAGCTTGTCCACTCACTACCTCAGTCACTCTCAGTGTGGTCTTCAACAATGCACTGCTTCCTCCCCAATCTTCCACTCACTGAGTTCTTTATTTCCGGTTACTTACAATCTTATTTCATGTAATATCATTCAGTCCCTGTCTGCTCAACCAGACAAACTTTCTGTGACCTCCTGTGTATCCATATCTGTTGCTCTTAACTCCACTGGTACCCTGATTTCTGCTCAAGAGCTGAATGAATATGGCAAAAGCCAGTTGTAACTATTTGTTCCAATTTCTAAATGAATTTGCTTTTGTTGGTTAAAGCCCTTTTTGTGTTCACTTTCCATGAACCCATGAGTGACACTAATTAGAGTTATCTGAATAATGGATTTTTCAGTTCACTAACAATTCCAAATAATAACTAAATAGAATTCATTTCAGGTCAACTCAAAACCTAAATTTTAAAAATTTTTAGTGAATCAAAAAGACAAAAAAAATTGTTCAACAAAATGTTTTTTCTTTTTTATGTTTTTAAAAAGTAAAATTTAGAGGTCATTTCAAAACAAAGACTACTTTGAATAAAAAAGTTAAAAAACATTTTTTTTTAAATGAAATATTTTTACTTTTCTGATTTTTTCCCCCCATGACTGGAACAATTTGCCAAAATTGACACAAATTTGCAAAATGTTTTGAGGGACCCAAATCTGCATTTTTCACTAAATATAGAATGGTTTGATCATAAAATTTTGCCCAGCACAATTTATTGGTAGAAATGTTTGCAAAGTGAATTTCATACCAAAGCATTTGCATGCTTCCTGTGCCAGGAGACAGGTCAATACCATGTAATTTAAGATACTGGTTAAAAAGTAGCTAGACCATTATCTACAAGTATCTACATGGGAAGAGCTTTCTGATAGTGGGGGCTCTGTAATCTAGCAGGCAAAAGCAAAGTAAGATCCAAAGGCTGGTATCTGAAGCTAGCCAGGAGTTCTCAAACTTTTTTTCCCTGGGACCGTCTTTGAAAATATTTCAGGCAGTAATGACCACCCATAAAAATAATGATCCCCCATGCCATGCCACCCTTACTTCTGCACTGCTGCTGGGGGTGGTGCTGCCGTCAGAACACCTGGCCAGCAGCCGCTGCTCTTCAGACACCCAGCTCTGAAGGGTTCTGGCTGACAGACACAGCATGCATGGGGACTGACAGCTCGTGATCCCCCCCATAATAATCTCATGACCCCTTGAGGGGTCCAAACCCCCAGCTTGAGAACCCCTGAGCTAAATGTATTCAGGCTAGAAATAAAATACCTTTTTTTAAACAGTGAGGGTAATTAGCTATTGGAACAACTTACCCAGCTATGTGGTACATTTTCTGTAAATTGAAGTTTTTAAATCAAGACTGCATGCCTTTCTAAAAGGTGTGCTCTAGCTTAGACTGAAGTTAATGGACTCGATGTAAGAATTATGGTGTGACGTTCTCTGACCTGGGTTATGCAGGGCTGGAAGCACAATGGAGTCCTGGTCCGTGACTAAGTGCTACATAATACAAATAGATCATCATCATAATGGTCCCTACTGGTCATAAAATCTACTACTACAATAATGTAACACAGCTCATTAGAATTTTCGCAATCAATCCATAGCATAAAAGAACTGAAAAGATATGTCAGTTTCCAAGAACTAGAAATTGGGATCTGCTCATGGCTACTCCATGGGAAGAAAAAGAGGCTAAAATAGTCAAACTGGTTACTGTACATGGTTCACTTTGTTCAACGAGTTTTTCAAAAGCAGACAACAGTTCCTGAGATTTGTCATTGCCTAATTTGGAGAGTGGGAGAGAAACCTACACATAACAGCAACTGTATGTTCTGTTTAGGACAATTTTTATAGTATTGCTGTGTTGGGTTTTCATTGGATATAAACTTAGTGTGAAACTCCACCACCACCACATATCTATAACTTAATGAAAAGATTAAACACTTTGCATATTCATCTCAAACTATTTGCTGGATTCCTCAAAAAGGAAAGGTTGTGGGGTTTTTTAAGGTGAAAAACTGCCCTGTTGCCATGAAAAATCCGCTGTGTTTTGATGATGACAATCCAAATTCAGATGAGTTCACTATCATTTCCATAGTTTAACTATCATCCTGGATGAAATTAACAAATGCTAACAAGTGTTTTTACAGCAAAAACTATCTGTTTTGCAAAGCTCTAGCTAAGTCAGATTCTTCCTCCCCCTTCAAAATGAGATTCAGTTGAGTGAAAAGCTACCATTGCATTATGACAGATAAATAGCTCCAATTGTATCAGGTCTATTCAATGATTCTCATACATAATGCCAAAAATGGCAGACACAGAAATTAACCCTCCTACCCAAACAAATAAACACAAATGGAAAATGCACTAAGGCCAATGGGGCAAATTTTCAACCCTGGTTTGTTTGTGTGCCCATTTTTGTGCATTCATTTTGGTACCAACCTGTTCACAACAGACGGTCATCCAGCTGTGCAAAATAGATGTGCACTCACATGCAGTTTTGTGCACAGAAACACAAACCAAGGCTGGAACTGTGATCATAATTTTATCAAGTAAGTCTTAATAAAGCATTTTCCCAAACTGGGTCTTTATCATTTGTAATTATTTTTTAAACTGCACCATATAATTAATACCTTGGGTTTGGGGGTAGCAAGTTCTTTCTGGTTTCATAGACTCATGAATGACAAGCATTTTTGCCAGGATACTGAAATAATGACAGATGGCAAGTAAATGAGGGATAAACTAACCTGCTAAATAATATGACATGAAATGTAGCATTTAAATTCCCTTCTGGAATACCTTGACACTCAGATAGTCTTCTGGGGTTTGGATCTGACTTTACACAACGTGCTGCACATTTCTGAGTCTGCAATGCAATTTCAAGCACTTGGCAATGGATTGGGGCACACATGACTGCTCGCCTGATATCAGAACCTCAGGGACCACATAAGGTAGCAATTACATATCCTCACAGGGTGCTCATTGCTTTTGGGTTTTAGGCATTATTACTGTGGGAAGCTGAACAGCCAAACTGCCTAGCAGATATCTCCTGAAGAATATCAAAAAGAATAATATTCTTCTATCCTGATTCCAGCATTTCATGGAGTTTCAGTCTTGATTAAATTTTCATTTACTGTAGGTGATTTGAATCTATTTTATGGCCATCTTAAAACTGCACAGGTTCCAGTTAGTTCTCTCATCAATCTGTTATACAGAATGCGAACACTAATAAACCTAATAGATGTGCACTGACACGTACTGTATTTGGGGTGTTTTATAGCTCGTAAAAAGGATGGTGGTCAACATCGAATGCTGTTTATTTCAAGGAGAAGCAGCATTCTCTAGCGATTGGGGCAGATAACTGGATATCAGCCTAGCTGGATGGCACGCTGTGGAGTGACTCACCTCTGAGTGACCATCTCAGGGCAGACTGTCAGAAAGCAGGGCAGACACCCAAAACTGGTGGTGTGTTCTATTATTAGATTTCCCCAAGTCAGTAGCAAATGTGAACTCCTGAGTTACTATACCAATCTTACCATGAAGTCACAGATAGTCCCCTTAGATTCTCCAGTCTATCTTGCCACCAAGACCAATTGAATTTTGACTTGGGTGACAAACTTAAAATCACACCATATCAGGTTTCTCCCAGTCCCAAGAGACCAGTCGCACTCACCCCAGAACAACTGGTACTCCAGATCTTACACCAAAGAGAATGCTGGCAGCCAATTCTATAGAAAACTAACTATAGGTATGTTAGTTAAGAAAAAAGAATGAGAGTTAATTGAGAGGTTAAAGCAGGTCAAATATAACAACAGGTAAATCACTGTTTGTAACTCCAAATGGTGCCAGTGATGTAATAAACTGACAGTTTCCAAAAATCCTTCAGAGCTACCCAGAATAACTCTGGGGGTCTCCAGCTTCTCATTCAGTTATTCTGCCCTGTTAGAATCCAAACAGTCCAGAGATGGCAGAACATTTCTTGAATCCATATTTATAGCTCCTTTACACAGAAAGCTAGCTGACAGTGTCTTTACCCACATGGCCTTTTCCTTTGATGATGATGCATGAGGAATGCACTTAGACTTTTGACCTCTGATCATATACAAAATGGCCACTTGCTTTTAAATTACCATTTTCTGTTAAAGTCCTTCATTAGCATTTCACAAGATTTCTCTGGTGGGCAATTTAATTACCAGGATATTTACCGTGTGAATGTTTTCTATTACGTTATGATAGGAATAGGGAAGCGAAAACAATACCAGTAACATTTCACTAATTTTCATGAAGTTCAAACATCTGCATACACACTTATACATCTAATTGACCTGAATACACTTTAGCATGACCTGGTCAGCCAGCTTCACACTGGATTCCTTTCCTGACTCTGCCCAGAAGTGTCACTACCAGCAGAAAGAGCATCCAAAGGCCTGGTCCTGCAAATTGTTACTTGTGACTAATTCTTACACATGTGAATACTGCCACTGAAGTCATTGGATCTACCAGCCTGTTTAAAGTGAGAACAAGTGATTTGTGGGGTCAGGCCTATTACTGGATGGTCTCCTGAAAAGCGACTACAGGTTCCAGGTTCTCCTCTGCTCAGTGCAGGTGCAGGGAAGGGACAGCAGACTGCCAGGTCCCTGATTCAGGGGGCTAGTTTGCACCAGCCTCAGCATAAGTTTGAATAGCCTTGAGGCTGAGCTAACTTACACCATGCCCTCTCCTCATTCTCTTCTTCCCTGAATATTGCCCCACTGCTCAATACACTTGGCAAGGGTGTAGAGGCTGTTGGTGCAGGAGACAGCTCTGCCATCTTTGTTGGCTTCTGCCAGTGGCATTATGTGCTGACTACTAGAGCCAGAAACTGGTCCTCTATTTGCTTAGAGATACCTACTTTGACAGTGGTAGTAAATGGAAATCAAATATAAAATCTAGTTTACAAATAATTTTAGGATAATAAAGCAACTCTGTTGAGTGACTACAGCAGACTCCTTCACATCATGAAGTTCAAATGATTAACACCTATAGTTCTACACAGTTAGTTAATGTCTGCACAGCAAAAGCTGGGCATAGGCTAGCCTACCTAGCCACCTTGAATCCACCTGGATTGGGTAACAATAGCAATGAAGAGATCGCAGTGTGAGTTTCAATGTGGGAAGTACAAGCCCAGCACAGACCCATGGTACGTACTCAGCTTGCTAGCCTGCTCTGTTGCCCATAATGTGTTGTCTTCACTGCTATTGTTTCCTGGGCCAGCTGGATTCAAGCTAGCTAAGGTACTCCATGCACAGCTTCTGCTGTGTAGACATAACCATAGAGGGGCAATGTAGTCCTGTGTATTGAAAACAGGACTGGAAGTCAGGAGATATTCATTTCTCATCCAGGCTCAACTAATTGTATCAAGCCACCCAAGCAAGTCTTTGAGACTCAGTTTCTATAACTATAAAGCAAGGATTATAATGCTGGTTTTCCTTTCTCATGCCAGGGCAGGGTGACGGAGGAGTATAGGCCTTCATTCATTAAATGTTTGTAAGGTGCTTTGAAGCTGCAAATAGTGCTTTTTAAATATTAAGTCTTATTATTATAAATGGGAATGAATAAAGTGATTAATGGGCTGTTTGATTTCTTCAGCCAGCTCCACTAACTAGTGTAACATACGATTAATATGCTCCTGCAAAACAACCTACCAAGTGGCCGATCCTAATTAACTCCAGTATACACCTGCTGCTGCAGCAGCTTCTGCTGTCGACCCCAGGAAAGGCTCTCACACAGTTCCTTGCTGTGGTGAATGTGGGATCCCACTCGTGTCAGGGCCAGCTTTGTTACTGCACTGAATAAACCCCCTTGTTCTTCTTTATTCCCACTAGCGCCATTTGATGCTGTATGTAACGGTCTAATCATTATTAAATACTTTGGACCAGATTCTCAACTGGTGTCAATCAGCAGAGCTCCAGTGACTTCAGTAGGCTTGGACCAGTTTACAGCAGCTGAGGAGCTGGCCCTGTATCTCACAGCCTAAAAAACAAAACTTGATTCAAATTTGTTTCTTTTGGTGGAAATTCCTCCCCGTGCAGAAAGCCAGCAAAAGATCTAGTCTATCCACAACTGAGCTCTACTTAGGCACTTAGTCCCACCCATAATGCATTATACATTAAAATCTCATCATCCTCGATCTAATTTCTGACTGCACAAAAGAAATGAGTCTGTAGCAGGGCACTGCCTGTGCTTGTGTGTTCTTGAGCAAGTCACTTTGCCTGTCTGTTCCCTCTCCCCCCCCTCCTTTTTTTAAATGGGAGTAATATTGTGACTATTGCACAGAGGTGACGGGAGGATTCATCAGTAACACTTAATCGAGAATCTTGAGATCTCCAAATGAAAGTGGGGTTGTTTGCATTATAATTGGCAGCATGTGCTCCATGTGGAAACACAGAGGTGATTGGCTGGTGCCTCACTAAGGGAGGGAAAAGCAAACTGCCACTTTGTAACTCTTTATGGGCTGTTGCCGTCTGATCCCTCCTTCAGTGGCTTTGAGATGTTCTGTCAAAATGAAACAAGCTACATTTCCATTTAAATCACTATTTTACCAGACAAGTCCACCAAGGAAAATAACTATATTAAGTGACAATAAGTGGAGATTTAAAAGGTTGCCAGCACTGGTTTCTTAATAGATACACATGGCCTTCCATTTGCTATTTAGATGACAGGACTGAAAGTCAACCTGACCTACTAAATATAAGTGAAAATGCAACACTAACACTTACATAGAATTACAACTCTTTTGCCCAATGACTTTCAGCCAGATATGCTGATTAGCTGAAAATTCCAGGACAATTTTTTAAGGCCTCAGTTCAACAAGGGATTTAAGCACATGCCTATCTTTAAGGACTTCAACAGACTACGCATGTTCCCAAAAGTAGGCAGGTACTTAAGTGTCTTGCTGAATTGGGGCCATAAATTATTTGAATGATCTTGTTTCAGGAATGTTATTGACACAAGTGAGCATTGGTCAGATGGCCACCTGAAAGACTTAATCCTTGCATTACCTTTCAAGTCACCCTGAGTACTTCAGTACTGTACAGCATACTTTCTCTCTCTTTTGTCTGCTGCTGTTTGTCTGTGAACTCTGGAGCATGAGAGCAGCACATACCAACAACTCGTATGATTGGTCTTTCATGAAATTGGGCAAGGGAAAAAGCAATGTCTTTCTCAGTGGGGTTTCCTTCTCTCTTCAGAGGATATTTTGACTGAGATCTGCAAGCCTAACTTTTTAAAAAATATTTTTTATAGTACTCAGAACAGAGATACAGACATGATGCTTCATACTTGCATCATTAGCTATCACACACAATTTTCAGATTCTGTGAAGTATACGATACAGTGCTGTACTGAATGTTGGGGTTAGTCAGGGGGTTTCAAAAGTGCCTAAGTGACTGAGGAGCACAACATTCATTAAAAGTGGCTTGTGCTCCTCAGTCACTTAGGCACTTCTAATAATAGCTATTCTGTTATATTAGCTTTTTTATCAGCATTCCAGGTAAGTTCACACCCCAGCACTAGCATCTTGGCTGAGTGCTAGGGAGATCCATGGGGGAGGGGGTCAATTGCTACCAGGAGGACAGATAGAGAAATACCTGAGATAGACAGAAAGAGAGAAAGGAGCTATTCTCCTCCTGACAGCTCAGCCTGGCAGAGGAGTTACTCTGCTAAGCCTATTTCATCTCACTGACAAGCGCAGATCTAATTCGTTCTTGCCCCTCTCCAAATATGTCTTATGAGGAGTTTACTGCTCAGCTGAACTACTCTGTGCTGCAGAGGGGTGTGCATCTCCACCATTTGGGCAAATCACATCCCCAGCTTGTGTTGGGGAACTGCATTGTATTCACCATCAAGACCCCCCTCCCCAGATTGCAGTGCACGATTCACCCCCAATGTGCAGAATTAACAGAATGCATGGCGGTCTGAATCAAACAGGAAAAGAGAACGCCATAGCAATTGCTTGCCTTGGGTCTAGCTGTTTGGATTTGAATTAGGGATTTCAAGAACAAAAACCTAGGTCTGGAATTATTATTTAAATGAAAACCCCCAATCCCCAATCCTTCAATATGAAAACATCTCCCTGCCACCCCCGTCTAGTTCATCCATCTCCAGAATCAATATGAAGGCAATGGTTTTTGTGGCTTTGTTGTCATGGAAACCATTTCTCCGCTCTGATATCCCTTTCAGGGTTTTCAGACCTCTTCTTGTCATAAATTACCATTGTGTCCCACGTGCCGGATAGTCTGCCTTTTAATTTCATGCTGTGAACCTTACTCCATTTGTGAATGAAATCTGCCCGAATACAGCAAAAACAGAATGCCAGACAGCTCTATCCAGACCACTGACATAAAAGGTACACGCACTCCTTCCTCTGAGTAAATCCTGAACCAATGTCCCAGAATGGTGTCAAGGGGCATTACGCTGCTGCAGGTGCTGTCTTCCAGACAAGATGTAAAACTGCAGATCCTGCCACTTGGAGTACTGAGAGTAAAGAACACTTGTTAGCTACTACTCACATTTTCTTTCTCTTCCTGGCCTATGGTTTGTTAGTGGTGTTGTACAGAGAAAGACTGGTTTTAGGTTTAAGGCACAGGAGATTAGGGTCCTGAAACCAGCAAGGGTTACTCACATAAATGAAGGCTGCAAGACCTGGGAGTCTGGAGGTCTGCATCCTGTGATAAAGACTTCTTGGGTGAGTCTAAGGTTAAGTCTGAACTTCTCTGTGCCTCAGTTTCTCCCATATAATCACCTGGGGAGAATATTTTACATAGCTAACTAACAGAGAGGTTAAGGGTAGAGCTGGGCAAATAATGGCTTTTTTGGTTTGACAGTTTAGAAAAGTAAAAAATATATACATCTCATTTTGGGTAAATTAAAACATTTAATTTTGGATAAATCAATTTTAACCATTTAAAAAACAAAATGAAAAGAAATTTTGAAACAAAAAGTTGTTTCAAACTGGAAAAAAAATCAAACATCACTGAATTTACATTTTTTGCCATAATTTGGTCAAAATAATTTCAGCCAAAAAATTCAATCAGTTCTAGTTAAGACACTGAGCCAGTGTGAAACACAGTGAGATCAGATGGAAAGTTTTATATAGAGGCCAGTGTATTATCATCTATGAGTAGTGTCATGGTGTTGCAGTGCATTAAGCAGCTGTCATGTCCGAGGTAACTGTACATCTCATTAGCAGCTGGCACAATTCATTTGTAAGTTATAGGGCCAAGTTCAGAGGTAAAGTAGCAGGTGCCTAAGGGATTTAGAAGCACACTTTGAAAGTGTAAACGGGACTTGTGCTCTTAACTCTTTACACACTTTTGAAAGTCTCCCCGTAAATGGCAGTAAACATCAAAAAGGCAGCACAAATCAGGGTAAATCAATGTAAGCTGGTCTAAATTGCATATCAAGAGGGCAAGCCTCAGATTTATTACTAGAATAAGAAACCAGCAGGAGCGTATAAGAAGTTGCAAGACATTGCAAGATGAAATGAGGAAGGCGGAAGAGGGCTGCTTTATCTTCTGTTCTGCTTTGGTTGTTTTTCATGCAAATTGCCCACTTCCCCTCAATGTGAAGACTAACCTATTGGCTATTTGTCAATACTAATTTACATATAGATGAATCTGGTAAAATGCATTATCTTCCAACAGAACAGGTGCCATATAAATGCAATATAAAATGCAAGAAGATTCTTTTATTACCCTATTAGTAGTAACGACTGTGCCTGATAGGTTGTGCATTCAAAGAGCTTGTTTGATAAAAAAAATATTGTGTACATTGTATGTTACACTGAGAACTACTGTTGTACAACAGTGATTGTATAAGAAAATGTAAGGTTACTTTTAATTATTTTTCCCTTTTCACTTAGATTGAATAATTGCCAATTACATTTTTCTATATATTGTCCAGTAATTGTCAGCACAGACCAGTTTAAATTAATGTATTCCTGTGAACAGAACTGATGTTTGAGGAACAAATCACCTGATTATTCAATGTGCTTTTGCTCCACTATCCTGGAGAACATTCACACACACATTGTTAAGTTGTGCAGAATTAGCCATTAGCTAATCAGGCCAGCTTTGTAATGTGTGTCTCCCTTTTTAAGTAGAAGTCAAATTGTAAAAAGTGCCTAAGTGACTTTTGAAAATAGGTCTTAGGATTTTTGAAAAATTGACTGTCTTTTTGCTTTATTATACAAGTTATCAAACAGGTGGGGCTAACCAAATGGAAAAGCGTAGGGTGTGAATAAGGAATGAGCAAACTAGCATTTCTACAGAATAGACACCATTTCATTTCACCAGGGCATTTTTAAAGCTCCCAATGATGCTTTTTAATTTTAAATTTCAGATTAGGCATTGTTCTTCTCCAATAAGTTTCTTGATTTACAGAATGGTTTTATTATCAGAAACCCTATACTTAATATAGACATTGATCATTCCAAAGCAGGAAGTTTATTGAAGAATCTTTTACAGTCCCATGTTACTATTTGGCATCACGAAGATGCCTATTCTCCTAGGCCCGGGAGGCCATTTACGACAATAGGTAATGGCCTTGTCTCCTAGCTCCCAGTTCAGCAAGCCATCCCTACCTATAAAAACATGTAAACCTGTGCTTAGTTTGAACTACATGCTTCAGCCCCACTGATGTGCTTAAGTATGTTCCTGGATAGGGATGGATTTAAGCATGTGTCTAAATGCTTTGCTGAATCAGGGCCCTAGTGACTAGAACCCTACAACAGGATGCTACTATTCCTTTTACTGACCCACAACAAATGCTACTTTATCTCAAGAGCTAAAGAGATGATGAACACTCAGTTCCTGTCCCAGCAAGAGGCAGGTTTCTCATAGTTCCCATGTAATTAAACAGTGTTTTTAGATGAACAGAAAATAAATGAGCTTTTTCCTGAAGGTAATTGCCAATGAGCAATTGTTGCTCTGAAAGCGATCTAAGCTGCTTTTGTGTGGGCAATGTTTTTCATGGATGAAAGAATGGCACCAATAGCACTCCACACACCCTACTCCAAGCAGCGCTGGGTGAAGGCCATCGGCCTTCACCAAACTGGGCAGCTATCGCTGAGGTAGATGGATGCTGGGGATACTGGGTTACATGGGTGGGTGCTTGATCATCTAGGGCTGCTAGAAGGTGGTTGGCGTGGCTGAGTAGGTAGTTGGGTGACAGGATGTCTGGGGTATTGCAAGGGCAGCTAGGAGGATGAAAGAGAAGATGGCAAACAGCTGGGGAAGGGCACAGGTAGAGGAGCCTGAAGTCAGTACTGTGCCCTCCTCCGCTCTGTTTCCATCAGCTGCCTCTGCCTCCTCTGCTCTGCTGCTGTCTCCTCCTCTCCTGGCTGCCCGCAGCATGGGGAGCAACAGAACAAGGAGCAACGGTCTCAAGTTGCAGTGGTGGAGGTCTAGGTTTGACATTAGGAAAAAAATTTTCACTAGGAGGGTGGTGAAGCACTGGAATGGGTTACCTAGGGAGGTGGTGGAATCTCCATCTTTAGAGGTTTTTAAGCTGCAGCTTGACAAAACCCTCGCTGGGATTATTTAGCTGAGGTTAGTCCTGCTTTGAGCAGGGGGTTGGACTAGATGACCTCCTGAGGTCCCTTCCAACCCTATGATTCTATGAAAACCACATTTCGTATCCCTTTGCATGAACTAATTATAGGAATGGGACTTTAATTATGTACAAGGGTTTGGGGCTTCTTTGGTTTCAAACTCCGATTTATTTTCAACCTAATGTCTTCATACATGACTTGAGAGAATGGCTAGATTGTGAGTTCCTGTACAGTGATATAAATGGGGAATCACTCCATTGAAGTCCATGGAGTTGCACTGGTATAAAACCAGTGAGAGAGATCTACATTGGGCCCATTAACTTCCCCACTAACATCATCCCTCTGAGACTTATAGACAACAGGAGCAAGAAAACCTAAGACAGATGAAAGGCTAGCTGATGGATCAGCCCATTACCTGTAGGTTATGGATTGCTTTGAAATACAAACACGAATGAGAGGGATAAAACACACCACTTCCCAGGAGGAAAAGAAGAGGAGATGGCAAACATAGAAGGATAGTTCTCCACACAGAAGCTGAAGTCTGTGTGGCTCACATCCCCTGTTGTTTTCAGGGAGAGGATGATTACAATTTGCATCCTTCTCAGCCAACATCCACTGCCAGCACTTCTCAATAGTCCTTGTATTTACTTTGTATTTTGCCTCTGAATGTTGCTTGATGACATTTCCTTCCCAAATCCTTGCAGTGGGAGCACCATTTCGCCCCCTCTCCCAAGCCCAGCAGTAAGCGGGCTTGCAGCTTTGGATTCCATCCATCACACAAAGCCTACAGTGTCAAGTTACTTCCTGGGGCAGGCACCCATGCATCATTCTCCTAGAATTCATGATGCTGCTCATGTGGGGTTCTCTCAGTCAGAAAATATATTCACCTTGGTATCACGCTGTCCGAACTGGTTCATGACTGTGAGTGCCAACCTGAGGGCAGACTGTCAAGAAGCAGGGCAGAGACCCCAAACTGGTTGTGTGCTCTCTAATTAGATTTCACCAACCCAGTAACAAGTGTGAACTCCTAAAGCAAATGGTGAAGGGACAGGCCTGGGGGCAGCAGGGCCAACACTGTACCCCCAGCTGGTCAGGAAAAGGAACGCAAATTCAGAAATTGACCTTTCCGTGCCCCAGCCAAGGACCCATTTCCCCTCCTTTCCCAGCATTCTCCTCCAAAGGGCTCCCTGGCCCAAGACTGGGCCTCAGCTCTGGAGGGCATCAGTCCTTAGGGAACACTGCAGCCACTGGCTGCTCCCCCTACACTGTGTGGTGCATGTGGGACTCCATTGCATTTGGTTGAAGGCTGCTCCAGGGAACCAACATCAGTGGTGGTGCTGAACTAGGGGGAAATTCCAACCACTGGGTCTCCCCATGCTCAGTTTGTCCTGTTAGGAACACAGAGATTCCTATAAGTGGTGCTGGTCGATTACTAAATGGAAAGGGTAGAATTGTCAGAAAAATGCAGATAAGGCAGAAATGTTCAATAAATATTTCTGTCCTCTTCTGGGGGAAAAAGCTAGACGATGATGAAGTTTTCATTCCAATAGTACATAAGGATGCAGTTAGACAATAGCTACTGCAAGTTAGAAATTTTTAAATCAGCATCTAAAAATTTTAAAAGAGCCAGCTGAGGAATTCTCTGGACCATTAATGCTGATTTTCAATAAGTCTTGGAACACTGGAAAGTTCCAGAGGACTGAAAAAAAGCCAATGTTGCTCCAATATTTCAAAAGGGTAAACAAGATTACCTGGGTCATCATGGACCTGTCACTCTGACACTGATCCTGGGGAATATAATGAAATGGCTGATACTGGACTCTATTAATAAGGAATTAAAAAAAGTGATATAATTAAAGCCCAACCATATGGCTTTATGGAACATAGATCTTGTCAAATAATTTTTTATGAGATTACAAGTTTGGTTGATAGAGGTAATATTGTTGATTTAATATACTTACACTTCTCTAAGACATTTGACTTGGTACCACTTGACATTTTGATTAAGAAATTAGAATGATACAAAATCAACACAGCACAGATTACGTGGATTAAAAACTGGTTAATCAATAGGCCTTAAGATGTAATTGGAAACAAATGTCACAAAGCCCGTCTCTCTTCCCCCTCTTCTACATTTCCTGACCAGTTTCCCTGGTAATAACTTAGTGAAGAAGAGCATATATTGAAGGCTTACATGAAAAATACACTTTGAGATCCTTCAGGACAAAAAGGTGTTCTACAGATTCAAGGTTGTGTGTTTTGTTGTTGTTCTTTTAAATGGCAATTGATACATTTCCATTGAAATAGTCTTAAATCCATAGATTAGTCCAATAAAAATACAGTTTGAATGGAAATAAATTTTGCATTTTCTGTCAGCAGTTGAAGACGTGTTCCAGGAGAACTAAGCTATTTTCTTCCCTCCTTTACTTAAACTAGCAGCAGATTCTGGAATGTTGAGATCAAATCACAGTTTCTAGGACAAGAAGGGGCAGAGAAGCCATGCAGAGCCAGTGAAGCTTTTGTTCATGTGCATTGTTTTCCCCCCTCCCCTCTTTTCTTACTTCTTGCTTGCATGGGGTAATTAGGTACAGATGTTGTTTCTGTTTATTCATTTGCCTTTTATTTTTGCTCAGTACGTTCTGATGAACTTCCTTTTGTTAGTCACGTTCTCTCTGTCATTAACCATCAGTTTCCAAGTTAGCCTGTAATTTATTTACACACACACACACACACACACACACACGCGCGCACGCGAAGAGGTTCCTGGCACACCTTTCCAGGAGTGCAAATGATTGCACATTATGATTATTTGGTATTTATGCTGCTGGCACGAGTTACTGGTGAGATCCAAGAACCCCAGGTTACAGGGGGACATCATGCTATTGAACAGAAGACAGCAGGCATTTCCTCAGGCATTTTCAGTCACTGTGCACCACAATGGATAGGAAAGTTAGGTTGGTAGAAATATACAACAAAAATCAATAATGAATAATGCTCTGATCTTGTTGGACTAGTGTCTAGCCAACACTACAGTCCCGATGCAAGGGTCATGAGGTGCAAAGAAGCCCCAAACCCTCCCTAACCTGGCAGCTGAGGATTTGTCCACATTAGGAAACTCTTAGCTGCTGCACAGCCAGTGTAGTTGACTCTACACAACACCCTCCTTACTCCACCCAATCATGGGGAGGGGGGAAGGAAGGTATTGTATACAACAGAGCAAACTGCACCCTGGCAATCCATAGCTGACATACCAGTCACTTCATGGCAGGTATAGGCAGGGGTAGCTTAGAGCAACCTTGAGGCTTTGGGGTGGATCTAGATGCCATGCCTTAGGAATCCTGCCTCTCACAGGACAAGTTTAACAAGCGTTAAGGGTTGATGCAAAGCTTCTGGAAGCCTATGCAAATTAGCAACTAGATTAGAAGAAGGGCACCATCAAACTGCTTTAGACACTGGGAACTGAACAGAGGAGATGTAATGTAATCTATGTATATATGTTGTTGATCTCTATTGTGGACTAGGGTTTGTTCCACACACCACAAAGCAAGTGGTTATCCAACAAATAGAGGCTGTGAGACAATCATTGCAGTCATTGGTTAAAGGCAGTACTGAAAAAGAGTGATGGGATGTGCTGACACTGGAACATCATAAATAAAGTAGCTGCAAACATTTAATATCATCATGTGAGTGTTTGATTTCTTTTAAGAATCGTGGATGGAAATGGGAAGAACACAAAGGTTCTAACACTCAAAGGAAATCGGCTGGCAGGCAAACATTGTGATACTTGAAAGGAAGAGTGGGGGAAAAAAGCAGGAGGCTGTGTATTAGAAAGA
The DNA here is from genome assembly GCF_026122565.2 of Emydura macquarii macquarii. NCBI lineage: Eukaryota > Metazoa > Chordata > Testudines > Chelidae > Emydura > Emydura macquarii. The sequence continues at coordinate 5,200,248 of NW_027132983.1, read as the reverse complement.
ATGATAACTGGTTGAAAAGGCAGCATTTTTTTGTGTTAACATAAACAGCATATCGTGTAAGAAAAAGATAGCAGAAATCTGTATGCAAACCTCCTGAATACCTAACTACAAGCATATGTAGTAACAGATTCAATTTAACTATGGCTACGAAGCTTTGGCTGCAGCAGGCAACTACTTGGAATGCTAAATAGAAAAGCAAAGGGTTTATGGAAAGGAAAATTCAAAAGGACAGAACAAATTGCAGCTTGATGAGGAAGGACATTATGGGATATACTTTCCATTAGCAATAATGGGACTTGCTTGTCTAAATCTGCACACACTGAGCCAAGAGAAAGAAATGTTATTTATAATTGGGTTTTCCCAGAAGAGGAAAATATATTGAGGTAAAAAAACAAACAGTTAAAAAAGAAAAGTCAAAAGAGAATCTACTTAACTTCCTATGTGGCATATTTTTCCAAAAGAAGAAAAAAAGTCTCAAAAGACGCAAGAAAAATATTTCACTCTAAATTGAAGTAAGAAAAACTTGCTAGCCTAATGATTCCCAAATCATCCGTTTGCTGGAAAACTGATGTATCAAACAAAACAAAAACTAAAAACTTTACTCTTATCAAAGAGAACTTACTTTAATCGTGTTTCAACTGGATAGTACGCCAACAACATGCCCCACTGGTCAGCTATCACATCAGTTGGTTTGCAAATGATTCTTTAGAGATGCAAAAAAAGTTGCATTTATCATTGTGCAATGGTTTAAATCTATGCTGGGAATAGCTAGCATCCCGTCTATACTGCTAAAACAAAGTTCAAAAATGGCACTTAAAATCTTCTGTTTAAAGCCCTGATTCAGGAAAGCATCCCTATTCAGCACAGCGCTTAAGCACATCCTGAATCATGGCCTAATTCCAGCACGATGTAGTAGCCCAATGTAGATGGAGCCAGTCTGGGTTAGAATATGGCTTTTATTTCTCCAATAAAGTTACACACAGATCACTTAATTCCTTTGTGAATTCTGACTTGGTCTTTGTTCCTTTCATTAGATGAGAATCTATGTCTTTGTCTCTATCTGCTTGTCTCTTTGCACATTCCTGTTGGAGATTCCCCAAGCTACTATATCTCTTTTCTCTGTCCCTTATCCCATAGTGCTTCAAACACACATGTATTTATAAAAAGTGAATAATAGATTAATGTGCTAGTTGGTGTTCCCTTTAGTGTCACTCACAATTACATGCGACTTTAATTCATGTTAGCAACCTAATATGGTTCAGGTCAATGAGCCATTTTAGTGAAATCCAGTTCTCCAGTTTGCTGGAGTTGATGAATTAATCGCCGCCATTTAAAGTTCCTTGTTTGCATTAGAAACATGCCTGTTCATGGTCCAGGTCCTGATTGTTTCTTCGGCATATGTGTTGTCATGGCTGTGGTAGGGTGGCCTTCGTGCTCCCGTGGGTTGAGCGCTTTTTCAGTGTGGTGGGCACAAAATAGCCACCCGGGGCTCCCACCACACTTAAAATGGCGGCCGTCTCGCTTCTGCCCCATCTTCCTTCAGGCCGAGCAGGCCGAGCAGTGCCCTTGGGACCTTAGGTTCTAAGCTTGGAGTAGGGGGTGTCCGAGCCCACCCTCTTCTTCGGACACCAGCCCAGAGGCCCTGGCTCACAGCAGTGGCTGGCTGCTGCTATAAGGCACTGTGTAAGTCTTTTCTCTGGGCTGCTTCCCTACCCTGGTCTTTGTTGGGGCTAAGCTGCCACGCCAACGGGCAAGCTCCTGCTTTCCTCTGGCTCCTGCCACTCACAGTTCCTTCTCCTTCTCCGTCTCCCGCTCTCCAAAGCTCCAGACCTCCAAACTCCAAGAACACTCTGCCTGGTCGGCAGGGAGCTTATATCTACTCCCAGGCAGTGCTTAATGGGTCTCAGCTGACTCTGGCCTTAGCTGACCCTAATCAGCCTGAAGGAACCCTTGGGCAGCTGCTAGGGGAACAGGGCCTTGGTCATTCTTAGGCTCACATAGCGTCCTTCTACCACCCTCCGGTAGCCACTGTCACATGACTTAAAAAGCATATTCCCGTAAGAAATATATGTAAGATGTCCAGGCAAGCACTCTTATAACTGTCAAATACAATTCAGTACCCTGGGATATTTTGCTTGCTGATCCAAGCTAGTTTTGCTTCTAGAAAACTTCTCAAATTGCCATGCAAAGCCTAGCAGCATAATTTTATAATTAATATTCAATATACTCCTCCTTGATTCAGCTCTCCTCCATTTTTCCTCTTTTTGCTTTCCCTTTCCCTGGAACACTCTCTACCCCTTTCTTTGGCTTCTTCTCCTTTCCAGTTGAAATACAACTTGATTATTTTAAGTGGATCTGGAGTGTGTGGGGGGGACGGGGACGGGGGGGGGGGGGGGGGGGGGGGGAGAGACACGACATTCCTTGATACCAGTTTTAAAGGAAATCTTCAAAAAAATGGTTTTGAGAGATTACACATGGATTTTTTTAAAGGGTTCTTACTAATAAATTATCAAAAGAATTCTCCACACTGAAGTTTAATACCAGGTTGCTATCAGGGGGAAAGGAAGAAAGTCTATTTTATTAAATTAAACTCTTGGGAAATATCAAACAGCTAAATTGCCACATGTGTAAATCTTTCCAAGCTAGGCAGAAGCTGATATTTGACAATTCTGAAGGGGCATTGTTGGACTCCTAACTGGAATCAGATTTCAAAATTTTGAGTCATCCTCCCCTCTCTCTTTCTCTCTCTAAGATAAGGACAAACACTTATAAAATATTTTGACCTATGGGTAGGAGCTATAGTGACCCCAGACCTTTACCAAGCCACAGGGTATATGATTAGTGGGACTTTTTATTAGTGAGTAAAATAATTTGTTTTCATTGCCAAAAACCTGACTTTTATTTTAATTGGTTTAAATTCCACAAACCTAAGATAATTGTCCTGTATTCCTCTGTACTTCCCAGATAAACACTGTTATAATATCAGTAATGCAGAGAGTACATATCTGTACTTGAGAGTACAATACATTACACAGCTGTGAATTATCCCCAAATCAAGTATTTTAAACCTATGCTATTCATAGCTAAGGTAAAGATTAAAAGAAATCCAAACATGTTAGGGTATGACAATGCCATATTAAGGCACCCAAACATCTTTAACTCCACCTTATATCTTTTAAGACAGATTAGCTTTGCTTTTTGATTCTCTTTTGTCCTCTCACCGCGGTGTCACTACAGGACCAGCCAGCTGCATATTCATCTTCCCACTAATTTTAATATAAGTAGAATTACCACAGAAGTGAAACAATTTCAAGCTAACTTAAGTAAGCAAGACTAACACCAACTCCATGCCCTTCCCCCCCCCCCAAACAAACAAACAAAAACCCCACCAGGAGTGGCTTTATCATCTGAGATACGAATAAGATTCTGTTTGACCTACTATCCTGAAAGACATTTAAAATAATTTACAAATTTGGCATTAAATGTGGACAAAATAAGCATATTAAAATGTGCAGGGCCAGATTTGTAAAGGTATTTAGGTGTCTAGTGGGATTTTCAAAGGTGCCCAACTGCCGTTGAAAACTGGCTCATTCTTCTTTTTGCTTAATTCTGGAGAATGAGAAATGAGATAAGAAATCAAAAGGATGGACACAGTGTCCTAAACCTTCCCTAGATTTGGTTTTAATCTTTCACAAAAACCTTCCCATTCTGTGTTTGTAACTGACTACAACTTGTCAGAAACCTACTGCATGTACCCAAGAAACAATGAAATGTAGATTAAGCAAAACAAAACAATGACATCTACCCAGATTCTAGAGTTTCATGGACTGCGTTCACCTATCCATCCTGCATATCACTGCACTGCAGACATAGGGACTTCTATGTCCCCTCCACATATACTTCTAGTTCCAGACCTTCCACACACCTGAACTCTGTTCTACATACCCTACAGACTCACTGTTCCACCCCATGCCATCTATAGACACAGTAGTTAAAGTAGATAGGAATGGAGGGGTAAGAGAGAAGAGAAAACAGGTCCCCCTTCTCTGATACAAGCCTTGGCTGGTGTAGTAAGAAACCCACTCCTCCTCCTGCTTTAACCTCTGGACAAATCCTATACCCATCCCCATGTTTTCTGGTCCATATATTTCATAGGCCTCTTCAGAGCCTTTCTACAGGTCACCTATGCATGAAAAATGTCATGGTGAAGTGTCCTACCTGTCCCATTTGGCCATGTCACACCTCTGCTAAAGGGCTGTTCCTTATGTGATATCCCAAAGATGAAAAACTAGGTATAATTAAGGGGGAGAAATAAAACCAACAAAGGTGGGGGAGGGAACCCCCAGTTATTGACCATTCAGGATTTTCCTGTATATCCCATCTACAGCTAGTTGGAAAATATTAATTTCTTCCACTGAAAATTGAGAGAAAAATATGAAACATTTTTCATTTCAGTTGAAACATACAATGAAAAAAGTTGATCTGAAAAAACAAAACATTTTTAATTTTCTGTCAAAATTCTCAGTTTTCTGACAAAAAAGTGACTTCTTTCCAAGCATCGCAGGCATTTTCTATGATCATTTTCATTTTGCTGAAAGCCCAGTTTTCTGTCAAAAAAATAAAAGTTGATGAAAAACCAGCCCTAAATTCTGTCTTTTATGTGTCTATCTTTTAAATAAATTTTCTGGAGCAAGGCTATGTTTATTCTGTGGCATTGCAGAGCTCCAACATGATGCAAAGCAAATACTTCATCTTTAAGACAAAAATGATCCTCTGCCATGTACATCCCTCTCTGCAGTCCCTGCTGCTACCCACAGACTTCTTCATCCATTTTCAAATCAAGAACCTACATGCCACTTTGAAGGTGTCAAAATGTTAAGTCTAGTGCAAGTGTAGAGAAAAATGTTCTAACATCAGATGAGTGCCATCAAGCTCTGGGACACAGGTAAGCCAGCTGTTACCAGCAGACATTTTTTATTGGAGGGTAATCACACAAATCCTTTAAACAATGTCTGAGGAGTTTCTGACTTATCTGTGAATTCACTGAGTTACTTTCTTCGTTCTTTCCAACATCATACCAGTAAAAGATTGTGTGTGCACACTGTTTAGAATGCTGATGTTGGCAAGTTCTGTGAGGCATTTTTGTTGATTTTTTATGCACACACGCACACACACACACACACACCATGATGATCTAGCCAGAAGCTACCCTTCCCACCACTATGACTGCAGTTAGAGGGTCTAAATTAGCACTGAGCTGGAATGACTATCAGTGCTTCTGGCAGCAGGAATAAGACAGTCCTTGAAAGCTTTAGGCATGGCTACCAATCTTCTCTGGAGACAATGTATTGTCAGTATAAAAAAAAAATCACTATAAATTACTGGAGAGATAAAAAGATTCCTACTTTCTTATGGCCTATTATTTTCTTAGCATTACCTGTGCTCTACCCAGAGGTTTGTATGGGGTAAGAATGTGTAGTCATTTCTTGCTTACTTCTCCACCTGTCCCATTTATTTAGAGGCAAGACAGAAATAGGGTGCCCAAGTAAAATGAAGGTTTTGCGGTCCTCCTGCACAAGGCTATATGGTCTGACAATCTGCTTCCCTACTCCATGTGGGATGCCATATTGAAATGGCTGCACAAAGGGAACATGGTGTATACATTAGCCCAAGTCACAATGTCTCTCTGAAGCCTTGTGCTACCGTAAGCTGTTACTTTCATTTTGTCCTAGAAATGCTGTCCTAGATGTTCTCTTCTTCAGCCTGTATGTGTCTGGAGTGGGAAGGCTCAGTGAAGAATAACTTCTCTTCTTTGTTTTAAATGTTTGAATAATGAATCTAGTTTTTGAATGACACATAGAAACAACATTCTGACCGCTTGTTGTCTGCAAAGACGGCTGGGAACTTTTAGCAAGTGCAGGTCCTAAACAAAGTGTCCTAGCCGGATCCCAGCGCTGCAATGGGCTCCAGGTCAATGAACACCTGGCACCCACCCAGACACTTAACTTCTAAAAGACTCTGTGCCCGAGCAGGGGTCCATCCATATGGAGTCCATTGCAGAGTCAGGACCTTTATAACTACAGTACCTGAAATCCTGATCTCATTGTTATCCCATTGCATGGACCCCCTGAAGTTTCAGTGCAATATGCTATTCTTCTGCACTATCAAGTAGTGTTTCTGTGCACAGAAAACCATCTGCTGAATTCTTTGGCAGACTTGGATGCATTTCAGCAGAAGGTGAAGTGCCACATGTACCTCCATCTACCACATCGCTGGGTGCCTTACCACCACAAGCTAACATTTGTAATGATGTGCCTCAGATAAAAGGTGGTGTAGAAATGTGAAGTATTAGTTATTATATTCAAACTGGCTTTTAAAACTAGATCAGAGGTAGTTTCAGTAATTAAGGTAGTTACAAAACAGATTGGAATGTAATTTTGTAATTAAAACAGTTGAACATGAACTGAGGACTTTTATTCTAATTTTCATGTCTGAGCTACAAACCCTTGTTTATGAAAGAAATTCTGCCAGTCAGAACGTGTGTGCAAATATACATATACATATGTAGAGTGGCACCAAAAATGCTCTTGATTCTGCACTTGCTTTAAGTTGTTGAATGTCCCTAACTGGTCCTGAATTCAGGAGGTGATGAAAAATGCTCAGTAGCACCATGCAGAATGCAGCCCACTGTCACTACCCGACAGAACTAGAACTCTCACATTTTCTGCTTCAAAGTGGTGAGAGACTAAATCCTAGACCAAAAGGGCCAGTGGTACTGGGATGAGATGAAACACGACTGGCAGAGTGATGGTGTCCACTAATGGGCAACCAAGTGGAAGAGAAAAAGCACACAGGAATATTAAAGCACTAGACTTTGGTTTTAATTGGGAGGAGAAGCAAAGGGCAATTCTGGTGCTCTAGGCAGCCTCATTTGATGAATACAACTAAGCCTGAAATGTAAGTTCTAGTCTAAAACCAAAGCATGCATTTTTTCAGGACTCTTTGTACTGAGTACAGTGCCACTGACAAGTGCGACTGGGAGTTCCAGTGACAGTAGGTTGCTAAATCATGAAAAAAAAATAAGACAGAATAAAAATGAGGGAAATATGACTCTGCTTCTGGGTGTTGCGGATGCTCTGTTTGATGTCTGGTACTTCTGCTCCTCATCAGTATGTTTCATAGCACCTGCCCATTATTTGTGCTTTTCAATACAATAATATTGTGGGTACCAGCCCTGTCTTAAAACCAAACCAAAACCATTTCAAATGGTAGGCTTCCTCCCTCCCTCCATCTCCACAACCATTTTTTGTGTGCTCTGCAAAGGACTGAAAGGGTTATTCTTGTAGTCCAAGCACAGAACTGGGACCTAGGACTCCTCAGTTAAAATCCCATCCCTACAGCTGGCTTTCTACATGAACCTTGCTGTCTCAATTTACACATTTGTAAAATGTTTAGTCTACTGCTCCACCCGAGTGACTTTAAAGGATTTTAATGTGTGTAAGGTGCTTTGACATCTCTGGCTTAAAAAAAAAAAATCACTACATCAGTATAAATTATTAATGTGAGAATCAGAGTGAAAGCATTTAGCAGTCATGTGACTTCAAAAGGAAGATTTTTTAAAAAAACTTTTTGCTTCTCCAGCATCTGCCCAGTTAGATCCAACCAAGGAAAGAGTGTGAGACAAAGTCTTAGGGTTCATATAAGAGACAGTAACTCTATACACCAACCAAAGTAGCAAGCAGTAGCAAGCTGGGGCAGGAGACAAATATTGACTTCCCTGTAGAATAGAAAGTTATCCATCATGCTTGAGATATCATACTTTGGTTTCCCCATGTATCCCGGGGTCTTACTAACATCTTTACTCAAAATATCCACTGTTATTGTCTGTATTTTGGAAATTATGTCTGAGGATGACTTCTCCCTCAATTTCCGAAAGTTACAGTCCCAATGAGCCAGTCTGATTGTTTCAATAAAAATGTTTGTTCCTTTAAGAGGTCCTGACATTTTCTGACTGCTTTGGTCTCCTGAAGCAGAGCTCTGCGGAGGAGATCAGAATAAGGGAGCAGTAGGAGCCAGACCATTATGGATACAAGATGGGAAGTGCTGGGAGCAAGCCAGCACTGTTTAGAGCAGGGCAGAGCCTGAGGACCAGCTTCCGAAGTAAGTTATGTTAGCTCTCACAGCGTGAGCAATGGCCCATTTTATAGAAGTGAGATATGGGAAATGCCTATTAGGTCACCCCAAAGGTAGATCTCTACAGAAATCTTCTCAAATGCTTTGTACGGTCTATTTCAAACATGTCAATGAACGGCTGACTCCACCACCTGCATCTTCCAGACAAAAAGTTAGAGACTCCCAAGGAGCCAGCTAGGCTAGAGAAAAAGCCAGAAGGTCCCGTATTGATTTAATACAGAATAAATGTACTGTGAGTAGCCATTGCTTATTGTGGTAAGACAATCACCAACATATATAGAGCTTCTTGTCTTCATGAGATGTACTGTCCTACAGAGGTCCCCAGTCCTAGGAGAGCTTGGGTAGGCCTGCTATAAAAAAGGCCACATCTGAGAATCGCAAATGTATTTTAGATCTGGACCACATATTGAATTTGCCACATACCAGGGCAGATCCTTAATTCACAATATCACTTTCTAACTGCCTGGCATTATCTGTGGATCAAAGACTTTTAACCAAGTCAGTTCTGTAGGCGGTGCTTAATTTGTGCCAGGGCTTGCCAGATCTGAGCCCCGGCACCTCTAGGCATGGTAGTCCATAGTCCTGAGACCTCTGGGCTTGCTGCATCAGTTATGAAGTTAAAAATTTGCTTTGAGCTCCAGCACTGCTTTCATTATAAATTAAGCATAGTCTGTAGGCCCTCAGGAGAGAGGAACATTTTACACAGTATGGGCCCAATCCAGGTCCTAATCAAGGATTCCCACTGACTTCAGTGGGATAGAATTGGTCCCTATAAGCTTGACATACAGCAATAGGCTCACTTCTAAAGAGTAGATCCAAATGCCAATTCTTTTCCCATAGTACTTCTGGGACTGCATCCACTCTGATAATGGGGCTCATGTTCTTTGTAGAGCCATAGGAAGTACTGAACACATGCTTGTAGAAGACATGGATGGAGGAGATGTCTAAGTACAGATATGATTTCTTTCTTTATTTCTACTTTGGTAGTGGTCCCCAGTCATGGACCACACCCCATTGTGCTAAGTGCTGTACACACATGGAACAATGAGGAGGGAAACATTAGCCAGGCTAACATTTGGGATGGATTGATATAATCTCCTTTCAGCAGGAAAAACAGTGGTGAAAAGACCGCTGACAAGAAACAAAGTCCCACTTGGAGGGCCACCACCCAGCAATAGAAGTAGGGCCCCTGCCTAGCACAGCTGAGTCTATCCTGTATGAAGAGCATAAGGCAAATGGCAAAGCAAAAGAGCTGAGCATTAAACAGATGCGCAGATGTAATGGCATGAAATGTTAACCACATGCATCAGCTTCACACATGTTAAACCATCTCTCTAGGTGCATACCCCCATTCAGTAGGGGCTCCGTGGTGTCACTCGGGCACAGCCCTGCCCAGGGCCCTGTGGGGAACTGCAGCACCACTTGGAACACAGGGGGAGCTTACCCATTGGTACTCCCTTAACGGGGTGCAACTTAATTCCTGCTGTGCCCGTGCTGCTCCACAGGCTACACCTACCCACCACTCCCTTTGGGACACTGCCAGCTGCGAGGAGAGTAGGAAAGGAGCAGCCTCTCTGCTGCCTTGTGCACAGGGACTGCAATTGTGCCTGCCCCTTATGCAGGCTGTACAAGGATCGCGGGGAAAGCTCCTTTTGCTGCTTCCTTCTGACCACTCATATACGGCCATGTACACTCTGACCCCTCAGTAAAATACCACATAAAGCAGCACATATGGTAACTTCTGAAAATAACTAGCGTCAGCACTACGTATGCTTTGTGAAGGGTAGGTGGATATTTTCTTGCCCACCCATGGGCAAGCTCTGGTTTTAGAACCTATAAGGTGTGTTTACCCCAAATATTTCATAATTCTTGCTTTTCTTTACCATGTACTTGTAATGCTGTGCTTCCTCATCCTTAGATCAATGGCAGATACGATAGATAGATAGATGGCAGCTATGAATGCTGGGGAAAGGTGGGAGGTTTGGGGGGCGTATGTGTGTGTGTTTAATTTAAACAGCAGGGCATCTAGCAAATCCAATCCCCTGTTATTGGAAACCAGCTACAGGAAATGCCAAATGCAGCTGGAATTTACATACTCAGAAGGAGAGCTAGTAACGTAGGTGCAGAAGAGGAGTCATTCAAAAATCCTATGGTGACACTTTTTTTTTTTTTTTTTGCTCATAAAAGAGCGGGTGTTCGCCCCAGTGTCCTAGCCAACTTCCAGCCTGAATAATTACATTCTACCCATCTAAGTTTCCTCCTGCTATTTCAACTGAATAGTGTAAATGTCACTTTTTGGTCTGAACAGTTCTCATCTGAGATCTTTGCATGAACGGGGATATGTCCATATCAATTACTGCTACTATGATTATCAAAGAGTTTGTTCTGAGGGTAAAGCCTCCGCAGGTTAATAGGTTGTTAATAGGCAAGTGGGTGCACATAAATTGAAGCAGAGATTGGGGCATGTCGCAGAGCTCTGTGGATAAAAGAACAGGGTGGTTGTGGAGCCGTATAATCCAAACCAAAGACAAATGCTTGCTTGAACCACCAATAAATGTTATTGCTCTCTGCTGAATGTCTTCTTGAACAGCCAGGCTTTCAACATGTGCTCACCATGCAGAATGGGATAGTCCTAAATGCTCTCTCGTCAGCTGTGACTGAATTTGGGAGCTCGCACAGGAGAAAGTCAGCATTGTGAATACAGCCATGGATTGCAGTGCGGAAGGTACAAAGGAAGGACTGGGCTAGGAAGATAAATCAGGGTGTTATAAAACTTGGGTAATGCTTTTTAAAGCAGTGGTCTGGAACTCTATTAAGGCACTGATAGCTGCCAAGTCACCTTATTAAATCGTCAAATGGTCACCCTACTAAAGACAAGAGGTTTGATCGTCAAGACAGTTTGTGTACAATTGCTGTACAATTTGACAGTCTCCATGACAGTGTGTGTACATTGCATATCTGCATGTGTAATCCCCCAGTCAGATATTTACAGCTCACCTAGGTCATCTACCTTCCCCATCAAAACTGCTTCCTATTGGTAGTTTCAGCAGAAAGGTGAATGGGTATAAAAGATGAGCCACCATCTCACCCACAGATATTTTCTAGGCCTCCTGGTGGAGGCTGACCATGGTGCTGTGTGTGTTCTGTGGATAAGGAGGATCAGGCTCCAGAACTGACAACTGATTTGGGTCCAATAACGTGAATGCTTAGTACTGATATAGCTCGTTTCCTTCAGAGATCTCAAAACACATTACCAAAGAGGGCAAATACTATAGCTATTTTAGAGATGGGAAAATTGAGGCATAAGCAAGTTAAGTGACCTCCCCAAGGTCCCACACCAAGCCAATGGCTGAGGCAGGAACAGAACCAGGTCTCCTGATGCCTAGACCCATTGCTCTATGCACTAGATTACACTGCCTCCATGGGCTCTTTTATACCTAGTGACAAAAAAATGAATCCTTGCTAAGATTGACTCAAATCACCATGACTCAGATATCTGGTCAAACACAAGCTAGATATAAAGGTCCTATCAAGACAGTCCTGTTAGTAAAAAGGGAAATAGCTTGGATTCTTATTTTTCCTGAAGCTATAATGGTGCCACTGGCATCTAGTATAGTCATCTGGAAATCTAAACCAGCCACTGGACCAAATTACACTCTTATGCACTGACTGCAATGGGGTTGCAAGTGCGTAACATTGAACAGAATTTCCTGTTTTCTTCCCTTCCCCCACTTATATCATAGTGCACGCCTAGCTAGCTATTTGCACTTGCTGACAGAATGATTTCCAAGCAAGTATCACTTGAAGAGAATAACCTGGAGACTTCCATGTTAAACTATGTTTTAAAGTAGGAATGCAGCTACTTGTCCAAGAAAACATGAAGACAGTGCGGAACACAGATATTACCTTCTTCCTGACCAGCTAACCTCTCTCAGCCATGGTAACTGTTCTGTAATATATTGATCTAAATGTTGCACACAGCTGTACTAACAAGGACAAATGTCTGAAAAAAGAAAACAAATACAACATGATCACTCTAGATAAAAATGCAACTGACACCACATGAAGCTAATCATCCACTGCAGCTGTTGTGGCTTGGAAGAAAACCAAGTAAAGAGCTCTCTTAAGAGGCCTTATTGTTGTCATTTTCCTTCTATAACGTTAACCTGCTTTTGAAAGCAGAGGACATTTTCTGTCAATCACATAAAAATAGTCGTGAACATGGTTTGAGATGAAAAAATGCAAACTACATCTTGAATTGACTAAGAAGAATGGGCCTATTTAAAAAACTATGCATGTAAGTCTATGTACAAGATGGGTACCCACCCAATTTGCATGTATGATAACTGTGACTGAACACACAAATTGAGTCATTGCTGCTACAGATAGCTGATTTTAGTCATATGCATGCACAACTGCCTAATTTGTGCAATCACAACTGTATTAGTATTCTGAGCAAAACCTGTGCACCTCCAAATCCAATGCCCTGAATCCCTTCTTGCTTCCACTAGTTTTACTCCATTAATTTCACTGAAAATACTCCTGATTTACACCAACGTGAGAGGAGAATCAGGTCTCTGAAATTAAAGAACACCAAACAAAAACATCCACACCACCAAAACAGGCCCCCAATATAGGAGTAGTTTGAAAAAAAAATGGAGGGTAGCAAAATTCACCAGGAAAATAAAGCCTTTTTTCTTGAATTATCTAAGATCCATATAGTAGTTTTCTTTACCAACATTAAAAAGAGCAAATAGATACCCTGGCTAGTTTAGCCAGCCAGCTCTTACAAAAGGTGATGTTCATTCTATTTCTAGAGTGACCCTTTAAAACAGTGCAGTCTCTGGACCATAGTCAGGCATGAAACAGCAGCATGCTAGTCTTTCAGATTCTTTATGACATGGTCACATACACACTCCTGTTTCCTGCAGAGATTGTGCCCTCTACTAATATCATAGCAATTATATTTGTTGTTTGATGGTATGTGTTATAGAAGGATACAGTGCTGCTCCTAAAACTGATTTATCTGGAAATTTAGGAGTTTCCCCTAGCAGTACTGCCAGAGAAATCCATTCTGCAACATAGTTAAATGATATCAACACTAACATTCCTCTTACTCTTTATTAGGAGCATTGATGGGAGGAAATGTAACACACTACATTATTTAATACCTTTCAGGCCCGCTAAACTGCTAATTAGTGGAGGGCAGATTAATAGCTCCCATGAATACTGAATTACTGTGAGGCTGCTTTGCGTCAGCAAATTCTCTAGTTAACCTGGCACAGAGAATCAGACTTCAATACTTCAGCAAAATCCATTTCGCTGGTAACAGCTTAACACCCCCACGCCTGATAAAACAAAAAAATATATACGTTTGCTGTTTTGTAGGTAAAATAAATTTGTTTACATTAAATTCAAGAAATTACCTCTGCAGGAGGGAGAGGAAGCCTCATATCTTGTGGGCACCATTTCATATCCACCAATAACTCTACCCACGTTTTTGCATCCAATGTAAATTGTGGGTTCAAGTAGTAGGGAGATATCTAACTCCATAATGCACGAGTTAAGTATCTTTCGGAATCAAGCATGGGTATGCTATAGGCTTCTACAGATCACATGAGCACACTAATTGCACCTGCAACACTACACAGCGAGATGAGAACTTTTCCTGTTCTTATCGACAATATTCTGAGCACTCAGATGATATCGTAAAGGGTGCTGATAAATGCCCAGATCAGTGAGACAGATAAGTTTGGCTAAAACCCTGACCCTGTATTTTGGTAGTGATTTCCTTAGATAAGGTTGAAGCTACCAGAGTGCCCCATTATAAACCTATTTTTTTTCACCTTGCATGGGTGGCAGAGTTGGCACTAGGCATAAGCAGACTAAGCAGTTGTAGGGCCCTGAGCCGCTCAAGGAGGCCCCCTATTTGCTTTTTTAGTATGGGTTGGGGAGGGGGGAGGAGGGTCCCAAAATATTCCTGCCTCTGATGGCTGGTAGTAAGTGAAGCAGGACTACACAGCACGAGTGAAGTAAGTGTTTAGCCATTCATTTCTAGACTTTTATATGTTTGAGGTTTGAAAAAATTATTGTATGGAAATTATAAAATGCACTTGCAAGGTGTTGGGTAGAACCCACTGATGTGCAATACCTCCTAAGTAAGTAAGTGTAATTTATTTAGGAACAAACATCTACACAGTCAGTTATTTAATGTGTTTTTGAACTGGTTCTTTCTCAAACAGTTGCTTATTTAAGAATCAATTAAATACATACACTCACTACTTAAACCATCTGGTCTGGCCACTGAGTGTAAACATATTTCCCACCAAAAGGCTCCTTTATGCTGCCAGAATGGTGTAAAGTGGCCTTTAGTGTAAATGAGAATCAGGCCCATGTTGTTTAAGTGTTATATAAACCATCTTCATAACTCCACCCTGAGTAACAGTATCTCCCATCTAATAGATGTGGGGATTGAGTCTTGAAGAACTTCAGTCATTTACCTAGATCAATCAATTAATCAGGAATTCATCATCTGAGGCGGGATTAGTTGCTGGCTCCTAACACTGTGCCTAACCCACTAGACCACATTGCCTGTTTTATCGCAAACATCCCAGATTCTCATCTAACAGTCCAGCCTGATGAAGTGCATATTTGGGTTGCCCCAGGAGAGGTGCTGTCCCTTGCTTCAGAGGGGTACTGAACTCGGTCAGTCTTTTCACTGGTGTTTACTTCCCTGATCACTGTGCTAACTCTAGGGGGCGAGATGGCATATTTTGGGGGAGGAAGGGAGGAAAATTCGGAGGGAGGAAGAACAGAAACTGTGCTTACTAACCTGCCCCTCCCCTGTCCCTCTGAGAGCAACAGCTGTTCTCCCCCTCCTACGCAGGCTGTGATGAGGAGGGTTAAGATGTTCAGGCCAGGGAGGAGATTCTTACAGCCCCTGGCTCCCCTGTCAGAGGGCTCATCCTTGAGCCCACTGCAGTTAGAAAAGATCCATGAGAAATCACACAATGGCTTTATGGATTTTTGCTTTTAAGTTACTCAGTGGACATAGGATGTAGCTGTGGAAACATCCACAAAGTCAAACAGAGTAACCAATAGGACTGGTGTTGGAAATTATCATCACTTTTATTTACACCTGTCTAATGGTGCTCTGCAAGGCAGTGTGTTTGCAGCTCTTTAGACACTGATTGTGAGGTTAATCACACACAAGGTGCACATTACGGAGGCATTCAGCCACACTGGTTCAAGAGCCACAGTCTGAACTGCTGCTGCTTTGCAAGCTGTTTGTAAAATTTTGTCCACCCAAGTCCAAGACAGAGAGATTTTGATCTGCTTAGTGGAACTAGTGCCTTACAGAGGCTGAGTCATGGGTGAGTGAAAAAGTACAGGGGAGGAGGAGGAAAGAAGCAGCAAACAGTGTAGGTGAGTGAACCAGGTGCCCATGCTGCAGATTTTATTGCACAGAGGAGACTAGCTAGTGTAGACTTGAAACACGACTTGCTTGTAGGCCCAGATGTAAAGAATAACAGGACTGTGCGGGCTTCCTTCCCCCATGAAATTATGCAGATGACAGTTGATTTGAAAAAGAAAACACAAGCAAACGTAAAAGACAAATCCCTTCCCCCTCTCCTCCGCAACAACCTACATGCAACTTAACAATTCAAACTCCCAGCTAGCTCTGGAGCTGCACTATCTGGGTTTAATCGCTTGCCCCCTAAAAAAAACTTTTAGTAGTAGCAGAATCACTTACTCTCTAGACAGACTCCATAAGTAATGATGACAGGTCAGCAACCTCCGTGAAGTGAACGGATGATGGCTGTCCAGTACTGAGGGACCGATGTCCACGGCACTGTTGGTTTCATGTACTGGCAACCTGGCGGGCAGTCTGTGTAAAGAAGCCAGAGACAGAGAGGCCTGAATGGGCATGGAAATGAGCAACTCTACACCCTTAAAACGTGGTTCAGGTTGAAGCATTCTGTGTGGGGCACTTCCCAAGTCCTTGTTGCACTTATTGGATTAATATTGGACCGAATCCTGAAGTCCTGTCTCAGACAAAACTCTCACTGCCGTCAATGGGAGTTTTCCCTTGAGGAAGGATTGAGGCCCAGGTCTTGCAGTTAGCTCTGCATGGGCAGACTCCTGTACCCTCCTGGAGCCCCAGTGAGTTCACCGGAGCTCTGCCTAGATGCAGAGATGAGTCCATGCAGAGTTAATGGCAGGCGTGGAGCTTTGACCCAATATTAGTTATTTCTACCATGCCTTGCATGTTCTGAGGATAAAAGACAGGACTTCAGCCTCCTGGGCTGTCATTCCAGGACTTTCCCTAAATGCTCGGTTCAGCGTTAAGGAGGAAGAGGGGCTATTTCCTAAACCCTTTTCAACTGATACGTAAAAACACATTTTTATAAAAAAGTTAGTGACTGACAAATAAATTAACCAGAAACAACACAAGTCCAGCACAAATAACTCTTTGTAATGGATGGGAGTGATTGGTATAAATTAATCTATGAATTGGAGATTGGTTTAAATCTGAGACACCATCCAATCCCGCTACTAGCGGAAAGTAACCATTCACCAGACATATAGTCAAAAAGTAGAAGAAAAACAGTCATCCATCTCTGAAAAATAAGGGAATTCCTGACAAGTTTCTCATAAATATGCATGCTTCATTCCCATGCAGCTAAAATGAACTTCTGACATGATGATATTTCACTTAGAAGTGTGCCCGTGATATCGGCATTTCAGGTACTCATGTATTTTTGGTTTTGGCTAACAAATAGCATTTTGCAAGAATACAGCAAGATTCAGTTTTACTGGGTGCCTGGATATTCTCATGAGTTAAAACACATTAACAAGGGGAAAATGTCCTCTGAAAACATTTAACAATGCTCCTGAATACAAATTATTTCATGAATATGTAAATCTTGCCTCAATGTGACAGTTGGCTTGCCTGGAAAACACTGATAGACTAAAGAAATTAAACTCCATCAAGGATGATGAAAATTTAATTTAATTCTTTTCTAGTGCTAAAGAGGAAAACCTGAATTTTAATAGCCATATAACATGCTTCACTACATAGTTCAACCAAAATATCCATAATGTTCAATAAACAGACATGGACAAATACTTTGCAAAATAAAGCAAAGGAGCTGAGTGAACTTTGCCAATTTCACTTCTCACAGGTACTGACTAACAGGAGCCTGTTGGGCCTAGAGTTTGAAGTGACTGCCTTTGATCCTGCAATACACCTAGCACTTTGTCAGGCATCCAATGCTCATGGTGACCCCATTTGGGTAGGTTCAGTCATAGCCTGAATCACAGGGCTCTACAAAGCTGTTCCACTTTATGCAGAGTGAAATTCCACCATCCTGCCAAGCCCTGCTTTATCTGGTGGCAGGGAAGACAATTCGGCTCCCACAGCTGCTTCAGGATGTTGTGTGTTTAAAATGAGCA
This sequence comes from Emydura macquarii macquarii, assembly GCF_026122565.2. Taxonomy (NCBI): domain Eukaryota; kingdom Metazoa; phylum Chordata; order Testudines; family Chelidae; genus Emydura; species Emydura macquarii. The sequence goes on along the minus strand of NW_027132983.1, from coordinate 5,182,599 downwards.
GCTCCCGTGGCTGCAGATTATACATGTTTGTAATCCACACCCTGTCTGCTGTTTCATTCTTTTCCCCACAAATTACATTCAGGTAGTTTGCAAAGCACAGGACAGGGATAAAGCTGCACAATTATCCAATGGAGAAAGAGAAGCTATTACATCAGTCACCTGTCACCACCATTGGCTTGTGCAATTAGTCATCCTGGTGATGAATACAGCAGGTACAGGTTCAGAGGGAGCTATAAAAGGGAGTATGCAATTTCTTGAAGCTGAATATATGTCCTATTGCATGGTGCTAGATACACTTATTCCTCACTAAATTTCCCTTCCAGGCCACTAGGCACTCAGATATATAGCCAGCAACTTACCTTTAGAGCTCACAAAGAACCATGGTACTGCATTTTTTGTTGGATTTTTTTTTGGGGGGGTGGGGGGGGGGGCGTATCTGGGGGGATAATGCATGGCTCAGAACTAGGTGCAAAAGGCAAGACCATAGAAAGATGGACTATTACCTCCCTCTCCCATGTTATGTTGTCTCTGCAAATGCAGCCTAATGTTGCACTGGCCTTTCTGTCTACCATCGTTCATTATAAACGGATACCCAATGTGTCAGGGGTTCTCAAACTGGGGGTTGGGACCCCTCAAAGGGGCACGAGGTTGGGTGGTCGCGAGCTGTCAGCCCCTGCACACGCTGTGGCTGTGGCTGACAGCCAGAGCCCTTCAGAGCTGGGTGTCTGGAGAGCAGCAGCTGCTGGCCAGGTGCTCTGAAGGCAGCGCCACCTCCAGCAGCAGCGCAGAAGTAAGGGTGGGGTGGGGTAGTGTACCATGGGGGGAGGACGGTGTCACAGCCTGAAATATTTTCAAAGGGGGTCCCCCCAAAAAAAAGTTTGGGAACCCCTGATATAGTAAGTCTCCTTATATTTTCCATGCTGAATCTCATTTTATTTTGAGCCAAGTTCCTAACCTATTCACTTGTGGATTTTTTCTGACCACATGCGAGTTTGCATCTCCTTCCAGTTTGGTGTCATCTGCAGATTTCTTTAACTCCTTGTTCACTCGCTCTTGTAGATCATTAACAAAGATATTGAACTGCAAATAGAAATAGTTGCTGGAATTGGAAGGAACTTCAGATAATGCCCATCACAAAGTCAGTGACCAATAAAGCAAAGGGATGGATTTCTTAATCTGCTGCAAATCAAATTGAGGCCTTGCCTACCATGGAAAACTAATCCAGATTAATTAAAAGGTATGAATTTAAACCAGGACTTGGCCCCTATGTAGACACTCATTCATAATAAAAAAGTGTTCTTAATTCTGTTTAGTGTAATCCTAAATGAATTAAGATAAACCAAATTCACACAAGGGCTTAATCTGGTTTAACTATTCCAGTATAATTATTCTGGCACAGTAAAACTGGTAAATTTCCCCATGTAGACAAGGCCTGAGAAAATTAGTCTAAACTACCTAAACCATTAGTGGAAAGTAGATGATTGTATAGTTAATAACCTGCTTACCATATCTCCAGGTGAATAGGTAATTAAGCATATCATGCTTTTCATAACTATTTTAACCTTTGCATACTAGGAATTTATCACACAAAGTGAATGATGTGAAATCAGGAGGACATGATACTGGAGCATCACTGACCTAAACGCTGGCCTGAGACAACTGTCCGCAGCAAAACTTTCCAGCATCTAGAGAGCAAACAGGTATTAGTATCGTTGTTTTTATTTCAAAGAACATGCTATTGGAGAGTGCTCAGCTGATTGAAGCAAAACAGACTATTTACACTGCTGTAAATGCCTTGAGGCATTTGTCAGTCTTGTGCTCTGAGTTTGCAATAGGTCATAGAAAGATAAGGCACCACAAAGCACAATGTTAGCATGACAGGTTAGGCCTCTGCATGCAAGATTTTCTTTTTTGCTATAAATTGTTGGGTGGCTTTCCTAGATTAAAAGTAACTGGAGAAAGAGCTAGCAAAGAATGGTGGTTCTGTGATCAGACTAATTAATTAAGCAAGATGCACCACTGCTGCCACATCTCATGTATAACAGCAGCTCCTGAAGGCATAAAGACAGTTTCTTATGCACAGGTTTCCAATCCATACAAGACTGTAACCTGATGGGCATGTGTCCTCTAGCACAAGGGAATGCTGACTAGCCCTCCTTTAACTGTAAAAGGGTTGGTAACCGACTGGTGATCTAGCACAGCTGCTTCCTTTTCACTTATACTTTCAGCTTTTGTGATGGGCTCTCCTACCTTCTCTCTAGCCAGGACCCTAGGCTACCTATTCAGGTGTTCATGTGCTGATCCACAGCAGGGCTTGGGTGGCTGTGAACTCCCCATTTGTTGTCAATAGGTGCCTGTAAATAAGGATCTAGTGGGATTGTCCTGAGTGCCTAGGTGCCTAACTCCCATGGGAGTTCAATGAGGGAGACTGGTACCTTGGTGCCTTTGACATTCCTACTAGGCTCCTGGCTGCATCTTTAGGCACCTAAGTACCTTAGTAAATCCAGCCCTAAGTTTCTCGAATCCTGTGCAGTTGATAGCAGAGAATGAAAGGTTGGTATGTGAAGGTCAACTGGGGGAAGGGACCCTTCTACACCTCTCGTGCACTTGCCCCTTTGCTCTCAAGGGAACAAAGTGCAGGAGGGCTGGAAACAGGGTGGAGAAGAGACATGCCAGAGGAGACATGAGCTTCAGGGCAAAACTCATTGTATGAAGCAGATGCTGAGCTCGAATGTAGCTATATGCTACATTCCATCTTGGAGACAGAAGGGACGTGGTTACCACACAGCAGGGCTCCCACTGATGCAGGATAAGGGCCCCTGTGATCCCAGCACCTTTTATTTTATGCTTCTGTGTGTGCAATATCCCACGCCTCGACTGTGTAAGACAAAGCCCCAAGTGGTTCAGCAGAGCACTTTGTCTGATGTATTGGTACCCACCACTTGAGAACAGTGGTATTAGTAGCCACTGAGTTAACACAGCATGAAAATTGAACTCCAGCATGCATGGTAAAGTCACAAAACATTATTTTGAATGACTTTAAAATTGAAAAACAAGGCATGCATTTGATACAGAAAAAATGTTTGCTAGAAATCACGAGGCGCTAGATTTTCAAATGCTCAGCACCTCCCATGAAACCTGTATAACCAATTTACTAACTTTACTGAAAACTTGCTCATTATTTACATGCCTTTCTGGGAGCAGAATTCGTGTGGAAATTTAGCCTTCATTCAGGTGCTGAGCCTGTTTGGGAAGCTGGAGCCTCGGCTCAATTCTCCATTGTTCTGCACTATATGCAGTCCACCACCCCCTTCTGATGTGCTAATGTATTACACTCACCATACACCAGTGTAAGTCACTGTATGAGGTGCAGAGCAACAAAGAATCAGGCCCATATTGTACATAAAGCTCAGGCTAGACTGTTACATCGACCTACTACATAAGTCACAGTTGATTTAGCATTTGGAAGCTCTCATGGAACATTATAAATCTGCTAATTGGAGAGGGCAATTGTTAATGTTCTTTGGCCTGTCTTGAATGGTCAACAAGTTGTCATATGGCTAATGGAAAGTGGAAATCTAGTTTATCAATGAAATTTTCACACCGGAACTCTTCATTCAAACTGTGGTAATGTGCCATGTTAGTGTAACAGTCCTCCTAGGGATGGCTAGGCCTCACAGTGCAGGCAACAGCAGCATCAAGAAAGTCAGGAGCAGTTCTTTTCTTCTCACTATTTCAAGCTTTTCTTCTCACTAATTTTTGACAGTGTTAACAGTATTTTCTTCTTCCTGACTGCATTTGAACCTGGTTTGGTGTTGGACTGAAGATGACTCTCCCATCCTGTTTGTTTTAACTATAAACTCTGTTTATTGAGGTTTGTGTGATATACTAGGGGTCAAGTGACAAAGTTAAAAGTGCTAAGCTAAAGATACAAAGTGTAATGTCACTGTTTCCCTCTAGTAATATACAAGTTGTTTATACTGACATTTTAGAGAGAACTTTAAAGTCAAAACATCTGGAACAATGAATTGAACGAATATCATAGCATGGAATTTTCTTAATGAAATAAGCTCTTCCTGCTTCAAGAACATCTCAGCTTAAGCCCATGTGTGTTCAGTGGGGAAAAGAATCCCGATGATTAAATCTAAAATCAGAGCAATGTAACGTCAGGGCTGGAGGGATTTGTATCAGAAAATCCCTAAGGGAAAAGTAGTACCAGTTTCTCAGCACCTCCTACAGTGGGAATTTTATTCTGGCCCTTGCTACATTGCAATAAGTAGAGCCTTGTGCGGATACAAAATTTGTATCTGCATCCAATCAGCAAACAGATATCCACAGATTTGCAGGGCTCTAGCAATAAGTAAACCACCCTCTTAGAAAGTCAGACCTTATGTCCCAGTCTAGGAAAGCAGGTGTATAACTTTATGCATACACGTAGTCCTATCGGAGTCAAGTGCTTTGCTGGGTCAGGGCGGTAGTCCCAAGGCTTGTAGAGGCAGGCCACATAAGGTGACGCCTGTGTGTAATATATTGCGACAAATGTTAGACAAAATTGTCACAAGTATGCCACAGAAGGTGGGTGGGGGGAGGGAGGGTATTTTTCATCTTCAGAGCCCTATGTGCATCATCTGTAATTTTTCTTTGCAAACCTGTAGGATGTCACTTGCAAACTGTCCTGTCTTATTATGCATTTTATTAATTCCATCAGACCTGCAATGGCATTGTTCACTTTTTATAATCAAAAGCACAGATAGGGCACTGAAAATTAATACAAGACCATACACTTGCTATTCTCAGCAGGCTTCAGTCATATGGTAATTTTACTTTTTGTGAAAGGATTGTGCCGGAGTCTTAAAAGCCAAACGGAATTGAAGATTTTTCCAGTTGATAAATTACAATCGAAATTTCCTTTACATTCATTTAAATTAAAGTGTAAGAGGAAATGAACTTGGTATGGATTGTTTTCTTAGTCTTGCTGACCAGAAAGGTCACTTTGATGAAAGCTCTTTACATAAAAATTGTAGTTCAGGAATGTCCTATGTTGTATATGTTGATTTGCTGCATTTTGTGTTGATTTAGTTTAGCTCTCTCTCTCTTTGTCCTGTTTTTAGCCTTGCAATACAACATTTTAAGAAGAAGAAATGCAAATGTCCTCTCTAAGTTATACAGGATCACTGATGATCTTTGTGGATAGAAATTATTTATGAAGCAGTTAAAATGGTAAGTCAATCATCATAACCTATGTTAATGCACAAAACATTAGAACAGCAAAAGTGCAGAGCCATGACTCATGAGCCAAGTGGACATGCCACATTTGTGATGAAAGTCACATTGAGGCGGACATGTGTCTGACAGTTCAAGCCATCATTCAGAGGAAGAAATTACTGCCTTCACTTGGGCACACAAAGCCCCTACAGAGCTAGATAAAAATGAACTGGAGAAATAGAAAAATGTAAATTTCCAGGATTACTATCGAGGCATAAAAACCAACTTAAAGAGAGCTCCAACTCTATTCCGTATGCCATTATTTCATAGCCATGCATGTTAATCAACTGGTGAAATACTGCGAAGAGCTAGTTACTTGATGTCTTGTCAACAAACCAAACAGGCTAAATTCTCTGCCAGGCAGAAAAAAAAAAAAAAAATGAACACTGCTACTTTTGGGAGTTTGAGACATCTGTTTTGGAAAAGCTACTAAGAGAGTATTAGTCAAAATGCTTACGCATCATAGTTTCTTTAGTAAAGAAAATTATTTGTGATTAGTTACTTTCTCTTCATCCATCTCTGAACTGCAGTAAAACTTCCATGTATATTTAAAAATATATTGCACGGATTACTAATTCCTAAAAGCCCTGTCAATGTGTGACCCTCAAAAAAGTGCAATTGTAATGAACCACAAGAAGTTTGAGTGCTTGTCAAAAGCATTTCCAAACTTTCCTGGAGTTCTTTGGCCTGCATCTCCCTCAAGAACTGGTTTCTGGAGTTTGGTTTTGCTCTTTTTTGAGGGAAGATTCTGGCTGATTTACAATTCATCCAAAATGGTTTATGTGGATCAGATTTTGATCTCATTTATGTACAAATATGGGGTGACTTCAATGGACTTGTCTGCATTTAACCCATGTATTAGCAACATTAAAATCTGGCACTTAGTATTTAATGTGGTTACTTCTATACCACATAATATTTTGCAGTTATAATTACATTGAAAACGATGAAACAGTAACTACACTGGAGTTTAGAATGACTGATAGAGCTTTTCGTAGTAAACTGGTAGATTATAATTTGGTGACTCAAATTATATTGTTTATGAAATAGATTAAGTTCTGTCCATTATCTATCAGTCAAATATCAGCAAACTTTCAGTCCAAAGTGAAGCTTTCCTCGTCATCCACGCAGTGCCCTGCACCCATCAATGAGGCAAAAAGCTGCGTGAATAGCCTCAGAAAAATGGCAAAGTGTGTTTCTAGAGAGACACCAGCAGAAAGACCTAAAGATATGATATTTACATAAAGGGTGTGGTCAGATGGTTATAGTCCTGATCCTGGGGTGAAATCCACCTTTGCAGAACTCTGATGCTGCCTACAGATAATTGCAACACTGGGGCTTGAGAGGGCTGTGTGTGTACTTGAATCTTTACACTTTCTTGACAGAAGGTGATCCTAATTTCAGTTCAAACAAAATACAGGTGATCAAGGAAACAAACCATAAAATGCAACAAGCATAATGCACTCAGCACCCAAATATTAGTGCAGACAGACACTTTAAACACAGTAAGATCATATATTTAGCCCCCTTGAGATCAGTGGATAAAGTGCCTCATGTAGAAATATTCATTCACAGAAGTTAATCACCAACATGGACACAAAAACTAATGGATATAAACTGGTCATCAGGATGTTTAGGCTTGAAATTAGATGCAGGTTTCTAACCATCAGAGGAGTGAAGTTCTGGAATAGTTTTGCAAGAGGAGCAGTGGGGGCAAAAATCCTAGCTGGCTTCAAAACTGAGCTTGATAAATTTATGGAGGGGATGGTATGATGGGATAGCCTACTTTGGCAACTGACTGATCTTTGACTACTGGTGGTAGATATGCCAATGGCCTGTGAAGGGATGTTAGATGGGGTGGGTTCTGAGTTATTACAGAGAAATTCTTTTTTGGGTGTCTGGCTGGTGAGTCTTGCCCACATGCTCAGGGTTTAACTGATCACCATATTTGGGGCCGGGAAGGAATTTTCCCCCATGGCAGATTGGCAAAGGTTCTGGGGGGTTTTCATCTCTCTCTGTAGCATGGGGCACGGGTCACTTGCTGGTGGATTCTCTGTACCTTAAAGTCTTTAAACCATGATTTGAGGACTTTAATAACTCAGTCATAAGTTAGAGGTTTATTACAGGAGTGGGTGGGTGAAGTTCTGTGGTCTGCATTGTTCAGGAGGTCAGACTAGATGATCATATTGGTCCCTTCTGACCTTAGAGTCTATGAGAATTAATATACAGTAGAGTATATGCACTTTTTCCCTTTAAATCTTCACACATTACAACTGGGTTATGTGCACACACTGGATAATGCTTACAAAGGACCTTGACTTCCTCAACTCAAATCCAAAGACTCAGAAAAGTGAGTTATATAAAATATTCTATAAAGGTGGTCAGAGATGATAGCTTAATGGTATTTGAGGGATATTTATAGAATGCTTCCTATTGAGGGATTTTACAGAGACAGCTCTCATAGAGAGTTTGGTTTCATTCGTAGTCATGCCAGGTTGTTATCTTAGTAGAGACAATGTCTCATATGTCTAGCTTAGCTGTCCTAATAATAAAACTTAAAAATTAGGGACCTGAAGGCCTTCCTGGTTGAAAGGGTTTAATTTCATAATCAGACAATTTCAAATGCATTAGTAATTTCTTTTGATAAGGTTGTTTCTGAATTGAACAGGTATAAAATAGCACAGTCTTTGTAGAGCAATATTTTGCTACTGTTCTCTGACCAGCAGCAAAAAGTTAATTATTAAGGCAAAACATGAAAAGGGTGCAGTTTTTGGAGAGAAAAGGAGAGTGAACTATACAGCCTTGTTAATTGTGTCTAAACAAAGAGACGTCTCTATTTTGCAGCTGAGGATACAAAGCAAATTCTTTAAAACCAAGAACATGGGCCACAGCATCAACATGGGAAAGAGGGTTTAAAAATGACTATTCCATGGACTAGCCTAGCAATTAGATGCCTTTTAAAGTGGGTCTCTAATAATTAAAAGCCAGCAGTTCACTGTGACTGTAATATGCAGGCAAATGTAAAAGGCCCTTAGAAACAAAGGAATGCGGGATTTGTCATGCTGGATCAGACCATTAGACTGTCAAGTCCAGTATTCTGCTTCCAACATTGGCCTATTCCTGACACTTCAGAGGAAATCATTCCCCATTATACATCCTGTTCGATGCTATATGTTGTAGCCCATAAGACTAGCCTGCTTGCTTGCATTATATAGATATATATATATCTTTTCTTTTCTGTTAAGTATAGTTGTGTGATTATATAATGTTATAAATTTTATTCACCTATACTGCAAAAGTACCTTACAGGCCACATCCTGGATGACAGCTATCACAGACCTCATCGTGGATGACAGCTACCGTTAGCATATATATATTTCACCTTTGGTCTAGATAAGTGTTAATGCATGACAGGATAAGACATACATGGTCATAACCTTTACTCTAAATGAGTCAGGGGGCATAAAACATGGGAGGGGGTTGTCATAAGTTACACCCTAAGGAAACTTCACAAGTACACCATAAAACCCACAAAAGGCTAAAAATAACAAAGATGAGAGACCTAGCCCATTTGGAAGGACGTGGATACGTCATTAATACGCATGAACCTGTCAGCCTATAGAATATGTGTACCCTAAAAGTTTGGAGGTGAAAATCCAAGTTTGGACTTAGGAGGACCCATATTCTTGGGCTATTTGGCACGTTAGCCTTCGTCAGCTACTCCTTCTTGAAGCTTCTTGAAGTGTTAAGATTCCTTCTTCATCTATACTTAGAATTATTTGTAGTATAGCTCTTAGCTATAGCACTCAGCTCTCAAGTACTGCCTACTCCATCCCTCTACTCCTGAGTTGGGGAACCAGACATCTCTCTCAACCAGATCACCAGGGAAGGGTGTGAGTATATTAATCAAAAGCATATCATAGGAAATATATATATCATATAAGTCTCTAAATTAAGATTGGTTTATCCATTAGATTGTTAATTTTCTCTATATTATTGGTCTATCATTTGTCTATTATTTTATGTTATCTTAATAAAAGTTTATAAATTATACAATTTGGCTATCACTAAGAGCCTTCCTGTTGTGCACCCGGGGTCCCTATAAAATAAACTGGAGCCTGGTTCAGGGACAAGAACCCAATCAGATCATTTGGCACGCCGGCAACCCTATCAAATATTAATACACCCCAAAGTCAGGCTACAACATTCAGAGGGCGTGTGCAGGATGTCTTTGGAAGGGAACGTTAAGGTTCACATGACTCCCTCCCCCTCCAATGTCTTGGGTTGCCTCTGGTTGGGATGCCCAACAGCATGGAGGCAGCAGCTCCCCCTGGCAGTGCCACTCTATGTCCCTGCAGCCTGAGGAAGAAGGAAGTACCAGGGCAGCTGGCTGCCTGTTGGCTGAGCTCCTCCTCCCCCCACCCCTACAGCTGCAGCCTGCTGCTGCTTCTTCCCTGCTGCCAGAGTCCCAGCACTGCTGCCTGCTTTGCAGATGCCCCCTGCGATGAGTCAGGGGTGGAGGCAAGGCGTGGGATTCCAGTAGCATGGAAGGAGAAGCAGCAGGCTGCAGCTGTAAGGGTGGAGGAGCTCAGCTGGCAGCCAGCTGCTTACTCCTTGCCCAGGCTGCACAGACACAGAGTTTGGGGGGGGCCTGTGCCCCCGCTTGCCCTCCCTTTGTGCATGCCCCTCTATACATTCCTTCCTCAATTCTGCACCAATCAGCAAATGCCCTAACGCAGGCGGCTTGCCTACCCTATTTCAGTGTGTACCAGGTAAAATCAAATGTTAGCATTGCTTAGGAAAGTTACCAGATGCTTTTTAAACACCAACTCCAGTTTGACTCCTACCACCTCCCAAGGCAGGGCCTTTAGGCTGACTGCACATTATGTGCAGGAGCACTGCCATTTATTAGTTTGAGGTCTCCCTGCCATTAACACTGAGCCTTTGTTCTCAGATTATTGGGACAGCATAAAACAAGGAAGCCTTGATTGGTTTAGAGCGGAAGAGGAGAAGGCAGATGGGTCAGTAGCTAGAGAAGCAGGTGGGGTCTGCGGTAAGAGGATGAGAGGTTGGCAGGAAGACACCTGTGCATTGGAACTCATGGTGAGCCAGAACTGACGACAGCCTCAGTTCACCAAAGGTAATTAGGCACCTAGAGCCACAAAGGTATTTAAGCTTCTACTTTCCATTGGAATCAATGATAGTTAGAGACCTCAACTACTTTAGAGGATCCGGGTCAGGGTGATGACATGACAAGAAAAAGCAAGTGGACATGGGAGGTGTGTGTATGTGAAGTGAAAAGAAGGTAAGAGTGAGTAAGAGATGAGAAGATAGAAGGGTAGCTAAAAGGAGACCCTAAATAGGATCCAAGTTAGCGATTACAGTGGCAGGGTGTACGTTGGATAGAGGGTAAATAAGTAGAACAGCCAACCAGTAAATTAATGAATGGAAAGCAGATCAAGAAGGTAATAACAATGAATTAGGAGCAAAAACAACTGGGCGCAATGATTAGATAGGGTAATAGTTAAAGTGACCGTCAAGTCACTAGGAATCTTTAAACTATGATTTGAGGACTTCAGTAACTCAGCCAAAGGTTAGGGGTCTCTCACAGGAGTGGATGGGTGAGGTTCTGTGGCCTGCAATGTTCAGGAGGCAGACTAGAGGATCACAGTGATCCCTTCTGACCTTAAAGTCTATGCATCTAAGCAGCAATTGATTAAGAGGAGGTCTAATGGGCAGTAATCCCTCAGGCAATAAGCAGGAACAAAGCAGTTAGGTAACAAGTGAGCTAATGATGATTGACAATCAACTCACTAAGCTGTCACATTCCTCAGATAAGATAGGGGGCATAAATGAGGACCTGAAATGAACCTCTAGAACTAAGGCCAGGTCTGTCACCACATACAAGGGTGAAACCACATGGAAGCAGTGGGAGTTAGGCAACTAAATATCTTTGAACAGCTACCTGCAGCCATGTTGCTGTCACAGGTGCTCCAGCATCCACCCTGCTGAAGAAAAAAAAAAAAAAAAAAAAAAAAAAAGGCAATGGCTCTGCAGCCACCCAGGAATACCAACATTGTGAGGTGTGGCAAGGGGCCCAATATCCACCCCTTCCAGCTGTTCCATTGTGCCTGCCCTCCTTCTGACGGCTGGATATTCAATGGTCTGCACACACCATCACTTTGCAGGATCCTGGGCAACATTTGTATGGTCCTCCCAGCAATAGCTATGTATGTAAACCCATACAAAATACAACAGTCATCTCAGTGGGATTAGAGTGGTAACTCCTCCCTTGGATGTGCTGGGAATCATGGCTGGGGAGACCCAACTTTCATTGCTTTTCAGTAGGAGTAGGGGCTCCTAACATCCTTAGGCCTCTGGAAATCACAGCCTACTGCTATTTATTAAACTGATTCTCTTGCAACAAGATGCAAACATACTGGATATTTGGAAACAGAATGTGGATAGGAGGCAGAAACACCTGATGAAGACAGTCTACCCTTGGTTCTGTGCAGAGCATCTGTTTTGCAAGATGTGAAGAGGCCTTTAAGAATTGAGTGCTCTATACACTAACAATTTGATGCATTGTATTAGAACAGCTAGTTAAACAATTGGAGGGTAATTCATCTAGTTATAGTTTTGTCCTTTAAAATCAGCCAGTGAGCCTCTTGTCAGTCTTATTTGTCTGCTAAAATATTGTGTAACCCCCTTCTATTTCTGGGTCACTTGGGAGCCGGCAACACTCACCTGTGTGCAAGGGCGCCTAAGGTTGTTAACAACAAAGGAGATCCTGAGTATCCCAGCAGTGATGTAGGACAGGTGGGAATCCTCTATCCACCCCCCTGCTGCAGTCCCTTTACTTTTAAAGGAATTTGAACTTGGCGGTGCCTCCACCTGTCTGGCCCCTGCACACGCTATTACGGGCCTTGGGAGCTTCCAGGACTAAACCTAGTCTGATGATGATAATAATCTGAGACAGGTCTAACTTAACAATTGCACTTATGCAAACTAAACATCCAATATACTTAAATTAGAGTTAACACAACTTTACTTAACAAATTAAAGAAATATGGCATAACAGACTGAAACTAAACATCACTATTATGTTAAATCCACAGGGCAGCTGAATAAATCAATTAATAAAATTAGTATGAAAACAAATTAAACTTGTCTAAACTTCCATTTACACTGCCACCGTTTACCCCACCTGCAGAGTGTACACTCCCCAAGAGTTCAGAGCCCTAACCCCTTGCTTGCGTGGGCGCGCTCAAAGATCTGAAGCAGACCGCACTCTGTGGGTTCAGTGTTCCAGTTCAGCCCAGTTGTCACGCTGGAGGTTTGGAGCTGGCCCAACCAAATGTCTGCAGTCCTGGCCCTGCTTGAAAGGATTCTCTCTCTGCCGCTTCTCAAGCCCAGTGAAAGTCTCTCTGCAGCGCCCCTTCCCTTACACGCCCTGCCCCACACACCGGGGGGAGGGCACTCACACCACCTTCACCGCAGGCCCACCTCAGGCAGCTCCAGGCTCAGTCCCTGCCCTGGCTTGGGCAATGCCACCAACCTCCGAAGCTCCCTGCTCAGTCAGGCTCCAGCAAGCTCTTAGCAGAAGCTTTGGGACCCCAGCAGCAGTCAGCAGCAGCTTTGGGACTCCAGCAGCAGGCAGTAGCCAGCCACTTCCAGCCTGGGCTGCACTCCACCCTAGCACCAAAATGGAGTCCCCCACATGCTATTCTCAGTCTCTCTGGAAGGGGAAGAGTCTCTCCCCTTTTCCCCAAAGCATCATGGGAGTTGTAGTCTCCCAGGATCTTCCCAACTGTAAACTCCCAAACAAATTCCAAGGCCCCTGAAGTACAGGGTGCCTACAATTGGATAACTAGAAACAGGGATAAAAAGGAAGTGAGTGGCCGATCAGAAGAGTGAAAATAACTGTCTCTCTGAACCAGTCTATCAGACATTTGAATTTGGGCTAGGTCAGGAATGAGCATGTTGGGACTAAGGCACCTAACTCTCATTGATTTCACTTGAAGTTAGATGCCTAAATATCTTTGAAGGTCTAGACTTAATCTCTTGACCCTTTGATGTCATAGATGAAATGAGTCATTGTTTTTTATTTACTTCCCGGAAGATATAGATTTATAGATACCTATCTCAAGCATCCTGGCAACTGCTAACTCCATTGGCAGTTTCAGCAGAAAGGTCACAGATGGAATGGACTATGGAGAAGAACAAATGTGTCCCTGATACAAGACTCACAATATATTTGGCTGGGCTGTGCAGAGAAATCTGTGCTACCTCTTATCAGTCCTATACTTGTCTTCTGTATATATAGGGAAGAGCCTCAACTGGTGTAAGTTAGTATAACTCCACTGGAAGTATGCCTGTGTATACCAGAGGAGGATCTGGCTCAGAGAGAGAAATTTAGATTCTAGAGGGGCTATGCTGGCATCTTCCAGGAGCACTAAGATCAATCCAAATATATAGGCATAGTAATTCTATTTTACAGATTTATAATTTATTTGCCTTATAAGTGTTTCAGAAAATTACAGGACTTGAAGAGAAAGCAGAACAACTGATGAGATACCTGGCGAGTCCACTTCTGCAGTTTCCTGGGTCTCAGGGAATTGAATTGAGAACTATTCATCATTCTATTACCAAGTGCCTACTCTACAAAAAGGAGAGAGGAAGAGGAAGAGCAGCTCCTATTGGGATAAATGGTACAATCCTTAATATGTACAACTGAGAGAATAAAAACTGGTGATGGCAGTTGCTCTATACAGCTTCTGTACTCCAAAATGCTAAATTATATTCAGTTGATAATAAAAATCTTTCATATGAGCACACAGATTGCTCTCTGCACATCCATTAATGCTAGTTTTAGATGTTGAATGGCCAGTGGTACAGTACTAGTTCTACTAACATCACACAGATAATTAGCCTTTAGAATGGGAAAGGACCTACTTCATTTTCATCTAGGCCAATTTGAGCATAATCTAGCACAGCATACATTGACACTAACATATAAAAAATGCAAAGCAGACCACCACCAATTTGGTGAATTCAGCAGATTGTTCGTCTTCTGTTTAACAATGCATTCCATTTAGAGTACAGATGCTTTTCGGCATTTGCCATGAATTACAAACTCTTAGGACAATGAACTGATATCAGCACACTTTGCGTTTATCTACTAATATATCTTGATGGCTAGTGAGCTATAAATATAGTATGCGGGGTTTTCTTTGTGCCAGTCTCCCCTCAGCACTGCACCCAGGAATTAATCCTGCACCAATGAAGCCCATGGAGTTTAACCACTGATTTTACTGATAGTAGGATCAGGGCCATATACACAGATTTGTCTCTTTCCACATTCTTGACCAGCAGCAGCAGGATTCTGACCACCACCGTTGGCCATGTGAACCTATTCTTCTGACAGTCAGGGGTGTGAAGGGGCGTGACGACCCCAGACTATACACTAGGGACTTCAGCTTGCACAGCAAGGTTAAACACAGTTATATCTGCAAAACATCACTTTTACACAGATAGTTTGCTTTATTCAGGGGTTGTGGAATAAGCAATAACAATAAAAGACAGTTTCGCCAGTATAAGCTACATCCACACTGTAAGTGTTTTGCTGGTGTTCAATCCTAGTTTTCCTATACTGGCACTCCTGATATAGGCATGGCCTCAGCTGAAGTCTCTAGCTACTCTAATAATAATTACTACAAATTAATCATAATTCTGCTCCCAGGAGCTGTCTCTCTCCCCCACTGTGCAATGCAAAGGCCACTAACCATAACTGATGTAAAGGGAACACAGATAGCTGAGTGATGGGGAGGATGTTACAGCCACCCTCCCTCTCTTTAGGCCAAGTTCTGTAGTTTGCCCTGGACACCCAGGAGCAGAGATCACTTGTTCCATACACTTGATACCTTTTCTGCACAGCACCCACATTTCAAGTTTAAATACGCAAAAATTTATTTTTGTTTGAGAAAGGGAGGGAGCTTGTTTCTCAGTGAGAGAATGACAGCAATGCCTGGAGCAGACACTCTCCAAGCAGCCCTGTCAATGCACTTCAGCCCTGACTTGCCACACACCTGCTCCATGTGTTTCTTGGTATTTCCAGAAAATAACTGGAGAGAGAAATTGCAAAAATTATGAGAACACTGGTAAATGGATAGGAAACAAACTTGAAAAACTTGAACAAAAGAATACACACAGGATGTTTGTGGTTAAATTTGTGAAACTGAAGGCCAACATTGTAATTGAATTTGATAAGTTTATGGAGAGTAGCTCCATCCATGGCTATTAGCCAAGATGGTCAGGGATTCAACCCCATACTCCAGGTGTCCCTACACCTCCAGCTGCCAGAAGCTGGGACAGGATGATGGGAGATGGGTCACTTGAAACTGCCCTGTTCTGCTTATTCCCTCTGACGCCTCTGGCCAATATCAGAAGACAGGGAACCAGGCTAGATGGACCATTGGTTTGACCCAGTCTGACCATTCTTATGTCATGAAAACCCATATGCTCTTAAAGAGAGTCACCATCACTTTATGTATCTTTCCATTGCTCTGGTTCATGCACTATGGAAGTAACAACCTGGTAGGATACCTGTAACCTAGGTGATAATCTTGTAGTCACTATTTAGAGCAGTTTAAAGATCCACACACTCCTATATAATGACCCTGCTATAATCGGATGTCCTTGAATTCCTCATTCTGTATAATAGCAGGAAGGATCAAATTTTGCATCAGACCCCTGATCCCACATGTTGTTCCCCAACTTCCTTGAGACTCCATAGGTTTAGGGTGTCCATGCAAGTGAATTCTGATGCAGGACCATAGCTCATAGTTGTAATTTGGACAAGACACCAGGGCTAATAAAAGGGTATCAAGTTGGAAGGGAACACATAAGGCGTATATACAATATACATAACATACCATGGTGCATATTTTATTTGACAGAATAATATTGTTTAGGAATTTGTAAAGCACAATAGACAGCATATAGCTGCTCACTCAACAAAGCTAACCTTCCTTTGGTAATGTCCGTGCAATTAAAAGCTTGAACCCAGAAAACAAAGTTATTTAGGCTCTAACTTTCATCGATTTCAAGGGGAGTTAGGAGATTCAGTACCTTTGTGGATTTGGGCTCTGCTGCCTTTCACCAGAGAGGTGGCTGCAGCTGTGAATGCGAGGATTAGGTAAAGTGCTTCGGGATTGGTGGGAGGGAGAAATGAACATGCGATTATTTGTTCCATTTACTGCTACTTTTACACAATTGTAAGTGTTTCTCTGATAGTTGTTTGTTTATTCAAAGGCCTGTAAGGTGGGGACCATTGCTTGGAGTAAACCAGATAATAGACTCACAAGCAATAGTCAGCAGGAGGAAATGAAAGAAAACCCATTGTCTAATTATTAAAGTTTTTCACCAACCTTGGAAGATGTCAGTATTCTTAAACAACCTTCATCATAACAGCAGTGCTATAATTAGGGGGTTCCTATAAGAGCATCAAAGAGGAAGATAATGACATATTAGTGATGGAAAAGTCTTGGGAGATTATCTGATCCATCTCCCAGATTGTCTCACAAAGGGCCTCTAACTGCCTAGAGCAGTGCTTGGGAAAGAGGAATATAGGCACAGCAGGCAGAGAGGTTGAGAAGCTAGAAGGACCTCGAGGGAGAGAAGAGAACACTTAGAACCCAACCAGCCTCCCCACACGCCCATTGAAGTCAATGGGAGGTTTCCCTTAGGCTCCAATGAGAGTTGAATCTCCTAAAGAGACATGGGGTCAAATTCACAACTGGAATGTCACTGAAAATTGAAGGCAACATTTTTTTTTGTTGGCTGGAAACACCTATTGTGATATCTGACCAAGCTTGCACTGCTAGTGCCCCACCTTTCTGTGCTGAGAAATCACTTGGTGGTTAAGATAAAGCTGATAACCCACAGGAGATTTTCAAGTTAACAGAGTTGCCCAAATTTGAGTCCATTCACTCATGACTTTAAATGGACACAGAGAGAAGTATTGCCCACCCCCCTGATGTTCCTCTCCCCGCTCAGTGCTCTTTGCTGGAAGAAGACGACGACATGTATGTAAGAAAAGAAAAAGGAAAGTCATTGAAGTTTGCATGACTGATGGAGTATTGCGCTCTGGGAGTCTAACCCCTTGCTGGGCTGCTGCAGTAACACTCAGAACTCGCTGCTTTGAGGCCAGCCAACTGATGCACACCACACATTAAGTCACTTTTCTACAAGCTTGTGCCCAGAAGGCAGCCCAGGCATGCTGATTTCAGTTACACGGGGCAGCTCTCTTGATGGGTACCCCACCTATAGCAATGTAGAGTGCTGAATGCACTCTGTCTTAGCAGGATCAATCTCTTTACACCTCGATACTGCAGCCAAGATTTTCCAAAGCAACCTGCAGTTTTGTATTCCTTAGCAGGGACCCCTTAAAGGAGGCTGATTTTCAGAGCGCACTTTGAATATCAGGCCCCGGGTAAGCTGGGCCCCCAAAAGTCACATTTCAACATTTTGGCTTGAGAGATTAATAAGCAACTCAAAGATCATTTAAGTTTACTGTATCTCACACACCTGCCTGCTACATCTTACCTGGGGTGCAGTCACCGGCCCGTTTGACAGAGTTGAGGGCTCTGCCTCTCTGTGCTCCCAGCTAGCCCCTCACACCTGCTCCTGACCACATGCTGCCTGAAGATAATTAGCCTTCAATTTGCACTTGTTACATTTCCACCTGCCCCTTCCTGCAAGTCTCTGGAATTAGCAGTTTGTTCACTTAGCATATTCTGACCCCTTACCCACCCTCTCACACACACCAGGGGAAGAAATAATCCTGCTAAGTAATTAACTCTTCACTTGCTAGCCTTTTCAGTTCTCACCACCGCAGTTAGACCATTACAGAACACAGCATGTGAAGTAAGCATGTTGAAGGTAGATGGAGCTTTTCCATGGCCCTTTCACGATACTGCTTGGTGCCTTTGGAATATACAAGGGTCCCTTCTGCATTACCAGAACACACTGTACTTTGTTGCTCTTCAAAGCGGCATATCAGTGCAAGGGCTTCAGCTATGCAAGGGCAGTAATTGTACAAATTTCTACCTTGACAGTGTAGAAAAATTAACTCATATTCATAGATCTCAAAGTGGGGAAGACTATTGGGCCCATTATGCTCTGATTATGATAATGAGCTAGGGTGAAAGGGTTTTGTTTCATTATTTAAGACCATGATTACCTTGAGTTTGACAGTTTCTAACTTCATTAGAAGTCACAGCTGCTGGCGTCATTATTCTGATTAGTTACCTTGAATTGCTTTGGAAGAAGACAATTATCATCAGGGCTCCTCCATCCCAAGAAGGAAGTGGCTCCTCGAGGCAGAGTCAGATTTAGAAAACAAACTGGAGCATGAAATGGGAGGGGGGAGGCTGAGCAATGGCATCGGATGCTGGAGAGGAGATGATCGCACCTTCCTGGGCTGAAACATTTTAAATAGAGGCTATTACATTGAAAGGCAGGAAATGGTGGAGCAGCTGGAGCAAGTAACCACTAATAGATGGTAATACTTAGCAAGTCAAATGATCCTGTAGCTGCAGAGAAGGGTTTATTTATGGTAAATTACCCCCTCCTGCTTTCAAAGCCCTCCCACTGGCAGGTGGCTTTAGGGCTGCAGTAGCACAAGCTGGTGATGTTTGGAATTCATGTGCATTCTGCCCACTAAGGAGGAAGATGCCTGTAAGCTCTGGCATTTGTTAATGTTTATGAGCTGATGCTTTTTCACCTGTGCCTCTGTAGTGAAGAATCAGGAGATCCATGACGGAGCAATGTAGGGGGTATGGGGATGCCCCCACGGGAAGCACAGCTGTGTTGTGTTGTCAGTCTCCACCACCTCAAATTTAATTGCTTGGTCCTTGAATTAAAAGGCCCAAGTGACCCTGCTCTGGCCTTTTCCTGTAGTATACTGTGGGACTGTCTCTGTAAAATTAGTCATGCACAAAACAGCAGAGGGCTTCCTCATGTAAGAGGTCTCATATGATGCAGGCACTCTCAGAGGGCTGGGAAGTTAGAAGCCTAAATATCTTGGTAGATCTGGGTCAGGGTGTGTAGGATCCGGCTTGCTATGTCTCTAATAAATAGAGTTGTGGTTTAAACACTACATCCCTGGTCTCGCTCTGGGTTGCTGAAATACAGAGGCAGCAGCGTACTCACACAGACAACTCTCTTGGCTGTCTGAGCACGCTAGAAGGTCGACATTTCCACTTCACCAAAGCTGCTGGCCCCAGCCTGCTGCCGCTCCCCTCCATTCATCTCCTCTCACTCCTGAGAGCGGGATTTGGCTTGAGGACAGGCACAGAAGAAGGAAATGCAGGGCCTTTGGCAGACTGGAGAGAGCAGGGGATTATTCAAGTAAGTGACAAGATACAAGGTGCAGGCCAGAGCAGAGCTCCAGAGGGTTTGAAGAGACCCGCCTCTCACTGGTCTAAAACTCCTTTATGCTATGCCAGTGGTACAAAGCCTTCTGCCCCCTAGTGCATACCCAGTGTAGAAGCTTCTCTGGTGGTGATGAGCAGGCATGACCAGCTCACTGCCACTCTCCTCTCCCTTTGCACTCCATGGGGACACAGTTCCATTGTGCTTTTGCAATTGCGGGCTGCTGCAATGGTCCCTAAGGGCTGTAGCCAACTAAGTATAAATTATTGCTGATCCAGTTTATGCCAGGGACTGGGCAGGATCATTTCTGCACTAAGTGTAGCGTGGTCTGGATGGCAAATCTGACCCAATAGTTTTAAAATGGATTCAGGAGAAACAGTGAGCAGTAGAGGAGCACAAAGAGGGCAGTCATGTGCTGTGAGCAGTGAGCATGGAGTATAATCCTACTGGCCATGTTTTCATACAGACCCCTAGTGGTGACAGGGATAGTGAGGATACAGTGGAGAGGTTGCAGTTTGACATGGCAGGTGAATGTAGCATGGACCAGTGTTTGCCTTGTTGGGAAAGAAAGGAAGGGTCAGACTCTGCATGAACTGTGGAGGAAGAAGCTGCAAGATTTAGACATGGTCTGAATGCCTGGGGAGAAGGAAGTAGAGGAGATGAAGGGTATATATCCAAACTGCAGCGGCTGTGCCTAGGCTAGCCTACCTGAGCTAGCTTGAATCCAGCTGGCACGTCTAATGCCATCAGTGAAGACTGCAGAGCATGGGCAATCAGAGCAGGCTAGTGATCCATGTATGTACTCAGAATCTGTGCCAAGCGGGCATTGCCCACACGGAAGCCTGTGCTGTGATGTCTTCACCACTATTGTTAGCCTCAGTAGCTGGCAGTAGACTAGGGCAAGCTAGCTGCTACCCAGCTTTGGCTGTATAAACATACCCAATGATGACCCCCAAATGGTGAGTCTGGGGAGGTGGCAGAGTTACCAAGTGTGAGAGGGGAAAAAATAGTGGAGAAAATTTAGGAGACCATTATTTAGCCCAACATATCCATTTATTCATCCCTGTGCTAGATACTTGTGCCATCCTGACAATGCAGTGGGGATGGGGAAGTTATGTCAACACTTTAAGGGTATTAGAAGATAGAAAAGAAGTTGTGGCTGTAAGCACATTTCATAGCTATTCATGTCATGGTGAATTACAGTGATTGGCTACCCACCAGCTGTGTGTGAAATAAGAACCATCGACTTTTGAACTCGACCACAACACTGCTGTCATTGAAATTGAAATACATAGAAAAGATAACCATAAACACAGGAAACTAATTAAGCACAAAGTTAAATTCTATAAACGATCATCCTACATGGACTACGGCTTCACTTCTCAGAGCAGCCAATCAAAGAGCAATATAGCATCCAGCCTCTGTTCTCCAGTCGATAGCTCCTCTCCACATCCTGTTCTTCTTACCTCTCTTCATATGGAGGAAGAAGACTAAGAACTAATTACTTGACTCTTACTGTAGTTCTCTGAGAACATATCCAGATTCTGCACCCTGCAGCCCTCTAATATTGGGGCTGGCTGGGAGCTCATTCAGCCCACTGTATAAGGGCTGCTCTAACTTACATCTACTTACCCACAACTCCTGTGGAAGAGTCAACTCACCGCTGTGTATCCCTTCTCAGCTGATTATGGCATAGCAAGCTCCCTCTCTCAAGCGGCCCCTGCAGCCTTCTGCTCTAGTCCCACAGTGGTCTGCCTTTTCTCCTGACTTGACCCTCTGGAGATCATGTTTTAGTCCCATCCTTTCCAGGGGGAAAGAAAGTTCAACAAAACCAAACATCCAATCTGCTACCCTCGATTCTGGGCACAATGGTCCATGCACCTTTTTCTCAGGGCTTCCAGTAGCCTACATTCTCTTCTCAGGGGTTTCATGACACCCTACCAGCGGGCTGGTAGGGGACCCCAGGGATGCCATCTACACTGGATTCTAGTCCTGGGGTCCTAGGACAGGCAGTCAAGATTCACTCTGCTAGTTTCCTGGCTGTACTTCCATGGGCTTCTTCCTATTAAATCCTTCCTTGGGTGTTCTGACCCTGCAAGAGCCTTTCCTTGCTCTCAGGAAAGTAACTGCAGTAACTCCCTACAGCTCCCTACTCCCTTTGTTTATAGTACCACCTGGTCCCCCTCAGCTGGGTTTCATTTTGAATTAGGCTTGGCCCAACCTCCCAGGTGCAACCAGGTGGGTTAATTCACCTCTCAGGTCCACCTTAACCCTTTCACTGTGGATGGGTAGGCATCCCATCACAGCCCCAAAGAGCTGTTCCAGCATGCAGTGATAGCCACTCCAGCAAAATGCATTCTAATTGGTGTAGAAGATTAGGTGGCATGGAGCGACAGCAGCTCTATACCAACCAGATACTCCTCCTACACAGGTAAAATCCTGAAAGGCCAGATATAGGTTTCCAGTTGCTTTGTACCACCAGAGCAGACTCAAGAATAGGATCCACACATCCTTACATATATGTCCCTAACATTCTAAGTTGCTGAACCCAGCAGAATGCAACGAAAAGTGGAAACCTGTGGGGAAAATGTTGCTAGAAGCTCCATAAATGCAGACCATTGTTAGCCGCAAATGATGTACTTTCAGGAGCCAACTCCTTTTCAATCCTATGTGGCTCACTTTACTTTTCATTTTAAACGGACTTCATTTCAGCTCCCAGTCTTCAGCTTCATTATCCTTCCCTAGCAGCAATCTCAATCCTCTTTAAATCAAACATATTCCCGAATAGCAACCTCAATAACCTTCCCATCAAGACATCTATTAATTCTAGCAATTGGGTTTCAGCCTTTCCCATACACCATTGTGGAGCTAGTTTTCCCACTGAGCTCACATGTACATCTGTAGTCCTCAATCAATTTCATTTCATCTTCCACCTCCCCTAGCCAATCTATGTTTCACCAGCTCCCTGCTTTCACTTCACAGTCATTAAGTATAAATTGTCGAGATCAGTTGAATTCAGTCCCACACTTCTATTAATGTTCCTTTAAGTGCTATTTAGTGTTTAAAAGATACTATTCAAAAAATCAGAACTTCCTCCTTTTTGGCGTGGTTAAAAACACATGCTCTCAAACTTATTATGTCTGACTGTTTCATTTAGATTTACATGAGTTTTCTTATTTTATTTTTGGCAGCTTCCTCTTATATTCCTCCTCTACTCAAATCACACAGTTGATTTTTTCTGTATTTCACACATAACATTTTAGCGTTTCTGTATCTCAGTTTAAATTACATCAGTGTTTTGTATGGGCCCCGTTGCAGTAGGCACTGTACAAAGAGAGCATCTGACAGTCCTTTCCTCAGAGAGCTTACAATCCAACAGACAAGTCAGACAAAGTGCAGCAGAGGAAGTGGAGGTACAGAAAGGTAAAGTCTCTTGACCAGGGTGTCAGAGCTGATAAGTGGGAAAAGAACTCAAATCTCCTGACTCACAATCCACTGTCCCATCTGCTAGGCCCTGCTACATCTCTCCGCTCCCCGCCCCCCTCCCCCCTATGTAATTACATCATTATTAAAGTTAGAAAGTCAAGCACTAAAAAGAAAGGAAAAGCCAGAGGTAAGGCAGCTCAGGCAAATGACATTCAAGGCATTGCCTTGGACCCAAACAAATGTTTTTTGTTTCAGTGAAGTGGTGGTTCAGGAAAGACTACAACCTATTCTTGATGGGGACCCACAATCCTGAAAGAAATCTTTCCTGAAACTCTTCTTCTGGCCTTCAAACGACTTCTGAACCTCATCATCAGAAGCAAACTCTCTACAGACTCAACGCAACACCAGACCCTGCCAGAAAAATGCAAAACCTGCACACACATCTCCACTGCTATGGTGACCAACACCCCCGCCCTCCACAACACACATTTCAAGATCCATAGATCCTACACATACCCATCACAATACCTGGTGCTCGATGCCCCAATAACAACTCTGTGGGTGAAAGCAAACAATCACTATGCTCTCAAATGAACTCACACAGGAAAATGAAAAAAGACAAAAACACCAGTCCACCTGTGGGTGAACATTTTTCACAAAGAGATCACTCTATATCTGACCTCTCAGTCCTCATCCTCAAAGGAACTCTGTACAACACTTTCAAAATATGAGCCTTGGACCTTAAATTCATAACTCTGCTAGACACTAAAATTCATGGACTGAACAGAGATACTGGATTTATGACTGATCACAACAATCTGTAACCCACTTCTCCTCCCCCAGCCCTGCCTTTTTTTCCTATGACTGCAGAGATGGTAACAGGTCATTTTACTTTGAATGGTCCCTTACCTCTTATGCTAAACAACCTGTTCCACCTTGTAGTTAGCTGTGATGCTCAGAGCACCTTTCCCAGACCTAAAGAAGAGCTCTGTGTAGCCTGAAAGCTTGTCTCTCATACCAACAGAAGTTGGTCCCATAAAATATATTATCTCACCCCACCTTGTCTCTCTAATTGTCCCAGTGTGATTTGTGGTAACGAGAGGCAGTATAGCCTAGCCTTGATATTAGCATGTCTTCATTCAGAAATATTGACCAGAATTGCCCTAACTTTCCAATTAAACATAGAGTTAGCATGTTTGTCTCATTTATTCACCTATCAGAAGTGTTCATGTGAATCATGGGTAGGGGTGTATAGACCACATCCTCCCATCATATGCTCCAAAGAGCCCGGTTCACCATTGTCCTTCCCCATGTGCAATAATTTACGCGAGCACATTCATGAATTGCTATTGGTCCGTTGTAGCTTTTCACGCATATTTTGCACTGGCATAAATGACTTCACACAGCGCAGGGCAATGGTGATAAGGAAAGCACCAGGAAACATGTGCTCCTGTAACTTCAGAGGTGTGATGCCTGTTTACACAAGCTGAGGCTCTGGTTCTCCTCATTTCATTCTCTATCATTGTGACTGCCATTTGCATAAGGCCAGATCTCCCGCTGGTGTAAATCAATATTGTCCCACCGACTTCCACGCAGCTGCAATGATTTATCTAGTAGAGGCTCGAACCCTCTAATGGCATCTGTCTAATCCAGACATTTCAGGCCAGAGGTTAAACCCACTGGTGTAAGTGAATTCAGAATCGGGCCTATAGTTTCCATATTAAATTTATTTAGCATATATTATGTGTTCCCTAAGACAAATTCAAAATATGTTCAGCTAAACTGATGGTCCTAATGCCCTTAAAGATCCCAAGGGCATTTATTTAGTAAGAAAGAATTACCGGAAGAAAAGGAAAGAAACATCTTTGAAATCACAGCACAAAATTAATCCAGAAAATTAGATCAACAGCTAAATGCATGGATGTGCAAATTCTCAAGTGGTCTACTTGATTATAAGTATGCCACAGCATCAAAGTTCAATAGACTATTAATATTTAGACAGATTGCAAGAGTTCCAAGTATTCATTGCAGCAGCTGACTCTATTAGGATACCATGCCAAATGCTGAACAATTGGAATCAGAGTTCTTTAAATAACAAAGAATAAATAGGGAGATGCACAAAAAATAAATAAATAAATAAATAAAATAGTAGGGTCCTGAAGAAAAAAATCTTCGTAAATACTAGCCCATTCCACTGGGTTCGACTGATACGAGAGACAGAGCTAATACATTTTAAAAATAATGATCTAATCTTTCATCTGGCCCAGTGAAAGACTCTAATAAGCACAGTAGCCACTCTGCATTTGAAAATTCTGAGGACTAAGAAATAAAAATGGGACCAAAGTATGTGTTTGAAATACAACACAAAAAATAAGAGGTGACATCTCAGCCGTTAGGCCTTCTTCAGGCTGCAGAAAAAAAACAGAAAAAGGTTAATTTCAAGGTTAGAACTAACCTTGTTCTATATTTTACCAAAGCCCAAAGCAGAGCTCATGGCCAACATGTCACCTCTAATCTTCTTTACTATCTATATTGTGGGTTTTGTATTAACCCTTTCTCTTAAGTTTTGCAGCCAGAATGATAATGCAGAGTGGATTTTGTTACTGTTAAGAAGCTTTGGCTTGATTTTTTAAAACAGTTGGTCAGCCAGGCATAGAGAGCTGTAAATGTTTATGGCAATATTATCACCCACTTACCCTCAAGTATGAAAGAAAAATCAGAGCAGATTTGCAATGATGAACCACTTCTGGTCAGTAGTGAAAAGCAGAAATTAGCAAGGTATTGGAGAGAGTGGGCATGCCTTTAGTTTAGAGGGCATAAGTAACCTAGGGTACAGTGATTGTGGGCCATGTATCTGAAATGTAAGTGTGTACCACGTAACTGCATTTCTCACACAGCTACTTTTCAGTCTAAAGGAAACATCAGGAGATTAAGAAACCCTTCAAATTACAAGTTACAAATTCAAATTCTCCAGTCAGAAGAATTGTTTTGGAACTTGATACCAAGTTGCCCATTGGTCATACATCTATTACTGTAGAGATATACCTTGTTGCTGGAGGCTAAATTCAGAAGTCCTTACTCAGGAAAACTCCATCTCAATTCACGATTGACTTTCTGTGGGATTTTCCTGAGTAGGGACTGATTAAATAGTGAGTAAAGATCTCCGAATTTGGCCTGGGAACTTACCATGCAATTGCAAACTTATTACAGTTCATACTACATTGTTTACAGTCATTTTGCTACTGACGAGTAAAATGGATTAAACATCAACCCTAAGATTCAGATCCATTTATTTTTAAATTAAGTTCCCCCCCCCACCCCAGCTGTCCCCTTCTCATTTCTTCCCTCGCCTGTCCATGCCCTGAGTTTATTTCCGTCACCACAGCGTATTCCCCTCTCCACGCCACTTCCCTATCTTCCAAAGAGGTTTTCTGCATTCAGTAAGGATTTCCCCTGAGTCCATGATTCTTTGTATGGGATAACATCTGAATGCGGCTATTTTGGAAACCTAGGAGATGTGGGCACGCTGGGATTTTGGAAGTATTGGTGAGTAGTTTATTGATGCTGAATGATTGCATCGGGGTAGAAGATGGTGGCTCATGCCTAGAGGATACTCTTTCCAGACTGAGGTTTCAAAGACTGAATGGAGGTGCACAGCGGAAACTGCCTGCAGTGGAGCAGATGCATGGGAGTGTAAAGTAGGGAGGGATGTCTGCTGCATTGCGAGAGGATGGTGAAGAGGGCAGGGCAGGGTTTGCACTGAGGGTGAGAAGGCAGTGGGTGAGAGCTGTATGGTTATAGTACAGTACCTTAACCTCTGATCCAGCTGGCCAGTCTGTCCCTGCTCCTGGCTGCAACCCATCTCTAAGTACATTGGAACAAATGTAGGAGCACGTCAGGGAAGACTCTCCTACAACGACGGGAGCACTTCTTCCATTGGTATAGTTAATCCACCTCCCCAAGAGGCGGTAGCTATGTCGGCAGGAGAAGGTCTCCTGTCAACATAGTGCTGTCCACACAGGGGGTTAGGTCACTATAACTATGTTGCTTAGAGGTATGGATTTTTCAATGAGTAGTTATACCGACATAGGCCTGTAGTGTAGACCTGGCCTAAGAACTTAGCAAGGATATCAGGAACTGTCCCACTGTATTTCACCTAAGGCTGCATCTACACTGTGCTCCTTCATGATATGTTGCTAAATCACTATAGTAATTGCCTAGGTCAGTATTTTTATTTTATTCACAGACTATCCTTCCCCCACACTTCATTCAAAATGCTGACAAACACAACAGATAGAATATCTTATTTTAAAAAGGGCATTTGCCATTGAACCTTTAGGTCTGGCAATACTGTCTTTAGCATTTGTCATGTCAATTTACAGTATGTCATATGGCAGAGCATGCAGTGTCCCATACAATGCAGTCCTAATGGCATAATGCAATGTTGCACAGTAGAAACGTAGTGCAATTCACAGTCCTAAATGAGATAAATATTGAGAGATTCAAGCCATTGCCTGCATTACTCTTTCTACTGTGGTCCACCTGAGATGCAGACTTTACTCCAGATTATTCAGTTCAGTTCTTTGCTAAGGATTGTGTCCTATAAGGAAGCCAAGAAGAATTCTATTTTGCAAATGCTTCTCCTGGCTCACAGGCCAGGGTGTATAAATATAGTCTGCAGATCAAAAACCTAGAGGGCGAAACTGTCAAAAGCAGCATCACTATGCTGCCACTAATATAGCCATGCAAGGGGAATGCCCAGAAGCATATCTGGGCCTCTGTGTGCTGCTGGAGGATTTTATCTTGTGCAATACAATTTAGTGAGAAAAAAGATGAAGGTCACAGAAGAACAATATATCTAGCTACCTAGCAACATTCCCATCTTGTATAGACACCCTTTCCTTGCTGTTCTCATGTAGTCCTCTGTTTTGAAGTGGAGATATACAGAACTACCGGTGGATCAGCATAAATGAGCTACTGTATCTCAAGACGCTGCAGGCATAATTCTCCTCCTACTTACATAGGGGTAAGTCAAAAATAGCTCTATTGAACACAATGTGATTGCACTGGTATGGGAGGAGAATCAGGCCCAGGGAATTCACCTACCTGCAACTAGATAAGGGAGTTCATTTTACCATGTGTGTATCTGCTACCTGCTGCTAATGGATGCAGTTGGTTTGAACCCTCTCCTCCCCATTCAGTGGCCCTGGAAGAACCTATTCAACTAAAGGAGTTTCCTGGTCATATAAGCTAAAGCTACTCTGTTATATTTTTAAAAGGAAAAGATTTTCAAGATTTTCTTAAAGTTATTAGGGATGGATAGCTCCAGGTCTTCATAACAGGCTACAAGAATCTTCATGTTAGAGTATGGTTCAAGTCAAGGATAGCTTGACAATGACTGAAAGTTCTCAACAACTGATGGATCTTCCAAGTGAAATGGATTGGTACAGTTTAGTTACTAGTAGACAGGTGTTTACAATTAAAGACTACCATTAAAACTGGCATCATGTTGGCAGTTTCACTAAAAACACCAAGGTTCGAATAGGCATGGAAACAGGATTCTCCCTCTTCCTGGAGGTGGGCGCTCAACTCAGGGTGGAGGAATGGGGACGTTTAGATCACAGCAGCCCATGGAAAGATAGTTCTGTAGATAAATAAATGGCTTCAATCTTCTAGCTTGTCAAACTAGCACTTCTGACTTCCAGGAAAGATTTGTTCAGCTCAACTCAACACCTAAGTTATTAAAGATCCTAAATCCCATTTTCAATGGTGACTTAAGCATTTTTGAAAATGAGACTCAGGCTCTTCAAAAGCACCTAAGTGACTGAAATGTTTTCCCCAGCAGTCCAAATCCTGCAGCACTTACTTTTTATTCATTGAGGTTTTGCCTGTCATCTATCTATGCACTTACATGGCACCCATCCCTGTAATATCCAAGCACCTTCAAAATTAAAAAAGAAATAATACTCTCCCTTGTTAAAGGAGAGAGTGCAAGGGAGACAAAGTTTGGACAGAGAGATGGCATTCATTGAGTTCTAAACATGGGAAGGTCAGGGGTCATTCTTGTTTCCTCTGTGTTATGCTTCACGACATACAGAGAACTTAGATTATTTTATGGTTTTATCTTTCTTGCTCGAAGGCTGAACTGTAACACTACTTTATGTCTTAGAATTCAGAAAGATATCACACAAGAACCCAAAAAACAGAGAGAGAGAGCTTTTCCTTAAGGCACTGAGACAGAGCTCACTCCACTAGCAAGCAGAACTAAGAACCCTTCCTCTCCCCTTTCCCCCCATTAAAGTGATAGCTTGCAATTCCAACACAATCCTCAATACACCACAATCTGAAAGCAAGTTCTTCAGTCTAGATCTGACTTCTATGCAAGTTCTGTCTGCAGTGCTCATGAGTTTCCCCCCATTGGTTGACAGTTCCATTGCTCCAGTAGAAAGTAGCTGTCTGGGGAAATAATGGCTGTGGAGGGAGAGGTGATCTCACAGGTAGTTTTGGCCTATTAATTGGAGGTCTCTGTCTGGTCTAAGGAAGTATTGAGTTAAAAATCTAAGTGAGAACCCCAGGATTGGGACCAATATTTCATATTTAAAAAATGAGACCGTAACTCTTCAGGGGTCCTGACTGATCAGTGTCGGTGTATACAGTTTTAAGACCAGGTGATTCACAGCTATTTAGCCACATCAGACATTCAGATCAATGTGATTCCCCCTCCCCGCCCAATTTTAATTGAAACATATTCCTCAGATAAAAGTACAATACAGGCTTGATGTGCCTGCAGCATTCTAGGGCCTGATCCATTGATTTTAGCAGGCTTTTGAACCGTTCCCAAATAGATATATCTGACTATCGCATATCTGTCATCCTAACCAAAGTTGTGTAATCACACCTGCAACAGTGAAATCTCTGTGGATCAGAGAGAGTTAGAATGTATAAATTTGGGAAAACAAAAACAAACAAAAAATGAAGCCTCAAACATCCCCAAGGTCTGGTGTTGCGAATGTGAACATGACAACCACAATACACATCATGGGGATGTCCCTACTACCAGACATTCAGGTCTCCCATATACAAAAGCTGAAAGATGTTCGGTCATGTACAGCTCACGAAAATCCAATCTATTATGTTCCAAAAGAACACTCCATAAGACCTTTTTACTAACCAAGAGCGATGCTTGTTCACTATAATCACAGCTGCAAGAAAATGCATCACCAAAGCTATCACTCACCAAAGAATGTCCCACAATGCCCCATCAAAGAAAGACCAAAGGAATTCCAAGCAGCAAAAAGGAAAAAAAAATCCTAGTTTGAATCCGACCCATTTCATGATCTGTTTGAAGATTGCTGGGTTTCAACCAATATACTGTTTAAAATATATATGAACGGAGGACAAATAGTTACAGCCTAGAGCTAAAACTACAACCCACTGTAACCGACCAGGACATATTTCCATCACCTATGTGCCAATATTTGTTTAGAATAATCTCCTGAACCAATCACACAACTAGCTACAACACACAATTCCTACAGCCTCTGTTTGTATACCTCACGGAGCTAACAGTGTCACAGCAAATACCTGAAGAGGCTACACTGGAAACATGCTTTTCACTGAGTTAATGCAAGGTTGCATCAATTACCTACATTATGTCCCAAACTCTATGTTAAGCTGCTGGACCAAAAGCAGCAGTGTGTCATTTATAATATTTACTCCTGAGTATCTACCATGTATTACTGACCTTTGCGATCAACAATTTTCCTGTTTTCCTCACTGGAAATACTTAAAAAGCAAGCAGGGAGCGCTTATTCCAATCTCTTTTCTGTCAGTGTAAATCAGAAGTAACTCCACTGAGCTCAGTGAAGTAAGGGAGTGGGGAGAGAGGAGAACTAGGCCCACAGTCTTACAGAATTATTTTACCTGTACCATGAGCCCTTTTATTTAGCTGCTGTATCCCCCTTCCCGGCCTTTCTCCCCTCCCCCCCAAAAAAAACAAAAAAAACTATGCTTGAGCCATTTTTTTAAAATAAAGAGGCAGTAGCTACAATGTCTTTGCCAGTCATGTCACAGCACAAACATCTTAAAGCTAATGTGAAGGGTTGCCTAGCAACAGCATTAAGCCTACTGGGATGATCTTGCTCCTGATTCTAGCTATTATATTTTGGAGCCTGAGAATGCTTGTTCTTAATAATAAAGAACACCATCCTAAGCATGTTTTCTTACTGTATGCTTTAACTTTGGCTTTGCTGATTTAAAAGTCACTCCTTTCCAAAATGTTTAACTATTTTGTCAGTGCTCTCAGGAGAGACACCTAGTGATGGGCCCATGAAAATAACCATCCGCTTCAAAATAACCACTCTCAGCAACATCATTGTTCCTCCTAAATCCAGATAAGA
Source organism: Emydura macquarii macquarii (assembly GCF_026122565.2). Lineage (NCBI taxonomy): Eukaryota > Metazoa > Chordata > Testudines > Chelidae > Emydura > Emydura macquarii. Next base: position 5,151,073 of record NW_027132983.1, on the reverse strand, counting down.
GCTGCTGCTAACAATGAAGCCATTGCTGAATGTAGCTTCCAATGATTACAGATAAAGGAACAATTAAATATAATCTCTCCTTCTGCTTTTAGAAAGCCAGTCCCACAAAGTAGTATCAGACCTATGTTTTATATCTACTATTTCAGCAGAATGTGGTTAATTATTATTTATTTATTTTTAATTCCTGACTCTCAGACTGCAAAGAACTAAAATGATCAGGCAGTGAAGAATAAAACCAGTCAGTGAAGGAAGAACTACTCACATTAGTAAGGATTTCACAGTCTGGAGTTTGCTCCTATTGCCACTGAAGTCAATTGCAATTGCATCATCACTAATACTGCATAGTGGCAGCAGCATTTCATTGGACATGCGAAACAGGGAACCCGTACTCAGATACAGAAAATCAAACAAAAGAATTTACTTCAAATCTAGAGAAGAGATGGGGACAGAAATAGTCTTTATCTTTTAAGAAAGCACAGTATTGTTTCTGGCCTAAAAAGCTGTGTATTCAAGTTCCACTGTATCCCAGTCAGGATCTTAGCCCAGATACAATGGCACAAACATGGTGCCTTCCTGAGGAAATTGCTGCTCAGCTGGAGTGATCACTGGGATGAGAAACTGACTTCACTTCTGCTAGTTTCTGGTGGGAGCTAATGACCCAGTGGAATTTTGGGGAAAAAGAGAACACGGCTAGTCACAATTTTTCTATTATTGAAATGTCAATTAAAAATGTTTGCAAAAAGTGCAAACAAAATTTTGACAACATCTTTGCGTCTTTTTTGTTGCATGTTTTAACCAACTCTGCTAGATAAAAACCCAGTAATCATGTCCAACGTTCCCTGGAATAGCTGCAATTAATTGCTTTGAGCTACCTTGCATATTAAAGGGAACTTTGTACAAACCAATTCCAGTCTCTGTGAAATAAAAATGATAAAAACAACAAAATGAGGCATTTGTGAGGATGATGAATTAGTGTCAGTATGGGGATGTGGGCTGAGATTCCAGTTCACCACTACAAGCTTAGCAGTCATAGCCTATGTCTTCACTATGAAAAGAGGCATGTTTTTACATCAAGAGAGCTAACAATGTAAAATCCTAACAGTAACAAGGCACAAGTAGTTTTTCCCTTGACTAGCCACATCCAGGGAAACCTGAGGTGGGATATATAGAGTTGACCTTGACTCCCTACATGAAGGTAAAATCTACCTGTACCTTGTCTCCACTAGAATTTTATATCAAGATAACTATCTTGGAGAAGTTTGCAAACTATGGGGGGAAAAACATTTTTTTTTCCAGTGAAGACAATGAGATTGACATTTTGAATGGGGGCCTTATCATGGGCTTGTCTACACAGGGAAGTTAATTTAGATTCAGATAGGATGTGAATTTAAAGCAGAATAGCTATTCCGGATTAACTTCCTGTGCGGACACTCTTATTTTAGAATAAAAGTGCTTTATTTGTGGATTAAGCAAATTCAAAATAAAATACTCTTATTCTGGAATAAGAACATCCACATACAAAGTTAGTCAGGGAGAGTTAACCAGGAATAGCTATTCTGGAATAGCTCTCCATGTAGATAAGCTCTTAGTGATATGATATAGTACATAATGATCAACTCGAAAAGATCAGACTGAATTCTCCTCCCTGCATCTAGGATTCCAGAGTCTTTTTAAAGACCTTCTACAGTGTGATTAGTAGATTATTCCTCCATCATTGTGCTGGATGAGTAGTCACCAGACAAGTAGATAAATCAGCACTGTCCCTACAGGAAACCCGACCATTTTGCTGAAGATAAGACAGGACTGTGTGCCTTTCCGCCTATAAAGAGAAGATGCCCTCTCAGGAAGCAGCTGTGTTGAGGATGAGGCTTTGTGAAGCAGTCACAGAAATGCCATCAGCACTTTACAGCAGATTTTAAAACTCCTCCTGCATTTGCCCCTCAGTGGCTGATGGCTGCATGTGGCAAGGTTTTCATAACTGGGCATCTTTTAAATGTTTGTACTTGCCACAGGGAGAAAGATGCCTTCAGTGGTGCCCTTAAGGCAGAGAGGGAGATAGTAAAGTTGCCAGCACTTACTGCTTATTCTCAAAACTGATTCTTATTTTGGGATCACTTGAGAGCTTTACAGGCCCATCCTCTGTCAGCATGACAACGTTGCTGTCAGTAGCTTCTACTAAAATGTTTGTTGATGCCCCCAAAGAAAATGCGCTGGAATTTGATTGGCAGCCGGATTTAACTGAAAATCTGCACTGATGTCATAGCTAGCATCCTGACATGGCTCTAAGTACCCACTCTTACAACAAGCCAAGTCCTTCGACTCCCACTGAAGTCAATGGGAGCTGAGGCTGGTCAGCAGCTTCTTTGAGGAGCTCAACACCTTTGCGGGATTGAGTTCCAAGACAACCTGTTTGACACTAGACTCAGTAGAGAGAGAGGATATTACTTCCTCTATCTTTTATTGGACCAACTTTTGTTGGCAACAGAGACACTTTCAAGCTTCCTAAACTTGATGAAGAGCTCTGTGCAAGCATGAAACTTGCCTCTCATCAACACAAGTTGGTCCAATAAAAGATTACCTCACCCACCTTGTCTCTCTAATATCCTGGGACCAACGTGGCTACAACAACACTGCATACATTAAACTCAGTAGTCATTTGGGGTTTAGTCATTCAGTGGGCTTTTGGATCAGGCCCATAAGGTGTTATTTATCCTCCAACATAACTTTCCAATATGTAACTGGCAAAGATCCAACTTGGCGGGTGCTCTGCTTCCACTTAGGCAATGATGAAATGTGAGGCAGCTGCATCCTTTCTGGATCACACTGAACCTTGCTGAGTGCTTCAAGTGGACACAGGTTTGTCACATGCAGCCTGACAGTTTTTCTGAACTATAGCCTCTACAAAGGAAACAAGGAATCAGGAAATAGAAACCCTTCAGGGAAATAGGGAACCAGGGTGCCAGAAATCAGCTTGGAACCAACAAACCAACCTCCTTGCACATAGTGTGATAGGGTCTTACCTCACCCAGTGTCAGACCAAGCTGCTGCCTCAGTTTCCCTACTCTGGTTGACTCTTGTGCTTCCTCCTGATGACCCTCTGTCAGGAGTAAGGCCCTGCAGCTGCACTGGCTCAGTTTCCTGTCAGCCTAATGAGCACAGCTAGACAGCCTGATGGAACAGCCCGCCTGATTGGCTGAGCAAGCGAACAGCCTGGCTCTTAAGCATGGCAGCAGCTTACTGACAGCTCAAAGTATTTGCCCATGGCTGAAATAACTCCTGTGCCTGCTTGTGCCCAGAATCAGACTCGTGGGTTAAAGGGACCGCAAGGGTCATCTAGTCCGACCTCCTGCCAAGATGCAGGATTTGTTGTGTCAAAGCCATCTAAGACAGATGGCCATTCAGCCTCCTTTTGAAAACCTCCAGTGAAGGAGCTTCCACAACCTCCCTACGCAGCCTGTTCCCGTGTCCTACTGTTCTCACAGTTCGAAAGGTTTTCCTGAGATTTAATATAAATCTGCTACTTTGTAGTTTGAGCCCATTGCCTCTTGTCCTGACCCTCAACTCTGATTCCTGAGTTCAGCTCTGACCCTTGCCTCTGGCCCTGACTGTAGGCTCCAATCAGTAGGCATGACCACCCATGTCCCAGTTTCTGATCTCTCCTCCAGCTTCTCATCTTTCAGCCTCCTGCTCTTGGTTGTGTGGATTCTCATGCCTTTTAGCAACTTAGCCTTCCAGCTAAACCATAACTTCCATCCCATTTCCAGCGGTTAATGAAAATATCCAACAAAACAAATCAGTCGTTCAGGTACTTCCCACTAGGACTTTGTTTGTCTGAACGGGATGCAAACCTCACTATGTGGCAACAGTTCATCTGCTAGCCCTCTCCTGTGCTCAGCAGTCCATTTGCCCTGTCGACCCAAGACCACAGCAGCGAGACTTCCTCCCCACCTTGCTGGAAGTTCCAGCCCAGACCTCTAAGCAAATGCCAGTGTTAACTCTCTTCCACACCCATCTGCACTATCCTGTCCAGGCTGCTTCTTTCTTCAGCAGGGTCTCCTAATTCCCTTTGTACCAGGGCTCCTTCAACCACCTTTGTGTCAGGGGTGAAGGCCTGGTGCATGCTTTCTCTCTCTCTGTGTCTTATGGGGGGGAGGAAAAGATTGGCAAGAGCTTCTCACCGTGTTTTGTCAAAAGCATTAGAGGGATGGGTGTTAAACCATCCCCTAATAGGGGCTCTGAGCCCACAGGTCCTCTAAGATTTCCCAGGAACCAGGCACAGAGAGACATTTGGCTCTGGAGTCCACTGCTCCTACTCCAGCTCCAACGCAACATGGCTACCACTGGCAGCTGCCCCTCAAGCCCCAATGAAATAATGGGGGAAGGGAAGTATTCCACAATGGGGGAGGGAGGTGTATCTCTCACTGCATTAACTCCCTTGCACACTTTCTGTGGGGCACGGGGCCAGTAAATGTGCATCGCACTTCCCCTATTACCTCCTCCCTATGACTGTCTCTTCTTCCTGCCCCCTGGCCAGCCCCAGGAGGGCTCTCCACAGGGGTCAGAGCAGAGGCAGATGGTGCTTGCAGAGGTGGTTGATTTCCCACTGCCCTCCACAAGCAAAGGGAGGGATCTGCACATGGAGGGTTCCCTCAGCACCTAGACCCCATGAGTCAATGGGGCCTTACTTGAGATCTTTCCTCTGTAGGACATATGAGAATTGCTTTCATGATCAGGGTGGATCTAAACCTGAGGAATGGCAAATAGCCACTACACACCAAGACAAAGATAAAAAACCTCCCCAGATTTACACTGATAGCTGTTCACACGGCAAGGTCAGAGCAGGGGAAAAGGCAGACAAGTGCAACCAAAGATGCCTTTTCATTAGAGCTGAGTATGGTTAATTGGTTTGTTGGTTAAAAGGAAAACAATCTGAGGAAAAAACATTGTTTCAAGTTAATCTAAAAGAATTTGTTTTTGTTTGTTTTTTCCTTACCAAAACAAAAGCTTCAAAAATTTCATTTCAGATCAAATGAAACATTTTATTTGATCTGAAACAAAACTGTTTGTCTGGATTTTTCCCCATTTCATTTTGTTTTCAGATGTTTTACTCTTTTGTTGTTGTACTGTTTTTAAATAAATCTAGCTAAATCCCAAAATGAAACATTGTTTGGAAACAAAAGTCATATAATTTCATTTAGAAAATGTTGAACCAAAATGTTTCAACTTCCAAAAAAAAAAAGTTTACTCATCTTTTTTGGCCAAAACTATTTGCTGAATTCAATATGAATAGCTTTGGTCAACCAGAAATTGCATTTTTTCTGCAACTAAATTATTTGGCTGAAAAATTTCATCCAGGTCTACTTTTTATTGACCTGCTTTCTGCCCCTCTGACCCCAGGCATTCTTACACTTTCCCAGTGTGCGTCTCAGCCTCTGGTGCCAACACAGTGAAAAGAACTATTCAATGGGATATAGCTAGGGTTATCCATTCCTACGCCTATTCCTAGCTCTCTCCTTCTTTATTGTCTCATCCTTGTACAAATGCTGTTTTAAACATTGAGGCAAGATGCCTTTCCAGCTTTGAAGGTGCAGTTGGCAATATGGAGAGATACATCCAAGTAGATTCCACTGCACGGGAGACTTCATTTAGAAAGGTTCATTTATAAACTGTTCTTCACCTGGAGTTTTATTTAATGTTTTTCATTCAGGTTAATTGTGGGCATCAGCTTAACAGCAACACCGGCTGGTTGAGCAGCAATAGTCTGGTCCCTTGCTGTCTCATGACTCAGTCATGGTCTTGAATTTTGAATGGAATCAAATGAAAATTGGTTTCTGAAGGGCCCCCAAAAGTGGCTTCTCTAAATAGCAGCAATCAATCAAAAGACAGTTCAGGGGCGGAGATTTGGGGGTGGTGCTGATGGGAGGAGTGGGGGTTGGTTTGGGTTTTTATTTTTCTGTTCGCCAAGAAGGTGCTAGAGAAACAAACTGCTTGTACTACACATCTGTAAATGATGTCCTGAAAGGTGAATTGTTGCAAACAGGCATAGGTGTGCAAAGCCAGATGAGTGTCTGACAGATGTGAGATAGATTTTGTGGCGTACTCACACCTGAATGTGTTGGAATACACGCTCTTAGGGAGTACTGCTTCAGCTGCCCATAGGGAGGGTTCATATCATGGGAAAACCCATTTCGACAGCCCAGCATTATTGACCTCTCGCAGTTTCCTTTTATGTTTGTCTCTGCCAACACACAGCCTTCTCTTACATCAGGTTTTTTCAGACCTCGTAGTTCACACCAGTGTAGCTCCACTCATGGTAACGCAATGTTTCCCTCAGTGTAGACAAGGCCCAAGAGGCACAGAAGTGACAGAGGCTATGTCTACACTGATGGCAGCAAAGTCACCGCCGTCAGATCGACTTATCTGGATCGACTGATCGGTCAGTGAAGACCCGCTCAGTCGATCCAGAAGTTGACATACTAAAACCACCTCCTCAGGTGGCATAGCACTGTGTCGATGGGAATGCGATTCCCGTTGGCACAGTGCAGTGAAGACGGCACACAGAAGAGAAGCACAGAAGTCGATGGGAGTTACGCAAATTCTTTGCATATTTTGCGTGACTCCCGTCAACTGCCGCTGAATCACCGAGGTAAGTGTAGACCAAGCCAGAGAGGCACATTCTGGCTGGAATGTGTACAGAGAGGGCCGGATTCTGAGCCTTGTTAAAGTTACCTTGTGCTATTGTCAGAGAATAGAATTCAGAGCAGCCCTAAAGACATGATCAATGTGGGATTTAAAGCCTGATTTAAATCCCAACCTGAACTGTATTGGTAGCCAAATAGCCAGTCCTAAGGACCTGACCCAACTGTCCTTTGTGGTGATGATATAAACACTGGAAACTGGAATGAGACCAACTATTTACAAAATTGCCATCAGATGTGAATAACTTTCAGGCACTACAACCTGGGGTTTACATCCTATTTGCAATCTCGTCAACCGTCTAGTCTACCATAACAAATGAGGGCAAGCTGTAATTACCCAAACTGATTTCCCTTTCCATCAGGTGGGGTATGTATTGTCCTTGACTACATACTGCTCCTAGAAAAACCTGTATACTCTTCCTTATCTGAAATAGGCTCCCATGGGGCACTCAACCTTTATCACAAGTGAACTTAGTTCTCAGTGCTGCACCCTGTGGATGCACCACAAAAAAGGGCTCTCTTTTCCAAATCAATTCCAAACAGATTAAGCTGGCTGACAATTATCACTTTGAACAAATATTTCCATCCATGCGCAAAACACTGTGAAAAAAGCAAACTTCCACTAAACGGAAAATAGAAATTGTTCCAAAATGACAGCTTTCATGATGTTTATGCCAAAAGGATCCTTAGAGCTTATGTGGTATTAAATAAATTTGCCACTGGTTAAAAATGTAAATTCTTTAAATACATAAAAGCCTAATGAAAAGACTTCCAACATTTTCCTTTTCCTGCTTCCCACTTGCCCTTTTATCTCCTTAGAAGAAAGCGTTGATTATAATTACAGTGGAGACTGAAATGTAAGCTTGATTTTATATATATATATATGGGAAGTGAAATGGGGCTCGTGTGTGTGTGAGTGACTGTGAGAGAGAGAGAGGTGAATTGTTTTATAGCATGAAAAGGGGCTTTTAATGTACTGAGTATATTTGGAATTTAAATGCACATAATTTAGAGAGAAAGACATATACACACACACCATGGATATGAGAAAAAGGCTCCTTTGAGATTCCATCGCCTCTTTCATGCTCTTAAGATGAAGACTAAAATAATCACATTAAGGGCCCAATCCTGCAGTCTCTGTGCCTGCAAAGCTCCCAGTGATCTCGGCCTGCATGGGGACTGCAGTGTGTAATTTTTTGCTTTTCATTGTCATAAATTTGCCAATGTGACTGGAGGGTGATCTGCTGGTTTCCAAGTGCTACAACTAATGCTCAGGCTCTTTATTACCCTGAAGTTGTTGTATGTGAGCCCAGCTATTAATGCATTTGCTGCACCTCCAACATTTGACTTGGTAAGAGAGCAATTAATTTCTGGCCGGATACTCTCATACTTTCCAATCTAGATCTTAATTTTTTTTCTCTAAAACATTTGATTTAGGTATGTTGCTCATGAATGTCAGGCACTAATAGTGGTAGCATAGTCAGCCATTTATTTGCGTGGAAGGTGGACAAAAGGATTAGCTAGGGAAAATCCAGCCCTTTAACTATCTACTCCCTATCTCTAGACATACAAGGCCTGATTCTCCATTGCCTTCCACAGTCGTCTACTCCATTGTTTTGATGTTGAGTGTAGTGAATAGGACACTGGATTGGGCCCAGGAGATCTGGGTTATATTCCCATCTCTACCACCAATATGTTGTATGACCTTGGGAGCATCACTTCACATCTCAGGGTTTGCCTCCCAGCCTGGGTAAGCAGACATGCACTACCTCTGCTCCACCTCACGTGCTAAAAACAGCAGCGTGGACATAGACTCACCCATGCCTCCCAGCCGGAGGAGACTGCAGCATGCTCCCAGCTGCAGTGTAGACATATCTTCAGAGTCTATTCTGAAACAAGGACAATATTCCACTCATACATCCCATGAGGAAATCTCCCCTTTTCATTAGTATGTCTGTGCAGTGTAGTCAACCAGAAAAAAACGTAGGAAGGTTCTGTGCAAGACATGCATTTCTGGGAGCAAACCTCAGTTATGACACTTACTGTTCCAAATGAGGACTTATCCTTAGAATACAGAGTGCTAAATGTAGTTTTAGGTTATATATACAGAAGAGGAGGCTTAGTATGAGGATACCCACAAAATTCTCTTGGGATTCTAACTGTGTGAAACACCCCATTTTCAATTCACAAAATTCTATTCACAGATCCTACTACTACTTTTGGTTATGATATTTGGTTTATAATACAGCATCTATAACTAATTGCAGTGTCTGTGATTATACTTTTTTGATACCTATAATTACTACTAGTTCATATAACCAGACAATTAAGTAGATGAACGATTTATTATTCCATTTGTTTTATAATTAATGCATTCTATTACAATTACTCAGTAATAATAAGAACAGAACAGCCATAGCGGGTCAGACCTATGGTCCATCTAGTTCAATACCCTGTCTTCCAGCAGTGGCCAATGCCAGGTGCATCAGAGGGAATAAACAGAACAGATAATCCTTAAGTGATCCATCCCATTGCCCATTCCCACCTTCTGGCAAACAGAGGCTAAGGACACTTCAGGGCATGGTTTTGCATCCTTGCCTATCCTGGCTAATAGCCATTGATGGACCTATCCTCCATTAACTTCTCTAATTCTTTTTTGAACCCTATTATAGCCTTGGCCCTCACAACATCATGTGGAAAAGAGTTCCACGGGTCGACTATGCGTCGTGCGTTTGTTTATTTTAAATTGCTGCCTATTAATTTCATGTGATGATCCCTAGTTCTTACGTTAAAAGGAATAAATAACACTTCCTTATTTACTTTCTTTCCACCAGTCACGATTTTATAGACCTCTATCATATCCCCCCCTTAGTCCTCTCTTTTCCAAGCTGAAAAATCGCAGTCTAATTAATATCTCCTCCTATGGAAACTGCTCCATACCCCTAATAAGTTTTTGTGCCCTTTTCAGTACCTGTTCCTATTCCAATATACCTTTTTTGGGATGGGGACACCAGATCTGCACAGAGTATTCAAGGTGTGGGCTTGCCAGGGGTATATATAGTGGCATTATATATCTTATTATCCCTTTCCTAATGGTTCCCAACATTCTGTTAGCTTTTTTGACTGCCACTGCACATTGAGTGGATGTTTTCAGAAAGCTATCCACAATGACTCCAATATCTCTTTCTTGAGTGGTAACAGCTACTTTAGACTCCATCATTTTATATATATAGCTGGGGTGATATTTTGCAATGTGCATTACTTTGCATTGATCAGACATTGACTTTCATCTGTTATTTTGTTGTCTGGTCACCCAGTTTTGTGAGATACCTTTGTAACTCTTTGCTTTAATCTGCTTTAGACCTAACTATCTTGAGTAGTTTTGTATCATCTTCACATTTTGCCACCTCACTGTTTACCCCTTTTTCCATATCATATATGAATATGTTAAACAGTACTGGTCCTAGTTCAGAGCCCTGGGAATGTCACTATTTACCTCTTGCCCTTCTGAAAACTGACCATTTATTCCTACCCTTGGTTTCCTATCTAACCAGTTACTGATACATAAGAGGATCTTCCCTCTGATCCCATAGCAGCTTTCTTTGCCTGAGAGTCTTTGGGAGGGACCTTGTCAAAAGCTTTCTGAAAATTTAAGTATACCATATCCACTGAATCACCCTTGTCCACATGCTTGTTGACCCCCTCAAAGAATTCTAGTAGATTGGTGAGGAATTATTTCCCTTTACAAAAACCATGTTGACACTTCCCCAACAAATTGTGTTCATCTATGTTTCTGATAATTCTGTTCTTTATTATAGTTTCAACCAATTTGCCTGGTACTGAAGATAGGCTTATTGGCCTGTAATTGCTGGAATCACCTCTGGAGCCTTTTTTAAAAATTGGTGTCACATTTGCTATCTGGTACAGAAGCTGATTTAAATGATAGGTTATATACCATAGTTAGTAGTTCTGCAATTTCACATTTGAGTTCCTTCAGAACTCTTGGGTGAATACCATCTGCTCCTGCAGAATTATTACTGTTTAATTTACACCAATTTGTTCCAAAACCTCCTCTAATGAGACCTCAGTCTGGAACAATTCCTCAGATTGATCACCTAAAAAGAATGGTTCAGGTTTAGGAATCTTCCTCACATCAGCTGTGAAGATCAATGCAAACAATTCATTTAGTTTCTCCGCAATGACCTGGAGTGTTCCTTTAGTATCTCGATCATCCAGTGGCCCCACTGGTTGTTTAGCTGGCTTCCTGCTTCTGATGTACTTAAATTTTCTTTTGCTGTTATTTTTTTTGAGTCTTTAGCTAGTTGTTCTTCAAATTCTTTCTTGGTCTTCCTTGTTATATTTTTTACACTTGACCTGCCAGGGTTATGCTCCTTTCTATTTTCTTCAATTGGATTTAATTTCCACTTTTTAAAAGATGCCTTTTTTGCTTCTAAATGCCTTTTTTTTGGTCCTCTTACTATGTTTTTTAATTTAGGGTAAACATATACATTGAGTCTTATTATGGTGTCCTTAAAAAGTTTCCATGCAGCTTGCAGGGATTTCACTTTTGGCACTGTACCTTTTAATTTCTGTTTTATTAACTTGCTCATTTTTGTGTAGTTCCCCTTTCTTCAATTAAATGTTTGCTATCATTTGCTTCACCCCGCCCCCCCGGATGTTAGATTTTATTATGTTATGGTCACCATTACCAAGCAGTTCAGCTATGTTCACCTCTTGGACCAAATCCTGTGCTCCACTTAGGACTACATCAATAATTGCCTCTCATTTTGTGGGTTCCAGGTAGCTGTGCTCTAAGAAGCAGTCATTTAAGGTGTCAAGAAACTTTATCTCTGCATCCCTTCCAGAGGTGACATGTACCCAGTCAATATGGGGATAGTTGAAATCCCCCATTATTATTGTTTTTTATATTTTTATAGCTTCTCTAATTTCCTGGAGCATTTTACAATCAACAGTACCAGGTGTTTGGATGTCTCCAAATTCAGTGTGAACAATAGGTTCAGACTGCTTGCAATTTGACTGGAATAGGTCACCTGAGGGAAGTTACAGGGTATTTTCTAATACTCCTGGTTCTAGTGAACCCTGTGGGAACACACACATACACACATGAAACCCAGCCCTTAGTTAGATATTTCCAATGAACTTCAACCATGGAAAAACCAAGTTCATGCAAATCCAAATTTAAATTTGTAGTGCCTGGTAACACATAGAAAACGCTTCAGTCATGAAGAAAAAAAGAAGTAATTATAGTCATTTTGAACATTTGCACAGCTCCATACATGTCCCTCTTGTATTAAAAGAGAAAAAGCCAACTGAGGCAAAGTTTTCTATAGTAAACAGAGGGGAAACATTATTCCATGGGTTATGTATCCCATTCTTGTACTGCTAATGTCATGCTTGTGTTTTGGTTTGTAGACTGCTGACTGCACATTGATATAAAGGGCCTCCCGCTGGGATAAAGGGTCACTACCAAGCCTGGGGGTGATACTTAGCTTGAGAAATATAGGCTCTTATGAGGAAACTCTTGTTAAAGGAGTTTAAAAGAAAAGAGTAATTTTATTACTAACTGAGACATGTAAATATTTCAGGAAGATTCTTTTAAAAAATATTTTCAATGTATTTCCTATGAATGTAATTTGAAAATGGATTCTGAAAACACTGCTTCATACACTGAATTTCTTCTCAGTAAGTTTGGGCAGATAGTACGAAAAGCCAGGCATTATGACCCCAGTATAATAGGACATGACACCAAAAGGTATTTGTGGAAGAGATCCTCAAATTTCTACACCCTGAAATACAGAGTATGTCATCCATGGCATGCCTGCTTGCTATCTAAGATGGAGGAGGAGAAGCTCCTAAAACTATACTTTACCTACCCTAGGAATAAACTATGCAAATTAAAAATAAGACACCCTGGCACATTTTTGGAAATTAAGGGTTTCTGGGTTACATTGAACAAAGGCAATTTAGAAAATGCTCACCTTGCTGGCTGAGATGTGGCTTTCTCAGGCTAGGTGGAGGCGGGAGAGTGGGGGTGAGGAGGAAGAGATCTCAACAATGTTCTGCATGCCCCCATCCAGTCTGTCTCACCGTTTCTTTGTCCACATGAAAGACTAGGAAATTAATTTATATATTAGGCCACGCTATCCAACTTCATGTATGATCTTCTTCTTAGGAAAGATAACATGGGCCAGATTTTCAGATTGCAGGCACTAAAATCAGTATACAGAAAGTAGTATCACAAGGTGAAGTGCTGGGTCATGAGCACTTTTGAAAGGCTGCCCCCACCTGTGAATCCTGAGCACTTGCAAATTTGACCTCAGTGCCAGTCTTGCTGCAAAATGATTAACAGTAGGATTCTATTGTATCTAATCACTGTCCTCCAGTAGAAGTGGCCTGCAGTGCCTTACATGATCTATGGCTGGCCTGAAGGTTATGGCCACTCCTCACTAATCCAAACCATGCATTTTGCATCTGCTATTGAACTGAGGGTGCAAATCTGGCAATGTGTGTCTCTAACTGCTTGGTGTCGGCTGCACACAAATTACACAGAAGTGCAAACCTTCTGGTGCAATTCATTGGTTGAGGTTAGGAAAGTCAAATGTGCAGGTAGGAGGTGGCTGGAATTTTCACAATTTCAATTGCGTTTCTTTAAATTAATGTAATTAACAATAAATGCAATAAATACAATTTATTATAGAAGTCCCGGGGAAGTTAGTCGGAGTTAAAAATATGCACTGAGAAAGGATTGCTGCTTTTGGCATTGTAATAAATAACAAATGTCACAGGATTAAAATTAAGCACATGCTTAAGTGCTTTGCTGGATTGGGGCAAGAGTGTTCAGCTCCAGGAAGATTCTAATCCTTATTGCCCCATACAAAAAGTACTCCAGTCACGTACAATGCACAAGAGCAAACTGAATTTGTATTACTAGCCAATAATTGTATTGCTGACATTCTCCAAAAGACCTATTCAAACCATACAGGGTGACTTTTTTCTTTTTTTCTTTTAACACACAAGACCCTGAGAAATTTCAGGGGAACAAATAGAATGAAGTGTCCTTGGAGCGATAGATTCATTAAATTATAGCTTGCAGGTTTTTGTATGCGTCCATGCCTGGTGTCTGAGTGAGCACATCAGGCTTGTGTGGAACAATAGCAAGAGCTGCTCCTGTTTAGCTGTCAAACAAAGGAAACAACTAAACATCAATTTTTCCTGTTTCTGAAAAGGAAGGGAAAAAAGATCCTCTGTGCCAAAGACAAATATAGATTATTTGTAACCACTGCAAGGCAGAATGAATGGAGGCAGATTCAATGGAAGGCCTTTTTCTATGTAGCTCCTGTTCTGTGGAAACCTGTCCAAGCACTGAGCAACCCCCGAAATCCCTTTTGTAGCATGCTAAATGGGGGAGAGGGTTATCTTGCAGATGCAATACGATAAAAATCAAACGTGTTGATTTTCAAGAGGTTTTTCCCCTTATGATTTTATTTTGAAAATATTTTTTTCCACCCGTTCACAGGGGTGTGGAAAGCAGCAGTGGGCTCCCATACAGTCAGTTAGATTCAGACAATATTCAAAGGTGATGTGGAAGATGATGCAACTTTTACATGGGTCAGGATGACTGAATGCCTATGGGCTTGAGATAAATCTTAGCACTCTGGAAGGACTCCCATTCATTTCACTGATTTCAGTGGGCTTTAGATTGGGAACTAGGAATCTAAAGTAAGCATACACTGGTGTAATTTACATGCTGGGCTAGAAGAAGGTGTAAAGTATACCAGCTTACACTCCCTTTAATTCAGCTCTGAATTTGGCCTTACATATCCACTCTGCCAGTTTCTGTATTTGCTTTTTACCTTCCCTAGCTCTGGTTCTAATTCAGCAGAGCACATCTCTAACTTCAACAGGACTTCAATGTGTGCTTTGCTGAAAAGGGATGCACAACTAAGCATATGCTTGAGTACTCTGCAGAAGTGGTACGCTAATGAAGGGCATATGAAAATAAATAGCTCAACTCTTAAACGTGGCTTACAGTGAAAAGTAAAAGTAGAGAACGTACACCAACATGTATATAAATAAAAAGTCAGCAAATGCATTTGGTCAGGAAACACTCCCACACAGAAAACACAAAATGACTATGTAGCTCAAGAAAGCTATATTTCACAGCACTGAGTAATAGCCCCTTTGTTTTTTAGCAGCTATTTGCACATTCCACTGCAAAAATTGCACTACAGAAAAAATATCAAATTGCCAGTGTGAGGACAAAGATCAAAATCTTTATTTCTCAAGAAAATCCAGTACTGTATTCCATGTGCTTTTGTTTCCTGCGAAAGAAACATTAAAACAGGAAAGAAAAGGTTTTTCTGTCATTGTAATGGAGGCCCTCACCCCAGGAGCTACCCCAGTGGTCCTGTGCAGCACTGCAATTGCAGCGCTGCCTCAGTTTCCCCCGGCGGGGTTTCAGTAAGTCCAATGAGCATATATGAGCTCCTTCAAGCATCTAGTTTATTTAATCCAAAGGCAGAACATTATACATATAGGCTCCACCCTCTCCAGCCAGGAGAGAGGGGCTAAGGGCCATGTTAACCTTAGCCCATCAATCCCCACTTATTCCCATGTATCTTGCTAGTGAAACCCTCTTGATACAGAGCCTTCTTCTGCAGTCAGACCCTCTTATCATCCAGGGAAGGGTCTTTCCCTTCAGGTCAAATCATGATCAAATTATGACAACTTTCCCTCAAAATAGCATCTAATTCCTTTGCTCTGCAGCTCCTGATGCTGCCTAGCAAAGTCCATCCGTTGGAAGGTAGTTTTGGCAAAAACTCTTCCCTTTTGGAGCCTATTCCACCTAGGAACATTCTTCCTTGGCTTCCTTTCCTGGTGAGCCCCCTCTGCAGCTCCCTTTGAGAAGCTCCCCCCTAAGAGCTCTCTCTTTCTGTGTCCTGTGCCTCTCTCCAGAGGGGGAGCCTCTATGCTTTAGGCAGACCCCATTGGGAGTAGCTCCCTTACCAGCTCCCCTGAGGAGTTCTTTCCCCAGGGCTTCTTTTCGGTGTGTTTTCTCCTGCCTGAGCCCCTATAATCTTTTATAAAGCCCAACTGTTCCTTAACTAATTAACTATTTCCCAGTTACTCTAGGTTAACAACTTCCAGGCCAACCTGAGCTGCCTCATTCCCCTTGTGGAGCATGTCAGAGGTAGAGGGGGCCAGTTATCCTCTGACCATCATTTCTAATGCTTTCTGTTTGGGTTGCAAATGATGTTGCTTTTCAGCAAGGTGGCTGCTATCTGAAGTAACCTCAGAAATACCACTGAGGAGTTGAGAGAAACAGGGTGGGTGAGGTTATCTCTTTTATTGCACCAACGTCTGTGGGTGAAAGAGAGAAGCTGATCTTCAAATATCTCCAATACCCAGGGGCTGGCACAGCTACAACACTGCAAATAATTTTAAGTTGAAACTTTCTTGATTACAAAGATTACTAGTGCAAACTGTGGATCAAGTCCTACCATCATTCTTTGGGCATGTGGAAGATCCTAGGGAGCTGATCCAATGCCTTTTGATTTCAATGGAAGGACTCCCAAGGACTTCAGTGGGTATTGGATCAGACTCTATGCATAGCAGAAATGTTTTCAAAGGAGGAGGCTGAAGACTGCAAAGAGGCCATACAGGGAAATTCTCCACCCCATATGCATCATCAATGTAAGGTGGGGAAAAGAAGGCCTTTCCCATTTCCTCTGGCCAAAGATATTTAGAGGTAGTTGAGTTAGGTTCAGCTTAACAAGAATACAACAAAGGAGAGGACTCTGGAAAGGGGACATATTTGAAGAATGATGGTTCCTGAATCTCCATGACCAGGGAGATTTACCAGAAACCTGTGCCTGCCTGAACATAACATCTTAAGGAACCTCATGCATCTCTTTGGCCTAAAGTTTGCCCTAAAGAGTTGTGTGCACAGCTGCCACTTTGGTTAATGGTGAATATAATGCCCAGCACCCTTGCTGAACACAGTCTCCCTAGTAAGCACCAGAGCCAGGTTTGCCAGCTGCCAAAAAGGCAGGTTTGGTTACTTTATTTCAACCTGCTTAAATAATATGTGAAGGTATTTTAGACAAGTTATTACGGTAGAGCAGCAGACAATGGTCTCCCCTTCAGTAAGTCCTATAGATTGAAGGCACGCCTAGATTTCTATACACTGGTCAGTAATTTCTTTCAGCGAGACAATCAAACTGCTTCCAGCCAGATGGGCTCTAAACAGCCATTCCCTAGCAACGGGGGAGTCAATCCAGAAACATATACTGTGCTATCTTCATGCAGACCTCTCATGGACTCTCATGCTCTGTGAGGGGAGAAGACTAGGGTGAGAAGAGTGCACATTTCCAGGAATGAAACATTTCAATGCTCTTCTTTTGCTTGGAATTGGAGCTAGGACATGTTTATCACATACAATCCTCATCAGCTATTGGAGTGGTAACTAATACCACACCCTCCTTAGGAAAGGTCATTTGACCATCTCTCTAGGCCAGATACCCAGATGAGGGGAAAACATCAAAGCACCACTGGACCAGATTCCTGGCTCAGACTAAGTTTGCTTGGCTCTGTAACAGCTACCCTGCAACTGCTCGTAGACAGAGGCACAGAGATGTGAAGTGATTTACCAAAGGTCACACAAGCAAGTTATTAGCAGAACTGGGAACAGAACCCAGGCCCTGAGAATCTCAATACTGTTCCCTAGCTACTAGATCATGCTGCCTCTAACACACAACCCTATTGCTTTGTACTTTATTCTACCTTCTACAGACTATTACAGCTAGTGAGATTCATAATGGTTTGGTTGTCTTGGGGTATTGGCAAGAGTTTAAGAAGCACAATACTAATTTACATCAGCTGTTGCACAATAATGCAAAACTGTTGCAGTTTATAGCTGCATAGAAACCTGACTAATCTTCAGTTCTGACCAGAGAAAACAGCAAAAAACATGTAACTGGAAGACAGTGTCTATGTGTAGCACTAGTCAGGTAGGTACAGGAAACCCCCTCCCCCTCATCCTGCCTGCCTCTGCCCAAAATGGTTATTGGTTTGGGATGCTGACACATTAACAATATGATGCAGTATATTCTACTTCAGTATCATTTTTTGTTAAACAATTCCCCTCCTTGTTACAAATATACATGGCCATCTGAGTGGAGTGCACCATCTTGAAGTCTTCAGAAAATCTGAGAAAAATATTTAAGATTATAGTTTTAAAATGTACAGGTGATTGGAGCAGGCTGTACAGGTTGGCCTTTTCTTTTCTACATTCCCTATAGACACCACATTAACACTGGATTCTTGTTCAGTTCAAGATTATGGTCTTGAAAGCCCTGAATTATGCCTATGTATTATTTATACATCAGCGGTGTGCTTGATACTTATGAACCTGGTTTTGTGGGACTGTCTCTCACTCTATATCCCTGATACCACTTAAGCTTGGTTGAGAGTCTCTTGTTAATCTGAACTCTTGACCAATGGCAGGTTCCTTCGGCCATGGCACCTGCCTTTGGAATTGTCCCTCATGAAATCCATCACAGCCCATGTCCAGCAGTGGCCCTCAGGGCATGATGCAAGGTTCATTTATTTAATTACAATTTTGACTGACTTTGTGGCTTGGTTCTTAGTTTCTGTTATTGCAAGGAGCATATATAATTTTTGTTTTGATCTCTGTAATTATGGCCTTCTGTAACGGGGTTGCACTCACCACTCTTGCATCTCTTGCTGGTGAATGTGGGAAATAGCTCTGCAGGTCCCAGCGCCCCCATGTGGTTGTGTCTTGCTCATTACTGCCACCTTGGGACCCACGTCTCTTCAAAGCCTATGGTGTCTGCTTCATGACACAGCCCTCCAGCCATGCCACAATCTGTGCTCTCCCCCGTTCCAGGGGATTCTGCAGTCCCAGTCTAGCCATTTCCTTCAATGGCAACTGCAGTCTACTGTACAGCCCTTAAGTCAGTCTCAGCGGCTCCTTCTCCAGAGCCAGCCACTGCTCTGTCCAAGGTGCTGACCTCCCTCGACCTGCACGGCAGCCAGCCTTCCTAACTGAACTCCTGGGAATGACTGCCCCTTCCGCTCTCTGCTGGCTGCCTATAGTCCCGAGGCTGCCTATAGTCCCTATAGTGCCCGAGTCCCTACCGCAGCTTGCGATGCTTTGGTGTGCGTCCTCTTACCTACCTGTGCTCTCTGTCCCAGTCCTCTTTTCCATTACCTCCTTAACGTCCCCTTCTGGGTGTGGGAGATGACTCCTGGCCAGACCCACAGTCATCACAGCCACCTCCTTCTGGACCACCTCTGACCTAACCTGGTTTCTGGGCTGCATCTTCCTAAGGGGGCACTACCTTTTTTTATAGCCCTCTGTGTGGCATCTGAAGCACCTCTTTGGCTTCTCCTTGGCCATGGGCCTCTTTCTCCTGCTCAGGCTCTTTCCTAGGGCTAGCCTCACCCTTCCATGTCAGGTATGGGCACTCCCTTTTCAGATGCCCCTCTTGTCCCCAGGACCAAACATGCCCGCCCCCTCTCTTTTCTTCTCACAGGTGGGACTTCCTTTTCTTTCCCCGGATGGGGCTTCTGTCCCCAATCCTGGTAGGGTCACTCCGTTCTCCAGGGTCCCTGTCAGTCACAGACATAACAGGGTGCCATTTCAGCCACTGGTTGCCTGACCCTGGTCTCTTGCTTCTGCCCTCACTCCCCACAGCCTCTATGGATTTCCTCACTCAGCAGCTTGAACAAGTATAACTGCTCCTCCTCCAGCTGGGCCACATAGGCCTGCAGGTTCTCCTGTGCCTCTCACTGTTTTTGTTGGATCCTGAGCACCTGCTGCTGTAGAGCCTGATGTTGCCCTTCCTGCTTGTCAGCCCCTATTAGCAGGGGTTGTGTCCTGGGAGCCCAATACGGCAGGGCACTTGAGCTTTCTGCAAAACAAGCTTCAACTAGCTGTGGATCCATAGTTTCTCCACCTCCCTGAATTGCCTTAGATCAGGGTTTATCTTTTCACCAGACTTCTCCTTGTCCCCTCGTATCAGGGCCAACCACGATTCACCATCTCTCCAACCCCTCTGCTGGACAATATTCCCCATAGTCTCCTATCCTCCCCTTATGACAGGGGTGACCGTCTGCCTGTGTTCTCCACTTGTTACAGGGTTGCACTCACTGCTCTTGCACCTCCTGCTGGTTAGTCTGGGGAATAGATCTGCAGGTCCCAGCGCCCCATGTGGTTGTGTCTTGCCCGCCGTTACCTCCACATTAGGACATACATCTCTTCAAAGCCCGCAGCATCCACTTCATGAGGCAGCCCTCCAGCTGTGCCACAATATGTTTCTCCACACCTCCCCAGGGGATTGCAGTCCCAGGGTATGTCTATATTGACAGTGGCACTGTTGGCACTGCCAGATCGATTCTGCTGGATCAATTGAGCGGCAGTGGAGACCTGCTCAATTGATCTGGAAGTCAATGGTGTTAATCCACCCCCGCAAAAAGATTAACGCTGCGTCGACAGGAGGTCATTTCCTGTCAGCACAGTGTAGTGGGGATGCCGTGGTAAGTAGAAGTTAGGAAGATGATGGGAGATATGCAAGCTGCACTACATAGCTTGCATATCTCCCACTGACTGCCACTGAATTTAACCAGCAGTGTACACCAAGCCCTAGTCTAGCCACTTCCTCCCGTGGCAGCTGCAGTCCACTGTCTGGCCCTTAAGTCAGGGCTCTCAGCTGCTCCTTTTCCAGAGCCAGCCACTGCTCAGTCCAAGGTGCTGTCCTCCCTCGGCCGGCAGGGCAGCCAGCCTTCCCCCCTGATGCTCCTGAGAATGACTGCCCCTTCTGCTCTCTGCCTGTATAGGGCCTCCTCAGCCCTGACTGGCTTCTCCTACTGCAGCTTCTCTAGGGCAGCTGCCCCACCACTTCTCCTTCTGAGAGTGAGAGCCACTGTCAACGTTAGTGGCATCATTTGTATGTTATTTTCTGTTCTTGTTATAGTTAGTAATAAGTAACTTTACTTTTTTTCTCATTCCAAGTGTCATGAAAATATTTTGCCTATAACTAAAATGCGTGTTTTGTTTGGCATTTTTAGATGCCATTAACAGAGAAGCTCTCCACAAAAATGTTGATAAACGCAAAGCTCAAATTTAGGTTGTTGACCTTGTTACTGATTCAAGTTCTTTAGTAAACAAGCAAATCATTTTGACAAAAGGGTTTCCATCAAACAAGCCATTTTCTAGGAATTCAATATCATTTATGACAATAACCTACTAGCAATGCTCCTACTGTATTGACAGTATCATCAGGAGAGTACACACAGACATTTGTTGACTTCATATCCAGGAAAATTCACAACATTTCTTTTCCAAGCATGACAGTTTGGTTCAAATTGTTTATCTTTTTCCCCATATCATCCATCTGGAGAGAACCAGAAAAGTATAAAAACACATTTTAAGCTTTCGTTACAGTTCTTTTCTCAGGCAATTAAACTGAAACAGGCATTGAAAATGTGTGTTGGGAAAAGCAACATTCTTAGTTTCTAAAATAAGCTTTTAACATTTTAAAAACCAAAACATATACTGGGCACTTGCCAGTTTTGCCTAATATGAATGGAGCAGCTTTCTTTAGTATATGCAGTGTTGTTATTTATGATTTTTATCACAATAGAACATCAAGGCTCCAATCAAGATTGGCACCTGACTCTATTAGACCCCGTGCAACATAGTAAGCGACGCCAGGAAAAAAAGTTGCAATATAAATACACAAGACACCCACCCACCCATCTATTGGAGTGCAAGAATGCTGAGGTGGAGGACTCCCTCTACTAATAAACATTAGAAAACCAAACCAAAACAGCTTGATGCCTACACAGGATGATTGTTGTGGCTCTTGTAGCTTCATTCAAGTAGCTGGTTGAGAAGACTGGCAGTGGTTATATTGGTTTTGATGTTTAACATCAGACTTGCTTGAGGTTATTTGCTTGTAGACATTGAATCTTAGATGTTGCTAGACTTCTACCTCTTCGTGTCCATCCAGAAGGATGGAGAAAGCACAGGCCTCTATCAGGCATGGTGGCATTGCATAACCAGAAGGCCAGCAATCTCTGCAGCAGCCATTACAAGTCATGAAGGCCGAAGGAAGCAAGCAGGCAGCAAAGCTTCTTCCTTTAGTTCAGTATTTAACATCAATAGAACAAAGGCAATTTATACTAGTTGAGGAGCTACCCCTGTAACTGAAGGAGGACAGCAGGTCAGGAGACTGAGAATGGATCTGCCTGGGATGGCAAGAAAGGATGCGAAGAGTGGGAGAATACTCCCAAAGTTTGCACGGTTTATAGACATGCTCATTTTCACAGGCTTCTGGACAAAACTTCCAAGCCTTTTGAAATTCACCTCTGACTCATCCACATGTCAGGGATTATTAGTGATCCTAGAAGCACTCAGTGTTTACACCTTAGTAAAAGGGAGGGAAATGCTACATTATAAAAATGTTGTAAAGAATATTATCTCAAGAGAAAGCGCCTGCAATAAACTTAGTACAACAGTTCAAATGGAGGCACTACATATATCCTCATTATAAACAATGGGCGGTTTTCCTAGGGGATCTCAGCCTGAACTGGTATCCTTTTTGAAGACTGTCCCGAAGAGAAGATCTGGAGTATATACTCATATCTGTGCATGCACACACAGCCATGCTAAAACTAGGTGCTTGATTAACATGGACCTCCATGCCCTACTGTTCTGGTGCATGCCACTCCTCCCTTACCATCTACGGATCTAGTCAGATCAGGAACATAGGAAGCAAAATAATCTTTTTTCTAATACAAACACTGATTATGCATCAGTAGCAAAAGAAAGGCTATACAAGAAAAAATTACATGCAAATATTCAAGAGACCTAAAGAACTTAGAAACATGACAAGAGAAAGATTCAAGGCATTGCCCTTGAAAGAAAACATAGAAGAAACATGCCCTATTGATGGAAAAGCTCAACCTCTGATTTCAGTATGTTGCCTTCGAGTTTAAGGTTATGGCTACTGCAAAGAAGAGGGGGAAGGTTTAATCAGGGCATGTTTGCTGAAAGCTGCAGCAGCAAGAAAGTGAGCTTCTGTAGAGATAGCCATAAAAACAGTGTGATTAACAAGAAGGGCTGCCAGGGTTGTGATTTAGTCATTCCTGCCATCCCACAATTGCCACACCATTTCTGTCTTTATTTACCTATATTTTGGTGCTGCACCAGCAGCCAGTAAGAGGTTCCAGAGAAGGGGAATGTGGACGGATGTTGGAGGAGAGGGGACAGCTGCCAACCTAAGTATTTCTTGGATTTACCTCACAAGGAAAAGGATTTGAGCAACACATCCCTAATTCCAATAGCATGTGTGTTTTATTTATTTTTGGCACTACACTCCTGCTCCTATGCAACCAGCACAAGGTGAGCGGTGCTGGCAAGGGGAAATCTTTGCAATGATCATTAGGACTGAACATGCTCATTCTTAGGAAAAAGTCTGTAAGGTTTTATTCTTGTTTTAGCTGCCTGCCTGTCACCAGTGTCATGCCAGTGACCCACTAGCTATTGGCATCTACTGGATTTTGCAACGTTCCTTCATGGTCAATCACATTGTTCTAGCCAACCCACCCACTGTGACTGGCATTTACAGCAGCCTTGATTTGCATGTTGCACACTACAGAATTCAAACTAGAATTTAAAAAGTCTTAAAACAATTGATTTACAAGTGTGGACCTAATTTATATTCATTTTTGGCACCTTCCCTGTAGAAGTTGGACCTCATCCAAATTGTTGTCACTCTGTCCAAAGGGAAGAAGATTTTACAATCCCCTTTCAAGATGAGAATTTGTTTTTCTTGATCCCTTTAATATGGGCACGAATACCAGGGATGTGGCCAGCGAGTCTGCTCACCGTGAGAGCTTACATGACAACACCCCCATTTTCTCAGGCAGAACGCCAGGCAGGATCTATTACCATGTATTCCATGACTCAGCTGTCCCAGGCCCTATTTTCAAGCTGGAGGTCAGGATTCAGTTCCCCTTCCATCTATTATTCTTCCCCCAGGAAAAGCCTTGTTCACTTCAAGAGGCTGTGTGGTCTGGGATGAGGATTATCTCTTATTCAGTGCATGTAGAAAACCTAGCAGAATGGGCTTCTAGGCATTCTTATAATATTTTTATTTCATGGTGAGTTTAGGATTTGGACCATTGGTTATAGATAGGATGGGGTCAGAGGAGAGATGTCTGTAAGACACCTTACAAAGCATATAGTTAAACTTTGCAGCACATGTAATAAAACATACAGCATAAAAGCACAAACATCCTTTTGAAAGGGCTTCTTGGCAACCATGCATTTAGCTATCACACTTGCTCTCTGGAAAACGGAATCTTCTTGACTGCAGAGCCAGTGGTAACAGAGGTGAGGGGAAAAAAGAGGAAATATAGGATTAGAAAATGGATTTCTCTTTGCTTTTAAGCTGTCACCTTGAAACCTCTCTCACAAATCCTGAAAGCTTGTCTACCATGTTAATGAACTGGATGGATGAGAGTTCACAAAGAGTAATGCTTTGAGTCCTTTAAACATGTTATTAACAGTTAATGATTTCTAATTAATTGCTATAGAAACCTTAATGATTGGGTCTTTCAAATATCACATCAGGATTTTTCGCTTCTCTTCTCCATACAATCAACATAAATTTGGGCATGTTGGTTCATGGCTTGACTATTGTGGGGGTAGTGAGCATTATCAATGTACAAAATAGTTCATCGTAGAGTTTTAAATTACAGCAGGGATGTATTGATTAAATCAAAATAATTATTGTTGAAAAAGAGCAATGGTAGGTCTTGGAGAAAGCTATCACCCATTAGGTCATTTAATCTTCTGAAACTAATTGCAATTTGAAGTTTTATTGATTTGAGAATCCATACTTCAAATGGCAAAGAAATCATGCATCTATTTGAAAAGGACTTGGAAATGCTGTGAATAGCCCTTAGTATAATGTAGTTGGACTAACTAATGTAACAGGATTAGAAAATGCAAAATTTTAACAGTTTGGCAAAGGATGTGATAAATTCATTGTCATTTGGAGCCTTTAAATCAAGCCTGGATGTCTTTTCAAATATAGGCTCTAAAGTTCAACCACATGTTATTGAGGTTGATGTAGGAAATACTGGGTGAAATCTTCAGTGTTTGTTATGCAGGAGGTCAGACCAGCTGAATATAAAAGTCCCAGCTGGATTTTCCTATGAATCTAAGAAAAAACTACAATGGGGGTGGACGGGACCCTTAAAATGGTGCTGGTGAGGAACAGATAGCTCACTGCTGTTATACAGCACAACACACCTGATGCCATCCCCGTGAGTAGGGTTGGGTCAGGTCAGGACAGTAAACAGATTGGGGACCTATTGTATTAATTTCAGTGGAATATATGGGACCAAAGAGCGAAAGGTGTCAGCATTAAATAGTGTTAAACAAGGTTCAGCGCTAGGTATACAGACCCTTCAGCCTGCTTAGTGCCATGGAAAAACATTATTACAAGCCTTTTAACTTTTTATTAAAAACATA
Source organism: Emydura macquarii macquarii (assembly GCF_026122565.2). NCBI lineage: Eukaryota > Metazoa > Chordata > Testudines > Chelidae > Emydura > Emydura macquarii. The sequence goes on along the minus strand of NW_027132983.1, from coordinate 5,125,786 downwards.
AAAAAGGAAAAACAATTAAAGCATTTGAAATGTTTTTAAAGTAAGTCTGTCTTAATACTTTACATCCCTCGTTCCCTTTCTCTGTAGCTGGAGAGTTTTTAGAAGGAAAACCCCTATTTGACAGTCTTAGATGGTAAAAACTGTCATTTTGGGGAACAAGAGAAGAGGTTAGTTGAGATGGGCTGGAACTATTGTTATTGCTCTTGCTGTTAAAGTCTGATTCCATTTTCTAGAAACACACGCACCCGCACCTACCCCCCCCCCCTTTTGTCTTTGTTGCCTTTCTTTGTAGCCTCATTGCAGGAGAAATGCAAGCACAGCAGATGGTCTGATCAGCAACTCCAGAGACCTGGCAAACTTGTACCAGCATCAGGCTTGGATGGGCATTGCTGTAAACCAGTGACCAGAAATGTAGCTAAAAATCAGTGTCGCACAATATGCGGTTTTGGCTGGCCAAGCCAGACCCTTATTAAAGAGAAGGAAAAAGGAGAGATACAAGAGAAGATAAGGAAGGAAAAGGACACTGTCTCTTTCCCTAGCTCTCCCCCAAAGTCTCACATCCCAGGTGGTATTTGGGATTTAGCTGAAGTCAGTGGGGGTGGTGGTGTCATCTTGGTCCCTCTCTGGCCCAGTGTAGACACAATGGTTCCATGAGATGGGGGGGGGGAGGGGAGGAAGGAGGAGGCAGCCATGATGGTGATGTTCACTTCTTCCCATTCTCTCATCTTTTACTCAGCATTTATATTCATGCCCCCCCCCCCCAAAAAAAAATCTTTTTGAAGATCCCAAAAGGGAGCAACAGGCAAATAGACCATCCCTACTTATTTTGTCCAGCAAGGCCTAATTTCCAGCAAACTAGTATTGGTTCTCCGATTTCTGGTTACACACTGTGTATCAGACATGATCTTAACACAGTCCTGGAATTAGATCAGTAGGCCTTTTTATTTCACCTAATTCAGTCTTTCCTCCCCCCCCCAATCAACATTTATTATCCAACAGTCGACCTAATCACAATTAAGATAGTTTGCAGGTCCAGTTACCACAACAGACATTAGATGTCTAAAATACTGCCATATCAAATGCTGTGGTATTTCAGAAGATGGCACTCTCCCATTTGAGTTAAAACAGATGTCACAGGGCACTGTGCTAACTGACATGCCATCTTCTGGATGACACAAAGACAAGCTCCTAGTTACTTGTGGTCATTAAAGAACCAACTAAGCTTTCTATGTACCACTACCACCACGTTCTTATCAATAAATCTCTAATCACTTCACAAAGGAGGTCAGTATCATTATCCCCATTTTACAGATGGGGAAAACTGAAGCAGAAGGAAATTTACTAGCCCAATGTTAACCAGCAAGGAATAGAACCCATGTCTCTCAAGTGCCAGTGTCAAGAAACACTAACGTACACTACCTTCCATGTACAGAGACCATTTCACCCAACACTGAATTACAGCTCTCTCTAGTATGGAGGGTGGGAACCAAAACAAGAAAAAACAGTGACAGCAACATTGCTTGATAATGTTCTCAAAGACAAGGGAAGAATAATCTTATATAGTCATAAGTACAGGAGACAGAAAGTGAGCTTTAGAGCTGGAACTTGGCCAGAACAGTGAGGCTTACACCTCTATGTTGCAAAGCATGCCAATGGACTGAAGATGTGTCTTTAGTTCTCATATGAAAGATGGTGACATAGGAATTAAAGATACCTGTATACATATACTGCATGTGTGAGAGAAATCCAAATGTAATTTCTACATATTATGGACACAAGTAAACTCTGGTGATTGTCCTGTCTCCTGTCATGTATATGAAGATGGAGTTGGGTGGATACACTCTCCAGAATACCTGAGAGAGAACTATATTCTCTAATACTACCCTCAAAAGTGTCTTGTTCCCCTCCACCACCAAGGAAATTTGGCACTAGTGAAAGGAGCCAACACAGGGCTAGAGTGGAGAATGGGACACATTCAGACCCTCTGCACTGGGAGTGAATGTCAGCTCGAGTCTAGCCGGTGCTCCCTGCAGCCATTCCCCTCTGGGAAACTAATCCCCAATCAGACCTGCTCTGTAACTTGGCCAAGGGTCTTTCACTTGTCTTCCCATGTAAGGCATCGTGCTGCCCCCTTCCCCTCATCAAATGGGAAAGTGTGGGAAAAGTGATGTCACACCAAGGATGCACATGGCCCGACACATCATGGTACCACAACTGTCCTCATCAACTGCACTAGGGGAAGAGTTGAAAAAATGACAAAAAGGAGGAAATTAAGGGCCAAATCCTCAGCTAGTGGGAGTCACTTCATTGCCTTTAATGGAGCCCTGCAGCTGCAGGCCTAGCTTTTAATGCTTCAAAGAATAAAGGGAGGTCTGAATGCGGTACCTCTGCTTCTAGAGGTCACCTATCAGGGGCAAGTGCCTAAGGAAAGAGGTTTATTAGGCAAGCTAAGGCAGAAATAAGCTAAAGAGAGATTTCACTTGCATGAGCTACAGGTTATTCGGTGTCACAAAAAGAGCTCAGTGTGAAAAAAGGCTTATTCAATTTGTTGTCTTAGCTCAGGAGCAGGCCCCATTTGAAATGTAACCAATACAAACGAACTTACAAAACAACCAGTAATGCACTAGGAAGTGCACTCCGTGAGGTATCTGTGCTTGCAGACCTCTTGCTGCTCAACAGCTGCGGTGAACCCTGGAAACAAGAACAGAAATGACTGAAAATATGAGACAAGTCAGGCTTAAAAACCTGCTCTCTGATCCCATAGCAGGCATTCAGGCCCCAGATCCACATGGTCTGCAGTTTAGACTTCGTGCTGTATTACCTCAAGCTGAGCAGGCTGTGTCCCATAGCGTTTCCAATCATGCCATAGTAAAGTGACTGAACAATTAAAGATAAGGAAACCCATTCCACTAAACTAACTCAAACTTTTACCTTAACTCAAACTCAACCGACCCTGCAGGTTCCTCCTTTTTTTCCCCCCAACCCCATGGATTCACACACAACACCTCTAAATGCATGCCACATGAAACTCAGTTGGAAAGCCAGCCAGCTTCTCACCCAAACCCTAAGGATTGTAAGTTTCACATCATTCAATATAGATATAGCTTTTGGGGCAGGGACCATCTTTTTGGTCTGTTTTTGTACAGCACCTAGCATAATGGGGTCCTGGTCCCTGACTGGGCCTCCTGGGTGCTACCAGAGTTTACCCCCCCCAAAAAAAAATCACACCCACAAGCTCAAGTTCACATGAAACTGGGCTGAGGTTTTCATTAACCTTTTGACAAACCTAGCTTGAGATTTGAGTCTAACAAAAGCGGGCAAGTGTCACCTGAATTGGGAGAGGGTTTTTGTTGCAAACATTTCACAACATGTTGCAAATACGAAGGGATGCACATGAAACACTATTTTCCCATTCTGCTTTAGAGTGTTGATCGATTAAGCCGGCAGATTTTCATAAAAATCACAGGAATAAAATTCGTAATAGAAGCATGTAATAAAAAGCTTTCCTTAACGGCTTGTCACACAAATTTACTTTAAAATACTCCTTCAAAGAGAATTGTGTGTGTTATTGTAGCACGGTGCAACATCCCAGCAGTAGCACCTCCTGGTGGTTCTCTGGGGAATCAGCCCTCAGCCAAGCAGACGCCTCTCTCTGCAGCGTCTCATGCTCAGTCCTGTCTCTGCTCGACCCTCGCTCTGATGAATCGGCCCTCCGCTTGAGTCACAGTCCATGCTCCTCCCCCTTCCAGGGGATTCTTCAGTCCATTCTAGGTCACTTCCCATAGTGGCCACTGCAGTCCTACCACCAGTCCTATGGCCATTGGGGGTGGGGGAGGGGCCTGCCCACTACTCCAGGTCCCAGACCAGGGACCCTATGTGTGGCAGCCTCTCACTGCATCTCCCCCAACTCTTCCATAGATTTATCTGGGCTGCTTCACCACTGCCCCAGTACCTTCTCAGCCCTTTCTACAGGGCATTTGGCTCTGCTGAATCCTAGCAGCCAGCCACTGCTCTGTCCAGGGTGCTGACAATCCTTCCTCTTCAAGCTCCTAGGAGACACTATCCTTACTTTGCCCTGTTGCTCCTTATATATTGGCCTCCTGGGCCCTGATTGGCTCCCATGCAGCTCCTTCCTATTGGATGCCTTTCCAAGGGCCCTCTTAACCCTTTGCTGGCCAGTGAGGGCCAGGCATCCCATCAGAGTTATGCATATGAATAATTATGCAACACAGAGATGGGCAGGTACTGGATTATGTAACCAGGATGGGTTTGTGAGAGTATAATGAGCAAATCCATTGCTATAAATCAGTAAGTTAGCTCATCTGCTTGGTACATACTACTTCTCAGTTTCAAATATACTAGAGTTCCCCAGAATCATGAGCTGGAGTTTCCCAGGCATCAGCTCTGATCATGACTGGGGGGAAATGGAAGAGCAGAAAGAACTACAGTCATAAGGAAAGACCATAACCATGAAGATGACCTTATTTTACTTAGATCTGATGTCCATGGATGAGAAGAAAGGGCTTGACCAACCCTGAGTCAGATAGGATAAACAGGGATAAACTGGCACCAGATAGCCCTCTGGCAAGTCTACAAGCCAGTGGTCAGATTAGTGGAGTTGTGTTGTCTTTTAGGAAGCAAGTCTAGATAAGATGGAGTTATTTTATGGAAAACAAGAATCAAAATGTACACATTAACTAGTATTAATACTATATAATCTTCTCCATTCATTGTGCTTGGTACTTGAGTACCAGTCACCAGTCTTACTGCCCCTCCCCAACCACTAAGTCACTGCATCCTTCTCCACAGATGCCTGGAGGTTGCTCAGGCTGGAATCAGATGGACAAGGTAGGCAGCACTTCCCAGTGGGAGGGGCATATGGTGGTATAAAGCAATAAATAAAAAGGTATTAAGCAGGTAGATATCTGACTGAATATAAATGGAGACTGCTTCTTAATTGGTCATTATTGACCATCAGCTTTTAGCTCACCTGTAGTTTACAATAATGCAGTTAAATATACTGATCAACCAATACAATCAAGCTTCTAATCAAGAGAGTAATCAGAATGCTCTTGAAACAGATCAGCTTCATGTAAGAAGCTAACAGGAAAACTTTATAGTTTCATTAAATCTAAATATTGTCATAGTTTGATTAAAGCAGAAGTCTTTGTAAATGAGCTTAGCAAACAGACGAAGCCACATTCATTTCCTAGTAAACATATAAAAAAAGGAGTTGTCACCCTTCGTGACTATAACAGTAAAACAAGCCAATGCTCAGGACACATTGCAATTGCAACATACTGAAACAAGTGACAGAAATACACTTTTAAAAAGTGCTTGTGGTGTCAGTGCTGCCTCAACAGCAACATGTGCTTATTTTTCAGAGGTGAAAACTTTTTCTTGTAACTTAGTATTTGAAGGAATGTCTAAAACACAAAAAAAGTGACATTGGCACTCAGACTAAACAGAAGAACGGCTCCAATAAGAGAAGCTGAATGACAGCAACCTCATTCCACACACTGATCACTCATTCCACTGGATTGTGTGTTCCTAGCAAATTCTACTCAGTCCAGCAATGCATCTAAAAAGTTTTGTAGCTATGTTTTGTAATTATAACAAAAAACGAATGAGATTAAAAACAATGGCACAGTTCAAGTGCTTGGAAGGACACTCCCAGGACCACTGTGTGAAAAACTGGGACTGCCCTCCCAAAACCAGGGTGGGTAGGTACTTTATTTATGATTGGAAGCTGTTGTGGATGGATGGAGAGAGCAAGTCTCCATATTGATGACTATATGAATGTGTTGAGTGCCTATGCCTGTGAGAAGGAAGCAGATGGATGAAGAGCATAACCTTTATCTAGAACAGTGGGAGGATGACGATAAGGAAAGGAAAGCACTTTCAGGAGCTTCCAAAGACGCCATCAATCTAGGTAATGAGAAGCCTTGTGTCAGGGCACCAGGGCTCTATACTGATCCTGAACAAACACATTGCAGAAGTAGCAAGGTCTGCATTTACCTGGCTGTAGCTGGACAGGAGATTGCAGCTGTTCCTCACAAGTGAGGAGCTTCCCATTGCAATCCATGCTTTCAATCCCTCCAGATTCAATTGCTGCATCTCACCCTGCCTGGGGCTGAAGGAAAACATGACACAGACGCTGTGACTCTCAGCACCCAACAGCCTCCCTCTTAGATTGCAAAGGCCATTATGAGCTTGTCACACATTGCTCTGTGCACTCCACTCTCCTCATTCGTCTCCAGACTGAATTCAAAACTCTAACCCTAATCTCCACAGCCCTGAATGGGCACAGACGTTGCCATCTCTGACACTACATCTCTGTGACCTACCAAGATGGCTGCTCCTCATAGGATCAATGCAGCTGGAGACACTCAGAATAAGGCTTTCAAGGACCAGGAGTGGGTTGGTGGGATCCCAGCTACGGAAGTTCAGACTGAGCCCCAGCCTAGACAGATTCAGAACAAATCGTCAGACTCACCTTTTGCCAAAAGCCTTCCCCCCAGTAACAGCATCCTTCCCATGCTCAGTATGTGGGAGAAGGTATTGGGATTCTGCAGTGGGAGAGAGAGAGGGGAGAGCTCAGCTCTCCCTTGTACTTTTTACAGGTTTCTACCTCCTAACACATCCTTTGTACAGTGGAAGATAAATAGGAAGAGAGATACCTGAAAGCATCCATTTAAATGACTGGAGTGATTTGGTGGAAATTGAGCAGCCTTCTTGACATTTATCAAGAAAGTCAATCTATTTATATGCCATTGAGAGAACACTCATTGATTTTACTGAGATGAGCTTGATAATGGGATCCAGAGCCTTTCCTCTCTAGATCACTGGTTCAATTGCAGGTCAGTAATTACCAAAAATCTTCTTCTGATGGCTGGTCAGCTGCCTGTGTGAAATAAGTGCCCATTGGACTCTGTTGCATCACACTGTGATTGCTCAGAGAATAAGCAGAAAACTGCAGCCTTGTGAGTGATCAGCCTGGGATTTTTCCACCAGCACAAAAATTCACTATGGAGAACAAAACTTAAAAAATATAAAGTTACCCCAGCATGGAGAAAGGCTAATAACTTAGTACATTACAGTGCTTACATGAATACAGATGATTGTGTGTCATATATGGGCTGCTCAAGATTTGTTTCACGTGTTTAGGAATTGTTTTACAAGCCCTGAAGTTGTTTTGACATAATGGCAAATACACTGGCCAGTCGATCGTATTCCCCTTATTTCCATTAACAATCAGCTAGGTATTGGTGTCCGTGGAAGGACACAGAGATGGTCTCAGAAAGGTTTGATGCAGAGGATCAGTTCCTAGAGTGCAGCTGAACTATACCAGGGAATGATTTGCAAAGACTGCTTAAAGCTCATATTTGCATTCCCCTGAACTTGATGCCATTGCCTGCACAGTTAGAGCAATCTGGGGACTGCTCTAGGGAAGTGGCTGATAGGAACATCCCTGGTCTTTTACTCTGTTTACATCCCTTTCTTCCAGCAAAGAGGACTAGGATGAAAAAAATCCTATGTAGGCTCCACACCACTGGAGGATCCCCCTCTAATGGAGAGTTTAGGGCCCGATTATGCTGGAATTGTGACTCAGAGTACCGCTACCATCCCAGACAGTGTTTAGAGAGAATTCCACCATTGACTGCAACCTGTCACTTCTGATAATAGAGCCCCTATGACAAAGGTGGCTACCTCTGATGTTAGCTCCGTGTTAGACATCAGTTCTATGCTCAGTGTTAACATCTAGAGTAACGAGACTTGTACCTCTCTAGAGGGCAATGCTTCGGAGGTGTCTGAATATGCATTAGGAATGCATCAAGACAATTTCTGTGATGTGGTTGCTACCTAGAGTGTCACCATTGTGGTGAACTATTCCCAATAATGAGTTATTAAAGATAAGTGTGCAATAAAACCCAAACTTAGTTTTTAGGTTCACGCCTCTAGGTCAATTCGAGAAAAAAAAGTTATTTGGTAGAGGACCACTAGTGAACACTTTGAATGATAAGCCCAACTTTATTCAAAAGGAAAGTGATCAGTTAAGCAAACAGGCATGCAATCACCTGTTACCTATTTTATATTTTAGTTCAGTTGTAGTACTGTGTAACAGGTGATCAGTCCACTGACAGAATGAAATACACTTTATAATCCTGGAACCTAGCAGTACCTTTTTGATGTTAATTGGAAGTCTCCTGCAATTTAGCAGAACTACTCCTTTATTAGTACTAGTTAACATTAAACTGCCCTTTACCAGAATTATATTTCTGCCACCTACCTATTGGCTTCGTATTACACATAATTTAAATTAACATCTGCACCAATCTAGATAGCATTTTCATAAAACATTCACAAGTCTTAAACACTCATTCAAAACCCTGTGACCATCACTTATAACCAAAACATAGCCAGAATGTACCCTTAGTCCATGTCCTTGTTAACTTCAGTTTTCCCATCTGCTGTCTCTCACTTATCTCTAATTTTCCTCACACTAGTAACCTCAGTTTCCCATACTCTTCTACACTTAGGCTACAAGAAGCTACACCTGCTCATTACCAATAGTTCAGATACCCTGCAAAGATACTAAAGAACACATTGTGAAGATCGTTTAATTTCAATGCACTTTGGGCACCTAATTCCCTTTAGACTCCTTTGAGAGTCCAGCCTTATTGGATTCACACACCACACACAGTGGGGCAGTCACCACATTTGGAATTTGTATTGCCTCTCATCCCAGACTATGGGACTAAGACTGAAATCTTGAGAAAGGCCAGTGAGTGACTAAAATATTAATTTTTCATCCTGAAGGATTCCTTTCAATAAATGACGATCTCTTTATCCTTTCTTTGTAGTTAATATAGAACAGATCCAATAACAATGGAGATACCAAAGACATAGGAAGCAGTATCCATAAGGTTTCTAAAGGAATATCTGGTGCTTTGAGAGCATATTGCAACTCCAGTATGATTTAGTCATGCTTTCATGACAAACTAGTGTAACATATTGTACTTCCAATATACTTTGAGCTTCATTATAGTGACATCCAGTGGCTGTTAAATGGATCCTGCTTGTGGGATCCCTAAAGATATGGCAGATAAAGCTCAAAGTATAAAAATAATGCTTGAATTTTTTTTTATTTTTTTTTAAATGCTTTGCAAGATCCCTTAGCAACATAGCTTGAGTTCAGAAGGAAAAGCAACAACTAAAATATTCAGACTTGGGAGCCTAAAGTTATATCCTTAAATCCATATTTAGGGCCTTAAATAAAAAGGGCCTGATTTTCAGAGTTGCTGAACACTAGAGTTACTATTTAGTCATCTGGATTTGCAGATGCTTAAAACCTCTGAAGAAATATGGGTTTTGGTGCACAACTTTAGGCCCCTAAGTATGAAAATGTTGGCCTGTTGGGTTCACTAGCCATGTTTAAGTATTTGTCTTCCCAAATGCATAAACTCAAGAATTTGGTGAAACCTTAAAGTTGTATTTCTGATTTGTGGATGGCAATCAGCTCAGAACTTCTCCAGACTTCGGTAACATCGCCCCAGCACTTTTACATCAGCTTCCCAAACTATAGTTTGTTATTTTGGGAATCTCCTTTTTACAGCTTTCATGGTCATGAGTAAGTATTTCTCCACTTAAACCACTACAGATGCTGTATTACTTCAATGTAGACACTACCTATGGGATTCTCCCATCAGCGCAGGTAATCCGCCTCCCTGAGGCCTGCTCTACACTGGCGACTTAGGTCAACTTAAGGTCCCTTAATACAAATTAATTACACGCGCGTCTACACTGACGCTACTGTTAATTCGAATTAAGGTGCCTGTAAAATCGACCTAAAAAGACCACCTCTGCAAGTGGTGTAGCGCTTAATTCGAATTAGTTAAATTGAATTAGCATCAGTGTAGACGCAAAGGGTCTTAAATCAAATTAATGGACCTCCGGACTGTATCCCAAAATGCCCCACTTTGACTGCTCTGCACAGTCGCGCTGTGCTTCTCCATGGTCACGGAAGCAGGAAAAGTCCCCTCCCCTCAAGCCCCGGGAACATTTGAATTTCCATTTCCTATGCTTGCTGCCAGCATTGGGAGAGCTTTGCCACTGTTCTCAGCATGTCTACTGCAAAGCCAAAACGTGCTCCAGCATGGAGTCGACCAGAGGTCTTAGACCTCATCGGACTGTGGGGAGAGGATTCAGCTCAGAGCCAGCAAAAGGAATCTGGACATATATGGGAAAATATCACAGGGTATGCTGAAGAAGGGACACCAGAGGGATGCTAAGCAGTGCCGAGTGAAGATCAAGGAGCTGCGCCAGTCGTATTGGAAAGCCAGGGAAGCTAACAGCCACTCAGGCTCCTCTCTGAAAACATGCAGGTTCTATGATGAGGTGCATGCAATTCTGGGGGGCAATCCCACTATGGTGCCTCCCCGCAGCATCGATACCTCCACTAGTTCACAGTCCATGAACAATGAGGAGGAGTCCGTGGATGAGGAGGAGGAGAAAGCTGTGGAGAGCAGGATGCAGGAGAGCGGGGTGTCCATTCTCCCACAAAATCAGGACTTATTCCTGACCCACGAGCAGTCCACCAGCACACAGAACAGCATAAATGATCCCAGGGAAGACATCTGGTGAGTTCTTTCTTCTTAACATTTCTGTCCTTAAACATTGGGTGTGGGGGGCACGAAGGGGATCTCAGGCGTTTTGTTGACTCTACTGGGTGGTTACCCAGGAATCCTGTTTTTTATGTGATGAGAAATGCTACTTTTATCATCAGTTGATATCACACGAAATATTTAATTTATGTAATCTGTTATCCCTCGAAAAAATTTTCAGGGAACGGCTGCCTTGTTCCTCCCTGCACGGTAGGATTCTTCTCTGCACTCAAGGTAGTGCACATCATGGCTTCATGTGTTTTAAGAATATCCTCCCCCCACGCCGTCCGCAGTTCCTCTCTGTAAGGGTTTGCAATACAAGCAGACGCCCCCTCCCACCCCCAGCCCCACGATGCCTTCCGCAGTTCCTCTCTGTAAGGGTTTTAAATACAAGCGCAGAGAGAAAATCATTAGCTACATTTTATCATGGCATCATTATTGAAGTTGACACATATGTATCTTGTTCTTCACTATGCTAACTATGGCTATATTGTTATTTTTCTTTCGTTCTGTAGACACCTCGTCAGTGGGCCGACCATTAAGCACTGCTGCGGACAGACTGTCCGATTGGAAAAAGGGAGAAAAAAAGCAGAGATTACATCTTTTCGGACCTCACGAACGCCTCGGCAGCCGCAGAGACAGAGCAAAGAGCATGGAGGCTGACCTTGTCCTAGAACATGGGACAAATGCAGGAACATGATTGCAGCACCACACAGGAGATGCTACGACTACTGCAGGACCAGGCAGACTTGCTCCGGCTTATTGTGGACAGAGTCCTGCTGCAGGCCCTCCTCGACGGAGTGCTATGCCGCCCTCCCCCGCCCCAAACAGGTCTCGGAAGAGATTGGCCAGTATGCAGTACTTGTTCTCCTCCACCCTGGTGGAGGGGAACATAAAGCTGCGGCAGCCACTCTGACTGCTAGCCACCAACCTATGAGCCTACCCCTGGAGACAGTGAATGAACCCTCCCCCCCGCTTCACCCAAGACTTGAATGTTAAAAAATAAATTTTTGCATCTTTCCAAAACGTTTCTTTATTAAATATCTGTCCATGAGGGATTTTTCAGGCACAGATATCGAAGGGCGGTGGGGGGGGGTGAGTATCAAAGGCAAACAACATACACGAACAGAAATCAGTCCTGCATCAAAGGCAAACAACATACAGGGGGGTGGGTGGTTGGCAGGGGGTTGGGGGACCATCAAAGGCAAACAAAATACAGGAACAGAAATCACTCCTGCATCTCATTGCAGAACCTGGTTTTCAAAGCTTCCCTAATGCAAAGTGCTCCGTGGTTAGCTCTCATCGTAGTGCTGGCATCTGGCTGCTCATAACTGGCGGCCAGTCTTTCTCCCTCCACAGCCCAACCCTGGGGGAACCTTTCCCCCTTTGCTTCACACACATTATGAAGAACACAGCAAACAGATATCACAGAAGGGAGGTACTTCTCACTCATGTCCAGCCTAGTGAGGAGACTCTTCCATCTACCCTTTAAATGCCCAAAGGCACATTCTACAACCATTCTGCAACTGCTTAACCTCTTATTAAAACACTCCTTGTCACTGTCAAGGTGACCGGTGTAGGGCTTCATTAGCCAAGGGAGCAAGGAGTAAGCAGGATCCCCCAGGATCACTATGGGCATTTCCACACCCCCAATCTGAATTTTTTGGTCAGGGAAGAAAGTTCCCACCTGCATCTTACAGAACAGCCCCGAGTTACAAAATACACGAGCGTCATGCACCTTCCCAGACCACCCCACACCGATGTCTGTGAAACAATCCCTGTGATCCACAAGCCCCTGCAGGACCATTGAAAAGTACCCCTTGCAGTTTATGTACTTGGTCGCCAGGTGTGCTGGCGCTAAGACGGGGATGTGCGTCCCATCAATGGCCCCCCCACAGTTTGGGAAGCCCCTCGTAAATCCATCCACTATGTTCTGCACATTTCCCAAAGTCACTATCCTTTGTAGCAGAAGTCTACTTATGGCACTGCACACTTGGTGCACGGCTATGCCCACTGTGGATTTACCGACTCCAAATTGATTCCCAACCGAGTGGTAACAGTCTGGGGTTGCCAGCTTCCAGAGAGCGATTGGCACTCTTCTCCACCTTCATAGCTTGTCTCAAGTGAGTGTTCACGCGCTTCAGGGATGGGGCCAGCTCTGAGCACCGTTCAAGGAAAGTTGCCTTTCGCATCCGAAAGTTTTGCAGCCAATGATCATCATCCCACAACTGCATAATGATGCGCTACCACCAGTCTGTGCTTGTTTCCCTGAACCAGAACCGGTGCTCCACGGACTGCAGGTGACACATTACAGCCTGCAGCAATCGGGAATTTTTCTGCTGGATGTCTTGTAGCAGGGCAGCCTCAGTGGCATAGATGTCGTATCTGCTTCGCCTTCTTGCTCTATTTCTAAATTACTCCATGATAAGCCGCAATGTATTTGTCACGCTCACAATTAGAGCGCAGAGTTGAGCTGGCTCCATTTCTCTGCAGCAATGGCAATCGCAGGGAGTAAAAAAATGGCGTGAAAATCCTTTTCCTCTTTGTATGGGGGGGAGGGGAGGAAGCAGCATTGCATCCTGGACAATGACACTCGTCACAACAGCCACCATGGCTAGTTGCACTGTGGTATAGCTACCCACATTGCACTGCTTTCTAATGCGACTTAAGGCTGGCTAGTGTGAACGCATGAAACCAGTGCAAACAGCGTAGTGTGTACAGTCTGCTGCGATTTATATAAAATCAGCTGCTGAAAGTCAAATTAAGCTAATTCGAATTAGTGCTGCAGTATAGACATAGCCTGAGAGGCAGTAGCTAGGTTGACAGAAGAATTCTTCCACTGACCTAGTGCTGTCTACACTGGGGATTAGGTCGGTTTAACTACACTGCTAAGGGTTGTGGATTTTTCACATCCCTGAGCAATATAGTTAACCTGATTTAATTTTCTAGTGTAGACCAGGCTTAGAAACTTGCTTACATATATGCAATAATTAAACAAATTATCTTAATAAACTTTAGGACAAAATTCACCCCAATGTGAAATGGAAAATGTTCCACTAAATGGAAAATGATTTGGGGGGAGAATTGAATTTGCCCCAAAGAAGTTTGCAAGAATTAATGTTACCACTGTATTACCTACAATAAGGTCAGTGAATACTTCAATAGCATTAATGAGGCAAAATGTAAAACCATAATAATCTTGGGCCTGAGTCTCTACCACATTATTTCAGTTCACACCAATGTAATTTAGCACAACATAGCAGTAAATCAGACCCAGTAAGTGTAGGTCAACCAGTCTCTTCCCCACCAACAATACCCAGAAAATACAGAGAACTCTAGCAAAGGGGATGTGTTGGGGCAGGGCTGAGGTTGGAAGGGCATGTTAGAGGTAGGAAGGGGTGAGACAACACAGCACGTCGACTGCAAGAATTTCAGACAGAGATATTGCTCATAGGCATCTGGAGTAGGCTGCCTAAATTATTCCAGGGATTGCCTGGCCCCTGGAGGCACCCAAAAATCACAATGGCACAAAGTTGGCTTAAAGCCACCTTTACCTCCCTCTCTGTGGTCTCAAATGCACAACACAAGATTTTACCTTAAAGAATTCAAAGATGACCTAGAAAATGCTTCATAGATGAGGGGAAAAGAGGCCATTCAATGATTTGAGAGAAAAATGTTAGACGTTCACTTAGAAAATTGACATAAAAGACTCGTGTCCCTTGAAACTGGGAATCTGACACATTGTAACCAACTACAATGACACCAAATGAAACTGGTAGATATTGACTGCAGATGATAACAATAAAGATATTAACAGGGTAGTAGTAAACTGCCCATAAAATATTCATTCCAGAAATTCTACACGTGCTTGTGCATGCTTTGGATTATTGGAATATCCTTTTCCTAGAGTTTAGAGACATGAAAAGTAGTATGAACCTACAATGAATAATTTAAGGACAAAGACAAGACATGTCCAAATGAAAATGCAGGTATCAAGGCACACTGTTGCTCTTATTAAAGATTAGGAGCTGTCTTTCCAATGCATGATACTGTTATACCCACTGAGAGATTAGAGAAATACTTTACATGTAAAGAGGTAGGGATTCAATTATGACTCATCCAATGTACAGTGATACATAAATATAACTGAGGGCTGCTCCTCTTGAACTTCTGGAAAATAACCTCAAAGCTTTGCATAGAAATTATGTGTCTAGAGTTCATTACTCTGTTCCAAGTGCTTGTCTACAGAGGGAAATTATTCCAGAATAGCTATTCCTGATTGATTCCATGTGTGGACACTCATGCTAGAAGAAGAGTGTCTTATTCCATGGAATAAACTAATTCAAATTAAGGTACTCTTATCCCAGAATAAGAGCATCCGCACAAGGATTTAACCAGGATTAGTTAATCTGCTTTACATTCATACCCTACCTTATTCCAGTTTAATTTCACAAGTAGACAAGCCCTAAGTGTCCAACCACCTATTGTTTATCCATCTCAACTACAGAGATGCAATTTATATCCTCCTTGGACATTCAGTTACTTACATTTTATTTTCAAAATCCTATTTGTGAAGTTGATGAAAATTTGACAGCTCACTGCCCATTTTATAATAGCACATACTTGGCCGCTCTACCAGGATTAAGGGTTATAGTTCACATTACTGCACAAAGGTGTGTCACAGAGCCTACTCACCATAGATGGTGCCTCCTTCTGGCCATTCTGGGGATTAACTTTTTCCAGGTCTGAGTTCCCCTTCCACTGCTTGCTGCATGCATGGCTGTCTTGGTCTCTCCAACACAGGGTGCTCCCTCTTCATGACTTGTTCCTCCAACCAGGTCACTGCATATGTTTCCCCCTTCCTGGTAATCAAAGTCTTTCCTTACCCAGCACTATGGTGCCACTTCCCCAGTGACAGGTACGAGAACCTAAGCCAGCCCTCTACTCTGGATTCCAGCTCAGTGACCCTCTAAGTAGCAGCCAAGGTCTATCCCATCCTGAACCTGTTCCAAGTCTTTCCTTACTTTCTGGCTCCCCCCCTTTTCTGGGTTTGTCATCCCCAAAAATCCCTCCTCCATGGGAGTAACTGCAGAATATTTAGCTCCTTAGCCCCCAAGCACACACCCCTTCATCTACAGAGTGATTACAGACTACTTCCCTGCAGCCCCTTTCTGCTATCAGCTCCCTGGCTTTATAGAAGCCCCACCTGTTCCTGCATAGGTGAGCTTCCCCTAATTAGGGCTTTCCTTTCAGTCTTACTTCGCCAAGCTTGCAGCCTAATAGGTTAATTGGCCCCACTGGCCTATATTAACCCCTTCAGGGCAAGTGTGGGGAACACACCCTATCATAAGACCTGAATTTCTTTTGTACATCAATTTGTTGCTCTATTTCTGGAGTTGGCAGATACAATAGAGGACACCACCAAATTGCAATTAATTGGATAGTGGTGTTCATAATGATTAATTAGGCCCCGGGGCCAGGGGAAGGGCTGTGATCCATCCGGCACATGTAATTTATTTGGAAAGGTATTTTCCTTCAGAAACAAAAACAGCTGTTCCTACTTGTCCAACTCCTTAGCAGGTATAAATTAGAATAGTTGTATTGTGGAGCAACACCCTGGCTCAATATTTTATGTTTTAAATTTATAGAGATGATATATTCCCCTCACTTCATGTATTATCAACTGCACAACTTTCAAAGCTAATATTTCACATTAAGAGTGTGTTAAAATACACAAGAAGCTACAGCCTTCTTGAAACTTCAAAGCCAGTTCCTGGCCTAAGCTGTAATTGCCTTGAACATCTGTGGTGCAAAGCAGCCAGAGGGCTGGATTAGCCATTTGGCCAAGGACTCCCCATGGCTAAGAAGAAGCTAGAGCAAGCTAGAGCAGCTCCTCTGCTCATAGGTTGGGGGGGGGAGCAGAGGAGGGGACATATCCGTATGACTAGAGATCCTCAGGGGATGGAATGACTCCTTAGTTATGGAGATTTAAAAATATCTCCAGAGAGTCTAGGAGAATGTTTTAGGGTCATGATATAATCTCAGATTAAACAAATCAGTGACCATGGTGTGAACTGGAGATTCAGTCTACCATACCGAAAAACTAATAGATCTGCTGAACTGTAGGGCATATTGAGCAGAAGGTCACTGAAGATCTAAGTCTTAATGCGATTTCTTTTCGAGGGGGGAGTGTGTGCGTATGAGGTGAGCCTTAGGCAGATCTATTGTGCGTCAGCGAGGCTGCCTACACTAAGCACAGAACAGCAAAAAGTGCACGTCAACTTTTCAACATCAACTAGGGGAACAGAAAGGCTAAGCTTGAGCCAGAACATTTGAAAGAGAGCACATGTGAGAGAAAAACAATTAGATTCTGACAAAGCAACGCAAGAGAAAAAAGATTGGATTAGAGATTGCCATTTGTTCTCAACAGTTAATTCATATTACATGAGCCCCAGGACAGGACCTGTTAGCAGCCTGCAGTTTTTAAGCATGGTCTCTCCGGCAATGGTGTGCACGCAGCATAGAGAAATGGCGCGAAAAAGCATTTGCAGTTTGTTTGGGACAAGAAGGAAGGGAGAGGGAACATGTTGCATCATGGGAGGACGACAAGTTTCCTAAAAGCCTCTGCAGCTAGTTGCACTTTGGGATAGCTACCCACGGTGCACTGCTTTGAATGTCAACCCAAGCATGCGAGTAGGGACACAAGAGCCCAGCTCAAGGAGCGTGTTGTGATCACACTCCTGTGACTTTTAAAATTCAGCAGAAGAAAGTCAATTTAAAGTAAATCCACTACAGTCTGACGTGTAGACATACCCTCATTCTCCACCCACTTTCGTTAAGCCTAGCTACACATCAAAACCATGGAGGAAAGTCAGTCTAGGATTCCTGATTTCTTTTCTCAAGCAGAGGCACAAAGTTGTCTTTTTTTGTTTTGCTGTTGAGCTTTTTCTCTCTGCCTGCTCAACTAGTTATTGTTCTGAGGATTATGATACATTATGATACATTCTTGAAAATATCAGAATTGCAGCTTTAAAGCCCATTAGCTGCTGTGCTTGCAGCTGATCAAATCTAAAACACACGTGCTAGTTCAACCACAGATTAACAAGTTTCATGCAGAAGTCTCTGAGTGAAATCCTATGTTATGCAGGAGGTCAGGCTACCATCATGGTCCTTTCTGGTTTTAAAATCTAGGATTCTCTGAGGTTATTCACTGAGAATGTGGTCTTTTTCTCTCTCCGGTAAGCAAACTGATTTGTATGGATATATTAAATATTTTAACTTGATGGAACAGTTTATGTGAGTATAGTTCAGTCCATTGATTGCTCAGAAACCGTTCATTCTCTGTGGTGTGTGACTGATTCAATCACATGGGATCGCTTCTGCTCCCTGATTGGATGACTGTAACTTTTTACAGGAGAATAATGAATGGTGACTAAAAGACAATGAATACTCTTGTCCATACACAAATATCCTTGAGTAACACAAATAAGGGTATTCTTATGAAGAGAGGCCATTCCCCAAATATTTGTACAAAGCAGGGCCCAGATCCTACAATCTGATCTGTGTGGGCTGACCGTTTTGTCCAGGTGGAGCTCTAATGTAGTCATTGTGGCTTGACTGTATGCAGGAATCCAACTATGCAGATCAGATTGCAGGGGTGCAGCCAAAAACCAGCTTGTTGAACATTCGTGAATAATGAACAGCTGTTTTGCAGTATTCAACCAGCACTATTTGGGTTCTTCTATTGCACTAATCATCATGGAATCTAAACAATCAGGAAAGATTATCATCCCCATTTTATAGATGGGGAACTGAGGCACAAAGAGACTGGGTCAGCTGACCAAGATGTGCTTGGGCTGAGAAACCTCATGCCAGCATGGAAAGGGTTAAAGAGAGCCTATAGGCCCAGCTAGTTCTGCCCTGCTATATCTGCAGCCAATGCCAGCCCTGGAGGGGGAAGAAAAGGAGAGAACCTGGCTCAGTGCAGGGCTGACAGCTGAAGAGGCAGGAACTAACTGCCTCCCAACATGAGGGGAGATTACTAGGACCGTGACAGGCAGGACAGTGACTGGGAAAGAAACACTGCGTTCCTGACTGAGGAGACCCACCCGTGGGTGAAGTGTCTTTGAACTATAGAGACATTGTGGGGTTCGACCCCCTCCAATCTTATGTTTGCCCCACCCAGAGGGACCAGAGGCTGCAGCAGGACATTGCAAAAGCTCCACAAGGGGGCGCTCCTTGAGTTGAGCCTCTACAGGCTGTTTGAACTATAGGGACCACGCTGCAAACTGAAGAAGCAGAGGTAGAAGCAGGCCAGGGCAGCTGACTTAGACTCTGTGCCAGGAGATCACTGCAGTCGTTGCTTCACACAGGGCCCTGGGCTGGGACCCAGTGGAAATGGAGGCCTGGGTCCCCCTACCATACCCACTTAATGACTGAGGCACCTCTGCCAGAGAAGCAAGAGGCTGGATGTCAGGCTGCCTGGCCTGGCCCACTGAGCACCCTATTATACAAGGTCACACAGAGAGTCTCTGGTAGGACTGGGAATTGAACCCACATCTCCTGAGTCCCAGGCCAGTGTCTTAATCACAAGGTTTTGTTTGATTATTTGTTTTTTTGCTCTCTTATAGTTCAGCTTATATTAGATATGCTTATGTACAACTCTGCTTATGTTATAGTACTGGCTTGTATCATATGTTCATGTCAGATATATATAAACATATACTTACTTCAGGGCTGTGATTTTAGTCTTCTGTAGCACATTCTGCGTATTGTATAGCACTATGCACTTCCAATGTCAGTATGTATAAAAATAAGCAACACACAATCGATTTACAAGTGCTAGTTGATCTTGTGTTCAATTTCCATCCATCTATGATGATGCAGTTTGCTTCCATTTGTACTATTCTGCAGCTGGGAAAATAGACAGGATGTAATGTCTTACATTTGATGCTTCACAAACATTTGCTTTGTCACCTTTTATTCTTCCCCAAGTCCAGCAAATGACCTCTGGGAAGTCAATTTCCAATACAAACATAATTACTGAAAAACAACACAAGCTTTGCTTTAAAGCAAAGAATGTTTTAGCAACATTGTACATTTTCAGAAACAAATACTGTCTGGATTTAGACAAGTCTAGTTTGACAAGGCCCCAAAATAACCCATGTCAGACTCAGAACTTACAGCTACATAAAGAAGATTAATGAACCAGGCAGAATGCACTGCACAGGAAACAAATGCCAAACATTGCTATCAGCTCTTTCTTGGGTGAGTCAGTGGCTGCTGTGGGAATGGGGTTCTAAAATAAATAGGACCATACATTTAGTGCAGTTGGGACATTCCAAAATGCCATAAAGTTGTCAATCTACATGTCGGAGTCAATGTGTAACCTTGTCAAGAGAAATAGAGGGTAGATTTGGAGCTGTAAATAGTCTCCGTCTTTTACAGTTGTTTATGAGCAGTAATGAAGGGAGGGCCTCTTTATGATTGCAAATCAGACTCTTTATTCAGATCTGCACTGTAATTACCATGTCGTGAAATTTGTAAGGAATACATATTTATTTATGTCTGAGAAAGAGAAAATATCTTAGTCAGAGGTGACAAAACAATTGAGATTATTTAAAGATTTTCAGGGCACTGTTCCAAAATTAAACTTGGAACATTATGAGGTTTTGTGTGTGATTTCCATCACAAATGGATAAATTTAAGTGCTGCAATCCAGTGTTGATATTTATCCTACAATATGGTGCATGGCTTGGGAAATGTGCTTTATCTAATCAACCACAGAATTCCCAGGGCAAACTCCAAGGGCCTTCCTCCATTTTTAATCATTATTTACTCAGTGGAATGACCTCAAAATGTGGCTTATACAAATTAGAGATGAAAGAGAACAGGCTAGGTTGTCAAAGACCTGATCCAATGCCTGTTCCAGCAGGAGTTGTTCCATTGACTTCAATAGCATTTGGATTAAGCCCAGTAGAGGACTGTTGCTTACAGTATATTTCCTAGTGTATTGTCCAGCCCAATTTTCAATGGTCCACCTGATGGACCCTCCATCATTTCCCTTAGAAGGCTACTTTATAGTCCAATTTTGTTAGAAAGTTTCTGACATAGAGATTTATTTAAAAAACAATCTTTGCTTAATTTCATCCCATTACACCAGCCATAGCCCTGTGCTTCACTACACAATTCACACCCCACTCTCCCATCCCTGATAAAACATAACATCCACTTCACCTATAGTGGTGCTTTCACACTTAAACCGATCCATGGGTCAGTCTTTGAAAGGTTTCAAGTTTGACCTAAAGGACCATAACAGCTTTCTCTGAGCTCTCTAACATCTTTGTCTATAATGACTCTCTGTAAATCATTATATTCCACTGGGTAAAGCCCATAGGAACATTTTAGCTTTCACGTCATGAGAGCCATATAGTTGCGCTAAAGTCAATATTGGTGTAGTGTATGTGACGCTAAAGAATTATTTAGCTTCATTTTAGTGGTGTTTTATGCAACGGTTAAAGTAAGGGGGAATAAGGTGGCACAGCATAGCTCTCCCTCCTCTGCTAAGCAGAACTTGCCCTCTCCCTTGCTTGGGTGAGTGATCCCTACAGCTCCTCCTCCTCCTTGGCTGGTGTAGTGAGAGCTCCCCTTCCTAGTTCAATCTACTTTAACTACTAGCTGTATGTATATGATCCTGCAGTAAGAGTCCACTTGCATGGAGTTCCACCAGTGTTCATGGCACTCGAACTTGGAACTGGTGTGGATCCAATTACATCATTTATAAAGTGCTTAGCAATCATTTTGGGATAAAACCACGTAAATATGATGCACATATTTTATTTTATATTCACTATGAAGTTCAGAGTTTCTGGGTGCTGCAGTTAATTATGTTACAACATTTATCACGTTCTAGTTTGACTTTGGGATGGGGCAGCATTTTGTACAGTCCTAATGCTGGCTTGAACTGTTGGACATTTGTCACCGTTCTTGGTTTGAGCACACACAAGAACTGTCCTTTTTGGCAATATTTTTTATGAAGTTGCATGCTATGAAGCCTGAGTTTTAGAACAGGTGAGAAATACCAGATCTCCCTCTGCCACCACAGTAGTAAGCATGTGTGTTTGCCGGGCAATACTGATCACCTCACTAATATTTACAATGCCTTTTTAGTGATATGTTAAATGCTCTCAAAGGTGATAATATGATTGTGGCTTCAAAAATTAATTTTGGGACCTAGTGATCCATAACTAAGATGGGTATTAGCTGCATTCTGGAACATACAGGCCTGCCCCACTGCCATAAACAGAAGGGGGGAATGTGAAGATAACAGTAGTATTTCTGCATTGGAAAAATATTGCATTTCATTTATTTTTTCCTCTTAATTAAGTTCCTGTGCTTGATGTTCCGTTTAGCTGCAGCATGTAGCAGTTTCTATGCAAAAAAGTTATATTCTTTATTTGCCTCTTTTATCTTATGCAGAAAGTACCATTGTTCTGTTCCACAGAAACGCTGCTAAAATTCTCTATCTGGGGGACATTACAACATCAGCTTAAAATAAAAAAAATCAGACGTGATTATCGCTGGAGCTCAGCCGCTCTGAACTGTCTACAAGAACACATTTTTTGTGCATGTTCATCTTCCCTTTCCTTAGTGTTTTTTCAGAAATTTGCAAGAATATTTTTATATGAGTATGTCCCACTGTTCATGCTGAAAATGCCGCTTTAGCAAGGCAATGCCAGTCTGATCCTGATACCTCAATGAGTTGCTGGTGAACAATGATGGATTTCTTTACACCACATGCTGTCAAGAAGAAAATCTGAATGTAATTCATGCATGCAATTTGGAATATAAGAAAGCTTGCTTGTTCTCCCCTCGTTTTCTGCTGGCATGTGCTGCCACCTAATGATATGGAAAACATGCCTTTTGACAATATGGCTCAGGACTCTGCAACAAATCAAGGCAAAAGAAGGGGAGGACTTGCAAATCTGATTAGCAGAAAGGGTGTGTTTTGCTCTGGGATAAAACACCACGCCAGCCATGTGTTAAGCAGCAGGAACAAATGGTGATGGATTTGACTTCAGCTTGACCCATTCAAGCAGCAGATGTGGAGAGTGACTGTACATGGTTGCACAGGGACATCAGGCTTAGGTGAATTTAACCAACCATCAGATGTCCCTGTTTTTCCCCAGAAATGATGCTGAAAGGATATTGGTCTGGAGGACATTTCAGTGTCTGCTTCACATGAGAACTGGTAACCACTGGTGCTGCCTGCAGTGGTGCATCACATTTCTCTTCTGGCTGTAGCTATATTTATTTTCTTACAACAGATACAATAATATTAAAGCAAAAACACATTGCAAAAGTTAGAAGGGGTGAAAATGAAGTGGAGGCATCTCTGACAAGTACAGGGTTTGCCTGGAGATGGCAGGAAGAAGGACCAAGGGAGCAGCAGTCCTCTCTTCTCAACAGGGGAGAGGCAGGGGCCTCTACAGAGGTGACAACACTGCCGGCTCACTCCTGATTGAACTGGCAGCAAAGCTGGTCTCTGTGTTTGTCAACCTGACTCCATGGTGGCCATAAGAACTAGCAAAGAACAAAAGAGGGGTCTGGGCTCTTAATCATGCACTATAGCTGCCTCATTGACCTCTCTGCTGAGCCTGAGAAAGCTTCCCAGTCTGCACCTGTGCATCTCCTGAACAGACTGCTTGTTCCCAAGAGACACTGGCTCCATGAGGACAGGCTGGTGTCATCGTTAGCCCTGGAGGTGCCACCTACAGCAGAGTGGGAGGAGCCATTTTGAAGGACTGAGAGCGCTCCTAGAATTCTTTCTGTGGGGGTGGGAAGGGAGTTGTGGCGCTAGGTGGTGCAGTTGTCATGGTGACAACAGTGGCCATTTTACATAGACAGCTGTTTCTTGTGTTGGGTCCCCCCAAGACAGGGACTTGGACACAAGAAACAGCTGCAGGTGAAATGGTAGCAGCTGCTACTACAATTACTACCATCTGCCATCACTACTCCCTCCCCCTTCCCCCACCACACACACAAACAAAACCAAACCCTTCAGGGTGAGCCCCTCCTCTTTACTGGTGGTGGTCGTGGTGGGGAGACTGGGGTGGGCAGGGAGGTCATGTTCATGGAGAGCATAGCAACTGAATTCATTCTCCATCTCTCCTCTAAAAATGGAAAGGTGGGGAAAGCCCAATTTTTTAGCTACAGGACCCTTAACAGACTCAACAGTCGACATGACAAAAAACCCACCGACCTAATTTACTCCTCAATCTCAATAATTGCTTTCAAATGGTGTTGCATGAAACATGCATTGCAGGGCATAGTCTAATTGTTTGCCAGATATCACAGTTGATCCATACACATAAAATCACAGTTGTTTTAATCTGGCTGCCAGTTATGAGGTGTTGCTCAATACATTTGTTACCCGCTATGTTATGTTCTTGCTCCCATGTCTACCTTTCAAACACTCCTTCCTGAAACTCTTGCATTCATTGCTGACTAGGATCAATAATTTCCAATCCAATCCAATTTATTCTAGCCTTTGGCGCTCATATCCCCAGGCAATCTGCAGACTCTACAGTAACTTTTGCACCCTTGTGGCCAAGGTGGAGTCTGCTCTGCAGGCAGCTGTGGCCAGAAAAAGCCGCGCACAAGAACGCAGGAGGGAAAGTCCCTTGCACCTCAGGGGCACCTGGTTCCAACCCCCCCCGGAGTGACCAAACACACACAATGAACATAGGAAAGGGAAATATTTATTCACAGATGGATGAATGGAGAAAAACAACAGGGGAAAGACGGGGGAGCAGTAAAACAGGGGTACATTCAACACAAGGCCCCACAGGCCCAGTGGCACCACAGACTGAAAGGGCAGACCCTGAATCCTGGCCGAAGCTCCAGTCTGGCGGTGAGTCTTGGGTGCTCCTGGTCATCTTCAGCACCAGGAACTTTCCCCAGCAAACCCCTCTGGTGCCCTCTTCTGCCGCTGTCTGCACACCCCCACCGAGTGAGACCCTCCCCACTTAGCTGGCTACCGCCTCCCTCCGTATCCCCAGTGCAGTCACAGGCCCCAGTACTCACGGCCCCACCTGGCTCCGGGCAGCATGATACTGGGTCCAGCTCCGGTTTGTCCTTCCCGGGCAAGTCCCCCCTGGCACGGTGCCCCTCCTGGCTTCTGTCCTGGGCGTCCCCGCTCAGCCGCTCCGGCCCTGCCAGGCTTCGGGCAGGTTCTCGGCTGCTTCACGCTGTGAGGACTGCTCAGCTCACCACAGCCTTTCTGTCTGGAGTGCCAAACACACACGCCCTGTCACTCTCTCCCACTCACCTCCCCCCCCCAACGGCACTTCCTCCTTCTGGAACAATCAGCACATCCCCCAGGCTCTCTAACCCTCAGGTGCTTCAGAACCATTCCACTCAAGAGACGAGTGTTTGAGATTTTACACGGCATATTGTTATTACTTAGTGCAGGATTCAGGGTGTCTTTTCCATTTCTTAACATTCACCACTCCCTTGTTAAGCAATTAAAGATACATGTAATTTTACAAAAAACATCCATGTTTACAAAATACTTCCTGGCTTAATAGCGCCACCCTAGATCATCTGCTGGACCTGCCAATATTTAAACACTAAATTCCAGACAACTTGACAAGCAAACCTGCTGTCTGACTATTGAAAGCACCGAAGAAGGTCCAGCTCTCTCTCTATTGCATGTGCTGAAAATGACTGCTTGTGTCTGTCACCAAGAGAAACTGGTCCAATAAAAGATGTTACCTCACCCACCATCTCTCAAAAATACTGAGGGAGGCACAGATTAAACCTGAGAATGGGAGAAACCAGAGAATTCAGCATTTGGGAACAGATTTGGACGGAGGCCCTCTCTTCCCAAAGGGTCCTCGCTCCCCCATATACTGTTTCCTTGGTGGGGAGGGAGAAGTCCAGTGATCAGTGGGTCTGTTTACCTCTCCAGCAACTTGTGGCAGGACAAGGAAGGGGTGGGCAGGCCTGTTCCTCCTCCAACATTTTCATGAAGCATCTCCCTTTTCTTTCTTTTTTTTTTTTTTCTTTTTTCTCTCTTTCCAAGGGTCCCAACTTCTTTCCATTCATCCGTGGGATCTTCCCCTAACCTGGCCTTACCTTCCTCGGCCTTACCTCCTTACCTAACCTGGCCTTACCTCCTCTCAATCAGTGCCTTCTCTCTTTTCTTCCCCTACTCCAAATAGGACAGCTGATTATGATGATTAGGTCTGATGAATCCATTCAGGCAGCTAGTGGCGGCCTCCTCCCACTGCAGAACTGGGATGATGATGTGAGCAAAGCAACTTCCACAGGAAGAGCAACAAGCTGCAGCAGGGGAGAAAGAAGAGAGGCTGCCAAAAGAGCAGCAGCCCCTGGAAGGTGGGAGGTGATGCAGGAAGAACACTTCCTCAAAAGACATGTTAGCATCTCCATGGGGACCCTGACCAGAAACGTAGCACTCAAGCAAGAATTGTTGGCAAATATGCCTTGGGTTATTAAAATGGAACAAATTTTTTTAAAGCTAAGTTCAATGCCATTAATTCCTTGCTGTATTTCTCTCAGTCAGACAATGAAAATAGACCAGTCAACTTCCATTATCATCTCTGTTTCCCCTTCCAGGTTTTCATGCATTAGCCCAATGCTTCAATGTTTGCAAATTCTGCAAGGGGATGTTCACATTCAAGCAACAAAACCAATTCCACTGGAAAACAAAATGAAATGAAAACAGAATTAATGGGCAGTTTTCTGTTATGTTCAGATTTTCTTTTTTCAAACTTAATTTTGGGGCTATATTTATGCAGATTGAGCCCCTATTAAAAAGAGCCATTATGTTCCTCTAAGGCACACTTAAAAAAAATGCATGACCTCTTTGTGATGCTCTGCAGCAACAGACTGACCCATTAATCCCAGAACTGAATTTGTTCCTACTGACAGCTCTGATCATGCTGATTCACAGGTGGAAGTAAACCCCAGGGCAAACATGTTGACTCCTGCCACATTAGAATAAGCAGCAGGATAGAATGTTTTCCCCAAATGGATAAGGCTTTAGATAATGCAACTAATAAAAGTCCATTAATATGGAATATAGCTCTCCTCTAATCACAAACCACCATCATTAAGCACAGCATCCACTGAATCATACGGAGGCACATGTACAAAGCCAGAACTAGAAGCAGGCAAGACAACAAAATAGAATGTTAGCATTGTTGTCTTGCCTACTTCCAGTTCTGGCTTTCTATATGTGCCTGCATATGATTCAATGGCGGCCATGCTTAGTGATGGTGGTTAGCAATCAGAGCAGAGCTACATTCCATAGAAATGGCCTGAATCCAAGCTGGAACTGCCTCTGGGGTTGTCTGTGTGAATATGTGTAGCTTGCTCTTTTGAGCATGGCATGCCGCTAACTCTGCCTTCTTTGCAAACTGTTCACCCTTTGGGAGGGAAGGGAAGAGTGATTCATCCATGCACAGTGTAACAGAACAGTGGGTGTTTTTATTAAAATAAAGATGGATTAACCAGGGCTTTTCACTTTTCACTAAAAGACTGTGATTTACAATAACATTTATAAAATGCTGCCAAACATACTGCACAACTCCATCGCGAGTAAGAGCCTACGAGCAGATGGATAGAGTCATTATACGGTTAACTACATTGACTAACTTAATAACCATTTGCAACTCTTAGAAGAAGGCAGGTCCTGTTATATTGCAACTAACACCGATAACCTCTCGGTTGTCACCATGCTACACACTCCACAAGAGCAACAGGGACCTGTTTGTCACAAATCACAGGCCCCTATCATTTGGGCAGAAGGAAACTCACCATTAGCTGTTAAAAGTATAGGTCCTCTGACATGCAGCCATTCAGTTTAGGATCTCGAAAGTAGAAGGCATACTTAGCCTGCACATTATATATTATAATATCATTAGCAATGATTATTGGCTACAGCACGTTCCTGGCTTCTAAACCTGCAATTCAAAGGTTTTATTCCTCCTATGAGAAAACGTATGAGATTTTGGTTTCTGTTAGTAGGTGATGGCAAACAAGCTGAAGTCCCTCCCTTCCATGGGATGGACAAACATCATGACAATAGTTGTGTCAACTAGGAGAGGAGGGCAGAGATGCAGAAAAAAGAATGGAAGACCAAGAAGGAATGACTGTATTTACTGCCTACTCATTCTAACCACCTAGCAAGGAAGTGGCAATGACAGCCTGTAAGAAGGTAAAACACGACAGAGCAGTGTGTTTGTTATAGGAGTTTTAAGAGAAGTCCAGGGATGGTCATAGTCCATAGGGTAATAAGCTAAAACAACTAGGGAAATTGACATAAAAAGTGTGTTGAGGAAGGAGATCTTTAGGCATCCCACCCATCCCTCATCCTCTTGCCTCAAATGTGGAGTCCATCTGTTTGGTCCTTTTAGCTGCAGTAAAGAGTTTATAATGGTCTCTGTTTTCAATTTCATGAGGAAATGGGCTAGAGACTGACTTTTCTTTGCAAATGAAAGCCTTTCTATTGCTAGTTCCCACACAGCAGTGCAGATCGCAGGCTTGGGAAGGCTACACAGCTGGCTTGGCATCCATCCCTCAAAATGAATCCTAACCAACCCTTTTTAAGGATTCAAAGAACTATAGCCAACATTATTTTCTCTGTGTTTTCATGCAGCTTTACTCTTCTGTTTTCCAGCTAGGTCTAGAAGTGGAAGTGTCCATAAACCACCAAAAAGGATGTTCCCACAGAATTTCTAGTCCAGACACACAGCCATAAGTTTCAAGTAATCCTCTGCACATGTGGATCATTAGCCAACCCAACGCAACCTTCTCACTCTTTTGACACTGGCCTGTGGTGGAGTACAGGTGCACAAAGTATAATCAACCTCTGAGGATGGGGAGCATCTTATCTATCAGAACTTTTCATCATCATGACATGCAAAATTATTAGCTTGTGCTAAATAACCATTTCCATAGGAATGTGGGACAGTGGCACAGGAAAAATTCTCAGGATAGAGGCATTTATATTTGGAGTAGAAAGGACAATCGAGT
This sequence comes from Emydura macquarii macquarii, assembly GCF_026122565.2. Taxonomy (NCBI): domain Eukaryota; kingdom Metazoa; phylum Chordata; order Testudines; family Chelidae; genus Emydura; species Emydura macquarii. The sequence continues at coordinate 5,097,062 of NW_027132983.1, read as the reverse complement.
GGATGGGGCACAAGACTGGGACTCAGGAGACCTGAACTCAGCCACAGATTTTCTGGCTGAGCTTGAGCAAGTCACTGAACCAATCCTGTATCTCAATTCCCCATCTGTAAAACAGGGGTATTGTGAGAATAAAATGCATCAGTGACTCTGAGGGCCATACAAACACCTAGTGAGAGACATTGATATAAACCAAGTACACCAGATACAGTTCTGCCCGTTTCCTTTAATTTTAAAAAATGAATAAGGAGAAAACTTTGTGCCCTTCAAATACCAAATAAAAACTTTCTTGTGTAAAACAGTACATAAACCTTGGTGGTTATTCGGTTTTGTTTTTTTTCTCCATAATACTGCAAATACCTCAGAAAAGGGTAATATTGTTTCTACGGCATATCAAAAAAAAAGTCATCACAATGACATCATTGCTTTTTTTTCTTCGTATTTTGTTTTTTAAAAAAAAGTTCACAAATACTAGTAGGAAATTTGCCCCCCACCCAAAAACCAAAAACCCCAAACCCACAAATCTTTAAAAAAAACCAATCAGTAAAGTGTTAAATGAGTCAGGTATTACAGGTACACATTTACAAGCACAGCATATTAGTAACACCGTATAAGGCTTTAGACCATGCCAAACCATATGTATGTGTATAAAGCTATTGGTGAAATGGTTCGTAGCAGCAGAGTAGGAAGCATGTTCCATTGTACCTGTAGGGATATTTGGATGAGTTTGACAGTCCTAAGTGGACTGACAAACTAAAATGCATGACTCGTGTTTCAACAGTGGTGAAAGGTGCTTTGATTTAAATGGCAATCCTGAATTGCCTGGAATTACCATCTCATCTCTAGGGAATGGACAGTTAGTGTGGTGGCTATCCTATAAATTGGCACATTTCAACGGTCCATTCTTGCAAACTCACATGAGCAGTCTTGACTCCCAGGAGTAGCTCCATTGAAGTTAATGGGTCTAATTACATGGGTGAGGACTCTTGACACAATTAAGGGTTTGCAGGGCCAGGCCATAGCAGAGCAGTGAACTTGGATTTCTAGACCCATTAGAAAACAGGTAGAGAACAGACAGGATCATTTGGGTAGAGTAGATACAGAATACCTTCCTAGGCAAGGTGACCCCTAGATTGCAAGTTATTTTTGATGAGCTAGTTGTCTGGCCCCTTCAATGGGGGGAACAGAATGAGGGCCAGAGAAGAATGACCTGCTAGTACTGCAAAGAGATACTGATTTCTAATCTCGGGGGTGGATAGATTTCCAACATCAAAGTGTAGCATGGAGCTACATCTCAATAGTTTCTACAATTATCTCTAGTTGCAATTTTAATTTTGATGACATTTCTCTTCAAGTAAGTATTGCAGCCAAGGTTTTCAAAAGTAACTAGGTAACTCAATTTTGGGCAACTCAACTGATTTGGGGCAACTCAATTTTTGTACGCCCAGCTGGAGCTCCTTAAAGGAACATGATTTTCACAAGATACATGCTCAGCACTCTCTGAGAGTCCAGCCCCTTTAAGATGTCACTAGTTGAGCACCCAAAAATTAAGGCATCCAAAGTCTCCAGTCACATGAAACATTTTGGCCTACAGTTTGAGACTGGTACAAGAATATTCCTCTCTTCAGTTCCCAACTCCTACCCAAAAATATCCCATTAAATTAAATTATATAATTACATAATTTGATCTGAGGCTATATGATTGTACTGAATAGCTTATATGAGCTATGCAAAGATCACATTAAATTGTCAAATCTATATTATACGTCTCTATGTAATGTTAAGATATACTAGAAACTATGGGTGAAATCCAGCCTTTAGCAGTGGATCACAATGAAGCCTCTGTACCACACCAGTCCTGGTTAAGCTTTCTCTAACAGTTCCCTGGGTTAAGCTTCCAAGCATGGATGAATTTTGACCTGTCTGAGCAGGGGGTGCTGTGACATTGCTCCAGTGTTCTGTTGTGCTGTGGCTTGCATGTTAGCTAGTGAGGCAAGACTATGGAGACAGTAAACTCGCTGGTTTCCAACCCAGCTGCCAAGTCAGATATATCCTGGCAGCCTGAGAGAAGAGGGAAAAGAAATTGGCTGGTAGTGTGTTTGCAATATTGACAGAAGGAGAGAGAGCAAGATAGTCTAGTGGTTTGATCTTGGGACAGTTAATTGGATACTCCTGTGGCCCAGTCATCCACCGAAGTCAGGGTAGGCTCAAGCAACTGGTTGAATAACCAGGTTTCTGATTTCAAAATGCAGTTCCTACTGCCTCTGTAGCTTGGGGCAAGTCACATCCCCGGTCTCAATTTCGCCATCTACAAAACATGTCCTATATAACTTACCTCACAGAGCTGTTGTACAGGTAAGGAGCCAACTGCTCCAGTCCTTCCCCAAGCAAACTCCCATTGTACTTCAGTGGGAATTTGACACATTAAGGGTGGCAGAATGCAGGCCTAGTTCAGTAGTGTTTCAAAAGTGCTTTGAAGATTAAAAGAGCCATAGAAGTGCTATATATTGTCATTATTTCATTCTGGATTTCATTTGAGGGGGGATATCTATAAAACGAGTTCCATTTCTCCTCAGATCTTCTCCAGCTAAGGAAACTATCCTAGAAACTCCCTTTCTGTTTTACAAGCAAAGACAAACACACTTCAACGCAGGGAATGGGAAAAGTACAAGAAAGTGCAGAGAATTTGAACTAGTCAGAGACAACATGGATTAGCTTCAAACATTCCAGGAAGCAGCATATGTGAGTTCAGACACCACTCACTATACAACAAACATATGAACAGCTCTTAAAAAAATAGCTTCTATATGTCTCCATGAAAATAGTCATTCAAAAGTGGTCTCATTCCACCACATTTTTATATCTGGCTGTTGTGAGAAGCTCAGACATGGGGGAAGAGACCAATGAGGTGATGTTTCCTTTAAGCTCCAGAAAGAATCCTCACCCTGCAATTAGAGCTCTGCCAAGTACAAGGGCCGAGCCTGCAGTCCTGACTCAGACAAAAGGACTGCAAGCAAGATTCAGGCCCACAGCTTGATTCACAAACAGCGTGATCTAAAGCCCCTTGAAGAAAATAGGAAAGACCTCAATTGACTTCAATGGGCTTTGGGCAATCTCACATAGAGCAAGAAAGATGATATAGTTACTAGTTCCCCAAAATTCCCTCCAATATAAACAAAAGGGCATTGTGATCCCCTTTATATACATACATTAGTAGCTGAAATGGTCTGAAATGCTTACAGATTAGAACAGATATATTTATACAACACCATGCCTTCCAAAAAATCCAAGTAGAAAAGTTTTACAGCACATTATACAGGTCCTTCTAACATCTATAAAACATTTACTGAAATCACCATATTACAAGTCATCACTAACATACAATACTATATGATTTCTTTTTTCTTTTATATAATCGTTACTTATAATAATAATTAAAAAAATCATTTGAAACAAGTATACAAGGTTCACTTGAAAATTAACTGGTTAATAAACGTTGTGCAAAACAAGCCAGCCTCTATAATTAAGTGAAGTATTTTATTTATTTATTTATTTACGTATTTATGTATTTATTTATTTATACAAAAAATAAAACAAAAAAGATAGTTCTTTCAGAAATGTGTCTCCTTTTCTGTGATGGCTGAAATGTTGCCATCGCCTTTCAGTTTGGCATCACAATCGTTTATTGTAGCAGTGTATGCCCCTGCTCCAAGCTTCCCTCTCATTTTGAGATCTGGGCAAGGTATGACCAGCTTCCTGAATTTCTGAAATATTGGAGAAAATGGAAGACATTATACATACACACACACTCTCTCTCTCTCTCTCTCTCTCTCACACACACACACACACACACACACACACACCCACAGACTCATGTGGTCAGGCTCATCTCCTCATCCTCATAGCAGGAATGTCTATGGAATCCCATGCGAATCACTTCATCGCTGTAACAAGCTACACATCACAGTGCTCACTTCCACAGCTTTCCAGTCCAAGGGCTCGAAGATGAAAGCAAACCCTCACCCACTTGGCCAAGAGCTTAATTTCACAATAGACCAATGGGAAATATTCATTCCTCTGCAGAGGGCGAGCATGAAGACTAAGGCTGAACTTAAGTCCCATTTATGCAGGTAAATTTGAGGCACTCCAGCAAGACATGGAGAGAAATATCTTAGATCAGATACGCAAGAGCCTTTCACAGGGGTCCGAATATTTAATTGAAGTTACACTAGCAAAATGTATCTGTGTTTACCTGAAAATACCATATCATTGGGAAATAAGTTCCGTTACAATGGGTACTGCACACTGCTGGCAGCTTTGGGGCAGAAATAGACCTGTCACTCATTGGCAGCAGAGGAATGCCCCACCTCTTGAAGTTCCCTCCAGGTGAGATAGCTTCCACAGCCAGGAGAATTGCAATCCACTTTACTAAATTACTGATAGTGCTAAATGTACTTTGCGTAAAAGCACAAGAATTTATCCTAATGCAGAACATGATAAATTGCACCTAAAGATATGTCAATTTCCATTTCTATTCTGGATGATCCATTTGTTTCCAGGAAGGGCCAATGGATTTTATTATTCAAAGAAAGGACATTTTTCAGGTAGGCATGGATACATTTTGCTATTTTCATGCTAAGGTCCACAGATCTGTTGCAATGTGATTTCATTCAGTGTGACTCCAGGGAGGGAAGGAGGATTATTCTTTAAATATGTACATCTGAGATGAGGTGGATTATATATAATTCTCCTCCACCTTCCCTTGGGCACTAAGCTGTGAAGACTTCTGCCCAAAAAAAAGGAAATGACATTGGCTAAGATTGGATGACCAATACACTGAATTCAGTAAATTCACGACCATTTAGTAGATCGCAGTACAGGAGACATGATTTTTTTGCCCTGATATTGTCAGTGCTCCTAAGAACTGAACTTTGATGCTTAACCAAAGAAGGAATATTTAGAAATATTTCTTGAACTTTCTTAGGAAATGAATGCTATGACAGTTATGAAGACTAGCTGTCTGAATTAAAGAACAATGCTAGGTCAGTCTTGTTAGCAAAAGCACCCAACTTCAAATATTGGCTAGGAAATATGACACTACTTGCTGCTGGGGTTCAAGCTGGTTCGTGCTGTAAGAAGCAGAATGGGGTTCCAAGGTCGTGCTCTATGATCTTGCAGGGATAGAATATGGCTGATGCCTAAAGGAAGCATTTAATTTTGGGATTGGTAAAAAACCTTCTTAAACATACTGAGAACATTATTCTACAAAAACTTGACCTTTTTGCTTGGATGTTCTTATATACCCACCATCAAGCCCTGGCTGGGGAACTGAAGGCTACATTTCACTGGTTTAACATGGTATTAAACTATGGACTTTGCACCAGCCAATAGAATCAGTTCTATTTGTTGCCTTCTCTTTGGGGTCCAGGACAGCAATAATCACATTATCCAAGTATTCATTTTAAACCTGTCTGGTCTAGGAAAGAGCATTGGGTTTTGCAAAAGCAGACCTCCTCTGCGAGGTAGAAACATCCAAAGACCCAATGCTAGGTTAATCAGGCTTGAAAGCCATAGCCTCCACAGCCAGAAAGGTGTATAACCAGTATCACTGCCTCTCTCTCGCTCCTACCTTTTGTATTCTCCTGGGAGGTAGTGGAAAAGGTGAGAAGACATATAGCAGGGACCTTGCCCAGCTTTGCAAGGTGTTATTCCTCACCTTACATTGTGGGTCCTGACACAGAGAAGCCACAGAGCACTTTATCTGCTGTTCCAGAGGCAAAGAGGTCAAACACCAAAGAATGAGATATTTCTGGGAGTAGCAGTCACTCTGTTAATCTGACTTCTGCCATACAAGTCTTGGGGTTCATTTCCCCGTTGATGGACAGTGCACATAGAGATAAAAAACTTTGCTCCCCCGATACAGGAGAATTTCTGTCTGGGGTAGAGCTGATTATTTTCTTCCCAGTTATTATGAAAACCCTATCAGACATCTTGACTGTCATGACCAGAACAGGCCTATTACCCTTGAATAAAACAGTGCTCTGAAACCTCCATTAATCATTGTGTTCAAGCTGATGAATAGTGTGCTCTCTCTTTCTGGTACCCATTCCCAGATCTGAATTGGGAAGATCCCTTTAAAAAAGTAAAAACGTGATTCTCCACATTCACCATTTGTGGAATCCAAGAATATACAGCTGGAGCTGGATCTTTGCCAACAGATGAGATGGAGCGAGATGTAGAAGCGATACTCGGATTTACTGTATAGGTATCATATAAACCATGAATTGTTGAGGTGTGCTTATGGCTGAGAACAGAATTCCCAATAGCTCCAAGAATTGGATTCCTGTTTCTGTAGCACCACTTGTTTTCCATTATGCCCATCTTCATCTTCTGTTAGCATTCTTCTGAGATGAGACCTTGTACATGATGGTAGTCATCCCTTCTAGGCCTATGATTGACTTCCATGGCACCACGTGACTGTGTTTGTCCTGAATCCAAGATACTCCAGGAATGGTACCAGTCTGTGGGTTTGCTTCAGCTTTCTATCTGTACATAACCCTGATCAGAAAAATTGTCTGAGAAGTGATATGTGAATTTCCTTCTTCCTTAAAGTCAATTGCTACCAAGATCCTGGATTTAGACCCTCGGAGTACATGTAAGATCAAATAGTAATGATCAAAGATGGGAAAAGAAAAAGTCTGCCATCTGCCTGCGAAACATAAGAATTATCTAAGGATGGTAAATGGGAATGCTTTGAAGACAAGCCTCCATAGGAAGTTATTTAGATGTATTAGACAGAGCGTTGCTCTGTTTGTCCCTGATTCTCTGAGGCTAGAAATAGGATTGGGAATGGGTTACAATGCTCCAATCTGAAGTAAATGATGGATGATTTCATTCATGCTGTGTCTTTTCCATGGGTTGCTGAGACTGGAAAGGGGGCAAAATGGCTCCTGAAATTCTTGCACAGCTCCACAGGGTAACCCCTGTGGACAAGATCCTTATTTGATCAAAGCTATAGATAACCCTTTTGCTCGCAGACTGACATAGCTAGGCATCAACTGGGAGTCTAACTCCAGATACAAGTGATTAGGAGACATGTTGACTTGAGGCAGTAGAAGGCAGCTGCTGACCCTGTGCTTGTTCTAGTCACCACTTGCAAAGAGGTATTTTGTCCTGTTGTAGTTCATGGACTGCTTCAACTTTCCATATGACCTGTATATTTCTTTCTATACTTTCAGGCAGGAGGCAGGAATGTAAGTTGACTTTTGTAATGATGCTGAATAGACTGAGCTTTCTATAAAGTTTCTCATTGTATCACTAAAATACTTGGAGTCTGATCCTAAGGAACACGCCCCATATATGTTCATGAAACAGACCTGATTCCAACCCCCATCCCGTTGAAGGGAGAAATCCTTAGGCATACAATTTTTAGGTTGAAAGCGATCATGCTTGCAGTACTGCCTGCCCATGTGAGCACTACTTGGGAAAGCATGTGAGGGCACTTACAGTGTCAGAAGACTGTTCATATTTGTTGATTTATTCATCACTGTTGGTCTAATGCCCCCAGAGAATTGTCATGCCAAAAGGAGGGGACTGAGATTATGCCTGCCAAGACTCAACTGCCTGTGAATGACCATCTTGTGAGGAGGCTGCTCTTTCAGATAAAAATCTCCCCCCAGGAAGAACCATCAAGTCCCTGATTGCCAGGAAAATTCATCACATTAAACTGTGGTAGTTAAATTTGGACTGGTGCACACTAAGGAATCTTCTGGGATTACAAAATGTTGGCCAGGGTAAAAAGAATCCCCTTACTACCTACTGGTTCTTCCACACTGGGGCTGCTGTCCCTGTCATCAGTCCATAGCTATCTGCTGGGGAAGAAGAGGTAGAAGTGGACCCAACCTTCAACAGAGGCTGGGAACAATAATCGAGACATTAGGGCCTGATGACCTAGAGCAGCATCTGGGAATTACAGCCCAGTAATTAGGGCATGCTGATCTGCAGCAGCGGCAGGGGATGACATCCTGATACTTTCCCAGTCTTTTAGGTGTGGCAGAAATCCCTATTCCATTATTCTACCCATGCAGGATGCATGAGAAGGGATATACAGCTGTGGCTTGCCTCAGGCAGCTGCACACTTTCTAGGTGCAGTTTTACAGTACTCAGTACACTCTTGTCTGAAAGAGTCTAATCCTCTCATTGTTTGTTTGAATGTACACCCCTGTCTGAGTCTCTGACTCCGATGTGGACTGTTGGCCTTCTTCCCCTAAGGAAGACTTCCCTTTGGAGAACATAGGAACGCCACAAGGAATCAGTACAAGTATATGGCCTGCTCTAGTCTGCATTAATCTACTGTGCTGCACCTCGTGCGGGTGAGCAGGGAACCAGTTGCCAAGAATTATCCCCAGACTGAGGCCAAGGGGCCCCCACCCAGACTGAGCTGTCAGGGAATGGCTCTGTCCACAAAGCCAGTCAAGCAATACTACTAGGCCTGCAGTAAGGTGGGGAGCAGGAAACACGGACTGTTTCTTTTGTCACAGGCTTTTCTCAGCCTAGCTCTGTCCCTGAAGCCTGCAAGGGCACCAGACACTGCAAACGCCTCAGAGGTGGAAGCGGAGCTGACAGGACTGTCTCCCTAAAACCAAAGGCAGATCTAGGACACAGATGGGAATTAGACAGACACATGATTGAGCTGAATTGTTAGTTTAAAAATATGAAATGAAGTTTGGGATTTCCCTTAGACAAGCTCTGCAGCAGGGAGGGTTCAGTGAGCCACCAGCCACTGTGGAGGGAGAGAAAATTGGAGGGAACTTCAGGAGATAGGGCATTCCCCTGCAGCCAGTGACCGCCAGCCCCGTTTCTGTCCCCAGCCTGTGAACAGGGGGATATACCCTTGTGACAGGTCTGTGGACTACAGCATGAAGAATACTCCTTTTCATCTGAACTGTGCATAATCATCAGAAGAGAAGGGTTCGTGCTCCTGTATAAATGAATGTCATTCCAAAAATCTCTCTCACCTCTCGAATGGTTCCTTCTGTCTGCCACAACTTAATGCCGATCCACAAAGGAATACAAACCATGGATGAGAGGGCCATCATCCACCCTATCCCATAGCCCCAATCTGGGTATGTATACACGTTGTTGTATTTCAAAGGCTTATATTTCACCAGGAAAAATATGAAGATTCCCTGAAATAAGGTGAGAAATACATTAACTGTGTTTGAAACCACACTGTCTATGAAACAAGGGAAAAAAATAAAATAACTTTACAGGCAGTCCATTCTCCCCAGGGAATGTGAAGTAGCATATGCTTTGAAGTCAGACAGAGAGAGAGAGACACCAATATCCTTTTTTAAGTCCATCTCAAATAACTTACATCTCAGTTCCTTCCAGAGAAGTGAGCCGCCTTTCAAGTTAAAATCCTATTTAACTTCCACTTGATGACAATAAAACCTATACTTTGATGGCAAAGCATACCTGCACAGCAGAGATTAAGTTTTAGGTCTGGTAAACTAGGTGTGATAGGATAAATGAGCAAGATGGTTTCAAATCTACCACTATTAGAAAATAATGGCAACATTATTGGTCTTGAGCCAATCACTACATTTGCACCCACAGTTTTGCATGTGAAATCTTTTCAATGTGCAAAAGCTCATATTTGTGCGCACAAATCTGAGATGTGCAACTAAGGAATTTGCACCAAGAAATAGTATATAACAGTATATAAACCCAACAACAATTAGCACTTTATAGCACTTTTCAGCTATAGATCTCAAAGTACTTCACAAAGACAGTGGTATTATCCTCATTTTACAGATGGGGAAACTCAGTCAAAGAGCAGTAAAATGACTTTTCCAGGCCTGTATGCTGAGTCAATAGCAGAGCTGAGCATAGTACACAGGTCTTCTGCTGACCCCCAATCTCATGCCCTATCCACTGGACATCAATACCACTTATGCATTATGCAAATACAAGGTTTTGCATATCTAAACCTTAAGAATGCAAAGTTATGGGCTCAAATTTACAAATCCCCCTTTTCTAATTTGGACCTATTTGCTACATAATGTAGCCATAGCATTTCCCACGTGACAAGGCTGCAATAATCATTCAATTAATACTCCCTTTCCAAATGTAATAAGAGACACCTACACGTCTTACTCAAGTTTCAGCCTTTCTGGACACTTTTTGTAGCTGTTCTGAAAATAGTGGCTAGTGGAAATGGTCACTGGATCCAGATTGTGGTTTAATGAATAGTGACACTAACTAGAAGTGTTTCTTTACTAAACAAATTTCAAATGATGCTAAACATTTACAAGCCGTAAAAGCAGAAATATGTCATGAGTTCTTTTTTAAAAACTACAATGGAAACAGTTGATTTTAAAACAAATAAAATACTCCCCTGTATTGTTTGCAACCCAAAGGTGCAGAAATGAGAACCCAAAATTGAAGTGCACTATGAATGAAAGGGAAACTAACTTTATTGATTTGTATTGCCTGGGCTGAAAGAAATGCAAGAAGCAAATAATCATAAATAGTGAAAAGTAAATAGGTTTATTAATAAATCTTCCCATTTTAATAACCTAAGATGTTCTTGGTAACATAGGTAAGGAAATGTGTGTGTATATATATATTTATATTTATATTAATGATAAAAAGGCTATCCATCTAATAGGGTCAACGGATTACAACAATAGGGAATTTGGCTATGTCATTTAAGGTGACAGTATATTCTGGTGCATGCTATAGACTCATTGGCATTTAAGCTCCAATTCAACAAAGTGCTTAAGTGTTTTAGGACTATAGTCCTTAGAACATGTGCAATATCAATTCAGTTTCAATAGAATGCAATAGAGTGAGTATCAGCACTGCTGGACCTCTGCAAGCCAGCTTCTTCTTCCTCCTCCAAGTAAGTGAAGAGGCCTCTGACCTCCCGGATCTGGATACTTCAGCTGGGAAGGTGTGATCAGACCTCTTCTGAAAATCATGAGACTTCTCAAAGATTAGTGTTACAGAGAGGGAAGAAGTTATGATTGCTGGAGAGAAAGAAAGTCCCTGTCATGGAATCTGGTAGGAGAAGCATCAAAGAGTATGGATCTTTCAGGTAAACAGCAAAAGTTTTGAGTGTTTATCTGATGCTCTGAAATTTTGAGTGTTATCCAGTGGGAATTAAAAGATGTTGACATGTGCTGGGCAGACCTGAGGGACAGCAATGGAGCAGTGTATGGAAGGTTTCACTGAGATGGCTAATGTTTCACCTAAGATGGATACTCAGGTCTCTAATACTGTTTTTTTCCTGTTATGCGGAATATTAGAACTATGTGCACAGGCCAAATGAAACTAACACTGATTCTTACCAAATCTACTATAAGATTCTTCAGTTTAAAATATATGCCAAATACCATCATGATTACTTCTCTGTTTCTGTAATTCATTAGCCTCAAACACCTGGGAAAAATATCTACAGAAAGCCTATGTATTCCAGACCATATTATTGAGATTAATACTTACAGCACAAATACCAGGAGTTAGGACCATCCAACACCATTTAATTAATGATAATGGTCTGTACCCGATCATATCTTCAATGTTATCATAAAAGCGATTGCTGCCTGCCCAAGAAAACAAAACAAAAGTGAATGTAGAATGTATATGTAAACGATTGTAAAGACTAGGATTATTTCATCTGGAAAGGAGAAGATTTAGAAGGGACATGTATATGAAGAGGCCATTCCTGGGATAGAAATGCAATATGTTCAATGTGCTCCCTGAATACTGGGACACCAAGGCTGGAAATGGAGGGCAGTACTAGGGATGTGCATCTCTGCCCACTGGCAATTAGATAAAGAGGACCAACCAGCTGCCAAATGGTAATGGCTTCTGGTCAGTATCAATCTGAGCAGGGCCCAAATAAGGCATAGACACTGTAGTCTCATGCTCAAGATCACAGGTCCCGGGGTCATAAGACATCAGAATCTCAGCTTTCATTTTAAAAAGGTAAGTTTCTAGCCCTTGCTGCTGCCAAGAGAAGCTTAAAAATGCGGTTTGAGAGTAACTAAGGCAGTGATGTTTACCTGACATCCAGATAGCCAGAAACAATAGTTGGGGCCCTCCGACTGACATTTCTACCTCTCTGGGCAGAGAATAAGGGAAATCCCCGCTACCACTCCTGGAACCCCAGAAGGAAAGAAAGCCCTGCCCCTTCTCTTGCTTTTTTAGATGGGAAAGGTCTCCTGCCACTGCCACCTTCTAGTGGGAGGTGGAGCCATGATACAAGGGCAGAGCCATGGAGGCCCCTGTCATGGTGTGACAAGGATGCTGTATCACCTAAACTTTGGTCCTGAAACTAGGCCATGAATAAGTGTATAACTTCCATAAACACACAATAATGCAGCAGTCTTCAGTAACTCACCATAAACCCAGCCTATGCAAATGCATTCAAATATAGCAACAAAAAGAAGGCACATTCCACTGGCTGCATAGGAGTCAAACAGCTGGAAAACGTACATTCCGCCCTTAAACACAAAAGACAGAAAAGGGAAACCAAAATTGATTGTCAGTGTCTGATGGGAATATTTCACAGCAGAAATATGATTATAATTGCATAGTCATTCTCGTTTAGTAATGAGGGATGATAATTTGTCAGTGATTTGTTATTGTGAAGCCTTTTTTCTTCTACTCTTTCAGCCTGTTAAATACTGCACATTTGCATTAAGAGGACCAATGTCTGGGGAGGGGGAGAGGAGGAGGGAACAAGGCCCATCAGAATTATATGTGGTGTTCTAGATGAATTTAGGATAATGGAGCACTACATTTCATCCTTTTCTGAAATGTTCTTCCAATTCCATCCTATTTTCAACTTCACTGTTTACAGCACCAAGATTTAAATGACTGAAAAGCTTATAATCTCCTAAACCCTGCACATAAATATGCATAAAAATTTCTTCAAATGTCTGTTACACTAGTATGCAAAAGGCATTAGCTAAATTCTGAGAAAACCAGCAGAACAGTAACTAGTAGAATCAGTCCTACGGACCATGGTCTTGTAAAGTCAGCTGCACCCACTTACACAAGGTTTGAATTTACCTCAAGGTCTTTTAGATGTTTTGCTCATCTAAGTCTTTATCATGTAACAAAGATGAATTAACTAACTGTGACTTCCCGGTAGGCTTTTGTTTAATTTCTTTCTCTGTCAAATGAAAAGATGCTTTCCTAATAGTTTTAAAATAGAGTTCCCTAAATAATCTGGACATTTCAGAAGTAGAGCATGACCAAGGGCAAACAGGGTCCTAGTTCAGCAAAAATGTCATTTGACATCTACAAAGCACAAGCCAATAGAAGTAGTTTTTTTCAGGGCTTTGGTGGCATGTAAACCAGGATTAATAAGTGGTCATCACTGATTAGCTGAAGTATACAGTGCAACTGTGCCAAGCCAACATGGCACAAAAAAGTAAAATTCACTAGCTTGCCAGTAATTTTTCCTTCTCTGAAGTGGTCATCTTGTGGTCCATAATCCCTTGCAACTGAGCTATTCCTTCTCATCTTCCCAGCATGAAGGCTCTTTTGTTTTTTGTATCACGGGGAGAACATTTTTTGGCAAATAGTATTTTTGTTGAAAAATACATTTTTGGGGGCTCCAAAACTGTGTGTGAATTCAGGTGAAATTCAGCTAAGTGAAACATTTCATTGCAACCATTTCAAATGGTTTGTTTTTACTTTTTGTTTTGAAACAGCATTCCATTTTGAAATTTTGCCAATTAAATACACACACACACAAAAGACTCTCCAAAATGACCAAACTGAAACAAAAAACTCAAAAAAGATAATTGTTTTGAGTTGATCATAAAGTTTCAGTCAATTCAAACTAAAATTTTTTTGTTTTCACATTCACCAAAAAAAATAAAATAAAATAAAAAACCAGTTTCAGTTAGAAACATTTTTTTTTTCAGTTTGGCTCCTGAATTGAAAAATCAATTATTCACTCAGCTCTACTCACTAGATTACAATGCATTGCCAGCCAGTGAAATTGTTCAGAGAACTGATTCTCTCTGATTCCCCAGCCAACTGTATAAGAGGAGAAGACAAACTATACATTTTAATAAATAAGCATTACAAAAGGTTAGCCATCTCCATGCAGAATACTTCATCTATCATCTTATTCATTTATTATACAACAAACAGAAAGGAAGAGTCACAGTAAAGCAAGATGCCAGTATCAGGGAATCCCAGGATTTCTCCATCTCTGTTTTAGTTTTGCATAAATAGAATTACAATGCCTCAAAATAAAAAATAAAAAAAAACTTGTGCAACTTATTCTCCTTGTTGTGGTATGGCTTAGAATACATGGAAGGCAAATAAACAAGTTCAAGTGAAAACCCTAATTATGAGACAACAGAAAATTCTAGTGCAAGCCCAAGAATCAACTCATCTAGGAAATAAATTGCACATATGGATGTATAAGGCTCCTGAAATTTACTAATACTCTTGGCCAATGTAGTTGTCAAGCTTTTTGGAGTGGCTCACGAGTGTGAATACCAAACTCAGGGCAGTCTGTTTAGAAGCAGGGCACAAACCCAAATTGGTTGTGAGTTCTATACTTACATTTCACCAATCAAGTAACAAGTGTGAACTCCTCAAGCATTATAACAGCCTTAACATGGAATCACAGACAATTCCCTGAGGCACTCTGATTTATCTTACCACTTAGGCAAGCTTGCCTTTCTGATAGATGATCCCTTACAAAAAATATCACAACATTCAGGTCACTCCCAATCCCAAAGGACCGGACATTTACCCAGGTCAACTGCACCCTAGATCTTAAACCAAAGACAATGCTTGTAGCCAATCCTATAATAAATTAACTAAAGATTTATTCACTGGACAAGGAAATTACAGTTAATTACAAGGTTAAAGCAGGTAAACATACACCTACAAATGAGTTACAATCTTAGGTTTCAAAAGGCGATAGAATCTGCTGTAATATGCAAGCTCCATATGTCCTTGAGGGCTAACCCAGGCTACCCATCTGGGGATCCCTTGCTTATGCTTAGAAATCTTGCCCTCCCAAAGTCCAAGCAACATAGAGATTCAGTTTCCTCTTGTTGGGAATTTTTATTCCCTTCCCCTAGTACTCGAGCTCATGGGATGAGTCCACATGCACATCTCCACCTTCAGCATTTTACATTAGTTAATACTGCTTTCCTGTTTGGTGAGTTACACAATTACAGAGGTTTACAGTGCAAACACTAAGGCCAGGTCTATAAACTTACATCAGTATAACCACATCTCTCAGGAGTGTGAAAAGTCCACATCTCCAAGTGACGCAGTTATACAAACCTAACTTCCAGTGTAGACAGTGCTACATTAATGGGAGGGCTT
The DNA here is from genome assembly GCF_026122565.2 of Emydura macquarii macquarii. NCBI lineage: Eukaryota > Metazoa > Chordata > Testudines > Chelidae > Emydura > Emydura macquarii. Next base: position 5,081,690 of record NW_027132983.1, on the reverse strand, counting down.
TTCTCGTTGACATAGCTACCGCCTCTTGTGGAGGTGGATTTACTACATCGATGGGCAAATCTCTCCTATTGGCATAGTAGCATCTTCATGAATCACTACAGCAGCACAGCATTTTAAGTATAAACCTGCCTTTAATATAACCTTATAACATGGCGTACAGATGTTATGAATGAGATCAATACATGCAGCATCCTACAAGCGTTTCCTAAAATCTAAACACTAAACACATTGTTATAAACTTAACATCTATTTTAACACACAGGGGAGCCAGAATAATTTCCAGCTATGTATGGATCAGTGTTCACTTGAGGCCTTGGGGCTGTTGCATAAGCTGGCACCAGGTCTTCTGGTGTCACAATAATTACTAAAGGAAAAACATATTTATAGAAAATATGGAGAAGACTCATCTCCATATTCAAAAAGCACTATCAGAGATTACCTGAAGAATCAAACCATTCTATTAGTCTTCTGACCACATCTCTGCAGAGACACAGCTTTAAGGAATTGGAAAATGTGAGAGTCTGGAAAGAAGGGTGAGATGTCGAAAGAGTACTCTATAAGGTGTCTCGCATGGAGTTGGATCTTCAGGAAGTTTGAACTCAACACTCACTCAAAATTAAAAGAAACTCCAATATATCCTGGTTGTCAGACAAAATGGCTTTCTTGTCCTTTCAAGAGCACCATTAAGACCAAGTTCTCAGAGTTGCCCAGATTTGTGGACAGTGTCTAGTTTTGAGCAGGAAGTGCATAAGTTCTCCTGATTATTCATCCTGTAGAAGGCAAAACCCCTCTGGTTCCTTGCCAAGAGTCTCAGGTACTGTTGGTTAGCAGTTTGAGAGGATCCTGGCATAGATATTTCCTAAGGATTAGGATGTTTAACAACACTGAACGGACATCAGTAGGTGTCAGAGAGGCTATGGGATCTGGACCATGACATTTCTTCTTGAGTATGCAATGTCTCTAATGTCTTATGTTGTGAGTTCCTTGCAGCAGAGACTGTGCTTGATTGAGGGCTTGGAAAGCACCCTGTATGCAGTGGACACTACCATAAACATCCAACATTAATAATGAATAATCAACAAAATTTTCTGTTCCAGAAGCAAGAGAACTTCCCTTGCTTAATTCAGGAGTTTTAACTTGTACTTTCTGGTTGTAGCATGGAGGTGCCAGGATGCCCTGGAGGTCCAGTCACTGATTTTCACATGAATGGCCATCAAATCCAGAGGGAATGTTAAAGAATAGAGAACGAATCACCTTCTTAGTGGCTTACAACTCTAGCAAGTTGTAGTGATGAGCTTCCTCAGACAACCATTTGACTACAATTGAATGGGGTCTATCTGAGCTCCCACAGGGGTGCACTGAGTCTGGAAATTCCACTAATAAACAAAGATAATATGTAGAGCACAGAGGTGCATCACCATTATGAAATAGTTTCCACAACCAATCTCTATCATACATTAGTATTAGAGTCCCTGGAGGTTCCAGAAGAAATGCAAATTGTGAAATCTTTCTTTGGGCAACTGGACTAGAACCACGAATATTTCCTCTCTCACTATGTCTACATTGCCACCATCGCCACCATCAGATCGATATTTCCGGTTTGACTGAGTAGTAGTGAAGACACGCTCAATCGATCTGGAAGTTGATCTAACAAAACCACCTCCAAAAAAAGCATAGTGCTGCATTGATGGGTATGCATTTCCCATCACTGCAGTGTAGTGGAGACGGAGCACAAAATGGACATTATGAAGTTGATGGGAGTTACGCAAGCTGCTCTATGTAGCTTGTGTAACTTCTGTCGACTGTCACTGAATTTGCTGGTCAGTGTAGACCAGGCCTCTGAAGAAGCCAAAGGAGTCAAGCAGTTGAAAAGTCTGGTCAGTATATACAGATAATATGTAATATGAGTGGGCTATCAACAAGTCATCTATTATTTTCCTATCACAGACTGGCCATCAGAAATACCATCAGACTCATAAGAAAGCAAGGAACAGGAGAAAATACAAAGGGCATTGCTGGAATTGGTAACTGGTCCACAATATTGCGAAGTGCAGGTAGCACTGGTGACAGAAGCAAGTTGGCGTCTGATGACAGGCTTCTCTGTAGGACAATGAAATCTCTCTATCAGCAAGGCCCGGACCCTATGCAGAAATGGGTTTGCACATTGTCAATCAGCCTGGACAGAACCAGCTTTGGGCAAAACTTGTTTTTGCTCTTTCCTATCAGAAAAATTATTGAATGAACACACACACACACACACATACACACACACACACAAAATCAGGAAAAGGAGTGATTGTTTCTGGTGAAACAAGGTTCAAAATAGTATCCTTGACTGCCTGTATGCTGGTCCAGAGCAAGGAGGGGTGACAGGATGGATGAAGATGGGGAATTTGGAAATTCATGAGAAGACTCTCTCAGATAGTTTTGAGCACCCAACTATCTGATGAGGATTTTTTATTTTCATTTGGAAGGCTTGAAAACTTTGGCAGAAAAATCTGTTTTAAGAGGGAAATGGTAAAAACCCAAGGGGTATGTGAGTAATTCCCCCTGCTATCTCGCTTACCTTTTTGGTCATGGCACACAACAGCATCTTATTGAAGGCTTAAACTAACCACCTCAGAAACGTTAGCGCAACCTTTGATCTACTGGGCTAGCCAGCCTCACAGTTGTAAAGATTCTGCTACTTCTTCAACTAAAGCGTTGCTGCTGCCCTAGTCTATGACCATCCCCTTGAAGAGACAGGGGAGTGCCTTTTCGTTGAAACCCTCTTCTCCCCCCAAGTTTATAGGTGCCAGAGATGATAAGGAGGAGGGAAGAACAATGCTTGAAGCACCTTGTTCAGACAATAATGCTTTGTGAGTTTTATAGACTTGCTGAAACGGTTTTACAGCTATGTCACAAAATGGTGCCATCATTTCCCTTAATGCTGACATTTTGGTGCAGAATTGCAGCCATTTTGATTGTCCATTGGAGCTGGCAGGTCCATGGTGTGAGCAACTAGATACTTCTAGCAATGTTGTTTGGGTGAAAGCTGCTGCCAGGTTCAATGAAAATGGCAGATTAGGCCAATCTGGCATTCATGAAGGGAAACTGGAAGGAGAATAGCTCAATCACACTCCTTACTGGAGATTCCAGCTATTTTGATGGTCTGCTGGCACAGGCAAGCTGGCAGCATGGGCTAGACCATTCTGCTGTATTGGTACGAAAAGCAACCAGCAGGTGTGATTGAAAGGCAGGATGGGTTAGACCACACTGACCTCAGGGGGGCCAGACAGAGAACAGAGGATCTGCTGGCCCTGACGCTCTAGCAGCGTGCATTAGGTGCTCTACTGCTCCTGCAAAAAAGGGGAAAACAAACCAGACAAAGAACAGGCAGGGAAAGTGGCACAATGGAAGACTGGAACAGGCCTGGGGGAAAGGAGTTGACTGACTAGTCCACACTAGTGACTTGCTGAAGAAAACCAGTGGTAGGAGAGTGGAAAAATGGCAAGTTTGCCATGCGGCACAAACTCACGTCAGAGGGAGCTAAGAGAACAGGTTCACTGCCTGGAACCCTCAGCCTGCCCTATTTCATGGCAACTGGTACTAAAGATGGGGAAGCTTAGCATCTGAGCAGTTTTGTTTGCTTGTTTTTCAACTGTTGGTTTGATGTCAGAGCCTGTGGGAGCCAGAGAGCCCTCAGAGAGTGAACAGCTGACAGAACCACTGAGGGGGCAGGGGCTCAAGATACTGACCACAACAACGATGGGCTAAGACTCTTCCTGGAATAACTGGGGCAAAAAACATCTGGTTACTGTGGCAGTCTGAAGTAGGATGTGGTGGGGGGAATGTCCCACTGTGAGTTTTTCCTGACCCTCTGACTTGCCAGCTTCTTGGAGACACTCCTGGATGCCACATTTCACCCCAGTCAAAGCAGGAAAAAACAGCCAAAGGCCTCTAGCTTGTGTTTCCAAAATGCCAGGTACTGCTGTTGAATTTCTGCTCCAAAGTAGCTTAAGGCTTGCCTGCCACAATGCTGAAGCTGGACAAAATGGTCCGTGGTCTCTAGCTGCTGTGCTTCATTTTGTTCTGGCTCACCAAGTAGCTGGGCAAAGAGATTCTGCATGGCCAGCTTCTGCTGCTGAATTTCCAGCCCCTCACAGTTTAAGGCTTGCCTGCCACATAGCTGTAGAGTGGAAGCAAAGCACCATGGCACAGCAGGACCATATGCAGGAGCCATTTAGATTTTAGCTGGACTTGTTACACTGCCAGCATTTCTCCTCACACACAGGTTTCCTGTAGACCGCTGTTGTCAAATATCCTCTCCTTACCACGGGGGCACCAAAGAAAGGGAGAAAAGTAAGAAACTCAGTAGAAAAGGCTTCTGCCTGGAGATAGTGGAAAGGCTTAGAGAAACTGCTTGCTTCTTCAAGCAGAGGTGAGACATGGCGGAATTAGAAAGAGAGTCACTTCTCTGAAGAACCACACCTGCTGGCACTTCACTGTGAAACTCAAGAGACAGCTTCCAAGAAAAAATGAGGAACCACTGTGGTTGGAAGATGATTCAGAATAATTCAACTGTAATTGATTGAAAAGCACCTGCTGCCCGTAAGGGAGAGAATAATGAGAGCATGTCATTTTCACTCTAACATTCACGGGTAGGATATTTTAAACGTGTTTGAGGGCGCTAGGCACCCAATCCCCATTTGCTTTCAAGGGGCATTGAACGCCTAACTGTCCTTTTTGCCTTTGAAAATGTCTTGCTGCACTTCACGTTTTAGCATCTTTGCTACTGGAAAAAGCATCCTGAGATACAGAATGCCATGGCAGCCTCAAAAGTTAGGCAATGGGGTCATTAGAAATACTGAAGGTAGATTATACAGATAGATAAGCAGATGCAGAAAATCCATGGATTTGGAGGATGGACATGTCTTCAGAATCTCACATTGCATCTAATGAAATAAATTTATCTTTTCTGGATATAATGAGATCATGATAGGATAGCCTGATGCAACTCTGTCTTGTGGCTGTAGCTGGCAAGACTGAAATAATAGCACTAAGGGAGGTTGATGTCCCTATTCATCTTTGGCTTGGAAGCCTAATAATGACTTCTTAAATTCCTACAATATTAAAAGTTTTACTGTACAATTATGTACAGAAACATTTAGTAATGTGCTTGTTCAATCACACGGACCTAATTGTCATGTTCTGATATTCTATTCATGTAGATGGACAGCCCACAGGATATACACACACTGCAAGGTAGTATTTCTATATTGGATATTTTATTACACTAATCCATTGTTAGTTCAGATAATCAAGATACATACTCTTGTTCTTAAAATTCAGGTAGCAATGGTGTCTGCAATGTCATCAGATAAAAAGTATGAACTCCTGTAGAATGGTTTGTGGGACTGCTACAGGGTATGGCAGGATTTTGTGGCTTAAAAATATCTGTGCCAGAATAGGTCATTCCATTTAGCAAGATTAATAAAGTCACTTAGCATTACGTGGTGATTCACACAAGGAAGGCATTGTACAGACATTCATTAATCAGCTAATACATATTTTTAAAGAAATCTATTTTTAATCTTTAAAAAAATCTGTCTGTAAACGATCTGTTGGGCCAAAGAAAATAGACAATCAAAAAGAAAAGGAAAAACATTCCTTCCAAATCCCACTGGTGTTGGAGAACTTTATTTCTATTCCCCCCTGTGTAGATTTGCTCAGATTTCTGTCTGTCTTTATGTCTGGGTAAAAGATCCCTGTTCTATTACTGCTGTATCTGGGATTTGTGTGTGTATGTGGGGTGGGGTGGCTAGGAATATTGCAAAATTCCCTGGTCATAAGCACCAAAGACAGTGATGTATTTATGCCAGGGCTTGCCAGGGCTGAGCCCTGGCACCTCTGGGTTTGGTAGTTCATAGCCCTGGAGCCTCTGGGCTTGCTACATCAGTTATGAATGTAAAAAAATTGCTTGAGCCCCTGCACCTCTTTCATTACAAATTAAATACTGAACAAAGATCGTCTCCATCAATGAATTCAGGCCGGTAATGGCCACTGCAAATTGGGCATTTGCCTAGCGGGTTAGCTCCTGAAGCTGTCTGGAGGGCTGCTCCACTCCGAGTCCCAGCATATGCAAACAGAGTGAAATTCACTCCTGGGCAGTGAATTTAACATTAATTCCCAAATCACCCATTTGAAAGGTGCTGAGGCTTTGTGCCGGCTCTCTGCACAGGGGTGCAGGGTTAGCTGGATGGGATGCTTGCAGAGGCTGCTTCAGTATCTGGCTATGACTGAGACTGCAGCACAACAGCTCCACACGGCGATCCCTGCTGTGCAGTGCAGCCAAACTCCCAGACAGTGACAGCAGGCCTGCAGCTGCCTGTCTGCTCATTCTGTCCTTCCCCAGTGCAGGAGAGATGCCTACAGCCCAGCACACATCCAAGAGACGTGTGAAAATGCTGCAGGGACAGAGAGAGCTTTGGATTTTGGCAGTCTCTCTCCAGCCAGGAGAGGGGGAGCCAGTGAGAAGTGGATCGCTTAATTTGGCACACTAGTGAGCCCCTAAAAGTCAGCCCAAGCAGCTGACCTGGCCAGCAACTCTAACAAATCAGACAACGCCAACCCTCTCAATTGCTTCCTGACTCCCAGGCCCTAGGAAGGGGAATCTGGGGCTAGTACATTTGAGGAGGAGATGATATTGGTGTTAGAATTGGCCATGGAGGAAGTGGGGATAGGTGTAATTGGAGAGCTGGTGCTGTAAGGGAAGGATGGGGTGTGTGTAAGCCACTGCCCTGACACTCAGCTGATATGGGTTCAATGCCTGGCTCTGCTACAGGCTTCCTGTGACCGTGGCCAAACCATCTGAAGAAGGAAGCTTGTGAACCACTCGTACGTGTGCTCCCTGAGGGTCCCTAGAGATGTTCTGGATGCTTATGTTCTCTGTGAGCCACAAACTGGCCCAACACACCGTATGCATGTTTCTATGTAGGAAGTGGAAATAATGAACAAACATTCCTCTGAAAATTAGTGAATTATCTGGAACTTATTTAGTACCAAGAGAAATAGGAGTGAAAATCAGCAGCAAAAATCAGCTTTAGTGCCCAGAGTTCGGAATGAGATGACGGCCTTGACTGCCTGGCTTCTCTCCAAGCACCAAGGAGTTACTCGCTGCTGTGCATTTACTTTGTTAGCTTCAGCTTTTGCTGAAGATACCTTGTTGACATTAGAGAGCAACTTCCTGGAGTCACTCAAGTCAAGGACAAAAAAAGTCACAGTGTATTAGCGCTCAGAAGTACAAATCTCCTGAACTAACATGTCAGTTTATATCAGAATGTGGGGCTATTTCCCCAAGCGGTGTACACTTGAACAGAGGCATTTAAATAACAACAAAAATAATCCTTAAATAGTCACTACAGGGATTCTGTATTATTAGAAAATAATCAACAAATTAAAAAATCACTTTTTTCCTATCTATATTAAGCTAAAAATTCCCTGACACATGGAACCATTAATTAGCCTAATAGCGGTACTTGATTCAGTATGTTCTTCAAGTGTTAACATCCCAAGGCACAAACTCTGGATATCTGTTCCCTAACAAACTAGTCATTATTTGTAGATAATGGCCAACTTCTAGAGCACTGTCACTCTGTTATACTTCCAAAGAAATGGAAAGGCTAAATGGTGATTGACGGCCTCTCTCCTGGTGCATGCAACATTCTAAATAACGTAATACATTAACCAACCTCTGCCACATATGCATAACTACTCTTGAGTAGCTATTGATTTGTATTTTATTGGCAGTCTGATACAGTTCTAGTGTACTCAGTATTTTTACTGTATTTATAATCAGTTACCATACAGATAAGACAGGCCACATTGTAACAGAAGTGATCAAATAATGGTTTTACAGTACAGCATGTTGGTTAATACTCACATTCCAGTTGATCAGCTGAAAGCTTGCCAGAGAAATCGGATTAAGATAACCATTTCTAGTCAGATACAGGGGCAAATATATTTTTTTCCTTGGTTTACTGAGCATCATGAACTTTCCCAGTAGGTAGCATGCGTTCTTGTTAATATACCTGCTTTGAGTACATTTGACAGCAACCACAGCAACCAATTTAATAACTAGTGGCATGCTGAAGAACTGAGGGGTACACCTATACTGTAATCAGAGGTGTGATTGCAGCTCCTATAGGCATATCCGCGCTAGCTTTAATCTAGCTAGCATAGCCAAAAATAGCAGCAAAGCACTGGCAGCACAGACCCTGGCACAGGTCTGCAATGCAAGTATGTACCTAGGGCTCCAGACAGCCACACTGAAGCCTTTGCCGCCATGTCATTACTGCTGGTTTTTGCCCTGCTGGCTAGATTAAAGATAGCATGCATATGCCTACCTGAGCTACAATCACACCTTTGACTGCAAACGAAGCTCACCATCCACCTTCTCCCAGTTCAAATGTAACTATCTCCTGGAATGCTTTCATTCTACATTAGCAACATTAATGGATGCATCAGAAATACCTAGACAACCAGATTAAACAGACTAGATCAGTTCGCACACTTATTTGTGTCTGTAGTAGGTTACACCCCACCTTCTTTGTGTCTGTAGTAGGTTACACCCCACCCCACCCACTACACAAGTACATATCCTGATAAAAAAAAAAAATCAACATGCAGCTCTCACTAAATATTAAAAAGAGGAAGGCATTGATTCAAACAGAACCAATGAGCCATTGTAATAACAGCAAAAGCAAAGCTATGATTGTGGTCGATGCTTACAATTAACTGTGCACACTGTGTCGTAGCAATCGGATTAACGTACAGATAGCAACGACTCTGTATAACGCTATGAAAGTTTAACAGAAATGCACAGCGCCACCTAGAGTCAAATGCACTTTGCCATCTGAGGACCTGTTATGTCTGGAGGAATCGACTTTGCTAGTTACTCATAGCTGTGGGTAAAACGTGCACAGTAATTTTTTTTTTTTTTTTTTTTTTTTACTAACGTGTCTGATGCTCCCTCTTCCCCCTGAATACATTCCACGACCCCCAGGGAGGCCCACCCCCCAGTTTGAGAATCTCTGCACTAGATAAATAGAAAGAAATGCACACACAAAGAGTGGTGCCAACCAGCATCCTCTTAGGGGTGGAGGTGATAGTAACCATGGACCTGATCCAAAGCCACTGAAGTTAATGGAAAAGCTCCCACTGATTTCAATAGGCTTTGGAGTGGGCAGCGTCTGAAGAACACGTGGTTATTGTTCCTGTGCTTTGGTTCGGCCATGAGAACACTGAAATAAGACACAGAATGGACAAATATATCATTGCACAATACAGAGCTACATGCAGAATCAGAGCCTCTTAAATGTACTAAGGCTGCAGCTCATCCTCCTGACCACCACACCATTCTACCCTTCCTCCTTGTCGGAGAGTCAAGAGCAACAAATGGGCTCAGCACCTACTCATAGCCATGTAACTGCATCTCTGGGTCAGGGTCATTACTTGGTATTATTTCTGTGAGAGGCATGTAATAGCAGTGAAGACCTCGTGGCACAGACCTTGGCACAGGTCAGCAGTGCAAGTATGTAACCAGGTGGGACTCCTGCTTGGGGGAAGGAAGAAGATTAGGAAGGTGAGAAATGCTTGGCCTGATGGTGTACGGGTTAAAAGACGGTGGGTCTTTTTGTGTAAAAGAACTGGCTGTCAGAGACTGTCAATCAAAGTAGGTTTAAAAAAAACCCAAATCCTTCCACTTTTCCCAATATTTATTTATTGCTGTTATCTGGACCAGCCAGAGAGTAGATCTGTGATCTATGTTCACTACAGTAAAAGCTGTGACAAGTAAGAACACATTTACTATCTGCTCAGTAACTGATGTGAGTGACTCCATGAAGATATTCTTGAATGTCAACAGGTTCCTTTAGCAGAATTTCAAAGTTGCAAAACCAATTCACAACACATGGGGAATTCTGATCACTGGGGAACCAATTGAACAGAGGCTTGGGGCTGCATACCCTGGCCACAGTCCAACAAAGCGCTTAGGCACACACTGAACTTTAAGGATGTGAGTAGTCCCATTGACTTCAAAGGGGCTATGCATGTGTTTAAATAAAGCACCCACTTACGTGCTTTGTTGGCTCAGACCCTTCATTTATTTGAAGCATTCAGTTCAATTAACCCACTGATGTGAAAATAAAGCTACCACCAATTTCCTTCTCAGTTGTTCTCAATTTGTTATTGTTATATTCACCATTGCCCTTATTACCAAGTAGGTAGCTGGCTCTTCCTGGCTGTCAGTATCAAATACCCTCAAATCAGATTGGGTTAGCCCAGAGTGATCGGGGAGAAATGACAATCAGTGTGGGTGGATGGGAGATGTAGAATAGATGGCATTAAAATATTTGCTGAGCTCATGTAGCCGTGAGGGGTGGTCTCCCTCGGAGAAGGACACAGAGGGGGAGCCAAACCCACCCTGGCTGATAGAGTCCAGAAGGAAAACCACCTGACCGGAAGCAGGTGGGCGGGCGCAGGCCGTCAGAAACCCCATGGGCACCACCTGACCAGAAGCAGGGGGGTGGAGCCAGGCCTTTAAAACCCGGCCTGCGGGCTCAGTCAGGTGGGGACAGCTGAGGGAGAAAGATGCCTCTCCCCTAAGGCTTCCAGCTAGAACCAGGCCAAAGGCCCATGCCGAGGGGGAGCGGCCAGTCTTACCCCCAGTGTGGGGACTGGCAGAGAGCCTACCCGAGGCGTCCACTTCCTGGAAGCCGGAGGAGGGCCCACCTGAGTCACCCGCTGCCTGGGAGCCGGAAGAGGACAGAGCTGAGCAGTATTGAGCCTGGGACCCAGAGAACCTACCGGCCCTACCCGCGGCCTGGGGGCTGGAGGACCTGCCCTCTGTGGAGGAACCCATGGAGTTGCTGGAGCTGCTGCCGGTGGACGAAGAGGGTCTCATGGGACTACCACACCCCAGCGACCCGGAGGAGGCAGGTACCTGGGGATACGGGGAGGAAGCAGCCCAGGGACAGCCATAGACAGTGGCTGAGTCTGGAGCAACCCTGTCAGCGTGATGCGGCAGGAGCCCTGCTGACTCAGTGGCCAATGCCTTGCCACTGATAGGGCCCTGGGCTGGGACGCAGTGGAGACAGGTGGGTCTGCGTCCCCCTCCCCCCCTTCCCTAGCCACCCTGAGAGAGAAAGAGAGAGAGAGAGAGACCCCCTCCTTACCACTCCATGGAGCGTACTTGCGTACCTGCCTGCCCTGCCTAAAGGCCGGGGCGAAAGACTGCTTGCTCGCCTGGTTAAAGGGCTTGAGACTGCTTCCCGGCAGGGGATAGCCGCAAGGAGTGGTCCCCCTTGGAGAAGGACCCAGAGGGAGAACCCCAGACGCTGCCCCCCCTTCACAGGGGCATGTCCACAGCTCAGCTGAAAATCTAGGATGCTGTTAAAGAACAGTCTCTTCGACAGTTTGTGCTCATTTTATCAACATTAGTGTACAGCGATTTTGTTCATGTAAAGCACTCATGCCTGGAGTCTGTCATGATTAAAAATAGCCAACTTGTTTCCTTGGCTGTACCTTAGAAATGAATCAAAGGGCATCTTACCTCCGTTAACATTATTAGGCCAATGAAGTATGACACAATTGAAAGAGCAAGAATCAACAGCTCCCTTCTGTATCCCCTTCGGAAAATCTTTGGGTACATATCCACCACAGCTGTCACAAGGCTTTCAACACACACAAACTGGAACAAATAACAAAAAATCTAAATAAGATACATGTCTCTTCTACTCTGGGAAATTGAATTTGTTAAAAATCTCTTAAAGTTCCCTCCTATATTCTCATCAAAGAGAGAGATTGAAAAATCCCTGAGGATATTGTTTAAAGAAAAGCCCAGGAACGAGAAGAATGAAATTTCAGAGTAAAAAAGTCCAAACCTATGGATTTCCAGTCCAAACCCAAATTCCAAAAAGTAAAAAGCATTATCATCATCTCAAAGTGAAATTGATTGTGGAGCAGAGGACCAGCACAATATTTAAGTCTTTAAAATGGAGCTTAAGTGGAACTTAAATGGTGCCCCGGACTTGTGATGGGTGTACAAAGGGAATTGTACACTCACTGTACTGTGGCATTGTCACTTAAAAGAATAATAAAGTGTTATGTTATTTATCTTCTATACTCGGCTGAAGTAGGTAAGTGTTTCTCTCTCCATTTTACAGATGAAATAAAACAAAGCAGAGTAGTTAAGTGTCCCAGCATAGGGCACACAAATGTGTCACTGAAAGAGCTGACAGCAGAACTCAGGAGTTGCGAATTTCTAGTCCCTTTTGCATTCTGCTACATCAGGTTGCCTTCTGGAAAAGTGTAGACCTTATAAAACATTAATTTTAATGATCTGAAGTGCAGTACAAAACAAAACACCACACAGCTTTACTGTATAGCGTACAATCATACACCTACTTATTTCCTGAAATAAATGACACATACAGATTACTTAGATACTATGAAACACTCATTACTATACAATATCTCTGGTTAAGCAACTCTTGTGCAATTTTTCTATAGTTACGCAGACTTGGGCAATAGCTTTAGTGCTATCATTTTGCTGCATTATCTAATTACACCTTTCTTGCCATCATATCTTGAAATATGAAGATATACCATAAACACTTTCATTTTCAGAATCTTCTGCTTCGTTACCAAAATTGCTTGTATGTTAGTTTTAAAAAGCAGGGAAAAGAAACACATTCCTTAGTGCTGTCACTGTTTTACAATGAGTGGACTTGGACAGTTTTCTAAATTCTAATTGAATGTTGATGAAATTGCATACCATTCTGACATGGATATTAAAAGCAGAACTCAGGTGAATCATTGCTTACAATTAATAATGAAGGAATCTGAAACGTGATACAGATTTGCTATTTTTTTAATCAAATAAGAAACTTGAAATAAAGGCTTTAAACAGGACCAGAGCCTGATCAAGTACAAAGTGGCATAGCTCCATTGACAAGCATGGTAAAAAAATGCTGAGAATCTGACCCAATATTTCTTTTAAATGATGTTTGTTTCATACCTGACTATCTAATCCAAGGAATATGAGCATCATGAAAAACAAAGCTGCCCAGAGCGGAGAAAGAGGCATCATGGTGACAGCTTTTGGGTAGGCAATGAATGCAAGTCCCGGTCCTGAAAAGGAAGCAAAGAAATGCAATTGCTTATACTTTAACATTTCTTGTGTGACAAATCAGATGAGAAGAGCTAAATAAAAGAGAGAACATGCTAGACCTCAGTGAAAAATGCACTGCTATAAATGCTTTAACAATTGCTGTATGTAGGGAGGAAGTAATCTGCACCAGCCTTATACTGGGCACAGATTATTTCCCTTGGGATGTCAGCTCAGCTGTGTCAGATGGCTCATTTCAGGGGCAGAACCAAAGCTCGCCCACTCCCTGCCCACATGTGCAGGGATGAATTGAAGGAGAAGTGGTTCTGTGGAGACAGCCCTGTTCCTTGCACTCTCTGGCTCCGATTTGCAGGCAAACAGCCAGTGTCACGATCCAACCATAAGGGCTCTGTGATAACCCTGCCTAGCATTAAAAGAACAATTTATCTAAAACTGTACAGAATGATGTGGCAATTGTTAAGAACTGCATGTCGGAAGCCATTTGCAGTACACATGAAGCACAACTTTTATTGGTCCCACAAAACCTATGAACACTGCTGTGTAGTCTTGAGCGCCATCTGCTGGCACATTATGTATAAGTAACTACACACACACACCTTTTTCTGTAGGACAGCTTGTAACAGTAATGATCCCTTCTCCAGCCTAGTAAAATGTCCATCTGCCCTCCTCCTCATGTTTTTTCTTCACCAAAACCTCTACATTTATCTACTGCTTGGCCTATCTCCTCATCCTTCCACTATTGCAGTCTCTTGCCTCATTTAACCATTCACTCTTGTCCCATTAAATCACAGACACAAAATTAGCTAAGCAATTATTGTATTTCTGCAATGATAGCAGAAATAGTGATGCTATATCAGACCATGAGCATACTATAGCTATTTCATTTAACATGATATTTTACAAGCCCCTGTAATTTCCAGTGGCATATCTATTCTGTTAGCCTTGCACTATCTAGTTATTCTAAACCAGTCATCCTAGGAAAAAAACCCAACATATATTCGCCATAGCAATTTATCGTTGAGTTTTACTAGCTTTATAGGTTTCTTGTTATCCGTGACCCAGTTACTTAAATTCATTTTCAGTCCATTTCTCCTTCTGAACAATCCAGCATTAGACCATTTCTTGTTCTGGGGAGACCCAGCATTGTCATTGTTCTGGTTAGGTGCAAAGTGATCCTTAGAGAAGCTGTATCTTTCCAGACCTAGAAAAAGAACAACTACACTGCCAGTCTGAGTTGGGATTCCTCCTACAAGTTAAGCTCAAGCAAAAATGCGTTGTGACGTATACAGAGACAATCGTCCAGTAATCTTGGCAAGCTCAAGGGCGGAGCATGGTAAACAAAGATTCTCTTCTCTGGAAGGTCTAGCATCAACTAGATCCCCTAACTGCATATTTCCTGATGGCTGAATCATTGATAGCATTAAGAGATACAATCAGCTGTTAGAAATATAGAGCCAGATCCTCAGCAGATATAAATCATAGAACCACAGAAACATAGGGCTGGAAAGAACCTCAAGAGGTCGTCTTATCCACCCCCAGCGCTGAGGCAGAATCAAGTATACCTAGACCATCCCTGACAGATATTTGTCTAATCTGTTCTTAAAAGCCTCCAATGACACAGATTACACAGCCTCCTTTGAAAGCCTACGTCAGTGCTTTTCTTAATATCTAACCTAAATATCCCTTGCTGTAGAGTAAGCCCTTTACTTCTTGTCTGACCTTTAGTGGACTTGGAGAACCATTCTCTTTATAACAGCTCTTAACATATTTGAAGACCGGTATTGGGTCCCAACTCAGTAATCTTTACTCAAGACTAAACATGCCCAGTTTTTTTTTAGCCTTTATTCATAGATCAGATTTCCTACACCTTTTAAAATATTTTTGCTCTCTTCTGGACTCTCTCCAATTTGTCCACATCTTTCTTAAAGTCCGGTGCTCAGAACTGAACACCGTACTACATTTGGGGCCTCACCAGTGCTAAGTAGAGCAGAATTATCTCCCGTGTTTTATATACAACACTCTTGTTAATACACACCAGAACAATATTAGCCTATTAGCAACTGTGTCACACTGTTGATTCCTATTTGATTTGTGATCCACTATAACCCACAGATCCTTTACTACTGCCAAGCCAGTTCATCCCCATTTTGTAGTGGTACATTTTATTTTTGCTTCCTAAGAGTAGTACTTTCCACTTATTTTTACTGAATTTTATCTTGTTGATTTCAGACCAATTCTCCAATTTGTCAAGGTCATTTTGAATTCTAATCCTGTCCTTCAAAGTGCCTGCAACCCTCCTACCTTGGTGTCAAGCTCAAAATTTGTAAGTGTACTCTCCATTCCATTATCCAAATTATTCATGTAAATATTAACTAATACTGGACCTAGGACAGACCCCTGTGGGAGCCCATTAGATACGTTCCCCACACTGAAAATTACTCTTTGAATATGGTTTTTCAAGCAGTTGTGAACCCACATTATAGTAATTTCTTCTAGACCACATTCTTGAGTTTGCTTATGAGAACTTCATGATATCAAGCAACTGGTTCAGCGGGATTTCAGTGGACCCACAAAGGTTTGTACCAGTTGAGGATCTAGCGTGGTACTCTTTTGATAATGAAAAAACATTCCTTCATCAAAAGCAGCAAACAGTTCCATGTATTTTGGTCTATCTCATTTAGAAGAAATCTGAATGACCCTTCCATGGAAAGTTTGTGGGGAATGATCTGTATAGCTCTACCGGGGTGGGACAAAGTAGACAGAATGAGTGGCCAGAGTGGATTGTGGAGATGGTGCACCAGAGATTCCCACGACAAAGGAATCCTTGGCTGCCCAATTATAGCCACTTTATGGCACAATGTGACCAGGACCTGGCCTCTTAATTCCTGGATTTTGCTGCTTTCTATGATAATGTGAATGTTATTCAGACATAGATATGTGACCACAGAAGTATTACATTGATACACAGTGCTCATTTTACAGCAGTCATTCTAAGTAATGGCATAACTGTTAAATTACAGCATCTTCCTAAATGGTACACAAGGCAGCCTGCATCAATGTCAACCTATCTAACCTAGAGAGAGACAGAGAGAGAGAGAAAAATACCCAGAAAAACTTTATGAACACCAACAATCATGCATATTTACTAACCGCATCAAATCTGCTTCTGAAACTTACCTGATTCTGCAACTTCTGCTATGGGCACCCCTTGTTCATAAGCCATAAAACCAAGAACTGAAAAGATGGCAAAACCAGCAACAAAGCTTGTGCCACTGTTCAAGCAGCAGAGCATAATGCAGTCTCTGAAAAAATAAGCCAAAAAACACTTCATTTTATCTTCAATGGCTTGGTTTCTTCGACATACTTCATAGTAAAATAAACATAACCCAAAACTCCAGAGATGCATCATTAACCTCTAATCCTGCAAACTCTTATGCACACAGATAATCTTATGCCCAAGAATAGTCACACTGATAAATTTACCCATGTGCATAACTGTCAGCATGATGTTGGCTTCCCATTCTTACTGTAATTGTAGCTGGTTAAATATGAAGCCTGTTGTTGCTACCATTTATTTTCTGTTTGTTTGTTTTTCCATAAAACCTTAAAAAGATGTGGAAGAAATGGACACCTCAAAAGGTTTGGGTGACAATTTACTTCATTATCTGTGATATTTATACTGCTTTTTATTCCAGAGGATCCCAAAGCACTTTATCAATTATATATGCACAGCAGTCACTTGCTACCACAAAGAAGCCATACTGGGGTGAAAATGAGAGAGGCACAAATGCCGAGTGTGAAATTTAACAAAAGGACTCTGGAGCAAAAACCTAGTCTTACAAAATGTGCCATGAGAACTTCAGTGCTGTAGACATGACATAAGTCAATATTTCAGTATATAAGGCAAATAATTATCTGCTCCTGTCGAATGACTGTTTGATGACTTCCCTAAATGACATGCAGGGCCAGGTCCTCAGTTGATCAGCCAATTTACACCAGCTGATGGTCTGGCCTCCACTCTATTTCAGAATCAAATCAATTTCTTAGATGTCCTAATCACAAAAATCAACACTGAGACCATTGTTGGCAGCCTCAGAAAAGTCCAAAGATGGAATAAGCATGGAGACTTATCTATTCTCTCAGACCCTACATGTGATCCCTCCAAGTCAGGATTGAGGCACGTTAATGGAGTGGTATAGGGAAATATTTCACTAATGTGTGAAGTGTCACAATAGTAAATTACATTTAAAAGAGAGAAAATCCTTTTGAGAAATGTGTTATAGTTGCTCAAAGCTTCGCTCAGAACAATTGTTCACCCTGTTTTCAGATAGCACGTTAGCCTTGATGAGTGCTAAGGCTGATATGACTTATCATGAGATTCACTCTCTTAAGAGCCATTTGTTATGAGAAATGGCAATGTAGTTGAGAAGCCACTAACTTAAAATATATGACTGAAAATAAATTAGGATCCTCAAAGATCAACAAACACAGCAAGCCAGAAGCTCTGTCAGACCTCTGCCTTAGCCTGATGTACTCCAGCCCTAGGGCTCTGAGAAGCAGGCCTTCCACAAGCAGAGATGACCCTGATAAATGTCTAAAAGGTTTCAATTCTCCATAGTTAAGTAACATGCCAAATATCTTTCTCACATTTTCATGGGTGTCTTCCTGAGAACCAGTGAGATAATTAGTACATGTTCTCCAAGCCCTGGAGTTTATTCAGCCACATACAACAAATATGTAAACGTTTCAAAATTTTTTGCCAATCTCTCTAAAATTGTTCTTTCCTGTTTCTCAGTGATTTTTATCCTACAGTCGTATCTCACTGATCAGTCTTCAAATTTATGGTTATCTTGGTAATGGCTCCATATTTCCTGATGTCTGTTTGATAGGCTATCCTGCATTTAACTGCAGCAATGGATAATGCTAAATGCTTATGTATTACGTATTAGCCATAAATTTCAAAGCACGGTGCAAAGGGGAATAAATATCAGCATCCCCATTTTACAGATGGGAAAACAGAAGCACGGAGAGGGTTACTTGTCCAAGCTCACACAGCAAGTCTAGGGCAGAGCTAGGTACAGAACCCAAGTACCCTGGCTCCCCGTCTATCTCCACTAGGCAACACTGCCTTTCACATTTGGCCTCTCTAACACCATCTCAACAGCAGGCTAAGTGGATTTTTTTCAAATTGTTTCTGAAAATCACTTGAACTCTAACTTGTTATTTATTTATTTTTAATATGGTATAAATGCCTACGTTTATAGAAAGCCAACCAGTCACACATTATGAATGGTGCTATTATCCACCCAGGTGCTGGCTTAGAAAATCAGTAATTATCACTGGAACTGTTTGATACTTTTCAAAAAAGCAAAGAAGTAATCCACCAAAAAGGAGTTCTCTCTCTGTTTCTGTCCCCAGGTTGGGAGCATTATGTACTGCACTTGCTCGGAAGTGTGCAAACTGAAGGGGCACCTCACAAGCCATTCTCTTCAGTTTACTCAGACACCGAGTTGATCATTCTGGAGAGAGCTCCACACACACTCTCTCGCCTGGAGGGATAGGGCTATGCAGTGCAGAGCCTTTGGTAGGGGACGGAAGAAATAAAGATGAGATTTGGGGGAATTCCCCCGAAAAGGAAAAAAATGTATTTATTTATTAAAAAGAGATATTTGGAATAAAATATAGTCCATCTTTTGCACTGGAATTATTATTGCTTATTATATATCCTAAAAAGTCAGAAGTATTTGTGGTGTGTTACATACAAACAAGAAACATGATGGGCTAGATCCTCAGCCATGCAAATCAGTTTTCACCAGATTGCAAATGTAAACTCCCATCAGCTATGGATCTGGCCCAAGGTCCCTGCTGGAGGTCATGCCAGTTCTTCTTTATCTGGATCAGAACTTGTACTGTGCACAATAAAGCCCACGGAACTACCATAGAACAAAATACACACCCAGCTTCAAACAAAGCACATCTTCACTGAGTCTAAAAAATGAGAAAGGAAGTAATTGGACAGCTCGTAACCTGACTGTCTCTACATTGTCATTGGAAACATCAAGTTTTTCTATCTAATCTATCTATGGCTTCCTACCAAGCCTATCGTCATGGTATTGAGTGTCACAGGCAAAGACCACATTTGGGAAAGAATTACCTAAATACACAGATTTGCAAATGTAAAGTCTTGTCATATTGTGGCACTAAACAGAAACACACGCTGCCATATCCGGGTATACAAAGACTGAGTTGAGATACTAGGTAGATTATATGACATGGGCAGAGGTGATGGGATGATCACAGAGACATGAAAAAAAGCCAAAGCTACATACATTCCATTTCCTCAACTATCCAAACAAAGCACATGTATTGGGTCTGATTCACTGTTACGCTACTGAAGTTTCATGCCACTGTAACTGCATTGAAATCAGTGGCTTTATACTGAAGTACCACTGGCACAATGCAGTGGTGAATCAGGTCCATTGTATGTAAGGTATTTTCTTACAGTCCCGGTCAAAGACCCATTCAGCAACATGTTTCTGTCATGTATACAAGAGGCAATGGGTGCCAGAGTGGAAGGTCAGCAAGGGACCAGGGCAGAGTTAAGGTTGTTTAGGTTAACATAACTGTATTTGCAGACTGGCTAATGTTTGTGGTTTGTATAAGCTGATGGACTAAGCCAACACAAACAAAACACGTTGGTAATCAAGTAAATCTGAATAGTGTGAAGTTTGCAATGAGAAATCAAAACAAATTAATGTGCGGGGGAGGGAAGGAAGAAATAACAGAAAACTCCACAGTGTTGGGTTCAATCTAGTTTCACGACCTTGGTGTGAATTTTGCCCTCCTGTAGCAGTTTCCCTTTCTGGAGGGAATTAACTCCTGTATCAGTGCAGAGCCTGACACCAGACCAGGACAGGATGGCTTAAACATGCCCAGTGTGAGGGATCACAGGCCTTGAACCCAGCTAGGAAGCTCTACTCAAACCAGAAAAAAAGCACAGGAAGGAATCTGAGCAACTAGAGGAATCTCTGGCTGGCTGCTATTACAGACCCTGCCTACTTGCCTGACTCCTCAGCCCTGCCTTCCTGCCCATTCCTGCCTGTCCTTGCTCCCATGCCCTACCCCGATCCTGTCTCCAGTTACAATCCCTGGTTTAGCACTGGATTCTGTCTCCAGCTCTGACCTTATCTGATTCCAGGCTCCTGACTCTTACCACTAGGCATGACCAGCCATGCCCCTATCCCTACAGCCTGCTCTGACAACTATCAACTTCTCCAAGCGGGCCCATCTGAGAATGAACCCAGCGGACTGCCCCATACCATAAAGGGTATCGACGTTACACAAGCAAGCAATCCACCTCCCGGCAGACAACCAAGCATTGCAGGCACAGAACGCACAGCTGGCCACTGAGAAGGAGGCATTGTAGCAGCGAGTCCATCAACTCCAGGCAGAAAATGCTGTGCTCCGGGTCCACATGGGTATATTGTCACTAATACCTAGCTAATACCTGCTATCCCCCTGCTCAAGTGCTTTGATGGGAGCGGACCCAAATTCCAAGGCTTCATGCATCAGTGCCACCTCCTATTCTTGCTTCAACCACAGATTTATGCTTCCAACCATACCAAGGTAGGCCTGGTAGTCAGCCTGCTGACAGAGGCAGCATTGGACTGGGCCTCTCCTCTGTTGGAAGACAACAGTCCAGTTTGGCCCAGCTGGTACGCCTTCCAGTGGGTGATATCACCCAACTGTGCTCACTTTGCTGAGGCTGCCCTGTGGAAACTAACAGGGTCGGGCACAGCCGCTTCCTATGTAGCTCATTTCCGCCATCATGTATCAGACACAGAGAGGAATGAGGTGGCCCAGTTATGTTTACCTTGATGGGACTTGTTGGATGGGGTTAAGGATGAACTGGCTTGAGTTAAGACCCCAATGGGCCTGGGACACCTTCATAGATCTTATTATCCCTATTGACAATCATCTATATGAGCAAGAAGAAGAAAGAAGAGGGGTGTCACAACTGCACCCCCTCCCATTGGATTTCACACCAGCAGTTGAGCTAGGCAGATAGACTTGACCGGCTGGCAACTTGCCCCTGAAGAGAGACAGTACTGGATGAAGCCTTAAGTGTTACTACTGTGGTAGGCCACGCCACACTATCTCCAATTGCCCCACAAGGAACCCAGTCTGAAGGAATCTGGAAAATGAGCCAGCCCAGGGTTGGTGAAGGGCGCTAGCTTGGGTGTTCTGACAGAAGGTCCCTCTGAAACCCAAACTGAGGTTCTGATGGGCTCCTGTCTACCAACACCACACTTACAAGTATCAGTTGAGATATGAATCCCGGGGCATCCCCAGGCACTCCTTTCACAGCAGGCCCTTATTGACTCAGTCACAGCAATTTTATCAATGCAGAGACAGCCCAGGCAGCACAGATTCCCCTACTGCCCAAGCCTGCTCCAGATCTGGTAGAGACAATTAACTGGTCCCTCTTATTCTTCGAGCCAGTGCCCATGGAAACTGTTCCTCTTGAAATTATAATCCAAGGGCATTGAGAGACCGTAGCATTAAGTGACATTCATTCCCTTTGATCTTGGGCACCTTGTGGCTCGCCCTCCACAACCCCCTTATCTGCTGGCATGAACTGAAAGTTGAATGTCCCTCAGAATTCTGCCAGCAGCACTGCTTGACACCAGGAAATGGGCAGAGTACTGTTCCCCAGTGGTTGCACACCAGGATAGCTGGTCCAACAGAGCCGTCTGCTGAGTTCATTCCTCAACTTCCTTCCAAATAGAGTGACTACAAAGATGTCTTTGAAAAAAAGAAGCGGACACCTTGCCTCCACACAAGGACTATAGTTACCCAGTCAAGCTACAACTGGGGCAAACATTTCATTGGGGCATATATACTCCATGTCAGAGATCGAACTAGCTGTGCTATGCACCTATCTCTAAAACCACCAGAACCAAGGGCTTTATTCATAAATCATTTCATCTGCCAGGGCCCCAGCCCTCTTTGTTTAAAAAAAGGATGGACACCTCTGACTATGTGGAACTATCAGATCCTAAATCAAGTCACCGTTGGAAACGGATATACGTTACCCTTATCCCCAAGTTAATGGATTGCCTAAGTGCTGCCTGGGTACACGCTAAGCTAGACCTCTGGGGACATACAACCTTGTACATGTTAAAGTTGGGGATGAATGGAAAATTGCCTTTTAAACACATTACAGTCACTCTGAATATCTTGTGAAACCCTTTAGTTTGTGAAATGCACCTGTGACATTCCAGCATTTTATTAATGATGTACTTACTCCAGGACATTCTGGACCAGTATATGGTAGCATACTGGATGACATACATTTTTTTTTTGCATAATGCCAAACATCACACCATGCAGGTCTGTTTCATCCTGGAGGGGCTACATCAACATGCCCTCTATGCTAAGCTAGAAATATGTGCCTTTGATCCTAGGGTTCATCCTACCTCCTGCTGATATCAAAATGAATCTGTGCAAGGAAAAAGCAGCCCTCAAGTGAGCGGCACTCAAGTGAGCAGTCCACCATAGATGAACACAATTTGTTGGGGAAGAGCCAACACGGCTTTTGTAAATGGAAATCATCCCTCACCAATCTATTAGAATTCTTTGAGGGGATCAACAAACATGTGGACAAGGTGATCCAGTGGATAAAGTGTATCTGAACTTTCAAAAAGCCTTTGACAAGCACTCAGGGGACTTGGGATCAATTCCCTGCTCTGACACAGACTCCAGTGTGATCGTGGACATGCCATATAGTATCGTGATTCCTCAGTTGCCCATCTGTAAATTAGGGATGGCAGGACTTTCCTATCTGATTAATGGATTCATCCTTACAACAGCCAAAGATTGTGAAGTGCTCAGTTATTAAAGCATGCGGGGGCATAATGTCCAATAGATAGAATATATTTTACTATAACTGCACTATAATTTTAAAACCAGGGGCAGCAGAATTGGGATAGCGGGGAGGCTAGCACCTCCACAATAGAAATACTGTGGGAGCTCTGCCCCCACGAAAACTTGCACATACCAAGGGGATGGAGGGGGAACATAAGCTGATCTCAGAGGGGCTTGAGCAGGTGATGCAGGGCCTGGGATTGGGCCAGGGAGCAGGATCTGGAGGGGCTGGAACGGGCTAGCAAGCAGGTAGGAACCTCCGAGACCCTCCTTCCCAGCCTGGAGCCGGCTGCTTCCTCCCCGCACCAAGTCTCAGTACTTCCCCTTATTCCTCCTCCTATCCCTCCACCCCCTCCCCTTTGCAGGGAGCTGATGTGTCCCCCAGCCCCATTTAAAAAGGTGGATTTTTTTAATTTGTCAAAAACCTTATTCTCTCTCTTTTTAGGTATGGCTTGGCTATTGCCAGCATTGTGATTTGAATCTTTGATTAAAGGGTGCGAGCACTTCCAGTGGGCACCAAAATGTTGATGGAACCAGGAGGATGACGGGTGTATCCCCCTCCACCCAAGATGGCACTGCAGAATCCATTGGCCAATGGCAGCCCTCTTCTGGTACACAGACTGCTCTTGGTCGGGAGCAGTGTCTCTGTGAGATATTGGGGTTGTCTGGTGCGTGGTAGGACCCCGGCCATACTGGAGAGAAGAGAATTATTATTAATTATTGGTATTACCATAGCGCGCAGAAGCCACCATTGTGGATAGGGACCCCACAATGCTAGGCGCTGTACAAATACAGAACAAAAATATGGTCTCTGCCCCAAAGAGCTTACCATCTAAGTATGAGGCAAGAGACAACAGATGGAAACAGATACACAGACAGGGAAGACAAGGAAACAGTGAGACCATATTGGTCAGCAGGCTTGTCAGTGGTCCCAGCACAACAGCAGCCTAGCCACTGATCAGTTTTCTGTAGGCATCACAACTCAGAAGAGTTTTAAGGATGGATTTGAAGAATCTGTTGTTTCTCCTCACTGGCAACTGCCCTTTGCAATGTCAGTGAGTTGGTTTCTTTTGCTGGTATACCTACAGATGTTTCTGTCTCATTTCCATTAAAGAAGATGCCATATAAAATGATATAGCTTTTCAACAGGGTGTCTGTTCTCTCTCATTAAAGCACTGCATTTCATTATTTTACACTGCAACTCTCCCTCAAAAAAGAGAAAATCCTACAATAAAATGTGTTGCAAAAAAAAAAAAAATCTGTCAGCACATCAAGTCCCTAGGCTTGACACCTCAGATACTGTCATGGAGGAAATCAGTGGTTTGATATTGTAATGTTCTGGCAAGAGCATACTTGTACCACTGTCCTCTACTGGATAGAATAAGAGTTGTTTAACGGTATGGTATATGTTCTTTACTATTAAAGTTCTCCTTTAGTTCAGATGCTAGGGGTCTGTGCTTCTGAACAGCACTGATTGAAAGCTAAGTCACATCCACCTGACAACTACGTGATATGCAGGGTTTCATTACACCGTAGGCTTTCAGAAATCTGTTTTACCACCAACACACACAAAAAAAATTCATGTCTAACTGGCCACGTTCATGCTTTTTCCTGAATCAGAGCCAACTCAATTTGAAGTCAAACAGTGTAAGGTGCATAAGCAGCCATGGCCTCTACTTCCTAAGCAAATGGCTTTCTATATGGTCCTTCCCTCCCTGTCCTTTGGACTGGATCTGTCCTTCAGCCAGGGAAGAATTTAATCTTCAAATCATTACCTCTTTTTAAGACATCCATTGACTACCACAGGAAGGACCTACCTCCATGGAGGACTGTGCACTGGTCCAGGTGCCATAAGGAATGAGTGTTGTGGCTGTTAATGAGTTATTAACATTTGCGATTTCTCCTGAAGATTCATAATTAGCCTACGTAAAAGAAGATTCCAGAAGGCCAAGGAGCCTCCAGTCTAGTGTCGAACTCCTTACCCACCCATCATCAAATTCCACTATTTCAGAGACAGGTTGGGGAGCAGCTAGCATGCTGTAGGCCTTGCTGCCCTCAGAGTGCTGCCCACTTTACCCATCCTTTCAGCCCTTGTCGAGCACTCTGCACTAATAGATTACAAAACTACAGCGAGTGCCTCTGCAGTCGTCAAGGCCGTGAGTGAAATAGATGTCGCAGGAGAGAAAGCAGAAGAAAAAGTTGCAGTGTGTTTGGCTAAAGCATTACTGTGCACTGCTGAGAAAACAATTTCATTCCCCATAATTTTCCTGTTGGGACACTGTTATGTTCATTTTGAAGGTCCTTGGCGAGACTCTCAGCTGATGAAAATCAATGTCATTCCAAGCCTTCGATGGAACTACACCGATTTATACCAGCTAAGGGTCTGGCTCAGAGAACAGAGTGGATAATGAGCTTTGCTGCCTATGAGCTCGGAGCTATCTTGCATATTTGCAAGGCAGTGCACCCTCAGTCTCCTTTGGGTAATTTACCAGACATTCAATTTGTACAAAAGCAAGTGTGCCTTTTATTCCCCAATCATCCACATTTCTCTAATGCTCTCTTCTCTCCCTCTCTTCTATTGGTGGCTGTGCTGGGTAGCTTTTCTCTCCAAAGGCAAGGCAGGACTGAGCGGGCCCAGAATGCAGTTTCTAGAACTGCTCCAGTGCTCTCCTTGCAAGGTCTGTTCTTGCACTGTCATTTAGGATTCAAATACTTCAGGGTTTTTTTTGTTGTTGATAATGATGTTGCTTTTGTATCATATCATCATCAGTTGTCTTTATTAGTACTAAAAAGCCCTTAAGTTCTCACTCTGCATATCTCTTCAGCAATAACATATTTATATTTTAATTTAATGCCTTATAGTAAAAGCTGTTGAATCATACACAGACTAGTCGAAGATCAATTCTGGGACTTGATCCAGAAACCAGACTGGGTACAGATATTTAAAGATATAAATTAGACACCCAACACAAAGCAGTGGATCCCCTGTTTATTATATAAATACAAATTAGTGAATTAGGGGATTTTTAATTTCATTGGTCCAGGTATATAAACCAAAGGGGGAAAGTAACTTTATATTAGGAGTCAATGAGACTACATGTCAGCACATGATTAACTTTAAGCATGTACTTAAGTTCCATTTAAGTCTATTCTTTTAGGTTACACCATATACTAGGCATAGTACATTACAAGCAATGAATATATCACTAGTACATAATACTTTGTTACTTCTTATTATTACTAAGAGAAAAAGGGCAGGCATCTGGGCTCCTCTCTATAGGACTGGTCCTATATCCCCGTGAAATCAATGGGAATTTTGCATAGGATCAAGCGCCATGTGGGCACATATCTCCCTTTGGCATGATTCAGGAAAGCACTTAAGCATATACTTAAGCCCCATTGAAGTCAACAGCAAAACTCCCATAGATTTCAATAGAGAATACAAGCCAAGCTCACTTGTTTTAACAGGATTTTTTTTAAAAAAGGCTGATATATGCATAAAAATATTTCAGTCTGACTTTTACCAGTGCTTTAAAATATAATTAGACCAATATGGGTACATGTTTCAAGTACCTTTTGTGGTGACTGTGGCTGTGCAATGCCCACTGGTATCCCTAAGAGTCACACAATTCAGACCTCCATGCACAGGACTTGGAAAATAGACCCCTATAGACTACTCTTAACCAAATAAGGCCTTGATTCTACAAACTTTCATGCACGTGCTTAATTATATTCATGAGATTATTTACATTGCTGCCAACAAAGCTACACAGACAAATGAAGCTAAGTGCACAGGTGTTTGCAGGATTGAGGCCTACGTTAAAAGCAAATGTGAGGAGAAGAATGTGTTACCTGTAGCAGTTGTTATTGTAGTTGTTGTAACTACCCAGGGCTGTCAAGCATCCCAAGCAGATGGCATAAGAGAAAAATATCTGCGTGCCAGCATCCACCCAGACCTGCAGGCAGAAACCACAGGTGTTATCAAAGGGAAAGAAGAAAGGAACAATCTTTGTTTGTGCTCTCAGTTCATTTTCTCACAGGCAACTACATGAGATAACAGTAAATATCTGGCAAACAGTGTCCAATATAAGTAAGAGGATACTCTGGCTTTGTGGAGCAGATCCTCACCTGTTGTAAATCATCAATGTTTCATTGAAGTCAAGGGAGGTGTGACAATTTACGTCAGTTGAGGATCTGTCCCCTGGCCTCCTCCCTATTGGATAGCTCGGTACTTTTTAAAAGAACATTTGAGATTAATTAAATGCATACTCACAATGCAAAATGCCATACACAGATTCAATTGAACCATGAGTCCACGAAAAAAGCAGGTAAAGTTTCATGATGTATAAGTTGTATTGAACCTGCAGCTAGAAACTTCAGTCATGGATCAGGACCCCACTGTGCTAAGCGCTACACAATCGCAGAACAAACAGACAGTCGCTGCCCCAAAGGGCTCACTGTCTAAGTAGCTTTAAATGGCTAGTTTGGCAACTCAGAAAAAATTGGAGCACTCTTGAACACAGGAAGCTATGCGATCCAGTGGATAGGGCTCAGAGATCTGGGTTTACTTCTGATTCTGTCACTGACTTGCTACGTAATCTTGACAAATCATATGATTTAGGCAACTCTATGCCTCAATTTCACCATTTGGGGATAATGATATTTGCTTGGGATTGATGGATGAATGAAAAGTTCTATATAAGAGATAAGTATTATTATTAATACATTTTAAAAATCATTTCTGTAAGAAGTGTGGCATATACAAAATATTTGAGAGATGTGATATCAAGATGTCAATGGCACAGATTAGAGAAAAGTCATTTGCCACTTAGTCCATCATGAATGATGTTACGTCCCAAATTCATGCAAGTCATTGCCATTTAATCACAAGACGACAACCTTAACTCTGACCCAAAGTGATGACTATTCTTTCACCAATAATCTCAAAATATAAACACAACACAAAATCTTTATTGAACCCCTCCAAATTATGTATTCATACATGCAGTCTTTGGCTGTATATGAACTTGTTTCGTTGCATATATACACATTGTTTAATACCTGATAAGAGTAATTCCTTTATTATGTGGGCAGAGCTAATTTATCATGTTCTGAAGTATCCATTTCCTTGCTTCTGAGTGCTTGGTTTTCATGAATGATATAAACAGGGGAGAATATTTAGCCTTAACTGATTTTTTTAATGATTTTTACTTTTTGTTTATGGAACTTTCATTCGTTCATTCATCTTTTTCTTTATGTCACTAACCCCCAAACTCCCCAGCAACAGCTATCCACTCCATGGGACAGAAGGCTCAGGCTCAACACATGCAATAATCAGACTCATCAGAAATGTGGATGTTGGATGCAATATACTTGCTTTGGGGATTTTCCCTTCATGTTTTTCTGTAAGGACACAGTACACAGACAATTCAACTTAAATTTATGTACATCTCTTGCTGAGCACAATCTTTTCACCTTGGGGACACTCTGAGTATTCCAAATAATAATTAGATGCAGGAACTGTTCATAGTCAAGGCCAGGAAGGATGACAAAAGAAAAATTGTTAGGACATGGAAATCAGCAAACACACTTAACATCACTGGATGGTGTTCCATCCAGAAGAAGGTACATGCAGAGGGTTAAAACTGCAGCACTGCCACAAGCTCCACGCGTGTGCAGCGTTGTTTAATCACTATCAATATGAGCTGGATTTGCTCTGGTGACCTACAAATGAAAGTCTATCTATACTGGGCCAGTTTCTTAGCACAGCACAATTCTGGAGGCCTTTACACTTTCCCTATTCTGGTTGTGCATACATGCTGAGCAGGCTGTCATAAATTATGCAGACTTCCAGTGGCCTCCAGGGGCCGAAACGGCAGCCACAGATCAATGGCATGTAGGGGAGTCCTGGTCACTTGTCAGCTGTGGTGGAGCACTGAGGCCTGTTATTCTGACTCCACCTCAGCAGGGGATCCTCCTGGGTCCAGCTGTAAGTCTACAATTTGCCAGCGGAGCTAAGCAACGGAACTGCGCCAGCAGATCTGGGCCCCCGTTTCCAAACCAGTGAAGTATACAGCACACTTGGGGGTAAGTGCTTCACATGACTTCTCTGAGGTCTTCTAATCACAACAATTGAAGTGTTCTGCAGAGCACGAATCTGACTAAAAACGAGAATATAATGCTGGCTGTAAGTCTGAGGCAAGAACAGAATCAAATTACACTGAAATATTTCAAGTACTGACCAAGCCAATCATAGTAACATAACCAGCGTTAGGCAAAAGCAAATTAAGCAATTGCTTATGGCCTTGAGCAGCTCAAGGGGGCCCCCTATTAATTATTAGTATGTGTTGGGGGGCAAAATATTCAGCATAGTAATCTAAGGCATGGAAATATATAAACATACAGGAGTCAGATTTATTTTACACGTGATTGAGGGAGGCTTTGGTTTCCGGAGTTGTTGGAAATTGGAAGTGTTTCTGTTTAGGAACGGCATTAGGGTCACATTTGATTTGCATCAATGGTTTAAATGGTTTCATTGCTGTCATGCTGAATAAGATACAGCTGATTACATCTCAGGTTTTACCACTTGGTACAGAAAAAACTGCACAGGGAAAGCCTTTTGACAGACAGGCTATTTAATGAGATTGGAAGCTCCCAGAAAGCTGAAAGTAACATAGGTCAACTGAAAAAGAATGACTTTCTTAAGTCTAAACAAAACCCAGGAAGCTGGATCAGTAGATGTAGAATCTGATCATTACCATTTCCTCCTGCTTTAGTTATTGCCCAGTATTGCTTAATAAATGGCCAAATGCAGGCTCAGTATTACACAACACTCAAGGCATATTAATTAACTCTTCCTAAGGGCAAATGTCAATACCACAGTGGCCTGACTGCTCCTGAGGATGACCAGCCCCAATGTGAAACAGGGACAGTTATGCACATAATATGAAGTCAGGACACAAAGCTGCTTGGGAGGTGGGGTAGGCAGAACATCCCTCTTGAGATAAGTGAGGGCTCTATGCTTGGTTAGAATACACAGCTTTGAGAGACATCATGCCACAGGTCAAGGTCTGGCCCTTAAGTTGTGGTGGGTTTCCTTTGTAACAGCTTCAACTCTGTTTTCTAAAATGGCACAATATAGACAGTGACAGCTAACACTGAGTCAACATAAAAATATTGGGGAGCACTTTAAATGGAGCATCCTGCATCAGCAAGACTCTGTGTACTCTGTGGAAAACTTGACCAAAATTCTACAGCAAGGCCCATTGGCTTTTGCAATCCTCCAGTGTAAGAGACTGCAAATTCTGTAGCAGCTCCATATAATTTTCTTAAAATGAGCTCTTATATTGACTGAAATATTAAATTGAATAACATAATCAATACAGTTTCCCTTAATTTATACAATTTGATACTGAATTCAATGTGAATTATGCTGTCCATAAATCTACTAAGTTCAATGTGCTGCAGAATAGGGCATTGAAAATGCATAACTGCATTGTAGAAGTTACCAGTGGGGAAATGGGAGGATTAGTAATATAGCCAAGGCTTTTGGCACCTAGGAATGCATGAGAGGTAGGCTGGAGATGTGGGCTAAGACTCAAACCAGCAGTATAAGAGTTAGCAATGTCACCATTAAAAATTGCCATAATTAGCTTTCAGAGCTAACAGCCTTTGAAATGATCGGGGACTCTCAGAGCTGGGTGTCAGGAAGGCAACACTACATCAGTTTACACTTGGTTCACATTTTAAGGTTATCTTTGCAACTGTAAGGTTAAAAATCTTAGTTATTTTAAATGAAAGTGATACAAGGGATGGATTCTGCTTCAGATTCTGCAATCATAAAAATCACAGAAAACACAAGGTCATGTTGAGAAGGCACTGATGAAGATTTTACAACAGTTAACGTGTAACTGGATACAGGTCTGTTATTAAAAAATCTATTCAATCGGTTTTAACAACTGGATAACAGATACCCTTACTTCATTCTTAAACCTAAGGAAACATGCTTTATTCTAAATATTGGTAATATCAGTACTTGGAAGAATGTACTGTAGCATCTACAGTAATGTGATACTGATTTATAATAGTATAAATAAATAAATGAGGACCCTAAAATGCTGTTAAATGCGGGAACAAATTCCAACAGCCTGCACTTTCTATCATTAACCATTCAACAACTGCATCACATGCCACAAACAGTAGCTGTAATTACAAAGTCAACATTTACCTACAGTTGCCATGTAATTGTAACCCAGTACTTTCCCTGTCACTGAGTAGGAAATGCTGCAGTGTCTCAGAGATCATGGTCTGAGAACTGGAAGTAAATACTAATTTGATGGCAAGAACTGGACATGCCTAACAAAGGCCTATGGCTTTCATTAGCTGTCCCCTAATCCATTCCAGTATTCCTGTTCATCTCTTCAATATTTCCCAAGCACACCTGGATTGTCCCTTCATTCCCATGTTACTTTTCTGAACCTCACAGAAACTTCCCCAAATCTCTCGGAAGCTTTTCATATTTTCTAAATATTTCTCAATTCGCTAAAGTAAAAATAGCCACCCCTTAACCTTAACCTTCTCTTTGTCAAGCTAAATAGATTGAGCTCCTTAGGTCTATTACTATGAGGCATGTTTTCTAATCCTTTAATCATTCTCACGGCTCTTTTCAGAATAGAGTCCTCCATCGTGTTCGTATGGCCTACATTCTTTGTTTCTAGATGTTTACATGTATAGCCAGCCATATCAAAATGCATATTGTTTGCTTGTGCCAACTCATCACTCCCCCAAGTTTTTGGAAACCTGGTGTCTCATCTGCAAGCTTTATCAGGGATGATTTTATGTTTTCTTCCAGGTCATTAATACAAATGTTAAATAGCATAGGGCCAAAAACCAATCCCTGGGGGGACCCCACTAAGAACACACCCTTTTGATGATTCCCCGTTTACAGTTACATTTTGAGACTGATTAGTTAGCCAGTTTTTAATCCATTTAATTTGTGCCATGTTAATTTTATATCATTCTAGTCTTTTCATCAAAACATGCAGTACCCAGTCAAATGTCTCACAGAAGTCTATTATACCAACACTATTACCTTTATCAACCAAACTTGTAATCTCATCAAAAAAACATATCAAGTTAGTTTGACAGGATCCATTTTCCACAAACCCACTCTGAATGACATGAATTATATTACCCTCCTTTAATTCTTGATTAATAAAGTCCCATATCAGCTTATCTCACCCAGGATCGATGTCAGACTGACAGGCCCATAATTACCCAGGTCATCCTGTTTACTCTTCTTAAATTTCGGCACAATTAACTCTAGTTATAACTCGAGGTGTTACCCCTAATTCGACTGCCCACCACACACACATCTTTAACTCAAGTTAAGTGGTTCTTTAAGAGTGAGATAGCTAGCCCACTAGAGTGTACGGAATGAGGGGCTGTTGAAGCTCCAGAGATGCTGATGCTCAAGATAGCAATGTAGTAGGGAAGCAACAGATCAAGTTACGACAACTCAGCAGCAGCTAATCCCATCACTCTGTGTAACTTTGGTGTTATTGTGAAGTACGGTCCCTTTCACTAGAGCTTGGCTAACTCAAGTGCAATAACTCAGTTGTACTAGCTTGGGCTAATTGTTGCCCTTGGATACAATTTCAGCTTCGGCCTCATGACCCTTTCTCCAGACTCCCCCACAACACAATTTAGGGTATGTCTAACACTGCAGTAAAAGACCCACAGAACAGTCACAGCTGGTCTGGGACAGCTGACTTAGGCTGGGGCTGCTGGGTTACAAATCGCAGTGTAGACATTCAGGCTTGAGCTGGATCTGGGCCCTGAGATCCCATAAGGATGGAGGCTCTCAGAGCCTCAGCTCCACCGGAGCTTGAATGTCTACACTACAATTTTTAGCCAGTTGAGTCAATTGACACGGGCTCTTAGACTTGGTGCTGCAGGTATTTTATTGCAGGGTAGATGCATTCGTAGAGCCATGAAGCTAGTCAGAAGAGCGTTTTAAGAATTTATGATTTCATCTTCCAAAGTGCCTAAAACCAAAACATCAATAAAATTGTGTGTATACCCTTAATTACATTAATTTCAAAAGATTTGTAGTTCTCGAGTCTACTTGATAGTAGAAAACAATATAACAGATAAAAGACAGCCAGCAGACCCACTGTCCTCCCAGGACCTTGGAAAGCAAGCTGATGAGCTCGTCTCCTCTTCAACTCCTTTGTACGTTAGGCCTGCTCCTTTCAGTGTTATTCTAACAACTTCTGAGCCTCAGATAGCCTGAACACCTTACAATTCTCTAACGACACAATCCTATATCTTACTGCACACAGGCCCTTTCAGTCTCTAAAGCATGCTAGAGCTCACGGTCCACAGAATGCACTGCTCTGTACTAAAATTCAGGTTTCTGTGGCAGAGCTAAGAACTGTACCTATATCTCCAGAGTCCTAGCATACTAATTTAATCACAAACCCTTTCTTCATCTCACTCAATCCCAGAGTTTACAGGCTTGTGTGCAGCAACCACAGTGAGAGTCTGCAGTGCTTTCAGGGGTTTTTTGCTGAAGAATGGGGTCTGGATATACATGTTAAATTTCCCAATATTAATGAACTACACACAGGTACCATAGTTAAAAGTCATCAAGATCATAATGACTGATGAACTAGCAGAACTGATGAACTAGCAGAATGGTTAGAGCTAGAGACAGGTTCAGATCACAACCTAAGATCTGAAACACCCCCAAATTTTGAAAACATATATAGGTACCTACATCTGAATTTCACAGCTGCCCCATATCTTTACAAGGGGACAAACCCAAAACTCAGAAATGACATCCTTAACCCTAATAGTTGGGAAGATTTGAATTTGGTTCCTGATTTGGATCTGAAATGATCAGATAAGGCCCACCTCTAGCCAGATCTATAGCTGGAAAAGTTAAAGCCTTATTGGTTTTGGTGAGACAATCTTCAAAACTACAAGTATCATGCACCTACAATTAACCAGCTGAGCCCTCTACGATAAATCTGAAAGTGTGATCTTCAGTTCTTGATTTATGCAGCTTTAATTGGCTGCCTGGAGTCAATCCAAATATCACTTTCTAACATACAGAACAAGTTTTACATGACACAGCTGTGGAGAAGGAAAGACGTCAATGCTGACTGAGAAGAGTTACAAGGGAATCTCTCAAAACTGGGTAATTGGGCAACAAAACAGCAGACAAAATTCAACAATGATAAATGGAAAATAATGCACATTGGAAAAAAATAATCCCAACTATACATACAAAATGATGGGGTCTAAATTAGCTGTTACCACTCAAGAAAGAGATCCTGCAGTCATCGTGGATAGTTCTCTGAAAACATCCACTCAATGTGCAGCAGAAGTCAAAAAAGCTAACAGAATGTTAAGAACCATTAGAAAAAGGATTGATTAGGCAAAAAATATCATGTTGCCACTATACAAATCAATGGTTCATCCATACCCTGAATACTGCATGTAGTTCTGGTTGCTCCATTTCAAAAAAGATATATTACAACGGGAAAAGACAAAGAGAATGGCAACAAAAATTATTAGGGTTATGGAATAACTTCCATACGAGGACAGATTAAAAAGACTGGGACTGTTCTTCTTAGAAAAGAGAAGTCTAAGGGGGAATATAATAGAGGTCTCCATAAAATCATGAATGGTGTAGAGAACGTGAATAGGGAAGTATTATTTATCCCTTCGTATAACTTAAGAACCAGAGGTCATCCAATGAAATTTAATAGACAGGAGGTTTAAAAGAAACATAAAGAAGTACTTCTTCACATGACACACAGTCAACCTGTGGAACTCATTGCAAGGAAATGTTGTGAAGGCCAAAAGTATAATTGGGTTCAAAAAGGAAATAGATAATTTCATGTAAAATAGGTCTATCAATGGTTATTAGCCAAGATGGTCAGGGACATAACCCCATACTCAGAGTGTCCCTAAACTTCTGGCAGCCAGAAGCTGGGAGTTGATGCCAGGGATGACTCGTTGAAAAAATTGCCCTGTTCTGTTCATTCCCTCTGAAGCATCTGGCACTGGCCACGATTGTAAGACAGGATACGGGGCTAGATGGACTATTGGTCTCACCCAGCATGGCCATTCTTATGTTTTCTTGTTCTTATTAGAACAGTAAGAAAGAAATTCTACACTAAACTAGCCCTAAGTAGAGCCACGGGCACTTAACGCATTCTACAGATGGGACAAGAACAACCCATGCATTAACTGGTGTTTGATCTTGTATTTGTCAGATAGCCATCCAGCAGCAATATTGCCCAAAGCAGAGGAGAGAGAGTGGCGAGAGAGCGTAGAACAATGCTTTATTCCCAAAGTGGGTTGACACACCCCTTGGCAACTTAATGCAGTGAATTCTTTTTTGTACAATATCACAAACGAGAATCATGGTCCTATTTTGACACAATTTGGTGTCAAAAACGTGGCTTGCTCATGTTTTAGAAACAAACCCTGGTTATTATAATGCACCCCATTTTTTGGATGGTCAACCTGAAACACACGGGGTCTGATCTGTAGAAGCACTGAGCACTAATAACTGCAAGTGAAATCAATGGGAGCTGGGCTTTGAATAAAGAAGTGCTATAAAAAGCTAAGTTCTATGAAAAATCAGGCCACAGGCATCCCAAAAAGGGGAGCCAAAATTAGTGGACACTTTTGACCTTAACCTCTCTCTCTGCCTCAGTTGCTCATCTCTGGTGATAATACCAACTATGTACCTCACAAAGATGCTGTGAATATAAAGGAATATTTATGATGCACTTTGATACTACAACAATAAGTGCCAGAGAAAAGCCCATGAAAAATAAATAATTCTGTCTTCAGAGCAGGGTTTGAATGGTCTGCAGTGAGTAAGACCAGGGACCACACATTGAACTATGTGGGTAAAACAAAATACTGGCCAGCTGCTCATTCAGTGAGCATGATTCAGCCTATGCACCAAATATGGCAGGGGTCCTATGGAAAAATCAGTATGTGAGCGCATAATTAAAGATTGTATGATAATGCACGGTCGTCAAATTAACATTGCACAGGTAACTTTAATTCTGGCATTTCCTAACTTTTGAGTGCTTGACTCTGGAACCTTAATGTACTTTTAATGTCATTTTTGTGTGTAACAATGTTGAGAATGAAAGTCTGTCATTTTACTTAGTCTATATATTTCTATAACCATCGCTGTCCCAAGTTTATTCATTTTAACATCTTTTGATGCAGTACGTCTGTTCATAGAAGCACTGGTGTTACTTCTCAGCACTTACCACTGCTTTACAAGAGATAGCACCGTGCAGTGCACATTGAGAAAGCTGCACAAATGATAAACAGAAAGCTGCAAATAGTTTAATATACAGGAAGTTACAGAAATCAGAATTTCCACTGAAAATATGCCAGTGTTTCTAACTGTGGATTCTTTCTTTAGATCAGAGTTATCATTACCTATTCAAATTACAGAATAATCATACTAGATCTGGGGAAAATGCTGCCTTTCTCCTCTTTTTCCAAGGTCCCTTTTTATCTTCCTCAGCTGTGCTATAAAAAGGCAAGTTTCTTTTTCTCTACTCCTCTTTTCAGCACTTGTGGGGACAGATTTTTATAGTCCACCTTCCCTGGAAATAGGGCTCCAACCCCATCTACTAAATGAAGGCAGGGTATCTTGGACCATGCTTCCCTCACAGTCTCTCTGCAGGGCAGATTCCTGATGGTCCCTGCAGCTGCTGAAAATCCTTTCTGCTCTCTGTTGGGGAGCTGCAGCCACACCCATTGCACATGATTTCTACATTTTCAGCCTATTCTGTGAATGTTGGCTGTCTTTTGAAGCCAAAAGTAAAACAAAAGGGCACAGAGTATATCCTTGGGCTTTCACAGCACTGCATACAGTAAGAACTATTATTCAATTAAAATGAAATCCTACCTTGACCATACAAAACACGTCAGTTGAGTTAGTAGAGTCTAATTGGCACTTCCACAAGCTTTTACATTTCTTACCTATAGCCATCCGGAACTCAAAAAGGTGTAATATTATTTCACACCTTTGACAAGAAAGAAAAATCAGAGAAATTAGTTTCAAACTAATTCCATTTCAGTTGAAATTTCAGATGGTTTCTAATTTTTCACATCAGAGCATGTGAAAATGCAAATGACATTTCCATTCCGAATTCATTTTTCAGAACATTTTGAGCAGCACTGTGAGTGGCCCATTGCCTGGCTTCTAAAAAATCTGGCTCCTGTCTATGGTATCCACAAAGTAGATTTAACACACCTCACACACTCCACTGGTTGAATGTTTGACACAACAAACCCAGGAAAAAAAGAACTGGTTGACCACTCATGTATCACCTCTCTCCGCTTGTGCACTAGACTACATGCAAAAACAGTCATCAGTCTTCTTTCATAGACATTGGTTTCCTGGTTTAATTTCCTAATTCTGGTAAATCTGGTGCTCAAATACAACGATGGGAGAGGCATAAGAGCCTGGACAGACTAGAATATGGTCTTTGGAAATTACATGGCAATACCGTGAATGTTGCTGATGAACTCCTCCCATCCCTGTCCCACCCTTCTTTCCCTGTGCAAAATTGTTTTTCATATATATGGTAACAGTAACTGGTTCATATGTCCATTGTGATTGTGTGGGGAACTGCCTCTCCCCTCCCCAAATCACCAGATGAGAACACCACCAAATACGATGCCAGTATTTTAGTCAGCCTGTCATTAAATAAGAAGGTGTGGGGCAAAAGGGAAAGATATGGTTGAATTTATACCAAACAAATGGGCAGAAACATCATCGGCATTAGGTTCAAAAGAGCAGCCAGTGTTTAGACAAGAAAGTATATGCTCTGTTGCACATAGAGAACAGCAGCAGGAGTGACTAGTGCAGCGCCAGGGTTTGCTTCCCAGCTTTAACCCAAGCAGGACTGCACTGCTATTAATGTAATCATTGTGAGGCACTGCACCCAGATATTCATCATAGGACTGGAGAGGAGCATAGTTCCCTCCTCATGTGGCTTCCATGTGATGTCACAATAGCACTTAGCATGCTCTGTCTGTGCTGTAAATGATGGTTAAGAGAAAGCAACAGCTTCAGCAAGTGCAATTTTGTACATATGCTGTTGCGGCTGTTCCACCTTCTGAACTTGTAAACGCTCCAGTATTTGCATGATATGTATGTACAAAACTCAACACATCCTTCAGTAAGGAGCCAAGACCAGCACCTCAATTATATGTAATAGAAGTTCTACAGTTGAAAGTATCTTCCACCCTATGAAATATAATTACTGATGTACTTACAAAACTCAACACATATTTGAAAGTTGTTTCTCAAATGTGTAAGAAGAATGTTTACATATTTTTTACCAAATGTACAGACTGCAAGGGTAATGAACTATTGATTTAATTACCTTACTTTGGCCTTTCCTTCTTATTAATACTGAGGGCATGTTTGATTTTTTTTTCATTGTAATGTTTGTTTTAGTTTACCTAAGTGTTCTATTAATTGCTAGATTGACCTTAATGAAAAGTTAACAACTTTTTGTGTGGAAATTTCTTATGTTTAAGCATACCCCAACACACCCCTGGAAACCTGTAGAGGATTTAAAATTAAAGGGCATTATAGCTGACCTCTGTTGGAGTGTGTGTGGGGGGAGAGATGGGGGAGAGTCTTGAAATGTTTTAATCCCCTCCTTCCTACTATTTTAAAATTTTGAAGATTTGTGAGCCCTTTCCCCTACATTAGATCAAAATCTCCAGACTCTCCTCTCCTCCAAGGTTTAGAAAAACTGCAATGGAGAAAGAGCAGAAAACACTTTCCTCTCCTCTGACTTGCACAGGAAAGGGGACTTTGTGGGTTCTCCCTTCTGCAAAGTTTTAGACATCAAAGTATCATTTTTCCATATCAGTGGAAACAGTTCAGACAAATAATGGGCCTAACTAATTTATTTTTTACTTCTTCGATGTTCAAACTAGTCTACCATATACAGCAGATGTAAGGAGCATTTCTAAGGCCCTGATTCAGCAAGGTATTTAAGCATGTTTCTAACTTTAGATATCCGAGTAATCTCATTGATTTCATGTGCTTAAAGTTACACACATGCGTAAGTAACTTTCAGAATCAGGGCCATAATGTGGAGATTTGAACGTCTTGAGTTTCTGCGCTGTGCAGGGAGAAGGATCTATAAAAATATTAGAACAGGGGAATTAAATTGCCAAAAGTGGTCCTTTTTCTTTCAGGTTTTCTCTCTTTGCAAAGTACAATTAGAAAGTTTAGAGATTTCCATTTGATACAAAGTAAAATCATCAGTATATTTCAAATTACATTAGAGCAGCATGATGATTTTCAGAGTAAGAGCTGACACAGGAGCAGTAATTTAACATCCATCAATTGTCTTTATTTTATACATTACTAGAACAGAGGCCAAATACGATACCTATTTTACTGCAAAACAAAATTGTCTATATTTTTAAGGTCCCTTTTTTTGTCTTACTTGATCTTTTCCATACTATAGAGATGACTGAGCTGTATATAACTATAAAAATGTAAGGCCCTGATCCTGCGTGTGTCCTATTGAAGTCAATGGAATTGCTCCCTCTCTGAACATTAAGCACAGCATGAATGTTTGCAGGATTGGAGCCTAAATATGTACCCAAAATACATATGAGAAAGAGGCACAATTTTTTGATCTTTAACAAAGGGAATGAAAACCCACTTCAAATGCAATACTTCAAAGCCATTAACAATGACTCCATAATAATGTACTTAGTCTTCGAATATGGAAGATCTCACAACCATTTTTAGTTAAACACAGAACTGGCGCTATACAACATAATGTTCCAAATGCTGAAAGTCATTTATTATCCATCTTCTTATCAGAGAACGAGTAATCTTTTTATAGTTTTCTTTTAACATAAATTATACATTATTCTGATGAGTCTTTGTATTATTTACATTTTAAGAGCGATTTTCCTTTAACT
This sequence comes from Emydura macquarii macquarii, assembly GCF_026122565.2. Classification (NCBI taxonomy): domain Eukaryota; kingdom Metazoa; phylum Chordata; order Testudines; family Chelidae; genus Emydura; species Emydura macquarii. The sequence continues at coordinate 5,041,582 of NW_027132983.1, read as the reverse complement.
GAAAAGTATGAATAATAATAATAAAAAAAAGTCTACTGTCGTGGGTGTGAGGAAAAAAAGTTCAAGGTAAAGGAACAAAGCAGCCAAAGATTACTGCCTGAATGAAACTATATATTGCAAAAGGGGCTTGACAATTCTGCTGGAGCACAGCCAGTTTCAGGTCCCTGCACCTTGAAAGATTTACTTTTCATATTCCACTAACTCATGCAACATGGGGAGAGATTGGAAAGACCTGAGAAATTCTTTTCCATTGTAGAATTGTGTAAAATCTCAAGCTCTAGAATTATTAAGTCACTAGAGTCATGGAAGATGAAGGGGGCAAGAGGAGGAGAAAGAGAATCACACAGTCTTACCTCTGTGCTTTTATGGGAAAAAACCAATAAAACAAAAACAAGGGCCCAGAGAGCACAGAGAGAGCATTATGGAAGTGGAGAGACATACCTGGAGAGTCAGATCCAAGGCCCAAAATGCTGTCACAAGATGCTGGAACTTCTGATTAACAAAATAGTTAATGCGCACGTCTTTATGGCAATTTAGATTTTGGACATGGCTAATCCTGATCAGGTGGAAGCAAAGAGCCCACAAGCCTTTGGGTGTCACAGTTCCCTCAAAGGGCCAGGATGGAGGTGGGACCTCCTTCTCCAACCAGAGGAGTGGAGCTTAATTTGTAATGAAAGAGGTGCCGGGGCTAATGTAAATTTTTTACATTAATAACTAATGCAGCAAGCCCAGAGGTGTTGGGGCTATCAACTGCAAAGCCCAGAGGTACTGGGGCTATGAACTACTAAGCCTAGAGGTGCTGGGGCTGTGATTTGCCAAGCCCAGAGGTGCCGGGGCTGAGCCCTGACAAGTGCTGGCACAAGTTAAGCACTGGACCCAAAGTAGCAGGAAGTGTATGCTTCACCCATTCAAAAGGATGTGGCAGATTCTGCCCTGGCACATGCATCCCTCCATTCCTCACCACCTTCATCCAGCATTCTGTGTCAGTCAGAGACTGGCACTGGGTGTGGGAGCCTGCACACTACCCCAGTGCCCCTGTGCCCTCAGTCGGAAGAGAGCCCTGAATGGTTTTCCACAGATACAAGTCTCTTCTTTATAAGTCCTGGCATGCGTGTTTGGGGAAAACATGACGAACTTTCTGCACTTTTCAGTGTCTTTGGGAAACCCCTGAAGTCTCCTCCTCTCCTTTAATTAGAGCCAGTTTTGGTATATTCTACTCTATCCATTGGGGATGCAGCCAACACCTGCTGCTGCTATCACTGCCACTTAACAGGTAACATGTTTGACAAACTGGGAACTGAAGCTGAAAACCCAAGTGACCTTGCTGCTGTAACCCTGCAGAAAAACACCTGGTGCTCAGACTGTCTGAACACCTGCAGTTCAGAGGAAAGTCTGACAGAGGAGGCGAAGTTACTGTGATATTTTTGGGCTATGTTTCAAGGTTTATTTTCACACACATTCAGACATGCCCAAGTACACACATACTGTGGGTAGGGATTCCAGCTCATGTGCACCTACCTGAGCTAACTTTAGTCTAGCTGCAGTCCCGGGTACTGTACAAGCCCACCCAGAACCCTGACTATTCACTCAGGCAGCGAGCCTGTGTTGAAGCCCGTTCTGCCGCAGCTTCATGGCTCTGGTGCCAAAGATAGGTTAAAGCTAGCTCAGGTATGTCTACATGAGCTGCACGCCAACCCAGTGGTTGCTGGATCGCTAAAGTAACTCAGACACACCATTGTTACTCACTGCTCTTCTTTCATGCTTTTCTTTGCCAAATTATGTAATTAGTTTCCGACAGCCTTGTCTTTCCAAGGGTTGACCTCCACTAGACAAAAGCCCATCCTGGTGAGTTTGTTTGGCTTTTCCAAGTCTCACAGTTAGAACACAAGAAATCCTGGGGCACTGAAGAAAAACGTTCATACTCTCACTCAGCCCAACAGGCCCAAGAAAATTAACAAGTGCACCAGCAACAAAAGCCTGTAATGCTCAATTTAAGGTAACAAGCAGAAATGTGGATTTTTCTGTCTTTTTAAAAATTTCCTCTTATTACCTTTATATCTTTTATCATCACCTTTATAGCCTGAGGTTTTGTCTACATTTTCATCATCACAATGGAAGGGAGATGGATAAAATATAAAATAATCATTAGTCCGTAGTCAAGCAGATCTGATTCCAATTCAAGCAATTTTGGTGGGTATTTCATGGAGAATATTTGTCCAAATCGCAAAGCTACCCACACAGGTTGGTGAAAAATGCATAATTAACAAGGAACTAATCTCAAGGAACTAACAAGCATCTTCTAAAGGGACATCCAGGATCAGAAGTGGAGGGGTGTTCCAGGGCCAGACTGAAGCGTATTGGAATCTCTGGACTCCACCAATACCACCACAGTGTGTGTTGGATGTTTGTAAAAACACTTCCTGCACTAGCTCACATTTCAACCAACAGTCTCACTCTTTCAAGAGCAGAGTCCTGGTGCTCATGATCAGAGAAAAAGTGGAGGTAAGAAGAAAGTAAAACTGGCCACATTTTCAAGCTGAGTTTCAGGTATTTTGCGATTCAATTTGCACAGGTCTCATAAAAATGCAGCCCTAGGAGGCAGGAACCTTGCACACCCCCCACTGACATCAAAATCCTATTTGCAGGTCTGAAAATGAAAACTAAACCAGTTTTTCTTTCTTCTTCATTCTTCTTATTTGTACTGGACATCTCCACTGAAATCAATTGAAATTCTACCTTCAGTTACGCCCAAGCAACCCACTGAAATAATTTGAAATTCTGTCCTCAGCTGCACCTATGCAACAGCACCGAATTAAAATTCATTTACTGAAAGCACTGTTCTCTCAAAAATTACTGTTTAAAAGTAAGGCCTTATTTCTCAACAGAAGCACTTCCTATGCATATTCTGAGTAATTTCTGCTTCCTTTCCTGAGAACGTATGTTTGTTGAGTATTCCTACTGAGCAAACACAGCTACAGGAGAGCAAGCTTTATCCTTTTCAGGTTCGTGCCTCATTAACACAGTTGTTGCAATTGCAGTATGTTGATCAGATATGAGCTAGAAAGAGCAAAGACTGACTTTCAGATTCCAGGATGAGATTTCAAGGTGGCAGCTAGGGAAAAAAATCTTTCTACTAGTAAACTAACTAGGTTTTATTTGGAAGTCATTGGAAGACAAAAATGACCCAATGATGCAATTTTTCATATCACTTTTCAGAACACGATGACACTTTAATTAAAGGCTCCTGTCAAAACTTTAGGAACTTACACATACTTTATAATAAAACACCAGTGCATCGACATGCACAAATAACTGCCCAGCCCAAAAAACTAAACTAAACCAAAAAAATTCTTCTGCTTCAATCCCTATTGAACAGACCAGTTTAAAGAAAGCCTGGGAACCAGCCTTGCAATGTGCTCTGAGGTAATCAAATCAAGGTTCTTTTGGGTGCATGGAAGTAGGAAGAATGTAAATCAAGGGCCATTCACTGAAACTGCCCTGCCACCAGCCACTTCCCCCTCTCCTTTGGAGGGCTATCAGCTCAAACACTTCAGCACCATGCAAGAGAGATTAGCCAGGACCCAAATGACGTCAAAGGTGAAAAGTAACTCTTTAGGCTTCCTTCACCCAGAAGCTGGTGATGGAATTAAAATTGGGCCCTCAGGAACGACCGTGTTGAATCAATGGCATTGTGAAGGTGTAGCTCAGGGCAAAGTTTGGCTCATCAGATTAAAACAGACTAATGAAATGATCAGATCCAAATGCTCTTGCACCAACCAGGTTTCCAAACATAAATAAACTCATTTTATCCCCCCACCAAAACAATCCAAGGCTTTTTAAAAAATATATTGTCATGTGACTCTTAACTTGCCAGGAGAAATCATGACATTGGAAACAGAACAAGACAAAATATGAACTGTGTATTGTGGATTCACGGCAGGAAAAGTGCTGAGTTTTGGATACAGGACTTAGTTTACTTCCTAAGTTTACTACCCAGAGATTTTTAACAACACAGCTTCTGTAAGCAGAGCCTTCATTAGAAAGCAAAACAGAACTTAAATGGCCAGGCATAAAATGGCTGAATTAAGCTTTCTTTTTCCCCACTTTAATGGGAGTGATTCTCAAAAGATTAAAAGTAGGTTAGGAGAATAATAAAACAGCTATGTTTCCAGTGTCTACCTGACAACAGCTTTTGTAGAAGTGAATAATTACATGAAAATCACTTCCTTTCCACCTCTCTTTGGGATTTCTGTGGGTTGCTAGGCAGTCACTCTCCTACCTTCTGCTAATGTTACTTGCAGACGCTGATGAATACAATATATTCATTATGAGAAAGGGGAACTGAGGGGTAGAAAGACCTAAATACTCAAGGTTTTGTTTATTCATTGCTGCCTTCAGAGGCCAACACTATAGTTCAGATTACTTTACACATATTTAAATGCTAATTTGCCCAGGCATGATTGGTGGCAAAGTACCTCCCCTTAAATGGAGCAGAATTTTTTTTGGTACAGAAGTCATAGTGGTTGTATGTTTTTGTGGTGCCAACCAATGTTGAAAGTCAGCTGTTGGAGCTCAGAACACCAAAGTTCCTTCTGGAACTAACAGGAAGGACGCTTTCATTTACTACGACTGCCTCTCACGACCAAGGCCCTGGGGCACCTGAGAAATTACCACCCATCATGAAATGTATCAAGATTTCTAATTGAATTACCCAGGTCTAGGGTGACCAGATGTCCCGATTTTATAGGAACAGTCTTGATATTTGGGGCTTCAGCTTATTCAGGCCCCTACTGCCGCTCCCACCCCGTTCCAATTCTTTTATACTTGCTACCTGGTCACCCTATCCAGGTCAAGTCTCAGTGGACCTTGGCATAATTCCAAAGCTGCTCCCATCAAAATGTTGTCATACTCATCAGCCTGTAAAAATAGGGTTCACAAGGGTTTATGGGGCAGCTTCATTAAAAATATATATAATATAAATCACCCTTCTTGTTGTGATACTCTTTGGGATCAATAGGGCTGCTGAGATTTCATTTTTGGACAGTTAGTGTGGCTGTAGAAGGGGTTGTAAACCAAGAGTGCAGACTCTGCAGACTTTGAAAGGCAGGGCTGTGGTCTCCAAGCCCTGATTGCAGGCTTCAGTGCTTGAAGTTCATTTGATTTGATTATAGACTTGATTATGGCAATTCCCCAGTTCTAGTTACCCCAGCAGGACACAACAGGAGCCGGCAGAAAGGCTCTAGACTTTGAATTCTGTGGTCAGATCAAGCAGACCCTGAGCACAAGATTCAAAATCTGCAGAACTGGTATCTCCACTTAAATGATCCTCCAATAATCTGAAGGTTTAGGACATCCCCCAGCAGGGGTGCTAGAACAATTTATATGGTGGGGGTGCTGAGAGCCATTGAACCATACTGTAATTCCTGTGTATAATGGAAACCTCTTCAAGTCATGGGTGCAGCAACCCCCGCATCCCTAGTTCAGCATCTATGTCCCCCAGGCCTGCAGATAACTCATCTGTTAAACCAGGTGCAAGTGTTTTGCAACAGGTCATGCTGCTGCTAGTTTCTTATTCTCTCCCTAACCTATGTAATCATCTTGTGCTGCTAGTCCCACACACGACACCCCCTACACAACTCTCCAGTTATACAACAACACAACTTCTCCTGCAGAATTCATCATGACTAAAAAATCTCCCTTCATTTGCGTAATGTCTTAAAATTAGTGATGGGTGGACTGGCTAGTTAAGTAACGTTATCCTGGATGAACTTTCACCCATACTTCTAAGCATACAAAATTCAAACAAACATTTTTAGTGATGCAGGGAAGTTCATTTATCTGCCCCAAGTCTCCCTTCCACTACAGAGAAGTTGAAAAGGCCACAGGCTAGGCATCCATCCCAAGTTCTATTCACCAACTTCTCACGTGGAACCCAGCACTTCTGAAGCCTCTTTGCTGGGCCAATGCAAACATCACAGCACATGGAGCACTGTATAATTAGAGCACCATCTGCGTAGTCAATACCAATTCAGTACCAGCAGGATTAATACAGAACAACCATATGTGCTGGACCCTTCTGTTTCTGACAGGGGAAACGCACACTGAGCTTTCTCCCTCCACCACCAATCTCTACTCTCAGGTGCCAAACACTATCTGGGTTATTCCATAGTTGTCCTCTCAGGCATTTCTTGCACCCTCCCCAAAACAGCTGGTTCTGACCAGTGTTGGACACAGAACACTGAAGTAGATGGGTCATTGGCCTGATGCAGAATGGCAGCCCCTTTATTCCTAAAATGACCTGGTGTTCTAGTGTATTCTTGTGGAATCCCCAGGGAGGGAGCCACGCTATAGTGGAAGGGTGTCACAAACTACCAGATGCTTATCCTAACAGAACCAAATTCTAGACCTTTAGCTGACCCATCCACCAAAACTTAAAATATCTACGAACTGACTCCATGACTATGTCAACACTTGGAGCTAGGGATATGATTCCAGCTTGTGGAGGAACACTTACGCTAGCTCTCAACCAGCTAGTTTCCTAAAACAGTAGTGTATCCAGGATAGTATGAGCCAGCAGTCAGTGGCAGCACGGGCTAGCCAAGCCAAGTACAAACCCATCTGAATCCCATGGGTACACTCTATGAAAGGCTGGCCCATGCTACCCCAGCTCCATTACTGTTTTAGCCTGCTCTCTTGCAGAATTAGCACAAGTATGTCCACACAAAATAGGAATCAAACTCCCAGCTTCAAGTGTGGACTTACCACAAGTCAGCACACTAGCATTTCAACTTCCTTGCCATTTTACATTTCCAAACAGCTCCCAGGGAAAACACCCTTCTCAGCAATGGTAAACTAATCTCAATACAAGGCTTCTTCGTCATACATAGTATTTATAGCCTATGGTCATATAAATGGCTGGAATGCCTGTGGAGGTAAGCTGACTCATATGCAGTGTGGATGCAGATTTTCCCAGGAAATATATATTTTTAAAATCAGGGTGGGCTCTGACCCTGCATTGTTTGATTTTGCTTTTTTTCTGGAGCATGAGCTCAATAGATGGGAGCCATGGCTGTTCCTATGGTCTCTGGGGGAATCTATAAGACACATGATTTACTCTTACAAAAACATTTATGCCCTTATGGCTGAATGAACTGAAAATGAGAGATTCACTGAGCGGCTGTAACAGAACTCAGAAAGGTATCATAGTGAAGTGAAAAAAAATCAGTTTCTTGTCATTTGAAAGAAACATTCTAGACTTCTAGTAAATTAGGAACGCTGTTAGAAATGAGCATCTTGATGAAAAGGGGATATGTCATTGATCCCAAACCCTTCTGCAGCATCTGACCTTTACTGAGAATCCGTTCCTTTCACTGCACCATCCTAAGCTATACAGAGTTCAGTTCAGATCACTAGAAACAATCTGATTCATTCCTCTGGGATAAGGATGAGACTACTTTCGCTCTACATTCATTTATGGCAAGTATTCAACTGATCTACTTTGACAGGCAACTGACCTCAGTGAGACTTTTTCTAGCTGCCTGAAGAAACCTTAAAAGAAATACTGTAGGCAAGACAAAGTCTTTATTCATTCAGTAATGGCTTTCCAATGGCTTTTCATTTTTTGCTTATTTTGTTGATTTGGGCTGGCAAAGATTAAGGGGACTGAAGGACTCATGCAACTGAAAATCAGCTGCATTGGAGGCTTTTCCACCAATCATCTCTAAAGCAGAGCTTTCCAACAGATAGCAATGGTGCCTGAGGTCAGCCCTTCTTTCACTTCCTCGGCCTGAGCACTTTGAGAAGGTGCACTGTATGGGCCCTGCTGCTGACAGCACGAGCTGATTAACAACTGTCCATCCAACAGCATTTTGAGACGAGCCAAGCTGCTGGATTTCTCTTCTAGAGCACCTACCCCGCCTGCCTGTGATGTTGATGCACCTCTGTTGAAGTGTGCCCCCGTGGCATCAAGCACTGGAATTTTTGCCTTGTATGATCGTATGATGTAACACATCAGCCATATGGTGTTGGCAGATATTGAATCCTCTTGGCTCTGTACATGATGTGAAAAAACACCAAAGATTGCAGCTGACATTCCTCTTCCTCCTCTCCATTTGAGATATGTCTTCAGTGCCCTTCAGGTGTTGCCTTTATGCCATCTTTAACTTTTGGATTCTTGATGTTTAGGCAGAGCGAGGGTAATGCAATTTCCCGTGAACAAGAGACGGAGGCATTCATTTTAGAAAGAAATGCAGGAGCCATTTTTAAAGCAGATTTATTGTGTAAGATTCCTCCTCTATAGACAAGTCCCCTAGCTCCCATGTTCTTCTTGTGGAGTATATCAGAGGATGGCTGGCCCTTTAGTAGGGGTCAGGTCCAGCCTCACTGATTAGCCACCTCCAAGCTGAGACTGATTAAATTATTACAAAAAAAAGCAAGTGGAAAGGAGAATTGCAGGAAGGAGGTTGGCTCCACTGGCAGGCCCTGGAGTAGGGGGAGAAATGCAGGGGGAAAGGCCCCTGGGCCCCGGCAGACCATCCCATGATGCTCTGAAGGAAGGGCTTGAAAAGACGCTGAGAGTGGCATTAGTGCTTTTAGAGCTGCGGAAATATGCCAGCAGTCCTACAAAGACCATTTAAATTAAAATGGTACAGAGTTGAGAACTTCAAACAGCTGTGAAATAAGATTTAGTTTCCAAGATAAGTAATTTCTTATCTTGGATATGCTGGACAACTTCAAGGTTTGCATTTATAGCTCTAGAAATGCACTTTTTAGAGATGAGATATTCCTCAGGTCCTATGCATGCTATCATGCTTGTGACCAACTACTGGAGTTTCAGTACACTTATGCTCAATGTCTCTGATGTACCACCCTGACTGAACTTTAGGGTACTGTGACTCCTAACCAAAGTCAGTTGTACAGTCTTTTCTACACAACAACATGCAAACCCAGCCTGTTTTATTTTATATGCTAGAAGGTTTCATTCAGGCCCATGTGGTGGAGATCTCATAGTCAGAGTATCTTGCCTTCCTCACTTTGTCCCTTTCAAGGGCCATGTGATCAAATACAAAGATGCCAGTTGTGATATAATACTGATGAAGCAGATCCTTCTTTGTTGATAGTTTTAGAGGATGTTGCAGTGGCATTCTGATTATGTTAAAGAAGCATAGCCTCCTGGACCATCATGACTGGTGTCTTTTCTAGAAGATTCTTCATCAACATCATTGCTATTAGAGGAGACAGTGGAAATATATACAGTAGCACATCCAGCCATGGCTGAAAATAATTTAAAAATTGCAAATATTTAACTCATGCATTATAATTCAAATAAAAAAAAAATCATTCATCCCAGAAATTAAGTGGACATTTTACATAAAAAACCTACTAATTAACCCAAAAATTTAAACACCCCTGCTTAGTTTAGGAAATTTACATCTTTCAGATGTCTAAAATCTCCAGAATTCAAAACAGAAATAAAGCAGAGATACAGTAGCACAAAGGTCTGATTTATATTTCACTAATTTTTATACAGTCCTATAAACAACCACAGACTGAATACAGTTTTCCACAAAAGGATTTTTATAAATTTCTTCACTTAGGCATTACCCAAGTAACAATGATGAATGACAACATAACATAGGAACTTTGACTAAAACAAAATGTGAAATAGGAGTAGACAGATGTAGGAAAATATATGATACTTACTGATGTTACAAGAGTATTACTTAAGAATCCTATTTCTAAGAATTATACTTTCTGAATCAGGTAACAAACAATACTATAAGCAGTATGCTTCCAGTGAAAACAAGCACAGTGGTGTGTTACTTTTTGAAAATTGTATTAATAGAAAATAAGACTTTGCTCCTTGTTTCAGACAACAATTCAAAACCGAACCTGTGTACACTTGACCCGGAAGAACATGTCTACACTGGAATAAAACACGCATGAAAGGGAGGATCTGAGAGCCTGCACTCCATCCTGAATCCAAATCTACACACACTACAATTTTATAACCCTGTAGCCCAAGCCTGCTGAGCTCAAGCCAGCAAACTCAGGCCAACTGTAGCTGTGCTGTGGGTCTTTTATCACAGTGTAGATGTGCCCAAAGACAATATCCAAACTCAACTATTTGTATTTAGTCAGATGTGAATTATCAGTGCAGAAACATGGTAGATCCAAAGAAGACCTGTTCCATTTGTAATGTTTGGATGATAAGCTCGGCTACCACAGGTTCATTAGAAATGCTGCACACTATATTACATTTTCTGGTTAGTTGTTTGTAGCCACATAATCACCTACAATTTAGGGTAAAATTTTCAAACTGTCCTAAGTGCCTTAGGAGCCAAGTACCATTTTCAAAAGAGAGTTAGGCATGTAGGCTCTTAAGTCCCTTTGACTTTCATTAGGACCTATGTCCTAAAGCCAAGATTTGCAGAGGTCTTTAGGTATTGCTCCACTTATTGCACCTAACTGATTTAGGAGGCAGTATGTGACTCTCATTTTCAAGTGATTTAGTCTCTTAGAAGCTTAAGACTCACTGAAAGTCAATGGACTAAGATTCCCATGTGTCTAAGTCAATTTTGAAAATGAGAGTTAGGTGTTGCCTCATAAATCAATTAGGTGTTGCAATACTGAATGCAGGAATACCTACATATCTTTAAAAAATCTGAGCCTAAGTGCCTAAATTGCTTGAAAGGGGGACTATGGTTCCTAAGTCACTTAGACCCCTTTGAAAATTCTGTCCATCACCTCCAAAATCCTTAATGTAATATACCTATTGCAATGTTGTGCCTCCCGCTCCCAGCAAGGGCATGGTCCTGAAGCCCTTACATAAATAAACCTAAATTATGTGACTAGTTCCAGTGACGTCAACATTGCATTAGTCAATGGGACTCCTTGTGTGAGGAAGGATTACTGAAAGTAAGTGTTGCAGGGTAAGACTCAAAGATCTAATACCTATTTTAAAGAAATCCTATCCAAAAGATTAATGAGGACAATGTAAATCAGAGCTGGATCCAAGCCCATTTAAGTCAATGGAAAGGCTCCCATTGATTTCAACAGGCTTTGGATCAGGCCTTTTTAAAGGTGGGTGTGTTATCCCGATCAGTGAACTATTTAAATACCATTTTAAATTGTATTTTAAGTAATGCAGTATTTTACAGGAATGGTCAAAAACACTATATAGTTTTACTGCCAAGTTGGGAGCCATCATCTGATGAACTACAGTCAGGATGAAATTCTGGCCCATTGGAGTCAATGGAAGTTTTGCCATTGTCTTTAATGGGACTAGGGTCTCACCTGAATGGTTTTTATAGGCTTAGAGTTTTTGAAAGGAGAATACATGAAGAAGCTTGCTCACATTTCCCCCTTTTCCCACCAAAGAATGTCTGCTTTCTGAAACTGAGAGGTATTTAATGAAGAACTCAGCTCTTTACATGCTTCTGGCGAGTTGTAGCAAAGGCAGCGCTGGAATTCTTTCTGGGTTAGTATTTTAGTTGCAACATGACTCACCACTGAAGATGGCTGGATTTTAGGCGATCCAGGGCTTAGATTGGGGTGCAAAATATTTGAAAGGGGAAATATACAAATTAATGTGGCACTTGGTAAATTATGTGCTGGACTACATCAATATACAAAGTAAAACACATCAGTAATTTCCCAGAGAATCGATAATTTGGAATCAGAGTGGGTCTGATGAATCATGATATCTCATCTAAGAAGCAATATCATTCTGTCTTTGTTAGAAGTATTCCAGTTCCATGCAGTGAGTGAAAATCAGAGCACATCATGCACATGCTCACACACCTTCACCAGAACCTAGTTCATTTCAGAATCCAGTACAAAATCTTTTTCGTAATCTAAAATCTACCAAAATGTAATGAACTGGCAGGAGGTGTTCACACATCTAACAGTAACACATGTACTGGGCTAATCCTAACAAATGTAAAATTAGCATCCTGTAATGGAAAGAGATTGAAGGCCAGATTCTGATCTCATCTACATTGGTGTAAATCTGGAGAAATTCTACTGAAGTCAGTGTTAACTCTGTATTTACATCACTGTAACTAACAACAGAATCTGGCTTGGACAGCCTGTTTATAATTCAGATCTTCGGGTCTGCGAGAATAGGTATGATGAATCTAATGCAAGCATACCTAGGATCAGAAATCTGCCTTTGGATTTCTGAGGGAAGAATATTGCCCATTGGTGGAATATCTGTGTCAGTGGACACATGGAAGCTCTCTCTCTATATATATATGTGGAAACAGTTTGATGTTCCTAAGAAAGAGTGTTCACTACTGCTTAGCTGATGTATGCGCCATTTCTGTGTCTAAATTCATCCGGCTTCAAACCATGTCTTATTTGGGGGAGGAGTAAAAGAAGACACTGACAAAGAGAGAAACGATGTACAGGGGATGAAACAGCTCTGTTAACTAGGGTCTCCTCAATCATTTCATTTGTTCTTTTTGTTTGTTGTTGTTTTTGCTACGGTAAGAAAACTGTTTGGAATACTGATGAGGGAATAATGAGACCAGCCTCAGATGATTGTTTTGGGGTAATGACTTGAGTATGAAACGCCTCAGTCACATTTTCTCAGATTAGAGCAAAGGAGATTACTCGCCTGCAGCTCTTTTGGAGAGTACAGTATAGCGGAAGACAAAACCACTCCCCCTGCAGTTTCTGCAGTTTCTAGTCACACAGACTCCCTTTTCAATGGCTACAGTCTTCTTCGCAAATGATTACAAGTAAGCGAGTGTCAGTCTCTATTGGCTATGCATGGAAAGTGGAAAGAATAGCAGTCATCTGGAGCACAGTTTTCTAACTCACAGCTCTGCCATTCTCCAGTAATTGCCAAAGGCATAAAAGCCCAAAGGCAAATTAAGCACAAGCCTAGGGTGCTGACTCCACCAGAAATAATGAACAGATTTCCCCTTTTAGACCACACAGGCTTACTGCCAAGGGTGGGCACCTAGCAACTGGCATAGGGCCCAGCTACTGGATTTAGGCCATCAGCAGCTGCATTTCAAAAATTCAGAAACCATTTGAGTTTACTGTTGAATTAACAGGGTGCAGTTCAGCTCTTATTTCAGAGCCCTGCTTTTCTTCTATGTTTTGCATTAAAAATAGATAGAAAGTGCTGTTAAAGTTTGCAAACTGTAGAGCAGACACACCAAAACCAAGAAAGGTCATTTTCCCTAAATTACTCTCCACTTGTTACATTTTCAAATAACCACCTTCGTATTTTTCCCCTGCTGCCCCTCATGTTTTGGAGGAGTTCCCCATAAACAGCTGCAAAGCTACCTCATTGTCCTCCTTTCAATCCCTTCTTAAAACCCTCCTTTGCCATGATGCCTTCAAAGAATTTGACAACAGTTAGGCCACTACTGTATTGAGAGCACTGCCTAGCCGCTGACTAACATTGTGTCATTGTTTCCTTGTATCCCCATCTGCCAGTCTGTATCTGTCTGTTATCCTTTGTTTTGTATTTAGATTGTAAGGTCTTTGGGGCAGGAACAGTGCTTAATTTGTGCCAGGGCTTGCCAGAGCTGAGCCCCGGCACCTCTGGGCTTGCTGCATCAGCTATGGATGTAAAAAACTTGCTTGAGCCCTGGCATCTCTTTCATTACAAATTATGCACAAGGCAGGGACCATTCCTTTTGTTCTGTGTTTGTACCGTGCCTAGCATAACAGTTCACGACTGTAGCTCGTAAGTGTTCTGGTAATCCAAATACTAACCACAGAGTTGTTGAAATCAATGAAAAAATAGCATCCACATTGGACATCCAAAAAAGCATTTAAATATTTTTTTACTCAAACCACCTAGTTCTAGCAAACTTGTATATTTTTGGTAACCTTGTAACCTTGGTTTATACAAAGATGCAGAATACTTTACAGAGTTAAAGTTTCAACCAGCTTAGGTTTTAAGGGTATGTTTAAGCCCTCCTCTATATATTTGGCTTGGAAAATGTGTTTGGCCTGAAAATTCCCAGATTCACTCCTAAGGAAACATCAAATGCTTCTGCAATGTGTGAAGATAGTCCATTGCACCTTGAGTTACAGGTCACTAAAAAAATTACACTGATGTGAATTTTTTATTTTTGTCTCTCTTTAGCTCAAAAACAGTTTGTTACAACTTCTGCAGGCTTTCTGCATAGTTAAATCTCCTTGGAAACTCCTGCACCAGCTATATTTGAAGAAAATATGTAGTAATTATGTGGATAGTTTTGGATCCAATCTTCATTTCAGTGGGAGCTGAAGAGGGCACTACAAGTGAAATTCACACCATAGTACCACTTCAGTTCTACATAAGCTCTATCAGGAGGGTGTAAGCGGTGCACAGGCCCTTAGCTGACCCCAGGGTGTATTTCCCATTATGAGTGACTATTTCAGTTTAAAGAGAACAACAGGGTCTGTCTATATTTCTTCTTTTATATGTAGTGCAAGAGGCCTCTGCTTCTGTGACTGTGGGAACAAGGTTCTTATCCCTTCTGTACTTCCCAGTTCTCAGACTTCCACATGTCTAGGGCTAAGTCTCATTGGCAACTAGATTTTCTGTATATTTTGATTAAATTCAGTGAATAGTATTTGAAATTAAAAGATGTTAAAGTGCCTTTCCTAAAATAAGTATTGCAAAGCATCCAGTGCTGCTTCGTGTTGCTCTGCTTGCACAATGAAAACACTGCATTTAAAAAATCAGGAAATTTTGATACTGGCTCATGGAAGAAAGAGGTAGCTTTTAAATGTTTAAGAAGTTGCCATTATTTGAAAACTAGCTATAACTTGCTATCAATTAAGCCACTGGAGACAAAAATATGGCTAAGGAACTTACTGTTAGCTGGGAACTCTGAATTAGCAGGCTCAAAGGAAATTCCGGAGTCTGACTCCTCCTGAATTCACCCCAAAATGCCCCTTTGACTTAGATCAAAGCTGTTAGCCGAACCCTGAGATGCTAAATCCATGTTTTATCCACAGTGCCTCCAATGAAACTGCCTCAAGTCTTGGCACTTAGTTAGGACAGCTGTAAAATCAGGCTAACACTGCTTACACCTACCTTTGTAAAGTGCTTTGAGATCCACAGATGTAAAAAGCACTCTAACTGCAAAACATTATTATTAGCCATGATTTTAAGATAAAATATGCCTCAGTTACTTAAGTTGAATGTCTGGCCTGGGTTTACTTGTTTGTTCTTTGCTGTAGAACCCAGAAAGCTGTGTTCCAGTTTTGAGTCTGATACTTATTTTGCTATGACTTTTTGGTGCCTTTTAACAACAATCAGAGTGAAGGCAGGCTGTGCATATACACAGCTAATTTAGCTATGTAATGAACGTATTCATCTTACCAGGTGTGCACAGAATGGGGCATGATCCTGAGGAGCCATTATGAGCTTGGCCAATGCCTCTCCCTCCTTCTGTTTAATAAAATGTTTTTATTTAAAGTTACAAACTGTGAGTCATATCCTTAGCTGGTGTAAACTGACATAGTTCCACTAACGTTATTGGATTTACACCAGCTGAGGATCAGGCCCTGTATCTAAAGAAAATATGAAAGACGTAAAACAAGGAAGCAAGGAAACAAAACAAGAAATTCCCTGGAAAATTCCAAAAACAAAAACTTATTTCATAAACCAGTTAAGCCTGCAAAGTAACGACATATTTACATATCACAATTACAAAAGCAAGGAAGAGGATAGTTAAGGAAATTATAAATCTTTACACTGACCACATAATAAACCCAAACATAAATCTTATCAGTTATAACACCACACTACAATCTTAAATCGGACCCAAAATAAATACTCTTCTTTCAAGAGTAATCCCAAAATAGAAACACAACAAAGAACCCTTGTGAAAAATAAATCCTAAAAGTTACATTGCTATATAGGCACTGCTATCATATGTTAACAGACCAAAATGGAAGTCCACATAAATATGTAATTTTCTATAATGTAATAATGTTTAAGACTCCTCATTCAGCAAAGTTTTTAACCACATATATATTCACATCCTTATTCAGCAAAGTAACCCTACTGATTTCAACAGGGACTACCCCTATTTGCTTAATTTTGAAAGATGGATCCTGCAAAGTACTGAGCACTCTCACTCCAAACCAGAAAGCACTTAAACACGTTTAACTTTAAGCACCTGAGGAGTACCAATAAGTCCTTTAGTCAACTGGACAACTTGCGTGCCTAAAGTTAAATGTGTGTGAAGTCCTTGCAGAATTGTGGAGATATACTTTTCCTATTACACTGCATATTATTATTCTCATCATTTAATATTTACACTACTCTCCAGAGGCTCCATTAGGAATGGGCTAGGTGCTGTACAAACACATAAAGATACAGTCCTTCTCCTAGAGAACTAACAATCCACATAACATTATTCTCAAGAAACCGCATTTAATTATTTTACTAAAAATATTATTTTCAGTTGATAAATATATTCACTGAGATTTTCTATTTAACATAACTGAGTTAACACAACAAAAATCATGGAGGCAAATTTACATCAGGACATTGTAATGGAATTAATTTAGCACTCTACCTACATATATACAAAAGTTTTAAATTCTTAACCAAAATTGCAATATACATTACAACTTTATTTTGGATAGATGAAATATATCATTAACTAATGAAATAAGTTAAATAATAAACTAGGATTCCTGGCTATTCCATGGCATATCAGATTCATTTCCAATCCTCACACATTGCAAAACACCAGTCTTTCCAATCACCACCTCCTGATTACCATCTTGCCTCCTCCCCCCCGTCAATTTTGAACCAGTTTTTCTACATAGCCCAGAAAGTTCCTTCAGGGAATATGCACTTCGAGCAGCTGTTCCCTGACTTCTCACCATCTGGAGCCTATCAGCTGTGTGGACATTTGCACAGTGGAGTGAGATGACTGTGCAGAAGAAAGGGAACATGCCTTCCAGGTGCCTTTCCCCATTGCAGCTTTTATTGACATTTTGTACTATCCACAGTGCATAGAGTAGCAGGAAACAATCGGAGTTAAGTTTATGAGATGTCACCAGGGACTGAAGATGGGTGACTCAAATTCAGCAGACAAAATAATGATATTGTCATTGACAGGATGGGTGAAATTGCCCACTTCATTTTAAGTGTTTACTTGCAGCATGTGTTAATCCCTTACATTTAGCAATCTGTATCACCTTGAATTTAGCTGTGAAGCTCTGGTTACCTTTTCCAGACCTGAAGAAGAGATCTGTGAAGCTCAAAAGCTTGTCTTTCCCACCAACAGAAGTTGATCCAGTAAAAGATACTACCTTATCCACCTGTTTCTCACATATCCTGGGACCAACATGGATACAATAACACTGCAAACAACATATTGTTACAGGATATTTAATTGTATATCTGGCCCCCATCATAGAATCAGGGGTTGCTGTTGTTAGAAGACTTTTCTCTTATCATCTAGGCCTTAGACCAGCAAAGCACTTAAGCATGTCCTTAAAGTTAAGCATATAAGCAATTTCGTCCCTTAAATTCCATCAAATTGAATGCAATTTAAGCACATGTGCTTTGCTGAATAGGAATGGATTTAAGCCCTTTGCTGAACTGGGGGCCATAATTCCTAAAAATTTTCTTCTCCCTGCTGCTGACGGGGTGGACCACAAACGTAAGTGTTGGCCCCCAGGCGTGGGAGACCCACAGTACGCCACTGCACAGAACACCTTAGCAACTGACAGGGCTATTGCAAAAAGAGTTAGAAGATACAGTGGATTTTCAGCTAACATTAAATAAAATTCCACATCTGAGATTTTAATAACCTGGAGCTTTTAAGTCATGGAAATGTATGACATTGGGATCTTTGAAAACTGTGACAACAAAGTTAAGTCTATCCTCCATCAAATGAAGCCTGTCTAGTTACTTTATAACCTAAACTGTTTATAATTGGACAAAATAAACAATCTTAACTAAACCCTATGAAACTGAATAAAATATTTAAATTAGTTACTGAGAAGAAGCTATTTGAGGAGCTGTCTTAAAACAGGCCAATTATGAGTATTTAAAATCTTAAATCTAATTACATCATGCTATTTTTCTATTTAACCAATGTTTAGTCCCAGTCTCCTCTCCAGGAAGGCATGGTCTAATCATTTGATGATTAACAGGAGAAATGGTTAGGAATGTGGGTTACAACAGCATTTTCATATCCCAATAAAACCATTATCAATGTGTAAATCTAATCCCTTGGTAGTGTTGTAGTTAACTTTCTCTCATCAGTCCATGTTGAAGTTTTGGAAAAGTTTTGCTTGGGTTAGTTTCTTTTTCAGTCATCCCTGTTTTCTTATCTGTCTATGGCAGGTTGCCTGTAGATGTGGACAGAATGCATTGCGGAGTGCTTGCTGTTGAAGCAGAATAGCAGGTAGCACGTGTGTGTGTGGATAGGGGTACTCGCTTCAAAATCTTTTATACCCTTCTCATTCTGATTTTCATGAAATTATAGGAAAACACACCTCTCTCAAGCTTGTTTAGATTCAAGTTGGTTGCAGTCACTCTCACTGACTCCATGCTTTCATGGGTAGTCCTTAGGAGCCTCTTCATCTTCTGAATATGCAGTTTATTAATGAATATGCAACATTTCTTTTGTCAACTTTCTTTTTCTTGTGGCAGGAAAACGGAATTTGATAGAGTTAAAACTAGCTTTGAAAGTTCTATCTTTCTTTTCTTCATTCAATTCTCTGATATATTCTTTCAATTTTATTGGAGTGTGACAGGAAATGAAATTCTGTTTTCAAAAAGACCAAACACTCCTGTTCTTTATATAAAGATATTTCAGTTCTCCACACAGTTCTTTAAAATTAAATAACTTTTAGAAATTTTTTTAGTTTAAGTTGTTGACTCTACATGACAATTTTTGGAACAATGATTTTTCTTATCTTCCTGAATTGGGCCAGGATTTGCTTGTGCACTGCCAGTAATAAATTCTCCATTGATATAAATATTCTACACTGAAATGGCTTCAGACATTAATAATTAGATTGGCAAGGTCATTAGATTCCATGTTGGTACATAAAACATTTTACCATTTACACAGCATTGATATTAGGAGTTATATTAGGAGCTTTGCATTTAGCTAACGTATCTGCAAGTATGCATTTCACAAAGATGCTTGTAGTTTTTACACTGAAGAAATAAACAAAATTTTAAAACATTTATGACATATTTTCCCTGGAGTTTCAAAAACACAAGCAGAGATTTTCCTTTTAAAAAAAAGGGTTTGCTATGACCACTTGATAACCTACATTTATGGCTCTGATAACACACCCTACATTCCCTTTTACAATTTAGACCTCTACCAAAAACATGAATGTTTTACATAGTTTGTCTTCTTGATGTTTGCTTGTCCTTGGCAAGGAGCAGAAACCTTCTGGTACATATTTGATTAGCGTTAATATTTTGTAACCTAACTAGCTAAACATATGTATTGTTATATTTCCGAGCATCCTGGATATCACATACTTGTAGCTATATCTTAATATTCAATAAAGGTGCCAACAAGTTTGTAACGATCTAAAAAAAAGTCATAATAATTGTATCAATATCATTTTTCATCAATTTTGAGATGTCTCCTCTAAAGGTCAGCAAGCAAGCAAGCATGACTCAGTTGCCAGGTGGTTAGAGCACTAACCAGGGAGGTGGGGAGACCCAGGATCCAGTCCTCCTGCTCCAAGTAATTTAATTATTTATCCAGAGTGGAACAACTTCAACAGAAAAAACCGAGAGAGCCCTGACATCAGAACATACTTTAGGTCAGTATCTAGCACATACACCTGAGAGGTGACAGAATCATAGAATGTTAGGGTTGGAAGAGACCTCAGAAGGTCATCTAGTCCAACCCGCTGCTCAAAGCAGGACAAACCCCAACTAAATCATCCCAGCCAGGGCTTTGTCAAGCTGCACCTTAAAAACCTCTAAAGATGGAGATTCCACCACCTCCCTAGGTAACTCATTCCAGTGCTTTACCACCCTCCTAGTGAAAAAGATTTTCCTAATATCCAACCTAGACCTCCCCCACTGCAACTTGAGATCATTGCTCTTAGTTCTGCCATCTACTACCACTGAAAACAGCCTAGTTCGATCCTCCTTGGAACCCCCTTTCAGGTAGTTATCAAGGCTGTTATCAAATCACCCCTCATTCTTCTCTTCTGCAGGTTAAACAAGCCTAGTTCCCTCAGCCTCTCCTCAAAAGTCATGTGCTCCAGCCCCCTAATCATTTTTGTTGCCCTCCGCTGGACTCCAATTTGTCCACGTCCTTCCTGTAGTCGGGGGCCCAACACTAGACACAGTATTCCAAATGAGGCCTCACCAGTGCCGAATAGAGGGGAATAATCACTTCCCTTGATCTGCTGGCAATGCTCCTACTAATGCAGCCCATTATGCCATTAGCCTTCCTGGCAACGAGGGCACACTGTTGACTCATATCCAGCTTCTTGTCCATTGTAACCTGCAGGTTCTTTTCTGCAGAACTGCTGCCTAGCCAGTTGGTCTTCAGTCTGTAGCTGTGCATGGGATTCTTCCATCCTAAGTGCAGGACTCTGCACTTGTCCTTGTTGAACCTCATCAGATTTCTTTTGGCTCAATCCTCCAATTTGTCTAGGTCACTCTGTACCCTATCCCTGTCCTCCAGTGTATCTACCATACCCCCCATCTTAGTGACATCCACAAGCTTGCTGAGGGTGCAATCCACCCCATCCTCCAGATCATTAATGAAGACATTGGTCACAGCACCAACCCCTGGGGCACTCCGCTTGCTACCGGCTGCCAACTAGACATTGAGCTGTTGATCGCTACCTGTTGAGCCCGGTGATCAAGCCAGCTTTCTATCCAATTTATAGTCCAGTCATCCAACCCATACCTGAACTTGCTGACAAGAATACTGTGGGAGACTGTATCAAAAGTTTTGCTAAAGTCAAGGTATATCACATCCACTGCTTTCCCTACATCTGGTGGAGTGGGGGCTTCCACTGGGTATCTCCCACATCCCAGTGAGTACCCTAACCACTTGGCGAAAGGTTATGGAGCTCTTCCCCTTCTCTCCCTGCCTCTTGCATAAATGGTGGATGCTTACCAACAAGGGAGGGTTTGCAGCTGAGAATCCCAAGCAAAGAGAGGAGCCTTCCTGCAGCCTGGATTTAGGCACCTCTCACCAAGATAGGGGTGGGTTTAGGACTAGGGTGACCAGATGTCCCAATTTTTCACACGTGCTATCTGATCACCCTACTTAGGACACACCCCTCTCCTTGGCATCTCCCAATGCCTAGCTTAGGCGGGGAACCTCCTAGCTTGCTGGCTTTTGTGAATCCCATTATAAGGCTCCTAACTCTCCCCACTCATTGTATAGGAAGCCAAGGTGTTGAAATCGGGCTTTGTGAATTCCGGTGATTTTCTAGGTGCCTAAAAGTTAGGCGTGGTGATGCTGAGCATCACCGTGCCCTAGATTCTTTGTGAATCTATCCCCCATCACCAAGGCTGCAAGCATCAGGGCTTCTTCAGCTTCTTTCCATCCTTCACCTTCCCACCAGCTCCCTGATCCTCCTTGCTCTTCATAATGGATTAGCTAATGAATAACTGCTGTATTCATTGAATTATGCTTTCCATGTATCTGTGCAGCTTTTATCCCTCCCTCCCCTCTCATCCATTCTGCTAAGACTCAAATCATAAATGTGTGTTTGGATTGTTATTCAGTTTCTAGTTGTGGGCAGGAGGGCACGTGGGATCCTGGAGAAGCAAGGTGGGGCTTTGTAGTGAAAAACTTCCACTGAAAGGCCCATTTTTAGAGAACTCTTCCCATGAGGCAGTGTGATCTGGGACCTAAATTCTATTAGCAGCTCGGTGAATTGAGTTGCTCTGTGATCTGGGATGAGTTCAATCTGTGGGGTAAATTAGAGCAGCCTGAGGATGCACCATTTTTACAGTTGCTTTTTTGCTACCGGAGTGATGCAAAGATACTAGTATGGATCTGACCCACTGTTCCACACCTTATCACTAATGAACTCTGTCTGGAAACAGTGAAAATGATAGTACACTAAAGCAAAGTTATGTGCCAGGAATCTGGGACGTTATCACAGCAAGTCTAGAGCAACAGCTTGTTGAATCTGTCCCAGCTCTTCAATGTATTTTTTTTAAAATCACATATTCTGGGTTATCTGGAATTATGGTCAGTCACAGCAAGTGATTGAGAATCTGCCTGACAGTTCCCAGATTACTTGGTGAGAAACTATAAATCCTAACACTGAAATCTAGTTTTAGGAAGGGATCATCTGACACAGCAGATAGCAGCACCTGTTCCCAGGATGATTCTCATAAATAAATGCATTTTAAAAAGTCATAAAGCAAATGAGTTTTATAGCTGCAGGGGAAGCTAGTCTCTTCACTGTATTATATTAACTTTTGAGATGTTAATTTGAAAAACTAATATTGTACCACTGATATCTAGGGTTTGTTTTCAATTCTCGTCTATAATATACAAAGAACCAAAGGGCAAGATTGCATCCTTTTCGATGCACGGCCTGCAGTATGGGATGGGGCATAACCTGCACCATCCCAGAAAAAGCTGAGGGAGGCAGAGTGCCTCAGAGACACTGCTCACTTGCTCCCCTTTCGCTGAAGAGGGTCTAGTAATTTGTTGTGGTCCTATACCATCAACAGATTATGACATCCCCTGTGCTGTCTTCGCTGTCCTGGAAGGAGAGGGTGATAGCAAACTGGTGTAGCCAAGCCTCTGCTCAGTCTATGCCCCTCCCCTCTCACTCCCTATCCACCTCCTGCCCTACCTACTTACTCCTACATGCCTGGACCCAAGGTCTCAGTATTTACACACGTGTCTTGTTCTTCTTTGTATCTCTGCATGGGAGTACAATGCAAGTTACAATCTAAACCACTAACAGAATGGTCAAAAATAGAGGTCACTTGAGTCTTTCACCCTACCCATGGCATCATTTCCGTGAATGTCTTAAACAGCTGCAGCAACGGTGTCTCGCCTATCTTGCTATTTTGTAAATCTATTCTGCTACTCAATTGCTATGACTACTAAGAATTTCTTCTTTCTATCTAGCCTAATTTGTTCCTTTCTCCCCTTTAGGCCATTGCACTTTGTCTAACCATCCCCTGGGTCTAAGAATGTTGATTTACAGTATTTGTATTAGTTTACTCAAGGGATATTCATAGTGCCAAAAGAAAAAAGGCATTAGGGTATCGCTACTTGTGATGGGTAAATAGGTTGAAATGAGGTAAGACCTGATCCAAATCTTCACTCAAAACACAAACTAAACCATTATGGTGGAGTACAAAGTATACAATTTTTAAAGTTCACAAGCCTCTTCACAACTGGTTCTGAACGTAACTGGATGTATCAAAATACCTGGATAAGGTCTGCTGTCAAACACATGAGCTGGTTTTAGAGAGACAGTAAATGTTAGCCAGAGAGGCAAACTTTAGGAAACAGGCCACTCAGTGCTCATTCACATTCTGCTCTGTGCCCAGCGTAATCTCACTTTTCATAGTGAACTGTGAAACAAAAAGCCCTCCACTGATGCAACACAGCTGACAGGAAAGTCAAACTGCTCCATGCTGAGGAGCTGATAAATAAGCACTAGACTGAAAATTAAGGGACTGGTATTTGTATTGCAGCACCTGTATTTCTTGGTGCCAAGCAGAGTGTTGTGAACCTTGTGTGAATTCACAGGGATTGGGGCCAATATTTTCTTGTGTGTGATTTTTATGAGGTATGTGTAACACAATGGGAGAGTGTCACAGGCCCCCCTCCAGGCCAGTCCATGGAGGATATGAGTTGTTGCAGCCCACAGCTGCAGCTCATGGTTTTAGCTCTGGGTGGCCCCAGCTCAATCCCCAGCACGTCAGCCAAGAGGATGGCTGTCACATATACATTCTCCAATTTTTTATTTGAAATTCGAGGTTTAAACTGGCAGAGGAATATAAAGGCAAAGCCCAGTCAAAAGCATCAGGGATTGGATTCTGCCAAGTCTTACTCACACATTAAGCTGCTACTCCTTGGTTCCTAGTTTTGCTTCATACTAGCGTGGTAATACAAGTTTCATGTGGTTTCAAAATAAAATAAATCATCAATCAGGTCAGTTTCCCTCCGAACTCAGGTTCCTTGGAATGGTTCCTGAATTGTTATATAATTCCCCTGCCAAGTTTCCAATTTGTAACAAGACTTAAAAGCTGGCAAATTTCACATGGCTAATTTCAGATACCCTAATTCACACTGAGTAGAATCTTCCTCCACAGGTAGTTCCATTTACTTCAGTGGGACTCAGTGCTTAATAGAGAACTATTCAGCCAGAATAAAGGTGTCTGAATTTGGCCCATAATGATCATTTCACTCAGCTTTAGTGGTAATCATCAGTGCATTTTTGCAATCATTGGTTAAAACAACATGGATTCATAGTTTATAGGCCAGAATACAGCTGGCAAGCCAGTCAACTTCAATTATTTAATCAAGAAAATCCAGAATAATGAAATTACATTATCCAGACAAATGGCCAGCAGTTGAAAGTAAGTGTTCAAGGTCACCAGCACCAAAAAATGCACAACTGCAAGTATACAAATGTCTCTTGCCCCTTCCTATTAGCTTGCTCAGATTGGGATGCTCAGATCTGGATGATGGCTGACAATTACTGCCCTTCTTTGTGATGAAAGGGGCATCCTGTTTTCACACTGACACAAGGGCTGACTGCTAGCAAGCTAATGCTCCCTACATCTTGCTCCCCATTTCCTTTTCCTCCTCTCTTTCTCTATATATACTACTAGGTAAGAAAAGGATGGGATGGGGAAGTATCAGCATTCTGCATGCACTCCTGCTTTTATGTTTCCATTAGCAAAGAGAGCAGCAGCAAAGTCTGCAACTGCAGAACGGTTGTTCCACAGTGGGACCCAGTAACAATAGTATGTATATTTAAATACTCGTTTTGCTATTTGGCAGTTGAGCACACTACATGAAGGTTAGATCTGGTCAGGAATTTTCTGATGAAAAGTGTTTTTGTCAGAATATTAAGATCTGTCAAAACCAAAATGGTTTGTGGGAAAGGGTCAGATTTTTTAAAAATTCTGATTCGAAAAATAGTTTTGAAATTGTCTGTCTGTCCCATTTCGACATTTTCAAAAATGAAAACTTTTGCTTTCCAGACTTTTTGTTTTGAAATTTCAGTTAATTTATACTATAAGAAGGTTAACATTTTAAAAGGTTGAAATCAAAACAAAATATTCCTAAATTCTTCAAATGAAATATTTTATTAGTAGTACTGGTTCAAAGAATTGTTTTGATATTTTAATTTTTCATCCTAATTTGGGACAGGAAAAAATGTTCAAAACTATTTCCCACCCAACTCTAGTAGCGGTGAATGATATAACTCTTTGTCCCTTTGTCCTTTATAAATGAAGCTCAGATTTTCTGCTTTCCATGAATCATTCCCCTAGCACAACAATCTTTTCATTCCTTTCGGCAGCATTTCCTGAAGCATTAACAAAAAATCTGTTATCAAATTCTGGAGTACCTATTTATCTCCTGTGTTTCTCTTTGGTTCTTTAATATGTATAACCTGCTCCAGCCATGGCTGACAGACTTTGCTCTGTTTTTACTACCCTTATTCTCAATGTGCTGAAGAGTTTCCAACTTTTTTCACTTCCATGTCTCACTTGACATTAGTTTGTATCCACTCTGACTGTTTTTCGCAGTAAGTTTAATTTTATCTACAGTTTTACCTTGATAAATCCAGGTCCAAGAGAGTTTCTACTTTCAAAGAAACCAAAAAGCTGAGCTCTGATAGTTGCAGCAATTCCTTGTATCTCCCAGACAGTATTTGTTTCTCTATGCACAAAATGACATTTTTTGCTTATCTCTCTCTTTCCCCCCTCCCGCCCTTCAGGGACAACCATTTTGAAAATCTCTCGCTGTTACTGCAATAGATTGACCTAATGCAGGTATCATGTCTCCCTCTAGCGGCTGATCCTATTGACTACACAGCCTATTACTACCTCCAACTATCGGAGCTTCTCATTAGCTCAAATAGTAGATGCCTGTGGTTTTGTTGCTACAGCTTCAGCGTTCAGTCCCTGCTTTCAACTGTGGGGGCTACACTTTCCCATGCTTTGCTACATTATGTTTTGCACAAATCAGATTTGTACATTGGAAGAAAAATCAATGTCAGTCATTCATGTAAATATATACAACAGTAATAATGAGTTAGATTTGTAGTGCCTTTATCCGTAAACTCTCAAATATACTTAAATATTCTTTACAACTAGATATAATAATTAATACCATATACAAATACGAAGCTGTATCATGTAATAAACCTGTATGTTAAAACACAAGGGTGTTTAATTTGCAAAAGAGTTAACCTTCAGCACTAACTGGGTATCACAGGGACCACCAATCTGTTTACAGGCTTGCTATCGGAGCTTCTTCTTTGGGGCAGCTGGGAACAATCTGCGCCATGGCCTGTGCTTTGGGCACAAAAGTTCCACATCACAGTTTGTTCTGTTGTTGAGTTTAACACACAACTAATTTCTAATACTAGGGATAAAATACAGGAGAATGAATGGTTTTGCATTACCCAGATTATCCACAAATGTAGCATAGGACAAACTGCACTATAAACTTCATAACAGACTGTTCAGTTCTTATCTCATAGAAAAAAGTCTGAAGTCAGTGGGGTGCCTTACGTATAACTGACAGCAGAATTTGGTTCAATAGTATCAATTCTTTTGTAATTTGGATTTAAAAAAGAAGTTCCATGTCAAGGAGTATTGAGCAGCCGATAAATTTGCATCAGCATTTTTTTCACACACATGGCAGGAGCTGGGGGAGGGGGAGAGAACCGATATTTAGCTTCCAGATTTAGAAGAAGAAATATTGTTTGCAGGGGTGTTGTAGCTATGATATCCCAGGATATTAGAAACAGGGTGGGTGAGGTAATATCTTTTATTGGAAGCTTGAAAGCTTCTCCCTCTCACCAAGAGAAGTTGGTTCAATAAAAGATATTACCTCACCCACCTTGTCTCTCATGAACAAGTGTTGTTTGGACAAATACAGCATCTCTGTGGCCCAGGTGCCCCCTCTTAAGCCTAACTGGGAGTCAACTGACCAGCCACAGGTACACTGGCCTTTTCCCTCTTAAAGAGCCAGTGTCACTCTGTGACCACCCAGTGAGCAAAAGAATACAGGAAAATGGAGGACATCAGTCCAAATAAGCAAAACATATGCATTCAGTGGAAAATCTGATCCAATACAGCTACAGGAGTATAATTGAGAGCAGAATATTGTCCCCTCCTCTTTGCTACTTATTTTTTTCCATTTAAGTCTTTGAAAACTTGGCCACATAAACCTATGCAATCAGTATCAATGCAATAAATCAGCAAAGGTGTTGCTAACCCAGCAGTGTTAGAAGGCTCATACATTTTTAGGTGGATGACCAGTTTTCAATCCATATTTCCAAAGCATTATGCCCAACCTTTTCTTCAGAACTAAGGATCTTTTCTTACCACCTATTTTACCACAAAGGATGTGTTCAGTAAAAGGTTGACCAATGTTTTTTTTATTGTGCAAGTTTCTCTCTTTTTAAATCCTGGATGATTTAAGCACTGCAGCAACTAGATATTTTGGAGGACATCTCCCCTTTCAAAACTTTAGTTTATAGCACAGAGGATTTTGAGTCCTTCCCATGAGTACTCTCCCTTTGTAGGAAAAGAGGTGGTTGAGAATACATTCAGATCAATTGTCCTTCGCTTGTCAAGTTCGGATCCATCCATATACATTGCTAAACCCCAGCAGCACATGGTGAGGACTCAGAGACAGGAACTTTGTAGGCAAAAGCATCAGCATGGGTAAATATGTACAATGTAATTTTACTGTCTACTGCCCATGAATCCAAGCAGTTGCCATACAAAGAGAGACTCTTTTTCTTTCTGGCAGAACATTATATAAAAGGCACATTACCTTTCTTACACTGTTTCTTGCTAAAACCAAACAGAACCATTTTTATAGTCATTTGGAAATACATATTCAAATGTAACATTATTCATTTACTCCCACCCTTAAAGCTAGTAGAGAAATTCCGTTATTTGCTTCTATCATTTAAAGCATATCTCGCATTCAGCCTCAAGATGGCAATGCAATTATAACAGTTGCTTGCTTCCAGTGTTAAGAGTTGTGTTTTTTCCACTGCTATAGAAAAATGTCAAGAATGGTATTATTGCTGTAACTATTGTAGTTAAAAACTTGTAAGTATTTAAAAAACTGGAAGTGAAAAGCTAAAGGAAGGTAGTAGATAAATACTAAACTATTCTCCCAGTTTGTACAATACATGATTTATTCCAATGGCATAATAGCGCTGTACATCTACACTGGGTACTCAAACCTGTCATACACCTTCACTATAACTATACAATTAGATAATAATCATTAACAATCTTACTGCGTCATCTTTTCTTTAAACATTGCTTGCACAGAAGTTTTTAACTCTATGGACGCTAAAGAAGTAGTGTTAAGCTATTTTTGTGAGGGGAAGGGGAGACAAAGTTTCTTATCAAGATAATAATATAGTAACCTGAAACTCAAAAACTATTTGACCAATTTCCTAATGAAGTACTGGATTTTTCAAGCAAAAACGTCATGCTTATCTTTCACATATATGTATGCCAAATTTGCTTCTGCTTGAACATTTGCTTTTTCTGAAGCTTATGGTATTATTCTTATTTATGACTGTTCACTGAGCATCAAAACATATAGTTAAATAAGGACATGTTCCCAGCTCTGAACAGTAGGGACACGAGTGACAAATGGGAGAAATATGAGATCACGAGTTATTTTTGTACTACTGCACACATCTGGTTGCAAGTTTTGTTAAGGTTGTGTGTGCATGCGCACATTATGTTACTTTGCTGTTATGTTAATTGCTGTGAACAAGTATCTTGATGATTACATTTTATATACAT
This sequence comes from Emydura macquarii macquarii, assembly GCF_026122565.2. Classification (NCBI taxonomy): domain Eukaryota; kingdom Metazoa; phylum Chordata; order Testudines; family Chelidae; genus Emydura; species Emydura macquarii. The sequence goes on along the minus strand of NW_027132983.1, from coordinate 5,012,598 downwards.
GTTTGTGTGTGACCATATGGCTATAGATATACACATGTAGATATATATTCACTTACATAAACATATACACATGTTGTGAATAATATTTTTAACTTGTGATTTTATTTGTACACATTCCCTCCACCCCACCCCAATATTTATTGTGCTTATTTTTATTGTTTCTGGACTAAGTTAATTTTCCCTTCTTTTTCCTTCCTATCACCTCCTCCCTCCATACTATGGACTTTTTTTGTCAGTCTGGCCTTCTGATATCACCAAATGCAGCCCTTCTGGGTCAACACCACCACCATGCTCCAAGGCCCTCTTAGCAACAAATAATCCATTGCTATTCGCCAGCGTTGTGCCATCAGTGGGTTTGACCTGTCTGTTTTCCATTCCTATGTCTTCCTTGTTCATTCTGCTGGTCTTTACAAAGTATGTGAAGGTGCTGAGGCTTTGACACTTGGCTCCTCAGAAGACCCACAGAGCAGAGCAGCAGTGGGGCAGAGAGAAGTACCAGTGGAAGTCAACTGGGGATGCTAGGAGCTATTGGCCCCCTTCCCTTCACCACATGGCCCCCACCTATCAAACGTGAGACTGAGCTGAGGACCATTCATTCTAGAAACACCACAGTCATCAGAAATCTTACTGCAAGATCTAGAACTTCCCATCACTCCAGAAACACCATATGAATTGTAAAACTCATTCTAGCCGCACTGTGACAGTTCAGGTGCTGCAGATGTATCAAAGCTGATGCCTGTCCTTGACCTAGGCACTTTGCCCTGCCATTGATTTATTTCCACATGCTTGACATTTACATGTATTCAAATGTGAGGTAAATTATAAATTGCATTTCCTCCTCACAGACAGGTGTTTTAATGCATTATACACTCCCAAATCAAGGGGTAACTAAATCTGTGCAGCGTTCTAGGAAGCATTTATTGTTCAGAGAAGGTTATGTGACTCTAAATATGCTGACATACTCATCCCTAAAGATAGTGTTCTCAGCTAATTTCTATAATGAATATTTTCATTAAAAATAATAATAGCAATTAGAATGAATAAAACAGCAGGTGGACAGCCAGTAATTAACGTACAAGCGTACTGTAAACAAGTGGCATTTGTTTTTCTCTGCCTCCTTATTTTAGGAATCATCAGCTTTGGTGTTAATGTAAATTGCTGGCATACGATGTGAGTCGTCAGTGAATGACCAAATGAGAGCCAGGAAATCGCGAGTTCTAATCCCAGCACTGACAATAATTCCCTCCGTGGCTGGCAGTGAGTCACTCAGGTCTAATTTTTCAAAAGAGGCCAGTGATTTTAGTGACCAAACTGAGAGTATTTAAAGGGGCCTGATTCTCAGAGGGTGGAGGCTGAGCTACAGACTTTGAAGGGACTACTCATACACGTAGCATGGCTAAGCGAATCAGGGCCAGAGTGTTCAGTATCACGTTGGCCTGCACCCTACACCAGGGGCACGCACAGGTATTTGAATTTGGCTGCTTTTGGAGAGGCACATTAAACACGCACAAATGAAAGGTTCATGTCAGATTTCTTGGGACACCCAGCAGCAAGGAGGCAGTGGCTCCCCCTGGCAGCAGCACTCTCCATGTCCCTGCAGCTCGGGGAGGGAGGAAGCAGCAGTCCTGTTCTCCCCCTCCTCTGCCTCTCGCTCCTTGACAACAATTCACCTAGCCACAGAAAGCACAGGCTGCATGTTATCATTTGCTGTCCCTTCATCATCTCTTCATCTCCCCAACTGCCTGTCCAGCACAGCCTGCTTCTCCCTCTCCACCCACCCTCTGCACAGAGAGGCAGGCACCAGCATGAGATGGGGAAGGGGATACAGCAGCAGTGCAGGGACTAGCACAGAGTCAGGGAGGGCGGTGTTTTTGAAGAGGGGGACAGATGTGGGAGGAGGCAGGAGAGGAAGGATGGTTCATTGGTGGGGGCCTGGGACTCAGCTTCCCATCTAGACAATGGGAATGAACCATCCTAATTTCCTCGTAGAGACCAGGCCTCAGAGAGATGTGAAGTGGCCCATTCACTGGTTTCAATGAGAGGTTCTCAGTTAAGTAAGAACGCCCCATGGAAATGAATGCTGCCTGAAACAATGCCTCTGCTCCAAACACCACAGCGGGTATTCTCATTCCCCCTTCCCAATGCTCTCTGATATGCCTTAGACATGCCCATTCTGAGCTCCTCCCCCCAGACTCAGCACTGTGTGCTTGGTGTATGCTACGAGCGTGCCTGATCTCAGATCCTCATCCAGAGGGGCAGACCCTTCCAGATCATGGCACACAAGAGCCAGGAAGACGGCTCAGACCACCCTCCTACAAAGGTCAGCTCTTCCCACAAGATCCCAGCTCAGATGGGGGATAGAGAGAGGGGCTCACACCCACCCCTCCATGAGGAGCAGGGACTGCAAGATATTGGCATGCACTCAGGGGCCAAGGAGAAGAGCTCATCAGACCCTCCAATATCCCACCACAAAGATGGGGCAGGGTAATATGGGCTGACAGGCCCTCCTGCCCCTAATCCCCCCAACTCAGCTAGCCACTCACCCCATATCCTCCCGCCCAGTATTTTACCCCTTCTCCATCCCCATAATCTCTCCTTGCCACAGCAGCAAACCTCTTCCTCTGTTTCTCCCACTTCTCCGGCCCCTAATTCTCCCTCCCCTCCCGTCACTCTCCTAACCCACACACTCCCAACACTGCTCCCACCTATCCACCCACCAGGCCCTTCACCGCCCCCAACCCGACAAACCCTCAGCTCTGCCCCAAACAAATTAGAAGACTCTAAAAATGTTATAAGCACCTCACGTTAGGAGGCTTCCTGTCAGGAAGGCTTTGACTCTGAGCAGACTCAGGTCCATTGTTCAGGAAACACAATTACATTACTCTAATTGTCTTTCATCTTCCCTCTAGTTAATCAATGCTAGTTGATTAAATCCATGTTTTCCCCTTGTCTTTATTGAATTTCATCTGTAAAACCAGTTCTCCAATTTGTCAAAACCATTCTGAATTCTAATCTCACCCTCCAAAGTGCTTGCAACTCCTGCCAGCTTCATGTCCTCTGCAAATTTTACAGGCACACTCTCCACAATCTGATCCAAGTCATTAGTGAGGTCAGTGTGGAGTGAATGAGATCAGTTGGGGACAATCAGAGCCAGAGTTAGAGCCCCAGGTACACACACAGAAAAACTGATTTGATAAAATGATGGATTTTTTTTCCAGGGAACAGTATCCCAGGAACACCTTGCTCAAATGGCCTCAAATTGGGCCCACAAACAATACCCAGCAGAGAAAATTTCAGGACAATCCAAGTAAGTATGTGGATTTTAGAGCAGTTAGAGTCAACCTTTAAACAGAAAGTGCTTCTCAACCTTAACTAAAGGAGAGTTGGCACACTGCTATGACAATGTAAAAGTGACTGGTATAAGCTTTGCAGATACAAGGAACAAAAGCTGGCATTTTTGGATCATGAGGACCCAGCCATACTGAAAAGATAGAATATAAAAATGAGGTAGAGAACTCAGCACTTGAAAACTCAGAGGAACTGAAAAGACAGATGAATAGCTGCTTAGAAAGCTGTAACAAACCATGGAATGCAAATCACACAAAGACAAAAGATGCAAGAACTTCAAACTAAACTGCGCCTTGAAGAGAAACTTAATTTATTTAATCCACAGTAAACATACTTGGCACTGTGGTGCTCTCCTAACTCCAAGTATTGCTCTCCTAACACAGACACAGAGTAGTCTCCCTGGAACGTTACTTAAATAGACCTCCAGCTGAAGGGGAAAACAACCTTTACTAGCACACATGCATTATACTTGGATATTGTGGAGTAAATCCAAATAAACAAAAGTAAAGACAAAAATTGGATGCACAAATGTGAAGTTTGATTTCCTCTTGCTCTGTTGGAAAAGACTCCATAATTACCTAGTTTATGGCATTTTGCTTCACAATGCAAGAATTTCATATGTTGCAAACATTCATTAATTATACATTTCCATTAATATATATAGTGTCAGCCTCTCTCCTATTCTTTGACTACTAAAAAGGCTGCAACAAAGCAGCACTTCAAACTCCCATCCTAGAACTGACCGGAGGAAAAGAAATACATTTCCCGATAACTTTCATTTGTTTTTGTTTGTTTGCTTGTTTTTGTTCCACATTAGAAAGGAAACAAAACCTTTCAAAGGCTTTTGTGAAATGGAATTATTTCAAAACCTCTGGTTTTGGGTCGGACTTTGAGTTTGGGTCCCTCTCTCTCTCTTGGGAAGTGGCCAGAGAGTTGAACAAAGACCCCAAAATTTGCTGCAGTATATTTTTCTCCGTTAAATGTTCTGGCTTTGACAAAACAGCATGTTTCATCGCAAAAATACATTGTTAAAAATTTCTGACCAGCTCTATTCCATCCTGTCATATTTCTCATTAGATCTCAGCCTCAACTTCTCCCTTTTCTCCTAATCTATAAAGTGGGGAGGGCTGAATTTTTAAAATAATGAGGGGTGAAGCATAGAAATGGATTGATTGCCATCACTTTTCAGTGGGGGGAAGTTCCCCTATGAAAGCCTAACACTGAATACTCCTCCCAAGACATTCTACACTTAGTCTGGACATACACACAGCAGAGCGAGAGGCAAACTACAGGGGCACATGTGTCTTTTAAGAAGGTGCTCTGTGTTTCAAAGGCTGCCTAAGAACCATAACACCATGTGCTCCCGGCAATTGCCATGGCAACAATGGGTTTCTTTACAAATGGAAATGGTATAGCAAATAGGCATGTAAAAACTCCTTGTAAACTGACAAACAAGCTATTGCTGTCCCGGGTTAAAAGAGTTTGCACAGCCTCTTTCTATTAATTTTTTCCATGAATAAACAAGGGGTGGGGGACATGTGTTCACAATGGCATGTGAGAAATCCACGTACAGACACAAATCCTGTTAACAGGCCTCCCATGCACCACTTTGAAAACAGAAGCCGCAATGTTTAATCAGCATGCCTGCCCCCTCTCCTCATTAGATTTGTGCAGCCCTGGAGGTTGGTAACTTTGGCTCACTGAGGAATTCTACACTGGAGAAAAGTCATTGTGATGTGTTACAGGAGAAGAATGCAAAATGGGCGCTCATTATTAAGACTCTTTGAATAAGATCAGTTGTCAAAAATATGCAGGAAGGCAGAACAATCCTAATCAAAGTCGGACAAAGCAAAATTTCCAAGTTCTCAGATAAATATTGGACAGCCAGACTTGTGAAGTGACTTTCAATTGAGCAAGTTTACTGAAGTCATTGCAGTATATGGGCCTATTATACGAGGTGGAGAACAACCCAAAGAACAGGATGACCAGAACATCATGGAATTCTAATAGTTTTCTCAGATAGTCTGCCCTACTTCATCAAACAAATAGGGTTGTCAGACTTCATTTCCATTGCTATCCCTTCACTTCCCATCACTAGTGCTTATAACAGCAACAAGCATTAACATTTCAATATGGGACCTTGGAAATGACAAGAACCTCAAAATCGGCAACTTGATTTATTTTTCCAAATGTCTTTAAACGTGACTGTCCCCCTCTAGCTGTACGTTCTTACCTTGCTATACTATTTCATTAGGATGATCTTTACATGATTCTATAGCTTCAGAAGATATAGGGAAGTAACTTGAAGGCTCTCTGTACTGTCTCATGTCAAAACATACTTTTGCTGAAAATGTTTTACAGTTGACTGGACAGAGGTGAGTACTTCAAAAAATGAATTTTGACAAATACTCCCAATCTTCTTTTTCAACTCCATTACATCTTTGGGTCCATCTAATGTCATAACCATCTCCAGGAGTAACAGTTTAATGTTTATTATGCTGTCAACCCTGGTAAGTGAAGCGCTGTCTGCAACTTGTCAGCTATGTAGAGCTAGTGTCATTTTCTCTCTTAGATACCAGGCAAATGACATTCATAATTGTTATATTCTACTAATCTGTCATCGACATCTCAGTTTAACCCAGCATTTATATGATGATTGCTGCTATGGCAGTGACTAAAAAGACACATTCTCTTCTTTTAATACTTTATTGCTGCTGTAAAATGTTTAGAGTTTTTTCATTCTTCTATGCTGTTTTGTTTGCAAAGATAGCAAATATGTCAACCCATTTTTCTTTCTTTTTTTTTAAAAAAGGAGAAGCAAATTATCTGAACCATTCAACTGAGATTTATACTTGAAATACACTCTAACAGTGCACAATGTCAAAAATGCTCAGTCTTTGTCAAACTCTGCCCCAATTGAAATCAATGGTAAACTCCCAGTGATTTCAATGGGGCAGATTTAGGCCAGTGCTGAACACAATCTGCCACATTTTTGTGTATTTCAACTGTGAATACAATGAAAAAAATTGAAAGCACCAAAGATTTTCCATCTCAGAGATAAAATGAACGCAGAATAACTTTTGAACATTAGTTATTTGGTCCTACCTGTGGGTCAGACAGTCGAGATAGGTCAGGATACAAGTAGAATTTTATTCCTTCAGAAGCCCCAGGTAATGTTACGCCTCGAACCAGAAGAATCAGTAGCATGATGTATGGGAACGTAGCTGTTACATATACCACCTATTGAGAAGAAGTAAAACATCAGAAAATGTTTTTTTTCCAACAAAAACAACATCAACGAAAAGGTGATTGTTTCAGTTGTTTCTCTGGTAGTAATCCAGATATAAATACACATAACTCTATGTACCGCCTGAGTCCTACTTTGAGACCTAATACATGTGCTGGTCTTTTGCAACGGGATGAATTTCATCCCCATGCATATTCCTTCTTAAAAATTTAGGACTGATAGGAAAAAAGGCAAAACACTTCATCACAAATAGAGCTGGGTGAATAATGGATTTTTTTCGGTTCACTGCCAATTCTGGAGGAAAAAATAGAAAAAAAAATTCATTTTAGGTCAAACTGAAAATATATATAGATTTTAATTTGGGGAAAATCAACGAGTTGAAAAAAAAGTTTCAGGTCACACAATATGTTTTGTTTCAATTTTGACCGTTTTTAAACATTGATCTTTTATAAATACACTTAAAGGACATTTTGAAACAAAAAGTCATTTTTGCATTGACACTATTGAAATGAAACATTTCAATAATTTTGGATTTTTTTTTTTTTAGTCTCTTTTGTTTGTTTTACTCAAATATTTTGGTGAAAGCAACTTTAGAATTTACACATTCTTGCTGAATCTGTCTTTTTTTTTTTAACAACAAAAAAAATATTGGTCAAAAAAATTGCACTCAGCTCTAATCACAACCAGGTTAGGAAGTTCTCTCCAAATAAGTTGCTATGGCTTAATGAATGACAATTAAACCAGATATGGTACAGTGGAGAAATTAAATGACATGCCACAAAACAATGTGCTGTATTATGTGTTAACTATGCAGCAACCTATATTGGAGACAATGGTACTCTTATTACTGGCACTAAATGTGCTTTGGAAAAGTCAGAACAATAGAAGGTATAGCCAAGGGACAAAAATATGGATTGTTTCTCCACCTCTCTCTTGAAGAGTCTTATGCAGTCTGGCTTTTTGCAATCCATTTTTGAACACAGATCATTAAAAACTACACATCATACAAGCAGCTGATTAATAGGTAAAACGGGTATATAATTTTCCTGTGAACAACCAAAACCCACTTCTTCAAACTCCTCCTCTGTGGTGGGAATGTGCCTGCACCACAGCATTTCCCATCCTCACCCCTCCTGGCGACCTGTGACTCTGCAGGCATTCCCTGCCTTAGTTTCCTTCTCCTCAGCTCTCCAGTCAGTGTGGGAGATGTGGTTTGCCCTCTGGCCAGGTTACAAACAAAACTTATGAGATGAGCTCAGCATCACCCCCTAACATGTCAGCAGGAGCAGCCACAGCACCATCACAGAATCATAGAAATGTAGGGCTGGAAGGGACTTTGAGAATCATCAAGTCCAGCTCCTACACTGGGGCAGAACCAAGTAAATCTAGTCCATCCCTGAGAGGTGTTTGTCCAACCTGTTCTTAAAAACCTCCAATGATTGGGGATTCCACAACCTCCCTTGGAAGCCTGCTCCAGAGCTTAACCACTCTTAGCTAGAAAGTTTTTCCTAATATCTAACCTAAATCTCCCTTACTGCAGATTAAGCCCATTACTTCTTATCCTAACTTCAGTGGACGTGGAGAACACGTGATCACTGGCCTCTTTATAACAGCCCTTAACATATTTGAAGACCATTATCAGGTCCCCACATCAGTCTTCTTTTCTCAAAACAAGACTAAACATACCCAGTTGTTTGTTTTTTTAAACCTTTCCTCATAAGTCAGGGAATCTAAGCCTTTTATCATTTTTGTTGCTCTCCTCTGGACTCTCTCCAATTTACCCATATCCTTCCAAACGTCTGGCACCCAGAACAGGACACAGTACTCCAGCTGAAGTGATCTTCCTGCCCCCTCACCCAGCAGCTTTTAGACTCCTCTCCATGGTTCCAGGGTCTGCACTGAGGGACAGGATGGAGGCTGGGCAGGCCAAAGAGAAAGAATGGGAAGAGCAGGACTGGGAGCATGGGGCACACATGTTGCCGGCCTCTATTATCTTCTCCATGGAGTCACCCTTGGAGGTCTTGGGGGTTATGGCTAGAGAGAGTCCAACAGAGCCACACTGCTAGATGGGAGAAGGCAACGAGGGCCCGAGCCTGTGTGGAGGCACAGGGCCTCTGGTTGAATGGTCTGGGCCTCGTGAAGATCGCCTAGGATCTCTCAGGTTTGTAGCCTTTTCAATGGGACTTTGTGGGCAGGATCTCCAAGAGGGAATGATTCCCTCTGCAGAAGGGGACAATTTGGGTCAACAATGGCTGTTTAACTGTTTAATCAGGATGTCAGGCACAGATGCTAGAACTAGGGGTGGTGGGGGGGGTGGTCACACCCCCTGGCTTGAAGTGGTTTCCATTATAAAGAGGATTTCCAGTTTTCAACACCCCCACTATAAAATTCCTCTCATACAATACATTCCTCTCATATAGGCATGGCCCAGAGTCTGATCAAAGGACCGGGAGACAGGGAATCCCGAGTTCTAATCGCAGTATTGACACTTACTCCCTCTGTGACAGTAAGGCACTTAGGGATCAATTTTGAGATGCAATTAGTGATTTTATTGCCTCAGTTTCGGGGTTTTCAAACCGAGACAGAAAGGGCCTATTTTTCAGAAAGTGCTGAGCATCCAGCCCCTAAAAATCAGTCCACTTCCATGTGTCTCTGATTGGGCACCCAAAAATGGAGTTACTCAAAATTACTAAACCCTTTTGAAAATGTAGGCCATGTTTTCTGCCTCAGTTTCCGCTCTGTAAAACAGGGATAATAAAAATACTCCCCTGCCCTTCAGAGGGCTGCGTGGATCAATTAAGGTTTCAATAAAAATGGACAACCTAGTTCACATGCTAAGTACTGTTAATATTCACTACTGATGGAGAAGCTATCTCCTAGGACCAAGTGATTAAACCGTCACTAACCCAGTATTTGAAAAGGACAAAATTCCATACAGCTGCCTTTTCATAATACAGCTGCCAAATAAAAACTTGAATTAAAAAAAAAAGGATGAAATGCAGTGGATGAGCCTGCTCCTGCAGTTCTCTCCTGGCTTTAGTGACAGCTCAGTGCATGGAGAGGCTACACAAGCTCGCTCAACATTGCTTCTGTGCTTTTTTTTTTTATTCGTTTCAGCACTTTCAGTCGTTATGTGCTGCATTCCCCCTACCCCCTTTAAAATGAATGGCTGTTGTTAAGACAGATAGTCATTTAATCAGGTTGAATGGCTGACACTGGGGCCACCATACCTGAATTTAGAGCGCAACATTTTCTTGCATCGTGCTTCGTTATGTCATATAACTTCACAACCTGTCCTCTCATTCAGCCTGCCATTGCACCATGTCATTTTACATCAGCATACAGATTGCCCTTTCAGAGGCGCAGAGATCCTTCCCAGGGTGCACCAGTTAAACTTTGCTATACACATATTTTTGCACCAAGGGCACAATTACTGCTCCTATAAGACTGAGCTGCACTGAGGATGAGGAAGAGGTGTCTTAGAAATTCATACTTTCACAGCATGGGAGGAGAGGAGAGAAGACCAGCTAAGGATACCTCTGCATAACAGCTGTACAATTATCACACACCCCCCCATACAGCCATCCTGGCATGTGGAGTTAAACCCCGCAGAATTGCCTTGCTTTGCCCAGAAATGCCCACTGGGGCTACTGGCTTCGCTGAAGGCATTAGAAACCCCACCCCCAGCCTCTTGCACTTTCAGTCCCTGGGAGACAAAATATGGCCGACACCTGTGCAGCAGCATTAGGGGCGGGATGGTGCTCAGTGGTCTCTCCTCCCTCTACTGCAGCCTTGCAGGGGGTGGGGTACCAGATCTCATCACATCTACCACATGCCTATGAATCCAAACAACAGGTCACAGGATAACCCTGCGACGTGGCAGATCAAACAGAGGCCTGTGTACAGGTGGGAAGGCTCTGGAGTGTTTACAGACAGCGGCTGACAGCCCGTTGTGCCAGCTGGCATGGCTATTCAAATAAAAGCACGTATGACATCAGTGCGTCGTAAAGCTATGGGGCTGCTGGAGTCCCGTGCTCTTCTTGAGCCAAAATGGCCAGCGAAAGATGCTGGATTTGTGATGTGCTGTAATGGAGACTGGGATAGGAACCCCTCAAACTTAGGCTGGGATAGGAACCCTCCAAACTTAGTTTCATTTTAGCCTGTTGTCAGATTGTCAGCTCGAGTCTGCTGTTAGCTGGCTGAGCACCGGACCCCTCGGGGCTCCTGTTTTGGAATTCTTATCGTGTTCCTATTTATCATGCTGTACAGCACCCGGCGAAGTGGGGTGGGGGGTGCTTTAGAAATCAAAGTGTTATTACTATTATCTCCCCATCTGTAGGCATTAAAAGTTGGCCTGAATTATTTTCTTTCCTTTCAACACGTCAAACCTCCCTGGATATAAATGTGAACGCAACTGTTTCTAATTACACTGAACCCCTGTTTTAATTAACTTGAATTGCTTGGTGTGTTAATTTGCATGCCAATGCTCAGAATGCTGTTTCCAGCTCTCAGCTATGTCAGAGTCATGCTGCTTGCCGAGCACTCGGGAGCAAAATGAACGTTTCTGGCTCACCCATGTCTGCACTGAGTTCCACATGACTAAGAGCCAGATTGGCAAAGGTCTGAGGCACCCAAAGATGCAATCCCTGTGGGATGTTTAAAAGCTCTTATGCAGGTTGGGCACCTAACTCCCATTGAAAGTTAATGGGACTCAGGCCGCATCTACACAGCTTCGCATTGCGGACTACAGGAGTGCGACTCACTGAGTGCACTAGCATGCCGTGCTGTAACTCCCCTGTGTGAACACTGCTGGTACTAAAAAGTACCTCTTTCGCGTTAACGTAGTCCTCTGGACTGGGTACCTTTTCGCACTAGCAGCGTCCACAGGGGCATGCGCATCAATTCACACCCCCATAGTCCAAACTGCAGGGCCCTGTAGACAAGTCCTTCATCTCATTTGGAAATGGGACGTAGGTTCCTAAGTCGCTTAGGGCTAGATTTTGAAAGGTATTTAGGCATCTAAAGATTTCAATGGCAGTTAGCCACACAGTGCCACATTTTTAAAAGTGTGTAGGTGCCTAGTGGGATATTCAAAAGCATCCAGGCGTCTGACACCCATTGAACTCAATGACTTTTAGGCACTTATGAGCTTTTGAAAATCCTGCAAGGCACCTACCTGAACCTTTAGATGCCTAAATACCTTTCAAAATCTGGTCCTTTGCTACTGTGAAAATGTTACCCTCAGTGAAAAGCTAGTCTTTGGGATAGTCAGTCCAACAACCGCAGCACACAGATTGTAATGAAGCAGGCTCAACCTGTGAAAGATGGCAAAAGGCAAGACTAACCCCAGGAGGAAACATACAGTACATCATTAACCTGTTGAGAGAGAGAAAGAAGCACTTAGCACAGTGAATTTAGCCACACAGCCAGAAAAGTTAAAAGCAGCCTGCTTGAGCCACAGCTCCAACAGAACATGTCAACTTGATGTTCATATGCTACATCACAGTAACTTTTATCAGAATGAATCTTAAATAGGGAACTGGCTGCAATGAACTTTAATCCTTTGCTTCACGCTTGCTGTGACCAGGGCTGAACTGCCCTTTGAGGGGTTGGGAGGGAGGAAGAATTTTCATACGTTGGTGAGCTGCATTACCTCCTGTCACCACAAGAGAATACAAGTACCTTCCTATGATGTCAATGAAATTAAAATTTCAGATTGTTCCAATTGCTTCCTGTGTAAATACTTACTGGCCATCAGAGCAGGCTGGATGGCATAGAACACAAAACAATGTGCCAGATCATGGGAAACGAGACTGTCTAAACTGCGTTTGGTGAGCTGAGGTTCTTGCATTTATTTACACTGTAAATGACACTGTAATTTATTTTATGAAATAAAAGTGGCCAAGTTCATTTAAGCCCAGATTTTTAAGCCTATTTAAATGTTGCTGCCCTCAGCGTTGCAATATCTAACTGATTTAGGAGCCTACATCTCATCCTGCCCACTCCTACTTATTTTATAAATTCAAACTCCCTGCCAAACTACTTATTTTTGCAAAAGATCATACCATACAATGTTATTGTGCCAGATTTTCCCATTCCAATATCAACGTGTGCAGCAAAACTTCCTTCCAGTTTTGAACAGGACAACATTTTGAAAGGTCTTTTTCTTATTGGGAAATGACACAAAAAAAGGAGAGAACCAACCAAACATCTAACTTCACTATTTTCATTCTGTGTGTTGCAGTTTTATTCACATTCATCTGCTTTTATCATGATATGTTTATCCACAGAGAGCAATCTACTCCAGAATTGTGTTGCGGACCATTCTTAACGAGGCTGCTTACAAATGTAAATTTTTTCCTTCTTAAGCTCTGATGAGTCAAAAATGATTGCAGACAGTTTCTCTTGGGATAGAAAGCAGTACAAATACCAAGCAGGCATGAAAAGTGACAGTAATGGGCTCTGAAAGAGGAAGATTATGTATCAAAAATGGAGAAAATGACTCCAAGTTCAATACGATGAGCTAGAAAATAAAGGTCAGCAAAAGACATTCACTGAAATTACATAAGAACCTTATTAGCTGTGCAGTTTTCAGATAAAGCAAAACCTTTCTACATGTGCCATAACATCATCAGAGAAAGACACATAGATTGTAAGACTGCACTATGCACGGGTTATTGGCTGTGTGGCCACAGTGTCTCTCAGAAGTTACAGGAGGTGAACAGGGAAATCATGGTACAGTGTTGCTGACCAGGGCTGGTTCTAGGAGACGGGAAGAAGGGCGATCACCTTGGGCACTAACTTCCAGCAGATGTCCTGACACTGTGCTGCTCAGGTGGGTGGTTTTTTGTTGGTTTGTTTTACTTGGCTATTTGGGGATGGGGATCTATCCTGGCAAAATGGCTACTGCCACTCTTACTGCTGACCGAGATTGATCCTGCACCAAAAATTCTGTGGGCACTGGGAGTTTGCCAGCACAATTCTCATGGCAGATAGTTGGCTAACATTGGACTTCTAAGAAAAGGTACTTGGAGAGGAAAGTAGCTAAGAACTGGAGCTAGAACCCAGCCAACAGCATGTGGTGAATTATGCATCTGACTAAGTAACATTTCTGTATTCATCAATTTTCTGTAAATAGCATACAATTTTCCCAACTGTGTGCTGCTGCAAATTATTTCCCAAATAACTCCTGCATGCTGGTTTGTCTGAAGATTGTCCACAGACTGTTAAAATCAAGATCAGATGTCTTTCTAAAAGATGTGAAACTGTAAATATTTGATATTCAAGCTACGTTGTTCAGTTTTGATTGGCCGTATAGATCACATAGTGTATTCCTAACTGGAAGAATCAACTGTCCACAGCAAAAACTTCCATTTACATACTTAATTTTCTATGTATATGCTTCAACAGTTGTATTGAATTCACTGATTTGACAAGTATTCCTGCTCATTTGTTGAATATACACTGAAAGCAAACATTAAAAAAGGACACAAACATGGTTAAAGAGATTTCATGGACAAACTTGAACAAACATTTCTGATATTTTTTGCAGTTTGCCTCACCTACTAATTATAACATAATAAAGAAAAAGGTTGAAAGGAGATGGTAAGATTCCAATGAGGATCAGTTTATGCATTATTCATACCTCAATAATATCCAATATATTAAATTTTCTACTATGGATTTTCCATGTTTAAAAGGAGGGAAAGCTATACAAATTTTTGCTATTATGTCATGGCACCATGAAAAAAAAAATCCATGACATAAGAAAACAGAAATGTTGGAGTAATGAGACACTTTTCTAGCTTGTTGCTACCAAAGATACTGATAAAATCATTTTCAATTGTTTATTAAGGCCCAAATATATGTCATTGCACATGTATAAACTACATGAACAACTAAATGAATATGTATAAAGTACATGAACAATTAATCGCATACACAACTGTGACTAAACACACAATGATAATTGTGCAGATAAATAACCAATTATATATATCTAACTGGCCATCTGCATGCAGAAGTGCCACAACCAAATGGACCACTACAACAAATGTACACCTAGATTACATTCATGCATTTTGCATATGCAATTTTGAGCATGCAGTTCGGAAAAAAAGAAAAAACTAGGCTGAAAAATGGAGCTCAACCGGAGACTTGAAATCAGATCCGAATCTAGATTCCAACTTTCCTCTATTTCTAGGGTGTTCATATGTCATTTCCAATTTGGGTTCAGTAAAGAAACAGATCTCTGTCAAACTCAGAATAGCTAGGGCAAGCAGACCCAGGGCTCTGCAGTGGGCTCCTCAATTGTAATCAGAACAGCCACCTACGCGAGACTGCTGACTATAAGCGGAGTAAGTTCCATAGGGATAGGTAACTACACAAGACTGCTCTCCTACAGGACAATGTCATTGGCCAGCAGTAACTCCTGGGAACCTTGTTCCCCAATTTTACACAGGCGTTGGCCAGTGGATCCACATACTAAAAGACCTACTAGCCATACCCACAAAACACTCATCTAGTCGTATGGATGGAGTCTGCTCTGAAAAACTTTAGACTTCCCCACACTGGATCCTGTGTACTATCTCACCAGTTAAATGGTACCATGCTGCTTTGGCTTCCTATCAGGCCATCCATACGCCTACAGGGGAATTGGTAGAATACCCCCTGGACAATAAATATCTGGGGAGGTAACTCAAGAACAAAATATGTTGCCCTTCATCCCTTACACAGCAATTGGCATTGTCCCTGCATATACCTTGTATATTATTAGCACAAGGGCTCCAGTCTTTATTAACGTACAGGTCTTCATTGGCTTCTGCTGGTGCAGGCCCTAGCCGAGGGCCGGTGGTGGAAGGTCAAAATGGTGAAAGGTGCCTAGAACGCATGGTTGGCCACAGATCATGCCAGCACAGCACCAAAATTGTCAAGAGGGTGCATCGCTGAGGAATTAAGGGATGTGTACTGAGTCGGGGTGTGCCCCAGGCAACACCACTATTTCTATGAAGCCCCAACAGTGACATAAATCTGCCAGAATCTCTGTGGAGAGCATCAGGTCATACACTGCCTGTGAGCTGCCTCGTGATGCAAGCCTTCATTACTGCACAGGGTGCAATTTCCATCCCCGCACACATGCCAGCAGGAATAAATCAAGTGCTCCTCCCACCCCCAATTCTTAAAATGATATTTTAAAAAAGTGGCACTTAGTGTACACCTACCTCAGGAACCCATGTAGTTAGTCAAAGAGAGCCAGAGACTACAAAAGGCATGAGTGCAGCTGACTGCAAACATTAATCTGCCCCAGAATGGATTACTAATTTGTTAAACAATTGTGTTCTCGCAAATGTCACGTGCTCTTAATGCAAAATCTGTGGTGCAAAAGTATGTCTGTGGTGTAAAGTTTCTAATTTTGAAATGGGAAGTTGTATGTGGCTTCAGGCAAGAGGTGGCATCACAACTTGGTAGGCAGGTACAGATCTATCAGTGTAAATAAAAAACAAATCACACCGCTGTAAGCTCATTAGTATGCCTAGTACCCACAGGGCTTTTATCCTGAAAGGGATGCTCATTTAAATTAAAAATTATGTCCCCCATAAATGAGACTGTGTGGAAATTTTAATGTAGAATGGCAAGTGAAATGCTATTCATAGGTGTCCTACAGCTGCAAATATTCTGAAAGAAGAATGCCCATTTATTGTTTTCCTAAAATCTATTGTACAAAAAGGAGGCAATGCCAACTATTGTAGTTATGGGCAAGGAAGAGGAGGATGGGGATGAACAGAGATGCAACAACAGCAAATGTCATCCTTGGGAAAGGTCTATACGTCAAGCAAAGTTAACGTGTTTAAATATGGAGAACCCACATCAAGCAGAAAATCATCACACCCGAAATACCTCAAAATCAAATGCTGCTACTTACTCAAATAAAAGTCAACTTGCAATCTATGGGATGAATTTTAAATATCAATTGGGACTAAAGACATCAGCTGAATGTTGTTTTTGAAATGGTCTTTAAGGGTCTTTCAAAAGTACAAGCTCCTCTAAACCAAAACTGTTACTAGGCAAAAACTTCCAGGATTTCCAGACCTCTGAATTCAATCAGTGTTACAGTTACACACAGCGGGCCAGATGCTGAGCTCAGTTACATCTATGCAGTGAGACCCGTATCTAGCCTAGACAGCTTTTAATGGGAGCTGTGATTCTGGACAGGTCTGGTAAAGAACCGCCCCAGTTCTCTCCATTAGTGTGACTTTCAGCTAGAATTTACAATGGGCCAAACTCATCCCTCAATATCATGTGGGAAAATCTCCACTTGTCAGTAGGGTTACACAGGTGGATATGAGGGACGAATTAGGCACCATGTGACTTTGCTTTCTTAGCTAAATATCACCGACATAGGGATGTCTGGGAAAGTATCATGGCCAGAGCTGCTGTGCTCCAGCTCTCCCCTATAGGGGGAGGGTCTCTTGGGGACCATTGGCAACTGTCATAGGTTAGTTCAAGCCCCAAGCTATGCTAACCTATCCAGGGTCTTTCACTAAGGCGGAGCCAGCGAACCACAATCAGCTTCCTGACAGTCTTCCCTTCACCCACCCTCTATGCCAAGCAGACGTTGGCCATAGTACAGGATGTGGCCTGTTTATTTCTGAATGACAATGGCGCTTGGTTAGCAGAACACGTAAATGTGTTTTTGTCCCAGGATACCATTTTCATATTTTCAGTCTCACTACAAATATTAAAAGCCTGAAACATCAACACTAAAATCAATTTTCTTCGTAATTTTGCATCAGGCATAATCTCACATTCAGCCTCTCTCTATGTAGGCCACCAGTCTTCTAAGCAATCAGACTGACATCCAGTGGTCAGTGCTAAAGTTTCAGCCCTTGCCAGCCATTACCACTGTTCTCTGAGATACCACAGCATTTCTTAATACTTTAGAATAGGCAATATCTCAGAGGCTGCTGTGCAGTGAGTGTTGGTAAAGGGTAATATTTTAATGTCACCCTTTGCAGATAACGTAGACATCACTATAGTATCCTCTCATAAATCCTCTCCCTCTTTGTATTTTCTGTGATCATGAAATGGGGTTGTGAAATGAGATAATTCATGTTTTTACATCATAATATACAATCTACCTTTTATTATTCACTTGTCTCCCCAAATGATTAAATAAAATTGGTTTTGTTTCTTTCCCTTAGGAACCTAGGCCCTTATCACCTGTTGACCATTGTGAGATGTATTTACTGTAAAATGTTTGCAATCACAAGTGTATCTTCTACAGCTGCACCACTTAACATATAAATAAACATCCTCCATCTTCCTCCACCCTCTCCAGTTCAACACCCTGCACCTGTTACATTAACCATAGCGTTATTGTGGATCACACCTTTATTATAGCAGCGGACTCCCTGCAAATTACCTCCCCTAGTACAGCAGCTGTTCGCAACCTCTAAAGCACCCAAGCCCCAGTTGTAGAACTCTGTCTTGGTACTCTCCTCCATGTCATAGCTGAACTTCCAAACCTGAGCAAAGGGCTAATAAGATGCAAAGTAAATATGAGAGAAAGGAAGGTCTTGTGGTTAAGGCATTGGCTGGAATTCAATTTGGTTTCAGTTCCCAGCTCTGCCAAAGATTTTCTGTTCACTCTTGGGTAACTCGCTTAACCTCTCTGTGCCTCAGTTCTCCTTCAGCACAATGGAGATGACAATCCTCCCACCTTTTGTCTATTTGGCTTATTAAGAATGTAAGATCTTTGGGTCTCACTACGTGTTCATACCACAGCTTGCACAACAGGTCTCTGATCTTGGTTGGGGCTCTAGGAAATAGAAGCATAAGAAATAACAACACTATATGGAAATGAATGTCTGCTATTTTAGGTAACAAGACACGTACCTGCCACCCACAGGAAATGTGGACATTCTACCCGGACTTCAAGAAGTGTTAAGATATGGCTCATTTTGTGTGATGCATTGTAACAGTAGTGCCATGTGCACCCTTGTGCAGTCCCATATGCGTAGGATCCTGCTGTCTATTTTACAACTTATGTGTTTTCCAAGTGCCCAGAGTAGAAATAAGTAGTGGGTGTTTTGCACTCTGAGAGTGCAAAATGTCGTAGCACTAGTAGCTCCAGCACTGAAGTTGTCTTTGTTGCTCATGTAGTAATTTATGTCATTAAGTGTTTCCAGCTCTTAAGACTGGTTTTGTATTGCACCCATTGTAGCTGACTTCTGTGAGGTATATAGAATTAAAGTTTGTAAATCTCACAAGAGCAACACTGTAGACTAAACTACCATTACAAAGAAATCCGGTACTCTGCAGAAAATGCTAAAGGACTGGACTGTATGACTAAAGGAACTGAGCATCGTTCCCTCCGGGGAACTTTGATGTATTTCTATCCATGTGTAGGGTGCCTAGATACTATGAAGATGGATATCAAGGAAATCCCTGTAATAAGGCTAATAATAGGCCACATCTTCAGTAAATGGAGCTATGCCAATTTATACCAGGTGAGGAATGGGCCACCTTATATGCTCACAGGTTCATTCTATGTAATTTATTTCACTTGACCAAAGGAAAATCAAATCGGAAGTCTCTTTAAGAGATCCAAAACAGCAAATGGCATGCTGATGCGCGTATTCCTGAGATTTACATTCCAAACTTGGTATATAACCTTTTACATTCAGAACTTCTAGGGGGAACTTTTACTGCTTCTATTAAAGAATGGGTCTCATATTCCTAATAGGTAAACTAAAGGCTATAGGAGGCACTATAGTCACTGGGTGCTGCATGTGTAGAATGCGGGCTGTCTATGGGCTGAACACTGCAATCTTCTTTTTACCAATATTGGTTTCAGAGAGTTACCCAGTAGAAATACAAGTTGTACTTACACACACACACACACACACACACACACACACACACACACACCCCCTCTAAAAAACAATCACCACCAAAGCTTTAGCAGCTGAAATGCCATGCTACCAACAGCCTGCATATATCTTCTCAAAGACCTATTTTCTTGTTTTATAGCTTGGCGGCCATCTTCCATTTGACATTTTTCTGTTTGGTTTTCTGTTTGCTTGCATTTGTTTATTTGTGGGGGAGGGGATTGGAGTGATTGATTGGAAAGGAACATGATACATACAAAGAAATAATGTGGGGCACAAATGCACTGAAGCGATTCAGATACTAAAGTCTTGTTTACTGGCTGGATTTTTATTTTTTAAAGAAATGCTAAATGTGTCTGAAAGCTTTATAGGAAGTCTGGTCCAGGCACAAGCCCATTTACTGTACCTCCACTAAAACAACATGCTTTTCCTTGAGACAGATGTTTGATTTGAGTTCAGTGCATTTGTATACATCTTAGTATTTTCAGCAAATGGTTTTCATTTTGTTGTAACAGTTGGGTTGTTTTGATTCCATGCACTGGCTTGGTACATTGAGTTACATCTTCCCCACAGCCTTCTGACATGGCCCTGGGACCCAGGCTCTCCTCCAGTCCCATCTAGCGCATGGTACACTCCCGTTGACTTCAGTGGACTCAGAGGAGGCCCTTATCCAGTCTAAGACTATGGCTACACTACAGCGTAAGTTGAGATAAATTATGTCATTCAGGAGTGTGAACTGACCACCCGTGAAGGACATAACTTGAGCCGATTTAAGTGCCAATGTAGATGGTGTTATGTCGTTGAAAGAGCTTCTCCCGCTGATACAGCTACCGCCGCTCGAGTCATAGGGACTGGAGTAATTAAGCCAACAGAAGAGCTCTCTCCTATCGGCTAAAAGCGGCTCCACTAGAGAGCTTACAGTGGTGCAGCTATGTTGCTGTAAACTCTCTAATGTAGCCAAAGCTTTAGGCTTGGTCCACACTTAAAAGTTAGATTGGCATAGCTTCCTTGAGTCAAGGTTGTGAAAAAACTTCCCTGCCGACTGACACAGCTGTGCCGATCTAACCCCAGTGTAGATGCAGTTATGCTGACAGAAGAATGCGTCTAGCTACCATGATCCTACACCAATGAAAAAAACCCTGCGTAGACTGCACCTGCACTACAGGACCAAGCTGGAATAGCTACAGAGAAGTAGCTAGGCTGGTATAGTGTCTGAAGTATAGACTCCTCTAAGCTAGAGTTCCTAGTAAAGGCAGACTTCTGCTACTGAAAGCCAATGGCAAACAAATGAAGTAGATATTACATTTTTGATTTAATATTACAATTTAATGCTGTCCCAAATCACCCCCATCACAAGTGGTGAAAAATGCTCTCCAGCTCTGCATAAAGATCTCCTTAGCTAACAGCTTAGAGATGTCCTTAAATGCTCAAGGCTGCACAAGGAAGGGGGAAAAAAAAATCTGAGTAGCTGTTTTAAAACTTCACACAGAGGAGGTTGGGAAACAGAAACTCTGCATGCATCTCATGAACGTTCTACTTTCCTCCTTTGAATACAGAGATCAATCTTGGACTGAGTGCTAAAGCCTCACCATGAAGGGCTATTCTTTGCTACTACTTCAGGCTGAAACAAAAGACACTTCAGGAGATATAATCATTGCTGCCTAGTTCCTTTTCCTGGGCTCTTACAATGGGTCCCAGTTCTTTTTTTTTTTTTTCCACACATCTTTCTCTTTTATTTTCTTCTTCTGTCCTTTTACTCTTTCTTTCTGCCTCATTGAATCCATTAGAGTCTTTATATACTCTGCTATTGAAAAATACATTTTCTGTGTGGGGCTACTGACTGAGTCTTAACTGCTGGCAAGCAGAGCTTAACTCCTTCTGATGGGAGGGCAGCTGAATGATGGGCAAAAGGTATGGAGAGCTATTTTTGAATTTTCTGTTTTAGCACACACGAGACATGTTGCTAGGAGTCTGCAGGGAGAGCCTAGTGGATATTAGGCTCAGTGCAAGGCAATGCACAGAGTTTATTTAGTTAAATACTTTGCTCCAGTCCCTAGCAAACTGGTGTCAACTTTTCAATTTTCTTCTTACTTTGGCTGTATTATAGTCTCTCTTACGCAATTATGAATCAGCAGTCACTCCACTGAAGTCAGTGGAGTCAGACCAACGTAAAGCTAATGTGCGATCAGAACTGGGTCATTATATTCTCAAAATGAAAACCTATCTGCACATCAGGATATCATGGTCAACAATTTCAAAGATACTAAAATATGATGCAGAGTAAAGTCACCATCATTTGTTAGCCACCTTTCTAATGGGACCAATGTAGCCCTGCGCCCAGTCTAATAGGACTCATTCCCCTGTAGTAAATTAGGGGCCAGATTATGGCCATATGCAGGTATAGAGTTGGGGAGAAAACAAAATGCACCTTCCCCCTCCTTGCATGGTCCACTGAAGGGCCAAGCACCCTAGCTGAGGTGCTGATGTGATGGAGTAAGGGCCCTAGCTGGCACACAGAATGAGATTGGCATACAAATAGGGAGCATGCTGGAGAATATAAAGAGATGTAATAGTGGGCGTTCTCCCATGGTGCTGGGAAGCTCCATGAGGGTTGTCCCTTAAAAGAACAATAGCATAGAGCTGCCTGTGGAGATCCATTTAAAGATCTAAGCATTAGGGAACACAGGTGGAAATTATGAGAAAGCTGAGATTTCAGATCCTCCAGTTCTGAATGCCTCGTACAAGAAATTTAAAATGTCATATTTTCCTCTGAAAAATGATTTCACTTCTTTGAAAAAAGTAAAACAAAAAGAGACCCAGAAAAGAGAAAGAAAAATCATTTCATAGTACCGTGCCCTCTGTTCTATTCTTCCAATCCAGATAATCAAATCATTTGACCGGAGGAACAGGAACACCCATAAATCACCTCACACTACCCAGCTGTGCTTGTGAGTGAGGAAGGGGAGAGGCTGTGGAGAGGACTGGAAAGAATTTGTTGAAATCTGTAGCTAGAGATGGCTTTATACTCAGCCAGTGCTGAGTCTGACAACTTTGCCTTTGGAAGCTGACAGGCACTGATAAATTGCTCGTTCAAATTCATGGATTTCCCTTTACAAGAAAATAAAACTTTAACCAGGGATCTAGTGAAGTTGCAACTTCATTTTTCTAGTGATCAGTGATTCTTTAAAGGTTTTGAGTTTAACTTATTGGGATAAACACTCAAAAGCTCAGATGCTCAAATATGGAACTTAACTATCTAGGTCTATTGGGTCTGTTACCCTGGACTGAAAATCTACCAAAGACCAAATCATGCCAGTCAGTGGGACTTCTTGAGTAGTAAGGTATTATTCAATCTGTGTAAAAGTGGCTGCTAGAAACTGTGAATTTCACGTCTGACCTGAAACCATTAATTCAGATAAGGTCCCTTAAGAGATTCATGAACCTTTACGAGATCCTTAGTTGAACTGCATGTTGTGAAAACCCCCCAGACCAAGTGAGATTAGGGAATTTTATTGAATCCAACCAAGTTTGCCAACCCCAGTGAAGCAGAACACGACAAGCTTCAGTTACAGGCATTAATCTGAGGAGCTACTTCTGGAGATCCAAGTTGAATGTCACAGGTTTAGACATTTATGTGTATATAAAGCAGTAACAATCTGCACTTTGGGGAGGGGGGATGGGCAAAGAATGTCCAATTCTGCCCTCATTTACATCTATGTAATCCAATAACCAATGTTTTTATTGTAGGTGAAATTGTATATCGGTTCCTTTAGGAAAAAGGAAGTTTTTGCCTTGTTAAGATTTCTATACCTTTTCCAGTAATGCCATGGTAGGAAGTAGAATATAAGTATGACTGATAAAGGTCAAGAATAAAAAATTCAGCAGTTCTCCTGTCCTCAAGTTTATGTGTGGTAAGTGTATTGCAGAGTAAGCCTCTAAGAGATCTTATTAAAATGAGTTGCAAACCAAGCAGGATCCTTTCTAGAAATGCAATGCAAAATATGAAGGTAACTGATGATAATTAGGAAAAAGTGTCATAAATGTTTCATGAGAAGTTATTTGTGTAATAATTATCTATTTTATTATTCCATGTTTTGACTTGTGGGACTTTCTTAATCAATCCGCTCACACATTCCACAGTAATGTGAAGATCTTGTCTACCTAGCTGTTATCTGGCTCCCATCACTAAGTATCTGAGTGCATCAATTGTTAAAGTAACACCAGTGAATCTCACAGAAATGAGGAATCATTATGCTTTACCAGTGTTGATTATGAAGAATTTTCCTGTAGACATTTGCAATCTGCTGAAGAGCCAATTTTCCCTGCCCTTTCTTGGGATAGCATCACATTTCCATTTTTATTTAGTTTAGTCCATCACAGTCAGCCCCAATATTTATTATCTACCGTCTCTTTCTTCTATTAGTTATGGCATATGATTACATCACCGCAGGGATTAAGGTAGCATTTAACTTCAAGGAACTCAAGACAAGGGGTGGGAGAACCTCAAAAGGTTCACAGGTTAAGTTCAGTCTGCATAAACAGCTAAACATTCAGATGCTTGTTCAAACCTCTCCAGTATGTGAAATAGGGCTAAGGAACTCATAGGAACAAGCTCTTTTGTGAGATTTCTGTAACTTCCAGCTGGTCCCTGAAATTCCATAGGAAGTTTTCACAAAGTGCTGTACTTTGCCAGGTCCAGTCCTGGTCAGAACCTAGACGTGCAGGGGAGGATAACTTTCCATTTGGGTTTGATCCAAATTATGGGCAAAGGAATGGGAAAGGTGGTATCTTATTTGATTTGAATCAGTTCACCCATTCAAACTTATAAGTCATGATCTCTCCTCTGGTCATGTAACTATTGTGATATTCAGAGTACAACTCGCCCTCAACTCTCAGTGTTACACAATAATACATTTTTAATTTAACACTTAACATTGGAAAATTTTGATTTTTTGCTCAATCATATGTGGCAAAAATACAGCCTATAGTTTTGCAGAGAGATGCCATGTGTTTTCATTCTTTTAAAACTCATTAAAATAGGTTTCTTTGCCCAAAAGCAGTTTTCCACCCACCATCATGATTTCACCAGACAAATACCATTAAGAAATACCATAATGGACTATGTCAGTCATATCCCAATTTGCTCTATGAAGCAAATCAAGAGAGCAAATTGGAATGAATAGTAAATTTGAATGCATTTATTTACTGCTTTGTAGAGGGCAGGGTTGTGTTCGTTGTTTTCTTTTAGCAATTTAATATTTATCTGATCACATGGCTTATTGCCTTTTCATTGGTGAGTCCAATAATTAAAATGAGCAATAGTAAATTGAAAGCAAAGAGTGAGCCATTGGCCAGCCCAACAACAAGCAAACTGATATGGTATTAATATCTGTAACAAAGATCCTCCATTGTCAGAGCCTGGTCTTCTGGGATAACTAACTACAGTACTGCCTTGTGAGCCTGATCGGAAGTCCAGTGATGTCAATGAGAGTCTTCAATGTACTTTGGATCAGGCCATATATTTCCTGAGGTTTCATCAGAAGTATTCCAAAGACAAGCTGTTAGAGATGAAATGGCTCATCTATATTGACTCCTTGCAGCAAGCAGGAAAGATTCTACAAAATCTTTACATGATATCTTCCATAAACTGACCTTGCATGTGACTGAGGGATGCTTATTGCATTAATTACTTGAAGAGCTAAATTGTGTGTAATCTTCACTATCTCCATTCAGTCCTTTTATCCAAGCCTATTGCTCCTTGTTCTACTAGATTCACTTTTAAATAGTACTTTTCCTCCCTGTCCATTATTGCTTTTCAAATATTAGGACAGGTATTATACATAAGAATGCAAAGCTGGAGGCGTGTCTCAGTGCTTTAACGTTTAGGCTTGAAACACTATGAGTCCCTGGAACCACAGATTCATTTTTACAGCACTGATTCAGCCCCTTCTCATAATAAGTTAACATATAGTGCAGAGAAGAGGGGCTCTTTATAGGTAGGGCCCTACCAAATTTATGATCCATTTTGATAAATTGCACAACCACAGGATTTAAAAAAAATCTTAAATTTAATGGTTTCAGATATTTAAATCTGAAATTTCATGGTGTTGTAACCATGGGGGTCCCGAACCAAAAGAGGGTTATGGGGGGGAGGGGGTCACAAGTTTATTGTAGAGGGATTGCGGTATTGCCACCCTGACTTCTGTGCTGCTACTGCTACTGGCGGCACTGCCTTCAGAGGTGGGTGCCCAATCAACAGCCACCGCTCTCCGGCTACCTGGCTCTGACAGCAGCGCCGCAGCCAGCAGCAGCGCAGATGTAAGGGGCAGCACTACCCTACCCTCCAATGATAGCCTTGCAACCCCCTTTTGGGTAGCGACCTCCAGGTTGAGAAACGCTGGTCTCCCCCGTGAAATCTGTATAGTAGAGGGTAAAAGTACACAAAAGACCAGATTTTACAGGGGAGGCCAGATTTCATGGTCTGAGACACGTATTTCACAGCCGTGAATTTGGTAGGCCCCTATTCATAGGGCATTAAAAACAGTGGCATATTTTAGAAGAAGATGGGTATGTCCAAATGTCTTCGCCCAAATCTTTTCACTTCCCACATGGTTCTGTGGCAGGCTGCACACCAGCTGGCTATTTGTATCTCAGCACTGCTGTATGAGGAATGAAGTCTTTAGCACTGTAATATGTTATTACTAATGTGTCTTATTAATGGTAAGATTCCTTGAAGTTTCTCCAGCAGCTTTCACAGAATCATAGATGTTAGGGTTAAGGAAGCACTAGTCGGTTTAATCATCAATTCCTTGCCTAAAGCATCTCACAAAGGATATGAAACAGTCCAGCGGCACAGCTGGTAATCCACCTCCTCAGGAAGCGTAAGCTAGGTCGATGGAAGAATTCTGCCACTAACGGGTGCTGTCTATACCAGGGATTAGGTCAGTAAAGCCATCTCTCTCAGGGGTGTGGATTTTTCACATCTCTGTGAGACGTCGCTATACTAATGTGGGTGCCTAATATAGACCAGCCCCAAGAGAATAAGCTAGGACTCAAATCAGAAACATGGTTGTCTCACATCAGACCCACATTTCACTACATATTTTGCAGCTGACAAAGTTATTTAGAATAGTGAGGACCAGAAAGGAGACAAATAACAAGAACATGAAAAAAATATATAAAATATTGAATTCTGTGGAGAAGATAGATTGGAAACTTTGGATCTCCTTGCCTCATGATACAAGAGCAAGGAGACAACCAATTAACTGAAAAGATGGGAATCTCAAAATGGATAAAAGGGAATACACAGAATTATAATACATAATTGGACCATGGGACTTGCTGCTACAGGAAGTCATTGAGGCCGAGAACTTAGCAAGATTCAAAAAGGAATTGGGCATTTATAGGCTAGTCTCATACAGTGCACATTTCACATGTGGGGCATTTATAGGAATAACAAGAATATGCAGAGTTATCACAATTAATGACAACCCGCATTTTGGAAAGAATACTAAACTAATCTCTAACTACTAAAGACCAGAGTAAGAGCTAATATGGAGGGCAGATTACCCCACAGCTGCCTACTGTCTACATCAGAAGCATCTGGTGCTGGACACTATTGAATACAGACTGATGGACTAGATGGATCTCAGAGCTGATAAGGAGACCTAGCTACACTGATGTCAATCACAGCTGGCTGAAAAGTTTTCAACAACAGTTTTCCCACTAAAAACTGTAGTTTCATCAAAATAGAAATGTTTTGTGGGACTGTGGCGATTTCAATGACATTTTGAATAGGAAAGAGTAAAGACGCTCAGTTTCAGCAATGTTGCAAATGTTTCACTTCAACTTCATCGCTTTGATTTGACTTGTATATGAAAATATGAATGTTAATATTATATCAACTTTGTAATACAGCTCTCTAGAGGATGGAAATTCCTTTTTGCAACAACTTTCAGGGTTTCAGAATTTGTTTTCATTCCACACTGGAACACAACCAAAACTTTTGAACATTTTCATGCCACAGAATTATGTAAAACCGTGAATTTTTGGATTAAAAAAGGTAGGTTTTCACCCTCCGAACCCTTCTCTCTCTCTTTCCATAACCAGAGAATCCATCTTGAACCTCCAAAATCCTACTGTTGAAAACTTTGTTGAAACTGATCCACCTCCACAAGACATTTCAACTTTGATGAAACAGCATATTTCATCAAAAATGTTCCAAACCAGCTATAATATATACATATTAGATTTAATATTTTAATATACTATAAACATCCAAATGAATCAAAATGTTTCAATGGTCCCAAATTGAAATGTTTTGGAATATTTATCTTGTGGGAAATTTTGAAATTTAAGCTTTTTTCTCTAATTCAGAATGAATTATTTTTCCCAAAATGTTGGCTTTTTACCACAGAAAGGAAATTTCAGTTCCCAACCAGCTCTGCTTTCAGTGAAGCTACACTGATCTACAACATCTGAGGCTCTGGCCCATAATGTAGTTATCTATATTTAATCAGTAAATATGGTGGTAAGGAAGCAACTGGGTTTTTTTGGGAGGGAGGAGAATGGTAGTATGAAAGAATTGTACATTTTGAAGCTATACCTAAAATGTATTTTTTTAAAAAAGACTAGTCTTGTTTTACTTCAGAGATGACTTGTTATTAGTGACAGAACTTGGAAGTGTCCTAAATTTTCCCAACAAGTTTGGATAAAAGTGAGCACACACGATGCACAAGCCAACTTCAATGACAAAAAGTGGAAGATCTTTGAAAGAAACTGTTAAAACAACATTATAGTAAGTATAAAAACTATAACATATGCAGGAAATTACTCTGTCATCCCTAATCTACAGCATCATTAGGCAGTACATACAGCAACACATTATTGTTTGTACCACCTTGGCCAACCAGTCAGTGGAGGCAGCGAGAAGACACACATTCCCACAGCCTTCTGTTAGAAGCAAAAACAATAATTCTCAGAGGGTTGAAATCCTTCAGCCACCGCAGAGAGGGAAGTTCCTCTTATAGGACAAAAATGTGTCACTGGCCTAGGGAAGACACTGGAAAAGAGTCTCCGTTAAAGGGCCTAGTTATTAATCAGAACTAAGAAATGACAATGCATAAGATGAAATACTTCCATTACAAGTAAGAGCAGCAGTAATGGAAGGAAAGGGACAGTGCTGGCTGTGAGCTGCATCCCACAGACATCCTGCCAGCACAGGCTCTTAGGTGACTAGTCTCATACAGCGCGCATTTCACATGTGGGGTGAGCACCCCTACCGAGAGAGCACCACAAACCACAGCAAATGCACTCAGGAGCAAAGGATCTGAACATACTAAATCCACCAGACCATACCTGCTTGTGGCAGTGATGTATCAGCCAGGCAGTAGATGCTCCCCAAATCGGGCACTCCTGAGGAAATTATAGTCCTAACTTGCTGTTGAATAAATGGAAAGAGCCCCTAAAACACAGCCCATTGTTATCATAACTGAGCAAGGAAGGACACTGTTTTGCCATAAGGCAAAAGCTAGACTTTTGATATTATTCATTAACTTTATATATATATATATATATATATACACACACCTATGCAGCTACCTAGTTGTTTGTTAACTATTTGAGCACAAAAATGCAGTACATGACCTGACTAAGAGCTGTGAGTATACAATGAGCCTTTTCCTCCTAATTCCTATAGAGTTCCAGCTTCAACTTCTTTTGGTTTTAGGCTGAGATTTCTAAAGCCATATCAGGGATTTGGATGCTCAACTCCCATTACCCCCAGTATCTTTGTAATCACTTCAATATTTGCTCAGAAAACAGGTTACCAAAACATTTCAACTGAATAGAAAAGAAATGACTTTCTATCAGGCTGTCATCAAAATGTCCTGCCAGCAGCCACCCTCACCCTGAACATGGTTATCAAAATGTCACCTAAATAAAAAAAATTCCTTCCTTCTACATATTAGAGTAATTTCTTCCTTTGTAACTGCACTCTGGTATGCGCCATGGTATAAAAACAGCATTCTTGTCTCTCAGTTAGACTAATCATATTCACAATTGAAGTCTGAGATCCATTCTTGGAGAAGTAGAGGAAGCTAACGGAACATGTCCCGATACGTTTAGGTGAAACAATGAAAAGCAGAGATGTAAAAGACCTGCTGTCTGAGGTCACCTAAACCTTCTCCCTGCCATTACACGCCTGTTCCCTACAGTATAATCTGACGTGTTTTGTATAGTCACATAAAATTACTCTCCATTCGCCCCCTTCCTATGGGGTGATTACTCCACAATCCAATAGATCTGACTATCAGGACCTTTGCTCAATTTCATGCCATTGCTGCTAGTTGTACCCCCAAGACCATTCCTGTACCTCTTGGCGTACATGCTTCAAATACATGTGAACATTTATTGCTTCATTTGTCCCACAGCACCCCCACAACAACAAACTTTTAGCTACAGTTATTTTAATCTTCCCTCTAAAGCCAGGTTTTCCAGACCCTTAATAGTTTTATTTTCTTTCTATGAATCCTCTTCCGTTCCTCAGTATCTTTCTGTTACTGAAGCACTCCATGCATTATTCCATGTGCAATCTCACTAGCTCCAGATGGCTACCCTAGTCTGTGAAGCAATGCCTCAGTTGCATATTTAGCAGAGACTTGTTCTGGCGTTTAAGGCACAATATAGTATCACAAGTTCTCATCTAATTGGTTATCCATCATCACCCTTCGGGTTTTTCCAGTATTACTGCTTTCAACGTTTCTCCCTCCCACTTGATATCTGTCATGGGGATTATTATTTCCAGAGGTGTTAGTTTTCAGATGAATTCCATTTTGTTTTATGTTGCCTATGTTTCTAAATTTTGTAGGTGTCTTTGTGTTATTTCCCTGTTGTCACTGGTGCTTGAAACACCTTCCAGTTTAAGACCAAATTCAGATCGTGGATGCTGTGTGCCCATCCGCCTATTAAAATCAACACAAGCCTTGCATCTGAGGTTCAGAATTTGGCATTGGCATCATCTGTGAATTTAATACAGCAAAGTCTATGTAGTCTGATCTGGAATACAGTGTTCAGGAGAGACCATAGCTTACACTTTCTTATCCAAAACAGGGTAAGAAATGCCAGGGGCCTGATTCTCCATTTACACCAGTACAAGATGGGTGTACAATGCTACCTGAGACAGGGATAGCCACCTGCTGAGTTCCCCCTCCTGGCCTGGAGTGGCTCTGTGGTGCCCTGCCTCAGTTTCCCCTTCACTCACACTTCTTGATAACTTCCACCAAAGTCATGTGTCCAATAACACCATCCTTCTTGGATTTTGGTTTAACAACATCAAATAAACTCAAAAATAAAGTATTTTCCATCCCAGTCTCCTGTTGGGCACAGCCCATCCACCCTGATGTCCATCTTCCTATTCTCCAGCACTTCAGAGCCTGGAGTTTGGCCTTCTTTGCCTTCTCCACAAGCCTCCTTTCCCACTGGTGGCTCAGGGATCTGCAGGTGCCTTCTTACTCTCTGCAATATTTACAGGCATCTGCCAACAATCATCTGCAGCACCTTCTCTCTCCACGCCTCTTCCTTATCTACTGAGGACCTGATGGGTCACCTGACTTTCATTCTCCTCACCTGGGAAGGTGAGTGATGCTTGTCATAGATGAACTGAAACCACTCTCTCCTTAAGGGGCCAGCCACCCTGTTACACTAGCCTCTGATTTGGTAGCAGTTTACATCCACTTTGCACAGGTGTAAATGACATCACACAGCACAAGCTAAGTGAGAATCAAGCCCCACACATTTAAAGGTTTTTTTCAGAGTAGGAAAGTCTTCTCCCTTTCCTCCTCTCCAAGTTAAGTAACCCTAGTTTTCACATGTATTCTGAGGCTGCAAGTCCTGTAGTGCACCAGGGAACACACAGCATTTTCATTCTTACCTTCCCAGTTGACTTTGTTCCTTTCCAAATGCAAAAGTAGCAGATAGTCCAAGCAGCGAGGAGACACAATGCCAGTTCCCAGCGGAGATTCCCAATGTGTTCAATTCCATCCGATATGGCTAACACCCTGCGTCTGCAAAAATTATGATAGTGAAATGCTAGAATCTTAGCAAAACTATGAACACAGTAACTGTACACCATTTGGTCAAAAATTAGTCTGCTTTAATTAGGTAGAGAACTGGCAACTGCCTATGGAGAATGCACCGTGCTGAGAAAGAAGGCCTTAGAAGCAATAAGTGCAATGTGATTCCTACCTTCCATTGTTGTTATTATTATATGTATTACAGCAGCACCAAAGACACCAATCGAGACCGAGGCCCAATTGTGTTAGGCACTGTACAAATATTATAATAGAGAGTTTCTGCCCGGAACAGCTTACAATCTAAATAGTCAAGTGGGAGAAAGGGTTGGAGAAAGGCAGTATAATTTTCCCCATTTTGTAGATAGGGAACTGAAGCTGCAACAGAGGAATCATGTGGCTTGCCCAATTGCATACAGGAAGTCTGTGGCAGAGCCATGAACTGAATTCAAGTCTCCTGAATCTCAGTGCAGTACTTTAACCACAAGACCAAGCTTCCTCACTTTAGAATTATTTTCTTATCTTGGGCATGCAGCTGCCCTTTCTATGTGCTTTGATTTTTTAGTAGTAAACAATCATGGAGTTACAAATAATGTCAATTCTCTGTCTGTCAGCCCCAACGTTCCCTGTAAATAAAACGTAAAACTCTATGATGCATTGAATAAAGGGGTTACAAGTAGGAACAAGAATTTTGTTCTGCCCAACTAATCCATTTCATGAATCCCTTTAAGGCATTTCATCTCCTTTCGGAATTAAGAGAGTCTATGGGGAATTGAAAGACATTTCTAAAGGAAGCTGAATTTACCAGAGCAGTGAAAGGCTGACTGTCAGTGTCTGAAATCAGCAGTTGAGGTTGATTTAAGATGGCACTTTGAATTAATTATATATCCATAGGTACCAAAGTGCTTAGTGATCTCTGAGCTGCTTATGGCAAGTAATTAGCCATGTGCCCAACTGCATGCAGTATAATTACACTTCACCTATGAAGTTTCCACAAATTCTGGTCATGGAAACAAGATGGGGTTCTGCAGCTTGGCATATCTGGTGTCAAACTGGGGTGATACAACAGCATAAGCCTCAGCGATATCAATCCTTACTCAGGTTAAATCTGCCAAATGGGGAAGAATGGACTAGTTGGCTCTCTGTGTTTTTTTATTTTTCCTTCTATATACCTTTCATCTCCTGCCTTAAAACCTTTTATGCCTTTTATTGAACAAAGCTTCTGTGGGGATCTGCATTCAATGTTATCTGCAATCTCTGAGACACAGGGCATGCTACCTCCCAGAGGCACTGTGAAGATTAATTAATTACAGTTCATAAGTACTCTCATTTCCTGTGGCTGAAGACACTAGATACAATGTATCATTATTAATTTTTTATTATTATTGGTCTGTGCACACTCAGATAATTTTGGATATGCTTCTATAAGGCCAATATTTTATATTATATAAGTATATTACTTTTTAAAAAAATCTACATTAAAAACTTTCATTCTGCCCCCCCCCCCCCCCCCGTGGTGCATCCAATCAAGTACTGAGTGAGGCAGGGTCCTGGGGGGAAAAAAAGCCTGTGATCATGTAATTATCTGTATCACACTGCATATGAACAAGGGGGCTGAATTAAGATTGCACAGATACCTAACTAATATTTAACAGTTTTATTTTTAATATAATTTCCTATTTTTAAAGGAAAAGGGTAAAAAAGACTTTTTGTACAACTACCAACTTCTGCATCATACATCATCAGCAGGATTTGAACATTCAGCACCACTGCACAGACTGCTACAATTTTAGCTGAAGGACTAACTACATTAGCTGACAGCAGGAGAAGGTTGTTATCCCAGAAAGATGGACCATTGGTCATGGTTGGGGGAAGCCGGACCCAGCTCTCTCTTTTTCCCCACAGTAAATGGGAGGCTCCTGTCCCATATGGCACCTCTCCTCTGCTTCCTTCCTCAGAGGTGGGAGACAAGATGTTGGAGCCATGCATTAGGTCAGGTGCTTTGGTTGGGGAGAAAAAAATCTGTCCAAGCTCTCACCCATACCACCCCTCACAGTGTTCCAGCAGCTGCTTCTGCACCTCGCAGGTGTTCCAAGTGCAGTGTTACATTGCTGCTGCTGCTGCTTTGACGGAGGTGTGGACCTGACCTCTTAAAGTGTTCCTGTTTAGTTATTTTGGCATGCTAACAAAATTTTCCTGAGGAACTCAAGAGAGAGAAGGGAAATGGCAATTTTTAACCATTTTATAACTCAGCTAAGCCTGGATGGAATTTTAGGGGGCAAAGAAAAGTAACTTTACTGGGGCTTTCTCCCTTCTAACTTTCAAAGTCCTGCTGAAAACAAAGGGGGTGTTATAGAGCTTCTCAAGGAAGTTGCAAGGCTACCAAAATAGGGGTTTGTGGCAGGGTGCTGGGAAAGAACTGCTAAGTCAGCCCTCTGTCATGCCAGCTCCAATTTAGGGAGGTAAAATAAATTTGAAAGGACTCGATAGCATGGGCTTGATCTTGCTGTGGTTGCATGCGTCTTTGCTCCCTGTAGTCAACTGGAGACCTATTGACCAATTTCAGACTTGATGAGAGAGAAAACAATGCCACTGGAACTCCTGGAGTTGCTATCTCTTACAGTAAGGCCTTGTCTACACTAGCACTTATGCGAGCAAAACTTCTGTCGCTAAGGGGTGTGTGTGACAGGTGCTGGGGGGTGAACCCCTGGTCAGCTCCCTGCCACACTAGCTTAGCTAACTCAGGGGCAGCAGAGCGGGCACCTGGGCTGGGGCTTCATTGCCTGAGGGGAGGCAGCTGTGCATAGGCACAGGCTGAGCAGCGTCCCTGGGGTCTGATTAGGCCATGAGCTGCAGCTGCCCTACTGGTCTAGCAGGGGTTATAAGCCAGGCCTGAGAGAGGTTGAGAGGCCAGATGGGAAAGAAGTGGGCGGGGGAAGTGTAGAGGTGTTGCCTGGACCCTGACCAGCCCCAGAGATGGTTGGCCCAGGCAAGGCCCTGTATGGTGGTGGGAGATTCTTGTGCATGTTGTAAATAAACCACTGGTGACTGCAAGTGTGAGGGTCTCCAAGTCCTTTGTGGTCCAGAAGGACACCAAAGAGAGGGATAGCGAGGGGATGATGCGCTGCCGTGTGAAAAAAACGGCTCCCTGAGCGACATGCGTTTTGCTGGCATAAGTGCTCATGTGCATGGCGCTGTGTTGGCAGGAGATGCTCTCTTGCTGACATAGCTACCATTACTCATTGAGCTGGTTTTATTATGTCGACGGGAGAGCTCTCTCCAGTCAGCGTAATGTGGCTACACAAGCTCTCTTACAGCAGCACAACTGTATCGGTGCAGCTGTGCTGCTGTAAACTTGTAGGTGTAGACATGTCTAAGTGTGAATTTGGCTTCATGGTGTTAGCTTAATCCTGAAATTTTTGCTTTTTTTTTGTTTTTGTTTTTCTCAAACACAGAAAATCCAAATCTCAAATTCATCAATTTGAGCAACAAATCAAAGCAATTCTTCAAAAAATAAATTGCTCTTTATCTCTCATGCTTTTTTTAGCATCTTCTTTTTAAATAAATTATACTAATGATACCTGTTCTGTATTTCCATGGCCAAACGTTCACACACTGGAAGGTGATTTCTTATTGCAAACAAAATACCCGGTCATGAAATGCAGAGGTTGTGCTAGTCCTTTGGGGGCTCTAACCAGGAATATTTTGGGGGCTTCCTTTATCCCTCCCTCCCTCCCCTAAAAATACTAATTGCATTATTTCCACAAACCAAAAGATATATCAACTCAACACACAGGGCACCCACGAGAGGGGGGGGGGAATATGTACACTTTACCCGAGCCAGGAGGCCTTGGCGGGCCCAGCCAAGGCTGCAACCCCCATTACCATGCAGAAACATTTTTTTCATGGCTCATGAGATTGTATGTGTGGGATGAGGGATTGTGGTATGTGTGTGGGAGGGGGCCCGTGTTACAGGTTTGGACTGGGCCCGAAAAAATTATGCTTGGGCCCTGCCAACACATACTAATACACTCATTAAAAAGTCCACATTAAATCAGATGAACAGTATTGGGGGGTAATACTGAACCAGGAGCCCCTTCAGCCGCTTGGGACACTAAGAAATTGCTTGCTCTGCTTATCGCTAGCATCACCACTGGTGAAATGACTGCTGCATTGAGGGAAGGACTTTCAAAAGTAGCTAGTTTGGGTCCTACACTTGACACACTGTAAAGGGGTTGTTTTCAGAGGGTTGGTGCTCAGCGCTTACTGAATATCAGGTCCCTTTAAGGCATCTCAATTGAGCATCCGAAAACTGAGGCATCTAAAAATCACTTAATCACTTTTTAAAATCTTGGCCTCAGCCATTTGTAAAGAAGAGTATGGAGCAAGCAGCAGATTTGTGGCACCAGTGTGATTAGCCTTGCTGCTCCATTTTAAAAAGACACATAGTGCCAATCAATGGGAGTTACTAGCATTTAAATGAGTATTCAAATCTTTTCCAGTACATCAAAATCTGTTTTGTCTTTTCTTTGTTTAAACAAAATAAAGATTTTTTCCCCCTTAGGAAGCCACGAGCCACAAGCACAGAACTTATAATTAAGCCATGAAGTACAATGTATGCAAAGAATACACGGGAGAAAGAGACAGAGAAAGCCTCGCACAAGGTCTAGCAGTGATTCCCTGGCCAGGCACAACACAGCTTCCTCTAGTTCCAGATCCTTAGATCTCCTGCTGAGATTCTGGCTTAAATAATGGCAGCAGAGCCAGCTTTCGAATGAAGGAAGCATTCAGGACTGAAAACTGCTCTTGTAAAACTTCTATTCAGTCTAGCTGCTACCTTCATCTTTATCTGCTCATATTCTTGTATTTTGCAGTTTACACTGATAGGAAAGAGGAAGTATTCTAAACATACGCATTGGCTTGATTTTCAACTGCATCTAAGCAGAGCTTGTGCAATGAATGAGGGGCTCACAGAAGAGCTGATCACAGTTCCTTGATTATTATTATTAATTATCTGTATTACCGCAGCACCAAGGAGCCCCAGTCATGGACCAGGACCCCATTGTGCTAGATATTGTCAGATGGAACAAAAAGAAGGGCCCTACCCTAAGTTACCAGCCCCAGTGTGAGTTAAAGCTGCAGAGATCCTGTATAAACCCTCAGGGACCTTATGCAGCCAACAGAGAATCAGCCATAATAGGGCCTAACTCTGCCACATCCACTTGTCTCCCCTGACATGCCCCCTCTACTCCTCTTTCCTCCCCAACATGCTGCCTGCCTTCTTATTTGAGTGGAGGAGTGATTCTGGAGCAGGAGATAAGGGAGTAGGTTGACAGAGCACCAGGAAAGATTCCCCCTAAACAGAGGTGATTCTCTAGCCACTTAAAGTTCACTTTTCTCCATGCAAGTAAGAGCTGGATACTAACTTACATGCTATTGGCACCACTCACATACCATGCACAAAGTGAAGTTGATGGACCAGAGAATCCAGCCAGTAAATGCTGTAGAATAACACCAGGAACTTTCTGATGGGTTCTGGTACTTTAAGCTGACATTCATTTTGCCTCATGATATCAACACACTCAAGGCCTGAATCTGCCACTCGTAGCCATATTTAAGAATCTAAGTCCTCAAATAGTCCCATTCTGTCCGTGGAGTAAAATGCTACTCAGTGTAAGACTCTGACTCCGAGACACAGAGATTTTATACACAGGAACCCAGAACAAATAGGGGCAGAATCATCTACAGCCCTATCTTAACTCAACTTGGGTTCGATCCAGTACAGGCTCCCTAAACAGCACAGCCTCCTCAGCTTGTGGACCATGTTAGAATCTTGCAGGTCCATAGCAAGGCATGGTCAGACCAGTTCTCAGGGGAAAAAAACTCCACCATCTACTGCTATTAAGTCAACCAGGCTAGAACTCTGCCTGCAATTACAATGTACAAACACCATTATAGAGAGCCTGGCTTTGATCCCAGCAGGCAAAACCTTTGTAGCCAAGGATAGAAACTACAACAGTGGAGGATATACTGACACAGTGTTATCCATTTGAAAGTTGTCTGTACAGTAACACATAGTAAAACAATACAGCCTGTTTCAATGCATTGTGCTTTTCCACTGCAATCTAATGGAGCAACAAGAAATGTTGTCAAATTGCACGTGGAGATGAAGTATGGCTATGCACTTTTTGAAAAATTCCTATCTAACCCTCTTTGCTATTTTCCTCCGTATACTCTCTTTCCTTTGATGGTTGCTATCCTATGTGAAATTAAACAATCGGTGAGATCCATGAGATACCCACCTTGTGAACATAAGAACATAAGACAGGCCATGCTGGGTCAGACCAATAGTCCATCTAGCCCAGTATCCTGTCTTCCGATAGTGGCCAATGCCAGGTGAGAAACACATAACAGTTTTGTGACAGTCCCTTTGACAGCAATTATACAATCTTATTCCATTTTACACAAGCACAGTACAAACAACCAGTACACAACACACAGTGTCAGATTCTCAGCTGGTATAAATAATCAGGGCTCAACTGACTTCTGTGAAGCTGCTCTACTTGCCCCTAGCTGAAGAACTGTCTGTCAATATAAGACATTGCAAACCACAAGCTGATCAGTTATAATTTGAGCTCATATCACATGGTCATGGATTAAATTAAGATTTAATTGTGATTTTAATGATGTTACCTACTGAAAGCTTTGCCTGGCTGCAAGGTACTTTGGAGTGATTGCAATAAGGAAATAATAGTCCTCATAATAATAAACATTCCCTTAGCATGTATTCATCCTAAAGGATCCCAAAGCTTTTCACAAACTACATGCACATAGAACCACTGAAAAGTAGACATCCATGCAGTGGAGGGCAGTAGCCCACTAGCACAACAGTAGTTTGAGAGAAAATGTTCAGCCAAAGACACTGGGGGAAAAGCCTGACCTTACAAAACACAGTACTCGAGGACCCTCAGGTTTGTCAAGAGTACTCAACATTGGCCTAACTCTGCTCTCAGTGAAGTCAATGGGAATTTTATCATTTACTCCAATGGGCGCAAAGTTAAGCTAACACTGTGCACATCTGAAAATCCCATCCTGTATGTCACAGCAAGCAGAAAGGATCACAGATTGTGAGCTACCTGTAATAACATGGCAGGGCTCATCTGTTTTCCTCCTGACTCGGTGCAGCCAATGCGGCTTGTTAACACCACCCAGAATACAGAGGGAAATGCTGGGAACAGGTGGAGCTCTCTGGACTGGAGGAACTCAGGTCTGAGACAGAGAGGTTCTATAGTAGGAACCAAAGGAACAGCCGAGCTTGTGGAGAATGCTTGGGATGGTGCTTTGTTTGTGTTGTTATTATTTACTTAGTAATGAAAGTCAGTCACAGGAAGACGGTGCGAGCGATCTTGCGTGGTTGGAGCAGTTGGGAGTACCACTTGATCACAGTGCATGAAATTCACCACTGAGCAGAGGGCCTCAATATCATCCAAGAGATCCACGTACCATAAAACCCACGGTACTGTATGGAGTGACTGATTAAGGTATAGATGATAGACTTCTCCATTTCTTTTTTCTTTTTTTTTTTTTGCTATTATGAGATCATATTAAAAGCCATGATGGAAGATATTAATTTTTTCCTGAGCAACTCAGCTGGCCATCTACCTATAAAAGAATATCTGGAGCAATAGCTTACAGGGGCACTCAGGGAGGGAAAAGGAACACAGGCTCACTTTTGCATCTCAGAATTAACTAGTGACTCTGTGGCATGTGAGAAAGCTGAGCTGTGGGATGAGTTAGAGTATTAGTCTGTGATATGGTGAAGGCAGAAGGCAGTAGAAGAGTGCTGGATGGGAGATATGTGAGCCCCAGAATGCTCCGGGCTTTGTTCCCTGCTGACTCACTCAGAACCACTGGGGGCAATTAGGAGCAGCTGAGGCTGATTAGTGATCAGCCAGGTGCTCCATAAAAGGGCTCCGCCCCAAACACACAGTGCACGAGCTGGAGGAAGTAGGAGTGCTGTGCTGTGGTGAGGTGAGAGGAGTGCTGTGCTGTGGTGAGGTGAGAGGAGTGCTGAGCGGTGGTGATAGGAGTACGGAGCTGTGCCGAGGAACGAGCTGGTGAGCAGAGCGCTGTGGTGGAGCAGTGAGGAGGAAGGTACCAGCTCCAGAAGCCAGAAAGACTGAAGGAGGGGGAAAATTAGGGGGAAGAGTGTGCCGTCTGGAAAGCAGTTAGCTGCTTCTTATAGGGCCCCTGGGCTGGGACCCGGAGGAGCGGGTACCCCCTTGTGGGAAGACGGGGTGACGGGCAACTTCCTGGCCCACTACAAGCAGGAAGGTGCGAGACCCACTGAGAAAAGCCGGCCATCAGCCACAAGTCCTTGACAGACATGGTAGATTCTTGGCTGTTTTACTGCTTGCATATTGAGTCATTTGAAATACTGAAGCCGTACTGTATTTGGGAGCTTTCTTAGACCATGGGTAAAGGAGAGAAATTAGGTATCATTTCCAAATTAGACTAATCCTTAGTCAGATGAGCTGAGTGTTGAGTTAGGTTACTATTCTATTGCACTTCATTGTGCCTGAGCTTTCCATTGTGACTTTGGCTTGCTCTGCTCTGGTGTTTTGCCATTTCAACCTGGCTTATTGCGTGAGGGTGCAGGCTACTGGTGGTGATGTGCCTTGGCAGAGGTACCATGCCAGATGTAGCACGCAACGGCAGACATGGCAAATGAGTGTTTTCTTTGGGCTTTGCTTCTATCAGTCAGTTTATAGGAATTAGTGACGGGTTAGCCTGCAAAGGAGGATTCGGTGCTGTTCACACTCTCTGTGGATGAGCAGGGACTTACACCAGCTGAAGTTTAGTCTTCCTGTTCATTATAGAATGAAACGTAATGTTCCCTACATGATAATTTAATCATGCTCACTTCTCCAAATAGATCATTATGAGAGCTTCTGAGAAAAGGTTCTTTTCACTTATTTATTTTAGCCAAAACAACGATTTATCCTGAAACAATCAGCATTTGCCTTCCTCTGTGCATGCAAACTTTCCCAAAGGGAACATCTTAAATCTATGCTCCATCGTACTCTCCAGAGAGTCCAGGTGCAATTCAAGGTGTTTCCTTTGATCTTCTAAGCACTAAATGGTTTGAGTCCTAGTTGCTTCAAAGACCACTTCTCTCCTTATGTGCACCACATAACCTATCCTTTCAAAAGGGTGACAAAAGGCTATGGTGACAGGTATTTCTAGTGAAGTGCCTTGAATCCTAACCCCCTGGAATCCACTTCCTTCATTAGTCTGACAGACCACACGTGTTGATCTTAAGATAATGTTGCAATGCCTATCTATTCTCCTAGGCTTTTTGTGGGTGGGAGGCATGAGGGAAGTTGGGTTCAGGGAGGTTAATTAATGTTCTATTCAAGAAACTAATCTTCCACCATAAATAAAAAAAATCTAAGTGGGGAAAGCCCAAGAACACTGGTTACCACAGAATAATTTGTTATTAAGAACTATGGTTGTAACAATCCATTTCTAAGGAGAGATGCCT
This sequence comes from Emydura macquarii macquarii, assembly GCF_026122565.2. NCBI lineage: Eukaryota > Metazoa > Chordata > Testudines > Chelidae > Emydura > Emydura macquarii. Next base: position 4,971,501 of record NW_027132983.1, on the reverse strand, counting down.
TGAAATATACTGCCACCAAAGTTTGATACACTGTGTAAAATAGATTTGGCTTTCAATAACTGAAACACAGGTGCAATCATTAACTACATTTTGTTTAATAGTTCCTTCCCCTCTAAAATAGAAATTGATTGGGATTTGGAAATAATTTTCATATTTAGAACATCTCAATTGCTCAAACCATCAATGGCCTGAGAGAGAAGCCAGGGGACTTGTGACATTTGAGCACGTTAAAGGAAATATCAAATGACTGAAGATGTATCAAGGAGGGTTTATTTGGATTTTAGTGTTGAGGATTGAACCCAAATCAGAGACAGGTGTGGGCTTGGTGAAGACTTAAGAGTGCGACTCTGGAGATTTTAACTGGAATTGGTAATTCAGTAGGCCTCTCCTGATTGAGATTTGACCCAGAATAAAAACAATCAGGGTGGACTCTGATCCTGTGCTTTGCACCCAAACACACAAATCCAGAAATGTGGGGGTGTGGGATTTGTCTTTTGCCCACCCCTAGCTTGGCTAAATTACAAGAAAGAGGGAAGACTTTGCTTTCTTTTTAGTGTATGCAAGGTGCAAACCCCAAGCATGGAGAGGAATTGTCTAGGCGCATGACTAAAAGTAATGGGATTAAATGAAGATGAGGTAAATTCTGAGTGAATATTAGAATAAATGGTGAAATCTCTTATGCTGCAGGTTCACATCCCAAGAAAAATGTTTGCTGCTCTGTCACTGGGATATTTAAAACTAGGCTGGGCAAATTACCATCACCATTTGTATTGCAATAAGACAAAAACGGTCCATCCAGGCAACATGGTGCTAAGTACTGTATAGGTGTACAGTAAAGACTGTGGCTGCCCCAAAGAAGCAAGACATTTTTAGCTTGTCAAGATGTAATGTGGGAGAAAGACGGAAGAGGGGGGCGATGGGAGAGGGAGGATGGGGTTGTCAGCAACAGGAGCATGTTTCAAGCACAAGAACATGTCCAAGATGGACCATTCTTGTGTTGGAAAGGGAATGTAGCCAGCCCAGTATATCTTTTCCCTCTCTAAATTCTGTGAGCTTCCTGTGACTACTGGTTATCGCCTTCCACCTTTTCAGTTATCATGCGCTCACACATATGCAATAGCAAAGCTTGGAGAGATAAAATGCTTGCAGGAGGGAAAGCAGTTATACACTTACTGAAAATGTCTTTAGTTTGTGTGAGCATGCTAATATACCTTACATTTAGTAATTCAGCAAAGAAAATCACAAAGAGAAAAACTGTGTTCCAGTGCTGGAACTGGCAGGAAGGAGAACATCAGTGATTATGTGTTAACCTCTGCTCCTTACTATTTACAGCTGAAAAATAACCTCTCATCCCAACCTGAGGACTGTGATTTTGAAAGATGGATAATGTGTTTACCTCATTTTCCACAAGTGCACTTTTCCAGGGCACTATATTTCCCAGAGACTCCATTTTCTGGGAAAGGGCTTCTTTAGTAAAGCTTTCCAATGGTCAGGGTTGCAGCACACTTTTTAATAGCAAGAGATGTAACTGCAGCCAATACATTGTTGAAAGCAATGTCCCAGGCTACTTAATGCATTGTTTCATGGTTAGGAGAAACTGAAGAACAGATTCAATCTATTTAGGAAAATCCCTTAGTGTCTACTCTGCTTGGAGCAGTTTACAAGATGCTTTTCCTTTACAACTAATGGGGGCAGGAGGCCTGTTGGGGTCACTTTCTTATTTGTATCTCTTTAGCCAGGGACACAGCAAGAATTTTATATTCATTCACAGCCAAGTTCTCCAGAGCCCAGCCCAAGTCACTGCTGTGGGAGTCCAGGTTAAAGTGAATCTACCCACTAAGCCTGTTGCAGCTTCTAGGACATTTCTCTTGGCTCAGGGTGGCCCTGTTTTGGTTTCCTCCCGTAAGGTGCATCCCCTTGACCTTCTCCACATGGGTTGGTGTTGGTGATGTGGGTTGCCAAGTCACTAACAAATTTAACCCCTTCAAGCACAGGTGGGACTGGCCCCTTTTCCCCTTAAAGGGCCAGTCACTCTGTAACAAGGTCATGGAGCAAGAGTGGTCCCAGACTTTGACCACCTTGTCCCTAACCTTCCTGAGAAGCAGCAGCACACAGGGAGCCCCACTGGAGTTAGGTGTTAGTCTCCACTGACAATGCTCAGTTCCCTGTGTAGCCTGTCTCCCAGTTCAGCAGAACAATACCAGTCCTTCAGTGCCAGTGCAGGAATTTCTCCCTAAAGATATACACTTTGCCTAATTCCATCTCTTTCTCTCTCTTTCTCCAGAGCCTATGTAATTGTTATTGTTTATTTACAGCACATCTAATATTATTTTGAGTACAGCAGTATATAAAAATGCACTTCTGGTACATGTGTGCATATATCTTTCTCCCTACCATCTACAAAATTTTAATCTGTCAAATCCCTAATTCAGATGTCACACAAATGGCTTTAATCTCTCATTCAGCTTTCTAATTAGAGAGCAAAACTCATCCTTGGCTAGAAAGCCCAATGCTAAACCAGTCAGAAAGAGACTCGGATGATTCCAGTAACTCCAGAAACACTGAAAGTCCAAGTGAAACATTTGCCAAGTAATGCACAGATGAGTAAAGTGACATTTGTTGTATTACACAGTTCCCAAGGAGGAAGTTTATCTCACACAGGTGCTTGTGACATGTTGTTTACAGAAGAGGGCTCAGCTTCCTCCACAAGCACTGACAAGATTTATAAACAACATACATTGTTAGCATATTCCCCCATCGTTTTCACTTTCCTACTTTCTCACAAAAAGAATCTTAAAAATCAAAAGCAGAGGCCCACATGACATTGCCTCTCCTCTCCACCCCCAGGGCACCACTGCTGTGAACAATTTCTGCTCGTTCTTCCCTTATCTTTTTGGGGCAACTCTTTTTATGACTGGAAGTAGCACCAAGGTGTCTCTCGGGCTCTGGTACTGCTCTGCTGGTCCTATCAGAACAACATATAGCATTCAAGTTTGTCTGCACTGGAGGAGAAAGTAACAGCAGCCTCTCTTCCAAGCTAAGGGGAAACTAAAGGGAAAATGTAACTCTCTATGTATCTGAAGGGTGGAAACAATAGGGAGAGAAAGGAATGGTTTAGGATGACCTAAAAACTTATTGCTATGAATAATAGGATGAAAATGAGCAAAAGGAAATGGAGGACGTATACCCAAAATAACCTTCCTCACCATGAGGTCTGTTAGAAAACTTAGTGAGTGAGATCTCAAGGGAAGCCGAGGAAGTTCCATTGTTTGAGTCAGTGAAACTGAACCGAACAAAACAGTTCAGACCAGTGGCATTGGAACAATTTTTATCGTGGGGAGGGGCTGAGAGCCATTGAACAAAACTGTAAACACTGGAAACTTCTTCAAGCCACTGCCACACCCTCAGGGCCCTGAGTTCCAGCACCCCTGGTTCAGAAGATCCTGTAAAGAACACAGGCAGGGAGAAGGGTAATTTCACCATTGCTGACTTGTCATATTCCAGGATTTGTGGCTCTTTAAATGGGAAATGGCACATGTGCTCTAGCTATTAATCAGAATGTTAAAAAAATACTTAATAAATATAATACAAATAAAAAACTCAAATATAACACACAGGCTTCATCCCCTTTGTGCCCGAATGCCACAAAAAGGGTGGACAGCTGCTCTAAAAAGGCTGGGGATGACCCTGATGTAGAGGGAACTGTGGTATAAAGCCAGCATAGCCTCCACTTGGGCACAAGGTCATATCAGTGGAAACGGACGGGATGTGGACCAAAGGGATGGTGCCCCAGACCACAACACATTCCAAAACTCCCTGGCTAACAGAGCAGGCCCTAGAAGACTGCTGTAGCTAGTGCAATTGAGCAGCCTTTAGGTTGCTCTAATTGACGCAGGGGATTAGTTGGCCCCCAGACGGCTCCACAGTGAGAGGAGCATAAAAATGTCTTACTGCCATCTTCCCAGCACTGCCACTCCCTGGTCAGATCTTGCAGCCAGTTCATCTTGGCAAGACCTGGAGATTTGGTCTGCAGCATGGAATAATTAAGTATGGCTATCACCATCTGTGCTCAAAGGATGAAAAAGCAAAGGAGGCTGCAGGTAAGGACTGAGATGATTTGGCAGAGATGTGAAAAGATATTTTCACCAAGTCTGCCCATGTTATTCATAGTTCAAGCCAATGTTATTAATTTTTTTACTACTTGTGAGCACTAAACTAATTTGTTTGTTTGTTTTTAATAAATAGGAACGTGAATATCTTGGCTAATGAAAACTAAACACTTTTTCCGCTGGTTTCTGCGTTAGTGTCTCTACATTGATCAAAGGCAGTAACATCCTTTGAAATGCCAATATTAGGGGCTTGATTTACACTACTAAGGTCCTTTATGCTGCTTGTGAGGTGTAAAGGGGCCTTAAAGTGGCTAGAAGGTAGTTGTAAATTTCCACCCACTCTAAGTGCCTTTTACAGTGTCAGAGTCGTCTAATGTGGCCTTACAATAACTGAGAATCAGGCCCTAAGACTTTGAAGGTGATAGACTAAGTGTAAGAAACAACTTTGGATGTGCTTTTAAAACTATATGTTTTATACATTCAGCAGTAATGAAGTGGTTACTGCCCAGCACAGGGTAAATAAAAATGCATCCTTCTTAGTGAAACTAACATGAATTTATTATTACCTCAGCTGTCTATATTTCCCAGTTTATATTTCCCATTCATGTCACTTTCTGTAACTTCTTTACTTTGAGGAAATTTTTTTTCCATGTTAGGTCTCATAACTACTTGCTAAATGGAAATAGATGGTACAGTACATTATTGGGCTAGGCACCAGAGGTAGCGATTATTACAAATGATATTTTTCTAATATGGAATCTGAGAGATGGCTTTCTTTTTTAAAAGGAGAAAGTAGATAAGTCAAATTATATTCTCCATTTGGTTCTGTGCCCTACATGGAATATGTACAAAAAAGTAGCTGTTAATGTATTCAATAAAGTGAATGATGGGTCACTCTCTCCGAGTGCTCTTCTGTTTGGATTTAATGACTGTGTGGTGACAGAATAAGAGAAATCCATGTTAAAAGGCAGCTTCATGGCACAGGACTTTGGTAAAAGGGGAATGGAACTCTTCTCCCCTACATGAAATTTACATATGCACTTTTAAATAGAAAAATGCTTACAACTCCAATCCCTAAACTTTGGGTTACTATTTTATAGCATACTAAACTTAAAATAATGCAAACAAATATATATCCTAATGAAACTAGAGGTCTGCCAAACCTCAACAATTCAAATGCCTCATACATTCCCTCTTCTTTGTCTGTACATTGTATACATTTATACTCTAATTTTTCAGGGCTATGTCTATGTGGAATCTTACTGGCTTCAGTCTCAGATTCACTCGCTTTCCTTTGCAGGAGTGGGGAAGCAGAGTGTGAACTCTCTACAGGGACCTTTCTCTGCGTGTATTAATCTGCAAGACTCCATGAAGACAAGTAGTGGCATGAAAATAAAATAAGAGATGAATAAGCATATTGATAACATTATAAGCCAGGAAATGGGGATTTATTTAATATGTTTGACAATGAGAATGACCAAAAAGGAACAGAATCCTTTCAGAATTTTCTTTATCTAATCTTGTCACACTAACCTTGTAGTAGTAGTAATAATAATGTAAAAATGGCATAAAGTAAAATGGGCAATTAAATGCAAACATTATTTAATATCATGATGTTGCAATGAGGGCTCAGCAAGTCCTGAAATAACCCATATGCAGAAGAAATGTGGATACCACCAACAGCCTACTCCTCTGCTGATGGAAGTCTACGGCAAAGCTTCCACTGGCTTGAAAGGCAGCAGAATCAGGTCCCTAATATGCATGCTTGGAATGAATAGTGGATTTTCAAAAGCACCTAAGGAAGTACGTGCCAAATTCCCACTGATAGTCAAAGGAAGCTGAGCAGCCAAGGGCTGAGTTGAGCCCTTTGGTTCTTTGGAAAATGGATGGCTAAAGGATCTGAAACTACTGAGTGTACATTCCTCCTTTAGAACACTCACTCCCTTTTACTTCTCTGGAGTTCCATTCCGACGTGGAAACAGTGACCAACTCACATTCAAAGGTTTGCAAGAGTACTCCCACCTACTCTATGCCAGTTATCAACGGACACCCACTTGTGCTCTCCAAATGTCAATACTCCATGACCACTAAATGGGCCAACGTATGGTATATATTCAAAATGGATAAGGAGCTGCTAATAAAATTCCAAAATGTATGAATTCTCTTTTGGAAAGTCACTGAGTTGTACATTTCTTTCCAGACCGGTAGACAGAGCATGGGCCGTACAATTCCCAGTGCTGATCGTAATGGGAAGCAGTCATATGGCTACAGCACTGTGTCCAGCTCTGAAAAAATGTCTCTCAATGCATATTTTTGTGATTTACACATAATTAAATACTTCAAACCAAGCTGCCTTCGCTATCAATCAGCACATCTTTCTGTCCTTCTGCAGCCCTGCTGTGATGGAACTCTACATGTTCCTGTGTTTATTTTCCATTTTACAGTATTTAAAACCTGAAGGATAAGATTAACCTTCACTTCAGAGCATCTTATCGAAGATTCATGGCACTTGCTGAAGTGTTCTTGTGCAAGTCTACCTCTCATTAAAATCAGCACATGCCATTCTACTTGAGTTCATTAGACTTGCTTTAACCGTGTGTATTGGAGTCAGGCTAAGTACTAGTCTCTATTCTCAAACCCTCCTTTGACTTGGGGGAAGGATCAGAAAAACAAAACCCAAATCTACCCAGGGAAGCCTGAACTCTTATACAGACAGATACGATATATAGACACATCTGCAGTCCAGACAAAATGGGGAGGAGACATGACAGATGTGGAGATCAATGCTGAAAGCTACGCAAAGAAATTTGTCTGGAGAAGGCTTTGCAAAAGAAGCAGGAGGATGTTTGTGCGTGGGATCCGGAAAGCTGCTTCAAGTGCAGGGCTGGCATGAAGGAGACAAAGGGAGCAGCCAGGAAAAAAGACTGGGAGCAACACAGAGAGCCCAAGGGAAAGAGAGTGGAAATGAAAGCAGAAATGTACATGGGTGCATATACATATGATTGAAGCATTAGCAGCCACTATTTTCTCCTGATCCATCCAGTCTGGCTTCCACCCTCTTTAAATTGTTCTCACCAAGATCACAGTAACTTCTTCCAGGCCAAGTATCCGAGCCTCACCCTCCATCATTTCTTTGCAGCATATGACTTTGCTGCTCCCTCCCCACTCATTACATCCTGTGGCCTCTTGCTTCTCTCCTAACATCTCCTATGGTTCGCTGAGCATTTTCGTTAGCCATTTCTCTTCCTCCCCTTGTCCCTCTCTGGAGTCTCTCAGTGCTTAAATCCCCTTCTCTTCTTCCTCTACGCCTTTTCTCTGGGTGAGCTAAGTTACCCCAGGGACCAGTCTGAAGCAGCCTAGAATTAGGAAAGCACAAAGGTGGCTTACAGCAGCCTAACCCCTTCTCTCTGCCAGGCTGCCAGTTCTGTGCTGTGCCTCTGAGGTACACAATCTCACCTTGTGTCCCTCTGCTCAGGAATGATTCCACATAGAGGGGAACATAGACCAGAGTAAAAACCTCTGAACTAGGCCCATGAGAGTCTCTCTCTTTTTAAAACAATACCTCCCAGGGAGCCCCCAAGTGATGTGCTGCAGCCTCCTACAATAACGACACCTTAATGACGGCTTTTTATCTTTCTTCAGCATAGCGCATCAATGTGAAAAAGTTCTGTGACTGGCCAAGAATCAATCAATCAATCAATCACTCTCGCTCCCCTGCTCCCCCACCCCCGCCATGTATCAGACCAGCAGGTCCTGCCTGCACTACAAGGATTTCTAATAACAAAGAAAGAGCCAAACAAATAGATTACAAACAGAAAGTGATGGGTCAAACTTTAGCGCCGGGGCACTGGCTTACTTCTCAACCCCTGGACTTTGAAAGGAGGAACAAGTGACCCTCAAAGTAAGGGGCAATGAGGGACAGTACACCTTGAAATAAGGGGCACAATGAGGGACATCAATGTTTTTATTGCACACACTATCTTATTAAAAACATGTAAAAGGTCTGGAACTACTCATAATGAAACTAAACAATGAAACTAAATGAAACTATGAAACTAAACAATGAAACTAAACAATGTGTTTTGTGTCAGGGACCGCAGTAGTCTCCCTTACCCCCATGGACCTCCCTCCCCTCCCCCATGGAGCCAAGCCAAGCTACCCACCCCTGCACCCCAGCCTAGTGCCCAGCATCCTCCCCGAGCTTTCAGCTGCACACTGCCCCGGAAGAAAGTCAAGTGGAGGCACTGCTGCATGCAGCAGGGGGGGAGAAGGTATCCATCACTGCTGCTGACAATGGTTGTGTCCAGGTGCAAAGTGGGACTTTGCTAAGGCAACAAGAGACAATTGTAAAAATTGGGGCCAAATGCTGGATGTTCGACACCGTGTAGGACACTTGAGAAGTATGGCCAGAGGCAGGGAGGAAGAAGAGCTGACAGGCAAGAAGAGAAAAAAGAAAACTTGGAAATTTTATCCTTATTTTAGTGGATTAATCATACAGCTGGGAGCCAAGAAATCCTGAGTTCTGTCCCCACTTCTGCCGCTGAGTGGCTTTAATAAAACATTGCACTTCTGTAGCACTTTGCTCACCTTTTACACCACTGTGCATTACACAAATATCACTGAACCCTTCTGCCTCAGTATTCCTATTTGTAAACTGGGTACAATATTGAATGTAGGTGAAAGCTAAAGATATACAGCTCATATTATGTCCACAAGTACGTGGGTTGGCATCCTTAGACTTACTTTACCATCTTGGAGCCTGACCCTCAGAAAAGGTCAATGCACACAGTCCCTTGTAGTCTGGCAGCTCAAGGAGGGATTGTCACTAGAACTCAGTCTGTCTCTCAGATCGCCCCACTCAGCCAGTGCAGCACGGCTGCAAAAGAGCCACTGTGAACTGGGATGGAGAGCAACAGTATACATCCTCACCGACCAAAAGTATTTTCCCTTTGTTTCCATGAACTTGGATGAAGTCATTCTCACCTGAACATGTTCAGGTATGACCAGGGGTAAGCATCCAGAAGCAGCCCAGTAAGGGGCTTGATAGAAGGAGGTGTGAGTAGCTGCTTAAGGAGGGGAATAGCTACTAAAGGACCTGAGAGTGTTGGCAGGAGACATAGCAGAGAGCACGGGCCTGATTTTGTTGACACTTACTCTGTGTAAATTAGTTATGTCAACGGAGGTACACAAATAAAAGAGGTGTAAACAAGAGGATAATTAGAATTCATGTTATGGTTTGTTATTTATGTTGGTGCTTTAGGTATCTCCAAAGGGGGTTGTCTCTCCACATACTAATCTGTCTTTGTAACTGATAAGCTGTAGGGCTGAAACCTAAGCATGAGTGCTGTAAATTAATATTACCACTCTGTTTCCAAATCAAATGGCACTTGCTCTCACCCTACTGAAATCTAAAAGGCGCAGCATGCAATGAAATATTGAAGGGAGCTTGTTAAAATTTAAAAGTTAAAACTTTTTTATTTCATTCCACATTGAAGGGTACATGCAATGTTCTCCCCAGGCAGCAGAACTTCAGAGGTGACATCAGCGCAATGCAGAGAGCTCTCCAGAAATGAGGTGGTGGAAAGCTCTTCTGCTCTGCTTGCAATAGTCCTGTACATTACAGCAGGAAAGCTGGTTGTGACAAACATCTGGTAAAAGCAACACATAAATCAAGCTGGATCAAGCTTTCCAAATGTTATGAAACAGTTGCCAGAAAAGAAAGGGCTGCTCAGCATTTGTTTATTATGTCTTCTGCACAGCAAGAACCCCGTGCTGAGCTGCTCAAACTGAGCAAGGATGATACCCTGGCAATTATTCCAATTAATTTCCTGGCTCAACCAACACAGAAGTTATGCTTGGGAAATACGCTTTTTAAAAATATCAGTCCCATCACTACCGCTCATCAATTGTGACTCTTGTCTTTGCCTGCACTTTTTCAAGAGCCATACAGCAGATATCAAGATGCTTTAATTACATAGGACTTTTTATTTTATTCAATGAAGTAAATTATGCTAAACACAGGTGTGTTTTGAATGTAACTGTTATGACTAATGTTTACTGCAAAGCTAGTTGGGACACTTCTAGAGTCATTCTTACTTGGCTGCCTCATTCCTGAGTCCGTTAATTTCAAGAAATTGAGCTAAACTTAGTAGATGCCCCTGACACATTGTGTAATTGTAAGTATCAATTTTATGACTTACAACGCCACTCACATGTTTAAGGCATTCTAAAGTTCTTTAAAACCCATTCTACAGGTAATTCATATCACTTGTACTGTACAACTACACACTCACATGGAAGACTAATGGAGAAAAACATTTACAGGAGGTGAACAACCTAGCAAACTATTAAATGTTGCCTTTCAGCTTGTCCTACGCAAAAGGCATGTTCCATTCTTTTCTTAAAGAGCTAAGAAGGCCTCAGTGTGATCTACTAAAAGTGGAAGAGTGGCTTCAGGCAGCACTTAATCAAAGGCCACACACCTTGCAGAATACATACAGTTCTTAGGTTCTCAGAAACAAAGTACAGAAAAGCTCAGCAGTTTTAGAAGCTTTAGCACTTTGGTTAGATACAGACGTTAGAGAGAACATGATCAGAATGCATAACAAGAGTAAGGACTGTCTCTTCATAGGCATTTTGCGACATCAAGCACCTATCTTAGTTGAGGTCTCTAGGCGTTATTGTAATATAAATAATACTACTCTTATATGGAACTGATCCAATGCCCACTCACTTCAATGGAAACACTCCCCTTGACTTAACTGTGATTTGGGTGAAGCCCTGACTGAGCTATTGATCAGCCAAATCTTGTTGTGGCAAGCGATAAGGGTTGGGATTCCCAGATCTTTCAAAGATGGCTTTAAAATTCCCTATGCGCAAACAAACAGTGCTTCTGAAGAACGTTCCTTTTATCAGTATGTCCAAAGATCTGTTTAGAGAAGACAGGAGATATATGCAGTCTTACTATGTTCAGTACACAAAAGTAATTGGCACTCAATAATGATATTGAGAGAGAGGTGGAAAGCCACAAAATTTAGGTATGTGTAGCATACTTTATCCAAACAAAAGTATTAGCCAGTTGTTTCTAAAATTCTCAGTTTTATCAGTATTTTGTTGTTCTGCTCTGTCTACGTGGGGTTGAATCATTATTGAGTAATTATATGATCACAAGCACTTTGCCATGTTTGCAACTGAAAATAAAACAATTCTATTAAAATAGGGAATCATATGACTTTTTACTATTTTGTCCAAAGCTTGCATTTTTTGCCAACATCAAAGGTACAACTTTCCCCATATTTTGCCATGGCAACCACCCAAACACTTGGAATTCCAATAAGAATTCCAAATAATTAAGGTTACGAGTCAGTCATGGAGGTCACGGATTCTGTGATTTTACGTGACCTCTGCAACTTCAGCCCCAGATGGGGGAGCTCCAAATGTCAGCCTCTGGGCGGCGGGACCCAGGCTTCTGTAATTCATTGTTTATTGCCTGCATCCCGTCTGTGACTTTTGCTAAAAATACCTGTGACAAAATCCTAGTTTTACAAATAAGGAATAGTCAAAGTGACTATTTCATGAACTATATCTGGGCTGAAATATTATTGCATGAAGTATTTGTGACATAGTTTTGAATAACTAAGGCTACGCTTACATTGACGGTGGCAAAATCACCACCGCCAGATCGATCTTTCAGGATCGATAGAGCAGTCAGTGAGACCCGCTCAATTGATCAGGAAGTCAACTGAGTAAGTCCACCCCCTCAAGTAGCGTAGCGCTGAGTCGACGGGAACAGGATCAGCGCAGTGTGAACAGCACACAGAAGGGAAGCTGAGCAGTCGACGACAGTTTGCGTAACTCCCGTCAACTGCCACCGAATCGCATGGTCAGTGTGAACCAGCCCTAAGAAAGGAGTACAACTCAAAGTCTGTGAATCATTCACAATCAGAAAAAGGGGCTAAATTTACTGATTTATTAACTATCAATAGATTGCTCAACTCTAGCTAAGAGTTCAAGGTGCTAACAATACCTGGAAATGGCATTTCTATGTATTATAGGCAGGTCAGGTAGCACCACTTATTAAGATTGCACAAAACTTCCCATTGTAAGACCTTATTTTCTCTTATTTATACTTTTGCCAAATTTTAACCATTTGGACTGAAATTTTCCATGTTCAGTGTCTGGCTCAGGCTAAGATTTTCTGGAATGTTTCAGCCAAAAGAGTTTAGACCTTCCTGAGAGAGAGGTTATGAAAATATAGTTGTTTTGCAATGTTAAAAAAAAATTCTAGTGACCTTTTCTTTGAGAAGACACCATGCTTTGGAGCAAGGAGTTGAAATTTGGCAAGGTAGGGACCTTTGTGTCAGAGATGTGCCTATTGCCATCTTCCTGAAAATCCACTCACATTTAGACAAAGTATATGCTGTTGAAAAATGGCTTCTCATTCATGCTCAATAGAGACTTCTTAGAGTTTAACAGCTCAAAATTGCTGAAGATTCTGTTTTCACTGAACATGCTCCATCCCATCACAGCTCCTGCATGTTACTGGGGGAGGGCAAGGAGTAGCTTGGGACAGGAAGCCTGGTGAGACTGAGGCTGAAGGGGAGAGAGAAGGACTGACTGTGACCGTGAGTTGGGGGTTTGGGAGTCAGGAGACGGGGTGGCAGAGACTGAGACTCTGGCTGGGCAAGGAGATTGGTAGCTGATGAATGTAGTGAAGGGGAGGCTGGGACTGGCTGGACAAAGTGACTGGGAAAAAGAAACAGTGTAGGGGTAGGAAACAAGGAGAGAGAGAGATCTGATGAGGAGCTAAGGTGTGAGAAGGGGAAGAACTGGGATTGGCTGGGCAAAGAGACCGCAACAAGGAACCAGGGAAGGGCATTCCTGGGACAAGGAGCAGGGGAGAAGGAAGACTAAGATTGAATAGGAGCCTGGGAATAGAACCTGGAACTTCAAGCCAGTCAGGGGTGGGAAGAGAGAGGAGTAGAAGGAACGACCTGAGGGAAAGATAGATCAGATGAGGAGCAAAGACGAAAGCCCTGGGATTGGCTAGACAAGGAGACAGACTGGTGATGAGAGAGAATGGAACTCAGATAGGGAACCCCGAGGAGGAGACTAGGACTAAGTGGGCAGGGAGTTGAATGAGTAGGATGAGAAGCCTGAGGAGTGAAGACTGGAACTGGGTAAGAAAGGAGAATGGGACTGGCACGCAGAACTTGGAGTAGGTAAGAGAAAGGACAGTGACAAGTTGGATGGGACAGGGCAAAAGGGATTAAGCTTGAGAGTAACGGATAGGAGACACTCTGCCCACTACAGAACACTCCACACCAGAGCCTGGAATGGAACCCAAGAGTCCTGAATCTCACCACTCCTCTGCTGTCAGCACATACCTGGGAAACCCACTGGCAAAGTGTCCCATCCCCCTCTAGTGCTGGTCCTCATAGAGAAGCCAATGCATTGTCAGTTACTCCATTAGCTCAAGAAGCAGAGAGCTGTGTGTGGATCTAAAAGTGCCACCTCTGCTGATGAATGATGTTGGAGTCAATATGATGCTTCTGTATCATAATGCATACACACAAGGTGCTCAGTTAAGGTTGCCTGGTTACCCTTAATCCTGCCCTTTCCTAACTTTTTAGTGCTTGATTTTGTAACCTTAACACTATTCTTTTAATGTAGTTTTTTGTGTGTAATAATAAATAGAGCTGTGCAAAATGTTCACAATAAATCCTAAAGTGATGGAAAATTCACCTGCCTGATTTAAGGCCTCATTACAATTCAAAACTCAGCCCACTATCACTGAGAAGCTGGCTTAGCCTTTTGAGGAAACCTACTCCCTGTTTATTGCTCTCAAACGAAACCAGGCAGAGCTTGTGATTTCAAGTCATAACCAGATGAAGAGCTCGTGTGAATCAAAACAAAAGATCGTTTTCACACGGCCTCCTGTGAACCTGACAGCAACCAGTGAGTCTGGCACAGCATAATGCTCTCCTGCACAAATGCCTAGTCCTGAGAGGCACTGAATGCCCACGGGTACTCAGCATCTCAGGATAAGGCCCAAACTTGCTAATGACTTTTCATAGGGTTGTGGGGATTAGTAACAATGCAACTCCCGCCACTATTTGCTCCCTGAAAGAAACAGGAAAAACTTTTTTTTGACTTTGTGAAGGATTTTTTTTTTTTTTTTTTTTTTTGCTTTTTCTCTTTTACTGAGAGCAGCTCCTTTTCTTTCCCCTTCACAAAAAGAGGTTTTTTCTCACTAGGCTTTACTTGGAGATGCTGAGGATGTGCCACCCCCTCCAGAGAATGACAGGCTAACAACCAGGCCTTCTTTGGCTCAGGTCTGGCGTGTTACTCAGCCAATAAAGGAAACTGTTGAGATGGAATCAAGCTCAGTACCATGGACTTCTGTCTGCACAGCTCCCTTTCCAACTAGACCATGGTAACAGACTGGAGTAGTGGAAATGGTATCTATAGGCTCCCTTGACTCTGCCCTGTACTGGACAGAAGATTTCCTTACCTGCTGAGATTGAGCAAGTAAACTGAATCCCTCCTCATTTTCTGACTCTCATCCACTCCACAATCCCCGGCTGATCCAGTGTCTCCTGTGGCCCTTTCCTGGCATGACTGAGATGATCCCCACCTCTGTCACTACCTGAACCTTTACCAACATTAGCATCCAACCGGATGAAGAGCAGGCACCAGAAACCACACACCTCACTATCTCACAGCTGTGAGAAAACAAGTTCTCGCTGGAGTGCCTTGACTGGGATATCTAACCCTTTGAAAGAAACACCTACGCTTCAAAGTAAACTGGGCACTCTCTGAACACTGGGCATCAACCACCACCTTTCAGACTCCTGCCTGCCATCCTTCACAACACAATGCTGGAGTTTTATGAGAATGGAGTCCCTGAGTCGACTACCCAGCTTAGAGGGATACCCATTCTGATGATGTGTAAAACACTCTGACACATTTCCAAGACCAGGGTTTACAAGGTACTTCAAAATGGCAGGGAGATAAAGCTCTCCTCAAACTCCTAGATTTCCCCAGTGTTGCAGCTCTGACCTCCGTGGTCAAATTTACAGTGAGAAGGCTACAAGTACAGGTAAAATCTCATTATCAATACCAGGGATGGTCATCCTTGGCCTAGTAGAAAAGGGGACAAAAAGTCAAACTTCCCAGACTCAAAGAGTCATTTCTCAACCACATGGCCTGTTGCATCTCAAACAGGATAATGCCCTTTTGGCATAAAAGCAGCATTCAGTTACTGGCTCCGAAGCCAAAAGATTTAAACCTTCACAGTACCTTGAAATCTAATGCCACACCAAAGCATAGATCAGCAGCAGCAGGGATTGAACCTGCGATCCTAAAAGCAAAAGCCACTACTGCCTCAGCGAAGAGACATCTCTCTACCACTCATGCCTGCAGCAGGCTCATTAAGCTCTGTATGTCCCACCCATCACCTCAGCAGAACAGAGTGCTATACTGAACTACACAAAGCAGCTCTCCCCTACCCCTACCACCACCATCACTGGTAGGGCCTCTGTATCTGACAGAAAGGTAGACAGCCACAGAGTTTGTGCTCAACTCCGTGAAAGGATAACTGTGTGAGTCAGAGCTCCTACTGGAATGTTTCATTCCCATATCACTGCAGGGCGTTCCCTCCATCACCAACAGAGTTAGATGGAGTCACTCCTTGGCTCTGAAGCAGGAGATCTAGGAATGACAGAGGTCATATTTGCCATTCTCAAACCCACTGAAGATTCCTATCCATTTCCAGCCTCAAAGCCCTATGCTATCTAACAAAGGTCCAGGCTTCTAATATGGATGGCATGAAAAACCTAAGTGACTTTAAACAAAGGGTGTCTTCTTTGCAAAACCAGAAGCTAAGCCTTTGCCAGCATTCCCAAGGGCCCAAAGCACAAATGCTCTCTAGGATTCTTGTGCACACGATATATTTGTAACACCTATTCAAAGCCACATCCAACACGTGCGCCTGTTGCTAACACCCACTGATATTTGATGCAGCCATGTTCTTCTCTTCAATAAACTTGTGACAGGAGCTGGGGGGTGAACCCCTGGTCAGCCCCTGCCATGCTAGCTTAGCTAGCTCAGGGGCAGCAGAACGGGCACCTGGGCTGGGGCTTCATTGCCTGAGTGGAGGCAGCTGTGTGGAGGCACAGGCTGAGCAGTGTCCCCCTGGTTTGATTAGGCCATGGGCTGCAGATGCCCTTCTGGCCCAGCAGGCTTTATAAGCCAGGCCCCAGAGGGTTTGAGATGCCAAAAGGGAAAGGAGTTGGGGGAGTGTATAGGTGTTGTCTATCTCCCTGGACCCTGACCAGCCCCAGTGACGGCTGGCCCAGGCAAAGCCCTGTATGATGGTGGGAGATTCATGTGCACGTTGTAAATAAACCACTGGTGACTGCAAGTTTGAGGGTCTCTGAGTCCTTTGTGGTCCAGAGGGATGGTGAGGGGATGCTGCGCTACAATACTGTTTAACAAATTGTGCAGCCTTTATAAATATTAGCGTAAATATTTTTAGCTTATGTATCTTAGACCCAGAGCAGTAACTTGAGAACTATATAGCATTAGGCAAATAGGAATCTCTGTAACTTTTGTAGCCTTTTCAAGCCTGCTCATTTTTTCTTACATAAACCCTTGTAAGTATAGAGATTAACGCAAAAATGGTGGTAAGGGGATCTGCTTATCAAAGGATGGTTTTTACAGATAAACATTGGAGCATCTGCCTGTGAGAGTTGAAAATTGTGCTTATCTCTGTTTTCTTTCCCTCCCATATCTGCACACTTGTCTACTATCCACTGCACGCTGCTCCTTGAATACCTAACACCCTAATTCCTTCTCTTGGAAAATCAAATATGCTGAACACAGCTTGGCATAAAGCTTGATCCTGCACCTTTAAAATTAATGGGAGTTTTTCCACTGAATTTAATTGGCACAGGATCAAACTCCAAAGGAGGAGGGGGGAAAAAACCCCACACAAAACCTGCTTATTACATTTTTACTGAAAAGGGCCTGCATCTTATTAATTATTTAAAAAAAGAGGACTGGATTGTTTTGTAGACAGTATCTGGATAAGGAATTGCTGTCTTCAAAGCTCTTCTTTGAATCCAACCTGAGCTAGTATGGACCCAAGTTCCCATCTGATAGCTATTCTTCATGAGCTGTAAAGCAGAAATCCATATTAACTGACACCCTTATTGACAGCCTGTATCAGGACTGGATAATTATAGACTGAACAACCCACATTCCAAGAGGTGATTTCTCCAGAACACAATGAATCATGTGGATGACCCAAAGTATTATCATTATTTATTATTTGTATTGTGACTGCAATGAAGAGCTCCAGACGTGGACCAGGACCCTGTTGTGCTAGGTGTTGAGCAAACACAGAACAAAAAGCCAGTGTAGAGAATTTATCCATTTTGTAGCTGTTCAGAGTGGGACTATGGCCGCTTGAGCAACTATACAACGCCTTTCACAAGCACTAAACTGTCTGCTATTTACAAAGCAAATCAGTACTGTGTAAATAAGACTTCTGATTAAATCCAATTACATTTCCTGTATGAGTTACTAGACATCTAACTGTACAAGTTCACTAGCCTGGTTATGGATTTACTACATATTACTACTCTCTTTGCAAACTGCACTGCAATTTTGAATATATAGACCATAGATCATTCTATACTCGTAATTAAATGTCTGAGATACAAATCACATAATTGAACTGTAATCATCTGGTCATTCTATTCTAATCACTCAGTCCAGCCATTATAAAATAACCAAAATTCTTGTGTGTTTTAACCAAATATATTCCAAAATTTGTTGATTTGTTGTTGTTTTTTTTACCAAGTTACTGATCATGTCTCTGATAAATTCTGAAACCATGCAACATTTCACCTACTTAAAATTTAACTAGACAAACATCTTCTTCAGCAGGATTATAGCCTATTCTGACTCCAGGGGAAGAGCTGTGGAACATCAGTTTTACTTGGCCAGGGAAAACAGTTACATTTAATTTTATTAGACTCTTTTGGCTAGTAAACTGTTAGCATTATCAACAGCTTGTCTGCACACAACAACAGAGGAAAAGCAGCTCTAGAGAAGTAACAAAAGGTTACTGCATTGTGGATTCTTAACAGATGTGGTATGCTCACACAAAGCATGGACTTTGGAACTGTTTATCTGACATCCCTTTAGGCACACCAAGTCATTAGGAACTTTCTTCTAAAATAATATTTTAATTATGCTCTCATTTGTTTTTGTTGCTTTAAAAACTTTTGAATGTGCATTTTAAACTTAGTGCATCCCTTCCAATTTCATAATTGGTTTCCAACTCTCACCCAAAACCACAAACCCAAATCTCTCCCCAAACTTCAGAGTATTCAAAATCCATTGTGGCTGAGGTCCATGTTTAGCTGTATTGTCTTATTTGTCTTCGTGTTTAGGAAGCAAAGAACAGAATAAAAGTGTCTGCATTTCTATCATATTAGCAAGGGAGCACTGTTTTGGGGCACATCCAAAGCAGGGTACTTGCTAACAAAGTGTAACCACAGGGATATAAGCTACAAATCTATTTTAAGGCCTTTTAGACTTATAGAACAGAAACTTGACAATTTGCATTGACAATTGAGTGACCAGTTGTGCATTGCTGAATTTTGCAAATTAATGAGCGAGGAAATAAGCAAAATGGGGGGGAAAAAGGCTAATGTATCACAAAACATACTTCCACCTTTACTATGACAACTGTAAAACAGCTTACTTTTAATTACCCTATGCTACTAGTAAATGGTACCATAATACAGTTTGTAAAAATAATGAAGCCATAATAATAGGAGACTTCACCCCATTGCTCTACTATGAAATCTTTCCTGAGAAGTGCGGAGGTGGCTGTATTTTGATGTAAGATATAAAGTGGGTGGATTACTGAGATTCTAGCGTAAAAGACTACTAATCTTTTCTTAAATATACCCTTGTAAGCATGGAGAATTACTCAAACATTGTGGCAAGGAGACCTAATAATCAAATGATAGTTTTGAAAGACGACCACTGCATCACCGGTCAGGGTGTCCATCGGATGAACTGTCCTTTCACATTCTGTATAGTATTATTTCCCCAACCACCCACTGACTTACCTCCTGTATGTACCCTCCATACCTCCTCTCTCAGCCTGCAACACTTCTCATTTCCACATTCCACCTGCCTTGAGAATGAAGTAGGGGGCAGGATGGTGTACCTGTACTGAGGTCACTGTGGAACTTCAAGTGCATAGTCATGTACAGCAACTGAAATGAACCTATACAACCAATACCATATACTTAGGCAATAGCCCCTGCCACTGGAAGTTCAGATAATTCACCATGGTGTGACTAATTGAGCCCAAGCTAAGGACAATGGCACACGCTGCCATCCAAGTAAATTATTTCAATGCAGAGCTTTCCCTTGGGAGATGGTCCTAGTAGGTATTTTCCATGTCTAAATGATGTGACTAAGACTCCACACATTAAACAACTTCAGAATAAGGCCCCATCTGCAGAATACTGAGATTAGAATGTGCCATTAAAATACTCTGAAAGTTAAATAATGACATGGTTTTAAAAACAATGCTCCCAAGCTTTGCATGTCCTAATGTACATTGTATCTTCCACAGAACAAATGTACAGATATATGTACACCTTGTTAAATTAACCATTCCTGAAAAATAATCAGTTTAATCACAACTCACTAAAAGAAGCCTTCAGTTTGTCAACAGCTATTCACTACTACTATGTTAGCCAATAAATCAGAATCATGGAAACACAAGACAGTCAAACCGTTCCTATTAGGGATGAATAAATAATCTTAAGACTCTTCATTGTAAAATAATGAAAGACAGTAGCTAAAATACCAATTGTCATGCCAGCTTCGTAGGGATCCCCTGACCTGCTTACTTATGGTCCAGTAAAAGACCCGCATTTTAAATTGAGTAACAAATTAATTAATTTTGTATTGTCAGCAAATAGACTCTGCATTGCATACTACTGAAAAAATGTGAGAACTCTTTCTATGGAATTGTGGTGTAGTAAAACAGGGGTGTCCTTGTAATGGAAAAGCTTTCACGCCAAGTACCTACACAAGAGAAGTGCCAAAAAGAGGATACATATTTAGAATACAACCATCCTTCCTAGCATACTCAGAGGAGTAGGGCTCCCCAGCTGGCAAGCCAGAATCTTTAGCCAGGTTCTTAGAATATTAAGCAGATCCTGAACAAGCAACATACAATGCAGTGTGTTAATGTTTTATTGTAACTTTGCTTTTATGAAAAGCTTATGTTAGTTGTCTCAAAGAATGCAAAATGGGCAGCTCTTACAAGAAAAAGATGTGCTGAAGAACTGGATACATATTTTAAATCACCCTCTCTCTCCCATCTTCCTCCTTTCTTCTAGTAAGTATGGGTTTGATACTATTCTCTCTAAAGTCAGTGGTAAAATTCCCATGCTCTACAGTGGGCGCAGGATTGAGCCCTATGTCAAAAAAATGTCTCCACAGAAAACAGAAAATGTTATTCACAGAACAGAAAATCTCTTTTCCATTATCCTATACCAGGTTAAACTCGTACTCTGATCTTCTTGCCTTATCTGAAAACCAGTCCAGTTAAACTTTTCATATCACTAAGGACTGCAGGAATCAGACTTAGCAGTGGATGATCAAAAAAACTGGAACATAATCAATACTTTAATTGAAAGAAAAGTTTATGTACACTTACTCCCAGAATTCCATGACTGGGGACGTGGCATTTTGTAAAGAGAGTTGACTGCAGTTGCTCATATTAAGTTTTTGAAATTCCACACAGTTTTCTATAAAAGAACAAAAAATGTTTGCTATGATATTTGCAATACAGTATGCTCATCTTATAATACCACCAGTCTAATTTAACTGACCCTTAGCAAACAAAGACTTTCCAGACATTTGAAAATAGTATGGAATCGTCAGTTCTATTACAGTGTACTTCATTCATCAAGTCACACAGACATATCCCAGGAAGATAGTCCTGCACAGCACGTTACATTCACCTTCAGTACTTTTCGAACGCAGAGCTACAATTGCAAGAGTCAATGCAGTGTTTGAGGCAAAAGAAAGAAGCTTTGAATTGGTGTGATTGCTAGGGAGTTAAAACATACTCCAACTGCTCTAACTAGCTGATTAAGTTTCAATTCTCAATGCCAACAGTTGGCTTAGCAATTGCTTTCTGCCAGCAACATGTGTCCACTGGCCTTAATATGGCAAGTGAGAAAGTTACCGTTTGGTGTGCTGTTATTTCTGGTGTAGGGGAAAAAAGATGAGAAGAGATCAAAACAGCTCAGCATGGTTGAGCTGACACATACTATTTGAACGATAATCCAGAGTGGCTAGGCTTTGTTGCATGGATGCGAAAAAGGACACTGAAACTTACTACCACCAGTGGGCTGACCCGGGATTCTTATCACATCCAAATGGACTTGAAAGTATTTTGGGGGTTCACGGAATGCAGGATTGGGCCCAATGGGTGTGAGTCAAAGCCATAAAGCTCACAATATGGTGAGAGGATGGGGTGAGGGCAGACAGGTGTGGCGGGGGAGGGGAGATCAAGGGCATGAAAACTATAACCAATCACTGTACTAAAGGATGAAAGTATTTGTGGGCATTCAGTTCCACAGACCATTATAATCTTCCTTTCAAGTGAAATAAAGTACTTTAAACATTCTGAATGATAAAGGAATATCCATATTAGGACAAACCTTTCATATACAGGGCCCTATCCTGCAACCCTCACTCTCACAAGCAGTCAGTCACACAAATAGCTACTACTCAGGTAAATCAGGACTATTTGTGCAACTAAGGGTTTGCAGGAGTGGGCCCAGATACAGACAGAAAAATACAATACAATAAAGTTATAGATCTCTGAATAGAAAGTTCAAATCCAAAAATCCTTACTCAATTTTTCCCTCAATATTTAAGCAGGCAAGATGCCTACTGGTTTCATGGGGATTTTGTCTGAATAAGGACTAATGAAAAACTGAAAGCCATATTGTGCCACCATTTTCAAGCAGAACACCCTAAGTGTTAAAAAGTGCAAGTACGATGTAGTCCTAAGTAGGGATCTCAGGATTTAGCCATATTATCTTTCAAAATTAAGATGTGCTTCAAAAGCCTCGGGCTTCTGCTCCTTTTCAGTGTCATTACATTTGACAAAAACAAATGTCTATACAACGACAAGAAAAAACAAGCAACAGCAAAAAAATAAAAAGCCACACCATAAATGCATGAACAAGGTTCTATACCAGGGCTCTTTTATAAACCCTGGTAAATACTGTGGGCCAAATTCTCTGCTGATGTGATTGTCACATCTCCATTGACTTCAGTGAAACTAAGCCAATTTCTACCAGCAGTGAATTTGGCTCCCACAGTTTAATTCAGTAATCAATTACTTTTAAGAATTTCTATAACTATTACGTTTACTGGGGCCATACCTGTATTCCATTCATGTCCACAAGTGGCCCAAGGGAGATCTGTGGTAAAGCAGTTAAATAGATAGAAGATAGCCCATGCTAAAATGATGATGTAATAAACATTTAAATGTGCTTCAATAACTTGGGTAGCATATCCAATACCTGGAGAAAAAAAATAAAGAATTACAGAAATCTCTTGCTTTTCAAACCAAGACCATACTATTTTCTGCATATCTTAACATTATTTTTTCTGAAACATATAATGCATTAAAAAAAAAAAAAAGAAAAAACTGGTTTGTACCTTCAAACAGCGGGCAAACTTTTCTCCAACATGTAATACCACCTTCACTAGTAAACTGTCCCAGGGCAGTCTCCAGGAAAAATACTGGTATTCCACAGCAAATAAAGAAAACCACATATGGAATGAGGAAAGCACCTACAAGCAAACATCAGTATGCAGCTGGTTAGAGAAAACAAAGATCCTTGAAAGAAAACTGAGAAATTAGCTTTCCTTCACAAAGGAAGGATCCTACAAACGCTAACTCTTTTGAGTAGTACCACTGAAGCCAATGGATGAAGCACAACTCATGGGAGAAAGGATCAGGCCCCAAATACTGAAAATTAATCTCTGTGGGTCAAGTCCTATTCTCTTTACTCCTGTAGATATGGGAAGTGTTGTCTAGTGGACAAGACAGCTGCATCCAATTACCAGCTCAGCCCCACACTTCTTGTATGATCATGGGCAAGTTACTTATCCACCTCATCCCTCAAGTCTCCATCTGTAAAATGGGAATAATACTTCCTTGCCTCACAGGAGTGTTGTGAAGATAAAATCCATTAAGAATTGTGAGGCACTTGGGTACTAAGGCGGTGAGAATCATATAAACAGACAGAGAACCAATGGGACTATTTGCAGGATTTAGCCTTTGATCAAGAGAAGATATATACCTGAAACTGAAAATTTTAACTTCACACAGTAGGAAAATAACAAAGCATCCATGTTCTTTCTGAGCTTCCCACAGTAAAGATTAAATACAAAATATGTAATATAAGTACAGTCCAGTGCCAAAGAGTTGCCCAGTAGTAAATGTCATTCTTTTCTTAATTGACTAAGGCATAGCATAAATATTACTTTAATAGTACTACGTAATTTAAGCTCTGAAATCAAACATTCATTTAATATTTAATCATATTGTAAAATATTTACATACAACACCTACAAAAATAGAGAGATAAATATTATGGGAATGGGTTATACATTAACAAGGAGGTGAGAAAGGATGCGTTAGGTCAAATTCGGGTCTCAATTGCATCTGGTCCAATGTCCATGGATTTCATTGACAGTAGAATCCATGTAGCTAAGAACAAGATGAAGCCTTTTCACTGCAAAGAGAATAAGTGAAAAGAGAAGACACAGAAAAAACAAGCTCCATCCAGCACACCACACTGCTAATGAGCCCAGGGGTGAGTTTTAAGCACACAAAGACTACAGGTTTAGACCAAGCAAGGGAAGAGGAAAATAAATCTGGAGGACAAAGGGATACCAAAGACATCTAGTAAACACAGTGATGGATCAGATGATTCATACTCAAACTAGGTGAACTAGTAATCATAAAGGACCTGATTATGTCACCTTTACTCACATTGTGTAGACTTTACCATGCAAAAAGTTCCTTTGACTTCAGGAGGGCTACTGGCAGAATAAGGGCACTACTCACTGTGAGTTAGCATGGCAGAATCCAGGTCTCAGTGTATTGCCTGTTGTTCCTGAACATACAACCTTGGCGTACTTTAATCTAAGTTTCATTCAAGATCACCAACTAAATTAAATAATTAAATGGATATGCAGTCCATTTCAAAGTAACAAAGTTAGATGCACAGTAGCATTCCTTTCTTTTCTTCAGCATGTATTTTTAAATATTGCCACCCACAGCACAAGCTACTTCACCTCTCCTATACATTGCAGAGATTTAGTGTTAATGGCATCTCCCTGAACCAATGCTCTGAAAACACATATATCTTTACTGATCAGCCTTTTTATAACTGTGTCTGCAATAATATGTGTTTACTTTCTGAATCTTCACAGCAAACCAAATGTTTCTGAACTTTGTTTCAGGACAACTTTATAGTTGTATTAATAACCAGGGATGCTTTGTTTTTAAATGATTAAAAAAAAAAAAACCAGAAGAAACTGTAAGGTTGGATTACATTTCAGACATTTGGATCTAGAACTGGAGATAAAACAAAGGATGCCTGCTTTACAGAAGTATAATATGGCACCATGTGAACCTGCAATTTCAGTCTACAAACTCATTAAAAGTCACTCTCTTCAGTGACCAGATTCCTCTCCCAATCTCTTTAATGCATGGTTTCTCCAAATATTTAATTCTGCAGACCCCTCCAAAACCTCCACAGACCACAGTTTGAGAATTGCTGGTCTGGGTCAAATCCTGCTTGCCTACTCACATGCATAGTCCTGAACATGACTTTAGTGTAAGTACCTGTTTAAGTCAGGAGTGTGAGATGTGATCCTCTGGGGCTGATTCTCCTCTCACTTACATCGGTTTTATGCTGATCTCACTGCATTGACTTCAACAGATTTACACTAGTGTAACTGAGAGGAGAACCAGACTTTTTACTCTCCAAATAAATAATCAATCAGATATCTAAACAATAACTGACCTTAAATTATAAAAGGCAATTTATCTTACTGGACAATCAACTATCACCAGTAAGCACATTCCCACGCTCATACACAAACTGAGATAATCAAAACTGCTCTTCATGAACCCTGACCTGCATTTCATATATAGATGCAGAAACTAAGTATAAAACAAGCCCAATTCTGATCTCGATCCCAGCATCACACCTAGGCTCAGAAGAACACAAAGAGCTGAGAGCAAATTACGTTGGGTGAAACCCTGGCCCCAAAATGTCGCCATTGGCATCAGTGGTGCCAGGATTTTATCAATTTTTTTCATTATGTTCTGTCTTCAGGATGCTGGAGTTTGTTATTAATTAAACGTGTTTTCATCTAACAGAGCAAATGTGACTGAAGTACTTTCTATTTCAAGCTAACATTGATGAAAATGGAAGTTTCATTTTGACTAGCTAGAATATATAGATATACTACAAAAGTAACTAACGACTGTATGAAGGGTAACATAGGAATAAAGCTGTGTCTTTCTGTGTGTTAAAAATGTTATTTCTCAAAAAGTTTTCTTCTACCTTGCCAGAAAAATCCTTGGGACAATTCTTACAAACTAGCATCAAATATGTTCTGCATTTCATGCCCAGATTATTTCTTTATATAATAAATACACTATGAGAAATCAACAAGCAACATCTTAAGAATAACAGATTTCTTTTTATCTCATTTTTGCCAAAGTTCAGGAATAAAAGGAACTAAAGCCAAGTTAAAAGCAAACACACCTACTGCACACTTTAGAAATGCAGCAAACAAAATGGGTCAGAATTAGCCTTGGTGTTACTCAGTGGAATGACAATGGAGATAAATTTGACATTGTTGGCAGAGAAAACCTACTGATGAATAGGTCTTTTTATGCATGTGTGCATATCAGCTACTAGGCACATTGCTTTCTTCCTAAGCTATCTGTTTTTATTTACAGTTTTAGGCCTTAATTGGAAGAATGTCTGTGTCCAGCTGACCATATTTCTAAACTACTTTTTATTTTGATTAATCATTTTTTCCACTGGTAGCTCTACCATGGATGAAGTGTTTATTCATAACTGTCATATACCCTATGCGTTTCATACCAGCTATAAATGATACCTAAAATATGCTATGTTGTTGCATAACCTGAATTTGCACTTTTTTCCCCTTAAGTAACATTCTTTTATTGTGTTCCTCAACTTCATGTATCTGATGTTATTTCTAATATTTAATAAAGTGACTGGTATCCTTTCTTCAACTAACAATTCAACCTCTTTTCCTATCCTATCTAGGGAAAGTAAACAAAGTTAGGTTTAAAGGAACTATGATTTGACAGAGAACAAATAAATGATGCAGGTATGATAAGAAAACAATCCTAAAATTTCAGTCCATGATTGCCATGTATTCCTTAAACCATTATTAAAATATATGTATCATTTGTACTTTGCAAAGTATATTATTTTGGAAAGTACACAATTACTTTATATTGTAGCTGTTCCTAATAGGGTTGGTTTTTTGTTCTTATTTTGTTTTTGAGAGCATATGCATGTGTATATGTTTACATGCTGAAAAACATACAATATATAGTCCCATTTAATAGTGTACTAGTATCTTTTTCATGACTTGTTTGTACTAAAATTTGGGTGAAAATAGCTTTGAGTCACCTTGGCCTTTTCTGTGTAATATGGTTTCCACTTAATTATGCAAGCTTTGTAAATGCATTACTGTCTTCACAAAAACATGACATTTCATAGATGCAAAAAACTCGTGAAAGGAAATTGCAAAACATTTTGCAAAAATTATAAAATAAAATGTTCCATAATTTTGCACAGCGACAAAATGTTTAATGCTTTGTGAGCACTGAAGTCCTCTTATAAACACACATTTTTTACTACCAGTGCAAGAAGTCACTGCAAAGCATTTGTTTACTGTTTATTTACCATGTGTTTATGGTTGAGCTGTGAATCTACATGTGATGCCATCTTACCTCCTCCGTTCTTGTAGCAAAGATATGGGAATCTCCACACATTTCCCAACCCAATAATCTCCCCTGCCACAGAAAGCACAAATTCAACCTTATTGTTCCAGTGGCCTCTTTCGTGCACTTTCTTATCGTTGCTGTGGACCAGGTTGGTACTTGAGGCTTCAGGGTCCAAAGCATCTTCTGGTTTGCCATTAATGATGGGAATAGTCTTTTCAGCAGTCATGACTCTGTCCACCCTGGAGGGGGAGAGGGGGGAAGAAAGACGGATGGATTTTTAAATCACTTTCTCACAGCAACAAACTACCGTTTAAAAATCCCACATCTGAGCTTTGGCTTTGAACGTCCTGTAACAGACGTGGATTTGCTAGAAGGTGCTCAAAGTGAAGGAGATGCCAACTTTGCTAGATCAGACAAGTTACCCCCCGCGCCAGAAAAAGGCGATGGGATTATTTGAGTGTAGTCAGCAGAAGGAGAAACACCGACACCGAGACCTTTCAGAAACCCCTCCCCGAGCGAGGATCCCAGCCTCGTAAACCTCTCAGCCATCACAGACCGAGCACATCTGACTCGGACTGCGAACACGGCTCCAAGGAAAGCAGGAAGGATGGGGAGGCTCCGGGGCTCCGCGCAGGAGCAGGCGCCCCCGCTACTCACCCAGGGCTCTGGCTCTGCCGGTACTGAGGAGCGCTCCGCGGGGTCGCAGGATCTCGGCTGGGCTCGGAGCAGATCCTGGGCTGCCACTGTCCGCCCTGGTGCGCTGGAGCCCGAGGGCCGAGGAGCTGCAGGCGCCCGGCGGCGGCGGCGCAGGCAGGGGACGGAGCGGAGGGTGGGAGGCGGCGGGCGGGCAGGGACGCCTGATCCCGGCTCTGTGCTGCTGCTGCAGCTGCTGCTGCTGCCCGGCTCCCCGGCGGCAGGGGACGGGACCCTCCCTGCTACCCACGCGGCGGCGGCGAATTTGCAACTGCTCAGCCTCTGCCGGAGGGAGGGTATAACTAACAGCCGGCCCCCCCCGCCCGCCCGCCCGCCCGCCTCCGCCGCCCGCCGCGGCTGCCGGAGCATCTCCAGCCAGCTCGCTACCATCGCCCCCCGCCCCGCTCCAGCTGTGCCGGGGGGGGGGGGCTGAACCGCAGCCCTTAGCGCCAGCAGCCCGGCAGAGGAGGGAGCTGGGGGCAGGCGGGGCAGCCCCGGAGACGGAGGCAGCAGCCAGGGGGCAGAGCAAGGCTCCACCCGAGGGCGGGTGTCCCGGGGAGAGGCCGGGTGCTGCGGGCAGCCCACCAGGGGCTCGGAGCCCCACCGTGGAGTCTTCAGCCCGCACTTACTCTTCGGGGGGAGGCAGCAGCAGGGCCAGGTAGGCCCCGTCCTACTAATGGGGTCCCGGCCCCCCGCTGCCAGGTCGCGGGCATCATCGGCTCTTCAGATTCGTTATGTTGCTGATAAGCTGCCATCCAATGCTGCCTCCACCTCTTTCTGACCTGCCACCGGCAGCCCTGCCACCCCCAGGCCCAGGACAGCCTCCTGCCTGCTGGCAGATGTTGGCCCTGGTCCTCCTCCAAATCCTGCCTCACACCTCCTTCCCCCTGGGCACAGCTCCCATCCTTCCGCCCCTGCGCTCCAGCTCAGTGTGACACCCCCGCCTCTGATCTTTCCAAACACACCTTTTATTAATACCCACATCTCACAAAGATGGATGGCCCAGGAGCGCTATTCCCTTCCCCTTTGGCCTGTGTTCTTCTCGCTCCTGCCCACCACCCTGCATGGCTTGCAGAATTGAATGTCCAGGAAAGACACCAGATCTGCAGCTTCAGGGAAGGAAGCCTCCAATTTATCCATAGAACAGACACCGCGTAGACAGCAGCACTGCAAGTTCCTCCACACTGCCAGGCCAACATGCCTAACGGGGAGGGGCCAGCTTGAGGGATATAAAGGTAATGTGGTATCCAGTCAGGTCTTGGACTGTCTGTTGGCACTGCCAACAAGGATTGCCATTAGGTTCAATTGTGACGTGGACAGCTTTCCACTAAGAACTGAACTCAGGCTAGCCTGCATCAGGGGCCTGCATCAGGGCCCATGGAAGGCAACAGGAAGACTGAGCTGAGAGTGTTTGTCCACTACTGAAGTGGTTAGGGTGTGAGCTGGTGACCTTGCAGGAGTAGGCACTACACCCCATGACTGAGCTCCTGAGCCATTTGGTGTCCCATCATCCTCAGGGTTCAAAGACATATAACAGCTAGCCCCAGGGAACACTGTACGACAAGCACAGTACTGTATTTGCAATGGAAAGCTTCCCACATTTTTAAACTGATTTTTTCATCTCTGCCCTTTTTTGAAAACTTCATGTGAGTGAAGGGGAAAAAAAATCTCTCTGGAATGTAAATTGCAGTTCACTTCCTCTGTTGATCCAGAATTACATCTCGCTCTGCTCATCATGAATTCATGGCCAGGTCCATCAGGAGTTTGCACGTGGCATGCAATCACAGCTGAACTCACTGACTGGAGGACAGCAAATCTTGTAACAAAGCCGTACCATAAAACAAGAGACTGACATTCAAGGTTTGATTTATCTTAGAATATTGCTTGTTCTGAGCAAGATGGTCATCAAAACTCAACAGGTTAGTTAAAACTGCATTTTTTCATGCCTTGGCAGATCCTGAGCCCAACACACTCCCCGAATAGCCTGGCCTGGGGAGGGCTGGAGGAAGAGGATTCCTCCTGCCCCCTCTCTGCTCCATGGGGGCTAGTTGAGCATCAACGCTGCAGGAGCCTTCGCAGCTGTTGTTACTTCCAACCTCCCCTCCCCAGGGAAAATGTGGATTCACCTATGGCCCTTCGTTAAAAATGATGCATCCAAATAGGAGTTCAAATTCCATCCTACCACTATTAAGGAAACCACACCAACACCCATATGAAGAGACAGTGGGAGTGAGAAACAGATGCTTCCCTACCCAGATGAGCAGTGTGGAGACCTAAACGCAGTAGATTTTAAAAACAATATACACAAGCATATAACACACCCCAAGCATGCTGGGAAAAAGCCATAGAGAACACAGAGTCCTGCCATGGAGTTAAAGCATAAATCACTGTCCAGCTGCAGAAGGGAGCAGAGCACACCACCCTCAGATTGTCCAGTGACAGCTGGAACTCACATTCTTTTTCTCCTGTTGCGCATGACAGACAATACTGTTACCTGCTCCCCATCTTAGACATGCACACACTTCATACAAACCCTGAGTCGACCGCTCTCATCTCAGTGCACTGCCCCTACACGTGAGAGAGTTACATTTTAAACTTGCCCAAGGCAGCTGTACATTTTGCTTCTCTTGTGCACTGTGGATACAGCAATTTGCAGCAATTGCTTGTGGGGGGGAAGGCAGTGCAGCTTCTTTCAACCTGAGCTCAACTCCCTTGTTTTTAAGCCATGCCTCCATCACTAGCACAGCACTACTCTCCTAGGAAACAGCAGAGACATCTCCCTGCACTATACTCTTTCATACCTGTAAGTAAGCCTTTTTACGTCTGCTAGACAGGATATACGAGATGAGACAATCTATCCCTGTGCAAAGGCATATTCTCATTATGAACAGTCCCAGGGTGAGCAGGATTTAGTCCATAACATGGGGAGTCGGAGAGATTTTCATGTGTTGGTGCTGCTGTCTCCAGGGACAGATTAGTGGTCATGTCATACAATTTTAAAATTGAAGGGACTTAGTCTATCTGGGACAAATTCTACCCTCTATTACACCAGTGCAACCCTATTGGCTTCAGTGACTAGAGAATATGGAATCCCATTATCATGACGTAACTGCAGAAAAAAAAACTTAGCCAATTCTAAAAGATTAATTTTAGATTTTGTGTAAGCAAAATAGTAAGCAAAGAGCTTGCAGGATCAGGCTCTTAGTGGATAATGGCTACTCAATGGTAAGGAAAAGCAGAAGAGGAATTTCATTAATGATAGCGATCTGACAAATTAAGTGGGATCAAAAGTCTGAGGCAATTTAAGAGCATGTATTACAACGTGATTGAGCTTCTTTGGCAAGACCATCACAGACTGTATTTAAGACAAACAGCAATAACCTGCCTGACTCATGTCCAAGCAGATTTGCACAATGAAAAATAAGAGGATTTAATCATTGCAGTGGATAATAGCCATTTTAAATTAAGCACCAATTGACTGTCAAAGTTCTATTTTCAGAGGCTTAACAGCTATTGTTGTAGATAGGTATCTTTTCCATCTCTAACCCATTCATCACAATGTCAGAGACAATCTAGAGTTCTGAAAAGCCAGGAAAATCTTTTGCTGTTTTCTTGTGGGTTCCTGTGTCCCTGCTATAGCCTAAAAGTTCCTGCTTTTCCTCCTACCTCACACACTCCACCCTCAAGGCTCTGCCTCATTTTCACAGTCACATCACCTGAACAGACTAGATGCAACTCCATTTTTAGCATGTCAACGTGACTCCTCAGTTGGCAAACAGGGCCTCAGCTGAGCAATCTTTCTAACTGTGCTGCCTCCCTAGCACCCCTCTCTTCCAGGAGTTAGCCCTGATTCCTGTGTCTCGCAGCTCAGCACCATCCTGAGCTACAAAGCAGGCATGTTTTTCCAGTTTTAAAAATACTAACATTTATTGGAATAAGCGTTTCTATTTTAATTCATTTAAGCAATATTAATAAACTATCAGCCCCTCCATTCCCGCACACACATAGGGTCCTTCATACTTCCCTCTACTTCTTTACATAGACGAGAGCCCTGTCCAGTGTTCTTCATGAGACTCCTGCTCTGCAGATTGGGAGAGGGTGCGAAGTAGGGTTGCCAAGAGTCCCATGTTATTTAAATAGAAAATTGCCTGTCCCATACTAAATCAATACAGGATGCCTTTTATCCTGTATTTCAACATATTAAAATATTATCATTATGCAAAGCCAGTTTTATTATTACTTTACCTTCTAAGGATACAAAGTTTGTAAAATTAGACTATGTAGTAATGCAGAATCGGTCCCATGATTTACTGAACCAATGAACCTAGAGCACAGAGGTTCCAAAACTATGGAGCACAGCCCCTGGGGAGAGGCGATAAGGTTATTGTGAAGACCTGATGGGGCCATGTTGAAAGGCTGGAGTCAGGAGGCGGCTCTATCCAGTAGGGGAAGTGGGCAGGTGTTCTCAGCTATCAGGATCAGGCTCCCTGCCCACCTCGCTCCCTCTCATTGCTGCAGCACCAGTGGTTATGCTCCTCTGCTGGACATGTTGGCAGAGACTCTGCAAGTGGAGAATGAAAGGCTACACCCCGGGAACAGAGCCCTGCAAATCTGCAGATATCCACTTTATATCCGTGGACCCATTTTGCAGACTGTAGATTGGATATGGATACAAATTTGGTATCTGCCCAGGGCTCTATTGATAGCAGCTCTGGGGTTGCTCAACCCTGAACAGCTGATCTGCAGTCCTAGCTTCCCGGCGCCAGCCCTAAGTGGAGGAACATCTGATCGGGGCCAGCAGGGGCTCTGAACAGCTGAGTGATTAGCAGCTGGGGGCTAGCCCCCCCAAGCAGCTGTTCCATGGTGAGACCCAGCCCATCATCAGCTGTTCAGCGGCCATCAGCAGCCAGACCCCCACTACACTGTCAATCAACTGATTGGCTGCCAGTCCCCGCCCCCCAACTACCTGATGGACAGCTACTCCCCTCCCACCTCCCCCCCCCCCCCGCCAGCTGCCGACCAGCTGATGGACAGACAACACCCCTCCCCCCCAGGCTGCTGATCGGCCAATCATCTGATCGGCAGCCAGCTGACATAGGGCCAGCCCCCTGCCCCAGAGCTGGTGCCCAGCCCCTCCCCTTCACTACCCATCAGTTGGCCGCCAAACAGCTGATGTGCGGGGGGCATGCCACCAAACAGCTGATTGAGTAGCTGGGGTTGGCTGCCATCAGCTGTTCGGGGGATCTGGGAGCTCGTGCTATCAGCACAGAATGAGCAACCTTCAGTGGTGAAAAAACAGGTTCAGGACTATTTAGAAAATCTGGACATGCACAAGTTCATGGGGCCGGATGCAATACACCCATGGGTGCTGAGGGAGTTGGCTACTGAGATTGCAGAAACATTGGCCATTATCTCTGAAAACTCATGGTGATCAGGGGAGATCCTGGACAATTGGAAAAAGGCAAATATAGTAACCATCTTTAAAAAAGGGAAGGAAGAGGATCCAGGGAACTACAGATCAGTCAGTCTCACATCAGACTTTGAAAAAACCATGGAGCAGGTCCTCAAGGAATCCATTTTGAAGCACTTGGAGGAAAGGAAGGTGATCAGGAACAGTCAGCATGGATTCACCAAGGACAATTCATGCCTGACCAACTTGATTGCCTTCTATGATGAGATGTCGGAGTCTATGAATGTGAGGAAAATCATGGATGTGATCTAGCTTGACTTTAGCAAAGTTTTTGATATGGTCTCCCACAGTATTCTTGCCAGCAAGTTACAGTAGTATGGTTTGGATGAATGGACTATAAGATGGATAAAAAACCGGCTAGATCGTTAGGCTCAATGCGTAGTGATCAATGGTTTGATGTTTAGTTGGTAGCTGGTTTTAAGTGGACTGCCCCAGGGGTCGGTCCTGGGGCCGATTTTGTTCAACATCTTCATTAATGATCTGGAGGATGGGGTGGATTGTATCCTCAGCAAATTCATGGATGACACTAAGCTGGGGGGAGTGGTAGATATGCTGGAGGGTATGGATAGGATACAGAATAACCTGGATAAATCAGAAGATTGGGCCAAAAGAGATCTGATGAGGTTCATCTAGGACAAATGCAGGGTCCTGCAGTTAGGACTGAAGAATCCCATGCACTGCTACAGACTGCGGACCAACTGGCTAGGCAGCAGTTCTGCAGAAAAGGACCAGGGGCTTATAGGGGACAAGAAGCTGGATATGAGTCAGAAATGTGCCCTGGTTATCAAGAAGGCTAATAGCATATTGGGCTGCATTAGTAGGAGCATTGCCAGCAGATAAAGGGAAGTGATTATTCCCCTTTATTTGGCACTGGTGAGGCCACATCTGGATCAGTGTGTCCAGTTTTGGGCTCCCCGTTATAGAAAGGATGTGGACAAAGTGCACATTTATTAAACCATATAGCTTTCTTATACAGTACACCAGCACGCACACCCAGACACTCCTCCTGGGAGGTGCTGCGTGAAGATGTGCTGCTGTGGTGCGGATGTGAAAACACATAACAGGGCTAGTGGATCACAGGTTGGATACATGCTGATTCTGCTGGATGCGGCTCCACATTTTTGTGTCTGCGCAGGGCTCTACCTGAGAGTACTGACCCTAGTATCAGACAGAGCCCGTTCCCCACCTTGGCATTTCAGAGCAGCTCTAGGGCACACAGCCCCGTCCACTTGCCCTGCCCCGCCCCACAGAGCCTGCACAGGGAAAGCAGCCAAAGCTGCATTCAAGGGCTGGAGTCAGCAGTGGGCCCTATCCAGCAGGGAGCCAGTACTCATGAGTGCATCTTTCCACTCCCCTCCCCACCCCAGCCCTTCAGTGGTGTCCTGGTCACTAATAGAGCTGGGTCCCAGCAGCCAAAACTGCCTGACTGATGCAAGGAGGGGAAGGTTTCTTCAATTGCCACATGGTTAGTACCACTCACTCCCTTTGACACTGGGCACCCTGCCCCTGGCCCCCGTGGATACAGGGTACCCCTGCCAATCCGAGTGTGGGGAGGGGAAGACAAAACCTGTAGACCAAACAGAGCATGCAGTACCTTATGCCTCCATGGCTTGGGACCCTCCTTGACATGGGTTCTGGGGGCAGGGGCTTTCCATGGGAGCAGCAGCCGCCTGTCCTGGGCAGAACTGGGCCCCTTGTTTGTTAGAGTCGTTTCTGCTGACTTGGCTACCAAAGGCATGTTTTTACTTCTGCTAGAACTTCAGAGCCCGCAACAGCAGCTAGAACAACAAGCAACAACCATTCTATTTATAAAGCATTGCCAGGCCTCCTCCTGTAGGCCTTGAAGCCTGTACATCACAGTAAAACAATCTGAAAAGCACTGAAACACATTTACCTAAAAGACCACCCTCTAAAAGATTAACAAAGAAATCCAGTAGTCCAGGGTGTCCACAAAGACAGGGTGATACAGGGCAAAAGGCAACATGGTGTTGGGAGGGAAGAAAATAGCTATCCATATAAGCAACAGTGATCACAAGGAGAAAGCACCCTTGGCAGAACAATATTTTAAAACATTTTTTTTTTAAATGGAACAGAGAAAGATGGATTTCAGGGGAAATGGGTTCTGTCCTCCAGACCCACCACAGCAAAGGTCCTGCCACCTACTGACATAGCGGGAGATGCAGTGGTGGGAACTTTCAGCAATGGGTGGGATCAGATATGCATCATGCCAAGATTTAAGGAGGAAGTTTCAGGGCCTACCTACACCATTAAGGGCTTTCAAAAATCAACAGGGCAACTAAAAAAAAATCAGTGGGCAGCCAAGAATACATGGTTGGCCTCATAGGGTAACTGAGTTCAAGCCAGTGGAGCATATGGGCTGCAGAAGCTACAAGCAATGGAGAAGCCCAGCTCAGAGGGAAATACAATAATCCAGCCCTGTGCTCACATGGCGAATGTTACTGTTATGAGGTTTTGATGTGCCAAATAAGAGTGAAGTCTGGTGCAATTTAGAAAATTCAAATATCATTTCAGATATTTTAAAATGTATAACCAGTCTTAATAAATGGTACTGTATCTGGTAGCAATTACTAGTCCTCAGACTAGCTGTGTAAACCAAGGTACAGGGGGGTTAAGTAACATGCTTAAGGTCACAAAGTAAGTCAATGGCCAAGCTTGGAACAGAGCCCAGTTTTTCTGTCTCCCATTCCAGTTCCTGATCCACTGAGTGATAGCATCAAAGTTACTGCCTCCTAATTAAAGTGGCACTAATATGTCACCTCAATACTGTATTAGTTTGCATATGATTTGTGATGAAAGGTGTAATGTCCATCAGGATAAAATTTTCAGACAGCAAATCTTCCAATAATGAAGTCAGATCAATGCATCAAGTCCAGCAAAAAAGGGCTGGACAGAAGCTTCTTCACCACCACTTAACATCACCACAGTAGAGAGAGCCAGAAATGTTGCTACACAACGAGGAGGAACTCCCTCCTTCTACCCCAGGAGCTAAGTGTAACTGCCTGTCCAGCACGTCCAGTCCGGACACAAAGGATCATGCACGCCTGAATCTTAAATATGAGTTCACTCAACCACTGCATTAGGCATTGTAAAAATACCTCCTAAGGGGCTACCACTTTGCACCCAAAAGCTTACAATAAAAGAAAGAAATACTGAGAGGACAAACAGAAGCACAGAGAAGTAACCGACATAATACAGCAGCTCAGTGGCAGTGCTGGGAAGGGAACTTGCCTACCTGAGTCTAGACCATTCTGCCTCCTCATTGTGCACAGCAATGTAGTTGATACTCGGGATAGGCTGCATCCTGGCATACTGCCACTTAAAAAAAAAAAAAAAGACATCTAGAGAGTCATAGCTGAGTTAACTGTTATGAAAATATTTTAATAAAAGACATTTGTGATCCAGCACTAAAGTAACTTTAAAAAACATCATGGGGAATATAGTTAAATTTAGTAAACGCCACTACAAAAAAAGAAAACCCTCTTCCATACTTTTCACCAACAGTATACAGGAGTGAAATTTGGCAGAAGCATCCACAATATCACATACCCTACTCTGCTGGAATCTTGTTGAAGGCAATTAATTCTTAATTAGCAATGCTCCAACAGACAACAGAAGCAAGGACTATTTGTAGACTTGTTCTGAGCTGTCATCTGTAACATATATAAAGAAGCCGATGCATTAGCTAAGTGTCTATTTAGGCACATCAGGCCTGCTGCATTCTGTATCAATTTAGCATTCATCACTATAACTAAGACCACTGCCTGGTTCCTACAGTGATAAAAGTCACTCACATTAAAGGTGGACTAGGTATTTCTGAATGTGCTCACATACCACTGCCACTTCATCATCGAATGCTTCTTCGCCAGCACGGCAAAACTGAAGCATTTCCACCAAAAATGGTTTGACTTTAAACACAAGGATTGCTTACACAGAGTGGTTAATATTTTAACATTTATTTAGAGAGCAAAATCACTGCCACAGACTGCATACCAAAACTAGTGCCTTTGCAGGGGGAAAAAACATTATCTATCTATCTAATCTATCTATTGGAAATGCTAGTTGAGGAGTTTATCACATTTTCACAGAGTACTGATTGAAAACTATGGTTTCTGAGTAGTGCTTAAATACATTACTAAAGTGAAGCACCATTAGGAACACCAGAGCCATGTGCAATTTGCTGTTGGTGGGACAACTATTTTCCTCCATAGCAAGTTAAAGTTAAAAAGGAAAGTCAGTAACTAAAGTACATTGTAGCAAACAGCACTGATTATATCCTTCAGTTTGCAAAATTCTCAACTGCTAGCAGAACAAAAAGCAGCAGATACAGATTCCTACTTTCCTGGGACAAATTTCAAAAACTAATACTGATGAGTGTGGTGGAAAGATAAGAGAAGACACACACATGTGCTCAATTTACTGTCCTAGTTTTCCAGCAACGAATGGTGTCTATTTGATTGTCAGGACAGAGAAACCCTGGTCATAATGAACTGATTTGCTGGCAAATCTTATGGGGGAAAAGAAGTCTCTCAGAAACTCCTGTTAATGGCAGTAGAGTGCTTTGAATCCTATATTGCAATAAAGCACATGAATAATATTATTCAGATCATTGTAGAATATGCCTAGTATACCAGTCCCACATGGAAAAGGCCCTATCCATAGCGAAGCTAGAATTGTTCCTGCTGTCACTGGAATTTAGGCAACTAGTGCCTAAATCCCTTTTGAAAATGAGCCTTGGGCATTGCAACGCTGAGCACAGCAATGCCTAAATACCTGGGTCTAAATACCTGGGTCTAACCTGGGTCTAACACTTTCAGAATCCTGGAGGTCAAATCATCCCTGGAAATGTTTTGTGACACGAAAAGAAAGTAATTTCAGTGATGGGCAAATATGTGATTTATTTATTTATTTTTGGCAAGAGAAATTAAATTGCAAAGGAAAGTTAAAGATATATAAATCTAGGGAGACACTGAGAAAAGGCAAGTCAGGGTAGACTTTTGGAAGTAAACGTATAAAAGGTGCAAGGTTAGGAATGTCACCCAAGAGATAGAAGTTGGCAAATGCCCCAGATCCCACTTTGTGCATGTGCATGAATTTAGCCCATTGTCTTGGAAGGAAGGAAGATGTTTTGACTGGGGTTAAGAATTGTCATTATGATGATGTATGGCAGGTACAATGTGCTGGGTATACATTTTTAAAAGACTCCTTCAGAAGTTCTAATTTCAGCTTTCCCTGAATGCTTTATAGATAGAAGAGCTACTCATGCACCATGTTTAGAACTGCATATGGCTAGCAAAGTCATGGAGTGCAGATGAACCATGGCATCAATAAGTTTCATTACCATCATCAATTACTGATGTTAAACATAGATCATATTAAAAGGAGGGAAATAGACCCATTGAGAAGGAGAATTTAATTGACCTAAGGAGACAGCCAGAATTATCAGTCAATAACCTCTATTTATTTATTTATTTAGCATATTACAGGACCCAGTGTATGTAAATACTTGCTATTTTCACCTAGTGCATCATTTTGGGGCCAGTTCTGGAGGTTCTCAGCATACAGACCTCTCCTGCTGACTTCAGTGGAGATCTATAAGTGGAAGGTTTGCAGAATTGGGCCATAAGGGTAAAGTTTTCAGGGGGATTTAGGAGCCTAAGTGGCTTAGGCACCTAAGTGCATAAGGGGGAGATTTTCAAAGGTACAAATGGCAATTAGGTGACTAGGTCTCTCTCTGACTTTCCATGAGCGCTAGGTACCTATCTGACATTGGCGCCTTTGAAAAAACATTCCCTCAAGTTACTTCAGCTCTTTTGAGAATTTTACTGGAAGTGTTTGCTTCCCAACAGCAAAGGTTCTCCTTTGGAGGAAGAAGCAGGTCCTCCTTATTTCTCTTTTAAGGGCCTGATTTGCAGAGGTGCTGAGGACCTGCTGTTCCCACTGATATCTCAAGGTGATTATCATACTGCCAAGACGCATCAGTCAGAGGAGGACACCACTGCATTGGACAACGCACAAAGGCATAGTAAGAGTCAGTCCTTTCACTGGAGAGCTCACAGTCTAGGTTAAAACACAAAAAGCAGATGTAACATAAGATGGAGAGGGAAGGGGGGGAAGACAAGGATAACAGTGATGGGAATAGGTGAGTCACATAGATTAGCTGCGTGCACAATCTCAAGGGATTTTTTTAAGGTCTAAATAAAAAATGAATATTAATGATTTCAGCAGTCCCTGCTGAGTACCTGCCTAGCTATCATCATTTAGCTTCAGCATCTGAAAATCAGGGGTGAAATCACTGGCAAAAGGGATTTCATTTGACTTCCATAGGTGCAGGACTTCACCTTAGATTCTTAAGCCAAACGTATTATTCATACTGTGAAATATTGAGATGTGGCTCCAAAATGATTAGCCTGGAACTGCTGAACTCATTAGCAATTATTCCAAAGTTTTGCAACTCCACAGAAGATGTTTCAGAGTTTAGAAGCCTGGAAAGTATGCAATTAACTGATATGTGACTTAAAAGCATCACTCTGATACTAGAGTTTACAGCTAAATTCATGGTCAGTCCAGAGTTTGAGATCATTACAGCAGCCATTAAAGAACTTCTAAACTCTGTAATGGTGACTCTGAAACTTAAAAGCTCTGTTATGTTAGGGCAGGTCTACATTAGAAGTGCTATATCGGTGCAGCTGCACTGATGTGTCTGGTGAAGAGAGCTGGAGAGCTCTCTCCCCTCAGCATAATTACTCCATCTCCACAAGAGGCGGAAGCTATGTCAGTGGAAGAGAGTCTCCCATCATCATAGCGCTGGTGTGGACAGTGCTTAGGTGACTGTAACTTGTATCGCTCGGGAGGGTGCCTTTTTTACATCCCTAAGCCATGTAAATTAGGTCGACTTAAGTGGTAGTGTAAGACCAGCCCTCAGGCACAGACTGCAGCTTTGCATGTTGCAGAAGCTTAATTATGGTCATTGGAAGCAGGTTCAAATTAGAGCATTTTTAAGGCCACTCTAACTCGCACTTGGGATGCAGCCCAGTACAGACTGATTCCAGGAAGGTCCATTGATTAATTTCGTATATTCCCCAGATTGAGCTCTTCAGGCATAAAACTAAGTATGCAAAATTTCAGTCCAAAAGGAACTGTAACAAAATTAGAGGGGGCTTCAAAATCAGGCTGAGAAAGGAAACTGTCTTGCAAGTTTAATTATGGAGGCACTATTAGGGCTCCATATCCAATATTGCATTGCCTCTATGTGCTAAGGCTCCATTAGCCCAGCATGGAAGTACTTTGGGGACCTGAGTCACATGCATGCTGATTAGCCCTGGGAGGCTGATTGTCATTTCACTGGGGGTGAAATTCAAACCCTGCAAGGGGACCATATTTTGAGCATTCAGGTGAAGAATAAGCCATGTGGTAACCCTCTTGTGCATTAATTAAGTCTGTTTATAGAACCAAGCATCCAAAGATGTCACGGCCTGAACTTCTCTCTCACTGTTCATATAATTTGCAGGGTAGTGTCAAAAGTCTTAAGCGTTACTAATCCCAGTGAATAAAAAGCCAAGAGGATTCTAAACTCTGGGTCTCCAGGTATTCATAAAAGAATGCTGCCATTATGCCCCAGGTCTGTTCAAGGACTTCTTTTCTCTTTCATTCTATAAATGTCACTGAACAGCAGGACATAAAATATGCATCAGTTAGGAAAACCCCCCAAAAGTTAACATTTCCAGTCATATCAACCTCAAATGTACACAGATGTAAGGCGAAGCACAATCAAAAATGAGAGAAGAAATTTGATTCAACCGATATTGGAACCTAGCCCTAAATTAGAAATTTATAGTAATGCAATGCAGAATTTTTTTCAAAATTTAGTTATTTGTGTTAGATATAATGAATGCTGCTGAATGTAGATGACTTATCTCAATTTTCCACAGCAAAAAAATGCAAATAAATTAGCATTAATGCAGCATCAAGGTGAAGAAAACAAGTACTCAAATGTCAGTAAAAAACAAAGTTAAGCGCCAAAAATGTGACAATTTAACTAGTGCACATTGCATGTAGAGCATCTATTAACTACAAAACCAATATATTAAGGTTTATATTTTACAATGGAAGCATGAATGGGAAAAAATATACTGTGAATGTGAATAATAGATACAAGATTCCTGAATCTCAATATTCCATCAAACTAGCTATTTACATTTAAGGTTCCTGTTTTAAAAAATAAAATACTAGAAGTATGGTAACTATTGTTGTCTTGTAATTTCTTACATCCAGTGGTATTCTAAGTGCTACAGGTCTCCAGCCTGCCATATCTAACACATATTCTTAATAGACCTTATATACTTTGCTTCTTCAAAGAAGCCTGTAAGATTCTTCTATT
Organism: Emydura macquarii macquarii; assembly: GCF_026122565.2. Lineage (NCBI taxonomy): Eukaryota > Metazoa > Chordata > Testudines > Chelidae > Emydura > Emydura macquarii. The sequence continues at coordinate 4,929,694 of NW_027132983.1, read as the reverse complement.
ATCAGCTTGCTGACCTTACAAGCTCCACCTGCTTCAACACCACATTAGGACAGCCTTAATTTAGGCATGCTTAAAAATATGTTCTATATTGCTAAAGAACAAAGGACCATATATACAGTCAGAGGAACTAGGTTTAACACAATGGGGATTGTTCTCTCTAGAAGCAGCACTGTTTTTTATCATCTTTTGACTTTATTTTAATAGTGTGTTGTAGTAGGACCTCCCACCAGAGTAACTTATTCCTGTGCATAAATGTGTGTAGGATCAGGCCTTAGGTTGATATCATTATATGTACCAGGTGAAACCTTGTTATGAGTTGAGTTAAAACCCCACTGAGATTGATAGGCATGAACTCACTCTTCAGTTAACATAACTGTAAGCATAAGTCCCTACCTAAGACAAAAGGGGTGTGTGAACCCACCCAAGCTGAGTATTGCATTAGGGCATTGTTCCCCTCCTCTGTGAAGAAAATATCCTGCACCAGGTCTATCCAGTGTGGCCAGCCAGCGCATTGGACAGCCCGAGCCAAGGCTCCACCCACTCCTATCCCTTTGAGTAGATCTACAGTGCAGCTGGAGGTATAGTTTACAGCTCAGGTAGATGTACATGCACCATCATTGATTGAGCCAGCGTGCTAAAAATGGCAGTGTAGCCACAGTGACATGGGCAGTGGTTCAGGCTATCTGCCCGCGTATGTACCTAGGGTCCAGGCCAGGATTATACTCATCTGGTTAGCCTGAGCCACCGCTCACACTACTACAGCTATGCTGCTATTTTTGGGATGCGAGCTTGAACAAAGCTAGCATGTGTTCATCTAACCGAGCTGGAAATTACATCTCCAGCTGCAGTGTATATAAGGACATAAGAACGGCCATACTAGGTTGGACCAACGGTCCATCTAGCTCAGTAGCCTGTCTTCCAAAAGTGGCCAGTTCCAGTTGTTTCAGAGGGAATGAATAGGACAGGGCAATCTTTGAGTGATCCATCCTCTGTTGTCGAGTCCCAGCTTCTGACAAGCAGAGGTTTAGGGAGACCCAGAACTTCGAGTTGCATCCCTGACCATCTTGGTGAATACCCATCGATGGACCTGTATTCCAGGAATTAAGTACTTTGGTGTATATGGTGGGAAGAGGGACAGAAGAGGATGTAGTAACCTCACAGATACTACTCTCCACCTCACACACTGTGGGTAGCCAGCACAAGGACGTAATAGGGTGCTTCACACAACACACAGCTGACCTGTGGAACTCATTGCTGGGGATGCTGCGAAGGCCAAAAGTATAACTGGGTTCAAAAAAGAATTTAAAAAAGTTCATGAAGGATGGGTCCATCAAAGGCTATTCGGCAAGATGGTCAGGGATACAACCCCATGCTCTGGGTATCCCTAAATCTCTAACTGCTGGAGGCTGGGACTGGATAACAGGGGACGGATAACACAATAAATTGCCCTTTTATGTTCACTCGCTCTGAAGAATCTGGCACTGGCCACAGTTGGAAAACAGGATACTGAACTAGCTGCACCATTGGTCTGACCCAATATGGCTGTTCTTACATTCTCTTATTCCCATGCATGGTCAAGTAAAACAGGCCATTTTGCCTCCATGTTATTAAACAGTTTTGTTTTTGAATTGCAACAAAGGTGACCCCTCAGCACGATTTTACAACATACTGGCAGTTACACGGGGTTTGTAACACTGACCTGTAATGTGAGTCTGTGATTGTGTTGAAATGCCTGAACCCAGTGGGACTGCTGTGACAGCCTTAAGGCAAGACACCTGTTGGCCCCTCTGGCTTAGTTTCTCCCCATAATGCTGTGCTGTTCACATAGCTCTTGTGTGTATGTAGCTCTTTATACACATTATTTCTCAATCCTTTGCTTCACTGCTACTTTGCTAACTGCATCCTGAAGTTCTAAGTTCCCTTTTCTGTTTACCAGTCAGAACACTGGTCAGACACAAAAACAGCCCATCTATGTGTCCATTTGACTGAAACAAAATTTGGCTGCTGCCTAATGGCTTGCTCAGGAAGTGTTTGGGTTGCATTAGAATGAAGGGACTAAAGAAAGTTTCTGAGCTGCATTCAGAAACTTACATGAAAGATGAAGAACTGTAGTGAATGGCATCAAATCTGTATACTACTTCAGAGCAGAAGCTGTCAGGAAGCAATTTTTATCTCCAACATACACTACATTATTTTATTACCAGCTCATGCAGGTTTAAATCACAGATTCTCTATTTTTAAATTATTTTACATTAGCATGAGAGACAAGACTCAAACATTCAAGGAAAAAAATAAAGTATCTATTTCAAGAGAGAGGAACACCTGGGTGTAGAAACCCCTAGCACTTTTCTTTTTTTAAGTTTTGAAGTACACAGGACTTCTCAAGTTTCATTAAATATTTTCTCCTTAATTTAAAACGTTATTTTACAATGCCCATTTGATTTTTAAAATCTGAGCCATTTCCTCAGCTGTTGTAAAGTGGCTTATATTTGCTGTAAATGTGTATTTTTAATAGTATGGAAGCTGTTACTATGGAGAAAAAGATCTTGTTTGAAAGTTAGTTCTTTCTCTGCTTCTACGACCACCAAGGAAATAAAATAATAAATGACCATCACCACCCCAGGACCTCCGCACTCAAATTCAACAACAGTTAAAAGAGACTTGTACCTCCAGAGTTCCAAGTTCAGTCAGAAATCCAGGATCTTGGCATGGATTCTAGATTGGGTAAAACAAGTTGTTCCATTGCTACATATTTCCCTGATTTATTGGTTTTGACTTTCAAACAAAAGTATACAATAATAATAAATCCTAGGATGTTCAGCTTTGTATCTTTGGTCACTCGGTGGGAAAAAAGACATCAAAACTCTAATGTATGCCATGACTTGGCATAAAAAGCTCTTTAGGCACGATCTCTTTTATATTTCCTAAAAACAGCACACTCACACCCACAATTATTTTGATACCAATTATATTGATTTAGTTATAAAAAGGCATAACAGATACATAATAGAGCCCTTCAGGCTGCTGTATTATGTTAGCGATGCCTAGCTCAGCAAAAGACTTGCTTAGTTTTGTATAATCCCTACCCATGGCATTATCAAAATGGCCATAAAAGTCCCAGGTCTATTACATGTTACACATACTCCTTGGAATAGAAAATAAAAAAGTAATTTTTAACTGAGGTACAATTAATTTTATTGAATTTCTGTTGTTCGCTTAGACAGTTTCTGTTCTCTAATGCACTGAAATGGCAAACTAAGCTTACAACAGCTAAATAAATTGACATGCTCTTACAGGGCATGATAATTGATTTGTGTGATTGGAACAGAAAGAATAGTTTTAAAAAGCAACACAAAATGGAAAATGATCAAACAAAAAGATGCTTTGATAATTTTATTTCCCATCTTCCCATCCTACAACTAGCTCCCCACAATTCTGTATTGTGCCAAAATCTTAGAGCCAGTTGTTTCCCAACTTTCATCGCTTACTGCAAGATGTATACCTATGGCCAAAAGTAGATATTTCGAAAGGGTCCCAGAGCAGTCTAAATCCAAAGTTTGGTCCTGATTCATTTGCTCAATTTATTGGTATCTACCACAATCCAAATTTAATTAAATCACCCAGAAGGCAATTCCTTATATTTTAATTTTTTTTAATTATAGAAGCACAACCTGCAAGTGCTTTATTCACTCTGGTGCATCACATTGTGAAATGTCTCAGATAATATAGGCCACTGGGTTATGGGGGAATCTGTTATATGAGGTCAGATGTTTGTTTATTACTCAGTTAAGAACAAGCTATCCCAAAAGACATGAAGTTGCCTGGGATCTTTATCCTTACCAACATTTGTCTCTATATACAATCAAAAGAATAGATATGTGGTCCAGAGTCATGTACCATCTTGTAATTATTTTACACATTTTACTAGAAATGTGCAATAGGAACTGAGGATTCTTGTCATACTCTTTTGGTAACAAAGTTTTTAATTGGCAGCCTGAGCTATGTAATGGCAGTCTTGTAGCATGCCTGATATAAATATGTGATCTACATATCAAAATGCTTTAAATATTCTTCTGCACAGCAAAGGTATGGAACTGAAGACAGGGGCGGATGGAGAAATCCAGTGACTTAGATATGGGAATTTTGGAACAAAAGAGGGTGATCGTTAGTATTTAATAATTCAATACACAGAATGATCTTCCAACTTATAGCTATTTAAAAGTGTTGGTGTGCATGCGCTAAAGGACTTTTGGAGCTGTGCTAGGAAGTGAACACCAAATCAAATTATGAACTTTGGGCTTGTCTGCATCAGCACTTAAAAATGTTACTATTTCTGTTTTAATTCTCCTACAGCACCTTCCCTTCCCAAACCTGAATTACCTGAATACACTTGCGTTATTAAATTTACATTTAAGTACTTCTCCCTTGGGAGCATACAACAATATGAAAACCCACCTAGCTCCAGACAAAATCTCATGAATTACTAATTTTTTTCTAAAATAGTACAAAAATTATTTCCCAGACTTCCAGATCCATGGAGTGTATTTGCATATTGGACTAGACAATAGATGAAGTCACAACAGTGCCATCTACTGGGAACTGTCTTGCACATAAAGCTAGACAAAATTTTTCAACAGAAACTGTTTTTTGGATGGTGGGTGGTTGAAAAGTGCAGATTTGGGGACACTGAAACCTGTCACAAATTCATTCTGATTTTGCTGAATTGTTTTGGTTGAAAATAACCACACAAAAATAAAGTAAAAAAAAATCTAAACATTTTGTTTCAACATTTTCAAAGTGAAACCTTTTTTTATTCAAAACAAACAGTTTCAAAATTTCCTTTTATCTTATTAAAAATAAAACATCAAAAATATTTTAGAGCGGTCAAATTGAAATGATAGGTTTTGATTTTGACAAAACAAATAATTTAATTCAACCTCAAATGAATTTTTCTTCAACTTTTCATTTCACCAAAAATTTTGAATTATTTTTTAAAAAATTGCTAGTAAACCAAAATAGTCTGTTATTTGCCCAAGTTGTATATAGCTGTTTTATACAGTGTGGTTTACATACACAATTAAGATATGTATAAGCAAGTGTATATAAATCATGCTGTGTAAGCCACTATTCTACTGCTAAGTTTAAGCAGTGTTCTTTATTAGCGAGGTATTAGGGTTAGAGTACTGCAATGAAAAAGAACCAAGTTTCAATTTTCAGCTGAACAACAGTTACTAACTTTAATATAATCTAAATGATAGAATTTAAGCATACATCTCTAGCTATAGAATAAAAAGCTAAAATTACAGTGAGAAGCATTGTAAGTATTTTATATATTAAAAACATGCATTGGCCAGAGGGCTGCAACTCTTAAATCACTGGTCTGAACAAAAATCATTACCCTTACGATGGCTGTTTAATGACCTTAAGTCCTACTGTATTTTTCAGTGCCAATTCAGGAAAGCATCCCCATTCAGGGCAGAACTTCAGCCCATGCTTAAAGTTAAGCCATAGTGTCCAAATCATAACATCCTAAAAATATATATAATTGGCACCATTATTGGCAGTTTCACTGGAAAGATCTAGGATTGAATGTTCATGCAGACTGAAGGACAGGTGGCCACACCTTTCAGTAAACAGATTAAAGCATCCAGGTCTATTCTGTCTTTTACATTTTTTTCTCTGTAGGCTTATGCCTTTATTACAGTGCATTGGACACAGGATTTGCCATTGTGGATCAGACTATTGGTCCATCAAATCCAGAATTATGCCCCTGGCAGTGGCCAATGCTAGATTGCTTCAGAAGCAGCCAAAACTTGCATTATGAACCAGGCCAATTATGCAATGCTCTAGGGAGGAATGGGGACAAGCAGAGAGAACATGGCATACTTCCCCCCCAAATCCCTGTCTTCAAATTTCATAGGGGCTCAAATTCAGCTATAATTAGGCAAACTGAAGGCCTGTGATTTCTTCCAAGTGAAAAATCTTCAGAAGGGCCAGGAATCTGTGTGTGTTGCAATTTGTAGAATTATTATCGTTCGTGTGTCTGGAGGAGAAGAGATTATGCCCTACAGAAGATGCAGAGGACATTACCTCCAACACCTATGTTCGTCCTGAAATCCATAAAGAAAGCTCATGGCACCTCAGTACATCTATGGAGGGCTTGGGCATTTGTGCACATGCCCAGTATCTACCCACCATGCCCTTTCTTCCTCAATTTCCACAGCAACACATCACCTTCAAAAGCCATTTTCCAAAAGGCTCCATATTTGTGGCATTCGCCAAGCCCCTCTTCAGGGTGCAAGGGGAAGAATCCACCTAAGGTAACGATGTCAAAGTCAACACCATTATACACGTGAAAATCCACACAAGATTGCTACCTTTTCCAGCATCATAGTCCCTCAGTTACCCAGATCCATTCCTCCCTGCCCAGCCATACCCCCTCCAGCCCCAATATGGCAGAGCTCCAAACATATGGCAGTGGTTTACATGCAGCCACTTTGTGGAAGTAGACAAGGCTATATTAATTACTTTAAATGTGTATTTATTCTGATTGGTTTTAGAATGTGCCTATCTACTGCTCTGGGCACAGTGAAATACCTTTAAAAACTACAAATTTTACCAGTGAAATCAGACATTGCTTCATGCCCAGTAATACCTTCAAAATGAACTGAAATCACTGCCAATTCTTACCTTGGCTCCCTCCACCCTTTCTAATTCATGCAATTGGAAAGCTTAGAACAACAGACACCTATCACATGACAATAATTGGGGACTGACAGCCCACCACAACCCCTTATACATGGCAATTACTGGGTCTAACAAGCATAAAAAAAGTAAAAAAAGAATGGAGTTGGGAGCTATATCAGTGACCTGAAGTCCCTAAAAGACACATGGACACTCAGTCACACCATCCCACCATCTTTCACATTCTGCGCTCAGGTACCCTCTATTATTTCCCCCTTTTCCTACTTCCAAGAATATCATCATTCTTTCCCCAACTTGCCTTCAGGAGTGTCAGAACACTACTCTCAATTATCTCTTATTGACATTTTCAACCCAATGTCAAGAAAGAGTGGTTTAGATAAATTTTGAAAAGGCTTAATTAAACATCTGAACTTTTGGATGCATATATGAACTGCAGCTGAGATTTTCAAAAATGACTTCTGATTTTGGGTCTGGGAAGAATCTTAATTTCAGAAAGTGTTGTGTACTTGACCTCTGGAAATCGAGCCCCTTTAAGATATGTCACACATTGGGCAACCAAAATCAATAGTCATGTTTTAATAAAATAAATTAAATAAATAAAAATAATTTTAAAAACAGTGAAGAAAGGGACTAAACTTTCATGGAACTTTCAACCCATTTTTTCAGCCAGGTCTGGATCTTAACAAACTTTTAAAACCATGCTCCATTCTGAGTTCAAATAGGCCCTAAACAAAAAGGGAACAAAAAATTCTTGGGCTTCTTCTACTCCCCCCAAATAAACAAAGTAACAACTCAGTGGTCTGCAGAGGTGATGTTCAATGGCTTAATAACGTGCTAACAAAACAGATACTACATCAACGATGTCTTAAAGACCTGCTTCTGCCATACAACCAGGACTGTGTATAGAAACTAGAGCTGGTCAAAAAAGTTTCCATCAACATTTTTTTTGATGGAAAAAATTGGGTTTTTGACAACATGAAAAATGTCATTGAAACTTTCTGCTTTCCTTATTTTTTTATTATTTGTTGGAAGACTGAAAACCCAGGATTGGTCTGCTTTTTGTTGGTTGTCTGGTTTTGACATGAAAAATTAAAATAAGTATTACTTCAGTTTTCAATGAAAAGTCAAAGTTTTCCAGGGGAAAAAAATGTGACTGGTTCTAAACCCCTCTCCCCTATTTATTCTTCCCCTCATCCTGCCTTCTGTCTCCACAGAGAGTGAGCTCCTCCAGGAACTTCCTCTCGCATTTCAGGAATATCTGGGAAACACACAGCACACCATTTGTGTTGTCATAACATTAGTAATAATATTAAATAATGACTATGACTAGCATGAGTCTCGCAGACTGGCTCACCCTCCCCAAATCCCCATTTATCCATTTCAGTTCATACCTCATAAGGTCTTCCCATGGATGCAACACTTGATTTTCAGATAGTTATGCCTTGCAGACAAAGATAAATGAAATATATATTTTCAATATATTGGTTTAAATAAGTTAAAATGTTTTCTGGACTATTATGGAGAATGTAATATTTAATGTGCTGAAAGAATATTTTATATTCTACTCAATGTATGTTTGTAAAGCAAATTTAAATTGAACTTGTTATAAGTATTTCACCGTGTTCATTGCATTTCTGTTTAATCCTCAGTCTACGGAGGTTCTTGAACATCTGACGACCTTCACACTGTACTTTGCGCATTCTAGTATGATGACAACCTAAAGATTCATGCTACTTGACATTTTTCATATTAGATAGCTTGCTCAATATCGGATTGTCAAGGTTATAAACTACTTTGAAATCTGCTTTGCAGGTTGCATACTGCATTAAAAGAGCAACAGCAAAACCCTTCAAATCAGCAAGTGATCATGCCCCCCACATGCCAGAGGGAAGGCCAACCTCACGTTGTGCACTGGTTAATAACAAACCCTCTAGATCTGAATGAATCCGAAGAAGACAAGCTCAATCAGGGATCAGCCCACTTTTGCAATCAGCCCTCTTTCTTGATAATGGGCCAACTCAAACTCACCAATAACAAAACCTCATATCACTGTGAGGATAGGGGGGGGCAGTTATGTGACATGGTCTGGATCTAGATCTGAGTTTTGCAGCTTGAATTTTTCTCTGACAATAGTGGGCCCCCTACTTACAGTTTTTACCCTTGACTTCAGTTGAGTTGATCCTGATTTACACTGCTGCAATTACTCTCAACAAGACATCATCTCACTATTTCTACATATGCATTTTAAAGAACTGATAGAAAGTCCCGTCTTCCTCAAAAGCTTTTCTGTCTGTTAATTTATTTAGTAAACTTGTAAGTACCATGGTTAATTGCTGTAAGGAGGTGATTCATAGGCCTGAGCAAAATGTTGGCAATGAAACCAGAAATGAATCCAAACTTCTCTGGTTTCATTACAAACTCTAAACTCTGACAAGATTTGCTGAGGTCTTCCTTTCAAAGGAATCTGGTGTGAGTAATAATTCTTTGTCAAAACTAGGTGAAACTCAGTAACTAAGGATGAGTTTTGCTTCAAGTCTGTGGATATTTTCACATCTCAAGAAATCAAAGTGAAACTCAGGGAGTTGAAAAGCCCACACAGGTAGAAAACAAATACAGAGGCCAAACTCTCCAAATCACAGATGAGCGACTGAAGGTGGGAGCTTGCAGCTGGAAAGTGACTGCCTTCATCCTCCACTTGGGCTGAATGTGAAATGCATTCGCCTATCTCCCAATGATCCACACTGGTGTATGACCAACCCTGCCCACTGCTTGTAGCCACAGCCCTGCAAACGTTTTACATTTGGCCAGCTCAGCTAATGACTCCTTGACCAAGCAGGTTGTGATGACACCAAACACCCAGATGGACCATGAACCAGCTGTACAGCACAGTCAAGGTGCTTGCTGCACTACGTAACATTGGGCAAGTGGAAGCACATGTCCCTTTCTTGAATGATACCACTCCACGATTGAACTAGGGTAATGTTTGCAACCAAAGTTCTCCAGCAGAGTGATACAAAGAAACTGCAAAGTATCTGAGGATCTGGTCCATAACTTTTACACAAACCCCTGCGAACAAGTGAAGAATCCAAGTTTCACACAGCTCCAGCACTTTCTGACCCTTTTTGCATCATAGTAATGAAAGTCATTTGCCATATTAAAAGTATGGCATAAGATGACATATGTCTACAGAGTCATTCCATTTTCCTTACTACGCTGTTTGTTTTGCCTTGGGGGGGGGGGGATTATTTTGAAAAGCGAAGGAAGAAATCTCTTCAGTAAACAGAGATTTTGTTGTTTCAAGACAATAGAAGTTTGTGGCTGAAATGAGAAAGATAAGAACCTTGTGCTATTTACTTTCCACATGAGATTCCAGGGCGAGTACTGCTTTCCTTGCTTCTATGGCCGTGTGGTTATTCTTCAATAAAGAAGGAAAACCTAACTGCCATCTCTCACTCATAAGACTGTGGGGATGAGGAGGAACAACCTTCTCTCACTTCGAATTAATTTTAAAGCAGTTTTAAAGGTGCTTTTTTTTTTTTAAAAGGGATTTTGCTTTCTGATTGGATGTTTATAATTCCATCCCCCTTATGCTTTTTTTTTTTTTTTTTAAATCCTCCCCATTCAGTTTCACACAGACTGACAGTCCTGGAAAAGTCCACTTGTCTGGAAATGCTTTATTTGCAGCAGTTATATGTTAAATGTAGTTGTTCCGTAACAGCTGTTAAAACAGGTCATATCCCTCCTGTTTTCCTTGAAAATACTAAGAGCTAGAATGGAATGCTGGTAACTGCGGTAGAAATGACTAGCCACATGCTGGTATTTAACAGTGTTCTTGTGATAGGCCTTTTTATATTGAAGTCTTTTTCTCCCCTTCAACACATGAATGCTTGCTTTATTATGGAAAACGGGTTTCTCAGCAGGAAAGCGATGGCAACAAAATGGGCCCCTGGCTCAGCAACCTAATGTTATGAGAGCCAAGTATCTGGTTAGAATAGGATTGGATATTCCCTAAAATAAGTTCATTAACTGTTTGACCTTTGCTACTTGCTAGGAAGATAAAAGTATCAATGCAAATTGAACAAAAAAGCTGGACCACCTAAGATGTTGCTACATCAGCTTGTCAGTGGGAATTAGTTATAAAAATAGAAACCAACATAATGTTGCATAACTGACTGGAGCTGTAATATCCAAGCAAAGAAACTGACCAAAAGTCATTAACATTCCCAAACACTTTGCTGGTAGGTACACGGCTATTCAAACAAGCTTTGTCTGCTAAGTTACAGTACAGACAGTACCCTTTGCTCAAACATCCCTAACCCTGCTGTATTCCCAAGCTGATAGGTTGCTTCTGTGTTTACCATATTTTACAAGTAACTAAATGTTACTAGAAACAGTAATTATTTTGCTTGAGCTCAGATGTTTAAAAAAGCAACAACATACTTATGAATTCTTTAACCAGAGTGAATAGCACCAGGCTTCCTACCACTTGATGCTCATAACATCACGTTCCAGCCCTTTTTCATATCTAATCCGAGTTTTACAATATAAAGATATATATGAAAATATTTTTTAACCCATATTTCATGTTTGTTTTGTTTTCTGGGGGCTTTTCATGGGCACTATCTCAAGCTTTGTCACACACCGGAAAAAATACAACTGATGGGGCCTCGTTTTGTGCAGGCTCTGTCCATCCTTTGCACATCTATTGTCATCTCTCCTCATGGTACAGCTAATTTCAGCCCCAGTCCTGCAAGGCCCAATACATATGCTTAGCTTTAAACATGTGAATAGACCCATTGACTTCAGTCTGACTAAAAACCTTTTTAAAAACATCCAACTGATATATTTAAGTTACCATAGATGTTGCCTATTCTGAATATAAGAAACAAAATTATTGTAATTTCAGATACTACTGTGCAGTGATTAACAGCAAATGAGAATTTTTAAAGGTAACCAGTATATGTTGCTATATTCTTCCCATGTCTGGGAAGAGAGATCAGATTCATTATCCCCCATATACATATATGCAAATAAAATATTATACCTCACTTTACTTTTCAAAATATGTCACCACAATTTGTGAATGGGAAAATTGATTTTTGAGGAGCAGAGGAGTATGTGGAAGCATATCAATGTAGGGATATGGGAACAAGGAGGACAATTCCAAGTCTAATATTGTTCTCATCTTTTTTGAAGGACACACACTATGAGCTAAAAAAATCTAGCCAGTACCAGTCCTACAGACATCCTAACAGCCATAGTTTTTCAACCTAAACATTTCAATGCACATCTAGAAAGTTGTACATTCTTATCACCGCCATGTTAACTGTCCCACTTACTTTCCTCTCCCGCACACTCTTAGTATGTTATTGAAAATAAATAGGTAGAATTTTTAGTCTCTCGTCTGCTGTTTGCCCTATAAATTACTCATGAAATATTACCAGAAAGAATTCATTGGAATCTTGTTTTGCTTCTGTCCATCCATCCATCCATCCATCCACTCACCCACACCCCCCTTAGCAAGCTAATAATAGTAATAGTTTTTCATTAAAGCTACCCCAGAGAATGCAATTGTCTAGTGTACTCACCGGGCTGATGAGAGAAAAATTTTTTTTTCAAGGGTTCTGTAAAATACATTTCTGCTATGAAGTACTTCTTCAGCCACCAGACATCCAGCTGTGGGTAATTATTTGCCAGCTAAATAAAAGAGAGGGTTTGATATATATCTTTGACAAACTTTTTGTTTGTATTTCATTGAAGCAAAAGTATTTCTGAAACTTTAACACTATTCACAAAAGTAAAGTTTTTATAAGATCAGTTTACAAGAGGGTAGAAATCTGGCTTTTTTTGTTTTGTTTTTAAACCTGACCCGACAATTTTCTGGTTAACAGGTAAATTAGGTGGCACTATTTTATCTTTAGACAGAAAATCCTCTTTCAGTCAGAAGGGAAAACAGCCAGAACAGATTTAGCCATTAACCAGAAAATTGCTAGGTCAGAAATAGCTAGCTAAACTAACGCTCAATAAACTGTATGAAAAGTGTCATTCTTATATATCACTTTTCCTGGTAATGTTTCTGTTTGAAGGGCAGGGCATCTCGAGGGCTTTTATGCTTGGCATTTGTTATTTTTAGTTATGTTTTATTTGTATTTTATTTAAAATCCTCCCAAAGGAGTAAGTGTTAACAGTAACCACTGGACTCATTGGATAACCGCCCTTGGCACGTGACGGGTATTTGAACATTTTGTAATCCTGATTCCTCTTAGGTGACATTTTTTAATGAACTTGTTTCTATCATCAGCATTCCTGTGCCTTTAGGGACACTTACCTCAGCCTCCGTGCACAATTCTTGGCCCTATATACAATTCCCTCACTTATTCCCCCATGCCCTTGTCCCCCACCCCCTCATAGCACCACTCACACAATCCCCTCTTCCGATCCCCGGGCACATCATGAAGAAGAATTGCGGGGATCCAGGAGGCAGTGAGTGGGCAAGTTGGGGGGCAGGGAGAGAGCGTGGAGCTATAGGGATATAGTAAAGCTGCAAAGGGGCATGAGGAGTAGGGCAAATGAAGCAAGGATGCTGGGGCAGTTTCTGTGTGAGGCCTAGGGTGGAAGAGGCAGATGTATGTGGAGGGTTTGGGGGTAGGCGGAGCCTAGCAGCTCTGCACTGAGGCCCTGGTGCCAGCGTGGCTCCCTGACACCCCCTAGCAACGGAGCCTTGGGCCTTGTTCCTAGACCAATGCCAACAGCACAGCAGAAAAGCACGTCAGCCCATGAGGGAGGAGGTGGAAACCTCGTCTCATACTCTAACGAAACCTTCTGCCTGCAGCGAGTGACTTCTGGGAGAGCAGCGTTAGCCCTCTTTACCAAAGTGAGGGTCACTGCTCTGCGCTAAGGGCTGAGCCGGAAGAGCAAAGGTAGAGGAATGAGGGATGGGCTCAGATAAACCTTCAGAGACAGCTAAGCCCCACAGACTGTCTAAGAGCCCGGCCTTTACCAGTCCTGTGAGAAGCAGGAAGATGAGAAAGCAGCCCTCCTGCTACTCTCGTCATAAAAGGATTGTGTATACACCAAAGGGGTAAGGCACTAGCACCCACCATATGTTAAAGCAGATATTATTGCCAAGAGTTAGTGTATAATGAAGTTATTATTTGGATCTTTTATAAAAGAGTTAGTTTCCTTCTTCCGCTGAAATCAGGGGGAGGGAGGGATTTTGTTCTTCTACACTGTGTATTTTGGGACAGGTACAGTGCTAATGTTCTGTACTAAACAGGGGTTTGAGCAATGTTTTCTTTCCAAATCCACACTTAGGCTGTCATAATCTCATGTTGTTGTGTACTAGGTGGATGCGTATTTGGATAACTTGATCAGATTTATAAGCATAGTTATCCCCAGGCCCTAGAGGCAGTGAGTTCTACTCTCCATAGGGCTTTATGATGAGTGATTATTTCTGTCATAAAAATCCTTTGATCTATCTGAAATTGATTCCATGTGTGTATTTGTCCACATGCATCACAGTTAAGGTTATTTGTGATTACAGCTGAGTTCCGTTATGTTGTTTGTTTATTTTGGTAATACTCTGCTTTGCCAAAATTTGCTTTTGCACAGCATGATGCCATGCTCAGCAATGTTCTTCTTTTAAACTTAAAAACCTACCCAGTTAAAACAACAAGATTTTGAAAACACAGCAATGTGTGGATCCAGTATATCTATTTAAATAAAAGAAAATTAGAAGTTTTAAATATGTTTGGTTTTTTTAAAACAAAGCTGGATACAGTAAGTGTTTGATTAGGACTAACTAGGTACCATGGTTATGGGACAGAGATTTCACAAGTAAAATAGGAAGCAAAAAAGAATCAGATCAAAACAAGTTACTCAAATAAGGACTTATCTGATGTATATTAAACCAGTTATAGGTTGTATATCTGGGATGATGAATAGTTTATAAAGGTAGTGATTCTTAGCTATATATCATAGAATAAGATTTATATCTATGATAAAGCAATTACACTTCAAGGGAGACCTATAATAATTTATTTGTAATTGAACATCACTATGGTATTATATCTAAAACTGTGTTGCTGACATAACAGACATTTCAATGGAAATGTTAGCATAGGTCTCATGCTTTTCCTTTGGAGATTTTATAACATACTAATTTTCCTTATAGAGCACAAATAAAATAAGCATGCTTCATTAGGAAATACAACATTGACATTATCAAAGTTTATAAGGATGACCTGGAAAAGGAAAGTCTTTTCTTTTCTTTCCCCCTCCCTTTTTAGGTTAGGGCAAAGAAGGAGAGCATGAAGGGACAAAACTAATAGCTACAACAGACAAGACCACAGACAGGAAGATATAAAGCATAAAGGTGAGATTGTCATAAATGTTCAGTGTTGGTCTAACTCTATTCCCATAGAAAAGCCCTGGGAATTTGACCATCAATTTCAATGGGAATAGAATTAGGCCAAGACTGGTTGCTTTTGAAAATCTCACCCAGGATGCTCGACTGGGGGATGAGTAGAAAGCCTGTGAAGGGGGATGTAATGAACTCTAATACAGAGAGGCTATTGGGAAAGAAGGAAACCAGTGTACCAGGGGGTACAGACCAGCAAACTGTCTCAACACACCTGGGTATGGAAGGAAATGCTATTACCTCCTTACATATGCTGTCTTGGACCTAGGCATGTGGCTCTAAAATAATCCAGTGACGGAAGATTTTAACTGTATCTTCTACTTTGACCCCAGAAGCTCTTTACTTGGATCTGGGCCTGAATGAAAAAAAATTTTGTTCCCCCAGTTATAGGAGTCCTGACAAAAGAGAAAGCAAAATCCCTTATGTTCTAAACACAAGGAACTTTCTCTTTCCTGATTTGTACTATTTAGCTAAAAATACTATGGCTACCTTCATAGAGTTTCACTGACACAAAAACGTAAAACCTTCCTCGGAGTTGCTCCTCTGCTGGGATGGCTCCTGTGAAACCAAAGCAATCTATTGCTCATTTTGGGTACTTTATCATCAGCACCAGAAAACCAGAAATATGAGCTGGAGCTTAGCAGCATGCTTTGGGCTATGACAAGAGGACCACAACAGTGGCTTCCAGACCTGTGCAAGCCAACCATTTGTTCAGAGAAAAAAATAATATTTTGCCAGTTTTGCTAATGCATTTGCCATTTGAAATTTTGCTCAATTTTTCATCTGTGTTCACACATTTTGCCAAAATAATTTGTTCATTTTGCTGTCATTTTCTTGGAAAGTTTCACTCACTGCAAGACAAGAATAGATTTTGCTAGCAGGAACAGCTTCATGCTTAAAGCAAGTAACAAGGACACACTAACAAAAAAAAAAATTCCTAAAGCATTTCTACAGTAGTGCCCATCAAACATCACAAAATCCCTATCATAGAGGCAGGTATTATTATGCCACTCTATGTGCCGTGCTCCAAAGATCTAGAAAAAAAGTGCTTTTGTTTTTCTAAAGTCAAAATGGTAACTACTCCAGCCTTCTAGCAGTAGGGGTTGCTGTGCCATTGCTCTCCCTTCACTGCAGTGGCAGCAGCACTCTCTCTGTATGCTGTATCCTCTTCCTGTTCTGAGTACACCCAGGGACAGGCAGCACAGCTCTCAGTTATCTGATAGATAGGAAGTACCCTCCCTGGGGACGGTATTGTGGCTACGCTAGAAAGCATAGTAAGAGGGGATGTGTGTGCAGGCTGCAGAGCCAGGTAGGTGTATGTGTAAGCACAGGTTGCAAAGGCAAAGGGCTTACACTATAGGAACAGATAGGTGTGTATGTGGGTTGCAAGTAGTATGGCCATTGACGGTGAACTCTACTAACCTGAATTTACCCATGTCACATTTGGGGAATATGAAGT
Organism: Emydura macquarii macquarii; assembly: GCF_026122565.2. Lineage (NCBI taxonomy): Eukaryota > Metazoa > Chordata > Testudines > Chelidae > Emydura > Emydura macquarii. The sequence continues at coordinate 4,913,111 of NW_027132983.1, read as the reverse complement.
TTAGTTTAGATTAGATTAGATTAGTTTACCCCCTTCTTTTTTTAAACCACTATACCACTGGTTGTAAGGGCAGAGAGAGTGGGGTTACCTGATTAGGTAGAAAGTCCGTGTTTTGAGGGAAAGAAGACAACATTTTTGAGGCTGGTTGCTTTACAGAATGAAAAGCTGGTGTCTCTCCAAAGCAGCTGAGAGGTTTGGAATGGTAGATTAGTGGAAGAGGACAGGTTCACAGATTCTAGGGCTAGAAGGGATCATTATGATCATCTAGTGTCCTCCTGTATAACTCAGACCATAGAACTTCCCTAAAATAACTCCTGGAGCAGATCTTTTAGAAAAACATTCAATCTTGATCTAAATATTGTCATTGATGGAGTTCCACCATGACTTTTGTAAACTGTTCCAATGGTTAATTACTCTCACCATTAAAAATATGCCTTATTTCCAGTCTGAATTTGTCCAGTTTCAACTTCCAGCCATTAGATTATATTTTACCTTTCTCTGCTAGACTGAAAAATCCATTATTACATATTTGTTTCCCATGTAGATACTTACAGACTGTTATCAAGTCTTCTCTTAGTTAAGCTAAGTCGATTGAGCTTCTTGAGTCTGTCACTTTAAGGCATGTTTTCTAATCCTTTAACCATTCTTGTGGCCCTTCTTTGAACCCTTTACAGTTTATCAACATCTTTCTTTAATTGTGAACACCAGAACTGGACACAGTATTCCAGCCACAGTTGCACTAGTGCCAAATACAGCAGTAAAACAACCTCTCTACTCAAATGCTACATTCTCCCCTTTATGTTTCCCAGGATCACATTAGCTCTTTTGGCCACAGCAGCACACTGGGACCTCAGGCTCAGCTGATCATTCATCACCATCCCCAAATCTTTTTCAGCATCACTGCTTCCCAGGATAGAGTTCACCATTCTGTATAGTCTATATTCTTTGTCCCCAGATGTATACATTTAGCCATTGTCACAAGACACTTCCTCCACTACCCAGTGTGCCACACTCCCTGGTCTAGTGAGGTTGTCTCTTACTCACAATAACCACACAGTCCATTTCCTTTCCCCATGTGTATCTTTAATCTTTAGATCCTAGCAACACAGAACATAGTATAGATGTATCAGGTGAAGCCTTCCTCCCAGCTCACTTTCTGAGCTCCCTGCTTACTTCCTGTTCCTGCCAATTATATATCTTCCCTTATTGATCTAATTACCTCATTAGCCCAATCATTATCCACAAGTGTCAAGAATCTCACCCTAACAGGATAATTGCCTCCAATTAAGCCTGTAATCTTGTTCCACAATTAGATAAGTGACCACACTACAGCTAGCATCTGTCACAGCCATATTAAACCACACACTGATTGTTTGCACCTACTTCACCAAGCCATCTAGATCACACTGAATCAGTGATCTGGCCTCTTCATTATTTATCACTTCCCCAGTTCTTGTGTGATCTGCAAACTATCAGTGATAATCTTATTTTCATAGATAAAGAAGTTAAATAGCAGAGGGCATAGAACTCATCCCTTCCAGACCCCACTGCTCAACGACAATTCCCCATTTACAGTTACATTTTGAGACCTATCAGTTAGTTGGTTTTTAATCCATTTAATGTGTGCCATGTTAATTTTATATCATTCTATTTTTTTAATAAAATGTCATGGTGTACCAAGTCAAATGCCTTACAGAAATCAAAGTATATTATGTCAACACTATTACCTTTATCAACCAAACTTGTAATCGTGTAAAAAAATATATCAAGTTAATTTGACAGGATCTATTTTCTATAAACCCATGTTGATTTGCATTAATTACATTAATCTCATTTAGTTCTTTACTAATTGAGTCTCATATCAGCCACTACTTTATTTTGCTCCGGATCAATGTCAGGCTGACAGGCTTATAATTACCCTGTCCTCCCATTTACCCTTTTTAAAAATTTGCATGACATTAACTTTCTTCCAGTCTTCTGGAACTTCCCTAATTCTCCAAGACTTATTGAAAATCAACATTAATGGTCCAGCGAGTGTCTCAGGCAGATCTTTTAAAACACTTGGATGCAAGTTATCTGGACCTGTTGATTTTAATATTTCTAACTCTAATAGTTTCTGTTTAACATCCTCCAGCACTACTAGTGGAAGTGTTATCACCATATTATGAGACTATATAATCTTTTTTCCCCAAATACAAAACAGAAATATTTATTGAACACTTCTTCCTTTCTTGCATTTATTATTGATAATTCTACCTTTTCCATCTAATAAAGAACCAATACCATATCAGCATTCTTTTTATTCCTAATGCATTTTTTAAATTTCCTTCTTATTTTCCTTAACTCTGCTGGACATATATTTCTCTTTGTGTCCCTTGGCTTCCTTTATCAATTTTCTACAATTCTTAAATTTACTATCAACTTTACCTTTCGTCCATTTGTTATATTATTTACAGCTGCGTTCACTTCCCCTCTAAACCAGGTTGGTTTTTGAAATCCGTACAGCCTTCTTCCTCAGTTGTGGGAACGTGGCTTTTGGACCATCTGGTAAAGTGTTCTTAAACGATTCCCAATTATCATTCACAGTTTTCTTATTAAATTATTCCTCCCAGATGATTTGGCTCATAATTGTTTTCAGCTTTGTAAAGTTGGCCCTATCAAAGCACCCTGTATATATATTACTGGACTGGACTTTTTTCTGCTTGCACATTATAAATATGATCCAGTCATGATCACTCATACCTAAGGTACCATAAACCATTAGTTCTTGTGATCAGTTCCTCTTTATCTGTTAGGACAAGATCCAGTATAGCATCCCCCCATGTTGTCTGCAACATTCTTTGAATTAGGAAATTGTCATCTGTAATGTTTAGAAATTCCAGTTACCTTTTAGTACTGGCAGCATAGGACCTCCAGCATTCACTCAAACTGAAGTGCCCCATGATCACACAACTTTTATTTTCCCTGCACATTATAGGTAGGTATTCAGGAGATGGTTATCCTGTTGCCAAATGTGTGCCCAAGCATGCGCACAAGCCCAGGAGGACTTCTTCAGCTCAACTCCAGCTGCAAGGATAGTAGAGGCAAGCTGATCATGCTAATATATAGGCACAACTGCCAGCACTTTACAAAGCTTTACAATGAACAATTTTGCCAATAGATTCCTTGGTAGTGGTGGGTACTGGGTGCATTCTGGTGCATATTTTTAACACGGAGCTAGGATTTTACAAACATTAATTAGTTAATACTTACCTGCCTTGGATGGTGTTGTAATCATTATCCCCTTTTGACAGATGGGGAAATGATAACAGAAAGGTTAAATGACATGACAGAGGCACTGCCTGCCATGTCTAATTACCAAACTATTTTAGAATCTAAACGCTAACTGTAAGTAGAATAAAGGACATGTTCTTATTCTAATAATACTACACTGTTCTTAAAAAGCATTTCACCTCTCTTTCATGGTCATCACTAGTGACATCAAGTGAATTCGAGTGACCATTCTGAGAGCCCATGCATTATATAAAACAGTGAACTGAAGTTGTTTGGGATGGAGGGGGGAATGTTTATCTGAAAATGAAAGAATTTGCTGATCCCACAAGTGTAGTGGGTGGAAACATTCTGGACCTCTGTAAAAGGCTGATGTTATTGTTTATAGCTTAGTAGCATGATTTGCAGGTAACTGCGGTCCCCTTCCACTACCTCCCCTCTACCACTGCCTCAGTTTAGCAGTTGCATGATTGTGCCGGCCTAAGATATCTGATGCATTCAGATTTACAGCTTTATCAAGGGATGACCTGATGTGAATCTAGTCAAACCAGGACCTTTGTTTAGTTTTGATGAATTATATAATTATAAAATTATAAAGATGTTTCATAGACAAGAAAACATGGGAGGAAGCCTTTGTTCAGCAATAAGTACCAGTCATGATGCATCAGTCCCTTCTTCTCTGTGTTTTGCATAACCACACATAGAATATCATGTGAGAATGTCAAATAAACTAGCTGGAGCTTGTGTGTTTATACGGACTAGTTCATCACCCTCAAACAAAATGAGGAATTAGCACCACCTCCCAAATAATACTAAGCTATCATTGCATCAATGAAATGAAAAGACACAATACATGTATGTGTGTGTGTGTATATATATATATATATATATATATATATATATATATATATAAATATAAAACACCATATATTTTTCTCCTTGTATAGCTTAAAATATGGACCGAAATCAAATTAAACAAAGCTTTAAATGAAGATACCATTGTAATTCTAAAGAAATGCAGTAATTCTAGAATTAGAATTACAAAGAAATGCAGTAATTCTAGAATTAGAATTACAATGGTAACCCTGTTATGTATTAAACCGACTACATACAAAGCAGCACTAATTTCTTATTGTTGGCTAAGACTGGAATGTGTGTAGAATAACAATGAATTTGCAAAAGGCATTGCTCTTAAAACAGACAAATTGCAAGCTCACTGTGTGGAAAGAAAGTCATTGCTGTACCATAATGTTAGCAGAGCAAATGATTGTTCCATTATTATATACTATGGTCTCTCCAAATTTTTGTTCATGTAACTCGTAACATGTGGCATTGCAAGTCCTTGTATAAAGTGACTTAGCCTTTTGTAAAATGAAAGGAACATGTGTCCTGCAGATACTAGTTAAAAAAATATAAACAGTAAGAAGTCTCACTAAATTATAATGGAAGGTATGTGAGAATATGTTCTAAATCAAATTTAATATATAAGGCATTCTCTCCTCAGTAGTGTTATTGCAATAGTGCTACACTAGGGATGAATTTGGCCCAGGTCCTTATGCAGTTTTCTAACATCGTGTTGACTGGCTAAGCTAGGCCTGATTAAACCATGTTATTTTCAACAGACAGTTTTTGGACAGCGCTCTGACATAGACAGAATGGATCCCTGGTTACTCACACCACATTAGAAAACTGCTCAGCAAGAGCCATGTCTGAGCCCTGCTTTGAGGGCATTTTCAAATAGAGCTCTGTTCTAATTCCAGGTCAGGTTACAGCCTAGAATGTTTCACTGGTGTTTGCAGCTGCCCCTGGTAGCTCCTTAAGGGCAGGGAGTCACTTACCACAAGTGTTGCTGGGGAAAGGCAACAAGAAGTTTGTGGGAAACAGAGCTGGCAAAGCAAATGGAGAGATTAGAAGAAAATAGGATTTTACAGGAAAAAGTTCAGTAAAATACTGTTGCTTTAATTAATGGGAAGAAATTTGGGCTCCCAATGATCTTTGGGGGGGGCGTTATTTTGGTGAAACAAGGAAGGAACTGATCATAAAAAACACTTACTGAGGAACTCCATGGACAGTAGGAGAAAGCATTTTCCTGGTGGGAGCCTGGTTACAGCATTCTCCCTTGTTCTGGATCTGCAGGAGGTTTCTTGAGTGCAATCTATAGGCAAAGCTCACCACCTAAGCCAGCAAACTGAAGGCAGAATTGGAACAGCATTTCTGGGGGACAGCACTTCCACCCACAGCTTGGTAATTTAACTGCTGCTTAATTCACACTTGTGAGCAACTTATTTGCCTGCTGCTTATAATGTACAGCCCAAACCAGTCTGGTCCCAGTACGACCCTTCCTGCTTTGCTGGTTTGGAACCAGGGAGTTCAGTGTCTGAGGGAGGCAAAAGCAGACCCATGCCTCTTTTTTATAGGGAGGTTTATTTACCTTGTTTGTTAAAGGTAACTAAGATTTGTTCATATTTGTTGCTAAAAGCTGCACTTATTTATATCTAAATGCATTTAAAAAGAGGGAGATTGGCCACTAAAAGCGAGACAGCTTTTCCTTTTTTATCCAGTGAATCAGGGAAATCTTTGGGGCATTGTCATGAGGCAGCAGCTGGAGCCTTTCATTCTCTAGGCTGCCCCACAGCATTCTACCTGCAAGGGTGAGTGTTCCTGCTGCTCTCAGCAGCTGATAGGGAATTTCTTTTCATTCTAGTTACAAGTATCTGCGGAGAGTCCTGCCTCAAGTCGTAGGAGGTGTAGAAACCTTGTGTTGTGTGAAAGGAAGGCTCCTGCGTCAGAAGGAGGTAACTTTTCTACTGACAGGTGTGTCTTGCAAGTTAGCCTAATCTGCTAACCACATCAGAATCCTTGATGATGTTAAATTTAAATTTGTATCAAGTAGCGTTTCCCTAAAGTACTATGATTCGGGAAGCCTGTGTTTCTTATTCATACTAGATAGGTCCCTGGGGGAACAGGCCCGTGCGGGTTCTGCAGCAGAGCTGCTCTGTTCCAGAGGGAGCTCCAGAAGGGATAGTGCCTTGGAAAGCATGGGTGCTCTGCCTGGAATGAAGTGGTGTATACTATCTTCCACACCTGCTCTATGAGTGCCAGCAGGGAGCTAGGAACACTAACGAAAGCCTGAAATTGTGGCTGGCTCCTACACAGCCTCTTTTCCCACCTGCCACCACGCTTGTGCACCCATCCAAGGGCTAGCCACAATCTACCCTATATTTGGAAGCTGGCTACTTAGCTGTGAAAAAGGGTACTATAGTAAGGACTGTGGTATAAGAACCTAGACAGCATATTTGGGCAACCATCTGGAGATAAGCTAGAGACCCCTTTGAAAATGTTGCGCATGCGGTACTTACTTGGTGGGTGCATGTAGGTTCTATGGCATTAGTGATTGCTCTTTCACAGGCTGTTTACATCACACGGTGATTTATGGGCTGGAAGATTTTTCTTACCGTGTTTCAATTGGCAGATGCTGGTTCGGCTGTTTTCAGGCCTTTTTTCAGCCTGCAAATGGCTCCTTAAGCAATACAGCCACACATCAAAGGCCTTATTAAAAAGCAATCACAGATGTAAAAAATGGAACCATGTACATATATAGGTCTGAATAAAGGGCCCAGTCTTGTTCCATCTGAATTCCGTAGGTGCATGATGACCTAAAGCCATATACCTACACGTAAAACCACAATGATTAGGCTAAGCAGAATTCAGATGTTTGGCTTTTTTTAAATAATTACAGTGGGTAATATCAATACACAATCAAATACATTAAGTAAGTATCATTATACTCCAATAAGTTCTCAAGCAGCATTTTTCTTTCTTTGCCTGTCTGTCAATTTTGTTTATCAATGGAAATATTTTTTCATTGGTTTGTGTGTGTACAGTGAAATTGACATTTACCCAATATTTACTGATAAAAATCTAATCCTTCCAAGCCTAATTATAATCCAGTTTACAGGACTAAATTTAATGTGTTGTTATGACATCAACCACTGATCCTAAATTACTTGGTGTGCTTCTGTATAAACCTGCTTACTGGACTTTAACGGGAATACTCACATGCTTAAAATTAAATGTGCTGAAGTGCTTTGCTGAATCAGTGCCTCCAGTCTCGCAATGCAAATAATATAGCAGGAATTATTGTAATACTTCTCCTAGCTGCAGAAAAATAGTGCAGCACCAATATAGGAAAATTCCAGCTACAGCACCTCTTTTGCACAGGTTTTTGTGTTGAATAAACAATACGTATGGTAAAGTCTGGCTCTTTTCATTAGCATTCCTAGGCTACATAATGCCTATTCAGGTAAGAGTGAGAGGTACTGGGTAATGGGGACAGTGACAATTCAGACTGTTCGTTTGCTGGGTATCTGAAGTTTCATACAATGCGATATTATAGCACTGCTTGGGAAGTGATCTTCAAATTCTCCTAGATTTGAGGGAAATCCAGTAGATTATCAAGCTGTTTGCATTTTCCAGAGCACGTGTGTGGTGGGAATGTTCCTCGGTCACTGATTTGATTTTAGGTGCACATAGTAGACTGAGGAACACACAATTCGTTGTATTCTGTAATACTCACTATACATAAAGTCTAGTATCCTTATATTTTGGTTATGTTTTTCTTGCCTTTCTGAGATTCTTTCAGTATGTTTCTAAATGGTTGTGAATTTCCTTAGCTGTCAATCAGGCAAGTTGTAGGCTACTAGATTAAATAATATACCATATAGTAATATACCATATACCAATTATTTTGCAGCACTCCTTTGACTAAAACAAGACCTATTTTTATTGCATCCAAGAATGATCAACTTTTTGCTAAAGTTGGTTTTTATCTATCAAATATATTGTCATTTGCTATAAAACGTTAAGAACCCTTCTTAATGGAAAATGTAGACCATAGTAAGAACCTGTTTATGGTTATGAATTAAGGAACACACTTTGTTTGAAGTCTTTTCTAAATATATAATCCAGGTGCTGCTGAAACCCTTATATATATTTCTGTGCTGAAATCCAATTAGCATCTAAGCCACACAGGAGATTGAATTCTGCTGAGTACACCTAGTCTCTGAAGTAGCAGTGAAGCAGTTCACTTTTTTTGCCAATATCAAAATTTCAGTAGCTGCATAAGCAATGAAGGCTCCCTCTGGTGGCTAATGTACCTATATTCTGGCTTTGTTTTTCAGAAAGATTAATAGATTCCAAGGCCAGAAGGGACTATCAGGATCTTCTAGTCTGACCTCCTTTATAGTACAGGCCGCAGGACTCTCCCAGAATAATTCCTAAAGCATATCTTTGAGATATTCCATCTTGATTTAAACATTGTCAGTAATGGAGAATTCACTGCGACCCTTGGTAAATTGTTCCAATGGTTAAATTATCCTCAAATGTTAAAAATATATTCCTTATTTTCCAGCCCATTATCAAATATTTGTTCCCCTTGTAGGTACATACAGACTGTAATCGAGTCACCCCTTTGCCTTCTCTTTGTTACTCTAACATGAGTATATCACTATAAGGCTTATTGTCTAATCCTTTAATCATTCTTCTGGCTCTTCTTTGATCTTTTCCCCAACATATCAACATCATTCTTGAATTGTGGACACCAGGATTGGACACAGTCACAGTAAATTTGCATTATTCAGCATAGGTTAGTGTTTTTGGATGGCTTCTTCAGTAACTTATTTATATGTAGTGTGTTTTTCTCCATACATTGAGTAATACATGATTTTTACTTGGAGGGATGTAGTAAGACTCAAGCAGTCAGATGCTTTGTGGTATCTCTAGCTACAAGAGTGAAATTCACCAATAGAAATGTAATAAGTATTTTAGTTTTAAAACTACAACATAGAATTTTTAAAATGCTAATGTAGAAAGAAATTGTACAGTGTCTCACTTCAAGACCTTAAAAAATAGTACTGGCACTTTAATTCCACCTCAGTTGCACATAGAGAGAGTAAAAAGTCAGCTTCCGCCATTTCCATTTTGCAGTTCAGAGTTTTGGAGATGTCCCAACAAAATGAGATTTGAAAGCCTATTATAAACACTGCATGAAGCTGTTCTCAGTCATACTGTTCAGTTAGGCAGATATCCCAGTTCACCATGATGATTGTATGTATTACAACAAAAATGTGACCAAGCACCTAATATCAAATTGCTCAAGAACTGGCTATACTATTGCAAGAGTCTGATCCTGCAGCTTTTTTCTCAGGCAAAACTCTGATTAGGAGTGTGACTGCATAAACACCAAGATATGTTTATTTTTACTGTGTATCTAAGTCTACTCGGTTTTGGTTTAAATGCTTAGTTAAGATGTTGTAAAGACTAAATATATCTTGCATCTTATTAAGCTGTTTTCGTATTAGAGACCTGCAGCAGGTCACAAGCAAGTGCTCCTAATTCAGATAGGCTGAGGCAATTTTAGTAACTCTGTTGTGTGCTTTGCTTCAGGCTAGGAGTGATGGTGACTGCCTGTGAGGTGAAGTTTAACTTAGTCTGACAGCTCCTAGTGCCTGCACAGCTGGAAATGAGACTTGAGAATAGAATTGTGTATATGTAAGGTCTCTAAATGTTGAATTATTGATACAAGGCTTATTGAAACCACAAGGAAAATCAACGCCAAGAATGATCGAGTCCTTAATAGTACCATCTTTTGTTTACAAATATCTTTGCAAAGCGAAGTGAACTCTATTGGCTCATCTTTAATTTCTTGTAAATTTTCAATCTTGCCAAATACTACAGTAAATGGCTCATCATAAAACCTTTTCATGATAAATAACATGCAGTGCTTTCTAGTTCTGAGGTATTAGCTTGTGAAACTTTTGTCCTCATTCAGTCAAACAGTTCATAGCTTTCCAAATATGTAAAACATTCTAGGAGTCTTCCTTACCTTCCTCACCCACACTGCCCCTGTTAGGAATGGCCAGAATTCAGTTAAAGCAAACCTGTGTCTTAAAGAAATGCTCCTCTGTCAGTTCATTTCATCTCTTAAACTAGCCTCTCCCAGCATCCCCACCTAGTCTTTATAGTACTGGAGAAAGGAAAATCAGACATGGTTGCTAGGATACTGGCAAAAAAAGGTAAGTAAGCAGCACTAGGAATAAAACAAAAGGCTTAAAGTAACCAAAGGTTTTGAGTGTCGAAATAGAAATATCTAATGTGAACAGTTGCCATGAACTCATGCACCTTAATTAACAAGAGAAAGAACTATATTGAATCTGCACCTTACACAGAGGAGGAGTGCCCCAGGAATATCTGCAAATCTATCACATTATCCATTTTCAAATTCCAACTTAAAACTCTCCTTTGCCATGATACCAACAAAAATAAATAAAATCCCAACAACACTTAGGCTGTTGGTGTGCTGCGACCATGCCTATCATACTGACTAGTATTGTCTCCTTGTTTCCTTGTGCTCCCATGTCTTTCCATCTGTATCTATCTGTTGTCTCTTGTGTTACATTTAGTGTGACTGATGGAAGACTTTGGAAGCATGGATGGCATCTGCCACACTTTTACTGTAAATTCTTTGGGGGCAGGGTCCATTGTTTTGTTCTGTGTTTGTACAGTGCTTAGCACAAAGAGATCCTAGTCCATAAGCAGGGCTGTTAGGTGCTAAGGTAAGGCAAATATGTATAATCTTATGTGTTTCTAAAACATTACTTGAGTGGTTTCATAGATTCAAAGATTTCAAGGCCAGAAGGGTCATTGTGATCATCTAGCCTGACCTCTTATATGACAGGCCATAGAACCTCCCCACAAAAAGTTTCTAGAGCATATCTTTTAGAAAAATATGCAAAATTAATTTTAAGAATGGGTTCTTTCTGAGTCAAATTTAAGATGACAAATCATACTTTGTTCAGTAGTTTCTCTTAACTGCTTTGTGTGTGTCTGTCTGAATAAAAGATCCAGTATTAAATCCTTATTTATAATCCCTTTTGTATTTTTATTTTATAGTCTACATATTCCAGTGGGGTCCTGGAGCCTTGAAATACTGCATGCCCTGCAGGGTGAATTCTATTGTGTAACACAGTTCCTTGCTTACTGAAAGACAGATGGAATTTTAAAGCTTTAGGAAGAGACTGAATTTTTAACTTGGTGGTACAATTCTCTCACACCAGTTTAATGGAACTATTCCTGACTTACACCACCATAAGCTGTTTCTCCTCCCACCTTTTCCACAGAGTTTCATGTTCTAGTCCCCAACCCCCCATTCCTTTTTCTTTCCTACCTCATGCAAGTATGGCCAAACCCAACAACCAGAGGGCCAGACTAGTGATAAACTTCATGCTCAGTCCACTTACAGAGTTTGCCAATATTTTGCTGACAAATTAGGGCCAAACTCCATCCTTTTTCTGTTAATCAGGGAAACCATGCAAGGCTGCTCAAGCACCTTCCTCCCTGCCAAAAGGTCATCTTCCAAACACCTTATTTAAAAAAAAAAAAAAAAAAAAGAGTGGACATGTAAACATATGATTTAAAAATGCCTCCCTTTCAGTCTTCAGACACCAATTCCTCCCGTGGTGAACTATAATGCCACACTAAAATATACAAAAATGGCTGCTCTTCTGCTCTGAACAGGACTTGACAAATCCCATCAATTTCACACAGTTGTCCTGTACCCTGATAAATTTGAACAAATCCCAAAAGTTAAAGTGCAAAGGTGTGTGAATCAGCCGAGAACAACGCTTGCTGAAACCCACTGCCAATTTCGCCCAGCTCTTGTACTATGGTGCCATGGTTCTTTTGTTACCCTTCAGATTACGGGGATGAAAAAGAAATTACAAAATTTTGTAGAGTGTGTGGGGATGAAGATGAAGATGAAGAATGAAGATGAAGAATGACCCAAACTTCAGGAGTTTGGTTCAGCTCATTTATATAGTGATAGGGGTCAGCTCTGAAATTCAGATTAAAATCTTGGTTTAGATCCTAAGTCTCATTCCAACGTTCCAGGGTACATGGACACAGGTTTTACTCTGGCTTTTCTGTAATTATTTTAAAGTAAAGTTTGTGCTTGTCTTTGACTCTTACATTCTTAGCAAGTTCTGATCTGTTGTAGGAAGAGAAGAGCCTGTTCGTAGTTATGTTATTCCATACTGCACAGGTATGATAGGTTTGTATTTGGCTATCTTGCTCAGGAAAATCATATCATATCATAATGTGTTGCAGGTGAAGACAGAGATGTTCAAATCAAAGGTGGAGGTGCTGACAATATGCCTGTTTCCAGCATGTGCCATCTTTCTCATTTACTTGAGAAAAACAAATGCTGTTGAGTGTTTGTGTGTCCAGTGCTTTTTCCTTTGCTATCAACAATATTTCATGCAGCTCTGTACGCAAGTTTGTAATTAAAACCCTGGAGAAAACTCAGCCCTTCCTACATAGGGCATGCAAAGGGTTTTGCCTATTTAAAGGAAATAAATCTGTCTGCATGTGAATGAATGTCTATAATATACAGTAGTTAGTGACAGGTAAGCAGTCGGTAATTGTCACCACAGCACATTAGTGGTCATTATGGTCATTATATGGGTACTTGCATCACGCACAGCACATTAGTGCTGTAGGTGATGCAAGTACCCATATAATGACCATAAGAGGGTTTAAGGTGCAGACACGTGTTGGGAGTTCCGGAGGACCACTTTTTAGGAGGGATATGGTATGACCACCCCCGTAGTCTGTCTTCCTTCCACTGGGGTCGAGCACCTTGGTGATTAGGGTAGTTCAAAGATTGCAATTGTGGCCTGCTGCAATCTGGCTCCTGCAACGCTTATGTGCAGTCATCCTTTGTAATCTACCTATATATGACCATTAACAGTTGTTGCTACTATATCTTTTCCTTCTGCATAATACATGAAGTGTGGTCCCTGCCCTAGCAGAATCAAACATATAGTAATGATTTCCCTGTCTCTCTTTCAGTCTTGCTGTAGCTCTGAGCTCTCAAAAGCAAAGGCAATTTGCAGGACTGATCTCCTTGGGAAGTTAGAGGCTCTCCTGAGCTTTTGTTGTGGTTTTGTTTAAAGAGCCATCATATACATAGAGAGAACTCTGCAAGAAGTGGCATTTGCTGGCTAGGACTTTAGAGAATGGTTTGCTCACAACAGTGCTCTGAAGATCCTGATAGTCAGTTTTAGTAGAGGAAAGTTGGAGTTAAAGTAGAGTATATTTTTCCCACGAAAATTCACAAAGAGCTTTTTCTATTTCAGTCCTGTTATCAAGCTGTAGCTCAGATTGTAGATGGGAGCACTTGCTGCTCTCAATGCACTGTTAGTTTAAGAGGGATGATTGCATGCCAGCTTTCTAAATTGCAGATACTGTAATAGTAGAATGCACCTATACGTTTTCCCACATTACCTGGAATTGTCAGAATTAGTTTTTCTTGCATGGCTAGAGATAACTTTAAAAGCTTTAAAAAAAAGGGTTATTCTGTGGGGAAGAGATACAGAGGCAAAATCAGTCTTACTGTTTGAAGAAAAATAGACTTGCATTTGGTATTTTGAGGCAGTTAGAAAACTGTGGACCAGTTTCAGCATGAAACATCTTCTGGAAAAGAAAATGGAATGGACTCACCCTAAAGCTACAGCGGGACAGAGACATGTTGGAATATGTCAGGACTGTGGCATCTCCACAAGGCAGACTTTCAAGACCACAATCTTTTGGACTAGATTGTGCTTTAAAGGCACAGCCTCTTTTAATGGGTGGTGTGGATCTGACATCACCTCAGTGGGCGTGTTGGTAGGCATTATGCCTCTGAAAGGAACCATGCCTCCCAGAACTTCCTGCCTGCACTTGGAGGAGAGTATTTTCCATGCAGCTGACCAGCTCCAGGGGCTTAAGAGTCAGGAACCCTGTAAATTCCTGGCTCTCCATTCTGCTTTCTGGTCCCATTCTGTGCCTACACCTACTGCTGTTGGTTCCATGGACCTCAAGCAGAGATGAGAAGGAGATTCTTTGTCTACATAAACAAATTGTGCCAATTTGTACCAATAAACTGAGTTAGAAGCTGGTCGAGAGCCTTATATTGATATAGCTTAAATTGATTCTGAACTGATTCAAGCTAAGTTAATAAAACCCAAAATGAGTGTCCATGCAAGGAAGTTGCTCTGATTTAACTAATCTAGTTAGACAAGACCTGTGACTCCACTCGAGCCAGAGTTGGCTATTGTTGTTTCCTTCCATTTGCTCTTACGCAAGAGAATGAGCCTATGATTTATTTATTTTTAAACAAAAGGATAACTGCAGTAAATACCCCACTTATGCAGGCAAGCTGGTAACAGCACAAAAGCAGCTGCATAAAGAAGGCAAAGATGGAAATACAATGGGAAAACATTTGGAAGATTATAAACATGGCAAGACAATGAGTGTAAAGCTATGCCAGAAATGAAGTGTTTTAGCCTTTTTTGGCTTCCTGCAATGCCTGATGCATTGGAAATATAGAGGCTTTAACACTACAAAGAATGAGACCTGAGAAAGAAGAGAAAACTTTATAGAGGGGAAATCATCAGTGCGAGAGGCAGTGGGGTCCAGTAGATAGAGCATTGGACTGGGCATCAGGCGAGTTGGAGTCTAATCCAGGCTTTGCCACTAGCCTGATGTCACTTTGTTTTTCTGTACTTCTGTTTCTCTCCTCACCCTTTTTCCATCTTGACCGTTTAAACTGTAGGCTCTTTGAGGCACAGGCTTTCTCTTACTATATGTTTGTACAGTTCCTCTCACAACAGAGTTCTGATCTTGACTGGCTCTTGTAGGCACCAGTGTAATACGGAGAACAGTAATATACCAGAAAAAATAAATCAGGCCAGATATAAAACAATAGATCAGGGGCAGAACAACTTTCATGGAGAAATAATCAAAGAAGAAGGGTTATAGATTTGGCAGAAGGCAGGAGAATTCAGAGCTTGTTTAAACGGACCCCACATAAGCAAGATTATCTGCAGTATTTCAGACAATGATGGACAACAGAAGAAATTGCTCAGAGGGGATAAGAGATGGAACTTTAATTTAGATAAAACAAGACTTTTACAACTTTTGTGTTGCCTCCTTACCTCCTATTTGAATCTGACCTGCCTGCATTTCAGATCTGTCCGAAGTGTGGCTCAAGTCTTCAAAAGTATGTGTGCCTGGATGGAAACTAAGATCTTGGTCTACAATTCAGTAGTCAACCCCACTCTTCTTTATGGGTGCAAGACATGGGTGACATATCAAAGCCATCTTAAGTGTCTGGAGTGGTACCAACAGCGTTGCCTTAGGAAGATTCTCTGTATCAAATGGGAAGACCATGGCACCAATGCCAGCGTTCTCTCTGCAGCTAATGTCACCAGTGTTGAGGCAAAGATTATGAAACATCAGCTTCTCTGGGCTCGTCATTGTGTGCAGATGGCTAATACACATCTTCCAAAACAAGTCCTCTTTTCTCAACTTAGTCACGGTAAAAGGACCCGCGGGGAAAAGAGGAAATGTTACAAGATCACCTTGAAAATATATCTTAAGAAGGGAGGCATTGACCGCATGAATTGGGAAGAGCTGGCTGGCAATGGACTGCACTGGCGTCACATCATACATCAAGCCTTATCCCATTTTGAAGCAAATTGCCTTGCTCAAGAGGCTCAGAAACAGCAGAGGAGGAAGGAAAGGGTACAGCATCCTGGCCAGCAGCTGCACTGTCTCCAAGCAAACGCCTGATACATATGTAGAAAAACTTGTAGAGCATGAATTGGACTCCACAACCATCTTAAGTCTCATCAATGACTTTCCCCCGGCAGCCATCATCCTCGTATCAAGGGATAGCCAACAACAATGGCCTGCCTTGTGAACATCCAGAACTTGTGAACAGCTTTGTGAACATCCAGAATCTCAAAGCATGTTTCCATGCAAGTGTAGGCACGTGTGGAAGTGCACAAAACCGCAAGGTCGCACTTGTACATAACTTGGAGTGCCACTGGGTTTAGCTGACATCAAGGTGCACCATTATAGGTCTTAATCAGGGTTTGACGTCAACTTTTAAAATTGCCAGCAACTTATTGCAGGCTTGTGCACTTTGGGGACTGTATTTATATAATAGTTTAATATACTTTTTACAAGGATGAGGATTTTTTTTTCCAGTCCTGCAACCACTTTTCCTAATCTGAACAGCCATATGTCATCCAATCCCAAATTTTTTTGTCACCTAAAATCCAGCTCAGCTCTAGAGGTAGAAATGACCTGTAAGCACAAAATGAAAACAAATGGCACTAAAACTAGCAACAGTGCAGCCTGGATTATCTGAATGCCAGTGAGAAACACTGAATGGATAACCAAGTAAAATTTTGGTTTAACAGCTGTGGGGACATGACCCTGTTTCAGTAATAATGTGGAATTATAGATAACTGAGGCTGAAATAAATCAATGCTGTATTGTTTAATGCTCCCCCCTAGAAAATAATTAGTGACAGTAACATTATAAATGAATTCAGGTGTTGAAATTCTGCCATCAGATAAGATAATTTGTTTTTCTACATAAAGCTTTCATTTCAGAGATAGCAGAAGCTGTCCAAAATGCTGAGACTGTTGCAGCCTGCAGTACATATTGGAATGAATGACATAATATGGCTGCTTTAGCTCAAATAATGTTATTCCTTTCCTTTAGAATATACTAAATAATAGATAATGCCTCAGCAACTCCTCAAAATACAAGGAAAAATAATCAATTTATTTAAAAATACTTATGGGTTCAGCACAATTGTTTATCTTTCATATTCCTTAGTTGAAAAATCCATTAAATTAATTTTCTTTATTTAGGAGGCAGGAGTGATTACCTAGGAGTGATTTTTTTTTTTAAATGAAGAGAAATGTGGGACTTTTTGAAATAATTTACTTACTTAATGATCCATGTTTCATTAAATATTCTGTATACACAATTTCCTCAACTTTTTTTCCCCCAGATTACTCAGAATTATTTAATACAGAGATTAAGTAGTTTGATAATGTATTATTATCCTTTTGGTTAAGGCATTTAATTTGAGGTATTATTTATAGCATAACAAGAGGCTATTGATACTCCAGCCTTTGTTTGGTAATCCTAATAATTCAAGTACCTGTAATTCTAGAATAAGATTCAAGAAATTTCAAATAGCTTTTTAAATAAATATAGTAATTGTTATCCAGAGTATGTTCATAATATAGGGTCCTGTATGCAGTTGATACCTGCCTTGTTCTGTTTAGCAAGTGACCAGAAAGTCCTATGTGGGAACAAAAGAAAATGTAAATAGTTTAAACTTATCTTGATACTTGGGAACTCTTTTTCAAATCTTGTTGATTTCTTTGAGGAAAAAAATCAGAATGTAGGTTTGTCTTCTGTACCCGGTACAAGAAAATATATTATACAGATTTTAGATTTATTTGCCTGGATAGCTGAAGCTACATAAACTGCAAACACAAAATCAGAAAACGAATAGAAAGAGTTTAAAAAATGCAGCGAGTTTGCAGTTTTTACATAGATTAATTTTCATGAATAATTTTTCAGCAATAAACTGACACAAACACAACTTATAAATAAATACAAAAATAGAGAGAGCCCAGCAGCCTACTCCACATTCTGAAAGCTCATGATTAACCTTCAAAAGAGCTGATGTCTGTAATTGTACAATACTGTGGTATACTTAAAGGGATATATCATTGCAACATTCTCCTATCACAGTTATTATGTATTGTCATAGACAGATGAGTAGAGAGAAGGTTTGGGGAAGCTAGTGTTTGCAGGAATGGAGGGGGAGTGTGGTTCCTGTAATTATGAAATCATTTGAGTGTAAAAGACAAATGGTAAGGAAAATTAACTCTGCCTAAATGTTAAGAAGCAGAAGTTTTCCTATTGCAATTTCTTCAGTTTACTGTTCCACATGTATTTTCCAAGGAGTGTGGTTAGTGAATGTACAGGCCATTAGGAAAGTGAATTACTATCATGCTAAGCATATTATTTGAGGTATGGTGATCACTGCTATTGACTCTTATCCTTGAGTCTAAAATAAAATTTAACAATTGTCATAGATTTAGATTAATTAACAGAAAATGTAGAATCACAGTAGGTAGCTGCTAAATAGTTTATTATCTTAGGAGACCTTTTTAAGAGAACAGAATACAACAGAAATGTCCAGTGTACATTTTGATGGAGGAATTGATTTTTCAAATGAGAATCTGAGATGTTTAAATAGAACTTTGAGAAAACTGTGTTCATACTGGGGACCAATGAGCTAGGCAGCAGTTCTGCAGAAAAGGACCTGGGGGTAACAGTGGATAAGAAGCTGGATATGAGTCAGCAGTGTGCCCTGGTTGCCAAGAAGGCTAATTGCATATTAGGCTGCATTGGTAGGAGCATTGCCAGCAGATCGCGGGAAGTGATTATTCCCCTCTAGTTAACATTGGTGAGGCCACATTTGGAGTATTGTGTCCAGTTTTGGGCCCCCCACTACAAAAAGGATGTGGAGAAGTTGGAGACAGTCTAAAGGCAACAAAAATGATTAGGGGGCTGGAGCACAAGACCTATGAGGAAAGGTTGAGAGAACTAGGCTTGTTTAGTCTGTAGAAGAGAAGAATGAGGGGGGATTTGATAGCAGCCTTTAACTACCTGAAAGGGGATTCCAGGGGGGATGGAGCTAGGCTGTTCTCGGTGGTGGCATATGACAGAACAAGGAGCAACGGTCTCAAGTTGCAGTGGGGGAGATCTAGGTTGGACATTAGGAAAAAGTTTTTCACTAGGAGGGTAGTGAAGCACTGGAATGGGTTACCTAGGGAGGTGGTAGAATCTCCATCTTTAGAGGGTTTTAAGATGAGGCTTGACAAAACCCTCACTGGGATTATTTAGCTGAGGTTAGTCCTGCTTTGAGCAGGGAGTTGGACTAGATGACCAATCGAGGTCCCTTCCAACTCTATGATTCTATGAAATTAAAAACAAAAATAAAACAAGAACACCGGCAGCATACAGGAGACCCCTGAAGTTTTTTGCTTAAGTGTAAACATACAATATTTTGATTATTTTGACTAAAATCTTAAGGGTAATTAAGTAGTAGTAAAGGAACCCTGACATATGAGTCTCTGAAAGGTATAAAATTATAGCTGGGGGAAATAAAATAAAGAAGTTAGGTACTAAACCATTTTTAAGTATTCAGTAAATAACACCACTCTACTAGGTCAAATGCTTTTCACCAGTAATCAAGAGTAAGTGCAAAGGAGTTTAGTGTACTGTTTCCCAGGGTGATAATGTGGCATAGGGATTCAGTCACTGTTGCTGACAACCCCACATAGGACAGGTATGATTTTGTGTGAATTATTTATTTCTAGATACCTTATCAATATTTTTACAACGAAGTCTAGACTTGTGTATGAAATGAGTTGCTAATTAAGGCATAAATCAAACTTTGGAATGAGGATCAATATTTCAAAAAAGAGTCTCAGGTGAAGTCTTTCAACTGTGGTTGGGAATTCTGAATGAGGTAACTAAAATATTTCCCAGTGCTCCTTATGAAATATGGCCCCTCTTCATCCCACAGAACACAGGTGGGAGTTTAAAGCTATACTATTGGGAGTATAACAACAGTTATAGTAACAGCAATGAAAGACTGACTGGAAAGTAAAGGTAAAACACTTTCATTAGGGAATGGGTATCATTGTTACAAACCAGTGTTAGAACTTCTACAAAGTGGATCTGCAAAAGGCCTATGATATAAAGTGATGGCTTCTGTGTTTTGGAGATTTAAAAATAAGTTTTCCTCCCTTTTTTTCAGGGCCAAATGCTGGTATTCTTTATTGTTTCTCTACCATGGGTGAACACACTGCGGCATGTCCAAGTACAAACAACCCATAATCTCACCTGCCGCACCACCCTGTTCCGTGAAGGCTAGAATCTGGACAGAAAAAAAGGGCTCGCTTTTTCTAGCAAGCTCCTAGGTGCAGACTCCAGCCAGAATTTGTTTCCTTAGCAACTCTTCTAGGAAGCAAAGTATAGAAAAGCCTTCTATGCAGAAATAGTCTAGTATGTTTAACATTAAATATTCAAAAATAAGAAGTAGTATCAGTTGAAATCAAGACTCTAATTTCAGCTTTGAGAGAAAATAATGTGGAAGGTCAAGATGGAATTTCAAACTTACCTTAATTATCTTTATTTTATTATGTTTGGCCTTCTGTGTACATCAGTGCTTTAATTCTATTAATAATTGTTTTTGGGTTGTCTTCGTATTCTGATATTTTTAAAACGTTAACATAGAAGTACACAAGCTAAGGCTGAGTGAAATAAATATTTCAGGAACATGATTAAGAGCCAGTGAGTCTAAGGACTAAACATGAATTCTTCTCAAATCCATTCTGGAGCCATTTTAAAACACTTTGCTTTCCCTAAGAATGCATTTATTCTAACTTTTTCTTCCTACTGTATTGGTAGAAATTTTCATGTAGTGTGGTATTAATAGAATTCTAGCTGAATTAAGAGTGAACAAAACTCTCTAGAAAGAGATTTCTAAGAGAGGTTGAATGGACTAAGTGTCTAAACAATACACTTCAAAACACAGAGAGGAATTGGCCAGTTCCTTTTTGGGGGGGAAGAGCGGAATCCATCTAGTTGCCAGAGGAGCTAGTAGTCATTAAGACAACCCAGAAAACAGAAATCTGGCCAGATATTTAAAATTCACAGTACATCATGAATAAAGTGCTGCAATTTGCTTGGTGAACTCTCAGCACCACATCTCTGGTATCAATACTTAGTAGAACCATAATTAAAACCTTGCATTTGATATTCTAGATCAGCTGTTCTCAGATTCTGGGACAGACCTCCCTGGGAGGCATCAACATGCAGGTGGGAAGGCACCAGAATGGCTATGCTCCAGCACTTCAAAAATAAAAGTCTCTGATAGATGCACTCCAGCCCCTCCCACAGCTGGGCTTGGGCCTGCTGCACTAAATAGAATTGGACTTACCAGAAGGATTCTCTTTCTGGTTTGTCACAGCTGTTCATTTCCAGTTAGGTGCCCCTAATGGCTGGCTCTGAGTTCTGCAGAGGTTCGTGACACCACCTTCCTCCTGGTTTCCTTGTGCCGGAGCTTGGACGCTTGCACCAGGTAGGAACCACCACTGGTGTAAGGTGCCTGTGGCTGGTCAGGTCAGGTCCTGGGGTGAACCAGGGCCCCACATGGTTCTTGCCTGTGCTGCCTCTCCTTTGGCGCCAGTGTAGCTGGAGAGTAATAAGTTGGTCCTGGCCAGTGGCAGCCCCACCTTGGCTCTGGGAACTGCAACAGCCAGTCATGGCTCAGCACCCTCAGTGAATTCCTGCTGCATTGGACCTATGAGTTCCACATTTTCACCCCATCCCCATTCTCAGGGACCATGACCCCTGCCCACCAGATTGCCTGCACTAAAAGAGGGGGTCCCGTTCCCTTCCTATGAGCCCAGCACCATGGGCTCCCATCTTGGAGCTCAGTGGAAGATGACTTAGGGTCTCTACCTACCTACACTGCAAACTTGAATTCCACTACAGCGGAACTCCATTTATCCAGTCTAATTGGGACCGGGCCAGGTTGGATAATCAAAAATTCAGATAATATGGAGAATGGGAAAATGCGAGGCTACAGCCCCATCTAGCAACCACAGGAGAGATCACCCACTTCTGGACCTGTGTGCAGTGGTTGTTCGGTTATTACAGAAAGCCAGATAATGGAAGGTTGGATAAATGGGGTTCTACTGTACTTTGTACAGCTAGGAAACAACCTCACTCCTCCAGTGATAAGGTAAGACTGGTAGATGCTGACACAATCTATAATTGTTGGGCATTCTGATGTCCTAAAATGTTTGTGCAGTTTTATTTTAGCTGCTGCAATTTGTTCTCTTCATTAACAGAATTGTGAAATAACATAAAAAGTGTTCTATGAAATAAAATTTGCACTTCTGACACTTAATTATACCGATCAAATCCTTTCTACTTTATTCCTCAAATTTTTGCAAAGTATAGGATTTTCAGTTCTTTGTGTTGTCTTAAACTATGGGAAGGCACAGTTTTTTCCCCATTTTAACTTAAAAAGGCTGACAGTGACAAAGTTTGAGAACACTGTTCTAGATCAGTCATATTCTTACCCTTATACACAAGTAGTATACTAAAATATTTTTCATAGGATTTAAAAATATATATACTAATTAAAGCAAAAGAGAGAGGAGATGGGAAACACCCTTCTTGTCATAAACAGAGTTCATTATTCCTCATTATGCACTGGCAGCTGTCATTATTTGTATATATTAAGGTAATGTCTAGGTACCCAGACCTGCAGTGAAGATGGCTTCTAACCCAGAGAGCTCAATATACATGAGGAGGAGGGGTGGGAAGATGAGGAAACAAAATGAACAGAATTGGGCAAACAGAAGTTACAACTCGTAATTTGCCTAACCAATGTAGGTGGTAATTGTACAAACCACAAATAGACAGTCTATGCCACAGGAAGCTTCCATTCTAAGACTGACTCAGAAAGCATTTGGAGACCTAGGGTAGGGTTTTCAAAAACACTCAGCATTGGCCTATCTTTGCTCCCATTGAGGTCAATGGTAAAACTTCCATCAAGTTAATAGGAGCCAGAGTTAGGCCAAAATGAAGCACTTTTGAAAATCCCACCCCTGGAGCATGGGAATAATTTGAGACATGTAATTATGTAGTGACAGGGCTACTTTGATGAGCTTTGGTGTCAGTAAGATTCACAGATGGGAATTTAATTGAGACTGGCAAACTTGCACAGTGGGATATAGTAGAGTTTGCCCCAGAGATAAGAGGTGGCATGGAAAAAAGGCACAGATGAGAGTGGGAGAAGAAAAGAGTGATGAGACAGGCATGTTGCAGAGAGTGATAAGAAACAGCAGATATGTAGGCAGGGGCAGAGTTACAAAGAGCCTAGAAGGCAGGGACAGTACATTTGAATCTGATTCTTTAGGGAAAGTTATGCTGTAGGAGCCTAACTATTTATTAATTCTGAACAGCAATTTGTTGCTGTTCAGAAGACAGAAAGATCAAGTCTCCTAGAAATGGGCCTTGCATTTAAAAATGTCATATACAAATGCACGTTTACATATGCCAAATACCACCTGAGGGTGTAAAAATGGGAGCAAATCCGGACTAATTTTTTTTTAAATGGCTCAAGCCAATTATTCTTTTTCCAATGAATAGACACTCACATTCTAACATAAAACATTATCAGGGCTGTTAAGGTGATATTTATAAATGTACATTAACCAGCAAGGAATCAGGGACTGGCATCCTAGAGGTTCAGTCCAAACAAACTAAACAAAAGTTTCTTAGGCATTCCTTAATTCTGTTAGCTCCGCCACTCACTTCAGCGTCACAGGCATTGTTTAAGAGAGCTGTTCTCTCACTGCTATCACCTTATAATTTGTCAGTAACAAGATTTCCCTATTTGCTTACATGCCTGTGTTTGATAGTTTCAAAACTAATCAGAATTTGAAACATGGAACACTTTACTGAGCTTACTTGCTTACCAGACAATTGGTTGGGCCTCACTGCCAAACCCTTCGAGTTTGGGGTACAGAACATGAAACTTTAATCATCAAGTTGACAGGGGGGAAAAAAGCATTTTGAAGTTATTGGAACCAGTGAAACCTGAATTAGGAATCTGCTGTGTTTGCTTGTGCTGCCACTAGGGGTAAATTGCAAGAGACTGAGGGACACCCCAGGGCACTGTCTTTGGCCCTTTGCTGTTTTCATTTTACATCTGTCTCTGAACAATCTCACATGCTCTCAGAATTTCAATCCTCATCTCTGTGGTGATGACTTGCAAACCTCTCTTTCCACCATAGCCTCTCAGTTCCCATGTAGGCAACAGATTTTCCCAGCAGCTCCCATTGATACACTTATGGCCAGATTTTCAAAACCGCTCAGTACCCACAGAGTTGAGCATTGTAAATCTGGCCTCTTATTTTGGTGCCCAGATGGGAGCTGAGATCTGGCCCATGCGGATTAGTTGGTCCCCCTGAAGTATGCTATAGGGGAGGGGAACACCACAAATCTTCTTGATTTGGAGGATACCACTGATGAGGGACTCACATCTGTCTTTCCTTCTTACTTTATTATTCAAGTATTTTTATGGTAAAATTTGTTCAATCTCAGTCTTCAATAATCTATTAACTGTTTCCAAAACAAAGATGACGACAGCTTTATCTCCATATAAGTCTTAATTTATAAAGTGGCATTTTTCCTTTTAAACAAAAAAAACCATCCTATTATCACATTACAATCCCACCAATAGCCCTAAGTACTCTAGGAGTAACAAGAAACTGATAGCCAAGCCATGAAGGTATATTTATGGTGTGTAAAACTTTCTGCATCTTCAGTTTTATGGACACTATTTATTTGGCTTTTCCCAACTGTCCTGTTAGGTTCTGTATCAAGAGACACTGCATAAGTTTTAAGAATAGTGGCAGCTGTTTATCAGGAAGCCATACCAGTAACAGCCTGGGCCATGGTTATCAATGGGCTGTTCTTCCATGAGTTGTTTGGCAGGCAGCTAATATACTAAGAATTGATCCCTTAGCTGGCCCTATTCTTTTCAGTCCCAGTAATCCCTAGATCTCCTACCATAACGGCATTTGCTCATTTTAATATCTGTAAATTAGATGTAGTTCAGTTATGTGTGTTTGGGAGGAAGGTGGTAGCAGTCATGCTTCCAGGATGCACTGTGCCTCCCCAGCTATGTTGCCTCTGAAACTTTCCACAGGGCCATGGCACTTCCACACAACTCTTAACTCAGTGCTGTTCCCTGTTCAAAGATTTTAAGTCCAGAAGGCACCATTGTACTAATTGCATATGCGGTATATCATAGCCCTGGACAGCAGTGAAATTCATGGGCATAAGGTGTTTTTCTAGAGCATCTGGTGTATTCAGTGGCACAATTTTTAGGAAGGAAAGGAAAGATGTTTTCATTTCAAGCAGTCACTGAGAGACACCATTAGTTGTTTCACGCTTAACGTTGTGTTCAATTTTTCTGTTTAGCCAAAAAAACATTAATTTAAAATTGACAAATGTTAGATGAATATAATCTAAACTAGCAATGCAAGCCATATGTCTGTTAATCTGATAAACTGTCTGATCATGTTTATAAATCGGCATTTGTTTTTGGTTTTTTTATTGCTCTGCAGTTATAAATAAAAATTCAGTTTCTGCTGGCATATCGTACTGGGAAAAACTAAGTGTTCATCAGAGACTAGCTCTTCAAAGAGTTACTGATTATGTTACAGCACCTGCTCTGCAGCACAAGCTGCCAAATGGCAGAGATAACTTGTATATTATGTTGAAATTATTTCAATCTGTATTTTAAGAGGTCCATTTACTAGTGATGAAAATACCACCAGCTAAACCATTGTAATCTGTTTAGTGTACCAGTAATGACTCATATGCAGTATTTTATATTAATTAAAAATGTAACTATGCTAACTTCACAGAACAAAAACATTACTACAGCATAATGCCTTACCATAACAAATAGATGTATCCCTCACCATCTGTATAGGACCTCAATCAAGCATAAGGAACAATCCCAGCCATGTCCTGGAATGAAACTAAGTTTATTTTAGCAATTATACCTGGAAATTTTACCAGGATAAAGAGAGATGCTCCTTCTAGGGCTATAATTTGAACTGTGTGTTTATATTGTAAGACATAAAATAATAGATTTTGTTAGGAACAATGAGAAAAGGCATTAAAAAAGACAGAAAATATAATGCCACTGAATAACCATGGTGTGCCCACACCTTGAATACTGGTCCAATTCTGGTCACCCCATCTCAGAAAGGATATAGTGTAACTGGAAAAAGTTCAGAGAAGGGCAACAAAGATGATCAAATGTAAAGAATGGCTTCCATGAGAGGAGAGACTAAAGAGATTAGGGCTGTTCATCTTAGAAAAAGAGATGACTATGGGGGGATATAATAGAGGTCTATAAAATCATGAATGGTGTAGAAAAAGTGAATAGAGAAGTGTTATTTATCCTTTCATACAATGCAAAAACCAGGGGTCACCTCATCAAAATTAATAGGCAGCAGGTTTATTACAAATGAGAGGAAGTATTTTTTCACACAATGTACAACTAACTTGTGGAACCCATTGCCATGGGATGGTATGATGGCCAAAAGTATAACTGGGTTCAATAAAACTAGATAAGTTCATGGAGAATAGTTGGTCAATGGCTATTATCCAAGATGGTCAGGGATGCAACCCGATGCTTGGAGGAATCCTGACTATCAAAAGCCTGGAGTGGAAGATGCATGAATCACTCTGTAATTCTCCCTGAAGCTCTGGTATGGGCCACTGTCAGAGACAGGATACTGGGCAAGATGGATCATTGGTCTGACCCAATATGGCATCTCTGATGCTTATAGCCAAAAGGAACCATTATGATCATACAGGCCATAGAATTTCATCTAGTAATTTCTGAGTCAAGTCTAGTCTCTTGTTGTTGAACAACAGCATATAGTTAGAAAGAAATCCAATTTTGATTAAAGATGAAGACTCCACTGCTTCCCTGTTGTAACTAAAACTGCAAAAAAATCACATTTTTGTGACACTTCACTGGAAAACTATTATCCTTGTTTTCATGCCTTTTTGCAACTCAGGAATGTAATTTTTCATATCAAGATCATGAGAAATTATTTAGATAATGGTAGCACCTAAAAGGACATATCCCAACCACAGAGAAAGACAGTCCCTGTTTCAAAGGTCAAGGGTGAGAGAAAGGAATAAAATAGAATCATTGGAATGATAAAAACTAATAAGATGCACACCTGTTTGTTTTGGTGATTCTTTTGTAAGTTAAACACACTACATTCTCTCCCCAGTCTCCCATACATCAATATTCTGAATTCTTGGCTTTCTCCTATCCCAGTGTCAGTTCTGATAGTCTGCCTGCCCCTTATGCCAAACATTCACATGAGCAGTTCATTCATGAGATAAATAACTAAAGTTGATAATCAGTTGTTTTTTTAGGAATCAGTCTAGAAGAGGATGCACACAAGTGGAAGCTACATCAGACTCTATGCTGCTGCCTCCCTGGACTTCTTCCTAAGGTAGCCTGTCAGGTGGCCTCCCCCACAACAACTCTAAGTTTACTCTTCTTTCCAGGAATCCCAAGCTTCTTTCCTGGAATCCCCAAACCAAAATTACCAACTTCTGCCCTTTTTGGGCTTGACCCTTCTTCCCTCTTACATTTCTCTTACTCAGTTCCTCAGTGGAATGTCTCCCAGAGCTTTCTCCCTGGAAGTCCCAATCCTGCCCTTTTGTCAGGACTCACCTCCAAAGCTTGCTGCACCTCCAATGGGTGCTCTGAGTCTCTCCTGGCCTCTTGACAGACTTCTCTACTTAAGGAAGGATTGTGCAGGTCCAACTCTCCCCTGGCCTTCCTCCTTGATTCTCCCAGTCTCTCTAATCCCAGAGAATAACTGTAGAGTTTCTCCCTGCAACCTCCTTCTGTTCCACAATTCCCTTCTTCATAGTCATCAGTTCCTTCCCCAGGTGGGCTTCATCCTTATTTAGGCCTGGCCCACCCTCCATGTACAGCCAGGTGGATTAATTGGCCTCTCAGGCTCACTTTACACTTTTCAGAGCCTGGATGGGATATATACCCCATGACAACACCCCAGAATGGTATTTGCCTTTTTTCACAACTGCATCACATTGTTAGCTTGTGTTCCATTTGTGATCCATTGTAACCCCCACATCCATTTCAGCAGTGCTACTTCCCAGCCAGCTCATCCTCATTTTGTGTTAGTGCATTTGATTTTTCCTACTTCATGTAGTACTTTGCCCATTTCTTTATTGAATTTTATTTTGTTGATTTCAGACCAATTTTTCAAGGTCATTTTGCATTCTAATCCTGTCCTCCAAGGTGCTAGCAATCCTTCCCATACTGGTGTTATTTGCAAATTTCGCAAGTGTATTCTCCACCTCATCGTCATTCTATTCTCCTGCACAGGGAGCCTGCTGTGTGGCTCTAAATCCATCCTCCTTTGAACAGGAATGATTTGAAAGGCCCCCAAACCCTCAAAATGGCTTCCTAACTCTACCTCCATCATGCAGTATCTTCATACTTTAAGAAGTCAGTCGAATCCCATGAGGGGTATTTGAGATCTCTCTTTTCAAAGTCTTTTTTGTTACAAAAGATTACTTAAAAGGAATGCCAGTATGTGTATATGCATATATATTTAAATGCCATTCAGTGTAATTTCAGTGATTAAAAAATCTCAGGAAGGTAAGATGAAACAACTAACCAGCCTGATAATTTGCAGGAGTGTTTTCCCATGTCTTGTGAAAGACCCAGGTTGGGAAGGTCTTTTAGGCTCCCATTTCCCAAAGATCGTTACTATGGTGATAGGTCTGATCTTAGGGTGAGGTGAAAGGGGACTGTGCTAATCTATTGAAGCTGGTACCACCTGATTTATGAACACACTTGGCTAGAGATAAATCTTCCAGCATTGGAGATGAGAGAAGGCATGGCCTGGGAAAGATCATCAGTGATTATAGTTACCATGTAGATTTTACCTTCACTCTTATGTATGGGTTTTCCTAAAAATGCACACAAAACCCCATGGGCAACGTAATTACCCCCTGGTTAGCTCTAGAAACATATTCCAAACTGGAAACCTTGGAAGTTTGTATTTTTAACACCAATTCATTTCCCTAAATTCTTTCTATCAAACAGGAGAGAAACATTTTTAGAATGTATTTTATTGTTACAAAGCAGTCAACATGATCAATTCATCTAGCTTTAAGACAATGGTATCAAGATAGTATAATTTAAGTTACACAGTATTTTTACCTGATGCAAAACGTGTTGTTTTGGAGAAAAGGTCTATTCCACTGTGGCAAATGTATCTTCCTATTAACTTTATGGACCTGCTAAAGGAGCAGAATTATTTCATTGATTGAAAAAGCTCGACACCGATTCTTCATTGAATTGGTAAAATTATTTTCTATGGCTGGCTGCTGGGTAGGATTGTTTGAGACTTAAATTAATTATAGATCACCCCAACAGCGATAGGCGGAAGGTTATGATCGCTCCATTAGTCAAACTCTAGTGCTGTTTATTTTAGACAATGTTTAATTTTTCTGGGGTCTATTTCATGTTGCTGTATTGAAGGTCAACCCTGAGGTATATGCAATTTAAGTTTTCATTGATATGACAACTTCAACTTGAAAATAATAAAAAAAACTTCTTAAAATTATATGTGGCAATAGTGCTAGAATACAACACTGTAATTATCCACACAGCAAATTAGATGTGCCTATTGTATTATGCAGGCACTGATAATGGCTTCATGTTTAAGACTGAGACAGGATTTTGTTTAACAAGACCTTATAGAGCTGAAACAATGGCTTGCTTTAAGAAAAGTAGAAGTGAAAGTGTTCTTTTAATTGTCTGTCCATTTTTCACCTTTAACAAGTATTAAAGGAAAAGAGTCAATATACATTTTTCTGAAATTTGGCCTGGAATCATTTTGCACAAAACCTGTAACACACAACTTAAATTCTGTACAAACTTGCATCCCCATACAATCCCATTGCTTACAGGGAGGAGGGGATTTAACAGGTTTCAAATTAGTGAAGGATTTGGCCTGTAGTTGCTAATACAGTGCAAATGAAAGTAGAACAATGCTTATGCATAAACCAGAGTAGTTTTTTGAAGCATGAAAAATTTCTGAGGAGTGAAATTAGATAGGGAAAAATTAAAAGCAAATTTTCCCACTTTTTTTTTTTTTTGCCCCACTCAAGGCAAATAGGAAATGACAGTGGAAGGCAATGTGCAATCTCGCTACGTATGACTCCTGAAACCTGGTGTAAGTCACCAAGTAACATGGGCTTTGAGTAGCATACCAGCTTGAAGTTACCAAGTACACAAGGTGTTTGGTTCAGAATGCCTGAAGTAGAAAAGGTTGTTAGAAAGTAAGTGGAGCAGAGAATTCTAAGGCCAAATTAGGGGAGACATCAGCTCAACATACTTTAGATTTTAGAAGAATGGACTGTTGGCCCACAAAAGGTGACATACAACTTTATTCCTCCTCTTCCATCTAGGGTTGCATCTTTTCATAAATTTCTCTAATTTCTAATCCTCGATTTGTGATTTTTACAGCTATACTTGAATAAGATATTAATGACCCATGCCCAATTAATCAACAGATAAATAGAGTATGAGTGTGAAGGCAACTATATTTAAGGAAGTTCATATTGCCTGGAGGCTTCATAGTTCCTCTTGCAAATATTTACCAGTAGAAGGCAAGACCTTAAATAAGGAAAGCTGGGTTTTGTTTTAATTTTTTGTTTTTGAAGTGTGAGGCAGGGTACAGTCAATGTTATTTTAACATATG
The DNA here is from genome assembly GCF_026122565.2 of Emydura macquarii macquarii. Lineage (NCBI taxonomy): Eukaryota > Metazoa > Chordata > Testudines > Chelidae > Emydura > Emydura macquarii. Next base: position 4,882,488 of record NW_027132983.1, on the reverse strand, counting down.
GGGAATATATCTGAGATAGAGAACTGATACAGGTAAAATAAAAAGTGATCCACAACTTCATTCACCCTTCAAATATCACACACATTCAGCTATTCAGCACCATTTGAGGACAAACTTTCTTGAAGAGTAGGTGGGTGGTTCAACTTCTAGTATTCATTGTCTCCTGGTACACACATTGTGCCTTTTAAACTTTCAGGAAATGAGATCATCAGGCTCAGCTTCCCAGCAGGGGATGAAAACAAGGCTGGAGGGGTGTAGTAGACCATCCCTCCTCAAGTGGAGAAGACAGCAAATGGATAGGAGCAAAGATTAGGGGAGGAACTACCTATGATTTCACGTAGCTTTAGATAATTTAGATAAAATTTTAGCATCCAAACATATGCAAGCTTCTTACATTGAACTTCCAGTCATTGTAAAGTTCACCCATTTCTTATCACTGCCCAATGCTAATTCAATACTAGCAGCAATGTAGTCTGCAGGAGAGTGTGGAGTCTTGCACCATTATCTAAAACAACACAGACACACGTCACACAGTGCTGCCATGGAGAAAAAGTTTCCTGTTAGTCTGCTGTAAATCAGTTTATCATGTACTGTTGTCATGCACATTTCACCCCAGGTTGTATTGTGGTGGATCCTATTGCTTGAGGCAGCACAACCCAGTTAACAAAACACATTATGCAATCACACAAAGGCACATGTAATACAATCTAACTCACACAAGGCCTCATCAGATTAGATGTTAGGGGACAGAAAGGTAGGTGAACTTCACACTGGATTTTCAGAATGCCAGGAAGATCTGTCCCTAACATACTGCCAGCACAGAGCTAGAGAAGGTGTAGATGATTACAAACAATTTTGGGGAGACTTTCCAGCTCACAGGAAATTTAAAAAAATTCAGTTTCATTCCAAACTGAACTGAATCAAATTTTGAAATGTTACATTTTCTGTAAACCAGAAATTCCAGGTTTTGGCCAGCTCTGCACAGCTCTCCATCTCCTGTTTATCAAACTCAGATTCTAGCCTCATCACTCTCCAAGGATCTGGGCTAGGGTGCATGACTTCCTCTTACCATGGATACGAGTGAGATACATGATTATTGGCCAGGGGAACTATTGAGGAGTGAGCAGAGCTCATGTCTCCATCATCTACGGAGTTTGCATACTCACATTTTTTTTAAATGATTTGTAGTCTCAGATTGCTGTTGGATTTAGCAATGCTCCTGGATTCCCAGATCACAGCAATGGCCCCGTAATATCTTTCAGAGTGCAGCCATTTCTTTTAGGTGTGAATACTGCAGTCATACCCATTTTAAGTTAACTCCAGGTTACTCTGAGACCTGACTAATCTGAAAGACTGCTTTCTTGCCAAGTACTCCTTAACAGCTCTTAAGATTGGCTGGGAAAGGCTTTTCAATAATGGCCTACCTGTGAACATTCCATGTCCAGTGGAAAGGCCTTGTCAGTTGAAGGCCCCAGCTTTGGACTTTACTTCACCTGGCAGCTTCTTGGAAGCTGACCCTAACGTCACTCAGAGAATAAGGCAAGACGAATTGGGGGTTTTTTGGTATTAGAGTAAATGTTTAGCATAGGGTTTTGTTTTGGTTGGACGGGGTTGTTTCTAATTAAAGGCTCTAACAGCTATAGACATTCTAGAAATTAAATAAATAAATAGACCTTTATCCCTGAGTTTTCACAGTCACACAACCCAGTGAGAAGAGATTGTTTATGGAACTTTAATTTTGAATTCAATCCTCTGGTGATTGTTTCCTTTAAAGCTTTATCCTTGTCTTAAAATTTCCTAGCTGTAAAATGTTCAATGCCAATGACATACTAACATGCATTTTTCAAAAGTGACTAGTGATTTTTGGGTGCCCAGCTTGAGATGTTCAAAGGGCGTATTTGTCAGATGCTCTGTATTTTTTGAGAAGCGAGGGGCTCTTTTAAGATGTACTTGAAAAACGTAGGTCCCTACAATCATTAGTTGTTTTTTAAAAGCTTGAACATCAGATTTATTTTTTCTTAATTGATTTATTTACAACTTTGTCCTAAAGTTTCTTGATCCAGGAATAGACTTAACTTTTAGTAAAAATATGGAGATGTGCACATGCGTTTAGAATTCAGTGCTTTTAATTATTGACTAGAACAGAATCTATTATAATGCGAACTTCTTATTGCAGGCAGTATGTGTCAATACAGTGTGTGTGTTACATAACCACTGTAGAACTCCACATATAAGAAAAAACAAGAAAGGTCTCATTTATACTGGTGGAAATTATTGTACTGACGTTTTAACCAAGCAATTTCCCCTCCAGATAGATGACACAAGGAGGAGTGGGGAAGAGGGCAAATGGAAATTCTCTCATTCTAAAGCATTCATATTTGCCTTATGCTTATTCCAGGAGCCTGGCGGATTTTTAGATTATGCCTCTAAGCATTACACTCTATGACTTTTTTCCTAGTGAAGAATGTAGTTAAAACTTTCGGTTGACTTTGCTTTCTCAGAACATTTAATTCATGATTGGCAGGCAGGGAGTTGTTCACTAGGTTTGAAGATTACATTTTTAATTTTTTCACTTATGCTGGCAAGAGTAACCTGCAGCATATTAAGAGGCAACCAGGATTTAAAGGTCATCTTTGGTCCATGCTAATCCTGTTCTCAAAGCTCTTGTGGTGATTTTGGAGTGTAGTGGGAGAGCTTTCTGTTCTCACATAAGAAACCCAGCTTGCAGAGTGACCTTAAGACTGTCCTCTGACTAATGATTAATGGACATAGGGTTAGATTCCCTCTAAACTGCACTCCATGAGGGGATTTGCCCTGGTGCTGCTGCATGCATTCCCTCAGGGATTTGGCCACCAGAGAGCTGTTGGCTCCATAGGAGCTCGCCGGCAAATACGGTCAGGGAATGTGCTGAATCATCATGGGTGGAATTTTCAAGAGCACTTAAGTAACATGGGAGCACAATTCCCATTGAAAGCCAATGGGATGTGTGCTTCTAAGGCTACGACTACACTGACAGCGGCAAAGTCGCCACTGTAAGATCGATTTCTCTGGATCGACAGAGCGGTCTGTGAAGACCCGCTCAGTCGATCCAGAAATTGACATACTAAGACCACCTTCACAAATGGCGTAGTGCTGCGTTGGTTCCCGTCAGTGCAGTTCAGTGCAGTGAAGACGGCATGCAGAAGAGGAACAGAGAAGTCGACAGGAGTTACACAAGCTTTTTGCATAGCTTGTGTAACTCCCATTTACTGCCGCCGAATCTCGGAGGTAAGTGTAGACAGGGTCTGAGTCACTTAAATGATTCTGAAAATTCTACTTCACATCCCCCTACTTGTTCTGACTACTCCTCTTTTCTGCATGTTGTCTGCCATTTTATAGGCACAGCTAACACATCTGGCAGGCATATGTGGGGCAGAAGAGTTACTTTGGTTTTTCACTGCTGCAGCCTCCTCCTCCAGCATACATTCAACTGCTGGAGTTTCTGCCCTGGTCTACAGTACACCAGCTGGGTTTCAATCAGAACTAGTGGACTTAATTTCAGTCGGATAATTGCTGTTCTTTATGGCTCATTCAGCACCTCATGTCCAATATCTATTGTTCTGTTTTTTCTACTGTGCTTGATCCCAGTGTTGCAGGGCTTGGTTCTTTGTTTATAAAAGGAACAGAACTATGTAACTCAAAAGCTTGCCACTTTCACCAACAGAAGTTGGCGCAATAGAAGATATTACCTAACTCCCCCTTATCTGTCTGAAGAACTAGATGTGATACAGAGAAGGAAAATAGGTGTGATGAACCAGGACTTAGCTGTGGTGAAGATCAAGGGGATTCTTTTGAGGCTAGTGGGTGAGGACAAGGCACTGTGTCATAATTCTCACTTGATCCCAGGGTAATTAAATACTGACTGTGCAGCCTGACGTTACCACACAAGAGGGCTTGTGGAGTCACAGACACCTGTGCAAACAGAGTGTAAAATGCTCCCATCTGTCAGAGTAGAGAATTGAGATTTGGTAGCAAATTACACCCACTTCATGTAATTGCCTACAGAAGGTGTAAGGCAGACCCAAGGTCTATCTAAATCCTGGCCTGGATAAGACAGCCGTGGAAGGGATTGCTGACTACACTACAGCTCAGTCAAATAAAATCAGAATAATGTATTCAACCATAAATATAAGCATTAAAGGCAATGAGAGACAGCTGGGGTACAGTGTTCCACATGGGATACTGTAATGTCTGGAAGGTCATATTAGGACTTAAAGGTGTGGGAAGTAACACTACTCCTAAAAGGTTCCGTCCAATCTAAGGAGTTAAATCTCTGAGTGGAGAGAACACTACTGTAGAATCTGAGTCAAATTCCGAGTCATAAGAAAACAGAGTTATTCTGATGGCCTCCTGATAAAGACATTTTCAGGGAGATCAAAGAGGCAACCACCAACCCTAATAAAATGGTTACTGGCTCATCTAACTACATATGAAATGGTCAGGTGTCCCACTGGGAGAAGGCTCAGAGAAGCAATTTGTCTAAACGTGTCTTCCTTGGAACAGCCAGCTCAGGAGCATGCCAGGGAAGAGGCTGTTTCTGACTCTATCCTTGGCAGCATATGAGGGGTTTTAAGAAGTAGATCTAGTTGAACCCACTTACTCACTTCGTTCACAATCTAACTGAATTCAGCATTCTCAAGGGAGGAATCACATAAAAAACTAGCCCTAGATTCAACAAGCTAGCTCAGTCGGTAGAGCATCAGACTTTTAATCTGAGGGCCCAGGATTCAAGTCCCTGGTCAGGCAGGTGAATTATTGTTCCTAACTTAATAGTGATCTATGCGTTGAAAATAGCAGGTGTGTCCCATCCCCAAACTAGATTCAACAAGCTATTCCTAATCTGTAAAAGGTCCACAAAGCAGGACTACAAGTTGTCATGGTGGAAACAAGGTGTACCCATACAGGAAATGAAAATAGAGGAAACTGTGTTAGCCTTGGAAAGTGCAGTGGGTCTCAGACCCATGGCCTTCCTATATGGTCTGCATTTAAAGAAGTGACAGCCTCAAGTCCAGGACTTGAGCAAATGGGCAGAAGGACACGTGGAATCTCCTCTCCTGTGCCCCCTGTGCAGAAACCAGTAGCTGAGCACAGAGACAACCACCGCTGTCCTCCTGCGCCAGCCTATGGAGATGGCCAGCTACAGAAGAGACTGCATGCTGTACCCTCTAAAGGAGTGGGAGAGCACATATGCTCTCTGGACTGGGGAGCATCAGGAGGCACTGGGAATCCTGGCAGCACAAAGTTTTTCTGGGCAGTTCAGCTGTGCCTTAATAGCACAGTCTTGCCATAAATGAATGGAACGGCGTCATGGAGACTTTGAGAGTTACTTCTCTTGGGGAAGAGGATATACTACTGCTACTTAAACTGGACCATGACCATTCATACATGTGTTCGTATAGACCAACATCCCAAGAGAAATAACAAAATCAAAAGGACTGCCAGTATTTCACCTAGGAAGCTGGAGGGGAGAGCACACTGATCATGTGTAACCATCTTCCCCATCCATTACCACATGGAAATTGGAGACTTCTCAGGCATTTTCCAAGCAATCAGCCAAGCCACTCTACCCACTTGGCCACTCCAAAAGTGTGGGTCTTGAAGGTATGAAGCCACCCAAACCATCTCCTGCTTTGGTCCTGATTGAGCAGGGGGTTGGACTAGATGACATCCTGAGGTCCCTTCCAACCCTAATCTTCTATGATTTCAAGAGAGACAATATAGCAAATAAATGCTACTTGTGTTAACAGCTCAGTGTTGTGATCACTAATACAAACTCTGCACTTGAACATGATGTACTGTAAAGAATAGCAGTAACTGTGGCTTCTTTTATGAAACAGAGACCCTTGTGAAGTAAGTGAATCAATAGACATCTGACATGTCACAACACAGACCCCCACAATCTTCTTGTAACACTTTTCTTAGGACAGCTTCTCCTTTTGCAGATATTACACAATTCTAATCTTTCCAATTTACCTCTTTGTCAGTGTGCTTTCAAAGGCTTTTGAATGCGAAAGCCTCCATGGGTTGGTTACTAGGGATATGAAGGCACAAAGAGTTTTCCCTAGTTATTTTCATTCCGACTCCTCGATGATTTATAAAGCTGTGCACAATGTGTGTAGTTGGAGAGCATATGCCTAAACTCTAAGGAAGAGCAAAATAATAAAAAGCAAACCATACCAGAAAAGGAGACTTCTCCTTAAGGCAAACAGATTCTTTTTTAAGGAGTACTTTCCCACATCCAGTCTGTCCTAGTAGGAACTACAGGTATGATAACCTCATTAGAACAATTAAAAATTGCAGTTTTGGAGACATTGTCCTTACAGACCGCAGGGCAATGTAACTTCAGAATCAATCTCTTTATTGATATCTAAAATCAGCTCCAGCGTTGGCTACTCGTAAAGAACTGTCAATTACCTCTACCACAATTTAGCAAAGAGAAACCAGCATGATTCAAGTCAGCTCCAACAGAACTCTTATTCTTTAGGGAGATCAGGTTGGGTATGGACTTGAATATATTCAGCTTTAAACTCCACCAGGCTGTTGGGAGTCTGTGAAGGGCTCATCATGCATTCTAGACACACTGTTGCATGCAAATGCCAACCAACAGAGCTGCAGCAGAGTGATCAGCAGAAGAATTCTTTTGTATCCTAACCAGCCATTTCCTTTCATTTTGTAAACCATACTACAAAAAAGCAAAGATGAGCAATGCAATTATCTTTTTTTGTGGATTATCCTTCAAATGTTTGTGTATTTTAACTGGAGGGGAGAAAACAATTAGGACACTGATGGTTATAAAAGAAAGAAAAAAAAGCAATGCACAAGAGGCTTCAAATGACCAAAATGTGGTTTGACTATTGTGATAGATGAGAATTGGCTAATTTCCCTTTCCCTCTCCCCCTCCCTCCCCGAACAGAAGAAATTCCCTGTACTTAGATTTTTAAAAAATCTTTTTGCTGGGTGGCTGAACTTTCCCACAGAAACAAAGTGCAAATTGGTTTGTTCTGTATTTTAGCAGGCACAATACCCAACACCGCCAGTCTCCCATACCATGCTTTTAGATATGACACAGATAAAGCATTCGTCACAGCTGTGACTGTAACAGGAAGCCTAAAAGAGATTTCAAAACAAAGGAAGAAAAATGGGCCTTATTTATTCAATCACGGAGCATGCGCCACTAGCATTTTGCATCATGTGATTACTTGTTTCCAAGGCAACAGCTATAATGCTGAGTGCACAATGTCCCATATTTAAATAAGGGTTGGGTTTTTCATGATTATTGTAAAAATGCCCACAAACATTATCTAATTTTCATCATGTGACTATAGACTGATTCACGTTTACCAATATCTCATTCCTAGCTCATTGTGAGCACAGTACAAGATATTAAAAATCTAAGCTTCTTGTTACACCAGTGACAAGATATTTAATGATAACATGGTCAAAAGAGTCACTATAAATGATATTGAAATGGAATGGTCTTAGCCTGCCAAAAAAAAAAAAAAAAAAGATGCTGCAGAGCTACTGTGCCTGAACTATGCATTTATCTTAATTCCCTGCACTTTAGCAAAGAGATTATTTGCATGAGGATTGATTTATTGTTCAATAACCATAGAGGGACTATGCAAATCCCTCAGCTCTGACTAGCCAATGCCTACAGCAAGCATGGCTAGAACACCATGTCACCGCACGTAACCCTAGATATTAAGCACAATCTAATAAGGAATTACTCTTAGTAGTAGTAGGGGGAGGACTAAACCTTTCTCAGATGGCACGAAGCAGTGGTAGGGTGATGTTGAAAAGATACTGGTTAACTTGGATAGGGTGAAAAGGAGGGCAGAATTGGAAGACACCGTGTTTACATGCACATTGGTGGGGAGTTCTGAAGGCTGGAGAGGTTTATAGTAGCCAGAGGAGACAATTCAGTACAGTAATAATTGGAGAGCGCTCCCACTTCACTTTCTGGAACTAATGGGACTCCCCCGTCTTCAGCCTCAGAATCAAGTTTAGAATGCAGCTTTTGCACTGTATGCCCCCAAGCTTTCTAAGTGCTGTAGCACAGATTCTGTTGGAGTTATGGTAAGTGCTTTGCTGGGTTACTGTAAGTTCTAAATTATTTTAAACATATTTATTTGCCAACGTGTCAATTCTTTTTCTTTAAGCATCACTAATAAAGCCTCGTTTCATACTTAAAACATGCCTCAGCAAAGGAACTCCAAGATAAGGCAACAACTAAAGTGAAGAAAGCTACCACAGAACGTTGAACAGAAACCTTCAAACTCGATCATACCTCCTTTCCGCATCTAATCAGACACATATTTTAGGTTCATTTCTAATTTCCATTATCTCAAGCATTTACAGGACAGCCATCGCTGTGATATCTGAGCACTTCACATGATTTAAAATAGGGGTCAATTAACAACAAACAAATACAAGGAGCAAATAAACTCCACCCCACTCCAGCATTCTGACAGCAAAGAAATGGAGAATAACCAGAAGACTAACTGCCATGAATTACAGCATCCATAGTTAGCAAAGAGCCAGGATGTATATTGCAACTTTTTAAGTGTAACCATATTTGGGCTTGGAGAAATTTCTGATGGGAACAAATGCCAGTGGTAAGTGTTTCTCTGCCTAGAAAGAGTGTCTGCAGCTCCATGAGCACCCCTTTATGCCCTGAGAGCAGAATTGTTCCTAATGAATAAAAACAGTGTTTGTGGTCTGACAGGCGCACACTGTTAGTACCCTGCAGACAGCAAGCATCACTTTGATGTAAGCAGAAGTTAAACGGCAGCCAGTGCTGAGTGCAGAGGATAGGTGTAATACATTGTCATAACTCTACTCAGAAGTTAAGCAGCCACATTCTGAAGCTTCTGACTGGTCTTCAGGGTTAACCTATGTACGTGGACTGTGCTGTAGTTTTCTAGCACAGAGGCAACAAAAGTGAGGATAATTGTGGTGAAGGCCACATCTGATTGGAAAAGATTAACTCTTCTGGCCAACTCCAGATGGAAAAAGACATATCTGGAAGCTAATGCAAATTGGGAATCTAGCAGCAGTGATACGTCTAAGACCTAGAGACTGCAAATTGTTTAGACAGTAGGGGGCAAACACGCTCAACTGAGGAAGCCGTTATAGATTCTACCAGCTCCTCACAATACTCCCAGCCAATCTGCTTCACTTCCACTTAATCTGAGTTGGGTTTAAACCAGCTGGTTTTCATCAGTCTCATGGGACAGCATGGAGACTCTGGAACCAAATGGAGGTTCTTGTTGACTTCAATGGGAAATAGATTGAGCCCTCTAAGTCTGGGTCCAATGAAAATGAGACAGTGGGCCTGATTCTGCTCTCACTTTCATGGGTGTGAATCATGAGAGAAGACTGGAATTATGTGGGTATAAAATTATTGTGAAGAGAACTGGCCACACCCCAGTAACAGGGGCGAGCCTGGAGCTAAACTAACTCAGATTACAGAAGGAGATGCAATTGAGGGGAGTTAAGTGACCCCAGTATAAAAAGCCCAGGAGACTGCAACTATTGTCTGTTGACACTGCAGGGAGTAGTAAGGAGGCCCCAGCACGGCCCAGAATCAGCGGGGGGAAGGCACCACCTGAGAGAGCCTGAGGAGAAGGGCAAACTCCAGGCAGGATGTGCTGGAAAGTAGAAAGACCTTCGGATCAACCTTCAGAGAGGAGGGACCATGTTCAACTGAAACTGGCATGAGGACTGAGTATTCTATTTGAAAAACTGTTATTTGGACCACCAAGAAGGAGACACTGAATTCAGATGAGGGCCTAGACGAGGGCCAGTAAATAAACTGGACTCTCAGGAGAGGATTGTTTGAACTGAGTGAGTTCTTACGGGACTGACAACTAACAGGGGCTGGGTGCCTGCAAGGTGACCCCGGGCCATGAAGATGCACTCAGTAAACAGCTACTCTGCAACACCCCATTAAAATAATTTGAGAAAATTAACACTAGATTGACTCTCCTAAACCAAACTCTGGCTTGTCTACACAGGAAGTTAGTCTACAGTGAACTAGGGTATGAATTTAACACACACTAGCTATTCTGCACTGACTCTCCATGTGTGCACTCTTACTGTGCACTGAGTGCCCTCAGGTGGTTTAGCTTAGTACACTTGCAAAGTGCAATGAGCTAACGTGCACACAGGCACTCCAGGAGTGTCCACAGGGGGGACTTCGTACACATCAGCTACTTCAGGCTTTTCCTTGGTGTAGACAAACTCTAATGTGATCAGAATTTATCAGTGTACTGTGCAGCAGGTAATAACATCTCCTCTATAGAGAGTAACTTAACAACAGCCTTTATCATGTTCCTGTACCAGATATGGATGGGCTACAGAGCTTGCTCATACACACTACATGTGTTCATCATAAGATCCTTTAATGCTCTGCCAAGTATTGCTGAGATCAGGCCCACCGACAGCAATTCTGGGCTCCAGGGCAGAACAGTCTCAACCCGCCTCTTCTGTCTGTGGCCACGCCCAAAGTCCACCCCAGCTCTGCCCACACTCCACCCCAGACCCCGCCTCCTCCCCGCTAGGCTCATTTGCCACGGCATCCCTCCCCCACCTCTCTTCCACACTCTACCTTTCCTCAAGCAGCAAGTGACAGCTGAGGCAGGGCGGAAGAGCAGGGGAGGAAGGGGTGTGACAAGCAGTGGCGGTGGGGTGAATAGGGAAGGAGAGGAGGGACGCAAGCAGCAAGCGACAGCAGGGAGACCAAGTGGGGGGAAAGGGTGAACAGTGGGGTCTGGGGTGGAGTGTGGGTAGGGCCATAGGCAGAAGAGTCCCGGGCCCTTTTAAATTGCCGGGCCCCTGGGTAATTGCCCTCTTTGCTCCCCGCCCCCTTCGGTGGCCTAGCAGCAATTCGTTTAAATAAGGTCATTTACACACCGCACCACCTAGTGGCTGAACAGTATCATACAATTTAACATTCTATTACAGCCTTAACACTCACGTGCATTACATGTATTTAGTTGTCATAGCTCCATGAGTGGATTTACACCACCTGATGATTTGGCCCTCCCGTTCCCTTGCCTTTTGGTGGCTATTGTTGGTAACAGTTTCATAGCAGCAGGGATTATGCTAGTTTGAGTTAAATATAGCAACAATCTGGGTCAAAATGAGTGTCAATTTCTCAAAGTTGAGAGAATCCATTCAGTTTAAGGCCTAAATTTTTTACACCTATTCTGTATGTATTGTGTTTAAATGGTAGAAGTGGTCTTCCATCTAGACAAGAATGTCGCTGTCAGACAAAAAACAAACAAAATAAAAAATATAAGGTTTCATCAGAGGAGAGCTGACTGGCATCATAGTTATACAAGTTAATATCCAGCAGAGTTAATTTCCTAGAATTAATTTCCATTTTTTATAAGTAGTACTGCTTGTATTTGTAGATCACATTCAACTGCAAATGCCAACATCTTTCTGGGCTTATCTCCAATTTTAAAAATACTCTTCATCTGTCTTTGTAAAACAAATTGTGTCTTTCTGGACTGGTCATCTCAGCCTTTGAGTCTATTAATTTTAAAAGAAATTCTGCCTTTAGACTGTGCATCTGTTCTCTCAATCATTCATCCTAAGGGTGGAATCTGAGTTCTCTTTTCTTTTGGGTACCTCATCAAATCATATCCTCAGTCTCAAAGTTTCAGGTACATCCCAGCTCACACTAATGGAGGGGTTATCAGTAACATTCATCTCTCTAGATTTGGGGCTTAAAGAATGGCTGAAATGAAGAGTTGCTAAACAAGACTGTATGAAGAGGACACTCAGAGGATAGATGAGGATAAGGGTAAACCCCAACTAGTGCATATGCTAAAAATGACATTGTCCCAAAATCACATTTTAAGATGCAAAATAAAAATATAGCCTGCAGAAAAGTACAGCAGGTATCATATCAGACTAAGATGGACACTTCTTTTCTAAAGAGCTTGAGGTATTTAAATATGGCGTTACCACAACTAATGCTTAATGTTTCAAAGTAACCACAGGGACTCACTCATGACCACTGTGTAGAACTTGCTTTAAGATGAATGCCAGCTGCAAGAGTGTGCAAATCTCGTTGGACCAGAGAGTCCATCACAATAGTAAAATCATGTCATTGTACTGCCTTTCACCTTAAGACACCCCCAAACCTTTATGCAATTGAAGTATCTATGAAGCCTTAGAATTAAAATATTTTAGGGTGAGACAGCAAGAGAGACTGAATGTTGGCCAGGACATTGAGTTTGTTGCAAATTTTGTGAAGAGTGCCATGAGTTCCTTAAAATTCCACCTGGAGAGCAACCCAAGACCTGCAAAAGCACCTCAGAAGTAACATCTCATCTGAAAAAAAGACACATCTAACTCAAATACCATGACAAATGCACAGGGTTAGCCTACCACCCCATCCTATCATCCTATCAGAAAGACATTCAGAAGCCATGTAGACCAGATTTTTAAAAGAACTCAGTGTCACAGTTCACGGCAACTGCACCTATATTTCCCCTCAGTAGTCCAGCAAGGCCCCAACTGTCAGGATTCTGGCTCCCGAGGCAGTCACCTCTCTTGGGTGGAAGAGACACACGTCTCTCCCCTTTCTGATTAGGATCTCTCTCCAGCTGAGCACTAATGCCTTCACTGTGCTGTTCCCAGCAAAAGACAGACTGCCTAAGCAGACCTGTTTGCTTTCTCTTCAGAATTTAACAACAGTGTAACTGCCCACAATTAAGCTACCACACAGCTCTTTCTTTCTGCAATTTTATTCTTAGGACAAAAGCATTACCAAGAAAACATCTTAACAACAATAAAAGAACCTATGCACCTGCTGATAAGCTTACCAGAGATCACCCCCACCTCTGGCAGGTGATGAGTCTGCAAACCCCGCAAAGGGGTCTCTCCTATGGTTACAAGTTCATAACCGCCTCAACTCAGAACTAGCACCCCCATAAAAAATGAAGTCCCTCTTTTATATAGTTCTAGGTCCTTGATAGAGTTTCCATGGGTAGGTAATCAGTAGACAATGGATTTTTCTTCCCAGGTGTAGCTTCAGTATCCAATAACACATAAGCAATTGCATTTTTAATACCATGGACCCCAAACCTAATTCAATAAAGTTTAACTTAATTCAATAAGATTGGTCCAGGATATTGCAGGAAATTGCTCTTGGTCACACTCAGCATGCACAGTCAAGGCTAACTTTTCAAAAGAACTCAGCTCCCATTTAAATACTTTAAATAAAGACCAAAGTTTCAAAGCACTCATCACCCAGCAGCTCCCATTGCAACACTCATGGCCAGATTTTCAAAAGAGCTCAGCACACAAGGTCCTACACAGTACACATTAGTACATCTAATCTAGATGTGCTAAGTAAACTAAATTATTCCAGAAAAAACACACAAGTGGCCAGATTTTCAAAGTGCTCATGATTTGTTTTCCGCAATAATTTACTACTACTAAAACTTTAAATAAACCAAGTGTTGTACAAGCATTACTTAGAGCAGTTAACAACATGCTGCTGGAAAAAAGTCTGTCCATTGAAGATAAAATAGCACCACCAAAGCTATGAAGAAACAAATACTAACTGAAAGTTCTGTGTGAACTTTCTTCTGATTTCTTTTTATCAGTCATTACAGAACACTTTAAAAACACTTGCACTTACTCATTCTTCAGAATCCTCTTTCCTGTCCTCAGTACTCAGGGAAAACGAAAGAGAGGCTGAGATGAAATAAAACAGATTTGAATCCAGAGGTTTTAATCCACAGTGTCAGTCTGAGGGTGGTATTTAGGGATCATATTTCCTTAAATTGTTATACTTCTTAAAACTGATGCATAGCATTTTTTAAATTTGCCAAATCACTAGGACTTAAACTATACATTTCTAGAATTTTCCTTTAGGTGGTTGTCTTTATCTTGACCTTCAACATTCAAGATTTGATGGAAAATTCACCTTCATCAAGGTCAGTAGGGTTACAGCCTGTTATTAGTGGTATATATGACTCCATCTGCCTTCTTAATGTTTAGTATATTTACTTTTCCATTAACAAGAACATTTGGGTCAGATGGAAAATCTTTTCCAAGTGTTAGATTGAGTCTAGCAGCTTACTTCCTCTTAAATGCAAAACACAAGAAGACAGAACTCAAAAGCATGTAGGTAGTTGGTCACTTACGCACAGTTCTGGTGCTTTTTTCCCTGTGCATGTTGAGCCCCTGGTTCTTGACAGTTAATTCTGAATAGGATTTTCTGCTGAACCAATCTCTGTTTTAAATCAATAAGATCTGTACTATGTTGTTACAAATTCTGTTACACAATACTTCTCTGTTATGTTTTACATGTGCTGCTTTATGTTATGCTTTGACTTCAAAGAAGTACAAAAAGCTATAAATATTGTAAGAGTCAATACAGTTACAACTGCATGGGGGAGCTTTATGCTTCAAAAGGCTGAACAAAGTAATTTAGCCTCTAGATTGCTCACTGCTTTATGTAAAGCAAACAAAATATATTCCAAAGATTAAAAATATTAGTCTTGTCTTGATTGAAATCCCATCAAACTATCAAACAACCATTTTTCAGTAGTACAACAGGTTCTATTTAAACTACAATGTATTAATATTTAGTGACAGTAGCTGACTATTTTGGGCCTACACTATTTTACGTGTTCCATACTGATTATTGCACTTCCATAATTAAAGTTTGAAAATGTGCCCAACTTTAGTAATGTATTACCAAAAATTTCCTGGTATTATAAAAATTACACCTTTGCTACCTGAGTTTCACCAGATTTCATATCTCAGATCTGGCTGCCTAAATCAAAAGAATGGCCATACTGGATCAGAACAGTGGTCCATCTAGCCCAGTATACTGTCTTTCGACAGTCACTGACCAGTGCCAGATGCTTCAGAGAGAATGAGCAGAACAGGGCAATTTATTGAGTGATCCATTCCCTGTCATCCAGTCCTAGCTTCTGGCAGTCAGAGGTTTAGGGTCACCCGGAGCATGGGGGTTACATCTCTGACCATCTTGGCTAATAACCATTGCTGGACCTATTATCTATTACCTTCTCTAATTCTTTTTAGAACTCAGTGATACTTTTGACCTTCACAACATCCCCTGGCAATGAGTTCCACAGGTTGACTGTGTGTTGTGTGAAGTACTTCCTTATGTTTGTTTTAAACCTGCTGTCTATTAATTTCATTGTGTGACCCCCTCCTCCCAGTTCTTGTGTAATGTGAAGAGGTAAATAATTTCCTTGCTCATTTTCTCCACATTATTCATGATTATTTAGACCTCTATCATATCCCCCTCAGTTGTGTCTTTTCTAAGCTGAACAGTTCCAGTCCTTTGACTCTTTCCTCGTATAGAGGCTGTTCCATATTCCTCATCATTTTTATTCCCTTTCTATGTACTTTTTCCAACTTTAAAATATCTTTTTTGAGATGAACTGACTAGAACTGCACACAGTAGTCAAGGTGTGGGTGTACCATGGATTTATATAGTGGCATTATGATATTTTGTCTTACTACTTATCCCTTTCCTAATGGTTCCTAACACTGAAAGCTTTTTTTGACTGTTGCTGCACATTGAGCAGAGTATGAAAACAGTATGCCAATGCAACTGCATTTGCAGATCATTTATTATTTTACATTTTGGACACTAAGCTGCAGATGGATCCTGCAACCTCACAACTAATTACATTGTATTTTGGAAGTATGTTAGCAGAAGTAATGCAGCGGGGGGAGAAGAGACAAAGATTTTCTTTTCCAGACTCCAGGGAAAGGGTGGTTTGCACCAAAGCAGTTGTTCGTAGAGAGCAGGTCCTACAGCTAAGACAGCACAGTGACTGTCAGTGATTTGTCCATTCTGCAGTGGAAGGGTCACTAGGGCTCTGTGGTCCCAGCTGCCCTCTAGTACCCAAGTAATGGCCAAGAAATCTGGTCATATGTGTTTTACATTGGTTGTAGACAAGATAAGTATTGTATAATAAGCAGGACTCTTTTCCTGAAGACTCAATGTCCCTACAATTCTTCTGCTCCTCAGGCATCTTAACATTTTACATACCCCAGAAATCTGGTATCACTAGCATCCTCTGCTGTTTCTTCAACATTCTAGGATGCATCCAGTCTTATATTTTGCCAGCTTCTTTCCATCCCTGCACTTTTTAACTACTCTTGCATAACGTGCTTTTGGTCTTTTGTTTTGGTATGTAAGCCTTTGGAGCTTTAATTCCTTGGGACTGATGCAGTCAGGCATTTCCAATGTGGAAAACAAACCACATCCAGATTGGTGAGAAACCCTCCCCTTGTCAGCAAACCTGCATAAAAAAAGTCTTTCAAATTCAGCGCAAGTCTTGTCAGCTTAATTAGATAAACAGATATTCAGAAGCACAAGTCTCAGGCTGGAAAAGAGCTTGAATACACGAATACAAAACAATCCCAACAGCCACAGATACCTGAATATTTCAGTAACAGTTTATCATTCAACCCGTGTTCTCTCTTTTTTCTTGTTATCTCCAAATGTCTCTGTTGCTTTTTCAGAACACATATACAACGAAAAGTCAGAGCAGTGGAAAATACACAAGAAGAAAACCCACTGAATGTAGGACTGCTATTATTATTCAGTGACATATCTCTTTATAAAGCATTTGGAAATTTTCAAGAGTTCCTTGGAGACCTGATTCACCAATGCATTGCTCCAAATTTTAAACCAGTATAATTCCTTGAATTGCAGTGTAGTTACACTGATAGAAAACTGGAGAAACAAAAAGTGAATTAGATCCTTTGTGTTCTGTCCATGTTCTTACATTGTGTCTCTCACTGTGGTATTTGAGTTCTTACTGTACTAGTCCTAGTAATTCACACTACTCTACAGGCCTGATTATACACCTGGCTCTAAGCTTGCTGCATTAAGCCCCAATTCAGCAAAGCATGTAAATATGTACTTAACTCTATCTCTGTTTGGCACAGCTCCTTAACTAGGTGTTTAATATGCTTAAGTCCCTTCTCTGACTTCAACGGGATTTAAGCATGTTCTTAAACTTAAACACATTGTTATGTTTAAGTAAGTTGCTGGAAAAGATGGATGTAAGTATATAAAGCTCATGTGCTTTGCTCAATCTGTGCCTTAGTCTTATCCTTTCATGGCTATTAGTGATCACCTTACTGCTATGCAGGTAGTTAAAGTTTGCATACACATTGAATAAAGTCATTTGTACTAAAATAGGACTTCTTTTGTACCACAAGTGGAGATATGGTAAAATGCTCTTCAGAACATCTTAAGATTCCTTGATTGTACCACAAGGGACATGATGCATTTAAGAGAGGCATTTAAACTTTTAGGCGTACTTGTTCTTAGTATTCATTTTGCAAAGACAAGTATTTTCTTACTCTGTCTTTTCCAAACAAAAAAGAGACTTTGAAATTCTATGTACAGGTTTGGCTTAAATAAAGACTAACTTAGACATTGCTTGTTTAGGAAGAGCTTGGATAACTTAAAATAAACTTAAAAAGAACATCCCCAGGTCTTTGCTTGCTTACTCAGAACTTAGTGTAGTCTGAATTCTGGTTGATGTTCCTGGAAAGGGGTCATATTTCCTTGCTTAGCTACTTAGCCCTGAAACAGAAAGTGTGTCAAGTGCAGAAAGGGTATCACAGATAGTGAAAATAGCTTCAGAGTAGGACCTAGGACACAATGTATAAATATTTGGAGACTCAAAATGGTTGGGATCACTAAGTCAAGGAGCAAATACATGCATGAACTTGAAGTATGGGAGGGAGATTGTGTGTTGAATGTAACTACGGAATAAATTGGGATTTCTCAGCATAGGACAGAACAATGAGGATATGTGACTCAGAACCAGTTTGGCCAACTTCGTGCCAATGATGATCAGTTTCTGTTCATACTCATCTTTAGAGAGACATTGTTGTTTTGCCTAAATATGGGAAGTCATATCATAATAGGCATTTTATGTGTAGTCAAGGACATTCATGCCAAAAGTGCTGACGTATCCATGCCTGTGTATACTGCCTTTGTCCATTTAGGAATAAAGGTACGAAGAGGCATAGAGAGCATGAGCAGTGGTGGAAAGCAGAGGCTACAGAGGGCATACCCTCTTCAGAAATGGCACTGCGTACGGGTGATTAGTGACAGTGAAGACTGGCTGCTAAATAACAGTGTGACATGAATAGTGATTCAAACTATGCATTTGGCAAATATGAAACAGTATGGTGTTGTCCTTGTACTGTCTATGGGGTGGAGAAACAGCTATCTGAAACTCTCTGACCAGAACACTGGCATTTAAATAAAAATTTTGATTTCATAAGGCATGCAGGAGTGAACACTAGCAAAGACCAGCAAAACCAATGTGACCTATGGTGGTGCATATATGATCCCAGGTAGCACAGGTTACACCACATTACAATATATCAGGAAGAATGTGGGGGGGAGTTTCTCACTGCAATTTGTACTGCTCTATAATTAAAGAACCATCATGTGGAAAATGCCAGGCAATTGAAAATTGGAAAAATTAGTCCTAAAAGTATCTATTACATCACAAATAACTATGTGAGCAAGTGACCATTCAGACAGTTCAAAGCACTCTATGTTCCACCAGTCCCATCCACTCTTCATATTTTATTTTAATTTTAGAGAGGAAAGTGCTGAACAAAGAAACTGAGCTCATTAGAATAACAATGACACTCACATACATTTACATTATAAACCTCTTACATTAGGGGAAACATGTAAAATATTTAAAATTCAACCACTGCTTAACCTACATGGTCATAAAAATAACAGGAAAATGAAATGTCATTTTTTACACCATTTGAATCTGATCCGTGCAGCAAGGCAAACCTTTTGGAATGGGATTGTCTCTTGCAAATGTTAAAAAAACAAACAAACAAAAAAAACCCCCACACAACTCCAATTTTCTTATCACTGCTAGTAGCTTATCTTCTATTAAATAACTATGGTAGTCATCAAATTTGTTTCCTTTTTCATGAAATTTAACTGCTCTGGTTTTATAAGCAGACTGAATGTGTGATTTTTTTTTCCCACCTGCAAATACTTCTCAACCCATTTTAACACAGTTTGAGTCATATTTTTGGGACACTGATAAGGCTTCTGAACATATGGAGTTTTTATATATATGTGAGAGATAAGGTGACAAGACACATCAAGCCAAACACATTTATGCCTTTTCTAGACAAAGCATATCAAATGCAAAATAACCATCGTTCTGCACCTTACAACAGTGACCAAAAAAAACAGAGCCCAATGGTTCAAACTTTATTTATGCTGGTGAGCATCTCTCTGTGAGGGTCTTCTTACAGAGTTCCTTCCCTTTTGTTCCATCATCTCCCACACAACAGGCCCATCCTCAAACCTGATGGCTTCTATTGGGGACGGGGACTTTGGGAAGGTAGAGGGAATGTATACCTTCTGCCCCCCAGTACCCAGTACAAATAGACCTAATACAGCCAGAAGCCACAGTTAATTTTCCTGCTAAGCATCCTCTGTGATGGAGATCCTTCTTAAAGGGGATTCTCAGGGCAAGTTCCACATGAATAATCCCTGGCATAAGGGTCCAATAAAAGTTAGTTCCCAGAGTACAGCAGTGGAGCCCAAGGCCAATATGGAGGCACAGACCTCAAGAATCAACAGGATTTGCTGACTGGAATCCCAGTTGCTTCACACCTTGTTACTCCATTGCAGATACCACCACTTCCCTGTGATGGAAGAATGCAGGGGAACCTCACCAAGCTCCTTAGACCCTCTGCAGGGATTTCCAGATGAGGGTACAATCCCTCAGATCTCTGTAGTTTTGCCATCTTATATTTTTAAATATAGCCACATGCTGGACACCATGCAATGGGTCTGGCGCGCCAAACAAAACAGAGACACTTTGTTGGTCTCTTTGCACATCAGTACTGTACACAAGTAATATCCGACTGACAAAGTGAATTGCTGCAGAAGCTTTCCATGGTTTCCTGTTTAGCTGTTATTCGCAACTCTAATGCGAGATTACAAGATTCCTCAGAAAGCTGCTGGCTAGCTACACAGTTTACAAAGCAAACAAGAAGGTAACTTATTCTTTAAACAAGCAGGTTCAATTTTAGCATTGCAGTTACTTAGGAAAATAGATGTCAAGCCCACTTATATTTTGTATTCAGGATTCTGTTGATAAACTTTACTGTCACAGGCTGTTTCCCATTTTGGTTGTGTACAGTATTTATTCTATAAAGGAACGACAAATAGATTTAAGCTAGGGGTTGTTTGAAGTCAAGCAGAAAAACAAAAACTATCCAATATGATTGTTAGCAGACTGAAGCCCATGAAAATCACACACGCACATATGATTTATGTAGATTTTAAATTAACTTGGCACAAAAAAGCAGTGCAGATACAAGATCAGAAACAACACACAATACTGAAATTGTTCATTTTCTAATTGTAGCACATCATGAAATCTCTCCAGATTGTTATTTTAAATGATAGCATAGTCACCTAGAATTCTAATTAGTGTATTAACCTGAGATGCTAGGTGTATGTTGTAAGGCCCCAGCAACTTTCAGTGATTGACTGTGTCATCCACAGCCTTGCGTATCAGAAGAGTCATGATACCAATGGGTTAAGTCCCAATCTTGTGAGGTGTTGAGTACATTGGAGATGGTGGCTCAGTGCCTCACAGGATCAGGTCTTCATTAATGTAGACCCAAGAAACAGACATTTCTTTCAGGAGCAAGAATTAGCAGACAGGACACCTAGGAAAACAAACTAATCCCTGGTGTAATGCTATTGAAATCAATGGGACTTCAGTGCTTGTTTGAAGTTAAGTACGTGCGCCTTAGTGCTTTGCTGAATCAGGGCCTTAAATCTTAGGACACTGGACAATCCAAAGGAATTTAAACCCTTCACAACTGGCCAGATTGGGATTTTTTTGATAGTGGGTGGTGAGAAGGAGCATTCAGGGCACTGTGATGGAAAGTTCTATGGCCAGGGGCAAAAGGAGGCCGGGCAAAACTGTTGGATAGAGTCAGTCCGTTCCAGAGACCCCAGCTCCTACCCCACCCTGCCTCTCAGCCCCTGACCACCTTCACAGTTGCCAATAGTCCTGGTTTGGCTAGGAATTCCCAGGTTTTACCAATTCATTCCAACCCATCCCAACCCCTTAGGAAGGAAGCGGCACTGGAGGAAGAAGGTAAAAGCAGCTAAGGGCAGAAAAGATGGAATGAAGCTGGGAAGCAGCTCTGTGCTCTGAGAGCAGCTGGTGGGAAGGAGCCAGCTGTTCGCACTCGAGTGGGGCAGGAGACTGGAGATCTAGAGAAGAAGGCGTGTGTTTGATCACAGGGAGACAAGCAGAAGAGAGAGGTGTGGGTTTGATGGCAAGGGGAGGAGGATAGTGTGACACGTGTCAATTTCCTGCAGTATCCATGAAAAACCTACTGAATTAAGTTTAAGTATCTTTTAGAGTCCCTGATGCAGGCTGAAATTTGCTGCAGTTTGAGATACCATGAGCTTTTTCCTAGACGTAGGATATTTTTGGTGGATCTAAGTTTGCTTTCTATTTTTGATCTATTACCCACCCAACACACTTGCAGTAGGGTACACAGATCGCAGCAGTCCCCAATGTACCTAGGCTCAGCCTAACAGTGAAGACAGATAACCACAGGATTGTTTTGGAGGTTTCCAATATATTTTCCCTTACATCTAGGTGCATCATGTGCTCCAATATATGCTAATTTGGCAGAAGGATGCTATTTAGTGAACAGAAACACCCTTTAGTAATTTACCTTAAAAAACTTCTAGTGGATGTTTTCAAGATCTATTGGGACTTGCTGTGGCATATTTAAACCACCAATGAATAACAGTTCTGCATATTCCACCCTAAAAGGGCTACACTGAAAGCTAGGCTTGTAGAGCAAGAGGGAATTTGCTGTTAGGGTTGTTTCACAGAATGTACAGGTCTAACCCTCAGAACTCTAAGACAGTATCCACGGCTGTTTGGTCTTTAAAACTCTAGGAGCTGTTAAGTAACTATAAAAATTCCTTCCCTTATCTTATTGTCATGGTTCAGGGCAACTGCACCTGTATCTTCCCCAACCCCCCTCTGTCCTTTGAGGGCACCCATTCTAGGCTCCTGGCTCCTCAGTCATCACCTCTCTTGGGCAAAGACCCACATCTCCCCCCTTCTGACTGGGGTCTTTCCAGGCTGCACAGCTCTCTGCCTATACTGTGATATTCCCAGAAAGCTAGACTGAGTAAACAGGCCAGTGTCTACACTTTGCTTTTTCTCCAGAGGCTAAGAACAGCTGTAATTACCACCAGTTATCACTTACCACACAGCCCTTTCTAAGTAAGCACATTTATTCTTAAGGTGAAAGCAATACAGAGAAACATAAAACAATACAAACAATAAAAGAACTTATTAAAGAACATGCTAATAAGCTTACCAGAGATCACTCACAACTCCAACAATGGCTCTGGTAGAAGTCAGTCCTTCAAATCCCATCACCTTGTGTGTTTTCTGTGGTTACAAGTTCATAACAGCCTTAGCTCACAACTAGCAGGTTCGTGAATGGGTTAGTCTTTCCTTTATACAGCTCGGGCCTTTGATCTCGAGACCCCGAAAACAGGTCATCAGCAGACAATGGGCCTCTCCTCAGAGCATAGCTTCAAAAGGCTAGGTTTTTGTACAACCAGAGGTGGGGAATTTACATTCATCCTCCCCTAGAGATTCCCAGAGCAAACCACTTGACACAGTCTATCCCAAAAGTCCATTCTTGTCTGGTATATTGTTCAGTACAGTCCTTTGAAATTCATTACATTTCCTGGGATTCACAACACATTTTCCCCCTCGAGAGATTACATACAATCTTGGCCTACAACAATACATAACCTTTGCATTTAATACAATGGACTTTGCCTTATTACACGTTCCCTGTCGGATGTAATGTAATTCAGCTTCACCAAAGTGAATTAATGAGCAGTTCTGATATCTGCTGTGCAAGGTCAAAGAGCTATACAGTTTTTGGGACATGTTGAAAAGTTGCTGTTTTAGTTTCAGAAGAAATTGCAGCAGCTTCATTGGCAAATTATTCTTCTGCCTCTGAGTTTAGCATTTATGGTGCTCTGCTCAGCACACACCATTTTATAGAAGAGTGTGAATTTTATGTTCAAGATGCATCAGAGGCAATTTATGGTAGAAAGATAAGAAAAATTACTATTTATTTTTCCAACTGGGCTATTCATATGCTTAGGAAAATCTCCAGTGATGAATTGGGAAAAAAAATCTGAAATTCCAAATACAATCATTATTAAGAATTAATCAAAGGGGAAATAAAGTGTAGCTAAAAATAAGCTGGCAAAAAATAAAGAGAATTCATAATTAAACAACCCTTCTAATTCACTAAACCTTTATCTTAAAAAACAGAGCTTTGAGAGTTCTGGAGAAACCTCTCTGTAAATGTTTCATCTGAATTTTCAGTTTATTTTACTTTAACTGTGTTTATATGCTCTATTCACTTCTCTTGAATGCACAAGCAAATGAGCTCATTGGAGGAAGACTTACCAAATCAGAGGATTTTCATAGCGTCTATTACAAAATATTTCCAAAAAGCACATTTCAAATTCATCATCATGGGTATTTGCACCAGAAACCCGAGTCACAGGTTTATCTGAACCAGTGCAGATGAAAATAAGTCTTCCTCTGAAGATTTGTTTCCCCAAACATGAACCTGTGCTGAGATTTGAAAAAGTTTGGTTAACATTTTTTTTACAATTATTTTTCATTCTTGAACACCTCAGCACTTTTTCATTTTGGCCAGGGTTAGAAGAATATGTGCTGAAATGAGCCAGGGTATGTTTATACTACACACACCTTGTCCCAGCATGCAGAGTGCATACACTGCTTACACTCCTAGTACAGTTATAAATAGATAGTAAGGCACTGCTTAGGCAAGTAAAGATATACCTAAACCCTGTCGTTATGTACCTTGCATGGTTCTCTAACATGCCTAAGCAGTGTCTCCCCCATCTACTGCACTTTTTAGCAGTGTAGTGTCCCACTGCTGGAGTCTTTCCCCACCACAGGGAACCAGCTTCAGGGAAAGGCTCTGACAACTCCTCACTCTCCTCCCTCCTACCCGCCCCCCCAACCTTTCTCTGCTGCCTCCCCTACTGCCAGAGCCTTTCACACACCCCAGTGTGGGTACAGTCCGCTTTTCACGGCAGTGCTTGCAGTGTAGACACGGCTTCAGAAAGGTTGTTCATGCAGTAATTCTGGCCTGATGGAGGGGAGGAGCTTAACGTAGCTCAGCATGAAGCATCACAATGACAACCAATTGTCAATGATGCGGGTCATAACTTCCGGATTATTTTGGGCCTCCGCTTTTCAGAACAAGGATGAGCCACTATTTAACAAAATGCATCGGATAGTGGGAGAGAAATGAGACAGGAAAGCTCGGTGTCTACATTCAATTTCTTAAGGGTTGAGAATGGGATTATGCTATTGTGGTCACTACAGGTGCCATGCAGAACTGGCATTGTGAGGAGATAATGCAACAATATTGTGTCCATGCTTGAGCCCTGCTGCACCAATTGGCAGCAGTACGGCCCATTGTGAAAGCTTGTTTCTAACATTAATGAAACTGGAGGGGATATTTCTCTTTCAAATAGATGGAAGCAAGTGTCTTTTAAAAGCAAGTACATTGCAATAGACAAATATGAGACTAAAATTTTCTGGCCTGCGCAGGGCACCATCTGCCCTTATCACATGATACGCTTCCCCACTGAGGAGACACTATCTTTACCATTAGCTAGCTTTATTTCCTGTAGAAATGTTATTGTCGCATAAGAGGCGGCCATACTCTGTGTTAAATGGTTTTCACACTCTTGGCCAGGCTCTCTGGCTTAATGCTGCCTCTGGTCAGTTGCTACAGATAATCACTGTACATTATTTTGTTGATTTTTTTTAATCTGCAAATACGATGGGAATTAATTTACAGCCAATATTTTAGTAAGATCGATTCCACTTAATAGCAACCCAGGTATTAACAACTTCCCGTTAATGGCAACATTTTACTAGGAACCAAACCCATCCCAAACTTTAATGTTAATGGTACTTGGATATTGGCAACGAAATACTGCTCCTTGGGAACTTTTCTGGAAGAAAGGCCCCACTTCCAGGCAGGTCTGAAGTGCTGGGATGTGCCTTCCCTGGATGCAGCTCTGCAAACCTGTCTGTGGCTGGTGATCAGCCTGTTCCAGCACTTCCTTCTTGGCCTGCGGCCCAGCCAAGCAGCCTGTGCACAGGAGGTAAGGGGGTGTGGGCAGGGTGGCCACAGCCTGGATGTTGAAGCTGCATGATTCCTCTCCCTGTGTTCTCTCGGTAGCATTCTGCTGGGAGCCTGCATGCAGGGCAGGAAGTGCTAGGGCATGCTGAGCCCCAACCCCCAAAGAGCGCCGGGAGGAGGAGGATGTTGCCCCACAGGACTCCAGTGTCTCTAGAAAGCCTCAGCCCACAAGCTGGACTGCAGCTAGAGAAGGCTCGTCCCAGCACTTCCTTCGCTGGCTGTGGCCTCACAAAACTGCCTTCCACTTACTTGCACCTGCCAGATAAGAGCACATTTTCCTGGCAACCAAGGGGTTGCTAATAAGCCGAATCTACAATATTTCTGTAGCACAAATTGATTATAAAACCAAGAGTAAACAATATGAATGCCAAACAGGTTTCTCATTACGATGCTGGTGATGGTGCCTTGAGGCTCTGAACAGGGACCAGGGCTCCGCAACGCTAGGCATTGCCCCAAACAGTACACACCCATGGAGCTCAATCTGTTGAAGTGAATGGAAACCCTACTCTTAATTTCAATTGGGCATTGGATCAGGCTGATAAGAAGATACAGGAGACAGACATAACCAATATAGGGGTGAAGATAGGAGCATTTGGGGAAATGAGTTACATAGAAAAGTAATCATGATTAGTACAAAAAGTGACAGTCTCAGCATAGCAGCCACTTACCCACTGGCAAGAGTTTTACTGGTATCATGGCAGAAGTGAGTTGTAAGGAGAGATTAGGAGGATAAAGCTTGGGCTTTCCAGGGAAATACCTCCCAAGCATTGGGAACTTCGTGGGTGAAAGCCCAGAAGTGCTTGAGAGGAAGTTGAACTAACAGGTGGATTAAAGGCAAAAGTAAGAAAAATGTACTTGACTTGGGATAAGCATTTAAAGCTAAAGGAAATATAGCCAAGCACAGATTTTATAGATTGCTGTTAGCTTGTTTGTATGACTGCTGTATGGTTTACTTTAAATTGTATTTGCTAAGAGTTAATTCACAGTTAAAAATATCTTCTTTAACCTTTAAATAAAGTCTCTGATCTGAGAACATGTTACAATAGGAATATAAATGTCACCAACTTAAAAATCAAATTCCAATGCCAGCGATTTATCAACCATCCAGCAAACTAGGAAAACATGGATAATAGAGTAACTACTTTTTGTATGAACCAGTGATGAATTCAAGTACTACTCTGCTATACAGAAAACCAATATTAAATTCAGCTAGTATTTTGTTACAAGGAAAATTACAGCATTCCTAGGTAAAACTGAGACCAAAAATTGAAGCAATCAGTTGATGGGGGTTAATAACCAAAACACATTTTTTGGTTACTGGACTAAATAAATAAATAAAAATGCTCTAGCAAAAAATGCTAGTAATCCTTTAAATAATAAATATTTTCCAACTATTACACATACAGATGTTCCTGCTGAGTGATAACTGATGCTTTAATAAAGTTATCATACTGCTAAAATGTGATTATAACTTGCTACATTCTGAGCTCATTTATACTGGTATAAGTATGCAGTAACTCCACTGCATGCAACAGATTTACAACCGAGAATCTGAGAGAGACCTTGACTCAAAGGATTTATATCAGGGATGTGTGTTCCCTTATGATGTGCCAATGGGGAGACAAGTTAAACAAGGCTGTCATCACACTTCATAGTAAGGTATGAAAAGAATGAGGAATTACATGAAAGAAAATTTGAGAGTTTGTCTTGGCACCAGCAGTGTGCTCTGTGAAAAGTTATTTAGGGATACATTTTCAGCAGAGTTGAAAAAGATTTGTACAAGGGGGTGTACATGGGAACAACAGGATGGAATTAAAAGAGGAAAATTGAAGGCTGAATTTCAGGAATGTGAAGAGATGAATTATGCTGTGGAAAAAATTGACAATTTAAATACTAGAATAGAAATTTTACTTGTAAATATACAATAAAACACAATCCTGCTTTGGCAGAAAAACAGATTAGATGACTCTCAGTTCTAGACCCTTCCCATCTAACAGAATTCTGTGTTCATTACTGTGAATTAAGTCCTTATTGGCCAAAATCTGATTTCAAATTCACTGTGTGTCTTCCCCTATGGTAGTCAGAGTGCTTCAAATGATTGCAACCATTGCAATGTGATGGGGGTGAGAGATGGTCAAGATAACACTTCACATTTCACCTGTTATTTATCTGGTGGCCACTGAACCACAAGCATAATGTGCTTTCTGTGTGTAATGCCACTTAGTAATTGGGCCACCAAATTCTACACTTGCTGTAGTTTCCAAATGTAGAAGACACTGTAATAGTCAACTGTGCAATGGCCAGGTCGTGGTTAAGTGTGATGGACGAGGTGTGAATCTGAAAGAAAAAGGGTACAGCCTTATTGCCTCACAGTACTAATGCCACCTCTGATCTGGGTCACCAGGAACAGCTGGGGAGCCAATAAAAATGAGAACCTTTGAAATGAAAGGCAGACATATCCCCTCAGTTAGTGGAGCCACTATAACCTCTACCAGTTCTCCCATCTGCTTTCCCAGTTATTATCTTGGTCATCTATGGGCATGAACAACTGAAATAGGCCTTGTTACACCCAGTGAAACAGCTAGTCAGTTATTTCGCTGGTTTTTTTATTAAAAAATGGGTATGTTCAGAAAAATCCATTTGGTAAAGTAGCTCTTCAAAAGAAAAAAAAAGGCTACACCAAAAACTTTGGACTTCTAAGGAAGCTGAGTTGTAGTCAAAGATCTGAAAAATAGACCCCTTCCATTATGGGATCTGACCTGAAAGCAAAATCCTAGAATGCAGGCTTAAATCTGTGAATGCAAATCCTACCTGTCTTCCCCAAACTCTTTCAGAAAGTCGAGGTGCAGGGGAGGCACGTTTCATCTTCTGCTTTGAGCTATCTTTAAGGTACAGTTGTGCTCACTAAAAATAGGATCTGCTGCTGCAGCAAAAATATAATATACATGCCTTCAAAACTCAAACGTGTCTTTCAGAAATTTGCAAAATCTGCATGCAAGCCAGATGTCAAAAAGGCTCTGAAGTTAATATAACATGTCAGCATCAGCCACTCAAAAATGCAAATGAAGAATCTCAAGTTCTTTAACAGGAACAGAAATGAACCGATAAAAATCCATACTTCTGATAGTGATTAGAATGAGACTCAGAGGTGGCATGCATTCTAAGTCAGACCACTCAGGTGAGAATTTGAAGGAGGACTGCATCCTGGCCCCAGGTGTTTGATGTAGTATGAAACTGATTCCTTGATGGAGCTCATTACTTGATGAGGAAGTAGGAAAGCCTCTCCTGACAATATTTTTAATACAACTATTCATAGATTAGGTTAGATGCCTTTCATTAGGCTTATTTTGATGGTCTAGGGTGACACTATGTGGCTAATCCAAGCACTGAAATATCAGATGCATTTGTTATTATGAAACTGCTCAATCTAATCCTTTATTTCTAAAATCAAAACATTGTTATAGAACATCAAGCTTTTAAGAATAAAGACAATAAAGAAATAAGCTTGCCTCATCTTTACTTCCTATCTTAAACCTTCATGCAATTTCCTTCAATGTCAATGCATAGGGGGAAAATATACATGTGAAAGATATGATCACACTGAGAAAGTTAATATTGTTACCCCTTTTAACCTGAATGGTTAGTCAAAATTCAGAGTTTTGTGGGTTGGTTCTGTTAGGAGGAGATATTGAGGAAGGACTCAGGTATTTCTCTGGTGCAATTTCCTGTTTGTTTATAATGAATAGACATAATGTTCTGCTTCCCTAAACACAAGAGGAATCATTCAGCAAGAGACAGTTTCTTTGCTCACAGTTCCAAGTGTTTTTCCAGTCAGCAATCTCCCCAAAAGTTCTCAGTCTTTTCCTCAGGGTCATGCTACACATATGTCTCTGGGGCTTCCTTGCTGTCTTCTCTGTTTGCTTCTGTGGTGTTTCTGCCAATTTGTATGTGTGTGTGTGTGTGTCTCTCTCTCTCTCTCTCACACACACACACACACACACATTCACACACCCCCAAACAATACCTAGCCCCCTGCATTTGCATTCATCACTGTGTGAATAACACCTCCTTCCCTCCCCCCTCCACACCTCAAGTCCACCCATCATCCCAATGTAGTCCAGAAGGGTGACAACGCTGTATGACCCATTCCAAACAGAAAGAAAAATAATTTACAAATCACAAATTTATACAAGCTTAACTATTTACGTAGTGTTTTTCTTTCAGGATATTTTCACTTCTCCCAACCCAAATTGGTTTTACTTCCATCAAAATCTCTTTGAAGTTCTTCTCTGCCTGCCTCATTTTCTTTCAACCGTGCAAGAGGAGCCTCTTTCAGTGAGCCCCTGGAGAATACATATTATTTCTGCAAAAATTGTTGCCTGAGACAGACCTTGCCCATTTTGTTCTAATGAAGAACTCATCTCTGTCACACTCTCAATTTCTGCAGCTAAATTTTCAATGTCTGGGGACAGCTATGCAGCAACACGTCCCCGAATACCTCCTCAGTTGATCCTTATGGATAGCTTTGGGTTTAATCCTGGGACCCAACTGTATCCTATATACCACTTCATTTATTCAGGTCAGTATCGTACAGGATTTATCCACGGTTTATCCAGCTTAGGGATCGTACTGTTCTTTCTCCTAGGATTGTGAATCCAGACCAGATCCCTTCTTTTATGTTTCCCATCTGATCTTACATCACAGAGTCGTCTTATTTTATCAGGGATATCTTCAAATTTTCCCAGACACAGGTATGAACACGTTTTTTATTTTTAATTGTAAGGTTTCTAACGTTTCAAATGGTCAACATCCCATTGTTCCCTTTCAGGAACTCCATACAAGAGGTTTGCTGGGATGCCTAGCTAGTGCTGAAACATGAGAGCTGAGGTACATTTTGTACTCTTATTGAGTGCTGCTCTATACACCATCAACAGGAAGGCTATATGCTGGTCCCAGTACCTTTGGTGCTTTTATACTAAGGTAGCCAGTTGAACCTTTCCAGCCCAATTAAACTTTTCCACCATCCCATTAGATTGTGGGTGCACAGGGGTGGTGCAAGTTTTTGGAGCCCTAGTGTCTCACAAACTTGCTGAAACTCTTGGGATTCAAGATTTCTCCCTAGATACATGTATAACTCACGTGAGACCTCTGATCTGGTGAAGAATCCATTCACTAGAACGTCTGCTCCTGTCATAGCCTCTTGATTCTGTTTCAGGTAAACTTCAGGCCATTTCTTAAAGTAGTTTTTAGCCACCAACAAATATTCATTGCTAAACTCTGTCTCACACAAGCACATCAGGCACAATGTGGTCTATTTATGCCTCCACAGAAGTTGCTACATAGAGGCTTTCTCTGTCTTAGAGGGATCCTGCTTTGCAACACAAGCATCACATTTATTGCGCCAATTTTCTACATCCTGCCTGCATTTTACCTAAGAAATTCTCTCTTATCTTGGCTAAGGTTTTTGCAACTCCAAAATGTCCAGCAGTTTGCAAATCATGACAGAACCTCAGAACTTCCTTTTTCAATATATGTGTTATAATCCGCCGATACCTGTCCCCATCACCTCACCACCCATTGTTTTTTCACATCCTCTATACAATATTTCATCCTTAATTTCCAAGGTCTCCCACTGTAACTAGAAAGCTTTTACAGTAGTATTCAGTGGCGATACTACATACTACGGTGGCTGCATTTGCCAAATTTTATTCCAATCACACACTATTCTGATATGAGGATCCTCTCTTTGGGAAGTTTTTAACTGCTCTGAACTCCATGCATGCAGTCCCACATACACTGGGATAAACCAGGAACATTTGTACTTCTACAGATTGTGGGAAGGAAGGAGGCATCTTTTGCTAAGTACATTCATTCCTTGAGCAACCAGTTGCTTGCTGTCTTGCTTAGAGCAGCGTTTACAATTAGCCTCCCAACAAGGCATCACCATTCCCATGCCTGTGCCCAGACCTCTGTGTGACTGTGAAATCATATCATTGCAGTTTTTCCAGCAACTGGGCAAGTTACCCCTCAGGATTACTGACTGCAGAGCCATTGCAGGGATGCATGGTCTGTCCTGACCACAAACTATCTCCCAAACAAATAGAGGTGAAATATAGATTTATCCACTGCCAGGAGTATTTCAGGTGAGGTGTCATAATTCCTCTCCAAAGAACGTAGAATTTTGCTGTAATAAGCAACCACCATCTCAAGTCCTTTGTGTTCATATCAATACTGCCACCAAACTGTAAGTTTTGTGTCCAGTATGAAAGGTTTTTTGGAACACAGGTAGGCTAAGACAGGAGCAATCAACTCTGAAAATGCTACATCACATCTGCTGACCACTGAAATGGTTTCTCACCCAGTCTGTGCAGTGGTTTTGCAGTCGTGGCAAGCCCACAAAGAAACCAACTGGAGTAGGAGCAGACCCTGCAAAATGCTGCTCATCTGAGAGTACCGGGGAGTTGGCCAGTTCTTCAGAGCCTCAATTTTCTTTTTGTCTTTAAAAATTCCCCCCCTCACTGATCGTGTATCCAAGGTAAATTACCTCTTTTTTAAACAGCTAATTTCTCTGGGTTCAGTTTCAGATTGGCAGCCTTATGCTTATCACAGACCATTTGTAAATACATCAGTTCCTGTCCAAAGGGGTTAGCATACACCAAGTCGTTCCCTAGGTATACCACACAGGCTAAGAGTGGCAAGCCACTTTCCATTAGCCGCTCAAAATGTGATAGGCTGAAAGCCATCACTTTAAATGGCATGCCTTGTCCTGCTGGAAAAGCAGTCTTTTCCCGCTCCCTTGGATCCACATCCACTTGCTGATACCCACTTTCAAGGCTCAATGTGGTGAACCAGTTTGAACCTCCTGACAGCATCTAGGGTATCCTCTATTCATGATAATGGATAATAATCCTTTTGACCTCATTTAGTTTTCTGTAGTCCATCCAGATTCTGGTACTGACATCTTTTTTCTTAACTAGGACTACTGATGAGACTCAATTATGCCTTCCTGATACATTTCCTCAATAGCCATTAATGCCTCTTCCTTTTTTGCTACCGGTAAAAGGTGAGGTGACTGTTTAATGGGCCAGCTTCCTTTAATATCAATCTTGTGCTGAATTAGTACAGTCTGAACTATACTTTGTTGGATTAGGAGAACAACTGCTGATTCCTAAGCAGGAAGTCTCTTAACTCATTCTTCTGCTGTTCATTTAAATGTACAGCACTCTGCCAGAACAAGTACCATAGAAACTCTGGAAATTCCCCTTCGCTGCTTTGCACCTTACAGTTTTCTTCCATAACAGTATTCACTAGATCCACTGGTTCATATTTTGGGACTTTGATTCCCTTTTTCACTATTTGCTCTTTGTCACACAATTGGAAAAAAACCCCACAGCAATCTGTTTCTGCTTCAAATCCATGAGGACTTTAGCAACTAAAATTCCCTTGAGATCCTGGGTCTCAAAGCAGGTTTCAATAACTTCTTGCCTTTTCTTTGCTGTAAAGCTACTATAGCAAATTGCTGTTACAATTTCTGCCCCCGGAGGCAGAACAACTTGTTCACTGCAAACCAATTGCCTACATACCATATGTTTCCCATTGGCCATATCTTTAAAGAGAATTTCCACAGAGACTGAATTTGTGAGACAGTGTTCTTGTCATTTATTACAGAGTCCAAGTCCAGCTGAGTGTCAATAAAGCAGGCCATTGCCAGTTTATCTTGCAGACTCATTGGTATCTGGATATGTCGGGAACACAAGTCTTTGAAGGCCCTCTCCCACTTCAGGCAGATTTTCTTTTCCTTGCCTTTTCTCTGTGCACTGGCCAGCTCATATTGATGGCTAGCTCCAAACCACATGTCAAGCACTTGTACCAGGTCTGGATGGGTCAGTGTCATTTCAGGAGGTAAGGCCTGCAGCACTATCACAGGTAGGCCACTCAAGCTGGGTGCTAGAAACCCCAGTCCTGTTCAATTTCCCAGCCACTCATTTGAGTCAAATAAGCCTCATGGAGAGTTTTCCCTTAAAGATAGTGGGGCCGTTTGCATTATTTGAGCTGGGATAATTTGACTTCTTCCCATTGGGCCTCTGAGAGTTACAGATGGAGTAACTGTCTGGTCTTACCCCAAGTCCTCTGGCTGGCTCAGTTTCACATCCAGACAGCTGACTTCCACTGTGGTCTGTGAACTTTTGATTTCCTTCACAGGGTGATTTCTCAGGTCCTTAAGACCTTTCAATAGCTCATTTTTGTTAGCAAGTTCTAAGTTGACCAAAGCTTTCCTGGCCTATCCTATGTTGTGGAAAAGCATTTGGAACATGGCACTAGGTTGTTGGTCATCTCATTGATCTGTCTTGCCCTTCCAGCCTGGGAGAGTTGCAACTGGGCTTCTCAATCTGTCCAGACACTTTGTAGTTGCTGCCCGAACAAAGATTCCATCTTCACCTGATGTAATTTCTCAGGCCCTTTTGGGAAACCTTCAGATTCTGCTTGAATTCCTTTTGTGAGGTCTCCACCACTTGATTTAGATTTTGTTCTAATTCCTTTTGGCCATTTAAAAATTGTTCTATCTGAGTTCAACAAGAATACTGGCTCACCAGCTCTCCTTGGAAACTGAATGCCCCAGTTGACACCAGTGCTACCCTTTTGAATTGATCAGTTAGCCAAAATTCAGGGTCTTGCAGGTTGTTTCAAACAGGAGAAGAAATTGCTGGTAAGGTATTTCTCTGAGGCATTCCTATTTATTTACAAATAAAGTCCTGTTTCCCAAAACGCAGTAGGAGGCAGTTTCAAGCATCTTTCCAGCCAATACGTTACTCAAACGCACTTTCTTAGCTTTTCCTCAAGGTTATGCTACAAGTGCTTCTCTGGAGCTTCCTTTGGCCTTCTCTGCCTGCTTCTGTGGTCATTTTGCTGCCTTTCTGTCATACACACAGCTCTCTGAAATACTACCCCACCCACTGTATTTGCATTCACATCCCTGAAAGCCCCTCATCCCACATTGTTCAGACTCCTGACTGGCCTCATATATGGCCTGTAGTTGGGCAGTATTTTTCAGCTACCTTACTTCCCCTGGAAGGAGCTTAACCTGAGTGAAGGGCAGCTGTTATGCTCAGCTCCAAGGAAGTTTCAGCCAACCCCCCAGCCGAATAATATCTCTAAAAATAAAGTTTAAAATAAACAGAAACATGAAATACTAAAGACTGATTTTGATCTCTGGTTAATCAAATAATGAGAAGTGATTGTCTGTCACTGTAGCATTCCAGCCTGCTTAAACGACCAGGAATGGCTCTGTAATTGTTGAGAAAATGTTGTTCACCTAGCTGGAAAGAATCTAGCAGGACCTAACTTTGAAAGCCACACTGCAATTATTTTATGCTGACATGGGCTCCGCTCCTGCCATTGAGGCATCATGTAGGCACTAGTTTCCCATCACAGGGATCCAATTTGCAGTATTATGAACTGAGGAGCCATTGGGCAGCTCCCCCTTGACCCCTCGTCTTTGTTCTTCTTCCCCTGCCCAGCAGCTTTCCTAGTTCCTACATCCGTCATGTCTGTGGGCTGCTCTGCTGCCACTGGCCATTCCCCATTGGCCAGTGATATAACAGAAGGATCTTGATTAGTCATTGTGCACCATGACTCTTCTCACAACTAAACAGCGAGGTTGGCAGGCCCAGCGGCTCTATTAGACATATTGTGAATTCACATGCACGAAATTCAATGTTAAAATATAACAAGGTAGACATTAAAATTCATCCTGACATCGGGCGTGAGAAACTAAGGGCTGCTCTACATGGTGGGGTAATGTAGCCTATGGGGGGGGGGGGGGGGATTTCTAAAAGACACTAACATGCTGCACATTAATTGGTCCACATAGACCCAGCTGGTGTGCAGTGCTTCAGAAATCACACCCCATAGTGCACATGAATCCATGTAGCCTGGCCCAGTGGATACTAATGATGCTAATATTTCACGTCAATGCAATTAAAGAAGAAACTAGGATATTTGTTTGAATTTTTTTTAAATCCTCAATATAGACAAATTCATGCCTTTTGACATAAGGAGAGTTAACTATTATTCCTAGAGACATAAAAATAAATGGTTCAGTCAGACTACTATTGAGCTTTCTCAGCACCCATATTTTAGCTGGCTATAATACAAGAGGTATGAAAAGTGCTGAAATGTACATCATTGTCTACTTTGGTATTTAGCATGGTTTCAAAACACAAAAATCCCCTAAATTGGAATTTAAACTAATGGTCTAAAGTTTTAATATACAAAGCTGCAAAAAAGAAAAAAACTCAGAAGTTAACAAAAGAGGCGCAGGAACAGAACAAGCTTAAATTAAAAAGACAGCAATAAATGTTATTTTATTTCTAACAATTACTGTGAATTTTCATCCTCTTACCCAAACAGAGGCAGGGTAGCCTGAAAATCTGCTAATGCTCAAGACCCATTATTGAGCATTTAAACATAGTCTGACAAAATGTTTTACTTCCTGGATCATGATTCATTTTAACAGCCAATAAAATGGGAATTGGGGGGGGGGGGGGGGGGGGGGGATAACAGCACTGCACTTTGAGAGTGAAATTCATTTTTATTCTTTTAAGAAAGCTTAAACAAACGGGCTGAAGATCAGTAAACTTGGACTTGGATTTATAATGTTGTTTCAGTAATGACTTTGTGCTCTCGGATGTCAATTCGGTAGATTAAAATTTAAAAAAAATCTAAGCATTACACTTAGAAACTGTAACCTCCAACAGCTTTATATTGGCCTGCATACTGAGAATGCAGAATGCCATCTGCCATGATTTTTAAAACATTCTTCGACCTGGATTGTTTCAGTATCCTCAGTCACTGCTCCTCAATTCCACCACCTAATTTATGCTTTCCTTAAAGGTTTCTTGTTTTTGAGAACTTGAATAGTTTTTAAATAGTCAGTTAACCTTGCACAGGGGTGAATTTCTTTCTGTATGCCTAATATGCCAATTAGTTTAGCTGACCTCTAAGATGATCTGTTCCTTTGTTTGAACTGCCCTATTTTTCTAGGTGAACTGCCTTTATCATTATTATCTGCAGCTCTGCTCATGACACAAAAACGCACTGACTAAGCAGAAAACAGCTTTCTGATTTCTTTCTGCTTATTCTGTTAAGCTACAACTCATGTATTCTATCTTTATAATGATTTATTCCAAAGGATAAGATTGCCAGGTTAAAGAGGAACATACCGTGCCTTTTCTGTTTCTTCTGGTAACTTCTGTTTCTAGAAAGGAGAGATTTGCCAATCGGTCCAGCAAACTCTTCCCTTGGTTGTCTACACATCTTTGGATACTGCAGCTTATGCTTTAAGGACAGAGGAAGCATCAATTAATGGAAGATACTTATCCCCCTTGTGGCTGTGTAGAATTAATGCATTTTCCCTGCTGGTAAATGCTCCTGCCCCCACCATTTTAAAAAATAAGATTGCACCACTGTGATGCTATGTAATTGTAGAAGAAACTATATGATTTGTATCTCTTTACAAACTGTACTTTTAAAATTCTGCTCGGAGCCAGTCCTGTTAGTGAATTAAAGATGGTTGCTGCAGAGTAACATGCCATCTGCTCTGTCTCAGACATATTTGTTCTGCATTTGGTTTTTTACTTTTCTTAGCTCACCCAGACTAAAAATCTGTTTTGTTCCTTGTTACGTTAGTCATCGAACATTTGTAGTAGTTCCCTTTTTAGAGCATTGGTGACACCAGTAATGCTCCTGTAATATGTATCTATTTTAATGCATTCTCATCCAGTTTAGTCATCTAGGGGAAGATTTCCAAAGAGACACAGGGACTAATTGAGCCTAAAAATCAATAGGAGTTGGGCACATAACTCCTCTTTGGTCCTTTAGCTATTTGATGCCCAACGTTGGTTTGACTTCTCTTATGCTCAAGAACCAAATTAACTTTTTTCCTTTCTAGAGCAAAAGCGATGTTCACACTCTATGTTAGGTGTAGTACCCAGTATCAGAGAACTTGGCTGTAGTGAATAAAATACGTGAAGTGGAGGTAACATCCCTGCAGAATTCTTTAGGGTATCCTGAGACACTGAGAGAAGACGGGCCAAATTTTACATTTCCACTTCTAAAGCATTATTACATCTATTTTTAACCCTGAGAGATGGACAAAGAGCTCTGTTCAGGTTAACTAACAGCTTCTTTCTTGGAAGGCTGTGTGCTAACCATGCCTAAAATAATTTGTACTGTTCGCTCAACCAACCATTTCCCTTATCTAGGGTGTAAAGAACGTATCCAGTTCTCCAGTTTCTACTAATAAGGAAGAGCAATATTCTGATTTTTTTTCTTTGTTGAAGTTGAGTCTCTTGTTACCCACTTTATTTTAATGGCTAATGAGCTCTGCAGTGATCAGAGCTTTTTGTTTAAGTATCCATATGTGCCTTTTGATCCTAGCCTATGATTTTAGTTCAGGTATTCACATTTTTTCATTTAGTGAGCAAACCCGTATACTCGAGGGTACTCATTCTGTACTGTACGTAGTTTCATTTTGCAATTGTGTCCATGATCTTTCAATAGTTCTCTTCCACAGATAGGTCTGAAGTGGGGGGGGGGGGGGGGGAAGAAGGAAACTGAGTAGTTCAGGGATGATCATTCCCCTAATTTCCAAGTAGAGCAAGTAGTAAAGTGGTCTCTGGGGTTGGATTGCTTTAAAGTTTTGACATCTTAAAAATCAATTCACAGACTCACTAGCATATTACCTTAGAAGCACCATGCAGTTTCCAGAACCAATTAGCTAATAAAACACACTGGGTGAAGAACTCAGTTCAGTGCCTGTCTCAGTTCCATATGAGTGATTAGTAGGAACTGTTGGAAATACTTTAGTTCAGAGTAGCCTAGAATTGTCAGAATTCTCCTGTGCTGCTATACAACTGTATCTAAATACAGAGACACCGCCAGAAATCCCAGCCTGTGTTGCTCTTAGACCTACTCATTGCCCCATGCTCTGAAATAGCCTGAATCTGATTACTTTGGTGCACATGTCAAAGGCTTTTTCCACTGGGCATTTGAGTTGTGAGAGTGATTAAATGGTTGGAGGGGGAGTGCTGTTTCAAATGGCATTTTGTCTAGTTTGCAGGCTGGGGTTTCATGGGAGAGACTCCTGGCAGTTCCATTATAAAGGAGTTGGTATATTTCATTTGTACGTTAAATTCTGCTGAGGGCACTGAGAACAGATGGACAGAATCTTTTTATTCTGTATAAATAAACTTAAGGCAGCCTGCAGAGGGGATTTTATTTAACAGTCATGCATTACTTATTCCCCACATGTAAATGTTGCAAAGGGGTGGGGATAAGCCCGAAAGTTTTATTACCTACCCAGGAATAGGCAGAGAGAAGAATTATAGATTGTTTGAAGGTCTTTGCTGACGTTTGCTGGTCTCTCATGCTTACATAGGCTGTAGAGCCCTCAGGAGTGACTTACAGCCATACGTATTTTACAGTCTACCTAATCTATTGTTATTCATAGCAGATACTTCAGCTTGAAACATTTTGCCTGTCTTTTTTCATGTTTTATGGAGGACCTCCTGATTTGGAAAGAGGTCTTTTATGTAATGTGGACTTCTCAACAGCAAGAAGAATACTCCTCCGCCTAGTAGCACACAGCATCAGAGGTTTAGGACAATATACGAGTGATGAGCTGGTTATATTAGTGCATCATATCAGTTTAATCTCTTTAGTTGACATTCTACACACATGCTGTTTTTTACTTTCCTAGGCATTACACACATGCTTTACAACTGTTCTGTTCGTTTATGAAGTAACATGACAGACAGCTTTCAGAGAACAAACTCATCAAAATTTACTTCAGCAGTTCAAACCCTGTCCACTATTGTTCATATCACCTATGGCAACTGCTTTTTCTGTGCCAATTTGGTGCTTTTCCCCATGGAAGTGGTAGCGTTATTAAAGTTAATGAATGGGGTACAAACTTCACACCCCTAGAAAACTTTGCAGTGGCAGAAAGTGTCTTCTCCTATACTGTGGAAGAGTCAGTATATCAACCCCAAAACTGTGAAAGCTTGTCAAGATGTCAGATGCTCCCAGAGTAATATTGACCATAACAGCTTTTGGGATTGGAGCACAATTTTTCTATTCATTTTATGATTTTATATTAAAAGATGCACACTTGTGTACTGAGACTATTCATAGCATGTGTGATGTGCGTGTCTGACAAATACCCCTGCGCCTAGTATTGTGTTTTCCTGTAACCGCTGCCAAAACATATTAGTCTCATCACAGCAATTAATTTCAGTAAACTCAGACTATAGTGTTGTTAGCTTTAAATGCCACAAATAGTAATTAACAAAACATGAGTGACATACTTCCTGTCACTTTGAATAGTACAGTCTGAAGAATGGATTGGCACAGCTCCTGACAAAAAAGATACTCAAAAGAAACAATAAATGTGAGCTGATGTTCTGGGGTGAAGTCTGGTAGCAGCACTCTAGAAGGACAAACGGATAAACTTTGTAAATGGAATTTCTGCAAAGCCTCCCTTTGCACCCATGAAGCTACAACACTATCTCTACAGTACTTTCGTTCACCAGGATGGGCAGAATTATTAGGATTAGCCATCAAAACCAAACAGATTGGGTGGGGAAAAGCTCATTTTTGTAAAACAGAACACTAAACAGAATATTGTGCGTAAGACTCCACAGTTATCAATTGCAGTTTGAAGGAAACAGATATCCTCGTTATGGGGTAGTGAGTAAAGCATAATACTGAAAATCAGGGGATCTCGGTTCTGCTCCCAGCTCTGTTTTACATAGATTTGTATTTTTAAGATCAGAGGGACTAGGATGATCTAGTCTGACCTCCAGCTAACATGGTAGTTCCTGCTTCATGCCCATTTCTTCTTGTTGAACTAGAGAAATGTCTTTTAGAAACCTAGCCAGTCAAAGCCTGCCAATGACAGAGAATCCAGCACACCCTTAGGCAGGTTGGTCTAACGGTTAATTAATCTCACTGTTAAACATTTATTATCTTGGAGTGTACCAGTGGACCCAATTTTGATTCCGTTACTCCTGTTCATACCTTGCTCTATGAATTATTCCCATTGGAGTTAATGGGCGTATTCATAGAGTAAGGTATTGCTCAGTTGGAGTAAGGGTATAGTCTACATCCGTAAATTTCCTGCACTTTACATCCTCCTCCTATAAAATGGAGTTAATGCTTCACCACTGCACAGGGATATTACATTTAATTCATTAATGGTTGCAGTGTAGTTTCAAATCCTCAAATTATAGACATGATGGAAATGCGAGAGTTATTTTCTTTATACTACAATCTAATACTATTACTAACAGGTGAGTTGGATAATCATTGTAAAGAGATTACATTTTTAACCTCCAAAGGATCTCATTTACCTCTTATATCTTGTCCTGTAGATTGTAAGGTCTTTGAGGCAGAGACCGTCATTGACCTACTTAAACCTGCCTTTTCATGGGGGGTGGGAGGGTGGACTAGGTCAATGGCTCTCAACCGGGGTACGCATACTCCGGCGGGTAGATAGAGGTCTTCCAAGGGGTATAGAAACTCATCTAGATATTTGCCTAGGTTTACAACAGGCTACATGAAAAGCACTAGCAGAGTCAGTACAAACTAATATTTCATAAAGACAATGACGTGTTTATACTGATTTATATACTGTATCAGTGTTTCTCAATCTGGGGGGTTGCAATTTATTTTATAATTATATGGTTAAAAATAAGAAAGTAAGCAATTCTTCAGTAATTGTAGGCTGTGACACTTTTGTAATTTCATGTCTGATTTTGTAAGCAAGTAGTTTTAAAGTGAGGTGAAACTTGGGTTACGCAAGACAAATCAGCCTCCTGAAAGGGGTACAGTAGTCTGGAAAGGTTGAGAACCACTGGATTAGATGATGTCCTGAGGTTCCTTTCTGCACTACATTTCTCTGATTCGTTATCTATTTGTAAAGTGCCTAGCACATTGCAGGGCAGGAGGGGAGCGGCAACCTGGCTGGCATCTTAGCACTACGGCAATATAAAATGTTTACAGGGCCCAGCACAATGAGATCCAGGGCTAGGTGCTACGCTAATATAAACAATAATAATATTGGAAGCAACACCAAAAATGTTGTTTCCCTGTGGCCATCCTTGGGGCAATAATACTCCTGCATTTCCGTAAGTCTGTTTATACCACCTGGTAGTAATTTAAATCTGTGTTTTAAAGAAGTCATTTCTCCTTAGCAGCTATGTAATATTCAGTTTTTGGCTGAGGCAAGCTAAAAGAAGGTGACCTACATTAATGACTTCACAGCTACTATCACACAATACATTAAGTGGCAAGATCATGTGATTCTACATCATCTCGGGAAAAATCATGCCACCGCTGTGTCACGTTCCATCTCTTCTAAAGGTACGTCTAAACTTATGGTGGCGTGTAAAGTGCATTTACTGCACAGCCAGCTAGCACGGGAATAAACAGTGTAGACGGTGAGGCACTGCTTAGGCACGTAGAGTGCACTACATTGCCGCACCCCAGGGGTTTGTACCCTACACAGCGCTGTATGTGCCCAAGCAGTGCCTCCTGCATCTACAGTGCTATTTTTTGTGGAGAAGCATCCCACTGCTTCCCAGCTGCTGGAGCCTGTCCTCTCTGCAATGAAAGACTCCAGCAGCAGGGACAGGCTCTGGCAAGGGGAGCGGCAGTGAAGAAAGGCTCCCCACTGCTGGAGCCTTTCCCTACTGCCTCCCCGCACCAGAGCCTTTCACTGCCACGTGTAGCTAAACGTTGCTGTGAGCATGGATGCAGCCTATCTTTCTCTGCAGCATGTAGCTGCACGTATTTTACACACAGCTGTAAGAGTAGACAAGATCTAAGATGCTGCAATATCATGTCCAACAGTCCATGCATCCTCTGCAGTGTTATATTCTCCGCAGCCTTCCACCTCCACATGCACATTTGGGTGTTATCCCACTGAAGAAGGGGTGCTGAAATCATTGTATAGTAGGAGTGCTGAGAGCCAACCAACTGTAAACCCTGTATATAATGGAATCCGCTTCAGGCAGCAGCACCCCCTGCCTCTCTAGTTCCAGCACTTCTGCACTGAAGCAAGATCTCAGGCTTCTGCTGGCAAAGGACATCTCACAAGAGCTACATGAGCAAGCTGTATTTTGGCAGCATTCCTGAGCTCTGTCTGCTTTGATACCAAACGCAAAAGCTCTTGGGCCAGCCTTTGCAAACACTTCTTAGCCGATATAGTGAGAATCCAGAGATCTCCTTTGGGGCTCCCATCGTCTTCCCATATTTCAACCACCTTGTTTCTCTCTCTTGATCTAACACCAGACTCCACACCATCTGCTCCTGGTGCTGTAATAGCTTGTTCATCTAGATCTTCTGCCACCTAGGGAAAAACTTTGCCTATAGCCCCACTGCTGTAGTACCTGACTATCTCACAAACACTAAAGAATCACTGGCACAACACACATCAGAGCTGAGGTAGAGCAGTATTGGCACAGGAAACTGAGTCACAGAAAGAGCAGATGACTTGCCCAAGGTTACCTGGGAAGTTTGTTGCCAAGCCAGAAGTTGAGTCCCTGTCCAGTGCCCCAAACTCATTTCAAATAATTTTTATTTGTATAACACTAGGGCCCCCTTATTTCAGCATTGCAAATGCCCTCACAGACCGCAGAACACAGTCCCTTTCAGTTGAAAACATTGTCAACAATGTCAGGAAGGTTTGGAGCCCAGTGATGGACTATTTATGTGCCCAGAGAAGAAATAGAGTGGACATAGATTCAGGATACTTTATCAACATTTATTCACAGTATATACAATTTGGAAGAGAGCTATTAAATAGTAGGAGTTGTACACAATTTATAAGGGTCTGCAGGAGAGACAGCATTCAAGAAAGTGGCAGCATTTCGGGCTAGTGCCAGCTCATTACTTGAAGCTGCTTTGAGAAGTATGTTTAATCCAGTCCCTTCACTTGCTAGCCTTTGCATCACGATGATACAAATATCATCTGGCCAAAGTCCTGAGCTGTTAGTTCAGATGTCCAGCAAAGCTGCACCTGAGCACTCATTTCTTGCTGAGATAGGACATCGCTGGTGTGTTGCAGCATAGAGTGTGTACAGAAGACATTGTGCAGCACCATGGTGTATTGTAATTGAGGGGGCTGCATATTGGCTGACAAATGCCACAGCAGAGGCTGTCACCACTCCACTCTGAATAATGTGATTTTTGCAGAGCAGCAAAAAGTCATTTGCTCTAAGAGATTCACCCTGGTCAGTCAGACACACAAATGCTTGCAAAAATCCACTGGCAACCTGACTGCTGCTTGTGCAATAGGGTCAAGATGAGGAAGGTGCCCAAGAACTCTTCCAAAAGGTTACCAACCAGTTGTTAGGAAATGCAAATTACCTGAACTGCAAAAGGCAGCAGAGTCAGTGAAAACAGAGCGCTGTGACATGGCCCCCACTGCGGGGGGGGAGGAGGGAAAGGAGGAGGAAGGGTACACTTTACCAGGGCTGCAACCCCCATTACCATGAAGAAAAAATTTGTCATGGCTCATGAGATTGTATGTATGGGATGAGGGATTGTGGTATGTGTGTGGGAGGGGGCCTGTGTTACAAGCTTGTACTGGGCCGGAAAAAATTATGCTTGGGCCATGGCTGCGAAAACAGGCTAGACCCCTGGGGACAACTTCATCCCTGGTTTGACTCCCTTGAAGTCAGTGGCATTACAGCAAGGCGTAAATGGCCCCTAAAACACGTTACAGAATGAGACGACTATTATCACCTTGCTATTAACTGAAACAGGGAACAAGAGTTACAATGAATGTGAATTATCTCATCCTAGAGAAGATTCTGGTATGACTTGGAGCAGTTTGGGCGCCAGATTATTTTTTCATTATTCATAGAAATAACTTGTCTTCAAGTGTGACTTCCACGTGCATCGATAACACTAAATTGGAGTGAATGTGAGGAATAATGAGAACAAATGATATCAGATTCAGAAGGATTGAAATATTTTATATGTATCTGGGCTAAGAGGCGGCAAATGTTGCTCCCCTCGCAGATGATTGTAAAATAATGACTCTTGGATCAAAGGATAAAAGTAGTCAGCAGTTCCTCAATGCCCTGGTGCTGCAGCAAACTGGCCCAGAAAGCTGGAAACTGGATAGGAAGTTTTTCAAAGATGTCACTGCCAATGAACAAGAGCAGGAGAAGCAAGGAGGTATATTGCAAAAGGGACACACTAGAGTGTATGTCAATAGAGACTGGATTGGAACAGCATAGGCAGGTGTTGACTTAACCTGGAATATTGAATTGATATGCTGTGTAGGTTTTTCAAATCTGGGAAGTAATAAGAATAGCTTTCATTTTGTAACAGACTCATTTCAAGCATTCAGAAATGTGGCTCTTTAGACAGGATTGGATCAATCCAACAAGCTTCCCTAGGCTGTAAAATGTTACTTACCTTCCTCCACCACATTTCAACCCATTACTCCTAACTCGCCATTAA
Organism: Emydura macquarii macquarii; assembly: GCF_026122565.2. Lineage (NCBI taxonomy): Eukaryota > Metazoa > Chordata > Testudines > Chelidae > Emydura > Emydura macquarii. The sequence continues at coordinate 4,837,566 of NW_027132983.1, read as the reverse complement.
AGTGGTGCATTGCAAACTCAGATCAGATGGCTGCAATGTTCCTATCATAATTCAACATTTCCTTTGCACAGAGTTTGCTTTCCTTCTCTGCAGTCTGGCTCCCTGGCCCGCCTCTCCTTTGTCTCCCGCCCCCCCTCCCCCAAGGACTGCCTTCTTCACTCCCCCGTGAGCCATTTCCACTGTTTGTCCAGCATGCAATCCCAACAATGACCCTGTTTGGCCAGCTAACACACCTGCAGCTGCTGGCAGTATGCTAGCTATCCAGGTATTCATTAGGGCTCTCTTGAATGTCTATCTTCACAGCTACTGCTCATCCTCCCTCCCCATTTCTCCACAATGCCTCCCACACACACAAAATAGCTGCACATTAGGCCTGGGCCACCTGAGCTTATTGGCCCCAATTTTCATTGCACTTCCCATTCAGCTATTTGTAACACATGTAAAAATAGAGGGTAGGTTGGGACTTTGAAAGATCAGTCTCCAGAATTATCCAAACTTGTGAGAGGTCTGCAAAATAGGCATTTATATTTATTACATTTCCTGCATCTCTTGCTTCCAATGGGACTGGAAATACCATGAAAACACCTCTCTCATCCCTGTATTTCAGCATTTCCACTTCTGGGCTTGGACCATATCTGGCAGTGTAGGGGTGTGAGGAGCTAAACAGTGATAGAGTGGTTGGCAAGAGATGAGTCTAGTTCAACTATTTTTATACTTACATTATGTGTTTTTCACCTCTTTAATCTTCTCTGAAGATGGTTTTTGCTTTGTGTGTTCCTTGTAACCTTTAGCTAACAATTTTTTAAACCTGGAACTGATTAGCCCATTGAAGATTTTTGACATGTGGTGTTTAGCTTTCCAACAGAGCATGCATTTGCCTTGGTTGTCACAGTAAAAGTTCCAATCTTGGGACACAGGAATCAGGATGTTCTGTGCATTTTAGGTTGATGGCAGAATTCAGCTTCATGACTCTACTGAGAGACAGTCCTTTAAACTGACAACAGGAGGCCAGATTCTTCCCTGATGTAAGCATTGTGCAAGCCTCCTGGGTGCAGTGAAGCTGCACCTGCTGTAAGGTAGGCTGGAGTTCAGCCCAGGGAACTTAGCTTTTGAACATGCTTTCATGTTGGCTTTGTCTTTTAGTGATTTCTAACTGGCTTTAGAAACAATTGACATTGGAATTAGGCAATAAGAGAAAAACCACCCCAAACCATCCCTCGTCTCTTGAAATAAACCTTTGAGCATGGTTAGACATTTGCTTTTATTTTCTTGTTTCACTCAGACCTAGGAATTAAAATATATATGGCTGTAGACTCTATGAAATATGCAATATTTCTCATCAACTCATAACCAGAAATATGTATAAAAAAATCACAAGCACCTGTTTCAGGATATTATTAGAATATGTATTTTCAAACAAGCATCTATACCTTACAGGTCTTATATGAACTAAACCTGTGTAATATTTTGGGATTTATTCATAGCAGTAGATGTGTCTTGATATTGTGACGTAGATTGCAATCTCACGGACAATCACCACCCTCTTAGCTTCTGGAGGAATTGTAATACTCTCTCCCATGGAGTAGAATGCAGTCATATGCAAACCATTCATAAATTTAATACAATAGACCCCAAAGATAGTGAATGCATGAGATCACAGATCACTTTCTCTTAAACATCCCCTCTCTGTGCATTATCTTCTCAGATCACCTTGGCATATAGCAAATGAAACAAGTGGCCAGGGCTATACATGCTGGTTGCTTTCCTGTCATTTTGATGCCAATTGGTTACAGCAATTGGCGTATATGTAATCCCATGTTGTGGCTGTGATTGAGAGAAAAGCAGCATTTTTCTTCGCCTGCCCTTTGTGATAGCAGCTGCTAGGTCTTATTCATTAGACCTGTTCTGGGTGGCGGGCGACTTGGTGACTGGGCTGCCATTTTCTGGAAAGAGAATTAAGTATTTCTCGTTATGACACGTTTTGTGACTGAGGTTCAGAGGAGACCATCTTCATCGGGATCTGTCTCTGTAGGGTTCAAATGCCGGGGTTTGGGATATTTTTCCCTCACTGAAATTTTAGAGATGCTGGGGAATTTTTAGGGTGCTAACATATGAAATAGACATAGACTTCTAAGGATGGCTCATAAAACATAGCATGGAGGCGTCAGTTCTTTTTATTGATGGAGACGATTCAGGCATGCATTGGGGCAGAAAGGTTGCCAGGGTTCCCCAAATAAGCCGCAGTTAGTTATTTGCTCCATCGCTTGGTAATTAATTATCAGCCTGTCTCTAGTCTTATCAGCAAGGTCACTAAAGTGCTGGTAGCACCAGTGAGGTTACTGCAATAGAGACCTAGAGCTCTCCAGTTTCCTTGATCCTGCTCCATCTAGTTTCAGATGTGGATGTAGCAGAGGCCGCACTGGGCTTGTTTATTGATGATATCTCAAGAAGAAACAAAAGTCAGTTGTCCATGCTGATTTTTTTAGCTTTGTCTGTAGACGGCCATGAGGTCAAAGAGATGTTTTGGTTAGTTATTTATAAACCCTTCAGGCTGTCTTGCAATGGTTTTTTAATCACCCTCCCTTTTTGATATGTACCTACTTTATGAAGTATGCTTTTAAAGAATGTATTGGGGAACTGTTTCTGCAAGCCTAAGGTTTGCAGTAACTCCTACAGTCTTTGTAATGGTTGTAGGGAAGCAGCAGATCATGAATAGTAAGGAGATGGTGGGAGCCGATTGCCAAGGAGACGTAATTGGAGGGAGGGAACCTGGGAATCAGCAGAGTTTTTACTGCTTCCCAGCATGTTCGGAGTGAGGCAAGAAGAAAATAGTGAGGGACTCTCTGAAGCTTTCAGGCTTCACACACTCTCTAAAACACATGGGACATTATTCTTGTGAGCCTCCTGAATTATACAGTCACTCCTGCACACCTTAGAAAGTCTGCAGGAATGTTAAGTAATGGGGAGCTGTATGCCACAGGAGAGGCAAGAGAGCGGAAAGGAGCTAAGTTAGGGAAGGCTGCTTTGTAGGTTGATATGGACTTTCATCCTTTCCAGCCCTGCTCTGACTCACATTGCCCATGTGGTTAAGACCTCTGCAGGGTCCCTGTCTTTCTCTGATTCCAGTGCCTACTTCCAGGATTTCCCATGCAAAGTAGCGTATTCTCCCTGCTTATTTTGTCAAGTGAAATATAGACACATTATCCTTCAATCAGCATTAGAAAATTGTATTTACATTTTTTTCTCTGTCTTGTTTACATTTTTGCACCAGCTTCAGCCTGCTCCATGAAACAGAAGTGTGTACACAGGTGCCTTGGAGCCAATGCTGGAGTATTAGACACCCAAGGTGAACCTTCAGCCTTGCACGTCCCGCCAATTAACTTTCGAAAATGAATATTGTGCATTAGTATGAATAAAAATTCTGCATTTGTAATTAGATTTATTTTACATGAAAAAGAGAGAATATTATGATACTGATTGTACATTCTCATTGAACTTTCATTCCCACTGCTGAACAGTGTTTGTTTACTTATGTCGTTTCATGAATAGTTCATTCCGTTTTTTGCTGTCCCCCAAATTTTGGGGCTCTAAGTGACCACCTAGTTTGCCTAATGGTTGCACTGACCCTTATGTGCATACATGCAAACAGTTATTGGAAAGTTTATTCAGTGGCATTTCTTCATTTATGTGCTTCAATGACGAGGACTCACCCATTCTTTACTTATTGTTAATCCTTGATTTACTGGTTTCTCTCTAAGAGCCTAGTCTATGTATTAATTAATCAATTAGACCTAAACAAACTGGAGGATTGGGCCAAAAGAAATCTAATGAGGTTCAACAAAGAAAAGTGCAGAGTCCTCCACTTAGGACGGAAGAATCCCATGCACAGCTACAGACTGGGGACCGACGAGCTGGGCAGCAGCTCTGCAGAAAAGGACCTGGGGGTAACAGTGGATAAAAAGCTGGATATGAGTCAGCAGTGTGCCCTGGTTGTCAAGAAGGCTAATAGCATATTGGGCTGCATTAGGAGGGGCATTGCCAGCAGGTCACGGGAAGTGATTATTCCCCTCTATTCGGCATTGGTGAGGCCGCATTTAGAGTATTGTGTCCAGTTTTGGGCCCCCCACTACAAAAAGGATGTGGATAAGTTGGAGAGAGTACAGAAGAGGGCAACAAAAATGATTAGGGGGCTGGAGCACAGGACTTATGAGGAGAGACTGAGGGAACTGGGCTTGTTTAGTCTGCAAAAGAGAAGAATGAGGGGGGATTTGATAGCGGCCTTTAACTACCTGAAAAGGGGTTCCAGGGAGGATGGGGCTAGGCTGTTCTCAGTGGTGGCAGATGACAGAACAAGGAGCAACGGTCTCAAGTTGCAGTTGGGGAGGTCTAGGTTGGACATTAGGAAAAAGTTTTTCACTAGGAGGGTGGTGAAGCACTGGAATGGGTTACCTAGAGAGGTGGTGGAATCTCCATCTTTAGAGGTTTTTAAGCTGAGGCTTGACAAAGCCCTGGCTGGGATGATATAGTTGAGGTTAGTCCTGCTTTGAGCAGGGGGTTGGACTAGATGACCTCCTGAGGTCCCTTCCAACTCTAATATTCTATGATTCTATGAACATTTTTAAACATGAGTGCCAAAAATAGGCATGTAAATCCATAGTTAACTCTCTAAGAATATTGACCTAATGTTCCGTGATGAAGAGCATATGTCTCCTAATGAAGTTAATTGTAGTTTTGGGTGCTCAACACCTCTGGAAATAAGGCCATTGTTGTTTAGGTACCAAAATTTTTGGTACCCAAAGTTTGCAAATTTTAGTCCTGGCTCCAGCAGGGCATGGTGTGTGTGGATGCCTGCAAAGTTGGAGGTTTCTCACCTAATGCCACTTTGGTTGCAACCTTAATTAGGAAGAACTCTTCATAATAAATGAAGGCTTAGAATTGGCACACTATTGCAGACTGGAGCAAAAAAAATGCAGAAGGATCCTAAAATCATGGGATCTATAATTTATTTTTTCCTTAGTTTTAAATAGTGCCAGATGTTAATCCAGACTTTTTTCCCCTTTTATTGGTGGGGTGAGGAATTTTCCTGTGTGCCTAACGAGGCATTTACAATCTTGGTCAAATCAGTTTAACAGTAGATCTGGTCAAATTGTACACAAGACCCAGACACAAATATTTGCCTGAATACAAGCACTGTTACGTTGAATATGATTCCAGGAGTAATATTTCTTGAGAATATTAAGACAACCACAGTGCATTTGTGAATCATAAAAGGTCTTACAAAATTTAGTGCCAACGTTTGTTATTCTTTTCAATTATTGTTTAGATGATATCAGTCATCCATTCAAATAGCAGAAGCCATACCAGCTGATGGTGGTGATCACAGAACACACACAATCAACAGTCAAAGTAAACATTTCATGATGGACACCATAGAATTGAAGCGGTCATTTACAATCACGACTGGATTTTCTACCTTCAGGATTGTTTCACAGACCATTCATTAACCAAAAAGTGAACTAAAAGACATAACAAATATAATTCTGAACAAATAGTTTGCCCAGCTCTGCTCAGCAGCAGCCAATGATGAAAAGATGCTTATTAGAATTAATTCATTTAATTGAGTGGTAACCTGAGATATGCAATTGTGTATTTCCAAAGCAGTGCCCTTCATAGTCAGATGGGGTACCACACCTGAGTCTGGGAGATATATAAAACTGGTGCTGTCAGCTTACACAGAGTGGAACAGAGCCATGAGAGACATTTGCTTTGCAAAATTTGAAAGAACAAAAGGGAGAATACTTTAGGCCATGTAAGGTTTATATCTTCCTTAATTAATATTCTGTCAGTAAGATGTCAGGTTTAACTAGGTACAGTTATGAAAGACTTAGCCAAGTTTGAGTAGAGCAGCCTTTTTTCTCTTTCATTCCGTATGCCAAATTGTTGTAATTGTTGATGGTTATATTAGCACATACTCACTGCCAGAGATATTCAGGAGATAAACAATGGGATTTTCAAAAGCACCTTGATGACTTTCCATGGGACTTGTGCTCCTGTCATGTAGATGCCTTTGGAAATTCCACCTGAAAAAACTTGTCTGACCATGGAGGAAGTGGAAACAGCAACAATATCACAGATTAAATTTTAAAACAAAGGTAGGCCAACCAAAAAATGTTTCAAGCCTGTTGACTGCAGTCAGGGGAAACATAAGGAAAGCTACAAGAGCAGGATGAAAACCAGATGTGGTGACTACTGTACAGTTAGAGGCACTGAAGTTGTAATGGGAATGCATGAGTTCTCCAAGGAAGCTACTAGCCTGTCAGTAATTAAATTACTTACTCTTTCCAAATGAAAAATCCTGTGTGTTCCTCAATACATTTTTTCAGAACCAAGCATGTTTATGGGTAGACATTTGTAAAAGTGTCTAATTCCTACTGACTGTCAATGGAAATTGACCTTATAAGTCATTTAGGCACGTCTGAAAATGTTGTTTTGAGACAGCATTGCCAATTTTATTCCCTGCTTGGGCGAGTCTTATTTCAGCCTGATAATAATGAAAGCTAAAGAAGCCCTTCTCTAGAAAGTGTCCATCACAATAGATGTATAGGCTGGCCTAAAAGAGAAAATAGGACAAGATTTTCTAAAACGTTCTCTTCAAAAGAGAGAGAGGCACATTTACATTTCCTCTGTGAAGGGTTATATTTTTTCAGCAGTTTGGATGAGAATTATTGTTAATATAGTTGGATAGATTCTCATTTTTGCTCCATTTTGCTACTCAGAAGGTAATGCTCTCGTGTGAAGGAATCCAAAGCTGGTAAAACCAGCCATCTACTACTCCTGACATATGGAGCACACTGGGGAAGATAGGGACATAGCAAAGCTTCATTCTGCTATGCCATTCCTCCACCAGCGTAAATTCCCTTATGAATCTTATGCCAGTAGGAAAAATTAGAACGGCCCCTAGGCTGTTTTAATTTATGGCAGGAATAAGATTAGCAGGGAATAAGATTAGCAGTTGCATTATTGTAGAGAACATTAACACAAAAATGAGATGAAAGGAAAATGAATGATTCCTACAGCAGGTTGGGCCAATATGGTAGCTTCATTCTCTCCCTGTCTTCGTCGTCATTACCCCTAAAAAGACAGAATCATATCTAGGGCCAAAGAAATCTGGGAAATTACTGGTCGCAAGAAGTTGATATAGAGGTGTAATGAAAATAACATACATTACTCTGAGAGGCCTTTTACTGCTTCAGGTTAATAGAAAGTAGGGTAGAAAATGTGGTGGTGATGCACAGAAGGGAATCAAACCTACAGAAGACTAAAATGGGATGCCAAAAGAAGTTAAAATTGAACGAATATAATTCTTGTAAAACAGATTAGAGATAATTGCACAGCTAAACAGAGCTTAATTGAACCTATGGGAGAGAGAAGTGTGCCGAAAATAGCACCATTTGATTTGTATATTTGTTAAAAAAAAATCTGCCTTTTTCTGTAAATAACTGGATTCTACAGTCTATCAGCCTCTCCATTATGGGTGATCATACCTAACTCCAATTTTTACTTGCTTTTTTTAAAAATTGCCCATGTGTAAGTTACCACAAATGTATTCTTTAAAGTAAGTACCTGGATCTCTGCTTCAACTCCATGCCATTCATTTTCAAAAATTAGATTTCATTAACAAAACTGAACAATTATTAAAGAGTTTTTTTAAAGGATCAGATAATTTACAGTATTTACTTTTTTTCTTTAAATTCTACCTAAACTACTATACTGCCAGTCATTTCATGGATTTGTACTCTATAATCAGTTTCTTTCTATATGAAGCAAATTGTCACTAAACCTTTTATTGATGCCTGATGAATGACAAGTACTGAGCCTCTATGCCTCCAGCTGTAATTGTCACAGAGAAGAACACCTTATTCTATCCATCTTGCTGTCACCTGTAAAACTAGAAGAGACATTTTTTATTTGAATTTGGAGATGATGTTGGGAATGCAGATTGGAGCCTGCCCTCTGAAGTCAATAGAAATACATCTACAGATTTCAGTGGGCTTTTAATCAGACCCTTAAATCATGATCCTGCAATCTGCACCAGGCAAACGGCGCCCTCTGTGGCAGCACAACGCTCCCTGGAGCAGTGGGGCCTTAGTTGCTAAAGGTTGGTAGGTAGAGAATGTTAAGTCAGTGTCTGCTGCATTAGATGACAATCTCTAAGGAAGACCAACAGCACCGAGTTTTTAGGATTTTCTTTTTCATTTCAGATGATTGTTCAGTCATGGAGCATAGTCAACATTTTTGTTCTTCCTCCATCTCCTATTGTTCTGTTTTGCCTTCTGTTTTCCTTTACTCTTTTTGTTTATGACATGACTAACTGCACCTTTTTCCTACACCAGGTCAACACCTCATGTGAAATTCATGTGGTTGAATTGGTTCTATCACAGCATCAGAATATCCACTTAAAACTCCTTACTTTTTTTTGCACATGTACCATACACATTTGCACACCATTGAGAAGGGTGACCAAAAAAAAAAGCAAAGGAAACAACATTAAAAAAAGAGTCAGGCATGTTTGTTTGAAATCAAAATACTTTTATCAGTTTCCCATGATGCATCAACAGCTTTATAAATTTTGAGAGGTGTTTGAATCTTTATAGATCTGTTTTGATATTACACGGATTATAAAAATAATAGATTTATGAAAAAATCAGGCAACCAGGAAAAGATCAAATACAGTCACACACTTTAAAATCTGTAAAAGGGGGCTAAGGCATTTCCTAGACCCCAGGATTGATGTCAGACATTAAAATCATGGCAAATTATACGGCCTGTCTCTTACATCAATGGTTCCCACTCTGGGGTGTGTAACCCTCTTGGGGGGGCACCAAAGATTACAGGGGGTCCATGAGCCTTCAGTAATATTGAGGTCATTTAGCCACAAGCTTCGCACTGGCCAGAGCAGAGAAGCAGCCCCCATGAGCCTCAAGCCATCTGGGCACCTGGCCGGAGCAGAGCAGTTCCATGCTGGTGGGTCTGGAGCAGCCCCGGCCAGCCCTTCAGTGCCTGCCATCTCCATTATCCTCTGTCCATGAGGGACAGGAAGAGTGGGGCCACACGGGGTGTGCAGTGGTGGTTGTGCCAGGGAAGGCTCAGCTTCATACTCAGGTAAGAGTCCTGTATTATTATTATTTATGTCATTTGTGTTTATAGGGGTTATGTGTGTTTATGGCTGGTGAAGGGGTGGGGCGGCGCACATGTTTTACCTAGTGTTAACTAGTGAGGCTTTCACTCAAAAAGGTTGGGAACGGCTGTCTTACATGGCCAGCTTCAGGATTTATCCCTTGTCACCAAGTCAGCGTCATTACTCTTGCATTCCATTTCTCAAAATACAAACATTCACTGTTTTCTTTTAAAATGAACATTATATCTGAGCCGTTAGCATTGCAGTTCCCCTTCTGTCATTCAGTGCTCCCTTTGCAAAGGATAGGGAATTAGTAAAACAACCAGTCCCATTCTTGATTACATACACACACACCCCATAAACATATTTCACAAGATGTGCAACTGCTGAAGTATATCCCCCTTGGCAGCAGAACGTTAAAACACGCACTACACTTCGAAACACGCCGAGGAATTCTTTAAATGATCCTAATATCTGATCCTGCAGAAACACTTAAGCAAATCCATACTTTACGTGAGTCATCCCATTGAATATTTAAATAAAATTACATGCATTTCTTAAGTGTTTGCAGGACAGGGGGCTGCTAATAGTGACAGATGAGGGGGAAAAAATCTTCATCCAGGGTACTATAAACTCCTAACACTGGTTCACACCAATGTTTTTTTCCAAACCAAACCAAACCTCAGTGAATCCAACAAATCTCTTGCCTAGTGATAAATATGCAACTTATGTTAAAAAATACAAAACAAAACACACACACAATTATTTTCAGCAGGTCTTCTGTAAAATTTTCAGAGCTTTAATTCATTGATGTGTTTCCCCCAACCACCTCCCCCCAAGTTTTAGTATAGATTTCTGTTTTACAAGTATTGACAGCCCTGCACCAAACTTGCCAGAGGTAACTGGTCTCTTCCTAGTATATTTATCAGCTAATAAGAATCTGAGATGCAGGGGAGGAGGGAAGGGAGGGACACTTATCATTAGTACTGTACTACTTTTTAAAAATTGTGGTTATAGGACAGGTACTTACCTGGAGTCTCCTATACCTAGGGAAGATTGACACGAACTTCCAGCGGGATGAGAGATGAATCTGAGTGAATCTATACCTCAGTGCCAAATATCTTCCTGTGTCCAATTTGAATGACAAACTCAGGTATCACATTCACAAATCTGGTATCAAAGCTAGTGAGGCTCACAGAGTAGGAAAACGTGCGGAACATTAGCAGATGCAGAGAAAGCGTCTATGCTGCATGTCTGCCATGCTAATTTCCAGACATTATTGCTAATAGTGAAAATAACTGCCATAGAGCTTTGTTACAAAGCAGCAAATTCAGGGCTGTGCTCTAACTCCTACAATGGGCAGCTCCCAAAAATCTGAGGGCCTTTCTTCCAGAAGGAAGGATTCAGACTCTAGATTATACTCCATGGAGTGGGAAAAGCATTGGTGTTTGTTTTAATGTTTTACATAGCGGCTTCATCACTACCAGCAAACACATAACCAAAACAACAGCCTCATCTTACCTGTGAATCCCAGCATGCCAAGCCACCACTACATGGACAAAGTAGTGGAACCAGACCGCAAAAAATTCAGTTAGGGATCGCAATCTCTGTCATTGACATCTAGCACCACAGTTAGTTAGGAATAATGGTGCTCTGGACTGGCTTGTCATGGGTGGGTGGTGCAGACCTAGGCTGTCATAAGCACTGTATGATGAGAGGCTTTCACAATCATTTTCATATCATCACACCAAAAAAAATGCATCCATGTGCATGCGCGCGCACACACACACACCCCCACACACACCCCCACACACCTCTTTGCATTAAAATATGTTTGTGGGGTTCAAATTATGTTTTATTGACTTAAAGTGAAAATAAAGAAGGATGTTAAGTTCAGACCATTATTGTTCATGCTGCTTTGTGAATTTATTTTTATTTAATTTTCCACTTGTGCTCCTGCCAGGAGATATCAGTTAGACAGTAAGCAGCAAGAATAAAACTTTATCATTTTGTTTCAAACTATAAAATAATTTACATCACATATTTTACTTACTTTTGTCTTTTTTTGTTTGTTTGTTTGTTTTTTGTTTTTTAAACCACAAACATTCCAGCATCACACTGTAGGAATAAGAAGAAACAATAGAAAGCATAACCTTTTGCATAGTATTAAATGAACAGAGACAGTAAGTTCTTTATTTACAATTATTGTCTAGATAAAAAAATTCATAAAAACAGATGAATGAATATATATTAATAACCCCTAATGAGATGGATTGCCAAATGTACCACTGTATTGTTTTCCACAAATCTCATGCTGCTAAGTACAGTATGTAGAGAGCAAGCATTTATATATTGCAGTGAGTTTTAACAAACTGATCATTTTGGTTTTTTGATCCATTATTCCCGTCACAGAGAGGTCAAGCAATAAAAGAAATGAATTGTGATGCATGACTTGTAGTTGAAACGTCATAACTATTTTGCTTTTCTTTAAAAAAGTCTATCATTTATCATATACATAAAGCACAGTCTCTGCTCACAAAAGCCCAAGTTTTCTATGCATCTCAGTTTATATATGTTTTTACTATATATACACGCACACGGAATGCTGTGTTCAATTATCTTTAAACAGGTTTTCAAGTCTGCAAATGCAATACCCTATTGGTATTAGGGAGGGGTACTACTACAGGAAAATTTGTTTTAATGAAACAAAGAAAGAATCTGAAGAAAAAGACAGCTTGAAAATAAAAGGCAAATCATCAGTGTTAAGTTATTGAAAATTATGTTCCAGTACTGACAGATTTTGTAGCTGCTCAAGTCCAATACAATGACAGAGGCTCTTCCCTGTACATAGAGTGGATAACATTTTTTCTGAAAATGGTATCCCAAGCAAGCCATAGAAACCCAATACATGTTATACAAAGGTTAATCCCTGTATTTACAATCCAAGGAACAACGCTGACTAAGTTTCAATCACTTTGCTACTAAGAATTAGCTAAATTCAATTAGGTTTTCATGCCAGCTTTTACTGTTAAGAAATGGGTAACATTATCTGTTGAAAACAGTTCTGTAAGCCTTGAAAGACCTGCTGTTCAGTGAAAAGTTTGAATCAGACAGCGAGCTATGAGTCTGAGCCAAAAAAACATTCAAGCTTCTACACAAAAGTCCGGAAGCTGGCAATTCAAGCTGATTAGAGTTTTACCTGGCTGAATAGTCCTGATGCACCCTGAAAACTTTTTAGTCATTTCAATCTGCAGTTTGGCCATGAGTCTAACATTGTTTGGAGAGTTCTCTGGCTTGGAATAGTTCTTGTGACTGCAGAGATGCACCGCATTAGCAACCCATTTTAAAACAACACACAATACAACAACCAATCATTTATCAAGCTAGTTTGAAAGATTTTTTTCTGGCATAATTGATCATGTTATTCAAAATGTCTTTTTTGGACTGTACAAGATTATGGAAAAGATCATATGCTGAAAAGTCTTGAAGCAAACTTTGTATTAAATACAAAAGTTATTTATGAAAAATCTGTGATCCACAAAGTGCTTAGCATTCAAGTGGTTGACATAGCGATTATATAAGCTCATAAATTTAAGATACCAGGGCTGTTACCATCTTGAAAAATATTTCTCATCCATGATACTGCAGGTTTTCAAAATGGCTTTCCTTGTAGAAAGCTCAATCCATAGATAAAACAACATTGTTAATTAACTACAGTATATTTTGTGACTACAGGAAGACAAGCTTGATAAAAAAATCACACAAAGCACTTTTCAATATATACTTCATAAAATTTCATTCAGATCTAGATAGTGCAGAAAATGATTATCTTTTTCTTTAAAAAAAGTCAAAGCAACAAACCATAGTGATTTTCATCCAAAATGCCAACAGCCCACACTCTGTAATTAATAAGGAAATAAATGTCTAAATTACTAACTGAAAAGCATCAACACAATATATCACAACTACTTTGATCTCCATACACAAAGCCAAATATAACTTATCTTTGAATTGTTATTTATAAACTAAACTGAGTTTCATATAACAACTTTTTAAAAAAAATACTTTTAAGAAGCCATTGCAATACACTTAAACAATGAAATGGCCTCCATTATTGAGTGTTGCACCGAAACAAATTCAAGCAATTTATTTAAAAAAAAAATAAGAGAAAGAAAACCTGATCGTTTCAACTTTTTGAAACAAAGGAAGCCTGTTCATTGCCCTGTATATAGGATCACAATGCTACATCCAATGTGTTATATTTTGGCTTCTTTTGTTATTTGCTAGCAGTATCTACATTATGTACCCCCCGCACCAAAAAAAAAAAAAAAAAAAAAGCAGGCAAAATCAGAACACAGTTGTAATAAAACATCCAAGGTGCAATATTACAGAAATTTTCAAAGAGCTGAGCAATTTTTATACTATCAGCAGGAAGTGCTTTCTTAACCCTACAAATAGTTAAGGATATTATCTACAGGTTTGTAAACAAATTACATTCTTTTTTTTTTTTTTAGGACATAAATAAGTTAAAATAGTCAGAGCAATTTGAGCAGAAACAAGGCAACATGCCAACAAAGAAACTTTATATATATATATAACTATATATATATATAGATAGATATATACATATATATAGTTAATTATGTATATATTTATATGTATATATCTCTATATATAATCTCATAAACGTTTATTAAGTTCCTCTGTCCAACTGGTGCAAATCTACTGTGCAAGTTAAGCTTTGCAACTTCAAAAACTTTATTTAAATTAATCTATACAATTGAGTCCATGCCACACAAGCATTTCAAAAAACTCACAGACCAGTGAATTGGATAAATAGCCTCAGAAAAGAGTCCTCTGCATTTCCTGCTTTAAAAAAAGGAGAGAGAGAGACAGCGAGAGACTGGGAGGTGGGGGGAGGGTAGGGTGGAGGCTGGAAGTGTACAGTACATTCATGCAGGAGGGGTTTTTTGTTTGTTTGTTTTAGTTTTTCTGCAAGGGAGCAAAAAGGGGTATGTAAATCAGCCATTCATTCTTTCCCCAAAACCACTGTGATCAGCAATTCATTCACTTGTCACAAAGTGAATAAGAGTTCAAACAGCTTTTCAGCCAGCACAGTTTTTATATATCTTTATCTATATATATATATATATACTTCTGTTGCTGTTTTTATTTTTTATTTTTTTGCAGTGACATTTCAGCTAAAGTGATGTCTCCAGGCTATGTATTGGGCTTCCTGGACTAGAAGAGGTAGCTGATTTACTTGTGTCAGTTGTAAGATTTATTCCACTGTCGATAGCACTGTTGTTCTTGTTCAGCGAAGACGGTGGACTAGAGTTTTGCTTGAGAGCAGGGTCTTCTTCTAGGTCTGTATCATCAATGAGAGGGATGTGGGGTTGGGAATCTTCTATCCTAAATTCAGGATGAGTCATAAAGTTGTGAATGGAGGTTCTAGATTCTGGTTTTTCTAACCCTTCATAGAGAGAGCTACGGAATGCCTTCACGACGCGGATCTGAAGGGAAAAAGAGGAAAGAGATATCAGAGATAAACCTTTCGAGAACAAAACTGCTAGAGAATGCTTTTTGAAAAACGTAGCACATGGTTAGGGCAGTGCAGGCAGCTGAAGTCCATAGTCTCTGGATGTTATATGCATAAATGAGTGGCTCAGTTTTGTGCATTTTGAGTGTCTGTACCAACTGCAATATTAAAACAAATTGAGTTTAAAGCCATCAAAGAACTGATGGGAAGCACTGGTTAAAGAAAGCGAACGTCCACTCATGTGGTACATCCCTAGTAAAAGACAAGCCATGTTAATTTTAATGCAAATGTAGAACCATGCATGTGGATAGTTTTGCAGTGAGTAAGTAGGAAGGCTTTTTTTTTTTTAAAAAAAAGTCTCATTTCTATAGTAAAAACCCCAACATATAACATATCACACTTCACAAACGGGAAGGCACAAAACACAGACACAGTTGGATGGGTACGTATGAGACACACAGACAGGAGGCCAAATGTGTGAACTGAAAAAAATATAAATGTTTTCAAAGCAAAATCTAAATGAAGGCAGCCAGGAGCACAAAAAGCCAAGCAGACAAAATACTAGGCAAAACCATGCTACCACGAGGGGAAAGGAGGGAGGAGTCACAGTTACCACATGAACACAAATAATTGGCACACAACAACTACACTTGGAAGCCTGGATAATGTGAACACAGAATTGTTGATCCAACTTTTATTTTTCCTTCATGCATATGTGAAGTAAACACTCGAGTATAGACCCACTGTTCTAGCCAGTTAATTGTTTTTTTTTTAATATACAAAGACCTTCTATAAAATAATGTACTGATTGTTGGGTTGCATAGAATTGAGTTACTTAACAGCAAGTTCTTTCATTTTCTGTGTCTCAGTTGTGAATACCCTTCATAAGGTTAAATTCTGAAAGCTGCACATTTTATGCCATGTCTGCAGTCCTTTAATTATGTCAGTTTAGTATGCTAAAAAGAATGTATTATTTTTAGCCACCTGTCAGTTAGAAGACAGGTGGAAGAAAGCTACAAACATCTGCCAGTAGAAAGCGATAGGAGCAAAGAGCATTGTTGGGGGGGGGGGGGAAGGCAGTCAGTGTTTTGTGTTCGGGGGGAAGGATGCTAGCTATAGCATTTTGAGCAGTCCATCGGTTCAGAAAAGAAGTGAAGGGTTGCGCTATGCGCTACTAGTGACAAAACATAACTTTTTGAGGGGGAAAATCAAAGGAAAAAACAGAATGGCAAAAATATGAACTGTTAGCAATGTTTTATGACTAAGTATGAGTTCTATCCTTCTACTCACACCTCAATTTATGAGTGAATTTTTAGTGCTTATTAGAGTGAAAGACCAATGGCACAGGCAGAAAAGGTGTGAGCAGGCATTGTGAAAGCTTCTCTACGCAAGTTTGAAATGTACTGGGTGATATACATGCATATTACTGCCCTGTGTTTGATTACTGTGCTCATTAGTGGCTGGCCTACAAAGTAGTTCTAAATAAACTTGAGTTCCTCTTCTAGCTGACAGAGGCCTGTGTCTTAGAAGTGGAATGGTTCAATTCCCAGGCTTGTGTGGTTTAGCTGGTACTATAGTGTCTATCTCAGTTCTTATGCTAGCAACTGGTTATCAGAGAGCATGTCTGTGTTTCAAAGCTCCAACCAGTGGCTTAAGTGTGTGTGGCAGTACTGCAGAAAGACTGGACAGAATTAGAGGCTGATTTGGATTTGTTTTTGCCTCTTTCTTTCCTTGCTTATGCCCTCCAAAACGATCATTTATCAATTTTAAATCTTATCAATAGCATAGACACCGGCAAGGAGATAGCCCTGAGTCGGTCCATACATCACTCCCCATATAGCCAAATACACATGGTAACAGCAGGGAAACAAGTAGAAAATAGAATGTTAATGTGATCATCTCACTGTGGCTATGTGTTTTAGAAGTGAGGGGGGGAAATAGACTGGCAGAGTAGCACAGAATTACCTGAGCAGGTTCTGGGGTGCAGGAGAACGACCCCTCCAAAAGGCAGGTGGGGGTACAGGAGAAAAGCAGAGCTTCAGGAGGGAGTGTGGCTAGCCTGGTCTCTATGTATGAAATTTACAACCTCATTATATATGCCAACATACAAGTACCTAGAATTTGACCTGCAGAGCTCCTGCTATGTGGGCTTTATTTGAGCAGAATCTGCTTGAATTGTGCCATGGCACATGATGGATTTATAATGCGCAGAGATGGAGACTGGCTAAGATATGCATTTGCACTACATTTCCAGAGCAGAAAAGCTGCCATGTTAGTTCCCTAAGTTATCTCAGCCTTTCTGCCCATTTCTAAAGTGCAAAGCTGAATGCAACACCACCACAGACTAACAAAAATTAACAACATATTTCTAGTGTCTTTTTAAAAACAGGAGTCTGGTAAAAATCTTAAATCAGGAAATTTTTAAGTATGCCTACTGTTCATTAAGTTCATAAGGCAATATTTATTTTCTAAAATGCTGTTTATCATTTCTTTTATATTTTCTTAATAAGATAACTATCTGAATAAAAATAATCTATTTATCATTTAGTTACAGCAGCTTTCTGTGCCTCATCTATTATTATGGAAAATTCACTTTCATTCTCTTGAACATAGCCAATTCTAATCTAATAGATTTAAATTCTATTCTGTCAAGTGGAGTTTTTTAAAGGTGAATTAAATTTTTACTTAAATAAAAATAATCCCAAATTATGCTTGAATTGACCCTGCAGACTTTACTGAGGCAAAACTTTTATTTTAGTCACAGAAATCTGTAGTCAAGTCTTTACAGGTTAGCAAAGAATGAACAGATTTTCAAACTACACAACTCATATTAAGGTCTTTAACTATGCAAAACTCCTGCTTTGGTCAATGGAGTTCTGTCTAATTAAAGGCTGCAGGATTGGTCCAAATAGAATAGAAGATATGGTGTGTGTTTAGATAAAATTATTGAGCACAGTTTTAAATTGGAGGGGGTTCAGAGAAGATCCACAAGAACGATTAGAAAGCATGGTTTATAGTGATAACTAACAAAGCTCAATCTATTTAGTTTAACAAAGAGAGGGATAAGGAGTGACTTGTTCGCAGGCTGTAGGTACAAACATGGGGAACAAATATTTAATAATGGGCTCTTCAGTCTAGTAGAGAAAGGTATAGCATGATCCAATGGCTGGAAACTGAAGCCAGACACATTCAGATTAGAAATAAAATGTACATTTTTAGCAGTCAGAGTAATTAACCATTGAAACAATTTACCAAGCAGCATGACGGATTCTCCATCACTGGCCATTTTAAAACGCAAGATTGGATATCCTTTAGGAACTATTTTGGAGAAGTTCTATGGAGGTCAGACTGGACATTCACAATGGTCCCTTCTGGCCTTGGAATCTGTGAAATACGTGTCCAATTTGCATTCCATTCAAAGGCTTTGATCTCAATGGGTGTTTTGCAGGAGAGCGTGAGGATTAAATTTAGTATGCGAAAATCACCACCTCTTTTACTGCCTGTCAAGAGCCAAGTTCAGAGTTCAATGCTATCCCTGCTATGATTGATCTAATACCCACAATATTTCTGGAATGCAGGTCCCTGCTCATCTTCAGGTAGTAACATGATTAACAGCTGCAGAAGAAACACAAAACTCTGAACTCAGGTCTTGGCATGGTTTTGTAACTCAGAGATATTTGGGTTTGAGTGAAACCCATCAGAGAGGTGTTGAAGCACAATACAATATAATTTTCTGATAAACATTCCACATAAAATACACATTTTAAAAATACTGTTCTCTTCTGAAAGTGACCTGGCATCTTGTGGTTCTGTGTGAATCTCCCAGTGACTTATCATTTACAAGATTACTTTTATTCAGCTTAGAAGTAGATTTTTTTTCCTGCCTGCCAGCCCCTGCAGATTCACCCTGGGATGTGAAAAGCAACATTTGTCCTTTCTGGTGTGCGCCTCATCACCAGTAAAAGATTCTGCCGTAGAAATGTAATTCAAAATCTGTTAATAGATGTGAGACACAGTAGAGCTCAAATCAGTATCCCAGAGCTGCACTGACTCTGGTGCTAGCAAGAGACAGATATTTTTCATATTAAAGTTTGGAAACAAATCTGAGTACACAGGGGGTGGGTTTTAGGTGCCAATGTAATTGCATTTTCATTTGAACTAGCACTGAGCTAATTAAAAATGTTTTGTTTACAGTAATATGGTCCCGTTCAACAAAGCTCTTCAGCTTGTGCTTATTTGGAAGAATGTGAGTAGTTCCATCAGAATAATGCTTAAAGATAAGCACATGTTTAAGTGCTTTGCTGAATCTCAGCCTCTGTGTAAATATGGTAGGTCTATAATTGTATAACATTGTATTCTTTTAAATCTAAATTTATTCCTTTAAATTTACACTACAGAGCTTTGTATAAGCTTGCTTTCATTGTGCAATGTGTGAAAGTTGGCGACATATCTGTTGTGGATATCTTGGTATGTTATGAACTACATAGAATTCATGTCATGAAATTTTTTTATGACGACAATGCCAAGGAAAGACAAAACAATGAGATACAGCTCCCTTTTCTCACAGTAATGGAGACAACAGAAAAAATGAACTGCTTTTAACAGAAGACCATGGGGACAACACTTCTGGACATTTTGACATAGCTATAAGTTTCCACTTCTTTCTTCTCTGTAGCTGTAATAAAAAAAGCTCTTCAGTTTCATCCCACCCTGAAAGTTAGATTTAAAATACTGCATCAGGCAAGAAAAATAAAAGATATACAATTTTTAAATACTGCAGATTTTTTCCTCAGCAGAAGAAAAAGATTAAATCGAGAAAATCTCATCCCTAAGTACACCAGTATAAAAGTGAAATACATAGGACCTGTTTTAAGATTAACAGGTATAGTATGGTTGGTAGCGTATGGGCTTATACTCGAATGTTTACCCGGCTTCATATAAGCCAAGTATCTTGAGTTTGGTTCACATTCATTTCAGGCTCAAGGTTAAAGACTCACAACCTCTTTTTATTTCACTCTCTCCTGCTGAACCCTTTTGTCCAGTGATCTCTAGCCCTCTGGGAAAACAAACACATTTAATATTCAGACAGTAGAGAGTAGGATACTGCAAAAACAAATAAATTCAATTCTACTGAAAGGTCAGTAAGATGATTAGTATAAAAATGTAAACAAGAGGTCAATTTTGCAAAGAGATGCCAACTCTTAGGTGTACCTGACACTATCAAGAATGTGATTGTGTTTGGTTAAGCACTGTCACTGGAGTGAAGCTCTGAAACAGAACACACATGTATGAGACCTTTTGCATATGTTCACTTGTGGCTTCTTGCATTTTTAGGTGAGCAAGATCAAAATGTCCATAACCTGGGATGATGTCTGTACTGAAGTCACTGCGTAAGTACTCTGAATAATATGTTCTGTGTTGCATGGTGTAGAGGTTATGAAAATTAGAAGCTACATGAAAATGGAGTAACTTTTAGATGACTTTTTAAAATCAAATGTATACAAATGCTATGGGGTCTATTACCTTATTTTTGCATAAGCATACAGTAACTTCAGTTAGAGCTCTTAGAAGCCACATGTATTGTAGCAAGGAAAGAAGAGAACAATTGGTGTAAACATATAAACATGTGAACACAGAGAGGGCCTGATTCTGATCACACATGAGTTTTACACCAATGTTACTCCACTGACTTTAATGGCATGAGACCTGAACCATGTCCAGGGTATCTACTTTCTATAGCATCTCATCTTTAACATATCACACTATTCTTAACAAACCCTAATGTTTTGAAACTTTTGTAACATATATAAACAGGGTTTATATATTTAGTACTTTACCATTTTAAGAAACTGTCTCCATTATGGGTCCAAACCTACTGATACTGGTTTCAGTGGAACTACTGTATCTAGATAAATTGAGCAGGATTTGGCTGCATATTTAGTTTTTCAACCTACTTAGTTTCACTATAGGGGAACCACATAGGGCCATCTTCTGATCTCACGTAAACAAGTGTAAATCTGCAGCAACTTTGTTGGAATCACTAAAGTAGCCTCTCGTTTTATAGCAGTGTAACTGAGATCAGAATGTGGCATCATCTTTTCCAAGAACTAGTTTTGCAAAGGTAAGAAAAATGCATGTAAAATCATAAGAAATACCGTTCACAGTGTAGATTCTAGAATTCTGCAACATTTACAGACAAGCTTTGAGATTTTAATTCACTTTAAAATCAAATTCTGCTTATTCTACAAATCATGTTTGCTTTACTCTGAATAGCCTTTATTTACTCTAAATAGCCTTTATATAATTAGCCTTATAGAAATCAGTGGGACTACTTGTCTAAGGCTGGTAATCTCATTGAACCCGTGAGTTAAATAAGCAGGACATTGTCCATTCTCTGAATAGGATCTGATACCGATGGCTAATCTCCACTTTGACATTTAACTTCGAGTTAGAAGATCTTGATGGGGAGCATCTCCCCATGTAAATATACCAGAGTTCAGCCTATATTTAGAATATTTTACATTAGCTATAAAGTGCACCCAGACATGCACATTTCTTTGGCTGCAGTGTTTGTAATTATAGAAAACTATACGTGCACAGAACATGTAAAAACAAAGCTGGAAAATGTTATATAATCACTCTAAACTGGACAGAAGGCCAGATTACATAAATGGTACCTGAGCCATTCTTTATACTACCGATGAAAAATGGCTAGTGTAAATTAAAACTAATTTTGTGTGAGAGGAACAAGACTATCCGTAGCACCAAGTGCTGGATGAAATTTTTTTTTAAATGAATTAAAAATTTATTTTAGAGTCCACTATAGGTAAGTTTGCAAAAGTTTTCATTATAACCCTTAATATAGTTCGCATATACTCATAGCTCTCCATAACATTCACCTTTTGGGTAAAAAGTGTTGCATGCTGGTGTATATACCTGTAGATAATTTTTTCTGGCAAATCTGATCAAAATCTCAGCCATCTTGGAATTATGGGAAAATGACCCCCCATCAGATGAAAGAAATCTAACCCCACTTTTGAATAAGATTGCAGCAAAAACCAGATGAAGTTTGAAACTTGACATCTACTAGGTCTTAAATTGAAGGCTATTGGCCTTTAATTTTCTTTTTGAAAATTAACCCCCCCTCTCCAAATATATAAGTGATTGAACAAGCACTTCTGAGCACATTCAATAGCCACCTGTTAAGATTTTAATCAGAAGCTAAATGGATCTGGTTTGTTTGTGATATCATTGTGGATTTTCTCTAGCAGATCTTTACAGTTGATAGAGCCAAGGTCTACACTAAAAGCTTTTGCCATCACACCTATGTCAGTCAGGGGTGAGAAGAGGTATAATCTCTGACCATTGTAGCTATGCTGGCAAAATCCCCTGATATAGATGCAGTTATACTGGAAAACTGTGGTTTTGCTACTAGTATAGTTTGTTTTTCTTGGGTGGGTCTGAAATAAGCTATGCCATCAAAAGCACAGTTTTGCCAACATAAGCTGGGTCCACACTGGAAGCACTATGCCGATACAGTGCACCGGTATATCTCCATTAGCAAAGTGCTCCTATGGTAGACCTGGCCTCAGATGAGGCTGCTGCTAGTAAAATTTACATAAGAAATACTGAAAATATTTCAATGAAATCTACACAGCAAATCCAAACCTTCCAAACAAAGATAACAGCACTAACTTAACCGCCACTCCCACCCCAAAAGATCCTGCAACTACAGAACTTACTGCTGATTGTCTGAGCATAGGGTTTTTCAGCAATTTTGCTGCCTTTTACTGTATTTTGCTACTTCTGCGTTTCATGAAAGAAAATTGTTACCTACAGTCATCATGAACAGAAAACCTGTCTCCACTCAGACAACAACTTTATGCTTTGTGTATCAGATGCCTTATATATGTTGTATTTTCTAAGGTCTTTATTGGTTTGGTTTGGGGTGTGTGTAAAAATTGTGTCTTAAAGGGAAGCAGTCATCTTAGAAATCACACTTCTTTCAGAAGATTTATCTACTAATGACATGAATAATATAAGAGTACTATAATTTGAAAGAGATTGGGAAAAACAGCTTGATTAATCTGTGCACAGTTAGGTACTGTCTTTCCCTATATAGTTAGTCCCTGCTCTTCCTGGTCCAGGTAAAAGGGGCCTTTTCCTGCACTGGCATGGACCAGAAGAGAGGAGGCACTATATAGGTCACCTGGGGAGGGGGCAGCGTCCCCATGCTGACCTGGTCTGCAGCTGCAGCGGAAAGTCACTCTCTAGTCCTTAAAGGGGCACGATTTCTCCAGCAAGCCAGACAAAGGCTTAATATGTGGTGAGGTCATTATCTTCAGTATGACAACTCCCGGATTTAAAGTGCTTTGCTGGATCAGGGCTTTAATCAGTTTACTCTTTTGTTTTCCTAGGGAGTAAGAATTGAAAAATGTTATTGTAAAACCACCCCAAATTGGCAAGGGGCTCAGGAAAAGGGTGGTATCTGAACTTAAAATAATTTTTAAAACATTGACTACATTTTCAATTGATGCTGTGTCATCTGTGACTATTCATATGTGTAATCTATGCCATAAAAATGGATACAATAAATAAAACATGGCCAAGTTAATGCTGTATATAGAACCTCAACTTCTATATTTCTTTCCTATTTGTAATTTGAAATGTGTAAACGTTGTTGCATTTAAATAGCTCTTTGTGTTTTAGGGGGGTTGTTTTTGTTTTTACATTATGTTATATAAAAGAAAAGACCGTATCTCCATTTTAGATTCAGGTTGGTTGGAGTATGTATCCAAGCTATATTGTCTCAAGCGAAGATCAAGAGAGATAAGAGACTGCTACTACAGGCCTTATCTTTCTCTCTTAATTAATACTGACATTCACAAAAGAATTCAGATTGGTCACTAAACATTCTAAAACATTATGATAACTAAACGGTATCAGCATAACGTGGCATCGTAAGAACCAGAATAAAGTATTTCTCCTATAAAATTACTTTTAATGAAAGTACTTTATAACAACTGAAATATTCCTGTGTTCCCACACCTAGGAGAGGTTGAAAACCTACAGGCTTTGACTTGGAATTGCATCCCACAAAGTACTCTGGGTGTGGCAATATCTGTCTGATCTCACAACCTGAAGTAACGTAAGTAGTTATATGAGATCAATGAAATAATACACAGGTGAGTGCTAACAGAAAAAAATCCCTCTATGTATTAGACCATCACTAATACTCTGCACTGTATTTAGACTCATGTCCATGTTGTTTTCTTTCTAGTATAAACCCTCCCCCTCCAGTGTATCTTTAGAGTACAAAAGGAAAAGCTATTGAATAACCACCATTTGGGCATTCTTAATATACAGTCTAATAGATTGGACTAAGAACATTACTTAACTCTCCAATGTTCTGTGTGTCTTTAGACAAGCCACTTGACCTATCTGTGCTTCGGTTTCACTATTTGGAAACTGAGCATGCTACTAACCCTACAGTTGAGGATTAACAAGTGGTTGTGCAGAGCTTTAGGGAGCACTGTATAAGTGCTTATTAGTATTACATCTGCCATATGGTCCCTGATATAACCTATAATATCATGCTTAAATTTTCAAATGAGCAATAATTTTCTATGCCTAAATTTTGGGGAACCTAAAGTGACATCTATAAAGAATTTGATTTTCAGAGATTGTTTTAAAGCATCTCAAGTTGGCCACCCAAAAATCACCAGTAACTTTTTAAAATGCAGACCTAAATGCCATGATAAATTGAGCCACATGAATGAATGAATGAATGGTCAGCCCACTGCTACAACTTCAATAAATGTATATTAAACAATATTTTTAGACTTAATCTGTATCAATCTTAATGAGTCTCACAGAAAACATTCTTGAAGAGATTCTCAGAAATTAAAAAATTGGAAACATCTAAAAATAAACAAAATACCCCCAATACAAAAGTAAGTACTGGGTATAATGCCTCTCAGTCTCAGTTACACCTTTTATTATAGCTATATCTATAGAACATCCTTACACATTCCAGTTGTCTTAATGGTTAAAATATGCTATGTCTGTATTTGCAGTATTTTTTCATGTCCCTGAACTTAGGGAAAAGTAGAGAATGCTGCAGAGACTGAGGTACCATTTATCTAGTTATTTCACCAAAGGAAAAAAGGATTAATCTTCTTATTTATCCTGGGCAACCAGTGTAACAGAGGTCAGTCCTGGAACATCTCACTAGAAGCAAGGGATTGGAAGACTACAAGAAAAAGACAGCAAAACATAGAATGTGTGCTGTGAGGGATATACCTTCCTGCCAAAGGTGGGTTTTTTGTGGTTTTTCTTTGAATTTCATTTGAATCTGAGAAGCCGTCTTCGGGGTGGGGGGGACGGGGGAAGCGGAGCGGGAGCATCACAAATGCAAATCTGCATTCAAAAGTGATCTGACTTCATGAAGCAAAAATAGTTTTATTCCGTTGCTGAAAATAGCTAATGATTTTGCACATATAAAGCTTTTCATAACCAATATCTAACCAGACTGCTTCACGAAAAGCACCATCTATTATGACTAAAATGTCATTTAAAAAGCTAATGTAAACATATACCTTAATTCAAGATTTAAAGACTAGGACACTGTTTCTGATAGATTAGAGAATCTCCTAGAAGATTCCATGTGGTGAGGGAAGTGCTAAACTTCTCTGGGAAGTAGCAGTGTTTACCCACAACATAGCGCTAGCCTGCAATGCTGACAGCATGTGTGCTAGCCAGCAGTGGACTTAGAAGAGGGAGAGAGAGAAAGAGTGACCATGCAGCCCAAATATCTTGGGAGCCAGTCCTCCCTTTTCTGTGTAAAGATGAGATTTTATTCTGCTGCTTGCACTGTGGAGGTTCCTAATGCCCTGGAGCACCAGCACAGCACAGGCCATAATCCAGCCAGGGAGAAATGGCAACTAGAGGTTCTGCCACTCTGTGTACAACAGCGCTTCATTAGACTTCCCAGCTTTAAATAAGCATTAAGGAATCTTACCTCAAAGCATCTTCCATACACTATAGCTAGATGTGATAAAATGCACACACGCACACTACAGTAATAATAGTCTCAAATGTAAACTCCATGCATCTACTGTTAACTAATTCAAAAGTCATTCTCTAAACAATTTTTTCGCTATTTCTTCGTCTCAAATGATACCTTCGGTGGACTTGTTCTATCATCTTAGAGAACCAAGATATTTCCTAATCCTTATGCTTTGAAACACATACTGTTTTGTATCAAACTAAGCACTTTACTAAATTCAGTAATAAAACCTTGTTTCCCACCCTGTTCAAAATGGATATGAGTTGCTTAGGGAGATTAGTAACTGGATGTGACGCCTTCAGTGTTTTGGCAATGCCTAGCTCTGTGTCTCTAGCCCCACTGATCCTGCTGATGTAGTGGAAGAGATGACCATCTGTTTGAATAGAGCTAGCTGACTAAAACTCAATGAAGATGTGACATTGGGTTGGGGGAAGCAACTGCAGAAATTGACAAAAACTACATCTGCACCCACCTAAGGGAGTGCTGCTTTGCCATTTGACATAAGTTTGAAAAGTAGGAGGGAGTGTATCCCCTAAAATGATTCCTGCATACACAGGGAGCAGGCACAGCCAACAACACTCTTTTCTTATCTGTGCGTTGTGAGGCAACTATTCCTTTTGGACACAGATCTTACTGCGCTTATCCATGCCCCTGTCACTTCACGATTAGACAACTAATCCACACTGTCTTGAGATCACTCAGAAATTGATGCTGGTTTAGAATATGTCTATTTATTGAGAGCAATTTCATGCCAAGAGCACGTACCAGCTTGCTCTGGAACCTTCATGGGTTACTCTTTCAAGTTCTGGGTGAAACCAAGTTACTAGTTTTGACCTTTCAAAGCCTTAAATTCTTACCTGAAATTGCATCACTCCTATATTGCTATAAAGGAGATCACCAGAGACACTCCAGTTTGAACCCTTTTATAAATAAGGGGGAAGGGTTGTTTTGGTTTTTGTTTGTTTGTTTTTCTCCCCCCTGTGGGGGCCATATGGCTTTGAAATTTACTTCCCTCTTTGATCTGCCAGTATGTAGATTTCTTAAATATTCAGACATGCTAAGGCTCAGGTTTTCTCATAGGCATTCCGGAAGAAGACTGACTGGGATTTTTAAAATAGTTCTTTGGAGGTTTATTTTCTGTTCAGAAAACTGTAGGAATGGAGCTTTAAGGCAGGATGAGACTAATTTTAAGCACTGTATGGCAACCAGACTATGTGATGGGTGCCTATTGCATGTGGTTGTAATTATAACCAAAAAAAACCAAAAACCAGTGTGGCAGTGCCAGCTTGTAAGGGTGGGGTTTTGTTCATGTGGAAAGCAGCTCTTCACTAAGAAATGGTCTGAGAATGTCACTGAATTAATTTGTAAAATAAGCACTGATGCACACCTGGATTGCTGACAGTAGAATCATGCCCTAAACATTTAAATATTCTTTTTAATGCTTGCTACAATATAAAATGCAGCTCAACATACTTTCTCTTTAAGCAAAAGAGATATTGAATAATCATGTTTGTTAACGTGAGGCTACAACAGAGTGATTTAAAGCAAACATTTTGTAAAACAAATAAATATATCAAACATAATGAGGAAATATGTTAGAGAAAAAGTTCAGTTACAGAAATCTGTGTTTACTGCATAGTGGGTTACCAGAAACTGTTGCCATACTGATCCGAATAAAGACCTGTAATAAAAAGGTCAAAGAAGTGTATCTACAGTATATGAAGTAATTCAGCTATAAAGTTATGTTGTTGGTGGAGTTGTGTGTGGGTTTTTGTTTTGCATAAGGTGATAAGTGGAAAAAGAGTAATATAGGTAAGTCCTGAATGACTAGTAGGTGAGTTGGCATCTCTGTAGATCTGATGCATTAAGAATACACACTCACGCCCAGCCGCAGCAGCAGATGTGCTGGTAGGAGAGGAAAGAGCATTGGATAACGATACGTGACTAGGGCTAGAAATATTGGTTACATCCTGGTTCTGGCTTGTGACGGAGGACTGTCTCCTTAGAGGCCCCTGAAAGGAAGTGCCACTCTTGAAAGTATTGACTACTTCGATCTGCAACGGAGGAAAGAATGAGACAAGTTGCTTAAGGAATGGACACAGTTGCACAACTGTCAGGAACAACAACTAAAAAAAACCACTCAACTATGCATACAGTTTTACTTCAGTTGAAAGAATCAAAATCCCATGTGTTCCTTTTAAGGTGTGGAAATAAGTATGGCCAAATTATTTCCTGGGATAAACTGAAGCAGCTCCACAGAGGTCAGGAAAGCTGCATCAGTTTACACTAGCACAGGATTTGGACCAGAATTTTTAAAATTTAAGCAGTTCTACATATATGTATGTACCAATTGACATACTTTGTTGTCATTGGTCGATTTGCTAATCTCCATCTTTTCTGCTGAGAATAAATGTTATTTGATTACTGCCATCTAGATTTTCATGCAGAAGGGAAACAAAATTCAGTCACTCAACTCTCTTGTAATAAAGACGTATTAAAAACTATTCAAAATAAGGGGATTTGCTTTTTCTGTTTAGAAATTTCAAAGTTGCTAATATAGTAGTTCAATAAAATGACAAGATGCTTTGATATTTATTCTGAATTTTATTATTATTAATGAAGGATCATATAAATTAGGCAAAATGATCAAGAATGGTTGCATTTTGTAATTGCTGATTAGAAAATAATTCTCTCTGAAGCTGAATGTTTTTATTTTCAGTGCAGAGCAGATAAGAATTACTCAGAAAATAAAGTTAAGTTGCTTTTAAACTACCAGTTGCCTGTGTTTCACATTGCACTGTTGTATTTTAAATTACATGGAAATATAGACATGTTTCCATATGCACTGCAGTACTACTGCCTGTCAACACACACACTGTAAAGTTTTATGAATACTCTTATTGTTGGTCTCAGAGGACAGAAATGTTTAACATTTTATACAATCACATTTTCCTTTTTCCTCATGTTTTATATTAGAATACAACAGCTTTTAGAAGTGAAACCTGGTGACAAATACAGTATTTTACTTTGCAGCATTTGGGTAGGGAAGTTCGCAGCAAGGAACTTCTTAATTTATCCTACAGAAGAGTAAGCTCTGAATTTAGAGGGTCTAAACTCCCTCTGACAGGTGATGATAATGAAGGATGAATATTAGAGACAAAGCTCTTTTAGGAATAATGTACCAAATTCTCCTCTCTGTTACACCGGTACAACCACAATATAATGAGGTAGTATTGGTATACATGAGAAAAGAATTCATCCCATCACTTCTTTAAAGATGCTGCCATTCCTGATTTTATATTCGTGGGTCTCCAATTTCCAGGGGAAGAAAGGCTAGGAACTCCCAATGCTAGAGTGATGAGGGTTCTCTCCCCTGCCCACACTGGCATGTATTTTGTCAACAAATTTTCAGAAAAAAGCATCGCTGGTTAAAATCTCACTTTGACATGCAGCACTTGTTTTTTTGTCATTTGCTGATCAAATATCTACAAGATCGTTTTAACCAAAATTAACTCATTCTGATGGTCCTGTGCAGCGAGAAACTCCATGATTTAGGTGAGTCAATAATGCCATTGTTTAAAAACAGAATTATAAACAAAAAATGTTATATTTTCAATCAGAGCTTCTATTTTCACCTCAAAGAACAAAACATTTCATTGACAATGGAATCCTGATTTCTTGACTGGACTAAGTAGGGCACACATTGAAGATTAGCATTACTCTAGCTCAGTAATGTAAGTTGCTAGGAATGTCACCATTTGAAAACACATTGTCATAAAACTGGACCTAAATTTGTTTAGAAAGCTTTGAGATACCACACCAGTGAATATAACCATGCCTCTTCAGCTACAATACATTTGTTTCCTCATCATTTAAAGAATGAGGATGGAACTTCAAAAGAGTACACCAAAAACTAAACAAGGCCTTCCCTTTTAACTGGAGAGAGCTAAATGAATCAGCCAGGGTGGTTTTATCTTTACCAATTTGATGTCTGCTGCGAATCCTGGTGAAAGTCCCTCATTGCTTTTTAGAATCAGAAGTTTTAAAATACATTGGCATACTTTGTCTGCAATAACCATTTTAGGGATGAACAAATCTACATTGCTGCATATTTACTAAAACAGCTTCATCCTCTTCATCTATCTTTGGGAAATAGTTGTTTATTTTTCTATATTATATAAGATCTGTATGTTTACATATGGAACGTCCATCTCAAAACCATTTGTAAAAAGTGACACTAGAAAGCATAAATAAAGTTTTTTCATAGAACATCATTGTGTTGTAAGTGCAGCACAGTATGCACTGAAAAATTCCATATGCATACAATAAACAGTTGGTATGGTCACTGACTCATTGTTTTCCCATATGAATCTGTGTAATAGAGCTAACCAGGTATTAACATGGAATTAAAATGTATAAACTTTCTGTTAGATTTTAAAAACTCAGTATAAAGCAAACACAAATCAAGACATTTTGCAGATTTGCTGTGCATGTTTTCTTCTGCAGGCAGATTTTGGATTGTAAACCTGATACAAATAGCAAAGTTATAGAAAAGGGCATCAGGTGAACCAGTATGTGGAGAAGGGCTGTGAGTGCGTCATTAGCTACTGTACATACTGGCATCTGAAAACCAACCTATGACTCAAAACAACATTAATCAGACATTAAGGAACATTGAATTACTTACCTGAAATGTTCATTCTCCAAAGGCAGAATTAAATACAGATCCTGACTTTCCATGTTCTGACCCAGGGTCATAGAGCACTCTCCAAAAGAGACAATTCAAAAGGATTTTAAGACTCCCTACTGACAGCACCAAGTGCACACCATTGGGGAATGGTAAATCCTACACTTTCAGATGCCAGTTTCTTTAAACATGCCTGCAGTGAGTCCTATATAAATAAGAAGATCTCCAGTATAAATGCAGGTGGAAAAATTAGGGCAGATCTGTATTCAATATGGTCTCCAGAGAACAAGAATTACAAGTATGTAATTTGCTCTTTCTCCTAAGGAAAGTAACTAAATACAGATCTCTTTTTGTGGAATCTACAGACAGGAACATCTAACCAATAACTATCCCTGCAGAATTCCAAAGATTGAACATGTGTGGTCATGTTCTGCCTGAAGCCAACAGGGACTACATGAAATGTAAAACAGGGAGGAATTGGGTCCAGAATGTCTATGGCAAAAAAGAGGAAAGAACCAAGAATGGAGAGTTACTGTTAAAAAACTGAGTACATTTTCCATCAAGATGCAAAATACTCTATTTAAAAACTGAAAAACAGACATTGTTAGAGGAAATGAAACCACTAAAAAAGAGAAAGGTAAGCGTAAGTCACGTCACTTTTGTATCCATTTAGTAGTTTCTTTTTAAATCTGAATTCACAAGAGTTGTATTTGTAAGCTGCACATAATTAATAAAAATATTTTAAAAGTAGGTTGAAAGACTTCCACTCTGGAGTGGTCTTCACAGGAATAAGCCAAACCTTTGTGTTCTTATGGTTACAATGGGAATTAAGCTGGGATGCTATCATGAACGTTAATGGGTCTCAGGTAGCTGTATTTCTCTACCAACCAGTGCGCATGGAATTTTGCATAATAAAAGAACATTTTGGCCTTTATGTTGTTACTTTAAGATCACTTCTCTAAACCTAGATACCATCACTGACCATGTCTCTTACCCAAAAGACTTCCCCATTGCCTTCCAAGAGCTAAATAAATAATAAGGACAGTATTTATATTCTACATGGTTCCCGGAGACAGGCTGTCCAAATGTCAAAACAAACAAAAGTCACCCCAGCAATCTGAAAGCTTTATTCTGCCTCCAATAAGAACAATCTGTTAGGACCTTGTAAATTTTTGAATTTCTAGCATATGTTTGGTATAAAATGCTCTGATGAAATGACGTGAAGATGAGATGGGCAAACTTATTTTGCTTAAATTTCAAAACCACTTGGAAAGTTTGACTTTCACGCTACTGGGTTTGCATTGGCCTTAGGAGACACTGGAAAAAGCAGAAAGTAAGAGAAAGAAAGTCTAATGAAAAATGCCATGTACATGTTTTATTTGTATCTGTAATGGCATCCATTTCTTCCAAAACAAGCTTTTTCAAGGGTGCGTTGAACTTTATCCTTAATATATAGCAGAGCCTCCCCTCTCACTAGAAAAATGTGGATATCTTTAATGTTTTATTTATAAGCTTTCCTTTCGCTATCACCATAGCTAGCATATGAGCATTTTACAAATGTTTTACATTTATTCTCAAAATGCCCTGTATCACCCTTAGAGAAAACAAACATTGGCTTGACTTACAAGAGAGGAAAATATGATACAGACTCTCAACTTTGGGAACCTGAAAAATAATTTTAGAGGTTTGCAAAACCTCAGACTCCACAATTTTTGTCCATCCTTAGGTTTGAGATAACTACAAATGAATTTTCTCATAAATGATGTTTTAACCATATTTTTAGTGACAACCTGTATTTTCCACCCTGCAATTTGTCTGAAGACAGACTATTTTAGCTTTTAGGAGGTCATTAGGGCTGCCACTACTATCTGATCAGTCCTGTTTTAACTCCATCCATTCATCAGAACTAAGATTTCCTGTATTCACGTGAATTGTAAAATACACTGCAAAAATATTCCTGAATTATTGATATAGGTGAAAAAACCCTGTTTTTATGGAAGTTCATATTACTACTTTATCTTTATGAAATCTTATGTAGCTGCAGAGGGTCAGCTTTGAGAGCTTATAAGATATTCATTTTATAATCCAGCTA
The DNA here is from genome assembly GCF_026122565.2 of Emydura macquarii macquarii. Taxonomy (NCBI): domain Eukaryota; kingdom Metazoa; phylum Chordata; order Testudines; family Chelidae; genus Emydura; species Emydura macquarii. The sequence continues at coordinate 4,805,002 of NW_027132983.1, read as the reverse complement.
TCCTATTAGGAGACTATATCCATTCACAGATAAGTATACCAACACAAAGGCTAACAAGCTTAGTGAACATAAGTAGTGAAGACAAGATCAAGTGCACATAGCCAGACTCTTTGACTTAGATTCTTCCTGCATCTTTCTTTTAAAACAAATTATCTGAGATCCTTGCAAGCATGAACTAGAGATGTTCCTGACTTTTTGGTATGAGGAAGCAACAGTAAAATCCTTTCCCTTTTGCCCAGGTTTGAAAGTGCTATTTTCAGAGAAAGAAACATCTTAGCATTGATGTCTCTAACATCAGTTTGGATGAATATTCTTTGAAGTGATGTAACTGAGAAGTCTGTCACTTATCTGGAAAAAAATTTGGATTCATGGTGAACCTTCTTGGGACTCAAAGCTTTTTTTTTTTTTTTTTGCATATGATGTGATTATCTGTCCAGTAATGACTGGACAGAAAATAACCAAAAATTCATTTCACATAGAACACAGAACAAGTGTCAGATGGTGGAAACTGGCCTGGTCCAGATTTGAACCAGCAATCTAGTGGTGAAAGATTCTATATCCAATTCCCAATCTCACTGCCATCCTCTTTATATATAAAAGGAGTAGGTGCTCTACCTTCTTCTTCTGTATCTCCAGAAGTGCATTAGACATCAGAGGATTCCTGCAAATCCCCCAGCTCCACAAGGATGCTAGAGACATCCTCATCTTCTTCCATCAACTCTTCTTTAGATGGCTTCCTGGGAAATGCAGTACAAGTGTATGAATTCATTTGGATGGGGCACAAAAACTTGGTGCATTTTGATGCACCAAATTCAAGGTAACAGAGGCCAACAATGGGTCTTGCACTAATTGGACTTGCATAGTGAAATGAGACACTCTCCAAGGGACATCTTGTTTTTGCATTTTGAGCCCTTTTTTAATGTATTGGCCCAATTCCTTTTTCCAATATCATTCCACAGATGTCAAATAAACGTAAAATCAAAGTCACCGAATAAACAAAATAAGGGGGATAAAAATCACAAAAACCTACTGGTAGGAAAGAAAACAATATATCCTACCAAAGATACTTCTACAACTAAGAGGAGAAAGGAAACTAAGTAGATGGAGGTTAGCAAGAAAACACAATTAATGTTTATTTTGTTTTAAATAGGAAACAAGAAGAATAATTTATTGATGGATCATGAAGGCAAAGATATATAGAAGAACTACAAGATACCTCTCAAACTAGAAGAGGAAGTGAAAGGGTGTAATTTGCTTTTTGTTGTTGTTTACACTCACCACAACCAGAAAGACATCCTGACAGAAATGCCAACAGACAACACTCCTCCTACAGCCACCAGGAAGAAAATAATGCATGTTTAGAGAATAACTCTTTTAAGCTATAGACCTTACCTGGGCACGTGCTTATCACCCTTATCTGAAGGGTGCTTGTAACAGTTTGGATTTTCTCTCTTGATGAGTGCTCCTGAGTCAATGTGCTCAGGACACAGAATCCCAAGACTGGGGATCTGTATTTAATTACTTACCTTGGAAGCTTTTGGATTTAACCAGATCCTTAATCTCTGTAGCAGCAGTTGCCACCTTTATGTTCCTGCTTTCCCACAACAGCAACACAATAGTGTCACTGAAGAGACCTAATGCACCAGACATTATTCCTTACACCTACTAATTCCCCTCTTCCTAAAAATATAACCATTTATCTTCCTTTGGAAAAGTTTGTTAATGTTTCAAATGGAAAAAAGGAAAAGCGCTGTCTTAAATTAAAGCAAATATATACACTTCTAAAAGAACGACAAACATCGGAGATGAAAATTCCATTTAAGACCCTTAAACTAGGAAAAAGGTGTTCTTAATTATTCGCATGTTTTCCTTTAAAGCCCTGTATAAACTGACCCATTTGATATCATACCCGTCTTTCAAAGCTGCTCTCTCTCTTGTTGTTGACACTATTTTGTTAACATGCCATTTGTTGTAATGAAAATGGCCGTGTACATTGCTAAGAAAAAAATTTGGATCCTGCCTTAAGACAAATTTTATTTACTTGTGGCCATACTATTTAGTAAATTGATCTACTTCACGTATACAGTGCACGTATAAGCCTAATTCCTCTTTCCATGCACAGATGTAATTTCCATGTGTATATTTGCATATTTAGTGAAATAATTTTAAAATATGTAAAGGCTATATAAAAGTTCATAAAGAACAGTAAATAAATAAATACATCTCAACTTTTTGATGGATGTTTAACTTCTTGTTACTTAAAATAAATCCAGGATCACATTTTTAATGACCTGACAGGCAACACTGTAAATTCCAATTCAGCTGAAAATATATATCTGATTGTTCTGCTGCAAAAAAAGATTTTTGCTGAGCAGAAAGGGGATTTATTTTTTATCAAACCAAACTTTGTACTTTACAAATGTCACATGAATTTAAGTTGTTTCATTATTACAGAAGTAGAAGTCACAAGCATAAAACTGAATCAGTGAATAGCCTACATTTTCCAATAAAATAAAATATTTTTAAAAAATAATTTGCATAACATCTTTGCTCACTAATATAGCAGTTAAAAGTCTAAAATATGAATATTCTACTTATCAGTTGCTATACCTGTGAAAGAGAAAATTCATATCAGCTTTCAGTCTTGAAGGCAAACCATTCTTAGGTCTCTAATTTTATTCATGTGATACTGTTTTGCTTTACTATTTTATGATTTGTTGATTATGAAATGGAAGCATAGTTAGTGAAGTGCCTCAATCTCACACATCCTGTATATGGCTCTATTTTATGACATTGTCTTGTCTGAATGGAAAATCCAATATATAATTTTCCAGAGGTTCTACATCTGTCCTTTTAACATACCTGGGTTTGGATTCTGTTGAGCCCTCTGAACCAGAGAATTTGTCCACGTCGAAGTTCTCTCTCCGCATGGTCAATTTCTTCAACATCTTCATTCAACTCTTCTTCAGGCACTTCCTCCTTTTCAGTGAGCCGCCCTGCTTCCTTTAAAAACTTTAGCCTACTTGTTGGGATGGTTGCAATGACCTGAAAAATCACATTACAAAAGGGTGGGGAAAATGTAAGTCTCACGCATCAGCAATATTATGATAATCTACTCACTGCAATAAAAATACAAGATTTTTCAGTAAGACGTGTAATCCTTCATGAATACCAGGATACCTGTCATAGGAGCCCAAATCCCCCATTTCCCCTTCTTAAAGAATACCTCCTTTAAATCCTTTACCAATCCATTTTATCTGATCACTGTACACCCTCGCTGTGGAGAACCTGCACTGGACATCCGCTCCACATTTACATAACGAGTTGCAACATCAGAGCCTAACTCTTGTTTCACCTTTGTCCCAACTAAGCTCCCTCCTCCCTAACCCGCTGTAGAGAAAATGAAAAAAAACTCAATTTGCCTTGGCCAATCTGGCGGTGAGAGAAAAAATTCCTTCCCAGACCTCTGAGAAAGGAGCAACTAGTGCAGTGGTCACAGCGGATTCTGACCAAACCTGGTATGTCACCATTTGCATAGGTGGAAGGGTGGGGGCTGCTCCACCTGGGTCCAGGTAAAAGAGGCTTTTCCTGCACCAGCATGGACATGTATTGTCCCCCACTCTCAGCGTCCCCACGCTGACCTGGTCTGCAGCAGAAAGTCAGTCCCTGGCTCTCTAGCCCTTAAGGAGCACACACCTTTTCCAACAAGTCAGACAATGTCTCCCCCCCCCGCACTTACTGTGCAATGAGGTCATTGTTTGCACCACTGAAATGCAGCCACCTCAAGTGAACAACAGCAACTGTTTATGCAGCAAGTGTAAGCTGGGAAAGGAATTTTACCTTTCCAACTAAAACTATAGGTGGAACGGAGGTAGGAGGATTGTAATTACTAAACAGAATTTATCCCTACTCTTAGGAATCTTCGGCTCTCTAATAACTACAAGGGGTCAAAATGTCTGTTTATTTTAGCTGAAAAAGAGCAACACGTCAGCATCACTGTACCCTTAACCTTATGCAGGTTCATTAATTCAATACTGATTCATAAGACCTCTTCTCCCCTGAATCAACATGAACACTACCTTGCAGCACCTGTTTCTAGAGGCCTACCATCCATCCTACCCTCGTTATCTAGTGAGATCTGAAGTTTCACAGAGAAAGGTGGTAAGAGGAACATTTTTTAGAAATTAGGCACTTAATCATTGTATGGCTGTGGCACTAATGTCTAGGTTTAACACTTCAAAAACCCTGTCCCCATGATTTCATATCAGTTTGCTGTCTAAACACAGTAAATGGCAATCACAGATGTTACATCTAATTGTCCATTGCTATGGTCACTAGAACTTCTAGTTGGTCTCTATTTTCCATTTAGACTAAGTCATTTTCTCATTTTTGCTGAAGTCCCCTTGGTAATTAAGACCATTTCCAGTTTGTTCTGCTGCAGAAGTAGTGCCTGGAAGGTTTTCAGGCTGTGCTAATAATTTTATAGATTTCCAAATAGTGTAGTTATACAGCATTTTAACAATATTATTTTAAATGTGTGCTGCTGAGAATTACTGTCTCTAGCCAAGCCTTCTTGGACAGTAATTTTCTCTTTATTCTGATTTCTGCTGTCGGACTGAAATGAAATATGGATGCCAAGACGTCACCTGAAAAGCTAAATACTGAAAATAAGTCATCCTACAGAGTTAAGTGTCAAACCCATTTAGAATGAAAGTGCTTCAATGTTTGTTGGGTTTTTCCCTTGTTTCAGCAGAAGGGGATTAAGTCCTAAAGGTCGAGATGCATGAAAAACAGGGCCTGCCTGAGACAGGAAGGGGAAAACATCATAACTGGGGATAATCCTTTGCAGATGCCAAACTTCAGTCTAAAACTGGGCTGCATGTGCTGTGGGAAGCTTTGGCAGCTTGGAAGGTTGCTGACTGGAGGCTGAAGAGCATCTCAAGTTTGTGATCATGATCTCTCAATCTGCATATATGTTGCAGGGTCCAGTGCTTCTTTGCTCCTGGATCCTGGGACTCTAGATTCAGGTTCTACGGGTTGTGGCATGCAATGTAGCCACAGACCCATCAAGTCACAGTGTATGCCATGAAAGCACCAAAACCAGACAGCTGGACTTGAATATTAGATATTTTAAGGAAGGAAATTGCCAAAGGTCTGGGGACTTGAGAAATGGGACAAGGTGAAGTCAAGTAGTTGCAGGAAGATAGGTGGGGAATGGAACAAAATGGGTGCATGGGGTGCCACATGCAGGTTTGTTAGTGACTGTGGTAAGGAGAGCTGGGATGGATCTGGAACACAGATGGTGAATGCTTTCAGGAGGCAGCTTGCTGGAGATGTTCCTGAACTGAATGATCCACATTTTGAAGTCTGAGTTAAAAAAAACATGAGGTTGAACTTGTTTCTTTTAGGAATCAGTTTTCCAACTCCTGGGACTAGGCAAACTTGATCTCCCTAATTTCAAGCCCACAGGAATGTTGCGAGTTTAAAAGTTTGGCGTGAACTTGAAAATGAACAGAATGGCTGTGAAATAGTGAGTGGGCAGAGAGGAGAGAGAAAGGGGAGTCCAAGGTCACTGAGACAGTTACTGATTCTCTGAGAACTGAACCACTCTAACTAAATAGCTTTCAAAAAGTTAGAGTACTGGCACACTAAAGGGGCTACTGCAAAATGGATTATATGGGTTCTATGAAAAGTAAAAGGGACGAAGTGATGTTTGGCCTAGCCAGACTGGATTGCATGTATACAGACAACATTGCTGTTTTCTCAAGTGACTGTGTATGATGGGGCATACAGATCCTTCAGGGCCCAATGGGTGTCTCCTCTCAGTTGGGATAACACATTCTGCCTAAGTTTTGGTTTTTTTTAATTTATTTTTCACTTTGGTAGATCCACACTGAGCCAGACAGTAGCAGTGTCAGGTCCAGGCCTCTAGAGATGGACTAAGGAAACTCTGAATTTAACAGTTAGGACCAAGATTTTCACAAGTAACTAGTGATTTGGGAGCCCAACTTGAGACATCTTAAAGGGGCCAAATTTCAGAAAATGATGAGCACTCACCTTTTGAAAATAAGACTCTTCGAAGTGTCTCAAGTTGGCCTCCCAAAAATTGAAGCAACCTAAATCAGTCACTTGGTCTAAATTCCCAAACCACAAATCCTGACTGAGTAGGGTGGATCCCTTGGGGAGAAAAGTTACTGAAGAGTTTGTGAAGCAAAGGGAAATGCACGTGTTCCACGCTGAACCTGAATTAAACAGAGCAGGTGGGAAAGGGCATGGCTTTCTCTAAAGGAAGTTGGAAGAGACGAAGAACTTCCTATTAAAGGCTGCAGGGAGACCAGAGAATCCTTGCCACAGGCCAAAAGGCCGTGGTATCTACTGTATAAATTATGCAGTCATTTTGTTTGTAATAGTCTGTTGATTGGTTGCCCAAATGTTGAGCATGGTTGTGCTTCAGACATTGTTTTGTTTATTTTTCCTCCACAGATCTGACACAATAAACTAGTAGTCTGTTCACTGAACAAATCAGTGGGCTAAAAATAGTACAGTTTTATATTGAAGTTTTTTAACTCTACAAGTTTAAGTGCCTAGCCATTTACAGTGTCCTCTGCAACTACTCTCACCTTTGAGTGTAAATCAGACAATTATTAATCTTTGAAGGGTTATGCTGTAATATTTATAATAGTGCACACAGAACAAAATCCAGAAGCAACTCACTGCCTGGTTTTAAACCACAAATCAGAACTGAATGGTTCAACAAATGGTATAATCAGCACCACTTTTTTCCCAAAATGAAAATTTTCCAATCTGCTGAGGACAAGCCCTTTCTTATTAATCGCCATCCAAGTGACATTCAGATTTTCCCAACAACTGTGATTCACTGCCTCCTGGGAGTAATTTCATCAGAATGATCAAGTGGTGCTGGCACCCAGCTATGATAGCCAAGAGGCATCTGCTGACACCAGACTGAGTTCTCTTCTTCAAAAATACTTGTGGCCCAGCTGCCCAAGGTGTCTTGCTTAATTTTTTTTTGACTAGGATAGTCATCAACCCAGAAGCTCAGTGTCCATGAAGACATTTCAGCCACAATCACTTTAATGGGTGTCACAATTAATTAACTAATTGCAGGGGCAATTTCCCTGTCTCTGCTGTAACTCATGCCCTTCTCTGGATAATGGTAAGCCATCCCTGCCTATGATTTATTTTTATCCCAGAGACACTAAGATACTTTGGAGGACTTTTGTTTATTTGGGAGGGAGTGAGCTTTGAAATTCATCAAATTAAACCAATTTTGCAGACATTTCCCTCTAAAAATATTTTGTAAAATACTCTTGGTTCGCCATTCAAATACTATCTACAAATTACTTGGATTGGTGGTTGTAGATTACACACTTGCCTCTGGACAATACCTGTTTGAGTGATGTCTATGCCATCACTTCCAGACAGCTAATCATAGAACTTATTTACTGTTTTACCTCTAGATTTGTACAGATGTTTGATGTACTCCTTACATATAATTCTATTAACTCTTGGCATCAAAGTTTGTAGTACACCTTACTGATGGCACCTGGATTACAATGCACCATGAATTATCAGCTGTTCTGAATGGACTGCAAGGGGAAGGCAGCCATTATTCAGCTGCCAGTTTTCTTCCTCAGCAAGCTGAATGTCTGGGATGGAAAGTAGGGGATGAAAGTCCAAGGTGGTCTATCTACACTAAATGAGCTGGTGATCTCAGTCGATTCATAGTAGAGAAGACTCCATGTCACAAAAAGTAATTGGCATTAATTGCACCATTGCTAGCAGTCTCAGCATAGAGAATAAGTGGATAAGCATGGGCACGGAACTATTTGCACACCTCCTAGTGCTTGTCATTGTGGAACATATTCAAGTGACATTAGTTGGGGGCTTATACTACAACTGTCCTTACATCTTTCCTGTGACTAGAGGACTGCAATTCTAATGGCTACAGATCTAGCATCTTTCACAAACAAATTCACTCAAGAAGTACTTAGTCATTGCGTTACTATGCTCTGCTTGAGAAAAAGTCTGAAAATTAACAAAAAATTAAAAAGGGAACCATAATGGTAATTTACCTTTTTGAAAAACCCTGTATTTTTTAAAGAGTATTTTTAAAAGGTCATTTATTTCCAGTGTAATGCCAAATATGACAGAGTGAGAGATCGTCGAGTGGCAATCCTACACACATTCTTATGAATAAAATTACTTATATGACATAGTGATTGCAAAACCAGACCTCACATCACTTTGTAAAAACATAACAAATGAGTAGAAAACTATACGTTGCTACAGGATGCTTACCTGACCCCAGACAAGTTCTCCTAATCCAATAAATACACACCACATCCACTGGTCAAGCTGCAGAGGAGAACAACTAAAAGGTTTCCCACCAAACTGCACAATTACTATCTGCAGAGGAAAAATGAGGGGGCAGGGAGGGAGAGGAAGAAACACACTTTATCTCTCTTCTGAAAATGTATTTCCCCCACATTTTCATGAGCTTTTGCTCTCTTTTTCGGTACACTTGCTTTATCTCACTTTGATTAAGCAAGTACATTGCTAATGGCACGGTTAAGCATACTATAGGCATTTGTTGTGTAGCAGATTTAGCATGGGGCTGAAATAAGGAGACCTACATTCTGCCACTTGACATCCTATGTGCCACTACATCCAAGTTAGAAAAGTAGCCTCCATTCAAAACACTTTGGGCCTCATTTTCAGAAGTGCTGAGCACCTAATACCTACTCCGGTCAATGGAGGCTTCAAATGGCAGATGTTCAGGACATCTGGAAAATCAGAGTTAGGCTATTTTAAACAGGGCATCCATAAACTGACATATCCAGAACTAGACACCAAGGGGAAAATATTATTATAGTTTGGAACATATATAGTGGAAGAGACCTTTCTCCAGCATCAGCATTTAATCCATTGCTATTACAGTCCAGATTAAATCCCAATCAATTACAGATCAGTATTGAATTTATTAATTTATCTATAGCCACACTAGCCTAAAACCATATTTGTTATCACATAAAATATTACCCCTCTCATCAAATGCAACTTGACATTCACGTTACATCAAATGACTGGTCCAACTCTTGATAATATAATGTTAATTCTAGCAATTTTTTCTTCAATATCTTTCCACTCAGACTGTCTTTTTAACAGCATTCTAGTGATAACTGATATGGTTTGAGGCTAGGGTGGCTGTAAATGAACACATGCAATAGTAATCTGTGAATGATTGATGGAAATGAAATCTAAAGCAGTACCAATGGAGTAAGTTGATAACACTGGACCGGATGAAGGTTTCTTGCAGAATATAAATACAGGCAAAACTAAGACTATAAAGGCAAAACTAAGTCATTTATGAAAAAAAAGTTGGCTTGCAGGAGCGATTGATCTTGTGGCAAACATCTGACCATAACAATATTTCAATTATGCCATGTGAACGAAACAGAATAAATAATTATCGAACGGCATTTGATGTAATGGTACGCAAACATCTCACAGTGCAGTGCTGACCAGGTTCATTCTGACTGGTTTATAAAAATAAATCTTCATTTTTGTTAATAAGTAGTGTTATGAATAGCTATGCTTGTTTTTAACTCAATGTATAATAGACAGCAGTAGGTAACAAAAATCTATGAAAAAAGACTGTCCCCACCTCGAAGAGCTTACTATCATAAGTATAAAATGTGACAACAGATGGGACAGACAGGGGAGCACACTAAAAACAATGAGACAAAACTGGGCAGCCATAAGTGTGTCAGATAAATATATCTGCTAGTACAATAATGCCAATGACATGAGCATATGGGCTATTGTCCTTGCTTCTCCTTACCTCCCCTGCACCTATGTACAAAATGGCTGTTTCCCTGGGAATGAATAAAGACAAAGGTCAGAGTGAATGAGAATGAGTGTGAAGGAGGAAGAAAAGGATGGCAGATTGAAGAATGCAGGGAGAGCAAAAAAGGAGAAACAAGCAGAGAAACCTAGGAAACAGGAAGGACAGCAGCATAGAAAACACTACAACGAGAACGCTCAGGAGCAGAGCTGTGTGCAGTGGTTTTGTTGTTGTTTTTACCAAAACTCTTTTCCCACCAAAAATGCTGATTTAGATCAACCAAAACATCCCATAAATTCATGTTGAATTCACTGAATTGTTTCAGATGCAAAAACAAAACAAAACACAAATTCTGAAAAAACTGAAACATTTTCTAAATGAAAAGTTGTGATTATTTTATTCAAAACAACTTTTCATTTACAACTTTCCTTCAATTTTTTAAAAAGGGTTAACATTTTCAAACAAAATGAAACATTTCATTCAACCTAAAACACGTTCCTTTTTTAATTTTTGGTTTCGCAAGTGAACCCAAAATTCCATTATTCACACAGCTGCACCTAGGAGGAGTAAAGCATTAAAAAGAGAAGACAGAAATAAGGTAGGGCTCTGAGCAGTGGAGCTTTTAGAAAAGAGTTCTGGACTGTAGATATGGTACCAAAAAGAAATACCACAAAGGGACAAGGCAGGACATAAGGAGACGTTAAGGGACTCATACTGTTTTCCTTCCCTGTATCCTTTACTGTAACATATTCCTAGATTTTTTCTGAAAGGGGAGAGGGATGGTGTGGAAGGCAAGTGAGGGACACTGTTTGGCTGACAAAGGTGAAGAAGCTATCCCTTTTCATCTTCTTCCCCTAAGCTGTTATAACCTTCAATGGTACACCATCCTGATTCCCACCAAATCACTCCTTGTGACGTCTATCCCACTGCAACTGGATTCCTCATCATTCACTTTAAAAATGTGGTCCCCCTGATGTTCTATTTTTAGGACTATTGCACAGAAAATTGAAATACCAGATGCAATTCTGCTGTACCCAGCAAATGTAGCAAATACATAGGAAGCTAAAGAAGTTTTTTTAAAAAACATGAAGCATAAATCAGACTAGAGATTGGCTCTGCCACACTCAGATTATATCCATCCACAAGGACAGGCTGAGCTCCTGGAGATCACCACCATTTTCTTACAGCAAAAAATTAAACTCATACACCTGCGCTAGCAACAGCCAGCCAACTGAGGAACAGTAACTATAACTCAGAACTGCTTCAGTAAGCTCTATTGTGCAGTTATAGCCCACCCCCAAAAAGCTCATATATCACCCCCTCACCAAAGTGGACAAATTGGTTGAAGGAATAACCTGATATTAACATGGAAAGATTGCCTGGCTGTAAGAGAGCATCTGAAAAGCAAGTAGAAGTCAGATTGACTATGCTCCGATCCTGCATTTTTCTTAAATATACAGGTTACACTGGCTCCAGTGGCAGTTGCATGTGAATACAGAGAGCAGAAGCAGGCTCTGGGCTATGCACAGAGTGTAACATTTATATTTATTTTGGAAAGGTTTTTGTTGGTGGATGGAGAGGATTGGAAGGAGTGGACAAAATCCATTACAGGAATTCAGGGCTATGAATATCAGCTGGCTGCCACTACCCCTCCTCACAGCCAAAAGCCAGGTCTGGTAAGACCTGGGAATGGAAAAAATCTTTAAACCCCTTCCATGGCAAGGTCTTCAGAGTTGGTTGTAAATTAAAACCAATTAGGCCCAGATTTTAAAGGTATTCAGTGTTGCTCCACTCAAGTGCCGCAAGACCTAAGTGACTTAGGAGGCTAAGTCTCATTTTCAATAACACAGACACCTAGGGCTAGACCTACAAAGGGATTTAGCGCTTATGCCAGCAAAAGTTTTGTCGCTCAGGGGTGTGAAAAACAAACAAACAGAGGAATGGCTGATATGGGACTAAAAGAAGAATGACACCAGAGGAGGAGAATTTCAGCAGAATTTTTTTTAAATCATTTATGGGAAAAATTATATATAGTTTCCTGCAGCAACAGCCAAAATTATTTCATGCTGTGCTATTAGTGAAAAATACTCTAGGGGTATCTGATTGGACCTCTGGCTATCCGGATTCCAGCGAACACCTGATGACGGCACAAGGTCTCACATGAAGGAAGTGGGTCGATGCTTGTGCCCATTATTTACAGAGCAACTTATTCATCCCTACTACTGACTACAGTGGTAAAGAAGCATAAAAAGTTGTGTGCTACCATTGGTTAATGATAACATTATTAATAATCTCCATGGAAAATTACAAGACTCGTTTCAACAAATCAGTTACTCTTGAGTAATTGTACTCATTAGAAATCTTAACTGTAAGTGCTATTGTGAAAAAGTAACAGAATAGGTCAGATACAGGATGAACAAACATTTGGACTGATGAACTCTGTCCACCAAAGCATTTGGTTTTCCAAAGAACAAAGATAGAAAGAAGACCGTATAGTACATTTCTGATGAATAGCTGCTGTTTCTTGCATGAATGATTACCTGTACGGCAAATGTACCCAGTACAATAGTGCAAAATATAGGGTTTCTAAAAATGCCATCAAAAACATTCCTCTCGCCATGGATTTTGCGTGCGTTGATTTCATTGAATAGCTGCATCATGACGAAGGTATTGAAGATAATGGTGTAATGCTCAGAAGGAGGAGAGTGGAGTGGTGCGTTCCTACCACTGTCAATCTTAAACATTTTTTCACCTTAATGCAAAAAGAATAAAAACAAAAAGTTTGTTTCTGCTATAAAATATTCAGCCTTGATTTTGTGTTAGTATTCCCAGTCCCTCCCACTGACTGCCTCCTTTGTCTTGTGTTGTTTTTTAGCAGCACTGCTTCCGCAGATACTACAATACAGGCACAACTCCCAACCCAGTGAGCAAAAGAAATACAGAATTCCTACTGGGAAGCTTCATAATGTTGCCTGTAATTCAGTGCCTCCATGTACCAGCTCACATGATTTTCTATAGTGTTTTCTCTCTGATCAGGTAGGAACTACTCTAAAGAGTCATTTTTTTCATTTGACTTATTCAGAGCTGCAGACTTGCTGACACTGCATTTGCCATGTCTAAAATAATTAGCAGCTACCATCCTTCAACAGTCTCTGCATATTACCTCCTAGTAAGTCATATTTTTGACAGTCAAGGATATTAACTAAAAAGAACAGCAGTTACACAACCATCCCTAGTTATAAAATGATTTGTTTTCCTCAGCTCTGTTAATCTGCTTTCTAAGCACATAATAGGAAATACTACCTATTTAGATAACAGAAGAAAAAACTGATTGGGTAAAGGAATGATTTGTCAATGTTAAAAAACAACAAAATGCACCCTATGAGCAGGAATTGTAGAAGTTACATAACACTTGGAAATACATCTACACACTTACTTATTCACTAGATATATACATATCACTATTCTGAACACACGTACACCTATATATAAAGAGAGACTCTTAGACTAAGGACAGAGCATTAATATATATGAGTAAAGAACAGAGAAAATAAATGTACAGAGGGACTTTTGCTGTGCAGCAAACTTTAACAAACATTTTGTTTATACCAAACATCATTTACTTAGACAATATTTTCCGGGCACTCACTGATATTACTGTTTGAATGAGAGACGTGCACCTCAGAACCAGTTATAGCTCTGCTTAAAACTACAGTAAGGTCAGATTCTACCAGTAGAGTCATCAGAGAACTACTTTGCCTTTAGATGTTTGAGCAGCTCAAGTGGAAATCAATGGGAATTGTGTGCCTGCATCCAAAGGAAGACTTTGGCCTATAGTCTTTTGACATAAAAAAAAAAAAGTTGTGATAGCATAAATGTAGCATTATAACGTTACCACAGGGTGAAGCTAAAGATAGATTGAGAGAGCAGAGACTTTTAAACACAAATTACATGGCTGTGTTTCATCATTACCAAATAATGAAGATTATGAAAAGCAAATGAATTTCTGCTTAAATCTGATTTACATTTTTCCTCAACATGACTTTCAATAATTAAATCTTCAAAAATTCCATTTCACTGCATTACTTCATTCCAAAACAAGTTGCAACTTCATCTACTTCTATTCCATGGTAGCAGTAGATCCTAAGTTTCCATTGCCCACTCTTTTACAAAATCCATTAGAAACACAGCAGTTTTAAATTTGGTAGGGCAGATCTGGGGCCAAGACACAATTTTTCTGTGCGGCAGTTTAACTGAACAGCACAATGGTTTCTGGATTTATGACACTAAAAATAGAGGCAACCAGAGTCCAAACACACTTATAACATATTTATTGCCAACTTATAGCAAAAATGGGAAAGGAGGAGGACAGAGAGAGAACTTGATTTGCTGAACTCTTGTACAGAAGAACAGTTGATCAGAGAGTGTAATTTAAACAGTTAATTTATGAATCTGGAACTTCCCTGTACATTACCGGCCTTGGGAAACTTAATAAAGCACATCAAATGATTCCTAAAATTTCACTAAAAAAGTGTCTAGCCCTTTTCCTTAACGAAGTATTCCTCAAAGTGTAACATGATTACAAGGAAGCTTACTGGGAAGGAAAGAAGCTAATTTTCTTTTTACCATGTACAATACAGCAGATCTTCCTAAATCTCACAAGGGAAGCTGCTGCATTTCCTAAGACTCTCAGGGAAAGGGTTGGCTGTAAGCCTCCTAAAAATGTGAAAGGAACTGGGGAACCTTCTTTCCTGTAGGCCTTCAAGAGGGGTCCTTCTCAGCCTTGGGAGGCTCATTGGAGGGCCACCTATAACTCTCACAAAGCATACAGGATGTTTGACTTTCAGATGCATCTATTATGAAGGCTCATGTGCATAGTTTAGATAATCATAGGCTGACAAGCTTATTACGCTGTCTATGGGCCACCAGAATCCTGCAAACCATATGTACTAGATGGGGGACATTTCTCCACTTCAGAAATTTAGCGGGCTCATCATGGGCCCCTCTCTTCCTATAATAGGCTTGTCAGCCCCCCTGAGCATCCAAAATAGGCTCACAGCTGTAGGGAGGAGTCTGAGCCTCCTAAGGCTTGCACATACATGAATGTACATTCACAACAACTTACGAGGGAGGATACTACATAGCCTGTAAGACATACACTTCAGGCCATCAACAAATGCCAATTTAATAGCAGTTAAGATTTAGATAAGTTCATAGAGGATAGGTCCATCAATGGCTCTTAGCCAAGATGATCAGGAATGAAACCCCATGCTCTGGGTGTCCCCAAGTCTTGTTTGCCAGATGCTGGGACTGACAACGGGGGATGGATAACTCAATAATTGCCCTGTTCTGTTCATTCCTTTTGAAGCATCTGACATTGGCCACTGTCAGAAGATAGGATACTGGGCTAGATGGACAACTGGTCTGACCCAGTATGGCTGTTCTTATGACATATTGTCATGAACACAGTACATGAGACTCAAGTGCTAATTATCATCATCAGGCCCTTGAGCAAATGCACTAATACATATAGAGCAAGAGTGGCCATAATTCTCCCTTGGTTATTCCTTGCAATGAGAAACAGTCCTTTTCCTCCACTATATTTCCTTGATGACCCTATTGTAGGAGAAAAGCATTCATTCTCAATAAAACCTGACTTAGTGTAATAAATTAGCCAGTTTTTTTTTCCTTCCAGTAATCAGAGGTATTACATCTCAGAATCGAGTCTACTGTGTGGACTAAACAGATTGTAATTACTAGCTTGTTTGTCTTAATTATCCAGAAGATCAGCATTCTTCCATGACAAATGCTAACAATATTGCTAGTTCCCAAACTGAAGTGGCTTTTCGTACTAGGATAACTTGAATCTATACATTTCAGAGTCAACACAAATAGAGCATTAAGTTTCCTAACGAAGAGGACAAGGCTTGAAATGCAAGCTTGGGAACAGACTGACCGGTTTGGTTAACACCCATTCTGCTCTAAACCTTTGCCAAAGACTTGAACCTACACTTTACTTAGCATTCCAAAAAGCTTGATTAAGCAAACCCCGTATTCTTACCAAGAAGATATGAAAGGTCCCCAAATGATCCCCTACATCCCCATCAACCTCCGGTTAGGATTGTTCCATCTCCCTTATCTCTTTTGATCCCACTGCATGGCTCAACACCTGATGCATGTCTCAGGTGAGCCCTGACTGATGCTTTATGTAAATGTTTGATACCTTGGAACATGCAGTACATTTTGGGGCATATGGCTAGAGATCAGTTCACTTGTGAATGAAGCAGCATCAAGTTGTTGCAGAGATCTAAAGTGAACATAAATATGTTCTTTATCTTACCAACGAAGAGGAGCGTAAAAATGAGAGTGAGCTGGTAGACAGCATGGCCCAGAATGTTCTTCATCATGGTACGTGATATAAGAGGCTTGTTTCTGCCATATGGTTTCCTTAGCAGTAGAGACTCTGTAGGGGGTTCAGTGGCCAGAGCAAGAGAAGCAAAGGTGTCCATAATTAGATTGACCCACAGCATCTGTACAGCTTTCAGCGGAGAGTCCTTAGGAGACAAAATAAAATGTAAGGTCTTTGCTTTGCTAAAATGATAACTGACTCAGCCATTTCTCCCTTTCACACTTGATGTCTTATTGTGCTATTGCAAGGCAGTAACAACAGAAAGGGCATGGAGCTGAGCAAAGACGAATGATCAGATTTATCTCCAATCATTTCAGAGAGCAGCATTTGCAAACACATCCCTTTTTTTAGCATAGCATTAATTCACATCTGAATAATCTGAAAAATGCAATGTACCCTGGTGTGCCAGCCCATTTTTTTATTTATTTTTTTTTATTTTCTGAAAAGAGTCAGGTATGGGTGACTAAAAATTAAAGACTATCAAAAATGTTTTCCTGGACTGGGATAGAAAAAAACTATGTAATAACTTAATTAAAAAAGATCAGGTTTAATCTGAATGTATATCTAAGTTACGTCTATATTTGCTCTAGTACACAGTTTGTATTGCCTAAAATTGATCAAAATCTTGGAATAATTCAACGTGAGATTTTCATAAATTCAGAATTTATAGGTAATTTTTAATTATGAGAAATAAAACACATTCTACAACTCAGATGTGAATGGCATGTACTCGGCATCCTATTGAAAGCAAGTAGGGAACAAAAAGATTGATTCATCTACTAAATCATAGCAAAAGTAATTCAGAAATATGAAGCAGAACGATCATGCTTTTCATCAAAAAATATTCACTGGAAACCCAACCATCAGCATTAGAACCAAAGTGTTAAAAGATTTTGGTAGGATTAGGTATTTATTTTCCAGACTAGATTAGCAACCACTAGAAGGAGCTATTTGCTTATTTAATCTGAGAGGGAGACGGCCTAAGGTCATACCACATAGGGTGTTAGATCACATTACTTACAAACAAAAACAAACAATAGCTTAAAATAGATTTCAAATGAAAATTAAATGACAAATAGAAATACATATTAAATTGTGCTTTGGCTAATCATCCCTTCTCAGTAACTGTATGTCACTGGACCAGTTGTAATGACATAATTGTGATTGTTCCTTGCTATAGATCTTAGAAGCTGAGGTAGTTTTTTTTCTTGTAACTCATATGAATAATTCTAGTTCCTGTGCCGTTAGTGTGAAACTGAAATAGGTAGCATTAGTGAAATTTGTTTTCAGATTCAGAGAGAGTTGTACTTTATTCATATCTGAGATGGGTAGGAGAATTCTCAAAAGTAATAGGAGATAGCACTCTGCATTTCATCACACAACGGGGATAACTTACAGTGTGAAAGTTTGAAAATCACAGTATTATTGTTATGCACCATATATTTTCTGATGTGGTGCATTGGTGAGGCAACGAGTGTCGGAATAATTTACAGATCAAAATCAATGCCATTAAAAACACTTATTTGAAACGTGCACTTTTCTTGAGAGATGTAAATGTTTATTTTTAATGAAGCCTCCTCATTTTATATCAGTTTCAATGCCAAGAAGCAATTTCCATTAAGGCTCCTAACAGCACTTGGAGACAAACTGTAAATATTTTGGTCTCTGTGGTTGCTTGAAATTACAGTCTTGATCTCACTAGGGACCCAACCATTTAATTTTCCTGCACATAAAGAAACTTGCATTTTAAAAAAATCTTCTGTTATGCACTGTATTTAAAAAAACATATTCAGGTTTGGCCTTCTCTTTGGGGACCAATCTGCTACTTTCAAGATGGCAGAAGTTGTGGTATGCTAGGGAGCAGAGAAGGATTAGCCTAAAGAAGATTCTTGACTTCCTGGCCATGGAGAGCACTAACTGGGCTTATCAGGAGGAGGATTCAATTCAGACATCAGTCAGGCAGCTACAGTAATAGGAAGTGCTTGTGTCTGTACGGATCGGGGGGAGGAGTTAAACAAAAAAGATAAACAGGACTAATTAAATCCCAGATTTTGTAGTAGAAGATGGTTTTACCAGCATGGAATGGCCTAAAACAGTGGTGACCTTATGCTAGATGGTCTGCTGTCCTGGCTTATGGACCCCTAGTGCCGAGGGACCTAACATATATAGAATGGGTTTTTACTGAAGAATTTGCCATCTCATATTTTCACATTTTGTACAGTGAACAAGTGTGCTACACAAGCAGTTCCTGGTTGGAGATAACTTTGGAAGCTGGAATTGCTGCCTCAGATGTTCATCCCCCCATCAAGAGACATTTGTAATAAACAGTCATGCCAAGGCCCCAGCTATTCCAGTGACTAATGTTAAAGACAGTTTCTCTCTTTGACCCATCCTCTCTAAATCACACAAGTGTAACTAGCAGTCGTCAGTTTTGGCAGCAGCATGTTCTCACCACTTCACTGTGCCAGTCACCATGAGTTGCTAAGGTGCCTCTAATAATCATTATTATCTGCAGAGCTGCACAGCTCACTCAAGTGTAAAACTTCATCCTAAACTCAACCCAAGCCCAAACGTTAACAACCATTAATTTGGGCAGCCAGCATAATGAAATTTCTGCTGCAACTCTATCTGATTTCTGACTAGTTGGTGGAAACTAAGCAAAATACCTATCAGAGATGGAGTTCAGTCTTCTATTACAGTTTTTATTTAACTACGCAGCACAAGAGCAGGTAAGTGCCAGTCTTTTGACGGTCTCTGGCCACTGACTAAATGGCTAAAGAATCCTCTGATCCGGTAAGTGAGATTCAAAATAACACATTATCCTGTAGCCACTGATGACTTTCGGGAGGAAAGAAGTTCACATTGCGAGCCACCTGAGATCACCAATTACTTGTCAAGTTCTTTTCCATTTGACCTTGGAAAAGGTTACTAGTTGCCTAAAGAGAAAAGTCCCTCATATCAAGTGATGTTACGCTTTATCTTGGAAAACACTTAAAGTACAAATCACAAGAGGCTGGCAATAAACCACAAATCTATTGTGACATATACAGCCTCACAAATTTTAGAGCTTGTTATTTTTGAGTTAGATGACAAGCTGTAAGGGGATATAAAGGTGTTTTTATCCTTACCTTTTAACTCCCACTTGTCTTACAGCACACGTACACACTCGCCTACATGAGCATCTTTAATGGAACAGTGGCTATTTTGCAAAACTTTTTAAAATGTTGAAACATTCTCTAGGTACAAACATTTTTGCTGCTATTCCTAGTAGATACTAGTTTAATAGAAGCTGCCCCCTCCATTAAATTCTACTTGCATACTTCTTGATAGTTACTTCCAACCTTCAGGTGATGAATACAATCTAATTCTATTTACTGTGCAGTATTATCAACTGAAAGTACAGAAGACACCTAAATTGTTAAGATATGTCAAATGCTGTTGTCTACAATGCTAGAGTGTATCAGCTCTACATAACATGTAAAATAATACCTTATATATGTCTGAAGACTCTTTTATCCTCATTATACAGGAGCTGAAGTGTATAGTGACAGCTGTACTTTAGGTAGTGTTTCATTTCTAAAGTAAAGTACTTTTAATTTTTGCCAAATATTTAGCCTCTTCAGCTGAGATTTTCAAGGTCTAGACTTTGCCAAAATATGAATTCTTTTTCAAAGTTCAAGAAAGACTCATCAATTTTTTGCATATAAAGTCTTCAAAATATACTTCTTTGCTCTTTTTAAAAAAATTTAACCTTTTACAAACAGCTACAAAGCCTCAACTATTTAAGATAGAAACTTAAATTTGGCAGCGAGATACACCCTAGCTTAGGCATTTGCCTTATGTTGCTCCAGTAAAATTCTGTTTTGATTTGCCTGAACGATATGCATTTAAAGATTTATTTTGTGCATGCACAGAATTTCTTTTAAACAATTACAAGAAATAACGTCCCAGTGTTCTCTTGCCACTGTTGGTGCCTAGGTAAGCAAGCTTAGTGGAATTTTTGGTCTTGGAAGGGATGTATGGAATTCCATGGGATATTTGAGGGTATGGAGTCCTGCCTCATTCAATGCACTACAATTCACAGTAGTTTAGGCAGGGCTCCACAAGAATCTCTTAGAAAGATGTACACTGAATGAGCCAAAGACTCTACACCTAGTGAGCAGAGAACAAGATGAGAACCTGCGAGTCTGGACTTCATTAATCTACTGAAATCAGTAGCTTTAATTTTAATTTACCATCAGTGTAACAGAGCAGATCTGGACAATTACTGTGCAGAAAGGACGGTGTGTAGCAAATCTGCCACAGTGCATCCAGACCCCAAGGACACTGAAAGCACAGGCTGGACAGTGCACAGTGAATGAGGCAACAAATACTTGAACTAGGTTAATTTGAAAAGTGAGGTGTGAGAGAGAGGCATGGCACAAAAGGTAATGTCCAAGGGAAGGAGAGGAAAGACAGCTTTCAGGCACTTTTGCATGATCTGGGTTCTGAGCTTCTGCAAGGGCTGAGACAGAAACTAGCATAAATTAGGTCACTCCCAGAGATGCTCTACCTTACAGCAACCTCCCATGATTGCCTACGTGCTACGCTGCAGCTCAGAGTTGCCATGGCACTTAGTGTTCTGCATGTCTTCTGTCACCCCAGCATGCCCCTTGCACTGGGTCCATGAGAGTGCTCAGCTCCTATACTGGCCCATTGCCACTTCTTTACAACCACTACACAACACTGGAGGCCATATATGAAGGCTACAATCTGTCTCTCTAGGTACATGATGGGGATTGTGTTATACACTGGTAAAATGAGGCCACCAACAGAATAGAAATACAGTAGATTCTCTCCATCAGCAACACTCTACAGCATCATTGTTTAGGAGAATTGCTTAGATAATACATATCCAATTAATGATAAAGAGCATCGAACGGAGAAGAAATACCTGAAGTGGGATTTGGCTAGGACACCACTGCCACAACTGTTGCTCTTACAAAAACGTCATGAACACTTGTAATGATTGCAAGTGGTCATGACCTCCATTTTGCATCATTTGAAAGACACTTTCAGCACTAGAGGGGTTTTTTATGACTTATGAAGACATTCGTTCAGTAAGAGAAGAATCCCATATCTTATGCATCTCCGGCAGCACTTAAATGCTCCTTTAAGATCTCATTTAATTGCCGTCTATGGCTACTATCCTGCAGTTGGATCTTTGTACCAATTTGTAGCCCCATTGACTCCACTGGGACTCCATGGGGATAAGAGTCTATTACCTGTGCAGATGAAATTGCTGGATCAGGGTCTCTGGGTAATTTATTGCAGACATTCTCAAAGGGGGGGGGGGCGCGAGATGGATCCTGGGGTGGGCCGCCGGGCTGAAAGCGGGGCCGGGTGGCAGGTGTTGGGAGTGGGGGACCCTTTGGAGGGGAGCAAAGATGGGAGGCTGCTGGGAGAGCAGGGGACACTTTGCGCTGGTGCTGAGCACACTCCCCCTGTGGCTGCTGCTGCCACTGCTCCCGGCAGCCACCTCCCGCCACTACCGGGCACACCGAGCTTCTTGTGCTTCTGCACAGAGTCCCTGCTCATCCTTCTGGTGCGCTCACTTTTGCTTCCCACTGGGGAGCAGGACAACCTGGTCCTGTCCCACTCCTTACTGTGGGGGAGGGGCAAGCTGAATGGATGGGGACGCATGACATGCCGCCGGCTGCCTCCCGCAGCACCACTGCCAGGTCTGCTTCCTGCACTTCTGCTGCCGTCCCTGCTCCCCACGTCTCCCCTGCCACTGCTGCTGCAGCTCCCGCCCCTGCTCCCTCTTTATTTCGGAAAGTGGGGGGTGTTTGACGGAACACGATTGTGATACAAAGGGCCACGGGGAAGCTCCATTTAAAAAGTTTGAGAACCACTGATTTATTGGACCTAATAATAAGCCCAAGACCACATGGCTGCAGGCTACATGCGGAATGATAGAAAATTAATAAAAGTGGGGATTTTATCTTGTCTATGCCTTCTTTAAACAGATATGCCAAAAGCCATGAGTTAAATTAAAAACAAAATCTTTCATGCTCAGGAATCGACATTTATAACCTTGTGTGGAAGTGCTGAATTGCAGGGAATTTTATGGCAGAGAACGATAGTGTAAAAGAGATACCAGTCTCATGAAAGTAACTTGTTAGCATGAACCCGAATGTTAACCTAAGAATATAATTATATTCTATATACATGAAAGCAGAGTGAAAGGTGTAGGAAATGTTTGCTGTATAGGGAAGTCCTTGTCAAGGTCACTGAAAGCTATGCTTGCTTGCTTTGGAAACAATGGCTTTTAGCTTTCTTTATTTGTTCATAAGATTTTAAATACTTCAGTCAAATTAGTATTTTAAGACCAGTGTAAAATTTTCCTGTCTTTGTACCTATAAATGTGCAACCTGGCTACTGTACATAAGATTTTTCAGTAAGGTCATGCATTCTGTATCAGAGCTATTTTTATAACAACCAGAGGGGACAGTATGTAATTTTTAGTAATGCTTGTATGAGGCAAGCACACAATGCCCTTTTCATGGATTAGGACCTTTGAGTCTGAACATCTAACATAATAATGTAGCATCTTCAGGCAAGTTCCTTGTTGAATGAGATGGAAATAAAAGAGCTGCTTGAGATTGTCAGTAATCAGGAAGCGGCGTTCAAACACGGGCACACCACAAATCAACTGCAGTATATTTGCAACCAATTCTCATTTTAAATCTTTTTTGGAATTTCTCTCTCTTTGGATTTGCTATTTTATTGTGGAACTAAACAATTTCATATGGATTTATTTTAATAAAAATGTATTAACCTTGGGAGGTAAGTTTATTTTTAACAGAATGGTTGTACATTCAAAAGCATATGACTGTGGTAAATGGGTATGAGGGAGCGGGGAATATCTAGTTACAGGTCACTTGGGCAAAACTGTTCTTCATTATGTACTTTTAGAGCCTAGTACAATTCTTGTTGGAAGCCAATGGAAAGACTCCCAATGCCTTTGATAGAATTTGAACAGAGCTCTTGAAGTGGTAGGGGGAAAAACAACCACTGAGCGTGCTCAGTGCACAATTTTCAAACATTTATCATTTGTTTATTTGAAAACATCTATTTTCAAATGCAACAAATTAACTACCCACACAATAATGTTTGAGTTATCCAAGCACAACAGGGAACAAAACTGTTTAAGAAGTGAGTTACATTTTCTTTCAGGCTCACCAAGTAATTGAAAAATTGCTGGAGACCAAGCATGAGATAATTAATCCTGCAAGAATTTTTGGGGATAAGAATAATGACAATGACTGAAAACAGGGATTTAAAAGGAAATGGCCACCTCAACTTCAACCAGAGCAATAATTCACTGTCTACAATGTTCGTATTTACCTCCTCTCTTTAGTTACCAGCCATTATCACTGACTGCTAAAAACATTCTCTAAAATATTCCTGATGGGAAAAGGCTATGTCACCCAGTCTCTGCCTCCTTCTCATCCACAATATTCCCTGTCCTCCCACCTGACCATAGGCTCAATTGTTACTCTAAGGCATAGCCAAAGCATGTATCAAAATGGAGGTGCACCAGCAATTAGAGGCATTGTGCTAACAGAAGAGCAAGGGGACTGTTGCTACTCTGTTTTCCTTTGACAGGACAACAGGAATGTCACCTGAGGAAGGTCATTTCCACTGACTTCTGTAGAGCCATTCCTGCTTCCTCTGATGAATCTAGTACTGCCCACGGCCCTATGCTCACACAGTCCTTGTGCCCAGAGGGGCTAAATGAAAACAATTGTGTCCAGTCCCTGTGAAGGTGCCCACCAGGGCCAGTGGGGACTACCTGAGACCTTTCCAAGTACAACTGAGGCCTGAGAATTTAGAAGAGTCAGTTGGAAGGTGCTCAACCTTTCGGCTTAGAGACACCAGGCCTCAAGTTTCACGTAGCGATTCCATGACTGCAGTGTAAGCATACCCCTGAAGCACAGTTAATTATTTATTGATTGTTTTGCTCAGAGGTGTGTGTGTCAGAGATGGAATTTACCTGCAGTGACAGATATGTATATTTGTTTAATGGATAGTAAGAGGAGCTGTCATGTTCTCATAGGTGTGCATTTCTTCTATCAATCTTAGGAGTCTGTAACAGTACCCATCTCCAGTATATACATCTCCTGAAGATTTTTACTTTAGGGATGTGATGAAAACGCTAACAACAAAGTGCTTTACTTTTTAATATCGGAGGAAGGAAACTCGCATGCTCCATTAGCTATCTACACTCCCATGCCCCTTGCTGAACAAAATGAGACAATTAAAAATAGGTATGTTTTCTGAAAAAGTAGTGATGTTGAAGTGGTGTTCAGTTTGGTTTGTTTTTTTCTTTGTGTTTGATTAGACAGGTACATATGTAGCCTTGCACATAAGTTGTGTCTAGGGCTGCATCTTAGAGTACGTCTGACAGCCAGGGTCAACAGACTTGGGCTCACATAACAGGGCTAAAAAAAGCAGTATAGACGTCCCCATTCGGGCTGCAGCCCGAGCTCTGAAACCTTAGAGATCTTCCAACACAGCCATTAATGCACATATGAATATGTAGATCTCTGCTGTAAGGGTGAGGAGAGGCACAGAAAATAAATATTTAAAACATGTCAGATGCCTTAGTCCTTTAAAAGAGTGCGTAGAAAAGTTAGGGAGGGTATTTGAGCAAGTGACAAGTCCTTTGCTGAATGGCACAAAGCTGTTGAGTTTTCTCCATTTCTTATAATGGGTAAAGGTTCAACAAGATTGCTAAAATAAGGTGCAAATGAGGATAGCAATATTAGCAATTAGAGGGGATTATTCCGGTGAAAAAATTATTCAGAAAGACATAATTATTCCTAGAAAAACTGCTTTCTAACAATACTTTAGGAATTCAGAATACAATATTGATCAGTGGAAAGCATCTGTTGAAAAGCTGATGAATTTGATATTTGGCTTTCTGAACTATCAGGCAGCCAAGTATCCGTGCTTCATGTCATCTCTGCAACTCAGCTTACCTGTGTAATACATGCCCCAGTGAAAGCCACAATCACAGCCACAACGTTAACAGTAAGTTGGAACTGTAGGAACTTGGAGATACTATCATAGACGTTACGGCCCCACATTACAGCCTTCACAATGCTACTGAAATTATCATCTGTCAGGATAATATCTGAGGCTTCCTTTGCAACATCAGTACCCGCAATGCCCTGGAAAAAATTGCAGAAAATGATAAAAATTAGTTATGGGAAAGAAAAAGTAATAGTAAGAAAACAGATCCTTAGATATCCCTTCCCACAGCACATTTATGCACAGACCACAGAATGAAATAATAGTAATTGGTAAGTACATTCTGCATCTTGGACATGTTGCGTAATTGGTTAGAAGGTGTGTGCTAGTAGAGAGCAAGGAGATACCTTGTGATGAGCTATCTGAATGTTTTATGATAGCAAGCTAATTACCAACTGATGTTGAATAAGGGAGCTAACATTGATGGGTTGCTGAAGTTCTGCTGCTTTTTTGTTTTTTTTAAATATGCATATACAGAATTGCCAGAACTGGAATTGCACAGCTCAGCTTGAATGCAGCATCTATTATGTTGTCAATTTCTTATGTTTTCAGATGCTGTTGACGTAGTGCCACAAAATGTTGGGGAACTAGTAAGCTGTATTTGGAGGTGGATTTTACCATGCCAAAATAACGTCCTATTAAATAGGAGAATATTCTTCCTGCTCCACCTTGCTATCAGGCAGAACACTGAATGCACTTTCCTCTACTGCAGTGATCCTCAACCTATTTACCATTGTGTGCTGCATATGCAGCTCTCTCTGTATGGCCTGAGGATGTCACATGAGCTCCCACTATGTTTGATTGGGCCATAAGTAGCCCGTGGATTGAGAACCACTGCTCTACTGGACATTTTCAAATTCATTTTGATAAAATTCTTGCAAAAATTAGACCAAGCAAAATTCCTCCTCTCTTCATCACAATGTGTAAAAGTGGATTCTGGAACTGCATTTAAAAATCCTCATGTACTGATTCAAGCTGTTTCCAGAAAGTTTAAACTTCTTCACATGCTCCTTGCTTCCCTAAATGAACAATCATTGAACCATTTCACTCAGTGTATTATATAAACAGAGAAACTCCCTTTAAGCAAATCTATGATGCAACTAAAATGACATATGGCTATGTTCAGGGTTATACCATTGCAAAGCCAACATCAGCTTTTTTAAGTGCTGGTCCGTCATTGGTTCCATCACCAGTTACTGCAACAACCTGCCTCTGCTCCACCTGCGTGCTGTCAATAATACCTGAAAAATACATTGACAATACATTTTTAGCAACAGAAAAAAAATCACCTTAAGAATAAAAAGCTCCATTTTGAATCAAAAGGACATATCCTGGGGCCCACAGAGCATAACAGATTTAATTCTCAGGGGAAATGGTGTAGTAAATGATGTAAGTGACTCCTGACATCTTTACTGAGGATCATACTGGGGCTGATCCTGCACCCATCAAAGTCATTGGCAAAACTCTCATCAGCTTCAACAGGAATAAGATCAGACCATTATGTGCTTCCTTATGAAAGATAAAGATTCTACTATTTGAAACTTTGTTTTACAGTATAATCCAGTGAGGCCCCAATTCCTGATTAACTTAAATGGGACTTGAGTATGTCCTTAAGTGCCTTAGTGAATGAGGACAGTCTTAAGCATCCTCTTATGGCAGATATAAGTGCATTCCTAAATCAGGGCCTTAATTGGGACAGCTGTTTTTTTGGGATGTCTCCCAGGGAAGAAGTTTAGCCTACAGACCAAAATGGCAGTGATGACTGCTATTTCCTGGAGCTATATTAGGATTTTTAAAGAGATACATTCAGCTCTGCCAAGCACTGAAGTGACAAATAAAGCGATATGAACTAACTAAGAAATTTTGAAGTAATATATTTTAGGATAATAGAAGTACAAATAATAATAATAATGCTTCATATTTCTCTAGTTCCTTGCTTCCAAGGATTTCAAAATGTTTTATAACAGTAATGAATTAAGTCTCATCCCACCCTGATGCAATATGAAAGTATTTTCCACACTCTACAGAGGAGGAGACTGAGGCAGTGATATTAAATTACTTGCCTAAGATCACATTACAGAAGCACTACAGTTTAGTCATAGGACCATCCTCACCCCAAGTTTTATTTTCAAGTTTAATTTGGAGTATATGATTAATTTTGTTTATTGCCTGGATAGTGATGTATGATACCTATGCTGAAAAAATGCAATAATTAAGACCTCCATCACAGAGTTAAATCTCTTCGATTATAGGATCTAATAAATATTAGTTATTGTACCACACGTGTGTATGCTATACATTTATGGTATTTAAAACAAATTTTCAAATTTTGTTATGTTGAACATCAAGATCTTAAACTTTATAACAGCCCATAATTTTCTTCTGGTTATAATGAATATACTACATCTAATATCTTTAATAATAAAGATGATACTAATTCACTAATAAGACTTATTATTGTTATTAATCATTGAGGTATCATTTAAGACAATCTTTTATTAGAGACTGCAAGTGGGAATTGCTTCACACAGAGGAATATGTGCTAGATCAGACATAGAATTAACCCAAGGGAGGTATAATAGCATGAAGCCTAACTATTTAAAAATAACCGTTGCCCTAAATTACCAAATGAAGAAGGGACAGGAGTCATTTAGAAGGCCACTATCCAGATAAAGCGTAAAACTTCCAAAAGCATCCAAGTGACTTAGGAGCCTAATTCCCATTTTCAAAAGACTCACACATTGAGGAGCTAAGTCCCATTGATTTTCAATGAGACCTAAGCTCTTTTGACAATTTCACCCAACCTCCATATACTGTATCTCAAAACTAGGGTTTGCTCCTCCTCCCATTGAAGAATGGGAGTTTTATCACCAATTTAAATATAAGCAGAATCAGATCCAAAGTCCTTACATGTGTTAACAATTTCTCAGATTATTAAAACTAAGTTTTATTTTAATTGATTTTACTTTTCATAATTTATTCTGGTGGTTTAATCTTTCCACTTAAACCATCGTGGATGATGAAACTAAATCAGTGGGTCTCAACCAGGGGTTGCATACCTCTGCGATACACACAGAGGACTTTCAAAGTAATATCATCTCATTTAGATATTTGCCTAGTTTTACAACAGACTACATAAAAAACACTAGCGAAGTCAGTACAAACTAAAATTTCATACAGACAATGATTTGTTTATATTGCTCTATACACAATACACTGACATGTAAGTACAATATTCATATTCCAATTGATTTATTTTATAACTATATGGTAAAAATGAGAAAGTAAGCAATTTTTCAGTAATAGTGTGCTGTGACACTTTTGTATTTTTAAGGTCTGATTTAGTAAGCAAGTAGTTTTTAAGTGAGGTGAAACTTCAGGTATGCAAGACAAATCTGACTCCTGAAAGGGGTACAGTAGTATGGAAATGTTGAGAACCACAAACGAGATGAGTCAGTTTAAATCTCCCTTATAAACTCACTTCTGCCATTCTCCTGCATTGACTCTAGTTGGCTTGCATGAGTAATCCCTATCATTTGCTCCCATTTCTTTAGCATGTGTTGTCATTTCTGTCATTATACTGTAGACCCTTCTTGGAAGTTGACATTAATAATTACAAAGTTCCGTTCTTTCCTTTAAATTAGCTTAATTTCTATTTCTCACACTCTAGTATAATGTTTCTCAAAGTGCAGAGCCCATCCAGAGTGGACTAGCTGCGGGCGGACAGGGAGTGAAGGGTGGAACCCCTCTTTCAATTGTTCTTTCATTTAAAAAAATAATACGTTTCTACTTACTTTAATTAAAATCTTCAAAACATGAAGAGGGTGATACCTGAGATTGCAGAGAGCCTGAAACAGTAACTGGGATGTGAAATGTCTGGTCCATTTCAATGTGTGCTAAGTCAAATGCCAGTGATGATATTTTAGATGTAAATATTATTAATAGCGTCACTGCCCATCAAAGCATGTAACATAAGCTCCCAGTGTGACGCTGTAGTCAAAAGGGCTAATGCGATCCTTGTGTCCAGTTCTTGTGTCTACAAGTAGGATTTTAAAAAACTGGAGAATGTTCAGAGAAGTGTCATGAGAATGAATAAAGGACTAGAAAACTTGCCTTACAGTGACAGATTCAAGGAGCAAAATCTATCTAGTTTAACAGAGAAGGTTAATGGGTGATTTGATCACAATCTATAAATACCTGTATGGGTAACAAATATTTGATAATAGGCTCTTCAATCTAGCAAAGAAAGGTATAACAAAATCCAATGGCTGGAAGTTGAAGTTAGACAAATTCACACTGCAAATTAGACATACCTTTTTAACAATGAGAGTAATTAACCATTAGAATAATTTACCAAAAGTCATGGTGGATTCCTCATCACTGGCAATTTTTAAATCAAGATTGGATTTTTTTTCCCCTAAAAGATCTGCTCTAGGAATTACTTAGGGGAAGTTCTATGGTCTGTGCTATACAGGAGGTCAGACTAGATGATCACAATGGTCCCTTCTGGCTTTGGACTCTATGAATCTATGAAAAAGGGATAAGAACTGTCATAATATGAAGATCTGCACCAGCATTTCCCAAAGGAGAGCATCCACGAGGGAATAGCTGTGGGAGCAGAAGCTATAAAAATTAAATAGACTGGCCCTTTGCAACAGATGATGGAATTGTAGGGGGCATGACTGGTTTAATTGTCCTGATGGGGAGCTCTGCTTGCAGGTGTTTGGAATACACTGCACTAACATACTGCTGCAATGTTTGGATTTCCAACACATTAGGGTAAAGTTTAAATGAAAAAAATATATATTCATATTTTTTTCATTGGAATTTATCTTTTTTAAAAGACCATTTCAGTTCACATTCAGTTTTATAGCTCAATTTGTTTGTATTTCATTAACAAACAGGGCCTAGACTACTGGAAGTTTCCCTTTTCATCACACTAATGTAATCCCTTTTATTTGACACTAAACTTCACTACTACTTTTATGTACTATGTTTCATAATAAAGATGATGAAGTAGAACCCAATGATTAATCAGTAGACAAAAATATTTGCCATAGAATACTATGGCTAAAAATGTCAGCAGGGATCATTTGTGACTACTCAGTTTATAGGAAAAAAGGAAGGATTTTAATGCACTCTTAATTTAATTGTGTTTATTTCGATAGTATAAAAAGCTTACCAAGGTTTCAGACTTTCAAAAGTGGTTGTGAAAGTCTACTGATTCAAGTACTGACCTCTGTCCTCACCAGGGGAAAATGATAATGAAAAATTTAGTACGGGTTGGATGAATGGACTATAAAATGGATAGAGAGCTGGCTAGATCATCGGGCTGAATGGGTAGTGATCAATAGCTCAATGACTAGCTGGCAGCCAGTAACAAGCAGAGTGCCCCAGGAGTCGGTCCAAGGGGCCGGTTTTGTTCAACATCTTCATTAATGATCTGGAGGATGGGGTATATTGCACCCTCAGCAAGTTTGCAGATGACACTAAGCTAGGGGGAGTAGTAGATACCCTGGAAGGTAGGGATAGGATACAGAGTGACCTACACAAATTGGAGGACTGGGCTAAAAGAAATCTGATGAGGTTCAGCCAGGACAAATGCAAAGTCCGGCACTTAGGACGGAAGAATCCCATGCATAGCTACAGACTGGGGACCAACAGGCTAGGCAGCAGTTCTGCAGAAAAGGACCTGGGGGTTACAGTGGATAAGAAGCTAGATATGAGTCAGCAGTGTGCCCTGGTTGACAAGAAGGCTAATTGCATATTGGGCTGCATTAGTAGGAGCATTTCCAGCAGATCGATGGAAGTGATTATTCCCCTCTATTCGGCATTAGTGAGGCTGCATTTGGAGTAGCGTGTCCTATTTTGGGCCCCCCACTACAAAAAGGATGTGGACAAGTTGGAGAGAGTGCAGCGGAGGGCAACAAAAATGATTAGGGGGCTGGAACACAAGCCTTATGAGGAGAGGCTGAGGGAACTAGGCTTGTTTCATCTGCAAAAGAAAAGGATGAGGGGGGATTTAATAGCAGCCTTTAACTACCTGAAAGGGGATTCCAGGGAGGATGGAGCTAGGCTGTTCTCACTGGTAGTAGATGACAGAACAAGGAGCAATGGTCTCAAGCTGCAGTGTGGAAGGCCTAGGTTGGATATTAGGAAAATGTTTTTCACTAAGGGGGTGGTAAAGCACTGGAATGGGTTACCTAGGGAGGTGGTGGAATCTCCATCTTTAGAGGTTTTACGCTGCAACTTGACAAAGCCCTGGCTGGGATGATTTAGCTGAGGTTAGTCCTGCTTTGAGCAGGGGGTTGGACTAGATGACCTCCTGAGGTCCCTTCCAACTCTAATCTTCTATGAGTCTATGATTTAAAAATAAACAAAATAATATTACTTGTGATTCCTTCCAGCCTTAAACTCTATGAATCTGTGAACCAAAATTTTGAGACTCTCATATAATTAGCCACAGACACAAAGAATCTTCTAAAGTTATAAACAAAGGGAAAGAAGTTCCAAGGACAGTCATTGTATTGCCTAACAGAAATCTATTTGTTACCCTTCGTAACCTGCATATGGCCCTGTCTCATGACTGGTGTATGGCATGCTTATATAAGTTGTACTTCCCAATTCCCTTCTATTCTTCATTATCTGAAATGGAGAACAGTGGACCCATGGAGAAAAAGCCACTTTATTAATACTATGGCTAGCCCAGAACAGTTCACCCTTATAGGCGTTAGGTCAATGAACCACTAGAATGCTACAGGAGGAAACGAGATCCTACTGCAATGCCAATGATTTTGATAATGTCATGGAACAATATAATCACCAGGTGTCAATGAAACTGAACGACAGGAGATGTAGGGCCAATGTAGAGAACAAGGATGTCAGTGGTAGGAATCTCAGTCCAAGTCCGTTTGACACTTGCATAGATTCCTTAGAGGAATACACAGCTTCTATGAAGAATATGAGAAGATCTTTCCTTCTCATTCAAGAAATCAGATGAAAAAATCATGACAAAACCGGTTCAAATAGCAAAACCACCAGTAACTTGAATCCCATAAAGGACAATCACCATACCCAACGCTAGACCTTTGTGCGAAGTTCTCATTCTACTCTGTGGAAAAGATAAATCAAATATTGGATAAACTATCTGGGACAGATGATCCCAGATTGGACAGTAATAACCATCCCACTGTTCTTGTTAAAGTTGAGGCTTATCATACACCCAGAAGCATTGAAAGTTCTGAACAGAGAATGGCCACTCCTTCCAGAGCGAATTTTTGTTTTTCTAAGACTTACTAAAAGTCAGAAAAGAGAAACTAGGCTAAAATCATCACTGAAGGCAATCTTCCAACCTTCCTGCAGAATGCAATCATCTGTCCCTTTCTCAAGAAACCAACAATTCCAGTTTGCATTGAAATGACATTTCAGTTGCCTACAGATCAAGTAACTTTAGCACAAGGACCAGAAAGGGAGAAGAAATGTGTAGACTCTTGGTGGCATTTGGCTAAGACAGAGTCTGTAACTACATTTTGAAACTAGTGGCAGGTTGGGGAGAAAGGTATTTCAGGATAAATAGATTTTGTGGTTTCCCGACTAAGCGAAAGAAACTCAGATGAGGGGGTAAAAGTATAATGATTAAAAGAAGAATTTTCCTTGCTAGGACCTGTCACAGCAGTTCTCTTTCTCACTAATGCTTCTGGAAGAAAAAATAAATCTTTTCATCAATTTTAATGAGGCTATGATTTCTTGACTTCCAGAAGGGTGGGGTTATAAAATCTGCTAGTCAAACTGCAATTACTGAAGAATCCAAGTTGACTAAAATTTCATAAATACTAGAATTTGAATAAATGGCTAATTCATTTTGATTTTTATAAGGTCTAATGATTAATTTGTGTTGTCAATGTGTTGCAGTGGATTGCCTTTGATATCACTAAATAAGTAACACCATTAGCTGTTACTATTTAGTTATTTATACTTCTTTCTTCACCTCTTGTTATTAACACACCCTTTGATGTTGGTCTAATAATTTTTCAAAAACCCATCACTAATGCTATTAGTCTCTCCAGCCCACCATTCCTTTGCAAATTACTGAAATCAAACTCCCTCACCACCTGACATCTGCAAACATTCCTGACCCTTCACAATCAGTCTCCAAAGTGAGAGCATGGCAAGGATAAAGTGCATTAGCCGCTGCCCTAACTGGCTATGAACTGAGACCTAATCTCAATGCATATATGAATGTACTACCTCTCTACAGCCTTTATATGTTGATTGCAAGGTCCTGCTAACTCACTTACAAGGTTTAGTAGGAGTGGGCTTAGGAGTAGTTTAAAGGCTTCAATCATTCCTCTGAAAAACAAGCAAGACAACTGTGATAAAGAGCACCTCACGCTCCAGAACACTCAGATGCAGCATCCTCTAATGTTCAATACTTTATTCTCTTATTTTTAACATTTGCATGTGATATCATGGAGACGCACTCTGTTACAACCAATACCCATCGTTACATCTTCATAGAAACATACACCACCAATGCCATCACAAAGATATGTCAAGTGCCTGTGAGAGATAAGCACCTGGATGAAAAACAGCTAAATCAAGCTTAACGCAGGTAAGGCTAAAGAGATTTGGTAGGAAGATGGAAATACTTAAAGGAGCCTGACAGGACACTGGTTTCTACCTCGCATCAAGGGCATTTGTCTTCCATTTGACAAATTAGCACCAAATATTGGGGACTTGCAGAGCTAATCCTAGTTACTGAAAGGCACCGTGGTGAGAAATACTGGGAAACTAACCCTTCCTTTTGGACCAGCATCTAGCCACAGTGATCCCTTTGCTTGTCAATTTCCATATTAAAACATTAAAATTCACTCTATCTGGTGCTGAAGGTGGAGACTCCAGTTTGCATGGCACACAGTAGACCATTTCCCAACCACCGACAACACTTCAGACCCCATTATTGTTTCATTATTCACTAATAAGAGCCAATCAAGTTTCTCATCTAAGTCTTAAAGCTCTCACTGGGCAGGGACCAATTCTCTCTTCATGAACTGCCTGAACAGTTACACTCATCTAAGACAATGCAGCTGAGGGAGAAGCTCACAAGAGTTGACAGTCAGGCATTTTTGGTGGAGAGCCAGTGATTGTGAAATGGCCTACAAAGGGAGACCAGAATGAGCCATTTTCAGTACAAGATCAAAATCAACAAGTTTGCAAAAGTCTTTCCTTAATAACTGACGAAGAAGAATTAATAATAAATATATTTGTGTAAAGAACATAAGGACAAAAGCAGGCACACACCAAGAAAAGGTGATGAGCAAAGGCCACTTCATGTGAAACTTATCTATGGTACTGTGTTTATAGCAGCTGTTACAGTGATCATTGAAGCATACCCATAGGGATGGAACCTGAAAGAAGCCTGATTCAGAGAATGGGTACTTCCTTACAACATCACTGACTCACAATTGCTGTAAGAAAATATTTTGATTTCAAATGCTCACTTTTAGAGTAAGAAAAACAATTTATGGTAAACACTTTAGTCCAGTCAGATTCTTACAGAGAGAGTTTTAACACAAAGCTCCACAAGTTACAGAAGAAGAACTCCAAGACACATGTGGCTTCCCACCCGAACTATCTCCCCTTACATATCTCTGACCTGAACCCCTCAACATGATCTGTCTAACAAGTTATGCTATATGTGGCCGGAAGCAGTCACTTGTGCAACACAGGACAACAAGATTTTACACACAACTTAAAATGAAATATATCAACTCTCATATCTCCTTGCTATCATGGAGTTGTTAGATCAAATCCCTGCTGGATCGTATTACAGAGAATATTAGTCAGCAAGTGTGTCTTCCATTTAATTTACAAGTAAACCCCTTTCCACCCACAGCTTAGATCAAAGGCACCGACAAGTGGAGCCTCAGGTTTCACTTCATTGCTGCACAAATGCTACTTTATTTTAACGAATCTCATTAGAAATACCACCCTTAGAGCTATCTAGAAGATACTGTTTGCTTTAAAAGAACAGAATGGATTGGGATTTAGTTGTCTCTTCCTGGGTCTGCCAATAAATGGAAAATATTGAGAGACAAGGAAAGCTATAAATACGAAGATTCGAGGTCCACTTATATTTAGGTACTATTGGTGCAGTATGATTGATCACCCGATACATATTTATTTTTATTTCTTTTACAAATTTAATACAAGCAATTGTATTAATACATCTTCTTAAAATATCTTCTCAGCTCACTTCAACCTTTAAAACCCTATACCTTTCCTAACTTTTAATCTTTTACAGGCTCTTGGCTAATAAAATAATAATCTGGAGCTTTTACTTAAAAGAAAACTTGAAATAAAGTCATTTAAAAATGGTTAAAATTAGTTGCAGTTAAAAACCTTCTTCCCACAAGGCCCACTGCCAATTCTTGTGGTTTTACAATCACATTACATTTTTTCTACTCTGCTGCTATGTGAATGACTCTCAGAAATAATAGGGAAACTGACAGACTGGAAAGAGAAACAGTGAAACTGACTATTTACAAGAGTACTGCAAATCTAGAAGTATACTGACAAAATATAAAAAATATTTTTTCTCTAATTTTTCAGTTATGTTCAAAATGAGTGTCAAAGTTACAAAAACGCATAATAAAAGTGTCATATGCTAACCAAAAATGATTTTTGCTGGGCAGGATTGTGGCAGTTAAATAAAAAGTGCTCCCTGTCTCCAGCAGCTATATGTCATTAAAAATTAAATATAAAAGTTCGTTTTGTGATGTGTGTTTCTAGCCCTAGAGCAAACCTAATGCATCAAAGAAGAGAAAACTCTCTCTCTGTATCTCAAGTGACTGAGAATCACATACTTCATAGCAAGAGCACCAGAACTGGCGAACATTTAAATAATTTCCTGTAACTTTTAAGGACCCTTAAAGTGTTATAAACCAAAAAAATTCACATCAGTGAAGAGCTGCTCTTAAACTGCATTGGGTATATAATTGCTTTTTCATTTGACCTCATCATCATCTCTAAAATGTTACCACCACCACCAGTTATATAAGGCATTGTGCAGTGGAGTATCTCTTTCAAAATCTCATACTGCACATACAGTAAATCTTGTTAATATTTTGTTGTTTACTACTCTTCAACTCCACTGATTTCATTTTCTCTACTGATGATTTCATTTTCCTCTTAGAGGAAGCTGTCTCTAATGATTTATTTACTTTAATTTATGACACACCCAATACACGACTTCCATTCGAATTTAGAACTAGGCACCTATATTGGGCTCCAGGGCAGTGGTTCTTAACCTTTCCAAACTACTGTACCCCTGAAGCCTGAGTCCCACCCCCACGGGGCTGAGGCATGTAACTTAGTTTCATGGCGCCCCTGTGGCTCCAGGCAATTGCCTTTCTTGCCACCCCCAATACCAGCTCTGCACTTGCAACCCCTCTAAACCCCCAGGTTAAGAAACACTGCTCCAGGGTAAGATTCTGTCTTGTATTTCAGAAGTGCAGCACAGAACTTGTGAGGGCTTTAAGCCACCTTTGCACCATCCCAATTTTGGGCTGTTCTGGGGGCCTAAAAAGCATCTAGCATAATGTAGTCCATAATTCATAATCCTGAAAAGCTAAATTACAGCTGTTTGTATCCATCTTTCGAGGGGCAGCAGAGAAGCCCAGAGATTCCATCACGCTGCGTTCCCATCCCCGACACATCCCCTACGCCAGACTTTAGAAGCGGGGGAGGGAGGAGTCTTCAGAAGACAGTCTCCGGCTTTCAACTTCAGTTCCAGTGTCAGGGGAATTCTCTTCTAGCCAGAACCATGGCTTTAAGAGATTATTTACACCACACGCTGGCTCTTTTACCCAATATACTGAGACTGGAGTGAAGGTGAGAATCACCCTACGTTTTCTAAAGCACCTAAGTGATCTAGAAGCACAAGTCACATTAATTTTCAATGAGAATTATGCTCCCTAAAATCATTTAGATGCTTTTCAAAATTCCACTCTAAATTCCTTTGTCAACACTTAAATATACAATCACATTAAAAGCCAGCAGCTATTCCTCATCCACAATCCGAAATACTTTAACAAAGATTACATCAGAGCAACCATTAATGCCATATAACACATATACCAGCCCACATCACGGCCCTTCATCCAACAGCCCGACTGTAGACACAAGCCTTGGATCTGTTCTCAAGATCAACAGATACAGATTTCAAATCAAGGAAGCTGAGCGGCCTCCATGGACAATCCCCTGCAAACAGTACCTGTCCCACTCTGGAGAAGAGGAGGGGTAAGGAGACAGGCAGTAAAAGAGCATGGGTGTGGCCAGGCAAGGACAATCACTTCATAGGAACACTAATTCATGGGGAAGATGGAGGATGCATTGTATCTGTTTTCATATTCAAAACATCCGTTTATGAAGGAAACCACTTTACTCTACATTTGTTCAATGTATGTTATAACTTACCTGAAAACCATATTACAAATGGTCCTATGAATTCTGCAGGGAGCCCGCAAACTCAGCCACAGAAATGTCAAAACTTGCCCAGGTGGCCAGCCAGTAACATTCCCTTGTCTTGTCCATACACACTAAACTGTCTATACAGCACTTGATACAATGCTTATCCTTAAGGTACTGTACTCCTGTATTATAAAAGACGACGAACTAGCTATATTTGGGAAGGGGGGGGGGACACTTTAGCTGAGCTTCCTTTCTCCTTCCTTCTCTTCTCTGTTCTCTCTCATACCTTCTCTCCATCCCCATATTTCCCACTGTTTCTATCCTATCACTAATGCCTTGTCAACGCTAGAAAAGGCTTGCTGGTATAGCTATATTGGCAAACCCTCCTACTGCAGACACAGCTTATACAAGCAAAGCAATGCTTTTTGCTACTATCCCTTCTTCAAACAAAATAAGCTATACTGACAAAAGTATGTTGGGGTTTTTGGCTGGCATAACTGCATCTATATTAGGGCTTTCACCACTACAGAAATGTTTTTAAAACAATCACATTCCTAACCAATATTGCTATACCAGAAAAGTTTCTAGCACAGAGCTGGCCTAACTCTCTGATGAGGGAAAAAACTGTGACATGAGAAATAACACCTAACTCCTGCTCCTCCTCCTCTTTCTTCCTCCACTCCGCCCTACATACAGTATACTGCTGTGTGTCCGGACGGTGATATCAAAAAACAAGCACAGTAGGTGACACTATTAGACAACCAGGGCTATTATAAATACACACACAGATTATTTGTACTCACCTTTCACCAAAGTGTGTTTGTCAGTGGGAGACGAGCGCGCAAGTACTCGAAGTTTTGGCCAGATCTTGTCAATACGTTCTTGCTCAATCTGAAAATAGTATAATCACCATAATACAATCATCATACAATATTATAATAATACTATCATCAGCCTGTCATAAGCAAAATGTGGATATATTTTTTCCTGCCTATCAAATTTTTCACTTTCACACTCGAAACTGGCATGAGAGGCAAATCAACCCCTATATTGGTAATCAGGAGCCACTTCTCTCCAAAATGACTGGCCAAATGACAGTAACAGCCAGCACTACTAGCAGGAAAGGAGGGTCACAAGGGACACTGAGTTCCCCACAATCTCTTACTGAAGTATCTCGATTGCTGGCTGAAGTTGGTAGGATTCACCATAGTGACAGAAGGGGCCTTTTTATTGCCTTAAAGAATCAGACTATTCTAAAAGTAGCAAGGTGGGTTCTACATCTGAAGTGTCTCAAGGGCACCCTGATCAAATGTGCTCAGTCTTCAAGTTGAAAGATGTTTCTGTTTGCTGAACCTGCAAACGCTGGCTGGGATCTGGAAAAGCTGGGTTCTTCATTTCACACATCACCACCAAGAAAAAGGTTCTGCAGGCCAACTTGTGCCAGAAACAAACCCCATTGTCTGACAGTTCTGCCATCACAATGTCTCCGTAGGCTTGCTTAGATGTAACCACTTACGTAGCCTCAACTGAGAGTGGAGCCACATTTTAAATGAGACTTGATGTGAGAACTCAGAGCTCCAGTTAAGGAGCAACACTTAGAAGCTGACTCTGAATGGCTGCAGGTTGCTATTGAGTTCTTGAGAGCCCGGTTGTTGGGTTTTGGGGGAATTTTTTGGTTCATTTCTTCTTGTTTTAGAACTTTTCTGAATTGGTACTTTTTAAAAGAGTCTAATATCATGGTTCAGAAAAGAGTTGAATTGGGCTCGCACTAACATGACAGTGACACTAGTTAGATAACTCCCATAGAGGTTACATGTAACATGCTGGTTATCAATGCCATTTTAAATAACAGAGGAGCAATGTTGGAAGCAGAACCATCCCTCTGATTAGGTTGCTGGCTGGTCTTTGTCTACTGAAGTGAGGGACATCACAGTATAAGAGAGAAAGTATATTTTATGAAATATGACATCTGAAAAAGTTACTTTATATTCAATTCATGAATTACCTCTCCCTTCTCGTTTCGGATCCTTCTGTTAAACTCCTTTCCCTCGATGCAGAGAAAGTCTTCGCCTGGATGAATAATTCCACACTTTATGGCGATGGCACGAGCTGTATTGATATTGTCCCCAGTGACCATGCGGACTGTAATTCCAGCTCGCTGGCACTTTCTTATGGCTTCTGGGACCTACAAACACAGGGCAATGCACAATAGACATAAGCTGATAATACGTTGTATGGTTTTATTGCCATATTTCAAAGGTGAGCAATTCTTAAAGATAAAAATAGGGTTTATAAAAAACCAACAAAATCACAGATCAGGTGTATCCAAACTGTGCATCCGAAGGCCACACTCAACTTGCTTGAAACCCCAGAAGTTACCCCTAATTTTTATAAAAAGGAGTAGTTTGCAGCTGACTTAAGCCTTAGTATGGAGGTACAGCCTGCTGAGACTGGTTTCAACATGGAACATTCCATTTTTATCCAACAAGAATATCAGTCCTTCCTTTGTTTTCCTTCTGTGTTCCCCTCACAGAGGATGCATTGGTAAACATGCCATTTTTAATAAAAAATTTATTGATATGGATAAACTAAACACATTGAAGTTATTTTTCTAAAATTATTTACAATTAATATATCCATTCTTCAGATGAGCACTAATATTACAACATAAATTTGGCCAGAAAAAAAAAATTTTGCTATATTGAATTACAGTTATGTATCAGTAACCAATATGTATCAGTGATGGCTATATTTTTTCAGAACATTTGAGTTAAAAAAAAGTAGAAAACTAAGAAACTCAGAACTAAGTTTCAAATAAAGCCGAATCCTCCTGTTTAAATCCTGCCAATAGAGGTGCCTGCCTTCTATCTTTCCTTCTTTGGACATGAAGTATCCAAAACAAAAAGAGAAGAACCACCATGCACCACTGAAGATGAGTCTTATAATTTGTTTCAAACAGACATCTTTGAGTCTGTCACCACACTAACTTTTTCTCTCTTCATGCAAATGCTCTAATTTCAAAGACATATAAGGCTGGCGTATGGAAACGTGCTGCTTCTGAATCTAATGAAA
Organism: Emydura macquarii macquarii; assembly: GCF_026122565.2. Classification (NCBI taxonomy): domain Eukaryota; kingdom Metazoa; phylum Chordata; order Testudines; family Chelidae; genus Emydura; species Emydura macquarii. Next base: position 4,764,107 of record NW_027132983.1, on the reverse strand, counting down.
CTTGGAAACAGACTGCCACATGCAGTCATAGGATTTACTGACCTTGATCTGCTGTCCACAAAGTTCCCCACCCACCCTTTATTTTGTGCAGGTGAATCTTGATGCTACAAACTTCCTAAGGTCTGCAAAACGGGGAGCCTCACGTCTGAACATCTGCGTACACTTGGGATCCAAGCTCTGCTCCTGCATAGACTAAGTGATGCATAGCAGGTTCTCTTTGTGTTCAAGCTTTCTCCAGTCAAACCTTTCTGCCTTGCAAAGTGCAAAAATAAGTTTGCACTAAATATCTGCGTATATATTTTTCTTCAGTGTTGAGGGCCCATTGTGTACACAGAATGAACACAGGGGTGTGCACATTCTGCACAGAAGCCCCCTCAACCACATATCCTCTATGTATTATGTCAAAATAGCTGGAATTTTATGCAAGAATTTTAAAAGTGGTACATCTAATGTATTTTTGGAAAAATGGTGTCTGTGATAATGAAACGGCATACTGCTAAATGCTGGCTAGGATATGCAGGAGCAGAGCAGCTGATTTACCCATTACTTCTGCCTATGACGACTCTGCACAAGCCTGATGGATCCTGAGGATAGTCATGCTATTTCAGAAGCAAGCATATGGGGGAAGGCACCACAGGGACAAGTGGAACTCGTGAGAGTCTAGAATGGGCCCCTGCTTTCCTTCCCCCAGATTAGATTTTTGATTCAACATCTTCCTTCTGACAATTCTGTTGTGATATTTTCTGCCAGTACTATTGCTCCATGTGGACTTTGAATTCCCATTCAGCTGCTTTCAGTCAGCTGAAGAGGCCAACCCTTCCTGCATGCATTTAGAAGGGCCTGGGCAGGTGTACGGCACCCCCATCATCCTAAAATCTGGACTGCACCCCCCTGAGGCAGGGACAGGGATTAGTGGCTCTCCCAGAATGGAAGAGATACATATACTGCTCCTTATGCCAGTTAACACAGCATTACATTTCTCCACAGCCAGGGGAGCTCAGGACCATGATTTGGCCCATAAAGGCAGCTAAAACAAATTACATTGAGATAAAACACAATTCCCTGGAAACTAAATTAAAACTGACTTTTTTCACTGTACATTTCTTCATTGTAGCAGCTATTTGTATTTATAAAGAGATGCAACCAACAGCTGTGATGGACGTTGGAAAAGAAGCAAGAGACTTTCAGTCTTTAATATACCAACTTTTTAATTAGGTAACTATGCTTTTTCAGATATTAAACAGCATAAATGTTCTGTTGCTTTTGATCAGTCTCTTGCTGCAAGTGGAAAATAAAGAAAGACAGGGCTTCTGGAATACTGAAGAAAAGCAATGAGAAACAGCCTAAATATTAATACATTTGTTATAAATACCCAATTGTGTTGCTCTACTACCAAAATGACATTTAGAATAAAAAAAACCATGCAGAAATGCAACTTCATTATTTCAACTCTACACAATATGTTTCCACATATTATTTATTATTCAACTTATTAATTAAAACTAAGGGAATTTCTACAAGAATGTATAGGTACCAAATACATCCAAACTTTCCTGGCAATGCATTACAGTAATGTCAATTTCTAGCAAAATACTCATTTCCTTGCAAATAAATTATCGTTCTTTGATTGAAATCTGAAAAGTCATTTAAAAAAGTTCACTAATAGGCAACTACATGAAGATAAAAATGTTGTAGAAAGAGAAAAAAGAAAAATATGCAACAGGGATTTAGTTGGGTTTTTTTTTGAATTATTTAAAATAATGACTCAGTAAGTCAAGTTAGCACCCTTCTATAGCTAGAGAGAATGTAGGTAAAAAAGTTAGAGGTATTCATTTTAAAACACCAACCCCTAGTTTTCATCCAGAGTCTACCATGTACTGTACTCTCTTTGCAGAACCATTAAGTATGACCTTTAAAGATAAGACAGTTTGGATAGTGGTATCTTTAAAAAAACACACTGTTTGGTGTAGACTATTGAAAATAATGCATGTTCCAACAAAGTTTGCATTGTCTGATGTAATGGGTAGTGGATATAGGTTAGTCTGAATAAGTTTTATTTCTACAAGGATTATAATTATTCATTAAGTTATAACACTGGAGTTGAAGCTGTAAAAAACAGAATAAAATACAGTCCATGCCTAAGGAGCTTACACTCAAAGCAAGCATATTGTTCTTGAAGTTCACCACAGAGCATCTCATCTGCTCCATTAATGTAGATGCAAGCCAGTGAAACTCAAAACAAACACACTTCAGAATGATCTGAGTAAGCACATCCAGCTGTTTTTGCTTCAAAACTCCTAAATGCAGAGGCCATGATGAAACTTTGCGATACTTTTCCTTCAAAGTTATTAGAAAATTAATAGATCTTTCTACCACAAAATAGCCTTTGAGTTGGTCAAGAGATAGAGAGTTGTCTTTTTCAGAAAATCCTGATTAGTTTGTCACAGTGCATTTGGAGTTTATTAAGGCAGGGACAGGTTTTCTTCTCTGTGCACACACCACCTCTATATCACTCAGTAAATAATAAAAAATAGCATGCACTAGTGTAGTTCCTTTTCCCGCCAGAGGATCCCAAGGTCCTTTACAAATAAGTCCCAGAACCTTATGCGGAGTAAGTGAATAAGATAGTATCACTGGAAAATTCATTTCAAGTTAATTTCCATGAAAAACCTTCTTTGTTTTAATTGTCTCTGCTAAGCAAGATGGTTAGAAAATGCCCAGTGAGCATTCCCCTCATGAATTCAAAGCACTAGCCAAGTCATTTAGGACAGTAGAGTGGTGAAGCCTATGAGCTAGTGGATGTACACCAAATGAATATAGCTGATGATCGCACAATCAAGAACCATCAGATGCTTCCCGGTCCTAGAGTGAAGTATTATAAAAAAATGTATCGATCTAGAAAGGAAATGAGTGAGCCTTTGAGAAAAAGTGTATTAGGAGCCAAATCCAGAGAGAGGTGCTGAGCACCTTCTACTCTAGTGAACATCAAACACAGTGGAGGGCACTCAGCACTTTACAGATGGTGATCAGTCAGCACCTCACAGGATTGCCCCCAAGTGGCCCCCTCAGAGAATTTGCATTCCGACACAGTCTAAGCTTAAAGCCCCTAAATTCTATAAAGGTGCTATAAAGATCAATAAAGCCATGGACTGTTTTTGAGTCCAAAGATAGTATTCAAATCTGCTGGGAAAGCTACTTTTATATAATCAAGGACATGGGCCATTGAGAAGAATTTTACTAAATGTAATTTATTGTAATAAGCATTCAAATGGTAGGGATTTTTCGGCTAATGTGGGGAACAGAGGTTGGTTGTTAATATTAGTAAGTGAGAAGCACCTCATTCTTTATGAAGGGAATAGATTTTTTCTGTGTTTTTTCTGTGTCCGTGTTTAAACTCCGTTGGTCAGCCCAAATTAAATGAACTTTTAGTAATCCAGAAATAAAAGTGGAAATATAATTATTAAATTTTATTGGACATATCTTCAGAAATTGTTTTAAAAACAATTTCCTGAATATTCAACACTAAGAATTTGTAACATGGACAGAAGATTGTTACACAGTTTTTCAAATCAATGAACAAACTGCATCATAAACAATGATGTTTCAAAATATAGAATTTTTGTAACTTTCAAAGTCATGGTGAAACTATTTTAGATGGTAGAAACTTTAAATCCAAGAACATCTGTAAGAATATGTAAAAGTATGAAAAATCTAAATGTTATCTCTTTCTCCTTCACAACAATTAACCTCCTCTTTGAGAAGGTAATCAAAGAGAAAATTAAGAAGTGACATGATCATAGTCTATACCAGTGGTTCTGAACCTATTTACCATTGTGGAGCACATCCAGCACTTCCTGTATGGGCCTGAGGATGTCATATGGGCTGCAGCAGTATGTTGATTGGGCTGCAGGTTGAGAACCAGTGGTCTATATATACCAAAGAGCATAACAAGATCTAATGGTTAGAAGTTGAAGTTAGAAATATTCAAACTGGAAATAAGGGGTGTAAATGTTAACAGCAAGGGTCTCTTTCACTGATCATTGGACTAGCTCACCCAAGGATGTGGCAGACTGCAGATTTAAATGAAGATTGGATGTCTTTCTAAAAAAGATGTTCTTGTTCAACAACACATGACTGGGCTTGAAGCAGGAACTACTGGGCTAAATTTGATGGCCTGTGATTTGTAGGTAGTCGCAAAAGGGGGTGATCAGAATTGTTTCTTCTAGCCCAAACATCTATGGATTTATAGCTATTCAAAGTTATTTCTGAAGGAAAAGTGTTTTAAACAGTATATTAGGACCCCCAACTATTCAAGCAGGAAATATACATGTGACATTTGGAAGTCTAGTGATCTTATTGAGTAGAATTGACTCTGCAACCACAAATCTGCCCAAATACTAATTTTAAATGCATTTTTTTTTAAATATATGCTTCAAGGTTTTTCTTCCATTGTTATAATAATGCAGATGCATTTTATAGCACTGGTATGTCATTCCAAGACACACAGGCTTATCTCATAATCAAATCTCTCAAGTGGCCAACAGAACTTTTTATTTAGCTTCCTGTTTCAAGACACAGTCCAAATGCCCAACTTCTGGACAACAATGCACACCCCATTATGCCTTGCTATGATAAAATGTGAAAAGATGCAGCATAAGCTGTTCCTGCACACAAGTATTATGTTCCTTCTGATCTGAACGTTCATCTCAACGAGATGCTCTAAAGAGTCATCAAGAGTCATTTGTAACTCAAACAGGCACAGGCATCCGCTTAGATAATATTGCTGATGTAGGAAGAAAAGCTTATCTACATCACCTTATAGGCTTTCAGGATATTATAATTTAACAGATATGCTATTTCATAGCATACTAATAATTAAGGTATATGCAAATAGATGAAAAAAGTTCCTGACTAATGTTATTGATTAGCTCACCATGGTTGGTTTCTCTATTATTAAAAGCACTCTGCATAATTATCATTATTTATTAATTGTATTACCATATTGCTTACAAAACTTAATCATGAACCAGGACCCTATTGTGCTAGGTGCTGTATACAAACAGAACAAGAAGGTCCCTGTGCTAGACATTTCACATAAATTCTCCACAGCTCAAAAGTTAGAAGATGAGGGGGAATGCATTTTGGCTATACTGTGTTTGATATCATATTGTTTTCTCCTGCAATATAGTATGTGTGTCACTAAGGCTATGTACACACAGATAGCAGCAAATTCGCCACCGTCAGCTCAATCTTTCTGGATCGACTGAGTGGTCAGTGGAAATCCGCTCAATCGATCCGGAGGTCGATGAATTAAAACCACCCCCTCAAGTGGTGTAGTGCTCGTTGATGGGAATGCATTCCCCATCGGCGCAGTGCAATGAAGACGCCGCGCACAACGGAAGTTAATAAGTTGATGAGAGTTACTCAAGCTACTCTGTGTAACTCCTGTCGACTGCTGCCGAATTTTCAGGTAAGTGTAGACCTGGCCTAAGAAGCTATTCAAAGTACAATATGGCCCATGAGACTAACAGAGACTAACAGACAGTATTTGTTGAGCTGAGCAGCAGAAAAAAAAGTGTTTTATAATGTTTCTTCTATGTCCTGCGTTCTATAGTCATCAAGTAGAACTTATTGAAGGATGTGAAGATTTTCTCCAGAGTAAAAGTTTGAGAAATGAATTCATAACATTTAAAAGCAACTTCTGCTGATACCTAAAGAATATATGCTGTGACCATCACAAAAGGCAGTGCCTTCAACAGAGCTTTTCCTCCCTTCTTAGTCCCTATGGTTCCTTTAATTTCCCTGAAGCCAGAGAAGGGAAAGGAGGACTGTGGAATCCACAACACAGCAATTGGCAACTGAACTCCTCAACCCCACAAGTAGATACATCAGCCCGATACAAAATAGATGAAGAGGTATCTTGTGTTAAGAGGGGTTCATCTTTGAGAGAGGAAGACAGGCTTGGTAGTTGCAGAGGGAAATCCCAAAAGATGAGCACAACTTTGATATGTCTTTGAATTTTTGGGCGCTGATCAAAAGTGCACCTACAAACATGCTGGAAGTCACCCAGTTGCCTAAAACAACTAAGAATGGTCTGGACTTCCTGATTGTTTCCTACTGTCAGACACTTCATCCATGTTCTCTAATTTACCCAATCCATGTGTCCTAATATACAAACTATATTAGAATAAATCATCATAAACATCGATGTCTGCTTATTTGTAAACAACTTTCACGCCACCAGCTGAGCTGCTGCTGCTGACATTCTGTTGCAAATAAAATTATCTGGTTTAATGAGCAATATTGACAAGCTTCTGCATATAATCCCACTGGTTTTATAGTGAAAGAAATACAACAGAAAATGATAGGTCAAAGATTGTGAGTACAAAAAGATTTCAGTTTGCATTTAAAGCATTTACTGTGTTATCAGCACAGATCACTTTATATAAGAGAAGTGCATTAACTACAGGATATCAGAAAATGGATATCTACTGATTAATAGACAGGGCATTCATTTTCTAGTTGCATTACTATTTGCCATTGAAAATCCAGTGCTATTGCTATGCTCTAACTTTATTGTAGAAATAAGAAAGTCCTAGAAGTCAATGTAAACTAAGAGAATGATCCAATGTCATGCTTCAGGACATAACAAAAGGGGCTGGAAAGGACTTTTCCCATTGCGTTCAAAGTTGCAGAATTGGTTATGTGTCTAGCAAAGGGGTTCTCCTTCCTATGTAGCGGCAAGTATGGGACACTTGCATCATTACCAAGATATTTTTCCTCCCAAAACAGTAACAACATTCTGTAACATGATAGAATTAGAAATGAGCTTAATGCTTCAAAAGGAATTCAGACAGATGCTTACCTTGAGTATGTGACACTCATATGTTCATTTGTACTGTTCTTCTCTCCTCCATTAACCTGATAAACCAGAGGCAGTAGCTAGATGAGCCAAAATGCAGATCACTAAAATAAAAGCTGGGCTATAAGAGCAATGGACTGGAGTTTTTCATGGGCCCTAAGTAAACCACTCCACCTTCAGAATATATCAATACCACCTGCTGTTCACAGAATGGCTCTCAGTCAGTACAAATAATGTAATAGCATTAACAGGCAAGACAAAAAGAATAAATAATGGACAGAACTTTATCTGTCTGCCCTACTGGTATATATGAGCTACAGGTGGTGTCCCATCTCCTCGTGAGGCTGGTCTGGAAACCATTTTGGCCAACCTGAAGATGCAGTAGCATTGTAAAATAGCACTAACTAAGCCCCCAAACAATCTTCAACTTGTACAGGGGGCTCTCAAGTGATTGACCGAGTTGCCAGGTTTTATTATTTTGGATATGTCCTGCTTGTAAATTTAAAATGACCTTAGCAGCAGTTTTGAATAACGTGACTCTCTCACATACTGTATGTGCGAGATTGAGATGACAGTTTGAAAGCCAGAGTAGAATATGGGGCACAAAGAAGAAAAACGATAGTCCCAGTGTGAAGAAGAGAAAATGAAGACTTCTATTTGAAATGCAAATTCTATTTAACAAGGTCACAGAGGTGGAACCAAGTTTTATAGGCACATCAAAATAATATCTAACAAAAGAAATAATGCTATTTTCTCTCGTCTTATTTTTGGACAGCTGGTGGGCGGTATCTGGTTTAACTCTATGTACAGTAACTGTACTTAAAATATTTCTCGTATTTTCTTTTTTTATCGATGTAGGTAAAAGACTGCAATGGCAGACTGAGTGGGCAGTAGAAACACACACATCTCCAACCAGTTTCTGCAGAATCTAAGCTTACATTCACAAAGAATCAAGCTTCTAGCATCTATGAATACACAGAAAACCTTCTGAATGTGAGCATGAAGTAGCCTGATGCAGCAATCTCTATCTGAATCTATTGACAATGGAACAAATTGGGATGTGATATAAAAGATAGTGGGTGCAAATTGGTGTTAGCCATGGTGGGTCAGTGGTTCATGAATCAGATTCATTAACCCCGGTTCAAGGAGGTTGTCTCAAAATTCAGAGACAGATCTCTACGGGTGCAGAATACTCTTTTAGTTACTTGCCTTCTTGAATATTTCTAAATGTAACATCAAGTAAAAAAAGCTAACCCAAGAACAAATAAAAGATGTATAGTGCAGCTTGAGGTGAATATATAGGAGTGGGTGTGTGAATTAACCAATATGGGTAAATAAGAGAATTTGTGAATGGGCAAACCTACATATAGGAGAATACATCATTGAGAACAAGAGTCATAGAAGGCCCTTGACTACTACCTTTCAGGCAAGAGAGGGAAGACAAAGCTGATCAATAGCTGGATTTTACTGCTGCTGAATTCATCCAAACAATTTCTATTTATTATTGAGGGTAATGCAACCACAAGCAGGCTTTTTACATTAACTGTGTTTTTTAACATAAATCTGAGAGAGATCAACATATTCATAACAGGCACAGCTCTCTAACCCTCCAAGAAAGGTGCCAGTGTCACACCTTTGAAGTGCCACTATCGCATATGAAAAAACTGTATCAACACATGAGGTTAAGTTTGTGGAAGAAGCAGAGGCTATATTTTCACATGTGCTAACTCCCAGGAACTTCTTAGGAAAAGAGGAAATGAGGCTTTCCCTCTAAAATGTTATATAATTTACCTGAATAAGTTGTCAGAGTTACGACTTCTCATTGTTTTTATCACAGCTCCATGACCTGCCATTTCTTGCAGGATAAATCATGATTTGCACCAATATTAAGTTAATTAAAAAAAAGACACAATTATAGTAACATTCTTCGCTTTTCTGTCTTTTCCTCCCACAACAAGGTCTTCTAAAATGCTTTAAGGTGCTGTTACAAGATGGGTGAGGTGACATCTTTTATTAGACCAACTTCTGTTCGTGAGACAGACAAGCTTTCAAGCTTACACAGAGCTCTTCTTCAGGTGCAGTGACATTTCTAAGTGATAATGTCAGGTTTGTTCTGCTAAATTAATAGAGTCCCTGCTAAAAACAGCAAACACAGCAATTTGGGGCTGTAATGGTAAGTTCTGTTACCTATCCTTTAACTAAAAAGTCAGCCATTTCCTTCGTAAGGAGCTACCCCAAAATAACAAGTTTTTTGCAGTTTTGTTTTCCTAAAATATTATCTGTCCCAAGACATTTAGGCAACTTGTGTTTTACAATGAGTTGTGGACATTTGCGAGTTTTTAGTAATTTGAATACAAATTTTAAATGACGGATTAATTCATTGTTTTGCTACCATATTAAAACAGAAAAATGGGTCAGGAAAAAATGAGAGCCTAGACTCATCTGAAGTTTTTTTGGCAAATGTTTGGTGAAATTTTGAAAGGACGTACATTTTACTGAATGCTTTGAAATGAGCATTGGGAGACTCTTATGGCACATTTCAACATTTAATTGTGAGGAATTCAGTAAGTTATTTAAATAATTATTTGGAAATAAAATGTTTTTCTGCCTTCATTTTCTTTGATCTGTTAAATAGACGTCAGAGTTGACCTTCTTATTGTTAACATCACTATTCGTTTTTTATTTCAGGCTCATAAGAAATAATTTCACATGAGAAAAGAGAGCAGAAACAGTCTTCTCACAAAAACACACTACTGACAGTCACATAGAATGAGAGTTTGCAGATAATTTAAAAAATAACTATCAAATCACGTGGCAACCCATTCCTTGGGTCCATCACACAACAACAGAATCTTTAAAATGGTTAAAGTAAGTTAAAAATCTATTTTCTTAACAATGTGTTATTAAGACATGTAAATCCACATGTACATACATTATTATTGTATTTATAATTCACTATAATTAAACTACATAATAAAATATATTATGATAGATGTGCAGAGGGTAAATGATCTGCTACTTTGTTAATCAACAGAGTTTTGCTCAACTCTACTCTGCAATATTTTATAGAAAACGAGGGACTCATCTAATAAATTTGGTTGGATTTTATAGCATTTTATAGTGTAGTAACGCCAGAGCTTGTCACAACGACTGTGTTGTTTTATTGGATTTATAGAAATGGGTCAAAACCAAACCTTTAAATCCAAAATCCTGTGAAATTTTGGGGGCCAGTGCAGAATTTGAGTCCACAGAGCTCAATAAATTCTTTGGAAAACAAAATACTTTTGGTCAAGACAAATGGCCAAAAACTACCTATCAGCTGAATAGGCTATTTTATTAATGTTCAAGAAAATATTTTTAGCCACTGGATTCAGAAGATCAAACAGTACATAGACTTGACTTTACATTATTTTTATCCCTATCTTTCAATTGCATAAAGGGAATTAACCTCTGCCCCCAATTAAATAAAAAATGGTCATAGTAATTTTCTGGAGTAGGACAGAAAGATTTTCAACAGCCACCATCCAGGGGAGCTTAATTCTCTTAATAGAATGGTGTAAAGGAGATATTTTAGAAAAATGTAAATAATTTTTTTAATTGGTGAAATGAACTCTGCACTACAGTGCCAACTAAATACACCATTAAAATTATGAAATTATGGTTTCCCAAGTCAATAGTAATAAGGATAATGAGCAATATATATTTAAAAAAAAAAGTTTTGCTTGTTATATATGCTTAGCCAAAGTAATTAAAATCAGAAACTCAACTCCAATCCATTATATAATGAATAAGCAACTTGGTGACTGACACTATATGTCTAATGCTGAGTGCACTGCATTTCATCTAAAGCTACCAAAACTATAATGGAATGGAAAAAATATGTAATATATCCCTTTGATAATTACCTACTGTTTCTTTATAGGCTATTTTCAGTAATGAGATCCTGCATCATCATCATAACAAGCGTACCCATTCGTATCTTATAATAAACAAGCATCCCAAGGGAACATCAATAAACAATGCATCAAAGCCAGAGCTGTTCGACACTATTTCAATGCTTGCAGAAATACTAAAAAAAGCAACACAAACATCGAATTCACATTTAGTCCACACTGCAGCACATGGAATTGCCTTTGCTTTTGTCCAACTCTGAGGAAGAAAGATAAGCTAAGAAAATATTAGCAAGGCATAGGTAAACTACAGTCTCTTTACAACATCCAAATCCCCTAACATGAGAAGGCATAGAAAACAATGGACAGAAATGAGTTCCAGGTTGGTTACAAAGTATTAAGAGAAAGCAATTTTATCATCTTTGGCCATAAAGGTGTCTGATGGGAATTACCATGAAGACAGCATGCTTATAAAAGGGGGATAAATGACTCCTTGAGAAAATATTTAAATAAAATGGAGAATATTTAAGCTATGTGCGAGAAGGGATGGGTCAAATGAATTTGAGGGATGGCAAAGTTCCCTCTTAATTTACATCAGAGATCTTTCAGTGTGTCATTAGAAAATAGCACCAGATGGTTAGCAGGTGTAAACTGGCATAGCTCCATTGACTTCAATAGAATTATTCCAATTCACATCAGTTGAGGATCTAGCCTATCTATTTTGATTTAAAAAAATGATAAGTATTAGAAGTAACAACTATGGGATCGTGTCTGACATAGATTTTATGGTTATTAATTGCAGGGGAGGAGACTTGTTTTACCAAAGTTATTTTTAGAAGAAAAAGGAACAAAGTTTTCACTCAAGATATTTAGTCATTTTGGATTCTGTTTTGTCAGGTCTAGTAGAGAAATAAGAACTACACATTCACAGACAGAGATACTGCCAGAATCTTTTTGGGGTGCTGTAATGGAATTTACAAACCCCAGACTGGACATAGGCATAAGGGAGAGGAAAATCTTCTCTGCTTGCAAGCAATAAGGCTGATCACACTCCTGAGTAGCTGCCAGGACTGCCAATCATGGAGCCATGTGCTCCCAGCTGTGATGAATAAAGAAAACAAGCCCAGCAATAAAGGAGGGAGGAAAGAGGAGGCAGAAAGGAGGGACAACTGAAGGACAACAGCCTCATAGCAAGCCGCCTCTGAAAAACAAGGCGATGAAAGGAGACTGTAAGCCTGGTACCGTACTGGTGGGCTGGTATCAAGGGCTGATGGATTGCTGCAAGGGCTGGTAGACTCAATTTAAATTAAGAGTTTATGGACTGGTCTATTTTCAGACAAATTGAAGTTGACCAGTTAGGAGAAAGCTGGGACGCCTAAAGAGACTGCACGAAAAGCAGTTGACAGCTGGTCACACAAATGCAATATAAAGTGTACCTATGACCATCACATTAGAAACACGAAAAGGCAATGAAGTCTGCAATAACTTCAGACAACGAGAGAAGTCCCTCATCTTCTTCTGTCGGCACACTTGAAATCAGGAAGACAGAACCTCCCAAATCTTGCCCCCATTCCCAAACATGAAACAGAAGCCATACTGGTTCTTCTGCCAACAGACCCCACAAACACACAGAGATTTGCTCTGTGTACACATTTGTTCTGAAATCTTTTCAGGGTCTTGTCATCTGAATTAGTACAATTTTAAAAATGATAGAATTGTAACTAAGGAAGTGAAATCATGCATATTCTTCATGGAAATAAACCTGTGTTCAAAGCCATGAAAAAATGTGTATAATTTTAAACCAAACTTTTCAGTTGAATTGAAGCAGTGATGATAATGCATATTCAAAAAGCATGGTGAATCCATGCACCTACATATGCAAGTTCTAATTCCAATGTGGCCAACTATATCAGGATTTAACATTTCAGTTAAGCAGAAGCTCATCTTCCAGAACACACAGTCTCATTATCAGAAGCAGGACATATGAATAATTTTCATTATTTGCACCCCATAAGTAAGTTTGGTTTTTTTTGTAAACCACTACATTCTTTTCTCAGGGATTCATAAACTTTTAAAGTGATTAGAACTCAAGATTATAAACATAATGCATGTTAGTGGCTGTGGTATAAAGGTTTTAAATGTATGACTTTGGGATTCCTGCATTAACCATAAGTGAGTCATGCAGGTCATCCCAAACAAATCCAAATAAAACCATTAAACTGTCATAAATGCGATTTTGACTCCTTGCTTTTACCTGATCCACATTTTATGACAACAGGAAGATTTTGTTTTGTTTTCTAAATCAAAACTGTTTTAAGGCTTTGGAATCTCGAAAGTGGTTTGGGGACAGATGGATTTGTGGTCAAAGTGCAGGTGATGATGGATAAAATAAATGCTCTTTATCACGAGTGAGTGGTTTATCACATGGTTGCAGAAATAGGGAATTTATCACATACATGTTTTTGTACAGCATTACTGCTGTCAGAAATATTAAATACTGGCTTCATACAGCATTCAGGAAAACATAAGACTCTTATGTAGTCCTTCAAAGCAGTCTAAAGTGTATGTTTGATGTTTTAGTAAAAAGATACAGTATTTCCTACAGTCATTGATGTGCCAAAGTATTGACATGCCAAAGAGCTATTAAGTATTGTTACTGAGCACAGAATTTCCTCCAGAGTGGATTTATGCTGAGTAAATAAATTAATTAATAAATACATGTATTTATTTATGCTGAAAGCAAAATAAATGATTTGCACATATTTTCCTCAGAGGGAATCCATCTCTGTTCCTCATACAACTTCAATACTGGACGTCCACACGTTACCTATTGCAAAGTTTCTCCCTTATTTTCTAGATGACAGTTCACAAGGGGAGCTTTTCTGATCCAACTTCTTCTAAAGTACTCACGAAGACAAAATGAAAATCTCACACCTTTTACTTGCAATAATACTCATAAACCTATAATTAAATAATGCCAATTGAACAATTCTAATTTGCTATAATTGAATAATACCAACTGAACAATCAAGGTCTTTTCTCAGCTATAAGGTCTGCACCTAAGTTTTTGTGTCATCCAGTTTGACAGTGCTAATTATAAAATTAAACAAAAATAAACAACTGCAGGAAGTACAGTTCTTTTAATTCACACTTAAATATCATCTAGTAAGCACTATAACTTGTGAGTCTGACATACCTCTGCCCTTACTGGATCTTCAATACCAACTACACAAATGCAGGTCAGGTCGGTTAAAATGTCATTTTCACTGTCCCAATCTGGTTCCGGATTACTGCTGAAGTCCCGGTATGCAACACAGATAGTTCTCAGTCCATCACAGGCCATGGGTTCAATCACTTTCTTCACCATCTCATCCCGGTCACGGGGTCTGAAGACACGAGCATCACCTGCTGCATTAAGGATTCTAGAACACCTGTAAAAAAAGGACGGATTGCATTTTGTTTGGTTACTGGTTTCCATTATGCCCACTCATTATATCCAACAACACACTTTTTTTTTTTTTTTTTAAGTTTTAAACACATTTAATTTTTGGTGCATTCCATAAATAAAATCAACAGATTCATTATTCTAATATTGTGTAAGAGAATGAACCTATGATTTCAACAATTGTTGGGCAGATAAGAAGATGCTTTTATCTGACATTTCAATTAGACTCTCTGTAATTTCAGTTAGGCCCATAATTTGAATAGAAGTACAAACAAAAATTCTTGCAAATCCAAATGTGTGGTATGTTCATGTCAACTAATGAGGTCATTTGGATTTATATCCCTATGTGATAAAAGCACATCTCAAAAACGAACCTGTTTACAATCTAATGGGGAGGGGTGGGAGATGAAAGAGCACAGAAATGTCAGCCGCAGTATCCATTGCTGGCTAATAGAAGGAAGGAAAGATGATCATCGACATTATCCATCCAGACAATTGTGCAAGACTGATTACATTAAGAGAGGAGAAAATGTTAATCACATTAAAATGTATGTCATATTCCTGCAATATAGTTAGTGCCTACCATTGGGAACTATTATTCAGTTTTCAGCTTAAAACCAAGATAGTAAGGACTTGATCCTTTTCTCATTGAAGTCAATGTCAAAATCCCCATATATTTTAGTGGTGTGGGTTCACTCCAAGTCACAATAAATAACACAAAGAGACATAGTACACTTACTTCTTCAGAACAATTTCAGAAGCCCCTTTACTGTACATTCGGAAACTGCCATCTGGCATTTTAACGACAGTGCTCATTGACTTTCTCACGGAGTTAAATGTGTATACTTTGTAGAGTTTCTCCTCAGGGATTAGATTTCGAACAGGCTGATAATCCTGCTTCAGGTCCAGGACAAACCCCAACAGGCCACATTCAGTCTTGTTGCCAACCTGGCGAGGCAGGCCACCTTCCTTTTCCGGTGGCTGAAGGGAAGAAGACATCAGATTTCAGCCCCTTTCTCTCTCATGTTTGGCAGTATACTGTGCTTTTCAAGCACAATAAATAATGAGGTCCCAGGCAATTAGTTACGATCTAAAACCTTTACTGAAAAGTCATATCTCATCCAATTTTAAAGAGCCAATGGAAGTTTTATAAAATTGCAATAGACTGAAAACAATTGATTTGATAACAGAGCACCTTTTTCTTTTTAAATAGCCAGAGTAATTCTCTTTCACCTTTTTTACCCTCTAGCCAGTCAAGATTTTATGATGGTTATGGTATGTGTCATTAATGCTCTGGATCATGTTGCTTTGCTGTTTTTCATGGTGTGGCGGAAGTTTTAAAGTAACATTTATCCATTTATAATTTTGAACCTTATTGTTTTTAAAAATAAATCTCAGAAGAATAAATAACCAATGGTAGTTCCAGTGATCCACGAACATAACATCTGCATCAATAATTAAGTACCTCCAAATATCTCTGAGTTATTACAGTATTTCAGACTGCTACCTCAGACTGTAAATACTTTATATGGAAAAAGGGGGTTAAGTTATGACAATTACACTAACTCAGCAGCTCTAGCCATTCTTTATGCTACTGTCCTTAGAAGAAAATGTTTTATTAGAAAATATTGACCCCTCCCTTGCTAGTGTAAAAAAAGTACAAAAGAAAAGAAAACGTTAGAGACTGTATGGAGCATCAGCTATAATAAAACTAAAAAGCAATCATTTTATTATTAGAATGCTCCAAAAGACACAGTGAACAATGAAATTAAATCTCAGTCCAACCCCCCCCCCCCCAATTTAGATATGAAATCCCGTATCCAGTACTGACACAAATGAAGCCACCTGGAGTAACCATGGTATTTTTTTTAATATAATGATCCCAGAGAATCACCTAGAACCATACAGTAATGGTTGATTAACAAAAGAAGGACAAGTAGATAAAGTTACACTAGACTAGGACTAAAGCAGACTAAATAGACAACTTTTCTGTGAAGGTCATCTATCTATCTTCAAGAGTATTTCTTTATATGCATGTTTTCCCTTTTGGAAGAAATGCATCTAAGGTCATGTAAAAAGCATTAGGGCTAAAACCTTCAGCAACAAAAAGATATATTTTTTCAGAAATAAACAAAACTTCTAACTTCTAACCAAAACAGATTTCCTTCAGTTGACTGCAAGTCTCAGAACTCACTTCATCTTACTGTTCCATTTACCTTATTCAGCATCAATGCAAAACACTAACACGTTATCAAGTGCAATGGCAGAGCCCCACCATTTGTCCTACTGTAACATTATAATATTGTTGAAGATTCCCTCTGGATTCTAATAATGACTTTTTAAAATCTGCTAGTAAGAAAATCCAATAGTTAATGTTTATGCATTATCCTGCAAATATTTTTGCTCATATGATGCAAATAGACAGCTCTAGGACTGCAAGTTAATCAACAACATACCCTCAGTTGTGCGGACAGTATCAGTAATGCAAATAATATGAACCAGAGTTAGTAGGGCAGGTGGGAAAAAAGGAATACATTAACTGGAAAACACCACAACTGGTCAAAGAAGAAATATTATTTCTGAGCATCCAAGAAGATTTTACAACAGAGAGGAAAAAAAGCGTAAAGAGCAAACAAAATCACTTCATTCTTTAAAATACAGAGTTTTATAAATAAAAGTTGGTAGATTTCACATCCGTGGCGCACAGTTCTTGGAACAAGATAGAGACTATTGGTTTCTCAAGCCAGCATGGTAATCAGCTTTGTTCCCTATTGAGAGATGTCAAGGCAGACTGATTCTTACATGCATGTGGAGCCAACTTCTCTCAGTTGCCACTGGCAGTCCTCATTTGTGGCTTGAAGCCAGTGGGAGTCTCAAGACTGACGTCAATGTGAGCTGCATAGGGCCCTTGGTGACCAAACATTAGATACCAGTTATTACATTCACAGTGGTTGCTTTTCCACCAAGTGCTTGGTTTTTTTTTTGTTGCCATGACCAGCTAGCAAATGGATACTGAGAAACAAACATCTATCTGCATTTTACAATACTTATAAACAAATATAGAGTCTACATTACATTTTTCTGCTCTCCTCACCCCCTAGTTCTCACTCCCCTTTAAAGTGCACTTCTTAGCTGGGATCTGAAATCAGATTTGATTTTAGTTAACCGCTTGTTTTGAATGTAAATATGTAAACAAAAATATTACTGGTGGCATGAAAATGATGGCATCACACCTTAAGTGAAGGGGCCGTTGTCTGGCTTTCTGGGAGAAGGAACATACCTCTTTAAGGAAAGAGAGGCATGAATGTTGCTGCAGACACAAAGCTGGTCAGTGTGGGGACACAGACTCATCCTCCAGGAGATATATAGGTGCAAGCCAGGCAGGAGAAGCTCTCTTTGACCTGGACCAAGTCGATCAGTGCCCACCCTTGAAAGTTGCAAAATACCAGGTTTGGGCAGGATCTGCTGTGGGAACTGTGCTAGCCACTCCTTTCTCGGAAGGCTGGGAAGGAATTTTCCCCTCACTGCCAGATTGGCCAAAGCACGGGGGGGGGGGGGGGGCCGGAGGGGGTTCACTTCCCCCACAGCAGATTTGGGGGGGCGGGGAGCTTAGTTGGGGTGAGCATGGAAGGGGAGTTAGGCTATGATGTCACAACACGTTATGTAAGAGTGGGGTGGATGTCCAGTGCAGATACTCTGTAAGGAAGGGATACAGTGATCAGATAAGGTGTTTGTTAAAGAAGCAGAAACAGGGGGGGGGGGTTAGGGCTCCTATGACCAGCATGGCAAGGAGCCAACCACCCCCTCCTTTATAGCGCACCTTAACCCTCATTCGAGGAAGGGGATGGTAAGGTCCCAGCAGGGGGTTGGCTGTGGATCAGGATGGAAAAGGGAGAGGGCTGATGGATGCACCCCGGGGTAGATACTGAAATGATCAAGAATGTATCTCCACTGTACACTTTCATCTGCCAGGTACTCTCAAACAATTAATAATAAAGCTGTGGCCTAACTAAACCATATCCACCGTCTCCTATCCTCCTTCCAGTACAGCCAGACAACAAATTAACTATGCAGAAAGGCTTTAAAATCTGCTCGCAAGTGTCCACTTTCCCCTTTAGCAGCTGCTGTCTCCACACTCTCTGTATACTATATTAAAACCAAGCATATGGTGGTGGGAGTTGGCAGTAGCATTTCCTTTCCTATTCTGTTTCACTACAAAATCTGCATGCCAAACTAGTCTCCTTGCAGATTGCTCTTTACAATCCACAGCAGAAGCTGCTGGATGTTATAACTTCAAACTGTGTCCTCTGTAAGGTTATTTCCTGCTTCAATCTGCAGTTTTTAACACTCAGAGCAAAATTAAAAGGACTGTACAAAGGGACTACCTATGAATAATTAACTGGAAATACTCTGTTGGTTAAAGGGAAGAAAACCCTTTGGCATTGTATGAGAGATAGTGGAAAGTCTTTTAATTATGATTTGTGCATAGAAATCCATTCTTCTGGATGCTCAGCATCTAGAACATATTACAAGCTGCTTTGGCTACTAACAAGAATGGTTGCTTATACATTGCTTGGTAAAATCTTGCGCTGAAATGGAGATGGGCTAGGTGACCTAATATGTCTGTCTTTTCAATGCTTGTAATTTTTATTATTCCATATGTATTATAATGCCTTCAGTTAGTTCATTTAAGCCTTTCTGTAATTTTGTATAATATTAATATACTCCAGTTTTTAATATTCACTTGTAAAATGCTCCAACTTATCAATTAAAAAACATTAGCTTTCACCTTCAACTCAAAAAGCCCCATGTTTCTAGTCAAAGTACAGCTACATAAAAAGGCCTTTTTCTAAAGCGAGCATTGACACAGGGCAGAGGTAGGATGCATGTTGTACCTACCTATTCTGCTAGGAGCTTCATAGAAATGATCTGCTACATATTCCACAGAGCACATCAGCTTTAATCACATCAGAGCACTTCACATTTCATAATTAGTGCTATCAATAGTGCCCTCTCAACCTACAACACAACATTGTTATTTAACAACTTTTATAAAACATTTGTTGGAGGAACAGAGCTATATACCATTACAAAAGACACTACCTCCCATGAGATCATTAACCAGCTTCTGGCACCTGGGAGAATCATATTAAATCTGTTGATGGAAATACAAATCACCATGTGCACTGAATAATGAGAATATCATCGTTGGCAATTTCATATACATATGGAAGTAGGCAGAGACTAAATAACTGATTAGGTAGGTTACAAAGGAAGGGTTGAAGCTAAAAGTGAAACTCTCTAAAGATAACTTAAAAGGTGCTTCCATCTTTTAGCTACACTGGGGTGATATAAAGTCTTTCCAGTTTGAACTTCTATGATTCCTCGCTTATTACAAAGTTTTCAGTTGGATCACCAAATACTTTTATGTACAGTTGATTGAACTAATCAATTAGAATAATACTGGTTAGGTACGTATCCTCTTTTTATTATTGCTTCCAGTAAACTCATTTTGCCAACACATTGTATCTATAACGAATGCTCATTTTAGCTTTACTTGTGATAGAAAAACAGGAAGACAAATAAAAGAGAAATATTAAAGAAAACCTTTCATTTTAAATCACAGAATAATTAAATTCTACATTCTTTGTACTGTACCAAGGAAAAATGGCCAGGATATGCAGGGTTTATTTTTGGTTTTTTATTTAAACCTAAATACACAGAATAAAGATAACAGGAGAAATAAGACTGTTCAGACAATGTGTTATTTTTTTCATCCCCAAAACTGTACAGAAGGAGAGCAATTTCAGACAGTTGAATGAATCTATAGCATTGCCAAAAGTGGAGATGTTCCATCTTGCTGCATAATTTGGTTTAGTGTTTTAAAATTCTTTGCTATGGAAGGCATCTAAAAAAAGATAAAATAGTCACACACTCAATTTAAAATCACGATCAACTTTTCTTAGAGAAATTCTCTGGTGCGCAGGTTTATTTCTCTAAAGTAAAGATGACAAAAGAATTAGCATTTCCTTTCTCAAACCTTATTTACAAGACAATCCAGCCAGGATAGGGGGGAAATAGTCAAATTCTACTCATTCATTACTCTCTAAAGGCCAAAACTTTGTAGCTTAATTTTATCATTAACCTGATAAGAAGCCACAGTTTATAAGATTTGTAATTACATAACGTACCTTTTTCATTTTGTAGAGGTTGCAATAAAGAGAAGGCAAATTCAAATGCTTACATACCCAAAAGACTGGAACTACCCTATTTAAGCAAAATACATATTTTATCAGCATCTTTGAAAAATTTCAGCTCTCTCTTTTTAGATAAAAAACAAAAACATAAACAAAGAAAAACAAGGTGTCATTACAGATAACAAGGGTCAGTTCCATATTGTTAAAGTACCTTTAGGGGGAAAAAAACCCAACAAACTTCTACATGAGGGTGTCACTGATGCATCTCTAGAATAAGGTTGTCCCTGCCCCCGGAGTGACCTCTCATGCACAGTTTCTATGAGGTGACACAGCATGGAAGACATCATTTTGGAAAGCACACCATGTATCCTTTCCTCCCTCCCAGCATGACTTCACATACACCAATAGCATCCTTTATGCAGGATACTGGACAAATCCCTCATCTGTTTTTATCGGTATGAGCCAGGGGACAAACCATACATAAAGAGGACTATCCAGCTTCAAACTGGATGAATAGCCTGCCTATTTTACTGTGGCTTGTTTGAGAAATGAAGATCAGCATCTCTGTTTCTTGGTACAGATTCTGATCTCAGTTACCCTGGGTGTAGATCTAAAGTAACTGCACTGATTTAACTGGTAACTGTACAGTTTAATAATGCATAATAAACTGCCTCTGGGTTGTGTACTCACAGTCAAAATGAAGGTAATACGCTTAATAAAACATTTTATAGCTCAGAATAATAATTTACAATTCTCACAACAAGATTATCGACTAACAATCTGAAGGGAAATAATCTTACCACCATAACATAAAAAGCTTGTTGTGGTAATTCAGTTACATTGAAGTCGTAAAAGTCATCCTGAAACAGGAATATCATAAGGGCTAAAAAAGAGCAGTTATCATCTTCTTTGAGCTGGTTTCATAATCATCTTGCTATCAGAACAAACAGGCTATCTGAATTTTCCTTATATAATATTTGATCTCATTTGTTGGATTGAAACTGAGGCTGCATTTAGAAAAACTGACAATCTTTAAAAGTCTAAAGATTTTTCAGCATTTATGCACAGTGCTGAAGAGGCCCCTTTAAGTGTTACGACTCACTTCTATTATATTCCCTACCCGGGTGATGCACTTTATCGGGCCTCGGGAAGGTTTTACATTTCTGAAACACTAAACTGAGGTAAATCCCTTCTTTTATTTCCCCTCAAACCCTACTCAGTTTTTACAACACATCCCAACTCTTTCCAATAGAGGCATTTCCTTAAAAATGGACAAACTTCAAACCTAAATACTGAAGCTTCCTCAGTTTTCCTGCATAAATCACCACCCTGATTCCTATGACTATGCATTCAATGCCCTAAAATCCCTTTCTTATGTACACAACAGCAATTGGTACCAAGTACTGGTGCTAAAAGTTTTTTGGGAACCCTGCTACAGATAAGAATGAATATCTTCTATAATTTGTAACAAAGAACTAGTCAACAGTTTTCTAAACCACTTTAATATAATTTTCACTAGTCACTTTGCATTGGTGCAAGATGTACACACTCTTTAAAATAAGAAAAGTTTATTTTTATATATTATACCCACCCACACAAACACAAAAGCCTTGGCAGAGAACTCACCTTTTGTACCCAACTTCCCCACAGCTCAATACCTTCCCTGGCTCTAAAATCCCTCCTTTTACTGCTCTAGCTCAAACCATCCTCCTGATTCTCCCTAAGCTCATATCACCAACAGAACCCCCAACATGCAGAAAACCTCTCCTCTCTTTTTCACCCAGCTGCCCAAATCAAAAAATCCCCATATCTGGAGGATAAAGGTTCTGAGCCTGGTAAGGTTCAGGGTGTGGAAGGGGATTTTACAGTTTAGAAGGGAGTTGGGCTGGAAGGAGGGGGGTTGAGGGACACAGTGGCTGGGTGGATTAATAGCTGTGTGACGGTGATCGAGGGTGTCATAGTGGGATTGTGGGGTGAAGCACGGGAAGAAAGGGAGAGGAAGAGACAAGTGGCCATAACCAGGAGACTAAAAGAGGGCACAAAGACCAATACCTAATAACAAAGAAGTTGCTTCAACCCTGCCCTTTATTGAGCTATATCCTGGATTTAAATTCTGAAAGAGCAGTTGGAGAGAGGGAATATTAGGCAATCCCTTTTCTTCTCTCTCCCTCCATCAATCTCCTCCATCCTACGTGAAAACCCTAACAGTCCTCCAGTCTATTTTTCACTTTGAAAAATCTGCAAGGAATGAGGCACCTGTAGGTCCCACCACAGGTTTTGGGTACCAATCACCCTGAACTAACTCAGCACAGAAAACACAGGAACAGGAACTGAACCACACTGATTTGTTCAACACCCTAACTGATAAGCATACAGATTCTTTAACATGTCAGATGTGTTCCTATTTTCTTTGTTCTAACTAGTTCTGACACACTGAATCTGTGTGAACACTTAGAGCAATCAGTGCCAGGTCACTGAAGTGGAACTACAGTGGGCTCGATCTGAATGGAGACCTAAATCAAAAGTTCGTGCATATGTATTTCTAATTAAATCACAGGAAGTCCTTGGAGCAATCATGTTTGTTTACAACTGCCAAATTACTTATGTTAAAAATAAACCTTCCATATATTAAATTTTGCACTGGACAATGCCTATTTAAATGTCAACACTGTTAACTATTTAAGTTTTAAGCAATCTAAAAACAGGCTCACTGATACCATCCTTCTGAAATGTTAATTGTCTTTGATGAGTCTCCTTCCATTGGAGATCTACTGTACAGCTCACTGCCTGGTACATGTTGAACACATACAAGCCATCTGACATTATTTTGCTTGTTAAATTGAAATTGTTGTTTCAAAGTTTAAAGGCCTGTACAACTTTGTCTATGCTGTATTTTATATTTTGCCAACAAAAGTAAATAGCAATCCATGGAATGTAGAGTAGAGATTCTGAATTGTTTCATAACTGTTTAAAAATACCAAATAAGCTCAGATTTATTGTCCAACTGATAACAGCATGCTCTTCTCTAATGTTCACATTACAACACTCAGGAGAATGAAGTAAGACACAATACAATAACAATAGCACAAGCAAATGTAGTTATTTAGGTGGACTTGCAACTGACAATCAATCCCTTCGAAGTCAGGCTTGCTATTTCATATTAGATAATTATTAATAATTCTTTTTATCCTCTGAAAACACTTCTGCAGCTTCTGTAACAGTGTTTCTAAATTTTAATGCAATCTCACTGTGTTCTGTAATTTCACTACCATGTTTAAGATCGATATGGTCAATCCATATATAGTACGTATCAACACTTACACAAGAAAGAAGATGAAATCATGCAAAAGAACAGCCTGAAGAGTAGGTGGAGTTCTACTCCTTGCTTGCTGCACTGTTACATTTTAATATAAACATTTTAATATAAAACACACTGCCTTTAATTTTAACAGCTAATAACTAAATCCTCATTAGTCTGAAAGAGCAGTTTATATGTTATGCCTTTCAGTAACTTGATTATATGGTCAGAAACTCTACAGCAGCACTGAAAGCTGTTTCCCCTATTTTCCTAGTAAGATAATAGACTGATATGTCATTATTTTGATGAGAATTTTCCCAAAGCACAAAAATCACAAGTTAGAAATAAGGTGTGTGATTACAGCAAAACACCACACACCTTGTCCCAATACATTTTCTTATATATGCAAAATGAAGATTTATAAAACTATGTGCAGTGTTTACATAAGCAAGCTTTGTTTTTTACTATATTTATGAATGAAAAGAACAGTTAGCCCAGCAACTAGAGCTATTTCCTATTTCCACCAACTCCACAATTAGGAAGATAATAAATGGAGAAGTTATAGTGGAATCCAGAGTTATGGCAGATTTTTAGGGCTGTTTAGGCATTACCTAAATGCCTTCTGAATAAACTATAGATAATATATAGAGTAACTCAACCAGCAAAGCTAAATTTCATGAAAGGAATCCCCTCTGCACATAAATCTAAGCACTTTATCGGTAGGGAACACACCGCTGATTTTCCATATAGCAGGTTTGAGTTCTTTCAACATATGAGCTTATCCCTGATACAATACAGAAGCTGTTTAAACTCAAAATCTGTAAAGCAACAAAAATGTCCCACACGACTTGAAAAGCAAGGAATAAGGACAGGAAATGATAGCTACAAATGAAGGTGACATTAAAGAGTTGTAAAATAAGGATTTCATCAGGACGAACAGGTGAAAGAAAGATGGACATGGATGGATTTAAGCAGCAGGCTGCAATTTTGTTAGGGGCTCTATCTATCCATCCCTTCTTACGTACCAGGCATTTAAATGCATCCATTCTAGGATTTTCTGAGGTCATGACATTTATTTACAACTCACTGATTTGGTTTATTATGCTGATTACTTTTTACATGAGGACAGCCTTTTGTGAATTTCCTCATCTAATCTATAATTAACTCCAATTTAAGAAACACTTTATCTGTGTGGTCCAATAGTAATATTACACTTCAGTGGTAGCAGTTGGCCTGAATAGCAATCTATTTTATGGCAATATTTTAAATAAACCCTGGGAATTGAGGTGTGTGTTACATTGCTGGAATGACATTTACAATTGAGATAACAGAACTTACTTTGTTGGTATTTAGTAAGTTCCCTGACTATCCTATGATTCCTTGAAAATAATCTTCTCCACACTATGAGAGTAAACACTACCACGTCTGATCAATCTGAAGGGTTTTAAGGTGTCTAAACCTTTGGAATCTCAATGAGGATAATAATAGTATACATTTCTTCTAGACATCTATTAGAAATATCTTACAGATTTGCCTCATCTAATAAATACTAATAATTCATTCTGGAAGTGAAATTAACTCTCGTTTAGAGGACCAGGACAAAGGCTTGAACACTTAAAGTAATCAAATTATGCTCATATTATGCAAAGGGATCCAAGTGGTACATATACCTTGTGTTGGCCCTCCATAGAGTTGTGAATTCCACATTATGATTATGTATTCCATTTTGAAAGTATTAACCTTGAAGCTATCAGACATGCATTTGTTCTAAAAATCAAAGACTGTTTGCCATAACCTACATATTCAATAGGCGCATTATGTCTGAGTGTCACATACCTTCCTTAATGATTAAAAAACATGCCTTAGTCAGTGCCTGCTACTAAGAGCTACAGCTTGCAAAACTATTTACCTCTGTTACTATGAAAACTGCCAGTTTAAAAGTGTTTATAAGAGTCACTGCAAAATGCTATTAGAAAACAATAATATTTATGTTGTTGTTATTTATATGATCATAATGCTTAGGAGCCATAGCCATGGACTAGGAACCTGCAGTGCTAAGCAGTGTACAAACAGAACAAGAGGATGGTCCCTGCCCCAGCAAGTTTACAATCTAGGAGTATGTCTGCATTGCAATCAGAGGCGTGACTGCAGCACATATAGACATATCCACACTAGTTTTGATCAAGCTAGCTATAATAGCAATGAAGCTGATGCAGCCTGGGGGTGCAGCACAGGGTGCAAAAGCCTTCCCGGGATACTGGCTATGTACTCGAGCAGCTACCCCACACTGCCGCCTCTTCACTTCTCTTGTTTTTTGCGCTAGATGGATCAAAGCTAGCTCAGATACATCTACATGGGCTGCAGTCCCACCTCTGACTGTGGACATACCCAAAGAATAAAGCAAAAGACAACAGATGGATACAGACAAACGGGAGTATAAGGAAACAACGTGACAATATTGGTCAACACAATAGGCAGTGGTCTCACCACAGCAGCATGAAGTTTCTGTAGACATCACAGAAAAGGAGAGAGCTTCAAGGAGGTTTTGAAGGAGGATAATGTGGTAGCTTTGTAGATGTTTATGACTCAAACATAAAAGAATGCCTTATTTGCCATACACTAACCAACACAAGTAACATCTATCAAAATGAATTGGATCAAACTAATTTGCGTATAATTACATGAATTGAATGTCCTATACAGCATAGATTCTTACCCCGTTTTATTGCATTTGTAAGAGATACATATTCACTTTGAAAGCTTCCAGTTACGTTCCGAAACGTCTTAGCCAAATTATTGACATTGTATTTTTAAATTTACATTTTGCTAATTCTTTATTGTGATAGAGGACAAAGATTTAAAAGCTATACAGTCTTAACAGTTAATATTTTGCACTCCAATTGTAAGTCTTCTCTTACATTCTATATCACAGAATCAAACAAGTCAAAGATGAGAAAAACCTCAGAGATCCTCCGACTATGAGATTTTCTAATGATTTGGTCAGTCTAGTTTTAAAAATCGAAAGCAAAAGAGCTTCCACTTCCTTTAGGAGACTATTCTCCAAACTAATATTCACTTTCAGAAAAGCGTTATCTGACATTCAAACAAAGTTTTCATTTTCATCCTAATACTCCACTTTAAGATACTATGTACCACACTAGTTCCACTTTAACTTTGGCGATTATACCTGTCAGTTAGCTGCATTGCCCCTCCTCCCCTCAACAACTTCTTTAATAGAGCTTTATAAACTACTCCTATCACCCCCAAGAGTTTTTGCTATTCTAATCTGAACTTCCTCCAGTTTATAATTAATATTCTATATTCAAAAACAAAAAGCTGTTAAAATGGAATTAAGTTTGCATGTATGGATCTGTATCTTAAAGCAAAAACAATATTACTGAGATGTTTATATTTATTCCAAAACCAAACATTACAAACCCAGGAAATTCAGAGTTTACTTTTAACTTAAAAGAAATCATGTTAAGGTATGAAAACACAGTTATGGCACCCACATAAGCTACATTTTGCCCTGGAGTGACTGTGTGATTATGTTGAAGGAATTTTAGTGTTTTTGGTTCTAGATTAGATTAAACTAAACTGATTTTTAAAAACACAACAGGTTTTTTTTCTCCATATTATCTCCTGCATGATGATGCCAATACAGGGCAGAGTTATGGTAGTATGGGTGCTTTAACTATGCACTTTTTTACACTAACATGTTTGTTACTAGTACAGACTCAAATTTAAATTTATCAATCTCATTTTTCGGTTTGGACTGTCTTGTTTTCTCAAATTGGAAAAATGTGACTACCCTTTCTGTGGAATTGTGGTGTAGTGAAATATGGACCACCCCTGTAATGGAAAAGCTTTTACATCAAGCATGTACACAAGAGAAGCACCCAAGAGAGGATAGGTATTTAGAAACTTGATCACCCCTTGTAGCATACTCAGAGGAGGAAGACTCTCCAGTCAGCGAGTCAGAATTTTTAGCTAGAATCTCTCGATATTAACCTGATCCTGAATGAGTAATCAGGAATGGACTGTGTAGTATGTTAAAGTTTCATTGTAATTTGCCTCACTAAAGTTTTTTTTAAAAACTATTAAAAGTTTTCATATATGAACACCAAACAAGAGTCCAAAGAGAATGTTACCTTGCAATATTTCTAATAATTTGAGGACATGTTATAGTTACCTTAATTAAAAATAATAATGTTTAAGAGCAGATTTAACAGTACACTAAAGTAGTGCAAAACCACCAGAGCACACTGGCCAGCTAAGGTGAGTTTCCAGCTCCTTTAGATCTATGGAATAGTACAAAGGAGTCAAGGTATCTGGCCCTTCATTTGCAAATGGATTTACTGGTTTAGAGGGCTGTGTTGGGGAGATTGCAATTGAGGAGCCCAATCTCTGAGTTCCAATGTCTGCATTTTACCTGCTCCCCCCTATGCTGCTGCCTCACTGAGATAGCAGTGCCATGGGGAAACTTTGAAGCACAAATACTCATGCCCTGGACCCTTTAAAGAGTTGGGTTAAGTACTCAACCGTGAAAACTCTGGACAATTGCGTCCAGTCTTCTCCCTCATATCATTACAACCAATGGGTTTGTTGGATGCAAATTAGCTATAGAAGAAGGGCAGTGATTGCTTGACTTAACTCTGATGTCACAATGGCTCCATGTAAGAGTACCAAGAGCTGCATGATATGTTCCGGCCTTAAGTCTATAGAATTACAACGATTAGGCACAACAATAATTATTAACATAGCTTAATTACTACCAATCTTCTTTATATATATCCTGTATACAAGATTTCAATTCATGTTATGTAAATGGAAAGATTCAGGAGGACATTACTCCATTATTAAGAACATTTGGGACTGGAAAAAGCTGATAGATGCTACATTTCTGAAAGGAACATGTTTTTAACTCAAAACTAACAGATTTCTTTGTAAATTCTCTGAAAATTTATTCTGCAATTTTGGGGAAGATGCACTGCATTCTTCATACATAAAAAAGAGGTTGAACCTCTGATTTAAGTGCAAAATGGAACACAACCTTAACCGTGGATTTGCAACCAGCATTTCTATAACAAGAGAGAAATTAGGCAAACTGCTGTTGCTTTAGATTTGTTAAACAGAGTTTTTGCTAAGTTGGAGACTGGCTGCACTTGTGTGGTAGCCACAGAAAGAATGGGGACTGGAGAAAAACTAAGTGGGGTGGTCCAGAGGATAATTACATTTTGCAACAACTTCTGAGGTTTCAAAAAACTGGTTTCATTTCTCATTGGAATGAAAACATAACCTTTTGAATGTACCCATGAAAATTGTGTCAAAATGTCTGTTTCCAGACTGAAATCTGAGCCCTTTGATTTGAGAAGGGGAAGGGATGCATGCATTAGTCCATCTGCTTAAAGCAAATAGCCAGAGATATGGGAGACCCAGATACAAGTCCCTGCACAAAAGCACCAGGACATTTTAAAATGACTACTAGGCCCAGACTAATGGGTTTAGTAATCTGAACAACAGTCTGCACAGCAAGGCATGTACATTAGCCAGTGCTGGTTCACACTTTCGGGCAGCTGAGATGATTCAACTCTACAAATATTCTGAGTGGCCAACTATTATCTCTGTCTGTCTGCTTATTACAGGCTGGAAAAGAAGCGTCGCCTATTAAGGTTGCCTGACACTCCCTATTGTAAGATCTTTTTTCCAGTGGCTTGTAACTTTGCCAAATTTTAACCATTTGGGCTATAATGTTCCAGACTGGGGGGGACGGGACAGAAAATACATACATATTAACGTAGTGGTGTCAGCTTGTGTTGTGGCCCAAAGATGGCAATACACCAGTGTAAAATAATAGTTGATATCAGTTGCAGTGCACATGGTTGGACAGTTTGCAACTGCTCCATCAAAACTGCTGCTTGAAGACTGATGCTGGATGCTATGAGGATACGCTGCAAAGAATCCCGCTCCTCTACTGCTGAAGTTGTTCACCAACCAGTTTAGGAAATGGCTCACATCATCTCTGGGACTGTGTCTGATGGAGTTGTGAGAGAAGGTCTCTCTGGAAGTAGTGTAGGAGAACCTCCTCTGAGCAGAAAAAGAGGGCTGAGTTAACCAGAGAGATCGGGCAGTGGTTTTAGCGGCCTTGATCTTTCCCAAAACATCATTAGCCTTGTCATAAAGAGAGCACTACCCTCAAAATTGAAGTTTTATTTTTCCCTTGGGACTCTGGTGTGAGACCAGTGGACCTAAGTTGTGAATATCCTTCTGAGAGCCACCCCTGCGGCCACTATCCCTGCACTGGTGTTAGAGGCATGATGTGCGGCTCTGAAAGAGTGTAATGAGTATATAACCGTCGGTGACTGGAGGCTTCCTTCTGTTCCTCCAGCAAGGAGTTCAAGCTGGGAGTCATGGCTAGAGGGAGTGAAAACTCACAATTTCTGTTCTGCAGGAAATTCCACCATTTAAAATAAGTTTCATTCCAAATTGGAGCGAAAACTACCAATTTAGAATTTTCCCGTGGAAAGGAAATTCTGAAAAAAATGGTTTGGGAATTATCAAAACATTTCCATTCAGTTTTTTCAAAACGAAACAGAGCAGTCAGCTGCCCCCTCCCTGCCTCTGGGGGACTCTCCAATACACTCCTTGTGCTGCCCCTGACTATGGGTGGAGAGGCAGCCCAGGAAGACCCTATGGCTCCAGATCATAATTAAAGGAAAAGGTACAGGTGCAGAGTAAACAGCAAAAATGATGATGTGGGTTTGCTGGTAGCCTTTATATTGGACCCTCACTCAGCCTTTGGGAGACTGAAAGTCTGTATCAGAATCTGAACCGGTGAGGAGTCCAAGTTAGCTGGCACCAAGATTTCTTGTTTCAGAGGAACGTGGAGAAGAGATGTCAGAAGTGCTATTGAATGCTTCCTTTTCCCCTTCAGTTTATGACTCTTTTGTGCGGATACTTCCTCTTCTATTTCCTTTTCCCTGAGTGGATGTCTGCCTGGACTTGATGTACAGAGACAGAGCCATTGGCCTGGGATCTGTGCTAAGGGCCACTGTGCCAGGTGAAGAGTTGATGCTGGGATTCTTGAGGTTTTAATGTGGTGGAAATTCTGTCTTTGGTCCTGTTTTAGACTTAAGCAGTGCCTGGTGTGGGACTTGCTTATAGTATCAGGCTGAAGACATCGCAGGCTCATGCACATTGTATAAGGTAGAGCTGAGGCTGGAGCAGGAAATTGTGCCTTGAGTCTTGTGTAAGAGGACTTGGTTTTAGCACCATTGACAGACCTGTCAGGGTATCAGGCTGAGAAGCCAGATGAGCCTGTAGCTCAGAGGCTATGCAGCAGCAGACTCCCTGTAGAACCGGATTTGTCTACATTTCCTTATCTTATAAGCAAAACACGCTGCAACTTTGCAGTGCAAGTCAGTGCCCTCTGTGAGAGTTGGGGGTGGGGGGGTGGAAATGTCATTCTGTCAAATAAAAAATACCTAATATTCTCTTTCAATTGGAAGAGTAGCCAAGTGTTGTGGATGCAACAATATTTTCCCCCACACTAGTATGGGTGCACATCTTACACCCTTACCGATAACCAAGGGACATTGTAGCATTTGGAGTTCCCATGGTGGGGAGGAGATAATTAAGGGCGGGGAGCCAGTGAAAGAAGAAATGGGTGGCTAGGACCTGACATGGACTTGTTGAAAAACAAAAGGTAAAACCCTCAAGAAGGTCAGAATCCCTGAAGTATACATCCTAATTATATATCTTTGGATGGATGCATTAAGGAAGGAGTTCCCATAGTCTATTTCAATGTAAGCATTAAGGCACTTCAAGAAGGCTCAGTACTACCACTCTCTCACAGAAAGATAGAATTTGGGGGCATAGGTAGATGTCTTCTATGATGTACATTTTTTGAGGTATAAAATTTAGTTTTGATAGATTACTCATTATTAGTCAGGAATGTAACACACAGAGTAATGCTTAAAGAACAGAAAACAAAGTTCCTAAAACAATGTGCACAGCATTTATATTCCACAGAATTAATATCCTAATTCATCATGCAGTATTCTGGAGTGGATCTTCAGTAGTGTTCTGTCTTTAAATAAGATTGTTTGCTTTACCCTGTTTGATTTTAAAGCCATTGTAGTTCTTAGTGTAAATCTGGTATTGAATTCTCACATCTGAAATGATTATCTGCCTGAACCACACACAAGACAAAGAGAAAGTCTGCACTAAAAATAGATATGCCTGAAATCAGCAGTTTACACCCACTCATATAAAAACAACAAAAATTCCCATCAAGACAATCTCTTTCGTGGTAATTTTTCCATGCGCTATACTGAGTTTAAGCTATCCTACCAATCAACTACATCAGACAAAAGTGTGTGCCAGCTTTGGCAAAATTGCATATATCATCAAAATATCCTAGCAAGATTTTGGGCATTAGAAAGCATTAACAATATTATGCACTCAATTATATATCATACCAACTTTTCTGTTTATAAAAAATATGGAATAAATCTGTTTTGGCTGAAAAAAGCGTTGTACATAATACACATATTCCAAAACAAAAGCTTAGTTAAGATATAGTTAAGGTTGCTAAGTGTAACTCAAGGGAAGACACAGCATTCAAGAAATCCATAAATAATAGACATTAAAAGCTTATGGAGTTTTCAAGTTAAAGTTCCTAAACAGTTCTGATCCATCCTTCATAACCTGTTCTCACACACTTTAAAATGTGATAATATAAAAGTGAAATAATTATATTAAAATAACATTATGGAAAGCACAAATTAATTAAATCCAGGAAAATCAAAATTCAAACTTATCCTATAATTCATTTCCTTTGCATCCACCATTTCCCACACTTGTAGAACATATCTGCTGATAAAGGCAATCCTAAAGTGCAACTGGTAGAATAGCTTACCTGATCGCATACAGTAGCTGAAGGATTCTGCCTTCTCTAATTGACCTAAACACCATGTAAAGCCTTCATTCAGAGAGCAGGTAGTTCTTAAATCTCAGAAAAGTGACAGCCAATGCAACCTGATATGGCACATGTATCAGGTTTGTCTTGAAATATTCTCTCGTTTCTCCTTGGTTCTTTAATTATTTTAATGTTTTTGGCAAGGGAAATAGCCGATAAACTCAAACCTGTATAAATTATTTTTTGATGAAGTTCCCACATTTGCAGATAATCTAAGTTATGAATTATACATTAATAGTAATCAGTGCATGTTAAGGTCTGGAGTGGAGTGCAACACAAAATTAAGCATTATTCAAATTGTAATGATCTCATCCCCTTGAATATAAAGACCTTGCAGGATCACTAGACACAGATGAATCTTCAAAAGCAGTGAATATAAGGTGGTCCATAAACTACAGTCAGCTGCAAATTTGTAAACTGGGAATGCTAAGCGTGAAACTTGACGGAATAAAGTGATCAGGCAGGAAAGAATTCTTACAAGTCCAGACTAGTCCAAAGAAAAATATTAAAAATGCACTCTTGTAGCCTTAAAAAACAGGGAGTCATTGTCTGGACTGGCAGGGGCAGATGGAAAAGGATTGTTGCCCTCTTAAAAGCTTCCCCTCTTCCATCTCCCAGCGCCCTGAGACTCGGCTTCCTCATAGATTTGGAAGACATAGAAGTAGCTAGGAGAGGGTGGAGGCATCAACCAAGTAGACTGGCTGGCCAAAGAGGTTCAGCTGCATCCCACTGACTCCCATGCACCCAAGAGGAGGGCACATAAAGCCCTTTTCCTGCAAGGCACCATTGAACACACAGATCAACAGCTCTCACACTTGTAGGACTGGGGTTTGGAGGACCTGCTATGGACATTTTCCAGTTGCTGTTTTTGGCCTGGGAAGAAATTTTCCACTGATTACCAGATGGGCCAGGGCAAGGTGTGTGAGGATTTGCCTTCCCCAAAGCAGCCCAAGGACTCTGTGTGTAGGTCAACAGGTAAGGTTTGAGTTGTCTCAACTCAGCAGGTGTCTAATGTCACAGTTCAGGAAAACTGCACCTCAGTAGTTCAGCAAGGGCACCCCCACTCAGGCTTCCAGCTGCCCAGCTGTTGTGTCTCTTGGCTGGAGACCCATGTCTCATTCCCTTCTGACCAGGATATGTCCACGCTGAACAGTTCGCTGCCTGCACTGTATATTTCCCAGCAAAGACATCTGCCTAAACAGACCTGCTTGCTTTCTCATCAGAGACTGGTAACAGAATGATTGCTGTAGATACAAGGAACCACACAGCTCTTTCTATACAAGCATACATTATTCTGAAGTAAAATGCATTACAGAGAAAACTTATAAAAAAAACAATAAAAGAACCTGCCCACATGCTAATAAGCCTACTGGACATCACCCCACCCTACGAGTTTCTTTGTGGTTACAAGTTCATCAGAATTTCCACTGAGAACAAGCACATCATCTTATGGAGGCCTCAGAGTAGGCTAAGTCCTTCCAATCCTCCATAAGGACTGGGGTCCTCCGTGGATCAGGGATCCTGTCCATCTGCTGGATCAGGAGGAAGGTCCTAAATCAGTTTAAAACCCAGACTTTATCCAAAAGTCTTTTCTTTGTCTGTTGGTCTCTGGAGAACCCAATTTGAACTAGTACTGTATATGCATATCTCCCCAGACACTGTTACATCACCTCTCTCTACTAGAGAAGGAACATACAATGCCACAACACCACATACACAACTGCATTTTTATTACAATGTACCCCAAAGGCATTAATCCCATTTCAATAAGATTTAATTTAGTTCAATAAAGTTTATCTTAATTCTATAAAGATTGTTTAGGATATCTTCAGTATATCACATCCAGTGTAGGTCATCATGCAGTGAGGGGGTCAAATTTTCTGATAAACTGGATTTGGAAATGGATTTAGAGGAATCATAGAAGGCTAGGATTGGAAGGGACCTCAGGAGGTCATCTAGTCCAACCCCCTGCTCAAGCAGGGCCAACCCCAATTAAATTATCCCAGCCAGGGCTTTGTCAAGCCGGGTCTTAAAAACCTCTAAGGATGGAGATTCCACCACCTCCCTAGGTAACCCATTCCAGTGCTTCACCATCCTACCAATTAAAATGTTTTTCCTAATATTCAACCTAGACCTCCCCCATTGCAACTTGAGACCATTGCTCCTTGTTCTGTTATCTGCCATCACTGAGAACAGCCTTGCTCCATCCTCTTTGGAACCCCCCCTTCAGGTAGTTGAAGGCTGCTATCAAATCCCCCCTCACTCTTCTCTTCTGAGGACTAAATAAGACCAGTTCCCTCAGCCTCTCCTCATAAGTCATGTGCCCCAGTCCCTAATGATTTTCGTTCCCCTCCGCTGGCCTCTCTCCAATTTGTCAACATCCTTTCTGTAGTGGACGGACCAAAACAGGACACAAAACTCCAGATGTGGCCTCACCAGTGCTGAACAGAGAGGAATAAATTACTTCCCTCGATCTGCCGGCAATGCTTCTACTAACACAGGCCAATATGCTGTTAGCCTTCTTGGCAACAAGGGCACACTGCTGACCACTATAACACCAGGTCCCTTTCTGCAGAACTGCTGCTTAGCCAGTCGGTCTCCAGTCTGTAGCAGTGCATGGGATTCTTTCGTCCTCTGTACCTGTCCTGGTTGAATCTCATCAGATTTCTTTTGGCCCAATCCTCCACTTTGTCTAGGTCACTCTGTATCCTATCCCTACCCTCCAGCATAACTGCCACTCCCTCCAGCTTAGTGTTATCCACGAACTTGCTGAGGGTGCAATCCACTCCAACGTCCCGATCATTAAAGAAGATGTTGAACAAAACTGGCCCCAGGACTGACCCCTTGGGCACTCTGCTTGATACCAGCTGCCATCTAGACATCAAGCTGCTGATCACTACCCATTAAGCCTGACAATCCAGTCAGCTTATGTTCTATCCACCTTCTATTCCATTCATCCAACCCATATTTCTGTAACTTGCTGGCAGAATATTGTGGGACACTGTATCAAAAGCTTTACTAAAGTCAAGGTATATCATGTCCACTGCTTTCCCCACATCCACAAAGCCAATCATCTCATCATAGAAGGCAATCAGGTTGGTCAGGCATGAGTTGTCCTTGGTGAATCCATGTTGACTGTTCCCAATCACCTTCCTCTCCTCCAAGTGCTTCAAACGGGATTCCTTGAGGACCTGCTGCATGATTTTTTCAGGGACTGAGGTGAGGCTGACTGGTCTGTAGTACCCTGGATCCTCCTCCTTCCCCTTTTTAAAGATGGGCACTATATTTGCGTTTTTCCAATCATCTAGAACCTCCCCCAATTGCTACAAGCTTCCAAAGATAATGGCCAACGGCTCTGCAATCACATCAGCCAACTCCCTAAGCACCCTTGGATGCATTGCATCCAACCTCATGGATTTGGATGTCCAGCTTTTCTAAAGCTTTTCTAAAGCATGCATGTCCAGCTTTTCTAAATAGTCCTGAACCTGTTCTTTCACCACTGAGGGCTGCTCATCTCCTCCCCATACTATACTGTCCAGTGCAGTAGTCTAGGAGCTGACCTTGTATGTGAAGACAGAGGCAAAAAGAGTAACAAGTACTTCAGCTTTTTCCACATCATTTGTCACTAGGTTGCCTCTCCTATTCATTAAGAGGCCCACGCTTTTCCTGACCTTCTTCTTGTTGCTAACATACCTGTAGAAATTCTTCTTGTTACCCTTCACATCCCTTGCTAGCTGCAATTCCAATTGTGCTTTGGCCTTCCTGATTTCACTCCTGCATGCTTGAGCAATTTTTATACTCCTCCCTAGTCTTCTGTCCAAGCTTCTACTTCTTGTAAGCTTCCTTTTTGTGTTTAAGATCACCAAAGATTTCTCTGTTAAGCCAAACTGTCACCTATCATATCTACTATTCTTTCGGCACATCGAGATGGTTTGTTCCTGCACCCTCAATAAAGTTTATTTAAAATACAGCCAGCTCTCTTGGATTCGTTTCCGTCTCATATTATCCTCCCAGGAGATCCTGCCCATCAGCTCCCTGAAGGAGTCAAAGTCTGTTTTTCTGAAATCCAGGTTCCATATTCTGCTGTTCTCCTTTCTTCCTTTTGCAGGATCCTGAACTCGACCATCTCATGGTCACTGCTACCCAGGTTGCCATCCACAACCTGGCATCCACTAAAGAAGCTGAGGATGGAGGTTGAGGCTTCTAATGTCTGACAGAGCAAGGAGACAATCTCTTTTCCTCAGCTCCTTAACTCTCATACAAGTGGAGGCTGGTGGGGTCCTAGCATCAGGCAGGTACCAGGCATGGAGGGCTGAAGGCAGCCCTTCACCAAGTGAACAGATCAGGGACGAAAAGATGACCTGCACTGTAACCTTGATCGCTGGATAGTTCCTGGTTAGACCACATTGTTTGTGTCTTATCTTTCTTCCTGCATATCAGGGACAAACATTAGTTATCTAGAATATTCACCTTGCAAGAATGCAACTGAAGAGAATGTATACATGAAAATAAGCACTTCTGTGCAGAGATAAAATTGGCACAAACATGCACACACATGTATGTTGCTATTTCAGCATAAATTAAAAATGGATGGAAACAGAGTGGACCTCTGATTAAACAACAAACCATGTACGCTGGAAAGCTTGTCTCTTTTACCAGCAGAGGTTGGTCCAATAGAAATATTACCTCATCCACCTTGTCTCAACAAGTACAGAGTCATTTAGAGACCTGTAAATTCATGCTGAAAGGAAATTATGTGGGCAGATATTTCACTTTTTTTTAAAAAAAAGTCACTTATAAAAGTACGAAGAAAAATATTCACTGGAGTGTAGTAAATAAAACATTCACTGGAGTGTAGTAAATAAAACCTCATTTATTCTATTAAGTTTAAAACAAGCAAAAATAAAAACAAACTATTTCAGTGAGTGTGTCTTACAACCTGGAATCCACAAGGGCTGAAACATCAGTTAGAACAATTGAAAAGCTTTCACGTTTCACAGCCATATACCCTCAGTGGTATCCAATGGTGGTGCATTAAGAATGATCGGAGGCTGGAGCTATTGAACTGTGTAATGTAAAGGCAGAGTGGTCGGATACTATGCAGAAGTTTTCACAGCCATTATTATTGCTAAAGCTGTTGGAATTCTGTGAGTAACTGAGAACTTCATTTTACGACAGTGTTAGTCAAGCACCATTTCCAAGCAGAAAATAAATGTGAATTGAAACAACACAGGAGTCATGTTTTACTCATAATGATGCAAAAGACCTCACCACAATCTTTTTAACAGGCTTCTTTCAGTTAGTAACCAGCCTGGTTTAATGAGAATTAGTAGCTATATTTCCCTTATTATATAAAACTACAATGGCAAACCATGCATGAAGTTTATTATGTTCTGCTAATTATCACTTCTAGAAGCAAAGGCAATTGACTAAATGACCCATTATTAATATTAATTATTTATAAAGCACCATATTGTAGGTCATTTTCTTTCAGCCTAAATTATTCTGTGAAAAGTTTGATATATATTTTACAAAAACCGAATTAAAGAAAAAGCTATTTTACTTCAGTTTTTTGTGGTGAGTGCATTGCTTCTCATAAACATATACAGAATAATACCAAGTACTGTACCGCATAGCTTGCTCCATCTACAATGGAACTACACTAAGTAATCTTTACAATCCTATGAACAAGAACATATTTTTCATTTTTTACAGATGGAAAAGTTGAGGCTTAGAGGTTAAGTGACTTGCCTATAAAGCAGGAGACAAGACAGGATTAGAATTCAAAATTTTTCATTCAGTCTTATGTTCAGACTACACCTTTCCATCACTGACTCCTATGTAAATCATATACTATAACAAAAATGAAACTTAAGCAAGGTATTCTTTTTTATAAAGAGAATTTAAAACATTCCTGAAGCAACTTGAACCAAATATTTACTATGTTTTTCAAAAGGAGTTTGCATATTGTATTTTCAGTGTCCATTATTTTCATGTTTAGTATCATGTTGCGCTCCAAAGAATACATTCTACAGATGTTGGAAGTAAAGCAAATGATATTTCAAATTTGAATTCAATTATGGTTCTAATGGCTACTACATTTAAAACTACAGAATTCATCATTTTAGCACTTTGGAGTAAGTGCAGTAGTGCATCTGGGTATCAGTGGTTCTATAACCAAATTAATCTGTCTCACTGCTTTTTTTAAAATATAATTCAATTTTAAAATAAGACTTTAAATAGGGGCAAATGAACTAGTTCCTTTAATCAGTCAGCACATTCTGTATGTTATTCAAGATAGGGAAAAATTCAAGAAAACAAAACTTCACACTACAGAGCATTTGTAATATATAATCTATTACTAAAATATAATTCAAAGAGCAGAGCTGGGGAGGCAAGGTTTATGGTCTAAGCAATAGAACCAAACTACCTAGAGACACACCCTGGCGCCATAAACTCAAATCCTAAAAGTGTAACTTCATACTCCTGCTGCCATCAGGGAATAATACAATTTATCTTTTAAGAGGAGACCCTAGAAGAGTAAAGCCCTCCCTGCTACTTATGGATAAAGATATGACGACACTTTTCATAAGAGTGGGTAGATGTTGTCATACTGACCCTTCCCCCTTGTGAAATTTCCTCCCCAAAGACGACCTACTTATATGCAAGTAAATCAGTTGGCTGATAACTGAACCATCTACCTGACAGGCGACTTACCGGTCTCACAGACTTCCCCCCAAGTCAACAAATGAGATTGCTAGGAATTTTTTCACCTTAATTTTTAAGTAGGAAACTATGGAATGGATAAAATAGAATGTAGGTCATGTCATTTACTTGAATGTCATTTTGGATTAATATAAATGAAAGTTTTCCTCAACCTTTCCTCATTTTTGTCCCTTATGTCTATCCCTCATTTTATTTTTTATCTATCCATCTCAGAATATTGTTAGCAGTGATGGATGAGCTTATCTTGAAAAAATAAGATCTGACCTGAACCTTCATGTGCATTTGAGAAGGCAACTTCAGCCACATTTTAACTACGGAAGAAATGGCTAGATTTTTTTTTTTTTTTTTTAAAGACCAAAGTTGAGCACAAAACCAATTTCAGGTAGTGAAACAAGTAGAAATTTCTTTGGAAAAATAAAAAGCTCTTTTCTTGTAGCTTTCCTTTGCTTAAGGACAGGATTCCACTCAGTTTATATAGTTGGGTTCATATTAACATGATTACCTTTGGCAGGCAGTTACAATAAAATATAGGACCTTTCTGAAGTAATGTGCTGTTGTCTCAGTAAATATATAGATTGTTTTTTGTTTTCTGATAGACATAGTATAAGCTGATCTATGTTTTTGAGCTCTGTATGAGAAATGGTCTGACCCGTTAATAACCCTGACCTATTTTACTCTGTGGAAATGAACAATCCTTTTTAAACTGTTGACCCTTCCTGCTTCTATTCCATTTCTAATGCAACACCACTTCCTTTTTTTTTAAATGAAGGGGAAGGGTAGATCTGTCAAACAACACATTTGGATTACAGAGTTGCATTAGCTACAGTCGGATAGAAATTTCATTTCCACTGTAAACACCTCTTTCCACCCACTGATAACTTTTTAATAAGTGTGAGGAAGTATTTAAAATACTACTTTTGCAAAGCTTCTTGATTCTCAGTTTGAAACTTCTGAATCAACTGACCAACATAAATCAACAGTTCACTTGTTTTTTTTAAAAAAAAACCATAGCATATTCCCACATATAACTTCATAATATCTATTTTTAAAGCTTTTATCAAGGCACATGTAGTCTTGAATAAGAAAGAACAGTTTTTACTCATTTGAAGAAATTTCACTTGGAAATATGTAATAATCTATGGAGCATGTGCAGCATACTACTGCGGCCATCAATAAAAACTGAACATTTGCAGGCTTAGGTACCTGCAGTAGTCACAGTACCTTCTTTCCTTTATGCACAGCAGGAGAGATTGTGAGACAAGATGTACAGGAGAGCAGCAAACACCGAGTAAAAATGGGATGCTTTCCTTGCTGGTTTAACCATGCATTGAAGTGTAATGATCACAAACAGTAGGTATGTGTTTTATTGTTCTCACGACAGTTGGGACAAGGGATGAAAGGTGATTTGGATTTGGTAATCTTTCAGACAGGAAGATCATGTCAGCAAGTTTATACACTTTCTAAGAATTTGAACCTCCAATACAAGGTGAGCAATCAACTTTTCAGTTAGTCACCTGCACAGTGATTCAAGCTAATGACAAAACTTGTACAGAAAATATACAGGCGCATCATGGAACGATGAAATTATGTGAATGACAATAAGTTGTTACTGAGAAGTCATTGGTTAGATTATTTCTATGGAATAGCTATGCTGATCTCAATGTGTCTGCTCTCCTCTGATTTAAAAAAAAGTGTTTCCGTACTTGAGTCAATGACCTTCAAAGTAAAAACAGTCTTTAAAAGAAAACTATATTATAAATACTTAGCAGGTCTCATATAAGTTTACTTCTGACAGAAGAAAAACCATACACCCCTATAGATAGTTATTTTTGGATGCAAATATTTTCCTCACAAATAAAAAGAACCCTTGACTTGGATTCCAATTCTATGTTCTCAACATCCACATGTGATTTTCATTTATTCTTCCAAGGCAGCTAATTCATTACCTATTTCACAAAAGACCTATTTTCAATTACTTCCATCTTTCCCAAACAATCACTTTCTGAGATGCAATTCCTTGTGCTAGTTCCTAGCCCAGAGGCAACTCATCTGTGCATGTAAAAAGCATGAAGTGTCCATTCAGGTATTCTGAACTGGACTTTTTACAAAACGTAGGTGCACTTTTTGCTGGAACAACATTCCCTTTTCTATTTCAGTATTTATTACAAGCAAACCACTAGGCTGTAATCTCTTGAATTCCTTTCAATATATAGAAAATTAGAATTAAGTTTCTCAGAGCAATTTTTAACTCTCTCCACATACATATATGTGTTTTAATAAGGTCTTTCATTAGACAACTAAAAAAAAAATCTACTTCTCCTTCATTACTCCTACTTACTCCTTAATTTCTCACCCAAAAGATCTTCTCTTTTATATAAACCCTTTTGGGGAAGAACTATCTTCATATTATCTTGTACAATGCAGAGCATGCTGTTGGAGCGTAACAAAAAATAAATTACAGCAACAACAAAGGGCAATGTTACACTATTAGATAGATGATATAATGTAATATAATGAAAAGGAACTGCATTTTTTCTCTGTGCTGCCACTGCAGTAAACTTGTGAATTGTAAACTCTCTGAATTTTATATTGGTTTTTGTTTCAATTATGCCTTTTTCTGTAACTAATTAGAGACTCCTACTTATTACAAACATTTATATGGTAAATACATGAATTATTGAACCAAAATTGAATTATTCCAGGAAGTTAATGGGGGGTCGGGTGGGGGGGGAAGAGTTCGGTTTGTTTTGAATTTCAAATAATATAGTACACGTTTTGGTGTGAGAGAGAAGGAAATGGAAGTTTTGTCCCTTCCTTTAGAAATATAACATTTATAGGTTCTTAGCTGGAGACAAACAGCAGAGCTTTATTGTACAAACACAGTAAATGACATGCCCCCAAAACTGTACAATCTGCATGTAAAATATACTTCAATAAATGGGGCCAGATACACTTCGCTAGTGTGAATTGGTGTAGCTCTATTGACTCCAATGGATGGGATTTATCATGCAGTACAGACTGAGGCAACCATTTTCAAAGCCTAGTAAAAAAGGATTTGGTTGGTGTACTTTGATCTGGATTGAATACTACTAAATTGAGAGCTAATTGGGGTCTCCATTTAACAGGGGCCTGTTACAACCATAACGCAAAGAAGAGAGAAGCACTCTGGATAGGTTTATAAGAGGGGAATAAATACCTTTTTGCTGAAATCAAATTTATGTACCAATATATGATTCAAGAAATGTTGTGGCTGCTAGTTTAGACCACTATCAGATGAACGGAGTCTTCATTTCCCAGTAACTCCATGGTAGGCAAGTTAGAAGTACAGCTACTCAAAGTGCAATCAAAATATTCCCAAAATATAGAGATTTTACTTTCAGATTAAGAGAATTATTAAACTAACTCCCTTCTACAATTTACAAGCGGAAGAGTATGAGCTGTGATTGGCCTCTCTCTGGAAAAACATCTTTCAAAGTTATCTAACATATTTATTCTGGAAAAAAGGCTTTCTGGAGAATAGCTTGAAAGCAGCAGTAACTGAATTCCAATTTCCAATTCATCCCATACCTTGTTCTTAAAAAATATTATAATGGGCTGGATGTAATGGTATTGTAGCTCTAGTGGAATAATTTGTCTCTAATTTCCCAGGGAAATGCAAATATTTTATCCCAAGCAGTGACATAGTTTTCTTTTTGTATTTATATCAATGGCTCTACTGCCCTTTAATCAAAAGATAATGCAAGAGGGAACCTCATCATGGCTCATTCAGCAGTGTATCTTAACTAATGTTATGGTCCAATATATAATCACTCAGCGTAAGTTCACACAAAGTGCAATTCACAGAGTATGCAGATCTGCATAACTATTAATAGAATAAGCAAACTTCCATCTTTATGACATAACACATATACCCTTCGGGTGTTCGCTGATATTCACAATTTCATTAAAACATGCTCAAAGAATGTGTGACTAAGTATGCCTTCAGGACTAATAGAAAAATAACCTTGGACATCTAGTCCTGAAAACAACTTCCTTATGTATTTTATTTCAGACTTATTTATGATCTACAATTAATCGGGCTGTGGAACAAGGTCTCATGGTTAAATTTTCTTCATCATAGCTAAGATCTTGGACACATCTTCCCTTAAGCCTGTCGTAAAATCAAAAAATGAAGGCAATTCTGCTTATAACACAGTTGTGATTCACATTGAAGTCTATATTGTAAATGTTGACCTCCTAAAGCAAATATAAAAGAGATAATCACAGCTAACATTAAACAGATACGCCCAATGCTAGCTCTACATAAATATTACAGGGGAGATTATAACAATTAAGGATTTCATCATCGATTTATTAGTTTTACAGAGAAGTAGAGTTTGTGTTATACCCAAAGCTAAAATGAACTGAAATGATAATGCACAATGATTTACCTTTTTCAATGTACACATGTGATCCACTTAAACCAGGAACTATGAGATCAAAACTTCACCAGGAAAACAAAATCAGATTGAGACTAAAATGAGATTTTTGAATTACTCTTGATCAGAAATTAGTTTTCATCAAGAATGAGAATGTCACTCCAAGAGAAAAGGGTAACATTTAGTTCAATTTGTCCAAGATCATTAGTATATCGCTCTGGAGACATTTTGCTGTCCTATTATCCAGTATGCTCACCCAAATGTTATTTCCAGTATCAAGCTGCTGGGAAACTTTCAACTGGTACAGAAGGTGGACAGAGATACTTCTTCAACACATTATAACCTCAGTACTTAAAAATGAACAAAAGTGAATATAAAACTAAAACTTAAATGAGATGAGCTGAATACTGCTTTCACTCTACCGGTAACTCAATGGTCAACTTACTCACATTTTCCACAAGCATCTCTGCACACCTCTTCCACACTGCCCTCAGGGATGGGAAAAACTTCCCAGTTAAATTTGGAAAGCCACCATATTACCCTCTGCAATCCTCCCTGAAAGCCTACCTCTACAGTGATGCCCATAAATCACTATTGTCTGTCAGTCTCCTCTGACTAGTCTGGCCACGGAAACAATTTATTCAAAATGTATCTTTACTTTTTACAGTTATCTTTTGTCCCCCCCATCCCAGTTTTCTGTATATTTATCTGTTGCATCTTCTCATCATCCTGGT
Organism: Emydura macquarii macquarii; assembly: GCF_026122565.2. NCBI lineage: Eukaryota > Metazoa > Chordata > Testudines > Chelidae > Emydura > Emydura macquarii. Next base: position 4,719,557 of record NW_027132983.1, on the reverse strand, counting down.
TTGACAGCTCTCTGGGTCAGGGACTGTCTATGTTCCACTTGTCTGTACAGTGCCTTGCAGAATGAGGGCCTGAATCTAGGCACTATCATAGGTTAAAGATAATGAAAAAGCAATCCACATGCAACATTGGCTAATGGAGTGTTGATGCACTGAAATATATTTTAATTCAGCACATCAGTCCTTTCATGAGTTCTGAAATCTTTAGCATTCAGACACTAAAACAACCAGAAATATCTACAGTGTCAATCTCCAGTGATCAAATCACAGGACAAAGACTGGACAAGACACTCCAATTCCTGATCACAACATGCACACCAAAGAGCATACTATGTGTGTATTGAACAGGAAAATAAAAATTTAGCATTTTCCCATTATTTCCCTTGAGAATAATGATGATCATATACCAGGAACAAGAGACACAAAACATGTAAAATGGTAAGATTCTGAAAAGATGAAACAGAGGCCCAAATTGAGAGAGGCTCTCTCCATCTGCATCTATCGTCTATCAAGACTGAGCTCCTCAAGATTTGGCCCAATGATAGGAAAAAGTTGAGTTACATCTCTCAGCTCAGATGTGTCTTTTTAGATTTAGTCTTATAAAAGCCACTGCATTAAAATACCTGCTCTGAGCTGTGACACAGCAAGGCTTACATTTACACTAACCAGTTGAGAATGGAAGGTTCAACTGAGTCAAATCATCTAAAAATACAGCTCAGAGTAAGTAGAATGTAATATTCCAACTACTCAAAACCTCTGAAAAGTAGTAACAGAAAGACAGGCCTTTGCTTCAAAACTCCTTCACCATAAACATATGTGGCATCTGCTGACAGTTTTTTGTCAGGCTGCTCAACAAACTCCTTGCCCTATACTTGATTATTACTTGCTAAATCCTACATATCATCACTCCTAGAAATCATGCCAGGAATTATAAGAGGCACAGCGTTTTGTTAACAAATTCTTCAACAACAAAAAAACACATTGATTTGGATTTAGTAGCTCACCAGAAATTGGACTTATAATTGCCCATGTTTCTGTAAATATATCATCTCTGACTGTATTTTGGATGACAGCTTTTAAAATCCTATTAATGTTTACTTTGGCCACTCCAGACAGTTCAGTACAAACTTGCAAATAGACAAAAAATCATTTCAGAAGCCTAAAAGAGTCTCCGTCTACTCTCTAAATGTTCCAGCATATGGCATTAAGACTAAAAAAGCACTATTTGCCATTTCAAATGATAAACAAATCAGAGCATCAGAAATCAGAATTTTGTAGCCTCTTGATCATCCCAGCATTGTGGAATCTACAGCCATATTCGAAATCTGCTCTTTCCAGAATGTCCTCCTTTCACAGTGAGTTAAATTCATCCTCTGCTGAAATTGGAATGAATATAGACCATTAATCCCACCAATCTAATTCTTCACATTTCAGGAATAAAGGTCCCAATCCTGCAAAGTCTTGTGCACATGAGTAATTTTAAACACATGTAGTCTCACTGAAGCCATTGAAAACTATTTGTGCAAGCAAACTTGCAAGCATACAGCTTGGGCCCTGAATCACACTGATTCAACGATATCAGGGGTTTTGGTGTGTAATAAGGCTTTGTTTTTCGATCCAGGCATGGAAGTATTCATCCCTCCAATAATCAACTGTATTTTTCCCCTAATTTAAAGAACAATGACTGATAAAGAATATATTAAAACATTTCCATTCTTAAAAAAGCAAATAATAAAATGTGTATATTTTTGTATCTTCTACTCTCATTTTGGGGACCCCCACAGTATATAATATTTTATGATCAATGACAGGTTATTAGAATATGTACAATGCTTCAAAAACTGTGCTGCTTCTTCTGCCATGTGTTTCATATAATTGACCACAAAAGCCTACTTACCAGAATTTTTGTAGTATAAGCACTGTTGATGGCAATTGCATTAACCAGCAAATCTAGGGTTTTGCCTGGTATAGAATCTGGGTCAGGGATTTCTTTGTAGTGAACATCACCAATGTAGACTTGTACTACTGTCATCCTGTTGGTTGTTAGTGTCCCTGTTTTGTCAGAGCAGATGGCCGTAGCATTACCCATAGTCTCACAAGCATCTAAGTGGCGGACCAGATTGTTATCCTTCATCATTTTCTGACAGAAAGCAAAATAAGAAGTCTTCAAAATTTGTTTGACAGATTTTTTAAATCTCTTATCATACTAAAAATGCATGAAGTTGGAAATGACTGTTAAAGTGAAGTGCGTCTTTACCAAGGTGTCAATATAGAGAGCATGTAGTAGTCACCCCTTAAAATGCTTGCCAATTTTGCTTTTGATTAATGGATATAGTTACATCAGAATTTGCAGTGGTTTTTTTCCTTCAGCCTAGAGCCCTAATGGTGAAGATTTAACAATTTGTAATTAACTATTTAAAAATAAACTTCCTGCCAGATCAACAATTTCAAATACTGAAGCTAAATGACAACAGCATAGTCAGACAAAACCAGAGCTATCCACCTGTAAATCAATGAATATTACTTGATTTTAATCTTGAACGGAACTGCAGCATTCTGAAAATTATCTGTTCTGGTAAACTCTCTTTATTCAGCTTCTTTAGACTCTCTTAGTATTGCAAATCTCAGTATTATTGAATTTGTAAAGTAAAATTATATGCTCTTGCATTATAAAAATGCAGCATTATCAGTGGGGCTGGCATCTTGCACAAATCTGCTTCTGTGGAATATTTCCGAGTATGGCTGTGACATTTACCCTTGTTATATTATCATTAGTTTGGGCCAATGTGTCATACTCTTATTCAAAGTAGTACCTAAATCCCAAATGAAAGACCCTTTGAAGACAGTGAGATTATTCATGGAGCAAGGCACTCCCAAATGCAAACAACAGTGTATCACAATCTGGCCCTGCGTATGTGAGATCATGTATTTATGCGACGGATTTACAAGGAGTTTACAACGTTTAATGGTTAGCACACCCAACTGAGAGTCTGGACACCTGGGTTCTATTTTCAACTTTTCTACTGCCTGGCTGTGAGACTATGTGCAAATCATTTCACAACTTCATGTTCTCTCTGCCTCAGTTTCTCCCGGTGTAACATGGAGAGAACAGAATTGCCTACCTTTGTAAAGCACTTTGAGATTCTCAGCTGAAAGTTTTATATAAACACAAAGTATTATTAGTAGACTAGATTTCTAAAGTAATCTGAGAATACACAGTTTGATAGGAGAATAATCTACAACTCCAGAATCCCAGTTTTAATTCCCTTAAATTTCCTAATGGAATCTTTTACATTAGCTATGGGCAACTAAAACAGCATTTAATAAGACTCACACAAACACATGTGGAAACCCATTTCTCAATATAGAGAGTTTCTAAAGAAAACAAAACCTTCCCAAAACCTACATTGATACACCAGGAAATGGGAAGATAAGCAAATATTCTATACAGAAAGACTGTGCTTCTCCCATTAATAAATTTTCACAGTGAATTTCTGATAGACTGTCTTCAATAAATAAATATCTTTGTTTGTTTAGTATATTTTTCTGCAATGCAAATTTATAGAAACATCAATACATTTATTTTGTTGCAATTTTTACTATGAAGTGCCTTCAATACATTTAAAGCAGCTTCATTCACAGTACACATTTTGATTCTATTGAAATGTGATCCAGCTTTCCCCCAGCCACATAAAAATAAAACAGTGAGCCACTACCAAACTAAAAAAATATAGAGAGCTGGTTGAAAGAGCTCTTTTCCCCCATCATTGCTTAAGGTGCTGCTTACCTTAACAGAATAAGCCAGAGAAATAGTGACAGCAAGTGGAAGTCCTTCAGGAACAGCAACCACGAGCACAGTAACACCAATGATGAAGAACTTGACAAAATATTGAACATAGACAGGAGTGCACTCTGGCAACCACTGCTTCTTGTTGACAACAAAAGTGTCAACAGCAAAGTACAGTACCAAAATTATTACAGTAATGGCAGACATCACCAAACCTGAAAACACAAAAAGTAATTTAACTACAGGGAACAATATTAACAAATCAAAGCATTTGTAGTTTGAACCCAACACTTTTATCTAATCTGATCTGACCCTGTGTTTTTAGGACACAGGAAAAAAATCCCAACATCAATATTAAATTAATGGTGAATGATATAAATGTAAGATCACGAGACCATAGTCCATAGAAAAAGTTTAAAAAGGAGCTTTTGGATTATTTATTGCATTACTCTGAATGAGAGAGAATTGAACTCTATCCCACACATGTGTGTCATCACATTTATTTTTAAACCACTCTAGTATCAGTGTTTTATTGATCACCCTTGGAAAACTGTTCTATCTGCTTACTTTAATACAAAATTTCCTGTGTCTAAACTAAGTTTCCTTTTTCAGTTTGAAGGCCGTTATTCTTTCTAATACAAAACAAATCTATCCTGTTATAACAAAATTAACCTCCGCCTTTTCTGTGCTATTCCCTCACAGGTATTTACACGCCATTTTGTTTTCACGTTTTTCTTTTCTTTTCTTCTCTTTTCTTTTCTTCTTTTTTAAGTAAAAGCACATCTTAATAGATCTTGGGGAAAGGATCTGTTGTTGTCTTTATTTTTCTATAAACTGTTAGAATATCTATCTGTTGAACCAGTGGCTTGGCAAGATTGCAAAAGTAAAAGTGCATTTTGGCTACCAGGACAATCATTTACAGAGTTTACAGAAACAAAAATAAACAGCAGTGTTTTCAATGTGATGTTTTGTTCCCAAATGTTAAGCATTTGACAGTGATGCACAGCACTGTGCAGAAACAGGATATTTCAAAGCAGTAGGAAATCTTACCACCAAACAGCTGCATCCACCCTATCATTCAGATTTATTGGACATACATTTATCACTATTTTACATATGCAAGAATTAGGAAACACTCTGGTCATTTTGAATTGTTATAATACTTGTAAGTTAAATGTATTCACAGTTAGTTCATAATCTGCAACTCTTCTGAAACCAGGGTAACTATAATTGGTGCCATATGAACAGGTTTGTCTTATGTTTAGGAAGGATCATAATCTGCGTTTTTTTTGTTCACTAACCAGGACTGCATACATTATTCTAACTTGTATCAGGTTCATAAGTTTAATAACAGGGCAAATATTTTAATACTTCAATTATTTTAATATATTTCAATAAAACATCTAATAACTTTAAACTAATGCACAGGATTAATACAAATAAAATATTTGAAAGAAATCAAATATTCTTCTAGCTAAGGCACTCTACCACAAATACTTTATGCTTCCTTCTTCTTGCCCCAGCACTGAAGGAAGTAGACCAAATCATGGACTTCTATGTCAGTAATTTCATTGGGACAAATGCTGCCTTTTTTTTTTTAAATTCAAAGCAAGTAGATAGGGGGTTCTCTGTCAAAATTAGGCACAGGATATCTGGCTACATTTATGATGAAAGAAATTTTGTTTGTTTGTTCACTTTTTGCCCCTCCAACGGAGCTGGTACAATTTCATCAACAGTTCACATTTCCATCAGGAGAAAGGGGCAACAGGAGAATCTTTCTATCTGAATTTTTTTTGTGACATTTATATCTCTTAACTGACATGTATGAAGAATGCAGCGTAGTTGTAAGCATGTCTATCCCAGGATATTACAGAGACAAGGTGGCTGAGATAATATTTTTTATTGGACCAATTTCTGTTGGTGAGTGAGAAAAGCTTTTGAGCCAGACAAAGCTCTTCTTCAGTTCTGGGAAAGGCACTCTGAACTTTAAATGCAAGGTGTAACAAATTGTCTAGCATAAGTAGTTAGCACACATTCTGAGAGACCATTCAAGGTACAGTAGCCCATTAACACCTCTAAAGTCATAAGACAAAAAGAGGGGGTTAGTGTATTACAGATTGTTATAATTATTATATAATATTATATAATATTATATATTATATATTATATATATTATTATAAGAAGCCATAAATCCAGGGTCTCCATTCAATATTGCCTCTCTCACCAGAAGAAGTTGGTCCAATAAAAGATATTACCTTACTCTGCCACCTTGTCTCTTTATTTATGAAGAAAACTATTTGAAACAGTACTGATGACTATTAACAGTTAATATTACTAGTATTAATATTAACCAGAAGGAATATTGTATCTGATTTTAATTACTGTAAACACAATAACCACAGGCTTTCTAGAAAATCTTGTCCCTCAGACTACTGGCTTCTGTTTTATTTGCTAGCTTGCTAAAGTGGTTATTTTCTTTTATAACCATAAAATTTATTGAACCATGAGCCACATTTCCAAATGTATCATTGCCATCATTTGAAATCTAAAGCCAGGACAGCCTAAATGATTCTTTGGGGTCTTTGTGTTTGAAAGATTTATTCATCTATGGCCAAATAACTACAGCCTTCATAGTTCCATTGTAAAGAGTTCCCAGATTTGAACCAGAGAATCTAAAGAGCATCTGTCTTCTATGCCTAAGAAATCAAATCAAAATTGCTCCTGCTGTGCCAAACTGATAAGAGTCGGACTCCTGATCATAAGGGACAGGCTCAACCAATCAGGGAAATGAAATATGATGTGACTGATCTGCTTTATACCACATGACCTATCCTAATAAATGAACCTTTACTAGAAATACACAACAGAGAGTAGCAATATAAAGTTTGAGTATATTCAATATAGTGCAAGATGGCATTTGTGGAAACAATCGAAATTTGAGTGAATCACTGAGAGATCATGGATGCAGCTGAAATCCAAACTAAGGCTGATTTTAAGTACACTATCATCAGCAGTTTATTTTTCATCCTTTTTTGAAGGAATGGAATAAAACAGTGTCAGATTTGGTAAGAAGTTACTGCGGGGGATGGAAGAGAGGTAGAAGCAGAATTATAACAGAATCCATAGAGGGAGAAGAGGACATGACTCCAAGCCTGAGATGATATTATAGATTTTGAATGCACATTCTTAGGAGCCCTGAGGGGACAGGAAATTAAATATCTTATAATTACTGCACTTGGGAATACTGGCTATAAGAAACTGCACTTCATTCTTGATTCAAATATTCATAACAACCCAAGTTGCTTAAAGCTTCTAGTTTCTCAGTGTTCAAGGTCTATAGGAAAAAAGATCTTTGGCATACAATTCTAGAGTACTGTAATAATTACTTTCTCAATATTTTTTTTTAACAAAACACTATCTCTTTTCACAATAATTTGCTTTGAAATCCTATGAAATGGTCCTTACCATAGCGTGTTACCTAGTCAGTGACCCATTCATACCTGCTTTGCCTATTTGAACAGCCAGTTTGGTCAGTTTTCCCTGGAGGACAGATTTCTCTTTCTTGTGCATGTTAGCCTTCTTCTTGTCTTTGTCATCTCCTTCTCCCCCTTCTGCACTCTTCAGTGGCTGCATCTCCATGGCAGCAGCACCATCCTGCTGCTTGGCTAACAATGCAGAAGAAAACTGTTACCCCAGAACTTTTATCCAACATAATTTCTACCCTTTTATTTTAAAGAAAAATCTCTGATGTTGTTCATACATGCTAAATTCAACTTGTAATAATCCCATATACGTATTGGTGGTAACATGGATGATTAATTAGGAATATACACAGTAGCCTGACCCCACAACCAGATGTCCACAAGGGGCTCTGCTCATCTGCACAAGAGTCTGCTCATTTGCACGATCAAGGCCTGAGACTGTAAATTCTTTGGGATATGTCATGTGACTTTAAAGTGCCATGTAAATTTATAGCAATCAATACCTCCTTACTATTAATAATATTGTGTTTTTATGTGTGCACACATGTGCGAGTGTGTATATATCACCCTTATAGACATGCCAATTGTTTTATCTATGAAACTAATATTAGCTCAATATTGCAGTATTTTTTAGATAATCCCAGGGTCTGAAATATTTCAACTTCAATCACCCTGCTGATTGTGCCTTCCAGTACCATTGAAAAATATATGTGCTGTCCTGCCCCCTACCAAAAAAACCCCTTATGCATAACATTTCAAAAAACAAAACCACTCCCTTCCTTCAGCAGAGATGGACTTTTATGGTACCGGGACAGGATAGAAAGTCATAGGGAATACTGCAGGTAGTAAAGAAAACTTACCCTAGTATTTAAGGCAACAATAGTGTATAAGGCAAAACTTCCTGTGTGTGGTCAGTATGTGTCTATAAGGTAGATGGACTAGATTACATGAAATGGAATGAAATAAGACAAAGCCATTCTGCTCAGATTTGATATACATCATCACTTGTATGAAACCATATTAATTTGACTAGGAGATTGAAAGACTCTCCCAACTTTAAGCCATTATTCATGAACTGTCCTTTTATTTAGCAGTCATCTAGCATGACAGACTGAGTTTATCTCACCATTTCCTATTGCATCTCACACTCTGCAGGAGTGCATCTAAATAATTCTCAGAAGAAAAAAATACATTTTACTAATTTGTTTACTTGACAGGTTCTGAAGTAAACATGGTTAATGATCTCTTCGGTATAATGAAAAAACAATTAAAACTTTTCCAAAGAGGAAGACAAATATTTACATTAATTTCTTCCTAAGAATATACAGTATATTAGAAACAGCTCATGCTCTTTAATTTTCTTATTATTCAACAATATCCAGGTATTAGTGTTTTTACATTATGATCCAAGTCAATTAGCATTAAGATTTGCCTTTGCTATTGCTATTTGTAGTGTTATTTACCTTCTCCTGCAAAGAAAAATATGTTTATACAATGTCATTAGCCAAACAAAGCAGACAAGACTTGAGTAAAAATAGGGTTTGGACATTTATTAGCAATAAATATCATAAGCCTGGATTTGTAATTTGCACCAAAAAAGAATTCATAATAAGCTTTGTAACACACGTCTTATGTATATAAATGGTATATTTCAAACTACTTTGATATTTTAATCTGTTCGAATTCTGATAAGTGAAAATTCTATAAACTACCATTTATTTTTTCTTGCATTTCCAATATTTCTCCGACCTGGGTTTACAAAGTGTCTACTGCTCAATTTCCCCCCCCACATTTGCCATCATATTGTACGTTCAAACAAAGAAGATATTTTCCCCACATATTCCCAAATTGTATTTTATTTGCCAAATGAAATCTAACTACATGCTAAACATAAAAATCCACAACCTGCTTAATATGAAAGAAGATTACCTTTATTCTGGCTGTTCTCCATATTCCCATCCTGCATTTTGCCTATAGGATGAAGAATTGTAACAGACAACAGAGAACAGACAATAAACAGTCATCACACTGACAGAACACGACAATGGGAATTTAAATAAAAAGGGCAGATGAAAATAATGAATGTGTTTTATATACATATTTATGATACTGGCATTGTTATGTATTTATTTAGATGCATGAACAAATTTAGTTGGACAAACTAAAAGTACCTCAAGTCCAATGTTTTACCAGCTAAAATAATGCCAGTCTTGTTTCCCTATAGAAATTAAAATAGTGGTGCATACATTTTCGGGAAATTAGTTACCTAGGGAAAAAATATAATAAAACATTCAGCATGAGCTAAAACTAAAGTAGTATTCTCACACTACAGTTTCATCCAGATATAATTTAGTATGTGGTTTTACAAACGTATGCCAAAATTAATTCTAACACCATCAGTCTTGATTTTAAAATTGACATATTGGAATTACATATCCTGGAAAGGTGATATTTACTCAGCCAAAAAATGTTTTGACTCACTGTAATAGTGAATGTGAACTGACTAATACTAGACACTTTGGCAGCCTAAATCAAACCTGGCCAGTTTCAAGTTGCATACAAATCTTGGAAATGGGAGGCCTTGTGCATCTTCTAAAGTGACAAGAGAATTTCTCATATGGAAAAGATCAACATTTGAGTGTACAAATGTTATATGCACATGTTGAAATACATTCTTATCTTTTGTTGGCCGCTGGGTGTTCACAATGCTTAATATAAAAATTGCACTCAGGAAGCAGAGTACTTAAAACATTGTCATGGCACTTTTGGCCCATTCTTCATATGAAATAGACAGAGATAGTTCGCCAAAAAATATAGCAATTAATTCTTGTTCCTTAGATGTTATATTACAGCTGAAGTTAACACATAGGTGGGCATCAAAGAAGCAGAAATTGTGCTTCAACAAGTTTATTAACTAACTCTAGGTAATACCGGAACACATTCTTACAGTAACATAATTGGGTGGCTAAGAAAGAGACTGTAGAGGATTACTGTTTTAATCCATCTACTCGTGAGTGTCTTTTTTGTATTTTCTGTGTTTAGAGGTCAACAAATACTGGATTCTGTTTAAATAAAATTCAAAGACCAGAAAAGTCAACACAGCCCCTGCATCAATACTCTGCACTAATAGACTATGATTTCTGAGAAATTTAGAGAGCTCAAACAACAGAAGTATTGTAAGAAAAAGGACACTGTTATACTTTGATGTTCTTAATACTCAGAAGGCCATTTAAAGCATAGCAGAGTACACTTCCATTTTGGATTTACAATGCAGTCTCTCTCTCTCAGGTCAGCCATCCTTGCATCAATATCTTGTCTATATTTATGCTAAAACTTAAAGCAATTATTTGAAATCGTAGACTGTTTACATTAGAAGACAGTAATATTTTGCAAGGGATCATTCAGATCTTTGTTACCAGTTCTATACTACAAACACGATTTTTCTTTTGCCAGCAGCAAGACTTTTTTTTTTTAATTACAGTAATTGTTCATTCTGAAAGCAGAACAATTTATAAGTTCATTTAAATGAACATATGTTCAGCTTACTTTGACAATTTTTTGATGATACAACAATCTTTATTCCCACATTAGAAACAACGTGAATTGAATAATATATTTCAGAGAAAGTGATATTTATGTTCAGAAGACTAATGCTTTTGATTAGACATGCCTCTATCAACTTTGAAAATAAAGTAAATTTATTTTTATCTGTACAAAGCTGCTCAAACATTTTTGTATAATCTTAAAATTACAGTAGAGCATAGTTAAATGTAGCATCTGACTGTCTAAGGAAAGTTTGACACTAGACTGGCTTTTAATATATATAGCAAAAGACACCAAATATCCTTGGAGATATTGATTTCTGACCTGAGGAAAATCCTTCTTTAGGAGTCAAAGTCTTAATTTATTTACAGAGCTCTTCTTCTTCAGAAGAGCTCTGTATAGACTCAAAAGCTTGTCTCTCGCACCAAGAGATGTTGATCCAATAAAATATATTACCTCATCCACCTCATTTATCTATTATACACTATACCTGTTGCATAATTAGGAATAGCCACATTTGATCAGACCCATGGTTCATCCAATCTGATATCCCATTTACAAAAGTGGCTTGTATAGGATGCTTTGGAGCAAGACATAAAACCCACACAATGGACAATTATTGGCAACAACATGGACAAGCTACGTGGGAAATATCTTCCCCATTCTGGCAGTTTCAGGTTGATTTATATCCTGAAGCAAGAGGGTTGCTATCCCAATTAAATTTTTATCCTACCTAGTCGAATTACAAATATAATATACAAGTAGTATTCATGTAGAATAAGTGACTAATCCTTTTTTGAATCACACTAAATTCTTTGTCTCTAAATTATTCTGTGGCAGAGAGTTTCAAAGCTTAATTATGCATTGTATTAAAAAGTATCTTCTTATTTCTTTGAAATCTGTTGCATGTGAATTACACTGTTGATTTTTGCTCTTGGCATTATGAAAAAGTAAATCAAAGCATCTCATTGACCCTCACAAATTATTTTATATATTTTAAGTGTTTTATATTTATTTATTCGTTTATCCTCTATTCACATTCTAAATTAATCCTCCTCCTCTTGAACTCTCCTCACAGGAAAGTTTTTCATTACCACTGATAATTTTCATTGCCTCTCTCTGGACCCTTCTTATGTCTAGCAATGTCTTTTTGAAATGAGGTGAATAGTGTTAACCACCATATTCTACAGGAGTTCATATCAATGGTGTCATTGATTCACATTATGGTTTTTTCCAGTATTATTCGCTATCACTTTTCTTAATACAACTTAACATTTTGTTGGCTTTTTTGAACAATTATTTCACATCAAGTTGATATTGTCACTGAGATGTCCAGTGATTGCGTATGGGTCTTTTTCTTGATTAGCTAGAGTTAATTTAGGATACATCAGTGTGAGAGAGTAGGGAGTATATTAAATACCAAAATCAATTGATTAATAATGGCAATATTTCTTGAATAATATAATATATTTGATGAATACATTCAACTAGGCTCCAATTTTTCCTTCCATTGTGCATTACCTTGCACACATCAATACTGGATTTAATCTGTCATCATATTGCCCATTCATTTAGTTTTACTTGGCTCTTTTGAAATATCTCCCAATCCTTACCCTTGACTGACTAAACTTTTATTCTCAAACACAAGTTTTACCAGGATCACTGCTAAACCTCTTTTCAAAATTGTTAATATATCAAACAAAAGATATTCTAAGAACAAATTCCTGGTGTGTCCACTATCAATGTCCTTCCATTTTGAAAACTGATAATTTCATGAGAAAACTTTGCTTTTCTTCCTTGCTGTGACTGCTTAGTTCCTTTAATTCCCTCTTGTGAGGAATTTTATCAAAAGATAAATTATGCCTATTAATTCTTCTCTTTCCACTATTCTGTTGATTCCATTAGAATTCTAACAGGCTAGAGAGGCACAGTTAGTTACGTTGGCTTGCCTCTACCATATCATAATTATCTAAGTATTTTATAACTTTATCTTTAATTTCTGTTTCAACTAATTAAGGTATGAAGGCTCATCTGATCTAATGAAAAGAGAACGCTTCAGGGAACAATAATATATGAACCAATCTATTACAAATGAAATAAAGTCTGGCCATGCCTCAGGGTCTAGCTGCACCATTTCCCAGGGTATCAGAATCATAACTAGGTCCATTGCTGTCCACTAACAGGAGCATCATTGCTGTTTTTCAAAGAGAGCACACTTCTCTGCTCTTAGTAACACTGCAAACCCTGCACACCCAATCTTCCTCAGTTAGAAGCAATATCAGCATGTTTCTGTAAATGAGAGAGAAATTTGAAGACTGATCCACAAAACATATATGTCGGCAAAACAGTGGCTGATACTGTCATGTAGTAAGAAAAAATTTCAAGGATATCCTAACATTGCAATTTTGTCTAGTAACATACACGCTAAACCCAATGGTTAAATGGCAAGTCAAATATCAAAAGGTGAGGTAATAACACACCCTCAGGCACTGACTGTACAAATGTATTCATATTGGGAATCACTTCTTAAGACTCAGGTAGACAACGTTCCCTTCAAACCTCTCAGTCCTGATTCTATTCCTTTCCTTCAGACATGATAGTTCATATAACCAGCAGAAGTAAGAAGAAAGAGTAAAGTAACTTTATTTTAATTCTAATTGTTATTTTTTGTTATATCCAACTCAGTATGATTCTGTGCTGCTGTTCCCTGTACTTTGTTGTGTTTTCTGATACACAATTTCTCCTTCTCATGTACAGTACTGACTGCTCTAACCTCTCCAGGTAACTTCACAGTTTGTTTCTGTCTTCCCGTGTGTTTTCGCACAGATCCGTAACTTGGATTACAACTGAATTTAGACCAAAGAAACAAGTGATCGGTTAATACAAAAAGAGGGCACAATGGGAGCACGGGGGGCGTAAACGTTTTTTGGTTTTTGCTGTTCCAAAAAGCCTCTGGGATCCGGAGGTGAGTCCTGCACTGGACTACTAATTAGCCGGATGCAAGGATTTGGAATATATAGCCATTGCTGTAGAGAGGGACATCGTCTTTCATTTTGTGCTAAGATCTGAGCGACTATCCCCCTTTGCCTATCTATGGGAATGCTTTAAAACGGTACGAGGGATAATGAATGGAGTAAGTGTCATTACATTTCTTTTCTCTGAGGCGATTTTTGCACAATCATCTTCCTGGAAATGAGGGGGAAGGGAACAGTGGTAGGGGCTCTGAAGGCAATAGAAATCCATTCAGTTTATTACTATTCCTGTCCCTTTTCTAACCTAGAATACCAGGTTGAGAAGCTTGGAGAGGAGCATCATATCCCACATGATGTGTTGTACACATTACAGGCTTGTGACAGCCTCATTAATTGCACTGTGAAATGTGCGTGGGCTGCACTGGTCAGTACCACCCGCTTTGTGTGTTTTGTTGCATGATTTTTATGTTCATTGCATTGTGTTGCCTTCAACTTTATTAAGATTTCTGTCCTTTGCAACACAATCTGTCACAGTCAAGCTTCTTGTTACCATTAAAAATGATGATTTAGTTGGGGTTGGTCCTGCTGTGAGCAGGGGATTGGACTAGATGATCTCCTGAGGTCCCTTCCAACCCTCATCTTCTATGGTTCTATCATTCATTCAAATCTAATTTAGGTCAATGCAGCAGGATAACCAAATCCTATTGCTGGCATTAGGGTATATAAATCACCACAAATAATTACAGGAATCCATAAGAGTGACTTGGAAACTGAAAACTAGGTGACAACTGCTCTTTAAAAACTTTGCAGCAGAACCAATTTTAATTACATTCTCCTCTGTCAGAACACTCCTAGGAAATGTATGGTACCGTAATGATTTTTCAAACTATTATCTTGCTCTGGAAATGAACTATTCCCTCTTTCCAGAGCCCATCTAATCTCACAGGTAAACAAGATCAGAAACTTACAGCAAGTGTGACATATAGACAAAAATATGATGGGAAAAGTGCTTAAAAAGAATTACTAGTGGCTCCTTCATGTTGTGTAGACTCAGACACAGTGGGTTAGCAAAGTTGAGACTGATAGCAATGGACTATCTCCGATATCACTATAATGAATAGCAACCTTTACAGAATTCTTTTCTGCAATCACTGTCTAATTCAACTTCCCCTACAACTCTGTAAATCCAATATATTAAGGCATTATAACTTATTTAATAGGAAACCCAGTGGCAAACATATGCAAATGTCCTGAGATCATCACAGTTAACAGTAGGTTAAACCAGTGGTTCTCAAATAGGTGTTCCCCTGGGGGTATGCACAGGACTTCCCAGGGGTACATCAACTCATCTAGATATTTGTCTAGTTTTACAACAAGCTACATAAAAGCACTAGCAAAGTCAATACAAACTAAAATGTCATACAGACAATGACTTGTTTATACTACTCTATAGACTATAAACTGAAGTGTAAGTACAATATTTATATTCCAATTGATTTATTTTAAAATTATATAGTAAAAAATGAGAAAGTAAGTAATTTTTTCAGTAATAGTGTGCTGTGACATGTTTGTATTTTTATGTCTGATTTTGTAAACAAGTAGTTTTTAAATGAGGAGAAACTTGGGGTATGCAAGACAAATCAGACTCCTGAAAGGGGTTCAGTAGTCTCAAAAGGTTGAGAGATGCTGGGTTAAACAATCTTTTAACTGATAACATCTCTCTTTCATACAAGTGTGGTATTTCAGTATGAAAATATAAGATGAAATAACATTAAGTCTCTGACCTGAGCCCCTCAAAAGCAAGGAAATCCTGAATTAAGAATAAGGTAACCCTCTGTTAGGCAACCGGAAATACAGCCACTCCCAAATTCCAAAAAGGCTAATCCGTTATTCCTAACTGCATTTCCTGCAAAGATTTCCAAGTAACTGTGAAAGTACAAAACTGTGTTATGCTGTCAAATGACAGACAGCTGTGTTTACTCCTGATGCTGCTCATGTTTAATTCTGATCAATTCTAAAGAAAACTATGCACGCTCATCAGGGAAAATGTGCCCCCCAGTTTCAACACAGGAAAAGCAGTAATATCCCTGCATTGTCGTAGAATTGCTAGACTGGATTCTAGTAAATGAATTTTAACAAATGTGAAAAAGAATGGACAAGTTCATTGCAATTGGGAAAACTGGAACTGTGCTCCTTTGTTCTGAGTTCTGAACTGTCAAGAAACTATCATTTACAGTCATATTCTTCCCAATAGGATAATATACTTCCAAAGATAATTGGGGTTCTGAGCAATTTAGCTTCAATTACGCACCATGATCACACACATCTTTAAATGCTATGTTGCTGAACACACAGGCATTTAGTGCATGACTGTGTGCTGGCGGGGTGGGTACAGACAGGGAGCTAGAGCAGCAGAGTATTTTAAGGCACTCAGGGTTATAGGACAATCAGTGACACAATCTCTCACTGGTCTGAACTGCACCCCAAATTGTTAGACTGGTTTCCTGACAGCTTGCCTGTCCAGCTTTGTGGCAGCCTGCCTGTGTTCTCGCCTGCCTGAATCCTGGCTCCCAAGCTCACAGGTCCTCTCTGCAGCCCACTTCCAGAACTTGCAGGATATATAGCTGTCGAGCAGCCCACCAGGCTGACTGCCCCAGAGTTGGAGCTCCATTCCCTTTCATGGAGAAATCAGTGCTCATTACAAATCAGAATGAAAACAAATTTTGAAGTATCAAAATCCTCTGTAAAATGGAATTAACTTTCTCCATTCAGCTCTAGTGTCAACTGATGGCTGGAGACCTAAACTTTAAATAATTCTCTGGTTAATTTCCTGAAAATATAGACCTCAAAATAAAAACTAATCCCCCTGCTACTTAATATAAAAGGACAACATTACACCAAAACTGAAGATAGTCAAACAATTATAGTAGTAATATTAAAGTGGTGGATGCCTCAGTTAGAAAATGCTTTTAACATGCATTTGCCAGAGTATGACCTGAGAACAGAGAGTGGGAGACGGATAAATATTAAGTTAATTGGGTTCATTCATCTATTTGAATGAGGAGAGAGAAAGGATTCCTCCTTGCTTTGCTTGCTCCAGTCCTCCTTCCTCTGGACTTCCAGAGGTTCCTGTGGCTCTTAGGAGATCTGCAAGAGGCCTGGAGTGTGTTTGTGGGTGAGAATAAGAGCATGTGTGGAGAAGGCATGGAGCAACATGTAGTTGCTACGGGCAATGAGGGATGCATGGAGAGTGCTTCAGGAGGAGGAGACAGGACACAGGAAGAAGGCAAGCAGTGTAAGGTTAAGTGTAGAAGGTCAACAGCAGAAAGGAGAATGAGGTTCGTGGAAAATGGAAACACAGAAACAGCAAAATCAGTCATTTCACTCCTCCTGCAGGCCTTAAGAGTATAGTTGCCCAGGAGCCCCACTTCTGAGCCTTAGAAAGTGGATCGAGTCCCCTCCTCCCCACAGGCCTTTAGCAGGCTTGTTGCTCCACTGCCAAAAGAGGTTTGACAAGATACCCACTTTCTTCATCAACCCACTGGTCTGAAGCAAGACCCTAAGTAGGATCACTGGAAAGCTAGCAATCTTGTTTAGCTCTATGGGTGACTGATGATCTAATATTAATGAGCAGTGACAAACAAATTTCCTAAAGTTTGCTGTCATTGTTGCTCCTCAAGACTTCGTCACAAATATTTTGACATTACAAAATGCATTTTAAAATATATAATGAAAAGTGTCTCTATGTCCTTTCTGCACAACTTTCATTTTAGGGGTTGCTTGTTTGTGTTTTCCCCCTATTTTAATATAGATTGGCAAAAAACAGGAAACTAAAATTTCAAATTCAAAATCTTTAAAGAGAAGTCCATCTGTCTATCTACACTTTTCTGTATTCAAAAACATAAACGCACTCATAAAAAAATGAATACCAAACAATTATTCAGGTTCAGTCGTTAACTACTGAAAATTAGGAAAAAAACTGTTGGAATTTATAGGTATAGCTTCTTAACCGGCTATCATTACAAAAAGCATGCTATGGCAACCAACAGGTTAAGTATGTCACTATAAATCCAACCAAGTAAAAAAGTGTATTTTTCTGTTTTGAATTTACTTTGACAACTGAATAATTATTGGCGTGTCATAATCTGCTTTTTGTAATGTATTGATTTATAGCTACTGTAGAGAAGCACTTCCTATAGCAGTGTTACATTATTTATTACACATCTTAATTTATAATATATACTTTTTTGTTTGAAGATATTTTCTGCTGAGAGCACACTAGATATACATTCATGTTTCATGAAACAGAGAGAGAGAGAGAGATAATCAAGTCCCAACTAATGTCTTGTAATGTTTTACTTTTTTGCTTTAAAACTTCACGTACTCTTAATTTAAAAAAAAAAAAAAAAAAAAAATTGGTCCATTGTAACTGCTCTTGAAAAGTGAATCACCATCGCTGCTGTCTTGAAAAAGGTATAGTCATAGTACAGACAGGAGCCAAATCTTGGAAATTACCCCTACCAGTCTCACACAAGGCACTTCAGTCCTAACCAGTCTTGGTTCTCCTCAGAACACATGCTGCCAGGCATGCTGAACTGGGACGGGGGATTCTTATCCATATGGATCAAAGTTCACTAGGAATTAAGCTGAAAGCATCACAAAAGAAGATGGGGAAAAAAATCACAGGATACAATCATCTGCATGGAATCTGACTTTTTAACCTTGTGCATCACACAAGATGTGATTTTGGGAACCAAAATTCTGAGATGAGTATAGACAGTGACTACAATTTCCTGGGGGGAAAAATTTTTGTACACCACTTGATTTGAAATATTGATTTAATATTACTGTAAACTCCACCACATTACTAAGTGGAAATGAATAAGGCCAAACACAGCAGAATGGAGAAACTAAGCTGGAATCACATAGGGCTCAATCCTGCATCATGTTGCTCAAACTCTGGCTCTGATCCTGCAGAGCACTTAAGCAGCTGCTTAACCTTATCAGGGCCAGAATATCAGCACATTGAAGAACTGAGCCCTTAATGTAGAATTGGTCCTTTAGGGCATTAAGGGAAAACATCTATCATCTTTATTGTATGCATATGTTTGCCTTAAACGAAATATACTGCAAATACATTTATTATAGCAATAAAACACATCATGGCAGGGAGAATGAAACAGTCATTGTTAATTTAGTGGTTCTATATCTCTAAGGTTTTGTCAACCGGTGGAAAAAAATGGCTTGGAGGTTCCACTTTTCCAAAAGGCGTATAATATATATAAAATAGAAATGATCTATTCCATCATGGTCTCTGGTGCTGTAAAATAGTGCATAATTATAAGGAACAGATTCTGCTGCACAAAAAGTAAGGGATTAAGATTGCACTATGTAAACGATAATCAAAAATAAAAGCTATTTCAAAGCCTAAACTTCTATCTATCCATTCCATTTATTACTATAATTCGACTACCAGAACAGGTATTACTAAGGTATTAGCATGCTAAGAATTGGGGTCAAGAAGCTGTACTACGTTAAAGTCAAAACTGATGTAATGGTATTTTATAGTTTAAAAAAAAAAAAAAAAAAAAATTCAGCCCTTTAAACAATTTATGTCAAAGGACACATACTGGTATAAGAGTGTTTCTCTTTTCAATCATAACCTCTGTCAAAAGGATGCTAAGAATAGTGTTTAAAAGATGCCACCCAAGTGCTACATGTTGCATTTGATCCAGATTCCTGACCCCAGTACTATTTCCAAAAGCTACATTGAGACCATGAGTGCTTATAAGAGTGCCACTTGGAAAAACAAAATGTAAAATAAATGTATAATAGTGTTCTGTTTCAAATCTATGTTAAAAAAACATGTAAAGAGCAATCTGACACAGAAAACATTAAGAAAAGGCAACTTATTTTAAAGCTTTTGAAACAGAACATACTTTAAAAGTTCTTAATCACCATTTTTTATTAATGGCAAAAGAAATAGCAAAATTCCTACTTGTTCCTCCCCCATTCTTAGTTCAGCATGAAGAAAAGATGTAAACTGCTAGTGAAACGTAATATTGTTGTGGCATCTCTTATAAGCTACTGTACAGTATACAGAGTAGGAGCTCTCACAGGGTAATCACATGCACATACAGTATCTGTGCAGTTCATAAGAGGAAAAGGAAAGTTTATATAAGTCAGGAGAGAAATCCATCAAATAAAATAAGCTAGGTGTTCTTGACGTACCATTGACTAAGCTGGCATTTGCATTATCAGTGGTATTTGCACCTGCTGCACCATCTGTAGCTGAAGGAGGGTGGGAGGAGGGATGGGAAGAATCTACTGAGTAATAATGGATAAAAAAGAATAAATAATATGAACAAATTCACGTGACAGAAACAATAATATTTATGGACTAATGTGGCTTTGTTTTCTCCAAAAAAGATTTGTTTTAAATTAAGCAACATAATGTCTAAAAATGAATGTCATTACAAAGATGTTACCAAAGTCAAAAAAACTCATACATGGAATATTTAAAAAAAAAAAAATATGAAAGACACATTTAACAAAGTTAACAGAGTTGGTGACAACTGTCTATACATAGTACTATGTATTTCTATACCTCTGCTCCTTTATGCAGATGCTTTATTTACAAAAAAAAGTTGACTTTAAATTGGCTAAAATATAATTTGGCTTGAATAAATGCATTTGTAAAGCCCATCAGTATTTATAAAATTGTATAATATATTACTACTGACACAGCTAGTACACACTGTATATAGGTCCAAAGGTATGCTAGGATAACCTATTTAATATGCTTCACTGATTTAAATAGATTACATTTTTCAACAGTACATATAGAAATTTTGGGAAATACAAAATACAGCAACTTGCTAAATTTGGTCCCTGGTTTAAAATAATTAATTTCCACAATTATTAGGCATTGCTCAATTTCCTCTATGTTAAAAATGAATTATAACAGAAAATAAAACCCTACTTTAGATTTTAACAATATTCCTTATTTTAAGGGAACTGGTCAGTCAAGAGGTTCCTCTAGAACAGGAGGAGGAAAAGTTCCCTGAAGGTTTTGTGTATTATTGCTAATTTTCATTTGCACTAGTGTGGATAGAATAATTCATAACGAAAAACGGATTCAATGAATTTTGCTTTGCTTTCTGTTGGCTGATATTTCACAACAGAAACCACTGTCACATTTACTTCTTTCTGAAACTCATGAACTTCTTCAGGGTCTGATGCTTGGCCCACAAATGATAATTTCACACTGTGCAGGTTGAGATATTAAACTTGATGTGAATAGCGGCATTTCACATGAACGTAGTGTAAAATGAACACAATAAAATACAGAATTTGAATCCACCAGGTAGTACATACATGCAAATTTCAAATCGCATGTTTGATTACAATGCTCATATCTCATACTGTACTAATTATTTACATTTATTTTCTCTCAAGTTGGATACTTTCATTAACCAGCACAGCACAAAGTGCTGGTAGCCAACTGCACATTTAAAAATTCAATATACAATAATTTATTTTTCGTGAATTGAGCATTCAATCTTAAAATTATGATTTGCAGTGCTGGTAATGCTTTAGCACTCAAATGTTTGTTGAAAATAAACATGAAAGGGTCTCAAATTATGTCAATTTAAATCAACTTTTGAAATTTGAACAAAATATTCAAGGATAATTTTTTCACCCCGGATTTTTTCAGCCCTGATTAGCACCACAATCAGTCAGATGGCAGCAGCTAAAAGTCTTATCCTTCTATCTGATCCGATAGATTTTTTACTCTACCTGGAAGCTGATGTCCATTCTCCTGTTTCATACCTGTATGGTGATTTTTACAAAATGTTAATGAAGATAAAGGCATACAGCTAGAGAAAACTGAAATGTAAACACACGACTGGCAGGATTTCAGAAGACTGCAGGCTTATATAAAGTGAGCATATGTTTTAGGGAATACGGCCCTGATCCTTGCACCCAGCTGCATGCAGGCAGACTCCTGCACCTCCATAATGGTGCTTGCAGGATAATAGCCTGAATTTTGAAAGCATTTGGTTCATGTTGTAGTTGTGCAGTTCCAATTAGAGTTAAGGTGTGTTATAAGAAATTCTTGTGCATTTCTCTGAAAAGCCCCTCCCTTCAGTGTTTCTTTAGAATCGCCATGTGTTCCATTAATCTGCCACGGCAGAGTTGCTTCTTTTTATTTAAAGACTACAAACAATAGAGCTTGGGATATACACCAGTATATATACATTGAGTAAGAAGATCCAAAGCGGGGGTTCTCTGTGGTCCAAAGCAGACACTCTTTGCAGACAAGCTATGGTAGCTCTAAACAAGTCTTGACATTTTAACATCCCGCTCACCCTGCTGATGTGGACGGTCAAAACAGAAACTGTTGTTACTGTTAAAGGCCTGATTTTACTCCCCCTGTTTCCAATAAGAGCAGGCTTGGGCCCTAAAAATGTGGTAAAACACATCATGACATAAAACCGTCTACCTTGGGAAACTGCAAATATTTTCTCTGTAATGCTCCTAGCCTTTATTATGTGTAGTGGTTTCTGTGTATGTCTGAGTGGAAGTTATGTGGTACAAATGTCATCAAATCATTCCTCAAGAAAGAATAGGTTTTCTTGTAGAAATGTGGAGTTGAGCACAGTCACTTAGGCCTTCATGACAGTCCCTTCTGCCACTCTTCAGTAAACGGGGAATTTTAGGTCCTGAAAACATTCTAAGTCTGCTCTTCTTGTCTGCAGCTTCAAATATAAAAATATGCAAGGCAGAAGGAAGAGAAATGATATCCCAAAGGAACATGTAGGTCAAGTAAAACCTTTAGGTGAAGTTATAATTGCTTTTTTACTACTCACAAATTATGAAAATGTGAGATTTTCTAAAAATGATGTTTCTTAACTCTTAAACACAACTGAATGCTAGAGGAGGATAGTTAAAAAAACCAAAACCTTTTATACTCAGGCCAGAAATGCAGCAACCAGACTTGAACAGATTACAATGAAGACTGTAGACATAAACCTGGACAGAAAGACATTAAACCAATTTTCTGCTTACTGTGTAGCCCATAAGCTTAGTAAATTCTTCTGACTTTATCCTACAATAAGGTCAAGATCTAAAGAGACTTCTTGATTTGACTGCCTGGCACATGAAGTTAAATCATACCCTCCTTTAAGTCTTGCTGCCACTTAGACTGGTTTTCTTCCAATACTGTACTCCTGACCTGTCAATCTTGAGAAGTAAAAAGGTATCTATGAACGAAGTGTGCTTAGCAAGTTAATCCATTACAAGAACTACAAAGACACGCACTACCCTTTACATCACCAAAAAGGCACAGCTTTTATTTTTCTTAAATAAGGATGCTGTTTCTATGTCTCACTTATGAAGACTAGTATTATGTAGATGTAAATGTATGACAGCACAATTTGGGCCAAATTTAGGTGAGTGTAGATTTATGTGTGAAAGTAAAATGTGTTGATGGGAATATACACCCTTATTTTTCCATTCATTTGATCACACACTACAGTTTGTAAATTAAAATGAAAAACCTTTTAATTATGACACATATATTAGTAATATATAGTTATTGCTGTATTCCCTTAGACATGTAATGGCCAAAAAAAATATACATGAAAACAGTACTTTAGATACTGTTTCAGTTGAGGGGTGCTTTGCCAAGAAAGGGCCTCCAAGAATGATTTGAGAGCACCAAGATATGTTATGAGGGGGTTACCTTTCTTATCTTTCTTTTCCTCCTCTTCTCCACCAGCCCCTAACAGAGTAAAGATTATGCCTGTCTGAGAATTCACTCCTACAGCAGTTACAAGCATTCGACCAGAGCCCTCCATGACATGGGTACCTGAAATGACAGGATACAAGAAAAGTTAACAATTTTGCTAATGCTTCATACAAATACTTCCTGAATGTACATTTAAGACTATTACCAGGGTAGACAGTGAGTCAGATTCTGATCTCAGTTACACTTTAAATCTAGAGTGACTCCAGTCATGTCAGATGCCAGTGAAAAAATCCCAACCACTGTACAAATAATAAACAGTTCTTAACTACAAGTCTTAGGATGTCTGCGTGTCAACTAAATAGCTGAAGTTTCTTTTAAAACACATTTTGCTGTTTTTGCAAAATGTTTTTCTCCTGTTTTATGTGAAAGACGCACACAAAATAAAGGGGGAAATGAAGCACATAGGAAAAGCAGCAAAATGTATTATACACAAAACAATGTCAAATGCACAAGCAAAATGAAAAAATAAGGAAAATTTCTCATCTCAGTTACAGGAATCTCAGTTGTTACTTGTAATACA
This sequence comes from Emydura macquarii macquarii, assembly GCF_026122565.2. Lineage (NCBI taxonomy): Eukaryota > Metazoa > Chordata > Testudines > Chelidae > Emydura > Emydura macquarii. The sequence continues at coordinate 4,695,441 of NW_027132983.1, read as the reverse complement.
ATATCTTCAGGTAAGTATGATTTTTAAATTGATCTCACACTTTTAAATATATTGAAAGCATTGCAAAGTGTTGCACAATTAATTGTGTTTAACAAATTATGATTTACTAATTAAATGATAATGTTTTTCAAATTACATGGAGAAGTCTACACACATGATAATGACTCAGTCTGAAAAGGAATTTTTGCTATGGGTAGGACAAATTAAACTGATAAAGGAATTTTTCTGAAAGGGTTCATCTATTCAGTTAACATATAATTGATAATGCTAACTACATAATCTGAATACTAAAGGTTAGTTCTGCTTTGAGCAGGGGGTTGGACTAGATGACCCCCTGAGGTCCCTTCCAACTCTAATATTCTATGATTCTATTAATCAAATCCCTTTGGAAAAATCGTGTGTGTTTTATTGTCTAGAGATTGCCTGTTTTCAGTTCTTATAGCCAAACATTTGACCCACGTAGACATGTCAAATGAGGGACCTACATTACCCAAACCTATCATGCCTGTCTACATGGTGTTTTAGTCTGACCAGCATGTTGCACACTAACCGGTCCATGTGGACCCTGCAGGCGTGCACTAAAAATTCCCTACTGCGCATTATTGTAATCCCATTTCAAACAGTCCTACTTTAATGTACACTAGGGAAATTTTTAATGCACACCAGCAAGGACCAGCAGCGCCAGTGGGTGCATTGCATGCTGATGCTGACAAAAGGGCCATGTAGACCGACCCTAAATCAAGGGTTCTAACTTTTTCACAGGGGAAGCCACATCTTGAGAAGCTGTCTCAGGAACTTCCCCCTACCTGTGTGCATTTACACAGAACACTTTCCTTTCCAATTGTGGTTATGTAATATTCCTCTAGTGGCAATTACAAGAATTGCTTAAGTGGAACATTAATGTTGGGAATATATTTAATGCATTTTTGCTATATTTTAATTCAATTTACTGGAAACCAAGAAAAGCCAGCACCTTGCAACAAAACAGAAGTCTGGGCACCAGAGAAACTAGTTTGAGGACCTGTGCAAGAAATTAACTCAGTATTACATGGAACTAAAACTGCACCTTCTTAGGAACATTTCTGGATAAATAGGAAGAGGGATTCTTGTCATTTTAAGGAAGAAAATGCATAAATAGAATTTACTGGAAAGAGTTACAATAGTTTACTTCCCAATTTTGGAAAAAAAGGGACAGAATTTTAAAAATAGAGAATTTGCAACAAAGATTACTCTAGACAGTTTTATACTGAGCACTCCTATACAGGTTTTTTAAGAAAAGAACAAGCTTGTGGGATATTGTACTTTTAAGGCAATTTAATAAAAAGAATATGAAAAAGTGTTGGTTGGTCAACAAAAGATAAGAGCAAATGTGCAAAGGACAGAGCCAAAGCTCTGACAATGCTGTCATTTAATTTAATGTTAAAGCCCTAATCTAAAGTCTTTAATAATCAGGTAATGATTGGATAAAGGTTTTAAAGACTAGACAAATCTGATACTGGTTTACCCACTATCTAAGCATAAACTAAATAGTGAAAGCTGAAGAGTAGGTCATTCTATGTTGCCTGTGCGTTTGTAACTTTTCCTTTATGAATGCTGAAATATTTAGAAAACAAAGGGGAATAAGGTTGGAGAGTCACTATCCTAAATGGTTTGTATGTCTTTTGTCAGTTTAGTATGCAGTGATATTGCTGTGCTAATCCCAGGATATTAGAGAGAAAATGTGGGCAAGGTAATAAAGGTACTACCTCACCCACCTTGTGTCTCTAATTTGTTGGCTTAGAACAGTTTTATGAGCTGTCCCCCCCCCCCCAAGCATTGAGAACGTGGGTCAGAAAGCAGAAGCCACAGGATCTGCATACCACTGGCAGATACAATTGTTGATCATTCATAGAATCAGAGAAATGTAGAGTTGATAGGAACATCGAAAAGTCATCAAGCCCAGCCCCCTGCGCGGAGGCAGGACTTAGTAAATCTAGTGCATCCCTGACAGGTGTTTGTCCACCCTGTTCTTAAAAACCTCCAAATATAAGGATTCCACAGCTTCCATTGAAAGCCTATTGCAGTGCTAAACTACCTTATAGTTAGTACATTTTTCCTCGTATTTAACCTAAATCTCTCTTGCTACAGATTAAACATATTGCTTCTTGGTTTACCTTCAGTGGACACAGAGAAAAATTGATAATTGTTTATAACTTCTCTTAACAAAGATTTGTTATCAGGTCCCCCCCCCCCCCAGTTCTTTTCTCAAAACTCAACATACCCGGGTTTTTTAACTTTCTCTCAGAAGTCAGGTTTTCTAAACCTTTTATCATTTTTGTTGTTCTCCTCTAGCCACGCTCCAATTTGTCCACATCTTTTCTAAAGTGCATTGCTCAGAATGGACCCAGTACTCCAGCTGAGGCCTCACCAGTAATGAGTAGAGTGGGAACAATTATCTCCCATGTCTTACATACAACATTCCTGTTAATACACCCCAGAACAATATTAACCTTTTTCGCAACTGCATCAGGTTGTTGACTCATATTCAATTTGTGATTCACTATAATTTCCAGATCTTCAGAAGTAATACCACCTATCCAGTGTTTCCCCATTTTGTAGCTCTGATTTGATTTTTCCTTTGTAAGTGAAGCACTTTGCACTTATCTTTATTGAATTTCATCTTACTGATTCAGACCAATTCTCTAATTTGTCAAGGTTGTTTTGAATTTTAATCCTGTTTTCCAAATTGCTTGCAACCCCTTTCATGTTCGTGTCATCTGCAATATTTTATAAGCACACTCTTCACTCCATTATCCAAGTCACTAATGAAAACATTGACTAGTACCAGACCTAGGACTGACCCCTGCAGAATCCCTCAAGATATAGTTTCCCAGTTTGACAGCAAAACATTGATAACTACTCTTTGAGTTGGGCCAATTCTGAGAAAAATCCCAAGGTTGACTGTCCTATGCTGGGACCTAGATGGAAGGGCATGGATGTGCTCACCAAGGATGGGAAGTAAGCAAATTCAAGCTGGGGGAAGGGGAGCTACTGCTTTGAACCAACCTTGGAAGAAAGATCTCAAGGATCTAATGCAGTAGACTTGCCAGGAGCTGGGGCACAATTGGGTGCAAATTGCCCTAGTGGATATGCATCAGAGAACTGGCACTGTGCCACGGGAGACTAAATTTCTGTCCAGTTAGAGGAAGGCTGGGATACTGACCAACCAGTCCAACTGACTAACTTGAAATGAATAAATGCCTGGTTGATAGTCCAACCATTTGCTACAACATGGGCTGTTGCACCTATGAAGAATTTATCTGACCGAATGTTGCAGTCATTGTCTTTTGTCCACACAGTACATACTTTGTTGATGTTTGCAAACTTGCAAAGTGACGTAGTCCATTGCAACTCTCGTATGTTTTTCATATACTTGGCACTTACTTGATTTGTGCTGGTTGCCACTATGTGTGCAGCTGCATATGCTGTTTTTGCAGGACTCCAACTGAGTTATGCATGCCTTTCTACCTCAGGTCTCATTTCTGGTAATATTCTGGATTCTCTGTCATGTCTACAGCATCAGAGCACTGTCCAACCTCTGTAAGTTTCATTCCAGACTGGGTGGTTTCCTTTTCTTGTCTAACTCTAATTGCTTTTTTCAAGGGATAATTCTTGGTCTTACAGTAGTCTCTCTGAGACTATCTGGTCTCTTATCAGGGACTCAGCCCCACAGAATTGCGAAGATTTGCTCTTCAGCTTTAGATCAGTCACAAACTCTCCTATGGTTTTATCTTCTTTTGTATTTTGTCTTTAAAATCATTTCTTAGATGTTTCTTTTTTGCATTTCATGCAGCACATTTCAAATTTCTGCAATACAGTTTCACAATTAGCCTTCTCTGCCTGAATTAACTGAAAACTGTTAAACACAAAGTGCTTCCAAACCATCTATCATCAGTAATAAGGCTACCTTCTGACTCTGCCTACTGGCACCCATTGTTTGGGGATACAGAGTGAAACCTTCTCCAATGTGCTCACTGCAGTTTGATGTGGTAGGTCCTTGTCCAGCTGGCTGGAAGAACGGGACTATTGCCCCTTTAAGGACTCCCCCCAATACAGGTGGGTAGAGTGGTGGGGGGCAACGTTTATAAGGATGGAACTGGGAAGCAGCAGGGCCAAGTCCGGGGGAGTTAGAGGGAAGGGGATCACTGCCTTCCTGCTGACCAGAAAGGGGTAGGTATTTATACCCTGTGTAGTTCTGGAGCAGCCCTTTTTCACCTGGATCATGTTGGCAGCACCCACCCTCTCACTCACAGAATCTGAAAAAGGACTAGCTCCCTTCACGATCTGCTATGTGCATCCCACTAGTTGACCTTTTCTTGAGGATTGGGAAGGAATTTTCCCCTCACCACTAGATTGGCCAAGGCTGGGTGGGGTTTTTCACCTTCCCCACAGCACGCCTGGGACCCACAGGGTGGGGTAGTGGGACAGGATATAATGTGTCAACGTAATTAAATTTGTGGGCAGATATTCAATGCAGGTACCAGTTGCGGAAGGGATACAGATATTGGATAAATGGATTGGGAAAGGATTTGAAAGAAAGTGTCCCCCAAAGGAGCTCAAGAATTGAGATCCAGGGTTCCTATGTCAGGTGCAGCAGGAAGCCAACCCTCCTCCTCTAAAGCTCCCTTTCTTTACATGAGAGGAGGGTGGTGGGATACCAGCAACAAGATGGCTGGCACCAGGCAGGGGATTATGTATAAATGATTAAGGAAATGATGACAATCTGCACTGTACAATGGCTAGGTACTCCCAGATATTTAAAGTGAATAAAGCTGCGGCCTAATTAAACCACATCCATTGACTCCTGCCTTTCTTCTGGCATGGCCGGACAATTGTCTTCCACATTTCCAGAGAGTTTCAGCACTGGTGGGGGATTTTTACTGCTCCATTCTTCCACTCAGGGTATCATCTTAGTTCCTTTTTATTCCTGATACTACGCCATGTTCAGTGACCACGCAGCGCTTACAGAGTTTGCAAGAGTTCTCCGTCGTTCTGAGTCTGGTTCCATCGGGCTGTGTATAACAAGAGATTCATTCACAGTGCCCCTCACAGACTCTCTGTCAGGAAGGCCCAGCCCTTAAAGGCACAGTCCCCAATACACATCATTAACACTGCTCTATATCTGAAAACAAAAGGAACTTCCATTGATTCCTGAACTATAGTTCTCAGAACTCCCCAGTGCAACATTTTCTATTAAGCAGAGAAGTGCCCATAACCACAGTGGAATACCACTAGGAAAGTTCCTGAGCAGGCTCCATGGAACCACTCCTCCTCCCCCACCCAGCAACTGGCTGCCAACCAACTGCAATATGAACCAATTGAGCTGGGCAGAGCCCCAGATTCCAAGCAGCAGAGGGGGACTATTTTTCATTTTACCACAGAGAATCCTGCTTGCTTTTCACAGCTGCCAAACTCAAACAGTCATGGAAATATTCTTCCTCCTTTTTCACCAAATTTCTGAATTAAGCCCTGAGTCAGTTCATTTTGATCAATTCTTTTGAAAGCTGAGAAAATATCTGATACGTCAACCCATGTCACTACAAAATAGATATGTTGCAACACATTTTCTTGAGAACATAATTCTGTCCATCTGATAAAACAGTGACAGAAAAACGAATTCATCATTTCTCCATGCATCCAGACTCATGGCCAGGAATAAAGAAGCTACTTTCTGCAGAACATTGTAAGTAACACCCCTAGACTTGTTTAAAGCAGCCAACCTGCAGCTGAGAGAAATGCTTTTATAGGTTAAGATAATATTCCCATTCACAACCTGGGCACTTAGCCCTCCCCACTTCACCATTTTTATTATTATTATTATTATTATTATTACAAACAAGCTGCTAAACATCTTCTTCCACAGACTCTACTTAAACCCCCAAAAGCCCTAAACTTGTTTTCACTCCTTTATTTCCTCCCACCTATTAACAATCCTCAAACACCAGCAGCCAAATCTTTCTCCCATGTTGCTAAAAGGAAAATAGAAACATGAAAGAATGCCAGTGGAGTGAAACTGTACATAAATCCTTAGGCACTATTAGACAAATAGAACTCAAAGTAGAAAAAAATATTGTATTGTGGATATTTGGGACAAAAGTAGGTAGAGATTTGAGAAGTTGATACTAGTGGTGTCACAAGTTATTAGGTAACAGTGCTGTGATTACTGGGTGGAGACAACGTAGCAACTCAGGTTATGTGCTGTTTTGCAATCACAAAAATTAATTTGGGCCACCAACGTCCCTTTGGTCCCTTTGATTGGTTTGGTAAACACGGCATAGTGGGAAGTTCTGTCAACAGCTTGCTGAGGCTGATTTGAGCATAAATCTCTCATCAGAGCATTAAGACTGTTACCAATTAAAATGCATTGATAGACAGACATGTTAAAAAAGAATTTCTTAGTGCACTGAAGATAGTTCATATTTGGAAATGCTGTTTGTCTTCAATACAATTTGATTTCCTCCAGGATATTTTGTTCTCTTTTTGATTGCTCTCAGCCACATTCTAGTTGGCACTGCAGTCTCTGAAATCCATCCTTTGGTATGCGTGGGGCTGGTAAAACAAGGCACTCAGTCAATAACACCAATGGTCAAATGTGTTGAATCTTGTCTACCTCAGTTCTTCTTATCAAGACCCTGTCTGAACTGGAGACCCAAACTGAGTTACCCACAGCTATTTTTTAAAATAGTTGTTAAAAGCTGCAGAACAACAACAATATGAGTAGGGCACTCATGAACTTGGTTCAGAATTATGTTCACTGTGAAGGTTAGAAGGGAAAATAAAAAAATAGATTGAGAGCCCTTTTTCCACATTTTCTGTCATCTGATCTCTTCCTCCTCTTGACTAGACACACACACTATCCTGATTTTCCCCCTAACTCTCCTACAGCATCTGTTTTGGTGGTTCTCTCTCCTCCCCTCTTTGTTAGCATCCCTCAGGCTCCATCTAACGTGCTCCTGCTCTCTACACAATCTCTATGCACATTATCCCTGAGTAACCAATCTTCTCTGCTCTCACAGACTCACGTCTCTGTCAACAACTCACAAAACTGTTTCTCTATCATGATCTTCTCTGTGATTGTCCTACCTTGTCTCTCTGACCCTTTGCCTGGCTGTGCCATCACCATCTCATCACAACATCACTTTGCGCCTTTGCATCTTGCCACTCCAACCCCTTCTCCACTGCTGTAGACGCTATCATTCTGCTTCTTCTCATCCAGTCTTAGAATCTCACTGTGATTTGACGCCGGTCTCCTTCGCCCCAAAATCCAAGCTGCCTGCAAATCTTAGTGGCTCTGTTTTTCCACATCTCAGATCTGACCCTTCCTCTTTGCCTCTATGATTGAAATCCTGTCCCTACCTTGATTATCTGACAACATCCTCTAAACAATATCACTTCCCTCAGTCCACTCAAAACTAGGTAGCTAATATCCTCTTCCTGGCCCACCACTGAGACTGTAGCACTTCCCTATTTCAGATCTCTTCATTGGATTCCTCTCAGGTTCCCTATCAAATTCAGACTGCTCTCATCCTCCTTTTCAAGGGGGCTAGTGAGTTCCCCTCCCTTTCTCCACCTGAGACAACAGGAGAGGGACTGAAGTTCAGTGGCCTTTTCCCTTCTGGAAAATGTGCTCTCAATCCAGTTTTCTATTTTCCCTTTTTCTCTTTTCACCTCCACAAGGAACACAATTCTGAACCCAATTCTTTCCCAAAAAATATAGCATTTATTTGTATCCCAGTAGCACATGCAACATGCTAGATATTGGTCATGGGGTGAGCTGGAACATGAGTCAAATACCAGGTGAGACTGGCTTGGAAGAAGAGAGCCTTGGCCAGTGTGGGACAGAAGATCTTGTGGTTCTCTCTCTGCCACCCAAACCCAAGGCTCTGGAAGGCAGCGGGTTCTCCTGTCTCCTTGTGCATAGGAATGGGGTCCCTGTGTTGTAGTCTTCCTCCTGTCACCTTCCCCAAGAGAATTTTCCCTTCCCCTTGTTTGTGGTTCTAGGCAATGTTCTATATTCTTCCCTATTACACTGGGAATGGTGTTCCCACAGAATGGGATTCCTTCATGGTGATGAAGTCTATTTTCTTCCCAACCCCACTACAGATCTGGGATTCAGTAGCTATTACGTCCACAACAGGGAAGGAGTTGTGGGGAGGGGGTTTTCCCTGTCTCCCAGCTCAAGGGGTAAAATTTAAAGAGATAAGCTGTCTTCCTTTCATACAGTGTTTTTGGGCAATGATTTAACTCAACCTTATGAAAAACATGGGGTCCCAGCTGAGGCTGATCTCTTCTCTCCCACACATTTAAGGGGAAAAGAGGAATCCAACTTTGGTTTTCTCCAATGAAAATGGGAAGTTGCACAAAATGAGCAGAATGTTTAACGTCAACTAATAACACTGAGGCGCACAGAATGTAGGAGGGGAAATCATCAACTTAGGGGTGTGTCAGGGGGCAGAGCCAACCCTAGGGTAGGCGAATCGGGGCAACCGTCCTGGGCCCCACACTTTGGGGGGCTCCGCGATGGACTGGGTGGGAGGTGGGCTCCTGCAGCCCGCCTCCTCACTGGGACGAAGACCAGGTGGGAGGCGGACGGCTGCAGCCCGCCTCCTGGCTGCGCACCGAAACTGTGGGGGGAGGGTCTCAGCTTCATACCAGGACCAAGAAGGAAGTGGGCAGCTGCCATCAGGGTCCCAGTTTTGTGCTGGAACTGGGCAGGAGGTGGGCGGCTGCAGCCTGCTTCCGGGCTGCACGCCAAACCCGGCAGGAGGCGGGTGACTGCTGCTAGGATCACGGCTTCATGCCAGGACCAGTCAGGGGGACCCACAGAGTGTGATTTGCCCCGGGATCCACACCACCCTAGGGGCAGCCCTGACAGGGAGAGAGAGTGAGAAATATCTATCACTGATAACTGAGCTATTGAGCCTCATCCTTTGAGATGAATGAAAATGAAATGGACATAAAAATATGAACAGATGTATAACCTCTGACTCAACCCAGATTAACATTTCTTACAAGTGAAGCATTCAAAATTGGCTACACTAAGCAGTGTCTTTATCACTACTACTGGGCTCAGATTCTAACTGAATGCTAAATGAGCCAAGAAAAAAAATTGCTATTTTTGCCAGTATTGGCCTCATTTTACTCTGCAGATCTCAGTACACGGTTTCTCCTTATGCCTGTAAAAGCTGAACCAAGGAAACACTCTTGTACAAATATGAAGGAAAAGTGAGATTTCCTGGGCAGGGTGATAAAGAAAAGTCTAAACTATCCACAAGCTACGCAGGAGTAGCTCAGCGATAAAGCAGGATCCCAACACCCTTTGCTGGATATCACATTGGTATTTAAGGTAGCCTTAATGTGTTTTTTTTCCCCTTCACCCTTTTTAGATACACCTACACGAAGTTAACTGCACCTCTTTTCCCTCCCTGTCTTCTCAAGGGCATCCCTTTAGGTTTCAGGCATCTAATTGTCTATGGGCTGGAACCCACATTCCTTTCCCTCTGGACCAGAAATTTATGATTGCAGTTCTATGAGCTTATCCAAGCAGGTCTGACTTTAAGTCCAGCACTCTCTCTCATTTTCCAATGATCAGCCAGCTTTCACAAAGCACAGTACATTTATTTAGGACAAAAGCACTACGGAGAAAATATACTAAAAAATAAACTGTCTACATGCATGCTAAGCTTGCCAGGTGCCACCCATCTTCCACCTAGAGACTCTGGTAGGTTTTCAAAGTCCTGCCAACCCTTCCAGCAGGGTATTTCCCTCTTGGTTAAAGACTCATGTCTGTTTGTGAGTCTAACTCAGTTCAAGCTGGCCCCAAACTGTATAAAGGGTCTTCTTTGCCCAGTTCTCCTGAAACAAGTACAACTAATTAATGCCCCTTTCCTCAAAGGAATGCTTCAAAGTTTGGGTATCCACACAGCCCACATTGGTACTTAGTATTAATCAGCCCTGAGTCATCTCAGATTCCACAGGAAACCCACCCAGCAAGCCAGGAAAACAAAGATGCATATTACACTTATTGACGCAAAATTCCATGAATATTCTATGTGCCTATAGCATCTTGTACACCTCAATACAATTGTCTAACATTTTCCATGCTTCCAAGGTCACGGATCTCTCATATCATCCCACTGGAAGAGAAAGAGATTAACCCCTTCATCCATGTAAGTAACAATAGAATGCAAGGGGGGAAACTGAGTCACACATTTTTCCATAAAAATAAATCAAACATTCCCAAGTTCTCCACACCAGTATTTCAAAAGAAATTGCTTCTAACACAGGACATGGGTTTCTCCTTGAGGCAAAATGTCCCAGGAAGTGGGATCTATCAGCAGATAGATGTTGTATGATCAAAAACTACAGCAAATAAGAAGGCATTGTACTGTACTGAAAATATGAAAGTTCTTAAAACAAGTTCAAACTCCCATTTCTCTTAATACTGTTGCATTTAACCCATCCTACCATTTAGAACATGCATTACCCTTGAAGTGGAAGTTTTCTGCACAAGTATATATTGTCGTCCCCTCCAAGCCCCCAATTACACACTATGTATCATAAATCTATGGCAACTACCATTTCTAACAGTGTGTGTAGACACTATTTTTCAATGTCATTCTGATTCCAAGTTCAAGAGAGTTGCTTCAAAAATGGGTACTAGATACAGCTAAATAAAGCAGAAAAGAACAGCAGCAGTGCAGCTTTCTGACAATTTCCATACTCATCCATCTCATGTTATGGATATGAAAACAAGAGTTTTTTCAGGGCTCAGAATTCTAGATCTGCCCTGGGTAGCCAATAGTTCATGAAACCAGTAAAAAAGAAAGTCAATTTAAATATGATATGCAAGATGCTTGACAGTATATAGAAACCAAAATGTTCATCAAATAGATGAGCAAACCAATGCAATGAAGCTACATCTCCGGGAAACCCGATATATGATCATTTAAACAGCTGGAAGATGTAACAGAATAAATATAGTTAAAACCATTTTAGCTTCTAACTATCTCTTGTAATGAGGTAAACAGAAGATAGAAAAAAGATTAAACTAAATCTGATCAAAAATGTTCACAAGAACAAACATGCTAAAGAATAAAACACTCAATTGATTACAATAAAACAAAACCTACGGATCAAAGCTCAGTCCCCTCAACCAAAAACCTACTGATCAAAGCTCAGTCCCCTCAATCGAAATAAAATCACTGCTTGAATGTTCTTAATTCCATACTTCCAAAAGAGATTGACTTTCAAACAGCGTGTGAACAAAAGCTGTTCATTTCATGACAAGCAGTCACCGAAATGCTCTTAAATGATTAGTGTTGCCCCCTTCACCGTCCTCTGATGGCTCCCCCCTTTTCTCCATCCAAAATTCTTGATTACAATTACCCCTCTCTTTTCCTGCTCACTAGTGATGTGCTTCCCTAATGGGTCACTTAAAAGTCCTGGAGTACACCTAGAACTAAGATGATGACTTCAAGAAAAGAAACTGTGTTTACACCTAACCAGTATGTTTAGATTAATAGATTATCAATTTTATGAATCCATGAGCTCCTTGTAGACCTTTACTAGAGCAACTTAAATAAACCGGGCACAAACCTACTGTATTAAAGCCTTCACTGAGCTAAGCTTTTTGTCAGAGAATTATTGGCTGACACATCAAAGTGATTCAGTGTGTAGTTTCCCCATGGTAACACAGTTAATTAGTCTTAGTTTTACCCAAGACTGTGAAACATTAGCCCTCTTCCAAAAACTGTCTCTTACAAAGACTATTAGAAATAGAAAGGAATACTTCCAATTCATCAAGACTGAAGTAGTGCTGATAATTAGAGCTGGTTGGAACATTTTCAGGAAAACATTAAAACTGAAATGTGTTCTGGAGACATTGATTTTAATGAAATGATTGCCGAGAAGGTTTCTGAAGTCTGGGATGTACTCTCAGGTCACTTCAAAATTGTGAGGCTTTTTATTTAGGACTCTCTATCTTTGGATCTGAAAACAGAGGTTCTGAAACAATTCAGTTTTGCTAAAGGTTTTGTTTTCATTTCAATGCAGAAGAAAAACAAACGTTGAAACCTCAAAAGTGGTCATAAAACATAACTGTTGTTCTCCAACCAACTATTTCGACAATCACATTACCCCTCAGTATACAAACAATAGTGGTCAATGTATGGAATGTCATTGCCCTACTGTGCTTCTGCATTACCTTGGATGCCAATGTACTACGGCTTAATTCAATAACCTCATATTGCATTTCTAGACACACGTGCACTAAGCGTGCAGAATCAGAACTGAAGAAATGTGAAGTTGAAGTCAGAAGGAAGAGAAAATGTTTAGAGAATTCATGATAGGCATGTCTATACAGGTTCACTTAAACAAGAACCAACCAGAAACTTCATCCAAAATAGAACCTTTTCTGAAGTTCAAAAATGTTTAAACTTTTAAAAAGTGTTTTCAATTCATGCATTTGTTTTGTACTGAAACAGAAATATATGCATTAAAATACCAAAAGAAAGGTTATTCTTTAAGGATCACAGTCTCAATCAGAAACTTTGCAAGAAAGCCATATTCAAAATTTGAAGCTTAGTCCCCCAGACGTAAGAAGGGCATTGATTGACTTCTAGTTACCTATCTGAACTGAACCATGCCAAAACTTTTAGACTCGCCCTTCATGTAATTCTAGTCAGTCTGGATATTATTTTTAAATGTTAATTTAAAGCTAAGAGAGATATTTCTACATAGGTAATGAGTACCAGTAGTTCAGTAAGATGCATCTAAATAGTAACTTTTGAAGAGCTCTTAAATATCTACAGCCAGACAAAAGAACTGATTTTTCTTTCACTTTACACTGGTAACTCCACTGGCATCAATTAAGTTATGACTAATATAAACCAATTTGAGTGAAGAATCAGACTCTAAATCTTTATTAACTATAATCATGTAGTTGGAACTATGTAAAGAACTAATGTTTTCTCCAAATCTGTGCACTGAATAGGAAATCTTAAATCTTGTATGTCACATTCATGTGAAATGAATGTGTTTAGTTCTTTCCTTCACAAGACTTCTTTCCAATGTGGGCACCAAAACTTACACAATATTTACACAGTTTAGAAAAACACAGATTTTTGAAACTGCTAATAAAGGGATAGTTTTCCAGGATGGAAAAAGAAAATATTTTTTTGAGGGGAAAATTAATGTAACGTATATAGACTAGGAAATTAGGCAGAAACTATTATGCTACCACAGACATTTTCTGAACAATAGTGTAACTAAAAGTTAGTGGACCAGAGTCCAGAAGTCCAAATATCTGAGAATAAAACTGGTTAAATATGGGGAATGGGCATGAAGAAGTAAGTGAAAAAATTACATCTAACTTTCAGGGCTGAAAGTAATTAACACCAAAATTGTGGTGGACACATATTTTCTATTTGCAAATTATTTTAGGCAATTATTTTATCCCCTTCCCTGCAAGTGCTAAGATATAATTGATGTCATCCAACTGAAACATCTATCAAAAACCCCTCAATAAAAGAAAAAGAACTTTCCATCAAAGTCATCTACTTGTAATTTCAGTATAACCAAAATCATCTGAAGCTTTTAAGGTTGGATGCTTTGCTCTGAAGTTTTCTGCTTTGCAAGAAGCCCAGACTGGAATATTTACTGGCAGGGAATCGAGACAAAATCTGAGCTGTTTTTCTCCAGGCAGTTAGTGACCTGATTCCTTAATCCAGCTTCATTTTTTGTTTTCAGAAACTAAAAGCACCAGGACCACAAAATTTGTTTTATTTGCTCTTATATAAACTGACTTCTCTTTGTTTTGGATCTTTGCTTTACCTTCACACATGTGTATGGAGACACTAAATTAAGTTCAGATAAAATACCATTCTGTTTCCAATTCAATCATTTCTTATATAAAATTAGAATTAGATTAATTCTGGTCTTCTATGCAACTGTCCCATATTTGTAACTAAATTCACAAATACTGGGACAAAATCTGTAACACTGAGTCTTAGGAGATGTACAGAAAATTAGCAATTACCTATCACAGTATCCTAGAACACTGATATGTATAAGGGCGAGGCTAGTCTCACATTCAAAAGTTCTGTATGTACCATTTATGGATTTAGTCAAGCAAGCAGCTTTGAATAACACAAGAATTAAATGACGCATCAGCTTCAATCAGTGGATTTCTTTTGAGTAGTGGACAGTTTGGTTAATCTAAACTGTCTTCATCTGGTGGCTGATGCAAGTCTCTCCCCCAGTGGAAAGAAATTTCATGTCACTTTGAAGATGAAATGAGCAGATGCAGGCTGAAGCATCTGAGGTCATATATGCAGGTCACTTTTCCTTGAGTTTAGGCCAGATTTGCTCATTCAGATTCTAAAGACAGGTTTTACTACAATCTGCCCTTTGGATCCAAGTCCGCTCCCCAGGTGGTGAAGGCAAGTGGGAAGTACAGGACCCACTATTGGTCGAGATTGTCAGTGCTTCCCTTAGGAAGGCAAGTTGCTCACTTCTATTAAGGAAACTATAGTCTGGTGACTGCTAAAAAACCCCAAAACCCAGTTATCATCCAGTTTCTAACCTTCCATTTTAGTTCACGATTGTCAAAGCTGTGGTGAAACAACATCCCGAGCTGTCTGGTTTCTTCTACTCTCTGGTAACATGCTGATATTGTTTATCAGATGTTTTTGATACCACTGTTTGTGTGGAACCATTGACTTGCATGTGAACCCTCGTAGAAACAAACAAAAGGACTGCCCTTCAGTGGCTTTGTTTTTTCCTCTTGGAGAGCTCTAAGAGGACAGTTTTGGGCAATTGCTCTCATACCTCCAGGGCTCTCAGAATATCTGTGCCTTGAAGTTATAGACTGAAAATGAGGTAACTTAAAAGATCTCATCCAGATTAATCACGACTGAAAGAAGGAAGCCATCCACAACTATTCATAAAGGTCAGATTCTGCCACTCTTACTCATGTTGAGTGGTACCTTCATGCAACTGGGTCTCAATCAGAGAGCGGCATGGTTCTTGGAAAGTAATGTCTTAATTATGCTAAACGGGTCCCCTCAGCCTATATGCAGAATCTGTATAACTGAGAAGACGCTGTATATGAGTTGGTTAATATACTGCATCCCTGCACCTTAGTAATGACATTGAGATGCCTATTACATCTTCCCCTAAATCTATTTTAACATCCTCAATTTTTTAAAAATATATTTAATGTCAGTACAATACAACTAGAAAAGAGAAATTGCTTATTTTGGTTTCAGCATCTTATGGAAATGTACTCTTTTTACTTTTCAAGGTGGTTCTAAATGTGTAATACAGATGGAAATGAACCATCTGTTTTAGTCAGCACTTACATGGCAAGAACTTCTTCTCAAGTACAGCAAATGATTGTGTTGGTGATTAAAAAGGATATCAGCAGTGATACACAGCTTAATTATGGCACAAACTCTGAATGAATATTAAAAACACCATCTCAGGTGCCAGAAGGGTGAATTCAATACAGACATACTTCCTGCTTCAGTCTTTCAACAGATTTAGACTAACAATGGCATTGAAATGCGATTGTGAACTTCAATTGCAATGTTTTGTAGCTTTTCCCTGTGATGACAAGAGAGAGGAAATGTTCTTCATCTTCAGGGGATGATTCAGGAAAAGACAATGTCAGACTGCAACCCAGATGAGCTTTGGTTTATCCTAGTTTTTAGTCCCAGAGCTGAAGGGATGGTAGCCTTGAAAACCTTTAGCTTGATACTCCAGAATAATCTGCCTGTGTATTTCATATGTCAAAAGAAGAGGAAAAATCTAAGATGCTTACAGCACATTTGCTACACAAATTTGTTTAAAAGCCTGGTCCAGGTTAGCATGGTATGGCCATCGACTAGAGACAAAATTTTAAAATCCATGTAAAGATTTTGGTTCCTCCTCCACAACAACAGGTCAAAACATGTATACACCAAGTTACATCTAAGAACAACTGTTCCCAACCCAAATGTATATATGCGGCTAGAGACTTCCTTTATTGCACCACTCCATTTACCTGTACTTTGAGTACAGGTATTTTTCACCCACAATAAGCATTTAATGTATGATAAGTATGGAAGGGATATAGCTACAATTTTTATTCCCATCGAAATTGGTCCATGCACAGTGCTGATAATTAGAGAATGCTTAGCACTTCCCAGAAGATGCAGTATGAGGCATCAAATCAGAGAGAGCGCAAGAGAGCTAAGAGAGCAAACCGAATTCAGAACTCATCTAGAATAGTGTCAGTATAAATTAGTCAGTCAATTAACGAAAATTATGAAAACTCGCTCATCACTCACTAAAATATCACATTAATTCTTCACCATTCTTGTTCATTACACAATAAAGAGAAACTTAAAACGTGTTTAAACTTTGTCTAATTGTGTCATAAAACTAGAAAGCCGAGCTTCTCTCTTCATGTAGGCAGATGTTTGGGAGTTTTGGCAGCAGGAGAGGGACATCGTATGTCTTTTCCCCTAATTTGATTGCTATTATTTCCCTCTGTTATCTTTTCAGGACAAGACATCTGCTAACATTTTCCATGTTTTCTTTCAGTTACCAACTGACATCTATGCACATCCAAATAGCTCTAATAAAATTCATGTATGGGCCAGAGTATGTGTACTTCATATCAGCTGCCATCAAAAATATTACAATAGTGGCTGTTTCAAATTATAAAAGCTCATGATGTTTCATGACAGAAATTTGTGAAATTAACACATAAGCATTAGATACTACAGAAAACTGGAAACATTCTACCTCCTGGTACCTAATAAATGGCTGTATTTACAATTTCATAAATCTTATCTGCTATTAATAGAAATTTTTTTTTGCAAAAACTGAATATAGAATACAGCAAACAAATGGTTACGGATTAAACGTGAAACTGTTATTCACCAAAATGATTGTTAATATCATAAAGACGACGAAGAAAGAATGCATGCCTTTCAGTTTACACATTAGAACACAGCTTCAAGTGAAATATTTTATCCATACCTTGATTTCATATTAATCTCTGCTCAAGGATATAGGATTTGCTATGCCAAACCAGACCACTGGTAAATCTAGTTTGGCACCTGGCTTCTAGTAATGGTCAGTACCAGACGCTTAGACCTAACAAATCCTACGCTCTGTCAGAGCCTGTCATAAGTGTATTGAGAGCATAAGAGAAAGTCCCTCTGCTCTTAGTTCCTGTTTTGGTACCATAGCATCCTGCAGCAGTATTTACAGGTAAACTGCTCAGTCCCTGCACTGTTGGTCTGAAGCACACTCACAGTATATGGAGTCTTGGCATAATTTAGGTGACAAACTAAGAAATCTCTACGATGAATGTGAAAACAGAGTTTTCAAAGGCTTATAACTTGGCCAAATGTAGGTATTTTTTCTGCCACAGAAACAGCAAAAAATGACCTACGGCACCCCCAGACGTTTAATTAATAAGCTGGAATACCAAACAGAATTCTCTGGAATACCACACATAGTCCGGGGGAGGTTGAGGGAAGAACGCAGAAACCTTATCAAATATGGTCCTGGACATGTGTAGATAAAATGGGAAAATGGTATATAAAGAAGGTGGATACCAGACCCTGGTTGGTAATGTCAGGCTTGACAGGATGGTGTAAGCTAAAGCCGCACATCCCACGTACAATGTACCCCATTGGCTATCTGTATTTTCCGTGACAACTCAAGGGACCTCTATGTTTATGTTGTATGTATCTATCTTTTGTGGAACTTTATTACATTTGCATTAATTTGGGTTTTAATGAAGTCTTCATGTCCGTATGTGTGTGACTCACTAATCCCCTCTATTAAAAGAAATTTTTGAAGACACTGAAATTTGTAGCCTTGTATTTGTGACGAGTGCAAATTGCACCCCAAATTAATCCAGGCTATACAGTGAAATTTAGGAGCGTTGAGAATGTAATTATACGATATGAAATTT
The DNA here is from genome assembly GCF_026122565.2 of Emydura macquarii macquarii. NCBI lineage: Eukaryota > Metazoa > Chordata > Testudines > Chelidae > Emydura > Emydura macquarii. The sequence continues at coordinate 4,677,428 of NW_027132983.1, read as the reverse complement.
GCCAGGGTGACAGGGTTAGCGCTCCTACTTTTACAAACAGCACCATGGATCTTTAATAACCACTAAAGGTCTCATCTAAATAATGGTACTCCAGCAATAGTTGTCTGTTAAGTCCATGGTGAGGCACTGGTTTAGTGGGGAAAAGCAGCTCATAGAATCACCTACTTGTTTAATGAATCCCCACTATCCACAAGTAATACCTAGCATGGTTTTACAACCACCTGGGAAAGAGGATCCTTTTCAAAGAGGATCCTTTACATGAATAAAAAAGTTAAGAGTTTATTTTAAAATAAAATATTCTCCAAGGTTTCTGCGTCAGTCTGTATACAACAGATCAACAGTATTTCTAAATTTAATGACAACTTTTTCAAAATCTAACTACATCCAGGGTGGGGGGAGGGAGGATAAAAATTTTGATATGCATAAACTTCTAAATCAGAAAAAATAAAAAACAGACTCACCTGATAGCAGCATAGGATCCTTGTCAACAGATTTGCGGACTTGGTCTGACTCTCCAGTTAAAGAGCTTTCATCAATTTTAAGGTCATTTCCTTGAATGAAAATCCCATCAGAAGGCAGGAGATCACCTATCAGTTAAGACCAAGGTAAAAGAAATCCAGAGCGGCTTAGTAAGGTGGGGGGGTTTCTTTAATGTAATTAAGCTTATAAAACATCACTATAACTCAGCAACAATTAAAATAAGCATTTAACTGAATTGATGGAAGAATACACATTACAACAGTTCACGTCACCCCCTATATTCCTGGTTCTCCCCAAACTCTAGATAGTGTCTGTGGAGGGGAGGGCCACGATTTTAAGCCATTGCTATGCCAACAAGAGGAGAATTCCTAACATGGCATGAATTGTGAGTTCAAATCCTACTGGAGACAAGTTTAATTTTTTTTAAAAAAAATTTCAGATGTGTAGTTTCCTATCCAACACAAGTAGGAGGCAGCCCCCTTCGTTGCTAGAAGATATGGGGGAGATGATGAGGTCCCCTCACTGAGCACTGGCAGGGTTTGTGGGATTTCTCACTCCAATCTTAAGACTGATAAAAGTGACACTGGTTGACAGGGCTCCCAAGTTTTGGGCCCCTCCTGGGACACTCAAGCAGCTGAAAGACTATCATGAATTCCCACAGCCAAACGACATCCTCATTTTCTTGGTTGCAGACATGGTCCTGCAGCTGTTCCTCCTAGTTGCAAAGGCTGTGCAAAGCATCTTTTGCAGGCAACTACGCCACCACTCACAGCCTCCCCCTCTCTCTGCGGCATCCAAGAGAGGAAGGAGCAGGTGGCAGGATCAGCATTAGAGACGATCAGAAAAATTCAGACATAAGATTGTTTCTTTGAAATCTGTGGATAAGACCCAAGGTAGACTGCATGAGGGCTCCAAAGAGAATTTCACAGAGCATTTCAAAATTGGGGGGGAGGGGATGACAATGGAGCTGTTCCTAATCAGAAAGAAACCAAATTTTGAAATATTGAAATCCTTGCTAGAACAGTTACCTTTTTCTGTGCAGCTCTAATCAGCAGCATTAGCAACAGCAATTGGAGGCAGCAGAGGTAGAGTGTAAAGGGCCTATTACTAGTCTCCAACTCTCCCACCTTGCCCTTAGAAACCCCTGCTATCCCAACCATCTTTTCTTAGCACCCCTAGAATTAGGCTACAAAATGGCAATCACGCAGGTCAGGTCATGCTTTTCTTTTACCCTAACAGCATTTATCTTTACCATTGACAATTTCAGTAATGAATCATTTTTGCCTTTTATATCACTTCTAGAGCAGTCAGTCCCAAAATTAACTTTCACCCCATTGTATCATTGATTGAAACATCAGTAACGCTGGGAAAGACTGAAGACCAGATAAGTAGTTGTGAGAATGTACCTGGAGAAACTTACCATATTTAACCTGTGCAATGTCACCAACTACTATCTCCGCCACTGGGATTTGAATAACTTGTGCACCTCGGACCACAGTAAATTTCTGTTCCTGCTCAATACGACTTTGAAGCCCACGAAACTGTTTCTCCTTGCTCCAGTCATTAAAGGCAGTGACGATTACAACACAAATAACAGAGAGTAGAATAGCTGCACCTTCAATCCAGCCAGCTTCTGCCTCACCTTCATCTTCAGCTCCTCCTGCTACAGTAGCACAACCTGAAAAGACAAAGGCAGAGATAGCAATAAAAAAGAGCTGGTTAGTCAAGGCAAAGTTTAGACTCAGGTTTATCAGATTACAAAACAAGAATTAAAATACAGCTAAAGAATCCATGGAAATATACTCTCTTTAAAGTACTCTTGAGCTACTGAGTAGATGTGGTAGTACAGCCAAGCTTTCATAATACAGAGGCAGAAATTCAGGGGGAAACAATGGGGAAAAATAGGAGGAATGCTGATCAGAATCTTTAGCGGTTTTAGTCTTTGTTCATAAATGTGTACATCTTGGGTAAACAAGGATTAAACAGATAGGAGAAAAGCATAAAAACAAAAAATGATATGTGAATCAAATAGTCCCAAGGACAGAGAGGATTTATTTAGCAACTACAGTACCCAGATCGTATGTCACCCAAGGTAATTTTATGAAATAATATTTACTACGATATCTTTTCATTCTCATGTGAGCTAACTCATCTGAAAGTCTGTTTACCTCAACTGGCCTTTTCAGGAGACAAATTTCATCTGACTATGAATATTTTAATATAATAATAAAAATATAATTAGGCTCCTTGAAAAAAAGTTAGATACAAAAAAACTAAATTGCAACACTAAAACGATCTCTCCAGATTCATAGATAATATAATCAGTAACTTCCTTACAAAGAAATATTTTGTTGTTTTAATAGAATAGTGGCTATACCATAAATATTTATTACAAAACAGAATTAACACTTTGCACTCATCTTTGCACATTTTTCATCTAAGGAAATCCCAAAGTGCTTTATAAATATTCGCTAAGCAGTCCTCCCAAAGTAACATGTAACTGATTTGAATAATTTGCCCAGACGTATTCAGAAAAAGGGGCTAATTTCTCTGACATAATTCTCCTTCTTAAGGGGCCACGTCAAACAGGAGATGGCTTCCAAAATCAGGTTGGGTGGTGAACAAAAGAGCCACACAGCCTGCAGATTATTCTGACACCTACTAAAACTGGAGGTCAAGGAGAGGCAGACTCTTTCTTCTGCAGAAATCTGACTTTGGCATAGGAGCCTCCTCAAAACCACGGAAGAGCAAGAGCAGAAAATCCTAGCTCCCCTCATCCAAAAATGAAATGTGCTGGCTGCCTTAAAATGAGCTAGGCCTGAAACAAGTTTGTCCCAGCTCTGGTGGCCATGCACTGGAATAACTATAGGCTTTACTACTCCTAACAGGGATAAATGGCCATAGTTCTATTCTGATGGATTTATAAAATTTGCACCCTCACAATCTTGGGATGAATTTACAATTTAAGTGATTTATATTTAAAAACTAAGTGGCAGATCATCATCTGGCATAAATTGCTATAGTGCCATTGACTTTTTTTGACTATCTAAGGAATTATGCCTACATATAAATGGTAATACAGTTGACAAAAATTAATGAAAAAAAAAGACCCATCCCGACCACCAGAATACTCAACCTTATGCCAGCTGAATATAGAAGTTGTCTGATTAAATGGATGCCTTACCAATATGCCCTGAGGGTTAAATTCTGACCCTGTCTGAGCAAACAGAAAAGCAAATTCCAAAGCAGAGGACCTTCCAGTGAGAACGTCCAGAGCTCAAATCAGTAGACCACACTAGGTTCCCATTCTCAATGTAGAGATATTATTTGAGAGGTCATTTTTGAAACAGCCAAGAAAACAACTATATATGGCTTTAACAACGAGAGTTCTGTGGCACTTTAAAGACTAACACATTTAATATTTGTAGACATAAGCTTTCGAGAGATTTCAGCTCTCTTCTTCAGATGCAGTAATACAGAAAATAGGAAACACAGAGGCATCTTATATATGGCTTCACAGATAACAATTAATACCTTGAATTATATACAGAAACATACTGATAGCTAAGGTAGTCAACGTAACACAGATGAAATTTGCTCCACATGAAGAATATTACTATGTAAATGGACTACTAGACTCTGCTTTAGCTGATGTTTGAGTGGTCTTAAATGATTTATGTTGCTACAATGTTTTATTTGACTCTTCCAACTTACCAGCTTCCCCTCCACCATGTGTGGATTGAGTTTTCCCCCAATTGAATGCCATCTCATCTTGGCCAAACACAAGTAAAGAATCATCCACCATCCAGGTTTGATGAGGACATGGTGCATACTTAGGTATTATGAACATATTGTTCATATTACACTGCCTCACTATCTCTCACACGTGTGTCACACACAGATTGAAAAAGAGGTGTGTCTGAATAAATCCATGCAGAAACTGAACAAAGGAGATCTAATTGGAATCTGTTTGGGATGGTTGAGTGAAGCCATTCAAGTACGATGTATCTATTCCTAACCTTTTCTAAGTCATCAACCTCACGGTCAACAGCATCAAACGCTGTGTAAAGAGCGAAATATTATCAAAAAAAACAAATGACCTATGCCCATCATTAAGAGAACACTGATCAGTGAGATTTGAACAGTGTTTCTGTACCATGCCCCAGCAAAAAAAAATGAAGGAACAGAGTAAGAGAACTAGAGAACTCCAAGATGACAAAAGAGCTGTTTTACCAGATATTAGTTTGAATGAGGTCATGATCTGACAGAGACAATTGTCTTATTTAACACCCTCCAAAATCACCAATCCCAACTCAAGTTAGGACGTAATGTGAGCCCACCAACCTGACCTGCATCAGAAATCACAGAGAATCAAATGGCTGTGAAAAGAGGCCATGGGCTCCCTAGTCAATGTACAAGAATGACACACAGAGATGATGTGCAGTGTGAAGCAGACAGCTCAGCTCTCAGGCAGTTTCACATACCTCCCTTGGAATTTTATTTATTATTATTGCTTCTGTGGCAGGCCAAGCTTTCCTTGAATAGTTTGGGCTTCTGAGCAACGAGCACTGATCATTCGCCTCCAAGTATTTCCTGCTAAACTGATCACTAATATTGCATAATACCTTCAATATACAGACCAGTCATCAACTTTTGACATGAACATTTACATGAACATGGCTAGAAAAGTAAACATTTTGAAGCTTAGGTTACAAATATGCTGCATCCTTCATCATATGTAGCACCTCTGGATTCTTCTCTTCCAAAAGCGTAATAAAATACATTATTGTTAGATAAATAAAATTGCTTCACTACAAGAGAGGACTTTGTTGTTAGCATTATTCCAAATGACTAAGAGATTTAATCATTGTTTCTGATGTAAATTGGTGAAGCAGAGTGACAGTTAATAGCAGGGTACAGTACACCAAGTAAGTTACTACGAATTAATCGGCTTAAAAAACAAAATTATTGTGATTACTTCAGCCAAACAGTTTATCTGTGAAAATAATTTAGAAAAAATTCAACCTCCGGCAAACACACAAAGATCCAAGCATTCAGTTTTTAAACACTGGAGTTTCTTTTTGTAGGTTTGTAGCTGGGAGGGGTGGTCCCCCTCTGAGGAGGACCCAGAGAGGGAGCCAGACCCACCCTGGCTGACAGAGGCCTGCCCGAGGGGAAACCCTGACCGGAAGCAAGGGGGCAGGTCTAGGCCTTTAAAGGCCCCAGTGGCCCCACCTGACCGGAAGCAGGGGGGCGGAGCTAGGCCTTTAAGAGCCAGGCCAGTGAGCTCAGTTGGAGAGAGAGATGGCCGAAGGGGAAGGACGCGTCTCCTCCTAAGCTCCTAGCTAAGACCGGACCGGGGAGCTGTGCTGAGAGGGAGCGGCCGGCCTTAAACCCAGCCGGGGGATCAACAGAGACCTCCCCCAGGTACCCTATGGCCTGGGAGTTGGAGGAGGGCCCACCAGAGGCCCCCACGGCCTGGGAGCTGGAAGAAGGCCCATCGGAGCCCCCCGCTGACTACGAGCCTGAAGAGAGCCCCCCAGAGACACCCGGGGCCTGGGAGCCGGAGGTGGATCTGCCGGAGCAATACCGAGCCTGGGACCCTGAGAACTTACCGGCCCTGCCTGAGGCCTGGGGACCGCAGGACCTGGAAGAGCTACCCTCCGAAGATGAGCCCATGGAGCTGCCCGAGCTGCCGCCTGTGGACGAGGAGGGCCTAGCAGGTCTACCACACCTCAGCGACCCAGAGGAGGCAGGTACCGGGGGTTTCGGGGAGGAAGAAGCCCAGGGATAGCTGCACATTAGCGGCTGAGGCAGGGGCAACCCAGGCGGCGTGTTGCGGCCGGAGCCCCGCCGACCCAGTGGCAAACGCTGTTGCCACTGCCAGGGCCCTGGGCTGGAACGCAGTGGAGACGGGCGGGCCTGTGTCCCACTCCCCCCTTCCCTATCCTCCGTGAGGAAGCCTTCCCTGCCATACCGCTCCAGAGAGCGGCTTGCTTGCCTTGCCAGCCCTGCCTGAGGGCCTGGCCTTAGACTCCTGGCTTTGCCCGCCCGGCCTAGGGGCCCGGCGCTAGGCTGCTTGCCCTGAGAAGGGCACAAAACTGCTCCCGGTGAGAGGTAGCCGGGAGGGGTGGTCCCCCTCTGAGGAGGACCCAGAGAGGGAGCCAGACCCGGACACTGCTCCCCGGTTCCAGGGGCACGTCCACAAGGTTAACAGAGAAATCAGTCAATTCTCAAAATATGAACAATACCATACCTACTATTAGATCATATTACAACAAAAGAACAAAACAAGGAGGCTAATTAAATGGAAATTAACAGGGACGGTCACAAGAGTGAAACACCTGCAAGCTGCATCAGAACTTTTTAAAAACTAAAAGTATAACCCAAATTAAAAAAAAAAAAAAAAAAAAAAGTACCAGACCAAAAAACACTCCATGGCTAAAACAACAAAGTAAAAAAGATGGTTAGAGACAAAAAAAATCCTTTAAAAATTAGAAATCAAATCCTATTGAGTAAAAGAGAAAGGAACAAACTCTGGCAAGTCAAAACTATAATTAGGCAGACCAAAAAAAAATGGAAGAGAACTAGCAACAGACACAAAAATAAACAACAACAAAAAATTTAAGTACATCTGAAGCCTGCCATACAATCAGTGGGGCCCCTTGACAATCAAAGTTCTTAAGGAGCACAAGGCCATTATGGAGAAGCTAAATAAATCCTTTGTATTGGTTTTCACTGCAGAGGATGTGAAGAAGATTCCCACACCTGAGCCATTCTTTTTAGGTGACAAATATGAGGAACTTTCCCAGACTGATATGGCAATGGGGAGCTTTTGGAACCAAGTGATAAATTTAACAGCAATAAGTCACCAGGACCAGACAGTATTCACCAAAGAGTACTGAAGGAACTCAGATATGAAACTGCGGAGCTAACAACTGTGGTGCGTAACCTCTCTTAAATCAGCTTCTGTATCAGATGACTGGAAGATAGTTAATGTGAAGCTGACGTTTTTAAAAGGCTCCAGAGGTAATTCTGGAAATTACAGGCCAGTAAACCTAACTTCTGTACCAGATAAACTGGTTGAAACTATAGTAAAGAACAGAATTATCAGACACTATAGATGAACACGATATTTTTGAGGGAAGAATCAATATGGCGTTTGTAAAGGGAAATCTCCAATCTATTCAAATTCTTTGAGGGGGTCAACAAGCATGTGGTCATGGGTGATTCAGTGTTTATAGTATACTTCGACTTTCAGAAAGTCTCTGACAAGGTCCTTCATCAAGGCTCTTTTGCACACTAAGCAATCATGGATTAAGAGGGTCCCTCTCATGGATCATCATAATGCTACTATATAAAGCTATGGTACACCCGTAAACTTGAATACTGTGCGCAGTCCTGGTTGTCCAGTCTCAAAAAGATATATTAGAATCAGAAAAAGTACAGAGAAGGGCCACAAAAATGATTAGGGGCATGGAACAGTTTCCATATGAGGACAGATTAAAAAGACTGGGACTGTTCATTTTAGAAGAGAGACAACTAAGGGGGGATATGATAGAAGTCTATAAAATCGTGAATGATGTGGAGAAAGTGAATAAGGAAGTGTTATTTACCCCTTCACACAACACAAAAACCTGGGGTCACTGAATCAATTAATAGTCAGAAGGTTTAAAACAAACATAAGGAAGTACTTCTCCACACAATGCACAATCAACCTGTGGAACTCGTTGCCAGGGGATAGATGTGAAGGCCAGAACTATAACTGGGTTCAAAAAAGAATTAGATTCATTAATGGACACTAGGTCCATCAATGACTATTAGCCAAGATGGTACCATCTTGCATTAGCCAAGATGCAACCCCATGTTCTGGGTGTCCCTAAACCTCTGACTGCCAGAAGCTGAGACTGGGGAGCCAGGGATGGATCACTCAATAAATTGCCCTGTTCTGTTCACTCCCTCTGAAGCATCTGGCTCTGTCTTGTGACACAAGACAGGATACTGGCATAGATGGACCATTGGTCTGACCCACTATGGACATTCTTATGTTCTAACAGTCAACTTTTCATGTAAATTAAATACACAAAAGATGTTATCATTATGGCAAAGAAGAGTTGAGGATGGAGTTAGATGAGTCAGACTATGCACAAAGAAATAAAGTTATTCATTGTGCAAATGTTTGGAACAAAAATTGCGAAACCAGCCTGATTTTGCTGTTAGCTCAGAACTCAGAGCAGGTTCATGGAAAGCTTTTCGAATATCACAAATTTTCTGAGTGAACCTGGGATGATTCATGGTTTAGCTCCCAAATGATGAGAAAATTCTACTCCAAACCAGTTGGAAACAGACATTTCAACTGAGCTTCATGGTTATTTTTAGTGCATTGAAATCAGACTAAGCAAAACACAACAGGTGGCAAGTTATGTGGATCAAAGCTGAAGAAAAAAATGTTCACACAGAACCTCAAAGTGAAAGTGCTGAGCTTTGCACAACATTAACTATTACATTATGAACTTACGAGTGGTATAATTAATTTCAACTGTGAACTTTGCAGATAAGCCATTTAGGAAAAAGCATTCTACTAGGTTATAAATTGATATTTCTAATCAAAATCAGTGGAAAGCAAAGGAACTTGTTTTCTGATGAACACTTTAAGGGTGATAGTTTGTTTGGGAAAGTTTGACTGTAACATATGACTTTTCCTGCAAAAATTGCATATCTTCACTCAAAAAATAGGGCTATAGTTGATTGTATAAAATAATTCTGTCAAGCCCTTTAAAGCTCACAATCTTAGTCTGCTAAATCCTTCAACATTATCACTGAAATCTTCGAAGCAACATTACACTCCCAGTGAGCAATGATCTTAACATGGGAAGTTGTTCCATTGAGCTGATAGTAATTAAAATTGTTCCAAGCACAGAGCCATTGAAGCGTAAAGTTCAAAATAAGTTAACTGCACCATGATCTGAGGGGAGAATTTTGTTTTTCTTTGTTTGTGTGAATACAGTAGTGTGTAAAGCCCAAGGCTTCACTGTTGGCTTCAGCAGAGATTAAGATAGAGGCAAAAAGCGTGGAACATGTTTTCAGCTCTAAAATTCTACTTTTAACTCCTGCATATAGATTCAACAGGGAGCTTACACTTGTGGTTAAGGCACTGGACTGGAACTCAGGAGATACAGTTCTCAGTATCTCAGTTCTGCCACACACTTTGGGCAAGTCATTTTCTCCCTCTATACTTTGATTCACCATCTGTAAAGTCTTTGTCTTGTCTGTTTAGATTGTAAACTCATTGGACAGAGGCTATTCTGTTTGTACAGTGCCTATCACAATGCAGCCCCAATCTCAATTGGACCTCTAGATGTTACTGTAGTATAAAATATAGAGTAGCTGACTGAAAATTCCTATAAATATCAGCTTCAGTTACTGTAATGTTAGAAGAACATAGGTCTTCTCTCCAATGATATTCAGGAAAAGCAGCTTTCAGTTGTACCTGTAGCCTGATTTTGAGTGTTTTAGTAATATGAATGGGGTTAGAGGCTTGCCAACTGATCTGATTGGAAGATAATGAGGTTCTTGTCCCAGAATCAGGCTCCAGAAGAGTTTTGTAGAGACCCTGGGGTGCACGACAGGAATATTCACACTGATAGCCAAATTTGGATCATTTTGGATAATTTGATAAGCTTTTATTAAGATAACATAAAATGATAGACAAATGACTGATTAAAAGAAAATGGATAATGGATAGGATTACAGTCTTATTTTAGAGACTCGTGTGATATATGTATATATATCTATGGTATGCTTTGGATTAATATACTCACACCCTTCCCTGATGACCTGGTTCAGAGAGATGTCCGATTCATCAACTCTTGAGTAGAGGGGTGGAAAGCTAGGCAATGCTCAAGAGCTATAAGGCTATGACTAAACACTACAAATAATACTAAGTATAAACAAAGGAATCTTAACACACTAACTAAAAGAAGCTTCTAGAAGGAGTAGCTGACAATAGCCCCAAGTAACATGATTTGCCCCGCTTATACCCTGAGCAATATGGATCCTCCTTCTAAGTCCAAACTTGAATTCTTCACCCCCAAATTATTAGGGTACACTTATTCTATAGGCTGCCAGGTGCGTGCATAATAATGGTATATCCACATCCTTTCCAGATGGTTCCAGACAGTTCATTTATCTCATCTTTGTTATTTCTGGCCTCTTTTGTGGATTCTGTAGTGTATCTGTGAAGTTTACTCGGGCCTAACCTGAGACAGCCCCTCCTTCCCCATTTTGATGCTTCCTGACTTATTTAGGGTAATATAGGTTATAACCATATAGGTCTTATCCTTTAACTCATCATTACTTATCTGAGTCAAAGGTCCCGAACATATGTATGCTAACTGCCTAGGCTTTTATACAGGATATGGTCTGTAAGGTACCTTGCATTACAGCTATAATACTTTAATATGCATCTATGACCATTATAATAAAACAATATTTAAATCTATAAGGAAAGATTTATAGATATGCAAGCAAGCAGGCTTGTCCTATAGGCTACATACCTACTGTACTTTTAGCACCCATAAGGGGAGAGTTTTGGATTTTTCCTCTTTGTTAACTATCCATTATTTAAATTCCTGCCTCAGCCAATCAAACTCATATGTATATGGTGTGTGGGTGTGTGTGTTTTATTTATGGACAGATGGCTAGATAAATAGGAGAGAGAGACACAGGGTAAACTAGTAACATTAGGAAAACTGTCCTGATCTCACCCAGGTCTGCTAAAATGGTGATAAATGGTTATGATTCTCTCTCTCATTGTTAAAATATACATGTATTTTTTGTTTTGGTTTTCCTTTATACTCCATTGAATTTATTCTGTTCCATGGCATAAATATTGTTATCTAAATGAAGGTATTTTAAAAGATAAAAATAATTGAAATAAAAATACCATACTTGACCTATTGCATTTAAATCTTTCCACAGATTTTTGGTATAACTACTTGAAATTATCTGAGTTTGGAGTTTGATATTTTGTCAAAAATTACAAATAAGATCAGCTCTATGTTTTACAAAGCCCCCATAAAACACACACTAAAAGTCTTTTCTTATTTTATTTCTTAGTTTAAGAAATACTATGGAAGACCCCTTAAAGTATTTTCTAGGACTTGAAGATCAAGGATATCTATTGTACTCAATTAGGGAACAAACTAAGGGGTGATGAACCCAGCAATATTTGGATTCAGACTACAAAGACCACAAGCTTTTATATCCAGCTTCTTCCCTTCTGCCTATACTCCAGTGATGGGAACTCAAGAGCAGAAGCTTGTGTCTAGTAGACTCTTATCAGTTGGTCCGGGTTGTCTTAGATTTCTGCCTGACCCATTTGTCCAAGGGAGGACAATAACATGAGCTACTAGTAACAAACAGCATTGTTTCAGATGTGACAAATTTCTGTTTTGAAACTCAAAACAATGTGAAACTTTGATAGCTTGATGTTTCTCTGTGTATCTAAAACCAGGTTGAACCTGAAATGACTTAATATTTCACCTCAAATGAGCTGCTACTCAATGGACTTTCATTAGTTTTCATGATCTTTGTACAAACCCATTTGAACTGAAACTGGATAAAGGGGGTTGGATAAATCCCTGTGATATGAATCAACTCAATCTCACATTACTCTTATTATAGCAATAACTGACATTTTGGGCAATTTAAATAGAGTTATGAATATGACTTATGATTAGGTAAAAGTAGGCATTTCACAAAGCGTGTACAGAAGTATTGATTTACAGCTGGGGAGGTTTAAAATGTAACCTGCCCTGCAGGAGATTACCTATCCTGCAGGGGGTATTAAGTGAAATTATTTGGAGGTCCTGTTAAAAATGGCACATTAAGGAAATTGATATTCAAGTGTCCAAGACTCTATGTTTGAAGAATTCTCTTTACAGTGCTGAAGATAATTAGTTATCTGGGTCTTGTAGCCATCAATGTAAGGAGTAATGAAAAATAGCACTTGGTTTCTCATATAGTCCATGAAGACAAGTAGGAGAAAGTCAGTTATTAGATGATCTAAGCATCTTATTCTAGGGAAAGTTGCAGCAGAAGATGATAAAGTATTTAATGTCACACAAATCTATCAGTCTAGCTGTTTCTTTTATCCACCTAAAATAGCCTTCGAGATTACAATATGTCAGAATGAAGTAGATATTAACTTAAATTACACCAAACTGCATAATCAAAACAGAAAATTCTGCCAAAGATTATGATGCCTCTTCTGACAAGAGATGAAGGGATGACTGCATTTTAAGTGTGATGTGTTCTGAAAAGTAGTCAGGATTCTGAACTTTATGGATTTGTAGTCCATAAAAGCATCAGTCACCTTTTATGTTGGATATTTTTCCTGCAGAGTTTATGCTGGGGAGAAACAAACAATTTATGAGATAACATACATGATTTTTCAAATTCACTAAACCCTTTTTCCTTAGCTTGAACATAATGAGAATATCTGCAAGCTACCCTCACAAGAGAACAGCAGGAGAAAAACAAGACACATAAAAGAGAAAAGAAATAGATAAAGCTAGAATGTGCAAACACCATTTAGGACCAATGCAGTGAATATCTTATTCAATAGAAAAGTAAAATCCAAAATGTAGTGAACTTTTCATTTAATGAGATTTTTTTTTTTAAAGAAAAATATTACACTTAAGATTTGTAAATAGGAATACTTGCTATAAAAAAAATATGGGATATAAAAAGAAAATAGTACTAATGCCCACAATTCAAGAAGGAAGTTGATAAACTGAAGAGGGATCAGAGAAGAAGTCACGAGAAAGATTGCAGGATTAAAAACCACGCTTCATAGTAATAGACTCAAAGAGCCCAATCTATGTAGTTTAACAAAGAGAAAGTTAAAGGGTGACTTGATCACAGTCTAGAAGTACACACAAGGGGAACAAATATTTAATAATGGGCTCTTCAGTCTAGCAGAGAAAGGTACAACATTATCCAATGGCTGGAAGATGAAGCTAGACAAGTTCAGACTGGAAATAAAGCATACATTTTTAACTGAGAAAGTAACTGATCATTGGAACAAGTAAGCAAGCGTTGTGGTGGATTCTCCATTGCTAACAGTTTTTGACTCAAGATCGGATGTTTTTCTAAAAGATATCCTTTGGAAATAATTTTGCTGAAGTTCTGTTGCCTGTGTTATATAGGAGGTCAGACTAGATTATCACAACGGTCCTTTCTGGCTTTGGAATCTATGAATTTTCAGACCACTCCCAAAAAGGATTCGCCCTCAACAGCTAGAAACTGTACATTCAGGCTAAGATGCGAGATTGGATGGAGAGAGAGGCAAATCAAGCATTTAGATTGTCATCTTTTGAGTTTTTGGCACAGAGATGGTAGCTGAAGCCACATGAATGGATGAAGTCACCCAGAATTAGGGTTGAGAAAGAAGAGGAATGGGCCTACCATAGAGAGCTCTGAAAAGGTGACATACTAAAGGAGTGGTTAGGGTTGCAAAAGGAGAACCATAAGACAGCTGTCCAAAAAAGTCAGGAGAGTACTATATGTCAAGCAGAAAGCTACTTCTGAAAAACAACAGGGGGTCAAGGGTAATGAGGATGAAGTAAAGGCCTGAGATTGTCCAGAAAGAGGTCATTTAAAAACCCTAATGAGAGCAGTTTCAGTGGAGGGAAGGAAATAGAACCCAAAGTGGAGAAAGTTCAGGAGGGAGTGATGGAGAGGGACCCATAGCAATGACTGCAGATAGCACATTCTAAGACTCAGAGGTTAAGAGAAGACAGGAGAATGGAGATCGGGTGGTGACCAAAAAGGCAGGTACAACTGAGCAATAGAAAAGGCCAGAACATGCTTGCACTATGAGGGGAAGGAGAAAAGAGAGTGAGAGACATTAAGGAGGAAGGGGATAGAGTTACTGGAGGAGATGCTTTGAGCAGGGGGTTGGTCTAGTTGACCTTCTGAGGTCCCGTCCAACCCTAATCTTCTATGAAAGGGCTTGAGGAGGGCAGCAGGCAAGAAATCTCAGTGTCACTAACGGGGGAAAAAACTTGGTGGCTCTTGTTAAGTCTCTCTTTGAACTTGGCAAGAAGCTACAGGGAGGAAAAGCAAAATCATCACATACTGGTATGTGAATTGTTGCAGCATTTAATTCTACTTATATTAGGAAATGACATCAGAGTTGCAGATACCACTTTAAATGCAGATGTTTCTAGTAATATCAATCAAAGCAAGAGAAATATAAAATATGACATATTAGCAGCACTCTGCCTAAACAAAATGTTTAAAAAGTTTTCCATGAGATATCAGAGGGTTTTTTAAAAGCCGTTTTGATTAGGATAACAATTATAATTAGGACTCATCTAATTTCAAGCTGAAGTACAGTAATTTTCAAATCAGAGAAAGCTTTATATTAAAGAATTTGAGAACATCTGTATTCATAACTAAGCCCCATCTACAGCATATACCTCTAAGCAACTGTGCCACCTACACATTTCTATTTTTAAATTCAGAACACCTCGTGGAGTTTAAGTTCTCCAGGAAAATCTCATAACACCCCCAGAAGTAATTTTTGGATCAATCAAGCTGCATGTGTCATCAAAGAGGTAAGAGCTCCCATATCATAAAACATGTATTAACTTATTCCCTCAAGTCATATTTCCTTAGTTGGGCCTCCAATATGAAACTTAAAAACTAAGATTCCACCCAAAAAGAATGAAAGCACTTAGAACAAATTGAGTATCCATAGGTTACTGTTTTATTCATCACTAGGGTTAGCATCTGATGTTAGTATTCTGAAAGATGTTACCTCCTTGTGTGACTTAAACATGTGCATTTGAGAAGAAAAGAACATTAACCAAGGAATTACAATGCAAGGAAAAACTTCTATCCATTACTAGGATCTCAAGTGACAAGAAATATAATATTTAAAATGAAATTTCAGCTTCTTATTGTGATGTTATTTTCTATGAAGTTACTCAAAAGGAATAGTGCCACCTGTGCTAGAGAGCAAGTCCTGCATGAAGCATAGAGATGCCACACTTTCTGCGCACTGGAGATTCAGTCTTTGGTTTCCTGGGACACCCCCTGCTGAGGGCAGAAACAAAAGGAGCCAAGGATAGGGTATTTGCAGGCTGCAGTTACAGAGAGGAGCAGAGAGTTTGTTACCTCATTTCTGACATAGGTATCAAGATAAACCTTTTACTGTGAACAAGAGCTATCTGCTCACCAGTAAGATACTAGATGGTGCCAGGAGTGGAAGGCACAGCACGCTGGAAGACCCAGTGGATAGGTAACATTGCAATGGCTGCTACAGAACCTGTGCAACTGAACAGAACTCCCCCATCAGCCGTGAGACTCGGGGGGAATGCTGAATATGCTGGAAAAGGTTCAAACAGCAAATTGAGCTGTCTGAAAGCTACAGGGGCAAATAAACTGGAGGGTGAGCAGAAGATTACTCTGCTCTTAACAGTGACAGGTACAGAAGCCCTAGATGTATATAACACATTCCATACAGATGGTTTGGGGGGTGGAGGAGAGAGAGGAAAGCTTTGAAGAAATAATTAAAATATTTGAGGATCATTGTGTCACTAGAAAAAATGTTACTTATTATGAGAGATATATGTTCAGCATGCGAATGCAGAATGAAGGGGAAACAGAAGAATTTGTCACATACTTAAAACTAAAAAGTCAGCCCTGCAAATATGGAATATTAAAAGACTCATTAAAAACAGATGGTCCTGGGGTATAACAATAAAAAGTTTGTGAATGATTACTAAGGGAGATGAATCTGACACTAGAAAGGACAATGTGTACATGCCAAGCAGCAGAAAAACAGACCCACAAATAAAAGGCACGGAGAAAGGCAAGACCCCATGACTGAGTTCCACAGCTAAAGCAACATGGGAAATGCCCACAGAAATAAATTGTCCAAGAACAAACATGAAAAGCAGGAAACCATGCCAGCTATGTGGCAATCAGCATGAGTACAGGAAACACCCAGCATTCAAGCAAATATGTGGAAACTGTAATAAACAAACCCTTATGGTAAAAAGTGCAGAGAAAGCCAAAAAGGGCATGTATTAAGTGCAGAAAGGGATTCCTCAAGTGAAGAGGAAGAGCTGTTCTTAAGCACAATGAAGACTGGCTAACTACCATGTGCACAAAAGGCACATATATGCCATACAAGATAGACACTGGGACACAAGTAAATTTAACAGCAAAAACTGAAAGAGGGAGATGTAAGGAGCACATAAAAGTTGAAGACTCAAAAGTGTCTGCAAAAGATTATAATGGAAGAACAATTCCAGTTTTGGGGACAATGCACACTGACACTTAAATACAAAGGGAAAATGATCAAACAAAAGCAGTTGGTGGTACACAGAGGCAAGCAACTAGTCTTAGACCAACACGTTTGAGGTGCTTGGTTTCATTAGAAGGTGTATAACAGAGAGAGATAGAAAGAACACAGAACAAGTATTAACAACATCCTATGAAGATGTACTAAAAGGAAATGGATGCCTCCCAGTAATATATAAGGCAAGGTTAAGAGAAGACACAGAAGCTGTGGTTCATGCTACTTGAAAAGTTCCACAAGTCTTAAGAAAAAGCCTAGAAGAAGAGCTGCAAAACATTACAGCAAATGGTATCACCCAGAGAATAGAAAAACAGACTGGGTTTGCTCCTTAGTAATTGCAGGGGGGGGGGGGAGGGAGGAGAAGAGAGAAGCAAGATTGTGTATAGACCCCAAAGAGCTGAATGAAAACACAAAAAGAGAACATTTCCACCTGTCCACAAGAAGTGAATTATTGTCCAAGATGGCAGAAGCCAAATTCTTCAGCAAAGCTGATGCACCAGCTGGATTTTGGCAGATCCCCTTGGACACTGAGAGCTCCAGGATCTGCTCTTACAACACGCTGTTTGGCAGATACTGTTTCCTAAGACTACTTTTCAAATACGTTTGGCTTCAAATGTATTTCATTGTTACCAACAAGGGTTTTATTTAGTAATGAAAGAGACAGCAAAGCAGCCAGCTCCACCATTTTTAATTTAAATATTATTAGTCACAACAACAGAAAAGCATACACTTACCAATTTTCTTGAGAACCCTCTTCTTAGTCTAACAGCTTACACTGTCATTCGGTTCTAAGGTTATCTTACAGCTCAGTTCAATCACAGAGCTACATATAGTTTCACCTTCACTTATTTCCACTGTTTTTAAGGCAGAAATCTTAACATTTTAAATCCTGCTAACCTAAGTGCCTGGTCTTGTTTGTTAGGACAATCCCAAAATACTTACTAGCAGGTTAGCACTTTTCTCTTCTCAGCAGGACTCCAAAAGCTTTAAGGGAAGTCTGGCTCATAAACACACTATACGCCTTTTAAAAACCTGGCTTACAAATCAACATGACCATACAATAAGACAGATGTTAGAGGGTCTAGCAGATGAGAAAGTATTGGAGGTGCACTGATTTGGGGCAGCACTGTCACTGAACATCAGGTACCATTGAGGAGAGTACTGAGAGCTGTGCTAGCTGAATAAGGCCAAATGTCAATTTCAAACAACATACTTGGGAGAGGGATGGACCTCCAAGGGAGTCTTGCCTGATTAATCAAAGATTGAAGCAATACCAAACATGCCAGGACCTGAGATAAAAAGGGAATTCAAAGGCTGCCAGCCATGTTGAATTATATCAATAAATTCATAACTATACAGCATGCACAACTCACCTAAGACATCTCCACCACAAGGTCACCGAGGGGGCCTGGAGGCCAGAGTATGAAAGACAATTCAAAGGTTTATCGCCTGATCTGACACCAGCTCCAGGGTTGCAATTTTTTGACCCATTGAAAGACATCATATTCTCCATAGATACTTCTAAATGAGCGATGGAAGTAGTACTAGTAATAGTAGAGTCATGGAACGGATGGGTTGCCAGTCTCATATACGTGTAGGGTTATGATGTACCCCCCAACTGAAAATGAGACATTATGTCTGGCATATGACTTATGAGATTTCATTAATTTCTCTATGGTCACAGTAGAAGCTGATAAACCTCTGCTTGCAATACACAAAAAGGGATATCGTGTAGCACCACCAACCAAACAGTGATTGCTTTTGAAAATACAGAGGTATGATGTAATCCTCAAATTCCAACTTGGATGCCACTTAGTAATGGCAGACACTCATGAAAGCATATGTGCCATCTGTCAGAACACAGCCTGATAATCTGGAATAAGCAGTACACATACATGTAAAAATGAGAAAAAGTGCCACACACTGTCTTTCCAGGCATATGGGATGAATTGCAGACAGAAACATGAAATGCTGCAAACAAGAGGGAAAAATAAATGCTTCCCACCTGCATATTTCCACTATAAAAAACAAGCTTTCCGAGAGCTCAGGCGTGCTCTTGAAGGGTATACTGGGAAGGAAAATATTAGTATAAATACATGAAGGGCACCTGGGAATGACCAAATCAAAAAAAGGAGAGCTAGGAAAGCTATATACTGGCCACCGATAAATAGTGACATCGAAGACATGGTAAGCAGGTGTGAAACAAGTCAGAAGTACAGATATTCCCAGCACAAAGAACTAATGATACTGTACCAAAAAAAACTCAGAATTCCCTGGGTCAAACTTGGAGCTGACTTGCTCAACATGGGAAGACATGATCACCTGCTTATAAAGTGACTACTTTACCAATTTCCCAGAAGCAGTCACATTTGAAGATACCACAACTCCAACAGTTGTGAGGCACGTTAAATCTCATGTCATGCAATTCCAACTGACAACAGACCACAGTTAATAGAGAATTCCTGGATTTTCCTAACATGTACGGCTACAGCTTTCATCATGAGACACACCGAGTCCCAGGTATCCAAGCCAATGGATTACCTGAGTGTGCAGTACGTTTGGAAAAGAACTTGATCAAAAAAGCAGTGAATGCAAGAGAAAATCCACATTTAGCACTACTCAGTTATAGAGCTACCGTGCTGCGATGTGGGAAATCACCTGCTGAAGCTCTCTACAGCAGACAACGTGTAAGTACTCAATTACCAAAGAGTGGACAAAAACAAGGATGACTAAGCAATCTGTGATAATGAGGGAAAGACTGGGAAAATACAATAAGACAAAATTTTACTTTAAAGGAGCAAAACCTCTTCCACTCTTAAAAAAAACCCCCAAAGACTTGGTAAAAATATGGCAAGATGGGCACCGGACAGTCAAAGCTACAGTGAACAAAGAAGAGTCACCTCACTCATTGTCAGTGATCACAGATGAAGGCAAAATCTTACGATGCAATCGTAAGCATATGCTGAAGATACCTGACAACTTGGCCAAGACAAGTGAAGTGAGAGCAGCCATATAAATTGAGAACAATTCACAGATTGACCCTGTTATTGATCATAAGACGAAACAGTTTGTTACAGACAAAGATTTGACTAAATATTGCAACACAGCAGATCGGGAAGATTGCTGAAACGCCCTTACAGCCTGAATGAAAAATGTCAGGTTATGTTTAAGCAACCTGAAGAATAAAGTCAGTTATTTTATTTGTAATAATTTATAGCTATATGTTTTAGTTCAGCTGGAAAATTTTAAAAGGGAAGACATGGTATAGAGTAAGTCCTCCAAGAAGTGTAGAGATGCCACACTTTCTGTACACTGTAGATTTCCTGTACTGGGACACTTCTTGCAGGGGCAGAAACAATGAAGCCCAGGAAAGGGCAGCAGCTACACAGATAGGTAGAAAATCTGTCACCTCATTTCTGTACATAGTTTCTGTTCATAATAAAGGGTTTATCTTGAAACCGGTCTGCTAGTCTGTAAGATACTATGCCACCTACTGAATTACTGTATTGATCTGACGTGATATTGACGTGCTTTTGATATTTGTTGAGGTCAATGAACAAGATAGAATGACAGAAAGTTCAAGATGCCAATGACCAGCTCCTACATATTAATGTATTTGCAAAGATGTCACAGAAATTACTAAAGATGAAAACAAACAGGGTTTTCCCTTTTCCCATATTCCATGACGATTCATTAAAATGTGAAAAACACTTTCTACTTATTTGCATTAAAGTAGCAGCCAGATTGAAATCCAGGGGCTGGGTTTGCAAGACATTTGTTTCTGTAACCATTCAAACGGTAGCAATTTACTAACACAAAAACACAACATAAATTTAATGCTTCTTATGTTTGAGTATTCACCAAAAGTGATATTTGAATGCTTATTTCAATGTAATATTGGAAATTCTCAGTTCATATTGTTTTGGTTGGTTACATACGGTACCAAACGAAGCAAAAGCACATAACTAACCAACAAAGCCATTTTTGAAGCTCAAATATTAAATATTCAGATCAGGAAATAAATTTGAAAAGAAATTCTAAATAACTAATTTGATATTTAGCCATATGATCACAAACATTTTGTGAACAGAGGAAGTGTTAAAATTCACCTAATACATTTATTGAGACTTATTAATTCAGCCTTAGAGGTCATAACATTTTCAGTCAGCTTCACAGATTGCTGCTTTCAAGAAAACTGCTTTTCTAAGAAGACACTACTGAAATGCTGAGTTTCTGTCCCCACTAAAGTCAGTGAAAGAAGGATTAGACCCTTACAGTTTTATGAAAACCCTTTTTCGGATGTAATGGATATACTAATATTCTCTATTTCTCCAGTGATTGAGTTAATTCCATTTGCCTGTGGTGTCACTGACAATGATGGTTTAAAAAAGGCTGATGGGGAAACTCTAATCAGAACTCCAGGTTCTGTGTGTTTGGTTGAGCTAGAAACCTGAGTTTGGTTTGCTTACTGGCTGATTCCTATAAGATGGAGGTATAGCCCCAACAAAACTGTTCTGTCTGGTGGATAGAACATTGTCTTCTATCTAGACATCCAAGAGCACCATCCAAGAAAACTTACTAGTGGATCTTGTGCTTATTAACATAGGGAGACCAAGTATAATTATTGCAACATCTCATAGCAATGGTTGCAGGGTCAGGCCCTAAGGTAATTTCTGAAGTAGAACTAAGATTCTTGAAACACCTGCTCATAGAAAATAAATTAGCAGAAATTATATTTGAGCCTCAACTTACAACTGTTATTTCATGTCCCCATCTAACAGTTAGGAAGTTTACAGTAATTGGCAGACTGGAATATTACCCAGTGAGCTGAGACTGATAAGCAACCCACTTATTGGTCAATGGTCTGAAGGTGAAGGTATCAGAGGGATTTCAGTTTTTGCTATCCAAGTCAGATTATAAGAACCAAATGTAGGTCACACTATTCTATAAAACAATAGTACCATTTGCAGGACCCATGTGAAAAGGTAGTATAGTTTTATATGTTTAGCATATTGCAATACTTTAATAGGCTCTTTTAAAAGCTAAGTTAGATCCAAAAATTTGCGATAACTCATCATTATTATTCACATCCAGTAGTAACCATTTTCCCTGAACATGCTTATGAACAAATATAGCAAAAAATTAATTTCAATTAGTGATTCAGAATGAGAATCAAGCCATTCCTTCTTGAAAACTACTGAGCTCTCAGCTTTTTTCAAGTTCTCTCTCATCATAACTGTATTTTAACAATGATATATCCAGTTGTCTACCATCCTTCACTCAGCAGAAAACTGTGCAGCAGAGGATGCAAACAGTAACATTTTCTGTACAGACTTATAAGGCATTGGGTCTCATAACACCATAGCAGTACTCCCTTGAATATTTAAAATGTGTTTCTGGGTGCCTTTGGGAGGGAGCTTATTTTTCTGCTTCTGCTTCTTGTTTATTTCTTACAGGAGAAACAAATCATACATGATATTTCCAGATTGTGGCTAATTCCAATACAAAAATCAATTAACAAGAAAGCAGAATATTGGATGAGCAAAACCTGACAGATGCTATTATTTTAAAAAGATGACGACAGAGACATTATGCCCAGCTAGGAGGGAAAAAAAGGTAAGAATAAAAGTTTACAAATCTGGGAACTTCAGAAAAAGACTTTGTGTGTTGTATATAATTCTTCTGAATCCTTGCATCATTAAGGAGAAGGCCTTTAATGAACATATCAGAAAAATATAGCAAAACCAGGATAATATACTGTAAGTCTACTATACTGCACATTTGCAAAAAAACATTATTTTTAAAATGAAAGCAATTATTTGCAATTTCACTTATGTTCACAGTAAATCATATGCTTGCTATGCAGCCCAGTCAAAGTTTGCAATATAAATATTTTCACACATTATTCATCCAGCAATTATAAACAGCCATAAACAGCTTTACATAATTACCTAGTGTACAAGTTACATATACAAACACAAACGTTGAATTAGACAAAATAATGCAGTGAAATAGACTGCTCTTAACTTAGTAAGCAATGAATTATCTAAGTTAGTTAGTTATACATGGAATGAAAAATGACTACCATAAAGACAAGGTCCATGTTTAGATTTGATGACGTACAGCACAGTGTAAATGATGAATACAGGAAAGCCTTGTCTACACTAGAAAGAGTTTGCCGCTATAGCTATGCCACACAGAGCAGGGGCTTGAACCTGGGTCTCCCACATTCCAGGTGAGAGTGTGCCATGTTTTTTCATAAGAAATTTCAAAATATCTCAGTTTTGTTCCTAAATGTCTTACACACCAGTCTCTTAAGCAAAATAAGCACTCGTGGGATAAGAACAAAGGTTTTCTCATGGATTAGTAAATGGTTAAAAGACAGGAAACAAGAGGTAGGAATAAGTGGTCAGTTTTCACAATGGAAACAGGTAAATTGCAGAGTCCCCCCAAAGGTCTGCACTAGGACCAATGCTATTCAACATATTCATAACTGATGTGGAAAAGAGGGTAAAGAGTTAGGTGGCAAAATTTGCAGACAACAGAAAATTACTCAAAATCGTTAAGTCCAAAGGTGGTACGAAGAATTACAAAGGGATCTCACGAAGGATGACTTACAATTACAAGAATTACAAAGGGTGACTGGGCGACAAAATGGCAGATAAAATTCAATATTGATCAGTACAAAGTAATGCACGTTGGAAAACATAATCCCAACTTTACATATAAAATGATGGGGTCTAAATTAGCTTAAATTTACCACTTAAGAAAGAGCTCTTGGAGTAATTGTAGATAATTCTCTGAAAACATCTGCTCTGTGTGCAGTAGTCGCAACCATTAGGGAAGCAATAGATAAAAAGACAGAAAATATCCTAATGCCATTATATAAATCCCTGGTATACCCACACCTTAAATACTGCATGCAGTTCTAGTTGCCCTATCTCAGAAGAAGAGGTACAGAAAGGCAACAAAATTATTAGGAGGATGGAACAGCTTCCATATGAGGAAATATTAAAAAAAACTGGGACTGTTCATCTTAGAAAAAAGAGGCAACTAAGGGGGTGTATATAATAGAGGTCTATAAAATCATGGTTTGGAAAAAGTGAATAGGGATGTGTTATTTACCCCTTCATATAACACAAGAATCAGGACTTAACCAATAAAATTAATAGGCAACAGGTTTAAAGCAAACAAAAGGAAGTCATTCTTAATTTAACACATAGTCTACCTGTGGAACTCATTGCCAACGGAGGTTGTCAAGGCCAAAAGCATAACTGGATTAAAAAAAGAATTAGATATGTTCATGGAGGATAGGTACATCAATGGCTATTAGATGCCCTGGGAATCCCTAACATTTGATTGCTAGAAGCTGGGATTGGACTCAATAATTGTTTTGTTCTGTTCATTCCCTCTGAAGCATCTAGCATTGGCCATTGTCAGAAGAGAGGATACTAATCTAGATGGACCCCTAGTCTGATTCAGTATGGCCATTCTTATGTTCTTACATAAAAAAACCTCCAATTTTTCATGAAAGTGAATTCTTGTTTTCTGGCCAGCCCTAACATCTATATTAGAACTTTTGCCTGTAGCTACATCAGCTATGGATTTAATTTTCTTTACACTCCTCACCAACATGGCCATGCCGGCAAATCTCTGGACCATAAAACAGCTGAGCATAATGATATATTATGCTATATTGAATTAATTATACTGTCAAAGTATGATCTCAGAGACTTCCAGGGGCATGAATCATATAATGGGAATGCTAATATAAGTGTTACCAGTTGGCTAGGAATGAAAAAATGGAAAAGAGGGGATGCTTTTTATATATGAATTTATACAATAAGCAACAGAACCAAAAATGGTCATTATGAAGCAACTGACTAAGTATTTACTGGTTAAGTTAGCTCTCAATATATTGCAAATCAGAATAATCAAGCCATTGCTCCTCCCTCCCTGCTCCAGCAAATCAAACAGTGACCAGGAAGCTAGGATTTTAAATGGGGCTCGTGTTTTGTTTTGATTATATCTAGCACCTCCAGAGCTCTATGCATTTACTCACTGCACCATCAACTATCCAGCTACATTCCCAGTTATAGTACTTTTCTTTTTATTTGTTTTTCTCCATTCATAGGTAGGGTTGGGTGGGAAACATTTTTCTGTTCTTCAAGGACATTTGAGATTATGAAAATTTTCCCAATCCAGAATCAGGACAAAAAGTTGAAGTCTCAAAACTTTTGCAAACCAAAACAATGACAAAAAGTTGGATTAGATGAATCAAGCTGTTTCATTTTGATTTAAACTTTTTCTGGACATTTTTAAATGATCAATTAATTTAATTTTTTAAATTAAAAGTCATTTTGGCCCTAAAAACTAAAGTTTTTGCTTTGACATATTTTTTTCCAAGAAGTTTTTTGAAACAGGAAATTTGCCAAAACCAACCCTTCTTTGAAAACAGTTTCTGCATTAAGCAAAAAAGCTTAATAAAAAGCCCTGACAACTTCTATGCATAAGCTTCCAAAGGATGACACTGGTCGATGGCAAGCCAGGGCCAAGAGGGAGGGGGACCTGGGAAGCTACAGTAAGACACTAAAGAAAGAGATGAGGTCCAGAGGTCCTACCAGAGATATTTTGAAATGTAAGCTGCAATTTCATGCATTTTAGAAGATTTTAAAACATTTCAAAATAAATATTTTGTGCCAATAAACTAAGTGTCCATCTGGTATTTGCCTGGAATTCTGCAGTAGTGAAGCCTGCATGGGGCAAGCTAGATTCTGTTAGGATATCAGCAGATGAGCATCAAAACCCAGCAAACACTCCTGTGTATCTCCTATCAGATGCAGATGGAAACTTTGTGTATAGAAAATAATCAAAAAGCTAGAAACACCACTAAACAAGAACAAACCTAATCCAGAAATGAAACAGTACATTTTTCTATACATTTTATAACCTGAACTGCAAAATCTTATTTCCATCCCCTTCACAGCATCTTCATACTGAAGAAGAAAGTCTACAATATTAAAAAACAAAAACAAACCAAAAACCAATGTACATGCAGTTTTTATAATGGCTTAGGCACCTATCTCTAAAAGAAAAAAAATTACTTGCCATCTAGCTTGTGTATGTTTAGCTCTCTCCACTTCCTGTTTAATTTTCCTTTCCTGCTCTATTGTATCTCTGCATCCTAATTTTGTTATCTCCCTCACTTAGCTCCAACCTTCATTATCCCCTTCTCTTCCTTCCATCTTGAATCTCTCTCTCTACCGCATCTGGAGATTTCATAACCCTCTCTCTCACTCCACCTCCATCTTGAGGTGCTTCTCCCTTTTACTACTCTGGATCTGACCACTTTCTTACTTCCCTCTTTCCTATGATCCTTTTCCTATCTCCCTGGCATGCCCGTTGGTCCTTCTTGCCTAAATCTGCTCCCTTTTTCTTTCTCCCCTTGTCTCTCTCTCTCTTTCCTATCTCTTAGTCTTCTCCCCATCACATTTAAATCTTTCCCCATCTCTTTTTTCCTTCCCACTACCTGCTAAGAGATTTTCCAGGCTCTCCCTACCCCCAATTTGGGATGAATTTTTCAATTACCCCCATGGGAAGTCTCCTTAGTGAGTTTCCATTCCCACTTCTTAGGGTTTTCTCTTCTTCAGCACCACTGCACTGTCACTAATTTATTACAATCATTCAAATAGGAATATGTTGAGAAGGATGGGAACGTATCATTCAGCTACAAAATCAGCTCTTCAGCTGCACAGTTAATTACTTTCTAAAAATCCCACCCTTTGCTATAAAATTATAATATGAAAAACTATGTTAGTAAAAGATTGGTACATTATACTTTAATCTCTTGGACCAGAATGCAAATCAGGATGAAACCAGAGTTAATTAGAATCATTCCCTAAAAAAAGACTGAGTTTGTAAGGTACAATTATGGTCTCAACACAATCATATTCATTTTTTTTAAAAACTAAGAACAGATGGACGCTTACTGAAATAGAATGAACAGTGTATTCTAGGGGACCAGTAGGTCACTATATAGCATTTTCCCTCTTTATCACATTAAATCTAATTGCAGTGGAAGAAAATAGTAAACATGCTCCTGTACATGTATTTCTCCTCTTTATAAGGACTCCCTGGAGAGGACTCCTATCCATTTCACTAGATAATCCTTTTTTAAAAAATTCAAGTGGAAGTTGAATGTTGTTCTGTTGTTGCATTCTCTTCTCAAGGGCCTAATTTGATGCCTAATTTTAAACACGTATGTACAGTTTTATACTGAGTTTTAGACATTTTGTCTCAAAGGCCTTTTTATTGTTATGGTTTCTCCATAAAAGAAATGACAAAGTGCCATGTCTTCATAGTTATGTCACTCAAAGAACAAGAATACTAGTCTTATTTTAGGCATGTGGGGTTAGCTGCTCTCTATAGAACCCTTGTAAGTTGTTATTCTGGTCTAGAAACACTAATAGATATTAATTATCTGTGTATGTAGGCTTTATTTTCTGCACTGTATACTTGACATTCATATGTAATACAGTACAACATAGCACATATTTTTGAAACTGTAACATCACATTTTGGAGAAATAACTTGGTGGAAAAAACATTTCAAATTGAGAAATCTGACACACCCTGCAATTAACTAAAAATTAAGGCAGGATCTGAAAAGCAAACTACACTCTTAAGCAAATCTTTGAAGTGGTTTTTTTTGTTTGTTTTTGGGGTTTTTTTTGTATTTAACAAAAGAAACATATTGGGCTGCTGTCACTAAGACCCACATCCTGTTTCGGCTGCTCCCAGACTATGGAGGAGGGAAATTAAACGGAGGGACTCTGCCAGCACAAGTTTGTTTTCTCCCCATCAGGACAAATATTTCCATTTCCATTATATTTCTAGACGGCTGATAGCTTAATCGTTTGTACTGACAAAAGGTTTGAAATCCTTTATTTAAATTTGAAGTTCTAAAAAGTTCTCAGTTTTACTGAAGAGTTGTAAGATTATTTGACTGTCTCCAGCTTTATTCTTGGAAAAGTCTGTTTTGATGGCTTTGAAATTAATTATTTTATATAAGGATAACATTTTTGGATTGCTGCTTTTCTGCTATCTCAGCTTCCCCAATGATTTTTTCTCCTGTGATACTGTGGCTCCAAAGAAGCATTAATAGTAAAAAATTGTGACAACTATGGCAGCTGGATCAATTTATTTATTTATTTGAAGTGATGGTGAGGACTCAGATTCTACGGCTGTATTGCCTTTACTCCCCCTCTCACATAGGACCTGACTTTTCACTTGTTCCGGTTTGTTTAGCATCCAGAGAGGAAGGCCTTATTTTAAACACCCTCACTCAACTCATAAAATAATGCATCAGAAATTAGACTCTTATCCTAAAGATTCAGTCACTTGAGACTTCGCTGGGAAAGATGGTGAAAAATCAATCTGTCATAATTAAGGAACAAGAAAAAATTAAACTGGAATTAATTTCCAAGACACTAGCCTTATACTTTCGAGCAAGACTATCATACTGTGTCACTGGTTGGAGGCTGCAGAAATTAAATTCAGGGCTTCCAACCTGCAAATAATAAATGTAAAGGAAGGTAGAAAGGCAAACAACACTTGCTTCACTTTGCCAGAATTATTCAAAGTACTGTTGAGTGAGAGGTTTGCACAGACCATGTGGGATCACAGAACATTTTAGCTGTTTCCCTTCAGTCTTTTTTGAGACAAGAAAGTTGCTGGGATTAAGACATTTGAAGAATTTTGTTAAGTACTAGGAGCTTCCTTGACATGAGGCAAAATTCTGAAAATAATTTTCATGAAAAAGTCACTGAGTAGAGTTGTTGAACTTTAATGTTCCCTGACGTTACTCATAAGACAGGTCTGTAAACTAAAATTCAAATCACTTAAGGATGAGTTTGCTAAAATTATGCAATCCTCTATATTTAAATTTAGCAACACTTTATATTTTCTATGAAATCAAGAAATATATTTCTTAGATTATGGGAAGGCCTCTACATTTATTCTATTCAGTCACAATTAAGTGAATAAGATACTTGAAGCATCTATTGATTTTCAGCATACAAAAAAGAAAATCTATAACTTATACGTTAGCTCACCATAGATGTAGAGTTCATTCAATATCTATATAGAGTATAGAGAGGATTTGTGTGTTGTGGAATCAGTAAAATCGGTCCTGAAGTTGGCACCAGTACCGGGGGGTTCTGGCCAAAGAGTATGATATAAATATATGTGCGTGATGTAGGTGATTTTTTGGAACAACATTAATAATACTGGCCTTACAGAATAAGGCATATAAGGCTATGTTTATGCAGTCGATATTTTCAATTGAGAAATAGAAGATTTAAAAAAAAAACAAAAAAAACAGATTAGAGTTTTATATGAAAAACACAAATTTGAAGGTTAATTTCGTCAATGTCCTGGTCTTATTTATTCCATATATGATTCGTTTATATATTGACCATTATTATGGAATCATAGAAATGGGACCTCAAGAGTTCATTTAGTCCATGCCATCAAATGAGACAGGATTAAGTATACTTAGAACATCCCTGACAGGTGTTTGTCTTATCTGTTCTTAGAAACCTCCAGCGATGGGGATTTGACAAGCTCCCTTGGTAAGTTCCAGTGCTTAATTATCCTTACTTTTTTTCATTCTTATATAAAACTTATAATAATAAACTACAGAAATGAGGTTTAATGGATGGAGAACATTAAGTAGTCTGCATCAGTCTCTGAAACTTTGCTTCTCTAATCCTAGTATATGACCTCGATCCTACAAGGTTCTGAGCATGCCTCTGAGTCTCAATCCAGCAAACATTTAAACATGTGCTTAATTTTAAGCATGTGAGTAGCCTCCTTGAATTTGAGTGATTTAAAGTTTCCTTGTGTTTTGACAGCTATGTGATCCTTTTAGAAAAAATTAAAATGCTACATGCTATGGGGAAATTCTGTATATTGATTGCCTAGGTGAAGAGAAGATAATGCTTTATAGAGTCTAGGGCTGGTTCACACTTACCGTGCAATTCGGCGGCAGTCGACAGGAGTTACGCAAACTACACAGTAGTTTGCGTAACTCTCGTTGATTGCTCTGCTTCCCTTCTGCACACTGTTTACATTGCGCTGAGCCGCTATGCTACTTGAGGGGGTGGACTTATTCAGTCGACTTCCTGATAGATTGAGCGGGTCTCGCTGACTGCTCAATCGATTCAGAAAGATGGATCTGGTGGCGGCGAATTTGCTGCCGTCAGTATAAACGTAGCCCACTACTGTAATGTCAGTCTTAATTCACTTATACAGTTTCTGCATCGATTTCAAGTACACAAACTGAAATTCCTTAGGGGATGGCTCAGAATTCCCAGCTGGTTTATTTATTTGATGTTATTTAATCACAGGCTACAGAAATGGCTCATTAATTACTGCCTTAACATTTTTCCCCCCTTCAACAACTCTCATTAACTCTATGTCCTCTGGGACCTAATTTAATTGGTTTAAGGAAGTCATATATGATGTCTTTGTTGATAAAGGGGTTCAGGTTGATGACAAGGGCTCCTAGGTGCTAAGATAATAAAAATTAATAACAATATATTCACGTTGACAGATACTGCATACATTCTAATACAGTGTTTGGTTTTAATGAGCTTCCCCCCACACTCCAACACCTGATTATATGATTCCAGAAGACCTAATCCTGGTATTAATTCCACATATGATGTTTGTGTGTTGCCTTAAATAACAAGTATTTATTTCTTCAAGGCAGGCGATGTGTTTGCTTATATGAGAATCTAGTTCAAGGCTTCCCCAGGAAGCATTTACACAATTTAAGAATAAGTTGACTTCATCTGAGAAGTGAAAATTCAGGCAAATCATCAGAGAAAACAGAGAGTCTATTGAGAGTTGACTACAAACTTATTTTGTGTTTTCAAGAAGTATTAGCAATGCTATATGAAAAAAATTGCTTTAATGAGTATAAAAAAATATCAATAAGAATTTTGTACTGTAGAAGTGAGAGACTTCAAAAGCCTGCTACCTGCAAGCACTAAAATACATAACAAATAAGGCAGTAGTAGTTAGATTACATTTTTTGTTGGTGGTGGGCGGGGGTAGAGCGTTACCAAGGATGGAAAAAAAATGATACAATCCAGGGCCAGATTGTTCCTGACCCTTGTGTGGGTGCATAGTGGGGAGCCTTCCACTCCCCTCTTCTCCCACACTCCCTTCTAACCGGCTAGGGATTATCACAGACTCAGGGGAACAAATGGGGGTGTATGGCTCCCTCTATAAAGCCAAGGGCATGATTCAACCCTGGGGGGAGGAAGTCAGAAGATGCAGGGCTATTCCCTTTCAAGCATAAAGGAGAGAGCAGCCTGCACACTTCCCCTGCACACCAAGGAGTCAGGAAAATGAGCCTCCCAGAGTTTTCTCTGGGCAGGACATTATTAGCATGTGCTGAAACCATGCTGGTTAAGGCTGGCTGATTCCCACGGATTCTCCAGGGCAGGATCTGCTTTTAAACTCCATCCTGGATAAGATGAAAGTGACTCTTTAGGTACAGAGAATTGAGGACTAGAACAAAAATGTTTGTGCACAGGACCCTAGGATCAGACAAGATTGGTGACTCAAACAAGCTTTCACACCAATACAGCTGAAGCCCACAGAAGAGGGTATATATTTGGACCAAATGTAGTGTGTAGACAATGTTCAGAGTGGGAACTTCAGTTCCTTGCACATCCAAAATGCAGAGCAGTGGGTAAAAACATCAATGTAGTCCAGGGATGGTCAACCAGTCAGAGACGAAAAGCCGCAAAGAGCCATATTTACCTTTTCAGTTTCCCCTGCTTGTCAATTTCAAAGAGCAAAGAGCTGCAAAGAACAAACAGCAAAGAGCCACACGCTAAGAGCCGCGAGCCGCATTTGTATGACCGAAGAGCCGAAGGCGGCTCGTGAGCCGCAGAGTGGCCACCCCGATGTAGTCCCTGGATTTTGTGACATGGCTGATTTTTCCCTCGATGCCTCTATTCTCTGCTATCTGCCACCCCCTTAAATCTCTGAAGTGTGCTGTAGAGGAAGAGAGCCCAGAACAAAGGGCCAAAGGCCCTTCCTATAAGCTAACTGGCCTGCAAAGAAGATAATAAAATCACTGACTTCTGAATTAAAGAAATGTAAATGTCACAGCCATGAAGAGACACTTCCCTAATAGCAGAATTCTGAAATGTCCAAAAGGAATGATGCATCATTAATTTTATATTGATCTAATAATCCTTTGTTAAGATATATATCTGAACAAGATTGCATAGTCCTATAACTTGTGCAGGGAAGTCAAGGCATACAACATACTTCTACTGTATTATACAGTACTTCATACTCACTGAAGCCTAGCCAAGTGTCTGCCACAGATGTTATGCCCCTGCAGAACTAGTATGAAAGCTTGCAGAGAGGAGTATTTCACTTACAAAAAGTGATTCAGACCTATACAAAATGTTGCACTCCAGTACAGATGAAGAATTGGATGGAGTTTCATATCTGTCTGAATTCCAGCTGAACACATTCATGCATCCTTAATAAAAGGCCATTTTTAGCCTATTGAGTTTTGAATTACTGCTTTGAGCAGACAGTTGTATTTATGGCTGCTCTATAGGACTCCCATGTGTCTTGATTTCATGGGAATCACAATATGACAGACAATTTTTAAAATTACTACCATACCCTTAATTTTACACATAGTGACATGTTAAATTACAAATTCAACAGGAGAAGAGAATTGCATTTATGCCAAGTTACAGCGTAGTCACTAGAGCTGATTGGACATTTTCAGTTGGAAATACTGTGACTGACAATGGAGTTTCCATTAAAAACCACGTTTTCCTGCAAAAAAATTTCAATTTTGCTGAAATTTTTCTATTTTACATCAGGAAAAATGAAAAAAGAAGTACGTTGTTTCAGATCAATTTGATCCAAATTGAAATATTTCAGGTTGTTGGACTGACCCGAAACATTTTGTTTTGTATCAGTTCAGTGTTAAACTGTATTTCGCTGTGGTGGTGCATTACTGGAGCTGCCTGATGCCTTCATAATCTCCCAATGACCATGATCCCTGGCTGGTCTGCAACTTCCATGATGCAACATTCTGACCAAGCAGTGTGGTACATCAAGGGAGTCATACGCTTACAGGGTCATTAGGGGAAATGTAGTCTGGTCAGAGAGCCCAGTCCACAGAGGATAATGCAGGCATCAAAAATATTTTACTTGTTTGTCCCAGCTCAGAACAAAAACGAATATTGAAATAGGATTTCCCACTGGACAGAAATTCCGTCACTGTTGCTTTCAGACAATGCCCATTTCAATTAATACTGGGAAGTTACTGGGAAGGTTCAGAAGAGGAAAGAAACTTGGATCCTTCTTCTGCTTGGGGGAATCTCACTCATTACCCTAGCCATTGGTTATAAAATCCTTATTAAACCCAGTGCTTTTCAGAAAGCATTGCCCAGGCCACCTCAGGAAAACGAGGGCAGGCAATTGACAGAACACAGCTAAAGCGGACTTTTAAAAACTCCATACAATAAGAACAATGGCACATGACAATTTCAATCTTGTTATAACAATAGTCCCTAGATAAATCGTAAGTAATTTATAGCTACCACATAAAACTCAGGCACGTATGCAATCATCTTCACATGCCAGCTAGTGCAGAAGTAACCAGACCTTTGCAAAGATGCTCATCTTTCTATGTAGCTTGGAGAGCCCTTGTATGATCTGACCCATGGTTCAGTTCAAGAAACAGTCTAATTAATTTGTCAATGGTGTGGTGTCACATGTTCATTTTTGGCTTGTACCAAAAACCTCTCAAAAAATTCCCAGGTTTAAAAAAAAAAAAAATCCAGATTTTTGCAATTTCTACCCAGATTTTGTACCTGCTCAAACTCTTCAGACCCATCTCCCCCCAACTCCCACCCCTATCATGCCTGCCCAGAGAAGGGTAACTGCAGGTGGTGTCTGCTGCAGCTGCACAATGGGGGAGCACCATAGGCAGGAAGCCTGCCAAGACCACCAGCTGCTACAATATCAGGCTGCAGAGAGTGGGTGGCAGCACCCATGACTGTAGGCCCCCTGTTGACCCATTCCTCCCATGAGTGCTGGGCACCCTCTTTCTCCCCCATTCATGCCAGGGAGACCCTCTCTCCACTCCCTCTCCCCCTGTGAGTAGCTGGGCTGGGGAACTGCCTGGAGAGGAGCCCCATCTGCTTCACTTGCCCGTCAGAACCCCTTCCTGCCCCTGGGCCGGGAACGGTCTCTCCAATCTGCCAGTCGACCCAGGGAGTGGAGCTGAGCTGTAGGACAGGTAGTAATGGTCCCCTACTGCTGGTATTCTGTGCCTCAGTGACTGAGATCTGCTCTCTCCTGGTTCCCAGCCCCTGTGGCCCAGCTCTGAAACAGGACAGATGATTTGTGGATGGAGGTTCTGTTAAAGTCCTATTTCTTGTCTGTGCTCCCTGGTGTCTTTCATATAACAACCCATTTTGGAGGGTGCCTTTTCTGAAACATTGTGGAAGACCTTATTTCATACTAAAATGGGTCACAAACCAAAAATTGCAACTGACTATATTTCTGAATGTAACTTAGTTTTAAGAAGTTTTATTTTTCTAATGGAGACTAGAAATAACTGTTTCATAAACAATAAACTCTTACTTGTCTCTATTGAGCGCTTTTCTTCTGTCCTCCTGCCCCCCAGCAATAACCCTGATGTTTCCCTGGAAACTGAGAAGTTAGTTTTTTGCACTGATTTTCACCCATTGTTTAGTTGTTTTTTTTTAAAATAAATACTGATCAAATCCAGAGAAAACAAAAAAATAAAAACCAGAAATAAAAGACCTAAATATGTTATAAAAATTATATATTTTAAAACCTCATAGGTTCTTTTTACTCAGCACCTAATATACACACAGAGAAGTTATGCTTTAAAATGCGTTATAGCTGTACGTGGCTAATCCCAGCTAACATTTTTTTAAACATGGCTGCCCCTGTCCACACAAAGGGCATAATCATGTTTAACATGTTATTTTTTTATTTATTTATATGGCTTATTAAAAATATTACAGGAGCATCTATCAATTCCCCTTAGGCACCTGGACATAACTTTACTACACTATGTACAGTAATTTGAGAACCCCCACAAGTTCTCTCCCCCCAAAAAAATTTCCCCTCATTTTTAAGTGTCTAAGGAGAAAAGGGAGCTTTGCAATGTATCTTAAAGGTCATAGGAATACTCTTTTGCTGACATGACACATTTTCTCCATGTAAACATAGCCAGATTCTCCTAATAAAATGTTACTTAAAACCTAAGGAGGGAAAACATACTAAAGAACATGTAAATGGAATACTGTTATGGTAAAACATGAACCCCTTTTTCCCCATGCTGTGCTGTGGAGTTTTCCACCATGCGCACTGTATCTCAGATGTGTGACTGATTCCCGTGGGAAAAGGAGCATTTTAAATACAGTATTAAAGCAAAATGTATGGCTTGGTGGCACACAACCAAAAAAAAGCAGTTATATAAATATATTTTCAAAGATTTTTTTAAATAAATTAAGAATAAAAATGGGGGCCCAGTTTGCAAATCCTTACTCAAGCAAGCAAAGACTGCTTTGAATTAGGTTTAATAGCCAGAAGATTAAAAAATATTACAATTATAGAAGGTCAGTGAGTGAGTAATCAATGGGTCAGATCTTCAGTTAATGCTAATTGTCATAGTTCCATTCACTAGCTGAGGATCTACCTTTATGAATCTATGCTGGATGATAAGATATAACTGGTACGTAAACTGATTACACATTCCTTCTGTATCATTTGGTGAATGATCTTCCAAGACGAGTAAATGGATAAACTAAAGATGAGCTCAAATAGCAATGACAGATTTTAAAATACATTTTCAAAAGAAGCTTTATAAGAAAGTTATGATTTTTCTTTAAATATTTTAATGTACGTGTTGGGATACAGCAACCTCTTACAGCTCTGCAAGAAAAATGGAAGTTTATGTGTCCTTCAAATAATGTTAGGTCTCCAAGATTAAGTAACAGTCCTAGGGGTCAGAAGAAAACACAAATGCTGACGTAGAAAACCCCATGCAGCTACCATAGGAAAAAACCCACCACCACAACAGCAAAACATTTACCTCATTGCCAGTAACTGAAATTTACAGATAACTGTTATAAAGTGTGTTTACCTTCATTCCCTTGTCCAGGTGGCTGATAAAATGAAAGCCCCAGAGATATGATGGCTGCAATTTCCAAGATTATAAGAGTCACGTCCTGTAGCGCTTCCCAAACTAGCTGTAAGAAAGTTTTTGGCTTCTTTGGAGGTATGAAGTTTTTCCCAAAAATTAGCTTTCTTTTTTCTAGGTCTGCAGCAGTACCAGGTAATCCTGTGAACAAATTAAAAACAATTGATTGAAGTGCCATGGAAACAAAAAATGCCCAAACATATTAGTATTCAAATAAATTGCATCTTCAAAGTAGACTCCAAGCTTTATCACCTATGGCATATTAGACAGGATGGCAGATTTGTCACTTCTAAATTTTTTGTTTAGCAAGGTAATTCTTTTGTCCCTGTATTCTGAGCAGAGGCCTAAAACATGTTTAGAGAAACTTTTAAGGACACATTTAAATGAAACTTATTATCAGTTATTAATTATATTATAATATATAAATTATATAGTGCCCCAAAGTAGTACATTTATATTTAGATCTCATTAAAATATACAATAGTTTGCAAAGTGAACAATTACTTTGTTTTTGAAAAAGTAGAATGCATTGTAGAATGCCATCAAAATATATTGGGCAAGGCTGGAACATCTAATAGCAGTTTCGGTACAGCTACCAAGAGGTACAAATCTTGATGCTGAACTCAGGTCCTTACTGCCCTGGTCTGCAGGAGAAAAGTAGTATGCTAAACTTCTGGAGGGAACATCGTGCACCAATCTAAGTAACAGTTCTGGTCACACACTGAGCATTTGGGTGAGCTATGTCCCGCCACAGTGCCACTGGATTGTGTGTGTATAGGAAGTAAAGACTGAAAAGTGAAGTTCTGAGTTCACCCATAAATATATATTTGCATGTGGCCTCAATTTAAAATCACTGCTAACTGTTTCATGTGTGTGTATTTGTGCTGATAAGTTTCTGGCTTGGGTTTAAACGGTTGTCTGATTCAGTTGATCACCTTGCTGTTGGAGTGTGTTCTTCCTAGCTTTTTCCAAAATGAAGGTTTGCAAATTCCTTTTCTCATATGTGGCCTTTTACCTGGACTTCAATTAATGTGTCTTTTAACCTGTCTTATAGGAATGTTGGACAATATCTACTAGGGACTTTTACATGTACAGTGACAGTGGAAAATTTTATTGGAAACTGAGTGTTGCTGGAATTTTTCATACAAAAAAAATGATTTTCCCCCAGATGCTTGAAAATCTTAGAAATTAATGCTTTCCCATAAATCCCAGCTACTGCTCTCAAAAGTATGCTGCTTCGTACACTCTGGTAGCTTTGATACAGTCTGTCAAGAAATCATGTGAGATATTAATTGGATTTATCAATACATTGGAATTTAAATTAAACGTCAAGCCTTTAATGCAATCACCAAGATAAATATACAAACAAGTTTATTCAGGTTTAACATTAAGTCAGGACAGTGATGGTCTAATTAGACTGACACAGTGGACCATAAAGTATTTATTACTAACAAACCTATATGACATAGGAGTAGAGGCCCCAGCAATGCAGTGGTTCCCATCATTGCTCTCCAGCAGAACCCAAAGAGTAGCAATGGGTAACTGCTGCTCCTCTCTAAGGCCCTTGCCTGTAGTAGGGTTCTTTATTCCTGCTTCTCTACAAGATCTACATGAGACAGCTGGAAGACACAGTGAGACACCATGGACTTAGCTGTCACCGGTACACTGATTACTCTCAACTATCTATTTCATTCTCAGCTGAAGCAGCCCTTGGTCTAAGGCATAGGGCAATATTCCAAATAGCTATTACTGCAGGCAGGTCAGTAAGGCACAATGAACAAGCCTAGTAGCCATGAAGGAAGATAGGAGAAGAGGACTGAAGGTTGTAATTGAATGCTAAAGTGTATTATACCCTACTGCCACTAGGTGGCACTGTGTATACCATACCTAATTTAAGCTAACCTCAGCCATACCTGGCAGCACATTAAAGGTTGTCTTCACTGACAGCGGCAAATTCGCCGCTGTCAGATCGACTGAGGGGTCAGTGAAGACCCGCTCAGTCAATCCAGAAATCGACGTATTAAGACCACCTCCTCAAGTGGCGCAGCACATTGAAGGCAGCACGCAGAACAGAAGCACAGATGTCGACGGAGTTAAGCAAGTTTTTTGCGTAGTTTGAGTAACTCCAGTCGACTGCCGCCGAATCTCCGAGGTAAGTGTAGACAAGCCCAAAGACACATCACTGGTGTCTCTCTTCGAGGGCTTGTCTACACTTACCTCGGAGATTCAGTGGAAGTCAACCAGAGTTACGCAAAAACCTTGTGTAACTCCCGTGAACTTCTGTGCTTCTGTTCTGAGAAGGTGGTCTTAATATGTCAATTACTGGATCGACTGAGTGGGTCTTCACTGACCACTCCGTGGATCCAGATAAGTCAATCTGACGGTGGCGAATTTGCCGCTGTCAGTGAAGACAGACTGGCTACAGAAGTCTCCTTCTCAGGCTATATTTGGTACAGGAGCCTGACCTGCTGTTAGCAGCCTTACAACCTACCATGTACAAGATGTACACGACAGGATTTTTGCAAAAGAAATCACTTAATTGAGATGTCAGTTTTAATAGACCTCACGCTTTGTGTTATTAGCAAAAAGAGGAGAGCATTTAATGTTATATTCTGTCATGTGATAAGTGTAATACTTTGACATGTTTTGTGTTCACTTGCTTTTATAAAGTATGAAACATGCAAGATATTTTTTGCATTAAAACCAACATTTAAAAAAAAAAAAAGCTTTTGTATCAATAAGTTATTTGACCCTTTATTCTTGATTGAAGTGTTTCAGAAAGGAGATTCTTTGTACACATTTACAAACCACACAGTTATGGTTAGGAAATGTGACAAATTATCACAATATGATTCTCTGGCATTATAATATTTTCAAAAGCTTTCAACCTCTATGAAGTCATTTTTATTTTATTTGAAATTGTGAGGAAGAAAGAAAATTAAGTGATTGCCTGGAAAAAAAATGAAGTTGTTCGCTATACTTTTGTGCAGTATATTGCAACCCAAAGTGACTGACCCACTAACACTCCCCTCGCTGCAGGGCAGGATCCTCTAGTCCCACCACTGCTCCACCAGGTGGAAGCTATGAGCTCCCCACCGCAGTTTGGTAGGCAGAGAATGGGGGTGTGTGTGGGTGGCTGTACAGAGGGCTCCGCAAGCCACACTAACTGTAAAAGAGCCGCATGTGGCTCATAAGCCACAGAATAGCCACCCCTGGTATATTAAATACATTTCTGCTTTCAGTATGCAAGCCAGGTGATTCAATAAAGTAATACATTTCCACATATCTATTGCTTTTTGGATGGGTGGGGGGCAAGGAACCAGAAGACCAAACAATTAATCATTTTATCTGATCCTTAAGCATATGGCACAATTACAGCATACGGGGGGAGGGGGGAGAACCATCAGTTAAATAGCCATTAATATCTCATGGAAAAACTTGTTTGTGATAACAATCATTTCCACAGCAACCAACTGGAGCATCACAAACAGAGGATCATTTCTACTTTGGTATAAGTAGCAAAAAACAGATCATTGTTAATAACAAAAAGCCAGTGAGAGGAAAAAACACAATGACTTATAAGACTAGCTATCAGTAAACACAGCATGTTTCACTGCTGTTTAAGATAAAGGATATAGAACAATAAAGAATTGTAGGTGTTTTTAATTAAGGGTCGTTGCTATTTTCAACTTTGCTCCTTACTACAGTAGCTCATGAAATTTCCATTAAACAGAATGAAGACAGAAAAATGGCAAGAACTGCACGTTTTCATTGGAAACCCCCCACCCCTCCCCCAATAGTTGTATCTTAGGAATTGTCATTTTAAATGCAAGACATTGTAAAATCCCAATGATACTGGTGACTGCCTATTGTGGCGATGGGTGTGTTATAAATGTATAGACAGATCAGAAGAAAAACATGCTAGTCAGTAGAAATCTGCAGATACTCAGCTGGTACAAATTGCCATGACTCTTATGACAATTTATTCTAGACGAGGCTCTGCTCCCAGTAGGCAACTTTAAAAGGAGGAATTTTAGGATAAAAGAAAAGGATTCTTCTGATAGGTACACCTGCCTTTTATTCTTCTTATTTTAATCCTTATTTCATCCTCTAAATAACTCTCATTTGAGTCTGAACTTCACCGACAGCACAGGCTTCTAAAAATGTCCTTAGGTAGGAAATCCACAAATTAAAACCAAAATTCCTACAATGATTTTATCTTCTCTGGTCTTTGTTTCACCAAGCCTCCATTAGTTTCATATTCAATTATAGTTATTTTTCTCTAATGCACAAGTCACCTGTTGTATAATTTGCACAGGTTTATAGATTTGCACAGATCTTGCATGATTTCTCAGATTTCTGAAAAGCTTCACAGTACCCTGGCTTTAGAAATACTACTCTGCTTGATGAATTCTGACTACGGAAGCCGGGTAACTCACCTTCCCAGGAGATAGTGTAGCTGTGGATCCAAAACATCACCTACCTAGTAGTGTTATGTCTGCGTGCCATATTACAGAAGGTCAAAGGCTTAAGAATTGTTTCCAACTGATGCTTCAAAATCTACAAGTAGCAATATTTCAGGTACCTAATGCTTCTTCAGTTGTAGAGTGTCCTTCCAGCTATTGGTGTACCTGAGATAGAACTGTAATCTGTTGAAATCTGTCTAGTAGATGGCAACGTTGCCTGTAGTAATTTTGTTTAACCAA
Source organism: Emydura macquarii macquarii (assembly GCF_026122565.2). Classification (NCBI taxonomy): domain Eukaryota; kingdom Metazoa; phylum Chordata; order Testudines; family Chelidae; genus Emydura; species Emydura macquarii. The sequence continues at coordinate 4,636,577 of NW_027132983.1, read as the reverse complement.
GAGTTTAATTTACATGTAAACCCCCTTCCTAACAAAAAGGTTCTTTAAAAGTATTGTCTTTGGGCCTAGACCTACCAGATGTACAAATTCTGTTAAATATTTGTTTACAGAAGGGACTCTAAATCTATCCTTCATAAAACACACCTTTCTCTGCATGGCTTAGCATGCATCTCTTGTGGAACCATAGTATACTGCTAGTTCTATCTAATCTCAAATGGGACAACATATGTCTGATCACAAAAGCCTGCTATCTTGCCTGAAATACATATCATACAGAAGAGAGAGCGCTGAAAAATTTAAAGTGAGGAGGTAAGAGCTATCAGCTTTGGTTTCTCAAGCCAACACTGCATGTAAGTGTTAAACCAACACCCAAGAGCAGAGGTGAGCAGACATGGAGATGTCACACCATGATATGATGAGGTGCTTGGTTAGATGACACAATGAAAGCAGATGGTACATGATGACACATCCCCACTGCTGTAATGTAATCAGGTACATACCAATAGAATATTGGTATGAAATAGGAGACTTCTGGCACACTATGGCTTTCAAGACAAAAAAGCTTGAATACCTTTAAGGTCACGTGCAGTTCTACTCTAATAAGTCAAACTATCATGTGGGAAAACAAATAGTGCGCTTAGAAAGCACATGCTGTAATAGCATGTATGACAACTAAATATGTACTGCACTGGACTAACTGTTTTACTCTTGCAGGATGAAATATTTGGTTAGAACACAAAAGATATGTGCCTAGACCAGTGGTTCTCAACCCATGGCCCAAGGCTGCTTACAGCCCAATCAGCACACAACTGCAGCCCACATGACATCTTCAGGGCCTTACAGGTAGTATATATATTGTGTGGATGTGACCCACATAATACACAGAGCTGAGAACCACTGGTCTAGACACTGAAGGCCCAACAGACAATACGAGGGCATCTCCCATTGTTAGCTAAACAAGGATCATATCATCCTAGAGTGCTAACTTGCATAATTGCATATACAAGCCAAGAAATAATGAAGCATTAGCGAATCAAGCAAAACTACTGAACATTAAAATTAATCGGACTATATTTTCTATCAGTGTTAGTAGTAAAGGATAGTTATTTTAATTTCAGAGTTGCAAAGTTAATACGAGCTTTATTACAAAAGAAATTGCCTGGGATACTGTGCAACAAGAAAGCTTTCAGTAATGTAGAGGAAATTTAAAAGGGCTTCTCACGTTTACCCAATGTTGTTGTTTTAAGTTGTTGAAAATATTAGCAAGAATTTATCTAGGCCATATAAAAATAGATTGGCGTCTATTAACTCTTATCAGTTTGAAAACCTTTGAAAATAGTTTGTTGGTTTCAGCAGGCTAGACTAGAACTTCAGTATTGAATCATCATTTCCTTTTAATACATGTGCAGTCAAAGTATATAAAATTTAATAAGGTTCATTACCAATTTTCATTACTATAGTTTATTTATACCTTCTTCTATAAACTCTTGTAAAAAGCCCCTACAGCCTATAAACATGAACTCATTAGTGCATGTCTTATAGGCTTTACACTGCTGATGCCTCCCTACTGGGATCAGTGCCCCATTGTGCTAGGCGCTGTACAGATGCATAAGAACAGGAAGAGTAGAAATAGAAGGGAGGGGAGGAATCAGACAGTTTTTATGAGGAAATAAGTTACAAAGAAGGCTCGATTTAAATTGTTTCTGCCCCGAAGTCTACCACCCAAATAATCAACTCAAGTGACACAGTGACGTGAATCACACAATATGTCATAGCAGACTAGTGGGAGAGGCAGGAATAGAACTCAGCTCTTCTGACTCCCTGTCCAGTGTCCCTCTATCCACTAGACCTTGATGCTTCTTCACAACTAGTGATGACTCTTCTCTTGATCAAGTGGCAGGGGCTTAGGCTTTGAGTTCTATAACAGCTTCATCTATGAAGTTCTGCAGTTCTGGTGTACAGCACAATGACAACTATCACACCATAGGCAGCCACAGAATTGCAAGAGCATCAGTAATAATAACCACTATCTATCTTTGCGTAAAAAAATTGCAGTTATACATTACAACCGGTGCTCTCTAACTCTTTCAGTACTGATTTTGTCAACTCTCCCAAAGACTTCACTTTAAAGTACATCTATATCCACCACTCTTTTAAAAAACTGACATGACAATTGCTTAAAATGATTTCTGTTCCCATTCTTCAGTAGCCTCTTTCCTTCACTAGAATAACTAGTTAGACAGAAAAAAAGAAGGGAAACAGGAAACATTAAGCACCAAATCCTTCTTTCCTTACTCATATTAGACTCACTGATTTCAACAGGACTACTTGTGTGCAAGGCAAGGAGGACTTGGCCCCAACTCTGTGCTTTCAAACAAAACAAAAACCTAGAAATACTATAGGATTTAAGTCATTTAAGTCATTCTTGTCCCTCATCTTTTGTCTAAATGTTAAACTACATCTTAGAACAATCCATCTCTCGGTGCTGTCTGACAGGGAGCTTCAGCTAACTTATGTTAGTTTTCCCTTATGCTTACTGGAAAAATTATTTTAGAAAATAAGGGTTCTGGGATATTGTGCAATGACAGTCTCATTTAAATCTTGGTGAGAAGTAAAATTTCCATATTCATTATTCAATCAACTTCTACAAAGGAATCTTTTAAAGAACATTTTTGTTAACAAGTAAGCGTTGTGTTTCCATGATAATTAAACACATTATTTAAAAAATGGAATTTGGAAAAAGGACTGAATATAGTAAAGTGGTTCAACATGTAAGGATGGGGATATCAGCAAACAAAGGAATTTTTCATAGTTAAAAAGAGCAAAGATTATCTGATGTTGGTTTTGTTTTTCTAGACTATGAATATAACTAATGTAAATGTTAGAAATATGTAATAATTTTTATATTTACAGTGATTTCCATCAGTATCCCTCAATATCCTTTAATAGCAACATAAGCATTATTATCCACATTATTAGCCCTATTTTACAAGGCAGAGAGAGGTTAAATGCCTTGCCCATGCATGCACCTCACTGTTAGGACTTGAATCCTGATCTCCTGAGACTCTAGCCCATGTTCAATCAACTAGACCACAGCTGTCCTGCAAGAGACCATGTGATCATTCTATCAGTGCCAGAAAGAAGCGTTACTCCGATATAGTTGTTTCTTATGGGTCTCCCTGTGACCCTAGGCCCCCTTATGTTCACACCCCATACACTACTACAACGATTTTTGTACAAAATGTGCCTTTTGAGGTATCACTTGAAATCTATCACTACACCGATAAATAATATCATTGTAAAATATATGTAACAATGCTATACGTGGAATTATTGATATTATAATTGATATTACACTTTAAAGTCTGTGACTAAAAGTTGTTTAAACCAGGCATGTCAGTGGGAGCTGATAAACAGATTTTGTCCAGACAAAGGAAGGAGTCCAACATCTCAAACCAGGTCTGGCTCAAACTCAATGGGCTATTCATTTGTATCAGATGTTGCAGCAAGAAGAAATAATTTGTAAAGTAGCAACCACCAGAAGGGGAGGAACCAGCTTGCAGCCTTATCTTCCAAACCTCATTGGTCCTTTACTCAGCTTGAACTAATTAACTTTTTCTGGGGGTACCCTTCAGAAGAATCCATTCTAAAGATTCATGGAACTATAAAGAGAGAGGAAGAGAACACTATGTTATCATTCACATTAAGGACAAAAACAAATGAAGCGATTTGATCTCTATGATGGGTCCTAGCCAGGGAAGACAGTAAAAAGCTGGAAAGGAAACTGTGGGTCAGAGAAAAACTATCTTGAACAAAGCCTGCATCTTGATAGATGCAGTTGGAGACTTTAAGATGAGTGTTTTCACTACTATTTTTTGGTAACCATCTCTACTTATAGCTTTTACTTGGCACCACTTTTGTTTGTCTGTGCTCTCTTGTGAATACACTTGTTTTGCTTTCATTATAAATCAGTGCTTGGTAAGTTTTAGTTCAGTAATGTGTGTGCTTCTAGAACACTAACAGGTTGGAGCATTATACTGTCTCTGTAGAGACAGCGAACCTCATTCTTTTTCTATGAGGACAGGACCCTACAGAAGGATAATTTTGGGATAAATTTGGGGCTAAAAGGCTACTGAGGTGAGCATACAAGCTGAGCAAAGCCAGGGTGAGACTTGTGAACTGTTGGCAGGCTGTTGGGGTCAGAACAAAAGCCACAGCCACAAGACACCCAGGGTTACAAGGCAGATGTTGAGGGAACCCCTTATTGCCCTGGGAAAACCCCAAAATATAACATTCCCCCTCTAGTCTCCTATTTAGTTTTCTTATAAAATAAAAATGTACTGAGCAGAAACAGCCACCCATTTTAGATAAACTGTTGCTATTAGTTAGCACAGCAGGACCGAAAATGGGATACTATGACAATGCTTTTTCTATAAATCACTTTATTCTGAGGGCAGGACTTCTCTACAAACGTGGGTTTAATTTAACAGAACAGGAGAGAACCACCCATCTAAAAAGCTTGCCACAATTTCAGAGTGGTAGTAAGCGTTCATGTAGAGTGGATAACAGTGATCCAATCTTAAAGCAACAAAGGCATGGGAAATTATAGTGAGGTCTACATCCAAAAGATGACATCCTTCTTACCAAGCACAGAGAGTGAAAAGCACTCAGACAATTGCTGCTACCCGAAGATCAAGCAACAGCTGAGGGTCCAACACGACAATAGGTAGTGTGGCAGGGGAGGGGGGGGAAAAGGGCTCTTCCTGCCCCTGTGGATCCTGTGCTTGCTGGCAGGGTGTGGCTGAGTGGGATTGGTGGGGGAGAGGGCTTTTGCAGCCTCCTTGGCTTGAGCCTTTTCAGCCTCTGCAATCCCCCCACCTCAACCTCCCTCACTCCATTGTCCCAGTGGCCAGATCCTCCTTCAGGCCTCTGTGCCCAAGACCCTCGGCCCTGCCTGGGCGGGCTTCTCCCCAACGCCAGTACCTGCCAGGTGTTCTGGTCCACGCCAGAAATGGCTGTGTTCTCGCAGCACAGCTCCAGCCACACGTATCTGTCTGAAAAGGAGGCTTTTAACTGCTGTGGCAAGAGTCTTCATTGGCCTCAGGTGGCCTAATTGGCTTAATTGACCTGGAGTAACCCTGGCTGAGTCACCCAGGAAACAAGGATTTGCTGAGCTTGGGGCTAATATATATACCTTCCAACACTCTCCTATAGCCATCAGGTCTGGCCCTGTCACAATAGTAAATCTACATAATAGCAGACATATTACTATCAAAAGGAATATTGATATGATCTCAGCCCTTTCCCCAGATCCTTCCCACATATTGTAATCACCTCCATTGTATCTTGTCTTGGATTGTAAGCTTTTGGGGGGCAAGAATGGTCTGTTTCTTCTGTGTTTGCACAGCACATAGCACAATGGGGGTCCCGGTCCACTACCAGCACTACAAATTCACAACAACATTCTGGATTGAGCCACTAGCAGCTAGTCCTCACCCATAACCCAGTTGTGACGCATTAGGAAAATCATTCAACTCTGCTGGCTTTATCATACAATATCCAAGGCAACAGATTTAAAACAATCAGTATGGCTGTTTGTCCACCATCAGGATATGATCAGCTAACCCAACCAATGAAATTTCCATACAGCACCTGACCCTAAAACCAATAGAAGCCAACAGGACACAAGTATTCCTATTCTCAGCAATCCTTTTCCAAAAAGGGCAGCCAGATAAGCAGAGATATCATCAATGTCTAGAGATGGTTTCTTAGAGTGCCTTAATTGCTAATTAATATCTAGTTGCAATTGGCTTCTTGCCCTTCCCCCCCCCAACCCTCCAAATGAAAGCATTATGATTTAATGTATTTTGGTAGGACAGTGCAAAGCCTCCAAAGACCGAGCCCCCATTATGCTAGGTGCTGTACAAATAGACAGGAAGACAGGGACCCTACCCCAAAGAGCTTACATTCTAATTATAAACAAAGTGGATGGGGAAGATGAGGGTAATGTGAACAAGAACACGCTTTACAATGGTTTGTTATAACTTGATGGATCCAAATAATTTGGTAGCTTTTTCTTGCCCTTTATAAATCAATCAAATGACCTATCCCTGACTGAAGCTCAAGATAGCTATCACTGGCTGTTCCATAGGATCAAGCTGTAAAAGCAGCTAACATATGAGCAGTGTAATAGCAGAGAATGGTGACCACCCAAGAATCCACGGAATCATTTTCCTAACCATTTTAGGAAAAGGTGAAGGAAATAAGAAGCCCTAAATAAAACTAGAAATGTGTGGTGATATATACACCCTGGTATAGCTGCAACTCTCCCAGACCCCTACAAAGCAATTTCTTATGTCAAAAGTAGTCTTTAAAGAAACTGCTGGCGAACGCCACAGTGTCTCCCTCGACACACATTTACACACTGCCACAACAAACATTTAACAAGCATCCCCATCTTCTGTCTCCTGACTAACTGCAGGTTCTTAATCAAAAAAGGACAGACAAATAAAGTAATACACAGGGCAGTTAGTCCAGAATTAGTCCATTCCCCTGCACCATGACCAGATAGGCAATAAACTGAAAGAAGGTACAAAATCTCAGCAGTAATTTCTTGCACAGAGTCTACCCCAAGAATGATCCTATCATTTCAGCACTAGTATCATGTAGCCAACATCAACGTATAGCTACCTTGCAGATTGCTGCCCAGGGACCCCTAAGTAACTCCAGCACTTTTGCATCGGACAGGTTGAAAATCAAGTAAAGAGCTAAGAATGCTAGCAGAACTGATAAGAAAAGGAGAACAGAAAGAAAGAATCCATTGATCCCAGTAGCTTGCCTGCTGACTATGGTAAGATTTACCTAGAGAGGAAGACAATTGCCAGAGGCTGCCACATTTAGGAAGGAAACCTATTAGGGTTGTTTGGTTTGTGTGTTTTGGGTATATTTTACTGATAACCTTAAGATTTGAGGTCTTCCTTTTTTAAACCCATCAAAAGACAAACACAGATGGAATTCAATGTAGGATTTTATTCCCCTACTTATTCCGCAAAGATTTGTAGAGGCAGAGAGGAACTGTATATGGACAAAGGCAATAAAATGCAGAAACTGATGTGCAGAAAAGCTAGGACTTGTCCAAGGCCACACAGTGAGTCAGTGGCAGAGTTGGGAATAGAACTACAATCTCCTGACTAGTCCACTTCATGCCTTCTCCGCTGGACCAATAAAATAAGTGTCAGGAAACTCTCTGTGAAGTATAAAACCCTTCCTTCCCAAAGACACACCTTTGATGTGAGCTTTTGGGAATTAAACCACAAGGAACTGAATAACCTGTTACAGCCTCTTCACCTGAGTTATCTGGTAACACTGCCTGTCAGAACCTCTGGAGACAGCAGCTATCAAACAATTCTGGATAGAATTATAATTATTTTAGATAATTTTGCTCCAGGATATTTCACCATTTCATGTGCTCAAAGCTCTTTAATTTGAAAATATGATCCCACTGAGTCACTTGTATTGTATCACCAAAGGAATAATCCATCTTCAATATATTATCAAGCCTCAGTGCTTTCTTTCTTTTTTTTTTTTAAACAAAAAAAATAAACAAACAAAAAACAGGGACTGCTAAGGAATATTAGGTTTCACCTCATAAAAATTCAGTGTGTCTAACTGCAGGCTATTCTAATAAAAAGTAGAATTTTTTTTTTTTTTTTAAACCAGACCCATCATGAAAATTATTTGTGTCAGCCAAAGTAATTTACTGAGAGAAGTGACATAATTGAGAATATAGCAGCATAAAGAAGACACTTTAAAAATAGGTTCAAAATATAATGGATAACAGGAAATAGATAATTCAATAATCCTGGTAAAAGAATCTACTACAGCAAAAATAGAAGCTCTGAAAGCACCTAAATAAGATAGTGTGTTATCTATCTATCTATCTATCTATCCCCCCCCTACATGCATTATTTTCAAATTTCATTCACCTATGACCCCTCCGATTCATTTTCATTATTTTAGTCTTAAAAATGTTTCTCCTGTGCATTATAAATAGTTCAACAAGCACCTTTAGCTCCATTGCTCTGCATTATCACCCCTTGCAAGACCACTGACTTTGGAGAGGCTGCAAGCGATACCAGTCAGCACAGAATTTGGCCGTGTGTCTCTAGGAAGTTGAAAGAGTATCTCAGTTGCCTCTGCTCTTATATAAAGAGCTGGTCAAAAATAATAGGGGACGTTTTCTGTGAAAATATTTGTGAAAAAATTGTCCCATTTTTGTCAATTTTCTAAATGTGAAATTTTTGACTAGCTCTACTTATAACCTTTTTAATGATCATCCAGTAAAGGACAACAAGTATTTCAACAGGTCCAACATTTCAGACAAAAAATGTGAGCCTAATCTCTGTGTGCATTCTACTCCATGTGTTTGTAGAAGCTGGATATTTGGATGTCTACTGTGTATGCCCAGGTGAGGAAAATCTCTGCCCACAAAGGCTACTAGCTCATAAAATTTAAAAGTGTATATTTCAAATTGGTTTCATCTTAAATTCATCTGTCAAGATTTAGATTTCAGAAGATAATCTGTCTAACCTATAGCCCAGTTCCAGATTGCTTTGTTTGGAAGGATAAGAAGTTTTTCCTGCTTCTATTAGATTAGCAAAGAAGAAAGTGCAGATGATGCAATTAATCAGAAATCAATTTATTTTTATTTTGTTAATGAATGTTTGAGCAGTTGGCTTTACTGTTGTGAGGTTTATCCTATTAGTAATTTTTGTAAAGGGGTAGATACTGAATTTTCTGATAATTAGTAACAGTTTTCTTTTTAAGACATTTCACCCTGAAAAGACCACACTAGCTTCCACACAATGGTTTTATTAGTCTGGATTTTTAATATTTTTGGAGAGCACAGATCAATAGTCTTTGTGCTGTTGAAAATATAGAATATTTTTTAAATTGGTGGTTTAAGTGGAACTTTCATAAATTGATGATCACTAACAATAACCTAGCTCAAACTTGATTGGACCAAGCTGAATGTGTCTAAAGCAGTACTCATGCTTGATTTGTCCAAATACTTTAGAGGGAGGTGCTGCTAGGCAGAACAAGCTAAATTAATATACCTTAAGAATCAAGGGTAAAGCCAACTAGCCTCATCTTTCAGGTTAACAAGCCTGAGAGAAGACTGTTCCAGAATCTCAAAGACTTATCACTTCAGGGCGAGGAAGTCACAACACCAACAAACAGGCTGCTCCAGGCTTTGACTAGCACCCCTAAAACTGAAGGCGGCTCAGCAGGGGGAAACACTGTGCTGGCTCCTTGTCTGAAGTTCCAGCGCCTACTCTACTACAGTCACACCTCTGGACTGCAGTACATCTCAATGACTCTCACTGACTGACTAATACAAAACTGTACATAATATTTCATGACGCTACCTATGTAAATCTCAGGATGTATGACAAATTACGTAATATTTTATATGAAAAATTGTACATTATCATATACTTAAAGATTATTTAACTGCATACATGTAAGAAGTCAGATATAAAAATGTGCATGCAAGCTTAACTTTTCTGGCTTTTGAATGTTTAACTTTTCAGACTTTACATTCTCAACAGTATTTTCTGTGACTGTTATACTTGAAGACAAGAGCTGGTACTTAAATAATTATATATGCAGGAAGAACTGAGAATTTTAATTGCATTCATTACGTATACCATGGACCAATACTAGAGCCAAAGATACACTATGATACTAAATATTAACTAGACCACTAAAGGATATACATATGTCAATTCCCTATGGCCAAAAAACAAAGCTTTCAACTTGGATTTACGTATTTCTTCTCATTGCAATGACTTCACTGATTTCCTGGAATGACTTCATACATCAGTTGTAGTGATTTTTTACTTAAAACCCTCCAAAAACATTATGATCTAAGCAAGGATGTGTCAGTGGGTCAATGAAACGTCCTCAGAAGCTAACAGGATACATGACTGTTTAAATTCATTAGACAAGTATATGAATAAGTAAAATCCCAGTTCTCCTTGATTACTTGGTAAGCAAAACATTCTGAACTGATTGTGGGATATTTTGCCATTTTGTGCAATACTAACAAGCTGGTTATCTTAAAACCCCTCTAACTGGATTTTTAAAGCCCCATTAACAACTAGATGATCAACATAATAGTGCAGTTCCTGGATATGTTTACTCACTGTCTCTTAATTGTTCTTGAAATTGTGATAAAAAGGAAAGAGGTTCTGTTTAAAGAGGATATAAATACAGTAAGAGAATTCATTGCTGTGTTAACAAATACAAAATTGGCATAATAAATATTTCCACTCATCTGCCACTAAATCACTCACTTTCTTATTGCCACAATTTGTTTTATACTAAGCCCCATTTCTGCAAACACTTACATACTTGCTTAACTTAAAGCAAGTGCGTGTTTGCAGGATTGGGTCTAAATGTAACAACTCAAAGGTAAAAAGAAACTAAGATGAATTTATTTATAGACACAAAGTCAAGGAAATGAGGAAAAAGATACTGTTCCTAATTTTTTGTAACACCATATTAGAACAACATTCACCTCATAAGACAACGTGCAAACAAATATCAAATACATATAAAGAAAAGGACTTCAAAAGCTATAAAGAAATGAAAAACACAGTCCTAACTTCTCAACATCTACAGGAGTTGCCTCAGTGTAATTTGGCTTCTTATAGAACTTCTCTCCTAGTTGTATGTTTCAGGACACTCTCCCCCTTTTAGTGTCTTCTCTAAGACCGATGGGCACTAGAATTGGACTTCTCCTAAGAAGCTCTCTCTCACTCTGACTCACATTCCAAGCACAGTTCCACCAGGTCCCCCTTAAAATTTTTCAGTCAACACCAACTTATCCAAAAGATTAGGTTATCTCCAATTGGCTTCTCTATGTAAAATACTAATCCACTAATAAACATGCCAGCATTCAGCAGAACTATATCACTTCTACAAAATGATATGGGCTGGTCCAAAATAACTTTACAGAAAAGTGATCATTTTCTATTAAATTCCATGGGACTTTTACTTTAAGGATGATAATCAAGATCATTTCAGGAAAATTTCACATGACCAAAGAATGAAACACTGTTCCAGAGGGCTGACTCTACTGGCTGATAAAGTCTTTGGTAAGAAAGAGCTACTGAGGAGATCCGTTCCCAGGCAAAAGGCAGAAAGTTTAGTCTTAGAAAAGGGGAAAATATTTTTGCTTTGAGATAGACTGCTGCCACTTCCTAATCTAAACCAGAGGTTGCAGCTTGTCACAGTAAGTCTGAGGATTTAAAATGTCCAAAGCTTCAGCAACAAAAAAGAATTTGCAGGAACATTTACATTTTTTACAAGTAATATACGATCATTTATTGAAGGAATCTACCTGTTGGCATATGTTCTGCTTAATTAAGCTGCTGGTATTGAACATAGATCTGCAGGCTTACACGCAACACAAACTCCAGAACCTTTTCAGCAAACAGAACCCAGAACAACTGCACATTCCCCACAAAAGATACATGCCAAAATATTGAAAGATGTCGCAAGAACCATGTATTGGATGGTCTTTGTATTAGGAATAATTTTTCTGTTAACGCTGTTGCAGTTTATCGCAGCAACCATTGATCTGTTAATTATTACAGGCATCAGTAAGACTCAGATGTCTGTAATTTAAATGATACACAGAAGGTTTCCTCAGCATTACCCATATGTAATATGAGACTTCCTAAGGACTACTAACACATGTTTGATAGGATTTTAGGAGAGCCCTGAGGGTCTGCTTACCAGAAAAATGGAAGGGTGGAAGGAGCTTTTTTGTAGGCGGCTGGCTGAATTCCTTTGTGAATAATTGTTGTAATACTGCTGGGGTTTGTTACCAATATTACCTAGCTTTAGATAGCATTTTTTCATCATCAGATCTCAAAGCACTTGACATAGGAGGTTGGCATCACTGTCCTCATTTTATGATGGGGAAACTGAAGCACTGAGAGGAAGCAACTGGCCCAGGGTCACCCAGCAGACCCATGGCCAACCCCAGAATAGAACTTGGCTCTCCTGAGTCCCAGTCCGATGCTCCATCCACTAGGCCATGCTATCTCTCCTGTTTTAGTGTTAGGGCACCTAAACTATTGTATTGGCATCTCTTTGGTACTACTTAAATCCCAATAACCATGAAGGTAGCAATGTTGTTTACTTTCCTAAGGCAAGTAGCAAGTGATTGTGTGACCCCTATATACCAATCAAAATAACAACCCTTCCTGTTTAGTCTGTTTCAATGATATGTTTATTTTCTCTCCTTTCTTTTTAGGAGGATTTTTATTAGATGCTACCTCTAAGTGCTGCTACTTTGACAACACTTTTTAATTTTGTTGCTATTTTCATCTGTTTCATCTGCATTCCTCTGAATAACATCAGCTTATCTCCACACCGACTGTACCCATAACACACTTAGAGGTGCAGCCTTGCAAGAGAAAGATCACTCGCCTTGGTACATTTTCAGCTGTTGTGGGTTTGGGAAATTACTTGACGCATTTAATTATGTGACCCATCGAGCCAGCTGCAAGGGAGATCACAGTACACTAGCAACTCTGTCAGTAGCAAACTGGCATCATGTACAGCAACACTGCTCAACCAGTTGGGAGACAACCAAGAAGTGAATTGAAAGTTGGGCTCCCATTAGGTTGCATCCTACTGGCTAAGGGCAGCAAAATGGACTCTTAGACTCCGCAGAAATCCAAGCATAAGAGAGAAGGTGCAGTTCACCCACTCCTCCTGCTACTGTGCTTCTGTCTCATCATCTCCCACCAGTCTGAGCAGTTCTTCCATACTAGGCTTGCCTCTGGAGCAGCGGAGAGGCACTGCAAGGGGCAGTGGAACCAACTTCACATCTCCTAATAGCAGTAGCTGACTTTGTCCTAAAGCTGAGTGCCGTGCAGACATGGGGAAGATGAGAGGAGGGAGAAGCCTTGCCCCTCAAATCATCAGCCCCACAATCCACTCAGCAGCCCAACCCTCAGTCACTCCAGGAACACTAGCCCCAACCACCATCATCTCTAGGCTATGTCTACACTACGCACCACTGGTGGCCGTGCGTAGCACATATGTAACTACAAACTGCAGTGAAAAGCCTGCTGCGTCCATGCCACAGTATGTAGCAACATGTGCCAGTGAAAGCCTCTGACAGAGGGGAGGCAGCAGGAAAAGGCTAAGCCTTTCCATACTGCCTTCCCACTGCAGGAATCTCTCTCTGCCGCAGGGAACAGCTCCAGCAACGTGGAGCTGACAGAGCCTTTCCCAACTGCAGGAGTCTTTCCCAGCAGTGGGGAAGGGCACCAGCAGCAGGGACTTGGCAGTGCCTTCCCCCCACCAAAGTCTTTCCCTGCAGGGGGAAAGGCTCTGCCAGCTCCCTGCTGCTGGACCTCTCCCCCATTGCTAGAGTCTTTCCTGCAGTGGTGATCTGGCCGAGCTTTCTCCACTGAATTCCCCTGCCAGAGCTTTTACCTGCAGAGGGAAAAGTTTCCACACTGGGGAAGCAGCTGGACACAACCCAACTAAAAACAGCAGCACAGACAGGAAGGCACAGCTCAGGTGAAGAAAACCATGTAGGGTATGTACTCGAAAACATACCTACACCCTTCACTCTGCGTGCCTACGCCACACTTCACAGGTTACACTGCTAAGGGAGCTGTGTGGGTATGTTCTCTTCACATTGCCGAAGGAAGCTCGCAGTGTAAGATGAACCCTTAGATTCACGACCCACAAAAACCAGGAAAAATTATCCCATGACCTCAATCCCATAATCCTTTGCAGGTTGCAAAGGGTTGTGGGGCATGAGTTACAAGATGGTTTTCAGCCATTGTAGTGATCACAAAATAAAACAAAACAAATATCGACCAACAGTAAAATGGAAGTGGCGGAAAGATTGCCTCAAGCCAACTAAAATAAAAGTTAAGTAGCAGGCTTGGGAAGGAAATCCAGCACCACTCCTTTTAATTACATTAATATTTTGAAAGGTAGTAATTATTATCATGGTGCAACTATGATGCCAGGTCCCAGTACTGGCACCACAATCCTAGTCCACTTGCCTGAAACGGGGAGCTGTGTGAAAGTCCAAAGTTAGAGGGAACTCTGGTGACACAGGCAGTGCAGCAACCACAGTTATTTGTATTAGGATAGGCTCAGTGCCATTACGCTGAGCACTCTACACATGAATACAATGACATGATCCTTATCTCGAAGGGCTGACAGTCTCCGGAGATTGTTCAGGGATATATCGAGCAGGTATAGAGTGCTCTCCAATTGCTCCATCTTTTTTTCAATTATTTTTACAAAATATTGAGGTTTAGGTTAAGAGAAAGAGTGGAGGGTGGGAATCCAGTCTCTTCACCAGCACCCAGTTTCCTGGCAGTGGGTTCCCCTTGGTCCAACAGTGCAGCTAGGGAGTAATGGGCCAGATTGCGGAGTTGAGGAACCACCGCCACCAGCAACCACAGTCCCTTTCAGTGGGAGTGAAGGCACTAGTGAAGGGCTGCCACAAGAATGGATCTAATTTTGTTCCTCTTGATAGCTTTCAGCCTCGGGTAAGTATGGTATGGCTCGGGTTTAGCGCTAAGAGTGGGTATCTCATCCTAAATGAAAATAGACAGCTTTTTTTCTTCATGTTTTGTTTTTACATGACTAGTACATTTAAAATGCTGGATTGAGCTATTACAGAACCCATTGTGGAATGCAGTGTTATTTTATCCCTATACTGTAATGCAGTATAACTTCATTAGAACCTGTACCCCAATGGACATTTTACATTGCAGCACACTACAAAGCCCAAAGAGAGAAGGTGGTATCTTATATTAAGTTCACATCGTCGATTCATTCTGAATGTGCCGGCACGGGTAACCTATTTCAAATAAAATAATCATTAGTCACAGTGCCTCAGACTCTTCATTTTACTTTTTAGTGCAAATCAAACTATTAATTCAAAATGTGCACTAGGCACCTTTAAAAGGAACCCATAACCACAGTGCCCCATAATAGTTGTGTACTATACTGTGTACTATCACTGCATCCTACTTTCAACCTAACCATAGTATGTGAAAGGGCAAGTCAGAATGAGTCAAGAATAGCTTATGTTTTTCTAATAATTATAGTCCTATTTCTCCTCCAAAACCTAATTTTAATAATAGTTCAAGCATTACAGGGCCTGATCCAAAGCTTGTTGAGGTCCTTCCATTGATTTCTATGGGTTTTGGGTCACTAATTAGGAGGAATTGATTCACTACATGAATACATACTGTTCAGATTGGAAGTGTCACAACAGAAAGCTTCTTTAAGCAACGGCAGCAAGTAACTAAAAAACCAAAACATGTTATGGTTATTTAAATTTTCCAATTAACACTGCCATATATTAATCATTCGTTACATTTTTTAAAGCCTTTTAAGTTTTTAAATAAAGCCAGCTGTCAAATTAGAACTTATTTAAATCAATTTAAGGTTTAATAATTTTCACAGCACAGTAAAGTTGCATACTTCCATATTATTCATGCCAGCTACTTGATTATACTGTGAACCCATTAATTCATCACTTAGTGAATATAATTTCAGAATATACTGCAAAATGCACAAAACAGACTTCAGGGTCTATAACAATCTAAGCATTTGTAACATGGTACCTAAGGTCTGAGAATAATAGTAAGAATAGCTATATAATGTCCACAAAGAACTTCCAACTCTCCATCGCTTTTGGTTTTGGGCACTATTTTTATTCTGGGATACTATTTTATTAGTATCCATGAAAATTGTTACTGGATTATTCACCTACCTTCAACATGTCACCTACTTATTTATAGGCATTCACAGAATCATAGAAGATTAGGTTTGGAAGGGTCCTCAGGAGCTCATCTAGCCCAACACCCTGCTCAAAGCAGGAGCAGCCCAAACTAATCAGCCCAGCCAAGGTATTGCTTGAGTGTTCATCAAAATGGATTATTGAGATAATCCTTGTAAAAAGGATCACTGGGTATATAAAATATGATTCAAGAAGGGAGTTGTCCAATCCAGACTCCTCTTTGGGGTTTTTATGGTCAATCGCAGGTAGTATCTGCTGTAATAATCTAACACTGTGAATAAACCCCCATTTAGGATTACCTGAAAGAAGCTAGCCAAAGATCAAGAAAAATAACTCTCACCCTTTCACCCTTGTTGCAATCTGGATGCACTTGGAGTGGTGAGATGTCCATAATTGGACCCTAAGGGGTGCATAATAAATCTGTCTTCTGGTTGCTAGTGTAACAGAAATTTAAAAATAAAGTAAGACTCTCCATGCTCCCCTCCCCTCACCCAAAAAAAAAAGCTTAGCCCAAACAGAGTTTTTATTACCCCAGAGGGAAAAGAGCTAGAGACTCCATGAAATCTACTAGATACTTTTCCACATTAGTATTAGCAATAGTAATTCTACATTTGCAATAGCAGTTCGGAAACTACATGGTGAGCAACAACACTATAAAACACTAATGTTGACTGATACCTGTTCTCACCCTGCATATATTATCAGCACCTCCATTTTACTTAGTTTAGTTTGAGCCACATTAGTCTCACCCTAGTCTAGCAAAATTTACCTGTAATGTATCACTAACCAATCCCATAAATGATACTGAAACCCAGGCCTGAACAAAGAGCTGCTGTGATGGTTTTTAGGACACCTCATTACCTCATCTCCAGTGTGAGGAAGTACTGCTTGTGCTTAAGTGGGTGCCAGCTCCCTCACACCACCAGCCTGTGACCTGCTCAAACACTCTCCTCGGGGCTACACCAGTCCTTTCTTTGCCTTACAGGGTAACAACAGTTGTTTGCCAGTCCCCAGACCCTTTGAAGCATTCCCCTGTAGCATTCAGCCCTTATTCACTGAATATTCACAGAAATACTAGGTCTGCTGTCCCCAAAGGAATAGTGTACCATTTACTTCCTAGACGGAGAATAAAGAGGTGTCTTCGCTGGCTTCTACTTATACTCCTCAAAGTTCGTTGTCGGTACT
Organism: Emydura macquarii macquarii; assembly: GCF_026122565.2. Taxonomy (NCBI): domain Eukaryota; kingdom Metazoa; phylum Chordata; order Testudines; family Chelidae; genus Emydura; species Emydura macquarii. Next base: position 4,619,530 of record NW_027132983.1, on the reverse strand, counting down.
CAGAGACGGCATGACCACCCATGACTTGTTTTTCCACTGTGTTGCTTCCCTGTTGACTTCTCATCTCTTCAATACTTTATATGTAAACGGGAATCCGTTGTGTTAGTTCCAATGCCTCATTAACATCTGACAGAGAGATAGATGGAAAAAAACAGCTCTTGTCTGACAGAAAACTTGTTTCTTCACCTCTGCTGGTGACTCTCATGCACGTACCTCCCTACGTAATATCTGTACCGATATTCCACAAGAATGTTCATGACTAGCGTGACACCTGACTTCCATTTAAGACCTCACATGGCATTCTTTGGTGAACCAGAATGCAACCCCCCAAATAGTCGGCATTAAGAGGTTCTGGTGTCACAGCAGCATTCTGTCATGGTTTGCTAAGTCTTCGTCTCCTCCAGCTGGTGAGTTTCTTAGCACCCCTGTTTTTTCCCCCTCTATTCTTTCTTTCCCATTCTTGACATGAGGGCCTCTTCTCCTTTTAATTGGTATAGCACCTTAGCACCTCTGGTTTTTTTCCTCTACTCTTTCTTTCCCATTCATGATTAGTCGTGTTTGCAGGATTAGACCCTCAATCCCATGGAGAAGGCTGCCTGCTTACTATACTAACGATGCAAGATTCCTCATGGGAACTTTTTGCACATTTGTCCACTATGCAGTTTCTTTCTAATACTGATTTGTATCAAATTGCATCTAAGGTGCCTCTGCAGAGTTCCCCAAGATTTGATTTTTTAATTTTTTTTTTAAATTTTTTTTATGACACCCTCAATTAGGATCCAATCCTGCTTCCATTGATGCCAGTGGAAGAAGGATCAGGCCTTTGATGTCTGCTATCCAGCAATTATTCCTGCTAACATGCAAAGTGGAGGCTGCCCGCACACACACGTCCTTCCAAGCAGAGTGAGCTTGCTATAATCTGCACCTCATTGAAAAAGTGGGTGTATTTCCAGTGCTATAAATCTGACACTCACTTAAAGTCTAAAAAAATTTCAAGGCCATTTGGGGACATTTATTAAGAACATAAGAATGGCCATGCTGGGTCAGATCAATGGTCCATCTAGCCCAGTATCCTATCTTCCGACAGTGCCAATACCAGGTGCTTCAGAGGAAATAAACAGACCAAGTAGACATCAAGCGATCCATGAAACTAACAATTAATACTCAGTGCCAGAAGTTAAAACATATCATATTTTCCTACTTAGTAATTCTCTCTCCTGGTTAAATATCTAAAGTTGTTTTTGATTTGCTACAGTTTCACAACATTTTATCTCTTTCTATTGTTATACATGCCTTGAATTTGCTATATTTGCACTGTATCTGTTGCTGGAGTATAGATTGTTTTCCGTAACATTGCTCTGTGTAATATCATCATAGGAGCTGATGGCAAAAATTAAAAAAAAATATTGTTTACCAAAAATTAAACATAGCTGTCTTTAGTTGATTTTAAAAGAGTCTGGCTTCTGCATTGAAGCCCCAACTTCCTACAGTTGAACTCCTTGAGGTTGAAAACTGCTGAACTGGTCCATAGGCTGTCCTGAATCTTAAATTCATCAGGCCTTTAGTACCCTTGGCTTGTCCTTGAGATGGCTCTCTACACCAATGACTCAACCTGCCACAGCATTCATTTTACTGTCAGAAAATTGGGATGAGTGACATAGAATTAATCATACACAGAACTCTGTGTGCTAAGGACAGCTCAAGAATCCTAGAGCAACAGAAAGGAAAACTGAGCAATCAAATTCTGGTTCATGCTGCTTTAGAAATGTTATCAGCAATTTAATTTGCCTGGCTTCAAAATGGGTTCTTAACTCACAATTATAGTTACCTGTAAGAAAGAAGAATGAGATCAAGCTTTGCTTTTATGAACAGTCAATTTAAGGGGAGAAAATAATTAATTGGAAAGATCTGAATCAACTGGCCACCACCCTTGTTAATGCAACTGTCAAAAGCAACACATTGAGAACAGAGCAATAATAAAGCTGTTTGTAGACTGCCTTGCTCCTGACACATCACACTGCTATTTACAGTAATTGTTCAAATATTTGTTTTAGAAGGTGCCCCTTTAATGCTGTGCATATTGAATCTTTTGTGCTAATTGTCCCAGAAGTTCATAGGAGAGGACCAAATGCTCTTGATGGTTTGGTAGTCCACAAGGACATGGTTTCAGTGTAATATTCTGTACAGAGCTTCTAATTTGAACATTGTTATCGATATGCTAAGTCTCTGGGAGGCAAAGTTCATGGAAAAATGACACAGGACGTTTGCTGACGTGTTTGATTTCCTATGAACCTAAACATTTGTAGGAAGATTTGCTTCTCAGTGAGCATGTACAAAACTAATTTACAACCAGTGATCTGAATGGCATCACCTGTGGGAAAGTACACCTTTGAGAGGCTCATGTTGTGTAGTACAGAGGCCCATGTTATATAAGTCAGAGGGAGTTGGAATTGCAACACTGAATGAAGCAGATGAAGCAAATTAAAAATAGCAACAATAAGGTGCTATATTTCTGAATTTGTAGTACTCGCATCTAAACAAAGGTATGTATTAGTCTCCTTTTTCTGAATCTCTACATACAATTGCTTAAAAATAACATGAACTTGCTACTACAAAGAGGGTACTAGTTGCACAAAGATGACTACTCTCAAGGGCAGATGAGAAACTAGAACTTGCCAAATGTTCATGTTTGATTCAGAAGCACAACTACGCAGTAGATGCACTTTTGAGGCCAAACTCCATTGAGACTCAAAGAGTTTCAGTCTTCTTTGTTTGGATTACTTATCCTGCCAACAAATACGTCTACATACTTTTTGTTTTGACAATTGCAATGTTATGCATGCTACAACGTGCTAGTTATTAACAGCTGAATACTCCCTTTCAGCCTTATATGCCTATACATTTCAAGTGCTTGGATTTTCATAACTGTACATCAGTTTTAATGCTGGAAAACAATGAAGGGATAAAATAGTTTGCACTTTATATAACCTGTATGACAAATGTCATAACATAAATCAGCAAGCACATTTATTCATATTTTACTCACCTTTACACCATACAAATATAATGTATACAGATGGAGTAACCATTAAGTGGAAGAGATACCATGTCAGTGAGACATGAGATAGCTATATATGTGAACACTGGATACGGTCCTGAGCCCCAATATTCAAATCCAGAGTTTTGGTTTGGACCCATAATGAAAAAACATGCACTTCATGTTTCTAAACCACTATGTGCAAAAGAGTATTGATATCAGAGAAAAGCACATGTAGACTTTAGCCTCCAGAGAGTGAAATGGTTCATATGGCTTATTCTGAAGGAAGCCCGAGCTCTTTTAAAATGCATAACAGCTATCTTGTCAGATGTACCCCTCCTTCAAAAAATCAAATGTAATACTAGAACAACAGATGGAAAACCTGCCGAGGCATCTCAACTGCTATGATGATCAATACCCTCTACAACACACCTTTCAAGATCCCTGGGTCCTATCCACACCTATCACAGCATGTGGTGTTCCCCATCCAGTGCACTAAATTCCCCAACAACCACGTGGGTGAAACCAGACAATCACCACACTCTTGAATGAACAAACACAGAAAAATGACAGATAAAAACACCATATCACCGTTGGGCAAACACTTTGTGCATAATGATCACTCCACATCTGACCTCAGTCCTCATCTTCAAAGGAAACCTGCACAATGCTTTCAAAAGACATTCACGTCATAATTCACAACTTAAACTTCATAATTATGCTGGATACTAAAATCCATGGACTTAACAGAGACACGGGTTTTATGGCTTATTACAACAATTTGTAAAACATCCTACTGCCTGCTAACCTTTACTTGCCTTCTTTTTAAGTGGCCTCCTACAGCATGTGTGAAACCCTTATGCTTAAATCTGTCCCACCTTGTAATTTAGCTGTCACACACTGGTTACTGTCTCCAGACCTGAACAGAGCTCTGTGAAGCTCGAAAGCTTGTCCCTTCCACCAACAAATGAAGGTGGTCTAATAAAAGATATTACCACACCTACTTTGTCTCTCTCAAATCTAATGAAGTCTTAACTGGGAGCTAGTAGACAATGAGAAAAATTAAATTACTGTATTTTTTTTCAGCTTCCATTTCTACCATATAATGCAAAATTGAGAATGAATACAATACCATTTTCATGGAGTTGCTGGATTCAATTTGGCACTTATGCTCTTGACAGTTTCTTGGAAGGATGAGACTTGTAACTGTTTATATTTAATTTTTTGAGAATTACAGAATATACCTTCCTGTTATTTCTAAAATCATACACAGTTGAACTGTTGCATTTAAAGTCTTGAATTTTGGATTCCTTTATCCATGCATCTTCTGATCTGGAAAAGTGCAAGACCACTAGGACTGATAAGTATAAAAGCATTATCTTTATATAAAAATTTGAAAATGAATAGTAACAGACTTTTGGAACTTGAAAAAAGTTGAGGATACAATTTGCATGTAGACAAAGAACCAGCTAATTAGAAGAAGTATCTTAAATGTTTAAATCGGCTGCCATAAAAATTTTTCTGCAGTATTTCATATTTTAGAGTAATAGGACTTGAGGAATAGGACAGAGTAACAGGACTTTGAGGAATTCTCCTCAAAGGTTCCCTGTCTATAATTCACTTGGTTTTGTGGATATTCTGATTCTTAGCAACTAAACCAATTTAAAATTGTACTGTTTTTCGCCAGATATATTGTTGACAATATGGTTGAATAATCTACAGCACTGAAAAGCAGGGAGATAACACAAGGCTTAATAAAATGTCCCAAATGTGTTCAACAACTTTCCAAAAAATATCAAAGTTCTGTCTTGAACTGTAAAAGCAATCTAATTGATTTTTTCGATTATACGTTAGTCTTTCCATTGTTTTCCCCAGTTGAACGTTTTCATACATTTTCCATAGTCTTGTATCTAGTGTTGCTTTTATCTTGTCATATTGCTGCTGCTTAAATTTCTATCACTTCTAAGCAAAATAGTCAAATTAACATTGCACCCATCATCTGGCCCTACTGTGTGCTCCCCTTCACCCCAGGTGATTCCTGTTAGAGGCCTGAATAATCTATATGGGAAAATTCAGAACACCAGTTGCTGAGCTGGGTATGGGGTACAGTATATGCACAAGCAAGCTAGCCCATCATTCTTTGGACAGTCTCCCAGAGTACCCATTCATAGCTATTGTTGCAAACAGTAGATCCTGAAAGGAAGCCAGGATTAGGATTAGGGAATTGTGCCTCTATGGTTCTGGCATTTATTTGATACAAAGGAGATGTTGAGCTAAAAGGTCTGTGCATACCTAGCACTTCAGCCTCTGTTGTCTAACCAGCTCTCCCAATGGCTTCATATAGATTTTGAATAATATAAGGAAGAGGAATGAACCTTTTGAGACTTGGTGTATATCCTATTCGCCATAAATAATACATTAAAATAGTCTGAATGTCTGTTTAAGAAGAACTCAGGATCAGATTTAAATAATGAAATGAGATCATCTACATAATTATAGTGACTGAAAAGGTTTTTAATATATTCTGAGTGTCCAAGTACTATATGCATAAGCAACTAGTCATAAAATAACTGATTTGCTTTGAGATATAGATTCCCTGAGAGAATAGGCATTATTATTTTAATTATCTCTTTGGTTGATCTCTAGAGCAGCAGTTCCCAAACTGTGGTACGCGTACCACCAGTGGTATGCAGGCCACTTCCCAATGGTACGCATCCACCTGCTTCTGCCGCTCCACTGCCAGCCCCGCCCCCAACCAGCATGGCGGCCCGACCGTTCTGTCCCCTTCCACCCCAGACACAAAGCGACTGGCCTGGAGCTGCTCCAGCGCCAGCTCCACCCCAAGCAGTGCGGCAGCCCAGCCATTCTGCCCTCCTTCCCCCCAGACACACAGCAGCTGGCCAAGAGCTGCTCCAGTGCCAGCCCCGCCCCCAAGCAGCACAGCAGCCGCTTCCTCCTCCTGGCCCCGCCCTAACCTACAGGTGGTGGTACTACAGGTGGTGGCATTTTATATTGGTGGTATGCAATGTGGCAGAGCTTGGGAACCGCTGCTCTAAAGACAGCCAGGGAAAATACAAGATGCACCTACAAGTTAGCAAATATTTTTGTATATCTAAACTGATTTTGAAAATACTTAATACATTTTACTTAGGAAAGTGTTTCCTTAAACTTAGTTTTATAGTTTTTGTAAATAGGTTTTCAATATTGTGGTCTGGCAAAGTTGTTTGATAAGGAAATTTCTAGGACTATCCAGACTAGTTGCATAACATTCACATTACTCCATATGAAGGCATGTACTTCGTAAGCAATGAAAACAAGCCCTATTGAGTGGTTCATAAGAATTAGAAGTGGACACCATCTGAATAAGTAGATTAAAGCGACTTCCAAACTTAAAGTTCTCTAGTGTAAATGAGACAAACTAAATAGTAAGAAATATTTTTTTCTCCAAATGTTAAGGAGCATTTTTGCAATAAAAACATATACAATAGAAAATGGAACTTTCACACATTATTAGGTTGGGCAAAATCTTATTTCATAAAGACTTTACAACAATTAACATTAAAGAACATTAAAATCTAATACAGCTATTAAAACTGAGGCCTGAGTTCGGCAAGTGTAACCGTATAGCAGTTACTAATACATAACCATTTACAATCTTCTAGTAGATAAAAGAATATTATCCACCTCATTTTATTGTTTTGAAATAAAAGTCAGTGGATAAGTTCCACTAAGTATGTGACGTGTGAAAATGAGAACGGTTACAACAGCCAAGCTTTGGCAGTGCGTATTTGGTGTTCATGCCAACGAAGAGGATTTGGAAGGAAAGGGATATTTTTGTGCAAGATTAAACCAAGATGATATTGACATGTATTTGGCTTAATAGCTATAGATTTGTGTTGATCCCTTGAGAGACAAGAGAGAGGCCCAGTTCTGCAGGTGACGCATGGGTGAAAGTCCCAATGAAGTCTAGAAATGAAATGTAACATTTCAGAGGAAGACACCAAATATGTGACTGCCAGATTGGCCCCTAGGAGCACCAGACACAGAAACAAAAGAAACAAGTACAACCATAAAACAGTGCAGATTGCTGAGAGAAGATGGGGTGGGATGGGAGCCAATGAGGGAGGGGAAAAAAGAAAGGTGACGTGAAGAAATAGGAAAGTGGGAGGAAGAGAAATTCACTACAAAGGGTGTGAATAATATGCCACAGCACAGAGAGTACTAATTATTAACAAGCAGAGAACAGCATGAGGGGTCACCTATCCTTGTATTCTACCTTTCTCCTTTTAAGAAATGTAGGATAAAGGAAATCCACCTGCTGCCTGCTTTGAGTTATAATTATTAGGAGGTCATATGCATGGGACATACTGCTCTGTTGCAAGCAGAGCAGAGCCACCCTACCTCAGGAGATATTGTATCCTCCGTGGGTGTGAAGGAAATGAAGATGTAATTTTGTCTCATTCTTATGGGAGCAGCCCAGGGGGACGAGATCCTTCGTGTGCCCACCACATTTGGAACACCGCTGGCACTTTTACCCAACGTAAATGCCACAGTGTCAAAATCTAAAATGATCACGAACACCCACCAGCAGAACAAGAAGAATAAAATCACTAGAGCAGGCATTGAAGTCATGCCTATCCCAGCCTCCTCCCCAGGAACTTGAGAGAAGAGAGATATTGTAGCACATCTGAAAGGTTACCAGAGCCAGCCTCGAGCTGAATAAATAGCAAATTCCAGAGCTGAGGAGCCCTCATGAAAAAGCCCTGCAAGCTGAAAATGGCAATGCTCCAGCTCAAGAGCCTCCCCTGATAACGTTAGCAGTATAGTGCAGGGGTACGTGGCACTTACTCCACAGTAAATATGGCTAGTCTTTCCATTCTAGCCTATTTCACTTTCTATAGCTCTCTCTAGAAATATTCCATGGGGGTAAAATTCTAATGTTTCCATCTTAACTCAGAGGTTAATATATACATCTTAAACTAGTTCAATGGCTTCTGCTTTTGCACATCTCAGCATATCCACAGGCAAACCTGAGAAGACATTACACTCACATTTATGTATGCTGTGTATAATACAAATGACTCACTTTTAACACTCAAAAAAGGAAATATAAACTTATCAGCTAGAACTGCTTCCCTTGTATCCAAATCCTTACCTTTATATCACTTGCATGTGATGTGAGCTTTTGACTCTTCTGCACTAAAATCAAGATCCTATGCAACTGGGGCTATAAGAACAACTTCAAACAGTCCTTACTCTCTGAGCCAGCCATTCACAAAAGATTTGATCATGCACACTTTGCTAAGGTGCAACAACAACATAAATGCACAGACAGTGTCTTTCACGAAGTGCAGCAAAGTGGCATGGTTCAGAAGGGTATACTGACTGATACAGCCCAAATCCCTTCCTCTCCTCTGTATAGTTCTGCTGTGCACAGAGATATGTGGACACTAGAGCTGATTGAGAAATGGAAATGAAATTCACAAACTAGTGTTTTCATTTCTAGGAAAAAAGCCTCAAGAGAGGGGTATGGCAAATTGTATGGGACTTTAGGCAGAAGCGTAGGGGAATTTAAGCTCTTCATAATGGAAATCAAGTGTTGGTTGACCTGTGAAAAAGGAGGGCGAAGAGGAGCTTCTCCCAGAATTCAAGCCCCACTTCCTCATACTCAGTTACCCTCTTTCCCCTCAACAAGGCTGCTTACCCCCTCCTTCACTCCACATGGTGCAGCTGTATCATGGGCTGCATGTGGAATGGAGAAGAGGGCTTTGGGTGCTATGGACCACCGACAACGGTCTCCGCTGGCTTGACTTCTGACCACACCAAGTCTGCTGTGCTGAAGAGACTGCTGCAGCTTGTAGAAGCTCAAGCACTATGCAGGTCCTGGGATATCAAAACTTACCAAAAGTCCCCCACCCCCATACACAATTACAAACCTAATAACTTCACTTACTCACCATATTCAATTAGTCTTTGAGGTGCCCTGCACTGTCACTTGGACCTCCAGGACTCCCCTGGAACATCAGCACTACTACTGTCAAGAGGTGGCATGTCCACTTGTTCTGGTTGTTCCATGCCCTGGGCTCCATTGTCTCAACTTCCTTTGTTTGTTGCCTTCCTGCGACCCCCTTGGGCAAAAGAGCAGATTAAGTGCCTCTTATCTCCCTCTCTTCAGGGATCTGGAGAAGGCATCGCCTATTCCTACATAGAATGTGTCCACCTGGGTGACAACCTCATACGACTATGGGGCAACTTCTAGTGACACCACTGCAGTTTGAGACCACTGCTTGCCCACCATAAAGAGAGCACTATTTTCATGAGACCCCAAATCCTACTGAATGGGGTTTTTTGCCTTGTCTCTATACATTGCAAGTCCCCAGTGGCTCTGACATTTGTTGCTTACAGTATAAGTATTCTTGTGGTCAGTTTTCTGTTGACTAAGACCTCAGCAGGTGACTACCCATGATTCACTGACGCAGTTATATAATTTATCAGTGCTAAATATAGACCAGGGTCAGACTCCGCAGCCTTTCACTAGGTGCTTTATTAATTTTTTGAGAGTTTTCTACCAGTTCATGGATGGGGAATAATAAGAACCCTTACGTGACTGCAAACTGCTTAAACTCATGCCCATGAAACTGTGGCCCATTGTCAGACATTGCTATGTCAGGTGTACCACATCCAGCAAAAACATTTGATATGCACAATCATCTCATTAACTGTAATGTCTTCTAATAAGGCTAACTGAGGAAAATGAGACTAATAGTCTAGGACAAGAACATAGTTATTTTCTAGGCAGCATAAACAAATCTATGCCTACTTTGCTCTGGGGGCCAGTTTTTCCTGTGCCCTATCACAGATTCTTTTGCTTGATTTGCCCTGTACATCTGGCCTAACCAATAAGCTTTAACAGTTTCCTCAACATCGCTTTTCATTTGAGGCCAGCATAAAACAACTCCAGCCCTTTTCTTAGGTTTTTAAATCCCTATATGACCTTCAGGTGTCCTTTAACATTTTTAAAAAATTTAGGAATTCCCATCTTGGTGCCTTTTAACAGTATCCAATCTGTTTCTGAGACCTTCCCCTTAAATGGATAATAGGAACTGGGAATATGCTGTCCTCATCCCCCTGTGATAATAGCCTCAGTTACATTCCATAGAGTTTCATCCAGAACAATAGCTCTGGAAAACACAATCCACATTTCATCTGAGACGAGACAAATTTTTTTCATCTCAGGCATTGGTGCTGTCACCACCCTCTTTGTGCATGTGTGCACACGCTGCTGGTGCTTGCAAAGTGCTATAAATCCACTCAAATTCTTGCCTCTTTTCCCATATGCTGGGCATTGGCTTGGCTTGTGTTGGTTGCCACAGCATGTGCAGCTCCATGTGCTGTTTTTGCTGGACTCCAACTGTAAGTGTCACATGACTTTCTGCCTCACATCTCTTTTCTTGTGGTATATTGGATTCTCTATCAGTTCTAGTGTCAGAGCACTATCCACTCTCCATAAGCTTCATCCTGGACTGGGTGACTTTGCTTGTCAAATTCCAACTGCTTTGTCAAGAGTTAACTCTGGTTCTTACATTAGCCTACATTTTTTTATTCCGGATCCCAATAATGATCTCGTCTCTTATTGGGGGATTTAGCCCCTCAAACTTTCAGAATTGGCTTTTTAGTCTTAGGTCAGTCACAAAACCTTCTATGGTTTCACCTTTTTGTACTTGGTGTTTAAAAACATTTCTGAAATGTTTCTTTTTTGCAAGCCTTTCTGTTCAAATTTCTGTAATACAGTTTCACAGTTAGCCTCCTCTGCCTAAATTAACTGAAAACTGTTAAACACAAAATGCTTCAGAAACAGCTATTGTCAGAAATAAGGCTACCTTCTTACTCTCTTCTTTTTTGCTGGCACCCATTGTTTGTAGATCACTGCTTAAACCTTTTCCAATTGTTTTCCACATTTTCAGACAGTTTCAGCTCTGTGGGGGCTTTTTACTACTCCTTCTTCCACTCAGGGTATCTTCTTAGTTCCTTTTACTCCTGATACCATGCAGTGCTAAGTGATCACTCAGTGCTTAAGGTGTTTGAAAGAAATCTCCTTTATTCTGTGTCTGGTTCTGACTGGCTGTGCATAGCAAGAGCTTCACGGTGCTCCACCCAGACTCTTTGTTTGGGAAGCACAGAGGGATCTTAAAGGAACAGTCTCCAATATCACCAATATATGCATGGAGTCAGGTTTTACATGTTGTAAACCAATTGTGTCAAGTTCCATTCTGGGTTGCTTCATGAAACCACACCTGTCTTTAGTATAGCACCAGGGTTTGTTAAAATTGAATTGGAGGAGGAGAACAAGTAGGCATTGTGTTTTCGAGAGGCTGTATAATAGTCAAAATCATAGTTCCACATCAGAAGCTAAATATACAAAGGGATAAGTTTAAAAAAATGCACCAATATTTAATTACTATAAAACTACACAATATTCTGGAACTTTTTCAACTATTTGTAGGACTCAAGTTGTATAAGTTTCATTATTCAATGTAGTGATTTTCTGGCTGAGTCTGTCTCACTTTAAAGTCTTGATTTCCATTGGGAAAATCTCTTATGTAATATTTAATATTTGCAATAAAATGCCAAGGAGGCATGGACCTTAATTATTTAGCTTCTGACACATACTCTCCCTTTAAAAATTCAGTGTGACTGCATATATAAAGGACTTCTCTATAAATAAGTTATCTTCTCTGAAGCTGTAACAAAATTCAAAAAGTATTCCAACAGTTCTCAGCTGATCAAAGAAGTACAGTACCATTAAAATACAAAAACACATGACTGAATAATAGTTTGCAGGACCAAATTATTCTAGGATGTTGGGAGTTTCTCTAAAAATTTGGCTCAAGGTGAGTCCCTTTAACATAACTGCATGACATTTTCCCCAAGTACTTTGATTCCTAGAAATTAAAGGCTGTGTATAACTGCACAGTCAGCTTTGTGCTTATATACCACATACCTATTCTGCAATAAATGGAAAACTTTCCAAATTAATGAAATAAACCTCCAAGGACCATGCATTAATTATTCTGTGTATACATATAATTCTATTCAGTTAATCTCTTTGAATACAATTTAGCCACGTGTCCATGGACTTAGTGGGCCAGATTTTTTGCTGAAATGACTCACTTCAATAGAATCATGCCAGGAATGAATTTTTCACATTAAGCACAACTTGAATGTGTAGATTTATTTTCACCTGAGGGAAAAACAACCTATATTTTAATCCCATAGATGAGTTCCCCGAGCACATTAGTTTAACTTGCAGGCTCTGTTATGCACAGAAGTGTTTTTGCTGTCTATGAATTTGTAGCAAGGTGCAGTGGCCTTCCTTGGAGCCTGGGCCCGAGGAAGGGTCGCTCTGCCCCCGCTGGACAGAACCAGGCCCTGCAGGCCCAGCCATCCGGAAGCAGAGGGGTGGAGCCAGGACCAGGGCAGGAAGTATAAAAGACAGGCCCCATAGCTCAGTTAGGGGGGAGCTGTTGTTGGAGGCAGACATGCCCTCCTACAGGCTAGTCCTGACCCCAACCGAGCAGCCACCACACGGAGCGGAGGCCCCAGAACCTGTCCAGCTTGATGAGCCCCGGTGACTGGACCGGGCCCCCCGAGACTGCAGGGCAGGAACTACCCCCCCGAAGCCAGCGCTGACCTGGAGGAGCTGCCTGACACTGGGAAACCCTGGGAGTCCTGTGACCGGGAGGAGCTGCCCTCCGCTGAGGAGTTCCTGGACTTGCTGCCGGTCGACGAGGAGGGACTGGTGGGCCTGCCACAGGCCGAGTATCCCAGCAACCCCGAGAAAACAGAGAACTCAGGTACCCGGGGACCAGGAGGAGGAAGTGGCCCAGGGACAGCCCTAGCAAGTGGCTGAGTCAGGGGCGAAACCCTCCCCCGTCAGTGTATTGCGGCGGGAGCCCTGCTGACTCAGTGGCAAATGCCTTTCCTCTCCTATCCTCTCCTGCCTTAGACTGCTTCGCCTGCCCCGCCCTGCCTGAGGGCCAGGGTCAAAAGATTGTTTCACCTGCCCCGCCCTGCCTGAGGGTCGGGGGCCCCAGACCGCTTGTAAGCCTGCCCCGCTGGGGGCTGGGGCTAAAGACTAGTAAACAGGCATGGCTTATTCCCTGAAAAGGGAGACACTGTGGCCTTCCTTGGAAGGGTCGCAATGCCCTGAGCGGACCGTGCCATCGGCCTACAGGATTATACTCTAAAAACAAATCACATTTGGAGTTCATAATTACTCATGGCCTCATTAAATGGAGTACTGACTTCTGGAGAGGAGAATATAAAGAACAGGGTTTAGAAATTAAAATAGCTTGTTCTAGAAGCTACCAAAATTCCTTTCCTATAGTACTCAATAGTGAAGTACAGCAAAGCAGTTCATGTATCATCAAATGCCAGGTAAGAACATAAAAGCGTAGCACAGCACTTCCTCCATGATGCAATAGTTTCCTGTGTTTACTGGAAATTGTCAATTTGACAGTTATTTATATAAAATCAAAACTTGCATTCAACTGAATACTCTAGTTGTCAAGCTAAAGATCAGTAGTAACAATGCACTGCCTGATCTCTTGTGGAACAGAAAAAAAACAATGAAAGTCCTGTAGCACTTTAAAGACTAACAAATTTAATTTCTGCAGGCATAAGCTTTCGTGGGCTGTAACCCACTTTGTCAGATGTGTGGAACAGAGAGTCAGCAAAGGTATGAAAACTGAAATTCCATTTGGAGTTTGTCACAATCTTCTCTGGCTTGCAGGTGTGGCGGGGCTTGAACTCCACGTCATCGCAATCCTCAGCCACTTTTTGAAAATTATTCATCTATCTAGGAAGTTTAACTAGTTTACATATAAATATCAAAACCAAAACAACTACAATAGTGAGCTTTTTTTTAATTTAGAGAAGCATTAATGTGTTCCTATAATCATCAAATCTCTCTATTTAACAGGATGTTACCATATTAAAGTGTTAGCCTCTTTTACACCTTCCAGGACACATTGCTCCAGTAGTTCTGTTAAATTAAGTTAAATCACTGACTGTACTCATTTATCAAACAAACAATGTCGATCTATCAAACGTTAATACTTATAAAACAAATTGGACAAGGGTGCTGGGTTTTTTGTAGATGAATGTACTTTGAGTAGCCAAATATCTAACGATCTATTTGACCTCTTGACTATTTTGCTAGGTATGTAATTGATGTGCTAATTTTTTTTTTAATAACAACTTCCCATATTTTTGAGCCATTCCCCCAGTTCTGGATGTTTTTCCTTTTTCCAGTGACAGGCTGTTAGTAGTTTAGCAGCTACTGCAAATGAGCAATTAATTCTTCATTTCTTTGAGCATGACTATTTCCACCAGGAAGCCCCAGGAGGATTACCAAAAGGTCATTCACTAATAAATATCCAACAATTTGTAATATATGGTTATGAATTGCATCCCAATACTATCTAATGACTAGACATGTCTACCATATATAAATAAGATCTCCTCTTCCACCACAATTTTTCTAACTTTTATCCCTTTCAATCTCTCACTCTCTATCTTTTAACCTGATTGATGTGAGGCACCGCTGAAACAGCCTCTTAAAGACATTTTCTTTTATGATACTACAGACTGAGGCTTCTGATCCTCTTTTTCCAGATCAAAGCCCATTCCTCTAGGGTACTTTGTTTATCCAAATCTTTTTCCTACAATCTCACATATACATATTTCTTTATTAGTACCTTCAAGTTAGGCATTGTGTTTCTAAGCTTTCTAGAAAAGTTTTATACAGAAAACTAACATTTATAGAAGTGATGACTTCTGGTTGATCAGGAAATAAAAAACCCATTACTAATTTATATCATTCTTTCCAGACCACTTTCATCATCTCCAGCTGCTTTAAGAGCCTCTTGGTGTGATTTGCAGCTGGCAAAGGTTAGCGCAGTTTTCAGACTCCTCCAATGTATGGAGAGTCCACAAAGCAGTCCTGAGAGTAGGGGGAACACAAGTGTTGTGCATCACAATGACCGCATTAAGTACTCTACTGCCACAAGCGAGAATCAGCCCAATCCCTCTTCAATTCCTTAACTATTTAAAGGGACCTCTGTCATGGTCCCTGAGGACACTGTCCCTTATGAGATTCCTTTCTAACCCCCAAAAGTACCCTGGTCAAATGGCAGGCCCACACCTCAACTCCTCTTTGAGGTTCGACCCACAATCCACCTACATTCTGACTGGGATCCTGGTGACGAATTGTGATACATGGCAGACATGTGCATAGTTTGGGGGATGAAGGAAGGTGTTGTCCCAAACTAAGAGTAAGGCAGGCATGGAATTTGCCCCGACCTGCACAGCCCCATTGGCCTGACTGGAACTGCCCCCCCAAATATAGAAGTCAAACTATGCCTTTTCAGTGGCAGATCCAGTGGGCTTGGTACCTGAGCAAATGTCTCTTCAGAAGGCTGTGGACCCAGAAGAAACGTCAAACAAACATTATGGTTTATTTACCCAAAAGGTGCACAGCATTAGGGAAATGAATTTAAAACCACTAAGAGCCCTATATGCATACTGGTTTACCTACACTTGGCAGTTCCTCTCAAGTTCCTTGATAAATATGGCTTAGCCTGGTGTCCCCCGTTCTCTTGGGGATCAAGTTATAGCCAGCTTGCTGCAGACCATGACCTTCAGTCCATCTGGGTCAGCCTAAAGCAGCTGATAACTTCTCCCCTGCCTCTCTGTAGGGTGGATTTTTTAACAGTTCAGTACTGTTTGATCTCCAGGTTCTCTGCTATGTCACCAGGGATGGGGCTAAGAAGTTGCCCCTTCAGCGATGGTAACCTGGCTATTGTTTTTGAATGTGTGCTGGGATGCTCCTTCTCTAGGCCACTGTTCAGCCTTTCCTGCTTGGTTTCTCTAGCAACTCCCTCTGATCTAACTCCATGGCAAACCAGCCAACAAAAACAAACACTAAGGCATGCACAATACTCAATACAATAATACAATGCACAATACAAAATAATAAAGATGTTTCTCACTCTTCACCATGCTAATAGACTTACATGGCTCCCTTTCACAAAAGCCAAGATGGAGATTAACACTATAATGGTATGATTAATACTGGTACATATTGATTTAGGACCACTGTACATATCTTTCTAAGCATTACTATCACAGCCTTGGTACTGTAAGGCCAGACATCAGTGATGTTTTCAAAAACTACAATATTCCACAGCAGTGTGTTCCATGTGATTATTGTACATTGCATATCAAAGATGAGAGTTTATCCACTTTTGAATGTGCCAGTGCCCTCCTGCTCACATAAGCAATCCACACAGAAGTATATTTTCAGCCCTCACCAAAAAAGCACTTACTGACTATGGGGTAAACTTCCAAGGACTGCCAGCTAAAAACTGGCATATGCTTTAGATAACCCTCAGAACATTTGAAGCCAGATCCCCAGCTGCTATAAATTGGCATAAGGCCTTTGAAGTTAATGAATTTATACCAGCTAAGGATCCAGCCCTTGAGCTCTTAGCCATACCTAACCATGGAAATTTTTTAAGGCTCACTGTCTCGGTCACCCAGTCCTGGAAAGTTCTTGACTTACCATGGAAGTCTGTTGTTATCATAAGTTTACATTTATTGCCCCCATTATTATTATAGTTTCCACTCATCACTGTATGAGTCTTCCCTTTTTTTTTTTTTACGTTTTATAGGATTAAAGCAATCTGGAAATGCTCTGGAAAAGGGAGTGACCAAAGAGAATGCAAAATTTACAAACAATAAAAAATTACTCAAGATAATTAAGTCCAAAGCAGACTGTGAAGAGTTACAAAGGGATCTCACTAAACTGGGTGACTAGACAACAAAATTGCAGATGAAATTCAGTATTGGTAAATGCAAATTAATGGATTTTGGAAAACATAATCTCAACTATACATACAAAATGATGGGGTCTAAATTAGCTGTTACCACTCGAGAAAGATCTTGGAGTCACTGTAGATAGTTTTCTGAAAACATCTACTTAGTGTGCAGCAGCAGTCAAAAAAAGCTAACCGTGTTAGGAGCCATTAGTAAAGGGATAGGTAAATCAAACAGAAAATATAATACCACTACATAAATCCATGGTACACCCACACCTTGAATAGCGCATACAGTTGTGGTCACTCCATCTCAAAAAAAGATATACCAGAAGTGGCAGAGGAACAGAGAAAGGCAACAAAAATGATTAGGGGCAGTTTCCATAAGAGGAGAGATTAAAAAAGACTTGGGACTGTTCATCTTAGAAAAGAGACAAGTAAGAGGGGATATGATAGAGGTAAAATCATGAATGGTGTGGAAAAAGTGAATCGGGAAGTGTTTTTACCCCTTCACATAACACAGGAACCAGAGATTATCCAGGGAAATTAATAGGCAGTAGGTTGAAAACCAAAAGGAAGTACATTTTCACACAGCACACAATCAGCCCGCACAACTCATTGCTAGAGCATACTGTGAAGGTTCAAAAAAGAATTAGATACATTCATGGAAGATAGGTCCATCAATGGCTATTAGCCAAGATGATCAGGGATGAAACCACATGCTCTGGGTGTCCCTAACCCTCCAACTGCCAGAAGCTGGGACTGGACAACAGGAGATGGAATTGCCCTGATCAGTTCATTCCCTCTGAAGCATCTGGCATTAGCTGCTGTGAGAGATAGGATACTGAACTAGATGGACCAATGGTCTGACCGACCCAGAATGAACATTCTTATGTTCTCAGTGTAAAGAATAAATGAGGAATAATCGTGACATGCTGCACAACAGGGAAAAGGCAAACTGTCTAATGCAATCCTATTTAGCAGGCAACAATGAAAAGCAAAAACAGAGGGACTGATTCCTGTGTCTAAGGCCACAATCCTGCAACTGCAGAACAAGTCTGTCTCCATTCTAGCTAGCATTTGCTTAACAGCTGCAAGTATATACAGATTTAACTTCCTTCTCCTGTGTAGGCTTATTCATAAAGGCCATCTTTGGCAAATGTAGCCTCAGAGAATGGCTTTAAATACCTCTATGAAAAACAGCAAGTTAAATTACATTAGGGAAACATCCAAAATTACTGGTTTTAAAATCTAAGCCTCACTGCAAAGTATTATGGTGATCACTAAGTAAATTGCTATAAAAGTAATAGGGCTGTTTTCTTAGCAATACTAAGAGGATCTTTCCCATTGTTCTGCCAAGATTCACAGCAGTCACAGATATGTTTAGCTCTTTCTGGAATTCATCACTGCAGTACAGCTGTTGTCTCAGCCAGAGAAAAGTGTCAGCCTCCTGGAGAGTCTTAATTAAATAAAAGGCAATTTTGCAGGGTGGGGGAAGTATCATTAAGGAGTCAGCCTTACTATTTGAATGCCAATTTGCATAAATGGTTTTGCTGTTTGATAATGTTTACAAATTACATCTAAAAAAAAAAGCAATAGCAAAATTATGGCTTCACTAAGACATTGTCAGAACTTGGACTGAGGCAGTAGCACACTTCTGCTATTTGACAATGAGTATTTCTGAAGAACTTCTATGCCCCAAAATGTTGAGCACATGAACCTAACGTAAAATATGTGAGTGGCCTGATTTTTTCAGAAGCTGAGCATCTGTAGCTCCTGCTAAAATCTGTGGGAGCTGTTGGGTGCTCAGCACTTACTGGTAGCAGTGGGGGGAGAACAGTTCATTCACGTACCCAAATACAGCCAAAGTTGCCTAATTTTAGACTCCCAAGATCAATTTGGAGCCCATATCACCACTCACTTGAAAGTTTTGATGTAAAAAAAAAAAAAGGGGCGGGGGGGGGGGAAGGGGGCATAAAACAAGGTTTCATTCCTTGTCTCGAGGCCATCTACTCATCTTCCTTAGCAATCACTGCTCTACTCCGCATACTATGTAACTCTTCTCCAGTCAGATACTAGGGTTAGTAAGCCACCACTCAACAAACCAGGCCACCAGTGGCAGATTGAGGGGATGGGGGAAGCACATAGGAACTTCTTATTTGAAGATATGTCACTTTATACATCTTAGAATTGCAGAAAGGGGTTACTTGCTTGGTGCTGGGTGGGACAGGTTGCAACTTCTCCACAACTACTGGCTGGTGGGAGAACAGTGTATCCTTAAGATAGGCTATTTCATTCTCTGAGACTTTATGGCCAGTTAGAAAACTGCCCTGAACTCAGCTGAGCATGAGAAGCACCAAAGACATCAAGTGAAAGTGAGACATGAGAAGACTTTGAAATAAGCTACTCAGATCAGAGACAGGGACCCTTGTAAAGAGCTAGTTTTTTCCAAAAACTAAAGGTAGACTTCTAACAACAATTGTTTTGGGTGTCTTGGCAAAAATGGCTTTTTTTGGTTCAAACTAGCATGACTATTTCCCAATTCATTCATATCCTAATAAAACTACTTACTAGTTTGCATAACATCCCTTCGTCCTCTCCACTGCAAAATCCTAAACCTGCTATCACAGAACACTGAAAATCTTAATTTGATAGCCACAATCACTGATCAGTAAAGCTGGCTAAAAGGAAAAAAAAATGACATAAAACTTCAATTTTTTCTGTGTTTAACGCAAATTCAAAATTTCAATTCTGACATTTAAAAAACGCCCACAAGATTCTAGTCATTGCCAAAAAACATAGCGGAACAAACGTCATCTGCATTTACAAATCAACTAAAGAGGAATTTTCATATTAAAGGAGGACATTACTCAAAGACCAAAATCTCATCTTCAGTGGCAAGAAGTTGATTTTAAAACTTCAATCTGTTCTCATTTTTTTTAATTTAAGTGAAGACTTTGTGATATGGCACCATAGCTACTCAGTCAGAACACTGTGGATGTAGAAAAGGCTGAACTAAACTAGACAATCTCATTTTAGGCATCAATCCAAAAGAGCATTGTTATAGCAAGTGGCACTAATGCAGCTTTCCAAGTTCTTTGTCTTTGCATGTGAGCAAGTGTTCAGAACATGGGACCACATGCTGTGTGGTCTTCTATTATGAAAAGTTCCGGGTGTAGGGAGCTGTGTAAGCAGGAGGAAACTTCAGTCTCTGATTGGAATCAACCTCAGGCAGAGCTGCTCCCTAGGAACAGGGCATCGGTTTGGGGATGAAATTGTTGAAAGAACGGATAGCTCCACATGTGATTTGTTTCAGGATCAGTGCATAGATAAATAAAACAAGTTATGTGTAGATTATACCCGGACCACATCACCAGTTTCTTTTCTGCTGAGAAACTGACATGGCAAGGCACAGAACATTTGTTACTGCTTGGAGGAAGGGCAATAGCATTTAGGCCTGATCCTGCAATTTGTTGTGATGGGCAGACTGCTGTGTCCAACACAGAGCCCTGCTGAAATCAATAAGACAGTGCATAAAGTTAAGCATGCCTGTAAGCCATTGCAGAATGGGGCTGCAGCTAAGCAAACCTGGGTAAAAGGCAACCCCACAATCTGAAAAGGCCAAGAGCCTATGTTACAATAAGTCCTCTCTATCTCGTGATTGGAGAACTATAACGGGTATTCACACGGAATCAGAAAGAAAACTAGATTTTCCCCCATGTTTATCAGCATGTGAAAAAATATTTAGATATGGTAACAAGAAGGTGTGAAGATGTGGAGATTGTGTCTGAAACAAGAATGCTTTTTTCCACAATATATAGAACAAAGGTATTGGTTACCCTAAATCAAACAGCTAGAAAACTAAATCATAACTAGGCTACTAGTTTCTGGTCTATTTTCTCCTGCATGGCTATAAATTGTTTTAAAACTTAATGTTTAAATCTTACAGAATCCTTTTAATCTCACTTACTCTTACTATGGCTTTCATCTCTCTTCTTCCCCACTATATTTTTAGTGTGCTTTAGTTCTCTAACTGAAATTCTTCCACTGACATCTTTCTCTTCTACTGTCATACGGTGTTAACACTCCATCCTTGCTTTGTTCCTCCAATATTTTTTTTTTGCTTTTACTCTTTCGCTCTTCTACATGGTCTCACTTCTTGTGGACTTTCCCTTTACCCACCTCTTTTCCTATTCTTCCTCTTCAGATTAGCCTCCAAGCTCATACACAACTCTGCCTATAAGGCCTATCTTTCTACTGCAGCTACCACTACCACCACCAGTTTGGCGTTCCTTCTCCCAGACCACTACTGTAATGCTTCTCTCACTGCCATATAGATATAGCTAACGGAGAGGAAGCAGCACTGCTGATCACTGCCTGGGGTGGGCAATGGGTGGGATGGTAATCTGTTGCTGTTAGGCAGAAGTAGCCAAGACCCACTGATTGGATTACAAGGGATTGCAGACATTATGACTCTCATAAGTAAAGCAGAAGCAGCCAGAGCTTAATTTGATCTCAAGAAAGACTCCATATTCGAAATACTGGCAATGTCGATGCTGGAACTTACCACCCAGCTGGAGCTAATATCAAAGTGCTTCTAGTTTATAAACACCACTTGACTGCACAAAATAACAATGTAGAGGCACATTCCCTACAATAACTGGTACATGCCTCGGAGTTAATTTAGTAGGTTTGAATGGCATTAATTAGAAGTAGTTAAAAACAAATGACATCTCAAAGACTTGACACAATAAGCACTGCTGTCTAGTGCCAGACATTTGTTCCATCTATTCAAGTACACATAGGACTTTAGATGATTTCAGTGTACACTGGCATCTTTCATAAAGCAAATTAAGTCACTAGACAGACAAATGACAAAATATGAAGCACTGCATGAAAGTAGTAAATAATATATTTATTATTTATAAAAATGCATAATATATTTATTTATAAAAAATGACTAAATGCTGTCTAAAGGCTAAGGCCTGAGATTTGATAGGTATCAAAAGTGTTGAATGTTCTTCCAAGGAGGAGGATAAAAAGACGGTCTCTTTATTTAACATGGCTTTTCAAAGAAGTGGTAAGAACCCTTCACTGCAAACTTTCAGAAAGTAAGTGACTAACAGGATCTATAGAATTTCCAATTTACTCCTGTGTTTAAATGCATAAAATTGTGCTTGCAACAAAACTGGACTATACCACCAGTTAAGAATAGGATATCTGAGGTTTCTACTAAAGGCAAAACTCAAGTTTGCAGTAACTTGAATAGATTGTTCTTTGCTTTGACAGTTTATTAGTGTGTGTAAAATATAAACAGACTTGTAAAGTACAAGGAAGAAATCCTTATTATTCAAATAAGTGGATGGAGATTGGATATACATAGGAATTCCTTCATAACCATTTCTGCTTGTTTTGGCTATACTGTAACAGTTACCAGAGTTACATGTCTGCCTGCCTGGCTCCAAAATGTCAAGCACACAACAATCAAATAAGCCTGGAAGTCAGCAACAAAGCAGCAAATCTAGAATCTTGCTTCATCATATGGGATTGGTCCTGAAGAGATGAGAAGTGTGGTGGGGCACAGAGTGAGCATTTCAGACAGTCTCAACTAAACCAATCAGGAGATGCAGCTGTATTAAAAGCAGCAACAACCAATTCACTAAATCCTTCTTTGACCTATTTTATTACCTGGATCTTGCTCCCCCTTTCCCTTTCACAACTGTGCCCTTATATTCAATTTTAAGGTGTCCATTACACCTTGCACCAGTTACCACTCCACTCCGATGCTGAGGTTTTATTTTAAAAAGCCCATAATGCTATGGATGAAGTAATTCTTCACAATAAAACATTATTTCAGTCACATGACAAAATGCTTTCTGAAGTCTAACTTCAACATTAAGGGTAGGTGGAAATGAAGATCAAGAACTTGTTTCTAATTTTAAACTCTCAAATGAAAATCTTATTTTATTGCAGCCAGAAGTTTCTAACAACCTGATCAGTGCTGAAGACCAGAGTTGTCTAGCAAATGACTGCATACATCGTTAAAAATTAATCTTTCCCACTGAAGACTTCTTTGTTGCTTAATGTCTTAAATAAATGATTTCCTATTAAAACACTACAGGAGCAGGTCTGCCAACCACAATAAAGGTGTTAGCAATGGGAGTGAATCTACTAACCGCACCCCATTGGGGTGTGGAAGGTCATTGCATTCTCCTTCAGAAAAGAGGAGAGAGTCAGTCTCTCGGAAGAGCTTCCCCATAGATTTGCTTAAGTATTTGAACTTTAAGGGTCCATCTACACTATGATAAAAGACCCGCAGCTGGGCTGGGTCAGCTGACTCAGGGTCACGGGTCTCATGCTGTGGGGCTATATAATTAGAGCATAGACATTTGGGCTTGGGTTTGACCCCAGATCTGAGATCCCATGATGTGGGAGAGACTCAGAGCCCACCAATCCTGAACATCTACATTGTAATTTTATAGACTCACAGCCTGAGCCTTATGAGACCAAGTCAGCTGACCCTAGGCCCAGATTCAGTGCTGTGGATTTTTTAATCACAGTGCAGACATACCTTCAGATGGTTTTCTAAAATAATAAACGCAGAAACTTTGTGATTATTCCATCACTGGCTTTACAGGTATCTGTGCTTTAGCAGAACAGACAACAGGGTTCTGGGTTCTTAACATGCATTGGTAATGTAGCATCACTGCAAAAAGCTCCACCACCTGTTGCAATATTACAATGCAGTATCAGTCTCAGAGCAAGAAAGGTTTTGTTGAATGCCTGAAAACAGAAGCAGTTTTGAAATCCTAAGTAAAATATTCATATAGAAATAGCATAAAATGTGCTCACTGCATCTTTATGTGGGGGGGTCGTTGTCCAGCTGTCTGGAAGAAAAGGAGATGTTACCCCTTTAAAGGCCTACTCTTGCAACTGGTAAGAGGTGGAGGAAGGGGAAAGTTTGTATGGAGCAGGGAGGAGCAAGAAATGACTGGACCTGGTCAAAGGTGATGGTGGGCACTGCCCTTACAGCGAACCGAAAGGGAGCGAGGGGGAGATGGGAGGCCCTCTTTGCCCTGTTACTCATTATGGAAAGGATATGGTTATCAAATAAAATAGACTGGAAAAGGTTGTAAAGAAAAACATCTCTCAAGGGATCTGATGAAGGAGGCTTTGTGGCTCCTACAGCTGGGAAAATGGGGAGCCAATCCCTCTTCCTTTCTAGCCATCTTAACCCACTTACAAGGGTGAAAATCCCAGCAACAAGATGGCTGGGACCAGGCTGGGAATTATGTTGAAAGAATTAAGGAAACAGTGATGACTTGCACTGTACAATCCAGGTACTTTTAAACAGTTTAAGTGAATAATGTTTTTACCTAATTAAACCACATTCATTGCCTCCTGTCTTTCTTCTAAAATGACCAGCCCACTCACCAGAACATAGACAATTAGGGTGACCAGATGTCCCAATTTTATAGGGACAATCCCGATAGCTGGGGCTTTGTTTTGTATAGGCATTTATTACCCCCCACTCCTTGTCCCGATTTTTCCGACTTGCTATCTGGTCACCCTATACACAATTAACCTGCAGACTCCTGTTTATGTGGGCTCGAGTTCAGCATAGCACTTTAAAATGGCATCGCAGTTCAGCATAGCACTTCAAGGCATCTGAGCATCTGCTTGCCTTAAAACATGTGTTATGCATGTGCTTTAAGTTAAGCAGATACCCAAGTGCTTTTCAGAAAAACTTTTCATGCTTAACACAAAGTACATGCTTCAGCACATGCTGAATAAGAGTGGGATTATTTCCATGCTTAATTTTATGCGCACACTTAAGTGCTTTGCAAAATGTGACCTTGGAGAATTGAAAAATATTAACACTAGTCACATTATAGACATGAAGGTATCCCACATGCTATTCCTGTGCAACAAATAGCGTATCTCCTTGAGTACAAAGACACTTATAAGTACTTTCATTCACTGTACTGCCTTGTAACACAATCTTCCCAAAGAGATGCTATTCTGTGAAGGAGTAAAAATTCAAAACTTTCATATTGCCAAATTTATCTTAGGGAATAGCATCAACTCAATCACAATGTCTCAAAAACCAGACATTTCTATCAAACCTTCCTGTTCACCTTAAAACTGTAATCTTTGCATAATCTTTAATAAAGCATTTAAACAGGCAGTAGTACTTACACATTTTACAATATAAACGTACGTAAGTGGTATCCTATGATAGTATCAGACTGTTAGAATACCCAATAAATAACCTTTTAATTCAAATGGCACTTTTCCAAAATACTTATAGCAATGGTTATCCTATAACCCCCTCAAAACAGACAGTTCTGCACTAAAAGGGAAACGCTACTGCTTTTGTAGTTTACATAACAGAGTCAAGAGACTGCTCTGTGCTCATGTTTTGATCAATCCATTTGTTGTTAAAGGACCTTATTTTTTAAATTTGTTTTCACAAACAACAGCATCTCCGCTGCAGAGTGTAAGATTTTATGAACAAGGAAAAGAATGTTGTGTTCCCAGTTAAAACGAAAAATGTCATGACAAGCTAGAGTCAGGGTCCTACAACTACACAAACTAGACCTCACTGCCCATCTGTTACAGATTCAGCAATATAAAAACTAGCATTTTCACATACATTTTTAAGAGTACATAGGTATTACTTATATGGGCTACAGCCAAGTCAATATTGCTGCCTGAACCCTTGATTTAGGCACCTCTTGAGTACTGACATTTTAAGGGGCAGATTCTGCTCAGCATTAAACTGAAGTAAATCTCTTTATTTCATGAATGCTAATATAATTACTCCAAAATTATACAAATGTATCTGAAAAGAATATGAAACTTTTAAGATTGCGGTGTTTTCTTCAATATTGTCTGTGATGGCTTGTAAAATAGTCCCCAGATCATTAGATCAGAGGCTCCAGTCAGCCTTTTAAAAACAAATCTACACATTTCCACAATCACACACCATGATTATATGCAGATTTGGTCAGACACGATTAAGTGGCCTCTACGTTCTCATAAAAGCCCTTTCCCAAATACTTTCTGATTTGACTCCACTGAAGTTGATGACAGCAGAGAATGAGGCACCCAACCATCGTAATACATATATTGGGTGAACATTGTGTGCACCAGTCAGGTCCTGTAAATGCTCAACATGTACTTGCATTATTTGTAGGCTTGGAAGGATTCACTTTTTCTGTTTGTGATAATTCCAGTGGAGAATATTATTATTTTTAAGCAATTTGTATTTATTTAAATGTTCACAAATATGGAAAATTATTGGGGGGAGGGGGGTCAGACAATAACGGGGGCAAACAATTATTAATGACAGTATACATTGAGATTCAAAAAGTTGAAGCTTTATAAGCATTAAAACAAATTGTCAGCATCACATGTCAAAATATGCAAAGTAAATAAATATCCTTAAATCCAACTGTAATAAGTTCGCCAGCAGCATTTATTTTTACACTGCCGATCTATAAATTTCAGTCAACATCAATGGAAATATTTTTTCTTCAATTTGTGTGTATATGGTGAAATCAATATTTACCAACAAAAACCTAATCCTTCCAAGCCTCGTTATAGACTCTCTCTCAATTATGCATGCTCCAAAAGGCACTTTGGAATGGCCAATAACCAGACTCTTCAAATTTTTCAAAAACAGAACAATTCAAGAAGGGCTGCTAAATTAGAACCTTTACAAATTTCATCTTTCCAATTGTCTTCTTCTGAACAAATTGGCCTTCAGAATAGTTATTGTTTTTTACACTAGAAATGCAAAACAAAAAAACAAGTGATGGAACTTCATTGGCTCAGAAATTTCCAAAATTGCTTCAAGAAGACACCGAAAAATTCAACTCAAAACAAGACATTCTCAGAATTAGTGAGGAGAAAACTGAGGAGAATGGGAACTCTAATGCATTTTACAAATTCAGCTGTAGAAGTCAGTACTGGCAATCCCTATAATGAGGCATAACATCACCATTTAAAACAATCTAATGTATTCAGTAGAACTTCGAGGCAAGATTGTCATATCACACGCAATGTTCTATGGTTTGGTTTTTATTTGCAATTATCTAATTTGAAAATTTCAAGTACTGCAGGACAATCACATTAAATTCTTTAAATCAACTGCCATGTAACCCAAATTAGATAAAAATAAAAATATTCAAGTGAGAAAGTGTGGGGTGGACAATAAAGGAGGAATCATTACATGTTTAGGGCAGTATCCTAAGACTTGGGAGACCCAGTTCAATTTCCTGCTCCATGACAGACTTCCTGAGTGACCGTGGACATGTCACTTAGCCTCGTTGTACCTCTGTTCCCTATCTGTAAAAAGGGGGAAATGGCCCTTCCCTAATTCACAGGAGTGTTGGGAGGATAAATACATTACAGATTGTGAGATGCTCAAATTAGTACAGCAACAGGGGCTACATAACTACCTTAAAGAACAGGTTAGCCCTGGAGTAAACAAAATTCAAACTTACTCAATGATCATGGAGTTCTGAAGTTGCCATGCAGAAAGCACGTGGAAACAGGGCCTTCCAGCCCCATACTCTATGTATTTGCCCATAACTGCTTAGCAGCGGCAGCCCTATGCTGATGCTCATGTTTCCCAGAGCAAAGCAGACTATGCAACCTTGTTCCCCAATTTGCTCCAGTATTGAGTAACTTGAGCAGAGACCCCAGAAAATGGATCAGGGACCTGAATGGTAATGGTAATGAAGTTCTGTAGGTGGGAGACAACATTAGGCAGTGTAATTTGGAGGAATAAGCTAAGGTTTGCCAATCCGAGAGGGGTGAATTTTGTTTCTGGCTCTGCCACTAGATCACTGTGTGGTCTTAAAGCCGCTTTACCTTTGCCTGTTTCCCTAATGCCTCTACCCACCTCTCAGGGATATTATGTGAATACACATTTGCATAGTGCTTCTAACAGATGAAAAGCATACTAGCTGTTCCCAGCTTCCTAGTATAACATAAGAAAAGCTACCAGAGATGTTTTAAGTAACGGTAAACAATTTACTTAACTTGTTGCAGAGAACGGCACAGATAAGTGTTGCTGGTTTGGCTGCCTAGCTCCAAGTCTTGTAGCAACCTGCTTCTGCTGGTAAGGCTTACCACATAATGACTCCTCCTCATACAAAATACTATGGGTAACTTGGTTCCTACAATCATTATAAAGAGCAATCAAATGCTAACTGTTATAGAGGAATTGGGGCAATGGAACCGGGGAGGGTGAGGAGGGAGCGATCACCCCCAAAACATAAATATTGTGGGGGCTCCGCCCCTGTGTGTGTGAATTTACACACACCCTCCTCTGGGCAGAGGGGCTAGAGTGACCACTTCAGCCCCCAACATCAGGCCAGGGAACATGATCCAGGGGAGCTGGAACAGGCCCAGGAGCAGGTAGGAACCCCTCTGGGAGCCTCCTTCCCAGCCTATAGCAGGCTACCTTCTCCAGCCCCTGCCAAACTCAGCACGTCTCCTCAATCCACCCCATTGTTCTGCACCCACTTCCATTTGCAGGGAGCTTCTGCCTCCCCTTAGAGGAGGGCATGCAACAGATTAGGAAATGTGAATAATTTGGTATGCAAATATTCATTCAGAAGTCTCTGTACTAAGAAATACTTTTTTATTTTTTTTAAATTGAACATGTTAACTTGGAATCTTGGGTACAAAAGTGGAACATTGGAAGGCTTGAGGGAAATATCTTTATTAAAATTAATTAGTAATGTCTTAAAATACTAAAAAATAGTTGTCTTTGATAACCTTATATTTAACAAGTTTTCCTTGAGATCTTGAAAATAACCACTATCTTCTATAGACAACAACTCCTTTTTGTCAAAGAAATCTGCCCAGTTGCCAAGGCCTGTCTTCATTCCCTAGCAGTTGGGGGTATGAGGAGATGAACTCTGTCACTGAAACTACTGAACACGTTTCACATACTGTACAGAATGAGCTGCTTTGGTACATCTACATTCTAAATAGCAGGGGGTCCATGTATTGATCTCTATACTGTGTAGTAGCAAAGCTACAGAAGATGGTATAAAAATTTCATCTAAGTACAGTGTTCAAACTTTCTTTCACCAGTTAAATGTTAATTTGTTACACCAAGCTAGGCTGTGCCTTTAGGCACAGTTCCTTTCCTGCTCCCTTCTTTCCCTGGGATGGAAGTAAGCTAGTGTAGACCTTGAAAAGGTTCTGCTTACTTCTGTCACCTGCTCAGCTACTCAGGCCAACAGGGCCGGCCCTAGAGCAAATGGCGCCTCAGGCGAGTAGTGTCTCCTGCACCGCCTCTCCATTTTTTAAACTTTTGAATACCTTTTTTTTTATTATTCCATTTCTAACCCATTTCATGACTTTGACAGATGATTTGCATGCATGATTTATCCGTCATATAAGACAACACTCTTGCATGCTAGGATCTGTAAATCTGTATTGATTCATGACATATATAAGCAGAAGCCCACGAGGGCATGGCTGACAACATTCTAGGAGGTTCAGGGAAAATGTAGTTCTCAGAAAATCTGGAAGGTTCCACAGGATTCTGCAAAGGTCCACAACATTCTAGGTGGTTAGTGAAAAATGAATCCACACACAGAATATCTGAAACATTTTACTTTACAAACATTCTATTTTCCATTTTGTTGCTAACAGCAAAAACAGCACTCAGTGATCGCCTGGGTTGCCTGCCTCTAAATTCGGCCCTGCTGGCCAATAAGTTGTGGGGGTAGAGCGTAATCAAGGCTCTGTCCCATTGTGGCTGGGGAAGATCCAGAGAGCAGACGATGTGTTCTGCACCAGACCTAGATCCAAGATCTTGGCAGGTCTTCCTTGGCAAGGCAGAAGGGGGAAGAGTGGCTTATGTCCCTGCTTGGCAAACATTAGCCTATGGTAAATGTATTGTAGTGGCAAGATAACTGCAAAGTATCTTAAAGGTATCATGATAAGGACAACTGTCACTAGAAGTGGATGAATACTTATATTTAATTTTACTGTTAAATTTAATAGAATCCAGTTTTCAGTTGTTAAGCAAATAAATCTTGTCAATTTCCCAGTAGATAAATAATGCAGATACCGAAGTATCATTTTTTTCTAATATTTCCCTGTACTTGCTCTAGAAAGTACTATGAACACTGGTAAATATTTAGGTAAAGCCATATAGTCCCTGAGCGTATCTTAAAGCAATTAGCAAGCTTTTAAGGATGAACACTGTAGTATGCTCTGCAATTATCAATGGGATGCTATAGTTACTGAAGACAAAATTACCTATTTGATTGTTTTGCAATGCTTAAATATTTCCACTTGCACACAATTCCTACTGAGATCTAGTTCTACTGCGTGGTGGGATGTTTTCCCTTTCCTTCCCATGAATTTATGTGGATTAAGCTAGGGATGAAGCATTCTCACTTCAGATACCACATCCATACAACTGTCTTCTTGAGGATCTACACAAGACTCCCTTAGTGGCTGTTTTGAGAGCTTTGTACAAGACTTTTCTATGTAGATTACTATCTTTTTTGCCACCCTTTTAAGGCTCTCTTTACTCATTTGGTAGCTGTAAACTATTCTGAATGACTTTGGCAGACCTGAGCCAGAATCAAAATTACTTGTAGATGGTGACTATAGTATCAGTAGATAATTTACCACATTCTTGATAAACACTTTGCATTACTGCGGTTCCTCCACTTGTCAGACATGTGAGATACACTTGATCATAACCATTTGTACAAAAGTTTGATGTTTTAACTAGATGAGTGAAATCTTGGAGATAGTGACATGAATGGAACATATGCCTGCTTTAGTATCTACTGTATATTCAAGATTCCCGTATCTCAAATACTGCTACTTCCTATCACTTACTGCTACAGCTGGAATTTGTCTCAATTTTACCTCTTAAAAAGAAAAAAATCTTTAGTAATTAGGATTTCTAAAGTTCATAGCTTTGAATTCAAATTATAGATCAACCTAGTGGTGGGAATTTATGGGGCTTTGAAACAAATTTTGAAAAAATAAGTGATCTACAGAATCATCACTATTCTAAGAAAATGACAAAGCTCTGAAACTTGAACAAAACAGTATTTCATTCTTGCCATAAAAGGCTAACTTCATTCAGTAAGAATTTCAAAGAAAGTGTCGAAAATTAGTTTTTACCCATGCTGATTAGTAATAAATTCATTTTGCTGTTATCAGTGAATGATATAAAGAAATTATTTCCTTTTTACTATCCAGTGTTCAAACCACAAACAACTACATATTGCTCAAACTACTTCAGAACCTTAATGCATATTCAACTTTATAGCATTTCACCGCCATCCTCTTATATCCCATATCTACAACAAAGCAAGAATTTGGTAATACTCAGCAGAAAGAGAGCCTTAAAATGTCCTGAACTGCATTCTATTATGGGAACTGGTAATAGCACTCACTAGAATGCGATATGTAAGGACATGCATTGCATGTAACTGTAGGATTAAAAACTGACGAGCAAAATCCATCATGAAAACTTGAAGGGCAGTTTCACCTTGTTCAGGTAATTAGACCTCATAAAAGATGTCAGTAAGAATGCTGACTCTGGGTTGCATGAAACAAAGATCTTTGCTACACCTACTGTGATTGAGGTAACAGAATAATGAGGACAATTCATAAAACAATTACACTAACAATTATAACTGCTACAAGGATTCCATACATTTACTCCTTGTCTATATTTATTTAGTATATCCTTCTTGTCTTTATTTAGAGAGACTTTTTACTCAAGTATTTCTCACTAAACTTTTTTCCTTAAAAATATCTGTTTGGTTCATATTTTTTCCTTGTGATAATCCTCTAAACATTTTAAATACAGAGTACCTCATTCTTATGAAAATACCTATTTGGTATTTAATACCTCTAGTTTCAATTATATCAACTCACCCATGACAATATAGCACTGAAATAAAAGTATTCATTTTCATTAAAGCTTTATATGCTAATAGACTTCATCCTGAAAACAATGTTTTCTGTAGAACTACTCTCAATTCTCTCTCTACCCAAAATGATTGCTTATGTACATGATACTCAAAATGTACAAGGACTTGTATTCCCTGCTTGTCTGCCACACTGGTGCAAGCAGTATTAAAAGCACCTAAATAAAGTAAGTGCTTTGCAGAAAGATGAAAAATTACAGATGACTGGACAACGTGAAGATATGTGTTTGTGAACATCTTGCTTCTGAGGGCAACATTTGATTCATGTATTTAAGGGAAGAGTAGCTTTCTTACTTTAATGCAGAAAGGTAAATTGCTGTAAACCTGAGTAAAGGGTTTGAGTTTTTTTTTTTTTTTAAACTGACTGAACCATCTCCAGAGTTAAGCACAGGTTTTCCAAAGTGAACAGTGGGGGTTTTCTGGAATGTCTCAAATATTTGGTGCCCAATTTGACTCTTCAAAGGAGCCTGACTTCCAGAAATTGCTGAATACTCTACCTTTGTCAGGTGTCTTTAAAGTGTGAAGTTGGGCACCTAAAACCTAAGGAACTCCAAATCACTAGTCGCTCAAATGTTGTTATAACATTCACAAAATTTGACTGTTCACCTTGCTGCTACAAATTATGTAGAATAAATTACAAGACTCAAACCATTTGCTAATATGAGATTTCAACTGCCTTACACAATTCAAATTATAAACTGCAATTTCACTTTAACTCTTGAATATAACATCATATGATATGTCTTAGAATAACACTTAGCTCTTATATAGGAATTTTCATCAGTAAATCTCAAAACACTTTACAAAGGAGACTCGGATTTTACAGATGGAGAAACTGAGGCACACAGAAGACAAGTGGCTTGACCACAGTCATCCAGAGAGATACTGGCAAAGAAGAGAATAGAACCCAGTTCTCTGGAGTCCCAATTATGTTTAATGTAATTCAATCACTGCATCAATGGACTGTAACAAAACAGTGTAGATAACCAAGTAAAATATCTGTTGATTTAAGATTACCATTTGGAGTAAAGGACCAGCTTTACTGATATTGCCTGACAAGACCAGAAACCTTGGTTCTAAAACAACTTCTAATTTATTCTTGTACACTAACCCATTAACTTGCATGAACTGTGTCCAGCTTCTGAGTGGCACCAAGCTGTAAAACAAAGGGTAGCCTGCACTCTGATAAGGAATGCATAGGACAATGCATAAGAACAGTCATACTGGGTGAGACCAATAGCCCGTCTATCCCAGTATCCTGTTTTTGACAGTAGCAGTGCCAGATGCTTTAGAGGAAATACACAGAACAGGGCAATTATAAAGTGATCCATCCCCTATCATCCAGTCCAAGCTTCTGGCAGTCAAAGGTTTAGGAGCACCCAGAGCATGGGGTTGCATCTCTGACCATCTTGGCTAGTAGTTATTTGTGGGCCTATCCTCCATGAACGCATCTAAGTCGTTTTTGAAACCAGTTAGTACTTTTGGCCTTCACAATATCACCTGGCAAGGAGTTCCACAGGTTGACTGTGTGTTATGTGAAGTACTTCCTTATGTTTGTTTTAAACCTACTACTTATTCTTTTCATTGGGTGACCCCTGGTCCTTGTGTTATAAGAAGGGATAAATAACACTTCCTTATTTCCTTTCTCCACACCATTAATGATTACATACATCTTTATCATATCCCCTCTTAGCTGTCTCTTTTCTAAGCTGAGCAGTCACAGTTTTTTTAATTTCTCCTCTTATGGAAGCTGTTCCATATCCCTTATTTTTGTTGCCCTTCTCTGGACTTTTTCCAATTCTAATATATCTTTTTGAGAAGGGATGACCCAAAGTGCACGCAGTATTCAAAATGTAGGCCTACTATTGATCTATATAGTGGCATTATGATATTTTTTATATTATCTATCCCTTTCCCAATGGTTCCTAACATTGTTAGCTCTGTTGACTGCCACTGAACATAGTGTGGATGTTTTCAGCGAACTATCCATGATGACTCCAAGATTTCTTTCTTTAGATTCCATCATTTTGTCTATATAGTTGGGATTATGTTTTCCAATGTGCATTACTTTGTATTGATCAACATGGAATTTCACCTACCATTTTGTTGGCAAGTCACCCAGTTTTGTAAGATTTTTGTAACTCTTTGCAATAATCTTTGGACTTAATGATATTGAGTAATTTTGTATCATCTGCAAATGTTGCCACCTCACTGTTTACTCCTTTTTCCAGATCATTTATTAATATGTTGAACTGTACTGGTCCCAATACAGATCCTTTGAGGACTCCACTCTTCATCTCCCTCCTCTGTGAAAACTGACTTTTTATTCCTACTCTTCGTTTCCTTTCTCTAGAACTCTTGGGTGACTACCATCTGGTCCTGTTGACTTATTACTGTTTAATTTTGCCCATTTATTCCAAAACCTCCTTTACTGACACCTCAATCTCGGACAGTTTCTCAGATTTGTTACCTAAAAAGAATGGCTCAGGTGTGGGAATCTCCCTCACATCCTCTACAGTGAAGACCAATGCAAATAATTCATTTAGCTTCTCTGCAATAGTACTATCTTCCTTGAGTGCTCCTTTAGCACCTCAATCGTCCAGTAGCCCCACTGATTGTCTGACAGGCTTCCTGCTTCTGATGTATTTATGTCTTTAGAGAACAGCATTGCAGCCTCCTCTGGTGTATGAGATCTGAAATTGCCACTCACTACACTTTTTGACATGAAGGAAAAATAGTTACAGTATGTAGGCCAAGGCTACCTCTCCATGCTCTACACAAACTAGTTAATTATTAAAGACTTCCTTTTCTTCAGGCATCCCTTTCAAAGTCTAGCATTGCACAGATCTGATAGCAGTCATCTCAGCCCCCTCAGGTACACTCATCTATAATTTATCATTCAGAATTTCAGTTGACTGCAAATTTGAGCTGACAATTAAAAAGATTTATCAAATTCTCATATGAAAGAGTGGAAAGAAATGGCCTCTGTTATAACATACAGCTGCACTAATCTTATTGTACAGGCTAATGAGGGAGCTGAAAGTTGTGTATCTAAATATAAAAATTCTCAAAGACTAGATTTCCTTTAATATGATTAATTATTCATCATTTCAAACAATGCTGCACCTCAGTTTGAATACACTTGGAATACATCAAAAGTTAAAATTATTCTTAAAACTTACAGAACAACAGGTAAAAACAAAATTTCCCATACAGTCTGGATGAAATGGCCAAAATACAGGATTATGGGACTCATTTCAAAACAGCATGTTAACTGTAATCCCTAATCATCATGTTACCTGAGCCTGGACATAGTAGAAATAGTGCCTGTGGAGCTTGAAGCTACAGCCTACTTTTCCCAGCACAGACTGCAACGCTACTGGATCTTTTCCTCTCTTCCAATAGCATCACAAATTGAACATAACATCTTCGGAACTTGTAATAGATACCATGCAATCATATCATGCAAATATATCGTTTGATTTTTCCCCTTTTATAACCTCCCTTCAGCTGCAATACACTCAATTACTGCTGGATAGTTCAGATGGTAAAATTTATTTTCTGGATGCCTGCTCTCCTACCAATTTTGGTGATTTCACAGGTACGTGCTGCTCTGAGGGGAAAAAGGCAGCATGATCTCATACTTTGAGTGTCTGTGGACTAGAATCCAGGTGTGCAGAGCCTGGGGTGGCGGATCTTCCCACAATGCCACGGGGAGGCCAGGCAGAGCCACAGCTAGGGTGAGCACTGTAGAGAGTAGGCGCCACAGAAAGTACCGCCCAAGGGAGCCAGTGACCATACCCTGCTGCTCTCTGATTGGCCAAGTGCCTTATTTAACACCAGGGGTTGCCCCACGAAGTTGTCTGGGTAAGCACACAGACTTTGGCCTGCTGCGACTCCAGATTTCACCTTCTCTCCTATCTCCGACCACCTGACTTTGGCCTGGTACGATTTCCAGTCTCCAACTCTGACTTTGATTCCTGCCTGGTACTACCTCTGATTTCTGTTCTCTGGCCCCAGCCTGACTCTGACTCTTGTTTTACTGAACCTGGCTCTTGCGATGCTTCAAACTCCTGCTCAACAACTATCATCCCTGATATGCAGACCACAGTCCAGCTGTGACTACTAGATCAGACTGCCTACTCGCCATCCCATACACATCCATTTCTGCAAGTGTTTATTACAGAGTATAGGCTAAATAGAATTAACTTGTATTTTATGGTCAATAGAAGAGTAAATATAAAAAAAACTGTCTTAGATGTTTACCATTAAGGTGCTCTTGTAGTATAGGAAAGTTCTTATCAATCAAGCACTGGTCACCACTTCTCATGGGAACTCTCCCAAGCCAATTCAGCTGCAGACTTGGTCTCATTTTGTTAGAATATAGCTATTTAGGCCTGCCTGTAAAGGCCTATGATTGTTTAAGTATATTCTTAACTTAGCTAGTTATAGGAGTATAGAAACAAAGAATCAAAATCACAGGCTACCTGTCTATGAGCCTTCTCTTACTGTGACAGTCTGAGGCCTTGTACTTTGGCTAAACAAAAACAAGCAGAAGTGGCAGCCATAGACTGGGAAGCCTGCAGTCACAACCACACATTCTAAACAAATTACATTAAAACAAGGCAATGCCAGGCTGTTAAGAAGGCGATCTAGTCTAACACCTCCAGATAAAGTAAAGATCTTAGAATATTTAAAGAAAACTTTGTTTGATAGCATTCTCTCTGGTTTTTAAACACTTGTCAACAGTTCAGGTTATAGAATCTACACTTCATATTGTTTGGTCATTATGGTACCCACTTTTCTGATAATTTGTCTGATTCTTTGATTGTTTCTGTCTGTTGCAGAACTAATTGTAATCAGTTAAGGTGGTGGGAGATGATTGGTTAGAGAATTATGTTACAATGTTAGGATTGGTTAAAGAATTAAAGAATATTTTAAAGAAAATGAGTGGTTAAGATACACTATAAAAACTGAGGTCAAACAGGAAGTAAGGTGGGAAGAAGGAAAATTACTGGTGGGAAGAATTGGGATCTTGCTTGATAACCCCAATAAACCCAATATCTTGCTTGATAACCCCAATAAACCCATAGTATTGCCTGCTGCTGAACTCTGGACTTCTGCTTCTGTCAGTGAACCAAGAACTGAGGAGGAGGGGAGGGCCCTAACATCTTAGTGCCGTGACTTCAATTGATTGCTTATGTTAAAAGTAAATATATACAAAATACCTACAGTTTGAAGCTCTTGGTCAGTCAGCTCATGGACAATACTGATTTCTTTCTGGATATTATTCCTTATTATAACTACTTGGCCACACTGGACCCTCTGGTTTCCATGCAGAAGGTTCCCCTTTCTAGGTGTACCTCACCTCTCCGGCGCTGGTTTGCCACCAGTTCCCTCTCTGGGACTTCAGAAAGGCTATAGCCAGGTCTGCTTTGAAGGTCAGTCTTATACTGTAAGGAGACTTCCCTGGACAACCATGGAACAGTGGGGTTTGGAGTCTAAATATGTTACTCAGTCCATTGGGAGCTTGGGGGTATGTGAGGAGCAAATCCTGCCTCATGCCTCAACAATGTAGGAAAAATAGTGAAAAGGGATCCTTCTGGAACTTTCCTCCCCTCTCCTTTGGGTCTTACCTGGAAGAAACCCATCTGGCTCACTGTCATGGCCAACTTGTTATGCTTATAACACATAGGAGATGTAGATTCCATTCTCAGTCAATTCATCTTCCAACTGTAGGGGATACAAATGAAGCAGAACCATCCCAATTATGCCCAGCTCTGACCCATTCAAGCCAATTAGAGGAGCAGCATCAGCCAGAATTTCAAAAACTGGATTTGGAAAACCAACAGCTCAACAGTTTGGGAGGTATTCAGATCCAGAGTTGGTTTGACCCATTATAGGAATAGTAGTCAGCTGTGAAATAGAATCTAAATCCTAGTACAGATACTGAATTCATTTTCACCATAAAAATGCAATGTTTGGATTGCACTTACGTCAATGAGACTTAAAAGACATGCTTCGGTATTCTGTTGAATTGTGGGCCTAAATTAAACAACCCTGTGATTGGACTTGCCAGACCACAGATCTCTTCAGAATGCACCTACTTGCCACGGGGCCTAAATTCAGGTAAATATATCTAAAAGCCAATCCGAATATGACTATGAAATACAACTGCCCTAAATGGAGTTAAGGATGTATTTTTCAAGCTTTTCTGAAATTTACACTATTCAGGTGAACATGAAATGCACAAATTTATAGCAAGCTTAAAAGGAAAAACATGTCAAGCTGTGCAAAGTTGAACTCCCTAAAAGAGAACATATTTTTGTATTTCCTTGCGGTCCAATCCTGCAAAGTAATGAGTGCCTTCAACTCTTAAACTTCAATGGGACTAAAAGGCATTCAGCAACTTGTTAGAGGCAATTAGTTCATCTCAAGGGTAGACACACTATCCTCTGGGTGAAAAGGAGAGAACTACACTGCATTAAAATATTTCATCTACTGGAGGAGGGCTGAGTAAAAAGATATCTAGAGTTAAGTCACAGCATAGTGTTTCAATTTAGTGGGAAATGTCACACCATGTAATAGGACCAACATCACTACTGCCTCAGATGTATACTTGGATTGTGTTAGAGGAATACCCCCAATTCAGAGTCCCACAGAAGCTGGATATATGTGCAGAACATGATGCTTGGTTTTACCAAATGACCTTCTGAGATACTAGGAAATTACTTCCTGAGAAAATAAAACTTATTATACAAGTTCCTATAGTTAAACAAAGATCATTGTATGCTTTTAAAACTAGATCTTCCTTTGTTTCCCTGCCCTCCTTTCCAAAGACCTTTTTCCTAAAAACCTGATGTACTGCAGATTATGCTAATTTCAGGACCAATATCTTGCTGAAATACCTTCCTGAATTTCCCATCTACTTCTAGAGAACAGGCTCATGTTTCCCATCGCAGTGTAACATTTTGGTAACCCAAAATGGGCTTTCTTCCTTATCACTGGGCCAATTGTGAAATCAAATATTGTGAGCTATTACAGGTTTTCAGTCAGCTGAAGACTGTAAAGTAGTTTGTTTTCTTTTGAGATGACTGCATTGTTTATCTGACTTTACAGAGTTTCTCGTCAATTCTGTGATCAATTTTGGTCCTCAATAACTTCCATGACTATTAAGCGATCCAATAATTTTATTTTCCAAGATTATTATTGCAGCCAGGAAAGATTCTGATCTTTCCTGTCAGAAGATCTAATGCAAAAAAATTTAGCAGCTTTAATCAAAATTACATAAATATCTTGCTGAGCCAACATTGTATGGTAAAGGTTTCAAGTCAAAATTATTAGATTTATCATGAGTACCTGGAGAGTTTGAAAGCTAACCTTTTATTAGAACAAGTGAAAAATTGAACCCATATATAGTGTATACTTCAGACGCAATTAACGTAAAATTGTACATGTATTCGAATACATGTGAAAACAAACCATTAAATGCCAGTGACCAACATCTCACAATGGCAGCCTCATTGATCAAAAACAAATTAGACCTAGAAGAACTTCTCCAGACTGAGATCATGGGAAACTGAGCAAAAGACATTTCATTACACACAAGAGTGACTCGTGCTTTTGGATAGAACATGGCAAAATTCCCAAAAGTTCACCCAGAGACTCAGTTGGCCTAACAAGATTTCATGCTTTTTTTCTTAAAATTAAAATAAAGAAAGATATCAACACTCCAAATGATGTCCGGGCGGCATTTATGACCTCAAAAAAACCCACTTCCATTCTATGCAAAGGCCAAACCGCAGAATAAACTTTTCTTTGGCATAATGCTTCTTCACACACTCCTCCAAAAAAGATTAGGCTTCAACTGTGTGAACATTATGTGGAAGAAGGGATATGAGTAGACATTTGAGTGACAAATTTTGATTGATTGCATAATTGAAAAGAAATTACCAGGTTAAAAGAATGTTTGAGATACTAGGCTATTTGCCATCTCTGGTACTGTTGTGTGGTAACTACTGGCCTTTTTAATGGCAACTACCCCCACTAGATCTAAAATATAGGTCTAGATCATCTCCTTCCATGAGAAACTCTACAGATAAAGGTTTGGTGGGGAAGAAACAGTTGCTACCACAGGTAAAAGAACTTATCAATGCTACTATCCATTTCAAACCAAACATTTAAAGGGACTCATGCTTTGTCTTATGAACTTGTTCTGTTTGTTGCTTTCAGGCTCATCACAAAAAAGCTGCATCAGTAGTTGTGAATTCACAGCATTCCATATCGTGATGCAATTTTCTCTAAGCATTAGCCTAAAACAAGTTCCTTCTACAGAGGAACTAAATCATTGTATTGCAAGTTGAGCTATCAACTTGAACTTTTGTGTAGTTGAGTCCCTTTCACCTTCTGCAAAATAGCAGCTGAACATAAAAATAAAAATAAATAATTTGCCAACAGCTAAAGTTAGTACTGCCTTCTTCTGGTAACAATTCCCAGCTCAGTATGAGCTGTATAGAAAGGTTGTAGCCTTTGATAAACTGAATGCATGTATTAATTAACTTTGCTTGCCAGCTCACCTTACGAACACATACTGGCTTAATGTTAAACATGTCAGGCGTTTGCTTTCCAAAGACCAGAACATGTTCATTAATTAACTTTGCTTGCCATCTCACCTTAATTAGTTTCTGAAATATTAAATAAAATATAAAGCGTTAGTTTTTGGAAAAAATAGCTGAGGTCACTTTATACTGAACATAACAGATTCATGAATTTTAAGATTAACTAACCTCCTGCAAAACATAGGCCATAATGTTTCACACAAGATTCATATTGGGTAGTTTTTTTAATTCACTGACTACAAATGTTCCTGCACTTGTTATATTTTTCTCCCTGCATTCCATAAAAGATGTTCATATAAAATGTTCTTATTGCAGTTTCTGGGTATTTATATGAAGTGAAGTTTTTCAGTCTCATCCTGTAATGAATAATCATTTGGGCAATTTTTTCTGCTCTTATACAGTTACAGTCTCTTAGCCTGAGCCCAGCCCCCACTTCAGAGAACTCTCCTGGGGATTCATTTGCCTTTGTAAGTCTCCAGCCTTCATCTGGTCCAGCCCATATAAACATAGGCTGTCTCCAGGGATGTCCACTGTTCTCAATGTTGATTGAGATAGTTCTGAGGCCCTCCTTATTTCAGGTGACTTCAACAGTTTTGAAACCCAATATCCTACATGTTACATAACTCTAAAATCATTTACTGTACAAACATCTCAATAATCTTAACTAACTAATTAGTTCTTAGCTTTTGGCAGACACACACACATAACCCTCTTTGGTGAAATATTAAGAAGATGGTTTGACACAGGAGCAATATACATCTCTGTGTGCTACTAAGTCACTCATATAGAATCATCCAGAGACTTCAAAGCATTTTACAAAAGGTAGGTAAGTACCAATCACATTTTTTTTTGGACTGGGTGAGCAAATCTAAGGTCACACAATGAACCATTGGCAGAGCTGAGAATAATAGTGAAGTCTGACCCCCTAGTCCTAAACCCTAAACCCCTGCATCACAGACTCTTTAAACTGACTAAACCTCTCTCTCTAAGGCAGACAGCTACATCATTTGATAACCTTGCCCAATCCCCTTCTCTGAAGTCTTGAGTAGGAATCATTGACATTGAGAGGTAAATGACTTTGATGACATTGGTGAGAACAACAGAAAACGTTTTGAAGGGATGGCTAACAGTACACAGTAACACGCATGCGTAGGATGGGGCAAACCAGGTGGTCAGTGGTGGTAGGTACCAGGCAAAGTGGACTTTGTATTGTCTCTCAGAGATTCAGGAATCCACAGTCTATTCCTTATACTTAAAGAAACTGCAAAACTCTCACACATAACGTGAAAACTTTTGCTAAAACCTGATGTTTTAATCACAAACACTATATAAAAAGTCCTTTAGGAAGCTACAAAGGCAAAAATTGGAAAACAAATGTTAGCCTTGCAATAGTATCAACTGGAAATTGGCAACAAACAGAAATATGAGACAATCTATATGGATGGATTAATTACAGTGTTTTTGTTTAGTGTTTAACCTAAGCTTACCCACAGTGATGCTGGAGTATTTCTTTAATCATCAAGATTTAATCTGATCCCAGGATTTTATATTTAATGAAATCATAATCAACCAGCTGTGCAAATAATGTTAAATTGAGTGCCATCAGTCTGCATGGCAATACAATTGCATCAAGGAAGACATAGTTTGCAACCTTTGGGGCAGAACTAAGACAAACAACTGAAAACACACAAAACAAATAAAAGTCAGTCCCAGAGTAATTACAGAAGCCTAGAAACGTAGAGCTGACAAGTATACCTAAACCATCTCTGACAGGTGTTTGTCTAACCTATTATTTAAAACCTTCAGTGACAGGGATGCACAGACATGTCTTTTTAAGGTGGCCTTTGAATAAAAAGAAGTGGTGATTCAGTACAAAAGGAACAATGCTTCAAACCTAAGGCCAGCATGTAGCCCCACAGAGGAGAGGAGAGGAGAGATGTTAGGAAGATCTGCTGAGAATAGAGAACAGAGGTGGAGTATGAGGAAGGGACAGACATGCAGGCAGCTGCAGTTGAGTAGACGCACAGCTGATGTCAAGATGCATGAAGTTGAATCAAAAGATGAGGGAAGGCAGTGAAAGGAATTGAATAGGTAAAACTTAAATAGTCTGCATTGTGTATTTTGGATGGGGTGTAGAAATGACATGACAAGCAGGAAAATCAGGGCTTGTCTTCATTTACCTCGGAGATTCGGCAGCAGTCAACCAGAGTTATGCAAACTACGCAAAAAACTTGAGTAACTCCCGTCGACTTCTGTGCTTCTGTTCTGCGCGTCGTCTTCACTGCACTGCACCGACGGGAACCAAGTTCCCGTCAACGCAGCACTACACCACTTGAGGAGGCGGTCTTACTACGTCAATTTCTGGATCAACTGAGCAGGTCTTAGCTGACCGCTCAGTCGATCCAGATAAATCGATCTAACGGTGGCAAATTTGCCATCATCAGTGAAGACATAGCCACAGGGAGCAGAAACTGTGTGCTGCATTCTGCATCTGGGACAGACATACTATAACACTCCAAACAATAAATGCAGGAAATGTTTTCACAACCAAACCAAGCACTAAAGAAAGGAAAAATAGCTTTTAACTCCTTTCAGTTTCATATCTCAGACACAAGAATATGCCAGTATAAATCCCATTTCATAGATATAGTAAATGAATACATTGCTTTGCCCCAAGCTTTGTAGCATGCAGAAAAACTCAGCAGTATTAAAAAAATAAAATAAAAAATAAAGCCTAATTTAACTGAATCTTTGCATTGCAATTTAACCCTATTACTATGTTGTGATAGAATCACATCAAAATAATTGGACTATTGAAGTATATTTATGGGGCAGCTGTTAATATGAAATGTGAAAGATCTTTTACTAATAATCAGCTGACCAAAACAAAAAAAATCACTCAGTACTATGCCAAATTGTGTGGATTTTTAGATGCGGTGATCAAATATCCATGGGAAACTACAGATAGCTGAGCAAGCACATACTTGTTATTTATAACATGCTTGAACAGTCCTCTCACACAGCACTACATTAACTCATGGAGCTCCTCCTACTCCCCAGATACGGACAAATTTTCACTGATCTACAGTGAAAACTTAACTGACCTCTGAAGAGAATACCTGTAACTAGCAACTAGGTTGGGTGTAGCAATGTCCTACCCTGAAGTGCACCCTACAGCAAAAACAATTATTTTTAATTTCCAATATCTATGTAATCTGGAGACAGATTGGCCTAACACAACTTCTAGGGGGGAAATTAAGTGGAAAATGATTTTTTTTTAAATACTATAACATTCTGAGCTTCTCTGCTGTGCCTCTAAGAGGGACAGTACAAAACTTGCAGCCTAAGGGGCCAGGAACTATGGTGGCCTCAAAGCAACTTTGCACCCTTCTCATCCTTGCCTGTTTCAGGAACCGGAGAAGCCCCCCACAGGATAACCCTGGGAGACTGTCTATGTTATAGCAGCCCGCACAAGCTGCCCTATGGGTTGCAGCGCTGCCTGGAATACCTGCAGTGCTATATGCTGCGGCCCCTTCACAAGCAAGCCCCTACACCAGGGCTCAGGAGGACCTGGGAGGGCATAGTCAGGAGACAGCCTTAATGGCTATCTTCCAAAGCTCCTCCTGAACCTGGGAAATCCTCCTCCAGCCAGATAGTTGCTTTTAGGGCCCCTTACTGCTGACCTGGCCCTTTCTTACCTCTTGTAAAGGGGCTGGAGTGGAGATGAAGATCTCACCCAGTGTCTGTATGTACAAATAAATCCATATACACATCAACTGAGGAGTTGTGGGAGCCGCTTAGGAAGCAAAGCTGAACTTCTTCCAATTTCTGCTAAAGCTGAAAGGAATTTTTTAACATATGTATTTAACAAGTAAAAAATGGTTAAGGATTTATGTAATGAAGTGATAGATAAACTCATACAGGATACCTTTGATAATTAAAACCTGCAATCAGTTTCAAAACAACATAAAATGAATTTAAAGACACAGAGGAACATCTTCATAAACAACATTTCTCAAAACTTAAACTCACCAAAATAAAGGGTAACTTGCAGAGAATTCTCCTTCGAGAAATTAAGCTACTCATTAAAAAAAAAAAAAAAGTATTGTCTGAGTATGATAGTTCAAAACTGTGAAGTGCCAGAAACAGATCGGATGGATGTTAGTTAAACTGCTGGAGACAGAAGTAATGAATAAAGCCAATCTCATCAAATAGTGACAATACAATGATCCATGATATTGGAAACCTAAGATTCAGAGTTCAGTTCTAGATTCAGGCCACATATCTTAAATCTCCCATTTACTAACAGTGTGCTGCTATTGCATGAGGCTGATTGGATAGAAGAGGCCTTGTGAAACGGCTCAATTTATTCTCCACGGAAGGCTACCAGACATCTA
Organism: Emydura macquarii macquarii; assembly: GCF_026122565.2. Taxonomy (NCBI): domain Eukaryota; kingdom Metazoa; phylum Chordata; order Testudines; family Chelidae; genus Emydura; species Emydura macquarii. Next base: position 4,574,608 of record NW_027132983.1, on the reverse strand, counting down.
GGAGAGTAATGCTGGCATCATCCCTGAAGGAACAACTTCAGATGTCCACACAGCAAGGTGAGATGTCCCTTGTAGGAGCTGCTAAACAGAGGATTCGAAGAAGAAAACAGCAGAACAAGAGAATGCAGGAAGCTTTGAGAGACACAGTAAATTACTGTTGGTACCATTGTGCAGCAAGCAGATATAGATTTCTCTCCAATGATTTTAAGCTGCTAGTTGCATTAACATTCGTGTCAGAAGCAGTACCTCTGGAGAACTGGGACAGTAGAAAGCACTGCCAGCATCTCACAGAACACCATGCCACACTCTGCTATCACTGTTACACAGGATTAACATCAGGAATTGAAAACATCATCTACAGTTGGGGGGCGAGGGGAGTCTGATTTGGCCTTAAGAGCCTTTGTGTGTTGCTAACGCTAAAACAGTTACCAGTGCTATGAGAGCTTTTTAAAAATTATTTCTGACACTCACTGACATTTCATTACACAAATTCTTTTACGGAAGCAAGGCTAAATCTTTCAGTCTCCTAAAATGGCTGTTCAACATTCATCTTCTTTGAACATTAAATGCTGCATAAGAAGCTAAGAGTAAGATGGTATAAATAGCAAATGAGTGTACATGTGAGTTAAAGAATTATATTCACCCTTTGTACGCCATTAAAGTAGGTCACTTTAAAAGAGGATAAAGACAACTTGAGCTTATTGACTTCTGCCATCTGATGTTACACAGGTAAGCAAGGCCACTCCAGCTACACAGTGACAGTTAAAAAAAAGCATGAATAGAACATTCAGAGAAAGCCAGCTAGTCTCTCTACAGCCATCTAAGTCACTACTATAGTTACTCCACTAAAACTTGAATGTAACACAATGTATTTCTATTGAAGTATAATACATTATATGTACGATAGATTAGTCTTTCATTGAGTGTGTGGATGACATTTTGCTTCCATAGTTTGTGGACTGGGTTCTTAGCTCATGTGTTGGTATGTTTATGTACACACAAAAGCCGATACAAGTATGCCCAGCAACAAAAGGGATAGAATGGATAACGTAAAGGAGCTTTAACAGTGGGACATATGTAAAGATCATAGGTACAGGAACTTATTCTTCCTGTACTTTTTTTTTTAAACTGCTAATTATTGAAATTTCTTAAATTCACTTGTATTTGCTGACCCCTCTCTCTTGACACATCCCTTTAAAATATCAGTGACTGACAAATGCCAACACCAAATGAAACTCAACCCATGAAAGCCATCACAAAGCAAATAGATAAACCTTGCAGTATGTTCTGAAAGTCAGCAAAATAGGGATGAGTTCAACTGGAGGATGGTTAGTGAGACCACTGCAGTTGATTTCTGCTGGGTTAACACAAGAGAGGTAGCTTTTAAGATATCCAGGTCTTAAAATACATTGGGCTTTATGGATCAAGATAAACAACTTGAACTTCTTGCTATCCAGACTGAGATTTTCATAGTCTAGGGGCAAGGAGGAGGGGTGTGTCAGAGAGTTGGGATGGCATTAAACCTTTTTGGTATTAACCTCAACTAGAAAAAAGTGGTCCATTTGCAAAACTGTACATGAGGATGAAGGCAACATTCTGAGACTCTGAGACCTCACATGCAGCTTGGATTATCTGTGAGATGTCCGTTTAATGGTGTATATGGTTTCATATTTTGAATCACATTTATGCATAACTAAAAACAAATACAATACAGCAAATCTAGAAGAGGTACAGCATACAAAATACAGACAATGCTAAGAACCCTTGAGCTTAGTACTGCTCATGTATAAATGAATTCTGAGAAAGGGGATCTGCAGGGACCCTACCAATAACTGCACACAAATGTATAAAGCACTAATATCTTTGAACCCTAAAGATCACTACTTTTAAGGACCTCAGGTAACACAGACATGGTATAATGGGATGATAGTAACACTTTTTAAGATTGTTAAAATGCATTAAATGTTAGTGGCGGTTCCTTTTTCCAGTAAATCATATTTTATTTAAAAAGTATGTCTTTTGTAAGTATCCTTCTTAGATTAAATAAAAGGTCATGTTTGACAACCATTAGCTTTGAGTTTTGCATTTGAGTTAATTTGTCATTTATCTAGAAAAATCCTCATTGTAGAAACAAAACCCTAGATGATTCCCTAATCCCTCCCTATACCAATCTGGTAAGAGTAAATTAGTAATTGTAGCATCTAGATTAAATCCTACTTTGAAGCTCTTGGAGAAATTTAGATCATTCAGTGTACTGATAAAACTAGAATCCATGAGCACATTGTCTTCAGGCTTCCTTCAGTATGTTTTTAACTTGAACCTGAAAGTTATTTGCTCTGAACTCAAGAGCCAGGCTCACTGTTCACGTACATGATGAAATAAGAGAAAAGGTCAGTTGTGTCAGAACGTCCTTGCACCTGATGAACGCAACTACTCAAACTCACTGGGTTAAGAAAACAATAGAACAAAGGACATGTACTTCATTGTCACTACGCAAGGTGTGTACAAAAAGAGTAGGTCACCCACACTAAGCATACCTCAGAATGTGACTAATTTTCTAACCGTATCCCATATTTGTGGCTTGCCTTTTTTTTTTTTTTTTTTTTTTTTTTTTTTTTAAGGTTTACATATAAAAATACAGTGACTAGAACTACTCAAGAAACTTCAGAGTGAAAGTGATGAATTCGGATTTTAGTGGGTCTGCAAAAAGGCACAAAAAAAAATCCCCTCTTCAGTGCTGCTTTCACTTTTTACCTTCTTTTTCTTTTTAAACCAAAAAGGTGTCAAAGGCTGAAACACAAAGGGTTAATCTTCATCAGCTGCAATATATTTTTGTGCCCTGAAAATCAGTCTGATGATCAGTGTTCAAGCTATCCTCATTAGGGGTACCAACACAGAAACTAAGGAGCCAAATTGGGTGACATTCACCATTCACACTGAAATATGCCACAGTGGTGACACTCCTGACAAAGCAGAATGTATTGCAACCACTTTCAGTTTCTTTAGTGGTTAGCATTGCAGCAATAGTACTTCAGGGTGCAATACAATTATAAAACAACAGCTCTAAAAGTCGTCATCACGCCTTTAAATTTAAGAACTCATGCACTGGGTAAGGAATAAATGGGACAACCACAGGGAAATTCATGACTCTCCATCTGCCACCCCAAATGCTAACTTGTGGAAATTATTCTAAATTAGGAGAAAAAAAGAGTAAATTTAAAAAAAAACAAAAAACCAAAACCCCCGATTAAACTGCAGAACTAACTGAATTGCTTAGAAGTGAGTCCATCTTAAGGATTAAGAACAAAATTTGATATTTAGACTTTATTTTTCCAATCTACAGCATTGTGGTCATACAACTGACTCCACGCCACTAATGGTAAATAGAACATAAACCAAGAAGTCTGATACAGGCAGCAAGAAAGACAGTGATGCAATGTGTTACGAGATGAGAAGGCTCTTCTCCCCCTTTCTCAGTTGCTTGATGGGAAGAATCTCTTCCTCTAGCTCTCCAGTGAGGGAATGGGGATATCCCTGTTTTCTTCCTCTATTCCTGCATTTGGGTTTCACTCAGATACCAGGTGGGAGAAGAATTGAGGCAGCTCTCACACTGCTAGCTCAGTGTGGTCAGCTCTCATGTGTTCCTCATCTCTTGCAGGCTGTGCACAGGAGCTACACCTAAACTGGTTACTGCACTGAGATTAGCAAGGAGACTGTACCCTCAGAGGGTTGGGAGGTGGAGTCAGACCACAGTGCAAAAGGCACAATCATAGCCGTGGCACTGCTTTGGGTCTCAGGATCTTATGACTTGTAACAGCAGCGACTCAGTGACCAATGACTCAGACTCTAAATGCATCAGGGAAAAGAGCCTCTGCACTCCCTAGAGAATTGCACATGCAAGCGAGTGGAAGCAAGGGCTGGAAAATTTAAACATTCTATTATTAGAGAAGCAGCAGCAGCTATGTCTAACCAGCTAATACAACAGAAACACACAATGCAACTAGCATAACCATAGTTTGGGTGTGACGCTGAGTTAGAACTGCTAATAAGGATCGGATAATCTATACCATTTTGCCTGCCCCGAGGCAAGGACAAGGCAATAGGTTTCCGGGGAAAGGGTTCTTTTTTCTCTGTGACTCTAGTAGCTTAGCAACTTCAGTCTAACATAGCGGTTCCCAACCTTTTTGAGTGTGCAGACCCCTTTTTGACCTCCAAACATTTCATGGGCCACCGCATGCTACTAGTTTTATTTGAAATTGTACATTTCCTTGGTAAGGATGTTATTTTTCTTTTCCACAGACCCCTGTAGTAGCCTCGCAGACCACAAGGGGTCCGTGGACCACAGATGGGGAACCGCTGGTCTAACGAGCTATTTCGGATTGTTTCAATGGCGTCAGTGAAAACAGACAAGCTCTTACACACTATAGGCACACACAGATATGATACAACAGGTAAAACTGCACCTCTTTGTATTTGTGGGGAGCTGTGCAAGACAAGGCTTTACCTCCTGCCCTCCCTGTAGGTTCTGCCAGTGGGAAGCTGCTTCAGACTCTGTGGAAGGCTTACAGGCAAAGCATCTCTGGAAGATGTAGAAGAATTTTCTGGCCTTTCTTCTCTAGGTCTACACTTACTAGAAGATCTTATGGTGGGCCAACTTCTGTTGGTGAGACACACATGCTTTCAAGCTATACAGAACTCTTCCTCAGGTCTGGGAAAGGTACTCCGAGCATCACAGCTAAATACAAGATTGAACAGATAGTACGTATTCTAAGGGACACTTCAAGGTGAAGTGGCCCGTTAATACCTCTGCAGTCATAGGACAAAAAGGGGGGGTTAGTGTGTTACAGATTGTTGTAATAAAATCCAGTGTCTTTGTTAAAACCATGATTTTTAGTGTGCACTAAATGCCCCAACAACAACTATGTGGGTGAAACCAGACAATCACTAAGCTCTCCAATGAACTCACACAGGAAAGGGATAAAAGACAAAAACACCGTATCACCTGGGGGTGAACACTTCACAAAGCAATCACTCTATATCTGACCTATCGGTCCTCATCCTCAAAGAAAATCTGCACAGCGCTTTCAAAAGACGAGACAGGGAGCTTAAATTCTTAACTTTGCTAGACACTAAAAACCATGGTCTTAATAAAAGACAAAATTTATCACAACAATCTATAACCCACTATCCCCCATTTTAGATTTAGGACTACAAGGGTGTTAAATGGGCCATTTCACCTTGAATGGTCCATTAGAATATGTGTTAATTGCTTATGCTAAACTATCTGTTCCTTCTTGTATTTAGCTGGGATGCTTGGAGTACCTTTTCCAGACCTGAGGAAGAGCTCTGTGGAGCTCAAAAGCTTCTCTCTCTCACCAACAGAAGTTGGTCCAATAAAATAGATTACTTCACCCACCTTGTCTCTCCCATATCCTGGGATCCACACAGCTACAACATCACTACATACATGCAGATCTTCTGACAGAGAGCTACATGGCTGTGGAAGAATCTCACTAGAGAAATGGTGGAAGCCTCATTGCTTGGGACCATACAGGAGCTAGTAAATGTGCATTATAGATTATCTGTGATGGGGAAATATTGATTTTTCCTTGCGTTTACTGCACATAAAGATGGCTGGAAAGGTAAAAAGACTTGATTTTTCAGTTGATTTTTCAACTCACTTTGCCTTTAGAAATAGCAGGAATATCAAGTCTGATCATCCCTGTTTCCTCTGGAAGCCTTTTTGGATGACTCAGATGTAGATTAAGAGTTTTGTCAGTCCATATTTGAAGGGTGAATGATTTGTGGAGAGGGGAAGGCATTATTGATGGCAAGCAAATATAGCTTTATTCCCCATGTATGTGCACACTACAGCTGTGCAAATAGATCTTTCAGTTTTCAGGCAGAACCAAAAAATTGTAAAAATAAAAAAAAATTGGGTTGACCCAAAAGGAAAAAAAAATTGATTTTTTTGGCAAACCAACAAATTCAAAAATTTTGCTTTGGGTTGAACAAAACATTTAGGTTTGTTTTAAACTGTTTAAAGAAATAAAATTGAAGTAAAATTCAAAACAAAAAGTCATTTCAAATATAAAATCAAAACATTTTGTTTTGAAAATGTCAAAAGAAAATGTTTTAATTTTTTCAGAATTATTTCCTTCCCCCTCCCACCTCCAATCAAAACAATTCAATCAATTAGACATGATTTCACAAAACATTTCGGTGGACCCACAGCTCCACTTTTGGCTGAAAAATTTCCCCAACTCTAGTGTTAATGCTATTACAGTCTGAAGAAAAATGGCTGCCCATCTCAGTTACACAGGTTTCACTGGCATGATTTCTGATATAAGCCTAGTAGTTGTCCAAGTAACCATGCAACAAACCAGCTGAAAATCTGAATTTCTAATTTCAAAAACAAGCAGGAAAACATATTTGTTTGTTTTAAATTAAAAAACCATCATCTATCACAAAGTAGTATACTTTCCTCCCATTGCAGACATCCTTTTGAAAAAATCACCTGAGCAAGGGGTAGACTACATGATGAAAACTTATTTCTAATTTCTATAGGGCACTTTAATAGAAGTACACTGTCTTCAATCCTTACTCTGCGGTGCCAGTTAGAGCTGGGTGAATAATTGATTTTTTTTTTTTTTTTTTTAGTTTTGCTGACAGTTCTAAGAAAACAATAAGTCAGCCTGAACTCCCAGATCTCCCTCCTCCGAGGTGAATGATTTAACCACAAGGCTAAAGGGTCATTCTCACTCTCTTATCCTGTCCCAATGACTATTCCTTGTTATTCATAGAGGCAATTAATTGCCTTGCATGATGACAAGGAACAGTCATTTTATCCAGAGAGATAAAATGAGAATGATGCTACCAACCTGGTGGTTAGGGCATTCACGTTCAAGCCCCTGCTCTAATTATTAATACAAAGTAGAACAGATTTCACAGGCCAGACAGAGAGACCCACACCAGAATACCTCATAGCCCAGTAACTAGAGTTCCCTGCTCCACATCAGGTGGGGGAAGGGAGATTGACCTGGGTCTCCGACATCCCATGTGAGTGCCCTAACCACTGGGCTCCAAGCTATAAGGAGACCACCACCAGAGTTTACTGGGCCTGGTTATCTACTGACTCGCATCTTGTGTAGTCATTTAGACCTGTGCAAAATGGCTGTAATATTTTACATCTACATCAGTTTGCACAAATCTGTGTGTATGTAAGATGCAAAGTAGCAGAGAATTTGATGTGCATAGGGTCAGCATTGTCTGCATATATTTAATATATTTAAATATATTTAATACCTATCATACATATCCTACTGAAGTTGCTTGAAATTACCTTTTCTTTTAAGTACTTTTAAGCAACAGCTAGCATAGATAATTTGCTCTAAAGGGAACAGTGATTCAGTTTGCCTACAAATAGCTTGTCTTCTGAAAACACTGACCCCGCACAGGTAAGACCAGGAGCGGGTAAGATAATCATTGAGTGGGAAAAACCATTCTGAATAATTACATGAATAAATTAACACTAGTCTCAGAGAACCTCTGACATCGTCTCATGTAACAAGCAAGGAGACACTTGCTAGTTTTTTCCCTTACCCAAATTTCATTTAAAGTAATACCCATTTCATAAAAGGAACCTGTTAGTAGATAATTTTAAAGGTCAAGCTAGCAGGTGAACTGGCTTACATTTACTTTAAAAGCCTTGTGGAGAAAGTGCACCATGCAATATTTGTTTAAGTTTCCTACAACAAAGTGAGCAAAGCCAAACTAAGTCAGCAAATGACATAACACGCAAAAAACAGAAACAAAATGAGCAATCAACTCTTATCACTTTGAAAACAAGCCATTCAGTTGAGATGCATGTGTTTAGGTAATTTTTGAAAGAACGTACGTTGTTCTGCTAGCTAAAACAATGGAAGTACAGTCGAATCTCAGAATTATGAACATCTTGGGACTGGAGGCTGTTCATAACTCTGAACAAAACATTATGGTTGTTCTCTCAAAAATTTACAACTGAACTTTGACTTACTACACCTTTGAAACTTTTCTATGCAGAAGAAAAATGCTGCTTTTAACCATCTTAATTTAAATGAAACAAGCACAGAAACAGTTTCTTTACCTTGTCAAATATTTTTTTAAACTTTCCCTTTTTGTTTTTAATAATTTACATTTAATACACAGTACTGTACTGTATTTCCTTTTTTTGGGGGGGGGTGGGGGGGTGGAGAGGGGGTGTCTCTCCTGCAGCCTGATTGTGTAATTCCAGTTCAAGATCAAGATGAAAATATCTACAACTGTCAAGACTGCATTTACATACTCTGCTAAATCATTAGAAATGCAGATCTCACCTTGTCAATATATAATCTGTGTTGTAGACCAATGATGTGGGGGTCAGCGGAAGAAGCTTGGATAAAACCTACCCTATTGACCCTACACCATTGTAGGTGCTAATCTCCAACCTAAACAAAAGTGCATGGCTGGTTTGGATTCAAGCCCTGGACCCAGAACTGTGCAGGGGAGACACCCCCTAATTTGGAGAAACTACAACCCAGGTGGTGCTTCCCCTTCCCCCTCCATATAGTGGCCTTGGGGGCTAAACAACAGACAGTAACCAGCAATGTTGTAGCCAGTAGGAGAAGAAGCAGCCAAAGCAAGGACTTGTGGACAATGAGAGAGCTTTCCAGTTTTGACTGTTTGCTCCAACCCTCCCCACCCTCAAAGTCTCTTCATCTCAGCTTCATTTCAAACCTGCCCCTTCTACTCTCTCCTCCCCTGCCTCATCCCTCTTATCTCTTCCCTTCCATTTTCGCTGAGCCCCTCCTAACCAAATCCATGCCCCTCTCCACACGTCCCCCACAAAATCACAGAACTAACATGACATTTGCCACCACATTGTTCACTCTGCTTGTACAACCTAGCCCTTCCCCCACCCTGTCTGTTTCATTTGTTTAGACTGTAAGTTCTTCACAGGGGGGGACTATCTATTGCTCTGTGTCTGTACAGTGACTACCACAACATGGCTCACTGTTGCCCGGTCCTTAGACACTATTATAATAAACATGATCACATCATTGGAAATGTACGCCGGACAGGTACGAATTCCTCATCAGTAGAAATTTTGCAGCTTTGGATCCAATAGTGAAGTGTGACAACTCAGTTCCCATAATATACAGTGCTCTAATACTTATGTAAAAATCATGACTACAGGGGCAATAGCTAATTTAGGTGGGTCATAAATGTATTCATGCTGCACGACTCAAAGAGAAATCCACTTATCACATCAACAAAGGAACACTGGATGTCAAATACCATCTTAAAAATGCTAATCTCACCACTTTATACACAACTTAGATTTTAAATTTATCATTGTGATACCTTTTTTGGAGGAATGGAGAGAAAACAAGCTTGTAGCTGAGCTAGAACTAGGAGCTGAAAATACCCTTTCATTTCCTAACTCTGAATTGCTAAACCTCCAGTTAATTGGCATTGGGAGGTATTTACAATAAGCATATAGCTTTCAGTTCAATCTCTAATTAAATTCCGCTTTAAGGGACTCGGAAACCAATTGAGCCTGCTGTAGTTGAATATTTGTGACGCTGCCTTAGAGCTCCTTACAATAATGCCAATGGATAAACTCAATGTTCAAATACACTTTCTTGTTCAAATCCCCATTGGTTATGGAAAATGCATCAGCAGCTATCCATCCTCCACATATAAACACAGACGAGCTTCAACAGGAGGTTGCGAGGTAGTGGTTACAGTCATTAATCAAGTTTGCTGTCCCACAAGGCAGTGGGCTCTAGGACAAAATATACATTTGCGTGACTGGGCTCACAACTAGTGGTGACCAGTGGAGTGTTTTTACTTTGAACTTCTCAAATGACAAAGTCCTGTCAGATACTGCAGCCGCAAATTTGACGAAAGAAAATGCCATGCTGAAGTACAGAAAGGATTGATTGGAGAATAAACTGTGGATGAGACAATATCAGGCATATGAGTTTCTCAGAAATGTCTATGTCCAACTGGAAGGGCTCTGTTCTGGTGCTTGCTAAAAACAATGCAGTACACACAATATATCAGCTGCTTTGCAAAATGATGCAATCTCCCTACTCTAGATCAAGATTGCCAGACATCAGCCTCCCAACAAAATGTGTGATTGAAATAAGATATTATGCTGAAAGACTGGCCTGAGTCATTATACATAAAAGTAACCCCATGAGACTCATCCTAGACAACACATCATTATCAGTTAAGACGGGGCTTTTTAGACAGTAGAGACAAGTGTAAACAATGAATTGTAATTATGTCCTGTTGGTTTCCTGCTGGATTCCATATTTCTGTGAGAAGATGTACTTATATTCTTTGTATTCCTGGAGAAGCCAACCTGTTTGTATACCAGCTTACTGCAGGTGTTGAGCTAAGAGACAGATTTACCTTTTGGAAGCAATACTGAAATGGTTTACATGGGCTTTATAGAAGTTAATATTCTTTTGCTGTTACGTTTGTTTGTTAGCTGTAATATTCCTCAGACTGCAATCTTAAAATGTTCTGTCCCACTAGAGGTGGTAATACTGCTTGGGAAAAAGGGCACTGGGGCAAGTATAGCAAAGCTTGAGAAATTCTACTTTGCACAAAATACACAAGGTGTGCTGAGTGTTTAAACACAGTTGGAAGAGACACAGGTTTTACATCTCCAGTGATGCAGTCACAGTTTCTGTACAGTTCCTACAGATTCTACTAACTGTACCAATACCATAAGTAGGGACTGTCCTTGAGGGAAATGTCATAGGCTCCACCCACTTACCCCCATTCTATATGTAGCAGGGTGTAATTTGCCCCACAAATTAAAGAAGTAGACTGACTGGGATTCTGGGCAGCATCAAATTCCTACATGTGATTATTACAACTCTGAGTTCTGCTCACACAATTGCTGTATATTCCTTTTCCAGGGCTACCATCTGTCTATTCTAAACAGCATGCACTACCTAAGTTCCCTATGCATATTCTTCTTCTTTAGAATTTCTTTAACTGTTATCAGCTGTCATGCAAAATCTACTCTGACACTTCTTTCCCAACATGGCCTCAGGTCAGATCCCAAGTTTCTCCATAGAATGCATGTGGGAAGAGCCAGATGAATAGTAATGGTCTGAATTCTCCCTTCCAGTATGGTGAATGAAAGGGGAAAGAATCCAGGCTAGGGAGCTACAGAATGAGAAGTATCAACTCCACTGTATGCTCTTCTATCCTTTCCTCTTGCCTCCACCTGGATGGAAGGATGAATGCTACATGCTACATCATTTCCACCTACAACCCCAAATGGAAACCTAGCTAGCACAAGTTAATGCTGACTGGGGTCAATATTATCTTGCGGGGGGGGAGGGGGGTGCAACTTCTGTGACATTGAATCCAGCAGGAGAGTCCATCTCAGTAGAGAGCAGGCCCATATTGCCATGGGTTCAAAAGGTGGCTGGGAGAGTCCAGCAGCAGAAAAAGAACAGAGCACCCAAGCAGATGGCTCTTGGTACCAGAACCTACTGTAGGTTTGGGGGATAAGCCTTCCACCCCTCTGACACAAATAATTTGGAGGAAATTAAATGGAAACTTCCAGAATCATCCCACTTTCGGTAGGCAGCAGTAACCTACATAGGAGAGCACTGGCCCCTATGTTCCCAATGAATTTAGCTCCATTTTCACACTGAAGGAGGGTAGGGATTTGAAAAGGAATTTAATTTAGTTTTCTGGATAAATTTGTGTTCCATATCTAGAGAATTCCAATACATTTGGGTGGTATTTACAATAGGGGCTTAGGCATTACAGCACTCAGCTGCTCCACTGTGTATAAATAATTAAACCTTCATTGGCAAAGGAAGACTGGAACCTAGGTCTCCCCTCCCAGGTGAGTGTCCTAACCACTGCTCTATAGTTCTTCTAATCCTCTTTCTGGCCCAATTAATCTTTAACTATTTTATACAGTGGAACAACTTCAACAGTAGAGATTGAGTGGACCCCCCACCCACCAAAAACATCCTATTGTCCTGTGGTTAGGGCACTCTCCTGGGAGATGGGATACCCAAGTTCAAGCCCCTCCACCACAAAGCAGGCCGAGGGAGGAATTGAACCTTTGTCTCCCACATACTGGATGAATGCTCTAACCACCAGGCCAAAGATTATAAGTGAGGACTTATGGGGATTTAGAAGTGCTCTGAGTACACCTACCAGATTGGGCCTCGAAAGCAGCCTAGGAGAGGGAATGCCTGGTTTGTGAATCCCACTGGGGCTTAAGAGTGAGTTAGGCTTCAACTTGTTGGGCAGTGTTAGGATTCGGTGTGCATGCCCAGCCGCCAAAACTCAGGCACCTAGGGGACTTTAATTGAAGAAACTTAGGCACCCAGGAACTTCAGGCACTTACAAGGTTAGGCAGTGGATGAGCAGGTGTTTTGTGAAGGCAAACAGGGCCTAAATGTTGGAGTCAGTCATCTCAAGTGGCAGTTAAATGCCCATGTGCCCCCCCATGAATCCCACCCCAGGTTCTGTGAAGCATTTGAACAAAAAAAACCAAGAGCAGCAAAAGAGCTTGGGATACTTCAGTTCTGATAAGCAGAAATACTCATATTGGAGTTCCACATGTTTAGCTGAGCTGCTGCCAGAACATTCTCCATGTGGTCCATTGGACTTGCGAACAGTCTGTCCCCCACTTTCTACACTAGAGCCCAGATTTTTTAAACCTTCTGGACATGATGCAAAGTGCAACTTCTTTCTTAGGTGAGGTTGGAGTAGGAGCCTAAGGAGGCTGTTAGAAAATGGTTTATTATGTTGGAGGTGCAAGGGGGCAATCAATTTATTAAAGTGGTCACAGAAAAATATGAAAGGCAATATGTATTCTATTTAGGCACAGAAAGTTCCTACATATTGTATATGGTAACGTGAACAAAGTTCAACATACATTTAAAAGTTAGTATATTTCTCTACTTGTCTGAGAAAATAAAAGTTTAGTATGTCTTAAAAAGCTAGGAGAGGTGCAGGATCAAACTTTACCTAACTATGCTAACTAGGAAGGGCTTTGGCAGTGAAGGAAGACGGCGTTCATTATTTAAAACCCTGCTTTTCTTTTAGATACAGGTATGTACATACACAAATCAGGAGTTGGACACGAACATCAAGTCTGAACCCTGCATGTGTGTTGGCAAATAGGCATGAAATACAAATGATTTTCTGAAAACAGAAAAAAAAAAAGAGTTGATTAATACAGCGATCTGTAAGGAAAACATGCTTGACATATCTTTCACTGTCTTTGTGATGCTGCTGTTAGGTTCTGGGGCAAGTATTTTGGTTAAAATATCACACAATTTGCAAAATGTCACCACATACTTAAAATTCATCTAGAACAGCTGTGTAAAATGGTCTTCAAAAGTTTAAATATCCAGTAGACTTTTTCAGTAATCTTGATGTTAAAAAACTCCACAGTTCTGCAAATGTCAAACTTTCAGCCAACAAACAACAAAAAAAAAAAAGGCACAAACAATTAAAACTCAGCCTATGAATTACTAATTTCTTCTCTTTCATAATCTTCCATTTGCTTTGTTTTTGTCCCAGTTTATGACGTCACAGATTTCATCACAACAATCTCTTAGCAGCCAACATTTGTTTCCCAAACACTATGTACCATTCTGATTTGTATAGTGCTTATTGAAAGATTTCATTATTTTCTCTCCCACTGTTGCCTTAACATTTTTCTAAATTTTACATCAATGCAATCCTAGGAGCATTTCTTTCCATTCTGTGGTAGTTTTAATTGCTGTAAAAATGTCTAGCTTCCACTTATTTCTCAGTTTGAAGTTTTTTAATTTTGTATGTTACTCTGGTTCAATATTAAACTTCTGTATTCAAATAATCTTATTTAAATAACTTAACTTACATTATTGTTCCAACTTCCAATTATTCAGCGTACCTTCAAGAGAATTTAGAACTGATGGAAAACTCAGGTGACTATTTTATCAGAAACAGACTTGAGTGTCTCCACTGGTCATAAGGCTCTGTTCTGGTTTTGCTAGCTTTGTTTGTTAGCCTCTATTGTTTTGTTACACCAAATAACTGGTTCCATTTTGTTACGTTGTTGGTTTTTGCGCCTTAATTATTCTGTTTGCATATTTCATTTAAATTTTGAAAGGCTTTATAGGATGGTCATAACTAAAAATGAAATAAACCCACACTTGTTCAGGGGCCACTCAATATCTGCTGTATAACAACCCCCATTTGAAAACAAAAACAGTGGGGAGGGAGGTGCAAGATAAACATTACATTTATCTTAGCAAGAAGATAGTTATTATAACACAAAAGCTGGCTTCTGAAAATGAATACTATGGATAAACTGCATATTGATTCTTTCTGCTTATCAGAGTCTTTTTTACAGAATCCCCAAAGAGCTAGAAGATGGGGTGATTTTGCTTTTGAAAATTAAATCCACAGGTGATGAAAATCCAGGTGCCACTGCCTTTGTCTTTAAAGTTTGGTCTTAAATGGTTTCACTTTGCACCAGCCTCATTTCTAAAAGACTCATATGTCAAATAATTACTTTACAGCAGCCGACAAGCTTATTCTCTGGTGCTGTAACACCATCACTAAAATATAACATCTTTGGAGGTGCTGTTTCAGACATGAGAGCACAGATATTACCAAGGCAACAGCTGTTTCTCTAGATGGATGTAGAAATGAACAAGGTAACATACCCATCCGTATTAAAAACACCTTTCCTTTTACATCCCATCTTTATAATCCAGTAATATTTCAAGATCTTACTCTGAACAACTGTTTCACATAATTTCTGACTTAAATAATTAATACATTAAAGACTATGTAAAAGGAATGGATAGTTTTGCTGTTCTGTGAAGAAAAATGTGTTGTATAATTTAATTTATATTAGCACATGCTACATATTTACATATTAATTTTGGAAAGGAATACAAATTCTGTCACATTTGATATTCTTCCAGCTAACTCATCACATTGTAACAGTCTTTACCTCCTTCATAAGGCATACGTTTGAATCAGTCTCACAGACTCAAATTCCATGGAAAGTTAAATAACTGTCAGCACAGAGCTGTTCAACTGATTAAAATGTTGTCTTGTGCATTGACAGATAGTTGGGTACTCCTTGCTTTTTGTACCACCATGTTATGAAAAACAAATTAATCTTCATTAAAAATATTTGAAATAGAGCTCAAGCAGGGACATATTTGTATTTTCCCCCAAAAAAGTGCTTTTCCCAGTTGTGGTTTCCAACACAATAAAGTCATACTTTAGTGCAAGAAATTCCTTAAGAATATTGAGAAATAGGATCCACACTGCATGTACAGTTAGGAAACACAAGATCAATGAAAATGTAAAGAAGAGTCTAAAGAAGACTGTAACTGACAATGTGTGTGTATGTCTCTCTGTCCGTCTGTCCGTCCATCCGTCCACTTGGCAAATCTTACTATATTAATCAGTATGCACTGTCAAACTCTTCAAGTTACACTTAGCATTAATACATGAGGTTAGATATTTAACAACAAGAATTCCAAAAGCACAGGAAAAGGTACGTACAACAGTGTGAATGACGGTTGAGTTATACTTGCCTTGTCTAACCTAGGTAATATCATTTCAAGGTCTTTAAACTGGGCCTCAAACAGCCACTCTGAGTTTTAAGTGGCTTTTCCTAGCAGTGTGTAGGCACTGAATCAAATATTCATATGGGAAAAGACTAGCAGACAAAATTCTTCACTAATTATACCTTATAACCTTCCTAATATGACATCCTGCAAGGAAGTAGACTCAGATCAAATAACATTTGACCCTACTGAAATTTAAGGGTCAACTTTCAGCTGAAATTTTTCTATCAGCTCTTGCATTTACTTATTGAATACTCCATGAAAATAAATTAAGAGTTGTAATTTTGAGGTGGTACTTGCTCCATAGATCCTTGCATAGAGTTTCACCTCCACAGCTCTCATTGAGCTACCAATAGGATCCTAACTGACCGAGGCACATGGATCTTTTAATGGAGAGGAAGTGGTCTGGCGTCATGCATACTGTGTCCCACCCCGACAAGCCCTATGGGGAATCTGCAGCTTTAGGCAGTGTGAAATTGTCCTTTGGCGTGCGTGAGGTTGTATGATTGAAATATAATAATATTGCTACCACTGTTAAACAATTGCAACTAAATTTATGCAAAGTATGCTATGTAAAGTGTGAATGGAGAAAGTTGTGATTTGCTAAGTATGATTATCCTGTTTATATGCATTTATCATTTTGTATCTGAAGGTACAGGTATTGACTATATACTGGCATTCTGCATATATGCTGCATTCCTGAGTAACACCCATCAGGTAAAATCTACATTAAAGCCTATCTACAGACAGCCTATCATGACTAGACTATGCACGTTCATGGCCAATTTAAGGACACTAAACTTGCATAATAGAACACAGAAGAAGCCTGTCCCCACCTGATGGACCTCCCTGTGAACGTTTCAGCCCGAGTATGGACAATGGCTACTCCTATGTCTCAACAAAGCATGCAAGGACACATGACTTGCTCATGTGACCCTGGACTCCACTTTGGGCATGTAATTTTCCACAAACTGAGATTGATGGCATCCGCCCACATGGAAAAAGGTATATAAGGCAGCTGCACCATCTCCATCGTGTCTTCATTTCCTGCTTCATTTCTCTAGACTGGGTTTCTAACATTGAAGCTTTAAACAAGGACTGATGACCCCCAAGCTATCTGGGTAATTTCCAAAGACTTTGCAAATTGGTAATTTATTTCACCACTACTAAAACCTGACTCAAGAACTTTGCAATAATTGTATATATGTGATTCTTTGACCATTGTAACTCTTTCATTTCTTTTTCCCTAAGAATAAACCTTTAGATTTTAGATACTAAAGGACTGGAAGCAGTGTGATTATTGGGTAAGATCTGAGTTATATACTGGCCTGGCTGTGTGGCCGATCTCTTGGGATTGACCCTTTGATTAAATTGGTTTGAAATAACCATTCATCATAAAGTCTAGTTTCTGAATGGTGAAACAAGGGCTGGGATATCCAAGGGGACTGCTTTTCTGACTTCTTGTAAACCACTGTGGTTAGAAAGAAGTTTACTTTTGTTATTGGCTTGGTATATCTTATACAAGAATAATCAACAGATGGGGTGGGTCTGTCCCATTTCTCATCAATTTATCCTGAACCAGGTATCCTCAGCTGTGACCCACTGAGGCACAGTGATGGGGGCGCTGCTTGTAGAGGAAGCTCAAGCAGGATGGCTTCACTGAAGGTAGGCTGGCTGAAGCTGTGGGCTGTAGAACCACATGCTTCTGTACAGATGGTCCTCAAGGGATCCAGGGCATCCAAGGATGTAACATGTTACTCATTGCATGGAAGAAATCTCCATAGGATGAGGTGATTATAGCCTTTGAAAATGTTCACAACCATATTGGCAATTTCCTAGGTTCTAATTCCTATTATTCCAGATACATGTGAAACTCATGTCCACATGAACAAACTCCACTTTGATTGTTTCCTTCATTCCATAGCAAAAGAACATCCTGTAGGATGTCATCTTTTGTATGAAAATGGCAGTGAAGAGGGATACAAGTCATCTTTAGTAGAATGGATGAGGCTCTATTTCTAAAAATATATTTAAAGTTTGATATAATTATCCCTTTAAAGTTTGACTTTTATCCCCTACTAGATAGATCCCCAGTGTACAAAGCCCTCTCTGAATGTATGAAAAAATACTTTAACATAGTATACAATCAGTTAGTGGTATTCGCTCCTAAAAAGGATATGTTTCCAAGCAAGGAGTTTAAAAATAAAGATCAAAATTTTATGAGACTGGGAATAACTATTACTATTACATAAGCTAGTTTAGTAGTTAAAAACAGAGCACTCTTCATGGTTCAAGGCATATGCTGATCACCTTCTGAAGATGGGAAAAATTTCCCCCTAATGTTCAAATGTCTTGGCGCATTCAGGGCTTGTGGAAAGTTATTTTATCTGAAGTATCACATATAGACCAATGGTGGAATTAGCATACCATATTAGTTGGATCCATAGTCAGTCTGGTATGTTCCTCTGGTGTTTCATACTGAGCAGAAAAAAGCAATTAACAATTTCATCTAAGTACACATTAAGCTCGGCTTTCAGCCAGCTAAACTGACAAAGCTCCACTGAAGTCCATGAAGTTCTGTTGACTTACTCAAGCTGAGAATCTGATCTACAAAGTTCCACAAATATTTAATGAGCATACAAAGTTATGAATTTTGGAAGTATTGCTGTATTTGTATATTAGCACGTGTTGTACAACGCCAAGATCTTCTCCACGGTATTCCTGTTGTTTCATTGTTTCTCCTCATAATATATCATGATATGTGAAGGTTGTTGTACTTCTAGAACTTGTTGCTCATTTTTTGGTAGTTTTGGCTGGTAAATCATTACTAAACTGACTAAATTTTTATCATAGTTGCCAGTACTTGACCAATTCTGAGAATAGATAACTGAAAAGCAGCATGTTTAGGGATATGAAGAATTTATTTAAGACAAACAGGTATTTATTTCCTTAGGACTCTTTTCCTTGTATAAGCTTATAATATCACATTACATGATATTATAATAAAATGACATGTTTATCATTAAACACTAAACTAATTACTAAATAACTACTTTTAAAAATTTACTTTAAAAAAAAAAGTATCAAACATTAAGCTAACACTTCTACCACGCTGAAAAAGGAAAAAAAAAAAAGTTAAAATGAATGAATGGGCTTTGGCTGCATTACAAGAGAAGACAAAGTATGAATACTACAGATTCAAAGAGTGTTATTAATTTAATGTGTTCCTGTCTCTTTTAGATATGAAAATATTGTTAGTGTTGAAAGCTATGGGCAGTTTATGAGAATAAACTATTGAATAATTATGACTCAGCTTATTAAACAGAGGAAGGCCCAGTGTTGCAATTACCAATAGAAAAAGCAAATAGTCAAATGATAGTAACTTCAGCAAAATTATCTACAATATTACCAGAAATCAAGGTTAGTCCTAAGAAAATATATACTGTATATTGGTGTATTGACCAATTTAATATCCGTAACCAAAAAGTTCACTTTATACCACTATATATCCATACTACATAAAGTAATTCTCCTCTTGCTCCCAAAAATCTATACACAGATTAGAGCATCTTTAGAATTCAATTTCCTTTTGATATAAAATTGGAATTGAATTTTTCAGTTAGTTATTTGTCTGCTATTTAAAAAGGAATTAGCACATTTAACTTTAGTATGCAGCACTATTTTGACACTCTCACACTAGCTTTAACAAATAGCCATATCTGTCTAGGTCTTTCTTCATTTCTCTTTTCAGAGGTGTTTTTCCTTTGTAGTGATATTCTGTCATTGTTGGGAATAATGGAAGTGCTGTATAAATCCTAATTCAGAAGGGAAGCAAGATTACCCCACTCCACCATATACTTTAGGTGGAGGTCCTTTATATGAATCTCACCATTCTACTCAGCCCCTAACTCAAATGAAGAAAGGGAAATGCACTTACCTTCTGTTGGTGATGTCTTTAAATGCCTGCAGAGCCCTTCTGTGTCCCCATATGTCTCCTTAATTTTTACTACTGCTTCCGTTCCTCTAAGTTCCATGAGGGAGCGCAGCTCCTGCAGCGAGCACCCAAACTCTCCTGCATGGTTGGCCTCATTTCTTTGGTTCTTGGTATAGAAATCGCTGTTTGTCATGTCACCCATTGTTGCTGACTGTATTGCTCCACTCGGTATACTAGATGGAATTTTAAAATTGCTTAAAAATTGCAAGGGAGGAAACTGAAATTCCAACCTAAGGGATTAAGAAGAATCCAGTGGGTGTCCAGTGAACTCAGTGGAGAATGCCTCTGATGACTGAGGTGTCCCTGACCAGGTAATAGTCTGCAGGATGGCTGCTTTCAAGGCTGCAGACCAGGTCCACTCCATTCACCATTTCCCATTATGCTGCACTCAGGCTGTAGTATCTACATGGTCATCTCTTCCTCCGGACCTTTGGGATCAAAACACAAAGCACAAATTAAAAGACTGAACCTAAAAACTTTAGAAAGATGATTTGAACTTTCTTCCCACTTCTCCCAAATGTGGTCCTTGATTAAAAAAAGTAAAATACAAGAGTCTGTACGTTTCTGCAGTTAGTCACAGCTGACTCCAAAGACTATGATACTGCTAGCTGTGTCATACACATGGCTCTTTCCAGCTACAGCAGCAATAGCAGTGTTTCTTACTTTAATCAAGTCCCAAGAGCGCCTGCTAAATGAGATGGGTCATGAATATTAATAAGTAAGCGATTAATCCAAAAGCCTAGATGTGCCTCTGGTATGTGCTCTGGTTTATACTGCTATATCAATCTTTCATTGGATGAGAACAAAAAAAAAAAAACAAACAACCTCATAAAGGGCTACAAAGTAATAAAAATTAATTGAATACTATTACTTCTGCCTTCATCCATTACATAAACCATTTTTCAGTGCAAGAAAAGTAAAATGGGGGAAGGAGGGAGAAGAATAGGAACATTTTCATTGCCAATCCAGAATAAATTTAAATAAATTAAGCATTGCAGCCTTGTCAGCTATGAAAATAAACACACACAAGAAAAGAGATAAAGCACCTGAATGCTTCAGGCTGAACAATGAGCACTGTCTCTTGTACGAATAGGAAGGTTTCAGTTTGCTTTCCTTCAGCACTACCTGCTGATTCACAAATACATTTGATAGCTTTGGCCCCTGAGACCTACAAAGCATTTAAGTAAAAGAAAGGGACACACTTATACAGAATTTTTAACATGCGTACTCCTGACATATGGGCCATCTGGGAGACCAACTGATTACTTTCTAAACCAGCCTTTAAAATCTGCTCTCTTTATACATACGCTAATGAACTTGGTTTAAATGCTGTTGAAACCAGCTATTATACTTACTAACACAGTTTTAACCGAAATTAAAGTTTTCTTTTTTGCCTAAAGTGGGATAGTGGCTGTCACTGCCTAATCTATAGATCTCTGAATATTTCTCACATGACAGAAAATGGTATCAGAGAGTTTGGTATCAGACTAATAAATAATGATGGACCTGAGAGTGGATTTTTTTTTTAAAGCAGGATGCCAGTCACAAAGAATCATAGCTAAAATGAATTGTTACAACAGAATCCATGCAAAAGGAAGAAGAGTGAACCAAAGTCTAACTCCCCATCTTAACATTGTCACAACAACCTTAATTCCATGCCCACATACAACTAATGTCACTTCTGGGCCCAGTGCTCTCACTGAAATGAGTGTTTCAATTGATTTCAATGGAATATGTTTTTAGTGTTTAATATTTCCTATTTCCCCACAATTACATTATCTGCTTTGAGGCAGCTTAACACACCAGTTAAAAAAGGCAACATGGACCTGTAGCAAAGTACAACATGACATTGCTCTGAACTCCATGAAATATCAAACAGAATTTTATTGCCACAGCACAGAATCTCAGTAGCAATCAAATGTTAGATGAGAGTTCTTCTATGCCACCCCATACTCGTTGTCGGTTCCTGGTGGTGATAATTCTGCAAAGCAGACCTTCAGATATTCATTTGCCCCTTTCAGGGATAGTAAGAATTTGCTGGGAAAACATGATCTAGTTGCACAGTAAATGCAAAGGTAAAAGGAAATTGGAAGGAACAATAAAAAAGCCTTTTATCCATCAGAATGTAATAACTGCATTTTGAGAAGGTAGGAGGGTATCCTACTCTCTCTCTCTCACAAGTTGCTACAGTTGTATGCAAAACAGTGCTTTCAGTATCAATTTAATTACAGATACTTCACAACATAGCAAGTTCAGAAATAACTCTATCTTCATGTATCTAATGGATTTTTTTCTTCATAGGGACTGGTAGCCAGATTCGAATAAAATGGGAACCAGCTCGTACCACTGTTTGGGTTTGAGTCTAAAAAGTTGGTAAAATAGAAAGAAAAGTTGTACATCCCTGCACAACAGACCTGATCACAATAGAAAATGAGCCCCGCATCTCCCACTGATAGAAAACATCAGCACATTTTAGGATCGGGCCATTTATGCTTTCATCTATAAATGGATGAAAGCCAGGAAATCTCACCAGAAAGCATGTTAGTGTTTGAGCTGAAAAATCAGCCAAAGACATTGACATGAACAAATGTGGGTTCAGTAATGAAAAAGAATAATTAAAATGACAGATTGCTACTTGCAGACAGGCACAGAAATGCTATTTATAGACTGTATGTTTCTAAAGGATTTAACCACTGGGTATCACAGCACCAGCCATAATGTAAAGAACTGTGGTATTTACATAGCAGAGAACTCATTGCTATTAATTTTTGTATATTTGTTTGTCTCTCTCTTTCTTTCTGACCAAGTCAAAAACTTTTCCTTAGAAGTGGTTCATGAAACTGCAAGGAAAAACATCAATTATTAGTTCCCTTTGATGAATACCCCCTACTGTTTTGCTTAGTAATGCAAAGGGTATTAAAGCTGCATGTCATATACGTCTGCCAGAAGAATTTTTTCCTGCAGGATGTTAACAGGAATACTACTGCCAAGCCAAAATACTTTTTAAAATCATAGTATCATCACTATATATTAATATTTGTTACTACTTTTGGAAATGCCACTTTTGGCATTTGTCAGCCAACATTAGCCTGGGATGTTGCTCCTTTTCATATGATTGAATCATTAATCTTTTATTTGACTTTCAATTAAATATTTATCAATAAACCACTTAAATGAGAGGTGTACTTCCATTAGTGCTCAAGCAAAAAGTATTTCAAAGTTCATGTGATCTTTGGGATACACCCAATGGCATGACACCAAGGAAATAACATCCCTTGTGTTTTTGAAAGGCAGATGGTAAAATATAGGAACAAACAGAGCATGATTAACATTATTCACTGATAATGTCTTTCTCTAATCCTGTGGAACCAGATATGCAGGCTTCATTTGATCCCGGAATCTCTTTTATGAAAAGGAACTTTTAGGAAAAAGGAACTAGGAACTTTGCCAAGTGTATATCAGTTGAATATGACTAGTATGTGGGCCACCTCATCCTTACTGAAAGATTAATACTTCTTTAGCAAAAGATGAGAAAGCTAAAACATGAGATCAGTATGTGGCTGGCAGTGGGACTCCAAGATATGTAGGTTCAAAATGGAACTATTCATGAGAACTGAGTGGAATTCAGAATTTTAAATTTTTCATAAAACAGAAATTCTGAAAAATAATTTATTCTGAAATATCAAAACATATTGTTCTGGCATTTTTAATTGAAATGAAACATTGACATTCCTTAAATTGAATTTTTTGTTTTGGTGAATTGTAAACTACATTTCTCTTCCCTTTTAGAAGTTGTACTTTGGGCCCCCATTGTCTGCTATGGGCTGGGGTCCCTGGAGGATTACGTGTCCCACAATATGATGAGGACCTAGCTTGGGGAATCACATGACTGCATTGTGGGATATGTAGTCCAGCCAGGGAGCCTGATGCCTGTATATGTGTTTGTGCAGCCTATATCACAAGGGAACCCTGTTCTTGGTTAAGGCCTGTAGGCACTACTCTGCACTTGATCAGAAAAGCATGTTCTCTAGAAAGACAGGAAGAGAAAAGCTCATTAGAAGCTATGCTGAAAAATGAATTTCACATCCTTATAAGTTACATTCTCTCTCTCTAAGACAGCTACATTTTCTCTGTTTGATAATTAGTTTTCTTATTGAATAATCTTTATAAAATGTTAGACAACATTTTAAAAAATGCAGATTAAAAGCAGTCACTTACAGTGATGGAAAACACTGGTTATATCAAATCAATCTAATGTAGCGCCTTGTTTATACTTAGCCCAGGTAGCAAACAAACTTCTCATTTCTACTGTGAAAATCCACTAAAAGTTAAATTTAAGAACAATTAATCTTTATTTTACTCATAAAAGAAGTGTGAGTAAATACCTTCACTTTACTTAAACATTGTAATTCTTGGATTGATTGTTCTTCGCCAAAGATGACATGGATTTTTGTTGTGTGAATACATTGCAAACAATGATTCTTTGATTCTTATTTGTAGAGCTGCATGGATACAAAATATGTATCCGCATCCAAGCCACGATCTGCAAAAATGATCTGTGGATATAAATTGAATATCTGCAGATTTGTAGGGCTCTACTTATTTGGAAAGGCTTTGCCTTGGGGAACAGCCATTCATTCCTCCAGCACCGCAGTCAAATTTTTTTTGCTTCCAATTGTTTCATGGCAATATATGGCAGTTAAATAAGAAGTGATTTGGAAGAACTAACCGCAGGCCTGCTAGAAAACTATCTTTCTATTATCCCTGGAAGATTGTAAATATTTTGAAAATGCATTAGAATGATGTCTATGTAAATATCATTGCCAAGAATTTTGGTAGTCTGATTTTAGTGGAGTTCCACTGATGTTAAACTAGTGGAACAGTGATAGATCAGGCTCTGGATTTGCAATTTCACAAAATAAGGTTCATGAAGTCCTTGTATTCAGTGAACATTTGGGACAAGCAAGAACAGCATGATCAATCCCAGAACTAGGGATTTAATCAAAGTTTTGGTTGTATTCACCAGAAGACGTAACCTTTCATATAAAAAAATGTTCTTAATTTTTCTAGTAGTGAATATAACCTTGACAGTTCAGAATGATGGATGTGTTGTCTGACAGAATCCACAGCCAGCCAAACTAATAAAATACACACTGAGAAGTACAAGAATACTCTTTCATCTAAAAAGGATATTAGCTTTGAAACTTAATTATCAGTACACTACATGCAAAGGGAACTAAGGAATAAGACTAGTTGTATTTAACTAGTTTTTTCACCTTCACAAGTGCATATTCCTGTTTGAT
This sequence comes from Emydura macquarii macquarii, assembly GCF_026122565.2. Taxonomy (NCBI): domain Eukaryota; kingdom Metazoa; phylum Chordata; order Testudines; family Chelidae; genus Emydura; species Emydura macquarii. The sequence continues at coordinate 4,549,658 of NW_027132983.1, read as the reverse complement.
ACTCATTTGAGGACCTAAGAGTGGATCAAGAAAGAGAAACAGATCTTTGCAGCTAAATATACTCTGGAAAATATTTCTTCATAATGGAATCTCTACATAATTTATTGCAAGTTGAAATTCATAAACAAACTGGTAAATAATTCATCCATACTGAATATACAATGGTAGCAAGTATTACAAACAAAAATCTAGTGCAAAAAACTTAGCATACTTTTGTGTCTGAGATGCTGAAATGATTTCTTTATCTAACATGGAAATATCACATTTCTTCTGATTTTATGATGTGGTGAAGTTTGGTAAAATTTGTTTTTAAGTGGTAATCACTAATGTAATATTTCTTCAAAATAACAATAAAAAATCCAAGTAGTAAGGAAAAAATTAGTGTACTAATTTAATCCCAGACAACCATCAGACAGATACTGTTGTAATTCCCAAATGACAATTCTTCTGTTCCATTCACCATGAATCAGTGTCTCTGGCCAGTAGTAGAAACCTGCTTTACCTAACAATTAAAACTCTGTCAATCTTTACGATTTTCATGATAGGTATTTCTTGGACCAGTTATATTCCTACCCATGTTTTTTAATCATTTTTCTTTTATTCTACAGGAAGATACTGCTGTTTACTAGAACTATGATTCCAAACAAATTTTTCTTCAGTTAATGGGTCATACTGAACATGAGCAATTTCTTTCTGACTGTTAAACAGTTTACTAATCCTTATCTAGAATGACTGCCAACCAGAATATATATAAGACTTTATAAATATATAAAAGACTTTTTCCCCCTTTCTGTAACAATATAGTTGGGGAGAACTATTTTTCTATAGTTGGGGAGAATCATTCAAGAAATAAAATTATCTATAGTACCTCTATACCCTATGTACCTGTTTGAACCAAATAGGATACAAGATCTAATCCTGCAACCCTTACTTTCACACAAGGTCCCAATGAAACCAACTGAATATTGACATGATTAAAGACTAAAATAAATGGAGCCTTTTCACTGACTTCAGCAGGATCAGATTAGGCCATACAGGTGAAATCCTTGACTTCAGTGGGGCCAGGATTTCAATCAATGTACATAAGAGCTGTAAAGGTGAGACATGCAAGACTACGAGTAAGGGACTGAATTTTGTTTCCTGTTGACAGTCACCTGACATAGCGCTGGAACAATTTGTATAGTGGGGGTGCTGAGAGCCATCAAATCAAACTGTAAACCCTGTGTATAATGGAATCCACTTCAAGCCACTGGGCACATGGCCAGCACTTATGATTGGTCAGGATTAAAAAACTTTAGAAGCCTTGTCATATGACAGGAATCAGTTTCCACTGACTCCACTGGCTGTCGTAAGTGACTGAAGAATTGGGGGGTAATTTGTGTTAACTCAGTATAAAAAAATATTTAATAGATTTAACGAAGGAAAATCTTTTTAGGCAAAAGCATTTTTTCCAATAGGATCTGTACAGGCCATAGATTTAAGAAAGCTCCTTTTCTCTCTTTCATTTCTTGCAAACACGTTAATACTACCAAGAGCTTACCTCAACTTGTTTGACCTTCATGGATAAATGAGGCTATTTTCTATTAGCCTTGTACTCTCCAGAGACTAAAAACCAGCATTACATAGCAGTAACTGAATTTTTCTTATTCAGTAACCATCTCCACAGATCCATACATTTTGGAGCTGGATTTCTACAATCCATCAAAGAATTGTAAGGCACTAAGCTATGACCAAACAACACACTTCATAGCCTTTTAAAATTTGTATTGTCTGTAGCTACATCACTATAACACAAATGCCAGTATAATGCAGATGTCTCAATAAAAGCTGATTTTCATATGATATTGTGCAAAACAGAAAGGCTGTTAGGTACCCAGACTCTTACTTACTGAGATAAATTGATGAAAAATAATTTTTAAAAAAATCACTAAAATATGGTTTCTGTAAGAAACATTGAGCTTAACCCTAAGGGCTGTATCCCTGCATAAACCCAGGAGCAGGGCCCATTGGCACAAGCTTCAGCTGTTTTGGAGATTATGACAGCAGAAAGCCTTCATAATTACCCCTCCACTGGGAAACCACAGGGGGCTGTCTTGGTCAGGAAGGTGATGTGGTCAAAAGATGCACAGAATCAGTGTATTCCCAACAAGCAGTATCTGTAAGTGTGGCTTTTTGGAGCCACAGATCTAAACTAAAATTAATCTCCCACCAAAACCAAGTAGGGGACCTGAGCGAGGATGGTAGTGAAAACTCCAAGAGAGTTCCTTCAGGATGAAACTCTCTAGAGAGGGGTGGGCACAGACAATATAATTTGCACATCCCTGTGCCAGTTTTGGTGAAAATAACCCTTTCTTGGAGTAGGGTGACCATACATCCCATTTTGACCGAGACAGTCCCTTTTTTAAGTCCTGCCCCAATCATCCCAACTTTTTTGGCAAAAGTGGACATTTGGCCCATTTGCTCTTGCCAATTTGATTAGTTGGCAAGAGCAAAAGTGACAAATGCCAACTTTTGTCAAAAAAGTGGGGAGCAGAGGAACATGTGGGATGGTGGGTGACAGCAATGCCAGCCCCGCTTAAGGGAGGAAGCAAGGTTCAGGTGGAGGGGTAGACATGGCATGGGTGAGCACCGATGCCAAACACACACGGGGGAAGGGGGAGTGAGGAAGGGGAGGGTCTCGGACAAGCGGCTCGGGCCAGCCCAGTGAGGGGGCTCAGGCGAACAGTTCGGACCAGCCCCATAGGAGGAGGAGGAGGGCTTGGGCTAGCCCCATGTGATGTTCCATTTTCCCTTTGGGAAATATGGTCACCCTATCCTGGAACACAATTCAACAGCCAGAATTTCAGATTTTTGCATCTAGAGTAACATTAGGAAAGATAAGACAAAGCACTGTAAATTTTCATCCCTCTGATTGCAGTGTTGACATGTTGTTGCAAATTTGTTTGCCAGTTTGTTTCAACAGATTTCTTATACATTATAAAAGTTACAAAGGCTTCTACAGCACAGAAAACCCTAACCAACACCATTTTATAATTTAATTAATTACCAAATTAAATACAAAGTTACAGCTGCAAATCAGTAAGACCAAGCCTCTAGCATTTAAAAGGATTTAAGGAATATATTTTCTCTAGTGGATTTTTCACCCATTGAGGTCAATCACACAATTCCCTGACTTCGGTGGGGCAGGATCAAGTCCTTTACCTGTAGTTATAGAAACCATATAATTAAATATCATACTTGTTGCTACAAGTATACTTAATATTTTCAATTTATCATTTGGACCACAATGATTCAAAAACTACACCAACGGAAACTTCAGATATACTACACCCAAAAACCTAAACAAAATATGTTAATGCCTTGTTATTTTCCTTCGCCTTCTTAGAAATAAGTTATTAAAATATAAAATGTCTATTACTTTAATGAATTCTGAGTTTCAGAGGAAATTTGGCATTTTTATTTCATTGGTCAGATTTGAGAAAGTACTTTTGATTCACACCGTAGTGTATTTATAACCCACAAGATTGGAATTTTAGTCATCATGTGACCTTTGTGATAAAGAAACCAACAGCTAAAGGGAGGTAATTTCAGAGGATTTTGGCAGGGCACTGGTTGTACAGCACATTTTACACTCCATGTTTCTGACAACTGATTACATCTGGTTTTAACTGAGCAAATCCCCAAAAACTCTTAAAGCAAATGGTTTATCTAGTTACTTGCAATAAGAATGGTCTTCATTAGACAGAGTTATTAAATATGACAGTCTTCCTTTATTCAATACTCTTAAAATAGGTTTTGTATTTCTGTTCACAAGGGCACTAAACTTGTTTCTTAATGTAATTATGTCTTACTATTTTTTTTATTACGGAAAGACTCAGTTAAAGTTGTTATTTACACTTTATACTTTAAATATCATTCAAGTTTTAATAACTTGGTGAAAATGAACATTTTTTCTGCCAATTAAATGTAAGAGCTTTGCCTCATTTTACCTTCCTTTTTCAGATTTTCAAACCTTGAGTAATGGCATCTATTTTTTTTAAAAAGGAGAATTATAAAAATAAATCTTGTTATGAATTAATGATCCATTGGTTAGGATCTAATAATAAATGACCAAAGTTTGCCCAGAATCCAAACCAAGTATTTTAAGTATTGAAACAATCTGGATAACTTTTCTCTTTCTATGTATCTCTACACTTCCTACACTTACATTTGCAGTTATATCAATATATGAATATCTAAAAGAGGGTTGTCATGTAACTTTAAATGTCACTAGTTTAAGGTTTTTATAGGGGTTAAAGTTTTGTCATTATATTAACCTAAAATAGTTGAAGGCATTCCATTGTTTTTTTTAAGTTTGCATAAGAGGCATCAGTGAATTTGAGACCATTTTCCATGTTGGATGAAAAACAGAAGAAATGTATCTATAGGGCTAGAAAGCAAAGTGTAAGGGACTGAGCCAATGGGAATTATGATCTGATTCTGATTAACCATTCATTTACAGAAGTTTAAAATTGACAGTGTTTGTGTATGTGGGAGAACTGCAGAATACTAGACCAAGCAGAGACACAAAGCTGAGGCAATCCAAACTTTTCCCCATAAATTGGACTGGCCCCACCCTGTATAATTTATATCTAGTCCATTCACCAGTCAGTGCATGATTGTCTGCTCCAAATTTACGTGACTGAAGCAATGGGCTTCCATTACTTCACACTAATATACATTTTCTAAATATCAAGACTATGGACAAATGTATCAGATATTCATTCTTCATTGGTCTTTGCTTAATCTTGTTTTGTTACTCCTAGTTATACTCCTTCAGATAACCCTTGTCAATCCTCTTCCTCGCTGGTGTCTATTCCCTACAAAGCTTGTAAATGTTAACATCCTCTATTTATCATTGTTTGAGTAAGCTAACTATATTGATCACTCTTTCAAGTACCTGAGCTACTTTACTTGCCTTTTTCAGCTCCCTCCAGTATTGAATTGCCCAGAATTAGAATCATTATTGTACTATATCTCAGGACTTATTGGTACTGTATACAATCTTCCTCTCTGTGGGCTATGATATGATACTTCTGAGTAAGCAGCCCAAATTCTCCCACCCTCTCTTTTGTGCCAGCATATCACATTACAAGCTCATCTTTAATTTACTGTTCCCTGACACCCATAACTGTTTCTTTACCTTACTGCTTTCCAACGAATGTTTCTTCCTCTCCTGGAGAATCTGAGCATTTCACAAATTACACTCCCAGTTGCCTCCCAACTTTTATTGCAGTTGGGCAGAAAATTCAAAATACTATTTAATGCTGCTATATTATTCTCCCCATGTTATTTACTTGTTCTAAGTGTCTGGTGATAGAAATAGACCAATACTAACTAATGGTTTAGTTGGAAGGATAAGTAATAACTGGGCCACTGACTAAGTTACCTACCAAAATTTTTCGGGATACATTTATTATTATTTATACTAAAAACAGGCCTATTACCATGTGCGTACGCTTTGCATTGGGTGGGCTAACCACAGCCACTTGCATATTTTGCCTTATAATACCCTATGAAAAGAAAAAACAAATTTAACAACAAAGTAAATTACAAATGAGTGAACAATTTTTGCTCAGTAATTTCATGAACCTTCCTATGTGTTTTATCAAAGGAACTTATAAGAATTTGTCCCCAATTCAGCTTAGAACCTGCTTCAACCTCATTTATGTCAATGAGACTTAAGTTTGGGACTAAAGTTAAGCACAAACTACAAAAAGCCATATGAATGAGAAGATAATCAGAGGACAATAATACATTTAATTTAGCTTTAGCTTTATTTTATTAATAAAGAAGAGAAAGCAGGAAAACTTACACTAAACAAAGCTACCCTCTTTCAAAAGCAAAGGATTTCTTTAACACTGAAAAAAACTAGCACATAGTTGTATTTGATAAACTTTATAAATGAAAAATCATATTAAAATATCAGATTTTCTAAGGTTCTATTGTGAGGTAAGTTCCTATTTATTTGTAGTGCTACCAGCTCAGACTTAAAAATGGTGGTGGGCTCAAACTTCTGCAGCTTTGAATGCCAGCTCTACATATGAACTTTCCCACACCTGTGTGAACACAGATTTGGCTGATAACAGGAAGAAGTTAGATCTGAACCCAGAATTTGGCTATAGCCCCTCTTCAATTTTAAAAGGTCACATTATCAATTTGTTTATTTTAACCACCAGTCATTAAAAGCAGTCATCATTTTTTCTCTTTACTCTGCAAGGAAAGCTTTGAGCATTTAAGGGACTATCCAATAAAATGTGAAAATTAGATGCGACATATAATGTTTCTGAAGTACCTTTAATCTATGAAGAGATTCAAAGTTCTGAACATCCAGTTGTCCCTGTGAACTTTCTACAGGAATGATAGAAGAGAATCAAAGATAAAGGTGAGAATTCAGGATCATGTAAATCAGCATGGAAGGATTAGGGAGGAAAAAAACCAGACAACTGACTATGTGATAGGAGCCATTAATCAAGGTCGCTGATAAAAAAGGATTACAGATGAGAAGGTTTTAATCTTCAATTTTCTTCAGTTGTGAAAGACAAAAAAATAATGTTCAGCAGTGATTTCAAATAGGACATTCATAGAAGATGGATTTTTTTTAAAATTAGCTCTATATTTTTGCTAGATAGATACTTTCAGAACACTAAAATCTGCTCTGCACTGATTGTTCTGTCTTACATGGCCTTGAGATGTTTTGGAAAGAGATGGAAAATTATAGATTTACAATATAATACACATGCACAGTGTAAATGCACCAACCACAGAAATTATATTCTTCCTGTCTACTAGAAACATGTGAGCAAAATCAAAACTTTTTTTTAATACTACTGGAAGAAAAAAATAAAATAAAAATAAAACCACTACATTAGAAATGACAGCTTTAGAGGACCACTACATTACAGCAGGAGATCACCATTATTTTATTACAATTCATTCTAATTGACAGGAAACAATAATGCCTGCCCCAGGGAAAACACTTTCTGTATATACGTATGTATACCAAAGCTGACACCTAGAGCAACTTCATTAATCCTAAAACTTCATTAATCAGAAGAAAGGGATTGGGGGAGCATGGTTGAGGGTTAAGGGGGAGAATTCTAGAAGCAAATGGAAATTTCTAGAAATCCATGCTAACAAAAATGAAATGGAGAACAGAATGCAAAAATAAAATTTTCCCTCTCCAAAACTGGTATGTTTTTTTAGACATCACTTGTTTTTCTGTTTCACATCAGCAACACTTGAGAAACTACTTAACCTTTCTATTTTTATCTGGGTGCATTCAAATGATCAATAATGTACAACGTGCTATAACAAACCCACTGATGTAGGGTATAATTTTCTCTCAAGCACATTATCCTTGCTGGAGGCTCAGAAAAGTAAGCTGATAAAACAGCAGCAGACATCAATTGGTGGATAAAAAGTGATTAAGCTATATAGAACCTTGGAGTACAGCACCTTAAAATCATACAATTAGACAAAAATGTATACAATAAGACAGGATATAAGTAATGACTATGCATCACCAATTGAGTCATGGTACAAATTGCTGTTAGCAAACAGAGGCTAACACTTTTAGACAGAATTATCACCATCATTACTGAGATGTTAACATTGTGATTTATTTAAAAGCAATGCTTGGTACTTTTATTTAATATTCTCTCCCTTGCTGAGTTCAGCTGGAATTTTTTCCAACCATGAGAACTTGTAATATTCTGTTTTATTTATAGCCCATGGTGAGTTAAAAATAAATCTGTTGCTTTTGGAACTGCAATATTATAACATGTCTGGTGAAAAAAGCAGGAATACAAATATAAGTAACTGGCAAGAAAGAAATGAGGATTAAGTGCTTGATACTCCCCAAAATATTATCTTTATCAGAATTGAGCAATACTGCCATAACAAGATTAGGGACATACTGAAATACGACGCAAACAGTGAAGAAAAACAATTCTGAACTGCCCTGCAGTCTCTCTAAGGTATCAACAGTCCTCCCCCAGTTTGGGCACAGAGTGTAATTACAACGAGAGTCCTGTGGCACTTTAAAGACTAACAAATTTAATTTTAGCAGGCATAAGCTTTCGTGAGGCTCAGCCCACTTCGTCAGATGCAGAGGTAGAAATGAGAAACGCAATTAATGGCTTGATCAGCAGTAGCATACTTAGCATGTGCTCAATTTTCAGCATGAGTAGTCTCACTGGGTTAAATGGGACTGCTCATGTGCTAAAAATTGTGCACTTGCTGAAGTACTTAGAGTGTGACCTTACAAAGTAGCTGCCCAGTTATGGATCACAATTCAGTTGCAGCAACTATTGTTTCTGTATCTCCTTGCAATTAGAAGTGGAATCTACTTCTGATCTCCTACACTGGGAGTGGGCCTGCACAATGAAAGGAGAATTTGTGGGGACGAGGAAGAAAGATGCAGTCGGCGCTGAACCTTGAGGGATAGTTGGGAGTTGTGGGGATCAGTGCCATGACCCCTTTCGACACGTGAAATACATGTCACATGGCTACAACTTCCTTGGACAAAGGACAGCAGAGGGAGTCATAGGCTGAGTAGTTCAGGAAGAGCCATGTGGGGCTGGTCTCTGGTTCTAGCACTAAGCAATAGCAGCATTGTTACAAGTTACATTGCTGCAGTACTTATTATGAGCACCCTACTGCCATGTGCCCACTTCAAAGAAAGTTGTTCTCTAATAGAACTAGTGGTGAATTAGCACAAGAATAAGACAGCCCTGGAATCTGCAGAAAGGCAGCCAAGCCAGAGGTCGTTTATTACATATAACCAGCAGGCTGGATTTATCTTCCCTTGCCCAGTGATTCTAGTCCAAAGGCAGGATGGGTACTAGGCAGCCATCTGTAGGCAAGGTTGAACGGACCTGAATGTAAAGGACTGGAAAGTGGAGATTACAGAGGTAGAGAGGAGAGATAGCATTACTGGTATGCATCATGTCAATTCAAGGGCACAAGGTGTACATGATCTCATAAAATTGTTACAAAACAAAATTCATGGGACTATATTTTCCAAGTTAATTTGGGTAAAATAGACCAAAAAGCCTTACTATGTAGCTACAGGAATCAAAAACCATCTACAAGTATCTGAATAAAATAAGTGCCTTACAAATCCAATTGACTAGTTTTTGATTGCATAATAATAGTATACATTACATCAGGCAAATACTTACTAAATCTCAATAGTTAATATCCTCCGGACCATCATACATCATGCTATGACAGCTAGATGGGTAATGAAGCACATCCCTCAATAAAAAACTTGGTAATGCTGAATTCAACAACAGAAGAAAACAGTAGAAGTAATTCTGTCCTACTAACTGAGCTGGTTTGCCCACCTTTTGTAACTCGAATGTGGAAATGGGGGGTTGAACTGGAACTTTGGCTCCTAGATCCTCAAGTAGAAGCAGTGGAAAAAACAGCTTTCCCTCTTCCGCGATTGACAAGATGATCACAGCTTTTCCTTGCAGATGTGGACCTTGCCTATCTCACCTAAAGCTGAGGAGGTGGTACCTGCTATTCAGCTTCTCCAGGTTCATCAGTAATCTCCTGCGGGAGTCCGTGACGCTCGGGAAGCTGAATAGTAGGTATCACTTCCTCAGCCACCCAGGGACCTGCATGGCACATAATAAGTAAAAACTTCCAGCGGAGCCCCCTCGCACCTCAGCCACCCCTCTTCTAGGGAGGGGCATTGTCTGTTTTGCCCTGGGGCCTGGAGTTGCTGACAGTCAGCCTACAGATTGCAATGTAATTTCTGGTTCCAATTTAAGGTGCTGATCTATAAATCCCTTTTAAGCTAGAAACCTGTGTATTTTAGAGACTACCTCTCTCCTAGTGCCTTACCAGGTAGTTGAAATCAGCTGGGACGTTTGAGCTGAAACTCCCCAGGTGTATTTGTTATGGGGCTGGCAGAGGGTTCTCTCTGTGGAGGACCTTCCATTTCAGAATCAGCCTCCATTTTGGTGCAACAGAGCCCAAGAATGCTGACTTCTGGGTGTGTAGTCACTTATTTATCTATGCTTTCTACAAGGTGTCAGGTAAAGATGAAAATACTTGATTTGTGGTGTTGACATTGGGTCAATTTTGCATTTGGTCCATATGTATTTTTAAAATGTGAATGCACATAGAGCACTAGATAGATGCACTTTCATAAACCTAAAGTTAAAATTTGATGGCCCAAGCATATGTCTTCAACATGCAGGAGAGAGGGCATCTGATGAAAATAGAAACCGATTCCTTTATGTTCTTGTTCAAGCAAGTACACAAAATTTGACAAAATGGCTGACAAGCTATCCTGCTTGCAAAATAAAGAGAGCCTGGAGGACTCAGAAGGAAGGGAACTGGGAAGAAGAGAAGATTGGAAGAAAAGAAGGAAAAGTATTTATTGAAACTTAACGTTCAGTCTAACAAACCGATTGGTGTTTGACTGAACACTTTGTAGGGAGGGAGATATGGACTTAGCTCGATAAAATATATATATATGCACATATCCACAGCAGTAGAGTTAAAGGCTTTCCACAACATTATCCCATAACTGTTTCCTTATAGCTAAAGTTTAATCCAATTAAGAGAAGAAAACAGAATAAACTTCCTAATGTTTCCTCATTCTCTTTTCTGATTTTTTTAAAAATTGAACCTTCAAAAAAATTTAAACAATACCTATCTGGAGAAAAAACACTGTCTCTTGCAGTTTCAGCAATTACAAAAACTGCAGGTAGTTTCAGAACATGAGCTTCAAAGGCTCCACTGTCACTCGCAGCTGCAGAGGAAGCTGAAGGATAGCAAAAACAGACACAAATAAGGATCCTACATGTTACTGAAAGCTGTTTTGAGTTCTACTGATGAAAAGCAGCTCCATAAAATAAGGTAACTCTACAAAGTGGATTTAACTAATCAATTCTGTTAATGATGAATGAGTCAAACACCACCACTTTACTTTTAGATTCCAGGTAGAGTTTGTAGAACTGACAGTTTAAAATATAATTAAATAAAACCTTTTTCATATAAAGTGAGCTCATATGATACAGACTTAGTGAAAGAAAAAAATTAGTCATTATTTTATACCTGTGAAAACATGAGCAAACAACATTTTCTGGGTTTTGTCTCTTATTAAGTAGTAAAATCACAAAACCACAAGTTTCCATCTCAGTCAAAACACACACCCTCCTCCCCAAGAGAAAGGGTATGGTTGGGGGGGAGGGAGGAAGCAGCAGACATCCCACCAGAAAAGTCACTTTCATGTTTTAATTTGTCCTATCAGCAATAGTAAAAAAAATTCAGTCAGTTTCCACAAGATTTTTATCTTCATTTCTAGATCAAAATGATTTGGATAAGTATCTGAAAGTTTTATATTCATCCAAACTAAACCTTTGAAGTGCACCCCTCACTAACGTTCATCAAAGGTTTGCTACAAACCTAAGCTTCTGAAGCTGACATGAACGCTATAAATCTTTGACAGGAAAAGGATTCCAATGGAAACGTGTAGTAGCATCACACCTGTGGACACATTTTAACTCCAGTGACGAAATAAACTCTCTCTCTTTCTTCAGTTACAATCTTAGTGTGGAATTACCCATACTTTTCCACAATTAGGTCCTCATTCTGCAAAGGCTCCTTTGTGTGTGGGGGGGGGAGGGGACGGGGGGAGCCAATTCCACTGAATTCAATAGGAGTACTCACATGCTTAAAGTTAAGCACATGCGTAAGCGTTTGCAGCATTGGGACCCTTTGGTTCCTGAGCTTGAGGTGCATTCAGGTTCACAATGTTTACAGGAGTGCATGCACTGGTGTATTTTGCCAGCAAACTAATACTCTAACCTCTAACTCTTAAAGAAATCACCACCCATTCAAAAGAATTCAAGAAAGCATTAAGGTTTTAACACTAAAGCTGGTTCAAATATTTTTCATTGACTTTGTCTGTGGGGGGAGGGCATGGAGGGGCATTCAGAAAATGCCATTTTGTCATAACAAATATTTCATGCAGATATATTAATTTCAATTACATTTTCAATTGACGGTTTCTCAGGTCCAAGGTGGACTCCCTGGTCAATTCCCAAGGGAGAGAGGGACAACCAGATTGAAAACCATACCTTTGTGATCCAAAAATGTATGATTTGATAAAACTTCAAAAGTTTTCATGAAGCAGAAAGGTTTGGTTTTCGTTCTGATGTGGGACAAATTTCAAAATCTCAAAAAAAAACTTTATGAAATGGAACTGTTGGTCTCCAAATACCTCTAACAAACACACTTACATGTTTACAGAAAAACCTGATTAATTACACACAAGGTTTACAAACAAAACGTTTTCCAATATATTCCTTTTCCATTAAGTTGGTGGTCTTGTATAATAATTCCCATGTTAAGTGACATTCTCCTGTACCTCATTTTATGTTTTTTTTTGTTTTTTTTAAATACTACTATGTTATATTTAGGGTTTACACACACATGCACACAATATGGTTCCCAACCTTTTTGAATGAAAGCCCTACTAGTTAACACTGGGTAAAACATGTGCCCACCCCCTGCCTGCCCCCTCACCAGCCATAAACAAACACATATAACGATAATAACAACACTAAATTACATAATAATAAATGAGACTTACCTGAATAAGAAGCTAAGCCTTCCCTGATGCAGCCACCACCACACGCTGCATGTGGCCCCACCTCTTCCCATCCCCCATGGACTGAGGGTAATAAATGCAGGACTGGCGGATTGGCTGGGGCTGCTCCTCTCTGGCCGGGCAGCTGGTTGGTGTGGGGCTGGTGGAAGGGGAGGAGGGGGCTGCTCCTCCGCTCCGGCCGGTCCAGAGCTCGAGGCTGCTGCGCCCAGCGTGGAGCTCAGGGAGCTAAATGACCTCAATATTACTGAAGTTTCATGGACCCCCTGGAATCCTTGGCCCCCAAGGGGGTCCCGCCCCCCAGGCTGGGAACCATTGATATAGAGCATTGAGCATAAAGAAATGGAAATGTCAGATTTAAGGCTCTGTGTACAAGGAAACTCCTTTTTAATCTAAAGCCATGGGGCGTAAGCCATGGGAAGGTTTAGCTTTCCCTGACAGCCAGGCTGGCCCCGCCCAGACTCCGCCCCCTCCCGCTGCATCCCATGGACTTGGCAGCAGTGGTAGGCAGGTCCTCGCTGGCCTGGCTGCCTCTCCGTTGAAGCGACGTGGGCCAGCAGCCACTCCAGCAGTGGGGCCGGCTGGCCGGGCCAGCGCTGTAGCGCAGCGCGGGCCTGTGGTGGTCCGGCAGTGCTCGCACTGGCAGCACTCCGGAGACTGGGGCGGACCGGCCAGCCCGGAGCTGGGATGGGTCAGTGTGTTGGCCGGTCACAGGTCAGCCTGGCAGTGGGAGGGAGCCAGCAGCAGGGTGGGCTGGCACTGGGGTGCGGTACAGGCCTGCGGCACTCAGAAGGGCGGTGCTCCAGTGCTGAGCTGGACCCGCTGGGGCCATCCTGGGGGCGGGGTGGGCCAGTGCTGTTGCTGTGGTGCAACGCGGGCCAGCAGCGCTCTGGGGGCCAATGGCACTCAGGGGCAGACTGGCCACCAACCAGCCTGGGAGTGGGGCAGGCTGGCAGCGCTTCGGAAGCTGGGGGCATTCAAGCCAGCAGGTCCGCTCTGGGGGCTCAGGTGGACCAGCCAGTCTGGGACTGGGGTGGGGCAGCACTGGGGCATGGGCTCCCAGGGTGCTTGGGCTGCCCACCACTGGTGCTGGGGCGCTCCAGCACTGGGGCTAGCTGGCCAGACTGGGTGGTGCTCTTTGGCCACCTGGGGCAGGGCTGTGATGGGAGAGGGGGCAGAAGAGGTGGGGCTTCAAGCAGAAGGGGCGGGGCCGGGAGCTAGGCTCCCCAAACTGGTGGTTCACAAACCGCCCATGTCTAAAGCTCATACATCCTCATAACCTAGTTACATACACACATTTTCCAGTGTGGGAATTCACCTTTGAAAGAAGTTTGAAGCCAAGAATGAGACATTACTTACTTGCAAAATCACAAGTGACAGAAACAACATGACTCACTAGCCATCTATCTGATATACCCATATATCTATGGGTATGTCAAAACTAGAATAAAAGGCAGGAGGGGCAGGTTAAAACTGGTTAGCTAACAGGTTGGGATTTTTTAATCCTAGTATAGTCAAGGCCTCTGAGGTTACCACCAATGTCATACAATTCATGAAGCTTTACTGCTCCCGCTATAAGTAGTTCAGGATCAAATAATATTTTGTTTGGTAGAATCCGACCAACTGGGTGCAACACATTTAAATAGATGTACAATTCTCATTGCAAAAGTTCTGCCAAAACTTGACTAATCTAATTGTACCAGAAGGGCAGTTCTCTCTAGCGCCACCCACTGAACTAGTAAGAAAAAACTATTACCAATTTGCCAGGTTCTAAACTGAAATCCTGGTGAAACCATCCAAGTATATGGCCTCTACCCAAAAATCACAGAACCCAGCTCACAAAGCTGACCAAAACCAGCCCAAAGTTATCAAGAGAATCTCTATTTAATCACCTAATGCACAAAGATTCACAGGAAAAAAAGGTAGAAAGTATAAACCAAAATCAGCAATATTTTCATTTCATATTTCATCCCAGTGATTCCTGCAGCCACATAACAAACCTCTTTAGCCCATTTCACAAAAATTAAGTGAAAAAAATTTATTTCAACAGAACTTATTTTTTGTAAGATTTTCATGTAAAGTGATTAAATGAACAAATTTAATTTGCAATGTTAAAGGAGAGTGAGTTTGGCTCCCAAATGCTACTGAATTTCAATAGTATATGGATGCCTAACTCTCTTAGTCTCCTTTGAAAATCCTCACTCTGGATTTAGCAGGTTGAATTTTTCCACAGTGCTCTTTGTCTGAACTCTATTAGAAGTCAAAGTAACCCTGGCAGCTTTGGTAATTATAATAATTCTCATGCCCCAATAATGCCATTGACGGGAAAAGAACTCTTAGCTATTAAGTTATTTTCATCTTAAAATTCTTTTAAAATAAAGTTAGGTTTATTTAGCTATTGGTTAAATCACCTGTGAATTAACTGAAAACATTTCCTTTAAAAGATATAACAATTTAAACAACTTTGAAACTCTGGTTTTCTGTGATTTTTAATGGGACTTGAAGTTTCCCAGTCCTAGGGTAAAGTTTTCAAAAGCACCTTAGTCCTATTTTCAAAAGGAGTCTTAGGCACTGAGGACCCTAAGTTTTATTGAAAGACAGTGGGATTTAGGAGCCTAAGTCACTTTTGAAAATGGGTTTTTAGTCTCCTAAACCACTCAAGTGCTTTTGAAACCTTTACCTCTAAGCCTGCATCAGATCCATCCAAATTATTTCTTTTCTTTCTCTGTCCTCACTGTCTTTGTAACATACTTGTTTATTTTCTTACCTATTTAAGTTTATTAAAAGTGCACTTTTAAGCTCAGAGTACATGTACATGAGGGAAAGGATGATGGGGTTAAAGAACTGAGCTGAGACCTTAGAGATCTGAGTTCAAATCTTAGTTCTGCCACAGACTTCCCTGTGTCTGTAGACAAGTAACATTTTCTCTTCGCTGTGATTCCCCATCTGTAAAATGGGGACAAGATCTCCATTCTCCCTTTCTTTGTCTTTATAGATTAGGGAAGAGATTGTTTCTACTATGTATCTACTCTTTACGTAGCACAATTGGCCCCAATTTCAGTTGGGATCTCAAAGCTTTACAGGAATACAAACAATGTACATATATGTACATCTTGATTGACCCATCTCTTTCAGAGGAGGGGAAAAAAGACCACTCTGAATAAATTCTCCACTGTACTCTCCCATCCGCCAAAACATTAAACATGCACTTTACTTAAATGAAAAAAATCTTACAGCATTCTGCTCACTGGCTCTCTGCATACATCATAGTCAAAAGGCAATGACACAAAAAAATCTTGTGTGTATGTTCCTGTTTATCTGTTTCTCCAGTTGACCTGATCTGTCACTTGAGGGCACACTGGGAGGACACTTATTTGCTAAATCTGTTTACCCTTACTGTCATTCAAGATGTGGTGTATTGCTTAAATTGGTAACAGTCAGATTAATATAATCAAGTACCCTGCTCAGAGCAGACAGGAATTCATGCTGGAATAGCAAAACACTTATTTTTCTGTGATTAAAACATCCGCGCCCCACGCCCCCTCCCCGTTAAATTGATATAAAGAGGCAACCAAATTAGAGAGACATAGAAGCCACAGGACTGAAAGATGAGAGCCTTTGCTCTTCTGAACGGCTCACCAGTTTAAAGGAAAAAATATGAATCAAGCAAAGATAAATTGACAGATTAATTCCATAAACAATGCAGATTGGTTTGTCATTGCTTCTTGACTGTGATGTTTTTCACACTGACATAATTAGGAGATACACACTTCCAGTGCGTAACATACTTCACGTGCACTGGATCAGAATGAATCCCCAAAACGTGGATATAAAAGATACGAAAAACCCTTAAACAACTCACTTTCCTTTGCTGTAAATGATGTGTAATCTAGATGCCTTTCTGCCATTCAAGTACAGGTTAGAAATCCTTCACCTGAGCTCAGTGTAAAAGAAGTAAATAGAGTTTGATCCTCCAAGGTACCACAGGTCTTCAACTGCCTTTGAAGTCAACGGGAGTTGTAGAATTGTGCAATAAATTGATTCCTACAAAAGATAAGTTTCTTTTTGCTAATGTGGCTTTTAAAAGTCAACTGTTCACAAAAGCAAACTGACGTGCACATAGCAGGTGTCAGGAATTATGTTTGTACAGTTTTCAGCACTCTTATTATTGATGTCACAGTAAAGAAATTAAATGTTGCTGCTGAATTCATATCTGATTCTCATCTTTATGTCACATAATTCAACTCCCTTTCCTTTCTGCTAACAAAATGGCAAATTTTCAATTTCAATACTGCAAATTTCCTTACTGAATCATATCTCAATTCCTAATACATGTAAAGTTGTTGGTGAATGTTTGCTAAAGGGATATTAATTCAAATAGTATAGTTTAAATGGTCAAAAAAGGCCTACTGAAATATTTCACATGGTGTAACAATGGCAAATTGCAAAATGGCTGCAGACAGAAATGTTGTACTGTAGTTAGGAGTTCTATGTAGTGATTGCTTCTCACCAACAAATAGTACTCACTTGCTTGGGCATGGTGGTTTAAGCTGCATTTAACTTAGAAGCAGATTCCACACTGGGCAGAAGGGAATCACAGAAATCAGAGGTGAAACAGGAGTAGTAGGGCATTTTACAGAATTGTTCCCCACAATACATATTCTAATGGATTTCTCCTTTCTAGAAATTACTCAGCATTTGCCTAACTCTACTCTCATTCACATCAGTGGGAATTTTACCACTGACTTCAATGGAAACAGCATTAAGTCAATGCTGAGCACTTAGGGTGGACTTTTCAGAAGCGATGGGCTTCTAGTGCTTCCGCAGGGGGCTATTGAAGATTCTAAGAGTTCACTGTAAGCAAGACCATCTTGATACCTCTCCGTATTAGGAAATAAACCTGTATGTCATCTAGTTATATACTCTATCTACGGATACTCTCTTATACCATCCTAAATAAGCCCTTCCCCATCACTAGTGTTATCTCCCTTATACATCTCCTCCATCGTGGTTTCTTCTGCAAGCTACACAGCGCCTTTCATATTTCTTCATAAATCAATCCCTCCATCTTCCTCCTGTGTTTCCTAATATATACTTCCCTTTCCTCATTGACTCAAGCTGCCCTCCCTGTAAACAAGAGGTGCTAGTCCTGAAT
Organism: Emydura macquarii macquarii; assembly: GCF_026122565.2. NCBI lineage: Eukaryota > Metazoa > Chordata > Testudines > Chelidae > Emydura > Emydura macquarii. The sequence goes on along the minus strand of NW_027132983.1, from coordinate 4,531,833 downwards.
TGACCCATTGGCTAAACCTAGCTAAGGGTGTAACAAAAGCATTACATACACTTTCAGGCAGCATACTGTTTCCTAGAAAGAACTGTTGTGAAAGAACACCTCCTGGGAACCTTCAGAGGAGCCAGGAGGCTGAGGAAGCCATATTGTAGACAACCACAATAAAGCTAGTGTTTGTTAGTTAACCTTGTGTCAGAATGAGATCTTATACAGAAGATGATCCAGACCCAAAGCATAAAAACATGGTGGCAGTTATAATCATGTCCTAGACAGCAAGAGAAACCATTCATAGCTGCACTACAGATAGCAGATTACTTCTGTGTGTATATAGTTTACAATATAAGGCTGATAACAGAAAATAGAGGAGCTGAAGCCTCCAGGGATGTTAAACCTGCAAACTAAGAATTTAGCTCAAGCATGGAAGAGCTGGGAAAGAGGATTTTAACCTCTATGTAGATATTGCTATGGAAGATAAAGAGGATGCTGTGAAAATAAAACTATTTTGTTATCTAATTGTAGAAAGGGACAATAGGTGCATGAAACTGTGTGGCAATTCGCCTAGCTCAACACATCTTAGAAGCAATAATGGGCTGTTTTGATACTTGGTGTAACCGCAAGAAATAATTAAACAATGGAAACATATTTCTTTTCTTGAGATCAAGTAGCTGGAGAGTTTATAGGAGAGGTACACCACTGATTTAGAAGTGCTAGCACCTGATTGTAGTTTTGGAAATACTAAGATTCACAATAAGAGACCAGATATTGTGTGGGATATAAGACAAGTACTAGAGCAGTTGTTGAGGGAAGCTGACTTAACTTTGGGGAAAAAGCTTAGAGATACACAGGGTTGGAGAACTATCCAAAGAGGGGATTAGAACCCTGGAAGGGCAGTTGGCAGAAACTATCCATGCAATACATAAGAATGAGAAAGCAAATCCAGATACAACATTAGCAGATAACAGTAAAAACATATGCAAGTACTGTTGGGGAAAAAACACGCAAGAGAAAAATAAAAGTGTCTGGCTTCTGGGGAAAAAATGTGACAAATTTAATTGTTTTGCAGTCAAGTGTTTGTCCAGAGAGGGGAAAAAACAAATCTAAAGTACACACAGTAACTGAAAAATCACAACCATGAGTATGGGGACATTATATGGGTGACAGAACAGCTACTAAACACAGTGCAAGACCACGCAATTAAGCGCCAGAAACAGTTGCATGCTGACATGTTACTTGGGAAGAAATGGATACAATTTCAATTAAATTTGGTGCAAACTGTAACATTATCCCTATCAGGCTTGTGAATCCAGATACACAGTTGGAAGAAACTAACCTGCTGATAAACATAAAATAAAAGTAAGATATAAGAAATACAGACTGGTCTTTGTGTTCATAAATTATGAGACAGCGCTATACCACTTTTCGGCAACAGGACCACAAACCTGATAAACCACAGTTCCAGACCATAAAGAAAATGAATAGTGGGGGACAGAAGATATGTTGGATGGCATTATGTGGGACCTGGAAACTATACAGAGGAAGTATAGAGATGTGTTTCAGGGAGACAGACAGCTAAATGGTGTTTATAAAACAGAGGGTGAAACCACTGTGATGCCAGTTAAATTGCCAAAAAGAAAAATTCCCATTGCATTACTATGGCTGCTTAAAAATGAAATGGAGAGTTTACAGGAAATGCAGAATTATACAACCTGTAGAGAAGAGTACACACTGGATAAGCAGACTTGTGGTGGTTAAAAAATAAATAAATAAATAAATAAAAAAGCATCAAGAAACCTGAGAAATATGCATATAGACCCAAAGCCTTTAAACCAAGTTTTGAAACTGAACCATTTCCCTCTGCCTATAATTGAGGACATATTACCAGATCTCTCTGAAACAAGACTTTTTATAGTACATAATGTAAACAAATGGATTCTGGCACTGACAAACAAGATAACATCTGGCACAAAGCTAGTGTGCACAACCAGCAAACTAAAACGCAAAGGAACAGATAGTGAGGATAAACCATATGCACCTCAGAAAAACAAAAGAAACCTCTAAGGATAGCTTGGGGTTCTACAGCAGGAGAAACCTGAACTGGGTTCATTAGAAATAAACAATGTCAGGGGCATACCAAAGGAAAGATAGGAGGAAGAAGTGAGTTTTGATAGAGTCTCCAGCAACACCAAGCCTAGAGTCTGTGGTTAGCCAGATGGGAGGAAGAGGCACCAGTGAATCTCACCCTTCTGTAGGAGAGTGGATTATTAAAAGAACTGCTTACCTGAGGAATTTCATGTGATGGACTTCCAAGTTGTATAGGTGTATAGCAAGACAAACTGATAAGGTGGTGAATGCAATAACCGCAAGAACAGTCAGCATTTGAAAATAATATTTTAAATTATGTTATCAGTTACTCTTGGATGTTAGTTTTCTTTAAAAGAGAAGGAATGAAACAATATAAAAGTGCTAGCAGACACTTTCAGGAAGCATCCTGTTTCCTAGGGGGAAACTGAGGAGAAGGAATAGCTCCTGGGGAACTACTGGAAAAGCCATGGTATAGGCAGCCACAATAAAGCTGGAGTCCATTAATTAACTTTGTGTCAGAGTGAGATCTTATATGGCAGATGATCTGGGCACAACAGAGCATAGAACAAAGGGCTGGGTAACTGACCTCTTTCTGAGGTCTTTTTAAGACATTGATGCATTCAAAGCCAGAATGCAATGTGTATATTTTACTGTGTATTGCACATTGCTCACTAATCCCATTGCTTGTTTCATCTAATGGAAGGACGTTTTAACAACAGAAACATTAATTCAGACGCACTGAAATACCATTGCCGGAAGCAGTTCCATCAAATTAAGAGCTCCCAGTAAAACATAACAGCAGGTACATGAATAACCAGGAAATAGCAAGAAGGTGGTAACATTTTTTCCAACTGCCTCTCTCTCTAATAAATGCCAAAATATTAAACGAACAACAATTAAATGTTTTTTTACTTGCCATTGTTACAAGCAACATCTACAATGTCTAAAATTGAGATTAGATTTTTTTTTCTTTTTCAGTACTTCGTACTTTTTACTGTATTTTGTCACTTTTATTCCCGCCCCTCCCCCCGCCCTTGTTCATGGGGCCCTGTCACATAGCCGCAAGGGACAGGAAAATCTTTCAAAACAAAACAAACCAAACCTGAAAAACTAGATTCTGAAACCACAGAGCTTGGAGATAGGTTTAAGTACTGAAGACTACTTTTGACTTTCTGAAAATTTACTGACTTTTAATTTAATTGGATCAGATGACAATGCCCATTTGATGTTCTGGACCATGGCTAACTTGTGTTATAACTGATCTTTTAACCCTGTAATTACAATTATGTAATTAATGCCTTAATTTGATAATCTTCTTCGAGATTTGAGGATATAAAACATTTGTTAATTTTATTAGCATTACGTATTATGTATTTAGTGTTACATATTTAGCTTGGGATTTTCAAATGAACCCAAGGGAGTTAGGCACCCAAATCCTACTGGAACCTATCTGAGTGGGAGTTGGCCATCTAATTTCATTAGGTCCCTTAGAAAATTCCAAGCTTAATTTTTATTTCTGTTCACCAGGCACATTGAATATTAACCTTTCAGGAAACTAAGGGGTAGATTCATACAGGTCTGGTGTCATAAAACACTTAGGGGAATTACTTCACTGACCTGGAAGACTGTGTGTATAATAAAGATGGTGGATCCACTAAACCAACATTCCACCTTCAATGTAGCATTTCTATGAAGCATCCTATGGTGAGGAAAACTACCATGTGCCTGTAAACTCCCAATATCAGCAGTACTTGACTCCCTGAAGATAATGTCCTCTGCTCCCTGTAATGGTGGGCATTCGCCTCCTGAGCACCTCCTAGCAGTTGGGAATGGTACTGAAGTCCTTTTCTTGCTCCTGCCGCCCCCTGCAGGCTGCCAACTAATCTTAGTCGGTCTTCAGCAGCTTGGCCCTCCAGCCAAGTCACAAAGTACAAATGAATCCCTCTTGACTACATCAGGAGTCCAATAAATCAACAGTCTCTTTGCCCTCACAGAGTGTTTGGCTCTGGCTTTGGGCCCTTCAAATTCAGTCTTTTGTTCAGGCTCTCAGATAAACCCTAAGCATAGGACAGGACTTATGTCATTTTATCTGTGGCTTGTAGGAGAAACCAGGCCCACTCACTATTCCAGGTTTCCACAAGGACCCTACAAACAGCAGCTATGTACTGCTCAGTTTCAATTTGTTCTTGCTTCTTCCCCAGGCCTCTTCCTTCCTGGTCCCTTTTGGCTTCACCTTTACCTCAGAGTTAAGGTTCTTAGGTTCTCTTTCTTCCTGCAAATCCAGCTAAGCAAAACACAGCCAAGAACTGACTCTGGCTATCCCTCAAGCTCCTTTGGCCAGAGAACAGTATCCTGCTTGCCCCTCTTGTCCCAGCCAGGATCTGACCTACTAAGGCCCTGCAACTCCTTGTACTTGAGCCAGCTGGGCTGTTTCCATGAGGCCTTTCTAGGCAGGCTTGGAGGAACCACCTTCCCTACTCCTTGCCTATCACTTGGCTGTTTTCTGGGGTGTGATGTAGTAGGACCACAGGGTCTCCTGTGGGAAGCCACAAAGGCCAGGGATACCCATCACACTCTGCCATTCCACGTGGGCAATTCCTCATGCTGTTCCAGAGAAATGCAATGCACCAGTCAGGATCATCCTTTAAGCAAGCAGTACCTGGATTTATATGTATGTAAATGGCTGGATGATCTGAAGAGTATAGTGTGGATGGTGCCTGCTCCCTACCTCCTTTATTAAAGGATTGTGCCCATCTTTCCTCAGTATGGCTCCCAATTTAAATACTTCACCTTTGGTTGCTTCTGAAGACCCACATGGCTTGCAGGCTAGAGGAGCCTTCTTGCATATATATGCTTCAAGGTGATAATTGCGACATTTGCTCAGACCTTACCACAGTCACCCAAAACTTTCTGTCTTCTGTAACTGGACTGCTATGATGGGGCTGTAGTTGAAGATTATTCAAAAGTATCAACTAGTGCAGAAGGTAGCGTCCTGGTAGCTTTGGTGAATTTACCATAAAAAGAGTATGCTACATCACTTCTCCGAAGATTTTAGTGTTACTTTTCAAGGTACATATTTTATTCTTTGAAACCGTACATGCTTTAGGTCCTTAAGTATATTGCTGGGCACTTCTGAGGCAACTGAGATGTAACTTGTCACCAATAGCCCCTAAATCTGAATGTCTGGAAGCTAGTCGTAGAGTATTGTTGGTGATGGATTGTTATTCTGGAATCCACTTCTCAGATGGTCCAACAGAGCCAGAGTTGTTAACTTTCAGGGACTAGCACAAAGGCTTTACCTGAGGCAGATCATTGTGACAAGTGTTCAGTTTTCTCGGATGTTCAGGTAATAGATGGAGATGTTACCTTTACAGCTAACATCTGTACATTCAGGTGCTCAGTGTTCTATTTGCAGTCAAATAATGGAAGCCTGATGTTAAATTTTGTTTTAACACCACAAGTGATCCCAGAGATTTATGCAATGAGCACACTTTTATAAAAAGAATTATTACTAAAATATAGCTTCCTACCCCATTCGTACATTGATGGTCATGTCAAGTCTGCCACATTAACAATCCTACTCTCCTAAGAACTGTGCACCCACAGACCAGGGTCCTGGCATTCATTGCCATCTTTCAATTATCATAATATGTGATAGTTACTGAGTATCTGTTCTTCCCTCAGTATGCCACATGTGCAACTCCCATGTTGATCACAAGAATTATATATATGCAGCTTCAGGAAGACTGAGGTTACCTACTACAAATGCCTATTGCAATGTATTTGTAATCTGAAAATTAACTGCAAAATAGGCATATCTATTTACTGACAAAATAAGTTTATGATCTTTTGCTCCAGTTAAGTACAACAGAGCTAACTCAGGGATTGAAGGACTGAATGATTACATTTTGGATCTTCAACAAAATATCTGATTTCCAACTGCTGGGCCAAACTGTGTTCTTTGTTTCCCCGTGTACAATCTTATTGAAGGCAGAATTGTAACCGAAAGCAGAACTTTCCACAAGCCAGAGAAAACACAACTGGACTTTCAGAGTAAAGGACAAGTTTGCAGTGTTGATAGTTAGAAAAAAAGCTCCTTTACTTGTAACCAAGCAAGTTTGATAAGGAAACCAATGAGACACAAATGTGGGAACCATTTCAATGACACTTCTGGAGTCAGATTTCAAAAGCGGTGTACCCAAAAATATTCCCATGACCTGTGAACAGAAAACTAGGAAATTTTCCCCAGCTGCAGCTTAGCTGTCTATGTAAGCTTGCCTCAATGTTTTTGAGCCTTCATCAGATGATATAGACTGGGCAATCAAGCTGTACTAGATGCTTATACAGATAGGTAAAACAACGCAGAGCAGCATTCAGTGATGTGGAGACATTAAGCCAGCTATTCCTTAGAGACTGAAGTGAACTGAATATCTCAGCAGGGGAAGAGATGTGATTTTGCATTAGGGAGTGGGTGGTGGGCATGTAGGGCAGCTAAAAAAAATAATAATAAAGCAACCCATTAGTACTTCAGCACATTTACAATAATGAAGAAAATCAGTACATTGAAGCAGGGATTTTCTTTTGTGAACATTTTTTTTCTTCAAAACAACGTGCATGCAAGCAGCAGGGCTTATACTAGAGCCCAGCATGCCATGTTTTATTACCTGTGTAAGGGAAAAGATGTTGATTTAGACCTTAAAAAGATGCTGTAACATACTGTCTCACACAGTCACAGTGCAGCAAGGCTAACACTAAAACCAGGGCCCCCACATGGGAGGGAAAAAGGGTACACTTTACTAGGGCCTGGAGGCCCTGGCAGGGCCTGGCCCAGGCTGCAACCCCCATTATCATGAGGAAAAAATTGAGGCTAAATTGTAGCTCATGCCTGAGGATATTTATAGAAACTTATTTCCCTGTATCTATGTATTTATTGTCCAGATCTTGTGAGATTTGCTGGAGCCAATCAGCAGCAGTGTTAGAGTAGTCTGAAGCACCATTCTGAACAGTGAGTTGCTGGGCCTGCTGGCCCAAGCCAGGCTCTTCTCTAGAATAGAGAGTGTGTGTTTGTGCAGTTAAACTAGGACTTGTAGTGCGAGACAGACAGAGACAGAGATTTGTGCTCCTCTCTATGACAGTCATATCAAGATCAAGAACTACCAATCCCAGAGTTCCTTGTGCATAGGCAGGAGGGAGGGACAAAGCAAAGCACCATAAGACAGTGGCAGCTGGTGCTGCTGCTTCTTCTGGTTGGATTTGAAGGCCCAAAATATATGTAAGTGTCTAATTCACTCTCAGTCTCACACACCCCCCATACTGCCATGTCTGGTGGTGACTACAAATACAAATCAGGCAGCCAAAAAGGGAACTAAAAGAAGCTAAAGCACACCAATCTATTCTCCAGTTTTTCAAATCAGACAAGGCCTTTCTGCAGTCAGGCAATATACTAACTAGGGAAGCAGATGAACAAAATCAAGATGAAAATGATTTCAATATAGAGACCGTCTGTGGCACTGGGAACTGATGACAAGGAAAAACTGCCAGAACATGAAGCACTTTTTTTTGCACACTGCCAGTGACTGTGGTAGAAGCTGAAAGAAGTTTCAGCAAGCTAGCACTCATCAAAAACTGCAGGTGTTCTACAATGGGACAAGAATGGTTAAGCCACCTAGCTATTTTGTCTATTGAGTGTGAATTTGCAAGAGAAATTGACTTTGGGGGGCTACTTCATGATTTTGCAATGAAAAAGGCCAGAAAAATAAAGCTTTCAAGTTAATTGGCCTAATTATAAAACGTTTGCTGTCACATTGGTCCATTAGAATAAAAAAATCAAGACATTGACAGGATATAATACCTTTATAATGACCAAAAAGTTACAAAATAGCAAACTTGTAGGACTCTCAGCTTGGGTGTTATGTTAAACAAAAATAGCAAAGGGGGGCATTTTTCAGAAATGTAGAATAGGTAACAGTAATTTCAGAATTTAAATTTTTTCATGGCTCATGAGATTGCATGTATGAGATGAGGGATTGTGGTATGTGTGTGAGAGGGGGCCCTTGTTACAAGTTTGTACTGGGCCCGAAAAAATTATGCTTGGGCCCTAAATAAATTTGTACTAGCATGTAAAACCAATGGTGGGAGGGGTATGCGACAGGGCATGCTGGCCCAGCATAGTCCTGTTACTGATTTCAGGCCCCAAAAGGAGGTATTTTGGGAACCGTAGTTCCCAAAGAATATGAGATCTATAAGCTAGAGGGGAACAGCATGCTGGGAAAGAGGGTGCACACATAACTAGCGTGCATTTCCTCCCTGTGAGACAGAGCAGGGGAGGGAGTAAGATCTGTAACAGGTCTCTCTGCTGAAGTCAGGAAAGGAGTAGACTATAGATCCCTCAACTGAAGGAGGAGACTGAGAAAGGACATGAGCTCTGGGTCTCTCAATAAAAAGGGAGGAAGCCAGAGAGCAGCAAAAGGGACCTGGGTGCAGGCTAGTAAGGGTTTTGTGGACGATACACTTAGGAGGGAGTACCCCTGGGGGGAAATGAAGCAGGGATAGATTGGGAGGCCTCTTCATTATTTATATCACAGAGCTTGAGTTCATAGAAAAGGAAAACAAGAATTCCCCTACACCTCAGAGACTTCTAGGTGGTGGTGGGGCACTGATGTCATATCCTGCAAGAAGGGAAAGGGAGAACAAAACAGACAAAGGAAGGGTGGTGGCTGTGGGAGAGTCTGGATAAAAACTGGCAGAAGCCCCTTTCCCTCCCATACAGCCAGGGAGAAAGAATTCACAGAGTGCCCATGACCCAGGGTGTGAGGATGGAGAAAGGTTGATACAGGCTCAGTGGCTCAGAGGAGAGAACAGCTATCGAGACGGTTTGGTTTGGATTTCCACTGCTATGGCTTAAGTCACCAACAGCCACTCTCCTTGGCAGTAACAGCCTTGTACGTCTTAGATGCTGGTTATGAATTATTAGTACATGCCAGGGACAATATATTCTGCCCTAGTACTTGGACAAGATGACCTGTTTTTCTGAACATGAACAGCGCTTAGTGACGTGAAGTACTGTATTTGCTGACGTTAAGTCTATTGTAGTTGATAAGACATTTGAAGTTGCCCAAGTGAAGTTTCAAAAATGAGACGACTGGTATACAGGAATAAATTATCTTTGATGATGCACATGGACTTAGCGACATGCACAAATCCCATTAGCAATAATGGAACTGTAAGACTTAATCCACATGATGCATTAACAATGAAAATGTATCCCACTTAGTTAATAAAGAGAAAGCAAACAATTTCACTTGATTTTTACAGCATTCAATTCCTTACTAATTATTCCATAGAGGCTTTTATCATTACACATAGCCTCAGATGCTTTAAATGATTTAATTCCTTCACCTTATGTTAAATCTTGGCCTTTAAATTATAAATAATTAATTGTCAACACCACTGTTAAGAACTGACATTTGTCTTGATATTAACAGTATATCTTTCATTCTTTTGGGGTTTTACACCTCCAGTTAGGAAATATGGCAGTGACAGTATATTCATACTTGATTTTGTGGTTGAATTACACTAGTTTCCTTTGCTATTCTAACCACAACTTTTGGGAGTATTTGAAACCTTTCCAATAAAGAAAGGAAATTGAGCTGGCAGAAGCATGAAATTTTAAGTTGCAAAATGACATAGGGTGAAGTCATGAAATCTTAGCTCTGTCATTTATCCAGGCCTTAGGTATTAAGTAAGCTGTTGTTCAAGAAATTTAGTTTCTTGAAACCCACACTAACACTGATACCGTCAATAAGCACACATTCAGATTGTTAACAACCACATTAATTATATTTTTTTCTAAAAATAGTTGTCTGTGTAATATAGTCACTATAATGCATACCATACATCTCCAAGAGAGTCAGTAAAATTCCAAACCCAGAAAGACAAGGCAGGTGAAGTAATATCTTTTTTTGGACCAACTTCCGTGCAGGAAAGAAGTTTTTGAGCTTATACAGAGTTCTTCTTCAGGCTTCTTCACCCCCAAGTCCCTGCTGAGTCATGCATTTTACGGAGCTCAACTGGACCTCAGAATCAGGCTCACAATCTTGATTAGTGCATCTGGAAACTAGTGAAGTAATTTATGCCCAACCTACAGTGCTGTTTATTCTATTTGTATCGGATATTAATGTTGTCTTATTTGATGCCTCACAGTTTACAGAGAGTTTGTGCTTTACTTACCTTTTTCTTGCACATCATGTTGCCTATTTATGTAAACCTGTCACTCTGTGTGATTTGTATATACAAAACTTCTTTTACATTATATACACTGGATTTCCTAAAAAGAAAAATCTAGTGCTATATTTCTAGATATGCTCTAGAGCAGCCAGATCAATGTGTTAAATATTTTGAAACTGTCCAAGCTATAGTATGTAACTCACTGTGTCTCAAGCGCTCGGTAAACACAAAGCAGACCCTCCAGCTTTTGCAGAAGGCTTCAGCAGGATAGGCTGCTGTGAACACATCACCTTATACATAAAAAGCTCCACTGCCTACCAGTGATTCTTATGCCAATTCTATGCCTTGATCCCAATTTTTCAAAGTTATCCATGGATGAGGATACAGCAACATCAGTAAGCACATCACCAGCCAAAGTAACGGCACTCATCTTGGTCACTGCAGCTAACAAAACCAAGAACATTAGAGCTGGAGAGATAGGTGAAACCTTGGTCCTATTGAAATCAACAGATGTTTTGACAGTGAATTCCAGCATGGCCAGTATTTCACTCCAAGCCGTCGTGGCTGAGGGGGGTAAACTGTGAAATGAGCAATTAGAGGATATTAGAACAACCCAAAGCTCAACTGCTTCCAGAACACATTGCAATATCCTGCCTTTTGATAAAGGCTTCCCACCATAGCTGGAAGGCTCGGATTTGAAAGTAAAATAAAACCCACAACTGAAGCCTCATGGAGCTTCCTAATGCATGTGAAGGATCCTCCATGAAGTCCAGTATGGACCTAGTAATGCAGCTGTAATTTATCCAGCCAGCGCTTAGATACAAAAGTGATGGGTATTACAGAAAACCCTTGGATACATACCTGCCCAGAGTAATGCTTAGTGTGAACTGAGTGTGTTGGAATGTGAGCCATAATTCTTTGCTTCCTTCTGTGGTTAAGAATCTTTACCCAAATATGCCAGAAAAAAAACCAATTGCCTTAGGCTGTAATAGCGTACAGCCATGGAGATGAACCAGCTGGACATTTTGAGGGTTTTCTTTTTTTAAACTACATATGTGAAATGTTTTCAGCTGTCAGTGGATTAAATGCATGTAGTAAGACAAATCTGAGAGCTTTCTTAGGCCACTCTCCTCCTGCCAAGGGCGCTCCGTTTTGAACATCTCTGAGTGGAAACAGCTCACTGAGTTGCTTCTCCTTCCATTTACCCTGGCTTGTGCCCCTGGGAGAGTTATTTTGTAAAGCTCAGCATTGCCTGCCCATATTTCTCCATTTAAGTATGAGCTTTATTTATGCCTTGGGCTGTCTGCTCAAGTTGTTAACTGTGACAGTTAACCTGAAATCCCATTTTTCATGGATGGCTCCTCATTATCAGGCTACGTCTACACTACAGACCATACAGCAGCACAACTGTAATGCTGCAGCTGCGCCGCTGTAAGACCACTGTAGTGTATAGCTGCTATGTGTGGATGGAAGAGAGCTTTCCTGCCAGCATAATTAAACCACCCCTCAAGCAACGGGTGAGCAGTGATAGTTATGTCAGCGAGAGACGGTCTCTCACTGACGTAGCATTGTCCCCACCAGTGCTTTTGTTGGTAAAACTTGTCGGTCGGGGGGGGGGGGGGGGGGGGTTTTTTCACACCCCTGACCGAAAACATTTTGCCAACAAAGGTGCTACTGTAGACAAACCCTCAGTCTCTTCACGGAATCTGGGCTTCATGGTTATGTGAATGTCACAGAAGGACTATGCTGAAAGTACTTCTAAACTAAAAAAACCCACAAAATTTCATTTCCATTTGTTCCCATCTCCATGAGCATGAAGATCTTTGTCCCTGCTAGTGCTGCAAACCTGCTGAAGATCCTCCTCTGAAGTGGGGCTGTCACTGTTACAGCAGCTCCAGATTTCACATCTCTCTGCTAATAAGATAAAAGGCATCCAAAGCAATGAAGAGAGCAACTGCCTGGAAGTACCACAGAGGAGGTGAGACAGTGCTCACAGATCCCTTTGAGAACTCAGAGCTGCCAGGCAGTGCTACGGTAACCAGATGCCATGGGATTGTCTTGAAATTAAAACACAGCTCCATTTTCAATAAAACCCTCTGAGATACCAAAATTGTCCCTTTTAACCAAGTAATTCTTTATAAACTAGGACATCTGGTGACCTTAAGGAAGGAGGGTAATTAGTCACATTCCTGTAATCCTCTCTCCTTGAACTATCAGTGGTAATAATAAGCTAATATTGGAATACCTGACAACACATTATATCAGTTGCAGTAAAAAAAATGTTTTATCCATTTTGTCTTTTCTGACAGAATTGCATTTCACCCACATGACCCATGTCTGAAATTTTTTATATATATTGCTAAAGGAGAATTTGTTTTTCTTACTGGGTTGGAATACATGATCCATACTAGAAAATGCTTCATTTTCAAGTGTATTTGCAACATGGATGGGAGACAGACATGTCTTCTCCTCCCAATCTCAGAGACACCCTAAGCCACCAAATTTCCTAGTTTAAAGAAGAACTGATATACATTTCAGATAAGCATCTGCAAACCCAAAGCTATATATTTCATTAGTCTATCTAATTTATGTTAATATCTCCACTAAAAGGAGTGTGAATATATATGAAATTCAGATATAATTGAAATCTGGCCACATGAATCAGAAAATGCTAAAATCTTGTAAAATGATGCTGAATTTAATCCAAAGTAACATTTTCCTTTTCTCTCACTTCTGCTTCCAACAAGGAGCAGAAGTAGTGACGCTCACCAGGAGAGAGCCCCGTCCACTTTTACTGATTTCAAGTGGTTTGGTTCATTCTGGGAACATGATTATAGCCTCCAAAATGAATTGCTGAATTTTGTGGTTTACCATCTCTAGTTTCAAGATAAATAACTAAAATTCATAACCTCAAGATCCACAGTAAAAAAAAAAAAAGAATTGGAGTCCTGCCAGGGTAGAATTTGGCACTGAATGCATTTGAAAAGGACTCACTTAAAGGAACTTTAACTTTTACTTTGAAACACAAAGTACTTTTGTGAGGAAGTCTTGAAAAGCATAATTTTGAACTATCAGTATAAATCTGCACAAAATGCAATTGTGATTTCATAAAGTTTCACAAGGCTGTCTTACGATTTCCTCCCCTCTTCCAAATGTCCCCTCCAACAATTTTTGTATCACATCGTACATCTCACTTAATCAATTCCCTGCCCTTTCAGGGGCCTCAGGCATTGGCACACCTTGGTCTTCCTGTTTTCTTTCTGTAGCACATATACTTTAGTCTCCCAAGGGTTGTAATATTTTTGGTCTAATTCTGGTTGTTGAACTTGGTGTGGGGGTGGCTGGGTGGTATTTAGTGGCCTGTAAGATACTGGATGTCAGACTAGATAATCTGATGGTCACTTCAGCCTTAAACTCTGTAAATCCATTTTTGTTTGAAATTCAGCTAAATCAATTTTCATTTGCAATAGGATGTAATTCATGTTATATCACAATGTTTATTAAAAGTATTGTAATAAAAATTACAAAAATATCACTAGTAGATAAATTCTGCTAAAATATTAGCAGTTCAGCTTTTCTTTTACACTATTTTACAATGAACAGTTATATAAAATTTGCACTTTTAAATGTGTGTAAAATATAGTACACTTAAAAACATTTTCATAGCAATCACCATCTGCATTGCTGGCGCTGCAAACAGACAATGGACCTTCTCGCTGTTACAGACCCTCACCTCCAGCTCAGGGTTTATAGTTCTTGTCCATTATACACACTACCGGTGCAATCCACATGGATGTGAAATGTTGTTTAGATAGTATATCTATAGTCGCTTTGGTGGATAGCAATACTTAGTTAACATTAAAGCATAAGTCACCTGTACCTGAAATTTTCAGAACGCTGAGATTGTAATACTGAAGTGAGAGATAAATTATGAAAGTATGTAAGACTCAGGCACACATTACAGTAGGACTGCATAAATGGCCATAATTATAAGATGAACTTACCTTAGTCTGTAACTCCTGAATGCTGTGAATGTGTGTGTGGAAGAGGCACACCTTGCTTACTTGTAAAGGGAGTGCTTTTTCTCCACCCCCTGTGGATTTTTTTTTTTTTTTTTTTTTTAAAGTACACTGCTGCCCTGAAGAACAAAAGCGAGCGAGGCAGCTGTACACAGAGAAAGGGGGCTTTCCTGAATGTAAAACACTCACCAGATGGGGCAATGTGGAGAGTTTGGGGATGGAAGAGAGGTATTCATTGGTTTGTTTTAAGAATAAACCCTGTAAATGAAAGACAATTCCACAACGTTCTATTCTGGGGGTTTTACATCTTTCTTTGTAGCTTCCAGTTCTTACTACTTTTGGGGATGAGGTAGCAGACCATACGGACCACTGTTTGCATTTGCTATGGCAGTTCCTGTGTTCCTATTCCTTACAGTATTGTGCCTATTCAAGTCAAAGTAACCTCTACACTTTGTGGACACTTCTGGCTACACAGATAGAAGTCAGTGGGACTACTCCCAGGGCATACAGTTAAGCGTGCATGTAAATTTTAGCAAGATCAAGACCTTAAGCATGTGCCTAAGTCCTACTGAAGTCAAAAGGACTTTAGTCTGTGCTTAACTTTGAAGAACATGCTTAAGTGCTCTCCTAACTCTGTTTTTCTTACACTCTGTTAATCACATACATATGCCAAAAGAGGTTCAACAGGTATAGGGGATATGATGGAGGAATATTTGAGGATTAAACAGTTTCTATATGTAACCCCCTTCTTTTTCTGGGTTACTTGGGAGCAGGCAACACTGTGCAAGGGCGCCTAAGGTTGCTGAAAACAAAGGAAAACCTGAGTATCCCAGTGATGATGTACGATAGGTGGGAATCCTCTATGCACTCTCTGCTGCAGTCCCTTTACTCCTAAAGGAATTTAAAATTGGCAGTGCCTCCACATGGCTGGACCCTGTACACGCTCAATAGAGGGCCTTCGGAGCTTCCAGGACTAAACCTAGTCTAATAATTATAATAATCTGAGACATAGGTCTAACTCAACAATTGCAATTATGCAAAGTAAACATCCGATATACTTAAATTAGAGTTAACACACCTTTACTTAACAAATTAAAGAAATATGGCATAACAGACTGAAATTAAATACCACTACTATTTTAAATCCACAGGGGCAGTTGAATAAATCAATTAATAAAAATAGTATACTGTAATAAATGAAACTTGTCTAGCTGGCATTTACACTGCCACTATTTACCCTATCTCCGGAGTGAACACTCCCCTAGGGTTTAGAGCCCTAATCCCTTGCTTGCGTGGGCGCGCTTGGAGATCTTAAGAAGGAGACAACACTCTGTTCGTTCAGTGTATCAGTTCAGTCAAGGTATCAAGCTGAAGATTTGGAGTTGGCCCAACCAAATGTCTGTAGTTCTGGCCCTGCTCAAAGAGACTCTCTCTCTGCCTCTTCTCAGGCCCAGTCAAAGTCTCTCTGCTGTGCCCCTTCCTTTACAAGCTCTGCCCCAAACAAAAAAGTTGGGGGGCACTCACACCACCTTCACTGCAGGCCCACCTCAGTCTGATCCAGGCTCAGTTCTTGCCCTGGCTTGGGCAATGCCACCAACCTCCGAAGCTCCCTGCTCGATCAAAAACTCCAAGAGGTTCTCAACAGCAGCTTCAGGACCCCCAGCAGCAGTCAGCAGCAGCTTCCAGCCTAGGCCGTGCTCCACCCCAAAACCCAAAATGGAGTCTCCACATCCTTTTTTCTGAGTTTCCTGGAAGGGGAAGAATCAGTCTCCTTTTTCCCCAAGGCATCATGGGAGTTGTAGTCTCCTAGGATCTTCCCAACTGTAAAACTCTCAATTAAGTTCCAAGGCCCCTGAAGTACAGAGTGCACACATATGCTTCCGAATTTGTCCACTGGATCAGTGTTTAATAACTTGCCAGTTGAGTTTAGAACTGGTATTTCTTCCTAGCTCTTTATAGCTAATATTAATAAGCACTTGTTTGACCACATTTTAATATATATATATGTTCATGGTATACAATTACCACTATGAAAAAAGTATTTAGGTATAATTAATCCATGTATGAAAGTTAGCCAGACCCTCTGGCCAGAGATGATATATAATACTTTTATTGGCTATACTTTTGTTCAGAACTTCCATTGTTTGGCTCTGTTGTTTTTCCTTACATTAGGGTGTATTAGCTTTATAGGACCATAAACAGAAAAGTACAGCGATCTAAGGATCCAAGAGTGGGTTCAGTAATATAGTAATCAGATAATATTATTATAACATTACAATATTAAGCTTTCAAAAAAATATCTTAGATAAACATTTTGCAACATCATGTCGAAATGGCAAAATTTTGAACAGAAAAAGGGATGATAAAATATCAGAGAAAAAGGCTTTTACTGATGCTTTTAAATTATCCTGAAATTATCCTAACAAAAGTTATTATGTTTGTATGGATGCATACTATGTTTGTCATTGTCACTCTACAAAACAGCAGCAATCAGTGAAATGAACCATTGAATTCCATTATATTGCAGCACTCATCCTTACAATTTAACACTTTCTCCAATAGATCCAGTCAATATTTTAGCCGTGCCCATAAGCAGTTAAAGTTATTTCTGAATATATCATGTAAGCTCTAAGTTAGAGGGTCCCGCAGAATAAGTTTACATTTTGGAGCCTTTACAATTTTAGATCATTCATACTTAACATTAGAAGGTATATATGATGTTTAAAAACAGACTCAACATTGCTATGGGTAGTTTCCTTTAGTTGTTAAATATAACATTTACAATTTTATATGTAGACTTTAAAATATGTCTAAAATTCTGAAAAGTATATAAATACAAAATATGTCAAACCTCAACCCAAAAGAATGCCAAATTTAGGATATTTAAATAACAGGAAGATTATACATACTTCAGTGAGCAAGAAATGCATAAAATTATACACATTTTTAATTAATAGTAATATTGCCAATACGTTAGGTTTGGTGCATTAAACATGGTTATGAAACATAGGTTATGAAAGTAATCCCGAGTGTATTTATCTTCTAGAAGACAGAGCAAATGTCCATCCAATGATGATGGATTTTGTTTATGCTACATTTTGTTGAAAAAAGTTATTGAAGAACTTTTTTAAAGCTGTTTTCATTAAATACATGTCAAGATACACTCATGTACTTTGGTACAGAGAACTCCAGCCCAGGTTTAAAGTTCAGCACATGCTTTGATGAACTGGAATCAAGTGCTTGGTAACTTGGAAGATTGAGCCTTTCTTAGGGTCAGATCTGGCACCCACTGAAGTGAATGGGAAAACTCCCATTGACTTGCATGATGCAGTATCGGCCTCTTATCACTCATTAGCTAGTCATTTTTTCCAAAAAAGACTGCAACTCATTTCCACTCTGGAAGAAGCTGTACAGGATTGTACAGTATGCTATGGAACTTAGAAGAAGACTAAGAGTGGCCCATAAATATATTATGTGGTTACTCAAAGACCAAATGTCACTGCGACCTTCAAAAGCACACAGTGCACTAAAAGCACTGAGTCAGCCAAAATGCAACTGTACCCTGTACATGTGAACAATGAGAACTTGGGAGAAAAATACCAGAAGGCACTCTAGGAACGTGCCATGCAAAAGCCAAATGTCACTTGAAAGCAAAGCCAGTTCACACTCTCATGCTTATTCAAGGCTAAAGTGGTCTTTATTATTTTTAAAGGTTTTTTACATGCCTCTGTTTGGGGAAAGCATTTAAGCACATGTACAATCATGTGGTTAAAGTGCTGTAGTGATTAAAGATGCTTTCTTGAATCTGGGGGAGGGGATGTCTAAAAAGTTAATATTTAAAATTAAAAGTGAGTCATTAATAGCAGTGATGATTGGTACTTTGCATCCTGAAGAACCTCAAAAATGCTTTTTCCCAAATGAGTCTCCTTTAAAGAAAAATATTTGAAATAGTTTGAAACAACAAATTTGAAGCTCCCTCCCTCCCATCCCCCCAATACTCCTAGGGTTAAGAAAATGTTTGTGAAACAAAGTCAAATGTTTGGTCCACACACTTTGCAAATCTATTTCAAAGTTGTTACATTATAAAAATACATTATTTGGCAATATTCTGATATTTGTGTGATTCAGCACCATTAGATCATTACTATCCTGTAAGAGAACGGTCATCTTCCTTAGATAGCTGTATACAAGATTCTTGGAATAGTTTAATTTCCTGGCCTAGATAATTTGATTCCAGAAACAATACTATTGAATATCTAACAACTTGTGTTAAAATCACTAGTAATTTTACTCACACACAAAATAATTGTCTAGTAGAAGACAAGCTCAGAAGGTGAATATAGGATAAAATCCTACAGGGGTTTCTGACATCACAAATGGTAGTTCTTGAGGCAATTATAAAATCATAAGAGAGCATGATTTCAGGTGAGGAATAAGCGTCAGGAGCAGAGGATAACAGTCAATTATCCTTGACCTATAATGAGGGAAGGTCTCCTAGCCCCAAACACAGTCAGTTCTCAAACAAAAGAATCCTTTAATCTTGAACTTTCTGTGTGACATCAGAACAACAATCTCCGCAGCATTTTGAAAACTACAATGAGGGGATAAATAAGAACAATCAAAGAATGGCTGTTGCAGAAGAAATTAAACCTCTGCTGCAAAAACAAATAAAAGCCACAGAGAGGGAGCCAGAGAAACTAAGATTTGGGGGGGAGGGGAGAAGAAAGGGGGAAGATGAAATAGAACTTAAACTGTGCTCTAATAAATGCAGTATTTGAAAGGGATTTTAATAATTAAATTTCATCTTTAAGAAAAGCAGGTCATTTAAAATAATTTCATAGAAATTAGGTGGTTGGCTTTTTTTTTTTTTTTTTTTTTTTTTAAAAGTGTGCACCAAAAGTCTTCAATACTACAAAGGTTTTGCTGAAATTTACTAACTGTGCATGAATGCATATTTCAGAGTTTCAGAAGTGATGTTTACAGGAGATCTTTAATTTCACATCACTTTGGATATTTTTACTTATACCCATTCTCCCATGACCTGAGCATTAACACTGGGGGAAAAAGCAGAGGGAGAGAGAGTGAGCACACGTGCATGCTATGAAAAATTGAGTTACTAGGATATCACCACACATAGTACAGGGCTTAGGATACTTACCTCCAAGCTCTGCATTCAGTAAAAAGAGAACCCAATGTTCCCCACTCCTCTGTTGAACTATGTGTTGCAAAATTTGCACAAATACATTTAGAGGAAATCCAACCTTAGATACTTATTTAAAAGATAATGCTGTGACACAATTTTTAGATGTCTAGATAGTTACTGATCAGCAATATTTCATTAAGGTGTCAGCTTACAACCCATCAGAAGTAACTGATAACTGCAAGGCAACTATATTCTATGTCTACATTTTAACTACATGCATCATTTTACTAATACAGTTGACCCTGTTATTCAAATGTGAACCTATTATGGCTTGGCCAAATAGAATCATAGAGTTGGAAGCTACCTCAGGAGGTCATCTAGTCCAACACCCTGCTCAAAGCAGGACTAACCTCAACTAAATCATCCCAGCCAGGGCTTTGTCAAGCCGCAGTTTAAAAACCTCTAAAGATGGAGATTCCACCACCTCCCTAGGTAACCCATTCCAATGCTTCACCACCCTCCTAATGAAAAACTTTTTCCTTATATCCAACTTAGACCTCCCCTACTACAACTTGAGACCATTGCTCCTTGTTCTGTCATCTACCACCATTGAGGACAGCCTAGCTCCATCCTCCCTGATGGTTAAAGGCTATCAAATCCCCCTCATTCTTCTCTTTTGCAGACTAAACAAGCCTAGTTCCCTCAGCCTCTCCTCATAAGTCTTGTGCATGGGAGGAATTAAAAGAAAAAAATCACATTATCTTAGTGCCATATTCTAATACTTTAAACTCATGCTGAATGAACAATTCCAGTGAAGTAAGGTACTATCACAGTTCAGGGCAAGTGGCCCTCAGTGGTCTGGCAAGGGCACCTACTCTGAGGTTTCAGGTCCACAGCTATCACCTCTCCTGGGTCGGATACACGTTTCTCCCTGCTTATCGGGGGTTTTCCAGGCTATGCACTTTCCTGCCTACACTGTGAATTCCCCAGCAAAGTAGAGTAAACAGGCCAGCATCTCTGCTTTGCTTTCTCTTTGAAGGCTATGAACAGGATAATTGCCCCAAGTTTTAAGTTACCACACAGCTCTTCCTAAGCAAGTACATTTATTCTTAAGGTAAAAGTGCTCAGTAACTTGGAAGATTGATCCTTTCGTAGGGTCAGATCTGGCATCCACTGAAGTGAATGGGAAAACTCCCATTGACTTGCATGATGCAGTATCGGCCTCTTATCACTCATCAGCTAGTCATTTTTTCCAAAAAAGACTGCAACTCATTTTCACTTTGGAAAGAGCTGTACAGGATTGTACAGTATGCTATGGAACTCAGAAGAAGACTAAGAGTGGCTCATAAATATATTTCCTTGAAATGAAGCTTTTTCCAATAATATGAATCAATCATACATCAGAAAGATAATGGTCAATTTTTTCCATAGCTGTGCCAATTTACACCAGTAAAGAATGTGATCCAACATATTTTACAGTAAAATAGGCTGTAAAGTTACTAGGTGAGTCAGGGAAGATTTGCAAGAGCCACAGGAAAAAGCTTTGGGCAGGGGATGGGAAGAGAAGGACACGCTTCCTTAGTAGGAAAGTCCTGTGCAGTTGCAACCCAGCCAACATTTGCAAAGGCTAACTGGGAGAGGGAAAGCACCATGGTTTGGAATGGAACTCATGAGCTTCAGGGGGAAGATCCTGGGTACCCCAGGGGACCCTTAAGAGATTAAATGAAAACCAGAAGGTTCACTCCTTTGGTGGGAATTTGGAGAATGTGCAAGAGCTGCTGGGGAAGTTCAGGGAAATGGCATTAACTTCCAGGCCTGAGCAATTTGATAAGAGAGCCCCCACCCCGAAGACAGGCTCCAGATATGTGGTCTGTACCTGAAGCATGTGCCGCAAGGCACAAAATGCCTAAAATCTGTCAGCGCCAGCAAGCAAAGAGAACAAGAGATTCAACATTTGGATCCGTTCAGAGGAGTCTGGTGAGAGTCCCACAGGGGGAGCTTGACTAGATAACCTGTGATATACCAGCCAAAGATCTGGCCCATAAAGTATAAATAAATGATCCATGGATATCATCATCAAAGTGTTAATAAATTATTTACTTGTAAACATTTTCAAATATGAATATCATGAAGAAAAAAAGAAGGCAGGAAATGTATCTTTTTTTGAGCTTTCTAAGCTGAATTTATTTTTTCTTATTCTTAAAAATATCTGATGTTTGCACATGGAGTAGTTAGTATTAATTCAAAACAAGCAACTTTAGTAGTCTAAATTGACACAAATATAGCTACACATGAGAAAGGTTTCCCCATAAACAGAATAGATTTTCTGCTGGAGGGAAAAAGCAAATTTTGTTCCAAAATTAAATGCACATCTACATTAAAATCTAGAGCTCTGTAAATTATTTTTGGTAAAAGCCATGTAGTCTTATTTGAATTATTTTTCTTTTCCTTTATTTAGGTAAAAAGAATAATGGAAAGAGAGTTGGCAAAATCCCTTTCAATCTTTGCAAAATTAATACTTAATTAGATGGTGTTAGATCTCCTTGAAGCTGAGAATCCAGGAATTCAATATCCCAATTATATAATTTTGGCTCCAGGCTGTTTTTATAGGTATTACTATGAGAACTCACTCCCCATCATTCTTTTTTCTATAATTGTAATGACAAATACAATCTAGAGATGAATGAGCTAAAGTAAGAATTGTCCCAAATCTTTAACCTAAACATAATAGTTTTATGAACTTTAAAAAAAAAAAAAAAAACACTGGTCTGTTTTAAGATGGGCCAGAAAGAACTGTAAATCCCAGATTACAAATTTGACTCAAATAGTTGCAGTTGAAAGTTCATGTAACTAATTTAAGTGTAAAAACCCCTCAAACAAATCCCAGCCATTATAAAGCCCTAAAATTAAGTGCAAAGGGTAAATTTACAAGCAATTTAAACAGAAGGGCTCATCCAGGGTAAATCCATAAGAACTTTCAGGACTTTCAGGAAGGGAATTGGGGAAACCTTCCAACCCCATTAGAGGCTGGAGGCTCGTCAGGGCATGCTCTCACCCCCATCTTCTCCAGCCTTATATGACTTCCTAGAGGCATACACTTAGTAAAAAGATCTTAGGTTACCCTCTTAAACTACAAATACTTTAAGAGCTCTTTACAACCATACAACCAACTGTAGCCCTTAGGATGCTTGGTCATCAACTAGTTATTGTCCCTGCACCTAGGTCTCACTAAATGAATCCAGTAAAGTATGTTTTATCTGTTGTCATCTTCACATTTTTTGCCACAAAGTACACATTTTTTTGGCACAATACCAAAAAAAAAAAAAATCCTTATGGTTTCTATCTGAGGAGTACAGCAGTAAAAGTCAGTTTCTGGTAAATAAAGCAAGCAACAAAGGATGTTTTTAAAGCAATACTTTTCAGAGGAGGTTTTTTCAAGTGATTACATGGATGGTAAATGTACATCTTAGCATTTGGAACTAGTGGCTGAGTATATATTGTAGCCAATTTGAGGGATGCAGCTGTTCTAATAAAAAATATTTGCAGCATGTAATTGGCCACGAACTCCAATCCTTGTTTACCTTGCAGTAATGTCAGAACAGCTGCTGATCTGAGCATATTACTTAAGTAAGTTTTTATCAAGAAATGGATGTCTCTGGACAAGTATGGAGATATGGAGCTTATCAATTCTGAATTGCCAATTCAGCTTTAACTAAGCTTGACCCTACAAAGTTCCTTGCCATCTTCTGGCTCTTCAGTTGGCATAGTTCCTATAGATGTATTCATATAACAGAAACTATCATCAAAATAGAAACCCTTGTTTGCTGTCTCAGCAGTGGCCAAAGGCTGGATAAACCCTAGAGATTGGATTAGCCTCCCACACCAATTATTTCAGTTCAGGTACAAAGCACACTGGAAGGATAACAAGACTGGTGGAAGCCTGCATTGCCACTGCTCATGCAGCACTATTCTGTGGTTAAGTGTCAGCTTTGCAGCTGTCAGTCCAATAGGTGGATGCAACAGACAGACAGGAAAGCACAAAGAAATAAGACAATATCACCTTCTAAGCTACCTATTTGTCAAATAGTAATTGTGACCTTATTTTTCAGTGTTTGTCAAGAGATACATTTTCAAAGCACCGACTTACTTTTAACAGCACAAAATAAAGAAAGAAATAACTTTTGGATTTATTTTATTTATTTATTTATTTAATGGAAAAAAGATATGCACACTATTTACCCCACAGAAATAAAAGCCTAATTCAAATGATGCAGTCTCTTGAGGCAGTTTGTTTTACATATTATACATATTTATGAATGTTTTTAAAGTGAAAAATATCCTCCAGTCATCCAAATACAAATTTAAGTATGTTAGTAATCTTCCAGATTCAAAACCCCAGCTCAAAAGAACTGATTTTGTGTATAGTCAAGAGCCACTGTTCTGGGGATTTAATTCTTCCAGAACAACAAAATGATTAAAACACTTTGACCTGAAGAGGGACCTCTTCTGCCATCAATACATGCATGACTCCCATTAATGGGCCTGAGTGTTAGAGATACATTCTTTGATCAATACACACCCTAACTGCTCACCGCTAGCATAATTCTGCAAGGAGCAAAGAACACTCAACCCCATTTGCATCAATGGAAACTGAGGCCTCTCGTTATTCTGAAGAAACAGGACATTTTCGCAGGATGGGATCACATTGCTTACAATATTATTTAAACTATCGTCAGTCATAAAATGGAGTTCCTTTACTACTTACAAGGCCAGTAAAATATTTTCTCACTGTTTGGATTTAAATGCATTTGTAGAGAAACTTGCACCCTCAAAGTGTGATACTGGTATAGTAAATGTACTATGATTATGGAAATCCCTGCACCCTGATTTGCTAATGGGTGTCAGGGCACATTTGCTAATGTGCATATTGTACAATTATATTTCAGTAAATGTGCTCTGAATGCTTGAGTTAATTTCCATTTCATTGCAATAGAATTTAGAACAGTGTTATCACTTTCTACAGTTTCTTATTGAGTTCTGAATCAAATGTTAATCCAGCCATTTCATATTAACTGTCCTAAAAAACCCTGTGAATATCATTCTGCTCCTGGTTTTCCATTCATACTTAAAATTTTTCTTCTGTATTTGCCTCTTTGTGGTATTATCATTTCTTAATAAAGTTTATGAACAGAAAAAGAATATGGGACTAAATGTCAAAATATAGCATCCAAAATGGTCAAATTCTATTCCAATAAAAAAATTTAAGCCCAGGACACACAGACACCATTGATACAACAAAATATTAAAAATAAAGGGTAATATTTATCCAAAGTGCTTATGCTCACTTCTATATTGAATATTGTATTTTGGCACATGTATGGTAATCATTTGTAAAATTACTTATATTAAAGAAGCTATACAAATTGTGAAGTGATAAACATAACCTACAGTGTATATAATGGACAGCAACACCATAAGGTAGTATCTATATTACTGTTACTAAGAACAATTTAGCATAGAATTTGCAGTATATCTGTAATTATAAGCAATGAATGAAAATAATGATTTATATAAGGAAAGATTTTTTACAAACACTGAAGCGTTGTGTGAGCATTTCTTATCCCTAATCTTACACACAGTATGGGGAACAATGAGAGGAGACATTGGATGAAATGAAAAAGAACTCTAATGGGTCTGTATCAATTGACCAAAAGGATACTGACATGGCTTTTCTTGTAACAGTTGCCTGAAGGAATTCACTGTTCTATAACATGTTGCTCTGTATTTTTCTCCACAGACTGTAAGAACATCTCAGTACTGAAAAGGGCATTCAGTCTTTAATTCTACTTCTTGAAATGAAAATCAGCTACTATTTTGTAAGCATATTGAGGCACATGTACAAACTTATTAAGGAAAAATGAAAAACCCTATATTTAAATAATGTTAAATTTGTGACACCAAATGAGTCACTGGTGTTAGTGATAGGATACAGAATTTTTCCACAAGGTCCCAGCCTTGCAATCACCTCTGCCCTGGTTGGAGTTCTGTTTCAGGCATTTCTCCTGAAGTTGATGAGCTGCCAACACCATGTCTGTGGTCCCACGACCTTTCCTGAAGCAACACTGACTCTCAGGGAG
The DNA here is from genome assembly GCF_026122565.2 of Emydura macquarii macquarii. NCBI lineage: Eukaryota > Metazoa > Chordata > Testudines > Chelidae > Emydura > Emydura macquarii. The sequence continues at coordinate 4,506,229 of NW_027132983.1, read as the reverse complement.
GAGCCCTTGTTCAATGTATTGCACAAGGTGATTCAGTAAAACTCTAGCAAGAATTTTGCCAGCTATTGACAACAAGGAGATGCCCTGAGAGTTGTTGCTCTCTGCTTGTTCAAGTGAATGATGGATGCATCCTTATACTCCTGGGGTATAGTTCCTTGAATCCATGTTGAGTGTAAAAATTCAGTCAGTTTCAAAACCATGTGCAAACCTCCAGCCTTATAGACATTTGTTGGTGTAGCATCTGCTCCAGGTGCTTTACTGTTTGACAGCAGATCAATCGCTTTCACAGTTTCACTCAGCATTGGAGGATCAGCAAGAAATATGTTGATATCTATCTGGGAAAGTTGATCAATTGCCTCCTTGCTAATAGATGATTGTTGATTGAGGACGTTGTTGAAGTGTTCTGACCACCTTTGCAGTATCTTTTCTTTGTCAGTGAGCAGAGTGGTGCCATTCACAATCAGTATTGGAGATGTTCCTGATGACCTTGGCTCATAGGTTGTCCTCAGAGAATCATAGAAGTTCTTCATATCATTCCTGTCTGCATAGGACTGAATCTCATCCTCCTTGTTGATCAGTCATGAGTTTTGCATCTCTAAGTTTGGGTTGGACAGTCCTCTTGATGTTGTTAAAGGCTGCCTTCTTATATGTTGAAGTGCTGTCTCCTAAAGAGGCCTTATGCAACTGTTGTTCCTCATTCAAAAGTCTTTCTATATCAGTATCGTTTTCATTAAACCAATCTTGATGTTTGTGTGTGATGGAACCGAAGGTGTTGGATGCAGCTGAGTCCACAGTCTCTAAAGGATGCCCAGTTTTCCTTGATGTTATTAGAGTTTGCATCAATTGTTACAAGTTGGTTGCACAGTTCAACAAAAGCCTGTTTCACATTCTCCTGTTTCAATTCGGAGAGATTAAGCTTTTGGGGTGCTTTTTTACCTTGTGATTGTCTACTAGCATGTATCTGGATATTCAGATTGGAGACTACAAGTCTGCGATCAGTCCAGCATTCTGCACTTCTCATGGCCTTTGCCACTCTAGCATCCTGTCTGTCTTTTCTCCTGAGGATGACAGTCAATGAGATGCTAGTACTTGGAGCACTGATGTATCGAAGACATCTTGTTATGTTTTGACAGGTAGAAAACCGTATTGGTGATGAAGAAGTCGTGTTCAGCACATTTCCTCAGCAGGAGGAGCCACCACTATTGCATTTCCCAAGACCATTTTTTCCAGTCATGCCTGGTAACCTGCGCCAACTCTAGCACTGAAGTCACCAAAGATGATGTGCTTTGTCTGCCTTCAGCACTTCTGTGATAAGGGACCCCAAGTTTTCATAAAATTTGTCCTTGATCACAACTGGGATGGTCGTGGTGGATGCATAGGTGCTGATGATAATTGCACATCTTTTCCCAAACAGTGGGAGTCTCATTAGCATGAGTCTATCATTCACACCCTTTGGGAAATTCATAAGCTTGCTTACCAGCTGTGTTTTGGTGGCAAATCCAACACGAGCTTCACACTCTCTTCTTTACTATGGCCACTCCAAAAGGAGGTATAGCCGGCTCCTTTTTCAGTAAGTTATCATTCTTTGTCTAAGCAATTTTCACTAAGGGCCACTATGCAGATGTTACATCTGCCCAATTCTCTACCAACTAGGTTTTCTTCTCTCTGGTCTATCTGTTTTATGCAGTCCATTAAAGTGTGAACATTCCAAGCCCTGATGGTAAGTGGTGTCACCTGTGTCTTTTTTTTAAATTATTTTTGTCTTTTTGTGTGATTTTCAACCAGTGTAGTGAGATTCCCATCAGCCGCGATATGCTGACCAGGGTTAAGGTGAAGAGGACAGTGTTTAGGGCACCTTTCCTAGCCTCTTCCTCATACTACAGAGGTGAGCAGTGTGATCCTAAATAGGATTGCTCAGTCACCCAGGACACCGAATTCCACTGCTGCTTCAGTCCAATGGAAAGCAAACCCATATTCTGAGCCGCATGTGTGCAGGTCTGCAGCCACAGCTCCCAGTGTTATCACACCTGCCACTTTGTTGCTCATCCATCATCACAGGACTTGAGGGGGGATGAGTATTTGATGTCATGACTATCGTGTGAATTGGATTTAAGTGAGGGAAAGTTGCACAGAGTCTCCTTCACTCTCTCATCCAGGTATTTCTGAATCCAGTGGCACGACAGTGGAGACAGCTCTGGGTGCAGTGGAAAGCCCTCAGATCCTGCTGCACCTGAACTGATTCCCTAGGCTGTCCATACATCTCTTACCATCCACCTTCACAGCTGGGGAAATAAGCATATCTACTTGACCACTTGATCTGTCAGAGAAAACTTTCCAGAGTGAGCCAGGTGTAGCTGTCCACTCTGGGTAACAGTCTCAAGTAGAACCATCTACTGCTACCTATGGTAGCAGGTGTAGCCTGACCTGTCTTGAGAAATTTAGAATGCACTTCATCCAGAACCTCACCTCACCTCAAACCTGTTCGCTAAGGTTGACCCTACCAGAGTACAAGAGTCTGGACAATGTAGTTCTGAGGGTCACTGGAACATAGAAGCCTCTCCACCACCACAAAGTAACTGTCACAGAGTAGTTAAGTGGGAAAACAGTGACAAATTAACAAAGCTTTCTCTTTTTTCGGTGTCTCAAAATTCCATATTGTGCTTGTTTTAAGAAAAGTTATGATTTATTTACAAGGAATCATCTTACATGTACTTTATCCACTTTGTTTGCTATACTTGCATAAAATGTCTCTCCCTGCTGGACTGCTTCAGGTGCTGCAGTAACACAATCCCTTATGAACACCTTTCAATGTGCCAGGTGTACAATGAGCTCAATGGCCATCGCCATAGGGATTTCAAACAGCTGGTGGCTTTCCCATCCAAAAAGAAGCCACCCCACCCACATACACTCAGTTTAAAAAAAAAAAAAAAAAAAAACACTTTACTGGGGCTATGGGAGAAAAACATGCAGACATTAGGGAAAGGTTTTATACTTGTTTTTCAAGCAAAAGATCAACAGTTTTAATGCTAGCTACAGACATTTATATTAAAGTCTGTTGAAATAGTGTAAGCATCAAATGGACTGGTTGCCTGCCTTTGGTCTTCAATGAGAAAAAAAAAAGATCCAAATTCAGATATCCATTCTGCCCCACCTCCCTGTTCAGTTATCCCATCAGTATTTCCACAAATGTGCCTCATCTATGGGGAAGGAAAGAGACATCTAACCAGTTGGTAGATAACAATCTTTGCATTCTTCCTAGCCCTTAGTGGCCCCAGCCGTTGCCCCAAGATAAACTAGGCAGATCCACATGAATGGTTCTGAGAGAGTGAATGTCACCTGGGAACATACCCCTAGAAGATTTCAGGGAATCTGCCTACCTGGCACTCTGTTGGACCAGGTGACTGACCTCACTGCCGGGTTGGCCAGGAATGAGCCAGTTAATTTGGTTACAAAATCACTGTCAGTCTCGAAGAGGAACTGCCAAATCTGGCTATTTCTTCATGCTGAAAACATACTTTCCAAATTGAAAAGCATATTTACCCCAATCTGATTTAAGCAGAAATGACTAGTTCATTGTTTTCAATTCCCATTGGAGAAATCCATTAAGTTATTGCATGTCACCTTATTCTTGACTTTAGCACTCCATGAAAATTCTCAATTTTGTCCCACACTTTTGACATACTAGCTCACTATTTCTTTACTTCCTGCTTCAGAATAAGTTACCAGAAAAACATAGCTGTAATACGTCTACTATAGACTATTTAACTAGTTTCAATTATACTAAAATCCTCTAATACATGCAAACAGATTAGAAGTATTCAACACAAGATTTATGTACTGTGTGCACAAAAACCTAAAACCCATCTTCCTAAATTCATCACATCCCCTTTGAGTTTGATTTACATTTTCAATAAAACTTCAGTTCGTCCCCTCTCAAAGTTAAACCATGCATATCCAGATGCATATCCAAACAAATATATACCCATTTCCAATGTGAAGACATACATGTTCAGTATGTTTTTCAAGTATAACTGCACAATTCTTGTAGGAAGAAATATAAAATACAATAAATATCTTTTCATTCTATTTTTGTGACTATCAAAGTTTTGAATCTCATCATTTCTCTTTAATAACTGCTTGGGTGTGGGTAACAATTTAATAAATAAGAAAAGGCATGCAGAATATTATACTGTATCTGGAACACTTGTCTCTTGGTGGGGTGGGCATTGAGTTACCATTGTATGAAGAAATGGAAAGCAGGCATTTATAAAAAAAGTTACAATCATGGAACCCATGACTTCAAGGAATAGTTTCCAAAACAAAGACGAAGACCTGTTGAAAGAACAAGCAAACAACAGATTTCATGCTTGTATTTTTCACTCAATATTTTGATTATCTACAATATCTTTCAATAGGTACAATAGAGAAACTACTGCCATGCATGATGAAAGTATCTAGTCCCTTCCTTTTTACAGTAAAAAAGGGTACAGTTTTTACCTGTGAATAATGTATATGCACCTCAGATACACCAACCTAAGCTGCAGCTCTTGTTACCTGAATGTCAGGCTGTAGCACAAAAGAACTGACACACAAGTTTTGGTGCCAAGAGACTTTTTCTCCTGCAGTCTCACACCTCTGTTCCCAAATGAGATTTCTAGATCATTCAGAGACAAAAAATCCTAACAATAAAAACCATTATAAACTAACCTTGAAAAATCGCAAAGTGTAAAAGCATCTCTGAAACCAGAATATGAAATTCAATCCCCAAATGAAACAAAATACAAGGGTAATACCACAGATCTAATCAGGGAAGGACATTCTGGATTCATATAACTTCATGCTGCTGCAGATGCAGTACAATGATTATAGGTAAAAATTTCTACTGTCTGCATCCTTCAGTCAAGAAATTGGGGCTGAAGGGATTGGACTAGAAGTCTCTTACAAAGAAAAAAAAGGTTACTTGGGGTGAGGGGTACAGTTCTTAAGTGAAGCAAACACTGCATGTGTAGAGGTCAAAGTATCCTGCCTATTGTGCCTAGTAAAAATGCAAATCCCTGCAAAAAAGTCTCCTACCAATGAGCTCACAAAGAAGTCCATGTCTGCCCACAAAGAGAGATTCTCTCTTCAATATAGATGTCAGTAATTCTCTCTCTAAACCATATCATTGAGCTTAGTAGAATTCCCAGAGAATTTAAACTTAATCCTATACTCCTTGCCTGTGGTATATTCTGAACAGGCCACCTATAACATAAAGAGTGCCAACTGCACTCCTAGTCACAGAACGTGTGAGTGAATGCTTAGAGCAGAGAACAGAGTCAGGTTGCTGAGTTCTGTTCCATGCTCTGCCACTGATTTCTGTAACCACGGTGAAATCACTTTACTGCTTTATGCATCACCTTCAGTATGTGTGGAATGTGTATAATAAAACTCACATTCCATTGTAGTTCACTAATTAAATATTTTGTGATGCACTTGAGATTCTCAGACAAGAGGCTCCACAGAAGGGCAAAGTACTGGTATCATTTTCATCACCCTTATTAGGACATTTGGAGTAATAAAGTAGGAATAATAATCTCTTGGGATTCCCTTCTTGAGAAAGGAGGGCAGCCAGATAGTGGGCATGTGGGTGAGGAAGGAAGCATCTTGTTGGTTAGGAGTTAAAGAGTTTCAGACAGACTCCAACATAGAACACTAAAACTAATAGGTGAATAACAGGCTGGCAACTCGGAGGAAATCAATAACTAAGAGAAGGTCATCCCTATGATTTCATTCTTATTAGACTACTATAAATGCAAAGCACCAAAATCAGTGTGATGTTCTTCGTTTAGGCTGACTGCAGAAAATGTAGCACATTACTTACCATGTGACTAAGAACCCTCAACTACACCAAGGAGAATTTCTGCCTAATCTGGCGATACAGATAGGCAAGTCTCAAGACGTTGTGTCTGGCTACATCTAAAGAAACTTTTGGTCCACTTAAGAGGAACATAATTCTATGTAGTATTTTACCACTCCTAATTCTTACCCCAACTAGAAGGGAGAAGTGCAGATATATGCAAAAATAATGGAAAATAGTTAACTAAATATTTTAAAAGCCTTCAAAAGGTATTGATGATTCCTCTGAAATGAGCCAAAGCAGAGGGAAAATAAAGTTATTTTTCCCAATCCAGTTTGTCCACTTGCTCTTTTAGACTTAAACAACTTATTTTTCAGGACCACACCCACTCACAAATCAACCCGTCAGGATAAGAGATCAGATACTTGTGGCAAGTTTTGTCATTGACAATTTGAGCAGGTTTGTGATCCAAACCCACTGAAGTCAAGCTGTGGTTAAAAGTGTGTCCCTCTGGTCTTCTGTTTCTGGATTTTGAGAGTTATCTAGTATGTACATACCTGTGACTGACAGAAAAAAACATACATCTCTCTTTGGGCCAAGATGAGGAGATCATCCTCCATTACAAATGCATCTGGATTCCAACGGAATGTCAGGATCACTAGTCACAGCTGAAGTTACTGGAGCTGCACCAATTTATACTAGCTGAGGATTTGACCCATGGACTCCACTTTGAACCACTTGATTACAAGGAAATTAAACAAACTTTTTTGGTCTATGATGATAGACCTATAATGATTCCTGCTTCACCTCTTAATTCTAAAATAAATGCGCCACTGAAATTTGACCAATGATAGCTCAACTGACTGTAGAACTGGCCTTTATGAGGAGCTGGGTAATTAGCCATAATTTTTACTGGGTTTGGTGGTGGTAGAGTAAAATGACCTCACCTTCCAAGACATTAGAAACAGTTAACATGAGAGATGACCTAAAAATACCCACCATCTGGTTTGCATCAAAGTTTTGTTCTCTAGCTGATGGAAACTTTCCTCTGACCAATGAGTTGTCAAGGAGTTTGAACTGCACTCTGGTTCCAAGAAATAGGCCCTTGGTACAGTACAGGCACCACTACTATAGGGTAAAATTAGTAAAATTCCAATATATAAGTATTTCTTGCCTTGTGAAATTTTTACAGAAGCCTGAAGTTAGCTACTGTAAAGTAGGAGCATGCTTCTGCTGCACTCTGAGGTCTACCAAAGACTTGGGAAGAGATGACAGGGGCAAATTGATCCCTGGTACCAAAACTCTGGAAGTTTTAATGTGGCTATCATCATCATATCTAATGGTTGCTGTAGGTCACTCATGTTGGAGGATTTTCAGCTAAGGAGTCTGGATTAGGGGACCTAAAGAATATGGAAACCTTGAACTTAATCACAATCAGGACATTTTCAGAAACTCTGAATTATGATGTTTGTGAATATCTTTCTTGTGAGCTCCCTTATTAGGAAGATTCATTGCTTGATAGTTCACATCTCAGCTACACACTCCACCATCAAAATGAAGTAGGCTCACTCGTGCAAAATAGTGGTATATTATAGACATCTTGAATACAAACAGATATTGGGACTAGTGAGGGGGTCTACTGATTTGTGAAATTATATTTTCCATTCCAATTGGACACCTGCAGAATGCTATAATACTGAACAGGGTGATCCCTACTTCATAATGTGGTTGCATTTCCAAATCTAGCCTTAACAATGCAATTAAATTTACAAACAAAGTCATACATCTTTATAAATTTTAACTGACATTTTATTCTACTTGATCCAGGGTTGAATGACGGACTTTCAGGATTATATGCTTTATAATATGGCTGCATTTCCAGCATGGGACCAAAAACATCATAAGGAATCAGAACCTAGAGAACTAAACAACGTCTTTCTAAATTCAGGATCTTACTTTTGCATTTAGTTTAATTCTTGTTATTCTACAATGAATTCCAAGTATAAGGATGACTCTGTTAATACCACCTCCTTACATTGACATAGCAATTTTATATCCAAGTGTTTTGCTAACTACTAAATATAAGGATAATTTCAGCTACCACTGAAAAACATGAAGCTACCTCTGAGTGATAAGATTAGTCTTTCCACACCAGTTAATTCATGGCTCTATTTTTTTCCAAAGAAAGCACATTCAAAACAATTTCTACAAGCATACCAAAAATAAGTTAAATCAGGCTTTGTAATCCATATGGGCAAACATTTTCAGCAAAACTGATTTAGCTGGATAATTTCTACATGCAGATGGTGCCATATTATCTATGCTGAAAATTTACCCCCTACATTTACATGCTTTCTTCTCTCCCTCCCCTCCCTCCCCCACATGGGTACAAGCTCGACTGTGTGGAAAATTATTAATTAAAACATTTAGCAGAAACCTTAGAATGCATAACAAACAGCAGATTGATTAATTATCTCTTACCACAGTTAAACCTGTCTTTTCCATAGCGCAGTTTAGCATCAGGCATATTTTCCACTCAGTTCCTTCATGAGAGCCTGCACATGCAATGGTATTTGCATTGACTCTTCCATTTGTGGCTAACACAAATTCTTATCAGTTGTACCAATACTTGAGTGGCAATTTCAGAAAACTCCTGTCTCAAAGAGTCTTTATAGGAAAAGGTTAACAAAAGGAAGTACCAACCATGACTCATTGCTTCTTGCTAAAGGTAGGTAAAAGTCCAGTAATTTGATTTACATTCAGTAATTTTACACGGTTCTCTTAATAAGTTAATGTACAAATAATGCAGCACAGCAGTGTCTTGCCAGCAAGACAATTCCAAGGCTTCTAATAGTAGCTGCATACCAATTTGAGAGTCAAACTGCCAATGACAGATATGAAAGTACAGGCCAAAAAAGTGGCACTCTGTATTAGAAATAGAAGAGAGTGACTATGTTCAATATAAAACACCTTGCCCACTTAAATGTGTAAACTTTTCATTTTTGAAGCTATTATTTTGAGATAGTAGAAATTTCATTTACAGCACAGCCTTAATATCTTCCTTTTTTCTTGAGGATCACTCTTCATTAGATATGTAGGACACTGTCAACACCAGCCTAGAAAGACTTTTAATCTGTTCAGATATAGCACTTCCTTACAGCTTAAGTCTTTCTTCTACATTAAGCATGCTTATTTGTTAAATTAGCCCAAATTATACAAAGAAGAAAGATTGGAAAAATGTCAAGCATATTTAGAGTGCATAAAAACAGTGGATATTAAAATAAAATACTAGCTAAGTTCAAATCTTACATGACAAACTCTTGCAGAAGAATGAAATCAAGTAGATAGTACTAAAAATCAGATCACTCAGTTTTAATTCTCTACAGTCAGTGATTTTTAAGCACTCCCAGTATTCACAGATGTGGTCCAGTTTTGCTAATTTAGTGTTTGGCAGTGAGCAATAAAACATCTGAGTCACCTGCTGCAAGTATGTTACAAAATTAATTATTTCAGACACCAAATTTGTATCAATAACTCTAGTTCTGCAATTAAAGAAAAGAACATTTTATCCTAGGTACCACGAACATCAGTTGCAATGTCTCATCTCAGAGATACACATTGATAAAAATCACAATATATATGGTATTGGTATACATGAAATATATTGTATTTGCTAATATATGTGGACCTTGCTGAATGGTGGTCTTACCAATGACATTTTCCAGAAGACCCTTGTTTTTATTATTATTATTTCTATAATGATGAAACCTATAGGCCCAAATCAGAGACCAGGATCTCACCCCATTGTGATAGCCACCACAAAATAAAAGAAGATGTAGCCCCAAAGAGCTTTCAATCTTTATCATAAAATTTCTCTGGCTATTTCTTTTTTAAAGAAGCAATAGCATGCATTATGTTAGATATTAAACCTAGCACATAGGCAAGAGACCCCTTGATAAAGAAATGAGATTTCACAATTTCCTATAATACGTTCTTCCTAACTTTACACGCATCTACCTATAATATAAAGGCAGAATGCTAAAGTTGGAAGGTGTGATTTGTGCTGGGTCATAGAAAGTAAATTTAAATTAAACTTAACCGAACTTTTCAAATCTCAAAAATACTTTGTTTCAATTCAAAAGACAGTTTGTTCTCCCTTATTTATTCAGACTGGTTTGCCAATCCCTAATGATCAAAATGTTTGCCTAAGTAGCTTTATTCCTGCACTGAGTAACCCTGAGTTATGTTGCATACACAAGACTAAAACTTGTGAGAAATACTTAATATGATCAGAGCTCCAGTACAAATCAGCTACATTACTTTCTTCATCCCTTGAAAGATGTAATGATATGCGTGAACACCAACTGTTTGCAACTCAAGCCCAACAGGAATTGTCAAAAACATTGATCATAAGGATATGAAGAAAAATGCTGAGCAGCAGCTGTCAGAGAGTGGGAGGACATAGATTGAAACCAGAAGAAAAAAGGGCCAATGATTTTTAAAATCTTTTTGTGCAAGTAAACAAAATTCAAACCAAATCAATGTTTTTAAAGTAGGACCCTTTTGTAAGTTTATTTACATTATTCTGACTAATTTTCTGACTCACTCATTTTATTATGATGTTTATTCTGTTTCTTAGACAGCTTGTATAAAAGTTTTGATGAAACTCCCCCATTGTAGAAAAAGAAGTCACATGGCTATTTTGAAAAACATACTGACATCTGTTTAGGCAAGTATATTAAATGTTAAATTGTAAATAAGTTGCAAATTTACTCCCCAATCCTCCAATATTACATGCACTGGCAGCCCGCTGCACCTACTCAGAACCAGTTTCAGATCTAAAGCTTAGTACATTGTGCCTGAACTGCTCCCCTTCGTAATCCTGAAAAATGTATTAAAATGGTGTCTTTAAAGCCAATCTTGGAAGCCTCTTGGCTATATCCACTCCCTGTTCTCAGAGAAAATGATATTTGGCAGAGGAAGGGACAAAGTGCAAAATTTTAAACAAAGAATGTAATTTAATATAGCCCGGTTTCAAACTGAATTCTGCTTAAAATGAGTTGCAGAGCTTCATTGTCTAGAATTACTGCACAATTTCCATTTTATTTTGCTTAGTGTCATTTATTTTACATGTACAGACACATTTCCCTGCCAGAATATTTCAACCCTGATCTGGGGAAGAGGGAAGACTTCCTCTAGTGACAACGGTAGTTTTCTCTCTATTGCCCATGCAAACTTGGACTCTGCTGAGTCTGCTACTTAGTGCGTATTATGGTGCTGAATTTATCATGTGGGAGCAGGAGCTGAGACACATCAAATTCATCTCATATGGAGCCAACATTCATTACATCAGAACAAGTTTTAATTCACACTAAGCTGGGAAGAATTCAAACTGATGGCCTACATGATAAATTCTGCGTAGCTCACTAGAAATGCCCTGAGATTTCAAGTCTTTGAGAAAATACTCATTTAAAAGGTGGTGCCATCAATATGTTCCATTACATACACAAAATTATGTTACAAGAATATTAAGGTTGCAAAGTCAAGTACTCAAAAGTCAGGAAATGCCAGAGTGTGCATGGACTGTGATAATGACTTCAATTACATGATGACCAACTTTTTTCTTTCATGGGTCTTCAGAAGGGTTTGAATTCAGGACCTTGAGATCCCCTTACCTCAATAAGAACTACAGGGGGACACATGGAGTACACAACTATTTGTGAGACAGAAGTGGAATGCTGGGTATCAGGATTCCTGAGACCTTCTCCTAGCTCTGGGAGCAGAGTGTTGGTTGATGAATACAGAAAGCATCACAACATATACATTTGGCACATTGAATCTGAAAGGCAGCATGCTTCAGTGGCGGAGACTTGGGTCTGTCAAATCAAAGACTTGGTTCTATTCTGTGCTTTGCCTGAAATAAACTTTAATAAAATCTCAGTAATTCTATTTATAAAATGATGGAACCATGCTTGCCATAGAAGGTCTAAAGCAGGAAAGTGAGACCTTGGTCCATAAAAGAGTTACAAACTGCACAAAAATATTAACACCTATCCATGGAAGAAAACCCACCATCTCCTAGCTCCCAGTCCAATGCACCCTCCTCAGGCCAAATGATATTCTATATTCCACCCTTTCACCGCAACCAATGGAAGGCATGAAAAAACTTCCAGTTGCAGCAGTTGGTCTGATATTTTTCTGTTCATAAACTGCATTGTAATCCTCACTCCATGGGCCTGCAGAGTTCACCTTGGAACAGAGAGCCCCAGTTACACAAATTGAAGCTAAAGAACATTTAGCCACAACACATTACTCCCAATTAGAGGCACAGACACCTAGGCCAAGAGAGGGAGGGAGAGATGCTAATGTGATACGTCAACAGGCACTAATACTCTGCTGCAGAAATTTGGAGCAAACAAATTAGGAAAAATAATCAGGACCTCAGCAGCGCCCACCAATACCAGCCAACTTGGCTATTGTGACATTAAAAATACCTAATAATGTGTTTGTTTGTTTGTTTTACAAATTACAATTGCTTCATACCATGTGCATATGTTGTATGTCTGTATTAACCAGAAATCCTCTCAGCTTCTTTTTCTGAGAAGAATGTCCATAGAAATTTGTTTAGCTCCATACAACGTCCATTTATTCTTGAATAAGTGTTCTGGGTCTTTCTGACCCTCTATCCCCTACTGGCCAGTGAGGGACATTGTAAGGATGGTCTTTCTAACTAACTCCTGCACAATATTAAAAAAAAAAAAAAAAATCCACATTTTCTAACATTACTCCTTTTTACAATTGGTGATAATTAAACTCCTAGCCCAAATTTTCCACAAAAATGACAAAGAAAGGGAACTTTTAAGGAAAGACTATTATAATATTAGGAGGCTACATTTTACTTAGCTACTTTTATCCATAATTGAGTTTGCCTGGTTTACCTGAGGAAACCTGCAGTCTTTCCACAAAGCTTAAATAAATTCAAGGTTATTGAGAAGGAAAAAAAGATTAATATGCTGCTCTCATACTCAACTATGTTCTCAGCATAAAGCCAATAGGGACCAAAAGTGCTAACTGTAACCTGCAAACAGCCTTTGTGTTTCATGGACCGAGTGATAAAGACAAATGAGAATAGCGCTTTGAAAATATGCACCTGTGCAGGAAAGCACTATTGCTGAATGTTCAAATGAAAGGACAAGAGAGGAAGAAAACTAGCTGCATTTCAAAGCATTAAAAAACCCTACACCAGCCTTTTAAATCACTATAGCATTGTGCACAACAGACAAATGAACATTTTATATGCTCGATAGCTGCAAGTGCATATCTAAAAAACAACTAATTTCATACAAAATCAGGATTTCAGTGTCTCATCCGGAGAGTCAAACTAACGGTCCCATAATGATTGGTGTGTGTATTTCTGCCCCTAGATAACTTTGGCATTGCAAGTGTGGTGGCTACACCATTTTACACCCATAGAATACAACAAATGAATTTATTAATGTAAAAATGAATGTAAATGAGGCTGTGTCCAATCGTGAATTTAATGCCTATTTCAAACATGGATGAGGAGATTCTGACTCTTCACTTCACAGAGAAGCAGCATCCAAAACTAGTGCAAAGGAAATGTTCGGATTTATTGAAAATCGTGTTCAGAGTCTAGAATCTCTTTAGATCCAGGCAGATGATCCAGCCCTACAATGGATTTTAATCACTTTCATTAGGTTCACTTTGTGATCATAATAGGCAAAAAGAGTTCACTAATTGCACTAAAGTAAAGATTATATAGAGGAGCTGTTCAGTCAGTGTCTGACTAGTTTAGGATTAAGCCAATACATTTAACCCAAAACAATCCCAGATAAATCCCAAGACAACTCACTCAACCTAGTATATGCCCCATGTCAATGCTCTAAAAACTTGCATTTCTGATTCATAACAAAGCTTCCTTCACATAATCTAACTGCTGGTGGTCTCTACTTTGTTTTACATTAGAACCATCTGTTCAGATTCCCTCTAAATACTGCATTTCACAATCAAGCCTAGAGTGTATTTACTGTAATACAGAATGTATATTATACATCTCAAAACCTGCATAGTAGAGACCCTGATAATATTTTGCATGTACATAACATCTTCCATTTGAAATCCTCAGAGCACTTTACATAGATTAATGAATTAAGTCTCACAACAGCTCAGCAAGATGAAGCATTACTGGGCTTGACTCATCTTGTTCCTGTGGGCACAACTGCTTTCATGGAGTATTTACAGCAGAACTATAGCCTCCTTCATTGGGGTGTTGGGGGGGGCACTCCATCAAGTGGAGGCACCATTAAATTCTGGCCAGCGTAGACTGCCAAGGATATGTGGTAAAAAAATCAGGCCTCCTGCTGGAGCAAAGTTTGTGTGCACACTGTCTCCTCATTCCAAGTGGACTTCCCTCTGCTGGGAGCGTGTAGCCTGGATAGCACTAGTGGAATCTGGGATATCAAACTGAGTCCATTATTTCCAGATGAGAAAATAGACAGAAAGTAAGCAACACATTCAAGAAGAACTGTGTGAAACATAACCTAGTTCTCTGCTTTAACAAAACTCATCCTTCTTCTATTAAGCCAGAGACTGCCTGAAAGATAACTGAAAAATGGGTGGCCGTTGGTGCAAAATCCATCTCTTCAGTCCACAATCTTCAATTGTTTAAGTGTGAAATCTCTACATAAAATATAGAAAATGTTTTGACTGGTTTGGGCATAAATAGCTAGCATATTTATCTATTGCAAAAAAGCTATTGCTAAGAACTAGATAACAGTCCTAAAAAGTGAATGTGCTCCATTGGAAAGAAATAAACTTCTAGAAATGAAGACCCAAATTCTTTAAACAGATATGGTCAGCCTTCCAAAAATGTATTAATTTAATGATGCATAGTAAGTAATTAATACAGGTATATATTTTAAAATCTAAGTACATTCCCAATCATGATCTTAATCCCCACACAGGACATCATTAACTGATCTGCTAATCATCCTTAAGTTATGTGCACCATATAAAAAAATCTAGAAGGTATATTAAATTTTTTTAAAACAAAATGACTCCCCATTAGAACCTGTTGGTGATTGCCCCCCATTATCCATTTTAGGAAGGGATACAAAGAGGGTTGGATTTGGCAGGGGTTCCTAATGGAGTGTGACAGGTAGTTACTATGTATCTATTTACACCCCAGAGTATTTGAAAGTCATTTTCTCTCTACCACCTCCATTTTTGACAACTTTTGAAACACTTTCTCTAGACAGCAAACGGCAAATTAGACATCCTCCTGAGAGCAGCAATTAAATATTTCTCCCTGTGGAGATCCACTGGAGATGATAGTCATCGGATCAGAAGTCACAGAATATTCTTTTAAGCACATTCCCACCAGTACCCAATCTCTTGCAAGTCCAGAAAGGACTCCTGACATCAAAATCAAAATATACTGTTTTAGTTTTCCACATTCGCATACCCCAGTGAAGGCCACTATGCAAACCTCACTAAAAAAATGCCTACTAATTAATCAGTTAGTTTACAGAGAACAGTCAGAGATGGGACTAATAGCTGAGCTCAAGCACTCCCCAGTGGGTGCTCTGCTACCTTAACTAGAAGACTAGCCACACTAGTTCATGCCAACAGAGAGAGTTATATGCATTCTTTCAGCACATTAGCAGCACAACATGCTGCCTGCATGAGACCAGACTATTGTGCTTTTTATTAGATATACCCTTCTCAGAATGGTGGTATTTTCTTGCAGTTGAATCCAACCACCGTATCTTGTGTGACTAATTACAGTGAAGTATACAAGCACTTCCAGTTAAGATTTTTAACAAAGATTTTGTGTGTCTCCTGTATTATATTGTAGGGTTATTGTGCCCTAAGCCAGAACATGGCGTTAGATTTAGCACTGCATAAGACTGATTTGAGGAAAACAAACATAATATTTTGAACTAAACCCCTGAACTTCAGTTTAATATTGCCATCATGCAAAAAATATTACATTTGATAAATAGGCTGGCCAGCTAGGACAATTGAAAAAAACATGAGCCAAACATAACATTGGTTAAAAAAAACTTGTAAAAGTCAATGAATATTTGCTTGTTGAATACTATCCAACCAGTTTTAATCTGAACAATTGCTAATATCCGAGACAAGGAGCTTTTGATTTTCAGTATCTATATTACTGTTCACCACTTATTCCTCAATATTAAATTGTGAATTCAGAAAATAAGTACATAAATTTAAGCTAAATGCAAGAGGAAAATGGCCAATATTAAATAGGAGATATCAAATGTTTTATTACATTGATTCCCCAGATAAAGGACAAATTCTAGTAATTTCCATCGTAGATAGGCTTGGAATCTTTCCACAAGTTCAGTGCCTGGAGATCTGTTAGTCCAGAGCAGAAAAGCCAGAATGTGAAGTTTCAATATTTGCATTAAATTCCGCTTTTAGGTGTTTTTTCCCTGAAGATTTACATTTCCTAGGCATTATATCTATGACATTACATCATTTTCTTCACCATAAACTTTCTACTAGATTTGTTATAAATCTGTAATAGTATTCCCCCTAATGCCAGCAAAGATTTTTTTTCAGAAACATGCACAAATGCCAGTGCCACCTTTCCATTATTCTCTCACTGAACAGCATACTCTGATTGACAATGCATCCTTCACTGACAAGTACTTGAGTACTAGTGATACTCTTGTCTAAGATGCAGGACTAAAAGGATTCCCTTTGAGAAATACATTCATCTAGTCCTTGAACTGTTCTCATCTTATCTCCAGTATCACCTGTCTCATCATTACTAACAAATCCAAAGGAATCTTGGAAAATAATTTAGGCAATGACACCCATCCCACTAATCGCAGCAACGCTTTTTTCTTTCCAAAAAAGCCAGTCCTCATTGCCAGTGAATACAGATATGCAGACTGTACACCTGATTCAATCACTGCTGAGCACTGGCAACTCCTATTGACTTAAATGGGAACTGCACGTGCTCAGTAGCTGCCAGGATCCCATCCTATGATTGGCCTATGGCTCCGATTTCTTAGACTTGGGCCCCCTTCCAGAGCTCCCATTACTGAAAAAAAAGAAAACCAAAGCATACGAACCAGTGGCATCCTTCTCATCTTGTTGATGGCTGATTTAAGCTTTTCAGGAGTAGAGGGGGCCTGGCAGCTTGGCCTTAAGCTCTCAAATTCTTCACATGACTTCAGCTACACAGGTTGCTGATACTACGGCATCTTCCAAGGCTTCTACTTTCCTTGGGCTGTATTCATCTATCTGTGGTAACGCTTGCAAAAACAATTCTGTTTGTGTCCACCTTGCACAAGGAAAATGGAAATATACCAGCATCCCTTACAATGACAGCATCATTGCCTGCCTCAAATATTTACAAGATAATAGACAACCTTCAGATTTCCACTGCAAACATCACCGAACTCATCCATTTATTTCTTATGCTAACAATTTTACATGCAACAAAACACACTTAGTCCAAACCATTGGAACAGCCATGCATACATGTCAACATCTTCATGGACCACCTTGAGGAGGACTCTTTCCGGACAAACACACCACAAAAATCAATGATATACCTGAGATACATCAATGATATTTTCATCTTCTGGATATACAATCTAAACTGCTTCATAGATTTCCACCACAACTTCAACTCTTTCCAGAACACTCCCATACTAGCATTAACTTCCTGGACACCATGGAAGCTATACACAGGAAACCCACAGATCACCACACCTACCTTTACAGATCCAGTAGCCACCCCAGACACACCAAGAAATCTGTTATCTACAGCCAGGCATTCAAATACCACAGAATATGCTCCGAGGAGAAAATCTGGGATATACACTTTAACACATTTAAAACCATCTTCATAAACAAGGACCCTGCATCAGAGAAAGAGATGGCATCATGGAACAGGCCACCCAAATCCACCAAAAGAACCTGCTTCAATACAGAAATAACCCCCTCCCCTCCAACCACACACCCCTAGTTGTCACCTATCATTCCACACTGGAACCCAAATGGGGTATCAAACAATTATAACCCATACTCAATGGGAACCTCATCCTGAAAAAAAAAATCTGTCCTGAACTCCCAAGTCTTCAAGTTCATCATTGGAAGCAAGCTCCCCACAGACCAGAACACACTAGACTCTGCCAGAACAGATGGAAAACCTGCAGACATATCTCCACTGTTACAATAATCAGCACTTCTTCACAACACACCTTTCAAGATCCATGGGTCATTCACACACCTATCACAACATGTGGTGTACCTTATTTAGTGTACCAAATGTCCCAACAACAACTAGGTGGGTGAAGCCAGACAATCACTATGCTCTCACATGAACCAAGAAAGAAAAATGGATAAAAGACAAAAAACCCACCATTTTACCTGTTTGTTAGTAAACACTTTTCACAAGGTGATCACTCCATATCTGACCTCTCAGACCTGATCCTCAAAGGAAACCTGCACAACACCTTCAAATGATGAGCCTGGTTGCTTAATTCATAATTTTTCTGGATACTGAAAACCATGGACTGAAGAGACACCCTGGATTTATGGCTTATTACAACAATCTGTAACCCACTAACCTCCCTTCCCAGCTTTTCTTTTCCACCTCCATGACTGGAGAGATATTAATAGGCCACTTGACCTTGAATCGTCCCTTGAAATGTGTGTTAACTACTGTGGTATAGCAACCCACCTTGGTCTTGCCTATTGGCAGCAGTCTCCTTTGGCAGTGGGGCCTGAGGTAACTGTGCCCCAACCTGGACAAGTCTTTTGTCTCTTCTCCTCGGCACCTCTCATGTGGAGCGTTTAGTGCAGGCCTTATTTCTGGCCTGTGGAGTGTCCGTCAGCCCCCCGGGGGAGGATCAGGTAGTCCCAGTCCGTGTATATAACCCAGGGCCCAAGGAGGTACCTTGCCGTGTCTCCTCAGGGCTGTAGAAGTGGTGGTAAAGCCCTGGAGGATTGGAGAAACACCGGTCCTTCCTGCAGGCTGAGGCCAGGGTCTTTCCTTCTCTGCTTCTCCAGCTGCAGAGAATCACTATCTCTTAGTCCAGGGAAGTCTCTCCTCCAGCTGCCAAAGCCTGTTGGCAGCTCCTTTCTCTCCTTCTCCTTTATTTCCCCCCTGCCCTTTAGGGAAGACAGGGTTTAAGTACACCTGGAGTAGCCCTTAATTGTGTCCAGGAGTCTCTAATTGACCTGCAGTAACCTCTCCTCTGCCTGCAGGGAAAAGGGCCATTAGCACTCTAGGGCTCACACACCAGCCCTGGTATACCCTTCAATCCCAGCCCTCCAGCGCTTTCCATCGGGCCCCAGCCCCGCAAACCCCCCCCCCTCCCCGCCCACCCTTTCCCCACGTCCCGAGCTGGCTGCATGACCTGCAGCCAGTCCTCTTTCGAACTGCGCCGAGGGCCCATCTTTACACGCTCGTGCTGCACACCCTTCACTTCCTTGCCCTCGTGTCCTGCCCTGACACCAAGTGGCGGGACTTGTTGCCACCTGCGGAGGGCAAGGACCCCCAGTGGGCCAATCTGTACTCCACCTTGACCCCATGGCCTACCGGGGACATCAGTTGGCAGCTCCTCCATGGAGCCGTGAGCATGAGCATGTACCTGGTGCGGTTCACCTCTCTCCCCGACACCTGCCCCTTCTGCAGCACAAGGGAGACCCTGGTGCACACTTATCTGGAGTGCGCCAGGCTGGAGCCCCTCTTCCGGCTCTTCCAGAACCTCCTGCTGAGGTTCTGGCTGCACTTCTCCCCGCACCTGTTCATTTACGCACACCTCATCCATGGCCCCACGAAGCCGCAGGACTTCCTCGTCAACCTCCTCCTTGCCTTGGCCAAAATGGCCATCTATAATTCCAGGGAGAGGAGGTTGGCCGGGGGGGGCGCCCTGCAACGGTGGGGCTTACTTCCGTTCCCTTGTGCACTCACGCACCCAGGCAGAGTTCCTCTGGGCGGTGTCCGCCGGCTCCCTTGACACCTTCCGGGAGCAGTGGGCGCTGTCCAGGGCTCTCTGCTCAGTGTCCCATTCTGGTTCCCTCCATCTGACCCTTTGACCCTCATGCCCCTTCCTGTTTTCTCATTTGTTGCCCACCGCAATCAGTTGAGTCCTGGATCCAGTGGCTCCTCCCCCTAGGCTGGACTCAAATAGTATACCCTTTTGTAGCCATCTGGCCTGACTTTACCACACTACTTATACTAAATAAATTGTTCCACCTTGTACTCAGTGTTAGTGTTGCTAAATACATTTCCTAGACCTGTAGAAGAGCTTGGTCTCTCACCAATAGAATTTGGTCCAGTAAAAGATATTACTTCACACACCTTGTCTCTCTAAAGAACTAGGAAATAACACTTAGTGGTCACATTTTTCTTAATACTTACTTGAAAAAATGTTAATGGCTTTGCCTTTTTAAAATTCCAACAGAAGCCCTTTATCCCACTAAAATCCCTAGACTTCATCATTTAATGTCATTTCCATTACTGTTGAATCAAAAGCTAAAGGGAACAGTGTTATAATTACACTGATTATTTTAGGGACTATATTAATTGAATTATGTTCTCTATTTCAATTCTTTGCATCTAACAAGATCTGGAAAAATTATATGGATTTATTTATAATGGGCTATTTTGGTTTTTCCCCCTAATATCAAGATGTGCTTCATATCCTGGAAAAATTGTCCCAGGATAGGAATGGGGGCTTGAAAGGCAAGCCTCCTGGATTCTATTCTTGAATCTACCACAGACCTATTTTGTAGCTCTGAGAAACTGACTTGTTAGTTAAATACCTCAGTTTAACCATCCACAAAATGAGTATATTACCTACTAGAAAAAAAAAGGAGTATTGACAGGCTTTAATATTTTTGTTAACTACATTTATAATATATCCTCAGCTTAAAGGTACTATGCAAGTATGACGTACAGTTGAATGTTTTGAATATGCACTTCAATAATCTACACAGAAAAATCATGCCTACTTCTCTGCAAATATTTAATAGAGGTCCTAATTCAGCAACATACTTAAGCATATATGGCAAATTTTAACCCCTTATTAGGCATGTGTTTGAGTGCCTTGCTTAATTGGGATCAATGAAGCTTTATTGCTTTTATGAATACAGATATATGCTATAGAATACTTACTAGCTTTCTAAAAATTTTATCTTAAATAATTAAAACTAAGTTACCTTGGTCAGCTAAATGAACAAATTACTATGTATCTGAAGCATTTTAATTGTGTTTATTTGCCTCCTTATTAATCCACAAAAATTTAGTAATTCACGTCTCCAAGTCGTTAGTGTGAATTAGCAAGATTCTTCTGTACTATTAATTATAACAAATAGCAAAGTCTGAATTCAAGTAATGGAAAAAGTTAAATGTATTAGGCTATAAATATGGCAATCAAAACACTAAGTAGCAGGAGTTTAAATATGGGAATATAAATATAATTTTACATGCACTATTATTGGTGCTAAAAAATTCATACATAGTAAGATATTGTCGAATGACTTTTCCTATATTTCAGAGCACATAGATTAGATCAATATTAAAATCCTGAAATAAATTGTAAGGATTTTTATGAATTTTGAATTAGCGATGTGCAATATTCGCTAATTTATGTATTTAAGTAACTTTTATGATCCCAAATGCACAAATTCCTTGGCAATCTTAAATCCTGTCTATTTGGGAGTAACGAACTATTTGAAAATACTTGTCAAGGATGATGCTTGTACGTTAAGCAAAGCCGGCACAGCAGTAGTATCCATCACCTTAGTATCTCTGTGGCTCTCAAATACTTAAAAATCTCAATCGTACACACTATCTTCCTTTCTTCCTTCCATACACTTTAAAAAAATGGATCAATTAAGGTACAGGGGTTGTGGTGTATGTATGTCCAGTTTCATACTCCTGTATCTTGCAGGAATGAGTTCCATAGCTCCTAAGAAGTTTCTCTCTCTTGTACTCACAAGTCTCCCCGTCTTCATTATTCTATTGGAACATAACTGTCATGGAAGGTCATGGTCACAGTGAAAAAAGAGATATGAGGAACAGGACTCAAACCTATGCAGATTTTTCAACATCAGCACAGAGACTTTGAAACGGACTCAATATTCACTGGGGAGCCAGTGCATTGAGCAGAAAACCAGGAAAATGTGTTGCTAACCCTTCTTAGTGTGTGACTAGTCTAAAAAGAAAAATCATCTGCTGGTGTAAAGGTTTCTGTGGAGCTAGTTATGAGGTTCAACATAAAGACACCGAGGAAGAGAGTGGATATGGTGCATATGACAGGGAGTTTGTAATTGTTTACATATGAACCATTGGAAGAGTAACTTTGAATGGAACTATGCTACATAGTAAATTAAAACGAGTACTTTATATTAAATGCCAGTTCTCCTGTGCGTGTCTGTGGTGTATATAAGCAAAAATTTCAAATGCTGAATATTAAGGAAAGTAAACCACAGCAGTTTGAACAGAAGAAGAGAGCATGAGTGCCTTCACCTGTCAAGGATTTCTACAGCTGCAATTGCTCTTTGAGTTTTTGCATGTGGTGACCAAAACAATAAAAGGAGTACCATGAAGAACAAGGAAACACCTTTTAGTCTTCATAGGTAACTTGAATGGGAACAGATGGTTTTGCAGCCCTTTCTGCTTTCTCTTGCATTTTGGCCTGAGTGCATTATAGGTTACTTTTCCCCCAACTGGTTCATCTCTTCTCCTTCCTTTATTTATCATATCACCAGAGATCTTTTCCTCCTTACACTTAATCCAGCAGTGCCAAAAAATCTGATCAACCAAGGGCCTGGAAATGGTCGATTAGTATAAAATGTTTAGCACAGTAGTGCAACCTGTGAACATTACAAGTCTTAACCCTAATGCCACTGCTGTTGCCTGTGGGCTGCACCATGGTATTAAAGGAAATGGTAGATGTGGCTGTATTTTACAGCACAACAGGTTATATTCGGACCACAGGCTTCATGATTTATGACTAGACCTTGAGGCAATGGGTTCTGAACCTGTGACCCAATCAGCACATGACTGCAGCCCATCTGTGACTTCCTCAGGGCGATACAGGGAATATACATAGCATGTGGATGCAGCCCACATAACCCAGAGAGCTACATATGTGGCTCACAATGGTAAATAGGTTGAGAACCACTGGGGGATCCCACACCTCTTAAGGAGTGCTGAGCCCCTTCGGATTCCATGGAGGCGTTTCTGTATTGCAGAGCAGGCACTCAGAACCTTGCAGGCATACTATCATCTCCATCCTAAAATCAAAGTACCACAAATTCTCTCCACCAGAGGAGAAAACAAAGCCATATTTCTGAGCAAATTATTTATTAATTCATTGATAGCCTTTTTTTGTCTAATTTTTATTTTCAAGTTTGTAGCACATTTCCCCTCCTTCCAGGATCTGACACCTAAGACTCTGAAGAAAACGTATTACTTACCTAGTTAAGACTCAGATTAAGACCAAAAAAAAGAAGGTTGAGTTTATTCTCTTGCATATAACTTTCACTTCCTCTAAGTGAAAGATAAGACTTCAAAAAGGGAAATAAAATTTGCTTTAAGAGACATTACACATGATGAATAGGGGATATTTTATTATATTTGCTTTCTTTACATCCAAGCAATAAAAGCAAATATGTTTCACCCTCTCCTTAAAATTCTTATTTCTAGCAATAGCTTTAAAAATACCCTCCTAATCCATAAGGGGCCAGTAAAAGTGGGTTGTATGTCATGACCTCATGCACTGAACTTTAATGCTTCAAAAGACTGTTGGAAAAATTAATTTAAATTATTTTCCAGTTTCCTACCATCTTTTCTGATATCATGCGATTGTGTTTTGGAGTAAGAGTTTTCAGTATGTTTTTAAAATGCAAAAATGAAAAAAAAGAAGAGTCCTGATTTATTTTCTTTCTATATAGTAAAGTTAGGTCTCTCTCTATCATTTGTATTTCCAGAGGTACTTTATATATTTTGCTACAGACCCTGCAAAAAGTTACAGGCAGAAGTTGTCTTACAGTCATATTTCTGAATCATATTCATGTTCCTTGGAAGTCAGATAAAAATAGAACCCAAGTATATTTTCATTGGCTGTTTTTACAGGATCCAACTGGAAATAGAAGGGAAATCTTCCTCCTCCCATACTGATTTTATATATATATATATATATATATATATATATATATAGGTAAAGGGATCTCTGAAGAGAGATGTCACAAGCGAAGGAACAGGAATATTTAACAATACAGTGCCCGCAACTTGGTTAAATAAACAAAAATGTAAACAAATGGAATGAGGAGGAATTTAATCTTTGCAGCACAAGGTGGCTGTTGCCACTCAGACTGAGCATGAACCACCCTTTGTCCTGATTGGCAGATGACCCCTCTCCAAAGTCAGTATGGTTACCCAACCAGAAACACACTCTGGCCCACCAAGGCCTCCCCACACATTTAGTGCACAAGCCACTTCCTCCCTAACCCTTTATCCCCCTCTCCCCCCACACACACCCCTCTGTAGTGTTAGAGCCTGACAGGTTCTCAGCAGCCTCTACCTATGAGTCTCTGACTCCCACAATACTTGGAGATACATACATCTTTCCCTGCCTTCTGCCATGGCCCAAACAACTGCATAAACACATTGACATGAGTACATGCACCCCTAAAGTTGCAACATAGTGTAGTGAAAACCCAAATGTGATTCTTGCTTAACCAGAAGGGGAAAAAGCCATCATGGTTAGCCCACAGAGCAGCATACATTGTTATAAAATTCCAATACAGTATCTAAAGGATAAGAACCAGCAGTTTGCTCTAAGTCTTGGTCCTGAACCAAGGGAGGAAAAACCTTGCTACAAAAGAATATGAATGGCCATTTGCTTCTCTCCCAGCTCAGACTAAAGGAGACAGGGGCAGTTCCCTTCCCTTCCTCTTTGCTAATAAGTAGGTTCCTTAGAGTCAAAGAAACAACCATTAGACAGACTAACACAAAGATGTGCTGTGACTGGTTGGGAGGGTAAGGAACCTCTAGCATCAATCCAGGGAAAACCTCAGCTAATCTAGCCCAGTAAATCTGTGAGGAGGGGATGCCTAAGCTGAATTAACCAACATTTTTATTTCCGTAATTCTCCTGCTCCAGCATCTTATCTTGGTAGTTTCACTTATTCTGTTAAGTAACGCTGATGTAGCACAACCATCTCAAGCTGCAGCTCTCTGCATAATAGTAATTTGCCATTATAGTATTACAGAAGTAACTCATCATAGCACAATGCAAGTGCATTATTTGGTTTTTCTGGAGTGAAGTCAGAACCAGAATCTTAACCAAAGGCTAACGGCTCTGCACACAATGCAAGAAACCGCACACAGTTCTCTTTGGCATTTCTTAGGCTGTATCTTGTGAGTTGTTCATAAACTAATGTCCCTTTAAGCATTAGAGAAAAATAAAGTGACAATTTTATTTCATTATGAATGCCAACATGGAACCATCATCTCATTGAAACTGTAAGCTATTGGTCCCTTAGCATCAAACATCAATAGGGATATTTTTAGAACGATGTGCAGAATCATTCATTATAATTCAAGCAGAGAAAAGAAATGTAGTAAACATGCAGTGTAAAATTAAATGCCTCTCTTCAGTCAGGACAGCAATTTCTTCCAAAGTTGATTTACAAATGCTACAAATCAATGTTTTCTCCTGATATTTTGGACTGCACACTTGCCCAGCAATTTGGAATAGCTTACTGAAACCACCATTCTTTTCCAATTATGTACAGTGCTTCAAGGGTACATTTCTAAAAGGCAAAGATATGCCAGGATGGTGGTAGTATATTATTATTACACTAACGTGAGCATCTAAGGTTGTGTCACTAAGTACAACCATTACAATCTATTCATCCATCCTGTAAGATGACCTGCACATACCAAAACAGATCTCAAACTTCCGAACAATGCAGCTTTTTTTTTTTTTTTTTTTTTTTTTAACTGAAGGTCCATGGGTGCATCAAAAACTTTGGCTATAACATGGATACCAGCATTCAACCAGCTTTCACAAGTTCTGGATGAGGAAGGTAGTGTGAATTAAGCTGACAACCAAACCTAAATCTCTGCCAGCTGGGAAGAGGGTTTGAAGCTAGCCAGCTTGCTGATTGGCTCATCTCTTCTTTGCATAGAATATATTAGCTGCCTTGGCATGTTATGGGAACACTGTTACTCCCAGTCAGTACAGGAACACCTTTGTGTTGCTTCAAGCGCTGGTTTGTAGAATTTGATTGGCATTTTGGCTAATAAACATACTTTGTGGTGGCAGTAGTTATAAGTTTCCCGGTATGCTATGGACTATGCTTGACCTCATATGTGAAGATCTGCAAGGAATTTTTCTCCAAGTAGATAAGTGGTACCCAGGTGATATGTGGAGGAATTTAGTCTTCACCCAGAATATTCAGTAAACTGGACTGGTTATTTCTTAACACTATTTTAAACAAGAATGCTGAGTGCTATCACCAATAATGGAGCTGTTGTGTCAACTTCTAATTTTAATTGGGAAATATTAATAGATTTGTCACAATTTATGACTGGCAAGAGTCCTTTGGCATTGTGATGCACTGTGGCCCTGTAGATTATTCCAACATAAGACTAAGGCTGGCGATTGAGCTGTGCAATGAGACGCAATAAGAATGATACCAAGGAGAAGCCATATTGTAGACAACTCTTGTCCTGGTAAAAGTCTTCCCACAGGGACAGGGAACTTGTTGGGGAATACCATGTGGATTGCAGTGGATCTAGTGGACTGGGGCTTGATGGGCCAGTGAATGGAACAAACAATGGCTGTTCTGGGCTGTTTTGATTTTCCGTCATGTTTTTATTCCTTCACATTTTGCTCATTTGTTAAACACATCCTCAGTAGCATTCATACCAAACTGAACTTCGTAGAGGTTTTTATTGACCTCTCAACTTACTGGTAAATTATAATGCCTAGTGGAGCAACATTGGTCAAACCTTTGGTTATTTAAAAATAACCCACCTATGTTTTATAGAACGTATGCTTAATAAACAGGTCAAAAGAAAATAAAGCTCCTTGGGTATTTTCATTGTATCTGAAATAATTTACTCCACATTGCCTATGATGCCTTGGGCAAGTCACTTAGGGCTACTCCACACTGGAAACTTACGTCAGCATAGCTATATCTCTTGGGGTGTGAAAAATCCACACCCCTCAGAGATGTAGCTATGCCAACCTAATCCCCGGTGTAGAGTGTACTAGGTCAATAGATGCATTCTTCCATCAACCTAGCTACCACCTCTTGGGGAGATGGATTGCTAATGAGAGAACCCCTCCCAGTGGCATAAGAAGAGTCTACACTGAAGTGCAGCTGTGCCACTATAACATTTTCAGTGTAGACATACACAGAGAAACTAAAGGTATCTCAGTTTCCCCATCTAGGAAATGGAGATAATACTTAGCTCCCAGTGGTAAATTACAATTGCCCCAATTGATTCTGTAATGTGCTATCTCATGACAGCTTCCAGAATTGCTGTTGCAGCCTAATGGTACAATCCTTCTGTTCCTTTTCTGGGAAACTAGCACTTGGAAGAATGGGACATACTGGTTAGAGAGAAGCATACTTACAGGAAGGGTGATAAAACAGTACAGTATTTTGCTATTTGCCTACCATTTCTCAACCCATGCTGACTTGGATGCCCAGGGTGGCCAGCCCATATACTTTAGGGTTCTTATCTTATTGACCCACTGTTTCATACTGAAGTTGATTTTATCTGTTCTGACAATGCTACACTTTTGTAACTATCCTATTGCTATTTAAAATGATATATGGCTGCTGTTCATTGACTATCTTTACAACTATGTACACCCCATTTCTTTTTCTTCATCTCGGATTATTAATTAAAAAAAAAACAAATATAAGTGTGAAATATTACTATTGCTAAAGAACTTTTCCCCCTACAGCCATGACTACCACCAGTCTAATTTCCAGAACACAAAACTAGAAATTGTGTACACATGCATGTTTTGCCCCAACTTTCTTTACACAACAAAACTTACAGTAAAATGCCCATTGTTCATATTTATTACTTTGTGTATAAAATTAACTATTAAGTGAAATGTATGAGTTGTTATAATAGATAACAGTTAAATAAGAATAACGTAAAATATTTAAAACATAGCCTAAGAAAATCTCAAATAACTATGTTGAGTAATACATTATCTATGAGCAAAACACACACAGTCTCTCAATATACATCTCTGCATCTCATTTACAGTATAGAGCGCAATTTCTGTACATTTTAAAGCATTAGCAAGTGGAATCTAAAGTAAGATTTGCTAATTGCTAGCTCAAAGCCTGGCAGGGAGGCGCTGCAGAGGCAGCACAGATATAAGAATCAGACAGACAGACTTCTGTTTCTTGACTAGCAGCCAGACCATGCTGAAGCCTCCATTCAAAGTAGATTTATTGCTACCTTACTGGCTTAAGGAAAAAAGAATCCTACCAAAAGTACAAAGGTTGCTGACATTAACTTTACCACCAAACCCTGAATTATGAAAGAGCCAAATCAAAGAAAAATGATGCATTCTAAAAAATAATTATTTTACTCATATTTTTTGTATTTTTCAATTGACTATATGGGGGTTTTTAATTAATTCAAAACAGAGTAATTTTAATCCTGAATCTTTTTAAAATTGAACAGATAATGCAGGATATCAATGTAACTAACAAATATTTTTCCCATTCTCTAAAGGTAATCTGAAAAGCTCAGTAGCATGAACTAAGTAAAATACGGCGCAAATCCTTCCTTGCTTCTGAAAATATTTGATTTAAAACTTATTGGAAATTGCAATATGGTAAAGAGAGTTAATGCACTTAACTACAAGGTCCCACTGTAAAGTAAATCAACTGCCAGTTACTCTTAGAGCATTGCTATAAACTACACTTGGGTAAACATATTTAAATGTATTAAGGAAGTTAGATGCAATTTAAATACCTAAAACAAGTGGGCAGTGTAATTATAATGTAATACTTTTGCAGACTTTGAAATGATTATATCCATATCTAGAGAAAGTGCCACTACAGCCAATTGGAGTTATGAATGTAAGGCGAGATCTGAATAAAATATCGAAACACTCTTTTACATATTACAAAGAAAAACCAAACAGCAGAATATGTCATCAC
This sequence comes from Emydura macquarii macquarii, assembly GCF_026122565.2. Classification (NCBI taxonomy): domain Eukaryota; kingdom Metazoa; phylum Chordata; order Testudines; family Chelidae; genus Emydura; species Emydura macquarii. The sequence goes on along the minus strand of NW_027132983.1, from coordinate 4,477,165 downwards.
ACTTTCAGAAATCAAAACAGGAGGAAATCTAGCATTAAAATCAGTCAAGATGCCATGACATCTGAAAAGGTCTGCTAAATATTTTAAATGTGGGGTGGAGGAAGAAAGAAAATTAACCCTTTGAGACTACTTTCAAGAAATTTGAAGAAAAATGCACTTACAAAAGTCACTAAGAAAGTACTTAAAAGAACAGTATAATGTCTGGCTCACTATTACCATGTTTTCCCTAACCTGTAATTAATGAAAATTTGAAACTGTCCTCAAAAGCTCTATCAATACACATACATATCATCTTTTTATATGTGGATAAAATATGGGAGATATCAGTCACTTTCCACATGCAATAGGAAAAAAATGACCTTTCCAGTGGAAATATAAGTATATTTAACTCTGATGTGCAGAGCCAAAAATCAATTCTCTACAGGAATTCAGGGAGAAAAATAAGTCATACTGCATTACAATGTACAACTTTTCTAAAACCCATATTCTCATGTGTTATTTGCAAACCTATTTGTTTTATCACCACTCCAGGGCAAATATGAAACACTTTCTTCACAGGTAGCGATTTCCACCAAAATGAAAAGAACTTGAACAAAGTAAAATCTGTACGTGATCAAAGATACCAGAGTCAGGCAGTTCTTGTGAGCTAGTCATGCATATGGATGACCTTTTACAAAATTAAATTCTAGTCAAACACATCTTGCAATATAGGGTATTATGAAGAAAGTCTGTAAGCTCTCTTTCCATGGTAAACAAAAAACCCCGTTCCTATTTTAAGTACCTTTCATCAATCTCCTACTTCATATATCCACTATTAAACACATATTCTAGAAGTGAAGACACAATTTTTCCACATTGAGTACATCTGCTATGTTACAAACAGCGTAATCAGTATAATGCCTTCTTCATCCTTTAATATAATCAGAAAAGGGATGTAATCAAAAGGTTGAACCATCATAAGTCTTGATAAATACACAGTCCTTCTTGTATAAGTGTTCATGGTGAAATTAATAGTTTTATTATGAAAGAATGAACCATCCCTTTTAGCAACTTCATTACTTACCTTCCAGAAGGTAACGAAAATATTGGGCTAAGCCTCTGACAGTTCAACGGTTCCAAGACTGCCTAAAGTAATCATCTCATTAGTCAAAGGTAACAATGTGCATTGTAAAAGCAACTGGCTAAGCTTGTATAGGACAACTTAAAGTCACTAAATCAAAGGCTGGAGAATAGACTGACTGGTGCCTAGTTCAAGTCAGACAGACAAACTGTCAGCTTCGCAACCAGAGATCAAATGGGCAGAATCTCCCTTTACATAATGGACAAGGACTCCGATAATCTTATGGGGTTTTTTTTGTTAAAGCATTATTCTCATGAAATCTATAAAGCTTTTCCATGCAGTATACATTAAGGATTTTTAAAAATTATTTAAAAATTGGTTGTATGTATAGAATAATAGCTACATCATATGTCACAGAAAGGCTTTTTTTGGGGGGGAACACCATACCATACTCTAAAATTACCATGAAATTCCCTACCTTTATATGTAGCAGTATACTCTAATCCATTTTAATGTAAAGGAGCTATGAATTTCTGTCAATATTTCTCTTACTTTCAAAAATGCACAGTGAAAATTTAGGACAAGCTATGAAAAATAAACCCATTTCAGACTTGATATTTTTAAATAAAAACATGTATATGCCTTTTGTCAAGCAGAAGGTCATACATATTATAGTCAAATTAGTTACATTTATCAACCAAAAAGAGTCTATATGTACTACTTACATTCTAAAATGTATTCTTTGTAGTCTGTTTTTAAAAAATCACTAATTTTTGAATATCAACAATCATAAAAGCATTACCATGTTTTCTCATCATTAAATAATTGGTTTAAGCAAAATCATTACCACTTTGCCTTTAAAAAAAGAAAAGAAAAAAAAAGAGACAAACCCTATGCTGTATTTTCGACCTCCAAAATCTCACAGGATTATTTCTGATGGAATAGTACCCCTTTAGCTATACAGTTTCTGTTTCTTCTTATATAAAATATTTGGTAGAAGTTGAATTACCTTTCCAGAGATTCATAGGACATGAACTAAAATCTAATGCATCACTCAAACCAAGTCTCCACACCATTTTCTCATCAGCTTCTGCCTCCAAGAAAAGAGAATTGCCAAATAAACAAGCACAGAACAGAAAGGGGAAAGCTCTTATTTTTTATTTTCATGCTGTGGATGTCGCTACTTACTTTGCTAAGATATCATCACAAATCCAAAATGATTTCAATTACCCAGCGGAGTAATCACTGTTCGGCATCTGTAAGGGATTGATAAGCTGAGCTACATTACAGGAGTCCCTCTGCAGACTGTACCATTCCTGAACAAGCAGGTGGGGGAGGGAGCTGATATTTCTGTCAGAGCATCTTTGCTAGCAGAGGGCAAGCATAGGGTACATGTATTGCCTGCCATTTAAGATTGCTGAAGAAGGAAAGCAAACAGCAGCTACAGTAAGGGAAGAAAATGTTTCTCTGTAAGGAAAATGGACTGAACCACCATGTTGTTGTTTGTGGTTTTAATACTTCCCTTGGGATAATGACAAAAACGGAAGATGGCAAACTACCAGGAACATGCCACTTACTCTGAAATGGGAGAAACCTTCAAGGACAAGGACTGTCAAGTTCTATCACTATCATTTGAGAAGGGGGGCAGGAAAGGATCTATATGGAGGGAGACTGGAGGAGCTGAGGGAAAGCAACAAATTCACTGCATCTTTACTGATCACACAGACTGCATAAACTATTTTCTGAATTTCAGGTCATAGTGCCACGTGCTTTCCAATTTTTTTTATTTAATGACAAATTCAAAAGCAAACAGTACAAACATTTCTGTACTTCAAGTTATTTTGCCTAAAAATCACATTTTGCCAGTAATAAATAAGTTCTCAAGCAAAGCTACATGAAAACAAAAAACCAAACAAACAAAAAAGCACAGCATAAATATATACTGTATATTCCTATATACTCAGAAAAAATATTTTGTGCTTCTGGGTCTGCAGTATTTATACTATATTTCTGTTTATTTCACAATGTTATGCTCTTACACAAATTTAACACCCAGTACAGTAAATTTAATTTAAATTGCTCTCATGAGAATATAATGTAAAAACCTAGCAAAAACATATGGTGGTAATGTTCAGCATTTTTTTAAACTAATTAGAACATAGGACCCTTTTTAATGCTTCACGCTAAATATATTATGGGGGTGGGAGGGTTGTTATGAGACAGAACCATCTTTTGGGGGTGGGGGACCACCGTTTTCTTCAAAATAGCATCTAAAAGGTTAATAGCAACTTTTCATTTTCTAAGAAATTATTGCATATTGTTTTTAGTCAGCTACTTTCTATGTAGTATTTTTAGAAAATTACAACTTCATATCTGGAATTAACATGTAAATATACTGGGCTGAGGGTGTGGGGGTTTAAACTAGAGTACATGCCATACCATAGCTGTACAATAAGCACTTAAAGCACATATTGTAGAAAAAAATAATCCAGCTAATACAGGGCAAAAGGAGAGCCACCTCTTCTTTAAAAGACATTACATTTTACATATAAATAGCACAGTTCATAACTGCAAAGTAAATTACTGTCAACATTTGACCCCAAAGGGTTAGCGTATATACAGTACAAGCACATTTACAAATGTCTTAAGCATGCAAAATATTCACAATGTCCTAGGCACTCTGTTTTACAAACTATAAATTCAGATTCTGCATGTGAAACAGTGCAGAGTCTATATGGAAATTGACTAAATACTGAAAAATTTCATCTGTTTCTGAAAGCATGTATAAAACACTATGCCTCAAAGTTAAAAGCTTTTCCAGGAGTATCCTAAGGACAGCAGTACTTCGTGACTGCGCTGTGTCTTGGACAAGAGCAGCAATTGCAACTAAGCATACCTCCCTGAGCACTAATAAGAGTAGCTGTACTGATGCTCTGTCATCCTTGCTTACTTGCTGCTCAGAATATCAATTCAGCCAGTTAAACTAAAAGTCTGCACTGCACTGCACTGCACCAAAATGGAAGCTATTTTTTAAAAACCCTGCTCGGATTACTGATCAAAGAATCTTAATCTTTGTTGATCAATGAAAAAAATGAGGTGAAAGTTAAAATGGGATTGGAACTAATATGATCTTTTCTAAAAGGAAGATGCCATTATCACTAGAAAGCTTGAAGCAATACATGCATGTCATGACATCATATGCAGTGTTCAACACAGTTCTGCATATGTTTTACTAAGCAAGTCTGTGTTTCTAACGGTGACTTTACGGAACTCTGAACTCAGTTTCACATCTGAAATCAAGTTAAACAAAGCAACCACAGGAAAAAAAATGTTATAGCTTAAGATGTGTTCCACTGAGGTTCAAAAATTTTAACTGCTGGTGACCTCTGCTGCTCTGCTGGAGTGCCAGTGCTGTATACTGAAAATGTTCAGTTGTTACAAGTCAAATTTTTCCATCTATCTGAATGCAAGTTTTAGATCTATTTTTAAAACCGACTGATATAACTAAAGCCAAAAGATAATTAACAAGGAAGATTAAACCAAGTATTTGTTCAAGGTTGGGGTTTTTTGTTTGTTTTTAATAATCAAAAGAAAGCGCTAACAAAGTTTAAAAACCTTTATTCAGTGTATCTAGCTGTTGCTGATTTGCATGTTTGTTTAGAAGATTCTGTGTCAATGTACCATAACCATAATCAAGTTATTGAGTCAGATAAACTTTTAGAAAATATTTTATTCTTCTCGTTGCACATATTAAGCATGGGGAAAAGGAAGGAAGAGAAGAAGGAAGGAAGGAAAATAATAAGTGCATATTCAAGAAGGAAAAATCCTAGCTATTTTTGTATGATGTAAATGAATTATTGAAGAACTATTCCAGGAAAAAAGTTTGCATGCAAGTGTTCCCAATGCTCATTTAATGTAGGGCCTCAAAAGTGCAGTACCACATAACTTGATGAACAAGCTATTAACCTTGTTGCTAGTCTCATCAGTTAGGGGCCTATTTCCCAGTGATGTGTGCATGTTACCGCCTGTGTTGGCATTACCTTCATCCTAATACTGCAAGTCATCTCGCTGTCACCTGGGCAACAAGGGCCAGCTAACATTACTGAGCAGAAATCCCAGAAGATGTGCCTCCTGGAATAAGAAAGGAGCTGCTAGATTCAGGGATTGCACCATGCACTGCAATTGGGAGCACACTGTAGTTTTGTGTAGTTATATTTATCTTTCCTTGGGGTCTAGAGGTACAAAATCTTCAGAGATGCCACAGATCTTTTCATCTGACAAAACAGAGCTGCTACCAAAAGGCAGCACTATCACGAAATCTGCACCAAGTCATAGTCTGAATCCTCAAATAAGAATGAAGTTTTGCTTGCTTGCTTTATGCTAGTCAAACTTCCTGATAGACTCCTTGTAAAAACTGCCAAGCACAGGGAGTACCTGCTACTTGGGGAAACATCATCATGTGGTTTACACAGACACTCATCAGTACATCTATTGCCATTTAACAAATGCAGCCAAAAACAGCATATTATTGCTCCCAAGAATATGCCACATCCACATTGCATATTACTAGTACCACCAACAAAGGTCTGGAACTAAGAAATTTCAGCTTGTTTTTATTGATTTTGAAGGGTTTCAGAGGAATATTGTTTAGCTCCAACCAACAACTTAACACCTGAATTCTTTGGGCGCTAAGAATTAAATTAATTATCCTTTTATATATGTGATCAGTCACTTAAACCATACAGTATGTAGAAGTATTAAAATGGCAAAGTTACCTAGATAATTGTCCAGACAGAACATAGATTTGATAGTATTATTTGTACTACCTTTAGTGATTAAAATTTCGATTAAAGTGTGGCTGAAAAAGTCCTATACCAATGGAATCCAGTTACTTCTGTCCCACACCAAAAGCAAATGAGAACACAAAAATCATTCAGCAATTAATATTTTAAAGGGAGGAATCACTCTTGAAGTCCAAGCCCTGCTTGTGCCTACTTTATGGAAAGAAATGTTACAAGATCTAGGCTTTGGGAATTGGGACATTTACAAATGATGTGTTGTACTACCTAGAGATCAAATGTATTTTACAGATTAAACCTCAGTATTTAGGTGACATTTTGTCATAGGACAGAGGCAAGGTTTCTTAGATGTCCACAAATTGAACCATTTTCTTCTTACAAATTCCTATATTCTGGAACCACTCTCTGCCTGAGCCTCTGTATGAAAATGGTTACTGAATGGATTTTTAGAAAGACTACATTTAAAACTCAAGATCTTAAAATCTTATAAGACTGGTCACCCATCAAAAAGACCATAAAATCTTAGTATTCAGCAATATGTCCTCTGCTTTTTCTCACTGAACAGGAAATTCTGCCTACAAGATGGTTGAAATCCTTAGTGCTAAACTACCTCAAGTAAGAGACAAGAGACTTGTCTTTTGAGAACAAAATGGAAGGAAATTCTTTTACATTAGCCTTACAAGGAGCCAACTGGCTAAAATAGACATGTGAAGGCTGGGGGAAGCAAAGATTAGAAGGATGGTGGAATTGGGCTGTTGAATTAGACACACCACTGGCAAAACTGAAGTCATGACTACACTAGTGGTGCTTTATCAATACACCTATATAGGTACAGAACTTCCAGTGAGGACGCAGCTTATACCGACAGAGTTGCACATTTGCCAATGTACCTTATTCCTCCCCTCGCCCACCCAGACACAAGCAAAACAAGCTATATCAATAAAAGCACAGTTTTGCCATTGTAACTGAGGCTACCTTAGGAGTTTCTGCTAGCTCGGCTCTGACAATCAGGGATCACAACCCTGACCAACATTGCTCTTCCAGCAGAGATCTTAGTGTAGACATAACCTAAGTAACAGTGGCATGGGGAGTCAAACTTTAACTGACTATTTAGAAAATAAGTTACAAGCATATCCAGGTACTGGAGAGCCCTGAAGACAAAAGAAATCTGTGGTTGTGTCTACACTACAGACTTCTGCTGGCATAACTATGTTGGTCAGGGGTATGAAGACATGTGATTGCTGATCAACATAGCTGTGCCAGCAAAAGCCTTTTGTGTAGATTCAGTTATTCTGGCAAAACTGAGCTGAGCTTTTACCATAAAGCATATTTCACTTTAGTTGAGAGAGATGAATAAGCTATCCAGCACATCTTTGCCAGTATAAGCTACATCCACACTTAGGAGCACTTTGCTGATATAGTATATTAGTACGGTAAAGTGCTCCTAGTGTAAATGTGGCCTGTGTTTACTTTCTTTGCAGAACAATTTTATTCCATGTGTGCTGGAGGTTGATGACATGAGCAACTCTCATTTAGGACCCCTTTAGAAGAACAATTTAAAATAGGAAAAGTGAGAGCATGATTTGAATACCTCTTTCAGAATCTTGGGACTAAGACAAGATTTTCTGTGAGGCTATATAAGAAAAGGAGTAACATCTGAAGTCAGCAGCAGACTCCTGATATTTTTCCAATCTCAGCCCAGCCACTTAAAGCAGAATAGCAGTCTGGCAGCCTTTCATATTTTTAAACCTTATTTATTAGGTTGATTTGCTAAACTTTAAAAACAAGAATGAAATCTGTTTTCAAATGGACTATTTCTTCAGTTTTACAACATTTATAGTAATATTTCTGCGATTAGAAACAGCTTGCATTTCAAACCTGAACAAGCATGTTGCTATAACACGAAGCAATGAGACAATGGATGTAGCATGGAAAAAGGACCCAGGATTCTAATTCCAAATTCTAATTCTGTTTCTACCACTAATGGATTGTGCAGCATTGGATAAATCACTCACTCTCTCTGTGCCTCAATTTCTTCATCTATAAAATAGGAATAGTACTTACCAGGTTACATTATAGGGGTGCTAAGTAGATCAAGAGGTTAACATTTGTATAGCACTTGCAACATGCAAAGCTCTAAGTATCATTATTGTATGGTGTACTACCTTTTCTTTTCAGGAACAGCGTTTGATACAGCTCAACTGCTTTTCGGAGATACAAAAGTTATTAAGTGAACTATTTAATGTTATGAAATATGGAATGTGAATGTTGCAGTTAAGTCTGTATATTTACTGTTCCTTTAAATTATAGCTGTACTATAAGTATTGCATTTTTTATTTCTCCACCCACTACAACCAATAATTACTTCCCTTACTAACCCATAAATGACAGGACTTGAGCCCAATTTCTATCCCAGTTTACCTCCTGGTTCCATGAAGTGCCTAAGTTTTCCAGGGTCTCCAGGCCAATCCAAGACACCAGAGCCCTTCACACCCAAATCCTGATTCCTCCTTTACCTTCTAGCCACTCACTCCCCAGTAAGAGATTCAACTGACTCCTCACTCCCAGCACAAATCCCAATCCCCCTTTCCAGAACTGCTAGCAAGAGGTAATTTCAACCCTTTCCCCACAATACTCCTGGATCCTGCGTCCCATCACCTTCTATATCCCACACAAATTTCAAATACCTGTACAATTCTCAAATCCTTGGCAGCTTGCAGTGACTAATTACAGCCTTGCTTTTCCAGCTTGTGCTGCAATGTTGCTGCATAATAATAATTATGGTTTTCCTTAAAATCCCAGCTCCTGGAGTCAAGTGGATGTGTGATGATTTCAGCCTTCATTCTTAAAGAAAAAGTAAGTTTCTCGCCCTCGTGGCTGTGGAGAAAACTTCAAAATGTGACCCCAGTGCATCCTAAAGGCTCAAAAAGCAGAAGGAAAATAAAAAGAATCTCAAATCTATTATTTTTACATAATCATGATTTTAAAGCCAATCTCATGATTTTTCGTGAGCCTGACTCATAATTTTTTGAACATTTGGGGTTGGCGGTACTGCAGTATGCACATGTAGGTATTTCTGTCCCCCAGCCTATTTTCACAGAACACCGTTAGTGAACACGGAGAACATAGCCCCTTCCTGCATTCTTCCCTCTATGAACATGCAGGGCTGCCTTGTCTGAGAAGGATGGAGTAGGAGACAGGCCCCTTGTGAACACAACAAAGGATAAGGAAAGCAGGGCCTAAGACAGGAGGAATTGGAGTTCACAAGGAGCCTGAAGCTCCAAGCAAACCCACAGTGAACTTGGCTTACTGCTCATCTCTGCCAATACAAGACCAGAAAACAGGGTGGGATGGCCATACTGTCATAGTTCAGAGCAACCGCAACTGAAGTTCCCTTTAGTGTCCCTGCAAGGGCACTCACATTCAGCTTCCAGCTCTCCTGCTATTACCTCAGTTGAGTGAAGATCCACATTTCACTCCCTTCTGACCAGGATATGTTCAGGGTGCACAGTTCCCTGCCTTCACCATGTACTTCCCAGCAAAGACAGTCTGCAAAACAGACCTGCTTGCTTTCTTGTCAGACTGATAACAGAGTGATTGCTATGGATATAAAGTTATCACACAGCTCTTTCTACACAAGCTTACTTTTTTCCCCTCAAGATAAAAAACATTACAGAAAACATTAAAAACTATAAAAGAACCTACACATACTAATAAGTTTACCAAAGTTCATCCCAACTCTAAAGTGGGATTTGGCAGGAAAAATCTTTCAATACCCCATCTTTGGGATTTCCTTGTAGTTACAAGTTCCTCCCAGCTTTAGTTCAGAACATGCACCCAGTCTTATGAGGCCCCAGTTGGCCAAGTCCTTCCAACCCTTACCTAAGAATTGGGGCCCTCCATGGACCAGAGATCCTGGATCAGGAAGAAGGCCCCAAAAATGGAGAATCCAGTTTGAACTAGCATACGTGTTTCTCTCCAGGAGGGATGGCTTCAAAGGCTGATAATGGAGGAAGTTCATCAGCATCCCCCCTTCTACTAGAGAAGGTATACACAGTGCCACATCAACACGTATACGGGTGCATTTTTAGTACAATGTGCCCCCAAAGATGTTAACCCCAATTCAATAAAGGGTAACAATTCAGAAGACAGGGTGGGATGACCATACAAATAAGGACAAAGACTTTTGAACTAGGGAGGGGGTTCTAGGCTGGAGGAGTGGTTCTGCCTGTGTATTAAGAACCTGTAACCTGCTTGTACCATCTGTCAGGGTGAGACACTGCGTGATTTAAATCCTGTTTAGTTTGTAGAATTTAGGCTGCAAGTTTATTTTTGGTTTCTTAAGTGACCAACTAATTTTTTATGTCTACCACTTATCACTTAAAATCTTTCTGTAGTTAATAAATCTGTTTTATATTTTAGGTAAAACAGTGTGTTTGGGTTGAAGTGACTGGGAAATCTGCTCAGTTTACAAAGACTTGTGCATGTCCACTTTCCTTGGAAGAAGTGGTGAACCGGATAATGAACTTACATTGGCCAAGTTTCTGACCAGCGCAGGACAGCAGTACTGGGGGGAATTGACTGGTGCCTCTCTATTGCTGGCTCACGAGTGGCTGGGGAAAGAATTCATGTAACTCTGTTGGTGAGTCCCTGCCTGTGGATGTCTGTGTAAGTGCAATATCTACCAGATGTTTGTTGCTTGATAACAGCATTACAGTGTGAGAGAGAACCCAGGTAAACATTCCTGCAATCTAGCTGGATGTGGGGCTCCACCTGCTGTTAGGCTAGGTAATAACTGCACCTGGAGGGTTTTGCTGTTTGTCACTAGGCAAGGCATTGTGAGGGAAGCCCAGGCTGGAGCGTTAAAGGGGGGACTCAGTGGTCCCAGGTTGCATCCAGGAGGCACAGTCACACTTTTTTTCTATAGTTTTAATTGGGTAGATGGAGATCCTGGCTCCTGCTGAAGATACTGGCATTTCAATCTCAAGTGAAGACTTCTGTTGTCATTAAAGAAAGACACAAGCTGCAAAAAGTGGCTCTAAATGTAGATTTCAAATGAACCAAAACTTCAGAAGTGATTGGGACTACAGTTACGGTTTATCAAGTTATAGAGGTAGCTGTGAAATGGGGGTCGAGTCACAATTCCAAAGTACATCCTCCTCAAAGTTCAAGGATGTTAAGAAGCAGCATTTTGGTTCAGCCCCAACTCCTGTTGTCACTGGTGCAAAGTACTGTCATGAGAACAGCAGTGTTTGATGCCCTTTCTTCCTATTGTTGGTTTATATTTCATATAATGTAAAATGTTCTCTGAAAATATTATTCTTGCAAAATGGATTAAGCTAATTTGGAAAAATGCACTCTGATTCCAAATAACGTCCACACACTGAGTTATCCTGGAATAGTTCCAGAGTAACTCAGCCTGTAGACAAGCCCTCAGATACCTTACATGGTTGCTTTTCAAGGGTGACAAACACCCAGATTGCATCATGCCTCACACCATAAAAATGCTTAATCCTTTCATTGTTTTCTTAGAAACCCTGTGTACTACGTATCAGCAATAACATGCCTGGATAAGGACTTAGGGCTAGTCTACACTAGAAGCGCTACATCAGCACAGCTGCACAAATGAAGACACTTTTTGCTAAAAGGAAAGCACTCTCCTGTCAGCATAATTACTCCACCCCAGCAAGAGGCGGAAGCTATGTCAGCGGGAGAGCGTGGACAGCACTTCGGTTGCTGTAACTTGCGTCACTCAGGGGGGAGGTCGCTTTTTCATGCCCCAAGCGACGCAAGTTAGATTGACTTAATCAGTAGTATAGACCTGTCCTTGGTGCAGGAGTTAAACGGTATCTAGCAAATTGACGATGTGAGTATGGAAATATTTTTAGGTATTTTCTTAAGTGAGATAATCCTTCAAATTATTTACTAGAATAATAGCCTTTCATCAGAAGCATTAATGAGCATTCCCAGTTAAAAGGATATCAGCATACTGAAATATTGGAGTCATTCTGTATTAATGAACCCAAATGAGTGACATCACAGTGCTGAATGTAGCTAAAGATGGATTAAGGTAGGATTCATGACATCAAAGTTTGGATCCAAATATACATAGTTCGGCTCCTTCCACCAGAAATGCTTTGAGACTAATGGAAGAGCACAAGTTTGCATCAGCAAGGAGCCAGGAGCACTTTGGTTTGTTAATGGGAATGGGGGTGCATGGCCGTCCTTTAGCTGGAAAGGATCTACATCACATGCAGGCTTAAGCCACCACTGCCCATAGACCACACACACTGTATGGGCAATTGTTTGTTAAATTTTAATTGTGTGTTCCTCAGACACAGATTTTGTAGTTCTTGCCCATGGCCCAACAATAGCCAGATTCACATGCTGGGAATATGTTTGTAACAGGGCAAAAAATGGTAGAGGTTTTGCAGCACTGCTTTGAGCACCAAGAATTAGGAATTAAGCATAACAATATCTCTGAAAATACTATTTTGCTCTAAAAACATAATTCTGACAAATCTAATTGAGAGACATCTGGCAGCTCACTGCATTACCACACAGGAAAATCCAATTTGGGAGCATCCCAGAGGGGCGGGGGAGTGCTTGATTTCTCTTCAGAATCTGATAACAGAGTGATTGCTACAGGGGGGTGCAGAGCTTGTCACACCATCAGTGCTTGTCATAGCGCTGACAGTACCCACCCTCTTTGTCAGCGTTAACACCAATACATATTCTGGCATCAAGGTTTGTGCTGTGAGTAAATCTGTTGAACGACTTGATGTGCGGCAATAAAACTACAAACCATCGTGATTAAATTCCCACAGTCCCTGCCTACTCTTTCATTGGCATGTACTGCCATAATTCTCATCTTCTGGCATGTGCCCTTGCCAAGTGCGTAGGCAAAGAATGCTCTGGGCTCTAACACCTGAGACATCATATCACAAATAATGGTTTTAAAAAAATAAAAATAAGAAAGCGGAAGTTAATAAATACCGACACCTCACAGAAAGGGCAAGACAGGAAAGAGAGAAAAGCTAATTTACAACAGCAAAACAGAAAGAAAATCGTAAAACAATTGCAGTCCTAGCAAACAAAAGCATCACTCTTCCATCTCCCTATTTAACTGTTGCAATGTGTAGCATGCACAGTCTATTAAGGGACTGATAATCCAAGATGAGTAGTCTCACCTCGCATTGCAGCTAATGGAGCTGAAAAGGCTCAGCACCCTGGTGGATCTGACACTAAAGGAGTAAACTACTATCATTGCCAATTTAAAAAAAAAAAATCCAGATGAGGAGAACCATGGGAATGTGATAAATAACTAATTTGTATATAAATAGGATAATTTTAAGTTATCATAAGAATACTAAAAATGAACAAAAGACCATTCCCTAGAAGAGTAACATCATAGGCTGGTAGCCATTTTAGATATGCAGTAGCTATTCCAACCCTAATTTAAACAGCATCACTTCTTAAAGAGATATTTTGGTAGGATGCCTCTCTCATCTTTGCTACAGGTATGTGATTTATTTATTTTAACATAGTACTGGTTTGCTAGCATTGCTATCATAAAATTTGTGAGATATTTTTACAGCTTGTCTGTCTTTGCAATTACTCACATTTTGCATCCAATCACTTTTTTTTATAAATTGACTGTCACGGGGCTAGAAAATACTTCAGACATGTAGCCTCTAAAAGTGTGGGGTTCTTTCCAAAAGCTCAAAGGAAAAAGGAGGTAATTCAAACCCAATCCCTGCAAACACTTATGCGTTTGGACTTCAGGGAGACTACATTTGCACTTAAATATAAACGCCTGTGTAAATGTTACAACTGAGGCCCCAAACTTGTAGAACAGGCCATTTTTCCACGTTCAAAGATGCTAGCTGACCTTGAGGAGAAGAATAAAATGTGACATCACCCAATATGTGCTCAGTTCAGTTTAATGAAGGTATTTCAATTATCTGCCCTCATATACAGGAACACAGAGTTAAAACACAGATAGTCCATATTAAATTTAGTCCATTTATTTAATACTTCTGACTTCAACTTCAGGAGAGGAAAATTAGTTTCTCATTAGCTACTGTGGTTCAAACACAAAGAAACTGGAACTCTTTAGAGAGGACTCAAAAATAAATATATGCATGGTTCCATAAATAATTGTGGCAATGTACTTTTAGCCCTGACTTACAAACATCCAACTGACTAAAACACAACTCTAATATGCTAAAAAAAATATACCCATTCTTCATTAATAATTTAAAATGTTCTAAAAGGCTGAAGGTTAATTGAATGCTTATTTTCCCCAACAGCTTTATGAAAATTCTAAGAAAGCCTGAACTCTCCCTGATTAAGAAATCATGTACAGTATTTTCTGTACCCAACACGTACAATTTTCCAGAATGCTACCTGAAACGTTGGCATTAATTTACTAACTTATTTGGTTGTCATGTTTTAGCTGACTTCATTGAACCAGTCTACTAGAAAGCTCTAAATTGCTAAAGAGCAACCCATTTGACAATTTTAAAGTTATCTAATCAGTCTTTCATCCTGTATACTCAGCAGTGCAAATGCCATCACCTTCACTCCTAATGGCGATTTAATTTGATTTAAAAAGGAGGAAATGGATTGTGTTCACACAGACCAAAAAAAAAAACCTACCCACATCACACACAAAACTTCACAAAACCTTTATACAAACATGGTTCACTCCTGATAACAGTTAGTTATGTGAATGTAACTCAAGAGTTCATAGTTTTAGCAAATCATTTACCACCATGTGTAACTGGCCTAAGAAATTCCTATCACCAAGGAAATAAACAGTGTTCCCCTGAATTAGCAGGATCACTGGTAAAGAAGCAGACAGGATTGGCCCACATAAACCCCCATCCTCTTGGCCAGAAGGATAATGAGAAAATTGGGAAATGCTCATAGCTTAACAAAAAAAAGGCAAGAAGTTTCCCTTGGTATATGTTAAAGCCAGGAATGCCTATTCTGCATCTTCAAAGTCACAGGGGCCAATCAGATTCCCAATAAAGTCCATTGGACTCTTTCCACTGACTTCAATGGAAGCTGGATTAGGCACATAGAGAATAATTACTCATTTATAAAAAGTGGAACTAACTGTGACTATCTAGAAATCTTCCCTAATTTTTGTTCTTTAAGCTAATTTTGGTGGCCAATTCTACAGGAAAGAACCCCTCAATACAGTGCACCATTAAGCATACTACTTCATGTTTCCACCTTATTTTTCCTCAGTTGAAAATAAAAATAATTGAATTTAACAACATCAGAACATAAGAACAGCCATATTAGGTCAGACAAATGGTCCATCTAGCCCAGTATCCTGTCTTCCGACAGTGGCCAATGCCAGGTGCTTCAGAGGGAACGAATAGAGCAGGCAATCGAGGGATTCATCCCATCATCCACTTCCAGCTTCTGTATTTTAAGATTGTAAAATGAACAACACTGTTGCTAAATACATTGATTATATTACTACTGTAATTAATCACCTTCATTCAATCAATAATCAATTTATACCGTCTTTCACAGCAAGTCAAGTGTCATGGGAAAGTAGTAGTTATATTGAAGAACAGAGGAGCTACAGTTTGTTCAGAAAAGACTTTTGGGAAAAATGGTAGTTGCCACATTGTCATTCTTACACAAAGTACCAGCAATTCTGCTCACATTATATTACCCTCTCATTCTGCTTTGTGCTAGGAGCAAGGACAGCCCATACACATTGCTCCACTCCTTAGCAGAAGAGCTATGAAAAGACACCTGCAGTCTGTAGAGGGCAACCTGGGGGGCTACTACAAGCCTCCTGGCACACAGTATTTAAGGAGTCCAGGGGAGGCACATAAAGGACAACACAACTCAAGGATGGAATGGGAAGAAAATGATGTCCCCCACTGTATCAGTTTAAAGAGATCCCAGTCCCACTTTATCTGTACTGGGGAGCTGAGAGGAATAATTAACTCAAACAAAAACAAAGCCATCCTGAATCACAATACTTCGCAAACCAAAAGAGAATTCTTTTCCTTCTGTAAGAAAGATCTGGCTTCTTTCTACTTAAAGATTCTGTTCCAGGAAAGCACTTAAACACGTGATTAACTTTGGCAGCGTGAGCAGTTTCATTGATCTCAGCGGGACTAAATCATGTGAGTAATGCTACATGTGATTAAGAGTTTGCAATATTGGTCCAAAGAAAATAATTCAATTATTTAATTTTAATGGGGACATAAACCCCAACTACATGAGCCTAAAATCTGGCAGTGAAAGGTTTATATGTTAACAGCACAGATCTATGTTATTCTGTTAAACATGATTAATGATTTATACAGTACTCTTCCTCTGACCATTCTGCAACAAGGAGCTGATTTGAAAGGTATGGCAATGGCTGTACAAAGGATATCAAACAAATTAGCAACAAGCTCAACTAATAAGAGTCTACAAAAATTTTGTGATACTTTTAATTAGCTCTGCTTTGGCTTTCTCTCCTTTATATATATATATATATATATATATATATATATATATATATATATATATATATATATATATATAAACACAAATGCTTCAGACCTCAAGATGGCAAAACATCAATGCATTGATGCTTCTGATAAATGTCTGTCAGGAATTCCAAACTAATACAAGCATGTTTGTATAGATTCATCTTATAGTCAAATCAGAATTCTTGTCGTGTATTAGTTAATGGTCATGATTATCCAAAAATGAATTTAATGCAAGTTGGATTCAACATTCGTTTATACAAAATAAAACAAGTCACAGGCTTGATACTGCATGATGCCATCAACTGCCATTGAGTACATGCCCTCAGTTCCTCTCAGGAAGGTGGTGGGTGGGGGTATTAAAGCATCTTGCAGGATTGGGCCCTATGCTGATATAATTTGTTCATGATACCATTTTAGTAGCACCCACTGGCTAAGGGTCAGGGAAATATATCAGCCTCAAGTAATATTTACGGTCAAAATAGTTTCTATATTTGTTTTATTCTAAAACATCCAAATTCAGACATTTGTCAGGACAGTTGATTTGACATTCTGAATAGCTTCACATTAATTACTTGCATTAGATTTCTCTCTATCTTGGCTGCAGCTTCCATTAACAATTCTATCTATATTCCCCAGATATTTTAACTCAGATATTTGAAGTATGTAATTCCGTTTTAAAAAACCAAAAACAGCCTTCAAGCCTACTGTTTAATTTATACTAGAACTCTGATCTTCTCTACTTTACTATGCTGTCTACTTTAAAGACCTCTTCCTTCAGAAGCTATACCTCTCATCCCAAGAGCGTGCCAGAGGGATACGAAAATGTCATCATTATGGGTGAGATGAAATCATTACATTTGTGATCATTACATTTAGCAATCCTTGTGCAGTAATAAGTCACAAATACATCTAAATTTGATAAATATGTATAGCATTTAGCTCTGAAAGCGGCACACTATTTCCTTCACTGAAAAATACTATGCTCAATTTTATTAAGGGAGTTCTCAATTTTACAAATGGGGAAGTTTGCCCAAGGTCTCACAACGTCTATGGGAGAGAAATGAGCCTAGATTTGCTTAGTCCCCAGTCCAGTGGTTTAATCATCCTTCCTCTCAAATAGCCAAAGGTATCCAACCTAATCCAGGTGGTGAATATTTGCTGGTTCTCCCTGATAAAAAAAAATGGATTTTCAACTCAATTAAGGTAATTGATTTTTTAAGAATAATATAGGACAAGGACAAGATAATTTTGGCAGCAAGAGGAAAAAAAGTTGTCAAAGCAAGAAGATTTCCTTGCACCCAGATGTTAATTTCTGATCTCTAGGTAAGCAGCAAGAGCTGATCCCACTTAAAGGCTTTTTCATGGCTTTGGAAAGAGAAGTCTCATTACCTATGAAAATACGTTAATAGTGTTGGAAGGAAGAAACTTCTTAAAACTAGCCCAAAACAGAACAGCGCTTCCAAATCCGCATTTCAGCATTCTCTGATGGAAACAATTTATACCTAAGTGTTTTTGCTATTCACTTTATTAATAACCTCTGGTGGCTTACTGTTTAGATTGGAGCATGGATCGTCACTTCTTTGTACCATGCCTGCAATACACTGGGGCCCCAGCCGGGTTGGGGCCTTTCCGTGGAAGGATGGTTTCGTGGCAAGAGTGGTAGCCTGAGACTTGGGAGACCTAGGTTCAGTCTCCTTCCTAGTGGGCCAACAAACTCAAGTGCAGTTGAACGTTGTGTTATGGTAAAGAAAAGCACCATGGGCAGTAAGAAAATAAATAAAATGAAGCTTCATAAGCGATGCTGTTTCATATGAACTGATGGAACTATCGTCGTAAAGTTATTTAAACAACTAAGTTAAAAAATTGAAAAGTGATTCCATTATTAAAGAAAAAACCACAGGTCCAAGGCAGATTTAACATATATGATAATCACTGCCATAAAATTGTTTTTTACAGTCATTGAAGAACTACTCGTTTACAAAGGTTTTCTTTACTGGATGAATGATACTGCTTGCAAAAATGAGTGAATCGTAAATGTTTGTGAAAAGTGAAAGGCTGACAAGTCCCAGAGCCTCAACTTCTTTATATATAGCACAGGCACAGTATAGACAAAAACACTGCAGGCTTCCCCATGCTGGCCATATCAACGTGCCTCAACCTTGAGCTGGAGGGAACTGTCTCCGTGAGAAGAAGCTGTTCATTCTCTGGTAATTCTCTATGCTCATTCAGTTCTTGGTCTCCCTGAGACTACCAATAATGATTTTCAGCCACAACTGGTAGACGGAAATGCAGGAGAGGCAGGGGTAGCTCCAGCTCCCTGAGGCCACACCGCTCAGTCAGATCTAGCAGAATCTCGCATCCCAAACACTCACCCCCAAGAATCTCCAACACTGCTGATTGCAGTTCCTGTTTTTCTTCAGGTTAGCAGCACTCTCACTCCACCACGTGATAATTTGGGTCCCAATCCTGCAAAGACCACCACCATGTGCTTAACTTTGCGAGTAAAATTAAATGGGAATAATCAGTGTGTAGAGTGTAAAGTTAAACAAATGCACAAACCTTTCTGGAATGGAGGCCCCAGGACCCTGAAACCCCAATAAGGGTGAGTGTCTCAGAGCCCAGACTCCGAGACACTCACCCCATCAGGGTTCCAGAGTCCGGGCTCCTGCCTGAGCCTGAACATCTATACTACAATTTTTAGCCCCGCAGACTGAACCAGCTGACCCAGGCAACGAGAGTCAGTGCTGCAGATTTTTCATTACAGTGTAAACATGGAACTTATCCCATCTGTTCTGCCATATCATGCAATCTTCTTTCTTCCCATGCTATAGCCTTCCTCCTCTCCATCCTACATCTGTTTCTCTGTTCCTTGAACCGAATTTACCCTTTCATCTCAGTTCCACTTCCAGCCTCCCTCAATCCTATATAGCATATTCATTAGAGCTGGGCAAAAATTCTCTGTTGAAAATAGTAAATTTGCTTAAAAATGCAGTTTTGGGGAAACCAAAACTATCGATCAACTCAGGCCAAATAAAAAAAATGAAGAAAATAAATGGAAAGAGTCAAAACTATTAATTTCAATATTTCAAAACAAATCATTGACGTTTTGTTTTGACAACCTGCTTTAAAACTATTCATCTTTGTCTACATTTTAGATTGCAGCTCTTTGGGACAGGAACTCTAGGCTTGGAAAGGTTTTTCTTAATCTGCATGTATGGTATTTCGTACATGTTTAAGTATGCAACAAACAGTGACAACAACATCCCGCAATCTCTCTAAAACATTCATTCCTGACAGAAAAATAAATGAAACACAACTACTGGCACATCCTGAACTGAAAGTTAGCCAGACAGAACTGAAATGCACCTTGCTGGTGTTATCATATGATTCTGGAGAACAAACTTTATTTCAAAAAGTTTATGGCCCTTTGTTAAGAAAACCCTCCCTCTCTCCACCCCCACAATACAAAATTGTTTCCTACAGAATTTATTTCCCAGAGCTTTGCTCAGATATTTTTCTCCTGTACTAAAAATATTCCACTATAAGCAGAATTTCATCATGACAGGAGAGGTTTTACCTGGGAAAACTACAGTATTCTCTTTTTTTCACCACAGAACAGGAATATGATCTTCTTTGTCTAAACTTCTGTACTCCCACCTACATGTGTGGGCTGTGTGAGAGGGTGGGCTGTCTCTTAAAGAGTCTGACTGAGTTTTTCTGTTTGTTTTTTCCTTTGAGATTCAGTTCTCTGTCCTGTTTGAGCAGCAGGAGTGTGTGAACAAATGTGATATAAAGTGTGAAAGGTGGTAAATTGTTCTCGTTTTTCTCTTTGTTAATCACTGTATTGTTCGTTCTTTCTTTCTACACCTTCTGGAAAACTAGGGGGAAATGACAAATAGACAAATCTCTACTGATGTATAAAAGCTCATGGTGATGGTTGCCAGGCTATACATTACTGTTAGAGGCAGATTAGCCAAACCTTGTTGGGGGCACAAGTGCAGCAGGTTAGCAAATGGGAACTGGAGGCACAGGAAACTGGCTAAAAAAATGAAGCCTTATGAAAAAAGGAGCTAGCTGTGGTTCAGAGCTGTCTAATGAGAGCCCCATTATTTTGAGCTTAGATCCTTATGCTATAATTCATTGGCATCATTGCTATGGTTTTGGTTCCTTTCCCTATCCTGGGGAAGATTCAAATTCCATTCTCCTCCTCCCACACTGGACCTGAACAACTCTTTTCTTTATAAGACAATCCAGACACATGGTCTTTGGGAGGCTGTGTCCATGGAGTAACTCAAAGACTTTAGGCACAATTCTGATCTCATGCACTGGGCTAAATCTACTGATGTCAACAGAGTTACATCAGTGTAAACGTGGTGTGAGAGAGAATCAAGCCCTATATCTTAATTCCATCCAGGAAGCAGTTGCGTCAAAACCAGGGACATTACTCCTCCTTGTCCTTCATTTCATGTGGTTATGACAATTCATGTGTACTCCCTCTATTCAGCTCACCTAGACCAGAGGAGGACGGGGAGGTGTTAATCTCTTCAGAAAGTTGCAGCATCTGCTACCTAGGCAATAAGTGATAATGGCTACATTCCAGGAAACTGACACACCACCGCTCATTTACAGTGAAATTAAACTTGATATAGGAGGAATGAAAGTCCACTGAAGCAATTCATAACTTTCATTCTACTTCTTAATAAACAGAGTCCCACTATAATGTACTGTACATATATTCACAGTAAGGAAACAGTAGTACATTATATTTTCTCTATATGTAGCTGACACAAAAAGTAATGCACCACTGTTCAGGTCAGGATTAAACTGGTTGAAGATTTTAGTTATTAAATCAGCAAACCAATACAACAGAAATGCATTCCATATAGCAGGAGACAACAAAATTAAACATGGCAAATAGCGAACATACAAAAAACAAATTAGAAATGAATCATTATATGAATATTCCCTGGCTCCCCACATATTCCTTCTTGTACCATATAATTAAACCAGCACCACCATAACAGAGAGAAAGATTATGACAGTAGCTTTATTTACATATAAACAATTATGTAACAGTAAACAAAACAATCCATATGTATTACAACAAAACAAAAACCACAAAGTTATTAACTCTGCCACAGTTTGGACTTCTCCAGATGGGAATACCACCCAATCATTAAGGGGAACCACATTTCATTTCACATTTGGAGTTGTTACACACTCCCATCTTCACATGGAGTGATTCATGCCACCGCTGTCCCATGTCAAAGGATATGTAGCAGCATGCACTATAGACACTGCTTCACATCAACCATAACTATATCAATACCTGCAAAGCAACTTGCAGATCCATGCTGAAGATATCCCTGACAAACTGACAGACCATCTTAGAAAATGAATCACCAGTGCCATGACAGGGCCAATTGATTAAATAAGGCAAGCAAGAATCACAAAGGCAACATAAAAACGATGCATACAAAGTATATATTCGCAGTTAATGTGAGTGAAGTTACCTTACTCTCAAATACCTCACCTATGAATGAATGAATAAGCTTAAAATCCAGTTTAACCATTCACATTTTAGGAGAGTTGTGCACTCAAATGTGCAAGAACAAATCACCCTACAAAAATCCAGTGTGATGACTTTTGGGGTTGGAGTTGGGGGTGGAGTGGGAACGAGGTTCGTTTCCCTCCTCCCTTAATCCAAATAAATTGGGTTCTTATAAGGAACAGGCAAGTTAACCGGATATAACAAAAACTTCACCCAGAAATCAAAATTAAACCCAAATTGCTTTCTATTACTGTGCAGCTCCATATTGCTAAATTTCAACTGGAGGATGTACTACTAGATTATTTCTACCAAACTGGAAGACATCACTTGACAGATTCTCCCAAACAACCAAATGCAAGAAATAAGAAAACGCTACATGGACACACTTGCATCTGTGAATGCCTCTTCCTCAACAGCATCCTATGCAAACCCATATTTCCATGACCTATAAAGCCATCTCCTGCTCCCTAAGTCCTTTGCATAGGAAAGCTCTTCCAAGATGCTGACATTTATGTACATTACTCACCTTGATCACCACCTGGATTGGCTCCCTTTGAAGAGAACCAAAGAATTTGTAGGGAAGATCATTCTAATGATTAAAGCGGAGGACTGGAAGGACTCTTAGGTTCTATTCGCAGCACTGTTGTTGACTCTCTGTAGGACCTGGGGTGTATCACTTAACATTTTGTGCCTCAGTTTACCAACCAAGATCCCTTCACATATTTCTCCAGTTTGTCACCATAAGCTTGCTCATAAAAAAGTCAGCAGCAAAGAAGTAGTCATATGATGTGAGGAACACAGGAGCTACTCTGAGTAGGAAGCAAACTAAAAATAGATGAACTTTTGAATTTTCTACTGCTGTTGAATTTGATCAACCTAAAATTAAACAGCTCTAAACTGAATTAAAAGTATTGCATATTGAGTATATTATAGCACTATCTAACAGTTTGAGTGAATTCCTAATTTTCTGAAGATAATTTGTCAGTTTTCAAGGTCATGATCAGAGATGAACCTGTGAAAGAACAAAAACTGCTGGAAAGACAGAACAAAGTAAATAATTTAACTATTAAATATCATGTACTCTAAGAAATTACTTCTCTCAGATGAAACTTTTGAAAACTATACCATAAAATCTCTCTTTTCACTAAGGAACAACATCCTGCATAAGCTCTCACTGAGAGGGTATTGTAGAAGTGCAGAGTGAAAAGAATATACTAGACTTAGGTTGTTTGAGTCATTTTTTCTCTCACACTCACACACAGTTCTTTTTCATCACCTTGCCCCTCTGGATGCAGTTTCTTTCTAATATAGCACCTTTGACTCAAAGGTATTTTGCATTTCATCATTCTGCAACATCACAGACTACTCCACACAAGTTCTTTTCAAGAGTAAAAAACCCAAAAAACCTCACATACCATTCATATTGTGGCCCAGTGGCTCTTCAGAAATGGGTTGTAATGTGTGGATTTCAGAAACAAGTTTAGAGATTTTCAAGCCTCCAGCCCCTCCAATTTATGCTTTGTTCTTGATAAGTGGCATAGGTCACTACACAAGTGCAATGTTCACAGTAAGCCAGTTTACATAACATTAAATATTTGCTTTAGGAGCATTTCCTTGTTTTCATGCATAAGTATGTTATAACTAGGGAAAGAAGAAATCAGAATAATAAATTCTCCTTTATTTCAGTAGTGAGGGAAAACACTTCTATTGTTTTTTGCATTGCGGTGTAGGAATAAAATTGTAATTGTAACCCTGTAGATTAATTCATAGCTTTTAATTCATACCCTTATTTGTGTCAACCTCTATATGGTTATTATTGAAATCGTGTAACATTTGAACTTCTCTCAGTCATACTCCATATTGTGAATATAAAACCCCATTTTGACCTATGTACTCCATCTTGTGTAAAACCCCATTTTGACCCTATGTACTCCATCTTGTGTCAAACCCTTTCTAAACCTTTAGATCACTGGTTCCCAAAGTGGTCGATATCGACCCCCAGGGGTCGATTTCGACTTTCAGGGGGTCCGTGTCAGCGACAAAAAAATTTGGGGGTCCACGATATGTAAATGGGGGTCCACCCACCGAAATCATTATTTCAGGCGTTTCGTAAACTTTTAAGTAGATATTTTAAATTTGAAATAATTAATTATATGAGTAGGTATGATAAGTTTTGGACTTTATTATAATTCTTGCAAATCACAAAAATTATTTAGGTATCTGCTTCATAGTGTTCTATGATTACGTACAGGTTTCTACAAGTTTTCATACCAGCATCGCATCGAGCAACCACGCGCAGTGAATAAAGTTTGTCCAGACTTGTTCAGACCAAAACTTTTGCACGGACATGTTAAATTAGGCAATTATAAATAGGAGTGTTAGAATCAAACATTGATTATTTCTATTCTGAATTTTGAGAAGAAAAGTGGTTAAAAAATATTAACTTTATTTAGTGCAAAATACAGATGCAAATCAAAGTGAATCAAAAACATCTTGTTTAGGAGTGCCTAAGGAAAGTAAGTACAAACTTTTAGTTAGTTAGTCATCCAGATTGCGGTCTCGGCCGCATTTTTTAGTTAAATATTTCAAATAAAGATAATACCTGCTAAAACATATGACCAAAAACTCTAATTGCATGCTCGAACAAAAAATTAAAGAAATAGTCAATGCTTCAGATATAGTAAAAAATAATTATTTCCTACTTTTTAAGGTTTGTTTTTGTTTGTGTAGGCGTTTTTTTAAAGATTTTGTGTTAAATTTAATTTAATTTAAATTAATTAATTTAATTTAATTTATTAGGCAGGCAGGGGGTCTACGGCAAAAAAATAATTCGGAAAGTGGTCCACAGGACAAAAAAGTTTGGGGACCTCTGCTTTAGATGAATAAGAGAGTTATCTGAACAAGGTATGAATGGAGGGTGTATGTGTGTGTGAGTCAGACCCAAACTGCCAGCTTGTCCTGATGAAGTGTGAAGTCCACCCTAGGCTGAAGAGTGTGAACACAGCCCCAAAAAGCAAAGAAGGATCCACCCCAGAAAAACTTAATCAAAGACATCAAAGAACAAGCTGAAAGTCACGTCTGCTATTGTACCAACAATCAAGGGTCACAGAGAAGCGACGTGACACAGCAGAACTGAAAAACCTATAAAAGACTGGGTGAGATTTCAAGGCTTTGGGGGGAAAACAGCGTTCTACACATCATCTAAAGAAGAGCGTCGGTGCGCACCCGACAAAGACCCTGCTCTCCTCGTGCCCAGCTTCCCTGGCCAGGTAGCTGCCACGAGCCACAAACTCCAGCAATGGACCCTAGCTACGATCTCAAGCCACGACCAGG
Source organism: Emydura macquarii macquarii (assembly GCF_026122565.2). NCBI lineage: Eukaryota > Metazoa > Chordata > Testudines > Chelidae > Emydura > Emydura macquarii. The sequence continues at coordinate 4,451,908 of NW_027132983.1, read as the reverse complement.
ACTGGTAGCTATGTATAACTATAGAACGCTTTCTGGTGCGTTTGGGCGTGCGTGCGTGTGTGTGTGTGTAGGTTTAAGTTAGTTATTACTTTAGTTTTTGTTAATAATGCGGCATACTGCCTTTTCCCCTTGAAAAAGTCCCGAGTGCTTAATTTTGCACAACAGCGGTAGGGTTCAAAGATGGCAATCAGGGTTGCAGTTCTATTGCACTCGGCTGTACAGACACAAGACAATAAGGTCCCGTCCCCACCAAAGGGTGTGCAATCTAAGTTAAGATGAGCCATTATAAGCCAATTTAACAAACAGGCTTGAAGAGCGCACAGTCTATGAAAACAGGTTACTCTAACAGAATACTTCAAGATGAGCAGAACATATAGTCAAGCAAACAGCATAAACATGCTTGGGACAAGAGGAGAGAAAGGCTGGAAGAAACTAAAAAAGGAAAAATACAATAGAAGGTGCTTCTTGTGAGAACATGTGTGCATTAGACTTGGAACTACAACTTTTCACCAAAATACAACATAATGAACATTCTTTACTATGTTAATTTATGGCCAAATTTTGCTGTTCTTAGCCAAGAAAAAACTCTATTCACTTCACCAGGGGTTTTGTCTGAATAAAGGTGGAGTAAGGCAGCAGTCCGTGAACAAAGAAAATAATGGGATGATAGAAAAATTGAACAGAGGCTGCAGAATTATATTATTCCACTGCTTGAGTGAAAGACACAAAAATCCTATGATTAAATTGGTATTTTTATACACCACTTCCTCCTGCATTGAGGAATTTGAATTAATGCTCAGGCACCTCTGAGCTACCAAACAGAATATAATACATGTTTCATGAGACTTATTCATCTTTAAGGGATTTCATAGAAGTTATAACAAGCTTTTTCAGCACATGGTCAATTCCATATTTCAATCATTTGAAGCCAAACACACAAAGTGTGCTGTATTTCTACCCTTTTAATGGGAAAAATAGCTAAAAAATATAAGGGCATATTTTCTCCCAGTGGTCAATTCTGCACACTCCGTAACAGGTTAGCAGAAACTGCAAGCCAATCATAATAAGGGGGAGGAAGGGGGGGGGGGGGGGAAATCAGTATGTCATAAGAGTATGTACTAACATTACGAACTGATACAGAAAAAGATAACAGCCAGGCTTTAAAGCCAGGCTTCATGGAGGAAATGCTATTCTGTGCACGCTTCTTTGGGAACACATTTTTCTTCTATGAACATCCCTTTCCACTCTCACCCCCACCCTTCAAAATAAAAATTTTTATTTGGAAATTATCGTTTTTGGGTCTGGCCAAACTGATACAGAAACACCAACACAAGAACAGTTACTTCTGTGTCATGTTTCACAGATGTGGATAATTGGGGGCCTGACCTCTTGCCCTGTGGCTTTTTTTGGCACAAGTTGTGATCATAATCATCTTCCTGGATGGCAAAGATCTGTGGCTTAAAACCCAAGAGTCAGCCTTGATATAGACACTGAAATTTCCCTCATTTCATAGTTAGCCTAGCATCACAAGCACTATTAACCCCCTTTCTTATTTTTCCCCATGGATGTATAGACTATTTTTAAAATGATGCTGTTTCCAAATAAATCCAAATGTCAGACTCCTGCTAATGAATGTCAAGTCTTGTAGATTTCTCTTTTAAAAAGCTAGATGGGAGAGCTACAGGCTGACACTTTCCTATCCATATTATGCAAAATCCATAGTTAGGAAGAGATGTTATTTTAATCATACACATTCCTTACAATGAATCAATTACTCCAGAGAATCCAACAACTTCTTATAGCCTCCAAAAATTGTCATCAACACAAGGACCTCAAAAATCAGATACTGATAAAAATCTATAAACACAATGCAATGTAGGTGTGTGAGGCAAGGACAGTCTAAATGATGGATACATTTTGTCCATCCATCTCCTTGGTTGGTTAATTTCATATTATTTTTATTCAGATCTGGGTACAGACATTAATGGAAGCCTTGCTGGTTCAAAAATTTAGGAAAAACAAAGCTTACCACCTCAATAAGAAGTCACAGCAATAATATCAGAGGATTTAAATGAGGTCTTAGAGTAAAATAACTGAAGCCTTTTTGAAGAGAGATGTATATTTCCCACTAGTGGTGCTGGTGACCCACTAGAATGGGTCTTGTGCAGCACAGATTCCTGGATTTGGTAACTTTCTCCACAGTGTGCCAGCTGAGTATTAGAACAAAAAGCACAAATTGCACAACACTCCATTTAATTTCTCTGAGGATCAATAAGGATCCTCTCATTTTATTTATACCTTATGTTAGATATCTGAAATGTCAATACATACGAAAGCTGCTCAAAAACCAGAAAAAAAAAGTTTCCAACATTTTTTAAATTCAAAAATGGTTTTCATTAAATTTTTTGAAACATCATTCCATGTTTGAAATCTGCATAATGGATTTATTTTTGTTTTATTTTTTATTTTTTTAAATTTTCAGAAGACTGGGGTTTGGGTTTCCCCCCTCTCTAATTCTTTTTACTACTAATGGCAATAAAATTAATAATATTTAGGGTGGTGTTTTTTCTTTCATTTTCTTCTTTTTGAATATTTTCCTTTTGTAGCTCTGTAATTATTTCATAACTTTTTCAACTCTGAGAAGTTTATAAAGTGGCAAATAGAAACATGAAACTCTTGAAAAGCTACACACGTGGCAGAGTTAAAGTTTTCTCCTCCTAATAGTGGCCTTAGATTTTTTCATGTCTTAACTACTGCAATCTTCTCCTGTTTGGCCTCGACAAATCACATCTTGCCATGCCTTAAGAGTAGTCAGAACACTGCTGCAAAAATGATCTTCTCTGGCTCATCACTTGGACTGCATCATCCCTCTTTTTTCCACTGTTTGTTTTCATTTTAAAAGTTCTTCCTGGTCTCTCCTCACCCCACCAATTATCTCTAATACAGATATGAAGACTCTTGCCTTTGGTCTACCAATGATGCTGCCCTTGAATGTCCATTTGTCAAATGTTTGGACAAGCACCATTGTGCTTTCTCCATATAAATGGAAGCAGCTCTCTGTAACAATCCACAAACCCAGTATTATGTCCTCCTCAAAACTCACCTGGGTCAGGATGCCTACAAAACCATTTGACAATATTTATACCCCTAGCATGTTGTTGTCCTTCAGTCCTTAGGCACTGCTGCAATACAAAACAATCACACTAAAACATAAAATCTAAACTTAACCTCAGCTAGGTAAATTACATGCAACATTGGTTCAGGGGGAAAGTCTATTTGTGTTATTTGTAAATGGAAAAGGAATGACCTGCAAAAGATAGAAGAGAACCTCAAAATCCTGACGTTTAGTACCAATTCAAAAAACATTTCCTCCCTATGAGTTTTAAATTTCATGTGCCTAGCCCAAAGCCCACTGAAGTCACCAGGAAGCTTTCCATTGACTTCAGTGGGCTTTGGATCAGTCCCTATATTTACATTTGTTAGTTTTCAGGAAGGCTGCTTTTTGGGATTTGGAGGATTGCATATGTAGAGAACTATCCAAGATTTAGCACCAGCTATAATCTCATTCACTTTGGTCACAGCAGTGTGTATATTTTATTTTCATTTCATAACATCATAAAGTGTACTGACAGATAGACATTCATGTAGTCTTAGCAGAAAGTAGGAGGGGAAGAAATACAGTTTTATTGTTGGAAATTATGTCTGGGCCCACTGGGCACAGATTTCATTTCCATTTCAGTACAATATCTCAAACTGGATTGACAGCAGAGGCATTTACAGTGGTGAATCACACTTCTCCAGCAAGTCAAAATGCTACTTCCCAGAGGCCAGAGGGATGGTGGCACTGTAAAGAATTCCCCACTGACAGAGGAAAAGTCGAGTCACACCCAACTGTGGAGAGGGGCAGGCATCCAAGATTAGAAAAATGGAATGAACAGGTAGAGAAAGATGGTGATGGGGGAGATCTACGGGGATGTTTATAATATCAGAGATGGTGGTAAACTGGACAAGGAAGAGGATTTGCATTAATTGTGAGCTATAGTTTGCTATTGCTGTTTTCTATTAATTTGCCCACCATCCAATTCATACTTAATGTATATGTCCAGTGCTACTGGTGAGCATAATTTTATAAGCAAGAGAATCTTTTAAATTGGTTGCATTAAGTAGGAAAAACCTGGAATTATTTCCTTTCACATGATGTACCTACCATTCTTATTTACACCTCAGAGAATAAGTCTGACCAGAATGTAAAAATAAACACATTAAATCAGAATATGTAGAATACTCTTCTTTGTTCATTTTCTGTTTAACAATTTTGGGCAAAATCTCCCCAACAGTTTTCTGGCTGACTATCTGGCAAATCCCAAATGAAGGACTTCTGTGCCAGACAGCAGCACTTCTATGTAAGCTACCACTTCATCTTTAGTAGGTGGCTTGTGCCAGGTGCTTGGCTGGAAATCATGACAGAGGAAGAAGACTATATTTCTTCTTTTTCTCCTTTATTTTTTAAGTGCCAATGCACTTAATGGTGTTGAAAAGTCACTGCAATGTAAAAACTGCACCTGCACTTTTTCCTATCACTCTGCCTTACATTTCTGTGCTTTTAATTGGTTTTCCAGATGATAGTAGTGAAGAGAAGAAACTATCTAATACAGATGAGGTGCTGGTTAGCTATCCTTTACATAAGAGTTTCCTTTATCTAGATATGGAAAAGCCCTCTTCATGGAGAGTAGCAGCAAGCCTAGTTTTTAGATTTTGTAAAGCCAGTAACAGGTCTAAAAAGGACAATTCAGACTCCATTGATATCTTTAAGGTCTTACAGGGAATATTAAGAAAATATCCCCTTTCGACTTTCAGTTTGAAGAGGGTTGCCTCTTGGGAAGGATAGCAGCTCCCTCCAGAAATATCTGGGATGCTGTGGATTCTACTGACAACTATCCAACAAATCTAGAGTAAAAAGTCAGCTTTCATCTAAATTTGACTCAATTTAAACCAGGCCACAGTGAGTTGAGATTCAGGATATCACATAGTGGATACCACTGCTGTGCAATTTAAGCAAAGTCATGCTGAACTGCAGACAGGAACTCTCCCTGGAGATGGTGCTAAATGGCTTAGACCAAGCTAAACTAGAATGAGTAGCTCTTGCACAATTCAGCTACCTCTGCTGAACTGGGTCCTGCAGGCCAAAAGATAGGATGGGAATGATTAGATACGAAACGTCCTCACAACTGAAAAAAAAGAAAAAAGTAGAAAGCAGGCAAAGAGCTAATAGCAAGAAAAAAATATTTTGCTGTAGGAGGAAATGCAGGTGTTGATAACAAATGGTTGGTTATTTTAGAGAAAGAAGAGGAAATTAACATAAAAAGATTAAGGATTAAGCAAAAGTAGTGATAGCACCAAAATATTTTCCTCAGAAAAGTCACCAGAACTTTATCATGAAAATTAGATGACTGAGAATCATGGATTTGCATCTTTATAAACACCTTTCATTCAAATAAAATTCCACAACGTTTGGAGCTTGAGTAACTGACTGCATGATGTACAAAGCTGAGCATCACTTCACTCCCCACTGATGTACCACAATCCATGGAGGGGAAGGAGAGAGCACAGCAACTGTTCAGTAGTTCAGACTCAACAGTTTAAAGAGCAAGTAGTGAAGAATACTCACTAGGGGACCAGCTTAGGAAAGGAAAACACACAGAGCTAGATTGTAGTATTCACACTACAAATCTATGGTGGGACTGTGTGGAGTCAAACACCACAGGAGGAGTGCTACCAAGACTGTGCCTCAGGTCTGTGTGTATATCACCAGACTGCTCTGCCCTAGTGTGGAAAAGGGCCAATGGGGCAGAATCCAAGCCCTTTTTTGCAGTCTCACGCCCTAGGAGAATAGAGGTCAATAGGTCCTGCATCTCCAGAAGCAACTGCGACTGTGGGAGCAACTTGCATGGTCATGAGGCGGGGCAGAGGAGGTGAGAAAGGCATTTTGTGCTCCCCTGAGTTCTTCTGTAAGGACCTTTTGATATCTGTCCCACTGTAATTAACCCTTGTATCCTGGCCAAATTCCAACTTGGGTAATTGCTCCTCTTGTCATTTTCAAATAAACTTTATTTAAGTAACAACCATCATAGTTCAGATACAAACATAAGGAATGAAAGAAAATTAAAGTCACCTCCCCTCTCTCAAATGCACAACGTTACAATACATTATTGCATAATTGGAATTATCTACATATAATCAGAACATTTTATAGCAAAAGGAAAGAAGACACTCAGAATTAAAATTGGTACGTTATTAAAATAGATTTTAAAAAGAAAAATATAACTTGCACCTTGCTCTATTAAAAACCTATAGAATCTTTAAAAATCCTAATGTCTCAGGATCCAACTTTTACAACTCATTCATCCAAACAGTGATCACTAACATGCTGTTACACTAGATATTCAGAAGCAATAACACCAGTCACTAAATCACCAGTCCCATTTTACACCATATGAGGGTTTTTATTGGTGTCTCATCTGAATACTAGCCATTCTGAACTTTGAGCACCAAGAAAAAAACATGTTTAACCCAGGCACCCCAGTCAGATTATGACAAGAAAAAAAATCTGATTTTATGATAATCTCTGTCATTTTCAATGCCTAATATGTGCTAAATAATACACAAGACTGCTAAGAAGGCAGAGAAAAGATATTAAAACATTATGGCAACATCTTGTAACTTTTTTGAAAATAAGCAGCTTTAATATTAATTTCATGTTTGATTTACATACAAAAAAAATCAAATACTGAGTGACATGAACAGCAGGCTGAACAAGGGTAATTCGAAGTATTGCACATATATTTAGGTAAGAAATACAGCTGGGGATACATTAACACTCTTGATCTATTATAAAAGGAACCCAGGAACTTGCCCCATCCTCATCACTTAAAAAGGAATGTATTTTTGTCATTGTAATAATCTATTAGGGAGTAAAATGTAGTAGAGAATACCAGCCTACACCACAGCACCAGACAGAACCAGGGGAATACGCCTTTTTAAAATGAGTCACAGAGCACATACACCAGTTTGAAATTTCTATCCTACCCTGTAAAGGTAGCATATCGGTGAGGTGTAATTAAATGCATGGAAGAACTTTTTTAAAAAGAACATTGGCTACTGTCAGAAGACAGGATACTGGGCTAGATGGACCATTGGTCTGACCCAGCATGGCTGTTCTTTTCTATGTTATGTCCCTGTCTAAAAAGTAGTAGATACATTGCTAAAATATCAAGTAGTAATTTTTAAGGAAACATTACAGTGAATAGCATTGTATTATATAGCGAAAGAGAATCATCCTATTGTGTGATGTAATGTATAGAGCATTGGTCTGGACCCAGGAAACCTGAGTTCTATTATCACCGCTGCCACAGGCATGCTGGGTGACCTTGGGTAACTCAATTTCCCTCTCTGTGCCTCAGTCTCTCCCGATCTATAAAATAGGAATAATGATACTGACCTCCTTTGTAAAGTGATTTGAGATTTACTGACAAAATATGTAATATAAGAGCTAGGTATTATTTATCACCATAAATATCATCTTCTCTTTCAACCTAACCATAGCATAGAATTAAAAGCTTCTATCTATTAAAAATAAAACCGATTTGAAAGATTGAGTAATCATCATTTGAAAATACAAGTTTGAATGAAAAAAAAAGATTGAAAACTCATTTGAAAATACAAGTTACCTGTGACACCAGTGAAGTAGGAAAAAGCCATAGAACTGATTTTCAGATGTGGGTGTTCAAAATGCAGGCATATACACCTGGATTCCCAGTTTACATATGCAAAGACCAGAATACAAATCAGATAACTGCATGCACAGAGGCACCCACATTGTCCATAACTCATCAGAAAGTTTAATTTTTAAAAAAATGATGGCCCAGTTTTCATAACAGAATTCCAAAGAGAGCTCTTTCAGTAGTAATAGTATTTCGTAGTCTTTTAATCTCCTATGAACAGGCATTTAAATGTCCATTTAAATATTATTGAGAACTGTTCATATCTGGAAGACACTGAAAAAACCTTCTGTTTGAAACTTAGGATACTTGAGATATTGGCAATTTTTATTCCTTACCATTTATAGCACCCTTCAAAATCCTTCATTAAAGCAATTTTGATAGACTACTGTTGTGGAATAGGGATGATGTCAATAAGTATTAATGTTTGAAACACTGTATTTATTTAATAGTAATAAAATTACTATCGTGCTCTTCATGATCACATTTTCACCTGTTTTAAACTGATAAAATGTAGACAATGATTAGGATATGCAAATTTTAGATTAACATTTTACATGCATCTGTGAAAAGCAGCCAGACTAGAAATTCATCGGGAATTTAATGGTGATACAAGAAATACAGTTTTGACAATAAATAATTTAGAATCCAACTGGAAACATTCATAGTAGTACCTCCTATTGAAAGTAAATTATATTAAATTGTACATAGTATATTTTGTATAATACAGGTATGCTTAGCAATTCAGCATTTACCCTTAACTTTTCATATACATAACTAAATAACTTTAAATTGGTATCTGCAGTATTCTAGGTATTCTCGTTAGTTATTGTGGAGAAATTTAAGTAGTACTGAAGATATTGTGGTATACTTGCTAATTTTGCCTTAGATAAATAGGCAAGTTTTTTTTATGGTGACCACAGTCTGCTTATTTCTACATAATTCATAATGGCACACTTTAGAAACAGAAAAAGATTACTGTGGACCAAAGATTGAGTCTTGCCATGTTTGTGTGTGTGTTTAAGGTCCCCCAGTTATGAGGGGGGAAAAAAAAAGCCCACACACAAAACCTGAAAAGACGAAAGTTAAGGCACTCACGGTAATGTTAATGCGGTCATGTTGCATGCATGTAATATTTTCTATTTGATATTTTTCTTAAATTTTTCATCTTACGTAATATTGTTCCTGCTGTTAAATACATATAATAAAACACTCACAAAATTACACATACCTAAAAAGCACATAAAAAAATCAGCCCAGTCAATGTTGCTTTTGTAATATACTATGATGGGGTGTACTAACCCCACACTGAAAAAGGATTAAGGAGCTGCTCTGGGCCCAGGCAGCTCTGGCCCACTACACCTGCAACATACGCACAGGCTGGAGGGGTGGTTAAAAGGGGAACAGATTGAGTAGTGTACTTGTGGGAGACAGCCCATGAAAGTTAGCAGACCTACATTTTGAAGCTCTGCAAAAGGCACCCAGCTGCTGGGGCTCCTGATTATTGATGGTCTACCTGACCCACTAAGGAAAAAGGACTCTGGACATCTGCAAGATCGGAGACTCTTTCTTTGGTTTGTTTGGCTGACGTGTCTTTGCCTTTATCCCTCTTGCATGGGAAGGCTGGTAGGAAGTGATGCAGCCACATAGCACTATATGGTGTAGGGCTCATCTACCTACCTCTGGACCCTGGATTGGAACCCAGAGAAGAGGGTTGGCAGGTTCCCCCACCTACCTCTGATGGGGCTGGTGGCAGAAAGCCTAATCAGGGTCTCAGGATTAGGAAGACTCCGTATCCCAGAAAGCCTCAATTCTCAGACTTCAGCTGGGTGAAGTCTGAAGTCCCTTGTTGGACAGTGGAGCTAGTAGTTTTTCTACTCTTTATGTACCACCCGAACAGTGGACAACTTGTGACCCAGCTGGAGGGCAGAGCCACAGAAGGCGACAGACCACTACAGGGAGCGGCTATCAACATAGAGCATCAAGCCAGAAAAATGCCTATCACATCCTCTCATGACCATTAGATGGCACCTGTGGGGAGCTGACCCCTTCACATTCATCGACGCAGAAAGCAATGTAATCAAAAATCATGGTGAAAAACAAAATGGTAAGAAGCTAGAGCTCTAATAGTTATTTGTGTAGGTGCTATTAAGAGGTATTGCAATCTCTTCATGAATTCACTTCACTTTACATTTCCTGCCCTGAATTCTTCAGCATTGGCCATTATGTAATTCATTACCAATGCAGTCCATCTATCAAGTGCTAAAATACACATCTGACATAATCGCTAGTGTCTCAGACTTGATACAACCCAGTAATTACACTGATTTTAGCACTCCTTTTTAATCTTCCCTTTTTTTCATGTCTAACATTTAAAAGATTAAAAAAAAAAAATGAATTCTCCAGAAACAGCAAATTTCTCCTTAAATAACGTGGACACTGTGGTGTTATTAAATGGAGGAAATTTCTGATTTGTAGTATGGTAAAGTGAATAACCCATTCATTTGCTTGATTGATCTCACTAAACTGTCAATCAAGATTTGATTTATCAAGATTAATTGGACTCCCCAAGGATTTCCATTAAAGTGTTCTAGTATCCCACACTGAAAGTATGAATATCAAACAAAAAATCACAGTATTGGTTTCTCCTTATAAAAAAAAGAATGAATGCTTCATAAACAAGGATCCAAATCACATCACCAGCTGCTTCTTTCTATTCTAGTGAATCAATCTTGGCTTCAAACTGGAAAGAAAAAAAGAGAAAGGGGGGAGCAACATTTGCGATGACAAACCCTAAAAAATTAAGCCAAGTAACAGGGTGAACAAACAAAAACATCCATCCAGGGGATACTCCTGTAGAGCAGAGAACAAATATGGTGTGTCATACACAGTTACATATCATTATGCACTTATGTGGTTTAAAAGTTCCTAACCATGAGGTCATAAAGATTTATACCACTGTAGCCTTAATATCATCCGACCTATTGTATTTTAACAAACGGTATGTTTCTCATACAGACAATCCCTTTGCAGTTAATCTGGCTGCAATTTGTCCTTTTGGGGGGGGAAAAAAAAAAAAGTCTATAGACTGAAAAATATAAGTTTATTCCTTCAACAATTCAAACCAGGAAGCTGCTCCACACTATGAAGCTATGCCACATTATTAATATTCAGTACTGAGAACAAATATAGAATATTAACTGTGAAGTTGAGGAAGGAAAACTAGTAGTGTGAGAGGTCTGGGGTCTGAAACCAGGGAGTGGGTGGGATGGAAAAGAGAAGAGCATAAAAGTGGAGAGCAATGGTCATGGTGCACCAAATCATGTTAACTTCTACACTTACAGTGGAGACTGAAAGGGAGCTGCAGAAAGATGCTTCCCCATTGCTGTAAGGAACCACAGGATATACCTACTGAAGAGGCTGTGGTTTAATCTGCACTACCAATGTATGTCAGTATAATGATGTAGCTCCAGGGTGTGAAAAATCCACACCTCTGTGCAACACAATAATATCGAGCTAACCCTCAGTGTAGTCAGCGCTGTGTCAGCAGAAGAGCGTCTCCTGTTAACATAACTTCCATCTCTCAGGAAAGTGGAGTACCTATGCTGACAGGAGAAGCTCTCCCATTGACGCAGGTAGTGTCTTCACTAAGTGCTACAGCGCTGTAAGTGTAGACAAGTCCTGACAGATGTGTGCAGTCTGCTGGAGCTCAAGTAAGAGATCACACAGCTAATCACCACCTCAGACTTGGGCAGAGCATTCTTGTGGGCTTCACTGCACATAACACAGGAACCTGGGGACCTGAGCAATTTGGATGGCTTGGCTCAATGTGATGGCTTTGTTACGAATCATAAGTTCCGTGACATTTTGATGCACAAGCTTACTCCATAACAGAAACTCATGAGAGATAGATTTGTTGAAATCATAAGGTAGCATTTCTGCAGAAGACTATGATCCTGCTAAAGATGAACATTCTGCATGCACATGCGTTTGAACGTCAGACCATAAAAACAAAAGAAATAAATTACTCAGATTTTGAGGCTAGAAATAACAATTATGATCTAGTCTGACTTTTTACACAATACAAGCCATAGAATTTCACCAGGTAATTCCTTCCTCAAGCCTGTAACTTCTGGATGAGCTAGAAGACAGCCTTTAGAAAGGCATCCCATCATGATTTAAAGATTCTGAGTAATGGATAAGCCAGCACATCATTTGCAATGGTTAGTTGCCCTCACTGTTAAATCTAAATTTGTCTAGTGTCAGATTCCAGCCACTGGATCTTGTTTTGTCTTCATGTTAATACACATAAAGAGCCATCTCCTATCAGAAATCTTCCCCTGTACATACTTGTATGTAGACCATGATTAAGTCACCTCTTAACCTTCTCTGGGATAAACCAAACAGATAGACGTAAGTAGCTCAAATTGTAAAGCAGCTTTACAGACTTCAAATAATTCTGGTAGTTCTTTTCTGAACTCTTTCCAATTTTTCAACATGCCTTAATATGTCTGGATTTCTTCTAACTTCTTCTAACCGTAACTCTGCATTTGCTAGATTTGTAATGCTTGTTTTGGGAATAATTACAATATCTCTGTAATGTCTTTACCCATAAGTCAGTTATGTATTCAACCTTAACTCCAATTTAACATTTTTTTGGCAATTTGTAATGTGGGGATAATATGTACTTACCTATCTTTCAAGTTCATCTGAGGATTAAGGTTTTCAAGATCAAATCTTCTATATAAGAACCACATTTCTTTCTAGACGTTAGTTTCTCTCAATTTTTATAAGAGATAGAAGGGAAGAGTCTATACTATTTACTGCAAAGGAGTGAATTGACCTAACATCCCTTTAACACAAATGTTATTCCTAGACACAATGAAGTAGGAGTCTGATTCAGAATTCCCAGCCTAAGTAGAACTCAAACACATACCAGGTGGTGGAGAGTGTTAGGAAATCTAGCTGTACTCCAAATTTGGCAACTTTTTTTTTTATCTCAAAAAAACCCCCAAAAAACAAAACACACACACACACACACACACACACACACACACACACACACACCTACCAACTTATGAGCTTGACACTAGCCAAGTTTTCCCAAACTCTCAGAGCATTGTCTTTTTTATTTATTTATTTATTTTATTTTATTTTATTTTTTTTTGGGGGGGGGGGGGGCAATATCAGATTCTGAGTGCTGCTCTGCTTTGCTTTTAGGATTGCAAAAATACCTACTGTTGAACTTGGAGCAGAACACACCAAAATAACATTCTTAGAAGCAGGGACAAGCTTTCAAGCAATACAGATCTCTTCCTTAGGTCTGGAAAAGGTACTTAGAGTATCCTGGTAGCACTGAGCACCTTTCCCAGACCTGAGCAAGAGATCTGTGTAGCTCCAAAGCTCGTCTCTCTCACCAACATAAGTTGGTCCAATAAAAGATATTACCTCATCCACCCTGTCTCTCTAATAACCTGAGACCAACACAACTACAACACCATGTACTCCTAGAAGCAGGCATCCAATGCAGAATTCTACTGTTAATCTCACTTCCCAAGCGAAAAATTTTAAAACAGGTTATCAAGTTTTTATTGCTACAGTATACCACCAGGTGGCAAGATTGCAAAATGAAGATAAAAAAAATCAGTCCCATGTAAAGACATTCAGTACCTTTTAAAATGAAATATTTAAGGCTGCTCTATCATACTCCATATAGTCTGTTGCTTATGATTATGTTAGTTAAATTCAATGCAAAAAAATCACTGATGACAGCAAAGAGATCATGCACATCAAACAATTAAATGCTAGACTGCACCTGACACACAAAAAAACCTCATTTTTGTTATTTCCTTCTGCTTCCTCCATCTCCAATGAACGTTTTATATTTTACAAAGCATAATGCAATCTTAACAGCATTGCATACTTACATGATAAAGAGATGCTAGCTTTTCACATTAGTCAACAAAGATGGCCATCAGATTAAAGAGATTTGGCTTGAGGAAAGAATGTTAAGTTGACTCAAGACACTTTCTAACACAGAACAGTCAGTTAGTGAAATAACTTAGAAATATGTCATCATGATTTGCTCCTACTCATAGTCCAGGACACAGCAGTCATTTCTCAAAATCTGCTATCATAGGACCATGTGTGCCTGTAACAGGGTACACTCACCACTAGGGGCACCTTCTTGTGGCTGTGTCTGGGGATCAGCTCTTGCCTGCTCTGGTGCCCTTTTCTGTTGGTTGCTCATACCATAGCCTCTCTCTCTGAGATTTAGGGTGCTCCCTTTTCATGACTTGGTCCTTGTGCAGGAGGTCAGACTAGATGATCATATTGGTCCCTTCTGACCTTAAAGTCTATGAGTCACTGTTTAGCTGTCCCTTTCCAGTTTGTCAAAGTCACACTGGACAAGCTGTCCTTACACCATGTCAGACAGTCTTCCAGTCCAAGTCCTGGTCCAGTGCCACTTTCCCAGTGCCTGGTAGAGGAACCTGGGCCTGCCCACTACTCCAAATTACAGCTCAGAGACCTTATGCCTTACAACCATGGTCTACTCAATCTCAGATCCTATTGCTATTTCCTTAGGCTCCTTCCTACCTCACTTCATCTCCTGGCCCACCTCTAGATTGACCAGCCCCCGTCTCCTCATCTCCCAGACTCTGTAGTCCAGGGCAGGATCCAGCTCTTACTTTCCCCCTAGAATTCCTCCTTGTTCTAGCCAACTTCCTTTCTCTCTAGGAAATGACTGCAGAGCTCCTATCTGCAACTCCTCCCCCCTTTTCTTCCTTTTTCTTTTTTTTAATATTATGAAGCAGACTTGCCTCCCTCACTGGCTCTCAACTTCCTGACTTTATACAAGCTCAGCCTGCCCCTGCACAGCTGGGGCTTCATCATCAATTAGATCTTATCCATTCCTGGCTCTCCTCCAGGTGCAGCCTATAAGGATAATTGGCCCCTTTTAACCTACTCAGGTCTTGTGTGGAGTGCACACCCCATCATATTGCATAGCCAGATCAATGTTTCATGTTGCTTAATGTCTCCCAAATCAAGCAAAAAGTAGGATAAAAAAGCTGCATTCAATATCTACTCACATTTCATAGGAATTTAATGCTTTTCCCCTAAAGGACCTCAAAGTACTAGACTATTGTTGATCAATATACATGTAAAGAGAAAACAAATATTGATGATGAATATAGTATAAGGTTTTTATTTTCCCAATTAGAAAAGCTATGAACAAGTTACTCATCCTGAATGAGTCACGTTGAACTACATTATTCTACGTACGCCATATCTGTAATAAATGATCATCATGGGGTTAAGCCAGGTTACCCATACTATTAGGGGATGACGCCATCGTCCACCCTTCCCTACTTCATACTTTGTTAGGGAGAGTTTTTTGTGTCATGCAAGTTGAATAAAGCAGTAAATTCTCCAGCCTGTAGTCCTGTAAATAAAGTGTTATTTTTGTTGCACAGGACGGTCCCTTTGTAGAAATGTTACCTACAATTCTTTTTCTGTGTATGTTTTACAAAGTTTTACCTTTCATCAGAACATGGCACTTGCTCAGCAGCAGACTGCCACATTGCATAACTGTTTTAAAAAAGTTAAATGATTACTTCTTGAAAAAAGTAAATTTGGGTAAGCATAAGAATCAAAATGAATTCTGTACTAAATTGAAAATATAAATAACCACCAAAACTGGAATTTCACTCTCACAATTAAGCAAACAGTGTTATGGTTACAGGTTAAGACCTGTTCTGTTTCATGAGACACATTCAATCATGGGCATCTCTTCTGAGAATGCCAATAAGGGAGACAATTAGTTCACTAGAAATTGGATTGAGACCACCAATACATTTCATGTAAGCCACACCATTCTGCCATCCAATCATAACAACTAAATCAGTACTGCATGGTTTGGCTTCAAGCCAGTGATCAACAGATTTAAGACTACCTGTATAGTCAACAAGACACTCATAAATAATAGGGCATGGGGGAGAAAATATCAAGTGGAATTTAAATAAGTTCTCTTACTGTTACAGAAACCATCTAAAATGTAACTGCCATATCAGCATGTATTTTTTCCATCTTTGACTAATAGACAATCTAAATTTACTAATCTTTAGATCTTTGGAGAAAACTCAGCTTCATGGGACATAAATTAAATCTGAAACCAAAACTATACAATTCTACAATCAATTTACAGAATTAGGCCAACAATTGTTTATTACCATAGATTAACAAATAAATAAAAGGCTCTAGCAACCATTCAGCACTTGATAACAAACCATGTCCCCTGAACAACTCAATAGTATCATTACTACTATGACAACTTAAATCTATGCCTATAATACATACAAGCTTACCAGCAAGAAGGAACAATATGCAAAAAGTATTAATAGTAGTCACTAAAAGGACGTTGTAGGACTTCTGGTTAAACACTGGCTTTCTCCTCTGACTGCTGACCTAGCATACAAACTTGAAAGAGTAAAAATAGAAACTATTTTTTTTTCAAATTAACTGAAGCCAGTCAGCTGAATATTTACTCTTAAAAGCTTTGAAAAGAAAGTACTTTATGTGTCTGCAGTTTACTCTGAAGTGATGCCAGACTAAGAAAACTGAGAAATTAGAAGTGTGTCCAAACAAAACAAAACAAAAAACAGCGAATGTACATTAATTCTCTCTCAGATACTTACCCAGTAAGGAAAGAAATATGGTGGCCATGACAGATATTGCAATCCCACACGATACCTTAAATTCATGTGTCACTGTGGGCCGGGGACTATATTCAACTCCAGTGGTGAGGGTTATCACAGCTCCTCCAGGAACCAAAACCAGTGGGGTGAAATGAAGGTGAAATCACTTAGATTGTAAACACCTTTGAGAGGCACCATCTCCCAGGGAGGCTTGCATACACTGTTGAAACTGAATTATCCAGAGACCAACAGACAAGAAAGGGCTATTGATAAAAATAGATTGGATTTAAACTGATTCAGGGCCTTCTTTCTGATCCAGCAAACAGATACGGCCCTTAAGGGGGGGCCCTTAAACTTCGCAGAAGGGTTGGAAAGACTTTGGCCTCCTAATGCCCATGAAGGTTGTTAGCTGACCTCTGGTGAGCTTTAGCATGTGTATACGTATTTTTGTTGTTTATATATGGTTTTCTCGGTAATGTTTTACCTTAAGAGTAAAAAGTGCTTGTTTAGAAAGAGCTACGTGGTTACTTCTAACTTCTAACAATACACTGTTCATAGCCCTCAGCGAGAAAGCAAAGCACAGGTGCTGGCCTTTAGGCAGACTGGCTTGCTGGGAATGTCACTGTTTAAGCCAGGGAGCTGTGCATGCTTAAAACCTCTGGGTCAGAAAGGAGTGGGACAAGAGTCACTGTCACGGACAGGTGACGGCAGCAGTCTGGCATGGAAGTCTTGAGTGGAACACACAGGGAGGGGAGGAGGGACACACACAGGTGCAGTTACCTGAACACGTAACAGGGTGTCTGTACCCTGATTTGTTTTAGGAAAAGGAATAATGAAATCATTATCAAGAGTCATTGCCATTAATATCACTTCCCATAGGCAGATCTTCTGTTAAAAAGACTTCGTAATAAAATTCTGACAATTAAAACATCTCATGGCGGGAACTTGGCAAACAAAGAATGGGAAATGTTATTTAGGTCCCGGAAGAAGGGAAGGAAGGAAGGAGGATTTGGAAAAATCCATTAAGGATCAAAATCATGAGATCCAAGAGATTAAATAAAACAGTCAGGATTTTTCAAACTTGCTGTTGCAGCCCTACTGTTCAACAATGGCTTTTGAAAAATGTGATGTCTAAGGCCATTCATTTGTATTATGGCTTTGCCTGATACCGGGGTGAGGGTGGGGAAAGGTATACAACTAACAAATGTGCTCTAAAATAAATTACTGTGCACAAACAACAATTGTTGGTTGCCTAAAACATTTTACCAGCATGCAATCTCAGTCCAGCTATGTGGGGGAAGAGCGAAGAAGAGTTTCAATCTGAAAAATAAAATAAATTTAAGGCTGCAGTCTCAGTCTGGCCAGTCCTTAAAATAAAAAGGGAATTAATATTAGTCCACATATTACAAAACCAAGGATGAAACTTTTTATACAGAAAAGCAGAATAAACTACATATCTAAAACAAATGAAACATACATGATTTTTGGGTAAAAAAGGAGCACAAAAACCTCCACAGGTTGAAGTAAACACAAACATAAATGGCTGGCCAATAGCACACACAGTGCTAGGATTTTAAAAAGTGCACACAGTATTTCAGTCAGTCAAATAAGCAAACAAGTACTAAATAGGCTAAAGAAACCTTTTTAGGAGGACTCTAAACCAAGATTATATAGAGAACCAGGTATTCCAAACCTGCTGAGAGCTTAGTTTGTAAAAACTCCTACCAAATGTAACAGTATAAACACAGAAGAAACAGCCTTCAGAAGCAAGAATTCAACCAGAAATTGTCCGTTAAGTGAAAGGACAGCGTGCCACGCAATTTTTTTAATTTACATTCCAGCTGAACTTAGAAACATGACTCATGATCAGGACTCCATTGTGCTATATTCTATTATATATGCATAGTACGAAATGGCTCCTGAAGACAGAAGGTAGGAGAAAGGGATATAGAAGTAGACCAATCAGGGTGGTGGCTAAAAACGTTTACTTCATTCTGGTTATGTGTCAAGTTTGAGGTGTTTCTTGTCAATGAATTATGGGGTGAAGGAGAAAGGTAAGAGTTAATACAGGATCAAAGGAATGGGGAAAAAACAGAAGGAGGAGGTGCTGAGAGAAAGAGAAGAAGAAAGGGCAGAATGGAGAGGAAAAGGGGGAGGGGGATTCAAGGTAGTCCCTCTGCTGCTGCCATCCTCACTGTGAAGAAAGGGGGCATGAGGAAGTCAGAACCAACAGCAAATTAGCAAAGAGCACAATGCAGTCTAACCTGGATAAGTCAATCTAATGACATCACCTGTGTGCTGATGTGTGAGCCTCTTCCCTGCTCCTCTTGCTGTTTTTGCTTTGACTGCTTCTACTGAGAGAGTTCCTGTGCCCAGTCTGGCTCTGCCCCAGGAGCTGCTGTTTTTACCTTCCCCAAACTGGCCTGTGGGGCAGTAGTTGGGGGGAAATGTGGGCGCCCCAGTGCTGTTTCAATTCTAGCTTTTTACGCTGGGCAAGAGTCTATCCTTGCTGCTCAGAAGAATTTATGGCACAACCAGAAAGAATCATAGAAATGCAGAACTGGAAGGACCCTGGAAAAGTCACCAAGTCCAGCCCCCTGCACGGAGGCAGGACCAAGTATAACTAGACCATTCCTGACAAGTGTTTATCCAACCTGTGCTTTAACATTTCCAATAATGGGGACTTCACAGCCTTATTTGGAAGCCTATTCCAGAACTTAACTACCCTTAAATTTTTTTTCCTAATACTTAACCTAAATCTCCCTTGCTGCAGATTAAGCTAATTACTTCTTGTCCTACCTTCAGTGGACATTCAGAACAATTGAGCCCCATCCTCTTTCTTAGTAGCACTTAACATAACTGAAGACTTATCAGATTCCCCCTGCCCCTCCCATCTTCTTCTCTCAAGACTAAACATGCCCAGTTTTTTTAACCTTTCCTCAGAGGTCAGGTTTTACAACCCTTTCATCATTCTTGTTGCTTTCTTCTGGACTCTCTCCAATTTGTCCACATCTTTCCTCAAGTGTGGCACCCAGAATTGGACACAGTACTCCAGCTGAGGCCTCATCAGTATCAGGTACAACAGAACAGTTACCTCCCATGTCTTACATACAACACTCCTGTTAATACACCCCAGAATAATATTAGCCTTTTTTGCACCTGCATCACATTGCTGATTCATTCAATTTGTGATCCATTGTAACCCTTTTCAGTCCTACCACCACCTAATCAGTTATTAAAGCCTTTCTAAAAGTGATAAATTGAGCTTTAACATACTCGGAAAGAGCACTCTGAGCCCTTGGTACTGGCTGAATGATCTACTATTGAGAGAAACTATACAAGGCCAAGATAATGCAGTTTGATGTTGAGAGATAATGGATAGAACTGTAAACCTGCCAGCATTGACTCTGAATTGTAAAAAAAAAAAAAACCCACCCAAGCGAGTTAACATGAGTGTTTTACTTCAATAAAAAATTGGGGAAATTGTCCAAAGGAACATTATAATTTTTCTAAGAACAAGAGTTGAAGCTGGCAGAGATTAACACAAAGTTCTTCTGAAGAATCTCCACAGCAATGGTCCCTCTGGACTGATGTCCACAGAACAAAGAGCCTGATAATTTATCAACAACTGCTGCAGTGCTCTAGTGATTTATAGAGCATCTGCAGAATCCTTAAATGTAATTACAGCCTTATACTTTATCAGGGACCACATTATTCCATTTCCAAGCAGCTCTGCTTGGAGTCAGTTCCAAGACATTCTAAATTGTAACCTGCTTACTTTGTTAAGAAGAGTTCTGCTGTGCATTCTTTTAGTAGAGAACTTTCAAGAGGATAATATAAACGTATTCAAATGAATGCATGAAAATAGCATAAAAGCAGCTTCTTCAGTAATAGCAAAACAAGTATGCCACTTTAACACATGTAGATGGTAGCTCTCCAGTGATTAAATACCTTACAAGAAATTTAAAGGATACCACTTAATATTTATACTACCACAGAGTGCACTGTGCCAACAAATGCAAAGACACAGGTGCAGCCCCCAAAAGCTAACAATTTCAGAATGCAAATGATATATGAAATTTGGAAGGAAAGAAAAAAATATATACAGGCTTCATACATGCATTTAGCACAGAGGAAATCCTGGAAGAAAACCCTAGAGGCAACTTGGCAGCAGAGGAGCTTGCGTAACTCCCGTCAACTCCTGTGCTTCCCTTCTGTGCGGCATCTTCGCTGCACTGCGCCAACAGGAACCGGGTTCCCATCAACGCAGCACTACGCCACTTGTGGGGGTGGTTTTACTGCGTCGATCTGATGGCAGCAAAGTTGTAGACATACCCTGAGGTTTCTCTTGTGCTAATGTTTCTGAGTTACCAAAAAAGACAAACCCCAGAGAGAGGGGGGAGCTTAAGCACTAAAGATCACAGTCTTGCGAAGATTTACACATTCTTATTTTTTACGCACTGTGACTAGCCCCACAGAAGTCAACAGGATACTTCACTATGTACAACATTTAAGTACATATGGAAGTCTTTGCGGGACTTGGGACTTAACTGGGTATTAATAGGTATTATTAGTTACTACATTTCTCCTGAAGTAGTTGAATTGTGGTGGTGGATAAAATTTAATTACTTCATGCGCATTTTCTGAGCCTCAAAAAAGAAAATATTCTCATCTCCAACATCTGTAACATTCTATGTCACTATTTTTACATTTTTCCTTCCTTGTTTTGGAAGGAACAGATGCAGCTCCCTGCCACTCTCACACTTGAAAGGGAAACGGACTAAGTTAGTGATGCTGCTCTCCTCTCACCTATGAATAAGTAGACACTGAGTTCAAAGCAGCTAATTTGCCCCCAATTTAAATCAACATTATTGAAAAAGATACTTTCAGTAAGGTGACCTGATTGATTTGTATTGTTGTCCAGGTTTTAGGAAGCATCTTTATTATACTGACAGGGACCCTATTTTCACGGTGTTTTAACAGGTCTGAGCAGCATGTTAAGAATGACTCAAGTCAATTAAAGTCAGTTCTTTTCACAAAGTAAGTTAGCATGCGAATCCAAATATGACATACTCCAAAGGCCTCTTCTTGCACTGTATCATATGAAGTCTCACTTTCTGGACACCATAATAAACGTATTTGGATAGTTTATAGCTTTGAAAAACTTCAGCTCGGATTTAAGTTTCCGGTCAGCTTTTTTACTGTAGGGCTTCTTCTTAACCACTGCAGTCTATGTCCATGAGACAATTTGGGGCTTCTTTCATAGACTATTGTCCAAAGGTGCCATTACAGTGAAAATATAAAAGCTAACTTGTTAAGGGCAGGTGACTAACAGCCTTACGGATTGCTGGAGAACTGGATTTGCATATTGATTTGGTCACAGGTAAGAGTTTGGGAGTCTCAAGCAATTGACTTCTTATGTCCATGTTCATATCTACCAATCTTTACAATGGGTTTCCATCTCCAAGGAGAACAGGGGGGCAGAACTAGATCAATCACCCACAGGCAATGCATTTAGCCCTACTGCTGAGGAAGCTAGCTAAGTTCTTTCTGCCTCTGAAGCAGCAAAGAGGCAGTTCCAGACTTCCAGAGCTTTATATAACTTATACAACTAATAGTGACTGAATTACTTGACAAAATATTTCCTCTTCCTGTAATTAGTGCTAGAATTAAATCTACAGCTTCTGAGTCACTGCAGGACAAAGAGAAGAAACCTAAAGAGAGAAAATGGAGAGAATGTCCCTCCTATCCCTGCATCAGAAGGGGAATATAAAATAGGCAACCAAGCCTTCTCTTAAAGGGGGGAAAACGTGCCCTTTTTTAAGCCAAGTTTCACAGCTCACATACATTTTGTCTGGGACAATCCCTTTTTTAAGCCCTGTCCTGGCCATCTCCACTTTTACCAAAAAAGTTGACATTTGTCCCATTTGCTCTTGCCTCGGGGTGGGAGTGGGGGAGAAGCCAGCCCCACTCAGGGGAGGTGACAGGGTTCAGGCAGGGGGGGCAGGCAGGGCACAGACGAGGAGCGATGCCAGGTTCAGCCTCATGGGGTGTGGGGGGAGGCAGTATTTGGGTAAGCAGCGACGCCAACCCAGCATGGGTGGGGGGAGGGCTCAGGCTAGCTCCACGCTGTGTTCCATTTTCCCCTAGGGAAATATGGCCATTCTACATACTGTGCCTCTGGAGAAGTTAATGTGGCAAGCACTGGAGGGTTACATGGTTTTTCAATTTCCTAACAAAGGAAGTGCTATCTTTGAATCAGCAGGCACGATTCTGCTTCATGGGGACTTCTGCCCACTAACAACTGACTACCGGGATTGAAAGTTTGTCTTCCCTCCTCCATTTTCCTCAGTAGCTCCAATCAGGGCCACTTAGATTATAAGAGTGCAAGTCAAAGTGATGAGAGTCCTCTAGGTCCTGCGGGACTCCTCGATAAGCGTAGATGACCAGATAACATTCATTTTTCAAAATGTCTTCTTTCACCTCCAGCTTGTTCAGAAACTTTGCCCCTTCCTCCCAGATGAGGACCTAGCCACAGTTGTCCAAGCATTTGTCACCTCCATGCTGGACTGCTGTAATTCACTGTCTTGTAAGCAGAATGCAAAAGTGATCCACAGGCTCTATTTGGCACAGAATGTGGCTGTCGACCTTCTCCATGTCTCTGGCTCCGGGAGCAAAATCAAGACTGTGCTCAAGTGAAGTCCCTCCACTGGGCTTCGTTCAGTTTTCAGTGCCATTTTAAGGCCTTTATTTTCATTTTCAAAGCAATTAATGGAGCATGTCTCAGCTACATCAAAGATCAAAGTTCCATCTATGAATCCCTGCGACAGCTGTGCTTCTTTAGGACAATGCACATCCCAAAGCCCAGCACAAAGCATATGGGAACTAGAGACAAAGCATTCTATGTCAAGGGAGTCTGGCTATGGAACAATCTTCCAGAGAAATCAGGTGAATCCAAAGTCTGTCCATCTTTAGGAAACATTGCAAAACCTTCCTCCTTGAGAAAGCCTTTCTATTGTCAGTGATACTCCACCCCTCCCAGTCTTCCCTCTCCCCCACCCCCGCAAAAAAAAAAAAACAAAAAAAACATCCTAATCCCAAGCAAAGTTTTGACCTGGAAAAGGGAGAAGCGCCAGAGACTTCATGACGTCTGCTAGGGACTTTGCTATTGCTATTGATTTTATGTGGAAAACTCAGACCCTATGGTCTTAAACCCTTACAATAAATATGCTGACATTCACACTAGCCCTGTTAGCCCTTCTTCCAATAGAAAGGAAGGATTTGACTTCAGCCCAAAGAAATAATAGGATAATTATGTGAGAGGGCCCAGACCTTCACTGAAAAGAAGAGAATTCAGAGAGACAGATGATCACAAATACATAAAGGCTTTGATGGATCTATGCTACTTCCAAACCTCCAGGAAGATGGAAACTTGCTGTAAAGACTAAGGGACATAAATGGTTCAAAAACATAAGTTACCAGGTAAAAACATTCTTTCTTGATTCATGAAAGACAACTATGCAATCTAGCACCCCAGGTAATCTGCGCTCTTAAATTACCCAAGACTGACATAGTAAAGGAGTTGCAGGTCAGGGATGAGTTTCATTGACAGAGTTGCGTGGACAAAGCTTACACACTTCATTGCCCGCACTTCTCATAGCTAGACTCACTGCTACTAGTCCAGTTTTATCAACCCCAAGCATTCCAAAATCATTAAACTGACTTACAAATAATGAGATTTTTTTAAGTAATATATCTGGGGTTCTTTTTATTTGCTTTTTGGATTTTCAGGTTATGTGGAGAAAAAGCTTGAACACAGCCATGAGGACTATAAACCTACTTATATAACAGAAAACAGAGTCTCGTGTTATCACATGACTCCAAGAGCTGGGGCTATAAATAAAACACCAAATGTGGTGAGAGATGGTGACGCTGCTCGTCCCTCATTATAGAGAATTCAACAATTCACCTACTAAAATTTTAAAAAACAAAAAAAATTAGGAACACCACAACTTGCTGTCCTGGTTTTATTTAAAATAAAATAACATCTAAGGTCTATTTTAAAATCAAGCTTTTGTCATTTGTTTTTAAAGACATTTTAGTAGTCTTAGCTTTGCATTCATATTGAATCAAAATATAACTACCACACTTTATATGCTACAGAAGCATCAGAGAAGAAATGACATATCCACAATGGCTAAACTCTGATCTGGATTATGCTAGTGGGGTGGCAAGGCAAAGAATATAGTGTAACACTTGCTTATAGACATCACAGGATTTAATGAGACACTGCAAGTGACACCTCCAGCACCACAGGCAGGACTTAACTTCCCACTAAAGTCCCCCAATCAGATACAACATTGTATCACACAAGAGAACTTAACACTTATAAAGATACAGTGCCATCTACTGGTGCAGGTGCTAGGGTGATCATTGCAACAGTGTTCTATATTCTACAGCATTTCATAAACTGTATTCCAACACAATTAAATAATACAGTCGCCATGTTAAATAATAAATAGCAAAACAAAAGAAAAATTAAAAAGCAGTAAGGCAGGGGAGAAAAAATTCCAGCTGACATTTGACATGAGTTGGAGCCTGTGAGAGGTTCAGGGTGGCTGTTCACGATGGCAGAAGATACAGAGGCAGAGGGTCTAATACTAAATGTGGGCAAAAATAAACTAACTATGTTAGCACAGGTAGAGGCAAGCCAAGTGTATTAAAGCATAAAGTTAAGGATCAATGCATTAAGACTAGAACTAGTCCTTGGGATACTTTGGAGAAACAAAAACAAAAAAAAAAAAACATACAGCAGTTACCTGGATCCTGAAATGAATGGGGGGAAAAAAAACATGGAGCTGAAAATGGTATTTTTACCTTGTATTCCTTATAATCTAGATTCTAGAACCTTATAACTCAAAGGAAAATAAGAAAGTAATTCACAATGGTTTAAGGAAAAGCAAACTAATTACTGCTGAAGGTTATGGATACAGAGATTACTTTTGGCCAGTCGATGGACTAATTCTCTCTCCCTTGCCTGGCTCTCCCTAACATAATTAAATTGAGTATTTTTATGAATAAAGCTTATGATTGCTTTAGGCAACATAATGTATTTTGCCAACAAACAATGCTCTCCATCAGTACTTCGCCTCATCAACAACAGAGTATTATTTGGGGAAAAAGGAAAAAGCCTTAAAATATGTCCTGCCTTAATATTCAATGCATATTCCAGCTGTTGGATTTCTCTGCTCAAAAAAGCAGTCTCACTGGTGTTCTTTATTATTAACTACGACTATACTACAATCTACAGTCAGATAACGCAAGTCTAGGCTGATCAGAGTACATTCAAGCTTTATCTCTGTGTAGGAAACCATGTTTCATTAAATATAAATTTTACAGAAAGGTAATACAGTGTAGAATAGTTTAAAATTCATTTTGGCATTCATTTGAAACTACAATTGCTCATGGGTGATGAAGCTAGAAGTGACTTATGAAAATTACAACAAATAAGTGACCGTAAGAACCCCCACCCAACCCCAGCATTTACTCTGTACATGCTACATTGTATGCAGAAAAAATATTTTAAGCAATGTTTCAAGGTGTTATTTGGAGACTTTTAATGGGACTATTTCTTGTATCCTGCTGCCTGGTAAACCAGATGCCTTGGTTATTATGAGTCCTACAGTAGGACTCGAGTGAAAAACCAAATGAAAAGTAGAAAACATAAAACACTTCCAAAACTTTCCTGAAATAGCTTTTGATGCCTAATCATTCTTTATTATTTAAAGTAGTGTTTAAAGGACCAAAAGGAGAACAGGGTCCCATTATGCTAGGTCTCCAATGTAAGGAGCACTTGTTCTACCTTATTTCCTCTGATATAAACTCACAGCAGTGTGTACTTTTATTTTAAATAGAACTCCATATTCACCAACACAAAACGCTGTCCTGCAAACACTTCTCCCCCTCAGGACAGAAGGAGAGAAAATCTGAACTACATGTGACAGATGTTAATCACATCTCTTTACACTACTGGAAGGTGCTCAGATACTATGGTGATGAGGGTGGTAGAAGAACCTATATAAGGTTGTGCTAGGCACTGTAGAAACCTATGGTAAGAGACAGTTCCTGCACTAAAGAACTTACATTCTAAATAGAGAAGATGGACAAAGTGTTGAAGAAAGGACAGATGAGAAAATAAGGCTCAGAGATTAAGCACTAAATTTTCAAAAGCACCTAAAATGGCTTAGATCCTAAATCCCCTTTTCAAAAAATGGACTTAAGAGCCTAAGCTGCACTGACTTTCAATAAGACTTAGGTTTTCAAAGGACAGATTTTTAAAGGTATTTGGGCATGCCTAAAGGTGCAGATAGGTGCCTGTTGGGATTTTCAAAAGGGCTTACTTGCCTAATTCCCATGAAATCAACACTCCCAGGAGGCGAAGCAAGAGGTGGTCTATCTGAAAATAGGGAGCATAAAGCCAGCCTGGCCTATGGATTTCCTTGAAACCTCTTGGAAAGAAGATTCAGAAATCCAGTACCCACTTCAGATCATTTTACATTTGATTTTTGCATTTCACCTTTTATAGCTTGCATGAATAATTTACAAGGCAATTAATTAGATACTGGCTACATGTACAAAATGGGCAGTCAGCCTGCAGTCCAACAATAGGTCACGTATTCTTTTGGATAGTAGAACTTATTTTATTTATGGGGGCACAGGAATATTGACCAGGACATTGCTGTTATCACTCTGCTCCCCTCCCCACCTTAGTTTTTTTTTTTAAAAAAAGATCCATAGGATCTTTAATATCAGCCACAACAGATGAGCAAAAGGGACCTCAGTTTAACATTTGAAGCACATGAATTTGCATGTTGTACTACCATGTTACTGGGTATAAGCTGAAGTCCTGGTGTGTTCTGCAAGTGGTGAGTGCAGTACAATGGATGCAGGCTACTGGGAAAAAAAAAAAAAAAGGTATTTATGAAATGACCAAGGATTTCTTGAGATTACTGTAATATTTTATCACTGGTTAAAGGTGAACTGCTACATAGAATGAAAGTTGAGTTAAGCCCAGTTGACTCTTCCCATTAACGAGGCTGAGGGGCAGTAAGCATAGAACTCAATTTTAGGTAAACTTTCATATTCATTAACTATCCTTTAGAAAAAAAATTTGGACAATGAGGAAATTAAGGAAGCTCATGTAAAAATACTGATCTAAAGAAGAGCTCTCTGTAAAATGGAATCTTCTCTCACCAGCAAAGATGGTCCAATAAAAAGATATTACCTCACCCACCTTGTATCTCAATTTAAAAAGTCACTCAGTTGAGATGTTATGCATTCTAAGGAATAATACACAAGATTATATTAGAAGTAATTTCAAAAAAAATTCTATGGAGAAATGAGAATCAAAATACTGGATAAATCAAAAAAGATTAATTGACTTTCAAAAATAGAAAGAAAAGGGATGTAGGCAATTTCTATCCAGTCCCTTATAAAATAATAGAATACAAAGAAGAAAATACACATTAAACATCTAAAAAGACAATTGAACCATGTGTAGCATTTAGGGATTAGAAAGAATATGCCTGCCAAGACATACTTATTTGCTTTAACTAAAATTACAAAATTAACAGATAAAATAACATGTGGATTTTATTAAAGCAATTTAGTGGGGTCATGGAATCAAATTCTAAATTAATTTAAATTGGATTTGTTACAAGCATTCATGGACTGAAAAATGACTGCAGATCTGTAACCAAAGAGTAATGGGAAATAAGATTCCACATTTTTATATAAGGTATCTAGTGGGTTGTTACAAAAATCTGTCACATTAACTCATTAATCTAGAAGAGTAGAGACCATAATAATGAAATAAGTGCATACTACTCATTTGGGAAGTGTTGCCAGTTGCAGAAAGGACAGAGAAATAGTAAAAGGGAACTTGAGAGTTCAGAAACATGGACACAAATTAAAATTCAATTTTGATAATGCAAATTACTGTAATAGCTGAGGAAAATATTTGAGAGAATGAAGAAAATTGGATAGCAGCAATGATGAAAAACTGACTAAATGTAATCTAGGTTTGCAACAGAACAGAAGAAGGACAGTGCATTTTTGGGCTACATACCTGTAGAGAAGTATCATTTTATAGGGGACAGGTAATCGACCTTGTTTTATGGCCCTACTGCTATAGGATCTAGAATATTCCATTCTTTTCTGAGCAGTACCTCACTAAAAAGACATTAACAAGTTAAAGGTTGTCCAGAGAAGAGAAACAAACTTGATGAGGAAGCTGGAGGGACTGACCATTGAGGAAAGAATGAAAGAGTTAAATATGTATCTAGATAGACTCTGCAATAAGGAAGTGTATGTTTACACTGCAGTTGAAGATGTAATTGCCGCACACGTAGACTTACCTGCCCGAGCTTTGATTAGCTAGCATGCGTACCAACATCAGTTTCAGCACGGGCAGCACAAGCTCACCTAGGACCCGGGGTAATGACACTGAGAGCGAGCCAGAGCTGAAGCCGATGCTACCACAGTTTCACTGCTATTAGATCAGACATGTCTACTCATGCTGCAACAACACCTCCAATTGCAGTGAAGACACACCATTACAGCGGGTGAAACTTACAAATATTTGAAGGTTGCTGTCGCTAATACCATCGCCAACTCGCACCTTTTTTTGATAGTCTTTCAGCTTTTCCCCTTATGTTCTCCCTCCCATAGCCAGATAGCATCACATCACTGGGGCAGGCATCTCTGTTCATGCCCCTTGACAAAGGGCAGGTGTACACTAGAAGCGCTACACAGATGCAGCTGCGCCGCTGTGGTGTGTCTGGTGAAGATGCTGTACGCTGACGGGAGAGCACACTCCCGTCAGCATAATTACTCCACCTCCATGAGAGGCAGCAACTAAGACAGTCTCCTGCCGACGTAGCGCCAGTGTGGACAGAATTTAGGTCGCTGTAACTTGCGTTGCTCAAGGGTGGGGGGGGGGTCTTTTTCACACCCCTGAGCAATGTAAGTTAGATCAACTGAAGCAGTAGTGTAGATCTGCCAAAAGAATGAGTGTGTTCCAGATATAGATGTAGTACAAGCTACACCTGTTGCCATCCTTAATGATGTCATTTACTGAAGATATGCCAGGGGGTGTTACTCCAAAAACCACCACCAACTCTCATTTCCTGCTTGGTCTTTCAGTCTCTCCCTATGTGTTCACTGATCATAGCCTAATGGCAACACAACTCACTGGAGTATGACACGATTGTCTATTATGCCTTGACACAGATCAAGAGTGGAGAGTAGGTTACAAAAACTTTTATACTGTGAATCTCTCTTCAAGGTTGTAGGATGTTTTTCTCCTTTGAGATGGACGTATTGAAATCCCACAAGCAACAATAGATCTCAAACATCTGTGTGATAGGAGTTTTGGCGGTGACTGAGGGTACACTTCCCAGAATGACAAAGGGGTGGAAAAGTTGGTGGGAGGGGTTTGTAGGCAGCTGATTTGTGAGTCCTGTCTCAATGATCATTTTAATGCAGCTAGGACATTTGTTAAATTACTAATTATGAGTTAGGGCCTCTGGAATCTTTTTAGAGTCATTGCTTTCTTTAAGAGATGGCCAATTGAGGAAACTACCTTAAAAATTCATTTTTCAAAGGCTCGTCTTAGATAACTCACTTCATAAACAAGTCTGACCATCAAGTAGAGTGGTTTCTAATGGGTCACATCCATTGCCCATTGAGGAAAATAGCTTGATCTGGCTGGTGACCTTTTCCCCCCTAAAGCTGGAATAAATAAAAAAAGCTCATTTTTCTCATCTTCATTGGCTATTAAATACACATTGTGAATTAGGGATTGAGGTTCATTTCCTCTCTACCATAGTGTGTCTGTAACTTTCCCAAAGAGATAGATTCAGGGTAGACTGCTTCTCTCACAAGCTCTCCATTGCTACTGCCAGATAGTTTGGTATGCTCACAAAATACACACATCACCAGTCAGAATCAGTCCCAGACTGTTTGCAGTACTTTTTCTTTTCTAGTGATTTGTCCAGCTGTCTGCCAGTCCTATAGCCAAACATCAAAAATGAGAGTAAAAAAGCAGAGTTCAGTTAAACATACAGGTGTTTCATATTCCTTTAAGTTAAGAAATGTGTGCATCTTAGAACAAAAAAGATGCAGATTTATCCTTAAGCCTGAATTCCTATATGGATTAGTTTCTTGTCATGGTGATCAGGATTTTGCTAGCTCACAGCAAAATGTTATAGGATTATGCAGCAGCAAGTTTGGCACTGAGTTGCACATTAAATAGGGCTACCTGCAGTACACTGTAGCTTACATATCAGAGGATCATACTCATTTTATATTTATGTATATTTTAATTAAATGCTGAAGTGTTCAGAAAACTATTGCAATAAGATGCTGAGCACATTAATGCATCTCATCTGTATCCACTTTGATTTCAGTATGAATTTGGTAAATGTGACCTTAAGAGCACCCCACTGTCAGATTCCAATGGGTTCCCGGGTATGGAACAGTAAACCTCAACTGACCTGGCCAGCCCAATACAATTCACGCACTGTTGTCATGGTATTTATTTAAAAGGCGGTTGTAATATATCATTTGAAAACCAACACCCTACTGGACATTAATGACACTGTGAAATGGATGTAATGATGCTGTATGTGAAATTATGGATCCCCTCTGATATTATGTTTTGAAGTCTGTAAACGGAACAAAGAGAAAAAACAGGTTTTTTTTCCAGACAAAGAGGAATAGCTAACACCTCTTGGGCTCAACTGCAAATCAAGCTAGGTATAGCCAAGAAAAATAGGCTATTCCTTTGTACTGGGGATCACGGGAAGATCATTTGCATTGTAAAATCACAGGAGACTGCAAAAATTAGTATGATGTTGGCTTCCTGGTTTACAAAGAAAAATAAGCCCTCAGGACGGCTTCCTGACTTTGTTTTCAAAGAAAATTTTGAGGATAAGGAATTGCTGAAAGACTTGGGGTCTCCATCACCTAGAGGACAAAGCGGGGCAGCACCCTTTGACTTCATGAAAAAGTGGATTCTCTTGGTCTGTGAGGCAAGAGTGGCTAGAATCTGACTAAAGGCGAGAAACCTGCTTAGACAAAGATTGTAACTTGCTGAAATTAATTTTTAGTCACTAGAAAGCACGTTTTGGTTTACCTGTATCCATACCAGTCTCTTCTATTTTTACTTATCACTTAAATCTCTATTTATACTCTTATTCTTGTACATCTCAGCACTGTGTATCAAACTGATGGGTAAAATCCTCAGCCAAACTAACAGGCTGGCATGTACTCTGCCTCTTTGGAGGCAGCAAAACTGGATAACTTCTGTGAGGGTCTAGTGAGATGAACTGGACACTGCAGGAGAAAACATGGGACTGGAAGTGCAGTTGGTGTCACCTTGCAAAGAGTAACCAAGCTGGTGGAAGCCAGGGTGAGGCCATCATGCTGTGAGCAAGCTGCTAGTGTCAGAAGTCTGAGCCAAAGCAGCACTCCAGGTTACAGGGCAGGCAGTGACAACCTTACTGATCTGGGTGAACTCCAAAATGTATCACAGTAACAAGAAAATTGTAGGTAATTCTTATCCCACTGTTAAACTTGTGAATTATTCATAGCACCCAAAAGCATGCTAGCCACTTTACAAGACAGAACACAAGGCCTCTTCCCCCTAACCTTATAAAACAAAATTTAAACACGACTTAAGAAAAAATATGAGTGGGGGGACAAGCTTTATACACAAGTCTATATGATTATTTGGTTTTGCCATGTGCCACGTTCCCATCTTCTGCTGCAGTTAAATGCATTTAGTTCTTCCTCCATTGAAGAACTTGCAGTGCTGACTAATTCTATTGCCACTGGGTACAACAGGATTATTACAGGGGTGCTCCAAACAGCATGTGCCATCATTCAACCCTAAAGTCTTCTCAATGTACAGGTTCTCACAAATTAGTTCAGTCTTATCAGACAACCAGGATTACAAGTGCAAGGTGAGTGGAAATGGCCAGAACTTGCCTTTTTGATATTTGGGGTTCATACACAGGAGCTGTCATTTACAAGAAGAGGTGTTCACCACTGTATGTATGGCTTAAATTTTTGGTACTCCAAGAAAGATGGAATAGTATTTCCATGGAATAGATTTTACAATTCATCTACAGGCAATAAATTTAGAACACTGGTTCTGTGGCTGACATTTGGGACCCTGTCCTGCTCTCACTGAAACCCATGCAAAGTTAGCCATTGTTTCTAATAGGAATAGGCTTGAGCCCTTGATAGTTAACATATAAGCAAGTTCTACCCAAGTCTACAGTCTTTTCTTGCAGAGACAGTTATAAAAGAGGACTTTACAAGACAGGGTAACTCAAGCTCCTTTGAAGACAATCCTGGCTATCACCACCATGGTGCAGTGGAAGGCTCACAACATGTTTTCAGATAATTGGATATTTAGAAACCATGAGCTAAGATATACAGCATTAAGGATGTTCAGACATCCACACTGGGATTCCACCTGATATTCAGTTTTAAGTCCAAAGAAGGAAAGAGTGATATACTCTGATCAAGATGGAATTCATTGTTCTGTTCAAGAATTCGTGGTTTGTCTTCAATACAAATTCGGGAGCTCGTTCCTGGAGAAGGAACAGGCTCAAAAATATTTTACAATATTCCTTAATGGGAAAAGTCTCTGTTTCACTTGCTATTTTAAGCTAATATGATGGTTAAAAGGAATGTGAGTGTAAGATGACACACACACACCATTGGTTCCAATGGAAGTTTGACCATCAATATGGTGTCAGCACTTCAAGTCTTCCTTCCCCATGATAGTCTCAAAGCAGCGCCTCAGAAACTCTGCAGCTAATCAAATCCTCTTCCATAACATCCATCCATCTAATTCTGGATCTTCCAATCCTTCTCTTACCCTCCATTTCTAAATTTAACACCGTTTCCTATATATTCTTCCCATCTTGTTTTCACATGCCTTCTTACCACATGCTCATGCCCACCATCTAAGTCTGGATTCCCTGAACTTTTCTGTAATGGGTACCACTTTCACACTTCCCCTAATTCATTTGTACTGAACATGGTCCATCCTGGTAATTCCAAGCATCCATCTTCACATTTTCATTTCCAAGGTATTCAAGATCTGCTCCTGTCTCTTCCTTAGTGTCCAGCATTTGGAGCAATACAAAAGTGCAGACCCAATTACCATCTTGTAGATTTGCCTGTCAAATTGAAAAGTAATTCTCCTATTGCAGATCACGCCACTCACTTCTCTCCATTTAGTTCATGTTTTTCCTATTCTGCTTATAAGATAACCGTTGAGTTCACCATTATCCTGTGTCCCTTTGTCCTTCACCAATACAGTGCATAATTGCAAGACTGCTTCTAAAACTGGGAGGTGTGAAGAGTTCTTTGGGTTAAGAACTCCCAGGTCAAAAAATCTCCAGTCCAAACAATCAAGATGAGGCCTTGGTGATAGTGTCTGGAGCTGATAGAAGATAATTGAAGAGGATGGTTTCTCTTGAAGAGAAAGTAGTCCTCCATATTCATTTGTATGTTATGTATGTGGAGATTTTGCCAAATAAGTAGCAAGTCTGTGTCTTTACAGCTTGCGTGCTGCTAATTTCAACCTCTGGAAGTTAGAGAACGCCAAAGGACCTTAGTGAAACAAAGGAAACAAAAAGATGCCCATATAACTGTCAATGTCCAAAGGAGCAAGCCTGGATTTTATTGTTGCTCCATAATATGAACAGGTCCATACATGTAAAAAACAGCATTGATGCTACATGAAACTTGTCCTATGGATGTTACCAATACTGAGGCTTTTGAGCTACAAATTTCTAAGAGTACAACAAAGCAGTGATCTCAAAGCAAATTGAGGAGCTTCAAAGGCCTCCTGCGTAAATAGGGGAATCTTGAGTAGGAGTAGGGAGATTATATTATCTCTGTATTTGGCACTGGTACAACCACTACTGGGATACTACATCGAATTCTTGTGTCAACAATTCAAGAAGGATGTTGATAAATTGAAGAGGGTTCAGAGAAAAAAGTCATGAGAATGATTAAAGAACTAGAAAATCTTCTTTATAATGATAGACTCAAGAAACTCAATCTATTTAGCTTTACAAAGAAAATTAAGAGGTGACTTGATCCAGTCCATAAGTACCTACATGACAAACAAATATTTGATAATCTAGCAGACAAAGGTATAACAAGCTCCAATGACTGGAATTTTAAGCCAGACAAATTCAGACGGGGTATAATATGTACATTTTTGAGCATGAGGGTAATTAACCATTGGAAGTATTTACTAAGGATTGTGGTAGACTCTTCACCACTGGCAATTTTAAATAAAAAATGGAGGTTTATCTAAAAGATATACTAATTCTAATAGAAATTTTTCTGAGGGAAGTTGTGTTATACAGGAGGTCAGACTAGATGATCACAATGCTCCCTTCTGGCCTTCGAAATGATGAATCACTGATTAAGGACAGGGTCCTTCTGACAAACTTTGAAATTTGGAATCTTTGTTGGATTATTTTTTTGCCTCTTAGGTGAACCACTGAGCATGACAAAGAAGGGGCACATTATGCTATTCCAACACATCATGGTGGCTCCAATAATTGCAGATACAAACCCACATCTTAGTGAGTAAGGCTTGCTCTCTACACACCATTATTGTGCTGATGTAACTGTTTCGGTTTGGGGTGTAATTTAAAAAAAAAAAAAAAAAAAAAAAAAAAAGTTAAATTGGTACTAATCTATTTTTGCAATTGAAAAGAACTGCCACGATTGATTTTCCTGATCTGAAAAAGTTTGTATCAGAGAAGACTCTTTTTCAGACACAGACCATTCAGAATCCACTATATGAAGCAGATATTGGGTGGGAGGATGCTGGGAGAAATTCAGGCAGTCACAGCAAGGTCCTCATGCTGTGCCTAAGCAGACAGATTCAAAGTGATACTTACAGTGTAAGCTCTTCAGGGCAGTGATTCTTTCTTTGTTATGTTTGTATATGCCTAGCTCAAGAAGACCTGGCACCTACGGGCATCTGCATTACAAATGATAGCTCAAATGATAGTGATGATTTTGCTAATACTAGAAATTTTCCCAGCAGTGGCAAAATTAAAATCTTATACCCAGCCAGATTCTCCTATCAGAATAGTGCACCAGCTGCTGTTGTATGTGAAGGAGATTGGGAAATAGAACTTGGATGTAGCTCCTCAGTGAAACCACAGGAAGTGACTGATGCAAATAAAAACCCTCTTCAAGCCATCCGCCCTTATATATCTCCTGTGACCAGCCAACCCAGCACTACCATCCAGATTGATGTATGTTAGAGATGATGTGCATACTCTACACTACACACAAATCAAAATGGAAAGTCAAACTTAGAGTAGAAACTAAAGTCTCTTTTATATTTCAAGGGAGTACTGCAAAAACAAACAAGCAGTAAATTAACCTGCTGTCAGCAATTAAAAAGTTTTGGAGGAGTTTAATTTATAAATGTATTCCAGTTATATTCAGAATCAATGGACTAAACAGATATAAAATTTTCAATTTTTTGAAATACCTTTATTTCATACTAACACTGAGCTACTTAGAATGCAGAACTGACACCTGCAACTGATCAAATTTCCAGCCATAGTCTGATAATCAGTTACATCAATATTTAATATTGAGAAATGAAAAAGCCTGAAATATTTTTACTTGATCCAAACAAAGGATACTTGATATGTGGATTTTGCTTCACTTCTGATAATATGAAAATGGAATGTCATTAAACAAATCAAAGTAGGAAACAGCTTGTGAACCTAACAAATTATCAGCAATACTATGTACCAACTATATGAAGACTTCATATCAAACTTAAGTGAATTTTACCCAAAAACATGGAACAAAAAATTACTACATTAGACTGCCATCCCCACAACTACAGTGCTCTTTTAAAACCCTAACAAAATACATGTAATTGAAGTAGGTACTAAATTACAGTAAATAAACCCTGACATTCTAATTTGCATAGCTGTTTAGTCATCATTTTCTTAAATGAAAAACTTCAGACTATACAAATGGATATAGAAAGTCTCATTATCCAGAAGTAAGTTTTATACACGAAATGCAATGGGAAGTGTGGGTGTACGTGTAATATACGTCTCTGACTTTTCATTTTCACTTAGATATTTCAAACACAATATGAATTTAATTTGCAAAAGGGAAGTGGCAGAGTATAAACAAAATAAATATAATTATCAGATTTCAATATTTGCTTTTTGGGTGTAACCCTTAAAGGTGTAAAACAAAGTAAGTTTTCACTGGAAATTTCTATTTCTATTTTAAAAAATAATCTGCGTAGCAGAAAAATACAGAGCAGATGCCATGCAATAAATTCTTCTGCTAATATTGGGTGAGTCAGACGTGTCAGTAACACTTTATATTAAGTAACTAAAATGAGAATTTAATTTTGCAATAGGATGAAACAATATGTTCTCATGGAACATAAAAATGCACCTGAAGTACACTAGAGGTATGAGGCTTAAAGGCAGAAATATCTACAAACACCTCATTCAATAAAACACAGTTTGGTTTATATTAATACTTGTTTGCATTATTGTTTACATTAATGCTAGTTGGATAGTGCTCTATTTATACATTTAAAATTAAATTTCTCTCATTTCCCACATAATATTTCTCAGAGTAGAAAAATAGGAGAATATATAGTGTTAGGAAGTGAAATGTAGTAAACACATCTTCTGTTTTACTCATGTTTATAATTATTCTTTTAATAATCTCATTTTTTGTATCTTAAATTAGAACTGTTCTCCACAAATCAGACCAGGAATAGATGGCAGTAAAGGTTTACCATCACTTAAATCCTCTCTTTTCTTGAACAAGTGGACATGATTAATCACGTCTTGTAGCAATGAGTGTTTTTAATGTGTTTGCACCTCTGTGACCAGGCTCAGTGGCCAGAGTACCAAATATATAATTGCCCATCTGGTTTAGCAAGCTGTACTACGCTCCTGATTTTTTTTGTGACAGAAAATGACAAACTTATTCCATTTGCCAGTTAAGTATTAAAAAAAAAAAAATCACAGCAATGTTCCACTTTAATACTTCAGTTTAATATATAAGTTGCCAAAAAGAATTCTCAAAATACCCAATCACTGTGGCCTGATCACTGGGGTCACGTGCAGGGCCAGATTCAGAAAATGTGTAAGTGTGGAAAAATCAAGTGCTACTATGAAAACGTACTCCGCGCTCCCTAAACAAGCTTAGTTTGAAATCGCACACATGGTGGCAAAAACAAAGAAACCACATACCATTGCTGAGACCCTTGTCATTCTTGCTGCTATCAGAATTGCTGAAATCATGTTTAGCGAAACAAGTAGATAAAATTAAAATCATCCCACATTCAAATGACACCATGACAAGAAGAATTGATGATGTGGCAGAAGACAAGCAAATTTCAGAAAAAAAAATCCAGAAAAAACAGTTCGCTTTACAGATTGATGAATCTATGGATGTGTCCAACTACACACAATTGATGATGTGTGTCAGATACATTGATGATGATGAAGACGAGCAAGGAATGCAGGAACAAATATAGGGCTGCAAAGAAATGGACACAAAAACAGGAGAGGACATTTTTTAAGATCTTAAATGAGCACAACGTAAAAAATGGATTGTCATGGGAGTGGCATGTGCCTGTCTGCACAGATGGAGCAGCAGCAATGGTAGGCCAACAAAGTGGTCTTATTACTCGCTTAAAAGCTATAAATTCTTCAATCATTTGGAACCATTGTATTATCTATAGACAGGCATTGGTTGCAAAGTGACTGTATGAAGATTTAAACAGCGTGCTAGGAACGGCCGTGAAAACAATAAACTTCAGAAAAAAGTGCAGGCTCTGAATTCACTTCTTTTCTGATCGCTGTGCCATGACATGGGATCTGAACATATTACTGTACTTCTTCACACTGAAGTTCGGTGGCTGTCACATGGAAGATTGTTGAATCGCCTGTTCGAACTGAGATATGAAGTTACTGTCTTTCTCAGAGATATGAAATCTGAATTCTTACAGCATTTTGAAGATGAAGTATGGATTTGCAAATTAGCCTCTCTTTGTGACTTTTTGATAAAGTAAATTACTTGAACCTTCAGCTTCAAGGATACAACACAAATATATTTACCATGCATGACAAAGTAAGAGCTTTTAGAAAACAGTTGAGGTTCTAGAAAAAGAGAGTTTTATGTGGAAATTCTGTTTCATTTCCACAGCTCTCAGTTCTGTGAAAACAAAATCACTTTGAATGAAAGTGTGAAAGAAAATATTAAAGAACACTTGGTAAATTAGGAGTCAAACTTTGAACATTATTTCCCTAATGTTGAAGAGCATGAAAATCCACAGAAACTGTGGATTTTGAATCCATTTAATGACACTAATGACACTATTGAACAAGCAGGGATTCCAGTAAGCATGGAGGAAAAACTTTCTGAGCTTTCCACAAACAGTACGTTGCAGAGGATGCAAAGCATAGGCCTGGGTGACATCCCTGAATTTTGGCAGAAAATGAAACGGGAATACCTACAGCAGAGGAACACGACTCTCATAGAGCTTCTCCCATTTGCCTCAACATATTTGGGTGAGACCAGTTTCTCACACATGACTGGGCTAAAAAGTAAAATAAGAAATCGTTTGTGCCTAGAATATGATCTGATAGTAAGAATAAGTAGTTTAAAACTGAGATTTTGGAATGCTTATGTCATCCAAACAGGCCCAAGTTTCTCATTAAATCCAGCTCTTACAAGAACTCATTATGTTAATTTATTAAAACTAGCAAAAAGTCCAGTCCAGTCCCTGATTTGTAGAACATTCTAGAGGGTCAGTATCAGTTCCAGTCACAAAGATACCTATGTTTAGAGTTTTATTAATATGAATGTTTGAGTTATATTGTTTTTACTGTTTTATAATTTTTATGATTCATATGTTATTTTGTTTAAAAAACGGTTGTAAAATTCAATGAAGAATAAATCTTAAATTCTGAATTATTGTACATCTTTTTGTGTGTGTATGCCTCCATGTCTGCCTGCATGTGTGTGTCTCAGCATGTGTCTGACTATTCCCCACCAATAATTTGGAATGCCGCGCAAAGCCTCATAGCTTTGGCCAACATCACCTCTAGCCCAGATACATACTTGAGTTGTGCACCCCTGGTGTAAAAGGTGGCAACCCTGCCCACACTAGCTCTGACATCTGGCATATCTCAGCCTTATATACTCAGTTCTTCTTCCAACATATGGCACACAGTCTGTAAATATACAATCCTGTGGAAAATTGAGTGTTGGGGTACTTATTAAAATTTTCAGAAGTTAAGGAGTTCTTGCTACTTAAAGGGTTGACAAACACTGATTTAAGATAAGGGCCAATGCTGGCAAAAAGAACAAATGGATATAAACTGACCATCAAGAACTTTAGGCTTGACATTTAGAGGAAGGGCTCTAACCATCAGAAGAGTGAAGTTCTGGAACAGCCTTCCAAACAGAGAAGGTGGGGCAAAAAACCTAACTTGTTTCAAGACTGATCTTGATAAACTTATGGAGGGGATGGTATGAACAGATTGCCTACAATAGCACGATGCCTGTCCGTGACTGCTTTTAGCAAATACCTCAAATGGCTGGAAAGGGAACATGAGATGGGGCAGGCTCTGAGTTACTACAGAGAATTATTTCCCAAGTGTCTGGCAGGTGGATCTTGCCTACATGCTCTGGGTCTAACAGATCACCGTATTTGTGGTCAGAAGGACTTTTCTCACAGACAGAGG
Source organism: Emydura macquarii macquarii (assembly GCF_026122565.2). Classification (NCBI taxonomy): domain Eukaryota; kingdom Metazoa; phylum Chordata; order Testudines; family Chelidae; genus Emydura; species Emydura macquarii. The sequence goes on along the minus strand of NW_027132983.1, from coordinate 4,411,576 downwards.
CCCTGGGCAGTTTTCGCCTTCCTCGCCAGCATGGGGCACAGGTCACTTGCTGGTTTGAACTGGAGTAAATGGTGGATTCTCTGTAACTTGAAGTCTTTAAATCAAGATTTGGGGGCTTCTGTAACTCAGCCAGAGGTTATGGGCCTATTATAAGACTGGATGGGTGAGGTTACACACCTTGCAATATGCAAGAAAGACTAAATGATCAAGATGGTCCCTTCTGGCCATAATGTCTATGAGTCTATAATCTAGACATCGGCACTCAGAACACATTTTAAAAGCTCTGAAATTAAAAAGAAAATGTTAATTACCTTACAGTCATATAGCTATGTAATCATAAAACTCAAAGTACTTTTCTGTTTCTGTAAGCAATGATCAAAGATTTTACATTTGGAATTTATTCTATTTCTTTTTCAATTAAAGTAATAGTTACACTATTGCCTGCATTTAAAAAAAAAAAAAAAAAACACACAAGACATTTGTCATAACATGAACATTCTAGTTCCATCTTGCATCCTCACCAGCATCCAAATATACACCTCTCCATTCTGTTTCACTTCTAAAAGAAAAAAGTGAAAGGGGAAAATCTTTTCAATAAATAACTTTCTTACAAGAGGAACCATAAAAGGAAGGAAAAACTGTTTCATCCGGAATGATTCAGCTTATCTGAGTTATGCACGATTTGCAGCACACTGTAAAAAATGTTCTATAAAATGTTGTATAAAAACTTCCAAAACAGTGGCAACTCCTGACACTTTAATTAGAAATCTAGTTTCATAATATAGATTGTACCATCTCAAAATGACATCCCTGACTTTTATTTATTTAAATTACCAACTTCAAAGAATCTTTACTGCAGTGGATATGTTTATCCGACGATATAATGAACATAACAGTAACTAATTTAATCTTTTCAGCTAGTAAATATAATCTTTTATTTATGGTGGCTGGTGATTATATCAGAAGACATTAGCAGCTCCCTCAGTTCAGAATTCTTCTCTCTATGCCATAATATGTAAAAAAAACAAAAAAAAAAAAAACAAAAAAAAAAAACCGACAATAACTTCCAGCCCCTCGAGACAGACTGCCTAGAAAAAGCAATATTTTGTGTAAAACAGCAAGCAGATTTTCATATTGAAATATATCCTGTTAGGCTAGAACATGCTTCTACTGCATATTTAACATGCCCCAGTAAAAACAAAATGAAAACAGTTTTCACTATCGTCTTTAAAATAGCTAGTTACTTATTATATCACACTACAGTGTGTTAACATTCATATAAGAACTAAGCATCCTTATGGCTGATATTACTGTGTGACATGATATAAAGTTATAAGTCAAAATAAATATGCATTCCAAGCTCTCATTTCTCTTGTCAAGACTATCTCACAGCAGAACCAGTCCGGTTTGTGTTTTTATGCTGTACAGGGACAAAGCATGAAAGTTCATCAACACCATTTGTTAGTTTGAGCTCACCCTAGACTTGATATCAACTGAGGAAGTAGTGACAGGCAAGGAGAAAGTAATGGAGAACACCGTTTACCTATAGTATTTAAGTACTCTGCACACAAGTCTTGATGCACATAAGACTAAATCACAGAAGGTGTTAGGTATTGAACTATAAGTGAGTTACTTTCAGCATATGGAGCCTTCTGGCCTCAGTTCAGGAAAGCAGATAAGCATGTGCTTAAATACCATATGAATGCTTTCCTGAGTCATGGTCTAGGTGCATATCAGAGATGAATTAGGCCTACTTCTCCCTTCCAGGCACAGGTCATTAATGTCAGGCCCCTGGTCCATACTCTATCAAATCTCTTGTAACTCAAACCGTGTTTGAAAGTTGAGCATATACTGATGCTAATTTTAGATGTACTGCATGAACTAGGTCCAATGAGTGAAGTATCAAAGTCAAACTGCTTTTGAAAAAGCAGAGTTAACTCATGATTTTATTGAGTCAGTATTCGTGAGGAAGGAGTTTTTGTTTTTTTAAGCTCTAGCTATTGGAATCAGGCCATCATATCAAAATCTCAATTTTCATCTAATAAAAAATGTAAGCTTCTAGGCCTCATGGCTGCAGGAAGGCTCTAAATGTGAACCCTTAAGGACTCAAATACCAGAAGGCAACTAAAAAAACCCAAAATGTATTATTTTAAAAACTGCATGATTTAAAATCTAGTCATGATATGGGGGATCATGACTCGTGTTGGTGTTGAAATAATGGAATCTGAAAAGCACCATTGACTTACTCAGCTAGAAAGGAATATGGAAAAGGGACCATACACTTGGTGTTGTCTAGGGAAAGGAGTGATACTGTAAAAGGAGGGGAGGATGGTGACAATTCAGTGCAAATACTCTCTGAATTTAAATCCATCTTGTTTCCATCATTTTTTTCAAAAACTTTTCCTGCTTCCACAACTGCTCCGAAAAAGGATACATACATAAACTCTCCTGAGCCAAAGATTTCATAAGTGTGCTCTGTCAGTGCATACCTGTAGAGATTCTCTCTCTCTCTCTCTGTTGTAAGGATAGGAATTGTATCATTATGGAAGAATGTTAAATATTTTACTATTGTTCATTCCTGCCCTTGAAAACCACAGGTTGTACAAAGATTAATGTTGATTTATACATCACAAGTTTGTGTTGTAATGTGATTTCAATGCTTAGAAGGACACAAAACTTTAGAGATGTAACCATTTTACAAACAGCCCACATCCAAACTATTTAAAGCATTTAATGTATTTAGTTCTTTAGAACAGGTTGTTAATAAGACAACTTTAAAAATTTTCAAGCATGAGAATATATTGAGTTACAAAAGGGAACAAAATCAGTTTTGTAATACAAAGCTTGTTGCAATCTTAACAATGCAGAGACTACTGACTGACTGTCCATGATAAAAATTAGAGACTTAAAGGATCTATGAGGCCTTTTGATACACATTTGTGTTCCAGTCTCAACCAGGGGCTCAGAAAGCCATTATAACAGAAGTAAGTACATAAATAATCATTTGTTCAGTGTTGATGTGAACAACTGAGTAGGCTTCTGATGGTGAATGAAGTCTGGGATTTGAGGTTAGTAGGTTAAGGATGCATGAACAGAGAAAAGTGTAAATAGGATGACCTGGGTAATTATAGGTCTGAGTGTCATCAATCCTGGCCAAGATAATGGAGCAGATGATACAGGACTCAAAGAATTAAAGGAGGGTAATGTAATTAATGCCACATGGGTTTATGTAAAATAAATCCTGTCAAACTAACTGGGTAACTTTTTTGATAGGACATGTTTGGTTGATAAAGTTAGTAGTGTTGCAGTAAGTTACTTAGATTTCTAAGATATTTGATTTGGTATGTTTTGATAAAAATTAGAATACAAAATGAACATGGCACACATTAAATAGATTAAAAAACAGCTAACTCAGAGGTCTCAAAATAAAATTGTAAACAGATAGTCGCCATTGAGCAGGTATGTTTTTAGGGGGATCCCACATGGATCAGATTGTGGCTCTACAGTATTTAACATTCTTATCAGTGACTTAAAAGAGAACATAAAAATCCATCAGTGGTAACATTCACAGATGACAAAGTGGGGGAGTGTTAATAAGGAAGACTGATCACTTATAAAGAGAAATCTACTGCTCTTGGTAAGCTGGGCACAAGCAAGCAATGTAGGTTTTAATACAGCTAAATGTAAATGCATATATGCTTTACAATGATTGAGCTCTTTGAGTATATTTATTTGGCTTAAAGAGAAGATTAAAGGATGACTCCATTACAAAGTATAAGCACGTATACGGGAACCAAATATTTGATAATGGGCTCTTCAGTCTAGAAGAAAAAGACCCAATAGCTGAAATTTGAAGCCAGATAAATTTTATACTTTATTCCCAGTTGGAATCTAACAGTGAGGGTAAATAACATTAGAACAATTTACCAAGGGTTATAAAGGTGGTTTTCTCCATCACCGGATAATTTTAAATCAAGATTGGAATTTTTTTTTTTAAACAGATATGCTCTAGTTCAAATGGAATTATTTTGTGGAAGTTTTATGGCTTGTTTGCAGACTAGGTGATCACAATGGCCCCTTCTGGCCTTGGAATATAAGAATCTATGTGGAGTAAGCAGGCGGAGTGGGTATTTGGAGTAAGTAGGTAAAGGCTTCCTTTAAAAAGAGAGAGTCTCCCAAACACCATCATTCAAGAGGCTGAAGTTTCATTAAGCATTTAGCTTTTTTCCAGAAAGTTTCCAATAATTGTCTGCTGAGATTTTCCTTGAAAATTAGAGAGCAAGAGCACTTCTATTTTTATATTTAAAGGATGACATGAAGCTGAAACCCTATATTCATAAAATCATGGAAATGTAGGGCTTGAAGGGACCTGAAGAGGTCATCTAGTCTAGCCCCCTGCACTGAGGCAAAGCCAAGTAAACCACTTGTCAGGAATGGTCTACTTAATCAACATAACCTTAAGCATTTCCAACAACAGAGATTCGACAACCTTACTTGGAATCCTATTCCAGTGCTTAACTATCTTTATGGTTAGAAAACTTTTCTTAATATCTAACCCAAATCTCCCTTGCTGCAGATTAAGCCCATCACTTCTTGTCCTATATGCAGTGGACATGAAGAACAATTGATCCCTGTCCTCTTTATAACAGCTCTTAACATAGTTCAAGGCTGTTATTGGGTTTTCCCCCGCACCCACTCAGTCTTTTCTTAAAACTAAACATGCCCAGTTTTTTTAGCCTTTTCTGAGGGTCAGGTTTTATCAACTTATTTTTGTCGATCTCCCCTGGACACTCTCCAGCTTGTCCACATCTCTATTAAAGTATGGTGCCCAGAACTGGACATAGTATTCCAGTTAAGGCCTCTCCACTTTGGAGAAGAGCAGGACAATCACCTCCCATGGCTTACATACAATACAACCCATATTGATATTAACCTTTTTTATAACTCCATCACACTGTTCACTCAAATTCAGTTTATTATTCATTATAAGCTTCCAGATACTTTCCAGCAGTACTACCACCTAGCCAGTTATTCTCCATTTTGTAACTGTGCATTTGATTTTTCCTTCCTAAGTATAGTATTTGCCACTTTCCTTTAATGAATTTCATCTTGATTTCAGGCCAAGTTCTCCAATTTATAAAGGTCATTTTGAATTCTAATTATGTCCTACAAAATGCTTACAACCCCTCCAAGCTTGGCCTCATCCCCAAATTTTATAAGCATACTCTCCACTCTATTATCCAAGTCATTAATGAAAATATCAACTAATACTGAACCCCACTAGATCTAGCCCCCCAGTTTGACAGCAAACCATTGATAACTATTCTTTGAAGATGGTCTCTCAACCAGTTTTGCACCCACTTTATAGAAACTTAATCTAGACCACAGTTCTCTAGTTTTCCTATGACAATATCATGAGGCACTAGGAATTCTGGGGGGACATCCTATGCTTCTTAGCTCTGCACTAAGAAAAGCTCATCAGGTGACTGACCATTTAATGGCTGTCTGAATAAAATATACTCCTGTTTATCCAAAGAGCGTTGGGGAACACCAATTTTATTCAGATAATCGGGAGCTCGAATAATCAAGAAGGCAGCCTCTTATTCCAGCGCCCCTTCCCTGCCCTCCCAGCACTTACCCCTGCAGTCAGAAACAGCTGAACTGGGTATAGACTTCACTGTTCTCCCCACGCATGTGCAGTAACAGCAAGGCAGCAGACTCCGACACCCAAGCTTGTCCTGCAGCTGCTCAGAGCACACACATGCTCACACGCTGGCTCCTGCAACATGGGAGCAACATGAAGAGCACTGAAGAGGAAGCTGGGTGCCTTGAACTGCATCAGCCAGGGCGGCCACAGGTATGACACCCAGCAGGTGAAGAGCAACTCCACAGCAGAGGTGCAGGGAGGTAGTGAGACGACAGGGGGAGGGAAAGTGCAGGATAGCAGCTGGGCACGGCTGCAAGGGGCTTCACTGGGAGGTTGCACATCAGCAGCTAGGCAAGGTGGCTTACTTGGGGGTTGAGGGGGAGTGTTGCACGCAAGCAGTTGTTTTAGTGGTGGAGACAAGGAAGGGATTTGGATAATGTGGGGTTCAAATAATAGGGTTTTGGATAAATGGGAGTACAGAGTATAAGTGAAGGAATGAGGGTTATCAATATACCCCCCTCCCACACACACACACACCAAGGCTGCCCTCAGGAAGAGATTTAGCAGACCCTGGAGAACCTAGAGGATATGGCTGGACCACAGAAATTACTGTTTATCATGGGAAGTTTCAATGCTCATACAAGCTCAAGTCAATCATGCTACGAGCACATACTGGGATGGTATGCACAGGAACCACAAGAACGCAGAGAGTGCTGCACTGCTTGACATGTGTTTAGGGAATCAGTGGGTGATAGCCAACACTTTGTTTAAGGACAGAGAAAGTAATCTTAACACATAGTGAAGTGGAGGAGTAAAGTACACAAATAGATTTCTTGTTAACCCAATTGAGCAAGAGGAAAATGATTAACGATTGTAATGTTATTGAGACTGGCAAATGGACCCAGCCTAAGTTTTGCTGTAGCAAGATGCACAGCAGGATGTGGAGACTGCAGAGTGCAGACAAGTTTAAGACAACAGTTGCAAGGTTTGAGCCAAGAGATACACAAATTGGAACGGCAGAAGAGGAGTGGAGTATCTTTAAGAATATGCTGATCCATGAAGTGGAGAGGCTATGTGGATGCACTAATCTTGTGAAGAATGATGGAATAAGGAGATAGAGAAAGCAGTAAGAAATGAGAAACCAAAAAGGTGACAGAAAATAACTCTTTGAAAGAAGTGGTTGCTACCTATACAGTCTCCTAATGAGCAGCAAGACAAACCTAGTTTTAGATGAACTGTACAAATAGTTGAACTGCCTTCAACTTGCCAAAAAGAAAATATATGAAACCATGCGGAAAAGAAAAATGGAGTTAACATCTCATTTGTAAAGGATTTAGGGGACAGACTACTTGTGACAGGAGATATAGTACCAAGGGAGAGTATACAATGATGACCTACTTAATGAACAGAACCCTTCATGAGGCCAGCTATCATTGTATGAACAATAATCATGGATGACAATGACTTGTCAGAAGCATACGACAAGGCTACAATGCTGAAGAGGCCCTTGGAAAAGCAGCAGGTCTGGACAAAGTCACAGTAAAAGTGATCAAATCTTTGAGTGGTTGGTGTATGCTGATTCATGAATCCTATGTGCAGTTTAGAAAGAGAAGAAAGTCCCAAGAGAACAAGGAAAATCCATACTGGAACAGATAAAAAAAAGGAACACATATGACTGTTCAGAGTACCGAGGAATTAAGTTGCTGTACCACTTCTTCAAACTTCTATGATTCTCTCTAAGAGGGGAGCCCATTTTGCAAAGGAGCAGTTTGGTTTCAGAAAAGGAAAGGGACAACAAATGGTTTTTTCATTGCTAGACAGCAAGTGGAAAAAAAGGTAGGGGAAATGTCAAGCACAGATGGGCTTTCCTTGGTTTGGAAAAATTATTCAATAACGTACTTAGGTGACTACTGGTGCCTCAGCTGTGATTCACTAGGGTACTAGTGAACTTTGCCCTGGTGGTGATGGGTTTGTATGGCAGTACCATGACCAACGTACAGCACCCTTCTGTTTCAAGGTGAAGGTTGGGCTTCACCAGGGATCAGCACGTAGTCCATTACCAACCATCATTGTGATGGACTTCATAAGAAAGCAAATCCAAATGGAAAGTGGTAAAAAGTTGATCTATGCAGACTCTTTTGTGCTAACGCTGATGAGGAAAATTTGGTCCAGGTGATTGATGCCTGGAACAGGCAACGAACAAACCATGGCCTCAAAATGACTGAAAAGACAGAACCAAGCCAGATGAATAGCAACATTGAGGGCCAGCATCTAAATCAAGTTTCTGCATTTAAGTACTGTGGGGGCTGGTTAGCAGCAAATGAAGAAATTGACAGAACTACAACAAAAGTTGCTTAATGCAGGTGAATCCTGATGTGAGATAAATGGGGTTATTTATGATAAACAAATGCCATGGCTACTTAAGGGACAACAATTATACAAAACTATTTTAAGACCAGCTCTTCTGTATGGATCAGACTCAGGCTATCTAAGAGAGGTACTTGAGAAGACTTGAAGCCATTGAAATAAGATGCTGAGAGGAGTGAGAGAGGTGACGTTCCCAGACCACATGCAGAATGTCATCAGCAGTGAGACCAATGTCTGTGATATCAGAAAGAAGCTGCAAGAGAGGAGGCAGAGATGGTATGGGCATGTACAAAGGATGGATGAAAGAACTAGAGTTTGTGGGCAGAGAACAAAAAGGACAACCAAAAAGAAATAGTGGCTAGGCTATATATTGGAGGATGGAGTGGATGTGAGGGGAGAATGGGACCAGCAAGCCTTGAAAAGACTGATCTGGCAACCAGACCTCATCTAGGAACAGGGGAAGAAGACAATGACTAGAGGACTATCAGCACTCAAGTGGTTTAGCCTGTGTCCAAACTGCAAAGCGGGCAGGTTATCAACTTTAGTGTAAGCCGCACTCGGGTGAGAGGATTTGTGTGTGTGTGTGGGGACAGGAGCCAGGTAGGGGTAACACCTGAGTAAGGGCCTGAGTTAACTCAACAATAAAGACAAAGTCCAACAAAGTTCGACATGTGCAACTGGGATGAGGGACAGCACGGTATAGATTTGTGGCTTGCTAGCTTAACTACTCCCCAGAAATTACTTTGTACTTTTCTGGTACTCAAGGCAATCTGACCAATTCTAACAGGCAAAAAAAAATTGCCATCCAAAAACCTGTTTATGAGTACTTGTGATAAAACATTTCTGTACAGAGATCGTTTTGCAGTGTACATGGTTTTGAGAGACCATGAAATCCACCAAAAGGCAAACAAAGCACCCAGACTCCTTTTAGAGGAAGAAAACTTGAGCAAGAAGCTTCTAGATCTCCATCCAGCACAAGTGCCATATAAGGTTCCCAAAATGAAGATATTTTCTAGAGATATGGCTCACTTTCAAATGCAATACAAATAATTGTCTTCACACAAAAGAAAATATATATATTAAAACATTTTCAATCAGTTTGATATCTGGTAGCACCAGCTTAGAAAGTGTCTACTAGACAATGAATGTACAGTTATGTTGACATCAACTCCAATAGCTAAAGCTGTCATAAATCAATATCAAATTTCCAGTGGGCTTATTTAAGTTTTCAGAAGGTTACAAGGTTGGTTTTTTAGTGACACCAAACAAGAAAGACTTAGTGTGATTTTAACATTCATACGCTTGATAAGTGCACTATTTGTGAAGCTCAATAGTTGGTTATAATATGAAATGCAATTTTCTGGAACTATATTCAATTTTTAAATACACATAAATTGGCAAAGCTTCTCAAAGCAAAGCTCTTGACCAGTTAGTACTGATCAAGCATTACTGTGATCAAGCATCACATAAGTAACCAAGCGTTACTGCCTGATTTAATGATTAACTCATGTAATTGAATAACCTACATATTTAACAAAGTCAGCAGAAATGTGTATTAAATATTGCTGCTGTGTACAAATGGGATAGACTGGCCCCATCTGCCAAGTTAGTACTTACAGGACAGCAGTCACTACCTGAACCTGCAATGCATTGCAAACTGACAGCATGCTAAATCGACATGGAGTCCTAGTGACTTCACTGATGGCCCACAAGGGAACAGAAGCTTGCCTATGTGCAAGACACTGCAGGATCAGGGCATCAATGATTAGTTGTAGAACACACTACTGTGTGCCACAAGAAAAGTGGTAGAAAGAACTGATGTTTTGTCAGACACTACCTCAATCTATTAATCCCACTTTATAAAAAAATGGAAATGTCCTTCAAAGCAGGGATCATCACTGGATTCATTATCCATCTCTCCTGCACCGCAGTAGAGAGGCAGTCAATATCTTCTTCAGGCCTGTTGGATTTTCACCCCACCTTTGACTAGCTACAATTACCCCCTTCCCTCTTCGTACCTCAAACTGCTGTTGGTAGTCAGGAGCCTTCTGTCATTTAAAACATTGTCTGTACCCATCTATTTGCAGATCCTTTGGATAACAAATCCATTCCTCCACAACTTGCAGATTATAAAACAATTCCAACTACCACGACGTTCATGCCATTTTTTTTGTTATTAATGTGTGCGCATATTCCTGTAGTGCATGGTACAATCCTATCACATATACATGATTGATTCAAAAGGAGTTTAAAGGCAGGTGCTTTAGGGAAATATTCTCAGCCCATCTTTTCTAGCAAGTGTTTCTGCCAAGACAATGTTACTAAAATCTTAGTGTAAAAGGAGGAAATCAAATCCTGAATATTAACCTAGATAAAGTTTTATCAATTTTATAACCTTTTTTGAGTCAGTCTTTCCTATCTATAAATTTGAGGGGGTTTTTTTGTTTGTTTTTTTATAAAAACACACACCTTTTCTTTAAGCTGAAACATCAACTATACAAAGCACCAAGACAGTACCTTACCACACACACCGCAAGACAAACTCTAGGTATAGATCTCATCAGTGATCCTGCCAGTCCAGTATCCTGTCTCCAACAGTGGCCAGCCCTAGCTGCTTTGGAGGAAGAAATGCAGCAGAATGAATTCACATAAGGTAACCTGCCCCCAAGGAAAGTTTCCTTCTAACCCCTAGTAGTCAAAAGTTCACTTGTGCCCTGAAGCTAGAAACTTTATATCCCTTCCAAAATTGTTCAATATTTACCTTTGTAACTCTGGTCACTCTCGTTCACAGACATACCTAATCCTTTTTCAAACCCTGCTCAAGTCTTGGCCTGAATGATACCTTGTAGCTGTGAGTTCCACAAACTAATTTTACTGGATGAGAAAAAAAATCTAAAATTTGCTTTCTTTCAATAATACTGAATGGCCCCTTGCTCTTTATTAGGAGAAAGGATGACTCAGAGGACATGATCTACCTTCTCTATACCATCCTTCATGAGATGTAACTTAATAAGCAGCTAAATCTCTTCTCAAGTAAACAATCCTAATCTTTTCAATCTTTCTTCACATGGAAGTTTTTCCATGCTTCTAATCTTTCTCATGACCCATCTATAAAATACAAATGTATAGGGTTTAACTGAAATACTTACTCCAATTTAAAATAGACTAATTAGAAAGGGTTTAATTTATATTAGTTACTAGTACAGCAATTTAACATAATTACTTATAAAATTATTCTCTGAGGAAAAAATTGTTTTAGTTTCTCTCCATACACAGAAATTTAGATATAAATTGAGTGCCTTACTCATATTGTGTACTATAATTATTGCTGTACTTGAACAACAACTTTGATTTCAATGTTCACAATTTTGAAGTTTTAGAACTTTCAAATCAAATAATCATTTCTGCTGCAAAATGGGAAAATCTTTCAAACTCCCAGTCCCTTTGTACTTTTAACATGACTCATAAATTTACATTTCTGTGAAGGTATGTGTAGGAGTGAAAGCACTTATGTATTATCAAGGAATCTGACATAATCCCAAGAAGTTACTACTTATAGAAAAAAATAAAAAAGTGTTCCCATTCTTTTCTCTATATGTGCAAAGTGTAACCTATTCTATTAGCCTAATTTTTTTTAAAAGTTGCATTTAGCATTTTAAAATATATTTTTAAATCTTTACTTATCACTCAGCTTTAAAAACAGCCATGACATTCCTTGAGGTTTCCAATGTCCAGAAATCAATTTGGAATGGAAAACTTTACTATGTACCTTCTTTTCCATCTTAGGCAACAGTCAACCTGAAAATTCTCTCTAGTATATAGATTCACACAGAGACCCTTTCAATCAGAGTAATCAATGAATTAGCCTCACCTTGCAGTTATGAAACTTCTCTCCTTACATTTCTCATATCTATCATTTTCTTTAATTCAGTCTCATGTTTATCTTCATATCTTTTCTTATCCTTCATTCCCCTGTTCCCCCCATATTTTCTCACCACTATCACTTTTCTCCTTACCACTGAATGCAGGCTGACAGAACAAATGACATTTAGATACATCAGAGGAAGAGTAGAATGTAATATTGCTAATTAAAGAGAAAATTAGAGGTAAGTGATTTTTTTTTAATCCATTAGATTTCTTTTCTGTCAGTAAGAAAGTGGGTCAGCCTTGTAAAGAAAATAAAACTACCTCAACAATTTGCTTATTAGATTATATGTAATAGTTAAAGATTACAGGGCTAATTAATTCTTTACTTTCTTACTCAGGCCATTCTGTTTTCCAGGGTGCTTAACACTCAAAAATTAGTCTGTCCTTGAACATGCAGCATTGTTTGAGTCATTTCAAATGGATAATGCCTTTATTAAGCCATGCATGGTGAGCCAAATGCAGCTCACTACAAAAATAGATGCACATCTACCTATAGCAGCAATCAAATAGTGGGCAGAAATTGGGGATAAAGCCAAGAACATCAACTACAGAGGTGTAAAACCATGAGCCACTCAAATGCAGATGCCCACCGCTGAACTCATTTTGTACAAGTGGTAAAAGCATAAATAAATTAGTTCCATTCTTGACTTTTTTTTTTTTTTTTTTTGAAAGGGGGTGGTTATGAAAAAAAGACTAGCACTGAACAGAGGTTGTAAAAGGAAGCTAGTCTAATGAAGATAATTCAGCTTTTAACATGTGGCTCTAATTAGAACATTGAGTCTAAGGGAAAACCAAGCAATGTGCAAAATAAAATTTTGACATATGGGTCAATACTATCTGAAAGTTGAGGAGCATTTCCAAACTCCTGGAATCCTTGGTTTGGGTCAGATCAGAAATTCCACAACAGCTAGTAGTATGCATCCTTTGGTCTCGGGAGACCATGGGTATGCGCCCAGAGAGGTAAAAAAATTGCTCAATTGGTTTTATGGCAGCCACAACTGTGGCTGAAGAGACCCACTCAAGAGAGACAATCTGTGCTGCATTTGTCACATTTAAAGGTAGTGTTTCGACCTTTTGGGCTCTAGCTTCTGCAAGATCTTTTCCTCCTCTGCTAAGATGGACTGCTTCCTCTTATAGCTTTGGAGACCTTTATTGAACTCGTTTCCAAAAGGCTAGTGTCCTGATATTTGGAGACTTCTTCATCCATCCTCAGACAAGAAAGTGCTGAATTAAACAAATTACTTTTGAAAAAGACACACATTTTGTTAAGTGTGAATTTTGACTGTAAGTTATGATAGGTGTCTTTAATGAAACCATTTCACCAGTCTCTAGTGAAGATATACAAGATTGAAAAATATTTCCTATTTGAGTTGTGACTGTTCATATTGGTAGCAATGTCAAGCCAATATGTGCAGATGATGAAGCTGCCTTTTACTTCGACATATGAAACAAATGAAATTATCACAAATATTCCAATCTAAAAGTGAAAACTGATTATGTGCTGTATAAAGCAGAACCTGCTGTTCTGCACTAAAGATATAGTATTCTGTCACTGCTTTCATACAATCCAGGAATTCTCCATTTTGACCAATGCATTGCAATGAACATACACCTTCCGTGGGCACTCTACTGTGAAACATAAACCATTTCTTGAGAAGTTACAGCTAATTCAAAACCCATCAGTGTGGAAAGATTGAGAAAGTGGATAAAATAATAAGACTGATGGCGGGAAGACATGGCAATGGTTTAACAAAGGAGATAAACTCAATGTATGGAGGGGATGCTTTAGCGTAGTATAAAGCAGATTAGAGCTAGGAGTATAACTAAAATTAAGAAAGCAATAATTGAAGCAAGCCTCCTTAGAGCGATATGCAGTAGGCTGTGAAATAGGTTCCCAAGAGAAATGGAGGAAATATCATTATTTCAAGTACAAATAAAAAATTGAAAAAGGAAGGTTTGGGGGGGAATCCTGTATTGTTGTTAGTGGAATGCACTGGATAACCTTAGAACTTTTCTCCATCTCTTACTTGAATGATTCACAAAGAAATCGTGACTACAGTTCTGATTCCTGGGCACCTTGTTACCTTTATTCTGACATTAAGTACAATCCATTTATTCTCCCTCATTGCTTTCTATCTCCTAATTACATTTTAATCCACGACAGAATTTAACCTTCCATCCTGTGATTACTATGTTTCCTTGAGAACCTCTTGTAAGGGTCTTGATCCAAAGGTTTTTTAAAAAAATCTAGATTATATCCACTGGTGGCTCTTTCTACTGCTTGTTTGTCAGCTGTCAAATATATTCAAAAGGAGACTTGATTTACACTTGAAAAAAATTATGCTGGTTTATCCATTTTTTTTAAATCATCCCTTATGGGGCACTTGGTGGCTTGGGACTGTGTGCATTTCACTTCTCGGTCATGAGCCCAAGTTGGTGATATTTTCTGAATTATAGACTCAAAGCCAGGTCCTAGGGGATTACAGCAAAAGATCCCCACCACAACCAACACCTTTGTTAGCAATTTTAGCATAGGTTCTAAAGACTTAATGAACCACACTGATTAAACTAGCCCTTCACTTCAGGAGGAGTATCTCTCTAGGTCAGCGTGGAAGAACATGCATTGCCTGTGTGCTGTACCTCTTCTGTGGATAACTAGAGAACTTGAGTCTCAATTAAGCACCCCTCCCAAACATTCAAGTCACTTTTTAATCTAGCTGCATACTAATTGTAAATCTTCCCTCAGTAATTTTCCATGCAGCAGGTATAAGGTTTACTAGTCCAGAATACCCAGGAAAGAGTGGGTGTGCATCTCTTGAGTGTCTCCCATATATAAAGTGAGGAAAAGCTTTGCTGCACACACAATTGCTCTTGTGGTTCTGCACAGCAGTAGTTCTCCCCCTGTGGCACAGACCGCAGCATAGAACTGAATATGAATGATTATTTATGTGCTGCTGCATGCAGCTCTAGGAAACTTACTGCTGTGCAGGGCAAGCCTGCCAACGTTGAAACACTTTATGATCATCCTGCTTGTTTGAGCTGGAGAGAATGGTAGGACATCATCAAATGTTATTCCTTTGGTTCGTCATCAGATAAAAATATGAGCTAAATTAGTCTGAAGTTGCACCCAGTAAATTTCTGTGTTTATTTGTCATGCTTCAGCTTAAGAGTTTTGTTCTTAATGTCAGTGTAAGTTATTGTTAGGGATAGTTTCAAGATCTCTTTTCCCTATCGTATTCCCATACAGCATTACTTATAGCCTGGTATGATATTCAAATATTAACTCTGAGCTGAAGAAAATCAGAACATTTTCATCAGAACAGTTTTCCAATGGAAAACGACATGTTGAAACACATTTTTATGAAATCATATCAACTTTGAACAAAATTCTGTTCAGAAAAAAATTGGAAAAAATAAAAAATGTCAAAAAGTCCCTTTCCAACATTTTCAGAATGAGACGTTTCAATTTCTCATTTCAAAAATCACTTCATTTCACATAAAAATAAAAGTGTTTCAACTGATCCCTCTCCACCCCTTTCTTATTCATTTAATGAAAAAATTTAAAGATTTTTTTAAAATTGGTTTCTCATCCCTATTCAGGTTGAGCTTTACTTTGAAATATCAAGTTTTTCATGGGATAGAAAAATTATTTTCCAGCTAGCTCTACTCTGAACAACAGAGATTAAAGCCTGTTGATTTATGCAGGAATCCTTAACATTCAAGGTTTGTGGGTTCTCACTTGTACTAAGTCCCACATGAAAGTAATTAAAAATAAATCACTGCAATTTTTTCAATCCACGTTTTTTGAAGTGATAGCAAACATTGATCATATCCATAGCTAAGGTATGTGCTTTTTGTTTAGTCTATTGATTTAATTAGACAAGAAGATGACACTCTAATCTTGGCTGCTGTGATACAGCAGTAAAGCAAATAAATTGTATGTTCTGTTTTCAGTAGTCCAACTATTTTCTATAAAAAAATCTTCACCTGGAAATAATTTGGGTGTTTAACTTGCACAGCATTGCTGTTTACCATAAATGACCTGAATAATGTCCTGAAAAAGAAATACTACAGCTGCAAGCTCCTATTAA
The DNA here is from genome assembly GCF_026122565.2 of Emydura macquarii macquarii. NCBI lineage: Eukaryota > Metazoa > Chordata > Testudines > Chelidae > Emydura > Emydura macquarii. The sequence continues at coordinate 4,395,544 of NW_027132983.1, read as the reverse complement.
AAAGTAAATAAAAGCTACATTTCTCATTTGTTTTTAATCTGTTCATTCTCAAGGATTGTTATTTACAAAAAAGGCCCCAAAAAAGTACACTTTCTTGAGCAATTTCTAAATAAACCCAAGGATTGAACAAAAACACTGGTTTCATCAGCATTATTTTTTTCTTTCAAATGTACCTTACCAAATTTCTATTTATGAACAAAACTTAAGCAGCCTACCCATTTTTTAAAATGGATAAAGTGCATCTTCAAGGACTACCAGAAGCATCAAACTCTGTGCTCACAATCTGAAGCCAGAGGCTATGCCTATGAGTCAAGCAGGACATGTAGAAACATGCCTGTGGACAGGGGGATTCCAAGTGCTTTTCCATGCCCATGTGCTGTGAGCTCGTATTTGGGACAAGTTACATGGCAAAGGATATAAAAGGCAGCTTTACCATCTCCATTTTGTCTTCATTCCTGCTTCTTGCCTGTGGATCAACTTTTCTACATCTAAAGCTTTGAACAAAGGATTTACAGTCCCATCCAGGTACTGGATGCGATCCAGAGAACCGTACAAGCCAGAAAACTCATCAATATTGCTAAGAATCTGCTATATAGACTGTAAAGTCATATGTATGTATCTGATTACTTTGATCATTTAACATCTCTCTTTGTTTGCTTCTTTTCTTTTATAATAAACCTTTAATTTTAGATACTAAAGGATTGGCTGGCAGCGTGGCTTTTTGGGTAAGATCCAAACCTGTATTAATCTAGTAATATGGCTGATCCTTTAGGGATCAGAAGAACATTTTGTAAAGGCAATAGAGTTTTAGGTAACTTCTCTCTTTACTGGACCTAGGTACTGATTGGGAGCCAGAGACTGAAATGCAATAAAGGGGGCTGAGAGATTTCTTTGGTGAATCTAACTTCAGTGTTAGTCACCAGTTTTAGGAGAATCTGCTCTCTCTTTTGCAGCCTGCTCTGATCTTCGCATTTTCAGGTGGGCTACCCTAAGCACATACAGGTCACATGCTATATAAATAGAAATGGTAGATGTGCAAAGAATTATAACTCTCACAAAATTAACATATAAACGTTCGATGTCCTTTTATCATTAAAGCAAATAAAGATATTCTACATATTGCACTGAGGATTCAATTGAACAAGCAATAGACTAATTTCATCTCAGTTGTGGATTTCAGTTCAGTTTAGGACTTACCAATAATATCAATTTGCCTCATGTAGCAAAATCTTAGTAGAAGGCAAAAACCCATCCACATGCCAAGCGCCTCAATAGCACCAGAAAGTTTGTTCAAAATGACAGTGGTTGGATCTTCTGTGAAATCTCTCATGAGAAAAAAAAATGTGAAGACCAAACCCTAATAACTTTATCTCCATAAAATGCATCAGAACAGAATATTGTAATGCACTATATGTTAAACACAATAATAATATATTAGTCAAAAATTTCAAGATAATTTTGTTTTAGGAAAAGAAACTAGATTTCCTCTTCATGCTATATGGAACAAAAGTGTATCAAATCAAAACCTGGGCAATTCCTCATAGATGGAGTTTGTGTGTTGAAGGGAAAATACAACCTTTATTATGTCCAAAGAAAACAATCCTTAATGTTTGAGACTAAAGGCATTAAAAAAAATGTGTTGCTTTCAAAAATTAGCCTGATAGGAGTCTGCAGTCCTTTTGGATATACACCTTAAATCGTCCTCCTAACTTGATCTTGCAATTTATTAAAGGAGTTAATTCAATAGACATTCATTAAACAAAATGTTTATGCTTGCACATGCCGCTATTGCTATGGCAGTGGAATGGATTCAACAAACAGAGTTTAACAGAGAAACAGCTTTAAAAATCTTGTTAGAATACTACATGGAAATATCCAGGAGAGAAAAAGCAGTTACGTTGTTTCTGATCTGTGAAAGCTCTGAGAACCTCCTAGGCTATTCTCTGAAGTAGCAAGGTAATGCCTCAATAGGCAAGCCAAGGCTGTCCTCTTTCAGTCTAAGAGAAGGAATCCTTCCATGAAAAGGAGAAATTTTAAGGCTATACGACTATTCTACAACACAAAGTACATAACGAAGGCAACACCTTCATGCTGTGATGCACCTTGAATGAAAACTACTTCCGTTAAGTTTTCAGTAAGCCTCCTTACCTGTACATGCAGCTGTTTGCATGCCCAAAATCCTAGACTTTAGAATGAGCTAGTAGGTGAGCACTCTATTTTCTTAAACCTTCAGAGAGATTCAGGTTTAGTTTTAGTTCCAAGCCTTTTTTAAATCTATCTGAACCATTTCACCTGTCCCTAAATAGAATCATTCAAATTCTAAGTGAAAGGCTTCTGATTGCTAACTTGGAAAGCTAACATTAGTTTCCCAGTTCACCAGAGACAAACATTGAATTCTGAATTTTACAAGCCTTTGTGCTAAATCATTGTGAATACCAATGCCTTATGATATAATGGAATTTCCTTATTAACAAATCCAGCTAAACTTTAATGAGAATACTATAAAATTATATTCACTAGGCTCCACTAATCTAAAGCTAATGTCAGTTCACTGATTCATGCAAACAGCTCATTTAAATCAATGGGAGACATGGCTACATATCCAGGGCAGAATTTGGCCCTTGCAGCATTATTTCTCAAGGAATACTAGTTTTAGAATAAGACATTTTCCAGCATTTTATGGATACTCAATCTGTCAGTGGTGATGTGAACTTCCAGTTCATCTTTGAAGGCCAAGTTTTTTACTAGTATGTTTGCTTAGAAACAATCCATGTTGTATTTATGGAATTGAACTGCAAATGTGTGGACTGAACAACCTAGTCAAAATGTTTTGAAGTGTCTATTAGTAGTAGTTACTATATTACAGTAGCACCCTCATGTTGCTAAGTGTTGTTCTTACAAAAAGGAAGACAATGAAGCTGAAGCATTTACAATCCTAGAAGACATGCAACATTTGAAGAGGTAAGGAAACTAAAACATATATTGTTGAAGTTGATTGTATTTGTAATTTTTACATACCTGCTCCTTAATACTTGGTCAATTTCTTGTATGTGTCATGATATAAGTGGGTGCAGAGGAGGTACTAGAAGGAGCAGAGGGACTCATTTTGGGGATGGGGTTTCATATGCATAAGGGGCAGAATGAAAGTAAGCATGAAGATGACAGCTGGCAGGAATGAAGGTGTGCATTCAAATTTCTGTAGGCTGAGCTGAAGAGTTTCCAACTCCAGAGCACTACTAACTGTTCACAGAAATTAAAAGCACAGTTACTGGAGGTCATATTTAGACAGGCATTAAGCTTCTTCCCACTCTCTAACCATTGCGGCAAGCTTTGAAGCTGCAGCAGCTATTTGAATGTACATTTCCATAATCCTACAAGACAAAAGCTTCAGCCCTGAGCCCGGCACCAAACAGCAACATACTTAATTTATGTACATTTTCTTCTCTTCCACTCCCTTAAGATCCCTCTAGTTCTTTTCAGATTTTTTTAGTTGGCATGTTAGAATACTAGGAAACCGAGTTTGAACTAAAATTCTCCATGATTGTAAAAATGTGTGATTAAACAGGTGTCAGCAAATATTTAATGGAGCGTAAGTTGAGAAGCAGATGGTGAGATCTATGGAGTTCAAGTGGCTGTGTTACACTAAAAAGCAAGTTTGAGTAAAAAAAGTTTTGTGCTGGAAATATTAGCTACTTCAAGAAGACTTTAAGCAAATGTAAAAAAAACCTCTTACCTGAAAACGCTGTTATTCAGTAGGTTTATCATCAAGTTTGAAATAGAGGTATCTGTGCTGTCAATGTCACGCCATTCTAGAAAATTTTACTTCATTTTGCTCTTGTGGATGTGACAGAACACTGCTCTTAACATCAGTGTTCCCAAAGAAAATAGTGTACATCATAGTTGGAAAACATCTGACTAAAAACAACGAACACTGACAAACATTGTGGACAACACCCATCTCATAAAGCTATGACAATGCTGACAAATAACATGGTCATTCTAAACTCAGGACTATGAACATTTGATTGCACCCTGCATCATCACATATTCCATGTTGTGCATGGAACCGAGAGACTGAAGACATGAATTCTAGACCTGACTGCCACTCGGTAAGTCAATTCTCTGTGCTCAGCTTTCCCACATATAAAATGGAGCTATTTAACTATCATTGTGAAATGCTTTGAGACCTACAGACGACAAGTGCAACATAAGTATTCATTGTTTGTATATGGAGTGATTTCTCTCTCTACATCTATGGCACTCCAATAATATTTCTTCCCATTTGGACTTGTTTTCATGCTTTTTAATCATGAAAATGGTTGTAACAATATTGGAAATAGCAGGTTCAAATTCAGGACTATACCCTAAAGCAACAAGAAAGCAGAAAAGATCACGATTGGTCACTGTGGGCTCCAACATTTAGTAGTCAGGGAATACAGTCTAGATTTCATGATCAATACCTTGAAGAAAGAGTTACCTATTCCCCAAAACAATCTCTATTTTATTAAGGGTGTGATTACAAGCTGCCTCACAATCACATGGGTAGAAGCACAAGAATATAAAACATATCCCCAAACCCCAGCATGAGCTACCAGCATTGCTGGTCTGGACATGGGAGAAAAGAGAGCAGCAGCGGAGGGCTGCTACTCCCTGCCTGCATAGCTTTGCAAGCAGTGGGCAGAGCCCTGGGGTTCCATCTTCTCAGTGCACCAGCCAGCACAGCTGAGCACGTGATGAAAGGAAAGTGAACTGTGCCAGCCTGCACTTGTACAGCTTACTTCTCATGGGTGTAGTTTGGAGGGGGAGAGGAAAGGGAAAGGGAAGAGGGAGATTGCCCCCCCCCCCCAAACTGCAAGCCTCAGACAGACACAAAATTCCCCCTCCTTCACCCCTCCCCCAAGCATGGCCCCATTGGCCTGACTGGAACAGCCCCCCACATATAATGTCAAACTATGCCTATGGTACTTCCCCTCTCCGGAGCAATGGGTAGCCAGGACCAAACTGTGACCCTAGTCTGCTCCTACAGCAGCACAACTCAGGGCTTGTAGTAACTCCCTGATCTAACCCTGAAGCGCACACTTACATACAGATGTTAAAGAGCACAAACAAGTTATTAGCTGGATCCTTTTGATCTCACATTTTCATGATAAAATCCTAGCAGCTACCTCCAGCCATGTGTACTAGGTTGCATCCTGATTCATAATGTATTCCGTATTCTGCATGGAACTGAGATCCTCTAGTCTCACTCTCAAATTTATTCCAAGTAATGTGATTTTGGCCACTGCTGCAGCTAGTCTTGTCAAAATGTCAAAAGCTGCTGTTCTGTCACAGTTTGGGGAATGCAAAATACAGCCTCGCACAATGCCCTGTATCCCAAGGGAAGAGGCACTAAACTGGAATTCAGACAACATGAGTTCTAGGCCTGGCTCTTCCACTCACCACTATTATGAAACAAGTCTTCTCACTACCTTACAGGAGTAACTATTAGTCACCCATTTTATAGATGAGATAACTAAGAGCTTGCATGATGTCACTCCAGGCTTAGCTGGGAATAGAACAGCTGGCTTTAGTGTAACAAAACTAAGTCTCATCCCATTGCCACACAATCTTTCAGAAAGAACATGCCTGCAGATGAGGTGTTTCTGTAACCCATGCCAACCAGATTATGTCTCCATCACCCTCTACCGGCTAGATCACACACACACACAGGTTTACGACTTGGCTGCTACTTCCATGCTGAGAGATCTAGTTCTTTAGTTCTACTGTTAGAGGCTTATGCTTTTATATCCAGAAGTCCCCAGTTAAGATGACTCAAATATGAGCATTGTTACATTTGACAATTCTATCTGTCACCATTAGATGACACACAGTTCCCCGAGCCAGGAAAAGAAACCAAGAATCCTGATAACCAGAGTTCTAGTGCTGTGCCATAAACACATGTGTAATCCACATGCAAAATAGGTGTGGTCTCCCTGGATAGGCTAATTTACACAGAAGATAACAGCCTACTTCCCCCTCAATCTCACAGCTGAAATTGAAGCTTTTGCTGTGGATTCAAAGACTGAATTATTCCTTATATATATTTCATAATGTAAGGACCCTGGCAAAGTTGTTTGAATGATTTTATATTGCAAAATATTAGTTTAGCAATGAAATTGGGTGTTGTGTTAATATTTGTTTACTGTTGCATTTTTAGTGAGAGAATTTTGGTTAACAGAATCTATCATTTTAAGAACAGCATGAAATTTCTTTCAGTATACTTGAGGTGGAGAGCAATGCCTGGTAGATGATGTCGATGTATCAAGAAACTGGAAGACTGATCCAAAAAGATCAGCACTTGATTTCATAAATGTGTTTCCAGAAAGCAAGTCTCATTCTGCAGTATTTTTAAAAAAATACTTATGGGGAACTTCATATCTCAGGACAATGTTAAGGATCTAAAGAGTCTTTCACCTGTAGGTCTCCAGTTAGAATTGGGCCCAGCAGCATTAAAATTTGTTCCCACCTAATAGATGTCTATTGGCCCCTATATGAGGTGATTTTAGAGAGTCCCAGTTCTAGGAGGAGTCCAAAAGCCAGAAGACAGACAAAAAAACCAAAACAAAACACTACACAATACATTTATTGAAAATCTCATGGGTTTTATACCAATCTCCTGGTTTGGGGGTGGGGGAGAAAGGGAACATTGCCTCAGGATTTTTCATCTTTCAGGCTTTGCCATACTGCTAAACCACAAGGGCAGGGCTAAATAGGCCTGTAATCAAGATGGAGAAGGCTCATCACAGAGCTACTGTAGTACTACACAGAGATACTGACTTATTTATGTGCAGAGGTCATTGCCTTAATGTAGAAGTTTATTTCAAAACTACTTAAAAAAAATCTGAGCATGTAAAGAATTAAAATGGAGACCAGATATTTCACAAAAACATTATAAAAAGTTTTACACTATACTTTGTAGGACTTCTTAGGAAGTTCTGCACAGAGCATCCATGGAAAATGAAAAGTTGGCTCCTACAATCTGCATATAAATAGCTGTTACGCTTGTTAAGGTCTTAACTCAGTGAATGACCAATGTATTTGAAGGTTAATAAATAATAAAATTCTGAGTAACGTTAAGTGATTCAGAAAACAAATAGCGTTTTTGAAGGTACCACACTTTCAGCCTTGGAAACTTCCCCACAATACCTCAACCTGGAACCAAACGGACTAGCTCAAGGATGGAAATATAGCTACCTCTCTCAAGCAACTTTATTATGACTGCCTAAAAAGGGCAATTTAAAATGCCTTTATCTATGCTATGCTAACTATATAATGACTGTCTATAACCACTGCATAAGGTAGAAAACAGTTACTAAACATGTGTGTGTGTGTGTGTGGGGGGAGGGGGGGGGGGACACGGACACTAGCTTATTAAAAATGGGTGGGCGTTCTTAATGGCATATGAAAATTGTTTATTATTAGGCTAAAAAACTGAGTGTCCAAGGCCCAGATTTTTTTTAAAAGGTATTTAAGTGTCTAACTACCAGTTATTTCAATGGGAGTTAGTCACCTAAATACCTTTAAAAATCTGTGCCTAAGTGACATACACAGTACAAGGCCCATCAGTTTTTCAGTGGAATGTGTGCTCTTTAAAATTCTATCCATAAGTCCCTAATTTGCTATTACTTGCCTTCTGCAAACTTTAGACTGTAGCGCATACCAAAAGAAAAGAAAGTATACGCTCATTTAAATGCTATGAAGTTCATATTTCAATGTGCATGGTAAGACGACATTCTAGAGAAGCAAGTCACTCATAAGTCACAACGTATACGAAATTACAGAAAAGTGATAGCTTTTTAAAAAAAAAGTCAACTGTAAAAAGAGCAAAAGGAGTTTTCTTCTCACTCCATAACTGAAGGTTTCCATACAAAAAAGTACAACTAAGTTGAAGTTGCCTGAGAACAGCTTTACCTGCACTGACATTTCGTCAAAGACAAATAACAGAGGTTTAAATATGATCCCACGCTGAGTGGTTAGTACCTGCTATTCCAAATGCAAAGTTAATTACTGTAATTAAGGTACCTTTATACACTATCTTGAGAAAATAATGCACACTAAATTACCCAAGGATTTTGCACTAAAAAGCAGGAATCTACTGCATATTAGAATAACTCAAATTACTCTAATTTGAAGTCCAGCTTTTTATTTAGTATAAGGAGAAGAAGCATGATAGCACTTTAAGGTAGAAAAAAGGCTTCCGTTGGAACATACATTAACATAAATCAAATATTGTTACTGTTATAATGGTATCACCTATTTTTATCATTCATTTATGTATTTATATATCTAGGCTTACATTTCATAAGCTGATAAAGAAGCAGCAACAGTAACGTGAGTCTACTGATCCAAAGCAAAATGTCATTGTCAAGCTCTATACCTTAGCTCTCCAACTCATTCATCATTCCTTGACCTTAGAATGATGCATAAGTAGGGTAGCCAGAAGTCACATCTGCCTATCTTAACCTGTAGGGAAAGCGGAGATATAGGACACAACAAAGTTATTCTAGTTTTGTTACTACTAAAATTACTCCAAATCATTTCTAGCATAATGCTAGGATCTTCCCAAAAGATAGATGCAACAAAGTTGAATCAGCTGCCTGTGTCCAGAGGCAGGCATCTTGAAAGTAGATATATTAGTCAAAATGTTTTAACAATGCCTTTAGATTAGAACTAACAAACTTGCCATGTACCTAGACAGTGATGTTAGACAAGGACACAATACAATGTGCATGGAGAGTAGGGGATTCTTCTTTAGCTTACACCTATTTATCGGCTCCTAGTAGTTGGTTTTTTCCTTACTAGTACACCCACTCATTAGAGCCCTCACAATCTTAGTTTCACCTTAGTCTCAGTGGGTCAAATCTGAGGAACTGTGTAAGGCAGTTTAAGATACTTATCAGTAGGTAGTTATAGTCTAACTTGATGAAGGTGTAAATTACACCAATTTGGACTTGTTCCTGAGCTTGCTTTTTATCTTTTAAAAGAAAATACCAATGTCAGTCCACACACATTATGGAATAACCAATAGCCAAAATTTCTGCTCTTCATTCTAAGCTGTACGAGAGTTCTATATACCCTAAACCAACTTTGAAATGTATAAAGCTTTTTTTAAAGAAAATATCACAAACATGAAAATACCCATCAGAATTTTGCAAAAAGGAATATTTTCTTCCCACAGCTGAGAAGTTCTGTTTAAGGTTTCATTCCTGAGTGTTTTTTTATGACCAAAGTTACATAATTATGAATCCTGTTTCTCAACTGTTAAGTGGCCAGTTTTAATTAAAGTTTCACCAATGGTAATTCTCTGATATAGTGCCCATTGATCAATGTCTAAATGCTTTTCCATGGATCCTAAAGAAATGTAGCATAACCTATGACAAGTGCAAATGGATAGAGCCCAACATTTAAATCACTGGAGTATTGAGTTACTGCATAAGTAACAAATGAGCATCAAGTATATCATATGAAATACATTTATTTGAGAAAATATGGGTATTAAATATTTTAAGATATACAAGATGGCTTTCTACAGTGGTGCTGAAGAAAGTTTTCATTATCCCACATTTGAATCTCTGTCAAATCCGCTTCTACACTAACCCATTCCCCCAATATTTTAGCAGTCAAGTAATAAATATTGTACCTAATGCAACCAATGAACATCTGGAATTGTATTTGGACATATTCAAACAATAGCAAAGCATCCAATGTGTGCAAATCCAAACGTAGACAAGCACAGAAAGTCATTACAAAAAAACTATACTGCAAAAAAGTAAGCTTTCATCTCACAGGCAGAAACCTCAGATAGTGTTGTAATACTGCAGCAACAGAAGAAGGAAAACCACTTGAAATATATTTCTATTATTAGTTAGGTAATGGGATCAGATTGTCAAAGCAGAAAACACATCTGTTGCACAGTTTGGGCCTGCAGGAGATTTACAGAACAGTCAAGTAACTTCACACAGCAGGATTTTTGCAGATTGGAAGAAAAAAGGTGCCTACTCAACTCTCCTCCTCAACCCTGTTTCTTGCATCCTTCTGTTTGTCCAATACCCTGTAGAAGTGATGGGGAGAGAGAAAGGAGGCAGAAAGGATTCAGTGTGAGGTCTTGGGAGAGGACAGGATGACAACATGCAATGGACCTATTGAGAGGGGTAGCCCTGAAATATGGGTGCGCGTAGCCAGCCCGTTGTCAGTTTCACTTGCCCATTTGGGTTTGGGGCCCTCTTGCAGTACCAGAGTCTGCAAGGATTATGAAAACTGGGACAATTCATGTTTTTTTTTTTTTTTTTTTTTTTTTTTAAGACTGACACTCCTGAAAACAGGGATAGTCATTTTTTCAGGGACACAAAGCATATGACCATTCTAACAATTTTATAAATGTTATCTGCATCTTTGTGAGCCAGATATTGTATTCTAATGTCAACGGGAAAGTTACCAAGCTTCCCTCCAGCAGCTGTAATCAATGGAAGGTGATTACTGCAAATTCTGGAACAAGAAAACAATTCCAAAAAGGCACCACTCCCTGGGGATTTTTGCATATGCTAGCTTAGACCACTTTCCAGGGCCAAGGAGACAAAGAATGGCTTTTAGTATAAAGATTGAGCTTAAATTGATTGAGGAGGTTCTTGATCTACAAATTGCCATGAACCTTTAACCAAAACTGCAAATTCCACTGGAAGGATGAGGAAGGACATTGAAATGTATCAGACACCCATGTGGAAGATGGGTGACTTCTTGTAAGCTTAATATGCATTTAGACCTTTGATTATTTTATATTTTTTGCTGTAATGTTCCACCCTGAAATAAAACATACTTTGGTTTGTGCAGGCTGTCTGGTCACTGATAAATCCACTACCATTGTCCCTGGAGGAAGAGGGTAAAGATGCAGCTACTGAGTTAAGGTTAGACCTTTGGGATCATCACAGTGACTCTTCTGGGGAGTACAAACCTAAATCCCCAGTCAGGAGGGAGAGGGATGTAGGCACCTGCCTGAAGATAGATGGAGCCCAGTTGTTCAGAGAGCTTCCTGTTCCTGTGACTGGCTTAAGTAGGGCCAATCAGCTGATCCAAGACTCTGCCAATAGGAACTCAAGGGTGGAGCCACTAACTAGAAATGGGCTTCATGCCTTCCAGGTAAGCAAGCATTAACAAGCTGCCAGGTGGAGAGTTGGAGTGTGTCCGCTCCTATAAACCCTGCAAAGTTGGGTTCGAGACCCGTGGCGATGACACAAAGAGTCTGATTTTTCTTCAGTGGTGAGAGCTTTGTATATAACTAAGAAAATCATTGATGGAAGGTACCCCTCCATTCACCCTCAGCTGCTAGTCACTACAGACAAGTTAGAGAATGGTTAACTTGATGGCAAGATCAGAAGTATTTCTGTTCATAATATAACAAATATTGTTATCATATAGGAGGGGAAATTAGTCACAAGAAAGAACTCTATCCTTGAGCCTGAAAAAGGTTTTAACAAATGGTTATATCATTGCACAATATCACTATACAAACGAAAGTGACGCATTCCTTTTGGTAACTGTGCATATTGTATTTTTGGCACTTGTGTGACTTCCTTATACCAAGGGTTAGATTGTGGCCTGTACTGCACAATAGCACAAGGCCCCCTTATGCCTGTGCATCACTTTCAGGGCAGCAGACTCTGCAGTTGCTGCATTCCCATCCACTTCTCTGAGTGGATGGGAAGGGGTTGGAGCCCTAGAACGAACGAACACACACACACACACACCCTGGCAAGAGAGCTACACCAGCACATCAGGGAGCATATGTTGTGCGGGGTATAGACCCAACATAGTTTACTTGCTCCTTGAGGGAGACTGTCTCCCGGGTCAGCACAACAATGTGCTGTCCTTTGTTCTGGGCAGATGTAGGCTACCAATCTAGTCTTAACTAAACAAGTATAAACTAAAATCCAAGACTACCCCATCACATCTGAATTTGATTTACCCAGTGCATGCAATCAGTCTTAAAAAATACAAAGTTTAGAAGGCTTTTTACAGTGTGATAAAACACTGCCAGTATGGTCAAAATATTTATTTTATTCATGGCTAAAAACCATGTTCATTTTTTATTGCAAGGTAGCCAATTGCAGAACGGTCCTATTATTCGGTCAAAGACAGCTCTTAGTGGTTTTAGACCAACTTGTTCACTATAAAATACTAATGTCATTTTTGTAACATCCCAGTGACTAATTATTATGACACTTTAATTTTAATATGATGTTTCTGAACAGCTCCTGTTAAATACACGGATAAAAATTAAGTTATTGTTTTAATAAAATAGTATGTTCAGCCAGTTCAGTGTTTATACTGGAGAGAGTAGTACGTTGAAAAGACAGTTTTACCTTCAGCCCTGTAACAATAACCAAAGACTTTATGGGAGTTAAATCAGTCAGTGTTAATAGTTCATCAAGGAAAAAATTTGAATATGAAACCAGAAGAGATACACCAACAGGCCTTGTGTATCCTGAGAATTTGCCATACTCACAGCCATCAGTGTTCTTGCATGGATGCAAACCTCTAGCATAGACAGGCAAATATACTGTAAGGTATGTACCCATAGTTAACCCTAGTTTCGAGAAAAGTTATACCTCACTGGTGCAAGTCATGCCTTCTGATGGTTCTGCCAGTCTGTACTAGCAGCTTGCTTCAGTGCAACCACACTGGGATATGGCATCTGATGTATTATAGTCCCAGTGTTCACAAGGACCATCATGTAAGAAACCAAAAATGGGATACTTGAGCCATTCACTGATCATTTACAGGATAAAGGTCTTTATGAATAATACTGAACATTTATTTGAATAAAAATGGAATTCATTTTGACAGTATTCACAATCTTCCTTTGTTCATATTCACACAAAGAACTTACTTCTCAAGAACAGTTGTAGACAGTTAATGTGTCATGAATATATAACTGGGATCGTGGGTCTATTTATATATGATTATTATACTCCCCTTCTTAATAAAGCTCAAGATAGTTCTCAAGTCTTTTCAAAAAGCAGAACACAGCCAAACAAATACATGTAAGATAGACAAAAATATCTTTGATTTTACAAATAGTTTAATCTATCTTTAAAAGTGAATGTATCCATATTATTTCCCATACAACAGAAGTCCACCGGAAACATGATGCATGGAACAGCTCTTCCTTGACTCTGCCTGCCTGTATCTCTAAGCTATGTGTGGTGCAGTTGCAGTGTATGGAGAAAATAACATTTATGTTGTTGGGAAAGCATGGTACCCACCACATACTCTGCTTTCCACCTGCCCATCTCGCCCACCACTGCTCTACATTGTTGGGAATGTTAAGGTCCCCTCTGAACTCTGTTAGCCGAGGGATGGAGGTGATAGGGGCATATGGGCCAGAATGTTTAACTTAATATTTGTACAGGTAGCTTTTTTTGCAATAAAAGTTATATAAATTCTGCAATGGGCCATTAACTCATTCACCTGTTTCACAAATACATGGAAATACAATACATCTTTACAAAATACAATAAACATAACACCACTAGCATTGTATTATGGTGGATAGTCATCTTTGAGCCAAAAGCAAGTCACAGAATCAAACTTTTTTTTTTTTTTGGTTTTTTTTGTTTGTTTGTTTTTTAAAAGAAAACCGATGCTACCTAGCAGGCTGCCAGCTCAAACCAAGGCAGCAGGCTTATTCACTCATTTGCTAATAGAAACCAAAGGAAAGTTAAAAGGTCATAGTGTGTTCAAGTCAAATAATTTGTTAGAATAGAACAAAGGAGAATGTTATCACATTACCTTTTACGAGGCATATGTCAAATAATTACATTTGCTCTAAATGCTAGAAAACTAGTGAAATGTTAGTGCTATGGTGTTCACTCATCTAAAACTTGTTGATTTACATTGTACTTAGTTACCCTAGATCAAATGGATGTATTAGCATTTAGATGCAAGTTCACTTAATATGTAAAACTTCATGAAAAATGAATGAAGGATTGTTTCTGGCTCTCACATTGTGTTTACATTATGTTTAGCCCTTGGAGATTGGAGCCTCAGACGTATAAATGAAAAGTTGTTAATTTCAAAGCAAAGGCCATTAAGCAACAATGGATTCACAGACCCAGTCTGCATTTCCTAATCTTCATCAAAGGAAGCACCCCCGTGGGTCAAGACACTTTTCAGCATGCATTCTCTGAGCGGGATCTATAAATACTGATTCAAGGGAATGATCCTGATCTGATCTACTTGGATGGTGTCAGTGGCATTCCAAATACAAGACAGAAGTCCCCAGAGCCATTTTGGACAGCTTTGAGAGACTTATGGAGAACTAAGCCAATACAAAAGTTAAAACAATGAGAGTTCTGTAGCACTTTAAAGACTAACAAATTTAATTTTTGTAGGCATAAGCTTTCATGAGACTCAGCTCACTTCGTCAGATGCAGAGGTAGAATGATACAGTAAATAGGAAACATAGATATACAAGTGCATAGAGAATAATGGGGGAGATGGATGAAAACCGGGTACTTGAGGGCTAATGACAGTCATTGAGTAGGAGGTGAGAATGGATGAGCAAAGCAATTTACCTCTTGTAATGAGAGAGCCACCTAAGAGGACTGCCTGTGACTCCATTGTGAGACTAATATAGTGACCCAGGAGTGCACGTGTTACTGGTTTAGTGAAATCTCATTACAGAACATACCACCAAGTGTCTGCCCTGTTTTCTGACAATCTGACGTTAGATTGGCACACTCAGATCTGAGCCCCTGCAGACACTGACAAAAACACTTTGAACAGCCTTGTTTTGCCCAGTACAATCAAGAGGTCATAAACTAATTCTGAATATGCAGCTCTGTTTTTGACTCAGAGTGCAGAACAATTTAACTTCCTAGATTTCGACTTTAATACCTGTTGCCTGCTCATCACCAAGAAATTTCTCTCCAAATACCTTGGAAGACCTATCAACGCCCCTCAGAAACTTTTATTTTATTACCCCATTCTCTTACTCCTGGTTCCTCAGTGAGAGATCACCTCTCAGCTCCATTTTTAGTCATTTCACCATGATTGGGAAGAGTGTGTGAAATGCCTCCTATAAGCAGAAACATGGAACTCAGATAGTTGTGTTCCTTTGAAGAATATGATATACGAAAAGAATTTGAGAAGGTAAGGTACATCAGATTAGTTACCCTGTGTGTCTAATTTGGTATGCTGTCAAATGACTTCTTTTCTGAACTATCTTCATTGGACCTGAATTTTAAAAAACCCTGTCTCTAGAGAAGTTAATAACTTATTCACATACACACTTCAAATAAGTTAATTATAAAAATCAATCTGGCCATGTGAAGCATTTCTAGAGTAGAGACAAGTCACGTGGACAATAACGATCCCCAAGATCATATCAGTAGATAGACCTGATGGATCACTCTTCCACTCTCTTATGTTGTATTGCTTCTCTAACTCAGTAACAAATTGCAGTCAATTCCTTCAAGGGTATATCTTACAGAAATTGCATTACAGAAGATAAAAAGGAGACAAATGACACAAAATATCACAAACTCCAAACCACATTAATCAGATAAGTCATACTTCAAAAAGTGAGTAATGATGCTGGGCTCAGCTTGGAGAACAATGAATATCTGAAAGTAAATTAGAATTTCAAAATGCTAGTTAATATTCTCATTCTTTTTAGAGCTATGTAAACAGATTAAGTAACTTACTTTTTAGAGGATATATTGGACCTTTTTTAAAAGATATGAAAAAAATATCCATATATTTACAGGTACAGGTTTCTATTCACTTGTGACTTACACTTGATGTAGCAACACATTCAGGTTCACAGTGGATCCACTGTGAACAACGAGTTGCAGTGTGCTGTAAATGTAGAACACATAAAAATTGCACTGTGACATACAAGCGCTGGGGGGGAGGGAGGTGGGAAATCAGCTAAAAGGTGCCACTTAGCTTTAGTCACCTATTGAATGCCAATAGCTTAGCTGGTACAGTCCTTAGATATTGGGTCATCTTTCTTATTTTATTAAATGAAATATGAAACAAGTAGTTATAAAGGAAGCACAGACACTGATCTGACTGTGCAGAAATCCAGTTCTCAAGACTTGGAATTGTCTTTGTGCAATAAAGTATTCTTTGCTATCTAATGTTTATTGTTTTAATTATAATTTTTCTCCCTTTCAAACCCACTGCAGACAAATTGGCAGCATAAAGTGAATTATCCCTTCAGTTTCAGAGTGAGTAATAGTCTAATTTATTTGGTTTTGTACTCCAGCTCTGCTATAACACAAAAAGAAAAAAACATGAATAAGGCTGGCAGCAGTACAATCAGCTCACTTGCCTGAGCCCATAATAATATTCTGCATTAATAAACTGAAGAAAAACTTTGAGATTGCTACTATTTTATTGTGTCCTGTGCAAGACTTCAAATAAGTTATTGCAAGCTTGCAGCCTGATCCAGACAAGCTTTAGCATTTGGTGACAAAGATTTTATGGCTCTGCTATTTCAGTGGTTCCTCTTTAAATAAAATACATAAACTTGCTTTGGACAGCAACTGGATAGAGTCTGAAACAAAAAGTACCTTTAGTCATCTTTGATGGGAATGTCTCAACGCCGCAAGGATTTAACCTATTCATAATAAAAAGGAGACCTCCACAGTTGTGGATGTGTAAGTAAGTGCCACTGCCCATCTATATGCAGAGAAAAAAAAATCTGCGCACATACACACACACACCCCCGCCCTCTCAGAAACCATTCAGTGTAAAATATTACGTCAGCATGCTAGTCAGTCAGTCTCGGAGATTTGTTTCAAGATACAAAACCTTTCACCTTCAATGAATCCTACGTGAATGAAAGGGTGGTTCCAGTTTATTTTGTGTTTTGTTGCCCGTAAGAAATGAGTTGATGGTTTCTGAACATTTCTCTTAGGCAAGCCTCTACTTTAGTCAGCACTCGTTGGTTTATCTGATCAGAAGATCCAAGGATTCAACAGCCATAGAAACGAACTTCCACTATAACTTCACTTCTATAAATGGTCCCCCTGGACAAGGTAGACACATGTTGGTGGGGCCATATAGCGCAACCTGAAGTGTTTTTGTTGTTACTTGTATTACAGTAACCCCATATGGGCCCCAGTCATGGATGAAGGTCCCATTCTGATTGACATTGAAAAAACCACAGAGATGGTCCCTGTCCCAGCAAGTACGTGTGTGCACGCCCTTGCCCATAAGCTTGCTATGTAAATAAAAAAGCTTCAGTCTACAGAGCTGGCAATCCAATACATACCACAAAAAAATTAAATTAAAATAAGAATGAGACCAAAAGTAAAAACACCTATGACCTCAGTATCAAACAGATATGCAGTCTTAATAGGATATACAAAATGTGATGCTACCCTGGACATGGAAGTGGTTTTACTGTACTAACTAGAAATAAGGCTTTAATTGGATGGATTCATCTGGAAAACTATCTTTCCAGTGGTTTCAAAAGATACACTGAAACGAGAACAGTGTCAGTGTAACCACATACAATTGTAGCACAACTAACTAAAACAGAGGAAATGAAAGACTTACCTTGAATACACCTGATCTGGATCTCATGCAACAGCATGCAGGCACTAAATGAAAAAAAAAAATTGAATGAGTCAATCTTTGGAGATGCAAATTAGTGATTGAGCAGAATGAATCTAAGACCCAAAGAAATCCGGCCCAGCCATTTAAAAATGTCCAGCTTTACTTGGGTCTAATTTGTTCTATTCCATAATTCATAAAAGCTACCATGTTTTTATCATTTTCCTACTCCACAAACATGAAAGTGAGTCTGAAAAAAAATCTAACACTCATTTCAGTATAACTGAAGTGTGAAAAGACTATGTAGTTATAATAAATGCCAAAATCAAAAACCATTTAAACATGTGGATCCATGTTAAGAATATGTTGTAATTCATAACTGCTCTCTGTGCAGAGCTGAAAGCATTAAGATGAGCCTAGAAATGAGCAGACATCCTCAGTTTTCCTCAGAAAGAAATATATTGAATAAAAATGGCTAATAAATAAATATGCACATTATTCAAAGTTATAGATCACATTGGCTTTTGAAGGAAAAAAGAAAAACATCTCTTCTAGGAATCGATATAAAAAACCCATGAAGTCAGTTTCCAAATTTGACATTTTAGACTCACAAAATTTGTAGTAAGAAGGATCTATTCCAACACCTTTTGGAGATGATTTTAATTATTTTTAAGTAAGCAAGAACAAAATACACTTTCACATTAATATTTGTCAAGATGTTGTTTGAGTAACATAAGCCCTTATTAAACCTAACATCTTAACATTAGCCATTCTGAATATTTTGATAAGGGTTTATGCACAGCTACATATCTCTGACAGACATCTGACAGTCTCAGAAATCTTGGCGTAATGAATAAAGTAAATTTAATACCAACTTCTCTCCTCCATTCCCAACACACTGTGGAAATATAGAGCAGATACACAAACTGATGAAATATTACTTTATTCACAATCAAAATGCAAACCCTTCTTGGGTGTAATCTACTATTTAATAGGTTCACTGTTTGAACTCTGCACATCTGTTTAGGACAGGGATTAAGAAGAACATATTCAATTTAAACATCAGGATTAATTTAGATGGGCACTGTGTAATTAGCTAAATTCGAATTTGGTTATGAGACCAAGGTTATCACACTGGCTGGAAGTGCCATGGGATCTAATTACTAGTGGTCAAGACCTCTATTTTAATCCCATCCAAAAAAGATATTTCCAGCAAACAGGTTTTCCAAGTTCCTAATTCCTTGTTAGGGCCATAGTTTCACCAGTGACTAAGTAGTAAAGGTGCAACCACTAAATCTTCAACACCACTTACTGTGTTTCTCTTTGAAGTCTCCCATTGCAGAGGGATGTAAGTATGGCTGGGGGGAGGGAGGGGGAGGCAGAAGGGAGGGGCTATACAACTTTGGGCTGCATATATGTTACAGAGCTTAGAATACAGTCCTTATTCTCTACATACCTGCAATGCAACCAGTACCTGGAATACTGCATTCTATTCTAGGCAACACATTATCAGACAAATAGACAAGTTGGAGGTAGAGTCTGAGAAGACCAAAACCAATAATGGTGCTGGGAGAACTGATTTACAAGGAAGGATTAATAATTTAAAATGTATGCCAATAACTAATTCATAAATATGACCTTGGCCTACAAATGTGAAAAATCCCAACACCAAAGAAGAAAAAGAATTTAGCTTGATGGATGCAAGTGTAGCAATAACTAACAGGATGAAGGAGGGAACTAAGAAAAGGAAAAATGTACAGACCCAGTACAACTTAAAAATTAAAATTGGGAGATCTGATGTTTGTAATGCTACACCTCACACGATAATCAGTGTTAGTTTTAAAATATGTTACTTTGGATTAGCCAAGGCTGTAACAGTTCAGTCAGTCTTCAGGCTGCCATCTGCTATTTCTAGTGTTCTGGAAAATTAGAGTTATTAGAATTACTTCATGTTGCTATAAAATTCCCCTATAAGAATGGCTGATTTGTGAAGCCTAATCATTCATGACAATGAGTGTGATAGGAAACTATTTTTCCCTATCACAATCTTTGAGCTTCAGTTGTTTCCTTAAATTGTTAAAACCTTCATTTGAAGCAGAAGTTCAGAATTCCTGCAAATGCCTAACCACATTTGGCAAAAAACATGAATAATTATGTAGATATTGGTGATCTAAGAGCTTGCTATGGAGAACAAAATGTATTGATTTTAGGAATGTTTTTGATGAGGGAAGGAATTTACATCTTCCCGAGTCAAAGTCTGATATAAGAACTGAAGCCAGAACTCTAAAGAGGCTTATTTGAATCCCAACCTATTCACTGTCTTAAAAATCTGGCAGAGTCATGAAATATGAAGCTGAGGTTCTGTAGAAGATGCTTCAGCATACAAATTGCCTGCTTTTGAGAGGAAAGGGAAAGATTTTTGAGTGGGGTGTAAGGACACAAGAAAAACTGATTAAGTAAAAAGGATGACTGACAAATTTGATACCATGCCCCTATTTCACCTGCGCTATGATGCTCAGCTTTGGCCAAGGAGTGCCTGGAACAGTTTAGGAGGGGAAGGGGTACACATGCCTTTTATAGTCACCTCTCTGCCCCTTACCTTGAGCTGTCTGGGCAATAGGCTGGTTCCACACTGTAAAGGGCAGACAGGAGCTTTTATAATTTATACCAGTTACCAATGAACACACATGGCTGGTACAGTTACTGGGCATCACTGGCATGTCGGGATGCCCCAACCCTCCCTTTGTAATGTCTGCAGGGAGGGAAGATTATGTAGAATACACTATGATAGCTGTGTGCCACATGAACATCCTCCTTTAGAGCTGTTTTGTACCAATAGAAACGTAATTTCTGCACATGCTGAAATCTATATTAGTGCTTCTTCATTGACTGAATGGTGTATGTTCTTCTTTCCTCCACTGTACTACACTGCACCAATCCTGATCACAACTTAATATTTTGACTCTCCCGGCAGTAATAAGGATCCTATGCAGCCTGTATTTTCAACATTTGTGAATGTTAACAAAAAAGTATGCCGTTAAAATATTATGTATTTACTATCTGTTTGAAAATGCTTTCTTCTATGTAAATGTCATTAACTTTTAAAACGTCAGTTAATACTGCAGTTAGGCCTTGATATTTTTTCCATTGAATCTTGGAAATCACTTCCCACTGCTAGAACACTTCCCAGTGCTTCTGTCCACTAACCAACTGCATTTTATTAATCTCACTCAATAGGCGCATTTTTAGCAACAATACCTCATCCACATATGCTGTGCCAGGATTATTGACTTACATGCATAAATCAGTGATAAGATCTGGTAATATTCTTTAATTATTGTTGAAACTGTTCTAGTTGTGTGCTTCAAAGAACAGTGTTATTCCAACACCTAGACAGAGCTCTTTCCACTTGTAGTATTTTCCACTACTCAAAATGCACAACCCTGTCACCTGATAGCCAGGATTTTCCATTATTTTCTTTATTTGGTTGTCTTCTAGTTACACAACTTTTAGTCCAGGTAGTTCACAAAAGAATCATCAAAATAGGCTTACACTGTTCAACATTCATGCCAAACATGAACATTTAGTCAAAATTTGATATCACCTCTTAGTCGGACCTTAAATACCAGACAGAAGAAATCACTATTTTTCAGCATATAAAGATATTCTAGTCAGTTACTCCTCTAGAGTACTATATGACCTTCTCTTCATGTTATCTGTAAATTGCCTAGCACACTGCTGATGCTATATAATAAGTAATGCCTTTTTTTTTTTTTTTTTTTTTTTTAAGAGAGAAAACAAAATAAATTCAATTTGTTGAAAGTTCTTTGTTACGTCCTGGATATTTGGAGTCAAATGTAATGTTTCATTATCAAAGATTGCCAAAGTGGGACAGGGAGCAGAGGGAGGTGAAGCAAGGAGAGAGATCAGTCAGAACTATTAGAAGGTTACTTTGTGAGGAGAGAGACATGGTGAGCCAGTTTCTATTTCAGCAACATGAGGTTTATGTTAACTAATAGGAAATATTCACTTGCATCCAAGGGTTAGAATTTGTCCCTTCAGAAAAACTGGAACATACCTGTATTATTTTTATGAATATGACACATGCCTCTGTGTTTGCTGTGAAGGGTTACTTGTTACAGAATTAAATCAAGAGAGGTTGCTAGGGGAATGAAACAGGAAGGTAAAACAATGGCCTAGATAAGGAACATCCCAACACACACTCAAACACACAAGCTAAATTGATAGCCATGAAGAGGTGACTCCTCAGCCCCAAACCTGGTCACATAGCTGTTTTGCCAAGGCTGAGAAGAGAGAGATCAAAGACAGCACTAGAGCCCCCAGGGCCTAGAAAAAGTGAAGGTTGAGTGACTGATCAGAAGCTTTTCAGAAAGCGTCAGAGTAAGCTGTCAGACTGGCTAGGGAATACAAAGAGACAGAAAAAGCACACAGATGAGGGTTAACTGGGCTGACAGGAATTTACCAAAAACTGGAAAGATTAAGGTGCATGTCAGAACAAAGCACATAGACCTTTCATTGCTTTATCTTGCTGTGTGTGATTTGTGCCTCTGGTGAAAGACTAAATTCTTGGTTTTGAAGATGATGCTTTTGAGCTGCTTTAGTCAACTCACTGATCACAGGTCCTCTGAGTATAAAGGCTTGTAAAGTGCCAAGTGAAGTTGGACCTGTCACTTGGGACACAGAAGGGCTGATACCCAGAGACCCAATCCCAGAATGTTCACATCACATGCTTCCATCCATAGTGTGGTGCAGGAAGCCAGGCCTGTCACTTAAGAAGGTAAACTTGATACTCCTGGGGGAATTCTGCACCACTGCACAAACAGAATTAATATCCGCTGCAGAATAATTGATTCTGATGGGAAGGCAAAGGGAAGCTGCAATTACACCTTTCTCCCACCAGAGGCTGATGTGGCACCAGACAAGATGGCAACTCTAGTTCCCCAGCCTGAACAGCCAGCTATGGAGAGGGAGGGGGCAGAGGCTTCTTTCCTCACAGCGCCCTGCCTACAGGGCCAGGTGAGGAGGCACAAGATATGGGGGAAGAAGGGGATGGACAGAGCAGGGCACATTTGGCTGCTGGGGGGACACACAGGAGCTAGTGGGGTGACAACACTGACCTAGTGGTTGAACAGAAGTGGAGTTCAGGGCCACCATGGGGATAGAGGAGAGTAGGCGTGAAGGGTCATATGGGGACAGGAACAGATGTGCCTGATTGAAAGGAACAGGCTAGGGGTTAGTGACAGTCTGCATAGGGGAGACTCTCTAACTCCCTAACAATTCTCCCCATCCCCAAAAAAACTGTTCCATACTTCTTCCACCTACACCCAACAACCCCCCAAGTTCAGTCCCAGGTTTCTTCCCAGCAATTACTTCCCTCTCCCTCAGCTTCTCCACTAGCCGACGCCCCCAAGCCTTTGCAGTTTCTGAAGTGTGCGGGAAAATAAGTTTGTGATGTAGTTTAAATGAATTACTCAAAGTTCTTTATTAATATGCCTTCTAAGGAATCTATTGATCAAAAAACATTGCTTGAATCTTTTTTTGTTGTCTGTATTGTTACAGACATACTTGCTGACAGGTATTTTGAAATAAAGTACCAAAATAATTGAAAGTGGCAGGATTAGAGTATGTAATTTTGACAAATAAAATGTACAAAATTTTAAAACATTGTGCACAGAATTTAATTTTTTCGGTGTAGAATTTTAAGGTGCAGAACTCCCACTGAGTAACTTAAAACGGACTAAAAAGGGCCTAAGGTGCACGCCACCCTGTAACTGACATCATTTTTGTGCAAGTTGCAAGATCATCCCCAAATTCCACACGACAGGTGTGGAAATAAAATAGGCTAGTAATTGATTCAGGTGGCAGCTGAACTACTGTATTTTGAACGGTCCTGTGATAAACTTAAGTTTGGAACCAACTTTTGCTCGTTGAATGGATCAAACCTGAGACCAGGTGTGTGGCAGAGCAATACATAAAGTCTCTGAAGCAGATTGTCTAGCCTGCAGCATACTCAGCCTCAGACCTGCCAGCCACTTCAAAAAGTAGCATTACCAGCAATCCCTATGTATTCTGACATTCAAGCTGGTGGCAAAGTTATGACAGCTGGAGGCCAGGGAATGCATTAGGCAAGCCAACCCACACTGATGCTTGGAGGAAGACTGCCAGAAAAAGAGAGTAATTGTATTTTTGAGATGGTTTTATTGTTTATAAGGGTATAAACCTTTAATGCTTTTTTAATATTTGCTTTATTTTCCATATTATAGTTTATCTGCAATTTGAAATGCATCTCATCCGCCTGACAAACCCCCCAGGATTTCAGTACAGGTAATTATAGTATTGCAAAACAAAACTGACAGCCTCTCTGTTAGCTCAATATGTCAAAAAGACAACCTGTAAACCTCTCAGTGGCTATGGTACATTTACTGTTCTCTCTCATCAGGTGAGAAATTGGAAAAGTTGTGAGTGCCAAGTTTCTTTGTCCTATTATATCAGTCAAGGGGATTGTTCTGAAGAACAGTGTCTTTTAGAGGAGATGTACCCGGAAATAGGAGCTGGTACTGTTGAACAATGCTTGCGGGGGGGGAAGAGAGGGTTGGTCAGCATGACACCTTAGTCTGGCTCAAACGCCCTAAACGTCATGAACTTTCAAGGAGGAAACTTTCAAGGAACTTTCAAGGAGGAAAACTTGGCATATTAGAGACAAGGATGAGATCCAGGATCAAATCCCAGGCTCATCTTGTTCTTAAGGCCAAAAAGGGTTGCAAGCACTGTACTGGCTATGTGATACTCAAGCCATGGGTTAGAGCATGATGGCTCAGAGTTGATGAAAGTGCTGTATCAGAAGATCCTTAAGAAATATTTTTCAGGGGAAATCTGCATCTACCTCAATAAGGAAGGACAGATTACTCACTTATTGTCTGAGACACCCTGGCAGTTATAAATGCAACAGTTTTAGATTACCTATGGCAGAGTCATCATTCAGACATTTTTCAGACATAGGATGATCCACCTGAAACTCAAGTTTGAACTATTGGTGCAGTCATCCAGTTGCTTGCCATGTCTGAGAAAAAACAGATGTATGACTAAGTGGCAATTATAATAGTTGTCCATGGTATTATACTGACCTTTTAGTATGTCTGTTACTAGACGATAAGGTGATTAAGTAACAGTCAAGAACAAATTGTGTCAAACCAACCTAATAGCTTTCTTTAACAGGGTAACAAGCCTTGTGGATGGGGTTAGGGAGATAGTGGTAAATATGGTATATCTTGACTTTAGTAAGGCTTTTGATATGGTCTTTCATGACATTCTCAAACAAACTAGGAAAATACAACCTAGATGGAGCTACTATAAAGTGGGTGCATAACTGGTAGGAAAACCATTCACAGAAAATAATCAGTGGTTCACAGTCAAGCTGGAAGGGCATATCGAGTGGGGCCCTGCAAGGATCAGTTCTGGGTCTGGTTCTGTTCAATATCTTCATCAGTGATTTAGATAATGGCATACAGAGTACACTTATAAAGTTTGTGGACAATACCACGTGGGAGGATTTGCAAGTGCTTTGGAGGTTATGCTTAAAATTCAAAGTGATCTAGACAAACTGGAGAAGTGATGTGAATTTCATCCTATTTACTTCAATAAGGACAAATGCAAAATACTCCACTTAGGAAGGAACAATCAGTTGCACACGTACAAAATGGGAAATGACAGCCTAAGAAGGAGTACTGCAGAAAGTGATTTATGGGTCATAGTGGATCACAAGGTAAACATGAGTCAGTGTCACACTGTTGCAAAAAAAGCAAACATCATTCTGGGATGTATTAGCAGGAGTGTTGTAAGCAAGACACGAGAAGTAATTCTTCCACTCTAATCTGCACTGATAAGGTCTCAGCTGGAGTATTGTGTCCCGTTCCAGGTACCACATTTCAGGAAAGATGTGGACAAACTGGAGAAAGTCTAGGGAAGAGCAACAAAAATAATTAAAGGTCTAGAAAACATGACCTATGAAGGAAGTTGGGAAAAACTGAGTTTGTTTAGTCTGACGAAGGGAAGACTCAGAGGGGCCAGGATAACAGTTTTCAAATATATAAAAGGTTGTTTACAAGGAGGAAGGATAAAAAATTGCTCTCTTTAACTTCTGAGACCAGGACAAGAGGAAATGGGTTTAAACTGCAGAAAGGGTGGTTTAGGTTGGACATTAGGGGAAAAAAGCCTTCCTGTCAGGATAGTTAAGCACTGGAATAAATTGCGTAGGGAGGTGGTGGAATCTCCATCACTGGAGATTTTTAAGAGCAGGTTGGACAGACACCTGTCAGGGATGGTCTAGATAATGTTAGGTCCTACCTCAAGTGATGGAGACTGGATTAGAAGACCTCTCAACGTCCCTTCCAGTTCAACAATTCTATACTACCACAACATAAATAAATTAATTAACAACCTTCTGAGCAAAATGCCTACTCCGGACTCTCAGAGGGTGTGGAGAGACAGGGAGACAATACAGAGCAACACTTCCATCCCTTCTTTCTGTGGCTTCCAGAACCATAAAGTACAAGAAAACAAAAGGGCACAGGGTGAAGATTCAGACCTCAGCCTCTCTTTGATCTGTTCCACTGCCCCAGATGAATCTTTCCTACCCAGCTATAGCCAATCATAAAAGGAGCCAGAATATGAATACTTGAGAGCTCTTATGATAAGTGCACTTTTACCTTTTCTAAGGATTCTCTGTAACCTTAAAGTATTTTTTTGCCACAAAAGTATCTGTTTATTTTGAAACTAAGATCATCTTACATAGTTAGAAATAATTCAAACCTTCCAACTGGATGGCATAGTTTACCGCAAAGTGATTTTGGAAGATGGTGAAAATAAGTGCCGCATGAAAAAAAATGAAGAGTTAACATAACACCTGTTCTACCTTCATAATCCTTTCCCTTCCCTCAAGTACAAGGTACCATCATCACTGCCAGATGATTAGGCCATAAAAACATTTTCTGCCTCCCAATAAGGGCCAGATTTTGTGAGTGGGGGTTGATAGGGTGGAAAAGAAGAGGGGTCAAGAAAATGAGTATATAATAGTGTAAAGTCAGATAGCTACTATATTTATTGAT
Organism: Emydura macquarii macquarii; assembly: GCF_026122565.2. Taxonomy (NCBI): domain Eukaryota; kingdom Metazoa; phylum Chordata; order Testudines; family Chelidae; genus Emydura; species Emydura macquarii. The sequence goes on along the minus strand of NW_027132983.1, from coordinate 4,368,818 downwards.
TAAACAGTGCTGTAGGTGCAAATGGACACTTGTCAAAACAGATGATGTTACAAGGGATCTATAGTTCTGACATTGGAAGGAAGATTCCTGAAGCAGTTATGTATTACAATATTTTTCCATTTGCTGAGTTTCTGCTATTCACTGATGTGAAGAGGTATTGTTGTGAGTTCCAATGTTAAAATATGAGAAAAATGGTGGACACAAAGGAATGATCAAGTATTTCACTGTCTTTCCAGTGCAAACTTATCATCAGAAAATTAAACTTTGCAGGGAAAGGAGAGGAAGATAGTTAAAATAAACAGGTAAAAATGGCATAAGCCACCAGATACAATTTCCTTTACAAGTTAAATTAGAACATTAGGAAAACAGCAGTAAAACAAAGCTGTCTGGTGACCTGAACATGCAAGTTCTGAACTCCCTCAACTCCCCTCCAAGGCTCATTGGGAATGGTAATAAAGCCTTGTCTCTCCATGTGCTTCTCAGTAAATTGCCAGTAACCCACTTAGTAATTTCTCACTACTCATAAGTCATTCAGACTGTAAGAATATCCCTGTTCAATCACAAGCTGGAATTTACTCTTTTTAAAATGAGGTATTGACTTGATCATGACTCAGACTGTTAATGAACCCATCTGTAACAACTCTGTCCTGACAGCAAATTCCCTATCAATGTTATAAACAATGGGTCAAAGTTAAATTTGGTTTGTTCACATTTGTTTGGAAAACATCTGAGAAATTAGACTAATGATTTGCCTGAACTGCATCAGATTTTAGAAAGCCTGTTTAATTAATTTTGTACACTTGCAGTAGATATCTTCAATGTTGTATAAGTTGCCTAGGTCACACATACAAATGTATATCAGTCCACAAAACTTGTATATGTAAACATTTTATTCAATATGCTCCATTTTAGATTTAATGCAAATTAGCTGTTATGAAAGTTTAACGTATTCAGATTATATAACAAATGTAGATGGATTCTATAGGTTTACACCTTTATTAAACCAAAACCAGGCATTTCTGCATAGGCTTTTTATCAGCATTAAGGTTAGTGGCTTAAAACGTTGCCTCTATTATCTGTCTCATGCAAGAATAATCTACTATGGCTCTCTCTTACAATACTGGAAGGAATCATAAAAAATGAAACAGATATTCATGATTTCATTTGATCACTGGAATTAAACCAATGTATTTCAGACAATTCAAAGTAGTGTTTGATCTTTATTATATAGAAACTATTTATATTCTAAAAGCTCTAACCACTATCTTTCTGAAGTTATTTCTGGTGTCAAGAACATCGGGAAGCTTGAAAGCCAGCCAGGTTCTTCACCACTGCCAAATTTTGGCATGTATATTTTGTTGGTATTTTATAAATATTCTACTTAATTGCAAACGAATGTACTGACTGGATCCAGATTTGTAACACAAATATTTAAAACAAAAGAAAAATAATCCAGTCCATAAACAAATTCCTTCTTTATTCCTTTTTACCAGCATTTCATAAAATGGTCACAAACACACAAATATCAGGAGTTATTACCAACTGCTTTTAACAAAGTCATCTCTTCAACTCTAGAATATTATCTAGCAAAAACAGTTCTAAAGATAACAACAACTACAATCTGGTTTCATAAAGCTTTACAGCTCTATTCAACATAAATGTTCTGTTTTTCCCTCCAGTGGATCAGTTCAACTATTTTACAAAATATTCCTACCCTATTTGAAGGGGCTCAAACACAACAAAAGGGGCTGGTTCAAAAGAAGAAAGACACCCTTATGCACTCTCAGAAGCTATTTTAGGGCATGTAGAATGACTCCCTCTTTCATCTAAACAGTACATTCTCTTAATCCTAAAAATGAAAATCCAGGGCTGGCAAACTGCTGCTTCAAACAAACATTCTTAGCTGGGTATCATGCCCTCAACTTTTGATGCCTGCACAAGGTTTCTTATGCCTGTGTGTTAAACCAGCATTCTGCTGGCTAGCAGTGTGGTAGGTCAGTTTGCCTAGGGCTAAATGAAAACTAAAAAGTGACTGAGATGGGCAATTTGCAGGCTGCTACCTAGTGCCATCTCTCTCTACTGTAAGGAGTCCTTCCACTGTGACAGCATGGACACATTCACACCATGTCTCTTTACACTAAGTCAAAACCTGTCGTCAATATGTGCCAAAAAAAGAATATCTGAACAGTTTGGTGGGGGCAGTGACATGTCCACAGGCTTTTATGGCTGCAAGGGAGACAGACTATATTGCAGCAGGCACTTAGCAAACCCACTCAAAGCATGATAATATATATGTAGGGTGTGCATTATAGGCTACATAAGTGCAATGCCTCTAAGCGTTCTGTATGACAGCAGAAAGTGGCACCAGGGGACAAGCTAAATCACAAAGCAATCAGCCTGACAGAGCATAAAATACAAGTTGTTCATTTACCCCAACAAATGATATATTTAATGAACAACTCCTCAGATTTATTTTAGTAAAAGGCATTTAAACATTTTTAGAAATGTAAAACCTATTGTGTTGGGTCAGGTGACTATCATGATCACATTTACTAAAATTCTTAGGCTATATAAAATTATATTATTCCTGCCTATTAGAGGATGGTGTTGATTTGATTTCCAGTGACCTCTAATATTTGTGCAGGCCACCACAAATGATTAAATATGCTGTGACTAAAGCTTTGAGTCCCTTTCTACCAAATCTGGTGTGTGTGCACACATGCACACACATTTTTCTATAACTCATTGTCAAGCAGAACTGTTTTACTGGATAATGACGGGGCAATTCTCCTGGGACTTTTTCCCTTTCTATTTTACCTTATTGATATCCTAAATACGTGTTATGGGTGCAATTTTCAAAGCCATCTAAGGAAATTGGACACCCAATTCCCTTTGAAATCACTTAGCTTTGAAAATCCCAGGCTATTTTTTCCCATATTTTCTGTAAAATCATTTGGTCTAGAAAATTTAAGTTTATACAATATTTTGGTTTTTTTAGGTATGTTTCTTCAAAAAAAGATTTTGTGGAAAGATCTGAATTGCCTTCATTTACAGACATGGAGATATCACATGTAACTGGATCAACAGCTTCAACCACTATATGCTTCTCTCAGAGGGAAGAAACAAAAACTTAAGGAAAACGCTGTATTACAAGTATAACTTCAAATAGATAGTGTGACTGATGACAAGTGTCTTTTCCTAAAATGCTCTGCCTCAGTGATGTTCAAGTGTACACAGGCGAGAAGATGCCTGACTAAAAGGAGCAAGAGGATAATTATGAGTTTTTAATTGGATTGGTGGAGCCGTTTCTCAGCGCTTTTCATTAAAAAGAAACAATGAAATTGGTTTATTACAAATGAAGAAACGTGAAGTATGGCATAATATTAGAGACAATGTGGGTAAGAGAATACCTTTTGTTAGGCCCACTTCTGTTGGTGATAGAAACAAACTTTCATGCTTACACCAAGCTCATCTTCAGGTCTGGGAAATGTACTCAGTGTCACAGCTAAGTACAAGGTGGAACAGATTATTTAGCATAAATGGTTAACACATTTCATTGGACCATTAAAGGTGCATAACGCATAACACAGCATATAATAATAAATAATAATAATAATAATGATTTAGGAGGGAAGATGACATGAAGAATTAGAGAAAATTCTTCAACAGGTTCATAAATTGGCTTGCCAAAATGGATATCCACCCCACACAAAACAGGATGTGTACAAAACTTGTTCTAAATGCAGAGCTTATTAAGTAAGTTAGATGTATTACAATTGGCAGGGCCTGACAAAATGCATTTTCCGAACCATTAGCAATTAAATTTTGAGTACTCTGATGACAGATGACGTCCCAAAGGACTGGAGAAGAGCAAACATTCTTAAAAAGGGTACCTATCCTTAAGTACCTATCCTTAAAAAGGGGAATAAAGAGGACAGAGGAATTAGAAATCCGTCAACCTAACTTCAATATCTAGAAAGATACTGGAACAAATTATAAAACAAATAGTTTTTAAAACTGTAGAATATCATCTGATAAGGAACAGCCGATATGGATTTGTAAAGAACAAATCATGCCAAACCAACCTAATTTCCTTTTTTGACAGGGTTACTGGCCTAGTCGATGGCAGGGAAGCTGTAGACATGACATATATTGATTTTAGTAAGGCTTTTGACAGTACCACATGACATTCTCATAAACTAGGGAAATGCAGTCTAGATAAAATTACTACAAGGTCGGTGCACAATTGATTGAAAACTGTCCTCAAAAGAGTGGTTATCAATGGTTTCCTGTCAGACTGGGAGGACATATCCAGTGGGGTCCCACAGGGTCAACCCTGGGTCTGGTACTATTTAATATTTTCATTAAATGACATGGATAATGGAGTGAAGAGTATGCTTATAAAATCTGCAGACACCAACAAGATGGAAGGAGTTGCAAGAACTTTGGAGGAGAGGATTAGAATTCAAAACCACCTTGACAAATTAAAGAATTGGTCTGAAATCAACAAGATGAAATTCAAGAAGGATAATTGTGAAGTATTTCACTTAGGAAGGAAAAATCAAATGCACAACTACAAAATGGGGAACACCTGGCCAGGAGGCACTACTGTTGAAAAGAATTTGGAGGCTATAGGGGACTACAAATTGAATACAAACTTTTCCTAATATTTAACCTAAATCTCCCTTGCTGCTAATTAAGCTCATTACTTCTTGTCCTACCTTAAGTGGACATGAAGAACAATTGATCCCTGTCCTCTTTATAGCAGCCCTTAACATAGTTGAAGGCTTATCAGATCCCCCTCCCCTTCTTTTCTCAAGACTGAACATGCAACTTTAAAAAAAAAATCCTTTCCTCAGATCAGAGGAGAACAAAATAAATTATACAAGGTTCAGAAAAACCTGGACTCTTCCCAGTTTGTCCAACTCTTTCCTAAAGTGTGCCAGCTTAGGCTCACTGGTGCTAAGTAGAGCAGGACAGACGACCGGATTTGATGACTTCTCAATGTCACTTCACTTCTAGCCCAATATTTCTTTGATTCTATGATAATCCTTTCTGGCTGTCTCCTCTTGCTGCTCTAAGACACTTGGGCTTTGCAGGAAGAAATATATGATGCAAGGGCTGCGGTTTAATTAGGCTACCACTTTATTCACGTATCTAGGAAACACCCAGCAATAAAGAGTATAGTGCTGCTCACCAGCACCAGACATTCAGCGTTCCAACTCTCCCTTCCCCAACTTCCTAAAGAGATGCTTTCCCCTAAATCCACTTCCAACTCCTGTTCTATCAAGAAACTGAATCTATATGGAACAAGTACATGCACTGGACACCTGTTAAACTGCAATAACTTCAGCTTGCCTACCCAACTAAATCTCTGACCTGCAGGGAAGGTTAGGAAAAAAATACACCACACTCTGGCTAATCTGGCAGAAACAATTCCTTCCCAGCCCTGAAAGAAAGAGGTTGACTAGCACAATGCTCACAGCAAGTCATAAAAAATTGGTCCTTCTCTGATTCCATGGACAGAGGGTTAGTGATGCTGGTCCACGGTGAAAGAGGATTCCTTCTGGAATGGACAGTTTAATAAATACTCACTCTCCTCCAGTATGCATGGTGGGTCAGTGGCCCACTGGGGCCAGCTTCTCCTACTTTTCCCTTGGCTTAGGTAAACAACCTTTTTGTCCTCTACTCCTTACCCAGAGGCAGCAGGGAACCTTAAAGTAACCTCAACCCCTTTTCTTCTTGAAAAAGACCTTCCATCCCCCAACATTCAGCTGCAGAGAGTGCATCAGTTTAGCGAAACACTGTAGCATATTTTTAAGTCCATCCTTATTTCTGTAAAGCACTAAAGCATATGCTTAAGTGCTGAATTGGGATCTTAAATGGGGTCATATTTCAGACAGAAATATGCAAATACAATAGAGGCCAAAGACAAAATTTTAGGAACTTACAGCCTATTGTCAGAAATGGTGAGTTTTAAAATATACAAGATTGGGTACAATGTGGTTCACAAAAAGAGGACAAGGTTTGTGGCTTTTTGTCATTTTTGTTGTTCTTTTAAGGTAACAGGCAAAACAGTACACACACAAAAAAATATGACCCCACCTGTTGCCCACAAGACCAGAAACCATTGTTTCTGAAGTTACAAAAATTGGTTTCATTGTTTTTTTTTTTTTTTTTAAAGTTCTCTTTTTCATCCCAGTGGACAGTATCAAAAGCAAAAGTTTCAAAACATGGTGAGAAAGGCTGTTCTTAAATTATTTCTGGTCAGATCAAAGTAGGAAAATACCTGTAATTTTACAAGAAAATCCGTTCATGCGATTTTAAACCCAATTTTGCAACTGCAGGAAGATTCAATAGTTTAGATAAGAATTTGTAATTCTAACTGCTTATCCCAACATCTGAACATTTGCTGTTTGTTCAACACTAATTCTCTCCCTCTCCCCCCCCCCTTTTTTTTTTTTTTTTTTTTTTTTTTAAAATGACAGCTTTGGAGTTTATGGATTAAAGAATGCCAAGGAGTGAGGATAACTCGCAAAGATCTACCTTGTCTTCATGCTAAAGTATTCTGCATGACTGCATGGAGAGAGGCACCCTAGAACAGATTCATCAGAAAGCTAGTCAGCTGGCTTTTTATGCAAGGCATGTTGCACTCAGTCTGTTTATTAATACCTGCTGACTCATAAGTGGGGATCAGTTATATTTTCGCTTATTTGCCAAAGTAATGTAATGCACAAATTTTGTTCTCGGCATATATAGAAGTGCATTAAAACTAATTTTTAATTACATACATGATTACATGGCATCAATAAAAATATTGATGAGATGTCAGTCAGGATTTTGTATGGTTGCCAATTAATTTGGTTTGCCTCTTGCTTAGGTTTTTTGTCGGGGTAGCTTTTGGATCAATGCTATCCAGAACTTGTCTTTATTTCTGAGGTATTTTCAAGGTGCCTATCTCCAGGCCATCCAAGCACAGTTTCTTAAAAGAAATTGGAAGACTGCAATACCAAATACTTGAAGCCAAACAGGTTACAAACTACCTCTGAATATCAAAGGCCAGACAGTCTTCTTTCATGGGAAATAAAAGAAGGGGTTAAGGTGCAAAGAAAAACTGCGAGATTCCCCTTGCAAAGTTTTCCCTACGCCACCCACTCTGGTGAAGAAGCAGAAGCTGATGCAACCTCTCAAAACTACCCAGATATCAGAGACCCACAGAGGAGGAAGCCACCTTCTTTATGGAACCAGGATCACAGATAAGTCTGGTTTTGTTGACCTAGCGCCTCTCCTGACAACACAGCTCCTGCTGGAACAATGCCTTTTGCTGGGTCTCCCATTGGTGACTCATTAGCTGCCACAGAGGTGACTCAGGCAAAGACAACATGGCAACTAGCAGTATTATTTCCTGCTCAGATTTATTCATGATCCAGGAGCACAGCAGAGGAGGAAGATGTGCATGTGGTCCTTCAATCCATCTCATGCTCCACTCCTACCCTCAAAATTTAACTGAGCATCAGCAGTAGAGCATCTCCATTGGGTTTAGGAGGTTGGTCAGGCCCTGGACCCTGCCTCCAGGAGATAATTCAATAAATGTTACTATTTTGGTGACAGGTAATAAAATAGAGGCACAATAATAATAATCCCAGAAATTGGTAACAACGTGATCTTGTTGGCTGAGTTACCTGGTAATGGCCTGAATGCATTCAAGCCTAGTCTCTGGCTTGGATTTTATTCATTTTAAAGGTTATCATCTGATAGTTTCAAAACTGTCCCAGCAAATTTAACTTAAATTCAGAGACTTTGAAGTCAAAGTTATTTAAGATGAAAAATCAAAATTCCTTTGTAATATGTTATTAAACTTACTAAATTGAAAGTATGCTATTCCAATGCTTATGATTTTGGATTTCTCTCAGCTCGCATTAAATTCACTTTCCATTAATGATGGGCACATTAGTTTGGGAAAAAATATGATGTAACAAAATCCCAAACTCTTTTTTGGCTGAGTAAATTCAGCTAAAAAAGAATCCTTCTTTCTGCACAGGCCTCAGTCTTTGCCAAAATCTCTCTCTCATTTACAGTCTTTGAAATTAGCAAATATATTTCCCTAGAGTTGAGAGGAGCAGCAATGTCTTCTGGGATGCCTCTGACCTGGGGAAGCACTAAAATACATAGTTTTCATGTGTTGCCACTTCCTGCAATTTAATCATGCTCAAGTCATCTGACTATGTCTAGCCCTCATGGTTGTGGATTAAAACTTGAAAAATGAATCTGAAAGGCTTACACTACAGAAGGCAGATTAAAAGAATCAAAAATGTATTTTTCTTAAAAATCTATTTCTTTTAAGCCAATCTCATTATTTTTGAATGCTTGGGTTGGCAATCCTGAACTGTAATAGATATGGTATCTGTGACACCCTGTGTCTGAAACACCACCTCAAAAACCCCATATTCACCATCATATAATTATATGTTCTGTACAAGTATGCCTTGTTTGGTATTATTTTAAAAGTCTAGATCTGCTAAACATTAATATGCTGTTGGATTGTATTTGCTACCATCATATGTGAAGTTATAAAGTATTACTGCAAATGCTACTAGAACATGTTGTGAGAGGAGAACCATGTAGATCAGCATTTCAGGTACAACAATGAAGTGGCCAGATGTGCTAATGGGCCATCGAAGGAAGATTCCACTACCAGGAATTGCTTACAGTGAGGCTTCACTGTAGGACGCACCTTTGCAATGGGGTTGCTTGACCAATGGGAAGCAACCACCACGTCAGATGCATGGACTGTTCTAGCAAACTGAGACAGACTATAAAGGGAGGAGCATGACATCACTGGGCTCTACTCCCATTAAACTAAACTGAAGGGTCATCTGGAAGACCCAAGGACTTTGAAGGGGGGAGGGGAGTCCCAGGCAGGGAAGGTTACCCAGGTAAGAAACGGTTTGTACCAGCTAACAAGGTTAAGACATTGCTAATTCAAGAGCTTGTTAGTGTGTACCATTTAGACTGCAATCTTATGTTTATTTCATTCTTTTAATCTCTTTATACTTGTCACTTAAAATCCATTTTTCTGTAGCTAATAAACTTGTCTAAATGTTTTATCTTAACCTGTGTGTTTTTGAGTGAAGTGTTTGGACAAATTCTGCTCTGTAACAAAAGTTGGTGCACGTTCCTTGAGGGAAGGGCAGACTGGATAATCTTTACTGGTTAGGTTTTTTGACTAGAGTTAGCTGGCATAGACTTGGGGTTCTGGGCTGAAAAGCCAGCTGGAGTTTCTCTTTTGTTGCTTTCCAGGTACTCATAGACTGTTCATTCAACTGAGCTAGGTGTGGTCCCTGCCTATGGAGGGGTGTGAAAGAACAATCCCTGCAATGGGTTTGTGACTTGTCACAGCATCACAGTGTGAGAGGGAGGCCAAGCTGGTCAGATGAACTCTCAGTGGTATTCCAGATAGCAGGGCATAACCCAGTGGTCCTGCATTCGGTCTAGTATCCAAACTCAGCAAGTTGTGCTAGACCATTCCCTAATAGAATATTAACTATGGATTTGGAGTAAAGAAAAATGGAGAACAGTATAGTTGGCTTAGAAAAATAAAGGGAAGGGAGAAGCAGTAGCATGCGGTATGCATATGCTGAAGACAGAACCTAGGGATGCACAGCAGTGTGTGAAAAATGGCACAGTATAGGCTTAAACTGATGGAGCAGGCTGTCCATTCTCACCAAACATACAAAATGAAAGAAACTTTTAAAAAAGAAATTTCCTACCAAAACGTTTTATGTTCTGAATAAATGGAATCACTTAATTCATTCAGTTAATGCTTTCTGACAGTGCAGGATAGTACATTTATTTGAACACATTTAAGTCACCACAGTGGCACCCTGCTCCTCCAGCCCTCTTTACTCTGCTGGACATAAGTCTGTTTATAAAAGCTATGATGAGTTTCCTTTTAAATCAGCTAAAAGCATGAGTGCTCCTCAAGTTGAAAGTGAAATGAAACTGCTAGTTTGATTAACTAGCCCAATTTCCTCCCTCCCCCCATTTTCTGTTCTCCCCCACACAGCTCTTCATTTTGTAAGCTTTTTTTTTTTTTTTTTGTTTGTTTAACTGTATTCAGCAGATGTAATCCAAATTTTAAAGGACAGGTAACATGGGCCATAACATAACAGGGCCATGAGACATTCAGGTACTGATTTTCTTTTAACATTTATGACATCACAGGCCCTGAAACCTTACCCATCTCTCTCTCTCATTGGCTTCTCTGGGACTGACTCACATGAGTTGCAGGACTGGATCCCCATGTTTGTATAACCCATTAAGCAGTAAAATCCAAAAGATATGCCAACCTTTCAAGTTATTCATTTCTGCAAAAAAAGAGAAATCATCCGCTGCTGTGTGCTCAACCTACGTGAATTAGGGTTGAGAATCTCTGGCAGCTAAAACGGCATTGGATAAGTACACAAGATAGCGTTACATCCTGTCCAAATTCCAGATTGAGTAACTGTATTGCCTATGCCTAAATTCACCCACTGAATACAGGTTCCTCCACTTACAAACCATAAACAGATACCATTCATCAACAGATGCCTTCTGCCCCAGGATGTGGCTGCATTTAAGTAATAAGTTAAGGGTTACCTGAGCATCTCTAATTTATAAAGAATTTTGGGCTCCTTCCTGATGTTACCAGAATATGAAATGTATTTTTTTACTATTAAGGGTCATAAGCTGAAGAGAAACTTGCAAAGTGTTATTTTAGTAATACAATGTCTCCAAAGAATTAAAATTTTGTGATGCAAGATACAAATGATAGGTTTTTTTAATAAAAGGGTAGTATACGCTTTACAAAATGAGGAAAAAAGAATTTGAGGTACTCCAAGTTTAAAAGAGAGAGTCAATTGTCTACTTTTGTGCAGTTTTCACACCACCTCGCATGTTTGGAATACTAGTCTGTGACCTTAACAGGCTCATCAAGGGACCTGTCCACCAATTCAGTGAGTTTCCTTGCTTCGGAATTTAATATATTTAATTGTTTTCTCTGGGACATTCCCTGAACTCATTTCAATTTGTCTCAGACATTTAGTAACCCAGAAATGCAGAGCACATAAAAATAAAAGCAACTTGCAAAATACTAAAACAGCTTATATGCACAACTGCCAGACACAAGATCTTTGTCCAAGTACAATAAGTGATTAGCTGCATTACTCACCAGAAGTTTGTAGGTAACTAGGGCATATTTCAGGGGTGACCCTGCTTTTCTAATATTCTAGAATTAATTAAATGCCTTAAGGACAAAGACGTCATTCTCAAGTGCAGGCAAATAATGTTAAGTCAGAGTTTTCATGATGATTTGGTAAGTAAGTTACAGAAATGAAGTAATAACTTTTATAGATGTAAGTTCAATATCACATATATCACCCTCTGCTGAAACTGTGTATTTGATTAGAAAGAAAAATCTAAAATCCACCTATGAAGACATGTATAAAATGTACACATATGGGTGCAGTAGACTTTAGATCTTCTTGCATGAATACTTATACTATGTGTACATCAGCTGAAGGATGATGACTGTCATGTTGAACCTTACAGTTATGAGTGAATGTTAATGTCTATATTTAGGGTATGAGTATACACATGCACCCACACCACACCCTAGTAATTAAGGCACTTGAAATTAAGAGATATCTTCAACATTGCTTTCCTTTTTTCTAGAAAAAGAACTAATGCAGAGTGTGCAAACTTCCCTATGCCATGACATCAAGAAACCAAAAGGGGATGGTACTTAGGGAGGAAAGCAGGAATGGTCAATAGAGCTGGTCAGAACATTTTTGTATGTTGTTTCTACAGAGCTGAAATAGATTGCAGAGGTATATCAGTTTCCACAAAACTTTCATTGGATGATTTTGAGCCTGGGGCATTGTGGGGGGGGAGGGATGATGATGCTAAAGGTAACCCAGATTCATGCCCTGCCTCTGCTTGATTTGGAATGATCGGGGGATAAAACATTCAATCAAGCAAAACAGGGATTTGAACCTTGGGCTCCCACATCCTAGGCTAGTACCTACCTACCCAGCTGTAGAGTGACACATACATGATACAAGTCCATTTTTGCAAAAATATTTGAAAGGTTTTGTTTAATTTCCAATGAATGGATTTCTTACTATCTCAATAAATACAGGGGCCTTCCCCTCCTCTTTCCCAAATTACATTGTGTGAAATGCAGGAGAGGCAACATCCAATCTTGGACAAAAGTTAGCATTAAAATCAGGTATCTCACATCCCATCAGGACTAGAAGTTCGAGCTTTACACACTGAAAGGGAGCCAGTTATCCAGTTTCCCAATAGGATATGCAGCATGTGCCTTTTGCTCGGGAAGGTCCCAAGACCTTAATACCATGTTCTTTTATGTAGAAATAATTAAAGTAAATAGGTATTTTAAGTAGTACCTAAACTTTAATTGTAGTTTTCTGTTTTTCTAAATCTGGTACAGTTGGGGTCAAGTTATTCCAGGGCCTCATTGACTTAATTAAGAACAATGTCAGAACTGCTAGGAACTACTTTATATAGCAGAGGTATATGAAAAGCAATGGCAATGGCAATAATGCCTTAAACTTCCCAAATGGTTCTCAAGAATTCTGTTTGTAAAATGTGCCATATATAGGATATATTAATATGTCATGTAAAAATGTTGTTGACATGCATTTGGGATGACCAACATAACTTTGTGACTTCCCCATGCATAATTCAGCTAGCCCAGACTCACAATAACTAAAGGTCTACTACACAAATGCATATATTTTATAGTGCATCTCATATAAAATGTGAAAGATGTGTTATACAAAAGAATGACAACTACAGGACAAAATATCAGACTAAGTTTATTAAAACTTTAACTGATGTCAAATATGTGTCTTTATAGAACAGCGAGCATACTCCAGACTAACTAAACTGGGAGGCATTACAAGTCTTCACTAATATTTCATTCGGCTCGGAAAAAGTTTGCCAGGCCAGGAATCTTGGCAAAGCATTAGCTATTTTTTCCAGTTAAACGAGATATTTGAAAAAGATAGATTTCCAGCAAATAACTGACTAGATAATACCAAAAGTTGATCTAGCTGATAGCAGGTAGCACAAGCACTGGCTATTCATCTTGGTCTCTCCCATATTAAGGGTTTCCGGATAAATGTCACTTGCCTAATTATTACTGATTGTTTCCCCAGGGATGGTCCCCTAAAAACCCTTCACCCATCACTATAGCCAATGAACAATGAAAGGGACTCTCCATAGGTATGATTCATACCGGAAGTTAACACTGATGCCTAGGGAATAATACTTGTAACCCTCTTTGCCAAAACTTAAGCTCAAGTAGTAGGGGCTTACAGAAAAATCAGTAGTCATGTATAAAAGTACCACTACATCCTCTTTTTCAGCTTCCATAGGGAGTCAACTGAAGATTTGATCAGGTGTGATTTTATACATCAACAGCATTGACATATCACAACTGGAGAACAATGCAAGACACTCATTCACTCCCACAACAGCTGACAGCAGTTGCCTCCATAGACTCCCAGAAAGTAGGAAATAACTGAAGTTAGTACAATGCTTAGATATGGTTAATAAGTGAGCCTGTTACTAGAAGTATTTCAGTTTTCCTATGTATTATGGCTTTTTAAAAATGCAGGTCGGAAGTAGCACACAGTTTAACAATATCTTATCATCCAATTATTGCAAGAGAGAAGCTCATTGTCTAAAGTAGAAGCAAACCCAAACTAGAGCTATCAAACTGGGGAAAAAAAGGTAAAAAGTTTCTTTTAAGTAGGCACTACTTGAAATCTCACAAGAAAGTCTGTTCTTATGAGATTTTCAACCCATTTTCAAGACCAAAGGGATATACATTCTCCTTGTGGACTATCAAAACATCAGACTTTGAGGATATAAAAATGAATATCTGAACCTTTTGAAGCTTTCCTATCACTAGTTTTAAGTCCCTTTTGGAGCACATATAACCGTCACACAATTTTTTCTTCTATTCCATTACTGCATTCACTGCAGGCAACTGGCAACAAGCAAAATGGAATAGACCACTGAGTCTAATGCTATACAATTTCCTCCAACTTCCAAACAGATTGTTTTGTTTTACTTCTCTCACTCAGGACCTATTAATCAAAATGATTTTGCTTTTTGCCCTTAGAGAACATTAAGCTCAGCCTCAGTTTAAAAATAATTATATTTTAATATTCAGGGATTAAGTTGTATTACAAATTCTAGTATGTGTGAAAAACATTGCAGCATCAAAAAGTCGGAGGCAAGAACAGGTTAGTTTTGAAAATATAGACGTTATCTGAAAAGTGGAGTAAATGTTTATTGCAATAATTAGGTCACCCCTAAGCTTATAAAGCTTGACCCCCCCAAAAAATTAGATTAATGTATAAAGCTATCCAAATTAACAGCACAAATGGTAAATTATTCATAGGCAAAGTTATGCCCTCATTTGCTCCTTCACAGCTTTGAACCAAGTCAATGAACCTATCCAGGTGTAATCATTCCTAGTTTACCCCCATGGAAAATAAAACACTCCTTTAAAATAGAAACGTAAATATATAAGCAACGTAATTCGTACTTGTGATACTTCTATCCTAATGGAGCTCTAAATTACACAACAGTTCTAGACAGGTAGCTCTTCGCAGAGACTTTCAAAAAGTGGCACACTCAGGGGCTAATGCACTGGCTTCTCACCTTTTGTGGGGAAAAAAACCCAGGAAAAAAAAAAGTCAAATCACATGACCTGAGTTTGAAGTAAAATAAGTGATGACTAGGTACTTTCAAAGCTTGCGGTACAGCTACAAAATTGTTAAAGCAACAGACCAGATTTTTCCTAGGAGGAGACTAAAAAATTATTTTGGTTTAGAAATTTAGTTGAGGCCCCATTGAAATTTCTTTTGGGCATTTTTCTAAGGCACTTGACAACTTATGCAGGGTACAGGATCTTTGGGCAGCAATATCGTCACCTTACCACCATGACTACCACCTTCTACAAGAGAAGGATTCACCATCACATTGCTGGACCTTCTCCTCCCCTCGCCCTGATACTGAGAGTCTGACCAAGCCCATTGAGGAAACTGAATCTGAACCAGATGGTATTGCCATCTCTATAGGAGAGTCCTGAACTGCACTTGAGATGTAAACCTAAGGTTCCTGCTATCTTCTTCCTGCTAGCTTGTCAATTTCCACCCCATATTGTTCCTCCAACCTCTTTTCTATCTCCCCACCCACCACCATGGCACTCTCTAATATGTATCCAGCTTAGCAGCTGAGAAACATCTAAGTTTATAGCGCTTAGCTACAACCCGTTTTGCAGCCTAAAAGTGATCCGAGAGCAGCATGATCACAGTAAATTTTGCTTCCACAGACAGGCCAGAAGAGTAAACCCCAAGTCCAGGAGTGGCTAAGTAAGTCAACGTGCCACGTGCTGAGCCTGTTACATTCCCAATATATGAACTGAAGGCATCAGAGACCAAAACTACATTTTCCTGTGATTTCCCCCCCGACCCCCTCCTTCCCTTTGCTGTTCATTTTTCTTAACAAAACAAGCTGAAACTAACAGACCATGGACAAGAACATTTGGATGATCTGATGTTTTGGGGTTTTTTGTTTTGTTTTTTTTTTTTAAAAAGCAAGGGCTTTTTTTCTTTAGGAGAACCACTATGCAAATGCAAAGGGAATAAAGGAGCACGTTAAAAGGGGGAAAAAAAACCTTGATTTTGTGTTATGTATATATTAGAAAGACTTGCTTGTTCAGTGGTGTTAAAGGAGAACCACCAAGTCATCTAAAAGAGAAGCCGAGTCCCAAATTGCTGTGAACGCTACGATAAGAAAAAGTACCAAAATATAACATCTTTAAACACTGTCCAAAAATTTTACTATGCAAGCCCAAACTCAGTCCTCTAGACCATACTATATTCCTATAGTAAATGGATACTTTTACCAGTGCATCCTTTGGCTCATATGCCACATAGAAAAGCCTCAGAGAAATACATTCTCCCAAACATTTCTAGATATGAACCACCCGACATTTCCTTTTTGTTTCATTTAAGCTGACGGCTGAGCCACACCAAATCGATATTGACAGCAAAGATTGGACTTAGTTCAGGAAACAGAAAGCCAAGGGGATTGTGGTCCCCTTAATCTTTATTTGAAGTGTAGTCTTGGATTACTTTCTTACTGGAGGACAAATAGCTCATTTATCAGAAAAAAAGTGTGAGTTTGTAAAGTCAAAGAGAATAATGGCTGACGTGACAAAGAATGCAACATACCATACACCAAGTCATTTATTAGACACCCAAAACACACAAACCACAATTTCTCTGCAGAAAGAATGAAAGCAGCACATAAATATGCATCAAAGCAACTCAGAGAAGGCCAGGGCAACTGAAAGGTTTTTCTATTAGAGTTTAATGTTTTCTAGTTATGAAGTTCTGCATTTAATCATCCCTTCTTATTTTAAGAAACAGTACAAAATAGAGGTGGTCCAGTGTCTATTCCAATTATTTTACTCCATTCTTTCACAGCATCTACCTTGCTGGTGGATAATTTCCTCTTCATTACAAATTATTTTGAATAAATTTTTTAAGGTTTTGTTTTTAAGTGAAGCACTTGGGTGGTTTTCTCCTTTTTAAAAGAGTTTTGAAACTCTGGGGCTCATTTCTGCTGTCCTTTCTCAAGCAAGACTATAAATGACCTTAGTAGAAATGTTGTCAGCATAAGGACTCCAGGAGTAGCTTCAAAAATGAAGATCACGACTTTCAAAAGTGACTAGTGGTTTTGGGTGGCCAGCATGAGACACATTAAGTCCCTTGCTCATGTTATTAACTTAAAGGGAGGGAGGGCTAGCTAAACATAAGTTTTCAGGACCTGATCCAAAGCCCACTGAAGTCAAACAGGAACAAATCCTATTCATTGCAATGGATTAAGAGTCATGCCCCATATTGTAAATTAATACCATAAAGCAGCGGTTCTCAACCTTTTTTTTTTTTTTTTTTTTAAAACAGAGTACCACTCGGGTCAGGTACAGTCGGGTCAAGTACCGCTTCACCTGACTGTACCTGAGCCGAGTAGGACTCGGTAAAATGCCAGGGTTGCGTGTAAGGATTGATGCCCTCCGCCGAAACCCTGCCGCCGTTTCCCAAT
This sequence comes from Emydura macquarii macquarii, assembly GCF_026122565.2. Classification (NCBI taxonomy): domain Eukaryota; kingdom Metazoa; phylum Chordata; order Testudines; family Chelidae; genus Emydura; species Emydura macquarii. The sequence continues at coordinate 4,351,631 of NW_027132983.1, read as the reverse complement.
TTTCGGCGGCAGGGACAAGGGGACTTTTGGCGGCAGCGCGATTTCCGTGCGGCGGCAAATGAGTTTCGCAGCAGGGGGGAGTTTAATTCGGCAGCAGAGAGTTTTTTGGGCAGCAGCGGGGGGAAGATTCGGCGGCAGCGAGCTTTCTCGGCGGCGGCAAGAGGGGGATTCGGCGGCGGAATCGGCGGCGAGTTCTCCCTCGCGTACCACCGAGCCGTCTTCCGCGTACCACTGGTGGTACGCATACCACCGGTTGAGAACCCCTGCCATAAAGGAAATGGATGCTGGCCTCTGACTTTGGGATTTTCTCCTCTCTCTCATTGACCACGTTCTGATACATGGTGTGCCCACTTGTACATTTTGCAAAGGATCATGAAGAAAGTACTAAAGAGAAGTCTCTATTAACCAGAAATCCATCTCTAGGTCATTTTGCATCTGTAACAACTACATATTGCACTTCATCTTGTCTAATCAATTTAGATAAGAGAAGACAGATGATAATTTGGGGTCAAAACACCTTGTCTGAGACAAGATAGATGAGTAGAGCATGAAATTTTTCCATTTGCATACTAGTGCATTTTATCCATGTGGAGCATTTCCTGACCTGCTGGAACTTATCAAGGGCGTAGAATGCTGTTCTGAGAAAACATTTAGGCACCTAAATCTAGAGCTCAGATTTTCAAAAGGGCCCAGCTGCCAATCTCCCATTGAAAATAATGGAAGTTGCTGGATAATCTGAAATTTAAAAGCTTGTCATTCAATTTAGATGCCTAAACAGCAGAAAAACTCCTTTGAAAAAAAATTGGCCACTTAGTGAGGTACCTGTGACATACTAGGGTACAATCCAGACTAATGAGAAGTTGTGTCACCCCTGCCCTCAACCTCAGCACGCCCTTTACAATGCTTTGCTGCTGTAGCCTCCAGCCTGGACTGCTCACAAACAGCCTCCAACACATAAGTGATTCCTAGCTATGTCTGTGTGTATGCTAGAGCCAGCCACCACAATGGCTCTCACCATACTAAATTATACTGCAGGGTGACCCCATCACACTCCCAGTCTTACATTTCTGGCAGAAAAATCTGTGTCCTGATACAAAGATACTTGGTACAAAGATTATTTACAATAGTGTGTAGGTTGTGAACAAAGGGGTACATTTAATCACAATGCCTAGATGGAAGCTACTCTGTGCTGAACTATTTTAAAAAATGTGGTCATTCTGGGCACACAGTCCTAGAACATACTGGTCTTGGGGAGGTGGGGGGTGGTGAGACAGGAACTGTTTAAATATGTTAGAAAGAAAAAGTAATGGTACAGGTGAACAAGAAAAGGGACCAAATAATGAAAGGAAAAAAAAGGCAAGATTAAACATTTAAAAAATGTATCAAATCTGAACAACAACTTTACAAAATTTTCCAAGATAAGATTTATGACCATTTGCAAATTCTTCCTCATATGAGAGTTTCAATGACAAATTGCAAATCTCTGAATGTTAATAAACTGACAGTTTACAATTAACGCAAACTAAAGAAACGAGTATATTTGTTATTTGCTAACACAATGAAAGAAGAGGAGGTAGAGTCTAAGGCCCCAAAAGCCTGCAATGGATCATGGGTCTAGGCAAAGCCCCTTGCAGGATCAGAACCTGACCATCTCCCACTGGAGTGTTTCATAATGCAGGAATCACTGAGCCAAGTAACACAAACACTGGTCACAAAACTAGCAACTAATAAGATAAGCCATAGACCCAGGGGGTGAAAGGTAATCGTGAAGTAGAAAGCATCTTATTCAACCTTGTGGTCTTAGCATTTAAAAGCTACTGTCTGTTTTTGATTTCTTTCTTACAATCAATCCCCATTTTAATTATCATTGTTCTATTAAGTTGGTTATTACACTGAACTCTGCTTTCAAATCAGATTTTCTTTTCTCCAGTTTTAAACTTATGTTCATTTTAAACTGATTTTCATACAACTAGAGTTTTATCTGTATACGTGGCATTTGCTGGCCAGAATGCTGCTGCACTGCTCAGATACTGCTCCTAGACACAGGTTTCTGATTCATACGCTAAGCATGGTATCCTAAGAGGTGACCAACAGCAACTGTGTTTTCAGTTGGCATCTGAGCACATAATTTTACTTTAACATACAATCCCTTAATAAAATAATTTCCAAAGCTCTCCTTTTCTTATTTAGACTTAGGTGCAGTTTAACACTATTTCCAACCCTGGTCCCCTAATACTAGTCAGAAACCCTGTAGCTCCTTTCCAATCCAACAGGCTTTTTCCTACCACTAATCCCATCACCACCTCCTGCTGAAGGAGGAGAACCAAGCTGGAGGCATTGAGGGAGGGCATTCTCTGTCCCTATCACATGATGAGTGTAGTAGAATCATATAGGTTTTTTTCCCGGGCCCCCATAAGCATACACTTGCAATTCTGCCACTACTAGCAGCTGAGGTTCTGAATACTCACATATGGTACACCCCTTAATACTTGTGCACCAGTGCCGCTATGAGTTAAGCCTACATGTGGTTATAAAAACAAGGAAGAAAAAAGGTGCCCTCCAAAATATTGCTAACAGGGTGAGAAATGTAAGCGCATATTTGGAAAAAGTCAGATGTAGAGTAACTACTTCAGGTGCTCATTTTAATGCAATTGGTAGTGTCTGAAAGAGCTAGTTTAACAACCTTAAACACTCAGGAATATAGAAACAGAAAACCAATTGGACAGTGCAGAATATCTTCCCCCCTTCCCCGCCCCGCAGTCCTCCTTCATCAATTACCTCATGCTAATTGCCTAGGATTTGATTCTGTACTGGTGCATCTTCTACTAAGACAGAGATGAAACAGCTTCACAACTATCAGTTGATGCCATTTTATTTTTACATATTCTTCAGTGCAGCAGAAGGAGCATCTGCACCAATGCTAATGTTTGGCTTTGCTGCCTTGATCTTAGAAATCCAGGTTTAGACAGCCTGCATTTTCAAATGGTCTCTGCAAGCATGAGACCAAAGAAGAGCTAAAGCTCATTCACATTTACAGGAGCTGATCAGTGATTACCACCATTCACTCAAAAGAAGGCAATTCCAAGAACACTTCCACAGGTAAGGTGAGCCTTTTAGAATGCAGACATACACATACTGCAGACTAGTGCGATAAGCAGGATGACTATCTCCATGTTCAAAAAACAAGGTCAACCAATGCCCCTATTTGTTCTACTGCAAAGAATACGCACCCTCAGTGGCAGATAGTGGGCTATTTGTTGTCGCTGCATCTTAAATGTAAAGGAAGTCTATTGCTGGGTAGAGGTAGATTTACTGGCGCCAGATCTCCCTTTCTCTTGTCTACATTCTGCACATTGTATTCCCCCTAAATTTGTTACCGACATTGGTAATAGTAATTATGGCAAATGTCTCTACCTCTTTCCTTACTATTAATTATGTTTGCACCCCAAATGCACAAATCACTTTCCAATCATAGAAGATAGTCTTCTGTGTTGGTTTTTTTGCCATTTTTTAGTGCCCAGGGTGCAGAACATGCTCAGCACATGCACACACACACACACGCACACTAGGGGCCCCATGGCATCTGAAGAAGCTGGTTGGCACCCTGAACAGCCACCTTCTTACCCACCCCTAGAGCTGGTCTTGCCACAGGCCACACACATGAACATATGCATATGTCTTTGGAGGACTGGAGCCTAAGGCTGTAAAATACAGAGAATTACAAAGTAACCAGGAAAGACAGGAATAGAAATCAGGCCCTCCCGACTCCCAGCCCTGCGCACATTCCCCTGGACCTGTGTCTCTTAGGATTCTCCCTTGAAAAGTAAAAATGATAAAACAAATGTTTACTGGTTGTCCTGTCCCCCAAATAAAATCAAAAGCAAACACACAGTTTTAGGGGTTATTTTTCCATCTTCTGTTTTCCTCCTGCTCCCAAACTTTTTTGCCACATCTGTATTAACTTCCAGTCCATACTCAGTGAGCACATCTATAGCAGAAACCAGTAAAAATCCCCTATTTTTAATGGAAAATTTTGATGAGGTAAGATGTACCCGTTTTGTATGGAAAAGATGTTGCTTGGCTCTGGAACAGATTTTTTCTTGTTACAGTGATGATAGCAGCAGGTATCCTTTCCACAGTAGCTCCTCCATGAGGACAGCTTTAATGAATTCCTCTTTGAGCATGCTCAACCATTAAAGGAAAGGGAAGGTGCAAGTTCTCTACAATTGTAGGTTCCCTTAGACTACATATCTACTTCCTTTTTAAAAGACTATTCACTTATACCAAAAATAAAAATGCATAAATAACTAATGTACCAATGCTTGTACCATAGGCAACACTATTGTGAGATCTACAACCTTTATTCAGTCACTTCTTACACTCTGCACAGGTCCCACTCACTCTCCTGGACCATCTAGAAAGAGAGAAGAGTAACAGCTTGCACTGGGCTTTTAAAAAAATAAATAAATGTGAGCAGAGTATTAAGGCTTTCACAAGGCAGGGAGCTGCAGTCAAGTATAAAGGGAACTAGCAGGATTGAACTTCTCACACTCAAAATTCAAACAAGCTTCCATAAACCTTTCAAGCACAAAAAAAAGGGCTCTAGATGAACAAAAAGAGAACTCTGCTGCTAGCAGGGACTTTCCTAAGTATTGTTTTCCTTCTCTTCCTTTCCCCTTTCTGTCCCTCATCCAACAGCTTGTTTTCAAGGGCTCTACTACTCAGACCACTTCTAGGATAATGAGAAATTACTGAATTCACTACAGCTGCCCAAGCCCTACTGTTATGATAGCCACTGCAATTAGTACATGCAGCTGTCCTGTTGCAACTCAGAGAGCACATGAGTGTTAGCCCTTTCTCTGCCATTCCCTGGACAGGCTCTCTCCACCCCATCACAAAGAATTAAAAGCTGTTAAAAGAAACTGTAAGGGCTTAGGCCCAGATTTTTCTATAGTGGTTAAATGCCTATCTTCCACTGAAATCCTGATTGATTGAGGAGATGGGCCTTAGTGTCTGTTGCTTTGTAGAAAGGACCACCATTCACCACTGACTACAAATGCTATTTTAACAGCTCTTTCAGAGACCATGCAATCTGTAATAGCCAGCCCTTCAGGAAAATATCTACTACATATCCTAACCACTTGAAAAATCCATACACTGTAAAGGCAAATGGCCTGCTACAGTTATCTCATCTGTGAGTCTTGACCCAAAGCAGTTCATATATGGGAGAAGACAGAGGCAGAAACTGCATTAATTTTTCTCTTACATTTCACTTTAGAATCCTGCAGCTGTGTAGTCATCCATAGTTGTTTACTCCACAGAGTGGGTGCTCACTGCATACTCCTCACCAGTGCTGGAGTGTTTTCTGGAGAAAATATTGGCAGCAATATGGAAGTTTATGTGACTCTGCTCCATTCTATGCTGGTAGAAATCACATGGTCTTCGTGTCTATACATCTAAAGGTAATCCATTAAGGAGCGGAAGCAAGTTGATTATTGTTCTATTTAAAAGTTCTTTTTGGATAACACAAAGTCCCTGACTTAAATTTTACAGTGTTATGTGGCATTGTACTAATTCAACCAGCTTCTTTATAAATGTCGCAACAGAAAACTTTTCTGGTTCTTCAGCATTGAGGCTATGTTAAAATGAGCTTAACATTATAAATGAAGGATAAATTAATCTATGAGAACTTTGTGAAATAAACTTGATTAATGTGTGTTAGCACAGGAATGACCATCAGCTTAAGGTTACATAAGCATTTCAATTCTAATTACCTGTTTGCAGTCAAATTCAGTTACAAAAGTATTCACCTTTCAGGGTTGGTCTCTGCCCAAAAGAAAATGCTTTTGTAAGTTTAAGAAAACATAGCTTAGACCGCTTGGGTAGGCTGTAAAATAAATGCTTTCCCTATTGGGAAAAAATTAAAAGGTTGGATTTTTTTTTTTTTTAATAGCATCACCAGAAAATTTACATTTGGCAGGGAAATAGCCCTCATTGAGGAGAGCTGTTGTGTTGATGAACCTTGATTTTGATGCTGTAGTTATGACCCATTCATTGACATTTTGCATCTGCAAAACTTTTTTTTCTGTCCCCTGGAAGAATTAGTTTTCCCCCATGTCAGTATTCTCTCCCCCCTGGAGATTTAGTCCCAAGTGAAAACTATGGGACTAAAAGGCTCCCAATGAGCTCAGTGGGCATTGAATCAGGCCCTAAATTTGATTTAGGCAGGGAAGACTGCTGTGTGAAAGCATGCATAGCTAATTAGCTGCATACTGAAAAATGACCTAAATGTGCATGTGGGTTCAGGAAAGGCCCAGAATAAAAACTTTACCACCTTCACTGATAGGAGCATAGCATGTAGTACATGAAACAATTATAAGCATACTCAAAAAAATCAGACTTAAGACCAAACATGTAAATTTAAGGACTCAAGTAATGAAATTTCAAAATTAACTATGCAATCTTAATGATCTCTAAGTATTTAATGAATACCAATGAATAGTGTATGCAATGTAATAAAAGTTGCTATTATGCAGTTACTATGACAAAGCCCAATTTTTATATTATATACATAGTTGCAAAACAAGCTTTATATCCTGTTTACCATTCTTTGCTCTTTCTCAAAAGCTCTTCATTATTGCTTACCTACTGCTTAAACAAAGTGACTTTTAAACAGCATATATAAATATACAATAAAGCGTCTACACTACCGTATCTCATTATTTAAACTGCACTCAACCATGATATTGGAGCACCAAGCAAAATGAAAAGGTAGCCAAAGTGAAGCTTCTCTTTCTTTCTCTTCTCCTTATCAGTGGCATATATTTAGTAGTTAAATATTATTAATAATAATAAATAATAATAATATCTCATTATGGCAGGCCAAGTAGAGGGTTTTACATTTTGGTTTGAAGATACATTAACAGCCTGAAGCAGCTGCTGGGTTAACTTTTAAACTTCTTGCTCTGTAATTCAGTCAAGGGGGCTCTACTTTTAGCTCCCAACTGAAATATCTGCAGTAGTATCAGATGTGTATAAGGGATGCAGAAAAGAAAGAAGGCCCTGGATCTGAAAGACTTTTAACTAACCCATGAGGAAAAACATAAATTACACTTTAACATATAATTAAAAGCAAGCATCTTACAAAAGTACAAACCAAGTTTTTTGCTAAGCTATTCAGAATAATTACCCAATGCCTGTGTAAACCAAAGATTTTTCCCACCTTAGGTTTTCGAAAGGGATTTAATTTACTCTTTTGTTAAGTAAGGAAACTTTTTTAACAGATGCTTCATTCCTAATGAAGACACAGCTAAACCCCTAAGGGGTTTTCACTGCTAACACATTTTCAGTGCTGTCCATTAAACTTTATTCCAGGAGGGTTAAATGATACTGTGACATTTGGCCCTGTGTGTGTGACTTAAAAATGTGTCAATAGTACATGCTGAAACTGACAAAGTTTCATGTGATATTAACAAACAAATGGTGTGTCTCTTGCAGATTACAGCACTGATGTGTCATGGAAATTAAGAGTATTTGCCACAGAATTTAGCTCCAGAGCATTTCAAAACAAATCAACTGACCCAATATATATAGGTCCTGATTCTGATTTAATCTATACCAGTATAAACCTGGAGCAACTCTGTTAAAGTCAGTGGAGTTACACCAGTGTAAATGAGAACAGAATCAGGCCCCTATACCAGTCCTTATTAGGGAAGTGAAAATGAGATTATGATCTTGATATATTTAATTTGTGAACTTGAATTCTTTTACTCAAAATTCATTGAATTTATTGATAAAATGATACACTAAAATGACTGGTTAACTTACTGGAGTGTTCATTTTCAGTCTTTCATAAAATTATTAACAATTTCCCAGATCCTTTACAGATACACATAAAATCCTATAAAGGCTGAATTAGGAAATAGGTTTCCAAGAATTGCTTCAGGATGATCTTTCTGAAACTCTATTAGAGCTGCTGAGGTCATTGGCAGCACTCTGCTTTCAGCCTTGTGCCTAACAATGCACTGAGATGTATTGTTGAGGCAAAGTAACATTTCTTCCATGTAGCTAATTGCTTAAGTAACAAGCTGCTGAGCTGTTTTCCTCCTTTTTATTGGCATTACTAAGATTTATGAATATTTTATGATTATATTATTGTAATATTATTCTTAAAGTACACTTAATTAAGAAACTAAAAGTTGGTAGAGATCTAATTTGCCAATTCTGAGAATATTCTGTGCACTGGGAAAAAATATTATCTTGTGGTTGAGGAAGGGGGGCCTGGGCATTAGGACTCGTGGGTTCCATTCCCAATTTTGCCACCAACTTTTTGTATAACTCTGAGCAAGCCACTATAGGTGCATCTACATAGGGAGATAAAAGCTTTGCAGAATGGCTGCAGTGGCCTAAGTCAGCTGACTCAGACTTGTGGGGCTCAGGTTCCAAGGCTGAAAAATCACTGTGTAGACATTTGGGCAGAAGCCCAAGCTCTGGGACTCTTCACCCTCGCAGGGTCCCAGAGCTCAGGCTCCAGTCCGAGCCTGAATGTCTACACAGAAATTTTTCAGCTGTGGAACCTGAGCCCCATGAGCCCAAGTCAGCTGACCCAAGCCATACACAGGTTTTCTATCCCTGTGGAGATAGAGCCTCAGTGTCTATGCCTCAGCTTTACCCAGATATAAAGCTGGTAGAGTAACTGATAGCTATCTTCTACAGAGGGGTGTTGAGAGGCCTGATTAATGTTTGCAATGAATGTTGAATCTTCTGAAGTACCTTTTAAAAGGTCTGGTGAAGTTTCTAAAAGCAATTTCTGCCATTTTCATTTGACCAAGATCACTGTTGAAGTATTGCTTGTAAGAATGGATATGTCAGGCATAGAAGCATAAAAAGTGTTAAAAGCTACGATAAGTATAGAATTCAACAACTAAAGAACTCTGCATTATGCTCATGACTTCTAGTTTGAAATGAACTCATTTTATAAGGTTTCTTTACAGGAATTCAGAGTTATTTACTATACCATTTACTGACAAATATTCAGTAATAAATGTTATAATTTTTTACTTCCACCACCACAGACATATACAGAACAACAGCATTACCAACTCCCAACTCTGAAGAATAATGAGACTGACTTAAAGATCATGAGGTTTTAAAAAATTAGATGATAATCTGACAAAGGAGCATGACCCACAGAAGGACATGGGAACCATAGCAGCATAACCAAATAGAAATTTTCAGTTTTCAATTTCTCACCCAAAAGCTAAAAATTTCCATGGGAAACTTCCATAAAAACATTTCACTTTCATTAAATCTTTCCACATGGGAGAGCTGGAGGAACCATTTTCTAACCAGCTGTCTATGGCAGCGTTCATAGAGCTTCATGGTCCACAGAGAAAGTGACGAATAATTATCTTGTCTCAGACCCCACTCAATGTCAAACTGGATTTGATTTACTGTGAAAGCAGTGGAGCCTTCTGAACCAGTTTCTTACTGGACATTGAATTTGTGCTGCAGTGGAATTTTGGTGGTGTTTTAGAGACAATTCACTGTGTCAATGTGGGCAACAACAAAACATGACACATATTGTTGAGGACTGCAAAATAACTTAACTTCCTGGAGGTCTCATGCTTTGAACATCATTGATAAAAACACTGTGGCTTGGCTTGACCGGATTGTATATGCCAAATAAATAAATGGCAGCATTTTTATTACCTTGCTATTAAACATGAGCTAAAACCTTCAAAGTATAGGTATGATTACTCAAACATTTGCAGCCACAGCAATAGCTAGACTCAACAGAAACTGACCTATTCACTGCATAAACTTACTGACCAAGATTTTTAAGAGCAACTAATGATTTGGGATGCTCTTGTGTTGATAAGGGGATGTCTCTGGGCCAACATGGAATACGTTGTTAGATCCTTTGTTTATTGTTATAACATGAACCAGTTCAGAGGTGGTGGAAGCTTGCATTGAATGTGGGGGTCAGAAATGCCGTACATGAGAACCAGGCCACATCTGGGGCAGCATGGCAGTGGGGAGGTCGAGGTGTCAGGGACAGGAAGGGGAGTCAGGGTGGATGCTCTGTATGAGAAGTGGGATCAGGGATAGGATGGAGAGTGGTTACTACCTGCTCCCTGGCTTAATCCTGTGTACCACAGTGGCTGCTCCAGCCCATATGGGTTCTGCTCTCGCCTCTCTGCACCCTGCCCTCCACATATATGTTTACACACTCCATGCATGTGCATAGCTTACAGGGAATGATGCATGGGCATGAAAATATGGATCATCCCCCACTATACCTCCCAGTTCCACTGCCCTGAACCAGTTAACTGTGTTTGAGGCTTTGTGTCAGGTCACTGCTTGTTCACTCCCATTGTAACAACCACAATTAAAATAGCTCTACTCTTGCATTAAAGACACAGAAAAGGAAGGAAAAACAGTTCAAGGATGTAAAACTTAAAGAACTACATCTTTCATTTTATCAATTCGCATTTCTCTCTAACAGAGTCTCTTAGAGGGAAAACCCTGGCTGGACAGTCTTCTTGGAGTGCATTAACCATCCTATTTGAAGGGAAAGAGACTTCGTTTCGGTGATACTGAGCTGCTGTTGTTTCTGAAATCCAATGCTGTTTCTTTAAAGGTAAAAAGACAAACTCACACAGAAGGGGAGGGAAAAGAATAGCAACAATAGAGAATCTAGCTTTTGTCTCTGGCACTTGTTTTCTCTTGCAACCTTGCTGGAGAAACATAGGCACAGCGCACTCTCTTATCAGCCACTCTGGGTATATCTACACTGGAATAAAAGACACGTGGCATGGACACAGCTGGTCCGGGTCAGCTGACGCGAGCTTGCAGGGTTAAAAATTGCTCTGCAGACAGACATTCAGTCTTGGGCTGGAATCTGGCTCTGGTCCCAGACCTTGAGCTCCAACCTGAGCCCTAATGTCTAAACAGAAGTTTTACAGCCTTGCAGCCCATACCCTGCAAGCCTGAGTCAGCTGACCCGGGCCAGCCACAGGTGTATAATTGTTGTTTGGACGTGCCCTCTGAGACCTGGCAAACTTTGATCAGTGTCAGATTGAAGGCATGCCTGGCCTTGCTGGTCAGAGGCTCACAGCTGTGCTACACAGGTTGTCTTGGTTAGCTAAGTCAGACTCTTACAGGTCAGAAGGCAAAAGGAGAGAGAGAGAGAAAAGAGGAGAAATAAAGTGAGGAACGAAAAAGACACATGAGGAAAGGGGTAACACCTCAAATTCTTAATTCTATGTGATGATCAGGATTTAGCTGAGGCCAGGAAAGGTGGTATCATGTAGCTCCCTCCTTCTGACTGAACTGACAGAACTTATTTCTGGATCAGGAAAATAAGGTCCCAGCAGTGTCACAGTGCATCTCTGGGTGCATAGGCAGCAGCAGCTATAACGGTGAATCTTGGTCCTTCCAGTCCATCCACCCCTCTGTCCCAATGAGTGACCCCAATAAATAATGCCCAACCTGGTCCTAATAAAATTAACCAATCAAAACACATTTTAGTGACTTGAACTACAACTCTTTCCTCTCATTTCTAGAATCTTTTAACTCATTGTTATGCCAATTTAGGACTTCAACAGGATCCTTAAAGATCCCTTAACACAGTTCATTTAACTTAAACAATCCAGTTGATACTAGTACTTGCCTCCAACTTTGCCCACTGTTATAAATTTTGTATACCAGGCTGACTTAGCCTTCCCCCCCCCCCCTTTGGGTAACTGAGAATACACACTTCTGTGCAATAGTGCCTGTGAAGGGGACTAGTTTTCAGAAAGTGGATGCTCAGCACAACTAGAAGCCAAGAGCAACTGATCTAGCAGCACTTTCATGTATATTATACTGCTGCTCTGCAAAGGAAGAATATGCCCCGATGAAGTACACTGGGATGAGTGATTTTTTTCTCAGCCTACTGCCTCATCCTGGTTATTAAGATCATTGATCATTACTCTCCTGCTACTGCCTATCCTCACTCATGGACTTCATAGCAGGGTCTATTACCAGCAGCACTGGTACATCAGGAAATTCCTCCTCACCAAGTCTGTCAGAAGCATCCTGTCTGTGGACAAAATGTGCCATTGCCTCTAGTTATGCCAAGTGCCTCCCTAAGTGGTTGATTCTCCCAGTTAAGTTTGATAAACTAGTCTTATGTCTTTGGGCAACATCACTGCAGTTGGTAGGAAGAAACACCTGGCTTGATGGCTGAAGAAGCTATGCTGTGGAGCTGAGCCAGGGTCTTCATTACATATAGCTTCTCTTACATATAGCTATATTCTCTTACATATAGCTATGATCTCTTGAGATTGGTGTCTCTCTTAAAGGAATTGCCTCTCCTCTGTAAACATATAATGCTGTTATCGCTCCTGTCCCACTTCATTTTGCAGGGAATGCTTCTGACACTATGAAAACAGAACTCAGAGACTTTTCAAGGGGGCTGTGTTCCTAAACTTCGTTATTTATTTTGTGTATTACTATAGGGTCTAGGAGCCCTAGTCAAGGACCTCATTGTGCTAGGTGTTGTACCAAAGGCAGAACAAAAAGATGGCCCCTGCCCTAAAGAGATTACAGTCTAAGCCTAAAACAAGAGACAACAGATGGATACAGACAATATATAAAGACAAGGAAGCAATAAGAAAGTTGGCCAACATAAAAGGCAGTGGTATCTGCGCAACACTATCCATTGCCAACTTTTCTGTAGGCCTCAAGGCAGAGGCGAGTGTTAAGGAGGAGGGATTTGAAGGTGAATAATAAAGTAGTTTTGTGGATATTGATGGGAAGCTCCTCCCAAGAGTTAAGGGCAGCATGACAGAAAACATGAAGGTGCTTGTTTGATATTTTAACAAGTGGGTAATGGAGGATGGCATAACAGGTGATCGGAGGTGGGAGCTGACATTTTGATAGTGGATGAAAGACGATAGGTAGGGTGGGGATAGGTTGTGAAGGGCCTTGAAAGTGAAGACAAGTAGCTTATGTTTCATGTGATAAAGAAGGAGGAACCAGTGGACGGATGCAAAGAAAAAGGTGACATGGTCAAAGCAACTGGCTAGGGAAACAATCTTTGCAGCACCATTATGAATGGATATTAAGTGGGCAAGACTTAATTTCTCAAGGCCAGGAAAAAAGGATGTTGCAGTAATCAAGACCTGATACAATGAGAGCCAGGAGGACAGTTTTAGCTGTATCATTGAATATCAAAGGCCATATCTTAGATCTTATGCAAAAAGAATGTGCAAAATTTAGACATAGCCTGGAGGAGGACCTAGACACACCTTGATTAAGGAGGGGAGAAGGACTGGAAAGTAACCATGGTCAGCTTGAAGTGATGGTTAGACATACATGAGGAGATGTCATAGATAGACCAAGATTTGGGTTTGGACAGAAGAAAACAGGCCTGGAATAGAGAAGTAGATCTATGAGTAGTCCACACAAATAGTTGAATTTGTGTTTGCAGATGAAATTACCCAGAGATAAGGGTTAGCGGCAGAAGAGAAGGTGACCAAGGACAGAGCCCTTTGAAAACCCCACAGAAAGTTGGAGGAGGAATGAGGAGGATCTTTCAAAGGACACACTGAAGGAGTGCTTAGACAGGTCAGAGGAGAAGCAGGAAAGAACAATGATCTCCTGGATGCACTGAGCACATAGAGGTATGTTTAGCTAATCAGGGAACTAAGGAAAAAAAATATGAAAAAACTCAATCAACCTACTTTGAAACTGGAAAATGCACCCACAAAAGGCTGCACTGGAATTCTTGTTTATCTAGATATTGCAAGAACACATAAGACATCACTTGAATTACACAGCCCTACTGACAAATTTCAATGGAAACGACACAGAAGCACTACAAACTTAAGATAGCAAACTTTCACTGTTTGGAGTTAAGCATTTAATACAGTTCCAAATTAAACAAGAAATCGATATTTTAAAGAGAAGAAGATGCTAAAATGACTTTGTTCACGAAGTGGACACAATGAAATGGCAATTTCTTATTGAGGCATTTGCTTTCTTTGATTCAGATCCACTGATCTCTATTGGTTGGTGTAAGTGTTCCTGGCTCCGTGGGAGGCCACCACAGCTTCCTACACAGGGGAATAGCTCGCACTTGGCGAGGGAGTAGTTTTAGTCATGCACCCTTAAGCAGGGTGAGCAGCAGTTAGTCGCTCAGGCCCTTAGTCAGGGCGAGCGAGCAAGGAGTCTATCGCTCCAACCCCTAGGTAGGGTGAGCAGAGGCGGATCGCTCAGGCCCTCAGGCAGGGTGAGCGAGCAAGGAGTCTATGTTCTAACCCTTAGGCAGGGTCAGCAAAGGAGGCAACGGCTTCAGGCGGGGTCAGGAGAGCAATTCTCCTGGGGTGGCTAGGGAAAAGGGGAAGGGGAGGGGGACGCAGGCCCACCCGTCTCCACTGCGTCCCAGCCCAGGGCCCTAGCAGTGGCAGAAGCGGCTGTCACTGTGCCAGCGGGGCTCCCGCCGCAACACACCGGCAATACGGCGGCTTCAGCCACAGGCCGTGGCTGTCCCTGGGCTACTTCCTCCCCACTGACCCTAGTACCTGTTGCCTCCATGTCCCAAGGATAGTCCACCGGGGGTAGCGTTGTTAGTCCTTCCTCGTCGACCGGGGGTAAGGCAGGAAACTCCTCCTCAGGAGGCAGCTCCTCCAGGTCGTTGTAGGAGGGGAGCGGGTCGGCCTCGGGCAGCTCCTCCAAGTCCTGCCCCGCTGCAGGGAGGGGCTCGGTGGCCGGCAGCTCCTCCAAATCCAGCCCAGCCTCCGGGGGTGCCCGCCACTCGGGCTGCTCTGGGGTCTCAGCCCAGTCTGGTGGTCCCAGAGCACAGCCCCGGGCTCGGGGTCGGGGTAACTCGGCCCAGTCGTCCTGGCCGGGTTGCCTTGTCCAGCTCCTCGAGGGCCCTATCCAATCCCCGGGGCCGGGGTTCATCGGCGGCGGCTAGGCTCCGGCCTAGGCCTCTGCTGGCGGGGCAGCACATCTGCCTCTGCCGGCAGTCTGGGCCCTACTGAGCTCAGGGGCCAGGCTTTTGTAGTTCCCCTTCCTGTCGGGGCTCCGCCCCGGGGCTGCCAATTGGCCTGGCCGGGTGGCCCTATCACGGCCCGGGTCCCCGGTTGCCGGGCAGACTCTGGGGCAGGGTGTGAGTTGGGTCAATCAGAGCTCTTGGGCCCTTCCCCAGGCTCTGGCTCCGTGGGAGGCCACCGCAGCTTCCTACAGTTGGGTTTCCCATGGAGGACAGGCAACTCATTTGCAAGTAAACAATTTGCATCCAAAGTCCTCAAATAGGGACTTTCATACTGATATTCTGGAACATAATTCATGTCTAAAGAACAATACAACAATGCAATTGAAGTAGCCATTCTGCTTTCACACCTTTCCTATTAACTATTCTTTATCTTTGCAAAAGATAGTAACACCAATGACAAATTCCTCTAAGGGAGGTCAAGTCAACTTCAAAAAAGAAAGTTCTATGAATTATGGATAGAAAAGAATTCCAAGCTCAAAAAGACTAAATAAAATTGATTGACTACCACAAACAAAATATTGTGTGATTCTCCACTGTGGTTGATAGTCCTAACCTCATTTTCTACCATGTCATTTTTAAGGACTCAATTCAGCAATCTGTTCCTGTTCAGAGAATCATCTAACCACATATTAAATCTCATTCACATCAACGGGATTTAAGCACACTGCTGACTGGGTATGAGCTTAAGTATGTGCTTAAATGCCTGCCTGAACTGGGGCATTAAAACTGCTATTGACTGTAGATGGATAAAATAGTTGGTTGTGGAAGCTGGAATATTGAGTTAGTGGTCACTTGAGTTGAGGGCTAATTTGACTGAACTTAGTTCAGCCTGCTTCAGTTCTGGAAGAGCATGTTCAATCCTATTTGTCACTCATGGAAGCAATTAGAGCAAGGACACAATACTGGTGACGATACCATTTGGAGATCAATGGAAGGATATACTGAATAGGACTAAAATAAGTAAAAGCTGCATGGAATCATACTAATTTCTGAGGCAGACATCTTAAAGTGTGCTTCTAAGAGAATCTTTGTTAAAATAAACCAAAATGACCCCTTCATGCTCAGACATTTTTGCTATGTGTTTCCTGAGTTTCTGCATTTACTCCAGTAACTAAAACCAGCTTTTACTATCATTTACTGCTTTAGCACTATACAACCAACAATTAAAAAGAGAATAAGCTGGCTTCTATTCCCCCTTCTGCATATTCAAAATTGTTTAAGAATCAATTAGTGATATTCTGTAACACCAGTGAAGATCCAGCAAAAGCAACAGGTTTGCACAGGTGTAGCTAAGAAGGCAAAACTTGGCATGCAGTATCTCGACTATAGACAATGTTGTATGAGAAGGAAAATACCCAGCTCAATTTCTAGATCCCAAACGGAGCTAATGGAGCTGGCAGTTTATTTAATAATAACATCAACAAAAACTTTAACCCAGCGCATTCAGTATCAAAATTGGGACACAATCATAGAACCCCAAAATGCTATTTTATACAGTCATCTTTCAGAGCAAGCCCACACAAATTGTGTGGGTGTTTACTTTTTGTTTTTATTTTTTTAAATTATTTGGATAAGAGTATTTTTAATGTTGAATACACGTGTACATGCCCCATTACACTCTGGTCGTTAATTTTTCCATTTGGAAATCTCCACTCTTGACTGCTTTGACACTTCTCATTGACAGTTTTGATCAATCTTCTGCAGAGTAGCTTATTCCTACAATATGCTCCTAGCTTGGGTTTAATCTGAGGTATTATTCTAAACCCCCTTTAATCAGATGTCCCTACATTTTACTATATTTTTATCCTTGTATCAATCTTACTTCTATTAGAAAAGAGAAGGATATTTGTCTTGAGTAACACCATCACAAGCCAAATATCAGGAGTAAACTACAGGAGTATCCTCTGGCAAGGCTCACATTTGTCTGCAAATCCTCAGTTTCCAATATTACACATTTAGATGTGTGGTTTACAGAACTCTCTTGTCTACCGAGCCAGGCCAAAACAGTATCCTAATTTTCAAGGTTGCTTTGAGAGATATCCTAGACATCCCACTGTTCTATCTCTTAACTTAAAAAATACATGGTACATTTTTTTTCTTTCCTGCTACATAAGATACATCGAGCTTTATTATAGCCACTTGCAGGTTTTATGCTTACTACTACACTTAAAAAAACCACCACCATCCATTTAATGCCAAGTGCTGTACTGACAGTGCAAACTCCTCTACCTAAAAACAAGGACAGAAGAGACAGTGGTAGTTGACCCTTCCCCAGGCCTCAACCCTGATATATAGCAACCACAGACAAAAATCCTACTCAGTGGTGCTTGAAGTGGACATAAGTCCTAGAGTTGGTGCTGCTGGGCATCCTGTCCATTCCCTAGGTGGGGAGGGAAATGCTGCCCAGTTTCCACTCCCATATGTTTATTCTGCTGCTTGCCTGCCTCCTGCAACCTCCAACTCTGGGTGGACCCAGGAGCAACACATGTGAAGGAAGTCACCTGTCTAGAGTAGAAGCAAATGATAAAAGCATCCTGAGAGACAACAACAGTTAGGAGAAGGGGTAGAGCCAGCGGAGACTTGGGTGTGATGAGGTCAGACAAGAACAGAGCTGCGAAGGAGTGGGGAGGGAAAAAAAAGTAGGTGGTATGAATGGACTGCGTGGGTGGGTAGCAAAAGGGGCAGGGCTTGTGAAGGGGCACCTCAGTTATAAAGCTAATTTATACCTGGTGCCCCATCAGTATATTGCTTTGGCCCTGGGAATACCCACAATTTGGGCATAAGAGATGAGGTTAGTCTCCAAGCCAATCCAGTCCTCCTATCTTGTCTGCCAAAAATGCCAAGAAATCATTTAATTTATGCTTAGCACAGAGGAGGCATATATGCAGTAGATAGCTATCTTATAGGAACTGAATTGACATTATCAACTCATTATGCACTGGTACTCAAAGCCACACAAACATATGGCACTGCAAAAAAAATAAATATCAACAATTTCACATGATAGCAACTTCCATTTGCTATTGAGCTGAGGTTGATCTGAACCAGAACTAAAGAGCACAGGATTAGAGTAACAATCCCCTATCCTCTTAGTGTGGCTTTAACTATTTTTCCAATTTAAAGTTAACCTGCACTATATATTTACTTATGTGGCTAGTTTTCATATAAGTAGTTTCATTAAGATTAAAGCGTCTAGGAGAATTGCACGGTTCAGGAAACAGGTAATGGGATATAGAGCTTTTCACCTCCTAGCTGCTAGTTGAAATCCATCTCAGCTAAGTAAGGACAAAAGCTGCTACCACCTGATTGTTCAACAGACTATAGGAAACAAATTAATGGTCTCAGCCCAATTCTCAGGGTAAAAGGCATCCACATATTGACACTAATTCTTGCATCGTTGGCAGTCCCAAAAGAAAAGACAAGTGTTGCAAATATCATGGTAACTGAATTCCTCCAATTCCCTCACCTATGGAAATGGTCCCTCCAGGTGAGCACTGAGGGCAGGGCATTAGTAGGGCAACCTGAAGAGGCTTGTACTGTAGATGTCCATGCTGCAACTATTTGTGGTTAAGGAGGGCTTCAGGGCTATTCAGCCAGTGCTTTACACAAGCAGCAACCAAAATCACCAACATGTGAACTGATTTTAAAAGATTAAACTCATATTCTGCAAAGCATGTAATATGGTTTCATTAACAGTCTTACAAATGTAGTCAGTAAATGTGAATATCCTTAGCTTGCAAAGCTTCAGTTAAAATAAATAGGCTTCCATAGTGCATAACTATATTCGCAAATGAGAATCAAGTTGTATTTATTTTTAAATAATGCTTATGTAAATTAGTATGTACAAGGGACCAATGCAAAATACAGCCAATCTATTTGTCAAAATAGCAATCTAATATGTGGTAATCTAGTAGCTAGTCAAATGTAACTTGATTATCACACAACAGTTTAATAGCATTTAGTCCTTTCTGTGTAACTTTTAATACATGGAACTGAGACTGTTTACTTTTCCCTGAGGTACAATGTGAAAATCATTTAAAAATTAACGAAAACGACCTGTTCCTTCAAATACTGTAGAGCTGAAAGAGCTAAAATCTGTAATGATTTATACCCTGTCCAATCCCATCGGCCTATAGCATTAATATACCAGCAGGCTTAAAAGAGCTAGGGTGAGACTGGAAATTTCATGGCTTTGCCTGTCTCACTGACAGAAGTTGTGTATTTTTCTGCTGGGAAGGGCATCTTCTCAAGGACAGTGATGAAAACAAGCACTTTCAGTTCTCCCAAGAGAATGACAATTTACAATCTGTTTAGTCTTCAGAGCATCCCTGATTCTGATAAGCTTGGGAAGTCAGAGTGTGCTTTTTATAATAAATACTAGTACTACATTTAAAAAGTTGTAGGGAGTTTGGGCTGTGGGTTCAAACCTGTAATAAAGAAATGTCTATAGGAACAGATGGGAAAAGAATACAAAGAGACACTGGATGAGTGGATGAAGACTTGAGGTATCCACCACACCTGAGGATTTATATGGGCAAAAACATGAGCAGATAGCCGTATGTTGTCTGTCCAAAATATTAGCAATTTCCTTCTTAGGGATTTCCCAATGGTAATAACACCAACTTCATGGACTTGAATTCAAACACATAGATCAATGTACTTAAACATCTTTGATGATCTGGGCATTATAGTTCAAAATGGTAGAAAGAATAATTTCCCTTCTACCATTTTGAACCCTAATGCCCAGATCCTCCTATTGAAAATCAGTGGAAGCTGAGCACCTAAATATCTTTGAGGATCTGGACCTTAGGAACTACCCGTTCATGTTTCACTTTAGAATACCCTCTGCCATCAATTTGCAGTAGCTGGATCCTTAACAGCCACACGAACAGGTATTATTAAATTCCTGATGCATGAACTTCAGAGAGTTGCTGTAGAAACAGCTGGAAAACTTAAGAAAAGGCACAGTCACAAGACAGGATATTGGGAGAATATCAATATGTGCTGCATGAAAGTGAAAGGACTTTGAGGACCACAGAACAATGTCTGGGGTAGGGTGTATTTATTTATGTATATTCAAACTACACTCCTCAGGCAGGAAGAGATTGCCATCCTCATCGTGATGCTGACTACAAGGGGCATCAGATCCTGAATGAGAGATAAGAATCCTTCTCCACCAGGCTAAGAAGGTGAAAAAGTTCCAGGTTCAGTTGAGCTGCTGATTTGTCTCCAATAGGGATGATCCTAAATACTCTCCAACCCTCACCTCTGTGAAAACTTCAGTTGACTTCAATTTCAAACAGAGCAGAAGGGCATAAAATTGTATGCCATGTCTGCTTAGGCAGAAGCTCTGGTGCTGAACTGCTCTCAGCATATAGCGATAACCGCTTTGAAAGTCCTCCGATGCCAGACAGTTAGCTAGCCCGTCTGAACAGATTCCAGTTAGAATTTTGCAATGGTGACAAACATTTTTAAACACTACGTTTAAGATGGGTTTCTTCCTCACACCCAGTGAATGTAAATGAAGTAATTACCTGTAATTTTACCCTGCTGAGTAGGGACTAACAGTTAGCTGAATGTTTTGCAAGTGGTTAACTGAAACTAGGACTGGGAACAGCACTTCTGGGGGGACATAAGAAATAAGTCTAGAAGCTATTAGAGAACCCTGCAACACTGCTCAGCAGAGCAACTGATGAGTCTCCTCTGATCTAAGCACAAAGGATCTCTTTGCCCTTACATGGCAGTAAATCAGAAGTAATTCCAATGAAATTTGTGGAGTTATGATAGTGTAAACTTAGCATGAAGGGAGAATCAGGGCCCTTGTCTCAATTCTTCACAGACAAGGGAGTTAAATAGAAGACTTCTTGGAGACAATGGGATTGGGGGCCCAAAACTTGTGCAATTCATATTACCGAATGACTTTCCCCGATGAAATTTCCTGGCTTGATTGTTATAGGAGGAAAGTAAAAATTCTGCCAGGAGAAGAAGGAACATTTCTTGGGGACGTGAAAATCAATATCTTATGTGGCATTGCCATGAGCTTGAACTTAGTTCAAAACACTTCTAAAAATAAAAGGGGTCTCACTGTTTCTGTAAGGGTACCACCTGAAATGCAAACGGAAATCTTGGACCACAGAAACAAATGAAGGCTACGTTGGAGAGTTGGACTATGAGATAGCTTTCCTGGATGAACCAGTAGTTCTCCTCATCATCTCCACTATGAACAGAGGTACCCAGAGGGAACCTATGGAGATAGTGCAGTGATGTTGTAGACATGAAATATCTTGATGCATTTTATTAAACCCTGAAAGATCTTCTGGAGAATAAAGCCATGTATCAAAATAACCAGGAATGTTTGCCTGATATACAGTATCAGATCCCAGAAATGCCATATTAGAATGAGAATACAGGGGGGAGGTTCTTAACCTCACTCATCTGCAGTATTGCCTTTTAGTTCTTCATGATTGTACTAATGCTTCTAATTCTGAAAATGTGGCTGTCAAAATGCAAGTAATCATTTAACTGGCAAGTTTAAAGTTCCTTCACTGTTGTTGGAGAGGTCAGGGTAGTTCTAAGACAGACACATCTACTGTGTGAATTTCCTGACTCTTTTGCTGGGCTATAATCTGTACATTGTATCCGTGCTTTTTGCACTGCATACCAGACATCTTTACTAAATATGTATACACACGCCTTTAGCTTTGTGAGTGGAAAAGGAATTTGGAATCTGATACTGCATTGTTAGACAACCAAACTTTATCCATCAAAGTATTTTTTCACTTTTGTAGGGTTATTCTGTTGGTATGAGGTATTTGTTTCTTTATGTTTTTTTCTTGATAGATTAATCAGCATTTTAGCATAGCTGTCTTAGACATACGTATCTGATGAAGACAGAAAGGCTTTTTATTAAAGAGTTGGGTCACTAGGAAAGGACTTTCCAAGTTGAGCATTAGTGGAGTATGATTAACACACAAACATTGATTTTATGTACTCTGCATCCTTTTTGGTCTCTACTAAAATACGTAAGTAGACATAATAATTGAGCATACCGAAGTCACTTTAGAGAAATTAGTCCCTCTGCTTTGCCAGAACAAGGAATAATAAAATTTTAAAAACTAATAAAATATTGAAAGACAAAATTGTCCAAAATTCTATCCTCTGATACAGATGAGTTGAAGAAAAGAATCTGACCCACTGATAATACTCCAGGGATAAAAACCTGGATCCATTTAGGTTCAGTGGGAAAACCCCCATTGACTTCACTGGGCCACAATTTCACCTCAGAACTCTAATAGAATAGTATCTAAAATAGTCCAGAAGAAACTCAGTCCAAAATAAAATCTAACAGTATTATCAGGATTGATGCATATAAAAATGACAACTTACAGTACACAAGTCGGCAAACACATGGAATCAAGTTAGAAATGGAAAAGAGACGACTGCTGAGTTCAGAACTATTCACAGTTTTACAGGTTCATTTACTAATGTGCAGCCTAATATAATCTGAAATGTCCCATGCAAAGCGGCCTTCTACTTTCCTTCAGGAATTTCTCTGCTGTTTAAAATATATGGCTGTCCAGAAGCTTTGGGATCTCAAATATTCCCTAATATTTCTGATTCCATGAATCATGCTAAATTCCTCTCCATCCTTGATATTCACAC
The DNA here is from genome assembly GCF_026122565.2 of Emydura macquarii macquarii. Taxonomy (NCBI): domain Eukaryota; kingdom Metazoa; phylum Chordata; order Testudines; family Chelidae; genus Emydura; species Emydura macquarii. The sequence continues at coordinate 4,328,923 of NW_027132983.1, read as the reverse complement.
CCACCAAATATTTTCAAAAAATTATCGCCACTTTGCATCTTCATCACCATTATGCATTCTATATAACACATCTCTAGCTCTCTTTAATTTTTCCCTTCAACCCTAAAATTGATATCGTTCTTCTCTGAACTCCCAGTTTGCAACTGATTAGCTTGCAATGTGGCACCCAGAAAGGAATGCAAAAAACCAGGGTTGAAATCCTGACTCCACTAATGTCAATGACTGTTGCCCTTCATACTATGAAGCTTCTGCATATGCATCTCAAAACTGCATTGTCTTTTTTTTTTCTGCCCTATACATGAAACTCTCTATATGCAATAAAAGGCATAAAAAATATTTTATATGTAACTAACAAAGCTACTCACCACTATGCTAAACTACTAATTTCTTGAAAATACTTTTTAAAAAATCCAAAACTATAATGCCAAGAGTACTGTAAATGGCCAGAAGCTTTATAGCAGTTCATATTCAATCATTTCTGTCAGCTTCTTGCATTAACCAAACAGGTCACTTTCATCCTTGCATGTCTCCTTTTTTTTTCCCCCCTGTAGTCTGACTGCGAATTATTAATAAGCAGTTTTCCAGCTGGGACTTTTCCAATCTTAACATAAAATATTCAGAGCAGTGAAGCTTACTGTGCTGCACTGAACATGATGTTAGATAAGGTTAGAATAGCAGTAAGCACCAAATGCCCTGAGTGGGTGACTACTTGGACAGCTTAGACATACCAAATATTACAGAAATATATTACCCTGGAATCAATGATATCTACACATCATCTGCCTGTGTAACGCCTTCCTATGTAAGTGTAGAGCAAAATCTAGATTACAGTGTAACTAACAAGCATCGTCCCTACAAAACTATATAGTGTGGCTTTGGCATTTATAGATGCTGTTAACATCTTCAGGATGTTCAGGTTGATTTATTTTCAATAACTAATGTATTTTAAGTAACCAAGCACCCCCTCCTCCATCCCAGTCTCCACACACATATTCTTCTATGGTAAATCATCACTGACATTTGACAGAACCAAGCAGAAAGCAAACCAAGCAAGAAGGCCCAAAGGATCTGATTGTCCATATTCTTGTGCCTTATGTGATGAACAATATGATGGAATTTTGCGGGTTTTCTTTTCCAGTTTGCTTTTATTAAAGCTTAGTAAATTGCACACATAAACTACATTAAATTAGTGTTAAAGGTGCAAAGTCAAGTACTCTAAAGTTAGGAAATGCCAGAATTAAGGTTGCCTGTGCAACCTTCAATTGCCGCCCTTGTGTGCATGCATTAGCCCAAGGTCTTTAATTATCTTATCACATGCGATATTTTCCACAGGACTTCTAGCTCGTTCAGTTCCCAGGATGGACCTGCTTTAGGGGATGAATCAGGATTTTGTAGTAAAGGGATACCCCTATATATTATTTTGGAGAGAGTGGAAATGAGCCTCCCAGCCCAGGTCAACAGACTTGGGCTAGTGGGACTAACACTCTAAAAATAGCCCAAGCCACAACTTAAAATGCTGCCTATAGAGCTATTTTTAGAGTGCTAATGCAACTCCCACTAGCCTGAATCGGTCAACCCGGGCTGGGAAGCTTGTTCCCTGTAGCCTACGTTTAGGTTGAACTGATATAGTTGTAACGCTGGTGGACCAGGTGCCAGCTCAGACCAAGGCTGTGAACATCAGCTGAGCACTGACAGATTCATAACTGGAAGCCAGACCAGTTCACCTATATACTAGTATTGTTCAAGATTGGTGTTAGACTTTTGAGAATGTGTTTAGTCTCTATAAAATGCTTGAAAGTTGCTGTATGTATTGATCTTACTTGTAATGTCTGTTTCCAATGACATAAGGTAAAATATAAGCTTGCTATATTACTGTACAAGTGCCTGCTCTGAACTTGGGAACCTAGGTAGGAAGAGTGCCTTCCCCTCCTCTCCCTCCTCCCCCCCCCCCACCCATCAAGAAGGACTATCAAAATGAAATGGGACATTGTAGGACAAGGACAATTGTTGGTTGCCCCATCCACCCATGAAAAAGTTACATGCAGAAGCACTTGTCCCATCGATTTGAACTCTGGGGGAAGGGCATATAAAGGTGCTCACAAGAAGAAACAGTTCTCTCTTTGCTGTTTGAACTTTCTCAGGGCCAGAAACACTAAACTGAAGCAGAGATCCTCAGGATTACCCTGGGTCCAGCCTGAAAGACATTTTGAATTGACAGATTACTAGATCTCTGTCACTTTTTGGAACCATAGACTAACTCATTTGTGCATATATGCTGCCTTCTTTAATATGTAAATAACTCTCATTTCTTTTCTTAGTTAATAAGAAGTTTACTAAAGGATTTAGTTTACTATAGGATGGGCAACCAGGGTTGTCTTTGATGTGATATCTGAGGTAGAAATTGACCTGGGGTAAGTGACTGGTCCCTTGGGACTTGGAGCAACCTGAATATTTTGTGATCTCTGGTGTAAGTAACCATTTATCACTAGGTTCACCTTGCCTGGATGGCAAGATAGACTGAAGAGCCAAAGGGAACTGTCCATGACTCCATGGTAAGACTGGTATAGTGCTTCACGCAAATTCACATTTGTTACTCGGGTGGTGAAATCTAATTATTGAACATATCACCAGTTTGGGATGTCTGCCCTGCTTTTGACAGTCTGCCCTGAGGCTCGCACACAGGTCGTGAGCCACTCCAGACAATGTGACAATAAGTAATCAATCGTGTTAAACCACGATGTAGTTATAATTAACCAAAATATCCCACTCAGTCCAAAATGCTGTATCGACATACACCAGGAGATCACTGCCTGTGGAATCCTGCCTCATTTGTTGGAAGGTATGCAGTGAATGAGGCAGGGGATTGCAGGAAGAGAAGAAATGGTTTCATGGTTAAGACATGAATGTTGCCCTGCAGAACTGGATTCTTTCCCTGCCTCTGCCACAGTGTGCCTATGTGATGCTAGGCAAGTCACTAATATCAAACTTTTCAGAAGTGGTCACTAAGTGTTTGTTTCTCATTTTTGGGTGTCCAATTTGAGACTGTAGGATCTGATATGCAGAAGTGCTGAGAGGAACTACACACTTTGAACACAGAAAGTGCTAAATAACACACAGTCTATAAAAAGTCCCTTAGACTACTGTACTGTTAGTACTGGAACTTAATGTTCTTTCACACAGTGACACTATCAGATATTCGGAATCATAAAAACTCTATTAGAATCGCTTTTTACTCAATAGCAGTCTTATGATTAAAAGATAAAGAAGTATGCACTATCAGTGACCTACTGACGTTTTTGCTCAGCAGCACTCCACTTCCCTTGGTTTTTCGCCATACCCACAGGATAAAGCTATGTCAGAATATACTATTTCTAGTCTAGAAATTATATACTCAGATTTCTCCATTCCAGGTTCAGCAGATGGAAATGCTCTTGCCAGGAAATAACTTTTTCTAATAATCATCCTCTTGCAGCTATAGATATTTGCTAACTTCACTTTAGAAGCAAAATCAAGACTGTCATTAATACAAACTATTGATTACATTTTTGCAGCAGTAATCAACTCTTATAAAGTCAGCTGAAGCAGTTGTTGGTAACCAATCTCTCAAAAGCTTGCTGCCTTGGAAGTAGATTGGCTAATGATTACCCTTTGAAGATTCAACATTTTCTTGGAGTGGTGGGAGCAGAGTGTTTGCAAATTGTGCATTTTTATAAACTAAGCTCGTGTATTTGTACTACAGCTTCCCCATCAAAACATATCCTCCTTCCACCACCCCTTCCTTATTCTCCCCTTACCTCTCAAAAAGTACTGCAGATAAGAGAGAACTCACTGAAAAGTCTTCAAAGAAAAATATAACCTAGCCTTTCCCAAAGTATTTATTTTATTCTCTAATGGCTTCTCCTACAGTTACTTCATGAAATTAAAAAGCTCAAAGCCGGGTTCAGAATAAAGCTTGCTAAACTTGTACCCTCCATATGCTCAGGAATGTTAAGGATTAAGGAAAATGGTACAACATGTTTGCCAACACGTTTCCATGGGATTCTACTTCTGAATAAACTTGAATCAACCTTTGGTGGTTCTGTTGTAAAATCAGATTCTCCAGAGGTCAAGAACTGATTTCAGATAAAGTATGGATTGTCACCTACAAGTAAGAGAACTTGACCTTCAGCGGTGATCTCCTTAAAATATTTTCTATGACTACTTTTACCAGAAACATGTATCTGTCAAAACAAAGTGTAATGTGACAAGGAAACAATGGAGAAATACTAATGGTTTTATTCAATACAATTAACTCAGCACATACATAAAAAACATGGTATATAACTATATCAACATGTTTTACAACAGTGAGTAAGTGTCCCCATTTTACACAGCAAAAAACTGAGATAAAATACCTAAATTAGAAGATATGGTGATAGAAATGCCTATAGATGATTAGAGAGAGACTCCAACATCCTTTACACAGAAATAATTGTTTATGTAACTTGAGAAAGTTATAAATATACTGAAAGCTATTAATGCATTTTCACTGCAGATTTGGTCCACGATTAAGTGCCACGATTAAGTGCTTCCTATAAAGGAAACTGGCTGATTATGTTGTGTCTTCCTTCATGCAATCATACAGCGGAAATATTTCTTTGCCTGTTCAATACTATGCAGACAAAGCCAAAATACTGACTTCTCTAGATTCCTTCCATTATTCTAATAAATAATTTCTCTAATGTCACAAGCTGTTATTCTGAAAGATGAATGCAGTCTCAGAGAATAGTACTTGATGGGCCAGATCTTTATTTTAATCTACATTGTTCAGTAAACGGCAGTCAGAGCATATGCAGTGCAGTACAGCAGCTGTAAAGGGGTTAATGAAGACATTTAACTGAAAGCAGGCAAAAGTAGAAAAATACTGAACCATCACACTCTGTCAGGTGCCAGGACCAGGGAGTAAAATATTTATACAATATTGTTTCTGATAAAATGAAGTTTCCTAATGTTATTGCATCCAAGGAACTGTTTAGTGAAACAGGAAAAAAGTTATTTTTGCCAATGGGCTGAGTTTTTATTGCTAAATCAAAATTTCTTTCTACAGCAGAAGTGTTAGCTCACGCTGTAATATTTTGAATAAACTGCTTAGTCTTCTCATCATGTTTACAGAATGCTAACATCAGAGAATTGAAATACAGGCATAAGTAACAAGATAGCTGTCTGTTGGTTTTGTTTTATTTTACTTATTGGAAGGTCCAAACAGAAATTAAATCTTCCCATGCTCTCTTTCATGTAAGGTTGGAAATATCCCACACAGTGTGGCTCAGAATAAATGGAATCTGCTCATGTGAGCTAAATTTAGTGGGCTTCTTTATTTTCCACAGCATACATGAGTATAGTTTCCCCGCTCTACTTCCTAAAAGCACTCTCTTCCACCTTTTAAACTTGATCTTGCATATCTTAAGCAGTCCTGAAAGTGTTACATTTCTGCAGATATTTCATAGTGCTGAGAGAGACTTCACTTAATTTAAATAAAAATTAACTAACCTAAAGAAAACAAAGTTTGTTCAACTGAATTTGCTTTTTTCCCTAACATTCCTGCTACAGTGTTTTACATAAATACTTACAAAATGTGCTTTTTATTTTAGCTATTGTAGACAGAAAGTGTTGACCCAAAGTAAAAGTATCTTTGATGGATAACAAATTCCACCTCTTCAATCCTAATTTGATATGGGACAAAATAGCCTCTGTACTGGATTACACTTTAATTGATGACAAAATTGGTATTTCCCAAAATGCTCTGAAAATAGTAGGGTGGGGCTCATTTCTTTCTCCCCAGGGGACTTCTTACAGTTCCCACTCAGACTTTTAAAATTGCAGATTAATCTTGAATTCTACATGGAGAATATGAAAATATAAGGTTCCAATTGTATTTAAAACTGTGATTCCATAATTAAATGAACAACCAGTCCTTTTCTTGGGCTTCACACAAAGTTCCTTGAGAAATTCTCAAATAATGAAATTACCTCTACAAATGATAAAACAGCCTCCAGTAATCAATCCCCATTTTCTAGAAATATGGCACTGACTTCTTTTCAGGGATCCTTTCAATTACTTGACTTTCTTCCATGGTGGTACCAGTATCTCAAATGCAGCTCAGTGAGGGAAAGAAGATCTTTGCAATGGAAATGCTAACACAGCTAACTAGAGTCAGGGACAGTTCCACTATAAAAACTTGCTGAAGAGCCTGTGGAGTCTTTACTTTGCTACCGTACAAAATCTGTAGATCAGAAACTTTTTAATGACACTATTCCCAACCAGAAAAGGCCTCAATTTATCCTAAGGTATAAACAGATACACACAAACATCAGGCTTCAAAGGGTCTGATCTAAATCCTACTGAATGAAACAGACAATCTTTCTACCAATTTCAGTTTGGAACAAGACCTTAAGGTTAAAACCCAAACAATATTTTAAAAAAGAATAAGAGCTAGTCAAAATTAAACTTTAATTTCCAAATGTCAACAACTTTAAACTTCAAAATTTGAAAAATAAACATGAATGTTTTGATTAAATGTCAATGAATTTTCCTTGTTTTTTGACCAATTACATCAATATTTCACTCATGGGCATAAATCAATTTATTTTACAAAACGCTATAGGCACTAGTCAAAATTAGGCAGCAATGCATCAGATTATTCACTGATAGACTCTTGACCAATTTCAGAAATTCAGCATGAATATTATATGTGGAGTTGTAACTCTTTGCAGGACTGGACTAAGAGCTGGTGCGCTGGCCACACCGTGCATTTTTAATTTAAAAGTATGTTAAGATGTTTCAGGTTCCTTTGTAAAACAATTGGGAACACAAAATACATGGAATAAAATGGGACTAGTTATCTCCTGCTGCATAAAATACTACAAAAGGAAACTAAGGGCATGAGAAATCTGAGATTTCCTTAGACTGCTCCACTCCCCAATCATTTTAATTGCTGATACATCTTCTTCTGCCATCCCCTCCATCTGAATAAAAAGGGCTGCTTTTGGGTTTCTAAAGAGTTCTCCACTGAAAGCGTAAATTCAATGGATTCTTCCTTAACTATAGATGTAAAATTAAATCTCTTTCTTCCCTCCTTCTTTCTGTTTCAAACATGTACTAGAAATTGACTTACTTCATTACCACTAACTCTAGAATGCCTCACTGGGTCCTGCTGCCACACCAGTTCTCAGTCATTCAAGTAATTTCTTTGTGTTCTTGTTTGACTGAGTTATTTCAGTACTTATCCATGCACTCAGTCCCCAGCAACTCCAATGGAAATTGTATTGTCTCAGATATTAGTCTCTTAGGAATGCTAAAACAAGCTTTCTGCTAATTGTGCTAGAACAGTTTGGAGGGAGATAATGATGTAAAAATGGAAATGTTATTTGCTCATCTGTCCCTAAGCTAAGTATGCTTCAAAGAAAAGAAATGTTGCCAATAATCCTGAAAACTTTAACTTTCTCTATACGTTACATTTAGATGCAGTAGTGGGTCTTATTCTCACACTGTTCAATTTTTCAGACATTACACTAATCCAGTACTGTCACTAAACCTTCTGCAGACTTAATCCTGTACAGTTATCTGAAGTGACCAGTATATAATTATGTTCTATGCACAGAAACAGGACTGCTTCTGGAATATGGACCTGATCCAACAGGGTCCTCTGACAGAAAGCACATGTATAAAATAAAAAAGTTTAAATAAACATTTTACCTGTAAATCTGATGGATTGATTGTTAGGCTTTTATTCTTCCTTTTCCAATAAAACAAATTTTAAAAGAAAGTTAGGGTACAAAAATCATAATTAACCTATATAACTACTACGTAAGTATTATGAAGGCATCAACTGTGGTTCTACAGTTAAAACTGGGTTCAGCTTTTCAATAAAGGTAACAATTAGATCTTTGTTTTGCATGGAAATATGTATTCTGTCCCCTAAACTTGCAATATATAATCTAGAAGGGCTTGTTTTCACTGCGTGGCCAGGTCAATGTAAGGTGCACAAGTTACATACAAAAATGTACGCAAGGTACTTATGTAACGTAACTTAAGTAGATGTACCTTACATTGAGTAGCCATGCTGCCTTCACTACCTATATCGATGGGAGACACTCCCTCATCAACATAGCTTACATTTCTCATTCAGGTGGAGTACCGGAGTTGACTGGAGAGCACTCAGCAATCAACTGAGCATGTCTTCACCAGATCTGCTCAATCAATGCCGCTGCATCAGTGGCTGCAGTTGCAATGGAGCAGTGTAATGAAAACAAGTCCTAAGTGAAGACTGATTTTTCTGATGATTTCCAAGTAAATTTGTTAATTACTTTAAGTTAAAATTAATTAAATGAATATTTTTAAAAACTTTACTTTCAATCTCTTATTTCAAAACCCTCCTGGAAAATGTGAAGGGAGATAGGGAGAGAAAGTTATTTGAAAGTTGTCTCACATGTAGATTTTTAGCAGCATCTGAAAGGCAACTTTAAGATAACGGCATTATCTTTTGGTTTGATAATATTGGCCATAGCAGTTAAAAAACTAGCTCTAATTGTGTGAAAAATCTTGAAAATATGGACAGTATTATATTTGGTGGCTAGTAGCTTCTCATTTTATGAAAATAATCTGGACAGTGCTGTTCTTTATGGAAGCATAAAAAGCCACTTGAGATCTTTTCTAAACATAAAAAAATGGGCCAGGGGAAGTATACATAACACAATGTATGTGTATCACTCAAGACTGCTGTGCACACACACCACCAGATAAAACCTCCAAAAGAAATGAAAAGTTAAGCCATCTAACTGTACACATCCTCTACTCATCTACCCAGTGCCAGATACCTCAGTACAACTTATCTATAACACAGACAGTGCTCCACAATCTTAACTCTGCCATAATAGGAATGCACACCTCCCAGTAGTTCCTTCCCTAAACTTGAGTCAGTATGCTTTCAGACAGATTGGACAATATGGCCTGGGAATCTGATTTGTGTGGTAGGTAACAGGAGGAAAGAGTCTGGAGAACAGGGTGCAAAAAGATTGGCAACTCTGTGCCCAGTAGGAATGAGGGTGTAGTGTATAGACATGGGAGTTTAGTTGTTGTGCTTGTAATAAGGTGTATAGCTGCATGGAGGAAAAGGGTTGTATGCTGTGAAAGGAATTATTTTTCCTTCTTTTGCTTTTGAAGTAAATTATGGGTGCAGCAGCCTGGTACACAGTCTCATGTTTGTTGTGTAAGTATAGTTAAAACCCGTTGCAGTTATCTAGAGAAATCCAGGATAAATGTATATGGCTACTTTGTAAAAGTGACAGAAGGTACTTTATTTTCTATTTCAAACACTCATGGTATGACACAAAATGCAAGCTGAGTGAACTCCTCTGTCTCCACACTTCTATAATATACTTGAACACCTTCATCTTCAAAAACATGCCATTATTTAACTTGTAAAGGTATCTTTAATTTTCGGGTATCCATAAGAACAACCTGGCATTGATTCATCTCCTTCAGCCTTTAACAAGACCATTGGGCACTGAATGTATTTTTAGTAACTTTGTGAGATACTAAGATATAACAATATTCTCTGCAAGGAGCTTATTCACTTTTAATAACTGAATTCTTAAGGGGATAAATATAATTTCAAGTGGCATCAGCAGGGAGAATGGCAATACTTACTCAGCCATCAGACTTCTACTTCAAAATCTAAATTGTCATAATCAAAAGACCAAAAATGAAAGTTAAGTGCTATCAGTAAACTGCATTTCAGCTAATTTGATTAATCAGTTCAGACTTCTTCCAAACCAAGGTTTGTCCAGTTTTCCGATCTCAGTGGTGCTGTCACTCTGTTCACTCTTTCTACCACTGCAAAATGGACACCTGCATCTCTCTACATGATTGTTTCTTAGTGATTTTAGGCACATTAAACAAGAGTCCTAAAGTAACATAATAGCAGGTTCCCTTCCCCTTCACCCCACCTGCTCTTAGGACTGAAGGGTACTAGCATCGAAGCCAGACACATGACTCTTTGCCTAGAGTTAGCTTGCCATCAAGTACAGTTTCACTCCGAAATGAGAATCTTTAAGAATGGCATTGTGGGGTACCATTTCCTCACCCCTTCTTGGCTTTCAGATGAAATAAATAAATAAATATTGGAAAAATATTTATTTTTAAATACAAATATGAATGTAATTGCCTGCCCTCCATATTCAGTCTAGGAAATAAAAGTCAAGCTAGAATCTGTTTTATACATAGTGATGTGCAAGAAGGAAAGATCATGCAGGCCAAATTCTGCCTGAGGTAACATGCTCGAAACAACAGTGAAGACTTGTGATGATGCCTGCGCAACTTCAAAAAGAATAATCTGACATGCAGAATATTTATTAATTGAGGTGTGAAAAGAAATAAATCCATCATGTTCAGAACCCAGGCTGAGTCTGAATTACTTTAGTAAAATTTTATCTGGGAATTGCCATGTCAAATCACAGCTCCCCTGTGAAATCAGGTGTTTTACTGATTTTGGTGCCATTCCCAAAGATCCTCTGGCCTGCCTATCATAGGAAGCTAAAAAACACACGTTATGCTTTTGAGTATGAACACTTCTGCTTGTTGAAGAAAATATTTGGGGTAGCTGATTCCAGTTGTTATCCATAAATTATTAATAAAAGAAAAAAATAACTAAACTTTCCAAACTTATAGGACAAAAATATTTTCCCCATTGTCTGAATAGCTCTTATGCAGTCACATTCTTAATAAAAGAAATCCATTTAAAATAATGAAATCCTTCCCAAATTTTGAAATCTAGGTCACGCTATGAAACTGTTTCTAGATCATTTTAATTCCTTTTTCATTTATTTTTTTTGTCTAGGATACCTTCTAACCCTTCTATAAGAAACAATAATTTCAGACAGGACAAAACAAATTGGAGGGACATAGGCATCAGAGGAGGAGGATGTGGTGATGCCCTCATTATTTGTTTTAGCCCAGTGGTTAGAGCACTCACCCAGGAAGTAGGAAACGGGGGTTCATTTTCCCCTCTGCCTGAAGTGAAGAAAGGATTTTAGTTTGGGTCTCCTATACTGCAGGAGAGTGCCATCACCACTCAGCTATCACATATTCTGGGATGGGGGTCTCTCTTTCTCCTGTTGAAGGCTGTTCCACTTTATATAAGTAATTAAATAGTAATTGTTTTCAGTTAACCAATAGCAGACAGGCAGACTTTGTCCAAATTATTCAACTGTGACACATCTACTTCTACTATTCTGAAGTATGGACAAATGCAACAATTCTTTCAGCCTTTAACTGAGGTTTCAATGAGGTGGAAACCAAGACAAGCACTTAGGTTAGGAAGCAACCACAAAATACAAACTGTTGGCTGCCTAGCCTTACAGATATTGTTAATTCAATTACTAACACCTATTCATTGGAAGTAATAAAATAGGGAGGAATTGGTTGTGAATCTGAAGGTGGAAGGGAACTTCAGAGAAAGTGATCAGGAAATTATAGATTTCATGATTCTATAGAAAGGAAGCACTGAGAGTAGCACAATAAGGACAATGCTTCAAAAAATCAGACTTTAACAAACAGAGAACTGGTAGATAGGATCCAATAGAAAAAAAATCTAAAGGAAAAAGGAGTTCAGGAGAAATGACTGTTTCTCAAAGTAATACTATTAAAAGCACAGCAGCAAACCATCCTAATGCAAAGGAAAGATAAGAAGAATAGTAAGAGGCTACTATAGCTGCATCATGTCCTTTATAACCTGAAAATAAAAAAGGAATCCAGCAAAAAGTGGAAACATTGACAAATTTCTAAGAATTTAATACAAAAGAATAGTGCATGCATGTAGGAACAAAATGAGAATGAGTTACACCTAGCAAGGGACAGAAAAAGCAATAAGAAGAGGCTCTATAAATATTAGCAGCAAGAGAAAGTCAAAGGAAAGTGTAGGTCCACTGCTTAGAAGGGGAGGAGAGCTAATAACAGACAACACCAAGAAGCCTGAGGTGTTTAATGCCTATTTCGCTTCAGTTTTCATGAAAAAAATTAATTGTGACAAATTGAGTAATACAATTAATATCAACAATAAGAGAGAAGGAACACAAGCCACAGTAGGGAAAGAACAAGTTAAATAATATTTAGATAAGATAGATGTATTCAAATCAGCAGGGCCTGACACAATTAACCTTTGGGTACTTAAGGAACTAGCTGAAACTATCCTGGAACAATTAGCAATTATCTTTGAGAACTCATGGACAATAGGTGAGGTTGCAGAGGACTGGAAAAGGGCAAACACAGTACCTATTTTTAAAAAGGGTAACAAAGGGGACCCAAGGAATTATAGACCAGTCAGCCTAATTTTGATACTTTGAAAGAGACTGGAACACATTATTAAACAATTAATTTGTAAGCCCTTAGAGTACAATAGGAGGATAAGTAATAGCCAACATGGATTTGTCAAGAACAAATCATGCCAAACCAACCTAATCTCCTTCTTTGACAGGGTTACTGGCCTATTGGATGGGGGGAAGACGCAGAAGATGTGATATATCATGATTTTAGTAACGTTTTTATACAGTACCCTCAATTTCGTAGGCAAACTAAGGAAATGCAGTCTAGATTAAAACACTATAAAGTGGGTGCAAAGCTGTTTAAAAGATCATACTCAGAGAGTAGTTATCAATGGTTCACTGACAAACTGGGAAGATGTATCTATTGGAGTCCCCCAGGGGTCAGCCCTTGGCCCAGTACTATTCAATATTTTTATTAATGACTTGGAGAATGAAGTGGAGATTATGCTTATTAAATAGGTAGATGACACCAAGGTGGGAGAGGTTGCAACTCTTTGAAGGACAGTATTAGAATTCAAAACAACCAGGAGTGTTGTATCTAAGATCCAGGAGGTAGTTTTTCCACTCTGCTTGGGCTTGGTGAAGTCTCGGCTGGAGTATTGGGCACCACATTTTAAGAAAGATGTGGACAAACTGGAAAGAATCCAAGGGAGAGTAACAAAAGTTATAAAGGGGTTAGAAAACCTGACCTATGAAGACAGTTTAGATAAACTGGTATGTTTAGTCTTCAGAAAAGAAGACTGAGAAGGGACATGATAATCTTTAAATATGTTAAGGGCTGTTATAAGGAGGATGGTGATCAACTGTTGATCAATTGTTGTCCATGTCCACGGAATGTAGAAGAAAAAACAGTCAGCTTAATTTGCAGCAAGGAAGATTTAGGTTGGATATCAGAAAAACCTTTGTAACTATAAAGATGATTAAGCACTGGAATAAGTTACCAAGGGAGGTTATGGAATCTCCATTACTGGAGGTTTTTAAGAACAAGTTAGACAAACATCTGTCAGGGATGGTCTAGGTATGCTTGGTCCTGCCTCAGCAGGAAAGGAGGAGTTGCGGGTGGGGGGGGGGGGAGCAGATCACTTCTATGGGTATGCCTACACTGTTATAAAAAAACCCACAGCACTAAGTCTCAGAGCCTGGGTCAGCTGACTTGGGATGATGAGGCTCGGGCTGTGGGGCTAAAAACTGCAGTCTTGATGTTTGGGCTTGGGCTAGAGCCCGGGCTCTAAGACCTTCCCCTCTCACATCATGCAATTATAAACTGCAATAAACAAATGCACTAGTTCTATTGCGCAAATTTCACATAAATCTGGTGTAGCCTTTTCACACGCATATCCCTGTGAAACTGCAGCATATGTTTCACTGAACTAGTCTGTCAAAAAAGGAGAGGCTGAAGGAAGAGACAGAACACAACTGCATTCTAAAACATCATTCCCAGAGATTGTAATTGCTGCCTTTGGCTGTTTCTTTTGTACAGCAGTGTTCTGAGTCTGATGCAGGCTGACATCATATGAGCCTAAATAGCACTGTGATTGTTTGCAATTCCAATTTGTACCCCCTAGCTAATACAGAACATTGATTTCTGAAACTTTTACCAAAAAAATTAACACTATAAAGGTCTCTATTAGATCCTTCCTTTTTTGAAAAGATTGAAAACCCACACAATACTATGCTTAGAAATTTATGATTGCGCAATAGCTTTTGTTTAAATATTTATATGATAGTGCTAAGAGACACACATCAAGATGGGCACTGCAGTAGGTTAAGCACTACACAAACACAGATGTAAAACAGGCCCTTCCCTGAAGAGCTTGTAGTCTAAGGCCCTGAACTGCAAGGGCATGTGGGCCCTTACATGTGGGCAGAGCCCCATAACATCAAACAGGTGCTGCCTACAGGAACCTCAATTTTGAGCACTTTAGACATTACCTAAGAACTTATGTGGTTATAGAAGAGGAAAAGGAAACTAGGTAATTAATTTTAGAAGCCTAGTCTTACATGGATTTCAGATACCTAGATGTACTAATCTTATAGGTAAGATTATCTCTAGTGGGTTCCTGAAAAAGTATAAAATAATTAATTCACCTAGATGAACATCCTCAAAGGAGCACACTTAAATATATTCATCCAACAAAGAAGAGACTCTGCAAAAGAGGTGCACGGTTTCTGGCTTTCTCCTCTCAAACTGCAAATCTGTCAAAAACAAAAAGTGCTCCCACTTTGTGGGATTATAGTACAATTATTACTGTACCTTGTGGTCAGATTCTCCAACTGGACATAGTCTATTAGTCCTTTTTTATATGGCTGAGATGTAATGTGAGTGAGTGTGTGAGCACAGATGTACATATGTGTAGCTTGCATATATTGTACAATCATAGAGTTAGAAGGGACCACAAGGGTCATCTAGTCTAACCCCCTGCCAAGATGCAGGATTTGTTATGTCTAAACCATCCAAGACAGATAACTATCCAGCCTCTTTTTTAAAACCTCCAGTGAAGGAGCTTCCACAACCTCCCTAGGCAGTCTGTTCCATTGTCCTATGGTTCTTATGGTTAGATTTTTTTCCTGAGATTTAATCTAAATCTGCTATGCTATAGTCTGAACCCATTGCCTCTCGTCCTTCCTTCTGTGGCAAGAGAGAATAACTTTTCTCCATTTTTTTTTTATGGCAGCCTTTCAAGTATTTGAAGACTGCTATCATGTCCCCTCCTTAATCTCCTCTTTTCCAAACTAAACATACCCAGTTCCTGCAGCCTTTCCTCATATGGCTTGCATTCCATCCCTTTGATCTTCTCTGTCACTCGCCTCTGGATCCTTTTCGGTTTCTCTACATCTTTTCTATACATTGGTGAGCAAAACTGGACACTACTCCAACTGAGGCCAAACCGGTGCTGAGTAGAGCAGTACTATCATCTCCCATGATTGAATGCTATGCCTCTGTTAATGCAACCTAAAATTGCATTTGCTTTTCTCGCAACAGCATCACATTGCTGACTCATGTTGAGGTTGTGATCCACCACAACCCCCAGATCCTTCCCAGTAGTGCTGCTGCCAAGCCAGTTACACCCCATTCTATACTGGAGCATTTGTTTTTTCTTCCCTAAGTGTAGTACTTTACATTTTTCTTTGTTGAATTTCATTTTGTTGTCTATAGCCAAGTTCTCCAATTTATCAAGATCGTTTTGAATTTTAGCTCTATCCTCCAGAGTGTTGGCAACCCTCCCAGCTTTGTGTCATCCGCAAATTTTAGCAATATGTTCTCTATTCCTACACCCAGGTCATTAATAAAGTTGTTAAACAACACCGGACCCAGAACATATCCCTGTGGAACTCCACTTACGATCTCCCTCCAATCCGACATCATTCCATTAATAGTTAGTCTTTGCTTGTGGTTATTTAACCAATTATGTATCCACGTAATGGTAGTTCTGCTGAGCCCACATTTCTCCAGCTTACTTATCAGAATGTCATGTGGGGCTGTGTCAAAAGCCTTGCTAAAGTCCAGGTATGTTATGTCCACCTCATTTCCTCCTATCCACCAAACCAATTAACCTGTGAAAGAAGGAAATCAAGCTGACTTGGCATGATTTGTTCTTAGTGAATCCACGCTGGCTTCTAGTGATTACCCCTTCATCTTTCTTTGAATGTTTTATACATTGCTCTAGTAGCTTTTCAGGTAATGAAGTCAGGCTGACTGGTCTATAGTTCTTCGGCTCCTGCTTTTTCCCCTTTTTAAAGATGGGCACTATGTTAGCCCTGCTCCAGTCTTCCAGGACCTCTCCTATCATCCATGAGTTTGCAAATATTATTGCCAGTGGCAATCTATCAATGTTTTCTAGTCTCAGACTAGTACTTTCATGGTTTGTAGCAACAGCACTACCAGGTTAGCTAATGGACAGCTTGCTATTGGCCATTAATGCTATTTATGGTACAAAGTGGCTTAAAATTTGTTTTCAGTATCATAAGAATTTCTCAACTGAAAGATACTCTAAAACACACAGCTGTCATTTAATAAACTCAGCAGTTATGTTGTATGACATGAGTAACAATCAATGCCTAGTGGAGGAGCACAAACTTGTGGAGAAATGGCTATTTTTTATGGATTTGAAGACAGCTGAACTAAATGAAGTATATAGGAGTTATGCAAAACTTAGACAGGAGCTCTCCAAAAACAGTTTGAGATTATAATTAGCAGAATTGGTGCAAATGCATAAAAATAGCTTGAAGACTTAAGGGTACACCCCATATTAGGTGACAAACCTATTATCCTTCTTCCATCTTTTCCAAATAACCTTAGGGTGTTAAATAGTCCCTATTTTTACAACAAAACTTGTTAATAGATCTCAGAAACTGCAGTATAACTTAGAATGTAAATGACAGTAAAATGTCCCTGTTCCAGAACACCCTAGGCCTACTTCACTTTCTTTAGCAGCAATTAGGCAGCTAAAGCTAAGATCTTGAGGTTTTAGATGAATATCTACTCATAAGTGAGGTGGCCTCTTCTTGCGTACTGGGAATATGCAAGTGTCTGTCTGCTGATATTTATACAAAGCCTGCATGCCAAGACCCATAAATCTGCTATCAACAGTCAATCAAGAGCTGCCCTTCCTTGTTTTCCTGATAAATGTGTGTACATTATATAAAAAGAGGAAAGGCATAACTCTTCTTTGGAATGGAAGATACTTCTGGATCTAGGAAATCATAAATGATTAGGAATGGAAGGGACCTCAGGAGTTCATCTAATCCAACCCCCTGCTAAAAGCAGGACCAACCCTAACTAATCATCCCAGCCAGGACTTTCTCAAGCCGGGCCTTAAAAACCCCTAAGTATGGAGATTCCACCACCTCCCTAGGTTACCCATTCCAGTGCTTCACCACCCTCCTAATGAAAAAGTTTTTCCTAATATCTAACCTAGACCTCCCCCACTACAACTTGAGACTATTCCTCCTTGTTCTGTCATCTGACACCACTGAGAACAGCCTAGCTCCATCCTCTTTGGAATCCCCTTTCACATAGTTGAAGGCCGCAATCAAATCCTACCCCACTCTTTTATTTTGCAGACTAAACAAGCCCAGTTCCCTCAGCCTCTCCTCATAAGTCTTGTGCTCCTGCCCCTTAACCATTTTTGTTGCCCTCTGCTGGACTCTCTCCAATTTGTCCATATCCTTCCTGTAGCGGGGGGCCCAAAACTGGACACAATAGTCCAGATGTGGCCTCACCAGTGCCGAATAAAGGAAAATAATAACTTCCCTCAATTTTCTGGCAATGCTCCTACTAATGCAGCCCAATATTCTGTTAGCCTTCTTGGCAACAAGGGCACACTGTTGACTCATATCCAGCTTCTTCTCCACTATAACCCACAGGTCCTTTTCTGCAGAACTGCTGCCTAGCGAGTCAGTCCACAGTCTGTAGCAGTGCAGGGATTCTTTCATCTTAAGTGAGGACTATGCACTTGTCTTTGTTGAACCTCATCAGATTTCTTTTGGCCCATTCCTCCAATTTGTCTAAGTCACTCTGTATCCTATCCCTGCCCTCCAGCATATCTACCACTTCCTCCAGCATAGTGTCATCCGCAAACTTGCTGATGGTGCAATCCATCCCATCTTCCAGACCATTAACATTGAACAAAAACAGCCCCAGGACCAACCTCTGGGGCACTCTGCTTGATACCAGCTGCCAACTAGACATCAAGCCATTGATCACTACCCATTGAGCCTGATGATCTAGCCAGCTTTCTATGCACCTAATAGTCAATTCATCCAAACCATACTTCTGTAAGTTGCTGTCAAGAATACTGTGGGAGACTGTATCAAAAGCTTTGCTAAAGTCTAGATATATCACGTCCACTGCTTTCCCCACATCCACAGAGCCAGTCATCTCATCGTAGAAGGCAATCAAGTTGGTCAAGCATGACTTGCCCTTTATGAATCCACGCTGACTGTTCCCAATCACCTTCCTCTCCTCCAAGTGCTTCGAAATGGATTCCTTGAGGACCTGCTCCATGATTTTTCCAGGGACTGAGGTGAGGCTGACTGTTCTGAACTACCCCGGATCCTCCTCCTTCCCTTTTTTAAAGATGGGCACTATATTTGCCTTTTTCCAGTTATCCAGGACCTCCCCCGATCGCTAAAATGGGAAGGATATGCTGGAAATAGAACATAGTGTTCCAGAGCAAACATGTCTCCCTTTGGCTTTTCCTCATCTATATATCCTGCATGTTTGGAATGATATTGTTTCTCCCCTCAAAATCTTTTGCCTGCTTAGTGTCCAACCTGGAAATACACATGATTATTCTTACTACCACAAGTAGTTCCAGTGAAGCACTGTTTCCCTCATGAAGAATCCTACAGTCTCAAATCTGACTGAACAGTAGAAGTGGATGCCTGTTGTAGTGATGCCCAAATACAACCTGTCACACTTGAGAAATCATTACTATCTTCTGAGGGTTGATGCTGTGTCCTTGTCATTGCCTTGGTGATGACTTCTAGAGCTGTGGCTAAGCCAAAGAGCAAAGGAAGAGTAGGGGGGTGATGGAAAAAACTGACCAAAGCACACATATTCTGGATGGTATTGCTCAGTGGTAACTATAACTGACATACTAGATCAGATAACTAGTCCAGGACCAGCGGCTTCAGAGGATGATGCAAGAAACCCTTTTTGGGAAAATTACAAAATAAGCTTCACATGGATGGTTCTTCCTAATTCCTTTATTTAATGAGTGTTTTATGCCCTGAAGCACAAGGGATTGTATACCTAATTCTATTTTTAAAACTTATTATATTCTGTTTTAAAACTGTCAACACAAAATGATCTTCTTCTTTTGAACTTAATGTCTCTGATTTCCAGTAGCAATGGGTTCGCCAAGTTAATGGTGCATTGTATTATCAAACCTTTAATTTCAATATTGTGTCTTTAACAGTGCCTGTAAGCCTCCACTTTCAAGGTAGCCATCCAGACTGATGGATGAATTGCATCTTAATACATTTCTCAATTACAAACTGCTTTTCAAATTGCTTCAGAGTCAGGATCCATAGGTCCTCTTTAAAACATGAAGCACAGATTCTGTACATAACTCTCTCTCAAAACTGACAGCTCATATGACTGACACAATGCAAATGGAGTGTGAAACGGAGAAAATGACTCACTTTCGGTTTGGTGACAATGACAATGTATTTCCTGGAAAGCAAAGGAAGGTGAACAAACTGTGACAGCCTCTTTTAAACTATACTATAGTAATCCAATGCACAGTTTTTGAGTAGATAGCCTGAAGGTTTCTCTATTCATACCCCACAAAGTGTGATGGCTACCAGTCATAGGCAAAGGGGAGGCTAAGAGCAGGAAATAGGAGCAAATGCTCCTCCTGAAACCTTGCTGGAATTTTTATAACCACAGGCAGTTGAAAGGACTGAGTACTGTCTCCCTTCACAGCAGTATATCCCAAAGCATGGGAGCACGGCTGTGCAGATAAAACTCTCAGTTGTCCTCCAGAGTCTTGGCTTTTATTAAAAAATAAGTCTCCAGCTTCAAAATGTGACACAAGTATAACTCATGTGCCACTGTCTACCTGATTTTGCAGAAAGTCTTAAACAGTAGCTCTGAGATATGAACTACCCCATTAATTTCAATGGGTGTTAACTCAGATGACAATGATACTTTTAAAGATCAACATTAACCCTTCCACTGCTCAAACCATATAAGAAAGGAGAGTATCTATCCATCAATATCATGAAGATCTACCAAAAAAATGACACATTTTAACACAATTTAATTTAATTTTCTTAAAATTCTAAAGTTAATTAAATTTCTAAATTAAATTCTAAAATTTCATTAAAAATCTGAAATATGGCTAAGCCTCTAACATAGGGCAAAGTTGAAGGGGAGCGTGTGAGGTTTCATTTCCCTGAAGGGCTGGGGGAGTGAGCAAAAGAGTTCATCAGGATTCCTGCTCTAGAGAATTCAAAATGAGAAGAAGAATCCACAAAAGGAAACCTAGTATTTAGATACACAAAAAAAAATCCTCTTCACTTCTTGAGGTTAAATTAGTGACTCTCAGTATAACCAGTCACCTAAGAACAGGGCTGGCCTTAGACCAAATGGCAACCCAGGCGAGAGACATCTTCAGCGTCCCCCCTCTATATGTTAAACTTTTGCATACTTAATTTTTTATTGCTTTTGTAGCCCACTGCATGACTTTGATGCACGATTTGCATGCTTGATTTATCCCTGTCTTTTAAGAGGATAAATTTGCACGCTAGGATCTGTAAATCTGTATTTATTCTTGTTGTATATAAGCAAATAAAAAAATTTGTTTCCTCTAAGCTTACAGAAATTTTAATTTTAAGAGAAACTGAAATGTACTAGCATCAAAAATTGAACTGTGCATTGGGTGGACATTGGGTGGACCAGTATTAAATAGTGTTACAGAAGGTGACAGCCTTAGAATGTTAACCCTAGTCCTTTAGTTCAAAAGATCGTTTATCTCGCCTTTACTCTCGCAAACTGAAGCACAGCATCAGAGAGATGCAAAGACTGGTCAAGGGCATTTTCAAGCAATAGAATAGCAAGTGATATCAGTCTCTCATCTGCCATTGTTGATCGGAGATATTTTTTAATGAACCTGGGCTTTGAAAAACTGCACTCACCACTCAAGACTATGACTGGCAGCATAAGCAGAATCCTGAAAGCTATCCACGCATTAGGAAAAGTGTCCATCAGCTTTGCATCATAAATGAACTGGAGAACTTGGAGTGGAGAGTGCTTCCCATCTGGAAATATGTGACAGATGTTGTCCAATTTGACATAGTCTTTATCACTGACATCTGAACATTCCCCATGTGTCAGCATACAGTGAAGATCCATACAATTGTTCAAGAGTGTTTTCCTGTCTGCTGGCAGCTTACTAAGGTCATACAAAAACCCCCAGGTCTTTTCATGGTGCTTCATTTGTTCAAACCTTTCTTTGATGGACACTCAAACTGTGTCAACAAACAAGAAAAAAAGCTTCCTCTTGAATTTTTCTTCCAAGCTTCCCATCCCCCCATCTCTGCCTTCATAACCAAGCGGTGTCAAGCAGCTTTTCATCTAAGTAGTAGTGACTGAGTTTGTAATGCCTTGCTTACAATGT
Organism: Emydura macquarii macquarii; assembly: GCF_026122565.2. Lineage (NCBI taxonomy): Eukaryota > Metazoa > Chordata > Testudines > Chelidae > Emydura > Emydura macquarii. Next base: position 4,307,436 of record NW_027132983.1, on the reverse strand, counting down.
CTACTTGGAACAGGATATCATGCCAAACCACAACTGAGACCACTTCTCTTCAGTTCATTCTTATATCTCACTGATTGACTGGAGATGCCCTGTCCTTTATATTCCCACAAGGGCATGGCTCAGAACATTCTAGGAGGTTCAAGGAAAACATAGATCTCAGGAAGTCTGGAAGGTTCCACAAGATTCTACAAAGGTCCAGAACATTCTAGGAAGTGAGTGAAAAATGAATCCAGATGCAGAATACCTGAAACATTTTACTTCAAACATTCTATTTTCCCTTATGTTGTTAACAATAAAAACAGCATTCCGAGCTGGCACCCCCGCCCCCAAGCTCAGCATGCCTGTGTCATTTGCCCCTAAATCTGGCCCTGCGTATGAAACTTAAGACTAACATTGCATACTCTGTGTTTCCAATTTTTTTTCTTTCCTAGACTTTTCTCCAAGACTTAAATCAAAGACACAAGTTGACAGACTATTTTCTGTCAGGAGGAGTTGTAACTGTCTCTTGTGAGACAGAACCGGCTCAAACATCACTCGCCATTAAGGTGCAAAAAGTCAATCTTCACAGCTGGCACTGATGCTTCCCATCTCAAGAGCAGCACCTTATCTATAGTGAAGATATTGTCACAGTCTTGCGAAGGCTCAGTTCAAATATAGGTAGTGCTTTTTATGAACGGTACATTTGTAAATTGCTAAAGAACAAACAAATGTTATAAGTAGGTTAAGATTCTGTCATGGGTATTTTTAGTAAAAGTCAGGGACAGGTCACGGGCAATAAACAAAAATTCATGGAAGCTGCGACCTGTCCCTGACTTATACTAAAAATACCCTGGGAGAAGGGGGAAAACATAGCTGCCGGGGCTTGCAGCTGCTCCAGCCCACTACAGCGGGCTAGCCAGCTTATCAGCTGTTCAGCAGCAGTGCCAGGGCGGACAGCTGCTCCAGCCCTGCCCCAGAAGTTGCAGAGGTCCTGGAAAGTCACAGAATCCATGACCAAATCGTACCCTTAGTTATAAGCCCCAGTTTTCAAACTGTGGGGAATACCATGGTTATCAGGAGGGCGCGAGGACCTGACTGGTGAAGCATTTTTTCTTGTTTTCTAGTTTCTAGCTGAGTCTTCTGCTGCTGCTGCTGCCAGGCTGGAAGAAAAAAGGAGGAGGGAGGGAAAAGTAGGGGCCTCTCCTTATGCAGGAGTTGGGGACGGGGACCCATTCTAGCTCTCTCACCTCCCCAGAGACTGTTGAGCATGCGCCCCGTTGGGAGTTAGTTTCTCCCTACCTACACAGGCTCTTCTGCATGCACATTGGGGATCATACCCAGGCCTGAGGAGCCTGCAGCCTTTCAGTGATTCTGGGTGGTCCCAGGGGCAGGGACCAAGGAGAGGGTGCAGCCTGGCTGTCTGTGTTCTGCTAGAGCTGCCCATCCAGAGCATGTCCCAGGCAGGGAATGCTTGTGGCCAGGGAGCACTGTGGCCCCCCAGCTGCAATGTGCTCCTGGACCACAGACATCTATGGAAGCATTGCTTCTTAGACAGAGGGTGACATGCATGAAACATGAAACTCTGAATGTGGAGGGAGGGGGACAGAACATTTTCTGTGAACCTCTGTTGTAAGCATGTTACAGGCATGGATAGCGAGTTATTAGCCACTCCATTATAATTGATGTACTACTTATTAACCTCTTCCAATCATTTATTAACCCTTTTTGTTTACCCATGAATGAAATCCTTAAAATATAATGAAAATATTGGGAGTACATTAGCCATAGGCATCTTTGTTTCTTTGTTGTTTGGTTTTTACATTCACAAATCCTTCCTCGTAGATTAACAGAAGAACAGGATTAGGCTTCATTTAACTAGATAGTTGAACATAGACATTAAAGATTTGTCCCAGAGTATTGCTCACTTAAATAGTTCCAAAGGCCAAGCATGTACAAGCCGTATCTCTGATTGTCACAGGCAAATAAAAGCTTCTAAATGCAAGAGTAATAAACTAAAGGTTAATGTGAAATAAATAGTTTACTTTGGGGCTTTAAAGATATCTAATGTGTGTTAAGTCTGACACTGAAAAATCATTTTTATTAGCTGGATTGTATATTCCAGTGGGCAGTGAACAAATATATGAACAGGGACTAATGGACAGAAAGCAATTTTTATTTAGATGAACACTACGGAATAACAAGTAGAAAAAAGGTCATATCAACAGGGAAATGCACAGCTTTTCAATAAGCAATTTTAAGACTTGCTTTGCTATTTTATTTGGTGCTATTCCTTTTGCAATCTATGGTAAATTCAGCACCAATTATAAAACTTTTGTTATAAGCTATTAACACTCCTCTTTGGAGTTCTAAAGAGATTAGGCTTGCATTAAAATAACTCCTTCAACTTGCTTTTATATATAAGCATTTTTCATTACAAAGACAGTTAGCTAATTTTCATAACTGAATTAGATATATTACTGTTTCCTTTGATGCTGTGTAACACTTTTTGGTTCTGTTAAGTGGAACATAATTACACTTTTCCCCCCTCTGCATATCATAAATCACTCATCTTTCTGACAGCCTCAAATAATTATTTAAGCTTCAGAAAAGTATGCAGTTATGTGAACCTTAGTTTAAAAGGTATGTGAAGTTGCTGGGCTTTTTGATAGTAAGACCGGTTTAACCGCGAAGCTCTGAAGGTCGATGGCTCTACCATCTTCCATTTCCTACCTTCCGGCACTATTCTCCCAGAAAGCCATCCCACACATCGCTTTAAACTGAAGATTATTCCAAAATAACTTTGAATATGTATTTCCTTGAAATTTGTGAACTCCTCCTATGGTGTTAGTTGTGAATATTTAGAGCCATTATTCATGGTGGCCACTAGGGTGCATAGCAAGGAGGTAAGAGTCTGTGTAAATAGGAAATAAAGACATCTCACATTCACTACAACCATGCTGTGCTGGGTCTCTAATTGATACACCTCCCACTTTCAGTGCTCATGCAGAGACCCACTGGACCAGTTCTCTTCTCCTCCTTTCAACCGTAAAATATCTTGATGACCATGTTTGTACAATCTCACACTGTATTAGCTCATATTATAGGGTTTAATACAATAGATACAATTAATAAAACATGGCACAACAATAGCACTTCATAAAACAGTGAAGAATATATATTACGAACTAACCAAAACTGCTGCAAATGTCTTTGTCTTTACCTGTAGGTATTACAGACATGCACAGATATTTCACATGTGATCATATTCGTTGAGGTCAACAGGAAATCTTTTCATGTTTAGTAAATTGATAGATTATAAGAACATAAATTCACTCACTATGGCCATTTTTATCTAATACTTTTTTTAATCCAATTATACTTTTGGCCTTCACAACTTCCCCTGGCAGTGAGGCCCACACAATGACTGCAGTGTGTGAAGAAGTACTTCCTTTTGTTGGTTTTAAACCTGCTGCCTATTGATTTTATTGAGTGACCACCGGTTCTTGTTATGTGAAGGGATAAATAACAGTTCCTTATTTACTTTCTCCACACTAGTCATGATTTTTAGACCTCTCAGATCCCTTTTCAGATCCGCCCTTAGTCATATATTTTCCAAACTGAACAGTCCCAGTCTTTTTAATCTCTCCTCCTATAGAAATTGTTCCATACCCCTAATCATTTTTGTTGCCCTTCTCGGTTCTTTTTTTCAATTTTAATATATATTTTTGAGTTGGGGTGACTGGAAATGCACACACAGTACTCAAAGTGTGGGTAACCCATGAATTTATCTAGTGGCACTATGATATTTATTGTCTTATTATCTCTCCCTTTCCTAATGGTTGCTAACATTCTGTTAGCTTTTTTGACTGCTGCTGCACATTGAGCAGATGTTTCCAGAGAAGTATCCACAATGACTACAAGATCTCTTTCTTGAGTGGTAACAGCTAATTTAGACTCCATCATTTTATATTACCCTCCACACCATTTAAATCCCTGAACTGATTTTGCATGAGCAGAAAGAGTCAGAAAGGGCAAAACACAGGATCTTTACTTACATTACGTGATAGCCCACAAATTGGAGGCAATGAGTGCCAGCAACTTCTTTTCTGGCACACGAGCTGTAATAATGAAGCCTCAAGGCAGCCCCAAAGCCTACCTGTATCTTTTTTAAAAATCCAACCACACTACCCCTGCTTGGTTTAGAGTAAAAATTCCCCCTTGGAGAGAAAGAACGTCGAATTGTACCAAATGTAAAGTCTATCTTTAGACTTTCAAAATCAAAATTAGAAAAATTTTGAGCTCATATAAAAATCTACCATCAGCAATATTTGTGGCCTAGTAAAGTAGGAGAACAGTGTGCAAATGTTGCAGTGTGCACAGGAGTCTTCCTCTCAGAGTGAGCACAAACAGCAGTGAAACATCCTGACTGGAAATGTAACTGGCTGGTTTACCTGACGGGCCTGTAGCGCATGTGTGTGAGAGAGAGAGAAATGTTCACTATATCAGTAGTCATATCTCAGCTAATGGGATCCTCCTCTCTGAAGAACTGGTTCCCAAGGGGAATGATTGCTGATAGCACTGGTATACAGCCTCAGGAAAATGTAAAGAAACAGTAGGAAAGAGCACAGCTACTATAATATATTGGAAAGGTGGCAGAATACTGCAGAGCTATATTGCAGTTTCGGAATGCATTAAAAAAAAAAATTGTCCAAAAAAAAAATACTTTAGAATATCATTACTAATGAAATACATTGATTAGTTTTATTAGTATGTCTAGCTCCTTTTATTCACTGAATCTAGAGGGAAAATGAAACCATTGTTAATGCTAGCCCAAATAAATACAAGAATGTTTTTACTGGAAATGCTATCGAGGCCATTTTGAATTTTTCTATTTAATTATTATCATTATTCACATTATATATTCTAACAATTACAAATGTTTGCAGATAATTTTCTCCTGTTTATAATGCCTAGATCATCCAACTGGGCAATCGAAACACCACCATGTGGCTTAGGGGATCAAGCTGTAAGGCACAAATTGTGAAAAGCAAATTGCCAGTTGTTAACTATGCAAAATGCAATAGTTGCAAATAGTTGTTACGAGTAGCTCTAGCCAGAGTAATTTGTCAATCTCTGGTTTGTTTGTACAACACTCTACCTGAAAAAAATGCAATAAAGCATTAGCTCTTAAAAATCTATTTGCAGATAATTCATGGGAAAATTATTCAATTAATAAGAAGTTTATTCCAGTAATTTAACCAGCGCCAGCATGCGGTGTCTTTGGGACATTATCACTATGTCAATAAAAAGGAGTAGTGATATATTCTTGTGAGGGTTCCCCCACCCCCCAAAAATTTACTGTATAATACATGCACTACTATGCTCACACCTTAGATTCTTCTCATCAGCTTCTCTGATAAAAAACAGCAGTATAGTCACTGCTGATAAGCTTAATATATGCCCAGATAAGAATTGAGTGTGTTTGCCAAATAAATGAATTCAGCAAATAGTTGCATAGCCAAATTTTCAGCCCTTAGGATAGCAATAATTCTGGCTTGGCCAGCCAGCTGAATGCAGCAATGTTCTCAGGCAAAGCCTCAATAATTTTATATACCATCATTATGCCCATTTTTTTAATAGAAGGGAGGACAATTTTCTGAAGTCAACTGACCTCTACTATTTGAATTATGAAAAGCTAAAAGTGCTGAATCTACTCTTCCAAATGAGTGTTTATGTAACCTAGAACAAATCTGGGCAGTGAAGTGTCTCTAATATATTACCTTTTTGCCTTCTGTCAAATACTGAGAATTACAGTTCTACTATGCTTTTATTCAAATTTGGGTCACTTCTTCTTACCACTTTACACTCCCTTTTTTTTGGTTTTGGTTTTGCAAAAAGGATATTCTGCAACAAGCAAATGGTAGTGGGTGAGCCCCCTAGGACTTGGATGCTTGACTTGGATCTCTTGACTGCAAAACTGGGCCAGAAATTTCATAAGATCAAACTCAAGTGATTGCTCTCCCACAGCAATCCAACATCTTACTTTGCAGCTCTGCTTGTAAATTGAGAATACAGGGGCTTGTTCAATTTTGAGATTGAGACAGTTATTCTAACACTATCAAATCTCACATAAAGTTTGCTTTATATTCACATAGCGTGACAGTCTGGGTAAATCTTTGATTTCTCACCACCTTTCCATATTATTGGTCTCAACTGAATGCAACTGAACCATACTTAGTTATGGGCAATTCCAACACCCACCTGCTTCCTTGCCAAGTAAATGTCCCAACAAAGAGTAGATCCAGTGCAGTTTATTAATCAAGGATAGTTGACCCATACAATGAATCTGAGGTATATCAGATTATGTAGGTCTACAGGCCAAATTCTTCCATTCCCTTCTTCTCCAAAAGGGGGTCAATAGCTGTAGATGTCAAACAACCCTGAGGCACCACAGTAGTTATTAATTGTTTATGTTGCAGCTCTATGGTCTAAATGGGAGGACTGAATACCCCTATTTACATACACCCTCAGTGTTGACTCTTTTCCCTAAGTATCAGCAGTGGATTTATCCTTAAAAGTTTGGTATTATGCTGCAGCTCTATGAAGACAGACATGTGCCAACACATGAGAATCTGATTCCTGAACAGAGCTGGTCAAAAAAATTGCATTTGAATGACTTTCTGATGGAGAATGCCATTTTGCAAAACCAAAATTTGTTGCAGAAAATGACAGAAAATTAAAATGATGGCTCCCTGGCTGTGCACCTGGAAGGCTCTTGTCAAGTTCATTTTCTGCCAGCAAAATGGACAAAAGCTCTCCTGGAGGGCTACTGAAACAGAGCGGGGAGAGACAGAGCTCAGGTGCTCTGCTTCTGCACCTTCCCATCCGCTTCAGGAGCAGGAGAGGCAAAGAACCCGGGTGCCCCAACTCTCTGCTCGTCTGGAGCTCTGGGTTTAGCAGGGAGACAGAAAGCCTGGGCTCTGTGCATCTCTGGCTCCAAGTCTGCCAAGAGCCTTCCTGGTAGGCAGTTGCAAAGCCAAAATCTTCCATTTTGGTTCTCCCATAAATGGAATTTATCTTTGAAATCCTTTCTGTGACAAAATTTCACGTCTGATGTTTCAAAAAGGTGATTATTTTCCCCCCAGAAAAAGATTCACTTTTTTAGCCAGCTCTATTTCAGAATTTTAAATATCTCCTTTGCCTTGTTTACCTATTCCACTGTATTAGCTACAGAGTGCTTAATGCATCATCTGAATTATTCTGAATTATGCAAGTGAGATTTGTTAGTCTTGTGAGGCCTTTTTTAAATTTCAGAAAGTAAATTTAGTGCTGTTGAAATGTGCTAGATTAATACATCATTGGAGACTGATGTCATGTACTTTCAGGAGAAAGTACAGCACTTCTATCCCTACTGATGAACCTCAAACTCAAACTACATCTAGAAGGGGCATATAGCTAAAACCATTATTTTTAAACTTCTAATCTCCAATTAGACTGAAGACAAAGGTGTCTATGAAATGGTGAGGTTGTGATCTCATCTACCATTTTAAAAACTACATTGAAATATCAACTAATTTTCTTTAGACCATTGAATGTGCTTCAGATGGTCACTTTCATTACTGCTTGGAAACTAGATTAACCTGAATGAGCTGAAACATAGTATGTCTTTCAGAATGCATTTTCCACCACTAAACATGGCTAAAATATTAAGTTCCTCTTGAATTTTACAGTGTCACTAAAACTAAAAAGTTTTCATGTTTTATGTTAAGTTTGGACCATAAAAACCTTTGTTTTTGAACAGTCCATTCATTGAGCTATTGTTCAGTGTGTGAGTATAGCTATTGATGTTTAGAATTCTGTTTTCAAATTTCTTACAGCCAATTTTAATAAATTTCATTCCGCATCACAAGCCCTAAAATATGGTGCATTTATTGACCCTAGGCCTCTAATATTTTATTTAAATGATTAGGTCCTGAATCTAATCTACTTTGAATTGCTTTTCTCCTATCATGCAATACAATATTCCTGTGCATTAAAAACTTAGCTTCCATTATATCTGTGATTCTGGAAACAGAGACCTGTCATTACAAATCACAGGGAGATATTATTTACCATTCAATGACACTGCAAGCAAAAATAATTTAAATATTTTTAAAACTTGTAAAAACACATTTAATTTTAGAGTAGGTACATGTACTTGTTTTTGGCCACCAAAATCGGTTTATTGAAAGGATTCAAGCATTTTTTAAAAGTGATTGTTTAAGTGACCAAAACTCCCCTATTAAAGATTACAAATTAGCTAGACAAGCACAATAATTACTTCCAGTTGACTTACAATGAATACCACAAGCCCAGAATCCATCTCAAATATGAGACTTCTTTACTACATGAAATTTGAGAGGAAATGTAATATCTTACATAGCATTGCTTTTGTTTAAAAATTTAACTCTAGAAAATTTAAAAGCTAAGATACATTCAAACATTTTGTATCCAATCCTGCATTCACCCACAAATGGTTGACAACATTAGTGAACATTTTGAGTGCACACGGAATACAAATTCAGACCCAGAATATCATCCAGCATTTAATAAAAAAGGCAAACCAATTTAAAAAGAACTTTAAATATATTTCAGTCTCTGTAGGCCTATGTATCTAGTCAGGCATCCAAGAAGATGGGGAGACCACTATTTATTATAAATATTGAGCTGGTAACCATCTCTGTCATACCCAGGTACACAACAAGCAAGGTAAAATCACCTCCTATATAGAGTTAAACGCTTATTCAGCACTTTGTAAGTACAGAGATGAAGAAGATCTAGCTATGTGTATTAAAAGACAATGGAAATTATTATCGCAGTTTTTGAGAAACCTGCAAAAAGTCATGCATCTTCCAGTGCTTTCTGAATAGGTTCAGACTTATCCTTAAGTCAGTCTTGGCAATAACAAATTCCAGAGGAAAGAGTCCATTTCTGAGAAAAGCCTTACTTCTGATTTGCTTGGGCTTCATACTTTGGGATGGTTAACCTTAAATGTCCTAAACCAATGCAGATGGTGGTGTGGGTCATAGTCAGAGGCTATTAATTCACAATCCATGACAGACTTTATAGATAGTAACACCAGCACCTTCTATTACACACATTTACTAGCAGCCAATGCTGAGCAGAAGTGCAATATCTTCTCAGGATCCCTCTTGTAGAGCAGGTGAGCAAGCAACATTCCCCATTAACAGAAGATTCTGGTGCCTTATTATCAGTCTCATTGAGATCCCAGTGCAGTAGCATATACTAGAAGTCACAAAAGCAAGGATGCCTGAAGTGAATCAGAGGGAAAAAGGGCTCTCTTTTCTTGCAATCTAAAGATTGAAAATGAAATCTTTAGCCACATTTGCTATCTGTCAACACAGAACAGAGATGTATCTAGTAAACTTGAAAAAGAGAGACCACTTGACATGAGGTAAACAGATCCTTCAACCTATGGGGCAATTAGACTCTGTTCCTCAAGATGTTTGCTCTTATGCAACAACCAGCACATCCATCTTGTCTAAGGAGTACTCAGTAGTCTGGATCACTGTCTCTTCCAGAATCAATTAAAGAAGACAAATGGCTCTAAAAAGACTTTCAGGTAAGTTTCATCTGTATATGGGTGACCCTATAGCTTACATTGCCTTACAATCCTCCCCCACCCACGTAGCTTCAGAGATCTCTCAGACAAGATCAAGTAGAACCACTTAAAACAATTCCTCCACCCCATCAAGTGCCACAAAAATTGGCATTTCCTAATTAATTGAATCAAATCTCACCACCAAAAGGATCTCAGATAAGAAACAAGGACATACTACATCTCTCCACTGCCCTGATGAGATCAGACCACTGAGACTCAAGACATTTATGTACTGTGTCCTGCACTAAAGCCAGACTGATGATAAAAAAAATTCAGATGTCAATTGGTATTGGAAGTGGCTTGTTCTTATCACATCAGTACCAGAAAAGGGAGTTTAAAGACCTAGTAATCTTTTGGCCAAATGCTTTCACAAATGCAGCCAGACTGCCATGTGTTTGAGGGTAGCTGACAGATGGCTATTCCTCAAGAAGGCATTAACAGCCCTCAGCAATTACAGGTGCAGTTATTCCCTACTGGATGTTACCATCAACAAGAGGCAAGGACCCAAGTCACAGGTGACCGTGTGGACCTTCCAGAGTGACTCTTAAACCTTGAATTGGGAAACTGCATTCTTGAAGAAATAATAGTTTACTTACATATGATTACAGAACATCAGATAAATCTGTAATTAATCTGGGTTTCACACCTTTTAAAATATCTACTTTGTATTTGGCTTTTATTTATAATACATTAATTTAAAAAACTCATCTAAACAAAATAAAAACTATAATTTAATATATTATACCTAATAATAAAATCTCATCTTGTGGTTCTCTTTGTGATGAGGCTTTATATACAGGCAAGTTTAACAAATAATATAAACTGGGCTCACTTCACCCATCTGTAAAATGCATCCATCATCTCAGGAGGAAAATTATATATACTGAATAGCTCACAGCAAACACTCAGAAGAAAGACCACATGTTTAACTTACTTATGTACTTTTTTTTGGGTATGCATGTTTGATGCTGTATGACTGAAATATGACTATGTTTATCATTGTTGCTACTTCTATTATACAATTGCAACAAAATATATCATGTAAGATATCAATGGAAAAAGTTATGATTTGCTAAGTATGTTTATCTTGTTTATATCCATGTATCATCACTGTATCTGAAGTTATGAATATTGGCTATATAGATCTATATCCCAAATGTGTTTGTTCCTGGGGTAACACCTACTAGATAAAATCTACATTGAAGCCAGACAGGTTTGTGTTGATGGCCCATTAAAGACAATTAACTCTCACAATGGGCCATAGAATAAATTCATTCTGCCCAGCATGTCTTCATGTGGACACCTTAGCCTCCAAGTGGGCAATGGCTGGTCCTGTGAGTCATCAAAACCATGTAAGGGCATGTGACTGGCTCAAGTGACCCTGGTCTCCATCTTATGCCTGTAATTTTCCACAAACTGTGCTGTGAGTTTTACCATGTGCCTAGAGATTCTCTTTTTCAACCAGAGGATATAAAAGATAGTTGGATCATCTTCATGTTGCCTCTTTCCTGCTTTGCTCTCTGGACTATGGATTTACACGAAAGGAGCATTCTAATCATTCCAATCTTTTGGAAGTTACCAGAGATTTTACAAGCCAGCAGTTTATTTCATCACTGCTATAATATAAGAGCCTGATATAAGAACTTTGCAATGACTGTATGTATATTATCTATTAACAAAATTAACTCTCTTCTACTTTTCTCTTACAAATAAACCTTTAGGTTTTCGTTTTAAGGGATTGGCAGCAATGTGATTATTGGGTAAGATCTGAATTATATATCGACCTGGCTGTGTGGCTGATCTCTTGGGATCAGAAGAACCTTTCGTTTGATTAAACTGGTTTTCAATAACCACTCAACAAGTCTAGTGTGTAGGTGGTGAAATAAGCGCTGGAATGCCTAAAGAGACTGCATTTTTTACTTCAAGTCAACCAATGTGGTGAAACAGAAGTTTACTTTTGTTACTGGCCTGGTATATCGATTGGTAGAATAACCACCAGTTTGGGGTGAGTCTGCCCTATTTCTCAGCAGTTTGTCCTGAATCTGGTATTCTCAGCTGTGACCTACTGAGGCACAGTGACAGCATGTTACATTTCCTTGAGTTTTTAAGACTTGTGACTGAAGACCTGGGAAAAACCAGGCAACGTGTGACACCATGTTCCAATGCCTTTATGTACAGGCTTAACAGTTAGTCTAAATAGAGCCTACTCACTTATACAGATTGTCAAAATACAAGAAACTGATAGATTATTTTAGTACATTGTTGTTCATCTTAGGACTAATTTGCATGATACTGAAAGTTCTAGAGATTTGAAGAAGAAAGTGATCGGTATCACAGTTTTTGGGGGAGGAAGTAGGTGCATAAAGTGATTAAGGATTGTATTCAACTTCATAATACACATGTTATTCCCATCTGTTTTCCAGGCTAAAAATTAAAAAAAAAAACTTTTTAAAGCAGAGACCCTGTATCATTGCTGCTACTATTGAAGTATCATCTTAACTCAGTCAGACCTGGATTGCTTTCCCTAATGGGCACAGACTACTGCATAATTTGTTTTTGCCAATTTAATAGTGGATTTTATTGGAGCTGGATCAGACACAAACTGCTACTCTGAGGAAGAGTATCTATTAAAACATTATTTCAGCAAGTTTCACCATTTGGGCACATTTTTCATGCCATGTGTCTACCTCAAAGGTGGGGGGGTTTTTCTTTGAAGTTTAAGCAAAATCCCATTAGCTGTTACTGAATGTGAAGAGTGGATATTTTTCCTCTTCAAAAATCCTGCAACTTTTTCAGGGTGTAATGGCATGTTTGAAAAATTCAAAGTGGAAACAAGGTAGATCTTTAACTGCTAGGGTTACCAACCATAGGAACAGATTACCAAGGGAAATAAATAATTTGTCATTACTTGAAGTCCTTAATTCTAAAGGACTGGCTGTCTCTCAAAAAAGGGATACTCTAATTGAACCACTTATTCCTGCCTGGAGGAGTTCTCTGCTGCTGAAGTGAATAGTGAATGAAGATCTAGGGACTATGCTGTGCAGGAGGTAAGAGTAGGTGATCACAGTTATCCATTCTGGCCTTAAAAATCCATGAAAAAGACTGAACCTTTAAACATGAAACTTGATATGAATGTAGTCTTTGAGGTGTAGCATGGGTTTTGATAAGTCCCAGGACACATGGGTGTAAAAGGAGTTAGGAATGTTTGAAAATCCACTAGGTGATACAGCGTAGAATATTTAAAAATACATTATGTAAAAACCTGAGTATTCAATGCATGGAAAAGAGTTGTAGTGCAACACTTTGGTCCCTGTACTGCTTTACACTGGTCAGAACAGAATGAGAGAGAATCATTCAAGCTCCTCAGTGTCTACTCTTCAGTGGCCCATCTGTCTCCAAAGGAAAACAATATTCTGCAAAGGACACTAAAGCTGACCACAGTATTAATATACATGTTAAAAGGAAGTTAACTGCATACAAAGTCTAAGTCATTGAAGCTGTACTGGACCATTAGGACAATTAAATTAGTTTAAAATACAGAAAACTAAAAAAAAATTAAGTTTCAACAGAATTGATCTAAGGATGTGAGATAATGTTTTATTGTTGCTCAATTATTCACTAGTCCATAGTCATTTCCAGTGATTCTGAGCATCCACGACTGTTTGAGCTTGACACAGTTCTCCTCACAATAGTATCTGAATGCTTTACAGTCAATGGGATCTATCTATCAGGAAAAAAAAGGCCATTCAGGTGCCTAAATACAAATTTGGATGCCCAACAATAGGCACCAAAGTTGATAATGTCATCATCACTCATCTAAAGCATGCTGCAAAGTTGCCTTTCCCAACTACTGCTCATTAAGATATGTTTGTCCTTACATCCATATGCACACCTGCCCTTCTGGCTGCCATTTTGGGTTGACCTCTTTAGATGTCAATTGGCATCAACAACTTATTGTCCCTCTTTGGAAAAAGTGTGAAAGATTGAACTTTGCTTGCTCCTTCTTCTGCACAAAAGCACCAAGAGTCAATGTGATGGCTTCAAATCACTCTGTGCTGTTCCTGATAACCATGATTGCGATATAAATGCTGAGACTTCCTATTCCTGATATTTTTACTTGAATTGGGATGGAATCTTTCTCTCTTTCCTTTCCTCCAATAGGGCTTCATCGTGCAAAGTGCTGATTAACCTCAACTCCAATTAAGTGAAACAGAAGTTGCGACCACAAATGAGTGGCATACTGTTACAAAAATGTACGTGCTTGCTGTAAATCTGAATTAATGTGACAAGAGGGCACTCAGCCCCTCAGAGGATTTAGCCCTAAATGGGAGTGGGAAAGTTGCTAGGCTGCTCCCTTTCTGTAATCTTCCCACCCATTTCCTCCAAGATCCAGGACTGGATGCCTAAAAGGCACCATGCAACTGAACTAATCTCCCAACTCACCTATCCAGCCTTATTACTCCTGTCACAGGTGTGAAAATCAACATCATTGACTGCATGACCTATATTTCACCATGACAGTAAACAAAGCAACAGCTGAAAAGACAACGAAGTTGACACTCAGTCACTACCAGGTGGAATCTTAACGTGTTCATATTTACATGCATCAAAAAACCTGCTTCTCTACAAAGCAGCATTACTTCCTTTTGGAACTCTAATAGGTCAAGCACAGGCTAGTTGCCAGCTCGCTATCAACACACAGTTATTAGCTTAAGATGCTGCAGCAGTGGAACACAAAAGATCTGATGCTCTTTGATGCTGAATCCTGGTGCCTTTTGACAGGCCAGAAAACAAAGTGAATGATAGAAAATTATCTGGAATTTGAACAATATATCAGGCAGAGAAAGAACAGTCATTCTTCAGCTCTAGTTCTTATTGCATATTATTTGATACTGGCAAAAAGCCAAGCATAAATTATACACAAACTCTGGTACCTCAGCCAAACGTGGCATACAATTCTGCAGAAAGATTTGACATACTGAAATGACAAGCTGCTAAATGGAAAAGGCTAAAAACAAAACCTGTAAAAAACAAGGAGTTCTGTGTTTCTCCCTGACCAGGAAGGAGAAAAAGGTACAAGTAAATGAATATATGCATAGCAGGTCAGCCATAACCTAGGGCCCTCTAATACCTGCGTAGGAAGACTGAAAAATCTGCAAGTTTGTGTTCATGGCGCTTCCTTATAAGTGTCTTCCTTTGGAAAAGGGTGTGTGATCTACCTCCTACCCACTACTGTGTAAAAGACCAGGGGTTCCAAACCCAAAGCTTTCAGAAACTGTCAGAGGCATCAGTTCCTCATTTACAGCTCCCTTGCCTATTCTCTGCTCCACTCCAACATATCCAGGCTCCTTACTTCTGCTGCCCATTCAGCCTGTCTCTTGCAAGAACAGCACTGCCAAGGGCTTCCCTGATCCATAATTGCCCCTGGAGTACCCTATTCAGGAAATGGTAGTGTTCCTCACCTCCATCTTGAAGCCAAAAATTTAATCCATCCATAGTGACAGAATGTTAACCATGTACATCTCTTGGTGAATATGTTGACCTGTATAGCAGCCTTATAGAGTCACCAAAGGGTTATTAGCAGTACCCCAGCCTCTGCAAACTAAGCTTTTTAGTGTCCTGACAGCCAGGGGTGAGCAAACAGCATAATGTGGAAAACTTAAAATATTACAAGTAGTGCCTTGACATAAGCTATCCACCTTCACCCTTTCTCAAAGGCATCAAAATTACTCAGTTTGAAGCTGCTGCCTTGTATCCCATGCTATGTATATGCATTTCAGTTTGATTTGAAGGGATTTTCCATGAAATGCCACATACAAAAGTTTCCATTCTCACTGATGTCTCTCTAATAACATTTAGAAATTCCTAAGGCTGTAGCTGATGGGGTGGGGAGAGGGGGAGAGCAGTACAGGATCAGTCTGGCTTCCCTTTAAAATCCTAGTTTTATTCTGAATATGGTCACCAAAGACCGTATATTCATCGCAAAGTTTTCTGGAAAACAAGTATTTTCTCAAATACAACAAAACAAAATAAATTTGCATATGTCACACGGGGAAAAAAATCTTTTAAAAATGCTTTTAGCCATTCAAGATTGGCTTTGGCCAAATGACTTGGCATTAGTGCATCAGCAATTTATAAGACAGTCATGGTAATGCCAGTACTTACTGTGGCCTTCTGACAATTTGGGGAATCTGTCCATACAATTTATGAATTCTGTGTGAGATTATGACCTCTATGTCTCTTTATCACACTGCAAACTCCATTTTGAATGTGGGGGCTAGATGCCTTCTCTGTTCTCTTCACTTCCATGCTGGATTGAAAAGGCAAGGGATGGTGATAAGGACTGACAATGGAGGGTCATTAAATTGGATAGTCCTCTATTCAAATACAAACATCCTCGACAAAAGACTGACTCCCACCCAGAATAACTTGCTTGTCAGGGGAGAGGTCACCTAGCCACATGTTGAGTCACCCTAAGAAGGCTACTCCAGAAGTCACCTGACAGAGGGACTGGAAGATTATGAAAGGGCAGGAGCTGATCTAGTAAGTGTCTTCAACCATTTTTACCAGCCTACCTTAACTCAGACTGGTCCCCCAAAGACTCCTCCAAGGGAAGGGTGAATTAGAATCAGGGACATTGTGTTCAGGATGTTTGTTGTTTTCTATAAGATCTGTACTCTCTGTGTATTATTTCTAAATAAGTAAAAAGCAATGAAGTTTTAAAATCCTGTGAAAAGTAAGTGTATGTGCTATACCTACCATGTGTCCTTTGAAGAGTTAACCCCAGGACACCCATATGGCAAGAGTTCCGGGAGAGGGTGTATTTGAGCTAAGGAGCATCTAAGGGGGTCGGCTCTGGTAACGGGCTGGGCAGTTGGACCTCAAGATCTCATCTTTCAAGAAGGGGTATTAGACAGAGAATTAGCACCTCAAGAATGTGCCTAGAGACCCCAGGACAGGGGCAGTGCCTTGACATGGTTCAGAATTTAGAATCTTAAAACATTTGGAGATTCAGAAATTGCACAGCAGTCCAGTGAGTGTCCAAGTGGGGGCAGCTCAATTAGATCTGCGACAGGCCTCATGAGCTCTGACATAGCCCTTTAATTCCTCTCTCTCTCTCTACGGCACCCTTTGGGGAAATGCTATTCTCCAAAAAGGAGAAGTCACCTAATTTGCCCAATAAAATTATACTTCATGTGCAACCTTCTGGAGATCGTGCTAGAAGGAGTTGGAGAAAATTATGGTAGTCCCTACCAACAACTCCAGACCCAATGAAGGGATAAGCTAACAGCCATTTTATCTTCCGAGTGGACAAGGCACAGGATGATACTTTGCATAACTAATGTTTGATTTAGGTGGGAACAAAACTATGCAGATAAAATATCAATATATTTTAGCAACAAATTGCCTTTCAAGGAACTGTTCAGGAAAACAACTGTGCTAGTCATTACGTGGAACACATGACGTGCTGACCAATTTTTTAAAAATCTGAAAAGACAAATTACATAATCAGCTACAGTAAACACAGGAATTTCTAACAGACATTAGAAAATATACTTTATGAGTTGCAATAAAAGTTTGGTGGATTGAACTGTGGTTTCTTAAAACCCACATGGGGAAAGCAAAGTTCTACCTTCCAATAGACCAGTTTCATAGGCATAATTATCCACTTTATAAGGGAAAGAAAATAAGCATCCTGAATATCTACCTTTTGATAACAAGATTTGTTGCACAAGTAAATGGCTAACTGCAGTAATATAGAGTATAAAATATAGAACGAATTGTGCTGAAGTTGTACCAAATGGGAAAGATAAATATTCACAGTACCCAACTTAATCACATCTTCCTTAGTTTTAATTTAGCTTAGTTTAGTCTAAATTTCTGGTATTCAATAAAAGAAAAACTGTTTTTACATCATTCCTTTCCTAGCAATGAGTCTCTCTTGGTTATCTCTGCAGTATTGGTGTAGCAAGTCTAAAGTACTGGGATAAAAGTAACTGAACAAGATCCCCAGAATAGGTAACGGGCTACACAAATATACAGATGCCTTAAAAGAAAAAAGAGTCACATTCTGATGAAGATATAAAACAGTTTATGGGCACAACACATGGGGCATATCAGGCACTGTCACAATCTATTAAGGTTCACTGAAACTATTCCATTATTGTACATAAGCAGAGAGCTCAAATATTTAATAGATGTTCAAAAAAGCTTAGAATGACAGGCTTTTGCTCATGTATTATAGCTCAATGGTATAAATCACCTGAGTAGCTGAGCCTGGTGTGATAAAACATACAATTTAGAATTCCAGCTGATAGCTTCTGAGTTAATCAAGTACAGCAGATTAGTCCACTGAAAATTGATCAGTACAACAATACAGAGCATTTTTAAGTGAGCTTATTATCCCATGATTCTCACTGTTGTGTTTTTGGTTATTTAGTGGGATAGTTTCATTAAATTTCCATTTTTAAATACACGATCATGTTTCCATTCTAATTATGCTGCAAATTACTTAGCTATATTACAGTCCAAATTGCAGATTGTATGCTTTCCAGTTTAAAGTGAGACTGGAGACCGATTACTTGAACTTTATCCCCAGGATAGTAAATATTGCTATTTTATCATTAATCAATAGCAAATACTAAATACAATATTATATGTCAATATCTTCCAGTCCTATATGCACATCTTGCTGATATCATGGCATGCAACTGTCATGGCATAACAATGTAATGCTATCACACAGAGGAAGGTCTTGAAGTTAATGCATTCACAGAGGACTCTAGAGAACCGGGTTCATTTTCTGGTTCTGCTACAGCCTCCTTCTATGACTTTGGGCAAGTCACAATCTCAGGGACACTGAAGCACAGTCGGTCCAATTAGAACAGTAATACTTCCTCTGTCTGTCTTGTCTAGATAGTAAGAGATAATGTCTGCCTCCAAATAACTTACAATGTATGTACAGTGCTCAACAAAATGAGACCTTGATCTCAACTGCAACCTACTGATGGAAGAAAAAAGAACAGATATCTTCATCATTACTTTCATTTTCAAAAAGATGGAATATCAATGGAATACCAATATTAGCACAGACATCGGAATGCTGATTACTAAGAATAAGATTAACATCAGTAGGTATATTCCCTCATAAAATTATTGCTCTAAATACAAACATCTGCTAGTTAAATGCAAGGAAATTATTCCCCAAGAAACTCTATTGTCAGCAGAAGCTAAAATAACAGAATGTGCAAGGATATTTTCACAACACCCTTAATAGTGAATTACAGCCTTCTGTCTGACTTTCAGGATGGACAATACATATATATTGAAAACATGGAGAAAAACCCACCGCACACAGAGCAGTTATGAGATAAAAATAGAAGCTTTGGATGATATGCAGTATTCTACCCTTCAGCTTCCAACAAAACTGAGTGCCAGCTTTCAATCAGACATTTAATAAATGGAGAATTAAGCAAAATGTATTATATGGCTCAAGTCTAATATTAGGTTTCAGAGGAGACCTCTCGGGGTGAGATTTTTAAAAGCACTTATTGATTCTGTTCCTTATAGCTGGTCAGAAACTGGAATTTCCACTTCATGGAAAATTCTGACATTTTGAAGTTTATTTTTGTTTCGAATTAGAATGAAATGCTGAAAGTTCCTATGAAATGAAAAGTCCTAAAAATTTAGATTCAAAACTAATGTTGAATGTTAAAAAAATGTTATATATCATATAATATAAAAAGTTTAAATATATACATTTAATATAATACAGTTAATATTTCATGCAACATAAAAGTCTAAATTAAATTAATCACAATGATAAAGTCAAAACATTTCATTTTGACTATTTAAATGTTTTGACAGTATCAAATGAAATGAGACATTTCCTATAGAAAATACAGTCAAAATCAAAATATTCCCACAAAAAGTTTCAATTCTGATGAAACTGCATTTTTCAATGGGAAACTGTTTCATCAAAAATTTTGCTCTACTGCTCTCATTGAAGTCAACAATTCTCATTAAGAAAATCTTTCTATTATAGCATTAACATATTTTCTTCCTGGTTTTGTAGAAACATGGCTTTCAGTATACAGTAAAAAGAGTACACTTTATAATTCTTCCCAAATTAGAGATCTTAATCAGATTTCTGTTTTCTCAGTATGAGGGAGGTAAAGTGGAGTAGAGAATAGCACTGTGCAGACAACTGAATATTCGATTCAGATGCAGGTTTCAAAACAATTATTTTCAGGTAGACCCAAAATGAAAATGTTTTAAAATTTTCAGCAAGCTGAAATATTGAAAAAAGTTTTACTTTAGTTTTGAGATTAACACATTTTTAAACATTTTTAAATAAAATTGAGAGAAAATCCAAAATTAAATATATTTTGAAAACAAAAAATCAAAATGTCTTATTTTGGGAAGGCCAAACATACCATTCTGACATTTCCCGGGGGGAAAAAAATCCAACACCAAAACATTTTGCTGAAATCTACCCATATTTGCATGGGAGGGTGGGAAGAGGGTTAACACAAAAATTAGCTTGCTCCCTTTGATTAGAAAACTTATATCCATAACCTCTATATCTTTTCTCCTTCCCACAAAGCCAACTGGTTAATTTTTAAATTCACCACTTTTTTGTATATACCAGGATTGCCAAATAGCAAGCAATGATGCTTGTGAGTTTTTATTAAGCTGACCAACCTCCTACGCCTGGACCCATCCGAAGTTGGGGATGGGAGGGAGTGTTTTGTTTCTGGGAGTGGTGGTGTTGTTGGGGTTTTTTTGGTCCATGGATCTTACAATGGCCAGAGTCTGTTTTCAATTTTTTCCTGGCCTAATCCAAGCTCACTGAAGTCAAAGGGCCTTAAATAGGCTTTGGATCAGGCCATCAAAGCTTCTTTTCCTGGATTCTAAAACAGCAAGTTCTTTGAGGAAGAGACTATGTACCCCTACTTGTTTGTACAGTGTCTTATGCAAAGGGACTGGTTCCTCACTGGGGCATTTGGGCGCTACCATAGTATATACAAAACCAAGTATTAGAAGCACATCTTACTCCCACCTGTAAAGTGGTTTGTTTTTCACACATCTTCTAGATTCCAAATATTATCACAGTGCTTAGTTTTTAGAGGAATAAAACAATCAACATTAAAGGAACGTTTGCAGTCCATAGTTGCCTCACGTCACAGGGGAAGAAGATTTTCACAAGCAAGGAAAATGCTGAAAACAGGATTTCCCAATAAATCAGATAGAATAGACATGTATGCAATACTTGGATATCATTTGAACTAAATTACTTTTTTACAAGATTAATAAATTGGGAGCCTCTTTGTTGTGATAAGATGAGATTTTTAAAGAAATTAAAGCTAGATAAGCAAGCATGCATGAAAATAAATGAATTCCATAACGTACCCTGATTGGGAATATTTAAATTTGTTCTTAAATACGACTGAAAATAAGAATGGAAGGTATAGAAATAATATCCCTGCCAGTTTCTTTACAGTCAGGTGCATCATTTTCTTTATTGTTCACAGAAGAGCAATCACCATCAAACACCTACCATTGCTCATTCTGTCAAATTCTAACATATTGGTAATGTTTCTGCAGTCTGCTACTAACACAGAGCTTTTTCAATATACAGTCACTAGCATTAAATCCTATTTTCACCAGAGAAATTCTGTAGAGGACACTGCAACTTTTGAGATGCATTTACAGTGCTAAAGTAAACATCAGTAAAGTCTATATGTGCACTGATATCCCATCTCATCATAAATACATAACTAAAATGGGAATAACCATAGAAAACTGAATATCCCAACAATGTTTATCATGGAAATTAATAAAGCCAGTAAATGAAATGGATTTTTATGTATAATACATGCAAATGTTTTCCTATATTGAGGAAGTGGGGAAATACAGGTTCACTGACAGTTTTTTCTGTATTACAGAGAAGCTACTGATGTTCCAGGACATAGTATAAGCCATGAAGAGAGGACTTTAAGAGAATTCTCCCAATTTTAGAGAAGAATTAATTATAACAACTTTCCTGGTCTTCAAAACTACCTCTATCTACTACATCAGAAGTCCCTGAACAACATATAGAAAAAGATATGAAAGGATATATCATTCTCCAACAAACAGAAAATTATGAAAAAAAGTTTGTGGAAATAAGAAAAAGAAGTCTACCTAAACTCCCAAGTTATTCATTTTAGATGTCCTTAATTAATATAGGATTATTTATGTGACTAGGTGTTAAGCAGTGTAGACGTAATGAAAGAATACTTGCAAATCCAAATGCTGCAGAGCTGGAGGTGACCTATCATATTGTAGGTGGAAAGGACAAAACCAAAAGAAAATATCCAAGGCACAAAAGTGACATTTCCTTCCATGTTATTTTAAATATTTTATATGTATCATTTGATTTGAAGCACTCATTCCAACTTTCCTCAATGGGAAGGGTTATCTAACCTTAGTGATATGTATTGGTACTGGATCAGGCTCCAACTAACTCTTTACCAAATGCAGTACTAGAGGAAATGGGTTTAGAACTAAGCAAATCAACCAAGAGTAAAGCATAGTTATCAGTATTCCTATTTGCTGGATGGTGATATAGACTCTCAGTTTAAGTATTAGGAAACCTGGTATCAGCTTTCCTCTCCTCTGTCAAGAATAACGATAAAACACTACATATTGTCAGACCGCCACCCAAGACTACATGAGTTAGAAGAGACATCAATTCAAACAGCTTGCATCATCTGGGTAACACAGTGCTCTCCACACAAACAAAAAGTTACATCAGGAAAGTCCCAACTGTTATTTAGTTCCCATTGGTATATTTCTGAAGATAGAAATTATGCATTAAATTCTGAGTTGCCTCACAGAGATCAATTGCTTAAACACATTACTATCAGATGTCTATCATAGTAACTGAGAAGTTAGAGATGGAAGAGAACTCTTAGGTCATCTGGTCCTTTGCAACAGTGAAAAGGTAGAAGGAAGTGCTAATGGAGGAGTTGTGTCGAACTGGAGAAAGCCTATATTTGATGCTACTGAGGCAGACCATGGGATCACTTAATATTAAGGAGGCCCCAGAGTGCTGTTTTAATGGCACAGTATATTCCATCTTCATTATCTATTTTCCCAAGTTCACTCACATATACCTCGTGGCAAACCCTCAGCAAATATATAACAGATGAAAATGAATGGAATATTTGTCACATCTCTACTGTTATGTGCTTCGTTTATTTTCTTTTTAAGTGACTCATGCAAGGAGACATTCACCATTTCCCTAGGGAGTGAATTTCAGTGTAATAGCCATCACTGCTGGGAAATGTTACTTAATACTGTGTTCAGCCAAAACTTGCATTAGATCAATTCAGCCCATTGTTTTTAGGCCTACCCATAAAACAATTCCTATCCATCTTTGTTTTTTATTCTTCCAAATATTTGTAGATGGTTATGTTACCCATTAGTCATTGTTTGGCCAAGCTGTACGTACATCAAGCAAGACTGTAACTGAATTTCCTACAATGTGACAGTTCTAGTACTGAGGTGCTCAGAAATTTACAGTTTCCTAAGTGTGGTCTCACCAGTGCCATGTGAAGAGGACTTACTTTGTTCTTTGAGCTCCAGGTATGTTATATGTTTATAATGAAGCAGAAGACGCTCCCCTCCATAGCAACCCTATTAAAACCATGTCCATTTTAAAAACTGTAATTTGGTATTCAATGTGTTAAAGTAACTCACTTCATGCAATAAGACATTCCTGTTTCATGAGTCCAAAACCCTCTTCTCCATACCAGTTGCACATCCACAGGGGAGGTAGATGAAGCATTTCTAGCACAAATAACAGAAATATCCAAAATACAGGACCTGGTAATAATGGGGGATCTTAAGCAGGGCTGTCAAACAATTTTTTTAAAAAATCACAATTAATCGCAGTTTTAATCACACTCTTAAACAATAATAGAATACCAATTTAAATTTATTATAAATATTTTTGGATGTTTTTCTATATTTTCAAATATATTGATTTAAATTACAACACAGAATACAAAGTGTACAGTGCTCACTTTATATTATTATTTTTTTATAAATATTTGCACTGTAAAAAGATAAAAGAAATAATATTTTTCAGTTCACCTCATAAAAATACTGTAGTGTAATCTTTTATTGTGAAAGTGCAATTTAAAAATGTAGATTTTTTTTTTTAACAAAACTGCACTCAAACAAAACAATGTAAAACTTTAGAGCCTATGAGTCGAATCATGAAGGGGTATACGAATGTTTAGCATATCTGGCCTGTAAATACCTTGCATCACAGGCTACAACAGTGCCATATGAACGCCTGGTCTCACTTTCAAGTGACATTGTAAATAAGAAGCGAGCAGCTTTATCTCCCGTAAATGTAAAGAAACTTGTTTGTCTTAGCAGTTCGCTAAACAAGAAACTAAGTGGACTTGTATGAAGTGAACTGAAAAATACTATTTCTTTTGTTTATTGGAAGGGGACCTGATAACAGTCTTCAAATATGTTAAAAGTTGTTATGAAAAGGATGGTGATCAATCATTCTCCACATCCACTGAAGGTGGGACAAGAAGTAATGGGTTTAATCTGCAGCAAGGAGAATTAGGTTAGATATTAAGAAAAACTTTCTAACTACAAGGGTTGTTAAGCTCTGGAATAGGCTTCCAAGGGAGGTTGTACAATCCCCATCACTGGAGGTTATTAACAACAACAAACCCTGGTCAGAGATGATCTAGGTTTACTTGGTTCTGCCTAAGCACAGGAGGCTGGACTTAATGACCTGTCAATGTCCCTTCCAGCTCTATGTTTCTACAATTCTATGATCCTCAAGTTGGGATCCAATATTTTCTTCCTTTACTAATTCTTGGCAGCAGAAGGATCTCAGAGAACGTCATCTATATCAATCTTACCTTCAGTTTTTTTCTGAGATCACTGAAGTCTGCTTCTATTGTAACTGGCTCCTATACAAACTGTAATGAGCCTACTTTCCCCATATTCTTCACCATTCTTGCAATATCTCCTGCCCAGGCACCTACAGGTAAGGTCCCATGAGAAGAATTGCAACCTGTTCTGTTGTTCTCTGTCTAGGATGGAGACAGCCTAAGCCATGTTATTAACTTCTGAGTAGAGCTGGTAGGAAAACTTGTCTTCTCTTCATCCCATCACACTTTAAAATTAAAAAATTTTTGACCCACTCTATTGCTGGTTGACAAGATACTTTTTGGTGAAAATTTGTTATTTTCTTTTGTGGAAAACACCTAAATTTGAAAATTTTCAACAAGTTCTACTTCTAGGTGACTAATTGAGATCATAACCTCCTATAATACCTCTCTCTGGTGGCTCCCTTTTAATCCTTGCTGTTCAGTCACTGTTTAGGCCACCATGTGCCCTCAGTCTCTTCTCAGTGTGGTTATCCAATAATACATCACATGGATGTAATATATTTTGCTAGTACCTAGGATGAATGTCCTCATAGGAGTTTTCCCTTCTTCCAGCTGAATTTATTCTTTATCCTTCACATATAGACATAAAAACCAGAGTCTCTACCTCTCACCTCAGTCCTGGTGGTGGCCCCCTTCATGACCTTACTCAATTCTCCACATGTTCTCAGCTGATTTTGATGCCCCTCACCTTCCGCTCTAGAGTGGAAACTAACTGGCATCCCACATGTACATATGACCCTGCTCTCCTTCAGACAGAAACAGGAACATTGCCATATACAGAAAGTTCCTTCATCTATGGTTCCCATTTATAGAACATAGTCCTTCCATATAGCAATAGGAATGTGTTCCTTTTCCCACTCAGGCTAATTAGGTCTTTTCAACAGCTATTCAACATTCCAATGGATGGTGGGGGTTTTTTTCAGTGGTCTCCTTCTCTTTTCAGAGCCTGTCGGTAGTATGAAAATCTCTTCCTCCTGCTTCTGAGAGCTTCCACAGGAAAGTTTGTAGCTTGCTAGATTTCATGGGCCAAGGCTATAATAACAATCTCAGCTCTGGTGAAGCACCAGAATGGGTTACCTAGGGAGGTGGTGGAATCTCCATCTTTAGAGATTTTTAAGCTGCGACTTGACAAAGCCCTGGCTGGGATGATTTAACTGAGGTTAGTCCTGCTTTGAGCAGGGGGTTGGACTAGATGACCTCCTGAGGTCCCTTCCAACTCTAATATTCTATGATTCTATTTACATTCACTAATAAGTGCTCATTTACCTTCCAAAAAAAGCATATTAAAGAGTTCTAAGAAGAATCAGCTCCCCGATGAGCCATTCACTGCTCTAAGTACAGATTCTGCACTTGATTCCATAAAGCTCTTAATAAAAATAAAATCAATCTCATCTTCCTGCTTGCTAACTTTAATTATTGTTTTCAACTGTCACTTCCATCAGTCACTCAGCCCCCATGAATTCCCACTCACACTATATTCCTTATTAGGATTATATTTCTTTCCTTGCAGAGTTGGCATTTCACTATACTCCTTCCTTTCCAGGTTCAAGGTGACTATAGTCTATAGGGGATAAATCTTTAAAATTTCCCAGTGAAGGCCAAACATTGGAAAGAATGTCTGACAAAGTATTCAGAAATGAAGCCCTTGTCTCCAAAGAAAACAGTCTGAGAATCAAAGTAAGGAGGCTATATTGCTAAAATTGTATCAAAGTTCAGGCTTATAATTATTAGGAGTATAATAAACAGCTGTTGTCACGCCAGATAGCTCCCAATAACTATTATAAATCTACCATTATTTTCATAGAGGAAAAGGCAGAGA
Source organism: Emydura macquarii macquarii (assembly GCF_026122565.2). Classification (NCBI taxonomy): domain Eukaryota; kingdom Metazoa; phylum Chordata; order Testudines; family Chelidae; genus Emydura; species Emydura macquarii. The sequence goes on along the minus strand of NW_027132983.1, from coordinate 4,281,008 downwards.
GACCTGTCATGCCCAGTTCTATATCAGCTTGCTATGTTTGAGCTCAAACAGGTGTTTCTCCAATAGAAATGCTTCATCAATTCCCACTCCCCATACACTCCAGTAATGATAGCATCTTTTAGCATTTAACTGAAGTCTGAATTCCCCTTACATTCCAGGAGGTCAAATTAAAGTCAGTCATTTATACAAATCATACAGAAAGCAGAAAAAGTCAACTGAATTTTAATGAAAATGAAAGGCTGTGTAGGCAGGAAGATCTAAAACGTTCCCCCTCACTTGTTTTTCTGAACACAGAAGTCAGTACAATATGTACTCTCCCTTTAAAAGAATGAAAAACAAAAGCAGAAAATAAAAATGTAATTCAAAATAGTCCCCCCAAAAAGGTAAGAGGCAAGAGAAACATACCCTATCTTTATTCAAGCCCAAAGTTAGTTATTAAATATTATGCAGGGTTATATAAATATATCATTCATATTGTGCTGTATTTTTAAAGCCCTGAAGAAATATAGACCAGTGTTCAGCACTTTTGTGAGGTAAGCAAGAATCAGCCCTATTTTACAGATGGATTAACAGAAGTTAATGACTTACCTATGGTGACACAGGGATTCAGAGTCAGGAACAGAATTCAGAAATTCCTGAGTCTACGCCCCATGCTCAGTTCAGCTAGACCACACAGCCTTCACACAATATTCAGACTACACAATACTTAGGCTGCATAATACCAGAATGCCACATGTGCCTACTGTAACACCCACTTATATAAAAAAAAGTTAACCAACCAACATGATGGTTGTGATTTTACATATTATGCACATTCCTGCATGCTAAGGCTGCACAGGGGCCTACTTGGTTCCTGGTGTAAAACAGAGCAGCCTAGGGCACTGTCCACCCTGTCCCCTGTGGGGCAAGTTGGGGAGTGTAGCAACACTGTGTTTAGTGTTTGCCTGACTGTCCTTGACCTCAAGACAGTATGGCTCAATGGTCAAAGTCAATATTACAAACCTGGGGATCAGAGCTGCAGGTCAGTGTAACACACAAAAATCATAAGTCTGGAGGGAGAGGTACCAGTGCATGATCTGCAGGTTTGTCTTCTTCATGATAGGTAACCATCTGAGGGGTGCATGATCGGTAATCAACCTGAAATTACTTCCAAGCAGGTAACAGCGCAAGGCATTGACGGCCCACTTTACCACCAAGGCCTCTTTCTCTATTGTGGAATAATGTGTTTTCCAGGGGAACAACTTGCAGCTTAAATACAAAATGGGGTATTCTTCCCCCTTAGTCTCCTGAGAGAGGACAGCTCCTAGTCCTACCTCTGAGGCGTCAGTTTGGAGCAGGAATTCCCTTGTGAAATCCCAGTGGATGAGGACTGGTTTGTGTGCTAGCCATTTCTTCAGGGTCTGGAAGGCCTCTTCACATTTGTCAGACCACTGTACTTGCTGGGGCTGCAAGCTGTTGGTCAGGTCAGAGAGGGGTGCTGTGATGGTCGCAAAGCCAGGCACAAAGTGCCTATAGTACCCAGACAGCCCCAAAAATTGGTGCACCTGCTTCTTTGTCTTTGGTCTTGTGGCATCAGATAGGGCCTACACCTTATCAATCAGGGACTGTAACTTGCCCCCTCCCATGGTAGATACCTGAGGTAGGCCACCTCCTCTTTCCTAAGATGGCATTTAGTGGGGTTAGCTGTGAGGCCAGCATCTCAGAGGGCCTTGAACACCCTGGCAAGGTGTTGGAGATGGTCTTCCCATTTGTTGCTGTAGACCATGTTGTCTATATAGGCTGCCGCATACCGGTCGTGAGGCTGCAGCACCTTGTTCATCCATCTCTGGAAGGTAGTGATCACTCTGTGCAATCCAAAGGGTATTGTTACAAACTAAAAGAGGCCATATGGTGTGGGAAAGGCAGTCTTCACTTAGGAGTTTGGCGTCAGGGGTATTTGCCAATATCCTTTCGTTAAGGTTGAGTGTTGACAGGTGGCTCCCCCCAGCTTGCCTATCCCTCCTCCCATCAGCTGCCAGGTAGTCCTTCATCAGTTCTATGGCCTCCACCAGTGCCACTGGTCGATGCCACTGCACCCATTCCTTCCACCCAGCTGGGAGGATTTTGGTAAACTGTTCAAGGACTACAGTCTCTGCCACCTGGGCCGCCAACCATTTCTCCAGCCCCAACCACAGCAGGCACTGTCCTGCAGTCGTTGAGCAACCGCCCGGGGCCTTGCCCCCTGGGGTACCTTTCCTAGCAGTTGCGTCAGCAGAATATATCAGGGTTAATCCCAGTCTGGTCCAGGGTGGCACCCTTCGCTCTCCAATAATCCAGGGCATCCTTGGGATCCTACCTCTGGTAGGCTGCCTGAGCTGGTGTCATCAGCTATCGGGCTAACAAGGTGGCCCAGTGATCTGTTGGCCATCTGTCTCACTAAGAATACTTTGGAGTTGTCATCGGGCCCCATTTTTGACAACACATAATTGGCCCCATTTTATCCAGATCTGTCCTCCACACGTGCCAGAGCCACCCAATTATTAGAGTTAAAGCATAACATGACAACAAATCACAAGGCAGTGAATCGGAGTTAAATATAAAAAGACTTGTAATGTACTGCAAGAGCCAATACAGCCTCACCGCAGAACAACAGCATCAAATTTTAAACCAGTGAACAATGACTGATGGTGTTATCTCAGGTAGCACTCAGTTACTCTTGGTACCATATCTAGATGCAGTACTTAAGCACTGAAAGAAGCAAGCATTAAAGGACACTGAACCTGGCATTTCACTCAACATAATAGAAAAATTCTAAAACTCAGGAGATGCCACAAATCACTGAACTTTTTTAGTCTTCCAGCTTTCAGGGGAAAAGTTCTGTATTCAAGCAGGTTCTCTCAGGATTTGGATGGCCATTTCATGATGCAATCAATTTCTCTGGTGGAGTGTCCTTATTTAGTGAAGGTGGTTTTAAGTGTGTTAAGGTGTATATCCCGGACTTTCTTCTTGGAACATGCTCTGTGGTATCTTAGTAGGGTTTTGGATGGTTACGAGGTCTGTGAAGATAGATGTGGTGATCCGTGGGTTTCTTATATACAGCTTTCTGTAGGATTCCATTGTTAACGCTGATTGTGGGAAGTTGATGCTAGTGTAGGAATCTTCTAGAAAGAGTTTAACGGATGGGTGGTGGTTGCTGAAGTTTTGGTAAAAATATATGAAGGAATTTAGGTCATCTGTCCAGAGGATGAAAATATCATCAATGTATTTTAGGCATATCATTGATTTGGTGGTGCATTTGTGCAGAAATTCTTCTTCAAGGTGGCCCATGACGAGGATGACATATTGGGGAGCCATCCTAGCATGCCTGGCTGTTCCCATGGTTTGGATTAAGTGTTTGTTGTTGAATGTAAAATTGTTATGGGTGAGGATGAAATGGATGAGTTTGGGGTGGATAGCTGAGTTTTGTCCATTACCTTGTAAGTATTTGAGGCAGGCAGCGAAGATTTCATTGTGGGGGATGTTGGTGATATCCATAGTGTCAAGGTCGGCATTCTGAGAGAGGCTGTTAATGTTGTGGAGTTTGTGCAGGAAGTTGGTTGTGTCCTGGAGGAAACTGGCCTTTTGTGTGTTTACTGGTTTGAGGATGGTTTCCATGAGGCCTGATATTCCTTCAAGAAGAATGCCATGACCAGATATGCTGGGCCTGCCTGGGTTCCCTTGTTTATGTATCTTGAAAAGCATGTTTAAGGTTCCAGGGGTGGGTTCCTGGGGGATAAAGTTCTATAGTTTCTCTTGGAGTTGTTTGCAGAAGGATTTGGTGATATTCTTATATTCCTGGGTAAACTGTAGTGTCTGGTTTCTTTGAGTTTTTCATAGTAGGAAGTGTCCGAAAGTTCTCGGTTGGCCTCTTCACAGACCAGGACACACCAATTCAAAGCAGCACCAGACCCTGCTAGAACAACAGATGCAAAACCTGTAGACATATCTCCACTGCTACAATGATCAACACCCCACACAACACAACTTTCAAGATCCCTGGCTCCTACCCATACCTATCACAACATGTGGCATACATTATCCAGTGCACTAAATGTCCCACCAACAACTATGTGGATGAAACCAAACAATCACTACGCTTTCATAGGCATCCACATAGAAAAATGATAAAAGACAAAAAAAATACCCTAACACCTGTGGGTGAACATTTTTGACAAAGTGATCACTCTATACCTGACCTCTCAGACCTCCTCCTCAAAGGAACCTTGCATAACACCTTCAAATATGCAGGTGACCTCACTAATATCTGTTCTACTAGGAAATACCACATGAACAGATTTTATATATTAAAACCAAAATACAGACTGAGTCCTTAAATAAGCAAACCAGCTGAAATGCAAGATAGTTTTTAATTTCTTTCTGCAATACAGTAATAAATTGCCAATGGTACACTGCCATGTCTCAGAATGCACACCAAAATGCAAATAGCTTTTGGCTTACAATGGTTCACCACCAGATAACAGTGTCGTCATCACATAGTGTGGGTATTGGGGGGGTTACTAGACAAAGTAAATAGAGACAATTGGTGGGGGGAACTGAGTTTTTCATTGCCTAAGAGGGTAACAAGTGTTTCTTTCTTTCCTTTCTTCTTCTTCTTAACTGCGTAGCTCTGCTGTTGGACTGTAGTGTTGGCAGCAGTTTCAAGATTTTCAGCATCAGCTAATCTTGCTGCTGCAAAACTTTTTTGATGCTTCATATGCTCATGAAAAGAGATTTGCTGGTACAGTAGTCATTAAACAGTAGGTAATAGTTACCACACCATGGTGACTAAAGTACCACAGTTATTTTCCTACAGCTAGAGACAGTTATGATGTGGAAACTTTCAGTAAAAGTTGACTTCCCTAATAACTACTGTAACTGTCTAAAGTAAGGAATATTAGCAAAAAGTATCATACAAAATGCATTTTATACTTGACAGATCGGCATTTCCACTTCATAGTGAAGTTCAGCGACACGGGAATATAATGTGGGGCTAAGGGGTTATTCTAAGAAAGAAAAGAAAAAAGACCTAAAGGGGCTCTGAAATCTCACCAGAAAAAAATCCATTGGATATAGTTGATGCCAGATGACCAGAGCAATCAAACACATGGTTCTCCTTCACTCTATGCTACATTTCACCACCTTGTTGAATATCTCATGGCATCATGATGAAAGAGAAGAAAGAAGATGGCCAAACATCCATTCTGGATTTTTTTTTAATCTAGAACTAGGAGATTCATATAATTTTGGCAATACATCTTGTATGACCCATACCAATGTCATCATGCTGCATCAGACATGAAGATCTTCACACGTTTAAAGAAATATTTAAAATTGTAAATGAATGCTGTAAGTGCATATGATGCTGACTTTAGTAATCCAGTTACTAAAAATAAATACCATTAGTTTGTTTCAAAAGGAACCAATATTAAAGTAGTCGCTTTGGAACAAATGGAACTATAAAAAACAAGCTTTTAAAATAATTTGATGGATGAGATTATCAAAAATAAATTTTAAAATAGATTGCTTTTCTGACTACTACACTTGCGTTCATTGACATAAGAAACAGGAATAATTAATGGATTTGGCTGCTTCTCTCCAGGGATGAAGATAATTGATCTGTGGAAGAAAAAAAAAGGCCTTTATCTAGCATAGATACAGTATACAGAACAGCAGATGGAAAAAATCTGAGAGATCCTTTTGCTGGCATGTCTCCAGAACTGCTTATCAGCTCCCATGGCTGAATTTTCAGTTAACTGAAAGCTGGTGGGTTTGAGATGTTGAGAATGATCATATTCTCTTTCTTATATGAACTAAAATGAATTTATTTTTCTGTTGCTAGTATGATGACTGTAAGGAGTGTACCCACTCAGAAAGAAAAAAAAAAGGTTAGAATTTCCTTCTCTGGCAAGTGCTGTTCTTTTACCCATCAGGGCCAAAGAAAATTGTTTTGTTTATAGATGTATGTAGTTATAATAATAATAAACACAAAATCATTAGCCTGATAACACATGAATCATAGGCATAACAAAAGTGCAGCTTCTAGGATTTAGCAACTTCTTACCTAAAATGTTCTATAACAGAATAGTTCTTGAGGCATAAAAACACCTGTTTTAGAGTGTAAAATAGATGGAAGTCATTTAATGACTAATAAATACACTTTTGTAGTTAGTTAATGGCATTATTAAAATCTCTGTCATTAACTCTTTAAACTGAAGCTGTGAAAATACAGAATTGAGCTAAAATTTTAAAGTGGGTGCCAAAAGATATACTGAGTCCAAATTTGAGCACCTAAATGAGTACTCCGATTCTCAAACGTGATGAACACTCAATAGCTCCCCCCTAAATAATGCATCATAGTAAATGAAGATATTATGAATTCTATTTGTATTTTCTTTTCAATATTACAATGCAATGTAATGTGAATCTACACTTTTTTCCATGGGGACAGGAGATTTCATATATAATGTGCCCAATACCGCTGCCTAACAGACAGAACTCGTGCTGTTGAGCCTTTGAAAGTGGGCTAGGTTAAATGGAGAATATGGAACAATCCTTGAAGCCCTTGAAATATTTTTAATGTATGTTAGGTGGAAAAAAATATCAACATGAGCTTAGGGTTATTTCACACTTGAAGTCCAGGTTCTGTGAGTCTGAAAATGAACATTGGTACTAACTATATCACCACTCGGGTTCCAGTGCGCCTGTGTCTATTAGGGACGTAAAAATTAGCTTAATTAAAAATAGAACATTTAAATGGTTAAATGCTGGGGTGGGAGCCATGCTGGACTCGGCTTCTCACGGCCAAGTGAGAGCTACCTAGCTGCAGCTCCTCCATATCCGACCGTAGTAACTGGTCAGCTCTCACTCGTGCAGAGCTGAGCCGAGCCCAGCTGCAGCTACCCTCCCCACCACACTGGGCTCTATGCCTTCTCCCCACTCATGGGGAAGCTCGTGGGGATCTGAGTCCAGCTGCAGCTCACCCCCCTCCCTCCTGCACTGGGATCCGCACCTTCCTGCCGCTTGTGAGGAGCTGAGTCCAGTTGCGGCTCACTCCCCTGCATGGTGCTCCAGGCCTCTCCACCTCTTGCAGAGAAGCTCATGGGCAGCTAAGCCCAGCTGCAGTTGACCCCCCGCCGTGCTGGGATCCACACCTCCCCACCGCTCGTGGGGAGCCGAGCCCAGCTGCGGCTCACCCCCCACTCTGGGCTCCGCGCCTCCCTGCATCTTGTCCCCCACTGGATTCTAGGCTTCCCTGCCAGCCCAGCTGCTGCTCTCTTCCGCCCCCCAGTTTGAATGGTAATCAGCAGTTTAAAATGTTTAAACTGCTGATTACCGTTTAAACGGTTAACAGTTTTACATCCCTAGTGTCTATGTATACTTTTTGCTAGCAAGTTCCTCTCTCAGGCTGTAGGTACTTTTACAGGATGGCCTTGTAGTACTAGATAAGATACATTTTATGGGAGTGGCACAATATTTCAAGTACTGTAGCAGAAAAGTGCATCTGCAAAGAGTAAAAAGATTATTGCTTTTCCTGTAGCAGTGAATAAAACCATATTTTATTCTTAGAAATAATATGATAGTTATTCACCTTTCAGAATGCACAGGAAGACACTTTTGCCAAAATAAATAAGAAACTATTGAAAGGAATCAAACAATTTCTTTACCAGTCTGGAATCCATTTACTGAAGGAGATACAACACCATGAAGGGGTCTCAACTCAATTCACTAATGGCATGAAATCCATTCAGACAAGTAGCAAATTGGAAATAAGACACACTTATTTGACTCACATAGGTATGTTATGCTATCACTTATTATGCTATTTGCTATAGAGTATTTTTAAAAAATAAACTCTGTGGTTTAATACAGATTTACATTGCTCTGGTCAAATAGTGCCTGTAACGGGGTGGGCACCTCTCGCAAGTGCTCATGCCTGCAGCTTCTCAGTTTGTGATAATGGGGTGGCACCCATCTCATGCGAGCGCCCTTTGATCGAGTGCGTTCCACTCAATTCATGGAACTGGGTGGCACCCACCTCTCACAAGCACCCTCCTCCCCCTTGGACAATGGTTTCTTTGACAGGTCTTCAGTGACTCACCCCTCTGGCCGAGTCAGACACACGGTCTGTAGGTGGAACAGAACAAACCCCTTCCAGTGTATACAGTCTTTATCTTCTGCTGGCCCTGGTATGGGGCCATACTTCCAGGGCTTCCTCCCTGGAGACACTGTCTTCCTGTAGTCCTCCCTGGGCTCAGTCCTTGCTCAGTCCCAGCAGCTGGCCAGGAGCTCCTTCTTAGCTCCCCCGATCCCCGCCCACACTGAGTTGTCTGTGGTCTGGCTGCTCTTTCAGCCAGCCATGAACTTGGTCCTCTCTCTTCCAGCTCCAGGCAGTAACTGACTGACTCTGTCTCTGCTACACATTTTTGTGTGGCCCTCCTGGCCCCTGTTTGGCTACTTCCCCTACAGCCACTCTAGGCCCTTCTCCTCTCTTCCAGCTGGGGGCCTCTGGGCCTAGTCCACGCCGTTACAATACCCATTAAATTATTTGATGAGAATAAGCATGTGCTATCACAAGGTAAATAGCAGGGGTAAAATGGGGTTAGTATCAAATCACAGCTTCATTTCGGAAACCAAAATATAATCTAGTCTTCTCCTGGTGTCAGTAAGGGGGAAAAATGACTTGCCAGAGTTATGAGGAACCTAAGACTACAGAAAAGATGCAAGAAGTAAATGTCTGCTCTAATTTTTTATAGATTTAAATGAGGGTTTGCTTAGGTGCTTCAGATTGCAGGATCATAGCCTTAGATTCTAAATTCTTCAGCAGAAATGGGAAATGGGAAAAGTTCATTCAAATATTTATTATTATTAACTTAAATATAGTCTTGATGCTTGACATTTCAAAAGTTAGATGTTAAGAAGCCATATTGGGTCCTCGGTCACCCAAACCCAACTTCGATGGTCATCAGTGGGGAGCAACAGGGCTATTTCAAGGGCACAAAAGGGCCCTATTTGTTTACAGTATGATAGTGAGCATAAGTCCAGTAGAATAAAATATAATTATTTAGAAAAAATAAAGACTGAATTCTCAGAATCAGATGATGGAGAGAACACAATTTCTGATTAACAATAAGAAATAGCCTGTGGCCAACCCCAAGCATTCAAAAACCACTTTAAAATAATGGTATTTTAAAAGAATAAATTTTGAGTTCTTTTTAACTACTTTATGCTTTCTGAGCCTTTATGGTGAACTTGCTTTATGTTTTCAAATTTTTCTCTACAACTGTGAGGGATAGAAACTTGATTTTTTTTTTTAATGAAAGCTGAGATTCTTATGCAATGTATTTTTTCCAGTATCTGGGGAGGACAGGGGGCTGTTAAGAAAAACACCATATCACAAGGTTTGCAATAAAAAATGTAAGAGTTGGCAATACTGATTTTATTGGGAGACTAAAGAGTCAACACAGAGATGTATCCTAACTATATTACAATTTGTCCCTAAAAACCTAATATGAAGCACTCAACAGAAAGTTAGAGAAGCAGAAACCAACTGAATTCTACACACTGCAGAGCTAGTTTCCTCCATTCCCCTGTAACATAAGTAGAGTTACCTTGAGAATTTCTTCCTCCCCATTGCCTGAGTTTTCTCTAGTTTCAGGGGTTCAGGAAGGGCTAGCAGTAACTGCAGGAGGATGCCATCATGTGAGTAGGCCTGCAAGTAATATATAGCCTTACTCATCACCATACAACAGCAGAAATGCAGTATATCAATTTCTCAGAAAATGGGAAACTGCAGAACGTTAGTTTTATGGATTTTGTCATTTCTCTTTTCCTTTGTGCCTGATGTGGGTTACCCCTTACTTCCTGCTGACCAGATGAGGCTAAGATGACAGATAGTTGTAATAGTTAAAATTAAAAAAAAAAAAACACACACACACACACAAAGAAACCAATGGGAGGGGGATACACCATAAGAAGATGGAGGTTATCTGAAGCCAAATGCCTCTAAAGTTAATCTTATCTCCCAAGACAAGGTAGTTCAGACCACAGCTCCTCAAGGCTAGAGCCTTAGCCAAACTAGATTGAGAGTTTATAGCTCAGCCCTGTGTAAGGGTGGAACACAAAACTGTGCCAAGGGTGGACGAGGTCCTGAAAGAACTGTGACTGACATGCCTCTTCACAGTTCTTGCTGTGAACCAAGTGGATACAGCAAAGAGTATGTTGCATCAACCCCATTATTAAATGCACCATAGACTCTTGATCCTCCCACCCACAGAATCAATCTCAGGGTAGGTTCTGCCTTATGTCCTTTGGTGCATAGAATTGCTTCCCAATCCAGACCTTAATATTTAGTACAGACATAATTTACACTACTGCAGTGTGATTTGTACTGCTGGAACCTACCCCAGTTTCAACTGGTGTTAAGCTACACTGTAAAAAATTTAGCTGTACTGGTGTAAATAGTTGTGGTGATATACAGAACCCCTGAGGTATCACCTGGTAGCTGAGATACCACTGAGCTCTCTGTCTCACCAGCTTGGGCTCCCTCTCACACTGTGATATCGTAACAAGCCACAAACTCCTGGCAGATTTTGCACTTACACAGCCCTGCACAGGCAGCTCAATTAATGCTTTCCAGCCACTCATGAACCCACAATAAAGAAATCCCAGCTGGCTCCTCAGCCCAGGACCACACCCGTCCACTCTGGCCAAAAAGCCTGCCCAGAGTAGATTATTATCCAGTCCGCCCTTCCCTCAAAGTGAAAGGATTATGCACTAGTCTTTTTAACTGAACAATTTGTCTAAACACTTCACTCAAAGACACATTGGTTAAGATAAACATTAAAGAAGCTTATTAACTACAGAAAAATAAATTGTAAATGATTATAAGTGGCAAATGTAAAGAGATTAAAAGAAGATACTAAATGAAATAAACACAATGTCATAGTCCAAATTCTACACACTAACAAGCTCTTGAATGAGCAATGTCTCACTCTTGTTAGCTGATACAAGCAGTTTCTTAAATGCAGGCTGGGCAACCTTCCCTGCCTAGGACTCCCCTCCCACCTTTCAAAGTCCTTTGTCTTCCAGACTACCCTTCAGGTGCTCAGTTGTATGGGAGTGGAACCAAGTGATGATGTCAGTTATGAAAATACTGAATATTCAAATTTAATTACTTGAGATATCAGATTGTTCTGCATTTTGGTAAGATTCTTGGCTAAACACGGTGCCATTTTCCCAGTAATAAGATGATTATAGTACCCTCCAATTTTTATTCATCTCCCTTTCAGTCTTCTTGTCTGCCTTTTTAATGTAATTTACCTGGCAAATATTGAACAAGGTATCAAAATTACCATGTAGCTTTGTAAAAGATAAAATCATTAACTCGAAATCACTGAAAAGAAACTGTTAGAATGTAATATATTACCGCATTTGGAAACAATTGGTTATAATGACTTTGGCTTATGTCTAACAGATATTTTAGTCCCATCCAAATCCCTTGTTGAATCTTCATTGACTTTATTCTCCATTGTACCTAGTCCTGCAGTTACTATCAGAAGTTTGAGATGGGCAAAAGGACAGAACATTTTTTCCATCCCTAATCTTTGACTTTTTTCATTAAAATACAATGAATAGTTTTGATCACCTAGAAATAATGACTATAGGAGAGCTACAAACAATTAATCAATATGAAATGCTCCTATTATGAACTACACCCAGACTATTTTTCAAAGGCTTTCTTCCTTGTATAGCATAACTTGACTGAAAGAAACCAATATATTTTGTCATTTTTGGCATTCTTACACTGGATGTGAGCTTTAAAATCTTCCCATCTGAAACTAAAGAATTAATTTCAGTCAGAAGTAATGATGTAGTTCATTTTTATATTATGCCAAAAAGAAGTTCTACACTGGAAAATAAAATGAACAACAATGAACATTTATAAAATATATATAAATTACAATATAAAATTACATTTATCAGAACATGTTAAACTGCTGGGTCACTGATCTAGAATTCCACTGACTATGAATTATTATGTACTCCTGAGGAGAGCATGTCAGCTTTGAAAAACAAAACAAAATCCCAAACCCTCCAAAAAACCTGGTCAATTCTGCATTATTTTTTGCAAATCAGAGTTCTGTGAGTTTTCAGTGGCATAGGGGCTGAGCACTTCAGAGGGCCGCTCAGGGGACTCAGGGGTTGGTGAATGCCTATCCCTAACCTATGAACAGACTGCAAAGCTGAGGAGGCCTGGAAGGCAGTGTTTGTGTTGCCAGAGAGTGGTGGTTTCAGGTTGCTGATCCATACATAGAAGGAACAGACAAATCTTCCTCATGGAACGGGCAAGTAGTGGTGAGGTGTCTCACAACCTGGGATACTGCTGGAAGTGTCACAACTGGACACACTGCCATGATCTAGCAAAGCACTTAAGTATATGCCTCACTTCAATGAGATTACTCATGTGCTCAAAGGTAAGCATGTGCCTAAATGCTTTTTTGACTATGGTTTAGATAATGAAATAATACAGCATTGGATAAACAATTTTTTTTAAAATGTCAGAAATACTTTAACATGGTGTGTGTGTGTGTGTGTGTGTGTGTGTGTGTGTGTGTGTGTGTGTGTGTGTGTGTGTGTGTGTGTGTGTGTGTGTGTGTGTGTGTGTGTGTGTGTGTGTGTGTGTGTGTGTGTGTGTGTGTGTTTTTTACAAAAAATGTAATTTGGTTTTGCTGGATGTATGCTGCATACCGTACTGAAATGTTATGCATGGAGACTTCAGCAGGACTAAGAATGGGGAAATTGAACGTGGCCAACTAGCAAATGTCTTTTCTTCCCAGCAAATGTTCAAGTTAAAAGCCTTTGCCAGCACAAGGTAAGTCTGTCAAGTGACACTTGTGCATCACTTATTTTTTATTACAAAATAATCTATTGTTATGTGTAGCCTGTGAGTGAGACTAATTCAATTCAACTACATAGGGCCACAGTAATTTCAATAACATTTTATTCACCAGTATCAAAGAGATGCTACTGATAATTTAAACTATTATGGACATTGGTACCTTTGTAAGCAGTTTCAGTCTCTGCACAGAGTTCAAAGACTGAACCTCCATGGAGACTTCACTACCCTTTCATATCCTAGTCAAAACTAAAATCCACTGATGTAACAAGGTGGGGAAATTTGCCCTGTTTCTGACCATACTGTATTTATTCTATGGGTATCTAGAAGATTTTGACCACCCTTTCAAAAACAGTAAATTAAACTGGCAGCTATTAGATCATTTGTTTTTATGTGCATATGGGACATTAGTGCATATAGAATAAAAGAAAAATCTGAAAGGCCAAAGATCCATTTGTTCACAATTTCTTTTACAGGCAGTTCCAGATGCATGTATGTGTCAGAAGTAAAATATTGACTATATTAGGTGTTCAGGAGATTGGGTAGGAGTCAGCTGTTCTAAAATATTGTATTTAAAAACAATTCCTCTTACTGAATGATTCCTACTAAAATCAGACTTTATGAGTCAATTTATTTTTATATGAAAGACTGTATAAAAGGCAGTTTTGTCAGTCCCCATGGTTTAACTATTTTGTTGCATTTTAATAGTAATAGTGCAATCCACATAAATAGTTATCTATATCATCTTTACAAAAAGAACACTGATTCCATCTATTTAAGTTTACAGAATAGTCTGTAACTGTTAATGTTAATCAAATCTTGTGTCTTAAACCATTAACATTCCCTCAATACCTCAATTATGAACAACAACTAGGATATAGTAATTCTTCTTGAGATTCATAGGTAAATATTTTTAATTATCAGTCCATTTTGTGGAGAGGGTGGGAGGAAGAATAGTAAAAAACTGAATGTGTGAGAAATGTTGCCAAGGTATCTTTAATACTTCAGTCTTAGTGTTATGCCTTTTGCCTTTTAACCAAGTGTTTTGAAGTAAGTAATATTTCTGAGGATGAGCTTTCCAGAAGGTTTCATAGCTTGTCATTAAAGTGCTACTATATAAGTAATAGTTGGGGTCAGCAGGCAAAACAGAGGTATTGTTAAATTAGATGAATGAACCATAGTAGCAGAGATAAAAATCTCACTGTATTTTGTATGAAATATACTTTGGAGAGAAAGGAGATGTCATATATGGATGTGTATGACAAGACTGGAATAGGTTTAGTTTCCAAGAATGACAGGCATAGTGCACAGGAGACCAGCCATGGGCACATAACAGTCCATCAACAAACACAGTATGCACTGTGCATACAAGAATATTCCAGCTAATCAAAATCAATTCTGTTTTTGCTTTAGACTCAGATGTATTTTGGCATTATTTCTCTTCACAGAATATGTTTCATACTGCATGCTGTTTCATAATGAAGATCTGAATTGCAGACACACAAAATGAAAACAATAAAGCAGAACAAACAACTTTGATTAACTTTTTCAAATGTTATGTTGACATAAAAGTGTTCAGCACTCACAATATTGCATTTAAAAAAAAAATCTGTTACTGCAACATAAACAGGGTTCTGAGAAGGGAAGGCACAGTGCAGACAATCCACTACACTGTTCTCATAGTGATTCCAAAACCACCATGAGGAACAAAAATTTCTTTATGCATTCACCACTGGAGAGGTGTAATATGAAGTCCTCAGTATAAAGCATACCCAGATACTGGGGTGATGATGGTGATTACTTTACCAGGATCCAATCAAGGTCAAACACATTTTCAGTTTACAAGTCCAAACAATTTACCTATGTACCTTGCTGAGCTCTCCTCTCCATGCATATTTTATCGGTGTGGGGAGCTTCATGAATTAAAAAAAAAAAAAAAATCTGTAGCACTAGGTTTTGTTGTTGTTCTTAAGGTGGTATAGTCCAACATGGAAGTAACAGTGAGAATCCGGGGAGATGGTGGGGGAATTTCAATTATATGTAACATCTAATTAAGTTAGCTGCAGTTTGTGAAGGGCTAGCAGGGAAAAGGAATCAGCCCAACGCTCATGAAAAGCTATTTAGCACTCCAATGGGCAGAAACTGAGTCATTGAGGTCTCAATTTTATTTTGTGCTTCCCTTCTATTACAGCTTACTGGAGTGTTCAAGAACTCCTTTTGTTTCCCTCCACAACTTACACGTGGAAGGAGCTGGCGGATTTTAACCATCTCTGCAGTCACTACTGATTATGTCAGGTCAAACAAATTCTTCCACTTTCTTCTCTCCTTTTTACTCTGCTTTCTCTAGGTCTAATTCTTCTCTAAAGTTACTTAATTAAGAATTCACTCCCCTTTCCTTGTGTTGTGGGCTCTTATTTTCTTCTAGCATTCCGTCGTCCCATTTCCCTTATTATAGCTTCTGTTTCCAGCCTTCATAATCTTCTCCCTTTACCCACTACCATACATGCCCCACCTCAAGCTTTTTCTGTTCACACTGGGTATGCCGTTTTCCTGTCCCCAGCAGAACAGAAGAGGAGAATCTAGAGTAGCGAGGACCTGGAACCCTCAGAGGGAACAGGTTGCTGCATCCAGCTCAAAGCAGCCAAAGGGGAAGCTTCTTAATGTACAGAAATGAACTAGGCAGTAGGATTCCTCCTAGCTGTTCAAGTTTCTGAGCTTGATGCTCTCTCCCCCCAAGGTCCCAGTCTGCCACATACAAATGAGCAGTGGCATTAAAAAATACTCATACTTGCTCAACAGTCTGGGCCCCCTGCCTCTTCATACTTGTTCCACGTCAGAGCAGCCTTGAATGCATGCCTCACCAAACAGCCCTGCTACTACTGCCTTCAAGAGTGGCCATCAAGCGTGGATATGCCATGTGAATCAGATGTGTTCTTGGCATGCAAATAATTGACTATCTAATGCTCCAGCACAGACCGATTTTTTTAACCTATCAGATTCTCTGACACCAGGCTGAAGTTGGCCCCCTACAATGTTCAAGCACTTCCGGAACACAGTATGCAACCTTAAAACTAACTTGGTTTGAACAAGTAGAAGGCCATAATTCACTAACATTTACCTGTCAACCTCAGAAGTACTACTCCCATGGACACTGTCCAAGTTGGGAAATTATCTTTCAGAATGAACCACAGTTCCAAAACATACCCATCTCTCCCCTTCAGTTTATCAACATTTTTAAGATTCACATATTTCCAAAAGGTAAATATAAACCCAATATTCAAAGATTCTAGCTAAAATATACATAATATCAAAGGAATTTTTTTTTTATATCAAGTACTCTCTTTCTGTCATCCCTTAAAGTATTTATGTCGGTAATTCTAGGACAAAAAGGAATAAATAAGTATTCCAGTCCAAGAGATATATTGAAATTAGGCTGCAGAATTCCTCATCATCAGGCAAAAATGTACAAATTAAAATGAACATCCAAATTTGCAGAAAGGAATCTGAAAGCTGCATCAGCTCTGGGAAAGATGTATTTTGCTGTAACGTCTCAAGTGAAGGCCAGGGGGCTACCAAGCAACTCCTTCCTGTGTGAAGATATTAATCATTTCATCAAGGCTAAGGCCTCTTCATTAATGAAATGTGCCCTAACACAGCCTAGACATTACATCCCCTTCTCTCACTGGGCTGCTGTAACTTACGTTCTTTCCTTCCACTCTTTTCCCTTCATATTTAAGGAAGTCTTTTCAATTCTCATTCTAGTGTTTGTAGAGCCTTAGAAGGATCTGACTTTAAGGTTTTTAACTGGTAATCTGGTCCGATTTGCTGTATCTTTTCCTGTACATTTTCTGGGGGCTTCTATAGGCTCAGTGATTTTCCACAGGGAATTTTGAAAGGGCATTCACCTGCCTCTGAAAAACAATGCTTCTCTATTGAACTCTGAGCTCCTTCACAGAGAAAATATCTATATCCTGCACAAGATCTTACAAGAAGAAAGAGCTAAAGGATGCAGCTCACCATCAGGGAGAGCTTGTTTGAAATCAGTGCAAATTCTGCTCCAGACAGAGACTGGTCTTGCTTTGGTGCACAAAGGGTAGGTAGAGAGCACATCAAGCCTTTCCTCCAAAGTCTTCTTATGCGGGGGCCACACCCCATTATAGACCTTACCTGCTTCCTGAGCAAAGACTACTCCAGGCTTGTGCTGCTGCTAGCCATCCCCAAGGCCCAAGAAAGGTAGGACTATTGCCTTGTCCTTCCCTCACCACACTCTCTAAAGGCAATGGCCCCGCATGGGTGGGCACACCTTGCTCTCTTCCAGAGAGTGGCAGAGCTCCATCACCAGAATGCACTCCTTCAGCAGCCACCGCAAGAAGTCTGCCTAAATAAGCTTGAAATTCTCCAGATTCACACTGAGGTACTGTCTCTCACTTTCCACAACTTCGGCCATGCGTTGCATGCATCCTGGCTTGCTGGGTGCAGAGTAACAGAGGAAATTGCTGAATGAGTAACAACATGCTCTAGTGAAGTTTATGTCCAGTCATTTAAATCAGAATCCCAGGCTTCCTCTGCCTCATCTCTGGTCTATTTCCTTCACAAAAGGCTACTTTGTCTCTGCAAATAAGGGGCGCTGAGATTATTTACATATAGTTACATCCCTCTTGGGGAGAACATTGCTGAACATTTCTGTGCAGAGTGAGCCCCCTGTAGCTGGCTTGAAAGGTAGCCCTCATTGCACAAATGTGTGGCCTTTTTTGTGAGCCATTGTTTCTATGCTCATCTTAAAAAGAGATGATCATAATAAATTAATATCAGGAGCAGATTAAGGAAGAATTTTTAGAATCCAGGAAAAGAGGTCAAAATGGAGCCTAAACACAGCAGGAACAGCAGCATTGATAATATAACAATTGACGGCTGTTGGTCAGCCACATGCTGGGATAATTATGAAGTGAGGGGATGTCACTTGAGAAGAAGAATGAAGATTTCAGGGCAGGAGAGAGAGAAGACTATATGGGGCAGGAATCTTTTTTTTCTTGAGGCGGGGGGGTTGGAATGTCTAAACTCAGAAGAATCATCTGCCTGGGCGGGGGTCCCTAATGCTTTCCAGATTCTAACCCCAGTTAGCCTTACTCTAACCCTGGAAGAAATTTTCCAAACATAGAAGCTGACTCCTAGTGATGTAAAGAGAAGACTGAGGATCCATTTCACAGCAGTATAAAAGGGCACCCACAGTTCTATAAACCGATTAGCAAGTGTTCTCTGCCAGACAAGATGAGAATAAGAGTGGATAAAATTTAATATAAGCACTCCTACACAGTCACCAGATTGTGTTTGTTTTAGCGTATACTCCCAATCAAGTCCAAACTAGATTTTTTTTTTAAAATAAATGTGCGTATGAGAGAAAATCTTAATTGGAAGAGGCTTCAGTCTAGAATTTGACCTGGTCCTTAATACATCAAATGTGGTATATGTCTAGAGAAGTATATATCAGATATCAAAGAAGACATGATGAAGCTAAAATTAAAGCAGTCAAACCCCTAAAAAAGAAAACTGATCCCATTTGCTTCAGTGGAACAATGCAATGATGGATGCAGTTCCAGATGGCAATTTGTCAGTCTGTGACTGGGCTTCAAGTTCTGTACTACAAGCTGGACAGATACTATTGCCACTGACTGACCACTGTTATCCAAAAAACCACAAGGTGTATCCAGCCCCCCCCTTCACCCTCCTGAAAGATGTAAAGCAGCATATTAAACAAAGCAGTACAAAAAATATTGAAGGTAGCACAAAAGAAGAAAGAAGGAATTTTAAAAATCATTTCAATATTTAAAAAATATGAGGCATATCCAACGTTCTCCAATGAAACAATTAGAATTTAGGCAAACCAGAAAATACACTAATTGCATAATTTCTCTATAGCAAAATTTTTGTTTTACTAAAAGCACTTTGACCTAAGATACTTTTAGGTCATCGTGGGTATATATTTCCCTGTTTTGTGTAAATTATACTTTAAGAATTTTCTGTGGTGGAGTTTAGCTTTGTTCCAGTTGAACTTTCCCAGAATCTCAACAAAACATCCCAAGCAAAATAAACTAGTTTATTTTAAACATCCCCTCTCCATTTCCATTAAGAAGTTGTGAATATTCACCTTCTTTAAAACTGCTACAGATATGGACTCACAAGTTTTAAAATAATGCTAATGTCCCCTAGTATCTGTTAGTTAGAGCTGTATAAGTAATATCCACACAAAGCAGTATTTACTATAAAGTTATCCCACATTACTACTAATCTTATTTAAGAAGTATTAATGTCTTTAAAATTCTTCTAGGGGAAAAAAGGGAATAAAATATTTACAAGGTATCTTTTCATCCCTGTGAATTTTTAATTACTGAAGAATAATCCAGGCCTCAAAGTATTGTCTGATAAATGATCGCTTGCCACTACAAAGCCTCTCAAGTATCACATCTGTTAAAATTTTATGGAGTCACTGCTTTAATGACGTCTGAAAACTCTATATTTAAACAACTTTGAACTTAGTTGGACAAAAACAAGATAATATCAGTTTGAAATGCTTCAGCCACAAAGGTTGACACACCAATACTTTAATAATCAGATAATGATGGCTTAAGTTAAGGACCCGACTCAGAAACGATGCTGATACAAAAATTACTGTGGATACTTTAACTATAGGTCATCTGCTATAACACTGAATTGAAGAAAAAAATGTTGTCCAGAATCACTTAGCACAAGCAGAACCTTGGAGTCATAGAACACAGTTATTTATTCCTACTGGGAAAAGTTTGATGGAAGTATTGTTCATCTGCATGGACATAGATTCCTTTGAAAAGACAGCATTTTTAATGAGTTGTTCTTCATACTAATTAAATAAAGGACCTTTTAATGCACCAATCAGAATGCAGCACTATGGATGCCAGCATTCAAACAGGCATATAATAATGGAGACGAAAGCATAATAAATTGCATTATATGCTTTCAACATAACTACCACATTTTGGAGAGAGACATTTTATACTCTGTGATCATGTGGCCTCTTGGAAGCATCATTAGATGACCACTACCAGCATGCTATTTACCAAAACTATAATAGAGACTTTCCGTTAACTTCAAAGGGCTTTAGATCAAATCACAACTTTCATTTTAAGTTAATAGGTACTTTAAATTACAGTGCAATGTAAGAAAAAGATGTCTGAGATATAGTACTATTTTAATTTTCCTCCTGCTCCAAAATGACTATCCTTCACTGCCTCATATCCTCTTTTGAGAAGGTGACAGATCAAGCAAATAACCCTTCACCCCATCAGAACAAAATTAACTTTCTCTAGCCTCAAGTGAGAGAAAGTAAACACCTGTCAGAAAAAAGATCTCCAATGAGCAAGTTAACTGCCAGAAAAGGCAGTTACTGTGATGCCATTTTAATAATATTACTAAATGTTATTTTTCAAATAAGTATATTTGCTATAAACAAGGGCTACACAAATTTTAGTACCTAATAAAATAGTAAACAAATATCTTTAAATCCATCTATTGAAAAAAAATGCTTTGGTAGAAAAAATAAATTTTAAATCATTATTCAAAATGTAACTTGTAATTTTTGTAAGAGCAAATCAGGTTCTATATACTAATATTTTAAAATGTTTAGAGGCTGTACATTTCCCCAAGAGTTATATTTCATAATTGTACTTTGGATAATTTGCTCTTGGACTACAGCTAACCTACAGAACGGGAGAAGGAACCAAAACTTGTAATTTGATAGAGAACTGATGGCTTTGAACCAAAATACAAAACATTTCAGCTCCATTAAATGTACTTAATTATCGTAGCCTTTGTTGCAAGTATATGTCATGGTTAATAATACTTTTTGAAAAGCTCTTCAGGTAAGTGAGAAATCAAAACAAAATCAAAATTAGTAAAAAGGCAAACATTTATCAGTGAGTCAACTGATACATTTTTCATAACAAGGCAGAACCTGGCATTTAAATTACAAAATCCTGCATTCAAGCAACGAGAATCTGATTTAAATGTCTAAAAGCCAGTATACGTATATACTATACACATACACACATATACTGAAGTATATACTGCAGGTTAGAAAGTCATTCTAAATTCTCTCCTTTTGTGGCTAATATAGGTACTATGGCAACTCTAATCAGCCCCCAAAAAATTAATTTAAACGTTTCATTTTATCTCTTTTAAAATCCTTTAGTGGCTGTTTTCAGTTTGTCCCTTTGCTTTTTAAAAAATGGCAGCACTGAAATAAATATATCTCATTTATGAGATCTATTGCACTATTGTTTTACTATTCACTTCAATCCTGCTGCAAATGTGAGATTCACTGCTAATCAGTGAATATTAAGGAATTTCTGAATCTCGCTTTGTAAAGTATTAATGAAATAGATGGTGGAAAGTAGCCATTGCAATGGATCAAACTCCACTGCATATAAAACAAGGTTACTTACCAGTAACTGTTGTTCTTCGAGATGTGTTGCTTATATCCATTCCAATTTCCATTCCATTCCATTCCGTGCACAGATTCCCAGAACCTTTTTCCCTAGCAAGCCCTGCAGGGCCAGCTCAGGCGCCCCCTGGAGTGCCACACTCATGTTGCGGTATAAAGGGCGCTGCTGGCCCCGCATGTCCCCAGTCCCTTCTTTCTGCCGACTCCGACAGCGGGGACGGGGGGTGGGTTTGGAATGGATATGAGCAACACATCTCGAAGAACAACAGTTACTGGTAAGTAACCTTGTTTTCTCTCTTCGAGTGATTGCTCATATGCATTCCAATTTAGGTGATTGAGTAGCCATACCCTTGGAGGCGGGTAGGAGTCACTGACGAGCGGCTCTACTCAGCACGACCCTGCCAACCGCTGCGTCGTCTCTCGCCTGTTGAACAATGGCATAGTGGGTTGTGAAAGTGTGAACTGACGACCAGGTGGCTGCCCTGCAGATGTCCTGTAGTGGCACGTTCTCTAGGAAGGCCGCCGATGAGGCCTGTGCCCTAGTCGAATGTGCCGTTACCGTTCCTGGTAGTGGCACTTTCGCTTGCTCGTAACAGAGCTTAATACATGATGTGATCCAAGAGGAGATTCGCTGGGTGGAGATGGGAGAGCCCTTCATCCGGTCAGCCACTGCTACAAACAGCTGAGTCGATTTCCGGAAGGGCCTGGTTCTCTCCACGTAGTGTGCCAGGGCCCGCCTGACATCCAGTGAATGCCACCTCCGTTCCTCATCCGAACCATGTGGTTTTGGGAAAAACACAGGGAGGAAAATATCTTGGTTACAGTGGAATTGGGACACCACCTTAGGAAGGAAGGCTGGGTGGGGCCTCATCCTGACCTTATCCTTGTAAAAAACTGTATAGGGGGGCTCCGAAGTTAGTGCTCTTAACTCGGAGACCCTCCTGGCCGAAGTAATGGCCACCAGGAATGCTACCTTCCAAGAGAAGAGGAGCAGGGAGCATGTAGCCATGGGCTCAAAGGGGGGTCCTGTTAACATAGTGAGGACCAGGTTTAAATCCCAGGGAGGGACAGGGTCTCGAACCTGCGAGAACACTCTCTCCACCCCTTTCAGGAATCTAATTGACATGGGGTGGGAAAACAACGACCGTCCCTCCATCGGCTGGTGAAAAGCCGAGATAGCCGCCAGGTGTACCTTCAAAGAGGCCAAGGCCAGGCCTTGGAGTTTAAGATTTAGAAGGTATTCTAGGATCACCTGTATGGGAGAGCAGGTAGGTGTAATACCCCTGGTCTCCGCCCAACTTGTAAAGCGCCTCCACTTCGCCTGGTATGTAACCTGCGTGGAGGGTTTTCTACTACCAAGCAGAATCTGTTGGACCTGCAAGGAACAGGCCCTTTTACCCTCCATCAGCCAGAGAGTCTCCAAGCTGTCAGATGGAGGGAGTCCAGGTCCGGGTGCAGGAGGCGCCCCTGGTCCTGGGAGAGCAAGTCGTACCGGTTGGGAAGTGTGACCGGCGTGGCAATGGATAGGTCGAGCAGTGTACTGTACCAAAACTGCCTCGGCCACGCTGGGGCGATCAAGATGACATCCGCCCTGTCCCTCTTGATCTTGAGGAGGACTTGAGGGAGGAGTGGGATGGGGGGAAAGGCGTACATCAGGGACCCCGACCATTCTATTAAGAACACGTCGGACAGGGATTCCGGCTCGCGACCTCTGAGTGAGCAGTATCTCGGGCACTTCTTGTTGCATGAGGATGCAAAGAGGTCCAGAAGGGGAGTGCCCCACTCACGGAAGATTGAGGTCGCTATCTCATGATGAAGCGACCACTCGTGCCGGGGAGAGAACGACCTGCTGAGGCGGTCCGCTTTCGTTGTTCCTGATCCCCGGGAGGTGAGAGGCAAATATATGAAAATCGTGCCTCACTGCAAAATCCCATAGACTCATAGCCTCCTGGCACAGGGCCGAGGAGCGCGCTCCCCTCTGCCTGTTCATGTAGAACATGGCTGCTGTGTTGTCCGTAAGGACCTGAACCCCCTTGCCCCTCAGGAATCTGAGGAAGGTTTTTCAGGCCAACCGGACCGCTCTGAGCTCTCGAACGTTGATATGTAGAGCTCTCTCCTCCTGTGACCATAACCCTTGGGTGCTCAGGTCTCCGCTGATGTGGGCTCCCCATCCCATATCCGAGCGTCCGTGATAAGGGTCATGAATGGAGTCAGGTCTCTGAACGGAACTCCCTTGAGCACCTCTCTTGGATCCCTCCACCAATTGAGGGAGCACCTGTGGGGGAACCGTGACCACCTTAGTCAGTGAGTGTCTAGAGGGTGCATAGACCGATGCTAGCCATGCTTGTAAGGGCCTTAGTTTAAGACGGGCCAGCCTTACCACATACGTGGAGGCTGCCATATGCCCCAACAGCTGCAGACAGCGTCTGGCTGTCGTCATGGGAGACGTCTATAAGTCTGCGATAAGGGATCCCATTGCCTCAAAACGCAGCCGAGGTAGGAAGGCTCTGGCCTGTAAAGTCTATGCGCTGCACCGGGGCGAGCGTGGACTTCTGCTCATTAATGAGCAGGGCCAGTTTGGTGCATGTGGTGCAAACCAGCTCCAGGCTGTTCTGCACATGCTCCCATGATCTACCTTTGATGATCCAGTCATCCAAATAAGGGAAGATTTGAACCCCCTTATGGCACAAGTGGGCCGCCACTACCGCCATACACTTAGTGAAGACTCTCGGGGCTGAGGACAGGCCAAATGGTAGTGCCGCAAATTGGTAGTGGCCTCCCTGTATCCTGAACCTCAAGAACCTCCTATGTCCGGGCAAAATTGAGATATGGAAATAGGCATCTTTTAAATCGAGGGCAGCATACCAGTCCCCTGGGTCTAGGGCTGGAATTATGGAAGCAAGGGAAACCATGCAGAACCTAGTCCGTCTGATATATTTGTTCAGACGATGGAGGTCCAAGATCAGTCTCAATCCCCCCTTGGCCTTGTGGATCAGGAAGTATCTAGAATAAAACCCTTTTCTCCTTTCCGTCTGCGGAACCTCCTCTACCGCTCCAAGCTCCAGGAGTGAGTGGACCTCCTGTAGTAGGAGCTGTTGGTGTGCGGGGTCCCCCATATGGGACGGGGTGGGAGGTGACTCTGGAGGAGAAGTCGTAAGCTGTAGGGCGTATCCCCTGAGGATGACTCCCAGGACCCAACGGTCCATAGTGACTGCTTCCCAAGCATTATAGAATGGCCGAAGCCTATTCGCGAAGGGTTGGTTGTGGCCCAGGGGGAAGGAAAAAGCGCCACCCTCATAATCGCTGCCAAAAGCGTTTATTATCATTCGCGCCGCCGGTTTTTCCACCCTGCTGCGCCCGCGCTGAGGAGCCTTGCCGATCCTGGCAGTTAGGCCCTCGAAAGCCGTCCCACCCCCTCCTCTGCTGAGCGGGTCTAGAGGCTGGCCTGGGCGGGGGAGGTGGCTGGCGCTGAGGTTGTGGGCGAGACTGGCGTCTTGCTGCCTGACGGGTGTACAGCCCTAAGGTTCTTAAGGTGGACCTCGAATCTTTGAGGGCATGCAGCTTCTCATCCGTCCTCTCCGCTGCCTGGGCCATGGCCTCTCCCTCCTGTGCCACCGTGGCCAGGTCCGCTGCCTGATCCGGGGGAAAGGACGGCAATCAACCGCTGCAGCGAGGCCCATAAATTTTGGTTATATTTTCCCAAGAGGGCCTGGTGGTTAGTCACCCTCAATTGTAATGCCGCCGTAGAATAAACCTTGCGCTGCTCCCAGCGCGAAGCTCGGTGCTGAAGCCGTCGGGACAAGCGCGTGCCTCGGTGCCGACAGGCTCGGAGCCGGTGCCGTCAGAGCCAGTGCCGGTGGGGTCGGTGCCAGAAGCCCTGGAGCCGTCAACAGCTGGGTCATCGCTGGTCGAGACCCCAGAGGAGCCAGAGGCATGGATGGCATCGACCACATCATGGAAGTCTGCTTCCCCGTTGGATCTGGCAGCCTTGACAGTCCCGGTGCCGGTGCCCTCACGGTAGCAGATGGTGCCGATGCGGTCGGTGCTGTCTTGGGGGGGGGGTCTCCCAAACATCGCTACGGCGTCGCGACGTTCCATGCTCGAGAGAGCTTGAGTCTGACTCCGGGGTGGTGCTGGAATCCACTCTAACACCCGTGCGCCGGCTCTTTGTGCCTCTGGACCGCCCCCGGTGCCGCGGTGCTGAGGTACTTGACGACCTAGAGTCAGAGCTCGGAGAGGATGCGCTCTCCCCCCTCCGTGACCATCTGGGTGAGGGTTGAGAACGTTGGTCCCTCCACCCACCAGCGCTACCCAGAGCGGGTTTGCCCCGAGACGCCAGTCCTGCGCCCCTCGGCCATGAGGGGGCCCTTGCCGCATCAAACGCCTCCGGCATCGAAGGCCCTTGTAGAGGCACTCCCCCACCTTTTAGAGTAGGGGGAGGCTCCCTACGAGGAGACACCGGTGTCAGAGGGACTTCCACGGCACGTGGCTGGGGTGTCTCCTGCTCCTCTCCTTGCTTCTGTGGACGGGAGGAGTCTCTGGAGGCAGTGCCGGCTCTCTTGATCTTCTTCAGCACCGAAGACTTCGGTGCCGCAGCCGGTGCCGGCGGTGCGCTCTGCACCGAGCGTACACTCGGTGTCGGTGACCGGGACGGCTCGGATGCCGGTCGGAGCGCAGCCTCCATGAGGAGTGACTTCAGCCTCGTGTCCCATTCTTTCTGGGTGCGGGGCTTGAAGGACTTGCAGATCCTGCATTTCTCCTTTCAATGCTGCTCTCCGAGGCAACGGAGGCAGCGATCATGGGGGTCACTGACAGGAAACTGCTTAGCGCAGAGTGAACAGCTCTTGAAGCCCGCAGAGCCAGGCATGGCTCCAGTCAAAAGCCCCTAAGGGCCCTTGAACACAAAGTCAGTGGCTTCATCTAACTGTCCTGTCTTTGAATAACAATAGTCTTAACAACTGATCTCTAATCTTCTAATAGATGCAAATAGCTAGGGACTGCTGCTTGCAACTGCAAGTGGCAGAAGTTCCAGCAACCATCTGAAGCAGAAAGAAGGAACTGGGGACCCACGGGGCCAGCAGCGCCCTTTATACCGCGACATAAGCGCGGCACTCCAGGGGGTGCCTGAGCTGGCCCTGCGGGGCTTGCTAGGGAAAAAGGTTCTGGGAATCTGTGCACGGGGCGCGCACACACCTAAATTGGAATGCATATGAGCAATCACTCGTAGAGAGAACTGGATGTATTTTAACTGATTCTTCCTCATGCATATTAGTGATAGGACAGACCATGACCGTCATGAAATTATGGCCCAGATTCTCAGCTGCAGCCAAATGGCATACTGATTAATTAGAGGTGTACACAAAGCTGGCTTTTAAACATCACTGCACTCCCCAGCTCTGGGCTGGTTGTGTATTGAGTGAGTTCCCTGGCACAATTTAGAGTAGCCTGAGGGCTATTCTAACTTTTGCTGGTTGACAATGGCCCCAACAAGTCTTGTCAAGATCCTGTTTCCTCTGACTGTGCCCCATACATTAGCTTCAAGGAGGGAGATTGGAGTAGGAACCGATACATTGGCTCTGTGCCACAGGGGAACCCCCTTACACTGGAATCATTCTCCTGAGTCTGCCTTCATCAGCTTTAGAGCTTCTTTGTTCCAGCGACATAGCACAAATCAATCACGATGCAGGGAAGAAATAGTGCCTATAAACTCAAGGGACTCCATTAAACTGCTGATATAAGAACTCCTTTGTACCCTTTACTATGCAGTGTGTCAAAAATTAACTGGGGACTTTATCTTGTAATTTGATGTTTCCCTTAGTAGGCATCGTTGACTATTTGTTTTTACTACTGAGTATGAGAACACCTGACCCTCAATTTGATTGTCATACCTAACCCAGAATCGGAAAACCCACCAGTTTCATAAAGCAAATTAAATGGTTAATAACCCCCCAAATCTGAGGTAAAAATTTACCTCCTAGTTGCAGTCTAACAGCAGTAAATTTGCTGTCTTCCATCACATATTAGGTATGAGAGAAATGTAGTTTAAGAGAAATCCCTCCCTTTAATTTTAACCAGGAATTGTTTAAAAACAATAGGAAAAATATCTCATTCCTTTGAATTTCTCCCCTTGCACATCCAATTTAACTATTCCACACAACTTCTGAAATGAATCAGTTCAGTCACAAGGCAATGAGTTTTATCAAACACTGGCAAACCAGATTACAGGCTAGGAAACACAAAGAGCAAAATGCTGTGCTAGCAAACAAAACGAAACTGTTTAACTGTGATGTCCAAACCCTGACCTGGGGGCCATATGTGGTCCTCAAGTGTGTCTGGGTAACAGATGTTCTTATTACTTTATTTTGAATTTAAAATGTGTCCCGAGTGTATTTTAGCAGAAGAGAGAAACTAAGAACCAACTACCATTTTTGCTTCCCTTATTCTTGGCTACAGCCCGGATTGGAGGAGCCTGGAAGCTGTTTTAATTTGCTCTAGTTGGCTTGTTCCCCAAGGGACTATACAGCAGCTGAGGATAGCCAGAGCACAGCCACTCCAGTCACTCCTACAGACTGCCATTGCAGGTGGCTTTTGGTCCCTTTGCTCCACCTGACCAGCACAATGGGAATGGGTCAGGACCAAGAACATGCCCCAAGTATCAGTTGTAGCGCCTTCACCTTTATAAAATATGATGTTTGGCCCTCAGGCTGAAAAAAAGTTGGAAACCACTGGTATGTATCATGCGGAGCAAAATGATATAAATAGAAACTGAAATCAAGCTGGGAAGGAATTTTGTTTAGTTTTAAATTAGACTGCATAGCAGTGCTCTGGGTACAGACCACCATGGCCTCTCACATGTTCACCAGAAGCTGGCTGGTCAATACAGCATCTCATAAAATACAGGTTTTACTTTGAGCCTCAACTTCAATAAATAGAGATGTGATGCTGGAATCCTGACATCTGATCTGCACTTGTCAGCCTCAACTGGGGAAGGAAATCAGCTTCCCACCTTTGAGATTAAAGGGATTCCTTACTCTAGTCGCCTACAAATCTTCCTTGGATGAGGGGTAGCATTTTCAAAAAGTGCTTAAGTGACTTAGGAGTCTAAGTCCCATTGATTAAACTTAGACTTCTGTGTGCCTAAATCTCTTTTGAAAATGGGACTTAGGCTAGTTCTCAAATGCATGTAGGCCTAAGGATACAGACAGGTGTCTAGTGGTTTCCCAAAATCAATGCCTACTGCATCTTTCAGCATGTGAAAATCTTTGAAAATCTGACATTCAGGCATTTTTTCAAAATTTTATCTCCATTCACTAATCAACCCCCAGGGGCCATTTTTTCCACATTATTCTACTGTTGGGATTATCTGACAATATCTCCCCCCCCAATATTCCAACTTAAGCAAGTCCACAATTAGCTGCTTTATAACACAACTAACTCAGGCTTCTCTTTGCCTACAGCTATGGTGAGTACTAATATATTTCATGGTATGACTTGGTTCTCAAGCTGCTCTATTTCCTTCTCAATTAACTAGGGTTGCTTGGTGTGTGCCACTTGCTCCTTTTGGTTTGTCTTTTTTTCCCCACTTCAGGTCTTGGTTATTGTCTTCCATAACAACCAGTTTTATTCAGAGCCCCTGAAACCTGTGTCTCAACTTACAAGTTCTACCTACATAACTTGAAAATTTCCTCCAACCGGATCACTGAACTTTCCAATCTCTTACTTCTGGTCATCAAGTCTCTTCCTATTTACATTCTGTACCACTCAGACCCTGAGCAAGGGTACAGCCAATCCCTTGCTGATGGTGGGGGTGGCCTCAGTGCACATGACACATACTGGTTTTGCTACATTTCATGGCTTTTTATTTTTAAACAGTTTTATTGCTTTTCAGCCTTTGATTTTCCTCACACTATATTCTCTAGTACTTTGTTAGCCTTTTCTGCTAACAACTCAGTAAACTCAGATTGCAAGCCCTCTTTGTGACTCCTCTTCAGAAAGACAGGAGACATTCCATTACACATCTACCATAAAAGATATTTGTGCTTGCAGATGGAAGCTAGACACTGGTATTTATGAGAGGAAAAACTAGCTCATCAGCACAAGCCAATTCTGAGTACTTTTAAGGTTGGAAGTGAATCTTTTCAATAAAAATCCATCCCATTTCAAGACTATCCCTTCAATCTAAGTAACCACATGCATTGTCTGTGTGTGATTTCAACTATAATCTCCCTGAGGCTGGTCTGTGTTTTAAATGTTTGTACAGTACCAAGCACACTGATAGTTGTCAAATAACAAATGATAAAGATCACTGGAATTGTAGGCTCTTTTCCCCTTCCCTTTTGATGACTTGTTTAAATTATTAATCTCTTTAGCAATAAGAATCAGAAATTTAGAAGTAGTATGTAGCTAAACTGGTATGTTGGAAGCAGAATGTGAATTTGTAATTACCTTTTCCAGTTGTGGCCCTGCAAATTCTTATCCTTCAGGTTGTTTGCTCATTGTTTTTTCCCTATAGCTTAGAGTAAATAGGGATGGCATAGGTAGGGTTGCTAGTTTTGGTTGGATGCATTCCTGAAGGTTTCATCACATGACATAACCTTTCATTAAAAATTAATCTGTAATACCTGGAGACTCCAGGACAAGCCTGGAGGGTTGGCAACCCTAGTTATATCATGTCAGCTCTTGCATGTAGTATTCCCAGTGTTTATGTACTCAGCCCCACTTTGAAGTCTCTGATTAATTTAACAGAATGGAAGAGGATGGGATGACAGATGAAAAACAAAGGGGAAGAACTAATTTTTTAATTTTTTTTAAAAGGTCTTTCTTAAAAAACTAATCAAAAAGTGTTGAAAGAATTAGTCCACATAAATAAAAATGCTGTTTTATTAGAGAGTCAAGGGTCACGGGAAATCTGCCTCAACTATAGAAAAAAAAATCCGACTTCCTAGATTAATTTTGGTACCAGAATTCAAATAATGCTCAGCTATGAGAAAGTTAGGGATGCAAGTCAGTATATCTGCGAGTCTGCTCTAAAAAGATTGTCTAAACTTTAATTTTTAGTTTTGTTTTTACATGTATTAACATGCATTAACAATGACAATTCTAAACGCTAGTATAGGCAAGACACAAATGTTTGTTCCCAGTAGTTAAATACAACTAGAAGCAAACATGTGCAGTGTTTACAATAGAATTTACAACTGTGTTTAAACATGACTAAAAATTCAAGTGTAGACATACCCTAAGAGGCAGCAGTGTGAATCTCTGTGAACGAGTAGGACACTTAACCTCTGAAATTTATTTGGTGGAAGGGAAGAAGGAGCCTCATTCTACATGTATGTTTTTACTTTTTTGGACTGTTATACAACGTGCTACTAGCCTATGAATTGAAAACGACAGTGTGAAATGCAGTCTATTCTGAATGTCCATGCACCCAAGCACAACACTTGAGAGGACTGGTAAGTAACTGCCCGAATCAAAGCACACTGAAAGACTTTTGCACTTTGCCCCATCTCCAAGTCACTTACTGGCTTAGTAGGTTTTGTGTTTTCTGGAGCCCGTCAAATACTCTTACATATACAGTTGCTTAATATGCTGCTGTGCTTTCATAAGACTCTCCAGGTTAGAAGACAGAGACCATTATTAACTTAACGTACAGTACTATTAGTATCAAAGCATGAAGGCATCAAAAGATACATTATGAACTAGTGCTGGGGGAACCTAAGACAATTCAGAGCTTAATTTGGATAAGCATCAGAAGTTTAGATGTGTATCTGGACTATTTGTAGTTCACCGAGCTGCACAATTGGGCATAAAACCATGTGAATGTTTGAGATATTTCTGGTACTTCTGATTTATAGCTGCAGTAGTAAATCCAAAAAACAGGCTATTTCTTGAAGTATTTCAGCATGTCTTCTTGTAGTCCCATCCCAAACCAGGGAGGGCTGTGATGTTTCATAAAGAAAACTGTGGGGATATCAGATAATTTTGCTGAATTTTTTGAAAGCATTGGCTCAAATAAACATGAGGCAAATTTTCAGGTCTCTTTTTATTTTAGCCAAACCCTGCCAAATCCTAATTTTGAACCACACACACACACAATGCTGACTTTGTATAAAAACATTCAGAACCTGATTTTGGAAAATTCATGGTATATTGTGTGCTTAAACTGGCATGCATGGTTATCATGAATGCATGTGCAAATGGATTTTTGTTAATGCAAATAAGCCAATTAAATATTAAATTGGTCATTTAATGCAGATATCCAATTTGCCTGCATAATCTTGATAATGCCTTGACCATTTTCCTGAATCCTGGATATGGCAGACATGTGCTACCACAATTAAAACATTAGATGGTTCAATGATTAGGCACCAATGCTTCTTGCCCTCTGTAGTTCCTGAATACAAATTTCAGGCCAAATGCCCTGCTTGACAGTCATGGAAATGCCTTCCTACGGCCAGTCACCTTTATTTAGAATGTAGTTGCCATAGCTGTGAAGAAATGCACCTGACTTACTAGGAAGTCTGCTTCTGTCCTATATAGTTCAGCAACTGTGAAGCAATGGAGAGCTCTCTGATTAGTGAAATTAAACAGGGAAGCACTGGTGCCTCCTAAACTAACTTCATAAAAGTCTGCTTAATAAAGTTAACTGGTGCCATAATAAAATCTTGCTAGACTTTTATAACGCATTCATCATCAGAGTATCTGAGCAGCTTACAGAACTATCATCTCATTGAGCAGAAAGAGAGACAGACAGACAGACAGACAAATAGAGAAATATGATCCAGTTAAGTTTTAGGCCTAATTTGCTTGACCAATCGTTTAGGCATTAATTCAGCAAAGTGCTTAAGCATGCACTGCTTAAATCCATCCCCATTCAATAAAGTACTTTAAGCACATTCTTAAATCTATCCCACTGGAAGTTAACCACATATAGCAAGTGCTTTGTTGCAAAGGTATGGACTTAAGTACACGCTTATGTGCTGTGCTGAAATGGGGATTTAAAGATTACCAGAAGTCCTTTTTTTTCCTCTCATGAAACTCTGCAGTAGTTTCTCTTATACAAGCATCACAAAATCACTGATTCCCTGTAATTACTGGAATCAAATGCTGGTCAAACAATACTTCCTCTTTTGACAAAATATTAAGGAAGGGCATGTAGACACTATTGTGGTGAAGTTCAGAACAGGCCTACCAACAGACACATTTTTAATGTAACTAGAGGGGATATATTTAGGACATAAAAATTAGGCCCTCTAAGCATAAATAATGTTATACAAGACTTAGGAAGGCCGCTTATGTAACAGCTTCAAATTTAGAATTAAATGAGCTGATCTGGGAAAACATTTGTCTCACATTAAGGCAAGAATGACCAGCTCAATTTTCCTTTTTTATAAAATGGCTCAATATATGTAGAAAGTCTTTAGAAGAAGAAGCATGTTTACTTTCACTTGAAGTATTCTAAAAATATTACTTCCTAAAGAGGAGCTCATTTGCATGACAAATTCTAGGTGCATTTTCAGAAGCATCTTAAAAAAAAAAAAAAAAAGATCTTATGTTTGGAGGAATTATTCTGCAAGCTGATGAGTTCCCACTAAACTTTGTACTTGTGACCATTTCTTTTCATTTCCATCAGCATGTACTTTGAATAAAAAGATATGGATCACAGTTTTTCCCCAGTGTGAATTTGTTGCTCACATATTAATGCAAACAGAAATGCCATTGAGTTGAGTCCTAGGCCTCACTTTTCTTGGTCAATGAGTTGAAAGCAGCAGATTACAAAGCAGCATAAGACAGGAAGGTACTGAATGCACTACCATTGCATCTCTCTACCCCTTTTCAGTTGCTCACATAAGGATTTAGAAGTTTAAGGCAGAATTAAGGAAATTTAAAAAAACATAGCTTCATTTAC
This sequence comes from Emydura macquarii macquarii, assembly GCF_026122565.2. Classification (NCBI taxonomy): domain Eukaryota; kingdom Metazoa; phylum Chordata; order Testudines; family Chelidae; genus Emydura; species Emydura macquarii. The sequence continues at coordinate 4,247,714 of NW_027132983.1, read as the reverse complement.
ACCTACATGAAAAAGCTTAGAACTTTAAACTGTCCCAATTGATGATCTATAAGCCACCAGGATGCTCAGAATCAGTGAGAAACAACATGAAAATTTAGCATTAAAATCATTTCCAACACCTGCTTTGCAACCAGATAAAGCCAACTGTCCCTGCCCTAAAATGAACCTCAGTTACATTCTTTCATTTCTAGAGATTTAGGGACAGATTGACCTGTCCTGAGGGGAAAAAAAACCATGAGGGGTCCCAAGAATCATTGATGGAGTCTTCTGTGAAGTATCACATCAAATAGGGAGGGCTTGGCAGTTCCATAGATAGCCTCAAACCCACCACAAAGGCTGAAACCATCCCTTCGCCACCCTCGCAACACAGCTCTGTGAGCAGTATTCACTGAGACACCTTGAGGGAGCTCACTAGCAGCTATGGAGAGGACCCTCCAGGTATTCAAGCAACATTGCCTCCTCATGGGATTTCCACAAGAAAATCTCCAGGCTAGGCATGGGACACTAGCACAGTAGAGCAGTTGTATTTCAGCCATAATTCTCTGGGATGGGATTACATAAGCCCCTATACTGAGGCAACAAGACAGTTAGTGTGAAATACAGGATATCTGTCACTGTAGTTGGAGGAGCTCAGCAAAAGATTCTCGCTACCTCTCCCCAGCCACCTTTAAGAAGAAAATAGGTTATATTAAAGTAAAAAAGGTCACGTGAGGAAAAACTGTAATTCCCTTTCCAATGCGTTGTCTGGATTTTCTACCCTGTTCCACCCAATTTTTGCCCATTTTAATTTTTCATTTATTGTTCCTCTCCTTCTGTCTCTCCTACTCTGCTGTCTGCCTGCATCCTCTTTTTATTATATAATATGGTGCAAATATTTTACAGCTAAAGAGGCAGGGGAGTTTTAACAGTTCCATACCTTACATAATTTTGGTCAAATTCTCATCTCATTTACATCAATACAGCCTCCAATGAAGCCACTAAGAGCTGCACCAAAATTAAATGAGAATGAGGCTTGTTTCTTTTCAAATGAATTTATGTAAATGGTGTATCTATAATGCATAAAGAATGCTTAATGGTATGGAATAGCTTCATTGGCATGAGTCTGGGACTGATATTACTCATGGGTATTAATATTATAAATAGAACATTAAAGTATGTGTGTATATATTTGCCCAACAAATATCTAAATAGCTCTTTAGTTTTATGCCTCTTAAACTAAGTCTTTGTCTACACTTAAAATTTAGATCAGCTACATTGCTCAAGGGTATATGAAAAATTCATATCCCTGACTGCCACAGTTAAGCCAGCCTAACGCCGGTGAAGATGCGGCTAGGTCAACAAAAGAACAGTTTCATCATCCTAGCCACTGCTGCTCAAGGATATGGATACCTACATGGATGAAAAAAACCTTCCATTGACATAAGAAGTGTCTACATTAGGGCGCTACAGCTGGACGTAGTGTAGACATGCTGTAAGTGTGAAAAATAGAATGACCATAGCTGAAGTGTTACAAAGACTGATACTGTAATACTCACAAACTCAAGAATTTCAAAAGTGAGTAGTGACTTTGGGTGCCCAACTTGAACTATTTCAAAAGGGGCCTTATTGCAGGAAGTGCTGAGCATCCATCCTCAGAAAATGAGATCACTTTACGGCGCCGCAAGTTGGGCACCCAAAACTGAGGCACCCAAACTCACTAATCCATTTTTAAAATTTTAGCCATAATTGTCTCAGATGTTCTTCAGGTCAATCTACAAATTTATCAATGATTCTTCCCCTCTCCCCCCAGAATCATGGTATTTGTCATAACAGTGTAGTAAACTATGGAACTAGGTCATACAAATGATTCCTATTCATAATACACATTGCCAGCAAACACCATCCAGTGCTTGTGACCTCAGAAGTTGATGATCATGGAACTGAGTCTGATGTTTGAAGGACAGGACTGCAGTGTTGATTACAGAGGCAGGAGCAGCAGGTTGAGTAGAAAGCTTAAACGTCTTAATTCCCAGCAATGATGGGAAAGAAAACATATTTTAAAATATTTTACTTTTCAATCAAGTGTTTTAACATATTCATTTTTTAAAAGTTTGCCACAGCATAATAATGACACTTTAATTCAGAGAATTAAATTATCTGTATTTCAATATTAGTTTTGTATTGCAATAATATAAATAAATAATTATAATTATTACTATAAGTGGATTGTTAGTGTAAACCTAAATACCATAATAAACAGAAGAGAATGCTACAGTATACCCCAGAAATGAAAATATTTTAAAAAATTGGAACCCAGTTTGATGTCAATTCATACATTTTTAAAGTTGTAAGTGCTAATTGCTTGATGGTCTCTTTATCATAAAGGTGCTTTAAAATCATATTGTCAGTATTGTTGGTCACAGGATGGGTGACCAGATGTCTTGATTTTATAGGGACAGTCCCAATATTCGGGACTTTGTCTTATATAGGCGCCTATTAACCCCCATTCCCTGTCCCAATTTTTCACACTTGCTCTCTGGTCACCCACCAGGATAAGAGAGACAAGCTATGAAATACCAAATTTTGCAGTTTAAAATGGAAAGTTTACAACATGAAGAAGGAAGCCAGACTACACAGTGACATCTACTTCCACAGCAAATGCAAGAAACTACACATCATCCCCCAAGGACTTACCATCTATAACCCTATGGCCACTACATAGAACTTAAAATATGCTAAACAGCTCTGCAGAAAAACTGGGGCACCATATCCTCCACCTTACATACTCCAGAAGGGATCACCTCAAACAAGAAATCATCATATGCTCCCACACACTGAAAAAAAAGATCAGGAAACTTATCTAGAGATCGTGAGGGAAATCGAAAGCAACTATAATAAAAAAATAAATAAAACCACACCTGATGACAGCCATCCAACATTTAAAAAAAAAAAATTGGAACCAATTACAACAACTTCACAATCAACAGAACACCATGTCCAGGAGAAATCAAGACACCACAACCCACTGCATGGACACTATATGACACCCTAATGCAGTGGTTCTTAACCTTTCCAAACTACTGTACCCCTGAAGCCTGAGTCCCACCCCCACGGGGCTGAGGCATGTAACTTAGTTTCATGGTGCCCCTGTGGCTCCAGGCAATTGCCTTTCTTGCCACCCCCAATACCAGCTCTGCACTTGCGACCCCTCTAAAACCCCAGGTTAAGAAACACTGCCCTAATGCAATGGTTCTCAACCAGGGGTACGTGTACTTTTGAGGATTCACAGAGATCTTCCAGGCAGTAAATCAACTAGATATTTGCTTAGTTCTACAACTGGCTACATAGAAAGCACTAGCAAAGTCAGTACAAACTAAAATTTCATACAGACAAAATATGAAAGTAAGCCATTTTTCAGCAGTAGTGTGCTTTGTATTTTTGTGTCTGATTTTGTAAGCAAGTAGTTTTTAAGTGGGATGAAACTTGGGATACACATGTGTAACACTGGGCCAAGAAGGGTTAAGCCTAGCAGGCTGAAATAACCCAAAATCAACCTTTAAGGACATGTTTAAACATATTGAAATGGTAATTAGGGTCATTCCTTGTAAATAGCCAACAGCCATGCTAGTAGAACCAAGGGTTTGAAATGCAAGTGCATATTGTTAGGTCTCTATTAGTCTGTGTTTACATATATCTTGATAGATAAACTGTCTTTTCTGTCTATTACTATTGTTCTATTGATTCAGAGATCAAAATGTAATATTAACATTTAGATGAACTTGGGTGTAATATTGTCTGCATTTCTCCTTGAAGTTTAAGTAAACTGTCTATTAGCTGTTTAATGGATAATTACTGATGTGAGGCTAGCAAGTAGAGGTTACTTCAAAGCTAAAAGTAATTACCTATTATGCACCCAAACATTACCTGCTCTGACCTCTGCTGTCAAGTGGCTATCATAAATCTGCTAAAAGACTATATATAAAAGAAGCCTCAGGCCCAATCCTGTTTGTTTTAGGACTGCCTGAGCCTTGATAGGGAAGGTTTGAGTCACAAGTCTGAGATCCCAGCTTGCCTGGTCCATCCTGCTAATTCTCATGGGAGAATATGAACAGACTTTATATAGGGACTATCTACTGGACTGTAACCTGTAAAAACTGATCCTGAAAGAAACTTCTGCAATACAGTCTATCTTTTCTACTTTGAAACTGACTTATGGACTTTATTCTCATTTGTATGTAGAATGATCCTTTAACCAATATTCGCTCTTGCTTTTTTTTTAATACATATTAGTTTAGTTAATAAACATTGGCTTTAAGCATGTATTTGGGTAAGCTCTGAAATAGTCATTGACCTGGTTGGTAATATGTCCAGTCCTTTGGAATTGATAGAACTTTTTTTACATATGATGGGCAAAGATTTTCAGTAATCTCCATCATATTTCACTTGGGTGTTTGGGTAGAATCCAGAGGGTTGGATGGCTTTAAGGAAGTTGTCCCCAAACTTTTTATGCTGTGTCCTCCCTTCTGCTGTTCACCCCTGCCCGGGAGCCAGGGCCAGGGGTGGGTCTGGAGCTGGGAGCAGGACCAGAAGCCAAACTGGGTCTGGGGCCAGAGCCAGGAGTTGGGGGTTGAGCGGGGCTGGATGGTGCTTCCTCTCCACACCCCATAGAGGCTGGTCTTGGTCCCGCCATGCCCCCCCCAAACATTCCTCTGTACCCCTTTAGTGGGGTGCGCCCCACAGTTGAGGACCTCTGCTTTAAGGGAACTGTGTTTTTGTCTTCTGAATAACCAGTGAGGTAATCAGAAGCTGTTTGTTGTTGGCTGGGTGAATATAATTTTTAGAAATAGCCACTAGTACTTGGGGGTTTGCCTGCCCCATTCTTTGCAGTTTAAACTGAGCAATCTCAGCATGGCTCTCCTGGACTCCAACATCACAGCCAGACAAATCAGATTCCTGAAAAGGGTACAGTAGTCTGGAAAGGATGAGAGCCTACGTTACTGCTCTAACGTAATCAACCTATCAAGACTACCCCTAACTGGAACTGAAGTATCTGTATTTTCCAAGGGGCTGAATTTCTGCCCCACCATAGAACAAGTTAACATACTAACGTGGAAGTATTCTTCTGCCGACTCTGCCTCCAGGAATTATTTCACAACAAAGATGACACCACCCATAACCAGCACATCCCCACCAACAGTCATAAGAAAAAGTTATCATCTCACTGAACACCCACCAATACACGAAACTACACACTAGCTATTAGTTCAATTGCTTAGGAAAAAAATCAACTGAAATCCTCCATAAATATTACATCCACACAATCTCTCTGCCACTAAGAGCATAGCTATAAAATCTCTGAAATCCACCCATCAGACAGTGATCAAACCTGAAGACAAAGGGGGCACTATCATAGTCCTTAGTCGTGATGACTACTTCAACGAGGCCAACAGTCAACTCTCTGACACCACCTACTATAAAGAACTCAGAGATGACCCCTCACCACAATTCACACAGAAATTTAAAGACACCATCAAATCCTTCCCCAAAATATTTCAAGAAAAACTCTACAACCCGATCCCCCTTGGACCTATTCCAGGAACCTTCTACACGCTTCCCAAACAAGGAAATCCAGGCAGACCGATCATATCTGGCCATGGAAGGAATATCAGAACTCATAGAAACCTATAGGGGATATCATCAAACAATTACAACCCATATTTGATGGGGACCACATCTGAAAGACATCTCTCCCAAACTCTCTCTTCTGGCCTTCAGATAACTCCCCAACCTCGCCAAGCTCATCATCAGAAGCAAACTCCCTACAGACCAGGACACACCAACTCAAAGTGGCACTAGGCCCTGCTTGAACAGATACAAAACCTGCCAGTATATCTCCACTGCTACAATGAATAATAGCACCCACAACACACCCTTCAAGATTCATGGATTCTGCACTAGCGTATCACAACATGGGGTGTGCAGCAGTGAACTATATGTCCCTAAAACAACTCTGTGGGTGAAATCAGACAAACACTATGCTCTCAAATGAACTCAGACAGAAAAATGTTAAAAGACAAAAACCATAATATCACCCCTGGGCCAATACTTTTCACAAAGCAATCATTTCATATCTGATCTTTCAATATTTGTCCTCAAAGGGAATCTGCACAACACCATCAAAAGGCAAGCCTGGGAACTTAAATTCAAAACTCTGATAGACACAAAAAATCATGGATTTAACAGGGACATTAATTTTATGGCTTGGGACAACAATTTGTAATACACCATACTGCCTACTACCCTTAATTGCCCACTTCAAACCCTTTATGCATAACAATCTAACCCCCAACTGCCCACTTTATTTCAAGTGACCACCTCCAACATGCTTTTCCCTTCTGCTTAACAATCTTTCCCAACTTGCATTTATTACCTCAGATACTCTGTTTCCTTCCCCAGACCTGAAAAAGAGCTCTGTGTAGCTCAAAAGCCTGTATCTTTCACTGACAGAAGTTGGTCCAATAAAAGATATTACGTCACCTAACTTTTTAAAAGCATGTCATTTAAAAGAATACAAAAAGGGATTCTATAATGCTATTATAAATTATAATTAGATTTGATGTAATTAACTGCACCCAATTGCAGCTTTATGCTAAACTCACGCAGTTTGTAGCAGAAGTCTCGTGTGTTTACTAAATAACTTGAATAGACGCAGAGAGGTCATGAAGCAACTTGAGACGTCCTTCCATAAGGTGCTCCCACGTGGTGTCTGTTAAGCGGCCACAGACAGCAGTGCAAATTTTGTTTTTAAAGTGGTGCAACATTCCAATTTCTGCATTCTTAAAAAAAAAAAAAGCAGCTATTCACTCAGCTCAAAGTGCTTTGACTAAATGCCATGAAAACAGGGTGTCAGAGAACCTAGAGATTATGAACACAAAACACTATTAAGATGGTGCCAAAAAGATTTAAAGCGGGGGAGGGGATATCTTAAAATTTCTTGTTTGATTCATGCTTCTTTTAAAGCTGTTCTTTGAAGAGCAATGTTTCTTGTCCCAGACACATTTTTGTATTGTTAAGGCAGAAAATTCATCCCTGAATATTGGTTTAATATTGATTTGGGATTTTAAAAAAACAGATTTAAGTGCACATGATAGCATACAGTATTTATATTCAATTCAGGACTAGTGAGTGAGCTTCCAAAAATAACTATCAAAACTATTAATTTATATATTCCTTATATTCAATTCACCAATACTTAGTATTTCTGTATTATCACTATATCACAGTTTCAATTAGACACTCAATATAAACACAAAACAGAAAGAGAGAATGGCTGAAAACTATATAGTGTTGTGTAAAAGGTTCACATTAAACCCAAGTATGTGAAATGAATATTACCAGATGGGGTATTCTGGGTTATATAAGCTTCCTGAGAAAGGTGAAAGACCTTTATAAAGCAGCACAGGGACGGCAGCAGGATTTCTCAGTCCTGAGGGAGACAGGAAGACAGGCATTCACTGCCCTCATGATGTTAATGGAGGACTTAGGCATGGGAGCAACAGGCCTATGAGCCAACCACTGCAATGATTCTATACAGGAGAAGTGTGCTAGCTGGCTGGCCTCAAGGACCTGTAGAGGAGGAGGCTATTGTAATAAACTCCTATACTCAGAGAAAACCTTTAAGTAAACAACGAAAAAAGGTTTCATGGAAAAAACAGTTTTCTCACTTTGCTTCAAGTTTTCTAGGCCATACAAACATGAACTAACAGCAATCTTCATAGGGGTGTGAACCAAACCCCAGGTAAAACCAAACTGACAATTTTTCACAATCTTAACCTTATTCTCTGCTATATAAAAGAAACTGATTGGGAAAGAATTTTGTTCCGTTAACGAGCTCTCGTCAAAAGATAAGATTGTCTGCATTGATCTCTGGCATCCTCTGGTGGCCAACTCTAAGAACAGCAAAACCAACTCAGTGGAACTGTCCAGATCCAAGCTATAGGTCCATTGGTACATGCTCTCTCCTGACCTCAGTCACTCACTCACTGTAGCCCTGCTTCCCTTAATTTGAGCAACCCCAGACAATTCCCTATGTTTTATTTCCTCCTCCAGAACACTTCCACTCAGTCATCTGCAGAGGCCACCTTTAATTTCCTAATGCATTCCAGAACATGTTGCATTGCCCAGAGTTGAAAGCCCTTCACTGGTTGCAACTGACATCTCACAAGGAGAAATGTCATCTCAAAGGGAGTCAGTCAGACACCACTGAGGGCTGTATAGTCAAAAGGAAAGCCATGAAAATGAATCAGCAGCCAGTGCAGATCCGGGGAGGCAGTGCTCCCTGCAAGAAGCACTGCCACTGCATTCTGAACTAGATGAGGTTCCCCAATGGTCTTCAGATGCAGCACCTTGTGCAGCACACTGCAGAAATCCAGTCTCAAGGTGACAAAGACACAGATAACAGTGGTGAGACCCACATTTGAAAGACAGGATTACAACAACCTTCTTGCCAAGAGTAGATGGAAGAATATTCTCTTTACAACTGCTACTATTTGGGCATGCAGCCAATGTGAGTAACAAAAGCAGGCCAGTTCCCTTTAGCTTAAAGAACCAATAACATCTCTGCCATTCCCTTCAATTGTTCTCCAGAATCTAGCAAACTGTTATCAAAATTGAGTGGGACCCAGCTAAGGTCGTGTTTGTATATCTATCTCAGACACTGAGAAAGCTGTCTAGGTTCAGTGAAAGAGAGTGATACTCTGTTTTCATGGCTGCACATTATCTTCATACTGCAGGCATCCCGGCCCATAACACCATACCGTTTCTTATAGCCCCATATAACTTTTCAACAAGAAGGCTGACAATGGAGCCCCACATATGACAGCCCTCAGAACACGAGAACAATACTTCCTTCTGGGTCTGCTCCAAAATTAAAGACCAAAGTCACACTAGAGAAGTTTCTTGATCCCTGCTATGATCTGCAGTATGTCAAACCACATCTCCATGGTCAATGGTATCAAAGATTCCAGACAGAAGGAAGAGAATCAGCATGGACACTTTATCTTCATCAATCCCCAAAAGATCACTGAACAGCTATTAATATGAGGTTTCCCTACAAAACATAGACCTAAAATCTATCCTTCTCATCCAGGATCTTGGAAATCCATTTTAATATAATGGGATTCTAGTTTAAACAGAAGATATTATACCATCTCAAACTCATCTTTTGGGTCAAGGTAACGATAACCGCACTCTAAATATAGTGCACACAAAGAGATATAGTAACACATTTTTTACCCAAATGAATGCACTTTCACATTTCTACTATTCCAAAAAAAGGTAATTGAAAGACTATAAAATAAACTGTCTATAGATAGAAACTAGCAAAAAACTTCCCAGCCTTTCTAGACAGCAGGTTTGAAAAACTAGAGTTTTGTAACATGAGAGAGACTTCTTTGCTGAGGGGAAAAAATGACATGCAATTTTAGAAGGATAACAAGCAGTCTGGCAGGAAGATGACAACTATGGAGAGGAACTTCCTCAGAGAGGAACTTGACAAGCTTGGACTTAGTTAATGCTGGATAAGCTAAAGAAAAGAAAAATATGGGACAGGAAACCTCAAGGGCACCCTGACCAACGATTAAGGGTTACAGTGAACGGACTCATTCTCTCAATGACTACTGAAGGTTAGAAGAGAAATGCTAAAACTGGGATGTCACTGACAAAAGGGATTTGAACTATAGTTTGGGGATAGAAGTTAAATCTTTTTAAAATCTAATAATGTGAAATGCAGATTATATGATTTAGCTGAGCATTGGATCACTATGGTTTAGAAATGCATAGATAGTTTAGTTTGCAAATTAAAGCAACCCAATAATTACCCTCAGAGAAAAGATGTTGAATAAATGGAAAGGCGAAGTATGGCAAAAGAGGGAAAATGCACATTAGTTTTTATTAGAAGGGATGAGCCAGCATAAAAACCATTTTCAACTATAGAGAATGAGTAATGTGGACAATTTGGGATGTGACATGGCCTAGAGAAATATGGGTACTTTAACAGCAAGGAAGCAGAGTGTGACTACTTAATGGCTCCTGCCTCAGAACAAGTGGCTGCATTGCTGTGATTGGTCCAAGTTCCCAGACACCATGGAGAATGACAGCTGGACATATAGGGTTTCCTGTTGCAAGCTGAATGCACAGGGTTCCTGCCAGCCTTGAATATATAAATATTTTAGTTGACTGTCAATTCTATGCATGTGTGTAAACAATTTATGTGATATATGCTGTAATACCAGCCACTTCTACTGTGATTCTAATCTCTGTGTACAATCATCACCAATAAATATTTTATACTAACATCTGCATGGAAGTATGCCTCCCACATTGGCAATGTACTCCATAACTACATTGTTCACACCATATTTTTTCTTGTTTAGAAAGAATAAGTACTGCTGGAGGGTTAGAGATAAAATATCCAATTCTTAATATACTTTGTTTTATTATAGTTTCAGTGTGGGATGGGGTATCGGTCACTAGTATAAATACAACTGTATAAACATAACTGCCAATATGAATTATTCCCTTATAGAGTTAATTAATATTTATATTGAAACCACATGTAAGCTCTACCTCACTTTCAGACTACTTTTGTATTTGCTGAAGCAGCAGCTGGTTCACTTTCTTGGTCCATTGCAGTCCCTAGCATCATGACTGATTTCTTGAGTAACTTTCTGAAACAGGCAGAGGATACTAATTGTTGTAAAATCACAAGTTGTACTTTAAATCTGCAAAATATCTACTTTTTTGAAAAGCTGACAACAAAAATCACCATTTTTTCTGTCAAGTCATGCATACAATGAGTCTGATCCCAATGATTTGGAAACTCTTATTATGTATAAGCAATGCTCTGACAAACTTTTCAACTGCAGCTCAGTTGCAATTTCTCTTGCTTTTGCCCAGTGTTCAAAGAAAAGCACAGGTGCCACACAATCAAACAAAATATGGCCATCATACAGAGAATTAAAAAAGGACATTGAAAGAGAGATTTTCAAAGACACTCCTATTGACTTTCATTGGTACCTTACTGCCCTTTTGTGCCTTTAAAAATCTTCCCTGTAATCCCTTCTGTGCTATTGTATTTATAAATAAAAATTAGATATAACCTGTTCTGCAGATTGTGTTTTTTGATAATTTAATTGTACTGTGCAGTACTTTTTTAAAAAAACCAACAAAACCCAGAAGATCTGCTGTGCTTTGTTCCAGTACACATGCATACAGTAATTTCAAGTTCTGCACACATTTTGGAACCCACTGGGATTCAGAATATACAAAATTTGATTTAAAATATGTAATCAAGAAAAGCAATATGGGAAGATAATGCAAATCTTTTCTCAAGCAAAGATTTGCCATTGTGTCTTTACATCTTGTAGTTTCTTGCTATAATGGAATTCAAGGTACTTTCAAAATTACCCAGTGAATCATCTCTCTCACAACTGGACATCAGTATGCAGTAAAAAAAAGCATGTTAAATTAGCATGCTATTTTTTAAGCACACTGCATTTTCTGACTAGTTAACAAAATAATCCATGATACTGTATGGAACAAAATAAAGCATTTGTGAGTATCATTACTCTTATCCACTATACAAGGGATTAAAAAAATCACAACCACTTCAAACAGAATAAGGGTCTCTTATTGTGAAGTCAATTTTTCTCTAAGAACCACTTAACTATAAAGAGAGATTCACTATAATTGGAAGGGCAGTCTGTACAGACTGCAAGAATACACTGGAAAAAACCCTCAATCCTATAGTGAAATCAAGACGTAGAAACAAGTAGGAATTTTCATTGTATTTCATCAAACAAGTTCATCTTTATTCCTATTCATTATAAATGGGTTCCATGGCATTTTCACTTTACTTACTGAGAAGCTATGACTACTGTTGATATAATTATGCTGTCAATTTTTTAAAAATTATCATTACAAAATCTGGGCCAAATATAATCTGAATGCAATGCTATTGACTTCAGTGGAATTGCACCCAGTTATTTCAAATCTGATTTCATTCTCCAAGTATAATATGGAAGCAAAATATGGGTGCTACAGAAGGGTTTTTAATAGAATTTTTATTTAACTGAATTGTAGCAGTCAGCTGCAAAACATGATAAATATCCTAGTTCACTCTCTAAATGTTGTGATAGTTCTTTAATCATAATTCTGACAGCAGTGGAGTTTCCATAAATGGCTAAAAGAATCCCAGATTAAAAAATTTAGTGAATGTCACATCAGTCCAAAAGCAAAAGCAATAGCAATTCAGACATTTATTACAAAATTTTTAACCAGTAAGATGGAAAATTTTAACACAAATATCTTGTGGTATTCTCCTTTTTATACATGCCCAATTAAGATATCTGTACCCTCCAGCCCCAAATCCAATTGAAATCCTCAACCAGAAGCAAGAGAGAGGAGAAAAATAATGTATAGTTTACCATCATCTACCCAAAATAAGAAAGCCTAAACCTCATTTCACACAATAATTCCCAGTATTAATCTTATCCACTAGCATTTTACATGAGCAACTAATCATCTTAGCCGAAATCCACTAATTGAAAACATATTGAATATACTATGTGAGCAGTTTGAAACTTCAGCATAAACCAGAAGAAGAAGACAATGAAGGTAGCATAAAATAAATCATAAGAAAAAATAGATCGGTGCATAACAGACGAGACTAGACTATAAACAAACAAAAACAAATAAATAAATAAATAAATAAATATGGAGATTTGTGGCAATTCCACTGAGCCTGCTGTTGTTTTTCTACTTTACTTTTACAGACAATGAAGTATGTAAATAGAGTCTTCTTTCCTGCCATTGATAGCCTCAAACAAAATTCTCAACCCTCTTGTTCAGGGTAGTCACTATTCTCTGCAGGGGTTTTGTGAGCTCTTTTTAAAACAAGCCCCACACCGCTTGCAGATTCTAATTTCCTTTCTCCATGAGTGATATGAAGCTAGAAACAGGAAAACACAATCTTGCAAACGCTATGCTGAGTTTTACAATGGATCTAGCTAGTTCTTTGGCTGATGGAGATGGCTTTTAATTCCAGAATAGATCAGAAGTCATAGGAGAGGGAGAAAAGGGAGAAAAACAAAAATAAAAAGGTACTAAGATGAAATACTAAATCCCACCAAAGTCAATGGTAGTTGCCATTAAATTCAGTGGGGTTAATACTTTAGCCCTAAGAAGGAAAAAATGAGAGCTTAATTTCAAAAGACACCTGTCATGTCAGCTCACTTAGGTGATAGAATCTTTTTCTCACTCTTTCCTTTCATACAGACATAGTTTTGGACTATTTTGATAGTTGACAAAAGATTTTTCACATCCACATCTCATCAAGCTATGTTCCTTGCACCAGAAATCTGATACAAACGACTTGCAGTAACTGCAGTAATGTTTATTAGTGAAGTGACCCCACTTCCAGAGCTAAAGTCAGTAAATATGCTTTTTTATGAATGTTTGTGTGCTGTTGGTAATTGCCACATTTCACCTTATGCTCATAGTTTTTGAAATCTTGGCCTTCCTGTATGCTGCCCAATTATTTATCTATGGAACAAATACCTCTAAAAGTTATCTCACCTCGTTGAATCAAGGCTACTATTCTGTACAGCCACTTTGGGGTGCTGTGTCCTCAATATCAGGGGCCACTCATATTGTTTTGCCACATCATGGTGGAGAGATGGGAGGCTCTGGTGTGCAGGTCTGTTGTCTTGTCTCTCTTATGTTCCCTTAGCCTGACTGATACAGCATCAGCAGACATCTATGGAGTACTAAGAGTGATTGTATGCAGATAACCTATTTTCCTATTTTCTCTCTGTAACGGGGTGCTAAACAGAGCCCAACAGTTCCGGACTGGCATATTGGAGACTGCAGAAATATTTTTTGTGAAAGAGAAGGTAAGGCAAAGAATCCTCAAGACCAAAAAACATTGACAGGTTAATTAGAGCTTCTGCTTATCACCCATAACAAGGGCAGCTGACCCAGTTGTTACTAACTAGTGAAGAGGAGAAAAGAGTAATTATTTATAGGGTTTATTTTTAAAAAACCCAGAAGTTATGTCAAGTCACATTAAATCCATGTTAATTTATTAGCCTCAAAGCTGACTGCACTGCAATTATTTGAAATTATGAACATAGTAGAATCGGTGCAAATAAACCATTCCTGGCTTTAGAAGCAAGTCATGTCTATCCAGAAAGGAAAATATGCGAGGAAGATTCATGAAATGATTTATAGCTGCAAGTATCACCTTAGTCAAACACCTATTTTATAGTACAATACTGATTTTCTTAAACCTAACCTCCATACCAGTATGATCTTACTAATGAGAGATTTTTTTATCTGCTCTCTCACTGCACCTACTCAGTCTATTAATAAATAAGAACCAAAATCATTCCTCTTAAAAAAATAATTACACTGAAAAAAACATTTTTGAACATAGTAAATTATGTTGCAAAAGAAACGTTACTGCAATGAAAAAAGTTACCTGAGTTAGTAAATGCTTTTCCCTTCAAACTCATAAGCAATGAACTGATGTGATATATTGGAAAGAAACAATTGATATTCAGTAATGGATTCAAGAAATAAAACTACTTAGCATGGATCTTCGGTGTGCCTAGGTTTCAGGAGAGAGAGATGACCATGAACTTTTATAGGCTTTTGCAACAGACTTACAGAGCAGCACTGAGGTATGCATTAGAAGGCATTACTTTCCATCCACCCATGGGACAAGAACCACAATGGTGGCCATAAAACACAGGGAGGAGAATTTAAAGGGTATAAAGAAAGATGACAAAAACGTAATGACTTGCAGGCAGGAACTTATGCAATTTAAAATTGAAGATGGTACAGTGTGATGGCAAAAAATACAGCCCTTCAGAATACGGTTTCCTCATTATAAATGGATGTTTATTCAATCAGATCACAGATCACTAAGTAGTAAATGCAACAAAAATGAATATTTAATGGACACCTACTAGACAGAGAAGGAGGCTGATATGATAGTTAATTGAGGGTTGGGGGGGTACCAATGAAAGTCTAGGGGCAACATCCCATGTTGGAAAGTCCAGCATCCACTGCCTCCTGCTGCAAGCTTGCTGCCTTTGGGCCCTGCACCTTCTTTTACATCACTCTGGGTAGTAGGCATCTAATATAGCCTCTCTTCACAGCTGCTGGAAAGAAGGAAGTTTCTCTCTTCCCCAACAATTCTTACCAGAGCCCTCCTGGCTGCTATATGGAACTGGGCCTTTTTTGTTTATTTTATTGTTTCTTTTTTAAAATATCATGTGCAATAATGCTGGAAATGAATTGTCTGTCTATCTTCTATAAACTTATCTCTATTTCTATCTTAACAAATTTTGTTTGGGAATTTCCTTAGTTTGACAGACAACTTTTTCTAGCTTTAGCTCATAAAAATAATTTTGTCCGTGAAGTTGGTAGGTCTCGATAGACAGTGAGCAAGGGCAGGTCCTGGAAACGGAGAGCCTGGGATGCTTATATACTGTAAAGGAGCCACAAATTTAGTTCTCTGTGCCGAATTACAATTATCCCATCTACATCAATGTTACCAAAACATGTCTAAAAAAGATAATAAAAAGGTTCTTGTAAAGCTTGCAAGCCCTATATTGGGTGCAAGTGAATTCACTCATCAAAGCCTTACTTCCACCCCCCAATTGCTTCTCCTTTTAGCAGTTTAAAAATATATCACAAGTAGATATAATTTAGGCTTCTGATTAAACACTTAACAGCAACTTTGGGGACCGCTGCTGCCTGTTGTCAAAAGAGTTTGAGAAATTCCTGTTCAAATGTTCTATTCCAGAAAAACCACTGAATCACTAAGTGAGAAGATATTACCAAATAAATAGTCAAGAATCTATCGTATCGTGAAACCTCATGCACAATGCTTCTGAGGCTGTTGCAATGACCTACTGACAAGTCTCTGAGCATTAAATACTTACTATACCCTAGAAAAGTTACGATAGTACATACTACTGATAGAAAAAAGTAAATTTAGTACCTATGAAAAGTACTGGACTGAAGGCACCTGAAGATAAATAGTGTTTAAAAAATTAGGAAATAATACAAGCTGCCAAATACTGCCTCACCAAAGTGCCTTAACCCAGTGCTGGAGGGACTAATTCTAGGGAGTAAGCAGCCCTATCACTTCATTTTTGCCCTTGTTTGCTGAGACTGCCATCAAGGATACCAATTAGTGCGCATTTTGATAGTGTTTGTGATGTACATTTTTGTTCAGCTGGAAATGGACTGAGACACCAAACACATTTGAACCTAGAGTTGAAGGGAAAGTTATCCTTTTGACTCATTTCATCATTTGTCAGAGAAATGAGAAAACCTTAAGAAATAAATTATTAGTAAGTGAATCAGCAGACAGACAAGGGAGGAGTTTCCAAGGGCCTACTGTTTTGCACATTTTATGCAAACACACAAAGATAGTAGAATGACAGTGTGATTTGCAAAAGGTTTTATTTTACGTCTGGCTTGAGGAAGGGTCAACCAGCAGAAGAGGTTAAAATATATGGACACCAAGAATCTAAATCTTTATAAATGAAAACTTCATGTACAGCGAAGAATAAACATCATTTTTCCAATCTTTAAAGTTGGCCTGTAGAAGCACTCTGTGATGCCATCTGATTGAATTTAAATTTAGTTTCAAGTTCACAGGACCTGACTTATTTCTCCATTGGTCCTGCATTTCTCAGTTACTTCTATTCCCAAGGTAATCAGCGTAGGTAAAGAAGACCCATCTAGCACTGAATTCCTTCCTGTCACATAAATCTGAGTCTAAGCTAAAACAGGACCACCTGTAATACACTGCACCATTCATCATGACTCAGAAAAAAAAGCAAAACTGTTGTGTAGGTGGAAATGACACCAAAAGAAAAGTGAAGAGGCTGCCTGATGAATATAAGCATGCAAATGAATCTCTGATTCTGCCTAGATGACTACTCCTGCTCCCTCTTTTTAGATGCATCTTCACTAGGAGAAGCCTAAAAAAACTGCCCTCACAATATCATTTCTGAAGTGCTTGCCTTAACATACCATTCACTTGGTTTTACAACCTGGTAACCTCATAATTTTCCTGAGACTGATGTGTGGTTTAAGAGAATCACACATGCAGCTATTCCAAGAGTATTTCCCATATTTCCCCTTTGCAATAATTAATTTCACGCACCACAAAACTCTAAGGAAATTCAGCCCCTTAGCCATAAAAACTACTGTACTTTTTCTTCTCAAAGATTTGTCTCCAACAACAACCAAGCGTCACATGAGTGAAAGTCTGAATGATATTTCACTCATGTGATTCTGTTTCTATGCAGGCTAAACCTTTCTTTTCTGTTTTGCATGACTCCACAAGCTTTTTTGAGATTTAAAGACTAATCCTATTTCACCAAAACATATTTGTTTGCTTCAGATCCCGTTTCTCTCCCCTCCTCACTGGCAGTGAGCGAGTCTGGATTCCTTTCAATCAGTATGCAGACCAGTGCTGAGAAATACATTTACATTTTTAAAAATACTGAAGTAGCAAATTTCTATTAAAAATCATTATGGTTTATCTGAGAATTTTAAGCCTTTAAGTCAGTCTTTAAGCTGGGCTGTTTTAGAGATGAATTACTTCAGCCAGTTTAATACATTCTGGGGTTAATTTTAATGCTTATGAAACTGAAAATCTACTAGCATTTGCTAGAGCTAACCATACTGTGGTTTGGGCAAGCACTGTGCTAATGTCCCTACATAGCTCTGCCAACATGTTTTCATGCTGACCAACATATCCCTGTTATTCCACTACAAAGATTGCCCAGAGTACACAATCCTTGTGATGGAAACGATGGTCTCTTTCATCTGGTTGACTGACACCTTCTGGCAGGGGAGTTAGTCACTCATGTTAATGTTTTGTCATGACATTTTGTGGAGCTCCCCAAAAATGGATAGACGCTACTTCTTCCATGTCTTGGGGGGTACTGTATATGTGGTGTAACAATGACTGTGCTGTGGTTACACGGATTCCTGGAAAGAAGAAAAATCTCTCTTGAGGAAGAATCCAGCTTGGTTTTTTTAGAAACATCTTTTGTCCTTAGCTGATGTATTCTTTACTGTGCTTTCTCTCTGGGATCCTAAAAGTTGCACTCCCAGTGATAGGCAAGCATAAATCCCTTTTTCTTGTGTGGATTTTGGGAATAATATAATTTCAGGGTTTTCTGCATGTCAATCAGGAAACTTCTGGTTCTGCACCCACATGGAGCGCACTGCAAGAACAGGACCTCTGTGCATTGTTTAGATGGATATATGCTGTGATTTAGAGAGAGGATTGCAAAGCATTTACACAGCAATGTAGAAGGCAGTGTTTGGTGTCCTCATCAAAACCTCTGCAGAATTTAATTGATTAAATTTAATTTTTCTTTTCTTTTATATTTTGCAGACTTTGAGCAGATCTAAGGATTAATCATTATTACATTTCACATTACATTACAACACTGTGACAATGAATGATCCAATTTCAATGATTTATGCAGGTGATTCTTATTGAGAAGAAATGGAGAAAAATAAAAATGCTGCAATAAGCTTGCCTCGTTTCCAGGCATAAAAAAAGCTCATGGCAAAAATTTGAAAATAGAGAACCCAACATGTGAGTCTGGCATATGCTGAAGTTTGTGGCCAGGCAATTTCTCTGGATCCTTGACACAAATTTATCTGGCCTAAGAAAAATCTCTATTTAGCAGTTCTGGTAGCAGGGATGCAATAGTTATAGGAGATCAAAGCAGGAATATTTTGTATTTAAAACCAAAAGTGACTATTAACAGCTATGCAGAAGTCATCTCATCAGACTTCAAAGGACATCAATGAACTGCACAATCATTGATGCACATAATATATTACTGTAATAACAATTTTATTATTATTGCATCATTTCTCACCCTCCACGCAGAGATCTCCCCAATTTGTAATTCAGTTTCAGTGATTGTTTATTAACTAGTTCCTATACACCTTAAGCTAATTCTGCTGGGCTAACATCCAGAACCTATAACAAGAAACTAAACAAACAAAATAACAAGCTTTTAGAACTTGTATTGACAGCCATACGCCATTTTAATAATCAGACCTTGGAGATGGTAGGAAATTCCTTTGATGGAGGAATGGCTAAATGTATTATTAGTAGAGACTCTTGGGAAAGGAGAATGGTTTCACTTAAATCAATTATGAATTATGTATGTATGTATGTATTGCTAGAAGAGACAAATAAAATGTGGTTTAGTCTTTTGGAAAGCACTTAGGACTAGAATGTGACTAGCCCTAGAGCAGCTGGGTAGCTAGGGCCTTTACGGAGTCATGTTAGGACTTTCTGGATTGCACTTCTTGGCACTTAGGGGATTTCAGGGGCTGTGCCTGCGAAGTTCCTCACCCCAGCCATCCCAGGAGTAAGTGGACAGGATTTATGTTTGAAGTAGGCAGATTAGAGTTTACTGGACTCACAGGGCGAATATGTTGAACCCCCAAATTATATCTCATCCTCCAACAGAACAGAGTGTTGGGGTGGGTGGAGAGAGAAGGTTAGATGGCACAAAGTGATGAGATACCAAGTGTCACTTCTAGAGCACTGATTCAAAGCCAGTCTAGTTCAATAGGGATTGGAAGTTTACTTGTCATCAGTTCTTATAAGTCCAAGTATCCACATCACAAGAAATACCACGACATTTGCCACTAATGAGCAAACTTGCAGAAACCTCAGAAAAGAAAAGAGACCTACTATTTTCTCAGCCTCAGAAGTAGTCCCATCCAAGTCAAGCAAATAACTCTACTATGTCTGTGCTATACTGTGCTGGATAAATAGAAGACTTCAATTTCCAGTACTGTCAATCTGGCACCTTTCACAAGCACTAATACTTAAAAGAGCAACAGGCGAAAGATAGTTTAGACCCTTCTAGGGAAAAGTGGAAACTTGGTTCCCCCTCTTCTATTTCACCAACAGGAAATTGCCTCCATCTAGGTCTACAGAAAAACATGGACCATATGAAGAGTTAAGAGCGAGACTGAGAATCATTGAAACCAGGACAAGTTCACTTCCACTTCATAGCTCTCACATACAGAGTCTCATTCCTACACCAACGATTAGCATTTGGTACTTTACCTCCTTTGTTTCCAGTCTAAAATTTTAGTCTGAAAAAAGAATATAAATCAATGGTCCTGTATATATTAATATATGATTATATTATAATAGAATACTTATTTAATTATATTTAATTTGTATTACAGTAACACCTAGGCAGTGCATAAACTCAGTCTTCGTAGCCTATTCAGTTCTTGGCATCTTTGCTGAGCCCATCTGATCACCTTGCCAATTAGTGATCACTGTATTGGGCTTTGGGTTTTTTTTTGTGTTCTAGATATCTGTCTACTGGGAACATTGCTGAGACTCTAAACATATTTCAGTAGTCTACCAAACAACAACTAGATGGGGTTAACTTCAATTCCTGTCTGGGCTGGAGCAGCCAAGGTAAAATATTACATCATGTTACCAATCCCTTGAGCTATTTATTCATATGCTTGTTGTTTCTCCTTTTTGTGGACTTGCTACACAGAAGATAAAATAAAAACCTCTCTCAATCAAGTGGCCAGTTATTAGTATCTTCTTTTATCAGGTACTTTAGCAGAAAATTTAAATTCCTTGTTTTCTGCAAGGCTGTTTGCAGAAATGATGCACTGCTTGACTTAAAACTATATTTCTTCAGTGAAAAATTTAAGTGCATGTAATTTTTTTTCTAACTACTTATTCAATGGGCTGTTGAGATGCATAAACAGCTAAAACATTTTTTACAACACAATATTGTTTTTAAGCATAACATCCCAAGCCTCTATAAACAAACCGGTTTACGACAAATGGTCTATGCTCTTAAAGGCAGCCTTTACACACTTGGTATTTTAAATCTGTTACTGTTAAAGGAAGTAGCCAAACATGGTGTTCCAATATACTCTGAGAGCAAAATGGATGTTGGCAACAGAAAATTAAGGTTTTATAATTACAAAATAAAATTCCTTTATGCAACAGATTTCTGTGACTTGATTCATATAAACTAGAAGACATTCTTACTATTATCATTTTTGCTAAGGAAAGAAACATCTTGACAGCACAGGAGATGTCTGAAGAAACCAGTACCAACACATGTACGCCCATACACATTCCATATTTCTATAAGTTCTATACAGTTAAAAAATGTTAAGACTGGAATCAATTTGCTTCAGTAGTTAAAGAGAAGTCCAGTGAATTATCTAGCAATATATATGCAAATGTTCAGCATATTAGTAAGATGCTGGGATGATTTACAGGAGAGATTTCATGTGATTTTGTATAATACACAATTTTTCTAATATTGAAGGAGGTGCTGTATATTTCTAACCCTGACACTACCTTGTGCTGTACTTATATTACTATTCAGTACCAAATATAAAACCACATCTTCCAAGAAAAAAAAAATTAAACTACATTTTTATTAGTAAACCTACCTCCTGATCCTATGAACAGAGAACACACTCTCTTTCTCTGTCACTGGGATATGGGGAAGAGAATGCTTTTCAGATGGTAACTCATTGATTCAATTAATTGAATTGCCATGGGCTATCATTACAAAAAACAACAACCTGGACAAATCAGTTTATTTATATTCCAAAGATGATCTTACAGAATATCAAATAAGGAGGTCTGCTACAGAAAGACACAAAAATTCAATTATTTAAATTTTCCCAACTGATTTCTGAAGGAAATTAACAATTATGCATAGTAATTTTCTCCTATAACTACAACTACCTACTTTACAACTATATAACTTTAAAAAAAACCAAAAAAACAGGATTTTGACCTATTTGACTCGTTTCAAAAATTCATATTCTTGGTTCAGATTAAATAACCTATATAACACTTATATCAAAGTTTGGAATTTCTACATTAGTCTCTCTCTAAACAATAAAGTATTACAGATTATTGACCTGTGTGTAGCAATGTGACTAGAGTTGTGCTGAACAAGATTATTAAGGTTATAAATTTTTATTAAAGGTCACTGACAGATTTATATAGACATCTGTAAAGCTATGCTTAGTTTTTATTAGTTGAATTTTTGAACCAGTTAAAAAGTTACTCAGCAAAAAATGAACATTTTATAATTCACACGTACAACTGAGTTCCTCCATTGACAATTCTTGTTTCCAGTTCCAAGTAATATTAATAAGTGAGATGAGTGTATAATAATAATTTGTGAATGTTTATAGTGTTTCTTTCAAAAGCAGTTAAATAAAAGTTGTATTTTGTGTTTCTCTATTTAATGAAGGAAAATATAAATGGCCACTTGTCTTGTTTGTAGACTTGTTTGTTGACTTGTTTGTAGACTTGTTTGTAGACAGCTAAATAATTCTGTATAAATTGTTCAATTGTATTGGTTACTTAACTGCCTTATTTTTGTACATCAGAACAATTAAAAAGTACAGTCTATTCTCCAGTGATTAGAACAACCTGATTTTTTGCTTTTATTTCACTTAAATGTATTTTAATTTGTTATAGGTATCATAAGTCTGGTCAACATCCATGCCACTACTGGGACATGTTTTTTTCCTGTAGTTTTTAGAATATAATTATATATTATTAGTGCAGTACTGAAAAAGCATAGAATTGCTCTACTATAAAGTTATGCTGAACATATTCTATAGAGTAAGCAAAGATCTTTAGATCAATGTCAGTTTTAAGGTTTCTGGCCTGATTACAAGATTCATTTTTTATAAATAGCAGTAGGTTATAAATGCATTCAAAGTCTTAATTCCCTCTATCTGCACCTTATTATTCTTGAATAATGTTATCTACATTTGTTTTATACAGGAGTAGCAAAGGGCATGTCATCAGTTGAAAAAATATTACAAGAATAATAGCACACTGATGTTTCTCAAACCACATCTGAAATTTAAATTAGTTTTCTGACATAAACTGCTGGTGTCTCTGTTTAACAACATTATAACTCCAGCAGACAGTGCTCCATTTACAGATTACTCTTTTCCACATAATATATTTAGGTTTTAACTCTTTTTTGTGCATAACATTTATGTACTTGCATTTTATATTATCTGCAATGGGATAACAACAAAGTAGGAGTTTAAACTAAACATTATCAATAATATTTTAAGCACCTTCTGTCCCTATTAGTCCATGGCTATTGCTCATATACTTAGAATAAGCAAGCTATTTAGACTTGCCAAAATGGCTCAAATGAAACAAAATATATAAAATTATCAGAAAAGAAGATGCAAGGCCAAATTTGGGCTCACTAATGAAATTTCGCAAAGTGAGCATGCCCCCTGATATAAAAGCAATGTTATTAACTGCCTGTATTCTGTCTGGCAGCAGCCTCATCAATACACATTATCCCAAATAAATAATTCTTGATAGAAACAGGAATAAATTGAGTCAGGTGCTTCTAGAGGGCATGGCTAGTTAAGAAATTTAAGGGCAAAACATACAAATCTTGATCCCCCCTTGTCCCTACATCCTGCTTGCAGTTTTTCTCATAGATGGTCTATGGAGCATCTCATCTATGAGTTTCTGGGAATAGAGTAAAAACTAAGAGAACACCACACTGCTCTAGTTGTGCCATTTTTCTGCTAGGATTCTTGAGCTCAGCAACCTGCAAAGATTCTGCATTATAATTTTTTCCAAAATTTGTCAACATTTAAAAGTTCAGCATGAGGATCTTTGGAAGCATTGGGTTCTTTAAAGTCATCCTTGCTTTGATCACTTAATAAACCAATGAAGAGTGGGTTTAATGAATTCCTGTCAGAGGTTGTCTTAAAGCCTAACACTCTGGGGTTACGCTATAAATATAAAAAGAGACAACAGATGGATACAGTCAGATGAGGAAGGGCAAGGAAACAATGGGACAATAGTGGTGGATAGGCATTGTCACAGCACACTAGCAGCCTAATCGTAGTCAAGTTTTTTGTTGGCATCATGGCAAATGAGAATTTTGAGGAGAGATCTCAAGGTGGATAATAAGGTAGCTTTGTGGATGTTTACAGGGAGCACTTTCCAGTGCAAACACTTTTTTGGACCTAGTTAAATCAGTTTACAGCAGGCTCACATTAATTTATGTTAAATCAGTTAAATTAATATGAGCAATGTGTAAACCAATCTGTGTGTGCTAATACCAGGTTTGGTTTGGACTAGTTTAATTGAATTGATTTAAATACCCATTACAGTTAAACAAATGTATAGTTCAGCTCTAAAATAATATGATACATCAGGTTTAGGACATTATGTTTAGGTTTCACAATTTACCCTGTCACCTTGCATATATATTTAAAATATGGCACCAGGTTATTCCATCCCACATTACGAACTGTAACAGGGTGCTGGGGGGTGACCCCCTGGCCAGCCCCCTGTCACTCCAGCCACTATAGCTGAGGGGCAGCAGAGCTGGTTAGCTGGGCCGTGGCCTGATTACCTGAGCGGAGGCAGCTGTCAGCCTACACAGGCTGGGCAGTTGCCCAGGCTTGATCAGGCAATGGGCAGCAACTGCCCCCCTGACCCAGCAGGATTTATATGCCAGTCCAGAAGGGAAGAGGAAGGGCAGAGAGAGGGGGGGGGAAGGAAGTGTGGAGGCTTTGCCTGTCTCCCTGCACAGCCCCAGAGAGTGCTAGCTGAAGCAAGGCACTGTAAGGTGGTGGGAATTCATGTACATGTTGTAAATGAAAGCACTGGTGACTGCAAACCAAAGGGTCTTCGAGTCCTTTGTTGGCCAGAGGGGAACCAAAGCAGAGGGGCTGCAGCAAAGGAACCACTTACACAAACCAAGGGAGGGTGACTTTTAGAAGAAAAAAATATCCACAGGACCTTCCTCACAGAGTCCCATCGGGAGTGTGGGTAGGACTTGCATGCATTCCTATGGAAAGGAGTGTTAGGCCTACTCCCATACCAGATGTATCCTTGGGGAAAAATGCAGGAGTCCAGGACCACTTGCACAGAAATACTGGTTCTCTACACCAGCTCTGGCTCCTGGGTCCCTCCCTCTGACTCCCTGGCAGCAGAGAAGAAAAGCAGAGGTGGAAGAAAATATATGCAAAGAGAAGGGATGCACAGACTAGAGAGGCACAGATCTGGAGGGACTCAAATGGCAGCCTAAGGCTCTTAGTTTACCCGCCTGCTTTTTTGTACAATCTTTCTATGCTGTAATTTCTTGATTTTAAAGGACAGGATACTTGTCCTCTGGAAGAAATCTTCAATAAATTATGGATACAGTATTGGTCAGATTTTTGCCCCCACTTACACCCTGTGCTTTGAAAGATCCAAACAAACATTTTAATTCTAGGAAGGCAACTTTGCACATTTCACATACACAGAGTGATTTTTACCTTCCTAATCTCTGAAAAATTAAAATACCAGTCCCACTGAGAAGACAAACTTTGCAGCTCCACAGGAGGATACTTAAATGTTCTCGATTTCATGCTTAAGTTGTTCCTAATGATAGGTATCTATAATGGAAGAAATCCCATTTCAGGATCAATAAAATACAGATGAGAGAGTCATTGGTGTGGATGACAGGGGGATCTTAAATATGTTTGTGGGGTTAGTCTACTGATCTAGAGCAGACGTCTCACCACTCCATTTTTTCTCCCTGTTGTAGTATCTCAGCAGGAAGATTGAACAGAGATCCCTGAGCAGAGCATTCTGATACTTTACTTTTCATAAGACATGGAGGGAAATGGTCCTTGTAGTGTTAGGCCCCGTTCCCTAGCACAAATTTTAGTGTTCATTAACCAGCTTGTGTGTAGCATGCAGCCAGTGTGAGTGAGTAAAGAAGACAATGATTGCATAAGAAAGAGATGAAAATTGGAAGACTTGGAATAAGAAAAGAGAGACAGAATATGAAGAGAGATGAAAGATAGACACAAAGGGACAGGAGAGCATAAGGGAGAGAGAAACAGAAATCATACTTGTGGAAAATGGAGCCTGAAGGTGATAGAGAGAGAAATAGCATGAAGAGTAGAAACTAAAAAATGGGGCGAAGAAACAGAAGAAAGGAGAGAAAGGAGATAAGCTAGTGAGATTAAATAACTTACTATAATGCTTTAAAATCATGTTTAATGTCAAACTGTTAAAAAAAATTAAAAGATAAAAGTTTGGTATAGACACATGCAATCTTATGAGTGACTCATAAACTTACCTTTAGCATAGCTCCTCTTAGTTTGGGAAAAGCATAATTTCTTGTGTGACACAACACATCCTAAAAACTACCTTTCACAAAGCCTTCCTACATTTTCTCACAGTTATCACCATGTCTACTTGTATTTGACTGTTATCATTGGTATAAGCAGGGCTGATAGCACTGCCTATTATTGAGGTTGTCCAGGGTTTCCTATTATAAAACTCCGTTTTAAGTTACTTATAACTTTGCCAAATTTAAGCTGTTTGAGCTGAAATATTCCATGTTGGGTGTCTGTATCAGGCTGAATATTTTATTTTATTTTATATTTCAGTTAATATGGTTCAACCATTTCTAAGAAGGTGGCTAGAGGAAAAAATGGTTTTGCCCAGGTTAAAAAATTTTGATAATTTTTTTTAGAAGCGCTATTCTGCCTCCACTCACGAGCTTTGGAGCAAGGTCTTAATCAGGCAAGGGGCTGGCCTTTATGTCAAGGATGTGACTGTTTTCCCCATGCAAATTTGGCCAAATTGTAAGTCTTTGAAAAATAGCAATTTGCATATGCTCAGTAAAAACTTGCTAGAGCTAAGCAGATAAATTTTCTGAAGCTTCCATCCATACTGAGCATGTTCCAGTCTAGTTCTGAGTAGCACATTCCCTGACATTGCCACTATAGAATCATAGAAGATTAGGGATGGGAGGGACCTCAGGAGGTCATCTAGTCCAATCCCCTGCTCAAAACAGGACCAGCCCCAATTAAATCATCCCAGCCAGGGCTTTGTCAAGCTGGGCCTTAAAAACCTCTAAGGATGAAGATTCCACCATCTCCCTAGGTAACCCATTCCAGTGCTTCACCACTCTCCTAGTGAAAAAGTTTTTCCTAATATCCAACCTAGACCTCCCCCAGTGCAATTTGAGACCATTGCTCCTTCTTGTGTATAAAATTGTTAGGATGTGTAGGGACAGACCTCAATATTGATACAAAAAATGTTATCAAAAATATTATTTACTCATTATTTTTGGTTACTACAATCTTGATTTTGCCTTTACTGAATTTTAGGAGATAGAATTATTTTCATACACATGATACTTAGAGAATATGTCCACTCACATGCTTAGGTTTTTGTTCCAGAGGGGTAGCCATGTTAGTCTGTAGACAGCAAAAACAATGAGAGTCCTGTAGCACCTTAAAGACTAACAAATTTCTGCGGGCATAAGCTTTCGTGGGCTGACACCCTTCCTGAGCCAGAACAAAATATTCATTATATGCACGTGTATTTATACAAGCTATGGAATGCAGCTCTAATTTGTATTTTGTTTTAACATATTATTCTATTTTCTTTTACACTATGTTTTGAAAGAGGTATATAAGTGTTAATTATCGTGATTTGTGCTTTGCATAGAATATTTGATAGGACTCAAATTGCAAATGTACTAGAAATGGTAGGTTGTAAATCTTGAAACCGTTTGGTCAAAAAGACAAATTAACCAACAAGAGTGTCTTCTCAGAGAACAGGACACCTCCTCCTCCTACAAGAAACCAGTGTGGCATAGATGTGATCTTTATCAAAAGAAAACAAACTCTGTAAGATATTTATGGTTTGGAAAGAGACTTGGCTGTAAAAAATAATAATGTATGTTCTTTATTCAAGATATTACAAAGAGGAGTGGTAGAATGTGTTATCGGAGCTATAAACCAAGACATAAACAAGTCTCTACCCCTCTTTGCAAAGACAAAATACCTTGTTTTTAAACCTCCACAAAGAATCCTAGAAATATCCTTACTGAAACATATTTATTCTATAAAAACTCAAAGGTCTGCATTCTTTCAAATTCAAGAACAAATTTATGACTGGAAGATATTTCACAAAAGATGTTGGTTACTTCTATCTTATGTTTCGTCTTAAAGGTGAAAACATTTGTTGTCCCTCAAATGCTTAAGACCGTATAAGCTTCTTTTAAGATGTATTTGCAAATATTTTGTATCTAAATGCAAGCCTTCACATCACAACTACAGTATCTGATACCATTGTTATGTGACTATTAAGATGTTGTACATACAGATATAGAAAGGTCCTTTGATGTTGTAACTGGGTTACTAATATAAGAGTCATTTGACTATAAAAACATTTGTATTAATTGGGGAATTAATTGGTTATTCAGCAATGCTTAAGCAACTTCCTTACCAAACACAGGAAGACTGTGCCCATCGCAACCTTCATGCCAGGTGTGGGGGAGTCTTTGTCTGGCTAGCTGAAAGAAAAGGTGTATTCCCCCTTTAAGGGGTCCTTTGCAATGGAGAGGAGAAAGGGAAAATTTTTCAGGGATGGACAGGAAGCTGTTGGGGCCAGGTCAGGGGAAAGTCACTGCAATGCCATTCCTGCTGACTGGAAGAGTGGGGATGTATGCATACACCTTGGAAAAGCCCTTACTAGGATCAGGCTGGCAGCATCCACCTATCCATGAACCTGGCAAAAGGACTGGGTTCCCTCTTGACCCCCTGAGATCATTATACTCTTGCCCTTTTCCTTGCGGGGATGAGAAGGAATTTTTCCCTCACCACCAGATTGGCCAAGATGGGGTGAGGGTTATTTTTGCCTTCCCCACAGCAAGTCTGGTACCTTGGAGTTGGAGTATGGAGGTTAGATCATAACATTGCAATTTAGTACATAAAACGTGTGGCTGTCCAATGCAGATACTCTGTATAAAAGGGATATGGTTCCTGGATAAAATGGATTAGAAAAGGATTTGAAGAAAAGCATCCCTTTAAGGGAGGTGAGGAAGGGGGGGTTGGGACTCCTACATGTGAAACAGTGGGAGAACTTGGCAATAAATTGTACAGTGCAGGTCATCATCCTTTCCTTAATAATTTCAATAATCTCCAACCAGATCCCAGCTGTCCTGCTGCTGGGTCCTGCTGCCTTTCCCTCTTCTTATAGACCCTTTCATCTCAGATGAGTGGAAGGCAGAAGGTCACAGCAGCAGGACAGCTGGGATCTGGTTAGGGATTATTTGAAATTATTAAGGAAAGGATGATGACCAGCACTGTACAATTTATTGCCAAGTACTCCCAGATACTTTAAGTGAATAAAGTTGCGGCCTAATTAAACCACATCCTCTGCCTCTTGTCTGGCCATGCCAGAAGAAAGACAGAAGAAACCCTACAAGAACTGATAAAAAGAAAATGCAATAACTTCTCTGATGACCAGTTAAGATTAAAGACTTTTTAAAAAATCATCTTAGTTTAAAAAGCCTATTTTCAGATCTGAAAGGCTTTTTATATAAGAAATAGGAGTGCTAACGGGCTTTTATATAGGAAGGAGTGTGTGGACTTACTTGAAATGGAATTTCAACTCCTATTAAACCTTAGTGGAACTGACAGCATATATATCAGAAAACATACTGAATAAAAGAGAATTAAAACTAGTTTACAGATGCGCTGAGAATTTCTCACCACAAAAACAAAGGCAACATAACCATAAAATTGAAGAATTACAAACCTGCTGTATGTGTATTACATATTTATGAACTGAAGATGCTAAAAAGACCATCCCATGAGGATGCTGAACCAATAAATGGTGACAGTAACTTATATGAATCTAGCCAAGGCCTGAAGGAGGTGAGTTTTCTACCGTCAGTGAGACTGTGGAAAAACAGTATAAATTCTTCAAACTGGGATATACACTCTTATGTTTATATGTTCTCTGACTTACTCTTATTACACTCTTACACTTAAACCCTTATGCACTCTTATACATGCTTAAACATTCAGCTCCCATCTCAGTCTATACATCTCATCTTTATAAGCAAGCAAACAGCAGCAATAAGACAGCTGAGAAGAAAGAAGCTATAGCACTGCATCAGAAGCTGCAACCTTCTAGTCCAGCACTGCTTCTGCAACATGACAACATCACCAAAACTTCAACATCATGGTGAGACGGAGTTTGCAAAAGCATTGCAAAATTAAAATTTTTCTTATAACAATTTTAATGGGATATTGTAATTTAAGATACTAACAGCTTCTCCTGTTTCGGGCAGAAGTTGTGTCTTTGTCTGTATAATGCCAGACATATTTTGCTGATATCTAAATAAATAATAATACCTTCACTGCATATTCTTTAATATCATTATTATTATACTTGTAGTTATAGCAATACTGTATATTGTATATTGTATATTGTATATTGTATATATTGTATATAGCAATACTGTATATATATATATATAGCAATACTGTATACTTACATAGTACCTGCCATCCAAAAGAACGTAAGAACGGACATATTGGGTTAGACCAATGGTCCATCTAGCCCAATATTCTGTCTTCTGACAGTGGCCAATGCCAGGTGCTTCAGAACAGCTAATCATCAAGTGATCCATCCCCTATCACCCATTCCCAGCTTCTGGCAAACAGAGGCTAGGGACACTTCAGAGTATGGTTTTGCATCCCTGTCCATCCTGTCTAATAGCTATTGATGGACTTATCCTCCATGAACTTATCTAGTTCTTTTTTGAGCCCTGCTGTAGTCTTGGCCTTCACAATACCCTCTAGCAAAGATTTCCACAGATTGACTGTGCATTGTGTGAAGAAATACTTCCTTTTGTTCATTTTAAACTTGCTGCCTATTAATTTCATATGGTGACCCCCTAGTTCTTATGTTATGAGAAGGAGCGAATAACATTTCCTTATTTACTTTCTCCACACAAGTAATGATTTTATAGACCTCTGTCATATCCCCCCCTTAGTCATCTCTTTTCCAAGATGAAAAGACCCAGTCTTATTAATCTCTCCTCATATGAAAGCTGTTCCATACCCCTAATCATTTTAGGTGTTCTTTTCTATACCTTTTCTAATTCCAATAAATCTTTTTGGAGACAGGGCAACCAGATCTGCACACAGTATTCAAGATATGGATGTACCATGGATTTATAAAAAGGCAATATGATATTTTCTGTCTTATTATCTATCCCTTTCCTAATGATTCCCAACTTTCTGTTAGCTTTTTTCACTGCCGCTGCACATTGAGTGGATGTTTTCAGAGAACTATCCACAATGACTCCAAGATCTCTTTTTTGAGTGGTAACAGCCAATTTAGACCCCATCATTTTATATATATAGTTGGGATTATGTTTTCCAATGTGCATTACTTTGCATTCCAAGGCTCTTAAAGTGCTCTACCCATTTTAATAAATTATTATGAATAATGAATGTGTTTGATACATACTGTAACTGTTTTACAAGCAATCTGAGACACAGTCTCAGGTCAAAAAAATCAATGAAAGAGCAAGTAATAGAATCCAGGAGTCCAATCTCTTAGTCCCATGCTCTAGCTACTGTACACTTTCCCTTTCCACTGTGTTACTGATTTGACTAACAAGTGTGCAGTATAAATAAGGCACAAAGTCTAGCTACAATGGTAGAACAAAGACGAAATATTTTTTCCCATATCGTGGTAATCTAGAAAACCACAGAAACACACTTTTTTTTCAGGGTAATAAGGGGAGCGGAGGAGAGAAACACTGACTTCTCTATAGATATAAAAACTATTATCATATGTTCATCTAGGACAAAGAAATGCAACATCGTACCAAGATTAAATCATTTAGCTGTGAGCATAGGTTAAACAATTGTAGAACACAGAGAAAGAAAGAAATAATACTAAAGTTTACAACATAAAGTGTTAAAGGTATCGTTTTTTCCTCCACTTCTTTCCTGTGAAGACCAAAATCTCAGAGTATGAAGTAAAAAAAATGAGGAAACCCACAACAAATGCAACTCTACCTCATCGTCTTTTTCAGCCAGGAAGCAATAAATGTTAGCAATGACCTTCCAAGCAAAATATGAATACCATCGGGTCAGGCAAAAGGAACAGGATACTGTATCTTTTCTAGAAAACAATGTATCAATGACTAGTCTTGATGGCCTTAATACCATTTTCTAATTTCCATTACCCTCAAGTTCTTTTGTTTGACACTTCTTAAAATTGATAGAATTGGATAGAAAAAGTTTACATCCTAGGTTTTTAACATAAATATTTAACTGTGTAGTAAGAATAGTTTTACCATTTTAAAAAGAGAAAATGTGGCATCATCAATTTTCACTTCATCTATGTACGTATAGGACACAGCACAAAACCTCAATTCTGGTTGGCACCTTCCGGGGGCTACTATAATAGTTACTGTATCTAATAAATAAGGACCAATAAGAGGAACAGATTAATTTTCAGATATTTTATATAATGTTTTGATATTTTACCTTAGCTGTTACGTGTAAAATATTGATGAACATGATTTTGTAGAACAATGATAGTAGCACCAACAATGCATTAGAACTTCCTTTCCACTAAAGAATAAAATTTCAAAGAAATACCCAGGATAGTTACAGATATATGCACATGCATTGATGTCACAATTAATTTAATTCCCTCCTCCCATCCCCCCGTAACATTCCCTGCTTGGAAGATTGTTATCAGCATTTTAGCTTTTATTGCTGCTGGTACCAACATGTGAAAATTCACAACCCAGTTCCCTAAAGTGACAAAAATGCATAGCTACAAGACAACAGTGATTGAATATACTTTAAGCTTTGAGGGTCGCTCTCAATAAAAGTGCTAAGCAACATGATAGTAGCCAAAGAAAGTCTGAGCTACAATTGATTATCTTTAGTCTTCACCTATGGTAATCCTAATTAAAAATATCTCAAGGCTCTCACCATTGGAATACTGCCAAAGAACCACTTTTCCCACTTCTAGTTAATTTCCAATTTCAGTAATATAAAGAACATTTAAAAAAAAAACAACTTTCCAAATGAACAGTATATTTCAATCCCCACTCAAAGAGTACAAGATTATTTTAAAATACTTTTTATCTTTTCAATAATTATTTTAAAGAATCATTACTAACTTATATATCCACATGAAAAAACAGCCTTTTTATTTTAAAATGTTTTGAAAATAAGTATGCAAACAAATTACATACATGTGTGTCAGTTTCATCCAGTGCTTAATTTGTAATGAAAGAGGTGCCAGGGCTCAAGCAATATTTTTAATTTTTATAACTGATGTGTCAAGCCCGGAGGTGCCAGGGCTATTAATTGCCAAGCCTAGAGCTGCCAGAGCTCAGCCTTGGCAAGCCCTGGCACAAATTAAGCACTGGTTTCATCTGTACTGCAAATATATTTATGCCCTAGTGCTCTACCATGTAGGCATGCCTTGTATGCCCTGGTGAATGCAGTCAGATCTGCTGTGGTGGGAAACTTCCTAATATTGGAACAACCACCATTGATGGAGAGGTGCTCCCATACAAGAAACATTATTAAATATATCTGAACACCAGATATGCTCAGGGTAACATCACCATTATCACATGGTGAAACTACATGGGCCTTTGAAAAGTGTCTCTTTTGCACAACCCATGTTCTTGAAGGATTTGGAGAGTGGCTTCATACGACATGACCTTAAAGTGAAGCACCTGATCCACTGTAGTTGTGACACCTGCAGTCAGTTTCATTCCTCAAGATGTCTGGCTGAATTTGCACCAGAGATTTTTACATGTTCCTAAAACATAATTTTACTAAGTTGGTTTAATGTAAGTTATTTTAGGCACTTTAACAGAGAAATTAGGTCAAAGGTAACTCCATAATGTCCCAAAATTAATGAGCTTATTCATTTTAGAAACATGTGCTTAAGTGCAATCATGAATAGGGCTGGGTTGTTGAATCTGGGATAGATGCTACAAAGAGAGAGATTCAAGCCATGAAGTTCACATCCAAATCCTACTTGTCACCAAGTTTGGTGGAAAAGGGGATGTTCAGTTTTTCAGCTCTGAATTCTATCCCATCTTTAACACAGAATTACAATAATACATTATTTTTTTTAATAGTTCCAATTAATTTACAGGCCCTTTCTGATGAAGAAGGGTATCTCTGATGCCTTAAACATACATACACACAAACAGATAGGTATATCAGCCAGGACAATGAAGTGCATCCTGTGTAAGCATATCAATGAGCAGGAAACATTTCTATCATTAAGGGGCCCAGAGTGTTGCAACCCTGTGATCCAGAAACCTGTCAGTGCCAACTGACAAGGGGCACAGAGGGGGTGCATATGGGTTACAGGGATCTCCTGGGTCTGGTATGTTCATTCTAGTTCACCAAAGAGCATCATGTGAGGTCTCAAATAAAAGATGGTGTCACTGTGGTCATCAGTATCAACACAAAAAACATGTATGGGGTTGTATATGGAGTTATGTATATGCACTGAAAATCATGTTCTCATGGTCTGGGTCTAAGGACTGGTCACCAGCAAAAGTGAAAAACAGGTTTTCTTTCAGACACTAAATGTTTGGTTATCTGGTTGTTTACATGTCAATTAAGTATTATAAGGTTCACAATGGATCTCCTCTCACAAGTCTGAACTGACTAGTAATGAAGGATTGTGAAATCTTCAAAGAGAGAAAAGTAACAGGAAGAAGTAAAAAGTGGGGACGAGTAAGGAAGGGCCCCCATCCCGAAGTGCATATCAAAAGTTGCTCTAGTGTATTTGTGGGACCCCTTGTCATTCTTAACCTAGAAAATAAATGGACAGTGAGTTTGCTTCATGAAAGAGGTGTCCGAGACAGGCATGGTTGAAAACACTGGAGAGACCTTTGCATGAAATAAGGTTCTTTAGACAGGAGGGTAACTTGTTAGTTAAATTTAGTCTCTAGAAAGCAGGTTATGATTTTGTTTTATATCTAACCATTTGTTTCCAATATTGTTACTCACTATCTCTTGACTGTTCTTTGATAATAAGCTTATTCTTGTTTCACTATAAATGTATCTACGTGTTGTGTTAGGCAACGTGACGATAATGAGTTGAATCTTACAAGTTGGTGTATACTGTTCATTTGGGAACAGCAGGCCTGGTTATTCTGTGAGTGTTCAGTGGATAAGGGGCTGGATATTACAGAGAACTCGCAAAGGGCTCACGGGCTAGTGAGTGCCTATCTACCTGTACAGAGAGAGCAAGGTCTGCAGAAGTCTGCAAGGCAGCACTTATGTTGCCAACAGGTGATGGTTTCAGGGAGCTGATCCACAATAGGCACAGACAAAACTTCCTCAGGTAAAGGAAAGATGGGGGTGAGGTGCCTCACAATCTGGGGTAGCCCTGGGGAGAGTCACAAACTCTTATTCACATGAGTAATCCCACTGATGGCAACCAAACTATTTGCATAAATAAAAATGATTCACAAGTAATGATTACAGGATCAGTCTCTAGCCGTATTACATTGATCACATAATGCAACAGCTTTCACTAGCATTTGGCATTCTGAAAATGGTAGCTTCCATCTGGCTCAAGTGAATAAAATGGTTAGTAGGAATTAGATCTGCGTGGTGTCTTCAGTAGACTTTGAAGTCCTCTCCTAGCTCCCAATCCAGTGCACATTCCCTAGGCCAAAAGGTGGGGGATTGGCTGTTAAATTCCCCCCCAGCCCAGGATATAGCTCTGTGGATCCCATGTGAGAAGTCCAGCAGAGTCTGCAAGGGTGCTCACATGATCACTGCTGCTGGCATATAGAGAGGTTCTATGAAGCTGCAACTCAGTAAAGATGAAATGTTAGAATATTTTAGTAGTAAGCCTCTAGGAAGCTCTATTAAGCATGTGCAAATGGTGATTTTCAGAGTCTTTTAATTTGACCAAAATTAAACAGATTTTTTGACCCAGGACAATATCCCAGCCAAATTTCAAGTCTCTGCTTCAAAATATGGAAACACTAGAACTCTAAAAAAAAGGACTGGAAAATACTTTCAGCAATGGCCAAACTACTTATTTTCCCAAGCCTTATTTTCAGAGATTGCTGAACTATTCCCACAGAAACTTAAAATAATACAGAAAAAACAAAGCAAACAGCAAGTATGGAAAATGTCAGCCTAAGTGCTTAAAGTTTAGCAAAGTCATAAGTAACTAAAAACAGGGGCTTATGACAGAAAGTGCTAGACAACCTTGGCACCACCACCAGCTCCACCTATAACACTAGTGTTAATCTATGAGAATGGAAGAAGAAAAATAAATGACAGGAACCTTTATGCTATTATTTCATTACTTAAACAGGATCCATGTAATGTATACCTGAAACAGATAATTCCTCATCTTATATGAAAAATTAAAGCAATGACCAGTTTTCAAAGAAATTTTTGTTTCTTTTGTTTTGCTTTGCTGATGTATCCTTAGATATGTAAACCAGGGCAGTACATTTGTGCCAGACAATTTAGAATTAATTCAGAAAAAAATCTTCCAACATTTCACTGTAGTCATAAGTGAGAAATATAGTAATTAGAATATCAATCACATTTTAATTAAGTCCATAACTCACGAGACAAGGCTATATATTTTATATTTATACAAATTTGTTTTTAATTTAATTAAATCCCATATGACCAAACATTTCAAATATATCTATACTCAAACAAGAAATTAAACAGTGATTTCATTTTGGTTATAAAACCAGCATTTGTGTGAAATACGTAATTTAATTTTGAAGCGAGAGAGTTGTTTTTGGTTTTTTGTTTTAAATTCACTCTGCTCCTTGAATTCAATTTTACTGCATTTATTTATATTGCCCCAGGTTCAAATAGCATGTTAAAAGTGTGAGAAGGAAGAAGTTAATCCTTAGAAATCCTACAGAATTAAACATCAAATCCAGCTTGATTTGACTGACTTCAACTGAGCTTCTCATCTGAGTCAAGCTAACAGTTTCAACTGGGCAAAAAACTCTGACTCTTCAGAAACTCCTACACTTACCGATACCGATACAATGAATCTCCCAGAATCTGCTCTTTATAATAAGTATTACATATCTGGAGACTTCTGCCTCACAGGAAGATATATAAAACTTTACAGATTTGGCTCCCAATGTTTGGAGGACATCACTGGATCAGATATTAGGGACCTGATCCAAAAGCCCATGAAAATGAATGGCATCTTTTTACTGACTTCAGTGGGTTTTCTGTTTTCTTTTGTGTCTGCTATGTATTACCTATTCTGTGTTATAACATTTTTGCCAGAATTCTCTTAGAGACCAGTCCTGTAATGGCCTTTTCCTTTCGAACTCATAAGAATACATTTCCATTCTCCAGCATCGACAACTTGGATTCATGCAAGATATACTGCATATTTACACTTTGCATTGCTTTGGTAAGTTAAAATTTATTTTGCCTTTTAAAGATGTTATTCAAATAAATTCTTTTTGTGCTTTGATTTTTATGAATTGCAAATATTTACTGCAACATAGCCTACATGTGCTTCTGTTCTTGCCTGAAACCTTTACAAATATTACATCTTACAAGTGCATACCAACAGCAAACTTTTAGTAAAAATCTGAACTTAATTTAAAAAATTCTGATTTTTTAAAAAACAGTATCTCAATTTTATATAACTTTATTTTAACATGTTTCCTTGTTTCTTTCATAAGGAATGAACTTCCATTGAGTCACTATTATTGCAATCCAGTTAACTAATGAATTTTTCCTGATAATCAATATAGATAAATTTGGAGGGGAAAAAAAACAAAAAACCTTCATAATGTTTTCAGCAAGTCATTATCTATCCTGAAATTTTGATGCAAGTCAAAGAATATGGTCTAGAGTTCTCAGATTTTTAGAAAGTTTAATTTCTGATTTGCCTACTCTGATTTAAATGGTCATTAGCAATTTATGGACAGATAACCAGTGAGAGAAAAAAATGTTGCTTTGATTTATTCAGATAGGTCCCAAACTAGCAAGTACCAATTCATGTGAGTAACTGCATTCTGGGAAGCAGTCCTATTAGCTTTAACCAGGCTATTCACGTCAGTGAAGTGACTCAGGTGTGTTAATTATTTGTAGAATTGGGTCCTTAATCACTAGCAATGAATGGGCAATGCAGAGACACACCAAGCGCACTGTCTCAATATGATATTTTTCATTATATCCTGACAAAACGAACCTCATTAATATTGAGGTGACAACATCACAAGTAATATACAAGCATCAAAGTTTGGTTACTATGAAAAGTTTCAGGGACATCAAAAATATTTGTAGAAGCAGGAATTCAGAGTATTGGATAGTGGCATTAATAACTATGTGATTCATGCTGAAGGATATAATCAAAATTTGGATGAGTTTCAAAGTAGATGAGATTGGATAACTGGAATATTACTGTACTGGATTTACAGCATGTGAGAAATTGAGGATATGGGTAAAGAAATAATGTGAGCCAAAGGTAGCCTAGAGTACTTTAAAAATGTAATACCATTCAGCATATTCTAGGTAGGAGTGAAATAAGACATTCTTTCATAAGAAAAAGATGCAAAAAAAGTATTAAGAAGCTGTTTTTCCTCACAGCAATGTGCAGTTAGAAACTGGACATCAGATCACAAGCCCCAATTAACAATACTGCACCAATTTATTCCCAAAATGCGACACATGTAAACAAGCTCTGACAGCCATACATACATATGAATCCTGTGAACAGTTATGCCCAATAGTAGCTACATTCCTAAGCGTAGTCCTGCTAAAGTTACTCATGTGCAATGTTTGCAGGATCTGATGCCAAGAACTTTATCCTGCTAACACTACCAAGTGGAATGCAAGCAGTCCTACTGAGTGAGAAAGGACTGCTTACATGACTAAAGAGTTGCTAGATTCATCCCCCAGAGATTACCATTCTTTAAAAAGCTCTGCTGCATATAACTACGAATTTCCTCAGAAATTTTTTTTTGGAAATAAGTGATAGCTGCCACAACTCTTCTACTATTTATAAACTTATTTTTTACTACTTTAGAAATTCCTGAACTATACTATTGCTAATAGTTTGTATAGCTTTAAAAAAAATAACTGTAGCTCATAGAATAATAGCCATACTCCCCAAAGATCTAAATTGTATTGTAAAATGAGTACTGTGCACAAAAAGTTGTGGTTTGTTTTTAAACTCTGAGATTATGTTTGTTTAGGTATAATCTACAGGTTTTCAAAAAATGCAGCTATAATATTTTTTCTATGCACGTGAAGAAAATACAAACAAAAATAGTAGGAAGTACAGAGAAAAAACATCTCTCTTGTTAGAAATGTCAATTAAAATGAAACATACAAATCAATTGACTTTTCAAAGATGTTTGTCATACATATTAGAACCATGCAGAGCAATAAATAACCAGCAATATATCTCATATTAAGACTCTACCCCACTAAAAACGGTCATGTGTTCCTAGAACTAATAACTAATATCATAATCGCTAATAAAGTCAACTGAAGTCTGAAGTTGTGGAAACAGTGTGGGGATTGGGGTTACAGCAGGTGACTGAGCTAGGATTCCATTTACAACTCTACTGCTGACACATTGAGTGACCCGAGGCAAGTCACTATCTCTCTTTGCCACAGTTTAGCTATGAATTTAAATAACCATAATAAAAATCCTACCTCAGTAAAGTGTTGTGAGGCGGTGTTAGTAAACCGCTTTGAGATCCCCAATTAAAAAAAAAAAAGATGTATAGCTAAGTGGACAAGTAGACAATAGTCTACTTCTAGTCACAGAAATATGCACCCAACATGTGGAGAAGTGAGGTTTAGTTGCTCTGAAGATTCTCGTTTTTTCATTTGTATTATTCACCTGGCTCAAACAAAGTCTATTGAAGGAACGAGACTGTAAACTCTCCAAAAACGGAAAGTTTTGTTTTACATAAGGGACACACTGAAGCCCACTACAAAAAGAATCCTTTTGTTCACTTTTCCTTAACATTAAACACACCGCACATTTTAAAACCAACTATTTTGTGTCTTAATGAATGGAGGAACTTCTAATTTGTTTGGTGTGAAGGACAGTGCTGCAGAACAGAGTGGAGGGGCTGGTATCTTTATTTCCATGCCAGCATTTACTGTTGCTGCTGCTTCAACTTGTGAACGAGAGAGAAAACAGACGTTTCATTCACGGGCTGCTTCATTTCTTTTATTCCCTGCAACCAGTAACGCCACTCTCCAACCACTGACATCAAGCCCGTCTTTTATAAAAATGGTTGGGCTCAGACCACCCCAAGCCGAGCGCCGAGCAAGCCCCGCCGTGCCAGGCTCCCGGGTTAAAGCCGCAGCCCGGGAACCCATCACAAGACGTGTGTCCGCCTCCCGTTTCCGTTCACACTGTGGAAACCCGCGGACTGGCGTTTTACACTCAGCGGCCTGAGGGCTCCTGGACGCTGACCCGGCCCCGGCCCCGGCCCCGGCCAGCCGGGTGACAACTTCCCCCTGCCCCAGGGCGCCGCGGGCGGGCGGCCGCTCCTCAGCCAGGGCAGCCGAGGCTCGTCGCTCCCTCGCCAGGCTCCAGGGCAGCGCGCTGTGCGCTACTGCGGCGGCTGGGACAGACACACGGACACACACGCGCGGGAGCGCGACAAACTCCAGCTCAGCCCGGTCTCGGATAAGGGGCCAGCCGCGCCCAGCCCCCCGCAGCGGATGGTTCCCGCATTCGTCCGCCAGCCCCTCCCCCCGCGGGTCTCCAGCCTCTCCCGCGCCGCCAGCCCCCCCCCCCCCCCGCGCGCCGGGCTCCCCCCGCAACTCCCGCCCCGCGCCCCCCACACCGCGCCGCGCCCCTCCCCCCCGCGCGCCCCGAGGCGCCGCTCCCCTCAAGGTCACCTACTGACAGGCCGGCAGCACCTGCCCGGCGACGGACGCCCGCGGCTCCGACGCACCTGCCGCGGGAGGGGCCCCTGCTGCGCGGGCCGGGGGGCGGCGGGCGCGTGTCTGGTACCCGCCACAGGCTGCGGCGGGCGGAGGCGGCAGGGAAAGTTGCCTGGCTTACCTGGGCCGGGCCGGAGCGGAGCGGAGCGCGCGCCTCAGGAGCGGAGCTGCGGGCCGGCCGGCCGAGGCGGGCGCGCGGAGGCGGCTGCTGCTGCTGCTGCTGCTGCTGGCGCCGTTGCCAGGTCACCCCGGCGGCCGAAGGGTCCGCTCAGAGCTCCAGCATCCCCAGCAGCTCGCGGCGGCGCCCGGGGAATCCTCGGCTGCACGACGCCTCCTGCTGCCGCTGCACCATCCTGCTGCGCCCTGCCGCTGCGCGCTGGCATGCCACCGCCAGCCCCACTCCAGCCTCGGCGGGGCAGCCGGCAAGAGGGAGCCCGGCAGGACAAACAGACCCTCCGCCCCCCCCCACCCCCCGGCGACGCTGCCAGCCCTGCCCCGTGGCAAGCAAGGAAACGCCTGGCAGGCCCGCTGCCAGGGAGAAGGGATGGCTACAGAACGGAGGCTCCGCTTGCCACTCACGCCCCGCTGCTCCCATTGGCACAGAGCCTCCCCCCGGGAATGCAGGAGGAGAAGAGGGGCTCCGCTGCGGGCTCCTGGAGATGGGAAGTGGGCAGCACGGCTCCATTTTCCACCCCAGCAGGCCGAAGACGGGAAGGGGAATCACCACCCCCATGCTGCCCTTTCAGCTGTGACTGGGCCGAAGGGGGGACGAGAGGGGGCTGGGTGTCCAGCCTGCAAGGGTAGCCAGGTGTAGGGGAGAGCGGCGATTAGGACTTGGATGCAGCTCATCATTTTCTTGTTCAGGAGAGAAATAGGGGGCAGTGAGCAAAGCTGGAGGAAATGGGAGATCTCCAATCCACCCCCAATTCCCCACTTTAACCCAGTCCCTGCCCCACTAGCCCCTTTTCTAATGCTCAGTTCAGTAGGTCACCTAGTCACTTAGGCTCCTGCTACTAATACGTCCATCACAGAAGCGAGGTCAGGATGTTTCAGAGAGGGGGAGCCGCTATTTGTTTGCACTCCACTGCTATATCAGCATACGGAGCAGAGACCCACAACAAATAAAGTGGTCTCGGGCAGAGGTACACTGTGACATCGTTAATTGTTACCAGACAGTAGAGGGGCACTGCCTCCGAATTTTATCCTCTGACACCTGTGCTTTAGGTGGTTTTTATCACAAACAGATTTTACAGTAGAAAGCGGATAATAATCATATAACAGTTCGGAGCACTACTTCCATCCATGCAATAGGGGACTTAATTGTGTAGTTATCACTACCATCAATGGAAGTTTTCCTGTCTGTTCCCTGCCTAATAAAGATCTGACCCAATGTCCATACAAGTCAATGCGAAGAACCCCATTAACTGCAAGAGGTAAAATAGATCAGGCCTTAAGGTAACAGAGCTGTGCTTATACATCAAACAACATGTTACTGTATCCTGAGATGTAGGTACAATTATTTATAATATACATAGCAACTGGTATTATAGGTACAGATATTTGTAATATACATGGCAATGTGTGGGTGACAGAGGGAAAGTTTGACATTTCACACCAGCACAGACTACATGTGAATTAGAACTGGTCAGAAACATTAAAAATTTACATTTTTAATCCAAATTTTGAATTCTGATAAAAACAAGGTGAAATTTTTGTGAAAGTTTTCTCAAAAAGTATTACCCATTTTTCAACCAGCTCTAATGTTAACGTTTTTTGGTCCCCGTAGCATGCTCATAACACACCATTGGCTAGATTTTCAGCACCCAGCAGCTCCCTTATCTGTCCATATGTGACCAGGTACTACACAAAATGCTCCTAATGGTGCTGAGGCTATTGCACCACAGTGAATCAGAGTTACTTGAAAACCTGTCTGCCAAGAGAACAAACAATTCACTGTACTAGCAACAATTGCTAAATGCTACTTCATGAGCTGCATGATATAACCCAGGCCCATACTTGCTGTTTTAATATATGTGCATAAAACATTTCTAATTTGACTTAGTATACTTTATGCAGGCTGTGCTAAAATAAGTCAGAGCCTAAACGCAGGGGCAATGGTTTGTCTAACAAAGTAATTTGCAGCAAGTCCTTCCACCTTCTCTCTCCGCAGTTTCTGGAGCATTGCACTACTTTATGTTAGACAACACGCAACAGGCAAATATTGTAACAGAAATAAATTAATAAAAAATAGTTCATATTTGTTATTTGTTTAATTGAATAGTAAAGGACCAGTCATTAAAAGTCCAGTTATGTCTCCATCTTGTTTTTAGTTTGCCTAAGGCACACTCCACCACAGTCCTGCACTTGCTGAGGGTAGGCTGGGTTTACATAGTCAGAGCAGTTTCATAAACCAATGGAAATAATGGATATATTGTGAATGACTGTGGAGATGGAAACATCCTCAGTGTTGCTGATGTGTGGCTGAAAGAATTTCTTCTCTGACCACTCTTGAAAAGTCCAAAGATTTTGAAAACTCTGGCATTGTGTACTTCAGCCTATGGCACGATCAAGGTACCTGCCACAATGATCCTCTATGGCTTGCATTACCATTGATTACTGCATCTTTCTGTTAGTGTAATCCTGGCCTTGTTGGGGGTGGAGACACAGAATGGAGGAATGGTTACATCTACAGTTCCAGCATAGTTAAGGATGCACAATTTTTGGAATTCCACATCAACCTCAGGTACATAGGCCACTCTGATCACAGTTCTCCTGCAGCATGGTTTGTAATGCCATGGAAACTGCTCCCACTATGGACTTCCCACCCCGAAGCTGGTGCCCAGCTGACTAGAATCTGTCTAGATAGTTCCAGCTCACTTGCAGTTGGAAAATCAAGTGGCAATTGCCTTGTGGAAGTTGGCTAACTCACCACAGAGGTACAAAAAAAAGTCTTCCACACCCTGAAGTCCTCCACCCACTATTGTTCCTCCTAGGTCTCAAAAACAATGTGGTCTTGCCACCTTCTCCAGACCCTCAGAGTGACGTACCATCAACCTCAAGTACTGTCCTACACCAAGTACTCTCCAAAGGGTAGAGATGCAGTAAATCCATTAACTCATGATCTCATTCCCTGTCTCTTCAAAAGCCTTCCCCACTGCCTCTCTGTAGCTATCTGAGACACCTCATGGCTATTTTTCAGAGGCTCAAAGTGACACCTTGCTTGCTGAACAAGGAGCAAGAGATGAGTGTTCACCCCAGCTGCCATTCTGAGCAAATGATAAGAAATGGTACCTGTTTCCAGGAATTTATGGGAGCTTTATTGGAATTGTGGAAATTTGACTTATCCCACCAGCCTTTTGAAAACACTGCTTCAGGGAGCTGTGCTGGAACTGCTGCATAAGTACCCGGTAGAGCGGGTCCTCATAAATGAGAGCTGCAGCTTTCTTTTGCCCAAGGTTCTGATGCTTTTTTACTTGTGTAGTTACACTGACTACTAGCACCCACCCAGGATACAGAGAAAATTCTGGCCCATCTTATAAATGCCTGTATTTTTGCCTGGTCCAAAGGGTCAGTGCTTGCTT
Organism: Emydura macquarii macquarii; assembly: GCF_026122565.2. Taxonomy (NCBI): domain Eukaryota; kingdom Metazoa; phylum Chordata; order Testudines; family Chelidae; genus Emydura; species Emydura macquarii. The sequence continues at coordinate 4,203,222 of NW_027132983.1, read as the reverse complement.
GTCTTAAATGTAAGTTCTTGTGAAACACTTACTATAGAATCTATAAACACCAAGATTTTCAACAGGTTTCAAATGGTGTATAACGTTTCTAGCCCTGGTGGTTTGTGAGACAGTGTTTTAAATCACATCATTCTGATTACCATTTTGCCTTCTCTTCTCCTTCACCACTTTCTGAGTTCCAACCTTAACCATCCCATTGGATTCCAAGTGAAGACTTAGGGCAGACAAAGGAGTCAGAGAGCAAGTCACTACATATTCTTTTAGAGACATTTTTTAATTTGTCATATAAAAAACCAGTAGGACATCGACTATATTTCTGCAGTACTTTCAGCACAAGCTTGTTAGCAATATAGAATTAGGCTATTTGTGCAAAAGGTTGATTACCAACTTAAAAAAATATTAGAAATACTTGATAATATCCAGGTAAGGTTCCTCATTTTATCCTCAACAACTGATGTACAATCAACTGAGAAATAACATTTTCCTATCCTCTCCCCAGATACATTTCATATCTGTGTAAACATGAAGAGCAAATAAACAGGGGAAACCTAATAAAAATAGCAGCATCTCTGTTTTGACAATGTTTAAATTGACTCCAGAGAAAACCAGAATTAAAATGTTTGCATAACAAAAAAAAAAAAATAATAATCATGCAGGCATTAGGTAAATCTGGTGCTATTTTCAGCTTGTGCTTATTAATCATTTAGAACTGAGGGTTGGGATACAAATTGAAAATCATTAGGTGTGCATTCTTTCTTTTGTATGTATGACAGTAGATGGTATTTGACTGTATGACTGGAGCACATCATAGAGCCTAGAGCAAGTCTGTTACTTCAACATGAAGCAGGACTGAGAAAACAAAGCACTGGGAATATAAGGAATTCACCCTTTTTCTTCCCTTCTCTTGGCCTCAGATCTTTGCCCCTTCCTTCCTCAAACTGACTTTATAAATGGCTGCAAAACAGCATAAATTAACAGCTCTTTATAACATGTGATGGTAAGATACACCTAAAATCCAGGATACACTTTGCCCATTTTAGCTACATCTGCCTATGAACATCTATCCAATTTAAACAAACATGTAACAATTCTTTAAGTTTCCTAAGGTTCTGGAATCTATCCTATTCAGGTTTCTTATATGGTGCCCATCACTGTCTCTCTGAAGGCCTCTTAGTTCAGCTTTTACCATTCATTGTTCTCCCTTTCTATTCTGTGTCACCTCTGATTCAGCAAAAGAGTTGCCCCTGGAGCCCAGTGTCACAGCAGAGAATGTATATAGTACTGTATGTACCTAACTGCAATGCCCTTGAAACTAAACTAAATTTGCCTTACACCTGTTGGATGGACTTCACCACCATCTGGTGCGAGAATCAACTTTGTAGCTCAGACATCACAATCTAAAGAGTGCCCCAATTGCTGACCTTGCTGGAGTGACCGCCAGTACAGATAACAGCTACTAAAAATTACTGATTGATTTCTTTCTAAAGTAAATCTGACACCTGCCTGATAAGCACTCTCACACTGTCAAGCAATATGTTAAACCTGACATAAAAGTTGATGATCTTGCACTGAAAAGCACTTATTCAGAAACTACGTGAACAGAGCATTCCTTTGGAGTTTAGGATTTGGTGGAAATGTCTTGTACTGTACATACCTAATCTTAAAAAGCTGTTGTCTGAAACATACAGCAAACAGGCATGAAATAGCTCAGAGCCCAGAGAGTTCTTTATTTCCCTGTGTGTGATAATTTTTTTTTAAAAGGGCCATAACCAAGACTGGCAGATGTATAATTTGACTTGCTGTTTTGCCAGATTGATGTACATATAAATGGGAATGAAGGAGGTGCATGTTTGACTTTTTTTAAAAAGCACTCCAGAACTCATTAGCAATCATCCAATGATAAAACAATTCGTATCCACAATGAACTAAAATTTGCAAGGAAACAGTCTGGTTTCAAGCTTTTAAGAGATTATTATAAACAATTTATTTTAATACAGAGGTGTTTTAGAGTTTTAAAACATTTTGACAGTCTCTTAAGTTACTTGATTGGTTTATTAGGTGGTGGCCTTTGACTTTTAAAAACAAAATGCTATGCATTACTCTGTACAGAGGCTATCATGACAAGTAATTTAGCAGAAGTTTTAGAAAGGATGGAGGGATCCTTTTATGAACATTCACGTCGTTTGTAGAAATCGACTTATTGAGGAAAAAGTAGGTGAAAGAATCGTTCATATGGATGCTAAATGTTAAAGCAAAGAGCACTTGTGTTTAAATGAAATGGAGGGACTGTAGATCTCAGGTACTGTAGATCTCAGGTACTGTAGGTCTCAGGAACCCAAGACGGCTCCATTTTGGGGAGCTGGACATTATCACAAATCAACTCCAACCAAAACTCCTCCTTATTTTGTTTCTACCTATGTAGTTTGTATTCAGAGTCAGGTACTGATGAAGGAATCTGCATGGATTGTGTTTAAAACTTTTGGAGACATGGTCAAAGTGAGAAAGAATTGCTGCATTTTGAATATGGTCAATGATTAAATCCTTGGATCTGGGTTGGTGACATCTCAGAAGTAAGGGTAAAAGTCAGACAAGAAAAAGACTAACTTTGAAGTAGTTAAGGCACAAGGCAACAGCTAATGGTCAATATTGATAAGAATTTGCCATGATTATTGACATGCATGATTCTATAGAATAGTCCAGTATTTTTACAAGTAAATCTTTTTCTTTCTACCATATTTTCCCAGTGGAAGAAAGGAATAATTGATGTAAGTGCTAGGTGTCATCACTGGTTCTGGCAAAAATGTACAGTGCAAACATTATAGAAAAATCCTAAAACAAAATAGTTATCAATACTACAGAAGTCTTGTCATGCTGTTTTGTTGGGATGCTCACTTACCTTTTACCCTTGTACTGCTAGCCTAAGGCAAACATCACAAATCCAGTCACCACAAAGGCAAGGCCAAGTTGCCCAGAAACCTGGTTTACAGCAAGATTTATTTGTATATATATGTAAGGTAAGTGTTCTGCAGGTAAAAGCTTTGCTTCAGGATAGCGGGTGTCAAGGGAACTAATCTGAAAGCCATTAGATTCCATTCAGAGGAATCTATGTCACTGTAAAAGAAAGTTAATGCTGCTAATAAACTGCTTTGGCATAGATTAATATTGGTTGTTCTTTTTTCACTTCTCCAACCTTTGGCCAAAGCTGCTGTTTAAGACAGTAGTCTAATTTCTCATAACATACTGTAAAAAAGCCAACTATAAGTTTTAGTTTCTTTTACTGAGCCCCAAAATTGGTTTTTAAGCAAATCAGATGTAAAATCTCCTAGTATCCTGATAATATTGCTAAGGTTCTAAACATCCTTGTTACACAGAAAACTTCAGGTATATCCAGGCATGGGAGTACTTACCTAGAATTAGGTATTAGCCTGCTTACTCTGATAATTATCATTAAAAACAAAGTTTAAGGGCCAGATTTATTTTTAAATTAGCTGTACAGTAATGTGCACATAACAGTTGGCTAATTTGGACACACCATACCAGTACTGCACATGGCTAATTGGATGTACAAAAGACAATATTTAGTCATTCCATTTGTGTATGCAATTATCCAATAGGTATGCACAATCATGGACCTTGCATGTGTTTGCCCATTTGCATGCTTAACTTCTTTAAAAAACTCAGGTTTGAAATGTTTAGACTTTCATAAAGGGACTTGCCAATGTATTGAAAGTATCACCAAGATCATTTAGGCACGTAAATACCTTGAAAAATCTGGGTCTAACTCCCATTGATCTCAAAGGGAGTTAGCCACCTAATACCTTTAAAAATCGGATCCTTAGTGCATACATTAAACTAATCCAGCATAGATCTTTAACATATGGTATTTCAGATATGAATGCAAATATTTTGAAAAACCAAAATATGTACATAAGAACAAACATACTCTAAAGAACTGTACAATATAAACCTCAAACTTTCCTTGCTGCTCATGCCATGTGCCCAAGTAGCATGTCAGCAACACACTGGGTTATACTGTTCAGATACTTTTAGGTACAAAATTAGACTCATAAGTTTGACCTAAAATAAAGGGTATCCTAATCACAGTATCTCTTGTCCTGTAAGGGTTGTAACAAATCTTGCTGTATGAACCCATCAAAATGTTTGGAAATTCCATTTCCAAATGCTTTTCTGGAGTTTATCTGAGCTTTTCCAGACATATCAGATTATTATGTTATTTCCAATAGTTCCTGGTAGAACAAAAATATCTCAAGGATCAGAAATACTTCAAGGAGAGATTTTGTTACAGTATTTCTGTATATTGCCCAGTAAAGGGTTTGGGATGTATTTAAGTCAGGGGAAAGTTTAGATTGATTCTTATTTTACACAGACCAGTTATCCCATCCCTAACAAATCATTAGCGGAAGTGAGAAGCTATTCTTTGAACATGGAATTTACTTGCACATTTTAGGCTCTGGCAAGCATCCTATGAAAAATCACATTTCACTTTTAGTCTTAGCACTGGTAACTGTTGGGCAGTGCTGACTTCTCCCTCTCTCCACATTGACAAACTGTTTTGTTGCATCTAAAGAGTTACAGATAAGATACAACTAATCTACCTACCCAACAGAGCAGATGTTCTGCAAAGTAGAGAACAAGCCCCTGTGCAGTTTTATATTAGGAAATCTATAGTGCTTACAGTACTGCTAATATCTAGTGTTACATCCATTCAAACTCACTGTTAGGGCTCCCTTGCCCTATCTCTTCCAGTTCCCATACAGAGTTTGCTGGAAAGCAACAGTCCAGAGTCCAATCTGCAGGCAATGCGATGGGTTTATTGGGGCTAAACAAGCAAGCATAAAACCACTGCCCTTCACACCAGTTGGGCTTCCTTTCCCATAACCGTATCTCTATACACTGATAGTTTCCTTCCTCCTAACCATAGCTCTGTACGCCCATAGAGCTCCCTCTTCCCCTAATCATAGCTTCATATGCTGAAAGAACTCCCCCCTCCTTCTTCTTGGTAGGCTGAGTTATTCCTGAGGTGCAGCCCCCGCCCCGGTACCATCCCTTCTAGTTTATGGTCATGTTTTATTTTGGAGGGTATTTAGTCTGGGGGCTTTGGTACCATCTCTTTTGCACCTCATGGGAGGGATACAGAATGAGGTTATGTTTTGGCCATGGTCATTTTATAGCCCTATAGCATTTCTTTCTCACATCTCCCTTTACCTCCCTTGCTTCTCCCAACTGGTTGCTTGATGTTGCTCTGTCTGTCTGTCTTGAAGAGGAGTCAGAGCTTTCTTTCATTTGTGCATTCATATATCAAACCCCTTCTACACCTCAAAACATTTTAACTACATCCCTTATCTTTTCTCACAATAATAAAGAAAACCTAGCATGCCCAAAAGCAGCCCAAAATACCATTTGAGGCAGATACACTGACCTAAATCCTTATACAAACCTAAATTATATACTTGTATCCTAACACTCCACCCCTTTTTTTTATTTTCTTCTGGGATCCTCCTACCCAGGTATCCTAACACTCATCATAACTCTCAACCCAACTAAACAAATTACTAGACAACGAGCTGTCCTAATTTTTTTTTTAAATCTATGCTTTGATACAATTTTACATGAACTTTGTTAAAGACAAGTCCAGAAATTCCTGCACTAAAGGCAGAATTAACAATCTGAAGTCTGAGATGAGTGTGGTGGAATCTAATAGAACCCTGTGCAGTGGCAGAGGCTTCCCAAGGGTCTTGAAAGATGCAGACAAACAGAGGAGATGGATTTAAGTGTATGTACTGTTATGTAAGACCCAAGAAAACAAATGCCAGCTGTGAAGCATTCTTGCCAGATACAATATTGGGAAAAAAAGGTTGATTTATTGCACAGGACAGCATTGAACCCCTAAGGGAAAAGAAACTCAATTTTGTAACAGCAAAAAGATAAAAGCAAAACATCAACCATTCCTTGAAACTTCTGGAAGACTGTATATGCACATTACTTACTTTTAATGAGCTACCATGGCATACATTAATCAGATATTCTAAGCTAAAGTTACACCATAACTATTAGAAAGTTATGCAGTTGTAAGGGGGTTTTCAAGCAGATGTACTTAGTACAGATTAATATTCCTTTAATTATATAATTTATTGAGATCTGAATAAAAATGAAGCTATACTGAAGACAAACTTTTTAAGCAGGCAGATTTATTGGATTCCCAGGAGCAGGCAAACATGAGAAACCTTAACCACTCTCTCATATTTGTTTTTTTTTCTGTTCATTTATTGTATGTTTACAATCAAAACAGCAGAGAGGAATTATGCATATTTTGAGCACACAGAAAACACAGTGACCAGAAATGTTAAATAACAATAATATAGGCACGATTTGTAGAAAACCCTCATTGACCTTGCTAAGCTTTAAAAGGCACTCTAAGATTAGCCTGGCATGTATTTCAAGTGTACAAAACCAACAATGTAAAACTGCTTTTTAAAACGCTGCTACAGACGGTTTCATGTCCAAATCCTTATGATGCTCAGGGTATTTATAGGAAATGACTCAACTTTACAATGGTTAAAAGCAAGGAAAACTTTTATCAGGGAAAATTGGTCTTTAGATGCTGAGGGGCTAGATCTACAATCTGCAACCTCAGATAAAATGTGTTTTATTTATACCACAGTGAATACTACCAACATGGACTTCATAGGATCACATTTCCTCATAGCAATTTTTGTAGAGCTTAAATTAATATTAGAGCACTGAAACCATTTTATGATTTAATAAATATATCTTGAAGGTCTGTGAGTGAAAGAGATGGGAAGGGGAAAAGAAAACCCCTTTGTGCCTGTCTAAGCTCCAGATCACCCTAAACCTTCAGCTGTAGCCCTATTCCCCAACTCAATGCCAGCATTTACCATCACTAATTACTTCTGGTCTTAATTTAGGACCAGATCCTGATCTGTGTGGGCCAACCACCAATATCCATGCAGAATCTCCTTGAATTTTTTCCACCTGTTTCTTCCCCATTTAAAGAAACATCTCTAACTTTTTCATTGCTTGCTGGTTTATTTGGTTCCTTATTTATTACTTTTCTTTCTCCTCTATTTGATCATCTAGTTTTGTAATATATAGGACCAGATTGTGACATCCATACTTAAACTGAATAGTACCCTGCATCATGAGTACCCCACTGAAGTCAGATTAATAATGCTTCCTACAATGTCTGCATCACAATATTGTATTTTATTGTTGTATAATGCACTGAGAAGAGAGGCAACTTTAAAAAGATAAATTATTAAATAGGCAATTAGAAGTCAGTGGGGCACTCAGGAACAACCCTTCCAAGCAAAGAAGTAATGAACATAGGGAATGGACTGAAGGATACTGCAAATGGGAGGAAGAGAATCTTAACAAAATCATCATGTGCTCACAAAATATTTCAAATATATATAGACGAGAGAGCTACACAGAGATCCAACTTAGAAAGGTTTTGCTGTTTAAAGGTCACGTTAAACAAAGTACAATAAATCTTAATTTACCCTCTTACATGGATTATCAGACAGAAGAGCCCTGCATTGTGATTTTAATACAAGCCTTGGAAAGCGAAATGCCAGTACAATGCAATGCTAAATTCAATAGTTGTCCTGGGCACCATCTCTGTATTTGCCTCCTCCATCCACTGTCTTTCTCCACTGTATGTGCAATATTTAAGTAGCACAAATTCGATGGTTACAGCACACAGTGATCAACATCCATGAATAAGGTGGTGGGGGAGGGAATTTCAAATTGCAGGCGCATTAAATGTATTTCAGCTATTTTTCTGCTTGAATGAAACTGCTTTGCCTAGGTGTTATAAAACATTCATGTAAGTTCCATGAAGAGTAATCCAGACACTCAGGGTAGAATATTCTATATGCATTTGTGCATATGCAGCAAAATGTAGACATCATTAGACGACTTAAGGATTTAAGTGCGGGGGTTTTATCTTGATGTGACTAAGCTTTCTTCACTTCACAGTCAAGTAATTTGACTGCACATTGGGGAAAGGATTGTCTTGTACTTAGAGCAGAGCGCTGGAAGTTAGGACTCCTGGGTTCTGTTTTCTATTGACTTGCTGTGCCTTTAAGCAAGTCAATATACCTCTAGGTGCTTCTGTTTACTCATTTATAAAAATGGAGACAATACTTTACAGAAGTGCTGAGACTCAATTCAATTTAATATTTTAAAGAGTTCTAAGGTCAGCCAATGGTAAGTGATATGTAAGCATAAGGCAGCATTTTATTAAAGTAACTCTTGCCTGTGCTGAGAATCTTTGCTATACTTCAGCTTCATGTGAATTGTCTCATCAAACTCTGAAGGCTGGTAAAGGAGAGATTAAGAAAATGAAGACAGTGAATTATAAGATTGTTCCTTCGCCTTCTCCTCTGTGAAGTAGGTTGCAGCAGTATCAGATGTTGAAAAACAAAGACCAATGTCTTATTTATGAATAGCTTTATCAAAAGAATAGGTAAGATAAAGGATACTACACAGGTGTATCTCAAAATGTGAAATGCAGATGAGATGTGGCAAGTAATATTTAAACTCACTGTTGACTCATTAGGCAAAATATAATATGCACTGGAAACAGCTTATCCGACACCCAGGCTGGCTCAGAACCTATTCACAAGCCACCATTCTTGCATCATTCAAAACCCTGCTAAAGATGCATCATCTGCCACAAAGTCCTCAGGAAGATAACTAATTAATAAAATGGTACAAATAATTTTATTTACTTATGTGGCCTGATCTTATCTGTGTATCCCTGCCCGATGTCAACACATCCTCCCTTTTGTTTGTACTCATTCTCATTTGTTATGTCACATTTAAATTCCACAGTGTAAGCTCTCTGAATGGTTACCGTTGCCTGAGCCAGAGGCTGCAAGTTTCTCCCAGAGGCAGACTTGCTGTCATGATCCATGCTTTTGTCACTTCTAGACTAGTCTAATGCAATGCACTCTCCCTAAGGCTGAATTGTAAGCCAGGTAACCATGGGCATAATCTACTTGCAAGCTGAAGTTAACCAGCAGGCTGCCACATTCTGCACTAAATGGAGCATCTGATCAAGAGCACATGACAGCAATGCATCATGATTTGCACTGGCTATCTACTGGGTTCTACAGGGAATGTAAGTCATCACTTTTTGATTTACCATATAAAGCACTAAATGGCCCAAGACCTGAGAAACTGCCTCTCTCTTCCCCCCATGTGATATGGAAAGATGCTGATTTGGTGTAAGAGAAGGGTTGCTGGCAGGATATTTTCCATGAAGGCTACTCCTACTTGGAAACTCAGTCCCCTCTGCCTTCTTGATCCCCAAATAGCTCAGACTGGTTGACCTGCAGGACACATTGCAAAAGGCCACCATTTTGACAGGCTGGGGTGGCTGCGGTCTAGCTTATGTATTTTGGAATCAGGATGGTAGATTTCTTGTTTGTAGTGATTTCTTGCTGTTGGGCTCTTTTATATTGCTGGTGGGTTGTTGTGTTATAGTTATGGATTTGTATTTTTATTGGATGGCAAGGCACCTATAGCCTCAGATAAATGTCTTATGATGCTAAAATCAACATGAAAAAACAGATTCATTACATGCAGTAAAATACTGCTCAGACAACTGCTTCACCCTTATTCATACTGTCTGATCAGTGACAGCACTTTCATAAACATAGACTCTAGACTTTAAAGCCAGAAGGGATCATAATTAAGCAATCAGTTTGCAATCATCTATTAGGTAATAAGTAATAGTCAGCATGGAATTGTCAAGAACAAATCATGTCAAACCAACCTGATAGCTTTCTTTGAGAGAATAGCAAGCCTTGTGGATAGGGGGGGGAAGTGGTAGATGTGGTATATCTTGATTTTAAAAAGCTTTTGATACTGTCCCACATTACCTTCTCTTAAATAAACTAGGGAAATACAGCTTAGGTGGAGCTATTATAAGGTGGGTGCACAACTGGTTGGAAAACCATTTCCAGAGAGTAGTTATCAATGGTTCACAGTTATGCTGGAAGGGCATAACGAGTGGGGTTCCACAGGGATCAGTTGTGGGTTTGGTTCTGTTCAATATTTTCATCAATGATTTAGCTAATGGCATAAAGAATACACTTATTAAGTTTGCAGATGATACCAAGCTGGGAGGAGTTGAAAGTGCTTTGGAGGATAGGATTATAATTCAGAATGATCTGGACAAACTGGAAAATTGGCCTGATATAAATAGGATGATATTCAATAAGGACAAATGCAAAGTACTCCACTTAGGAAGGAACAATCAGTTGCACATGTACACAATGGGAAATGACTGCCTAGGAAGGATTACTGCAGAAAGGGATCTCGGGGTCATAGTGGACCACAAGCTAAATATGAGTCAACAGTGTAATGCTGTTGCAAAAAAAAAAGCAAACATGATTCTGGGATGTATTAGCAGGAGTGTTGTAAGTAAGGCACGAGTCATAATTCTTCCGCTCTACTCCACACTGATTAGGCCTCAGCTGGAGTAGTGTGTCCAGTTCTAGGTGCCACATGTCAGGAAAGATGTGGACAAATTGGAGAAAATCCAGACAAGAGCAACAAAAATGATTAAAGGTCTAGAAAACATGACCTATGAGGCAAGACTGAACGAACTGGATTTGTTTAGCCTGGAGAAGTGAAGACTGAGAGGGGACATGCTAACAGCTTTCAAGTACATAAAAGGTTGTTACAAGGAGGAGAGAGAAAAATTGTTCTTCTTAACCTCTGAGGACAGGACAAGGAGCAAGGGACATAAACTGCAGCAAGGGAGGTTTAGGTTGGACATTAGGAAAAACTTCCTAACTGTCAGTGGTTAATCACTGAATAAATTGCCTAGGGAGGTTGTGGAATCTCCATCACTGGAGATTTTTAAGAGCAGGTTAGACAAACACCTGTCAGGGATGGTCTAGATATTACTTAATCCTGCCATGAGTGCAGGGGACTGGACTAGATGACCTCTCGAGGTCCCTTCCAGCCTTATGATTCTATGATCATGATCATATTGTCTGGCCTCCTGCACATTGCAGGACACAGAACTTCGCCTTCCCACTCCTGTAACAGACTCATAACCTCTGGCTGAGTTACTGAAGTCCTCAGATCATGATTTCAAGGCTTCAAGTTACAGAGAATCCACCATTTACACTAGTTAAAAGCTGCAAGTGACCTATGCCCCATGCTGCATAAGTAGGTGAAAAAACCCCAGGATCTCTGCCAATGTGACTAGGGGAAAATTCCTTTCTCACCCCAAATATGGTGGGCAGTAGGACCCAGATACGATCCAACATCCAGACACCGGGGAAATAATTTTCTGTAGCAACTCAAGCCTTCCTCACCTAGTGTCCTATCTCCAGCCGTTGGGGATATTTTCTACTAGCAGTTGCAGATCAGCTACATGTCATTGTAGGCAGGTTCATCATACTATCCCCTATTTAAACTTATCAAGTTCACTCTTGAAGCCACTTAGGTTTTTTTGCCCCCACTGCTCCTCTTGGAAGGCTGTTTCAGAACTTCACTCTTCTAATGGTTAGAAGACATCTAATTTCAAGCCTAAACTTGTTAATGGCCAGTTTATACCCATTTGTTCTTGTGTCAACATGACACAACTTAAATAACTCCTCTCCCTCCCTGGTACTTATTCCTCTGATGATTTATAGAGAGCAATCATATCTTCCCTCAGCTTCCATTTGGTTAGGTTAAATAAGCCAAGCTTTTTAAGTCTCCTCTCATAAAATACATTTTCCGTTCCTCTGATCATCATAGCAGCACTTCTCTGTACCTGTTCCAGTTTGAAAGAATCTTTCTTAAACATGGGAGACCAGAATTGCACACAATATTCCAGATGAGGTTTCACCAGTGCTTTGTATAATGATACTAACACTTCCCTATCTCTACTGGAAATACCTCACCTGATGCATCTGAGGATTACATTAGCCTTTTTCATGGCCGCATCACATTGGCAGCACATAGTCATATGATCAACGAATGCATCTAGGTCTTTCTCCTTCTTTGTTGCTTCCAACATACGTCCCCAGCTTATAGTAAACATTCTTGTTTGTGAGTAAGTGCACTTTAATAGTGCAAAGTGCACCTTACACTATTAAATTTCATCACATTTTTATTACTTCAGTTTTCAAGATCATCCAAATCTTCTTGTATGATATTCTGGTCCTCCTCTATATTGGCAATACCTCCCAACTTCGTGCATCTGCAAATTTTATTAGCACACTCCCACTTTTTGTGCCAAGGTCATGAATAAAAATGTTAAATAAGATAGGTCGCAAGACCAATCCCTGAAGAACTCCACTAGTAATCTCCCTCGAGCCTGATAGTTCACCTTTCAGTATGACCCATTGCAGTCTCCCCTTTAACCAGCTGTTTATCCACCTTTCAATTCTCATATTAATTCCGATCTTCTCCAATTTAACTAATGATTTCCCATGTGGAACTGTATCAAATACTTTACTGAAATCCAGGTAGATTAGATCTACTGAATTTCCTTTTGTCTAAAAAATCAGCTATCTTCTCAAAGAAAGAGATCAGGCAGCATGCATCAAAATCTAGCTGTGCTCTTATGACCAGGAAGCAGCTCTCTTTGCAAAAAGATTCATTTGAGCAGTCTCCATTAGAAACCCTGCAGGCTCTCTGATAGTGTGCTTGCAGACCGGTGCTTAACAGACAATGGGTTAATGCTGACCTGAGCTGCCGCTGTTTGCAAATGGAGGTGTGGCTTCCATTTGCAATGGCATGCAATAGACTGCACCACAGATTGTCAGCACAGAGAGGACTAATAAGTTGCCCCAAGGAGCTCTGGGATACATCTAACTTCCAGGACCCAAAGTCACACCGGGGCCACGTGCACACTGGAAGGCAACAGGGTTCAGACCCTAGGTCCCAGCTTAACATTGGCTTGGACCCTTGAGCCCTGCAGGGTCCTGGGATCCTATGTTCGAGCACTAGGTTAACACAATTGGTGTGTGAATGCCAGAGAATTTAGGCTTGAGTCTGGGCTCACACCTGGATTTACAATGCTACGTAGACATACCGTAACAGGCCTGTGGTTTCCAAGATCATTTTTTCCCCCGTTCTGAAAAACAGGAACTATGTTAGCAATTCTCCAGTCACAGGGTATGACCCCTGAGTTTACAGATTCATTAAAAATCCTTGTTATTGGGCTTGCAATTTCATGTGCCAGCTCCTTTAATAATCTCAGATGGAGATTATCCAGTCACCCCCCATTTAAACTGTTTGAGTTTGACTTCCACCCGTGATGTCGTAATTTCTACTTCCATTTCCACATTAGCCATCCTTCTATTACCCTATGCTCCTCATTACCCTTATTAAAAACTGAGGCAAAGAATTAGTTTTAGATGTTGGGCCATGCCTAGATTATCTTTAATCTCACCCCACTGTAAGTGTTTAGTGGTCCCAACTTTTTCTTTCCTTGTTTTCTTTTTATTTACATGGCTATAGAACTTTTTACTGTTGGTTTTAATCTCCTTTGCAAGGTCCAACTTTGCTTGGCTTTTGGCAGCTCTTACTTTTCTCCCTACACTTTCTGAACTCCAAGAGGTAGCTTTCCTTGTTGATTCATCTCATTGTTCATTTCTTTTAGGCTTTCTGCTTTCTCTGAATTGGCTTTCAACCCTTCCCCATAAATTTTTCCCTTGCTTAGGATGAAGGCTTCAGATAGTTTCTGCAACTTTTGACAAATTTTAAGTCTCCTCCACATTCAGATCCTTGAGTCCAGTCCACTTCCCTAACTAATTCTCTTAATTTTTTTTTAAGTTTGCCCTTTTGAAGTCAAGGGCCTGTGTCGCAGATCTATTTTTGTTTATTCTTCCATTTAGCTTGAAAAGAATTAGCTCATGATCACTTGAACCAAGATTGTCTCCTATAACCAGTTCCTCTATGAGATCCTCACTACTCACCCATACCAAATCTAAAATGGCATCATCTCTTATAGATTCAGTGACTAATTTGATGAAGAAATCTGTCAGCTCTCACATCCAGGAAAATCTGGGCCCTACTATTAGTAGCACTTGTCGTCCAATCTATATCTGGGAAGTTAAAGTCTCCCACAATCACACAATTCCCAGTAGTATTTATTTCATTAAACAGTAAAGTGGTCGCTATCCATATCCCAATTGGATGCTGGGGAGTCTGTAGACTATCCCAAGCTCCATCTCAGGGAAGCCTTTTGTAGCTTTGTTCCCCAAAGTGATTTTGATCCAAACAGACTGTTTTATCCATTGCATCAATTTTAATTTCTTTACAGTCTACCTTACCATTAATATACAATGCTACTCCACCACCTTTACCTTTATTTCTGAACAGCACACACCCTTCTATCCTTGTACTCTGGTCATGACTAGTATTCCACCATGTTTCTGTTATCCCATATCTGATTTCACTTCCTGCACCTGTAGTTCTAGTTCCTCCATTTTGTTACCCAAGCTCTTTGCATTAGTATACAAACATCTTAGTTGTTTCTACTTGGCTTTACCCAAATTCTTCTCTTGATTAGATATTGTCAATTTATTTCCAAGTATTGTCTACCTGACTGCTAGCTTAATGGGTACTATCTTCATTGGAGTACCCTTCCTTTTAATGTCTATTCTCCTACCTATTGTGCCCCAAATTCTGGCACTATGGAACACTGATAATATCTAAAGTCACCAAGGCTGAGATGGCCTTTCACTCCTGAGATAAGTTCAAAAGATTAAATAACACAACACCCACTTCTTACTAATAAAAAAATTACTTTCATGGATAGATGCTGCACTGCTCTGTGTTCGTCTTTTTAACCTAGGGTACATAAATGGCAGTCCTGGAAATGCCACTGATCATATTCCAGACCATCATCAAATAATGACAATAGCAGGAGGACTAAAATGTTTTGTTAACCTTATAGCTCAACAGTGTCCTTTAGAAGCTAAATTTGGAATCTATATGGTTTCGCCCTTTAAGATGTTACCATGTTTATTCTGTGTGTTCAGCCTGGTTTATTATTGTGCTTGTTTTATGCTCACTGTGAAATTTGTAAAAACGTTCAAGCATCCCTTTTTATTAATTAAATCATGTGTAAGAGAGGAAAATGCAGACAGATCCCTAACCACAGAGTTACTGCTGGCCACCACTATAAAATATCTTAATGGCCCTTTTGAGAGGAGTAAGACTTTTTTCCAAGTGATTCTTATTTCTTGTAAAACAAGTTTTAAATTGGCAATATTTTAGAAAGACTTACGAAGGTACATAAAATCTATTTGGTATTTTATTACCCCATGTAAACTATCTTGGCCTCTTGCCACTCCAACACCTTCTGAAAAACAACTGTTTAGTAAAGACTGAACATAGTTTGTATTTCTCTTACGGCCCTATTCACTCCATTGTCTTTTTCTCCCCAAATATGCACATTTGCATGAAAACATGTTCTGTGTCATTCTGACCGTACTATCTTTCTTCCCCTCCCTTTTAATATGATGGAAACTATTTAAAAATGATTTGCTGCTGGTTAGTCTGAGGCCAAGGTCTAGTTCTCACTTTGACATCACAACCAGCTGGTATGACGATCACTATATTATCACAGACTGAAGACTGAATTTGGGTGGAAGAGCACCAGCAGAGGCGGATGTATTCTTGTCTGGGTTACTGGGAGTTTTCCCACTGAGTTGTATGGGAAACCGGATAAGGACCTTAAACCATAAACAGATATTAAAGTTTCTGAAAAGCAAACACGAATAATCAGGTTATTTATTAGCCCCATAAGTGAGCATTGATTTAATTTGCTTCTTTTCTTGGCAATTCCTTTGCTCATGTCATAACTGTAAGGTAAGATAATCATGGTTTCATTTTGCAACACACACACACACCACAAAAGTAATCTGAAAGCAATCAGTTTTGGAGTTAAGTGAAGCAACACTACAGACTAACAGCCAAGTTTTCAAAGAGGCCCTTAACATTTTAAAAAAACGTTATTGAACTGTCATTTATAACATTAAGACAAGAACAAGGTATTATCATACCCATACATGATTCTTAAAGAATAGTATCTTGGCAGTGAATAAAGCACTCGATAAAAGGAGAAGTGGAAAATAAGAAAGGAGTGTCTCCAACACTTGACCTCACCCAGTCATGGGGAAAAACAGTCAAGGCATTCACAGTCACCTCAGGTGCCCACTGTTCCCGATAAATCTAAGGAAGATTTCCAAATTAATGTACTTATTCAGCTTGCCACTTTGTACTGTCTAATGCCTTTTCTCAATAATTTACTCATCTAGGGTGCTACATATAGGCACCTAAGCTGCATGAAAAATTACAATAGTGTGGAATGAGAAGACACCCACAGACTTCAGAAGGTGTTGGGTCAGAGCTGCAGGCAGCAGTCACCCGAGTGCATGTTTTTCAGGTTCAGCTCAGGGGTATGTCTGGCTTTAGAAATGTCTCTCTTAAAGTAACATTAATAACCCTGATTACGAACCTAGAGACTGAAAAAGAAATTCAGGAATGAAAAATTGGTTTTATAATTATGTCAAACACACGAATTCAGAATGTTGAAAGCAGTGTCGGAACCAGACAACAGCCCACTAGGGGCTATGTTACAACCCGGGAAAGAGAAGCAAATTTTGAAATCCTTAAAAGATTATTGTGTAGTTTTAGTTCAGTTGCTCTCATTTTGTCCTGTTTTTATGAAAATATACCTGTTGAAGGTCAGTTGTCTATCTGAGTTATAATATATTGTCAACTGAGAATCGCATATTTCACAATAATAAAGGTCAGTGCTCACTTGATTAGCTTTGTTAGTCCTCTTGATTCACATTTTGTGCTTCTGACTTTATATTCTCTTTATTAATGGTAGCCATCGTAAAACCTCACTCAGACCCAGACTGAGCTGTCTGCATCGGTGGCAACAGAACAGTATTCTGAAGAGATTAAAGTTTGTGGGAGAAAAGGTGGGAAAATGTTGGTTTTATGCATTGGTTTCTTTTGTGTGGAAGAAGGTTGCTGGTTGGCTATTGGTATTCTTTTTCTTTATTAGATTGATTAGCTGGTAAGCGCAGCTAAAATCTGGAACAGATATTTATGTCTATAGGCTAAAACAGTAACAATAAAACAAATAAAATCAGAACCACAAATTCACATGGCACTGGCTGAAGCAGAATACTCAGCTCTGAAACAGAAATGATCTAATGCCTACCAGAGGAATTGCAAGTTGGACCTCAGCCTTGTACGGCTGAAAGAAAGAAAAATAATAGTAAGCAGTGAGTTGTTGAGATACTTATCTTGCAGTGCTGAGCATCAGTGGTTACCAAAGGAAAAAATATATAATGTTACAATCTTCTGTAACCAGTAAAAGCATCACATGACAGAGTAAAGTAAACTAATGAAAATGACATCACATGAGAAATGATTTTTCCCTAAAACTGTATTAAAAATGGTTTCCAGCAATTTCTGCTTAATGTGGGGAAATGGAAACTTCTATGGCTAGTTACCAGTCAATCTGTTTTGTTAATTTTCAACTGTAAAGTTTAGATAAACTCTATGTCACTGACATAATAATAAAGCAGATACCAAACAGAAGGGGCTGGCTCTAGGATTCTGTCACCCTCTGTGGAAAACATTTTTGGCAGATCCAGAATGTGGGAACAAAACAAAACCCTGATTTGGGGTCCAGGATGAACACCTTGACCATCTGTCCCTAAGGATGACCTATTTAACATAGTTTTAGGGCTGGTAGGAAACAGAGGACACAAAGAACATGGTAGGAAGGAACCTAAGATGAAATACTTCCCATGACAGTTGCTCTAGAGGGCATCAAGATTAGGAATGTGCTGTTTCCAGTTCTAACAGCCTCAGTATTCAGTAAGGTTATTCCCTTAAATTGTAGCTCACTTCCCACTGATTGCCTACTATGCACACACTGATCTTATCACCACTTGGGTAAAGAGATGCCTATATAATGTACATTTTATTCTCTACTATAGCTTTAATATAGCTACTTTTGGATTCCTTCTGTACTTTAGCTTCAGCCAAGTTGATGGCACATCTAACTTTTTCTTAAACCATATGATAGGACCAGTAAGGGCCAAATTCTTGAATAAACCCAAACAGTACTAGGAAAATCTGCTGGGGCATCCACTTTGCACATATAAAAGCCGGTAAAAATGGACACAACTACTCGTCTTGTACATGAAAATGCAGGATTGGCATACACAGACAAGAGAATGCAGGGATTTTTCCAGGGCATTTGTATAAGTCCACATGAAAACATGGTTAAAAATGAAGTCTTGAACTAAACCAAACAGAGTGGAATAAAGGTGCTAAGATACCACCGTAATGTACAGACTAAGAATCTGAAAAGACTAAATGTCTGAGAATCACCACACACAGAGTGAGTTCATTTTCCTCTCCCCACAGTAATCTTCACAAATAGTCAAATTCCAGGTTTAAACACCACTTGATAGTATGTCTTTGCACAACTCATTCTGACAACACATTGTCCTCACACAGTCCAATACTTTTTGCCTTTCTCAATTCTTGCCAAGGATCCTCCCTGCTTGATGACATTGCTCCTTCTACAGGAGTAATATGCTGTACTTCACTGGCCTCAGGTCTGGCTGGACTATTTCATGCTATTATAAAGTTGATGCAAATACTCTCATGAGAATACATTGCAGAATCAAGTATCCTAAACTAGATTTCTCCACTAATTCTTAAACCTTCCTCTGGCTTCTTTAACTTGCACTGATTGGCAGAGCTCACTTCATATATAATTAGTAATCAGTATAGCCCAGAAGAGCCTAAAAGATAAAATATAAAGGCATTTGGATGCGTGATTAGTCATACAACACATGCTGTAAGTCTGAGTTCTGATTGTTTTTCCTTTGCAAATGTTCAATTCTGCAAAGTAAAGAAAATAATTTGTCCTTCAAATGTACTGAAGATGATATTCCATGGAAATACCTTACACACAGATGTCTAATTGTCATATTCAATCAAATGTAGCAATTTATAAGCATTGGGCACCCTGGCAATTTATCTGCGAGATTTGTGTGTCACCGTTTTAATCACTGAAGAGAATTGGGAACCAATTACAAAAGTGAGGGCAATTTCTATGTAATTCCCTAACCTCCAAAACCAAGCAGCTTTTAAAATGTAATACAGATATGTATTTATGGATAGTTTTATTTGGGCATTAATTGCACTTACAAGGAATATTTTTTTTAAAAAATCTACCTTCTGAGGATCTGAGTGACCCATCATTAGAATGGTTTACAGACAGGGACTGCAAATTAGCTGAAACATCCAGACATATTGAAATAGGAAATACTTTTCTGCAGTTACATAAAAGCTATAATTACATTGGTTATTTAAACATTTTAACTGTGGTAAAAGGTTAGATTCCTGGAGGTGCACACTGCCCCAACCCCAGCCAATCACCACTCAAAGCACAGCAAAAACAGTAAAATCTCAGCAAACAGAACTTTATGCTGTAAGCTGCTTCCATATTTATACAAAATGGTCATTTTCCTTTTTTTCTTCCATTTTTTTTTTTAAAAGGAAAATCTCAGGGAACATTTATCAAGTCAATGTATAGTTATACAACAATGCACAGACTTTTCTTTAGCTGTTTTGTTGATGTCGTGGACTGATACTATACAATATCATATAAATAAGTACTAAACAAAGAATAATTGCTTCCTGCTTAACCAATGTGACAAGGCTGTCTAGACTCAGCCTTCAATGATGATGAAGGGAAGAGGAAATTAGAAAGATTCACAATGGCAAAGTAGCTATAGTGTGATCATATTTGATGTAATCTGCAAACAAAATTCAGTTGCTATGAAAAAAATGATACTGGATAAAATTTTGACAGGATGAAAGAATTAAAAAAAAACCTAGAGGAATCTATACTTTCACTGAAAAGAAGTTAACCATAAGAAGTGCAGTGATGATAATTACAATGAAGATTTTTTTCTTTAATATTTTATTTAGTGCCCATCAGAAGTGCACAAACTCAGCTTCTCTGCACTGTACATTCATATGGAAAAACTAAATTAACACCTTGTAACATGACAATACAGACTCACCATTTCAGTCTGAATTACAATCTGGGGGAAAAGAAACCCTGAAATCCTCTCTGTTGAGTTGGAGAACAGGTGCAATGCAAGGAGTAACAGAACCATGTTCCCTCACACTGCCTTGCTAGTGTACCTTGAGTGCTAACTTGGAGAGATCAATTCCAAGGGTGAGGATCTCCAGTCTCATTCAATTGTTGGCCTCTCTGTTATGTGATCTATAAGGGTGCCAAATGAGGTGGATTTTGTGGAGTAGACACCTTCCTGGTAGGAACTGGACTGGATACAACCCACTCACTTATGGTCCAATCCAACTCCCACTGACCACATGAGGAGTTAGCATGAGCCATTAGGTACACAGTGACCATCAGATCAGGGAAGAGAGAATTGTATAGAAGAAAAATATTAACATTTTAGAAAACAAGTGTCCATCCTTTCACTTTTTAAAACCACAATACCATGATTTTGGACACAGTTGTAATGATAAATCTATTCTGTTACATACTACCTAAAGTTCTTCAGCAGTAAAGAGATTTAACTCTTGCAGATTGCTGAAAGGAACTTATATTTCAATGAGATGAGAAAGATGAGATGCTGTATTTCTGCCATCACTTAAAAAGTGAGAGAGAAAGGTCAGGGGATTGTCACCAGGAGTAGAAGATATAAACTCTTAAAATAAGGACATGCTCAGCACTTGATACTTCTGCAGGTGCCTACTAGTATCACATCAAAATGGTCCAGGACCTAATTTATACAACAAAAGACAGTTAAGAGGGAAGTCAATTGAAGTACATAAAACCTAAAGAATATCACATCAAGTCAAGTAACTATTTTTAGTTTAATCTAGATGAAACAGCAAGATAGCAGGCACAAAAATGAAAGAAAAACTAATTTAAAAAAATAAGTAGGAAACGTTCCACATTTCATGAAAGCTCATGAGACAAGAATATTGAAGAAATAATTAGATATTATCCTGGGGGACGTGACTAAAAATGGAAAAGGAAAAAAAGTTCAACCCAAGGGGTCACTGCCTGTTCCTAATGATTTCTTACAGTTAAGTTTTATATAGATGGGAACTTGATGAGCTAACACTGCAGCAGCCAAAAGCTGAACTCATATACTAATCCTCATTTGTTAATTACATACTATTAATATGCATACAAAAGGGAGGCCAAAGTAACCTTGTGACATAGTAATCATGCTCAATAGTGCCAGATGGGAATCTTAGGCTTAGTCTATTGTCTTATTCTTCCACTGCCTGCCCTGGATGGGTGGGTGTGTCCCCCCTTGCTAACCATGACTGATCCTAATGGGAATGGCAACAGCATTTAAGGGCACTTCTGACTTTGTGATAAAATCAGCTGTAGCTGGAGAGACCTCAGTTTCTCTTCCATCCAATCATAGCTCCAGAGGAGGATGACTACCGATATATGAGAACACGGGCAACTGAGTAAAAGGAATAGTGGCTAAGAGGGAAGGATGGAGTAAACGGAAAGAGGGGGAAGAAAACAAGTGGGATACAATGGAGAAAGTGAGGGAAGAGAGAGAAAAGGAAGGGGGAGAAAGGCGAGGGAACACTATTGTATTTATAACACTGC
This sequence comes from Emydura macquarii macquarii, assembly GCF_026122565.2. Classification (NCBI taxonomy): domain Eukaryota; kingdom Metazoa; phylum Chordata; order Testudines; family Chelidae; genus Emydura; species Emydura macquarii. The sequence goes on along the minus strand of NW_027132983.1, from coordinate 4,181,504 downwards.
AGGTTAAGGCCCTAAGAGAACCATGTGAGTGGAGGCCTGCACACATGCAAAGTTCACCCACATGGTTCTCTATGGAGGATCAGTACTTTCAAAACTCTCGATGGAAGCCATTATTTGAGGAAACTGCAGCTTTAACTGTGGTTCTTTTCAGTGCATGCCACACAGCCTCTCTCATATTTAAACAACTTCTATATGGAGAAAAGCAGTAGACTGAGGTGACGGGGTTATGCAGGCAACTTACCTAAAGGCAAAACTCAGATTGTTAGTTGAATATGCTCCTGGACAAGGGGAACAGCCTTGCACTTGCTTGAAAGATGATCCCTTGTGCCATGCTGCCACTTGAAACAAGAGACTTTCAGCCTTGTAGTGATCCCAATTAGTATATTGACAGAAACATGAAGTACCTTCTCATGCCATTCGAAGGGTGATAACATTTATTTGGGAATACATAATGCATTATACTAAAGGGGAGAAAATAAGATAAGGTAACATTCGGTTAAGACAAACAAAAAGCCAAGGGGAAGGGAAGAGTAATTTTCACTTTAATCACAACTAAATCAGAGAGAGGGAGAGAAACATCTCTCCAGCATCCACCCCATCTCCGTCAATGCGGGATTTATTTTCTAGTCATTTGTCTAGTCCAGTTTTAATTGTCTTTAGGGCCTGATTCAAAGCTTACAGTAGTCAAAAGAAAGACACCATTGAGGGGTATTTCCACAACTTCTCATTGAGGAATTGTTCTGTAGCATAGTACATCTCACTGCCCAGAAGTTTTGCCCAATATTCAACCCATATTTCTTCTTATTGAAATTTCCTCTTATGACACATAGTTGTATCTAATTTACCTTGTACCATATATGATCTTCCAGGAACACAGCAATTTCTATATTGGATCAGACCAATGGTCCACCTGCTCCTGTTCTGTCTCTGACTGTGACTAGCACCAAAATCTTGAGAAAAAAGCAAGAAACCCCATAGTGAGCAATTATGGAATAACATGCCATAGGGGGAATTTCTTCCTCACCCCCATTTGTGGTTTGCTTATACCCTGCAGCATGAGGATTTATATCCCTTATGAAAATTGATTTCTATTGTTTATTCTATTATTGGCTCATCACTGCATTGCCTGCAGTTTGTCATTATCTTTCTGTTAATTGGGTGTCCAAAAAGATATGTTAAATTACTGGTTCAATCAAACCAAAGCTGTGCTGTGTTGCCTCTACATAAGCAGTTCAAAACTGCATTTTCCTTTTTGTCAAATTTTAGACTATCAATTCTTAGGGCAGGAACAATACTTTCTTATGTCTGTATAGCACATTGAGGTGCTACTGGAAACACTAAATATATTACCATCTTGCATCTAACAGAGTAACTGCCTTCTTTGCGTCTTCCCTCTTGCATAGAAGATCTGGATTTTAGACTGTTTTTCCAGATGGTAGGTTGCTTTGTTCCATATTGTCTAATTTTTATTACTTCCTGTCTATGATTATAATTTCTGTAGGCCATTTGTTTCATTTCTCTGTTCTTATGCATATTTGCAATGCCTCCCCCTTTAGTGCCACCTGAAAATGTAACTAATACACACAAATACCGATACTATTCAGAATCTCTGTCTGCTTGGACCATCTTCTCTAACCACATTCTGGTCAGACTCAGTTTCTGAGGACCCATGGAGGTTCCTCCTTCTGATTTCTAGCTTAACATCAGTGTCTTATAGTTGTGTCCCAATCCTTGTTCGGGCACGGATAAGCTGTGTGACATAAGGCAAAGCAGCTGCTTTCTCTCTGTAGCTCATCAAACTTGTCTTTAAGCAGACCCAATACATTATGCAGAAGCAATGAACGTGGTCAGGTAATGTTTGTATAGCGCTTTGAAAACACAAAGTGCAAATATTACTATTAATGTGAGAAAAAGCCAAGTGAGGTTCCAGATCCTCCTTCTCAATTATAATTTGTCCTCACTAACGGAGAAATTGCTCCCCTGCTCCTCAGAGGAAAGGAACGGGGGTTGGGGGGAGGGGGAAGATAAAGGATTAAGGGTGAGATTTTTCTAGAAATGCTCAACATTAGCTTAGCTTTGCTCTCATTAAAGTCAATGGGAGTTCTTTAACTTTAATGGAAGCACACATTGAGACAGAGAGAGAAAAAGAGTTCTGTCATTACTAACTTAGCTTTCAGTCACTTCCGTGATATTCAGTCAGGGTACATAGACTCATACGTCAGAAGGGACCATTATGATCATCTGATCTCCTGCACAATGCAGGCCACAGAACCTCACCCACCCATTCCTGTAATAGATCCCAACCTATGACTGAGTTACTGAACTCCTCAAATAATGGTTTAAAGAATTCAAGTTAGAGAGAATCCACCAACAAGTGACCCTGCCCCATACTGCAGAGGAAGGTGAAAACCCCCCAGGATCTCTGCCAATCTGCCCTGGGGGGAAATTCTTTCCCAACCCCAAATATGGTGATCAGCTTAACCCTGAGCATGCGGGCAAGACTCACCAGCCAGACACACAGAAAGATTTCTCTATAGTAACTCAGAACCCACCCCATCTAACATCCCATCACAGGCCATTGGGCATATTTACTGCTAATAATCAAAGATCAGTTAATTGCCAAATTAGGCTGTCCCATCATACCACCCCTCTATAAACTTATCAAGCTCAGTCTGGAAACCATCTAGGTTTTTTGCCACCATTGCTCCCCTTGGAAGGCTGCTCCAGAATTTCACCCCTCTGATGGTTAGAAACCTTCATCCTATTCCAAGTCTAAACTTCCTGATAGCCGGTTTATATCCATTAGTTCTTGTGTCCACATTGGCACTGAACTTAAATAATTCCTCTCCCTGGTAAATCCCTGGTATTTATCCCTCTGCTGTATTTATATGCTTTCTGCAGTATACATTCTTGTGAAAATATGTAATAGACATATGCAGAAGATGATTCATCTATTAATACAAAGACATGTCAACATTCCCCCTTCATCCCCACAGAGTAAATAACGTACCCAAACTATTTATCTCCAAAGATATTTAATTTTTTTACTGGAGTATCAACAAGCATTACTTTTAACAGTGCAACATAGATATTGTACTTCTGCAAATAGCCATCAGAGTGAAGATAGGTATAGAGTGAAGAGAAAAGCAGCTGTTTTATTTTCATCTGCAGAATATACCAGCTGCTTATCTGGGAAGCCTATTTTGGCTACAATTTACTGGATACAATTGGGAGATTATCAGACTTCATCCATAGAAGGTATTCCTTTGCTGCAGGGTAGAGCGTATGTTTGGCACGAAGCAGTATTGTGCATACTTTGAGGAAGGGTAAAGATTCTGTGAGAGATTTTGACTTTTTCTACTGGTAACTCAGACTCTGATTCACAACCCAGGCTTTTTTAAGAGATGCGCAGGACGTAGCCATCCATTAATAGGATTTGTATGTTGAAACCCCAAGCAGCTCTAAGATGCAAATAATCGTGTCCTCTGTTTCAATATTCTTATTAAAATGAATTCCTCATCTCATTAATAAGATTTTAATTTGTTTTTACATTGCTTTCATTTACTTTTTGTAGAAATACAAAGCAAAGTCATTAGGTGTAGATCAGCAGTTTCATCTTCACAGAAGGTATAACCCTGAACACATTACTTTAAGTCCAAGAAAAGATGGCAATAGATGAAGCCCTATTTGATTTTCATGTGACTAAATCAAGAGATAAACATGCTTTATCTGTACTTATGGGAAAATAACTGGGCTTTGTCCACTATTTCTTGAACTATGTATTCCCAGTATTTCAGAAGATACTGATTTTGAGAAAGGGCTTTATCACACTACAGGCAAATACACATATGTAGCTAGATGCTAGAAACTTGCTCCACCTCAAATGAATTGTGTGTATCCCATTGAAGAACAACAAGCAAGGAGAATAAAAGCAATATTTATATTTAACACCAATATATATTATATTGGTGGAACACTGTATTCAATTTTGTTTTACATCTACATTTAGCATAAAGATTAAAAAGCAATGGAGCATAAGGATGTAAAGTAATGGAAAGGTATTTTTAACTACATCCTGGTTATTCTTATGAGATGTCTTTCACTATAATCATTCCTATTTCCAGTTTACTTAACTTTCTTCTTCAGAAATTGAGAGGTAAAACCGTGAAGGTAATTGTATGTGAGGGTTGCATAGCGAGTACAGAATCCAACATGTACCATGTCTCTAAAATGAAACTGTATCAAATCTAGTGTCAATCTGATAATATCAATAGTCCAATTTATTGTTCTCTTCCATCTTTGGACCTTAGGAAAGTTCATGAAGTAAGGGTTTTAGTCATTTGGGCTATCTAGCAGAATACTGTAAATAGAACTAAACACACAAATGTTTTGCAAATTTTACAACCTAACCATCCATAACACCCACTTATGAAACTCATACAGTTTGTCTGTTTCCTTTAGGTTTTGCTGATCCCCAAGGAATCAAAGTTCAATCTTATTTAAGGATGCAAGGAAGTGAAATATTGAAACATTACCAAATAAGGAAAACACTGTTTTGGAGATAAAGCAAATTTATTGTTCCAAAGTGTGGAAATTAGGACGTATTTTCATCAATACCACACCTCATTATAACCCAACTAGTGTGAATACATGAAACTGGGTAACTCTTCCCTAATTAGTTTCAAAGCTATAGTAACAACCCCTTGGAGACACGGTTTAGAAAATTAAAGATGGCCTCTGCATAAAGGACAGACAGAGAACGGCATCACTGAGGTATGAGTCCATTTCTGTTAGGCAATTTACTGCATAGATATCTAGGCTTAAGATCTGACATTACTTTGAATAGCCTTTACAGTATTTTATAACAACAATGAAAATACATTGTATTTGAAACCAAAAGCAGCATATTACACATGCACTGGTAGAAAACATCATCGGTGTACAACTGCTGATGTTGAAAATACTGTACACAACTTGGATGTTCATTAAAAAGCATGCTAATTAGAATCAGATCTTTCCTGTGAAAAAAGCCTACATGAGCTTATTCATAAAAATGGAACCCTCAGCATTCAGCTGTTGTTGGTATAACATGAACATACACAGTCTTCGTGTTCAGGGTCTTCATGGAAGTGTCCTGTGTGATCTCTGAACAAAAGGCAAGAGAAAAGATGAAACTGAATTAGCAATATCCATACAAAAGAACACTGTCATTGTCAACACACTTATTTCCATATTCTGACAATTCTCCTCATCTCAGCCAAAATGAGGCTTGGATAGAAAATCCTCAGCTGAAATCAGACCCAGTCATGATAATGAAATGAAGTCAAACGAGAGCTCAGCATACATTAAGTTTGCCACTCATCAAGATTTTCAAGGTACTAACTAGTATGATTTCAACAAAGCTAACATGGAGTTTAAGATTGAAGGACACTTAAACATCCCAAAGTACTTTCTGGGACAAAGACCCCCGCTTCAAGTCCTCAGCGTTATGTGGATGATGACAAGAGGTGTTACACTGCAATAATATGAGGTCCACTGTGAAAAAGTTAACAGTACAACATGATGAAATTGCAAGATTGCTTAAATGGTACCAAAGTCCCCATTTTCTATTTCTTCGTAGTCTTTTATCACTTATGTACTAGAACTGGGTGGCTCAAAAGCTCATCTCTTTCACCAACAGAAGTTAGGCCAGTAAAAGACCTTGTCTCTAAGACTTTGGTTCATCAATTCTTCTCTCTTCATCTTATCTTTCTGAAGCATTAAAGATTCTGAACTGTGCTGGTTGTGGCATTCAGTAGAAGAACAAGAAATCCTGATTCCCAACTCCATAGATACTAATGTAACAGATAATGTTAGCATACTGAAGCATGTGAAGTACAGATTTTTCACTTCACCCTGCTAGAAAATCACCTCTCCTGCTAAGCTGGTCACTGAACGTCTTCCAAATAAAATAAAATAATTTGAGTAGCACAAAGTGTTCAAAGGTATTTGGGAAGTTCTCAACAGGCATAATACACTGACAATTGTTTACATTCATTCCTTCATATGGCTGCCTGCTGCAAGCAGCTTTAGCTGAGCTCAGTGCTTCTGAGAAGACATCATTCAGGGAAAGGGAACAGGCGAAGAAGGAAACCAGATGGAAAAAAAATCTGTAGTCAGAGGGTGGAAGTGAGTGTACGTGTGCACATTCAGATGTTTTCTAGTCTCCTTCCATTAAATAATACATGTTGTATTTAAAAACAAAATTTAATAAATAATAGAAGAGTCAGTTATAAACATGTGGAAAATTATATCTAGCGATACACTGTCATCCATTTCCCTTTGTAAGAAGTGAAAACAAAAGCAGCACAGAACAAGGAATGAGAAAGTGATTTTATCTAACTCCATACACTTGAGAGGTGGGTTAGTGTGACCAAAACTAAGAGCAAGGACAAAGTCTCATTGAAGTCTGATGGAATAATTTCTTCTAGAGCACCTTTATCCAAGGATGAAGGCAATTTACAAATTAAATCTTTAATCCTAAAATCAGGATCTGCTAACGTGGAGACTCTTGTGTCTCTGTGGAGGTCTATAAAATTCAGTGGGACTCTGAACAAGTTCGGGGGGAGGGACCTCTCTTTCAGGGGCATATAGGGAACACTTTACAGCAGTGAAGTGAGGCCACATCTTGAGTCAAACACACAGCAAGAGTTCTCCTCAGCATAGGAGACAGCTGAGCTAAACAGCATTCCATTCTGGAACATAAGCAGGAATGCCCACACTAAAATCTTTCGGCAATTTAATATTCTGAATGATTAAGAATATAATATACTTAATATAAGTAATATGCAACAACTGGGCAAAACTGCAGCGATGAAATCAGCTTTATTCATATGCCTTATTTTATATACGTTCAACGTTCACAGCCCTGCTACCTGGAAGAACATCTTAGTATCACAGGTACAACTCACCTGACTATTGAGTGACTATTTTAACCTGCTTGAAAAAGTATCTGAGACGGTTCTGAGCTGAAAAAATAATATTGAGTCACCTGATTCAGATTACTGTGACACCACATTCCATATCGGATAATCTGCATCAGTATCTTTTACAGTGTTTTCATGAAGCATGGTGGTTACATGATGGCATGTCTGGAGAGTTAATATCTGGAAGTTTTTTTGGGCCAATTAAGAATGGTGTCAAAAAATATTGGTGCAGGGATGGTCCCAATCATGAAAACAGATTGAAAACCACCAAACTTTTGTAGTAGGTTGGTGGTTTCCATAAAACTAAGTTCTCCAGAAGAAATTAGGTGCTTTATTTTGCGCTCATGGACCATGACTCCACAGCTAAGTTTTAGCTGAGTTTTACACTTCAGGCAGGGATTATAGTAGCATTTGGTAAAATAGATTAATTTAGTTGCCTTGTTAAATATAATAAAGTGTTCCACACTGTGCCAGATTGATAATTTAAATCTTCTTTCCAAAATAATGTACACCGAGTTCTAAGGATTATTTGGTGATGGATATTCTGCAGATAGAAGACATGTTTCAAAACTCCATGTAAGAAGTGTTAGTTATCAGAGAACAATAGGAGGATATATATGTCATCAGCAGAAGTGATGCACCTGTGGAGAACAACTGCCTGGAAACAAGTATGTTCTTAACTAGTCAATTCAGAGATTATACTTAGTATTTACAGGAGCATAAAGCAATCCTGTATCCTAGTGTAGCAGATATTTGACAGGCTTGGCAAAATTAGTGAAACATCTGGAAAGTTCTTCTACCATTTTGCTATCATTAGGGCAGGTAATGTGCCTGCTATCTCCAATTTTCCCGTACACATGGGCCGTAGCAAGCCACCACAATGGAAAAGGAGCTCAGTTTTACTCACAGGGGTCCCCATTTTCCAGCCTTTAAATATAATTCTTTTCCTCCAATACCTGATCACTGCACATTCCTACATTCCTCCACTGCACATTACACTGTTTTTCTCGTTTATTTTACTATTTCAAGCCAGTATTTTCTCTGAGATATATATTTGAGCAGCTACCCTGATCATTTGTTGCAGTGAGCTATTTCTGCCATGCAGTAACATTGACAGAAACCAAAGACAGATGAAGTTTTAACAATGAAGTGTAACCTCAACTACTGCTAAGTAACAGCGTTCTCTCTAGTCAGCAAGATTTCACATACAGCCAGATTTTTCATTTATACAAATTAAAACTGTGCAGGGTATATCCTGTTCTTATGTCTTCTGCGGTGCTTTAATGATGGTAATTTTCATTCCTCTATATTCATTAACATCAGTCTGCAAATTATTTTTAGCATGAGCTCCAACTAGTATTGGACAGTTACAACATTTCACAAACACTTCACTTAAGAAAAGAGCTTTTGGATAACCAGTATTTTTGGTTCACATGATACAAGGCCTAGTACTAAAGCCCATCAAGCCAAAATCTTGAGTCTTGGCTTAGATGATAATTTTGGAGTGACTAGGAGAACCCATCAAGTAAACAATTCTGGGGTTATGCTCTCCCCCAGAATGGATTCTGAAGTGCACAAATGCAACAAAAAACCTCCCTCAATACAATTGAAGTATTGATAACATTTGCAGAACAGCACACTAACACTTTTAACAAGAAAATTTTATGGTCTAAAACTTGATACTGAGTACAGACTCAAGTGTACCACTTTGAGCATTGAGCACACAGATGAACTCAGTACAAGTACTTCATGATTATGAAAGCACAGAGGAAGTATAAACTGAGTAACACTGAATCAATTGTTCAAAATGAAAAAAAGAGGGAAAAAGTGTGTCACTTGCTGGCATTCCAATCTATGCTACAATTCTGAAATGCCTGCTCTGATTCCTACTGATATACTCCTTTCTTCCATTCCCTTTCTCCAAAGGAAAAAAAATCAAGCCAAATCTATAATGATGTGCAGTTTACTGCAGAACAGATTCTCAAAATCTGATCTATTACTATTTAAATTATTTTTTTTCCTTTAAGTAGAGACTTTTTAAAATTTACTCATCACATACCTAATATTTTCATTATTGATTGACCTAAAGAACTATTCTTAGTTATTTCCTCTGATGCATGTAACTGCACTATTCATGCAAAATTTTACTACATGAAAAGTACTTTCTCGGTGTAGATATATAATGTAGTATGGATAAGATAAATTTATCACTGATTAAATATAGGTTTGAGATACCAGATCAGGTGCACTCAAGTCTGATTAACACACTAAGACCCTGATATTGCAAACAATTACATACTAAAATAAGAATTTTAAAAACTAAGTAGAAAACAATAAATTGTCAGGCAAGATCATTACAAAAAATATAGACTGTGGAAGACTAAATCAATCCACTGGAATCCCATTACAATGATATGTAGCTGCTGTTGAAGTGAAACAACAAAGTATATAAGCAAAAAATCCACAACACTCTGAGGCATTAAGTAACTTACCCTGTGTTTGTGCTTCATCTAGGAACAATTTTAGCCTCCTGCTCCTGAGTCCAAACACTTTTGCTGTTTCACAGAGAAGACCCTGATATGTTAGTCCATTCTGACCAACTGGGTTTTCCATAAGAAGAGTTCCCACCATTCCTTTCAGACACTCTAGGGAAACAAATGGCATATTATTGCTATCTGAGGGGGAAAACTGCCTCATATTACACATTAGCATTTGTCTTGACCCGTAAGCTTAGGACTTTTTCCTTCAACTCATCTGTTTCCTCAATAGCATTCCTTAATAGCATTCATTTACCCACGTGAGACAAATAGCTATCACAAATTCATCACTGGAAAGTTGTCTTTTTGGGCTATAGATCCAACAGCACTGAACTCTCTGAGCAGATCAACAAATGAAAGCAAATCACTAGCTTCTCTACAACAGACAGGCCACAGTAGCTGCAGATGGGTTATGGAAAACAAGAAGTATTTCAGTAGGACACAGGTCATCTACTATTACACAGAAGTACAGATCATAAATGCTGAAGGAAAAACTCCAAATATATTGCTGATTATGGCCCTATTTTCTGCCAACAGTCATGCAGATTTCCAATTACTTCAAAAGGACTCCATGCAGGAATAAAGGGCCCACACATGGAACTTCTTCGCACAGAATCCAAGCCTAAAACTGAAACCCATCACTGGAAGGGCAAATAATTTTTTTTGGGTGAGGTGGGGGGGATCTGTGCAAAGTAATGAGTGTACAATGTGATTAATGAATGAGAAACTCAATTATATACACATGTAGCTATATTTTGATCTCTAGGTTGATAATTAAATAATTCCCCTTGTTTTTAAATCAGCATATAAGCAGTCATTGTGATTCTTGCATCATACACTCAGTGACAATTACATTACATGAGAAGCTGACCTTTTCAAGTCAATTTTAGACTTGTAGCCTTTTAAAACAAGTTTTGCATATGCAAATGGACCATCAGAAATAGGAGAACAATACTGAATGACTCATGTTCAAATGCCAATAAGACCATCATCTCAACTCATCTCTTTTCCCTTTTACAAAAGAAATGGGGAAAAACTAAAAATCAACTTCCACTTTGTACATTAGAAAGTGTTATAAATAGAACACAGCAACTGCCAATCCAAACACGTGTATAGCTCTCAAGTGAATAGTGTGGTCCCAAACTTAAATCACAACAGATAAAACCAGTAACTGAAAAGAGAAATATCCTACATATAGTACCTTGTGGTTTTGCATTCACTAGCTGTAAGTTGATATACTGGCAGAGGAGGGTGTCATGGGTATTGATCAATGCAGGGGCCGACCCTGATGTCACATGAAGAGTCTTTCCACTGAGACTAAGTAAGTCTGTTTTGTTCAGCAGTTCTGAAAAGAAAAATGAGACCAGTCAGGCCATTACAGGCTAACTAACATCTAGTTCTCATCTGATTAACTGACAATGAGTATTTCTAGCTACTGTTTCCATTACAGAAATGCTTTCCTTTTCAGATTTCTTTCTCAAGAGAGAGATATTTCTTCATTCTGAAAAGCATAAATGAACTTGTGCAGGGAGTTAGAGATACTTTGCCATCATAAAACAAAGCATCTCATCTGCTATGGAAATTAGCATTTCAAACATAATTGGCTCGGAATGCACAACAGCACTACAGTACAAAAAAAATAAAAAATTACAGTTTGTAAGAGGCTGGGGAGTTAAAATGATGTCACTCAGAAGTGCAGCCCTAGTACAGGAAAGACAGGAGACTCACCCACTCGGGAGGTCAACTTCTAGAATCATAATTACATATGCAATAAAAAATATTTTGCTTGATAGTTTATAATAAGCCAATGAGTCACTTCGTAGCAGCCACTTCCAAATCATCAAATTAAGGCTTTATAGAGACTTTGCTTCTATCTCAATTTTGTTAGCTGAAGCATCATACAATATATGGTTTATTCAAGACCTTTTTCTGAAGCTCCAGGTACCAATTAACACAAAGGCAGTGGCTAATACAATGATTGGATCATATATTAAGCCGTTGGCATTTGCATGCATTATCCAAAACTGAAAGTCAAAGAGCAACAACTAAAATGTTCACTTTCTTGTGACCCATTTTCGATAAGCACAGGGCCTGGAGAGACAAGCAAGCACTTCTAACATACCCTCCATGAACTTTCCTTTACCAATCAGTATTACCTTCATGTTGACTGGGCTGAGCTCCAACCAACTCATTTTCAACCAGTCCCCCTGCCTAACAGGGGTAGAGACTGCAGTGTTCAGGATTGATAATGTAATCAAAGTTGAGTAGCATTAACAGTCTGACAACATACCCAAAGCAACTCAAACCTCATGGCTGAATATAAGATGTGATGACAAACATTGTGGAATAGCTTCAGAGATAACCCTCAAGAAAGACAAGCAATCTCCCAACTCCATCCTCTGAAGGAACAAGCTCAGGGACTGTATGTTTAAAAATGCATTACAAATTTATAGAACCACCTCAGAATCTCTTAAAATTACGAAAAATATTTACAAACAAATTTCAGGCATAATAAAGCACCATAAACAACTGAACATCAAATATCCAGAATTATTCTAATGCAAAGTCCCTTCAAAAGATGACACAAATCAACTCTTTCAATTGCTCAGATGCGCTTTCATATTCTTTCAAAACAAATATCCTAAAAAGGACAATACATAGAGATCTTCCACAGACTTTAAGCAACCAAACCCTCACGTCATTCAAGCTTTTAATAAGCAGAGCTTAACTACATGGAGACTCAGTGTGTAGGTGTGAATCTACAGCGCACTAGCTTGCTGCACTTTGTTTTCATGTAGACAAGCCCATAAATTTATCTATAAAGTAAGATTACAAGAACGTCACTCTGAAGCTTAAAACATCTGTTGGGTCAATGTGAAGTGATGCAAGCTACTACAAGCATGGCTGAGAACTCTATTCATGCAGAATATCACCAGGTTGAATCATCACTGGGTTTTCTGATCTGCTACCCTCCTTTTAAAGTTCTCAGCCACTTTGACTTTACAAATTACACTTGTGCAATGTACGGCTACAGTAAAGCATGTATCTATGCCATGCCAAGAGTCCTACACCACTGTGATATCAGAGAGAACTCAACCAATTACCAGCCTTACTCTACAGCTCAATTGCATGCAACCGTTTCATTAGTTGTATGAGGGAGACTTGCACAGATAGTGGATTACTTGACCCAACTGTCACATCCATGCACCCTAAAGCCACCCACGTAAATCAACACAAATCTCCCAAACATAAATCAACACAGCCACCCACACATGAACACAACCAGCACACACAATGACCATAAACAATACTGAAGTCTAGAATGTCTGTTGAATCACTGTGAAGTGATGGAAACAGCTACATGCATGGTTGGGAGCTCTTTATGTTTAGAGCATTGCCAGGTTCAATCATCACTGGGATTCATGATCTGTTACCATCCCATTTTTCAAGTTCACAGTCATTTTTGGCTTTAAAGTAAAAAAAAAAAAAAAAAAATCACATATGACTTCAAAAAATTACATCCCTAGAACAGCATGGGCTTTCAGCTACTTACAGTAAATATCTAACTTGTGGGCATAACACTAGGGACAAAAAGTATTTTCCGAGCTAACCATTAACTGAAACCCAAAGATTTTAAGATACTAAAACATCCAAACACTGTCTTTGTTGCAGTAAAATGAGACCATAGTAGGAGATAAATAATTTAGAACACTAAGTCAGTGGAGTTCACTAAAGCTGATATGGCTACGTTTTCCCTTCAAAATGCTGAATCAGACAATGACAAACCCTTCCAATGACCCTCATCACTTGGTGATGACACAGCATCTTTAGCTATATTCCTCTCAGTTAATATGTTCTGACAAATTGACTGCTTCTGTTGGTTCATTTCATTTTAATGTGAAATTAATGGTATGGTACATCTTACTCCAAAAAAATCAGGCAGAGTATTTGATGCAACAGCAAGTATATAAACAAACAAAATATTTTACAAGATCCTTAGGCAATAAAGAAATGCACAAAACTCCCTGGTTTCTCATGAAACTGATATTATTCAGGAGTAAAAATTAAAGCTAAGCTTAAATCTTATAATTTTAGCATTTTCCAACAAACTGAATACTTAAGGGGATATGTTTACAAGTGTGTATGTGTCCTGATGTCTCCAGAGGGTTAGCAGTTATTTTCAAACAAAGTAGAAAAAAAATTAAAGCACAATACTTAGTGAGAAGTTTTTATAACGCAGAGAGACCCAGCAGCAGTTATTTTTAAAATGCACGAATCTAGAGAAGCTGTGCCTAGCACAGCCATGTACTAGACCCATGATTAGTATGTATTAGTTAGATAGCATCTTAAATGTGCAAGGTGCTCTTTAGAATAAGTAAAAGACATGGTCTAAGGAGCTTCCAATAATACTGGATAAGTGGAATAACCAAGGCAGGAGGTCACCAGGGTGTGGACAAGCTTTAATGACAGAAATTGTGATTTATCTTTCAAGTAACTCAAGTATTTTCCATCACAGGATCATCGCCATGTCAACACAAAGACAACTCTCCATCTGCAATGCTGTCATCATTTACTTTTTTTTAAACCCAAAAGGAATCCAATATTTTCACATACTTGATATGAAAAGTATTAAAAAAGCACCAACTATTATTATCCATCAATATTAAAATATTTTAAAAACCTCTTCAGTTCAGCCTGGAGCTGAGGTTTGTCATAGGAAAGCATTACTGCCCAACTGGGACTGGCAGCAAGATGGACTTCCCAAAACCACAGTCCTCTTCATTCTAGGTCAAACCACCCCTTAAGAGGCAAAAGTTTAGTCTATCCACAACTGCACAATATGTGCATTTTATCTTATCTGTTAAAAATACTTTTCATTTTAAAATGGTTTGCAGATTCATTTATTTTCTGCTGAGACCCTTTGTCCTGGACACCACAGGAAGAAAGATCAGATATCAGGGAATGTGATTTAACTAGGCCACAGCTTTATTAAGGAACACACCTGAGAAATACCCAGCAATAACTTGTCCAGTTCAGGTCATCCTTCCTTTGTCAGATATTCCACCTGGTCGAAGGCCGCTGTTAGCCACCATCCCACTAACCTGGTCCCAAGACCGTTCTGGATTGTCATACAAGGGTTAAGGGATTGGGGAACAGAGGGCTGTGTCCTTGGAGCTCCAACCCCATTCCCCACTTTCTTTAGGAGATACCTTCTCCTAAACTGCTTCCAGTTCCAGTTTGTCAGGGAACCAGAGCCCCTACCGAACAATCACCTTCACTGAACACCTGCCAAGTAGCAACAAAATGAATTTTACAGCCTAACCTACCCACCAAGTCCCTGAGAGGACAGCAAGAAAACCCATCTTGGCCTGGCCAATCTGGCAGGGAAGGACCTTCCTAGCTACAAAAAGGAAGTTAGCGTGATGCCCACAGCAAGGCCCCAAAACCCAGTCCTACCCTAATATCAGGAAGAGGTGGAAGGGAGAGAGGATATTGTCCCAGAACAGAATGGAACCCTTGTGCAAAGGGAAACGGGAGCCTATTGGGAGCCAACAGGCTTATGCTGCACCTTTCTGTCCAACCAATCAGCCACAGACCCCCCTTCCTCACGCCCAAAGTGAGGCACAATCCTTAAAGGGGACAAAAGTTTTCCTTCCACTTCTGACCCAGACAAAACCTGCACCACCACCTCAGACTACAGGAGGAGCGCTTCTGGTAAACCATGGTTCTACCGACTACTTATCTCTACGATTTCACACGACTACTTTGATTTTGTTTTCCTCATTCCATATACAATACATTGCTGCTATTTGGAAAATTATTTTAAGGAAAGGTTCTTTTCCTCCACAGCCAAATTCATTTTAGATGATCTTGTTAAGCAATCCTGAACAGCAAAGAGTACTCTTTTCCCATGGTAGAAATATTCCACTTGGTCCTATGCAACCAACTGCTTTAAGTGTCCTGGCTATTAAAAAGCTGAGTAAGGCAAGTGGAGTGTGTCAGATAGAATGGTTCAGAGAAGGTACCCCAAAGGTATTCTACTAAAAACATGAAGACAAAAATGTTTCAGGGAATCAGTAATTGGAAAAGCAAAAATGTAAAAAAATAATGGTGGTGATACAGATTTAAGGAAAATTACTGGTCCAATGATGTAATGTATGGGTACAAACTTCTGCTCCTAATAGCTCCTAATTTTAGGGCAACTGTTCATATTTTCCATTCACAATGATCAAATTATTACCTCCATCTCCCCCTTAATATTCACTATTTTTCAGGAGTAAGTAATTTTAAAGCTATAAAGTGAACTTTCTATAACCATTGACTTCTGCCAATTTTGCACACACAGTGTCTTCAGGTCTCCTTTATTCACGCCTGTTGAACCTTGAACTGTCTAATTTGCAGAGCCCATATTAAATTTAAATGCTTCGGTTTTTAAAACACTGTAGAGCAAATACCACTCAAGTTGACATGTCTGTAAAGAACACACTAATCTACTATAAAAATAAATTTACAATTCTTGCTAATCAAAGGTTTTACTCTGCTGCAGCCAATTCTTTTCTCTTTTTGATTTATTCACTGAGTGGTTTGGTTACTAGTGCATCTTGCCCTCAATTAACTGGTCTTTACACTTCCAGCCAACCACTTGTCCTTTAATTCTAATACAACAGAATACACAATGTAATCTTATCATAAAACAGAATCTTGATTTCAGAGACAAGAAAATAAAGCCAGTTTGTTTGCTAAGGTCTCATGGACACTAATTGCAACATTTTTCAGTGTTTAGTTTCTGTTGTATCAGCCACTTCATCTCTGTTCTGCTTGCTAAATTATGTGTGCTCTCTGTACATAACCCACAAAGTGTACTTTACATTTTCATTTGTTTACAGAGCCAGAGCACAAATTCAATCTTACAAAAATATTTTCAAAATAAACTGTTCTCTCTAACAGAAGAAGTCTGGAGAGCCTCAAACTGTCCTGCTGTAAAATACAAAAATATGGCAACACAAAGAATTGGACTAAAAGTGGAAATCAGTTTGTACTCAATTTAAGTTCTAACTCCATCTCTTAGTGTATTTACAAAATCATGCAACTGTATTTCATGGCATTTTGCCAAATCATGGTACACTACTGCACTGGTGAAAACGTTTTCTGAAATGGATGATATTTCATCCTAATGAGAACCGAAAAAGAAATACAAACTGGAAATGGATAGGATAACAAAAGTGATTAACACCATTTAGCAGAAACTTTTAAAACCATTTAGAATTGTTTATAACTTTGTAAACAGTCTATAAACACATTCTCAGATGCTTATTTAAAAAGTCAGTCCTAGAAGACTGGGCACACTTCCCAGGAGCTCTTTTTTAGGAACTTCATATACACAATCTGAGAAAATGATACAATAAACGATACAAACTGCCAATTATGCTCTTTGGAAATCAAGTGAATTGCTACTGTATTTACTTTCTCAGCTTTCATCCTCAACTACTACTTACCTATTTTTCCATTAAAAATGGCCAGTTTTGAATTTTTAAGACCAAAAATGCAGGACACAGCATCTACAAGTTTGATGTAGTCTAATTTATTATCTCCTTTAGGATTTTCCAGCAGCAACACACCACCTAAACATAAAAACAAAAGTGAAGAATTAAAATGTAATTTAAGACATGAGTTTATATGTTGCAATGAAGAACTACTTAGAATTGGTTTGCTATATTACGTAAAACCAATATGGATAATACTGTATGAAAAATGTCTCCCACATTTCTTTATCCCAAGAATATGAACTATGGGTCTCTTCTTTACCTAAATTAAGCCCATTATAAGAGAAAAAAGCCCTGTTTTGGGTTATGTTTAATTAAAAGAAATTTAAACTCCCATTGAATAATTTGTATAGGTGTCCCTCAGTAGCTTTAATCAGATGCAATAATTCTATACATGTTCACAGAAAAATTAATTTAAATCTTAATGCATGATGCCATCTTAGTAGCAGTGCAGAGGCATACTTAGTTGTATGCTATGTAGACAATGTGGGTATTTCTTGAAAAGTTTAAATACAAATAATGTGCTCCTTTGCTATAGTAAAATCCTTTGTGCAAATGTTTTATATTGTAGTGAATAAATCAATACACAATCCAAAAATATACATTGAATATATATTAAATGCAATACATACTCATTAAAATTCAGCACATGCAGGAGAGTGGTTTGCATATGAATCTACTGGGGAGATGCACATACATGCAAATTAAAGAGACTATAATGAAATCAAATAAATTATTTATGCATATACTAATTGACGGCATGGTACAGTATATTTGAAATTAAGTGAAAGTAACTAATGTGACAACACATGTAGGAGTGGTTTACAATTCACTGGCAGTTTGATCACTCTTAAGCACATACCCGGTAAAGTCCTAAATAGGGATTGTCTGTAGCAGTAATTCATAACCTCAGGGCCAGTCAGCACAGAGCTCCTGCCTATGTGACATCCTCAGGGTAGTATATGTATTGTGTATATGCAGTCCACATAACACAGAGCTGCACATGTGACCCACAATGATAACAGGTTGAGAACCACTGCTCTATAGACATACAGGGTCTATCTACTGAACAAAATACCGTTTTATGCTAAATATTTCTATTAAGAATATAACAAATTAATATAGGAAAAGTTAAATCTGCGTTCCATCACAAATTGAGCATTACAGTTAAATTAAAACATGAAAGAGCCTCTCAGAGGCATTTTTAAAAGAGAATTTAAGATATTATCACTTTGATATTCATAAACAACCACCACAAAATACTGCCATCATTTCAAAATTAATACAGAGCAATACCCAAAATCAATTATTTTCAGTATTTTATGAGAGCTGCAATATCCCAGCTGGCATTTTGGGTTTGCTCCTCTCAGAGTGAATCCGTGTGTCCCATGGAGCCTGACATCATATTTGAACACAGAAAAATCTTGCACACGATAAAGAATGGAAGTCTTCAAAAACAGAGTTTATCCTTGTATTAAATTTATCAGTGTACCTCCCTATCATGCATGAGTACCACAGCTTAGATTCTGGTATTTCATTGCTATGGGTGGTATCGTTCAAACAAACCAAAACTGAGCTCTAGAACTCTACCACATAGTTGTGAATGTATTATTTCCTTATATTTCTGACAGTCTGAAAAATGATAAAGAATTCCAGAGCTCATCTGTTATTTTGAGTCAAAGCTGAGAAAGGAATTATGCTGTGTTTGTGACAATGCACAAGAATTACTGTTACAAGTCTATTTTCTGACAGTAAAGCCTGAACATGAGAAAAACGTATCAATGAGCTAATTCAGTACTCTGACGTGGACATGGCACTTTCCTTGTAGTCAACAGAAGCCCTGGGTGAGCATCTAAAGGAAGAAATTTGGCCACTGCACAGAAAGGTAGCCAAAGATTACCTTTACCTGATGCTAAATTCTGTGGCATTGACACTTAATTTCTGTCACACAGCAATGCTAAAGTGTATGGTTCATGGAAATCTTTATGGCAACAACAAATACTTTCAGCAGCATAGATTTTTATTTAATTAAATATGAAAACAGAGACTTGGTAGAGTAATTCTAGCATCCTTTATTCTGATATCCAAGTCAATAGCACAGAACTCTGTATTCACCATGCATAGATGTGAAGCAGACGTTGTTGGGGGTAAAGTCAGAGGTTTTACAGCTGCTGCGTAAGGGGCAGTTGGAGCTTTTGGCATCGAAGGAGTAGAAAATTGTGAAAGATTTTGATAACCAAAAGAGGGTTAAGGCTTTGGCAACACTGGAGAGGGAATGTGTCCATTTTTGCCCACTCTCATACACAGGTGTAGAGATAACTTGGGGGGAAAAATCCTCTTTTGGTGGTGTGAGGAGGGATTGAGGACTTGAACTTCATTTTCCACCTCAGCACCCTTCAAAAGCTCCCAGCCACCCCACTGCTTTTCCCATCACCTGAATATTTTACAGGACGTAAGGTTGTAAGACCTCACCATTAAATGTAGAGCTAATCTGCTGACTCACATTGGCAGACAGGCCGTGTAAAGTACTAAAAGACCCAAAGTAGGAGTATAAAAGTATCTGAGGCAGAGGTAACTAAGGGCAAAGACAGATGTCCTGATGGCTAAGCAAGAACCAAACTCAGAAATAAGCTCAGACTTACGCTGGTTGTTCAAAGTAAGTAAGGGACGGATGGAGGGAGTAAATTTGGAAACATCCTGTGTGTGTATTCTCTTAACAAGAAGGAAATGCCATCTGCTTATGATCCAGTACCATCATCAACAATAACGAACAGAACATGAGCTGAATGATTCCGTTAAAATGTTCAGCAGTTAAACCATCAGTGTTGACATATGAATGATAAGTTTTAAAATTAACATGCTGTTGAGATGAATGGGACAGTTGGTTCATGTGTCAAAGCGCTATTATATCAGAAGAACATTGCATTCAGTTCAGCTCCCTTTGCAAATAAAGTAGTTAAAACCTTAGTTTGAGAAATAAATGGAAATTTAGATTTTCAAGCAAGTGGTGGAAGCTCCTCCCTTTAGAAGATCTCGAGACCCCAGGACTTCCAGGGTCCATGTTTCTGGGACCACACCAACATGTGGACTGTTCCAGGGCCAGGGTGCTGGAAACCTGGCTATCAGGGCTTCCATGCTCTCTGCTACAGAGCTGTGAGCCCTGGTGGTGCAGGACTCTCAGGGTATGTCTACACTGTAGACAGAAGTGTGCTTCTCAGCCTGGACAGACAGACATGCTTTAACCCTCCTTGAGCTAGTGTGCTAAAAACAGCAAGGTAGATGTTTCGGCACAGGCAGAGGATTGGGCTAGCCACCCGAGTTCAGACCCAGGTTGTTGGGTCAGCTTGTACTCAGGTGCATGGCTTGACAAATCTGAACCATCTTAACTTAAATGAAACAAGCACAGTTTCCTTACCTTATCAAATCTTTCATTAAAATTTCCATTTATATTTTTAGTAATTTACATTTAACACTGTATTGTACTGTACAGTATTTGCTTTTGTTTTGGTTTCTGCTCCTACACTACCTAATTGCGAACTTCCGGTTCCAAATGAGGTGTGTGGTTGATGGGTCAGTTCATAACTCTGGAGTTTGTAACTTTGACGTTCTACTGTATCTTTAGAAATTTTTTATCAAATACTATTTACAATTACGGTGTAAAGGAAGTCAGCAACTCCTTGCACACCCAATCTCTTTGTTCTGTTACATATCATACTATTCCTTTATTCATCTTACACAGTGATGTTAATGAAACATTAAATATGTCAAATCAAAACAAAAATCTCCTACCTTGCTCTGAGCCATTAACACAAATGTTGAGATTGACATAAGCACAGGCTGGATCAACACGATGATGTAAGCCCCCTCTGACAAGTGTGATTTCTAGTTCTGACCCCTTCAGCTAAAAAAACAAAAGTATTACTTTTACTTCAATAATACCCTATTAAGATATAAAACAAAAACAAAGCATTTGCCTTAAAATAAGCACATTTGGACATTTCTATGGTCTTTACATTAAATAATAATTACATGAGAACTTAATATAGTAAATTCTATAGTGCTCTCTCCCCCAAAGGACCTCAGAGAGCTCTGTGAATATGAATACATTTACTCTTACTGTACCTGTGAGATGGAGAAAGAAGGAAAACTGGAGCAAAGAGAGCTAAAATGGCCTAATTTTCTGAAGTGCTGAGGTCCACCAAT
Organism: Emydura macquarii macquarii; assembly: GCF_026122565.2. Classification (NCBI taxonomy): domain Eukaryota; kingdom Metazoa; phylum Chordata; order Testudines; family Chelidae; genus Emydura; species Emydura macquarii. The sequence continues at coordinate 4,160,255 of NW_027132983.1, read as the reverse complement.
CCAACTGAAATCAATGGGGACCACAAGTGCTCAAACACTTTTGAAAATGAGACCATAAATGATTTGCTCAAGGTCAAACAAGACAGTGGCAGAGCTCAGAAAAATTTCAGTCTCCTGAATTTCAGTCCCATGTCCAAACCACAAGCCTATACCTAATCTCACTGTCCACCTTTTCATGAAGTGCTATGTAAAATCTTCTCTAGACCCCTCGAATATGGAAAGAGACACATGAACTGTGGGCTGGTTTTGTTTTCCTGTTTCTTCCCCCAATGCTCTAAAGTCAGAAACACCATTCAATTAGTCAAAAAGCTAGTTCTGAGAAAGCAAAAGCCCCTTAGTCATGGACTAGGCTATTTAAGCAATGCCTAGCAATGATGCAGAGCAATCTCCTCTTGAAAGAAGAGAAGTCAGCATTTCCTGATAATGGATTCTTTATATATTTGAAGAAGTTTTTTAGTTATTCCTATTTGGTTCACGATTCTTCCACATTAAAAAATATGATGTGGACAGGGAAAAAAAAAAAGCAGGCACGTGTATGTTCTTTGGAGTATACAGAACCTTACGGGTAACTGGAAGTACATTATTTTCACAATTCTGAGGTTTTATATTTTGAACCCTCTTCCCCCAACCTGAAATTTATTCAGAAACAAGTATGACTAAATAAATAAATAAATAAATCTGGGAATAGAAGATGGGAGAGACAACAAAGAAGTAATTTTTATATTGAAAAAAAATATAATTTATATCCTATAGCAGGTGTAGAAATAACCATTCGATAATGTACTTTATTATCTTATTTGAGAATTAGTATAGGATCAGGTAATAAATAGTATTTTAATGCATACATTCAAAAGCTAAGGTTTTCGTTACAAGCCAACTTTTCTCTGTTGCACTCCCAGTGGTATCTGACCACCCCAGAAACATTAATTCACTCTTGTCACCACTGGGAAAAATCGAAATAATAGTATTTTCATTCTGCAGTTGAGAAACTAAGGCACAGAAAGATTAAGGGAGTTTCCCAACATCATACAGGAAGTCTGTGGCACTGCTGGAAAAAACAAAATGTAGTTTGTGTTCTTGGTAAAACATTAATTTCCGTGAAATTTACAGTGAACAAGGCCATCCTCATAATCTATGTCTATAGCATAGTTTCTCAACCTGTAGTACACATACCCCTGGGGGTACGCAAGACACAGGCAGGGGGCACCCGGGGAAGAATAGAGTAAAGGGGAGGTGGGCAGCAGTTGCTGACTTCTGGGGAAGCCAGGTGGCAGCCCCCCGCTTCCTGCCCAGTCACAGCTCCCAGCTGGGAGGCAGGCAGCAGCTGCTAGCTTCTGGGGGAGGCAGGTAGCAGCCCCCTGCTTCCCAAGGGGTCCCAATTCCCAGGTGGGAGCCTAGTGGCAGCCTCCTGCATCTTGTAAACTGAGTTCGCAGCTGGGTGGCAGCCACCTGTGCCCCGGCTCCGAGCCGAGGGACAATCTCCCGCGCCCCGGCTTGAAGACAGGCAGCAGCTGCCTGCCCATATCCCTGGGTCCCAGCCGGCGCAGAAGTCTCCTGTGCCCCAGGTCAGATTGGGTGGCAGTCACCCACCTCCTGGGCTGGCAGCCAGGCAGCCAGCAGATTTCACCACTTACCCTCTTTTCCTGTCTCTCTCTCTTTCTCTCTCATCCTCCTTCCCTGTCTCTCTCTCACCCTTCCTCCTCTCAAATCTATGGCAAAATATTTGACATGGCGCTTTATATTCCCCAGCATTGGCATGCTGTTCAAAGCCTACTAGCTTTGGCCAACATCACCTCTGACCCAGGTAGCACACCCCTGGTGTAAAGGTGGTAACCTTACCCACACTAGATTTGACATCTGTCATATCACGGCCTTATATACTCAGTCCTTATTCCAACATATGGCTCACATTAGTCTGTAAATGTGAAATCCCATGGAAAATTGAGTGTTGGGGTACTTATTAAAATTTTCAGAAGCTAGGGGGTACTTGCTACATAAAAGGTTGAGAAACACTAATCTATAGCATGGCTGTGCTGGGTGGATTGTTCAATTCTTAAACACAAACTATGTTCAAATTAACACTGGTGCAGGATGCTCTGGAGAGATCCTTTTATTTGGAAATTAAAATATAATCTGGAAATAGAGACAAACATGGAAATGTCATTTACACGGCACCTCCTCTTTTCAAAGAGGCTGGGCTCTAATTCAGGAGATATGAGAACCTAATTTAACTGCTTTTCTGATAAGAAGCCCAGGGATGTGTTTGGAGAGGGAACATTTGGGTTAGATCAGCGGTTCTCAACCTTTTTTTCCCCCGAGTACCACTCGGGTCAGGTACAGTCACTGTACCTGGCCGGAATGGAACTCGGTAAAAAAGCGGGGAGAACACTTTTGGCAGCGGCGGGTGTAACACGCAGGAACCAATGCCCTCCGCCGAAACCCTGCCACCGTTTGACCGTTTTCGGCAGCAGGGTGGGTGGCACTTTCGGCGGCAGTGAGCATTCGCGGCGGCGGCAGGATTTCTCTAAGGGAGAAGCGGAAAAACAATTCGGAGGCGGCAAGCTTTCTCGCTGTCGGCGCGGGGGGGGGAAAATCGGCAGCAGCGGGGTTTCTCGGCGGCGGCACAGGGGGAATTGGTAGCAGCAATCTTCCGTGGCAGCGGCGAGGGAGGGGGATTCGGCGGCAGAAACAGCGGCAGGAAACGCCGCGCGTACCACCGACCCGTCTTCCGCGTACCACCAGTTGAGAACCCCTGGGTTAGATGATTAGAGGCCCAAGGAAGGGAACCAAATTCATCTAGGAAGCTTCTTTTCCGTAATGAGTCTAGAAGCTGACAGTCATGAAAGCGGGAGGATGCTCTCCCTTATTAGCAATTAAAGAATCAATAAACTGAATCTACTCGTCTTTCCACAGGATTTTCCACAATAAGGGTATTAAATTTTGCCATTTGTTAGGACAAGTCTTTTGGAAGACAGTTTGGTGTAAAATGTGAGGTTAAAGGGCCTACATAAGGAGCTGACTCAGCCTGAAGATCAGAGAAGGGCTGAGGTTAGTTCAAACAAAATACTTCCAACAAAAAGAGGTTAAGTCTGATTTTGTCTGGAGTCTGCATATAAATTCAAATTCAGACAAAACTGTTGGATTATAACAAATTGCACTCAACTTTTCATAAATCTGGTAAAAAAACCTGCTAGCTCCAAACTGATGTGCAAGGAGGCTTGGGGATCTATATGCACCTACTTCTTTTAATCTTGATCTGCTTTTTCCACTTTAAGTGCATTAAAGTTATTATATAATCTTATTCTGTATGAATGTTGACGTGAAAAGCACTTAGTGAGTTCCACAAACACAGAAGAAAGTCTACGCATAAAATAGTTTCAGATTTATATTGGACCTGATTTGCAAACATCTTAGGTTTGCATATGCTGGAACAGAACACCTTGGCAGTTATCCACTTTGCTGTATGCAAACAAATATTTGTAGATGCAAATTAGGGGTGCATTTTGTGCATGCTACATTATTTGAAAATATTGCTGATTACAGCTTGTGGAAGGTTTGTGAAACAGAATTTCCACACACATTCAGCAGTATCTTTCTGTTTGTGAAAAGAAAGGTACTACATACAGCTGTGAATAGCTACAGCAAAAGCTTTTCCATACAATGAATGCCAAGATACTCTTTGGTTTAAGTCATAGCTAACAATTTCTCTTTAGTGTATAAAAAGTCTCCAACCTCTCCTTACCATTGTGTATTCTAGAAGCAAAAAACTTCAAAAATGCTACTGGGGACTAGATTGGAGTTCAGACCCATATATTTTTTCTCTACATAAAATCATTATTGTGATTAGAGTTCAAAATCTAAACTAAGGAAAATTCCCTTTGATATTAGTTTTCATTGGAGTTTAAAAGGGATTATTTAATTTTCACAGTGTTGAGTAGCATGGGTTTTTTAAAATTTAAGTGATATCAAGCTACTTCTGCCCCCCTTCCTTATAATCTTCCAGAGAGTATAATGAGAATGCTACACATAGAACGTCAGTGAGTATGCTACAAGTGTGAGGAAAATCATTAAAGATAGCTAAAAGCTGAATTTTTCTGCTCAATCAACGTAAAATGCAGCAACCGCTTGTGGCCTTTATCAGTGTTGCCAATTCTCTCAAAGCTATCAACAGTCTTAGGTTACTTGGTGTTTTTCTTAAAGCCACAGGTCTTGGAGTCATTTGAGTATGCACAAATCCCAACATTCACTTAAAAACAAACAAAAAAAACCATAAACCCCTTCTAGCCCTTGTTCATGGGAAAAAACCTGAAAATTCAAATCTTAAAGGCTCACAAACTGAAAGACCAATATCAAATGAACCCAACACCTACTACTTTAAAAAAAAAATCTCATGGTTTTTAGCTGAACTTCAAAAATTATGTGTTGGACCCCCAAAAATCATGAAGTCTGTGACATTACTTTTTCTAATAAGCAGTAAATTTTAAAATGTGAAATAAAAAATAAACATGCATTATAGCTACCAGGCAACTTAAGGTCACATTTCTACAATGAAAGGATTTCCACTTTTTTTTTTTTTTAAGTTATTGATATTTGGCACAGTTAAGATAAACAAACAGCCAGAGCAAAATCTCCTGACCACTGTAGATACAAAGTGCAACATGCAGTCCCAGAAAATGAGGATCCCAAGGAAGATTTTAAGTTACAGTAAAACCCAATTGACCGGATTTTTTAAAAAAATTTTAAATTTTAAATTTTTTAAAAAAATTCTGATTGTATTTGCCGCAGATTTGTTAATATACAATATTGTTTCCCTAGAGGTCTGGATGTTCTACAAATTTAAATGGCTGATCTGAGTTTGGTTAGCACTTAAATCTGTAGATTATCCAGAAATCTAGGGAGACCAAACACAGATTAACTTCGTTGTGCTTTATTTGAAGATTGTCTGTTTACCTCTCTGATATTTTCTTTTATTAAAATGTTTACTATCGAATAGCTTTTTCGATGTATCAATTTGAAATTTGCATAAATTCTTAGCCAATGTTTATATGTGATCTACCATGCCTGTAGATTTTAAGTCAGTAGCTGTTAAAACTCAGTTCAACACAGATCAAGATTTTGTTGTGTTCTTCCATTGGCCCATTCACCATTTACAATAGTCACCCAATTCTTCCCATATAAAATTTTATCACTGCTAAAATTCTTTATTTTTTCACATTTTGTTCTCTTTTCATCTTCACATGATTAGCCCTGCCCAACATGACCATCTCACATGTGCTCTGTAGCTAACTAGAGCCAATTTCAAAAAGAGCTGACTCTTCTTTCTATCTTTAGAACATGTCCAACACAGCACATCTACAAAGAAACCAGCACCTTCTATCAGGATCAACTCTCAACATCACATGGATAGAGAAAATTAATCGTTAATATTTTTGTGTAATCTAAGTATGAAATGCATATCAAGAGTTATGAACAGAAGCTGAAATTATGACTACAATGTGTTTACCAGACAAGTCTGGGAAAGGGCTAAACTGGTTTCTCAAAGACAAAGGACAAGCTGATGCCTCTAGCCAGGTGTCATCAAAGTTGATTGGCAATCACTTATCAAGAGGCCATTTTTTGGCAACAAAGTAGGGCAGGAACAGACCGATGTGCATTTTAGCAAGCAACAACATGGAACCTCTTTCACCATGAGACTCCATGTCTCCATCCTCACAGCTGGAATGAACTTTAACTAGAGGTAATCCTCAGGAAAATTCATTTCAAAGGGTGACTGAGACTATGAAAGTGAGGGGCAAAAATACCCCCAGGCTCACTCACGCTCTCTTTCACTTAAGAAGATAAAGGAACGAGCCCTTTGACTTTGGGGGAGATACTGACTGGAGAATTTGGTCAGTGATGTTGCTGGGAATCTGGCTACAGATTTTACCTTGGTCGAGGACTAGCTTGTTAAGTTTTAGTTACCAGAAAGCATTTTTTCTTTATTTCTCTCATAGCCATTTCTGACATTAATGTCTTATACTTGTACTCACTTAAACTCTCTCTCTGTAGTTAAATAAACTTGTTTTACTTGTGTTTCAAATCAAAATTACTCCATTGTTGTGTTTACACTGAACGGTTTGTGTCAGCCCAGTTAAAATAGAAAACTGTTGTATAAGATCCTCTCTAAAGCTTGAATAAATCATTTTTACCCAGTTTTTAATCAGTCTCCAGAATTATGAACCTGAATGTCTGCACTGTAGTTTCATAGCCCTTCAGCCCAAGCCCTGCAAGCCTTAGTCAGCTGACATAAGCTAGCCACAGGTGTTTTACTGGAATGTAGATATACCCTAAATGGCCTGATTTTCAAAGATACTGAACACCCAGCAGTGTCCATTGACATTTTGTATCTAAAATGCCAGCTATGGCAATCTGCAGGTCAGACATGCTTACAGCCATCTGATAAAACGAACATGTACTGTCAACATATAGGCCATCATATGTAGTCCAATGTATCATTCAGTTTAATCAGAAAGAAAAATCCTTTCAAGCATGTAGTTCAAGGTATCAATCATTCTTACTTGGGTTTTCTCTTGAATGAGCATTTCTCTGGATGTAGGCACAGGGTATGGCTTCAGGGAAGCCTTTATCGTTGCAAAAATGAAATCCGTATGCTCCTTAATAACAGTATCCAGGTAGTCACCTTCAGGATGTGATCTGTAATATACAGTAATCTCATCCGTAGGAACTAGATTGCGCTGAAAGAAAATCCAGAAGCTCAATTCAGTGGCAGCAAGATTATCTGTACATACACAAACTTATATAAGAAACATGCAAGTTAAATCTTTTAAAAAAAATATTTTAGAAAACTATCAGTCATTTCTGTTAATAGGAAACCAGAAGTTTTCAGGAAAAACTGAAAACAGACTATTCTTTGGACAGAAGCAGAAAAGACCCATCCAGTCAACTGAATGACTACAAATAAACACAGTATTTTACTGAATCAAACTAACTAGTTTATAGAAATTCAATTCTTCATGATGCAAAATAATTCAGCTAAAATTAAAGGAACGTCAGTCTCAGACCAAAGCTCTGACAAGTTGAACTCTCTTTGAGTGATTCCGCAACTGTCACAATCAAGCATGGAAATTTACATATAGATGTTATATCTTAAAATATATGGCAGTAACTTGCATGCATAGTGCTGGATGAATGTCAGTGTTTCAGACTAGGACCCCACATGAATTCTCAATTGTTGGAGGGGGAGAAGAAGAGGGCGCGGAGACAAACTCCCCAGGACTCTGTACTGTGTCACTACTGCTAGATGGCACTGCAATATATTTTGAAAGCTTAGGGTGTTACCAAATAATTTATTAGGAAAAACAATCAGACTATAACAAAAGAACAGGAGTGAAGCAATGAGAGCTGTAAAATGTTTTTCAGCAATGACCATAATTAATGAACAGAGATCAAAGAACATATGGGGGTTAGTGACCAGATGGGAAGAATTTATTACCCTGGATCATTATGATAGTAAATTTAACTTCTGTGATAACTTCTGTTAAAAAGGTAATTTTCTTGTCTGTATTCTTTCTAATTTGTATTATGTACCATCACTAATATCAGTGTGTCAATCTTCACGGGTGCTCACTAAAGAATTAACTCTAAACATATCAGACAGATTTATTTTCTATGGGATAGGTTCTGGGGAATCAGAATCTCAATCCTACTCTAAGGCAAAATTCCAAATGGGAGTCTGTGCAGACATGTATAACTGGCCCCCAATGGCTGTGGAAACTGTATTTAAGCAACTAGAAAAACTCTGTTATGCTATGAAGTTCAATAACAAAGTTGAAGAATACAGTACATCCCCCAGAGTCATTGGTTTTTACTTGTGGATTTTGAAACCATTATATTCTCTTGCACAAGGTTGTACGGTACTTTATGTCCTGTTAAGAAAATATGAGCTAGTGTAGTCATACTGATGCATACACCAATGTAGACTTTGTGCAAAGACATGGCATGAAGTGGAGTTTCCATTGAGTGCAGGCAGTGCATCTACCTTCGGGGTGTGGCACCAGTGCAACTACATTACTGTATTTACACTGGTTCAAACTGCCTTAATGTAGATGGGACTGTCATTTGGGAAACTAGGCCAAAAACCATGTTTGATGCAAATAGGAAGAGAGAAATAAATAGGCAAAATATTTCTGTCAACACAATGTTATCAGACAGTCCCTCACATTTTGGTAAAACACATATTTGCTTGAGTTAATGAAGACATATGAGTTGTGATGTCTTCAAGTATGATAACCGCAGCCAGCTCATCACTCTGTCACTGACCCAGTTAATGCAGTCTAACCCACCCAAACGGGGGCACGGATCTCACACAGCCTGGTAGAAACTGAGACATGGATGAGGGGTAGTTGGCAGAGGCTCTACCCAGATAAGATTACATTGATGCTAGTGGGCTGGGGAAAGATTCGGCATAGCTGTATCTGCTCCACTTCTGGAAGACATGTCTCCACTATAAATTACGTAGGCATGCAAGTAATATGGGGTCTGGTTAGACTGCCAGTTTCTGTGAGATCAGGAAGCAGAAGTGACCAACATGGCTAATGTCTGACCAGGACTCTGCAAATATTTCAACAGCTAACCATGCAAGATTAAGTTACATGGGGATTGCACTTTAAATCAATTTGGAAACTTCCAACTCCCTCTGTATATTACATAAAACTGATTTTTACAAAATAAGATCCCATTCCATAACTTGCTAACCTTCTTGCGAAGTTTTTGGATGCGATTAATCACTTCCCGAGCAACTCCTTCATCAACCATTGACTGATCTGGGGTGACATCTAAGAGAACTAAAACCTGAAAGAATGTACAGCAGAATCATTAGTAAAAATAAATAAACCAGTTATTGCATTAAACTGCACACTTATGTTTTTATAAAGCTGATCACTTAAAGGCGGTTATGGTAAGGAGATAGACTTAATAAGGAGTGTTCATATTCATCAGATCAGCTCCCCATATACATTCAAAGTCATAGCTTCTTTAGGGATAAAGATCAGCCTTTACTGCTGTTACTCCTGTTACAAATGCACAGTCATTACCAATGGAGGAGAGTGAGCTGTCTGTTACACTATCCTGAGTACTGGCATTTCCACTGACATAGATGAGTAACCAGTAAGAACTAGGTTAAGATGACAATGTTCATTTCTAGTTGTGTACTAAATATGATTTGAACATAAGTATCCTGAAATGAAAGGCTAGTGCAATCACTCACTGTGTCACTATTACCTTACTTAAATATTTAAATGCTTACTTTCTAGGGAAACACTTTGCTTAAACCAGAGAAAGAATTACTATAATTAATACCTGAGCATCAGAATGTGCCTCATACTGGGCAGATCCTCCCATGACCTGATCAAAGGTGTACATGAGACGGAGATCTTCCTCATGTAATTCATGCCCTTCCACAACAATGGTACCTATATCATTAATGAAACAATTATTTACACTAGGTTATTAAAGAACAAAGCATTTTTGCTCAGTCATGTCAGTGAGCATCCTGCAGTTAACTCTTGAACTAAGTACACATTAATACCAAACTTCAAATATATGAAATACATCACATTGTGACATTTCTTTCAACAGGAAGACAGTGTCCAGGTAATTAATACATTAACACAGGTAATACAGATGATCAACAACTAAATTGACAGGAACCCTGAGCTATGTTATTTGAAGTCCAGCACTGCTGGGCAACATTGTTAGCAATTCTTAGGAACACTAAAACTATTCCAAATGTAGACCTCCCAAGGTAAAGTCACTACATGCAGTAGAATTCAAACTCAAGCACCAGAACTGGTGCAGACCATTTGGAATCAATAGGTGTCTATTATTAAAGCTGAATAAAGGTTAAATGTACAATACAGAGTAAAGATGTTTGGAAAAATCCCACCCACCTGAAACTGTTAAACTGATATCAAAAAAGTTTCACCTATATGTTTATTTCATATCTGAATTTAAGAATCATGGAATCCAGTTCTTGTACTACATGCAAGACTCTATCAGTCTAGTCTGTTCTACATAGTACTTTTCACCATAGTATATAGAAGCAATGTTTAAGTTATGCACAAATAGACATTTGTTTCTACTCTAGAGAAGTAAGTTCAAGGAATCAATTCACAGTTTCCCTTTATCCTCTTAGAAAGTTCACAAGTTTGCCTAGACTGTTAGCTGGAGGTCGGGCCTTAAAAATCTCTTGCAGTTTGATGCAACAATGTATTTGTGTTTATTTATTTTTACCTAAAATGAATTAAACTGACTATTATATATTTAAACTAAAAGCAATGGCTTGAGCCATCTGAGAGGCCTGAAATACTTTGGCTCTTCTTTCCAAGGTCCACATCACGACCATTATCTGCTGATCAATGCGTACAGTTCCACTATGCACCTGTCTTTTGGAATTTTTCCAGCTGCTCACTCTTCAGCTCCTTAATGGCAATCGTAACAGCTTTAAAGGCACCTTTCAGACGCTTCCCGAGCACCATGTGATCCGGTTCCGCTCTTAGACGGATTCCGTACTTATCCTTATCAGTAGACAATGTCACCTGACGTACATTAAGTTCCTGCATAAATTTACCAAAAGAAAAAATATATAAGCAAAGTAACGACTTTCACAACAATCATAGTTGGAAGAATAGGGAAAGGGGTTGGGAGAGGGATTATAGCATGCACACACAGAGTTTTCTATGTAGATGTCCTCGTGAATAAAAGGATTATTTTTTTGATTAGACAATGTATATTGTTTTGATTAAAAAAAACAGTTGGTTGATTTGATTTTGCCACTATGACATCCTTAATTTTCTCAATATAAAATGAAGCCATTATGCAGTGTGCATGAATGTGTAATTGTATTTGTATAGTTACACACAAAGATACTTATACACTTTGTAACATGTTACAATGCATGTGAGTACTACAATTATTTTAAATACTTGCATCTCAATACTTTAACACGATCTACAGTACACAAAATAAAGCCACAAAGTAAAAGCTCTAGTTTTCAAAAATGTATTGGTTTAAAATAAACTTAAGTAATTTACACCAAAATAAATAATCTTAAATTAACTATGTAATTTACCAGGAAAAGAGAATATCATGAATGCAATTAAATTTCCCATTGCATTTCATTAAAATTCTCGCAGCACTCTCTCTAATTTGGTATTATCCTTTATTAAAGATATTAGGAGAGCCCTATGTATTTTTTAAGGAGTATTCATTTCATTTATCTTTGTTCTAAACGCTTAGACTCAGTATTTCTCTCCAGCATCCCAAAAGTGAGCTTGGTCCTTTCATCCTGTATTAGTCATGACCTTTGTTTATATTTTTTAAATTAATGCAATAATACATAATAATTTCAATAATGTATTTGTTTAATAAACAGACTAAAGATAATTTATGTAATATAATACTTGTCCTCCTAAATGTTAACACTTTATGATATTTAAAAAGTTAGATTCTCCCTGAAAGCTTTCACGTGTCTCCTGAAAGACCAACTTTTAAAAATAGACATTGCTATGTTAAAACCTTTATTTTTCACTATTGGGGCAGAATCTGCAGTGTTCATATACCAAAAACATTTCATGAAATGAAATCAAATGGTTCTTCAAGTGAAGCATCAGTCTGTCTGAAACAAGAGATATGGGCTGCATGATCTGACACAGAAGAAAATAGCTATGGACTTTGCAGATATTAAATCTTTATTGGATAGTATCCATTCATAATGGGCTTCATTTTCAGTTTTGCCCTTTACCTTTCAATTCAGGTGGTTGGTCTGTGGACATCTTATAACAGAATTACAGCTATAGCTAGCAGAACATGAACATATTTTATTGAAAGGGTTGAGATCTATTTCTGGGAGTATTTATAAAATATTTTACTTCTACCTTCTTACAGCAGAATTGGCATTGGTGAGGCCTCAACTGCAATACTGTGTCCAATTCTGGGTGCTCCACTTCAAGAAATGTGTGGATAAATTGGAGAGAGTCCAGAAGAGAGCAACAAAAATGACAGAAGGTTTAGAAAACCTGAACTATGAGGAAAAGTAAAAAAAAAAAAAAAATGGGCAAGTTAAGTCCTGAGAAAAGAAGACTGAGCAGGACCTGATAATCTTCAAATATGTTAAAGGTCATTATAAAGAGGTAGAACAAATAGTTATGAACTTAATCTTCACAAAGGGAGATTTAAGTTAGATGTTAGGAAAATCTTTCTAACTACAAGAGTAGTTAAGTTTGGAACAGGCTTCCAGGAGAATTTGTGGAATCTCCATCATCGAGGTTTTTAACAACAGGTTGGACAACCACCTGTTAGGGATGGTCTAGGTTTACTTGGTCCTGCCCCAGTGCAGGAGTCTGGACTTGATGACCTGGAAATCCCTTCCAGACGTACACTTCTATGATACTTGTAGTAAGTTGTATGCTGATTAAATGTGGACTGAATTGTAAGATGAGTATTCAACATACTACATTGGAAGAAAATTTTTTCAAGACCATGATATCCAACCGAGTTCTACCAAGCCAGCATCTTTGCCAATCTAACGCTCCATCATGCACTGTCATGCTGTGACATCAGAATTAATATGGAACCATGGGAGATACTGGATATGGCCCATATGAAATAGAGTATGTTCCATTTTAACATGGAGGGTGAAGAATTGCACATTTTTCCCCTTTTGGGGTATAAAGCTATTAAAACTTTGATACATAGAATCAAACATCCCTGCTCATACGCTATGTTGGGCTATCTGCTGGATTTAAAAACTGTAAAACTTTGTTAGGAAACTGATCCTTTGCTGAAAGGGGTCCCTCAAACCAGCACTGGAAATAGCTTATTTGCTAGTGCTGGCAAGACAAACCCATTTTTGGCACTGTTACTAAAAGCTTTCTTAAGACTTTTTTCTCTTGTGAGCTTGATCTTGGTCCTTTCTGCACTTGCACTTAAACCGTTTTTGGCAATGGATCAATTTCCTCGTCTAGACAGCCCTTCTATTAGTTTCTAGTTTCATTTGTTTAAAATAATTGCTTTATTTTCCTAATAAAGAATCAAAAGATTGTAGCTCAGAAAGCAAGACAATTTAAAATGCAGCTCTCTGGAGAAAGTTGTTCTGATAAATGAGTTTTTACAAAAATTGACATCTCCTGCACTGACATCTTTTCTCAATTTCTTTTGTCAGCACTCGCACTAAAAGATTATACTGTAAGTGACATCACAACCACAAGAGACATCTCAGTTTACCAAATTTACCAAAAATCATTTCTGGCATTAATGCTAAAGAATAAAAAATAAAAGTCACAAATACTCTGATTACATAATCAAGTTTGATGAACAACAAAGCTGAGAAGTATAATCAAAATGCAGCATATCATAATTCAAACTGGCTGAGTTCACTGATATCTTTGTGATATCTATACTCTCCTTTCCAGTAACTAACATGAAAGCTTTCTGTAAGTATCAAAATAAATATTGCATTTTGGTATCAATCTGCAAGACTGGAAGGTTTACACAGCACAACTCCAACCTTGGTGGCAAATTAACATATCTTAATTGAGTTTGTTGCCTGATATTTGTAAGAAAAAAGATGTCCCTTATTTTTGTCATAGGTGCTGAACTTGAATTATTCCTCATTAGAACGATTTATTACAAAACTTTCCTATGTTTAATTTGAAAGGTTAACCCAGCCTTACCTTTACCCAATTATCTGTGTTCCCGAAAACCAATACAAGTTAATATCACATTATAAAAGTTTAAATAAACCAATACTTTTGGCGTTTAACAACCACCTTCCTACAAATCTCTTGTGGCTTGAGTATTACTCCTAGTTTTACAAATGAAGAAACGGAGGAAGAGAGGTTAAATGACTTGCTGAATACAAAAGGATCAGTGGTAAAGCCAGAATTAGGACTCAGGAGTTGTTGGTTCCCAGCCCAGCACTCATGCTACCAGACACACAACCTCCAACTGCCAAGAACTGGAGAGGAGATATTGTCAAAGATGGGGAGGCTATTCAACACATAATACCTCTCCAACAGCCATAATGGGGGATGCTGGCTTTGTACAGCTGTGAAGGACAGAGAACAGGGGTTCTCAAACTGGGGGGCGTGACCCCTCAGGGGCTCGCAAAGTTATTATGGGGTGGGGGGGTCGTGAGCTGTCAGCCCACTATGTATGTCAGTAAGGATGGCATGGCATGGCATGGGTGGGGTCATCACTTTTGCGGGGGCAGGTCGTCACAGCCTAAAATACTTTCAAAGGGGTCCCAGAAAAAAAAAGTTTAAGAATTCCTGACATAGAAGATTCCTGGTTAAGGTACTTTATTAGTCCTTTGGCGTCTAGCTTGGTATCAGCCAATGTCTGATGGCTCTAGAGTGAGTGCAACACACTGAGCGCACCGAAACAGACTGTGCAATGCTAAGCAGGAGAATTAATATTTTCATACTTGAAGAAACCAGTCAAAACTGGCAAAAATATACCAAACCAAGCACTGGTAGAAGTAGTTTCATCTTTTTATTTTCAATTTTATCAGTAAAAAAGATTCTAATGAGAGCACGTTGTATAAACAAACATTTATTGCAGCACTTATAGCCCAAACTAGGTATGAATTTTGCTAGTGGATATGAATATGAAAGTGAAATTGATTAGTCCATGTATATAGTCTAATCTAAGAGAAACAAGTATTAAAACAGCAAAGAAAAATAGATTAGTTTTAAAATCTTTTCCATCTTGAACTCTCTCTATCTTATTATTTGGTAAAAACAAAGATTTTTTCAAGTACTTTTTGAATCTGTGTTTCTTTAGTGTTTATTACCAAGAACAGGCACAAAATGAAGTTATACTATAACAAAATAATCAAGTTAATGCAAAGGATGAATGGATGAAGAAACCACATTCAGTATTTATGCGGACATAAACACTGAATGTAGTTCCTTCATCTAGTCATCTATCCTTTATACTTATCCTTTATGTTATCTATCTCAAGAAGTGTTTAAAGTATCCTCTAAACCTCAAAACGCTCCAGAAAGAAAGAGAAGAGAGATAAAAGATACATAACAGCTACTCCGGCTGAAAAACATTCTTCCTTACCAGAAGTTACCTTCCTCTCCCTCCACCCCCTCCAGCCTCACCCCACACACAGACACTTAATTTTTCTAATGCAAACAACTATACCTACTACAGGACATCTTTGAGGAGAAAGAATACACATTTTAAAAAGATCTGTTTGTAAAGGCATTTAATTGAATTTAAGAGCCAATGAATAACATCTCTGCAATCAGCATTTAAGGATCAAAAGCAATACAGTTGTTTCCCCACCCCAATTTCTTCAATTTGGTACAGAGATTAAAAACTTTAAAAACATCTTGAAAATATTAATTTTTAGAAGACTAGCTAAAAGTAGGATGCCCAGACAATTTGACAGTCAACTCAAATATGTCAAATACCAAAAAGATTAATTTATTTTGAATGGCAAGGTTTTTATCCTTGTAAAGTATTAAAGTAGTGCAGAGTGCATTTTCTCTAATGGACCCACATTAAAGAGAGAGTACTACAAAGGCATATCACAGGGAATGCTCAAGATAATTGCAAGAAATTAGACAGACCATAAAATCTTACCTATTTGACATCTTATTTTGTACAGGACTTTGGAAAAACAAGTTAAGCTTTGAGAACTTTTGGAACATACTGAATTGTTTTCTGCTCTTACTTTTCACCTACTTTCCACCTAACTGAAGCTATGGATCTGCATAGTTCCTTAGCCCTTCGGCATATACTCTAGTCATTGCATTTTAATAGACTTGAATTTTTTATTGATAACAATGATTACCCTACCCCCTATAATTTCACCTCCAAGATTTGGCTACAATATACTTTGCCAGTCCTGAGTGATTTAGGCTCATTTTCATTCAAACTGTGTTTCTGCCCCTCACTGCTCATGAAAAGTTATATTTCTAAAGTTCTCTGAATGACTTTATATTAAAAGTCACGCTGTGTGGTCAGACACTTTCAGAGATTAAGTGTTTCTCACAGATGTAGTATGCAGATTTAGGATCATAATCCACCCTCAATTTTTGAGCATAGCTCCCGTTTATATGACTGAAATATTTGCATACTGACCAAGTGTAGAATGTGGTCCAAAAAAGCAATACCTGTAATTTACTGAAATTCAGTTAAGTGAGGTATTAATCTATCCTATAGCTATAATATAGAAGAGCTTCTTTGAACGTGATTTGCATAGTAAAACTTAATCTGTTGTTGATAATGTTCTTACCTCAAGTATATATTTCTCCAAAGACCTGATGTTTTCCAGAGCCTCTGGGTCCTGATGGATAACCACTACTTCTTTCAGAGGATACTGAAACAAAATTCAATAAAAATTTGGGCTGTAAGAGGAAATGAAGGGCTACAGAAATTATTATTTTGGTCATTTTAAACAAAATTTCTCTCTGTTTAATTCTGCTTGCTAGCACAGATTTATTCACTCACTCCTTCCTTCTCCAAAAGTTACAGAGCTGCTATATGTTCATGGAATATTGATGTAAGAGATATTAAGAGCTTCTAACCTTTACTGGAATGGTTTTCCTGTCTCGGATTACCCGGCCAAGCTCAATAACAGATTGCATCCAGGAAACTGCATTTTCAATTTTTTTGTCAATCAGATCCTCCCTAGATTAAGAAGAAATCATCTAATGTTATCATCTCTTTAGATTATTTAAGTAGGCCTCTAACCCATTGTCACATCTGTCAAAAATTTCCCATAACAGATTTGATCATACCCTTTTACTGGTAATGCTAAAAAGCAATTTTCTCTGTCTTAGACGGTGGGTTGTTTTTTTTTTTGGTGTTTTTTTTGTTTGTTTGGTTTTTTTTTATTCTCATCAGCTATCATTAATAGCTTTCAGAAGACTGACTGATGTGAAATAATTATGTACACTATTTATTTCACAAGTGTCCAATGAAGAGCAGAATTTACATTTACATAGTTACACTGCTATTGAAATAACCACACACAGTGAACTGGTGGGATCTCAATTTATTTTTTATCTTGAAAGTGTGGGTTACAAGAGAATGATGGGTTAAGTCCATTTTGCCAGAATTCAGACCTGTATTTTCCAGAAAGCTTATGTTTTTCAAACGTGGTGCTTCAGAACACTACATTTTTCTCTGTGGCTTGATAACAAGCTCCCCCCACAGCTCCCTGTTTCTAGACATCTTATTTTTCTGGTTAAGCACAGAGTCAAAGCTTGTTTCAAATGTAAAAGCAATCACCAATTCTATGAGTGATGACAGTCCTTGTTTTGTTTATTGCTTGAATGTATCTGTAATTCAGGCAGCTCTTTCAAAACTACATACATTTTTGAGCAAAGCACAGAGTCATTATTATTTTGGTATAGATTTGTGTCAGAAAAGCTGTGAACAAAGAAAAGTTTACTAGGGATCTGATGTTGCTAATTATGTTATTTTAAGTGGAAGCATTCTTGGTGAAAACAGAACAGTCTGGAAAGTTTACCAGAAGGGAGAAGAATCAGTGGAGCAAGATTTAAGACTTGTCATGCCCTAATCTGTGGTACCAGGAATTTTTGGATTAACATCACTATTTTTAAGTTTCTGTGCTTCTTAAAGCCAATTTCCCATGGAAGGACTTCAAAAAAAGGTCAAATTTGTACTTTATTGTAATATAAAGTTTTCTGGTTTTCATTCATATATGTTCATAGTAAGAAATATTACTTTCCACTAAGACTTTAAAGTATTATTATAAAACTGCATTTTGAGAATATTTTTCATAGATTATGTGTAGTTTATTATAAAAAACTATGTTTTTTTATTTTACCTGTTACTTTGGGCAGAGAAGAATCAAGCTAGCATACAGAATAAGTAAGGCCTTTCATTTTTGGTTTTTAACTTTCTTTAAAAATTTTGCAGAAATTTATCAATGTTTATGACAAAATTTTTAAAATAGGTGCAAAAAAAACAAATTTAGCATTTTTGGGGAGAAAATATCAGGGTTAATAGTGGAAGAGGGGAGGACAGAAAAAACCACAAATAGAGAAAAGTAAGAATAATGAAAGTAAAAGCAGTTCAATATCATGGTTTATTTCATGAAATGCACAGCAAAAGTATATATGCACATGCACACGTGTGTGTGTGTGTGTGTGTGTGTGTGTGTGTGTGTGTATGTATCTTCCACTACTCTGCCTTGCTTTAACAGATAGACTAATTTATTATTAAAATACACATAATCTACTTAATGTGATGTCCTGGATTGCCTTAACATAACCAGTATCTTCATGTATTGCATGGTCAAAAAAGTCAGGTTAAAAAAAACAGTAAAAAAACCCCAAATAATAGTTTTTGTAAATCCCAGGAATTTTTTGGTTAAAAAAAGTTCAGTAAAAACTGAAAACAAAGGGCCTGAAACGTAAGTAATTACTCAAAAAATCCCAAAATTTCGGTGTCAAAGTTTACAGATGCACTGTTCATTTGACTAACTGAAATATAGATTTATTACAGGGATGCATATTCAACTGTTTCTGTAAAAAGTATGAACTTATTGGATTTCCAAGGTATATAAAGGTCTGCAACAAGCAATGTATCAGGAGACCACGTAATTAGAACAAAGAACAGGAAATAAGAGCCACAGCTGTAGCTCAGAATTCTGGGAGTCAGATTCAGTCCTATGCAGGGCAAGAAGGTTGGATAAACCTCTTGTGTCTTGATGACTGTCTTGAAGGGTGTCAGAATTTCCCTAAATCACTAATCTGAATAGCACCCAAACAGAAAATGAAAGCACATTTTTGTGGAATCCCAAGAACTCAGAGCTATCACCATTAGTTGTATACAGCAATAGACTGCTTAAGTGTCACAGAAGCAATTTATTCTCTTACACACATGCTGTTTTAAAAGCCAGACATCAATTTATGTCTAATCCCCAAAATGACACAGTCAGTTTAGTCTGACAACCATACGGCTTTTTTTTTTAATAAACCTATCATGCTGCTGTGAAAGTATACACCACACAGCAACATAACCTACAACTGCCGCAAAAAGAGATGATGTCTCTGTTACTATCTGTGCTACTGTCCTTGGAAAAGCTCACTCATTACAGATTAACTATCAAAATCAAAGCTTAATTTAAACGTAATACTAAAACGAAAAAAAGACACCAACGAAGAAAAATGCCTGCCAGATTTTTAGCCACTATAAAATCTCAAGTGTAATTTAGTTTTGAAATCACGTCTATCTTTGATTTGATTAGTAGAAGGGAACAGAAATGCACATGGGACCCAATAAATTACACAAATTAAGTTGCCATGAATAGCTGTGTTTCCTTCTATTAGTCCATATACACAACAAGTTCAAGGGCATTCCTAATGACAACTTATCAGTTTCACATTATGTATCATAGAAGAATACATGTCTAAATACAGAAAATCAGGAGCATTGATAAATGAATCTCAGTAGATTTCTTGTAACAATATTTTCCCTAATTAATGTATACTGTATAGCCATCAGAACGAACACAATAATTCTCTTCACGGTCTCTTGATTGGTCAGTGACACCAAAGGGCTCAGTATGCATAAAAAGAAAAATCTAGGTAAGATTTAATCTCTAGACTGCCCATGCTGACATCTGAGGTACCAAATATGTTCCTGTGTTATCCTTGCTGGGTTGTGAGACTGAGCTGCAATGCAACAGGAAAGAAACTCCCCAGAACTAACCCAGAACCATTCGAAACCAGCCAGTCCTGAAGGATTAACACTCTTCAGCAATAGCAAGTGTGTTAAAGGCTAAAGGGAAACACTGTCCTAAAGCAAAGAGGTGTATAGTAGTCAAACATTTTCATAACCCTTTCAATTACATACTTTGCATGCCCAAGAAAAGCAGAAGTGTTTAAAAACATAAGCACAACTGCAAAATTATTTTCTGAGTGCAAAAGGGATCCTTTGTATTAAAAAATGTGTTCCCTGTGTGATTGTAAATACCCAAGACTAGTATTTATGCTTTGTTTAAATATCTATGTAAGGTATGAAGAACTTCTCTCTGAAACAACATGGAAGAGAACCCTGCCCGCTGTCACCAATAGAGTTTCTTTCTTACCTCACTTGAGGAAGCATGAGATAGTGAATGCTATCAGTATTCTTCTCCTGAACTGAGGCCGGATCAATAAGGGTCTTCAGATTCTGGTACATCATTTCAGTGATAAAGGGAGTATAAGGTGCCTGCAATATTTTATATGTTATATTTCATGAATGCATTCATTACTGAATTCTATCCTCTATATTTTTAACCAATTACCTTCATTATTAGCCAAACACAAGCCTTTCCCTTTTCTCATATTAATAAGGCGCCTTATGTTACAGGATTATAATGTCCAATAGACAGTTTTGCAAAAGTGCAATATTTACCTTGTGTTTAACACTGAAGTATTATTCAAAGAATAGGCCCTGATGAACAAATGAAATTGATGCCAGCTGTTCACCTTCCTCTTGTGTTTAACCAATTATTATTATTGAAATCTCTTTGTAATCTCAGTTGATGTCTAAATTTTATAACACAGAATCTTAGTACAAGTAAACATGCAGAGAAAATGCAATACTATGCAATGCAATGATAAAATGAAGTTGCAGTTTTCCACATTTTCAGGCTTTGATTTGTTAGCTTCTAGGGGCAACCATGACAAACAGAAGTGTGCACCCAGGCTTGCAGGGGAATCAATTACATAATTTAAATAATTACAGGTGAGTGTAAAGCCCTTACCATGAGTCTGCACATTGCATACAGAACACTGAACAAGGTTTCCAAGGCCATAACGCAGTCATCATTCCCATTTTCACCCTATTCAACGTATCCATTGAGACAAGAAAAAGATTAGAAAAACATCCATACTTTTAAAATAATCAACTACACTCTCACTGTGCAATACATGATTTTACACCTTCATCCAATAAATGCTAGCTTTTTAAGATTCACAATTACAGTTCAATCCTACCCAACAAAACAAAAATTACGGGCTACTGTGTATTTTTATTTTCCCTATGAATAAATAAAGTGAAAAAACCATAAATGAAGTAAAAAGGGAATATCACGTTTATTTACAATTTCAGCTATTCAGCTAAAAGCAACACAATTTTATAACACACACAACAAACATTCTATAAGGATTTTATTAGTTAACGTATTTAAATAACATTGGGCTCTATCTATCATAAAAGTTAGCCACAGAAATAGTGACCTACCTTTAACCTTCTGCGATTCATTCTGACGTACCAGTTGGTCAGTACATCAACAAACTTAACAAGTCGAGGGACTACTGTGTATAGTCTGTAGGCTAGGAGGAAAAATAATTTGTTACTGTACAAAACACTTGTCTTCTGCATCAAATTCTTCCCTTAAAGATTCATACAATAACAAAGTCTTGGCAATTTAACACTCAGGACTTTACCGAAGCAAATATCTTAGTAAGATTAAAAAAATGGGATTAGACACACTAGTATTACTAGAATCTGCACTTCAACTATATCATAAAAGTGAAATTACAAGCGTAATCAATTCTCATGCTTCAGGCCATAAGCATGTCATCAGCTGGAGGTCAGAAATAAATTGCCACCCATAGTCTAAGTTCTGCACAGAGGTGCATTACGGCCATTTTATGCCTTAATCGGAAGCATACTGAAAGAGGGTACAGGACAAAATGGACCATTGATCTACTCTGGTTTGGCAATTCCTAAATTTGAACACACTGCTAAAAGAAACAAAAGGAGTATTTAAAAATTCACCTAAAACTGTAGGAGAAACATGAATGGAGATGTAATTACCCAGTTCAGGAACCATTTTATTTGTTTTGCAATTTTTTTTCATTTAACTTTTTTTCCCAAGACAGTTTCTTGTTCAGTTCTGCTAAATAGTAGAGTAGCCTAAAAACTGTAAAGTCATTCGTGAAAACAGATTTTATTTTGTCTCAAAAACAAATAAAAAGCTAGGCATGGCCATTTTCTTATGTTCTGTATAATTCAAATGTCTGAAGAATTGCTAAAACAAATAACATGTTCTCACATACACCAAAGTCCAACCAGGGGGAAACATGACTTTAGTTGCTCAAATAATTTTTAGTACACAAAAATTGTTTTCTAGAAAGATTAGATAAACTAGTCCTTACAAACAAACAAAAATTAATAACTTGCATACAGTTTGTTAAAAATAAAGAGCTGCTTTTACTTCTGGAGTTTATTTTATTAATCAAATGGCTATTTAATTATACACCTTTCCTTTGAGACTTCCTCAGCACACTTTTTACAAATGCATTTCACAAGCTAGTAATATCTTTGAAAGACTGAGTACTAGATATTTCAACCTAAAAAGGAAACTCTGGAGTCCTGTGCCAAGCAAAAGAAATAAACTATTTTTAGGTTTTTATGTTTTTACAGAGAGATTCCACTACTATCCCTACTTGGAAAGTAATTATGATGCACAACAAGAATAGTTTGACAAAAAAGTGTTTGTGTATTTTACAGTGAGATTTTGTTTGTTTTCAAACTACATTTCATCCACTTTTAATACTCTAGTACAGTGATTCGCAACCTTTTTTGGCTCGAGGGCCACAGATATCATTGTAACAACCTGAAGGGCCACCAGTCTCTGCCACCAGTCTCTCCCCGTCCCCTCACTGCAGCCAAACAGAAGGAGTTTAGCAAGGAGGCTGCCTCCTTCCTCACTGATCTCCCATCCCCCTGGCTGCAACAGATCCTGTAGCCCCATGCACTCCACCTGGGTCCCTAGGCAGTGGCTCCCTTCTGCAGCCAGGGGAATGGGAGATCAATGCTCCCCTCCCTCTGGCTCCAGCAGGGACACCAGAGTCTAGGAACTACAGCAGAGCGCTTTGCCATGCTCCCTGCTACAGCCAGGAGGAGGGGAGCGCTGATCTCCCATCCCCTTGGCTGTAGCAAGGAGACTGCACCGGTGACAACGCATGGCAATGCATTCCGCCTGGGTCTTCTGCAGCCAGTGGGAGGGGAGTGTTTGGTCACTTGGAAAGTCCCTGCAGGCCACTTTTGGCCCCCGGTCCATAGGTTGGGAACCACTGATCTAGAATCTCCAGTTATACCACAACATACTTTCAGCTGACTGAAGGGAAAAAAGTAATTGAACTATTCTCCTCAGTTTAACCAGCATGAAAAACATCGACTTGTAAACTTATCCTCTTATATATTGCACATAGGCACATTAAGGCATCAAATGCACTATGATAAAAGCCATTGTTTCTAAATAGGAAATTTCATCTCACTAAAACATGAAGAATTAATTATTACACTCCCAACTTCCAGTTCAATTTTTCTTTCATCCTTAAATGGCCTTATCAACTATCAGTCCAGATATTAAATATTTCATTCACTGAAGTACTAAGTGCTCTACAAATCACAAAATGTAAATCACAAAGAATATGAAAATTTGACTCAAGACTGCTAGTTTTAAAACCTTAATGACTTAATAGGAGAAATAAATAATGCTAAGATGTACGTACTAAACACTTTATTTTGGTGGCTACAATTTAATGTTAATAAATGGAAGCCAGTTATAGCAAAGAGATTCTGTTTAAAGTTCCCCCATAGAACTACCTAACTTAGGGTTTGTTTGTTTGAAATAGTGGCCATCCTGTCCATTCTTCCAGTTCTGCACCTCTAATGAGCAGGGATAGAAGCTGTGTCATGTTAAAAGGGGGGAAAAAATGCATGCTTAAAGAAGGAGTTTAGATTGCGACACAAATCAACAACATCCAATAAATACAAAACTGAAATTCTCTCTGTATTATATATGCTACTGTATTTGAAAGTATGCTCATGTTAATTACTTATTTTCTATAACACTTACACCAGCTTGGAGAAGTCTACAGCCATTCACTGTAGGTTTTGTAGGAGCAACAGACAGAACCCAATGGAATATTCTATTCTACAGTACAGGGATTAGATGTTAGGATCTGAGCTACGGAAACAACATTTGAAATTGGGCTTTTTGATGGATAAGCTCTTTTTTGTTATTTGCTTTGCAATTGTTTAACGCCGGTCCATGACATTTACGCTGCTGTCAAGAGCAGTGCCATATCGCTGTGGCTTGCCAGGCTACCCTGAATACTAGCAAATTCACCTTCTGGATTTTAAAAAGCAACCTATTTTTAGCCACTGACTCACCACTTGCTTGTTACAGTAAATTAAAATAATGTAGCATGAACTACAGGGCAGTGGGACTTCCAGTGATTCCAACTAAACAGTAAAACAATTAAGTATGCATCAATTGTACATACAGACTATATTAACTATGCTTCAACCAAAAATGTGTCAGCTAGCTATTAAATGCATAGTACTACATATTAAACGCACACACTAAAGAACCAGAGGTCTCTATGTAAATGACAGAAGGAACTAGTAGACAATTCAACCCATTAGTAGGTTGAAAGGTTCTGACGAGGTAACCCTGATTATCCCCAAAACTCTTCTGGACTGTGACACCGATGGAGTATCGAGGGTATATAGTACAGAGTCCCTTGGTAAACTGGCTCTCCTTTTAGGTTGTTAACTGGCTGTGAGCTGTCAAAGGGGGAGAGGCACTGTAAAATGCTCTCTGTTAAAGGGTCAAACGAGGGAGGGAATAACAGACATTCCCTGTAGCAGGATTAAGGAAATAGTGTGTTGAAACTGCTTAACTGGGAAATTGTGGAAGGGACACCTTCTGCCAAAAAACAGTGTGTTAAGAGTCCAAGGGACTCAATTAAATAATAATACAAAGAAATGGTCAAATAAGTAACCAAAAGAAACCACCACAATATTATTGTAGCATGGAGAATTACATTATAACTACACCACTTCTAAACTGGTCTCTAGGAATGCTCCCAAGAAGGACCACACACACACTCTCTTCTGACCCTACATACTTTCCATAACTCTTTCTAGATTCCCCAGTCACCCCAAAGTTGGAGTGTTTTTATTCTCTTCCCTTTCCTCCAATCCCACCCAATTTAAGTGGGACACGAAATATGGACAATCAAATTTAGCCTAAATACCAGATACCAAAACAGCTGGTTAAGTGGCCAAATTGATATAAAGGGCACATAATGTGGATAGATTCAGCTGTTATCAAGGGGTTAAATGATCCTTTAGGACTATAGGTAGGTACTGTATTGTGGGTGGCCAACTGGTATGAAATTTAGCTACACTCTGAATACAGAAATTGCCAAAAAAGAAATAAAGCCAAACTGTAGTGGATTATCTTTTCATTTCATGCCCTTTTAAAATGTTTCACACACACACACAAAATAGCTTTTTATGTTCACGACAGCTTTTTAAGCACAAGGATTCTATTGCAATTGGTTTGATTGTGATTTCCCAGTGTTCTGTTTTTCTTATCCAGGTAGTTAGGCCTTTAGCACAGGAACTATGAAGTCACATGGCATTTATTGCTAAGAGTGACCATTGTGATAGACATCAAGTTTGGTTCCAGTCACTCTTTATCTATAAATGCTACCATGTCTATTTGTTCATTATTTTTGAAATCTCACCTCTTTAATCCAGTCTAATATATCATAAGTATAAATGTGAAAATTTATCAACAAACCAAGCTGATATTAAATTTTTGATAAGTACAGCAGATTATGACAAGGTAAAATTGGTAAAAACCGGTAAAAACCAGTAGAATAATGTATTTGAAAACTAAACAGATTCAGATGTTTTATGCAGAAGTACAAGTAAAAATGTTACATTCATTATCATTCACCTCAGTATGAGATGTGACACTCATTAGGGGAATGTAACATACTTTCATCTACCCTGAAAAATAAACATTAGCCTCTAACTTCAATATATTGCTACGGTAGAGCAGCTCCTTGACTTTCTTTTTCTTATGCTTTTAAGTGAGAATTAGCTGCGGCTTAGCAAAATGCACACTTGTTTTATAAAGCTGGAGGATAAGAACTCTCTCATTCTTTGTTAGATTTTCCCCCGCCCCAGAACTGGAGAGCTCTGGTGCATAAGAAGATATATCTTCCTCCACATTTTTCTATCGACACTCTTCTCTTTAGAACTCTAACCTATTCCAGGCATCCATTCAATGTGTGCACAAATTTTACTGTCTAAATCCCACTGAGTCTTAACTCATGGGTATGTAGTTGACTGCACCAGACTATTTGCTTCAGTGGACTGCTACACCTTCCCCATACATTTCAATGGCGCACTAATATAACATTAACACATGGAGAGATGTGACAGCATGAAACAAACATTTCATATAAAAAAGCCATAAAATGATAAACAGCATATCTTTAACCAGACGCTCCCAGAGTCCTACCTCTATGTACATGGTGCTGTGATTTAAGGAGGAACTAGAAAATTCCATTCTCCTCAACATATCCAAAAGGACTACTGACCCAAGAAACAACGTCAGGGGATTAAATTGTGCTATTTGCCCAATGTGGGGTGAAATTTACACAATACAATTATTTCTCAAGATTATTTTATCTGGCTGATATTATCTTTCACCATTTTCACAACTCTGAATTTGGGAGGTAGGGGGAAGAGGGGAACTCATTTTTGTTTAAGACTGTCTTTCAGTCACTGGTCCTAGTTTCATTACTGTTTTATAATAGGTTTGTTAATTGCCCTAATTCTCTGAAAGGTTCTATTGCACCAAGTAAAATCAATAAATCTATATTACTGAGCTCAGAGTTACAATGGGTGACAACAAAAACATTGTGAAATGAATGAGAGTACTTAAAAAACCGTGGTATCTTACAGACTTCATTTTGGGAGAAGTTACTCCAGGCTGAAGAACACTGTATCATCAGAACTAAGTTCTTATAACAGCAAGATTATTACATATGCCAATGAAATTAATATTCTGTAGCTGCGCATTTCGCTGTGTTACTGTTTTAAGATTTTTTTTTTGACCCTTTCTTTTAGGCAGTTTGACCTGAAATCAGAAAATCCCTGGATAAAATGTATCCTTTGTGCAAGCCCATCCCTAGCCACTAGTCAGTGACAATTACTCAAATGAAGTCTTTTTCTGAACAAACAAAAAGCAGAAGATAAACATACCTGCCATTTCAGCCTTGAAGAACTGAATGAGTGACTGTGTGAAAGAAAGAATCCATTTATCCATGATGTTGTTGCTCTCCTTAATAGTGTTCTCATTGTAAAGGAATTCCTTTTCATCTTCCTATAAATTTAATTGGAAAATGAATAGTAATACAACACTTCAATGCTCGCACACATTAAATTCCACAAAATAATACCTCTCTCATCAACTGTAAATCTCAAAGTGCTTCACAATCCTTTAATGTATTTATCTCACAACATGCCTGTGAGGTAGGGCACTGCTATTTTAGCCCCATTTTACAAATGAGGGACTGAGGCACAGAGAGATTAAGGGTCTTTCCCAACATCACAGAAGAAGTTTGCGGTGAAGTAGAGAAATGAATCCAAGTCTCCCATGTTCTCAACTAGTGCTCTAATCACTGAATCATCCTTCCTCTTAAAAGCCCACTTGTTATCAATTGACATAAGCCTCCTGTTCGTGCTCTCCCTTATATCGGTTAGGGAGAGTATTCTGTGTCAGATACACATTTGTTCTTGAGATACATTAACAGAAAGACCCAAGATAAACTGATTTACATAATGCAGCAATTCTGAAATGTAGAAATTGTTCAACAGCACGCAGCAACTCCACAGAACTGTTAAAGGTAGGTGGTGAAAGAATAGCCAACCCAACTGGAACTGTAGGAAAAATTTTAGGTAGGCATCATGTTATCGCTGTACATATTTTGCATTTCATGAGAGGCAGCACTGTCCACTGTCCCTGGACTTTAATGTAAAATACACTCCAAAAGAGAGGGTGGGAAAAGGTTAGAAGTACACAAGCTAAGTTGGTAAACTATCCATTCTCTTTGCTCTCTCAGGGAGGGAGGGAGGGAGAACACTATATTGTCTTCTATTTAAGAAGCTTTTAAAGTGTGATTAGTGGAAATCCCTAATGAATCCCCTCCACCATTCCCTGCAGCACTGGTTTCCTTAAAGTCCTGCCATCCCTATAGTGACCCTTTCTTGAAAAATCTGGTAAAATACCAAACACACATATACACACACCAGTTTGAGAGGGGTTAGTCTGAAGACAATGAAAAAATGGACAAGAAATGTGTTACATTCTGGTAGGACTCCACATCTATTATTTAGTGTATTAGCTACCACTATTAATACTGAAGTGATGAATGTTTAAATGTTTTCTCAAAAAGTCCAACATCCTATCTCAAAACATTCTTACCTAACTACAGAATTAACAGAAGAGGCGACATTGGTAAGACGTGTGTTTTTGTTGCATCTTGTTTAGAAAATATGTTTTGAAATAGGAAGTCTTCTGTTATTTGTTAAAAGCAATTACAATAGGCTTCCTAATAACAAGAATGGTTCTTTCCAAATGCCCTTGAAATACCTTTCTTCTAGATAGGAAAATAGCCTTTGTCACAAGGTTTCTTGTAATAGGTTAGTAAAGAAACAGTATCTCACATACAGCATCTTCCATCCAAAAAGATCTGAAACTGCTTTGCAAACTTAAAATGGAACCTCACAGACAACTATAAACAAGAAACGCATGGATCACCACACCTACTTTCACAAATCCAGTAATCACCCCACACACACCAATAAATCTATTATCTACAGCTCGGCACTCAGATACCATAGAATGTGCTCTGGGGAAAAAGTCGAGGATGTATACCTAAACATACTTAAAACCACCAAACAAGGATGCTCCACCAGAGAAGCGATGGAACATGGAATGGGCCACACAAATAGCCCAATAGAACTTGCTTCAATACAGAAATAAAACCCCTTCTGACCACACACCACTAGCTGTCACCTACAACCACATATCAGAACCCATCAAACAATTACAACCCATACTTAATAAGGAGCACAACCTGAAAGAAATCTTTCCTGAACTGTCTCTTCTGGCCTTCAAACAACCCAACCTCACCAAGCTCATCATCAGAAGCAAGCTCCTCACACACCAGAATACACCAACTCAAAGCAACACCAGACGCAAAACCTACAGACATCTCTCCACTGCTGTGATGATCAACACCCCCACCCCCCTTCCAAACACACCTTTCAAGATCCATGGATCCTACATATGCTTATCACAACATGGTGTACCTCATCCAGTGCACTAAATGCCCCAATAACAACTATGTGGGTGAAACCAGACAATCACTATGCTCTCGAATGAACTCCCTCAGAAAAATGAAAAGACAAAAAACACCTTATCACCTATGGGTGAACACTTTTCACAAGGCAATCACTCTATATCTGACCTCTCAATCCTCATCCTGAAAGAAAACCTGAACAACATCTTCACAAGACAAGCCTTGGAGCTTAAATTCATAACTTTGCTAGACATTAAAAATCATGGGCTGAAGAGAGACACTGGATTTTATGGCTTATTACAACAACCTATAACCCACTAACTCCCCTGCTCCCGTCTTTTTTCCCCCCTCCTTTTCCCCCTATGACTGCTGAGGTTTTAATGGGCCACTGACCCTTGAGATATGTGTTAGCTGTTTACACTAAACAATCTGTTCCCACCTTGTATTCAGAGTGTCACAAATGAACACGTTTCCCAGACCTGAAGAAAAGCTCTGTGTAAGCACAACAGCTCGTCTCTCTCACCAACAGAGGCTGGTTCAATACCTCACCCACCCTGTCTCTTTTGCAAACTTAAAGCAATATTGTGTGGCCATAGTCTCACCTTATAACATATCAAGGCTGTTAAGGCAGGCTGGAGAGCAAATGCTATTAGGATTTAAGTCAGTACCCCACACCTGCCCATAGGGCTCTCTACACTGCAATTAAAAACCCATGGCTGGCCTGGAACAGCTGACTTGGGCTAAGGAGCTGTTTAATTGTGGTGTAGAAGTTCAGGCTCGGGACGCCAGAGTCCAAATGTCTACACTGCAATTAAACAGCCCCTTCGCCTGAATCCCACAAGCTTGAGTAAACTGGCGTGGGCCAGCTACGGTAGTCGGTAGCGTAGACATTCCCTCAATTGAGGAGTTCCTCTTTCGACTGGGCTCCACTGAGAGCCCAGACAGTGAAACGATGCATGGATCTTTTTGTCCTCTATTCGTGCAACCACCTCTGTGGTGCAAAGTGGCAGCTGCTTAATGTTGCACAACAATTCAGGGTGGGGAAGTGAACAATAATTTACCAAACTGTTGCTGCAATGGCAATTTTAAGAGGCAGAACGTAACTGCCAGATTTCAGCCAGGGGACTGGGATTAATTATTTTTCTCTTATATGGAGTATAATGAAATTAACAAGTGGACAGAGCCTTTGTATTAGGTCTCACCCCAAATATACCTTCAACAACATATTACCTTCTAATTCTATACTGAGGCATTGTTTCATTACTGATTCCTAAAGAAAAATTACATCTGCTGAATCAAAAAATTATTTGCTGAAGGATCCAGGTTTTCCACTTAGGTCTCCGATCCCCAACTGCTGATCTTGTGAGATCTAATGG
This sequence comes from Emydura macquarii macquarii, assembly GCF_026122565.2. NCBI lineage: Eukaryota > Metazoa > Chordata > Testudines > Chelidae > Emydura > Emydura macquarii. Next base: position 4,129,660 of record NW_027132983.1, on the reverse strand, counting down.
GATGACAGCACAAGATGGTTGGCTGTATAGCTCATTTCAGCCAATTCAATGGTCACAGGCAAAAAAATAAAGTTTTTAGGGCAACATGAGAAATTTCTTATGAAGGTTGAACAGGATCCTCAGAAAAGGCTCACTAATTAGAAGGTGGTTACCAAATGTTCCTTGCAAGGTAATTATTAAAAAGGTAAAGCAATTTCTATAACTATTTATTGAAGTCAGCTGCCTTTCTCACTTCAAATGGCAGCCATCTGATGTGATTAAATGGCTACTACACAAGGTCTGAACTTTTTGCTTAGTTTCCAATGTCCTATTCAAAATGTCTGCACTAACAAGTCTATTAACCTATTATAACTTTGTAGAAAGAAAGAAATTGCTTTCAAAGTATCCCAAAGACCACATGTATAAAAATTGCAACATTTGACAAAATCTAATAGTGTTGCTGGACAGAGAAATTTTGATCTTTCTTGTGGATTAATAGGAAGTGTTCAAAACCCATATCACTTAGGCAGTGTCTTTCACTAGGTCTTGACATTTACAGATTACATTCAAAGACCTATTGCAGATAAATTTGTCTCCTTCTTCCCTGACTTCAATTCTTTGCCTTAGTAACTATTTTACAAAGACTCAGTATAGGTTATATACGATGCTGTCCTCTTGCTATTGCTAATGTGATTCATGAACGTCTAGTATCAAGTATTCTTGACTACTAACATTTTTATGCAAATCTACAGTGAATGCAGTTAGCGTAGATAGCAAGAGAGTCATTTTTCAGGAATGATAAATTTCTTTATGCACTGTTACTGATTTACTGTAGTCTAATCCTCTGGATTAAATAAAATGTAATTTATTCATGATATATTGGTGACTTGATTGATGATTTTGGTACATATACTATCAAAAGTGCTTTTAAAGCTCTGAGAAATTATCACTCTGAACTTAAATCAAAGGTCAGCAAGAGAAGAGGGTCAAAGCCTCAAACCCTCCCTTCCTATTACCTAGTTGTGAGCTATGAACAAAACAAGCCTTGGAACTCAAGAAGGTGAGGGTGGATTTGTGGCAGTTGCTGCCTTTAAACTACATCAGTATCTAGATGAGTTGATGTACCCTCTGGAAGACCTCTGCGTACCCCCCGAGGTACTTGTACCCCTGGTTGACAACCACTGAGCTATAGCAATAAGTTAACTGCAGTTGCTGATGCATGGAACTGGAGAATTAACCTAATTTTTTCTCCTTATCCTTCCTCCATACCTTCTATTTCCTTGATATACACGTGTGCTCTCATAGCTGCTTAGAAGGGAAAATTAGCATGTATAGTATTTTGGGCCTGATCCAAAACCAGTGGAAGTCAATGCAAATGACTCCCATTGACTTCAGTGGACTTTGGATCATGATCTTGGAGCACAGGATGGAATCATGGTGGCCAGGGTCAGGAAACTATGCTTCAGACCTAAGGAGCTGAGCAAGAGGAGGTACTGAGAACAAATGGAGACTAAGGGGGTGGAGTTAGCTTTGTGGCAAGGGGTATGTCATTAACATAACATAATCCATGAAGAAAAAGTTCCAAATGTACAAACTAGCCTTTGCCTTTTCAGTGTCTCAAAGCTTCATACCTTATGTTGCAGGATCACAATATTTTGAATGAGAAAGCGATATGCATTGTACCAGGGCAAGAAGACATCCTTCAGCACGTCTCTTACTCCCTCCTCCTTAAACCGCAAGTTTTCTGCTCTTACCACTGGAGAATTGATGAGGTATAGCCTGCAGAGAAATAATGGAATAGGGTCAACCAGAAAGAAGTTTAGTGGCATTTCCTCTATTGTTTCCATTACTCATATTAGAAAGCTTGTCATTAACAAAAAATTACATTCTTTAAAAGCTTAAACCTGCAAATACTTATTGAAATGTTTTACAAACCATAGCAAATTTGAAATGCTTCTAATATTGTGTCACAGCAATAGAAAAACATTAGAGGGGATGGATCTATAAAAAGACAATCATAAGCAGATGCAGCATGCTGAAGATATGAAGGTTTGTACCCTAGTTATATTCTTGTTCCAGCAAGAAAACTACCAGTACTGACATGGTGGAACTCAGAAGGAAAATGGAGTTAAGAACCAAACATGGATCAGAATACTAAGATATCCCTCTCCTCAAAGTCCATATGGGAGAAGTACTCTTGCTGTTATGACTTATTCAAAAGCTGTCCTGATGCTGAGGAGTGATCCAATCACCTCAGCAGGAAGGAAGGTCTCTCCTTTTTCAGAATCTCTCCCGCCCTCACCTTGAATCCAAGGAAGCTGGCTGCCTTGAGGCCTGACCAGAGTCATGTGCTGGATCCTTCAGAAAGTGTCTCAAAGGGTCAAGGTTTCAAGAATCCATGTTAAGACAAGGCTGGTTTCTGGCACAATCTGAAAGTCTTATGTCCTTTACCAATGCATACTACATCTAGATGGATTGTTTGTTTAGGGCTTCCTTTAACAATGGATCCTAATTTCAGTGCCAAGGAAGGCTTCAAATTGCAACTACTTGGTCCAGGAGGCACCCTCTCATATCAGTTTCTCCTGGGCTTACATGTTCTCCTGTAATTAGGAAACACAACTCTATTGCCTCTATCTCCTGCCCAGATTTGGGAGAGATGACTTCACAAAGAGCACTTCCCCTAGGGAGCACCTTCTCAGAAAGCACTCAAAATCATTAGCCATGCAAACACCCAATTGATGTTTTGCAAGGGAAACCGAACCCTACCTTTTTCTCTGCCTCCACCACGACTGACAAAGCCCCCAATATATCTTAGTCAGATAACAAGAGGGGGAAAAAGTCAAGAAAATTGTCAACATAACTTTCCCTGTACTAATCCTATAACTGAATTAGAAGGTTTGTAACAAGATACAAAGAAGAAAAAGCTAAAACTTTCCCACACAAAAGGAGAGGGAGTAAGGTAACCCCACTGCACTGGCTGGTGGTTAGAAAGAATTGGAGGGATGGTAGAAAGCAGGCATTTACTACCTGATTGAACAGAATATTGGTCATGAGGGATATTATGCACATACCTGCTAAATGCCAGTACTGCACAAAAAGATTCAGGGCCAGCCACGTGAGCAGACTCAACTCCTACACTGTGGCTGTACAGATGCAAAGTCATCAAGGAGAACAAGATTGATAGGGAAATATCTTCCCAGTATTTGCTCAGCTCTGCCAGTCAGGAGAGACAACTTTAAGAGCTGCCAGTTGAGCTGCTCTCATACTGCATGAAGAGCAATTAGAGTTTGTAACGTTGACTTAGACAAGGGATTTTCACTTCCTGCCTATCCTATCTCCTCCTTCCCTTATGTCATCTCAAGATGGGATCGTGGATGCTCATTTTTGGAGTACCCATTTCCATAGTCACATCAAGTCAAGTTGAGCCACTACCCCTCTTAGCCAATTACCCTGCTAGAGTCAACAATACAGACGTTAGTCACCGTAAGGTGTCGCTACTGAACAAAACAAGGCAACCTCTTCCACCAGGCACTGTGTGCGCCAACTTTTTTTTGAAGTGCCAATTAAAACCACTGGTACCTAGAATAATGCATAATGTTTCTGTGTTAGTTAAAAAATTACTGTACTCCTACAAGTAAGCAGTGAAATCTAAAATAATTTAGAATGAGGTTTAGAGTCAGGAGCCTGTAAATCCACTGCAAAGCAGCATAGTAATTCACATGCATTTTTGTGGTAATACTGAGAACAGTATTCACTTAAATTTTTTTTAAATGTATCATAATATGTATCGGCTTAGATTTGCAAAAAGTTAATCTTTTTAAACCTTAAATCTGCACTGCCCGGAGCCAGTACTTTGACTACAAAGACAATTTGGTTTCTACTAGCTTAACTATAACAAACTAGGTCAGAACTAGTGTCTCACTCAGCTACCTTAACCTATACAATTATTTAAAATAAAGATGTTTGTAGTACTTCATTCAACTTGCCAAAAATCTTTTCTTTTTAAGATTTCAACATTTGTCAGTAACAGATTTCAGAACTCAATTTGTCATGTTTTATAAACTTTTTAGAACACTAATTTTTAAACTAATGAATCTATACAGAGATTTCCTTAAGGGCACTTGAAAATTTTAATGTGGGCTGACAGAATTCATTCAAGAATACTGGACCATGAATTCTTCTTGAAAGGCCTTCTCACATAAACATTAATACATAAAATACAGTTGTTAGGGCAAAAAGATGGTAAAGAATGAATGTCAGCAGTACAGGAACAATTACTACTTTGAATTTAACATTCAACTCTAAAAGCTGGACTTCAATACATGTTTAAAAATAGAAGAAACTTTCTTATGCATTTAGATGACCAATATGTGGCAATGTAAAATACTTCAGTATCATATCTAATCACTAAATAAATATCTAAATGAAACAGAAATTTGGCCTCCAATTTAATTTATTTGTTTATTGTAAAGCAAATCTCATTTTACAAGCCTTTGGTACATGCTATCGCTGACTCTCGCAATTTGTTCTCAAGTCACATGATTTTGGCTAGAGCTGGAACCAGTCTCAAAACGGTACAAGAAGCTCTAGCCCTCTCATAAACTTCAGCCCTGGCTGGGGGAATCCCCTCTGATTGACTGCCTTCTCCGATTTCCTGCCTCCTGGAAAGAGTAGCTCAGATCCTCTTCTGCTCACAGTAGAGCAAGAACTGAAGCAAGGTGGTGGGTCTGTGCTGCCCCTTATGCCCTCGGTTGAGAGCACAAGGAGGCAAAGAAGTAGGTGTGAACCAACAGACACTGCTACTAAAAAGTTTCCAGTCTCAGGCACATGGAGCACATGCACACCCACCATGAGTACCCACTGGGAAGCACTGCGAAGGGAGAGAAGATGACTCCATGAAGTTGCCCGACTAGGAGAGGGAGACGAAGAACAACCTTGGAGCTGTAGGAAGCCCCTGAGGCTGGAAAGCAGAATTGATATGAGGGCTTGGGGAGGGGAAGAGAGGAATGGGATGACATAAAAATGAATTAGAATGGGGAAACAAGATGGAAGCTCTATACCATCAGGCAACCAGAGAGAGTTCCTGCAGCAGGAGCCAAAAATCACCTTACTCAATAAATCTGGCAGCTTTGACAACACTAAGGCCATGTCTACACTACAGAGCTTACAGAGGCACAGCTGTACCAGTGCAGCTGTGTCGCTGTAAGACCAAACGGGTAGCCACTCTATGCCACCAGGGAGAGCTCTTCCATCAACATAATTAAACCACCACTAACGAGCGGCAGCAGCTAATTAGCAGCAGCAACATAACACTGTTGAGACCAGCACTTATGTCGGTGTAACTTATGTTGCTATAGGATGTCTTTTTTCACACCTCTGAGCGACATAATTTATACAGACATAAATGGTAGTGTAGACATAGCCTTTTTGTATCTCACACACTCGAGGTGGGGAGAGGGCATAAAAAAAAAATCTTCAAACAGACCAAAAAACACCATGTAATTTTTTTTTTAAATCTCCGGATTTGTGAGCCAGTCTCATGATTTATACGGGTCGACTGGTGATTTTTGAACTTTCAGGGTTAGCAATAATGTATAACAGACACTATAAATGAGTAATACTGTCATCTCTAAATTTTCAAAATGTATTTTACATAAATATAATTTTAATCTTTACCCACTGAGTTCCAAGGCTACCACTACCACAAGTGGCCTTTAAGTAACTTAGGAAAGTAACGAAGATTACTGCAGGCTTCACAAAACATGGACTTCTCCTGGTTTTATCTGGTGTCCTTGTGTGCTAGCAGCTGTGTAATTACAGTACACTGAAGACACTGCAAATAAATTATTTTTAGTACCAGAAGCATGGACTGTTATGGACTAAATTTATCTTCAGAAGAAATTTGTTTTTAATGCTAACTATAATAAAATGCTTCTGAACATAAAGCAAAGAAATAAGCATGAAACAACAGTTTATTTTGCTTTCAGTCATGTTAATGACACTTGCTTATAGTCAAACTCCTTTTTTAAGGGAGTCTTTACTGGAGCCTGTTCCACTTGCAATAATATCTTTACCTCAAAATCATAATGTGGCCTGTTTACACTGAATCAGAAAACTATTTGACTTGCTACAGATCGATTTGGTATTTAATGTCGTGTACAAGTGTTAACATCAGCTCTGTGTGCAAGGAGGGAAAACAGCCTTGCCTTAGGGTTAAAACAGAAGGAGTGAAATGATGCAGACTGAACTTGTACAATTTTGACCTTTAATGTATGGTCCATATTACAGCTATTCAAAACTCCCTGTGGTTTGGCTTTATCTATTTTCAGAGGACTTGACATTTTTCATCATTTTGCACCTATCTTGTCTCCACACTGAGCCTTTGGTGATATAGGACTCTCAGCCTCCAACCCAAGAAACAAAAAGACCCTTTATTCACTCTTCTCCAACTCCCCTAGAAGAAAACCCCAAACCCTTAACCCTATCATTCTGGGTCTTCTGAAAACCTGACACCCTGGTGTGCTAGCAAGGCATTATTGCAAACAGTAGCCTGACTCCTTATCTTTAAAAAAAGCTTGAGAAAGACTGATGGTTTATAGTGATTGGCATATATGCCACTGTCTCAAAACACACTCTGCAGATCATCAAAAGCTTCAGGTTTTTAGAGAAGAAAATACAGGGGATCTTCTTGGACATCCTTCTTATCTCATGAGTGAGAGAAGATAGAAAGTAGATAATAGCTGAGGTTAAACACTGTCTAGGTAAGCACTGTGAAGTATAGGGTTTTGGGGCACACTGAACTTTCCTGAACACACAGTTTATCCTTCTGGCATTTCATGCCATGAAAACTAATTACCAAATGCAAATAGCACAATTTCACAGAGTTGTACTGCTAGGATTCCAATCTGAACTTTGAGGGATAAGGCCTCAGTGAAGCAATCAGAAGCTCAGCTGTAGAAGCTAGTCCCCTCTGATAAAAAATGAAGTGTGACGGAATTGCAGACACTCAGCGGCAGTGGCTGGATAGCTACTTGTTTGCCTGTGCTGGCAGATGGGAGTCACATGATTATATCAACTTAGTGAAACATTACTTTTAAGTACATTAACATAATGTAGGAAGAAATTGATTACTCTGGAACTAATCCAAAGGAAGTGCCATAACCTGCATACTTTTATGAATCATTCAGTCTTATTAGACTTACATTTCTTGGCCCCTAAGTATTCATTGGCTTTATTGCCATGTAGTGCTGAAATTGCATTTTTGTTATACTCCACAATCATTGAGGCCAGTTCACACTGGCCATCAATTTAACTTCATGGTGACATATTAGTATACCCTTACCAGGCACTAAGTATCAAGCTGAGGAAATCCAATTCCCATCAAACATGTATGGACATGGCAAGAAAGGCAAAATCCACATGTTCATTCCTTCCAAAAGGTGCAGAAAAAGCTCAATCACCAACTGATATTTGGAAATTATTTCTACTGAAGTTGCAATTTTTGATCCACACCAGCAAAGCAGAAATATTAACTGTCATACATGAAGCACAGAAATCTCCACTGGATAGGTTTTTAGTATGTTGAGCCAGAAAAACTGCTGACTCCCAAGGCTAGTCTACACACAAAAATTGTACTGCATTAACTATACTGCTGTAGTTAAGTCAGTGCAGTCCCCCTACTGTGGGCATCTTTGTACTAACATAAAGATGCTTATACCAAGATAGATTATTCCTGTAAGGGAAGGCGAAATAAGCTACACCAATGTAACTATGTCCACATTAGGAGCTGTACTGGTATAGCTTTTGGTAGAAATATCACACTCCTAACCAAAACTATTAAATTGGTACCAAAAAACTCTACATAACGTCCATAGAAATAAGTATTTCCCTTTTCTCCCCACTGACCCCATCCTTTCCTTCAGTCCCTGCCAGAGTTTTTGTTGCCCTGCTTTTGGAGATACAAAGCAGGTGGAGTGGAGAGTATAGCACAAACACTTTCCCTTTAATGTGAGTACTTTCTCCAGAGCTCATGGAAGAGAAGGGAAATTAAATGGTGAAAAAAGAGAAAGATGACTTTTTTCCTCTCTCACAGCTCTACTTCGTCTTTGGCTTACTGCCCAATTTGAGTCAAGGCTGTCAAGACTGCCCAAGTGTGATGGCAGCTTTAACACTTAGGACTTGTCTACATGGTGCGACAATGCACACCAGAAGGGATGTAAAACTGTAGGAAGCTTTGAAGTGTTGCACTCTAACTGCCCCAGGTTGACCTTACTGATGTGCTCTAAAAGGTTCCTAGTATGTATTAATATAGTCCTGTTTGAAAACAATACAACATCAACACATGCTAGGCACCTTTTAGAACGCATCAGTTGGATCAACACAGGGCAGTTAGAGCTCTACACTTTAAGATGCTCTACAACTGTACATCTCCTCTGGTGTGCATTACTGCACGGTGTAGACAAGCTCTTAGACACTGAATGGTTTCACATATGGTTCAAGGAACATTGGAACTAAAGACTCTGAAAGTCAGAGGCCAGTGTGCTAACTCTCTGTGCTACCAAGCTATTCTTTCCATCTGTAGTTCTCATCCAACTACACATTTAAGTAACTTGTGTAACTGTTCTGGATGCTGTATTTACCAACATGCTGCTGAGACTAATTTGAAGCTACAGTTCGTAAAGACTCTACTAGGAGGAGAGGGGGAAGACTTCCTCCATGGAAGACAAAGTAACTCTGCATGGAAGCAATGCCAAAACAACAAGAAAATCTAAAGTAGCTTATTCTATAAACAGAATACATCAAGCACTTCAGTGGATAAGCACAAACAACTGAATCACAGAGGTCTTTCCTGAAATGAACTCAATATGTATGGCTTTGTACTCTCTGTGTGGGTGTACGTATAAATAAATATGACATTAGAGAGTGTATGTCAGGCAGAAAAATGAATTAGCTTCTTATTGAACAAAAATGGGGAAATAATAGAATTGTACTTTTTAGCATTTTGGGCTTTTATTTTTGAAAGGCAGAAAAAAATTAAGAAATAAACCAACTGAACATTTGAGATTTAAAATCCTCTCTATAACTACTGGGAATCCCTGCAGTCATGCTGTTTCATCTACCAATTCTCTGCTTCTTCATATTCTGATGGCCATGGTTAGACTATTATAAAAAGGTCTGAACTTGTTGATCAGCTTAGGAAATCTATTCAAGCCTTCACAGTCAATCTAGACTTTTATGACAGTTTAACCTGAAGTGACAAAAAAGTATTTACCAAAAGGGGACTTCAAAGTTTTTGAAATGTAAAAAAAAAGTAGCTTAAATTTTAAAGTTGTCTCAAAGTAGAGACTTCTGTTCCATTTTTCAAGGTAATCAAACAAGAGTGCAGTTTCTTGTTAAAATAAATGTTAATTTTAAAGCAAGTTTCAGTTATGACCAGTGGGAAAGTTTTCAACAGACACACACATTATTTGTACTGTTAGTCTCAACACGCAATTGTGATAGCTAAATTTACTATTCCTGGCCACATATAATAACTTGAATATAAACAACATTCAAATGGTTCTTTGCAAACAAATAAAATATTAATCCAGAGATTAAATGTCCATATTCTCCCTTTAGATTGAAGAGATTTTTATTGCTCCCAGCCAAATTACTGCCTCTTATACTTTAGTATTTATGTTATTTTAATGAAACAAGTTAAATTACCCAAAGACCTAGATAGTCTGACCATTAAGGTGCTATTTGAACATGAATATATTTAGATCTGTCCCCTTCACTTTTTTATCCAATTTTAACTGAACATAGTGCTTATGAAAGATGCTATATCAAACCGCAATGCAGACTAAATCTTTTCTCCATAGTAGCATATAGATAGCACAGGTAGCAATTGCACAATCTTCCTCCCACTATACAGCATTTGTGTAGCTACACTATTGTAGAGTAACAATCTCTAAGGTAAGTTAATCAGTTTTCATGACCATTCAAATACTTGGCCTCTATGCTCATAATACCAGCAATTATACCAATTTGTGCTATCTTAAGTGAACATATTATATTCAGTAGGAACTGGACACAACTCATTTCCTAACCAAAAAGCCATCAGATAGCAATTAACTTCAGTCATTATCAGCCTTGTTAGGATCTGAACCAATGATTTAGAAGTTCAAGGCTCCATAACCCATTACCAATCCCCTGGGTCATTCCTTCCCCTCTACTAATTCCTTACCACAGAGATCTGAAATACCCTAAACTCAACTTCCTTCCCATTGCTATCTGTCAAAAACCTATGACACCCTTTCTGGTACACATATCTGATATAATCACTCATAGGAAGTTGAAGTATAAGGTATCTACATCACTGGGGGGTAGGGGAAGGAAATAAAACAGAGCAAGAATTACCAGTTCCTACCTTAGTGCATCAGCTCCATAACCATTTACAATGTTCACTGGATCAGGATAGTTCTTCTTACGTTTGCTCATTTTTTGGCCATCACTAAAAAAAACATGCCAAATGTAGGAAATGAGTTTCAAGGATTTTGACAACACAGGAATTGATGATGAAGTTTTCCTTTACATCCAACTTCTTTTCCAAATATTTGCTGATTAAACTTCAAATTTGATTGTCACCATATTTTTTACAGTTACACAAGCCACTGTCATGCATTCAGCACACCATTTCAGCATGATGTACAACTCCAGAGCGCTGAGAAAACCTGAAAGCAATAGGCTCCTAAGTTACAGATTCTTTGGAAGACTCAATCTTCCTCAGAGAGATTAAGATGCATAATACTAGACAAGAGGATAAAAACAAAACGTTTGCTTTGGATCAATATCACCATCCTGAAGATGTGGCAAGTTGTGGCACTGGAAAATATATTTAGTGATAATAAAATATATATATATACCTCCAAATCCATATATAACTTAAAAAATTAGGGTCTCCTTCCTTCTGCACACTGACGTAATATTTCTTTCCTCAAGTCCATCCAATTTTAATTAGCTTTATGGCTCATTAGTACGGGCAAATATTCCTGTAAACGACTAGGCATGATTGCTGGATAGAAGATACAAAAGTCTCTCTCTTATGATCATTTAAATTAATCTTCTTCAGCATTGCTACTTTGTGACAAGTTTCTCTCTCACCGGTAGCCAAAGCTGAGCTAACTCTACCCTCTATGTACTCCTAGGCTAACAAACATCTCACTTGTGATTTAGAGTAACATATCCGAACCTCTTATAACTAGGTTATAATAAAAAGCTGTTCAGGAAGAAAAACTAATATACTAACCTAGCAAGAACCAGCCCATTTACAATTACATTCTTGAAAGGAGGCTTCCCAAAAAGAGCTGTAGATAGTACCAGCAGAGTGTAAAACCTGAAACAAAAGTAATAAGTTTATCATCAGCCAATTCAAACCATATTCTAGGCACATTATGCTAAAAGCACCATACTCTCAATTACAAATCGAATTTCAATTGAACTGGATTTATTCACTCTAGCACATTAGAATTAAAAAACATCTGAGTGGGCATCTAAGTGGAAAAGACCCAATAAGAAAAGCTTATTGTACAAATGTATTTTATTGCTGTGCAGTATATTCTATTATTTCCCCAAATATTACACGTAAGTACTAGACTACTAATAAATGACAGTGAAACATTTTGGTAAGATCAAGGTTGGGAGACAGGAAGATTGAGAACTTCCCCTCTTTTAAACAACAGATTTTTAAGATCACAAAAATATAAGCAAAAAACATACATTAAAGGTTCTTACATATACTTCTAATAAATTAAAGATGAAACTCCATTCTTAGATTAGCCCCCACTGTGCCCATTGCGTACCTCAGGACAGTGTGTGAGTTTAAACACCAGTGTGTTAGAATGCCAACTAAAAGGAAGTTAAATCCAGGAATGAATGGTGGGCCAGACTAGCTGTCTTTATGGAACACAAATTTAATTTCCAGTGATGGTTGTATTCTCCAAGCCAGCAGATGAAGGGGCCAAGAGGCTGCTGCAGACTAAGTGTAATTGAGCACTAAAGGGAGACAGTTTCACATAGCTCAAAAATAACTTCTCTATGTCAGTTAGAGAGTTGGCTAGCTCTGAAGCGAGTCCCATCCAATCCTCCACACTAGGAAGGACGGCAGCAGTAATGTGAGATCTCAAATGTGGTGGCAAAACAAAAGAATAATCAGGGCTTTCAAATACTATGTGACTGCCAATGTAGTCTCTCTTTTGCTGTATTTTCTGTAACACACATATTAGATTTCTGGAATACTTGAGATAGTAGGGTTTGCTTCCATACAGGAACCTACATCATAACATAAGCGTAAATGTCTTACTAGTTCTGAGATACTAAAAAGTGTTATAGTAAGTGGAGATGTGAAGCCATTTACCAATTTCACATTCACAAACTGGATTCTTTTCTTGTCAGAGGCCCGGATTTGTGCAACTTTTTTTATTTTTAAGTAATTTGATGTTGCAGCACAGCCTTGTCAGCTAAGGGAGAACATCAAGTACATCAGCATGCCAGGAGAGCTATAACAATCTATAGCACTACAGCTATAGCAACCTTTAAATGAAAGATGATTTTATGAACGCTAATTGACTCAGACTGAGCCACAGAAGGTTATGCTTCAAAACTGTACATTTGCATAAGAGTTAGAGAAGAAATACTGTGCTGAAAAAAGGGTTCACCTCTATCTTCTAAAGGGGTTGGATCTCAAAAAGCTGCATAGAATTGAGAACGCATCTCTGGCACTTGGGTATCCAAGATTTTGTAAAGGTTGCTTGTGTGCATTATTGCATTTATAAAGTGGCTTAGATGAAAGTGATGATTCTTATTCCACAGACAGGCTCCCAACTCACATGATTATCTCAAGGCACACCCCCCTCTGGGCTGTAAAACCTCTTCACCAACCAAATTACAATGCAATTTACAAATCTTTATCAAATATTCACACATACACAAAAGTAGAATAAAAATCTTTCCCATTTTTACGCTACTTCTCCATTCTTGACTCTCTCAATAATTCTCTCCTCTCCTCCTTACATTCCACCCCCAGCCTTTTTTTCCCTCCCTCATGTTTAGTCTTCAAAAGAAAAAAATCTCAATCCCCTATCCTGAGCTTTTGCCCATATGACCAAAGCAAGTCAAAGCACAAAAGACTGCAAATACTTCTTTTAGCTAGTATGAACACCTAACTGACAAATTGTGATTGATTATTGCATCAGTGTTGTCATTTAGCTTGTCATAACTAGAGGAGGATATATTCTTTGGCATTTCCCAGAATCTCAATCTTTCATGAGCATTATGAAGATATTGGGATAAAGTTAACTGAGTGTAATCCAGCTTTACAACAACAATGAAATCTAACAACTTTCTTGTACAGCCTGATGTTGCCTTAACTCCAGAGGAACAATTCTCATCTTAACTCATTTTTCTGTCTGAAAATGAATAGCTGTATTGTGATCGTACCAGGCTAGCCCTTTCTGTTTAAAAAAACACCACCTGGTTGGCAGATGATCCTCTTGGAAAATGCTTATGAGGGTTTTCATGACTTTCTGAAGCAATGGCTTAATAGCCCACCTAAATATAAGGAAGGTAAGTGCAGCTCTCTTAAGGGAATAGGAACTAAGGGACAGGCTCAGTGGTCCTGAGAGAGGAATGTTAAGAGCAATCAAGAGTGGAGAGAAGTCTTGAGGTAAACTTTATGCTACTATTAATAAAAGCCAACCCCATGAAGCAATCTACCCCAGCCCTGTAGAGTGTGAAAATTACCACCATCTGGCAGCTTTTATGTAGGCTACAGTAAATAAAGTGAATTGGTGGCTTAGTCCAATACCCCATGGATGCAGGACCATATCACAAAAGCCAAATCCCAACTGGCATTACTGGTGGCCTCTCTTTTGAGAGTGACAAATACAGACAGTCTGGAGACAGACTACTCCATAAACTCCCCCCATGTCTCCAGGCAAAAAATGATCCCTCCAGACACCCTTAAACATGAAAAAGGGCAGACTTTAGTGCTTGGTGCTGCATATTTGCTACCTTTCATGAACAATAATCTTATTGTTGTAGTTTTTAAAAAAATACAGAAGAGAAACTAGGAAGTGTGCAAATGCAACAGGTTTGTAAGTTACAGTGGCCTCACATTTAGACTAAAACCACCACACTGACAATATAAAATTGCCTCTTGTGGAAAAGTGTACCAAAAGTTATTTAGTAATACTACCAGATTTTATTTTAGGAATGGTCCTACTGGAAAAGACTAGCATTCAATCTCAGCCAGTATTTTGGCTCCAACAGTGGCAAAAAACCACGTATTTCAGAGAATGACCTAAGACCCCTGCAATAAGCAAATGTGGAAAAATCTGCTCCCCACATTGGTTTCATCCTGTTTTCTAATAATCAGACTAGCATAAGACTTGAAGCACAAAGCTTAATATCCTTTCCAGCTATTTTATTGTCAATAATTATGACTTTTTATATCCGTATCAGTACCACATACCTTTTTAAAATCTTATTAAATTCGTGGCCTCAACAACTTCTGTGGCAATGAACTCCAACGCTTAGTAACACATTGTGTGAAAAAGTATTTCCTTTTATCAGATTTGAATTTCCCGCTTTTTAAATTTCAATGACTGTCCCTTTGCTCTTGTATTATGAGGCAGGGAACAGCGGTTCCTAATCTACCTTCTCTATACTCTTCGTTTTATATACTTCTATCGTGTTTCCTCTCATTCACCTCCTTTCTAAAGTAAACAATCCCAGTCTTTTTACTCTCTCTTTTTTCCAGGCGTTTTGATCATTCTCATTAGTCTTCTCTGAACCACATTCAGTTTTGCAATATCCTTTTTCAGCTGGTATGACTAGTACTGCATACAGTATGACAAGTGAGGCTGCACCAATGATTTATATAAAAGAATTGAATATTCTACATCTCATTCTCTACCAATGTTAGCTTTTTAAAAATCACCGATGCATGTTGAGCAAAGATTTCCATTGAGCTGCCTACAATAATGTGCAGGTCTCTTTCTTGAATGGATACTTAATACAGCCATCTTTACTTTAAAATAAATGAATATTCCATATATACAATCTATTTCTAGGACTTATATTAAATAAAGTATTGCACAAAAACTAATAAGTTAAATTATGGAATCTGGAATCAGCGTTTAATAACACAATGTCTGGAAAATTATGTGAGGAATAGTGTGCAAAGAATAATCATGACCTATAAAAAGTTGAGTCTCAAAGTAACAAGGGGTTGATTTAATGTTTGGATTCATGCTATTAAATATTCTTTATTAATAATCATTCTGATAGACAGAAAACAGTGAATAATAAATCAATATATAATCATTGGGAGTACAAACTAAAGTAAGATCTAAACAGGTGGGCTACCTGGTGGCAAATGAAGTTTAATGTCATAAGGAACAAAATAGTAAAAGTAATAATAGGGTTAATGGAACAGAATTAGAAAGGATTATGAGGAAGAACACTTTGGAATTGTAATAAATAATTAATCAAGGCTGCCCCAAGGAAAGCAAATATGGGGTAGTAATGATGAAAGAGTGTTGTTTGCATATAAAATTTTAGTGAGGAGCCATTTAAAATACTATCCTCTGCTTTGAACAGAGTTCAAAATACAGTTCTACTTCAAAAAGTAACCAAAATTGTATGAGGGTTCTGGTCTCTCAGTCACTGTGTTACATGTGCTCTGTTTGCAAATAAAATATAGTTCTTTAATTGTCAGCCTTAAAAGCACAACATGGGTTTTGGGAATCAAATTTGGTTCTTTCTATCTCACATGTCATCACCAGAAATAAAGTATTGCAAGATTAAATTAGACTTTCATTTATATCTATGCAACTTTACATATTCTATCCTCAATAATGCCAGTGGGTTTGAACAGGTTTTCTGAAACTAAACCTAAATCTTTCTCTCTAATCTCAACAATTTGCAAAAATGCAAATGACTAGGATTGAATAAACTATTATATTGATTATGTACAAGATAATACAGAATTTAGCTCACCTGGTGCTGTATGACTTAGAAACTTAACAGATCTGTTTACTGTGTAAGTACCACTTCTATATAGTCAACTACACTAATCTGGGACAATGGAAGGAAAGTCCAGTTAAGAAAGGTTTGTTAAACTAAGCACCGTCAACCTCAAAACTAATACTTCAAGGACACATGATGATGACGACAGATATTCCTTAAGGGGCCAAAAGACTAACAAATAACTATTATACATAAGGAATTATGAGGGACAAATCTGAGATTAGAGAGAGATGTAGGTTTACATCAAGAAAGGTTTGTTTGGCCAAGGAGATATCAGTAAATGGAGCAGTTCACAACATTGTGGAAGCAAATTTAAGTTTAGAAGTTAATATTTTTTAAAAGAAGCGTCTCCTACAAGGAGATGACTTAGTTACAAGGATGACTTAGTTACATGCTTCACCCTCTCCCATTAAACAAATACAAAACATTTAAATTGCATCTAGGGGGTGGGGTTCACTGGTTTACTCTTCATGTGTGAAATATCTACCATCCCCAGAATCTCAGTTTTTGTCAGACAAGCCAACTTAGTCTTTCCTTCTTTTGTAGTAAAACTGAATTCCATGCTTTACTTTGTGGCAAATTTCTCAATGAGACTATCCAATGCCACGTCTCAGAAAGAATAAGGGATGGCCCCAGTATTTGATGACTACTTCCCTCCCACCACAGAAGTAGCTGCATTTTAATGAAAGCTGTATGCTTACAGTTTGCACATAACTTAGGGATGGTTCATATATTAAGTGTGCTCTCTCTCTCTCTCTCTTTCTCTCTCTCAAATCTAGAACAGAGAATATTACCATCCTCTGGTTTGGTCAATGCCTTCAGCAATGAAGTCAGCAGGAAAGGCATCTTCAAATTCTTTTTTGTTCTCAAATGGATAATGGACTTGTGCGTAAGGCATGCTTCCACTCTCAAACCAACAATCGAAAACTTCAGAAACACGGTGTAACATTCCTTTTCCACAGCATGAAGGAATGGTTAGATGATCAATGCTGTAAGAGAAAAAGATGGACATATACTAATTCAAATATTAAGAATTTTGGTGTAATAGAACTTAGTCCATATTATAATTAAGCATTTGACAGGGAAAAAAAAAACCACTTAGTTTCCAACAGATCAAGATTTCATATGAAAATTTTTAGACTTTAAAATTGCTTTGTAGATTTAGTATCAATCTTAAATTGCAGTTCCATAAGAACATAAGAATGACCATACTTAGCCAGACCTATGGTCCCATCTAGACCAGTATCCTGTCTTCTGACAGCAGCTGGTGCCAGATGTTTCAGAGGGAACAAACAGAACAGGACAGTTTATTAAGTTATCCATCCCTGTTGTCCAGCCCAGCTTCCGGCAGTCAGAGGTTTAGGAACACAGAGCATGGGGTTGTGTCCCTGACCATACTGATTAATAGCCATTGATGGATCTATCCTCCATGAATTTATCTAATGAACCCAGTTATTCTTTTGGCCTTCAAACGCTCCCAAAACCTAACCTAAATCAGTTTTTCAGGTTTAAGAAAATAACAACTCACATTTCTGTCTGCTACTGCTTAACAGTTGCTAATTAAATATAGGTGCAGTTTATTCTGGTGAATGTTCTCAGTGACTGACCTTTCTCTGTGGAGATCAGTGACTTTCACTCCTGACAGCTCTTCCAGTTCTGCCACTGACCCAATGCAAACCACCTATTAAAAGATAGTAAAATAATTTAGAAACGAATCAATGGCTATTTTACATAACTGTATGTTATTATGGATCACTTTCAAGTATAATTGACTACAAACAATAAGTTAAATTTACCATTTTACACTGAAACCCTGAAATATTTTATGATTGTGTTTTCACTGTGTGCATGGGAAAAATTCTTTAAATCCAAAACCCAATATACATTTTTTATATAATACATACAATACTTAGCACTTCAGCCGCACCTTCCATCCAAAAATCTTGAATCACTTAACAAAGATGCTTATAACCTCATTTTATATTTAGAAAAAGAGGCCAGAGGGGTTAAACAATTTGCCTAATTACAGAGTTAAACAGGGGTAAATTTTGGCTCAGAATCCAGATATGCTGATGCTTAGTCTCCTGCTCTGACCACTAGAATATGCTGCTTCCCAAGGGAGTCAAAATAGTCTACACCTACAAATATGTGCCGTTATATATTATATATGTCATTAACCATTTAAACTAGAACCACTAACAAAGTGGTTAGATGGGAACTGGCTCAGATCCAGAAGTAACGCTCATATTCCAAGCCAGTATTTCCTAAATTTTTCGCTGTGGTGACCTCTTAAGAGTCAAACTTTCCACCACCCCTGATATTTACTATATAAAAGTAGAGTTAAAAATGTGTAAGTGATAACCTTTTAGCCCAATGGTCCACTCATCTGGGATGTGGGAAACTCAGGTTCAATTCCCCCCTCTGCCTGATGTGGCAAAAACATTTGAATGTATGTCTCCTACACTGCAGGAGAGTGCAATAATCACTGGGCTATGGGATATTCTGAAGCAGGTTTCTCTCAGTCTCTCCTATTGAAGCTGTTCCACTGTGTATAAATGATTAAATTATCAGTGGAGCAGGGACTTGGGTCTCCAACATCCTAGGTGAGTGCCCTATGCACCGGGCTATTAGGTCATTCTCTCTACCTGACCCACTAACTATTCACTGTCATCATGAATGACTATGATGATTAAGAAATTTTTAAAATGAAGAGGGACAAAGGGTGGATGAGATAATATCTTTTATTGGACCAAATTCAGTTGGAGAGAGAGACACAGAGCTCTTCTTCAGGTCTGGAAAAGGAGTTCCCAGCATCACAGCAAAATGCAAGGTGGAACAGATTGTTTAGCATAAGCAGTGAGTATATATTGCAAAGGATCATTCAAAGTAGAATGGCTATTAACATCTCTGCAGTCATAGGACAAGAAGAGGGTGTTAGTGGATTACAGACCGTTGTAATAAACCATAAATCCGGTACGTTATGTATAAAATACAGTTTTTTACTATTTATATACTTGGTTTACTTTCTGCATATCCTCCTGCCTGAACAATGCAAGTCAATTAAGTCATCTTTGTTTTTGCTGAATCAGTTTCACTTTCAGTTACTTAATGCTGCAATTTAATGAGTTTCAAACACAGTAGAGAGAAATTTTGTTTAGAAAGTTACTTTAGTTGGATTTGTTTTTAAATGGTAAAAATTCTAGTTCTCATTCTTTTCAACCAAAATTTAACATTTGGGCTGAATGAGAGTTGACAGTCAACACCCCTTTCACAAGTTTAAGAAAAAATGGGATTTAGCACTTCAGATTACCAACAGTTAGTATTTTATCAGACTTTTAAATATTGTGTTCTAGTTAAGATGCGCCGTATTTCACTGCACAAGTAGTGTTTTGACTCTGTATAAAAGAGCAGCAAAGGGACTTTTTACCATATCTTTGCATGGACTGGAGCTGCCTCAATCTCCTACTAATGTTTCCTTCAACACCAGGTGGGCAATCCACCATATAACATTTGTTCATGATGTGGGCAGATGACAAAGCAGCAACTCAAGAAGTGTCTTGACCATCTCAGAGGTGATCCAGGAAGTGGCAATTCCCCCACTCTGGAATGCCTTCTGACTGTCAAGATAGGTGGATTTTCAGAGGCTTTCAAGCCTCCTTTAAAATGCATGATCTCATCCATCTTAAAATGGCTTTGAGTTACCAACCATCGTTTCCATCCCAGGAGCTGTCAATCCATGCTCATGGAAAAGTTTGACTATACTAAATTGCTAGAAGGGCATAATTTATCATCTGTCTCAATTGGGATTTTTGTGTCCTGGAAGAATTAAGTGAGGCATATTTTATTTAAAAAGAAAATCAGAGTAGTCTATCAAGGAAGAAAAAATTAGGATGTTCTAAGGATGCAATCTCCCCCTGCACCCAGAAGAAAATTTATAAATGCACAACCAAACCTCCAGGAGAACCTTGCATGGAATTGCTGTAGCTAGAACAGATTTATAAAGTAGACAAAGGTGGGAAACCCAGATTGGCAAGTACATTTAATAGTGGGCAAGTTTTCTATCATTTATGAATCAGACCTGTGGAGGGACACTGCCCAGTGTTAAAATCCGTGCCTACAATTCAGCATCATGATAGGAACATAGGAGAATTCATCTTGGATCAAACCTGGAGGTCCATCTGGTCCATTATCTACCTAGGACAGTAACCAGTACCAGATGTTTCAGAGACAGGTACAAGTACCCTGCAAGTAGGCAGATCTGCCCCATAACTTTGGATTTCATCCTGGTTTCTCATCATTAGAGACTGGCTTAACCCTGAAACATGAGATTTAATATCCCTTATGAAATGTTCATTATCAGTTGTAACCCTGGATATTTCTTCTTTTTCTTCTTCAAAGCTTAGCCAAACAGTCGGCCAGATGATCATTCCTATGAAGCCTTAAGGGCTTGAAGGGCCGAGACTCGAACATTGGAACAAACCTGTTGAACCCATGCAGCAGGGGGGTCTGCCTCTGGACCATGTCTATCCTTCAGTTGGTGGAATTTTATCCTGGATGTTACAGGCCACCCAGAGAACGGCATTCACTGGAACATCTTCTGGCATTCTCACTACAAATCCGAAGAGCGTAAGACACCATCTGCAGAAAATGGCCCTGGTAGTCTGCAGACCAGAGCAACCATCATCATCTGCATTACAAATGAAGTCATTCCACTTTTTGCCCAATATACGACGTTGGTATTTTGTGTGGAAAGCTTCCGCTTTGCCCAGTCTGAGCAGCATAGCGTCTGCACTCTGCAACCATACAACAGTATGGAGAGGATACAGCTCAAACAGATCCTGAACTTGGTTGATGTGTGGAGATTATGTTGATTCCATATTTATTGTAAATGATCCATGGGCAGATGCTGCAATGCCAATCTGGTGGAGAGCCACCGTGTGAGAGAGTTAGAGGAACTGGTGAATATAGAACCCAAATGGCAAAAGCCAGAGACTGCTTCGACCCTTTTATTATTCAAAGAGATTGGAGTCGCAGGTAAACCATGTGTATTTCTGATCGCCATATAAATGTCCAGTCCTTTTTGAATTGCTAATATCTTGGTCTTAACAACTTCTTGTGGCAATGAGCTCCTCAGTTTAAGTACACATATGAAACTTATCAGTTTCGATTTACCCACCATTTAATTGAATTGAATTTCTCCTTGTGTTATGAGGAGAGAGGACAGAATATTCCCCTCTGCATATCATTACCAAGCAAACCATGCTAGGAGCTTTAAAAGTAATTTACAGGGAATGATTTATATGAAAAATGTTTGACAAGATGAGCTAGAAGTGGCAGCCTGTCAGCAACTTGACACACAGAAACAAAACAGACTGGGAGCAGGGCACAGAAAAGTTTTTCTCTGGTCTAAAAACAGCATCATCAGGGATTTCCTGTCATTGGCGTTGATATCCAAGACTACTGGCAATAAAACTGATTGGTCAAATGCCTCAGTTGAGTGACAGGTGCTCCAAGCCACACTAATGCAACTGGACCACATCTTCCCTAAGTAATCAGCAACTTCACTTAAGCTATATGCCAGTTCTCTAGAACGTAACCATTTTATCATCTTCCTGCTTTATTAACTTGGTCTTGCTGTTTTAAAGAGTTTTACATCTAATTGAAATGGGATTTGCTAATTAGTGCTTTTTGCAGAAATGTGTAGGTTTAAGCTCTCAAATCTTAATGATTTTCAGAGAGTAATAAAAAAAACACAAGCTTCAAAACTCACCTTCCACTATGTGCTTCTACTACCTAATAATTATGCCAAAACCTGTGCCACTAAAATAAAACTATGGGAGGTTAGATATTGATTTGTAATATATTTCATTTTAATAGCAATTAAGTCACTTTTCTATATCTTAAATAATGAATCCAAATATTTTTCTAGTTTTAATGTGAAATATATAACTGCATGCATTGAGGTGTTCCTTTTAGAAGGGCACATCTTTGAGGCTAAGTAGTCTGGTATGGATACTGGACCACAGTAAAATTCAAGTTATGAGTGTTCCTCTGTTCATCTATCTTTTATGTGAAAGAGAACGTTACATAAAAATAAATGTTATAATAAATTATTAATTTTCAAACAACGTCCCCTTTCATATGAAATATGAATGAATAGAAGAACACTCAGCTTGAATTTTACTGTGGCCCAGTGGCCATACCAGATTACCAAATCTCAACTCTTGCTTTCTAGCCATTGGCTTCAAGCAGTCTCAGGAAAAATGCAAGATGCATTCTACCATTTCTACTCCAATTTCAAATCCCAGGAGGATATTTGCACTAAACTGCCCGGAAACAAAGCTCAGTCTTCTAGTGAGAGAGGAAATTGTAAAAATGTACAGTAAAAATAGAGACAAATTGCAAGGAGCATTACCAGAGGCAAATATGGGTAGTGTAGTCCCTTATCCAGTCTTTTCAGCTTCAGGAGCGAACTTGAAATGTTTTAGCATAATACTGGTTTGTTTGTTTGTTTTAAAACCCTTGCTATTCTGTACACAGTTTTTTCCTTTTGATTTGGCTCATTTGTACCCATTAGGTACAAAACTGCCAGTCATGGAAATGGATTTTAATCCACAGGTGGGCACTAAAGCAATTGTTTCCAAGGAATAGTATTATAAGGAAGTGTTTATTGTATTTTTAGCCATCTTAATGCAGTATAGCATCTTGCTTGCAGGGAGACACAGTTAGCATAAAGCAGCCAACCAGCTCTCCACAAACCACCACTAAATAATCCAGGGATTACAGTTTGAGAATCTGTATCCTAGATTTTTCCAAGGGTCATGCAGGACATAACAATGCAAGGGAAGGATATTATATGCAGGTCAGGATTCTCTTAGCCAAAGAGTCTCCAGCACCTCCTTGCTGTATAAAACCTCATCCTCTCCTCAACTGATGAGACCTGCCTCACCAGTGGCCCCCAAGAAGATCATGTCAAAACCAGAAAGACACCATAGAGGAGCCAGAAGCATCTCTAAGCAGGAAGGCAAGATGGATTAATCTAAACAGTAGCTTCTCATAAATGTAAGTTTTTACAGTAAAGTAAGACAGCAGAGAATGCCAACATATTAGGACAACACAGCAACTTTTGTGATAATTTTTATGGAAAATACACTGTTTGCTTATAAAGTAAACAGAGTGGGTTAAGGTAAAAATAATTTGATATTTCTCTGTTGGGCAGTAGAAATGTTTTTAAACATAAAAACAGAGAAAGGGTGTGAGGCATAAGAATTACTTTTTACCTACATATATTTTCTCAATTTTCCTGCTTGACTCCTGCGTGATAATATGCATTTCCTCCCTATCACCAAGAGATGTAGGAAGGAGAAGAAGCTTCAGGATGCTATCAGCAACATTCAGGCTCATATGGGCACCCTGACGACATCAGTTGTTTTCTTTTTCCACCTACTTGTGTTATCAGAATTGACTAATCAAGCAGATGCATAGAGTAGCAGTGTTTCATCTTTTAGAGAAATTGAACATCTGGGTGTTTTATGAGATCAGGAACTTGGGTACTGCCAATTACCTCAGTGTATAATTTTGTACATTTACTTCATGCTACTAATGCTGAGACATCTTACAACACACCCACTCCATTACAATATAATAATACACAATTACATTAATATTACAATATAATATAATCAGCTTTTCTGCTAATGTGGGCTTCATTTTCAAGAGAAAGTCTTAGGCAGTTTGTACCTACCAGTTATACACAGACTTTTCCCCGAGTGTTAAAAATTAAAACCAGGAGCTGAAGAACTGTGACTAAAAATCCCTTCTCTTCTCAGATGCTGAGTTCTCTCTTATGAAGTTACAATTTCACTAGTTCTCCCATTGCCATAGATTCTTCCAGGATAGATCAAAGTTTAATTTAAAATATTAAAAAAAACCAGGAAAAATCACCTGAAATTTTACAATAGAAAGCTGAAGAAAAATAAGCAGTATTTTTTCCTTGCTTTTCATGGCAGTTTTAAGAAGCACTTCAAACTGCAACAAACAAAAAATAGTTCTGTGCTCAAGGAAACTAAGCAAAGCTACTTTGTAGCATAGCAGGGTTTCAACCATGAAGAATTAGAGATTTTTGTTTTCTTACATACCTCTTCAAAATCATCACTGACCCACAGAGGGATAGGTGTTCCCCAGTATCGGTTCCTGGAAATAGCCCAGTCACGTGCATCTTTCAACCAGTTTCCAAAACGTTTCTCTCTCACAAAATCAGGAACCCTATTATGAAAATTAAAAGCAATTAACTTGTTATTAGATGACTGAAAGGTTTCTTTCACATATGATAGGCGGACATTACATTCATACCTCCATATCACAACTAAAGTGATTTACTTTTTGAAATTTGTGGTAATTGATGTACTTTCAGGTTACTGTGCTGGTCATTTGTAAAGAATTGCATTTATTACTTCTATGACCTTTGGAGAAAAAAAGAATAGTATTGCTTCTTCTCACTCCTTTGTAACGCCAAACGGGCTATGCAAGTGCGAGAATATTATGTTTTATTGTTCATTCTCAAAGCAATTCAATTAATACCCGTGTTAGATTTGACAAAATATATAAAATGTGCCCATGTATGCACATTATACCCATACAAAAGAGAATAATGATATTCACACTTCACTGGATTACCTCCCTTTAGAAAATTACTACTAAAAGTTGAGACATAGAAAAATTATCATCACTCTCTTACAAAAACAATTTTGACGCTGAGAATTCTGATATTGCAGGCTTCCCCTCACCCCTTTTTGGCTAATGCATTAAAATCTTATAATAGGGTTATAACACAACAATTGAAGGTTCAGTTGTACTAGGCAAAGTTGGCACTGTGGGCAGCCGTTTAGTACCTATCATCAACTTCACTCCATGGGTATCACTTGTATCATCATTGCATGAGTTAGAGACTATTCTAGAGCATGAATTCTTGAGAATAAATAAGTCCTGGGTCCACTAACTCTCTTGCCCCCCCAGCACAATTGTCCATGAGTCTCAAATTTAAAAAAAAAAAAATGTAGTGAATGGCAGCACTTTTTAAAGACTTCATTTCTAGCTTAATAGGTTTTAAGAGATGTTAAACTATAAGATCTGAGCATTTGAAATATCTTGGAGATCAATGACAATGTTGAGAACTATACCCTGGCACGACTACTGGGATATGCCAGCTAACCTGACAGTTTGGTTAACAGCTGATTATTCACATTCTCTGCACAGTCCAAGGTCACAGCCTGCTGTATTTCTTAAAAAATAAAACAAAAAACCCAGTTATTTACTTTCTTGTAACAGTTGTTCTTCATGCTGTGTTGCCCAGGTCCATTCCACTGTAGGAGTGTGCACACATACAGTGAAATGGACATATGCAATCAACCAAAGAAGAACTTGTGTATTTTCCAGTTCTTTAGTAAAAGCACACATTTTAAAAGGATTAGTTTTCACAGATATAAGCACCTATACACAATTTTTTTAAAACTGCATGCTAAAGCTTGATATAAAGAAAACCCTTCAGGCCTGGAGAGAGCTTGTTTGTGAAGTATGGGATTCACTTGCATAACTCATGTGAGGCTTTACAGCTGTGTACAAACACAGTTATAGCTGAAGAGAATTTTAAGATGTAATGTGTTTAATTCAATCCAGTGACTATATAATGTACTAGAAAAAAGTGATGGCTTGAGGTCAATAGCATATTACTTTCATGCCTACAGTAACATTTAAAAAGTCACAGAACATAAAAGAAGTGGTGGCTTGTAGGAAGCAGCCTTGGGAACTTAATTTAAAATTCATTATGCATATTCCTTAGGAAGTCAGAGCATATTTTTTGAAGTTTCACTGAACAGCAAGGCACTACCACATTTTCAGGCCCTGTATTGCCATAGGGTCATAATCGTTACTGAGATTGTGCTATATTACTTTAAGCCAATGTCCCAGATACACAAATAAGAATGTACAAAATCATAAAGTCTTGCTCTTTTTTGTTACTGTTGATACTGTTCTAATAAATTAGTGCTTTAAAAAATTTGACCATTTTTAAGCAAGGACACTGTGTAACTGGTCATTGGACAAATTATTTTTGGACTGGTCAAAAGCTAAACAGTCTCACCAATCAGCTGATCATTCTGCCAGCTGGTTCTCTGTCCCTTTACTTGATTTCAATAGAAATAACTACTGATTTTTCAGCTTGACATGACTGGTTTTTCTGTATATCAGAAAACATCAAGAGCACCTTTTACTTAGAACTTTTACTAGAATGGGTGAAGTGAACACTAAATATTACAAACAGTATCTATACAAATATTTGCTCATTGTGTTGCAGGTAACAGCAACAGCCTCTGAGTTAATTTTCCAAAGCTTGCTTCCCAGCCTGCCGGCCACACATCATGCTCTTCCAATCACTAAACAGAAAGAAGATCCTCAATGTTCTTCCTGTAGTTCCAGAAGAAAAATCAAGACTATCTGTCCAAGATACCCATCCCCCTTCCTAAATAGCCCATCACTGCATTCCCCAAAAACTCAAGTCCTTCTACTGTTAATCCTGACGTTAGCAGGAGACCATGTTCTTTTACCAGCATCTTGGGGAGGGAGGGAAAAAGGTCACTTCATTTGTCTTCTAGAAAGACCAGCTCCTTCCACTTCATTCTGCAGCAGTGGGAATGGGAACTCTCTTCCCAGTTCTGTTGTTGTGCTGCCATTCCTGTGCTTCATCCATCAATGTTCTCTATCCTTAATCCATTTTCCTATCCATGCTCTCAATTTGTCTTGTAAATTAAACTGTGGGTTACCAGTCTGGTATCATGAAAAAAAAATACCTTTACCACTATCTAGATTGCAAAAGATTTTTGGCTTGCCTACACCATTCATTACTGTTCAAGAGTGTCAGATATAAAGCTACTATAATCATCTCTGGTACAGTTATGTACGCAGCTAAAACAGCCCTTCTATAGGCAATGAATGATTTGCCAATGTATGGATACTAACATGGGTGCATTGTCACTGCACTCATGGCTCAACTATTTGGCAGCTTTCAATCAGGCCAATCGCTTAAACATCTTGACGTGTTAGTATGAAATGATACGTACAGTACCTTTTGACATGCTTAATACTGACGCTTTTCACAGGCAACAGAGTAACAAGCTTTTTGCTGCACCTCAGCCTATACATCTGTATGTGGAGAAGTCCTTTAGCTTAGAAACAAATTTTAGCTGTATGCTGGTAACTGTCAGATATTCCTGATGTCTGGTGTATAAGGAGGATGGTGCAATAGCCAGGTACATCACACCCTATCTAATGACAGATAGTGCAGGAATAGAATAGCTTACAAATGGTCACGCTGCAGTTTGAATTTGATTTCAGTTAAACCTCATCAAATAACTCAATGACAGCCTGGGTCCTACAAATGATCCAGCTGCACTTTCTCAAATGGTGCCATTTGCTGGAAGCAGGTCTGGATTTCCCAAACATCCATTAATTTCATATTCATTTTTGACCTTCAGATTTGTCTTTCAGACTGCTGTTAGAACTTCATATTTCTTTCTAAGCATTTAGCAAGGTTAAGGAGACTGTTGTCTCAGCAAGATACAAAGCTCTTGATTCATGCCTTTAGAGCATCAATGTTTGGTAACAGCAATTTCTACACTCTTGGCATCCCAGTGCCACTGCCATTGGCTCTGTCAGTGCACTAAATAAACTTCTACTTGTACAAAATTCACTAGTTTAAGTGCTCAGAAGCAACTGAATAAACACTATGACTTTTAGTCAAAGGAAATTTTTAAGATACGAAGATTTTGGGTAGATATGCTTCAATTCATTACTAAATCCAAAATTAAAACTGGGCTCTCAAATCCTTTGCTTTAATAGGTTCAAATTGCTGAAAAATTAATTTTTCCAGCTATCACGTACTTTTTTTGACCATTTGTTTTCTCTGTTCAGTATCTTCATCAATGATTTAGATAATGGCGTAGAGAGTACACTTATAAATTTTGCTGAGGATACCAAGCTGGGAGGGGTTGCAAGTGCTTTGGAGGACAGGATTAAAATTCAAAATGATCTGGACAAACTGGAGAATTGGTCTGAAGTAAATAGGATGAAACTCAATAAGGACAAATGCAAAGTATTCCACTTAGGAAGGAACAATCAGGTGCACAGAAACAAAATGGGAAATGACTCCCTAGGAAAGAATACTGCAGAAGGGATCTGGGAGTCATAGTGGATCACAAGCTAAATACGAGTCAGTGTCACACTGTTGCAAAAAAGCAAACATCATTCTGGAATGTATTATCAGGAGTGTTGTAAGCAAGACTCGAGAAGTAATTCTTCTACTTTACTCCACACTGATTAGGCCTCAACTGGAATAGTGTGTCCAGTTCTGGGTGACACATTTCAGGAAAGATGTGGACATACTGGAGAAAGACCAGAGAAGAATAACAAAAACGATTAAAGGTCTAGAAAACATAAGCTATAAGGGAAGATTGAAAAAACTGGGTTTGTTTAGTCTGGAGAAGAGAAGATTGAGGGGGGGACATGACAACAGTTCTTAAGTACATAAAAGGTTGTTACAAGGAGGAGGGAGAAAAATTGTTTTCCTTACCTCTGAGGACAGGACAAGAAGCAATAGGCTTAAATTGCAGCAAGGGAGGTTTAGGTTGGACATTAGGAAAAACTTCCTAATTGTCAGTGTAGTTAAGCACTGGAATCAATTGCCCAGGGAGGCTGTAGAATCTACATCACTGGAGAGTATGTCTTCACTGCCATGGCAGCAGGAATCGATGCAGCAGCATCAATAGAGCGGGTCTGTGTAGACCCACTCAGTCGACTGGAGAGCGCTTTCCAGTCAACTCTATTAATCCACCTCCCCAAAAGGAGTAAGGCTGTGTTGATGGGAAGGCTTCTCCCACTGACGAAGTGCCATGACGATACAGCGCTACATGAACGCAAGTATATCGACGGGAGATATGCAAGCTATGTTATGTAGCTTGCGTATCTCTTATCGACTGCCATCGCCCGTGTAGCTCAAGCTGGAGATTTTTAAGAGCAGGTTAGACAAACACCTGTCATGGATGATCTAGATAATGCTTGGTCCTGCCATAAATGCAGCATGCCATAGATGACGTCATGAGGTTCCTTCCAGTCCTACTATTCTATGAGTAGGCTTTTCTCCAGTGAAATTTTAATTCAGGCTTCTGCAAGAAGGTTCTGTGGAAACCAGATATACTCTCCTTCAAACTTTCATTGTGAACTACTATTTTTCTTTGTCTGACCCATCCTTTACCCAAGTTAATAATCTAATGCCAAAATTCAAGCTGGCAAAAAGCAAGACATAAGGTCCAATGGGATATAGAGTCCTTCAAACAGGATCATTGTCAGTCAAGTTCTACATGAAAATTGTTCTCCCTGTCCCTCAAATCTAAATACTGTAGTGTTTAAGATCTGCAGAGTCTAAGCTTGTGTGACTAAGTGCAGGATGGGAAGGAGGGCAGAGAGTGGTTCCAGACCTCTGTATTAACAGAGAAATAATTAACTCATTGCTGCTGATCTGGTCAGCGTTTGCAACCCCATTCAGAAACATTCTGGAAAATAATACTGGTAAGAATCAGTAATGGTACTTTCTAATGTAACATGTTATTTATTTTCGAAATTGATGGGCAGGGGTAAGAAATATAAAGGAGTACATAATGATTAAATAAAAATGATTGACAGGAAAGACTAAGACAGCTGTTCCTTTTTCACAAGTCTACTTTGAAGTATTTCTACAGTGCTAATACTGTAATTCTAAATATTGATTTAAACTCATTCTGCTCCAGAGCTCATATGTGCACTGCATCATTAAAGGAGTTGCCACACCTTTTTCCATTTCTTCCTCCCAGCGTGAGATATAGGACTACTGTCTCAACACTATTATTTCCACGTCTTGCTGTAGACAACAGTGTAAATATTTATTATTTAAGTAAATAGTACTGTCAAATACTGCTATAGCAGAAATATCATGTACCCTACCATCAAAACAAGTTTAACTGTTAGCTAAAATTTTGTCTGACTATATAGCTGTAAGTACATTATATATTTAACATATACTAATTCTTTTTCATCCTATATTTTCTTCATCAACTATTTTTTATTCACGACATTCTTCTGAAAGCCACTGTAGCTCAGCTATAATTCATCAAGTATCACTTGATAAATTTCTAATGATTAAAAGAAGCCTCTTGGGTTATGAACTATTTTTAAAACATAAATTTTTTAAATCCTGAAACTTAGTGCAACAGCTGAACATTTAACCATCCACTATTTTAAGAGTTAGAGGAAAAAAGAGAATTACCTTAACTAGAATGAGAAAGATGGCATGATGGAGGAGTAAGCTAGTGCACTAGTTTTTTTCCTCTTCTACAAGCTCAAATCGTAGCTTAGGTCTCAAAAGTGAATTTGTTTCACCTTATCCAGAGCCCAAAACTAACTTGCTCTTTGACATAATTGGAATTCTCTCTTCAAGTAAATCATAAAACCAGAAACCAATATGGTTGCTGCAGATCACAAGTAAGTTTTATTAGTGGAGGGGCAAGTAGAATCTAATAAATACCACTAGACCCTCAATTTCAAACACCAAGATTTCCTCAAAATCTAAACACATTTTGGTTGAAAAATTAGTTTGAACTTAGTATAACATTTACAATTACTGTATTTTTTAAACATGCATCTAGACCTTAAAAACCTAGAATCTTAAATCTCCTTTATGTTAATTTATCCTACAATAACCAATTCTCAATGTGCCACAAATTAATTTTTAATTGTTTTAATTCAAGGAGAAAAATAAGTGAATTCCCATGACGTTGACAGTTTAATTAGCTCCAATACTATATCATAGATCTAATTTAGCCTGCTAGCAAGGGACTGATAAAGACAAAAAAAAAAAAAAAAATCAACAGTTTGCAAAGACATGCAGAGTCTCTCCCTTCCAACTCATGGAAGTTTATTATAATAGTCCACATGCAGTCTACCCTCCACAAAGAGTTAGAGTCATCTCAGTTAAAAAAACTGCATTCTGCCCTATTAATTTTTAAAATTAATAATATTTTCAGTTTTTTTTGTATGGTAATATTTTCCTTTGCTCTCCTATTCTGTTTCTCGTAGCAACAAACACTTTAGAGTGAGACTGCAATGCTGCTGCTGCAGAATGCATCACATCCATACTCTGTCAGTGGTATATAACAGCTTGACAAGTCCAAATTAATTTAATCTTTATCCACTCATTTTATATAAAGCACACACACAAGCAAGCCTCTCAAAAGATTTTTTACCTTGCATGATGCAGGCATTACGCTAATGACTATTAACATCCTAATCCGGCCAAAGATGTTGAAAAAATTGCACTCTCAAGTCTAACCTTACACTTACTGAAATAAAACCTTCACTCTATTGCTATTATTTCCACACCATTTTCTTTAAATGTTTTGACCTTGCAAGGCAGAAGTATGTTATACTGGACTACAAATTAATTAGCCTGTTTCAACACATATACAATAATATTTCTACAGACTTATAAAAGGACAGACATTCAACATAATGTATTTATTGATCATTTAGTGAATTAAATGGGACTTGGAGTTAAAGGAGGTTAGTGCATTAGTCTTCTACAACTAAAATCTTAATTTCAAATGATCTTTTAATTGGCAAGTGACAAGGAGTTTTTTGTGGTCCCTTCACGGGTGTATTTGTGCCACAAATTACCACCATTGGTAGTCTCTGCTGAAGAGTCCTTGAGCAGGAATAGCAGACATAGTCCATCAGAATCAAAGTGCATGACAGGACTGCTAGAAAAGACCTTAAATTACTCTTAACTACACTAAGTCTGATTTACCTCTCACTTACATTGTGCTAAATCAACACAAACATGGAATTACTTTTGCAGTGGTTTTATTTCACATCCCAGGCCGCATGAAAAAATGAAGTTTGTGTACTTCCCAGTAAATGCTACCATCTAGTGCTGGACTTTGTTATATGCTTCGTCAATTGTGGATCCCTAAAGGAAACCTAATTTGCATTCAGATTACATGAACCACAAGAAATATGCGGTCATACAGGCAAAAAATTACAACTCCACGACCATATTAAAAAAATAGGGAGTTACAGGTTAAAAAAAAGTCTCTACTTATGATAAATAAAAGAAATATAACTTTTACATTTAAAATTAAACAGTTTACATAGGGAAAAAAATCCATTTGTTATAATTAACTAAAGCTTCACTGGATAGACAGCAAAAAAGGACTTACAGAATTAATTTTATTGCTAGAAATCCAACAAGGTTTAGTAAAACCCTTCGAGTTAAATCAATGGATGGCTTCCCAGGTTTATCTTTCTCATCCATAAAAACAAACTGCTATCTTTTCAAATATTAAATATCAAATTGACAGTGAAAGTTAAATTTGCAACAAGTACATCTGCAAAATTCGTAAGTCAAAAAGTACAAAACCAGTATAGTTACAGAAACATACAATCACACTCACAGGGCCAGATCCTCAGCTAGCGCAAGTGAGCCCAGACTCCATTTGTACCAGCTAATGATCTGGTCCACAGTATGTTTGATTATTACAGTAATTAAGTTTATATACAGCATAAACACTAATTATCAAACATACCAGGCATTATGAGCATGAAAAGTAATTATTGTTAGAACCTTAACATTCCCTTTCTGCTTATAACATTGCAAAATGATCAATCTAGATTTTTCCACTAGATTTGATAGATGATGGGGTTGTTTTCAAAAAGGAAAAAAAGATGACTGATTCCTTGCTTTTAATTGGGGATGAGATGGAGGGGAAAAAGTAAGAACTGGCTGATCAGTCTTCTCTCAAAACGTCCCATGATCTAATGCTTTGTGCAATCAGGCCTTCTGCAAGTGGGAAATGTAACAGAAGGTTAGGATAGCCCAGGAAAAGATCACAAGACCTGCTTCCTGAAACATCTACCTCCCTTATACACAGCAAGTTCCCATATGTTTGGTGATGACTCTCCTGGGCCAACAACCATCTTCGGCATCTCGCACCTACAGGCTTGTGTGATTTCTGGGACCTAAAACCTTATGCATTTGGATTTAACATATGATTGTATCACACATTTTAAATTCAGACTGTGGAAAAAAGGTCACTATCTAAGAGAACATGAAAGCTGACAAGGGTTGGAACAACCCAAGTTAAAAGATTCTCAGAAGGCTAACAATGCCTGAGTGCTTTAACAGCCTTTTACAAAGGTATATGCTTAGAGCTGAACACATGCGCAGTGAAAAATGGAAATGTGGGAAATTCACACTGGAAAAACTGGAAACTAACCTGGAAAGCCTAGTTCATTCATTCACTACAGAATTTTCAAAAACTAAACTTGATTGAAAACCAGCATTTCTCAAAATCAACAGAGCAAGGGCTCACTGAAGATTAACATGTCAGCCATGAATACCAACTTCTTTATTACAGTGAATGAACGTTCACAGTTCATAGTCTTTAAGAGATGGAGGGGTCCTTCCGAAAGGTTTAAAAATAAAATTGAGTCACTTATTCTCTTTTGCATCTGTCAGTCTCTCCTTCTATCATACCTCATTTTCCACCTATGATAGCAGCTTTTACTCTATATCTAAAGAATGTCTGATCTGTAAGTTGGTGGAAGAGGTAGAGTTTTTGATAACTTTGTCACATGGGGACCCTTTGGCCAAACTTAATTGCAGTAGTACTAGCAGGTGGAGCAAGGGTGAGGAAAGGGAGACTTCTTAAAAACTGAAATTTACATGCAACAGCTGACTCTGCATCTCTTATTTCACCAGCTTTATCAATATATGAGCATCAAACTCCAGGGGGAGAGAAGAGTAAAACAATTTATTATTTTATTTCCAGGCTTTTCTACAGTCCTCATCAACTCAAATATAAATTATGCAGACTTCCAACTCCTGTGTGAGGTAGAGAAGTATTATCCCTCTTTTACAGATGGGGAAACAAAGCAACAAGATTAAGTGATTAGTCCAAGGTTACAACATGAAGTGTAATTCCAGCAATTTTAGTCTTGGATATGAACATATGATGGTTTAATATAGGCTCAGAGAGATTCTCTCTCTTTTCTAGGAAAAGTACATGAAGCAGAGTCTTAGGTAAGAGACGGTAGCTTATCAAGGTATCAAGGTATCACAGGGTATCAAGGCTACTGGATTTTGTTTGTCAGTTCTGACCCACTTGCTTCAACACCTTTGGCAAGTCCGTACTTCTACCTCTAGCTATAAAATGGGTCGAAAACCAATTTAAGTCATAGGAGATTGAGAGGCTTTTTTTGTAAAGCTCTGAGCTTCTACTTAACTTCAAAGTATTACTGCTCCATTTGCTCATGCATTCCTTTAAGATATCACTAGCTCATTTTTCAAAATGAAGACAGTTGCTAGCTTTAAAACCATGCCTGTTCAAAAATGTATTAGTGGTAAGTTAACTCATTAAAAAACTAATTAGGAATTCAATTAGGTTATAAAATTTGTCAAACTATGTTTAAAATTTAATCTATTTCATCAAAAGCAATATCTATAAGAAGAGAGAGATTATTCTTAAGGGACAATATTCTTAAGCCATTTTTTGTATTAAAAAAGCAATGCAGTCATAAAACTCATTTGCAAAGGTTAATACTGCCCAAAAGGCATGCATATGCAGTTTTCCTCTTTTTAGGAGACGCTGAAGCCGTCAAGAACCCAAATCTGAATAAAAAAAGTTAAGTCCTAACTCCCAAGACCTTATCAAAATGGTCAATTCACTTCAACACAAAGTGCCTGGTTTTGAGACATGCTAAGTACCCACAACTGAACTCATCGGGAAATGACTTCACCACCTCTAAATGAAACCCCAAGACTGTGGTACACATAGGTGAAAGTTATGGTACACAGAAGGGAAACATTTTCACTGAGCAGTCTTTTGGATATACTATACTATATATACTATATCTTGGGATCCCTTTAAATTATATTTTATGAAATCATATGCTAGAGAAATTAACAATTTTATAAGACATTCATAAAAAAAACAAGCTTCCCTGTGTCAGTGAAACAACAAAAAATGAGATTATCCCAATCCATAAAACATCACTGGTTTTACACAAAGTTGTTTTTGTTTTTGTTTTTTTAAAAGGCGTTCAGTTAAATCATGACATGTGTGTTGTCTGAACAGGCAATTTTTCCCAAATAAGACAAACCACTTTCTTTTTATTATTAAGAGTTATGAATATTGCAAAATAACATAGGGAAGACAGAAGCTTTTTTAAAAAATGACTGTCATACTTGCCATCAGTGTCTTATACTAGTAATACATGCCTGACTTTTCTACAATTGTCTACATTTGGGTTGAAGTTTATCCCCAGTGCAAAAGATGTACACAACGCTGTAGACATCATTTAAATCCTTAATATGATGATTAAGTAGAAATCAATTGCAGATCCCCTCACTCAGAATGAATGAATGTCACCCTTGATGGACAGTCTTAAATTCTACCTCTAAATGCCCTCCCCATAACAAGATTAAAAGCCCATAAAATAGATCTTGTTTTTAACTACTGGAACACTCCTTTTCCTTATTCCTTTTAACTACTGGAACACTCCTTTTCCTTATCAGGCAAACAAACATGTATACTCATTCTTAGTCACCAGAACAGTAAAAACTTCTGGTAAAATCGAACAGGAGCAGAGGGCAAACACTTTTACCCCCTCCTTCCATGATTTTCCCAAAAGTAGAACAGCAGTATGCTCTGCTACTAAAAACTGAAAGCAATACTAGTATAGAACCGCCTTCTAAATCCAAGCTGTTCATTTGCTTATTGCACACTTAATGAGTCACCTTGGAAGCATTTTAGATAATCTACATCAAGGAGCTGCTTAATTTCTCTCCTGTCAATTAATTTTCACAGCAAGCATATCATTTAAAAAAAAAAAAAAAAATCTTCTATGCAGGCTGAATTGCATAAGATCTTTTTTGGTGAGGAGAGGAGGGATCTTAATTCTGCTAAAAAGGAGCATAGTGACGGCAGACATTAATTTAAGCCACCCCTCAGACCTGGCTGCAGTTTGAGAGTCCCAGAGCATACAGTACTAAAGCCTTCACTCTGAGTTGTCTGGGCATTTAAAACACAAGTGAAGTAGCACCATGTATACCAAAAAGGTTCTCTATTCTCCTCATCCCCTCTTGCCCGCACAACCTCCATTTCTAATGGTACATTTTCTCCTGACTTCCCTTTTCCTCTCCATCTCCTTATCATGGACTCATACTGGGATGGAGGAAGAAGGAAGGTAGGCACTGGGAAAATCTTTGGAAAATTAAATGCTGTATCAGTGCATGGAATTACAGACCTGAGCGCTGTCAGCACACAGTTGAATCACAAAGCCTCAGCCTCTCATAATGGGTGCCATCTCCAATAATTCCCTCATCTGTTGTCTCTTCAATAAAGCATTCGCTACTTATAATACATTGGTATTTAATAATATTTTCATGTAAGGCATTCATTTTATATGTTAAAAGTATCATTTGGTTTATTTGCCATCAATACCCATTTTTAACCAAACATATATCATTCAGTGTGTTTTTATATGATCACAGAGTTGTCACTTTGCTTCTTAAGATTTTTAAACTGCATAATTAGGACAAACAACTGTAACTCTGCAAAGTAAGGACAATATGCAGGCAATTGCCTAAAAATCAATTTAAACTGATTTTGAACCATAAACATATTTATTTATTCATAATCATATGGTTATTGCATAGTGTTAATATAGGACACAGTTAAGGTTGTTTCAGTGCACTAATGGTGCATTTCCATGCCTTAACATGTTCAATTTCTTTTAAGTTTAACCTTTATTCTGAATTTCCTTGGTTGGGGATAACTGCAGTATCCCTGTAATCTATTTTACCCCAAATTACTGATTGGTACTCAATCTTAAATTCATCTAAAAGTAGTTTTTGTTTGGAAATGTATATGTGGGTCAAAACACATGGGTATTTCAGACATCTGAGAGATTAAATATATTTAGGTGGGGTTTGACTTCTGTCCAATTAAACAGGTTATTTAATAGTGCCAGGAGCACTGCCTCAATCTTAGGTCCCAATTTGAAGCCTTTATGAAATTGGTGGTTGGTCTATCCTGGAGAGCTGATCACTACCACCGTCTCAATAACTTTGTGCTCCAGAAGGATAAAATGGAAACAAGCCAGTAATTATCACAGCATATTAATAAGCAGAATATAAAATAAATAATATTTATATGCAAGATATATTACCAGTAGCATTGACCATTATTCTCCAACAGCTTCTCCACCATGTGCTCTACTCTTACAAACCAGCTTGGTACAGCTTTGTAAATTAGAGGGGTATCTGATCTGTAAGAAAAGAATGCACAAACAGGTTCACATATTTTTACCTAGCAAACAATATTGTTACATACCATCTTCCTATCTCCACACCCAAATACTTCAATACTCAATATTTTAGTTAATGTATTGACAGATGAATTTTTGCACACAGACACACACTTGTTAGGAATTATTGTACTTAGTCAATTTATTTTTATAACAGTTCCATATTTTCAAAACCCACAGCAAAATGTAGCATGTTTAGTTCTCTAAAACAAACAAGAAAACTATATTTATGGGAGTTTAATTGTATATTCCTACACATACTGTATTTTGCATCCGACTGATGTGTATCAGTGCTGATTTTAATGTGAAAATAAATCAAGTCTAAATGCTTAAGCCTTCCAACTGAATTTATGCTGTAGCACTTCTTACCACATATAGCAGGGGTGGCCAACCCGCGGCTCGCGAGCCACATGCGGCTCTTTGCTTATATAAATGCGGCTCGCGAGCCGCAAGCTGCTCTTTGCATGTGGCTCTTTGAGTCCGAAATTGACCAGCTGTCATGAGGCAGAGGGTAAGAGAAGTTAAATTGACCAGCTGCTGCAGAAATTGACACATCAGTGTGAATTTTTGGGGGAGGGTAAGAGAGGTGTGGCTCTTTGCGAAATCTACATCTATTTTTTGACTCTTGGTCTCTGACTGGTTGGAGACCCCTGACATATAGAATCAACCTGAAATGTTATTATGCAAACATGTTTATTTAGGCATATATTTCCATTGGCAGTTTTAAATACTAAAAAAAAATAAAGAACATTTTAAAAATCCATACTTAGATTCATAAAGTTTAAGGCCAGTCTGATATCTTGTCACATATTACAAGCCATTAAATTATATCCAGTTAACCCTGTACTGAGCCCAATAATTGTGTTTAACTGAAACGTATCTTTCAGAAAAGCATCCCGTCTTGAAGACTTCAAAAAGAGAACCCACCACTTCTCTTGGGAGTTAGTTCCAGTGGCTGACCACCTTTACTTTTAAAAATGTGTGTGTTATTTCCAATCTGAATTTGTCTAGCTTCAGCTTGAAACTACTGGTTCTTGTTATGTCTTTCTCCGGTAGATTAAAGAGTCCTTTAATTCCCAGTATCTTTTCTCAGGAAAGGTACTTCTACACCAAGTCATTTTTCATGCTTCTTTTTGATAAAGCATTTCATCTGTTTATCTTAAGTTTCTCACTGTATGGCATTTATTCTCTTCAGCTCTTGAATTATTTTTCTAACTCTTCTGCATCCTCTAATTTTCAACTTTAAAATGTGAAGAGCAAAACTGTACTCAATATTCCAATACATACACTGCCATACACCAATGGCATATATACAGAGACTAAGGCCTGGTCTACACTGGTGGCTTAATTCGAATTAAAGTCCCTTAATTCAAATTAATTACTCCCACATCTACACTTGCGCATTGTTAATTTGAATTAAGGAGCCTTTAAAATCGAATTAATAAAAACACCTCTGCAAGTGGATTAGCGCCTGAAGCGCATCAGTTAATTCGCATTAGTGTGAATGTGGACGCAATGGGACTAAATTCAAATTAATTGGCCTCCGGACTGTATCCCATGATGCCCCATTTCAGTACCCTCCCCCAAAGCAGCCCCTGGAAGATTTGAATCTTCATTTCCTGTAGTTGCCAGCGTGGAGAGAACTTTCCCATTGTTCTCAGCATGGCTACTGCAAAGCCCAAATGTGCTCCAGCATGGAGCAGACCAGAAGTCTTATACCTTATCAGACTGTGGGGTGAGGAGTCAGTTCTGTCTCAGCTATGAGCCAGCAAAAGGAATCTGAATATTTATGGGAAGATATCCCAGGGCATGCTGGAGAAAGGATACCACAGGGAGGCTTATCAATCCAGAGTCAAGATCAAGAAACTTAGGCAGCCTTATCAGAAAGCCAGGGAAGCTAACAGCCGCTCTGGGTCCTCTCCCAAAACATGCAGGTTCTATGATGAGGTGCATGCTATTCTTGGGGGCGATCCCACCACTATGCCCCCACGCTGCATTCATACCTCCTCTGCTTTTCAGTCCATGAACAATGAGGATGAATCCCTGGAAGAGGAGAAGGAGAGTCTAGAGAGCAGGGAGTATGAGAACAGGGTGTCCGTTCGCCCAGAAACACAGGAGTTATTCTTGACCCCCGAGCAGGCCAGCAGCACACAGGACAGCACAAATGATCCCGTGGAAGGCACATCTGGTGAGTTTTCTTTCTTATTAGCATTGGTGTCTTTGTACATAGAGTGTGTGTGTGGGGGAGGAGGGCAGGGAGGGGTACACGAGAGGGATATCAGGCGTTTTGTTGCCTGTACTGGGTGATAACCCAGGTCTCAGTTACTGTATGTGTTGAGAGACACTAGGTGTAACATCACTTGTTATAACATGGGAAATGTTATATATGTAATCTGTGATCCCTCCCCTGATTTTCTCTGCAATCAAGGAAGGCAGACTCTTGGCTTCCTGCATTTTAAGCCTTGTCCTCCCAGACCACCATGATGATCTCTGCAGGGGCTTGTAATACAGGCAGAGAGAGGACATCATCTCCTAGATGCATTGTTTCATGGACCACTTTGTTTCATTGGCTAAATATTTAAATTGCATCTAGCAAATGATTTAATGTAACATTGGGAGCACTTTATTCTGAATTCTACTTGTTGCAACACTGTTTCACTGAGTCCTGTTTCAAATAGTTACATTTCTATCACTGTGTTCACTAATCTAACTATGTGTCCCCTGTCATTTTTCTTTCGTTCTGTAGACACCTCTGCTCTGGACCGACCCTTAAAAAATGAAGCGGACAGACTGTCTCAGATTAGAAAAAAAGGGGGGGAGGGTGGGGGAGATGATATGTTTTCAGAGCTCATGATGGCCTCAGCATCAGCAGAGACAGAGCAAAGAGCATGGAGACAGACCTTGACCCAGAGCATGGACAGGGTCATGGAGACTCAGACAAATGCAGGAGAATGAGAACCTCCGCTGTGGTGCTGCGCTCAAAGTCCCGTGGTACCAGTCAGACATGCTCAGGCGTCTTGTGGCTCTTCATGAGCAGAGGCAGAACACAGTCCCTCTGCAGCCCCTCCACAATGCTCCTGAACCGAGAGCTATGCCGCCCTCCATGTCCCCCGCCTCCACGAGGTCTTGTGGTAGATTGTCCAGGATGCAGCCACTGCTCTCCTCCACCACAACAAGCTGCCACCCTACCCCTGGAGACAGTGAATGAACCATCACCCCCACCGCCTCCCCCATTCTCCCATGACTTGAATGTAAAGAAATAAAGTTTTGCAGTGTTCAAAAATGTTTTTTAATAAAATGTTATATTGTTCAGGAGGGATTTGTCGGACACAGATATCAAAGGGGGAATGGGAGGGGAGGGATCATCAAAAGGCAAACAACATACTTGAACAGAAAATCAGTCCTGCATCTCATTGCAGAACCTTGTTTTCAAAGCTTCCCAATGCAAAGCACTCCACGGTTAGCTCTCCACGTAGTGCTGGCACCTGCCTGCTCATAATTGGCGGCCAGTCTTTCTGCCTCCACACCCCAACCCTAGGGGAACCTTTCCCCCTTAGCTTCACAGACATTATGAAGAACACAGCACACAGATATCACAGAAGGGAGGTACTTCTCACTCATGTCCAGCCTAGTGAGGAGACTCCTCCATCTACCCTTTAAACGCCCAAAGGCACATTCTACAACTGCTTAACCTCTTATTAAAACACTCCTTGTCACTGTCAAGGTGGCTGGTGTAGGGCTTCATTAGCCAAGGGAGCAAGGGGTAAGCAGGATCCCCCAGGATCACTATGAGCATTTCCACACCCCCAATGTCAATTTTTTGGTCAGGGAAGAAAGTGCCTGCCTGCATCTTACAGAACAGCACCGAGTTATGAAATACACAAGCGTCATGCACCTTCCCAGACCACCCCACATTG
The DNA here is from genome assembly GCF_026122565.2 of Emydura macquarii macquarii. NCBI lineage: Eukaryota > Metazoa > Chordata > Testudines > Chelidae > Emydura > Emydura macquarii. The sequence continues at coordinate 4,088,249 of NW_027132983.1, read as the reverse complement.
ATGTCTGTGAAATGACCCCTGTGATCCACAAGCCCCTGCAGGACCATGGAAAAGTACCCCTTGCGGTTTATGTTCTCCGTTGCCAGGTGTGCAGGTGCCAAGATGGAGATGTGAGTCCCATCAATGGCCCCCCCACATTTTGGAAAACCCATCGTGGCAAACCCCTCCACTATGTCCTGCACACTTCCCAAAGTCACTAGCCTTCTTAGAAGAAGTCTATTGATGGCACTGCATACTTGAATCACAGCAGCTCCCACTGTAGATTTACCAACTCCAAATTGATTCCTAACAGAGTGGTAACAGTCAGGGGTTGCCAGCTTCCACAGAGCGATAGCGACTCTCTTCTGCACCGTCATAGCTTGTCTCAATTAAATGCCCAGCAAGCCCTTTGCAGTTTGTCCCTTTAAGGGTTTGAAAATTTCACACACCCCCTCTCCCAGTGTGGTGAATGCCTTTTAAATGCCAGCAGTGAGAGGAAATTTTTTGCTACATTGTTTCAGTGGCCAATCATGGAAATTGATACTTTCCTAAGAGTTTATTCACAGTGCTAAATGTGGATACATTATATCATGCTTTCCATTAGTGAAATGGAAACATTTGTATCACTGTATTAATATACTAACTGACTCCATTGTTATCTATCTTTCATTCTAGAGACACTTCCGTGGAGGGAAAAATAATAGGCAAGCAATATACATGGGGTGGAAGGGGGAGCATAAAAGGCAAACAGCATACAGTTCTAAAGTAATCCAGGATAAGCTGCGATGTATTTGTCATGGTCAAAATGAGAGGATAGTTCAGCTGGCTCCATGTGCCTGCAGCAATGGCGATTGGTGGAGTAAAAAAACAGCATGAAAATCCTTTTCCTGTTTGCTTGGGGGTGGGGGAAGAGGGTGGGGGAAGTAGCGCTGCATCCTGGGACGATGACACTCGTCACAACAGCCTCTATGGTTAGTTGCACTGTGGGATAGCTTCCCACATTGCACTGCTTTCTAATTTGAATTAAGGCTGGTCAGTGTGGATGCAAGAAACCAGCACAAACACTGTAGTGTGGACAGTCTGCAGCGCTTTCTACAAATTGCTTTCTGACATTCAAATTAAGCTGATTCCAATTAGTGCTGCAATGTAGACATAGCCTTAAATACCTCCCCATTCCTACTCATTAATCCCTGTTTCTACATAGTATACGCTATTAACTCAGAATCCAACTTTAATTTAAAAAATTATTTAAAATTTCCATTTTTCATTAACAAAAAACTCAGGCTTGGTTGTACAGGATTATATTTCAGTCCATTTGCAGTTTTGATGAACACTATGGGTTCAATCATGCCTTAGCTAAAGATTTCTTATTTTAACAGTAAAACACTTCTTCCAAGATTCTGGAACCAAAGGTTAGGGCCATGATTCTCTCAAGAGACTAAAGATTTCTGAGACACCAGCTTCAGGCACCTAAAGGAGCCTGACTTTCAGAGAATGGATACTCAGCATTCATTAAAAAAAGTAAAAGATCTTTTTAATGAGTTTCAGGTTGAACTGAAAAATTGAGCCATCCAAAAATCACTGGGGCACTTTAGAAAACCATGGCCTAAAGCAATAGAGGTTCAATATATAAATATTTCCCTAGTAGGAGAACCTCAAAAATTAAAAGGAGCAAAATATTTTCTGAATTTTGTCTATATTCAATATATGGTTTTTCCACTTGCACTCCTGTCACTATCTTTATTTAGTGGGGATTATTATTTATTATTATAATTAATTTAGTGAGGATAAATGAAATAATAAAGATGAGATTTAAACATATGTTTTGATTCTCCTATGCCCTAGTTAATTAGAGGTGTTTCCAGTTAGATCAACAGCATAACAGAAAGCAGAATCAGTTAAAAAAAGACAGGAAACAAAGGTAAGATTCCTACTGGCCTCTATCGCCTCTCCCTCCCCTCTGTCTTCCACACACCAATCTCTGTCCTCTTCATATACAACATTAACAAGTATTTCACTTGGTAGTCAGTGGGTATTTTTCCTCACTTATTTTGTATTTGACAAACATGGGTTAAACCAGGATAAAGGTACAGAATAGGTTATATTAATTCTGGCCATTCACTTGTTACACCTTAAAAGACTTCCTTCATCAAGACGCCTCATTAAGATGCAAACAGCAGCATATGTTTGAATACAACTATAAGCTAATTCTGTAGTATTTTCCTTTCTTATGCTGTATACAGTACTGACCATATATGGAATATTGAACCCAGTTATAGGACTATACATGTACACTGTAGTTAATTATAACTATCTTCATTAGTACAACTAAACAAAAGGTTCTCTATGAAGGGATGCCAATTAGACAATATTTAAAATGGATACCAATCACACACGTGCACGCACTTATCACAGACATAGGAATCTCACAAGCAAAACAATTTTGTGCAATAAAAAACTTATGCATGGATTTTTGGTGTGAAGAATTATAGTTTTTAATCACCTCTCAAAAGTTTACTGTTTATGTCAAGATACATATGCGTAATGAAAGCCAAGCTTAAAACCTGACAAAACTAAGTAGAGGAAAACATACTTCAGGGAGCTATCCTGCAGTGCACATGCATGAACTAAAATGTAATTTATGGCAAGCCCTAAAATATTCTGAAGGCCATAAAAAGGACATGAATGAAACAAAAGGTAAAAATCCCTATCCATATTTCATTTGTTACAATGAGATAGTGCAGCTAATACTTTAAACGTATGTAAAATCCAGATGGCACCAGACAGATGAAATCTTATTCTAGCATTCAATGGTAGAGTTTGATATTCTACATAATATTCTATAGTCTTACACTGAAAAGAATAAAGCCTTTACTTGCCTCTCTACTAATCCCCATCAACAATTGTACACCCAGGCCATTATCAGCAGCGATTACTCCCTTCTATCAGATAATAGTTAAAATTCCAGGAAATACCTTTTCCACATTAAATCTTTGGCGTTTCTACAAAGTGAAACATCAACTGAATATCTTACAGCAATGCAGAGCTAATAACAATAATATGTAAAGAAAAAATATCACACAGTAAAATAGTACAGGCCAAACTTTGGGGTGATTCAGAAGTAATAAGGTACCATCCTGAAGCTACTACTATTAAAAGAAAATTAATTTAAAAGTAAAAAAAGTCAACTTTAGTCATTTAAAATGTTGGCTATCCTGCTTTGCTGAAAAGTTTTTCTGCACGTGCTAATGCCTAAGGCCTGGTCTACACTTGTTTCCGGTCACCATGTCCTTCAGGACTTTAGAACTAATATCTCATCCTCTCACAGCTAGGTTTTATTTATAGATTGGAAGAGGAAACCATTTTCCTTGCTTTTTGAACTCCCTATGTGGTTTCTCTACTTTGAATAAACTACATTATTGAACGGAACTAGTCGAATAAACTGAAATGAAGAAAATATTCTCTCTACACTTGGCAAAAAAAGGCTATTACTGCCAATGCTGGTTTAAGCACTTCAGCTTAAACTCTGGTTTCCAAGTGCTTAGCCAGTGACTGCCCCCACTTCAGTGGTTTGACCTTCTTTAAAACTTCAGTAGCAGACATGCATTGGTTAATATTTTTTTAATTTAAATTATTTGAACAGATTATAGTAAATTTTGGCCTTAACATAGGTTATTATTATTTCAAACAGATTTATTTTTTAAAAGTAAACCTGTATTTGATTTAAATTTAAAAAAAGAATTTAAATCAAACTGATTGAAATAAAAACAATTTTTAAATAATTTTTTTAAATCATCAATTTGTATTCACCCTTGCTTGATCAGTTAGAGAATTCAGAACTGCCCACTTTCAGGGAGAACAAAGGAGAACAATTAAGTAATTTAAACACAAAAATCTGGATAACATGCATTCAATAAAGCAGTTCAGCCTCAGCTAAGTTATCCTATTATGCTCAAAACAAACCTACTACTAACTCTGGGGGGGGGGGGGGAAATAAAAAATCAAGAACTAATTGCTCTACTTAGAGCACATCCCAGTTATGGTTTTTTGCTTCTGCTGGCATTGAAATGAGCTTTATAAGCGAGATCTGTTATTACTTTCTTCCAAAGGAATGTGTGCTGCAATGTGTTGCTTGCAACTTATTATAATTAGTAGACAAGCCAATACAAATTGGCATATTTGCATTCCTATCTTGTTTAAGGCACCCCATAGTATTGGCTTTGCCTAATTTCCAGCACTATAAAATTTTGCTACATCAGAAAAATAAGCTCTCATTTGTTATTAGTATAAAATCTAATAGATACAGTGATTTGCCAACTCATCATGAAGGGCATTTTGATTAATCAAAATGTTCATTTTAGGAAACCCATGTAAATCTTAAAATCACATTATCTGCAGTTTTTGGTAAATAACAACCACCAATGCCTTTAATACAGTGTTTGAATTCCAGCAACAGGTGACTGAGTAGTAAAATCAATTCATACAATATGCAAACAAACATTTATGTATTGACTTATCCGCTTTATTTATTTTTAATCAACAATATCTAGTAGGAATGCCATGTCTCAGTATAAAGATACTAAGTAATAAGAGTCTCGTAGGACTATAAAAAGCCTAGAATGGCTGAGAAAATCTGAGTAATTTCCATGAGAAAGATGAGTAACTGTAGTAGAAATAAAACAAAACTGTTTACTCCAACACACTGAAAGGTTAAAGATAAAAATAGAAGTTTAAGCCACTTGGAAAATATACCTGTCAAGAAAACATTCAAAGAGTCTCATATAAGAATGTCATCCAGTTCTCAATGCAGAAATCCCTTTGATTTTTGTTTGTTAAATAAACAAACAAAAAATAAAATCTAACAGTGAAGCATGTTAAAGTGAGAAACCAGCAGCATAGTCTAGCGCAAGACATACTACAAGCTTATGTTGAGCAAGTTTTCCAGCATAATTCTGTTGAAGTAGTACTTCTGACAGGTAGTATTTTCAAACAAGAGTTGGGCAGTAGTTTTGCTGTTTCAGTAAAGCTATGAACGAACATGTTTCACTTGTGTGCCCACACAAATCTGGAACAGAGAACTGCAAGGACAAACCACTTGGGAGACTTAGTTGCCTTCCAAGGTTTGCTGTCCATCTGGAAGGAGATCAGTTATCTACTTTCAATTTTGGAATCAAATAACTGTGTGTTTTATATGCTAAAAATCACTTCTAGAACTAAATTATATTTTCAGATTTAATTCAGTGCCACAAGTAAAAGTACAGCTTAACTGAAATTATTTCTTGTCCTTTCTCTATCCTAGTCAAAAAAATACAAAGAAGAAAAACCACCTCACTCAAGGAATTACTAGTTATAACCCTGGCACTTCTCTATGAATCAAAGTCAATGTATTTCTCTTCTTACCTCCAGCAAAAAGGGTAGTTGTGCTTGAAAGAACCTGTGTGAACCAGTCTACCTTGTTCCTTAAGAGCTTTGATAATGTTCTTATCTGCATCCTAAACAGAAAAAAGTTTTATGAACAGAACTTAACTATTACAGAGAATTTTCATTTATGGTTGGGTCTTCAATTTAAAAAATAGGAATTTACATGCTGCGATGTGAAACAACAATTGTATGGTCACAGAATTTGTACAATTTCAATGGCTTGCATCTACTATGGAGGAGCCATAGCAACGACCCTAATATTCTTGAAAGATAGCATGCTCCCAAAACTCCAATGCATACCTTCAATCCTAAATTCACCATCATTTTTTGTGTGCAATATAATTTTTTTTTAAATCACAAAGATTTACGCATACCCCACACCTGCCAGACACACAAATTCAGTTATGTTTTCTGTCATGTAGTTTAGATACCAGATTATTAAGTCTTTTGGCATGTATGTATGCAATTCCTTCTTACTTGATCTTTGAACCTCTCTTCACTAAATTTGCACTACTTTACAGACTGAAAAGGACATGAAATGATTCTAAATTTAATGTGAAAACCTAGAAATCAACAAAAAAGACATTTTATCTTTTATAACGCCTTACCAACTGAATCTTTATTATTGGATTAAACAGTTGTATTCGATTCAGGCCCAAAGTGAGAGCTGTAACCGATATTCAAAGACAGCCCAATGGACAAGTTAATTGCTACAAAATATTCTTTTGATACAAAAAATGTGCTAGGATGTTTGGTAGAACAGTGCTCACATGATGAAAATACAATTAATATCATGAAGATATTTTCTAAGAGCATTAAACTCTGGCTCAAATTAACAGTATTCTAAAACTGGAGAGCCTCGATATTTCCTATTTACCTTACTGCCTTATACATACTAGCTGGTAATTCAAATATGTTTGGATTTGTATGCATTATACTGTACATGCTATTCCTGGGGAAATTCTGCACCAAAAAATTAAAATTTTTGCATACGATATATTACAGTTCTGCATATTTTACTTATCAAAATAACACTATATAAATCAAGCCAGTTTCAGTTATTTTGGTAATTTATTTCAAAGTACGTCAGCAACTACATTTAGAGCCTTGCAAGGATACAAAATTTGTATCCACATCCAATCCGCAAAAATGGTCCTTGGATAAAAAGCGGATATCCGCAGATTTGCAGGGCTCAAACTATGGCTGTAACAATAAAGGCAACAAATAACATTTCCCCACAACCAGAGAGTTAAAGAAACCCCTACAACAACCCAGTTCCTGCTTCTCTGCCCCCTTCCACTCCTACAGCCCACTTGCACCCCCTCCATTCCCCCAGAGCCCAGCCACAGGGTCCTCCACCCCAGATACCTGCACCACTTCTCCCACCCCTGAAGAGCCCAGCCACAGGATCCCTCCCCTCCCCCAGCCCAGACACTCTCACCCCTCCTCCCCAAAGCCCAGGGATCCAGAAGGAGAAATAGCCTGATGCTGGGTTCTGGGCTTGTCCATAGTTTCCTGCATACCACCTTCTTCCTTCATGGAATCTCAGGAACTGCAGGTGCCCAGAAACCTCCAACTTCCCCTCCCCCTCAGCAATGTCCTGTATTTGCAAACTGGGTTCTGCCAGCTCCAGTGGCCCCTAATGGCAGCCAGCAGCTCTGCAGCACCAGTTCTACAGAGAAAAAGGAAATTCTGCATAGAACATTAATTCTGTGCAACTTCTGCATTGCGCAGTGGTGCAAAATTCCCACAGGAGTAATGTGCATCATGGGTTCGAGCTTTACAATTTTTATACCATTTTCCTTTGTTTAAAAAAAAAAAAAAAAGTGTTTAGCTATCAATGTTATGAGTGGCAGATCCTTATTTTAAAAACTTGATTCTTCCCATGATGGGAATATATAGTAGGCACTAGAGTACACTCTCCTTCCCTTTTTAGAGGGCTTGCATCATTGTTAATGTATCAAGTTACTTATTTGCCTAATTTCATAATCAACATTTATGTGAAATGACAGCACACAAGAAATCCAATTTCTCTGTTGTAGTACCAGCCGGAGAAGGATAATTTTTTATACAAGTCTTTGAAATATTGTAGCATGGCAGCCAAAAACATACTGAAGACAAAACCACCTAGGGAAAGAAAAATGAATTTCTACCCCATGCAAATACTGGATCATATAAAAAATACTTTACTGATTCCACAAGTCCACCAACCTTCACATATTGTCCAGCAAAGTCTGTCACTTCTGCTGTGAAGCAGCCTGAAGCATCAACAGGACAAACTGGCACTGAATCTTTTTGAATAATATTGAAATCCATACAGACTCTGTAGTCGTCCTAAATGAGAAGTGCAAAATATGTTATTCCTAAACTTAGCTTTTAATAGTCATGGTTAAAACTTAACATAAAGCTACTTCATAATTAGACAAAAACAGTCAAACTCAAAACCACTTTTGGATGCGTTTTTAAGCAATACACTTCATCCATTAAGATGAAGAGGATGATGTAGGGCACACTTGTTCCCTAAACCTTAGGATTGTGCCAGTTTCCTAGTGAAGGGAACAAATTTGCTCTTTTACAACCTTTGCCCATCATTTCAAAATAAAGGGTTGGAGAAATACATTTCACACTACTGTATGAATTAAGAGAATACTGAAGTTGCGGTATCTGCTTAAAGCACATGACTGTAATTCTGTTTCTCAGAAGGTATATAGTTTTAACAGGATGTCCACCCCTATGTCCATGTGCTTCACATTTAACCAATGTGATTCCCCCAATGCCTTGGTGTTCAAGACTTTTAAAAATTTTGGTCAATTGTCCTTGTCCATACAAAGGTCAGAACCATGTTATAGGTGAGGTCCCCCTCTTTTGACACTTGTAGGCTATTGCATTGTTTCTCTGACCGAAGTGGGCATGGACTTTGTGTTTGAGAAACCACTACTGACAATGCTTGTTAGATATGGATGCAGCTGAAATAGTGTTCGACACTTGCTGCTAAGCCTTCCTCAGATGCCATCTTTGTCAGCAGCAATTCTGTTTTGTAGCACAGACAAGGCCCTTGTTATAAAACCATGCTTACAGAACAGCTTGTATTTTCTTGGCTAGCACAGCTATTAGTTATATATACCCTTGTCCACATCGGTCAGGGAAGTCAAACTAGAATCAAGTGTTTGAACACATCTTTAGCTAGCAGAGAATGCATTTTTAGTGTGAACACACACCTATGGTAGAGGATGAAATGGTGACGCTCATTCAGTTATCATGAAATCAATTGTTACAAGAACTAAAGCTTTACATGTTCAAAAAAGCCCTCAAGTTGCAGCAATCAAGCGGCTCTGAAGACACTATTGGCAAACCCTAGTTATAACGAGGCAGGAGATCTGCTATATAGCCAGCAGAAAAATAAAACCCCAAACCACTGTAGGCGATTGTCAAACTGTCAAAACTGCTGAATTTTAGTATTGTGTACTTTCAGATTAACAAAGATCAGAAGCTTAATGCAATGTTTATGCAGGTTTGCCTTGTTTTCTGATTTATGTTCTTTTTTAATTGTGTGATATTTAGCTTCATGAGCTGGGATAATTGTGAGCTTTTGGTGACAAAGTAGCTTATGTCTGGGAAAGACACCATGAAAACCAGTCTTGTATTAAGAAGTTTTCTAGAACTAACTGCATCTTTTTTTTCCTTTAAGTTTTGGTTAAGAATCCTTTTCACAGTGCTATATGTATATGTATATATGGACTTCTGAGAACTCATGATGCACAACATATCTAGAGAATACCAACGGTTCACAGTAAAGCCACATTTTACATCACTATGTATCCTTGCCTCTTTATTCAGAGACAGTACAGTAGGCAACAGAACAACCTGTGAATGGTAGAGATGTTTAAATATTTCATGGAAGGTGTGATTCTCCTCTTCCCCCTCCCTTGTTGCTACTTCTGTACTCCTCCCATCACTTGGTTCCATTCATTTCACTCCGTAATACAATAAAAGTAAATGAAGTGACAGAGAGGAAACTGAACTACAAAATGTGTTCATCAGAACCATGGTCACATAGCTTTTTAGGCTGTCTCTCTCTTCCACCCTCTATCTGTTTTTGTCTTTAAACCGAAAGCTTTTTCACGACCAAGACCATGTTTCTCCTATGCTTTTGAACAGCTCTTAGCTCAATGGAGGCCTGATCCTAACTGCAGCCTTTGAGAGCTAGAACTCTATTGAACTAACTGAAGGGGATGCGGTGAGATGCAGAGATGGCCAAGAAGAAAAGGTTTCAGCATTCAAATCACATTTGTTATTTAAATGTGTCCTATATAAATTCCTTCTGAAAGCAAAATATCCAAAATTCAGATGTCAGTTTGCTGTATCAGGAAGTCATCTACTCATTAAACTGACAGTAACTCTTAAAAAAAAGTTTTATTTAAACAGACTGCTAATGATTTCATAACAGACATCTTTTTTCTCTAAGTTAACTTTCATTTTACTGCTTACATCCTTGTGTACTAACAACTATAACAGGTTCTGTGACATTTTCAAATTTCCTTTATCGTCAGGACACGCTAACACTCTCCCCTTTGTGGATTCTTCAATTTTTAGTTAACACTTCATCCTCAGTCTGCTTTTATTTAAAGACATGGTGAGGCAATTGTTACATTAAGGCAACTGTGAACCTTCTTCTGTGCCTCTCTAACCAATTTATCTACTTATGTAAATAATAGTAAAAAGCAGGATGTTTTCCTGTGTAATATTTGGATAAGAATTTTCATCTTGAAGTGAAACAGAGCATAGGTATATACACATCTCTGAGGCCAAACTCCCCGCCTCCCCCAATTAAAAAAAAAAAAACCCAATTCAAAAAGGGACTGGACATGTAGATGGATAACAAGAACATCCTGAAGTTATAGTAGTTCGTGCCAACATACATTTTTGGAAGAGACCATATGTTTAATGCTTCAGGAATTAAACTAATCTCTAACTATAAGGGATTAGGAGATCTCTCACATCTTCCTTGGAGGCATATGTTGCTTGCCTCTGAGACAAGATAGCAGAGTACGTGGACGATGGGTCTGATCTAGGACAGTAATTCCTAGGTTTACAAAGGCCAATTGATTAACTGATTAAGAGAATCTGTCCAACACTTCCAGTCTTCAGTAACTCAAACCAAATTGGGGAAGGAAAAGGAAATAGAATATCCTTTTTTTAAAAAGGCCATTGTGCAGAAAATCCTTTTAGCCCAAAGGGACATAGAGAAGATACAGAAGCATGTGAAGTCATTTTATATGCTCAACACATGTAAATTAATAAACCATAAAATACTGAAAGGCATAGCATGCTGAACAACAGTCCTGATTTTGTCCCAGTTTATCACTTAAAATAGCTGTTCCCTGCTTAGCACTAGTAGCTCAAATCTTCTTTGTCATGAAGCTGGCATTTCTCAATCTTCAGGGAAGAGGAGCTAGAGCTCTCAGATGCTATAGAGATGGACGTTTTATGAATAGCAAGGATAACAGGAATAGACATCTAACCTATCTCCTCTCACAAGTGTGCAAGTAAAGGGCAACTGCATCTACAAAAAGGACTTTGGGCATTCACTAGAACACAATGCTTTAAAAGAAGATGATTACCCTTCTTGGCCTGCAGTGAGTCACTACTGTGTGGTTGTTAGGGCCCTTGAAGGCCATGGGAACGTGCTCTGGATCAAATAGTGTAATAAAAGTTAGTTTTTACTTACAGCACCAAAGTAAGGAGCCTGATGTACAACCCCTGTACCCTCCTCCTCCTTCACATAGCTGTCTGTGACCACAGTAAAAGCACCATTGTTTTTACACTGCAATACAAAAATATTTAAGTATTATACTGTTTTTCAGACATACAGGAAACTAGTAGTCTTCAAAATGATTGGAAAACATATATTTAACAGGTCAACTTTTAAGTCAAAAAGTAGCATTAGCTAGAACTATATTTTTCATTTGCTTTATAATAGGAAGAATTAATCAATCATTTGACATTTTTAACAACTTTTCTCAGCTAAAAGGCGAGCCAATGCATTCTGTTTACATGACACGAAGAGTGTAAGACTAAATCTAAAACTTGCATTGACAACTTCATAAACTCAACTAATACACAAGCTTGCACCAATATAATCTCACGTTTAGCAGATTACAAATTAATAGGATCCTATAAACTAAACAAACAATAAAAGAAGTCTCCAGCCATTTACAGACATATGTATATATGCAGACACATATACATATAACAAAGAAGCTTCTGCATCTCCATTGTTCCTTCTTACTATAAAAATAGTTTTCTTGCTACTAAATATTTTTAAGTCAACCTAACGGATGGTAAGAACCAAGGAAAGCATGAAGGTAAAAGTTTGGGATGACATTTAACATTAAGTTTTAATTTTAATAGTAGAAGAAAATCGTGAAAGATAATGGAACCAATTACCTGCCATCTGTTCAGCATGCTGATAATTAAGAATAATAAGCTATTTTCATATCCCTCACATAATCTAAAAGAAATGTAAAACGAACTATCCTGGTAACCACAGTTGAAGCAATGATTTGTCACAGTAATAAGTTTTATCTGGGTCTAAAGAGATTTATGAGAGTAAGGAAGTAATTCTGAAAGAAGCTAGAGTACTCATATCAACTAATAAGGAATATTAAGATGCAGAAGGCCACCATATAACATTCCAACTTAGTGTAGATCCTGTCTTTACACCCCACAGTCCAGTCAATCACTATGATTCACACTTTTTTCCAAAAAATAGGTCCTGCTCCCTGTTAAGTTGATTAACATCTCTTACCTCTCCTGACTTCAGGAATTGACTACATACACCAACTATTCTTTATGTAAAGTAATTATATGTGAATTAATCTACTGCTTGTTCAGCAATTCAGTACTTCAACTTCTTGTATCATTCAGCCAAGTTCTATCAAGACGTTTATACACCTAGTCTAGTCTCTATAACGCATTTCTATAGGCCCATGTATTATATTAAAATTATGTTCTTAATATAGTAGCATATGTAACTCTTGCTTTAAGCACAGCATAGCAAGATATCCATAAAGACTGGAACAGTTATGGCAACAAAGGGTCTTAATACACCAAATAGAAAAGCACAAAGAACCTGTAATTTCAAAGTCATTATCATTCTACTTCTGAATATGTAGTTTATGGTTTTAGAAGGGAGAGAATGAGGATGCTGGCTGCAACCAAATGGAGCTAGATCATAGACACTGGGGAACACTGACTGTCCATTAAAGAATCCTCTAAAAGCCTAGAGTCACCTCTCCTCTTGATCTCCATCACCACTGGATTGTTACTGTGTACTTAATATGAAGTTTGAGCTTAAAGAACGTAAAAAAGAAAAGTAAAACAGAAGCAGGTTTTGCCAATCTTCTGGCTAATGTGATACGGGACAATGAGTTTGTTAGAGGAAATACAGGCCTGAGATTTAACTTGCTTGGTGTTTTGCCTATTTTTCCAATGTGAAACACAACATCCTGAAACTTTGGATTTTATTTTAACATATAACCAGTATTATCGCTAAATCCAGTCAAAGTATGGTGCTTAAAATAAATGAAAGCAGATTCTTAAGAAAGCATAATATTCATTTTGCCATCATATCAATGGGAAATATTGATCAAAATGTACAACTATTTAATATTGCAGTCTCTTGTTTTTAACGTTGTCATTTGACACTGTGTCTAAACAAAAGACTGACTTATCTTACCTTAATAAAATATTCAAATAGTGGTTTATATTTCTTGCCTTTGAGAATAATGCCAGGAAACCTATGTAGAAAAAGATTTACATATACACACATATTAACATATTGTAAATTGCACTCGTTAACTTATAAAGACTAAATCTAGAAATACTATTTTTCTCTTTTTTTAAATATTTTTCATAGTGAAATCTGATACAGGAAAAAGCACACATTTTCCAAATAGTTTGCTTCCTATTTCTACATTTATTTAATAACTTAAACACTAGATGAAAGCTGTGTTATTTGTTAATGAATTTATACGAGTGACAAATTGTTATCCCCACAATAAAGTATAGATTTATAAAATTAATATATGAGCAAAGAATAAATCAGTAATCCACTTTATGAGAAGTTACGATTTTTTTTTTTACACTTCCTGCAGGTCCTATTTATTACAGTAGAGCTCTGTAATATAAAGCAGAGTGCCTACTGGTATTTACAGTAATGAATAAAACTAACTAAAATTGACCCAAAATGGCTAAGTCTAGAACTCCAAGCTGAGAAATGTAGTCTTCTGACAACACCAGAAGGGAATGAGCACTTAGAGCTCCAAAAAAAGAAACAGTTCTTCATTTAAAAAGCTCCAAAGAGATTATTAGTTCTAAGACAGAAAAACAGACCATTATAACACACTGGAAAATAGCACAGAAAACATGAAGGTATGTACTATATAGATGAACAGTGTAAAACACAGAGAGGAAAAACTGGGAAACTAATAAATGTTCCTTTGTTAAAAAAAAATTCTCTTCTAAACTGCATTGGGAAGAATAAAACAAATAAAATGTCCTTACAAAATGTGCACTGCCATGATCTTTACACGCGAAAGAAGTAGACTCCCATATGGGAAGGATCCTGGGATGCTGAAGACAATTTTTTTCCTACTTTCACTTTAGAAGATTGTCACGCTGGCGGGAAATTTTTTTTTTTTTTTTTTTTTTTTTTTGGGGGGGGGGGGAATTAAGTATATTGTGTGACATCAGTATATCAAAATCATAACAATTCATGTAAGATATGTCATGTCAGGTATTGTTAGAAAGGCTATAATGTGCTAAGTAAGATGATAATACTTATGTTCATGTGTTATGTGTGTAATGGAAGTTATGGATATATTTGATATATCTGTATTTCAAATTGTGCTGTCTGAGACGCACCCTAGACAGGGTGGTGGCAGAATAATAGCCTGCTTAATGGCCCATTGAGACATTCAGATGCAAGGGGCCCAGGGGGAGAAGCCAGAGGTATACCTAAGAAGTCACCAGGACTTGCTCATGTGACTCTGAACTCCATTTTGGTTCCTGTAAAATCCCACAAACAGCATGGCATGGGCCAGAGAAGATAAGGCAGAGGCTTGGGAATCCATTTTGTTCTTCAGTTGGGAGTCCACTTCAGCTACCAACCTACCACTGGATCAGCTCATCTCCAACTGAACTGAAGCTGTGAAACAAAGGACTGAGACCCATCCGAGTACTGGATGTATACCAGAGGGCCTATACAAGCCTGCAAACTCCACAATTCTTCTAAAAACCTGATGTATATGGGCTTTCAAATCATTTGTATGTATCTGATTGCTTTAATCCTTTAACATTTCTCTTATGGTTTGTTTCTTTCTTTTTATTATAAACCTTTAGTTTTAGTAACTAAGGATTGGCTGGCAGCGTGGTATTTTGGGTAAGATCCAAACTTATATTGATCTGGTGCTGTGGCTGACCCTTTGGGGTCAGAGGGAACCTTTTTGGTAAAGAGCATAGAGTTTTAAATAACTGGTCTCTTTACTGGACCTAGTGGCTGATTGGGAGCCAGAGACTGGAATGCAGTAAAGAGGGCTGTGTGTATTTGTATACTGGCTTCTTGATAACCAGTGTGGGGAATCCGAAGCACTGTTTGTGGCTGGTTGGGAAGTCTGGCTTCAGTGCCATCCACCAGTGCTGGGAGAACCTGCTCTCCTGTTGCAGCCTGCCCTGACATTGGCATTTTCAGGTGGTTACCCTAGGCACGGAAGGGTCACAAAGATATTCTGTGTTTAAAACCTTTTCCTTAGCTACAGTAAACCCAGATGCAGCTTCTACTCTGACAAAAAAAACTTCCATCCAAGCCTAATTTGCCAAATCCCTTGACAGGCTGTAGGAGGAGGTACACAAAAAGGCACTCATGTTAAACCACTCAGTCTTGGATTCTATAGTTATCTAACTTCTTGCAGCAGTTCATTACTTATTTATAAAAATGGAAGTTCAAAAGTGTGCAATAATTCATGTACTTGCCTGTCAAGTATCACATATTCACTTTCAGATTTGTACAGTGCTACCAGTCTGGCTTCCATCAAAATATAAATCTTCCCTGTGGCACTATCTAAAAGGAAAAACAACTTAAGTTAATGCCCTGCTTTTGCACCATTACAAAAGTATCCATTTTACACAAGAGCAATAAGACACTCGGACTAAAAACTACCCAGAATAATTCTGCTTGCATTACTCACATTTTCTACTTTTCCCCCAAAGGTACAGTTGTACCCATGTGATATAGTGCATTCCAAGCAGCTAAAATTTAGACAATACCCTGTTGACATCAGCATTAGCACAAACCGCCAGAATGGCACAGCTGATGCTTTCGGGATCAGACCAGCTGCACTGATTTTTAGCAGCCTTTGCACTGAAATACCAGGGCTGTCTTAACAGATAGTTTGCCCACTGTTCTTTCTGGCAAGGGAAGGCAGCTAGATAGCTGCAGCACAGGCAGGTAAAACAGAGGGCAAAACACTTAGCTAAACTATAATAAATTAAACAAGAGCTGCAAGAATTAGTGGGTCAGCGCTTTACATAACAATCAGATTCTACCCCATGTTGCTGTGTTTCTGAGATTTATTATGACAACAACATGAAACTACTCTTAGCTACTCTGTTCTTTGATTTAAAAAGAAAAGGAGGATAAATAGGAAGCTTTAGGTAGCCAAAGCTGAACCTTTATCAAGACTAGGGTCATTCCTCCCCACCACTAACTCCCATACCCTTATACCAACTTACAACATGTTCACTATTAAGGCAGATGACTATTCTACTCCACCCCAGCCTTTAAAGGTGTAGTTATAGTTTGACAATCAACTTATGACTCTCCCAAAACTAGCAAAGGTCTAATGGTTTCATTATTACCAAACACACACCAAAGTCAGCAAGAGGGAAGGAGATGCTTTCTTCTATAAATAATATTAAGTTCTTATATAGCAATTCTCATCCCCAGATATCAATACTTTTCAAAGCCAGATAAGTACCTTTATCCCCATTTCACAGATGGGGACACAAACACAAAGGTGATTTTCCCAAAGTCACACAAAAGATCAGTAGCAGAGCCAGCAACACAAAAACTGGTCTGACTCCCAGTCCAGGACCTACCCTATCCAGTAGGCCATGCTGCCTCCACTTAGTTTAATTTATTAGTTTGAAGAGACCTGGGGAAATCCTAGAAGTCCTGGACCAAGAAGAAACTAGCAGTAAGCACTTATTCTTGAAGACCAACCCATGTTTTCCCATTATGGTAGAAGCTGTGACCAAGTTCATCTAGACATGCTTTAGGGACTGTCTGGGGAGGAAAAAAGGCATCTGAAAGCCAAATGATTTCCTAGTGCTCATTCATTTTAGAAATTTAGTTCTAAATTGTTTGCTTTTAACATTCTTGGAAGACTATTGTAACTGGGGACAATTATAATGAACCAATATTTTCTGAACTAGAAGTTCCTGAAGAATGAGTTAAATCCCATACATCTTCCTGGGGACAAGGTGGTCTTTCGGTTAAGCTAACTTTGTACATACAATTGTTGCTGCCTCTAAGCCTTTTAAACATGCTTCTGTTTAAAAATGTTTACAAGGGGGAAAAACTTTTTTCCAGAGTACTTAGTGCATTTGACAGTACATTATGTATAGTCAGTAAGCAGCAGGTGAGAGAAGAAAGTTTAGACAACAGGGAAATGTGATTGCAAAATAATCGAAAGAAAGTAGGCATTATGCCTGAAACTGCTCTTAATTCTTTTTGGCTGCCTAGGTTTCACGATGATTGTGCACCTTAATATTTGAAGGAATGGTCAGGATTGAGGACTTCCAGAACAAAAATGAATTTATCCAAAAGCCTGCATGTCTTAGGAAATGGTTGGTTTGTCTCCCAGTGTTTTACCTGTGCACTACCTTAGGCATCCCTAAATTAAATTTTCAAGTCTATATGTTAAAGTGAAAACTCTAACTGTGGCATTTAATCTGCATTAAAAATGCCAAAGGAAACCTGAATCACTGTACTGTATTTGGTTATGTATGCTGCAAATTTAGAAAAGGTCGGCAGTTTTGGAAAACCTGAAAATCTCAATACAAGAATGACCACTTATGCTCAAGTTCATTTTCACTCATTTACAGTGCATTACATAGTAATCTAACTACAGTAAATTTCTCCTACTGTGTATTTTAATATTAATGAAACATGGTCTCATTGGGAGGAACTGAGTTTCTTGTATGGATATTGCTGGACACTCAGGTAAAAAAAATTTCCTTCCTGAAAATTAAACAAGGAAAAAAGGATGAAGATAACATTCCTCTGACTGCAGAGAAGCTGGAGCTGTAAACTTCTGAAAAATGGTGGGAGAAGCAGCAAGTAAAGCAAAACTATTTGGTTCATACATCCAGCCACCTGTTGCACATAATTTCCCCTTTTAACTATAGGAACATGCTGCAGTGCATGTCCCGATGTATCAGGGGCTCTTGAGGAACAGGCTACCTTACACATTGACTTGAGCCAGCCTAATACATTCTCATTGCCTTCTAAGAGGAGAATCAGAGAGTTTGGTCTGTAGTGGTTGGGTAGTGGGGAAAGGCAGAGAAACTGTTAGAGATGAGAAGAGTTAGGGTCACTTGGTATCAGACCCTTTAGGGAATGATGGGGGATTAACTGGCGAAGTAACTAATACCCATATTGCATTTCTCCTCTTGCTCACTTTATAGTAGGTCTCAGCACTTACTATGTAACTGCTAGTCCTTTAGTACTCAGTAATATTGGTAAGATACAATCAAAGATGACAGGATGGATGGAGACTTCAGCAGCATAGTAAATTGGACAGCATACAGTCAACTCCAGTGAAATGCTACATGTTGAAAGTCAAACAGAATTGTCTATCACAGAGATTGCCACACGCATGCATGAGTTCAATGGAACTATATTAACTTGATATGAAATACAATGAAATCACTTGCCTTTCAGTTTCACATATTGCAATTCTGGATTGACACAGAGTGCCAGGTTACTAGGTAGGGTCCAGGGCGTAGTTGTCCAAGCAACGAGAGAGATGTTTTCATCTTCATCCAATGGGAAGCTCACAATCACCGAAGGATCTTGAACATCCTTAAAAGAAACAGTGATGGGGAGAGGAATATGAAAGTTTTCTTATGAGTCTGTGAGAAAACACACTCCAAGGAAAAGCAGTGACAGCTGCTGTCACTCAGCTGCCTGGTTCCTTTTTTGATAAACCAGATTGCAGGGCACTAAAGGCAGCAAGAGTAAATGCAGATGAAAGGCAATTTAAGTATGTCTCTCCATGGCCCCAGTGTAAGCTACTTGCCCAGATCATGAAGGATACAACTGCCTCAACATAGTAACAGAGTTTGTTCCTAAAAGCTGGGAGTTGGGTACCTGACTCCCTCAAATGCCTTTGATAATCCTAATATAAGATTATACAAAGATAATCCAAGATCAAAACTGGTTAAAGGTATCTTTAACAGTGTAATAATTTTTCAGTTGCTGAAACCTGGAGTTCAACATTCACCTAATTTTTCCCAGGGAACCAGGAGCTGGGAAGAGAAGTGATCACTTTAGAAAACTACACAGGGTTGGAAAGGTCATTGCTGTAATAGGAAACCTTCAGGTGAAGCCTATAAGGACATCTGAAGCTGTGTAGGTAAGTAGACGGCACTTGTCTTTCTGAGTTGTTGCTGAAACAACATCCCCCACCGCAACAGATATTAGGCGGCCCTGTGCTGGTAGAGGTATCACCTTGTAGAAGAAATACGAAAACCTAAAGACATGGCCTCTTGTTTGCAAGGGAAGGTAAAATCCAGGACAAAAGATACACTGGCAATGTTCTGCCTGCCTAAAACCCCCCTGGAGTTTCAACTGAACATTTATTCTTCACTTTCCCTACTAAATAATTGCTCCTGCATTCCATCCATAAGGGGATACTACTTCCATGGCAAGAAAGCTGATCCTTCTATGTAATATACTGTACAGTCCCAGTCCCTCTTTAGTTTGTGTGCTATGAAATCACTAACTTTAGCAAAATATGCATGGCTTTCCAAGGCAAAAAGCCAAAAGCTCCAAGCTACATTAAAAAGTTTTCTTTGGGCATTTTACAACACCTAACAAATTATCATCATATGCATAAACCATGAACACTCAAACAGATTATGTCACATTGCCATTTGTGCACTGAAAGCATCCTTGATTCCTCTCCAGCATTACTGCTCAGAATAGATAATTCCATTATGGAATGGGTAGTTATTTACATCAAAGCTAAGGGCTGCTCCAGAAGGAATTCTTTCTATAAGCAGGTGGTACAGGCAACTGTCAGACTCAAACAAACAGTTATGTAATGCTTGGATTACGGTCAATAACTAGTGAAGAATATGCTATCAATACAATTTAGTCTCTACCAATTGGCACACAAAGACCCTGTTTTTTCTAACCACGTTGTTCTAATGTTTCACAAAGTATTAAGAAGGGCAGGCAACTGAACAAAATCCTGGCCTTTTTTCAGATGAATCTTGTTGTATTTACAAATAAAATAATTGCTTAGTATTTCTCCATTTGGGTTATCTCCGTTTTCTGAATAATATACAGAGAAACAATTTTCTTTACTCAGAAACAAAACGATTTTATTTATTTATTTATTTATTTTTAAATTGTAAAAGTTTGCTACCTGGAAGCTTCCTCTAAACACACTTATGGTTTCTGTTATACGCTAAGATGGGTTTTTACATAATACTAATATCACACTTCATGTTAGAAGTTCATGATTCCACATCTTACCTTCGTTTCCTGAAGCAAGGGCTAAGGAGTACCTTTACTTATGGCACAAGAGAAGGCAGAGGAGCAGCAAGCAATATTTAAGTTGCAATGCTGAATATCAGATCACAGGATTCAATTCTCCTCCCACACCTCATCCACTAACTTGGGTGGGTTAGAGGTGTGGCTGCTGAGCTGGCCAGCTGGATCTCCCCAGAAGATCAGATTTAAGACCTGGGGAATCTTCTGCTAGGGTGAGCAGGAAAAGTGCAGTGTAAAACAGTCACTGTAAAAGCCCAACACAGTGAAGTACTCAAAAATGTGAGAGGTAGAAGTGGAGCAATTTTCCAGATCAAAGTGTGAGTATGGGAAAGTGGCAACAAATAATGACCAAAGAAACTGTCAGAAAAATAACAGCAGGACATATACATGTCTAAGCCGGCTCTTTATTAACACTACTCTATCAGTTTAGAGTACATCGACAAGCCTACATTCCACCTAACTCAAGTATTTAAGATTTCCAGTCCAAAACAGACATTCCAATGTGATAGAGGTCAGTTTCAGAGATCAGATTATTATACACACACACACACACACACTGACATACCTTGTAGTTCTGGTGAGACTCAAAATTTGAAAGGGGTGTGTTACATGCTGTCGAGAAAGGCATAACCTTAACTCCTCTGTAAACCAGTCCTTTATCATACAATTGCTTGAAAACCCACCTAAAAGTAAATAAGGAACATGTAATAACAGTTTTAGATTCAAACTAAAAGCAGCTGTGGTGTAGGATTATGATCCAAGAGGGAAGGTATTCTGAAAAGCTCAAATAATTTTCAAACTATGGACAATATTTACTATTTGGAACACCAGAACTCAAAGCATCTACACATATATATAAAACTCGTATCTTGAAACAATATAAAACCTTATGCCACTATGACATTTTGATTGTGGGTAATCTTTCAGTTAGATTCAACTTTGGGTCATCCTGCCAGCTCTGCTTTCCATGCACAAATTACACAACACAGGGCAATGTTCAGATGGAATACAAATCACTGTAACAGATCAATCCTTCTCAGACTGCCTGTTTGAGGACCAGCAAAACTTACATTTCAGTGATTAAGACAAGATACTTTCCTCACGATCCTACATCTAAGCAACTGTGTTTGTTTAGAAAATAAGGAGTTTTGTGGTTCCACAATTAAATTAATGAATCGTTATATAGCACTTTCCATCCCAAAGGATCCAGGCTTCACTAGCTATTTGTATGGCACCATGTATCACTGGCAGGAGAGAAAATAGTGGATTTTTAGCAACTCAGGTGAAGACCTACACTTCGAAGAGCCATCAAAGATCTTCAGAATCTACATTTATTCCTGGGGGAATTCTGAGACACTGTGCAATACAAAATTTGTACAGAATTCATGTTCTGTGCAGAAATTTCTTCTCCCCCCAAAACAAAGAATTGGTACTGCAGAGCCGCTGGCTGCCACTAGGGGCCCTGGACCTGGCATGGCCCAGCTCGCAAAGAGAAGACATTGCCAGGGCAGTGGGGGAGGAGAAGCTGGAGGGTTCCCCAGAACGCCCTGAAGGTAGGAGGTGGTATACAGGAAACTCCATACAAGCTTGGGACCCAACATCAGACTGTTTCTCCCTCTGGATTCCTGGGCTGTGAGAAGGGAGGGGTGTGGGTGTCTGGGATGGGGGCAGGGGAGCGGGGGAGCTGCAGCTGAGCTCTAGAGGGAGAGGGGGTTCAAGTGTCTGGGCTGGGGGGCACCCTGCAGCTGGGCTGGGGGGGAGGGGTACAGGTGTCTGGCCCTGTGGCTGGGCTCTGGGGTGGGGAAAGGAGGAAAGAAACAGGAACTGGACTGTCATAGGGGTTTCTTTAACTCTCTACACCTGGAGAATTTTGTGTGTTTCTGCATTGTTACAGACATAGCTGCTGACAGGTATTTTGAAATAAATTACCAAAATAATTGAAACTGGTGTGATTACATAGTGCTATTTTGACAAATAAAATATACAGAATTTTAAAACATTATGCACAGAATTTTTAATGTTTTGGTGCAGAATTCCTTCAGGAGTACACATTGTACATCTTCATTTGTAAGGTCTCATTCACCTGCACGTTCAATATTGTTATTCTTGCCTTGTAAAAATTGCTGATTAAAAATATTTTTGAATATATGAAACTTTTTTAGATACAGAAAATATCTCCAATTTACTTTTTTTCCCCTAAAAGGATATAGCCTAATAATCCCACAAAGAAAAACAATTCAGTGCCACATCTATGAACATTTAATGACTGCTTAGCTGTACAGTACTTGTAACTTTAACAAAAAAATCAGAAAGGGGGACCCCTAGATGGAGCTGCAAAATTCAAGTACAAATTAACAGCCCCCTCTTTTGGTAATTTTATTCAACTGCACATTAAGAGCTTCAATTTTTTCCACTGCCAGGCAGACAGTATTTAGCTTTCAGAATGCATCACCATTCAAAACCAAACAGAGGTTACTACATCTCACACTAACAGTTTGTTGTTTCTTTTAGATGCCTCTTGTCAAAGGATATAGTTGCTTGTATTCAGAGCAGACTTCATTACAGGGTCATAAATACAGATCATTACAACTGCCTATGTTACCCATGACAAAATATATTTTTCATCCCTGAGCTATACACAATTGTCTTTCTAACAATAAAGCATCAGTTATTAAGAGATGACAAAGTAGACAGGGTATAACTATTGTTACTAGCAGTATTCCCTACCCCAAACCAACACACTAAGTAACAGTAGTTTTGCTTAGATCTAAAAATAAATAAATTAAAAACCAATTACAACTGGCAAGTGGACAGTCATTTAATTCATCTTTATGTGCTTGTTTTAAGTCTCTCTTCAAAAACGCAACAAGTTCTGTTAAGTGCCTAAAATAAATGAAATCTTTTTTATGGCTAGTCTGGAAGAGGCATTAGGCTAGTGATCCTGGCACAGAGAAAGAGCAGCCCTTTCTGGTAGGTCAGCAATACTACAGGAAAGTGTGCAGAAACTTCTCTTATCACAGGTTGCTTCTGTGTGCAAAGGAAATACGTTGCTTAAAAATAAAATTTTAAATGCAAAGATCTGTTCCCCTGATATATTCCTTTCTGGAAACCTTTCCCTTCAAACCTGAGGAGCTTGTTTTTAGTTGCACTCAGTCTGTTCCTGAGCAAATTTGTTTATCAGTGTCTCCCAACCTGTGTTAATAGGGGCTATACAGGAAGAACACTTCTTCACCTTAAAAACAGGACTCATCAATAGAAACATAGCTTGCCTTTCCAAACTCAAACACATGCAGGCATTCAAACAAGTGCTCTGTGGTCTCTAGTGTCTTTACCCACACCTACTGTCTCATGTTAGAATTATTCACCATTCTTATTCTTCCCAGGATTTCACTCTATAAACAATATTTGACAGGTGAACCTACGCTTCTGACCATCATTTTAAGCATCTGCAAACTGAGAACCTAATTCTCAACGGTGCAGAGCACATTCAACTCCTACCAAACTACTGGATTTCCAGGTGGTGAGCACTTCCTGGAATCTGGCCCTGAGCCCCATATTCTCAGAAGCACTAGATTCACAAACATCCTCCCCGCTACCCACACCCACACTCACCACAAAGCACTACCAACAGTGGGGTTTGGCATCATGGTTAAATATGATCTCAATTACCCAAAACTTTTATCTGGGTACCAAGAAAATTGTCACAAATCTGTGCTTCAGAGGCCGTTATCCTACAGACCGGTCAGCCTCATCCCAGTCCCCGGAAAAATCATGGAGCACATCCTCAAGGAATCCATTTTAAGGCACTTGGAAGAGAGGAAGGTGATCAGGAACAGTCAGTATGGGTTCATCAAGGGCAAGTCATGCCTCACCAACCTGATTGCCTTCTATGATGAGATGACTGGCTCTGTGGATGTGGGGAAATTGGTGGACGTGATATACCTTGACTTTAGCAAAGCTTTTGATATGGTCTCCCACAGTATTCTTATCAGCAAGTTAAAGAAGTATGGGTTGGATGAATGGACTACAATCAGGCTCAACGGGTAGTGATCAATGGCTCCATGTCTAGTTGGCAGCTGGTATCATGCAGAGTGCCCCAGGGGTCGGTGCTAGAACTGGTTTTGTTCAAGATCTTCATTAATAATCTGGACGAAGGAGTGGATTGCATCCTCAGCAAGTTTGCAGATGACACTAAACTGGGGGGAGTGGTAGATACTTTGGTGGGTAGTGATAAGATACAGAGTGATCTAGACAACTTGGAGGATTGGGCCAAAAGAAATCTGATGAGGTTCAACAAGAACAAGTGCAGAGTCCTGAACTGAGGATGGAAGAATCCTAAGCACTGCTGTAGAGTGGGGACCAACTGGCTAGGCAGCAATTCTGCAGAAAAGGACCTGGGGGTTACAGTGGACAAGAAGCTGGATATGAGTCAACAGTGTGCTCCTCTTGCCAAGAAGGCTAACGGCATATTGGGCTGCATTAGTAGGGGAATTGCCAGCAGATCGAGGGAAGTGATTTTTCCCCTATATTCGGCACTGGTGAGGCCGCATTTGGAGTATTGTGTCCAGTTTTGAGGCCCCCACTACAGGAAGGATGTGGACAAATTGGAGGGAGTCCAGCAGAGGGCAACAAGGATGATTAGCGGGCTGGAGAACATGACTTATGAAGAGAGGCTGAGGGAACTGGGCTTGTTTAGTCTGCAAAAGAGAATTAGGGGGATTTGATAGCAGGCTTTAACTACTTGAAAGGAGGTTCCAGGGAGGACGGATCAGCATTCAGAGATCTGAAACTGTTTAGGATTCTTTGCTCTCAAGAAAATGAAAGCAATCCTTATCAGTATTCAAGGTAGTGCAGAAAACAAGGTTCTCAAAATTATCACAAGACAACCTTATAGTCATGTGGGTTTTTTAGTGGTGTTTTTTTTTTTTTTTAAATGCAACAAGAACTTAACTATTAAATAGGGATTAAAAAATAAGGCTTAAGCAAGGAGTCCAATACTGCCACTAGCCACAGAAAAAGCAACTCAGGACAATTAGGGCTTTTTTCTCAAAAGGAAAGGAAAAGGAAAAAAGGAAAAGGTCTTTTAGAAACTTTTAATGCGGAACATAAGAGTCCACACAGACATTTAGTGTGGAACGGCAGGGTTGATTTACAACGCATCTTACCACCATCTAACTACTCATGTAGTGAATCCCATAGACTATTTTTTAAAATTCAGCCATATTCAGGATTGAAGCTTTCAGAATTAGACACTAGATGGTGCTATTAAACTATCTGAAACAAGTACTGATCCCTATATACATAATGAAACATTCAAGATCAACAGGCCCAAGATGTATCCTGCTACTGATATTTAAGAAAAGATCAGGGCATGTGGGAATCCAAAATAGACTTTAGAGCCACAAACACACTTAAAATCCTTGCTAATAGATAGGGTGGTGTCAAAACAAGTATACTGATATACTGCTCTATTTCTATTTTCATACTGCCTCCATTCTTATAAGCCAGCTGAGAATGAACAATATAGCACATTATGTCTTCCTAGAAAGCATTCAGCTACTTGATGGTTATAAAAACTGAAACAATTAAGCTATCACTTTTTCTGCCAACACTTCTCAGCACGACATCAAACCTCTCAGTTATGAACGGAATATCATTTCCTAAACTCAACTTTATTTCAGACCTTAACCCATTGACCACAAAAAATTCTGTTTGAGATGCAGGACCTCAGTGGACCACAGCACTATCTGGAAAGGTTATTGTACGCCAATTGTGATTACATAGTTAAGAATCCACGCTGTATTTCGTTGGTATGTGTTGGTTTGTCATCATTCCCCCTTTCTGAGACACTTTCTGCAGACCAGTGTCAGGTCAGTAAAATTTAAGGTGATACGAACTGTTTTCACTTCAGCCCAATGCAGTTCTGTTTCGGTCAAAAGACAAAATCTGTTGTATGCCAGCACTTGTCCCATTGATAGCTCGGGGTGATGTGCTCTCAGCACTATTTTGGGCTATAAATACAATTACCTCCTCAATCAACCCAGCACTGAGAGAAACAAACCTAAACATTCTCCACAAATATAAATAAAAGTCTTTTTTTAAAAGACTTTGACTGCACCTTCCCATCATAAACCCTCCCAGAACTACCTCTTAACAGAGCACAAAACTAACATTTAAGTAATACTACTGAACAGTAACACCTACGACTCTTCAGGGATTCTGCCAAGATGTTTTAGTCTTTAATCTTTAAAAAAAAAAAAAAAAAAAAAAAAAAAAAAGTTTTGTTCATGAGTGGAAGTCACCCAACTAGAAGTGCCTGTTTCACCTTTAACAGACATTCACCACCACCCCTACCACCTAGCATGAAGTGCCAATATAAACACAAAACTGTCGAGCACAGAACAGACATTTAATTAAGGGCCTTTAGAAACAAAGATAGTATGCCACCAAGGACATGAGCTGGTGCAATGGTTAACACACTGACCTTCCATTTACACAGACCTGGACACGAAATCGTGCTTGGTTTGCAAGTGAAAATAGGCTTGAGGACTCACTCCAACTTCCTTCTAAACAGATATTCATACTTAAATGTACCAGCAATTTGGCACAGCTAGTAGTAGAAGCTCAAAAGGGGGATTCACAACTGCAGAAACAACCTCCACTACAAGACCAGAATGGAATGCATTAACAAAGCTGTGTTCCCAGCAAAACTCAGCCATTCCTCATTCATACAAGGACTAAGTAAACCTACAACCAAGGGGTTTGCGGTTTTTCGGGGAAGGGGGGGGGGGGTTTAGGTTTTTGGGGGTTTTTTTTAATTTTACTTTGAGAGGGCTGGAGAGGAGTTGCAAGTTTTTTAAAAGAAGGTGTGTGTCCCAGACTATTTTGCAGAAAACAGAATCAATTCTTCTCTTATATAATGTAGCATAGAAGAAATGTGCTTAAAAGGGAGAACAGATTTCACACTAAACCCCCAGTCTCTTCATGAACTGCATTTCTATCCTTCTCTTGAATCAAGACAATTCTTAGAAAAATGACCAAGAAAATAAGCCCCCTGTCAATGGTGTAGAGAAACCCATGGTTCCTATCCCATTTATCCACTCCTGTATGTGATTCACCTAAGAAAAGAGAAATTTACATACAGCTGGCACACCTGAAATACACAGTTTGTGTGACCCTTATGTTTGGCATAGCTCCACTTCCCCTCCATTTCTTTTAGAGTCTCTCCCCTAACTTTCCATTCTATATCTGCTAGCAGCAGAGGGCATTTAACTAGAATCTCTTTTTTTGAAACATGTATGTGTTATAGGAGCTAACAGAAATGTAGTCTCTTTCACTTTGATTTCTAGTGTAGTACTGTTCAATCACAGAAAGAAAGCTTAACTCCCTTATCTCAATAGGATCAGCAGAAAGAATGGAGCCAGATTTTACATAAATGGGTTCTTTAACCACAGACCTAGTATTTATTCCTAGATAAGGACAGAGACAGTGAGCTCAAAACTGTACAAGGCACTAAAGGTTTATATCACTTGCATGAGTTAATTAATCTTGCCACTGCAGGACAAGGTCACTAGACACTTACCTACCACAGATGTAACAGAGCACTTGAGCCCCAAATACAAGATGAGACAATTCCAGAAAAAAAGGTATGCTTGGCTTATACACTACTTCAGCAAGTATGCCCTAAACTACATCAAACATGTAGACCATTTGAATGTTCATTCACCTGTTACCTCTGGGACCTAAGTTAGTATTAATGCTTACATGTGGTTCCTAGGATTCAACTACTACAGTATATTATGGGTGACAGTCGGAAATGCTGTTTGATCAGTCTCCAGAATCTTGTGTTTTGGGAATAACTGAAAGTGAAGTCACTGAAATAGGTAAAAAATTAAGAAACTAAAGCCAAAAATCTTTAGTGTATGTAACTGCAGGAATAGGGGCAGTGAGACAGTGCTTTCATTACCAATATTAATACTGGCATCTCATCCTTTTGGGCATAAAAAAAAGAGTCCTATTTTCCTCCCACAATCAGCTCTGGGCACTTCAAGAGGATTAGCTCTGGTTCATTCATTAAAATCAAAGCAGAAATTAGTAATCTGCAAAGTATTTTACCTATTTAAATTTGACACTAAATATGTTTTACTTTTTCATGCAAGAAAAAGGGAAAACATTAAGAGAAAACAGAAAAATTCTATAAAAACAACTCATGAGAAATTTAAAACCTGAAGGATAGGGGAAGGTCACATCAATTACATCATCATTCTTAACGAGCCTCAAACATAAGTTTAACATTGAACGAAACTTGGCTATATAATTCTGCTCGTGAGTTTAACACTTGAAGGCCAATATGATGTCAGATGTACACAGTGTTAGCTGAATTCAGGAATCCTGAGCCACACAGGACTTCTCTCCTTTGAGACAGACAAGGTAGATGAACTAATATCTTTTCTCTCCCCTTTGGAAATCTAGCAACTACCCTTGGCATTCCACTAGAGGTCTATGGAGCCATACTAGTGACTTCCCAGGGGAAGTCACAAAAGACTGCCAAACCCCAGAGCCACAAAGACAAAACTAAAAGAGCACTGGATTCCCAGCATCTGAATTCAACCTCGGAGAAGGGTTTCATCCACAGCAATCCAGAGTTTGGATTGCTCATACCCTTGAAAATAACATCAAGAAGGGAAACTCTTTCTGGGCTATATACTCTTGCTTGTTAAAGAGATGACAGAAAAATTCCAAGGTCATTCTGCAGACCTACTAAATTTGATTGGAGTAGATCAGGGATAAGACTTCACGACCAGACTAGCATTCGCCACTTCTTCTATTAACATCTACTTTATATTTTCCTTTCAAGACCCCTATTCAAGTGAACAAAGAGCAGGCAGATCATTAAATCTCTTGCCTGACATATTTTCACATTGTATCTGGAAATAAGCTTGAAGTTTAATAATAAGTAAGATGCTTAAAGTGGCCCATTTTGCATACTTTTGATTCAGTAAGTGTTGAGTGACCCAAAGTATAAAAGAACACCTCTTGAGAAATGTAGGAAACATGTTGCTTTATTGAAAAAAAAAAAAAAAATTACATCTTACTATACTACTATAATAATAATCAGAATATTTCAAACAGATAATTTCTAACGGCATAAACAGCATGCTAAAACTACTTACCAGACAGTCTCCATGAACTCAGGATACAGAGTTTTATAGTCATTGTCAAAATCGATCCAGCGTCCCAGTCTGGTAACACTAATCTGTTAAAATATGCACATGTGGCTTGAATGGAAGCTTAAAACAAAGACCATAGTACATTTCCCATATTTATTTCTTTGTAATAGCTTGTTTAAAAAGCAAGATGTTCTACCCCCATCAGTGAACCAAGCCCACAAAACAGTCAAGCCTGACAATGGTTCAAGGTAGAGCACTTGATCTAGCATGGAATATGCAAAGAAAAGGTCATGAATACAGGCCTTTCCTTAAATCCAAAGCCATGCAACACAGAAGCATCTACCCATGGCAACTAAACTTGGAGATTGAGAGTGCTATTGTAACTGGTGGGTCAAACCTTTGCTCAGCATCCAGCCAAGTGATTCACCAGAAAGTTGGCTTTAGCTGCAGGAGTTTTGTTTTTGATCATAACCATGTAACTGTTACAGAAATAGTCAAAATGGGGAAACAGAACAAAGTTTGACAATTCACTCCATTTCTAAAGAGCTCTCAGACTAAGTAACTCTGAACATTTATCTAAATCAGAGTTGGAAAAGCCACTGTGTAAACACTCTCCAAAATTATTTCAGGACTAGCTACCTTCTCTGGGCTCCCTACACTATGAAGCCACATTGCTAAAACCACAAAGACTCTGACAAGTCTACTTTACATCTACTCATACAGAGCACATAAGTCACCTAACAAGTGGGTTATGCGAACGTTATGCCTCACTCTGGTAAGTGATATCCCTCTTGTTGGGTGGGTAACTATGCAACCTACCAGCTTTGCAACATGATCAAAAACAAGATAGACCTTTCCTGATACTGATAATATGTTGGTAAGGTAAGAGCCAAACTACATTTATGTCTGCAATCAAAAAAATGCCTAACTAAAAAGATTCACCACCACAATCAAGCTACATGCATAAAAAATGCTGACAAGTTTTGTGGGTACTAATTGACCAAAATTTGTAATGGAGGCCCAACGTTCTTTGTCAATGTTTTATTGAAGTTAAAATGTCAGTCCTCTTAAGATATAATTTTTATTCACATTGAAACAGTGGATCGCAATTTACCAGTTTGCTCTCTCTAAATTCCCTTTGATGACAGTCGCCAAACAGTGACATCATGACATTGCAATTTAACACTGTGTCAAAAAGACAATGTCTTGCAATTTCACAACCTCATGCCTGAATTCTTTCGGACTCCTTCTGAAACTCAGATGCCAGGACCCACTTCCCAGTGAGAAGGGACTCTGCAGCTTAAGAACTTTATTTCAGTCCTGTGGCATACACCAGACAGTGTGGGGACTGCTGATGTCATCAGCCAACACTGCTTGCTCTGCTCTATTTTTCCTCAGGCATAGCAAAAGGAGTTCCATCACGTCCTACTGAATTCCACAAGATATGCATACAATTTTAGACACACATGCAGAGTTAATATTGACATTCTACTTACCCTCCATTCATTAGAGTATCTCATCACAATCCCCCTGCACTGATTGTTATATTCTGCAATCCCCATTTTGGCCACATCCTCTGGTCCTTTGATTCCTAGTGTTTTGTCAATTTCATACTCCTGGAGAGAAAAAGGGGAGGAAAAAAAAGTCAATGCATGTTGCAGTGCGAAATCTTCAGGATTTTCCAGTTCATTAATTTATTTGTCTAGTCCCAATAAATCCCAAGCATCAGAAACAAATTTGCATGTGCAAATTTCTCATGCAAAAAAGGATGTACATCTGAGTTCCTATTTTGCATGTATATGATTTTCTAGATCTCCATGGTGGATGTGAGGAGTCCCATTTTCTCCTCCCACAATCATTACCTATTCACACACCCTATAACACTAGTAATGGATGAGTCTGTCCTTCAGAAATATGGGCTCTCAAAGAAAGTCAGTCTAACTCTTACCATGCAAAGGATAAATACTAACAATAGGCTGGCACTGCTATTTGTACTTTGCACAGTAAATTTACAGTTTATTGAATCATTTGCTTTGGAACATTCCAAATTTCTAAACAACATGCTAGTCCATTTAAATGATTACCAAATATTACCCGTTTTCCAGGATCAAATTCAGGAGTACAGATGCATGGGCCACACAAAAAGTACATACCATGCAAAGGTACTCCATGTACAAAGGACATGATGGAATCCAAAAGGATCCCTATAGCTCTTTTTCATGGACAATTCAAAACAACTACACAAGGAGAGGTATTCAGATATTTCAGGGTAATGAAAAAGTCACAACCAAAGCAGCACATTCAGCTCCATTATAAGAGTGACTGATGGACTCCTAGCTAATCAAATCCTTATGAGTAACAAAAGAAAAAAGGACTCAAACGGAGGTCTCCATCAAGGTTTTAGCAGGACTCTGGGTGCCAACAGAGAAGGGTAGGGAAGAGGAAGTAACAAATTATCCAGATGCACAGGTAACCATATGCAACGATCACGGTAGCAAAAATATCTGCAGCATCACTTATTGCACATACCACAGGTAAACCATGACAATCCCATCCAAATCTTCTGTCAACATGAAAGCCACTCTGGTGAGCAAATCTGGTTACTACATCTTTAATGGTCCCTGCAAGAATATGACCATAATGTGGAAGCCCAGTTGCAAATGGAGGGCCATCATAGAAAGTAAATCTGTGAAACAAGAGGCAATAAAAGTTATTAGTTCAAGATCAGCCCTCACAAAACAGGAGGATCATTCCTCTGTGCTTGTGCTGCTCCTGCTTACAGGACTCCACAAGTAGTACCAGCACCAGAGATAGAACTGCTGTGAACTCTGCCAGCTTTGCACCCCCCATCCCCCTCCCCCCCCTTCCCCCACCACACACACACACTCCTCCTTCAGTAGGAGAAAAACAAAAGATGATGTTGCCTCAGATCGAGCACCAAAGAGGCAGTAGGTGTAGTATGAGTGGACAAAGCAGAAGGGAGAAGAGCTCTTTATTTTCATGCACACTTGATGTATCTTTTATGCAGCTTTTTACCTGGGTCTGTTTTTTGACTGTTTCAGACATTCCTGAAAACAATCAAGTGTGTTCCAGAGATTCAGTATCTTCTCTTCCTCCTGTGGAAAGTTTATGTTTTCTGCAACTTGTTGAACCATTCTTTCCCTGTAAGGATCAAACAATATCATATAAAAAGTGAGTTTTGTTTTTAAAGAGAAAAAAAAGCAAGGATAAATAGCTTCTCAAATACAGTACACTATGCTATTAGAAAAGAATCTCATAATATACACCAGCATACCACAGTACGATCCTTGATCAGCGCTCGGGCACTTGTTTCAAAATAGTCACTAAGGTAGCAGTCTGTTCTAAATACACTATGAATTACTTTCATGTTTCATGGAGATAAAGTGGTATGAGGAAGTGGTTCTCCATTTGCTCATGATTATGTTCATTGTTGGTTTTCCCACTAGATTTACTACTTAGAACTAAATGCTCTTTCAAAGTTTCTTCCACGTTTTAAGGTGCACTGCCCTGCAAAACTTAAGAAAATGCCCTTTCCCCCTCTAGCTAAGTTGTGGTTCTCAGTAGCATCAAAAAGCAGCTCAAATTTAGCACTTTAAATTTAGAGATCTGAGTTGGCTCCCAAATCAGCACTTAAACTAACATGGCAATGTAAAAGACACAACAATAGATGTATGGTGACAGATAAGGATGGAAGGGTCCGGACAAGAAGACACGGAATTAGATCAGTAGTAAGAAGCAAGAAAAGTGGAGCGCAAGTTTCTATCTGCCTTTGCAACCTCAGCTGTTCAGAAACGTCTTCCTGTACTTGCTCATTGCTTTTCTCCTTTTGCTTCACATTATGTGCACAGAGATGGTATGATTTTTTTGGTGGTAAAACCTCCACTATGCACCTTGGGAGTTGGTAAATGGCTTTGACGTGGTCTGATCTACCTGTTAATCTGATTTTCAGAGGCAGAGTTCTCTGCTCACAGTAAATTTGAGCCACAGTTTTCAGCTAAGAGTCCATTTTTGCTTTTTCCTGGTAATTCCCTGAAGAATTTAAAAAACAGCCCAGCATAAATATCAGAGCACAAAGCCATACTCTAATTCTGGCTGAGTCAATGACTCACTACAAGGACAATTATTTCTCACTCACAAACAAGATTTCTCCAGCACAGGGAGATGCAATGGTGCTAGAAGATTTGACCATTAGACATACACAATTAGGTGATCGCGAGAAGCCCTCAGGTCTGAAAGCAGCAGATTTCACAAAACATCTGCACAAATTTATAGTGAGTGCTGGGATGGAACCTGTACTTCTGGAACATATTGGTACCAATGACACAGGGACATTCAGGAGAGAAATCCTGTCTGCTTAAGTGGGTATGGAGATAGTTCTTTCCTATTTCACCTTTCCACCTGCCTCTATTCTTTTAGTCCTCTCCCCCACCAACACAGAATAATTCCAGTATCTGATACTACTGCTATGGGCTTCCCAAACCTCAGCAAAATGAAACAGTCAGTCTTCAGTTTCACTGCTGCTGCAGAGGTCTGAATCACAGCACTAACAAGATGGAGCCTGTATCAGTCTTGCCAAGTAGCAGCAATGAGAAGCAGCAGAGGCACTACTGAAGAAGACAGCACTGCATTAATTCATGATCAAAAGATAGCTGTGCACTCCAGGAAGTACCTCCTTGCAGCAAAACATCTCCTGTGACAGCACTACTCTGTGCTATCTCCAGTACATGTCTTAACGCCACAATTTAGCCCTGGTTATTGCTATAGCATAAAGTCATCTCCTAGTACGTAGCTCAGTAGTGGAGGAGGAGCCTTGAACAAGGCTTTGTGAATCGGAACAAGGCTAGCAGTAAGCCTAGAAGTTAAGACTTCATTAGTCTAAATAACAATACTTGGCACTTTTGCAGCTGCTTCCACCATAGGATGTCAGAGTGCTTTACAAATATTAATTACTTCCATCTCACTATTAGATGAAGGGATCATCTCAGTTTTGCTCACAAACCCAAGGTCACACAGCCAGTTAGTGGCTGAGCTGAAAATAAAACCAATATTCCTACATTCAAAGTCTTCTTCCTTAACCTTTTTACACACTCTCTCTCAAATGGGTTTCCCCCCTCATTCGCACCAAATACAAAACGCACTAGGCATCTGCATTCACTGCTTACACCAGGAAACCAAGTATTTCAAAACCATAAGTTTACACAGTAGCTACCATGGTGATCTTTTCTGAACAAAGTCATCAATTTCTCTTGACTCACTGTGCATAAGGTACTAATAAAATGTTACTGTAACCGGGCTATGGAGGCTGCTAAGATATCACAGACTCCATGCATAAACCACAGTATTATTTTTGGCCCATTACTACTAACTGGAGCACTGTACCAACACAACAGTTTCCAGTAACCACAGGGCACACATTCATACACATCGCAGAGAGACTCTATTTTTAACAGCACAAAGGAATTTTACCTGAATTAATGGAAGTCTAATATTTCAGAGCTGTGTAGAAAAAACATTTAATGGGCAAGATCAGTGATGTAGTGACCAGTCATTGCAGGTCAATTTTCTCAGTTTGCAAGACAGAATTTAGAAAAACTTGACTTTTAATACGATAAAACAATGTTTAGTATTATCTATGCCACAGCTCAGGTACCTAACAGATGCTAAGCCAATAAAAACTGCTACCACAAAAACCACATCAAGCTGCAACATTAGTAAATGAACTAGAGCAGAGAGTTTACTATGTTAAATCCAGTACTCTGATCCAGAGAGGGATAATGGACAAATTAATGCCTTAACAACAGACCAATCATAATATAAAAGCAGCAATACTATGCTCTGACCCAGTACTTCTCAATCTGTGTGTCATGACCCAGAAGCAGGTTGTAATGCCCATCCTGTCTGGGATGCATAGTTCATAGCCTCCCAGACACTGCACCCACATCACCGTGAGCATGCCAAGGTATAATAAACAAACATAAAATCATAGGAATATAGGCCTGGAATGAACTTCAAGAGGTCATCAGTGTAGCATGCTGATCTTAGGCAGAACAAAGTACAACTAGACAATCCCTGATAAATGTTTGTCCAACCTGTTCTTACAAACCTCCAGTGACTGGGGATTCCACAACCCACCCATGGAAGCTTATACCAGAGTTTAACTACCCTTATAGTTAGACAAGTTTTCCCTAATCTAAATCTCCCTTGTTGAAGATTAAACTCATTACTTCCTGTCCTACCTTTAGTGGACATAGAAAACAACTGATCACGGTCTTCCTCTTTGTAGCAGCTCTTAACATATTTGAAGACTTATCAGGTCACCCCTCAGTCTTCTTTTCTCAAGACTAAACATACCCAGATTTTTTTAACCTTGCTTTAAAGGTCAGGTTTTCTAAACTTTTGATCATTTTTACATTCTTTTCTGGACTCTCTCAAATTTGTCCACATCCTTTCTGAAGTGTGCACCCAGAAGTAGACAGTACTCCAGCTGAGGCCTCCCCAGTGCCAAGCAGAACAATTACCTCCCATGTCTTACATACACACTCAAGTTAATAGACCCTAGAATGATATTAGCCTTTTTCACAACTGCATCACACTGATGATTCATATTCAATTTATGATCCACTATACCCTCCATATCCTTTTCAACAGTACTACTACCTAGCCAGCTATCCCCCATTTTGTAGTTGCGCTTTTGATTTTTCCTTCCTAAGCGCAGTACTTGGCACTTGTCTTTATTGAATTTCATCTTGTTGATTTCAGACCAATCCTCCAATTTGTCAAGGTCCTTTTGAATTCTAATCTTCAAAGTACGTGCATGCCATCTTGGTCTCAAACTCAAATTTTATAAGCACACTCACCACTCCATTATCCAAGTTATTAATGAAAATATTGATGAGTACCACACCCAGGACTGACCCTTGTGAGATCCCACTAGGCAGCACCCTCCCAATTTGACAACAAACCATTGATGACTATTTAGAGTATGGTCATCCAACCAGTTGTGCACCCACCTTACAGTAATTTCATCTAGACCATATTTTTCTCCAGTTTGCTTATGTGAATGTCATGTGGTACTGTGTCAAAAGCCTTACTAAAATCAAGCTATACCTTACTAAAATCATGAAGCAGTCTGGTGAAAAAACCATCACTGTCATGCCACAGAGGGTAGGCCTTAACCAGAAGTAATGATAAAAGCTGTATGGATTCCGGCTCTACATTTACTGGCTAAAACATTTTTTTTTTAAATATGTTTCGTTCTGCTAGCATGAAACCAAACAAGCTGAATTTTTCAGAGTTAAAATGACTTCCTAAATAAGTTCTTTTCAAAAGATTAATTCTGTCTCTAAAAATGTTTTAAAAGCAGTGGACACTGTATCTTTCAGAATTTTTACGAAGAGGAAGCCTTGCACCCAGCAATGTGCACAAGGGGGTGGGCGTGCCATCCCCAGCAGGGAGCTCCTCCAAAAGCACTGACTTTTACTAAAAATAACTGTGATAAAATGGAGCTGACAGGGGGAGCTCCAAGAACCCGCCGCTGCCAAGGGCTGCGAGCTCCTGGGTCTCCCCATCGCCAACAGCAGCTGAGAGCTCCAGGGTGACCCCTGGTTCTTGTTGTATGTGAAGGAGTAAACAACACTTCCTTATTCACTTTCTTCACATCATTCATGATTTTATAGATCTGTATTATATTCCCCCTCGGTCATCTCTTTTCCAAACTAAATAGTCCCAGGCTTTAGCCGCTCCTCAGACCAAAGCTGTTCCATACCCTTGTTTATGTTGCCCTTCTATGTACCTTTTCCAATTCTAATATATCTTTTTTGAGATGAGGCAAGCAAAACTGCATGCCGTATTCAAGATGTGGGCGTACCATGGATTTACATAGTGGCATTATATTTTCTGTCTTATTATCTATCCCATTCCTAACATTGTGTTAGGTTTTTTGGCTGCTGCTGCTGTTCATCAAGCAAATTTTTCAGAAAACTATCCATGATGATGCCACAGTTTCTTTCTTGAGTGGTAAGTGCTAATTTTGATCCCATCATTTTGCACATACAGATGGGATTATTGTTTCCAAGGTGCATTATTTCACGTACATCAGCCCACAATTTCATTTGCCATTTTATTTCCCAGTCACCCTGTTTTGTGAGACCCCTTTGTAACTCTTCACACTCTACTTTGGATGTAAACATCCACCCCCTCAGGAACTGGAAACAGGCTCCCGCCCAATCTACTTCAGTCACTGACTGACACAAACCAAACATCCCTCAAGAGCCAGGCACTCAGCCTCCCCGCCAGAGCCTTTGTCCTGACTGCGGACCAGGCAGCCTGTTACCCCCTTGGAAGCTGGCACATACCCCCTGCCACGCACACACCTTTCCCTCCTGACACTGCCAGGGCCCCGCCCAGCGCTCCCTTCACCCACCAGGCACACCCCACTCATGCTCAGTCCCCACCCACACAGCCGGTGCCATTGGGGCTAAGGGGCGGGTCACTGCACCAAGCCCCTGCAAGTGAATGGGCAGCTGAACCCAGCTCCCCTGCAGAGCACCGGGGGACCTCAGCTCAGCTCAGCTCAGCTCAGCTCCGCCCCACCTACGGGACGGGTAACCAACCGGCCCGGCCCCCTGCACTCACCACTCGCCTCACCCTCCACCAGCCTGACCCCAGCCGCGCCGGCCGGCTAGAAATGATGCAACCTACCCCCGGCAGGCAGAAAAGCATGACAGGAAGCAAAAGGAATGGGACACGCCTGCCTGCCTGCAGTAGCCAATCGCCGCACTCCATACACAGGCCTCAACAAAGCAGCCACTGATTGGTCCAGCGCGTCTCTTGGTAACTATAAATCATGGCGGACGGAACTTGACTGATAGAATGAAAAGGGCGGGGTGAGGAAAAGGAAGTGACGTAATTTAGCACTAAAGCCAATCAAGCATGGGTTTTGGAGGGGCGTTTCTTTCCTGGGAAGGCTCCTGCGTAACGCGTTATGGGAAATAGGCTGTCTTCAACATACGGCTTAGGGCGGGGTGCGCGCCCCTGCGCCCCCTGAATCACTGTTGTGTTGACAGCTGCAGTCCTGAGATCTGCCCGCACGATGGGCCCCTTCCTCCTCCATTTTTAACGACAGGGTCTACTTCAGCAGAGGGCTGGGCTCTGAAGGGTGCACAGGACTCCCCACCCCACACACTGTGTATCCCCAAAAGCTAGACTGGCATAAGAGGCATCCTATGTGTCTGATATTTTCAACTCCTTGATTTCCTTCCTTCTCTGCCGCCCCATCCCTGTTTTTGCTTTTTGCTATACTCTTCAGCCAAGTTTTCCTCCCTCCACCCTGGTTTTGTTTTGAATGACTCCTACAGGTACACTGTATTGACCTGGCTAGAGCACAAGAAATGAGTGCAAGTCCCAGCTTCTTAGACGGCTTGCTATTTAGCAAATGACCACACAAACCCCAGAGACAAATACAATAAAATGCAAGCCTTGTCTGGGAACCTGTCAGTTAAGAGTCCCTGAATGCCTAGTTTAGAGGGGAAATTTCCCTAGCTTTCCTACTGTCAATAAAATTACTTGTGCCTTTAAGGTGTCTTGAGATTGCCTGCAAGGGGGCTTCCTATTTTTGTTTTTTCTCAGTATTGATAATATTGGGTGGAGATCAGTACTCTTCAAAGCTACCTGGCAAATAACTGGCAAATGGGTAAAGCAGGGATGGCCAAACTGTGGCTCATGAGCCACATGCAGCTCTTTTAAAGTGCAGCTTCCAGAGCCCCCTGTGCTCTCTCTCCCCATGCCCATTCTCCCCCTACCAGACTGGAGTAGGGAGCTCAGAGCAGCAGGGGGAAGTTGGATCCGTGGGGATCAGTATGTTTTTGGCCACACCTGGTGTAAAGTGTTAACAGTTTTTGAATGGTGCATTGTGATGGAATAATGCTAGTAATAATTGCTAATGTTTTAAAATCCATACCCAAAATGAACTTTGGCATAGTATCAGTGCATTGCCAGTTGAAATAACACTGGGAGGCACTATATCTCCACAGTGCTCAGGGAAGAGCTACATAATGCTTTGTTAGGCTGCTAATAAGTTGTGTATTACTTGGGAAAAAATGTTGATTTCACATTGTATTTATCACCAACATGTTTACATTCTCTTTTTTCACTTTTGTTCCCTAGATTTGAAGGACTGGGGGACTAGGACTAGGAAGTTTTCATCAATGGCTCTTTTTGAAATTTGTTTTTCCTATTGACCTAACAAACCTGAGTTCAACCTTCAGGGCATGGTGCAAAGCTAAGGCAGTGATGGTGGGTCTGTTCTGCCTTGAGTTTGAAATCTGAGGTCAAATCTATTTTATCTATTATGTTTTACATTTGTAAACCAATTGAGAGGCAGGACAGTTTGGAGGAATGAATGAGGACGTGACTGAGACAAGAACTTTTGAGATATAATCTTCACCCTCAAACTGAATCAGGAAAGCACTTCATCTCTGTGCACCAGCTTCCTCATCTGAAGAAAATTAGGGTAATATATACTTACCCTACTTTATCTGTTGAAATTATTAATTAGCAGCTAATATCTCTGCAGTGCTTTAAAGACATTGGGCAAAACCATGCTTCCTTTGCTCAGGCATATAGACTCATTGACTTCAGTGGGACTGTTTACTTAGGAAAAGTAAACTGGATTTAGTAGTTCCTCAAATCCTACCTATGGGCTAATTTCATTTTTTAAAATACATATATGTGACCAGACACACGTGGTAAGTGCACTTTAAGAAATCAGCCCATCAATACAGTCTAAATGTTACCATAACATTCTTCACTGCCTTAAGTGTATAAATAAGAAGTTGCATTTTTAGATAAATATGAGCAAATATGACTTTTACTTATGTTAGTTTTCTCTTCTAAATGATCTATGCCTTTAGAAATCGGTTTCTTTAACTTACGAACAACTTAAGCAGTTAATGTTAGTTAAAGAAAATACTTTATTAGCCCCTGTTCTAAAGGGATTTTAAAACAAATAATTACTAGTTACAATATGTATTCTTAAGCAATATTAGTAAATCATATTTTTCAACTTTGATTGAACAGTGTGTGCCTGGGCGATTCTGCCCTCATCTTGTATTTCTGTTGCTTAACTCCATTTCTTCTCCCATAACTATCTCTGGCTTGCCCTTGTTCATTCTCTATCTTTTTTTATCTTTCTTCCTCTCCTCTCTTAGTCTTGTATATTTTATACTTCTCTTTCCCTCACTACAGCTACAGTAAATAATACATGAACACCCCAATCGTGCTGTCCTTATTCATGCCAAAACTCTAGTTGCAATTATTTTAACTACTGGACTAAACTCATGGTAGTTATTTTTATGGTAAATAAATGCATTTTAAAAACTGGGGAGAGTAGAGACGTCACTGTCAAGTGTAAGAAGATGAAGTTAAATGCTAACTGTTTAAACAGCCCTTACTCCACGCTCTGGTACTAAAGTTCAAAATGCTCCTACAATCCGATGCTGTTTGAAGTTGTCTAAATAAAGACAAAAATCTACTCATAAATACAAAGCCAAGGACTTTCAAATTGATGTGCCTAAAATTAAGCACTTAAATGCATATTTAAGATCCTAAATTGAGTTTCCTGATTTTCAGAATGTTAAACATCCACTGCCTCTCCTAAAGTAAACAGTTGCTTAGCACTGCCTAAAAATCAGGGTACTCTATCTAGATGAAAATGTTTTAAAAGGTTGGCTAAAATGTACAAACAAGACTAAGGGGAACATTTTTCTCAAGCTATTGGCAGATCCATCCATCATAATCTGTACGTATTTTAATTAACAGGCTGGGTTACTAAATTGCATTAAGGAACAACATGCAAATAGTTAAGTGTTTGAACATTTCAACGGAGTTTTTAGAGAGAAGCCAATTTGTTTACATATCCCTCCAATGCTCCTCTCCCTTACCCCGCCCCCCACGCAAGAGCCGAAGGGGTGTGTGTGTGTGTGTGCATAGGGGCCGAAGGGGGGAGGCGGCTAAACGTGATGGCTGTAAACAAGGCCTGTAGAACAAGTCTCGCACGTCCCTTACGAACGGATCTTCCCCGGTCCTCCACTCCTCCCCCTAGGTTGTAGTCAAATAGAAATTGAATGTGTCTATGCATACATAGCAGTACTTCACCAGGCCCCTGAAACTCTCCCGGATCCCTTCACTCTCAGTGCCACCATATTCCCTTTGCTACTGCTTTTTCGTGAAGTTCCCGAGTATTCGCGGGTGTTTTTAATGCCAATATGCCAACAATTTTATCCTGGCCTGATGAAGGGTCCTGCTAATTTCTCTACAGATATTAGGTTGAACTCCGGGCCGTGCCTGCTAAAGTGTGTTAGACTGACTGGCTCTGAGACTTTGTAATAATCCTTATCCGTGAGCAATTCAGGGACCTGCCCGGGTCCAAACAGCTGATGAGTGGCTGGCGCTTATTGGACGCCCACCAATAAAAACAAGCAAAATCAGCCACCCCACATCCTCTTTTCCCGGCTGTCTCAGGATGGTGGGGAGGGATGAAAAGAGCCACCAGCATGTCAGTGCTCTGCAAACCCAGCTGCGCTGTGCAGCTCGCCCCAGGGGAGGGATCTCCTCCTATGCGTCCTGCTCGCTGGCTGAATCGTCTCCCTCCTGCCATCTCCGAGGCGTTAACTTGCTCAGTCAGGCACCACCCCTTGGCCAGACTCCCTGTTTCCCTCTGAGCAATGAGAACGGCCACACGGGCTCAGCTCAACGCTCCTTCACTCAGCGCTTGTTTGTGCTTCCCCCCGGCCGCTGAGCGCTTTACGGACCCGCTGCAAACCAGGCGGGCGCGGGTGGGGCCAGCTGCGCACAGAGATCTGGGCGTAGGCTAGGGCGGTACGTGGAAGCGACAGAGAACGAGTCGCCCGGAGACTTGGGCCAAACCAATGTTGGGTAAATGCAGGGGAGAAACAGAGACCAGCACCGACCCCCCCGCCCGCAGCGAGCGTTTTCCTCTGTGCCTGACATGCAGCCAGTCCGCTTTGCGTCTCGACCCAAGGGTCTGGAAGGAAAAACTATTCGTTGGGGGTAAGGAGGCAGCCCCTCCCCAGCGGCGGCTTTTGGACTGCTCCGTGTCCTGTACATAAAGGGGGTGTGGAGCGGAGGGGGGAGCAGAACAGCTGGAATCGCAGCGAGAGGGAGTCAGGCGCTGGACGCGGCCAGCACCCGGAGGGACGCGGTGTGTTCACGGGGCTCCGCAACTAGCCTCCGCCGCGACCCCCCCGCCTCTCCCCCCGCGCCGCCTTTGCTCCGAAACACCCCCCCTGGCCGAGTCAGGTGTTACTCGGTGGAGCTCTGACGCCACGGTCACAATCTGCCGAGGACGGAGGCGAGATCATCGCTAAGCAGCCGGTCAAGCTGCCCCTCCGCCTGCAGCGGCGCAGCCGGGCTATGCACTGTAAACGGGCTCTGGTCAAGAAAAAAACGGAGCGGATTGTGAAAAGGTAGAGGCACCAGGAAAGCCCCTGGGGCGGGGGGGAACCGCGGTGCTTTACAAACCGGCAACCAACCAGCCCTCCCGGAGCGGGGGGACACCAGGAAGAAGGCGAGGACACCGACCGTGCTGCTTTGGGGGTTGTTGGCAGCTGTCCAGGGCTGCCAAGAGAATGAGAGGGTCACTATGCTGAGAAGAGAAGAGCTGATCACCTGCGGCCCAGGAGGAGCCATGGGTGCCCCCTTGGAGCCCGCCCGGGCAGGGATTGGGAAGGAGGAGGAAGAGGAGGGGCCGGAACAAGGCTACCAGCAGCTGAAGGAAGGAGCGCCCCGGAGAGGCTGCAGCAGATCTCGCTGGCACCATGACTGGCGTCACCGTGGAAGGACCCCCATCACTTCCGGGAAGTTTTTGGGCAGTAGGACGCACACCCATTACCAGCAGCACCACAGGGCCCATCAGCGGTGCTACCGGCCCACCCGCCCCCGGGTGCTGCTCTCTCTGCGCCCCGTCAACATGATGGGCAAGCGCGCCCCGGGCATGCGGGCTCCCCGCAACACCAACCAGTTCCTGATGCGGGAGAAGTACCAGCTCATGCACCTGCGGTCGGAC
Source organism: Emydura macquarii macquarii (assembly GCF_026122565.2). Classification (NCBI taxonomy): domain Eukaryota; kingdom Metazoa; phylum Chordata; order Testudines; family Chelidae; genus Emydura; species Emydura macquarii. Next base: position 4,044,733 of record NW_027132983.1, on the reverse strand, counting down.
TCGGTGGGCACCGAGAGCGGCGGGTCGGACTGTGAGATGGACCCGCTGGACATGGACTCTTACCTGGGGGTGCTGGAGAACGCCCGGGGGGCGCTGATGGATGTTGCTGATGACTCTTGCTCCTCGTGCTCCTCCTCCTGGTCTCCGCCCACTTCTTCAGCCACCACTGCCTCTGAACCTGCTTCCCAGCAGCAGCAGCTGCGGTTTTTCGGTGGCGGCTTGGAGGATGTGCACCAGGAGGAGAGCCTGCAGTACTTCCCCTCCGAGGACGATGTGATCGAGAGCGAGATCTTCATGGAGAGGGACTTCCACGAGTTCTGTAGCCGAATTGCCTGAATTGGGGGGAAGGGCCAATTACTTGATACAATCCCCCCTTGCCTTTTATACTTTGCTGGGTTATATGGGGGCGATCGTGGCTCTGGAGCAGAGCTGCATCCGTTGGGGCTCTGTATGTGGATTCTTATGAGTAAAATGGTTTTCCAAATGTTAAGTCCATCCATTCGCATTTAAACCTTCCAGCCGTGGAGAATGGGGGGGAAAGGGACATGTGACTTCATACTGGGCCTTTTTTGTTGGAGCTATTTATTTCATCACCACCCATTTGCGTTTTTGTCAAGTGGGTCCAGGTCATTTTATATTTAAAAAACAAAACCATGTGCTGGATTGTAAATAAAAGGAACTTTTGTAAATTAAAACAAATCGACTGCGTGCGGCATTTGTGGTGTTGCTATCTGAAAGAATGTGCCTAGTGCTAAGAGAGTTTTTGGGGGGAGTGTGCCCCTAGCACAAGGAAAGAGGAGGAGTATGCCTGTTGATTGCGGGGGGAAGGGGACAATTGTCCAGGGGCCTAGCAATTTAAAAGTGCCCAGGGCTCTTCTGCCTGTAGCCCTACCCACACTCCACCCCAGGCCCCACCCAGCCTCACTGCATGCTGCCTCGCTCCTCCCTATCTCCCCACTTGGCCTTCCCACCTTGGCTCCTGTCTTTCTTCTCTGCTTGCTGCCTGGCATAGGGGGGAGGGAGGGAGGGATGTGGTGGTAGTGAGCCAGCAGGGCAGGGTGGGGTTGAGGGCAGAATGGGGGTGGACTGTGGGTGGGGGTGCAGGCAGCAGTGGTGGAACTGGACTGTTCTATCCTGGGGCCTGGAACTGCTGTCGGGGGACCTGGGCAGGAAGAGGGCAAGGGCAGAGAATGAGCACAGGATGCGTATGCGCCTGTCTAATGCAAAGGATCAGGAACCACAGCAATCGCGGTCTGTGTCTGCTCCTTTGGGCAGCAGTGGGCAAAACACTCCTTGGCTTCAGCAAAAGAGCTAGAGGTGGGATGGGAGTGACTATGGCGCCACCTCACTGCACGGGAAGAGCGACAGCAAGGGAGGACAGTGCCTAGTGGCCACCACAGGGCAGCTTTTGGAGGCTGCAGAGTATAGAGGAAGATGAACACTGCTACAATAATTGCCTTCATCATACTTAAGGTTGAGTTTGTCACGGTTATTTTTAGTAAACGTCAAGGACAGGTTGCGGGCAATAAACACTAATTCACAGAAGCCCAAGCTCTGTGGTGCAGGGCTGGAGTCTGAACCCCTCCAGCAGGGAGCTGACAGCCCAAGACCCGCCAGCCAGGGTGGGGGGGGGGAGGTACTAGATTTAGGGGAAGGCGACTGCTTGGGGTGCTGTTTTTGTTGTTTGCAACAAAAGGGAAACTAGAATGTTTGAAGGAATATCTGAAACATTTTACACTTCCAGATTTGTTTTTTCACTAAGCTAGAATGTTCTGGATTGTTGTAGAATCTCATCAAACCTTCCAGACTTTCCAGAAAAGTTTAACAAATGAAGAGGAGGTGCTGAAGATGCTCTTTGCCTGGGGTGCTATTGGGTCTGTTTGGTCTCTGGGACTGAAAGCCTGAGCCCTGGTGGTGGGGAGGGGGATGGATGGACTGAAAGCCCAAGCCCCGCTGCCTGGAGCAGATTGACATATTGAGCCCCACCGCCCCGAGGGGCTGACAGCTGGAGCCCTGAATTCATGAAGGTCATGATCTCCCAGGCTGTGACCTCCATGACAGATTCGTAGCCTTAGTCATACTGAATGCGAAACGGTCAACAGGAATTTTACTGTGAGAGGGAACCACAGAATGAGACCCAAAACACTGTATCATTCTTATTTTTATCATGAGCCAGGTAGGGCGACCACCTGTTCAGAACTGAGTGGGACAGTCCCAAAATGCAGAGATCAATTCCCAGTCCTAGGATAAATGACTCCGGGACAGCATTTATCCCAGATTCCCTGGAGCACCACTTCCTGCCTGCCTGAGGCTCAGGGGCAGCACCAGTCTCTTCCCGGTGGGGGCAGCTGAGGTGAGCCTTAGCCACCACTCATAAGGAGGCCCCACTCCCTGCTCCTCCTCTCGCCCCTGAGGCCCTGGCTCCTGGCCAGGTCAGAAACCAGGCATGGTAAGAGGGGCCTAGGAAGCCCTAGACCCTCCACGTGCCTTGGGCCCAGGGTGCCCAAGAGCAGCCCCCGGCCCATATCCCTGTCCCCCAGGATGCACCACCCAAGGCAGGTGGAGGTTTGGGGCTCCTCGAGTGGCTCTTACCACTGCCTGGCTCCAGTTTCTGGCCTGGGCAGGGGATAGGACCTTGGGAGAAGAGGAGGAGCAGGAGGGTGGGGGCTCTGGGGAAGGGGCAGGGGCAGTGCCTCAGAGGAAGAGAAGCACGATGGGGCCACGTAGGGAATAGTGTTCCTGCATGTGTCCTTCTCTTGCCTTTTGAAAAAGTGGTCACCCTCTACAGCCAGGGTGAGTAGGACTAATATTAACATGGGGACAGGGAAAATAAAGTGATAGATAACTTTGCACTCTCAAATTCTAGCCAGGAACAGTGGGGGGGAATGAATGTCTTCGCTCCCCCTGCCCTCCGTTCCCACACATGGGATCAGATGTGAGACATGTTTTAATATGACAGAGAAAAGATGAGCCCACACATTAGCCAGAGGCTCTGTCAATCATACTGCAGTCCATTTGTACCTATTCAAAATATAATAGGCACCAATAGCAAACGGAGTCTGAACAGAAACAGCACAGGATTTTTCTGATTAATAAATATTGCTTGTCTAGACCCTGTTTACACCTAAATTTAAAAAAGAAAACTTTAACCCACACACTGGCTCTCATCTTGTTGTCCGGCTCCCTAAGGATAAAACGTTTAATTAACAGTGCAGTTGGAGGTTAAGAAAACAAAAAAAGCAAAACAAGAAGCAGAGCTGGCCCTCCACAAGAACAGGATGGAAGCATCTACCAGTTTTTGGTGGGAGGAGATAGGTGGAAAGGAGAAAAATTAGATTAAACCATTCTACATGTTACTCAAAATCAAAACTCCAGGAGGGTTGGAAAGCTTTTTCCTGAGCTCGTCCTTGGCATTGCGCAGCTTCCTTCAAGGCTCAGTGGGCAGGCAAGAATGTTCAATAGAAACACAGTGGTGAAGGTAAACAGTGAAGCCATTTATTCTGAAGCTTTTTATTATCCACTTCATTTTAAGGAGAGCAATCAAAGCCAAGTGGTACATCGGACATGAACTACTGAATATCTTTAGCATCAAAGTGTAATTTATTGTATTCTGTATAATTAAAGCATTATCCTGCCGGCTTTACATGCTTGACAGCAGTATTCCTACTTTGCTAGATAATATGGTGATAGAAATGCCTGGAAAGATACTTAAAGGGTCTCTGCACACTTAAAAAATGTAGACACCTAGCAAACGAGCAAAGTTTTTTCAGTTGTTCACTAATAGGTTTGTAGGGGGCTGTTGTGTATACCCCTATCCTATCCTAAAAAACCACAAAAATTGAATATAGTTTTTTGGCTTTGGTACTGTATTCCTAACTTAGGGAAAACTCCCACTGAACAATGAATTATATGAAAAAAGCATTTGGAAAATTTAAAACAAAATATATTAAAGATGATGTCTGCACCCTTTATATTTGTTCCAATATTATGTATCGTCATTCAACACGTTAGTGTATGCATACTAAATCTATCACAGTACGTATCTGTTCATAGGTACACTGGGGGACATTTGAAGCTCAGGGTTTGTTTGTCTGTTCATAAATGACATCGCACTGTACTTGGAAACAGTTTGGAGCTAATTTTTATCATAATTTTTACCAGTTAAAATAAAACAAAATAAATTATTTTAGAAAACACCTCAGCCGTGGCACTGAAAAATACAATTTATGGCAATGGGCTCTGTGTGCCTTTGTCTTTCCCCAGTGCAGAGCTGTTTCAATTCAGGAAGGCCAAATTATTACTACTTTTTTTTTTTTTTTTTTTTTTAAATGAGGCATAGCTGTGGCTATAGGTTTAGGATCATATATAATCAACCTCTTGATCCAAAGCACAGGTCTAACTGATAATAGGAGGTTTGCAATAAGATCTTGCCTACAGTGGAGATTTGTCCCCCTTCAACCATTAGTGGTCAGTCACCATTGTAGCTGCACTAATGGAAATTTCAAGTGTAGACAAATCAATCTATACCAAAAGAAATTAGTGGCATGAACAGACTTGCCACTACTTTTTAATGAGGAATAGGTGAAGCTGCAAAATATCTGAAGGAATTTTGATCAAAATTTCAGAAAAGAAATCAACTTCAATCAGTATAGAAATGTTCAGCCCCAAAACTGAATATTTTGCAAAGTTCTGAAATTAGGCTTATATAAAATAATCTGTTTCCACACTATAGAAACAGGAGGTGCTATCAGTGCCTCCTATAATATGACTGTAACTTGTTTCAACTAAATGTAATTGTATCAGTTTATATTTTCTTAACTCTATTACTTATATTTAATTATTTAATCTGAAAGTTCAGTTCTTTTGTTTAAATTCAAAAGAACTTGGTTGGTGATAGAACTTACACATAGAGCTACACATTTTGCTTTCACTAGGCCTTATGATTGCCTCCTGCATAACATGCAAGGAGGAAAAATATATGGTTTTGAAAGGCTACATTTTCACCATCTCTTGCTTTGTGTTTGTGAGCCAGGTGATATTTTGGAAGGAAGAGAGGCTGTGGACTGCAAAACACAGGTAGTCCAAGTAGCCAAGAATAAGGATAGCTCAATTCACATAAACCTGGGGCCTCATATTAGCAGCTGCTGTGCCTCTACATGGCTTCAGACATCCCATCCCCTGCCATGCTATCAATCTTCATCCACTGGTGTCTGTGTTCTTATGACTCCTCCAACTCGGTTCACAGGGCATACCCAGGTGTTCATAGCAGCATTCATTTACATGATAAATTGCAACAGATCTGATGATACTTTGGATACTGTGGGAACACATCCCAAATAGTTGTTATTTCCTCCTGTGTCTAACTCAACCCTATTTTGTATGTATGTTGTAGTTCTGAAAATGGCTAACTTTCAGAACTACAACATACATACAAAATAGGGTTGAGTTAGACACAGGAGGAAACAACAACTATTTGGAATGTGTTCCCCTACCAAAGTATCATCAGATCTGTTGCAATTTATCATGTAAATGAATGCTGCTATAAATTACATGAACACCTGGGTATGCCTGTGAACTCAATTGGAGGAGTACTCTGCATACACCCTTTGAAAAGATTCTCATTTTGTTTATTCACATGTTCTCCTCCAAAATGAGCTCAGAGTCTTCACATAAGGAACCTTGGTAGATTATGAAGAAATTACTCACTGTAGTAGTGCTGCATAGTGCCAAATTAAAGGCATGATGACAAATTCTACTCTCCATTTGTATTGCAGATACCCACTTAGGTTTGCTAGCCCTGTATAGCACAGCTTCTTCCCATAAGAGGCTCGATACTATTAAAGGGAAGAGAAGGAGGAGAAATGGCCATGCTGTATTTCCCCTGCAGTCTAACACAGAGGGGACTTGTCCTTGGAATATGCTCATCTCAAAGCATTAATCTAAGAATCCAGGGGCAAAATTAGTATGGAAGTCATAGAGAAACTTTACCCCACAACTTTCCTATCAGAAATAACGGAGCTACTGTCAAGTATGGTAATGGAAGTTCCAAGTCTCATAAAAATAGGAGAATACATCATACATGTGGACTATTTCCACTTCACCCCAGAAGCCATGGGATTCTCCCAGGTAGTCTCTGCCCATTCAAGTAATCACACAGGCAATGAACACGAATTTTGGATGTAGTGTTGAGATCAGTGGATTAGTGTGAACATCTCTATGTGGTTCCAGCATTGCCACTTACAGGCAGAAGTCAGGACCTCGTTACTCTCTCATTTAGAATCCACTGAGCTTCCAGAACAGCCTGCAGAAGAATGCTGTCCAGGTGCTCAACCAGTCCACTGACCGTTTGATAAGTAAGGCCTTGTCTACACTAGAACTTATGTTGCTGAGCAACATACATTTTGCCGACATAAGCACTCGTGTGGACAGCGCTATGTCAGTGGGGGACACTTTCTTGACAACATAGCTACCGCCGCTCGTTGAGCTGGTTTTATGATGTCGATGGGAGAGCTCTCTCCCATCAGCATAATGTGGCTACACAAACGCTTATGCTGGCAAAACTTATGTTGCTCAGGAGTGTGTTTTTTCACACCCCTGAGTGACAAAAGTTTTGCCAATATAAGTGATAGTGTAGACAAGGCTAACTCAGCCATCTGCTATCCACAACATTCACATACAAAACCATAGACTGTGTCAGCTGAAGTACATACGAGGACAGAGGATTAAAAGACAGTGCTGCAAAACCTGCTCAGAGTCTGATCATCCTTGCCACCCGAAGTGGTTCACACATGCAGTAGTCTGCCTGGTTGGTAAACATGGCAAGTGAGGACAGTCCATTACAAATCTGCTTCAAGATCATGGTCCTCCCAATTTACTAAGTTTGCTGACAACTAGCTCTCCTGGATGAGCCTGTCTCCTCAGTACACATCAGTGCAGCAGTTAAGATCAATTGAAAGGCCACTAGGATGAAGCACTTTGATGTCTGGGGGAGGGAGGGGTCTTTGATTGTGGAATTACCTGCCACAGAATATCAAGATGATCTTGAGCTTTGTTGTGTTTAAGACACACAGCAATGCCCAGCTCTTTGCACAAATATTCCCAGAAAAGGCAAAACCTAACAAGAGCCATTGTAGAAGAATGTAAGAGGCAAAGTGATCTCTTTCAGGAAGCACTAATACACAAAGGATTGATGGAATACAGAGTCTGTTCACAGACAGAATATGCCCCTTTACCTTTTATATGTGTCACCTATGGTGAAACACAACTATTTACTTCTATAGGTTTGCAAGTATGTAAAAGAAAGCAAAGTTTGGCCTATGTTTCTAATGCCAGTCTTGCAAAGAGGGTGGCAGGAGCAAGGAGTTCTGCAGAAGTAGTACCTGATGATTTCATTTGCTTTATCTAGAAGTCCTTCCTGTTGTAATTTAGGTTTGTGTATCTAACTTCCTATGTATGTTTGTTACAAAACTTTAAAAAGTCCCATATGATCAGAAAGGATCAACTGATAGAGTGATCCATTATTATTCCAGAGAATACTGTAATATTCCAGGGACACTGTAACAGTGCCAAATTGTAATAGTGCGCCCAGTGAATTCACTATAGTTTGTTTTCGAGATGCATTGACTTTCTCTTCCATTTTGCATTGTATTCATAATTTACAAAATCCATTCAAAATTTCACCACCATAACTGTTCCTTATTTACAGCTATACTTTAACTTACAAAACACACTCAGAGCAGAGTCCTTTAAAATCTTTGAGGTAGGTTCTGGTTATAGGGAAACAATATGGTTTTATAAATTAACTCCATGTGTAAATAAGTTGCACTCAAATTATAGGCCCTCTCTCCTTAATATGCCTCTATAATGTAACTACTGCCATGCAGATATCTATAAAATCTGTAATTTTTAAATATGGAGAAACCAGTCTCACTTCATCAGAAAGTTGCAAGAAATAAAATGTTTCAAATGCTTCAGTGTTTGTCAACGGAAAATCTTCCTAAGGATAACAGAACTATATACAGCAGGTCAATGTCATCAAATTTAAAGTGAAAGCACAAAATTCAATTTTCAAATAAAAAACTGTAAGAAAAGGAGAGGGACAAAAGAATATACTACTATTACCATACATTCAATCCATTATAAATGCATACACTAGTAAAATTTAATATTACCTGTAATCACTCAACCAGTTTCAGCATAAAAGTTCAATATTTCACACCCAAATTAAGGTCACAACGTCAGCATGGTCTCATATTTTGGAAGAAATGTAATAAACTTAGTTCAAAGGAGTAATTTTAAAAATACATAAATATATGAATTTCAAAATTTTCTGAACAAATCAATATCCTATAGATTGATTAAAAAATAATACCAATTTAAAATTTTATGGAAACACACAATGTTACAACATATTTTATAAAGGAAGACCTTTTAAATGTATCTACTGTATTATTAAACATACAACTTTATGAAAAAACGTATGTTGCTGCCACATTAATATCAACCAGATTCTGTTTTTAATTTATATAGACTAAGTAAGTTAAATTTTCTACTTTCCCCTACCAAAAAATTAAGGTGCTATATACCTATAACAGTTTTTAAAACCCACTTAATTTGAACAGTGCCATTTTTCCAATGAGAAATAGATACTAAAAGTATTTCATTATCTACAACATTTTAAATAGGCCCGTAATGAATTATGACTTAAGGACAAATAATAGAACAACTAGCTCTATGAATCAAACCTCACTTGTTTCTAAAAAAATATTGTTCACTTAAAGCCTTCAATTCTAAAAAATTAAAAAGCTCCTAAGGTTGACCACGGTTGACCATGACCAGTTCGTATATCTTTAAAAATGTTAAAAGCTGTCTCCACTAATGTTTACAAATATTAGGTAAAACATGATAGCTAACAAAAGCTTAGACAAATTTTTTTTTTTTTATTCTAGACATGGTCTGAATTACTAGAATAGGCCACACCAGTTTAACTCCCATTTTACATCAGTGCAGTCTACCGTAGGCAGTATGTCTACTGCAGGCAGTAGCACAGGAGTAATAAATATGCTAGTTACACCAGTGTTAATTTTATTAATATAGATAGGACCCAGAATAGGCTGTTCTGCAACTCCCTGCCCGAAGCCAGGGTTGGGGGCAGAAGCGAATCAATTGTGTGAGACCAGGTGCAAGATTACTCTAGGATGATTCTGGGTCTTCTAACCAAGGTGGTACTAGGGTACCATGAATGAGGAGTAGAAATCTCAAGTTGCTAAAGGTCAGGTGAAAAGTAGGAATTCAGATCCCTTTCCTCATCCCCCACCAAAATTCCAAGTAAATTCCACACCTGCATATTCTTCAAATCTATAGTGTGAAATTTATAAATATAACAGTCACAAATAGGATATGAAATGCAAGAACAAACATTACAGACAAAACTGCCTGTTCACTGTAAAACATGCTGTCTATGCTGCTTAGATGTCACCATTTCAATGTAATATAGATAGTCATGTCACCCCTAATATTTATCATTATTAGGACCTACTACTCTATGGTACAAAGAAATGACAAACAAATCCATTCTGTAATTGGCATCCAGTCAGAGTTACATGAGGCAGGAGAAAACAAAGGACATGTAGAAAGTCCTGCAGGCTTAGGCATAGGTGGCCTGTAAAGGACTAAAAATGGGGTTATGCCCTTCTATATCTTCATCATTTATAAAGGTAGCCTGAAGGGGCTATTTTGAAAACAAAACAAAAACAAAAACAAAAACAAAAACAGCACAGACAGGACTTAATTCCTTAGTCACTTACAGGGTTTTCCAGTGTAGACAAGATCTAAATGTGTAACATGTCTATGCTGGATTTTTTTTGTTTGTTTGGTTTGGTTTTTGTTTTGGTTTGGGTTTTTGCACCCATGCAGCAAGATGAGTGCAAACTCCTAGCGTAGTTGGATTATACTGGTGTAAGCCATGAAAAAGCTAAGGCACAGTTTACACCTTGCATTACCTTACATTTGAATTAGTGCTGCTACAGATATTCAAAGATTTGTCAAACAGTGCAATTGTAGAGGTGCTGTTTTTACAAAATTGCGTACTAAATTGCCCTCATGTATCCTGATACTTCACTTTTTCTGTACAGAGATCCGAAAGGGTCCATATATGCAACATCTTGGTGTGTGCATTTTAATATCAGGCATGTGCTGTATATTCCTGAATCACACATACAGGGCCAGAGTTTCAGCTGGCCCTTGCACAGGCATCAAAGGAGCAATGAATGTTTTCTTGAGTCTAGGGATTGCTCCCTGCTAAGAACACCTTGAACGCAAGCCACTCCGAAAGAGTCAGTGAGGAGGTAGGGCCATGGAACTACCCCACCTTGTCAGTGGTCACTGCAGCCAGGCAGTGGTGTGCATACCGCTCAGGCAGGCAAGGGAGTGCATGTTGCTCCTCCCTAGCAATGCATGCAATATTGCCAACCCTATGCATTCAAAGATTTTTCTATAATAATAAAAGACTGGGTTTTCTTATGTACCGTTTGGTTTTTGAAGCTTCAGGAGGACAAACACTTGCCCCAAATCCCATATTTTTAAGGGTATTTAGGTGTTGCTGCACTCAGCGTTGCAACACTTAACTGATTTAGGAGCTTGAGTTTAATTTTCAATTGATTTAGGCACTTATGAGCCTAAACCCCGTTGGCTGTCTGCATGAGCTTTTAAGGGTCATAATCCAGCCTCAAATACGCATGCAAAAATGTGTCCTTCCCAATAGCGCTTGCAAAGGATTCCCTTTTCTCTCTATCACCCCTAGGTTGGGGTAACTGCCATTCTAATCCCTCTCCATCTCCCACCCCTTCACTATCCTCTGAACCCTTTTAGTCTCCCTTTGCACCACTTCACACTACTTCCAGCTTCTCACATTGCTCCATTCTCCTTAACCTCCACCTGTCCTGCACATGTCCCTGCCATCCCATTTCCCTGCAACCCTTAAATCAACTTGCTGCTTCCCCTCTCAGTTTCCCCATGCACCTTCAGTGTCTCCACTGCTCCTCACAGTCTCTGTGTCCTAAGTGTCTTGTCTAGCCCTGCAACCATAGAATGACAGCCATTTGGCCTGCGGGCATGGCTTTGGTCTCACTGAAAACAGCTGGAAGTGCCATGCACATTGAAAATTGTTACCAGTTCTCCCACAGCTGGTTTAGTATCCATCCATGCAACAACACTGCTAGAAGCATTAGCATAAACAAGGAATAGGCTTTCCCACTACTCCATAGTCTAACCCTGCACAAAGCAGGCCTGCACTAGTGCTTCCACCTCCATACACAAACACTTTGGACCAAATCCAGTGTTGGCACAAGTGCAACTCCCACTGAAGTCAATAGGAGCTGTGTCTGCACATGTCTGGGCTGACTTTGTCCCTTTATGCCTGGGAATTTCCTTCTTCTGTATTTCTCAAAAACCTACACCATGTTTTCTTTTTGTCCGGGGGATGTTGGTGGAGGAGTATTTATTAAATAAAATATAAAAAGGTTGTCTTTTGAGATTTGCACGGCAGTTGTCTGTACCACTCCCACCATGGATTGGCCTTGCCATTCAGCATTTTGCCACATCTCAGTGGAGTGAAAATAACTAGGAGTGGCAGGAAACTCATACCTCAAGGTAAAAACTTAGAAGCCGATATGGGCAGGAAAATGTTTCCTTCTGAGAATAAATGCTCTAATTGTTTTTTCTTGATTTATTCCTCAAAATGTCAAATGATCACTTCGGTAATCAGAAATTAATCACTAATCATTAATCACTCCATTCCACATACAACATTTCACAGCTGACTCGCTTCATTGTGTAAGGGTGGAGTGACAAAGGAAAGGTGGATCCAGGTATCTGGTACTGGCTATTTTTGGAATTATAATAACAGACAAGCTGAGCCAATGATATGATCTGGTACAGCAAAATCCAATGTTCCTATGACAAATATTAGTTTTAAAATAGCTGCTCAAACCAGCTCCTTTTTATTTATAATAAGAAGTCTCTTGTTAAATGAGCTAATTTGTGTTAAATTAGTTTATACGGAATAGCACAATTAAATCTTTAATTGCTACTGGGATTACAAAACAGACATTTATGTAATCAATTTTAGAGGTAAGGAAGGTTCAGCTTCAATAATTTTGATGTTTCAATGATAGCTGTGCTTTGCTTTCAAATACTAAATGGGCAAGGATAAGCTAGGCCATTGCTTCACACGCCCAAATGTAACCTCTGATGTGCATGATTTAAATGCATAACACAATACTTCCATCATCTGCAACTGAGAAAGATAGGAGTCTGACATAGAATTTGGCATTAACACTTATCTATATTTAGGGTGTATAACTGTGCAGGACCTACTGCAGTATGGGCACAGAGAGCAGAACTTTGAATCAAACTACTTTCTGATGTAGATGTTTGCAATATACAGAGGGGCTGAAGCTTTGTCAAGGAAGTAGTGGGATAAATGCAGGGAAAACAGAAAAAGAAAAATGTCACCACTAATACATTTTACTATTAGTAACATTTTGTCAATACCTGAGGCCAGAATTCTCTTCCAGCAGGAAACAAGTAACTTCTACAGAATTCATTGGGAGTTACTTGTATGCTAGGGTTGGGGATGGGTGGGAATAAGGCCCCTTAAAATGTCTCTCTAGTGTCCAGACCCTCTGACTGGACTGTCACAGAAATTAAGTCTACTGTCTCCAAAGAGACAGCATACACAAACTAGCCTGTTAGCCCAGCTGAGTACACCCTATTTATCTTAATACACAGAGATGGTTTATAGTCAAACTAACCATAAGTTTATTAATACAGAAAATAGATTAAGGTGACACTAAGCAGGAGAAAAAGAAACGGGTATGGTCAAAATAACATGCTTTCTAATGCCTAACACTAAATTCTAGCAAGCTATATCTTTGCCTAAAATAGTTTCTCAGTCACCTCAAGCAATCAGCACCTCCAGCCTTTCAGTTAGGAGGATTCACCTTTCACAGAATCAGAGTGTGCTGTTCCCTTTGTCCCCTAAGTGACAGCTATCTAAGGGGTTCTCTTTCTTGGTTTTTACAGTCCAGATAATCTTTGAAATGTATTATTTGAAAAGTAAACCCAGACAAAGTCTCCCTCCCCTGCTGTAAAAATAATCTATACCAATAAGTGTTAATGGGAAAAGGTGCAAAAGCAAAACAAAAGACTAGATTAGTTTAAACAAAAAATCCCACTAATATAATTTAAGAAGAACTGTGCAAAAACCATGCCTGGTAAACCCGAGATGTGTGGAACCAGTAATTAATGAACCCAAACTGCTATGTTGGCCTTATTGGTGGATAAAATAAAAAGATAGGCTATTACACCTATCACTTGCTTTTGGGGTTCTTAAAAATTATTTTTTGGGGAAAAATTGGCTACCACACTCATAGCTGTCTGAAAGACAAGAAAAAGGGAAATAGCAAGCTTTACCATCATAGTTGCCACCCCCACCATTTCCTGGGATCCCATGATCCAGTATGACACCATTATGCCTTTTTTGGCTTGATCTTGACAGATGTCCTGACCAGCCTTTGAAAGAAAGAGGGATCCAGAAACACCACCATCTCCACTGGCTTTTCTAAATCCTGAACATCAGCTGGGTTGTGAGACTTTGTCTCCCCTCCACGCACCCGGCAATATGTCTTTTCCCTTCCACACCTTATTTCTCTCCTTTTTACTTCTGTCTAATAAGAGCCTGGCTTAGCCTGCCAAGACTGTATATTTTGCTCCATTGCTGTAAACCTATTGCCAGAAAGGCAACTAAATGCAATGCCCTAAATAGCCTGATACTGGTACAATTTTGTCTGGTCTCAGAGTGGCTGATGAGACCATGTGCTCTGCCTGCGTATTTCCAGCAGTGAGGTTGCTAGTGAGAATCAACACCAGAAATAGAAGCTTAATTTTTTACTGTTTTCCTTATCCTTTTGTGTGTGTTTGTCTTGTTTTTCCTTCTAGGAAACAGGACTGAATTTTAACAGCAGCAGCAATGACAGCTCCAGCCCATCTCAACTAACTACTTTTCTTTCCCCCAAATGGACAGTTATTGCCAGCTAAAAGACTGTCAAACAAGGGAAATCTCCCTTCTGCAAACTCTCTCCATTAAAAGGGAAAGCGAACAAGGGATTCAAATGCTTTAACTGTTTTCCTTTTATTTCTGTTTCTTTAGTAAAAGGTTAAAAGAATTATTAAGAATGTGTTTGCCATAGTATTAAGCATAGTACTAATGTTGAACAGTGACAGGATCATGTTAACACCTTTATTCCATCTAAATTAACACAACAGCGTCTATTAAAGATTCTGGATATTGGTTGGAAAGACTTCATTACCAACAGAGAGAACTGAGAAATCACAACCAGCAGTATGTCTCTATCAGAATCAGAAGGAAGGGCTTGATATATTGGGGGTACGTATTCTGAATGCCAACACGCAGACTCCTCCATGGAAATCAACTAGTGTGAGGAAACAAGGGCACCCAAGAGAAAAGTCACAAAGGACTCTTAGCAGGGAGGACAGAAGAGTCATTCTCAACATCAAAGAGCAGATGGAAGCATCAGCAAATGACAGAGAGGAATCGAAGAGACTAGTTGCCACCTTGATCATCAACACTGTCCCAGGAAAAATGTATTAAAAAATAAGTAACATTCTTTGAGAGCAGGTATCCTCCATCTCACTCAACTTGCCATCAACCAAATGTGGACAGCTCTCAAAACCAAGTTCCTCTTTTGGCTGTTACCTGGACCAGTACAGGAAGCAGCATTGTAAGCTTCCTAAGCATTGCCTTGCCAATGTGCCTCCAGCCTGACCTGAAGGATTCGCATCACTAGTGGCAAGAAGTAATTCTGTCTTTGTGCCTAGTTAATCCATGCTCTCTCTGCTGGTGCTGCCAACTGTAATGCTGTTTTAGGATGTGAGCATCTGTCTATAAAGAGCTAGACTAAGACCCATCAACTCAATGCATCATATGCTGCTGAAGAACTTGTCCTACACTTAAAACTCAAGGTAAAAGGTTCCTGACATTTCCTACTACTGACCAACAGAATATGATCAAATGCCAAAAATAAGATGGTGAGAAAAAAGGGAGGGTTTGACACTATTGTATCACACTGTGGAGAATGAATTTGTTTCAGCTTTACATCTGTATAATCCACACCCTCCAAAAGCAGATTGTGCCTTTTCCTATGGAAAGGTGGAGATACACATATAACACTTCCATATCTCTATTTACTGTAAGGGATACTTTCCACTTATGTACCTGTTTTTCCCCATTAGCCATAGCTGCTAAAGTTTTAAATTATTTTACTTGTTTCTCATTACAGTAGCAACTGTGGGGAAGTGGCAATTAAGCAGGCATGAAACACTCTAAAAATCAGGTCTTATATTTACAGTTCTTAATATACTACAAAATGTTCACTCACTGCTAGATTCTTTGAGTACGAGTCTTCTCACACTGATGTGACTCCACTGTCTTCAGTGGAATTCCTCCTGATTTAAACCACTGTATGAGAGATGACAAATCAGGTCTATGTTCTACAGCTATCTCTAGTGTAAAACTACTGCCATTCCATTACAAACTCAGAGTCAGACATACCCCATGGAAATACTACAGGAGGGCTAATGATATTGGAAAAACTCCTCGCGTCCAAGGTATCATATAGTCATGTGGGCTGGAGTTAGCCTCCATGCAAAGCAGGGCCCTGACCCTCCAACCATGAATATACCTAGATGGAACAGTATCTCCAGGCCTTCCCTTCTTATCTCTCCTCTGGGACTTAATATCACAGAGCAGAAACCAGTCACTACTAAAGGCCCCCTTGGTTTGCCAGGTGATGAAGCCACAGAGACAAACTCTTCCAGAGTACTATCCCCTACCCCCTCAGCCATACACCCCAAATCCAGAGAGCCTCAACCATGGTGTTCAGGAAAATGGGTTTTGAAGAGGTTGGAGAAACAGGGAATAACATCACTTAGGCTCAGCTTTATTCCCACTAAAATAGCATTGCTCAGACAACATGAAAAATCAAAGCTGAGCACTTTCTTAGTGATTTACATTTATTTTCTTTCTATGATATAGTTTGAAAAATGTGGTCTTTCTATCCATTTTAGATTTAATCTGAAAGAATGTTTATGGCATATTAAAAGCATTTAAAAAAAACAGAATAAGATATCTCTAGCTGGATTTTCCTCTATGCTACCATATTATAAATATGGCCCCACCAAATTCACCATCCATTCTGGTCAATTTCATGGCCATAGGATATGAAAATTAGTCAAT
This sequence comes from Emydura macquarii macquarii, assembly GCF_026122565.2. NCBI lineage: Eukaryota > Metazoa > Chordata > Testudines > Chelidae > Emydura > Emydura macquarii. The sequence continues at coordinate 4,028,418 of NW_027132983.1, read as the reverse complement.
TTCATGCTTTCAGATGTTTACATCTCAAATTCCATGGTGGTGTAACTGGAGGTCCCAAAAGGGGGGTGGTTGGTTTGTAAAGCTGTTGTGGGATGGGGTGGACGGTTGCAGGATAGCCAAGAGGGTGGAAGCCCGGAGCCAGGGTGCCCCGAGCCCAGGCAGGAGCCACGGGGGCACAGAGACCCAGCAGAAGCCATGGGGGGAGCCCAGGTGCCCCAAGCCACGGCAGAAGTTGTGGTGTGGAAGCCCTGCTGGGCTGGGGAGGGACAGGACTTACCCTTCCCCTGCACGGCTGCTCTTGGGGGGAGATCAAACCCACCTTCAGCTACTTCCCCCAGCTGCAGAAAGCTCCGGGGCTGCTGCAGTGCAAAAGTGAGATCCCCCTCACTTCTGCGCTGCCTCTGGAAGTGGGTCTGATCTCCCCACTGAGAATGGCCATGCAGAGGAAGAGCAAGTCCTGTCCCTTCCCATCCCAGCCAGGACTAGAAGCCCCGGCTGGGGCGCTCCCAGCGGCATAGGGGAGATCGGACCCACTTTCACCTCCAGAAGCCTCCTCCAGGCAGCAGCCCTGGAACTTCCTGCAGCAGGGGGAGGTACCCGGAGGTGGGTCTGATCTTCCCCGGACAGCAGCCATGAAGGGGAAGGACAATTCCTGTCTCTTCCCAACCCAGCTGGGGTGCTCCCTGCAGAACTGGGGAGATCAGATTTCAGGGGGAAGGGCTTATTTCACGGTCCGTGACATGTTTTGCACGGCCGTGAAACTGGTAGGACCCAAATTATAAGCATTACAATGGAAAGTATGGATGATGTTAGTCTATTAAACTTGTATTACTATTTGACCCAATGAACTACTGAAGTCAACTGAGAACTTTTAAAAACAGCTTAGCTTCTGCGTTACTTTTTATCTGGTTATCAGCTTGGCATAACAGACTATTCTGAGTCTGTTCCATACAAACGTAGCAGTGCCTCTGTAATTTGCTCTGAACTCAGTTTGTCTACCTGTTTCAATGTGAATGGCTCAGCCCATCAAAGAAGGCTTTTAAGCTGATACTCAGGCTGCTGCCGTGACTCAGTGACGATAATGAGGCTGGACACTTTAAAACCTTTCCATTGTCTCAGCTTCAGGCCTAAACTGGCACCCCACTGAGCTCTTTGCCAAGCATTAACGGTAACGCAACAGGCATGGCTCATCACAAACAATGCAACATTTATGAGATTTCTTTTGAAATTAGGATACATTTTTCTACTGGGACCATTTGGACACTACTATTTGCCTAATTATTGCTCTATTAATTAATTCTATTGGCAGCCATGGATCCTTTGGTTATGTAAACATTTTCCTGTATTTGGTCAGCTAAGTGGGAAAATTCATGAAACCTAAGATGTTAACAATGATCTAAAACAGCATCATAACCTCCATCTGAAACAGAAAAAGTTTATTAGAGCTTTCTGGTCAGCACAAGGCATAAGAAGGAAAATTAACAGAGCTCAGAAAAGGCTTTTTGTTTTTTCTTTCTTTTTCAGCTACTATGATGTTTGATAACAACAACAACAAAAAAAGTATTACATCGAATAGCTTTTTCCTCTTTTCTTTCAGAGCTGATGAAAGATACTAGACTGACAGCAACTAAGGAGTAAGTGCCCTTAGTTATCCACATCACAGTTAGTGATAGCACAAGCTTCACCATGTTGCCCCAGCACATGCATCAACTCTGAACTAAAGGGATTACCTTTATCAGGATAGCAGGGAGCTGACCCCTTTTATTCTCTAAGACAAATGAGCACTTGGCTTCTGTTAAGACTGTAAAAAGGGTGCCAAATGTGACAATGTGTTTGTGTTGTGGACACTGCTCCAGTAAAACCTGAACTGAGACAACCGTCTCATTTACCTAGGTCAAACAACCTGCAACTTTAATTCATTACCTACCCAGTCTAAATTATAGACACAGCTCCATTTCCCATTACTAATGTTGTAGATGTGTAGTAGATAAGTAATGGAATCTACGATTTCCATATTTTAAAAATCTATTACTTTAGACTATGTGGGACTTTTTATGAGGTGGTGGATGTGACAACAACAAACTGATATTTTAGGCTGCTGCATATGCCACCACTATTTAAAATATGTAACAGCAAAGCTTTGGGAAGATTGCATCCATGTTTCTAATCAAGACATAACCCAAGAAGAAGTCCTTCCTAAACTATCCATCCCAAATTGTCCATTGGGCCTACTGCATGCTGGGACAGGACTTTAGAAATTAACTTGTGCAAATATAACCAAATTAAAGATAGCAGATTAATACAAGTAAGTGTTCTTGGATACCTCCTGCCCCCATCATCTAGGATTTCTACCCATTTAAAATTTTGCAGGACTAACCCTGTTTTGTCTGGTTCAGCCTACAGCTTGCAAGGCCAGTTTTCAGGATGCTTAAAAATACATGATACCACATCCTAATGTGACTTATTGTCCCACAGGACAACAGACCAATCATAGAAACTTTGCCTAGGGGATTAGCCAGAATGATCTGCTACCAAGCCAGTAGTTTTATGAGCTACAAACAGGACCCAATCCTGGTCTTAATTGGTGACATTTGGAGTTTAGCCATAGAATTTTCTAGGACCCTTAAAATTCTAAATATGTCTTGACAGTCAGCTAGAAGGCATTTGAATAATTAGGTATGGTCATTTTCTATGGAGTTAGTGTGTATTGGATCACAGATTTGAAGACTACAGATATTCAGTAGACAGATGAAAATGGCTTAAATTAGTTGTTACTGACTATGCAGTGTTGTTGTAGCCATGTTGGTCCCAGGATATTAAAGACACAGGGTAGGTGAGGTAATATCTTTTATTGGACCAACTTCTGTTGTATTTTATCTTTACTTTGCTTTAAACAACATCTGACTTGACAGAGTATAAATAATAATTCATAATGTTTTGATGTATGAGGGCTTGATGATGGGGAAAGTGAAGGGAAAAACAGAGTAGAATGAATTTTTGAGGAACCAACAGAGTGGCTTATAAGATCTTTATCCTCTTCAGGGACTTGAGAAAATACAGTATGGGTTTGTTTGGTTTTTTTGTATGCAGAGTTACTATCACATGGATATTAAAGAAGTAGTATTTATATTGTGAACACTAGCTTGGTATTTTACAGAGTGCCTCTCAAATGGGTAATAAGAGAAACATCCAGTTTTTAATAGATAAAATAAAACAACTGAACGAAGGCAGGATCCTCAGCCGCCACACATAGGATCTAGGGGTTGGGATTCCACATCTTGTCTACTAAGTCTCTCTACAAGACCAGACAGAGGAGATTGGCTGGGGGGGGCGCTTTCCGACTGTGGGGCCTATTTCCATTCCTCTGTCCACTCACGCATCTGGGCAGAGTTCCTCTGGGCAGCATACGCCAGCTCCCTTGACACCTTCCGGGAGCAGTGGGCGCTGTCCAGGGTTCTCTGCTCAGTGTCCCATTCTGGTTCCCTCTGTTTGACCCTGTGACTCCCACGCCCGCTCCTTTTTTCATTCTTTGTCCCACAGAATCAGTTGTGTCCTGGGTCCAGTGACTCCTCCCCCCGAGAGGGAGGGGCCTTTAGTAGGCCCAGCTCACAAATAGCATACCCTTTTGTAGCCATCTAGCCTGACTTTACCACAGTAGTTACTGTTTATACACAGTAATAAGTGCTGCATCACTACATCAAAGAACCTGTTCATATCAAATTAAGCCCTTTGGCCAAAATACTGTAACTTTTCATTAGAACACACACCTTTAAGCAAAGGACTTTTCTAATCCATGTCATGCCAGGATTCCAGCTGTGAATTTATCAGCAATTACCCAGCAGTAATATAAAATTTAATAGGGACATACAGTTGAATCTGTTTTTCTGGGCACATATCTGCCGATGGGGAAAAACTAGCTAAGCTATTGTCCCCATTATTGGAACCCAGTGTAGAATCAATAAGAAATAAAACATGGCCACTTGTTATTTATATTAAAGTTTTGTTTATTAACTGAAGTTGAGAGAGGCTGGCATCTTCTGTTTGCCATTTATAGAAGAATAGTAACATTTTAACAAGATCTTGGTGACAAGTTTAAGCAAGCAGTTTCAATTCTGCAATTGCATACAAAACAGGTTTGTGACCTGCTTTGCTTTTAATCCAAAATAGCTCAGCATCATCATGTCTTTAGTGCTGAGGGCATATGTTTGGGTGTCACTGAGACAAAACGAGACTATTAATTTCTTCTCTCTCCCTCCAGCCTCCAATTTGACTCTTTGAAATCATCACAACAGACAAGGGATTTAGGTACCCCAAGTTCTTCAACCTAACCCAAACTGACTTAGGTTGATCATATAGGTAGATATATCAACAGGGAAGCCAGCTACTAGTAAGCTTAAATCAGTGGTACAATATTAATGCACAGCATTGCAGATGTGCTCAGAGCCTGGACTAGGCATAAAATGATTAAACAATTGCTTAGGGCCCTAAGCAGCTCAAGAGGGCTCCTTATTCACTTTTTATTATGCGTTGTGTGGGGCAGAGGAAGAGAGGGCAAAATATTCCTGCTTAGGGCCCGCAATGAGCTAGCACTGCCTCTAGATATGCTAGTTAAAAAGGTAATTAGAAAAAACCCCAACAGCCTTACAGGATAGTTGTATCTAAACCTGTTCTCCAGCACACATCCCAAGTAACAAAGTGTCCTGTTTAAGTGACTGACAATTAAGTTGATTATGTTATATATTTATCAGAGCTTTCCTTTCTGTCTGTTTCTGGAATTATGAAGTGCTCTTGTGACTACTGTCCAAACAGTGATCACTTGTCCATAGTAGGCTAAATGGTGTATTTTACATATTAGCGAATGCATTTTAACTAGCATGTTTTAAATGTAGACAGAGCCTATTGTACATTAACACTTTATCAAAAAGGTTCTTGCATTTTCATCTTAATACACAGGGTTCAGAAGCAAAATGCTGACAGTATAACCTTCATTATAGTTAAGAAATTTCTCCCCCCCACACACTATATATAGCCTGCAGTTTCAATGAGAATAAGGAATTCAGAGTATCCTTGTTCTGTCTTTATGACAAAGACCGACTCTTAGTCCTTAAGACAAGGCGCAGACTTGTATCTTACACTTCTTACTTCTTCCCTGTGGGTCTGAATCTAATATAAATCTTGGTACTCTGGCAGGTACAGATAATGTATCTTCCCCAATGCCATTTCCACTCCCATTTGTTCTGACAATTTCCTTTTTATTTTTTTTTTAGCTCCTAATGCAGTAGTGCAGAATAGTGCAAATACTTGATTTTAGAATAATGCATTTTTTAACAACTGCTATAGAGAGTTTCAAGCATGCTGCATGGAGCAGACGCGTCACTCTGACCTGTGCCCATCTCCTCATCATCCCTGGTGCACTCCTGAAATTTTTCTCCTTCAGTCCAATGTCCAGTTCCTCAGGGACATGAAAGCGTAACTAACAAACTCTAGACACAATCATCAATAATGTCTTAAATATAAGGCCAAAATCTGCCCAAATCTTGGCGTTGGAAATACATTCTTCCTGGTAATATTTATGTTATTTAGTCATCTATTTTTATTTAAAATATGCAAAAAGATTCTTATCCCAGGATCTAGGCACCCTGACAAAATATTAAAAATACAAGCCATGGCATAGAAATAACCATTACACTAGAGAAACACCAGATCCCACAAAACAGAGCCCATCTGAAGAAAGCACATCTAAGATCCCCATTTCGGAAGTCCCTCCAACCTTCTTCACAACCCATATGCTTCTTTTCTCTCCGAATGTCTCTCCAAAAAGACTGGCTTTGCAGCATGCCCTCTATCTCACCATATAACTTTCTTGTTTTACAGCCATACAAAATTCCTGGACTCATAGTAAACTTCTATTTATTATTTTGTGCTGGTCTAAGGTTAACAGTTTTAGAGATTGGAGTTCTGAATCCCATGGACTAGATACAGTATAGGCAATGGTAGTGAAAGTTTACCCAATATTTCCCCCTCCATCTTCACTGTTTGAAATCCCCTCTAATCCTGTCTCCAGATCACTCTGTCTTTGACCTCCGCTGCAGCTAGGTAGTTAGTTATCATCCAATATGGGGGTGACTTTTGGGATGTGGACAACTATTTATCTAGATAGGTCTATGGCCCTCATCATCATCATATCTCACAATTGTTAATCGATTTTATTATCAGAACATCCTTGTAATGAAGACAAGCATTATCCTCATTTTACATATGGAGAACTGAGGCACAAGGTAGTTTAAATGACTTGCCTAAGGAAACACAGGAAGTGTTTGGCTGAACCAGGATTTGAACCCTACTCTGAGTCCCAGCCCAGTGTTCTGTCCACTATTATTTATTGTTTAAATTACAATAGCACATAGGAGCCCCAGTTATAGACCCCATTGTGCTAGGTGCTGTACAAATGCAGAACAAAAAGATGGTCCCTGCTCCAAAGAGTGTACAATCTAATAGGACAACAGACCACAGGTGGACCAAGAAAAAGGCAGAGAAGCACAAGGAACCAATGAGACTATCTGAGTGCACTACACTACACGCACTAGTGCTTGTTTTCATGCCCAGAGTGGTACACTGTGAGTAGGTATCCCCATGTGCAACCCACCACCATCCAGTGCACTGTTTTTTGGGAAGTTTTGGCAATGCCTGGTGAGACAGAAATGAGTCACGCAGGGGTGACTGGGAGCAAGGAGTCAACTTTCCAGCGTGCAACTGTCTCCATCCCATGTCATCTATACCCCATAATTTTCACAGCTTTTTTAGAAAGCCCATGAATCCACACAGCCCTCCTCGCTGTCTGCTATCTCTGACAGAAGCATGGACCCTGCACAGCTCTGCACTATTGTCATAAGGGCTGCAAGCACATGACGCATGACCCTCTGGTACTTTCAGAGCCATAAGAAGAAGCGAATCAGTGGAGAACATGACAATTTCTTGGAGGGCAATTTGCTGTGGGACAGTGAGAACCAATTTAAGGTTGTTGGTGGCGTTCATGGAGCAGCTGCAGATGGTGGAGTGCCGCTTCTGGGCCCAAGAAACAAGCACTGACTGGTGGGATCGCCTCATAATGCAGGCTTGGGATGATGAGCAGTGGCTGCAGAACTTTCAGACATGCACAGCCACATTGCTGAAATTGTGTGCTGAGCTTGTCCCAGCCCTCAAGTGCAAAAACACCAAAATGAGAGCTCCACTGACAGTGGAGAAGCGAGTGGCAATAGCATTGTGGAAACTTGCAATGCTGGATTGCTACTGGTCAATGGGAAGTCATTCTGGAATTGGAAAATCCACTGTGGGGGTTGTTGTCATGCAAGTATCCAGGGCCATTAATCATCTCCTGCTATGCAGGACTGTGTCTCTCGGTAATGGGCAGGATGTAGTGGATGGATTAGCAGCAATAGGTTTGCCAAACTGCAGTGCAGCACTAGATGGCACATATTGCCCTATTTTGGCACCAGATCACCCTGCCACAGAGCACATCAACAGAAAGGGCTACTTTTCTTTGGTTGTACAAGCATTGGTGGATCACCGATATCAGTATTGTCCAGTCAGGGAAGGTGCATGATGTTCGCAACTTTAAGGACACAGGACTGTTCAGAAAGCTACAAGCAGGACCTTCTTTCCCGACTAGCAGACTATCATTGGTAATGTTGAAATGCTAGTAGTGATCCTGGAGATCCCAGCCTACCCCTTGCACCCCTGGCTCATGAACCGAACACCTCGACAGCACCAAGGAAAGATTCATCTACTGGCTCAACAGGTGCAGAATGAAAGTCAAAAGTGCTTTTAGTAGTCTGAAGGGACACTGGCATTGTTTACTCACAAGATTGGAGCTCAGTGAAAAAATTCCAATGGTTATAGCTGCCTGCTGTGTCCTGCATAATATATGAAGCAAAGGGGGAAAAGCTGCTGCCAGGATAGAGGGCGGAGGTCGAGACTCTGACTCTGGCTTAGATCTCTGATGTGACTGCTGACTGTGACTCTGGCTCTGACCACTAGGTCAGATTATCCTGTTATGGGCCTGGACGTAGTGGGTATACTCCCCAAAAGCACAAGCCTTCTCCTTTTTATCTTACTGTCAACTATTACCAAGGGATATAGGAAAGAACTGACCCATACCTAATCTCCTTATATCATGATGCCCTTTCTGAGAATGGAATGAAAATTGAAGTGCTGAAACAACTTAAGTATTGGAAAAGTTGCACCGAACAGAGAGAATTTTCTATTCATTTCTATAAGGTGTTCAGAAATATAGAACAAAATGTCAATCACTGTTACAGAAAATTCTTCAGGATGATTTTTTTAAAAAGCTATATACAGGGTATAATTTTCTTTTAAATTCTGTTGGTAAAGTAATCTCTATGCAATGTTATTTTACAGAGCCATACTGGTTTAATCCCTACCAAATTTCCATTGGAATTTCAAAAAACTGTAGAAAGGATATCACTGTCCATTCAATAGGTACAGTAATCTCCATTCAATCTTATTACATTTCTACAAAACTCTGTTTAATCTGTTTTCCAAAAGGGTGTGGGGCACAGATTTCTCTCTCTAGAGCTTCAGACCAACTCTGACAGGTATTAAATGTTTACATTTTGAATGCGGTTGTTTGTTTTCGCTGATTTGATATGGCTTTTTTAAAATGCACGGTGGCATTTTTGAGGCACCCGTTTCAAAATGTCGCAAATCCTGCAGTTTATACAAAATATATCCCCTACAACGAGTATTTCTCTCTCCAGCTTTGTTCTGTCTTGTTCTTGCACAGTGACTTTGTATTGCTGAAGTATGAGGAAGTAAAATAGGACTAAACTGTGCTAATGGCTTCTGGGAGTCATTTCTGTTCCACAGCCCCCTCTACACTCCAGACTCTAATGCAGGTAATCACTTAAGGCAGCGGTGTCCAAACTTTTCCTGTCACACCCTCCCCCCTTACCAGCAATGCAATCTGTTCATGCCCCCCTTCCATTACTGCACCGTTGGCTCAGCAGCAGAGCTTGGGCTGAAGGTGAAGCTGGGGGCAGAACTGCGGACGGGGGAGGAGCTGAGCTGGGGGCGGAGTGGAGCTGTGGCTCGAGCCGGAGTGGGGCTGGGTGGTGTTCCCCCCTGTACTCCTACTAGGGGCTGGCCTGGATCTCGCTGCACCCCCCTGCCAATGTTCCACCATGCCCCCCTAGGAGGGCAGGCCCCACAGTTTGGGGACCACTGGCTCAAGGCTTCACTATCTTACCCAGTACATTAATGTACTATACATGCAGCCTTTACACAGAGCCTGTTTCTGCTTCTGTTAACTTCAGTGGGAGCAGGATTAGGTCCTACATTTTCCTTGCGCTATAAAATTGTCAATAGTGCAGCTCAGTGGTTGCTCTCACTCATCCCTCCCACTCTTTGGAAGAGAAGGAAAAGCAGATTCCTCTCATAGTGACTGGGAAGGATATCAGCTAAAAGTTTGTGAAGAGTTAGAGTTAGCTTTTTAAACATGTTGAACATATGTATTTTTCAGTTTCTAAATAAGGGGTTGCATGCTTTACTTAAACATTAAAAAAACCCGGACATATCTGTAAGCATGTAGCTAGGGTAAAATAGAATTATAATGACTATAAAATATGTCTCGGCTGAACATAAAATCCTGGTAACCCCAGACTCATGTCCAACAAATTTACTGTAATGTAAGAAATCGGTATGGACCCCTATTCTGCAAATACTTACACACCTAACTAACTTTATGCCTTGAGTAGCCTCATTGTACTCAAGCATTCCCATTTTTCAGAGTTAAACTTTAACTAGACAGACAAGGTTATTTTTTAATGAAGTTAATTCTATCCTGTGTCATGGAAGGTAATGAGCTGTCCTTTCCCTTATAAATGTCTTCTATATAGTAAACAACACTTTTTATAACTTTAAGCCTTTTCCAAAAGTCCTGTAACCTTTTGCATTTAGATCACTACTGTAGATGAAGAATTTAAATTTGTATTTGTCTGTTGCTGTTATACGGTCTCTCTTTTTGACTGTTTATACTTAAAGTGTAGACGTAAAGTTAGAAACCACTGTGCTCCAGAATAGAAGGGTTGATTTTCTCTGGAACTATCATTGTTTACCATACCCACAAAATAGCTTGTTTTACTTTAAAAAAGCAAAAGAAACTTAAAGAATTGCCTGAACAAATAAATCAATATGGAACTAGTAATAAAAGCTTTTCCTTTCTTCTTGTTGCAATTTAGTATTGGTTTAAAGGAAGTTATATACTGGGATTGGGGATGGCTGAGCCTCATGGAGTTAAAAGGTGTGTGAGGCCCTCAAAATAGATTGGGGTGGGGGAGAGGGTTAGAGAGTTTTCTAAAACCAAATTGATTTCATAATCTTTCTTTCCTCTGCTTTAAGCACCTCTGTTTTTAAATGGAGAATCCATTTAAATTAAACATTGTTTTATACCAAAAGAGAAGTCTGGGCTATGTATTGTGGACAAGACCCTTCCCAAGAACTAAGTTGGCACAGGGGGGGCGCACATATATGCTAATTGGAATAAATACATAGATATCAATTAGTATATTTAATTTTGCTCCCTCTCCCCTCCTTTTTCCCCAGAGTCTCTCCTACTGAGAACAAAAATCAGTAACTTTAGAGGTACTGTCAAATTTCCAAGCCACCACTGTTCCAACAGAATTGAATTTACGCAGATCAACATAGGCTTAGGATGTGAGGTTGATGTTCACAATTCTGTGGTTTGTATAGACTCTTTCCATATTTTCTGTTTAATTAATCTCATGTAACTGGCTTTTCACTTTCTCCCATTAGTCACCTAATAATTCCATTTTCTGTTATGAGATTAAAACATAAAAGTGAGCAAAGTTTTAGGATATTGTTCTACAGTAACCAACCACGACCTACAGTATTAGTTTAGCACACTCTGTTCCTCAAGCATTAAGATTTGCTAGAAGTTTTTAGAATAAATATTCACATCACAAAGTCTTCAATAAATATATGAAGGGTGAGACTAAAGCAAATAAATGTATAGTTCAAAATTCAGACTAGTACATTGCAACGAGATGCAGACTGGTAATTGAAACAGGTTTTGTATTGAGCTTAATCCATTAATTGCCTTGCTGTTGTAATGGATTTCTTACAATGGTAAGTTATTTAGTATAGCTTATTTAGTATAGCTGAGCAATATGTACATCACAAAGGAGACAGGTCAGAGTAGGTAACATTTCAGGTACAGTGAGCACAAGTCAGGCTGTTTGCACCTTTGCTAACAGTGGGGCAGCTCCACCAGATGTTGCCTCTGGAGTAGTGCTAGGTTTGCACAACTGTTGGTGTTTTAGCCATGTGGTCAAACACTACTCAGAGCCGCCCTATACAACTCTGTGGAGAAAATAAAATGCTGGTGGCTCCTGCTGATACCACTGGTGAAAAACTTTTCAGAGAAATATCTTGTGTAGATAAAGTTTAATAAGGGTAAGGAAAATAGTATATCTCTAAACAAAACCAGCTAAAACAAAATAGATCTCACACACGCACCTGAAACTGCTTCCTGAGAGAGACATCCTGTATACGCTGGTATCAGAACCACATTATCTACTACTGCTTAAAGCTGCTTGATGCCATCAGGATTTAAGAATACCAGATCAAGAGAGATTTTTTTTTTTGTCATACAACTATACTTTACAATGGTGGTATTCAACAGTGCCTCTCAACCTTTCTAGACTACTGTACCCCTTTCAGGAATCTCATTTGTCTTGCGTACCTCCAAGTTTCACCTCACTTAAAAACTACTCGCGTACAAAATCAGACATAAAAATACAAAAGCGTCACAGCACACTACTACTGAAAAATTACTTACTTTCTCATTTTTACCATATAATTATAAAATAAATCAATTGTAATATAAATATTATATTTACATTCCAGTATATAGTATACAGAGCAGTATAAACAAGTCATTGTATGAAAGTTTAGTTTGTACTAATTTTGCTATTGCTTTTTATGTAGCCTGTTGTAAAACTAGGCAAATATCTAGAGTTGATGTATCCTTTGGAAGACCTCTGTGTACTCCCAGGGGTACACATACCCCTGAGTTGAGAATCACTGGTATACACTACCAAGAGAGGCAGGGAAGGGGGGCGGTTTATCACAGAGCTTAGCTAGTACAGTTTTCAGAAACAAATCTCTTTTCTTTTGCTGGCATAGAAAGGTATCTTGGTGACAACCATGTATAAGAATTACCACTGCTCTAATTCTACCGGGAACAAGGTATTGCATGCAAGTAACAAAATAATGAAGAAACAGCTGGAGACTGTCTCATGTACTAAAATCTAAAAACCAATCTTGTTCCTTTCTCCCCCCACTTTTTTTCTTCCATTTTCTCAGCTTGATCTCTGCTTTTCCTCTTCTTTTATCAAAAAAATAATTGCATTTCTATAGCACATTCCATCCCAAGGGCTTTCAAGCCACTTCACAAACTATGGATCCAGGACTGCTCCCATTGATTTCAATGACAATGTTTCTATTGAATTTCAAAGAGGTCTGGATTATACACCCTGTGTATTTATACAGAAATAATTTCAACTATCACTAAAATATTACTACCTGTGGAATGGGAACATTGAAACTGTTCAACATCATGCAGCAACACTACATGAAAATGCAGGACAGAAAGTGAAGAGGAATATCATATCCAATTAAAAATGCAGAGGAAAAATTAGGTTGAAAGAAGTGGCTAAAAATTTGTCATGAAAACTAGTGTAACGTCTTTAAGTCCTACAAAAAGTGCCATGGGATCTTTAGTGACCACAGATGGACAGATGTTTGATTTTCTTTCTTATCCAAAAGATAAAGGTTTTAACAGCGCAGAAGACATTTTGACAAATGGTATACATTGCTCTATGAGGCGTGGTTTTCAGTTAGTTTGCAGAGGACTGAAAGAATGTATTTTGCCTAGAGCGACTTATATAGAGCTAAACACAGTAGTTATTTTGCAAAATTCTTTGAGCCTTGGGTGAATTCTTGATGCATGTTTCAGCTGATGGCACAGTAGTGTGAAAGCTTTAATATTTCATACTCTGCACTGGAGAATTCAGACTGAAATGCAGTATACAGGTGTCTGGATGTTTAAACTATTGTCATTGGAAGGAATAACCCCTTCTAAACACTTTCATAGCCTTCCATGAAATCATTAGTCTCAATAGATCAGTATCTATTTTTTTCTCATAGCTGATAGGGCTTAAAGAGAATTAGGATAGTGCTTATTCTTTTAGGCCACTACCTCAGTAAAGAGGAAATATTTATTCATCCCAACTAGCCTTTAAAATCAAGTTAAAACAAAGCATCAGTCCAAAATGAGAGGTTTTTGAAGTATATTTTCTATCAGAGCTTGACAGATAAGATCATAAATGTGTACAGATGATTGTTGGTCCATGGAAGCTAACAGGTTTTTAATTTTAACATTTTTTTAACCAAGACTTAAAGAGTAATGTCTGTTAGTATACATGAACATGTCCTTTCACTCCTCTATCCTCTCTCTCCTGGTTATGTCACTGCCCAGACAACAATGCAACCTCCTTTCAGAAATGGCCCACATTCAAAGGTAAACAAGATGATTTAATGTAATGTCACAATTTTTTTTGCTGCATCCAACAGTTTTAATCTGCTAACACAATATATGCTGGTATAGGTGTTAATCACACCAATGTCAAGTCCAAGTATTGGAATTATTTCCCATTTCCCTTCACAATTAAAAAAGACAATGACTAGCATACAGGTTTCCCTTTCTTGTGTTTTGCTACCACAAAATGTTAAGTGCTTTCTTTTGGCTCGACGCTACATGTGTGACGTAGAACATAAACACACACAGCATGGACTTGGATGTTTGGTACATCTCCAGGGAAATGGCAGAATATGATGGAATGCTCTAGCCACAGTTGTGGTCTGGATCAAAAGGGTGGAAAAAATTCTCATTTGGGAATTAGTTTGCCTGTTTCTGACAGACTTTACAAACCACACAAATGGGGAGGACATACTGTAGCTGGATTTATGTCTATTGTGGCTAAAAATAACTGAAAATGAATCTAAAATAGACAGGTAGGGTTTTAATTTAAAAAAAATCAAAATGCAGAGTTGCATTCAATTAGAGATAGTGGGTCAAATTTTGCTTCATTTACACCTTTAAGGCCTTTCCTAAATACAAGCTGCAGGATCAGGGCTTTAATTTATTGTTCAATTCAAAGTTCAGCTGAAGGCTAGATTTGAAGAGCATTAAGGTATTTGCTCTTTCAGACTGCACCTGTAAACTTCTCTGATAAACTTAAATGTCACACACAAAATAGTCCTGTTTGAGGGATTCCCTGAACAGAGACACTCTGCTCATTAGGTGCTCTGTCTGCTACACTCTCCTCCCTTGCCATTACTGTAGTTCGCTACTTGTCTGTATTCATAGCCCTCATGAAAGCCAACTAAGACGGTGCATTTTGAAGACATGTAATGTGTTATATCCTGTTACTACTGAAGTCATAAGCAAATCAAAACTATTATAAATATCCCCTTATGAAACAGGGTAAATGAACCAACTAAAATAAGCCCTTACATACTGGACATCTGTTATGGGATCTGATTTGTGTGAACTACAGTACTCAGCAGAGATGCTGCATCACAGGGGTAAAATACTTTAAAGGCAGAATTGAGGGGGAAAACATTGTGTTGTACACCCAGGCACTGTGCAGCAGTGGCAGGTGAGCCCAAGGGACTAAACAGAGACAAGCAAGTGTAGGTGGTAACCCTAAATAAACACACAAGAGTATATGTGAAAGGCACAAGGACAAAGACCATGTCCCTTCAGTCACCTAACACATTGGGTATCTAATCCAGGTAACTGCATTTCTTTAAGTGTGGCACTGATTTTATAAAATGCTTGTAACTGATGGATTATATCCTGATCTGTGTGGCTTCTTATCCCTGCTATCTGCACTTCTGGAACCTTAGGAAACTATCTTTAACTACATGTTTCTTTAATTAAAGTTAGACACTTAAATTATCTGTGTATGTTTTTTAGCTCAGTGCACCCCATAACTGAACCTTGAGGCTGTGACTGTTGTGGCTGTTAAAGAGGGCTCAATCGTGTAAAGAAGCTAACTCTTAGCGTATCTTTCTGCAACTGTCTCTCTGCTGTGCTGTCTGGAAAAAGCAGAATGCAGCGACACCGGACACCAGATTAACCACCACTGAGTGATCTCAATAAACTGTGAAATAGGAAACCACAAATGTAAATGCACAGGAGTAGTCTCCAAAAAAGGGAAAGGAAGGCTTCCTCAAGAACATATTTAGGCACCTAAGTAAGTGGCCTAATTTTCTGAAGTGCTAAGCACCCAACAGCTCCCACTGAAGTTTGTGTTCCCATTGAGTGCTAAATGTTTCAAGATAAATCAGACAATGCCGGATTATGCACTTGGAGAAAACCTAATTTTAGGCACCAATTGTTGAAAGCATTGATCTTAATACTGTTTAAGGCTAAACATTTATTTGCTTATAAACAGTGTTACCAATTCTAGATGTAGTGGTTTCTTTAAAGTCCCAGCTCCTAGAGTCATGTGACTACGTATGAATCTCACCTTAGTTTCAGAAAAAAGCTTGAAATCCAGATGGCAAAAATCTATTAATCTAATCTATCAATCTAAAGACCCCAAATTTTATTTGTTTAATCATGATTTTTAAATCAATTGCATTATTTATTAGGGCCTGACTAATGATTTCTGGCTGCTTGGGTTTGGCAATATTGGGAGTGGGGAAGTATTTAAAAAACAAAACACTTTAATAAGCAATATGCAAGGCGAGTGGCTGAAATCCCCGATGCGGTTGATTTAAGGTTCCCTCTCTATACGCACATCATACATCATCTGAAAGCTTATTATCTCTTCTTTAAGATAAGGTATGATATGGAGCTGTCAAGTGGTGCCGTTACTATAGAAACAGGGATAAACAATCACACCATCAACACGTTAAAATGATCAATTTGAAATATTTACATTGTTAGTTTAATGATTTCTATGTATTTTAAGACATAACACTAAGTGTCTTTGTGACTTCAAAGCATCACAACAACAATCTAAAGTGTAAACCAAAATCTAATAATAAATTTGTACAGGTATCATTGAAATGTAATAATGCTGGTGACATTTCTAGTCAACATCACTTTCATCATTGTTCATGATCTCTCTCAAGAGTGCGTGGGTTGCCACAGTCTTCACTGCCTTGGCACATCAATACTGCTGCACAGGGAAGATTGTTCTGATTACAGACAGTTGATTGTTCTGTGACCCCCTACTGGTGCATGCACATTTAATGTCTTGTAAAAGGGCAACAAAAATTATTAGGGGTATGGAACATCTTTCACACAATGCACAGTCAGCTTGAGGAACTCTTTGCCAGAGGATGTTGTGAAGGACAAGACTATAATAGGGTTGAAAAAAGAATCAGGTAAGTTCATGGAGAACAGATCCATCAATGGCTATTAGCCAGGATGGGCAGGGATGCAGAACCATGCTCTGAAATGTCCCTAGCCTCCGTTTGCCAGGAGCTGGAAATGGGCAACGGGGGATGGATCACTTGATTATTACCTGTTCTGTTCATTCATCTCAAGCACCTGGCATTGGCTACTGTTGGAAGAGAGAATACTAAGCTAGATGGACCATTGGTCTGATCCAGGATGACTGTTCTTATGTTCTTGTAAAAGCTGAGATGCCATTAGGCCCTTGAAGAATACAGGAAGTAGTTCAGCATTCACATTTTTGCATCCATGTTGCAATGGTGATCCAATATCTAGTTTACCTATGTGCAAAGACATCCAGATCCTTGTTTGCCAAGATGTTCTTTTGATATGCTCTTCAAAACTGTCCTCACATGGTGGGAGTTTGGCCAGTGACTTGTCATTTTTGATGGCTAGATTGAGGCACAAGGAATTCAAGTTTCTGTGGGTCTCCTTTTCTTTCTTGCTCAGGTCATACAGTGCGACTCCCGACTTCCTTGCTGCAGAAATTGCAGTTTGTCCATCACTCTCTCCCAATTTGGCAAAATCTCTGAAGCAGTAAACTATCTTGTTGACAACATTAAACATAGATTTATTTCCCCCAGTACCAAATAGGGATGACACAGAGTCACACCTTGTTAATGCATGTACAGTAGGAAGCATGTTGCTGAAGTCAGGAGTAAGTAAGTGCATCAAAAATTGCATGCACAAGTATGAAGTGATCCTTCTCAGTTGGGCTAGTAATGGTGCCTCTTTCAATCCATGTTATCTATGCATTCCATTTTTGGAAAGCAGTGAACAGTAAAGACAAAAACATCTGTATCAGGTGACCTAATTACTATGGTTCCTTTGACACTCAGAGACGCAAAAGCCATACTGGCACATACAGCATGCAGAAGCATCCTTGTACCAGCTTCCTTTTGAGTACTGTACAAGTTTTGGTCTTCTTCAACACCTCTACTGGTGACGGACTTTACTACTTCACCATTGGAAAAAGCCTCCAGCCAGGAGAAGTGTTTGTATTGAGTATGCTTCTACACTCTCAGGTGCATTTTGAACCATATATTCATAGAGGAATTTTAAAAGTAATTGCTTGCTGAATGCCACTTTTAGAAACTTTTACTATGGAGGCACAGGGCTTCCACTAATCATCTTGTACTGCTTGCACCCAACCTTAGATCCTCTCTGGCACTGTCTTTGCAGTTTTCACAGAGTTACTGTTATCATATCTGTCAAAGACTTTGATTACAGAATTAGCTTGGTCAGATCCTTTTAGGGCCTGCCTCAAGTGCTCAGCAACCAATTAATGGAATTTGTCTCCAGCCATTATTTGTATGACAGTGTAAAGGAATGTTACTTGTCTTATAAGCACCCTCTTTCAGCTGGACCCAGTCTTGCTCTTGCTGAGCCAGTGCCCTCCCTGTGGGAATTCTGCCTGGAACCAAAGATTCCAGGAACAGTAGTTTCCAGCAGGATTAGTTGTTGTGGTTTCTTTTTCTTTTATTTCAAGTCTCCTCAACAAAATAAGATAAAAACTTCCCCAAGTCTGTCGCTCACACCTGTAAGTTCATCACCCCAAAAGTTCCTGGCTCTGACCTCAGCACCTGTGAGATAATAGTGGTTCCCACAGTTTCCTGTCTGTCCATTAGTTTCTTGGAGCAGTTCCTCCCAGAAGAATATTCTGTGTCCCATCAGAATAAAGTGCCCAATCTCACAAACATCTCCCTTTGTTCACCATCATCTGCTATTGTCAGAAGAGACTTTTGTACATCTGATGTTACATGCAGTCCAGCAGATATGTTCATAAGCACCTGTGGATGTGACTCATGGTCAAATGGGTTCGTCATTCTGTTGATGACATGGTTGGTAAGAGATGTAATGTGCTCTTCATCCCTCTTCAGTGCAGAAGCAAGGACTTATTTGTGGGCTTTGTCTTCACTACTTCTTATTAGGCCATTTCTTTCTGTCATAGCTTTTCCATATTCATAATATGATGCTGTGTATTGTCATCTCTAATACTAATACTAACCTGTGCATAAGTGTCACTGAATTAAAAAATGATTTTCTAGAATAATTCAAAGGCTAGTACTACATGTATAGGCAATTACAAATGAAAACCTTCAACCAGGCAGACTAGATGCTACACTGTATGTGCAAAAGCTTACAAATGGAGAAGCATTACATTAGAAATTCATGCAATTTATATCTATTCACTATGCAGCATAAACTATGGGTACATAATCTACTACTACTGGTGCAGTGTGAGACTAATCTGGTCAACAAATTTCATTTGAAAATATGGAAAACTATCATAATCACTTGTGAGATATTTTGACAATTAAGAATATGTGACGTGAAAACATTTCATGTTAGTATATTGCAAAATGCTGACATTTGCAGTTTTTGCCAGATGCTAAACAGCTTCATAATTTCTAAAAAAAAAATAATTGCCCATGCAAAACCAATACAAATCTTTTAATTCATTGTTGTTTGGTATCTTCGACCAGTAAACACCATATTAAGGTGCTGAAATAAACTTAAACAATAAAAACTGTAGTCAAAGTCATGTTGCAGTGTTTCTGAAATGGCAAAAAACTGACACTTTCTCTTTTTGGGTACCATTATTTCATTTCGCCTACAGGCTTACATCACCACTTGATAGCTCCATACCATCTCTCATCTCAACATGCATAAAATAAGCTTTCGAATTATATATGATGTGGGTGTATGTTGGGTGAATATATTAAACTCCAAAAATATGGCCCTTTTTGAATAATTGCCACACACCTACTCTACCATGGTTCAATGGAAGTCCAAACAGTTGTTCATGAGGATGATTAGAATGAGGTTGACGGAATCTAGGTGCATGATGCACTCATATTGGTATGTTAGGACAGAAAGCCTTATCTCAGAGTGGATAGTGAGATGATAGCTTCTTATGGATTCTCTCAATTTTTCATCTAAATCAATGGTATGGAGCAGCACTGTGTACTATCACCGTAGGTTGACATTAACAACACAGTGAAGAGATTTCCATCCACCCCTTTCCTTCTGCAGCTGGTCCAAGCACCCTCTTTCTGTCAATGTAAAAAATAGAAGGGATTTCTGCAGTGGAAGTTCAGGGCAGTGCTTGGCATACAGACAAGAGGCAGGAGAGTGAAAAACAAAATGAGGGGAAGTGAAAGGGAGGTTTTTAAAAGATATCACTGAAATTTAAAGCATGAAGGGGGAATTAAGAGCAAAGACAAATGGGTTAAAAGATTATTCTCCCAAAGTATATGTGAGAACCAATGTACAAAGCTTCAGTTTACCAGCCTCCACTCTCTCTTACCATTTCCTTAGTTGATGTAGAGATTATTAATTTACATTCTCATGATGCAGTTCCAGCTGCTCCAGTCATTCCAAGTTTTATGTGACTGGGGTATATAAATATGTAATTATTTTTAAAGCTCCAACTTCACTGCTTCTTACTCCAGTTTTAGGTCAAGCTGGTAGTCCCTAAGAGCACCCAAGAGTTCTCCTTGATGCTGCCTACCTCTGAGATGTCTCCTGCATAGATTCTGTTCCTACTGGCATTTCTGTTCCTACTCCTCATCTCCAGTCAGTTAAATGTTGGCAATTAGCCCTCCATTTTTGTCTGAGGACATTATTGCTGCCAGTCCGGGTGTGGCACCTTCTGCTGCTGTTCCTCCTTTCTTCTGTCATTGCTCTCCAGGGCAGGGAGAGTCACAGGAGAATGTTGGAGAACAGGCCCAGTGTCAGGATTCTGACTGGTTTC
Source organism: Emydura macquarii macquarii (assembly GCF_026122565.2). Classification (NCBI taxonomy): domain Eukaryota; kingdom Metazoa; phylum Chordata; order Testudines; family Chelidae; genus Emydura; species Emydura macquarii. The sequence goes on along the minus strand of NW_027132983.1, from coordinate 4,008,091 downwards.
CTCCTCTATTTTCCAAAACTTGGTTGACTAACACAGTCTGCTTTAGGTTGCTTCTGTGTGGCTGACATGGCTGCCTGGGGACGAACCTCATGGAGTCTGGAGAACAAACACAACAGTAGGTCTTCTAGCCAGTTACAATGCATCTGCCATTGTTTTGCTGGCTGACCCTCAGTGAGGCCCAGGGTGGATACATTATTTGGTTTGTATTTAGATTTTTTATAAATGTAAGGTGCTACACTTAGGGAAGAAAACCCACAAATACAGAATGGGTGAAAACTGGCTTGGCAACAGCACTGCTAAGAAGGATCTGGGAGCTGTGGTGGATCACAACCTCAACATGAGTCAGCAATGCAATGCTCTTGCAAAAAAAAGCAAATGCAATTTTAGGTTGCATTAACAGAGGTGTAGCATATGTCATGGGAGGTGATAGTACCACTTTACTCAGCGCTGGTTAGGCCTCAGCTGGAATATTGTGTTCAGTTTTAATCACCAATGTATAAAAAGGATGTAGAGAAACTGGAAAGGATCCAGAGGTGAGTGACAAAGATGATCAAAGGGATGGATGCAAACCATATGAGCAAAAGCTGAAGGAACTGGTTATGTTTAGTTTGGAAAAGAAGAGATTAAGGTGGGATATTATAACAATCTTCAGATACTTGAAAGACTGCCATAAAAAAGATGGAGAAAAGTTTTCTTTTGCCGTGGAGGGCAAGACAAGAGGCAATGGGTTCAAACTACAACATAGAAGATTTAGATTAAATTTCAGGAAAAACTTCCTTACTGTAAAAACAGTAGGACAATGGAGCAGACTGCCTAGGGAGCTTGTGGAAGCTTCTTCACTGGAGATTTTCAAAAGGAGCCTGGACAGCCATCTGTCTGGGATGGTATAGACACAACAAATCCTGCATCTTGGCACAGGATTAGACTACATGACCCTTGCAGTCCTTTCTAACCCTATGATTGTATAAAGGGATTGGGGGGGGCCTGCCCCTTTTTTGGCTGGAAACTCCATGTCTTTGCTGAGAAGTAAGATACCCATCAGTAGGGGTCAAGGATTTTCTGAACAGTAAGTAATGTGGCTAACATGCATATTGGGGATAGAAGTGCTGGGGAGTCCCCTAAAGTCTCCCCCAAAAGATAGGGCTTTCTGGCGAACCAGGAACTTAGTGCCCCCAAGAGACAAGAAGAGAGGCTTATGTCTGAAGGGACACAAGTTTCCTCCTTCAAAGAATGGTTCCGGGTTTCTAATGGAGGAAGGTAAATGGGTGAGCGGGAACCCCAGTACAGAGAAGTGGCAGATGCTGCCCCAGAGGGTATGTGAGAGCAGGGAGATATTCCAGATCCCCAGGTCTCAGGGACATTAGAATATGATCTGTTTTCAAGGTGAATCTCTAGATGTCTGTACCAACATGTTTCCCTTGCAGCAAGGACTATTTCTATCTGACCACCATAATACTTGGCTTTTTTATAGAGGGAGCTGATTGTGATCATCCAGAAGTGTTAATTATAGTGCAGCAAAAGCTTTACACATGCCAGGACTGTAAATGTTTTTGCCACAGTGCTGTTGGAGTAGAGAGGATGAAATGGGTCCCTATACAAGAGAATGAATGCTATTGCTCGATCATCTAGACAACTCAGGTGGGATTTTAGTGCTAGTTTTCAAAATCTAACATCAGTTACCTGCAATAGTCAAAACAATAAAACACTACATACAACCTTCCTTTAAGAGTCACTTGGCAGAACTGACTTTCCTTTGAAAAATAACAAAAAGACTTGAGCCAGAAGGTCAAGAGATATGACGACTCAGTGGACAGTGACTTTTCCTGCTTTGTCCAATTAGTTACTGCAGTTTGTAAACTCTGAAAAGTCTAATTTTCAATCACTGATGAGTCCACCAATTAAATGCCAGTAAAATATTACAGAGCCCCATGATGTAAAGTCTGGATGCTAGAGTAATAATTGCTGTTAGAGAGTGCATAAATGTAACACAGTAAAACCTGGCTATAATTAGCTGGTGTATTATGTTATGTTGCAGCCTCAAATGATTCTTGGTTCACATTACTGTTCATTTGGTCTACAGCATTTTGGCTGCTTTATAACATCTGTGGATGTAATGTTCAATGTGAATATAAAATGTCTGTTTTCCTTTTCATTAGTACTGTGTGGCTTCATGCATGTCAGTAACATCACATGTGGTTATATCTGTTCACCTTCACCTAGTGACCTTGCTGCTTATTGAGAACTCTATGGGATGAAGGAAAAGCAGGAGGGCATTCTCAACAACAACCATGCAGAATTACAGGTCACTAATGCAAGCCAACCCATTTCCTTGCTTGAAATAATGTGTGTATAAATGCTGCCTTGCAAAAATGTCACATGCCAGACCAGGTAAAAAAAATTCTCCTTGTCTGTCCTTTACCATGATGATAGCAACAGAAGATTAATTTAATTTGCTCACTGAAAAAAAAAGAAAAGAAAAGCTACTCATTCTATTGACATTTTGAATGGCTGATATAATATCCCATATTACTGAGTGAAATTAACACAAGGATTTATTGAATCCTTTCAGTAATTTTCAAATTTGTGTTTGAATTGAAAATTAAGGAAAATTAAACACCAGAAACTTTGCTCAGAACCTTCCAGTTAACAGCCTCCTTAGAGAAGGAGAATTTTAACGTCTCACAAACAAACCAGGAGCAGCACATTCTGCTCAGTCACAGCCATGATATTCTCATCCACTCTGAAGCCTGGCTTGCTGAGCAGCAAACTGTCATTTTAATCTCTGGGACCGATGACTTTTTAAAAACAAAGGCAAATGGTTTGTGGGGCAAAAGATTCCATAAACTTGAACTGAAGCCCTGGCAACAAACAGCTCTTGGTACACTTAAGCACACAGGGGGTGCCGGTTTAACAACCTGTCTGTTTCAAGAGATAACATGGAACTCTTCTTTGGAAAGTCAACTGCTGTTACTCAAGGTTGGATTTTGTTACTGAAGCAGAGAAGCAACAGAGTTACTACCTGCAGCTTAGTTCCGCCTGTCTTGTCAAATGATTTGGATAGTTAAGGAGGGGTGGAGTGAAGGGGGGTTAATTCTTGAGAGTAATTCAAAACACCAGATTTTTAGATGCGAAGGGCCATTTTATCTCTGTCCCAGAACCAGAGTGGTGGGGTGAAGGGACTCAGGGCACTCCCTCCGTTGCCATTCTCGAGCACATGACTGTCTGTGATCCCTGAGCACAAGGCAGATGACACCAAGAACAGACAACTTCTTGGTACTAATATTTATAACTTGCTTTACTTAATACCTAGGTTGCCTCACTTCTTTCCAATGCAAGGATAATTGGACTAATTGCACTAACTCTCGGGACTCAGGGGCCCCTGTGGTCACGACATCCCACCAAAGCTCGTGTTGTGTTCACTGCTCATGCTCCAGAGTCATATGGTGTGGTGTGCATTTGTTCCTGTGGCACACAGCTTCCCAAATCTCCCGATTCAATAGGGTTGCAACAGAGGAGTCAGACTTTCTCTCCCCTTACTGTAGCCTTGTTAAATCAGGAAGAGTGGGAACCTGCAATGAGAACCAGCAAAATCTTCATCCACTGCCTCCTCTGCCAAACATGCATGCATGAAAATTCTAGACACATTACTTTGCTGAACCCTGCAGCTTGCAGAGCACAGAAACTTTGTGCAGGAGGAGGAAAGTTACACACAGTCTTACACCTCGCAGACGTGGGCCACAATTGAAAGATTAAACAAGTTTGGCTTGAATTGTGGACTGCCCTTTCCATATGGTGCTTAAATTCTATGACACAAATCATACTCTAATTATAATGAATTCACCTTGTGGTTGAAGTGGAGGAGGGGATCAGAAATAGGCAGATTAAAAATAAGGGGAAAAGGAAGTGCACAAATGTTTCCAACTTTAACTTCTCTATGCTGATTGGTTGGAAAAGCTGTTGCTACACAGACAAACTCAGTCTCCCTTCAGTACCTAATAATCACACACATTCTAGCTGACTAATATGCATATTTCCTTTCTGCTACACAAAGCAGCAGTGTAGCAAACTCTACTTGATTTGAACTACCCAGTGACTAGTTTCCTTCCTTGATTTAAAAAAAAAAGTTTTTATCTAGCAGGTTTGCCTGAAAACACATTAATATATTTATTCAAGCCCTTTCTGCATATAAGTAAAACCCTTGAAGTATGGACCTTTTAAGTCAAACCATACAAAGTTCACTTGCTTTAGTTCTTGTTTCCAAAGCAACAGAAGAATGCATTTCAAATACCTGCTGATGTATTATCAGATAAAATTCTTTTGAAGCTGCTTGATCACTGGAAGAAGGAAAGAAGACAGGGCCAAGAAAAGACTATTTCAAAGCATACTGAATTGAAATTAGCAAGCAGACAAAACACAGGCACTTCAAATACACTCAGCGACTCTTTTACAAAATCTACTCTCCCTATTTCATGTGACAAAACATAGTAAAACTGGCACAGGTACAATTGTTACCTGAGTGCCTGACATTGCTGCTGCCTCCTCTGTTTTGTTAGTTTGTCTGCTGAAAGTCAAGGGTATGCCTGAGCTGAGGGTGGAGGGGACATGTTGCCTGTTAGTTCAGATATGAAATGGAAAACCTAACACACTTCCTCTTCTGCTCCTAATCAAGTAAGACTCAGAGTGTCTGAACGTGGGACAAACAACATAAAGATCCAGTAAAAGAGAAATACAGATGTCTGAGGCTGTTGTTTGTATGAGCCTTCAGAAGGGTCATGGGAGTCACTGGTGCATTTTGACCTTACATAAGGAAAATGTTCATGTGACTTAACCTGGGCAATGTGACACAAACTACATGGAAGCCTTAAAAATTAATTGCAGGGAATAAATTAATAAGGATGTCTGGACAAATATGACCAATCATCACACTTCAAATGTAATAGCATTGCGGTCAGTTTTCAAAGGTGGGAACATAATGTACATATGACGAACCAATGATCGCATGTGTACAATTATCAGTCACAAGTGGGGATTGAACCAAGATCTTCAGCACAGAGGGCCCAATCCAGTTGCAGTTAACAGAAAGACTCTCCACACATCCCTTAAGGCAAAAGAGTAGTAACCTCCCTGCCAGTAAGCAGCTTCGTCGCCAGGGCCCACGACACACAGCAAGTGTATGAAAGATGCACCCATTATGCAGGTGCTGCACTTGGGGGGAAAACCCATATATAGAGCAACAAAATAAGACTCTGCATGTGCAAACAGGCACTTAAACTCTCCATGCAATAATGTTACTCCTAGTCCAAATTCCACAGTCCTTAATACGGCAAAATTCCCCACTGAGTTTACTTTACTTGGGTGTTATAATTGGATAAGGACTGCCAGACTGAATCTTCAATAACCCTATTTTAAGTTATACTGTCTGGGGCCGTTATTGCACAATACTATAGTGTTTTAGATGGGACAAATTCTGCCCTTGCACATAAGTGAGACTGCCTTTGAAACCAGTGGAATCCATGTGGTTCTGTGGGCAGAATATAGCTGTAATTTTGGAAATGGATGGTCAGTACCTCCTGAAGGATTGAGGCCATTGATGCCTCATTACATAGGAGGAAGCAATTTACCCACAACCTCATGTTGTCTGCACTGGTGTTAACACTTTCAAGTTAGTTTAGACCTGTCACAAGTTGCTTCAAATTACACTTGTTTTGTATCTGAGTTTTATGTACATTCCTGCTCTCCTTAGGATGTGCTGGTGGAGGTACGAGTAAGCAGTTTTTCTAGTGATATGAACAAATGTAAAGTGTTACTTTCTTAGCACATAACCTTTAACTCCCTCTAGTGTACACTGCAATCTGTCAGGCCAGGGCCTGCTTGTGGAAAGAACACCATGAATGGAGCTGAAAATTTTTCATGTCAATACCAGCCCCTACTTATACTGCTTGGGAAGAAGCCAGAGCACTGTCATGCCCCAACATTTAGGTAATTGGTAAGGGTACTGTATGACCGTGTGGTTTTTTGGTAGGGAGTAACAGGAAAGTTACAGGGTGTAAAGAGTCAGATTGTGAACCAGCTGGAATAGGTGGTAAAATCCAACTGACTTAATAGGATCAGGCTTACTCTCAAAGAATTTTGTACCTATTAACATTATAAAAAAACATGTCTTGCAAAAGGCTGAGAACACTTTTACCAAAGCAAGAATACAGAAATGCCAATGAAAAGGCCAGCATAAAAACAAATGGTAAAGTGGCCAGATTTTTAACCTCCAGAGTTCACCAAAATCAGACTGACACTAGGCACAATTCTGGAATGGGGTCTTAAAAGCTTTTGTAAATATTTTCTCTCTATATAGCTGACTTACGGAAAAACACAGTTCTGATTCTCCTCTTAAATTCCTGTAAATCAGGTATAAGTGAAAAAATAATTTGGCCCAAAGTTGTTCAGTTTTCTGTTTTACAGGCAAATTCAAATGCCAAGACATTAATTGTGTCTGTCACAAAGATTAAAGATGGGGAAAAAGCCTAGAGTGTTATCTTGTTCATCCAAAGGGGCCTGTGCAGGTTAGTCCCTGAAAAAATATATGTATGTATTTTCAGTGCTTTCTCCATTTGGAAATCTTTTGATCAAGTGTAAGCATCAATTCTTAATGGAAAAATATAATTTGAGCCACACAAAAATGTAGATATAATCAGTTATAGTCCGAACAACCACCCAGAAACCTGTGCTAGGAAGGAAATTTTGCAGAAATAAAAATTTAAGTTAATGTTGGAGCAGGAAAGAACTCTGAATGCCTAAGTGGAGTATAAAGAAAAAAGTAAATAAAAAATCCTTCCTTTGCAAGGGACAAATCCAAACAAATTGAAGCCTCCCTCTGCAAAGGTACAAGACATGGCTTGCTGCAGCCAAGTCTGAAGAGCGTAAGTTCGAACAATGGCCCATTTCAGCCAAATTCTGAACCACTACCTTGGCATAATGTTAGAGGATACTATGTTACTGAAGATGCTATTCTAATGATGAGATGTAAAATGGAGGTCTTATTTTTAACCTTATTCCCTCTCCTAGAATCTGACAGGATCTCATGGCATCTTTCACAGGAGTCAAATTCCTATTGATTAAACTCTGCCTACCTGGGGAAAAAATATAGTTAAACCAACCGAACCCTGTAGCTTCAGCTAGACAAGAACTTTTACTTCTTGGCCAAAATGATATGTAGGGGTTAAAACCTGTTCCCTTTTACCCCAAAGATGGCATTTTTAATGAGGGATGAAGTCATCCCTGTATATATTGTTTAATCAATAGACCAAATGTTTGGATAATAGACACCATATAAAGATCTGCTGTTTATCTACATTTCTTGAAGGACTTTGAAACTTGTTTTTGTCCTTAAAATTGCTTTTGTAAACAATCTTCATTCAGCTGTTTGCAGTCTTTAAGGGGCCTTATGCCTTTTGATATAGCCTTGAATATGATAAAATAATCCCTGTTCCTAGCCTGTAGGTCCTTGACTGTGACAGGGTTTATATATTCTGGTACAACTTGCAAGTAAAATAAATAGGTTATCTAATTAAACATTAACCTTAGGATAAATATGCTCACAATGCACTACAGTATGTTCAGTACTGGCAGAACCAGCTATCATTCAGTCTGCTAAATGCCTTATCCTAATACTTTCCTACCCCTTCTACCTCCACTAACAGCAGCATTGAAATATGCCTCTTGGTACCTTTTTTCCTACTTGCTTCTTAGTTACTTTGATTTGGTAAAAAAGGCTTAAGAGGTACCATCTGTGTGAAAGAAGGGGAAAAAGCTTCAGTTTTTAATTCACATGTTAACATAAAATATCGCATAGGCGACTCAAACGTCACACTAGATTCTTCTCAGCAACATGGCGCAAATGCTAGCGCTGTGCACACCACAGAAGATACAGATAATCCTCAAACTATGGAGTATTATTCAAACCTTGGGTTTCCTTTCTACTTTCCCTACAACCAACTTCTTCACTTTTTCCCAGAATCTTGCTCAGAGTCCAACTGACTGCCATACTTGGGGTCAGGAAGGAATTTCCCCCCAGGTCAACTTGGAAGAGACCTTGGCGGGGTGGGAGGTGTTCATTTTCCTCTACAGCATGGGGTTTTTTTCCTCTACAGCATTTGCAAATTTAAACTAAAGTAAACGGTGGATTGTCAGTAACTTGAAGTCTTTAAATCATGATTTGAGGACTTCAGTAACTCATCCAGAGGTTATGGGTTGATTCGAGGAGTGGGTGGGCAAGGTTCCGTGGCCTGCAATGTGCAAGAGGTCACACTAGATGATCATAATGGTCCCTTCTGGGCTTAAAATCTATGAGTCTATCTTATTCCCCCTCCTAGAACCTTAACAGCCCCCCAGTTGTATGAAAGGATTTTCTTTAATAACACAAACAATAAAAAAAATCCTCTCTCCATAGTCTCATTTCAACCCCTTTGACAATACATATTTCTCCCTACTTTATTTGTCTAGGAGTGGTCTCATCTTTCTTCTTTCATAGTTGTACAGTTATCACTGTGATGGTGTTTTACAGACACTGGACAAGATGAGGAGAGAAACATCTGTGGAAGATGTATCATGGACAGGCTATAATGGTGGAAAGCAGCTGCAATAGCCCTCTGATTATTTTGATGGGGTGACTGACAGGCAGTAGGGCTATCATGTGCAGTGCCTAGCCTAAAGGGGTATAGACCATGAAATTTCAGTTAGGCTGGACCTACTTATAAAATTAAGCTACCAAATTAATAAGTTGCATATTGCAGAGTATGTGAAATGGTGGCTAGAGTCCCTTTTGAAAAGGGGTGATTGTTTCTCATTGCAACACACCCATGTTGTCTTTCTATTCTCAAAGTATGTCCGGTATTTCATTAAGATAACTGTTTATTAGTTGCCTCGTTTGTCTGGACCATTTTCCCTAATGAACTATTCCTCTGGGAGTAACTCATGTATGCAGTAAACAGAAGTGTGTTAAATGCAGGGGCGTGCTAGACCTCCATGGCTCCAGACCTCTCAAAATACCTTATGATCAAAGCCCATGGCTGGATGCCATCCCAGGTATTGCTCAATTTAATCACAACAACCCCAATACCCCTTTGTTTGAAGGGTGGAACACTGAAACTAAACAACACATCTAGGTGGCTAGCGCCTTTTTCACTAAGTAAAGCACATGGCTCTCTCCCTCTTGTATTGTTTTCTGGAATTCCTGTGTTTACTCATGTAAATTACCAAAATGCTTTGAAAAACATTGGATTTAAGAATATAAAAGAGAAGCAATGGAAATAAATAAGGCAAGGCAAGCTTCAAGAGTGAAGAATCACTCTTGACAAGAAACTGACAAGAACTGCCATCTTGCCCAGCTGTCTTCTGACCATGGATTCAGGCTCTGGGGGGAAGCTGCTAAGAAACCATCGCCACCTCTTGCCTGCATTGGTAAGGATAATTGCTTTTGCAGCTAAAATATACTGGACTTTTAGTTTACGGGCTCATTTTATATGTTTATAAGTATAGTAATTAAAGCCTTTCCGTCATTATCAAACAAGAGTCGTGTCAATTCCTGAGCACACTAATAGCAGATCCCAGTCTGTGAGTTAACAGGGGGTCCCTGATCTATGACCAGGGCTGCAAGGTGCTGTGACAATACAAATAAATATAATAGTAATATAAAAATGGCCAGGTTGATATAGTGTGGGAAGTATGAGGGTGGATGCAGATTCCAAGCCTAAATACATCCCTTCAGCCCACCTCCACAAGTAGGTCTCTAATAAAGCCACAGACACAAAATGACACTGCATTACCAAAGCAAACACTGGAGGGAACTGTGCCAACACTGCCTGCTATGCTCAGGGCTGACTACGCTCTGGGGTTGCAGTGGGATAGATGCTTCACCAGGTGTAATGAATCTAGCTCTTTAACCAACCAATGGTGAAATTCACCTAGCCTTCTCTTATTCATCTTTGTTGATAACGTTTCTTCTTTAGGACTCCTTGTTGCCTGGAAAAGACTTATTATAACTAGAGCAATGCACAGATACAAAATTTGTAACTGCATCCAATCTACAATCTGCAAACATGGTCTGCTGACATAAAGCAGATATCCTCAGATTTGCATGGCTCTACCTGTAACTATCTGCCTCATTCCCTCTGCATTTTGTTAAAAATCTCAGCTGCAATCATATCTTTTCTCTTTACATATTACTCTTAATTTCTCTTTGCCTTTGCTTTTATTGGGTATTGAGCTCTACTACTTTTACTACCTACTTTATAGAGTTAAATAGTTTGGTTGTAAAACATCACACAAAATCAAACTGTATTACCCTAGAGTCTGTGCTGGATTTCAGACTAATTCCAGAGGGTTAAATTTGACATGCTTCTAGGGTTCACAGATCAGAAGAGTCTACAGCTGTATTGTTACCTTCCTAACCACTAGAAAGGCCTGTTAATTGCAAGATAGGAAGATACTGCCTGGCTCAGCAAAATTGGTCAAACAGGCTGACATCCACAGATTAAATCCTGCAGAAGCTGGAAGCCTTTTGAGACCAGAGGGAAGATTATTTATCCGAACCTTAAAAAGATTTGCTAATGAATATAACTCATTTTTAAAATGTATGCAGTTGAGCACGGCACTTTAAAAATCATACAGCATTAATGGAAACAATGATAAAATGCAACCAATCTTCTGATAAACTACAGCATGTGGGATTGATCCTGATTTATTATCCCAGTACTCTCAACCATTGTAAATAGTCTAAGAGTGGCCATAGGGAAAATGAAATTCTATAGAGTAGAGATATTCAGAAACTTTTCAAAGTGATGATTCACTAGAGGAATTCCTAAGTGGGGGTTAGAAGGAAGCTGCACACAAAGGTTTAGCAGCTCAGCTATACTGGGTCATAAAATAATTAGTTAACAGAAAATGCTAATCACAAATGTATGGAGAAGGAGAAAATAGATGCAACAGCTGGGAAGTTGTTAAACATTCTACGTCATGGAACAGAAAGTTTGTTGAAGGCATTGCTGGTAGAAGTGGAAATCAGTTGGCTTCTATCCTTACAAATAAATCACTCGGTGTAACCTACCGGGTAGCATGTTGGGCTCCAAAACTTACCAGCCCTATTAATTTTCAAGCCATTCTGCATTCACTCTAGCACAATTGTTATTTAAGTACTCAGGTTTAAACACTATTGATTTCCTTCACTGAACTATGGATGAGTTGCTTAAGTACCTGCCAACGTCCTGAAGATAAACAGGGGAGCTGCATGAGTAAAACTAGGATTCCAAGTGGCAGCTGACAAATGCTAGTTCTGTGTGCCTGATTGGCTGATCAGGGGGCGTGGGAAAGGGAAGTGCTTGAATTAGCACAAAGCCAAGCCATGAGCTGCAAATGCAGAACCCAATGGAAAAAGAAGGGGAGTTAGTAACCAGCAGGCAGTGAGAAGGGAAGTTGGTTCAGAAAACAAATACAAGCTGCATAAGCAGCTTCTCTTGTAACCAAACTTTTTTCTGGCAATGGGAAGCAACAAATCAATCCTCCCTTTTGCTCCAAAGAGCAGTGTGTGTGTTTAGTTAGTTGGTGCTGTAGTAAATGAGGCTGGAAAATCTGGAAGTTGAAGTTTTGCTTTTGGGCCAGCGTTTTGGTTGGCAAGTACAGTTTAAAACCTGTGTGAAAATAACATAAAACACAGCCACCATTGTGTGACTGCAGTCTTTGAACAGAAATTGGCCCCTTTCTCACTCATTCCACATCCTTACAGAGTTTCTCAAGGTGTTGAATTTAGGTAACAGATTTTGGGTAATTCCACACATGCATTTTTTCATCTTCTTGCCTCTTTTAATAGGTATCTAGATTTCCCCCCAGTTCTGGCCTTTATGTTGCCATTCTCAGTGTTTCTACTGCCCCTAAAGACCATCTATACACTAGAAAGAGGGTAGCTAATGCGTTAAAATTCAAGTGTAGATGAGGCAGTCGTGTTCAAACATATTAGCTAGTTGAGGTAAACCCAAGGGGGAGCTCAGGGCTTCTCTCAACCAGCTACCATGTTAAAACTACAGCTGCCTTGGTCAGTGTCAAGATGTTAACAGGCATTACAAAAACACCTTTTTTCCTTGTGAAGACAAAGCTGAAATCTCCTGGTGGAACTTGTCAGTAAGTTGCATCACACTGGGCATGTTGAATTGGAGTGTGAATATACCCAATTTTATAGTGAATAGCTGTAGCCTCCTGATGCCAATTTAGAAGAAAATTGACAAACCATGACTGACCTCACTTTTTTCATTTCCGCAGGGCTCTCTTAGCACAACATGAAAAGACAGCCTTTCTAGAATGACATAAAACTACAGCTGTCATCTTCCTCCTTAGTCCAAGGCACTGTATCACACTGAGGATTTTTGCAGGAGATAACGTATTTACTAGTGTCATAGTTATAAAATTCTTTACAATTTTCTGGTTATTTAAACTGCATTTTGATAAATTTACAGTAATGAAATACCAATTAAAATTTTTCTTTTCAAAGGAGCAAATTATGGGTAATTTCTGTAGACAGATAATGTGGCTCTTCCTAAAACAGTATGTTCTTCAATTGATTTTACAATGACACTTCACTTATAAAGCCTTTAGAATGTGTGAGAGACACAGAGGTGGGGCGATCTGAGAAGTAGAGACACTGAATACTATTATATAACACAAAGCTAGAAGCTGTGTCAAAGCAGGAATTGGACCATCCCTCTTCAGCTGTCACATGCTACCTCCTACCCTGTTTTATTTTCTCCTTCCCCCATCTTCCACTAAAGAGAACCTAGGGACTATGCAACAAATCCCACAGACTGAACTCATGATGGCAGGGTTTTATTTTAATGTTTTGGTAGTTTTATCATCAATAACTGCCTGACAGTCACTAGACCTCAGATTTAGAGAAGTAATATAGAAATCTCATAAATTTAGCCTACTGCATATTTGTCTTTGTGCATAGAGCTCAGCAATAAAGCCAGTTGAAAAGTGAAAATCAAATAGGTTGCCTGAAAACATGTTAAATCCACAAGATGGTGTTAGGAGGCTCTAGGCTCACAGACTCATATGCCCAGCAGCTCTGAAACACTCACAGCTGAATCTTTTCATGCCAGTGCCTCTGTATTTCCAGTCTGATCCCTGCAGGGACTGGCAAAATTGGAGAAATCAATAAAAACAACTGGCTCTAGGAGTTGGAATTGATGGTGGTAGAAATGCTGATGGCGTACTGCATAATACTAGGCTCAGTATGCCTAGCAGTTCGGTGGCCATCCCCCAACCCCCTGCTTTTCAGTCTGGTTGCTGCTTCCTTGACATCTGTTTTCCTTCCACATCACAGACAGAAACTGAAAACTGCTCAATGATGCCATCATGAGGGAGACATTGGTATATCACCCCACCAACTCCAGGCCCCCAGCTTCCAGGAAAAGAAAGACAAAATATTGAAATTTTGATATTGACAAAAAACAGGTGTTTTTCGTGAAACATCTGACATACCCACAATATCAGACAAGTGTTGCACACATGTAATAAACATTTGACTCAAAAATAATGCAAAGGGAACTACATGATCAAGAGAAAAGGGGAAGAAGTATTCTAAAAAGAGGGAAAGTGTCCAAATAAAGCCTCTGAACTTCTCTGGGCCATGTCTATAACCCTCAAGTATGACAAACTATCAAGTGAAAAAGACATGATGTGGTTTAAAGATATTGAATTGTGCCATTTTCTTCATTTTAAAATAAGTCAAATTCTACATCCAATGTGGCATTAATACTTGCTAGTCCTGTTATCCTCCTGTTAACAGATTTTAATAGTATGTGGTTCTGTACAGCACACTTCATGTGTGATATATCTCAGATAACTAAAAAACTTAATGACTTAGATGTTAGATTCAAGTAGTGCAGTGACTGTCAGTAGAGAGGGCAGCCATTTTGTACTCAGCAATCACTTTCATGCAGATCTGTACATAAACACCTGCTTTTATAGACAAAGGATCAGGGTGCTGCTCCTCTCTTCACTAAGTGCCACTGGATTTGACATTCTCTCCTGTAAACCAGCACAAACTGGTAGATATGACACTTCTTCAACAGAAAATAAAATACTCTTTCCAATCTCCTATTAACCTTTACCTCCCAAGAATTTCTCTTCTAACTTCAACTGTTATCCAGCACTAGCATCCACATGGGCGGATGTGTGCACTTACATGCAGCCCCACTGAAGTCAATGGGGCTTTCTGCAGGTATCCTCTAACCTGATCTATTTGCTGGATTGGAGCCTTCAAGTATAAGTTCTTAAGAGCAGGGACACATATTAAGATAAGGGCAGGACCATAAAACACACACACTCTGTACTGAAATACTTACTACTGGGAGTAGTTGTATTGAAGTCAGTGAGCCCGCCCATGTTACAAGGCACTATATGCACTAGTAAATGTATGCAAGACTCTAGCTGCCCCATCCCACCTCCTTTTTAAAATATCATTATTACTACATAAATTCTTACCCAAAATACAATAACTTTACAGTGCAGAGATGCCTTAGTACTGGATTTAACTGTCAACAAAGGGGTTGAGCCCAGCTCCTGATTTTTAATCTGACTCTAGCCATTAGCACACACATGCTCTACATTAGTGGTTCCCAACCTTTCTAGCTCAAGGGCCACAAATATCATTCTCTCTCACAGGTACTTGGCTGGCTGGTTCTTGCTCACAGACTCAGGTCTAAATGATCACCATATACATGGTTGGAAAGGAATTTTTCCCCAGGTCAGATTGGCAGTGACCTTGAGAGATTTTCACCTTCCTTTGCAGTATATAGGTATGTGTTAACTTGCCAGGATTATGTGGGTATATGATTTCCCTGCCATTGCAAAGATCTCAGGCATTGATGCAGCTCGGTCCCTCTTATTCACTGCTTGTGGCATAGAATTGTCTAGTCTGCAGTAGGTTGTAATACTTTGGTCTAATTTCAGTTGTTGGGTTTAGTGTGCAGGTGCTGGATGGCACTGGGGACCTGTGATATTCAGGAGGTCACACTAGTTGATCAGATGGTGCCTTCTAGCCTTAAACTCTATGACTAAGGCCTGGTCTACATTAGAAAAATTAGGTCACTATAATTATGTCATTCAGGAGTGTGAAAAATCCACACGTGTAAGTGATGCAGTTAAACCAAGCTAACCCCCTCGGTAGACAGTACTAGGTGGAGGGATGAATTCTCCCATCGACCTAGCTACCGCCTCTCATGGAGGTGGAATACCTACGCCAATGGGAGAACCCCTCCCATCGCCCTAGGTAGAGTCTTCAGTGAATCACTACAGCAGCACTGCTGCAGAGTTTCAAGTGTAGACAAGCCCTCAGAAGCAGAGAGAGTGATTCTAAGAAAGGAAAACAAATCTCTATGATCCCACTGCTACTGAATATAATTATACTTAAGAACAGAATAAATAGAACATAGGCCTTTTCTATGATTACACTTTTTTTATTTTAAAGCAAGGTAGTTACCTAAAGCATCAAAGGAACTGACTAATGCACTGAAGATACATATAAAGACATCTTCCTAGATATAAAGCTGATTTAAATAAGTTGAGCAGAATTCTAGCAGGTAAAACAGACAAATACTTTATGAAAAACATTAACACTTCAACATGGGAGCTATGCTTCCTCATTGCAGCCCCCAAACAGACATATTGAGGTATGTTGTAAAGACTGTGTAGTTTTCCTATTCCCTTTAAAACCTGTGTGCTGCTTAAAGTTTTGCTTTGCCCTTTTTTCAGTTACAGATTCAATTATATTAGAAACCTGTTTCATCTCCCTCATATCTGGCCTTGTAGTTTAATGCCAAAATTGTGATAGGCCTTAATTTTCAAAGAGCAGGTGCTCATTACTTTGACAGTTACCTTTCTTTCAGGTGTCATGTTGCCTATTACAATCACTAGTTGCTTCTGAAAATCTGGGGCCCAGATTCTCATCCTGATTCTATCACTGATTTATGCAAGTCACTATCTCTCTGTGCTTCTGTCTAAACCTTGTGGCAAGCATGTTTGTTGCATCTATGAACAGGGTCAGACTTCAGTTAAGATGCCTGGAGATAACTGATGAGAACACAATTACTGTGCACTCTTTACAAGGCACTTGAAGGATAAGAAATGGCCATAATCCAATACCAACAACTGAGAGGATGTAAAAGTTGGAAGCACCAGAGGTCAAAGTACAAGATGAAAAAATGGCTTCCATAAACCAAAAATTTTCATGTACCACTTCTGTCTTTCCAGCTTGCCCAGATTCTAGCTTCTACTAATATAACCATTTACAAGTTAAACAAATGTAACCACCACCTTTCTGTAACAGGATGCAAGCAGGATGTAGAAGAGTCCAAACAGTACATCCTTTGAAAACAAAACAACTCCCCCAACTCCCTGCCCAAACCAACCAACCAACCAACCACACAAAGCCAGCCTAAACTGTTTCCATGTCCGCTAAGTACTAGTAGTATTGTGAAAAGTGAACCACCTATCAGTCATCATTGTAGCTGCTCTGTAACCAATATGTTGCCTACTGCCGAAAGGGCAGCATCTGTGTCTGGGTGCTAACAGAGAAGTAACATGCCTGCACAGTGCCTTTCTGACTCTGTGGTGATCAGGGAACCTGTCCACAGCTCATTGTAAAAGTAGCTGCACACCGACTTAACAGTTCTCCTGATAGCCAACTCCAGCTCACCAAAAGGCAAACAGCAGAGAGAGAAATCTTTTTGTGGACTCTGAAACTGTTGATGTGGCACATGTGTAAACAACTCCTATGCAGCGGCCATAACATGCCTGACTTGGATAACTAGAATCAATTCTGAACAAGTACTTACACTCCCCTACCTGCAGGCCCTGCAATATCAAACTGCCTCCCAGGTACTGTGTACCACATAGTTAAAAACTTAAAAAAAAAAAAAAAAAAGGATCTTTCTTCCAGCTATAGGAGAAATAGGTTGGGGTTACTTTCTAGGGGTTTTATTAATTTGTTTATACAACTGGGTGTGTTGTCGAAGAAACTGAGAAGCCAAATCAAAACATTTTGCTTTTATTTCTGAAAGCAGACATGGAACCTGCTCACATACCTTATTCTCATGTAACTATAAGCCACGGATTCAGTCCTCAGAGCAGCTCATTTTACACCACTCTGGAAATGTATCCCACAATGGTTTACCCTACCTGCCACCTTTGTAAGTATTTTGTACTTTGGAAAAAAGTGTCCATATTACTGTCTTCCCAGAATGCACAACAATGCAAAATAGAAGAAGAAATTAGAACTAGAGATTTGTAATGGAATCTCTCCAACTGATTTTATGTCAAGTGATTTAAATCTAGCAGTGGGATATATCCATTCCCTTAGGGGAAAAACCACTAACAAAACTCTTCCTTCTACCACAACCTCACAGAGAGTAGGAGATTATTTCTCTTCTCCAAGTCTGAATTAAGTACACAGTGTCTTTACCTCTGCTGGGGTTCTTTGGCATACCTGACAATGCTTCTGATTTTTACTGCTTTAACTCATCCAGTGCCAGATGGTTTCTTGGCCTCTAACATTCCAGCCTGAATGAGCAGGTTGGGCTCTCCCTTTAGTCCAGCACTGCCACTGATTAATAGGCTGCAGACATTCAGCTGTCCTTTATCTTCTGTCAGACCAGGAAGAGGCTAGGAATTGAAACCAAATCATTTGTCTCAAGTCAGATCACAAGGACATTACATGTCTCAATTTTCACTTAATTAAATGAATTAGATTCCTAATGGCAATTTGAGATTCCTAAAAAGCAACCACTACTTTTACTAAACCACATATATTGCCATGGTTCTTAAAAGTCTGTGTTCTATATAACTGTATGAATATAAATTTGTATATGATATTATCACAACAAACAAACAATCCCACCAAAAGTTGTCAAAAGGTTTATTCAACTGTAAGACTTTATATATGGTAAATCTTTCCAGTTATTTTTACATTTTCATGAACTTCCTGTACAATTTTTTACTTTGGTAATTACAGTAAATATTTTGAATATTTGCAAATAAATCTTAAAGAAAGCTCTCTATCTTGCTAAACTCAGAACATCAGTCCTACAAGGCACTGAGAACCTCTATGTTAAGAGCTGAATGCTTTCAACTCCCATCCACTTCAGTCACAGCTGCAGATCCTCAGCCCCTTGCAGGACCCGACTCAAAGAACATACAACCAAATACATACTACATTGCATTGAACATTATGAGTTTCTGATAAAGCAGCAATGTTACATTTAAAGCAATTTTCAGGAAAAAAAATATTACAAATAGTATAAAAATGGGCATATTTACAGACCTGTTATCTCGACAACTGTTTAAATGTGAAGTTTCTAAATTTATTTTCCATTCAACTGCAATATTTTTGTTAAACCTTTGAAAGACCACAAGTTTGAAGCCAGACATTTCCATTTGCTGTAATTCTACACAGAGTTATCAAGAAACATTGCTGGCTAGCACTGTCAAACTTATTGTTTTGCTTTAACTTTTCTTCTTGCATCCTTATGTTTCTTCCGGCATTCCTGGAAATATTAACATATTAAATGGCACTAAATGAAGTTTTATAAACTCACAAATTACTCTTTTAAACCTGCTTTATTTTTATATTTAAAAGAAATTAGCCAGCTCTAGTACACATAAGGAATCAATAGTTTAAGTGACTGGAATCAAACACAAATTGTATCTATTATACAGATAGATAGTTAATTTTTATTTTACAAAATTCATTGTCCTAATATCATACAAAGAGCATCTAAATGTCTAAATAAAAAGTCTGAAAGGAAGTCTAAATAATTCATTTTTATTAAAATGAACAAAATAAGCCACTTCTTTTCACAAGCAGCCCCCCCTCCCCAAATGAGTTCCCTCAACAATTGTTACTGAATTACAATTTTAATCACTCACCTCAAGTAACAATCTACGTCTGTTTTCCCAATTATCTTTTTCTTTGTTGAGGTTTGATGATCTGCAGAACAGCGTAGGACCATCTACATAAGAAAGGCATCAGAACAACTTTGAGCAAGGTTAAACACAACTTAATGGTTTTCTTTCTTGTAAGCTTTAATTTGAAAAAAAACCAAAAAACTGTAGTAACATTATAAATTAATTTGAATTTTTGTATGGAAATTGTTGGAAAAAGATTTCAAGTGTGGTTCGTTACCCTGCACCGATAAGAGACCCACACAGGATTTCAGGCTGGACAGTCTCCAAAAGAGTTTATTCTGCAGAAGGTCAATTCCCAAGCCCACAAGTGGACAGTGGAAAAAGACCCCGAACAAAGGATTAAAGACAGTTTTATACCTTATTGCTACTTAAACATTCATGACAAGACCATACATATCCCCCTTACAAGGGCACAAACCTATTTTCTCCATAACTATTGGTCTATATTATTTGGCATACATTATTTATAAAATACTTTTACAGATGTTTTGCAGCTAACTACAAATTATCTATCAAGGTTGCATAGCTTGCTGAATTCAGCCAAGGCTTATCTCCTTCTGCATTCCTAAGAACTTTCCATGATCTGTGCACAGAGTGGAACGGCCTTGCCTTATAAACAAAGAAGCTGCAAAAATGGAGTAACTATAGTCAAGCAACTAAAAATCAGCTTACAAAACAAAACCAGGACAAGCTATTTTGAATGTAAAAGGAACACATTGTTTTAGCTCAAATTTTAATAACAAACAATTGGTGAAATTGGTCTGCTTTTCTAGACTGATTCACCTTAAACCCTGCTTCTAGCAGTTTTATTTATAATGCACCTACCAAACCATGGAGGCGCATTAACCATACATTTAAAAAAAAAACCCCAAAATGTTCCAAGACAATGGAAACTCCACATTACTCAGTCCTTCCAAAAAAGCAAACTTAACTTTTTTTCTCTGATAAGGCTTGCATAAGGAGGAGAGCCTTGCAATTGATCCTCAAGCAGATGGCTGGTTTTACAGTTCTGAATGTGTAGCTTTTAACATAGCACTTTACATTTACAAAGCACTGAAACATTCTAATTAATTCTTATACCACCCCAGGTGAATTAAATATTATACTAATTTTATTTGTTACAATTCCTCTGTTAAATTCCATCATCCTTGTAGGAAAAATGTGGATTAGTTCAATTGTACCTCTTAATCTTTCATCATCTTTGGAGAAGAAGAAAAATCTACAGGCCTTCATTTGTGGTGAAGACTGACACCTGGAAAGATACAGAAATTTTAGTCTCAGACAGAAGAACAAACAGTATTATCCCAATCCAAGTGTCAAAGATCATCCTCCATGAAAGGCAAATTATGTTCTAAATACTTACGTATTTTAAAGCTGCATTGCTTTATAACAGAAATGCTACACATGAAAAAGATTTAACACTGTAATTTCTAGCAGTAATACTAAAGTTATGGGGTTTTTTTGTAATAAGGGGACTTGCTCACCAATAACTTCCATGTAAATCTGACTATTGGACAAGAAAGTACTACCCAAAATATGTGTGCAGTCAAAAATGAGTTATCTTTTAATGTTAAGTTGAAATGTGTGTGAGGTTTTCAGCAGCATTTACATGCCAATTTTCACTTTCAGCCTCAGTCAAATGACTGGTCAGTCAGTGCACCTGGGAATTTTAAATGTAGGGCAGCAACTTGTCTGGTGGGCAGTAAGGAATTCTGTTTTCCCAGAGTGAGGCTTCAGATGCTGGGGGGAAGTGGGAGATACCAAATGAAAGGATTCCTAATTGCTACACAAATCCTGATAATCAGTAAGTACTTAATAGCCACAAAATATAAATCAGATTTACATTTCTTTGCAGTTTTCACTCTCAGAGGCTTCTGGCTCATCATCTTCCTCAGAGCTGCTGTCCTGGAAACGTGGATCCTCTTGCCATGCTACTCTTGCAGGTCTTATTGTTTCAATTACGTAGGGCTCTGCAATACCACCATCAAAAAAATCTGGTAATTTCCCTGACTACAAAGTGAAACTTCTGTTTAGATAAGTGTGAAATATCTGATTTGGAAAGGACACTTTTTGTGCTTTCAGAAGGCTAGTAGTGCAGATGCAGATCTTCCCGTATCTTTCTATGCTATACATTTCCCTCCTCAAAGTCTACAGTCAGTATCATTTTGGCTTAAGTAGAGAACAGCTGATCCCCTTAGGAGTCAGTCAGTGTTATTCCTTATTGGCAATAGGATTGTCATTAAGTATACTGAGGATAAGTATAGTGCCTAGGTAGCATTCTCAGCCTTTGTTCATCTGTCCAAGAAGAGAAGAGGACAAGAATCCAACTGGTTTCCCTGTATGATACAATACACTACCTTAAACTAACAGCACCATGACCAATTTCAAGTAGAAAGCAATTCTTTACATGCAGATTGTGATGCTGGTAGACCAGCTCACCTGTATGTTAATATTGTTCAAGGTAAAAATACGTTTAGCTTCTATAAAATGCTTGGAAATAGCTGCATGCATTAATCTTACTTGTAAGGTCTGTATCCCATGCTATAAGGAAATATGAAGGTTTTGCTTTATAATTGTAAAATGCTTGTTCTGAACTTGTGAACCTAGGCAGCCACCCACCAAGAAGGACTATCAAGATTAAATGGGCCATTGTAGGACAAAAAACTTTAGTTGGTTGCCCCATCCACCCATAAAGAAGTTACGTGCAGGAGCTTGCATCCCATTGGTTTGAACTCCAGGAGAAGGGTATACACAGATGCTCACAAGAAGAAATGATTCTCTCTTTGCTGTTTGAACTCTTACAAGGACTGGAACTAAGAAACAAAATGCAAAGATCCTGAGGGTCAACCTGGGTTAGCCCTAAAAGACATTCAGTGGAGAGATGATTACATCTGTCACCTTTTGGAATCATAGCCTGTAACTCATCTGTGCTTATGTGTTGCCTGCTTTCACCTGTAAATGACTCATTTCTTCTTCTTAGTTAATAAATCCTTAGTTAGTTTACTATAGGAATGGCTACCACATTGTCTTTGGTGTGATATCTAAGGTACAAATTGATCTGGGGTAAGAGACTGGTCTCTTGGAACTGGAAGCAACCTGAATATTTTGTGATTTTTGGTTTAAGTCACCATTTATCACTACATCCAGCATGCCTGGGTGGCAAGATAGTGCCCAAGGGGACTACAGTCTATCTATGACTCCATGGTAGGGACTGTTACAGTGATCCAGTAGATCACATTCATTACTGGGTTGGTGAAATCTAATGATAGAATATACCACCAGTGTGGGGTGTCTGCCCTGCTTTTTGACAGTCTGTCCTGAGGTTGGCACTCCCAGTCATGAACCACTCTCAGCACAATGACCGAGTCTAAGTAAATAAGCAATTCTTTACATGCAGATGAGACAGTGTGAACTGCCCACCCATGGTCAACACAGTAAAGGCATCCGACGAAGTGGGTTGCAGCCCACGAAAGCTTATGCCTGCAGAAATTTGTTAGTCTTTAAAGTGCTACAGGACTCTCGTTGTTTTTGCTGTATACAAACTAACAGAGCTACCCCTCTGGAACAGTAAAGGCAAGACACAAACAAAATCCTCTGACGTATGAAGTGTCAGAGAGTTATCCTGTAGGGAACAACCCTGTACTGGCAGAAGAATGGCTACATAAACTGTCCTCAAATGACAGTCCACAGTTGGGCTTCAGACAGCTGGCTGGTCACATGACTGAAACTTTTGGTTTCCACCTTGTAATTCTTATTCAAATACTTGAAAATACAAAGCTTAATTTTTCCACGAAAGTTATTGTGGTAGAAGTAATGGGGATGTCTTTTTGGGGGTCCTGGTCCATGAGTAAGGCTACTAGGCACTTTGGTAATATAAATAATCAACAACATGTAACTGCAAATGAAAGGGAAAGTAGTCTACAAGACAAATGGAATTAAAAGTTTGAGAACTCCTGGACTACATCACCTAATAACTCTTTTCCATCTTCACTTTCTATATCATGGCTTTAAGATTTGAACTGCAGCATCGAAAAGGGCACTGCATAGTTTAACACCTAATATTTCAGTTCACCTTTCAGATATTTTGTTCTAGTTTCCTACACAGTCAAAAGGAACAACTTAAGGGAAGTTATTTAATGTTTTTCTTGACTTCGTAACTAAAGAAAAAATATTAATTTCCTTAACATTTTTGCTTTAAATAGGTCAATTTCATTATTTGTTTATTAGGCTCTTGCAAATACATATCCATGTGCCTAACTTTACTATCATCCAACTGACCACTCATGGTAGGAAAGTTAAACATGTGTATGTGTTTACAGGATTGGGGAATTGGTTTAACACTTTGGATCTCAGGTAGTCAGATATATGCTTTAATTGTATGTCTTTTACATATAAAATTGTATTTGTTCTAGATTGTTCAACCTTTGTCTTTTTTTAAAACAAAACTTGTTTTGAATTGAAGTTGCAATGAAATCCAGAACTTAAGTGAATAGAAAAGAAATTATCAAAAATCTTGCCTACTAGATTGGCAAACAAAAAAATCAAAATTATTAGACAATACTTGGTTTTCAATTCTATTGTCTATTATCTTCGGTGATATAAAAATCTTTTCTCAGGAAATTAATATCATGCATCATGACTTAAAATGTATAATAATTCCAGTGAACATGACGCAAGATCAACATTATTGTGTACAAATATTAGTAAATCAGAAACTTCCTTGGTTCTTAACATTCACCATACATATTTCATGGACTCTAGATGTTTTTTCTTAGACAAGCACCCATGCTGTGGTTAGATGTAAGTATCTCAGGAGACGTACACACTGCCCCAGGGACTGATGCATGCTGACAACACTGGAGTCATCCTTTGCAAAATTGGGCCAGTGATACATGAAGCCTGTAGCCTAGAAGGATCCAGGCCAGCTTTAACACTACCACTAAAAAGTCTTAAAAGTCAACCTCACACTAAACTGACTTCCAAAATAATACATTACATTTACTGTGTGTGTGTCTTATATCAATGAGATATGGAATAAAAATATTTACTTTCATTTGCTTTAAAATTTTGTTCAGCTGTGTCGATGAGTTTGGTTTAATCTGTTTGACAGAAGGATGATTTCATACAACCTGGTGTGTCATCTTAATATATTATTATAATTATATAGATTAAGTGATTCAAATGTTAAAACAAATAAATGCCAGTAAAAGCAAAAAAAGTACGAAAACCTGCATTGTTACCTTCTTTCACAGCTGACTTGTCCATATCATCACCAAAAAAGGAAAACGTGAAGCTACGAGATTTTTCTTCTACATTGCCCCCAACATTAAGGCTTAACGTATCCTGGTCAGCCAGAGTTGATTCTTCCATATCATCATGTTTGTCCCAGGGTATTACTTCACTTTTTTCAGCTGCACATTTTGTTGATCCAAATACCTCTTTTAAATCCACAGCAACATCATAATATATTTCTTTAGATACTTCAGGCAATTTCTCTGCCTCCTCCCTTTTCTTCCTTCTTTTAGCTTTACTGGAATTATATTTATTTAAAATAAACAATTATGCACTGGATAAATATTTGAAAGGTACAGGGTTTTCTTCTGGCTGACCTTTGAGGATTATTTGTATTAATTACAGACTTCTGATCCAAGGAAATATTTGAATCCATTAGCAGGTAGTTTGCTACTCTGCATTCCTGTTTTCTCAGTAATTACAGTTTCTGGTAATAGGATGCCCTAAACTTTAGAGGATTACATCCCTGTCTCATCAATTTGAGCTAATTTTTCAACTATTCTTCTCTCCAGCTCATACAGATAAGCACAACCTACAGAAGGGAAAAATTCATGTTTGACCATAAGAGACTGGTGCCAATTCTCATCTATTGCTAGCATCATCATTGCTGTACTAAAAGGAATTTTTATAGATTCTACATTTTACTAGACTAGGTGGGGAGAGTTGCAAAGGGGACAAAAAGGGGACAGAGTAAGCAAGGAGAGTGACAGGCTCATGGCCTTAGCTACTTTCAAAAATCAGCCCTCAAGGGTAAGAAAATGTGTCTTACAACTATCAAGAGATGATAAGATATTACCTTTCTTTTTCTTTAGTATCTGTTTTCCTTTCAAAAACTGCATGGTCCTGCCTTGTGGGGTCATAGCGTAAGGTGTTAATATCTCTGTATAAATAAGAGGAATAATGAGAGAGCTTCATGAAGTTAGAGATACTGTAATTAAATGTCTAAAATAAAATACAACCTAGTTGACAAGTGCCATTACATTTTCAGCTTAGCTTACTTGTGTTCACAGCCAGATTCAAACTCATTTTTGTTTTAATATATTAAAAATCAATTAGCATTATAAGAGCAGATCAGTGTAGGTTATAGTCTGTACTGTGAACAGGAAAAAAAGATTCCATATAGCATTCTTCACATTAAATTATTAAAATAGTCAACATAAAACACCCACCAGTTGTTCTTTATGCAACAATAATTTAATATGTACATATGTTCTATTATTTGGAAATTAACTAAGTTTATGGGTATTAAAGAGATTCTGATTTTCCCTTAACTACCAAATATACCAACATTGGATATTCACCCCCCCCCTTCAAAATTGAAAATGTTACTGAAACTAGCTAATGAAGTCCAAACTTTAGTTCAGAGGAAAATAGCCTGATGGCAATAGTCCATCCAGCCTAAAGACAATCTAAAATATTAAACCAAACATTCTGTTCCCAACACAGACCTGTCTTGCTCTGTCAAGTTAAAAGTTGTTATTTTGTGCCATCAGAGAAGTTAATGCAAACAAAATAGGTAAAATTTATTTCTGTGCTATCAAGAATACCAGAAAAGGAGGCATTTGAATCTGTTATGAAAATCTTTAGGAAGTACATAAAAACCTTAATAAGATTCATACACTTGTAGAATGAGCATTGTGACATTGCTACCAAACAGGGCTACATGCCAATAATGGAAGCTGGAACTGAACATATACTATTTGCAATTTACCCCAACACACCACCATTCAAAATAATCTTTCTTATACTAATTCAGCCCACAGATGGATTGCTCTTCCAAGCGTATGGATTGAAGATTCAGATAAGAGTTCAGTTTTTGAAATATATTATTAAATGCACTGTATCTAGAAATTGCAGGTTCCTGGGACAATGAAGGTTAGGACATGTGGGGTGGAGATAAGAGAGTTCACTCTTAACACACTGAAGAAACATCCCAATGAGAAAGTAAGTTTTTACCAAACACTTCTGTATAAGAATAAATTGGACGTTAATGAAGAGCAGAGACAGCAATTGAGTGCTGCCGATAAATATCCATTAGAGGCTAGGAGGAGACTCAAACTCATTTTCACTTGTGATCCAGAGAAATTTTAATCCTGGTCACCAGAAATCAAAGACTAGTCTATTAACCCACTATTCAAACAACCGTCAGTATAATTAGCCATTCTGAGTTTGTCTCTCTCTTTGGAGAGGAAAACAAAATAAGGAAGCATACAACTAAGGTAGATTTTAAGCCCTTTGGGGTCAGGGAGATCATCATCTTATTAACCCATTAATTCTCATGCACAGTGGCACTATATAAATAATGATTATCACCAATAATATGATCTATTGTCACACTGAGACGGGCAGCCTAATTTCAAGAGTGACCATCTATACATGTGATAAGACGGGGAGGAGAAAGTTGTTTTCAGTACGCTGATAAAACAAAGAAGAAATTAGGAAACAGACAATCATAGTTTTAAGATTCAGGTTTTTTCTGCTAAACCAGGATCATACTTAAATTTTTTGGTATTTGTTCCCAGTTTGCTTGATTTAGGATGTTCTAGGTTGATCTGCAAGAGACTTCCCAAAATCTCCAGATTTTTTTTTTTCTCAGCAGCAAGTTCTTCTTCCTCATCTGTCTTCACTTTCTTTCCCTCTTCTAGGAAAAAAACATTAGAACATTTATGAAATTACTCCATTAAGCATTCTTCCAATATTTTTTGCAACTGGTAAGTTAGTTAAGAGCTCTAGGTTGAAAGGGGTGGGCAACGTTCTCCATTCGTCTTTATTTTAAAACTTTTTAAACAATGCATTTTGTTTTCCCTCTGAAGTTATGGTCAGCTTTGCGTAGGAGGAGGTATGGGCATCAATTTAACATGAAAGATAAGATGTTATTTAATTCTTTTCTGTCTCATGATTATCTTCTATTTTAAATCATTACCCAGCCATTGTCATTTAAAGCTGTTAAGGGACATTTTTGGAGCTATAGAAAAAAACACTAATGTTTTTTGCCAAAAATTGTTCTTTTCAGAAAAATATTTTTGCAATTTTCAACCAGCTGTACTGACAAAACACTCCCTTGTGGTTACTGAATAACATGGTACTGTAAAATGAATAAAATCCAAGTATATCCAAGAGATATAAAAGCAATAAGCAAGGTTACTCTGGTTAATGGTCATCCCCTTATCTTGTGAAAGATGTAGATAAATGTATTTTGATATCTCCCTCTAAGAAATAAATGTTTTAAAATTCTGACCTTCCAACAAGGAAATACACCTCCCACCCCCACACTATTGTTTACAATAGCTAAACAGAATATTTTAGGTGTCTGTTTTCTAAATTACAGGATATTTTGTGTGTGTTCTCTCTAAATATGTGTGTTCTTTAAATTACTTTCCCACTGAGCTAAATCCAAAGACGAGAAATGTGTAATGAGTAATTACAAGTATTCCAAAACTTACACCTGTCATGCTTCTCTATTATTACACATTAATTGTGGCTATACATAGCTGTAGAAGAGCAAGAATTGGAAAATAAGAGAAAATGTTTACCTTCCTCTTCACTGTCGCTTTCGAGGAACCGAGCATCCATACGAAATCTTTCATCTGTGCCAAAGCGTGACTGTAAATGCATGAGCTACATCGATGATAAAACAAAAAGATTGAATGTATCCAGTCCAGGAGCTTTATAACAACCACACATGCAAAATAGTTTTAAAATGAATCATGGTTGTGCAGTAACATAAGCTTTCACTGTTACAATCATCTATAAATCTCTTTTGAAACTACCATTTGACTGCAGGTTGAGGGTGGGCGGTGGGAAACAGAAGTTACATCACTGAGAAAACATTATTTCCTCTACATTTAAATGGACTTTTTCCAATTGGTAGAAGCATTGCCATAACTTTGCCAACACCATTCTAGTCAAGTTAGTTCAGAGTGCTCAGTTATGACTATGTAATAAGTAACTGGAGACAGTATTAAATAGGTTCACTGACCTTCTCACCAGCTTTGCCTTCAAACTGGGGTTTGATCTGGAATCTGTCATCTTCATCTGCAGTATCTTGCTCATCCTCGCTGCTCTCAAACAACTTCCCAGAAATTTTACTTGAAAACTCCTTAATTGTTTAACAACAAAAGCAAACACACCGAGGAAACAGTTTTAATAAGTAGTTCTAAGAACATTATCAACTACTACCCACTGGTTTGCATTACTTTCCCAGTACATCTGAAAGCCAACACTCTCTCATACCACATTTACTTCTACTAATTATTGTGCCTCAAGCCTACTGTCCATACCTAGGAATCCTTGTAAAAAGATGTTACAGCTGATTTACATGTTCTGAGACAATCCTTGATAATTTTATTTTATAGCTGTGGTCATTCAAATGCGGCAGGAGCACAACATTTCTGTATACAGTAAGCTCAGATTTCTATATTATTTTATGTTATAAGTTACACACTTTGCATTCTTGCAACTGCATGTCTGCTTAATATTTGTGAAATGCCATTAATGTAGGTGATTCACTGGTGATGCAGATAACACTTTACCCTCTCAAATCCATGTATTAAATAAGAACAGTTTGATACTTATTATGAAGCAATATTTCAGATAAACATGCTATTTTCTAGGTTTCACAGTGGTTGTTTAGGCTTTCATAAAAAAATTAATTTGGGTTTTGAAAAACATTATTCTGGGAAAGAGCTTAAGAACCATTTTTTAATTAACAGCCTCCAAAGATTTCCTTTTTCTTTATGAAAGACTCACTTTGCGTTATGAAATCTGCAAGGCAATGAAAACTACTGGACAAATATAATTGAAAAGTATAAAAGTCAAGAGAAATGGAATACAGTTATAAGTGACATTCTCAGCATCAGCAGCCAAGAATTTCAAAGCAAAGGCTTCCAGAATAATTATGGCTCCCCACACAGTATTTGGCCCACTGTACAATAACTCACGATGTGGAGTAAGGACCCCAAAGTAGTAAGGTAACCTCTAAATAGAAGTCAGAAAAACAAATGGGTGGGAAGGAGAAAGGATATTTTATATTCTATGTTGACAGTGGCCCTAATTTTAAAACACCTGGGGGGGGGGACCCCAATCACTTTTCAGGCTTTAAAAATGGAAAAAGTGAAAGATATCAAGGCAGAAGAATTTCCCTCCCAGTAAATGCATTGTCAGCTACTGACCTAATGCATGATGGTGGAACCTCAAAAGGGAGGTTGTGTTACAAAAGGTATTGGTTAAGTGAAGTTGAAGAAGGTCTCAGGGAATTTATTCATTCTACACCATTTATCATTTTAAAACTCAAGAAGGCCAATTTAAAATTTATCCTCCGCTTAATAAGTAGTCAATGAAAAGGATACATGGCAGATACACAGTTGCTCAACTTAATAAGCAAAAATCGCTCTGCATTCTGCACAGACAGTTAGTATGTAGCATATAGAAGAATATGCCTATTGTTCATGCATTTTTACTAATGTACAGTCGAAATCTTACACTACAGTTAAAAAACAATAAAATACAATACATTTCTACTCAGTTACCAAAACCAATACTGAATCATAACAAAGCTCAGTAAATTGGAATGCATAACTGGATTGACATTCTGACTTATTTTAAGAAGCAGAGTCTAGCTTGTGCATTTCAGTGTCATTATTTATTGGTTTTTGAGTTAAATTATTTGGGATGGAGTGGGGGCTAGTGGTTAGATTATAGACTCTTGAACTCCAGATTTCCAGTCTTTTTTACAGCTCCACCAATTACTCACTGCACAACATTGGGCAAACCAAATCTTTTTCCTTTTATTTAGCTGACAACAATGGGAAGCTGAGTTCTGGCATAACCACATGTATAGCTCTCAATTTGACCATTGCTCTTATGGCTTGTGAGTTGTGATATCTTGTGAACACTGCACTGTAATGAATTTATAAACATTATTTCAATCTAGTAGAGTGTTTGATTTTTCACTTTCCAAAAAGATACTTCAAAATTTGTATTGTCCTCAATTTCTAAATTCATGTTTTAACCCTATTCTAATATGCATGACTTATTTTGTGCCATATGTTTTATGTCCATTAATACCAAAGAAAATATCAAGATATGATCTCAAATACTAAATACTAATAGATGTTGCTCTTCAGTACGATACATTCTATTTTGAATATATATTAGTGAGTTAGGTAGGTGAATGCCCACAGAAATTAGGCTGGATTTGTTTCTAAGCCACTTACTTTTTCAAGCAGATTTCCTGTAGTCACTTCTTCCTTACACATCTCTTCTACTTCAGCTTCACTTTCCCCATCTGAATCAAATACAATGTGCTTATGTTTGGTTGCTGACTGGCTATCCTGAAAAAGGAGAGATATTGTTAAGTTTAACATGTCAAATATTGGTTAAATACTGTGGGAGCTACTCCTGGGTACATTTGCAACAATATTAATGTAATTAATTCAACTATTTTGTTTTCTGGAAAAAATCCCATGACATCCCAGAAGTATACATCTTTTTAGGCATATCCTAAAAATTTACCTGGCAAACAACATAGGTGCTGCTCTCAAACACAATTCAAACCACAGCAACATCTTAGAGAATGCATACTGGAGATACTTATTAAACAAGTTCTCTTTCAGTATTGTTTTACTGTTCAGAGAAAAGTTGAAAGCATAATTACCAGGTTCAAGAGAGCCCCCTGAATAAGTTTCTTCTGTAATTCTCTCTCTTTCTGTCTCTTTTGTAGAGCTGCAAGCCTCTTCTGATTATCCAGCAGTTGTTTTTCTTTTTCATCTGATACACTTGAGATAGTAATAGGAATGCAAAGCTCTTCTTTACTTTCTTGAAGACTTTTCTTATTTTTCTCACTTTTCTGAAGTTTAGAAACTGAACCTTTACTGCTTGCATCCTTCTTTTGTTTCTCAGGAAGAGATTCCGGGCTTCCCAGTTCATATTTAATGTGTTTCGGTGCAACAGATAAAACGCTGTCTGTGTCAGTGCTTTCCTCCTCACTTCCACTGATACTAGTTGTGGTGCAGTCCTCACTGTCCCCTCCGTTTGCTGTTTGATCTTCTGCATGAGAATTCAAGTATTTATTCTCTCCTAACAAATGTGGTTTGTAAACAGGCTTTTCACTTCCACCTTCCGAGTACTGGGAATTTGATACCATCTTGAGCTGGTTGCTGACAGTATTTTGCTTCTTTTTCACACTTCTGCCTTCAAGCGGACATAATATGGAACTACTAGATTGTCTGGGAGCTGAGTGTTTACCATAGCAAGAACAGTTTGCTTTTGAAACCTCTTCTAAAGATTTCTTTTTCAAATCCACGAGGCTTGAAGAATTCTGATTACATTTTCTTTTACAGCTGCATGAATCTTCCTTGGTCAACTCCTCAAAATTCTCATTTCCACATAATGACCCTATTCCTCTGAAAGGCTGAAATTTCAAACTTGAAGTATTTTTCACTGGCTTCTCATCGTCACTCTCCTCTCCCTCTAAAATGGAAGCAACTATATCTTCAGGATTAATATATTTTTTAGTTGTAGAGGCAATTTTAAAAGACTTTGTACAATCCTTGGTGTCATCATCTTTAACATCATCTTTAATTTTGCACTGACTATCCCTCTGTTTACCTTCTATATCTCCGTCTGAAGATTCAATACTTGCAGTGACTAATGCTTCTAACTCATTTAATGTAAGATCTAGGCGATAACAGTTTTGCATTATGTCTTCATAATCAGAATCAATTTCAGATTCACTTGCTTCAGGATCTGAATCAAAACCAGTGGACCCAGACTGGCTGTCAACAATGTTGTCCTGTAGTTCAGAAGCCCTGGCTTTGGCAGTTTTTCTATGCACTGCTTTTTTGTTTTTTTCCCCTCTTAACTTATCTGGTAACACCACAAAGGAATCATTTGCAGAATCAAAACTTTTGTTGTTTTTGAATGTTTCACTCCTAACATTATCCTTGCTTCCCATTTTCACCAGCTCAGATTCTCTTAGAGCTTCAGGCTTCACTCTGCTTTTATCTGGAGTTTTATTCAAAGCAATAATTTCATCTGTATCTGCTGAATCATAATCAGTGTCATTTTCAATAGTCTTTCCTTGTCTGTTATATCCCTTACTTGCTTTTTTCACAATATGTGGATTAGTTAAAGACCAGTGAGTGTTATATTTTAGCTCAAAATTATCCTCCACAACGTCCAACTGATCATTTTCATACTCGACATTTGTTTTAGCTTTCTGTGTCTCCTTTTCTTTCTCTATCATTGCCCTGATTTCTTCTTCAGAATCAGTATCACTGTTTGAAATGCTCTTTGTATTCCTGTTAGGCTTAACACCAGAAGTCAGACTCTTATCCAGGAAGAACTCTTTCCCTTTCATGTCAATACTATTAGGATTTGGTGTCTGAAGTAATTTAGACAGATCAGTTGATTTGGAGTTTGACATTTGGACTAATTTTGTTTGTGTTAAATTTGCTTTTCTTGATTGCAACTGGTAACTTGGGTGCAGAGATGTTTTATTTAAATTCTCACTACTCTGCAACCTCATTTTTTTAGGTGGTTTTTTAATTTCAGGGAACTCTCCTCGTCGTTTCTTGCTTATGCTGTCATCTCCACCTTCCAACTGCCAAGTGAGCTTGGATATGGGAACTGTGTCAGTCAAGTCTTGATCCAGCTTTCTAAGGTTGTGGCAATATTTTGATGGGTCATATTTCATTATGTTATAGTCAGAATTAAAGAATAAAAATAAAACCAACTAGACTTCCACTTTTCAGCAAGTAACAACTTAAGTTCTAGGGAGATATTGTCACTGTGACTGGGGTAACTGCACCTCTGAATCCTCATCGTTTCTTTGAACACAGCCCCATTGGATCTCAAGCCTGACACCATCACTCCTCCACAGGGGAGGAATCATGGAATTCTCCCACTCTCAGACCAGACCTCGGTATGCAGTCCTCTGTGACTACCTCAGATTTACATTCACCACTTGTAGTTGTCTTCCACTTGGAAGCCATGACAGTGGTATCCATTAATCAAAGTTTTGGTTTTTTAAAACAACAAAACACTTAAGAAAAAAATCTTAGACCAATAAACCAGAGTATACACAACTGCATCTCCCTAAGGCTTATCATTCCCTGGCTCTGGAAAAGACAACTCCTTCAGACCTCCTTCACAGAGCATCTCTGCCACTGACCCCACCCTCTCTCCCCTATGAATGGCTTTTAACCATTTAGTGTCCTTTTGATCACCAGGCTCCTAGCCTGGCAAAACATGCTTGCGTCTTCATATATAGGATCCTCTAAGCTCATAACTTCCCCCATTGTTCTGTAATTGCCCATCAGTGTTTGCTGAGACATAAGTTATCTACAGCTGTTGTGTTGCTTTCTTGCTTGCTTTTCCTTCCTGACACCCTATTAAGCTAGATCAGTGTTTCTCAATTGGTGTTCCACGGGAACACTGTTAGGGTTCCGAGAACAGCTGTTCTCCGCGCCGCCGAAAAAGGGAAGATGTCTTGGATTTTCCGGTGGAGGGTATCCAATGTAAGTGTAATTTAAGTGAGAAATGCTAACCTTTGCTTATTTCGACATTTGAAGACTGTTAAGAGTTTGGGGGGTTCCGCAATTATTTATGGAGTTCAAAAGGGTTCCGTGGCCAAATTTAATTGAGAAACACTGAGCTAGATCAATACATTCATACAGAAGAACCCATAACCCAATATACAATAACTTCATCTTACTGACCAGGTCATGTACAGTTTTCATAAAATTATTACATCTAAATATTTTTAGAATATTATATAGCAGCTCCACATGCATCACAGATCATTATTTCTAAAGCTATGCTTTCTGCATGTAACTTGTACAGCTATCCATCAAGCTGATGCAAGTTTGTTGCAAGATTTAGGAGGAAGTCACTAAGTAGTCAAGCACAGCAGGAACATTTTTCTGTTTTTTAGCAGAAACATATTTAAGGTGAGTCCACTTGTTTTTTTGCACTCTCATGCTTTCCATAATGGTGTTGAAGAGAGTTTTGCCTAGTTTACATTAGCAATTAGACACTTAGAAATAAGTTTTATAAAAGCCTTAAAAAATTAAATACAATTTAAAAGAGTAAAAGCATGTAAAGGAAACCAATGTTTAACAGTTAAGTGAGAGATATGGAATTCTAATTATGAGCCAATAAATACTCATTCTTTGTCAAGCTTAACATTTTAATTACCTCCACTATACTACCATGCAGAAAGAGACAGTAACTGCACTCTGTTTTGTATTGGTAACAAGAAGACTGTAATGCAAATATCTTCTTCCCCCAATAAAGATGGTAAACAAATGAAGAGAATAATGGAACTGTTTCTATGGTCATTCGATGTTTATTCAAGCATTAGGAAAGGATATTTTTCTTTTGTGTTGACCCTTAAGGTGAAGGATGGGTAAAACTCTGCCAAATTTACTAACGACCCAATCCTGTAAGAAAGAGAAAGATACAATAATATTACAATGAAAAAATAGGAATTAAGTGTATATATATATATATATATATATCTCACAGTAAACGAAAATAAGATAGCCCTAAAACAAAATGTATTTCGAATTACAGGAATTCTAATAAAAGGACATCTGCCCCTAGCTAGCCTTTTTGTTCTATTGTACGTCACATTTCTGTATTAAACCACTCAACTAATTTCTCTCTAGAAAGGAGGGAACATTTCAAATGTAATATTTTCAGTCTGTAACCTGACAATAATGGAGATACCAATAAATAAATAAATCTAATTTACTGAAGAGACACCAACCATTATCTGGCTTGACTCCCACAGCAGCTAAACAGAAAATCCCAAAATCAAGCTGAACACTAAAAAAGGAAATCTTGAAACATCTAGTTTAATCAATGCTTGCTTTACTTGCCTAAACCTTGATCTGTAACAGTAGTTACACTTAAACTTAATCTTCTCCCTACAAGATGGGCTTTAATCCTGCAACGGTTTATACTCATGCTTAACTCCAAGCACTGTGAATAGACCTACTGATCAAAGGGCCCAAAATGAGTGTATTTTATAAAGGCAGCTCATACACAAGGTTTACATGTTTTATAAAAGTTAAATCTAGACATTGCCATGAACTTTAAATGACAATATACACAGGTAAAGATTGCCAGCTCTCGCCCATTCTAAAAAACACACTGATGTCTATGCTCACATTTTATAAGGATTATAAAATTAAAGTTTATTATGTATGAGTCATAGCTATTCTGTCACCCTGCATGTATTGTCTCCTCTAATCAAATATAAAAATCTGAAGTAAATTTAGTGTGAAGGCAGCTTATTAGAAAGCTAAATAAAATGGTGCCAGATGCAGTTCTCTTAACTCAGCAGAACTGATACCCCACAATACCTTATGATCTGGTACTTCTGTTCCTGGCACTGCTTTCATGTGAAAATCCACAACTCCAGCTTTATTCAGTGATTTCAACAGATTTGCCTTGCCATCTGTATGTGGCTTTTCCTTCTTCAGCCTTGCTTCTTGTCTCTCCTGAGCCAATCTGTATCAAGTAGTGCATGGTTTAAGCTTGCCATGACATAAAAGCAAAAATAAAGAAGTGTCTGTGTGTAAAGACATCATTAGTGATGGATCTCTCCCACTTACAGACAATTATTCACTCTGAGCCAATGCGCAGCATATCAAAGATATGTTTTGCCAATTCCTGTTAAATATCTGAAACCAGGTACAAAGCGCCCATGCAACTAATTCATTTAATGAAAATGAACATAGCATATATGATACACATGCTGCACTGGCTGTGCTACCAGACATACTAGCAGGCTATCAGTTTCAATGAAAAATAAATAGCAGTTAACGGAGAACATACAGGAAAAGGGAAACTACAAAAGGAAAAGGAAACAAAATAAGCAAAATAACAGATGTATAAAAAATACAAAACAATAACGAGTATCTTCTTAGAAGTTATTTCTTTATTAAGTCTGTTAAAATCCCATTTACTTGGATTTGAAGTGAAAGCAACATCATCCAATGGCTTTTCAGGTTCACTATAAGAGACCGTTCTTTAATCAGAGTCTTTTTAAAAACAAGCTGTTAAGAAGTTTACTTAATACAGTATTTGATAAATATAAAGAAAAAAACTCAGGACATGTACATTTAAAGTTGGTAGGACGAACTAACCAGACACTAGTTAATTTGTATTTTGCACAAATCTAGCAAACTGATATATGTATTTTGACAGCATATGTCAAAGTAGTTCAACAAGTAACAACATACATTTGTACATTAACATTACCTATGCAAAAAGCTTTCTTTAGCCAATTCAATTTGTAATGTTCCACCTTTCCATCTTGTTTTATTTAAAATAGACATACCTAGGAAACAAGCATTAGAGAGAAAATGACTATTATCTATCTACATGTATAATATTTAAGTCATGTTTTTAAATCACGTCTCCTTTTGCTATATTTTATGTTTTGGAGAATGATGAGACTGATCCTGCACCCAATTAGACTACTCAGTTGATTAAGTGGAGCAAGCTTGGGGTCTAATGTGCAAAGCAAAAGACAAGTTATTTACAACATCCAAACCCTCTTTTGACTAACAGTAGGTTAGCTAGTGATTAATGAACACTAAAAGATTAAATGGCTCATTTCAAATAAGGATCCAAAAATTCAGATACATCTACACTTTATCCACCACTTTATCTAGTCTTTCCACACTATCTTCCCAATAGATTTTACAAGCAGTGGCAGACACATTGGCAATACTGGGAGATGAAGATGGGGAGGGAAATCCTTATTCCATTTAATGAGATTAAAGGGAAGCACAAAGTTTTAGGGGGATTCTTAATTACGTTTAAATAGATTGCATATCCCTAAAAAGAAGATTTCCTTGTCCTTTTCAAAAGGCACATTATCAACCCCAGTCTTAGGGTGTAGATGCCTATGTTTACCTAGTCTCAGTTAGTTTACTGCAGATTACACAGGAGTTGCAGTTTTGTAATGTTCATCGGACTACCAGAAATGATTGGGAATCTGTATTTCCATTCCAAAAGGGTTAAAACTGATCTCCTTAATGAAAATAAACCTTGCTTAACCCATCCTTTTTTATTCCCTTTAGTCCCAGTCAATTCTAATGTCATATACAAATATCAACGTACTAAAGAGAAGAAAATATGTTTTAAGACATTCTCTAAACATTCTCACTAAGGAGCTAATATATGCACCATCTTTCCCCCCAAAACCCACCAGGCTACTCTGACAGACCATTGCCTCCACCCCATTACGCAACAACACATATACTTCAATAAAATGTTATTTTGAAGAACATCTTCCATAAACCCTGCTTCCTAAAATAACTGAGCTAAATAGAACTGAAGAATGTAACAGCAAATGGGAGAGGGAAATTAAGAAGTACAGATGAAGACGAAAAAGCTATGTCCTACACTTCAATGGGGGTCTGAGCAGTTAAGTATAGGTTCAGGTATTTGTTATACCCTTAGTTTTTAGGGATTTAAAATAAATGGCAAAAATAACATTAATTGTGTACTTACATTTTTTAAGATCTGCTTCAGAAATGCTGATGTTGATATAGGCAAAAGATTTCATAGGGTTGCCTGGTCAATAATTAGAAACATTTGGTTATTTTTGTATATAAAAATGCAGTTTTCTATTTTTAAAGTTGAAGCACGTGTTCTCTACAGATATTTAATGAAAATAAATAGAAAATAACTTCCATTTCAAAACTATCACAAGTTGAGATAAACAACAGTAGCACTTCCAAAGGGTGAGATGAAAATATTACCCTGTTCATCTTTCCTGGTAACAATTTCTGCATCTGTAACATTTCCAAACTTGCTGAATCTTTCCTGCAGTTCAGCCTCAGAAACTGTATGGCCAAGTCCTCCAACATATAAACGTTTTAAAACTTGTTTCTTCTCCATATTAAGAAGTCAGACTCTCATTTAGGATGTCTGTTTTATCCTTCTGTAAATAGGCAACAAAAGATCAATATTAACTATTTTCATGGTTCTGGGGTGAGCTGCACTTGTGATCTCTCTCTCAGTCACTCTGTGAGCACTTCCAAGTGATGGGCCTAAACCTGCACTTCTCTCAGAGTGGAATCTCATAATTCAGTCCACTTTTTGACTTGACTACCAGGTGATAGCAGCCCTTGTTTAATCAATCATATTATCTCAACAGGTCCACTAGGATTTGGCCCCTGCTATGGAATTTTCTTCGGGAGCTGTTACTCGTGGGTGAAAGCAGTGACAAAACACTCATTCAGAACAGAATATGATTAATTTAACAATAGGAATAAATCAAACAGAGAGAACAAGGTTAAAATAACAAAAGTCCACTACAAGAGCATCTCATGATCACACTGGTAAATTAATCTAGATTAAAAGCATTGGCTGGATCATTAGATTTAACACAGGGATACTCGGTACAAGTGACCAAAAAAGACAAATAATAATACTATAAATTCTTCTGACATATTAGTTCCTAAACAGATTGTATCTGTAACAGTTATTTTTTCATAAGCATACCATCATTAGGCAGGTGATCAATTTGACCCACCTGTTCATTGTAAACATTTTATAGAACATTTAGTAAGTTTAAAGACATAATATCAGAAAGCACTTCTCTTTGTTCCTTTTGTGGGAAAAAGCCCAATTATTTTATAACACCAAGGAAAATTACTTAAGTATCTTACACCATTGTTCTAATTAACAGCTGAAGTTACCATAATTGAAAAATAATAGAAGAAAAGTATCTTTCCAGGTTGTTTACACCGTGCATTCGAAAGCATTTTGCATGGTCTGCATGGTCAATCAGGCAATTCCATCATTTGTGTATGTCTTCCACACAACAGTGGAGAGAAAAACATGTGAAAAAATAGTAAAATATAACTGCAAAACAAAAGAAAAATAAAAAACAAACAAAATCCATCAGGTGACTCAGGGCAGATGTAATACCTGAATTTACTTTTAATTCTCTTGAAAATTGCTAGATTTCAGATGAATATGGCAAACCAATTACCCGAATATTGTATTAAATGACTTTGCTATTAATTTATTAGTGCTAGGGTAACTAACTAAAATTAGGCTCTAAATCCATATTTAGGCACCTAAATGAACATGAGCTGATTTCTACACATGCTAAGCATCTATGGCAGGGGTGGGCAAAATCCAGCCCATCTAACTTTTCTGTCTGGCCCACCATGAAGGAGCGCTACGCTGGAGCATCAGGCAGCTTTTGGCCAGTTGCTTCTGGTCATGTGACATGAAGCGGCCCAGGCTCACAACAACTTAGCAGAGTTCGTGGAGTGTCCCCTCTGAAAAAATTATTGCCCACCCCTGACCTATGTGCACCATATGTTAGTTACAGTGCTATGTGTGGATACTCAATACCTCTGAAAATAAGGCCACTTTTATTTAGGTGCTTAAATATAAGTATATGAATCGGATAACAGTCCATCTAGACCAGACTCCTCTGACAGTGGCCAACACCAGATACTTCCATGGCACAAGAAACTTGACAAGAGCAATTATGGAAGAACCTGCCCATTGGAGAAGTTTCTTTCTACAGCTCTTGGTTATAGAATGCCTAGTGCTCTGAAAAATTTATATCTCTGCCAAACAACATACTTAACACCCCCTCCCCCACTTATATACCTGTGGATGGTCTCATTATCAAAAGAAATATCTTATTTTTTCAACATCCTGAAAAAACGACCAGTTCTGTAACTTGTATCAAAGGGTCTTCTAGGCTAATAATGCACCAAATAAAACTGATAAAAAGAAAATATTTGTTAGATTTGCTGACATTCAATGTCATGTAGTGTCCACTGCCGTGGTTCGCAACCCACCGGCTGCTTGCAACCCAATCAACACATAGCTGGGGCCCATGTAACAGCCTCAGTGCCATACAGGTAGTATATACATTGTGTGGATGTGGCCCACCTAACACACAGAGCTGCATATGCAGCCCACAATGGTAAATACATTGAGTATCACTGGTCCACTGCACTTAGCCCACCCAGGTTTGACACGTGGCCACTAACAATACAAACTATTTTTTGTCAGAAAAAACAGGCATGTGGGCACGTGTAAGAAAATTACACATTTATCCAGGCATCAGATGTAACAGCCTCCAGCTACACGAGTTTAACCGCATTTCCCCCGCCACATTGCGCCAACTGACCTGGAAAAAAAATCAGCCGGGGAATGGGTTGAGAGGAAAGGCTGGGAGAAAAGAAACAGAGAGGACGGGGGAAGGACTGAGACGGGGACCCCCACAAACCCCAGGGCGAAGCAACAATACTCGTGTGTCCCCCAGCAGCCAGAAAACAGCAGAGGGGGCAAACAGCGCCTTTAATTCCCAGTCGGCGGCGGCTCTGCCGAAACGTCTCTGTAAAGAGCCTCCCAACGCGGGACCCAGACCCGCAGCAGCCCCAACCTCCGGGCTAGAGAGCCGGCCAGCCGCCGAGACCTCCCCGGGCGGAGCGCACAGATCACGGCCCTGCGCGCGGCAGGGTGGGTAGGGCTCCCTTACCGCACGCGTCCAGCACCTGGGGAAGGCAGCGCAGCGCAGCGCGCCCGAGTCGCTGAAGAACAGCAGCACAGACAGCTCTGGCCAGCACCACACCGCACTCTTTCCGCCTGTGCCTCTCTCTATTCCCTTCCCCGC
This sequence comes from Emydura macquarii macquarii, assembly GCF_026122565.2. Taxonomy (NCBI): domain Eukaryota; kingdom Metazoa; phylum Chordata; order Testudines; family Chelidae; genus Emydura; species Emydura macquarii. Next base: position 3,967,125 of record NW_027132983.1, on the reverse strand, counting down.
CCCGCTTCCGGTACACGCTGCAAAACAAGGTTCCTCGTGCCCACAGCCCCCACTACTTCCTTCGAAGCCCCGTTCGTAGCCGGCAGCTACCAGCACCCCTTGCAGCTCACTGTTCCTGGCCGGCTGAGTGTCTGTGGCGCACATCAGTGGCTCGCGCGCAGGCGCAGGGGGTGCTCGGACTCACCCACGGGGACCTGAACGCAGGAGGGTGGGGGTGTTACTCAGGGCAGCGAGCGGAGAACAAACCACCGACTAACGTCGGGGGCGGCGGCATAGTCAGAGAGCGGAGGAGCGAGCGTGTGAGCGGCGCCCCAGCAGGTTGTGAGCGTGCGGCGCGGGAAAGGCGCCGTGCGCTACTCCGGCGGCCCGGTGGTCTCGCCCGCTCCCTAGCGGCCGTTGGGCGGGCGGTTCGAAGCGCCAGCCGCCGGTTGGGTTCCAGTCAGTAGAGGCAGCGTCGGGTGACGGGTCCCAGGCTTGCCGCGCTTTGCGGGGAAGGGGCAGGAGGTGAGGGGAGGTGACGACGGCTCGAGTCGGGCCCTTGCGACGTTGTTTTCACGCTCCCTGCCGCGGAGAGTAGTCGAGTCTCTGCCCCGGTGCAGGTTCTCCCCATGGAGACTGGGGCGGCGGCGGGGGGAAGGTTTGTTGCACCGGTCCCCGTGGGGGCTGCAGGGTATCCAGCGGTTACCGGCGGGCGCTGCCTGGTCCCTCAGGACGATGCAAAGTCCCATGAGCAAGGGAAGGTCTCGCTCGGATCCTTCCCTAGTTTTTCTATCAGGAGCCGACCTCAGGGGCGGCAGAAACGTCTGCGGCGAGGGAACTGGCTCCGTTTCCTCCCTTTGGAGCCCGGCGTGTCCCTCTGCAAACAGCCAACCTACGCAAAAGTCGGGGGGATTCTCCTGAGACTCGGGGGCCTGCGTGTCCGTCTCCTCCCCCCCCCCCATCCCCAGCCATTTGTGGTTCTGGCTCCCAAAACTGGGAGCTAGTCACTTATATATTTTAAAAGAACAAGAGACTTACCTGAACATACAGTAGATTAACGTATCGTAAAGGAACATGATCAGCCCCTGACCTGTCTGGCTGCTGTGCGTTCTAGGAGCAATATTTTTAGACTTAAATATTACAAATCATTTTGCGGTTTAGAGTAAAATGTTTAAAAATAAATTGTCCTGTTTACTGAGTGCTAGGTGATGCTGTGATCGCACCTCCTAAAATCGTGCAGAGAGGACAGTGTAGGTGTTCAAGGGCAAACTCACATTCCTGCAGTTGGGTATCAGATGGTACATGAAAGACACAAATATTTAGACTTACATGCTGTTAAGGATTTGGGAACTTGGACATTTAAAAAGAAAATATGATTGTGATTAGTTCTCTTAGAATAAACACCTATATTGTATCTTATTCTCATTTTGCATATTCTGTTTTAAAGGGATGTGATCACATAATTCAGTCCCAATAGTGCATGAATACATTGTATACTGTAGTTTGATAAAGAAAAATCTTTCAGGTGTTTAACACCAACAGAGAACATACACAAATCTGTTTTTGAAAAATGTACACATTAAATTGTGGACCCTGTTCTGTTGTATTCTAAAACATGATGTGCTCAGTTTATCTTGGGTGTGTAACGCCATTAACAACCGAATTACTTCATCCTGTGTGAGTGCTACCTCTGCTGACTTTGCAGCCCCATATGAGAAGTGAACATTGTTCCCACAGCTTGACAGGCAACAAAAATGTTTTGGTTAAGAGAAAGTTATAGTCTTGTGTATAGGAAACAAACTGTTCTTAAATGGCACGATTAATATGGATTCAGTACAAACAGAAAACATGTAAACAACAAAGGACTAGGTTTCAAAAAACACAGCTGAGATAAAATAATTAAAAATTCCAATCAAAATAAAAAGAAAATTCAGTTTCTATCCATATTGAGTTTTGTAATCTCTGCACCATATTTCAAATTTATAAAACCTAAATTTGGTGTCTAAGCAGTTGACAAAATCTTTCTAATTTGGACCGTTTTCCTGAAGTTGAAATTTCTGTTATATGTGGACATTTACATTGTATTTTAGCTGCTTGCTGCTGATTTGATAGACAAGCTATCATAAGATTCAAATATCAGAATAATTTCTTCAGTTCAGAGACTACACACTGTTGCCATATTTGATTTAGGTCTTCTCTCAGTCTTATGTCTGATTTAAATACTTTGCCACATATGGCAATTTAATGTTCCTAACCACCCTCTCACCAATGCACACACCTGGGAGAAATCTTGGCCCTGTTGAAGTCAATGACAAAACATTAATTGATTTCAGCAGAACCAGGACTTTGACTTGGACTTAGAAACCCTACCATGAAATCTCTGCATTTAAATGAGACCAGTATTAAACTTAGTTGAAACTAAAAAGGTCATAGGGAATTACCAATTATTTAATTTGTGTATTTGTTGCATTAGGTTTGATTATCCTCTTTCATGAAAAATTCTGCATGGGGGGGGAAAAAACCACACAAAGTTAGAACCCTCATCAGATTGTTGCCTGTTGCTCTGTGTTAGCCCTGTTCATAGGATTTGGAAATTGTGTACAGGATTTATGATTTTTAGCAGGATTAACCACCATCTTGTTTTTTGTTTATAAAACAACCACCTAATGACAGCATGCAGGATCAAAGGAGCAGCCATTATGCTTTGATGCATTTCTGCTCATAGTGTCTTCCAGTCCCCGATCTTAGAGTGCTTCTGAAAGTGTTTTCTGTTTAGTGTTTGAGGGAAACAGTTTGCTCCCATTTCTGACAGCTTTTCCAGTTCACTATAGACCTGATACTGTGCCTGTTGACATAGGTGTTGAAACCCCCTGGTTTGAAATGGTTTCTACCATATCCAGGGTTTACAGTTCGGTTCAAGGGCTCTTAGCACCCCCCACTATACAATTGTTCCAGCACCTCTGCTTGTTGAAGTCATGGCTAAACTCCCATTCATTTCAGCTGTGCAAGATCAGGACCTTTGTACTCATTTGCTTTCCTCTACACCTCACAGTAGGGGGAAGTGTATGGTTCAGTGTCCACAATTCCTTTGATTTTAATATTATTTTGTAACTAGTTTCATTACAATTTGTCAAATATGTATTTGTTAGTCAAAAACACCCATATCTGAAATCTTTTCAGAATTGGTAAGCTGTCTGAGTTAAATCATGAAAATTTTAAAAGGGGGGGAGAGAAGCCTTAATATTGTAGTGCTATATATTTTCAGTTTTTGAATCAATAAACATGATCAAACATTAATAGTGTTAAAATAAATATACTTGTTTAAAATTTTGTTTTTATTTCACATTAGTAACACTGCATCTGAGAAATGGAGAGCAACATTTATCAAGTTTATGAAGATGAAATTCATTCTTTGGAAGAAGAAATTGAAATGTTAACTCAAAAATTTGAAAACAATATACAAGAACCTACATTTTATTCTGATGAAGAAATACAAATATCAATGTATGCATTCATATATGTTCAGATTAATCTTTGTTTATGAATATATGTTTCAGCATTGTTCTTTAGGCTTAAATGTCCACCCCCATAAATGTTGTTTCATAAAAAAAAATATTTTGGCAGTAAAAAATCAGAAGTATTGAGAAATACACTTGGTATTTTAGTGATGGCTAAAGTGTAGCCTCTATAACTTCACAATGTGATCTGTGGCTACCCTCTTTAATATGGAGGTACAACTTGTGGAGGCTGCATATCATATCATGCACTGCTCTGTTGCATGCTCTATGTTGTGTGCTGCACCTTTATATTAAAAGTGTGGATAGTTGTGATTTGCTATATGCAATTTGTTGTGGCTCTTGGGATCCTGACAAGTTGCTAATTCTGTGACTCTGATTTAAATATGTAATTACAGAGTAAAATATATCTTCTAGAAGCACTTTTTTTTTTTTTTGGGATGATCATAATTGGAAAAATCCGGATAAACTGCCAAACTCATTCTACTGTATGCTCCTGTGACAATGTGAGTGCTTTCCATAACCACTAGCCTGTTGATACATGGCATGAAACGTAAAGTATTTACATGGAATAGAACTTAATGAACTGTGGCACTGAATTCAAAATATAACTAAAAGCATAATAAATTTTTGAACCAGCTTCACATGGCTATATGTTAGAGCAACACTTCTTAAAAGCTTTTTATATGTCCTAGTGATTGTTAATGGATCTTTTCAATTCTAGAAAATCACACCAAGGAGAATCTAAACAGCGTGAATCTTCACCAGATCTGAAAGCTGAACTTGACTATTTAGAATCTGACCTCTCTTTTTTAATGAAACTTACTGGCATTTGGTTCACAGATTACTCCAAGAAAACAGTGGAAAAAAGTAAGCATTTGTGTGCCTGTTAGTAACATTATAGCAAGCATTTTGTCATAGTTTGTTTGCAGTTGCAGATTGTAATTCAGCATTCAATATTTGCAGAAACTTGTGCTCTGAAAGGAGAGAACACTAACACAGTAATTGCTGGTAAATGTGATTTTTTGATGTTTATACATCCTGTCAAATTATTCTTGGTTTCACAATGGCATTATAAGGTTATAACAGAAGACATAATGTTGCCAATATATATATATATGTCTGGAGATACATTGGAGATCTAATTTGAATTTATTTGTTTGGTAGGAAAACTTTCACTTACATGGTTAATTGCATGACATATATTGTGTATAACATACATTGCTTACTCTTTAAGTTTATAGCTTAATATTGTTTTTGTTAATGGGGAAATAGAATAATTGTTGAATGTGATCAGAAATCTAAAATTTTTTATTAACCTTTCATTACAGCTGGAAACAAAATAATACAAAAGTACAGATTATCAGGAAATTGCTACTCACTGCCTTTTCAGCTGGAATTTCAACTTCTAGAAATACAGGTAATGACAATATTTTTATTGGAGGAAAAAGATCCAAATGGACATGGATGTGTATTTGTCATGATAGAAGGAAAACTGAATTTCTGGTATTGGTACTGTCACAGTCCTGGCTGAGTTCCACTAGTGGACAGCCCCCAGTCTGTTATAATGGGACTACCTTTGGATCCTACCTGCATCAAATACAACTGGATCTGTGCGGTCTCATTGCTGCTTCCATTGTGGGTCCTCACGGCATTCTCCTGGTTAGACATCTTGTCTGGCCCTCTCCATGGGATGAGGGTCTCTGTAGTCCAACTGCCCTAGGGTGCAAAATTAGTGTTGACATCTTCCTAACTTGTACAGCTGTTTTGCACATTCTTCCAGAGGTCTATCTTGCTGTAGATGCTCTGGTTTACGGTTTACCCTGAGAGGGACTATGTGGTCGTTCAAGCAAGGAAAACAGGCTTTGTAAAGAAACTACTTAAAATACACATTTTATTATTAGTGCTTGCCTACCCAGGGACACTCAGATTTGAACTGGATTAAGTTACAGCAAACTAAAGCCACTTTACTCCTGAATGAAAGTGTCAGCAAGTGTGTGTGTGTGTGTGTGTGTGTGGGCGGTGGTGGAAACACGCTTAAGTTATGAACATTGATTTCATACCTTTTCGATGATTCGCCTTAACTTTCCTAAGGGCCTCATGTGGACATTCCCTTAGACAGCATAAGAGATACAGATCTATGCAAAACAATAGATGCCTGAATGCATTCCCGCTCTTAGAGTCCTTACCACTCCTGAGAGTCCTTGGGTTTGGTCAGGGTCCTTGGAGGAAGACACAGCCCCTCCTGTCTCCAATCATCCAGCTGTGTCTTCTGTTTGTATTGGTGGGATGATTTGCTTGCTTAGAGAGCATGTCCTTTTTAAAAGCCGTCTCCGACACCTTTTCTATTTGTCTTACTGCCGGGAATTTTCCTTGCTCCATCGCTCCAGTTGGCTGCTGGGCAGTCTTGTTATAAGTCAATGGTTCTACTGAAAGCAACCCAATTGATCTACCAGAGTAGAGCTATTTAATGTTGATAGTTCCTTGATGGCCCTTTTTCAGCTTCCCAGACGTAATCTGTTCCTGCTACAAAATGGAGGTTGTAAGGAACACTGAAGATTATGAGAATACATGTTGTTAATAAAAAAGTAAATTAACATAGACATATTATCACACTGTCATATGTACATATTACTTATGCTGCTTGCTATATGTGGCGTCGGGAAAGAATTTTCCTCCAGGTCAGATTGTCAATGACCTTGTGGTTCTTCCTCTGCAACATGGAGTACAGGTTGATTGCCAGGATTATTTGAGTATATCTCATTTAATCAATTCCCTGCCATTGCAAGCTCCTCTCCTCCCCTCCATTAGTGCACCTTCTATTCTCTGCCTCTAGCATATAATAGTTTAGTTTCCTGTGGACTGTAATACTTTGGTCTAATTTTGGTTGTTGGGGTTAGTATGCAGGTGTTGGGTGGTGTTGATGGCCTGTGATAAACAAGTCAGACTAGATGAACCGATGGTTCTTTTTGGCCTTACATTTCTAACTCTACATTTATTTTCTAGACTTTTGGCATATTATATCTTTAAGTCTGTTACTATCTTCAATAGTGCATATAAGTGCAATTAATGTTAATCAGAAATAAGCCCACACATCAAGAGAAAAGACTAAATAGTCCTTTTAAGGGAATTACACTATTTTAATAGATTGTTTTTATTACGTAAAACTTAGTGTGTTAATGTCTGTAAATATCAGTTATCAGATAAGGGGTAATTGTTTTCACGCTTTTTTCTGTTGTACGTTTGCTGATGCTCCACTGACGTCATAATTTTTTGATGAGGATACACTTGCTGCAGATTTTGTTACTCAGTAAACATACTTATGAACGTGTAGAAGGAAATACGGTTTAAGTCTTCTTGAAGAGAGATGCTAGTTTTGAAAAAATTGATAAAAAAAATAACTAAAAGGAACTGAGTTTTGATAATTTTGAAGATAAAATGTAAGTTTATTAAATAGAACAGGGAAAACTAGCCACTCAGGTGTATCTATGAGGTGAAAAGTGATTAATGTGCCAGAATGAGGTTGGGATGAAATGGTTTCTTACAAAATCCTTCAGAGGTATACTTATATGAAGTAGTGTCAAACACCCAGTCTGCTAGATGTACTTTTGAAACCCGGATGGTATATTCAGATTCTGCAGAACCAAAGCTTACTTTTTTTTTTTTTTTAAATGAAAGTGCTTAGCTTTCATGGATGCAAAGTTAACTTTCCAAGTGCAAAGTGAGTGTAACTGATACACATTGGTGTTGTCTTGAGTTTTCAGACAGTGTAAAATTATGCTGGAAGTGAAGATCTTCCTTGCCCCCATTCATTTCATTAGAATATTACCTCTGACACCTAATAATGTGTTATATGTCGTCATTAACTATTAACTGCTGTTCATTTTATTAGCTGGGATGGGGAAGTGGTGGGTGAGAAAGAAGCACTCAAAGAGGAATTTGGAGTTGTTGCATGAAAGAGAAGATGCAGAGAAACAGGGAAAGGAGGATGGGGAAAGGAAAGAAATACAAGATAGAAATAGCAGTGGACCTGAGCTGAAAATATTTTCCTACTGAATGATTGTGAATGCAACTTAACAAAGAATAATATCTGAAAGTTGAATCACCATATAAGGGCCATATTCTACTTTTGATCTTTGGTCAGTCATTCCATTTGTATCAGTGGACTGTGGATTTAGGGTGGTGTGTAATCCTAAATTTATGAAGCAATATATAGACTGTAGTAGTATGTTCATAAATAAGTGTTCATAAGGACACTCATAAGTGTACAAAGGAAAATGTTTCTGCAAAATTTAAGAAAATGAATCAAATTGTTGTTGAGTTACAGGTAATTTTTTTACTTTGTTTCATATTTTTTTCTTAGTCCGAAGGGGGAGAGCCAAATTGTTTTTGGACTTTTGGTATAATTAAATCTTGGTCCGTAATCATGGCTGTATTCATGACCGTAATCCTGCAAGCCCCAAAGCACATGGGTAACTTGACTCACATTTGTAGTCCCATTGACTTAAATTGAGGACCGAATCAAACAACACTTTACTTAGCTGAGCAGTTGTCACTTGTGCAAAAAGACTCACTGAAGTCAAAGGGGCTACTCTCTTTAGTTTGATTTTGCAGAATCATGACCTCATTTAATGCATTGGAGTGAAGGTACATTGTTAATATTTTAATAAACAAAATCCATGTTGATTTTGCATTAGAGTATTTAAAGCTATACCATTAGATGGCAGTATTTCACTATTTACTGGCTAATTATTAAATTTAAAATAAATTTTAATTTTTTGTAATTCGAGAAATTTCATTTTTAAGTAAATTTGTTTTGTTGATAGGTCATGTCCTGAAAAAAACCAAAAACCTGTGTCAAAATTATAACTTAAAATGCTAGCAGAGAGAGAGTAATTTTCTGGCTTTTTCTTTTGCATTCTAAATTTTAAGTTTCTAATATTTCATGCTTTCAAAAATATGGAGCTATAATAAGCATCCTCTAACATGGGGGAATTAGTCAGACTCTGATGTGTATAATACATATCTGATTGAACAGTCATTAAGACCAAAAATAGATGGTCTTGTAGCATGATAGAGATTTTACATATACAGGTCAGGAAATTTAAAGCTGTGGTTTCTACAGCAACTACAATGGACTGTATTACTGTGCATGGTGTAAAATTTGAAGCCTTTATTTATAATGTGGCTTATATCACTGTGAAAATGATAACTTTCAATTATTTATCTACAGTAGTAAAATGTCAACCACAACATTTAATGCACAGCAAATGGATACATTTTGTTTTTAATTTCTATTTTTTAAAGAAACCAAATGGGCAATGCCACATTCTTATCATGAACTTTAGTACACATTTCAGTCACACACAAAAATCTATCTTTTTTTTTTCCACCACCCAGAAGTATAGTTCAGAATTTTGTGTGTAACAAGGAATGGAAAAAAATTTTTTTTCAAAGTGAAAGAAAATGTAATATTGTGTTTTTGGTATGTTAGAGGTTCTATGAAAATATTTCACACAGTGCTATTTGACTACCTCAGCAGCATAAAAGAGGCTGTGTGTGAACTTTTTTCTGCATAATATCATCTGTTTAAAGAAGAAAATTGTTGAGGTTTTTTAGACTAATGGTGGAATAATGGTAGTCTTGCGATTAAGGCACAGGACTGGAAGCTATCCTGGTTTTGCCACAGACTTCTTATGTGATGTTATGCAACACACTTAGGTTCCCAGCCTGCCCTGAAGTCAATGGGGGTCTGCATGGATGTAGGGGTCGCCCATATTTCTCAGTGCAGGATTGGGTCCTTAGTCCAGAATTTTAAAACTCGGAAATCTTGCCATAACTTTTGTTCCGTAGGCTCTCCACCCATAAAATGAAGATGATAAATGTTTACTTCATAGGGCATTGGTTTCAGGGTACAGATTTACTAATATGTGTAAAGCTGATCCTTAGAATAAAAATATAGCTCTAATCCCCCTACTACTAGCCCCCCAACCTGAAACCCCTTTTTGAGGAATACCCCGTTAGTAACAAATAGACCAGAACTGGGTGGAAGACAAATTAAGATTTCTTTTTTTCTTCCACTTGTTTTGGGGATACATACAATGGCCACAGTATAGATTTGATTTGATTCTTTTCATCCCAGCTATCCAAGTGGAGATCCTTTACAGAAAGATGAAGTTTGACATAAAATTTGATAAGATTCTGCCTTATTGTACTTAAACTGTCTCCAAGTACATGCACAATTTTAGCTTTATATTAACTTTAAGCTCTGCCGTGTCAAATCAGACGAACATTGAGGGAGTGGCCAATTAATTAGAAGTTATGTTTTTCTGCACGATTTTTTTACTTTAAATCTTTTTTGTTGGACCACAAGATGGCGTTTGGACATAAATTGGTAGAGTCAGGTTCCTGGAATGCCTGTGTTTCTATAAAGATACAATTGTTTTCATCCAATAACTGTGCTAGCAGCTTGTTTGCAGATCTGTGCCCAGGTCTGAGCCTTCTGCTATATGTTTTATTGTAATTGATGTTCTTTTCTTATGATGCATATTCAGCTTCCTGAATTTTACAGTATCTTGGGAAGCCTCTTCTATCTCTAGTCATGGCAATATTGGCAATGTCACTGTCCAAGCAGTGCTACAGAATAGCATGATATGTTTTCATTTGACTCCAGCATCCCCGTTATCTTTGTTTCCTCTACCTTCTCTTCCCATGAGTTCACATTAGCTGGTATAGGAAAAATAATATTGTATGCTCCAGTGCAGTGAGAAGTATTCATGCTGCCTGTTTCATGTTGTCTTTCCAAGTGTTGTTTTCTAATCTTTCCACTGTTCTTTCCCAAGCTAACTGCTCTGGTATGGTTTAAAACAAGCAATACAACATATTCTCTGTTAGCTTTAATTTTACTATTTGAACCTACTTTCTCACTCTGTCTTTGTGAAAGCTAAAATTGCATATATTTTTTGATATTTTAATTTGGAATACATGTTAATCACACTTTTTTCTGCGACTATATTTGTGTCACATGTAATTCTTGTGAAGTAAAATGAAATTAAGGCAAAAATAGAGGTCATAAAATACAAAATAAATTCAAGAAATAAAACACTTTATTACTATAGAATTATAGAGCAAACACATGATTTTCTTATTCCTCTCTTTAGGTCACAGTAGTGTCATCCAAACACCAAATAAATATAATACAGAGTTTTGCTTGTTTGCTAATATTACTTGTTGAAGTCATGTTGGGGAATGAGGAGAATGGGATAATAATAGATTAAACAGAGGGCAACTCCATGTTATGAAGCACATAAATACCATCATCTCATACTTCTTAAAAATTGCTGTTTCTCTAAAGGGCAGTTTAGGCATTATTCCAACAGGTTGTTATTTTTGTAATATTTAAGATTTTTCATATAAGTTGACTTCACTTAAACACATTTTAAACTGTGTAACAAGCAAGTTTATGTATAATTATAAATTAACATATTAATCTGCATTTTTCTTTAATAATTTCTCCAATCTAGAATAAAAAAAGCGTATCTGCTGTTGTTACTGACCTCAGCATTATAATGGAATCTGGTGAATATTCGGATTTAAGCAAGTTTGTGTCCAGGTAAGGTTTTTGTTTTTTGTTAAATAAATTATTTTTGTATGGTAGGTATGGTTCATTATGCTGGAGAAAGTACTGAGTGGATTGATTATTTGGGTTTGTTGAAAAAGTTGTCATTTTCTTTGCTTACTAACATGTTGTAATCAGTGGTTCTTGAACACCTTAAGATTACTGGGTTTGATACAGGAATTAATAAATGCAATTCTATGACTTGTGTCATGGCAGGAAGGCAGATTAGATTATCATAGATATTAAGGCCAGAAAAATACTATTATGAAATCGTATTAAAAACAGAAATATATACTTTTGTAGGACTGTGTTTTAGAAGTTTTGTATTGCTTAGTCCAGAGATAATTTAACTAATTTCAACTATCATGTAAGAAACATTTTCATCGACTGTCTTCTGTTTCAACATTATATTATAGTTGGACAAAGTATGTATGCTCACATCTCCCACTAGTGATCGATCCCCATAAAGGATAGGAGTCTGTTAATGTAATTAGTCTTTTTAGCTCATTTAGTAGATATTGGTGCTATCAGTCCTGCTTAATCCCTTCCATGGCAGTTGTGGTGACGGTATGTTCGTAACCAAGGTTTTGCTATAACCGCAATCCTCTCTGGCTTGTTTCTCAAAGTGTTCCATTCTGCTGGCCTTGAGAAAGGGCTTCATGTGGTTCATGTATTGTAGTCTGAGAACTGTTGAACTATTCTGATTACTAGATGAAACTCCAAAAATCCTAACTGTGATACTTAGAGAAGATAAACTGCTGTAATGGCATTCAATAGATGTTGCTTCATTTTGTCCTCTTCGTGAAGTTAGTGAAGATGAGTTCTGGTGACTGTTTGGTGACAAAATTTATACCAATACAGAGCTTGATGAAAAAAATTGATGATTAGTCATAATTGGCTAATTAAATGGAAGCAACAATGAAGGAATTTGGAACTGGGAATCTTGAATGTATTGTGCTGAAGATACCTTAGACTAAATTAAGGTTGCCTACACAACCTTAATTCAGCCACCTTGTGCAAATGTATTATCACACAGTTTAATTACATGATCACATACTATTTTTTCCACAGGCCGCCTGCCTCACTAAGGGCAACCTTAATTGTGGCATTTCGTAACTTCTGAATGCTTGACTTAGTAACCTTATTAATGTTCTTTCAATATAACTTTTGAGTGTAATTTCTTAAATTTTTTAAAAAACAAACAAAAGTAAATTCCATCCAAGAAAATGTCTCTAGATGTTTTTTAATGTGGGTAAACATGTTTTTCCGTAGACTTGTTCTGGGAAATAGCTGAACTTTTTTGGCTGAAATTTTCCCCAAAAATATCAGCTTGAGGCAGACGCCTCACTTGAAAATCTTTGACCCAAAATTTTAAAGATTCACCAAGTTTTAAGTAAGTGATAACAAGGTCTTATAATGATAAGTGTTGGGTAATGTTAATAGGTCATTGTGACTGAATGTTTTGTGATGTATCATTTGAAAAATAACTCACTGATCAATATTATCATGGTGAAATGTGAAATATTGCTACATTGTGTGTAAAGTTCTGAAATCTGCACTGTATGATGATAAAGGTACATGTTCAAATCTCATAGCACCAATTAAGGGACAGCTGGTTAAGCAGGGCTTAAACAAAGGGATGTGTGGTTACTTAGTGTTTGCATATAAGATGTCAACAGAATCCTCAGACAGCAAGAGAGAAAAGAAAGAAGACAAAGAAAATCTGCCTCGCAGCATACACAGATGACAGAAAACAGCATGTAGCATCTTTCCTCACTAGATTCCATGTTTCCTTCTGCTTACTTGCATAGAACTTTGAGGTTGGCTGAATTATGAAAGTGAGGAGCAAACATCCCAAGGTGTATTTCTCCGTGTCCACCTCCTTCTTTGTACCTGAGAACACAAAAGAAACAGCCATTGGACTTTGGGGGAGGGGTCCTGACCTAAAAAGTTTGGTCAGTAATTCTGTTAAAAGGATGTAAGGATTTCACTCTGAATCAAGTATAGTTTGTTAGGTTCCAGGAAGTATGTTATCTTTATTTTTCTTGTAACCATTTCTAATTTTTATGCCTCATAACTTGTACTCATCTCTTTGTAGTTAAATACATTTGTTTTGTTCTTTAATTGAAACTAATTCAGTGTGTTTAAATTAAATTGTCTGGTTATTCCATTTGAGTGGCAAGTTGTTGTGTATTGTTTCCTTAAAGGGACAACAGACCTAATATCTCTGGACTGTCCAGGAGATGACTGGACAGTCCAGAACATATATTTTGGGTGGAAAATCCAGGACTGGGAGTGTGTTGGGGTCACTTTGCAGGAGTAACCAAGGCTGGTAAAAGCCAGAGTGTAAATGGCAGGCTGCAGTTACATACAGACATTCAGGGTATTACTTACAAGCTGTTTGTGATTGGCCTAGGTTCAAGCTACTGCAGCAAGAAATTGAAGGGCACCCAAGGTTGCCCTTGACTCCTCACTGGTCTTGATTGCACCCTGGTATGCTACATTTGTGCTACCAGCTTTGCCTACAATGGTCTTTTTTAAAACAAATTTAATAATTTTCTTGAAGTGACCTGTAAAGTAAAAAACATGTTTATCACTCTTATCAGAGAGGGGAGAAGTAAGCTGAGGCACCGCTGGGATTTGAACCTAGGATCTCCTTTTTACTAGATGGTGTTTAACTAGCTAAGCCATGGTACCTAGTGTTACCATCCTCACAAGTTAGGTCAGGCCAGGCATGTAAGGCTACTACTGGTACCACAGAATTTAATACAACCTACCGTGGATCACGTGCTTGGAGACTGAATTAGGAACCCCACCAGTCATGAAGTGGTGGTGGTGGGTATGCCAGATACTCATTGGAATGAAAAACAACATCCACAAAGGAGTAATTCCATCTGGCATTGATGCTTTATAGCCACTTCTTGGTTGAAGAAAGGCTAGAGGAGAAATCTTTGAACCGAATTCACTCAGGAGAAAGCATCAGGTGGTTGCCATTATAACTCGTCTGTGCCTTCTGGCATCTCCTGCATTGGTGCTATTTTTTAAGCATCTTGGTCTTTCAAACCTTTTGGGCCCAATCAGCTCACCATTCAGGTCTAGCATCCTATCATGCATTGCTTTGCAACTGTGCTGTATGCATTCTGGGATTTTTCACACAATTGTTGTGGGATTCCTACTGGAAAGCAGTGAAATTTTGGAATTTGGGATCAAATTAAGTAATTCCCAAGATTCCTCCTTTATTCCATCATTCATCTGTGTTTTGCAAGCCAGTTCCATTTTCAAAGTGCTGTCTGGAAACATGGAGGAGGCATTGGCAAGCACTTCAATCCTTATGGTGGTCAGTATGAACAGGTTGTTGCAAGAATATCTCGATTTGTTTAGTTACTTCAAGACCAGGGCAATAATGGCCTCTTAGAAGGAGGAGGCTAAAATTGAGCAACACTTCTTGATATTTCCTGGAATGATATCTGTGCTGGTAACGTGCTGCTTTTGGTCTCTGCAATGACTGGAGGCCTCACTAGTGCTATACACCTGGGATGACCAGCAGCGGTGGCAGAACTTTAGAATGTCCGAAGCTACTTTCCTAGAAATCTGTGCAGAGTTTGTCCCAGAGCTGCAACAGCAGAACACCTTTCTGAGAGCTTCCCTTAGCACAGAGAAGTACCTGGCCATCACCATTTGGAAGCTCACTACTTCTGATTGCTACTGGTCAGTAGCTAACCAGTTTGGTATCAGTAGATCAACCATCTCCTGGATCCATAGACTTTAAGGCCAGAAGGGACCATCATGATTGCAGGCCACAGAACCTCACCCACTCATTCCTGTAATAGGCCCATAACCTCTGGCTGAGTTACTGAAGTCCTCAAATCTTGATTTAAAGACTTCAAGTTAGAGAGATTCCAGCATTTACTCTAGTTCAAACCAGTAGGTGATTCAGGCTCCATGCTCCAGAAAGGAAGATGGAAAAATCCTTTGGTCTCTGCTAATCTGACCTTGGGAAAATTTCCTTCCCAACCCCAAATAGGGCGATCTGTTAGAGCCTCAGCATGTGACTTACCAGACAGACACCTGGAATTCTCTGGAAGGAATTCTCTGTAGTAAGTCAGTCCTCCCTGTCTAATGTTCCATCCCCATCGGTAGGACATATTTGCTAATAGCAGATGCAGATGGGCCATATGACATTGTAGGCAACCTCATCATACCATCTCCTCTGTAAACTTATCAAACTATCTTGAAATAAGTTAGATTTTTTTTTAGCTCTCTCTGCTCCTCTTGGAAGGCTGTTCCAGAACTTCACCCCTCTGTTGGTTAGAAACTGTCAAGTAACTGGACCTAAAAATGCTGCCATGGCTAAACAGCAGAGTAAAAAGTGATTAAAGGAAAAAAGGCATGCTTTAAAAATTGGAAGTCAAACCCTACTGAGGAAAATTGAAATGAGGATAAACTCTGGCAAAGCAAATGTAAAAATATAATTAAGCAGGCCAAAAAAGAATTTGAACAACAACTAGCAAAAGATACATATTAACAGCAAAAAAAAAAATAATAAAAAAAAAATACAGTGAATCAAAATCGAGAAGCCTGCCGAACAATAAGTGGGGTCATTGAATGATCAAAGTGCTAAAGGAAGACCAAGTCATTGCAGAGAAGCTAAATGAATTATTTGCATTGGTCTTCACTATAGAGGATGTCAGGGAGATTCCCATACCTGAGTCATTCTTTTTAGGTGATAGATCTGAGGTCATTGTTGTGTTGGATTTAGAAACAGAATTAAAACTGGAGAAGGCCAAATCAAAGAGGAAATGCTTTCTTTATCCAAGGAAGATTCAGCCATGTCTCTAATCCATGTACTGGCGAACATCATTGGAGAATGACAGCACCCCAGCAAAGGCCACTGCTTCAACTAGAAGTAGATACTCTCTTCTGTCCATCTTGTTTGTAATACGATCATGCGCCACAATGAAGGATAGACCATTCTGTTTCCTCCTGAGAAGAGGCCAGGCATGCTCTCAGCCCCTGTGGGTTACCAGTGCTTGACCTGTGTCACTTGCCACAAAGAAGGGCATCAAGTTCCTTGCAGTCTCTTGAGGTGTTTTTCCATTTAAATTGGGTTTGACTTGCTATTTTTAAAGGATGCCTTTTTGCATTTAACCACCTCTTTTACTCTGCTGTTTAGCCATGGTGGCATTTTTCAATTCTGTAAAGATGTATGGGCTGGACTGGTCTCCACCCCAGGGATTCTGATCTCTCCTTTCACCTTTCTTGCTTTGATCATACTCTTTTTTTAATCTGACACTGCTTTCAAATATTTTTGGCTTTATTCCCTTCCCAGCTGTTCTCCTGAATGACCTGTTGTGAACAAACTTAATGTTCTATGTGAAACAAAAGTTACTGTTTTGACTACAATTGGTTGATGTCAGTACTAATAGTCTGCGATTTAAACTGTGAATGACATGATGAGTGAATTTAGTTCTTGGTGCTGATTGTTTCAGTAGAAAAGCAAGTTAATTTTTCTTACCTGTATTGTAACTGACCCTATCTGTGCATAATCTTGTTGAGTCTTTCCAAGACAAACCTTCTGATGTCATGAAGTTGTTAATCAGTTGGAAGCACTCTTCACCAATGATGCAGTTTGGTGGTTCCTTGCAGTATAATTTTTCTTTCACACGCAAAATAATTCAAGCACATTTAGTTCTGTGAATTTGTCAACCTGGATGTGAAATCAGTGCAATATTTGTATCTTTATAAAGTAATTCTATTCTTAACTTCATCCATATATCCAATATGACATTTAACTGTGTCATTCAATAGAGGGATCATCTGTATGTTGTTGGCAGCTCCTTGCAGTTGACAATTCTATACACCTTTCCACAATAACACGAAGAGACAGTTCTCAGTGGTGTGGCTTTTCTTTATTCCTGAGTATTCTTAATGCTGTTGTAATTAAGTGTTAAGCAACTTTTTTTGGAAATGTTTGTAGTTATTATTACACATCTAATTTTAAGTTCATGCAGTAGCCTTTAGAAAAAATTGTGGTGGCTTCTGCAGGTACACTGAATAATTCATCTGAAATGTTGTTGAAGTTTAAATGGCATCATGTTTTCTTTTGATAAGATATACATGTACTGATGGCAAGAACCATCACTATGTTCTGATTGTAAAACTATAGTTTGTATTGCCCTGGTTCTGTTTCGTTTGTATGTTGCTTTTATTTCTAACTCGCTGTGAGCACTAACATCCTGAAGTAGAAAGCTCTTCCAATTTAGCTGGCATGACCAAAATTTGTTGGCTGTCTCCACTTCTATTGTGTATATTTGCAGAACATATTTTCCTAATGACAAATTTATCTATGTTGAAATTTTGGGTGTGTAAATGTTGTTTTGCATGATCAAGTTTACTTACTGCTACTTATCTAATGCCAACCAGACAAAGCCAAAAGTTCAAGAAATTTATTTCTTCCTCTCTCACACTGTTACTCCCTGGCACTGAGACTTCTTCAGAAGTGTCAGACAGCAAGATTCCCAAAGTTTGCTCTCTCTGTATTAGTATACGGTGGCAGGTTCTAATTTATATTGGGGTAAATTCCTTTCCAAAACTTTGGTGACGTGCTAGCTTATAAAATAGAGACACAGTGGGTGAGGTAATATCATTTATTGGGCAAACTTCTGTTGGTGAGAAAGACAAGCTTTTGGACTTACACAGAGTCCTTCAGAAGAGGAATAGATATGTACCACATATGTGTTAACTACTTGTGCTAAACAATCCATTCCACCATATATTTAGGTGTGACACTCTGAGTGTGTGTCCCAGATCTGAAGAAGAGCTCTGTGTAAACTCGAAAGCTTGTCTCTCTCACCACAGAAGTTGGCCCAGTACAAGATATTGCCTTACCCACCTTGTTTTTCTAATACCGTGGGACTGACATCACTACAACAACAAGAAATACAACTTTTAATATAGGTTAGCTTGGCGGAATTAGATTTTTAAAATAATTTCAATGGATAATATCGATGTTTATTTTTAAGCATTTTGTTTTAGTTTTTTATCAGTTTAAATGTTTGCAGTTGTGCAAAATTCTGAAGGGCAGATAATAGATGATCAGGCAATAATTATCTAATGAGAATAAATGTTGTGATTAAAAAAAGTTACCTCACATGCCAAAATATACAAAATAAATATCCTTAAACTCCAAGTTCTCAAGCAGTGTTTTTCTTTCTTTGCTGATTTATAAATTTCTGTTATGATCTATGGAAGTATTTTTTTCATCTGTTTTTGGGTATAGAGTGAAATCAATGTTTACTGAGGTTTACCAATAAAAATTGAATCTTCCAAGCCTAAATATAAGCTAGTCAGAATCAAGATAAATTTAGATCTGCATATAATGACTGAGACAAAAAAAGTTTGTTTCATGACAACAGATGTTTAAACCATATTGGAAAAAAGATGAGCAGCTTGTGTTCTACCACTGTGTTCCAGTGTCAAAAAGTTGTACCTATCTTGTGCTTAGTGCTAATAGAAGATAGCAGGCCCTGTGGCAAAATATTACATCATCTCCTTTGGCTGATTTACTCCTATTGTTCTCAGTGGGATTAATTCTGTCTGAAAGAAATTCTAGTTAAAGTTGAAAGATATACGACATTTAAAAGAACCCCAAACAGTAATTAGCATTTTTTTTTTTTTTTGCTGTAAACTAGGTAAGCTGTGTTTTTATTTTTTCTGCCCCACCCAGACGCTGTGCTGGCTCCATTATTGGTTGTTACCCATAGTTTCAGACAGCCTATAAACCATACGTCCCATATTTAATTTTAACCCAAAATCAATGTTAAAACTGAGTACATTGTGTCAAGCTGTCTGGAGTGGGCCATGAGCATGAGTGCCAATTTCAGGGTAGACTGTTCAGGAATAGGGCACAAACCCCAAACTGATTGTACGTTCTATAATTAGATTTCATCAACCAAGTAACAAGTGTGAACTGCTAAAGCACTGTAACAGCCTTAACAAGGGGTCGCAGAGAGTCCCCTTTGGCACTGTGATCTGTCATGCCATCGAAGCAAGCATGTCTTTGCTTATGCCAAAAAACACAATACTACACCAAAATCCTTACACCAAAAATCAGAATATTATTCAGGTTGTTTCTAGTCTCAAAGGACCAGTCACTTATCCCAGGTCAGTTGTACACCAGATTTCTCAACAAAGACAATGCCTGTAGCCAATCCTGTAATAAATTAACTAAAGATTTATTAACTAAGAGAAAGAAAGGAACAGGAGAGTTATTTACAAGGTTAAAGTAGATAAACATACACATGCAGTTGAGTTAGTCTTAGGTTTCAAAAGATAATAGAAATTACTTTAATAAGCAAACTCTATATGACCTTTAGGGTTAATTCCAGCTAAACAGCTGGAGACCGCTGCCTTATGCTTAGAAATCATCACCCCTCAGAGTTTAAGCAGCATAGAGAGCATCCTTCTTATCAGAGATTTTTATTCCCTTCCCCCAACGTTCAAACAAGTGTGATGCCTGTTTCGTGTGTGTGTGTGTGTGTGAGTGAGAGATCAGCAAAGTCTTAGTCCTTTTGATGCTTCACTATGGCTCATTTGGTTTCAGTAGGCCTTCTTGGGTGCAGGAGAAGAACTTTACAATAATTAATGCGTCTTCCGGTTTGGTGAGTTACACAGTTATAGAGGTTTACAGTGCAAACACTCAATATAACTTTATACTATGGGCTACAGAGGTTATAGATGAGATCAATACAAGCATCATCCTACAAGTATTTTATCAAATCTAAACACATTCTTATCAACTTAACATCTATTTTAACAATGGTAACACACAGATAAGACAGATTATGCATTTGTCCATGTTCAGTGAGGCCTGGAGTCTTGGCATGAGCTGGCACCTGGTCTGCCAATGTCACACAGAGAGAATATCTTGCATCGATTTTTTTATGGAATTAAAAATTCTTGAGCAGTTTTATTAAAAATGTATCATTATAGATGTGAACTCAAAAACAAAAAGTTTTGGTGGAAATGGTCCAAACAGTGGTTTCTTGAGGTTTTAATAAGGGATAGAACATTGTAACTTTTTGGGTTTTTTTCCCCAAAGACAGCACAATGGGGCCCTAATCCGGTTGAGTGCTTTGTGCACTAGCATAATTTAAATGATTAACAACAAAAATAATACTGTTCAATACTGTACTCCTTTTGCATACAGAAGTTACAATAATGTAATGGAATTGTTTCATGTGAAAAGATACAGGCTCAGGCTAATGTAAATGTGCCAGAAATATAGGAACATCTCTGTTTGAAGTTACAACGTATGATTTGGTGAACAGAATATCTTGCTGCTCCATTGAAAATCCAGTTTCCAGGTTAATCTTGGGCAGTTGAACATAATACAGGCAGAGGTGGAAATCTTGGTATCTATTGTCTTTCAAAGATGTGGTTGAGTTGTGCAAAGCTCATAAGCATAGCCAGTTAATAGTTCAGAAAATCATAGCATTCTTGGCATGAACTATCAGTCCATATGGCTAGAACATAAGGTATAGTGGTGGTATTTTCTAAAAGCGTTGTAAAATACTAATGCTGAAAATAAATTGTTGGGTTGGTAGCCCCACGACTTATGTCATGGTGTTGAAAATGAGCTAGTAACCCCATGATTATTGCTCAGATGTACTATGGTCTTGAAGACTGCATTCTGGTGGTCCAAGAAAGTGAGAAGAGTCTCTGTTGTTATAGAATGTGTGTTGTGAGTACAGGAGGCGAGAGACCTTACTTGAATCCTTAAAGCTGCTAACACTGGACTGGGAGGGATAGGAATCATGGTTCAGAAATATGAAAACAAATATATATTAAAATAAAAAATGACCATACTTAAAATAAATGTTGTAATGTTAAAACTACATATGTTTATCTTATTTGTTTTTCTCTTTCGTTTTGATAGTGTCCCATAGATTCTCTTTACATCTTACTAGCAGTAGTACTCCAGAAATCTTAAAAACTAATATCTTGATTCTCCAATGAGCACTTCACGGATACCTATTGACTTAAATCAGATTCCTTGCAAGTGGTGCAGGGTTCTTCCATTATGCAGCTTGTTGCAAATTCTGGGCCTAAGAAACACAGCTAATGAATTTAGCTATAATTTAGCAGAAAAAAAAGTGTGATATATACTCATCAGATACTTTTTACCAAAACTGCCTGAAGGCATTATATATTGTTTTTTTTCTCCCCCCCCCCTGCAGTGCTGAAGAGCGAGGAAACCTTTTGCTATTTTTCAGAAGCCTTTCTTCCTTTGCAGAGTGGTGTGAACATCGTAAATGCACCTTCAAACATTTCAAGGTACAGTGTGACAAGACATTCTGTATATTTCATCCCCTATCATCCCTAAGTGTTTGTTTTAATAATGAAGTTTTATGATGAAAAGGCAAATTGAACATAAGTACTGCTTTCTATAGCAGTTTTCAGAATAATAGAATAAACTTAATTTTGTGTAAAACTCATTTTTTAATATTACTGTCATTGAACTTTCAATTGGAGAGGAAAGAACATTATCCAAAGGTTTATAAACTTACTGGCTATTTTGTGTGTGTTATTTACAAGAGACAAATTCTTTAATAATGTGGAATTTAGGTTGATTTTGTCATAGCATTTTTCATGTTCTTGTCCAGACAAATTGCAGTCTGATTAAATCACTTGTAAAAGCAACAGTGAATTTGAAATAATGTGCCCACTGCAACTTCATGTGAATGGGTTTTTGTCTAGCTAGATGGAAGAAAAGCGGTGTTACCCTTTTAAGGGCTCCTGTACAGCAGGTGGGGAGAAGAAGTAAAGTTTACAAGGAAGGACAAGAAGGGTATGAAGCAACTCAGGCCAGGTCAAGGGAAGGTCATTGTATTGTCTTTCCTGCTGACTGGAAGAGGGTGGGTGGGTGGGTGGGGAGGAAGGTGGTGGTATTTATGCTCCATGCAGCTATGGTGTGCTCTCTTTACCAGGATTGGGCTGGCAACATGACTGTAAAAGCATCAGTGAGATATGAAATACTGTATATATCTGCAGTGTTTTTTAAAATGTAGGGCATCCGATGTTTTTAAGTGATGAAAATAAGCCAATACTTTGGTAGGTGGTGCAACTGAGATTTCTTTTCAGGGTAACTAATGCAAAATAATATGTCAAAATAAAGCAACATTTGACGGTTCTGTGACCTCTAAACACTGCTTCATAGCTGTGATAGAACAACAATTTCAGTTTGAATCTCAATCTCTTCACATCTCTGGAAGGTAGCATTCCCATTTTGAGCTATTTTACATAGGTAGGGGAGCAATTGTCCCTTAATTTTAATTGGAGCTTAGTAGTCTGAATATAATGTACTTTAAATGACAGTGTTCCTCATTCAGTTGATTTCTTGCTTTTGTTTTTTATAATTTTTCCTCTAACTAATTTGTTCCTTAGTGGTGGTTGTTCATTCTGCTTTAGTTTTATTGGGAAGAACAGTGATTTACATGTTAAAAAACCAAACCGATTTGCAAAATATGTACTCAGCATACCAACTCAAAGCAGTACAATTATTCCCTAGAATTTTTATAAGCACATTAATTTCAGATGTTACCTCTTGCAGGTAAAAATAAAAGTCTTATGCAAGCTGTGACTGTACAACAGTGCGCCTCATATTAAAAATGTCATGGGATTTACCCATCCAGATCGATTATAATAGTAATGTCATAAAATGTAATGCTACAGCTTTTTACTAAAATGCATAATTTGGTATAAAGTTTATGGGGAAATTACTTAACATTTACAGTGTTTTGGACCTTAAAACCGACCATCCATCTATCCAAATAAAGAAATATACATAAAAAACTTAGCAATCTTTTCTTACCAAACATGAATCCTTTCACTGTAGTCTAGGAAAGGAATAGATTCCAAAGATATAGCTACACTACTTGAGGAAAGATGCAGAGACTTCCTGTTTTTGACAGTGTATTTTACATGCTTAAAAATAGAAATGGCCAGTTAGACAAAATCTAATCCTGAAGCTAACATTCAAATGATGATCTATCTTCGTTCTGTCATTACTCAAGAAAGTTCCCATTGGTCCTTGGTAAAGCTGGAGGATTTCAGTCCATGTGCAGTTTATTGACAAAACATATAGTAAGAGCCAATGGAAATTTTAAGAAAAAATGGAATATTTTGAGTCAAGTTTTCTCCATTTTATGGATGTTTTAAATATTTTTTACACTTTTGAATAGGAATGACATGGCCATTCACTTATACATGATTACTAGCTTTGGAGGTGATTTTAAAATTTGTCTTGAAAGTAGTATAAGCATATATAGTCATACAAAAATTAGCTTAGCAAAGCAGCAGAATGATTGAGGTTCTACTTCAAGTGATTGCTCAGATCCATTCCAATATAGGTGAGTGCACGCCACCGTGCACGGGTTCCCAGAACTTTTTTCCCCTTAGCAGACTCCGTAGGGTCGGCTCTGGTGCCACTTGGAGTGCCGCGCGCATGCCGTGGTATATGAGGCCCCTCAGTTCCTTCTTTCCGCCCGTGAAGGTTGCTGGAATGTCTCTTGCTTCTCGCAAGTACCTTCCCCTTTTAGAAACTTTGTTGTGCATAGTTAGTTAAGTGTTCATTAAGTAGTTAAGTAGAGTAGTTTAGGATTCAATAGAAGCCCTCAGGGGCTTAGGGTGACCGGGCCATGCCCAGGTCACCTGACTTTAAGCCTTGTGCCACTTGTGGCAAGGCTTTCCCAATTAGTGACCCTCATGATCGCTGCCTCAAGTGCCTGGGAGAGCAGCACTGGAGGGAAAAGTGCCGGATTTGTAATGCTTTCAAGCCTAGGACTCAGAAAGAGCGGGACATTCAGCTGAAAGCTATTTTAATGGAAGCAGTGCTCTGACCGGCCTCCGAGCTGCCTCGTTCCACTTCGGCACTGAGCGTATCCTCGGTGCAGAGCGCACCACTGGCACCAGAGTCAACTCGGCACAAGGAAACATCTCCGATGCCGAAGAAGAAGAGGCGGCAGCGCACGGAGCACACACACTCCCCTGCACCATCGATACGGGCGGGGTCGAGTGCAGAGGTGCACCAGCCACGGCCTGTAGAGCATGCTCCGGTGCCTGCATCTCCAAGCAGGGAACCTCCCCCAGATCCTGGGGGTGGGGAGTGCCCCTGCAGGTGTCGTCGACTCTGGAGGCTTGTCAGGCATCAAGAGCCCTCTTGGCCTTGCCCACACCTCCGCGACCCGACCCCCCCCCCCCCCAGCCGAGGGAGAGAGGGCCAGTGTCCCGGGGCAAACCCACGCTGGGTCCCCCCCGGAGGCTGGTTGAGACCCCCGACGGGAAAAGTCTCCCGCTGGACGGTCACCGAGGGTAGAGCATGGAAGCTCCCCTCTCAGCTCCGAGTCCTGCTCGTCGAGCGGATCCTCCCCGCGGTACTGAGGTTGGTCCCTGGCACCGGAGGCAGCTCTTGCAAGGCAGCACCGCTCGAGGGCCACCTTGCGGCGCAGAGACAACCCTCACTCCCAGTCCCTGGCATTGAGCCATTCATCCAGGCGGCACCGGACCCGGTCACCGGCACAGAGTCCGACACCAAAGGGCTTGCCCACCTCAGCGCATCGCAGATCCCGGTCTTCGGAGTCGGATTTGGCACCGTGAGGCTCTTGACATCACTGTTCCTAGTCCCCTAGGGGCAAGTGGCACCACAAGTTGTTGGTGCCAAGACGGCAGGCATTGTCCTCAAGCTCCTTGGAGTGCACCTCCTTGCACCGTTCGAGGCAGCACCGGCGTTCTTCATCTGCCTCCTCAGAGTCATCAAGGGTACGGTCCCCGGCGCGGAGCGGCACCAAGGGTCAGAGACGAGCTCGGCACCACCGCTCCAGCGGCTCCGGGTCCCTGAAAGGGCGTCCAGCCGTCGCCAGGAGGCTCCTCAGCCGGTGCTGATGCCAGCCCCAGGTTGGCCCCAGGGTCCCTGGCAATGGCCCTATTGAGACCCATGGGAGGCGCATATGGGACAGGGGACAGTGTCCGTCCTATCCTCGGGCGCAGTTGGTGCCCCCCGCACCAGACAAGGAATACAAGGACCATTCCATGGACGAGGAATCGAACCCAGGGGAGGGACCCCCTACGGGGCCCAGACAACAGGGGGGTGAGCACCCACAGTCCTCCTCCTCCTCACCAGATGAAGCAGCTTCTAGGGACCACAGTGCGCCACTGAGAGACTTCAGAGCGCACCAGGAGCTGCTGAAAAGGGTGGCCTCCAATTTGAATTTGGAGGTCAGGAAACTCTTAGAGGAGGAGGATCCCCTTTTTGGTGTTCTGGGAACAGAGGCCCATCAAGGGTGGCTCTGCCGGTTCATGACAGGGTTCTTAAACTGGTTAAGGCCCTGTGGCAAACCCCTGCCTTGGTCGCCCCTACATCCGAGGGCGCCGAAAAGAAATATTGCATCCCAGCTGAAGGGTTCAAATTCCTATTTACTCACCCGGCCCCGGGAACCCTGGTGGTGGGGGTGGCCAATCAGAGGGACTGGCAGGGGTACCAAGGTTCCACTCCCAAGAACAAGGAGAACAAGAAAATGGACTTGTTTGGGAGAAAAGTTTACTGGGCCCTTACAATTCCGGATTGCAAACCACCAGGCCCTATTGGGCAGGTATAACTTCAATCTCTGGGACTCCCTCAGATGGTTTGCTGAGGCATTGCCCCAGGAGCAGGCAGCGGACTTCGCCACGGTCCTCATGGAGGGGATCACGGTGGTGGGGGCGGCACTCCAAACCGCCAGCGATGCTGCAGACACGGCAAGCAGGGCCATGGCCTCTGCCATCGCCATGAGGCAGTGTTCGTGGCTGCAGTCCTCAGGGCTCTCACAGGAAGTGCAGCAGTCGATACAGGACCTCCCCTTTGATGGGTCAGGCCTGTTTTCAGAAAAGACTGATGAGAAGCTGCATGGCCTTAAGGATTCGTGGGCCACGCTGCGTTCCTTGGGCCTTTATACACCTTAAGACTCAAGGCGTCAGTCGCAGCCACAGCAACAACCTGGGTTGCCGCCTAGGCCCTTTCAGCCTAGTAGGGGCAGAGACAGGAACAGGGTGTTCGGACGATGTAACTGACCTCCTAGCTCATCCTCAGCCTCCCAACAAGGGCCCCCCAAAGGGTCAGGCAACAAAAAAGGGCAATTTTGATGGTGCGCCCAAGGGTGGCACCCCACCATCTCCCTGGATCCATCCCGTCCTTTTCTGGACAGATGAAAGCCCTTTTACGAACAATGGGCAAGCATTACATCAGACTGCTGGGTCCTCGGAATAGTCCTCTCTACCCAGCGCATCTCCACGTGGATCACCTCCTGCGTCAAGTGCTGCTACGAGCGGGCGAATGTGCCACTTCCAGGTGCCATCACAGCGCACTCAACCAGAGCTCAGGCCTCATCTGTGGCCTTCCTGGAGAGGGCGCCCCTTCAGGACATCTGCAAAGCCGCCACCTGGTCATCGGTACACACCTTCACATCCCACTACACCATCGTGCAGCAGGCGAGAGAGGACGCGGGATTCGGCAGAGCCATGCTGAGGCCAGCTCATCGGTAACTCTTACCCACCTCCAAGGTATTGCTTTTTAGTCACCTATATTGGAATGGATATGAGCAATCGCTCGAAGTAGAAAACAGGGTTACTTACCAGTAACTGTTGTTCTTCGAGATGTGTTGCTTATATCCATTCCACAGCCACCCTCCGTCCCCACTGTCTGAGTTGGCAGAAAGAAAGGACTGAGGGTCCGTAGGGTTGGCGGTGCCTCATATACCGTGGCATGAGCGTGGCACTCCAGGGGGCACCAGAGCCAACCCTATGGGGTCTGCTAAGGGGAAAAAAGTTATGGGAACCCGTGCATGGTGGCATGCACTTACCTATATTGGAATGGATCTGAGCAACACATCTCGAAGAACAACAGTTACTGGTAAGTAACCCTGTTATTCTGTTAGAATAATTGCAGATTTTGTCAATCCCACTTTTACCTATTAATGTGAGGTAAATTGTGTTGTAGCCATGTTCACAGTTGAGAGTTTAAGGTATCAAAAAAGTGGCTAGTTTGTTGCAAAATATAAACCAATTTGTTTCTGAAATTTTTTTTATTTGTCAGAATTCTTAGACAATAAAAATAAAGTGTAAGTAATATAAAAACCAAAAAATCACAACAGTAATTTCAAGGTTTGAGGTCATATAAACATAGTTAAATAGTGTATTTAAAGGTACATAATATTGTTGTAATAGCATAATTATGGCATAGCTTGATAACTATTAAAATTGTTGTCTGTAATGCCAATGAATGTCAAACAGAAAAGAATTCATCTAAACAAAAAGAACGTATACATTAAATGAAGGGATAGCAGATTAAGATTTATTAATGGAGAAAGTGTGCCTGAGGAGGGTTTATACTTGTTTGGTATTATGTGGTTCAAGAGAGAGGTAGGGGCTTTTAAATTCATTAAAAGGTCACAGAATTGCTACGACTTTGCTGTGAAAGCGATGCCAGTGAACAGAGTTGTGAAGGTGAAGTAGACTACTGTGATCCTGTTCAGATTTTTCTTACAAGTCCTGGAATTTTGTTCCGGCATGGTAATACAATTTTACTTTATTTTTTATATCTGTAAGGTTTTAGTTGAAGTTTCCAACATGTTAAAGGATGTTCAGCCATTGAACAAAGTTGTGTGATGGCTTTTCTTGTCTTAGAAAATAGCCTGAACCCTCTTATAGGTATTTCTAATAGCTTTTTATTATTTATTGTTACAGTGTACATAGGTGTGCTGGGCATTTGAATGAACACAAAGTGCTTTTTCCTTGTTTTTTTTATTTCAACATGCACAACTACAGTAGGCGTATCTCATTTAACTAACTTATCAACATTTTTTTCTTAGCTCCAAGATGACAAATAGATATCATGGTAAAATTTTTACACTGTAGAAATAATTATACACAAAGCACACTACTCGCCTTCTTAAATACTTCCTTAAATCAGTTTTACCACCCTTTTCTTATTCACTTCCTTTCTTGAGAAGTCCTGTTCTCTGAATTGACCTCAGACCATCCAGTACCTAAAATCTGCTGTGTACCATTGCTCTTTTCATACACTTTGCATAATTATGTTACACCCTTAATATCTTCTCTTATTATTACAAACATACCTTTTACATCACTGTTCTGTATTTTCTCTAGCACATTCATAGAGGTTTTTGCTTATGTGTTGCTCAACTCCTTTGTTTTTGTTGCTCTTTCTAACTCCTGTTAACAGGGTTGTGTAGAAAGCTTTCAATCATTTAACTTCCTCTGAATGTCAACCTGACCTCCAAATTTTATCACTTCATCTCTTAGTAATAGAATTAATTTACCACACATGGCTAAAAGATGATCTAGCCTCCTGAGTCAAACATTTTATATATTGTAAAGGCTGATGATATTATCATGGAAGTTCTTTGCTAGTATTCTTCCAGCTAGTGCAGAAACCTTCCTAGGTATGCCCAGAGGTACAGCGTGAATGTAGCACTGCAGATGCTAGCAGCAGATTTGCTCCTGACAGTGTTGTGCTAATTTTATCCTGCTCAGATATCTATTGTCCACCATAAAATACTGTACTCTTTTCTGGTTTCAGCCATAGTGTAACAATGGAGACTACCTGTAACCCAATTATTTTCTGATGCATAGGGAGATTTCCTAACTGTGTCCTGGAGCAAGAATGTAATAGGTAAAGATTAATATAATCTTTTTTTATATGAAAAGGAAATTTTTGCCATCATTAACTGATCTAGCAACTGAGTGATCACTCCACCCTGAAGTGCTCTAATCTCTAGTATCACTGCACACAGAGTTATTCATCCTTCTGTATGGGGTCTTAGATGAAGAGGGAGGTAGAGGAAGATCTGAGGACATATGGATCACGGATGCTAGGAGCTGCAATGATGTTTTATTGGTCCTTAGTCCATGTGTGTAGTTCCATGATAGTAGCCATTAAGTGTCTAAACTTTCTACAGTGAATGTCTCTCATTCTAAAATCCATTTTGAAGTTAAAAAAGGGGCAGGTTTGAAGATAATTGCAACTTACTGTGCTTGTTTTAAGAAACAACCAATCAGCTGACAAAAGTTATCTTTTCTCTTCCCATGTTTGGTAAAAGTGTTGGAATAATGATAGAGCTGCATGCATTCTTACTTTAAGTTGATCATTTTTAAAGCTTATAATTTTAAAGGGATATTGTCAACTTGATATATTTTTAAATCGACTTTTAAAAATTTCTGTTAACTGACAAAGCACCTTTCACAATGAAACTATTGATTTCCCCCCCATCTTTTTCTGTTCCACTGATGTTTTAAGGGATATCTCATAATCCGTTACGTCTTTACTAAGTGACTATACATGGAAACAGTGAAACCGACTATTCACAAAGTGCTGTCAAAGCACAAAGAGAATGCATAATTGTTTTTGTGTGTTTTGTTTGTATGTTTTTTGTTAAATTGCAGTTTTTTAATGTTAAGTGTTGTGACCTACATTGACTCTGGCCCTTTATTTAGGAAGATTTTTGAGCTGTTGAATGTATTGTCATCTGAAAGTAAGATTTTTTTTCCATTATGCCTAGAAAGACAGCAGAGACAATTTGTAGATTAAAAAAACCCTGTGCCTCTTGTATGAAAAATCCAAAATTCATATGGAAAAGTTGGTCCTACAATTTCCTTTTAGAGATAGCTTTCAAAATAATAATTTTCTTGTGAATTGAACATAGAATTCTGTTTGAAATAATACTTTCATTAAAGTTTTAAAATGGATAATCAAGAGAAACTTTTAAAACGTGTAAAACAGACCTATTAAGCCAATTTCATCATCTGCATTGACTTTAGTGGAGTTAAATCAGAGATTAAGTTGACACACTTTGTTCAAATGAATTAGCAGAATGTGAAGAAATATTTACTTTTTTTGATAAAAAATGTAATGTTCATTAAAAGAATTTCTGTAGTTTTCATATTTATGCATATGGTTCATTTAGAAGTCTGGTAAATACACATATTAAAAATTTGGAAAAAATCTTAAAGAAAACCTGACATTCATTAAGATTCTACCTCAGAATGTAATCCCTTTGAAAGCCCACTTAAACTGTAAAAGAGCCACATGTGGCTCACAAGTCACAGTTTTGCCACCCTGGTATATTGCTATTATCCCCACACCCCAGAAAGAGGAATTACTTCAAATAGAATTTAGATAAAACAAAGTCTTGTAAGCGTCTCTCTTTGATTTTAGCCAACAGTGTAACTACACCAATGTATCAATACTAGTGCAAACCCCTAGAACAGACTCGCTGTGCCAGTCCAGTGCATCTACACTAGTGTTTATACTGCTGCCACTGCATCTATGTCTAAAACTCTAACATAGACAAGGCCATCTGCTACTGGTGCAGAGCATTTACAGTTTTAAGTAACAAAATCTGCTCTCAGCTATGCTAACATATTTTATTGGATACTGGTGAACTAATAAGGAAGAAAAAATAATTTCAAATTTAATTTAAAAAGCCATGGATTACGAAAGAAAGATTGGCCAAATAATCAGTACATTTTGAAATCTGTATTCAGCTTCATACAAGATTATTAGAAATGAAAGAAATAAAAAGCACATGACAGACTTTTTAAAAATGCCTTCATTTTCCTGTATTACTCCAAGATTTTTGAGAACTAAACTACACTGTGGTGGGGAGGATAAATTAAACCATATAAAATCATTCATTACATACACTAGTATTTTAGAGACCACCCCTTGTCTTATAGCATTTTAGCTTTTTGAGAGAATATTAGGAGATTAACCTAATTTAAACTGCTAGTTTGTAGTACTATTTATAAATAAATATTTAGTAATGACAGTTGAAGAACATTTTAAAGAAATATTGGTAATTCTTTCTAATATGTGTAAAAGCCTCCTTTCTCATATGAAAGCAATCCTAAACCAACTTTAATAATTTTTCTTAGGTCCTATTAAGTATGGAAAGACCTTTCTTTACTAATAAAGGTTTGGAATGAGAGCAAGATCTAGTGGGCCTGCTACATATACAACATTATTACTCTGACACTGGCTATTGTTAAGCTGAATCTTCTTCCTCTTATATTTTGGCCACTACTAGGACAAATAAATGTTTTTCTTGTTTCCTTTTGGCATCAGCTTGGCTTGAACTTGGAATATAATCATGGCTGCTGTGGGGTGGCTGTTTTTTTCTTTTTTTGTTTTATTAAAAACTTTAAAGCATAGGAGTTTCATGACTCAGATACATTTTTTAAATGGAAAATGAAAATCAAGTATTCTAGCTGCTAGTTGTCTGAATGTATCAGCTCCAACAAGACTGATAGATATAGTTTTCAAAACATCAGGGGTTTTAAAATAAATAAAAATTAAACAATACTGGTGCTAGTGTGACTGATTTTCCTTAATTATGAATTCAAGATAAAAAATTCTTTTGGCTTATTTTTAAATAATTAAAATAAAAAAATCACTTTCTTCTCCAAGAAGATTAAAACCAGCCAAACAACTTTTGATTTTGACATTACTAAAAAGCCTATTAGGTTTCAATTTTCATAGGTGCAGTGCAACAATATCTCAGGCTTTTAATGTGCACATAACAATATTTGTTGCTCAGGTTATAATACCCCATAATGCACTGTCATTATTGTTTAACTAGATTGGAAATAAAAAAGTTGTTACTGTAAAATGGCTTAGTGTTGTTAAGAAAGCAGTGATTCCAAAGTCATATAGCATTATGTAGTTGAAATTTAAATAATTACAGAATAAGAAAAAGTAGCTATGAAGTTGAGAACTTTCAATATTTCAGCAAGCCGCTTTTATATACCACTTGTCCAGGAAAAATAAGTCAGGTATTAGTGATTAGGTTTTTTTGTACATTTGTGTTTCAAAAGCAGTTGAGCCAAATGAGCCCTCTGCTTTAAAAAAACGAACAAAAACAGAAAAAGAAAAGCAATTTGAAATTATGTATTTGTGTTAAGTCAGAATCAATATCTTTAAGTTTAGTTATTTCTATTTTAATGTGAACTATCAGTCAAAAACCCCCAGCATTAATATGAGAATGTGTCTCTTAGTATAGCTTGCATCTGAAAATAAGCTACATGGGTAAAACCATGTTGGAATTATAATTGTATTAGTTTTTCACACTGTTTTGTATTTAAGATAGAACCAACTTAGCTTTCTATTCCCAAGCATTTAAAAAGTTTTCTGTATCTTTGGTTTTTACATTTTCCCAGCAATTAAATTATGGCTTCTGTTCTGAAAAGTGACATTGTAAAAATCCATCTTTATTTTTTCTTAGTTCCAGTTGAAACTTACTTGGTTTTACCAAAGAAAAACAAAAAATTCCACCTGCTCTAAGCCTGATCTAAACTCAATGACTGTTACTGATTAAGACAAAGTCTTAGAGCGAACCTGTGCTTTTTCAAGGTCATGGATTTTAATCAGTAATTAAAATGTTTTGAGCCAGATTCTATTTATAGTTACACCAGTGCACCCCCAATGCCTCTGCAACTTGCAACTGAGTTGCACTGGTGGCTGTCTCTTGGCACTTAGTTAACAATTCTGCTGATGTGCAAGCCAGAACAGCATTTTCATAGCTATGTTGGCTTTGCAGTGTTAGTATGAATAAACTAACTCAAACTTAAAGCCTGATCCTGCAATCGTTATTCATATGAGTATTGCAACTGAACCACTTAAATTAAAGAAATGATACCTGTGAGTAAAGGGTTTATTTTTGATGCTGTCATAAACCTGTATGATTCTGAAAGCACAAGTGGTATTGGGTCTGCCAAGTGAGAAGATGCTGTATTTACATTGTGATTTTTCAGACTAGAACTATGTTTTAAACATGGTTAAAAGTGCATTGGGTATATAGAAAAACATAATTAACAAGAGAAAGGATAGAGTAATTTAAATGAAGGAACAGGAAGGAATGATCATCTGTTACCATACTTAAGTTTTTAGCGTGTATAACTAATAGGTAGTGGTTAATAATATGCTCCTACAGGCAGTGATTTCAAGCAGGAAAAAGCATTAGGATGCTTTGCCAAGATGATTGGATTGCCTTCCATTCTTATCTCATCCATACGTTGACGGACGTAACGTGTGTTGTTATTAGGTTTGCAGAATGTGTCATCTGCAATCGAAGTTATGTTGTTGAACTGCAAAACAAAACAGAGTTTGAAAATGTTTCAGCATCAAATCTTAGATGAAAGTATTTGAATCTTACAAACAATGAATTAGTTCTCTCATTACTCTGAGTTTTTTTTATTTTGTTGCCATTGAATATCAGTCTGAAGGATTTTTTGTTTTTTTTTAAGTCCTCTGAAGGATTTATTCTATGGAGGCAGTTTTTCACCAGTAATTTTAGATTGGTATCAAAATGCACAACGTTTTGTTGACAGAGGATTATTCCGTTGCTCATTGTGATAGGTGACTGCCCTTGAAATACAGAAACCAACAATGTTTATAGGCAAAGATGTGACAAATTCCAGTGTTGCAGTTAAAATCAGCCACCAAAACAGCTTTTGTGACTAGGAGATTCTCTATTTTGCTTTGTTCTAAAGAATTATTTAAAGTCTCAACTACTTGATTGCTTTTTTTTACTGTTTCAAAGATAGGTTGAGCACATGTGCTATGGTGCTAAATATAGTCAGGTGCAGGTATGTCCAAATGTTTAATTAATTTCAGTGGAATGTTTTTTGATGATGGTAACGCAAGAACAGTGTGAACCAAATTACAAAGCAGTAATGAAAGAAAGCAAAAGTGATCTGATTTTAGCTAAATCATTATCCATGCCTTTTGTTGTACAATATTAAAGAAATACTTTGAGACCTGAAGGTGCAGAATACGCAGGCTCTCTGGTAAGTTAAGAGGTACAGATTCCAGTGCATTATGTGCTAGATAGAGGTATGACAAATTGGTCTGCTTCTGTAAAAAAGAAGAGAAAAACATTTTAGTGTTGATTTTCCTTGATTACTCTGTCAGCAGTATAGTCCCTCCTGTGCCTGTCAAACAATAGATATCAACATTTTTCTTCTGAATACATACCTTGGCCAGTATATGTCCATAAAGCCATCCTGTATGAATGCTCTTTTGTTGGAAGTACTGTACATATAACCTAACATACTAAGAAATTGCTCCCTCTAGTGTTAACCTTTCATTGGGAATTAAATCAATTAATGTTGAATTACTTTGTCATTTTAATGATTTTTTGTTGTGGTGGTTATGCTCTGTTAATGTTTTCCCTCACTCTCCACAACCCTACCTGTAGTTGAATACCTATGTCCTTCTTGTGGTGAAGAATTGTGTATTGTGTATCGTGACTAGTGTGAGCAGATGTCATGGTGCTTTTCACTGACTCTTCTATTCTGAGTTATCTCTTTTTGCCCCGTGCCAACCTGTTTTCCTGGGTTGCTGTGCCAACAAGCTGACATACAAATACACAATTAGAACCGAATCAAGCCCTGTTTAGTTTAGTTATGTAATCATAGCTTATTATGTAACAATGTAATAGCGCTCCATAGCTACAGAACTATTTCCATACAATAACTTTAAGGTGAAGTTAAGGCTACAAATATTTTGTGCCCGAAAGCCTGATTGGGATTATTAGGATCCTTCTAGTAAACCTAAAGAAGCATGACTCCAAACATTCTCATTTCTCCTACCTGCATTTCTCAGACTCTTAGGATACTCCTTAGAGACTCAGAATTCCCAGCATTAGTAGTTTCCTCAGTTCCAAACAAACCAAAATAAGCTACTCAGTCAGGCCTGGGATGAACCAATGGAGGCTTATTGAAGATTAACAAGCCTCCTGAGTCATGGGTGGGGGAGAATTGTCCTCTCTTGCGGATAATCAGATTTTCTTGCGAAGCCCTCTTCCTACAGTACTCACATCTATAATGGGGGGGCGGAGGGGTGGGAGGAAGAAGGTACTGAATAAGAACACATGGAGCTGTGCAAGACCAGGATGTCATTTTCCTCCTTTCTGTAAATCTTCTGAGGTCTGCAGGAAGGAAGTTCCCCAGCAAGTATCACAAACCTAGGAGAGATTGTTCGTCCTTCTCAAACCTTTTGGTAGAAAAAGACTCTGTCTGATTTTAGGGGCTCCTGTCCAATTCACTTCCTACTATGTTAAAAAAAAATAATTAAAATTCTGCTTTTCCACAGATCTGACCTACCAATTTGGAGGCCAAATGTACTTTTTTATGTGGATTTTAGAAGTGAGGAGGGGCAAAATTGGACTTATAATGAAACTAATTTGCATCATTAACAACAGAGCATTGCTGCTGTTCCATATACCTTAAATAAAAAGCATACTGTTTTAAAATCTGAAAAACTTCCTATACCTATGCTCAGGGTCTTACAGTAAAGTTTACAAATATTTAACAAACACTTCATACTATGATGACGGTTGTTTATCTAAGTTTATGTAAGTTACTCCAATTTTTATATAATCTCTGTTACTTACCTTGAAAGCATTTGCTTTGATACCTCTGCTCTTAATTCTGTTGTAGTTTGCATTAAATGTAATTAGCTTGGGGGGCAGAGCTGGAAGTCTTATCAGTTTATTTTCAGCAAGTGAAAGTTCTTCTAATGACAGAAGCTTTGAAAAGGCACCATCTTGAATTTCTTCTATCATATTTCCAGTTAAATCAATTCTTCTTAATGTAGCTTTATATAAAGGAAACAAAAACCTGAATATTAAACTTATTTTTCATTGTGTGTAAAACACAATGAAGCATAATATACTATTATTATAGGTGGCTGTGGTAGAAATGCTTATAAATGTGGTTGCCTAACACTTTGTATTGTAAGTCTCTGTTTTCTGTTTCTTATAACTTTTTCAAACTTTAATTGTTTGGCCTAAAGTTTTCCACAAATGCCTTAGCCTGGGAAAAAAACAAAACAGTTCAGCCACTTCTATGAGCCAGGCTAGGGAAATATATGTAGTTTTGCCTTAGTTAAAATTATGTATGTATAACCATTTCATTTTGAAGCTCTAGTGCCTCCATTCTTTGGATCTGGAACTTGAAATTTGACAAAGAATTTGCCTAGGTTTTAGGGATGTCTCTCTTGTTCCTGTGAAAATCAACCGAAATTTGGTCACGATATAAGCATCTGAAAAATCACAGTTCACACATTCACTAGAGATTTGTTAGAGTCTAGCATAGCAGTTAGTGACTGGTCCACACACAGAACAGAAGCCCACTATTGCTCCTGGTTATTAGTTAGCTCAAGTGATAGAGGTCTGTGCTGTGCATCCTAAGGGTCCTGCTCCCAATGACCACCTATGTGGGGGATCAGGATGGTGCCACACGTTGTAATTTCTGTTTTTTTTCAGTTTGTTGCTTAAAAAAATAAGGAAATTACATTGGAGAAAACTGTTAAAAGAATAGTAAGGTTGCAAATATAAGGATTCAAAAGTTTGGAAATGCCATAATTGTAGCCACCTGTGTAACTTTTATGCAGTCCCCTTGATGTGTACGTTCACTTGAATTGAACACATACATTCCAAGAGGTTTATTCTATCCTGTAATAGGATGAATATAAGTAAAAAAGCATGTGAATTTTCAACCAAGATGTCCTCCTTCCAAATGTTAATTAGTTATTGAGGTTAAATAGATTAAAAAAAACAAAACAGTTTTTAAAGTCCGACAAACTCCCCTTTCTTTTCTGTCGCTCAGCTTTACACCTTTGACCTTAGTAATGTCATCATTTGACTATTCTTTAGTCATTGTCTTTCAGCCAAGAACATATTTGAATTTCTATTGTAAAAGATAAACATAAGCAAAAATAATAAATAAACTTTCCAAGCCCTCTTTGTATTTCCAAAGAATCACAGAAAAGAACAAGCCCAGTGCTTAAGACAAATACTTTGAAAGTCCCTTTCAACAAAGAAGAGAATACTGAGTATGAACAAAGAAAGAGATATTACAATGTAAGAGGAAACTTAACTTCTGGAATTCCTTTACTCTTGAGAGCTTGATATTTAATTTGAACACTTAACTAAAGTTAACTGTGTCACTTTTAAAGCAATGTTAAGTCCAGGTTTCTCTGCTGTATATCCCTACTGATTAGGTAGGGAGAGCAGGGCAGTCAGCACAGAAAGAGGTTTTAAATATATAAAAATGTATATTTTCTTTCCTTCTGTGAAGTCCTAAAGAGACTTTCTGGTTCCTTTAAGAAACCCAGATTGACACACAACATGACATACGTGGTTCATGGTATTTGTGAATTAGGGTGACCAGATGCACCGATATTATCAGAACCGTCCCGATATTAGGGGTTTGTCTTATATATGCAACTGTACGCCAACAAAAAAAACCGCAAGTGTCCCGATTTTTCACACTTGCTATCTGGTCACCCTGTTGTGAATGCATCCTGGGATAAGTTGAGTGAGCACCTAGAGAGTTTGAAAGGAATTTTGTTGTACAAAGCAGGTGCGGGGGTGGGGAGCGGTTGCGAGGAGTTAAATCTTCTTTTGGTATTCAGTGCTCCCTGTGGGTTGGTTAGTGGGGATATTCATCACAGAATGTGGGCTTAACTAGGTTTTCAGATTTGCTTTTACAATTCCCTTTTAATATTACTGTGTTATATATAATACATATTAATGCAATGATGGAGTTCAACTATAATTTGAAATGTATCTTGTTTTGGTATTCCCCCCTCCCATTCCATATGCAATGAAGAACTTAACTTTAAACTATCAGCACATATCACCTGAGCAAAAAGATTAAAGTCTAAATATTTACTTACGAATATCAGCAAAATCTGAGACTGTCACTCGCTTTATTTTGTTGAATCGTGCATAAAGGTAGGCTGTTTCCTTTGGCAGAGGGGGAATAACATCAATATCAGTTTCTTCACAGTATACCGATCCACTTAAACACACACACAGCAGACAAGTGGGCAAATCTGCAAATAAATGATTTGATTTTCTTATATCAGTAGAAAGCTAAAATATTGGCTACAAATCTTTGAACTATAATACAAAAAATAGAATTTCACTGAATTAAGGTTTGTCTTTCAGGATTTTAAATATTTGTTCTCTAGTTAGTATGGTCAAAAAAGACATCATAGTCATCAGATCCTTTTTCTTAGGCATCCCTTTTATTGAGAGTGACACTTTTCTACTTACACATTCTAGTTTCCTGTTCCTGAAACATAGTTTATCAGAGTTACTCAACTATATTCTTTAATTGGTTTGCAATGATTGCTTTGGTGTAAGAATCCAGTGTAACTCAGCATAATTAAAATGATTGCTTTCAAAGTGGAAGTCATGTTAGGAAAAAAACATCTAAGCAAAAGTTTCCTCTTGAATCAGTCAGAGATTAGACCATAAATTACTCTATATCTTATGAGGAAGGCCTGTGCACTCAGTGCAAGCAGTACATAAATACTTCTTCAAAATTGTTGGATTCTGTGGCAGATTAGAAATTTCTGGCCAGCCTGATTTACATTGAAAAATATAGGCTATGAATGAATTAAATATTAAATGAAAAAAGTTAATTTAATATCCAGATATTTTATTAATTGTATTTACTTTGTTACTGCTCTTTTAATTTTCAGAGTGCCAGAGATTTTCATATTAACATAACTGTATTGTAGAAGTTTGTATGGGTAAAGCTGAAGGTTTTGTTAGTTGAGTAGGGAAATATTTGGAGCTTTTGGCACATTGGAGACATTTTGGGAAATGAGGGAAATATCCATTTACTGGATGTTTCTGCTAAAATAATTAGCAGTGAAATACTTAACAATGTTGACATTTACTTTAGGTTTCAGACGACTCATTTGATAGAATGGGGCAATTTGTGCCTTTGACCTCAGATATTCTGCAGGCTCAGGATGAAAAATGTATCAATTTTTGATAGTTTTATGTTATCAAGGGCTGGGAACAGAAGTGTGTATATGTAAGTGCGCGCATATACACTTTTGAGAATACATGGACTCTGAAGCACAATTCTGCAGCAAAGGGTGGATGTTAAGCAAATTCCACAGTCATGGACTCAAAGAATATCCAGGCTTTGCCTCAAAGTTAATGTTGCAGCTTTGAATTCAATTGTGCTACAACATTTGCTTGTTCTAATCTCTAACTCTTTGTGGTATTGAAACCTTTAGTCATCTTCCACATGGATCTAGCTATAAGGCATAGATGATGCTTGTCTTTTTGATAGATATCCATCTAACAAAGATCTTTTTAGATCAATTGGCAGTTTTTGGTACCCATAATTAATGAAGTCTTGCTGAAATGGCTGGTTAGGTTTGGGCAAATTGAGAATTAGTAAGTCTTCAATTATTTCTTTCCACTGAGAGATTCCTGAGGGTAATGCTGGACCCCATTCATTAGTCTTGCATTCAGTCTTGTGCCTGGGATTTCAGGGCTCTACTCTTTGATTCCTTTTGCTCAGTGTGTATGTAAGTACAGGAAGTAGTGAAGCGGTTGGAGAAGCAGTGTCATCAATATGCTGAGGATTCTCAACACTGCATGCCTTTTTCATTGGTGCTTGAGGGTGCCCTCCTAATTTTGCTCGCCCTTGGATGAGGACTAATTGGCAGACTATTCATTACAGAAAATGTTGGTTAGCTAGGGGAATATCTGTAGATGGTGGAGGCTATAATTGTCCATTGATTAAAATGTATTTAGAGATTTGCAGCTTAGGTGGTCTTATTAAATCATCGGTTGAGCCTTGATTTCTAGATAGCAGTCATACCCACGATTTAATTTCTGTTCAGCAAGGAGATAGAATTTTATTATTTGTTTATTATTTGTGTTTTTTGGTTTTTTATTTTATTTATTTATTTATTTTTTCCTTTCACATATGGACCACACCGTGGTTAATTACAGAAAAGCTATCTGTGGGGATACACTAGAAAACTCCTGGGAAAATTGAGTTAGTGAAGAACGTAGCTGCGGATACCTTAACCATGTTCCTTCTGTGGAGCGTATGTGCCCAATTAATTTGAATTTTAATTAATTTCTGGATTCATTTCAAGGTATTGGTTTTGATATATAAAGCTTTGGAAAGTTATGGTCCTAGATTACACTAGAGACATATTCTGCTCCTCTCTGAAGTTCAGGTGCTGAGAGTGGACAGATGTCCATAGAGGTCCCTCTAGTTTTTCACTTCACCCATTGTCGGCTATGCCAGAAGAAAGACTGGTGGCAATGGATATGGTGTATTTAGGCTGCAACTTCATTCCCTTAAAATATCTGAAAGAATCCCACAATAAATTGTACAGTGCAGGTCATGATTGTTTTCTTAATCATTTCCACATAATCCCCAACCTGGTCCCAGCCATCCTGTTGCGGGGGCTAGAAAAGGAGAGGGATTGGCTACTTGCTGTTCCAGATGTAGGAGTCCCAATTCTTATACATGTGCCTTAAGGGATGCTTTCTTTCAAATCCTTTCCCAATGCATTTTATCTGATAACTGTATCCCTTTCATAACTATTATTTGCACTGGATGTCTGGCACAAATTTTACTTACTAAATTGTGATGTTCTAACTTAACCCCAGTGCCCCTACACAAACATACACATCTCACCGGCTCTGAGGAAGGCAAAAAAACCCTACCCTGTCTTGGCTAATCTCGTGGTGAGGGGAAAATACCTTTCCAGTCCACCAAGGAAAGGGGCGACTAGAGTAATGCCCATAGCAGTCCGTGAGGAAACCCAATCTTTTTGCAGATGTCATGGGTGGGTGGGTGTGAGCTGCCAGCTCAATCCAGGTAAAAGAGGGCTTCTCCGGGGCTGTGTGGTTCTAAATACCCTCACCCCCTTCCAGTCTGCAGAAAGGGCAGGGACCTTCCCCATACCTGTCCCTGTTCCCCTCACTTGTTGTTGAGAGGGAGCCCTTAAAGGGTAATACCTCTTTATGTCTGGCCAGCCGGATAAACACTCACCACAGAAACTGCGGTGAGCACATTTCACTTCGGCATGAATTAGTCAACATTTGGAATATGATATAAGGCATGTGTATTTATTTTTGCCTGATTGTCACATTGTTAGCTTAATTATACTTTTGTTTGGCCATTCAATATGTGTATTTGCCTAGTGGATGTGACAGGAGCACCATATAAACTGGGCTGCATGTATTCAGAATTTACCTGGAGCTTCTTTAAAATTTCCTGTCTGACACACTGGAGTGTAGCAGAAATCAAGCAACCATCTCACTGAGCTCATGAAAACCTTGTTTATAAATGAAAAGACAAGTGCTACATGTAGTTGCCCTTCATTGAATTCTTATTTTTTTATGTGAAATATTTTCTCTTAGAATGCTTAATGTAACATTTCTAAAACTTACTTATATCCTTGGTTGGGGGTACATTAGGGACACTCTCATCTCTCTGTAGTTCTAGCTGTATGTTAGAGTCAGGAGAAATAATCATACCATCCTTTCCCTGTAAAAATAAAGGTAATAAAAACTGAGTATTTATTAAAGGCAAACCATCAACTTAAAAATTGCACTGTTTAAAAATATGCTACTTGCTAGTCTTACAATGAATACTTCCAACTGAAAGGAATTAGAAAAAAATGTTTATTTCATGTATCGGACAGTATTTGAAATATAGCCAGTTTCACCTTTTGTTTGTGGGTTTCTCACGCAGAAAGGAGAGAGAAGCATTTTTAAAAAAAATAGGAAAATGTTATAAAACAACAAATAGTGGAGAGAGAAGGAAAAGAGTATGGAACAGCAGTATACCTGAAGCTGCTCTTAACTCAGGCATGGTCTACACTTACCTTCAAATTCGGCAGCAGTCTACGGGAGTTACACAAGCTATGCAGAGTAGCTTGCATACTGCCCGTTGACTTCGTAACTCCTCTTCTACGCGATGTCTTCACTGCACTGCGCCACTTGAGGTGGCAGTTTTAATGTGTCGACTTCTGGATCGATTGAGCAGATTTTCACTGATCACACCATCGATCTGGATAGATTGATCTGACGGTGGTGAATTTGCTGTCCGTCAGTGAAGATGTACCCTCAGTCTTGGAAATTGACCAGATATCAAATTGGCCTTAAACATCAGCGTTCAAAAGACTATTTGCAAATGTATAACAATCCTAATACATTGAGACCGTCTATATGTATTAGTCTTAGTAAAATAAAAAGCACTTCAGAATAAAAAGTCAGTGGGAATTTTTCCCTTGAAACATTGAACATGCTAAGAAATTTATTCATGTGTATGTAAACTTTACTTTGCAAACCTATCCCCTTGCAGATATTGGCCCCAGTTCAGCAAGGTATTTCATTCCCTCAGTAATGACTAATTGATATAGAGGAAGACTAGATGCTATTGCTCTATTAGCTTAGGTGGTTGAGGTCTGCGTGTTGTATGTAAAGGTTCTAACTCTGCTGATGACCCAAGTTTGGGCCAGTATGATTGGTCATTCTTAAATTTGTTTTTTCCCTTTGCTTTTTTAAAAACCTTGGAAATTAAAACACACAATACAATGTTAAAGGACCATTAAAGTTGCAAAGTGAAGCAGTCAAAAATTAGGAAATGCTAAAATTAAGGTTGTCTATGAAACATCAGTTGTGCCCCCTTGTGTGTATGCATTATGATAAGTCTTTAATTATATGATCACATACTAGTTTTTCTACCAAACTCCTGCCTTATTCAGTGCACAGGATGGTCCTTCACTGGCGGTGAATCAGGTTTGTGTAGGGATAGGAGACTTACCTCTGCTTCATTTGTTGCGGAAGTTGGAAGGTGTGTACCTTTTGTGGGTACTGGGTTGGTTGGACCAATCATTTCAACTGAGGGGGAGGAACCATAAAACCCAGTTGGCAAATGATTACAGGGAACAAAAAATGAGAAAACAGGTTGGAAAAGCATGTAGTGAATGACACAGGATTGCAGGAAGAGAAAGGACAGTCTCATGTTTAAGGCATCCTGGAGAATGCCGCCCTGGAGAAATAGATTCTATTCCTACTTCTACCAAAGAGTTCCTAGGT
Source organism: Emydura macquarii macquarii (assembly GCF_026122565.2). Lineage (NCBI taxonomy): Eukaryota > Metazoa > Chordata > Testudines > Chelidae > Emydura > Emydura macquarii. The sequence goes on along the minus strand of NW_027132983.1, from coordinate 3,924,022 downwards.
GATACTGGGCAAGCCACTTGAAACCACTGTGAAATCAAACTTTTCTCAGGTGGTTACTAATTGTGTGTTTCTCATTTTCTGCAGCCCAACTTGAGACCATTGGTCTGATTTGCAGAAGTGCTGAGCACTCAGCTGCAACTGAAGTCAATAGGAGCAGTGCTTTGAACATATAAAGTTCTATGTAGTACAAAGTACTCTGAAAAATGAGGTCCTAGGCATCTCAAATTGACCACCCACAGTTAGTTGACATTTTCATCTTAATCTCTGGACCTCAGTTGCTTTCCCATCTGTAAAATGGAGATGAAAATGCAGCTCCTCTCACTGAGTTGATGGAAAAATAAATTTAATATTTGTGAAGAAATCAGATATTATGACAGAAAAGCATGTGGCCCCAAAATAATGTTGTCTTTAGACTCCTGTTTGAATAGCATGCAGTAAATAATACATGGGGCCTCACATTAAACAGGATAAAACAAATTATTGAATAGGTCCTCATTCCTTGAATACAGTCCATCCTGTGCACTGAGCGATGGAGGAGTCCTGTGGAAAAGCTAGTATGTGTTCATGTAGTTAGAGATTTCTCATAAGACATACTCACCTTAATTCTGGCATTTCTTAACTTTTTAGTGCTTTATATTTTGTGTGTAATATGTATTTATGAATAAATGATGTGGAAATCTCCAAAGTGCGAAAATTTCAGATGGAGGCTGAATTTTTTTATGTGTTTATTCAATGTCTGACTGTCTCTCTCTCTATTTGTGTGATATATACAGTTTGAGCACTGAAGCACCCTTTTCATAATTTTCATTGTTTTGCATTTTTTTGGTTTTATTATTTTTGGTTCAAAGTAACTGATAAAGTAGACACAGGGTAGTCTCCTCAAATGCCACTGAGTATGGCCTCTACAGATAAATCTCAACAGATCTCCTTTGGCTCAGATTATAAAGAGAGCTGCCTCTTTCTTTCAGACCTTACATATGCCGCTTCATTTTTTGTTTTGTTTTAAAGGCTTGGTAAGTAATAGCTTCCAAAGCTTCATGGTAAAAGTATGAATCTCTTGGGGAAATATTTTTGTTAAACGAAGTTAGTTATGCTTATTTGATGTACCCTCTTCCATTTAAATTATTGCACTATTCATGCCTTGTAACATCATGGTTTTAGAATATGTCACAGAATGTCAGAGCTTGGCTAGATTGCAGAAACTTTGTCAGTAAAGCTATGCTGGCACAGCCCCCTAGTGGAGACATAGTGTGAGACTACAGAAGGAGTTCTTTTGGCATAGTTTACAGCATCTCCGCAAACAAAATTAGCTAAGCTGATAGAAGCACTCTTCTGTCAATATAGTTGCATTTACTCTAGATATTTGCTGGAATAGCCATTTTGGCTAGGGGGTTTGATTTTTTTTTCTTCCACATAGCTATGCTGGCAAAACTTTGTAACATAGACAAAGCCTCAGTTTTGAAGTGTTACATTGGGTACAAAATTAACTTTAGTGAGTTGCGTGAAAAGAGAGTAAGTTTGGGTAGCACTCAAGTTCCAAACTAGTTATGAAATCTTTTGTATATTAACACTGTTTTCTATATTTGTACTATATTTCTTTGTCTAGCTGTCGCTAAAGTGAGCTTTTTTATTTCTGTTCAAAGGCAGAAAAAATATAAACTATGAAAATACGTTTTGTTAATTCAAATTATTGTTAGATGGAATATAGTGTAACTAAGATACAATGCTTAGGAAGAAAGAATGGTTGTGTTCTTTTGTTTTGGGGCTTTTCATGTTTTTTGTTTTGTTTAGAAAGAAACAGCATGTTTCCTGTTGTAGTCTTAAGACTCTCAAAGTTATTGGCTTTTCTGTAAAAGCTTGACTATATTTGCCTGAAACATCACATTCTGTTATTTGAAACTCAAAGGGATTTTGACAAACTGGAGAACTGGACTATAGACAACAAAATAAAATTTAACTAAGACAATTGTAAAGTGCTACACTTAAGGAAGAAAAACCAAATGCACAAATACAAAATGGGTGTTAACTGGCTTGGCAGCAGCACTGCTGAGAAGGATTTGGGAGTTGTGGTGGATCACAACCTCAACATGTGTCAACAATATGATGCTGTTACAAAAAAAGCAAATGCAACTTTTGGTTGTATTAACAGAGGTATAGCATGCAAATCATGGGAGGTGATAGTACCACTCTACTCAGCGCTAGTTAGACCTCAGCTGGAGTACTGAGTCCAGTTTTAGTCACCAATTTATGAAAAGGATGTAGAGAAACTGTAAAGGATCCAGAGGCTAGCAACAAAGGATCAAAGGGATGGAATGCAAGCCATATGAGCAAAGGCTGAAGGAACTGAGTATGTTTCATTTGGAAAAGAGGAGATTAATGGGGGACATGATAGCAGTCTTCAAATATTTGAAAGGCTGCCATAAAATGGATGGAGAAAAGTTATTCTGTTGCCACAGAGGGCGGGACAAGAGCCAATGAGTTCAAACTACAACATAGCAGATTTAGATTAAATCTCAGGAAAAATTCCTAACTGTAAGAACAGTAGGACAATGGCACAGACTGCCTAGGGAGGTTGTGGAAGCCCCTTCACTGGAGGTTTTCAAAAAGAGGCTGGATAGCCATCTGTCTTGAATGGTTTAGACACAATAAATCCTGCATCTTGGCATGGAGTTAGACTAGATGACCCGTGCCATCCATTCTAGCCCTATAGTTTTATGATTCTAAGAAAGATCCTTGACTCTACCCCTGTATTGCGTCTTCCCTCCCTCTTGCACATTAGTCCAGCTGCCAAAGAAGACTGCAGCTATGGAAGTACAGGCAATATTTGCACATAAGAACTGTTAAAAAGAATTGTCTTCTTGCATGTAAATTCTGGTGCCTTCTGACAACTTCCTTCTCCCTCTATAAAGTCACTGACTTGTCACTTTGAAGCACAGTAAGGGTCACTCCATATAGCTGAAGGTTTATTTTAAACACAAAGAAGGTAGTCCTTGTATCCTGGTTGTCATTTGTTATTTGCAATAAGTTAATTGGCTTCATCATAATTATTCACTTCAGAGAATTTTTATAATCAGTCCATGTCATAAAACTGCTCATATGAGTAACAACAGTGGATCTCAACTTGCAATGTGAATGCAACATTGGTACCTTTTCACACAACTTAAAAATCTAATGTTTAAACTTTTATTATGAACAGAAATAATATAATAGAAAAAATTCATGGTGTTCCACAGATCTAATGAATACATCTTATTCATTAATGAGTTAACATTCTTTTTCATTTCTTGATATTCTCTGTCCTGGAGTTTACCTGAACAGTTTGTTGCCCCTGTTCCTCCCATTTTTTGTCATCCTTTGAAACTTTCAGATGGCTTTCCTCTTCCCTAAATAAATTAATTGGCCCCATCCACACAATTAACAAATTTATATTAGGCCCCTATCTCTTTTATTGCAGTTGCTGCCCCTGATGCACAGAAAATTCCCCAGCTGTTCATATCCCCTCTCCTCTTAAAAGATCTATGCCTAAGAGCTGTGCTCCTCTTCCAGCTCCCAAGCTCTGAAAATAGCAGTGGCCCAATCTCTACCCTACACTTTGTCTCCATCTTTCCTTCTTTGAAAAATGTAACGTGTCAAGTGCCTCTCTTCTTCCTTTCCTTTCTCTTCAAAATCATTTGGTAGCATCTGGCCTACTCTGCTCTAGCCCTTATTGTTAAAGAAACAATGGTGCTAGGGCTTAGAGTTCTCCTTGATCCTCTTTTGAGACTTAACTGTTCCAAAAAAACAACAGAAAACTGAAATCATACCAGCTGGCAAAGCGGAACTCCACACTGAACTCTCTCATTTTGTTGGCTGCCATGCCAAGGCCTTCCCCTCCATTCTGAGTGACTGTTTTTAATTTTGAAGTTATGATAATTGTTCATCAAAACAAATTCTTTCTTGTGTATAACAGAAAGCTTAGTTTTATCGGGATAAGAGTTAATTGTGAAAATTGAATTAAATTGTCAATACTTTATTTTTATTTTTTCTAAATTTAGTATTTATGTTGAAAGAGTGAAGCTGTGAATCCAAAGAGAAAGCTAATATCATACATAGTGTGGTTTCAAGTAATAAATGTTATAATCAGTTTCATCTGAACGCTTATTGTCTGAACAATATACTGTATTCGCTTTCTACAGTGGTGATCACTTACCCAGCTTTATTAAGTGTTTACTAGACTTTTCTGTTGAAAATCACTATGCTCAGTGGTTTATAACTCAGTTTAAATGCATTGCTACAGATTGAAATCGACTGTGTGAAATTCAGATTTTCACTTGGGCATGTACAAAAGTTTTGGCCCGGAGAAAACATGTGGTCATATGTTTTGACAAGGTTCAGTGGTAGAAATAGTCAGGAAGCCAATAGTTACAAATTATTTTTAAATTGGACATCTTTTTCACATCTAGTTTCAGATTTGGAATTTTGGAACATAGTTAGACATAAGGAATTTATCACTTTTTTTTTTTGTTGTAAGGAAAAATTTGTGGGAAAACTGACTTGATGAATATTCTGACCAGATGCATTCCTAAAACTTTACTATACAAAGTGGCCTCTAGTTGACTTCCAGTTTAATTATAAGAACTGTTTATATGGACTTCGATTTGGAAATTTGAATCAGTTTAGCATGCTGGTATTTCCCCCATTTACATATATGCCTTCTCAGTTTGCTCTTTGGTCATGAAGTAGTCCGTCTCTTATCAAAATAATTTAGAGAGTGCATATCATCTGATGTGTTGCCTGTTTATATTTAGCTTTAGTCTTTTCAGTAATTTTGTAAAGGCTGTTGACTTCTTAGGTAGCTATCAGTCATACGTCTAGTTTAAGTGGTCTCCAGTTCTTTGGTTTCTGTAAATCAGTGTTTTAATTGCAAAAGGCAACTAACTATTCTTTCATTTCTATGGTAACCAAATAAACACCTGATATAGAAATGTTCCAGAGGAGTAGCCATGTTAGTCTGTTTTCAGCAAAACAATGATAGTTCTGTGGCACCTTAAAGACTAACAAATTTTTTCGGGCATAAGCTTTCATGGGCATCTGAGGAAGTGGGTTTCTGCCCACGAAAGCTTATGCCCAAATAAATTTGTTAGTCTTTAAGGTGCATAGAACTTTGTTGTTTTGATATAGAAATGTGATTCACAAAAATTCAGTGTACAGCAAAGATCTACTGTATGTTTTAGTTTAACAGCTGAACTATTTGAAAAAAGATGAAGTGAGAGGAATTAATCTAAACACCAGTAAGATAAAATGTGATTGTATAATTGTTGCAACCTATAACCTATACTGATTGAGTAGAGGAGATGGATGAGTCATTTCTAGCACAAATAACAGAAATATCCAAAACACAAGATCTCATAGTTATGGGGGATTTTTATCGAGACATCAGATGGAAAAGTCATATGGCAAAAAACAAAATTTCCAATAAGTTTTTGGAATGTATTTAAGGACAGCTTTTGTTTCGGAACGCAGACAAAATGACCAGTGGGACAGTCATTTTAGTCTTGATCCTGACCAACAGGGACAAATGGATTGTGAATCTGAAGGTGAAAGGAAATTTAGGTGAAAGTGATCATGAAATAATGGATTTCATGATTCTAAGCAAAGGAAGAAGTGAAAGCAGCACAATAAAGATAATGGACTTCAAAAAAGCAGACTTGAACGTACTTAGAGAACTGGCAGGTGGGATCTCATGGGAAGAAAATCTAAGGGATAAAGGAGTTCAGGAGATCTGGGAGTTTCTCAAGGTGACAATATTAAAGGCACAACTTCAAACTGTCCTAATGTGAAGGAAAGACAAGAAGAATAGTAAGAAGCCAATATGGCTCTGTCAGAAACTATTTAATGACCTGAAAATCAAAAAGAAATCCTACAAAAATTGGCAACATAGACAAATTGCTAAAGATAAGTACAAAAGAATAGTGCAGGCATGTAGGGACAAAATCAGAAAGGCTAAGGTACAAAATGAGTAATATCTAACAAGGGACATAAAAAGTAATAAGAAGAGGTTCTTTAAATATGTTAGGAGTAAGAGAAAGACAAAGGAAGATATGTCATCCTCTGTCTCAGCAGGGAAGGAGAGTTAATAACAGATGACGTCAAGAAGCTGAGGTGTTGAATGCCTGTTTTGCTTCAGTCTTCATGAAAAAGGCTGATAGTGACCAGGTACTCAACATAATTAAAGTTAACCACAAGGGGGAAGGAACCAAAGCCAAAATAGGGAAAGAACAGGTTAAAGAATATTTAGGTAAGTTAGATGTATTCAAATTTCGCTGGGACAGATGAAATTCATCTGATGACACTTAAGGAACTAACTGAAGTAATCTCATAAACATTAGGAGTTATCTTAGAGAAATCTTGGAGGACAGGTGAGGTCACAGAGGATTGGAGAAGGGCAAATAATAGTACTTCTCTTTAAAAAAAGAAACAAAGAGGACCAGCACAATTATGGATCACTCAGCTTAATTTTGACACTTAGAAATATGCTGGAACAAATTATTAAACAATCAGTTTGTAAGCACCTAGAAGATAATAGGGTTATAAGGAATAGTCACCATGGATTTATCATGAACAAATCATGCTAAATTAACCTAATTTTCTTGTTTGACACGGTTACTGCTCTAGTGAAAAGGGGGAAGCAGTAGATGAAGTGTATCTTTATTTTAGTTAGGCTTTTTGACACAATTCCACATAACATTTTCATAAATAAAGTAGGGAAATATGGTGTAGATGAAATTACTATAAGGTGGGTGTACGACTGCTTAACAGACCATCCTCAAAGAGTAGTTATCAATGGTTTGCTGTCAAACTGAGAGGGTATATCTAGTGGGATCCCACAGGGATGAGTGCTGAGTATATACTATTCAATATTTTCCTTAATTTGGATAATGGAGTGGAGAGTATGCTTATAAAGCTTGCAGATGACACCAAGCTGAGAGGTGTTGCAAGCACTTCAAACGACAGGATTAGAATTCAAAACAACCCTGACAAATTGGAGAATTGGTCTGAAATCACCAAGATGAAATTCAATAAAGACAAGTGCAAAGTACGTCGCTTAGGAAGGAAAAATCAAATTGGGAATAACTGGCTAGGTAGTACTGCAGAAAAGGATCTGGGGGTTAGAGTGGATCACAAATTGAATATGAGTCAACAATGTGATGCAGTTGCAAAAAAGGCTAATATTCTGTGGTGTATTAACAGGAGTGTTGTATGTAAGACATGGGTGGTAATTGTCTAGTTCTACTCAGCACAGGGAGGCTTCAGATGGAGTCCAGTTCTTGGTGCCACACTTTAGGAAAGATGTGGATAAATTGGAGAGTGTCCAGAGGAGAGCAACAAAAATGATAAAAGGTTTAGCAAACCTGACCTATGGGGAAAAGTTTAAAAAAAAAACAAACAAAAAAAACCTATAAGGATAGTTATGTTCTGAAATAGATTTCCAAGGGAGGTTGTGGAATCCACATGACTGAAAGTTTTTTAGAACAGGTTGGACAAACACCAAACAGGGATGGTCTAGATGTTCTTGGTCCTGCCACAGTGCAGGGGGCTGGATTTGATCACCTGTCAAGGTCTCTTCCAGCCCTACATTTCTATGATTCTGTGATCTCTACTGCATTCTCTTAGCTGGTATATCTGACTCCCTCTGTTTTATTGCTTATGTAAGAAAATAAGATGAATACTCAGCAATTATGCTTGCTTTTAGTAAAACATAACTTAAATGCCTATTAATATTTGGAAATTGCACTGTAGATGTATATATACCATAGAAGCTTTTCCCCTGTCAGTTAGCATTAAGCATTAATTAAGCAAATTAGCTTTCCTGCAGCCTTCCTTATCCCAGCTATACATAAGAATGTAAGAATGGCTATATTGGGTCAGATCAGTGGCCCATCTAACCCAGTATCCTGTCTTCCTAAAGTGGCCAGTGCCAGATGCCTCAGAGGGAATCAGCAGAATAAGGCCATTTATCAAGTGATGCAGCCCCTGTTATCCAGTCCTAGCTTCCGGCAGTCAGAGGTTTAGAGACACCCAGAGCATGGGATTGCATTCCTGACCATCTTAGCTAATAGCCGTTGATGGACCTATCCTCCATGAACTTCTTCAATTCTTTTTTGCATTGTGCATGTCAAGAGAACTCACCTCTTAGCTCCTTTCATGAATAGTCTGAACAGAGCTATGAGGTTTGTATTTTAGGTTGACACTTTGCACTGAATCTTCCTTCCTTTTCTTGAGTATACCTCTTGTTAAGTACCTGACCCCCTGGGCATCAGAATAGATACCAGTGTCAGTCACAATTGGTCATTAGGGGGTTTTGGGGAGTGATGTAGTGTGCGCTCTCTTCTCTGTCCCCCTCAATCCATACAAATGGAGTATTAATATTGCAATGATTCCATAGAGTTGCTTGGTATGATACAGTAGCTCAGAGCTGTTACGGACTATAAATTAAAAAACAAAAGTTGTATTATATTACAAATGGTTTATGATGACATATTACATGTATAGTACATACTTTCAAGCAAGTTTTTCAAGTACTATTATAACAACAAAACAAACAAACAAAAAATCCTGAATTAAGACTACCTTCATACTGGTTTCTAATATTTGGCTCACCTTGTTGTTTATTGATACTATAGATCAGATGACATATCACATGACATGTCCTTTTGAGACCTCTGAAATACCTAGGCACACAAGGATAAGGGATCTAAGAATGGTTTGTCAGCCATAACTTCTGTGATTGCCTATCTTCTCTGGTTTCTCAGACCCTTAATGAAAACCATAGTTAAAAGAATGCTTTTGTGGTTTTATTTTTGCTGTGCTTCAATTTTTAAGTGATCTACCTTTTCCCTATCATTACAAGAATTTTGCATAAAACATGTATACATGCATATGACAATTAATTCATTCATAATGCTTGTCAGGTTTTTAAAAAATTATATAACTTGAATGTATGATATAAATGAAATACCTTATTCTTTATTGCGTCCTGGGATTTGTCTTCATTATCTTGTTTAAACAGTTTTTCTTCAAAAATGTCTGTATCATACTCATAAAGACTGAGTGATTCTTGTTGAATTGGTGGTACTAACTTCACCAAAGGCACAAACACAAATAAAAAAAAGATAGTCTGCAAAGTCGTCATTTTAGCAGAGAAATGTATCTCCCTTTTTCTGAGCTGGAGAAGAAATGGTAGTGTGGACTATCCAGAACACTTTCTTTGTGACTGGAAATAAAAATGCAATCTGTCAAAAAATATTTAAAGCGTAGAGGACTTCTTGGCAGGGATTTCTAACGCACAAGAAACAGGGAGCAACTTTTAACTCTTGATATTCTTTAATTAGGTGTTAGCACTATAAAAATATATACTTAATAGTAAAAGATATGTTAGGAAGTAATAAATAGAAGCTTACCAATTTCTAAATAATGTGGGCAATGTTAACCTCATTGCAATCAGTTACATTTAGCAAGGTATCATATTTCTTTCATTTCTGTTTGATAGCCAGAAAATTTTGTAAAACAATATTTGAAATACTTGACATGCATGTGGTTAAATAGTTACAAAACAAAAAGATTCAGTCTTATTTAGAAGTTCCAAATAATGATTTGCAAAGTTAACTAAAATAAATAAGAAATCTGTAGTCTTTTGTCTATTGAAACTTTGGATTTGAAAATCAACGAGAGAAAAATGCATATAATTTTTTTAAAATTGAGAGAGCACTTTGTTTGTACCCCAACTGAAAAAAGAAGACATAAGTATCTAAATAAGCTTGAAAGATTTATACTGTACTTTTCCCATGAAAATGATAGTCATTACTTTAGTTAAAACTCTTTAGCTGAGCTGCAGATTAAGATGTTTTCTTAGAAAAGAACACCTACCGTTGAAGCAGAATGGGAGTTCTGTGATTTCCTTCAGTATAGATATTCTTATTTATGCATTAATCCCACGTGGCTGAATAAGGGAATAAAGTTGTGGTTTGTTTCCAACATGCTAAAACGAATACTACTTCAGAAATGGCCAGCTTTAAAAACACTTCCCCTGGAGTAAAGAAGGCTGTGCCAGCATTCTTTCTCATGGATGAGAGGTAATATTCTGTAGCAGGGGGTTGTATTCACAAATTTTTTTATAAATAGTAAGTCAGTCTAGTTTATCTAACTTTGAATATTACCTACTAAAACTGGTCATATTCAATGTGTATTGCTTTACCATGCCTAATCACTTCCTCTTTTTAGTAAATCAAATATTAATTTATAAAATAAAGACATATATCAAGTCATATGTTTTTCATTTCTTTTAATATTTTAGCTAAGAGACAAAGCAGCTACTTTCTGATTGAGACAAAGGTAGATCCAAAACATATGTATTCTATATTAGTCACATTTATGAACAGTAAAGTGTTCCATTACAACTTTTATGTGTTTAAAGAAGGTCCAAACTTGTCAGCATTAGTAGATTAAGATTTTTTTTGCTAACAACTTTGATATCTAGTGATATTAGGGTTAAACACAAAAATAACTTCTTTGTTTTTATGAGGCTGTTATTTATAATTTCAAGTCTGTTAATTCGTTAAAGTATGCATGTATGTTCAGTGACTTCTTAGACAACTTTGTTGGAAGGATGGCTTTACAATGAATGTTTCTTTTGGAGGAAATTCCATGTTAGTAATTTAGACATTTTTAGTAATTTGCATCAAGCCTTATAATTGAGATATGAAGTAGGAGCACCAGTTTTCTAAATGTTTGTTGCATACCTTTTTTCCCCCTCTTTTCATTGTTATATATTTTAGCAGTCAAGATAAATGGGAACCAGATGACTGACTTTAAAGTTTACAAAGTTGCTTTGTTAAGTCTTTATGGTTTTATTGCTGTATGTTTTTTATTTGGCAAAATACAAAGTTATATTCCTCGTTTCATTTACACTATCAATTTTTGGGGAAGCGCTATCAGTTGAGAATATACTAACACTAGGAGTAAAAGGTGAACCTGTTGGGGGGAGAGGGAGGCTGGCTGTGTGTGTGTGTGTGGGTGGGTTACATATTTTTGTAATTACTTTATTGTTTAGAAACCAGATGTTTGTCCTGAAGCTCTCAGTGGGGAAATGAATATTTTTGTATGCAACATTTGCTGCCTTTAAATTTCTGCAGTTTATAACCATTCACCACTCAGAAATGTGAATTGTTTTGAAAAAAAGTCTATTGACTTCCTTCTATATGCAAATTAGGCAAAACGTCCTAGATAACTCAGTTGTCATACCATAATCACTTTCCTATTATGTTATGAAGCATAGGCTGGAATCAGAGCATCTTAAATCAGAATCACTGTTATAACACAGAGCTGAAGTAATTTACGGGCTGCTTGGCCTGAGTCAGAATCATGTACTCCTTCGCTATTGCAAAACCTATAAAAATTTAATTGTAAATAGTTTATATCTTAACTTAAGAATTTTAATTAGTTTATAGTTTAGTACAGAATAAAATACCTCCCCTCTTGCCTCCCACCCCAGCTGGCGGGGTGGGAAATCCTCCGAGTCCTGGGTTTATTCCCAAGGTCCTGGGATTCAAGAACTGTATCTCCTGCTCTCGCTTCTTGTCCATCAGTGACAGCATCACAAGTACCTCTACTGTTTGGGGGAGGCATATATCTCTGCTAAGTGCAGTATCTGCAAATCCTTCCTGCCCAGAATTAGAGAGGCCCATGAGTTCTGACTGAAAAAGTTCCTGATGGAAGAGGCTATGATGCCCCACTTGGACTCAGGCTCGGGAGACTTCCCTGTACATCAGCCTCAGCTGACCAGCAGTGCCCATCCAAGCATAAGCCTTGGAGCAGAGCCCTTGACATCGAAACCCAAAGACTTGTCACACAGGTCTCCCCGTGAGAGTAAGAGGCACTTGCATGGGTGTAAGGACAGATCCCCACAGCAGACTGTCAGAAAGAAACTCATTTCCTTCCCCAGCCAGACCAGATAGGGTGAGATGTCACATATGGAACCGGCTCCATTGAAGTACCCCAGCCTGGAGGGTAAGGCATGGAAGAAGAGGGATCTGCTGGTTCCAACAGTGACTGTGGTATCCGGGCGCCAGTCCCATCCAGGAGTGAAGGTCTGGACTCATCCTCGGTACCAGATCCTTTATCCATAGACAATCTGGCTGCGTCAGGCATCTCTACTGGAACTCCTTGTACTTCAGGCTTTACAGAGAGGCCAGAGGATATCTTCCTTCCCTTTCTGTGGTCTCCATTCCTTTTGGACCCTGCTCTGCTGAGGAATGTCATCACCCCAGAGACAGAATCAGTACTGTTGTCTGAGGAGAGGCCCCATCTCCATCCTCCAGCTGGAGTGCCTCAGTACCAACAGTACCATCATTACCAGTGGAACTGTCCTCTGAGTCAGAGGAGGTGCATATCTCTACAAATGCACAGGAGCCCAGGCAGACAGCTGAGACATTACTATTCCTCCAGCTATGACCCGCCTAGGGACACCTGGTATTGATTCCCGTGGGTGCCACCATAACCGATGGATCCTTCCTTCTGACCTTATTGGGGCCTTTGGGAACCCTATGGAAGGTGCCCAGACCCGTTTCAGGAATCATACCCTTCCTCCCCTTCTCATCAGCTGGTTCTGTTGGTGAATGAGGAGGAAGAACGAGACCTGGTTCTGCTGGTTCCAATAAGAGCCTTCTCATCAACCCTGGATGATGACGTCACTCCTTAGTCGCTTTCTCTGTCAGATGACCACTGGCAATATCAGGACCCACTGGCAATATCAGGGTTGTTACAGAACCCTTCTAGAGTAGGTCCAGGACCCTGAACATTTTACAACCACAGGGACTAACTAGTGTGGCCCTCCCAATCAATGAGGTCATATTAGAACCAGCTAGAGCAGTTTGGTACACACCAGCATTTTGTGCCCCTATGCCAAAAAGAGCCAAAAGACACTATTTTGTGCCGGCTAAGGGTGCGGACTTTGTGCTTTCCCATCCTGTCTCTATTTCGCTAATGGTACAAGCGGCTACAGGGGGAGCTCAGCCCCACTACCAAAAATCTACTCCCGACAGGTAAGGGGTCAAAGAGACTGGACCTCTTGGGTAAGAAGGCTTTTTCCTCTGCAGGCCTCCAATTTCATGTTGCTAAGTACCAAGCTTTATTAGCAAAATATGATTTTAATACACATGCTAGCCTTGTCAAATTCAAAGACAAGCTACCCATGGAAGACTGAGCCCAGTTCCAGTCTTCTCAGGACGAAGGGAAGTTGATACAAAGGTGGCTTTCCAAGCTGCAGTAGAGGCTGCAGATACAGCATCCAGATCTTTGGCCCCAGGACTAGTCCTTCAAAGTATCTCGTGGCTTCAATCGTTGGGCTGCCCTTGAGAGGTCCAAAATACTATCCAAGACATCCCCTTCGACTAGTCCAGCCTTTTTAATGAAAAGACAGATGAATCTCTATATTCTCTAAAAGATTCAGGATTCACCCTGTGATCTCTGGCGATTTACACTCCTGCCCCCTGGAGCAAACACTGGAAAGAGCCCTTTCGACCGCAGCTACCCTCTTTGCGTATCCCATAGTCCCAGTATCCACCTGAACCTCCTCATAAGTGACAGAGGATTCAGAGATCCTCTTTCTCTGCTCCCTTCACCACTACCACTTTCATGTCCCCCCAACCACAGGCTAGAGGACATTTTTGACATGCTCGTCAAGATCCTTGTACCACCACTGATGCTACCTATTTCTCCTCCCATCATCTTTGGAGGCTGTCTTACTTTCTTTGCCCACAGTTGGAACAAGATCACCATGGACAGTTGGGTTCTGGAGATTTTACATCATGGATATTCTATAGAGTTTCTCTCCTTCCCTCCTTACAAACTGCCTTCCCAATCCCCCTTTGGAGATCCCTCTAACTAATTGATTCTTGGATGGAATCCCTGTTACTTCAGGGGGCGATAGAGAGTGTCCTGCTTCAGTACCAGGGGAGAGGTCCTACTCTCCATATTCCCGTAATTCCCAAAAAGGACAGAAAGCAAAGACCAATCCTGGACCTTTGGCAGCTCAACATCTTTATCCAAAAGCTGAAATTCAGGATGACAACACTGACATCTATAATGCACTCCCTTCAGGAGGGAGTTGGTTTGCAGCTGTCAACATAAGAGGACACACATTTTCATGTGGACATTCACCCATCACACAGGAAACTTTTGTGTTTCATGGGTAGCCAGTAGCACTACCAATTCTGCATTCTTTACTTTGGACTCACAACAGCGCCCAGGGAATTCCTGAAAGTTTTTTCTGTGGTAGAGTCCCAGATCAGACATTAGGGATATATGATAGTTCCGTACTTTAGATGACTGGTCCTGGTAGGCCAATTATGCCAAGAGGTTATCTCAGCAATGCAGTTTTTTCGGCAATCCCTTACTGCTTTAAGTGTTTGCATAAACAAAAACAAATCTGTTTTGTCACCCACAAAGACAATAAATTGTATAGGAGCACTGCTGGACTCAATTTCTGCGAAAGCTTTCCTCCCTGCAGACAGATTTTATGCAGTGAGCAACCTAATCTCTTGCATTACTTGCAAACCTCGAACTATGATGCATTGGTGTCTCTCCCTGTTAGGTGCATGTGGCCACATGGCCTATGTGACATCTTTCACCAGACTCCACTGGTGGTGCTTACAAACTTGGTTTCATTTGATCCACCTTCTGAGTAGGGATCGTATAGACTCCAAAGTCACCATTACCTCCAGAGTTCTCACTTCCCTTGATTGGTGGTCCAACCCGAACAAAATCCTGGTGCGGACTCCCTTTAACCTTCCCATGTTGAGGGCCACCATCTTGATGGACGCTTCCCTTACAAGATGGGGCACTCACTTGTACTGCTACACTGCTTTGGGTAGTTGGATCTCATGAGAGGCCAGGCTACATATAAATTTACTGGAGCTAAGAGTGGTCTGCCTGGCGTGCAAGGTCTTTCATTCCCTCATACACTCATTCCACATACAGATAACATCAGACAATATGACCACAGTGGTCCATATAAACAAACAGGGAGGAATGGAAGTCTTGTCCCCTCTGCCTGGAAGCATTCAGACTTTGGAACTGGTGTATCAGAAATCATATCACCATACAGACTGCATACCTCCAAGGCGTTCCCCCGATCGACCTAGTTAGCAGAAGCTTCTCTGCAGACCATGAATGGGAGATCTATGATGCAGTCCTAGCCACAATATTCACTCAGTGGGGAACTCAACTATGGGATCTTTTTGGGTCCCAGACCAGTAGGAAACTTCCTATGTATTGCTACAGGGGAGTCATAGGCCAAGATTCTGAGGTAGATGCTCTCCTGGCAGACGACCTCAGGATATGCTTTTTCTCCCATCCCCCATCTACCATAAGTTATGTGGAAGATCCAGTGTGACAAAGCCACCGTCATCCTCCTAGCAGCTTACGGGCCCAGACAGGTCTGGTTCACTGAACTTTTAATGATGTCCACATGCCCCCCAAATCAAGGTCCTGCATTTCAGGATTTGCTAACTCAGGATGGGGGAGAGTCAAGCATCCCAACCCGAGCTCACTCCACCTCACAGTCTGGTGTTTTTATGGGTGATAGACATAAAACCCTCATGTTCCACCACTGTTCAGGAAATCCTGACCCAAAGCAGGAAGCATTCTATTAGACTCTGCTACCTAGCTAAAGGGTAACACTTTTCGGCCTGGGTGGATTGCTACCAGCATGCACTTGATACTGTGGTCATTCCAGTTACCTTAGACTGTTTTTCTCTTCTTAGAGACCTCAGGTTTTGCCCTCAGTTCACTGTGAGTACACCTAGCAGTAATTAGTCTCTTCCTCTCCCCAATGGAAAGATGTTCTACCTTCACATACACAACCACAGTTCGCTTTATGAAGGGCTTGATCAGAACCTTCCCACCAGTCATTAAACCTATGCCTCAGAGGGACCTTAACCATGTCCTTTCAACACTCACGGGCTCACCTTTGAACTGCTGGTGACATGTGCCCTGACCCACCTATCCATGAAAGTGGTGTTCTCAGTAGCCATCACTTCAGTGAAAAGGTTCACTGAGCTGGGATCCATGAAGGCAGACCCTCCTTATACAGTATTTCACAGGAAGAAGGTTTTCCTTTAGATTATACCCCAAATTCCTACCCAAGATTGTGTCAGAGTTCCACATACATCAATCAGTGCACTTACCTGTATTCTTCCCAAAACCCCATGCTTCTTCCAAGGAGAAGAGACTTCACTCCCTCGATGTCAGGCGCGCCCTGACATTCTACCTGCAGAGACTTCCTGAGACACTCTGTTGCCATGGCAGAAAGGGAGTGGGACAAGCCATATCCTCTCAGAGGACTTTGAAATGGGTTTTGTGATGCTTCTTAGCATACTATAGATGACCAGAGCTTCCCTCTCCTCAGTATATCACAGCTCACTCCATGTGGGCACAAGCTACCTCCCCAGCATCCTTATTGGATGTTCTGCTGTAAGACATCTGCAGAATGGCGATTTGGCCTTCTGTCCATACTTTCATGTCACACTATGGTCTCACTCAAGCAGCAACAGTTCAGAGGAAGAATTCTAGGGCGCAGAATGCTACATGCTAAGGGCTTTAGTTCAGAGTACTAGATATCAGTATTAGACATATCTGTTATATCCTTATGGAAAAATTTCTAGGAGTGCTAAGATCAGGGATTAGATATGTTGAGTCTTTTTTGGGAATGGTTCTGTTCTGTTGCATTTATCTAACAATCTTGTTAAGAGATGGAGATGGGGAAAGGATTGTTAAAGTTTAGATGTTCTCAGCCTAAGAAAGCTCTAATCTTCTCTGATCTGGAAGCTGTTTTAATTTCCAGGATTCTGAGCATCTTTCAGATCTATGCTCATGAGAAGGCTATTTAATGTTAGAATATCTTCACAGTGCCCCTTGCAGAATACCATTCAGGTGATCAGTAGTCAAGATCAGTTACAGCAGCAATTCAGGGGTGGTCATAATGAGAAAATCACTTGTGTATGCTCTCACTTGGTACTCCAGATAGACATAACATGCTAATGAACAGCTTTATGTGCAGTATATTTGAAGATGCAGTTTTGACATTTTAGGTACTTACCATTTGTCATGATGGACAACAAAACTTTATTTCAGATGATCAGGCTGCTTGTGGATGTTATGGGTAGCATCAGGAGATGTGGGAAATCCACAAGAAGCAGTAAATATTCTGCATTTATCTATGCAAGTTCAGAATTTTTTGACCTGGTCTTTGTTAGAGCTGACTTAGTAAGTAGTTTGGTCCATAGGTAGCTATTTGTTCTGCTCTGGACACATTAGGACCGTTATATAACTAGAATGTGAGTTCCTTCCTGCAAAACTTCACTGTCGTCTAATTGACCAAAGCTTTCTGAAGAAAATATATAGAAGGTAACTAAGAATCTATGCTGTTCGGGGTGGATAAAAAACAATGATTTAGAACTTTTTTTAAAAAACCAGAATTTTTTATATAAATCAGATTTATTAAAATCTATGTTAAATACAGGTTTAGTTAAAATAAATCTATTTAAAATTAAATTTGAAATCTACAATCAAGACTTCAACTTATATTAAGTCAATACAATAATTTAAATTAACCACAAAAATAATATTAAGCAGAAAATGATTGCTGCCAAGTTTTCAAGAAAGTCAAACCACTGAACTGTTGGAAGTCACTAGCCAAGTACCTGGATCCGGAGTTTGTTGAAGTACTAAAGCATTCTGACAGCAAAGAGAATATTTTCTTTCTTTCAGTTGATTTAGCTAGTTCAGTACAATGACTAGTTTATTCAAAGTTAAGAAACCAATTGGGAGTTAAAAAAGCAATAAATCTTGTTTTCCTCTTCCAATCCATGAATAAAACTAGGTGTGAGAGGGTGAGATCTAAAATCTTGACCAGCAACAATCACTTCTATTCATGAACTGCAGATAACACTTGCTTTTTTAATAAATCATTTTTTTTTAAATGCCAAGTATTTTTTGATAAACCTCTGCATCAGTTTTTTTCATATGTATCCAACACTTTTTAAAATAGTTTTATTTAATAATAAAAAATACTGTTTTGTGCATTTTAGTTGAATTCGAATTCCCTTCCAAACAGAGCTTGACACAAACCACAAATAAAAAATTAATGGATTAGTAAATAGAAAATGGTGAATGATACATTTCTTAACTTCATAAAAAATGTAAAAAAATTGAGATCTGAATAAATGTAAGAAGCTATATAACAACTTAAATAAATATGTATAGATATAAGGTATCCCTCTGGTAAAAAGAAGCGTCCAATTTAATGTAAAATCTATATTTAGTTGAAAATCAACATGTTTTAATGGTTATTAACCAATGAGAATCAACCTTTCTTTGAGAAAATAACTAAAGTATAACTGCAATACATGATTAAAATCAATTCTTTAAATCAAGGAGTCCTGCTTATTGATTTAAATTATGATTAAAATTGGTGATTTATATCAATCCACCCTCTATGCAACTCTAAATTGCCAACTGTCTCAATTTTATGTTGTCTCTTTTATTAGGTTTGATTTGTTTTTCTCCTCAAAAAAGCTTTTCTTGATATTCTGATATCTGTCAATATCCTTGTGGACTTGTGCCCATATTTAAAATGGTCATTTTTTCCATTGCTTTCTGTGGTACTGAAGGTACGGGCTGCCTTTAAATAAGAGGCTGCCATTTCCCAACGGTATTGCAGGTTGCTTTAACGAGAGACACCTTCAGCTGGGCTTTGTGGTTTGGAGACTGCACATGCAATTATAAGGGGACAGAGTTTAAAAAGGATCAAAACAGGTGTACAGGGCAATGTTGGTAAACAGGAGGGAGGATGAGGGATAGGAGACTTTTAGGGGAGAAAAAGAGGTACACATGAATGTGAAATGGCAGGTATGGGAGAGAGAACTGATGGAGCAAAGAAGAAAAATGGGAGATACAGACAAAGGAGATGTTGAAGTTGGATGAAGAGGAAAATAAGGTCAACTTCCTATGCTCCCCTCCAGCGTACAGAAAGCAAGTGGAGTCCCTCTCTGATCAGCCAGGGGGGAGGTCTGCAATTTTGTGTGTATTTTTTTTTTTATGAGTAAGGTTGAATTTGAAATATGAAATTATTATACATAAACTGGGGTTATAGAGTTTCCTTCCAAAATCTCAAAAGCTAGAAGGCATGCCAAAAAATATAATGAAAAAACATTTTTTTGTTTTGTTTAAACTGGTTACGTGATTTTTTTGGAGTCTGATTCATGGTTTTTGAATGCATGGGTTGGCAATATTGCAGTCATGGAATGTTCTTTTACCTCAGTGACTCAGATTCCTGTCAAAGAGCCAGTGATCTCCATTTAGGAGATAACAGAATCGGTTACTTCTAAGTGGAATTTCTGTTTTACCTCTTTGTGTGTGTGTGTGCATACATGTGTTGGTAACCATTCCCCACAGAGAAGACCTAGAACCACCTCAAACTCATGGATTCTTATGTGTTTATTAGCTTTATGTCATGGTAATATTTATTTGCTGCGATTATATAGTCCTGCTTTTTAACAATGTATTTGAAGGTTTGTTGCATTTTACTTAAAATTCTTTAATAAACATGCATCTGACGAAGTGGATTTCTGTCCACAAAAGCTTATGCCCAAATAAATTTGTTAGTCTTTAAGGTGCCACAGGACTCTCACTCACTCTTTTAATAAATATATTGTTGCAGCTGTTTAAAGACCTTGGCTTTCATCTTGTACTGCTTTCAGTAAAGGATGATATTGGCAAACATTGCAATTAAAGCAACATTGTACTTGGAAGAAAAAAAATGTAGATTATTACTTAGTTTTTTGGTGCCTGATAGACACTGTGAGTCATTCATGCAATACAAACACAAATAAATCTACTATATTCTGTGAGGTCCACTCTCAGAAACTTGTGGCATAACCCTAGAAACATACAGTACCAAAATCACTTTGTTGAAGTAGAACATTGAAATTTGGCACCTTACTAAATTCATACATTTGGCATAGAACATTAAACCTCACTCAGCATCCCTTTTATATAAATTTTTGTGAGTAATTGCAGAAGTTATGCTAAACTCATTTTAATAGCAGCTGGCCAGTGATATGGATTGGAAACGATAATACACACAACAGTAGAAGCTTTGGATAGTAGTATACTTAATCAGAATGATAACTAGTGTAAAGTATTACATAAACAATGAAACAGCATCTAAGTGTTCAAAGGACTAAAATGCTAAATGTTACAACTGAACTAAAAATGTTGTTTTTTTAAAAAACAGTTTAAGCATGCTCCTTCATTCTCTTCTATTTTTTGTTTCTGAAATACAGCTCTTCCCTCATTAACTGTTGGTGGTCTGATTAGTTCAGGCTTTAGTTCTTATTTCCAAATCTCTGTAGTAGTGAAGTTATCCTTCTACCACTTAAGAAAAATGTTTTTTTCCCCCAGAGTCAGTAATGTTTTTCTCCTTCAGATGAAGAATTTAATCTTGCCAAATTTACTACTGTAGTCTTTTATTGATTGGCATTCCAATGTTTTTGATAAAATATATAGCAGCTAGAATTTTAACTGGCATTAGATTTTAGATTATATATGGATCAGTTTGGTCCATTTGTGCTGGTTATTTTGGTTTTGGACAGGTGGTTACAAGGTATTTTTATTGATTTACACAGCCCTTTACAAACTAGGACCTAGTTAATTGTCTGAATTGGTGGCCTTTTTATTACCAAAGTGCTGACAAAATGGTTGCAAGATTGTGGGTGGTTAGATTACTGCAACAGGAGCACAGGTGTGGTTGGTTGGGACATCAGCACAGATGGTCCCAAAACTAGTGTGTGTTCAGATGTAGGTTTCTTTGTGAAAGTTGCTTCAAAGTCTAAAAGGTTTTTATACAAAAGATAAGGGAAGGCAATGAAACAATATATGAAAAGAAGTGTTATGTACCATACAAATAGTCAGTAAAAGAGTATTTCTGCAGTGGCATATATAGTGAATATACAAAACAATCTGCAGGAGCAATTGCCTATGGCTCCCTTAGAAAGCAGTCATAAAGGAAACTTTCTGTGGAAAAAGAATCTCTTCCAAGAAGTTGGGTGATAAATATAATGAAAAATGATGGGGGACCCAGAGATCAAGTTCTCAGTGGGGCCCTGTGCCTTTAGAATGCTATCAGGTATTTTTAATTAATGGCTATGGTGCATAGAGCATTTTGTAAATCCAAATCAATAAATATAAATGCTGACCAGTTTAGGTATGTCTACACTGCAATTAGACACCTGTGGCTGCTCCAAACCAGCATAATTGGGGCTGTTTAATTGCAGTGTAGACTTTCACGTTTGGGCAGTAGTCCAGGCTCCAGGACCCTGCTAGGTGGGAGGGTCCCAGAGCTCAGGCTGCAACACTTTCAAGTGTCCTCACGCTCCCCAGACAGCAGAACTTTTTTACCTGTTAGTTTTCCATCTACATATGCCTTTGCATATATTGTCTAGTTTCCTACCTTTGTAATCTTGGTTTTCTTTGCAGTTACTTTCAGTCCAATTTTTGCTGCTTCCTGTTCTACCTCTGATATAAGGGCAATGATTCCATTCTACATCATACTTAATAAAGCAGTGTTATCAGCGAAGTCAAGGTAGTGTAATTCATCTCCGCTAAACTATTCTGCACTCTCCATGATGCCTTTTGTTGCTTGCTTCATTACCCTGTTTATTATTAATGCAAAGAGGATTTGTAATAACACACACCCAAGTCTAACTCCAATCACAACATTGAACCATTCACTCCACTCACGCAGGCATGTATCTGATCTTACTGTTCATCTACTTCCATCATATAAATGCCTTCTTATGTTGATCATCTTGTCTGGTATCCCATAGCTTCTAGAAATATTCCACAGAGTCTCTCTCTGGACACTGTTGAACACTTTCCTAAAGTTGATTAGGATGTGTTTCGGCCAAATAGATTTTTTTCAATGATCTGTCAGAGTGAATATCTGTTTACAACATGATCTACCTCAAAGAACCCAGTTGTTTTTCTTATAATATTTCATCCATTGCCTTTTTCACTCTATTCAGCATAACAATAGCTAATACTTTGCCCAGGACTGATATCAATACTATACTTCTCCAGTTCATACACTGAGACCCCCTTTTTTGACAGTGCCATGATAATACCTTTTTTCCAGGGCTGTGGCACTACTTTGTCCCATATGTTGTTACAGTTTTGTTAGATGCTCAGTCAGAATTTGGCCTTCCACCGTTAGTATCTCTACTTAAATTTTGTCAACTTCAGGAACTTCCCACTATTTGAGGACTTTGATGGCTGCCTTAATTTCATCTGATGTTATTGATCCCTGTTCTATTTCTAACTTAGTATTGGCATTTCTGTGCATGAGCGTCAGCTCTGGACAGTTTAATATGGAATGGAAATGTTCTTTCCATTGTCTGGTTTGTTCTTCATCCATTTTTAACATCTGTCGATGAGAGTCCCAGACGGAACCAAGACCCGTGATGGTCTTGTTTTTCCTGATAGATCTTTCACTATTCTTTAGAGCTGGTTGAAGTCTCTCTTGTATGCTGTGGCTTCTGCCTCTGCAGTCTTTTCCTGGGACCTGGCATTTCTATCTTTATTTATAATTATATTTTATATTCAGACAAGATTAGGAAAAGTAAAAACTACTTTTGGAAAGAGAAACAACATCTGATCAATCAGAAGTCTCCACGCCAAACTAAAGGTTAGATTATACCATGCGATTGTACGGAGTATGCTACTGAATGGAGCAGAGGCTTGGCCAATGAAAGTGGCTGACAAAAAGAAATTAGAGGCTGCCCATCACAGATGGCTGAGGAAGATATTACACATTCCATGTAAAGACAAAATAACGAATGCAACAGTAATGGAGCTGACAGAACAGGACATGTTAGGAGATATCAATAAAGAATACTTAGATGTTTGGGACATGTACAATGTATGGGAGATGGAAGACAAGCTGGGCAAGCATTGAATTAGGTAACAGAGGGATGAAAGAGGAAGCAAGAAAGAGCTGTCAGAAGACAGCGACAGAGGATATTGAATGTGCTTGCATCACCTGGGAAGAAGTACCACAACTATTGAGTGACTGTAATCAGTGGAGGAACTCGACTTCTCAATGTACCAGTGGGACATGAGGAGCTAAGGAGGATCTTGTAAAGTACAAGTTGCAGGAGATGTGATCAACTAATTACTCAAATGGATAATTGATGAAGCCAGAAAAAGATTAAAAATGATCTGCCAGAAATAAGGGGGGCGATAGAAGAGTTGTATATGTAAGCTTCTCAGCAGGTACTTTTATTGGAAAGTTGGAAATATTTCCAAGGTTCAATGAAATGGTTTAGTTTTGGGTCGTCACAAGGGTCAAAAGTTTGGAAACTGATAGACAACTGCAACATGGCCCCATGATTGAGTGAATACCTATGCATAAGTTTCTGAATCCAGATTCTTTTAAAACTGCAGACATTACTGATTGAATTTCTATAAAAGGAAAAAACTCCTTGACTTAATTTATATTGCAAACAGATATATTTCTCCGCATAATAATCAAGTATCAAATTTTCTGATATCTACAAGCCCAAGATAACCAGAATGAAAAACAATGTTCTGCCATTTCTCTACAGCCCCTCAACCAAAACATGCTCTCCTTCCTTTTAAATGGATAAATTAGTTTTGTATTGGTTATTATATTCTGCATTTAATTGTAATTGTAATGTCAATCAACCATCTATTTAATTATTTTTTAAAAAAGAACTAACTTTCTGCTTTAAAAAACTTTGTTTCCTTCCTGTGTTCACTCCACTTATTTATAACCATAAATGAATGTGACATCTTTTCCTGTTGCCTTTAGTGTCTCATTCCTCTCTTCCTTATCTTTACCTCCTACTTTATATATGCCTCTTGTTTTCTTTACATTATGTTCATCACTTCCTGCCCTATATTTCATTTCCCACTCTCAGTTCTTTGCTGGGAAAGGCATAATTTCCCTGCCACAGACGCAACCCCTTCTAACAGTTAACTCAATGACATGTGAGATGCTATTGGAATAATCCACTAATTCTGGTAACTATCTGCACAGGAACATAGGATTTGCTTTACAGGTCTATTTAGCCTATTTTCCTGAGTCTGGTATGAGCCATACCTGATGAGTTGGAGGAAGAGGAAAAATCTGCCACTGATCCTAAAAAAAATTATGCAGTGCTTCATGCTGGTAGGAGGGGTTGATTTTTGTTTCCTCTAGGTGATGAATGGGTGCCCTGAACTGTGAGTTTCAATGACCTTTTATTTACCTTCTAACTTGCATGGGTTACTAGAGCTGTAAAAATTGGGTAAATAACTTTTGATTAAAGAATGATAAATGCACACATTATCATTTATTTCCACAGTTCATCACAGAGTTATCAGCAGCTCATATGCAATTGGGTATGTGTGTTACAGAAGATTTGTAACATCTCCACCAGTGTCAAAGCTAATTTTCTCACATTAGTAATGTAAAGAAATTTTTAGCTACTTAGAATTTTTGGGATACAATCTTGTACAAACTCACTAGAGCTTCCTTTCATGTTCTTCGCATAGGAAAGTCCTTTATTTATTTGCTTGCAGAGTACAGTTTCAAAAAAAAATGTAAGAAAGGATATTGATTCAAGTTATTACATATTTCAATGGAATGTGTGTTTGTTAAAAGCAATTGGAGAAGTTGAAATAAAAAACATCTGCTGGATGTGAAGAAATTCTTTTCTTTAACTTATGCGACTTCTTAATATATCAAAATATTGACGTAAATGTCACAAAATCTAACTCAGAATCATTTTTAAAGGACACTAAAAGGATCTGAATGTTTTTATGACAAAAGAATTTCACCAACACTGTTCACCAATAATCTCTTGTAGTATAGAATTATGCAAAATTTCTATGTTAGTCATTTTTGCTTCTAGTTTTAAGAACTTCATTCTGATAAAATCATTGTTTGAAAATTTCATGTTTTTTATTTAATTGGTTTGATATATTTAACTGTGACTAGAAGTTATCAACATTTTCTGAAAATACTCCATAATAATGTTAACTTTGCTGTTGAAATAATAATGAAAAATACTACCTAGCAGTTATAGATCTTAAAGTATTTTACGAAGTGACAAAGTATCATTATCCCCCTTTATGTGGCTGAAATGAATAAAGTATACATCTGCAAAGTGACTTGCCTAAAGCTAGAAGCATAGCCCAGATCTCTTGGCTCCTAGTCACATGTATACTAAAGATCATGCAACCCCTTCCTACATTTCAGACAGTCACTAGAGTCAAACCTGTTGAAATAGCTGAATGGTGGCTTTTGTTATTTGTTGTGTGTTAGAACAGATAGTATTGTAATGCAGATTTCATTTTACACTTTCATTTTTAGTTGGGTTTTTCTTATGACAATAAACTCGCATAACTCTCTGAACAAACTATAGCACTAAAGGCAAATGTTGTATCAAAAACAGAAATCAGCTGTTTGAATACTTCTTTTAGACATTTCTTTTGCAATCATTTGTGAGTAAACCAAAACTTTTCTTTCATGGACATCTTTTCTGGTTGCTAACTGTATATTTCTTTGCTGAGTAGGTCATTGGATTGTCACAAAATCTAGTGTAATATATAGTGAAAAAAAGAAGAATGCTTGCCACAATACAAATTTAATGGCTGTGAATACACAAATAGAGTTAGCAGGTGATCATAGGTACATATTTAAGTGAATATATATTCTCAAGAGAAGAAGCATATGCTAATATTGAGAAGCCATGTCAATATGTTATTACTATTAAAGTTAATAATCAATGCCATGAATTTGTTGTATCCAGGTACACATGCTTCTATTTACTGTTGAATTTACTTTATGTATAAAACACAAAATCAAAACTAAGTTTTAATCATAAATGTTAGTCTTGAAGTGTCAGCAGTTTGAAGAGGCATGTGCAATGTTTCTAGCTATGCTATAGTTAAGTGATCTTAATGTCAGTTAAAAGCTGTGGCCAAGATTTGAAAAATGGCTACCTAAATTTAGACTCCCATGTTTTAAAAAATTAGTCTAAATTTATAATGTATACAGAAAAAAAGAGAAGTGTTAATGCATAGTGTTTTCCAAAAGTTAGTAAGCTATGTATTCATGTTAATATGACCTTTAAAATAATTCAAAAGTATGTGTTGTTGGCAAATTTTTAATCCTAGACTTAAAGAACTTGATGTATAGATTTTTCTATATGACTCCAAAAGAGCTTTTTAGGTTGATATATATGTTAAGAAAGGCCATAACAAAGGAAGACAATTATATCATGTTATTAATCTGTGTGGTTGCCATGAAAATGAAAGGGGCAATAATCAGGTGTAAATTTCTAACAGTGAGAAGAATTAACTATTTAAATAATTTACTAAGGATTGTGGTAGATTGTCCATCACTGACAATTTTAAAATCTAGATTGGATGTTTTTTGTAAAAGATGTGCCCTAGGAATTATTTTTGGGAAGTTCTATGGGTTTGTTTTATAGGAGATCAGACAAGGTGCTCACAATGGTCTCTTCTGGCCTTGGAATCTGTGAATCTTTTCCTGTGAAGTCTGTGTTTCATTTAGTGGTTTTGGTTGATTTTTAGAATCTTTTCATTTTATGAATGAAGAGAATAAAAAAGAGGGGTGAAGAGTTGATATTTTGACTTAAAACTCCTGAAAAATTAGTCTTAAATGTAGATTTTTAATAAGGTTTGTTATGAGTATTAGACAATAAAAATGGTTATTCTTTAATAAAATGTCATCCCAGAGTTATACAGTTTCATTTGGATTTTTTTGTAAAGTAATGCTGTCCTGCATTAATAATGTAGTAGTTCCATTGTCTTAATTTGGAGGATTTGAAAGTAACTGAGATTCTAGGTTGGTATGGGAATAA
This sequence comes from Emydura macquarii macquarii, assembly GCF_026122565.2. Lineage (NCBI taxonomy): Eukaryota > Metazoa > Chordata > Testudines > Chelidae > Emydura > Emydura macquarii. Next base: position 3,897,035 of record NW_027132983.1, on the reverse strand, counting down.
AGTAGCACTGATATACAAGAGTCCAACACAAAAATCTCATCAGCGAGATAGAGGGAGACCCTGCATTAGTATTGAAAAAAACCTGAAATATAACAAAAAATATGAATGGTTAATTCCATTAAAATAATTTGAAATAATGGATAGATAGAACAGAAATATTTTTGCTGTATAGAGTTTTCTTAAATAACAAGCAAAACTATATCTCAAAGCCTTGGGCACTGGATCACTTGATGCCCACAATAACCTAAATGAACTAAAGCCTGTTTTTTATAAAGGAAATGCACTGGTAGATTTACAAGTATAAAAATACCCAGTATCTTCTACAATTCATAGGGCCTTGTAAAAAATAAATAAATAAAATATATAGAGGATTTAAATTTTCTAAAGTTTTAGAACAAATGTGGACATCCAGTTGAAAGTGAAAGTACAGGCACCTATGACATATGAAAGCATAGATGTGTTGGAAAATTAAAAAGGCATAAAACCAAAAAGCTGCATGCCTTAAACAGGGCTGAAAGTTAACACCCTTTTTTTGTCTAAGGAGCAAACGATTAGTTAGTTAGTTTTAGTGCATATTTTAACCACCAGTGCTGCCTTTCTAAAAGATGATTTGTGAAAGTTTCCTGTGTCACCTAGGTTAAATTTTCTTACAAAAGAAAAGCCAGTTTTCTCCAAGTACTGTTTTTAAAAGAACATAGTATGTAGTATGTGCTTTTGAATATATAAGGGCACAGAAAGTAAAGTAGCATAACTTGTTCTACCCGGGGGTCGGGGAGGGAGGGCGGGAAGGAGGAGAAAAGGAATGAAGGCTGTACCAACATTAATTTGTGCGAACTAGATCACTTCAGAAAATATTTTGTTGTTTTTTCCCACATCTGTTTAATGTTGCTATGCTTTGTATGGCAACTGCTATTTAATGGATCTTATCTCTAATTCTAAGATTGCAGTACTGCACTAAATTCATATGGTAGTAAGAAACTACTCATTGTGCACTTTCTTTTGAATTTAGATGATACAGATACTGCACAATGATGCAGACAGACTAGCTTTGCTGTTCAGGTCCTAAACATTTTTCTCAGATTAAGAGCATTTTTATTCTTTCAGTTGTGTTAAAGCAAAACCACTTAGTATACATTTAAAATAAAAAAAAAAATATATATGCAAAAAGTTTAGTCCAAATTGCAGAACTAGCATAACCAAGTTTTATTCAGAGTTGGAATGTGAGTGGGAGGGAAAGGGTAATGATTGGTACAGTCAAGGAGTAGTTCACTAAACTAATAATCAGTTGCCTTGAAAAGGTTAGAAAGCACTCTTCTATATACTTGGAATCTGATTTAAACCACTATTGAACTGATGCAGAAAAATTGTTTACACAGTTCATATTGCTCATAATTCCCTTTTAGTGTTCCAAATTATTCACCTTTTTATATATATACTTTCCTTGTACTTTATAATTCAGTAAAAGTAAGAATGAAAGTAGTCATCTTCTCTTTCTCCTTCTTCATGATTATCTTCTGTTTCGTGACCATCTTCTGCTTCTTCATATTCTTCTGGTGTTAAAAACCTGCGGAACACTGGAGTTCTCAGCTGTGTTGATTGGCTGATAGTACCTTTTTGTTCACCGTAATATATAATGCGTATGTGAGGAAAGCAGAAGAATGCATATGTGCTTATTGGAGCTGTAAGCTTATTTTGGTCCACCCGAATGTAGGTTAAATGATTGATGTTCTTTGGATCAATAGAAGGACACATCAAAGTAATATTTACAACTGTAAAAGAGTGAAAAATATTAGTGTAAAATCTACTTTTTCATAGCTAGAAACAGGAATAATACCCACCTATGTAATTAATGCAAAATATTGCCATCATCCTGCCCCTTGACTTAAGTTAGAATTCCACATATGGAACAATGGCAAAATCAGTAATAGAAATAGCTTTTCATCAAGTAGAAGGGGAAAGGTTTGTAATGTTAAAATGGCCTAGATTATTTTAACGTACTAATATATAAATGCTTACCAAATGCCTTTACTAAAAACAAGTTTTAAACAATAGGCTGCTAGACTTGTTACATGATTTTTATTAGAGGAAGCTGGAGCAGAGTCTGGCAGAGAGTCTGCTCGAAGGAGATAGGAAGATTGCAGAAGTTCAAATCTTCTGCAGTTTTCCCTCCATTCATGGTCCAAGATAACTAACCATTCAGAACATCCCTTGGACAAGCTGCAGAACTGGGACTACTATTGAGCACCATGTTCCAACTGATGGGAACCTCAAAGAAGAGCAGGCAGTGATAACCTGCATCATATCAAGGCAGACACCTCCTAGTCTGAGCAAGACTGAATATAATCCAGTCAGTAAGTCTTTGAGTAATAAGCAGAGAAATGATGCAAAAGTAATGCAAAAGAAAAAAAGGTTACAAAACTAGAAATACTTCACTTGTTTTTATAAAGAAAGAATATTAAACTTACATTCAATGTCATTGTCTTCAATATACAAATGCTGAAGACTTCTTGGAATATAGAATGCTTGCTTCAGCTTATTGTGTCCAAGGTTGAGTTCTACAAGATTGGAAAGGTTAAAAATGTTATATGGGACTTCCTGCAGGTGGTTGTGTGACATTCTTAGAGCAGTGATTTTTGGAAGTCTATTGAAATAGTTTTCTGGAATGTAAGAAATTGAGTTATTTTCGAGGGAGAGATACATAAGTGAAAATGGGAGATCAGGAGGCATAGTCTGTAATCTGTTGTTGCATAGGTTGATCTGCATTAGATTTTTCATATTTGAAAAGTATTTTCCTTTGAGTAGGGAGTCATCAAGATAGTTATTGCAGAGATCAAGCATGGTCACATTTACTAGCCCTCGCAAGGCATTACCAGGTAATCTGGAAATCTCATTAAAACCGACGAAGAGTCGTTCTAGAGTGCTGGGAAGAGGAAATGGAAATTCATCCAATTTATTGTGTTCTAAGTGAAGTTGCACAAGATTTGAAAGTTTGACGAAAACACCATGGTCAATCATATGAGATTTAATTTTGTTGTGGCTAAGGTTAATTTCTCTCAAGGCAGTGGCATTAACAAAAGATTGTGCAGTCACAGCTTCAATGTCATTATGCTGAAGATAGAGTTGTTGGACATGAGAAGGAATATTTGGTATCATCTTAAGTTTCCGATGGTCACAGTACATTGATAATGGAAAAGTTGGTGGGCAAAAGCATTCTTGGGCACACTTGGCTGGAGTAGGAAAATGAGGAACTACATATTCTACACTCGGATTAAAATGAAAAATAGGTGGGTATTCATCATCTGGCTCTTGATCATATTCATCCTCAAAATCATAACCTTCATGCTGACAAAAGACCATAGCTCCAAATAAAAGCGGGATAATTGATAGTTGACGTAGACACCCCATTTTTTCGTTTTCATGTAGTACCCTGTTGAGAAGAACAAAATTTATATATAGATTAAACCATATTTAAATCCCCATAATAAGGAAATACAACTATTTTTTAAATGAAGAGAATATAATTATCACAGGGAACATCAACATTTAGCTTGTATAATTATAACCAAAAATCAAATTTTTCACTCTTCAGATTGCACAGAAATAGTGCAGGAGGGGGCCTTGTCCATTATTGCAGCCTTATGAGTTGCACTGGAGTCCATGGGCCCTGCATTCCTTTCAAGGTGCAGAGGAGCATTTGCTAGTGGATGCACATGTCACAGCTCTAAAATTTCACATTAAAGTGATGTAGGTGGAGTTTCTGTGGAGTACAGCTTCAGCAAACATCCTGAATTGCACTAGTTCCACAGACTGTTTGGGTTTTCTATGTTAGTTGGGGTCTGAGGACAGTTTTTACTCAATAATCTGAATGAAGAATGGGTATGCAATTTAAATAATAAAGAAATTACAATCATGTCTAATCATTTTGGTACTTTTTAGCTAACTGCTAACTTAGAAAAATGAAAACCTAACATTTCATAGGCTGAGAAATGCTCAAAGATGGTAAAAGACAATACATTTAAAACATTTTTTTATGGAATAAGTAGTTAATCTGTGCAATTCATTGTGACAGTTTTGAGTCATAGTGTCTAGATTTTAAGACTATATACCTTTATTGCTGTGAAAAACATTTACAGCTATATTACAAGGATACCGCTTCCAGGTGTCAGCTGACCACCTGCCAACAAGGGATTTCCCCCTTCATGTGTATACAGCACACATTAATCCTAATAATAATAAGCTCTTAAATAGCATTTTTCCTCCATAGATCTCAAAGCAGTTTATAAAGGAGGTCATTATCATTATTTAATTTTACAGATAGGAAACTGAGGCATAAAGAGTCACTTAGTAGGGCAGTGCCAGGAAAAGAATCCTGAGTCCCAGACCAGTGTTCTATCCACTACACCACACTGCCTCCAATTAGATATGGTTAAAATATTCAAACGTACCTGATTCCATATATACACATTTAAATAAGTGGCCTGATTCTAGACGTGGTGAGTACCTGCAACTTCTATTGGAAAATAAGGATGCTGGACATTTATCGAGATTGGAACCTTAAACAGCTTTCTGGTGAACATCTCACTTCACAGTAACTCGAGGTCTTTAGCTGCAATTTTGTACTACTGGATGAGCTACAGAGCCTTTTCATATGATTATATGTAGCAAAAGTTTCATAGCATCATTTTTAAATAACTTGGACTTATATAAAAAGCTGAATCCATCCTGATCTCAGTTGGAGGCTAATGTTGGATGCTACCAGGTGTTGCGGTAGGAGACATTTCTTATGCCTTCCGTTGGCGCAAACAAATCTTGAAAGTTAGAGATGAAAATACTATTAAATCATCCAGTGCATTTCTGAACAAGTTCAGAATGGTTTCATGTGGCACAATTCTTGCTGTTTTGTCCAATCTAGTTGTAAAAGTCTTGAGTTAAGGGTTTTTCACCACTTTTCTTGGAAAATTATCCCTGAGCCTTATCTGTCTGGAAGATTTTCCTGGTCGTCTGTTTTTTCTCTGACGAAGAGCTGGTTGACACAGCTTTTGTACCACTATAAATATATGGGCTACAAGTTTTCCCTTTGTTTGGGAACTGTCATTAATTAATTGAACTCACAGTATCAAAGAATAAATATTAAGTATTATATACATAGTACAATACGTTGGAGTGATTAATACACATCATCTTTTTAGATCAGTAAAAAATTGTGTTTAAAATTATACTGCATTGGAAATAATAGTTCTTGACACTGCAAGTAATGAAAATGTTTTATGTTCAAGTGGCAGGGAAAAATTGATATGAACTTATATTGTCTGCTTTTTGTGACATTTTGTGTTCCATTTTGCCATCTTAATATTAAAATTAATGTAACATTTGTATTTAAATGCCCATTTCAAAAAAGGGAAAACAATCTAGTTGTGTCATTACTGTGTTGCACAACTGAGTTTTCGGCCATTCTGTAGATTTAAAACATAGTCAATCTACAGATTATAGCCTCAAAAACTATGCAAAAAGGATGTTCAAGATGCAAAATTAAGCATTTAAAAGCTAGTAAATGCCAGAATTAAGATTGCCTTAATTTGGCCCTTTTGTGCCTATGCATTATGGTACAATCTTCAGTTTCATGATCACATACAGTTTTCCACAAAACCTCTGCCTGACTCAGTGCACAGGAGGATGGGTGATACTCACTGAATGGGTAACTATTCACTGTTTATTTCTGTTCTAATGATTCAGCATTTGGCCACAGGTGTTATTTACTAGACACATCCAAACTCTTTATTGAATACAAACTTATTAACTTTCTCATGGGCTTTTCTGGGGGCTTTCATTGTATTTTAGTTCTTCACAGACATTATTATATCATCACAGTACCTCTGTCAGGTGGTGGTATTATTGCCATTTTACAAAACAAAATTGTCAAAAATGTCAACTAATTTGGATGCCCAATTTAGGAAGCTCCTGGCTTGATTTTTCATAGCACTTAACATTTTATAACACTTCATATGTTCAGAGCAGAATTCCTACTGATGTCAGTTGCAGTCATGAGCGCTCTTTACTTCTGGAAATTAGACTCCAAATGTTTCAAGTTGGATGCCCAAATTTTAAGTAACACATAGTGGCCACTTCTGAAAATTTTGGTTTACATGCCTTGCTTGGTGTTGCATAGGAACTCTGGCAACTTAATATTTTCTGTGAGAAAATGCAAATCTGCAGGGTGGCATTACAGTGCCTTTACTATAAAACTATCCTCTCTTTTCCTGAAGTCTCAGCCTCCTTTATCACATCTTCCGACATCTGTAAAAAATGAGATGGGATCCTACTGATAACAGCCTCATTCATGCCACAACTCTGATTCATTTCCAGAGCATAGTATATACTGTGCACTGAATGAGGTGGCGTCCTGTGGAAAAAATACATAAAGACTGAATCATAATGCATACACACAAGGGAGACAATTGCATGCACATCCTTATTTCTCCTAACTTATAAGTGATTGACTTTGCAAAATTAATGTTGTAGTGTAACTTTTTAATGTAATTTCATAATTTTTTGAAGAAATTTAAAAATTGAAATAAATGAAAATTTAATCATATTGATCTTCAACATGGGTCCTCAGTAAGGTTGGCATCTTTAGGTTAACAGCGGAGTTGTGTACTACTTGAGGAAATTATAACAGTAGAAGGCTGTTACCGTCTGTGTGGATCTGTCACTAGCATAGGATAGAGACATACACTTTGCCAACAGCAAATGAATGTTGAGACTCAAAAATAAATTCAGGTTTAAATTCCAAGTTTTGGAAGTGTCTGTGCTCTAGAAGTCACAGATCCTCTTGCCCCTGACTCTTTCTGCTCTGATCTCCCTACCAACTCCAGTCCGCTGTCCACCCCCCACCATTCCCCATGCCTTTGGTTTATGCCTGTCCAGCTCCAGTCCCATCTTCCTTGGCTCCTATCCTTCCCAGACTCCTGCCTCTGTCTGGTCTCTCTCTTGCTCCTGTCCTTGTCCTCAGCCTCTTTCTTGTTGCTATCCCCTTGCCCAATCTTCTGGCCCCCTCCTGATTCTAGCTCCTGCCCTTCTCTCCACTCCCTGCATTTCTTCCACTCCACCTTTTCCTCATCTCTCTGTATTCAAATTTAAGCAGCTTCTTCCTTCCCTATGCTAACTGGATGCCAACAGGGATAGGAATGAGACTCTCATTCCTGTGCCCAGCATCACAATGGCTCCAGGCAGCTAGGAGGAGCAATTGAAGGGAAAAGTCCTTCTCCACCTCCAGCAGCCCAGGGTGGGCTGCTCAGGCCCTTGTGCCATTTATTCCTTCTGTAGAAGATGTGAGAGGATGAAGAATACTCAGTGCAGATGGAATCTTAAGAAAATGTAGCTGCCAAACTCTAACAAGTTTTTACTGCACATGTGTGTGCTGAGATCCTTCAGAAGTTTATAAATTGGACAGAGTTTCACAAGGATGGCAAAAGGCACATCTCTAGCACCATGGCAATCCTCTGCCAAATTTCAGGTCCCTGTCACAAAGCATAGAAGTGCTACAGCTTCTCAGTGATATGGTTGTAAGAAGTTAACCTGGGAAAAACAACGTATTTTCCCTAATCTCATTTTGAGAAACAGCTGAACCTTATTTTTACCTAAAATAAAACAAAAAGACACCCATTATGGAAAACTTTAGCCTGAGAAGTTATAGTTTTGCAACATTTTATAAGCAACTGAAAACAAGTTGAAAGTGTCAAGCATCTTTAACTATTGCAATCTGTGCTGCCCATAATAAACTAAAAACTTAGATATAGTACAGTCACATTTGCACATTTGGTACCTACCTTCATTGATAGTTAAATAGGTTAAATAGGAGTTGGTAATTTAAAAAACTAAGTATAATGTATAACCATTAATAAAACAGTTTTAAAATAGAAAATGCCTTGAACTGGGACTAACTAGTTTTTCATGGGGTGGTAGAAACCATTATTTTGACGCGATAAAAACCACTTCTGGTAAATAACATGCCATCCCTTGTTAAAACTGAAAATTCCACCATCTGTAAGCATCAAACCAATTTAACTGCTCAAAACACTATAATTAAATATATTTTCATTCTGGTTGTTCTCCCATCACTGGGATCCCATTGCCCTTTTCTTGTACAATCTTTAAGGAGCTGTGGAAAGGGAGTTGTCTCCTTGCTATATCAGGTATTAGAAACCTGAATCCCATTCCCCAACTTCTTTAGAGGATGCCTTTCCCTAAGTCCATGTCCAATTCTGGTTTATCAGGGAACCAGACCATGTATAGTATGAGTACCTGCACTGGACGCCTGACACTTGCTACATTTTGACAACTTGAACCTTCCCTTAAAAACCCACCTCACCCACTACATGTGATGCTGAGGGAACATCTCCTTCCCAGTACCAAAAGGACAACTAGTGTAATGCCCACAGAACACCAAAAAACTCAGTTCTTCTCTGATCCCTGGGATGGGATCATTGGTGTGAAGGGAATCTCAGGCTGGAGGGATGGGTTTTATATATCCTTCCACAGACGCACAGATGCCAGTGTATTACCTGAGTCCTGCCAGCTTGCCCACCAATTCAGGTATATCTCTCTTCCTTCTCAGCCGCCCTTCTCCCAACTCCAAAGAGAGAGGGGACCCTTAAAAGGCCCAGTACTCTCTTCCCACCAGTCCAGACAAAGTCCCCCAGTCTTGAGGTGACGGGGATTACATTCAGGAGACTTTACTGACAGCGTAGTAGTCACCTTCCTGTACCAACCTGCATGCTGTCTTTGTTTCCTTCTCCAGCCCCCTTACTAATATGAAGGATTTCCAGTACAGTTTATGGTTACAGTCAGCCCTTTTTCTTTAGTGCCTTTCTTACCCAGCAAGGTTGCTAGCAAGTCTTTTTATCTTTTCCTTTTCTGCCTGGCTTTCAGGAGGAGGGAAGTGTAGTCCATTCACTAACCCCTCACTGTAGCTACTGTATATAAGAAAGTTAACTCCACCCCCTTTCTCTGCCCAGCTCAGCTTTTCTCCTATTATGAGGGCCTCTCACATATCTTCACTTCTGTATGGATTAAGTGATTTCTCTGCATGACCCATGTGCTTTCTTCGCACAGAACACATCCTGCTATGAAGTGCTTCCAATATTCAGCTGATATTTTACCCAGCTTTACAATGTGCTTCTAAAGTTGCAAACAATTTTGAAAAACAAAATTTTTCCAAAACACTTTCATAAATTTGTAAAAATAGCTAAAATATTTGTATGAAACAGATAAAAGTTTAGAAATAAACACTTGCTATTGAAAAACCCATCATGGCTATAACTTTAAAATAATGCTATATTGTTATGACTTTAAAAAACTCACAAAAATTATGTATCACGATAAAATCACGAAGGTTGGCAATACTAAATACCATAAGGAAGCCATATATATAGGAAAAACTGAACTGAAAAAGAAAGCTTGCAAGATTAAAAGTACAAATTCTAGGTACTTTATTATTAAATATACTATAACTAATAGAAGCACAGTCACTATACCACACTACTTGCCAAAGATTATGGTGAACTACAAGAGTACTTTGAAATCTTATAGAAAAAATCCTGAGGAGTTGATTTGTGATTAATCAAAAATAATTCAATTTAATAGTTACTTTAATTATTCCATTTGTAAATTATATTTTGTTTTGTTTTTTATATAAATCCATGAATATGATGGATTGATTGGGTAGCTATACTTTATCACCAAAGCTAAATGAAACATATGCACACACTTGAAAGGTGCTCCAAGTAATATCTTCAAATTACTTTGAAGGAATGCAATTTAAATTATAATTCCATACCTGATTAAATGTTTCTCTAGTTCCGAGACAATGATTGTGTCGCAAATCCTTTAAAGGTAATGAAATGCTCAAGATCTCTTATGATGCTCTCAAAACCTGCAATGGAGAAGGACTGTCTGTCCTTTTGAATTGTTGTAGTGAAGCACTGGAGTTGAAGTGTAATTTGCTACAGAAGATTGTGGGGTAGGTTAAAATTATGTGTTCCTTTTTGTAGCACAAACTATCTTGGATACAAATAAGGCTATATTTTGTGACCCTGGTCAAGTTTATGTGGTTTGATCTCTTTCTCTCTTTACTTTTGGTTTGAGGTGGTGAGGAATTTCCTTAACATGAACAGTGAATAGGGGATTAAATTTAACATCATGTACTGAAGGCTGGTTCAGTTCAGTTCAGTGTTCATGACAAACTTCTTTCTGTCTGTCTGTCTGTCTATTTACTGTTTGGAAAGACCAATAACATTTAGGATGAAATCTAATGTTTCCTAGACAAATTTGCTAATTTTATAACAGTTACGGGTCTATGAACATTTTTATTACCGATTTATTTTACAGTCAGATTGCAAAACAACAGAAAAAAAAATATACTTCAAACTGTAATTTAGTCTTAGCTTGAAGGTGACTTTATTTTCTTAAATCTGCTTTGGTTTGAGTTTAGGTCACAATAATTGTGATATATAAAATGTGGCCTTATTCACTACATCTATTCAAATCATAAGAGCTGGTTAGATTTTCATTCTGTTTTCTGATATGAACTCACAAACACAAGGAAATTCTTTTTTAGTATCACGTCATGTAATTGGGTTATGTACTGTTTAACTATTTTTTTGTGAACTCAGAAACTGTTGATTTGAAACAGCAGAGGTCTGTATTTTGCAAGTTACTCGCATATAAGTACCACTGAGAAACTTCACGATTGAGAGAAACAAGTTGTTCTATGGATATCATACTTACCTAAAGGAGTAGAGTAGATCGCCGTGGGTGAACTCTGAAAAGGCCTAATTGAGGAATGGGGTGGACCCTGATTCTGATGTAAATCTGAAAAGAAAAGAATGTCATAATACTACTTGTACACTCAGGCTCTATTTGTACCCTTTATCCTCCTCTAGCCCATATTCTGAACCCATAAGCCCCAGGAGTTGCCTTTTTCGACAGAGTATACATGGTTCATATGAAGAGGCAATGGGCTTCTGTATAGAGAGGGGAATGAATCTTCTAAGGGCAGGTCTACACTACAAGAGCTGCTCCGATGCAGCTCTGCCATTGTAGAGCATCTGCTGAAGGTGCTGTATGCTGACGGGAGAGGTGGAAGCTATGTCAGTGGGAGAGCATCTCCCACTGACATAGCACCAGTGTGGTCAACTGGTCCACAGGACATTGCAACTTGCGTCATTCGGTGGGGGGGTCATTTACACACCCCTGAGCAACATAACTTAGATTGATTTAAGCAGTAATGTAGACCTGCTCTAGAAGTGGGTATGCAGCTCATGATCCCAGAATGGGGCAAAATAAAACCAAACCGCAGGGGGTGATGCTATGGGGAACTCCCTTGGAAGGATCAGTACACTTGAATTGACAAGCACCACATCTACCAATATGGCATTGAAATCTGTATGTGGGAAAGACTGAAGAATTATTTCAAGCCACAGAGTTCTGAAATCTACATTTTAAAGGGATCCAGCTTTATACGTATGAGAAAATAATGGCATTCTCTATCTCTGATTTGTTGCCCAGTAAAAATTGTTGTCTTTGTTCCAGAGTAATGAGAAGATCTGGTGGTTCTAATTCCGGCTCCCATAAAGGATATGTTGTACTGAAGTAAGTCACAACCTCAGGGTTGTACCTCCTGCAGACTGGCTACACTTGCTAGTTAAGCTGTAGACACTGAGGTGGCAATACAGAAGGAAGTAATCACCCTAAGAGTTTTTGCAGCCTGTCTTGCCCACAGATCTGAGAGGTGCCAAGGAAGTAGGTTTACCCAGATAAGAGCTACAAAGAAAAGCATGAGCAGGCAGGGGTAGCTCAGCTGGCTTTTCAAAAGGTGTGTGTTCAAAAACATTATTTCAGTGCTCATTGTACTTCAGATTGTGGGAACATTCTGCATATATTGACCAAATGGTGATTCTGAGCCAAACTTTCCTTAATGAATATATTAACCAAGTACAGATTGTGATTGCCTACTGACTCAGCTGGGCTTTCATAAGTTGACATGTATACATGCGTGTACAGTTTCACCTCACAACATTTTCAAAAAGAGAAATTAAAAAAATGTTTGTCTTGTGATAGATTTTGTCTGTTTTTCAGCTAGTGATCCATGCAACAATGATAGGATCAATAACAAAAAGAAATGTAAATATATTTGTTTGTAAGTCAAATACAGTGGGCCACTCATCCCTTTTAGAGGTTCCTTGAATACTAATGCAATTGAAATAATATAAACTTCTTTAAATGGCCTCTATGTAATCCCACTCATAGGATGCATTGCCTGGGTGCAGTTTAAACTGTGGAACTTGAACTAGCAGTGACCACTGGAGTTCATGTGGCCCTCTTATACTTCCCCTTAGGATTTATGAACTTTCTCAAGGTGAGGCTATGACAGAGTGAGTGGCCTCAGTGCCTTCCTACCATGTCCAGCTGATGGATTCAGGAACAACTCTGTATTCAGATGGATCCTTTTCTCCAGTACCATTTGTGGGCGCAGGGACAAAGGATGTCAGCACTAGGCCACATTCCTGGGGGGACTGGGAGTTGGTCCCAGGCTTTGGACATGAATTGTCCTCCTCGGGACCACTGACTTGGGCTAAAAAGGCCATATACTACACAAGCAATAATCATGTGCAAACCACAGCACTTTTCTAATCTAGAAGTTAGGGAAGGAGGGAGCATATCAGAGCAACTTTCTAGCAGTGTCCAGAACAGGGCAAACCTGCCCAATAGGCACCATGGTAATGGAACTGTAATACAGAAAGGCTATGTTCCCCCCCACCCTGACCATTCCTCCCCTCACCACCTGAACAAAGAATGTGGTAAAAGGGGTATTATCTCTTCTTTCCCAGACAGCATGTCTGTTAAGGAAGGCTCGGGATCTCTCCCCCTAGTTCTTCCCTTGTTACTAGTTTGTTAAGGAACTTCATGGTCATTCCTTCTGTTAAAATAAATGTATATGCTACGCAAGTTTCGTAGGAAATAACAACAGAGGCGAGTATAATTATATGCTTCCCCTAGCCATTAATATTCATTTTATAACCATTTATATCACCAAATAGGGATTTCATGGGGCGTTGTAGAAGTGTGTGAATTTACATATTAGTTTAAATAAAAAGTTGTAAAGTAGTAAACTCGGGGCTCACTTTGTTGGTCGCAAGGCAAAGGGGAACAAGTGGACTAGAAGCTGTAATCGAATAAATGCTCTTTATCACTCCATCCGGCTCAGTCTCTCTCTCTCTTCAACCGACCCTGCAACACTATTTAGATAGCTTTAGATATTTTTAAGGTGTGTGATATAGCAAGGGCAGAAGGCAGCAGGAGAGTGGTGGAAGGGGAGGTATGTGAGCCCCAGAATGCTCAGGGCTCTGTTTCCTGCTGACTAGCTAAGAGCCATTAGGGGGCAATTAGGAGCAGCTGAGGCCAATTAAGGACCAGCCAGATGCTGCATAAAAGCCCTCTGTTCCAAACAGTCAGCGCACGAACTGGAGGAGTAGGAGTGCCGTGCTGTGTTGTGTATAGGAGTGCTGAGTTGTGTGGAGGAGCAGGCTGGATTGCAGAGTTCTGTGGAGGAGCAGCCAGGAGGAAGGTACCAGGCTCAAGAAGCCAGAAGGACTGAAGGAGGGGGAAAATTAGCCCGGGGAAGAGAGTGCAGTTGGAAACACGGTGCCAGCAGCACATAGCTGCTTCTCATGGGGCCCCTGGGCTGGGACCCAGAGGAGTGGGTGGGCCCAGGTCTCTACCCCCTCCTCGGGGAAGACAGGGTGGCTGAAGATGCCCTGGCCCACTACAAGCAGTATAAGTGTTAGACCCACTAGGGGGGAGCTGGCTGCTTGCCACAGGTAGTATATTTTAATCTCTAGTGTAAATAGTTTAGATGAGCTTTTGAGACAGGATTAAATAATCTTTTTCAGTTCTTGGATGGTGTATCCAAAGATGAAGAAACTGGGATTTAAGTGCTGTGCCTCCAGCCCTTTAGACTTCCAACATCCAACACCCAAACAAAATTTTTGGAGTGTCTTGGAGAAGGACATTCAATCTCATGATGCTCCATTTGTGCAAAATTCATGCAGAGTGCTCACAAGGACAGACAAAACCGACTGAACATGATAGTGCTACAACAAGCATTGGCACTAAGGCTACCTGGATCCGATCTTCTGAAAGGATCCAAGCGGTCGCATAGACCCCCTTTTGTCCTGAGTATATACAGGGACAAGAGGCAACAAAAGTCTCTTTAAGCCCTGTTGGCAGTGGATCTGGGCTCCAAGAAGGCACCAGAACTGAAGAAAGTTCTGAAATCTATTGATCCCAACCCCAAAGCAGACATTACTTAATAGTGTCAGCTGCTGTATCCAAAACTAATCCATGAGGCAGGTGTTCATCAATGCCATGTGCTATGGAACCAGTTTAAGGAACTGACCACGAGGAAAGATTTTGTAGCAGGAGACAGAAAACATTTCTTAGATGCATCAGAACCTAGTGCTTTGGATCTGAACACACTGGATCTGAAGATTAGACAGAAGACCAGATCACATAATAAAAAAAGACTCAATCTTCTATATCACCAACATATTACAGGGGTGTTTACATCAGTCAGATTAATTCCTTCTCAGAGCTCAGTTCCAGCTTATTTGTGCGGGAATACCATTTTAAAAATAGAGTTGGTTTCAGTCCCATGGACTGACAGTTCGCCAACACACTGAAGAAAACACATGACAGACATTTGCATTTCTCCAATTCCTCCTTCACCTATGACTCCTTGAGGTTCTCCAAGCAAAAATAATCTGACCTTTTTTGGTGTTGCAACCTGGACCTTTGTTGTCACCTTTGCTTTCCAGATCAGAGCTGAGATCAGGTCAGGAATCTAACTCAGATCAAGAACCACACCATAAGGGGAGAAGACCTTTGATAAGGAGACAGTACGAGGAGGTTCCTTATCAACAAAAATTTTATCACCAAGATCTGAATATGGCATTCTGACCAGAAAGGCAGGTTCCACTGTGGATCAAATGGCCTTATTGACCCACTGTGGGACATTCCCATGGTGCACAAGCCTGTCCAAGAAAATCATCTCCATCACCATAAGAGAAGCGTTTCAGCCTCCAGATCCGAAGATGTCGTATCCAATGATAGGATGCAAGGACAAAGAGAGATTTCCTGGTATTCTGGGAACATGGTCAAAAGAGGAGGAACCAATATTGATAGAACATACATAAGAAACAGATCCCGGAGTGTGAGGGCCAGACCTCCTAGATTACAATGTGAGGATTTCAATGGTTCTGTCCCCTTCAGAGGATGATGGTCTTTTTCATCAATCGACAGAACAGAGTGTAGCCTCAATAACTGTGGAGGAGGCTTCACATCTAGTTTTTGACATCTTGGGTTCATACTTCAGAAGCAGGATTATTTTGCCTTTATTGGATGGACTTTTGCAACTTGCCGAATTCATTTGCTCCTCTCCTTCGTCCACTCAACTAATGTCAAGTAAAGCTGATAAACTTTATTAACTACCCTGAGAACTGTTTTCTATGTTTCACACACATCCAGCACTAAATTTTTTGTGTGGAGGAAACTGCAATTCAACATTCCAAAGGGTAAGGAGGGTAAGAAAATGGATATGCTGGGAAGAAAAACATTTTCCTCTGCCATCTTGAGAATGAGAATTGTGAACTATCAGGCTCTTATGGCCTGATAATCATATTGCCTCTGGTAGAAATCATCTGAGTTATTAATGATTTTCTGGGCAACCACAGGAGACTGGCTACTGCCTTTGTTGTTGGGCACAATGTCATGAAACAGGAATTGAGAGCAGCTTTTCACACCTTTGACACTGCCAGAACAGCGGCTTCAGCAATATCTCTTAGGAGGTATGCTTGGCTAAGAGCCTCAAGACTTCCTTCAGACACAAGAGCAAAATTGGAGGATCTCATATTTCAGGGAGAAGGCCTGTTCTGTTCAAAGACTGATAAGAATGAAAAATGCTAGCACTGCTATGTCTTGAGGAATTTTCTAGCTACGTAGAAGAACTGGGGTATCACCTTGTAGGTAGCAGAGACAAAAACCCACCTCACCTTGTCTACATGCTTTTCACAAAGGCTTAGTTATCAGAAGTATCAAAATCCATGAAAGTATGAATAGAATGAATAGAAAACAAAGTCAGATAAACTCCATTTTAAGGGGAAGCAGACCTCAGTCTCATCGTCTTCTGGTCCACAAAGGCACACTCAAATTTGATGTGATGCTTGAAAGTTGCAATCCATTACTTTTAGTTCCCTTCTTTACCCTATTTGGATAAGGTGGTTTTATGACTACATCTGAAATGTTTACCCATATTTTGGGTAGTTACAGGTAAAAATTTTACCAAAACTTTGACCCATATTTTTTCTGAAACTGCATGATCACCCAGGCAAGTCATGCTTGCATACCCTAGATGCAGAAATGATGTTAGCCTTTTACTTGGATAAGGCTAAAGAATGTAGTCATTTTACTAGCCTATTTGTTGCTTACTCAAGCAGTAAGAAAAGTCAAGGGGTTACTACACAGTGTCTAGGTGGGTTAGACGTATGCATTCAGGAAGTTTATAAATGAGCATTAGTACCTCTTCCACAGGGAAATAGAGCCCATTTCTCAAGAGCCAAAGTGGTATCTGTAGCTTTCAAAAGGCATGTTCTGCTTACTAAAATATGCAGAGTACTGACATGGAGTTTTATTCATACTGTTACTAGACAAGACTCTTGAGATTTGGAGCATCCAGGTCAGATGCTAGATTCAGCAAGCAATTCTTAAATCCTTGTTTGTTGAGGATTCCAGGTCCTTTCATTCTTATGGGATTACTGCTTGCTAAATTATCCCATGAGTGGGGAACAAGCGGAGGTGAGTTGAAGAAGAAATGAAGTTACTCAGTTGTAGCAGGAGTTCTTCAAGATGGACTCTGCATGTTCTCATTCTCCATCCACTTTCCAGTCCCCCTGGAATTCTAGTAGCTGATAAGTCTTAGAGTGGTGGAGGAAGGAACTGTGCTGGCTGGAGTGTCACGCCTCCTTTCATGGTCTTGTTAGCAAATGCTGAAGGGAGAGGTAGAAGGGGCACATGAGCAATCCAACCAGTATGTCTAATTAATATTCCACCAAGTAAGCTTCACCTTGTTGGTGCATCCCATGAGTGTGAATATGTGAAGTCCATCTTGAAGAACTTCAGTTACAAATGAATAACCTTTATAGCACCTTAAAATTAAAGAATCCATTTGGTTTTTTTTCAATTTATTCTCCATATTCTGGGATTTTGGGGGGGTCCTGACCTCTTAGATGTACCCTTTTCTTTTGCCCCCACCATATGTGATTTTGTCTCTCTTGATTTGTCCCCACTCTCCTTATTTTCTTGTTCCTTGCAACAGCAGCACAGAGAACAAAGGTGGTCTGTGTTTACTTCCTTCCCCTTTGAATCGCATCTGCTGGCTGGTTGAAGAATTGAGCAGGGTTGGAGCTCAGTCCCATGCTCAGAGGGTTATTTCCTTCGACTGCAGACTGGTTGGGGGAAAGAAATGGGGCCTGAAGCTCCTCTCACTGTCCCAGACATAGATGTGGCCCCTGATCAGCACATTCATCTTCTCCTATTAGCTACTTTGAGCAGCATTTGTAGCAGCATTAGAGGAAGTTCTCCCATATCCGTGAGCTGTATTAGACCACCAACTGGTGAAATGGTTGGCACAGAGCTGAGACTCCCAGTCAGCCCTGCTCTGGCCCATTCTTTCTAAAGTTTTTAAGAAGCTGTGAAGTCCAGCTTTATCCAGATGTTAAATGTAAGGCAGGATCTTTGTTACCATTGCTTTTATAAATTCTGTGTTTTAGTTTGTTTTTTCCAGATCCATTTTTAAACTATAACTTTTAATGTTTAGGGATTTTGTAAGTTCTCAAGTGCTTGTGTTGATAGCAAGCCTAACTGCACTGAGATTTGAGAGCTAGAAAGTTAATCCGGAATGGATGAGGGTTCATGAAAAGAAGGAGTTTAGTAAGACCACAGATGCAAAGAACTACACCTAAAGAATTTTCTGTGAGCGCTTTGGTACCCCAAGAGGTAATGCAATACCACATGCTTCTCAATAAACGACACTTTATTAAATGTTGAGAACAGAGTTCAGTTTAGAAAGATAAGAATATGTCTAGGATTAATAACTTTAGGAAGCTGCTGGTGTGTATTATGTAGATGATTATTTCACTGTTCAACATTTGCTTTTGTTCTCTTTAATTACAAGTCATTTTGTTTTAAAAGCAGAGATTAAATTTCAGATTTGCAGGCATGTTAAAATCTGTAAGATTGAAACTGTTTGAATGAAAGGGAGGGTGAGGCTGATTTAACTTTTTTTGGCAATGACAGTATCAATTTGAAGTAATGAGTGTCTGGTTTAGAAAAAGCAATCTTACAGCAGATGTTTTTGTTTTAGTTTTCTACTGAGTTATTTCCATGTTTGGAGCTTTAAAAAAGAGTACAGTACTGAAATTATTTTATTTAGTTTTCTTGGACATACAGATTTTTAAGATGTTAAAGCACAGTTGTTAAACCTTGACTAGTCTTAATGTGCACAGGATGTGGAAGCTTGAAACAGTGTGATAAAGTTTAATATGTCCATAGATATTTCAGATGTGTTACTATTGCATTGGAAGTGTATGATTCATTTTTGCTGACCTCAAATGTCTCATATAAGGTACAAATTATTATTATTTTAATTTTAAATGTCAAAAATTGAATTCTTAGCAAAACCAAAGTACCCAAAAACAAATAGCTTCAGATAAATAGATTCAGAGGCAATAAGGAGTCTAGTGTTGTGCTTCTGAACTGGGGGGTTGCACAAAAGGCAATAAAGGGAGTAGTGAGGTGTTGGAAAAAACAATTTTAATTCTTAGACAAATAAACTGAAATTTCCGGAATAACTTTGGGGTGGCCATAACCATTAAAGATTTTGAGTTCAGATGTATTAATTGTAGAAATAGTAGTTCCATTATATAGATTTATCATTATCATCATAGATATATATTTTATTCTTTTATAGTGAATGTAAGCAGGTCGCGAACATTTTTGACTTTGAATAAGGGGTCACCAACCTGAAAAAGTTGAGAAACACTGGTGTAGTGCATTAAAAACAGGACTGGATACAATATCAGGAGCTGTTCAGGCCAATGACAAAATATTGTCCTGCATGAAATTAAATACAGATTGGTGATGTGAGTGCTTTGCCCACTATCAGCCAAAATTCTTACCACCCCCAATTGGAAATGGACATTCCATAGTCAAGCATGTACATCTCCATAATTGGGCATTTAACAAATCAAATGTGTATATTAGTAAAACTACATATTTGCAGACAGCCTCCCATAACTCCCAAGTATATTAATCTTTCCAAGAGAGAGCAGCAGAAAGAAATAGCCAAATGGATTGCATCTAAGGAAGTCAATAAACTGCCTGTGTAAAGGCATAACAGCCAGTCCATTCAAATACAATGTCATTGCATATGCAAGGTTTACAACTTCAGATAGTGATTATGGTTATCTGGCCTTTAAACATAATACACATCTAAGCTTTGGTGCAGGTAAGTCCCCTTTACCTGTCCAAGGCCCTGTTCTTGCTCACATTCCCATCAATGGCAAACGCTCTTTCCCAAAATGGCTTCAGGGAAAAGAAACAAAAAAGACAAATCCCATAATTTGTTCACTATGACTTCCCTTTATAGTGCTTTCATTCAAGGGGATAGCAAAATATTATCTTTCCATCTTAACTGCTATTTAATTGGAGAAAATTTGACATTCTGGCGTTTCTAGATTGTAGGAAAGGGAGGACTTTAGTTTGATAAGTCATTGAGAATAAATATGATGAAATTCAGGATGTCCTGTGAAATGTGGGACATCTGAAGCATGTGGTGTTTGCTCCAAACTCTTGTTTGCTAATTCGCTGTTTAGGAAAGACAATTGCATAGCTTGTTTGAAGTGGTGTTGTAGCTGTGTTGTTCCCAGGATATTAGAGAGACAAAATGGGTGAGGTAAACATCTTTTATTACACTAACTTCTGAAAGAGACAAGTTTTTGAGTTTACACTGAGTTCTTCTTCAGGTCTTTGTAAGCTTGAAAGCATCTCTCTTTCACCAACAGAAGTTGGTTCAATAAAAGATATTACCTCACCCATCTTGTCTCTAACTGCAGAGTTTGTCCTACACGCCTATGCTTTCCTTTTGGTTGAATAATTTAGTTTGACTGCTTCAGTTTGTTTTCCAGCATGATAAAAAATTACAAAGGAACTTATTTAAAATATCTGGAACTTATTAATTCTTGTCATATTAAAAACCAGAGACTGTTTTTTTTACTGTTTATATTTATGTTCATTATCTCTATGTAGTGCTGACCTTCTTGCAATCACTTGTATAAAACATAAACAGGGTTTGCAGAGAAAATACACATGGATTTGAGGAAATGGAAAAGCAGCATGTATGAATGAATGAGAGTTTCCATTCTCCTCTTCTCCCCCTCACCCCCCATTCTAGAATTACTCAAGTTTTGTAATGTGTAGCTCAGAAGAGTTGGAAAACGTATGTATATTTAAAATCTGTGAACCAAATCCTGCCGTCTTCTGCATAAATTGAGTTAGGGAAGAGGGTAAAGAGCATTGTGCAAGCAGCAGAGCAGGATCTGCCCTACTGCTTAGATCATTAGAAGGTATAATCAGCAAGCACATAGACTTGTTGCACTTCCCATCCTTATTTAACTAGCTGTTCAGCTGATACTGTTAGCTGTGTGTAACTGCTGCTCCTACTCAAAGGAGCAGTGGGCAACATCTTATGATGGTGACCTTTTCTGTGCTCTGCAAGCAGTGTGTGTGTTTTGGAAATAGACACATGGCACTGTTATGCCTCCATTCCCTGTCTGGCTGTTCCAAATAAGGGTAGGATTTTGCCAAGTGCTTAGATTTGCATCAGATGTTTCTGGTGTTACTATATGCTCTGATACAGCTTGGTGTTGTACCTACTGGCAGTGCCAAAAATGTTAACAAAGGTATTTATTACATAAGGTTGCTTGCTTTTTCTTTTTCTTTCTTTCTGTCTTATCCAAGCAATAGAAAGTATGTTTTGGATCATTGTTCAGGATTAGACATAGGTTTCTAAGTTTTAGGACAGCTGAGGTTGAGTCTTTTGCAAAAGTAAAACAGTCATTATTTAGGGAGAAATCATTACAACTTCTAGCAGGTAATTGCATTGAGAAACATTAGCAGTTATTTTGGGAAGAATCACATGTCTACTCTCCCATTTAAAGTTGAGATTCTACAGCAGGAACCCTAATCCTAACAAAAAGAAAGAAAATGCAACTGAGGCAGGAAAAAAAAATACTATTTCAGGTTTAAATCTACAGAAGAAAGGAAGAAAGTGGTCTGTATGCTGCCTACAAATGTAGATAATTAGTTCATCCTTTCCCAACTACTTCATCTTTTAAATACTGTATTGCTGAGCTGTATAAATGTATAAATACTTGGTAAGAGCTAAATGCTTCTTACATGAAAACTAAATGTTGTGGCTATTCCCCTTATTTCAGAGAGTTTAGACTAAATATTACTATATGGTGTGTGGTTGCGTTCATGGGAAAGACAGAATTAAAGACCTACTTCCTTCTGCATAGACAGGATTGATCTTAATGCTGAAGACAGTGATAGAGAGGGAGGTTGGATATCATGCAAGCCAGCAAACCTTGCCCTTCTGGAAGTGTAGCATCCCAATTAAGGGACAAGTCTAGTCTACTCACTGGCTGGTGCATATTTATTTAGCTGCCTGCATGGAATATACATTTTTGAAAGTATTCTTGATAAACTTATTTCTCAGAATGTATCATTGTCCCAGCTATGGAGGAAGAAAAACAAAATGCAGTGCGTGTAGTTTAATTAGGCTGCAATTGTATTCACTTAACGTATCTGGGAGGGCATGGCAGTAAATCATAGAGTGCAGGTTGCTATTCTTTCCTTAATCATTTCCGCCTATTTGAGAGGGCTGCTGGCAGTCCTCTTCACCTTCCCAGACTGGTCCCAGCCCATCGCTCTGACTTGGTTCTAAGCACCTCGGTCTTGGTGCGGAAGTCTCTCCCAGCACCAATTGTCATACCTGGTGCCAAAGAAGAGGCTGAAGAAGACGCTTGCCAGTAAAAAGAAGGGTGCGGGGAACCAGGCGATACCCTCATCAGGCCTCCAATCCCCCAGGAGGTCCCTCGCCTCTGCGCGCTTTGAGCCCTGTAACAGGCCCTCCACTGACTTTGGGGAGCAGTAAAGGGCCTTGTCATCTGGCAGTGTGAACTATCCCAAAGGCCTTTCAAGCAGCGAAGGACCTCCTGACTATGCCCATACCGCCAACGCCCACGGAAGGAGGACCTCCACACCGGGTCTTGGCACTGACGCTATTAGAGAGCTCATCAAAGGGAAAACTTGTTTTGAGACTTACACAGTGATCCCTGTTTCCCAGGCATTGCTCACCGACGCGTAGATGGTCTCCCGACTAGAAACACCACTCGCTGGAGCTGCGCAGTAAGATTTTGGGTTCCCATCGTTGATCTCCGAGTGCCTGGCGCTGGTCAGCAGAGCATCACTACCGATCCCCGAAACGCCGCTGGTCTCCAGATTCCTGGCAAGGATCCCAGTAATTTTGACCCTGCTCTCCAAGTCCTCATAAAAAGCACAAGGACAAGAGCCAGTCCCAGGATGCCTGACGCTCAGGGCACCAGCAAATGCGTTACAGCACCGAAGGGCAATTGGTATCGGTGCCACTATGGTCTCCTGATAGTGGCTCCTCTGTCTCAGAAGAAGAGGAAGTGGTACGGCCAATGGGACAGCCCTTGACCCGGGCACCCGGCTTCTCTATGATGCCACCGATGGGGGCCTAGCCAGAGGGACAGTGGCCCCGACCATGGCAATACTGGAACCTGTGGGGGTTTCTCCCCAGTAGTCTGACACGCTTACTCAGTGGGAGGAACCTTGGTACTGAGATCTTCGGTGCCCCAAGGTATGGTATTGCACTTAGATGTGCAGTCTGACCAAGAAACGTCATCCACCTCAAGCCCAGGAGGAGCCACCCCAGCTAGGAGAGAGGATCCCAATTCGCCGCAGCTGCCAGCCTCTTCCTCATCCTCGTTTGATGAGGTGGTAGCAGGACCCTCCACTGCGGCCCTGCTGGATGATTTCAGATCTCATCAGGAACTGCTTAAAAGAGTAGCATCTAATCTGGGCCTTAAAATAGAAGAACTGAATGAGCCTGTCAATGAGCTCCTTGGGATCCTGGCAACAGCAGCTCCATCCAGGATGGCCCTCCCTATGCAAGAAGAGGTGGTGAAATTGGCCAAGACACTATGGCAAACTCCAGCCTCCTTGTCCCCCATGTTCAGGCAGGTGGAGAGGAAATACTATGTGCCAGCCAAGGAGTTTGAATATCAGTCTGCCCTCTCACCATGGCGAGAGTATGCCTCAGCCTGCTGGGTCACATGTCACCTTGTACTTACCTGGTACAACATGCCAGATTGCACCTCAGACCTCTCCAAATGTAGCTGGCGATGGTGTACTCCCTGTCCAGGCATTACCTGTACATGATACTTATGGTCCCTCTGTGGATACTTACCTCCCTGTCATGGTGGACAAGACTGCAATATATGCTTTCACGGGTACCTTTTGAGGCCCCGCAACTGACATTGGTTTTAGATGCCTCAGAATTAGGATAAGGGACCCTCAGGACCCAGCGCATCTGGATCGCACGAGAACTAGTGTTACATATCAGTGTCAGAGAGCTCAGTGCAATCTATCTGATCTGCATCATGTTCCCGCCACAGCACTCCAACACGGTAATCTAGATACTCACTGACAACATGGCCTTGATGTACTAGATCAACAGGCGGGGGGGGTTCCAGTCCTCAGAGTTATATCGGGAGGCCTTATGTCTATGGGACTTCTGTGTGACTTACAACATTCACCTGGAAGCAGTGCATTTCCTGGCAGTCAGGAACAATTAACAGACCGCCTCAGCAGCTCCTTTTGCCATCTGGAGGTGAGCAGTCAAATCTTCCAGAGGTGGGGTAATCCCCAAGTGGATCTCTTCGCCACCGGAGAGAACAAGAAGCAGTTCTGCTCTTGGCAGGAACTTGAAGATGGCTCACTGAAAAATGCCTTTCTCCTACTTTGGTCAGGGGATATCATGTACACTGTGCCACGAATACCACTGATCCACAAGGTCCTCATAGAGATGAAAAGATACAGAGTGAAATCATCCTGGTGGCCCTGGTGTGGCTACGACAACTTTGGCTAAGGATGTTGCTCGAACTATCAGCGACCTGCCTGCGGACACTCCCATTGTGACTGGATCTTCTCTCCCAGGATCATGGTCATCTGCGTCACCTGTACTTGACCTCCCTGCACCTGACACCATGGATGCTTCATGGCTAAATGGAGAAGAACAAGCCTGCTTGGCCCAAATCCAGCAGATTTTACTAGAGTAAAAAGATGTCCACCAGAATGTCCTACCTGGCCAAATGGAAGCACTTCACCTGCTGGGCAGATGATCACAGTACCTCCCCAACAGAGACTCCTATTCAGATGATCTTAGACTACTTGCTCCATTTGAAGCAAGAAGGATTGGCCTTCTCATCGATTAAGGTGCACCTAGCAGCCATATTGGTTTTTCACCTCCCTATTAGAGGAAGAACGATCTTCTTGCATGGGATGACCGCCAGTTACTTCAAGGGCCTGGAAAGGCTCTTCCCACTGGTATGGGGCCCAACTTCGCATTGGGATCTGAATCTGGTCATCTCCAGACTCACTGGGCCACCATTTGAGCCCTTAGCTTCGTGTTCCCTCATGCACCTGTCTTGGAAGGTGGCATTCCTGGTGGCCATTACATCAGTAGGGTGGGTCTCAGAGATTAAGGCCTTGACCTCACAGCCTCCTTATACAATCTTCTGTAAACACGAGGTTCAACTATGTCCATATCCAGTGTTTCTGCCGAAGGTGATTTCCCACTTCCATGTCAATTAGGACATCTTTCTACTGGTCTTCTTTCCAAAACCTCACAACTTCAGTGAGGAGAGACGTTTGCATACTCAAAACATCAGGAGAGCTCTAGCTTTCTACATTGAGAGAACCAAATCCTTCCATTGTTCCACGCAATTTTTCATTGCGATTGCTGAACAGATGAAAAGCTTACCATTGTCATAGCAGCGAATCTCGGCATGGATTACAACCTGTATTCCAGCTTGCTATGAACAGGCAGGAGCCTCGCTTCCAACATTCCTGATGGTGCACTTGACAAGAGCCCAGGCATCTTCAGCGGTCTTCCAGGCGCATGTCCAAATACAGGACATCTGTAGAGCTGCCACCAGGTCATCAGTACATACTTTTGTGTCCCACTGTGCCATCACACAGCAAGCTTGGGACGATGCTGGCTTCAGCAGAACAGTGTTACAAACCTCATGTTCATGAACTCCTTCCTGCCTCCAGGGATACTGCTGGTAAGTCACCTAATTGGGAATGGACATGAGCAAGCACTCAAAGAAGAAAGAGCAGTTACTTACGTTGTAACTGTTGTTCTTCGAGATGTGTTGCTCATGTCCATTTCACACCCACTCTCCTTCCCCTCAGTCAGAGATCTGGTAAGTAGGAACTGAAGGAGCGGAGGCAAGCAGAGCCTATTGTGGGCATATACGCGCACTGCTGCAGGGGGCGCTAGAGCCGGTCCTACAGGTACCATTAGGGAAAAAATTTCCAGCACACGTGCATGTGGTGCACACACACCTAATTGGGAACAAACATCTCGAACATCACATATCGAGCATCACATCTCGAACAACAGTTACAAGGTAAGTAACCGTTCTTTCCGACTACAGGGGGATCACACTTCTCAGCCTATGCCTATCCCGGGGTGTTGGAGAAGAGGCTACGCCCATTAGCTGAACCTTGGATTCAGGAGGAACAATGCGGTTTCTGTCTGTAACGTGGAACATCGGACCAGCTCTTTGCTCTCTCACAGATACTCAAGGGGTTGTGGGAGTTTGCTAGCCTAGTCTACCTTTGTTTTGTAGACCTGAAGAAGGCTTATGATCGCATTTCCCAAGTTGTCATGTGGGAAATGCTGCAGGAATATGAGGTGCTAGTGCCACTGCTGCATGCTATCCAGTCCCCCTATTTCCAGAGTAAGAGTTGTGTCCGCATTCTTGGCATTAAGTTGAGTTTGTTCAAGGTGCGTGTAGGACTCTGCCAAGGGTGTGTCCTGTCCTCACTCCTGTTTGTGATCTTAATGGACAGATATCAAGGCGCAGCCGAGTTGAGAGGTATATCCAGTATGGAGATTTGGAAGTGGCATCTCTGCAGATAATGTTGTCTTTGCTTCTTCAGACTGTGATCCCTAATGCACACTCGAATGCTTTGCTGCCGAGTGTGAAGCAGCTGGGATGAGAATCAGCATCTCCAAATTGGAGGTCATAGTTCTTTCCTGGAAGAAAGTGGAGTGTCCTTTCCAGGTGAAGGGGGAACAGCTGCCCTTAGTGGAGGAATTTAAGTATCTAGGAGTCTTGTTCGCAAGTGATGGTAAGCATGAGCTTGAGATTGACTAACACATTAGTCTGGCAGTGGCAGTGATCCAGGCGCTGTAGAGATCTGTGGTGGTGAAGCGGGAGCTAAGTTTTTGGACAGAGCTCTCTGTTTACAAATCAGTCTACATCCCCATCGTCATCTGTGGTCATGAACTTTGAGTAATGACCGAAAGGACGAGATCGCTGGTATAAGTGGCGGAAATGAGGTTTCTCCTCAGGATGGCTGGGCTGACTCTCTGAGATAGGCTAAGGGGCTTGGCTATTTGGGAGAGCCTCAGAGTAGAGCCACTACTCCTCCGGACCGAGAGGAGTCAGCTGAGGTTGTTTGGGCACCTGATAAGGATCCTCCTTGTAGGCTTCCTTTGGAACTATACCAGGCATGTCCCACTGGGAGGAGGCCCCAAGGCTGACCCAGGACATGCTGGAGGGATTATATCTCCTGGCTGGCCTGAGAATGCCTGGCAATCCCCCAGGAGGAGCTGGAACCTGTTGCGGAAGAAAGGGTAGTCTGGTCATCCTTACTTTCCATGCTGCCACTGGGACTCTCACCAGGAAAAGCAGCCTAAAGGAGAAGAAGAAGAAGAGACAAGCTTCGGACCTTCATGGAGCTCTTCCTCAGGTCTGGGAAAGATACCCAAAGCATCACAGCTAAAAATAAGATCGATCAGATCCTTTAGTATAAGTAGTTAATGCATATTCTGAGGGACCATTCATCTTCACCTTGAATGGTCCCTTATAACATGTGCTAACTACTTATGCTAAACTATCTGATCAATCTCGTTTTTAGCTGTGATACTCTGAGTACTCTTCCCAGACCTGAGGAAGAGCTTGATATAGCTCAAAAACTTCTCTCTCACCAATAGAAGTTGGTCCAATAATGATATTACCTTATTCCCTTTGTCTCACAAAAAGGGAGACATTTATTCTATCTGTTGTCTTTTGCATTTTGTGCAGTGTAGGTGAATAAAACTTGAACAAAACTGGCAGTAATGTAGAAAAAGAAGAGGAGGGGTAGTTCAACTCCCATATGACCCCGATGAATTTGGCCACTCCCCTATTCATAAACCCCCTTATGTTGTTGACCTGGAGGGTCTTCACAGCTCCCCGCCACACCCTGTGTTGCAGTGTGTCCAACTATACAATTTTTACTCCTGGAAAAAGTTCCAGGATCTCTCTCAAGTCCCTCTTAGCTCTAAGCATTAAGGCTACCCCTTTACATGTTCCCAAATCATTTCCACCAAAGCGCACTACAATTATATACGGTGCCCACAATGCGCGTGTGCATGCATGCACGCACACACACACACACACAGCTTAAGGTGTGGTGTGGTCATGTCTCTTGACCTCCTGTTTGCCAGTTTAGGACAACAGGAATGATGATGAATTACAAAAGTTAATTAAATTAGGCCCCAGTTCAACAAAGCAATTAAGTACATGCTGGGGTCCAACCCTATTCAGCAGAGCACTTAAGCACGCATGTGTTTAAATCTCATTGACTTGAATGAGACTTAAGCATGTGTTTAAATGCTTTGCTGAAGTGGGGACTTACAGTTGTAAGGTTATTACTTCCTTGTATTTTATAATGGTAGGTGGACATGCTCTAAATAATATGCTATCAAAGAGAGAGAGGAGTAATAGCTTTAGTTGTTCTGGTGAATGTTTCTTTTCTTCAGGGTAAAAGCATTTCAGCTTCCCATCTCTCCCAGCAGCATAATAGTTAATAATTTCAATATTACATTTTGTACAGAACTATTCACATTTTATAAACAAACTGCAACAAGTCTGTCTTTTGGCAGCATATGTTGTTGAGCTAATCTTTTATGGGATGTTTTTCAAGACTTTTGTTTCCCAGCTAGTTAGTGAGTTGTAGCGCTGGATAACAATTCTTTTTTAAAATGTTTGCTACTTTTGGAATTTTAAATAATTTATCAGCTTTTCTGCTTGTTTTTATACTTAAATTTCACATGCTATATATATTCAGTCTCAGGTGATTCATTGAGCATGTAAGGTGAATGTTATAAACTTCTTACCAGATTATTTGAGACACTGGTATGTGATACGTGGCACATGTAGTTCAAGCCAACTTTTCATTTACTGCAGAGCTTTTCCATATGTTTCCTGTTAGCAGCTTCATTCTCAAACCTCAAGTCTCCCCAGAAAGAAAAAACAAAAAAAACCCATGGATTTTTAAACCTTTCTGAACAAAACAAATGTCAAAAAACAATGAGTTATGTTTTCATTCATTTTAAGTAATTATTACTTTAAGTTATAACAAGCAAAGCACTACATAAATATATGTAAAAATTCCCACTCACCTATGCTTCTGTGTTTTCTTTTGCTTAATTGTGGTGAAGTGCTTTATATTTTTATATCTCTCTAAACAGTACATTGCATTTTCACGTACAATAAAGTATTCTTCAGTCTTTGGAACAGTGAGCCAGGCTGAATAAATCTTAAAAAAAACCAAAAACTCATTATATATATTTCAATTTGAAATTCCTACAGCTCTTCAGTTAAAACTTCTGTTTAGAATTCATACTTAGATTACAAAAGAGGAGCTTCTTTCTAATTATTTATAAAAGGATAAACTATAAGGATAACATTTGTGTAAATCACGGATAGGTACAAACATATCCAGAAACTTTGGAAAGGAAGAAAGATTAGGAAAATTAAGGACAAATGGTCATCACTCAAAACTTGTAATGAATACAGGACATCAAGACCCCACCACTCAAATTTAGTTTTCTGTGTATTTTTATTTAAAACGTGTTGTTACTTGATTATTATTAATACTAAGCTCTTCTATAACATTTTACATCACTAGATCACAAAGTTCTTTATAAAAGGGCCAATCAGTATCTTTATCCCCATTTTACTGATGGGGAAACTGAGACACAGAGGCAAAATGTGTTCTCGAGGTCACCCAGCAGGCTAATGGCAAAACTGGGAATATAATCCAGGTCTCCTAAATCCTGGTCCAGTACTGTAAAACTAGGCTACACTGTCCAATGAACCTAAAGCCTTTGTTTAAGTGATGTATGCTGCTTTGACTGCTACAGTACAGTTGATTTTGGGTTTTTTACTGCATTAACTGATTTTTCTTACTCTCCAGAGGAGCATGCTTTGTTTGATATACTGGGATTAGGCTGCCATCCTCTGGTAGAATTTTGGTAACTTGTGCTCGAAGGAATTAATAAATTTGGGGGTGGGGGGGGGGGGAAGAGCAAAGGAAAAAGATCTACAATCCTTTTATAAGGCTGTTTTAAGAGCACATGTAAACAATGTGTGCTACAAGAGAAATGTTATGTATTTTGGTGAATATGGGACCGAGGAGAATTGATTGATTGTCAGAAATACATTTAAATAAAAGGAAGAGATTACTATGTTTAAACAGACATCTGGCTGGCAGGGTCCAACAGAACAGCATCAATAGAAATAAGAAGGATTTACATCAGGCATGCTTCAGCTTTTTGACAGCGCTTATGCCTGTGGACAAACAAAGGCAGGGAGGCAGTTTCCTTCCTACTCTTTGTATATTTTTCTGCTTGGCTCCAAGATGCATTGCTGTAGGTGGGACTAATCACGAATTGGTTAATTTCAAACTGTTTTGTCAGTTAGCTGCTGAGCAGTTCATGGACTAGTAGTTGCTGATTAGAAGTGTGATACATAAAGGCAATGTTTTGCCCTCCACTCTCCAGGAATTATTACTGGATGTTTGTAGGTGTTTGACACTACTGAGTTTTGAGTTTGAGATTCTTCTTACGCTTGCAGAGATAAACAGATTATCATATAGAGGTTTGTAACAGAATGGAATAAGTCTGGGTATAATTTTGAGTTCCATTTTTTTTTTATTGTAACCTTCATGGGGTATTGTGATCTCCATTTGGTATCATGTGCTGAACTTGTGTCTAAACTTATCTAAGACAAGGTTATTATGGTGTATTTCAGTCAGCTACCATGCCCAGGAAAGGGGTTTGACATCTCGTTGAAGTAGGGCTGGGCATTTGACCTATCCAAAAATAATCAGTTAATTGATTGGTCACATATTGGTCAAATATTTTAAAATAATATCAAAATGATCAAATATTTTATAGCAGTAATTTATTACAACAGTAACAAAAAAGAGTAAGACTTCATGATCTTCAATAGGCTTAGCTTTATATAGATACTTATACCTAATTACAAAAATCAGGTTACTTAACTGAGTTACTTTAACTCATAAGTATGTGAAACACAATGAAATAAACTTCTATAAAATGCAATAATAACAATAATTATTCCTTAATAATCATGGAATCATAAAAATATAGGGCAGGAAAGAACCTTGAGCAATCATCTAGTCCATCCCTTGCACTGAGGTAGGACCAAGTATACCTAGACCATCCCTGACAAGTGTTTGTCTAAAAATGGCTTTCTATTCTGAACTGTATAAGGCCATGAAAATATTAGAAGCTGAAGACTTACACTCTCTGTCATCTGATGAGAAATGGCATTGTTTCAAGTCATCAATGCTGATCCCTGCTAACTCAGTGCATGGGCCTCAGCACTTCAGCCATTGATCAATGATGAGATGCTCAGAGCAGTTGGAGCTAGCAATGAAGTTAGTTATTTGACTCTGAACAGTTACGAAAGAAAAATGAAATTAAACAGAAATATAACAAGCACGTAGCAACAATAAAAGAAAATGTTATGCATCTGACGAAGTGGGTTTCTGCACACGTAAGCTTATGCCCAAATAAATGTTAGTTTTTAAGGTGCCAAAGAACTCTCGTATTTTTTATAAAAGAAAAGTAATTTGTAAATGCACTTATGGTAGGTAATCAGCAGGACAACTATTCAAGCACCTTAATGGTGTATATCTTTTCTCTTTGTGTTGAGGGAGGAGATTTAATGACTGTGAACCATCCTTTCCCTCCACCGAGTTAATTTCTGTAAGTTTTTTTTAGTCAGTTTATATCAGGGGTCCCCAAATTATGGCCCGCGGGCTGCATCTGGCCCACTGACACATTTTGGCTGGCCCATTCCACCCTCCCAGCTCCACCTCTTCCCCCACCCCTCTCCCACATGGGCCCAGCGCACTGCTCTGAGCCCCAAGCAGAGCCACGTGGTGGCCATTCCTCCTCCCAGCCTTGCCCCCGCCCCGTGATGTGAGCCAGCCACCCCGGCCCACCATAAGAACAAGACTGAGTGGTGTGGCCCTCACAGCTGGAAGTTTGGGGACTCCTGTAAATTGTAAACTCTTCGGGACAGGGACTATGTCATTTAACTTGTTTAATGTGGTTTGTAAACCACGATGTACAATAATGGCCTGGTATACAAATAAAGATATACGTTCCTACAAAGTTTGTTCTAGAAGATTTCAGTCGATCAAGATCCTCAATTTTCAGTTTAGTTCACCTTTTTTCTCAACAGGTAGCATTAGTATGGAGTAAAGTGAGTTATCAAGACATTGAAATAGGCTTGCTAACAGATTGCATCATGATGCAATCAGAAAGGTAGGCCACCAACTATATCAGGGCATTCTTGCTAGAATATTGACAATATTTGACTGTGGTCAAATAATAGGCGGTCAGTTGACATTATTTGACTGGCAGTATTAACAACTTGCCAAGACTGCATTGAAGGATAATCTCTGGGAAGCCATGAAGACAACAGTCCCAGGCCATTGTTTTTGATCATCTCTGAACAGCCAGTCCATCCTTGTGGAATGATAGGCCCTCTGCACAGAAGGCTGACAGATGCAAAGAGCTGGATTTTTTCAAGCTGATCACATGGTTAAAGGGAAAGAGACTATATTTAAGTATGGGATGTTTCTTTGAGAAGTGGAGGTCATCTATCACTGCATGCAAGAAGAATAGGCTGAGAGAAAGAAGTCTGGATAGACTCTGCCTCATTGATGGGACCTCACGCTCACAGATGAGGTGACATTAGACTGGACGGAGGGTGTGCATCTCAGGAACTGCTATTGTTTTGCAATGATATGTAACTCTCTAGTGATTTTTCAGAATACAGTGACTATGGTTAAGAAAGTCCTTTGCTAAGCTTACGTTCCTTTCTTTCCTTTCACATTCTCAAAGGGGTTCAACCAGAAGCCAGTGTTCATGGCTAGATGGAACTCGGAGGGGGGCGGGGGGGAGGTGCAGAAGCAACTAGTGGGCTTGGGAGGTCAGAAGTACTGGTTCTAGGGGTTTTGGACAATGGGACTGTGGAGTCCCATATCCCAAAGAATGGCTCATACATGAGCTTGAGCCTGGGCTGCGAGTGTGCCCTAGAGACCTAGAGCTAGGAACACTGACTAGATTCAGCCCAGACCCAATTGGCTTTAGATGTATATGAGACTCAACATTTGGATCTATTCACAGCAGACTGGTGACTGTCTAGAGGGGGACTAGGCCAGGTTGTAACGGGAGTCAGGGATTTTTTTTCCTTGCAGCATTTTGTTTTGATTGAGAGAAATTCACCTTCCTCTGGTACATATGAGTAGAGCTTAATAATCAAGATTTACCTGGAATATGGCTAATTGTTAGCAGCAATAGCCACTTGCTGTAGAACTGGTTAGCAGCTATTGATTTTATTGGTTCACTGTTGAACCTTGTTTGAGGTGGGCTTTCTGCTAACAATGGGAAACATAGGAATTCTGATACTAGTTCATTCAGATCTATGTTCCCTCTGGTCAAGTATCCTGTCTCTGCGAGTGTCCAGTGTCAGATACTTAAGAGAAAGTTGCAGAGAAACTTGCATAAACAGCTGTGGGATAATCTACCCTCTACATTATGTCTTCTCCTCATCCCAATAGTTACTTTAGTATAAAATAAAAGATTTGGTGTACTCCCTGAAGTTTGAGGTTTAATATTGCTTCCACAATTTGTTAACATTAACTCTTACAATTATGGATATTCCTGTAATCCATGTAAATGTCCATTTTCTTATTGAATCCTGCTAAGCTTTGGGCCTCCCAGCATCCTCTAGTAATGAGTTCTACATATTAATTATGCCTTATGTGAAAAAGTATTTCCTTTTGTGTGTTTTGAATTTGCTACCGTTTAACTTCACTGACTGTCCTCTTGTTCTTGTGAGACAGGGAGAAAAGAAACTCCTCATCTACCTTCTCTGTACCATTTATTATTATATGTGAGGCTGCCTATTATTAAGGCTGCCTAACACATCTCATTATAGGACTCTGGTTTCAGTTGCTTATAATATTGCAAAACTGTAACTGCTTGGGCTGAAATTTCCCATGCTGGGTGTCTGCTTCGAGCTAATATTTTTAAATTTTCAGCTAAAACATTCAGCTGTTTCATGGAACAAAGATAGGGGAAAAAGGTTATTTTGCCCATGTTAGAGTGACCTTTTAATTGAAAAGGTGTAGACCCTTATATTTTGGAGCAGGGACTTGTAATTTGGTGCGAGGGCACCCTTTTAGTTAAGGATGTGCACTTTGCTATCCCCATGAAAATCTACTCCGATTTTCCCAAGTTGTAAGCCTTTGAAAAATCAGAGTTAGTACATGCTCAGCAGAGACTTCTTAGAGTTTAACACTAAAACCTCTGAAGATTCTGTCCGTACTAGGCATACTCCAGCCCAGGGCTGAGCAGGGCTTTCCCTGTATTTACAGCTCTTCATTGCTATAGGACACTCAAGAACTGGATCAGGGAACCGGAACAGGAAGCAGGGAAACTCTCCTGTGGTCTAAATATCGCTTCTGCTGGGCCCAAGTAGCATGGGGGAGGTAGCTGCCTGATTTCATATTCAGAGGGGACAAGGAACAGGAGAAGTAGATTGGAGCAAAGAGCCTGGGACATGAAGCTGGTATAGAGAAGGGAAACTGGGAGTTGTCATGTAGGGGAGACTGGGACTGTGATTTGAGGAGGATAATGGGGGGCCTGTGATCTGGGGGCACAGGGAGACTGAGATTGGGTGAGGAGCGGCGGGTTGGAAACTAGGGCTGCCTGGGCAAGATGACAGGAACTGGGAACCAGTGGGGCAAGGGAGAATGGATGTGGGGAGAGCAGAGACAGATCTGATGAAAAATCAAAGTGGAGGTGAGAACTGGGACTTGCTGGGCATGGAGACTGGGATGAGGATCCAGGGGTAGGGAAGACAGAGAACTCTGACAGAGGCACGTTGGAGGGCATTGGTCAGAAGGGGGAAAGCTTATAGTAGGGGGAATAGGCAGAAGAGTCTGTGCCTGCTAGCCACACTCCTCTCGGTAGCCTGGAATAGAATCCAAGGTTTCTGAGTCTCTCGGCTCCTCTGATGACAGAAATTACCTGTGAAACCCTCAGGGAAAGTGTTTCATCCCACTCTAGTGCTGACCCACATGGAAGATGACAACATAATTACTTGGACAGCTCAAGTAGCATTAGTCTGTGAAGATGAACCATGTAGGTGTCAATATGATGCCATATGATGAAATTTGTGGGTTTTTTCAGTTTGCTTTTTTAGCAGCCTAGGAAATTGCACACAAAAGCTATGTTAATACAACATTATTGACATTGCAAAGTCAAGCTTTCAGAGTTAGGAAATTCTAGAAGTAAAGTTGCCTGTGCAAGCTTAATACAGCCCCCTTATGTGTATGCATTATGATACAGTGTTTAATTACGTAATCACACTATTTTTTAAAATATAAGTCTGTTATGTGCCTGATTCATTGGGTGAAATTCTGCTGCCTGTGTTATGCATGAGCTCCGACTAGTTTGATCATAATGGTCCCTTCTGGCTTTAAAATCTATTAATGTAATTCAGCTGTGTTTCTGTACATGTTTGATTCTATTTTGAACAATATTCTAAGAAAGCTGTTTAATTGGGTTTTCTACTTTAATCTATTTTAGTATTTTTATAACCTGTAGTGATACCTAAGTGCTTTAAATGGTGCCACATTTAATTACGCTTAGTGACAGCAGCAAAAGTTTTAAGCACCATCACCTTGTACTAATTGGAGAGAGAATAATATACATAATACATTAATTCCACCTAAACTCTTATCCACTTATCTTTCACACTTGTATCTTAAATTGTCATCATTCCTGTAAGTCTTATATATGAAGTAATCTTAGTCATGTTCATTTAGGAAGGGTTAGCATGACCCTTAGTTATGTTCATTTAGGAGAGGTTAGTGAAATCACTAAAACTCTGGTGGCCCCTATATGAGAGAGCTAAGAGAAGGGAAGGAGAAGGCCTGCTCTCTCCTTCTGCTTCTGCAACTACTCCAGTTCCTTATTCCTTCCCTTACTCCTGCCAGCTCTGGCTCCTTCGAAGCATCTCTTAAATGGAATGAGTTAGCTACTCCCCTACTGCTCATGGCACTTGACTGGTTTCTCACTGGTTTCTCACTCTCGGAGTGCACAACAGATGAGAGTGGTGTGGAAAGACTAAGTGCTGAAGCCACACCCACAAACCATTTGTCAGCACCCACCTACTTCACCACTCCAAACAGCAGCTTCCACTTCTACTATCCCAAGCCCAACAGGACCTGTTTCCAGAAGTTCTTCCGATTATTCCCCACTGAAAACTAGCCAGAATTTCTTGCTTTGCCCATATTCCACAAACTTTTCTGATCACAAAAATTGTGAAATACAACCAGAAAAGACTGGGGGTTGAGGTCAAAATAAAAAATTGTGCTGAATGGAGAATGTTTAGAAGACTTTATGTAAAGACTTTCAGAGAACAAAGCACCTTTTAGAGTATCATCTCAGATAAAAAAGTCGTGGAGAGGGCTGTTGAATTTCCTTGTAGTATTGCTTGCCTACAGTACCTCTCTTCATCATTTTTCCACTAGAACTTCAAATAAAGAAAACAAACTTGGTGATTTAGTAAAAGAAAAGGTAGCATTGAATGATCTTCAATATGTGCAGAATTAAAACAAAGAATAAGTACAAGAAAAACGTTAAAAATGTTATAAAAGTTTACTTTGAGATACCTTCAGAGATTATACATATCAATATTTATAATTGTGTACTGGGACTACATAGGTTGCAAAAATAATATTTAAGAAAATAATAAACTGAGTGGTAAATGATGTTCTATATGGCATCAATATTCCACTAAGACAGGATAGACCAAAGCATGACAAAATAACTTGGTTTCAATCCAACATTTTTATTAAAAGACATACATTTCAGGGTATTCTTTAAGTTCATTTAACTTATGATGAATACCAGTAACAAATATACACTAAATAGATATATAAAATATCCATTTTATACAGTACTGTCAGCATTGCATATTTTACATGTTATCCTACATAAGCAGTTATGTCCATTACATTTCCATTATATGCTGCTTGTGTTCAGCAATGTTGGGGTATTTTTAGTTTACAAATTACTATCAGTGTGGTTTATGTAATGTCAAAAATGTAAAAGAATCATATTTAAAATAAAGACTATGATTGCAGTTTATATAGATAAAATGTTACTATTTTTGTGCTGCCCTACAGAGGTTTTTAATAACAGCACCTAATAAGCTTGAAGCATATGATAAATTTTGAATGCTACTTTTTAGTATTTAGAGTGCATACAATTACATTGGTGGCAAAACATTGATGGACATAAATAGTTGCAAGAATAAATGCTCAAAGGTTAAGAGTTTTTAAGGTCTTAATTTTAAGGTATCAAAACCAGTTTCATTTAACTAAAAAGACTAAATATAATCAGGTTTAGTGACATTAGAAGAACTAGATCAACATCAAATTTTAAATACCATACCTTTATGTTGCTCTTGGCCAATTTATTTTACCAATGATAAATCTGTCAAACTGATTTATCATTGAAAGCCGATATTATATTTTGTTCGCAATGTTTTTATGCATTCTATATACACTTTTTTAAATAAAATATTTTCAGTACTGAAAAAAGGTCATTATAGAAAAGGTTTTGGTTTTTTTACTTAATGCTTTTCATTGCTTCTGTAAAGGGGAAAAAAAAACCTGTAAATTTAAGTAAGCAATTTAAAATCTGTAATAGGAAACGTCAAAATACAGCGTCCAGTTCAGTTTCCAAGAGTCCTCCTTTCCTTGAAAATCAAGATTTTTGCATAATTTACTCAAAAATGTAAGCTTAACATTATCAAATAAAACAAAGGACTGTTACGGTATATTGTGTTCCTAATTTACAGTCTCTAAATTAGAGTAGATATTTTGTAAACTGGTTAAATGGTGTAAAATTGCCCTTTTACAACAGATTTCAAGTATTATAAAACCAGCAAAATAACATGTCTATTTAAAGTTAGTTTTGGAATATGGAAACTTCTGTATCACTTTCAGAAATTCCCAAGCTGCACACTATTTCTGCCTAAAATACAACGGAATGTTGCAGGTTGAATTTCCCAGTATTTCACAGGATTGTTGAATAAACTAATGCCACTATATAATGTCTTCTTTATGTTTCCTCCTGTTGCACAGAAATCATTCACTCCCACTTTTGCAATATTATTAGAGTGAAGGAAGACAACCTGTAGGAATAAGAATGAGAAACTGACTGTGATAAAATCTAGTAGGTAAAGTGGGAAAAATGTGCTGATGTCACTGAAAAAAAAATATAATTTGGAATTTCTGTCGAGCAGTTGGATTTAAGTTCCTTAGGTATCAAGAGTTCAAGGTCAATTTTTCCATGGTTTTGCAAAATTGTCAGATTTCATTTATTATCCTGTTATCACAGTGTTTTTTTACTATATTCTTAATATACCAATATACCTTTTCCTTTAATGTGTGCATTCACTAGTATATATATTGTATTAACGGTAACCAGTGTAGAGACTTAGGGCAGGTCTACACCAGAAAAAGTATAGCTATATCAGCAAACCCTCCTAGTATAAATGCAGCTTATACTGACCAAAAAAAAAGTGTTTTTGATGGAGTGCTAAAGTGAGACTGGGAGTGGCTAGACCACTACAAAAAATAATGTTCCCTCTTTTGATATTCACACCACCTCATCAACTGTTGTGAATGGCCTCATCCACCCTGAT
This sequence comes from Emydura macquarii macquarii, assembly GCF_026122565.2. NCBI lineage: Eukaryota > Metazoa > Chordata > Testudines > Chelidae > Emydura > Emydura macquarii. The sequence goes on along the minus strand of NW_027132983.1, from coordinate 3,858,450 downwards.
TGAATTTACCTCCTTAACACTTGCCCTCCTCACTGTGATGTAACTCACCCATCCTTGCATGTGTATAGATACCTACCAAATTGAAGTTTCCACTTCATGCATCCGACGAAGTAGGTTTTTTCCCATGAAAGCCTTTGCCCAAATAAATGTGTTAGTCATTAAGGTGCCACAGGACTCTCGCTGTTTTTTTAGAATAGGAATATCTTATTTCAAATTAGCATATAAGAAAATTAAACTAATTCGTAATAGGGAATTCTTATTTTGGGTTAAGAAAATCCACTCAGGGAGTTAATCAGGAATAGCTATTCCACTTTACATTCATACCCTACTGTAATCTAAATGAACTTCTCTGTATAGACAAACTCTAACTCATTTTAATACCATGAAAGCTCAAGATTTGCAAATATTCTTAATTATTTGAGCATCATATAGCACATGAACAGGGTTCATGACATTTTGTACAGTGCTTTGCTGCATTAAGGAAAAAGAAATCCAATTTAGCAATATAAATATAGTGTCATCTAACTTGCCACTTGGATGCCAGCATTTATAGGATGGCAAAAATGTGAAGATGTGCAACTTTCTCTTAATGTAACATATTTGGGCATATGTGTGTGCTACATTTTCTTTAAAGAGTAACCTTATATTCACAGTAGATAGAAATACATTTATTAGAGCTAATATTGTTATATTAATTTCAGCAACATCTATCCTTTAATTAACTAACAATTAAAATGCATAGCTCGTCTATACATTAGAGAACATAATGTTAAGAAACCTGCTCTAAAACAGTATTCATAATTGTACTATAACCATGATTTAAGAAAACAGGAAATAAATTTCAGTATTCATGGACAAAAAAAATCTGTTTTTTTTTTTTTTTTATTTTAATGTAAATTATTTTTTCTTTTTAAAAAAACCTATTTAAAATTAAATTTGAAATGATGACATCTTATATACATGCTTGCTACCAAAGTTTTACAGAAAGTAAAACCACTGAATTGGTGGAAGTCACTGGTTAAGGTCCTGGAACCAGTTTGTGGAAGTACTGAGCCAACTTTTGATATATTTTCTTCATTTCAATTTATTTAACTAGTTCATTTCAGCAAATAGTTCATTCAAAGTTAAGAGACTGATTGGGAGTTGAAAACACAGGAAGGCTTATTTTCCTCTTCTTTTAAGAATAAAAACTGGATGTGAGCAGATGAGATCTATTAGTTGTAAAATCTTGAAGGAAATGGTTACCAGAAACAATCAGTTCAGTTCATTGCTTTACAGATAACACTTCCTTTGTTTAATAAATAAGCTAGTTTTAAATACAGAACATGTTTTGAAAAACTTCTCTTCTGATGTATCCAGCACATTTAAAGTAGTTAAATATAACTAATAATTAAAAACATTAAATTATGTCTTTGTGCATTTTCAGTTACATTTCAATTTTCATGTAAATGGAGCTATTTCCATTGCAAATAAAAAAAAATCATCTAGTAAATAAATGCTTTATTTGCCATTTTCTTACATAGCAAAAAATGCAAAATATTAATAATCTGAAAAACTATTTAAGCAATGTAATTGGTAAAATAAATGTGTATAGACATAGTGTAGTCTCCTAGCTAGCAAAAAGAAGTATCAAATTTAGTGTGAAACCTATATTTTGTTGCAAACCAACATTTTAATTGTTTTCAATCAATTAGGGTCAACCTTTCCTCAGAAAAAGAACAAAAAGGTACAAATGTAAATCAAGATTAAAACTGCTTTGATTTAAATCAGTCCACCCTGCAAAAAACTTTCACACAGAGTTAACCTTGTTCCTTTCCCGAACATCTACTTCAGTGACACTCAAAATTTTGGGAACCATGAAATGAAAAGTTAAGCTGGCTAACTGATAAGTCTCAAAATGTAATTGTAAACAGAATCATCAGTGAATGGGTGTGTTTTCTAGTGGTGTCCTGCGGAGATCGGTTCTTGGCCTTACACTATTTAACATTTTTATTGATGACCTGGAATAAAATAATAAAATAATCAGTAATATAGTTCAGCAAAGGACACAAAAATTGGGAGCATGGTAAATAATGAATAGGACAGTTCAATGATTCAGAATTATCTGGATCATTTGATAAGCTGGGCAGAAGCAAACAGTATGTGTTTTAATACAGCTAAATGTTCATTTATAGATCTAGGAACAAAGAATGAAGTCCATGCTTAGACAATGGGGGACTCTATCCTGGGAAGCAATGACTCCCAAAAAGATTTGTGCTTCATGGTAGGTAATCAGCTGAACATGAGCATTCAATGTCTCTCTTTGGCTAACAGGATCATGCTATTATTGGATGCGTAAACAGGGGAATCTTGAGTAGGCGTAGAGAGGTTATTTCACCTCTCTATTTGGCACTGGTGCTACTGCTGGTGGAATACTTTGTCCAGGTCTGGTGTCAATTCAAGAAGGATGTTGATAAGAGGGTTCAGAGAAGAGTCCAGGATCATGATTGAAGGATTAGAAAACATGCTTTAAAGTGATAAATTCAAGGAGCTCAATATTCTTAGCTTAACAAAAAGAAGAGAAGGTGTAAATGGGGTCTACAAACCCCATCCTGAGCATAGATGGAGTGGGATGGGGAGGCAGTAGAGTCTCTCTTGTTTACAAGCAAGGAGCTTGATAACAACTCCACGCAGCTGCTAGAGCTGCATATCATAGAGGCAGGCAACCACAGCTGCAACCAATAGAGGAAACAAGACCTGCTATAAAAGGGGAGAGTACGGATAGGGAAAAGGAGGCAGAAAGGTCTGGGAAAGCAAAGTGATGATAGCCCTGCACCAGACTGCCTCCAAGAAAACTGCCAGGAGACAGAAGGAGATTGCAAGCCCAAAAAGTGAGGGCTAACAGGTTTAATTGGAGGTGAGGGTCCAGGAACTAACCTGACTAAGAGCAAACTAAAGGGTGTCAGGAGAAGCTGAGGCAGTGCCCAATAGGCAGTGACAGAATGTTAAGGGGTGACTTGATTACTGTCTACACAGACCTACATGGGGAACAAATATTTTAAAATACGATTTTCAATCTAGCAGAGAAAAGTGTAACATGATTCAATGGGTGGAAGCTGAAGCTAAACAAATTAAGACTGGAAATAAGATGTATATTTTTAACAATGAGAATAATTAACCATTGGAACAATTTACCAAGGGTTGTGATGGATCACTGACAATTTTAAAATCAAGATTGGCTGTTTTCCTAAAAGATACGATCTAGAAATTATTTTGGGGAAGTTCAATGGCCTGTGTTATACAGGAGGTCAGACTATATGATCACAATGGTCCTTTCTGGCCTTGGAATCTAAAATTCTATGAAAAGCTATTTCAACCATAAATTTCTGACAACCAGGAAATACAGATTTAAGATGCACACGGATGCAACCTTAACTCTGCCCCCATGGGACAGGCAATAGCTACTGGAAGTTATCTGCATGCAGTCTAGCTGCCTTCACTGTGTTAGCTGTAGCTGTATTGAATAGTGGAGGATTTAACTGGAGCAGCTTTACCGAGCTGCCATTATGGTGTATGAGGAGATCTGAGAGGGCTCTGGTCCCGTGTGTGTTCTGTGTGTTCCATTTGTGCAATGAAATGAAAGAGGTCAATGTATATATTGAGGGATTTAGTATTCCTTATTTCAAAATAGTTCTGTAGGTTGTGTTAGTAGTGGTATACAGGAGTCTTCTTACCATGGGGGTTGTCAGCAGTCATGTATGATAGGAGAGTTGTCTGTGGGTTTAATGATGGGTAAGTGAAAGGATAGTGTTAGATGGAATCCTGTGGAGGAGAGCAAAAGGATTGTAAAAAAGAAGTAAGGGGATTGTAGAATGTATCAAACATGTGGGTTTTCTGGAGAGTAGATTTAGTGTGTGTGTGGACTGAGCGTAGGTAGGTCCCGTTCAGTACAGCTCACCTAAACCCAAGTTTTGCCTTAGTAAAGAGAAGGCATTACCCTCTTTGCTACATTTGTCATGTCATGTACTCTACTCTCTGCAAAGGCAGAGTGTGTTATGGGCATATTGGATCAAAGAGGGCAGGATTAGGGTTGCGTTGGTATGTCCTTGAAGGGTACATCTTCACTGACTGTGGCAAATTCGCCACTATCAGATCAATTGAGCGGTCAATGAAGACCCGCTCAATTGATTCAGAAGTTAATGCGTTAAAACCATCCCGTCAGGTGGCGCAGTGCAGTGAAGACACTGCGTAGAAGAGGAGTTATGAAGTCGATGGGAGTTACACAGGCTACTTTGTGTAGCTCCTTGCGTAACTCTTGTGTAACTCCCTTCGACTGCTGCTGAATTTGAAGGTAAGTGTAGACCAGGCCTATATCTCCTGTTTTTCAGAAGTTTGTTTGAAATACCTTTACTCTTCATTTCTTGGTTTTCAGAGGTAGGTTTGTCACTAAACTCGATGTTCTGGAAGAGCATGAGATATCACAAGGGAACCTTAACTGTGCGTTAAATTTCTTGTCAGTGAATTTCCTAGTTTTTTAAGAGAAAGAGAAATGTTTGTGTTAGTAGTTAGTGGTCATTTATGTAGTTGTATCATGTACATTTACAGCTGATATGGAACTGTAGCTGGCCTAACTCTTAAATAACACACTATACATAATTATCCTCATTTTACAGATGGGGAAACTGAGACAGAGAGAGGTTAAGTGACTTGCCTAGATCATCCAGCAGGCCTCTGGCAGAGCCAGAAATAGTCTTAGTCCAGTGGTCTCTCCACTAGGCTGCAAGGTTGCTATGTGATTCCTAACTGTTCCTCCTCCCTTCTGTATGGTAGAATGGGAATATTGGTCATACTTTGAAAGGTTTGGAGTGTGTGTAGTTGCTGAGAGGGTCAGTGAGAAAAATCACAGCCAAAACATTGGTATTTTTATTACATGATAGTTATTGTAACTTTAAGCATGTGAGAGAAGACTGGTATTTCTCATTCTCCACTCCACCACCATTTCTGCAACATAGCCCGTTGCCCAACGTATCCAGCTCACCCTCCCCTTCCCATCCCAATAAGTCATTGGCACTTTAGAAGTCATAAGCACATAAAAAGTTGCTCTGCTTTCGCATATATTACATTCACAAATCAAGGATGATTTTAAAACTGGGGTTTGTTAACATTAATATCCAAAAAAAACAAACAAACTCCGCTTGCACAAGGCCCACAGTAGCTCAGTCTCACTAGAGCACTCCAACAACCCTCCTACAACCACTTTATCTCCCCACTCTCTGTTTCCTTTTACCTCTTCATAAGAATGGCCATACTGGGTCAGACCAATGGTCCATCTAGCCAAGTATCCTGTCTTCCAACAGTGGCCAGTGCCAGATGCTTCAGAATGAATAGAACAGGTAATCATCAAGTAAAATCATCTTCAGCAGACCTCCAAATCTTGAAAGGGTCAGGGCACAACCGTAAAGGGACGGGGCAGATAATTATAACCCTCACAGTAAATATAATACTGACATTCTCTTATGAGTGCTGCATGTACACATATCATGGGCAGAAGCTTATTGGAGGATTGCATGCTGCCTTGGTTATGTAGCCTGAGCTGTACACCTTGCCAGAGCCTGAGCCCCAACAACGAGGCCCTCAGCCAGACTCCCTGTCCCTACTTCGGCCAGGATTACCCAGCCATGCCCATGGTCCACCCAGTAAGCCTCCACCCCCAAGCTAGGCTCCCCAGATTCCAGCTCAATAAGAACAAGAACAAGAAGAGGGAACAAGAAGAGGGGCTCATACACTCCCAGAGGGGTAGATCCCAGCACATCCACAGAGTGGAGGGAAAGGGATTCAGCTCTACCCCAGAAGGGCACACCCCTCGTATCCCAATTGGGGACAGGGAAAGGGGTTCAGACACATGTGAGGGGCAGGGCCCATACAGATCCTAGCACGCACGGGGAGGGGGAGAATGTCTCCTCCTCATCTCCCAGAAAGCATTCACATGTACTTTTTGTCAAACATAGTTTGGGCGCTGTTGAAGTATCTTCTCTATTCAGATTACATTTCCCCCAAAATAAAAAAAAAATGACTTGAAACATTTTCATTTCATTTTCAGGTTTCTGCCAAGGGTATAGTTTGAAGTTACAGTGCCTGGATGTAACTCAGGTGCAATTGCCATAACATGTCCCCCTGAGCCACCATGGTCTTGTTGAAAGTCTTTCACCAGAAACCTTCTTACATATTCTGTCTGCACACGCACAGTGTAATCAGTTTGAGTTAGGCTCATGAATCATGAGAGTTAGGCTCAAGCCTATCAGTAGAGTTTAACTCTGTTGAATAATATTTTTAATATTGATTTCCTAGAGAAGTAGTGTGAGCCACTTGCTGGGGTAAATATCCAGTGATTGAGACACTTTGGAGAATGATCTATCTGACCCATGGTTTGACCACCAGTGTGCTCAAAAAAGTTGGTGGAATCTGTCAGGCTTAAGAAATGCTATTTTTGGGTGGAGGTCGGGGCAGGGCTTTATCTCATGAACCCCTTGGATCATTAGCCCTACCCAGACCCTCATGAGGCACACCAAATTTCAAACAATCCTAGTTAGCATGTAGCTCTTAGAGCACTTAGAAGAGTCGTTTATATTGAACAGGTTTCTCCACCCTAATTAGACTGGATGTGGCATTCCCCTGTACTGTGCATGTCTCTACTAAGAGCAGTTCATTTACACCATATGACATATTACTCTAAATGTTTTGCCTGATGAGCAGATTTGGATCTTTCCTGGTTTTTTTTTTTTTCATGTTTCTGGTAAACATAGCCTAAGTTAAACAAACAACCTTAACAAAGGGAAACAAAAACATCAGTGATCTGAGGTATCTGACTTACTAGACTTCACTGGGATGATTTAAAAAAAATAATTCTAGTGATTATTTTACAGTCTAATATCTCATGCTAGCTATCAGGGCTAGAAACAAATACTGTGTACTGTTGGAAAGCTTAGATTATTGGATTTGCAGTAGAATAAAATCATGGATATAGCAGATTGTGAAATATTAGACCTTCGAGTTGCATCATGCTGATCACCATCTTGCCTTTCTCCTCATACTGTATTGCAAATAAAAGAATTTTGGATTCTGCTCACTGTTCTAACTTTGGCATGTTCCTAAATACCAAACCTTAAATCTGCATAATTCATTTTACCTTTCTTTCCCTGACTGCACTTCAGTTTCAACTTGATTTTAATAGGTAAGCTCATAAATTTATAGGTTTGGAGATAAATGCTTTTCAACATGGGGATGAAAATATTTCAGTCCCAGCCTATGTCTGTGTACAAGCCTCTGTTACAAATTTATTTATTTCCTGTTTGCCCGATTTTGGTGGTCCACTGCTCAATTGGCTTCCTAGATATTATTTTACTAACCAAAATACCTTTTGGGCTATTTTTTCAGAGAATTCCTTGTGTTGAATGATTCTGGTACTTGCACTTGGTTATCCTTTCAAACACATACATTATTTCCCATTTTTCTGTTGTAAGAACAGTATCCAAGATACCCAATTGTTAGAGTAATTATGTGCCATATTGTTCCCTAAGCAGTATAACAAAACAAAACAAAAATAAAACCATCCACTGAGAATAGTCTATTACCTGTAGATATTTCAGATCAGGTAGTCCAGGAGGAACCTTTTTCAGTTTGTTGTTTTCTAGATGTATTTCTCGTACTTTTGGTATACTGGAAAAACTTCCATTTTCCACATCTTTGATTTTATTGTTGCCCAGTCCCAGCCTAGAAATAAAACAAGAAAACTTAACTGCTGATGCATGGAGATTTATAAAAGCATTGCTGAGCATCCCTTTCAATCAAGCTTTGCATGCAGGAGTTTACATGGGAAAACTAAAATCAGAAAAGGAAAAAATGTTAATTTTGATACAAAATAAATCAGCATGGGTCTATAGGACTAATCTGGAACAGAATATTTGCCCAATTTAACTCCACTTAAAGGGTAATACTTGATCAATTGTATGATAGTTATCCAGTTGGTATGCAATAGTTATTCTATCAGGAGCAAACATTAAAACCAAAAAAATATTAACAGCGTTTGATTGTATAAATAAATTATACTCTTTAAACAAGTAGTATATCCAGTCAATACATTTATGCACAATGAAAAGTAGTATTTTTTTATTGTTAGAATATATAAACAGTAGCATGAAAAAGTAAAATTTTTAAAGAGGTAAATTTAATTATTTATAGCTTAGTGTAACCCTTCACATCCCCAAAGTTCTGAGAGGTAGTTACTGTACCTTGCTTTTATTTTCTACTTCCAGATTTCCTCTTCACATAAATTGTCACTCACACTTTAACTTAGTCTAAGGCAGTGACTAGCCTCAGTGCTAAAAATATTATTTCAAAATGTTAAGGGGACAAAATTGAGGAAGGGAAGGATGATGTAAAGTTACCATTTTCCCCTCTCTTCACTCTTCTTTCTAGTTTCTTATACTGAATTGGAAGCCTGCAAGCAGCTCCCAACTCAGGTTTCTAATAGCAAATTTTAGGTTCAAAGCAACTCAGCCACTTTTTCAGAACACCAGCTGGGCCTTGGAAAGGGACTCTCCTATTTTTAGAGTCTCCATTTCTCAAAAACAAACCCATTTCTGCCTTCTTCCTCAATCTTATCTCATGTGAAATCACTGTTGTTGGCCCCAGTTTTTGAAGGAAACATATTTCTTCCCCAGGAACTGACTAACCTCTGTCCAACCAGGCCCCAGGCACTTAGTCCATCTCTCCCTCCACTCATAGTGTTCTAAGGAACACTCTTCAGTCCTTAAATCTCTCTGTCCTTCCCTCCATGCTCTTCAGAAATACACCCTTATCACAACTCCCTTCTGTATTCCCCAGTGACCATCCCCCTCTTAAAGAAAATTCTCCCATTTTTGAAATCAAGTGGTTACTCACACTCCACAAACCTCTAAATTTAATTGCAGTGGAGGTGTCCACCCCTAAAATCAATTGGTACTGCCCTCTGTCTTTTTTGTGACCACTCCTGCCCTTTTTCCATGCAATCTCTGCTGGGTACCCTAGTTCCTCCTGCACTAGCTATTGCTATTTGCTTATTCCTTTTTCCCCCCTTTGGGAAGAACTACATGACTCCAGCCAGCCCTCCACTCTCTCAGTACCTTTACCCCCACCTCTTAAAGGAGCAGAAAATCAGAGGTTGCTTTACTCTTCACTCTCCCTCCCCTACTGAGGGGGCAAAGAAAAGTACCAGGAAACATATTATGATGAATCTGCTGAGCAGAAATGTGTTAGTAAAGAGCAATATGGTGAGTCTGCTGCTGCTTTTCCCTTACCTTGCTCAAGAGTGCAATAGGTGTCCAGCAGAAGAAGATTGTGTGTCAGTTAGGAGGACAGTTGGGAGGAATGATCATGGAGGCAGGGTATGTTGGGATCTGGGAGGAGGGGGTTTGAAGGTAGTTGATGGAGTAGACTGAATGCACTGGATATTTAGAGCCTGAGCACCTGAAGCACTTAGAGTACTTATCTGAACCTGGTATCACCTGGCATGCTTATAGGCACTCTGTTAAGACAAAGACTGGTGTTCCATACAGCAGTCCAGGACTCCACACTGAAGAGCGCTCAGGGCCACAGGTTGGACATCATTCTTCTAATATAGTAACAAAATTAATATTTTAAGCTATTTTACCACACTGCACCCCACCCCAAAAATGGTTACCTAATTGTTGGAGAAAATCCTGGAAATTTTGACATTCCACCAAGTTGTGCTTCTTGGAGGAAATATTTTACGTATTACGTTTTACCTTTGAAGATCTTTATACCGAATAAAATCCTCAAATTCAACTGCTGTAATTTTGTTGTCATCTAGATGAAGCTCTAGTAAAGAGGATGGTAGTCCTAAAGGGAAGAAATATCAATGTAATTTAATTGGTTAATATATTCATATATATTAAATTCTCAACAACTCCTTCCCTTTTCATTTTGGGGACAGCTGAGAAGGTGTTGGGTAGGACCAGTTTGCTGTCTGAATCAAAAAATATCCAGTAAAAATAAATGTATGTTATGTTTGATTTTTCTAGACTTCTTCATTTGTAATTTAAATTGATAGGGTTTGGTCTTTGACTAATTATTCATTAAATCTGTTTTTAAAAAGTAATTCCTGACTTTATCTTACCCTAGTTTAGTTAAATATTCTGGCAGATTGACTACAATTTTTTTTTCATATTTTCCAATACCTTTAGATTTTTGCTGTCTTTCTTTTTAATCATTCTAGTTGGATTTTAATCATATGCCACTTCCACTCATGTTGAGTAATACTTTGCTCCATGAATAGTCTCACTGAAATCCATGTATCTACTTGTAAATAAGGGTGAATGAATCAAGCCTAAAGATGGTACTAGATTGTACTGCTGTTCGGGTTTGGGAATAACCTACACATTCCTTGTTTGTGGGCCAGTGGAGAATCATGCATAGCATGGCTTAAATGTTTTATTAGGCACAAGGTGCAAGATCACATTTCACTCATAATCCTAAACCTAGGCCTAACATAATATAGCAAGGTCATGAACAGTGGTTTTGGAGGAGTTTCTATTTTGCCCATCTGAACAGTTAAGTGCTCACAAAGAGGCATGATCAAGGAGGAATCATATGCAATAATTGCCCTTCCCATGGAATCAAAAGGTTGGATTCTTAATGCTTCAACTTCCTGAGGAAGGCATATCTGTTAAAATTTGAATGGAAAGGAAGTATTACTATAGTCTTGAAAAGCTGATCATTATGTGGGATACCTGGAAGTGGAATAATAAAGAAAATAACTGGTTTTTCATACAGGCTGACAAAGTTCTATGTCAGTTTTCACTTAATGAAATATAGTTCCCCTAGGTACTATGGATCTCTTCTTCCTGGTGGGAAAAGTTTGCAGGAAACTACTGTGGATTGAACTAAGGCTAAGATTCTTTGTAGGAGACTGACTAGAAATAGATCCTTCTAATCACTGAATTTCCATTGGTCACTTTTGAGTGCTGAATGCTTCAAATGAAACCTTCTTCAAGGGTTATGAGCAATGAATCCTGTTCTCTTTATGAAGAAGTGAGAGCACATTTAACACTTTAGAACTGGCTAAAGATGGGTGGGAATGGGCCTGTAAACAAGTATGGATCTTAAAAGTTAAGTTTTATATAACTTCACTAGCTTTCTTTATTAATGGCTTTTATTTACTACTATTTGGTACTCAAAGAACATATAAACGAGACATCAGTATGTTCAGTTTTTCAGTTGTTGGTGGGCAAAATCATTCTTCTTTTGTGAAGTTATAACAGTTATTGCTTGTGGGCTCTTAATTTTTTCCAAAGGATATAGCAATGTTATGGTTATTTTCTGGCAATATAGCTTTTTTGGAAACCTATCAGCAAAGTGGGTTACTCGGTATGCTCTTTTGCATGCCACTATCGAGAATGCTTTTACAATTTAAAGCTAAGAGCTCACCCCTGCTTCGGAACTGGTGGCTCTGAGCTCTGTGAATAAACCAGAAGATGGCAAGATCTTTTCTGCAGTGTGCTTTATTAAATGAGAGTGGTGGAAGGCAATCACTGGTTTTAGTTTCTATATACTGACTTAATAGTTTTAGCAGTAATGATCCAGGTTGCTGTACTATGACCCCAAAGAAGGCAGACCACTTGTCTATAGTTGCCAGAGTGGCCTAGGAAAACATTATGCAAGTTTTCATAGCAGTTTGTTTTGGCATTACTTGATATGGGAATACCAAAGGAAAATAGAACACTTCATAGACTCTTTTTGCATGCTAATTTGCCTCACATTTTGCCAGCTTACTATTATTGAAGTTTATTGCTGATCTCTGAGTTACGGAATTAACTGCAAAGATGTATGTCTGTGAAGCTTATATTTAACATTTTTGAACATTCTCGTTTTGAAATTATTTGAATATTTTACCTGAAAAGACACTTTAGTTGCCAAACCAAGGATCCTTTTAAGAAAAACATTTTTAGGGAATATCTGCCCATATTTATGGTAAATGCACTAACAGTTTCCAACACTGGTTGTACATTTACTATGCAGTGCTATTTTTGCTTCAGATCTTAGACCTTGTGTCCTAACAGGGTTACACAAGAATAATTGGGTTCACCACTTTATATCTATATGGTTTTTGTGCTGAATTTAGCTTTAAGGTCCCCACAGCTGGTAGAAAATTTAGTCTCTTCTGATGAGAGAAATTTTCATTACAGCAATGATATTGTATTATAAGAATAGGTTTTATGTTGAGGAATAATTAAATACTCAAAGTAGTTTTAAAGGATATTGTGTGGGTTTCTGTCCTAAAATTACCATATTTTTAAAATTAAATATTAGGTTTCTTTCAGTGTTCCACAGATATTTATTGTGCATCAGCTTTTCCAAAAATAGTGTATACACAGGGGTGCTGGAACAATTTTTATAGTACGGGTGCTGAGAGTCATTGAACCAATCTGTAAACCTTGTATATAATGGAAACCACTTGTAGCCAGGGGTTGCGGGAGCAACCCCATCATCTTTAGTTCCAGCACTTATGCATATACATCTGTGTAAAAAAACACAGTTCTCAAGATGGATGATCCATTGGTAACAAGTCCTGGCTTCTAAGATAATTGCCATCACAGGTAAGTTAATTAATGTTGTAGTATACAGTATTGCACTATTCTTCGACTTTGCCCAATAGTTTAGGTTTTTTGTGCAGTCATGCAGAGAAGCCTGCTCTCTGTCCATTCAGCATTATGTTGGCTGACAGGTAAAGACTAGTGCTGTGCTTCTGTCACAATACAGTATGTTTGCAACAAACCCACCTATAAGATTTTGGCTTTTGATTGACTGATCTGCTATGGAGCTATTGTTTTATGCATTACAACGCCAAATTTTTGGCAAATCAGTGGATTTTTTTTAGTGTGAGGTGATGTTTCAAACTTTAGGTTATATTTATTTAGGACCACTCAGCCACAACAGTCATCTTTTGAATTTAATCTACCAAACCTCCTAATAAAACCTGTGATCTGCTATGTCAATGACTGTATTGTGAGCCAAAAGGGTACTGGATTTGTTCTGTTGTAAAGCACTTTTGAGTTACAAAGCTGAAGAAGTCTTTTAAACAGAAATTAAAGTTACAGAAAAGTGAAAAATTTTATGTTAAGCTGTGGAAAGAAGCCAGCAATATTTTCTGTTCCTTATGACACTGGCTAATTCCCAGGTATTTTTAGACCTGCATCGTTCTTAAGTGTTTGAAAGAGGCTGCCAGAGGAGAGTTAAAGGAGGGAGTTGCAATTTTTTAGGAGGCTTGCCCTACTTTGTTCTCTGGGATAGGCTGAATTGCCCCCTCCTTGCTGTTAGTTCCTTATTATGGTTTCTGCTGGTTCTTGACCTTAATGAAGGTGGCATGTACCATCTGGCAGAGTGGGACAGAGGAAGAAGTGAATCTCCCTAGCCACTGAGAACAAGAGAGAGCATTGACCAGTAATAGCATGCCAAGGATGAAAAAGGGAGATGGGAAGGATGGGGGGGGAGCTGCTTCTGAGGGAGTGGAAAGAAAGGAACGAAGTTTAGAACCTATTGGATTAAAATAATTATTTTGAATATTGTGGTGTCATACTACAGAAATTAAAAAAAAAAAAAAAAGTATGAAATCAGATGATTCAGGAGAACATGTGGGGTGAAGATTCTGGTTGTATATAACGCATATCTGAAAGTATGATAAATTATTCTGGCATATCCTTAGTAGAAAAAAGAACTCTTACCTTTGGGAACTGAGGTCAGTTTAGCTTCTGCAATTCTGATGTGATAGACTGTCACTCCTTCAAAAGCACCTGGTTCTATTCCATCATTGTCCAGAGGATTTGCGCTCATTTCTGCCAAAGCAAGTATTTTATAGTTAAACTAATACATATTGCACGCCAATTCTAGTCTATATGCTTATCCAGGGCTTACTAAAAGCGACTCTGCTTTCACCTCACTAAAAATCATTATGACTGTCTTGGTAATTTGATAAAAATAGCCTGGTTTACATGACTAAGTTTTAAAACTTTTGTGCTATGATTCAGAGGAGATTGTTCTGGGATTATGCAGTTTGTGCATACTTCTTTCTAAATGGCAAATCCACACTCTGCTCAGTGTGCAATGCAAAACATTTTGGCGCTCCATGGAATATCGTCAGTAATACCGTGGAATTTTGAAGTGGCTCCTCTTTTTAGGGGCTGCCATGGATTGATTATGCAGGAGCAGCTGGATGCTTCCTTTTTTTTGCCTTTTTGGTAAGGTATGTGTCTCTAACAGTTTTGCCTGAGTAAGGATTGCATGATTTGACCTGCAGTTACCAAAACCTGACCCACTAGGCAGCTACAATTAGGTAGATCCCAATTTCAGTTATGTAAAGCACATAAAGTGGCTTTAATTGATGATGGTGTGTTAAATTTCCTACAAAATAGATATCTTTCTTTAAATAGAAACTTCTATGTAAGGAAAAGTTGAACGGAAACTACATACAGAAAACAAAAGTTGCCAATAACTGTATGTTCTTTGCTGCTACTGCAGATATTTGCATTTTTTAATCAGTCTTTTTTTCCCCTCTTAACTGAGTTACTTTTTCTATTTTCTCCTGAGGTGAAATCTATGATGCTGTGTTCATGGCATCATAATCAATTCTACATGAGATGTGTCATCTTGAATTCAATGATCACCCTTCATAGAAAGATTAAGTAAAGAAGCGGGGCTGTGAGAGACCCTAGTTATTTGCGTTTGTAGCTGAACCCAAGTTTTTGTCCAGCTGCCTCACAAGGCCATTAATGTTTAAATGAAGATACATTTCTTTTGAATTTAGCTGTTTTTCAGGAAGATGTAGCAATTAAGTATTTTCACAAATTTGTGTTAGTAAAATTGGCAAAATAACATTTTATTAGTGAAACTGGCTAATAAAGCTTCTATATTTCCATAGTGGTTTAGTACCAAATTATGCACTAACTCTGTATACAGAACTCTTGTGCTCTTGTGTGTGGAATAGCTATGATGTCTGTACTGTATTTATTAGCATGTTCACCATATTCATAGAATCATAAAAGATTAGGTTTGGAAGGGACCTCAGTAGATCATCTGGTCCAGCCCTCTGCTCAAAGCAGGACCAACCCCAACTAAATTATCCGAACCAGGGCTTTGTCAAGCCGGGCCTTAAAAATCCCTAAGGATGGCAAGTCCACCTCCCTAGGTAACCCATTCCAGTACTTCACCGCCCTCCCAGTGAAAAAGTTTTTCCTAATATCTAATCTAGACCTCCCCCACTGCAACTTGAGTCCATTGCCCCTTGTTCTGTTATCTGCCACCACTGAAAACAGCCTAGCTCCATCCTCTTCAGAACCTCCTTCAGATAGTTGAAGGCTGCTATCAAATCCCCCCAGACTCTTCTCTTCTGCAGACTAAATAAGCTCAGTTCCTTCAGCCTCTCCTCATAAGTTATGTGCCCCAGCCCCTTAATAATTTTTGTTACCCTCCACTGGACTCTATCCAATTTGTCCACATCCTTTCTGCAATGGGGGGTCCAAAATTAGACACAATACTCCAGATGCGGCCTCACCAGTGCCAAATAGAGGAGAATAATCATTTCCCTCCATCTGTTGGTAATGCTCCTACTAATGCAGCCCAATATGCTATTAGCCTTCCTGGCAACAAGGGCATACTTCTGACTCATATCCAGCTTCTTGTCCACTGTAACCCCGAGGTCCTTTTCAGCAGAACTGCTCCTTAGCCAGTCGGTCTCCAGCCTGTAGCAGTGCATGGGATTTTTCTGTCCTAAGTGCAGGGACCTCCCCCAATCTCCATGAGTTTTCAAAGATAATGGCCAATTGCTCTGCAAGCACATCAGCCAACACTCTAAGCACCCTCGGATGCATTGCATCCAGCCCCAGGAACTTGTGCATGTCCAGCTTTTCTAAATAGTCCTGAACTTATTCTTTCACCACTGTGGGCTGCACATATCCTTCCCAGACTGTATTGCCCAGTACAATAGTCTGTGAGCTGACCTTGTCTGTGAAGACTGAGGCAAAAGAAGCATTGATTATTTCAGCTTTTTCCACTTCACCTGTAACTAGGTTGCCTCCCCCATTCAGTAAGGGACCCCCACTTTCCCTGACCACTTTCTTGTTGCTAACGTACCTGTAGAAGCCCTTCTTTTTACCCTTCATGTCCCTCCAGTTGTGCTTAATGCAGTTCTGAAATAGACTCTTGTCAACTGGTGACATGCAGTCATTTTAATATTGTTCCCATAAGATAGACTTACCCAAAACATGTAAAGCCTTCATTCCTTTAAATGCTTCCTTTGGTATTTTCTTCACCTTATTATCATGAATTCGTAGCTCTGCTAAAGATTTTGGCAGGTTTGTTGGGATCTCAGGTAGCTGATTATGGGACAAGTACAGCCGTCGCAATTTCTTTATTGATTGAAAGGCTTTTGGGTGGATCTTAGATATTTTGTTGTTGTTTAAAGCCAGTGCCTAAGCAAAATGTTAAAAGTAAGAAAACAACTTATATGTATTGGATTTTTATGATCATGCATTTGTGAGGACATTGGTAAATATTTTTAATAATTACATATTCATTACTGTATGGAATAGTAGAAATGTAGGGCTGGAAGGGACCTTGAGAGGTATCCAGTCTCCTGCGCTGAGACAGAACCAAGTATACCTAGACCATCACTGTCAGGTGTTTGTCCAACCTGTTCTTAAAAATCTATTCCATCGCTTAATTACCCTTACAGTTAGAAAGTTTTTTCCTAATATTTGACATAAACCTCCGTTGCTGAAGTTGAAGCCCATTACTTCAGTGAACATGGAGACCAATTGATTACCAGCTTCTTACCATTCTTTTTATGACAGCCCTTAACATATTTGAAGATGATCAGACCCCTCCCCAGTCTTCTTTTTCCAAGACTAAACATGTCCAGTTTTTTTAACCTTTCCTCATAGTCAGGTTTTCTAAACCTTTTATCATTTTTGTTGTTCTCCTCTGGACTCTCTCCGGTTTGTCCACTTCTTTCTTAAAGTGTGGTGCCCAGAACTGACACAGTATTCCAGCTGCAGACCCACCAGTGCTGAGTCAAGCGGGACAGTTAACTCCCATGATTTAGATGCAACCCTCTTATTAATACACCCCAGAATATAAACCTTTTTTGCAGCTACATCACATTGTCGAGTCACATTCAATTTGTGATCCCACTGTAACCCCTAGATCCTTTCATAGCCAGTTATTCCTCATTTTGTAGTTGTGCATTTAGTTTTTCCTTCCTACGTGTAATACTTTGCACTTGTCTTCATTGAATTTCATGTTGATTTCATGCAAATTTTATGATTTCAGACAAATCATCTAATTTGTCAAGGTTGTTTTGAATTCTAATCCTGTCTTCCAAAGTGCTTGCAACCCCTCCCAGCTTGATCTCATCCACAGATTTTTATAAGCATACTCTCTACTCCATTATCCAAGTCATCAGTGAAAACATTGAATAGAACCAAACACAGGATAGACCCCTTGAAAACCCTACTAGATACATACACCCAGATTGACAATGAACCAATGAGAACTACTCTTTGAATATGGTCTTTCAACCAGTTATGCACCCAATTTATAGTAATTCCATCTACGCCACGTTTCCCTAGCTTGTTTATGAGAATGTCACTTGAGACTTGGTTAAAAGCCTTACTAAAATCAAAATATATCACAACTACAGCATTCCCATCTACTAGGCCAGTAACCCTGTCAAAAAAGTAAATGATGTTGGTTTGGTCTGATTTCTTCTTGACAGATCCATTCTGGATATTCGTTATAACCCTGTTATCCACTAAGTACTTACAAATTGATTGTTTAATTATTTGTTTCAGTATCTTTCCAGGTATTGAAATTAAGTTGATTAGTCTATAATTCCACGGGTCCTCTTTGTTTCCCTGTTTAAAGATAGGTACTGTGTTTGCCCTTCTCCAGTCCTCTGAGACCTCACCCGTCTTCCATGTGTCCTAGAAGATAATCGCTAAGTGTTCCAAAATTGCTTCACCTAGTTTCTTAAGTAGCCTAAGATGAATTATCAGGCCCTGATGACTTGAATAAATCTAAATTATCTAAATATTCTTTAACCTATTCTATCCCTATTTTGGCTTGAGTTCCTTTCACTTTGATATTAATATTAACTGTGTTAAGTATCTGGTCACCATTAACCTATTTAGTGAAGACTGAAACAAAATAGGTATTACACACCTCAGCCTTCTTGATATCATCTGTTATTAGCTCTCCTTCCCTGCGGCAGAGAATGACCTACATTTTCCTTTGTCTTTCTCTTGCTCCTAAAGTATTTTAAAAATGTCTTCTTCTTATTGCCTTTTACGTCCCTTGCTAGATGTAACTCATTGTATGCGTTAGCCTTTCTTATTTGGTCCCTACATGCTTGCTCTAGTCTTTTGTACTCATCCTTCGCAAATTATCCATGTTTCCACTTTCTGTAGGATTCCTTTTTGATTTTCAGGTCATTAAAGATCTCCTGATTTCTCATTTAACATACATACGGTGACATGGAAATGAGAAATTACTAATAATTGAATGCATAAATGCATATTTAAAAATAATTTTTGTTTAAAAATCATGCATGTTGTCTGTTTTACTTAATCACAAAAACCATAAAATCAAATTACTCAGAAAATGTACCTAGAATTTGGAGCTTCCACAAGAAGTAAGAGAAAAGTGCTGTTGGGATGCACCAATGGTAAGTGAAGGTGAGAGAGAAGCTACTAATCTCATAATTCTCGTGATTGTTAAAGCAAGCTGTGCAACAAATGTTTTGCTCATTGTGCTGATTGTTTACTGCTCAGTGTAGTAAGTAAAATGGCATGTCTACTGAGGAGGAATAAATTGTATGCTTTCTGCTTTTGTATACATTCATTGTTTCAAACATAACATACCAGCGTTGCTGTCGCATTTTTGAAGACCATGAGCCAGTACACTAAATACAGTTGGGAAGGCCAGATAATGAGGAAAGAGTTAGATTTGTTTTCCAGTTGGCATCAAAATGAGCTGCGCTTGCATTTTGGACTGGCAGACTGTCTCCATCTAGATTTGTTTTGTTTTTATGTTCATTTTTGGTTTTTTATAAAACAAATATCCCAACCTAAATTGCTATCTTTCAACACTATTTTTCAATTTCCCATGATTGTTGTGGGAGACAAAAAATGCAGTTGATGCATGTGGAGAAAGGTGGGTGGGTATATTGTAAAAAATCAATCGAAGAAGGAAACAAGCAATATGTTACAGAGATTTGAAGGTTAGATCTTGTGATGTATTGAGAGTCCTCTACTCATGTTTAAGTCAAAAGACGTTCAATGTGCTCAGCACCTTGCAGGAACTGAAAAAAGAGCAAGTAAATAAATTGTATGAGGAGTAATATGGGAAAATTAGGAATTATGGTAAAGGGGAGGAAGAAAATATTTTTGCCCATTCTCATGATCTCAAAGCTTCTAATTGTGTCTGTCTCAGTACTGCTACTAGAGAGGAGGATGGTGTAATCTAAATGATTTATTAATTAAAATCTGCCCAGCTAGAATTAAAAGGAATGAGTAAATTTCATATAGTAACAAAAACATTTCATTTGTTGTACTTGCCATTATCTTGTACTCTGATGTACTTAAAATTCTTTCTGTTCATTTAAACAAACTATCCCTCCTTTGAATAGATCTCTTAATGTAGCTGTCTCTGTGTTCTTGTAGAAATCGTTGCCTCACTATTTGAGAGGCTGCCATGTATGTGACAGAGTATGATTGTGTTACTTAAGATTATTTTGCACATCAGACAGTACTTCTATATATCAGTGTCTTGACTGTTAGTGTTTGTACTTTCCATTGCTTCAGAGACTACTGACAAAATGTTGCTACTGTCGCTTTACAGTAATCATGAAAATATCAGATTTGATCTTTTCCCACCAAAATAAGGAAATAGATTGAGGGCTTTGGTAGGAAATTCTGCTTTCTAATATCATTTGCTGCCATCTGTGACTTTACTAAGGAAACTAGTACTCCATTAAGTGGCATGAAGTAAACAAACTGTTCACAATAAAAATTCTGTTAGGCCTTACTAAATGGTCACAAGTGAACTGATGTGAAAAACCAAAGCTTCTTTATTATCAAGATATCATGAGCTTTCAATTAGTGCACAACTAGTGGTGCTTAATAATGACTCCTGATTTATCTCTGTTTTCTGACACAATTAGTGTGTTCTTCATTAACTTCCTGTAAAGATCATACTGGTAACATTTTTGTGTCTGGATACAAGGCATTTCACAAGTGTCGTAGACACTAAGTGTGGCAACCACTAAGATTGTATAATACCTATTTTTGCTACTACAGATGAATCCATAATAAGTAAAAGCTCTATTGGTTGACCATGGAGTAAATTAGATCTGCTAAACTTTCGTTTGTTTTTGAGACCAAGTGCTTTTGAAAAGGACTTTTTCCATCAGTCAAACCTATTTATCCTGTATTAATTACCATGAAATCGGGAGTCTCTTTTTAAGGTACTCTTTGTTGGTTGACTGACTTGACTTGACTTTTACTTGGATTTGAGGTGTGGATTTATTATTTTGATACTTTCTTTTATTTTTGTGTACAATAGCTACTGCTTACTGTTTAACCAGAAGTCACATATTAAATATACAGTAGGAAGGTTAAAATACCTTTGACAAAAAGTTCTGATTAGCTTACATTAAGTAAATATAGCTTTTAATTCCAAACTCTATCTATAGCTGTCTGTTATGTCTAAAACTGAATTAAGAATCTGTTAAAGAAACCAAGATATGCTGCATGATCTATGACGACATGGAAGATAAGGAAAAATACAATCTCAAATATTTGTGATATAAGAGATATTTTGAAAAAATGTGATTTTGTTTTTGTTTACCATAATTGTTTATAACAGATTTGCCTGAGCTAGAACTCCCAATCACCGCAAGGCATCCAATTTTGCTTGCATTGTTGGAAGGGAGTATTGTGTACAATCCTGTCAAATTGATATATTCTAGTTTTAAAGTGTCATTTTCTCATCATATTATTTTAATTTAGTATGCTTGCTTATATCTTAAAGAATTAATAAGTCAGATAGGATTTTCAAGAAAGCTCAGTGTTGGCCGTACATTGTATCATTTGAAGTTAATGGAACTTTTACAATTCATTTCAATGGGAGCAGAGTTAGGTGAGTCCTAATTCCTCCCTGACATCTCATTCTCATGTGGGATTAAGTTTATGGTGGTTAGCTACAGTTTTTAGAATGGGAGAGTGGGAAATTTGCCTTATAGTCAGTTAAAGCTCAGGGAAATTTCTCTCTGGATACCTAAAAGCTTGAATATATTTTCCCTCTCTCTTGGAAGGGGAAGTAGGTGGCATGAGTCTGGATGTTGTTAGGAAAGAATAACCTTCCTAGCTCCATGTAAACTGACAAGATTGCAGCCTGTAATGTGTATGCAGCCAAAGTTGAAGACATCCAGTATTTTATTCTAATTCATCTAAACTATTGTAGGAGGAAGGACATAATTTATATAAATAAATAAATAAATAAAATATTTGAGCTGTCTAAATAAGACTGAATCAAAAAATAACAAACTTACATAAAGTGATGTGAGTCCTTTGAAATCATTTTCCTTGACTTCTTTAATTTTGTTGTTTTGAAGGTCTATCATGAGAGTGTCAGGTGGAATATTGCTTGGTATTGAAGTCAAACCTATTTCATGTGAATGATAAACAAATATATATATATAAATACCTACCATATTGGTATACAGAAAACCATTAACTGCTAAGCAGGAAAACAATGAGAATGTAAGTATGTGGTTTTTCGCTCTGCATTAAATAGACGCGTTGTTAGGTCAGTTTAGCTTAAAATTTTAGATTTTATTAAAAAAAAAAAAAAAAAAAAAAGGTTGTTTCACATTTATACAAAGCTCAACATCAGCCCACAATTGCCATGAATTCTTTTCAGTATTCCATTGAAGGTTTCTTTTAAAAAGAATAAAATTAAGTTGTAATTTCCCCAAAAGATTGTCTCATCCTATTGAGACAGAACGTGAAACTGACTTAGGAATTGACTGTATAAAATAAAAAGTTAAACTGACTAGTCTATTTTCAATATCTGAGATTCATAAAATAAAAAAGTAAACAATAATACTTAAACATATTTCTATTTCATAGATCTCAAAGTGTTTTAGAAAAGCAGATAAGTATTATTTCTCCTTTTTACAGATAGGTAAACTATGGCAGAGAGAGGTCACATTGAGTTAGAATAGAGCCCAGATCGCTTGACTCCCAGGCTGGTACTCTTCTATACAAGAATTTTTTTTTAAACATGAGATTTATTTTGACTTGCACTTTCAGTAAAAGATAGATTGTTAAGGTTACTCAAAATAAAATGTACACATGGTGTTTGCTTGTTAAACTAAATGGTAGGGTTAGAAAAGTTACAATACAGTGGCATTATGGGGTTCAATAATTCAGTGGATCCATATTATGTAGGATCAGTTTCCAAGTCAAAATATATTCTTTAAAAAACTTAGTGCTCTTTTATCTACCTTTGATCTGAAATTCAGATATGTTCTTTCTTTCTCTTACATGATAACCAATAATGAAAGCATTGCTAAAAATTTATGCATAAGGCAGAATTGAATCTTGTGTGTTCTCCCATACACTTTGTGTTCTTCAGATTTAAGAGGAGTAAAACCTATTATTTGTCACTAAAGTAAATAGATATGACTTACATTACAGAGTGAAAGTTACATTGAGGAGAAATAAAGTGGTATGGGGGGATTTTTCATCGGCCCTCTGCACTGCAATGAATTTCACCTTGGATGCTTAGATTTATAATTTTAAAAAAGATCACATTTAAAAACCAAATCAGTCCTAATTTTTATATTTGCCATGACCTGAGTTTAGGGTTTAGTCTGGTTTTTTGCTGCTTCAGTTAATGATCTTATTATTGTCTTCAGCTTTGGTTGCTAGCTGTCATGAATAGGCAACTTCTGAAGAATTTTAACTGTGCCTTTTTAAACTTGAGTTTGAATCCCAAAATAATTTAAACTAACTTCAGCAATATACATCTCTTTATTAAACATAAAATGTAAGTTTAGAACAACAGCTTGTAATAGGAAATATAATCTTGCCCTCTAGAGAAGGTTCACTGTCAGACCGAGTTCAGCCTCCATCACATTGCACCACATAAGTGGCATTATATGAGACCCAGTCTGCTGCTTGCAGCTCTGGATCCTCTCTTCCTCTCTCCCCACTTCCTCCCATCCAGGGATTGAAGAAGAAAGGCCTATGAGGGAAGGATGGGAAGCTAAGTAGGAGCTGACAGGAGACTCCAAATAAGAGAGAGTTGAGGAAAGACCTCCTCCTCCTTGACCTCAAGAGGGCAGTGGGAAGAAGAGGGTACAGCATTCCTAAGGTAGAGTCCATACGGCAGTACTTGCTCCAGGAGAGGAATGTGTAATTAATATGGGAAGGACTGAAATAAAGGTTGTGGCATCCCACAAGAAACCTGGGTAGTTGGAGACGTCCCAACTCTCCCCACCACCTGGCATCCAAATGGCCTGTGTTTAATCATAGGTTGTGCCATAATTGACAAATTTATAATTATTTGAAACATAAAATCTGTATTATGAATCTTTTCTAACGGTGTGAATTTAATAAAACAGTTCTGCAACCTGTAATAGGGCACCCAACCAGAATTACCCTCTTACAGATTACAAAAGTTATCTATTTTATTCAGAAAATGAAAAAAAAATCCATAAAAAGTTTTACATTTAAAAAAAAATTCAATAAGGAATTGACATGAACCAAAACATAGGTGTCACACATTTTGAGGACTAGTGTGCAAATGAGCAGGTTTGAAGGTTAAGAGCTTTACTCGTTGATAGACAATATTCTGAGACAGGGCTACTGGAATGTAGCTCTTGTATCTAGCGATAATATTCTTTATGGTTGTTGAACACTGGATTTAGTTTAGTCTTTACTCTTGCAATTAAATAATGGTAGCTTCTATTTGTTCTTTACAGGGCATGTTCTGCTCCTGATCCTTTGTAGAAGTCCTATGGTTTTATAACTTTTTATGACCATTGGGAAGAAATGGTTGTTCTGTTTTTATTTTGACTATAAGGATCTTTATTAGTTATATGTTATTTTTATTTTTTATTTTACTCTTTGGTCACTAAATATATTAATAGTGGTTGATTAGTCCTATTTTACTCTACCTTTTTAGAATGTTTTCTGTTCAGTGGACTCTTTAGTTAAATAAAATATGAACTTAAGAGAAATGACAAGTAAAATTTTGATTAAGTATGGTTATATTTCTTAGAAGAATAGAACTTTAAAGGGTACAGGCAAGGGTCTCTTATCCTTAGCAAGATAAGTATATATTGTACTATAATATATAGAGGGATTTTATATAGGCTGAGACCTCCTTAAAACAACAAAAACCTCAGTACCGGGGGAAAGGGGCAGAGGAAGGGGGTTGAGAGAGAGAAATCGGTTATTTTGTCAAGAGTAAATTCTAGATCTCTGTGATGGGGTTTACTCCCCACATTAGTTTTGTGATTAGGTCAGTCAGGCACAGTCAGCCCATTAAGCAGCAAATGAGTGAAATATAGACTGAGTGGAGAACCTTCATTAGAGAGAAGCTTACCTGAGCAGAGGTGGGCTGGGCTAGTATAAACCCAGGAGGTTGGCAATAGCAAAGGCTGCTGGGAGGCAGTTTGCTGTCACCCTCTTTTTAATAGAGAGGGAAGGAAAGAACCCAGGAAAAAAGTAGGATGCTGGGGGACTGAGCCTGTCCCTGCCCCTGGCCCTGAGGGAAGGTCATACCCTGAAATGAGCAAGATGAGAGGAGAGTCTGTGGGATGCAGAGCAGGAAGCAGCAAAGGAGTAAGCAGCAAGGTTGGGGACTGAACAGACCTTGGCTGCATGTTGTAGGGTCCCTGGGCTGGATCCTGAAGTAGAGAGCGAACCTGGGTTCACTTACCAGACACTGAGGGAGAGGCACCATGGAGCAGTGAAAGGAAAGACTGCCTGAGACTGCTAGTGAGAAGGGACTTTGATACACCACCAGAAGGGGAAACCATATAATGACCTGGGCTGCAAAAAGGGAAAGAGACAGATTGACAGA
This sequence comes from Emydura macquarii macquarii, assembly GCF_026122565.2. NCBI lineage: Eukaryota > Metazoa > Chordata > Testudines > Chelidae > Emydura > Emydura macquarii. The sequence continues at coordinate 3,833,268 of NW_027132983.1, read as the reverse complement.
GTGTGACCACCAGAAAAGGTGTTGGCCTGGCAGAGTTAATCCCCAGAACTGCCAGGAGGCAGGGCTGTCCTGCGATGAGTAGAGCAGCCCATGACAGCCTCATTAATATTTCTGAATTCTGAGGTATACTAAAACAAATTTATTTGGCTCTGATTTAAATGTCTGTGTAAATTCAGTTGTAATATAGAATATTAACTTTTTTTTATAAAAACTAAGCATGTGCCTGGTCCTATTTTAGGTCCCATTTTAGCAAGGTATTTAAATATATACTCAACTATAAGCATATAAGTAAGCCCATTGAAGTCCAAGGATTATTCGTGTTCTTAAAGTTATTTACATGCATAATTACCTTTCCAGAATGGGACCTAAGAAATGGGAATTTTGCCATTTGACTGTAATGGAAGCAGAAAAAAGAAGTCACCTTAACTTTAAACAATTCTAGAAGAAAAAGTTTTTCATACCATGTGGAAGTAACATCGTTCTTAAAAGAAATTTTGATTGAGTTCATGTATATGACAAATTTTTTAAAATGTAAGAGCATATTCTCTAGTCAACATATCAAATGCTTTGGTGGCACTACTTCGCAGCACGTCTACAGAATTTTTTTTCTGTTCAGCATAGTAATATTGTTGCTTTGCTGTGCTTGCTATACTAGAATTCAAGGTATTCAATGTTAGAGAAAAAGAATATGATCAGAGAATTTGCACAAGTTTCTGATTCTGGAATTTATTCCCTATTTTTAAAAAATGGTACTTAGAGTTCTTGAAATGCTAGGTGAAATAATAATAATAATTATTATTTTTATTACCATAGCACCAAGGAGCTGTAGTTATGAACTGAGACCCTATTGTGCCAGGTGCTGTACAAACACAGAACAAAAGCACAGATAACCACCCAAAAGAATTTACAATCTAAATATACAACAAGTGATAACGGGAGAATTCAGACAGACTGGGGATTACAAGGAAAGAATCAATATTGGTCAGCAACGATAGTCTATGATCTCAGCACAGCAGCAGGAAACCATTCCTCCCTCTTTTTTTTTCCCCCCCAAGGCGTCACAGCAAAGGAGAGTTTTGAGGAGAAATTTGAAGGAGGATAATGAGGTAGCCAATGGAAGGATGCAAAGAAAAGGGTGACATGGTCAAAGGAAAGGGGTAGGAAAATGACTTTTGGAGCAGCATTCTGAACAGATATGAATGGATCAAGATTCATGTCCAAGACCAGAGAAAAGGCTGGAGTAATCAAGATGCAAGATGATGAGAGTCTGAACCAGAGTTTTAATTAACTGTGTTGATGAATAAGAAGGGCTATAACTTAGAGTTTTTGTGCAGAAAGATTAGCAAGATTTAGTCATAGTCTGGATGTGAGGACCTAGAGAGAGGTCTGAATTGAAGAAGATACTTAGGTTATGGGCCTGAGTGACAGGCAGGATGGCGGTGATCAGAAAAGGTGTTAGTGGAAAGGACTTGTGGGAGATGAAGAACTCTGTTTTAGACATGTTGAACTTGAGCTGATGGCTAAACATCCAGCAATAACCAAGTGAATGGCCCTTTTGGTGACTGAGAGAGTTGAATCAGGGCTGTAGATTGAATGAAGAGGTGAGGTCAAAGATACCTGCAGCTAAGGGATCAGATGGGTTATCAACATGGGAGTGGAAGTTACCAAGACTGAGGGGAATTGTGAAGAGAGAGAGTGAGCACCTGCAGGCAAGAACAGAGAGGAAGGCTGATGGGGAGGAATTGGGTGAGTGGTAGATGACAGCAACATGGAGGGGGAGAGGAGAGTCAGATGCAGTGCAATTCAAGAAGAGAAGGAGTGGGAAAGGGGAGGAGGAAGCAGATATAAGTGGCAGTAGTGGGAGAGGAGAAGCCCAATACCACCCCACACACCCAGTCTGATCAAGCATGAGGAGCTTGAGAGGAGAGACCTCCATAATAGAGGCCAGCTGCAGAGGCATTGCCATACAAAGGGATCCAGGTCTCTGTGATAGCCAGGAGCTCAAGTGAGCAAGATATGAAGAAGTTGTGGAAGGCAGACATCTTTTTAAAGTTGGATTAGGTATTCCAGAGAAAGTGAGGAAGGAGAGAGAAAGAAGTGGGATGAGCATGAGGTTAAGAATTATGACATGAGAAGGGTAAATGTGTTGGCAGAGATGGGTGTGGGAGGTGGAGAGGTTGAGAATGGAGGGAGGTTCACTGGTGAGACAAATGTCACTAGAGATGGGGAGGAGAATGCAATTGTGGGAGGACGTTTGCTAGTAGGAGGAGTGGGGAGATTAAGGTAGAAAGGGGAAGGGTAGGTAGAGCTGGTGGGAATGGTAGAGGGGTGAGGGTAACAAGGGAGAGGAAATGGAACCAGTCAGGGGAACAGAGGGAGAAATTTAAAAGCAAAACCTTTGTCTCTAAAAATACCTAATGTTGTTATAAGGTAAGGTTAAAAGTGCCTATTGGCATCCTTTAATTCTATAAAGCCTTAACAACAAATACTCACACAGATGACTTATGGTCATGAATTTAGAGGTTGTGATCCTTATGTTCTCTCTCTCTCTCTCTCTCTCTCTCACTCACACACTCACACACACACACACAAAATATATCTATGGTCAAAATGTGATCATTATGGTTATGCTATTCAGCTGTGGTAAAGTTTTAACCTAGCCAAATAACTGATATTCTTTCCATGCTCTTGCATTATAATTTCCTTGTGGTTGATTTGTGGCCTCTCTGTCTCACGTCATCCTTTTCTGTTGTTATGTGATCTACCACTTTGCAAATCAAATACTTTTTTTATATAGTCTTCTATGGGAGATGGGAGTAAGGGCTTCTCTCATACATATACAAGACACTTCACAGTTGATAAGGGTCATATTCTGTCCTCTCATACTTTGGCAGAATTTTCAATGAAATAAAGGGAATATGTGAAGGTAGAATCTGTGTCTGGAAAAAGCTAGGAACACAGGAGTTCTTATATTTTGTGGGCATTATTCTCTCATCATTGGATTGGTATTTACATAAATTATCTCCCTTAAAAATAAACAATCTTGTTTACAGATGGGAAAGCAAATTGTTGGCTAAGTAAACATACCATTTTACAACTAAGGAAATGACTTTTATGTAGTCTAAATTCTTTACTAACTTTAGCTAAATTGATACAAGTCAACCCTCATAGAAGGAAGTTGCACTGATTTTAATTATATCAGTTTCTAAACTAGTGTGGACAAATCAGTAACTTGTGTGTGTGTAGGCAAAGCCTGAGAGAGAGAACTTCATAGATCATATCTTTGGAAATCTGACTAAAACAATCTAGTAGTAAAAAATTAGTCTCCTCGAAAATTAATACTACTTTGTTCCTCAAAACAAAATTTGGCTCATGAATTTGTAATTCATGGAATTGCAGAATTCACCTTCTTAAAAATTTCCAAAGAATAATTCCCATGAAAAAAAAAGACATGCAGATTTATTCTTACCAAGGTCAGAGCAGTGGACAACTCTCGTATAACACTGACATCCAAAGGGACATACTGGAAATATATCAAAAGGAATTTGTGGTGGAACTGGTCTTCGAGTTGGAAATAGAGAGTTAGCATCGTCGTTTGCATCTTCTATGTCTTGCAACATCATATGCTTTAATGTAAAGTTTATAGGGCCAATGAAATGATTAGCAGAGCACAAACCCAAGAAGAAAAGCAACACATATTCTTTCATGTCTTCTCAGGGAGAATAACTAATCTTGGGGAAAAAGAACAAAATATAACCAAAGTTAGAGAATGTAGAACTGCAAATAACTTCATCATACTTCTAGTTTAATTCCTCTCTTGTAACACTATTTGGCCATAGCCAGATATTATTCTTAGGAAGAATCAGAATGAAGTTACAGAATAGTTGATGCTGATACAATAGTTAAGGAGTTTATTGAGCTCAGTTAAAAGGTTACTTGATAATGCACTGAAACAGCTTCTGAGGTATATTATAATGGGCTGTAGACTTATTAGAAAAATGTTGTGAGAGAGCACAGTAGCAAAACTTGTTATAAGTTTTGGGATATGATCCCAGTTTATTAATCCTCTGATGGCTGTTAGTATTAAAATTGCAAGATGTTTTTAAACAGATGTTTCTTCCAATTGCATATAGAAGGAAGGGAAATATTTATTTGAGGTATAAAATGTATTCATCAGAACACTCTCTGAGCATGTGCTCAAATTTGGGGGATAGAGAGAGTCTATAGTGAAAAGTTCTCAAACCCAAGATCAACTTGGCTCTTGTCCTAGGTATTCAGATCTAAAGATTCCTGGCAAAAGCCCTTCACTGATCACAATTGTTGCAATGGCATATAGGGAAAGAGTTGATCTTTTATGTGACAAGGACTCAAATTATATAAGTCTGTATTGTTTAAAGTCAGAAATTTAAACTGTACCTGCAAATTAACTGGAAGCCAATGTCTATCACTGGGAACAGAAGTAATATTATTTTTATTTATTTGTGTTACACGAGCACTTACAGGTCCAAACCCAAGATTAGGTCCCCTATGTCCTTGGGGCCTACATGGACAGAGTCATAGACAGTTTGCCCAGAAAAGCTTACAATCTAAATAGTTAAAACTTGTGGTTGTAATTTATGGCTGATCCCATTAAAGCAAGCAGCAACATCCTATATTAGGTGCAACTTCTGTGTTTCTTTCCAGCCCCGTTGCATGTAGTAATCCAGTGCAGAAGTCACAAAGATGTTGGATCAGTTGGGCTATATCCACATTAGAGGTATGGTCAGACATATGCAGATTAAAAAGGTATTTCTTCCACTACTACTGCTATTTAGGAATCCAGAAACACTCCCAAATTGCAGACCACCTCAACAAAATACATACATTTCACTGCAAAAGCAGGGACAGATGCTAGTTCACCATGCCTGTTACGATCTCATAAATAATTTCTGGGTTTGACTTCTGCCAGATTGCTCTCTTCCTCTCCCTTTGTCCACGATCCTTGGGAAAGCAGGGAGTCCGAATCATCCAGACCTGAGCCTTGTATCTTCTGTATATTAATGCCAATACAGTCCAGGTCTCTTGACAATTTCCGTCAGTGCCTTGCGCACCATATAAATTGAACATATGGAGTGATCAAATAGATCCCTATGAAATTGCCACTAAGGCTGATGATCAATTGCTCAGCAATATCTTTTCACAATTCTATTTAAGTAGTATTGCAACTACTGAATCATATAGTATTATTATCTAGTATTGCAACTACTGAATTATCTTAGTTAGAGTCTGCAAGCAAGTGAACAAAACATTGTGGCCAACAGTATCAAAGACTGAGGACAGCTCTAAAAGAATCGTCCTGGACACCTAACCTCTCTCTGTGAGTGGAAGAAAGTAATCAACCATTGAAGCAAGTCCAATGTCGGTTCCATGCCCATGTGGAAAACCATATTGACATGGGTCAGAGAAATCGGAGAGTTTCTGATTGTTTCTCCACAGCCTTCTTAATAACCTGCCCATTAATAATAATTGTCAAGGTTGTCACTGTCCACATGATTTCCTGAGTATAGCTTAACTCCTTGCCTAAGGAGAGCTGGTACCTTTTCTCAAAGAAAACATTAATAAATAGTCAACAGTAGGCCCTAAACCCCTTATCAGAGTTTATTAATAATGGGGGAAATGCTTCTAGTGCTAGGTTCATGGCTGAAACTTCTCCAGCACGTTAGAAATCCTGTGAGCAAAACTGGCAAAAATTAGACACTAAGTTAGGAATATAGAAATTGTCAGTTAGGAATATAGGAATTGCCTCTGACAGTAGACATTATCAGATTCTTTATAGAAGACAATTATAGAATATGGGATATATTTGATTTGTCCCCTCCTAACATGGATCAGCTACTATGAATGAAGCCAGTCTTGTCAGAATCCAGTCAGTTTTGTTTTTATAGTCATCGCAGTGAATAAGAAGCAAAAGTTCTTTGCAAATAGAAACTGTCTGGTTTAATCAGCCACCTAGAATTTTTTTGCATTTTAAGATGTTGTAGATGCTACATGGAGGTGAAGGAAATGCTTTTCTCTTGAATCTCAATAGCCATGGCATAGGATTTCAAAAACTCTGCTGCTGCAATCAGTCAGACTCAGAGTATGATATTCAGTACTGGTTATCTGACTTCAGCCTTAATGCTTGCTCTCTCTCTCACCTTTTTTCCCCCCTCCTCACCCTCCAATGAACGTGATCTGTGAAGATCGTATATGTAGGTGGGGGAATTGAGGGGACAAAAGACAATCGTATTTAGTCACTAGGTTGTTTATAGGTTGTCTATATGATAAGTTTCTCTTAGAAAATTCAAACCCAATTGGATCCACCAATTTAATTAGGTGGATCTATGAAAGAGGTACTCCACTCCAGGAGCAAAGATAAATTTGACTTGAAACTGAAGAAGGCAGCATGGTCTATTTGTTTAGAGCACACACTGGGATTCAGTAGGCCCGATTTTTGGTCTATTTGTCCACTTATTAGGATATTTAGACTTAATTTGAGGAGCTGGATATATCCTACAATATTCTATGTATAACCCAAGAGGCACTCTTGTAAACTTTGTTATACATATCCTGTTTATAAGGTAATCTCTGTTTGGGATGTCATAAAATTATTTTGGGAAATCTTGGACGGATGTAGATCCTTGTTTGCTAAATTAAATGTTTAGTTGTCTGTTTATGGCTAAGGATTCTCCTGATGCATGCACTTTGACACTGGTATTTCTGTCATTTTCTAGTTCTAGTTTTGGGAAAGTGAGTGCACTCACTTATACAGGTGTTTTGCTTTGGCCTATGCTAAGTTCCAGTTTTCCATTTTTTTTGTTTTGCTTTGTTGCTTTTAATTTACTTATATGAGACCAACACTTTTTTCATGTGTCAGGCATATTGTTCTTAACACTATTGAAATTGTGTGTAAGCATTACAGTAATTCTACTGGAAATTACTTCATAAATCCCAGGGAATACAAAAATGATTATGTTATAAAGTAGGGGGTATCAGGAGAACACATTCTTATTCTCAAGGGACAAGGGTGGAGAAGGGCACAAGAAGCATTTCTTCTACTTGCACCACTTGCATGGAGTCCTTGTGCTTCCATGACTTCAGAGAATGCTCTTGTGCAGCACCTTCAGGAGCACAAGCCACCCTAAATTTATGGGAAGTAGAGGGGGCTGTGTACTCCAGCACCAGGCAGCAAGCTGAGTGCAGAAAGCATGCCCAGTTCTTAGGCATGCTGCAACGGTAGGTAGTGTTTTCCTTGCACACCTAGAAGCTCCAGAAGGCATTGTGCCTCTACAAACATCCCTTGGGATGCAGTTGAGCCTCTATGATTTGGAATTCAGAAGGCTGTCAGTTTTATCCCAGACCTCAGATTGCCAAATAACATACAGATGAGATTAACTCTTCTTTTTTATCCTTTTGTTAGTGTGGTACAGTACTTGGTATTTCTAGATTATTACATAAAGTTTGTGATCATCACTTAATGTCATGTTAATGTGACTAAAACCATCCAGATGTAATAAAGCTTGGATTAAAAATTCCTGTGTAACAGTACAGTAACTTCATAATATTAAAATGGTAAATGTGCATTACAAGAGAAAATTAAATAAATCTGTTTGGGGGCATAAAGATTATTCAAATGCCCTGGTAAGTATGCATAGGTTCAAGGCAAAACATTGAAATTGCTCTATGGCTAGATTCCAGCAGCAGAAAACCACAACATGATCATTGTTCTTTTATAAATCATGACACTGAAGGAGTTAACAGGAGAGCAGTCAAGATTTAGTCCTTTTAAGAGCCATATTTAGAAAGAGCTGCTGTTATCAGTAATTTGATAAAGAGAGGCAAGTTTCCTAGAGCATTGTTTCTGAAAAGGAAGTATTTGAATGAGCCAGGAATGAAACATTGATTTTGTTTGCAGAAAGGCAGGGGGAAAATCCTTGTGTTCATTGGTATCACAAATCATTACTCTGTGCAGAGCTTTTGTCCAAAGAAAGGCAAGATAATAATTGTTTTGATGACTATATTTAAATATAGTTTGGCTTCTATTAGTCATGGCTCCTTCCCAGAAATAAATGGTTTTATATTTAACTCTTGTGTTCCTAATGCCTAAGAAAAATAAAATGAAACAACTTTCTAGATAAGAACATCTAAGAAACTAAAGCATGTTCTGGAAAATACAGCATTATGTTAAAGTTACACAGTGCAACTAGGAGAAATGCTGTCTTAAATAAAATCACAGCTGAGAAATTGGTTTTTGTTTTGACTTTGAATAGAATCTACTTTACTTGTGCCTTGAAAATTAGATAAGCATTAATCTGTGAACACTTATGCTATTTTCACTTATTTAAGACATCTATCTTGTTCACTTTTTTTTGTTTCTAAATCTTTTTTCTGTTATACTTGATAAAATAAAATGTCTTTAAAATGTTGTCTTTTAGAAGTATATTAATTGTAAGTAATGATTTTAGAACAGAGCTGCACATAGGTTAAAATAACAAGGAAATGTTTATAATATATTGATTTAGATGTTTAGGTGACAAAATAAATTACTTCTCTTCTTTTCATAAGATTGATTAATGTTTACTAATCCAGTTAGAGCACTATTGCTTTTACTCTATTTAATTCTAAAATTTCAGTAAACATGAAAATATTTCAGTTACAAAGTATATTTTCAAAAATATATTTACTTTATAACTCATTTACTGTACTGTAAAGCACTTATTTACATAACATTGTTATCTTAATATAGTAATTGAAAATATGTTGTTTAATTCTGTACTGCTGTTTAAATGTGAATAGATACAAAAATGTAACATACCTGGTAAATGTGGCAGTCCTTCCAAAAGCAGTGATAATCCACCTAAGAGGTTTATTTCCAATATTTTATTTTAAAGAAAATATTAACAAATGTGTGTAGACTGCTGTGAAATTGAGAGTGGGTATTACAAAGAAATATTCCACTTTAAAAGTTCCTGATCTGTCTGGCACCATGGGTGATACTTGAGTAAACTGCTTCTACAGATTAGCCCATCTTACTACTGAAGAAAGATATTAAGACTTGTTACTACTCATCTGGTTTTCATCACAGCCTGTATCACAGCCAAAACGTCTAGCTTAACTCTAGACGTCTAGTAGAAGACTTGGTAAAACCAAAAGTTTAATAATGGATGGCACCTAGCCATTTGTAGTACAGTGAAGACCATTCAAATCCATTCCTGATATAAGAACACACTTTTAAAAAAATGTGTGGCATTTATCAAAATGTGAACACACATCCATTCAAAGAATAAATCCAATTAGAAATAATGATGAGCAAGTTATCAAACCTATTCAGAGCTGTTAAATTAATATACTGTTTATCCTTTTATGTAGTTGTATATAGATAGGATGTCTTTCTTACATCAGATACCTAGCAAAAGAAAATTGTTAAAGCAGGCCAAATGTACACCAGACTTTCTGATAAAAAAGCCTACATTATATTGTATTAAATACAATGAACAAAGTATATTCTTTGTTTAAAACAGTAATTCTTTTTTGAGCAAATTTCAGGGATGATTAATACTATGGATGGAATAAATACCTGTTGCAGGAATTTGTTTATGTTAACATTAGTCCAGTCTTTGCTTGCAATATTTTGTAATCATGATTGAAGCTATAAGTTTAAAGTAGATATGTGAATAATTGAAATTATTTACATTATTCATACTACAGCTTTCATACCATTATAATTAGAAGAAGAGTTCTGTGCTATTTACCTTTAACAGATTGCCTGTTTAAGGTGATACAACATTCACATGAGTTGCCTGTACTGCAGTTTGAATAGTCAATATAATGAATGTGTCTGTAGATTTAGGACAAATTCAGGATTTTCATCTATCCACTTTTATTGATATGTTACTTTGCTGTTACTATGGTAAATAACTATTTTCTATGTTACAATTCTGATAATCTTGTGAGAGGAAAAATAAAGATAAAAAATTCTAATTCATCTTCATCCTGATAAAACATTTGGATGGCAAGGAATTATAAGTTCATGTTGGTGACATGTCGGTAAGATTTGTTTCAGTAGCACTAGTTATTTTGTCTACTGTGTTTTTAAGGGGGAAAAGAAGCAGAGATGCTACACTAACGTTTACAGATCTTAAGTTACTGTACTAAAACAAAATAAGGCTTGTGTTGCTCATTGCGTTGTTCTTTTTGTATGTTCCTGATTGACTAAAGCCCATGAGTAATACACCCTTTATGCATCAGTGTTTCCCAAATAGTGAAATTATCTTTCATCAACAATCAAATCTCCACACCAAGAGTTTAGAGATATTGCTTTTAATATTTCAGATATGTGTAGTTCTAGATTTCAGAATGCTATCAGCACTAGAACAAACTTCCTAAGAAAATTTGTTGCCTGTGTTTTGAATGAGTTTATTTGCGTTCATTTACTTGAATTCATTTGGATAATATTGCTGTAATGAAGTCTGTCTTGGCTCTTTAATAGTAAAAGGGAACATTGCAAAGCTAGTGGTTTGGATAGGATGAGTGTAATTGCATCTTTTTTCTTCCTTTAATAGTGGGGGGTTGGGCAGGGTGGTTCTAGTTGAAATAGTTCTAAAATTATGAAGTAACTTAAATTCTAAAATAGAATATTTTATAATCACCTTCTCAGTCAACTGACTGCCAAATTCTGAATCTCAGATTCTCTGTTTTTTATCTAATAGTTCATTACATTACAAAAAAAGTAGTTCAGGGAATCCTAATATGGCAAACTAGGCTTTGGGAACTTAATCATGTTGTTTCAAAAATTCACAAAATCTTTAAAATTTACCATAAAATTAACTAATATTGCAGAATTCTACAACAAAGTCAATATGTCTCTACTTTACTTTGTGGTTTCTTTTATAGGTGAGCCAGTAGGACAAGCATGAATGTTTTCAATGCAAACTTGAATAGGCAAGTTTATGGCTTGATATTATGAACTTATTTTCTTGATAATGTTCAATGTACCTCTTAATTTTTAAGTTACAGCTACAGTTCACTTTAGCAGATCTCTTAGCAATCTGCCTAAGAATATTACTTATATCTACTGACAGCAGAATAACTCACTTCTTAGCAATGAGTAATAAAATCAGTTGACTGTAATGGTTCAGTGGTTCGAAAGGACCTTGTTAGATATAGTTCATTGATACTTTTTTACCTTGCACAATAAACTTCAGACATAGTAAATAAATTTTCTTGGCTATTCAGGAGCGAATAATCTCCCTTCTATTTACAAGTTGCAGTTTTCTTAAACAAACATCTTAAAACAAAATTAAAATGTCAGCTTTCTACTAGCTTGTTAACATCTGAATTCAATTACCTACTGTTTCCTTAATCTTTTCTTTTATATATTGAAAAAAGCAGCCTCACTTCCAATGGGCATTTTTCCGTTAACTTACTCTCATTTAGCATTGCAATTTAAAAACGTTGACTCATGTGTTTTATGTTCTGCCTGACAACTCAGAAGCTCTAAATAATAATCATAATCGTAGAAAATAAATGTTGATATCCTGGACCATAATTATCATTTAATAACTTAAAAGGAAATTTTACCTACTTTGTTAACTGCAATATTTGAAATCTTGAAGTGAAAAGTGATCTTATTGCACCTTGTTACTATAATAGTTAAAGTTCATGGTTTCCAGAGATTGAATTTCATTACATTTCTGAACACTTTATGAACAAGGATTTTGTTATTTTTAAAATATACTGGTGTAAAACTAGATATATGAATAAAACAGTAGATGCAGTCATTCTGACTGTATGACATTAAATTACATGGAAGGGACTGTTACTGTAGAGGAACTGGCTCTAGGAAGTTTCCTAATCAAAGATGATTTTTTTAAATACTGTATTAAATTGTAGTCCACATTTTTAATCACAAGTGAGATTATCAGCCAGTCAGACTGTTGGTTGGCTTGTTCTTATGCAATAAACTTAATATATTAATTTCACTTAATAATATATCAGGCTATTCATATAAAATATATTCTTAAAAACAAATGCTACTTTTATGAATAAACTAACTTCTTACTGGATGAAGCACAAACCAAGCCCAGTATATTGTACAATCAGGAGACAGTTTTCTAGTATTAAGAAATTTCAGAACTGTAACTATGGCATAGAACGTTTGTTGGACACCTTCATTTATTATGTAATAAAAATAAAATCAGCACTGTAGAATGTGGTCATGATGAATAACTTTTCCCTTGAGAATGACTATATTTGGTTACTGGATATGTCGCATTAGGAATATGTTATCAAATGTCCTTAAAACCTTCCAGTATGTTTGACTTTTGTCTTTTTTCCAAAGCTTGTATACAATTCTTAGTGGAAGGCAAAATAAGTTTTCATTAATTTCACTGTTTATAAATGTAGTTTACATGAAATGATTAATGTAACGTTGACTGTACAGATTCTCTCTTGGAGACTAACCATGGCATTTTAATAACATTGACATATTCCTTTTTTACTGAGAAGCCAGTACATGTTGAATGCAGTCATATGTTTTGGTTTTAGTTAAGTTCTGGCCTTTCTCAAGTTTTATCATACTATTTTCACTACTTGAATATGGAAAATGTATTCTTTCACTTCTGTGGTTCATCTTGATTCTTCACCCTATTTGTGTAGATGTGCAAAGTAATTACGCTTATTTAATTTTATGTACCCAACAAACATTAATTTGTTGCATCAACACTTTGTGTGTGTGTTAATGTACTTCAGACTTTTTTCAGAAAAGTTGTTTTAGCATCTGACTTATAAACTAAAATATCTGAAACCAAAAATAAACTTGGTCTCACTTTACAGCCTTAAGCCTTTCACCTCTACCTTCTATTATCAACATGTTGAAACTAAGTAGCACATGATTAGTATCTTAAAATATGCCTGTGTATTGTTTTAGAGCATGTACGTAAGAGCTGTAAACTCAGACATATAAGAAGAACATGTGCCCACATGATTTTCACACTTTTCAGACATACTGTTAACAAGCAGAACAAAAAGTTTTTCCTCTTTAAGTTTTAAGTGTTAATGAAAGGTGATGGTTCTGCAGAGAGTGGCCTAATGGTTAGAGAGGACATGGGAGTTCTAAGACCTAGGTTCTGTTTTTTTCCATTGGCATCCTGTGTGGGCTTATGCAATCTATCTTATATTCCCCAGCTATAAAATGTGGCTATCGGTATTTTAAAAGGGCTTTGACAACCTTTAGTGAAAGACACTATGTAAATGTATATTTTTATTATTACTGCTACGAAAGGTACAGGATGGGTAGTGGCAGTGCAAATTGTCAACATTCCCTGACTGTAATTTGCAGAGACCAGATATAGAAGTCTGAATGTAGTTTAGTCTCTATGCCTATTCAGTTGCTGTCCTATCTGCTGATACTACTTACAAACTTTCTCATTTTGACAGTGTTTTTTGTAATATGGATACCTATCCACTATAAATGGACTGAAAATGCAACCATCTGCACATAGATAATCAAACAGTAGTAAAGACCATGTCTATATGGGGCAGCAATGCACACTAAAGGAGTGTGATTTCTAAAATATACTAATGTGTTGCACACTAATTTGTCTGTGTAGAGCTGCTGCTGCACACTAAAGTTCCTTCATGCACCATTTGAAACAGTACCCCATTAAAGTGGACAAGGGAACTTTTAGTGCGCACCAGCAAAGTCTACATGGACCAATTGGTGCACCTTAGAAATCACATCCCATTAGTGTGCCTGCTTTACTACATCCTATCCTTTTGACCTGGCCTAAAATCAAACCATTCACTTAAAGCTGAAAGGCTCCACAACCTATGCTAAGCTACTGAGTCTTCCAGTTATGAGATTCTAGGGAAAATTTTCTGTTTCGAAACACAAAATCAGGCTAACACTGCACTTGCTTGGTAACAAAATACAATAATTTAAAAAGTAATACTTTCACTTCCTAAATATATGTATGTTGTTCTTGCCATATATTTTTGCTTTCTGTAAACAAATTGCATGAATAATAGGACAGGATAGTTGACAATAGATCTGCATACACGAGTCTGCTACAAAATCATCTTGATTTCAACCCTAAGGGCGGTATTTAAAACTACTTTTTATTTGCATTGGCTTGGAAGTTTTAAGGAAAAAAAGTATGGTTATTCAAGCTCTTAGATGTTTCCATGATTCATTGTATGACAGCAGTAAAATAGATCAAAGTCTTAGCTTAGAGTAATGGTAAAAACACTTGTTCATCAAGCTACAAGAGATGTTTGGCATAAATACTTTTTTCTTTGGGGGTGTGTGTGAGGGTGATGGTGGGGGCTGTTCGCTTGATGAGTGTTACATTTTTTCCCCTCTTTTAAAAATCAATGATGTTAGAAGCTGGCATTTCTAAATTTATAATAGTTATAGTTTCTATTTTGTTTGTGTGAAATATCATTAAAAGTAATCTTAGAAACAGCAGATTGTCATACTTTTAACTTGGCATTGTTGTAAACACCATCATTTATCGTAATTTGCATGTTTGTCTCCTAGTTAATTAATCTTGTTAACTCAATTCAAATAACTTAATTAAAAAAATGTGTTTTTGAAGAAGCTGAGTTTTTACATTTCTTTCAGAAGGTGAGCACATAACATTGAGTGGGTTGACTGAGTAAAGAGTCTTTGTAGGATCTCTTCTAATCAAATATGTCCGTTCTGAAAGATGCAAGTTCTTATTATGGAAAAGTTTACATATAACTTCAGGAAATATTAAAGATACACAGGAAGGAATTATCTCACTAAATTAATTCTCTGGACTCTGCTTTACAAAGCTTATGCATGTTCTCATTTAGGCATGTGTTCTTGGATACAAAAAAATAAATTATAAAATGCTTGGTCATGGAAAATAAATGAAGAAAAGAGTTTAGGCAGTACATTACTAACCTAATGACAGAGTTCCATAAGATTAGTGCTGGTTTGCCATCTGCTAGATGAATAAAAGAGCAATGAAAACTCGGCAAGAAGTTCCTGAAAGACATAAAAAGTATTCTAAATCTTTTACTGGCATACATTGGTATGTAGGGAGGGGATGTTATCATTTGCTTAAGTGTTTTGCTGAATTAGGACCTTAGTATTTATAGACGAGTTAATTCCCTCATTGTCTTAGCCTAATATTGTATGTTTTTAAAAACAGTAGCCTATAGCCAATCATTCAAGTTTCCAAATTAATATTACTTTTGGAGCATACATACCAGGTAAGAATTTTTGATGATCTTCAACACACATACACTTTCTATCACAAGCATTAAGGTGAAACTACAAATCAGTGGAAGAAGAAAGGTTTGCTTTCATACACTATTATTTCCAAGAGACTGTGGGTCTGATTAATAAGCAAGGAGGAATTTTTCCCTTGGGGCAAGATTGCAAGGTATATGGTGGATTTTTTCACCTTTCTTGTGGTGTTCTGGAGGCCCAGTTTTAGATTTAATGAGAAATAAGGACAAGAATTTAAAAGACATACATTTATAAGTGGAAATTTTCTTGCAGGTGGTGTCCAGTGTTCATGTGAGGCTCAGGGGGATCAGTTCCCAGAAATAAACATGAGACATGGGAGATAACTAGTGGACTTTTAGTCTGAAGGAAGAAGCATAGACCTACTGATACATCAGGGTCACAAATATTATTTCTGCTTTACAGATGGGGAGACTGTAGTTAGTTAGTGGCAGGTCTGGTATTAGAACTTGAGTTCTTGATTCCATTAGTTTATGTTCAGCCCATACTGCCTCTGTGTAAAAAGTAAGATTGATTGAATTTGTTTAATGGATATATGCATTATTTAAAGGGTTTATGTTAAAAGAGGAGCTCTCGTGTGCTCAACCTTTTCTTGTTTAATGGTCTATTACATATATAGTTCGTCCCAGCTGCCAGGCAGATTGTTATTGCAGTCTTGGTGGAGTTTTTGTTTCAGTTTAATTTTTTGTACAATGCAAGAATGTTTACAAATCCATCAAGTATTTATGTAATTCACAGTGGTCAGTGACCATCACACTCATGATTGAGTCTCTTATTTCTGTTAGCCTACTGTTCTGATACACTGAGTTGTACTACAAAACATTCCAGATTACAGGCTGGCTCAAGACTCCCTGGTGGTATTTGTGTGCTCTGTTTTTCATCAGCAGAAGGTGTTTCTTTTGTTTTCTGTGTCTAGGCAAAGAAGCACAGTGAAAAAGTGATAAAATGGGTTTCGGAAGGCTAGGTTTGAAGAATTGGAAAGGAGTATCTCATTGTAAATGTTAATTCCTAAAGTACAGCTATATGTACACAGGTATACAAGCTACAGGTGTCTACCACATGAGCAGATAGAAATTGTCATAACTGTGAGGAGGTGTGATTACTATTATGTATCCATAATGCTAATAAACATAATAAGCCTAAGCTGCACTATGTACAGTATTGGTTATATATTTAGGTATTTTAATAATATTTTGGAAATAATTTTAAAAATGAGTTCCCATACTTAAAAGACCATAAAAATGGATGATTATGTGGGTCTGTGAAATCGTATTTTAGAAGAAAAAAGGGGTTAGGATTGTAAATGGGCTTATGAACATATGAATGGGTTAGGATGCCTATCTATACCTATAATATGTAACCTTGCTGAGAGTTGTGCATGTTTACACACAAGATTTCATTATTGAGGATTTAATATGTGGGAATTTGGGGAACTGACACAAAAAACTGTAGGGTTTGGTATTTTAGTAACTGTCCATCTTTTTTATTTATTTATTTATTTATTTATTGTTAAGATTAGCGACTGGAGTCCTCTTTTTCCACTTCATTTACCTTGAAAGGAGAGTTGTAAACCACAGTTTAAACAGTCTAGTAGTTAAATTACAGAACTAGGGTAAAATTCTAGCCCAACTAAAGTCTATGGCAGAACTCCCACTGCTTTTATTAGGGCTAAAGTTTTACCCTGGGAGCCTGGACCCCAGGATAGATATTTTTAGGTTTGCCACTTGACACTAACTGTAATCTTAGATAAGTGATTCTCTGCTAGTGCCTTTTTGGATTTAGGATCTAATACCACTGTATTTTTAATACATTAAATCTGTATTTTACTCGTTTATTTATCATATTAATTTATAGGCATTTCTATGGTGCTTAACACTGCAGTGTCTGAGCACTTATTTTAATTTATATTGATTTCTATCCTCTCCTGCCTATTCTCGATTGTATTTACATAAATCTACTTTCTTAGAATATGGACTATTTTGAAGGGAAAATGTCTATATTTCTTAAAATTATGAAGTAGTCTTAAATTGCTTAGGTGTATTTAAAATTTTGATATCTATAAAGTAATATTAATCTGCAAGTATTTTCATTCCTATAGCACAATGAGTACACATACAAAAATTGTAGGCTTTGTCTGTAACACCATTAGAAGAAATCCATGCTTCACTATGGGAACTTTTCTGCACGCATACTAAAGAACCTAAAAGCAATTCATAGGGAAAATGTATAAGAGGTGAATTGTGTTTTCCACAAGACAGCCAAGTGTTCTCAGAGAACTAATATCTGAACATAGCTGTAGAAATATTGGATGTTTAGCTGCACTGTGGAGAAAAACAAAAATGTAATTGTTAAAATAGAATAAGAATGAGAAATAATACTTTAGGCCAAGAAAAATCTTCTCTGCTGTCTTTATTTCTTTTAAAGCAGTTTCCTCAACAGCTTAGGGTTGTCTGTCCCATTAACTTTTACTTTCTAGCCTCACATGTTCCCTTTGTTAAAACTTTTCACTGCCTTTAAAGGGACACTGTCAACTTGATTTTTTTTTAAACATTGACCATTTAAAAAAAAATAATTCTGAAAGAGCACCTTTAAATTAGTGTTTCTTATATTTATCTGCTTCCTTTTCTTAAAGAAAGTTGACAGAGATTTTCTTTTAATTGCTCCCATTCTGGTGTTTTTTTGGTGTTTTGCACCAATCCAAAAGCCAAAAGCACTAACAGACATGCTCGGTGTGACGGGGGTACTCACCATACGTGTATGGTGCCTTCTTCTGGCCGTTCTGGGGAATAGCTCACCAGGTCAATGTCTCTCTCTGTGCTTGCATACCATTCCGTCACCTCCGTCTCTTTGGCTTGGTCTACACTTACCGGCAAATTCGGCGGTAGTCAAGGGTATATACGCAAGCTACATAGAGTAGCTTGTGTCTCTTCTGTCACCTGCCTAAAGTCCATTCTGCACGCCGTCTCCATTACATTGCACCGATGGGAAATGCATTCACATCAATGCAGCGTTATTCTTTTTCTGGGGGTGAATTTATTAAGTCAATTTCCAGATCAATCGAGCGGGTCTTCACTTCCACTCAATCAATCCCGTGAAATCGATCTGAGTTAGGTAGGTTAATATCAACCAGGTAATTTGAGGGTATATGATATTTATTTGTTAAAAAACCAAAAACAGCTAAACTTCTATTTTTCCATTAATTAAATTAATAGACATATCTTTGTCATGTCAACAGGGACTTTCCTGGACTTTTCTTTGACCTGTGACAAGTTGCCCCACTCTGCTTTGGGTCGGTGTCTATTGCCTACCATAATTCCTTTTCTGCTGAATTTGTGGTAATTTCCTGTGGCAGCTGTTAGTGGAAATTGTGTTTAACATTTTGCATTGTACACTTGATTCACTGAATACAGAAATAGAGACCATTTACCAATAACAGTGGAATTTAAAACTGTAGAACATTAGAAGTCTCAATTAAATTGTTCCTCTTTCAAGACTCCTGTAGAGTTTAAAACTAGGCAGTATACAATAAGATGTTTGAAGAATGGTAATGAAAAACTGTTAGTTGGCAGTCTAGCTGGAGATATTACTGTTTTAGAAGTTATCTGAAGAATAATAAAAGGCTTGAAATTAGAAAGTTGACAATAACATTTGTTTCTGGTTCACATAATTGTTATAGACCATTTCATGTGATTTGAATGCTACATTAAAAAGCAATACAAAAAAGGCAACTTTGGGTTCTTGTAGTTTTGTTATCACCATGTCATTTGATAGTTGCTGTATACTAGCAACAGAAAGTTAAATATAAACAACATTTGTCACAAATAAGTCGTGAGACTGAGGGGTTGTCTATGCCAACATTCAGTTCTTAGCAAACCTGTGTGAATCTATTCTGCACTAATTGCTGCAGACTAACTGTCAACATACACCCTGCTGGCATGCATTAACAGTACATTTATGTGCTTTGATTATTTCCATTTCAAAGAGGACTAGATCAAAGTGCAGGCACGTGCTTAATTTTTCAGTGACAGTTTTAGATTCTTAACTGAAAAAACACTTCTTAAAGTGCAAGATGTTTTTATTATCTGAAAATTCAGCTGCCTTTTGCTGAATTTTATAAGGAATTAAACAATATGATGCAAAGGGAGAATACTCTATGGGGCTGTACTTAAAAATACATAAGTCTTATTCATGATTTTAAGTAGTAGCTAATTTAACAATCTCTTTTACTGTTTCTTTTACCTGAATAAGCATAAATATAGAGACAAATTTAGTTCTTCAGGTGTTGAGGCCAAGTAGGTATGTGCACACCACATGCACAGTAGTCAGAAGGTTTTTCCCTGGCAGTACCTGTCGGGTCAGTGCA
Organism: Emydura macquarii macquarii; assembly: GCF_026122565.2. Taxonomy (NCBI): domain Eukaryota; kingdom Metazoa; phylum Chordata; order Testudines; family Chelidae; genus Emydura; species Emydura macquarii. The sequence goes on along the minus strand of NW_027132983.1, from coordinate 3,813,610 downwards.
GGCACCCCATGGAATGGCATCTCCATAGTGTTGTATATAGGACCCTACTAACCTGCCAGTTCCTTCTTGCAACCTGTGACCAACTTCTTTCCTCTAGTGGTAGAGAGTCATCAAACCTGTAAATAATAGATTAGAATTAGTTATTTTAGCTTGTAATTAGAAAAATTTAATTTGGGGGACCCCCCTATTACCCTGGGACCAGGGCATGCCTAGGTCCCAAGGATTCAAACTGTGCAAGACCTGCCACAAGCCTATGCTAAAGGGTGATCCCCACGAATCCAGTCTGAGGTGCCTAGGGGAAACTCAGTACAACCGGTGCAAGATCTGTAGGGATCTTCAGCATGGGGCCAAAAAGGACAGGAGTTTTAGACTGAAGCACCTTCTCATGGAGGCAACCTTCTACCCTCAACCAAGCCACTCAGAGTTGGCACCTAATACATTGGTGTGGGAGCGCGCTGGCCTCTTTAAGAGAGGCTACAACGCCGAAGAAAGACTCAGCACCGAAAGACCCCCGACATTGCACTTTTCTGGCACCGTTCCCACTCTCTGTTACCTCAAAAAAGATGGAAGAAAACCCAGAGAGGACGTTCACCTACAGTAAAGGCTGAAGGGAGAGAGGATAACCATGTGTGTCCCATGACAGGGCACCAGGCACCTTCCCCACCGGGGCCAGCGCCGTCAACTTTGGTCCTGCAAAGGGTACTTTAGAATCTGGTGCCAATGGACTCACCTGAAAGGGAGAGCCACATGGGACAGCTGCACTCCCTTTCCACCCTGGACACATTTGAGGCGGCTAAAGACCTGATAGCCAGGATGGCACAGCAGTTCCCCACCAGGATGGCGGGACAGGAGCCAAGACCTCTGACACTGCAGCAAAGTGCGGTGCTGTCTAGAGGCAAGCCTACCTTGATGTGGCACTTGTCACCTTCTCCCCAGCACCACTCCCCCGCTCTGTTCCACTCGGCATTGCCATGGTCCCCACATTCAGTCACAATCATCTGGCTCAGAGATGGAATCCTACATCTCCAGGCACAGATGGCACTCGTCTCAGGGATGCCGCTACAGGCGGAAGAAGGGGCAAAACTCCTTCATGGGACCTTGAACAGCGCAGTGGCAGATGACTGTGCGATGACCCTTCTGGACTCCATAGGCATACCATCAGGACTAAAGGTCCTCTTCCAGGTGGTCCTACTTGGTCACCTCACAAGCATGGGTCCCCAGGCCATCAGAAGTCCGAATATCACCTTGTGGCATTGAAAGGGATGACAACTTCAGCACTAAGAGAAGTGCAGAATACAGTGCAGAGACCAGTACCCTGACAACCCAAGAGAAATCTGTGACCCAGTAGGACAGGAAGATCCAATCCCATCCAGGGTGTTGTCATTGTCCTCCCCCAACCAGGCAGTGGCAGGGACTTAGACCATGCCACCACCAGTGGATTATAGAGCCCACCAGGAGCTGCTACAGAAGTTGGCCAAAAACCTAGGTCTCCAAGCAGAGGAAGTGTGAGAATCAGAGGACCCATTGGTGGACATTTTGGCACCAGAGGGCCTCTCTAAGGTAGCACTATCCCTTATAAAGACAATAGAGGTCACCACTAAGACACTGTGGCAAACACCAGCTTCTGTCCCCCCCATAGCTAAGGGGATAGAACGAAAGTACTTTGCCCTCTGCACAGGACATGAGTGTCTCTTTACCCACCTGCAGCAGGGGTCACTGGTGGTAGCGGAGGCAAATGACAAAGAGCGACGAGGACAACAGGCACCAAAGCCTAAGTCCAAGGACTCAAAGAATCCTGGATCTCTTTGGTAGGAAGGTGTACTCCCCTGGGGGGGCTACAGCTTCATATCGTGAATCAGCAGGCAGTTCTGAGCTGCTACAACTTGAGCTCCTGGGAGACTATGACAAAATTCAAGGAGTTGCTCCTGGCTGACTCCAGACAGGAGTTCACAGCAATCGAGGAGGGCAAGGCCATGATGAGGACCTCATTGCAGGCAGCCTTGGATGCGGCAGACTCAGCCACACGGACAATGTCTTCAGCGATTGTTAGGAGAAGAAGTTCATGACTACTGGTGTCGGACCTTCCCGAAGAGGTCCAACAAACGACTCAGGACCAGCCATTCGAGGGCTCGGGGTTGATTTTAAAGTAAACGGACTCCAAATTGTAAAGCCTGAAGACTTCCATAGCTACTCTGAAATTCTTGAGTCTACATACACCAAGCACCCAGAGAAAGCACTTCAAACCCCAACCTTTTTGTCCTTCACAACCCCATCTAACTAGGATCTGAGCTTGGTGAGGCAGCCTTGTAGCTCCAAGCAATGAATTTGAGGGTGCCTCCGGGAGTGATGCACAGACCAAATCCAGGATCCTTCTCCCTGTTTCCTGAATTGTCTTATACCATTTCTACCGGGCATCATGGACTCAGATGCTTGGGTGCTATGCATGGTAGAATTGGGATAGTCTCTCCCATTTTCTTCCTTCCTACTTTCCCACCCACCTTCCCCATTCTTCTTCAGGAACCCCTCTTACAAGCATCTCCTTATACAGGAGGTGTAGGGGCTCCTACAAGCAGGAGCAGTAAAGAAGGTTTCTCAGGAATTAAGGAGAAACGGGTTTTACTCCTGATATTTCCTGATCCCAAAGGCCAAAGGGGGTCTCAGCCCTATTCTCAATCTGGGAAACCCCAACAGATTTATGAAGAAGCTGAAGTTCCCCATAGTCTCCCTGGCCGTGATCATCCCCTACCTGGATCCAGGGGACTGGTATGCCACCCTTGATTTGAAGGACACTTATTTTCACATTTCAATAGTGCTGTCTCACATAAGGTTCCTCAGGTTTGTGGTAAACCACACTCACTATCATATTACGGTCCTTGCCTTTTGGTTGTTGGTGGCCTCTTGAGTTTTTACCAAGTGTCTGGTGGTCATCACCACGTTCCTAAGGAAACGACAGGTACAGGTGTTTCCGTATCTAGACAACTGACTTGTCAAGAGCCACTCCATGGAACAAGTAGAGGCACACATCAACCTGATACGGTTGACCTTCAACAAAGTGGGGCTTCGGCTAAATGTGCCCAAGTCAACACTATCCCCTTCCAAGGAATAGAGTTTATAGGAAGGAGCAGTCCTATACTCGGTTCAGGCCAGGGCACTTCTGCCAGAGTCTCGCTTCGGTACTATGTGCTTCATCATAAAGGACTTGAGTGGTTTTCCCACCACAATGGTGGGAAATTGATTGAAACTCCTTGATCACATGCCCTCCTGCACATCTGTGGTACAGCACACAAGTCTGTGGCTCAGACCTCTCCAGGCTTGGCTAGCATGGGCTTATTGACCAAACACAGACAAATTGGACAAGGTGTTTTTGCTCCCCCTTCAGGCCATCAAATCCCTTCAGTTAGCTCAATCCTCAATTGGTATGTGAGGGAGTCCCCTTTTCCAGACCCCAGCCATCATTGTCTCTGGTCACAGATGCATCTGAGTTGGGATGGAGAGCACACCTAGGGACCCTCAGGATTTGGTCTCTGGCAGAGCTGTTGCTCCACATCAATGTCAGGAAGCTGATAATGGTTCACCTGGCAGGCCAAACCTTCTAGTGTCACCTAGAGGGCAGATGCGTGTCAGTCATGACAGACAGTATGACAATGATGTTCTATATAAACAGACAGGGTGGAGCATGCTCCACTGTTCCAGGAAGTCCTCAAACTGTGGTACTTATGTATCACTCACTCCCTACATCTTGAGGTATCTTACCTTCCGGGATCCCAGAACGAGCTGGCAGACTATATCAGCAGATCCTTCCACAGCCACAAGTGGTCAATCTGCCTGGATATCCTGAACAACATTTTCCGGGAATGGGGCGGTCCCCAAGTAGATCTGTTCACAACCCGACTCAATAGGAAGTGTCAGCAGTTTTGTTCCTCCCTCAATTACAGTCCAGGCTCGATCACAGATGTATTTCTCCTTCCATGGAACCACAACCTGCTTTACATGTCCTCCCCCCATTCCTGCTCGTTCACAGGGTCCTACTGAAGATCAGAAGGGAAAGTGCATCTGTCATACTGATACCCCCAGCCTGGCCCCAGCAGCATTGGTATACAATGCTGCTGGAACCATCCATGGCCGCCCCAATTGCCCTTTCATTGGTGCCGGACCTAATCATGTAGGATTACAGTCGTGTGCAGCATTCCAGCCTTGAGTCTCTCCACCTCATGGTGTGGAAGCTCCACAGCTGACCCCCATGGAGTCGGGGGCTGGTCAGAGAGGTCCTCCTTGGCAGCAAGAAGCCTTCCACCAGGGCTACATGCTTGGCCAAGTGGAAGAGGTTTTCCAGTTGGGTGATGCACAAGGGCACTCCTCCAATGCAAGTATTGCTGCCCTTCATCTTGACTGTCTACTGTGCTTAAAACAACTGGGGCTGGCGATATCATCCATAGAAGTACACCTGGCAACGATCTCTGCATTCCACCCAGGAGTGGACGGACAATCAATCTTTGCTGATGCAATGGTGACCCATTTTCTCAAGGGCCTGGACATACTCTACCCTCAGGTTTGCTGTCCGATACCAGGATGGGACCTAAACCTGGTACCCACCAGATTAATGGGACCTCCCTTTGAGGCCTTAGCAACATGTTCGCTCCTCTACCTCTTGTGGAAGGTGGCATTCCTTGTTGTGATTAGCTAATCCAGAAGGGCATCTGAGCTCAAAGGTTTGACATCCAACCCTCTGTACACAATGTTTTACAAAGACAAGATTCAATTGCGACCCCACCCAGCCTTCCTTCCTAAGGTGGTATTCCAGTTTCACATGAAACAGGACATCTTCCTCCCGGTGTTCTTCTCGAATCCACATACCACATGCTAATAACAGGGAATGAAGCCTCCATTTCTTAGAAGTCAGGAGGACATTAGCTTTCTATATAGAGAGGACTAGGCCCTTTCATAAATCAAAGCAACTCTTCATCGCTGTAGTAGATAGGATGAAAGGTATTGTCCCAGAGGATCTCATCACCTGCAGTATCAGGACCTGCTAAGATCTGGCACTGGCTGCGCACTCCACAAGGGCGCAGGCTTCCTCTGCAGCCTTCTTGGCACAGATCCCTACACAGGAAATTTGCAGGGCCACAACCTGGTCATCCATCCACTCGTTCACATTGCATTACGCTAATGCTCAGCAGCCCAGAGATGACGACAGCATTTGGCCGAGCTGTGCTTCAGTCAGCGATTCCATGAACTCTGACCTCTCCTTTGGTCAGCTTGGGGGTCACCTACTTGGAATTGACATGAGCAAGCACTTGAAGAAGAAAAAACGGTTGCCTACCTTTTGTAATTGTTGTTCTTCAAGATCTGTTGTTCATGTCCATACTAAGACCCACCCGCCTTCCCCTCTGTCAGAGCCTTCCGGGAAGAAGGAACTGAGGAGGCAGCAGGTCAGCAGGGCCCTATATACAGCACCATGGAGGCGCCACTCCACTGCGGGGTGCTTGCACGCAGTGCACACACACCTACTAGAAATGGATATGAGCAACACATCTTGAAAGGTAGATAACTGGGGTTTTTTTATTCTTAGTATTAGAAGAGGAAGTGTGGCAGAATGAGAGTAGCCTAAGGCTGACTTACAACTCTGTACGCTTTGGAAGGGCCCTCACATGGAGTAAATTAATGAGGTAATAGTTTAAGTATTAAGTGATTAACTATCTATGCTAGACACAGTTAAAAGAGAGGCGGGAATAGAGAGTACAGAGAGGGAATGCTAGAAGACAGGGCAGAGAAGCACAAAGTTTCAGAGTGGTGAGATATTTTCCCTACTCCTGCCTTGTGCCTTGATAGTGGGGAAAGCCTTATGTTCTGGGGAACGAACCTTTGTAAAGTCTATTGTAAATATACTATTTCCACTGCTATGTATGAAGACTGTTTGCTGTAAGAATCCAGGGAACCCTGACCTGTGACAGAAAGGGACTTGACTGTGTACCATACATGCCTGCCTCAAACAAGGATGAATGGATTTTGCCCAACTTTTTACCATTCTTCTCTTTCCCCTCTTCCTCCTTCACTTAGTCCTGTGCAGGGACCAGGTACAATCAAAGTCCTTAGCTGTCAAACATGAAGGATGAAATCTATGCCCCAGTAAAGTCAGTGGGGGTTTTGCCAATTGTCCCCATCTACTTAAGTACATTTGTACATTTGTATTTAAGTACATAAGTATTTCAAGGTGTGCAAGCACTTTGAATATTCTGTAATTATACTGAAGTACATTTTAAAGGTATTTAAAGCATAAGTACCTTTTTTATCTGCAAGTGCTTTTTCAAAATAGTTTTTGAAATAATCACCTCCTTCCCAACTGTCCCAGATTCTGGTTGGCCCCCAGAACCCACAGTCTCAGGTTGGGAGCTTCAGGTCCTGAATTCTGGCTGCTAGGTCTTTTTGTTTGTTGGCCCTGCAGTTACACCAGCCAGGGCGGGTGGTCGTCCCACCCCTTCACTTCTGATAGGTCATTGCAACTGGCAATGGGGAGCCTTCCTCCCCAGCCCTTCAGCAGCAGTGAGACTCGCTGCCCAGGCCCAGCCCAGCAGCAGCAAGGAGACTCATTGCCTGGCCCAGCTCAGCCATTGACTTAATAGGGCCAGGATTTTACCTGAGGGCTCAATGAGCCAACGTCCAACTGTTAATAACACTGGCTAGCAGACCACTGCCCACATAACATAAATTATATGCAGCACCTTGTAAAGAGTGGTGCAATGGCTAATTTCCCCTATTGTCCAAGAGGCATTGTGTCTTAAGTAGGCACAAGTAGCTAGGTTTTCAAACGTTTTTAGGTATCTAAAGAGGCAGATAGGCATCTAATGGGATTTTCAAAAGCATCTAAGCAAGTTTAGGTGCCTGGGAGTTAGCTGCCTCACCTACTTAGGCACTTTTGAAAATCCCAGTAGGCACCTATCTGCATATTTAAACGCCTACATGTTTTTGAAAATCTGACCAAGTATCTCTAGGAGCTCCCTTTGGGGAATGGTGGTACTCTGTGCCATTCTCTGCTACAGGCCTTTCAGGCACAGTTTTGCTTAGTTGGGATGAGAAGTAAAACCCTTCAGTAGACGTTTATTACTGATAGCCTATAACAGGCACAGGGACACAAATAATATTGATTAAAAATTAGAGAATTCAAAGAATGATTCAAGTGAATTGTTAATTTTCTTACATAATGTTTTGAGCATTAAAAGATGGACAGCAAAGAGTGTACTTGATTATTCGAGATGCAGAACTGTGATTTTGACCATTTTCTCCTGAGTGGCAATGGCATTTTGGAGATATTGGTAGTAGATAATTGGGATAAAGTGTTTTAAAGTAATCCTTGTGTGCAGTAATCCACACACAACCAAAAAATAGACATGATGCTGACAATGCATGTTGTTCCTTGAATACCAGGATGCAAGTAAGCCATTTCAGTGGCTGTTCTTACGATGTCTGCATAGCTTAGCTACTTCTAAAAGGTTGAAAACATTTATGCCACTATCTATGACTTCTGACAGCTTCTACAAAATCATGCAAAGAACGCCGGAGGATTTGAGAAAACTCTCACCCCACTAGCTAGAGTGGGGTTTTGGTGGGGCCAGAAGCAATGAATATTCTCCATGGAGTCAGGGAGGAAGAGATCTCAACTGGGAGCAGCTGAAGTAGAGTTTACATGCCCCCTCTCCTTTCCTGTTCCCCAATATCTGAGAAGCTTTTTCCCTTCTACAAAAAGTATATGTAGTTCTGCTCATGTTTTATTTTATGATGATGATGTTCAGCCATATTTCACAGTCGTTACATGTTAGAACTAAGAATGCGCTTATTATTTAATTTCCCTCAATAATGTAGCTGGTGTTGGGTAATACAGAGAAAAATCTTGAGGAAGGAGTAAGTCTAACCTGCCCACACTCAACACACATTGAAGTATTTAGAGGAATCAGAGAGGCAGTCCTTAGTCATTAATACTTCAGGGTTCAATTCTGTTCCTATTTAAGTCAGTGGGAATTTTGCCATTGATGATGTCCTTTATGAAAATGTTATTTAAAAAAAATTATCTACAATATTTCTAGTGGTATCTACTAATTTCCTTTCTACGGTTGGTGTCTGTATTAGAAGGAGTTGCCCATGCCGAGCATGCTTCCTAAAAGGTTTAATTAGAATAGAAAAAAATAGGCAGTTATGAAAATTTAGTTTATAAGGTACTGCTCCCTTTCTCTCCTAGCAGAATATGTAAGAAAATGCATGAATGTACCTAAGGAACTTGTTACCACCTAAAATGATCAAATATTTCAAAAGCCTTTTCATAATTTATAGTAATTCACACCTTTAAAATTCTTGTTTGTGGACCCAGCCCTATTAAATGAGATTTTCCATGCATTGTTTTGCTTAAAGTTATTTTAACAATACAAAAAGCTATGTGATACAGAGGGTTGTTTTTCTGGAACTTCTCCCTTGGGCAGATTTGTATTCTGAATGGTTTTTTTTTACAGCTGCATTTCTAGCGAGAACTTCTCAATGGTGCTGATTAGTCTGTTTTTCTTTTAACACTTGACTAGCAGTGTTTTGGTTTTTAAGTTTTTTAATGTGCTTTCTCTTAAGTCTAGATCTTGTTTAACAATATGTAGTCATTCTCTCCGAACAAGTTACATTAAAAACAAATCTCTTAAAATGTAATTTGAGTCATTTACACAATGTTCCATGGACAAAAAGAAGTATTAGATACTATTGAGAAAAATAAAGGATTCAATGTGTAGAAATTCACAAATATTTTAATTATTAAATAAAGCTGAGAAAAGTAGAATATTGTATAAAAAAAGTTAACCTGTCTGTATGTCATATCTGTATGACCATACCTAACCAAGCAAAATAACCATAGCAGTCTTTTTTTTTTTTTTTTTAACAAAAAGGCCACATACCACACCAATTTTAACAAGCAATGCATTATATATAATTTGATTCGTATTCAGGCAGAATATAACTGTGCCACATGTATAGTCATTTAATTTTATACGAGAAGAATTAGAGGTAAATTAACAGGATTCTGTCCTTTATACACTATGGGTTTTTTTCACTTTAGAGAAAACAGAGTAATCTGCCTTTTATATGTGCAGTACATATGCTGTACATAATAGCTATTGATATTAAGTTTAAAAACAAAAGATCTTGGTCCTGGACTATCTGTTTATGTGTGAATCCTATACTTTTGTACATTAATTTACATAGTTAATTGGCAGTAAATTTTCATAATAGATGTGGGAAATAATATCCATATGTTCATCTGCACCACCAGATCCCATTGCAGAATTATTTCAACTCCAGAAGAAGGGCTAAAAACCTGGATGTGGACATGTCACTTCAGACTCTTTTGTGTGCTGCCTCTACAACATGGAGGCCTTTTTTAAAGGGCAACACTTGAATTAACCTGTTCCATCTTCTCTTTCATTGGTTCAGAAGAAGAAAAGATGATTCAGGATTATCACTTTATCTGGTAGAACAGAGTGGCAGTTTCTTATAGAGCCCCTCAGAGGAAAGGTCAGTAGATTATTGAAAATAATTATCTGGAAAATAAAAGATATCAGTCTTTTATAATCATTCCCTACTGTGATTCTACTCTCATGAGCAATTCTTACAGAATTTAAGAAGGATGAAACAATGGGTTCTATAGAAATTACTCTTTGAAAGAAAAAAAAAACCCTAGGAAACTTAAGAGGGGTTTTTGGACCATTCTAAATAAAGAATATAAATATATATGAGCTGTGTGTTCTTATTATTACATTATACAGTATCATAAGGTTGAGCATGGTAACCTCTCTGTCTGTAAACATGGATAAACATGGTGACTAGCACATAGGTAAAAATACGTTACAGAAATTATTTAGAAACAGGGTTGGTTCAGTTCTTTTGCAGTGTTAGCATGAAACACTTCACTGTTCCATCTACAGAACCTAAGGATCTAGACATGTTAAATAACTTGTTGACTGTATAAGATTTAAAAGGTTTCCTTCCTCCAATTCCAAGGCAATTTAGCACTATAACACTTTTGGCAATTATCATTTTTTTAACACCATTGGGTTTTTTTAAAGCAATTTGTTTATTTTATTCTACGTCAATGTATATGCAAATAAAGGCTTGTTAGGTTTCTGTTTGGTTTGCTTTTTTTTTCTTTTTAAAGTTAATATTCCAGTTTTAATTTGTTTTAAATCCATTCAATCAGGCTGTACATAAAAAAGTGTCTTATTAAATGGCACATTTTTGCATGTGCATATGTATGTTTAACAGCATAAACTAAACAAATCAAGCAGTCTTTAGATGATACACTAATACATCAACTGACACCTTTAGGGAAATAATAGTGTATGATGATCATGGTTACAGTGTTGAGACGTCTTTTAACTAGGAGATCAACTGATCTGTGTATCTGATGGAGAATAAATAATTTCATTCAGGTAAGAAAATTTGTGATGAAAATACATGGTGTTTTTATTTATTTGACCTTTTGTGGTTTCAGAACAACACTGGAATAGGATCTTATGCATGAAAATGCATATGGTGAAAGCTCTCTTGTATTGATATAATTGTTTTCAAGATGAAGATGTTCCAAACGTGAATCTTCAACCTCCTCTTCATCATCATCGCTGTCATCATCAACATTGTCATCATTAACAATAGATTTACAGATGCGTTCTGGAGGGACTGTTCTGTGAAATCATAAGATAAATTTTGGCTTAGTTACTAAAGAGTACCAAGAAGTTCCTTCCATACAAGTTATTCATTTTAGAGATGCTGACTACCAAGTTTTTTTGAAAAAGGTTTGGACTTGATCAGCAATTAAAAATAGTTATAAATTACCCCCCAAAGATAGTTATTAATTTTTATTTTTAGTTCTATACTGTGGTGGTAGTCCATTAATTACTGACTATATTCATAGATATATGCTAATTGAAGGGTCACGTAGACATTTATAATTGGTATATTTCAAAAATGAGTTTGTCACTGATGTTCCTTTGTAACTCAGTTTGAATGTTTTTTTTTTGCATTATCATCTCTTAAAAAATTACTTACCTTTTATTAAAAAATGATTGGAATACATCAGGTACTAGATAAACTGCTGTCTTAACAATATGGACAAGATTCTTGGACCATCATGAAGCTGCTTTGCGCTGCTCAGGCAATACAAACCAGCTGAAAAAATGCCCTAATGGAGCACCTGAGGATTCCCCTGGCAAAAATGACAGAAAGCTGGTGTGGGGACTTTGAGGTCACCTGTTCTCCTGCTGCATAGAGAGTGTGACAGGGCTGGAGGGGATGTTTCTGGAAAGTGCTATACTCCGGTGATCTTTGGTTGCATAAGTAGGAGTCTACTCCAGACAGCATAAATTAGACCAGCCCTTGGACTGCTCCAAGTTATGTCAGCAGCTAGGTTGGGCCTCGGTCAGCCCTAGGATCAGAAAAACAGAAAGGTGACGTAGAGCCACCTTTTCCCCTGCTTTCCTCTGCTGTGGCGAGCAGAGCACAGCTGTAGCTGGGGATTTGACCCCAAATCTTTAAGAAACTGAGTACTTGGAGAGTACTGGTACTCAGCATTGTACACTTTTTAAAAACAGTGATGAGAGATTTAAATCACACTTCTTTTTTGTATATGGTTTTTGAAAATATTGTAATAGAGAATTAATGATTCAGTCCCTTCTAGCAATATTTAAAATGTATGGTTGGTGGAAAATGATGAGTAGGAAGTTAATAGATTTTAAAATATAGTGCACTATATATTTAATCCTTTTAATATTATCAGTTAACACAGCAGAATTTGTAAATACCGTATTTTGTTGTTGTTCAGCCTCAGAAAGCTTAATGCTTTCATTTCTGTGATTCCAAATGGTACAAACTTTAATTCATTGTGATCCAAAAATAACTCTCTCAAAGAGCGATAAGCTCCATAGAATGACACTGGATCTATTCCATCATTGTTAAGTTTGTTAAAAGAAAGGTAGAGGTATTCCAGCCCTGGCTTCATGTGACCAAACACGTATCCTGGAATTCTCTCAATCTGGTTTCCTATAAGTACTAGGTGCAGTAAAGATTTTGGCAGATAGGAGGGAACGTGATATAATTTATTGTAAGAAAGATCAATAGATTCCAAATTCCTGTATTAAAGGAAACAAAAAGGGACATGTAAATGATACAGAATACTATATAGTTTACATTGCACTCCATACAAAATAACATTCAGTTGCTGGCAAGAACTCCAGCTGATTAATTATGGGAAAATATTTTTTCTGTGAGAGAGAGGTTATTGTTAATAAAAGGGAATTCATCTTATTGAATATGGGCAGAGACATAATTATCTCTGAAAAAAAGATCAGAGTAGCAAAAAATGTAAATCATAACTTCATTCAGGAGATATTCCTATGCTTTTGTTGTGATGGGGGGAAAATTTGTAGTAATATGAGCACAGCGATAGAAAATCCAAGGGACTGATTTGTGCTTGATAAGCATATAAGTTTTGCAATAGTATCTTACATTAGAAAACATCATTTTTTCTTTACTGTTAACAGCTCTTTTCCATGGCTGTTATCCAGATGGTTTGCATTTCTTACCACTATTGCTCACTGGCAAGGTGGCATTAAAATGGGTGTGATCGAGCAACCCTTATACATGTGTGTAGTCCCATTTGCTTCACTTAATTCACTTTCCCATTGACGCTGACATCGTCTGATTTTAAATCAGACTTCAGTGGGACTGCTTATATGAATAAGTGCTGCAGTATCAGACCAAGGTACCTGAACATAAGCATGTTTTCTTCAAAAAGTAAATATCACCCAATTATTGGTATATCTTCCATGTATTGTCATGAACCTGTCTGTTAACTCTGAGTCTTCTTGTGATTTCTGTTTCTTTTTGAAAGTAAGGTAGGGGTGCAGGTGAACAGCAAATAGTAATCCAGCTTCAGATAGATCTTTATTGGCATGGATCAAGAGAGCCTGGTTCTGGGATAATAGTATAATTGCTTTGGATTAAGGTAGTCCTCTAAGTAAATGCCCCACTATCTGTGGGATTTCCTGTGGATCTTGGAAAGCCCTTGCAAGCAAGTGGTCCATAACCCCCGTGACCTTCCTCCAAACCATTCCCCACAGTAGGCAGAACATTTCAGTAATTCCTTGAATATGAACTCATAGACTTTTGGGGCTGTTTTTTCCTTCCATCTATGAGATGTAGAGTATTTCTCTGTAATATACGGTTTATTTTGTTATTACTGGTATTCATTTTGAACTCTGAACAAAACTTAGTCCTTAGTCTTGAGATCAGGGTGGATAAAAATTGATGATTTTTAAAATTTAAATTGGAATTTTTTATTCCTATTAAATATAGGTTTATTTTTTAAAATAAATCTATTTAAAATTAAATTTGAAATTGACAACCTATGTTAATACTGAAATTTACTTAAAGTATGAAGAAAAGCTCTGTGTAGCTCTAAAGCTTGTCTTTAACAAAACAGAAGTTGGTTCAATAAAAGATATTTCACTTTGTCTCTCTATAAGCTATTAAAATCATTTAAATTAAATTAAACAATATTGAGCAGTTAAGTTTGCTGCCAAGTTTAAAGAAAGTCAAATCACTGAACTGGTAGAAGTGACTGGCTAAGCATCCGGACTCAGAGTTTGTTGAAGTATTAAAGCTTTTGACAGCAGTATCCTCTTCTGCAGGTGGAGAGAGAATATTTTCTTCATTTCAGTTTCTTCAACTAGTTCAGTTCAATGACCAATTTATTCAAAGTTAATAAGCCAATTGACTGTTAAAAAATCTTGTTTTTCTCTTCCAATCTATGAATAAAAACTAGATGTGAGAGTATGAGATCTACTAGTTCTAAAATCTTGAAGGATTTAGTGACCAGATCGGTTCAATTCATTATCTACATCTAACATTGTCTTTGTTTAATAAATCAGTTAGTTTTAAATGCAAAAAAATTTTGGTAAATGTTTTTGTCTTATGTATCCTTTGCTTTTAAGATAGTTTTATTTAATTAAGAAAAGTAAAATGCTTTTTTTTTTTTTTGCATTTTAATTGAATTTGAACTTCTATTCAAAGAGAACTTGACGCAAATCACAAGTACAAAATTAATCAATGTCCATTAAATAAAAAATGCATTATTTGCCATTTTCTAGCATAATGACAAATATTAAAATTAAGAACCTAAATAAATATAAGATAATCTATCTAAATGTGTATTCTCCTGGTTGGCCAAAAAAAGCACCTAATTTAGTTTAAAGCTATATTTACTTGAAAATCAACATATTTTAATGGTTACCAACCAATGAGAATCAATATTTCTTTAGAAAAATATCTAACAAGTACAAATGCAAAACATGATTAAAATAGAGTATTAAAAAACAAGGTTTCCTGATTGCTGATTTAAATCTGATTAAAATTGATGATTTAAATAGTTTTGATTCAAATCAACCCACCCTGCTTGAGATTTAATGAAATGTTAGCTTGGTTTGTGAGTAGAATTGATGCATAATATCACAACGTTATTTTAAAACGGATATTGTATATTACATAAATTGTGTTAAATTATAATTGGATGGAAAGGTAATTGAATTTGCTAACATTAGGATGATATTATCATGGTATCTATGGATTTTTAAGAGCTTAGATTTTGTTTGAGATAAGAGGAGCCTTATTACACAGTACAAATATTACTTTCACAGCTAGGTTTACTAGTAGTACTGGATAACAAAAAAATCTTAAATTGGTACTTACTCTTGATTGATCCAAGCCATAGGTGCTATCCTACTCTCTTCTAAATTGTTGTGTTTCAGGACAATGATGTTAATATTTCTGGTATGGTTAAAGCAAATTTCTGAAATTTCTTCAATTTGATTATTTTCCAGATATAGTTCCTACAAGTATATTTGAAAAAGAAAATTTGAAGACCAATATTTACATTTTTCCTGTTGTGATTTAAAAAGTTAATTTTTAAACATCATTAGCATCTCATGGTAAAACCACCATTTTCCAGATACCAAAATAATTACCTGAATATGTCTGCATAACAAACCAATTAATAGTAATGGTGTATGGCTTGACTTGGGGAAAAAACATATTTCAAAATGTAATATACTTTTCATTTGTGGAAACATAAGTTACTTTAAAAGACAGATTAATAGAATAAATATTTTTAAACATCTTTGCATCTTGCCTGCAGTTGCATAGTGAGTGCATGGCTGTACTGAATGCTAAGACAGTTGCAACAAAATTCATGTTTTCTGGACATAAAAGATGGGTTTGCCAAAAGAAAATAAAAATATTTATTTACTTTTTGGCCTGAAAAACTATCTGTTGTTGCAATCAGTCATATTAACAGTCCTGTGTTATTAACATTTCATTTTAATAGTGCAGCTGCAAGATATGATTGTACCTGAGTGCAAGGAAAAACATGAATAACTTTTCATGGTATACAAAATTTAATAGTGATGTTTGTTCATACAGTGCCTCAATTATACACACGTTTTACAAAACACTTATTTTACCAAACACTCATCATTTTCTGCTCTGAAAATCTTACAGTATAGGAGAGGCATGACAAACCTGCAATAAGAATGAGGCAATAGTTGAGGTATGTGAACAGAGCTGGCCAAAATGTAGGATTTCCAGTACAAAGGAAATTTCACTATTTTGAAATATGCTTTTGCTCTGAATTGGATGATTTTAAATTTTTCAAAATTTTCCTCGACCTGGAAATCCCCTTCTCCTGCCAAAAAAATCATTTTGGAATTATCAGCACATTGTATTACCAAAACAGAATATGGTCCCTTGAACTTTGACAGCTGCTGAATGAAAATGACACTCTTGTCAGTTTCACTACTGCTGCTGTTGAGTTCTGTGAAATATTTTGGCTTCTACAAAGTGACATTTTCCAATTAAACTCTGTTTCATTTAAAAGTTTATGACCAGCTCTGTATGAGAGGGAGTGGAAAACAGCACTAATGAGGAAATTAGTGCAAAGAGATCTCAGGGGAAAAGTGGGATTGAATGAGTAGAGAAAAGGAGCTTTGTAGTCCTTAAATTGGAGGCTATAATTATTATTGGTTCTTTTAATATTAAATGTCGACTGAATGTTTAGCTTAAAGCGACAAGAATAAATGACAGCATGAAAAAAGGGATTAAGACAAATTAAAGATGAAGTAGGAATGAAGGAATAAGGGAAACAGAGAAAGTGGGAGATGAGAACAGTAACGTACAGTAGCCTAAAACAAGTTTGTAGGCAGTATTTGGAAAGGCAGGCAATGTTTAGGAAAGTTTATTCAGGATGGGGAAAATGGAAACAAATGGAAAGGAGTAAGGAGATAAAAGTAAGAGAAACAAAGGAGTAGGGGATGAGGTAAGTGGAAAAAGATAGGGCTTAGAGAGCAGGCTATGAAATGAGTAGCAGATAGTAAGAGAGAGACCAGGGAGGCAAAGACTGGGGTGAAGGAGGAGAGGTGGTGTAGAGACAGAGGATGAAAGGGAAGAGGAAATCTCTTGCTGGGTACTGTCAGTTTTACTTTTTTTTTTAAGTCAAGATGCTGGGTGGAGAGTGCTGGAAAGAAGGTCTGTTTGAGGAGATGGTCAATTGTAGGGAATAATCAGTGAGGGAGGAGAAGTAAAAGTTGTTTAGAAAGAAAAACGGTAGAACTAAAGGAAAAGAAAATGAATTTAAGATTCAAGAAACTAGAATAATTGTGAGCCTTTTCCAGTGCAGCTGAGAAGCATGAGAATAGGCAGAAATAGTGAATGCAAGTGGAGTCCATGGAGTCTGCAGAGAGAGAAAAGAAGTAGCTGAGAGCTGCATAAAAATCAGAAGGGTCAATAGGGAGGCTACAAAAAAGATTAATTGTAGTTGTGTAAATTAAATGCTATTTAGTAGACTGCAAGGAAGAAGTGATCCCGGTTAGGTCAATTTTTACTTTGTCTTGTATGTTCTTCAGTTTTAAGTATATGTCGCTGTGCCCAGAGATTCACATGGATGCCCACGTGTGGTGGAATTTGTATAGGACACAATGAGGTCACAGATTCTGTGACTTTCCAGGACTTCTGGGGCAGGGCTCCAGCCTTGGGGCTGCTGCCAAACAGCTGATTAACGCCCAGCTCACTGAAGCGATGCAGCTTCGTTTTCTCCCTCTCCCTTAGGGTATTTTTAGTAAAAGTCAGGGACCAGGTCACAGCTTCCGTGAATTTTTATTTCCCGCGACCTGTTTCTGACTTTTACTAAAAATATCCATGACAGAATCTTAAACTTAAATAGAAATAAATAAGTAAATTTCTGGCAATAATGACTTTGCAACCAATGACAATATCTCTTGAAGCAAATTATTAAGATGTAAAAACATCATCTTTGTTTTACAGTGGTAGTGGAGTACACACAAAAGAAGAAAAGGAACACATCTGGAAAAATAAACATTTTGGATTTTTTACCTCAATAGATGTGGGAAGACCTTGTGGGATAGTTCTAAATTTATTTCTCCCAAGGCGCAAATAAGATAGGCTTTTCAAAGGATGGAAAGCTAAAGGACTGACATTTGCTTCACTAAGTTTATTGCCTTCTAATTCTAGGGTCACCAAGTTCTTTAATTCTGTAGAAAATAAAATAATTGATAAATTTCATTAAAGTAATAGTAGAATCTCAGACCCTGTTAAAACATGAGATATGTGTTAACAATTTTTAATATTACTAATATCCATTCAAAAGAAAGGGAAAATATCACATTTGCCAGAATGGGCCTTAGCATAATAAACAATTTTATACTCCCATTCATAGGTTGTAAAATTAGTTTTATTTTCAGTCACTTGAAAAAATTTCAAACAATTCACTGTGCCATGTTCAAAAACAGATAGATGTCACTGTACTGTAAATATAGTTTAATTATGAAAAATGCACCTGAAATGTATTGATAATATAAAGTGTATTACAATACATTATGTAACTTTTTTATTGTCCTCCAGGAGAGCTGTGCAATATCCAGCATAGGATTATTGTTTTTAATATTGTACTTCTTCCAGAATGGGAAGGTAAGGCTGGTGCAGTGAGCTAATGGTAGGCACAGCTCCTTAGTAAATCAAGACCCCAATGTTTGGCAGAGGAGGGTGCATGGAGCAATATATTGGTGCTGATATTCTGCTCAGATACCCTAAGATCTGTAGGATTCTCCTACAGCTCTCCAGTCATTCATGTTTGCACCCTTTGTAGGTTCACAGGTCCCTCCCCCATCTCAGTGGACCATGTGTGGAAAACTCCTCTGTATCTCCCTTCCTAGAGAGTGGATAATGTAGATCTTGATCTTCCAAATATATCTCAGAAGAACTAAATGCTGACAACTATACGTAAACAAAAATGATTATTTCAGGACAAAAAGTTCTTCATTCTCAATTATAAAATATTAAAGTTCATAAACAACAATGTTGAATAATTTGATTTAATCTGTCTTCTATTTTCTTTGTGCATGGAGGTAAAAATCTGTTCTCTGCCCCATGAGCATGAAAATAATACATACTGTTTCCGCCGTACAAAACAGAGTAATATTGGGATGTAGGGGTACATGCTCCTTATGTACTGCACAGTGCTGTTTCCCAAGGAGATGCGAGCATTAGCACAGACTTCGCTGGGAAAAGCACTGACATTCCTCACAATTACAAGAGAATTCAGATTTTAAAAACTCAAATTTCATGCAGATTTTCTAGCTTTTGTTGCCATAGAGACATCTGCAAAAACACATCTATTTATCATTCTAATGATTCCATTTCTGTTATTTAACACAGTATCTTTGGCTCCTACAGAAACAGAAGACACTAGAATCTTGAAGTAGTATGCTGCCTTGATTGGCATTGACCAACAAAAATACATTTAGATCCTGACCCAATAAAGATGTGTGTAAACTTGTGTGTGCTTAACTTTACTCATGTGTGTAAAGTTCAGCATATGTCTTTGCAGGATCTAAGTTACTCACATCTAACTTTAATTTTTTCCCTCTACAATGGCAGATGAAAATGGATCTGAAATTCTCCACATTTTGCTTAATATGCAAGATCTCAAAATTCTATTCTTCATTTTGAGTTTCAAATCTCTTTCATTAGATCAATATTCACTTCTTAAATACCTTGTAAACTGTCTTCATCAATAGCATGGAGATGGTTTTCATTTATTTTAAGTTCTTCTAAAGTTGATGGTAATTCAGGAGGAATATGTATTAGTGCATTTCCATCCATATACAAACGTTTTAACTTTTTCAGGCTCTTAATTGGAGGGGGAAAATCAGAATTCAGTTAACAAAATGTAAAATTATATTGTCAAATAACCTAAAATTGTAATTGCCATTTAGATAAACATGTTAATTTTGCTGCAGATGCTGCTGTTGGTTGTATTTATGTAAATTTAGGACTCATAAAAAGCACTAGGTTAATAAACTGGAGACTTGAGTCTTATATCCACCGAATAGCTAGAGCACTGTTGTGGAGTATCCAGTGTATGGGTAAGAAAACAGTTCTTTCTCTAAGTACATTCAACCATTGGCCTGTCTGTATAAACTGCTAACAAGTGTGTCAGTTGTGATGGTATGTTTTGTAATGTAGGACATCTGTCACCTAAGAACTGGACTCAGCTCATCAGCCTCTTTCATGTGGACCATCCAGCCACCATCCCTGCCATACTGGACCACACTTCTGTTACTAATCCTTGACTCATCCAATCTTACATTTACCTCACTTATCCTTTTAATAGTATTTAGGAATTCCAAGATATTACAGACTTTTATAGTATTTTCATGTTATGTGCTTAGTCTACAGTAGTCGATGTTTTTCAATAAATAGCTTCTATGGCTTATGGTCTAATATAGTTCAGTAGATTTTTTGGCTTTGGTGTAGAGGCACATAGCCTTTTCACAGGTTGAGAGTTAAAATTATAAATAAGTTGTAAAGCATCAGTGTTCTGTTTCATATGGTTTGAAGAAGAGCTCTGTGTGTAAGCTTAAAAACTGGTCTCTTTCACCAACAGAAGTTGGTCCAATAAAAGATCCATCCATATGGTCTCTCATTGTCTCAAGATCATCCATATTGTCTGTCATGCTGTGGGCATGTCAATACTACAGCCCTAAGTCAACGTATGTTAGGTCAACTTACAGCCACCACAGTACTATGGTGGCTGATGTTTACACTATCCTCCTTCTGTCAGTGCACATCTTCACCAGGAGCACTTCCACCGACTACAGAGGGGCAGTGTGGAGGATTGAGAGTCAGGGCTCTCAGCTCCGCACAGCTTCCTGCCGGGAACACAACTGGGCTGCCCTCCCTCTCCCTCACTCTTGTTCAGCTGCCCAGTGGGGAGCTTGGGGAAGCCAGGCTCTAGCTGCCCAGCTTTCTGGTCACTTTCCTGAAATTGACAAGACAGTTGATGTAAGTACTGCAGTGTTTACACAGAAGCTGCATGGACCTAACTACACCAACATAAGCCTTACGCCTTGTGGAGCTGGAGTTATGATGTTGTTGTAGTAGGATACTTACATCAGTGGGACAAGGCTGTAGTGTGTACACTGACATAATTAGGTAAACATAAAATGCCTTATGTCCACCTAACTGCGTAGTGTAGACCAGGCATGTGCATATCAGTTGGATAAACTATATGGCCTCCAAAGATTACATAAGCATGATCAGAAAGTCTCTGGTACCTCTATGTGAGGTAGCGATTATCCTGGCTAACATTGGACATTGTCTCATCAGTAATCCTGTGGAACTAAGGGGTAAAAGGCACCTTCATGCAAAAGAGTAAACATGGCAGTAAACATTTCAATAGTTGGGGGGAATTTTCCACTGAGAGGACATAGAAGGGGGCACAATTTTAAATTAGCTTTTTTTTTAGCTATAACTCGTTCCTTTTTTTTTTTCTTTAGTCAAATAAAAATATGGAAAAAAAAGTGGTAGTATGTTTTTAGATGTTTGTATATGCTTTATAGAATACAAGTACAAATAAAAATTTATATCTTTTAATAAAATGTAATTTAAAAAAAATAATCTCATAGAATAAAATGGGGGAAAATGTAACTCTGACCTACTTTGTTTCACCCAACAGTCAAAATTCTACAACAGAGCCATCAGTGCAGTTGTGAGGGGTGTCAGGCCACAGTTCAGTAGGGCATATAAAACAATGGGACTATTTATGTACTTAAGTGCTTCATTGGATTGAGGCCAAAGTCAGATTCCAAATGCTTTTTGTGACTACAGCTTACTATCAGAAGATTTTAATTATGGACAATCAGCACAGTATTATATTAATAATTCTGATACATGCGTATTGCTAATTAAATAAGTAACATAGATATTTAGTCTTTTGCAAAGTTAGTCTTGGAGGACTTCAAAGGCCCATTACTCCATGTAAATTATAAAGAAAATTCTACTTACTGGCAGTTCTGCTTGGGTGTCATGTGTTCTGTATTTTTCTTCCCTAATATTTTGTTACCTAGATAGTTTGTATGAGAACAGGATCTTTTTTAATAGTTCACCGACTCCTGATACTTTATTTTCCAACTTGAAGTTATAATCTGTTTTTATATACTGGATTGCTTCCCATGGAAATGATTGTGGGGGTCACAAGGAGAAGAGTCTGACTTGAGGTGGGAAAAACTTAAGAGAAGCAGATGAAAATGCTGTTATGCAAAAAATATCAGGAAAAAAAAGATTCTTACAATTTTCTGGAATAACAGCTGTTTTTTAAATAACTGAAATGCTTGGAAGTTTTTTACTGAAGCTATTGAAAAGTAAGCCTCCAGTTGATTTGGTTGATGTTGTTTTTAATACATTCCATTTGATAAACTGTGTGTTCAGAGTATTAATGTTTTTGCAGACAAAAATGTAGGTTTATACTTTGTTTTTTATTCAGTAAAAACAAGCAAAACCATGTTCTCAAATTCATTTGTACTAATGGAACAGTGGCATTAATGTTTTTATTAGGTTACCATAGATCTTAAATTACTATCATTACAAAACCATCTTTAGGAGCACAAAAGCATTAGTGTTGGAGAGCTAATGTGATAAGAGAAATCATAAATTAATGTACGGTGGATGGGCCTGAAGTTCTGAGGGCATTGATAGTGGAATCTAGGTTATTGGCTAGAAATCCAGCTTGGGTAGGTATTTGGCATTTATGAGCTATTCGATGGCCTCTGTAAAATGAGCTGATGGTCACCATCCAGGTCCTAACACAGGTGTCCTTATAACTGCTTGATCCTGCAATGTGCTGAGCATTCTGGCCCTTATCCAACAAAACACTTAAGCATGTGCCTTAATTTAAGCCTATAAGTAGTCCCATTGTCAGCAATGGCATTGATCATGTGCTTAAAGTTTTCTTTTGTATTGCTTGGGTAAGTAGCAACAATTACAAATTTATATCTAGGTTTGATGGAGCATATCATATCTGAGGTGTCCTCTCTCTTCTTTCGCTGGGGGCCTGACGGACATTCACCAGCTCACTGCTGCAGCAATGTGCTGGCTATCAAATTTGTGCTTAAAGTTAAACACATACTTAAGTAGATTGCTAAACTGGAACTAGAGGGGTCAGCACCTTTCAAGAAGAAGCCCCATAAAGAAAAACACCACACTATCTGATGTCAATTCTGGCACCGTTGTTAGTAGGCTAGTAGCTGATCAAGTATTAAAGAAAGAACATTAAAAGTGATAATTTCAGGTTAGACAGTGAGGCACACTGGTGCGGTAACTGTTGAGGAACAATGACATTGACCAGGGTATGTTTTTCTACATATATAGAACTTCACTGTGCAGGACTGTTAAGGCGGCAGCACCCTTCAAAAACTTTCCTTTCTATACTTCTTTTCTTTCAAAGAGAGTCCAAGTACCATGAGGCTTTTGAAAAGGATATAAGAAGCACTTTATGATCATGAAAAATCTATTTTTAAAAATCTCAAAACTGAAACTGGTAAAATATCAGGAAAATACTAATAATGTAATTGTTCAGTAAATAATTTGTTCAGTGAATAGTATTCAACCAACTATATAACTTGCTGAAAACTGCAAATATGAAAAATTTGATTACTCATATATTCATTACATCGGGGTGGATTCCGAGCTAGTACAAATTGTTATAGCTCCATTGACTCCAGTGGCGCTACAACAATTTACACCAGCTGATAATCTGGTTACATACTATAGGGCAGATCTATTTCAAGCACAAATCAGTGATAGGGAAGTCAGAAAGATTATGCTTGCTTACTTTGAATGCTTGTGGACCTATGTCTGGAGAAGTAATATTATTTTTACTAAGATCAAGCCTTTCCAAATTAGGGATCCCATTGAATGCTTCATCTGGAATGGAAGTGATGGTATTCCCTAGGACAGATAAGTAAAAAAAAAAATATCTTAGTAATGTGTTGCAACTCATATGGTCTGATTCAGGTAACTAGGTGATGTACAAGTAAAATGTATTTATGGAAATAAAGTCAACTATGTATCTCTTTGTGTCTCTACACTAGTAGCATCTACATTTTAATAAGCAAATTAGATGTAGCAACATAACTTGTTACTACATTAATTTGTTGCCTGTTTGTCAGGCTTAGTTGTAAAATGCTTTTAAATCTCTTTCTGTGGTAAAAAAACTAGTAGTATAAAGCATTTTATGTTATAATTGGTTAACATTAAAGTTGTGAGTTTTGGAGAGGGCTAAATTTTAATTGGTGAAGAAAATAATATAAAGCAAACTTATTTTCTTACCTTCAAGCTCTAAGCTTGTTAGCTCTGGATCGATAATTGGTGGTATTTGTGTAAGGTTGGCATTAATGCAGTTTACTATGGTGTCAGAGATCGAACATCCAGTTGGCAAAGGAGGAATCTCTGCATGCGGAACAGGAATTGGGAATTGAGAGGGCATTCTGAAAACATCACCTCGTAAAATATCTTCATCTTCATCCTCTTCCTCTTCGTCCTCTTCTGTTTCTTGCTCTTTTCTTTCTTGCTCTAGACGTTTGTTTTCCTTTTTTTTTTCTTCTTCTTTCTTTTCAATTTGTAGCTCTTCCTCTTCATATGCTCTTCTTTTTTCTTCCTCTCGCTTGTTTATTTCCTCCTCTTCATTCTGACTGGCTTCATAATCATGTCTTTTTTTCTCCTTCTGACCTTTCTTTTCTTTTCTCTTCCTGTTCCCATCTTTCTTTTTGCGAATTTCCTTTTCTCTTCCTTCAAGTTCTTCCCCCTCTCTTCTAAGTATCTCATCCATTTCAGCCTGGGTACGCAGTGATTGCAGTAGCATTGGGTCTCTTAGGTCATTGGGCTCTGGAGAATCACCAGAAATTTCAGGTGTGTCATCCAGTGAAATATTTAGTACTAAATATGGGGGTGACCATGGTAATGAAAATGAAGAAAAAAGAAAATAGTTAGTATAAGAGGAAATGAAAATGAAGTTAGTGCTAGTAACCATTATTCCCTCCAAACATTACAAATATTCCAATTATAGAAGAAATAAATTCACATTGAGAATGTGACTTTAAATAATGGAAAATGTCTTTCTTACTTATAATCTTATAATATACATTTATTACACTGAAATGTTGAATAATGTTTCTTTCATGGTTCTTCTTGATGTATGTTTACTATAAAAATGATTCATGTGTCAGTATATAATATCTTTAAGAGGGGACGATAATATTACAATCATTATGCAAATCCAGCAACTGATGAATTTTATTGAACACAGCTGGTCAGGGAAGAATCCAGATTTTATGTGAGTATGACGATCAATGCTTAAGCCTTTACAGCAACTTCCACATAAAATTGTTATTTGTATTCTTACTTGGTAAAGATGTTAAAATGGTAAATAGGAATGCATCAAAGCAGTTCTAAAAGAATTTGAATGTAGGCTTGATTTGGTAGTACATTGTTTAACATTTTTAAAGGAGTAAAGTTTATGCTTTTATTTCATTAGCTAAAAAAAGCATAGGGATCATAGTGAAGAGAGGAGAAAACAGAAAAGGGAAAAAATTAAATAGAAAATATGGGGCCGGATCCTTTTTGCATTACAAGCATAGCATATTTCCATTTGCTTGAGAGAGAGCAGCATAGGGTTTTTTAATATGGAACAATTTTTATTGATTCTATAAAAATATAGCTAGCTAGCTGCTGTTATTACATAGTTTGGAACTTTTCTACTTTCTATATTTTAAAAAAATGTTTGTTTCATTGATTCCAAAGCCAGAAGGGACCATTTTGTTCATCTAGTCTGAACATTTGTTAACACAGGCCATAGAGCTTCCCCAAAATAATTCCTAGAACATATTTTTTAAAAAGCAGTTAAATATGTATAATAAAATTGCATAAATCATTACTTGTATTGTATAGATTATATCATTTCCACTTATTTCAAACAAAGATTAAATAAAGGCTAGTTTTAAAATAGTAAAAATAACAAATAGAAAATTAAGTGATGGATAAGAAGATAGTATGGTGTACTGTACCAATATCAGAGCAAACTGGGCAGCACTCTCCTTCAGGTACCACAGTTTTGTGACATGTCAGAGGAAGACATGTAGTTTCATCACAAATCACTTTTCCTTTTGAACAAAGACAAGTAATGCAAGGTTTGGGGGACCACACAGCTTTATCATACATAATCATCCCATTAGCTGTACAGTGCCCTTTCTTTCCTAATAAAAGAAAAAGGAAGATCAAAAGCAAGAGGTTAATTAAATAATAATTCTTTGATAGCTTAAACTGAAATAGACATTATACAGTTTCATTGTATAGACTTTTGATATACATTATGTATAGTCATGCTAGTAGTGAATTGGTTGGGAAAGCCAGAGAATATGGCTAATGTTAAGAGCAAATGTTTCATTTTACTGGATCTTCACTAGACTCAGTTCAGCTTATTAATGTTTCAGGTATTAAATGCTTTTCTTGTTCTTAACCTGGAAGTGAATGAATGATTTGTCTGTAGAATCTATTTATAGAGGAGAGCCTTAGTTTGGTGCTTGTGTACAGTATGAAGGAGGATCTTTTATATGTGTGTATTGATCTTGTCTGTAAAAATTGCACCAGACATTTTTGATATAATGGGAATATTTCAAATATATAGGTAAAATACTTCAGCTTACGGTTTCACTCTGGATATGTGAGTCCTCAACAGTTGTTAATGAACTGAAGGTAACATAAAACATTTCTTTTTTGTATATATTTCTAAAGCACCCATCACCATATTCTCTAGGAAGTAAGGGCATCATAATGACAGTCACAAACCTTACCGCCTTGTGTGCAAGACACATTTCTTTGAGCTTGTATGCTGTAACATAAACACATAGTAACAGGTATATTGCTATTTAAAAAAACAAAATTACACACTTCCAAACCATGACACTCTACTGCACATGCTTCTGCCTCTGGGGAAAGGATGAGAAAACAAACATGTGACAGATGTGTAGTCATGTTGCTTAATGCATGACTGGAAAGTGCTCAGTGTCTACTACCATTATGAGCACAAATCCTTGCCAATTGAAGTGAAAAGAACAATGGCTATTAACAACAGCGGGCTCAGGATTTAGGCTTAAGTGAGTTTAGTGTTTATTAAAACATGTCAGATTGATAGCTGCAAACAAAAATCCTCTGTTTAAAGAATGCTTTAAAAATGGGCAGAATCTATATAAGCAACTCTCACATTGCCCTGCCACTGTACCTCAATCCTGACTGGTAGGGTGGAAGATGGGATGGTACAGTTAATTATCCATGACCTCTTCAATCTTTGGCCTCACTGCTTTGACTGATTACAGAGGGGATAATTAGTGTCAATTCTGATGGTGGCTTTTACGATGTGTACATCTCGTGGGAACTGCTTACAGTTTCTATTCTCCATCCTTTCCTTGTCAGAGAATCTTTATACAGAGGCATTCCCTATCTGTCCCTGCCACTGAGGGTGGAGTGACATGCTGTTCAAAATGGTGTCTTCCATGTGATGTGACCTCATGTGCATCATGCATGCAAGGTCACACTGGTCAGGGTAGGCCTACACTGTTCCTGGAAGTACTGGAAGGTCAGGTATTTTGGGGTTGTGGCAGTGGCACACCCTATCCTCCAAGCAGCACACATAGCATACTCAATGTCTTCCTTTGCAACAGAATTTTCACAGGATTTTTAACTAAATATCTTTGTTTCTTCAGTGGCTTTGAGGTTTTTCTTCTCAAAACAGTTAAAATTTAAAAAAATCTTTTAGGTTTCTGAGGAGGGTTTGAAAGACAGTACCTCTCCTCCTCTCTTCCCCCCTCAGAAATGTCAGACAGAGACAGCAGGCCAAAGTGAAATCCAACTCCTAGACAGTGTGTGGGCAAGGTCCACCTCAGGATGGTTAAGCAGACTACATGGAAGCTCCCTTTGTTGAGACCAGGCCAGAATCTGTGTCATGGAAATGGGGTTAAGTTTTTTGCAAAGCCCCCTGACTCTTCCCCAAACATGAGATCCCTATTCCCACAGTTTGCAAAGAAGGAAAGTTTGACTGCAGCCTCCTAAATCTTGGAGAAAGGCAAGGGTCCCCCACTTAGCAACCAGCAGGAAGAAATTCAGGCTCCCAGCCAGCAGGTAGGTAAAGTCTGTGCTGAGAAAGCCACAAAGTATCCCCTCTTCCCATAAGCTGTTTTATCTACACGGCTTCATCTGCCATGAAGAGTGCAAACTTTCTGGTACCAATAAGCCACTTGTCTCCAATGGTTCTGGCTCACTACTCATTCTCTGTGTCAATCCACAAACAGCCCAGACCAAGCAGCGGAGGAGTATAGGACAGGGGTTCTCAAACTGGGGGTCGTGACCACTCGAGGTCACGAGGTTATTATGAAGGGATCGTGAGTTGTCAGCCTCAGTGCATGCCAGTAAGGGTGGCATGGTATGGGGAAGGTCATCACTTTTTTGGAGGGGGTCGTCACAGCGTCAAATATTTTCAAAGGGGGTCCCAGCAAAAAAAAGTTTGAGAACCCCTGCTATAGGATGAAGTGATTCAGATCCTCCTTCCTGAGAGATGGACCTATCTCTACTTCCCATCCAGCTTCTCTAGGTCCCTCAGGAGTCATAATGGACACATGCTAGGAGTCATGCCTAGTCTCCTGCCTTTCAATCTCCCTGATAATGTAGTCTCCCCCTCAAAGGACCCCTTCCATCTTTCTCTTAGGAGTTTGGCCCAGGGGACAAGTGAAGGATATTGCTCACAATCAACAATAAAAGAGAATGCAAAAAGTCTTAAAAACTCTTGTAAGAGAGTCTCCTCTCTAGATCCTCTAAAAAGAAAGATACATCTCTAAAGTTGAGATTTTGATCGCAATATCTCAGACACTTCACCAGGCTTCAAAGAATAACATATAAATGGGAGCTTAACTTCATAGGTGCTTATGCTTTTAGAAAATACAAAACAAAAAAATCCCCAAAATCTCAGAGACCTTAAGCCTTGCAAAATTGTGTAAGAGCTGAGTAATTCTTCCTCATTTGGTTTATGAGTAGGTGATTAAGGCGGAGTAGAGATTCCCTTAAATGTGCTATTTTTATCTAAAGACAACAAAGTCTTCATTTTTCTGCCTAAGGTTAAGCCTTCTGTGGCCTCCTTGTTAAAGGGCATAGTCATACCAGCTGAAGGAGTCTTTCTGCAAACCCATACACAGGAGAATAAGATAAACACTCAGACTGAACTTTGTATATAGTAGTCTCAACCCTTTGAGCATTAGCTACAGTCTCTTATTGTAGAGATCTATACTCAACCATGAGCAGATGCCCAAAAACACACACGCAAAAATACAACACACCCACACACACACAAAATAAAATTCTTCATCCAGCCCCATAGCTGTTCTTTTTTGTGTGTGTGTTTCCCAGGTCTAGACAAATTACCCCTTCCTCTGAGGACATGCTTCAGGATAGGCCTTTATCTGGGAGTGAAGCACATCAGAAAATAGGTGCATGAGATAATCAGGGGAAAATATTCAATAAAACTTGCTCATTGTCCCAGGGACAAGTTTATTGTTAGTCCAAAGTAAATTAAAATAAATCAACACTATCACCAAGACTCTTCATAACATCAGAAGATGAAGGGTACAGTAGTCCATATCTTACATGTTGGAAGTATAGAACCAGTTCCACAGAGAGACTGATATTCTGGAAAGGGCACAATATTGTTTGTAGTACAAAGAGAAATAAAGGTATAGATTTCATATCTCCTCAACAAGTTCATAAGGAGATCAATATTCCAAGTGGAAATACTGAAATCCATCATTACAGTATTATCTTCCCAAAACTTCAGAACATGAAAATAAATCTTCTGGAGATAGGATCAGGTAGACTCACCCAAAGGTACTTGATTTTTTTCTGCTACAAGAGGCATTTTCTCTACAGAGTACTCCTTTTTGGACTCATAATGTTTACATGAATATTCACTAATACCATAATGTTTACATGAATATTCACTAATACCATATATGTCCACCAATGTCTGATAACTTCTCATGATGTTAGACAGGGCCCAACAGCCTTTGCAAAAACCTTGAGAAACATGGCTTTGAACAAACAAGTGGAAAAGCCAATTACAGTCCACACAGAACTCTAGCATTTTAATTATCATCCAAAACTATCTTTGTTTCAGAAGTGAGACAGAAGAAGATAGGGTCTGATTCCCCATATATTTGTCCTAAAATGAGCTCTCTGAACTAATTTTTCTCCTATGTAGCTACCTGGCACAATTCTCGGTTTACTTCCTGTCAGCAGTTGCAGCAAATCAGCATGCAAAGATCTTGTTCCAGAACCAGTACTAGCATCTCTTGGTAAATTCATTCTTAATGTTATAAAAACTACTTAATGTTGAGTCCAGAGAAACTGGTAATCTGTTTAGATGCTGGACCTCATATAGTAGGAATATAACTGAACTGCTGCAGGGATCATCTTTTTGTCCTGAGTTTATACAGCATCTAGCATGATGAGGCCCTGATCCATGAGTAGGGATCCTAGACACTTCAGTAATACAATAAATAATAATATGATTAGGGGGTAGATGTGGCCCAGAGAGGAATATAAGCTGTCCCATGCTATGGACTATCAACCTCACACCTCCATTTCCAGCAGGTGTTTCTTCAGAAGCATGATGTGTATATAACTGCTAAGAAAGCAGAAAACCTTCAGCACTGTTTAGAGAAGTAGCCTTGATCATGCCCTGGGTAGATGCACTTGATTTATTCCTTGGAGCCTTACATCAAGAAGGAAAGTCAGGGTTAACTAACTCAACAAGACATTCTTAGAACCTAGGGAACACAGTCTGTATCACTTAGTCTTCAGTGCACCGCAGGCCACGTTGGAAGCCTGTTGATTAATCTGTTTGCATCCAAGTCTAGATGGAAAGCCAAAAGAGGTACTGTGTAAGGAAGACACACTCAAAAGCAGTGTCTGTGGTCCCCTATTTCAGAAGTGGATTAAAAATCCTTCTTTATGCCTTTTCTTTCTCAGCCACTTGAGAGTAAAAATGGTAAAGAAGATTGTGAAATAACAGGCCATAGTTGTTATAATCACCTTCACATTAATCCTCTGATCTTGTTTCTCAGACCTGATTTAGATGAAACTGGAACATCCTCTCAAAGTCCACACATGCACACAAAACACAGTGCAAGAAGGACCTATCCTGGACCAATACCTAATGCTACCTTACCCCTCATCTGGGAAGTTGAGAGAGAGAGGAACTACAGTCGCTCATTCTAAGAAGAGTGATAAACACTCTCCAGGAATCTGAGGAAATTCACAAATGAGCACTTGAGGTGAAGGTGTTGGCATTATAAGGGATACACATCAGGGCAAAGTCAACTGAAGCAAAAGACATTCAGCTGCTTTCACAATATGCACTGATCGGGTAGCTCAAGATCAGTACTTTTGGAAAGAGCAGTTAGTGATTACAGGCATGCTGCACCATAAGAAACCCATGAGAATCTCTCATCATCATCATATAAGATTCCTGAGGACTACCAGTCTGCTGAACAGTCCTCTGGCAATATGCAGCTTCTTGTCATAAGCTTGATTTGTGAGTTAATGAAGCCATCTTTCAGCTTCACAGTAGGTAGGTCTCTTCCTCTTCTCATTGAAAGTATCTAATCTACTCACCACCCTTCTTGTCTAAGGGGATTTTGGAGCATGACATACTCTCAGTGTAACTTCAGTTACACATTCTATCAGTGTGGTAGTTCTGTGAACTAACCTCGCCTCTATGAACTAACCTGACCTACATCCCCAAAGCCATGATCTTCCTCATATTAGGAAGTGGTATTGTTGCTCTTCTGTTTGAATCCAAATATCCTCATTAGAAAAGCACACATTGGATGTGAACAGAGCCTACATAGGAATAAGGTGTATATAACACAGGCATTCAAAGTCTCAGGTACAGCTCCTCTCTTTACTTTACACTCTGTAAAGAGAACAGTGATTTTGTGAGTTGAGAGATTACACACATCATATGAGAAAGACTGTAAGGTTATTACAGGGCCTTCCATCCACACTTTCTCAATGGCTGTAGAATCTTGCTGATAAACTATTTTTAGCAGGGTGGTAAAGGAACAGGGTGCCCCTGTAACCCTTACATTTCCTATTCATTTCTTCATGGGTAAATTAAATCCTCCTCCCTTCCTAGGGATGACCTACTGTTTCCTAAATCCCATCGTGGAGGCTGTCTGATGTGGAGGGGACCAAGAAAGGGAAAAATTCTATCACAGCGTGAATTTTAATTCTAGGACCCTCCATGGAGCTGAGGTACTTGGGAAAAAAATAGGAAGTTCTTGAAACAATTATCTCTAATTTCTTCTCTGTTGTTTTCTGAAAAGGCCTGCATTAGTATAAGCCTTTATTCACTTGCACGCTAGTCAGCTCAAACCATGCTAGCAGAAGAGGAAATTATCTGGGGCCAAATGATATTTGATTTCAAACCCTTTCTCATTCCACCTAGCTATCCATAATACAGCTGTTAGTTAGATACTCATTGTGAAGATCTTGACTGCGGATTTCTATGCACTCTGCAATGGACCTTTATATTTTTTTCATACACTTTCCAAAAGAAACTGAAAGCACAGTACTCTTGCCCCTAAATAAAATAAAAAGCTAGCAGCTGCAAAGTAGTATATATCTGATTGGAGCTGGAAATTCCTCTGCTCTTCTTTAAAATTTCTGATTTTTTTTTTTTTTTTTTATTTGACCATATCTGAGGTCAATGATAGTTTTGTCTTAGTAAGAAATGAGTCAGGATTGGCCTCTTTCTGCAGATGTCTATATTCAGCTAATACTGCTTTCTATTTAAAGTAGAATTTCTTAAAGGGAAAAGTTGTAGGGACAGAATCTGCCTAGCCATTTAGCGTATGCTCAGTGGTAGGGGAACAAGGGAGCAAGTAACTTTTCCCCTCTTGCTTTCCTCTGTAAGGATGACGCAGAATTGTCGTCCCTGTGCTCCATCCTTAGTTCCTCAGGTATTCATGACATTTCACAGGGTGCAGAGAGGAGGTTGAGCTGTGGCCCTCACTATCCCTGTTATCCACACACCATAGGAGACCAGCATGCAAGGAGTAGGAATAAGTTGTACCTCCTAAAGTAGAGCAACTCTGCACTTCCTATTACACTGATCTACATCACAGGCAGAATCTAGCCCATAAACTAGAAACAAGAGACTGGAAAGTTGCCTTACATAGTAATGAAATGTTTTGCTTGCTTACTTCTATCTCTGTGTACATGATCTTACACAAAGGAATGCAGATAACTGATTACTGTTGTTAACGTTCTATTTAAGTGTGATTCCTCTTCAGACATGGGCTTAACACAAATTGTCTTTAATTGGAGTTACACAAGAGTAAGGAGAGTAGAGTAATCATTTAGGAGAGTGAGATCTGAGGGTGCTTTGGAGCAACAGAAATTTAAGGTTTTTTTGTACTTATGAAGCATGATAGCAGGTCTGTTATATATAGACACTTTACCAATTCTGACCATAACTAAAATTTTGAACTTAAAAACTAGACTGAAAAATAGTTTGTGGTTGAAATCTTTGGCAGATGAGCACAGGACTTTCAACCTTTGGAAATATGGTGCAAATACAGTACTGAATTACAACTAAAATAAATTCAGTGGTTTTACCTCAACTTTTGGGTAAAAGTCTAGATAAGCAAAAATGGACAGAGCTGGGGGTGAAGGAAACCACACATAATTTCAGCATGACTGATGTCTTCTGAAAGAAAGATCAGAATCGCTTCAATACAGTACATGCTATTTATGTGGTATTTTCTTCTATTTAATATAAAGAATGTTTTCAAATGAAGGGTTTCATGTAAATAGTATCTATTATGAATGCATTATACTAGCACCCACCAAAATTGCTATAGTCAGAGTTTTGTCAGCCATCTCATTAAAACCTCCTATTTTCAAGCTTGTTTTGAGATGGTTAGTTCAGTTTTTGTCCTCTGCTTCAGGGTACAGACAAAGCTGCCATAAACTGATGCCGATTGTGATGTTTGTGATGTTTGACTAGGATATGGATCGAGACCACCAATTTAGTTCATATAGTCCACCAAACAACCAACAGATGATTATAACTTGGATCTGATTTCAACAAACATAAATTAAATATTACATTATTACTTCCCTGAGGCAGCAAGTCACAAGTTCTCCCATTACAAAATGATTTTTAATGTAGAGAGTTAGTTAGTATGCAAAATATGCTCTGAAGTGTCCCTAGCCTCTGTGTTCCAGAACCTAGGAAGGGGCAACAGGGGATGGATCACTTGATGATTACCTGTTCTGTTCGTTCCCTCTGATGCTCCTGGCATTGGCCATCGTCAGAAGACAGGATGCTGGCTAGATGGACCATTGGTCTGACCCATATGGCCATTCTTATGTTCTTATGAGAATTATTAGACAGGCATGACTCTCTAGATTAAAGAGTCAATAAGTATACACTGACATAACATTCACTATTTTTATCTAGTGTAAGTACATTTTGTCTCTTCCTGAGTCACTACATTCAACTTCTTTTAAGTATCACCAGATTATAAATATGGACAGAGAATAGTGATCCTGGATCTTAAGAGCCTGTTTCATATGCCTCTGAGGATCAGTCTTTCCACTAATGATTATCTGACATGGAGTCTCATTTCTAATATTTTGAGATTTAGAGCCATTATCTCAGACCTATTAATTAATTTTATTAAGAAAACAAATCAGATTATACCCAAAACACTTAATTCAAGGAATATTTTAAATATTAAGGTTTTTAACATTTGGGGAATGTGGTATTGAATGTCACTAATACTATTGATATTAGGGCACTAATTAGCAGCCATTAATTGACTTACCAGATATGGAGCTATGAAATATAGACCTTAAAAGCTACTGGACATTTTGAGATTATGAAACATTAGGCAGACTAAAGAGAAAAATTTAGTAGATATAGTGTGGTCAGTATGTGGCAAATTACAGAAAATATTACTCTTATGTAGCAAAAAAAAATTCTCTGAGACTTAAAGACATAGGTATGCAGAAATGGTTGTCATTAACAAGTTTCATGAACTAAACACAATAAGATATAAAAAAAAATTGAAGTAATTAGGATGATAAAACTTTTATTTTATTTATTTAAGTAGATGTGTATGCTATAGGTGGGGTTGCGGGGATTGCCTAATGTTAAGGTTTATATTTATATATATATATATATATATATATATACACGCCAGTATAGTTAAGGTTGGGTCATGACATCTGTTTAAAGGTTGACCTTTCTAAAATTATCATGCTTAGTTGGATTTCTTTTAAATTTGGTGTGCCTCAGGAGGGTGTCATGTGAGGCAGGGTTCTAAAGATATATGCCCAGAAAAAAAGAACCCTTTAAAAAAAATGTCTAGGTGGGGTTTTTGTGTTTTGCCCAGAGCTAGAGATAAAACCATTGATGTGATACAGGTTAAAATTATCTCAATCTGTCAAGTTTTACTCAAAGTAGTGTATGGCAACCACTAAATCTTTGGAGACCCAAATTGAGAATGGTATTTTAAAAAGTACATTTTAACATTACACATGTGCCAAAGTACAGAAAAATGTTCTTTCCATTTCTGCTGTTTTATATGCTTTAAAGCTTAAATCTTGTAAGTGCTCTAAAATCTGAACTGTTAGTTGGATTGCTTTGAAATTGGTGTGCCTGATGGGAGCATAATATGATGTTAATGATCTAAATATTGGGTCATCTGACCAAGGGGTTCCTGAGTTACAGGTCCCCCCTCAAAAATAGTTTTCTTTTGGTACTTTGTACTGTTAAACTGAGAAGTACTAATGAGTTACAGACCTCTTGATGCCTGTGAACTCACCCTTGCATTAACATATCTAAGGATAAGTTAATGACACACCTCCTCCTAAGACAAATTTTTGGACTGAGTGGTTGTACATTTCTATATTTTGTGAGTCCATGTATGGCAATTTTATTTTGGGAGAATGTAATCAAAGTATTGGGGGGGAATAGACATATGAATTCTTCCTGGGAGGGGTAGAGTAGTAGGGGAGCAAATGAGTGGAGGGATAGGAGAGAGGGGTTTGGGACTGTAGCGGGAGGAGGGAGATTATGGGGTTTGGGATAAATGGGGATGGATGGTAGGGCAGACAAGACAGATTGGGGGCTCAGGTGAGAGAGGCATGGTACCCCCAGCTCTGCCAGTGCACTAGAATCCCTCTGCATCCTCAGATCTGCCACTGCACTTCAACCTTCCTGCACCATAACTACCCTGCAGCCCCAGCTCTGCCAGTGCAATCCAACCTGTCTGACCCCCACAGCTGTGCCAGTGCTCCCTAACCACACTGCATCCCACAGCTATTCCAGTGCATCCCAACCACCCTACATCACGTGTGCCAATACAGCCCAACCACCATGCTCCCCACAGCTCTGCAATGCACACCAAACTGACATCCCAATCCCCCTTCACCTCCCAGCTAAGTCAGTGCACTCCAACTACACTGTACCCGAACCCCCATGCTTTGCCATTGCACCTCAGCCACCCTGCAGCCCCAGTCCTGCAATGAACCCCAACCATCCTGCAGTTCAACC
The DNA here is from genome assembly GCF_026122565.2 of Emydura macquarii macquarii. Classification (NCBI taxonomy): domain Eukaryota; kingdom Metazoa; phylum Chordata; order Testudines; family Chelidae; genus Emydura; species Emydura macquarii. Next base: position 3,777,519 of record NW_027132983.1, on the reverse strand, counting down.
TCCCTATACCCCAAGCACTGCCAGTGCACCACAACAGGTGCAGAGAATGGCTACTGGTATGATCAGAGGAATGGAGAACCTGCCTTATGAGAGGAGACTTATGGAGCTTGGCTTGATTAGCCTAACAACACAAATGATTAGGGGAGATATGATTGCTCTCTATAAATTCATCAGAGGGATAAACACTAGGGAGGGAGAGGAGGCATTGTTTAAGTTAAGAGCCAGTGCTGGCACAAGAACAAATGGACATAAACTGGTCATCAACAAGTTCAGACTTGAATTTAGATGAAGGTTTCTAACCATCAGATGGGTGAAGTTCTGGAACAGCCTTCCAAGAGGAGGGAGCAGTGGGAACAAAAAATCTAACTTGTTTTAAGGCTGAGCTTGATAAATGTATGGAGGAGATGATATGACCAGGTTGCCTACACTGGGAGATAGCTCATCTGCATCTGCTATGAGCAAATATCTCGAATGGCCACAGGTGGGACATTAGATGGAAAAGGATCTGAGTTACTACTGAGAATTCTTTCCCACATGTCTGGCTGGTGGGTCTTGCCCACATGCTCAGGGTCTAACTGATTGCCATATTTAGGATTGGGAAGGAATTTTCCCCCAGGTTAGCTTGGCAGAGACGCTGGGGGGATTTCGCCTTCCTCTTCAGCAAAGGGATATGGGTCACTTGGTGGTTTGAACTAGAATATATGATGGATTCACTGCAACCTGAAGTTTTTACATCAAGATCTGAGGACTTCAGTAACTCAGCCAAAGGTTATATTTCCTGTGTGCAGTGGTGTGGCCTAGGTACGTACAGTAATGGGATGGGGAGCAGGTTGAAGAGGAGAAAGTATCGAATGGGTCAATGGCTTATCTGGGAAGGTGTGCCAAAGCAGGGCTGATGGGACACAGATGATTGTGGGTGGGCGGGTAGAGGGCTTTTGCAGCAGGTTCAGCATGCTAATTGCAAGACATAGTATGTTCAATTCTCTAAATGACTGCTAACTCCTAACAAATTACTAACAGCAGCATTTTAAAGAATTTTTTTAAAAATAGGAAATTCAATAGTAAAAAAATGTTAATATGGTGTTAAGGTTGCTTGGTTGAGTGTAAACCTCTTGCAGAATATAGAGTTGAGCAAAAATCAAACTTCTAAAAACCAGGAAATGCACAGGTAAGGTTGCCCATTATACCTTAACTCTTATGTCTTTCAGCAATGCCCCAATACACACTGTTTACACACACACATTTATTCTGCCAACCCCACAGTTGCTGAAATATACAAGCTCTTCACCTCCTTTTACAACCTATTCACTCTCACCCACAGGATTCCATTTAACACTGTTAAAGTACTCAAAAAAAATTGCTCCCCCGCCACTTTCCCTCTGTCCCCCTGATAGGTGTGCCTACACTAAATGGTGCAGGCAGTAGTTGGGCCTCGTTGGTAAAAGTGTGTTTGTGTGGTGAGGACGTCTATGGATCACTTTGTGGTATGTGACAGCTGTGATATAATATGAGATCATATTTTTTTGCACTCTCCAGTGTGTGTTAGAAAAGGGAAGAGCTGCATGTATACCTTCAGGATCCACTATGCATCATTTTAGTGCAGAATTGAGTGCATTCTATATTTAGGAGGGCACATGGGGTTTTAGTACAAAGGGTATTAACAGTAGTAGGCTGGGATATGAGAGCAGTCTAAGCATTTATTGTCAGCAAGCACTCCAGGTAAAGTGAATGTGGTTAATGTGAGGTTTAGTTGTACTGAATGGTGGATGTAGTAGTTAGCTCAGCTTGGTTAGAGGTTGTTTGCGAGCTCTGTAGATTACTTCAAGTTGTGTGACAGAACTGTGATTGTGATATGAGAAGATCTATGTTTTCTACCCTCTTGTGTGTGAGAAAAGGGAAGAGGTGCATGTGTACCTTCAAGATGCAGCATGAATCATTTCTATGCAGAATTGTGTAGGTTATGTCAATAGCAGTGCAGAGAGCTTTTATTATAAAGGATATTTTCAGGAGTGAAGTGGAATAAGAAGATTCTAATGCTTTAATGAGGGTTAAGTAAAAGAGGGATGGTATCTTTGAGTAAGTGTAAAGTTGTTCTAAAAGCCTGTGACATTATTTTTAAATTGTATACATGTGGTATTCTTTCTGGGGAGTTGGCTAAATGTGTGAGTGTGTGCCAGTATCTGGAACCTCCTGCATCTTATAGTGCCAAGAGTTGGCATGGATATGTGCATATTGAGACATTGCTCAAAGAATGTAGAGGAAATATGGTGTGGGCAAACTTTTTCCTTTTGTTCTGTAATAGTGTTAAATAGAATCCTCTGGGTGAGAGTGAATGAGTTATAAAAGGAAGTGAAGCACTTGTACATTTCAGCAACTGTGGGGTTGGCAGAGTAAAGTGGTGTGTTCGGGTGTGTGTGTGGGGGGGTGTTCATGGGGCAAATTGGGGCATTGCTGAAAGAGAGCAGAGTTAAGTTGGACGGGCAACTTTAACTATGAATTTTCTGGTTTGCAGGAGTTTTGCTCAACTATGCGTACCACCAAGTAACCTTAACTCCTCATTGACATAATTTTTTTGCCATTGAATATATAGATATAGATATATTTAATTTAAATTCACAGTTGCATGAATTTCATTAAAAGTAAAGGAAAAGTGTGACCTACAGTGAGGAGGAATTACAAATACAGAGGTATAATGCAAAAAAATAATTGTTCTTACCTGGTAAGACACTATAACTGGATTCATGTCCACCCAAACCTATAAAAGAATCAAATACTTCCATAATGCCATCATCAATATTAATAAGGGGAATGCTTGGTACTACAGCAACAGTAGTTGAAGTCTTAATCTGTGGTTTTCTGTTTGGTCTGTGGTATGTTGAGGAACCCTTTCGTGATCCTCTGTAGCGCATTCTCCTTCTTTGCCTTCTAGGAATTTCATTGGTTTGATTTTGAGCAAAATCAATACACAAACAGACAAGCAGGAAATAATAAAGCAAATATACAGCCTGCATGTTTTTCCCTTCACAAGCAGTGTCCTAAAAAAAGAAAAAGAAAAAAATAAAAGTCATGTATAGATAGTTTTTTGTAGTATATGTCATGTAATGCAAGTTTAAAGCACAGTTATCAGAAAATGCTTAAACTGCTTCCATATCCCAAATTGGCAGGTTGGCATGGATAGTTTAACCTGTTAGATAAAGTTTGCAGTGGTAAAGCTCTCCAAGCAGTCTTGTAATTGTGGCTCTCTACAGTTGAGCAGTACACTTGACCTCTAATATACCCCTTGATACAGAGTTTTTTTTTTTTTTTTTTTTTAAACAGATGAGCACTTAGTCTGTGTTCAGGCAACACAGATCTGGAAATCCATTCCTGAATATGGAACAAATTTCCAGATCCATACTGTTCAAATATGTGTTCACTGCTCATCTAATAACTAACTAGCTCTATATTTGGGCTACATTTAAGTTATGGTGGTGGCTCAGTGTACTGTCATATACAGAATGAGAATTGTTAGTTTTCTGTTAGGTACAAATCATGCCTCCAGCACAAGCATCGGACAAGAGTTCATTGATGACTTTAATTGGAGTAATACTTTCTCCAGCTCCTTGACCATCACTATTGCCTCAGGGCTGCAGGATTTCTGCACCTTAGGAATGACTGGGTAATTCACACACTGCCAAATCCACCTCTTTCTGTTGTGTCCCAAATGATCTTGAGACATAAGGACTATAATCCAAAAGGATTGTTCCATATTGAGTTGTCTCCTACACTATTAAAAAACACGTCCCCAAATGGCTAAAGATCATGGAGTTCCTACGCTGAACCAGTCATCAAATTATGTTTACTGTTGCCAACAGAATTCCAAAAAGAAATAGACATGGTTCCAGCATTTTGTGGAATGCAGCAAGTATGTCACACAGCTGTTTTTCAAGTGTGGAATGCACTTCAAAAACAGGTTCATGGGACAACTATTTCACCAGCTTTTGTCCTCTGATTTGTTGTGACAATCTTTGAGATCCTAACATTCTCATCCCGCAAAAATGAGAAAATGGGACCTTCTTTGATGAGGACTTGTGATTTGGAATACATTTTACCATCGTTGTAGACTAGACTAAATCTGTGGCATCCTTCCAAGGAAGGCTTAAAGCAAGTATTTTTTTCTTTTATAAGCTCTCCAAGCAAGGCTTGCATTTATCTCTGTGCCTTGTGAAGCACTGAGCACATTAGAGCTTGACAAATAATTGGTTATGGTAGTTTTGGGGAAGGGCTCTATTTGTGTGTGTGAGAGAGACATTGGTAAGAATTTTGTTCTGGCCCCTGCTGTCCTTAGCCATGCTGACTTTTTGTTCCTGTAAATAAAAATTTAAGTTCAATTCTGTTGTGTCCAGAGTAGTTTGAATATTAGTCATACCCTTAAATGAAAGTGTTGTATTACCTTAGGAGCTAGAATAACTTTTTCACCTGAACTAGACTTAATTTAAAACAGGATTCAAAATGGCAATATTTTGCAATCCCAAAAACTGTGGCAAAAATTAATTCTATCTTCGAGTGATTGCTCATATCCATTCCAATATAGGTGAGTGCGCGCCCCGTGCACTAGTTCCCGGAACTTTTTCCCCTTAGCAAGCCCCATAGGGTCAGCTCAGACGCCCCCTGGAGTACCACGCTCATGCCGCAATACATAGGGCGCCGCCGACCCCGTGGGCCCTCAGTTCCTTCTTTCTGCCTGTGACGGTTGCTGGAAGGTCTGCCTCTTGCCTCAGCAAGTAGCATCCCCTTTGTGCAGAGACTGTTGTTGTTTAAGTAGACTGTTATCATTAAGTATAGTGTTTTAGTAGTGTTAAGTAGTTAATTAGTTAGAATACTTAGATAGTAGCCCTCAGGGGCTTCAGGTTGGGCCATGCCTGGCTCAGCCGGCTTCAAAGCCTGCACCACGTGTGCGAAGGCTTTCCCTGTGAGTGACCCTCATGACCTCTGCCTCCGCTGTCTCGGAGAGCAGCACAGAAGAGATAAGTGCAGGATTTGTAAGGCCTTGAAGCCCCGCACACAAAGGAAAGAGATGCGCGCTTGAAGGCCATCCTTATGGAGTCTGCGCTTTGGCCAGACTCGGAACCAGCGTGTTTCCCCGTGGCACCGAGCGTCTCCCCGGTGCGGAGTGCTCCATCAGCACTGACCTCAACCCTCAAGGGCCTGGCACCAAAGTGCCAGAAGGGGAAGAACGTCACGTGCCGGGACTCCCCTGCACCGCCCAGCCAGCCTGGGGGGAGTCGGGAGATGCCCCAGCCATGTGCCATGGATATTACTCCGGTACCGGCATCTCCGTGCAGGGAGCCTCCCCTGACTCCTCGGGATGGAGGAGCGCCCCTGCAAGGACTGTCAACGCCGGAGGCGTTTGCCGCGGCACGTGCCCTCATGGGCATGCCCACGCCTCTGTCCATCCCTCGGCCGAGGGCGCAGGGACCGGCATCTCGGGGTAAACCTGCGCTGGGTGGCCCCAGTGGGTGGCAGAGACAGGAGTCAAAGTCTCCCCTCAGACGGTCACGGAGGGTAGAGAGTGTGGGCTCCCCTCCCAGCTCCGACACCGAGTCATCGAGCTCCTCAACACCACGGCACAAAGGGCAGTCAAGAGGTTCATGGGCCAGGCCAGGCCAGGCTAGGCCAGGCCTCCAGGGCCCGGGCCGCGCAGGGGTCGCAGCTCCAGCTCTCGCTCCTCCCTAGAGAATCCTGCTCGGTGCCGATCGACATCCCTGGTGCGCACCCCGACAAGCACAGGACACCGGTCTCAATCCCTGGCACACAGCCCGGCGCAGATCCCGGTGCCCACTGAGACCAGTCGTCGATCACTTTGGCATCTCGCAGCCGGTCACGTTCCATGCGGTCAGCTTCACAGCGACACCGCTCCCAGTCCCGAGGTGGGAAGTGTCGCCACAAAACGTCGAGGCAGAGGAGGCAGTCATCCAGCTCCTCCAGTAGCTCGTCCCCCCGACGGCACTGTAGATGTCGGCACCATCGGTCATCATCGTCTCGGAGCCCCTCTCCTGTCAGGAGCAGTAAGCGGAGGTCCAGCAGCTCTGGGTCCCGGACCCACCACCAGGTATCCCAGTCGGCACCAATGCCAGCACCGGCGTGGCCGCAGGGCCCGTGACAGTGGCCATACTGGGGGCCTTGGGGTACCCAATTGAGCCAGGCCACAAGGTCGGTCCACTCAGCAGTGGCCCAACCAGCACCTCCCTTCCCCACTGAGCCAGCCGGATAAGGGCCATCCCTCTGAGGAGGGATCGGACCCTGAGGAGGGTCCCTCCACAGGGCCCCTCCCACAGTCTTCCTCCTTGTTCTCGGACAATGTGGCCTCCAGGGACCATAGGGCACCGCTGCCCGACTTCCGAGCTCACCAAGATCTGCTCAAGAGGGTGGCGAGCAACTTAAACTTGGAGCTCAAGGAGATGTCGGAGGAGGAAGACCCCCTCTTCAGAGTGTCAGGGGCAGCAGGGCCATCAAGGGTGGCCTTACCGCTACATGAGAGGGTCTTAATCTTTTACCGATGGCTTTTACAAATGTTTTATATAGTGACCTTAAGATAATCGATTCTAAATCTAGCTTTTATGACAAATATTTAGATTCTTTTGATGATCCATATTTGATAGAATTTAATAATCTTAATAATAATAATACCAATTTTAATAATTTACAACATGATTTTATGGAAAATAGAAGAAATATTTTAGGAGATAATTTTAATACAAATTTTATGAATACAGCTAGTTTTAAAGAGAGTAGTTCATTTAAAGAGGGAATATTTTATTTAGAATATCCCGTAGATTGTTTTAATTGCCCTATATGTTCACAAATTTTAGCTAGTTTCGGTAAATGGGCGAAGCATATAAATAATGTACATAAAAGCACTTCAATAAGAGTTATTTGCAAAAAATGTGGTAAATATTCGCAGTTCCATAACATAGCTTGCCACTACCCCAAGTGCAGGCCCAAGGAGGTGGATAACTCAGAGAAGAAGTATGCCTGCACGGTCTGTGGGTCTGCCTTCTACACTCGCTCGGGGCGGAGTCAACACATCAGACATAGGCATCCTGCGGTGAGGAATGAGGAAAGAAAGGAAGCTAGAGTGGTTGGGAAAACAAGTCGCTCTCGGGTATGGACAGAAGAGGAAATTGAATTATTGATTCAGCTTGAAATAAAATATGCAGGGATTAGAAATATTAATAAGTGTATAGAAAGTGAATTAAAAACAAAAACAAATAAGCAAATATCAGATAAGAGGAGGGACCTGGCCAAGAATAAGGTTAAAAAGGATGAAGATTCTATGGTTTTATGGGAAGAGGGCGGGATGGGAGATATTTTAGAAGATATTCCTCCACGTGAGAAAATTAAACCTTTAAAAGATAAAATTTTAATTGATAGGTTTTTAACAGGAGTTAGGTGTAATGGGGCTCGTATTTTAGAGAAATTGGATTTTATTGAACAGCAATTAAATGCTTCTGCCACTGTAGCAGAAGGTTGGGGATTATTTGAGGAATTATGTAAATTGTTGATGAACTCTCCTCATGAAGATGTAGAGAATTTGGAAAATAATAAAGTAAATAATATACAGAATGATAATGGGAAACAAGGAAGAAAAGTGGGTAAGCCTCCTGATAAATATAATAGAAATAGAAAATATGCTGGGAGAAAAGCTAAATTTAGATTCTATCAAACCCTCTTTGAAAAAGATAAGAAAAGGTTGGCTAGGATCATTATGGGAGAACCTGATAAAGCGACATGTAAGATAGCAGTTAAGGAGATTGAAACCTATTATAAAGAAATTTTGGGTAGAGAAGGACATGGGAATACCAGAGGATGGCCAAAAGTAAAAGAAGTGGTAGATAATGAAATTTTAAATTGGCCTTTATCAATTGATGAAATTAGAGAAGCCTTAAGAGAGATTGATAATAGTAGTGCTCCTGGACCAGATGGAATTAAGGTTAAGGATTTATGGGATATTTATAATTTAGACAGTAGGATTTTAGTAAGGATTTTTAATATTTGGTTTTTAAATAGACAGATTCCAGAGTGTTTTAAAAGCAATCGTACAATCCTAATTCCTAAAGTCAAGGATCCACAAGAGTTGAAGAAAATATCATCTTGGAGGCCATTGACTATTGGTTCGATTTGGATTAGGTTGTATACAAAAATTTTAGCTAAAAGATTATCAAGTGCCGTTAAATTATGCCCCAGACAAAAAGGTTTTATCGCAGCCTCTGGCTGTGAGGAAAATATATCGATTTTAGAAAAGTTAATTAAAGGGGCCAAGAAAAATAAAGACGAAATAGCTGTTGTTTTTATTGATCTTGCTAAGGCATTTGATTCGGTTGGCCATGGGCACATTTTAAAGGGGTTAAAGAGATTTGGGATATCAGAGAGTTTTATTGATATTGTAAAGGATTTGTATACAGATTGCTACACTGAAATTAGTGTTGGTGAGGATAAGACAGAACCTATTTTAATTAAGAGTGGAGTTAAGCAAGGTGACCCGCTCTCCCCTATTTTATTTAATATAGCCATGGACCCTCTTTTATATAAATTGGAAGATGAAGGAGATGGTTTTATAGTGCAGGGTAGAAAGATAACTTCATTGGCCTTTGCCGACGATATCGCTATATTAAGTAGGTCCTATAAGGGGATGGTTAAGAATTTAAAAATTCTTAATCAGTTTTGTAAAAATTCAAGTTTAAAAGTAAATGTTAAAAAGACAAAGGGCTTTCATATTTTCCCAAGCATGGGAACATATGTTATTAACCCAAAAGATAAATGGGGATTAGGTGATGAATTAATTGATTATATTCAACCTGGTGAGTCTGAAAGATATCTAGGTGCAAGAATAGATCCATGGGTGGGAGTGGCTAATAATTGCCCTAAGGAAAAATTAATTGATTGGTGTGAAAGTTTATGTAAGGCTCCGTTAAAACCTGCGCAGAAATTGATAATTTTAAAAGTTTACATTTTAACGAGAGTTTTTTATGAATTACTTTTAATTGAGCCGCCACTTTATATGCTAAATGAATTAGATGTTTTAGTTAGGAACACTCTTAAAAAGATTTTACATCTTCCCCAGTGTACAACTGATGGGCTATTCTATGCTAGAACTAGAGATGGGGGTTTAGCAGTTACAAAATTTAGTACCCAAATTCCAAACATGTTAATTCGTAAATGGAGGAGACATATTGTCTCCAAAGATGATTGGATAGATTTCTCGTTTTTATATGCTGGGGAAAATTTAGTGGAGAAAATTTTAATATATAGTGCTAAAACGGCTAATCCTAAAACATGGAGAGATGAAGAGTTTTTAAAATGGAGTAATTTAAGATGTCAGGGAATTGGTATTAAATATTTTAAAAATGATGGTATTAGTAATTCGTTTTTAAAATATCCTTGCTTGGCCAAGTCCTCCTCTCTGATTGCGGCATTGCAAACGAGAGCGAATGTTTTTCCCACCAGGGAAGCTCTAGCAAGAGGACGGAAGATGGAGGAAGGGTTATGTAGATGGTGTGGTAAGGTCAAAGAGACAATTCCTCATATCTCTGGTCAGTGCATAAAAATGAAAGAAGCAAGAATTAAAAGACATAATAGGATAGTTAAAGCACTAATTGATAAAGTAGGAAACAAAGGATGTAAAATTTGGATTGAACCTTACCTTCATAATAAAGAAGGGAAGTTGAGAAAACCCGACCTCATTATTGAAAAGGAAGGAGTGGTAGCCGTTGTGGATGTCACAGTTAGATGGGAAGACAACGCTGACAGTGTGGAGGCAGCCCACATTGAGAAGGAGGCATACTACTCTGAGTTGGAGGAGGAGGTGCTGCAGCTCACTGGTGGGAAGATCATCCACTTCTTTGGATTTGTGGTTGGGGCGAGAGGTAAATGGAGTGAAAGAAATGATGAAATTTTTAAAATTTTAGGTATTGATAAATTTAAAAGTTTTAAAGAAAGTGTGTGCAGACTTGCTATGTATGCTACGACGGATATGTTGGCTCTTTTTAGCGATAAACAGTGAACCCGAACATTCATTTCGTGTATCCTGTGGATTTTAGATATATTTTAGATATAGATATATTTATTCTCCATATTTTAAATTTTATCAATGGGCTATAGTTTTCATACTATTGACCTGTTGATTATGTTTAACTGTCCTTTCATGTAATTTAATTTAATTTTAAAATTAATTGAATAATAAATAAATATAGGTTAGATCTTGATTTTAGATTATCTTAGCTAGGTTAGATCTTGATTTTAGATTATCTTAGCTACTGAATACTAGATTGGACGGCGGACTGGCCGCATAGTAACCAGGAAAGGGCAGGTATTTACGCCTGTACAAATATCCTGGAACTCACTTGTGCAACATGCACCAGACTGGGGCTGCTCATCAATGAGCAGAAGTCCATTCTCACCCCAGTGCAGTGCATAAATTTCATTGGGGCCACCCAGGCCGCCACCCAGGCCGGAGCCTTCCTCCCACAGCCTCGCTTCGAGGCGATGGCTGCCATAATCGACAATCTTTACAGGTCCCCCATGACGACAGCCTGGCACTGCCTCCAGCTGTTGGGACACATGGCAGCCTGTACATACGTGGTGAGGTTGGCTCGCCTCAAACTCAGGCCTCTCCAGGCATGGCTGATCTCGGTGTATGCGCCAGCCAGGCACCCCTTAAACAGAGTAGTCACGGTTCCCACACAAATACTGACATCTCTGAACTGGTGGAAGGACCCGGGGGGGGGGTACTGAAGAGAGTTCCCTTCAGAGATTCGATACCATCAGTAACCTTGATTACAGACACCTCGGATGTGGGGTGGCGAGCCCACATCAGCGGCAACCTGAGCACCCAGGGTCTCTGGTCGCCAGATCAAAGGTGCCTTCACATCAACGTCCAGGGCTCAGAGCAGTCCGCCTGGCCTGCAAGGTTTTCCTCAGACTTCTGAGGGGCAGAATGGTGCAGGTCCTTACGGACAACACAGCAGCCATGTTCTATATGAACAGGCAGGGGGAGCGCGCTCCTCAGTTCTTTGCCAGGAGGCCATTCGACTTTGGGACTTTGCGGTGAGGCACGACTTCCACATATCTGCCTCTCACCTCCCAGGAGTCAGGAACGATGAGGTGGATCGCCTCAGCAGGCCGTTTCTACCCCAGCACGACTGGTCACTACATCCGGAGGTGATAAGTTTTATCTTCCGCAAGTGGGGTGTTCCCCAACTGGACCTGTTCGCGTCATCCTGGAACAGGAAATGCCCGAGGTTCTGCTCGCTCCGGGGTCGCGAGCCGGGCTCCATCTCCGACACATTCCTTATAGAATGGACGGGGACCCTGATGTATGCGTTTCCCCCCATTCCGCTGCTGCCCAAAGTCCTCTTGAAGATCAAGAAAGACAAGGCGGACATCATATTGATCACCCCAGCTTGGCCGAGGCAGCACTGGTTCAGCATGTTGCTGGACCTGTCCATAGCCCCGCTGCTGCTGCTCCCAAGCCGTTACGACCTGCTCTCCCAGGACCAGGGTCGCCTGCTTCACCCAGACCTGGACTCCCTCCACCTGACAGCATGGAGACTCTGTGTCTGACGGAGGGAGAGAGAGCCTGTTCCATGCAAGTCCAACAGCTTCTGCTGAGCAGCAGAAAATCTTGCACTCAGCTGGTGTACCGGGCCAAGTGGAAGCGTTTTACCTTTTGGGCGCAGTCCCGGGATACCCCATTGAGCTGCTCACCCATACAGACGATTTTGGAGTACCTCCTCCATTTGAAGCTCCAAAGTTTAGCACTGGCCTCCATCAGGGTACACCTGGCAGCTATCTCGGCCTTCCATCAGCCGATGGAAGGGAGATCTTTATTTTTACACCCCATGTCAGTCAGGTTCCTCAAAGGGGTGGAAAGGTTATATCCACAGGTCTGCGACCCGGGGCCTCCCTGAAACTTGAACCTGGTCCTCACCATGCTGACAGAACCCCCCTTAGAGCCCATGTCTACATGCGCGTTGCCATCCTCTCTTGGAAGATAGTCTTCCTGGTGGCCATTACATCAGCTAGGAGGGTCTCCAAGATAAGAGCTTTAACCTCGGAGTCCCCCGGTCTTTTACAAAGATAAGGTCCGACTGAGACTCCACCCGGCTTTCCTGCCTAAGATGGTGTCTCAGTTTCACTATATCTTCCTCCCCGTGTTCTTTTCTAAACCGCACAGTTCGGAGGAGGAGCGGAGATGGCACTCCCTGGATGTCAGACGAGCCCTGGCCTACTACATCGAGTGGACCAGGCCGTTCCGGAAATCGACACAGCTGTTTGTGGCAGTGGCAGACAGGATGAAGGGCTCACCTGTCTCCACCCAACGCATCTCCACCTTTATCACCACCTGCATCAGGACCTGTTACGAGTGGGTGAAGGTGCCGCTTCCAGGAGCTGTGGCAGCGCACTCAACCAGATCCCAGGCTTCATTGGCGGCCCTCCTGAGAAGAGTGCCCCTGCAGGACATCTGCAGAGCAGCGACCTGGTCGGTCCACACCTTCACGTCTCACTACGCCATCATGCAGCAGGTGAGAGAGGACGCGGGCTTCAGCAGAGCCGTGCTGGCAAGAGTGGCTCAACGCTGACTCCTACCCACCTCCGAGGTATGGCTATTTAATCACCTATATTGGAATGGATATGAGCAATCACTCGAAGATAGAAAACAGGGTTACTTACCAGTAACTGTTGTTCTTCGAGATGTGTTGCTCATATCCATTCCACACCCATCCTCCACCCCGCTGCTGGAGTCGGCAGAAAGAAAGGACTGAGGGCCCGCAGGGTCGGCGGCGCCCTATGTACCGTGGCATGAGCGCGGTACTCCAGGAGGCGCCTGAGCCAACCTAGGGGCTTGCTAAGGGGAAAAAAGTTCTGGGAACTAGTGCACGGGGCGCGCAGTCACCTATATTGGAATGTATATGAGCAGCACATCTCAAAGAACAACAGTTACTGGTAAGTAACCGTTTTTCCTTTTAATATTTACACTTTCACAAATTACAGTAGCAGCATCCATTTAAAATGCTGAAGTAGAAGACATCTAGTATATTTAGTATTATGAAAGGTAAAGTTAAGTAGTTGATGTCTTTTTAGGTATCCATTTAATCAAAAATATTTCTGGGAAATTGTTGAGATTTTTTATGTTTGCGCAGTATTAATGACGAGATTGCTTGAATGACATCTTGGGTCAATTTCAGAGCATGAGAAATTTAGATGTTTTTATGATACAAAAACTTATGTATGTACTGGAAGCCATAATCACATATTTACTGTACAAGTACATGGGCATTAAGATTTCAAACTTTTGTTTTTACAACATGAAGCATCCACAAAAACCTCCGTTTTCTGCAGTTTCAATAGCACTTAGTCTTAAACTAGATTTTAGTTTATGTTGAGAGTATACATAATGTGTGTAATAATTGTAAATAATACTGAGTTAGAAGATGTGTCACAGGGTCTAAATGACCATTCTTGATAGATGAATAACAGATGAGTGGTTGCTGTAATTTAGTGAGATGAAGTCAGCACATCCCCCTTACAAATAATGCCTTTATACTGGTGTGTAGATAGCTGTAAGTTGTTGCCTCAGTCTCTTGATCTTAAAACTACTTTTTAATTACCCTGATTTTTTTTTTCTGCTAATATGTCAGGTCATTTTCCTACTGCAGGTTTTCCTTTTCTTGACACAAAGTATATAGTGGCTTTCATGTTTTTCGTGCCATTCATAGCAGCATTTTCATATTTTTGTTATTGTACAGGAAGTTAGAAATAAATAAGTTTTAGAACAGTATGTTTGTACTTACCTCTTTATAGTAATAGTCTTTGTTTAGCTACTTTCATCTGGGGACATACGAGTATTTTAACAAACATTAATTAAGCGAGGTATGTGTTATTCCTATTTTACAGATGGGTAAACTGAGGTACAGTGAGGTTAAATATCTCACCCAAGTTCATATACTCAACCAGTGGCAGAGTTGTGAATAGAATCCAAGATTTATTACACCCAAGTGCCTTCTTCAGTCACTAGATTTACCCCCTTCATTATGCTATATGCACTGTGGTACTGAATGTTGGCACCTTTTCTTATGAGAAACAAATATTAATGAATATGCCAAACACAGAAACTCATGAAGTATCTTAAGTGATGCCTTTATCAAAGCTTGCTTATTTACTGAAACCTAACATTGTAGATGTGACCAAGGACAAGTGGCATAATCTTCTTTGTGGTTTGTAATTGTTTTGTATTCTTTTGACTGCCCATAAATCTGCACTATAGATTACAAAACTACAGATGGGACAAAGGACTGAATGTAAGAAGAAACCATGAGCGTGTTTTTTCATGATATTAAGCACTCAGTGACATCTTTTTAGCTGTAGTTAAATCTTTAGGTTCCTTTTTATAATATTGTGACTGTAATTACATTGTAGTTACACAGCAATTGCTTTGCAATTAAATAGTGATTGTTTTGATAACTAATTATCTCACATTCACTTAACCAGAGGTTTACCTACATTAGAAAAATACTTGTATCTTTCTCCTACTTTATACATGTGTTTTTAGAATTCAGATCTATTAACTGCATTGTATTAACCTGGGAATTATTCTTCCAGTTGTGTGAATGTAGCAGTAGTTACAGGTATCAAAAAGAAAAACTACACTGTAATTACAGTTACTGTAGGGTAACAGTTACTGTAGGGTAAAGTGAAACTAGTCTATATAACCAATTCCTGCTGATATATTTGAGCTCAATTGCTATATTGTAGCATCAAGAATATTATTTCTCTATGCTGACTGAAAGTTTAATGCTACAATTTTCTTCTCAATTTTAGTGTGCTTGACCGGTAAGATAAGATACTGAGCTGCTCTTGTGAGATCCCGAGTGTCTTTGGCTTCCATTAAAGGCAACAGAAATGTACGGCACTCGGTATCTTTCTAAATCATGCTGAGTTTTGGGAGAGTCTCATGAAAAGTCCGTAAAATCAACTGGTACTACCCCTTGTGCCCACTATTGACACTCTTAAATTAGCAAACATAAAATAATATTTAGCATAGTGTAGTCAAATTTTAATCAAATGAAAATTAAAACAAAATTAGATTTGAACAACTTAAAATAACTGTAAATCATTGCATACCACTAACACTATGACTTGGACAGCTAATATTGATTTATGTGAAATTAATATATTCTTGTAATTGTTCCTTCATACACTAAACAATAGTTTTCCCTGATATAGTGTATATTTTATCACTTGGGTTAACAGGACATATTTTCTACAGAAAGGTTTAGGTCATGCTTAATCACTTGTATAAGGTTCCCATTCTCTCTGCTGTTCACCTACAGTGTGTAATTAATTGTTTGTTACTTATTTTGTTTTTCTTTCTTACTGCATTCACTCTATCTGTTGTTTTGACTTACGTGATAGGAAATAGTTAATTTCTAAACAAAGGATCCTTTATAAACATTCCTCAGAGAGCATTACATACTTTCTTTATTTGACTCTATTCTTAGTAAGTTCAAAAATTTGAGTTAATCACTTTCACAATGCACAAGGGTAAAATTATTTCTGAATTTTGTCAACATACTGCTCTTGAAATTAGTTTGCATAGAAATTAATTATGATTAGCCATCCCAACAAACTAATGGCATTTTCAGCTATCTTAAGCTTATTGTGTATGGCAAGCATTCATATGGAACAAAGAAGCCTAGATCAGCCAATATTGCATACTTTCTAATTTAGAAAAGCTTTTATACCTAAGTATTTGCTATAAATAATTAATCTTATTAACTTTTAAACATATTTGCAAAGTATTAAACACCACACCCTTAACATGTAGTTTAAGCCATTCCACACAATGCTGTAAGCAATAATCGAAAATGTAAAACATATTTTACCTGGTAATCTAACCTAACAGTAGATTCTGCTTGGTGTCATTTAGTCTCCAGTTGCAAATGAAAAGAAATCAGACAGATATCTTTAAAACAAAGAGAGCAACAGTAGGGATTGTTGAAACATGTTAGATGGATGATTCCTTAGGGAAGTCTGAAATAGCTTCTTTCCCTGGGGACAAAGCGCTGTTCTCTTCTGTGTGCAGAGAATCATCTAATAAGTTATTCAGAAAACTAAAACCTCACTTTGGGAAAATGAAAAGCAGCACAATGCATTTGGTCCTTAGGCTGACAAGGCACAGCTGGAAGCTCTCTGTAAATGATATGCTTTTGTAAGTAACAAGAAAGTGCTCTATTTTGAAGGGAAATGGAAAACATTTGCAGTTTATTTAGTTCTTATTCTATTATAAATGTTTTGAAGTAATTTTCCAGGTGACATGATTTTACTGTAGATTTATTATGCGTAGAGAGACTATATACCTATCCAAGCATAACTTTTATTTCCTTACATAGATGATCCAGTTTTTCCAGAATTCACATTATCTTTATCCCCATTTCCCTGTGTAGCCTATGATCTATATGAAACAAACTTTTTCATTCAAGATTTAGCATAAAACTTGCCATGTTGTTTTCTTTTGTCCTTTTACAGCAAATGATTTTGTCACAATTGATTTCACCATATGCACATGGAAAATAAATGACTGAAGCATTTTCCCTTTCTTTATTATTGTAAAGGTAATTACATCCTGAAATATGACACAGAAGCACAGCTATCCAGAAGCTCCCTTGATGTTAATAACTCAAATATGAAAATTGGAGGGGGAGGGGAGAGAGGATATGGTACATTACCACAAGTTCTTGTGTGCCAGTAAGGCTAATTCCTTCACGTTCAGCTTGAGTTTTTGTAGTCTGTCACAACTTGGAGAGACTTTGCGTCTGCTTAGTTTCAGAGATGACATATATCTAACAGGTGTAGTTGACAGAGTCTTCCAGGACCTCTTAATCTTTTTAATTTTTTTTTTTGTTTGAAGGCACACAGTGAGACATTTCTAAGAAAATACTTATGAAATATATAATAATTCAGTTTGCCATAATTGCTAGTCAGCATGTGTGTGATGGATAGATCCTGGGAAAACATGTTGCCTCTTCATACATTTATTCAGGTTATATTGTGCTTCACTTTTCAATCACAGAGAGAAAACAATTATTAAACTCTATCAGTGTGTTTGGAGTTGTTCAAAATGTGTGGGAAGAAATGATCTTTCCCCAAAGAAGCTTGCATTTTATATAAGACAGAACAGTTCAGTACACAATACACCAAAAAAAGGCCCAGATTCAAAGGTCTTAGGGTTTTTTTAATACTTTTTTTTTTCTCGAGGCTGAAAGGCAACAAAGAAGAAATATGTTTTTCCACAAGATAACTGAATAAAGAGAAGGTTATGTGCAACAGAAGGAGGGTGAGGTTATTGCAAATTTAAGGGTAGGCATGTAGAAAAGAAGCAAAGATGAGAGTAGGAGGATATAATGGGGCAGATAGATTAGCGTATGAAAGAACATAATTGTGCATAGCTTTGAAAGCATGGATGAGAGGCTCGAATTTGATGCAGAAGGCAAGAGGAAGCTGGTGAAGAGATGGTAAGATAGGAGTGTCAAAGTCAGGAAGACGAGATTTATCAGTAGTTGGAGGTGTGGAGATAGGTGAGATGTGGGGAGTGCAGTGAGGAAGGAGTTACAATAGTCAAGGCAGGAGATCAGCAAAAGGTGGACTGGGACTTCTGCAGTACAAATGGAGGGGAGAGAATAAATTTTAGAGATGGTGTGAAGATAGAAGTAATAGAGTGTTGTGAGACCTTGGATATGGGAAGAGAAGGACCGAAAGGACAAAAATAGGATACCAAGGTTTCAAGCCTGGTTATTCAGAAGAATAGTGGAGTTTGGTCACAGCTTGTTTATTTTTCTTATCATATGTGATTAGCTGAAAGACCTGCTTCTGTACTGTATTTGTGTTGTATCACCGGAGAGAACAACACATAGGCATCCTACTTCTTTAATCAATGGTTTATTTTTCTCCTTTGTTTTATAACCGGTGGGCAGAAAAAGTAGCACCAGCGTTCTCTACAACATAGTTTCTCAAGCTGAGACACGGGCAAGGGGTACGCGGCGAAAAACCCAGAGAAGGGAGGCAGGTGGCAGCTGCCCAGTTCCCACCTGGTCCCAGCTCCCAGAGTGGAAAATTGAGTGTTGGGGTACTTATTAAAATTTTCAGAAGTTAGGGGGTACTTGATACTTAAAAGGTTGAGAAACACTGCTCTACAGATGCTATTGTTGTTGCTAAATGTATTAATTGATATGAGGAAAGCAAAACCTAGCAGGTTAGATCTGCAATAAATCTAGTCTCCTCTAACCTTGGGAATGAAAGTGCCAAGGTTACTCCTGCAGTAGCCCCCAGATCTACCAAATGGCAATTCAGAATGCTGTCATCATGAAGACGGGAAAGTTAGAGTAGAGTAATGTTCATTTAAGCCAAGATGTATCATTGCTCAAATAGTGTAGTATACACAAGAATTTTATTATTATAATTTTACAATCTTTAGTGGAAAGTGGGAAAGCCTATATTAGGATATATTAGATGCTGTAATGTCAGCTTTAGTTGCTTTAAACCATTCTTTAACAGAAATAGAAAAATAGAATTTATAGGTGGAAAACACTTAGTAGACCATCCAATCCATTTTCCTACAAATGTAGTATTGGATTTTTTTTGCACATTGTTTTCTAGCTTTCTGTCCAGTTCTTATGTTTCAGACAATAGGACTTCCACTCATTGGGAATAAATATAATTGTGAGGAAGTTTTTCCTGATATTCAGTTTAAACATTTCCTTTAATAAAATTGTTCCTTAATTCTTTATACTTTTACTTTGTTCTTTTACTTCCTGGCTATGACTGATCAACTTTTAGACATAAAACATTTTTTAAGTTACAAAACTAAAGTAAGACTTACATTGAAATGTAGTGATGGGAGAGTGAAAAGGAAATTACTCTGCATCATTTTTTGTTTTTTACCTCTTTTCTATTGTGAATTACCTCTTATGTTTGTAATTTTTCCATTGATTGTTCTTCCCAGGTATATCTTATAATTAATTGTAGTGATGACTTAGCAATGCTTCAAGTATAACATTTTTATTTCTAGGGATTTTTCATTCTTTGATTTGCCAAGGTAGCCTTGAATGGAATAAAAGACTTAAAAACTTGTAATAATAGATTACTGTCCTAAATTCTACAGTACCCATCATTAGTTTGAGTGAGTTGTTATATTGTAAGAATTGTGAATTAGGCTTTTAACTTCATTCACAATTTTTCAGTGTTATAAACATTTTTAAAATAGGAACCAGATGTGTTTCTCTTAGGTGGTACAACATGCTCACTTTTAATAAATTCTCTGTTAGTGATTTGCTGTTACAGTTGAGAAACTTGAGATTTCTTTTAATTGTTACAGTTGGATTCTAATATGTTTGAAAAGTCTCATTTAAATTTTACTCCCGTCCCATGGCAAACTTAAGTGATTTGTATCCGTTCTGTGTTTTCATTAGTCATTGATTTTTCACAAGGGTTTTTGATATACAGTAGTGATCTCAACCCTTGCTCTCCAAGCTGTCCAAATAAAGAATAAGTCTAAAGTCCCTTGCTGATTGACTGGTGTATAAAGAATGAACTACACAGTTTAACTTTACCTTTTGTGTGTTCTTGACTCTCTTTAACACTTTCAGCACTCCAGCCTAACAGGCTGCAACTATTGTGAACACAACAGCCGATCTTCTGGCTAGTGTTCAGAAGATAACTCCAGTTTTGGTTCACTTCCTCAGACTAGATCTGAGTAAACTTTAATTTTAGATATATGTTTACATACTGACTTTTAAAGCTGAACAAAAGCAGACACCAGTTCTTTGAATGTCCTCTGCATGTTCCCGATTCTGGGATGTGCCTACTGGTCCAGCTGAGATGGTGGAATCTTCTGCTGGCTGTGACTTTTAGAGCGCTAATTCTTCCAACCCACCCAACCAAAGGTGTGGCTATGGAAGGCATGGCTATAGAAGGGGTTGTGGCGTCCATAGCTGCCTCAGTTTCTTCCAACTGCAGCAGCAAAAGGACATGAACCTCTCAGATCTGTAGCTTTAAAAGACCTTTTCTTCCTTTTAGTATAGTTATTGTTAAGAAATTAATCTTTATAGCTAATTTGTAGGATAGTTTAGATTAGGATTTTAACTTTAAGTAGGATTACAGGTACCAACATGGTGGATCCTAGTGCAAAGAAGCATGGCTTTAAGAGGTGTGCATTTTGCCCAGCTGACCTCCTGTCAACCGATGCACCACCACCAGCAAATGTCCGTCAACCATAGGAGAGGAAGAAATTCCACAAGGTTTGGATAAGGACAAAGAACTCCTGAGCCACCACATCTCTGCCTAATGTCAGGCTGCAGGCTTCAAACCAATTTCAGAAAATCCTACCCATATGCATGGAGAACTCTCACTTCATACACATGGATTTCAAATACAATAAAGGAAGGTTATACTATGCAGTTTAAATCCCTTCATCCATTAAAATCCCCCTTCCTTCCCTTTTCGAGAACCCTTCCCATGAGAGGGTATTGAGGACAGAAATACAAGCTGTATTGCAAGCAGGAGCTATAGAAGAACAAAGGGTTGTCTTCCTGATACTTTCTAATCCCAAAATAGAATGGAAGTCTCTGACAAATTTTCTAGATCTCAGAGCTTTAAACATATATCAGGAAGTTTCAGTTCAGAATGCTAACCCTGTCTCTGATTATTCCTTCCCTGTCTACTATGGATTGGTTCACTGCTCTCAATCTCAAAGATGCGTACTTCAGTATTTCCATAAGAGCCTCTTATTGTAAATATCTGTTTTGCCTTTGGTCTAAACCATTTCCCTACACAGTTTTACCCTTTGGTCTCTCCACTCTACCTAGAGGTTTTTACCACATGCCTGGCTCTGGTAGTAGCATGTTTGAGGAGGGAGGGGAGTTTCATCTTCACTTACTTAGACAATAAGCTCCTGAGGGCCCCATCTGAAGAACAATTAGGAAAAGTCATTCCGATCACTTGTTTTCTGTTTGGAATGCTGGGTCTTCTCATAAACAAAGGAAAGTCTCTTCTGTCTCTATCCCAAAGGTTTTCTTTTTTTGGGGCAATCCTTGACTCCAGAAAGGAAAGGGCTTTCCTTCTAGAACAGAGGTTCTAAGCACCACCATACAACAATCCTCTGGGGGTAATACTTTTTTTTTTAAACTTTATTAGGCCTTATGGTATCCACAATGTATGTGACTCTATATGCCAGGCTCAGAATGAGGCCAGTTGAACATTGTCTATGAAGATGCTTCATACCCAACATGGACAATATGCTAAAAATATTAACTTGTCTGAGAAAAATTCATCTGTCTCTCATTTGGTGGCTGAAACCACACAATGTTCACAAAGGAGTTTTGTTCAACCCAGATCCTCCTACATTAATAGTTACCACAGATGCATCTAAGATAGGTTAGGGAGCATATCTCCACAACCTTTTCACTCAAGGTCTTTGGAGCTACTACACCTGCTGTACATAAACAGGGGGAAGGGCTGTCTGGCTCTCAAAGAATTCTTCCACGAGTGCAGAAGGCAGTAATTCAAGTGGCCACAGACAACATGTCAGTAATGTATTATTTGAACAAACAGGGAGGATCTCGTTAGTCACAACCATGCAATGAGGTGATAACATTTTGGGACTTGTGTATCCTGTGCAAGATTTACCCAATTGCCTTGTATAGCAGGAGAACACAATGAAATTGCAGATCAACTGAGCAGAGATTCCTCACAGGTGTACAAGTGGTATCTAAAGGACTTGGTGATTCAGAACATTTTCAACCATTTGGGGTTTCCAGACATATATCTATTCACCCCAGATCAATATGAAATGCCCCTGCTTTTGCTCAAGAGTGGATTCAGAAAGTCAATAATCGACAGATGTTTCTCCTCGTTGGGGGGAAAGGGTCTGATACATGCATTTCTCCTCTACCCTCTGATCCTAAAAGTCCTAAAGAAAATATGAAAAGATTTAGCCAGGGTGACTGTAGTTGTTCCAGCATTATTGAGGCAACAGTGTACACTGAGTTACTCCTTTTACCCCACAGCAAATACAAGATGCTCCCAATAACAATGGTCTGACTGTCCCAGCAAGAGGGGAAGCTCTTCCACACCGATTCCCAATCATTACATCTGACAACTTGGACAATAGACCACTGATAGATTTAGAAAAATTGTGCATTGTTGAGGTCCAGCAAGTTCTAATTAATGCTAGAAACTATCTACTAGAAAAAGTTACAATCTTAAGTGGAAAAGATTTGTTATATGGGTGTTCAATAAAAATGTTGTCCTGGTTTCATCTCCTATGTAATTTACTTTAGAATATTTGTTACACTTGATGGTGGACTTCCCTTACACTACTTTTTATGGGGACAAGATGGTTCTTAGAGAGCACTCTAAAGTCCTTCCTTGAGTGATTTCACAATTTCATGTAAATCAAAGTATTAATTTACCATTACTCTTTCCAAAACGTTGTACAAATAAAGGAGAATCTAGGTTACATTCCTTAGATGCAAAGAAAACACTCTCAAATTATCTAGGTAGAATTTAATACTTTGCATCCTGTCCTAAGTTATTTATCTTATATGTTGGTAACTCTAATGGTTTGACATTTTAAGGACAATTCCTGTCTAGGTGGATTAGACAATGTATTGAAGAGTGTTACAGAAGAGCTTCACTCTCTCCTTCTACTCCACTTAGAGCCCATTCTACTAGAACAGATGCTTCATCTGTACTAAACATATTTCCTTTATTGAAATATGCAAAGTTCTACGTGGCGTTCGAGTCACACTTTTACAAAACATTATGCATTGGATCTGGCAGCCAGGTTTGATGCAAGGTTTGGCAGAGTAGTGTTCTAATCATTGTTTAATTAGGACTCCACTTCCCTCCGTCCATCACACTATACTGCTTGCCAAATTATCCCCAGAGTGGGAATATGCACATGACACTCAAAGAAGAAATGAAGGTTACTTACTTGTAACCAGAATTCTTTAAGATGGACTCTGCATTTTCTTACTCCCACCTGCCTATCTCGCTCCTCTGGAGTCCTAATTTCAGTATTATTTGGTATTCCGCTTTAGTGGTGGAAGGAACTGAGATGGCCATGGGTGCCATGCCCCCTTCTATAGCCATGGCATCAGAAAACACTTGAATGTTGATAGTGGGGATGGGAGGGATACGTGAGCATTCTAACAGGCAGTGCTATCGGAAAGTTCCATTGTTTCAGCTGCACCAGTTGGTGCATCCCAAGAGTACGAATATGCAAAGCTCATCTCCAAGAACTCTGATTAAAAGTAACTTCCATGGTTAATTGCTGTCTGTTTTCTTGGTTGTTGGCTTAATTCAACTAATTCATGTTTCCTAGCATCTTACATGAATTGCTGTTCTTTTAGCTGTTTATCTCCTCATTTGTGGAACTCGATATCTGTTGACAGTTCCGTCTTCCAGGGAAGAGGATGGTTCAGGGGAATAGGATACAGAGATACCCATTTTTAAGTCACCAGATCAGATCCATACAACAGTGGTGGTAACCCCAAAATTATTCTTATCTAATCACCACTGAATAGCCTTGTATAAAAATAAGCTGAAGAACTTAGTTTAGTTCCTAGTGGGTAGTAGTCCATATCACAAATGGCACTAATTGGAGAGACAAGATGGATGAGGTAATATCTTTTATTGAACCAACTTCTTTTGATGAAAGAGACAAACATTCTAACTTACACAGAGCTCTTCTTCACGTCTGGGAAAGGCACTCAATTAGTGACACTAACTGACAGTCTCAGCAGAGAGCCACAGATTGAATGAGCATGGAGTTAGAATTATTCCCTTAAACCTATGAGATAGTTTCTTCCGGACAGAGTTTAGATATGCTGGGCTTGTGAAGAAGGAAGTTTGCACTACCTATCTATTGGCTAAACAGAGAACTTCGGTCGCCAGGTTTAATAGTCTACAACAACTTTCATGAGCATTCTTTTTTCTGTAAAAATTTTAAAAAAAGATAATTTTTCTTGTTTAAGGCTAAACTCAAAACATCCTTATTTTCTCTAATTTGTTAAAATTATTATTACCTCTGCAGGATGTATTAAATCATTGTTTTAATATTTTTGAAGTCATCTTGGAATGGCTTTCTGTGATAAAATGCTATAGGAACTTGTTGCTGCTGTTACTGTATTTGGGTATGAAGATTCCTTCCCCATCTCATTTTATTAATTTAATGCTTCTTATCTGCTATACAGTTCAATGAAACTAATAAAAAATATATTATCATTGTGATTTGCATAACATTGCTCCACTCCTTTTGCTGTCTTGGATTTGAGAACTTTTATTGGGTAGTGGTTTTTCCTTCACAACACAAACTCCTTGACTACTTAAATTTTGTGTTGTGAAAACTTCCCTGTGGTTAATCAATTTTTTTTCTTTTTCCTATATTTTTAACTGCCAAAACTAAAGACCCTTTTTAGTTAGAAATCATTTTCTCATTTTGTTCCTATGTTTATGAAATATGCTGAATATGTAGCTTAAATTTCAAGTCTTTCCACTTCTGGAAAACATCAAATGTTTATATTCTCATTTTGGGGGAGACCGTTTTATGGTCCTGTTCCTTGTAATGTGTGATCCTTTCGCTGCACAACTCTGTATCTTAAGGCTAGTCACATTTCTGTTAAATTGTTAATGGAATTCAGTTGCCAGAACTAGAATGCCACATTGTTGTAGCAGATCTTCCATTTTAAGACGTTCTGGGACTATTCTTTTCCCTTTTTACACTATTTTGTATTATTTGTTTTTATAATATATTTTAAAAAATCAATATCAATGTAAAAGGCTCCCAGCAGTGTACTAGCATGATACTTCCAGCGCACATTTTAAAACAGAATTTAGTAATCTATTGTGTGTTTGTACACGTCACACAATTCTATGTGTAATAGAATTTATTTTTACTCTAAATTGTGAGTTCTGCATTTTTGCCTTATGTGTTTGACTGTTGATGAAAATGCCCTTTTGGTAAAGGTAGCATTATGTATACTCTGGAGTCTAGTGGCCTCATTCAATACCATCTTTAAATGCACATATCTGATAAGACTTTTAGAAGGCTATTGAATGTGGCAAGGCTCCTTCAGTGGACTATTTTTAGGCATACACAAACTCTTTCATTTTAATATAGGCTCCAAGGCCAGATCTTACACTGCACAATATTTATGACTGATATAGCTGGGAGTGAAGAAGTGGCTCTAAGTCACCTTTCTCCATGTCCTGGGGCTGTTGGGGACTGAAGTGGGTCCTTGCATAACGTGGAGCAGCCTGCAATATTGCTCCATCAATTGAGGATCAGGTGAATTGCAGTGCTGTCCAACCCACCATTGACAACAACCCAGTTGTGAGTTGCAGGAACAGTCAGCATAAAGGGAGCTATGCTTAAGGAATCCTCCCCACAATCTTAAAGACTGGTTAAACACATTCCCTCATTTACTGTGCACCATCCATTCTCCACAGTAAACAAAGTAAGGATCCTGGGGAAATGGTATATGATTCTCTATTTAAAGACTAATATTGCATGAGTTCCGAGGGCAGAGTTAAAGCTTGCATGTCCAATCTTAACTTGAATATTTTCCTTAGGATGCTTCACTTTGCAACATTAATGTACTTTTAACATTTTTAGGGATCATTTAACTCTGTTTAATAACCTACCTTACATGGCATAGTCATTACAATTCTACTAATTTCATTTGTAGTGGTGGCATTTTAGGTTGAAGCATAATCTGGATACATTTCCTAATGAAAAGTACTATCCTAACATAGCATATTGCTAACCCCAAGTGCTAAACAATCACAAGATTGAAATAAATGAATAAATACATAATTTTGGGGATCTTTTTTGTTGCCTCTGGTTTCTGAGCTTTTTTATTTCAATGAAAGCTGAGATTTTCACCTAATTACTTGATTCCAGGAGCCAGGGCTTCAAGAAAAATACCAAATACCATGAGACTCATAAAATAAGGAGTTTGCAACTCTGCTAACAAATAATCAAATCCTTTTTCTTTGTAAATAACTATGGAAAGATAATTTTGCATACAAGGAAACTAATGGAGAAATGGTTAAACCTCTACGCTATGTTGTAATTGTACGCTAAGATTATAATGTATTTAAATCTGCTTTCATAAAACTAATCCTTAAAGATAAAAAAGCTATTCCAAATTTGTTTTGGAATACACAGTTTGCTTTTGTATACAGTGATGTATACAGAATTATAGAGTAGTTTTGAATGTCAAGCTCTTGCTTCTTTAGAAGAAAATATTTAGTTTGTATTTTTTTCCATTTTCTTCCCCTTCACTTATTGAACCACAGCATCTGTGATTCATGCAGTTATAACAAAATTCTAGTTGATGAGCTGGTGACCCCACTCATAAGAAACATCTGATGAAATAGAGCTCATGATTTTCTATAACAAATGCAGTATCAACATTTTAAAGGGTTTTGGTTCAGTTCTGTGGAATGAGCTAAGATATAATATATGACTAAAATATGAAATTTCAGTTGAGTGTATGCATAACCAGTGGCTCCCACAACCATATACATGTTATGCACAATGTGTACCATTGGCAGCAGGGCCAGCTGGGATGGGAGAGGAGAGGACAATGCCTGATCCAGGTTGCAATACCTGGAGCGGGGAGCTGGGCTAAGCTCCACAGGACATAAACTCATGGGTGAGTGCTGGGGGGAGGGGGGGGGGGAGAGGAGGCTTCTCTCTAACCCAGTGGCAGCTGAGTGGGTATAAACTTGGTGGGTGAAGCATTAGGGCCTGTGACTGCAGTTGGGATGACTTCATCCTAACCACATTTGTGCTAGAATTTGAAATCTTGAGCCACTGATTACATTTTTATCAGGTTTAAGGCCTCTGTGGAATAAAAACACTCAATTTCAAAAGTTATAAGAAGCTATTTCAATTGACTAGTAATTTAGCTGCACGGTTGGATGTATGTTTTAGGGGGGATTTTTAGTTTATAAAAACATGTGCCCATGCTGCATCTTTTGTGCGCATTTATTTATTTAGACAGGATGTGACCATGGTTGCAGGAGGAGCCACACTGCGAATGCATTCTAATAGTTAGATTCACCAAGCCAGTAACAAAACAGCTTTCTCAATACCTAAATGGTTACCAAGAAGCTAAAATACAGTTCCCTTTAAGCAGTCTAACCTTTGGCTCCCAACCAGACAGCCAAGTCTAATATGGTGAGGATTATTTAAAATATTATTCACCATATATAAAGTTCTACCAATCCCAAGAGATCAGACACATTACCCACATGGTACAGGAATATTTCAGATCTTACCCAAATACACACTTACAGCCAGTTCTTATTAACTAATCAAAGATTTATTTAAAAAGAAAAGAAAGAGTTTTTGTTGTTAAAGATCATTATACATACAGGTAAGAGTAAAGTTCTTAGGTCGGTTTCACAGTAGAGATGGTGAGCTGCTGATTTGCAAAAGTCCTTCAAGAATCAATTCAATAGGTTATAGTCCAATAGGCAGTCCCTGTGTAGAGTTTGTTCAAATTCTTCCATGAGAATTAGTAGGGTAATCCAAAAGGACCTGGAAACCTCAGTCTTGTGACTTAAACCTCCCCTGACAAAGTTCAAGCAGGTGTGAGATGGTATAGATTAGGCCCTAGAGTTCTTTTGTAGTTCTCTAAAGGCTATGATAGCCTTTCAACAGTAGACAACACAGCAGGCATTCCTTGGATGAAGAATAGGTAATATACATTGTTGCTTTGAACATGGGCACCAGGTTTGTATAATTTTTGGTGGTGCCCAGAACGGGTCCAGTCCTTCTGCCTACACCTGCCTTGTAAGCCCCTGGGGGGGCCCATCGGCAGGGCCCGTGTAGGAGCAGTGGCATACCATTGGTTTCCAGCGTCAGGGGACCAATGCTGGCATTTGCACCCTCTCCTTGCTTGCAGGGGGCCCTGTGCTGCTGGGGAATCAGCCGCAGAGCCTCCAGTGGTGCTCGGGCATGCAGGGGCAGAGCGCTGTGGCCCCCAGCGGCCAGGATGGCTCAGCCATTCTGCTCCCCTTTCCCTCCTGGACACGAAGCAGCTGGCCAGGACTGGCGGCAGGGTGGGAGGAGCCAGGCCCCGGAATGCCAGCCAGGCCCACATAGAAGGGGAGTGGAGCAGGAACGGCTCCTGGCCAGGGTTGCTGGGCCCATGTGAGAGAGAGGTGTAGAAAAAGGGGTCAGGACCAGTAGGGGGAGTGGCTGCCACGCTGCTTGGGGGCAGGGCTGGCACCACAGCGGCTCCTGGCCAGCCGCTGTGAGTGTGTCCAGGGCGGGGCAAGGGGCAGAATGGCCGGGCTATGCTGGGGGCCTCTGCACTTTGCCTCTGCATGGCCGAGCGCCAGTGAAGGCTCTGCAGCCGCCCCCCAGAAGCACAGAGATATTGGTGGAGGCAGGCCCACTTTCCTGATTATTGGTGGAGCACGGGCACCAAGGGCCCATATAACTTGCCGCCTGTGGCTTTGAAGTAAATCTCTATTTCCTAGGCACACACTGGTAATGAGCTGAATTCATTAGCATAAGGTAATTAACCATTCAAGTAGTTCATAGACAGTTTCCTACAAACTTAAGAGAAATATAGACAATGATATTATTACACCCAAGTTTCATCTAAATGTTAATATTCCTTTTTGATCTTTGCCTCAGTAGGCTATAGTAACGGACATTACAGATAGGAATCAAAGTTTAGCATCTACAAGCTAATCAGATCACACTTAATCTTCTAACAAGATGTAGGTGAACACAGACGAATACATTAGTACCTATTCTAATTCTGTGACAATACAGGTTTACTTAATATGGCTTTGATAACTATCTACAAGAAATGATCTGGTTTACCACTTCAATACTTCTCTCATATGTCCTTAAAGTTTGATTTTTGGGTCACTTAGCTGCTGGCTATTTAGCCCTTGCTGGCTCAGTGTCACACAAGGGCTATTTTCCTGGAGGTATTGAATATATTTTGAAAATAAAATATTTTAAAATACACAGAAAATACAGTTTAAGAATTTTAAAAAATTCCAACAAATACTTCATGCTGATTGTGATGGCCATCAGTTAAATCGCTTGCCTAATACTCATCAGTACTGAATTGTATTCAGAAATCAGATTCCTTTCTAACTAATTCTACTGCAAACAAAAGTGGAATTTTACTGCCTTTTACCTTATTTAATATTATAGCAGTTGAGATCAACTGTGGTGCCAGAGTTTACAGACTTCTGGGTTGATTATAAAGGAATTGGAAACAGGGTATTTTCTGTGAGGATTTTCAATCAGTTAAATGGAGCTTGAATTTGTTGACTTTCAGGTAACATCACAAGGCCTGTCTGTTCTGGGGTTTTGCTGCAGAGAGATGAATAGAGAGGTAGTGGGGCTGCAGAAGTCATAGATGCTTTTAGGATTGGGTCTTTTTTTGTAACCTTTAATTTGTATTAAGATTATTTGTGTGCCCAGTGACTTCTGTGCACATATTTAGAAACTGAAAGAAATAGATGCAACCCTGCATTTGCCCTGAAGTTCAACAGACTTGAGCATTGTCCACATGCTGCATTAGTCTGCTACAGTGGGGTGTGAATCCTAGTGTGCACTAGCATGTCATGCACTAACTGGTGTGTGGGGCTCCTACTGGCGCACACTGAAAGTTTCCTAGTGCATGGTAATGTAGTCCTGTTTCAAACAGTACTATGTTAATGCACACTAGCAAACTTTTTGTGTGCACCAGAAGGATCCACATGGAACAGTTAGTGTGCGACACACCAGTGCACACTAGAATTCACACTCCTCTTGTGCAGACAAATGGACAATATAGACAAGCCTTTGGGCTCTGCCAGACCAGCAGAGAGAGTGAATGCCTTTGGTTGAGGGCATTCTGTTAAGAACATCCAGTATCTCTGCATGTACATCTAAGGCATTGACACAAACTTTTCCAGTGGCTTTGCCAGTAATGGAATATGTCCATGCCCCCCCTCCATTATTGCACAGCCAAGGCTTCTTCCGCAGCAGAGCTGGGGGCGGAAGTAGGTGTGGGGGAGGAACTGGAGCTAGATGCGGATCTGGTTTAGGCGCAGAGAGGGAATGAGGGCAGAGCCTGGCTGGGGGCAGACCAGAGAGCAGAATGGAGCTCTGGCTGGTGTCTACAGATAATATTATGTCATGGAAGTCAAGGATTCAGTCACTGTCAGAGATTTCCATGACATTTTCTGCTTCAGCCCTGGAGTGGCGGGCTGGAACTGTCAGCCGGCTCTGGAGCTCTGAGCCCCGGCAAGCAGTAGAGGGACCCCAAGCTCTGAGCCGTTGTGGCAGTGGGTGATAGACCCCCTCCCGTCCTACAGCAGGGCTGAGGTGCTCATCCCCCCTACTCAGGCTTCAGTCCTCCTCCCGTCAGCCCCATTTTGTCACAGTTATTTTTTGTAAAAGTCAGGGACAGGTCATGGGCAATAAAGTTTATTGTCCATGACCTGTCCCTGACTCTTACTAAAATAACAATGACAAAATCTTAACCTTACTGGTGTCTGAGCTGGTCTGGGGGTGGAGCAGGACTGGGGGCTGAATGAGATTGGGGGAGGAGCGAGGCTGGAGGCAGCACTGGTATTGGGGTGAAGTAGGCCTAGAAGTGTGGCGCTCCCTCCGTGCCCCCCAGACATACTTCCATGCCCCCCTAGGAGGGCATGTCCCACAGTTTGGGCACCACTGATATAAGGACTTTTAGAAAATGCACTTCAGCAAATTTCCATCACTGCGATGACATTGCCCAGGATTTTTTGATAACATTTCCCACTGCTATCATCACCACCAGCAACATTAATGTAGGCAAGGCTCCAGACAGCCATTGGCATTCTAAGCTCTAATTGAAGAGTAGCTTGTATGTAACTTGACTTCATATTTAATTCATGTTTCTGCATATTCTATATTAAAAATAAAAATAGCATTTGATAGATGTTACGATTGTGATGTATATTGCAACTGTGCAATACTAATGGTACTTAGACACCAAAAAAAAAAATAGAAATAATGGTACAAATAAAGCTCAAGGCCTAATTCATAACATGTTGGATAAAGAGAGCTAGCCCTTAAGACCTAACACAGAATAAATAGTCTAGAAGGAGCAATACATTGTTGCAGCATTGAAGATACTGGAGCTCAAGCATCAGGAAATTAGTCATAACTGTATATTTTTGTTCAGCGTCCTTCCACGGAGATTTAATTGTGTAACTGCAGATAACATTGATATAGTTGTGACTCTAAATCCTCATGCACAGCACTAAAAATATTCTCCACTATCTAACTTTAACCACACCATAATAATGGGGAGGGGGAATCTGTACTGCGTATCAGAAATACAATTTATTCAAACAAAATGAGGAATAAGAATATTTAATAACTAGACACTGGAGTAATGTGAGCTTTGAGTTTATTTTACAGTGGTCTTGGCAAAATGGACCCTCTCCAAAGATGGGGTCTCCATTTTTCTTTCCAGTCCTCGAAGCCCTAGTTACTATTACATTTTTAGAAGTATCAGTATCCACCTTCTTCCAGTTACTTTCTGGGCCTTCTGGGGTGGAGGTCAGGCAGTGCTCAATAGAACCACTACACTTCTATCCCATGAACTCTTCTCTTCATCCCACCACAAACACAGGCAATGGAGGAGAAAATTGTTCCTCTCTCACTGCAGTGGCTCTGCTTTAAGCCTCGGGCAAGTGGTAGGAACTAATCCAGAAACTTGATATTGGGAGGAAAAGTCAGTCTTTCTTCCTGTAGTTTGTGTGTGTAAGGCCACTTGGCCACACTGAACATCCTTTTGATGGAGAAGGGGCAGAGATCTTTCCTGGAACCTTCTTGAAGATGCTGAAAGTGTGAGCAGTTGCTCATTAAAGGACCCAGCAGGCAGAATAGTGTAGAGGGAGTGAAGAAATCATTTGACATCTTGACATGAAATTCGCCATAGTGTACTTAAGGCACTAACTGAAGTAATCTGTGAACTATTAACAATTATCTCCAAGAACTCAGAGAAAACAGATGAGGTCCTAGAGGACTGGAGAATGGCAACATAATACCTATATTTTAAAAAGGGGGAAATTGTGAATGACAGCAAGTGTGGAGGGATTTCAAGCACTTTGGAGGACAGGATTAGAATTCAAAATGATCTCAATACATTGCAGAATTGGTCTGAAATAAACAAGATTAAATTTGATAAAGACCAAGTGCAAAGTACTACACCTAGGAAGGAAAAATCAAATGCACAAATACAAAATGGGGAATTACTGCCCTGGTAGCAGAACTCCTGAAAATGATCTGGGGATTATAGTGGATTGTAAATTGAATACAAGTCAACAAAGTAATGTTGTAACAAAAAAGGCAAATGTTATTCTGGGATGTATTAACAAGAGTGTTATATGTAAGACAGGAGTTAATTGTTTCACTCTTGGCAGTGGTAAGTTCTCATCTGTAACAAACGTCTCAAATGTACCACATTTTAAGACAGAAGGGAACAAATTGGAGAGACTCTAAAGGAGAGCAACAAAAATACGAAACCCTGACCTATGAGGAAAGGTAGAAAAAATAGGTCATGTTTAGTCTAGACAAGAGAAGGCTGAGGGGAGACAAGATAAGTCTTTAAATATGTAAAAGGTTGTTATAAAGAAGCTGTCCACTGTTCTCATGTCCATTGAGAGTAGAAAAAGAAGTAAGTGACTTAGGCTATCTTTCATGATCAATTGAGTGGTCAGTGAGACCCGCTCACTCGATGAGGGAGTCGACTGAATAAGTTCACCCCCTCAACTAGCGTAGCACTGAGCCGATGGGAATGCTGTTCGGCTCAGCGCAAAGTGAACAGCGCGCAGAAGGGAAGCTGGTAGTCGACGTCAGTTACGCAAACTACTCTGTGTAGTTTGCATAACTCCCGTCGACTGCCGCCAAATTTCTGGGTAAGTGTGAACAAGCCCTCCGTTTGAAACAAGGAAGATTTAGGCAAGACATGGGGGAGGGGAGATTTCACTATCCATGGAAGAGGTTACATAGGGAGGTTGTCGAAGCCTTGTCATTGAAGGTTTTTAAGAACAGGTTAGACAAACATCTGTCAGAGATGATCTAGCTATATTTAATCCTGCCTCAGCTCAGGGGGCTGGACTTGATGACCTCTTGAAGTCCCTTTTAGCCCTACATTTCTATAATTCTGTCCCTTGACGAAAGCAAATTTAAGTAAGGGGTTGCAGGGATTTGTAGGCGTAAGGGAGGATGGTGGCTTGGGAGAGAGTATTTGAGGGTAGAAGTGAATTTCCCCATTGACTTTACTATATTCTGTGATCATGAAAGAAAGTTAACCTCAAACCTAGGTTCAGTTCTAGATCATTCAGGGTTCGTTCTGTTGTCAGCTTGGTCTTTTCCTATTATAAAATCTATTATAAAATACAGTTAAATATAATAAATGGGCCAAATTAATGCCTGGTGTAACTCCCTTTAAACTATTGGTGTTACAGCAGGAATAAGTTTATTCTGGTGAGTTTATGCATCTGAGGTACTACTGTAAACTAGAAGTCAAGAGGCATGGTAAGGATTCCATGCTTATCCACTAATTACAGACTGAGTGTACTTCTGTGTTTGCTGAAAATGTTCTACATTTTCCTTATATAAATATAATAGATTTATATTATGTTTCTACAGCCAGGAAAATATATTCCTTGTCCAAGCCCATCTGTTTTTGCACTTGTAATCTTCTGAGAAGTGTATTCAAGTTTAAGTTACCGGCTATGAGCTTAGATTGTGATGGGAAAAAGTATTTTACCATGTTGTCATGCTAGTTGGATTGGGGGGGGCATTTATTATATTGTTTGACATCAGAATGTCAAAACCATAATAATTTATGTGAGATATGCCATGTCAGGTACTGTTAGAAAGGCTATAATGTGCTAAGTAAGATGATGATGTTTATGTTCATGTGTTATATGTGTAATGGAAGTTATGGATACGTTTGGTATATCAGTATTTCAAATTGTGCTGTCTGGGTAACACCTCAGACAGGATGGCTGCAGAACAATAGCTGGCTTAATGGCCCATTGTGACACTCACAGGTGCAAGGGGCCCAGAGGGAGAAGCCAGGGATATACCTGATGAGTTACCAGGACTTGCTCATGCGACTCTGGACTCCATTTTGGTCCCTGTGAAATTCCACAAGCAGCATGGCAAGGGCCAGAGGACATAAAAGGCAGAGCCCCGGGATCCATTTTGTCTTCAATCCTGTTCAGCTTCAGCCACCTATCTACCTGTGAATCAAGTCATCTGCAACTGAAGCTGTGAAACAAAGGACTGAGACCCATATACTGGATGTATACCAGAGGGACCATACAAGCCTGCAAACTCCACATTCTCTCTTTGAGTCATTGCTCATATCCATTCCAGTATAGGTGTGTGCGCACCCCGTGCACAGATTCCCGGAACTTTTTCCCTTAGCTAGCTCCATAGGGTCGGCTCAGGCGGCCCCTGGAGTACCGCGCTCATTCCGCGGTACATAGGGTGCCGCCAACCCTGCGGCCCCTCAGTTCCTTCTTTCCGCCTGTGACGGTTACTGGAACGTCTGCCTCTTGCATACCGCAAGTAGCATCCCTTAGTCTATAGCTTTGTTATTCAAGTTCTTGTTAGTTATTCTCAATAGTGATTATTAGTAGTAAGTGATAGTGCCCTTAGGGGCTAGAGCTGAGCCATGCCTGGCTCCACCGGCTTTAAAGCCTGCACCGCATGTGCAAAATCCTTCCCCGTGAGCGACCCTCACGACCGTTGCCTCCGATGCCTTGGGGAGCAACATAGGAAGAAAAAATGTAGGATCTATAGGTCCTTCAAGCCCCGGACCCAGAAGGAGAGGGACGCAAGGCTGAAGGTGATCCTAATGGAGTCCGCACTTCGTCCGGACTCCGAGCCGTCGTGTTCTCCAGTGGCACCGAGTATCTCCTCAGTGCGGAGCGCTCCACCGGCACCGGCGTGGTCGGCACCGAGAAAGAAGAAGCGGCCAGAGGCTGCACACATGGACTCCCCCCTGCTACCGGGACAGCAGGGGGTACAGCAGGAGATGCCCCAGCCACGTGCCGTGGAGAGTACTCCGGCACCAGCATCTCCCTTCAGGGAGCCTCCCCGACTCCTGGGGGTGGGGGAGCACCCCTGTAAGGGCCGTCGACGCCGGAGGCTTTTGCTGTGGCACACGCCCTCATGGGCCTGCCCACACCCCCGTCCCCCCCTCGGCCAAGGGTTCCGGGACCAGCGTCTCGGGATAAACCCGCGTTGGGTTGCCCCTGTGGGTGGAGGAGGCAGGAGTCAAGGTCTCCCCCCAGACGGTCGAGGAGGGTCGAGAATGCGGGCTCGCCTCCCAGCTCCAACTCTGAGTCGTCGAGCTCCTCAACACCGCGGCACCGAGGGCGGTCGAGAGACAAGCACCTGAGGCGAAGACGTTACAGTTCCACCTCGAGCGGGGACCATGGTTCGGGCTCCGGTGCGGAGCCCAGCTCGACACCAATCCCCAACTCCGCCTGCCTCGGCACTGAGCACCTCGGCATCGCGTGATAGGTCGCACTCCCGATCAACGTCGCGACAACATAGGCGTCACCACTCCTGTTCCAGACCTGGGAAGTGTCGCCGTAAGTCTTCCAGATGGAGGAGGCATTCCACCTACAGCTTCTCTAGCAGCTCCTCCCCTCGTCGGCACCACAGACGCTGGCACCGGAGGTCATCATCATCCCGGAGCCGCTCCCCTTCCAGGACCCACAAGCGCAGGTCAAGCGGCTCAGGTTCCAAGGGGTGACGTATGGATGTGACCCAGCAGGCTCCTACGCCTGCACCTACGTGGCCCCAAGGCCCCTGGCAATGGTGATATTAGGGGCCGTGGGGTACCCAGATGGGTCAAGGGACCACCTCAATTCATTTCTTGGAGGCCTAGCCAGTACCCCCATCGACCTGCCCACAGGAGTGCCACCCCTCGGAGGAGGGGTCTGACCCGGAGGAAGGCCCCTCTACAGGGGCCCTTCCACTGTCCTCCTCCTCCTCTCTGGATGATGCGGCAGCCAGGGACCATAAGGCCCCCTTCTTTGACTTCCGGGCCCACCAGGAGCTTCTGAGGAGAGTGGCGGGCAGTCTCATCCTAGAGATTAAAGAATTGTTGGAGGAGGAGGACCCCCTCTTCAGGGTTTCTGAGTCAGCAGGCCCATCACGAGTTGCCCTTCCTGTTCACGAGAGAGTGATGAAGATAGCCAAGACCCTCTGGCAAACCCCTTCCTGAGTGGCCCCCACCTCCAAGGGCGCTGAGCGGAAATACTATGTACCCAAGGAAGGGTTTGAATTCCTTTATACACACCCCGTCCCAGGGTCGCTCGTAGTAGACGCAGTGAACCAGCGGGACCGCCAGGGTGGCCAGGGCAACACCCCTAAGGATAAGGACAGCAAGAAGCTGGACCTTTTCGGCCGCAAAATGTACTGTACTGCGGCCCTGCAGCTGAGGGTCGCGAACCATCAGGCCCTCCTAGGGAAATACAATTTGAACCTGTGGTCCTCTCCGCAGAGGTTCTGCTCGGGGTTGCCCCTGGACCAGGCCGCAGACTTTGCCACTGTGTCACAGGAAGGCGTGGCAGTAGCTAAGGTGGCACTTCAGTCGGCCAGTGACACAGCGGATGCTGCCAGCAGGGCGATCGCTTCGGCCATCGTCATGCGCCGCTGCTCCTGGCTCCAAGCTTCCAGTTTCTCCCAGGAGCTCCAACAGTCAATTCAGGACCTCCCTTTTGATTACACCGGCCTCTTCTCTGAGAGGACGGATGAGAAACTCCATGCCCTAAAGGACTCACGAGCCACCCTGAGATCCCTAAGGCTATACACCCCCAGGACTCGAGGCGCCAGGCCCGCCCTCAGGCCCAGAGGCAACCACAGACTCCACCTAGGCTGCCCCCCAGACCCGCTCAACCCAGGAGGGCCGGGATCGGTACCGGGCGCCCAGCCGCCACGTCCGACAAGGGTCCTCTGCAGGGTCCCAGCAAGGCCCAAACAAGTGCAGTGCAGCCAATAAAAGATTTTGACGGGGTGCACGAGGGTGGCACTCCTCCTTTCCCACTGGATCGCTCCAAGTTATTTACTCACAGGCTTCGGCCATACCACACCGAATGGGAAGCCATTACCACAGACCAATGGGTCCTTGGCATAGTCCTCAAGGACTATGCCTTACAACTTACGGCCTTCCTCCACAACTCTCCCCCTAACCAGTCCCTCTTCAGGGACCCCTCTCACAACCAACTCCTCATACAGGAGGTCAACTCCCTCCTCACGCTTGGTGCGGTAGAGGAGGTTCCTCCACAGGAATGGGGAAGGGGATTCTACTCACGGTATTTCCTAATCCCCAAGGCCAAGGGGGGCCTGAGGCCAATTCTGGACCTCCACTGCCTGAAAAAGTTTGTCAGGCGCACGAGGTTTCATATGGTTTCCCTAGCCTCCATCATTCCTGCCCTAGATCCATGGGACTGGTATGCCGCCCTCGACCTGAAGGACGCGTACTTTCATATCACTATCCTTCCCGGTCACAGAAAGTTCTTAAGGTTTATGGTAGCTGGATGCCACTACCAGTTTTCGGCCCTACCCTTTGGCCTTTCGTCCACGCCAAGGGTGTTTACAAAATGCATAGCAGTGGTAGCGGCCCATCTGTGCCGCAGAGGGGTTCAGATATTCCCATACCTGGATGACTGGCTGATCCGGGGTAAGTCCAGGGCCCATGTGAGGAACAGCCTGGCTCTTACCTGCGCCACATGCACCGGACTGGGGCTTCTCATCAATGAGCAGAAGTCTACTCTCACCCCGGTGCAGCGCATAGAGTTCATAGGGGCCACCTTGAATGCCACCCAGGCCAGAGCCTTCCTCCCTCAGACTCGGTTCGAGACCATGACCACCATAATCAGCGATCTGCACAGGTCCCCCACAACGACAGCCAGGCGCTGCCTTCAGCTGTTGGGACACATGGTGGCATGTACTTATGTGGTGAGGCTGGCTCGCCTCAAGCTCAGGCCTCTCCAAGGGTGGCTGGCCTCAGTCTATGTACCAGCCAGACACTGGTTGAACAGGGTTGTCACGGTTCCCGCCCAGGTACTATCCTCCCTGGACTGGTGGAGGGACCTCGAGGAGGTTCTGTGAGGGGTGTTCCCTTCAGAGACTTGACTCCCTCAGTGACTCTGATAATGGACGCCTCAGACGAGGGTTGGGGGGCCCACATCAGCAAGGACCTGAGCACCCAGGGACTATAGTCACCAGACGAGAGGGCTCTCCATATAAATGTCAGAGAGCTCAGGGCAGTCCGCTTGGCCTGCAAGGTCTTCATCAAATTCCTGAGGGGCAGGATGGTTCAGGTCCTTACAGACAACACGGCGGCCATGTTTTATATAAACAGACGGGGGAGCTCACTCCTCGGCTCTTTGCCAGGAGGCTACTTGTCTTTGGGACTTTGCTGTGAGGCACGATTTTCACATATCTGCCTCTCCCCTCCCAGGGGTCAGGAACGATGAGGCGGACCGCCTCAGCAAATCGTTCTTACCCTGCCACGACTGGTCACTGCACCCAGAGGTGGTGACTTCAATCTTCCAGATGTGGGGGGTTCCTCAACAGGACCTGTTTGCGTCGTCCTGGAACAGGAAGTGCCCGAGGTCCTGCTCGCTCCGAGGTCGCTAGCCGGGCTCCCTCTCCGACGCGTTCCTTCTAGACTGGAAGGGGGACCCTCCTGTATGCGTTTCCCCCATCCCGCTCCTGCCCAAGGTCCTTTTGAAAATAAAGAGGGACAGAGCAGACATGATACTGATTGCACCAGCCTGGCCGCGGCAGCACTGGTACAGCATGCTGCTCAACCTGTCCATCGACACGCTGATTCCGCTCCCGAGGCGCTATGACCTGCTCTCCCTGGACCAGGGTCGCCTGCTGCACCCGGACCTGGACTCCCTCCACCTGACAGCATGGAGACTCTGTGGCTGACGGAGGGAGAGAGAGCCTGCTCAACACAGGTCCAACAGTTTCTGGTGGGCAGCAGAAAACCTTCCACTCAGGTGGTGTACCGGGCCAAGTGGAAGCGTTTTACCTGTTGGGCGGAGTCCTGTGGTATCCCACCATCCAGTTTGCCCATACAGGCGATCTTGGAGTACCTGCTCCACCTGAAGCTCCAGGGTTTAGCACTGGCTTCCCTGAAAGTGCACCTGGCAGCTATCTCGGCTTTTCACCAGCCGATGGAAGGGCGTTCCCTGTTCTCCCACCCCATGTCAGTCAGGTTCCTCAAGGAGGTGGAGAGGCTGTATCCCCAGGTCCGTGACCCGGTGCCTCCCTGGGATCTAAACCTGGCCCTTGCCATGTTGACAGGACCCTCCTTCAAGCCCATGGCTACATGCCCGCTGCTCGTCCTATCGTGGAAGGTAGCCTTCCTGGTGGCCATTACATCGGCTAGGAAGGTCTCCGAGCTCAGAGCTTTTACCTCGGAGCCCTCCTATACGGTCTTTTATAAAGATAAGGGCCGACTGAGACCCCACCCAGCCTTCCTGCCTAAGGTGGTGTCTCAGTTCCACTATAACCAGGATATCTTCCTCCCTGTTTTCTTTCCCAAACCACACGGTTCGGAGGAGGAGCGGAGATGGCACTCGCTGGACGTCAGATAAGCCTTGGCCTTCTACATTGAGCAGACCAGACCGTTCCAGAAATCAACGCAGCTGTTTGTGGCAGTGGCGGACCGGATGAAGGGCTCACCTGTCTCCACCCAGCGCATCTCCACCTGGATCACCGCCTGCATCAGGACCTGTTACAAGCAGGCAAAGGTGCCGCTTCCAGGAGCTGTGACAGCGCACTCAACCAGAGCCCAGGCCTCATCGGCAGCCTTCCTGGGAAGAGTGCCCCTGCAGGACATCTGCAGAGCAGCGACCTGGTCGTTGGTCCACACCTTCACGTCCCACTTCGCCATAGTGCAGCAGGCGAGAGAGGACGCGGGCTTCGGCAGAGCCTTGCTGATGAGAGCAGCTCATCATTGACTCCTACCCACCTCCAAGGTATGGCTATTTAATCACCTATACTGGAATGGATATGAGCAATCACTCGAAGATAGAAAACATGGTTACTTACCAGCAATTGTTGTTCTTCGAGATGTGTTGCTCATATCCATTCCACACCCACCCTCCGTCCCCACTGTCGGAGTTGGCAGAAAGAAGGGACTGAGTGGCCGCAGGGTTGGCGGCACCCTATGTCCTGCGGCATGAGCGAGGTACTCGAGGGGGCGCCTGAGCCGACCCTACGGAGCTAGCTAAGGGAAAACAGTTCTGGAAATCTGTGCACAGGGCACGCACACACCTATACTGGAATGGATATGAGCAACACATCTTGAAGAACAACAGTTACTGATAAGTAACCCT
This sequence comes from Emydura macquarii macquarii, assembly GCF_026122565.2. Lineage (NCBI taxonomy): Eukaryota > Metazoa > Chordata > Testudines > Chelidae > Emydura > Emydura macquarii. The sequence goes on along the minus strand of NW_027132983.1, from coordinate 3,737,022 downwards.
GTTATCCTTCTAGAAACCTGATATATATGGACTTTCAAATCATTTGTATGTATCTGATTGCGTCAATCCTTTAACATTTCTCTTATAGTTTGTTCCTTTCTTTTTATAAGAAACCTTTAGTTTTAGTTACTAAAGGATTGGCTGGGTAAGATCCAAACTTATATTGATCTGGTACTATGGCTGACCCTTTGGGGTCAGGAGAAACCTTTTGGTAAAGAGCATAGAGTTTAAATAACTGGTCTCTTTATTGGACCTAGTGGCTGATTGGGGGCCGGAGACTGAAATGCAATAAAGGGGGCTGTGTGTATTTGTGTACTGGCTTCTTGATAACTGGTTTGGGGAATCAGAAGAGCAGTTTGTGGTTGGCTGGGAAGTCTGACTTCAGTGTCACCCACCAGTGTTGGGAGAATCTGCTCTCCTTTTGCAGCCAGCCCTGATCTTGGCATTTTCAGGTGGCTACCCTGGGCATGGAAGGGTCACACATGTTACTTGGTGTTTTACTTCCCTTATAAAAAGAATTGTATCAGCTGAACTACATCATGTGTGCTTTTTTCCAGTGCACTTTTCTTATTCTTTGTGAATAACAGCAAAGGTGTTTAACATTTTATGACACAGAATGGTTTGCTTCATTGCTTTGAAGACAATATGATTCCTACAAAATTATTTTTACTGATCTCATTTTTTAAAAAATGATTGGTGAGCCTTTGAAATGTGCTTTCATTTATATTTTCAGCTAGGTATCTGTTAGCTCTTTAGAAAAGGATCTTAGACTCTGATCTTTAATGAAACTCTTATCAAAGAAAAAACAGGGATCTGGTGATGTAATCTTTTTAATAGTTAGATTAAGTATAAGTTTCCAAGTCAAATATTTTATTAATTATTTTACGATTCTAAAATGTTATAATTAGATACTAAAATTTAAAAGACCATCCCTCTCAGCCTTCAAAAATACATGTTTTCTGAAAAATCTGATACCTTTCCATGTTTGATCTGTCTTGGATTTCTTTCTCGCTTTTTTTATTTAATATGAAATCAATTCGGCTAACTTTGAAATTCCAGGTAGAGCAAGGTTTCTGTACAGGGATCTTATTCAGTAACATGTGACAGAATACTTGATTTATCGCCAACTGATGAGTAAAAATATCAGCTGCATTATTTTTTACTAAAAAAATCAAACTGAGAACCTCTTCTTTTACTGATGGTAAACATTAAGAGATATTCAGATATATTTTCCCTCAGGCATGTAACATAGCTTTTTCAGATCAGTGAGTCCTCCTTAATAAACACACAGTTCAGGGCAAGGGTTGTTTTTATACCACTTACAATAAATAGGGCCTTGATCTTAGTTGGAGCCTGCATTTGCTACTGTGATACAATTTATATATAGTATATAATATCCATTTTCAATGTAATTTTTGTTATATATTTGCTATGTTGATGAATTAATAGATTGAAAGACTGCTGTTAGCTAATACTGAGATTTTGCTTGACCTCTATACGTCATTTGAAGCTCTAGTTCAAACTGGTTGACAGTTATCATTTATCACATCTATCATTTCTGGTTCCCTTCATACTACATGTTTAAATGTGACAGGCAAAAGGCAGAATAGATTGGAGCCAACAACAGGTTGACATGCTAGCTTCTAAATATCCTCAGCTTTGACATCTCTAAATAAAATTTGTAGCCAAGGCTATTTGCCGTATCAGTTCCACACTAGTGAAGCCAAGATATGATGTTCCAAATAGTGTGTGTATAAAATAAATGGATGTATGCATTATACAACCTTATGAAAATTTTATTTTTTGTCTGTGACCTTGGGGTATGAGAGAGAAACCTGTTGATTTACTGGGTAAAAATTATATCAAATGGACTGCACTTAAATGTACTTCCTTGTTGAGCCGATTGTGAGTGTACACTTTGAACAAAATGGGAACTGCAAGAGCCAAAGCCTGTAACATTTATAACATTGTAGGCTCCATCTACTGTTGATTGTAAAATGGCTTCAGAGTTAATTGTGAGTGATGACATGCCCATGTCTGTAATTTGTTTGTTGAAGAACTGGGGCATGCATGCACACAAACATGTAACACCTTTCTGTGGCTGATACTGATGCGTCTTTCTTTGAAATTGGGGAAAGGCCAGCAGGGCAGGGGCAGCCATCTATCTCCTTGTCTCCTATCCTATTGCTGGCTATGCGTTTTCTGGCATGCATCTACATGTAACACCAGCCAGAACACAGTTCTTAGATTGAAATATTCCATAATCATTCTTAATTTTATACTTCTTCATTATGTTATAGTGTATTTCATTCTCTTATGCCTTCTGTTTTACTGTGAGATCTTAGCGGTATGGGGGAGATTTTGTCTGAACCCATTATTTAATCTATTTCTGAATGCGGACATATTCTGATTTTGCTTTTAGACACACTGTTTTTTTTCTTTGTCTATCACTGAACATTGTGGGTTTTTTAGCTTACATGAAAAAATATCCTCAACCACAAGGCTTTGTTTTATTGGTGGACCAACCATTTGTTTCTGAATGGGTCTCTCCTCAAATTGCTGCTCTAGGGATATAAAGCTATGGAATCACTGTAGCTACAGGAAAATAATCTGTAATACATGCAGAAGAGGGTACTCTTTTTTTTTTAATACAGTTGATATACAGTATCAGATTTGATGTGGTAGATATGTGGTATCTATGTGGTAGATAGATACGTAATATTTTTTTTTTATTCCCTGCCCACTCCTATTCACTGTCTCTTTATTTTAAACCAATCAGCGTCATTATGCTTTCATTGAGGTATACAGTTATTCACAGAACAACACAGATAAATGCCTCCCAAATACAGGCAGAAATCTTTGTCCAAAAAGCAGCTAAGGGCCCCCTCCTGCAGCCCTTACTCATATAAGTAGTTTTATTGAAGTAATTTGAAGGCCAGCATTATTGAGCACTGAAAGTCTATCCAAATACTATCAAAACAAAAGAGATTTTTTAAAGGTGGGGCGGCTTTCAAAAGTGCATACATTTTCCTGGCACAGCTTATTCTTCCTTTTGTTTTCTCACAACAGCACTGCACATTTTGCAAAGTTAAAATGCAAAGCTGTTTCAATGTGTAAGAGAGATCTTAAGAAATTAATTCTGTAGACTTCATTAGCAGTTACAATGACACCACAATGGTTTCAATATTTGAAGAAATTAAATTATAATGCAAATTTTTGGCTGGAACTTGTTTTTCTTTGTTCCTTCCACAGATTTGCCAAGAAAGGCAGTATTGAAAATCTATTTTGAATATGGTTTTTCGTCTATAAAATAAGTAAACCTAATTTGAATTCTTTAAATTGCTCTTCACTTGGTTGTCATGATTAATCATTACAGTTGGGAGCTGTTTGGACCACACATGAAGTTGGAATTCTGAGCTATGGTAAAAACTGGAAAATTACTGGATTTTAAATATAAAACACAAGGAAGTTTCCAGCTGGAGAAAATGCCTATAGAGAGAACAAATCCATAACAATCCAGCACAAAATATGAGACTGGGAGTTGGGATTGGCAGTACATTTCATGTATGAAACCTATAGCATTTACTGCATTCCTTTTTGTAATCAGTGGTCACCTAATGTCCTTAAAGAGCTAAAATATAGTAGGAGAAGAGAGGAAAAAGCAGACTCTGCAGAGAGACATAAAGAGAAATTAAAAACAGATTTGTTATTTTGTAAGTGCTCAAGTTACATGAGAGAGGAGTGCTGGGTCCTCTATAGTTAAGGATAAAACTAACTTTGCATTATGTGAAATGTGTGTGCATAATATGCTTTTGAATACAGATAACATGTATTACATATCAAAGTGAAACTGTTAAAATAATGTTATGGTTGCAAAGATGCACTCAGAAGTTAGGATATGTCAGAATTAAGGTTGCTTATATAATCTTAAGTGGGTTCTTTTGTGCATATAGAATACATTGTGATAGTGTCTTCTATTATCTGATCATATACTATTTTTTCCATGAGACCCCCTCTTCTTTAGTGCACAGAATGAAAAGTGTCCTATGATTGACACAACTGTTGTATATTTTTTTAATCTTCCTCGTTCAATGTGTGGCCCTATATCTTCTTTATTGCACACTGTTCAAAACATGCACTAAATATGTAATTATTAATTTCCTTGTGATGTTCATTACTGCAATATCTCAGCATCTCTCACATATCATAGAATTTTTCTTCACAACACCCCTGTGAGATAGCAGAGTAGTACAATCTCTATTTTACAGCTGAGCTACCACGTCACAGAGTCAAAGGCCATAATTTGCAAACGTGTCCTTTGGCTATCTACAGCCACTAAGTCCACTTTGTGCTGCTTTTGTAGGGCAAATTCCATCCCACCTCAGCTGCTTTTGATCACAGTTTTCCCAAACAGCAGCAAAATGAAATTGACCATTTTCACTTGTTAACCAAAAGGTTTCTGGCCATAGCAGTGAAACTGACCGGATTCCAAGCATTTCCATCTGCTGGTCCTCCAGAAGGGGACTGGAGTCTGACTTCAGTCATAGGTATCTTGCTGAACATTTCTAGCAATGATTGAAGATTGAGTCTGTGTCCTGGAGCTGATAGAATCTAGGAGCAGCTACTGAGTGAAGTTGAGGATTTTTCACTGCTCATCAGGACTCTGCACATCAATGAAGCTCAACAGAATTCTGTGAACTTTACACTCACTCTGCTGCAGCCGGTTCTGTACAGTGATAAAGAAAAAGTGGTCCACTTGTCCCTAGTGATTACATTTTTAAAGCCATGATTATTATAACTAAAGATATAAAAATGTGTTTAGTTCTATTAAACTCCCCTGTCTCTCCTTTCAAACAGTATCAGATTCTTTTCCGGTTGACCAATTGACTAATCCCAGCACACTGTTCAGCTATATTCAAACCATTTACTGATGTGCATTTTTTCAAAATATTCAGTTTAGCAACTAAAATAGCTCTCCTTGTGTGTGTGTATATATATATATATAAACAACAACAATTACTTTTTTTTTTTTGCAACTTGATTAAAGTCGAAACACTTCAAGTGTGCCAATATAAAATATTTCGTGTTGCTTGGGATAGCGCTGTCCAGCATTATAATGAGATGGTTCCCAAGATAATTGTACTATTGAGCATAACCACAAAAAACATAGCAGATCTCCTTTTCAAAGTTCTACCAGTTGATGATATCGCTAATTCATGGTTCATACAAACCTGTTATAGTATAAACTTGAGACCAGTTCCACGAATATTTTTATATTCCTGTAAATCTTCCACAGTTAGTATATAAGATCTATTTGTTGGCCTGCATCCTTTACCTAAGCCACTTTTATTGCCAGTGATAGTACTTTCTCACCTCTTAAGATTTCTATTCTAAAAAAAAAAAAAAAATCAAGCTGTATAGCTCAGATTCCCCCATAAATTTACAGTTCTGGTCAGTCCATTTTGTTCATACATTTTTGCACCCTATTTTGAGACCCAGAGTTTTCAAAAATTCGTATTCTTAAAAAAACAAGCACACATTTATTTCCTGATATAAAACACAAATACAGAATTTAAAGTGGCTCATTAGATTGTGTGGGGCCCATAACAAATCAAACAGTGCTATATTTCCTCAGAGATTCAAGTTGCTAGCACTTATGAAGCAATATAATTTTACTTGGTCCATATCCTGCCATTGGTTCTTGTATAAAATTTCATTTCATAGACTCATAGAAGATTAGAATTGGAAGGGACCTCAGGAGGTCAACTAGTCCATCCCTCTGCTCAAAGCTGGACCCCCCTAAATCATCCCAGCCAGTGCTTTTTCAAGCTGCACCTTAAAAACCTCTAAGGATGGAGAGTCCACCACCTCCCTAGGTAACCCATTCCACTGCTTCACCACCCTCCTTGTGCAAAAGTTTTTCCTAATATCCAACCTAGACCTCCCCACTGCAACTTAAGACCATTGCTCCTAGTTTTGTCATCTATTACCACTGAGAACAGCCTAGCTCTATCCTCCCTGGAACCTCCTTTCAGGTAGTTAAAGCCTGCTATCAAATCCCCCTCATTCTCTTTTGCAGACTAAACAAACCTAGTTCCCTCAGCCTCTCTTCATAAGTCACGTTCTCCAGCCCACTAATCATCCTTGTTACCCTCTGCTGGATTCCCTCCAATTTGTCCACATCCTTCCTGTAGTGGGGGGCCCAAAACTGGACACAATACTCCAAATGTGGCCTCACCAGTGCCGAATATAGGGGAAAAATCACTTCCCTCGATCTGCTGGCAATTCCCCTACTAATGCAGTCCAATATGCCGTTAGCCTTCTTGGCAATAAGGGCACACTGTTGACTCAGATCCAGCTTCTTGTGCACTGTAACATCCAGGTTCTTTTCTGCCAAACTGCTGCCTAGCCAGTCAGTCCTCAGTCTGTAGCAGTGCATGGGATTCTTCCATCCTAAATGCAGGACTCTGCACTTCTCCTTGTTGAATCTCATCAGATTTCTTTTGGCCCAATCCTCTTATTTGTCTGTTTTATTTACTTCAGTAGGCATTCTGGATCTAGATTAACGGCAAGATATGGCTTTTAGTCTGCAGAAAAGTTATTTGAATGTAAATGCATAAGGACATAAGAATGGCCATACTGGGTCAGACCAATGGTCCATCTAGCCCAGTATCCTGTCTAACAGTGGCCAATGCCAAGTGTTTCAGGGGGAATGAACAGAACAGCTAATCATCAAGTGATCCATTCCCTGTTGCCCATTCCCAGCAGTCTAATGCAATGCCACAGAACTGGTACAAGTTGTTTCTTTTTTAATTATAGAAATCAGTATCACTAGTTTTATGTTTGAATATTTGGGCGGGTTGTGTGTTAGATAAAAATATCAAAATATAATAGCTATTCTAATGGGCCTTTCATATTCATGTACCCTAATAGTAATGAGTTATACTGGTAGTGCAGTACTTTGTAGGCAAACATATAAACTATTGTGTGCTCAACAATTGTTCACATGCAGCCTTGAACATTAGAACCTGTTTTATTGAGAAGAGTATTTTGGCCCAGGTTACTCTAAGAAGTACTTATTTTTGTTTTCTTTTATGTACTGTGTTACTGTCTTAAATCATATCAAATAAAACCTAAATGAGAAAATACCATGGAATCTTAACTTCTACCCGTTACAGGCAGGAGAGACCTCGATTTGCCATCTCATCTGGGAGACAGATTGCTGCTGTTCATATGAGCTGCTTCTTATGTCACTTCTTGTCTATTATGTTGTCTGAAAAGTTTGCACATTTATTGGTTTTAACGTTAGTTTGGAAATAATCAGTAATGGGGTGCTTTTTCACTAAGATAGTGTCTGCAGAAGGAGTTGTAAACTGATGACGTAAATATGAATTTTTTTTAGTCAAAAGGAACAGTTTATTGGCAGCATGTTCAACAAGCTACTTAGGGAAAATGAAAAAGTTTGCTTGTGGTTTACTTTTAAACCTAAAACATAGTTGCTTTTCCCCATTGCTTCATTTTTTCCCCATTACAAATAATGGCATCTCCTTCTGCTGGTATGTTTGGGTGTGTTCCAAGAGAATGGCAAAAATTACTTTTATAGCCATCTTGTGGTGTGACATGGCAATTTGAGGTTAAAACAAATTAATAAAATATTTCTGTATCTTAACGTATTCATCTCACATATTGTACTTGAAATTTTAATAATACCTTCTGTTAGTGTTTTTAATAACTACCCAATGACAGAAGTTTATAACTCTGTAGTGTACAAAACTCAAAATAGACTGAAAATGGAAAGGACCTTAGGGGAGACAGTTTTAAAAGTTTTGGTTCTTATACACAACTAGAATAAAATATATTTGTTATTTGGAGCCAAATCCTAGTTCCATTGAAGTCATTGGGGAACCTGCCAGTGACTTCAATGGGAAAAGAATTAGGATGTTAAACTAGGTAAGATATTTCAAATAGTTTCTAAAATTCCAAAACAGTTTTCCCCAATTTAATGTTAAAAATGGGGCTCTTCATATAACATCCCACATGAATTAAGAAAGATGAAAAAAACTAAGTATTTTTAGTTAGTTTTTCCAACAGAAATGCTAAGTTAATGTGTCTGTGTAGCAGTCATATTAAAGATGACCTGCAGAGGGGAAAATGGCTTTGTATTCTTTTTTTATTCCTTTGTGATATATAAAGAATGCGTGAAGGCTGTCCCCACTCTCATTTTAGAAAGAGCTATTCCTACTTGTTCTTTACATTAAAAACGTGGATCTCTTTCTTTGAAGACTCTGTAGATGACTGGAGAACTGGACGGGTTATTATTTCTGAAATTCCATGCAAGTGAATGCTGAGTACTTGAGAAAGAAGTGATTCATTTAGATGGTTAAAAATGGTTAAGAGCTGCTAGACCTCACAATCTATATCTGAGTCCTGCTACAAAAACAGGGAACAACAGACTGGTGAGAAAGAGATATATAATCACCGAAGAAAACTTTTTCACTTCCCCTTCACACATCAAAAGAAAGCAGTTGTGGTCCCTACTGAACTAGTGGTACTATGAGTGGGATTTAGAGGTTAGTTTGACCTCAGTAGTATGCAAGGTGTTGGAAAAAAATTTGAAAGAGAAAGTAGTTAAGGACATTGAGGTTAACGGTAATTCACAAAAGGTAGATTGTGCCAAACCAACCTGATCTCCTTTTTTGAGAAGGAAACAGATTTTTTAGGCAAAGGGAATGCAGTGGATCTAATTTACCTAGATTTCAGTAAGGCATTTGATAGGGTTCCACATGGGAAATTATTAGTTAAATTGGTAAAGATGGGGATTAATATGAAAATTGGAAGGTGGATAAGGAACTGGTTAAAGGGGAGACTATAACGAGTCATACTGAAAGGTGAATTGTCAGGCTGGAGGAAGGTTACTAGTGGAGTTCCTCAGGGATCGGTCTTGGGACCGATCTTATTTAACCTTTTTATTACTGACGTTGGCACAAAAAGTGGGAGTGTGCTAATAAAGTTTGCGGATGATACAAAGTTGGGAGGTATTGCCAATACAGAGAGAGACTGGGATATCATACAACAAGATCTGGATGACCTTGTAAATTGCAGTAATAGAAATAGGATGAAATGTAATAGTAGAAAGTGCAAGGTCATATGCTTAGGGACTAATAAGATCTTTTGCTATAAGCTGGCGATGCATCAGTTGGAAGTGACAGAGGAAGAGAAGGACCTGGGTGTATTGGTTAATCACAGGAAAGCTATGAGCCGCCAATGTGATGTGGCCGTGAAAAAAGCTAATGTGGTCCTAGGATGCATCAGATGAGGTATTTTCAGTAGAGATAGGGAGATGTTAGTACCGTTATACAAGGCCACGTTGGTCAGACCTCATCTGGAATCCTGTGTACAGTTCTGGTGTCCCATGTTTAAAAAAGATGAATTGAAACTGGAACAGATGCAGAGAAGGGCTACTAGGATGATCCGAGGAATGGAAAACCTGCCTTATGAGAGGAGACTCAAAGAGTTTGGCTTGTTTAGCCTAACCAAAGAAGGCTGAGGGGAGACATGATTGCTCTCTATAAATACATCAGAGGGATAAATACCAGGGAGGGAGAGGAGTTATTTAAGTTCAGCACCAATGTGGACACAAGAGCAAATGGATATAAACTGACAATCAGGAAGTTTAAACTTGAAATTAGATGAAGGTTTCTAACCAGCAGGGGAGTGAAGTTCTGGAGCAGCCTTCTAAGGGGAGCAGTGGGGGCAAGAAACCTAGCTGACTTCAAGATTGAGCTTGATAAATTTATGGAAGGGATGGTATGATAGGGCAGCCTAATTTGGGAATTGGCTGATCTTAGATTACTAGTGGTAAATGTGCCCAATGACTTATGAAGGGATGTTAGATGAAGTGGGTTCCGAGTTACTACAGAGAATTCTTCCTTGGGTGTCTGGCTGGTGAGTCTTGCTCACATGCTCAGGGTTTACCTGATCGCCATATTTGGGGCCAGGAAGGAATTTTCCCCAATGGCAGATTGGCAATCTGTTGTGCAGGAAATCAGACTAGATGATCATAATGATCCCTTCTGACCTTATAGTCTATGAGTCTATTATTTACCCCTCCTAAATTTAATTAGTTCAGACATGGCCTTTAGGAACAAGTAAAAATGTGAATGGTGAAAAGGAGTGAGAAGATGTATGTTAAAGGCAATATAAAAAAAAAATTAAAAAGTAGTACATAGCCTTGGAAAAGAAGAATGGTAATATAAACATAGATAATACATTCCAAATGTATGATAAATTAAATACTTTTGTTAATTTTGTTATGATAATTATAGAATGTTTTAATTTACAATATCGTATCTCTGTTGGTCCCAAGATATTAGAGAGATGAGGTGGGTGAGGTAATATCTTTTGTTGGACCAACTTCTGTTGATGAATGAGACAAGCTTCCAAGCTATACAGAATTCTTCTTCAAGTCTAGGAATCATACTCAGAATGTCACAGCTAAGTACAAGGAGGAACAGATTGGAAATTTTAATTCTCCTTCAAGTATATGTCCCTGTAGAGAAACATAGGTGGATCCAAAGGATGTGTGCACACCTGCACACTCTTGGCTGGAGGTTGTAAATATCAGTGTCTGCTGATCCATGGATCTGCCACTGCTCCAGTTCCTTTTCAACTGCTTGCAGCTTGAGATGGTGCAATTATGGTGTCTGCTGCTTCCTGCCTTTTTTATTTACTTGCCTTGTTTATTTTATTTGCTTAGTTTTTTATATCCTTAAGTCCTACCTTTTTCCCTCTTTGTTGTAGCACAACTCATGCTTGTGGGGTTTCCCCCTGCTTCTGCATTTCTTACCTTGCTTATTATGGTCTACAGCACTTCCCCAGGTTATGCCAAGACTCCAGGGTTTAAGCTTTGCCAGACCTGCCACGGGTATTTTTCCTGTAGCAACAGGCACTCTAGCTTTCCCTATTGTCCTAGGGAATCTCACATCCCATCCAAGTGTGAAGTTTTCACAGAGTTTAAGGGCAGGTCCTTCAAGGATAGAGAGACTAGGCTGAATCTCCTCTTGATAGCATGCTCCTTAACTCTGACAGGGTCTGTTTCCCTGCTACTCCATCCTAGTATATCAGCCTCTCAGACCAGAATGGGGACTTCCAGAGATCCAGAGGCAGTTTCAGAGATAAAGCCCTCTTTAAAAAAAAAAAAAAGGTGGGGGGTTATTTTAGTAGTCTACCCATGTGTGGCAGACTGTCCTTTCCGGCCCAGTCGCTGGGGCCCTCCCTCGGGTTCTGGCTCCAGGGGAGGCCACAGCGCCTTCCAAAACAAAGGGGAACTGTTAGCTCTCTCGTGGGCTTAGCCCAGCCCTCTGGTGGCGGGCAAGCAAGCGGTCTATCGCTCTGACCCTCAGGCAGGGCGAGCAAGCAAGTAGTCTATCACTTTGACCCTCAGGTAGGGCGAGTAAGCAAGCAGTGAGTTCCTTCTCTCCGGAGTGATAGGGAGGAGGAGGCTTTCCCCAGGGTGGCTAGGAAAGGGGGGGCGAGAGGGGAACGCAGGCCCACCCGTCTCCACTGCGTCCCAGCCCAGGGCCCTAGTAGTGGCAAAGGCGTTGCCACTCAGTCAGCGGGGCTCCCGCCGCAACTCACTGACGGGGCTTGCCCCTATTCCAGCCACTAACTATGGCTGTCCCACAGCCACTTCCTCCCCGTATCCCCAGGTACCTGCCTTCTCAGGGTCGCTGGGGCACTCCATCCGGTGTAGGCCCGCCAGTCCCTCCTCGTCCATAGGCAGCAATGCGAAGAGCTCCTACTCGAGGGGCAGCTCCTCTAGGTCATTGGGCGTGGGGAATGGCTCGACTTCCGGCAGCTCCTCCAGGTCCCGTCCGGCCTCAGGGGGTATGTTCCACCCGGGTTGCTCCAGGGGCTCTGTCCAGTCCTGGGGCTCCAGTGGCTCGGTCCAGTCCCGGGGTTCGGGTACCTCGGCCCAGTCTCTCTGGCTGGGTTGCCCGGTACAGCTCTTTGAAGGCCCCTCCCAGTCTCCAGGTCCGGGTTGGGCTGGGGGTGGTCAGAGGCTCTGCTCTGGCCTAGGCCTCTGCCGGCAGGGCAGCACATCTGTCTCCAGCGGCAGTCTCTCCCAGACTGAGCTCTGGGGCCTGTCCTTTATGGCCTCCCCTTCCTGTACGGGCTCTGTCCCGCCACCGCTGGTTGTGCTGGCCGGGCGGTTCTCTTGCGGCCTGGTCCCCCTGCTGCTGGGCAGATTTGTCTGTTGGGCTGGGGTTGGTCCACTCAGGCTGCTGGGGCCCTCCCTCGGGTTCTGGATCCGGATGAGGCCACAGCACCTTCCTACATCATGGTTTTTTGTAATGTTAATGAACATATGATTAAGTGAGTCAAAAAGAGAAAACAAACCAAATAAAATATTTTATCCTGGAAAATGCCAGCATTACAAAAGACAGTATCCACACTGTGTATGCTATTGTATAGTTCCCCACTTTTACTTAAAGAACAAAGCCTGATAGTTTCAACCACTATATCTCTAAAATAGTCTGTCCTTAAAAAGAATAAATTTGAATTTTGCAATTTAAGTTCTGAACTATTTGAACAGTGATTTTGGCAAGGTTTGGTTTCAAAGAATATAAATAGATTTAAAGTTTTTGAACAAGTGACTTATACAGTAATATTGGATTCAGATCTCAGTTACACTAATATAAAGCCAGAATAACTCCCCTGAAGTCATTGAAGTTATTCCTATTTCACCCTGGTCTTAAATGAGATAAGAATCTGAAGTGTTGTCTGGTTGTTATTTTTATTATAAGTATTCAGAATATATTGTTCAATCTTGACAAGATTTAGATCTATCACTAGTAGACATTACTTTTGTGAAGTATTTTTATATTCATCGTATGTCTATTGGAAACCCATAGAGTAGTAAATCAAAATGAGACGTTTCTGGTTTCCCTTAAATTAATCATAAGTTGATAACTGTTAGACCCTTTGAGAAAATAGCATAAAAGTATGTGAAATAACATAGAAGACATAAATGGGGATGTTACGAAGCTAAAGGGTTGAAATCCACAGTATGCCACAAATAACGTACCCAGTTTAGGAATGGTTGAATGCTGCAAAGAATAATTGAAAACACATGCAATATATTAGAAATGCGGTGGAAAGAAGAAACTACCTTCTGGTAGCTTAATAAAAACACCTAAAACTGCAAGAATGTTAAAAACGAGTATAATAAAAACATGTTAAAGAGGAAGGATAAAAATAACTTTCCAATGTTTTGAATGTTTCTACCAGAAAAGAGGAGCAAATAACTAAATCCAGGGTTGCTCCCTGGGAATACAGGAACTGTGTACAAAGAGTATCAGGGAGAATGGTGAGTTTATAGTAGCTTAATTTTCTTGTATATTTTAGCAGTTACATTTGTGTGTGTGTGTATATATATATATATCTTTATAATGTGCATATCATTGTATAGTCTTTGCAACACGTGGAATAATTTTTAAGCAATTTAGTTGTATTAAAATATTGTTTTCCAATGGAGTGTTAAGAATACTAATTAGGATATCTAAAGTCTCACCTTTGTCTTCCCCTTGTGATGGCTGTGTATTTATGGAATCTTATATCGGCTTTCTGTATGAAGCACCAAAAATAAATAAATAAAATTGAGGGTGGTCTTAGAAAATCAGAATTGAACACATATTGTTTCATTATGTTTGCCTTCCACAGAGCATCAGAACTGAGTTATATATTTTGTGTCATGCCATGTTGACCTGGAGGCTATCACAAAGAGATACATTTAAACTGAAATAAATATATTTAGTGGCATACCAAGCCCTCAAATCTTTGGATGGAGGAGGTTGACCACTTTCCTATATTTGCTGATTTTTCTGACTGTTTGCTGGAGTCATGATGTATCCTAGGTTTTGGTCATCTCAGTTTGTCATTGTATGCCGGTGGCACGGTCCGGCTGGGGTGTTGCGACCCTTCCTCGGGCCCAGACTCCGAGGAAGGCTACAGTGCCTTCCTTTAGGGGAATAAGCAGTGCCTGTTTAAGAGTCTATAGCCTCTGGCCTTCCCACAGGTGAGGCAATTAACACAGTCTGATGCCCCCCGGCCCTCCGGCCAGGTGAGACGGGTAAGCAGTTTGTAGTCTCCAACCCTCCGGCCGGGTGAGACGGGTAAGCAGTGGATCCGCTGGCTGTAGCGGCAGGGGAGTGCACCTTCTCCCGGAGTGGCTAGGAAATGGGGGAGGGGGACGCAGGCCCATCCGTCTCTACTGCGTCCCAGCTCAGGGCCCTATCAGTGGCCCAGCCATTGCCACTGAATCAGCGGGGCTCCAGCCGCAACACACTGATTGGGGATAGCCCTGGATTCAGCCGCTGTCTAGCTGCCTGTCCCTGGGCTACTTCCTCCTCCTGGTCCCTGGGTACCTGTATGTCCTCCGTTACCTTGGGGTCATTGGGGTTCTCGGCACGCGGCAGGCCCACCAGTCCCTCCTCATCGATCAGCAGCAAGTCAGGGAGCTCCTCAGTGGAGGGCAGCTCCTCCGGGTCACAGGGCTCTTGGGGTTCCCCGGCGTCAGGCAATTCCTCTAGGTCTGCGCCAACCTCAGGGGGTATCTCCCACCCCCGGGCCTCAGGCAGCCCGGTCCAGTCGCTCAGGCCTGGTAGGTCGGGCAATTTCTGGGGCCTCCGCTCTGGAAGGCAGTTGCTCCGAGTGGTTGCTCGGTTGGGGTCAGGCCTTGGCCGCAGCCGGCAGGCAGACACGTCTGCCTCTGGCGGCAGCCTTCTTTCCACTGAGCTGTGGGGCCTGCCTTTTATACTTCCTGTTCCCGTGGAAACTCTGCCCCTCTGTTGCTGGGCAGATTGGCCGGACGGGCCTGGGAGCATCTGGCCGGGGCGTTGCGACCCTTCCTTGGGCCAAGGCTCCGAGGAAGGCCACAGAGCCTGCCTACAGTCATTTAAACATAGAAAAATATGTTTATATGTTCTTTATTTGTATTCTTTTTGTTTTAGTTACTACATTTTTGAGTTTTGAATCACGGTTACATTCGCTGAGGAAAATAATATTTAGGAAAGAATTGTTATATATTCCTTCTGATGCTTATATCACATTTAAGTAGATGTAAAATTTGTTACACCTGAGATCAAAAAAGATCCTTAATTGGTCGTTCTTAGCTACGTCTGTACTTATAGTATCTGACCTCTCTGTGGAGAAGAGTGAAGTTTGTGCGTTTCATTCTTCTAGCTAAATATCAGAATAGACTTTGCTTCTTTTCATGGCAGAAATATCAAGACTACAGTACCTCCCCGCCAACTTTTTACCCAGTGCTCCATCTGCTCTGGCACCAACAACCTTTCTTCTGAAAAGAGCTAGTTGGTGCTTGCTACCTCAGACTAGAAATAGGAGATAGTCCTCCAGTACCACTACATAAAATCTTGTTTCAGTGGTGTCACATTTGCTTTTAACGGAAGTAAGTGCCTGTCTTTCCATTAGTTTCATACTCATTTTTTTCTGGCATACTATGTATTTTTTTTCAGAAGGATGTAACCAGTCTAAATCCCTTAAAGGTCCTAGGAAGATGGATGACTTATTACTAATAATTTGTGTTACAGAAACACCTGACATTGGGACCCCATGTGCTAGATGCTGTACAAAAACATTGAAACATGCTATTCCTCAAAGATCTTACAGTGATATATTTTCATAATTATTTTCTGATATACATTTAATCATGGACTCATACCTTTTTAATCTGTTTATAATTTCTGTCTATAGTATAATGATCGGATGTACTGAATATTATATGGCATTTCAAAGGCTATCTGGTCTTATAAAAAAGTTAAAACCATTAAAGTTACCTCACTTGATTTTATTTTTATTGATGTCATCTTTTTTTCTTGGATTTATTTAATTAATATTTTCAATGGTTTCTGAAGGCAAAAAGTGTACTGAAAGCCATGGAAATTGGCCCCCCACATAACTGACTAATTTAGCATGAAGTCTGCAGACCCATTTTTGTGTGTGTGTGTGTGTATTTAAACATGGCAGAGTCACAGTGCATTATAGAGCAAAGAGGGAGGTGAACAGTTCATGTAAATTGTGTCTCAAATAATGGTTATTTTATTAGAATTTTTTATTTCCCATGTGTGTGCCCACACAGCTGAATTATTCAACCAAATGAATTAATCCAAATTAAGCCTGAAATATCATCACTGAGTAAAGGGGAACATGCTTTTTGCAGTCTTGGCATAAAGTCACATACTCTACCAGGGCTGCTACTTTGAGAGAATGGGGATGAGGAAGACACTATGGGCTGGATTTTCCTCCCTGATACACAGGTTTGAATCTGTGCAGTTACTTTAAATATAAAATTGGTGTGAATGAAGGCGAATCGAGCCCTGGGATGTTTTAATTACACAGACCCCTTCTTTATGAGTAGTTGCATGAAATCAGAAGTACATAAAATATTCTTGTTCTTTTCATCTAGTTTACATTACTGAGACTGCTGTAAAACTGCAAATAATCTTGCCAACAAAACTGGTGATTCTTTGGCATGCTTTCTTAAACTTGCACCTTAAACTTGCAACTCATCTTTAACTTGTGATCAGTTTTTAGCAGTTTTGGTTCTTGTAGCAATCTATATCAGAAGTTCTCAAATGGCGGGGGGGCGGGCCCCCCTGAGGGTGCATGGAACGTATTCGGGGGGAATGAGACGTTTTAGGGGGGAAAAACCTTACTGTGCACATTTTATCCACAGCATAACTAGAAAACCTGATTCCTCCTGACATATCATGTCCTCAGATGATGCTATGCGTTTGATTTTAGATGGTGCTGTGCATTTTGACGGATTTCTTTTAAGTATATATAAAGTTGTTGCCTTCTGTAGGTTTGCTACAACATGCAGTGCACATTTAATTTTAGGCATCGATCACAATCACAGTTTTACTTTTGCTCTTATTATGATGGATTGTTGGCTCTGTTTGAATCAATGCCTTACTGTTTTTAATATTTAATGGGAGTTGCATGTTGATTTTTTTTAACTGGTATATGTACTTGTGTGACGGGGGGGGAGGGTGGAACATAAACTACTACAGACACAAAGAAGAGGGGTGCAAACAAATAAGTTTGAGAACCACTGATCTATATAGTGTGTGGTTTACCTATCATCACCCACTGATGTCAGGCTCCTGGAATACCTGGATAAAAGAAACAAGTGAAGCATCTCTTTCATCTTAGTTCACTCTGCATAATGCTACACTAGTATATAGATATTAAACTGCCCCACCTGTAGAGATTTTTCAATGGAAGGTGTGCACAGGTATATCGTAATCAGTACACAAAACAGATAGTAAGATTGCTCTAGGATGTTAACATACTGTTTGTAGTCTTTGTGCAGCAAATGTGAGGGGAGGAGCTAGGAAAGATTTGAAGTAGGAAAATGAGGATACTTTGCAAATAAGGGAAGACCAGAAAAAAGTTTACAATAACCAAGTTGGGAAATTATTAGAACATGGAAAAGAGTTTTAGTAGTGGGGGACAAAGGAAAGGACAAATTTTGGAAATGTTGTACATTTGTAAATGTTGTACGTTGGGTCTGGCCAACATTTGTTAATAATGCAAATGAGATTACTTGAGTATATGGTAATAAGTATATTAAAGGCTAGAAACTTTCTGTTTAAAAAAGTTTTGCTACCTCTTTAATGCTGTAACCATTCTTAATTAATTTGCACGCCCTGTAAGGTTTTAGTCCAGGAATTTACATACATTTCAAAGTAACTAGGATTGTTTTTAATTATTAAGATGTTTTAGAATTGTTCACTTATTTTGTTTTCTTTTTCCTCCTTGGGTGTGTGAATTTCAGAATACTTTTTTTTAATCAAAGATCACTCAAGGCCACAAAATAAAACAAGCCAGTGTTTATAGTGCAGCTCTCAATGGAGTTTAAGTTGTTTTTTCTAAGTAATGATGACCATTAGCCAAAAAGACTTTGAATTAATTGAAGTAAACAATACTTTAACTCTGAAGTCATCAGCATAGCAGCTGCCTGAACAATGCCCCAACCCATAACTGATTATATGCTTGTTGATTCTTTTAGTGTTAATAAAACTATTATGCCTGAACATGATCTGAACCATATCTTCAGTGTTTTTACAATTATATTATTTGTGAAGCTCTTTAAAGTTATTTCAAACATTTGAGTGGTGTATTGGACAAGAAACTGCTGAATTTAGATGCTGCACAGAAGCTTTGGTGGTATTCTGCAACCAGGATTAAAACATGTTTTCACTCTTGGATTAATATTTGTGTTAAAAGTACTGCCATGGGGCAAAATATTCAAATCACTTGAACTGTGCAACTGTTCCAAGTGTAGTTGGTAAATTTGTATGCATTTGTCCTCTTTAATTATATTAACACAGGTTAACTGTCTTGTGTATTAGTATTGCTCACCAAATGTATTTTGCTGAGCAAATGGATTTGAACACTACGATTAGTATTGAATAATTTAGAATATAATTCTTAAAAACTGTCTACAATTGTGAAGGGCTTCTGTATTGTAGTATTCATATTTTGAGGGGGAAATCTGGGAGGAGGAGGTAGCAGTGAGGAGCAGTCTGGGAGTCAAGAGACCTGATTGAATTCTAAATTTTTCTACGTGATATAATTGGGCAAGTTACCTAGTTTCTCTAACATTCAGTTTTCCAATCTGTAAACTGAGGATATTACTACTTACCTTGGCACTTTGAGATCACTGGATAAAAAGCCTTTAATAAGTAGAAAGCATGATCATCTGTATTACAAAACTAATGCTTTTTTACATTAATCTAATACACAGGTTTACCATATTTATTAATTACTCCTAATATATTTTATGAACAAATACACAGTTTGCTTTGTTAACAATATTTTATACAATACCAATATTGCTGGTGTTTTTCCATAATCAGTAGCTATACCTGTTGATATATGGTTCTACTTGCATCTCAGAGAAATCGTGGCATTTCGCCACTGTACTATGTTGTAAATTGTGTAGAGCTGAAGGAGTGTTTGAGGAGAAATTGTGATTGCTCTTTACAAAGAGAATGCAAGGTGTGACAACTTCTTGCATGCTTTCTTCCCCTCATGTATGTGCTCAAAGTCACAATCTGATCTACAGTGGTACTCAGATACCATGGTGAAAGGTGTGGTATAGAAACGTGACTAAAACAGAAAAGCATTCTTTTTCAATTTTAGTTCGTAGTGATCATGAGTCATGATAAATCTTTCCATCAGTCATCACTGATACTGAATGATACTTCTGAATGGTACACTGACGGTGACAAATTCGCTGCCATTAGATCAATTTGTCTGGATCGATTGAGTGGAAGTGAAGACCTGATCAATCAATCTGGAAGTTGACTTAGTAAAACCACCTCCCCAAAAAGCTTAGTGCTGCATCGACTGGTACACATTTCCTGTTGGCGCAGCATAGTGGAGACGGCGCACAGAAGAGGGTTTATGAAGTCGATATAACTCCCGTCAACTGCCTCCAAATTTCCCCGTAAGTATAGACCAGGCCTGAATTTCAGAAAAAGAAAGCTTTAAATATGAATTGGGCTTGTACACATTAATGTTTCCAAGGAATTTTACATTTTCAAATCAGTTAGCACTGTGACTTAACTTTCTTTTATTTTTTTCCTAGAAAATATTTTATTCTTTAAACAAGCAAATTAACTTTTTACTACTATTAAATTGTTAAGGAGATAAATATTTTTTTTAGTTTAATTGGACCTGGATTTTTCCAGCAACTTGATTCAGTTTAACCAGTAGTCTGTATTAGTTTAGATGAAATATGTGAGGCAAAGGTGTTAACATAACTCAGTCACAATCCAACATTTAAACAGTTTCAAACAAGGTTTAAGGTTTGGTATACAGAGACTTCAGTCTGATCAGAACCATGGCTGTGTGTTAACAAATAACATTAGGGTCCTTGGCAGGTGGTGAGGGTGGAAATTTTCCATGAACATAAAAAATAGTCCTTAGTGGAAACCATTTTTGTCAGTCTCTTTTTTTTCAAAACTTTGCTAAGACAGCTAAATTATTGTATGCATTTTGTTATACTTATTCTGCATAGAAATGAATTGGATATGTTCTAAGCCAGTGCGTCCCAACCTTTTTGGCTCATGGGCCACAGATATCATTTTTACAACCCTGAAGGGCCACCAGATGCTGCCAACAGCCCCACCCCCCACTGCAGCCAGACGGAAGGAGTTCAGCTGATCTCCTATCCCCCTGGCTGCAGCAGCAAAAACCGCATGCATCCTGTAGCCTCATGCACTCCACCTGGGTCTCTGGGCAGTGGCTTCTTTCTGCAGTTAGTGGGACGGGAGATCAGTGCTCCCCTCCCTCTGGCTCCAGCAGGGACCCAAGCACGTTGGGGCTCAGGCCGAGTGCTTTGCTCTCTGCTGTAGCTGGGGGAGGGGAGCACTGATCTCCCCTACCTCTGGCTCCAGCAGGGATTCCAGCACCTATGAACCCAGGCGGAGCACTTTGGCATGCTCCCTGCTATAGCCAGAGGGAGGGGAGCACTGATCTTCCGTCTCCTTGCCTGCAGCAAGGAGCCTGCACCCGTCTTGTAGCCCTGCAGCAACAGGCTCTGCCTGGGTCTTTAGGCAGTGGCTCCATTCTGCATCCAGTGGGAGGGGAGCGGCGGGCTACTTTGAAAGACCCCATGGGTCAAAAGGAATTACTGTTCTAAGCTGTATCTTTTAAAGTTGAACTGATGTATTTTAAAAAAACAAAAATTGCTTCAGATCCAGATTTCTAACAGTATATAGAGGTATTTTATATAGATTTGTTTAAAATGTGGCAGCTGGACAAACTTTTCAGTACGAATTATAGAACAGCAAATTTGGATCAAATTCTAGAATTAACCTTCCCATGGCCCCTCAAAATTAAAAGCTTCTTCCACCACCACTACTTTTTCACCATGCCCGTCAGAAAAAGTCAAGAGTTGTCTTACATCATTGTCTATACATGAACAAATTTATCCTCTTGCACACCAACAGAGAAAGCAAACACCTGAGTCAAACAGCTCACAATGAAAATGTGCTGCCTCACATCTTCTCTTGTTTAAACCAGCAGACTGTTACCTGGAGTGCTTCAGCTGATTGCAGTTGCTGAAGTATTGCACAATGAAAAAGGCAGCCTTTGACTAACCAGGACCTAAACCTGCTCAGATTTTATAGAGGCTATACGCATTAGACACATGGGTAACGAATTATTAACATGAGTTAAGGACACAGGAACTAGCTTTTAAATTTTTAGGCTCAAATTCTCCCATTGACTTCAGTGGTAATAGGATTTGGTACTTAAACTGAAATTCCACATCATTATAATTAAAAAACAGTTCAGTCCATCTTTAAATAAATAGGAAAAAAGCAAGGCTGCTATATCAATGTTTGTCTCATTTCAGTAGGAATATCTGATGCTGTGGCACTATTTTTGCATAGCAGCCTATTTTCAGAGCTTAGTGTTTGTGTCTCTACAGCTAAGGTTGTGTCAGCGCTTCCATGACACATCTCATTTCATCAGCATAGTTTTGGGTTTATATTTGGCATTCAAAGGCTTAATCCCATATTCTGTTTATTTACCAGATATGGAAAAAATCTGGTTAGCTATTTTTTATTTTTGTTTCCAATTGCTCCTGTAACTCAGAACATCTTTTTTTAAAACTGAATTTTGCAGAACTCAGTTCACAATGTAAACTAATAACTTAGGGCACTTCAGGATGGTAAAGGGGGAGGACAATCAAAAAGAGCATAGGATCAGGCCATGTCTCTGTCTCTAGTATTGGTTGTCAGCAATTAGGAATTAGAAACCAAAAAGTAATTCCCAGTTCTACTTCGAGTGATTGCTCATATCCATTCCAATATAGGTGAGTGCACGCCACCGTGCACTGGTTCTCGGAACTTTTTCCCCCTTAGCAGACCCCGTAGGGTTGGCTTAGTGCCCCCTGGAGTACCGCGCTCATGCCATGGTATATGAGGCACCACTGACCCTACGGGCCCTCAGTTCCTTCTTTCCGCCCGTGACGGTTGCTGGAACGTCTCTTGCCTCTTGCCTATCACAAGTAGCATTCCCTTTACTGAACTTTGTTATCATTGTTTGCATAGTTAGTGCTAAGTATAGTGTTTAGTGTGAGTTAAGTTAGTTAGCATTAGAATAGAAGCCCTTAGGGGCTTAGGGCCGGGCCATGCCCGGCTCACTGGGTTTATGTCTTGCACTGCTTGTGGCAAGCCCCTTCCAGTGGATGACCCTCATGATCGCTGCCTCAAGTGCCTGGGGGAGCAGCATCGGAGGGACAAATGCAAGATATGTAAAGCCTTCAAGCCTAGGACTCAGAAGGAGCAGGATATTAGGCTGAAGGCTATTCTGATGGATGCAGCGCTCCGACAGGCTTCCCAACTGTCGCGTTCCACCTCGGCACCGAGCGTCTCCTTGGTGCAGAGCGCTCCACCGGCACCGAAGTCCACTCAACACTGACCATCCCCGGTGCCGAAGAAGAAACAGCACCAGGGCATGGAGCGCCCATGCTCCCCCGCACTGCCTGAGCGGGCGGGGTCGAGCACAGAGGTGCACCAGCCATGGCCTGTAGAGCTTGCTCCGGAGCCTGCATCTCCGCGCAGGGAGCCTCCCCCGACTCCTGGGGGTGGGGGAGCGCCCCTGCAAAGCCCGTCAACACCGGAGGCTTTCCACGCAGCACAGGCCTTAATGGCCATGCCCACGTCTCCGTCCCCCCCTCGGCCAAGGGAGAGAGGGCTGGTGTCCTGGGGTAAACCTGTTCTGGGTGCCCCCGGTGGATGGTGTAGGCCGCCGTCAGGGGAGAAGTCTCCCACCAGATGGCCACGGAGGGTAGAGCGCGGCGGCTCCCCTCGCAGCTCTGAGTCGGATTTGTCAAGCTCATCATCCCCACGGCACCGAGGATGGTCTCCGGCATCACTCTCGAGGCAGCACCGATCTAAGACTGCCTCGCGCAGTGGACGCAGCTCTCACTCCCACACCCCAGCACCGAGCCCTTCGCCGCGCAGCACCAGACCCAATCTCTGGCACAGAGCCCAGCACCAAAAGACCTGGCTACTTCGACCTGTCACAGATCTCGGTCTTCGGAGTCGGGCTCAGCACCAAGATGCAACGGACGGCACCACTCCCAGTCCCCAAAGGGCAAACGGCACCGGAAATCCTTGGTGTCGAGGCAGAGGGCGTTGTCATCCAGCTCGTCAGGCTGTGCGTCCTCCTGTCAGCACCTCTCACAGCAGCACCGTCGCTCTTCCACCTCATCTAGAAGCCAGTCCCCTACTAGGGGCAGTAAAAGCTGGAGAAGGGATCATTGGCACTGGTCCAGCGGTTCCAGGTCCCGAAAAGACAAGGGTTACCCAATGCCTTCAGGACACTCTGCAGCCGGTACTTGCCTTATTGGGTACTGCCTTATTGGGGCCCATGGGAGGCACAGATGAAACAAGGAACTGTGTCAGTCCCATCCTCAGTGGTGCAGCCGGTGCCCCCTCCCCCTCACCTAGCCAACAGGCTAAGGTCCATTCCTCAGAGGAGGAATCAGACCCAGAGGAGGGACCTTCTGTGGGGCCCCTTCAACAATCCTCCTCCTCCTCCTCCTCTCCAGATGAGGCGGCCACTAGAGACCACAGGGCGCCCCTGCCAGATTTCAGGGCTCACCAGAAGCTCCTGAAAAGGGTGGCCTCTAACCTGAACTTAGTGCTTAAGGAACTATCAGAGGAGGAGGACCCCCTTTTCGGTGTTGTTGGGTCAGTGAGACCATCAAGGGTGGCCCTTCCCGTACATGACAGGGTCCTTAAGCTGGCCAAGGCCCTGTGGCAAACCTCTGCCTCGGTTGCCCCCACATCCAAGGGTGCCAAGAAAAAAAATACTATGTCCCGGCAGAGGGGTTTGAGTTTTTGTTTACCTACCCAGCCCCAGGGCTGTGGTGGTGGATGCGGCCAACCAGAGGGACAGGCAGGGTGCCCCAGGCACCACCCCAAAAAAAAAAAGACAATAAAAAACTAGATTTATTTGGATGGAAGACATACTCCACTGGGGCATTGCAGTTCCGCATTGCGAACCACTAAGCCCTCCTAGGGCATTACAGCCTTAACCTCTGGGACTCCATGTGGCGGTTCGCAGAGAGGTTGCCCCAGGACCAGGCGGAGGACTTTGCCATGGTCCTCGAAGAGGGCATGACGGTGGCAGGGGTGGCGTTGCAAACCGCCAGTGATGCAGCGGACACAGCTAGCAGAGCCATGGCCTCTGCAATTGCCATGAGGCGGTGTTCGTGGCTGCAGTCATTGCAGCTGTCCCAAGAGGTGCAGCAATCCATACAGGACCTGCCCTTTGACGGGGCGGGCCTGTTCTCAGATACACCGACTAAACAAATTTATCAAGCGTCTCAGGTTTCGCATGGTCTCCCTAGCCTCCATTATCCCTGCTCTGGATCCAGGAGATTGGTATGCTCCCCTCGATTTGAAGGATGCGTATTTCCATATTTCCATACTTCCCAGCCACAGGCACTTCCTCCGATTTATGGTAGCTGGCTGCCATTACCAATTCACGGCCCTGCCCTTTGGCCTCTCGTTCGCCCCCAGGGTATTTACCAAGCGTATGGCGGTAGTGGTGGCCCACTTGTGCCACAGAGGGATGCAGATTTTCCCATACCTGGACGACTGGATAATCAGTGGCAAGTCCAGATCCCATGTTCAGAACAGCGTATCCCTCACCTCTGCGACATGCACCAAACTGGGGCCTCTCATAAACGAGCAGAAGTCCACTCTTACCCTGGTGCAACGCATAGAGTTCATTGGGGCCACCCTGGACGCTACCCAGGCCAGAGCCTTCCTCCCGCAGCCTAGGTTCGAGGCTATGGCTGCGATTATCGCCCAGCTACACAGGTGCCCCATGACGACAGCCAAGCACTGCCTACAACTGTTAGGGCACATGGCGGCCTGCACATACGTGGTGAGGCTGGCTCGCCTCAAACTCAGGTCTCTCCAGGCATAGTTAGCCTCGGCGTATGCACCGAGCAGACACCCCTTGAACAGGGTGGTCATGGTACCCCCGGGGTCCTAGCCTCACTGATCTGGTGGAGGACTCCCGGGGAGGTGTTGAAAGGAGTTCCTTTCAGGGATCTGGCCCCATCGGTCACCTTGATCTCAGACGCTTCGGACGTGGGGTATGGAGCCCACATCAGTGCCAACCTGTTGCCTATGGTTGGAGGAGGAGAAGAGCCTCCATATCAATGTAAGAGAGCTCAGAGCAGTCCGGTTGGCCTGCAGGATGTTTCTCAGATTCCTGAGGGGCAGGATGGTTCAGGTCCTGACGGACAATACCGCAGCCATGTTTTATATGAACAGGCAGGGGGGAGCGCGCTCCACGGCCCTCTGCCAGGAGGCCATTCGACTGTGGGACTTCGCAGTGAGGCACAACTTTCACTTATCTGCCTCTGACCTCCTGGGGGTCAAGAACAATGAGGCGGACCGCCTCAGCAGGTTGTTTCTACCCTGCCACGACTGGTCACTGCATCCGGAGATGGTGACTTTTATTTTCCGCAAGTGGGGTGTTCCCCAACTGGACCTGTTTGCGTCATCCTGGAACAGGAAGTGCCCGAGGTTCTGCTCACTCTAAGGTCACGAGCCGGGCTCCATCTCCGATGCGTTCCTCATCTAGTGGAAGGGGACCCTCATGTACACATTTCCCCCCATTCCGCTCATGCCCAAGGTCCTCTTGAAAATCAAGAGGGAAAGAGCGGACATGGTACTCATTGCCCCAGCCTGGCCGAGACAGCACTGGTACAGTATCCTGCTGGACCTATCAATCACCCCGCCAGTGGAGCTCCTGAGGCGTCATGACCTGCTCTCCCAGAACCAAGGTCGGCTACTCCACCCGGACCTGGACTCCCTCCACCTGACGGCCTGGGGGCTCTGTGGCTGACGGAGGGGGAGAGAGCCTGCTTGGCGCAGGTCCAATAAATTCTGCTGGGCAGCAGAAAACCTTCCACACAGGTCGTGTACCAGGCCAAGTGGAGAAGGTTTACCTGCTGAGTGGAGTCCCGGGGCATCCCGCCGAGCTGCTCGCCTATCCAGGCAATCCTAGAGTATCTGCTCCATCTGAAACTCCAGGGTTTGGTGCTAGCCTCCCTGAAAGTCCACCTGGCGGCTATCTCGGCTTTCCATCAGCCGCTAGAGGGGAGGTCCCTGTTCTCCCACCCCATGTCCATCAGGTTCCTCAGGGGGGTGGAGAGGCTTTACCCACAGGACCATGACCCAGTGCCTCCCTGGGATCTAAACCTGGTTCTCTCCAGACTAACGGGTCCCTCTTCGAGCCCATGTCTACATGCCCGCTGCTCGTCCTGTCATGGAAGGTAGCCTTCCTGGTGGCCATTACCTCGGCTAGAAGGGTTTCCGAGATTAGAACTTTGACCTCAGAGCCCCCCTACAAGGTGTTTTACAAGGATAAAGTGTGGTTGAGACCCCATCCAGCTTTCCTACCTAAGGTGGTCTCCCAGTTCCACTATAACCAAGATATCTTCCTTCCCGTGTTTTTTCCAAAATCGCACGGGTCGGAGGAGGAGGAGCGGAGATGGCGCTCCCTGGATGTCAGGCGGGCCCTGGCCTACTACATCGACAGGATAAAGCCATTCTGGAAGTCGACACAGCTGTTCGTTGCAGTGGCGGACCGGATGAAAGACTCACCTGTCTCCACCCAGCTCATCTCCGTGTGGATCACCGCCTGCATCAAGTGCTGCTACGAGCAGGAGAATGTACCGCTTCCAGAGGCTGTTTCAGCACACTCAACCAGAGCCCAGGCCTCGTCTATGGCCTTCCTGGAGAGAGTGCCCCTGCAGGATATCTGCAAAGCTGCCAACTGGTCGTTGGTGCACACCTTCACATCCCACTATGCCATCGTGCAGCAGGCGAGAGAGAACGCGGGATTTGGCAGAGTTGTGCTGATGAGAGCAGCTCACCAGTAACTCCTACCCGCCTCCAAGATATGACTTTTTAATCACCTATAGTGGAATCACCTATAGGTGTTGGAATGGATATGAGCAATCACTCAAAGTAGAAAACAGGGTTACTTACCAGTAACTGTTTTTCAAGATGTGTTGCTCATATCCATTCCACACCCACCCTCCGTCCCCACTGTTGGAGTTAGCAGAAAGAAGGGACTGAGGGCCTGTAGGGTCGACCATGCCTCATATACTGCGGCATGAGCGCAGTACTCCAGGGGGTGCCTAAGCCGACCCTATGAGGTCTGCTAAGGGGAAAAAAGTTCCGGGAACCAGTGCACGGTGGCGTGCACTCACCTATATTGGAATGGATATGAGCAACACATCTCGAAGAACAACAGTTACTGGTAAGTAACCCTGTTTTTCTTACTGTGTAAATAGTGGAGACAATACTTCACATGGTTCTATCCAATTAAGGAGTGGTGGTGTTGGGCTATGAAGGTTGTCTGAATTCTGTCCATTTCTTTTCAGAAAACGTGAAGGACACTCGAGGGGTGATGAAAAGAGAGTTGCATTGTGTTTCGAGGGCTTTGGGAGTTTTTGGCCTGAGCTCTAAAATTTTTAATGAAGATTTAATAGTTTCAAAGATTCTGAAATGATTAATCTAGTGTCCACAATCTTACTACCAGTTTAACAATGTAAATCTATAGTGATCTATGATCAGTGACTTCCTCTTAGGTTTTTGATTATCTAGTCCAAAATCAACTTTTTAGTATCCGGTGTGTGACTAGAGCAATGAAATTGAGCAATGGCAATGCATGACATTTGGTCAATTTGCTGGTGATTGTTATCTGTAAACAGCGTAGTGACTACAAAGAGAATAATTTTAACTATATGTAGCTACAGTTTATTCTATTGGGGAAAGTGTTTTAAAAATCCTTACTTGTCATTAGCTAAAATTATTACATGATAAATAGAGCTGAGTTTTTTAGAAGTTCATCCAATGCTATGATAGTATCATAAAATTTTATTTTGCATAAACATACATACATTCAAGCCCATGATTTAAAACAGAGCATTGTTATGTTGTATCTATGGTATATGCTAGATTTCATCTGCATTGAGCATACCTTGTCCTTTCACAGCACGTGTGCTGACCACATTTTGTGTTCGCTATCCCCACAGAGTAAATAAGTATGCTCCAAACCTAGGGCAGCAGGGGCTGAGCCTGGCTTTCCCTGCTATTGCTCCTCCTGCATGCTGTAGACTGCTGTAGCCACTGAACTTACAGCAGGGAGACTCTTCGCCCTCTTTTCTCAATGCTCCCTCTGCTGGCAGCCAGGCACCATGGAGGAGAAAGGAGCCTGAGTCAAATGCAGAGAACGAGGAAAGGGGGAAGAGATGTGGGGTGGGGAATAAGAGCCTGTAGGAAGGAGGTGTAGGGCAAGAGCCTTGGTTGGGGCACTCAAAGTTAGGAAATTGCCTAAATTAATGTTGCCCATGCAACTTTAATTTTGCCCCATTGTACATAAGTGTAATCATATAGTCTTTAACTGCATGATCACAGACTATTTTTTTCCACAGGACCCTTGCCTCATTCAGTGCACAGGATAGACTGTGCTCTGTAAACAAATCAGTGAATGAAGCTGCAGGAAAAAAGTTGATCTAGTGGTTAGGGTACTAATCAGCGACCTGAGTTCAATTCTGTCCTCCTCTACAGACTTCCTGTATGACCTTAGGCAACTGTATCTCCGTGTCTCAGTTGAGGGTATTAGTACTTTCCCATCTTACAGAGGTGTTATGAGGATAAACACATTCAAAAGATTGTGAGGTGTTCAGTTCCTATGATAAAGGGGGGCATATATGTACCATAGTTAGTTAGCTGGATAGTCTGTCGCCCTCCTTTACTTCCCCCCCCCCCCCCGCCTTATTTGTTGCAGAAGTTAGAAGGTGTGTGGTAAACGAGGCAGAGAAATGCAGAAAAGAAAGAATGGTCTCATGGTTAAGGCACTTAAATGCCACCCTGGAGAACTGGATTCTATCCCTGTCTCTGCCAGAGTTCCTTTGTGATGCTGGACAAATGATGCGGTGATGCAGAGAGCAAGGTACTCCAGGGACGGGGAGAAGGAAGGAGCCCAGGGAAGCCAGACAACAGTCCGGTTGTATTGTGGCCTATAGCCAAGTCAGTGCATTTCGGCAGGAGCCCCACTCCCGTCACTGCCTGGGCCCTGGGCTGGGACGCAGTGGAGTTGGATGGGCCTGCGTCCCCTTCTCCCCCGCCTCCTTGCCAGCCCTGCCCTGCCTGAGGGCCTGAGCAGTGAACTATTTGTTTGCCCTGTCTAAGTGGGCGTTGGACTATTTGCTTACCTTACCTAGGGCTATAGGCTATTTATCCTGTCTGCCCTGCCTGGCCTAAGGGCCAGGGCTGTAAACTGTCTGTTTGTCCCATCTGAGGACGGGGCCTTGGACTGTTTGCTCGCCCTACACAGGGCTCGAGGCTATTTGCCTTGCCGGCCCCACCCTGCCTGAGGGCCTGGGCTGTAAACTGTTTGTCTGTTCCTCCAAGGGCTACAGACTATTGGCCTTGGACTGTTTGTTCACCTTACATGGGCTAGAGACTATTTGCAGGGCCATCCTGCCCCGCCTGAGGGACCGACTCCAGACTACTGGACCGCCCCACCGGAGGGTTGGGGTCAGGGCTTTGGGATTGCCCCGCAAGGCCGAAGAGGCCAAAAACTGCTAATTTCCCTATCTAGTTTAAGCCGCCCCACAGGATGTAGCCGCCGGGAGGTGTGGCCTCCCTCAGAGATTGATGGAGAGGGAGGGCCACCACCCCTCGCCCACGCTGGGGAGTGTTTACAATGTTCATCATTTTCTAGGTGCCAAACCTGAGATACCTGGGAAGTACTGAGTACTCACAATGCTCAGAATACATAAAGTCCTTTAAAATGCTAAATACTCTGAAAAACCAGGCCTTAAGATTCTCACATTGGGCACCCAAAATGAGTTAATGCTTTTGACAATTTTGGTCTTAACCTCTATGCTCCATGTTTAAAATGGGAATAATAATACCACCTCACAGGGTTGTTGTGAAGATAAATTCATTAATATTTGTAAAGCAGTAAAATACTATGAGGAGACCACCATAGAAAGCCCATGAAGAAATGAATAATTCTGTATGCAGTGCAGGGTTTTGATGGTGTGCAATGTGTGCATTGTTTCGTCTCTTTTGTATCAGTTTCCTCTTAGAGTACTTCTCAGTGGTAAATACAGTAACTTTGTAGTATTTCTTCCAGGATTACATGTGGGGGAACAGGGGTAAACAAAGGTAAACAATCCAGCCCCCATTGCTTACTGAGATTACTTACTAACTATTGAATGTCATTAGAAATTGTAACATGTGCCTAAGACGTCTCTATTTTGTTGTCAATAAATATATTGAATTTTTTAGAAGTCCTTGTTTACTAACTAAGTTGTTATAATGTGGTTTCTGAATTATTGTGATGTTCTTTTAAATAGGAAATAACTGCCTCTCCAATGCTATAGTGTTGTAACACTTTGTAAATGTTGACTTTTTAAATGACAATCACAGAATATATTCATAGGTCCAGAGTATTATTTTTCATAAATTACTGGAAATCTCCAACACCTTCATCAGGGTGTCAGAAAGTGTTGGTGGGAAGAACATTTACCTCTCTCTCTCCCCCCATCCAAAAAAAAAAAACCCAAAGCAAAAAGAGAAAACCAAAACCTATGCCTTCCAAGCATATGACTTGAAAGTTGTGCATTCAGTAGGACGTGTATTATGGCTCTCCTTTACAGCTGTCTTTTAAGACCTCTTTTTTTTTTTTATTAATTCTGTTTCTCCTCAGATTTTAAAAGTAAAACTTCAGTATGTATTTATTTCCAGTATGCTATAATTAAGTGGCAGATATACATATGGTTACCATGCGATGAAGTGATATTAAAAGGAAATGCTTTTGTTAATACACAATGCTGTGTACATTCAAGTATAATTACAGCTTTACTGTAGATATACAATTTAGATCAAATTATGAAAATATAAATACTATGTTTTAAAATTATATAGTTACTAAAGAAATAAAGAATGCACATATGGCAAATGTGGTGCCACATGATATTTTAGTAGGATAGGAATTGTCCCTTGGTTGTGTTTTGTCTATAGCAAGAATAAGAAGTCAGTCATGCTTTCACTGAAGTCAGTGGCAAATCTCGCATTTGTTTTTGGAGAAGGAACTGGTTATATTTGTTGTTAGCTTAGCAAGCTCTCTTTCTTTGAAAGATTGCAGAACAATCCTCTTTGTGTAAATGAAAACACCAAGGACAGTTGGACTTGGAATAGGAGTGAGCGGTAAAACTAGAGATGACATTTTCTGTCTGGGCAGATGAGTCAGCTTTCTGGAGAAAAATATAAGGTGAGAATGTAACACCACAACTCAGACTGAGCTGGCTAGCTCTACTAACAAGAAAATATTGCATTGCATATTCTCACACATGAAAACAGTGCAAGGCAATCTAATAATAAAATCCATGTGCAACTTTCCTCCTTTATTTATTCGTGTATGTATATTGGTTATTGTGACAAATATGTGAAACTTTACCATTCAATAATTACATCTTAAAATAAACATAGTTTACATAAAAGTAAACACTTTGCCTAAGCAAAGAAGTTTTGATGCTGAACTGTATTATGTATACTACATAAGATTTTGAATCCATGTTTAAACAGATTCAAAGAATATGATCACAAAGAAGTGCCCTTTTGCTGCCTCCTTATGTTCCCAAAGTCATTGTTCTGTCAGAGTGAAGATGTCCAGCTTGGTTTATTTCGTGGCGTGCTGGCTCCATGTTGCCTTCACATATTCATGTTGCTGTCATATGCAAATAGGCTTTCATTGTGTTGGCTTACAAAACTTATTTTACCTGTGAATCAAGGCAGACAGGTGAATGAATATACATCCTTTGTCTGGTCAAGCTGCCTGTCAACCCTGCTTTCATTCAGGCTTTAAAACATATTTTCCAGTATTTATACACAATTCCTTAAATATCATCCATACATACATCTCACAACAATTGTGAAGATCAGTATGACATAAGCTTTTACTAGAGACCCCACTTGACTTTCTTTAGATAAATACTATGAAAGCAATGGGTTGGGTGTAGTGAGCTTGTCAAGCCCCTCTGAGTTACTGTTAAAGAACAGTGAACCATTTGCCAGTTGGCATTGAGATGTTCATACAGTCATAGTGACGTCCCCACCCTGGACTCAATCCCTTTATGTCTACATGTCACTTGCGTTTCATTCTGAAGGTGTGCAAAGAACCAGACATCATAGCTAAAATACTAGCTCATTTAGATCATTAATGTAAATACAGTAGGAGAACAAGAAAAAGATAACTTTGTCCATTCCCTCACCTAATTAATTACTTCCATTAATAAACAGTGAGGTTGACCGATCCCCTTGACTGAAGTAAGAACATAAGAACGGCCATACTGGGACAGACCAATGGTCCATGTAGGCCAGTATCCTGTCTTCCAACAATGGCCAATGTGAGGTGCTTCAGAGGGAATGAACAGAACAGGTAATCAGCAAGTGATCCATCCCATCACCCATTCCCAGCTTTTGGCAAACAGCAATCCCTGCCCATCCTGGCTAATTGCCATTGATGGCTCTATCCTCCATGAAGTCATCTAGTTCTTCTTTGAACAGTGTTATAGTCTTGGCCTTCACGTCATCCTCTGACAAGGAGTTCCACAGGTTGACTGGATATTGTGTGAAGAAATACTTCCTTTTGTTCGTTTTAAACCTGCTCCCTATTAATTTCATTTGGTGACCTCTAGTTCGTGTGTCATGAGAAGGAGTAAATAACTTCTTTATTTACTTTCTCCACCCCAGTCATGATTTTATAGACCTCCATTGTATCCCCCCTTAGTTGTCTGTTTTCCAAGCTGAAAAGTTCTAGTTTTATTAATCTCTCCTCATATGGAAGCTTTTCCATATCCCTAATCACTTTTGTTAGCCTTTTCTGTACCTTTTCCAATTCCAATATATCTTTTTTGAGGTGCAGCAACCAGATCTTTGCATGCAGTATTCAAGATGTGGGCATACAATGGATTTATAAAGAGGCAATATGGCATTTTCTGTCTTATCTATCCCTTTCCTAATGATTTTCTACATTCTGTTTGCTTTTTTGACTGTTGCTGCACGTTGAGTGGATGTTTTCAGAGAACTATCCACAATGACTCTAAGATTACTTTCTAGATTGGTAACAGCTAATTAAGACCCCATCATTTTATATGTTTAGTTAGGATTGTTTTCCAATGTGCATTACTTTGTATTGATCAACAATGAATTTCATCTGCCATTTTGTTGCCCAGTATCCCAGTTTTGTGAGATCTCTTTGTAACTCTTAGCAGTCTGCTTTGGACTTACAGCCTCTGTGTGCTTGGGACCATCTGCTAGTCTGTATCTCGATTATTAAAGTGATAAGAACATCATTGCACCAGTTTGAGGCAATCATCCATCCTTGAATAGTCTGACAGAGGAGCAAGTAAAATAGTACAAAGGTCCTATAATGCTATAATTATTTGTGTATGGCTAAATATTTTTGTACAGTATAGATATGGGGGAGAAAAATGATCACTGTATAAATATAGCAGGTTTCTATGAGGACAATGAATACTGAGATATGGAGCAATTGACTGCAGCAGCTCTAATTCCTGTATGTGATTTCTTCTTAAATACACTTTTCTTGTTATACAAATGGTGGGTTTATATATTTCACTTCTATTCTTTTACATTACACTGTTCATGTATTATCTTCTGGATACTCAGCAATATATGGATTATTTTTTCCCCCTTTCCAGAGTAGCAAACAGATAGATATATATAATTCTATGACTGCTTAAAGTATGTTATTCCCAAAAATGGCTTTTGCATGTTCCCAGCTGTGAGACGTGTGTTCCCTCTCTCTTCATGCAATTGAGCTCCAGGAACCCCCTGAAAAAGTAGGCCCATTGGGACCACATGAGCTTTCTCACACAGAACATTAGAAATCTAGGTTATTAGGGTCTGAGCCTGCCCCAACCTTTCCAGTACTTTTTTCTTTTTTTTTTTTTTTTTTTAGACATAGCAAACTGCAGGCATAGGGACATTTACTTCAGGCCCAGAGATCTTTCTTTGTTGTTAGTTTGTTTATATTGCAGTTTCAATAATTTAGGTAATTTTAGAATGTTTCAATGCCATTGTGCACTTTACATTTCTGAACTGTCTACAACTTTAGTCCTGAGATGTTATCCCCAATAAAGGTCCAGAAACAAAGATTTGGTATAGGTGATGTCTTTTGTGCCCATCTTCATTCATAGATTATATGGCCAGAAGGGATCATTAGATCATCTAGCCTGACCTCATGTATAAAAGAGGCCACAGAAGTTCACTTACTTACCCCTGTATTTAACCCAATGACTAAAGACTTCCAGAAAGGCTTTCAGTCTTGGTGTGAAAACATCAATAGATGGAGAATCCACACCTCCCTCAGTAGTTTCTCACAGTGGTTAATCACTCTCATTGCTAATTTTGAATCCTTCCAAGATTTGAACAGACCTATCTGCTATCAACATACGCCTCAGGGAAGCCTGTTCCTCAAATTGTTCTGTCTGCAGGGCTTTTACACTTTATGCCTGGAAGGATAGGCACATTTTGCTTCACATGACAGAGGTCTTATCAGCTGAACCCTGAGATCTAACCTTGCGTCAGAGCTCCATCCTCTTGAAGGAGTGAAGAAGCTGAAGCCTGTAGTGCCAGGGCTGGCACCTTCATTTAGTTTTGTGAAAATGAAACATTCTGTTTTTGATTCTGAGGCTGCTCCATCATCTGAGTCTGTGCTGGGTCTCCAACAATCCCTGTTTCCCAGCAGGAACAAGTTGGTTTGGTTCCATAGTTGCTGGGGAGACCTCTGGCCAAGAGAGAGGCCATGTTGTTGCCAAACTTTCTCCTAGTCAGTCCTAACATTTGTGGAATCCTCATTTCCACTCTTCTCTTGCCAACAAGGAAAGTGAAAATATTAATTTTATTTAAATACAGAAAACAAAAATGTCACTGTCATTAATCCAATTGATGTTGGACTCACTGGTGTTTTCTTTAAAAATATGGACCAACGTAATAATACCAATTAAAATTTATATGGTACTTCTGGTCTTCAAAGTGCTTTATAAACTGTAAGTATGAATGGATCTCTCTGTAAGCAGAGGATGGATATAAATGGAGTCTTGTGTTTAATGAAAACATCTAATAAATAAACTAGAATGTAGGAAAGGATGGAGTTGATGAATCTGATGATTTATTAGGTGTTAGCTAATCTGAATGCAATTTGGAATTGGTGCTACTTTCATATTAATTTCAAGCCTAGAAATAGTAGTTGAATTATGAAATATCTTAATTATTTTGTATTAAATATCTAATATTCTGTATGTTTTATTTGTATTTATTTGTAGTTGAATTATGAAATATCTTAATTATTTTGTATTAAATATCTAATATTCTGTACGTTTTATTTTAGAGCAAGGTCTTTCATAAATTACATAGAACATTTATAGTTGCATTCTGTTCAGTCAGTTTTCAATCTAAGACCTTTATGGTGGGGGTCTGTAGATTACAGGTCCGTACCTCCATTTGAAATTTTTTAGGGGTCCGCAAATGAAAAAAGGTTGAAAACCACTGTTTTCAAATATTCAAAATACATTTGAAATATCTGAGAGGGCAGATAAATTATAAAAAATGAGGTCTCTGTCAGAGCAGTATTGACCTGGGCTAATAGAAGATTTAAAGGAAAGAGCAGTAGAACAAACTTCCCCAGAAATGCAATTGCTATGTGTAACTTTTAGAACTTTTTTCATTTAGTGACACCCAGTTATGCTAATGTTATTTCAAAATAAAGTCAAATCTCTTTGACCTTAACATAAGATCAAGATTAATTACCTTTTGTTACTTCACCATTGAACAACTGTAATACGCTGTATATTTGGCTACATCTTAAAACCATTCAGCAGCTGAAGCTGGTGCAATGTGCAACTGCTCTCTTGTTGAGTGGAGCACCTCATTGGGATCATGGGACACTAGTGCTCTGGGGTCTGCACTGGCTGGATGTTGATCTCCAGGTGGAGTTTGAGGTGATGGTTATAACTATAAAGCCCTAAATAGTCTGGGACCTGCTTACTGAGGAATTGTGCCTCTGTGTGCCATATGCTGTCGCAGCTCTGGTCAGTCTGGATGCTCAAGCTGGATCCCCTTCATTATCGAAGAGGGGATGGCTGGCAGGGTGTTCTCTCTAATGGTAATAATATTTTAATCAAATAATTAAAACAAAGGTCCAGGAACTATTCAGTGTATTTACTTTTTACCTTTAAATAGGTTGTTTCCCCACACTGATGTTTTGAGAGAGGAACCAGTCTAGTGTGCTTTTATGGATTTATTAAAAGAACAAGCAAACAAGTATGAAACTAAGCAAATATGTCACTAATTTACTTCTAATTTCCCTAAACTAAGATACAACTTCAGGTGTCGTTGTTGCGAAAAAGTCCCCACTTTCCTTCCACGTGGTTAGAGTCATTGGTAGAGTTCGGTGTCCCTTTTTTCCATCTCAGGGATCACCCTTGTCCAATCAGAGATGTTGAATATAGTTAATTGTGGACCAGTAATTTGGTATCTCAATCTTAGGTCATGTAGAAGGTTCCAATGTGAGGCAGACGTTTTCTTGAAAAATCTGTTGGTAACCACAAGATGTCCTCTTTGTAAGCAGGACATGTGAGAGGCCCATGTGAGGTTCTGGTTACAAACGTCTATATAAAGGAATAAGGTTTCTCACTTAGCTAACTATAAGTTCATCATCAATTACCCTTTCATACATTTCCACTCATTTCTTGTGGCAATTAGTAAGCAAGACGAGGGAAAAGTTAATTTGAGATGGTGGCCGAGCCCAGAGTGAATGCTTGGCCTACTCTAGTGCCCTCTCATCTAAAATCAAAGCTGTCTTAGCATTTGTTATTAATACTAACCTTTATTTAGCATTTGCTCAAATAAAATTGTCCAGACCCAAATTCAAATCTGACCCCTGTTCTCTATCTCTTTGTGAGGGCTCTGGAACTCAAGAACTTGCTCCCTTTCTTGTTCCAAAATAGTTCAGATCTGGTGAACTTCCAGACATGCTACAAAAGATATCTGTTTGAAAGTATTTTTGGAGAAAGCTGAGGTTATGCTTTCCTATGATAAAAGGTTGGAAAGAATTTTTGTAGGTGGCTAGGTGGCTAAATTCCTGTTGAATTGATTACTTAATGCTGCTGAGATTTAACTGTATTGTTAATGGTTGGTTAGCATGCCTAGAGCCTTGGATAGGTGTTTTAATTAGTATTTAAATCTTGGTACATTATTTTTAGAATTGTGGTAACTTGAAATATATTAAATATGGCTCTTAGATGCTTAAATGATGTTGATCTGATTCCTATTTAAGACCCTGGCCCTGACAACATTTATACATTTGTGACTTCACATGGGGATTTACTCACATGCCTAAAGTTAAGCAAGCATATGTGTAAATGATTGCAGAATCAGAGCCTACATGGAGTGTTCTCTACCAATTCAGAGGTAGCCTGGATCACTAGACAAAATCATGAGTAGTTATAAAAATGGATTTGATTAGGACACATGGATGTATTCAAGCATATATTTTTCTCTGAATACTAAATTAAAAGATGGCTTTTATTATTGTGAATTTTTGCTCACATTTTGAGGGCTGGGAAGTAAAAGTATAGCTATTTCCCTGTAGATACCAGTAGTATGTAAACATTTAAATGTGAATGATAGCTTTTGACCTTTCTGTCTTAAGGGGAGTAATTTTTAATATTTTCATAAGAACAGTTATGACAAATTGCATTGTATTGTTATGGGATACAACTGAACTTTTAAAAAGAGAAGAAAGAGCAATGCATTGTGTTGATTTAAAAATAAAAAATACAGCTTTGGTTACTCAGATTGTGTCTGAGTCTTAAAATGAAACCATCCCATCCCAGAGGAAGGGAACACAGTACATTCAGTTCTGGTGGTTTTCCCTTCATGCCATTGGTTTATTTGGGGCTATCTCTAAGATTTTGTTAAAAAAGTCTCTATAGGATTCCCTGATGTCCTCAACTCTGGAAAAAATATATTAAAACACAAATAATGACCCATATGATTTTGTTTTTTTATAATTAAATAATTTTACAGGTCTTTTGGGGAGACAAATTTCTTAATCAACGTCAGACAGCCTCTAGTGCAGTTACATCTGTTCTTTCCTTATTCTGCAACATGATCTCCAGTAACTTCCTGTCTTGTTGGGTTCCCCAAGAGCCCCTAATAAATATATCTAGTCTTCAGGTCGTCATTTTATCCTGAATATATTCAGCCTTTGTGATCAAAATATAAATGTCCTTGTTTATGGGAAAATATCAGGGAATTGGCAGATACACAAGGGAGAACATTATACAGTAATCCAGGATCTACAAAGGGCACTTTGAGTTGTAATTATATATGATTCAAGACTCAAATATACTGCAACAGTCAGTTTTTATCATTACGAAATATCAAAAAGGGGGGCCTCACCTGGCTTTTACCTCCACTCTGCCTTAAAAAAAGATCTGTTTTTGCCCCTTACCTTTTTCTTTTTACACTTACTTCGGCAAAGGTACATAATGTAACTGTAGGGAATATTTCACATGTATCTGGAAACTTCTTTTTGGAGAAAAGGAATAAATAAAGACTCAGAACTAACTGTAGTTTAGCCTTTTTGCCTTTAGCCTTTTTCCCATCAGCGCAATGCAGTGAAAACTTCGCGCAGAAGGGAAGCACAGCAGTCGACGGGAGTTACACAAGCTACTTTGCGTAGCTTGCGTAACTGCCGCCAAATCGCCAGGTAAGTGTAGACTAGGGCTAAGTTTAGTTTTGTATTGGGTTAGGAGGAGTTCAGAGAATATCAAGGGCTGAAAAATGGCTTATCTCTTGTCTATGATTCTGTGAATCAATATATTTTGATAAATTTAGTATCCGAAGCAGTATAATAAAAAGAACAATAAAAAGCATTACAGAAGGGACAGATTTAAAAATGAAAGCATTAGGATGGAAGTCAGAGTCTGTGCTGTGATTGACAAAATCCATGAAGTGTGACCTCACTGATTCAAACATGGATATGGTTTAATTAGGCCACAATTTTATTAACAAGTGGCTGGGAGTACCCAGCAGATAAAAGTGTATAGTGCAGGTAAATCCATAATTATTTCAAAATCTACCTGGAGGGCTGCCATCAGCCCCCCATCTTTTCCATCCTGGTCCCAAGCCAACCTGGTGCTGGGACCTTCCCACCCACCCTTGATTGAGGGTTAAACTGGGCAGTAGCACTCTTAAAGGAAGGGAAAGTGATAGTAAGGACATCGCTTCAATCAGCTCTCAATATTGCAGAACTTCATTGTGCTCTATGGCTACAGACATAGTCATGTGGAGGGAATTGTGGCTCCATTCCTCTGGTTTCTCCAGGGAAGTACAAAATACCATCAAAGACCTCTGTTTTGATGAATCACGGTTTAACCAGAAAACAGATGATTTCCCTCTACACCCTCATGGATTCAAGAGCTACACCGTGCTTCTGGGGTATTTACACACCTGCATTGAAGTGTAAATTCTACCACCTGCAGCCCATACAACATTACAAGCCCACCCAGTTTTTCCATCAGAGGCCTTACGAACCATTATGGATGCGTCAAGACTCAAAGATCTCAGCCTCCAGGTCCACCTTCACAGCTTTCTTCTTCCCACATGCAGCCTCCACAGAAAAGATATTTTTGAGAAACTCTGGAGAGCCATCATCACCTTGCCTACTGCCATACAATCACCCCACTCTCCTTCGGGGTTCATCTGGCACTCTTTTTTCTAGCTTTGAGTGCAATAACAATGGACATATGGGTGCTAAATGTAATCCACCATGGCTATATGATCAAGTTCAGCACGCTATTTCATCCACAGGCTGCCCTCCCATCCCTCTTCAGGGACCACTCTCACAATAGCATCCTCACCCAAGAGGTGAACTCCTTACTACAAAGAGGAGCGACTGAGTGTGTTCCTCCAGCATATCAAGGGAAATATCAAGGGATGGGGTTCTATTCAACTTACTTCCTGAAACCCAAAAAGCAAGGTGGGTGAAGGCCAATTCTGGACATTGGCCTTCTCAATCACTTCATCCACAAGCCCAAGTTTTGTCTGGTCATACTAGAAATGATCATCCCGTCATTAGAAGGCAGCATGTGATTTACAGCTCTTGATATGCAAGATGCCTGCATTCACATAGACATTCATTCGGCCTACAGATGATTTCTGGGGTTCACAGTTGGTCACATCGTTTTAAGTATAGGGT
The DNA here is from genome assembly GCF_026122565.2 of Emydura macquarii macquarii. NCBI lineage: Eukaryota > Metazoa > Chordata > Testudines > Chelidae > Emydura > Emydura macquarii. Next base: position 3,696,579 of record NW_027132983.1, on the reverse strand, counting down.
TCTTCCAGTTTGACTCACCACTGCTCTCCAGGTCTTCACCAAGGTTTTCTCTGTTGTGGCAGCTTACATCAGGCATTAAAGGGTCCTGATAGTCCCATATCTTGACAACTGGCTCCTGGCAGCATAATCCAGATGCGAAGCCCAAGCTTCAACTTCCATGTTCCTTGGCCTCCTTTCTTCCCTTGGAGTCAACATCAACATTGAAAAATCAACCTTGGACCCCACATAGTCCCTAGATTCATAGGGGCCTCCATCAGCTCAGTCATAGCATGACCCTACCTACCACAGGACAGATCCAAGACTCTGCAAGAACTCATAACCCGTGTCATAAACAATCTGTCTGTCCCAGCCAAGAATTGCCTATCCCTCTTTGGCCACATGGGCTCATACACATACATCACCACCTTCTTGGCTCCACCTTCACTTTCTCCAGATGTGGCTCCAGATGGTTTACTCTACCAAACCTCATGCTGACATTCCTTTCCTCCTCCCCACCAGGGTACTCTCTTCCTTCTACTGGTGGACAGACTCACATCAGGTTTGCTTCACCTCAGATCATGATATTTGGATGGGCATCTTCTCTAGAATGGACATGTTCATCAAAAGTGCAGAACATCCTTTCCAGCAGCAGGAAAGAATCCACTATGTGTTGCTACTGGGCAAAATGGAAATGCTTCGCCTCCTGAACCCAACAAAAGGGAATTTCTCCAGAAGCAGTAGGAATTTCCCTCCTCCAACCTGGACAGCCTCCTGTCATTGAAGACATCAGGTCTTGCCTTCAACTCTCTCAAGGTCCACCTAGTGGCAATTGGTGTCTTCCACCGTCCTGTGGAAGGACATTACTTCTTTACATACCCATTGACTTCTAGGTTTTGGGAAGGCCTCATCAGAACCTTCCCACCCATATAACCCATTGCTCCCCCATGCAACCTCAACCTAGTTCTGTCTGTACTAATGAAATGGCTCTTTGAACCACTGGCATCATGCTCTGTATCCCTCCTTTCCGTGAAGGTCGCCTTGCTTGTTCCTATCACTTTGGTGAGAAGGTTTGGTGAACTTTGGGGCCATGATGGTGGACTCTCCTTTCATGACTTTCCATAAGGATGAAATCTCTTTGCACTTGCATCCCAAATTACTGCCAAAGATCATCTCCCAATTTCATGTTAATCAGTCTATTTACTTACCTGTTTTCTTCCCGAAGCCGCACACCTCTGAAGAAGGATGATGACTCCACTCCCTCAATGTCTATCAGCCTTGGCCTTCTACCTACAGAGGACAGCACCCATCAGGAAATCCCCCAGACTGTTTGTTGCAATAGCTGAAAAAGCTAAAGGTCAGGCAATCTCCACACAGACAATCTCCAAGTGGATTTTGGATGCATTATACTCTATCAATTATCTGCCCTGTCTCCACTCTCTGGGGTGCAAGCCCCTTTTACGAGAGTTCAGACTGAGACCATGGTGTACCGCTGCAAGACATGTAGAGCAGCCACAAGGAGTTCACTACATACTTTTGCTATGCATTACACCTTGGTGCAGGACTCAGCAGCAGATGCCTTCTTTGGTGCAGCTGTCATTCACTCAACATCCTCGCATTCTCCTCTGGCTTAAGTACGGCTTGTTAATCACCCTCAGTGGAATAAGATAGGGACCATCACTTGAAGAAGAGGAGGTTACCTACCTCTAATTGGAGGTTCTTTGAGGTGTGTGGTCCCTATCTGTATTCCACTTCCTGCTCTATTTTTCTCTGCTGCATATCTTTTGGATTTTCACTGGAGAAGGAACTGGAGGCGCAGTCAGTCTGCCCTACCCTTTATCACCTCAGACAAAACCATGAGGTGAGCCACAGCACATGCGTGGAGCAACAGACACTGCTTTCAGATTCTCTGGCTTCAGATGCATGGTGTGTGTGTGCATAAACCCTCAGTGGACCACAGATCTCAAAGAACCTCCAGTTACAGGTAAGTAACCTCCTCTTTTACCTGCAAATCTTGTCTGACTCTAGAGGGTTACCAAGCTTCCCCATAACTTAAGATGTTTTAATGTTAAGCAGAGAAATAGCTTCCAGTTTTGGCCCATCTTTCTAGAAGAGAAATTCCCTGTTCTTTACATTCATTTGTGTTGACTCTCACATTTTAAAATTAAGTATAAAGAAAAAATAACACTAAAATGTGTTTAATCAACAAATGATGTGAGTAACCAACAAGGAAATTAATATATCTTGTTGACTTTTTATCCTTTTGGAGAATCACTGTGCTGAAGAAAAAAAGTGGGCATGCCACAATGCTGTCTCACAAACTGAGTTAAGGAAGTTTAGGTTTTGTACATTTAATATTCATTTTGCTCTTACATGCATCTGATTTTGTCTAAACATTGTCAGCGTTCCACACCACACTTCAGAATAAATTTAGCAGTTTTTAGTCTTTGTCTTTAATAGTTCTTAAGATAAATTGTAACTGAAGGGGAAAAAGTATATTCTGAAGGCAGTTTGTGTGCTTACTACCTTTACCGCCTGGTTATATTCTTATGTTCCTTTTTATTAACAGGCCAAATATCCTGATATTGTGAGACTTCCGGAAGGACTGTCTGGGGATTACATGGTTATAAGAAGCCCTGAACTTTCTGGGTAAGGTCATCTCAAGATACTTTATTAATATATGTATTTAAGAAGAATTGAACAAAATCTGAAATTTGAGTTAATGGTCTCTAAAGCTGGAGATAAATCCAACAATAACTGTTTGTCAGTTTCACCATTACACATTTAAGGGTAATTTTAATTTCAGAATCACATAATTATTTATTTTATAAAGAAAGGTCACCTATCACTGTAGTGTATACAATGGGGTTGTGTGATGCTTTTCATAGATATAACCACACACAAAAATGTTGGGAAAAAAGAAGCAAATAGTTGTGGCTTTTCTGGGGATGACAACCGTATATTGCTACTTCATAGAACCTTTTAGAAAAATATACAGCATAAAAGAGCTAGACAGAGACGGTAGGAGGCTTCAGTAGAATTTTAGATTTTGAATTACATTTTAAATGTTATATTATTGTTAATATTAGACTCCATCAGGATCAGTTATAGCTGAAAACATCCCTGTTCCAATGTATGTTATTACAAATACTTTTTATGTGAAAGAGGAGCTGAATCTTGCTTATCTTGTTGATGTTGGTAATTCAGTACAGTCGATGGTCATGTCAGTCATGTCAGTAAGGTAAGCAGGATTTAGCCCCAAATCTGTAGATTTAGGAGCTTTAAAAGTCAAGAAGGGCTAAGGGAAGCAGTTTCAGATCTCTCTGTAGCCTGAATTCAAGGATGAATTCAGTGGTGGTAAAATCTAAGGTGTTCTCCTGAGATCTTAGCTCAAGACTCCTGGAAATCTCATAAAATTGTCTGCTCTTGCAACATTTCTAACAATTTGGTCTAAAATTCCTGCAAAGCTCATTTCATGAATCCATAACCAGAAAGTAGGCACCTTCCACTATTGGATCTGACGCACCATCAAACCCAAAGTGAAAGGTTTGGGATCTTGGGATTCAAATAAAAAACACGCATCTGCCACACACCACACCTTAAATTGCAAGTGTTTCAAATTAGAGAGAGTTTTGTTCCATCTTGGTTCTCTACCCATGATACCCTGCCACAATTGTGGTCAACAGCGATGCTGAGGCTAGATCCCTGTTGATATAACAGATTCTCCATGAAGGCCTTCTCTATGAGGGCCTGGGATTCAGCAATGACTTCCTGCCACTGGGCTGAGTGGCCCAGATTTGCCATTTTTCAATGTCCTACTGCAGGCCCTGTTTGTTTCACCTGGTGCACAGAGAGTTAGGAGGATCTGAAGTGCAGGCTGATGTGTGGGAGTGTTGGTATTTGATCTTTGACTGTGGCTTGGTAGAAGGAGTAAGCTGCTTGAACTGGATTTTGCTTTTTTAATTGTGAATAATTGATAGGGTGCTCAGATTGCATGTGTGTATTTCTTATTTCTTCTAAAGCAAAAGAAAATAAATAATGGTCGCTAAGATTATTTGCAACAAAGGGTTGTTTACATAGTTTTCAGTTTATGAAAGTGATAAGGTATGTATTTGTTGTATAGTTGGTAGTGATCATTTTCCCCATTCTCTAATGTTTCTCATTCTACCACATTTAAATTTACTCAGTCTTCTCTTGTTGTCCTGTTCTGTCTCTCAATATTCTCTATAAACTTAGTTTATAGTTTAATGTAACCAGACCTCACTATTACTGATGGTATGTGAGATAAGAGTGCAGATAGGGAGGGAACTCCTTTGTAAGGGACAAAGCCCCTCCCCCTTACTATAGATTGTGTCTTTCCTTTAAGTGCACTAGATTGAGGACCTATCCTTAAAATTCAAATTTAATTTATGTAGAGCTCATAACTTTAGATGCTTAGACAACTGAGCCTAGTTCTCTGCCCTGAACAGTGTGCCATTTGAATACTCTAAAAAAATGTTAATATGCAGGGGAGGGGAGAGGGCAGGTAGGCAAATGAAACTATAATCAAACACCATCATGATTAGCAAATAGCTTTAGATTTAGAAATTTTATTTTGAAAAATGACAACCAAAAGTTGCCAAATGTTAATTTCCAGAGGATCAGTTCTAGACTCACGGATTTAAATCACTGCAAACTTGGTACTCAGCATTTTAGCAGATAAATACTTTGCACTATAATGTGTGCCTCTAAGAAATTATCCCAACACTGTAAAGTGTGCCCTGATTCTGAATGCTGTATTTCAAAATGTTAATTTTATTCTAAATGTTTTTGTTTAATGAATCCTTAAAAGGGTGATAAATTGCATAGCTTAACTATAAGCATATTTGAGGTGACTACCAGAATTGATGAAACTTTAAATTTTATTTTTAACAGCTGTTTTTCTGAGACTTCCTAGAAGTGCTATGATTTTTCAGTGTGTGTTGTTTCACAATAGGCATAAATGTTTTAGAATGTATTCCAGGCTGATAACGCAACATTAAAAAAACCCACCACTAAGCTAAGAAGGAATAAGGGTTTTTTTAGTAGGTAACGGTCTGACTTCTGGAACAGCACAGAGCAAATAGTGGGGGTGTTGGGTATAGTAATCTTCAGCATCGTCCTCCATGCTTTTTTACAAATTTAACTCCCTTTAGAAGTGAGGTTACGTCTCTAAATATTGACGTTTTGGCGATAGTGACTTCTGTCTGTTCAATTCCCTTTTCTTGTAACAGAAGACTAGATTGTGATATTCTTAGGCATGATTGGTAGAAGCTTAGTGCACATCTAGTCTTATCGAAATGACTGACTACTCCTCACTGAGAGTAAAAATAGCATAATCTGGTCCATTTTAGGCACAGCTAAAGTTTTTACCTTCTTGAAAGTTTGTTTATTAATGAGTAGAGCTGTTCTCCAGTATTGAATGGGAAATATCACAAACTATTAACATTATACAACTCTGCTGCTTCTACTAGAAAGATAAGATTTTAATTTAGATATAAGATGCATTTGTCAATTCAAGAAAACTTTAGCCTAGAAAAATAAGCAACTTTTGTGTATTATTTAATAAAGTGCTTTCTAATGTGCATGATATAGGTTTGAGTTAATGATTGTTTGGAAAATATATGTGGATGAACATGGGAGAGTGACACCTGTCCTGGATCTTCTGCCTAGAATACCAATGCAAGGTAATATCACTGTTCTATTTTGTATACGTTTTCTCTATCAGTGACTTTAAACAGTTTGTGTCCTGATTTTATGGACTCGGCTCAAATTGCAGATCATGTTACAGCATGTCCTACTTTGCTCATGCTCTGATGTGTGGCTGATGTAGCAGAACCTATTCTGACTGGTGCTTTGTATGGCTGCAGACATGAAAGAGCTGGTGTTTCATTAGGAATGTTTTTGAAACTGACACACTGGTCTACCAACCCAATGTACAACGGTTCCCTGTTCAAATGTGCTTGGTATGTAATGGTAATCATTTTTTAAAGTAATAACAGCTCAGGGCAAGAACTACTTTTGTTAAACTAAAGTCTGGACATTTCAGAGCCTGATCCCTTTAAAAAACAAAAGTTCTTCTCAAGCTCATTGAAGCAAGCTTTTTGGCAGTTCATCTAGCTTGCTATGCTGCTTTACCTTCCCCAACAATAACTAAAGCTTTTAAATTAGTTTTGCTCTATCTCCTCCCAAATTTCAGGTTAAAATAAAATGTTTAGTAAAATGTATGATCCACTGACAAGTTTAGCGGCATTATTGTATATTGCAGGGCATGGTAAAAATGGCAGTCAGCAAACAGCTGCTCACTATTCTCCCTGCTACCCATTTTATGGGCCACTGGAGTGTGTCATTGAAAACATAATAATTTCTTTGTGTTTATAAACTAAACTGGCTTTAACTGTTAGTCAATTTGAAAGTATGAGCCATGTAGAATTGAGGTAGAGGAGGAAGTACTGTGTAACATGTTACAGTGACAGCATAAATAAATACATGTCTGAGTGCTTAATAGACTCTTATCCCTAGGAAGGGTTGTGTTAGAGCCTCAAGAAACAGGTCTCCTCTTCTAAAGTAGATAGAAGCTAGTGAGTGCAGCTGAAATCTGTTTGTGATGGCAGCAAAGTTGTTCGAGGAAAGGTTCGCAGTAATCCTGAAACCGCAATCATGCTGTGTGTGGGGGGGGTGTATATAGAAAGCTTGAAGTGCGTGCTGCAGCTTCCCCAGGCAATGCTTATTAACACAACCGTGAAAATTAATTTGTCTTATTTCATACTGATGAAGCATTCAACTATGACACTTTACTGCAAAGCAAGAAGCTTAGAATCCCTTGATTTTATCCTTTTCCTTGTAAGGAAAATATTTATCAAAAGCATTTATAGTTTACATTCAACTGCAGTTCTAAAGTGAGAATAAACAGCCAGTTTCCCTAAACAGGGAGGCAAATTACTGCATACCAAATTATTCCAAGATTAATCTTGATAGGTAGATTAGTTTAACATAGAGAAAGCAAATGCTTCACCTCCTTAATCATATGAATAAGTGGCAGAGCATGGAACTTACCTTTTCCTAACTAGAGCTGCTTAGCAAAGGTGTTAAATTTGTTTTATGTACTGCTCTAATCCCAGTCACTTTTTTCTGAAAAGCACATGGAGCACTTGAGCCCAGTACTGTGGTCTTAACTAGTTTTTATTACCTGATACACTTTTGTAGTTAGGACTTAAATGTATTTAATCTTTTCATTTTTCTTGCAGCCCTGGAGGATAAGGGAGCTGTTGAAAATGGACCTAAGTGCTTCAGAAATATGCTCCTTTTGCTGGGAATTGAGGCCTCCATTGAAAGTCTGATCAAATCAGTTGGCATGGAGAAATGAATACCACTTATTTACAACAGGTAGAAATTTGAAAAGTCTTTTAATTAGGATATTGAGTTATGCAGTCTATAATTTTACTGAATATAAACATTAAGTTATTTTCCATTTAGAAACCATACCCATAAAACATGCTATCTGTACAATTATGGCACGTTATATATAAATTGTCATGACATGAAAAATAAATACAGCCATTTAAATACAAAAATGCCAAATAAAATAGTTAGAGTGAATTTCATTATAAATTTTACTTTCTGAATTATTAATGTACCAGAGTGGTTCTTCTGTCCTTAACGTTTTCTTGAATTTGACAGCATATGTTCCTGTAACACGTTCAAGTCAATAAAAAGTGGAAGTTTTATTTCACAGCTCTATGCTAAAGTACAGTGATTTTATAACAGAGAATGGGGACATTGAGAGAACAGAATAAAGTTGTATTTAAATATTCCTTCTACTCATTTAAGATAGAAGTACAGGATGAAATGACCAATACAGCCAAATAAAAATTTAAGTTTGTGAAGAACAGTCAGGTGGTTAGAAATCAATTTTGTGACTGGTAGTAAAACAGTACAGCTGCTGCTTCTGTAATGTGGATGTAGAATAGACATTATTACTTTCACAAAGCATATTAATAACTGTTTATCATGGTTTCTGGTTTTGTTCCAAAGCACCAAAAGCTTATACCATCATTGAGAAGTTACTGGTGGCAGAAGTAACCTAGCAATTCTGATAGTCCAGGAATATTGTTAACTTGATACATGTTGCATTCCATGAACAAAGAGGAAGAGTTTTCAAAATATTTCTTGCAACCTCATTATGCCCGTCAGCTATTTTAGCATTAGTTCACTTGTAAACTTCTAACATTTCTCAAAAGGGCAAAACATAGTGGTGGTGGGGTGTTTGGGAAACAGTCAATTTTGCATTGGCTCTTTAAAAGTATTGCAATAGCCAGATTCCATATAGTTAAGTTACCTTTTCATTTTACTTTTGGAGGCTTTAAACATGGGGAAAACCATGGTAGTCAAGCTCAAAATTAAATCCATAGTACCTTAAAAATGGTATACTTGCATACACGTTGGGAGTAACTATTCTTCTGGGCTCAGGAGGCCAAAAGGATTATAATTTATGTAAACTTAGAACTCTCTGACTAAGTAGTTTCAATGAAGAGTTCTTCTGAAATTCAAGTGCAAATGTATGCACACCCAACTACTATGTGGGGTACATTTTGATGGAACAAGCAGTGTACAGAGCTTTACATTTCCACATAAACCAGGGTAAGGTTGGTTGATCCTGGATTAGACCTGCCTGTTTTAAAACAGTATGATGTTTTCTGGTAATGACTTACAAGCCGCCACCATCTATTTTTTCACTCAAATATATCTCCTGTTCTGTTCTGGCAAGGAATAACTGACATGAAGCAGCCAAATTAATTTGGGCAGCTTTATTCAGTTTTCCTACCCCCACAGAACAAGCATGTAGCTGAGCAGCAGTAGGAATTAAATGTTGAGGGACTACAGTTTGTGAATTTGTTCTTATTTTTCAACCATAGAAAAGGTTGGTTTGGGGTTCTGCTTCTAAGCAGGCAGCATTAAATACATCCATTTCACTACTGATTCAATCTTGTTTCCTTGTGCCACTCAATTAGTTCCTCTTTAAAATACATAGTATAGCAAACTGTAATTAGATGCTGCCTGCATGTAAATAGTAACTGAATTACAGTGTGTACAGACACTTCCAATTACAGTATAAACGTGATCATAAGTTTTTTTTTTTTTTCCTGCTGCAGATAACTCTTCCTTATTTTAGCTAAAAACTAAGAGTCCCTTTGAATTATATGTGACACTTTTTAATGCTCTCCTCCCAGGGTGGCATTATTACAACACTGCAGCCAGCCACACAGCATCATCCACTAGGTCAGACTGCTGTGGATATAACAAATCTAATCTAAAGCGCAAACTGCAGCCCAGAAAAGCACATTACTAAGTGGGGGTAGGTTTAGCAGATCAAGGTAACATGGTTCACTTGTAAGTGTTAAGCAATATGGCAGTATAAATAAGTTTCCATTAGGACTATCACCACTCTAGGCCCACCTGTCAAATGGGCAAGGGTTTCACAGAATTGTACATTGGGTCCTGCCAATGAACATGGCTAAGTTTTTTATGAAAGCTAATACTCTGAAGAAGGTCAAATAAAATACAATGATCCAAAGGGTACTAGGTTCAAGCTCCCCCTATAAATCTACTGTACTACTTTATAAGGAAAGGCAAGTCTTAAGATGACCTCCATATTTTTAAACTTATTACCAGTACGTACATACGGTATACAGATAGCAGCATTTCAATGTGGGCTTGAATATCATCTCCTTATACATTCTTAGGGTATGACAGCACCAGAGAAATGTAAAGAAAGCTTTTCAACAGCTAAAAACTTGTTTGTTATACCAGAATACCCACATTTTTAATATATATTTTCATTCCCATGTTTTAGATCTCCTTGAAACGATTTCACTTTTAAACTTTGCAAGAATCACAGAAGAGCATCTCATCCCCAGCTTGGCAGATTTTGTTTAACCTGTTACCACGCAAACTCAAGCCACTGTTAAATGTTGGTACAAAGTTAATTGACACCCACCATCAAAGAAAAGTCACACCCTATAATTACAATGAACTTTACAGGATAAAGCTCAGCTACCATCTGTCAACTGTTTCCTCAAGAAAATGTCATTGCAGTCTTAACCTGATTTCGCTTCAAGAACAAGCTGCTATTTAATGCATAAGAAGTTGAGAAGCCTCTAATTTAAGTCCAAAATTATATGGACAAAAATTGAATACACAATTCCTAGAGCTCAATTTGAATTAGGAAAGAGCTAGTGCCTGATTCATTAAGTTTGTAGATCTAGCACTGTCCTTCAATAGCAGCACATCATATGTGGAAACAAGGACCAGTGGGTCAAAGACTGATATGTTCAGCTAGCACAATTAAAAATCAAGGCTGCTTCCCTAAATTCCTAACCCTTACCCCTTATTTTGTGAATTTCTACTTACAGTTGTACAAATTGTTACAAAAAGCTTTGGAAGCAGAGTCTGGAGTTCTCCATCTCACTCACTAATGCTTAAAAGAGACGTGCTAACATGAGAGTTCCACCTAGCCAGCACCAAAGAGCAATTATACAATTCAGTAGTGTATTTTGTTTTTTAAACATTACATGGACAGCAATTTATTTTGAACTAAGTTTAATTAGTGCATTTTTAATGTGCTCAGTGCAGCTTAATTTTAAATGTGCTTTTTATCAATGCAAGGGGTTGGTTGGTTGTTTTAAATAGATCTGAGTATTAAAATGCGCAAGGTGCAAGGCCCCCCTGTAATTCTCATGTTAGGGATCAGGCTTTCTGCATTAGTGCAATGTTTCTGGAAATTCCTAACTCTGTACAGAAGAAAAAATGAAAATTAATCCAGAACAATTCATTCTGTGCTTCCACATAGTAGTCATTCAATTTTAAGAACACGGACTTAAACCTCAAGTTGATCTGTAATGTCATTGTAGGGTATGTGTCACACATCTGTTCTGTAATAGTGAATACATTCCTTCAGCTTAAGTTTATATAGTGAAAGGGGTTTTTTTTAGTGCTATGCCACATCTTTGACAGGCATACCCACAAGCAAAAACATTCACAGCTGAAAAATGCACTGAACACAATAGAAAATCAATGTAACTACATTTCATTAACCCTTCACTTTCAAACATAACCTTAAGGAAACAGTTACACTTTATGGAGAACTAATGTGCAGTCTTCATTCTCCTTGAAGAGATTTGACATCACTGGATCATCTTTGGCCTGTACATTCTTCAAATAATAGTTTACTATCTTGCCATCCAGTTTGTACTGATGTGGAATGCTTTCATATGGCTTAAGATCTAGGTCCAGAACAGAGACTGAAAAGGTGAATCTGGATTTGGATGCCAGAACCACAGGCCTTTGATCAGAGCTGAAAAAGAAGATCAATGGAATTTTGCAAGACAGTCTGTTAAAGCAAACAATTACACTCTTCATGGAAACTCTGATGCACTATCACAAATAACCCTGCTTTACATGTAAAGATGACATGCAGTATGTTGCCAGCATCTCCATATTTATTAGGCAACATAATCCAGAAAACTGACTTCATCTGATGTAGCTTTTAAAAGCAGTTTACAGCTTTTCCAGTCCAAAATGATGTGGGAACAAGAATGAATAAACAATTTATTTACAGATGCCAATACTTTTCCTGTTAGTTGCCACATCTCCCTAAACTGCTCTACCAGTAGCACTTAGGTGAATTAATCTCAACTGGTGATTTGGCAATAGATCTACTTGTATAAATGAAAAGTTTGTCATAAGTACTGTAATGAATTTCTACAGCTAGAACCAACCATCACCCACATGAACATAATAGTAGGTAAGTGGTGTTAGTGCCACTTCACAAATGACCTTTTTATATACTAAACTGAAGTAATAGCCTCTTCTTCCTCTGTATGAAACTTACTTTGTTCAACTTATTGTCCTGACCTGAGTGAATAAAACTGCCTTCTGCCTATTAAAACTAGCAATCAGGTATTATGAACAATAGGTGTCCTACTGACAGACATAAGCTATGGCAGTCCAACTCCCTGTAGTGATCTACAAAATCTAAGTAAAAGGTTTTGATGGGAGAATTCTCATTTTCTCAACAATGAGACAAGTATTATAGGTTAGAGAACAGAGATTAGTTTTTCCTCCAAAACAGCACACATCCATGTGGAAAATGAGCTTTTGACATCACTGAGATGACAACTATGATTGTGTTGACAAAGAAGTCAACATGGATACTAAGTCACTGAAGCTGTGTAATTGCAACAAAAGCTTCACCTTTTGATGTATGACCAGTTTTGACAGAATGAGAGCCGAATATGAAGTAGCTGGACTTCAGGGCAGACACTTAAAATGGCTAAGTTAGTTCTATCTACTTTCCTGCATACCTCAAATCAGAGGACAAGGATAGCCACTACCAAGAATGTCTTCCATCCAATACTAATAATAAGAAACTGAATAAATCCTAATACCTAGATGGGGATCAAAAGATATGCCAAGATAAAAAAAAAAATGAGTTAATAAATCTTTTACCACAGTGACTGAGATGATTCATTTTTGTTTATCCTTAATCATCGTCAACAGATTTCAGACTCCAAACTAAGAGTCTATCTTCATCGCAAAGTTAGCTCAAGTTATAACTCGAGAGTTACTCTTAAACTGATGCATGCCTACACAAAAATCTCTAGCTCAGATTAGGTAGCCTGTGAAAAAGTGGGTTGAAGCTTAAGTGATGCTGATACTTGAGCTAATAATGCAGTGGGAATGCAACAGTTCAAGTTACAACTCATCAGCAATTAATCTAATCACTCTGTGCAATTCCAATCTTGTTTTTCTGTGTGGTAGCATTCACTTGAGTGCTAGAGTGCTAAGTGTTCCAGTGAAATCAAGCTGTAAGTAGTTTGTGTTTAAAAAAAAAAGGTTGAGCCTGCTGCCCTAAATATTTTAAGCAGAAACAACATGTTTGACCCAACAGTGAAACACCCTAAAGACTGACTCAAGTCTACTACAGAAAGTGTTTATTTTGGCTGTCTGAATGAACTGTCTTTCATAATCCCTTACCATTCATCCTGTAGACAAGGTGAAAGGGAAATCATGATGGAGCAGTCCTTAGCTGTCATTGCTACTCTGTACTGTTGAACCTACATACAAGGTAAAAATAGGATGAGTTATCTCCATAATAAGAGCATTTGTACAAGTATTTCTGGACTCAGTCACAGATACAAAGCCACAGCACATTATTTAAGCATGCACAATGAAAATGTTAAGTAATAATCACTTGACGAAATTATATTGATATAATTACATAAAGAAGTCTGAGGAGCATTCACTGTAGCATTGTTACAAATGGTTAACTTCACATAGATTTCTTTCAATGAGTACATATTTATTCTACAGTATCAGGAAGCCTGCTTTAAAAACACTTTCTTCCACGAATATGAAATAGTATATTTAAATAAACAGCTATCTGATTTAAAAAGGAGTAAGGAATTTGTGAGTAGTTAGCTCCTTTGTTTAGTTAAAAAATGGTAGTATGATTTTCGAAAGTGATGAGCACTGACAAGTCCCATTGACTTCAATGGGAATTTTAACTGTTCAGCATCTGACTGGATTCTCTCTCTCATTGATTGCTACAGTATACATAGGCTTGGAAACATTAGATTATTAGTAAATGTCATTTTCACTGTAAACACACAAACAAAAATAGTTTCAACAATAATTGAAATTTACAGATAAGCAAAGGAAGAAAAACGCTGCTTGAGAAATCAGTTTGAATTAAGGTTATTTACTTCCTTGACTTTCATGGACATGTGATGTTGACCATTTGTTCTAATGGTTATAAATCTAACTTTTTGAAAGGCATTTTCTGTCATTAAGTGTCTGACGTCCCCATAATTTCATACAACTGAAAATTTTGCTTTAAAAAGATGCTTGAAAACAATCAAAATTATCCATCAAAATTTTAAAAAATAGAAATCAAATTCTGCCAACCCTAAGTATATACTAGATACTTTATTCTGTCAGATTCCATAAAGTAAGCTTTAGCTCCCATGTTGAAGAAAGGTACCTTTGTCAATGCAAATGTTTCAGTTCCATCGTCTTCAGTTGAAAGATCTAGAAGTTTCTCATAAAATGCTTCATTGTAAGGTCCATCTATCTGTAATGTACTTCTAATAAGTACAAAAAAATCAGGAAAAAAGTTTTACTGATCCAGTTCCAATCTTTACGGCCCAAACCTTTCTAAAAGCTATTTTCAGCTGAGGGTATATCGACACTAAAAGTAAAACAGCATTATGCTGGGAAAGAATTATTATATTGTAAAAATGGAGAAACAGGGGCTTCCAGCATGGGCATTTTTATTAGAAGATTTGTTACATCGAATACTTCAATCCCTATGAAACTGAAGCCACAAATGCACGAGTTGGCTAATATGTAACATGAAGCTGGGAAAGAGTTTTTAGTTTAGTGCTAATGCACAGCAGCTAGAAAGGATATATACAGGTCAGAATATAAAGGGAATGCTTAATCTATACACATACATCACAAAACATGTAAGATGGAATTTATGTTGCCTGCCTTGTAAAGAAAGCCAAAATCCAAAGTATAGTGTTATGTTGCCAACTATTTATTAGTAGGATTCAATATTAAGATTATTCACTGTACATGTAATATTTCAGTTACAAATGAAAATGTTGATTTCAACACATCAGAAGCTGCTCAGAGAGTAAACAGAACTTTTTGCAAATGAAGCTCTAGTACCCTCTTGTGGTTAGTGTCTAAATTACACAAGGAAGTTGTATTTTAAAAAATACAAAGGACAATACAAAAAGACCTTCTTTATAGAGTGATGTTTTACTATAAAATATAAACTGAACGTGGTTTTCCATGTAAAGTAAGTCATTTAATTCTCAGTGCTTAGGATAGGATACAAACTGCTATATGGGTCACCATTTTATGATGGCAATCAGCTAAATTGTCATAGAACTATTGATCTTGGATTTCTACAGCCTAAACTAGTAGAGTATTTCATCACCTTCTCTATTTAACAGAGTCTTACTAAAATAATTTCATGTCAGGGCTACACCCCATACATTTCCTCTTCCATTTCACAGCAAGTAGTAGTGATGCAAACACAGCAGATTCTCACCTTTAAAAGCACTACATAGAGCAACTGAACACTGAGCATATCTTTATGTACCACCTGCAGGGTGTTCAGATGGGAACAGGGGAATTAAGAATTTACTTGGCCATTTCATTTCTTCACTGGTTACCATCTGTAATGGACCATTGCTCTTCCATTAGACTGATGGGCAGCAGAACCTATCGCTACCTAGTCTTTTGCATGTTCTGTCTGGGTTCTTGCTTTCCTCTTCAAAGGAAACCAACTTCAGATAGGAAATATTAGACACTCAGATCAACTATTCTTGGCTAAACAATACGGAGGGACTCATTATTGCAAGGCTGCCAGCTTGTTCACCTTGACAACCACTGGAAAGAACTTAACAGAGGAATTGCCTTACTGCATCATACGCCACCTTGTCTAGCATCCTGTACTGACCAGCACCAGACACGTCAGAGGAAAGTTTAAGAAATCCACACACACAGACAGATCTAGGATAAAACTCATCCTACTTGTCTCATCCTAAAAAACAGGGTTACTTACCAGTAACTGTTGTTCTTCGAGATGTGTTGCTCATGTCCATTCCAATATAGGTGTGTGCATGCCACAGTGCACGGTTCCCAGAACGTTTTTCTCCTTAACAGACCCCATAGGGCCAGCACTAGTGCCCCCTGGAGTGCCACGCCCATGCCGCAGCACAAGGCACTGCCAGCTCTACGCCCCCTCAGTCCCTTCTTTCTCCCAACTCCGACAGCGGGGACGGAGAGTGGGTGTGGAATGGACATGAGCAACACATCTCGAAGAACAACAGTTATTGGTAAGTAACCCTGTTTTCTATCTTCGAGTGATTGCTCATATCCATTCCAATATAGGTGATTAAATAGCCATACTTCGGAGGTGGGTAGGAGTTACCAGTGAGCTGCTCTCAGCACGGCTCTGCCGAATCCTATGTCCTCTCTCGCCTGCTGAATGATGGTGTAGTGAGACGTGAAGGTATGCACTGACAACTAGGCGGCTGCTTTGCAGATGTCCTGCAGGGGCACTCTCTCCAGAAAAGTCGCAGACGAGGCCTTAGCTCTGGGTGAATGCACTGTGATGACACCTGGCAGCAGCACATTCGCTTGCTCATAGCAGCACTTGATGCAGGATGTGCTAGGTGGAGACCGGTGATGCTTTCATCCGGTCCCCCCCGCGGCGAGGCGCTGCGCCGATTTCTGGAACAGCCGTGTCTTCGATGTAGCAGGCCAGGGCTCGTCTTATGTCTAGTGAGTGCCATCTCCGCTCCTCCCCCAAACCATGCAGTTTGGGAAAAACGCAGGGAGAGATCAATCGTGGTTACAATGAGATTGGGAAACCAACCCAGGCTGGGAAGCCGGGCGTGGCATCTTATCCGTATAGAATAGTGTATAAGGGGGCTCTGAGGTCAAGGCCCTAAGTTTGGAGACCCCACAAGCTGAGGTAATGGCCGCCCGGAAGGCTACCGTCCACGAAGCACGGCAGAGGGCATGAAGCCATGGGTTCCAAGGGGGAGGGCTCTGAGTCTCGAGAGGACCAGGTTGATATCCTAGGGAGGCACCGGGTTGCAGACCCGGGGATACCGCCTCTCCACCCCCTAAAGCACCCTGACCAACAAGGGATGGGAAAACAGGGATCTCCCCGCTAGCAGGTGATGGAAGGCCAAAATAGCTGCCAAGTGGACCGTCAACTAGGCCAGCACCAGATCCCGGAGTACTCCAGGGGCGCCTGTGGAGGCAAGAGGCTGGCGGAATGCCCCGGGACTCCACCCAAGAGGTAAACCATGACCACTTAGCCTGAAACACGACCTGTGTAGAAGGATCCCTGCTGCCCAGCAGGAGTTGTGGGACCTGCACCGAGCAGGCCCCTCTACCTCCGTCAGCCACAGAGCATCCAGGCCGTGAGCTGCAGGGAATCCAGGACTGGGTGCAACAGATGACTGTGGTCCTGGGAGAGACGGTCATGCCACCTTGGGAGCCCCATGGGCAGGGCGAACGAAAGGTCCAGCAGCATGCTGAGCCAGCGCTGGCTCGGTCAGGCCTGAGCAATGAATATGACATCCACCCTGCCCGTTAATGTTCAGTAAGTGGAGTGGGCAGGAACGCGAACCTGAGGGTCTGCGTCCCATTACCGAGGAACGTATCGGAAACCAACCCAGTCTCATGACCCCGGCGCAAGCCGAGCCTTGACACTGCGGATTCCAAACCGACACAAACAGATCCAGTTGGAGGACACCCCACTCCTGGAGGATCGCAGTCACTACCCCTGATTGCAGCGACCAATCAGTCATGGTGGAGTAGAAACGACCTGTTGAAGCGATCCGCCTCGTCGCTCCTCACCCCTGTGAGGTGAGAGGCAGTCATGCCTCACGGCAAAGCCCCACGGACGGGTAGCTTCCTCGCAGAGAGCGGAGGAGCATGCCCCTCCCTGCCTCTATGTAAAAATGGGTGCGGTTGTCTGGCAGCGCCTGCACCACTCTGCACGCTAGGCAAATGGCGCTGAGCTCCTCCACGGTGACCTGCCAGCACCTCTCCTCCCCCGAGCAGAGCCCCCGAGTGCTCAGGTTGGCACTGATGTGGGCTCCCATCCCACATACGAGCTGTCGGAGATTAAGGTGACTGACAGGACCAGTTCTGTGAATGGAACGCCCTTCCCTACTGCCCTGGGGAACGTCCACCAGTCTAGGGAGGCTAAGGCGGGTGGGGGAACTGGACCACCCAATTCAGTGGGTGTCTGCTCAGCATGTATACCGAGGCCAACCATGCCCAAAGCGGCCTGTGCCTCAGGCGAGCTAGCCTCACTTTGCACATGCAGGACGCCATGTGGCCTAACAGCAGTAGGCAGTGCCTGGCTGTTGTCGTGGGGCCTCGGTGCAGCTGGGAGATGATAGAGACCATCATCCCAAAATGTGGCTGAGGCAGGAAGTCTCTGGCCTGGGAAGTGTCCAGGGTGGCCCCCATGAATTCTATGCGTTGCACTGGGGTTAGTGTGGACTCCTGCTCGTTATGAGCAGTCCCGGCCTGCTGCACGTGGAGCAAGGGAGGGTCACTCTCTCCTGCACTTGGAACCTGGACCTGCCCCTGACCAGCCAATCGTCCAGGTAAGGGAAGATTTACACCCCTTACGCCTCAGGCGGGCTGCCATTACTGCCATGCGTTTGGTGAACACCCTTGGAGCCGAAGGTAGGCCAAAGGGCAGGCTGTAAATGGTAGTGAGAGCCAGCCACTGTGAAGCGGAGGAAGCGCCTGTGGCTCCGGAGGATGGATCCATGAAAATATGCGTCCGTGTAGGACAAGGGCAGCATACTAGTCTCCCGGATCCAGGCAGGGATTATGGAGGCTAGGGAGACTATGCGAAACCTGAGTCTTCGATATATTTGTTCAGAGGATGCAGGCCTAGTACAGGACTCAGACCCTTGGGGGAGCCCCTTCAGGATAGAAGAGCCTTAACCCGTTCAGGGCGGGGCGGGGCGGGTCAGGAGAGCAGTAGGGGCGCTACCCTCGGGCGCACCATCGCACTCTCTCCTACGACTGCCTGACCCCCTGGGGGGCATGCACAGGCCCAGGGAGCGAAGCGTGGCCCTGGAGACCTTCGGCTGTGCAGTTTCACATCGGTCCGGTTGAAGAAGAGGGCCGACCTATGAAAGGGAAGGTGCTGGATTGATTGCTGCACTCCTGGACAGGACTGAGGGTAGCAGCCATGAGTACTTCCTCATAGAACTGGCAGAGGCTATGGCCCTGCCTGCCACAGCAGCAGGGTCACTGGACATTAGGAGTGCTGCCCTATCCACCATGATTCTTCCATGCAGGATGGTGGAATCCAGCCTCAAGGTAGAGGCCCCCCTCTTGAGCGGCTCCTCATGCACCCTGAAATCTTCCAGTGGCGCTATGTGATCCCTGGAGACTGCTTCGTCCAGGGAGGAGGAAGAGGACTGCTGAGGCAGGTCTTGCCGGTGCTCCCCTTGCCGAAGGGATGCACCCGTAGCAGGTCCCTCCACGGGGTCAGACTCCTTGGCTAAGGAGCGGTGTTTATGGCGCTTAGACTGTGCCAGGGCACAGACAGTACCCCTGCTAGCAGAGTGGATTGGGGCCCTGGTCCCATCTGGGTGTTTCATAGGGCCCAATAAGGTCCTTGACCCCAGGGCCCAGCTGGGGCTGACTGTGCCACCTGCTTGGACGCCTTATGGGGGTGTCGGCTGTCCCAGCTCCACTACCGCCGGAGTCTTGGTGCCACGTGGAACTCTGGCACCGCCAGGAGCTGCAGGTTCGGGAGAGCTCCGGCACCGCGTGGAGCCTCGGTACTGAGGGAAGGAGCCTTGGCACCCGGGACTTGCAGCACCGCCAATCTGCTGGGGGAGCATCCTCACTCTACCCCCGGTGGCCGTCTGGCGGGAGATCTTTCTCCCCGGACTGGGGATCTCCACCGCCCTTCGGGGGACCCCACATGGCTTTGCCCCGGGAACCCGGCCCCTTCTCCCTCGGGGGGGGTGGGGGCATAGCCTGGCCAACCAGGCTCTTACCGCCTGAAACCTCCGCATTGGCAGGGGCACTCTCCCACTCCCAGGAGTAGGGGGTGGCTCCCTGCTCAGATGCGTCCCTGTACTCGACCCTGCCCGTACCCACGGTGCAGGGGAGTGCTGCGCTCCACGCGCTCACCTTGCCGTCGGCTCCGTGCCAAGTCGAATCCGGTGCTGACGGTCCCGGGATCCTGGCCCCTTCACCCTCAGCGGAGGGGGGACAGAGGTGGCATAGGCCAGCCAACAAGGCTCATGCCGCCAGCCTCCACGTTGGCAGGGGCACTCTCCCACTCCAAAGAGTTGGGTGGATCCCTGCTCAGAGATGCAGACCTGGAGGGGACTCGACAGGTCGTGGCTGGTGCATCTCTGTCCTCAACCCTGCCCGTACCCAAGGCGCAGGGGAGTGTCCGCGCTCCATGCGCTCTCCTCGTTGTCGGCACCAGGGATGCTGCTCAGTGCACTCCGCACCGAGGGGGAGCAGGTCGACCCGGACACAGAGTGGAGCGCTGTAGTAGGAGCAAGGCCATCACAGGCGGAAAGAAGAGACTGAGGGGGCATAGGGCCGGCAGTGCCTCGTGCTGCAGCATGGGTGCGGCACTCCAGGGGGCACCAGTGCCAGCCCTACGGGGTCTGGTAAGGGGAAAAATGTTCCGGGAACCATGCACACACCTATATTGGAATGGATATGAGCAATCACTCAAAGATAGAACCTAACAGTTATAATAGTGCATTAAAATTTTAATGCACTATGTTTCAAATCCCTGTCAAAATTTTAAAAATAACTACTTTGGATACCCATCCGAGTTGTCAAATCCTTCTTTACGCACTAAATTCTTGGTGCTAAGGACATCCTGTGATGAATTCAACAGCCTAATTTCATATCCTCTGAAAGAATTATTCCTTTTATCACATGATTTACTGCCAAAAAGTGCTCAGGTAAACAAGGAAAAAGGGGGAGGCACACTACTGCAAACTAGATTTAGTCCCCAGAAGACAGCTGATTTCTTAACTTTGAATGAACTAGTTGAAGAAACTAAAAAGAAAGAAAATATTCTCTTTCCACCTGTAGAAGAGGCTACTGCCATCAAAGATGGTTTAGCACTTCAACTTACCCGCCCTCCAGTTGCTTAGCCAGTGACTGCCATCAGTTCAGTGGTTTGACTTCTTTAAAACTTGGCAGCAAATTGCTCAATATTTTTTGTGTTTAATTTAAATTTTAATAGATTACAACCATCATAGACCTTAATATAGGTTCTTAATTTCAAATTTAATTTTAAATAATTTTGAAATACATATTTAATTTAAAAATTGATTTAAATAAAAAAAAATTGTAATTAATTTTTTTTAACCCACCCTGCATCCATCTATGGGGTTTTCCAAAACAATTGGCTTTTAGGATTCCACTAGTAAGCAGTGGGTTCCAACTACCTTTCTCTGAACTTTTCCCCAAATGGCCCTGGAGAAACTGTACTCTTACAGCTCTGAATTGGGCCTCAGCTAATCTCTCCTGGAAGAAATCTGGATGGGAAGATGGTCACATCAACCAGAAAACTGCCCCCAAATTAGATGAACTTCCGCTCTATCTGCTGTGTTACATCAAAGGTCAAGCTAGAAGTTCAATATCTAGACACTAATATGGAAAGTGTGCAGGTCAGGGCAACTTAATAGCTCTCTAGCTATCAAAAATGATTCAGAATCAGCAGGAGTTAGAACAGATTTTGTACAGAGATGTATAGTGCCTACACACCTGGCCAGCCTGGGGAAATTATTAAGCTGTGTCTTTTTGTATAAACATCTCAGAGGGAGGCACAATAAAATAATCTGTCCCACAGGATCAAGGAAGCCACTAACACTGAAGGAGGACGGCCATATGGTTAGAGCAACAGAGAAGGAACCAGGAAACCTGGGTTCTATTTGGGCAAATTACTTTAACCTCTGTCCTTCAGTTTCACCATTTGGGGATACTACTTCCCTACCTCACAGGAATCTGAGAAGCTAAATACATTAAGGTTTGAGACACTCAGATACTACTTTGTTACAGCCACAGTATAATGAAAGATTACAAAAAACTTCAAGCGCCTCACCTCAATAAAGATGAAATCCATCTAAACTGTTAAATCTGTGCTGTGATTTGGAGTTCATTTGAGAGAGAAACAAGAGGAATTTTGCTTTAATCCCAAACCAAGGAGATGTTATCTCCAGCTTTTGAGGAAACATAGCGAGTTTAATAGCCCCCCCAACCAAGCTGCCTCTTCAGAGCTAAGTAACCAGTATTCTGAACTAGTCAGGGAGCAGATGTTACAAGCATATGTCATTGGAGAGAGACCCTGGGCAAGCAGCAGAACAAAGACTTCAGTATGCCAGGAACTGCTGAGCCTACACACTACACAGGAGATAGGGAAGGCAGCGTAGAGACCCAAGTTCCTAAATATTGAGACAGTGGCAGATGATGCCATCACTCTCTGATGTACTGTGTCTAATCTTGTTGCCTCTCTAGAAAAGGCAGCTGAGACTAAAAAAGTCCATGAAAATGGTCATAGTATGGTGGGGCTTGCAAGGGACAAGAGATTGTGAAAACTAGCTTTATTTGGCCCAAAAAAGGAGAGGAATTAGAGGAAACTTGATTGAGGCGCATGAAAATCATAGTGAAAATTTTCAGCACCTCTAATACCCAGTCCCATATCAGAATAAAGGGATGAGTTGTGAAAAGGGCAGTGTGATTAGAAAAAAAGGAAGTACTATTTCATGTATTGTAGTTCCGCTGTGAAGTTCAATGTCAGATGTAAATACTACAGCTGATTTTTTAAAAATTGAACTGAACATTTTAATAGTCACTAACATTTGCAACTTTAAAAGGCCAGATATGAAGCTAATACATTTCACCTATAGCGTCATGTCTGGGTCACCTCCAGAGGCATGATGCTATACTGTGAATTAATGGTCCCATCCATTCTGCCAAGTTTTATGATACCCTGAGTTTATATTGAAGCCAGAATACAAATTTCCACAAACACACACTTTCCAGAGTCTACAATGCAAGTTACCTTGTTACACCTGCCTGAGCGGAGTACAGAACTCAGCATGGAAATCTTACCTCTCCTCAGGAAACTCTTCTAAGTACTGTTCAACTCTATTGTACAAAGGATAAAGTCCTTCAATATCCAGCATGTCCAGCATCTGAGCCTGAAGGGTTTTATAAAGAAGACAGCCCTTTGGTAAGCCAGAACTGTCCATTTTATTTTTACCTAGAAGAAAAAATATTTTTAAATAAAGAAGTTTGAAAAAGAATAACTATTTTTATATAATAGACCCAACTAGACCCCAGCTTGATCAGTTGAAAGAAAAGCTACTGGCTGATTTTTAGACTTAAAATAGTAAGAGCTGGGCATTCAACGTTTCACATTTTGAACCTAATATTGCATAAAACACTAGTGTTTGACTCTCCAGTGCAGTTTACCAGATGGAATCAGATTTTCTTTCTTGCATGACAAAATGCTCAAAGAAAAAAAAAAAAGACAAAAAAATCCCTCACACATTTTCATGCTCTGTCCTACATTACTGGAGATATTCAAAGCTGTAGGAGGCAGTTCAGCATGCATCTGCCCTTTGTGCCTTTGAAAGCATCCCTCAGATGAGTCAGACTCCGATTAATAGATAATCTATGTCATATCAAGTCATGTAGCATTTCAGATCTTGAGTAGCTTTTATACATTGTAGAAAACTGTACTTTGACTTAAAAAAAGAATACCTGTTTTTTCAAGGAATTCAGCTCACGAGATCAACTTAAAGAAAAATCTGAGTCAAAGCAGTAACATGGGTACGTAATGCAGCATTTGAAGTGTTAGGGTCAAGTACACCCTCTAACTGTCAATTACTGCTCAGAAATGGTTCCATGATCACATAATGCCACACTGTAGGAGCTGTGTGCCAACCAGCGGCAATGCCATGAAGACCAAGTGAACTTTTGCAAGACTAGAATAGTGAGGAGATAATATGTTCTGTGTGACACACTGCACTCCTATGTACACCCTTATGGTGTGATTGTGTGTCATTCATGTCCACCCTTCTAGTATAATCGATTATTGTTTAATGCAAAGTATGTCATGTAAGATGTTTTTGGAATGTTCATGGCATACTGAACATTATTGTTATAGTGATGTTTGTTGCAATGTCATATGTATGGTTATGAGGCTTCGCTATGTAATGTTCCCAAAGGTGTGTTTCATAGCTTGAAGTAGATTCAAGCAAAACCTTCCAAGAGCAGAGGTAGTTTGTGCCTCACTAAGGCATGCATAAAACAAACCAGCTCTTCCAGGAACAATAGACTAGCTTACGCGTCAATAAGGTGATGCTCATGTGACTCAGGCATGGATGAACCCATACAATGACATTTCAAGGTCAGGTGACAGACAGAGGGGGATGAAGGAACATGTTGAAAAGAGGAGACATTTTGCTGCTCTCTCTTCCACCTCCATCTACAAACCCCACCAAGCAACTGAAATGCTGACCCAGGGGGAGCCTGCTGGAGGCAGACCAGCCAGCCTGTGGTGAGAATCATCTAAGACTGTAAGATTGCTGAAAGCGTTAAGCTTAGTTTAGAATGTGATTTGCCTTTTATTTTCTTTTGATCAAATCTCACCTGCCTTCCTCTAGCTTATAATGACTCAAAATCTTCCTGTACTTAATAAATTTGTTTTACCTAAAGCAGCGCATGTGGTTTAAGGTGTGTTAGAGACTCCATTTAAAAGGAACAAGGCATGTGCATATCAATCTCTTTGATAAACTGACCAACCAATGAGCTTGCAGTGTGCAGCACTGAACATTGTAAGATGACAATTCCTAGGGTTGTATCTGGGACTGGGGGTCATACCATTGCACAATCCCATGAATGGCTGGCTAGAGGCACTCACTCACTGAGTTTGCTGTAGGCTGTCTGTGGGCTGACCCAGGAGTGGGGGTTCACACAATAAAGCAAGTGTAAGACAGGCTCCAAGAGTGAGGGATTGGGGTGACAGCAAATACACCAATCCAGACTGCAGAGGAGAACATCACACTCTACCCCACCATCCAACTCCCAATCCTCATTTCCATTTCTGACACATGAAGACGTTTTCCTTTTAACCACCTACCTCCTGTCAAAAAAACCAAAAAAAGTTCATCCGACCTAAACTAAGTTAAAATAGCAGCTAGCCTGCACCTCAAACTAAGGCAAGAAACTCTAGTGTTTTTTTAGACGCAGTAGGGTGATCAGCTGGAGCATGTGTTTTTTCTTTCATTTTTCTTTATTACAGCTGTTACATGCTTGCATTGATTAAGTGTAGTTTCATCATCAGTAGATGCAATACTAAAAAGTATTTAAGTCAAATTTAAATTCAGTGAAAATCAATTATCTATAGTGAATGTAAAAGAATTTTAGAGCAGTGGCTGTTCTGCTCATTAACTTTCTTGTGTTTAAACAGGTAACAAAAGCTTCCACTTTTGTTGCCTCAACTCTCACCCTAAGTAACAAACAGCAAATAACATACAGTGACGTGAATCAGCGTATTATGTACCCTGGATTGTACTACAACATATTTAATTACTGTGAAATTAATTCTTACCATTTCTTACCAACTCCTTACTGAAAGCACTTGCTTCACAGTAACTCCTTCCTCGTGAAATGGGAACGGTCTTCATGTTACCTGCCCTACAGGCATCAGTACTGCTTAGTAGAGTCATTGTTATTACGTGGATTAATTCTTTAATAACTGTCCTTGTACAAGGCGGCCCATTGACCATTCCATTTGCAGGGAAGAATGGTTTTAAGTGACGAGCAAGTTCATTCCAGTCAGAGAGAGAGTCCTGATCATCCTTACAGCCATAAATTAGTTCACCATTCTGTAATTGGGCAAAGAAATACTGATGCATTTTAGAAAATTATGAATATTTAATGATAAACAATGCTGAACAAACTCAAGTGTGAGATTTAACAGTTGAAGAGGCATGTTTCAGTGGAGAGACACAGACAGTCTGATCACGTAACAAAGATGCTGGTTACAATGTGTGTTTCTCAGAAGAAAATTAAAATTATTGAACAATTGCACCAATTAGACACTTGTTTATCCGTCACAAATGCAATACTGCATGAGGGGGTACATTGTCTAGTAGGCTCTTAGCGGCTAGCCCAGGCACAGGTGCTGAACAGACTCTAGGAGGAAAAGTGACTTATTGCATAAAGTTTAAGACAGAAAAGTTTAATATTTTCAATATCTAAATGTAAAATTAGTTTATAAATTGCATAGAATACTCTCTCCCAATAAAATTACCTAAGTTTAACCATAAGCCACAAGTAAAGACTATCAGACTTTTTCATAGATGCTGACCCAAAAGAGACACCCACATTGACTTCAACAGACTTTGGATCAGGCCCAGAACAATGTAAGTAAAGTGGCACTGAGCAGGTTGGTCCCCCCCACCCCATTTCCAAAAATCAAAATACTAACACTTCAACATCACTGAAATCATTCAAGTTGGAGTTATATCTTCTATCGGAGGGCTATTTTGTTTTATGTTGGAAATAGCTGAGAGCTTGTTTTCTAGAATTAACATCTATGCAAGTGATATCTCCCTAGTCTACACAGTAGTGTTCATGTTACTGCTATGTTTTTGCTGCATCAGTTGTGGGCAATGAAGTAACATTTTACTTCCTCTAAGGAAAAGAAATCTCTCTGTGCTCTTAAGTAAACAATGTACAACATATTCCACACAAGTTATGAAACTACATGCAAAAATATACCCCTTCAAGGAGCACTCAAATTTTCCACATTTTGAAAAACCATCTTATATTAAAAGAAAAACCCACTTGTTTATGCAGTAGTCATGGTATTACTTGTGGATGCTGCAATACGGCCCCATCAGCTTCATTATATCTTAAAGACTTTTCCAACAAAAATTAAGTGGGGTATTGATTTACCTTCCGTAACTTCAAATCTACATACATCTTTCCCAAATTGTAATTAGAAAGTGGGAATGGGGAAAATCCTCAACTAGATAGCTAGTGGGGTTTTGAATATTCAGACGTTACGTTAAATGGACCCAATAATTTACAAGATAGTATAAAAAAAAAAAAAAAAAAAACAAGAAATTTCAGCCAATCTTACCTTAAATATTTTTAAATTGTTCTGTGCCTCCTGTAATAAGCTTTTCAAGGCAAAGTGCATTCTCTGTTTATTTCTAGAGAAAAATACACATGTAGTATTTAACACACACACACACACTTCTCATTATATTACCTTTACAGTGGCACTAGGACCCCAAAAGGCCAGCCATGTACATTCATCACTCACACTAAATATATTTCCCCAGGATATCGTTACTCAGGCTGAAGCCAGTTCAAAGAAAGAGATACTATAAAAGAGCAAACAAATCTGAGTAGTATCTTAGTTCTTGCAAGGTGTCATGTGTTGCAGTCTGGACCACCTACAGTAATTAGCAGCTATTGAATTAAATGCTAGAGGTTTAAATGTAATAAAGTAAGTATTTTCTTACCCTGAGAAGAGATCTAGGGGACAGTATTTGCTCAGTCGCTTCCATTTTCCATTTGCTACCTGTTGAAAACACGTATCACTATGAATATTCACTTGTGATGCTCTCAGTTAATACAATAGCAGTTTTATGAAACACACATTAGTTTGGTCTTAGGGAATCTCAAAATATTTAAACCCTTTGGACATACTATTTCTGGCCAGTAGAGGGGTTACCTTCTCTTCACTCCAATTCAGTTAAATTCCAGAACATTAAAAGGGGGAATCTCTCATATTAGGAGTAAGGCACAATGAGCTCCATTCTAGGCACAACAAACATTTGAATAAGATATTAGTACATGATGTACCTATTAGTGATTAAGTGAATGATTTCAGTGTTTGTTGTTACACACTATGGATGAGGTAATAATTTCAGTGGGTGAGACAAAGAAGTTTTCACACTAACAGAGAGCTCTTCGGACACCCACAGACATTACATGACTTCCTGGACCATGTTTAATGAATAGTATTTGAAACTTAATTTGACATGTCAGTTTACCAGACTGGTAACTGAAATGTCAGTTTACAGACTTGGACTAAAACTATCCAAGCAGAAATATTCCCAAGCAAAGATTACTATTATACTTGTCTGTTTCCAAATTCCCACAAAGTTTCTACATTTCCAATTATACACTCACTCCCAGCAACTCAGTGACAAGTCAATACGTACCTCCTTAAAAATACGCAAGGAAATACGCAACAATGTACATGTTTCAACAGGAAAACAGGATTTTAGTAGCATATTTATAATAAAAGTAAGTGCACTGCCAATAAGAGAAAAGCAGTCTGAATATTTACTGATTTACCTTTAGGTGCTGGTGCATGCAATAACGACACACCTTGTGCTTTATCTCCTGCGAAACATGGCTAGAGAACGGAATGAACCCACATTTTGGCTGCAAAAAATAAATGTTTAAAATGCATTTTAATATGTTTACATGTACACTTTTATATATTCCTTCTCTCATATATTTAATCAAAGGAGTTTAAAGAGACAAAAAGCAGGCAATACCTATAACAAGGTTTCATGTTCATGTTTTCTTATTATTCCTATTTCCTACTATCTTAAACCCCTTATTTTAAAAGGGCACAACAAAGCCACTTCTTTATGATGTGGTAATAAGCCTGAAAGAGTTTTGTTGCATTCATACCTTAAAAAGGTCAGGAATATCATGTCTCATCTTCCAGTTTTTGCTGGAGGACTGAAGTCATCAAGTGGATCTCTCATCACTCTAACAAAGGGGCTAGTTGAATCTTTAATATTTTGTCCCAAATGTATGAATGCCCATGCACAGTCTTTTAAAAATGCTTATATAACAAGTCAAATTCATGACATGGGGTAGGTTTATACAGTGATTACAAGTCTTCCCCTCTCAACTGATCAGGTTTCAGTGTGTTGTGAGGTTACAACTATTTATCCAGGCTTTCAGCAAAGACAATAAAACAAGATTTACCATGTAAAGTAAGTGGGGGAAAGAATCATTCAAGCCTTTTTAATGCATAGTGAAAAAGAGAAATGTTTTCTTCCTTTGCAAGTTATTTAACAGTATTTCATAAGGGTTTCTTGCCTCTTTTTGAGCTGCACAGTGCTGTACTAAACAATCACAAACCTTTATGCCACAAAACAAATGCAGTTACATGCACCTTTTACTAGGGGAAATAATATGATTAAAAAGCACTGAAAATACCAAACTATAGCTTTAGTTTCTATTATTTGAAAGAAAAAAAAGTGTCTTAAAAATAAGACCCTGTACTTTTGTAAGGACTACTTTCAATCTGTTTAAATACTTTATACTTGTGATACTAGAATTTCCAAAATGGAAAGATGATCGCTCTACCTAGAACTTGCACAATTTTTAAACTAAATATATAGTTACCATATACTTTTTATTTTTAGAAGAACACAGAATTAGCAATCCCCCACCCCAATATTTAACAAATTCACCTTAATCTCTACACAAAGGATTGGTCGATGTTCCACAAAATGATAGGTTTGCAGCCTGGTGAGGTTAGGAAGGCACATAGCATAGCCAGTAAGTGTGTCCAAGTCTTTATCACAGCGAGACTCTGGAAAAAGAAAATAGGGAAAAGTAACAGTTTGTGTACTTATTTTACACTATAGAGTTATGATGTACACTATTTAGAAAAGGGGAACCATCAAGAAAGGTAAATGTAGGATACAGCCATCTTACCATTGATTTCCAAGTAAAAACCAAGACTGCACTAGCTGTCCTTCCAGTCTAAGTCAAGGCATGATGGTATAAATCACCCTGAATAAAGCCTGTTGGAAGTGGGGCAGAGAAGAGACAGGCACTATTTTCTTATGAGATTCATGAAGACATGTAAGTGACTGGGGCTTATTTTAGTGTGGGATGGTAACTCAGATACAATCCTACTTCTGTTTCTAGCACATGACCAACTGAACAGTCTCAGTCTTCAATACATAGTCTCTTAGGAAGCCATACTGACTTACTTTGCAGAAGCAGCTGCCTTCCTCTCCAACTGACCTGATACGGCAATGAAGTTGGGAAAGATTTACTAAATTGCTTACTGCTTAAACCGCAGTGACAGGAGCATAGGGTATTTTGCTGCCTGTCTTGGTCTATCACCTCCCCTTTCTCTGTATGGGAGGCGATGGGGGAGGGATGATATGATCTCAAAGGCAGGAAAGCAGCCTCATAGGCGATGAGCTGCAGACAGCTGCTTCCCCGCCTTTGAGATCCTATTTTTAAAGCCTTGCACGAATACAAAATTTGTAACCGTTTCCAATCCACAATCTGCAAAAATGGTCCATGGATATCCACACGTTTGCAGGACTCTAAATATTTCCCTCTTAAAAACAAAACTGCTGTCCAAACCGGACCACATGAAACAGTCATACAACCATGGCCTGTGATTAGCCCAATACATGACCTGTGTGGAAGGTTTTCTGCTGCCAAGCAGGACTTGCTGGACCTGCACTGAGCAGGCTCTCTCTCCCTCCGCCAGCCACAGAGCCTCCAGGCTGTGAGGTGCAGGGAGTCCAGGTCCGGGTGCAACAGGCAACCATGGTCCTGGGATAGAAGGTTGTGCCGCCTCGGGAGCTCCAGGGGTGGATCAAAAGGTCCAGCAGCATGCTGAACCAGTGCTGTCTCGGCCAGGCCAGAGCGATGAGTATAACGTTTGCCCTGTCCCTCTTTATTTTCAGCAGGACCTTGGGTAGGAGCAGAATGGGCGGGAATGCATACATGAGGGCCCCCATCCAGTCCATGAGGAACACATTGGAAATCAACCCAGTCTTGCAACCCCAGAGCGAGCAGAACCTCGGACACTACATGTTCCAGGCTGACGCAAATAGGTCCAGTTGGGAAACGCCCCACTTCTGGAAGATCATAGCCACCACCTCTGGGTGCAATGACCAGTCGTGGTGGAGTAGAAACGACCTGCTGAGACGATCCGCCTTGTCGTTCCTCACTCCTGTGAGGTGAGGCAGTCAAGTGGAAATCGTGCCTCACGGCAAAGCCCCACAGAAGGATAGCTTCCTCGCAGAGGGCTGAGGAGCACGCTCCCCTCTGCCTGTATGTAAAACATGGCTGTGGTGCTGTCCGTCAGCACTACACCACTCTGCCTGTCAAGAATCGGAGGAACACCTTGCACGCTAGGAGAATGGCCCTCAGCTCCTTCACGTTGATGTGCAGGAGCCTCTCCTACCCCGACCAGAGTTCCTGAGTGCCTAGGCTGGCGCTGATGTGGGCTCCCCATCCTATGTCCGATGTGTCGGAAATTAGAGTGACCGACGGGACCAGTTCCCTGAACAGAACGCCCTTCATCACTGCCCTGGGCGTCCGCCACCAGTTTAGGGAGGCTAAGACGGACGGGGGAACTGTGACCACCCGGTCCAATGGGTGTCTGCTCAGCACATATACCAAGGCCAACCATGCCTGTAGCAGTCTGAGCCTCAGGCGAGCTAGTCTCACTACGTGCATGCAGGCCGCCATGTGGCCTAACAGCTGTAGGCAGTGCCTGGCTGTTATCGTGGGGCATTGGTGCAGCTGGGAGATGATAGAGACCATCGCCTCAAAACGTGGCTGAGGCAGAAAGGCTCTGGCCTGGGAAGAGTCCAGGGTGGCCCCAATGAATTCTATATGCTGCACTGGGGTTAGTGTGGACTTCTGCTCGTTTATGAGCAGTCCCAGCCTGCTGCACGTGGAGCAAGTGAGGGTTACGCTCTCCTGCACTTGGGACCTGGACCTGCCCCTGATCAGTCAATTGTCCAGGTTTAAGGAAAAATTTGCACATCTTTTCGTCTCAGATGGTCAACCACTACCGCCATGCACTTGGTGAACACCCTTGGAGCCGAAGATAGGCCAAAGGGTAGGGCTGTAAACTGGTAGTGGGAGCCAGCCACCATGAAACGGAGAAAACACCTGTGGCTGGGAAAGATAGACATATGAAAGTATGCGTCCTTGAGGTCGAGGGTGGCATACAAGTCTCCTGGATCCAGGATAGTCGTTTGACATATTTGTTTAGACGACGCAGGTCTAATATGGGTCTCAGACCCCCCTTCGCCTTGGGGACTGCTGGGGAGCTGAGCATGGGCTGGGGGGCTGATTTCTCCTTCTAAACCCCCTATTCCTATAAGGTTGAAAAGGCCTGGGTGGAGGTCTTGGCTGCTGCTGTGCCTGGGGCCGTGACTAATGCCTGGAAAACTGGGGTGTGTACAGGCCCAGGACGCAAAGCGTGGCCATGGAGTCCTTCAGACTGTGCAGCTTCGCATTGGTCTGGTCGGAGAATAGGGCCGACCCATCAAAGGGGAGGTTCTGAATAGACTGCTGGACCTCCTGGGACAGGCCCGAGGACTGCAGCCACGAGCACCGCCTCATACAGATGGCAGAGGCCGAGTCAGCAGCGTCACAGGACGCCTGGAGCGCTGCCCTAGCTACCGTGGTTCCTTCATCCACGATGGTGCTAAAGTCTGCCTGATGGTTGGCAATCCTAAACTGCAGGCTTGCCGTGGAATAAACCTTTCTCCCAAACAAGTCCAGCTTCTTATTGTCTTGGTTTTTGGGAGTGGACCCTGGCTGACCTTGCCTGTCTCGCTAGTTAGCCGCATCTACCACCAGGGTTCCCGGGGTGGGATGAGTGAACAAATACTCAAACCCTTCGGTCGGGACATAATATTTTTTTTTGGCCACCTTTGACGTAGGGGCGACCGAGGAAGGAGTTTGCCACAGGGCCTTTACAATCTTAAGGACCCTTTTGTGGACTGGGAGGGCCATTCTCGCTGCAGCAGCTGCCGCCATCACATTAAAGAGGCTATCTTCGGCCTCTTCTAACTCCTCCTCCTCCATCCCAAAGTTAGAGGCCATCCTCTTGAGCAGCTCCTGGTGCGCCCTGAAATCCTCCAGTGGCACCGAGTGGTCCCAGGAGACTGCCTCGTCCGTTGACGAGGAAGAGGATTGTCGAGGCGCATCCTGTGGGTGCACCCCCTCCTGGCGAAGGGATGCACCCGTTGAGGGTCCCTCCATGGGGTCCGACTCCTCATCCAAGGAGTGGTGTCTATGGGTCTTCTCCTGTGCTGGAGGCACGGACTGCACCCCTGATGACATAATGGATTGAGGCCCCGGCCCCATCTGGATATGCCATGGGGATATGCCAACCTGGATATGCCAACCTGGGTCTGACTGCGCCACAGGCTATAACGCTTTGTGGAGGCGTTGGCTCTCCCGACGACTGTCCCCCCTGGGAGACCCCGAGTCACTGGATCAGCGGTGCCGTGTATGTCCTCGGTCCTGGGCGCCCTTCCATGCTGGGGACCGCCCTCTCGACACCTCTGATCTGGAGGACAATGAGGACTGGCTCCATCACCACGAGCGGTGCCGACGAACGGAGGTGTGCTCCGAAGAGCTAGAGGTACCAAAGCATCATCTCTGTACCAATGATTTCCGCTGCTGCTTAACTTACGGCCCTGCAGACACCTTCGGTGACCAAGGTTGGCGCCACTCTGAATTCCTCGGTGCTGAGCCGGACTCCGGCAACTGGGTTTCACACTGGGGACTGTGCGGTGCCGGGTCCTTAAATGGCAACTGCGTTTTACACTGCCTCCGTGCAGGCGAACTCCTCGGTGCCAGGTCCTCCGACGGCGACTGGGTTCTGCGCCGTCTAGGTACAGGCGAACTCCTCAGTGCCAGGGATCTGGAGCAGGAGCTGTCCAAGCGCTGCCTGGCAGACCTTGACCGGTGCTGCCTCCTGGCATGTGCTGCCTCCGGTGCCGGGGATCAACGTCAGCGCTGAGAAGGAGACTCCATATCCTGTGCCGGAGCAGGTCAGCTCAACAACGCCAACCTGTAGCCACTGCTGGGGGAGTGGCTATGCTCTACCCTTGGAGACCGTCCAGTGGGAGATCTTCCTCCTCGTACCAGGGATCTCCACCGCCATTCAGGGGGAACCAACGTGGGTTTCCCCCATGACATCGGCCCCTTCTCCCTCAGCGGAGGGCGGGGTTGAGATGGCGTAGGCAAGACCAACAAGGCTCGACACCTGAAAAGCCTCCTGTGTTGACGGCGTCGGCAGGGGCACTCTCCCACTCCCAGGAGTCGGGGGAGGCTCCCTGACCGGAGATGCAGGCATCGGAGAAGACTTGATGGGCCGGGTCTGGTGCATCTCCGTATTCGATCCTGCCCGTACCAACAGCGCAGGGGAGTGTCAGCGCTCTGCACGCTGCTTCCTCCTCTTCGGTGCCAGTGACATTGTGCAGTGCCGAGTCGTGGCCAGTGCCAGCGATACGCTATGTACCGAGGTCACACTCGGTGCCAAGGTGGAGCGGGCTGGCTTGGACACCAGGCAGAGCACTGCCTCCATCAACAGGGCTTTCAACCAGATTTCTCGGTCCTTTTAAGTCCTCGGTTTAAAAGCCCTGCAGATCTAACACTTGTCTTTTCTGTGAGCTTCCCCCAAGCACTTAAGGCAGCGGTCGTGGGAGTCGCTGAGCGGGAAGGCCTTCCCCCAGGAGGCACACGGCTTGAATCCCAGTGACCGGGGCATAGCCTGGCCACTCAAAGTCCCTGCAGAGACTTGCCTTATCTCTAACACCACTAACAACTACTCAACTAACAAACTAACTTAGAATAAGAAACAAGTCCCACAAGGGGAATAGTACTTGCTGAGAGCAAGGCTAGTTCCAGCAACCGTCACAGTTGGAAAGAAGGAACTGAGGGGGCTTAAGGCCAGCAGCTCCTCATATTCCACGGCATGTACGCAGGACTCTAAGGCGCACCGGAGCCGGCCCTACAGGATCTGCTAAGGAGAAAAAAGTTCCGGGTAACTGTGCACGGAGGTGTGCATACACACCAATGGTGGAATGGATATGAGCAAGCACTCGAAGAAGAACTAAGAAGAATCAGTATCATTCAGTGCATGGATATGAACTCTGAAGAAAATTCTGAGAGCTCCGGGTGCATGGTGGTGGGGGACATTTCCCACCCAGAAATAAAAGAGGAGTAGGTCCCATCATCTTAACTAAGATTCCAATCCTAATAACTAATGCAGCCTGCCATAATTTCTCTTATAATTTCACTTAAATTATTCATTTCTCAGGCTAGCTAATACTGTTGTGTGGCATTACTGGCACTGTTAAACTGTGCTCTGTAGACCACCCCCAGTGGTGGGTACATTTCAGCAACATAGTATGGAGAGTCCTGTACCTAATCTGTAAACCAAATCCAGTTCTTCTGGATTGAGAGAACCATAAAGTATAAGGTCTTATGTTACATAGGCTTTAGTACCATATCATTCCACAGGGGACTGCACTAGTCAAAATCTATTAACTTGTTTAACTAACCACCCAAGAGCCTAAAAGGAATCAGTTAGAAGAGGGATATCTTTTGAATTTTCCCCTGTAGGGATCAGACTATCACATATGATGAGTTTTCTAGGAAAATCTACTTCACAAGTCTCATAGTATTTCATTATGGAAACAAGGAAGCTTAACACCACTTATGATTCAGTTTTCATGCAGATTACAGGTTCAAAACCCAAGCTTCTTAGTAAAGGAATCCCAAGTCATGGGTGACAATGCGTACAAGTCAACTTCCACATTCCGGTTCATTTTACATAAAATATGTTTTCACTAGTAAATCAGAAGCACAAGAACGTAAGACATCATCAATGTCTAGTGCCAAATTAAAATATTGAAAACATACCTACTTGCATTTTTTAAATGGATCAACTCCAATAATTCCAATTTTATAGCACAGAGTTAGTTACCTATAAATGTCCAGTTTTCTTCTGTTTTTTAATTCCATTACAAAAATGGAAAATGGGTTTTCTGTTCCCTTTTACAATTTGTAAAGGGCTTTTTAGTGAAGGAAAAGCACTTACAAATGCACAAGCTAAACAAACTGAAAAAAAAAATTCTCCCCCTATGTTTTTTCATTGATCGTAAACTAGGATGTAACTTTTAGTTACAATAGAGACAACATTTTCAAACAGTGTGATTTTCAAGTTGACTATGTCCCTTTAAGTACTAGGCAAAAGCAATAATTAAATGATATTGTAACTTATCAAAACCATTTTCTTTATCGGATTTTAGAAATCACATTTTTCTTGTGCAATTTAACTGAACATTTTATTGCTGAATGCAAGAATCTGAATTATAACAGTGGGTTCCTTACCTGGCCTCTCAGACTGGATCTTTAAACAAAGCTGTTTCACAAAGTCCAAAGGGAGCTGGACAACCTCCTAAAACACAAATATTTAATATTTTAACACAGATTAATTCTTTTTAAAGGAAATATCTTAAAGTAAAATTTTACATGGACATACACAAAATTCTGGATGGGTTTCAATAAAGCAGGTCAAACAAGTTACATAAAATCAACTGAATTGCAGTGAAAACAAGTCTTATCGGTTGACAGTTTTGTTTGTTATTCAACACTATAAAATGGTACAAGTCGTACTCCAGAGTGTCTGAGGAGGTCACATACACAATACCATATCCTGGCATGAGATACGGAAAAAGCCCTTCACCAGTTTATCCAAAAAAAATAAAAAAGGGAGGGAGAAGGGGGGTAAAGGTTCAATATCTGTTCCATTTAGCCTGTTAAAACAGATTATTTTATTGCCCTGTTACAAAGGAACATAATACACACCAAGCCACTGTACAACTACAGTAATGTTATGCATTTTCTGAAAATAAATCAGTTTTTCCTTGTTTTGAATACTTATAAACTGGCAAAGTTCTTGTATTTAAAGATTTACACAGCAACCAAACAGAGCCCAAGAACTTCTACATTGCAGTATAACTAGATCTCATCTTCACAGTCATGGAAGCAATTCAGCTATCAAAGAATTGAAATAAGGAGGTAATGGACTACAAGTTTAAAAATATTAGGCCAAGTTGATCAGCCAGAAAAAGAGCAAAAAGAAGCCATACCTTCTGAAGGTTAACCATCCTTCCCTAGAAAGAGAGGGCAGGACTGGATGAAGAGGAGATCTCCTCCTCTCCCATGCCACACCACAGTGACCAGGTAAACAGGCTAGGCAGCCCACGCTTACAAAACAAGATTAAAGTCAAAGATAACAGATAATAGATTAAGTAACGATGTATCACTGGGGCTGGAAAGGGTTCCATTCATAACTTCATTATTTCAATTATTATAATAAATATTGCATCTCTCCCCTTGTGCTACTCTAATTCTCTTGCATAAGTGTCTAAAATTTGGAGGTTGTGCATTATCTCATAATGTAATAGTATTCTCGTATCTTACTAAAATGGTTGAGTTAAAACCATTTGCACAGTCCACTTCAATTGTAAGTCCACATAAAGTTTCAAATACATTTCCCCTAATTTGGCAGTTTACATTTAGGGTTTATATATTTATGTCTCCTCTGTCCCATCAAAAAAGACCAGGCTATATTAAAGGTAGTGGGCAGAGCTTAATACTATATTTTGGCATTTATTTGTAAGGCTTCTATTATTCAGAGGTCAGCCCCCATTATGAAATTGAGTTAGCTGTATGTGGTATGAGTGAAGTCAACAGCTCTTGATCTCTGTTGTGTCCTAGCTGTGTTAAATATTTGGGTTTTTTGTTTTGTTATTCAATAGATGTATTCCAAATCTGCATTTTTTAAATTAAACCCAAGATTTTACTGGCAGTATAAAAATATAAAATAGTGCCCTATTCATACTGTAAGCCCTATTCATACTGTGAACTTTTATTTTATAAAAATGAGCAGCATACTCCCAAGATAGAGTCAAGAAAACAAGTCGTTCTAAGTCCCGCCTATATTTATCTAAGACATAACGCTGCCAGTGGAACAATGATGTTTAAAGCCAATTTTTTCTAAGTTTATATCCATATAAACGTAAATAAAGTTGACAATGCAAATATCTCTGACCTCCCCAACTCCAACTCCTTTACACAGAAATGATACCCAGGTGATTTAACTGCAGAATCAGGTCTTTTATCATGTCCTTTTTCATCTGTGTTTTTTCATGGTCCCAGTCACTGTAGTATCTAAGCACCTTGCAAAAGGTAACAAATTTATCCTCATTACATCCTTGTAAGGTGGGACGTATCACCCCCATTTTACAGATGATTAACTGAGGTGCAACAAAGTTAAGTGAATTGCTCAAGAACACTAACGTAGTCTATAGCAAACTCACAAATTATCCCAGATCTCCTGAATCTCAGTCAAGTATCTTAACCACAACACTGTCCTCCGACCTCAGCTAAAAACTTTTTCCCCTGCCACTAATACACCTACCCTGGAACTTGTTCTAAGCAATTTCAGATTTATTTATTTTTTAAATCAACCTACTAGAATATGTTTTTACCTTACCCTACTCTCAAATATAGAATTTCCTAACAAAAGTTGTGTCCAGGTCCCGAAAGGATATTATTTATATATGTACCAGTAACAGAACTCATAACCCTAGCAGGATAGAAATAGTAGCCTTCTGCCGTCAGAATGGGACATACAGCATTCACTTCTAGCTCCAAGGTCATAAGAAACATTAAAATTGCATCATTTAGTGTCTGGAAAGGGCATTTAATATTTTAGAAATTTTAAATGGGTCCTTCTAAACTTTTCATTTTTTGGCTCATGGTAACTAAGGCTTTATATGCCGAAAGAAAAAAGTGGTCCCAGTAAAATAGCTAAGATGTCACCATTAAAATGTTTGTGAAATAGTTTTCCTGTATCTAGATGACATTACATACAACAAAATTACATTAAAATAGTGTTATTTAAGTTGCAAATTGAAACATTACAAAGTTAGGAAATGCCAGAATTAAGGTTGCCTTAATTTGTCTCCTCTATGCTATGATACAGTGTTTAATTACATGATGTTACGGTTCAGGGTGAGCTGTAACTTTGACCCTGTGACATTCCGGGGTGCAATCCAGACCGGTGAGGGGGTGTGTCACCACCTGCCCTGGAGTCCTGGGTGCCTCATGATGCTTTGCTGCTGTAGCTTCTGTCTATGGTGCTCACAAACAGCCTTCCAGCCTGCAGATAACACTGTCTATGTATAGCTGCAGCCTGCCAGCCACAGTCAAATCATACACTAGCTTTCATCAGCTTTGGTTACTACTTTCAGTGACCCCAACATGCTCCCACTCCTACTTTTTCCCACAAACATGTGTTCTGCACCGTCCAGCACTCTCCTGGGCAGTTCAAGTATCAGAGGTCCACAGCCCCTGTAACAGATCAACATACAACAGTTTGCTACTTTAACTGGAGTTACCAAATAGTTCAGTTGAAATACAACACGGGATTAGTCTTGATTAAAGAATAAAACAAGTTGTTGGGGTTTTTTTAAACTACAAAGAGAGAGATTTTAAGTGAGTACAAGACTTGGTTCAAGGTAAAATT
The DNA here is from genome assembly GCF_026122565.2 of Emydura macquarii macquarii. Taxonomy (NCBI): domain Eukaryota; kingdom Metazoa; phylum Chordata; order Testudines; family Chelidae; genus Emydura; species Emydura macquarii. The sequence goes on along the minus strand of NW_027132983.1, from coordinate 3,657,542 downwards.
CTTACCACGGGCTCCCAGCTACACTGCTAACCAAATTCTTAAGTCAGGATCAGCCCCCAAAGTCCAAAGGGCTATTTTCTTTGTCTTCTCAGGTGAAAGAGAGTGCATATGACAGAGAAAGCATACCTGGGGTGTTTTTGCCCCTTTCGTTTATAGTCTAGTCATCCTCCGAAATGTAGTTTCCTGAGAGTTACCCCTAGATAAAGTTCCTTCCAGCAGTGAGGATGGAGACATGGTGTCTTGTGGTGAAAGAGGTTCCATGTTGTTGATTAAAATGTTCCTGACCTCCTTTGGTGCTAAAGAATGGCTACTTGACCCATGATTGCCAATCAAACTTTGATGACACTTGGCTAGAGGAATCAGCTTGTCCTTGAGAAACTGGTTTACCCTCTTCCCAGACTTGTCTGGTAAACACATTTCAATCATAACTTCATCTTATGTTCATAATTTTACATATAATGTTGCTATATAAATTTCACCATGATATCATTGAGCAGTGAGTTACTAGTTTTCAAGTGATACCTCACAAGGCATATTTTGTACAAGATTATTACAATAATGTGTAGGGTGTGAACACAGGGATACATTCAGTCACAGATCCCTCATTCAGTCACCACACTCTTTCCAAGGGACATCCCTGTTCCTGTAGTTCTCTTAAGAGTGGAATCCCCCCCAATTCACTCCACTTTTAGACTAGGTTGCAAGGTCACAGCACCCCTCCTCACCACCCATGTCCTCAGCAGCCCCAGTTGGCACTGTGGTAGACTTCCCTTCAGCACTTATGATCAATATGAAAATACAGTGACCAAACAGCTTGTTCAAAGCAAACTACTATTGATTTACCCACAGAAACAAAGAGGAAAACAATTAAATCAACAAAATGCCTAGATATGCTATCTTACCAAAACCTAAATCTTTCCTTGCAAGTTTAAGTAGGCCTCCCATGCTTCAAGAACTCAGACCTCTAGGCGAGGCAGACTGCACCCCTACCTCTCAGTTTGACCCACAGGCAGTGCCCCTAGTTCACTAACAGCCATTTTATGAGCACCAGCAATTCAACTAGTGTCACTGTCTGGCTTCCTAGCAATATGTAAAACGTCCCATGACTTAGTTAACTCTTTGCCCCCAGTGTAGCAGAGAGCATGATAGTTATCATATAGAAAGAGATGCACACTATTAATAGAAGATACAGCTGTCTCCTGCATTTTTCACATATGATCACATACTATTTTTTCCACAGGACCCCTGCCTCATTTCAGTGCACTGGACGGTCCCCAGACCAAGTAATTCATGACACAGTATCAAAATTAGGGAAAGCAGATGGCACCAGGTTTAGTCTGGTATCATAAATACCCACGGACGTAACTTCTATGCCATATAATCCTATTGAAACAGAACGGGACTTTATTTTTAATGTAATTATTGACATGAAGATGCAGAGACTATTCTAAACTCAAGTTCATATGCTTAATGGCTATCCTTTCACAACTGAAATAGAAGATTTACATAGATACAAATATTTAATTCAACAATTAATATTTCAACATGAGAGGTTTAATTTTCTTCACAAATCTCTCGTATGTATCTTACTCATGTCTCAGGTCTTAAGAAGCCCCCTTGATCTAGCCCACCAGTAAAAAAAAAAAAAAAAAGTCCTCTCTTTGCCCTGTAATCCAGGGCAACCTCTATAGGTCAGATCTCCTCTCTCCCCCACCAAATCTGTGGCAAAACGACACAAGCTTCAGATGGCTGAGTCCCCCAAATATGCACCAATTTCATACCAAGGTATGAAAGCTTTCACCTCCCACACCCACCAGCCCCTACCTCCAACACTACCCAGTTCACAATCTTCAAATGGCTCAATCGATGGGGCAGAATCTAATGACCCGATCACAATGTAGATAATGGAGACAGTGCAGAGCAGGAGCTCTGTTCAAAGCTGTGCCTCTCATATGGACAATATGCACAAGAAGGTCTGGGTCAAGCAAAATCACTTTACCTATAGAATATTTCTAAAAAGACTAATGGATAAGCATTTAAACTATATAAATTAAGGATAAAATGATTACCCCGTAATGAACATATTTCTCCCCAAAAAACTGTTTCATGACGTGTTTTCCAAAGTCTACTATGTTTTGCAGGTGGCATAAGATTTCCTCTGGTGCCTGAAAAAGAAAGAATAGTACATGGTAATAAGCACTTTGTGTATGCATGCAGTAATAATAATATACAACACTTGAAATATCCCCTTGTCCTGGAAAGTTTCCAAATCATTGGGGGCAAGTGCCATCAAGTTCTGAAATTAAAGTAAATTTCTAGCCCTTACAGTTGCAAATATAATTTTCCAAACATGGATCGAGTGTAAATCCATGCAGCAATGCCTGGTTAAGTCTGCAGAAAAACTTCACAAGTATCTGTGCTGCTGCTCACAGCTTTGGTAAAAACTGCACATAGACATTAACAGTATTATGATCAATTTCACTGCTGCTATCTGAAACCATATGGGCAGCAGTAAAATTTTCAAGAAGATGATCAGTTTCCCTCTACTTATGTTTAGGAAAGTTCTGAGCAGAAGTCGTAGAGGCAGGAAATGAGAGGAGTGAAAAAAGCAGATTGGGAAAGAGTAGATTAGTCAACCTCTCTCTACTGTCACTGCCACCCTTGAAGCAGGTAGGAGTTTCTAGGTTGACTAAACAGGGAGATTATATTCCTTCCTAGTAGCAGACAGAGCGGTTGAGATTGACAGCAGCCTTTAATTTTATCTGACTCCTACTAAACTGGGGCTGCAGAAGATAGTGCCCCTGAGGTCCAGGGATAGCCCCATGGTAGAAATCTAACCACCAAATGGTGTAGAACTTGTCTTCTTCCACAGCTGTTGCCCTGGACAATGTGCCCCCTTCCCTAATTGTAGTTTAGTCTTCTGTTCATTTTAAATCATGTATAAGAGGATGGGCTTACATGGATGAGGAAGTATCTGAATGGTTGAGAATAAGGGTAGGGGAGAAAAGGGGATCTTGACACTGATGTGGAAGTTAGAAGAGAGAAGAGTGAAAACTCTGAGGGACAACAGCAAATATGAGAAGGTAGAGAACATATGGTAACGAAAGTAAGAGAAAAGGATAAGAGGGATTAAACAACAAGAAAACAGATACAGAAATGTATTAAATCTGAAAGATTAAACATTCGATTTATGACAAACATTGCAGAGCTGTGTATTTTTTTTAATTGAAGCATGCAAGACTATTAGGGCTGTAGTGGTACAGGTATTTTTCACTTAGGTCTGGTAAACTTAGGTAAATTATTCAATTGATTAATCAGATATCATAGCTGGTGCATTTCTTTATGCAATATGAAGTGTGAATTAACATTTCATCTACAATATGTTTAATTTTATCTCTCCAAACTGTCTGAGGATCCTAATTTTGGGAGAGGTTTCAGCACTTCTGAAGCATGAAAAGAATGGTTACTTGCCTTGTAACTGCTGTTCTTCAAGATGTGTTGCTCATGCCCATTCTGAATTAGATGCATGTGCGCCACATGCACCAGTGCCGGAAATTTTTCCCCTAATGGTATCCATAGGGCCGGCTCTAGCACCATCTGCAGTGGCACGCCTATGTGCCCATATATAGGGCACTGCCGGCCCCCCCCTTCTCAGTTTCTTCTTACCAGAACTCCAAGAGAGGAGATGGAGGATGGGTTGTGGAATGGACATGAGCAACACATCTCGAAGAACAACAGTTACGAGGCAAGTAACCGTTCTTTCTTCTTTGAGTGCTTGCTCATGTCCATTTTTAATTTAGGTGACTTATCAGCAGTATCCCCAGAGGCAGGTAGGAGTTCATGGACATGATGATTATAATACCACTCTGCCAAACCCAGCATCATTCCAAGCTTGCTGCGTGATGGCATCGTGGGACGTGAAAGTACGTACTGAAGACCATCTAGCGGCTCTGCAGATATCCCGTACAGGTACATGTGCGAGAAAGGCCGCTAAAGATGCCAGCCCCTTGTGGAGTGGGCTGACAGCGATGCTGGAGGCATGACCCCCACCCTGCTTGTAGCAGGCACAAATGCAGGCAGGTCGCTCAGTGGCATCAACTTCTTGCAAGAAGCACAGGGTTTAAACCCCGAGGACTGCGGCATACCCCAACCCTGGGTTAAACACACTAAACTAAACTAAGACTAAACGTAACCAACAAGAAGTAACTATATACACTGAAAAAAAGTAATAAACCATTAGGTTGATGAGAACTTGCTAAGCAAGAGAGTGTTCCAGCACCGTTAAAGGGGGTAAGAAGGAACTGAGAGGGAGGGGGTCTGGCAGTGCCCTATACATGGGTCTATATATGGGTGCATACATGTGCCACTGCAGAGGGCACTAGAGCCAGCCCTATGGATATCACTAGAGGAAAAATTTCCGGCACTAATGCATATGGCGCACACAAACATAATTTAAAATGGACTTGAGCAAGCACTCAAAGAAGAATAAAAGGCTTTTACCTATGTACAGTTGTACAGATGATACAATATTTACAATTTAATGCTGTTTACCAGGTTAAATTAGTTTTTCCACAATGAAACTTCTTAACCAATCAATTTGGACCACACAACTCTGAGCTGATTTCTCTGTATTAGCATGATATGTTTTCCATTAACCAAAAAGGGATTACCAATATGTAAAAAAGATTGTATCAGATTATATAACAGTTAGATGATTACACAACCAGTAGGAAGAGAAAGAAACAGCAAAAATGTTTAGAAAAGTGTTTAGATGACATTATTGTCATTCTAGAAAAATTAGAATGTGTCTTATTTGATTAACTCAAGTATCAATACCCCTAGTATTTTGTTTTTTTCCATTTGTGAGGCTGGCTCTCCTCTAGGTTCTTTTGTGGAGGCTCGGGTGAGCCTGGGGAAAGTTTAAGAAATGGAATATTCTGTTTTGTTGGTAATTTACCAAAACCAGAAGCCAATATTGAATATTCAATACTAAACAATGACCACTCAATAAATAATAGTTGATTCCTCGTTTATTGACTCGAACCAAAAAAAATGAGAGTTGCTCAGCAGGCAACAAATGTCAGCGGGATACCTCGCTGGCAGGACTGAAAACAGGTGGCCTAAAGCTATCCATATTTCTCCACACTTTTGTAAGAAGACCCTTTGTTTTAGCACACTCTTTTAAAATATTTTGCATTAGATGAGGCCACATTTCTGTGTTTGGAGTTTTATGACAGTTTATACCTAAACAAGAATCCTCCTTTGCAGACTTAAGAAACAGAAAAGGCCTTTTTGGTCATTTAACTTCTATGGCTGTCAAATTACTGGGCTTCTAAAGTCATTGTTTCTCAGCTAGGTACACAGCTTTGATCTTCATGTTGATAAATAACTCCACCAGGATTAAATCTTCAATTCTGTTCCAAGAAAAACTAGTCATTCCTAAAAATGAATAGGGCATCAAAACATTAAAATTAATATAATATCCTATTTAAAATATAAAAAGGATTTTCAAGCCACAGTCTGACAATCACAGTGCCTGCCAGCCAAAATATGGAATCAACTCAAATCAGCTCTACTTCAGAGCTCAATCCTGTAATATGCTACAGCAGTGTTTACACAGATGATGGACACCATCACTCCAACTGCCATATCATTCACTGAAATACCAAAGCACATCTGCAGCATTTTCAAAGGTCTGGTACATACTCTGCTCATCAGTATGCAATTTACTAGTAACAATCAAGAAATGGAGGGGAAGAGAACAAGTCTCTAACTAACGGGGCAACTCTGAATGGAAGTTTTGTAAAACACTGAAGCCTGTGACAATTACTCAGACTAAGGCCCATAGAAATAACTGCTACAATAGAATGTCATACATGTCATATTGTGAACTGGGACATTAAATCTGACAATGCACATGGATATTACTGCAATGGAAGCTATACAAGAGCCTGGATAATAAACAGACTGACTACTAGAACTCCATCACCTTTGCTTTGCTTTGCTTAATGCAAAGAAGAAAGATATATAATCTTTTCGCTACATAAAAAACCAGTAGCTGCAGAAGTGTTATTCACTGTATGAAATGTAAACGTATACATCTAGGAACAAAGGATGTGGACCACATTTACAGGATGTGTTCCTTGATCCTGAAAAGCAGTGACTGAAAAAATCTCCAGGGTTATGGTGGATAATCAGCTAAACATGGATTCCCAGTGCAATGCTGTGACAAAAAGCGCTAGCGTGATCCTTGAATGTTGTGAAGAATGTTAAGTAATGTGTTCAGATAGTGTTATTTTATGTACAGGGTTTGTAGTGAAAGTAAAACTTGTGGGTGGACATGATAATAATGTAATATTTGAAGACTCTGTTAAAGGCCCTTTTGGTTGGTAGGAGTCACCAAGGAACAATATTCAAATTCCAGCAGTTGGGTGAGGACCACTGGAAGGTAGAGTTGAGACATGCTGGCTAGTAGTGGGCTACACTAGGACCTGGCTGAAGTTGCCAGGAACGAACTGTCAAGGCATCAGATATTAATTCATTGGGGACTATAAATACCACCTTCCCAGTGGCCTAGACTCAGAGTCCTCTACATGAATAGTTAGTTAATATGTGGGTTTACTTGTAATTAATGGAGTTTCCTAGTCAAGTCTGGAGTGGAGCTGTGGTGGCTGGGTATTCCTGCGTAGCCTTAGAAGAGCATCTACCATAGTTTTTAGTGAGACCTCTGCTCCTGAGGCCAGGGAATAAATAAAGGAACAGTGAGGGGTGACACAAAGGTAAAATTTCCAATTGCAAAGCATGGTGATGACAGCAGTTACCTGAGCCTCGGAGGGGGAGGAGTGTGGAAAGGGGGAAGGAAGCCTAAGGTTGTGACTGATGAATATTGCGGGCAATCTCAAGTAGGGATGTTATATTACCTCTGTATTTGGCACTAACCTGATCATTACTGTGTCTAGTTCTGATATCCACAATACAAAAGGAATGTTGATAAATGTAGAAGACCCATGAGAATGAAAGATGGACTGGAAAACATGCTTTATAGTGATTGAGCTCCTTGAGTCTGTTTAGTTTAACAAACAGAAAGTTAAGGAGTGACTTGATCATGATCTGTAAGTACCTACATTGGGATCAAAATTTGATAGTGGGCTCTTCAACCTACCAAAGTGAGAACAAAACATGATGGCTAGAGGACAAACTCATATTAGAAATAAAGCACAAATTTTCAACAGTGAGGATAACTAACCATTGAAATAACTCACTAAGGGTTTGTGGATTCTCCATTATGGGCAAATTTTAAAATTAAGGTATATATATTTTTTTCCTGAAAGGTATGCTCTAGTTCATCCACAGCTATTGGACTCCAGTAGGAATTAATTCAGGGAAGTCCTATGGCCCCGTAATGTACAAGTCAGACTAATGATCACAATCATTCCCACCCTTACCCTCAGGCCTTGTAATCTATGAATCAATGAACTTGTACAGTAGTTTAAAAGTAATTGTGAAAGTTGTTTCCTAGTCTTCTGTGATTTTCCACATCATCTCACCTTGGCCCACAGTAATCTGAAGTCATTTTTTCTACAGGAAACAACAATATACAGCAACTCTTTAGCCTTCTATTTAAAAAAACTCCCAGCTAATACTGTTTTGAACAAGGGGCAGTGGAGTAAATTTTACTTTTAACTGACAATTGTTAGGATTGCTGAACTGGAGAACTGGAATCTGCAGTTACAAACACAAACTATAAACAACTCCAACAGATTCCGTATGAGGGGTTTACTCTCTCAAACTACAAAGAGTAGGTTTCAACTGAAGTTTTGCTAAGCTAGACAAAAATCTTTAGCACATTCAGACGCCTGAAGAATTTTTGCAATAGGTTTGAGTCAATGAAATACCCATAACAAAAGGTATTTTTGAGGCCCTCTAGTTTCAGGGTATGTCTATACTGACGGCGGCAAAGTTGCCACCATCAGATCGACCTACTTGGATCGATTGAGTGGTCAGTGAAGATCCCCTCAATCAATCCAGAAGTCGACGCTACTAAACCACCCCCTCAAGTGGCGTAGCGTTGCATCGATGGAAACGTGATTCCTATGGCACAGTGCAGTGAAGACATCACGCAGAAGGGAAGCACAGCAGTTGACACAGAAGTCTGCGTAGCTTGCATAACTCCCATCGACTGCCACCGAATTGCCAGGTAAGTGTAGACTAGAGCTCAGAAAGAATCACTCTACTAACTTTATGGAAAAAAAACAAAAAAACCTTCCTTACAAAAGAAGATACGGAGATGGCAATAATGTAAGTAGTTTAGTATGAGTAGTGGTCTTAAGAGTGGGATATGTAAAGAAGTAGGACTGTTTGGGGTGTGCAGAGATAAAAGCAGTGTACAGTCTGCATGTGAATTGTAAAGCAGCAAATACACTTTCTGCCAACAATGCAAAAATCAACTAGTGGCTTGAATATAAGGACCAATGAAAGGAAAAGTAACCAAACAATGGAAAAAAGGTAGAAAATGAAAGAAAGTTAGTTTTCCATGTAAGTAATTATTAAGACAACATCAGCAATTTTAAGAGGAGACATTTGATGTTGGTTGGTTTTTCCTTTTTTAAGTGTAATAGTTGTAGGGTTGAGTGCTGAACACCTCCAACAGAAGGGTCACTCAATATGAAGTTTAAAAACATGAGCTTCTTTTTACTATTTGGCCAGTCTGCACATAATCCAATAGGGTTTTTTGTTTGTTTGTTTTAGTATCTGTATATTGACTTCAGCTGCAGGGCTAACAGTATTATGCAAATTATCCCAATAGTTTAGGAAAAAAGTAGTGTACTGAGTATTGTGTGGTAACTTGGGACAGCATTGGGGAAGTAATCATATAGGGCTTGACTACATACAGAAATTGATCATCATAGCTATACCAGAATAATTATCTCACCATAGCTAACAGTCAGTTTTCCCATGTAGACAAGCCTGACTAATAGCTCAATTTCAAGACTGATTTATAAGGCATGTTTACACTGGGACACTCAAGAAAGTTAAAGGCTAATCAACTAAAAATGTTAAGTCAATGTGCACAAGATAAAGCATGTTAACCTCCCATGCAGATGCTTTCATTTAGGTATAAAATGGCCTTAGTTTGCTGTAATTTAATAGTCCTTGATTGATCTACCTAGTTTTTATTCAATAATTAATTTTACAGATCTACGTATGGGGGCAGCAGAGGGGAGAGGGAGCAGGGTTAACACACCAACTTCTTCACAGTGACTTCACACCTTTACTTTCTTGCCTTAACTTCCTGAGTTTCCTCATGTAGACATGTCCTTAAGTGGTATTACCACTGGGTTTAGAGGAAGCTGATGCAAGTGTGTGACTGAGTTCAAGTTTCCTTCAGTCCTCAAATGTGGAAATATGGAAACCTGTACCTGCAGTTTTCCATGCAATCAGGTTCTTCTACCCCAAATGAGGTTTAAGAGCTCTGTAGCCTTAATCAAGGTGCTCCTCCCCTGAAAACAACCTTCCTTCCCTCCACTGAGTCTGTGATCATCTGGGCTTTAAAAACCCACTCTCAGAAGCCTCCTCTAACTCTTCCCTTCTCAGGGATTTGCCTCCACATTTTATTTGTAACTGGTATATTATACATTTACCTTTCTACCCAATAAGCAGCTTGTAAATGTGCTCCAGCAACAGACTGTCTGGTTTTTCTCCTCTCTCCCTCCCTCCCGGGTACTCTGTTGCAGTTAGGAACCCCAGCTAATGGCTTCTATTCACTGTATAGTGTAACAAATGGACATACATGTAGACCTCCCTTATAGTGGGGTGCATTTTTTAATTCAGAGTGAAAAACCCAGACATGCAAAAACACTGAAGTAGCTAGACAGGAAAAACTGTGTACACATACCCACACACTGGGAAAGGGTTCACTGACCCCAAGCTGTTCCTTTCCTTGCCCTTAAACTTTAAAAGGCTTTTTCAGTTAAAGTGAAGTTTAAATACTATTTTCAAGTTAATTGTTGCACCTTAGTGGAAAACATATTTAAGATTTGAATTGAAGAGGTAAGATATTGGAGGTTGAGTGTCTAACAGAAGTAGAGCGTAAGTTTGTCATTAGTGCTAGCTAATTTTCTTTGGTTCTTTATAAACTTGGTGGGCTCCCTAAGTATGGTGGTGAATGGGCACTGTTTTGAATCAATTAAAAATATATTGCTCTATCTTTGGCGGGCCTTCTGACTTTTTTTTTTTATATCTTTCCATTAGTGTCCACTTTTCTGAAGTATCGAATTCAAGACTCTTGTTATTTTTCAAGCCCTGATAACTCTACCCCTTTCAACCTTATCTCATTCCACATTGCCATGCCCTTCATTCACCCATTTGTCAGCTTGCTTATCCAAAAAGACATTATTTTCTCCACATTTCAAGACCTTTTTGAAGATCCACCTCTGCCATGAAGCCTATGGCACACATGCCGACTGAAAACACAAGCTTGAAGAGGAATTTTGAAGTAGTTTCCATGTCCTGTTTAAAATACATGTTACAGAGATACATTTTGTTCATGTAACTATACATATATGTTTTATCACCTCCTCCCCAACTCATTGATCTGTCTGACATTAGACTGCAAGCTCCTCAAGGCAGGAGTCATGCCTTTCTGTTTGCAAAGTACCTTTACAGGAAATAATAAAAGGAACTAATTTATTAAGGCAACAGTTTCATGAATTTATAATTCAGAGATAAAGGAAACTTTTAGAGATAAAGGAAGATTTGAAAGTGTAAATATAACATTTCAGATTACAAAATTAGTTTATAAACCAAGAAGGGTCTTAATTTTCCATTTCTCTCCAAATCTTCCCAATTTAAAATAATTAATATATGGAGAAATATTAGAAAGGAGTGCAAGGTGAATTAAAAATTACTACTAACATTTTTTAGGCCTGTAAGCTACTAAAAATATTGGCTGAATAGCAGGCCTGGATACATCAAACCTCTAATTTAAAGGATCAAACTGAGAAACATATTTGTCTAACTCAGTACCACCTTAATTATGCTGCTGTGATCACAGTCTGCTCAGAGGAAGCAATGAGCATCAAATTTATTCTTTCAGTAAAGTACACTAAGCTGTTTATAGAATTACAAAACAATAAATACATAAATAATCAATGCACTGGACTGAAAACTTGCCTACAAAAAGGGGAAAATATGATAACATTCAGTCTTTTCTTATGAACAGTAACATGCAAACTTCCTTTTTTTAATATACAGGTGGTAATGCACAAGAAAGCCTTTAAGCCCTGCTGTTCATTACTTAATTAGACAGACTATCCAAACATAAAACATTTCTAGCTTGCAGATATTTAACTGAAAAGTAAAAGCTAAAACAAAGCAGTTCAGACAGGGTTATCAAACAGACTTCAGTAAATGCAAAATAACCTTCTAGAACAAAAGAGTAAAATGTAATGAGGTAATAACTGCCAGTAAAAGATGCTGCAACATACTGACCAGAAAAGAGATTTGAGAATTATTTCAGAAGTGTCCTAAAAGCCTTCATCCAGATGTGCAGCTGCAGTGAAGGCAAACAAAAGCACTGGGTTATATTGTAGAGGGAACTGATTAGGAAATAATTGGTATTAACAACTACTGGAAGATAATGACTAGAACTCCCACACTAGAATGCTCCAAATAGATGATGCTGAATATAATAGAATGCTGAATCCCATTCCTCTATCTAAATAATTCTTTATACAAAAAAGAACTCCTGCAAAAATGCACACACAGATACCAGCGTGTCTCATATCAAGTTACCTTAACAACAATATTAATGTGTCAAAGAATATAACTCCTACAAGTATCAGCGCAGGTGGGATTCTCCATGCTTAATATGCAACAATCAACATTATCTCCAGTAACCTTACTTTTCTTCTCTTCATCTCACACCATGTAAAAATATTTTAAAAGTTCTAATAATTGGAACTATTACTATTGGTTAGTTTTGTTTCTTTTCAAATAGAAAATAGGTGAATGAAAAATGTTATTGGCTGAAGTGTTAACTTTTGTATACACACACACAGTGCACCAGCACAAGAAACTAAAATTACTCTCCTTATTTTTTCCTCTCTCACTAAATACTATTTAAGCAGATGGTAAGACTATACTGTAACCATAGGCATAGAACCTGTTAACTATGTGACCATTCAACAGTTGTTTCTCATCTCTTTATTCAAAGTAATCTGCTAAAATATATGTTTCTGTCACTGTAAAGTTTTCACATCTTTTCACTTATTACAGATATTTAATAAACAAACATTACAAATAAGCCCTGGGCTGAAATTTTCCAATGGAAATTATAGAAATAGGGGAGGGAGGGCATTTTTAGGCAGAATACTTAAGATGGATACTTGGTTAAAATCTATGCATGACATTTCTGGAATTTTAGACAACTTTAAAATGAAATGTGGCAGGTGATATCTATAATTAGTCTACCTACTTTAGACTAAGCAGTTTTAGAATATGCACTAGCAAAAAAAATTTTAAAAATAGTTAAGTACAAAGCATGTAAAGAAACAACTTTTCTTTAAATACCATACATATTTGCATATAATCTGTAAATCTAAAGCACTTACAAAAGTTCATTTGGTTCCAACTCAACATTCCTTCAAAAAATGACATTATGGTAGCAGAACTGTTATTTCACTGTCATGGAGACCTTCCATTGTTGGAGTGGATTTAAAAATGGTGTTTTAAGAAAAAGGATTTCAAATTTTAAAATTAAACATTTAAATTGGAGAACTACCTTCATCAGGTACACCTCAGACCTAGTAAGATCAGTTCTAGGGGGTGAATTTCATTCACTAGGATGATCCAGTGCTCTCTCCCCTGTCCCCCTCAGACTGCCAAGAAGAGTTAACAATTGTGGCAGTGGTGGGAATATAAGATGTGATACTGTCCATTAAGCAAGACCACAGACTCATTTTACATAAACCACAGAATAAAACTGACTGCCAACCTTGTTCATCTTGATGTTAGGACCTAGAAATTAGTGATTCAACTACTCGGTAATCCTCCAATGCTTTCATTAATGCAACTGTTTAATGGAACATTGAAAATAATTTTGGCCTCAACCTTCATCTACCTTAACAAAATAACTCTATTCCAATATAAAAGAAGATTATACACATTCTTAATCCTCAGGGTCTGCCATTTAAGTGAAACAATATCCAAAGCTTCAGCGGACAAAGATGTTTTAGAGCATAATACTGCATGAATTTAAATTTTAAACTAGCTTTTCAGCTATTTTCAAATAAATTTAGAAGACTAATAATCAGTTTCTTAAAGTGTGAATTAATGTCTACTCACTCCCAATTAAAGTCTCCACATTTTCTATCAGGTTTGGACCCACACAAATACAGACAACTGGATTCTGACTATGGTGACTGGTGTGGTTATTCTACAAAGTTACACTGCAAGCTTAAACATTTCATTTTAGAGTTAATCGTGTTGCAAGAATTTTGAAACAACAAAAACAGGAACTTTTAATAAACAGGATCCTTTTATGCCAGTGTGTAGAGCATTTCAGATCAATGGCTTCACTACCAAGAACAAAACTAAAATTTCGCATAGTAAAATTAGATGAAATTTTGTGGAACCTTTAAGGACGTAATCTAAATGAATAGTTTGCAAGAATTCAAATGCAGTATCTTTATATTGCTATTCCTTCAAACTATCAAGTAGTATCCTTTCATGCCAGTTTGAGTCAATACTACCAATAAAATATTTTCAAACTTGAGAGGGATGTCACAATATCCAGCAAACCATATTTTGTCTCCAGATTCCTGATGCATGTGATCATGGAAGGGTCATCCCCCATTCTCACCCCAATACGTTGAGACATCATCCTAGAAAGAACTGTTACTTACCTCGTAACTGTTGTTCTTCAAAATGTGTTGCTCATGTCCATTTCCAATTTAGGTGTGTGTGCTCTCCAAATGCACCAGTGCTGGAAAACTCTCTCTCTTAGTGGTACCCATACAAGCTGTTTGTCACCCTCTGCACAGCACGCACATGCACACGCACACAGGCACCACCAGCTCCCCCTCCCTCTCAGTTCCTTCTTGCTGGAACTCCGACTGAGGGGAAGGACATGGACATGAGCAACACATCTCAAAGAACAACAGTTACAAGATAAGTAACTGTTCTTTCTTCTTCCGTTGCTTGCTCATGTCCATTCCCAATTTAGGGTGACTCACCAGCAGTGTCTCTGGAGGCAGGCAGGAGTTCATGGATGTGACCCTTGAAGCACCACTCTACCAAAGCCAGTGTCATCCCGGGCTTGCTGCGTCAAGGCATAGTGGAACATAAAGGTATGCATGGATGACCAGGTAGCTGCCCTGCAGATGTCCAATACATAGACATGCGCTTGGAAGGCCGCAGATGATGCTTGTGCTCTTGTTGAGTGGGCTGTCAAGGACACCGGAGGCGTGACTCCAGCCTGCTCATAACAGGCCTGGATGCAGGCTGTGATCCACTTAGAAAGACGTTGCGAGGAAATCGGTCGGCCCTTCATCCAGTCCACAACCGCCACGAAAAGCTGTATAGAGAGACGGAAAGGCTTAGTCCTGTCAATGTAAAAAGCTAGGGCCCTCCTCACGTCAAGAAAATGCAGATGCCTCTCCCCACTAGAGTTGTGCAGTTTGGGGCAAAACACAGGCAGGAAAATCTCTTGATTTAGGTGAAAGTGGGGAAACCACCTTAGGCAAAAAAGCCGGGTGCAGATGTAGCTGGACCTTGTTCTTGTAAAACACTGTATAGGGTGGTTCCAATGTTAATGCCCTGGTCTCCGACACTCACCTGGCGGATGTGATAGTGACCAGGAAGGAAACCTCCCAGGACAGGTACGTAGGGAGCAGGAGGCCATAGGCTCGAAGGGCAGTCCGATGAGTCTGGAAAGGACCAAGTTCAAGTCCCACTGAGGGGAAGGCTCCCTTTATCATCGGGAAAAGCCTTTCCACACACTTGAGGAACCTAGTCGTCATTTCATGTGAGAAGACTATTCTACCTCCCACCAAGGAGTGGAAAGCAGATATGGCCGCCACATGAACTTTGACTGACAAGAAGGCCATTCTTTCTTGCTTCATGTGGAGCAGATATTCCAAGATTGTCAGGATCGATGCCTCTGCCAGTCACCAAGCAGGTGAAGCACTTCCACTTAGCCCTATAGGCCGATCTGGTTGATGGCTTCCTGCTTTCCAGGAGCACCCGCTGAACTTGGGTTGAGCTGGCCTGCTCCTCCTGATTCAGCCACAGAGCATCCAAGCTGTCAGGTGGAGGGAAGCTAGTTCCAGGTGGAGCAGACAACCTTGATCTTGGGCATAGCGGCAGGGTCCAATGCCTGGGTCCCGCCAGCTCTACCAGCATCCTGAACCAATGCTGTCTGGGCCACGCTGGTGCCACAGGGATGACCTGTGCTTTGTCTCTCCTCACTTTCAGGAGGACTTTGTGGATCAAAGGTATCAGCAGGAAGGCGTACAGGAGCCCTTCTTACTAAGGGAGGAGAAAAGCATCAGTGAGGGAGCCCACACTGAGGTCCTGATGGGAAGAGAAGCAACGGCACTTCCTGTTGGCCTGGTGGCAAAGAGGTCTTTTCAGGAATTGCCCCACCTTTGGAAGATGCGAGCTGCTACCTCCGGATGGAGGGATCACTCGTGGTGAGAACAGAAGGACCTGCTGAGATGGTCTGCCAAAAAATTGTTGATCCCTGGGAGGTGAACTGCTATTGGGTGAATATTGTGGCTGATGCAGAAGTCCCAGAAATGCATGGCCTACATGCATAGGGCAGGGGATCTGGCCCCCCTTTGCCTGTTGATATAATATATGGAGGTCATATTGTCCGTGAGAATCTGTACCACCCTGTTGGCAAGATGTGATATAAAGACTGCACAGGCTAGATGAATCGCCCTGAGCTCTTTGATATTGATATGTAACCCCAGTTCCTCTGAGGCCCACCTGCCCTGGGTCTTGAGGGAACCAATGTGAGCTCCCCATCCCAGATCCAAGGCATCAGAGACCAGAGTCGCCGATGGCTGAGGCGCTTCGTAGGGCGTTCCCGAGACAACGTGACCCGGACTCGACCACCACACCAGGGAGGTAAGTATTTTTGGAGGAACCACAAGTATCCTGTCCAGGTGGTGCCTGACCGGAGAATAAGCTGATACCAATCACATGTGGAAGGGTCTGAGGTACAGCCTGGCCTGGGGGGACCACGTACAGGCTGCCGTGTGCCCAGGAGGCTGAGGCACACCCTCACCGTTGTGAGGGGACGAACCGAAATGCGGGTAATAATCTGTCATTGCTCGGAATCTTTCCTCTGGGAGAAATGCCCTGGTCCTGGATGAGTCCAGCACTGGTCCTATAAATTCTATTCTTTGCACAGGGATTAATACTGTTCATTTATTACGAGGCCCAGTGGCTGACAAACACTTTGGATGAGTGAAATGCTGGCCTGGACCTGGGACCTTGACCTGGTGAGCCAATTGTCCAGGTGGGGAACACCTGCAGTCCTCTCCTCCTGAGGTAGGCTGTTACCACCGACATACACTTGGTGAAAACTCTTGGCACAACTGAAAGGCCAAAAGGGAGGACAGCAAACTGGTAGTGGTGGTCTCCTACCATAAATCTCATGAACCTCCTGTGACCAGGGAAGACTGCAATGTGGGAGAAGGGGTCCTTTAAATAGACAGTGGCATACCAGTCACCTGGATCCAGAGAGGGAATGATAGTAGCTAGGGAAACCATGAGAAATTTTAGTTTTCTGAGGTACTTATTCAGGTGCCTTAAGTCCAGAATAGGCCTCAGCCCTCCCTTTGCCTTCGAGATCAAGTAGTAACATGAGTAAAACCCTCAAGCCCGCAGTTCTCTGGGAACCTCATCCACCACACCCACTTGCAGAAGTTTTCGCACCTCCTATTTGAGGAATTGCTCATGAGAGGGGTCCCTGAAGAGGGATTGGGGGGGAGGGAAAGACAGAACAAGGAGCAACGGTCTCAAGTTGCAGGGCGGGAGGTCTAGGTTGGACATTAGGAAAAAGTTTTTTACTAGGAGGGTGGTGAAGCATTGGAATGGGTTACCTAGGGAGGTGGTGGAATCTCCATCCTTAGAGGTTTTTAAGCTGAGGCTTGACAAAGCCCTGGTTGGGATGATATAGCTGAGGTTAGTCCTGCTTTGAGCAGGGGGTTGGACTAGATGACCTCCTGAGGTCCCTTCCAACTCTAATATTCTATGATTCTATGATTCTATGAAAGTGGGAGTGAGGCAAACTGGAGGGCATAACCAATAGCCACCATGCTGAGCACCCATCTGTCTGATGTTATGGCAGCCCACGTTGAGATGAAACAGGCAAGATGAGAAAATAAAAGGGTGCTTGGATCCATGAAAAGAACTGATAGGTCGCTCCCGGACGCACCTTTCAAAAAGGCCTGCTTTCCACCCCAGTTATGGTGGCTAGAGCCTAGACGAGGGCCAGCAGATGACAAACAGCCCTGGTGTCTCTTGTAAGCCTGGTTGTTCCTCTTATAGGAGTCTCTGCAGGGGTGGTGCCCAGAATGCTGTTCATGCTGGGGCTTAAAATGCCTCCTAGAGAAAGAAGGCGTATAGAGGCCGAGTCACCGTAAAGTAGCCTTGGAGTCCTTCATGCCATGCAGTTGGGCATCTGTCTGCTCAGCAAAGAGGGCCGCGCCATCAAAGGGAAGGTCGTGAATAGATTGCTGGACCTCTGACGGGAGACCTGAGGACTGCAGCCATGATGCCTATCTCATCAATATAATGGAGGCCATGGTCCTGGCTACAGAGTCTGCCATGTCATTAGCCGTTTGTAGGGATGCCCTGGCCACTGATCTCCCCTCTTTTACGATGGCCTCAAACTCCTGTTTGGAGGAGGGGGACAACGAGTCTGTAAACTTGTCCAGCAACTGCCAGATATTAAAATGGTATCTACCTAGCAGCACTTGTTGGTTCGCAGCTGCAGGCTGGCCATAGAATAAATTTTTTGACTAAACAAGTCCAGCCTCTGTGTCCCCTTATGTTTAGAGGTTGAGCTGACTTCCTCCTGCCTGTCCATTTCGTTGGCAGCTGTGACAACCAGAGATCCCAGTGCAGGGTAGTATAAAGATATTCAAACCCCTTCGCTGGCACATGCTATTTTCTTTCTGCCCTCTTAGATGTGGGGATGATATGCCAGCCACCGCTGCTCACAGCTGCCTGCAGGTTCCAGATACCAGGTGAGGAATAAAAATACGCCCACACCAGTTAGGTTCACTTATCTTTAATTACAGCTTATGCTCCAAACAGCAGCGGGAGACTCTAAAGCGCTCTGCGAAGTGTGCTGCAGGGGAATTGTACCACGCAATCCAAGTGGATTCATGGCCGAGTCTCGTTGCGCATTTTGCATTTCAAGCTTTTATACAGCATTCTCCAGGGAACAGCAAGCATTGGCTAATTTACAGCACCTGACCTCGCTTCCTAACTTCCCTCCCTTTTTGGCACAGAAAGCAAGCTACACAGCAGGCTGCAAAACCAACTCTGCACCTTGCTTTCCGAGCTAGGCAGCGCTCCTTATCAAACCGGTTCTGACTAGATCCGTCAAAGCCCCTATCTCTGTCCAACGCGTCACAAATATCTTCCGCGGCCTACAGGGGGCAGGGAGGCCAGGGTTTGCCATAGGGCCCTGGCTAGTTTAACAACCCCTCATGGACTCGTAGGGCCACTCTACTAGGAGATACTAAGGCCAAAATTCCAAACGGCTCGTCAGCCGGCTCATCCAGTTCCTCAATCTTGAGGCCCAGGTTGGAAGCAACCCTTTCAATAAGACCTGGTGCACTTTAAAATCATCCAACGGCACCGCCGAAGAGGTTCCCACGACCACCTCATCGGGTGACAATGAGGAAGAGGCCAACACCTGCACTGGGGAAGGAGCCTCTGTTCTGGGAAGGGTGGAACCCACAGGGCCCGAGACGCGCGAACCTTCATGGTCCAAATCCGTGTCCAAGTGCAGTGCTGCACTCTGAGGGATGGAAGACTGCAGCACCAAGGTTCCTCTCGTGAAACCGGTTTGCAGGATCCCAGTGGGAAACCCCCACCAGTACAGCCATGGTCCAGGCCATTGGCCTTGTGGCCATGCCGCCATTGGTGGTATTGTGGGGAAACTGGGCACTGGAGCCGGGGGTTGCCTGGTCTGAACAACCCCACTGCTATCTAAGGATGAGGTGCTGATATCCGACAGACATGGCGGTGCCGTCCCTGAATACCTTGCAGTGCCATGCAAGACACTTTGTTGAGGTGCCTGCACCAATGAGCGGCACGAGGCACCAAATGCTGGATATGCCAGGATTTGTCCTTGAGCTTCCTGTATGGGTAGGCGAACAGTGTTGCAGTGCCGGGGAAACGCACCATGAGCAAAATGGATAAAAATCAATGACTTTTTTTTTTTTTTTAAATCAAACAAATCGGATTTTAATTTAAATCAGATTTTTTATTTTCTTTTTAAAATCAACAAAATATTAAATTTCTCTCTCATTTAAAAACAGTTACAATTAAATCTCATCACAAACAGCTAAACCTACAATTATAGTCTCATAAAAAAGAATTAATGGCGCTAGTCTGTCCAGCCTAACTACCAGCTCTTGTTTCTTGAAAGTTCTGGACTTTCAGTTTCTGTTTCTCAGCAGATTAAAGTCACATGTGCAAAGGAAGACACAAGCTGGATAGGATTGTTGTTGTTCTGTGCTTATGTGGTGGTGGAGGTGGGCCAAGCAAGGCAGAGGAGTTAGTTAAGACTGTCTTAAAGACAGAGACACAAAGGACGGAGGCAGAGTTGAAAGGAACAGTGGAGTGGACTGGAAAGAAAAAGGGAAGACATTCAGTACACACACAGCTTCCTATATTCCCCCACACTTTTGCCACAGAAAAACGGTCAGGGTCTCTCTTACGCCCAGAAGCTATATCTGGGAATATTTTGAAGAAATTCCTTCCCTGGGTAAAAATGGAAAATGTGTCAAGTGTAAGCAGTGCAAGATGCAGGACCTAGTTGCAAGAGTGAAACATCATAATGAAAACTGATTATTGGGAGAAAATGATGTGGATGAAGATATGTCTGAAGAACAATGTGGATCAACTGGTTAGTAACTTAAATAATTCACTTTGCAATGTATCATTCTTCAAGATTCTCTCTGTGCCTTTTACTATACATGCGATTTAACAAATAAATTCCCAAGCTATTTGCTACGTTGGATGTTGCTAGAAAAAAAAGTTTATCTTAGCTAATCCTTATGGCTTGCTTAATTAGTCAACTAGGTTTAGAATCTATCAATCACACAAGTATATGGTACAGAAAGCTGCAGTAAGAGAAATCTAGAGGTGCCAGTTGCCACTGGGTGTCATTTTCTTATTTTATATTAAATAAATACATGCCTCTTATTTTGTAACTTCATGGCCACAGACCATAATGGCGATGCCTTAAATCTATTCCTTATTTTACTTCAGCATAACTCAGCTTTCCCAAGGGAACTCCATCCTATACTTGTTTTCTCAAAAAACAGAAGTGCCAGTGAGTTCTATGGGGCTTATTCCAAAATTAAGTGCACTCTAAGTGCAGTCAATCTTAGCTCTTTTTGGTAATTTGGAAACGGATCTGCATCCTTGCTGAAAAAAATGTAAATGATTAACTGAATAACAGAGTGAGAAGAACAACTATTCAAAATCATTTTTGAATTTTGTTTCAGGATTCCATTTAAGCATAAGAGACTTTGACTTGTCTATCTGCAACAACTTCAGAGTCATCCGTTGGTACTTTAGCAGCAGTGCTGCAACTAAACATATTTCAGACAACAAGGTATCAGCAGCAAGCAAAATATTTCAATCACCCAGTAAAAACCACCACCTTGGATGGGTTTGTAGTAAGGACCAGCAAACACCAACATGACACCATAAATGAAAAAATTGCTGGGTTCATTTATACCACAAATCCTCCTTTTCGCATTCACAATAAACACTTCGTTAACATGGTTGAGTCCTTATGACCAGACTACTCTCCACCTGGTAGAGCAGACATCGGTGGACGGTTTTGCTAGATACGGTGTATGAGGAGGAACTTGAACAGTGTGCAAGAAATACTGAGGGGAAATTTTGCCAGTTTAAGCCTTGATGGGTGGAGCAATGTACACCACGATCCAGTAATATCTGCCTGTGCAACCACAGAAGATGGGGTTGCATATCTTTCAGAAACAATAGGTACATCGGGAAATGCCCACTCAACAGAATATTTAAAAGAGGTCGCAGTGAAAGCTATAATAAACTGTGAACAAAAACTCAACTGTCTCGTGCACAGTTTTGTCACAGACAGTGCTGCAAACGTGGCAAAGATGAGAAGATACTTAGAAGAAGAAATGGAAGGATGCTCCGTAATAAAATATGGTTGCAATGCCCATTTAATGCATCTTTTAGCCAAAGACTTAAGTACGTCTTCTCCAGGAATAAAAGAAAATGTTACTGAAGTCGCAAAATACTTCCCTAACAACCATTTTGCTTCAACTTCACTGAAGAGAACAGGAGGATCCAAACTAATTCTCCCTCAAGATGATCGATGGAATTCTGTGGTTGATTGTTTTGAAAAATGTATTAAGAACTGGCCTATTCTCATAAAACTTTGTGAAGAAAATCATGATAAAATAGATGGAAGTATCTCATCCAAAGTATCTCACATTGGATTAAAGAGGAATGTAGATGATATGCTCAGGATACTGAAGCCTATATCCAGAGCCTTAAGCAAACTTCAAAGAAATTGTTGCTGCCTTGCTGATGCTGTTGAAATTTGGAAGACTCTTCAAGAGACATTGAAGAAAGAAATACCTTACCAGAAAGTTAAACTGCAGGCAATAAAGAAGCAAATGGATCAAGCACTAACTCCACCTCATTTTCTTGTAAACATTCTAGACCCCAGATATAAAGATAGATGCCTAACTTCTGAAGACGGTGATGCTGCCATGGCATGGACATCTCAAAATCACTCCTTGGTTATGCCAGTCATAATAAATTTCAGGGCTCGAGAGGAACCATTTAAACAATACATGTTTGTTCAAATATCATCAGTAAAGTTACTCCCCTGATGTGGTGGAAATAATTAGCTTCCTCTGTAGGCACAGAGAGGATATTTTCACTCTAAGTTAAGAAATCAACTGGGAGATGAAAAAGGAAAACTCGTACTTCTGTTTCAGTCTCTGAATAAAAATGACAGTGGGAGTAGGTAAGATGAGAGCTAGTTGTAGATGTTTTAAGGACAGCATACATTTAGTGTTGTGATGACTTGTTTGTTAGAGTTAATAAAATTTGAAAATTAAAAAAAAAAAAAGGTTAAGGACAACCATCATCTGGCAACTCAGGAGACTGCTGAAATTGCAAATATGAAACATTTATGTAACTTTTACGATTTAGTTTAATGATATTAAGTGCTATTGTGTTTATGTGTGTGATTTAGTTCTTACCATTCCTAATGTACTGCTGCTGTTTCTGCAGCTTGACACAGGTAATGAGTATTATGTACTATTTCCTAAGTTAATAAAAATCAAGTTATCTAAAAAATTGCAGAAATTGCACCTCCTAGATGTTGTAAAATGCTGTATTGAGTTGTAAATTGATATGTTTTAGTGATCAGATTTGCACCATTATTTAAGAAATATGTGAAGTATCAGTGGGAAACGATTTAAATCAGTATTTTCTCTTGGTGATTTAAATCATGATTTTAAATCAATCCATCCTGGCCATGAGTCTGGCGATTTGTGCCACTCTGCTCCATGGTAGTGCTCTGCTCGGTGCTGGTCCTCCAGAGAACAGCAGCAGGAGCCTGATCTGGCAGTGTCCTGACCCAGAGAGCATGGCCTCAACTCCAGGGACCACCTGCACACCGGTGAATGGTGCTTTGATGATGGGGATTGTCGAGCAGATCTGTCCCTCGATAAGCTGCCACAAGACGCTGATGCTACCTGGAGTCGGTGGAGGGCCCGGTGCTGGGGTCAACGCTCGCTGAGGTAAGGGACCCTTCTGAGGTGGGGAGGGTTGGCGGCCCGACACAGGTCTCACCACATCCCCCTTAGCCTTCTCCACAGGAGAGCATCCCCGTCCCGAGCGAATCTTCTTGGACCTCTTCTTCGGAACCAGGGAGGGCGATTGGTGCTGGACAGATGAAGCGGGCACTGGAAGGGCATTGTGCGCCAAGGCCGTCGTGCTCAGTGCCAAGGCCAATCTGCCAGGCTCCAAGGCTGGTCTAAGGTCTGACTCCATCAGGATGGCCCAGAGATGGATATCTCCATCTTTCTTGGTCCGTGGGCGAAAACTTTTACAGATTTATCACCTGTCACTGATGTGGGCTTCCTCCAGACACTTAAGACAACTTTGATGAGGGTCGCTCCTCAGCATAGGCTTCTTACACGAAACACAGGGTTTAAACCCTGGGGAACGGGGCATGCCCCGATCCTGGGATTCTAACTAACAAACTGGAACTAAACTATTAACTATATACACTATAACAATGAATAAACCACTGTGTCTTAGAAAGAGAACTTGTGAAGGCAAGAGATATTCCAGCACCGTCACTGGCGGCAAGAAGGAACTGAGAAGGAGGGGGAACCAGTGGCGCCTACATGCAGGCGGATGTGCGCGCCACTGCAGGGAGTGCTAGAGCCAGCTTGTACGGGTACCACTAAGGGAAAAAGTTTTCTGGCACCAGTGCATGTGGCGAACACACATACCTAAACTGGGAATGAACATGAGCAAGCACTCGAAGAAGAAGTACTTGTCTTAAACACTATGGGAAACAAAAAAGAAGAGGACTGTCAATAGGTAGCTCTGTTGAGACTACAAGACCTGATGTTTTCCTCTGAATAATGCAGAGAGCATATAACCACAACTTAATGGCTGAAAAGTATATCAAGGTCACCCAAACTATCAAGCTTATATTTCTCAAATGAGTGGGGAAGGAATAAAATAGCCACTTTAAATCAGGGAAGTGGAATAAATTTTACCTTTTAAAGTACTCTGTACCTGAAGTCAGACAAAAAAACTGCGAACAAATTGATAACCAAGTGGAATTTAGTGAAGGATACTTGGATGAAAAACAGAGCAGCAGAATCAGTTTAACTTTTGATGGCTTAGATCAGTGGTTCCCAACCTTTTTGGCTCAAGGGCAACAGATATCATTTTTACAACCCTGAAGGACCACCAGGCTCCTCCAGCAGGCCTTTCTCCTTTCATGCCCCCCGTCCCCCCACTGCAACCAGACAGAAGGAATCCTCACTGATCTCCCATCCCCCTGGCTGCAGCAGGGAAACTGCACATGTTCTGATGCGCTCCACCTGGGTCCCTAGGCAGTGGCTCCCTTCTGCAGCTATGGGGATGGGAGATCAGAACACCGTTTCCTCAAAACTCGTCCCCAAGCACCTCTTCTTTACCTACACTACATTGATGATATTTTCATCATCTGGACCCATGGGAAAGAGTCCCTCGAAGAATTCCACAGGGATTTCAATAATTTCCACCCCACCATCAACCTCAGCCTGGACCAGGCCACACAAGAAATCCACTTCCTGGACACTACAATACAAAGAAAGAATGGTCACATTAACACCACCCTATACCGAAAACCAACTGACCGCAATACATATCTTCATGCCTCCAGCTTCCACCCTGAACACATTACACAATCCATTGTCTACGGCCAAGCCCTAAGATAGAACCGGATTTGCTCCAATCCTTCAGACAGAAACAAACACCTACAGGACCTCCATAAAACAGTCTTAAAACTACAATACCCACCTGGAGAGGTGAAGAAACAAATTGACAGAGCCAGACGGGTACCCAGAAGTCACCTACTACAGGACAGACCCAACAAAGAAAACAACAGAACTCCACTGGCCATCACCTACAGCTCCCAACTAAAATCTCTACAACACATCATTAAGGATCTACAACCTATCCTAGCAGATGATCCCTCACTCGCTCAAGCTGTGGGAGGAAGACCTATCCTTGCTTACGGACAGCACCCCCAACCTGAAGCAAATACTCACCGGCAACCATACACCATAACAAGAACACTAACCCAGGAACCTATCCCTCCAACAAACCCCGTTGCCAGCTCTGCCCACACATCGACTCTAGGGACACCATCACAGGTCTTAATCACATCAGCCACACCATAAGGAGCTCATTCACCTGCACATCTATTAATGTCATATATGCCATCGTGTGCCATCAATGCCCCTCTGCCATGTACATTGGCCAAACCGGACTGTCACTACGCAAAAGAATAAATGGACACAAATCAGACATAAAAAACGGCAACATCCATAAACCAGTCCGAGAGCACTTCAGTCTCCCAGGACACTCTGCAGTTGACTTGAAAGTTACCATACTTCTACAAAAAACTTCAAAAACAGACTTCAAAGAGAAACTGCAGAGCTGGAACTTACATACAAACTTGACACTGTCAAACTGGGTCTGAATAGGGACTTGGAATGGCTCTCTCATTACAAGAAGTAAGTGTCACTGTTCACACATTCTCATCTTCTAATCAATGGTTGTGAATAGGCCTCATCTACTCTAACTGAATGGACTCTTTTTTACACCTACCCCCCATTGTTGTTTCTTACCCTTGGATGTATATATATACACACCTCCTATCTGATTTCTATTTCATTCATCTGAGGAAGTGGGTTGCAGCCCATGAAAGCTTACGCCTGCAGAAATCTGTTAGTCTTTAAAGTGCTACAGGACTCTCGTTTTTGCTGTATACAGACTAACATGGCTACCCGTCTGGAGCAGAACTACAGGCACTGGATTAAAGTCACACCTGCTGCGATAAGCACAATGAATGGCAAAGAAATTGCAGCTTAAATCCCCAGTCTGGAGGGAGAGGGACACGAGTTCCTGCCTTTAAAGAGATGAGAGTTAGAGGCCTGAGAACTGCTTAAGGGTACCCTCAAGAAGTCCAAGAAGAGGTCAGAGGTACAGTTACTCCAGAACTGTGACAAGGAGATCCACTGTCTAAAGAATACATCTAGGATTTGGAGTTTTTTTTAATCAATTAATTTAAATAAGATCTTTGTTGCTTACAGGTTAATCTATTTCTACAGCTTATTCTTTAACTCAACTTATGTGTCAGCAATTTGGGAGTCAGCTCCATAGCAACTAAGGTCCTATATACAACTATTTCTGAGTCTGTAGCCAACTGGCAAAGTGGTTGGCTCTAAACATAGTTGATGTTCACACAACAGTATCCCCTGATGCACAGATTTTTCTCGAAATGCACTGATTCTAACACAAGCACTGTTATAGATGCTGGTGCAATAATACAGTTGACACATTGTTTTGTTGTGAAAAGAAGTTGCTGTGTAGAAACAGCTCAACTGCGTTTGCTGGAACCAGGACAGATGAATAACAAAATTATAGTACCTGTCATGCAAACAGGGCTTAGTGTGACATATGAAACCCAAGATTAAAGTTTCAAGTGAGGAGTGAACCGCAAGAGTGGCTGAACTATGTAATAAAGACTCTGATTTTATGCATTAAAAGCAAGGTGAAGAAAACAGACATATGAACAGCACTGTCTACAAAGGAAGTTTTTTGAGAATTTTTTTCATAAGGTACCAGCAGGACTTTAGTGATAACAGGAAAAAAACTCAAGGCCTAACACATGATCTAGTGTAATCTTGTGAGGGGCATTCACTTTGCAGAATCAAAATATTTCTAACCTTGAGAACAAAGTATCTGTGACATTTGAGCAATAGCCTCCAGTGACTCAAGAAACATTAATAGGAGAAGAGTTCTGAAGTAACTAATAGGATTAGAACTGCTGATTAAGAAAAGCAATTACAGTTACTTTATGCTGTGGTAGTATCCAGAGACCATAATCACTTTGGTATCCCAATGTGTAAGAGACTGTATATAAACACATAAAAGGACTCAGTCTTTGCCCTGAAAAGCTTATACTCCATCTACTTATTAGTTCCCTTAAGTGAGAGTAGACTTGGTGCTTGTCTACAGGAACACTTAATTCATGGCAAGCTGGGGTATAAATGTGCCCCACACTAGCCTGCTGCACAGTATCTGTGCAGACCTTGCTGCCACGCACCAAAAATCCCGTACTGAGCATTTATCTACCTTATTTCAAAGGGTGGTAGACCAAAGCCCACTACAGAAGTTTTAGTGTGCAGCAATAGGGTCCATATATACACTTAGTGAATGGCAATTAAGCGTTCCTGTAGACAAGCCCTAAAATAACAAGCGCTTGCAGATACTGTAAAGCACATCTGATTAATATTTGGCCTTATAACTGATGTAATGAGTTACCACTAAATTGCTGAATTCTAGGCAAGGCAAGAAGCTATAACTGAACTGAACTGATGAAAAGCAACACCCAACTTTCTAAAGTATCTTATACTGAATAAACCCTCAACAGTTCTTTGTCAGAGTCTCTACTACTGAATCTGCACTGCCAAGAGTAGCATCAAATTGACAAATCAGCACAATGCTTTCCCTAAGGGGCTCCCCAAAACTTTATTGCATAAGCCCTAGAACAGACATCCCATTAATATGGGATAGAAATGGAGAGTTTCTTAACACAATGGGAGAAGGGTATCAAGTCAGAAGAGTGTGTTGTATCTTACCTTATTGCGGTTTGGGGAAAACTTCAGAAAACGCAACACCACACAGCGCTAAAGAAAGGAGAGAGTAGGGTGGAGAAAAAAATTGTTACGTTAGCACTAAAAAAACAGTATATTAGTTTAGACAGTTTAATGGTTTTTCAGAAATTAAACAATTTAAACATTAAAAGAAGGCAAGGTAAGGAGTCTTGTGGTTAAGGCACTTAAGCAAGATTCAGGCTCTTTGGGGTCCTCCCACATTAACAGACTTCCTGTGTGATCCTGAACACATCACTCACTCTGCGCTTCCACTCCCCATCTGTAATTTAAGGATAAATACTTCCATGCCTCACAGGAGCGATGATAAATTTCTCAGATATTATGGCATTGACCATCACAGAAAAAAAGCCAACAAAATTAAACTGAAAATATTTTCCCTGTGAATTTTGGCTCCAAATGACTTATGGTCCTGCTAGAGACCTCGCTGTTTGAAAAAGCAACACATGATTTTAAGGTATTCAGAAGATTTCTTTTCACAACACTCAACAAAAGCTGCAATGTTGAAATTCCACCTGGTAATAACACTACATTTATGAAAAGTGAGCAGGTATAAAGAAAAGCCACAGCTTTACAACTAAAAAGTCATATATGACATAGAGGGCAAATACTTTAGATTCCCAATATGCCCCCTCCCCTCTGAAACCACATACAAGTCAAGATTTTTAAAACATAAAGTGAAGTTAGCATAATATCAGTTAATTTTTTTCAGTTCTATACAGAAAACCAACACAAGCTCATTCACAAGTTAATCATAGACAAACTGTATATGAAAGTAATAACATATCTATCCCATATGAGCACTTTCATTTTTAAGAGTTCTAGATGAAACAAACAACTGTTGGCTTAATTTAGATTTAGTGAGAAACTGAGTTATTAGACCTTTAATCAGCTATTTACAAAACACCACTTTCTTTGGAGATGGGAATTCACCTGAGGAATCCTTGCACTCACAAGAACTGACTGAAATAATCATTCTTTATGCAGTGGAAATATTCAATTATTTTTTTAAACAAACCAACGGACTATTTCTTATATTACAATAGCACCTAAAGAACTGAATAAAGTTGAGCCTCATTATGCTAGGCACTGTACACACATGGAAAAAAGTTCTGCCCCAAAGAGCTTACAGTTTAAGTACCCAATCTGCAAACACTTCGCTCCATTTACTTTATTTATGTGTTAAGTCCAAGAATGGCAGACTTCAAAGTGACTAGAGCATTCTAGAAGACAGCCTTTATTACACTAAACTGTAGGGGACATAGCAGGGAAAAAATGAAGCACTTGTTTCCTCTGGTAAACACTTAGCCACCTAACTTTTCTAAAAGTTCCTACAGTCTTATATGACACACAAAAAGGAACGTGTAATTTGCTTCCACTGATTAAAACGTGTGTTAAAAGCAGTAAAGATTCCCTTGACACAAACTGGGGAAGACACTGTTGATTTAGCATCTTTCTGTTATGCTGTTAACTGAGTATGTGGAGAAAGTCTCTAGCTATGCTGCAAAATAATTCTGTTTATTGAACTTGTATGTGCCAGCTGCCATGGCAATTGCAAGGTGACACCATGGCAAGACAGCACTGAATTTGGGCACTAAAAGCTTTAGCTGCATATTGCTGAATGAGGAAGAGCAATAATTATTTTAATGAGTAGTGTGAAAGGAAGAGCACCAGGAGGGAGGCAAGACAGCTGGGAATGATAAAGCCAAAACCCTAACAAGTGAGGTCTGGATACCAAGTTTACAGTTAAATCAAAAACAGTCCTCTCTCATTGACTGACAGTTTTGTTCCAGAAGAAAGCTGGGATTAATGTAAGGAAGCAATGTATTTATCTAGAGAAAAAAGCCCCCTAAAAGAGAGAATATATATCGCATCTCTTAACACATTTTTTAAATCTGCAATCCCAAATCCTATGAAAGCTTCCTGAAGAGATGAATATGGTACCATACTAATAAATCTAAGGTGTAAAATCACAATCCTTCTGAATTCCAATATAATTGACCCTGCAAGGCTTCAGATGCTTTGAATTGAAAATTACACTGTAAAAAGAAAATGTTCTAGATTAATGTGTTTTTAATACTAGATTTATCTGGATTTGACTACTGTACAGACAAAATTGCTAGGTGCATTTGCTCATTTCTGTAGTTCTACTACTTTTCCTCCTTGATAAAGTAAATATTGGGTTTGAGCTCAACACTAACCAACTTGCTTATTTTAAAGTATTACAAGAGTACTTTCCAAATACAGTTTTTCAACTGAAATAAGTATTTTCCTCCACGTTTTTAAACATTCAGATAAGCAACATGCTGACCATTTCCCCGCAGCAACTTTAATTAAAATCTTACATACTTCTAAGGCATCCATCTCAGGTAAACAGATAAGTTAAAAAGGGCTGAACACTCAATAACAGATTTGGGAAATTATCCTATTTTTTAAAAAAACAAATAATTCCTTTTAGCAAGTTTGAAGAAAGAAAATGCAACATCCCTTTAATGTAACTGAGTTCTGACAGATGGAAATCTGAGGTCACTATACTTACATTGCAACATGTACTCAACTGTTCAAAACTCAGATTTTGCAACTTCCATTCTTACAAAGAACAGAAATGCAGTTCTGGTAAAGTGGCATACTTTAAAACAAATAAGCCCTTAAAATTAAATTTCCAATTTCGTTTTGATAAACCATTATCTCATGATAAAAAACCACAAAGTTTCTTGTATTCCTTCTATGCAGTCTCAACAATGAGACAGATTATCAAAGTGAAGGTTCAGACTATGGTAAGTATTCATTAACTCACTATCAAATTACTTTCCTCGTAACACCTACCTTAACATGGCATTTATATTCCAATTATTTGATCCAATTTGTTCCCTCCTGTAATTTACTTAATATATTTCATTAAGAAGGCAACTTTCAAGAGGCAATACACAGATGCAAATATGTTTACAGCAAAGGAAAAATATGCTGGTTTTCAAAGGATTAGATATAGAGCGCAAAAGAAAACTTGTGCTGATTAGGTCTATGAACAATGTCACTTATTTGATTAAACCTGTGATGTCATGATGAGACACTATCGGTATGTTGCACTCATTCTTTTAATTGATGTTCAACCGGGAAGATACTGAAAATGAAATCACGATGATAGTGTACTTACCTGGATACAAAAGAACTAGTCTTAAACTATGTAGCAAATAGATTTTGAAAATGGGAGTGACTCTTCAAGATTCCAAGAACAAAATTAACAAAACTAATCTTTCCTAAAACCTCTTCTCTGCATTCATCTTACAAAGAAAATGGTACTAAAAAGTAACACGCCTCCATGCATGCACATAAGAGAAAGTAATCTTTTATCAAAGGACCAAGGACTCAGATTATTAAAATGTCCAGATCAGACAGACAGACAGAAAAATGTGGGTCAGGAAATAAAGTGGATCAGAATAAAATAAATGCAATGGGAAAGGTAAATGCAGTGTGCTATATATTAAAAAGTCTTGGGTCTCCCCTTGAAACAGCAGGATGTAGCACAACAGTGAGAGGAGGACATTTTGGGCTTCTTGACACACAAAAGTTGTACAGCATTAGTTATACCTATACAGATGTACTTACTGTGATACAACTGCACTAGTGTAGATACAGTTATATCGGTATAATGGTGGTTTACATCAGCACAGCTATTTCCATGTGGAAAGGGGAATAAGCTATATAGGTAAAGGCACCTTTATACCAATATATGGACCGATGTGTCTGTCCATACTAGGTGCTGTACTGGTACATCTTTCAGTTTTTGGTGCTAAGGTCAGGGATACTAAGGGAGATAAGTGGCAACTGGATCTTGGGAATGCCATAGCCAGGAATAAAAAGTAACTAAGGAAATGAACATAGTTTTGTTTTTTTTTTTAAATAGGTCATAAAAAGAACAGATATAGGTATGGATGTTTTTGGTTTTTTTAATTAGAAATAGGCAAACTACATGTACTTGTTGTGCCTAGTCTTAAAACTGCTAAAACTTCAGGGTGGGAACTGCGTCTTCCTTCAGCCCAATCCATCCTATCACATGAAAAAAACCACAGGAGAAGTCTAGAAAGAAAGAAATCTCCTTAAGAATTGCCTCATAAAGACTCCCCAATAACGTCCTGTTGTAGGGATGAATGGAAAGGACTATGAGGCCCACTACCAAGCCTGGCTCATCCCTGGAGATTTGCATGGAGATTCTATACCTTTGCTCTAGCTCTCTGTTGCAACCCTGCCACCAGGTTGCACGGCTCCACTAGAGACAGGCTACCAACATCTGCCCTCATCAGTCACAGAAAGCAGAAGGAGGGGGTGGAGACCCTGTGGAAGACAGTCCCAAATTTTTAAAAACAAAAATCCACACATATACACAATTTCCACAAGACCAGGAGGATGGGGACAAACTGTATCCCAACCTATGTGCGCGCACACAGCCCACACCCTCCATTCACACAGACTATATGGAGAGATGCCTGCAGGAATTTTTTTTTTTATTTTATTTTATTTCAAGGGGAGAGGAGCATGAAACAGGGATGATGCTAAAGAGGTGGCTAAGCCCCTTTTCAATCTATATACAAGGAGTCTCCTTCATGCATGGAACAGCCAGTGAGGTGAGAGAGAGTGTGCTCAATTTTGCCTTGTGTGTATGTGCAGTATGTAGCACAATGAGGCCTCAAACCTAATTAGGCCTTCTGTGCTGTACTATAAGAGAAATAAAAAATACCTGCTCTTTCAGACAGACAATCTAAAATTATTTGTCTCTGGAGTGTGCTCTTATAGTAAAGAATAGCTTTGCCTTTCACTTGCACTAGTGTATGATGAAAGGAAATACTTCTCAGGAAATACTAATAGTTTACGTAGTACCATATAAAATGTTACAAAAGAATCTATGCAGTGAAAGTGAGTGATGGACTGACAAAGAGGAGGCAAGACATACCAAAAGTGATTTTAAAGGGTTGTTTGTTTAGGCCAGGTCTACATTACAGACTTAGGTCAACATAAGACAGCTTAAAGTGTCTACACTACAGGGTTGCTCCCCCCAATGTAAGTCCCCCCTACACCAACCTAATAACTCCATAGGAGGTGTAATGCGTATGTCAATGTAGTTAGGGTGATGCAGTGTGTGTAAAACTCTTGTTAATGAGGAAACCATCATCAAATGGCCATTTTTAGTAGTGTGCCACAGGAATCAGTACTAGGCCTGACACCATGCAATATTTTTAAACAATGATCTGAAGTAAGCAGACTAGGGGGTTGCATACTTTTTGGTTACTTAAGCCAAAATCACTGCACATACCAGATACATCTTTCCATCTCCCCATAGAAGCTTCCTGTGTGCCATCCTCCCATTCCCCTCTTTATTCAGGAACTCCCTAGAACCACCCCTTAACCCTTCTTTCATGTGAGGGCTTCTGTGTGACCCTCCTCACTGCCTCCTTCCCACTAGGGAAATGGCTCTGTCTCCCTTGACCACCTGCTCCATAACATTATCACAAATTCTTCCCCATGCAGGGTGGATTGATTTAAATCAAGTTTCTCACTGATACTTCCTCACATATTTCTTAAATAATGGTGCAAATCTGATCACTAAAACATGTTAATTTACAACTCAATACAGCATTTTACATCAAGAAGGGTATACTTTGTGTAATTTTTTTTAGATAACTTGATTTTTATTAATTTAAGAAATAGTACATAAAGCACATTACCTGTGTCAAGCTGCAGATGCAGCAGCACATTAGGAATGGTAAGAAATAACTAAGACACTCACACTCATATTTTATTAAATTAAATTTTAAAAGTTACATAAATGTTTCACATTTGCAATTGCAGCAGTCTCCTGAGTTTCCAGATGATGGCTGTCCTTACACTTTTTTTTTTAAATTTTCAAATTTTATTAACTCTAACAGACAAGCCATCACAACATTAAATGTACGCTGTCCTTAAAACTTCTACATCTAGCTCTCATTTTCCCCACTCCCCACATCGGGGAGTAACTTTGTTCAAAACATCATCAGTAAACATGTATTGTTTAAATGGTTCCTCTCGAGCCCTGAAATTTATTATGACTGGCATAACTGAGGAGTGATTTTGAGATGCACAGGCCATGGCAGCATCACCGTCTTCAGAAGTTAGGCATCTATCTTTATATCTGGGGTCTAGAATGTTCACAAGAAAATGAGGTGGAGTTAGTGCTTGATCCATTCGCTTCATTATTGCCTGCAGTTTAACTTTCTGGTAAGGTATTTCTTTCTTCAATGTCTCTTGAAGAGTCTTCCAAATTTCAACAGCATCAGCAAGGCAGCAACAATTTCTTTGAAGTTTGCTTAAGGCTATGGATATAGGTTTCAATATCCTGAGCATATCATCTACATTCCTCTTTAATCCTATAATACTTCAATTAGTTTATCATGGTTTTCGTCACAAAGTTTTATGAGAATAGGCCAGTTCTTAATACATTTTTCAAACAATCAACCACAGAATTCCATCGATCATCTTGAGGGAGAATTAGTTTGGATCCTCCTGTTCTCTTCAGTGAAGTTGAAGCAAAATGGTTGTTAGGGAAGTATTTTGTGACTTCAGTAACATTTTCTTTTATTCCTGGAGAAGACGTACTTAAGAAGGACAAAAGGGATTTGAGAATGATGTTTATAGATATCGAAAAGGACTATGACCCAGTGCCAAGAGAGGAAGTGTGGAGATGTGCAAGAAAGCGAGGGGTTCCTGAGAAGTACATCAGATTGATCCAAGATATCTACTCTGAAACCAAGACTTCGGTAAGATGCTCAGCAGGAAGAGGGAAGAACTTTGAGGTAAAAGTGGGACTGCACCAAGGATCTGCCTTGAGTCCATTCCTATTTCTGATAGTAATGGATGTGGTTACCGAGGGTGTGAGAAAGGATTTCCCATGGACTATGCTTTTTGCTGATGACATTGTGCTGTGTGGAGGTTCAGAAGAAAACATGGAGGAAAACCTATAATGCTGGAGAAAAGTACTAGAGGACAGAGGAATGAGGATCAGAAGAACAAAGACCCAATTGCTGAACTGTAAATTTAGTGGAACTCATAGGGAATGGGAGGCACCAGTGAAAATTGAAGGAGGAGAAATCAAACAGGTAGAAAGCTTCAAGTACCTTGGATCTGTGGTACAAGAGGATGGTGGTATGGGTGCAGAAATAAAGCAAAGAGTACAATCAGCATGGAACAACTGGAAAAAATGTAGAGGTGTGCTTTGCGATAGGAAAATACCAGTTAAACTGAAAGGGAAGATATACAAAACTGTTGTGCGACCAGCACTAACATATGGTGCAGAAACGTGGGCGACAACATTAAAAGAGGAGGCTAGGCCGAATGTGAATGAAATGAGGATGCTGCAATGGATTTGTGGTGTAACAAGGAAGGATAAGATAAGGAACGAGCACATTCAAGGGACTCTGAAAGTGACAGAGGTAGCAACAAAGTTGAAGGAGAAGAGATTGAGATGGTATGGACATGTAATGCGAAGAGGCAAGGACCATGTGAGGAGAAGAGTGTTGGAAATGGAGCCCCCAGGACCACGGAAGAGAGGAAGGCCAAAGACCCGTTGGAAGGATGTGCTGAAGAGAGACATGGAAAGTGTTGGACTTAAGATAGAAGATAAACAAGATCGTATCGGATGGAAAAGGACCATAATGAACATTTTTGGCGACCCTGCTTAGTGCGGGAAAAGTTGTAAGATGATGACGACAACAACATACTTAAGTCTTTGGCTAAAAGATGCATTAAATGGGCACTGCAACCATATTTTATTACGGAGCATCCTTCCATTTCTTCTTCTAAGTATCTTCTCATCTTTGCCACGTTTGCAGCACTGTCTGTGACAAAACTGTGCACGAGACAGTTGAGTTTTTGTTCACAGTTTATTATAGCTTTCACTGCGACCTCTTTTAAATATTCTGTTGAGTGGGCATTTCCCGATGTACCTATTGTTTCTGAAAGATATGCAACCCCATCTTCTGTGGTTGCACAGGCAGATATTACTGGATCGTGGTGTACATTGCTCCACCCATCAAGGTTTAAACTGGCAAAATTTCCCCGCAGTATTTCGTGCACACTGTTCAAGTTCCTCCTCATACACCGTATCTAGCAAAACCGTCCACCAATGTCTGCTCTACCAGGTGGAGAGTAGCCTGGTCATAAGGACTCAACCATGTTAACGAAGTGTTTATTGTGAATGCGAAAAGGAGGATTTGTGGCATAAATGAACCCAGCAATCTTTTCATCTATGGTGTCATGTTGGTGTTTGCTGGTCCTTACTACAAACCCATCCAAGGTGGTGGTTTTTACTGGGTGATTGAAATATTTTGCTTGCTACTGATACTTTGTTGTCTAAAATACGTTTAGTTGCAGCACTGCTGCTAAAAGTACCAATGGATGACTCTGAAGTTGTAGCAACATAGCAAACAGCTTGGGAATTTACTTGTTAAATCACACGTATAGTAAAAGGCATAGAGAGAGTCTTGAAGAATGATGCATTGCAAAGTGAATTATCTAAGTTACTAACCAGTTGATCCACATCAGACATATCCACATCTTCATCCACATCATTTTCTCCCAATAAGCAGGTTTCATTGTGATGTTTCACTCTTGCAACTAGACCCTGCATCTCCTCCTTGCACTTCTTACACTTGACACATTTTCCTTTTTTACCCAGGGAAGGAATTTCTTCAAAATATTCCCAGATAGGGTCTCTCTTACGCCCAGAAGCCATGACAGTTTTTCTGTGGCAAAAGTGTGGGGGAATATAGGAAACTGTGTATGTTCTGAATAATGTCTTCCTTTTTCCTTTCCAGTCCACTCCACTGTTCCCTTCAACTCTGCCTCCGTCCTTTGTCTCTCTGTCTTTAAGACAATATCTTAACTAACTCCTCTGCCTTGCTTGGCCCAACTCCACCACCACATAAGCACAGAACAACAACAATCCTATCCAGCCTGCGTCTTTCTTTGCACGTGATTTTAGTCTGCTGAGAAACAGAAACTGAAAATCCAGAACTTTCAAGAAGAGCTGGTAGTTAGGCTGGACAGACTAGAGCCATTAATTCATTTTTATGAGACCGTAAGTGTAGGTTTAGCATGTTTGTGATGACATTTAATTGTAACTTTTTTTAAGTGAGAGAGAAATTTAATATTTTATTGATGATTTAAAAAAAATTAAAAATCCAATTAATTTTTTTTTAATCATTATTTTTTTTTATCTACCATCCCCGTGCCAAAGGGACAATATACCCCCCCCCCCCCCACGCTTCTGCCCTCCACCACATCTACCTCCCCAGACATCCTGTGATCCATTCTCTCCCCCATGTCAGGATGAGGCTGTATTGGTTTAAAAAACAACCTGGTTTAGATGCGAGATGAAGGCAGATATAAAAAAGTAAAACAAAACAAATGGAAGAAATGGGAGGTTGATAGTAATGAATATAAATGAGAAGCTAGGAACTGCAGAAAATTGATAAGGGAAGCACAGGGACAGAAACAGAAATCTTTGGCCAGCAGAGTTTTTAAAAAAAAACAAAAAACAAAAAAAACACATTCTTGTCCTTAAGTATATCAAGACCAAAAAGTATCTTGAACAATGGTATTGGTCCAGTGCAAAATGGAAATGGTAGAATTATCAATAATAATGCAGAAAAGGCAGACGTATTCAATAAATATTTATGTTCTGTATTTGGGAAAAATCTGATCATGTAATCATATCTACTCTTTCCACTCCACTAGTACCCATGGAGGATGTTAAATAGGAGCTACTAATGTTAGATATTTTAAAATCAGCAGGGTGGATACCGTCCATCCAAGACTTTTAAAATAGATGGCTGAATAGTTCACTGGTCTGCTAACCTTGGTTTTCAATAAGCCTTGGAATACCTACAACATTCTAGAACATTGAAAGAAATCTAATGTTCCAATGTTTAAAAAGGATAAATGGGATGACCCGGGTAATTGAAGTCCTGTCAGTCTTACATTGATTCTGGGCAACATACAGCTAATTCAGGACTCAATTAATAAAGTGGTAAAGGAGGGTAATGTAACTAATCCCAATCAGTGTGTTTATGGAAAATAGATCCTGTCAAACTAACTTGACTTTTTTTTATGAGATTATAAATTTGTTTGATAAAGGTAAGAGTGTTGATGTAAACTACTCAGACTTCCATAAATCATTTGACTTGGTACCGCATGACATTTTGATTAAAAAACTAGAAAGATATAAAGTTAACATGGTACATTTTACATGGATTAAAAGTTAGTTAACTAAAAGACCTCCATGTAATTGTAAATGGGGAATCATCACTCAGAGGGTGTATTTCTAGTGGGATCATGCCATGGTTCTTGGCCTTAAGCTAGTTGACATTTTTATTAATGATCTAGAAGAAAACATAAAATCATCACTGACAGAGTTTCCAGGAGACACAAAAATGGGGGCGGGAAGGAGAATGGTAAATAACAAAGAGTAAAAGTTAAAGCGACCTGGATCTCTTAGTAAGGTTGGCATAAGCAAACAATATGCATTTTAGTACGGCTAAATGTAAACGTACACATCTAGAAACAAAGAATGTAAGCCATACTAACAGGATGGGGGACTCAATCCCAGAAAGCAGTGACTCTGAAAAAGATTTAGGGGTCACAGTGGACAAGCAACTCAACATGATCTCCCAGTGTGATGCCATGGGAAAAAGGGCTAATGTGATCCTTGGAGATATAAATAGGGGAGGAGAGAGTAGGAGGAGGGAGGTGATTTCACCTCTGTATACAGCACTGGGAAGACTAAATACTAGAAAACTGCATACAGTTCTTTTGTCCACATTTATAAAATAATGTTGAAAAACTGGAGAGGAAGCAGAAACCGGCCACAAAAAATATTTGAGGGCTGCCTTACAGTGAGAGATTTACAGAGTTTAATCTGTTTAGCTGATCAAAAACGAGACTGGAGGTGATGATTATGGTGTGTAAATAACTTCATGGGGAGAAAATACTTGATAGAGGGCTCTTTATTGTCGTGAAAAAGCCCATAATGAGAACTAGTGGCTGGAAGCTAAAACCATACAAATTCAACTTGGAAATAAGGAACAATTTTTTTTTAATTTTTTTTTTAAAGCAAGGGTGATTAACCATTGGAACCAACTCCCAGGGGAAGCAGTAGATTCTCCATCACTTTAGGTCTTGAAATCAAGACTGGATACCCTTCTGGATGATATTGTTGCCTTGTTGGCCCAGGCTTTTAAATAACATTTTGAACCGTCTTGAGTTGCTTCCATTAGGAGGAGAAAAGTGATGAGTCAGGTATTTCTTTGGCACTAAGTGCACAATCTTTTTTATTTACAAAAATGTATCTGAAGTCCTGCTTCCCTGAACACAGTAGAAATAAAGCAGACAGTTGTCCTTATTCAGAAACCCACATCTGCTTTTCCAGCGAGTACTGTGCCCAGAAAAAGCCCCATCTCTTGGCATCCTTCCAGGGTGATACCCTCATCTGTTTCTTTCACTGTCTGCTGACTCTCTCATGGATTTCTGCCTCACACAGACACACACGCCCCTTCAACCAACATAACAGGTTTTTAATCACACAAGTTATTGGGCTCAGCACAAGGGTAACTGGATGCAATGTAACTGCCTCTATGATATACACACAAGGTCTGCACTGGTTTAGATTTGGTTTCTTACATACAATTTGGCTAAGTCTTATCTGCATGAGCAAATTTTGCCAATTTGATTAACTAAACTGATTTAGTTACATTGCTGCAACTGCTCTTGAATGGACATTTTTCAGTATAAGGAAAAAGCAGAGTGCCTCATTTTCATTTAGCATAAGCTGGTAAAATTTAGTTCAAATCAGTACAACTTTCTCATTTAGAGAAGGGCTTAGTTAAAACTGGGGTAACTTCTATATGTAGACAAGGCATTAGACACAATTCATTTTATTTTACGTTTGGTGTATATCAGTATAAACATTCACTCACAAAACCAGAGTATTGGGTATCTAGACCACCCTTATATTATGTTTATTTGAGTGCACAAATGTAATCTGTTGTGGCTACATATACACCAACCATGGTTCTCACAAGTCACTGTATGCAAAGCTGTCGTTTTCCTTGTGTCCCCAGGCATCAGCGGTGGGAGTACTAATGCACTGTGTGAGGGCGCATGGTATGATGGAGTGTAAGGAGCACCGATCAAGGAGTTCTCCAAAGATTGCAAAATGTGGAGAGTTTAGGATTTTGGTACCTGTAGGTCAACCAGGGTCTGCAGCATTTGGGTCTCTACCTCAGAAGACCCATTACATCCTGGTGCATTTCCTCTTCTTGTCCATCCTCTTTCTTTTTCAATGCTATCAGTCATATTGGTCTTCCAAGCCCATTTTTCATGGTATGATGCAGCACTGGCTTACAGGATCTAAGAACAGGTCCTCCCTAGTCATCCTCATCAGAGTTATGCATTCTGCAGGCATGGAGGGGGAAACCCACAAGTCCACTATACCAAAAGCTGCTGATAGGCACACAGATGTAATATTGGATTTACAGTTCTAAGAGAAGAGGAAAGATATGTTTCAAAACTCTCTCTTATTCCCAAAAACATTTTTTATAAGAAATGCTTACAAACATCAGCTTCGGAGCACCTAAACTCAGCACCACTCTGCTACCCCAGCCATGGTGAGTATGACCTGTCAGGGGAAGGATTTTTCGTTGCATGAAGCTATAAAATTTCAGTTCCTATTCCATAGGCACAAGTATAGGGCAATGTCACTGAATATTGGCACTATTTTCCACAGGCAGTGGTGATTTTAGCTGATCTCACTCCTGAGGGTCACAAAAGCACAGAAAACAGTTATTACTGGCATCCCAAAGCTGCCTAGACCAGTACAGAACTAGCCTGTTTACTGCAATCGTGCCAGCCAAACTCGTTGCAGAGTGGCATGGGAAATGGTCTGACTAGGCAGCCATCCCTAGAAACCTTTGGGAAAGGATTGCAGAGTATCTCCATGAAAGTTTCATTGAGATCTCTCAGAAGGCTACAAGGGACATCCCTATGTATATAAAAAAAAGTGCCCTGCAAACCCTCTTCCCACCAAATAACCCAAAAGGGGAATTACAAGCAGATGCCAACCTTACCTCTGTTTTTTGCACCTCTTCCTCTTCTTGTATGAGGGAAACAATGAAAAGTCAAAACAACGAGAGTCCTGTAGCACTTTAAAGACTAACAAATTTAATTTCTGCAGGCATAAGCTTTCGTGGGCTGTAACTCACTTCGTCAGATGCAAGAAATAGAAATCAAATGGCAGGTATATATATACACATCCAAGTTTAAGAAACAACAATGTGGAAGTAGTTGAGGCCTATTCACAACCATTGATTAGGAGGTGAGAATCTGTGAACAGAGAGAATTACTTCTTGTAATGAGATAGCCATTCCAAGTCCCTGTTTAAACCCAGTTTGATTGTGTCAAGTTTGCAGATGATTTCCAGCTCTGCAGTTTCTCTTTGAAGTCTGTTTTTGAAGTTTTTTTTGTAGAAGTATGGCAACTTTCAAGTCATTTACAGAGCGTCCTGGGAGACTGAAGTGCTCGCCAATTGATTTATGGATGTTGCCATTTTTTATGTCTGATATGTGTCCATTTATTCTTTTGCATAGTGACAGTCCGGTTTGACCAATGTACATGGCAGAGGGACATTGATGGCATATATGAAATTAATAGATGTGCAGGTGAATGAGTTCCTTATGGTGTGGCTGATGTGGTTAGGGCCTGTGATGGTGTCCCTAGAGTCGATGTGTGGGCAGAGCTGGCAACGGGGTTTGTTGCAGGGGTACGTACCTGAGTTAGTGTTCTTCTTGTATGGTGTACGGTTGCTGGTGAGTATTTGCTTCAGGTTGAGGGGCTGTCTGTAAGCAAGGATAGGTCTGCCTCCCACGGCTTGAGCGAGTGAGGGATCATCTGCTAGGATAGGTTGTAGATCCTTAATGATGTGTTGTAGAGATTTTAGTTGGGAGCTGTAGGTGATGGCCAGTGGAGTTCTGTTGTTTTCTTTGTTGGGTCTGTCCTGCAGTAGATGACTTCTGGGTACCCATCTGGCTCTGTCAATTTGTTTCTTCACCTCTCCAGGTGGGTATTGAAAAGTCAATACCTGTGTCTTGTTAGCTTGGAGATGGACCAGGTGACATCTTTATATTTAAGCACTGTAAGGAAAAACTATGTATGCATTTACCTGAGTTACTTTTCCTTCATCAGGATCATCTGCACTTGCTTGGAGGGAATGGCTATACTGTGGCAAAGTCTCAGATAGGTCCTTGGTTGTGTCATGGCTAGAGATCCCCCACCACATTTCTCCCCCTCCTCCCTGATGTTCACAGCACAAGTCTCAGTCTTGGACTCCTCCAAGGTATCTACAGTGGTCTGTGGGGTGCTGGTAGAGTCTCCACCAAATATGGCATGCAATTTCTTGTAGAAGCAGCAGGTCTGCAGCTTAGCGCTGGATCTACTACTGCACTCCCTGGCCTTGTGGTATCCCTAGTGAAATGTCTTCGCTTTCACGCATCACTGCTGCTAATTCCTCTCATACCCCTTTAGCTGCATTCTCCCATATAATCTGCTCACAAGAGTCCACGCTTCTACAGCTGGTTTGTGGCTGTGCTCTCATAGCCTCTTCTCCCCATAGGCCCAGGAGATCCAATACTTCTAGGTACTCCAAGCAGCAGTATGCCTACTGCATGGAGCCTGCCTCATCAGTTGGACAGCTGCACACAAGGGGGATCTACTAGGTATGCTTACCCATGTGGGAAATCAGGAAAAAAAGCACTTCAAAAAACACACAGAAGGTTCTGAGGGAGGTAGCTTCCCGTCTCTGTGACCCCTGAGCAGTGCAGTTTAAAATTGCAACCAGAGTGGTCACTGTTGCACAGAATGGAGCATTGTGGAACAGCTGCTGGAAGATTGTTAGGGTCAGCTAGCTCATGCAGTATCTACATTCACTCTGTGTGCCTCAGTAAATCGACCATGACTCTACACTACTCAGGGAGGTCATTTTACTGCATCATTGTAACGGGACCACTTACATCACAGTGAAATTTGAGTGTAGACACATGCACACACAGATCGAAGCAAGGCAATTTACATCAACTTAACTCTGTAGTACAGACTAGGCCTTACTTACAGGAACCCATGACTACTTCACACAGCTCCTTCTGCAAAGAAGAAGACGCCAACTTTCAGTTTGACATAAAGTATCCTACCTGTGCATTTTGGTGTATTTCTTTGAAGTATTGATACCTAAAATAATATTAATAAGATTTGGAAGTCACTTCACTTATGAAATGAGTTATATATATATATATCAAAGATTTGGAGTTCATTTTTTGTTTTTCCTTCCATAAGAAATCTGTCCGTCACTCATCTTTGAAAACTCCAACTGTCACAAAGCAAGAGCTTTATAGATTTT
The DNA here is from genome assembly GCF_026122565.2 of Emydura macquarii macquarii. Taxonomy (NCBI): domain Eukaryota; kingdom Metazoa; phylum Chordata; order Testudines; family Chelidae; genus Emydura; species Emydura macquarii. The sequence continues at coordinate 3,614,345 of NW_027132983.1, read as the reverse complement.
TTTTTTAAAAGAATAACCCATAACAAAAAAAAAGCAGCCAAATCCCCTCCCCCTCTTCCCAAACAAAAAACAGACATCCACAGCATTGACTGCACATTTGATTAAATAGCCAACCAGCACAAACCAATGCAAAAATAATTGTCTCATATCATGACACATTGTTATACTTTCTTATGAAACAAACACCCTTAAGATATAGTTCATTTCTCAAATACACTCAGTACAAAATGGCTGTAATGCACTGAAAAGCACAAAGGCAAGCAGAACAAATATGAGACCATAAGCTGATGAGGAGACAAGAAATTTTCAAAATTCAAGATATTAGTAAACAGGACAATTCAGCACAAGTGCACAGGGATGAACAGGATAACCCAGGAAGATTTTCCAGCCCTATGTCTTATAACATGATAAATAAAAGATCTTAAGTGTCATACAGAAAAAAAAAAATCTATTAATCGGAATGTAGAATCTACATACACTCAGTTCAAAATAATAAAAATAGTTGTAACTGATATCTCCGTTCTTTCACAATAGTCTCTCAAAAAACTGCCATTAATACATAGTTATTAAATCTGCTATTAAAAACTGTAAGCATGTAGGTAACAATGCTATACATTTATAACCTCACCTTAACTGTTTAGCAAAACAGTTTCAGTAACATACAAAGCACACCAACTTCATATGGTTTATTATTAATAAATCTGAAAAATCTTAAGTGCCCTGGTACCACTAGTTGTTGAAATGTTAAGACTATAAATGTTTTTAAAAGTTACATATGAAGACTATTGTGGTTTGATATCATGGCAGCTAATTATTGTGATGCTCAATGAAGAAGTCATTTAGACTTTATTCATGTTACTGGTTTTTGTGCAAGTCTTGTAAAAAGCTAACAGGTTCAGAACAAAGATCTTTACCATGATTACCATACCCACCGGTAGGTAGTATTTTCTCCTCCAAAGCACTTTCAGAATAGCATGTATGCAATACAAGCAAATGCTTCCATTCTTCCCTTCCTGCTAGTATCGAATGCTAGCATGCAGTTTTTCAAACAATTAGTACTAATGATACTGTATTATATCCCCCGAACACACACACACACACCCCCAAAAAAGCTGGTAAGTTCAATTAACAGCATTTCCATCAATACTGGCTGAAAGAAAAACTACCAAGAAAGCCAACCTGCCATAAATACATCATATCAGGTACCATCTCTCTTAAATATCAGAATTCCACCTCTACTGACATTACATTCAAAACCGCACAGAAAGGTCCCAGAATTTTCAAGCCAATAGAAAAATGTCTAACATATGCTATTTCATTATTTTGTAAGCCTCTGCATTTGTGACAAGTGTTCTAGCCAGACATAACCAGACTTTTTGTCTACCTGAGGAATTCATTAATGACTTGACATGAACCATAAGGCTGCTCTGAATTCTCATGAAAATGGAAGAGTCACAGATGCCACATAAAGACAAGTTCCAGCATACAGTGTTCCATGTTACAAGTTTGCTCCGATCATGATGGAGCATTGTATGCTGAGACCTGTAGTCTTAAAGGCATTAGACCAGATTGTTAAATTCTGTGGGTAATGTTTTATTCACACTTGTAGAATGGCCAGCTCCACATTACACAGTGAAACAATGGTGTTGGCATAGTCAGAACACACACGTTTAGGTTCTTTCTATCCATACACAGTTGAACCCCCACAAATGCCACAAAAATCTGTAAAATTGAGTTTCTCGATGAGATAATTAATAAATAGTATTATTCCCTGTGCTCCAAAAATGGAAGACTGAATTGCAAAGGCTGTATCTAATTCATAACTCAAACTAAGCTGACCAAAGATACAGCAAAAAGCCCTCTACTCTGAATATATATGATCCCGTGGCTTGCACAACCTCGGGTAGCACCAACAACAGTCCTAATGAGTACACATTATTATGAAAGTGATAGGTAGTCCAGTTCACTCAGCAAAGACATTTTAGCTCCTCCTAAATTGATAAATAAAAATATTGATGACATTATATAGTTCACATAGAAAAAGTAGTAGCATGACAACCTTTATATGTAATTGAACACAAGAACCTCGGAGAGCATAAGCATATTTTCCTCTGAAGTTAAATATATTTCAGGGTCAGTGAAGAACAAAAAAATGGATTGCTCCACACTGGCCAAGTATTTTTTCTGCATACTATAATTATCATTGTGGCATCAGAGACACACTAATTAAAACACATCAGGACCTAAAACTGCTCTTTAGCCCAGATTCCCAAAATAATTACTCCCTTGGTCTATTAACCCCCCCCCCACAAAAACATGCTAGTAAGAGAACGCCCTCTTTTTCTGGACCACTCCAAATCATCATGTGCCTTGAAACACAAAAAAACTGTTTACAATTATATTTTAACAAAACATTAGGTTACCAGAGTATACCCTATGCACACAATAGACTTGAATAGAAGCCATCAGCTCCAATACACCAGAGGAAAAACATACATATTAGATTATATACTGAGGGAAAGAAATGGAATCCACAAGCTCTCTTTTTACAACAGAAATATAAGAGAGTTATTCCAAGCCTTATTTGAAACAGAATTTCTAAAGAAGATAGAACAATTTTCTAACTTAGGCACTCAAGTTTTAGTGTAGAAATCTCTGTTGGTAAACACTGGTTAAAAATACAAATTTTCACAGATGTGCAGCTCCCTTCTGAAAATTGAGACACCACCCCCACTTGAGAAAAGTCCATGGCTCACGAAAGGGAGAACATTCTCCTATGTAGAAAACCTTTATTACATCAATTGTTTGCAAGTTTCATTCCCCTGGCTCAAAGCAGGGAGTGAAGAAGAAAAACGGGTTTGCTAAGGCCCTGTTTACTCTAAGGCTTTGAACTACTGGGCAAGTGAGCTGCTGGGATAGCACAAGTGTGAATATCTATGGTTTCCACATTAACCCTGCTGTTTCCGATGCAACTTCGCTGGATATTGACATTTGTATTGTACCATGTAGTTGCAGCTGTATTGGTTTCTTGGTATCTATTCCACAGTTCACAACAAGGTGCTCTGAAATAGCGGCTTATGGGAGATTTCAAAAAGACACCTGGAAAGAGACTAGACGGACTACCTAAGGAGCGACTGAAATATGAGATAGTAATAAAAGGACTATTCATGCTGAAGGGGCTTCTATACCTGCAATTCCTACACACACTGGCAGTGCACAGCAGAGGACCATACAGTGGTTATGCCTTCCTTAGGTCTCGTCCAACCGGTGGTGCAATTGTGTGCACACCAGTGGAAGCAATCTTGTTTATGAATGAGTGATGTGTCACACGTATTCTAGGGCACCAAACCATGATTCCAAGCTGGATGCCTCATATGCTAACATTCAGGTTTCAGAAGTTTGAGAGAGATAGCACAAGGACTTCTTAGCAGCATTTTAGCCTCAGGTTAGGTTAATTGACATCACAGCCACTATTGGAGTAAGAACTGCATTTAAGCATTCATACAATTATTGCACAAGTGAAATACAAGAAAGTGTGACACATGCTTGGGTTGGACAAAACTTTAGTCACTACTCTGCCTATGCAACTATTCCATTAGCACACACCTACACTGACTGACGACAGACCATTAGAACAAAGGTCTCCAAACTGAGGGGCATGAAGGAACGTTTAGGTGGGACACAGCAGGGCGTGGGTCAGCCCCCATGGGGGTGAGAAGGGAGCGCCAACTTGCTCCATTCTGCCCCAAGCTCTGCTCCAGCCACAGCTCCCACCCCACTCCTGCCTCCAGGTGTACAACTAATGATTATCAACACTAAGCTAGTGTTTATATAGTACTTTATATGTTCTAATTTTTTAAATTAAAAAACACTTCTAGTTTTGTGGGTCACTAATGAATTACTAAGAAGCAAGATTCACTGGCTTGTTGCTCTCTGTACTGGAGCAACAACATGCATCCTCCTATTTCCACTGCAACAACCTTAAACCTTTTTTGTAATATTGGAAAGAGATTTGATTCTCTCAGGCACTATGTGGAATTTAAGGTAGGATTCTACACTTTCTACTTGTTTAAAATGTACTATGTCTCGGGAATAAGCAATCCTTTAAACACAATAGAGCATCGTTTCTCAGATTCCAATCATCCAACTACTAAAACAGCATCCTGAAGAAATGCGCGCACACACACAAAAAAAACCCAAAACACACTAACATTTTAAGTAAGGAGCAAAATTACATTCAACCTCACAGTAACTTATTTATGAAAATCTTCAACATAAAGGGCAGAAGAAAGTAGAAATGTCTCCAAGCTAAAACAAAAATAGGTGCCATAGTATCATTAGCACATTTTTATATGGTTTTGAATTCTCATTAGCTAAGCTAATTAATACATTATGAGGAAACTGAAATTGCACTGATCTGAAGTTTAGAACCTGATATATTCAGTCTTGGTCCAATACCAAATAAAAATATGGGTGGAGCAAATTTTAAAACATAATTACTTACCTAAATGCTTCCTGTCTTTGGCAATTTCTGCCTTACCAAGAGTAAAAAGGATAGTTTTAAATCTATTACCAGTCTAAGGAGATAAGAGATATCCTGGAAATGAACAGCTACTTATATCCATGTTGGAATTAGCACAGAGGACTACAAATGAAATAATACACAAGGCTACAGAAAACTTGCCAGAGCCAATACACATGCCTCTAAGACCAGTATATTAAAGTTTTGATCCCTGATAATTGAAATAAATAAAAATGCACAGCAAAAGAGATGTGAAGAGTAACATCCTGGCAGCAATAAAATGACTGAAGACTCTTTGATCCACTACAGAATACACATTGGTATTTATAAACTTTTCTATGGTGCTCATTGCCAGTGTCTGAGCATATGTTAATGAATTTATTCTCAACTCCCCAATGAGGTATGGAGTTATTCCCTTTCTACAGATGGAAAACAGAGGCAAAGATTAAATGACTTGCCTACATTCACAGACAAATTATGACAGAGCCAGAAGCAAAACCCAGATCTCCTTAATCTCAGTCCATTACCTTTGCCAGAAATTCCCTCTCTCTCTAGTGGGGAAGGAGGAAGAAAGATACTTCTAGTGCTCCTCTGCCACTCCTTAAAAAGAGTTTTCCTATGTCTTTATTCCTACTCCTCCCTTCCCTCCGCACCCCACCCTCACTATAAGGTAACAGACATTCCCTGGGTTCTTTCCCCTACATCTCCCCTCCTAAAAAGGTATCAAATAACTACTCATCAGGTCCTTTTCCCTGTTTCCCCTTAAATGGAGATGCAGACTTTAAGGAAACAGGTTCAAGTGCCTGCCAGGTAAACAAATTAGTGCTTAGCCCTTTCCACAGCTGTGGCAGAATTTCATGTCACATCGCACCCCGGGGAGGAAAACCAGAAGATGGGATCCTATATAAGCCATTAGAATGGAAAATTACCTGTTCAGGAAAGGAGAAAAAGCACCAGGCAAAGTCTCCCTCCCCTCCATTTGGGGAGGGTGGCTGTGCGTGGAAAAATTGGGAGTATTTTTAAGGCATGACTGAGAACAAAGGAATAAATGACTTTTCAAAAATAATCCCAGTTCTCTACATCTGTGGGAAAAGAGAAACAGCAGAGGAGACTTGCCCTAAGTTTGCGTCCCACAACTCCCCTCTCCATAGATGCCTGCACTGGGGGGGGGGGGGGGGGGGGGGCAATTTCCCTGTAGCTTCCTTCATCCCGTCCACGCAAACCTCCAGCTCCCTCTACAGAAAGGGGGGAAAGTCCCTCAAGCCTCAGTCCCCGCCTCTACAAGTGAAGGTGTGGAGAGTAATGTCCTTAGGACTTGACCCCGACCCCCGACCCCCTCAAGGGGGGACTGCACAGGGAGCGACAGGCAGTGGGATTTCCCTAGGGCCCACCGCACCTACCCACCCACGCACGGCCTCCCGGCCCGGCCCGGCCCGGCCCGGCCCTGCCCTGCCCTGCCCCGCGCCGCGCTGCGAGCAGTTCCCCGACCTGTGCCCTCCGACCCCTGCCGTGGCGGAGGGGTGGGGCGGGGAGCACCTCGTGCGCAGCAGAGAAGCGGCCCAAGCCGCCACCCCCGGCAGCCGTTAGCAGTCCCGCACCGAACGGAGCACGAGCCGAGGCCAGGCCGCTGGAGGGGGTGGGGGAGGGGTTCCCGCTCCCCGTACCTGGCTGTGGGAGACGACGAGGCTCTTGTTCCCTTCCCCGTGGTATTTCCATTCATTCTCATCCATCTTCTCTGCGTCCATCCCCCGCCCGGGCTGTCCCCGGCTCGCTCCGCGTCGGGCGACGGGCAGGTCTCTATCCCCTCCCGCCGGCCCCGTGGTCCTTGTGCGCGAACGCTCACGAATCAACCATCTGGCATTCAGGCTCCCCCGCCGCCGCCACCCCCCCCAGTCAGGCAGCCGGGTTCCCACAGGAAGTCCCGCCTTCCGCCGGCAGGGTCAAGAAGCGGCCGGAGCTCACACAACCCTCGCCCGAGCCGGCATCGCAGAGGCTCGCGATTGGCTGGCAGTCGGCAGCCATCTTGGGTTCGGTCAGCGCTCTCAGCCGCCATCTTTGATTGGGGCAGTGGGCGGCTGGGCTAGTATCGGGTCGGGGTGTCGTCCCCAACCAGCCTCTCACCTCAGGGGGCTGTTTAGATGGCCCAGCAGCGCGCGGTTTGCTCTGCTCTCTGACCGTCTGGGCTGGGGACTGCAATAAAATGGGAGCGTTGGGCTCTGGGGAGCGCCTCAGCACAGCTACCCCCATCTGTCAGAGCGGAATGGGCACTTCCTGGGTGAAATGAGGGGGAAGGGTCGGTCCACGGGAGGGCAGGGCATAGTCTCAGGGGAATGTTGGAGCACCCCGCAACCTGTGCCCACTGGCACCTTCTCACACAGGGCTAGGAGAAACACATTGTGTGGATTACCCCACACCCTCCAGTGGATCAGTGTAAGGGGGTGGTGGACACATATTGCAAGGTGCCCCATATCTACCCTTCAGAATAGGCCCCTCTGCACTTCCGTCTTTTACTGGGACAAAAAGAACATCCCCTCAGCTATTCTTAACTGGAGCAAGGACTAAGCCTGTGTAATATTAAATCTGCAACCTGTGTATGAATCTGACTCACGGTGTCTGAAAGGCTTCACTTAGCATGGAAGTTGTCCTCATTCCCACAGTGGTGAAGCCGGAGCAGCAGCTCTGTTAGAGAGTTTTCTAGTATCACCACTCACAAATGTTTTTTTAAAAAAATCATGGCAGGCTCTAAAAAAACATGATTGATTTTAAAATCATATTTTTAAAAATAAATAATCTGGGGTTCTTTTTATTTGCCTTTTGCTTTTTGAGCCTTCAGGGTGCACTGTACCCATATTTTTAAGATTTTCTCCACAAGCATAAGGGACAAAAAAAAATTTTTTTTTTTTTAAAGAAATCTGACTTTCTCACAAATAACTTTTCAAGAGGAACTGTAGGAAGCTCACATTATTATGGGTCAAGCAGTTTTCTTGCCAATTTTGCTTGTATATGACGAGAGTTTGTCCATATGCATGTTTTCACCCCTGGAGAGCCAGCCAGGAGGCCCGTGTGTTCAGAGTTACACATAAAACTGAGAAACCCAAATACACTGTGAGTATTATGGTATCTCTTTATGTTTGATTTTTTCCATATATAGAGCTATATCACAGGGCCAAAATAGAACAAAACTGCTCTTTTAATGGTAGTTGCATCCTCCACAAACAGGGAGTGATTAGTGGAAATCTTATTGCTGCTTGGAATACAAATACTAGAAGCCACATACCCTGATACCGCTGAGTATCATGCTGAGACGATGAGTACAGATAAACCCCCAGTATCTGAATTTTAATTTATAAAAAATTTCTTTATATCCTCTGAATGCAAAATTATTACAGAGGTCAAACAGAGCTCTGAAGGAACTCAAATGTGAAATTGCAGAACTACTAACTGTGGTATTTAATCTATCATTTAAATCAGCTTTTGTACCAGATGACGGGAGTATAGCTAATGTGATGCCAAGTATTAAAAAAAGGCTTCAGAGGCAATCCCGGCAATTACAGGCCAGTAAGCCTAACTTCAGCATCAGGCAAATTGGTTGAAACTGAAGTAAAGAACAGAATTATCAGACATATAGATGAATACAATTTGTTGGGGAAGAGTCAACATGCTTTTTGTAAAGGGAAATCATGCCTCACCAATCTAATATAATTCTTTGAGGGGGACAACAAGTATGTGGACAAGGGTGATCCAATGGATATAATGTACTTCGATTATCAGAAAGTCTTTGACAAGGTCCCTCACCAAAGGCACTTAAGCAAAGTAAGTGGTCATAGAATAAGAGGGAATATTCTCTCCTGGATCAATTACTGGTTAATATATAGGAAACAAAGGGTAGGAATAAATGTTCAGTTTTCAGAATGGAGAAAGGTAAATACTGGTATCCACCAGAGATCAGTACTGGGATCAGTACTGTTCAAAATATACATAAATAATCTGGAAAAAGGGGTAAACAATCAGGTGGCAAAATTTGCAGATGATACAAAACTATTCAAGATAGTTACGTCCAAAGCAGACTGGGAAAAATTACAAATGGGTCTCACGTAACTGGGTAATTGGACAACAAAATGGCAGATGAAATTCAATGTTGATAAATTCAAAGTAATGCATGTTGGAAAACATAATCCAAACTATACATATAAAATGATGGGATCAAAATTAGCTGTTACTACTCAAGAAAGAGATCTTGGAGTCATTGTGCATAGTTATCTGAAGACATCCACTCAATGTGCAGTCAAAAAAGATAACAGAATGTTGGGACTCATTGGGAAAGGGATAGATAATAAGACAGAAAATATTGTATTACTTCATTATAAATCTGTTATAAAGTTCTGGTCGCCCCATCTCAAAAAAGGTATATTGGAATTGCAAAAGGTACAGAAAAGGGCAACTAAAATGACTAGGGGTATGGAAAAAGCTTCATAAGAAGAGAGATTAATAAGACTGGGACTTCTCAGCTTGGAAAAGAGACAGCTAAGGGGGGATATGATAGAAGTCTATAAAATCATGACTGGTATGCAGAAAGTAAATAAGGAAGTGTTATTACTCCTTTTCATAACACAAAAACTAGGGGTCACCAAATGAAAATAATAGGCAGCAGGTTTAAAACGAACAAAAGGAAGTATTTCTTCACACAATGCCCAGTTGATCTGCGGAACTCCTTGTCAGAGGATGTTACGAAGGCCAAAATTATAACATGGTTCAAAAAAGAACTAGATAAGTTCACGGAGGATAGGTCCATCAATGGCTACTAGACAGAATAGGCAGGGATTGCTATTTGCCAAAGGCTGGGAATGGCCAACAGGATGATCACTTGATGATTACCTGTTCTATTAATTCCCTCTGAAGCACCTGGCATTGGCCACTGTCGGAAGAAAGGATACTGGGCTAGATGGACCATTGGTCTGACTCAGTATGGCCGTTCTTATGTACTATATATATCACATACTCTGATTATCTCTGTGTCTTCTAAGACAGAGGTTCTCAAACTAGGGGCCCCCCTAGGGGGGCATAGAATGTATTCAGGGTGGAATGAGATATTTTAGAGGAACAAAAACTTACTGTGCACATTTTATCCACAGTATAACTAGCAAACTGATTCCTCCCAACATATCAGGTCCTCACAAGATGCTATGAATTTGATTCTACATGGCGCTGTGCATTTTGATAGATTTCTTTAGATGTGCACATTTAATTTTAGGCATTGACCACAATCACAGTTTTGCTTTTATTTTATTATTACAGTGGATCGTTGGCTCTGTTTGAGTCAATGCTTTACTGTTTTTAATATTTAGTGAGAGTTGCATGTTGTTGTTTTTTAACTGGTATATGTACTTGTGTGGTGGGGGGGAATAAACTAATACAGACACAAAAAAGGGGGGGCACAATCAAATAAGTTTGAGAACCACTGCTCTAAGACACTGGAGGTCATTGGAATTGTTCTTTGCATAAATTATTTCCTCATGATTACAGAAGATGTCAGGGAGCCACAGCCTCTTGTTTTTTCTTCTTCGTTGTGTCAAAGTCATGTAACCTCTGCTCCAGGATACCCACTTTAAATGAGTAATCACCTATCTTACAGAGGTACTGTGAGGCTTAAATATGTAATGCATTTATAATCTGAGACTTTCAAAGAGCTTTACAAAAACCTTAAAATATATTTTTCTTATTATCTTCCACTTGGATTAATACAATTTCTCAAAGGACAAAATTGGCTAACAAATCCTGATGTCTGAGATTATGCCAACATATTTAATGTATATACACTCACATATATAATATGCACTAAAGTCAAAGCAAATTACTGTTCTTTGCGAATACAAGGTAAAATCCTGGACACCTTACTCAAGCAAAATTTCCACTGAAGGCAACAGAAAATCAATAGCAGTTTTGACCCTTTGATTTGGCCCTTTAAAGAATCTGATACTTTTCCTTAGGCTTTTTTAATTCTCATTAAGTAGTCTATGAAGTTTTGCCTTTATTTTATTGAAAATTCTTCCCTTTATCTACTCAACATACTGTGAGAAAGCAGTCAAGATGACACATAAGCAGACATAAGCCTATAAAATCTTATTTGCATAAATGAACATTTGTAAGATTTGTATAGTTTCCAAGTTTGGTTTTTAAACAAAAAGTCTCATGAAAAAGCAAAACTTTCTATGTGAATGAAAAGAGAAGCTGCACCTGGAAGGCTGAAAATAAAACATGTATAATTCTGCCACAAGAGACACTGATCCCTTGTACATCTTGGGTTAGATAAGTATGTGTGATTGGTTCATTTATTTATAACATCATTTTACTTTAACTGTGCAAATGAATTGTGGTTGAAATGATTTAGCGTTCTTTCTTTATTTAGTCAAAATATATGCACTGACAAAATTATAGGATTTATTTTCTTATTAAGCAAAACCACAGAAACTGAAGCTTTGAAAAGAAGAAGTGGTGATATGGATACTCCCCTTTTTTATACAAAACAAAAGTATTGCGCTATATCTCTCCTATGATGGAAAGTTTAAATTACATTTCTGCCTCATTTATGCTTTCCTTTTATCCAAGTTTTTTCTTTTTAATATATTGGTTAACTGTTTATGAATATGTAAAATTATACACAGTGGCATCTGGCACCACCATAATTTTATCAGGAAGACTTTGTATACAAAAGTTTCAGTCCAGACTAGGTACAAAATCAAATTAATTGTAATGCTTCATTTACTAAATAAACTACACTTGAGGAAAAATATACATGTCCACTGATTACATGAAAAAAAGTAAAGAACCAAATAGTATTCCTAATACTTTACTCGCAGAGACTATTCTTGGGCAAACTAATAGCTCCCTATTACTTTTACACCACAATTTTCTTTTAAAATTTTCACCATGAAAAAACAAGGTTACTTACCAGTAACTGTTGTTCTTCGAGATGTGTTGCTCATATCCATTCCAATGTAGGTGTGTGCGCGCCCCGTGCACAGATTCCCGGAACTTTTTTCCCTAGCAAGCCCCGCATGGCCAGCTCAGGCGCCCCCTGGAGTGCCGCGCTCATGTCGCGGTATAAAGGGCGCTGCTGGCTGCGCGGGTCCCCAGTCCCTTCTTTCTGCCAACTCCGACAGCGGGGACGGGGGTGGGTTTGGAATGGATATGAGCAACACATCTCGAAGAACAACAGTTACTGGTAAGTAACCTTGTTTTCTCTCTTCGAGTGATTGCTCATATGCATTCCAATGTAGGTGATTGCGTAGCCGTACCTTGGAGGAGGGTAGGAGTTATCGGTGACCTGATCTAGACAGCACGGCTCTGCCGAACCCTGCGTCTTCCCTCGCCTGTTCCACGATGGCGTAATGCGACGTGAACGTATGGACTGACGACCAGGTCGCTGCCCTGCAGATGTCCTGCAGGGGAACCCTCTCTAGAAAGGCTGCGGAAGAGGCCTGGGCCCTAGTGGAGTGTGCTCTCACCGGCCCTGGGAGGGGTACTCCTGCCTGCTCATAGCATGCTTTAATGCAGGCAGTAATCCACTTGGAGATGCGCTGGGTGGAGACAGGCAAGCCCTTCATCCTATCCGCCACAGCCACGAAGAGCTGTGTCGACTTCCGGAAAGGCTTGGTCCTCTCGAGATAGAAGGCCAAGGCTCGCCTGACGTCCAGCGAATGTCCCCTCCTTTCCTCCTCCGACCCATGGGGTTTGGGAAAGAACACAGGAAGGAAAATGTCCTGGTTACAGTGGAACTGAGACACCACCTTAGGCATAAAAGCCGGGTGAGGCCTCAGCCGGACCTTATCCTTATAAAAAACCGTGTAGGGGGCTCCGAGGTTAACGCCCTCAGTTCGGAGACCCTTCTGGCCAAGGTGATAGCCACTAGGAAGGCCACCTTCCATGACAAGAGTAGAAGGGAGCATGTAGCCAAGGGCTCGAATGGGTGACCCATCAGCCCGTTGAGGACCAAGTTGAGGTCCCAGGGTGGCACCGGGTCCCGCACCTGAGGGAAAGTCCTCTCCACCCCCTTAAGGAACCTCACCGACATAGGGTGAGAAAACAGGGAGCGGCCCTCCATGGGTTGGTGGAAGGCCGAGATGGCTGCCAGGTGGACCTTGAGGGAGGCCAAAGCCAGGCCCTGCAGTTTAAGCTGCAGTAAGTACTCCAGGATGGCCTGAATAGGGGAGATGCTAGGGTGTAACCCTCTCGCTTCTGCCCACCCCGAAAACCTCCGCCACTTAGCTTTGTATGTTACTTGCGTGGACGGCTTCCTGCTGCCCAGAAGGACCTGTTGAACCTGCATAGAACAGGCCCTCTCTCCCTCCGTCAGCCACAAAGTCTCCAGGCGGTAAGGTGGAGGGAGGTCAGGTCGGGGTGCAACAATCTCCCATGGTCCTGGGAGATCAGGTCGCACCGTCTGGGTAGCGGAATCGGTTCGGTGATGGAGAGGTCGAGCAGCATGCTGTACCAATGCTGCCTCGGCCACGCTGGAGCAATCAGTATAACGTCCGCCCTGTCCCTCTTGATCTTTAGGAGGACTTGGGGCAGGAGCGGGACAGGGGGAAAAGCATACATTAACTCCCCTGTCCAGGGAACCAAAAAGGCATCGGACAGAGAGCCCGGCTCGCGACCCCTGAGCGAGCAAAACCTCGGGCATTTCCTGTTCTCCGCTGTAGCGAACAGGTCCAGACGGGGAGAACCCCACCGTTGGAAAAGGGAAGCCACTATGTCCTGGTGTAAGGACCATTTGTGGCGGGGAGAAAAAACTCTGCTGAGGCGGTCCGCCTCGCTGTTTCGTACCCCCGGGAGGTGAGAGGCAGATAAATGAAAACCGTGTCTCACCGCGAAATTCCAGAGGTGAATGGCTTCCTGGCAAAGTGCCGAGGAGCGTGCCCCCCCGCCTGTTCATGTAGAACATGGCTGCCGTATTGTCCGTAAGGACTTGGACCACTCTGCCCCTGAGGAAGGGGAGGAAGGCCCTGCAGGCCAACCGGACTGCTCTGAGCTCGCGCACATTGATGTGCAGGGCTCTCTCCTCCAGAGACCAAAGCCCTTGGGTGCCCTGATCGTGAGAAATGTGGGCTCCCCATCCCCGATCGGATGCGTCTGTGATGAGCGTCACAGATGGGGTGAACTCTCTGAAGGGGACTCCCATCATCACTTCCCTGGGGTCCCTCCACCAATTGAGGGACGACAGCACCTGTGGGGGAACCAGGACCACTCTAGTTAGAGAATGCCTGTGTGGTACATACACCGAATTCAACCACGCCTGGAGAGGTCTAAGCCTCAATCGGGCCAGTCTCACTACATATGTAGAAGCCGCCATATGTCCCAACAGCTGCAGGCAGTGCCTGGCTGTCGTCATGGGGGACAAGTGGAGATCCGATATTATGGCTGCCATCGCCTCAAATCTTGCTTGAGGCAGGAAGGCTCTGGCTTGTACTGCATCTAACCTGGCTCCAATAAACTCAATACATTGAACCGGAGTGAGTGTGGACTTTTGCTCATTGATAATCAGCCCCAGTCTAGCACACAAGTCGCGTGTGAGGAACAGACTATGTCTCACATGGGCACTCGACCTCCCCTGATTAACCAGTCATCCAGGTAAGGGAAGACTTGAACACCTTTACGGCGCAGGTGGGCTACTACCACAGCCATGCACTTAGTAAAAACCCTGGGTGCTGAGGAGAGCCCAAAGGGTAGGGACCGAAACTGATAATGGTGTCCCGCTACCACAAACCTCAAAAACCGCCTATGGGCCGGTAATATCGAGATGTGAAAGTATGCATCCTTCAAGTCCAGGGCGGCATACCAATCCCCTGGGTCAAGGACCGGAATGATAGTGGCGAGAGAGACCATACGAAACTTAACTCGCCTAATATATCTATTTAGGCCACGGAGGTCCAGAATGGGCCTAAGGCCTCCCTTCGCCTTGGGGATTAAGAAATACTTAGAATAAAAGCCCCTGCCCTCTTCGGCCAGTGGGACTTCCTCCACTGCCCCCAACGTGAGGAGCGACCCAATCTCCTGCACCAGGAGCTGACCCGAGGCTGGATCCCCAATGTGGGACAGCCTTGGGGGGGTGTTGGGAGGGGAGGTTGTAAGCTGGAGGGCATACCCTTTAGCAATCACCTCCAGGACCCAGCGGTCCGTAGTGATGGCTTCCCATTCTGAAAGCAAAGGGCGAAGCCTGTCCCCAAACGGCCGACCAGGATCCCAGAGAGAAGGAAGAGTACTACCCTCCTGCTCTGGGTCAAAAACGTTTATTAGCCTGATTACCCCCTTTTGCAGGCCCATGCTGGCCCCTCGCAGAGGACCCCTGACGGCCTCCCCTGCTGGGACCGCGGTAGCGCTCACGACCCCTCCTCTGCTGGGGTGGTCGAGGAGCTGGCCTGGGCGGGGGCGGTGGTTGCCCTTGGACCTGCGGTCTGGACTGCTGCCTGGAGGCCTGAGGAGTATACAACCCCAGAGACTTCAGGGTGGCCCGAGAGTCCTTGAGAGCGTGGAGCTTGTCGTCTGTCTTTTCCGAAAACAGACCCAGGCCATCAAACGGCAAGTCCTGGATAGCCTGCTGAACCTCTTGAGTGAGGCCAGAGGCCTGAAGCCACGAGCAGCGGCGCATCACCACCGCCGAGGCCATTGCCCTACTGGCTGTGTCAGCCGCGTCGCTAGCCGCCTGCAGCGCAGCGGTAGCCACCGCAGATCCTTCATGCAGAACCGTGGAAAAATCCGCCTCCTGGTCAGGGGGCAGCTGGGAAGCAAACCTCTGCATCGAGGCCCACAGGTTCTTATTATACTTCCCAAACAAGGCCTGGTGGTTCGCTACTCTAAACTGCAGCGCCGCAGTAGAGTAGATCTTCCTCCCGAACAAGTCCAGTTTACGGCCCTCCTTGTCCTTAGGGGTGCTACCCTGACCCCCCTGACGGTCCCTCTGGTTGGCCGCATCGACCACCAGAGAACTGGGCGCAGGGTGGCTGTATAGAAATTCAAAGGGTTCCTTGGGGACATAATATTTCCGTTCCACCCCCTTAGAGGTGGAAGGCAGGGAGGAAGGGGTCTGCCACAGCTTCCTCGCTATCTTCATGACATTGTCATGCACTGGCAAGGTCGCCCGGGAGGGTCCCAGAGAGCCCGAGGGCCCAAAGAGGGAGTCCTCCTCCTCAGACATGAGCTTAAACTCCATGCCCAAGTTCTCAGCAGCCCTCTTTAGGAGGTCTTGGTGGGCCCTGAAGTCAAACAGGGGCCCTTTATGATCCCTTGCTGCTGCCTCATCCGGTGACGATGAGGAAGAGAAGGGTAGGGGTGCGGAAGAGGGTCCCACCCCAGGGTCCGAGTCCTCCGAACCCTGCTCATGAACCTTAGGGGCCGGGGGGACTGGGGGGGCCACCACAGAATGCAGTGACACCGAGCCCTGGGGCATAGAGGCATTCCAGGGTCCCCAATACGGCCACTGCCAAGGTCCCTGGGCCCACCCCGCAGCCTGCAGGGAAGGCTGATGGAGCCGCACCGCCCTAGTGTCACCAGAGCCCCCCGTGCGTCGCTTATGTCGCCGACGCGTGGAGCGGTCCGATGAGGACGACGTGGACCGGTGCCGACGTCTGCGGTGCCGGCGATGAGAGGAGGACGGGGACGACGACGACGACGCACCCGACCTGCCCCTGCGGCGAGAGGACTTGCGATGCCGCTTGCCCCCTCGAGACCGAGAGCGGTGCCGACGATGGTGACGCTGAAGGGAGTCCAGCCGTCCCGAGGTCGGTGCCGGTGCCATCACCGGTGCCGGTTGCAACGGTGCCATCATCGGTGCCAGCTGCAACGGTGCCATCATCGGTGCCGGTTGCACCGGTGCCGGAGCCGGCAACAGTGCCGAAGCAGGCGTCGGTGCCGGGATCGGCGGTGCCGCCAGATGTGAGTCGCTGCCTCTCGAAACGACCGACAGTGACCTCGATCGGTGCCGGGACGGGCTCCGCACCGTAGATCGTGAGCCCGAATCCCGGTCCCCGCTCGAATCGGAGCTGGATCTGCGGCTCCGGCGACGGACTCGGGACCGCCCACGGTGCCGCGGTGCCGAGTCGCTCAACGACCTAGAGTCGGAGCTCGGAGGGGAGCCGACGCTCTCCACCCTCCGTGACCGTCTGGCAGGAGACTTAGATTGGGAGTGTCTCCAACCACCGGGACCACCCAGCGCGGGTTTGCCCCGAGACGCGGGTCCCTTGTCCCTCGGCCGAGGGGGGGACGGAGGCGTGGGCAAGGCCATGAGGGCTCGTGCTGCAGTAAACGCCTCCGGCGTCGACGGCCCTTGCAGGTGCACTCCCCCACTACCAGGAGTCGGGGGAGGCAGCCCGCGTGGAGACCCCGGTGCCGGAGTAATCTCAACGGCGCTTGGCTGGGGCGTCTCCGTACTTCCTCCACCCTGCGCGGGCCGGAGGGAGATCTTGGGTGCGGCCGAAGGCCGTGCCGTCTTCTTGGCCACTTTAGAGGCCCGCGGCGGTGCCGAAAGCGGTGCCGGTGGGGGGGCGCTCCGCACCGACGACACACTTGGTGCCGACGGAGACTGGGACGGCTTGGAAGCTGGACGGAGCGCCGACTCCATTAGAATCGCCTTTAGCCTCGCGTCTCGTTCTTTCTGGGTCCGAGGCTTAAAGGACTTACAAATCTTACATTTGTCTCGACGGTGTTCTTCTCCAAGGCACCGGAGACAGCGGTCATGCGGGTCACTAATAGGAAAGGCTTTAGTACACAAGACGCAGTTCTTAAAGCCTGTGGACCCCGGCATGACTCCCAGCAGAAGAGGACCCCGTCCGGGGTTCTAACTTGTCACTACAACTACAAACTAACGAACTCTATAACTACTACTATAACAAGAAACGTTGAAAACAGTCAAACAACTAGGGAATGAGCTACTTGCACACAGCAAGAGGCGATAGTTCCAGTAACTGTCACAGGCGGAAAGAAGGAACTGGGGACCCGCGCAGCCAGCAGCGCCCTTTATACCGCGACATGAGCGCGGCACTCCAGGGGGCGCCTGAGCTGGCCATGCGGGGCTTGCTAGGGAAAAAAGTTCCGGGAATCTGTGCACGGGGCGCGCACACACCTACATTGGAATGCATATGAGCAATCACTCGAAGAGAGAACTACTTTTAGTTTTGTATTCTTATGCTTACACTGAACTCACATCCAAGGAGAACTGGATGTAAGGGCTGGTCTTCACTAGAAAGTTAGGTCAATCCAGCTATGTCACTCAGAGGTGTGAAAAACGTAGTTAAACTGACCTAAGCCCCAGTATAGACAGCGCTAAATTGACAGAAGAATTCTTCCATCGACCTAGCTAGCAATTCTGGTTCCCAGCTAAAACGTTGGGTACCCTTGCAGAGTTGACAGTGTGTCCCAGCTATGCTGAATAAGTGAGTTACAGCTTCTAGCTGGTGCCACCACAGGTTTCATTTTCATGTGACATGAAGGATTAAAGAGAGAACCATGGACACAAGGTGCATCTCCTCCTCCTATGTACAGTGACTACAGTAGATGACTGTCTAGGTTTGTGCTATTCTTTCTGCTTCTTCTGCAAGAGTGGGACAAAGATCCCATTGATCCTACCTTAATCCTCTCCAGGAGTCTAATCCAAAACCCACTGAAATCTATGAAAATTTCTCCACTGACTTCAACGAACTTTGAATCAAACCCTTGGTGATATAGTTTTCCTATTCATGCCCTAGCAATGTCAAAACTAGATTGTACAATGTACAATGAGCCTCACAACTAATCTCAGTTTACCAGGGACCTTGCGCTGAACTGTAAATACATTTTTGTGAAGTGAGTTCAAAACTATTTGATTTATTGAGGTAAAATTTCAACCGGATGCCTCTTGCTAAGCTCACGTATTGATATTGGGCTGTGAATCATTTCCTGGAGTGAGAAAGAAGCCAGTATTCTAATGATTGAAAATCAATGTTATGACATCATGCTCCAAGAGCAAGAAAATACATTTCTGGTTTGTACTGGATCTACAAATATTGCGTGTGTTTCTGAGGAGAGCAGGAGAATGTAGGCATATCATAACATATCCACCCTTTCTAAAGATAAAAAGAATGATGTAAAATAAAATATTTGATTACTTATTAAATCTAGTAATTATGTCCCAATATATCTTTTACAATCAACTACATTGATTTCTTTAAAAAGCTCAAGGTGAAAAACTTGTCTGAGAGTTTATAAGGCAATACTAATATTGAAATTAGGGCAACATGAATTATTCTGCTAATTACTTTTAATGTATTGCATTGTATTTCCAAATTTTGAAAGATGGAATCATTTATTGTAAATTATTCTTTTGTTACCAAAAACTTAAAAGCCCTAACTTTCTCATCCCTAATGAAATGGCACCACTGCCTCACCTACTTTTATTGATTCAACAATTTTTTTTTTACAATTTCATATACTTGGTTGAAGTCCAAACAACCTAACCACCTTACACTGTGATTTTGTCAGATCATACAAAATAAGCAATATTGGGCCTAGTTAATACTTGAATGGAGACCTCCAAGAAAAACCAACATAGTCAGTGACACTCTTCTCTAAATCACTACTAAACCAATGCTACAGTATGCTACATTTGCTACATTTCAGATTAGCAGCTCAGTCAGCCCTGCAAAGTACTGAGCATTCTGGCCCAATGCAACAAAGCACTTAAATTGGACAATTTACATGCTTAAAGTTAAGCACAGGCTAGAGTGCATTGCTGGATTGAGACAAATTATTCAGAACCTTGCAGAATTGAGGCATAAAGATAAATCAGAAGTTCTGTCTGCTGTGATCATTAAAAGATACTATTTTTAGGTACATATTAACTCTTCTATCATGGCCAAATTCCAACTTGGGTAATTACATTCTACTCTACATAAAGTGTCTCTGTAGTTGCAAATGGATCAAGTATTATTCATTGTCCTAAAATATGGTATATTACTATGCTTCATCCTAGATGTGGCTGACTTTACATGGTGGATGGACAGACAGACGGATATGTAATATTTTATAGCAATCCATCCTTTGGGTGGATGTGATTATCAGTGCTTGCTGCTCCAGTGTTCATCTGGGGCCTGACCCAAAGTCCACTAAATCTGTTGAGAGATCTCATGTACTTCAATGGAATTTGGATGAGGCCTCTGAACTGGTGGCTAATCTAGCTCAAATTTTGAACATTATAGTATTATTTAGTGGTATTATTTTAATCCATGAGAGTGACCTGTGATCATTAAAGGGAGGTTTTATCTTAATCATTGGACTTCTTATTCATAAATGTGCAGATTTTCAGCTTCCTAGTAATCTTACTTATGATTTTTCAGTTTATGATAAAAGTGTCATACTGTAAAACTGGCAGACAGGTTAATTTAACATCACAATAAGATATTTTACTGGTAACTGTTTAAAAGTTGAAATGCTTTTCTGGCTGCCAGTGGAATAAGATGATTTTTCTTATGCAGATGTTGTACTCTGAACATTGTATTATCAGCTCATAATCAAACACACCCTCTTGCAATATATATCTGTCTGCCTTACTTTACTTAACACAGACACAATCTAGTGTTTGTTTCCTTGACTTGTTAATGGTTAAAGCAAAGGAGAGCACAAGATAAAATTGTCTTTCAGTACAAGCCCTGTGTGACCATCCTGAAGGTAGGGGCGAAAAAACATTTGTATCAATTCATTTATTTTTTCTTAACTGTCTTTATTTGTCAGTGCACTTCTGTAAGGAACCTTAAAAACTTGTTAGCAAAAGCCTTTGACCCATCAACTAATTTGTCTCCAAAAGATAAAGTACAAATTAAAAATGCAAAACTAAGGGAACCAGCAGCACTTGCCAATTTGTAGGTGCAGCCTACAAATATGTGGCCTAAATCTTCTAACTGGCCATGCAGTGAAGGGGGGAGTCAGAAAGGCCTCACTCACAGTCATCAGCAGTACATCTGGTCACTCCACATCTGAAGCAATTGAGCTTTACTTGAAGATAAGTGGAAGATCCAAACCAGGGGACTGGACTGTTGGAACTGTTACAAGATAGCCATTGGTTATGTTTGAAGCTTGTTCTTGCCACTAAGTATGCCAGCTGGATGTGATATTGAAGTTCCCAAGAGGAATTGTCCAAACTTGAACAGAGATGGGGGCCTGGTGGAATACAGGAATAGGTGTGGCATATCTTGCACTCTAAGAAGCAGATTCTGCAAGGCAACTTGTTGCCTGACATTAGGAGGGGCAATGTTGGGCAGGACCAGCTGAGGTCACGTCGGTTGGTCTCATGGTACCTGTTATTATATGCATGGATTAATTCAGTTGAGTATCTGCTATGTTGTAAACTGATGCAATAAGGCACATTTCAGCACTGATCTGAAGAGTGCTACTCAGGAACAATAACAAACTCTCAGGGCCAGAATTTGATATGAGTTTCTGCTGGAGGAATTTTGCAGTCTCCACAGGTACAACCTCCTGTTTCCTAGGGTGGGGAGACATAGGTCAGTATAGCTCCAAAAATGGCTAGTGAGAGGGTCTGGCCAAGAAAATGCATTGATTCAGCACATCTCTTCAACAGACTTTGCCAGTGAGACTCCCAGGGAACCTTCAGAAGAAATTATAGCTGAATAAGGGAAGTCAGGCAGCAGTTCCACTCTCTGTTCTCCTTCAGGGGAATACTCCTTGGGTCACAGGGGTCGGCACACTGAGGAATTTTCACTTCCCTGCATCAATTTGAGTGAATTCACCCTATAGTCTTTAGCAGAAGAGCCACTACACAGCTCTAAACTTTACTAAGATTAGAGTGACTAACGGAAGTTTCTGTGAAGCAAATCTGGAGGATGCAAATTTAATGCTCAACAACTGGAAAGCAATAGGATATATCTGAGTCTCTAGTCTGTACATGTATCTGAGATGGTAATTAGATGTAGTGACAAAGAAAGAATGGGCAGCGAGGATCCAGTGACACATTATGATGATGGGAGAGCCCTAACAAGCAAGCCCACACAGCAGATATGTGATGTTTGCTTGTCAATGAAACTGCTAAGTACTCTAGTGGAAACAGAATAAAGTTGAATTTCCTAATCAAATTTAAGATTGCAATATGCGTTTTGCCTTTGTGATAAGAGCGACTAAGGCATGAACCAGCAATCCTGCAGCCAGCAGCAGGACCATGAAGTAGAAGCTGACTTGATCTGGCCTTCTGACACATTACAGAGGAGTACTCTGCATGCCCTCTGTGGCAGATGCCATGGATGAACATTTTGATGAGGTTTGCCTAGAGGCCAGGGGGCATGCCCATGTGCCCTGGGATTTAGAAATATCCCTTATGAACAGCCTTTCACACAGATCCATCTTACTCTTAATTCAGATAGACTGCATCAGAGAGGAGGATGTGTGGGGCTGTTCACCATCAGAGTGCAGGTGAACTGTAATCACTGCCTGTGCATTGTACTGTAAACGTGCACCTCTTTGGCGGTGGGTTTAGCCACTTTCTCAGCATGTGCCGGACATTGGCTCATAGCGGCCCATTACAGACTCAATAGATTTTCCTAGATGGTTTTGATACAATCCCACGGTATATGTATCAGTTATTAATTACAAATGTGAGGAGCGATACCTGCCTCAAGGCTTTATTTTAATTCTATGGGGAAACATTATTATCTGATTCTGCCACACCATTAGCTTATAAAAGGATCATTATTATTATTCATTTGTATTTCCTTAACTCTAGGAGTCCTAGTCATAGACAAGGACCCCAGTTATAATTATCTTCTAGAGGGAACACAAGCATCCAGAAATGTTTTTTTCACTACAGAAAAGAGATGTTTACAGCTCTGTGCTACTCATCAAATGTTCCAACCATTGATGTTTTATCTCAGAGTATATCAAACAATATTTTTATTGATAAAGTACCTCCTACCACATGTGCTCAGACTACCATATAGTACCAAGGAAATATTTCAAACAGCTGATATATTTAGAATGACATTGTCAGGATACAAGATACAAAATATACATTTTTTTTATAATGTCCATATATCTCACCAAATCTTCAGAGATACTGAGATACCGAGCACCCAGGACTGCAATCCCAAAACTGAAGTCAGTGGGAGATGTGGGTGTTTAAAAACACTCAGGATTTGGTCTTATGTTGCTAACAAAACACATTTTTTTAAAAATCTGATTTCTTTTTCTCTGTTTACACTTCTTTTTTTTTTTCCCATTTAACTCCATTTGCACTGTGAAACAGAATGGTCAATTTCACATTCTGGTTCTCACACCCTAGCACAAAGCTGCTGTGCTTACATTTCCAGCTTTGCATTTCATAACACATGCAAGACATGCAATTAGACTACAATAATTCTGGGCTCTAGTGTGCTTTATTGCTTAGAACTGGTTATTTCAAAGTTAACCATCTACAGTTCTATAGATTTAGAAGTAGTCAACTGGATGTTTACACTAGTAGGGTTATAACCAGCAATTAAGAGATTTTTGCTGCATGGAATGTTTGGTACAGACAAACCTAAAACAACAGCTTTTGCACGCTTTTGTTTTAAGAAATTACATGATAGGCAACAAAAGAAGATGCAAGTCACTTCAACTTAGTACCTACTCACATTATCTTTTCTGACAGACTTCTGGGGTAAATCATGAGCTGTTTCATCACTGAAAAGGTGCAACTATTGCTGACAATAGAGGGAAAATTAATGCACTAAAAATCAATAGAATTTTTTAAGTCAAGTTAAAATTGAGTCTTCTGTTGCTGAAACCCAGGCCTTTATACGAATTAAGGAAAATAAAGATGTCTCACCAGGCATTAGCTGGCATCAAATTGTACAGTCCTTAATCTACAATATGACCATCAACAGAAATGGGAATTTTGTTCAGTTAGGAACATAGCCCTTTGAAAGCAGCAACTATGACAGAAATGTTAACTCTAGTACATCATTCCAAGATACTCTCCTCTGAATAACTGTTTTTGAAGGACACCCTATAAATATGAATAACAAATTTGATATCTTCCAAAAAGCAAGACAGAGATCCATGTGAATAATTTTTACAGATTCATGGCTGGCTTTGTTGTAATTACTATTCCAGTAATAAGATGAATGTCTAAAAATATAAATGTAATAACCAGAAAAAGAGTTATAAAATCAGCAAGAGACAGACTGTTGTCTGTCACAAAAGAAAAATATCAAAACAAAATCAGTTAACTGATACCATTTGTCATCTGTCCAGAAAGGGTGTCTGCAAGGTAAGATAGTCCAACAATAACAAGAAAAGCACTGAAGGCCAATAGTTAAAATATCTATGATTCAGTTCATGAGGCAGCAGGAACAGTATGTTTTACAATAAAAGTCCTCAGTACTACACATATAAATTGGGAAAACTGGGAGTTACTGCATATGAGCTGAACTTATATTTGATACTCAATATAGGTTATTGTATTTCTATTTTCCGTTTCTGCACTCTTTTGAAATAGAAGGAAGTGAAACGTCATTCATGACACACATTACCTCAGGATGTGTGTTTGAATTAAAACACCACTGGTAACAAAAATAAAAAGTTGAATTGTTCTTCTACAGGCCCTATATTACAGCCAAATTGATCAATTAATTATTTCGGGAGTCCAGTACATACAGAGTAATATCTAGTTTTCACATTGTTACAACACAAATGCAGTGAAAAACAGCATCACCTAGTGGCTGTAGCAGATACAGCATAGTGTCTATTTATTGTTCATTTGCTTGCTATTTTAAAGTGTTTTTAATCTCATTAACCCACAGTCCATACAGAAGTAAATCAACTGCATACATTTTTCAATTGATTATTTATATATATAAAAATAGATGGTCCTGAATGAAATCCCCCCCCAAATATTGGGAAAGGACATCTCCATATTCCTGCCCCATGCAGGACTCCTGTGTGTGAGATGTGAACAGTCAGATCAGGCACAATCTGTGCTAAAATGTACTCATTACATCCTCTGAACCCGCTGTGGCCTGGCTCCCACTTCACAGTTTTGACCCCAAAAATGCAGAGTTGAGATTGAGGACTCTGGAGTGAAGCAGAATAGTTATGTCCAATTTAGATGTTTCTGAAAATGGCCAGCACCAGAAGCTTCAGAGGAAGGTATGAGAACCATGCAGTAGGCATATGTGGAATAATCTGTCCCACACATTAATTCTCATCCTGGTCTCTAATAGTTAGAGACTGACTTATGAAATGTAATATCCCTTCCCAAATGTTTGCTATAATTAATTATGACAACTTTGAATATTCTTATGATCCATATAAATGTCCAGTTCCATTTCTAAATCTTGCTAAATGATTGGCCTCAAAGACATCCTGTAGTAATGAGTTCCACAGTATAATTACATACCATATGAAAAAGTATTTCCTTTTATCAGTTTTTAATTTGCAAAGTTATAATTGAATGTCCCATTGTTTTTGGGTTATGAGAGGGGAAGAACAGATGCTTCCAACCTACCTTCTGTCTTTCATTCATCATTACTAAAGACAGTGCTGGTAGTGGTATCCCTAATTAACGTTGCCCAGACACATCTCATTGTAAGACCCTGTTTTCAGTTGCTTATAACTTTGTCAAGATTAAACCATTTGGGGTGAAATTTTGCATGCTACTTGTTGCTTAAGGGTGTTAGGCTGAGAGGATTTTTTTATTCTTGTTTTTGGGTAGTTTGTTTGTGTTGTGTTTTGTTTTAATGTTTCAGCTAAAGTGATTCAGCCATTTTCAAAAAGGAGGATAGGGGAAAATACATTGTTTTTTCCCATTAGAAAATTTTTACAACCATTTCATTGAGAAGCTCTAACGCTTCCATGGTTTAGCCTTAAAATTTGGTAGTCACTGTGGAGTCAGGGATATGTCTTTTTCTGTCCCCATGAAAACGTGCCTAAATTTGGCCAGTCTATAAACTTCCACAAGGTGCACATGCAGCCTTAATTTGAGCATTTCCTAACGTTTCAGTGCTTGACTTTGTAACCTTAATGTCCTGTGGTAATTACAACCTTTCACAGACCCCCTAAACACAGTCTGTGGACTCCCAGGGATCTGTGGATCACGGTTGAAAATCACTGGCATAGAGGGATCTGAACAGGTGACTGAAGAAGGTGAAAAGCAGAAGCAACCCACCAATCTGCTCCCTTTTTGTGGGATCCTATCAGGGCATCTCTGGGCAGATACTTCATGACTGGGGATCTGTGAGTGCAGAGGCGGGTGGAGTTGCTCTGCAGGCAAGCCAGAAAATTTCCAAGCAGCTTTAACTTCCCTCTTGGGCTTCTCATCCCCCTCAAAAGGGGGTAAAATTTGCACCTGCCTAAGATGAAGCCATCAGCAGCATCCATCCTGCCAGGGGAGGGGCAGATACCCCAGAATATGCATGGTTATTCCCCTGAGTTTCCCATGGAGTTTGAGTATCCATTGCATTTCAAGGCTATTCTTCTTGCCCCCTCCGTGAGGCTTCAAATTCTTTCCTGTGACTTGGGATAGGAACAGGTTTCAAACAATTCCTAATGGGAGTTTTAACTGCACAGGGATTGAAGAAGGAGGCCCATAGCTATCCCCTTAAATGATGCAGATAGCAATTCTTTTCTTAGCAAAAGCTGCAGCCTGACTAGTCTGAAGATTGTGTTTGTTTTGGATTCTTTATACCGAAGAATCTTCCCAAAGTTTGCATCTTGTGTTAATTACAATGCATAAATGAATGGGATCATGGGAGGATTATACTGAATGTTAAACTTAAAAGAGATAGTTCTCGCACTTGAGCTGTGTCTGAGAGAACAAACCACTTACTCATTTCTGTCAAATGTCAGGCCTCAACTGTAGAACAGCAGTCAGTGACTGGGATATGGATTGTCGTGCCTAGTGCTTAGAGGAGCCATCGGCAGGCAGGAACTGGAGCCCAGAGTCAGAGCTGGAATCAGAGGCTAGGTGCCAGAGCCAAGGGTCACAGCTCAAATGAGAAGTCAGGAACTGAAGCTGAGGGTCAGAACCAGGTTACCTGGAGTGAGGCAAAGCTGAGTCCAACACGGGAGCCGGGCTGGAACAAGGTAGCAGAGGAGTAATCTCAGCCATTGGTATATGCCTTGAGGCAGCCACTGAACTGCTGCTGCTGGTCTTAAGAGCCAGTCTGCTGACTCTGTCAACCAGTGCCTGTGGTGCTAGGCAGCCAACAAGCTGCACTTGTTAGGTTGCCTGAAGACTAGGTCTGCTGCAGGCCCTGATTCCTGACAACAGCTCCTGAGATATATATTTGATCATTTCCCCACCTCTGTGAAACTGAAATTAGATCTCTCAGTTTTCCCTAAAAGATCATTCAGATGGAAATTCCCTAATTTTATTGAGTACACAAGAGGTACCAAAAATTCCTGGAGGTCAATAACCTCTTTGATTGTTTCTAAACAGGCAAATTTGGGACTCATAGTTCACTACAATTGCAGCACCACCAGAGACAGCAATAGTGGAGGCTGTTATGTAGTACCAATGTGTTCTTCTACTGTGGTATGTAACTAGTCCCAGAGGATTATATGACACCACGGTACAACGTGCCTGAGTCCTCCAGTTACCACTATCGCTACCCCCAGTGGAGCCGCAGAAATAGTCAATTATGGGTCCTTGTTTTTGCAGGGTAGGTAAAGCTGTTGGCTCATCTATAGCAACCTTATGAGGTATTTAGATAGGATATTTCATAATCATTATATTGCTGGCTGCTTTAAAACAAAGTATACATTTAGCTAACTGTAGAGGAAACACTGTTTCAGCATTTCCAATTTTTTTCCCTCAACCAGTCGACCTGAACCTGTACTTTTCGACACATAAATAATTCACATGGAAAAATGTCCCCATCTCTAAATACAGCTAATATGTTTAAAAGAAATCTGGACCACTTAATAAATTTAATAATAAATATCCATGTGTATAAAAGCATTTTACAAAGGATGATAAGTATCATTAACTGCAATTTACAAATGAATCAGATGAGGCTCAGAGAGAGAAACAACTTGCTTGAAACCA
The DNA here is from genome assembly GCF_026122565.2 of Emydura macquarii macquarii. Taxonomy (NCBI): domain Eukaryota; kingdom Metazoa; phylum Chordata; order Testudines; family Chelidae; genus Emydura; species Emydura macquarii. The sequence continues at coordinate 3,586,764 of NW_027132983.1, read as the reverse complement.
TAAGAAAAGACAAATAATGTGTAGAGATGGGCATGAACTAACTATCCTGAACTTTGAAGAATCTGGAATCCAAAATCAGCTCCAAACACAGCTGTTGGTTCAGAACCAATCCTATAGAATAGTGGTAGGAGCCACTGCTATTGGGGGTTTAAGATAAGATTAAAGATGAGATAAGACATGGCATTTTATTGAAGTGATTCCTGTGCAGATAAAAGACTGTAAAGTGATGTCTTTTGGGATGAAAAGTACAATATAAATGTAAAATGTATTTTAAAACACACTTAGCACTGTTGCTCTGACCTGCCCAACAACAATCAGCCTTACACAGTGATAGCACAAATGCCATTTTATTCGTAAGGTCTACCTATTAATAGTCAAGAAATAATATTAAAAATGTCTGCAAGAGATTTCAGCATGCAGCCATGAACTGAAGGGTCTAAACTTCTGTTATCCAAGGATGCCTGAGACTAGATAAGAAGAAGGAGAAAAAAAAAGGAAGGAACTTAAAAATGTTCAAGCTGGTGTCTCTCCCCTCTATTCAATGACAATAAAACAGGGTTACTTACCAGTAACTGTTGTTCTTCGAGATGTGTTGCTCATATCCATTCCACTATAGGTGAGCGTGCGCCCCATGCACGAGTCTGCGGAAGCTTTTTTGCCCTAGCAACCCCGGCGGGTCGGCTCCAGCGCCCCCTGGAGTGGTGCGCGCATAACGCGGCATATAGGGTGCGGCCGACCACGCGGGCCCTCAGTCCCTTCTTTCTGCCGACTCCGACAGCAGGGACGGAGGGTGGGTGTGGAATGGACACGAGCAACACATCTCGAAGAACAACAGTTACTGGTAAGTAACCCTGTTTTCTCTCTTCGAGTGGTTGCTCATATGCATTCCACTATAGGTGATTAAATAGCCATACCTTTGGTGGCGGGTAGGAGTCACTGGCGAGAGGCCCTTCTCAGCACGGCTCTGCCGACGGCTGCGTCCTCTCTTGCCTGCTGCACGATGGTGAAGGTATGGACTGACGACCAGGTTGCTGCTCTGCAGATGTCCTGCAGGGGCACTCGTTCCAGGAAGGCCGCAGAGGAGGCCTGGGCTCTGGTTGAGTGCGCTGTCACCTTCACCCTCTCATAACAGGTGCGGATGCAGGCGGTGATCTAGGTGGAGATGCACTGGGTGGAGACAGGTGAGCCCTTCATCCGGTCCGCGACTGCCACGAACAGTTGCGTGGACTTCCGGAATGGCCTGGTCCGGTCGATGTAGTAGGCCAAGGCTCGCCTGACGTTCAGCGAGTGCCATCTCCGCTCCTCCTCCGAGCCGTGTGGTTTAGGAAAGAACACAGGGAGGAAGATATCCTGGTTATAATGAAACTGGGACACCACCTTAGGCAGGAAGGCCGGGTGGGGTCTCAGTCGTACTTTATCCTTATAAAAGACCTTATAAAATCCTTATAAAAGGCTGTTAACTTGGAGACCCTTCTAGCCGATGTAATGGCTACTAGGAAGGCTACCTTCCAGGAAAGGACGAATAGTGGGCATGTAGCCATAGGCTCGAAGGGGGGTCCTGTGGGAATAGTAAGGACCATGTTTAAGTCCCAGAGAGGCACCGGGTCGCGAACTTGCGGGAATAGCCTCTCTATCCCCTTGAGGAACCTGATGGACATTGGGTGAGAGAAGATAGACCTCCCTTCCACGGGGCAATGGAAGGCCGAGATGGTCGCCAGGTGTACTCTCAGGGAGGCCAGGGCCAGGCCCTGCGTCTTTAGGTGCAGCAGGTACTCCAAAATGGCTTGTATGGTAGAGCCCACCGGCAGGATGTCCCGGGACTCCGCCCAGCAAGTGAAACGCTTCCACTTTGCCCGGTATACAACCTGAGTGGAAGGCTTCCTGCTTCCCAACAGGATGCGCTGGACTTGCTCCGAGCAAGCTCTCTCTCCCTCTGCTAACCACAGAGCCTCCATGCAGTCAGGTGGAGGGAGTCCAGGTCCGGGTGGAGCAGGCGACCCTGGTCCTGGGAGAGGAGATCGTAGTGCCTCGGGAGCGGGAGCGGCGTGGTGATGGATAGGTCAAGCAGCATGCTGTACCCAGTGCTGTCTTGGCCAGGCCGGCGCGATCAGGATGATGTCCGCTCTGTCTCTCTTGATTTTCAAGAGGACTTTGGGAAGCATTGGAACTGGGGGAAAAGAATACAGTAGGGGCCCCGACCAGTCTATCAGGAAAACGTCCGAAATGGAGCCCTGCTTGCGACTGCGTAGTGAGCAGAACCTTGGGCATTTCTTTTTCCGCATTGTTGCAAACAGGTCCAGATGGGGAACACCCCACTTGCGGAAAAGAAACGCTGTGACCTCCCCGTGGAGTGACCATTTGTGGCGGGGTAAGAACGACCTGCTAAGGCGGTCCGCCTCATCGTTCCTCACCCCTGGGAGGTGAGAGGCAACCAGATGAAAATCGTACCTCACCGCAAGGTCCCACAGTTGAATTGCCTCCTGGCACAGGGCCGAGGAGTGTGCTCCCCCGTCTGTTGATGTAAAACATCATTGCGGTGTTGTCTGTGAGGACTTGCACCATCCTGCCCTTCAGGAACCTGAGAAAAACATTGCAGGCTAGGAGGACTGCACAGAGCTCCCGAACGTTTATATGGAGGCTCTGCTCCTGTATTGATTACAGACCTTGTGTACTGAGGTCGTAGCTCATGTGGGCCGCCCAACATCGGAAGCGTCTGTAATCAGCGTTACGGAGGGAACCAGGTCTGCAAATGGGACTCCCTTCATTACCTCTCTCGGGTCTGTCCACCAGTTCAGGGACGCTAGGACCTGGGGCGGGACAGTGACTACCCTGCTCCGTGAGTGTCTGGCCGGGGCGTAAACGGAGGCTAACCACCCCTGAAGGGGCCTGAGCCTGAGGCGAGCCAGCCTCACCATGTATGTGCATGCCGCCATGTGTCACAACAGCTGGAGGCAGTGCCTGGCTGTTGTCATGGGGGACCTCTGTAACTCGGAGATGATGGCGGTCACGGTCTGGAATCGAGGTTGTGGGAGGAAGGCTCTGGCCTGCACTGCATCGAGGGTGGCCCCGATAAATTCTATGCGCTGCACCGGGGTCAGCGTGGACTTCTGCTCGTTGATGAGCAGCCCCAGCCTGTTGCATATTGCGCACGTCAGGGCCAAGCTGTTCATCACATGATCCCTGGACCTTTCCCGGATCAACCAATTGTCTAAGTAGGGGAAGATCTGAACCCCTCTGAGCTGCAGGTAGGCTGCCACCACCGCCATGCACTTTGTGAACACCCTGGGTGCTGAGGAAAGGCCAAAGGGGAGGGCCAAAAATTGGTAGTGGCCACCAGCTACCACAAAGCGGAGGAAACGTCTGTGGCCCGGGAGGATAGAAATGTGAAAATATACGTCCTTCAAATCGAGGGCGGCATACCAATCCCCTGGATCCAGTGCGGGAATAATGGAGGCTAGGGAGACCATGTGGAACTTGAGTCGCCTGATAAACTTGTTTAGACGACGAAGGTCCAGAATAGGCCTGAGGCCTCCCTTTGCCTTGGGGATAAGGAAATACCGGGAATAGAACACCCTGCCCCTTTCCGTAAGTGGGACTTCCTCCACTGCCCCTAGGCGGAGCAGAGAGCGGACCTCTTGGAGAAGGAGATGCTCGTGAGAGGGGTCCCTGAAGAGGGACGGGGTAGGGGGAAAATCCGGCGGGAAGGCCGAGAGCTGCAAGGCGTAACCTCTCCGCACCACGCTCAGCACCCAGCGGTCTGAGGTTATGCCCTGCCACTCTCAGAGGAATGGCCACAGCATGTCTCTGAAGGGCGGGGTGTGATCCAGTTCAACTGTGAGAGCCGTGGGAATGGGGGAGGTGCCACCCTCGAGCGTCCCATCAAAAGGGGCGCTTATTGTTTTTCTGTGGCCCTGGCTGGGAGCCCTTGACAGGGCCTGGGCGGTCCCGACGGTTGGGCTGTTTGAACCGCTCGTGATCTCTCCTGGGCTGAGGCGGTCGAGTGGGTAGTCTGGGAGCAGGTTGCCGCTGCCTTTGAGGCTGCTGTCTGCCCTGGCGCCTTGTAGCTTGCAGCACGTACAGGCCTAAGGACTTTAGTGTGGTTCTTGAGTCCTTCAAAGCGTGCAGCTTGTCATCCGTCTTATCCGAGAACAGGCCTGTACCTTCAAAGGGCAGATCTTGTATTGCCTGCTGTACCTCAGATGAGAGGCCTGACGACTGTAGCCAGGATGATCGATGCATGACTATGCCTGATGCCATTGCTCTTCCCGCAGCGTCTGTTGCGTCACTGGCCGATTGGAGCGTAGCTCCCCCCACCGTTGTCCCCTCCTGGAGCAGGGTGTTAAAATCCGCTGCTAGGTCTTGGGGTAGTGCCTGCGCAAACCTCTGGAGTGAAGACCAGAGGTTTAGATTATAGCGCCCCAGGAGGGCCTGATGATTGGCTATGCGGAGCTGGAGTGCCACGGTTGAATAGACCTTTCTCCCAAAAAGGTCAAATTTTTTTTTTCTTTGTTTTTGGGAGTGTTTGACTGGGCACCTTGTCTTTCCCGCTGGTTAACAGCGTCCACTACCAGCGTGCCCAGGGCCAGGTGGTTGTATAAGTACTCAAAGCCTTGCTGTGGGACATAGTACTTTCTTTCGGCTGTCTTTGATATGGGGCCCACCGAGATGGGGGTCTCCCAGATAGGTTTGACCAGCTTCAGTACTCTGTCGTGAACCGGGAGCGCGACCCTGGACGGGCCTGCTGAGTCTGGTACACTGAAGATAGGATCCTCCTCCTCGGAGAGCTCTTTTAGGTCGATCTTTAGGTTCTCCGTGAGCCTTATTAAAAGCTCTTGGTGAGCCTTGAAGTCGGGGAGCGGGGTCCTCTGGTCCCTGGATGTCGTGTCAGGGGGAAAGGAGGAGGAGGACTGTGGCAGGGGACCCATGGAGGGCCCTTCCATAGGGTCCGACTCTTCTTCGGATGAGTGGTCGTTGCCCTGTTGGCTCAGGGGTGGAGGTTGAGCCCTCATAGATGGCAGAGACCCCGTTCCCTGGGTTGTTTGTGGCGGCCAGGTTCCCCAGTAGGGCCATTGCCATGGTCCCTGCCCCCATGTCAGTACCGGGCCCGGTGCTGGGTATGAGACAGTCCCTCTCTGAGCTGGGCTGACGGATCGTTGGCTCTTCTTACGCTGCCCCTTCGCTGGAGATGTGCTGCGAGACAAGGGCGAGCGGTCGCGGTGGCGCTTGCTGGGCCGGTGGGGAGGAGAGTAACTGGAGGATGATGAATACCTCTGACGTGCCTCGGTTTTACGGTGACGTTTGCCCGTCTCAGACCTGGGATGAATGCGCTCTGGACTACGCCCTCTATCAGAGCTATGGTGCGGTACCATAGGGACCCCCGGTGCCAAGAGCTCCGTTGCCGGGGCCCGTATCGGGCTACACGACTGGGTCTGCGAGGTAAGTCGGTGCCGATGACAGTCCCTGTGTGCTGGGGAGGGGGGACGCCGGTGCAGTGCGGTGTCCGTTGGTGCCGGACGTCGTATCGGGCTACGCGTTAGGGACCTCGAGGTGCGTCGGCAGTGATGCTGGTCCCTGGGTGCCGGGGACTGAGGACGCCGACGCAGTGCGGGGTCATCCGTCGGTACCACAGGTCGCACCAGGGAGCGCGTTAGGGACCTCGAGCTATGCCGGTGCCGATAACTGTCCCTGGGTGCCGGGGACTGAGGACGCCGACGCGGTACAGGCGCCTCTGTCGGTGCCGTAGGTTGCACCGGGCTGTGCGTTCAGGACCGTGTGTAGCAGTACCAGTCCCGTCCCCTCGGTACTGGGGAGAGAGGGTGCTGACGCAGTGCGGGGGCGTCTGGTGCCGAAGCCCGCGTTGGACTAGGCGTCTGGGATCGAGAACGGGATCGAGAACGGCGGCTTGGTTTGTCACACCGCCCTGAATGACGGGCGCTGCTGCCTGACCAGGAGCAGCATCTGTCTCCCTGTGCCGCTATCGGACTATAAGCCGGGGATCTAGACCGGTGCCTGGTTTGTGTCTGGGTCACCAGGATCCGCACCGGACTGCGCTCTGGGGATTGAGAGCGTCAATCTTTTGTCGGCACCATGTCTCTCGGCACCGGGATGGGAGATCGTGGTCGGTGCTGGGTGCCCAAAGATGAACGGGAGCAGTGCCGTGGCTCCTTCAGTTGGCCCGTCTCCCCCAATTCGGCTACTGACCGGTGCCGGGACTCCAAGGACCGCCTCCCCTTTGATGCAGAGCTGGAACGGCTCCTCCGGGAACCTCCGGACTGCCCCTGGTGCCGCGGTATGGAGATGCTCGACGACTCGCGGTTGGAGCTGGGAGGAGGGGTTTCCGTTTTCCCCCTCCTCGACCGTCTGGGGGGAGACACCGAGTCCCGTCTCCTCCGCCCACCGGGGTAGCCCAGCACTGGTTTACCCCGAGATGCCGTCCCCAAATCCCTCGGCCGAGGGAGGGACGGAGGCGTAGGCATGGCCATGAGGACACGTGCCGCTGCAAACGCCTCCGGCGTCGACGGCCCCTGCAGGGGCGCTCCCCCACCCCACGGGGTCAGGGGAGACTCCCTGCAAGGAGATGCCGGTGCCGGAGTGGTCTCGATGGCACATGGCTGGGGCATCTCCTGCATCACCCCCTGCTGTACTGGTCGCAGGGGGGAGTCCATAGACACGGCCGTAGGCCGTTTCTTCTTTCTCGGTAGCGCGTTCTGGTACGGTGCCATTGTCGGTGCCATTGTCGGAGCCGGAGAAGCGCTGCGCACCGACGAGATGCTCGGTGCCGTCGGCGACCTGGAGGGCTCCGAGTCGGGACGTAGCGCCAATTCCATCAGAATCGCCCGGAGGCGGGCGTCTCTGTCCTTCTGTGTTCGGGGTTTGAACGACTTACAAATGTGGCACTTATCCTTGCGATGCTGCTCTCCGAGGCATCGGAGGCAGCGATCATGTGGGTCACTCGCCGAAAAGACCTTTGAGCAAGCCGCACAGGGCTTGAACCCCGTGGAGCCTGGCATGGCTCCTTAGTACAGCCCCTAAGGGCTAACTATTCACACTATGCTAACTACTACTATTTACACTAATTACTATGCTAACTACTTAGAACAAAGAAACTCTTAACTACAGATAAGGGTCCAGAGGTTGCTACTTGCAATGAAGCAAGGGGCAAGCGTTCCACTGACCGTCACGGGCGGAAAGAAGGAACTGAGGGCCCGCGTGGTCGGCAGCACCCTATATGCCGCGCTATGCGCGCACCACTCCAGGGGGCGCTGGAGCCGACCCGCCGGGGTTGCTAGGGCAAAAAAGCTTCCGCAGACTCGTGCACGGGGCGCGCACTCACCTATAGTGGAATGCATATGAGCAACCACTCGAAGAAAGAACTGTAGCTTTCCACCACTGACCTGTGATTTTCAGGGCAATTGTGGCTTGAAAGCTTGTCTCTCCCACCAGCAGAAGTTGGTCCAATAAAAGATATTATACCTCACCCACCTTGTCTTTCAGGAACATACTAACATCTCAGAAGGAATTGATTAATTCAACATTAACACAAAGTATCCACCATGAAACACTAAGGCACTGCTAAAAAGAAAGAAAGAAAGAAAGAACACCTTCTCAGTCAAACTCCTGAAGAGAAGCATCCTCAAATCCAGAGCTAATCATTACCACAACTAACAATCACTGCTGGAAGCCAAAAAGAAATTAGAAATAAAGAAGACAACTGATTGATTTTTATATTTTTGGTTATCACACAATAGAATTATCCATTCCTCACATACCCTGATAACCACACATCAATCAGATGGAAGATCTGAGATGACAGACAGATTTTATTTGTTCTTTTGCAAGAGACAGAGATCTAATCAGATGCAAACATTCTTATACAGATGGGCTAAGATATCACTTCAGAGGACTTGTTAGTTTTATAAAACTGCATGAATGATTGCAGCCACTTTTACTTCCGCAAGGAAACTGCAAACCTTAAAGTGTGGTTCAGTTCTCAAAAGAGGCTCTGTAAAAATAGGAATCTGTTTATTACGTCTCTGTGATTTGCATGTCAAATGTTCTCAGGTTACAAGGATAAATATTTGTTTCTGTCTTCCAGCTCTGCAGCCTCTTTTTCTTGTGCATCAGCCTAAGTGACATAAATCTTGCAGCACAGATTATGATCTCTCACTGGGTTTGTGCCTTTAATGGTTTTCAACTGTGCCATCAGTGACTCAGCACAAGTAATTTAGTAAACTATCCTGCTGATGATGCACAAGAACGAACAGAATCCAGCCCAGTTTCTTAAACCATATTGGCTCCACATGGCTAACTGCAGTAAAAAGCTGTAAAAATGTATGTTGGTCATGACAGTAAGCGGATAAGTAACTGCACACACACAAGAAGCTGATCCAATAAGCAAGAAAATACTGTTTAAAGTACCACATGCTGGGTAATAACATGAAAGGACTCCATGATCACAAAACTAACCCAGCTCTTTATTAAGAGAACTATTTACAGAGATGCTGCAAATTGAATTAGCCTTCTAGTCAGCTCAGTTACTAATGCCTCCTCCAACCTCTCTCCTCCTGCAACTAGCATTCCTCACTCCAAGTTCCATGAAGGTTGTTATAGCTACTATTTTTATAACATACAAGTATTACAACCAAGACTGTAGCTGCTGCTGCTGCCTCCTCCTCCTCTCCCCTTGGGGGTTGTGTCCTGGAACGCTGCCTAATTGTAAGAAAGGAAAAATATTTACTGGTCAACAAGGACAAACAGGAGAAAAAGGGAAAGTTACACAAACAAGACTGCACACTACAAGTTTCATGTTTTGTTAAAGCTCAAAACACAGACAGTCTTCATCACAAACTCTGCTAAACTGCACAAAGTGACTTCTAAGGAAGTTGCATACACACAACTGATGTAATAGTATGGCCTTACAAGTCTAAGGGGAACTATCAAAGACCCCTACAGTGCTTCTGATACAGGTATATCAGGATTATGAGTATTGTGGAACACACGTGGTGAGGATTTTTCTTGCAAGATCATGGTGAACTCAAAAAGAAAATAGGGTCAGAGGATAATAATTGGGGAGGCAGAAACTCAAGAAAATAAACAGTTGGCAGAGAGAGAAGAAGTGGGCCAGATGAAAAAGATGAGCTAGGATGATGGGAGAAGGCACAGGAGAGAAGGAAATCTTCTAGACACAGGAAAAAGTGGAAAGTAGATGGGACACAACAGGAAGGCACAGGATAAGAGGAAATCTAATAAACTAAAAGGGAGCGAGCAAACAATTAGAAAAGAGAAAGAACTGAGTTAAATAAAGAAGTGGAAGAAAGGAGATGACAGAATGGAATAACAGAAAGCACCCACACACAATATCAAAATTAGTGAATCTTAATGGATACTTTATGCATGCTAATTCTAGACTCCTTTCAGGGGTGTGTCCATGACTGAATTATTTCATTATGGTGTAAAGATCACTGGGTGCTTAATAGTTCTTCATCAAGGAAACCATTCAACTAACTCCAACCTTACAAAGAGACCACCTCCACCTGCTAGGGCAATGGTTCAGTAATGACTCAAAGAGAAGAATGCCACCTGAGAAATCATCAACATTATAGGCCAAATTCTGGCTCATGAGCAAATGGCCAACGAAGGGGTGTGCATACACGCTATAAAAGTAGTATTATCCATTATTTTGGTTGCTGGCAGAAACCATTCATACTCATGTGCTGGAACTCGTACCTACCGCACCCCCTGGCTTGAAGTGGTTTCCATTATGTACAGGGTTTACAGTTTGGTAACTTTGGTTCAATGGCTCTCAGCATCCCCACTACAAAAATTGTTCCAGCACCCCTGCTCATACTTACATATTTATACTAGGAGCATAAATAATTTGTAAGGGGAACCTGTGTATAAAGACTGTCATCTGATTAGACAGTATAAATGTACAAACATGTAGATCATAGCCCTTAATCACTGAGTCCTCCTTCAAAATATAGACTCCTCTGCGGCTTTTATTGCACATCCTCCAGAGCAGCCTTGTTTTGAGGGGAGCCAGATTTGTAGCAGTCAACTCCAACATGGCAATCCTCTATGCTGAGTGCATTTTTTGGTGTCTGTATGCAGTGCTATGCCAGACCTTGGCCCTTTGTCCAGAGGATGTCTAATTGGACTGGTACTAAGAAATATCAGCCATAGCCTAAGCAATTTTGTTCATGTACGAATTCTCCAGAAAAGAGAGATAATCGAATCAATGTAAAAGGCTATCTTAAAAAATATGAAGAAAACCCAGAAGAAATATTTTTTTCATGATTTGTATTTTATTAGTGTTCGATTTAAAAAGCGATCAGATCACTGAGGTAAAATTACTTTCCTTTCTGTTTGGGTACACCATCTGGAACATGTACTTGAGAAAGACAGTGCTGAGTGTGATTTTTTTTGCCATTGCTGTTTGAAGTCACATTGTTCCTATTCTACTATAATTTACTAATTCATATTTATTTACATTCACTTTTTTAAAAAATGACATTTTGTTTAGAGAATAAACAATAACGAAAACTAAATTATCTGATTATTTACACCGTGTGAATGCCATGCTATCTTGTTTGACAAGGAAATACCTTATAGTTTCCTATGTAATTGAGGATTAAAGAATTTAGGAAAATAGTGCTGTATTTTTCATCCACTTTGCACTCCATCCTTTGGAATCTCCACCACAGAACAGAAAACTAGTAGGTCTGATTCCAGAATCATTATTTTAATGGTGGACAGTATTAAATCAGTAGCAATAGAGCTGGTATTTCTCAGCCAATGGTTCTTTTTAGAAAAGATCTTAATAAACATGCCACAGAAGACAACAGAAAGAGAATATATGTCTTTTCCATTTTAAATGACTTTTCTTTCGGTAAAACAGATTTAATGGCAGAATGAGGTCATTCAATTTATCCCAGTGTCAAGCCATAGAAGAACCAGAGTATCACTCTTCATGAAGAGAAATTTCAATAGCAATTACTGCCAGCTTCCAAGAAATCAGAGGTTTGTCTCCTTCTTTTGTTAAGCTCAGACTATGGGGATAGGGACCTGTCTCCCACATAGCAGACTGCGAGCTGATCATTTTATTACCCTTTGATTTACCAACTTTTGTCAAATTGCTATTGACAGAAATGATAGTTGCTTCTGCAAGGCAGCAATTAAAGTTAATGTGCAATATTGGCCAGTTAATTGCTAAAAGCTAAGACCCCTTGCTGAGATATAATTCTCATCTGCTTTTTATTGGCATCCTTCCTTTCTCTACTGATTAAAAAAATTAACTTTAATTTCTGTTTGCTGTGTACACAGCATCTGTTTTGTACCTCAGTGAGATATTCTTCTCTGCATTACAAGTGCAGTCATTTAATGAGTCGCTCTTTTTCAAAGAAAACTACATGGGCAACATAAAATAATTTACTTCAAATGGAAGTCGATCTCTTTAAATAACTGCAGATTTGCATATGCTATGATTTGGTATCCATGCATATAAACACCAAAATAAAAAAAAAGGAGGGCTCAGTCCTCTATTCTTTGCACAACTTCTGCCAAAGTCAAAGGCCAGGCCCCTGAACACAAGATTTGCCATACCGTGATCAGATCTAGTCCAATGTCCTGCTCCTGGCAGTGGTCAATATCTAATATTTCAGTAGAAGGCAAAACTGTCCATAATATCCAATTGTGCAGTGGAATACATATGTGGGTGTATATCTAAGGGGGGCAGGAGGGTCACCAACTTTCTTTCCTGAATATCAAAAAATCTGTTTATGCCCTGAAGTGTGACACACTTTTAATGATCAGGTTTTAGGGCCAATATTTCAGTCACTTCACACTCAAATCAATCCTTTTGCTTTCACTGGGAGTGTCACACTTTTAGGATAATTACACCTATATCCTCCTCCTCTATAGTCCACTTCAGTCAGGTCTCAGGCCTCCAGCCATCACCTGTCTCTGGGTAGGGACCCGACTTTGTCCCAGTCCCTTCTGACCAGGGTTTTAGGGCTGCACAGTCCCCTGCCATACACTGTGATGAGATTCCCAGCAAGCTAGTTTCCCTAAAGTGCAGCACCTATGCACTGCCTTCTCTCTGGGCTTGTCTACACTCCCGCTTATGCCAGCAAAAATTTTGTCGCTCAGGGATGTGAAAAAAACACCCCGCTGAGCAACATAAGTTTTGCCAGCATAAGTGCTAGTGTAGCCACGTTAAGTCGGCAGTAGAGAGCTCTCCCGCCCACATAATAAAACCACCTAAACAAGGGGCAGAAGTGATGCCAGCGGGAGAACTCTCCCACTGACATAGCACTGTCTACACTAGCGCTTATGCTGGCAAAACTTATGGCGCTCAGCAGGGTGGTTTTTTCTCACCCCTGAGTGACAAAAGTTTTGCCAGCATAAATGTGAGTATAGACAAGTCTGAGAGTTATGAACCAAATGTATTGCCAGCAGTTACAAGTTAGAATACAGCATTTTCTCAGCAGAATACATTTATTTTTAGGACAAAAGCATCACAGATAGAACATATAATATGCTTACTAACAAACATACCAGGAGTCGCCCATCTTCCTTATGTGGACTTAGTAGGTTAGTATCCCTTTCAACCCTTCTGCAAGGGTTGGGGTCTCGCTTGGACAGAAGGGCCTTTCCATTTGCTGAATCAAAAACAAGACCCTGTGTCAGTTCAAGCTCATCCTCTTACACCAAAAGCCCTTTCTTAGCTTCCTTCCTATGGAAAACACAGCTTGAACTAGTACATGCAAGCCATCCCAAGGGTTGATACCTTCCTGGAATTATTTACAGTTTGAGTGATTTGCCTTTATCACCCCTACTGTCTTGGAGGAGCTGTAGTAACCATTCCCCATGGAGTAGAACACAATCATACATAAACCATTCATAAATTAAATACAGTGCTCCCCAAAGATATTGCATGGGATTGCATTATCTGGCACAGGGGGGTTTGACTCTGTCTCTGGGTTAAGCTTAGAAGCAAGAACAATATGAGTGATGTCGTGGTGGGTGTCTGTTATAGACCACCAGACCAGGAGGATGAGGTAGATGAGGCTTTCTTTACTCAACTAGGGAAAGTTTCCAGTTCACAGGACCTGATTCTCATGGGAGACTTCAATCACCCTGACATCTACTGGAAGAGCAATACAGCAGAGCACAAACAATCCAGGAAGTTTTTGGAGAGTGTCGCTGACAATTTCCTGGTGCAAGTGCTGGAGCAACCAACTAGGGACCGTGCTTCTCTTGACCTGCTGCTCACAAACAGGGAAGATTTGGTAGGGGAAGTAGAAGTGGGTGGCAACCTAGGCAGCAGTGACCATGAGATGGTAGAGTTCAGGATCCTGACAAAAGGAAGAAAGGAGAACAGCAGGATACGGACCATGGACTTCAGAAAAGCAGACTTTGACTCCCTCAGGGAACTGATGGGCAGGATTCCCTGGGAGGCTAATATGAGGGGGAAAGGAATCCAAGAGAGCTGGCTGTATTTTAAAGAAACCTTATTGAGGGCACAGGAGCAAACCATCCCGATGTGCAGGAAGAATAGCAAATATGGTAGGCGCCCAGCTTGGCTTAACAAAGAAGTCTTTGGCGAACTTAAACACAAAAAAGAAGCTTACAAGAAGTGGAAGCTTGGTCAGATGACTAGGGAGGATTATAAAAATACTGCTCGAACATGCAGGAATGAAATCAGGAAGGCCAAAGCACAATTGGAGTTGCAGCTATCAAGGGACGTGAAGGGGAACAAGAAGGGTTTCTACAGGTATGTTGCCAACAAGAGGAAGATTAGGGAAAGTGTGGGCCTCTTAGAGAATGAGGGAGGCAACCTAGTGACGGAGGATGTGGAGAAAGCTGAGGTACTCAATGCCTTTTTTGCTTCTGTCTTCACAGACAAGATCAGCTCCCAGACTGCTTCACTGGATGGCACAGAATGGGAAGGAGGCGAACATCCCACAGTGCTGAAGGAACAGGTCCAAGACTATTTAGAAGGATTGGACATACACAAGTCCATGGGGCCGGATGCAATGCACCCGAGGGTGCTGAGGGAGTTGGCTGAGGTGATTTCAGAGCCATTGGCTATTATCTTTGAAAGCTCGTGGCAACAGGGGGAGGTCTCTGATGACTGGAAAAAAGCAAATATAATGCCCATCTTCAAAAAAGGGAGGAAAGAGGATCCAGGGAACTACAGATTGGTCAGCCTCCCATCAATCCCTGGAAAAATCATGGAACAGGTACTTAAGGAATCTATTTTAAGGCACTTGGAAGAGAGGAAGGTGATCAGGAACAGTCAACACGGATTCACCAAGGAAAAGTCATGCCTGACCAACCTGATTGCTTTCTACGATGAGGTGACTGGCTCTGTGGATGTAGGGAAGGCGGTAGATGTGATATACCTTGACTTTAGCAAAGCTTTTGATACTGTCTCTCACAGTATTCTTATCAGCAAGTTAAAGAAGTATGGGTTGGATGAATGGACTATAAAATGGATAGAGAACTGGCTAGTGCATAGGGCTCAACGAGTAGTGATCAATGGCTCCATGTCTAGCTGGCAACCGGTTACAAGCGGAGTGCCCCAGGGGTCGGTCCTGGGGCCGGTTTTGTTCAACATCTTCATTAATGATCTGGAAGATGGGATAGATTGCACCCTCAGCAAGTTTGCGGATGACACTAAGCTGGGGGGAGTGGTAGATACCCTGGAAGGTAGGGATAGGATACAGAAGGACCTAAACAAACTGGAGGATTGGGCCAAAAGAAATCTAATGAGGTTCAACAAAGAAAAGTGCAGAGTCCTCCACTTAGGAAGGAAGAATCCCATGCACAGCTATAGACTTGGGACCGACGAGCTAGGCAGCAGTTCTGCAGAAAAGGACCTGGGGGTAACAGTGGATAAAAAGCTGGATATGAGTCAGCAGTGTGCCCTGGTTGTCAAGAAGGCTAATAGCATATTGGGCTGCATTAGGAGGAGCATTGCCAGCAGGTCGCAGGAAGTGATTATTCCCCTCTATTCGGCATTGGTGAGGCCGCATTTAGAGTATTGTGTCCAGTTTTAGGCCCCCCACTACAAAAAGGATGTAGACAAGTTGAAGAGAGTACAGCGGAGGGCAACAAAAATGATTAGGGGGCTGGAGCACAGGAATTATGAGGAGAGGCTAAGGAAACTGGGCTTGTTTAGACTGCAAAAGAGAAGAATGAGGGGGGATTTGATAGCGGCCTTTAACTACCTGAAAGGGGGTTCCAGGGAGGATGGGGCTAGGCTGTTCTCGGTGGTGGCAGATGACAGAACAAGGAGCAACAGTCTCAAGTTGCAGGGCGGGAGGTCTAGGTTGGACATTAGGAAAAAGTTTTTCACTAGGAGGGTGGTGAAGCACTGGAATGGATTACCTAGGGAGGTGGTGGAATCTCCATCCTTAGAGGTTTTTAAGCTGAGGCTTGACAAAGCCCTGGCTGGGATGATATAGCTGAGGTTAGTCCTGCTTTGAGCAAGGGGTTGGACTAGATACCTCCTGAGGTCCCTTCCAACTCTAATATACTATGATTCTATGATTCTAAGATTGCAGGATTGGGTCCTTAGTTCTAGTAGTCACATAATGACCAATCCTTTACAAAATCTACTCGCTTTGTCCCAATGACCTCCTGAGGCAGTAAATTTCAAAGGCTAACCATATGCTCTGGAAAACGATCTCATCTTCAGCTTCTATTTCTACAAAACAGGTTACAGTAAGCAGATGATTAATGATGTATTATTTAGATGCAAACAAATCAAAATACTTTAATTTCTAGGAGCTCTTTGTCATGATAGGAATGGGGAGTGTACATATGTGTGAGAGAATGGATATTTACATGCAGACTTACTCTGATTTATTACTTGTAATGAAGTAGTCCCTAAAGGCACCAATCAGGATCAGAGCCCCATTGCATTAAGCACTGTACAAACACATAGGATAATATTGTCCTAGTCCAAAAGAGTTTACACACACATATGCAGAATGGTTCCCCAATATCTTATAAAGAAAAACCATTCTCTGAATCTGTTTGGGACCATTAATTATACAATATGAAAAACTAAACTCTGCCTTCTAATTCTGTGAACTATGTAACCAGCTTTTGAGTTTACAATTAAGATACCTTGTCATGTGGCCTTGAAAATGCTTGCATTTCAGTGCAACATAATGAAAGCAGCTTGAGAAAACAAAGAAGGATTTAAAATACTCTACTGTATGTTTGGTTCCAAACATGTTAAAATCTTAAAAATACAATCTGGTAGGTAATGTTATTTCATATTCTAAATATCAATCATCTATATACCAGGGCTCCCATTACTGTAACCACACGAACACTTTGAAAAAAAACAAAAAACAACCCATTCCACTGCTGCCAAAAAAATATTGGTGAGAAGAGATAGGAACCCTCTTTGAGATGGCACACTTAAAAAAAGTAAAATTGGTTACAGCCAACCAATATGAATTTAGACAATGGAAATAATGTTTAACTAAACTGCTGTTGTTCTTTCTAGATAGATATGAACTTGACAGATGAGAGAAATTCAATGAATTCCAAATTTTCAGAAACAAAGTTTCATGTCAGTGATTAAAGAGTAACTCAAAGTGTCATGGAAAAAGATGTAAAATAGGAAGCTATGCAAAAAACTATAAAAAACAGAAGGTGGTGGTATCTATATTGTAGACAGAAACTTTACAAATTGGAAAGAAGATATCCAAATAGGGGGATTTTAGTACCTCTCTTATTCATTAGAGAGAGATTGAGGATTTAGGACACAGTACTGAGAATAATATCTCCAGCTTTACCTATAATCTAAAACTGGAGGTAAAGCAAAGAAACACAGCACCTAGATTCATAAGGATTTTGATTATTTAGGCGACTGGGCCAGTGGAGCACAAACGTAGTTCAATACAGACAGATAAAATCATTAGTCTGGGGGCAATGAACCATGCTGAGAAATATGTGCTTACATAGAACAGTCATTCAGCGCAGCAATCAGGAAAAGGATGCATAGCTCCCCACCCTCTTTTTTTTTAACAAAAATTTTGAAACCATCAACCAGGAAACAGCTGCAATAAAAAGGGCAAACAGTCTAGGGTGTACTAGCAGGATAGAAAACACAACAAAAGACTCTGTCTTACTATAAAATGGAATTTTTAGAGTCCCATCTGGAATAATGTGTAAATTATTGGTCACTTTATTTCAGGAAAGATCTTATTTTGCCTGGGGGAGGTTCCAATTTAGCATAACAAATATTATACCAGGTCTCAGGAATCTCACTTATGAGGAAGGGTTAAAGGAGTTGGTGTTATTCTCATTTACAATCAGTAGTAAACTCTTCAGTCATTCCAATGTAATATGAAAAGGTATGGAAACAATCCAAAATGAGACAAGCCTATTTTAACATATTACATTATAATAATCTATACCTATAAATACAGCTAGCAGTGATGACTAACTTGATTTCACCCACCTGGCTAATAACTTTGTTTAAAATATAAAGTTACTGGACCAAATCCTGCAATTTTTCCTTTGATAAATTTTGCTTGAATAAAAATAAGTCAGGAATTAGCTCTTTAAGAACATGGAGCTGGAAGGCACCAGGGTTAATTGCATGAACAATTTTTAATAATGGGATAATTTCTATGTATAATGCTAATATTATTTCCTTATAATTAAAATGTAATACATACTAGGCACAGAATCCTGTTGTCTATAAAACAAAAGCTTCTGCAGAATGAAAAACCTATAATACATTGGCATCAGATACTTGTATGACACTGAATGACTTTGGCCTTTAATTTGTCTTATCAAGGTAACACACAGAAAGTTGAGTTTAGCCCAATCTGTCAGCTCTTACTCAGAAAAAAACTCCCTCTGAATTCAATGTTAGGAGTAGATTGCAGTCTCACTCCTGAAATCTTTTGCATGTGAGCACAGCAGTCTGTTTGCACTCAAGAAGTTGTAGGACTCGGACCTTAGACAGTAAAAGGTGTTAAAAATACAAACATTAGTAGTGAAGGATTAGTTCTGTTTCATTCCTTCTCCGTTCATTATCATCCATAGAGAATCACTTTTATTATTTCAATTTTCATTCTACCCCATCAAGAGTTTAACCATCATTCCTTCAGACCATTTAGAAAAAGAATAAATCCTATAGTATGAAACTCATATACTCAAATCTGTTTATCTCTATATCATTTAACAGCCAGCTTTTCCTGAATATATCATTTTGACAGCATGTCATGTATAGATACAGTAGTGATAAGCAAGGGATGAACAGACAGATTGCATTTGCTGGACAAAATGATGTTTAAACTCCAAAGCTAAAATAAATGTTATTGGTACTTTAGAAGTTAAAAGACTGGACCCCACAGAAATACGATAAGGCAAATATACAGGACTTTGCTAAACAATGCAGATGTTGAAATTCCTCTGTTCCTTTAGGCTCTGATCCAGCGAATCATTTAAGCATGTCCTTAACTTTAAGAACATGCATCATTCCATTGACTTCATATTCAGTCCTGGTAGGAGGTTCTTCCTCCATAAAATGGGTGGCAGTAATTCAAAAAGTTTGAAGACCACAAGGGCACTTTTGCAGAGGTAGGTTGAGAGGGAGTCATCTTTGTCTAGCCCTAAAAGGCAGAACTGAAGAAGTTCATGGTAAAACTGAGGGCTTCACAGTTCTTGTGGTTGATAATGAGATTTTTGCATATAATTTAATTATATTCAATAAAGTCCCAGTTTGGCAAAGCATTTAAGCACATCCTTAACTTTGAACACGAATGGTCCCTCTACTAAATTTAACCATAAGCTTTTGTCTTTGCTGTACTGGAGCCTTTCCATGAATAATTCAAGCATCTGAAAAAAAAATTTCACTATCAATCCCAAGATACGTCAAGCCCTCAATTTTACCATCAACCTCTTAATCAAACTCTGCTGTCTACGGCTTCATAAAGGTGACCCTGTCCCAACCTACCTGTGGAAAAGTGCCCTTGCTGCCCTTCGACTATTTGAATGACTCATTGCCACACACCAAGTAGGCAGAAGTCTCCTACCAGTAGTAGTGAACAGAAAAGTGAGCTAGCCAAGCCATGTTTTGTTAACAGAATGCATCATACTTCCCAGAGGGGACAAGCTAGATAACAAGTGTCTTTCCTTGGAAACTAAATGAGATGTCATCTGGTTATAAATGTTGGGTCAAATTCTGCTCTCAGTTACACCTGTGCAACTGAGGGAGGAAGAAGTTACTTACCCTGTGCAGTAATGATGTTTCTTCAAGATGTGTGTCCCTATGAGTGCTCCACTGTAGGTGTGTCTCCATCCCTGTGCTGCTGATTGAAGAACTTTAGTAGCAGTGTCTGTTGGGCCTGCACATGCGCTGTCTCTCCTTGTGCTGTGCCATGAGGCTAGTCAGCGTGCAGGGGCTAACCATCCTCAGTTCCTTCTCTACCACAGACTCATAACAAGAGGGGAAGTAGAGGGGAAGAGGGCAGGTAGTGGAGCACCCATAGGGCGACACATCTCAAAGAAACATCGTTAGGGCACAGGGTAACTTCTTCTTCAAGTTGTGTGCCTATGGGTGCTCTATTGTAGGTGACTACCAAGCAGTACCCCTTTTGGAGGACTGGGACTTCAGAGTCGGGTTAGTCACTGTTGATAGTAATGTGGGGCCGAAGATGGCATCAGAGGCGGAGTCCCCAGTAATCACGTAGTGTTTCGTGAAGGTGTGGACTGATGCTTACATCACTGTTCTACAGACCTCTGAGATGGGGACATCCTTAAAAAAGGTGACAGACGAGGAGATCAAACTCATGGAATGCGTATGGATCAAGTCTGGAGGGGTCATATTACAGATCTGGTAGCACTGTTTGATGCAGTTTGAGGCTCACTTGGAAAGCCTTTGCGCTGATACAGCTGAGCCCATAGATCTCTCTGCAACAGAAAGAAATCATCTAGGGGACTTCCTGAAGGATTCTGTCATATGGAGGTAGAATGCCAGGGCTCTCTTGACATCTAATGTATGCAGCATGGCTTCCCTATTGTCTCGGTGAGGCTTAGGATAAAAGGCTGAAAGGTGAATGGATTGATTCATGTGGAATGATGAGGATACTTTAGGGATGAACCTAGGATGAGGCCTAAGTGTGACCTTATCTGGGAAGAATACTGTGTATGGGGGATGCGCCATCAGGGGTGCTATTTCCCCAATTCTTCTAGCCGAGGTAATTGCAACTAAGAAGACAGTTTTCATCGATAGGTGTGACAGTGAACAGATGGCCATGGGCTTGAAAGGGGGTCTCGTCAGCCCCTTCAGCACTAGGTTTAGGTCTCACGAGGAGTAGAAAGGTGCGGTTGTGGGAAGAGGTTTGTTATTCCCTTCAGGAACCCCTTAGTGGTTGGGTGCGAAAGGATTGAGAGCCCTGCTACAGATTGGTGAAACGCTGTAATAACTACCAGGAAACTCAAAGACAACCCTGATTTTTTAAGAGTCAGGGCACAGTCAAGAATATGAGGGAGAGATGCCGAGACTGAAGAGATCTGTCGGGACATGCACCAAGCCTGCAACCTGGACCATTTTTGCAGGTAGATGCGGCATGTGGAGGGCTTTCTACTGTGTAGTAGGACCTCCTGTATCTCTTTTGAGGATGATTCTAAATGTTGGAACCATGTAGGAGCCAAGCCTTGAGGATCCCCAAGTTAAGATGCGTGATGCATCCCTTGTCCTAAGAGAGATGTGGCATGGCCAGGAGGAAGATCAGTGGGCACATTGTGCACTGCATCAGATAAGGATACTAGGTTTGTCTTAGCCACGTGGGAGCAATGAGGAATACATGGGCTCTGTCCCTTTTTATCTTTAACAGCATCTTTAGTAGGAGAGGAAATGGAGGGAAGGCATAGAGAAAGTCCTTGTCCCATGGGAGGAAAAGAGCATTGCCCAGGGAGCACTGGCCAATCCCTGCTCTGGAGCAATACTGCTTGCACTTCCTTTTTTGGTAAGTGGCGAAAAGGTCTACAGATGGTGTTCCCCAACATATGAACATGTCATGAAGTATTGCCGGGAGCATCTCCCACTCTTAGTCATTGGGGAATTTGCGGCTTACACTGTCCGCTACTGAGTTCTGTGCACCTGGGAGGTAAGCCGCGGACAGGGTGATAATTGTGTGTAATGCACCAGTTCCAGAGTTTCATCACTTCTGAGCACAGGAAGGGTGATCTGGCTTCCCCCTGGTGGTTGATATAGTACATACAAGCTATGTTGTCCATCAGGATCTTTACATGAGACCCTGCTATGTGCGGTTGGAAGTGAGTGCAGGCGTTCCTGACTGCTCTCAACTCAAGGAGGTTGATATGTAAACATATCTCTGAAGGTCACCATTTTCCTTATATTGTCAGGTTGTTTAGATATGCACCCTTTCCCACGAGGAATGCGTCAGTGATGAGGAGTGCTGAAGGCGGCATCTGAAGAAACGGAGTCCTTTTGCCAATGTTGGCCAGGTCCTACCACCAGTTCAAGGAATCCCTGATCTTGCAGGGCAGTGACAAAGGCTTTTGTAGATTGTCTCTGTTTGGCTTGTACACTGAGCCAAACCATATCCTTAGGCATCACATATGAAGTCTGGCATGCAGGATCATTGCTGTGCTGGCTGACATACACCCTAGAATTTGGAGGCAGATTCTGTCTGACACTTGAGGGCTGCATTGAGCCATGCTTATAAGAGATATCAAGGATAGGAATCTGTCTTGAGGAAGAAACACTTTGACCTGTAGCGCATCCAAGTCGTCTCCTATGAACTCCAGATGTTGGACCAATATGAGGGTGGTCTTCTGGGTACTGACTTGCAGGCCTAGTTCCATAAACAAGTGTATTGTGTCCTCGGTGGCTCGGCGAACCTCCTGCAGTGACCAGGCCCTGAGGAGACAGTCGTACAGGTAGGGATAGATCATAATCCTTCAAGAGCATAGGTGAGTGGCTACTACTGAGAGAACTTTGGAGAACACTCTTGGGACTGATGACAGTTTGAAGGGCACAACTCTGTATTGGTAATGATCGTGTCCTAAGGTGTACTTTAGGAAGCGTCTGTGAGCCAGTAGTGTTGAGCCATGAAAATAGGTGTCCTGTAGATCAAGGGCTAAAAACCATACCTTTGTCCAGGGGTCTCCCCCACCAGGATCGACGTATGAACAAAGTATTTATCTTTTTTCTTTTTAAGGCATGGCCAAATAAAAGGTTAAAACAGGCAAACTGAGAGGTTTGCAAAGCGAAGATTAACAGTGGAAAGAAAACGTAACAATCTGCTAACGGACAGCTAAATGCTCCATCTCTACCAGGGGCAGCAGAGAAGGAACTGAGGACAATTAGCCTGCGCATGCTGGCTATCCGCATGGCACAGCATGAGGAGAGACAGTGCATATGCAGGCCCAATGGACACTGCAACCAAAGTTCTCCGATCACCAGCACAGGGACACAAACACACCTACAGTGGAGCACCTATAGGGACATTACTTGAAGAAGAATACATTGACTCACTAACTACATACCCACCACACAATAGGCCAAATTCAGAAGTTATGTGTAAGGGAAAGCAAGTTACACATTGGTAAATAGGCCCAGAGGAGTCTATGTTGAGGTAATTTATTCTGAGGTGTCAAAAAACATAGACTTCACCAGTTTACACTTTCTTTTACTACCTTACATATCATCTTTGAATGTGGCCCGCCCACTCTGTCTAACATGCCCCTCCCTCTCTCTTCTCCAATACCTCATTTTTTCCATCAAAATTCTTCAGTTTATATGTTCTCTTAGCTAACTCATCCACACCGGGGAATATTTTCAAAGGCACATATGAAGTTGAATGACTAACTCCCATTTTTACCCTTGAAAATCTAATCCTGAAATTATAAAGCAACAAAATATTTGCTGCTTCAAAAGTTATGTTCCTTTCTTTTACTACTATTGCTTATAATACAAAAAATTATATAATAATGTTTTGGTAACAAAGGTGCTGTAAATCAATATAAAGGATTAACGCATAAATGTTAACTGCTTCAAGATTTTGTATATTTTTAAGTTTGTTCAAAGTTGTATTAAGCTCAAAAATAAAATATACTAAGAGAATTAATCAGTGTTTCATTGGGCAGTATTTAATGGCAAACTAAGGCCTCAGTCCTGCAACAGAAATCATAAGAATGGATCCCTTATAGTCCACATGGAGCCCTGCTGAAGTCAGTGGGATTCCACATGGGCACACACACATAGATCCAGTTGCCTGAGGCCCCAGTTCTACAATGGAATTTGCCTGTAAAGAGCCCCAGTAACTTCAATGAGGCATATGCAGAGCTAATTGCAGGCTCTGGACTTGCACCTTTAAAAGTAGTTTTTAAGAAGTGGTATTATAAATGAAAACTAGCACATTCATCATTGCACAGCAGGACACTTCATACTTTCTAGTGAGTGTTCAACCTCTTCCCCCTCTAGTTTTTCTCATGTACTGGATAATAAGGAACTGAGCCTGCAAACCTTTATTTGTAATATTTAATCACATAAGTAGCCCACACTGAAGAAAATGGGGTTATTCTTATGAGTAAAGATTACTCATGTAATAAGGATTTTCAGGATCAAGCTCTAAATTTTGCTCATCTGCATTATATAAGATAAAAACTGTTTTCTAAGACTGCTTCTAATGGTTAATAATGAAATATATACACCTAATAAATGTTAGGGTTTGTGTTCTAGCAAGCTTGCACCTAAAGCTGTAATTTTACACTTGCAAAGTCTACAGCAGTTTTCAGATCTGTATTTATACTTTGGTGAAGTTTGGTTTGCTTCTTCTGACAGGGAAAAATGTTTTCTTGAAACTTAAATCTTTAATCTATCTCCTGTATTGCAATTTTATTTCTTTATCTCACATACTTTTTTAGCATGGGAGATTTGTTTAAAATCAATTTTAAAGAAGACATTTTCTGATATGGTTTTCTTTTCTCAAATCAAAAGCTGATGAATTAATTTTATTATAGCTTACTCAGACACTGGTAGGTATCTAATTTAACTGAATAGTCATTTCCCCCCCCCCTTCTTCTTCCTTTGTAATACTGTTTTAACAAGGGCTACTGTGCAGAACAATTGATATCATATAGCCTCTTTTAATGAGATTGTGGAACAATGAATGTAAATAATCAAGAGGTCAATTATTTAATATAATCACAAAATCAAATTTATCACTAACTGCAGTTTAATTTCCATCTCATTGCTTCTGACTTTTTTTCACAATGATCTATTTGGTCACATTGATGAAGGGGCAGCTGAACCGCATAGTAAGTCGTGAGTTAGCCCTGTCCAGAAGAAAGATCCTTTCATGAGGTACAATTTTAATGAAACTATGTCAGCACCTCCCAAGATTACTTAAGTCACAAGCTAAAAAGAGCCATTCCCTTAAGGTATAATTTACAGAATGTTAAATGTTAGAATGAAGAACAACGTATTCACCTGATACTAAAGGAGAAAATTCAGTCCCCTACAAGATTGTTCAAGAAGTCAGGACTTTTGCTGTTCTGTCCCAAACAAGTTTGCCCTGATTCTTGTGCCATAGTACAAATAACAATTTAAAAAATTAAAATGAATGCGGTTCTAGTGAAAGGTGCCAAGTTACTAGTCTTAGAAACTCATTCCTCTCTCTACTTCCAGATTAGCAGAAGTACAAGCTTTCCCTTCTCCACGATGTCAACATGCACCAATCCTCATCTGGAGGAACTGCTCTTGGGAGCGAGAAGATAGTTCACTCTCTTTCAAACTTTGATTGTTCTGCTTAAACAGCCAACAAAGGTGCCAATGCCAATTGTGATATTTTTTGTGATACAGAAACTTGTCCCCGTGGAAATTGATGAAGACCATTATCTCATTTCACAGAATTCACTGAACAGCCTTTAGATAGCTCCAGCTTTCAGTTGTTTCCAACACCAACAGGATGCAAATTCATATTCTAGAGAAGAAAGAGCCTTTATTTCCATTGACTCCCCACAGAATTCCTATCCCCAATATTTTTAGTTTTTTTCTGGAGTAGGGGTAAGTCTTATATTGCCACTTCTTAGGGTAGAAATTAAAATTACCATAGACCTCTCCATAAAGTGTCACTACCATCAAGAACCCAGACAGATTAGTAGTACATAACAAAGACAAGGTTATTTTATCTCAAAGCAATATGTTGGAGAAACAAATCAGTGCTTCTCCTGAAACTACACTTTTTCCTCTCTCCGTTTCCCTCTCCAGCTCTGTTTCTCCTGTAATCACTTCTTCCACAGAGTTACTCAAAATGGCATACATACACTTTTAGAGCTCCTCCTGTAATCACCATTACTCTGGAACCTTAACTGCCCTTTCCTAAACATCCACAGTAGGCCAAAAGTGCACAAGTATACTTGAAATGTCATCAGTTATAGCACGTTATGCTCTTTCTTTCTTGCTCTGAGCAAGATTAGACAAAACACTGCCAGTGCCTTGACTACCCTAGAACTCCCACATACAGCTAATTTGGGAGTGGCGGGAGCCTCCCATACACACTTCCTCTGAATGAGTAATGAACCAATGCTCCAGCATGGTGATGAGAGCATTATGCTATCAGAAGTGCCATCATTTGGCATTGAAAAAAAGGCAGAAGGATCTTCAAAACGCATGAGGTGTAAACACAAACATCTTAGCCAAAGTCCATTCTGGCTCCCTACCTTCACCCTCCAGTCAGTAGAATAAGATGAAGTCTTACAATGTGTAGCCTAAGTATGTGAAGTTGAACAACTGCCATATTGCACTCAAGAAATGGTAGTATTTCAGCAGTCAATTAAGTATCTGTGTCACATTGTAAAGGGTGATATCCTCTGTGAAAAATTATGCAGTACTTTGTTTTTCATATTACTATGTGAACATCAATTACTATTTAAAGAGTATAAAATACTTTTTATACACATTACACCATCAATGTGAATACACTCTTCTTAGAACTCACAATTTAGATGGCAAAGTGTGCTCCTTTAAAATTAATTTAAAAATAATTAAAATAGCCTTGCACCAAAGCAGACTTTTTCCGTAAGAACTTACTGTTTTAGCAAGCAAACAAAACATGTACTGACTGGATTAATTCAGGTTTATCTCCACCTTTCCACTACAGAATTTCACAAAAGGCAACATGCAAGAAAAACTTTTTGATGAAGCCTGCCATTTCCCTTTTTTCATACTCTTTGTCTGCATGTCAAACCACAGTAATGGAACTGTCTCTGCAGTAGAGGTAGCACCCAATGTCCTAAAAAGCTAATGTATCTGCTGCTCTCTAGCTAGCACCCAGGGAGGAAGCACTAGCCAGTACTTCATAGCTTGAAATAATAATTTTCCAGCCACTGAGAGACTGTCCTGAAGGAACCCAGAGATTACGGAAACTGGTCTCTTATTTCCTTTCTCTTCCAAATTTCTTCTCCTGCTTGGCCCCAATTCTGTTTCTTTGCAATTCTTTGCTGTGCAGTTCCATGCAAAAGACAGTGCTACCATACAAGAAAATCATACTACAGTTCTCAGCATTATCAGACAATTCCTAATGGATAACCTACCAGAAGTGTAATATTACATCATCTTAGGCTGAAACAGTTGACTGTACTGTGTCTACTCTCACCCTATATATATATCATTCCAATTATATAAACATGACAAGGTCAGTTTTGGTCTAACCAAACACCATTCTAACACAACTTTCATCTACAAACTATATCTCTATATATCTATAAATACATATATTTTATATTCTAAAATTCCATTTAATGAAAACTTGATATAACTATACCCTTTTGAGAATTTAAAACATAGAACAATATTTTGTAATTTTACATCAGGAAACAAAAATACAGTATCTGTATAGCCTTTCAAAAATATTTTTAGGAGTATATGTAATAAAAACTTCTTCTAGAAACTCTTTAGTCTACTTTCTCTTTTTCAGTTACTTTTTTTACTAAACATCTAATTAGAACTGACTGTTATATTTGTGTGTGGTAGAAATGGCATATTAGAAGCATAGCAAAAACAGTTATTTTACTATATGTTAATATTTAAGGTTTTTTTTTTAAAGACTAACAATTATGCTTTCTGTTCAGATTAACAGTTTCTGTTACATAAAATCTCTATCACCTAGTTAATTAGGATATAACCAGCAGTTACAAAGCCCACCAGCTTTTCCAAAACAGAAATGGATTATTTTCAGCTGAGTTACAAGGACCATTTCTAATTTGCCTGGACTTGTCCCTCAACTGCATGTTTTACCATGTTAATGAGACATTTCGCAAGGCTGATGGCTGACATGCTAACAGTAGACAAAGCTCCCTTTCATTAACCACGTAACTATAATGTAGGACAGGGTTACTGAAAACATGAACACTTTCTATATGCAGTCCTCAAAGGTTCTATTAAAATTCATAGCTTATGACTACTAAAAAACAAAACAACCCACAACATCAAAACAATTTCACTCTATCTTTTGGTGAAGCCGTAATACTAAAATCTCCTGTGTAGCACTATTTGGCAGGCTGTTAAGCCTACTTTTTTTAAAACCAGTGTTTCCATCAAACTTTTTGTAATTGATAAAATACCGTAGATCTTATTTAGCATGATTTTGCCAAATTAAACTTTAAAAAACAACTATTAACATGGCATAAAATATAAAGTTTTAAAAGGAATTTATTAGTACCGTAAATGTTTAGTTTCTTACTTGTAAAATAGGAGGATACAGGTGAGACATTACTACATTCAACTGTAAAATTTCCATCTGCTTTAAGATGAATACACTCTTACTCTGTACTAAAGACATTTTTCTGTTATAAGTGAAAACTCACTTTCACAATTCCACAGCCAGACAACCAGGAGCATAAACCTTGTCTTTTACTAAGATGTATTCTGCTTTCCTAATTGCTCAAAATTTGTATCTGAGGAGTTGGGCGGGGGGGGGAATGAAGTCTATGGATCAAACCAAGTCAAGGTGAACTGGTGTGATGAAAGAACCATAGATTTTCTGAAAAAGATCCTATGTTCGTTAAGAGAGTTAATATATTTTACTGAAAACCAGATGAACAGAATTGTCTGAGCATGTCTCTACTGTACTGTTATGCTCCAAGACTGTCAAGTTTACAGGGAACCCCAACTCCTTCTTTGAAAGCTGTTTGGGCATGATAGGACTTTGTCATGAAATATTTTAGCAGGAAAGTTATATTTGTCATTTGTGCCTTGCAGCTGTATTTTTATTACCTTGAGAAAAGTTTGTACAGGCAAGTCACTGGAGAGATATATAATTACAGTTGGTTAGAGTTCTGTTTTTTCCTAGAAGTGATTGCTCAAGAAGTACAGGAATCTTGGGGAGAGTTATTATAAACTAAAATCCACTGTAAAAAGAGAATTAAGTTACTTTTCTTTTTATTACAAATAGCCCAGGATTCTGTCAAAATATATATCTGTAGAACAATCAGTTGACTGTACATTTCATTTACAGTATACAATCCAGAAAATTACATGCAGTTTAAAGAACTGCTTATACATTAGCCCTTGGCCACAACAAAGAACTTGGCAGTACTACTACAACTTTAATGGCTATGGGGTGAAAATCAACATCTCAATTACATCATCTAACTTCATTATGAAACTGGGATACATACATACATCATTGTACAAGGAATGTTAATTTTTAACTAGAAACTGTCATCATATTGTAATTCTTGGAAGGGCTGGATCTGCCAATTCTCCACTCCTCTTTACAGCTGTTTCTACTCTCCAGAGCTTTGGCAGTCTTCACACCTGGAGGAGGGCTTTCATAAAGGACACAGATAGATCCATCTTCTCCTATACGATAGGACACCTCAAAGGGGTCAACCCAAAGAGTCAATTCACTGGGTAGGAGCTGGAAGAGTCTCTGGTGGCTCAGTCCAATCATGCCTGCTGCCTTTCCTATCAAGGGGTCCATCTTGTGGTTGATCCTAATGCATCGGTACCCTGAGCCCTTGGAGGGCATCAGGGGAAACCAATGGTGTTTATAATGATCTGTGCGAGGGAACAAAGAAAAAGGGAGAAACGTTACTGCCTGCACAATGGGAGCCAGGCAACTCCAACACAATCAGCCCCCTGCCCTCCCCTCAGGAAGAGCCCTCCAGCTGCACAGGGATTCCCAGCACTAATCTGGGAAAGGGGGATACTAATAAATGGAGGGTTTATTCAGCCACAGCCCGGGGAGGGAGAGAGGGTGTCCCAAGCACCAAACAGCCGCCGGCCCGAACAAGGGGACGACTACAGACCGAGAACGCCGTAGGGGCGAGGGGCAGAGACAAAGGGAGCAGAGGGCGAGGGCTCCTCTCTGCGGGGAGCTGGACTGCATGCCTGGGGCCGCTCGGACTTCTCCAGGCGGGCAGGGCCAGTTCAAGGGCTCTGAAGCTCGCTGCGCCGAACTCGGCTCAAGCCGACCCCGACCCTCGACGCCGCCCCGTCCCCCCGCACCTCGCAGCGCCTCCTGCAGTGACTCGCTGAAGCAGCGCAGCTGCTCGTCGCCGATCCCGCCGGGGGTGCGCAGCAGGCGGGTGATGAAGCCCGCGGCCGTGGAGATCTCCGTCTTCATGACCCCCGGCCCCGCTCTCCGCCGCCTCAGCGCCCCACACGAGTGACCGAGCGGTCCGACCGGCGCCGGACCCGCGCACGATCCTGGCCCCCTGCCGGCGCAGAGCTCCGCCGCTGGGTGGTGCGGGACGCACGGCCGGCCCCACCACCCACTCGACGCTGCTACTGCTGCAGCCGCGGGGGATGGAGACAGAGGGTCGCCGACGACAGAGCGCGAGTAAACAGTGGGGGGGGAACCCCCTCCGAGGGGCGGGGCGCATCAGGACCAATAGTACCGCCCCGCACCTATTGCGTCACAGAGAACGGCCTCCCAGCCCCAAAACACACCAACGGCCTCTGCACCCCGATTGGCTGGCAGACGGGGAGAGGGACGAACCCGAGAGCACCCCCTCAATCCCGATTGGCCGCTAGCTGTGGAAATAAAAGCGCCGTTTGTTTGTGTCGGCCGGAGAAGGAGACGTTGGGGAGCCCGAGCAAAGACTCTTTGAAAGGGGGCGGGAGGACGTGAACTGCGGCCACGAGATTGGCTGGGAGTGGGAGGCAAGCCCCGCTCACTGGCTAGGGTATGCCGCGGGACTGGCGCCCCCCCGCCCGCCTCCAGCGCATCCTGTGGCGGGTGTAGGGTGCTGGAGAAACACGCTGGAGCTGGACGGGCTCCCTGGAGAGCTCCCCGCACCCCAAGGCAGGCGGGGGTGAGCGGGTTTCTCCTCCGGCCCGCGGCGCTCAGTCCCTGCCCAGCGGGATTCGAACACGCGCCTCCCGTGCAGGCGGCGGAGGGCGGGGGCCCCTTACACACAGTGAGGGACTGCACCCTGCAGGGCTTTCCCTGTGTGAGCTGGACGGCAGGGGGGAGACCTCACACTCTTTAAGAATGCTCCTTTAACAAGCCTGCGTTAGTCTACCCCCCAAAACGACCAAACGTATTTCAGAGAGTAACTGTGATGTTGCCCGACTATTTCTCCCTTTCTCCTCCACATCGTCCATTCTTTTCAGCCTCAGACAAAAGACAGTTTGAGAGAGCCCCGGGGGGTCATCGGGCTGGGTAATGCAGTTACCTAACAGCAAACACTGAAATCCGAATTACTGGGATTTATTTGATTTTTATCTAGCGGGTGGAAAGAAAAATCATGTTTTCAACTTAATAGGGAAACATCTTCTATCCAAGTATTAGTCACACCCAACAGGTAGATTTTAGGGTCAGCTGTAGATGAACCCACAACAATGAGATTTAACAATTATTTACCTCAAAGGTATCTGTTGTTTGGTCTGCAAGTTAAAAATAAGTCCCTGCAATTTGGATTCAAATGTTGTCAATTAAGAGGTTTGTGATAGTATTACAGCTCCAGAAGCATAAACAAGAATGTAGAAAAATAAGAAACAGAAATCCTAATGCCCTTTGGACAGTCAAGCTTGTATTAACTCTTTGAATTAAAGAAGGCCTCATGCCCAAACATATTTCCAACCTCATTTTCTATTCCTACTATAACTTTTTAAAACACCTTTTTAGCTCACCCTTATAAAATGAATAGGAACATCCTAGAGGGAGTTCTGATTATGTAGAGTAGAAGCTACAGTCTGTTCAGCTGCGGTAAAAACACTGAAAAAGTATCCACAACATAAGACCAAAAAACTTTTTCTGAGTAAAAATATATCCAATTAGCTTTTCTAGCTCATGACAGGAACAATACTTTTGGAGCATTGTTAAGAAGTCTATTAGCTGCACACAATGTTATTCACTACTACTATATAGTAACTTGTTATTCCATGATAACATGGTTATGGTCAATGAGATATCAGCCTTACAAGCACAATTCAATACCTCATTTGTACATCTTGCTCGTTTGACACAGCAAGAATTGTGTTGTAATGGAATAGGCCGGGGATGTTTACTAGTTTTCAGTCAGGCATACAGCCAGAGTGTACTTTACATAGAGAAAATTTCATTATCTTCTGACATAGAGGCTCAGAACTTTGATGTCAAATATTCCTTTCCCCCCCGCCTCCTTTGTCTACACACGATACTGTTGTTGATATGGTCTTCAGCCTCAGACACTCTGCCATGTCATATCCTCTTTTAGCTTGCCTTCACCACGTATATATCAAGTTTAAGTGCCCTATCCTCACATCTTCACAACTCAGCACAACTCCACCCCAACCTTCCTCACATCCTATCTACACTAGAAAGCTTCCCAAGAAACATTGCTAGGCAAGTGCTCACTTGTTACATTTCACTGAAGCCAGACTGAAAAAGATATAAAGTAGAACAACCATGAATGGTTTTGAAAGACAGCTTATCGCATACATTTTACAGAGTGATTCAAGATCTAGAATCTAGCTGTACTTTTACTTGGTAATTTACGTCTTGCAAAGGAAGAGAAACTTGAGAGAAGATATTATCCATGTCTACTTAAAGAGCAGTATCTCCGTGTCTAGTTACATAATAAAGAGCAGAAAGGTTTCTCTTCAATGCAAAGGAACTATGGGCTTGTTTTCATGTGAGAGTGTGTCTGGATTTTCTTTTGAACTCTGTTTACTTAATTTCAGTCCATACTGCTGTCCTTTCTCCACATATGCAGAGATCCCAACCACTTGCTACATTAAATGCAGGTCTGTCCTATTCAATATATAAACAATGCTTAAGTTTCAAAAGTGCTATATTGACCAGATGTTTAGTTGCAATGTCATTAAAAAAGTGAAGGGCCGTGAGTCTACATTGCAACTGTTTGAGGCACTAAGTCTGTAGGGAGAGACAGGGTAGATATGTAGCCTGTATTTAGGGTATTTTCTCCATTCTGTACAAGAAGAGTGAAACATACCTGATTTGGGGCTTTATTACAAGCCCAAAGTTTGTAATAAAGCCTGGACAGAGTTTTGGCAGAGTTACATGCTGCAACCCCCTCTTCCTGTAGTATTTCTCCCCCTAACTGTCCCAGTAACCTGCTTTTCACCCATCTTAGGTAGAGGAGATAGACAGCTGGCTCCCTTGATTGTGACTGAGGAGTGTGTTTGTAAAGGCATCCAATGGCCATCACTAGGGAAGGTCAGGGTTGGGCTGAGCAGCTGTGGGGTGGGGCAAGCTCCTCACTTTAATCTAATGATGGCATATATGAAGGAGTAGAGCTAGTAGTTTTGTGTGGTAGTGGGAGGGTTTGGCTGAAGATTAGCCTTTCCTATCAGTGATAAAAGGCTTTGAGAGCTGCTCAGCGACTGGGAGTGAAGAAGAGTGGAGCAAAAGTTAGCTACTCTGATGCAAATTGTAGCTTGCACAAGAACCCCAGCAAAGGTTTGTTTCCATGTACGTGATAGTGACTAACCTTCACTGAAATGTCTTTTATGTTTCAATGGTGACACTGTATGTCATGAACTGCAGTTGCTCATCCCATATGGCTCATAAATTGAGCCAGGTCCCTGAACTCAAGCGTGACAGTAACCACGTGATGACAGCACTTTTTGGCCATCTCAGTGTCTCCAGAAAATGGCCAGGGTATTAAGCAGTCTCAGGTATAATCAGGTTTTATTAAACAAACAGTATCTTCAGAAAGGGTTACAAGAATACCCTCTATTCAGGGGAAAAACACAAGGGTCTTCACAGCCTCATAATTAAAGTGGAATGTGGAAATAATCCATCCAGTCACTTGTTTCAAGAAAATTAAATAATGTTAGGACCTTATTTCTGGGATTACTGGAGTTCCTTGTTCTCATGGAAGTGAAAATTAAACAGGTCCTCTAAACCTTGTCCCTGGGGAAATGCAATAGTTCAAGAAGCAGTCTCTTTTTCCTAAATTCGGGCAGCCACTGGCCCTTTTTGTTTCCAGGGCCCAGCAAAAGCTGCTGCTTCATCTCTTTTACTGGCTGCCACCCTCAACAGAGCCTCATTTGGAGAGAGATTTTGTTTCTCTTTACAGACTTTGTTATGGCCTTATATTTCCAGGACTTCCTACCTTAAGTTCTCTCCTAGAGAGAATAGAAAGATGGCTTTATTTCTTCCTCTCTGGAAGAAAGACAGTCTGCTACTGCTTTCTTTTCATATTATACTGCCTAATGAGATCCAGCTAGAGGGCCCTACCATAATAATGGAAGCCATAGCAATTTCTTCAGAGTGCGGCAAGTCTTCTTCCCTTTCCTAATCTCTTCACCTCTTTCTTGCCTGTCCTAGTGATGTACAGATCTTGCACATTACATCTAGCTACGTGTGTCATGAAACTTAAGTCTTGCAAGATTTGCACCTGTGGATTTTACAGAAGATTAGCTATACCTCTAGGTTTTTATGATTTGTAGCAATAAATATGGACATACAAAATCGCAAAACAGAAGTTATAAAATCCACTGAGAACTAAAAATAGTGACTCCAACAAAATTTCAGCCAGGCCAGTGCATTAGTTTACTGATGATCAATAAGTAATACATTTATAATATTTACAGCATGTGAACTTGGGGAAAAAATGTTAGATTAATTTTTCAGGAAGAGAAGAGCTGCTGATTTTCCCACATTCCTTTACTCCGGAACATGTTGCCCAATTATCTTAAAACTTGGAAGGAAAACCTCTTTTCTGACCTAGAATTGATATGAAATTTCAGGCCCAAAAGGTTGTTTCATCAAGCGTATAAGGCACGGGGAATCAAAAAGAAAGTCTTATATCATTAAGACAACACAATTCCACTTTGTACTGGAAGTGAACAGATCTCTTTTTGAGTCCTTTGTAGTTGAAGTCAAATATGGAAAGAATTTTCTCACTAAACAGTAACTGAATTCTAGTCTAATCTCAATTTATTTTTGCTCGCTTCCGCCACTCTGCCTTCTGAAATATTGAAATTATTATATTCATGTTGCACTAAGTTTGCTGTTAAAATCTCTTCAACCCTGGTTTTGTATTTTCAGACAACATGCTTCCTTCCTTTAATAGGACAAACTCCTATTTGCTTTGAAACTGGACATACTAAATATTTGTAACCATGGAATATAACTGATAACTTAAGAATAATGCAATGTTCCCCTCTGCTTACTCAACTATAAAGGTCAATACTACCCAACCCATCCATGGTGACTAATACTGTAAAACAAGCAACAAGACAAAGAACAGATGACCAAAAAACTGGAATGATTGCACTACAGACATTTAAGCCTTTTTTATTTTGAAAACTAACTCAGTGCAACAGTGACCACTTCCTGTCCTAATGGAATTGCAAGACCCCCCCCCCCCCCGCCCCCCAACACACACATTCCTAATAGCTATACCAGCAAAAAACCTAGCGTAGATGCAGTTCCACTGGCAAATATATCCTATTACTGGTATATCTTATATACATGCCTCTCTTTTGCTGGTATAGGCTGTGTTTACACTAGCTATACCCCCAAACCTGTTCTGGTGTAGGCAAGAACTCAGTGAGGTAACAAGTTAAATCAAAAACTTAATAGTCAGGTAGGTTACAGAAATGCAGTAATGGAGCACAGTCAGCCTGCTTCCTCTGAAATCAAAGGGTGAAAAAAAATCCCACAGCACTAAAATGAAGATTAAACAGACTCATTCACTTATTTTCCTGTGAATATGACCACTAAAGGCTTACTTTGAGCGTTCAAGCCCCCTACCCCTGCAAATAATATCTATGCCCCAAAGTACAGAAGGGTTTGGAGAAGCTGCTTCTGCTGTTTTAAGAAGAAAACTAGTCCACATAATACTCCCTCCTGCCCATTTTCAGAGGGGATAAAATTATCCTTCCTACTTTACAGAAATTCAAAGGCCATTCCAAAAATTAAGACACTCAAACTCCAACTCTGATGTATATTAAAGATTAACTAAAAGAGCTTTTACACTGCCAGAAACTGAGCTGCTGACAGCAACAGTTGATGACTATTAACTAGAGGGCCATACATTTTATTGCTTCTATAGGCAGAACTCATTACACACACCATATGTGAAATGGGGATAATACTTGCTGATATTGTGAAGTGCTCTTTAGATAAAAGACTAATTAGTAAGTATTTCTGTGGAAAAAAAATTCTCAGAAGATTACAGTACTCTGCTGAAACAACACTGATTTAAGAATTCTAATTCAGTTGTAATCTAACACAGTACCAGGAATGAACTTGGAGAGCAGAAGTTGTTCAGTAGCAACTATTTATAGGTCAGTTATTTAATTAGAAGCAAAGGCAATATAGCATCTGCTTATAAACTCAAGCTTCAGGACACTAAGTTCTAAGATATTTCAAGTAACTGAAACACCATTATACACTTTCTATAATTAATAAGGAATATCTCAAAGGGGTGAAAATAAGCTGACTGCCATTTTTGCTTCTCCTTGGTATGTGGGCTGGAGAGCAGTACACAAAGAAGATTCTGATAGAAATTAGTTAATCAACTACCCAATCTGCCCAATACAATACTAACAAATTGAGCTTCTTTTAAAAACAAGATAAAGATACTCTTGGCAACCCTTATATGTAACAGTAGATTTTTTCTGATCTTTACAACTAGATTGCATACAAGGGACCTCATCTTCCTAAAGAAAGGTAACCAAGTCAGAATTATCTTCGGGACTAAATGAAGAGCTGCAGAGGCGGCTTTTTATCTCTATTTTTCTTATACAACTTCAGGATAGTCATTCTGGTTTCCTACACACAGTTTTGAGATTTCCTTAGTTTGATATTTACCTGAGAACACACTGTCACTGAGGTTAAAACCTATCCACACTTATCTGGCACTTAGCACCCTCAAAAGGAGAGGCTTTGCTGTCCTCTTATTTGGATGCTCCTGTGGGAGGTCCATGGCCCATTTTGATAGAGGTGAGGCTATAAGAAGGCTAACAGGACCATGTAGTAAAAAGTTCCATTGTTAAGAAGTTGAATTACTTAGCAGGTTATAGGGAGAAGCTGCTGTTATTCACTGCTAGGGAAAATTTAGTTTCCAGGGGTATGTCTACACTGACAGCAGCAAATTCGCCACGGTCAAATTGACATATCCAAATCGATTGAGTGGAAGTGAAGATCTGCTCAATCAGAAGTTGATTTAATAAAACCAGCTCCCCAAAGAGCATAGTGCTGCGTCAGTGGGTATGCATTTCCCGTTGGCGCAGCACAGTGGAGACAGCACACTAAAGGGAAGTTACGAAATCGACGGGAGTTACACAATTTACTCTGCATAGCTTGCATAACTCCCGTTGACTGCCATCAGTGGCCTGCAGTATAGACCAGGCATAGGGCTTTTTCCTAGTCTATCAAAATGTCCTTATAAAATCTTTTGTGCAAGTCAGAGTATTTGTGTTCATTACTTTAACACCTGCACTTTTCTTATTTACATTTCAGTAGGGCACATAAGCCACAATCAAAGTCAGTGATCCATCATGCTAGGTGCTATACAAACAAATGTACAAGGTATTTACAATCTAATCTGAAATATGACACTAAAAGTAAAGGTCAATTCATAAGGGGGAAGGCACAGGGGAGGAAAGTGTAAAGAGTAGTAGGGTGGTTGGCTATCTTCACAGCTTGATGGTGCTGGGTGTTTTCTTTTTGCCATTGTACCATTAAAAGCAAACTGACTTTACCAAATGGGATCTGAACCTTCTCCTAACCCCTTCTTTCTAAGGAAAAACTGCCACTATGGCATGAACCATTAAGCTCCATACAAACACAGTTCAAAGGGCAGGCAGTTTCTTTCAAGGCTGCATCACTGCACAACCAACTACTAGAAAGCATGGAGAGGGCAAATCTGTGCTCTTACCCTGTGTATGAGAATGACACCTCATCTCTGATGATTCCTAAAGTTATTCTTCATTTCATGTCATCCACGGAGTGTATTTGGGTATACTAAATATCAGACTTTTCAGGACCCTTGTGAGTATAATAAGCAGGAATAAAACTTCTGACTGAGGCGTTGAGACAAAGTAATAATAAGACTCTTACACTAGATGGAAAAACAAAAATATTCACTATTAAGCTTGTTATGCTAGATTCGTCACCAGCTGATAATGCATACTACTGTTCAAGCCTAAATATTCAAGTTTTAAAGTGAAATTCTGTGCACTTTATAAAACATTGAAAAGGAAAACACAGCAATTATCTTCAAGCTGCTATTTGAATTAAATACATTTGATACCCCTTAGCTTTGTTTTTTCACTATGGTCCTAGTCCTGAGAATGTTTAATGCTTAATTTTAAATACACAACTAGTCCCATTACTTGCATAAGTTATGTACGTAGAATTAAGCACATAGTTAAATCTTTGAAGAACCTTGCTTCTTTAATATTTTCACATCTGTAGATCCTTCCATACAAGGCTATCAAACTAATTTACAATGAACTCAGCCCAATAGCCCCCCAGGAGGTACGTAAGAAGTTAGAAGTGGAAAGCCTATTACATATCCTAGGATCTAGGGTATAAGCTTCGCCAGTGAGTACTTGGTCCTCTGAAACAGGATCTCTCTGTTAACACATTCATCCCCCATTCATTTCCCATTTGTAACACAGGTATTAACATATTTACCCAACACACAGGAAGAGTGGTTGTAAGGCTTAAGTATATTCATATTTGTACAGTGCTTTCAGAGGTTTTCATGACAGGTATTTTTGTTACTACATTTGCTTTTAGCCTACAACCTTTTAATACCAACGTAAGGATTGTAAAGTATGTATCACTGCCACAATTCACTGCCAGTAGGCTTTCCTCTTTTGACAGTTGTTTTTATAAATCAAGTATTTTTTTTTTATTCCCCATCTCCCAGTCCCTGGTTTGTCAGAGAATGGTAATATTTCAGAGACAATTTCAGACACTCAGGGTATGGCTATTCTACCTAGAAGTGAGCCTCCCAGCCTACATAGACAGACTAGTGCTAGCAGGGCTCATGCTAGCATGCTAAAAATAGCTGTGTTGACATTGCAATCCAAGCTTGGATGACTCCAAAGCTTGTCTTTTGTAACAACAGAAGCTAGTGCAATAAAAGATATCACCCACCTTGTCTCTCTAATATCTTGGGACCAACGTGGTTACAACAACACTACCAACAAAGTTATTGGGGGACATTCCTCAAGCTATTTCTTTTGTTCCTTGTATTTCAGTTTCTTTGTAGGTCAGATGCCAGGTACAGCTTTGTGTGACACCCCACCATACTCCATACTAACATGTCACATCCACTACAGAGTGAATGTAGTTTTTAGGGTCAAGTGGCAGCTTTTTTTTTTTTTTTTAAAGCATACTGTGCAGATTTATAAAATGTTTTGTGTCTTTGTTTTATGCATAATAGGATATAAAATAAGTATATTTAACAACTAAGTTAAGAGAGCAAAAACTCCGGCTATTAGTGCCTTGACATATGCCTCTGAATGTTAAAATGTTAAAACAATTCAAACTCCTCACACCTGATTATGTATAGGTGAGCTAGACAAATTCCACAGTGTAAAGGACTTGCAAAATAGGTTTGACTGAAAGACAACACACTTCTCAGATGAACTTTGCAAAAATTAGTCTTCTGTGTAAGTATGCATAAGAGAGAAGAGGTATGCTTAAAGATAAAACAGCCCTACCTCATGTGGAAATAACAAATAAGCTTCTCTATTACTTGGACTATATGGCCAACCCCTAGTCCAGTATGCTTCTTACAAGCAACATGCTATCCATGCTATCCTACTAGCTATCCATTTTTGGAGAATCAATACAAAAAGTCATAACTTTCCTCCTTTTTTTTTTTTTTTTTTTTGACTACTTAATCAAATACAAAGTAAGTAAACAAAGCAAAAAGTTGCTAATCATACTCCATAAAAATGTTATTCTCAGTAATACCTACATTCCTATGGGACTGTCCTGTTTATATTTACCTTTTGGAAAATTAAGGGCAGCTGTCCTGTCTCCTCTTTAATTCTCAGGGAGCACTTCTGTGTCCTCACACCACTCCTCTCCATCATGAAGACATTGTGTTGCTTCATAAGAGAAGTGGGATTTGGAGAATGAGAGATGTTCTAAGGGCCCCCCTTTTGGGTCCTGAAGGGTCAAAACACATTAAGATCAAAATTAGGCCATGAGCAAGTGAAAAGAAATAATGCTTTGTTACAGAAATTTTAAGAATGGAGCAGTTTATCTGCATGAAGGCTACAGTTAGTCATTGACTAAATTAACAGAGTTGAAATTATATTGAGAATGATAGAGATATGATACAAAGAATGATACTTTACACTCTTCACCCAGAGATCTCCAAAGATTGAGAAATATTATCTACATTTTACAGAAGGGAAACTGAGATACACAAAGATCGAAGCCTAGTTCTCACTAGAAGAGGTTTTGCTGGTATATCTGTAGTGATATAGCCATATCAGTAAACCCTCTAAGTGTGGATGAAGCTTCTACTGGCAAGAAAGTGCTTTTGCCAAACTAGCTTATAGTGGTTATCCAAGCAAAATAATCTACCCCAGTAAATGCACTTTATGCCAGTATAACTGCGTCTACACAAGGATTTTTGCAGAAATAGAAATGTAGGAAAAAAATCACACCCCTAATCAACATCATCATATTAACAAAAGTTTATAGTGTAGATCTGGCCTGAATGTTTGCTCACGGACACACACCAAATCATTAGAAGAGCTGGAAAAAGAACCCAGTTTTGACTCCCATTCCCATTTTAAATGTTAGACCATTCTGTTTCTCCTGAATTACTTGCAGTCCTGTCTCTCTATTGTGTATGCTTTCATTTTTGATCATGCAATCCCCTTTCAGAAAAAAATGAGTGAACTGAGAAACATGATGAGAGCATGATTAACACCCTTCATATGCTGCTGCTAATGCAATAACAATACCTAGGGTTAGTATTAAAGTGTTATTCTGTGCGATGTCATGTTCACCTATTTTTTATGCAGTTTGTTCTAACCAATCAAACAAAAGACCATACACCCTCAGTTTTGAAGTCATACAAATCAAAATGCTCTGCTAGGGTCACCACAAGACCCAATATTTCTGGAATCATCTAGATAGTCTCAAGGTGATCCTCCACAATGATTGAGCTAGGAGTCACAATGAGGGTAACCATCTTTGTTTAATGTGAAAAATGAAAAACTATGAAAAATACAGGATAATTAATTTTAAGGAGCAACGTTCCATTTGTGGGACACACCATCCATCCTGCAAAATCTTAAATTCATAACATATATACTTCTTTGCACAATTATTGCTGAAATATAGTATAAAGTGTACACTCCCATATATTGAGTTGGTACAGGACATCAGCCACCATATAATGGATATATAATCAAATAAGGGTGGAATATGTGTACAACATATCCAGACATCAAAACACTTCCATGCAATACTAGGCCATATCATGGCACTGTGATGTTGTCATAGTGTCATGGCAACACACTGGCACACACTACCAGAACCCATCATGGGTGCTTCTACGTTACATGCCAAACAATGTCACAATGCCATGATACTGTCAGGTTAGGCCCTACTGTGTCATGCCACTATAATGCTGCCAGATCAGGTCACAGTGTCATTGTACCAATAAATCAGGCTCTGGTATGCCATGCTGCACCACAGTGCTTCAACCCAGAGCACTGTGATGCCATTCAGGGAGATCCTTTCATGCCCTGTGGTGTCACCAAGCCAGGTACTGTCATGTGCCAGGATGTCACCGGCCAGGCTGTGATGTCACTAGCCATCTGCATCATGTGCTGTGATGTCACCTGGTAAGTCTGTGAGAGGTCAAGAGGTCACACTGTTCCCAAGGTGGGGGGGGGTTGTTCTTTATGCAGATGGTCCCCACACTGTATCCATGTCAGCGGGCAGCAGCTCACTGCCGAGGGCCGGGGTAGAGCCTAGAAACAACGGGGCAGCGGGAGCGATGAGGCAGGAAACGGGGCCTGTCGCTGTTCCAGGCCTTACAACAGCGCGCAGCCGTGAGCGCTGAGGCGGCTCCGGGCCCCCCCCGCGCGCGCCCCCGAGGGTGCCTCGTGGGTCACTCACCGCTCGGCGGGCGGTGCGGGGGGGGTCTCGGGGGGGAGGGGGCAGGCGTGGTGGTGGAACCGGCTCTGAACTGCAGCCGGGCTGGAAGGGGGGTGGGGTGGGGGGGGGGGGGGGCTGGTGGCAGCCGCTGAGGCCGGCACTCGACTCCGGCAGCGGTCAGTCAAGTGAGGCTGCCCCAGCCAGCTATTATACCTCGCGAGAGCGCGTAGCCAATCACTGACATACATACTTACAGAACTACCTCTAGTGGCCAATCGCTAGAACCCTTACATCCGGCAGCTCCCCTCTCCTCTCTATCTGATCCTCCAGGGCTGCCGTACCGAGGGAAGCCCGTTGGACGTGCTCTGATTGGGTAGCGTGAATAACTGCTCGCCGATTGGCTGCGCTGCCTGGCTGGCGGGCTGAGACTCAGTGGCGGTCCGAACTTGGCAAGGCCGGCGGGCGGCTTGAAGCCGATGGGAACCGCAGCGCGAGGTCGGACCGCAGCGCGGTAACGGACGCGGGCCGGGGCGGTGTGTTTTCCTGGGCAGGGGCTGCCTTGGGGAGGCGGTGCGGGCAGCGGCGCTAGGACAGCGTTAAACCCCCGCTGGGGGGACGGTGCTCGTCGTAAGTCTTGTCCCGTGAGCGTCCGTGACACACACACGAGTTTCTGCCCTCGGGGCACTGTGCAAAGCGAAGCTCTGCCGGCTGTTCGTGAGCGTCCGCATCCCAGCCGCGTGCCCGCGGAGCCCCTCCCCGGAGGGAAGAGCAAGAACGGCGGAGTGTCCTAGAGGATCTGATCTGATCCGATCCGATCCGAACGGAAAGCTTTGAATACGGACTGCAGGGCCCTGCCTGGCTCTCGCTGACCCGGTTGACTTGTTTTGGCATCTGTCAGACCTGCAGAAGTGGCTCTCGTTGGCTTGTTTGCTATGGTATCAGAGATGATGCATCCGAGTTAATTCAAAACCAGTCATTGTGATTAGAAATACCTTGTTTATAGTGACAGGGGCCTTAATTTCTTTATGAATTACTTTTATCTGCCCCATTAACGTTTCTGTGTCATGTAACTGAACTGAATAATGTACCTTCAATGTCCTGCATTAGAGATTTTAACATAATCGTGATATGATCTGACTCGTGTTACTGCAAAGGCAATCCAGAAAGTATCAAAAGCAAACTGATGTCAAAGAAAGTCTAATTATATGTCTTTCTTATCTGAGTAGTACTTTCAAATGTCAGATATGTGAAAGACTTTTTAGGTTATCTACTTTAAAATACCCTTGTCTATAGTATTGGTTTTGTGATTTTGGGAGGGGAGGGTTGGTTGGGGGGGATGCCATGTATTTTTGAATGTACCAAACAGAATGAGGTTTCTAGCATTTCCTTTGGGAGAACCTATTTCATAGTTTTATAGAAATGAATATTTCTTGATACTCAACCTAATGTTGTACTTTTTTATTTAAAGAGACACTGGAAAATTACTTAGGCCCCTAATTTTTACAAATCTTTTAAAGAACATATAATGATTGGGGCTTGTCTACACTTAAGTTAAAAAACTGCATGGGCGTAGCTGCACCACTGTAGTGCTTCAGTGAAGAAGCTACTTGCGTCAACAGGAGGGCTTTTCCTGTGGATGTAGATACTCCACCTTCCTGAGAGGTGGTAGCTAGGTTGGTGGGAAAATTCATTCCTTGGCCTAATGCTGTCTACACCAGTGGTTAGGTTGGCTTAACCATGTTGCTCAGGGTTGCAGATTTTTCACACCCCTGATTTAGTTATACCAACCTAATTTCCTAGTATAGAATAGGCCTTAGAGTTAAATGTTGCTTTCTTAAACAGATCTCTACAGCACTGGAGAAGTCTATACTAGTTGGTGTATGTCATGTATGGGTACTTTGATACCAAGGGGACAACTATCAAGAAACTAAACATTTTTAACAAAACAGCGAGTCCTTTGGCATCTTAAACATTTTTAAGCATTTAAACATTTTTAGTGTGTTCTAAACTTTAAGATCAGAGTAGTATACAGATAATGTTTTACTATGCATATGTCAGAGAGCTGCTTTTCTAACTGAGGGGGAATCAAAATAAAACTGTACTGGTGTTACCAGACATTCTTTTGTTCAGAATGTTAGCTGAGCCTATCTATGTATCAGCTAATTTTGACACAAGATTGCTTTAGAATCTAATGCAGCTTCAAAAATATTTTGCATTTTTTAAGATTACTGTGACAGTTTTATGTTCATGTTTATGTTACACAGAGATCCTAAAAATAAGACCATATTGTGTCTTGCTTTTGAAAAACATGAAATGCAGAATTTCAAGGGCATGAAGCTTTATGTAGAGTTGGAAAGCACAGAGGCATGTCTCCTCCTTTTTCTGTCCCCCTCCACTTTTTAAAGGGCGTTTGGCTGTTCCAATTCATAGATGTGCTCCTCTCGGAGTCCTATAGTAAAATTTCCATGGAAATTTAACTAGTATTCTGTAGAATGACATTTTTCTTATGGATGTAAACAAAACTAGAGTTGTTTCTTTTGTTCATTTCTGGTGGCAATAAAACAATATTTTTCTATGTTTGCTCTATATTTTTCTATGTTGCTCTGTGTTAAATTATCTAAAATCCCTTTCCAAAAGGATGGGAAGCTCTGGAGTTTGCAACATCACTTCATCTTTTCCAATCAGTTAGTGAGGGACTGTGCTAGAGACTCTTGAATCCAGATCACTGTGTGATAGCACACTTGTTTCTTCATACGTTCAATTGTTTGTATTTTGAGGAATACATTTCATTTGGAAAAAGGTCTTTTGAGCATTAAGATGTTTCATTTTGTTTCACAGGGTAAATATTTATACAGAATGTCGGTGAACTCATTATTTGGGAATAAGAAGAGAAATAGCTCCATATTATACGGTGTGGATCAGGCACAGATTATGGCTTCATCTTCTATTTATCAAGAATCCACTAGTCGAGGATGTATTGGAAACCACCGAGATGGCTTTCCACCAAACAAGCGTTACAAAAGCTTTGAGTCAAAGTCCAAACAAACAGAAGATCCTTTTGGAGACAATGATGACTTCACAGCTGATGACTTGGAAGAAATAGATATAATTGCCTCACAAGCTTTATCACAAGTTCTAGATTCAAATACTCTTTCTAGAACAATACACGTCCAGAAACCTGAGCAGAATGCCAGACCATCCTTAGCCCCAAACAACACCAACCAAAAGTCTGTGAATATTAAACAATGGAATGTTGCCTCCAGTGCTGAAAAAAATATGAAAGACCAGTTTGGTATGTGTAGTCTGGAATACGGGAGTATAATTGGGGATGTGAATGCCTGGGTGTCTCTTTATTTTCCAGGTCTGCGGATTGCAATGC
This sequence comes from Emydura macquarii macquarii, assembly GCF_026122565.2. Classification (NCBI taxonomy): domain Eukaryota; kingdom Metazoa; phylum Chordata; order Testudines; family Chelidae; genus Emydura; species Emydura macquarii. Next base: position 3,541,827 of record NW_027132983.1, on the reverse strand, counting down.
TAGAAAAATGTCTAGAATAATTATCTTTTGAGTATTTTCTTTAATCTCAGCCCAAAAGTAAATGTCATTGTTGCTGAAATGTTCATTTAGGTTCTTGAAGCTATCTCGAGTTATCAGAATCAGTGGAAAAAATATTCTAATCTCAGGGGAATCTTAGTTTCTGGAAAACTTTACTGTCAACATTTCAGAGTTGGTATGTACATCTAATGACATGTCTTGAAGAACTAGTTAGAGCTTGGCAAATAATGTGACTACATGTGATAAAATAGCATTAAGTAAGAAGTACCCAGAAGTTGTGCTCCAAATATTTATAGGTGTGGTAATTTTGGAAAGATCACACTTTGATATGATAGTACTGTTTTTTTTATGTATGTGTAACGCCTTATCTAAGGAATGTAAACCAATTTAGCAAGCTTCAATTCAGTGTCACAATGCATCTGAAACAGGTGCTACTGTACCCATTTGACAGATGGTCAAACTGAGGCACAATACAGTGAAGTAGCTTGCTGAAGGTCGCACAGTGAGTGTGAGGCAGAAATGGAATTAGAAAGCAGGAGAGCTGGCTTCCCAGACTTCAATTCGAACCACTAGCCTACACACTCACATGTGTAGGCTAGTGGTTCGAATTGAGCACCTGTCATACTCACAAGTGATTTTTAAATTCTATTTTAGGAAAGAAGGGAAGGTGACGTTCATAAATATATAACAAACTTGAATCCTCTAAATAGGTGGGATCTTCTACTCGTGAGCATTGTTCAATAACTTTTTTGGGTCAAAACAAACCTCAACTGTTATCCGCACTATTCTTTATAACATATGTAATATTAATGAAAATCTACTTGTGGTCTAAGAATATCACTTTTAAATCCTAGCAGAGTTTAATCAGCTCTACATCCTTTCAGAGTAGGTCAATTGAATTTTGTGTAACTTTATTATGTATGGAGTCTTTTGGATAAGACAAGAATATCCATGCTCCTGACTCTTTCACCAGTATGTGGAAGGTAGCATTTTTGTGAGTAAAAGTTTGCCTGTGTCTTGACCAGAAAGTTCACTCTTTTCCCAATTCCCCCAAAAAAGTGGTACAGCATGCTGAATATGCCGCTTGTCTGGAGGCTGTGTTTCATTGGTGCCATATGCATAGTTTATATAGCACCAAGTAAATAAGAGGAAAATATCTCAGGTATGAGTGCCTGCCAGTTGAGTCCTAGTAAGCTGTAATGTAAAAGAAAACATTTTAATTGTTAGGAATTTAGCCTTAACTGCTGGTCAGTGTCTGAATTTATAAAAGCTAAATAGATCCTTAACCCTGAAGCTTCTGTTTTGTGGTCAAAACCCTGTGCTGGTGCTTGGAGCTAGTCACAAGATCAGGGTCCAGGTTTATACCAGTTTAATATTTGATGGATGGGCACTGGAGAATACCCGGTGTTCTGAGCTAGTTGAATACCTGTGATAACAATGTGTACACTTAAAGAACACTTTCTATTAAATTTGGCTCAAAATATAGGTGGTGTGTATGAGAATGGGGTAGGAGAAAATAATCTTTTACAAACTTAAGACCAAGATAAGTGATTGCATGAATTAAAAATCCAGTAGTGTTTGTAATCCAAACATGCTGAAGTGGATGGGAACCTAAAAGTAAAATAGAATAAGTTTTTTGGTTTGTTTGTTTGTTTTTATACAACTTTCATTTTCTGAGACAAATTCAAAAAGTAAACAATCAAGATAAATATCAAAAAGTAAACTAGATGTTTAAATTCTAGTTTCATAGTTTCCAAGGCCAGAAGTGACCATTGTGATCATCTAGTCTGATCTCCTGTATAACACAGACCATAGAACTTCCCCAAAATAACTCCTAGAGCAGAGCTTTTAGAAAAATAGCCAATCTTGCTGTAGAAGTTCTCAGTGGTGGAGAATTAACCTGTGGCCAATTCTTTTCAATAGTCTGAGGTATTGCAAACAGGGTGGATTGATTGAAATCTCCAGTGGAAAGCCTAGATTTAAGTAATTGATTTTAATCAACTTTTCCATTTGTACTTCAGTTATATTCTAAAGAAAGATGCATTCTCATTAGTTGATATAACCATTAAAACATGTTGGTTTATAATGAAGTGGAGCTTTCACTCTATATTTGGTACATCTTTTTGCTACCTAGAAGGGTAAACATATAATGATATACATTATTTTATGCAGTGATATACCTTAATGTTTTCAGATTTTTATTAACTAATTTTACACTTCAAGTATATTAGAAGATAGTGAATGATATATTGCTTATTTACCAGATAATTAACTTTTTGCTCATGGTTTGTCAAGTTGCATTAGGATGGTAAATGGAATTAAATTAAACACACAAAACAGCATATCATTTTTATTAACCAAAACAAGCCCTTAATTCAGCACATAATCTATTGTGCCATATTTATAAAGCTTGATCTCCAAAACTTGATATCCTCCTTCTCCCCCCCCCCCCCCCCCTTGATTTTTTCTTTATGTAGAAAAGCACTTTTCAACTTAAGTTTTTGATAGAGGCTTCTGGATTCAGCATACTTATTTATTTAAATATTTTGAAATTATAATAATATTGGGTATTAACATATTTTGTATTAAATTCAGATTTCCTTTTAGATAGGCTTATTTTAAAAAAGAAACGCTTATAATTTAAATGACAAAATAAAAATCTCATTTAAAATTTTAAAAAGTCAATTTTTATCCGCCCTGATTTTGTGTGTGTGTATGTGTGAGAGAGAGTGAGAGAGAGAGAGAATACATTTTTTTGAGTAAAGAAATTCTAATGCATAGTTGTGGAAATAGAAGTATCAATTTCTTGAGTTGGTGCCAAAATGCTAATGTTTATATGTAGGCTTGGCAGAATTCAATTTTTATTTGTTTTATAATTTCAATGGAAGATTATTTTTAAGCATTTTTTTTTTTCAATTTAAATGTTCACAGTTGTGAAAAGCTATGGGGGTAGGTGCGGGTGAGTATTATTTAATGATAGTAGATGTTGACATTCAAAAAGTTAAAGCTTTATAACCGTTAAAACACCAATTGTCATCACATGTCAAACTATACAGAGTAAATATGCTTAAATGAAACTCGACAAATATTTTTCGTTTGTTTCTCTGTGTACCTTGAAATCAATGTTTACAGACATTTACCAATAAAAAATATAATTCTTGAATATATGTGGTGATTAATAATAAAAAAGTGAGCTGTTGAAATGTTATCAATAATAACTTGTTACATGCTTCAAAGTGGAATTGATATCAGAATTCCCTCTTTTTACCAGAAAATGGCACTGAAGATATTCGAAATAAAGACATATTTGGATTTGAAGTACTGCAAACACAACATGAAGAAGTTAAACAAAAGGTTAATTGTCTCTCTTTTCCTAATCTGGATGGTGTACAATTTATTATAGCAATTTTTTGTGGTGATTTTAGTTGTGACTTTTGGATTAAGTCCAGCTGAAGGTTCTTTAATCACCTTGGTTGTGTAATATCTGGATCTGCAAAAGGCCAGTCTGCTTAACAAACAAATCAGGTTTCTCCTTGGGAGAACAGCTCTGGGCTAAATCGTGATTTCTGTTGTTTTTGGCTGGACTGAATTCACAGTGTCAGTGGTGTAAACTACTTATAGGCATGCTCTGTTTGCAGCTGAAAGAAATACAGGACGAAATCCTTGTTAAAAATGGAGAAATTAAAATTTTGCGGGACTCAATGCTGCAGATGGAGTCCACTATGGAGGAACAGAGACGATCATACAGGATACTGGAAAAGGAAAAAGATCAGACACTAGGTGAAAAAGAAAAGGAGTTCTCCAAAAAGGTAGTTTTGTGTGTGTGTTTTTCTGTGATAGCTGTCTAACTTCTTATATGGAAAAGCTCAACTGTTTGATTACTATTTTGTTCAAGTCACGATCATTACCTAGTAAAGAGAAGGGCAATTTAAAGCAAACTTTCCTCTCATTGGGTGTATACCCTTTTTATGCAACAAAGTTACATATAGGAAAATGGAAGCAACTAAATTGTGAGATAACTTCCTCCAAGGGAGACACTGGAGAGGTTCTTCTAACAAACTACAGGAGTGACACTCAAGTGGCTTTTGGAAGGACCTGGAACAATCACACTAGAATACAGCTCCATAACTGAAAACTTAAATAGCATTGGATCTCTGATTCTACAGTCAAACTCTAACTTTCTTTATCCTCACAGTTCCCCCAAACCACTGTGAAAGTTTGTTGCTGCTGCTTACCCCACTACTCACGTCGTCTACTGCAGTCCTGCCTTGAGTAACAGCTAGTATCTGTAACCATCCTGGTGAATTTGCATTACTGTACCAATGTTTGGTTGTATTGTATCTAATAATTCTCAGCTGGGACATCATACAAGTGAATTGAATGTTTTTTTTTCTTAGGTTGCAGTGATTTAATAACTGTAGTCTTTGGTTTAGTAGTTTGGTAATCTATATATACATGTGAGAGGGTTGGTGGTGCTGAGCAAAAGGTGAATGGTTAGCATAAGTAAGTATCGCCACAGCAAAGCTTTTTTTGGCACTGACTTAACAGGGAAGATTACCTTAAAGCTTCTCAAACAACAGTTGAAACTTGTAACTTTATGATTAATTTGGGGGTGCAGAAAGCATTTGTCACTATAATAACAGGTTCGCTCTTTGGTGACTACTTAGAGTTCAAGAAGATGATTGGTGACACCTACACAGACTTCTTAATTTTATTAATACCATGATCAATATAAGCAAAATCACAGAACTAGAAAAACAAGATAATGACAGCAGAATCCCCATCATGTATACTCATGAATCCGTGGATCTGTGGGTCCCCTTAAGATGAGACTTAGTGTTAAGGTTATCACCATCAATCTATCCCAAGGTCCTGCTGAGTTGGGTTTGAGTCCCTTTTTAGCTACCTATTCCTTACACCCACCTATTTCCAAAACCAAATTCATAATTGCCAATCCTGCTATCCATTTTGGGGGTTCTGAAACAGTTGTAAGCATTTGTACTGACAGAAGGTTCTGTGTACAGTCCAGTTAAGGAGGTCTGGCTAAATAAAACCTTTGCAGTCTAGAAAATATATTCAAAAATATAAATTGCTAAATTTTCTGACCAAGGTTAATTACTAATGTGAACTTTTATTAGGCTTAATGTGGCTTTATGCTCAGTATTACTACCAGTGGGCCTCAGGCTAAATACTAGATAACAGACTCACTGCAAAGCCCATTTTAAAATAATGGTTGTTTCTTTGCTTATTCCTATCTGCAGTATAGCTTTAGTTTCATTTGCACTAATTTAGCAAACATCTTAACTCTTTCTAAGATATAAATGATTATTTCTGATCTGAACTCAAGTCAAGGGTCAAAAGTCAACAAACTTATGCTATAATATCCCAAACATTCAAGCGGTTTTGGAACACATTAGTCAAACACTTGTCAGGGTGGTCTAAATATATTTAATTCTGCCACAGCACTGGGAGGAGGGAGGCAGAGGGTGGAATGGACTAGATGACCTGTTGAGGTTCCTACTAGCTCTCTTTTTATGATTCTGTGTTTGTTGCTCTTCCAGTTTAGATAGCGTTTAATGCAAAATTACTCACTTGTATGCCTTTTTCAGATACAGTCATTGCAGTCAGAGTTGCTCTTTAAAGATGCAGAAATGAATGAATTAAGAGCAAAGCTTCAGAACTCTGAAAGAACCAAGCCTGTTACTCCACCAGTTACAAATGCCAGGTACCAAATAGTTTTGAAAGACGGAAAATTCAAATGTGAATTATTTAATCTATGGAGTTTCATTAAACATTTCAGACTAACTTCTCTACTGGCATTAATTCATTGACTTCAGTGGATCTATGCTGGGAAAGAATGTGACCAGGCTCTCTTCACATACAAATGGAAAAAGCAGAGGTTGTTGAAAATTACAATGCACTATCATTCTTTTGTCAAATGCAGCACAAACATCACATGAACAAATAAAGTGTATAAAAATTAGTTATCCAGGGTATAAAATAACAAAGCTAAAGCCTGAAAGGTATAAACCTCTGATTTAGTCTTTTTTCATTTTAAAGTTGCTTCTAGCTAAAATATGTCCTTTACTGTGAATTTAAAAATGTTAGGTTTATTGAAATTTGTGTTTTCAGGTTTATTCAAAGCATAGTTTTGATACAATGAAAATATTTCTTACTCAGATTAAAAACTGTTCAGTTCTCCAGGATCTTTCGTAAGGTAAAAGACAACTCATTCACTTAGTGCATGGAAAATTGCTCTAGTATGGAATGTTCTGGGTTCAAACTCTTACCATAGTGCATGCATTGTTGTCTGTAGTTCCTCTTCCCTAGAGAAAACTCCCACAGAGCTCTGTGAAGGGAGTGGGGAATAGAGGGACAGCTGGAGAAAAAAGAGAAATGATATACAATGAATCAATAGCACATTTATCTTGTTTCTTAGTTTGGCTGAGCTGCTTTGTTTCTTCTGATCATGAAACATGTGTTTTGTTTTTCTGCTTGTTTCTGAAAAAGTGGTTTCATATGCAGCTATCTTACTTGGCTGAATTGGTCCCATAAGCTGTGAAAACAGCTTATCTACACTATCTGAATGCCTCATAAGCCCACAATGGCCTTTCTTGCAGCTAGGAGAGGCTTATGTGCAAAGATGCTCCTACTTCTCCCTCCCTGCCTAAAGAAATGGTTATTTGGGGAGAAGTAGGAAGTCCTCCCCATGTTGCAGAAGCTCACCTACTGTAGTGCCTTCTTTCATTAGCCTGGAAGGGTGTTTCTCTTCTTGCTCTGGCCCCCACTAGTCGCAGACTCTTGACGATGGGTTTTTAAAGTTCACTGTGCCTTTTTTGTTTTTAAATTGAGAGAGCCGGACCAGGACCCAAATATTTTACCTCTTGATGCTTTCTGCTTGAGGGAGTTACTCTGACTTTATGTTGGAGTATACTACGTGCCTGTACAGCCACAACCAGTGAGGCAGTAGGATCCATAACAGGAAGTTGTAGAGCACAGAAGATGAGATGCTTTCCTGTGAATTGCTCCACAGTGCCTGTCTTAAAAGATTTTTTTTCCTGTTGACCTTCTGCAGTAAACTGACCTCCATCCCCCCACAAAATAAGTTTGACTTATTCAGCCAGCATCTGCATCATGCATGGCCCAAAAAGCAACATGTATTTTCAGATGGATTATGTTCCAGCTAGTTAAGTGATTGAAGTGTAAATAACATACACTAACAATACTGTAAATACAGGTGGAAAGGCAGTATATTCGTGTATTTAGTGGAATAACTTGTTTTATGATTTCACAAACTGTTAGCAAACCCGTCAAAATGTGCAATTTTTGTCATTGAGTAAATTAGTGTGTATAATGCAATATCTTTGACACATCAGAATTAGTGGAAATTCTGAAATGTGTATTTAAAAAAAAGCGTGATGCTTCGTATTATTAACATTTAGAAATGAACACAACACAGATAGTGCTTTATCCAAGCATTTGATTTAATCTTTTAGCCCTCAGAAGAGTCCCTCCAGAATTGTAAAATTGGAAGGATGTTCTCTCCAGACTGGAAAAAGATCTTTTCCTACAAAAGAAACTTTCAGCGCTGACATGTCCCTTAAACTATCCAGTTATGCAGCAAATTTGCCTGCTGAAACTTCTTTGAACAAGGAGGGTAAGGCTGTTTTATAGCATCCATAAATTAGCTAGATGTAAAGCTTTAGGTTTATCACTGTTGCTTATATTTGTCTTGTACTGTGTGTCTGAACAGTTTCTAGGACCCTTCTTCACTTACCACATTAACCTACTCTGGCTTTACACTAAAAAATTATTTTCTTCTTTGCAGCTACTTGTATTAACTCCCTATGGATGAAATTTCCTCTAGCCCTCATGTACAATCTCAAGGGCATATATATATAGCTGTCAGTCAATGATGAAACTTCTGTTAGTACTAGTGGAAGTTTTATATTGAAAGGCAAGGATTTAAATGTGCAAGTTGCATAAAAGTGACTATGCTTTCTGCACTGTCTTAGTTCTTTGTTTTTAGCTTTTAAAGAAAAAGAAAACACACATTTTCTGTTTCTTTAAAAAACAAAAAAAAACAAAAACAAACCCAAACAAGTTTTTACCTCTTAAATAGTTACCTTATTTAACTTTTCTTTCTGGAATTTTGGATTAGTATCTCTTGTCATTTAAGAGCCTGGTCTTTCTTTCCCTTCAAAAAAGAAGGGATGTATGTATTCTGTGTGTTTAACAACTCTTAATGAAGGATTTGGGAGATTTGTTTACACAATTGCTACTTAGGTATGGATTTGGAGATAATTTATTAATAGTATTTAATTTCAGTTGCTGGACATAAGAAGAGTACATGACTGCTGGAGAACTCTACTTTGAGAGATTTGACTCTGCTCTCTCTAAGTGAAGTACATGGAATTACTAATTAGATTCTTTATGAGAGTAAGGGTTGCAAGATCCAAACAGTGACTAAAATTTCATCTCTTCTCCAAGGTTGCTAATATGGCAAAAGTTTGCCAGAAGGGTGTAATAGCTGATCTACTTCTTGAAAATAAATATTTTCAAACATGATGTAGATGGGTAAAGAACACTTTAAAAGACAATTTGAAGCTAGGAAAACAAAGAACTAAATACAGTAGTGTAAAGTGAAGGAATGCACACATGGCAGAGTCACAGATTAATTCCAGGAAACGAAAAAGATAAGACATTTGCCCAGATCTGCAAATGGCCAAATGATCAACTAACCTTTATAGGAACAGCTATGCTCACTCGGAGCAGTTGTCCATCTGGTCCAGTATCCTGTCACCAACAGCGGCCAATACCTGCTGCTATAGAGAAAAGTGCAAGAAACCCTGCAATAACCTTAAGTATAAATACTTAAATCCATTTCAAAACACCGGGTTTTTAGCAAGTACTGTTAGAACACTCAATTTTCTTGTTACCCCATATAAGTGGCTAATATCTTTTTTTTGAATCTGGTTATGGTTTTAGTCTCAGTTGTAACTTCGGGCACGGAGTTCCAGAGGTGTCACTGATTACATACTAAAGCACTTTGACAAGTGGAAAGAGCTATAAAAGCGTTTTAAGTATTTTTGAGGACTGCATAGTCACTCTGAAAATTTAAGTTCACTTATATCCTCACTCTTTGACAACTAAAGATGACTGTCCACTAACTTCCCCCCCCCCCCCCCAAAAAAAAAAAAAAAAAATCATTGTAGAATGATAATGCTGAACTAGCCTCGGGCTAGACTGTAGAACAAAGGCAAACTTTTTTTGTTTACTTTCTCGCTGTCTAATCCAGAGGGATTTAAGATTGCCACACCAGCATTAACTCTTGAGGCTTTGTTTGACATAACTGAATTAAAGCAAAGTAATGTAATTCATAATCATACTTTTTCTCCAGGTGCTTGCTAGTTATATCACAACTGTTATCTGATGGAATATGCATGCCAATTAAATACAGTTACAAATGTATAAGAAGCTGGTTTTACTACTTACATTACTGTACTTTTTTGTTTCAGACAGTAAGACCCCCTGTCTTGAAACTGAACTTGTGAAGCAAGAAGTGATGGAGAGAAACGTTTCTTACAGTTTTGTTCAAAGACAAAACACCCAAGGTAAATCCATCCACTTAATTCAGAAATTAAGTAGCACTAGAGCCAAAAGCTGTCTAAGGAACACTTGGTATGTTTCTATCAAGTAACATTATTGAGGAGCATACAAAATACAATATTATTGTTCAGGGAAGGTGGTGATGAAATAATTCTTTCATTGCTTTCATTATTAGGACTGGGATCTTAAATTAGAACGTGTAGGAAGATATTATCCTATACTGATAGAACCTTCCTCAAAACTCTTCACTTTGGCACCAGTGGAAAGATATGGGTAGAAGAATTTCTGTGGTGTAATAACATAGCTGTGTCTTTCTTTGACACCAAATCAATCGATGTTATGCTTGCTTTTCACTGTAAGTAGATGTAGGAGAGAAGAAAGAATAGATACTTTTTTAATACAAATACATACAGTAAGGAAGTAGAGAAGCATCTCCAAGCCTTCAACACTAAGAACCTACCAGTATACTATTTTATTCTGAGGTTGGAATGGCATGACTTCTGTTAACACCTAGTCTGGATTTTGGATATTGTCATGGGAGCCAAATAAGTAATTAGATAGAGTAGATGTGTTACTAGGCCTTTGGATAAAGTGTTTTACTAAATTGAGATGTGATAGGGAATCTGTGAAAATGTTTCTGTTGTGATGACTATTGACATAAAAATTCAATTCATGTTTGGAGACCTGTTTCTATAATTAAGGTGAAAAAATTATTCTAGATAAATTTTAAATTCAGATTTTTGTTAGGTGTACCAGAAACATAGTATAGTCTGGAGTTTAGATTCCTTGTTTCAGTGAGAGTCGTTTAGTTCATGTTCCAATGAATAGCAAAGAACATCCTAAGGCATTTATATATTTTTGCAGGTTCTCTCTTACTAAATGCACTGATGAAACACCCGATTGCCCCTGGCTCATTACTAGGACTCTGTCATCTTCTTAGCAGTCACTCTGAAGCGCTACCTGGTGGGGCTGTCTTGCAGCCTAACTTTTTCAGCATGTAAGTTTTTAACTATAAAAGGCTGGGAATATTAAAAATTTATCTCTGTAGAGATAAATTGTGCTCTTTGCAGGGAGTACATTTACAGTACATTTTAAGTTTATTTAAATATTAATGTGGGACAAAAGCCTAAGTTCACAGTCTTTGCAGCATGGCTTACAAGATTGTTTTGCTCGTTTCTATTTGCCTACCTGCTTTTTGTAGGTCAATCTCTTTTCACTTAGAAAATCTGCTTGATGTCTCAAGATTGTTTCCCAAAATAATTAAGCAGAGGATAAATAATCATGTATGTTACTCTTGTTAATAGGGTCTTACCAAACTTGTTTGCTCACAATTTCTAGATCTTGCTGCGTGATAGTTGCAGGTTTTTGTACCCTGCAAATGTTTTCCTTGACTTAATGATTGAGAGGTCTCTTCGTACAAATAAAACTGAGTCACCGTAAAATGTCTTCTTGTCAAATTTTGTGTCTAATCAGTATTGCTTATAATTGAGGAAATTTATCTAAGTGGCTTCTCTGCACTGCAACTGTCAAAGCAGTTATATAGGTTCTAAAATATTAATACTATAACTAGATGCCATATTACATTAAGAAGTACTTGATAACCTGAACATTTCCAACTTTAAAGGATCTACAGTAATTCTTTGATAATGTGTATTGTATCTCTGATGGGTATGAAAGGACTGATCATTTTAGATGCAGTTATATTTTGGGAGCATATCTTGATTTTTATCTTTTTGTTTTGTTTTGTTTTGTGTTTTTCATTACTCTGACTTCTAATTGTATACAAATCAATTTGTCGTGTACTTTAATTAGCTTCTAAAGTGTCTTCATCTTGGATATCTTGTTCTATAAGTACTACTGCTTTGTCTCTTTCCAAATAGTGTTCCAAGCCAAGTTGTCTTCCGTACCATAGCCCTAGCTATTTACATAATTAAAGGCTGTGCACCTGTTTTCTATGAGCTACCATTGCTGTTTCTTCATCCAAGCCTCTCCATTGTTGGTTCTTACCTACTATGTTTCCTGTGACTATTTTTTTCTTCATTGCATCTGATTTCCTGCTATACCATAATTCTGCCTCTTAGATTGTTTGGGAAACACCTATTGTTTCTTTGTTTATCCTTTCATTTATGGTTTCTACATATTACAAGTTAGTAATGTACAGGTGACCTTTATTCCCAGAAATCGTGCTGGATTCCTTTAAATCAGTGTGGGCTTTGATGTCTTCTGAAATTCTTTGATCACTTGGTGACTTTCCCTATAACTAAAGCTAACGTAGTCTGGTCAGTGAATGTCTCATTTGTTCTAGGTAGCAAGAGCCATTATGATGCTTATCTCCAATTTTTCACTCAGCTCTCCTGTAGCATGTGAGCTGTTGCTTCTCTCATTTATTTATTTATGTTGAAACGTTAAATGGTGTTATGGTGGTGGTTTGAGCGTGTGTGTGTATGTAAAATTAGATAAGGGCTGCAAGCATGTATCGCTCGTAAAAGGTTGCTGAGGATTAAAGCTGAGATGGATGAAAACCATATGACCCTTGTTACATTAATGCTGGGATGTGTACCTTGGGAGAAGATTAGAGTTCTTCATGCATAAGCCTACCCATGATCTATTTGTGCTGTTCCCTGTGGCCAAAAAACAGAAATCTGGGAAAAATCCATGTTACCGTGGACACCACTTCCCCAATAAATGAAACTTCTCTGGGAGTGCTTTCTGATTCTGTGTGCAATGAATTAGTATAATAGTCCAAACTTTGTCTTTTTCCTTTCAAGAAATTATTTCCATGTTATACTAATTATTTCAGAGCTTTTTTTAAGGCTCTGCAATTTTTATTCATTTGATGTACTCTAGCAGCTGAAACGATGTGACAGTCTTGTACAGAATTTCAGGTTTCATAGAACGCTAGCATCCGTTCATTTTTCTACCATCTGAACATTCTGAAAAGAGGACATGACATTATCATAATAATTGTATGCATCATCATCTGGTCAAGACAAGCTTGGGACAGGAAGTTGCTTTAAAAGTACAAAAATGAATCTCAAAGGTGTTTTTTACATTTGAGCAAAACTATGTGCAATAAGAAAAATGACCAGTTGGTTACATATGTTACCATGTCTCCTAAAACCTGGAGGTACCTGCATTGGGTTTAAATGTAAATTGTTCCTCTGCCAAAGACAATGGAAATAAATGAGCAATGCAGCCATTTAATTTTACTGAGTTTCATTGGCAATCCTACTACTTAGTGTATCTAATGAACATTTACCATACTTTTTAAAAAATGTACAATAGAGAGAATTATATATAAAATAAAAAATGTATACGTTAATTCCCCACATAATCAATGGAGGAAAAAATGCCCAGTTAATTCCCCACTGGAAAAAAGTCCCAGTACCCACTGTCAACGTAAGGATGCAAATGATAAAATAGTCATAGTAGATTTTTTTTTTTAAATGTACACCTAAAGTAGTGTAGGAGTAAGGGGTCTTTCAAAATATATTTTATTTTCTGTTTTTCAAATTATATAAAAGAGACTTGCATTTACTCATCATGTAGCTGACTGAGACAAGGAAAAAATGGCCTGCTAGCAGCAACTCTACTGGGAGGACTAAAGGTAAGGTCAATTGTGAAGTTATGCAGCTTGCATGGTAGGGAAGAGTGCTCTAGTAGACTAATCTTTCTTCCACCTGTGCATAAAACAATGATTTAGCCATCTTATTTTGAAATTGGACATGTTAATACAATTCATTTTTCATATTTCATGCAGAACAGGCATAACTAGAGGATCAAAGGATATGTATGGTCATTTTGCTGTCTTTGGTACATTGCATGTATTGAACTATTTCATTTTGTTTTTGATTAGAGGATCTACAGGAATATCCAGCATCAGGACAACTTATTCTCAAGATGGAACTCCTTCTCTTGCTGCTTTAAGAGAAGCCCAAAAACTTGCAGTAACGGGATTGAATTTGATTGCTATGGATGAAGGATCATCCAAGGAAGACGTGGCAGAAAGTGAGAGAGGATTATTCCTTCTTAAACGCTTTAAGATCCCAGGTGCAGTGCATCTTTTACCTCTAGTGGAATACCATATCAGTGCATACTGTCAAGCTCTGCAGTTGTCAGCAAAGTCAAGAAACAGTCCTTCTGAAAACCAATCAGTTAGCTCTTCTAGAACTAACTCAAGTATAATATCCACTACAGAGGATTTTAGATCTACTCTGCGAGAGACTACAATTACATCTCTAGGGGTTCTTTATTACTTGGTATATCACAGCTTGGATGTTGTTTATACATTGCTATCTTCTGAAGTGAAAAGAGGGTTCACTGTTGGAGATCCCCAAGTGTCTGAGATGGAGAAGAACATCATGTGCAATAATCAATCTGATGATAAAAAAGAAAATTCCAGACCACAAGACCTAACTGTAGAACCACAAGATGCTGCTAACAATGACCAATGCCAACATTCTTTGTTTAAAAAACTGCTTCAACTCTTCGCTTTGTCTTCTACAGCAATGGGTTCCCAGACAGATAGTATCACGAATCAAAGCCTAAAGGTTTTGGTGAAACTAGCTGAGAATTCAACAGTTGAGTTACTATTAAGGTAAAAGACAGCTTGAGAATGTTTTTTAAAAATTATTCCATGCCCTTTGTTTTACATTTCCAAACAATTTCTATTTCCCTCTTCAAAACTGCAATTCACACAGATTACAGAAAAATTAGTTATATACATGAGAGGATCACAGATTTCTCTCTGCTGCTACCTCTCATTGCAACTGAGGATCACACCAGTGTCTCTGCTACCCATGAACACGATAGGTGTCCACCAGCAGCAAAACTGAACTGATTCTGCTAAACTTACACGTCACAGCTGCTTTTGCTCCTGGGCGGAAATTATCCTATTTACCACTGGCAAGTGAGAATTTTTCAAGCCTTTGTCATAGTACCCCAAACGTATTCCGTTATATGATCAGAGTCACTGGTAAATATGTAGAGAATGTAGCCTCTTGCTATGTGATTTGTGAACAAAATGCCACTTAATAAATGTAGTAGACATCTAAAAAGGATTTGGGCCTCCAAGTGATTGTATGCATAACTGCAGGTACAGATTAGAGGGTGGATTGGATGCCCCTTAGAAAATGTAACTAAGTATATTTACTTTGAACATTCTTCTTCTGGCAACTAACTTAGGCATTCTGGCAAGTTCTCCTAAACATGAAAAATAGCTATGTAGCAGACCTGTGTTTTGTCTGGCTAGAGTCTCACGTGCAGCGTGTGTGTGTATTATATATATATATATATTTTTATATTTAAAAAAGAGAATTAGGTCATTATGTCCACTTTAGTGTTTTAAAACCCTGGCTAAAATGATTTGCTTCCTAAAGTCATTGTGCTTCCAATTCCTAACTTTGATTTCCTTTTAAAAGTTTTGGGCACTTACTAAGTAGCCAGATGCTGCTTCGTTGCGTGTGTCCTGAGACCCCTTTGCCTGTTGTGCATTTGACTGTGCGGCTGTTGGCCATGCTTATTCATCACCAGAAGCTAGCTGCTCAACTTTGTTGTCGCTCAGGTAAGAGAGAAATTACTAATCATCATACTCATCATTATTCTTAAACTTCCTATTTATGAAGCTTAGTTGAAAATTTTAGTATTTTTATAGGTATGAATTATGGGTGTTATACCTAAGTCTTGCCCCAGTTATTAACCCAGAAAAGCAAACTATACAATATTACCTGAGAACTGGCCAGCTGATGCTAGTTTTCAACAATCTGAAGTTTTAATAACCATGTGGATTTCTCCTTTCTACTTTCCAGATCTACATTTAAGTTGTTAAAAGTTAAAATGGAAAAGTGCTATTGAGAAGTAAAAATCCATTTCTCTCTAATGGGTACCTGATCTTAAATGATACTGTTGGTCTCTGGGGCTTTGAGACTCTAGCTAGATTACAAATGTCAAGTAGATAGAAGGTCCTTTTTTAATATTCCACCTAATACTAGGATTCCATGTAGCAGTTCTCCAAAGCCATACATTAACTAATGAACAATACAACCCCACACACATATGGTCTAGTGAAGGATGCACTGAAGTAGCATATCTTATGTAATGCTTAGTAAAGGTAGCTGTATCGGGGTGGATTGATTTAAATGACTGATTTTAATCATGATTAAAATCAAGAAGGAAGCCTTGATTTAAATAATGTATTTTTAATTGTAGTTTTGCATTGGTGTATTTATTTTCCCAAAGAAAAGTTAATTCTCATTTATTGGTAACCATTAAAACATTGATGTGCAACTAAATGTAGCCTTTATGGTAAATTGGTGCTTTTTTCATAAGTAGGAGGCTGAATTATACATGTTTATTTAAGCAATTATATAGCTTAACTTAAGTCTACTCAGATTTGTAGTTTTTCCATCTTTTATGATGATAGAAAATGGTGAATGTAGATATATTGCTTATTTACTAAATGATTAATTTACTTCCAATTTGTATCAAGCGCTATTTGGGTGGAAGTTCAAATTCAATTAAAATGCACAAATAGCATTTTAATATTTTTTTATTAAAATTATCTTAGATATGCTGGATACATAAGTAAAAACAGTTTTTCATGGAATGTTTTGCATTGAAAATTAATTGATTTATTAAACAAAGGAATTGTCTGTAGTTAGTGAATTGAACTGATTGTTTCTGTTCTCCATGTCCTTCAAGATTTTAGAACTAGTAGATCTCACACACCTAGTTTTCATAGATTGGAAGAGGGAAAACAAGCTTTCTTGCTTTTTCAACTCCCAGTTGGTTTCTTAACTTTGAACTAGTCATTTCACTGAACTAGTTTAATAAACTGAAATGAAGAAAATATTCTCTTTGCACCTGCTGTCAAAATTTGATTTTGCAGTTTGACAAACTCTGATTCAAGGTGCTTAGCCACTGACTTTCAGCAGTTGAGTGGCTTGACTTTCTATAAAATTCAGCAGCAAACGTACTGTTTAAATGAAATATAAATATAAATTACTTTAATAGATTATAATAAGATTAGGTGCTAACAGGTTGTCAATTTCAAATTTAATTTTAGATTTTTAAAAACTAAGTTTTTTGCATTTAATATAAATAAAAAATTGCTTTAAAATTTAAAAAAATCTTTGATCGCAGATTTTTATCCACTCTTTAGTCTAGCTTTGGACCAGAATTCATGGAGTTGCTTGTGGAATGGTTGGTTGGGTGAGCAATTTGTAATGGACTAGCTAAAAAGGCAACAGAAAAATTAATGAACATCTTTGGTTCGACTCAAAATGAAGTTGGCACTTAAAAACCCATATCTCAGGAAAAGGAGATTTGACGATCAGCCAATTTTATTGGTAAAAGGATACCTTCCTCCCTTTTCTTATAATAGAAGAAAGGTTCAGTCTAGAGACTAAGGAGTGACAATATATCTAACTTAAACATGCCATCTCCCTTCAGGTTGGCCCCGACTCATCCACTACCCCAGTCCCACCTGAACTGAACTGCTTTTATTTCTTCAAATATTACCAAGATCTATGGCAATACTAACACCTGGCCAACAAATGCAAATAAACACAGATTTCTTCCCCCCCTCCCCCCAAAAAAAAGGGGGGGGGGAGGAGGAACTAGGCCCGTTTTAGACAATGCTGCTTGGTCTTCCAGTTAAGACTAATCCGTCAGAAAATCATGGAGAATTTTTTGGATCCCTCTCAGATCATTCAAAATAGGTGATGCTAAATCAGACAGCTGTTGGTGTTGTGTGATTCATCGTGTTAATTTAATCTTTTTGCTCTGGCAATGTTCTTACACTTGTACTTTTTGGGCAGAATTTAATTAGTTAACCTTTTCCTGTCCAAGTTTGACCACAACGGAAAGAATTGTATATCATAGCAGAAATACCTCCACTCAAAATTATCATATACTTCCAGGAAAGCATCCCAAATCTGAATGATCCTATTAAATGTAAGCATGTCCCTTCTCTGCCTACCTACTTCCCTTGTCTTCTCTTCCCCCGTCTCTGAAGTTTTTCTGTTCTTTATCTTACTCTAATTTTTTTTTCAATTTCTCTATATATAAAAAGGGATATGGCAGAAGATTTAAAACAAATTGGATTTTTATGAAGAAATGTTGTAAACTAATACAAATTGATTTCTATTTTAACCGTTCACATTATATACAATCAAATGTTTTCAAGTACAGGTTAAGATTAGGTAGCAAATGGTTAACACATCATGAGAAATTTATGTATAGTTTGTTGGGGGAGGGTGCATGCGCATGTGTGTGCTATTGGAAAAAAATCTATCAAACACTTATCCCAGTCATTGGACCCTCCTGATCTGTCCTGATAAATAAATGCCTATGTAACTCACACTTAGAAAGCAATGAAGTCCTGAAGAACAGCTGTGGAGTTTGTTTCATGTTTACTCACCTTTAGAGTAACTGTGATTCTTGGAGATTTGCTGTCCTATATGTATTCCACCATTGATGCATATGTGCCAGAGATGGGAATCTTTTGGCCCATGCTTGTGCCTTAAGTTTCTTTGATCCATGTATGGGTATAAAAGAATGCAGAGAGGCCAAGTCCTCCTTACCTCCCATAATGGAGATGGAATTGCTAGTGAGGTCCTTTGCCTACCTCAATGTTCCAGGACCTAGTCCAACATTTTAATTTATCTAGGTATTTATGGTCCCCTCACCATGATGTCAGAGTGCCTTGCAATGTTTATCCTTACAACACCCTCCATGAGGTAGGGAAGTATTATCCCCATTTTACACATGATGATCCGAGGCACAGAGAGAGTAAGTGATTTGTCCAGGGTCACACAGGAATTGAACCCAAATCTCATGAGTCCCGTCCCAGCCCAGCACCCGAACTCCTGAGCATCCTTCCTCACTAGGAGAAAAGTGATTTGTATCAACAACTAACTTGTTAGTAAAAGAATTAATTAAATTATTTAAATGGAATTTCAGAAACCTGTCTTCTTCTTGCACTGTACATGTATATCACTTCAAGACCAGATAAGTCTGCATCTGAAATGTTTTGGCTTCAGCTGGAACAAGAGGTAAATAAAAAACTCTTTTCACATGCGCTTGCTTATTTCCTGATAATGGAGGAAGTGTCCAGTAGTGTACAAGAGTGAGCCTTAGAGCTGATTTGGTGTTGATATTGAAGTTATCTGTCCCTGTATTAAGAAACTGAATTTCTGCTTTCAGGAAGAGCTATTTGAAATTAAGCTGTAACTGTTTTAAAAACTATACTCTTGTTGGACTTGGTGTGAGTAGGAAAGTTGGGGGTGGTTTTTTTTTTTTTTTTTTTTTTTTAAACAGCTGTACACATGCAGGCGCTTTATTTTGTTTTTACAGTTGGTAGAGAAATAAGAATTTCATGGTGTTCTGTAACTGCTTCAGAAAATACTTGGCTTTTCCTCAATGCATATAAATGCCAGATTATTTCTATTCTGTTTTAAATTCTCATACTACATTCTTCATTGTGGTATCTGAGTGCGGATTATTGGAGTATAACCTTAATTTTATTATGTGATTACATACAACAATCAGTATATGCCAGATAACTTTCCATGCATACATAAAAGTGAAAAACAAACTTTTTTCCATAATCATGCAAGTATTAATATGGAAAAGCTGGCCTCTGATTTGTTGTTGCAGAACTTGCTGTACTGACAGACAGTGGTGGCTTGCTATGTAGGCTACTGTCCTTTGTTCCTTTAGCACGTAAATTCTTGGCATTTGTTGGAGATAAACAGTTAACTTTGAGCCCTGTTAAACTTCAGCATGTCTTTTTTTTTTTTTTTTTTGTGCTGCTGTCAGTGTAGCTTTAACATGAATTTACAAGGCAGCTGGACTTTGGGTTTGTGTGCTATGAAGATGATAAACATTGTTTTACCACTACCTACAAACAGTCACCCTTTTTCTCCAGAGCGTTGGAGAGGTTTTGCTTGCTGGTTAAAAAGAGAATCAAAATGTAAAGTAGCATTGGAAAATTATTAGACTTGCATAAAAATCTATACGTTAGTTATAAAAAAACCTCTGGAATCTTTGAAACTGGTAATGAAATGCCATTCCCACTTTATTTGCAGCATAATCATGTTTGCTAAGTCTCCAGATGCCTAGTTCTCAGTGTAATGCAATCTGCATGTTTTTCTACTAGACGGTTAGATTCTTGACTAAGTGTGTGCGCTGCTCCAGTCCGTCAGTTTTACTACTTGGTACAGATTGCCAGTGCAGCCTCGAGGTATGTAACTAATTAAACATACTAAAAAAGACAAGTTCCACTTAACATTGTTATAGTAACATACATTGTGATTTAGGAGCCTTTAAAAGATGCCTTCTAATGTGAAGCTTGAATTTCTCTGCTAAACAGTGTCCTAAAACTTGGACATTTGCTGTGATTGACTCTAGTAAAAGTCATAACAAATAACAGAAAAACAAAAATATATTAGAAAACAATCTTCTGACTTTTTTTTCCTCTGCAGGTAGTCAAAGCACTTATTATAATGTTGCATAGACAATGGGTGAAAGTTAGAAGGTCTGAGAGCAACTTGAGTGCGTACAAAGAACGAATTGTTCAGTTTTTACGGGACACTGTTTTGCTGTTGCATAGTCTGTCTCAAAAAGATAAACTGTTTCATGAACATTGCCTGGAAGTTCTCCATCAGTACGATGAAGCTGTGCCTGGTGTCAGAGATATCCTCAAAAAAACTCCAAATTTGAATGCCTCTGAAGGTAAGGTCATGGCTGAAAGTAAATGTTTTTAAAAATCAAATGCACAAATCCCATTCTCATTACCATACCATTCTCAAGAGCAACTTTTTGTGGGGTTTGTTTGCTTCTTGAATTTGGGATAGGGTTTAGTAAGAAGATTCAACTACCTGCCTTCCTGCAGAAGGCTGCCTGCATCTCCAGCATGTTTTACTGGCCTTCTATAGACATCTATGTTCAAAGATAGATGTAGTTCTTAATGAATTCTACTTACATTTTGAATGCACATCTTGTAACTGATGTTGACATTGGTTGCCTCCTATGTTAGGATTTAGCAATCCACTGATCTAGTAGTTATGCCACAATATATATATATTGTGCCTGCCTCATCAGTTTCACACTTTCTTCAGGTGCTAGGACAGCAGAGAATGCAGACTTTCCCGATGCCAACATTGTCTTCTTTGACATTGCTGAATAGTGGTCTGCATATTCCTGCTCCTTAATATACGTTCTTACCAAATGAGAAGTGCTCGTTTTCACTAGCTTACATAGTGGAAATGCTAAAATTCTTTCTACATTCCCATGTAATGCAATATGTTGTCTCTGCTGCCAGGGTAGTGGCTTTTTGAAGGTATAACTATAAGCTTTAATTTGTAAACAATGAAAATTATTCCTAATATTCTATACATACTATAAATAGGTAGTACCATTTTCCAGAGGTAGCTAACATTTGGAAACACTCAGCAAAAATTATAGGGTTCTTCAGAGTGGTTCTTGCCTCAGGTTAGGTTTCAAAATATTTTTGTAAAGTGAAAGTTTATATATCATGCACACATCTTTGTCAAAGTAGCAATCTTTTAAAAGGTATTCTTGTTGGGGGCTGGAGTGATAGGCGGGGACTTCTGGAGAAGACTATTGTTTCCTTGAATACATTATGCTCATATCTTATTCTTAACCATATTAATTTTTGTTATACTTAAATATATTAATTGAGGAAGCTGATGTTTAAAATTACATTCTGCTATTCATTTGTAAAATGATATTCTGTTTCAGAGCTGGCTTTGGACGAGTTGTATCCTCCTGAGCCAGAAGTAGATGATCAAGAAATGGACTGCAGCTAGTAATTCAGCAACAATCCACCTGCATCTGAATTCTTGTTAGTTATATAATTCTGAAATTCAATTTGAACATAACCTGTGTGTCAAACTTTAAGGATGTGCTGATCAGTTACTGTCACTTAAATGTAGTATGACTCAAATACAAAAGTGAGGCTTTTCTGGACTATTTTACTTAATTACCAGCTAAATTTAGCAGAATAAAATATTTTGATATCAAAGAAATCTTGATACTAAGAATAGAATTAAATTTAAAAAATATATAATAAAACCAGCTTTCAGTGTAAAAATACTTGAAATAACTTAAGTGACATGGAACTAAACTTGGCACAAACTTGCTGTGAATGAAGTTAAAACTTCAAACTGCCACAAGGCTTTCTTCAATTAACTGTGATTAAGTTTCTTTGCGGTGTTGAACGTACTGAGTCCTGAGATTAGTCTAACTTTTTAATACACAAGACTTTTTTTAAAGTGTGTTTTTTTCATATGCTATTTTTATTCAGTATTTTTTTTTTGGTTAAATGACTGCATTTTGGGTTTGACAGACTTCAAGAATTTGCTCGTTCTGATATTGGTGATGACTTTAGTACTCTGATTTTAAAATGTATGTATTGCATTTACATAGTTGGCAAAATTTGCCTTAAAAAAGGTATTTAAAACCTCCTGTGCCCCTACAGCTATGTCCAGAGTCATCAATGTTTCGGAATTTAATAACTGGCAAAATGTACAGACACTGACATGGCAAGATGAAAGCTGTGAATCTCAAACTTTTAAAAAATAAATGTCATCTTGTTAGAGGTGCAAAGATGAGGCAGCAGATTTGGGAAAAATATTTTCCTACTGTGCAAAAGAATGACTTCTCCAATGGATTCATCATGTGTGTGCATTGTTTGCTTCTGTTGCAACATTTGGAATTACCTGCAGCAGTAAGCATGTGTTTGGTCTTCATCCTAGGATATAACAACACTTAGTGGGGCAACTAGTGGAACGTTGTTTCACCTTTTTATATGTGCTGAAGCCATTGAACGGATATAATCAATACAAATCTATTGTACCTTTACTGAGAAGGGAAAAAAGGGTTCATGCTATAGTTGTAGCATCACCTGTGCCCTACTTGCTTTAGATGAGTGCTGATGTGGCTTGTATTCCGTGTATGTCTATAGCTAAAATATATTTGTCTAATTTAAATTGTATGGACTAAGGTTGTTTTTGTGTAACTCAATAGTTGTACATGTTTTTCAGAATTTTCAGTAGGAGATTCTACAGGCCTGGAGCTTAGCAAATGAAATAAATGTCTCTCTTCCCTCTTGAACTATGGATAAACTATACCAGTCGTTTTAAAATGCACAGATCTGAAAAGGGATTAAAGACTAAATGGAGGTGTGTAGCACAGCAAGATCAAATGCAACTCTATGCTCTTTGTTTGGAATGTGATAATATGGCAATGTTCTCAATTCCAGAAATCAGGGAATACTCTTGGCAGCAGTAGACACAAGGCTGTTGATTTTTGGTGCAGATTAAAATGGGAAAAGTCTGCTCCATGTGGAAAATAAAGTCCCTTTACCAACCTGATGCTAAAGTTAGAGGAATCTCTCTGCTTCCTATATACATGACAGGCAACCACTTAACCTGCAGAGGGGGCGAAGTGTGTTTTAACTTGGTCTCTAACAGGCAGAAGGGAGCCTTACACCATGCATGTAGTGGGGGGGGGGTACCTAGAAAGAAAGGAAATAAGAGTAGAGGTGGGGGAAAGAACAGGGGAGGAGTAGAGAACAGAGGAAGTGGTGCTGGAGGAACTGGGGAGCTAAGATTATGGGGAGAAGGAAGTGGACTTAATTATGGTGGTTACAGGAACCTCTGAAGAGAGGGATAGTGATGGGGAATCAGGCCTGGGGAGGGAGGAAAAGAGAAAGGACTTACACGTACACAGACTCCCTCCTGTGGTATAAGGGAGGGGTAGGTTGTGTGGGAGGATGTAGTGGAAGAAGGCAAGAAGTACCTACTGTGTATAATGTATTTGGCCTGCTGAAGCTATCCCCCATGACACCCCTTTATTATGGTTTTTGGTGTCATGCTTATAGCTTATGTTGTTCAAAAACAAGCAAAGAAGTTAGTGGTACAGTCATGGGGAGAGGGTGGTTAATTATAGCACTAATGTGCTACTTTCTTCTGGGTGGGTGGGGTGACAGGGTAATGACACAACTTCCATTTCAAATAAACTGCTTCCCTCTTTCTGTGGGGTGATGGGTTTGGCTAGGGTAGAGCCATGCGCCAAAGCTGGTATTTCTCTGAGTAAGGTTGGTGGGGGATAAGCAAACAGCTATGCCTCTCCACCCCCTCCCCCTTTTTTCTAAGTCATCTGCACTAGGGATTGGAGTTGGTTACCCTTACTCCCTTCATCCTTCACAGGGGGGCAGGAAGTAGGGCAGTGCAGTGACTTGTTTCTCTTAAATGTAAAGTAAAATGTGTTAGTCCCCTTTTTGTTCAAACTTGCTTATGGGTCAATGCCTCAAATGTGAAAGGGTGAGACAGAGCCACCTTAGATCTAGCTTTCACAATAAAAAGTTTGACTTGTAAATAGTGAAATAGGGGATCTTGATATTTTCATAGCTGATGGTGCAATTTCCTTTTAAAGCATTTAACTTGGTTGTATATCAAAAGCTTCTGTCAGAAGCCAAGGTAGATTTTTCCTATTTAATTTTAATGTTAACTCATCAGCATATTGAAATGTCAGTGTCTTTTAGGAGCCAAGGCATCTAAAGTGTTGAGTCATTCTTTGCTATATTTTCACAAGGAAGTGGACGACAAACTAGTTTAAAGATGATATGGGTTTAGACATGAAATAATAGCCAAAGCTCAGTAGCCGTTCAATCAATTAACTGACATGGCTGAGGAAATGGGGATTGCCCACAAACTGAACTGGAAAATTGGACTAATGATTAGAGGGTTTTACAAACACTTGTCTTTTCTCATTTAAAGTTCTTTTGCTCTAAGAGCTCTCTTTTAAAAGAGGTTCAGGCATGATGTTTAGTGAATTAAATACATAAAGTCTGGGCACCTCTTGTGCTTCAACTTGACCAATTTAGCACAAGAGGTGCTTAGGCTTTAATCAATCAGTTTAATGTGTGTTTCAGTCTACACTCTGTCTACATTAGGTTTCCAAATGGGTTGGCTAATGCATTCTAATATGACACCTTTTAATTCTAAGACAGACCATACCTTACACAATCCTTTTAGATCAGGTTTGAACAATATCGTCAAGATAGCATAGAAAAGTTTGTCCTGCCCCTGCCATGCCCATTTTTGTCAAAGACTTCAGTCTGAAGTGCCAGCAACCATGAGCAATATGTTTACCATACAAGATGACTAGAAATACAAATGTTAGAACTACTATCAAACACACTGGACAACATGGAACTAAACAGACATACTTCTAAATGTGACAACTTTCAAATGGATAATATGAAAACAAAATGGACACAATATACTTCAGACATTTGCATTTTTTTTATAAATAGGTGCACAGACTTTGATCCTTCTCATGTGTAACTACAAATACTTAAAAAGCAAGGTTATAATTGAGGAAAAAACAATTATATGGTAAATTAGTATAAACAATATTCTACTGTATTTAATTCACTAAACATTTTCAAAATAAAGGCACTTACAGAATTTATAAAACAACTTTTGAAACATTTAAAGCTTGAATTCCATTTCCCCTCTCTCAACACTATCAGTGTGACTTTTGCAATGCATAAGCTACTTTTGACTGAACGTGTTAATACATAAAATAAGATTTTATGGGCCAATTTCTGCTTTGAATTACACCAATGCCATTAACAGAACTACACAGTTACATGAAAACAGAAAATTGACTGTGTTACATGGTAACAACAGAATTTGGTCCAATGCCTTAACCCGTTAACTACTAATATTCATTACACACTAAGAATTAGAAATTGAGTTAAGTACTTCCATTTTGAAACAGGAAAATGTACAAATCTGCACCCCTTTCCCTTCCTTCACCCTGTCCAGCTCCAGGCATAATTAATTATGCAATTATTCATTACTAACACACTGCTCCCATTAACACATACACAGTGAGGAAAGGATACTACACATGCAATTCTTATCCTGCCCCTAATCAGATGATGATCTCTCCTAGGATAGCATGTCTCTCACCATGCTGAAATTACCCTGAATGTTCATTATACAGTATGTGGTCTATATCATCTCTGCTATGAATCTTCCTTATATGGACCACTGTCTCAGGGCTAGGGGATTGTAAATCACAGAAGCAGGGTATATGCCTACACACAAAGTTCACCTTCAGCCATGCTTTCCTCTTCAACCAGAAAACCTAAGAGGAATATTGATGTCCAAAATTGTACCACACTGATGGGATCACAAATCAATAAGTTCTCATTCTGAGCAGAAGAAAGGACAAAAGTGCTGAGGCCACAGACTTGTAATCATACAGAACCAAACAACTATAGAAAATCCCAGTCCCAACCCTGAGGACCTCAGGTCATCCGTGATGACTAGCTGCCCACCTCTACCCTGTCTCTACCCTGGCAGCTGTCTAATCGGGTTGCTATGCTGATTTTGGTCCACTTTACTATGCTTCTGCACTCCTAGTTGTCCACCCACCCACACAGGAAGAAGCTACAGAGAAAGAATTATTTTCTGAAGTGTTTTCTGGCATAAGACATACAAGATTTCTAGGGAAACATATCACAGCAGAAACTCCTCAGCTGTCTCCCCTCCAGCTTTTCCCACCTGGCTCCAAAAGTGCAGTATTTACAGTGAGGTGCTACCCCATCTCCTAGGTGCAGGGCAGGAAAGAAGAAGAACATGCCCTGTATAGCTCAATTCCCCCTTTATGCAAGTTTCCTGGCCCCATTTCGTGTTAGCACAAGTGCTCTTATTGGTGTTACACAACAGGGAAGGCACAGAGCCTCATGAATCAAAATACTGGATAACTGCTGAAAGTTTGTGAAATTTCCTGAAGGCCACCTCAAACGAAGTTTAAAAACCCAGGCATAGACTGCCTTTTAATTTCTATTCCCACAGTCTGATACACCATGTTGAAGTACAGACAAAGCTGTTTCACTCAGATATTCTGCCCATAGAGGCAAGGTAAATAACACTATCAGTGACAAGGTCACATCTGTACAAACTTGATATATATATATTTAAACCTATCCACGTACAGGACCCCAAAACAAGCAGCTTGTAAATGTCTCTAAACAAATTAAACCAAAATGAGAGCAATGTCATAATATTCCACCAGTTCAGCTGCACTGAAATAGTTCACTGATATTGTTCTATGATGGAGCTAACAGCCTAATTTAAATTTTAGAAGAGCGTTATTTAGGATTTTTAAAAATCAGATTGTGCAGTGTCTAAAATTGCGACTGGACTGGCAAATTCAAGCTCTGAAATTGAAAGCAATGCTGTCACTGGTCACAATTTCAGTACATTAGAAATGTCAACATTTTAACAAGCAGCTTTTATAATAGACTTTTTCCTCCATGCACAACTTTCCCTGAATTCAACTCCTTTGCATCTCTGAACCCAAATCCTGCCATCTTTACTTTGTACAAATTCCCATTACACTCAGTGGAAATTAATAGGACAGCAGGATTTGGTCTCTGCTATACTGCAAGTTGAGATTTTTTTCCTCAGTATTTTTCAAGTCAGAATTTCATTTTACTGTAAAATGAGTTTCTCCTATAAAACTTCCTATCTTAGTGTAAAAAC
Organism: Emydura macquarii macquarii; assembly: GCF_026122565.2. NCBI lineage: Eukaryota > Metazoa > Chordata > Testudines > Chelidae > Emydura > Emydura macquarii. Next base: position 3,514,612 of record NW_027132983.1, on the reverse strand, counting down.
ACTCAAGATGTCAAGGGCTTGACCTTGTTGTCTGGCAGATGGGGTACATCTCCCTTTCTCTTAGAATTAGCCACTGCCAATGTGAGTGAGCAGGATTCACCACTGGATTAGACTGCTCTTCTGAAAGTTTGAGAAGCATACGGTTTTCATCCCAGAGACAATGCATGGTTCTGTCAAGGGGGATTCCCCCCCCCCCAAATATCATCAAAACATGCAACAATGAAGCAAAAAAATTCTCATCCCAAAGTCCTCATGCAGTATTCTTGGGCTTTCAGCTTTTGACATGTTTATTTCATTGAATGGTAGAGGGGGTTTTTTGGCCAGGGATAACAGAATTAAATGGAGGAAGTGAGAGGACACCTGTTGACCTGACTTGTTTTGAGCTTTAAAATTGGAAAGGAATACAATGAGTTGATCAAGCACATGCTTGTTGGGCACAAAGCAAATGCAACCAGCATGGAAAAAAGTTATAAGAACATGTTCCACTATCCTTTGCTGAAGACAATTCTATTCCAGCAAAGGAAATTTTCCCTTTTAAAATCACTAAGTTAAGCATAACTTACTTCATCATGTTAACTTGAAAACAGGAATGTCAAATTTTACTAAAATTTTCTGACAATTAAGCTCTTATATTTTAATTACATGCAGATGAATGCTACAGCTTTGGGTACTTGCTATTGCTTAACTGATTTCTGATCACTCTTTTTAAACACCCTTCAAATTATTGTGCAACACACATTGTTCTTGTATCTGAACTAGTCCTTCTTCACCCTTTTCTCACTGGATTTTGAACAAGTTCTCCTATTGCATTTGCTTGAGATAATGAGTGAACTTTCAAGTGATAATTTTCTTGCTGAGCTCAGTGTGTCTTTAAAAGCTACTGATTTAGATTTCTCTCTTTACAGAAAGACAAGAAACTGCTGCATTTTAAGAAAATGTGCTACAGCTGTATGGTGTAAACAGAACACGTTATACTTTTAAAAAAAAGTTATGCATAGAGGCTTAACAGCAAATCCATTCAATATGTGGGCTTCTGAGGATCCATGTAAGCAGGATTGTAGGGGGGTTGATGGACTGGGTATGGCACTCCTGCACCAACTGCAAAAAAACCACAGGTATCATACATTAACGTTCTCATTCTAGATTTAATTTTCAGTGATAGCTCTAATTCTTATAGCATAATTCAAAGATTCAGCTTAGGTTGCATTTTAGTTGTGTTAGAGAATTTACTAGTGATAACTCGAGAAATATTCACACTTAGAGAACTGAGCCTGGAAGCATTTTGGAGCAGACTATGTGTGTGTTCTCTGCAGCATCAAGCACATTGTTGGGACCTAAATAATTGGTCTAGGTCTTCCTCCTCTAGGCTGCAGCAGCTCATTAGGGAGTGGCATTTCAAATACCAGTAAGCAGGTCCAACACTCCATTAGTTAGAGGACAGCAGTGCACATACTTAGAGGATAGGCAAAGGTTCATGTCATGTAGGTAAGTGAAAATAAACCACTGGATCAGAAAATAAGGGACAAAGAAAAATACTCCTCAGCTGATAGAGAAACATGATATTCCGCCTGAAGCGATGTTCTTAGGTAATACTATTAACGTGTTATTTTAAAAAAAATTAAGTAACAAAACCCTACCAACTTTCCATGAGACACAAAAATATCAGCATTTTATGTTAATTTTTTCCCCATACTGGTTTTTCTCAATGCATAACATTTTCAGCAAGTGTATTTGACTTTCTTCAGCAAGACATCTCAAAAATAAGTTTCCCTTGAACAAAAAAAACCCAAACAAACAAACAAAAAGCCTTTTCAGCCTCAAATCAGACCTTTGGTTTGCCTCTACACTCTAATTCAGTCTCATTTGAGTTTATGACTGTTGTAGCGGAGTGCTTTTCAAATTAATTTAAGCTCACATGGGTTTTTTTCCCCTCTCCATTCCCCAGTCAGCAGGAAATTTTTGGGGTGGTGTTATGTAAAGTTACGTCAACATGGACGTTATGTTTTAGCTGAAGGAGTTGAGATTCATAGCCATTCTGATGTCTTCCAGAAACAGCTTCCACCTTAATGGGGTAGTTGCTGAGTAAGCTGTGTTCAGCACTCAGACTCATCCTTGATATTAACAATTTAATTGTTCCAGGGAAACACAGCTGTTATGAGATATAATGATCTGAGAGCAGGACATTATCTTTCAGGTTATCTTGTTTTATTCTCCTCATGCTATGATCATCATATAATTCCTTCTATTAGTTTCCTCAAGTCCCAGCTTGTGCTGAATGTTGCTGCCCATTTTCTATTATGTACAAAGCAGCATAACCATAGCATCTCAGTCTCCACTCCATTGGAAGGACGTGTATTTTACAATCCAGTTCAAGGCTGCCTTCCTTGTTTTCAAGACCTTTTTGGACTCTAATTCTAGTTTCCAACCTTCTCTTTCTCTAATACTCATTGTTCCCTCTGCTTAAGCACTGGCCTCCTCTCTTGACTTCATCACGAATGGTACAGAGGAGTCTGCTTTTTGCTGATTCTGTCATCTGAAACATCTTTTCTGTAGTGCTCTGCCTGATAAATTTTGAGTTCCAGCACAAGTCATCTCTTCTCCCCTTTGTCTATGCTTCCTAATGTTTTTGTCTCTGCTGTTTTTAATTATTTTATTTACTGAGCATGCTGAATTAACAATATTGTACTTTGAAAGAGCTACTAAGTATGCTGGTTTTCCATGCTGCGTAGGATAGGAAAATATATCCATATTAAAAGTGTCTTTGCATCTAGTTGGAAGGTCTACAGATATTTTATAGGGCGTTTTCAGCCTAATTGTAGTTTGCAAGTTCAGCAACCCTCCTCTGCCAGTGACTGACAAGTTTAGTTCTGTCCCCTGAACTACCAGCAAGCTGAAGCTCCATTTGTAAGCCATCTGTGAACCTTCTTTCATAGAAAAATTGTAACTTTCCATTTCTAAGTCATCCCAACAGTGGTAACTGCCAAAAGACGTACATAGTACATTGAGTTATAGCCCTGGTTAACACTACAGAGTTAGGTAGACGCAAGACAGCTTCCATTGACTTAACTATGTACGTTTCTACAGTAAAATTTCACTCCCACCGATGTAACTCACCTGCTAAGCCAATTTAATAACTCCACTTCCATGAGAGGCATTGAGTTAATGTCAGTGTAGTTAGGTCAATGCAGCGTCAGTGTAGACACTGCACTGTTTACATCAACTGTCGATGGCTTTCAGAAGATGTCCCACAATGCCCCACACTGACAGTTCAATCAGTGCAAGCACTCCTAGTGAGGACGCGCACTGTTGACACAAGAAGCAAAGTGTAGACACAAACAAGCGATGTACTTACTGTGGCGGCTGTATGCCCCTGTAAGTTAGGTTGACTTCATTTTATAGTGTGGACATGCTCTTAGAATGGATTCAAATGGTACATTTTTCATTTTATGTTACTTAAAAAAAAATCCCATCTGAAAAAATACATCATCTCTGTGAAGTATTAGTGTTAGTCTAATGGAGGCCAAGCATGTTAAGTAAGAGGGTGCCTGGGCAAACAGTTATTAGTGCTTAGTGCTTATATATATATATATATATATATATATATATATATATATATATATATATAAGCACTATCAGTCTAACACAGATCTGTTACAAATGCATTTGTCTTCCTAGTGACCTTAGTGTTAGAAAGAAGTGTAAGAAAACATTCATTTTTTCTTTTTCAATTGTGCTTTGCCCTCCTTGCGATGGCCTTACCTGCCATTGTCTCATGGTAGGCTGGAGGTCCTGAAGGCTGCGCTGGATAAGGTGGAGGATACTGGGTTGGGTAGGCTGCTGCTGGCATCCCATGTTGTGGCTGAACTGGTACAGGATGATATCCTTGATATGGCACTGCTGAGTAACCAGGTGGTATCCCTGGCTGCTGGGGATATGGCGCATGGACCACTGTGGTGGCAGTTGTAGTAGTCACAACAGCTATAAACATACAAAAGTAAGATGCATTTACTACTGTCACTTTAAGCAGACATCCAACAGAAGTAATGAGGATATGGAATATTCTGAATATTCTTTCAGATTCCCAAAAGGGAAATCACTGTTTGATGTGTCTTTGTAATTCACAGCAGGTAGAAACTCTAGCTCAGAGTTCTCCAAAATATTCAGAGACGTGTACCACCGGTCCTTGCATTTAAGTCCATGTTTAAACTTCCATTGGCCTCCATAGGAGTAGGGCCTTCATATGCCTGGATAATGGTTAATTTACCTTGTCCTTTTACTCCTCAAAGAAAGGAACTTGAAAAAATATTCATTGACTCGTCAGAAACTGACAAAGTGGGTTGCAGCCCACGAAAGCTTATGCCGGCAGAAATTTGTTAGTCTTAAAGGTGCTACAGGACTCTCGTTTTTTCAGAAACTGAGTTAATCTGTGAAGTTAAGTTACTCACAATCCACAGTAAGATGCAGAATACCATCATCTGCCTTTAAGGCAGAGAAGTTAAAGAAGTTAACTAGATGCTTGTTAGGCAGATAGTTTTTAATTCTGTGTTTGAGCATTGTTTTCCATAGGTTCCTATTATATTTCATCAGGCTCTTATTAGATTTTAAGAAATGATAGTGTTTCTTCAATGCATGCTGGCACATAATCCTATGAGATTTGTAAGCAAAGTACATGGATCATGTTTGTTACTAAACCTCCCTTGATGCTTACTGGCATAAGTTAACACTAACACATTTGATCCTTGTTAGACAATTCTGTTACTCAGAATATTAGCTGAACAGCCACTTATTTTCATAGCTTTTGTTACCTGGTATGTTGATTACTCCATTAATTGTCTCCCAATTTCTCTTAAAGAATGGTACTTAATTCTCTACTGTGCCACTTAACATAGGCATTGTAGTTTTACCATGTACTTCATAAACACTGAGGGGTGGGGGGGTGTTAACAGGCCACACACTAAAACATAGCAAGGCATGCAGCCGTACTGGGCAAGGGAGGCCCTGCCCTTCAGCAGGTGTAGGGCATGCTCCAGGTGGAGGGACAGTTAAGAGGGCACTGGTAGCTCCTGGGCAGCAGGGAAGGAGTTACAGGCTGTAGCAGGAGTTGTGGGGAGAGTGACCACAGTAAAGCCACTGTGGAAACAGTGATGCCTACCCCTCTTTTTCCTGAGTTGGGAAACCAATAGAGTACCTGAAGGAGGAGATGTTGTCTCCTGGCAGAACTATGTTGATACTGCAAAGACTGTGACCACACTCCAAACAGAGGAGCCACAGTCTGGTAGGAAGTGAACATGGGGGACTGTAACTTTGGGTGGAACAAAGGGTGATCCAGACACTGCAGCATCCCTTTACAGCCCTGGATCGGGACTCAGTAGAGTGGGAGGGTCTGGGTCCCCGTCTTCTGCTCCCCTTACCCATTGTCATGACAGAATCTTAAAGGTGATAAGAAGGGATGCACAGGAGGGAGAGGCCTACTATATAGGACCTGACAGAGCCCTCTCTAGAATGATCAGAGGAAAGAGAACTGTGGAGTCACTGCCTGACCACTAGGCCAGGTTGCTATAGGACTGGCCCATTACACACATTCCTCTTTATAGCCAACAGTTAAATGGTTTGTTTTTTAATTTGATTAACTACAACAATTTTGTTTCCCTCCCTCTCTGCTCCAGAATCATGGATACTGCTCATGATCTCTATAAGCATGGGATATGGTTCACACTACCTGTTTTTAGTCCACTTTATCCTTATATTTAGCAAAGATTCAAGTTTTTGGTAAGCAGCACTGTAGCTGGACTGGAATCAGGTAACAGTTAAAAGATTTTAAAGTTATCTTACTAATGTAGTCAAAACTAAATATAAAATACATTTCTAAATTAAAATGTTCCTTTGTCTAATTGGTCAACAATAGAATACTAGCGCTTTGACATATGTTTAAGTCACTATAGGTCCAAGCGTGGTTTTCTTTCCCCCCAATATATAAAATAGCTATATTTAAAATTGCACAGATTTTTCTATATAAATACAGATGACATTACAAACATTCTTTTGACTTCATGTCATTCTAGTTTGCAAAGGTTTAGATTCTAGAAAATTATTGAAATAATTCACATTTCAAACTGGACTCTAGTGGTATGTCTAGAGTAGAAAACTAGGAGTTAAGACTTATAAAGTAGTACAGTATGCTTTGTATCATTGTAGTCAACACAACACAGCTTGCCCATTTACAAAGATTTCCTGTTTTAATTGACATAATATGGCTAGCTCAGGAAATGGTTTAGATATTCTGTTCCTCAGTGATAATCCAGAAGGCTGGATCACCAAGATTCTTGTTTTAATGTAGCATGATATGGAGAAGAAAAAGGTTCACATTCTCTGAGTATTTGTTTCATCTCCTAGCACTAATGACCTTTCAGTAATTGCAACCACAGTTATCGTGGCACTGTTTGGACCATTGTATATTTCCCATGGTCCCTCTCTTTTGAAGACTGCCATAGGGAGGAATTTTTAAAGGAATCAATTATTCCAACTTTTGCTCATTAACACAAAATAATCATGTGAAAAAAGAGAAGAGAACTATGTCCAGAAAATATTTAGAGATTCCTATAACTACATCAGAGTTTGAAGTGCCTAAAAATTCTTACCTTTGGTATTCTGCAGGATGCTGGTGGGCTGTTGTGCTAGTTTGACAATGATGCTACTTACTAAAAACAAAAACTTCACTGAAAAGAGATAAAGTTAACAAAATGTAAACAAAGATACTCACGCCTTTGCCTCCGACACATTTTATATAAGCAGCAGCAAGAACAGGTGAAGCACAGAATGATAGTGACAACGAACACCACGAAGATGGTGACCCCTATAGCAACAAAGGTCCCAAAACTGAAAAAGAAAACAAGAGATACTTGAAAGTCACACCGGTTTTCTGTGCAGCTTCATTACCAGACACCTACAGTAACATTCTTCAGCAGCTACGCAAAAATGTTTAAGAGTTCTGTGTGTCATTCCAGTTCTATTTTAATACAATTTATTGTTCATTACCACATATTTGAACAGTAAACAGATGTTTAGGGGCCCAGTCCTGAGTGAACTCTTATCTACTGAAAAAACAGCAAGCAGGAAGCTGCTTAGCATCTTCCAGGAAGCATTACATTTTTTGCATGATTGAGCCCTAACATAGCTAGTTTAATCTTTTCTATCATGATGTTGTTGTGTGTGTATATGTATTTTCAAGACTACAGATATAAAGCTTCAAACTCATTTTAATCACATTTTAAGTTCTCTTAACTGATCTTATTGAGGTAGGTATACCAAAAACAACAAAAATCAAGTTTGCATTTTTGGACAGTGGTTCTCAACCTTTCAGAAGCCCAAGACCACTTTTCTCATTAATACAATTATGGAACCCCCATTAAACATGGAATGCCTGAATCAATTAGAATCCAGGGGTTCTCTGTTTTTGCCAAGCGTTCTCCTGCTCCAGAGTCTTCAGACTTCTTGGTGATTGCGGACAATGGTCTTAGAACCAGTCTTTTGCAGGACTTGCCAGATCTGGATTTTGTGCAGTTTGGATGCAACCAGAAGTGTTTACACTATCGGATGACTGTCTAGTAATTTGCATTAGAGGAGATAGTCTTAGTGCAGTTTCTGAGAGACAGGAACACTCATCACAGATAGCATCCTTGTTGGCAGTCTCAGTACAGGCAAGCCAAGGATTGCATTGGCATTAATTTTCATTTATTTTATTTTATCCCCCGCCCCTCCGGTAGTTCCAAACCAGGGAGACTGTACATGGTGTTAGGGGCTCAACTTTTTTTTAAGTACCCTTGATTACTTAAGCTTTCAGTCTAGAGAGTTAGATTCTTAGTGGAAGTCTTCCATTTTCTGCAGACCCTGTTCAGATTGCTATGCCAGTTCCTATAGCTTTTCTGAAAGACTGTTTAGAAGCCCAACTTATAGCTGACTTCCTAGGTCTTCTTTACTGATACATAAATCACAATGCTTGGGTTGTTCAACAAAGGCCTTTATGCTTTAATTACAAGTTGCTCAAGTGTATGCATTTAGCTGATCTGCTGTTCTTTTCTGTTTGAAATCTAGGGAAGCGCTTCTTCCATTCAGGCCATTTTGTGGGTTTAGACTGAAAATACTGTGGACAGTTAATTCATTTTGAACTAGCATAAATAATAAATATAAATGCCAGAGTTAAGTTCTGACACAATGTCATCTAACAATGGTAAAAAAAATAGCAACAGGAAATTACTTTCTTTTAAACAATGAACTTAATAAGGAACGTGGGATGACGTTTAGAATTATTCAGTCTCTGCTTCACTGCTGCGCTTCTGCCTAAAGGATTTCCTAGCCTTTTTCCTGTTTTGTTTGCTATCACAGTTTCAAATCAAATGTATGCATACCTACCACCTAGAACCATTTTCACATTGGCAACTGAATAGCTGTCAGATGGAAATTAGTTTTCACTACTGACAACCCGAGCAATTGGAATGGCTGACCTTAACTTGAGAGACTCTTTGCTCCTATTACCAATTCCTGAGGTCTCCTGTCTCAATTTTCCAGTGGCCTAATAGGCTGGCAGCCAATAGACACTAGTGAAATTAGAAGCAAAAGGCTCTGTATGTTATTTATTAAGTGAATAGGCAGTGCAAATTAAGACTGGCCACACAGTCCCATTACAAGGTAATTTAAGTACATACTAAAAGGAACAATGGGGAAAGAAGTCAAGTGCACAGAAGATTCATAAGAACAATAATTCTGATTGTGCACAGGCAGAAAGTCACAAATCTCATCACGAAGAGATAAGTATTTCACATGTGGTCTTGCTACATGTTTTATGGGTTTTTTAGAAACTAATCTATTTTAAAATAAAAACATTTATTTTACAGATTGACTTCATGGAGGAAATTGCATCCTGCTGTCTCGTTGTCCTCTTTGCTTATATACCTACCTGTTACCTACCACCCCACTCTGCAAACCTATATGGGGTGTCATTGAACAATTTCAACCCATGCTCAATAGGGACCACATTGTGAAAAAAATCTTTCCTGAACTCCCTCCACTGGCCTTTGAACACTGCCCCAATCTTGCCACCCTCATCATCAGAAGCAAGCTCCCCACAGGCCAGGGCCCACCAAATCAAAGTGACTTAAGACCCTGCCAGAACAACAGATGCAAAACCTGCAGACATCTCTCCACTGCTATGATGATCAATACCTCACACAATATACCTATCACGATCCATGGGTCACACAAATGCCTATCATAACATGTGGTGTACCTTATAAAGTACACTAAATTCCCCAGTAACAACTATGACGAGGATACAATACAATCACTACACTCTCAAATGAACTCACACAGAAAAATGATAGACAACACCATCACATCACCTGCAGGCAAACACATTTCACAAACTAATCACTGTGTGACCTGTCAGTCCTCATCCTCAACGGAAACCTGCACAATACCTTAAAGTCAAGCTTGGGAGCTTAAATTCATAACTTTACTAGACACTAAAAATCATGGACACAGACACTGGATTTATGATTCATTACAACTATCTGTAACCCATTAGCCCTCCTTTCTCCTATGACTGCAGAGGTGTTAGCTGCCTATGTCACCTTAAAAAGTGTCTTGAAATATGTGTTACCTCCTTATGCTAAACAGTCTGTTCCGCCTTATTTTTAGCTGTGACACTGTGTAGCTTTCCAAGACCTGAAAAGCTCTGCATAATCTTGAATGCTTGTCTGCTTCACCAACAGAAGTTGATCTAATAAGCTATTACCTCACCAATCTTGTCTCCCTATAGTTCCCAAAAAGCAGAGATATTAGCTAGCATGCAGCAACACTATGTTCCCATCTCACAATATAAACATGTCCTTACATAGATTATCTTGTGGTGCTCATACATTCAAGCTTTTCCAACATTGCTGAGAGATATATCTTTTTAGCGCCCTCTCAACCAAAAATGCAGAGATACCAGCCTGAATGTTAGTGCTAGATATGCTGTACCATGGTGACTGACTCTGATAAAGAATGATGTGGATGTTTTTCCTCTGCATATAAATTGCTCCAACATGCCCTACACTGCAAAATAAATAGCATATATACGTTACATATGAAGTCTGTTTAAGGTCAACATATAGAACTTATGCCAACTTTCTCATACAGTTTAAAGCTGGAGTGTGACTCATCTGCCAGTCATGCATGTTTGTCATTTCAATAACAAAAGCAACTGATATTTACTCACATTAGAGATTTTAAATTCATTGTGGGAATCCTGTGTTTCTCACCCACTCCCTTCTCTATTCTTCATGTGCACCCCATATACTCTCTCCAGTAGGTAAGGCACTAGAATGGGAGTCAGGAGACCCAAGGCCCTGCCACCAACCTGGTACATGACATTGGCAAGTAAGTTCATCTCTCTGCCTCTTTCCCCACGCATAAAGCTGGGTTCATACTTAATTCCCATTATAAAGCACTCTGATATCTACTGGTGGCAAGTGCTAACTATTATTACTATTCTGGAATTCCTGCAGGGAAGTTTAGGATTTCTGCTACTCTGCCACACCATACTTACCAAGCTGCACTGCAGGAACAGCAACAGAGTGGAAATGACGGATGTTCTTGATGAACCCTCCTATAAAATGTTCTCATTAAAGGAGCAACAAACACAAAACAGCACAAACGACAATTTACTGATGCGGGAAATGATTTGCAAGGTGGCAAAGGAAGAGAAGGGTCTGAGAAGGGAAGCTAGCATTTTTATACATCTATTGCCCATCAACCTGTGTGAACTTCAGCAGGGGTGCATTGTGAAGGAAACCACGTAGTGCAGCAGAAGCAGCAAAGGCCTAACCCTGAGGAATAGGAGAAAGTCAGAGGAATGGGAAGATAGACAAACATCAATAGCACTAGCCCAGTGGCAATGCTCTGGAGTTCAAGTACAAATTTGATCCCTCACTATGCCAGGATATGAGAAGACCATTATAGTGGCAGCACACTTGGCTCCTGAAGGTAGCACATGCCCCATTGCCCTCTACTACTGAGCATTTCTAACTGAAAGGACAGAAGCAAATTCCAAAAGGAACCATATTTTCCCCTTTTCTCCAGGCTCCATAAAATACTCTGTATCTTCCTACTGTTGTCTGCTTGCATCTCACTGAAAAATAAAGTGACTGTTGCATGCTACAGTTTTAGGTGTGGCACTTCAAGAGCTAATGAAGCCAAACACGTATATTTAACTGTGAACTAATTACTGATAATTACATACTTCACAATACTGCACTATTTTTGCATATGAAGACAGACAATATGATTCAGTTGTGTACTTGGAAATATGGTAAGCTTTTAATTTTGGTCTCGATAAATTGTGCAACAGTTCAGGGTACAAAAGGGATGGGTACAGGAAATTGCATTTCTGAGGAAAAAAATCTGTTATTTTTATTTCCCATTTTAGAAAAAGTCCACTAACAGATTAAATGTCAGCAGTTGGGCTCATTGAACTATTGCTTTTAAACAAAAAGTATTGCATATTTTAGTGTAAGAAATCCACCTGCCTAAATCTCTGCTATGAACATACAACCCACCACAACCGTATTTTCTCCTTCAAACACCATGTCTCTAAAGAAAAACATTTTCGAGTTACTCCTACTGCTAGCTCTTTTCAGAAATCTGGCATACATTTCTTTATCATTGAACACTGGCTTGGATAGATTTTTAACATTCATCTTTCTGTCTCTTACCAGGGACCCCTGAACATCTCTTTAGTTTCTTTTTTCAAATAATTCATGCCCCACTTTTTGCTAAGCTTTCAGAGTAATTAATGATTCAAATCCCCAGAGTTCTGGTTGCCTTCCTGTACTATTTTTCTACTAATTTAGTAGTAAGAACTGAAGCACAGCCTGGCCATCTTAATCCAATGCTAGAATTGTTTTTCTGTTACTTGTGTTCAGTCTATTACAAACTCCTAACTCACACTGGTGCTCTCCATGCACTCACCTTTAACCTCAAATAGCTAATAGTATGTATGCAGCATTACTGCAGAAGCTGATTTTTTAAAATCCATCCTTGGAACCACCTAAGGTCATGTTCTTGTTTTTTCTTTTAAACCAGTGGCTCTCAATCTTTCCAGACTATTGTATCCCTTTCAGTAGTCTGATAGGTCTTGCATATCTCCAAGTTTTACCTCACTTAAAACTACTTGCTTATGAAATTAGACATACAGATACAAAAGTGTCACAGCACACTATTACTGAAAAATTGCTTACTTTCTCATTTTTACCATACGATTATAAAACAATTACAATATAAATACTGTACTTCCATTTCAGTATATAGAGCTGTATAAACAAGTCGTATGAAATTTTAGTGTACACTGACTTCACTGGTGCTTTTTATGTAGCCTGTAGTAAAATTAGGCAAATACCTAAATGAGAATGTACCCCCGGAAGACCCCTGGGGATATACAGGTATCTGGACCCCTGGCTGAGAACCACTGTTTTAACCTATCAAATTTATGGCCTTCCAGACCCCTGGCACAACAGTTGACAGAAACCGCTTTTAAGAATGGTTTTCTATAAGACAGAAAAAGGCATAGATTTGGCTCAGAAATACTAAGACCTGGATTTACCATTCCCCAGAATCTTTAGTTAATTAAATATATTTTGTGTTCAATTAACAGCAAAAAATTACTACCTGTAGTGCCCAGCTATTCCTAATGTCATCAGAATGGGTGTCCAAAGCCAAAATATTTCAGAGATCCTTTATTGGAGTATCGGTTGCTTTGTCAGAAGAGGTTTTTAGTTTTAACACATCTTAACTTAAAAAAAGTCTCACCAACTGCAGGGCTTACATGCACTTAAAAAAATAAGAGCGCGCGCACTGCTTTCATTTGAGGATCTGAAACAATTCTTGAATATTTATAGAGCTAAGTTTCACAACTCTCCTGTGAGATGGGGAAAACCAATAAGTCATGCAACTTGTGGAGAGTCTCTCAGAAAGCATGGCCAGAGCAAGATCAGAACAGCTCTTGCATTTCCTAGGCAAATGTCTTAAAAGACCATCTTTCTTCCTCCACATTCACAAATCATTGTAACTTGTTAGCAAGTTGGCCAGTTCCAGCTTAAGGGCTGAAAGTGGAAATTGTAATTTTAAATCATTTTCCAAACGCTACTTTTTTCTTTAGGGATCAGGAATTTTTATCATTACTGTGAGCAACTTACTTGAAGAACCTGAAACTTGGGACAATTCCAACTATTGCCAAAAACTGCAAATCTCTGAGTGGATCTAGGTCAATTTAGCGTTTGGGCAAAAACCATGGGAAGCTGGTGGCATCACAATGTTTCTATCCAAAACCATATGTGGCATTTTTTGGTTGAGTTTTCATTTCAAATTTCTGAGTTAGTTTAAAACGCTAAAGATTTTAATTCACATGACCCCCCCAAAAATATAAAAGTTCTCAAGCCTCTGAAAACTGAAGCCACTGTTTTGCACAGGTCCAGTTTCTACCTCTTGAATTATAACGAGAGTCCTGTACCACTTTAAAGACTAACAAATTTAATTTCTGCAGGCAATCCTTGCTTACAGACAGCCCCCCAACCTGAAGCAAATGCTCACCAGCAACCGTACACCATACAACAAGAATACTAACCCAGGAACCTATCATTGCGACAAACCCTGTTGCCAGCTCTTCCCACACATCAACTCTAGTGACACCATCACAGGTCCTAGCCACATCAGCCACACCATATGGAGCTCATTCACCTGCACATCTACTAATGTAATATATGCCATCATGTGCCAGCAATGCCCCTCTGCCATGTACATTGGCCAAACCGGACTGTCACTAGGCAAAAGAATAAATGGACACAAATCAGACATAAAAAACGGCAACATCCATAAACCAGTCCGAGAGCACTTCAGTCTCCCAGGACGCTCTGTAAATGACTTGAAAGTTACCATACTTCTACAAAAAACTTCAAAAACAGACTTCAGCAAGAAACTGCAGAGCTGGAACTTACATACAAACTTGACACAATCAAACTGGGTCTAAATAGGGACTTGGAATGGTTCTCTCATTACAAGAAGTAACTGTCACTGTTCACACATTCTCACCTTCTAATCAATGGTTGTGAATAGGCCTCATCTACTCTAACTGAATGGACTTTGCTTATTATCTACCTTCCCCATTATTGTTCCTTACCCTTGGATATGTATATATATACACACACCTCCTATCTGACTTCTGTTCCTTACATCTGACGAAGTGGGTTGCAGCCCACAAAAGCTTATGCCTACAGAAATTAAATTTGTTAGTCTTTAAAGTGCTACAGGACTGTCTTTTTTGCTGTATACAGACTAATATGGCTACCCCTCAGGAACTCTTGAATTATGATAGTGGCAGGTGGGAGGAGAAGGGGAAATCAAAGAGAAGTTTCCATTAAATAGTATTTCAATAATCCATAGTTTCTTTGACCTGCTTTATGAGGAGAAAAGCCAAATGCGAATGTTTTTATCTTACCTAAGGCTATTTCCACTGCAAGGTTAGCCCAGAAAAAACTTAGCTTCTATGAGTTCTCCAAACAAAAACTTCTAACTCAGAACTCCAGGGTGGCCAGTACTTAAGAACGTGGTAAGTTAAAACACTAACTTATGGTCTCTTGCAACACATGCTCAATGATAAAAATAAACCCCATATTGTTAGGAACAGCTTGAACTCATACATTGCCATTTCCTTCTCTTCAGAAAAGAAACAAATGCTCACTTTGCGAGTAAGGAAAAGTAAGAAAAAGCAGAACACAAACCAACAGTCATTTTTACTGAGGCAATGGGAGAATTTGATCAGTAGCACCAAGTAAAGAAAAATAAATATTAAATGCTACTGTATCCTGTGGGGCTCTCCCGGCTAATATTATACATATGGCAAGTTTAAACTAAAGTTATAGTTTATATTTAATATTAAGGTACAGATTTTTTTTATTCAAAATGTGTTTAGGAATTTACTTAAAAGGACAAATTACGAATGAGAGCCTATTACACCAATCTCAATACTGAAAATGAGCACGTTTAAAAAAAAAAAAAAAGAGTCAAAACTGTTAGGTATTTTAAAAGGTACGAGTAGTGTTACTTAGATAGAAGGGAACAAAGAGGATATGGGGAATTACAGACCAGTCATCCTAACTTCAATACATGGAAAAATACTGGAACAAATTATTAGACAATCAATTTATAATCACTTACAGGATAATAGAGTTATAAGGAATGGCCAGCATGGATTTGTCAAGAACAAATCATACCAAACCAACCTAATTACCTCCTTTGACATGGTTACTGGCCTAGTGGATAGGGGAAAACAGTAGACATGATATAGCTTGATTTTAGTAAGACTTGACAATGTCACATGACATTCTCATAAGCAAATTAGAGAAATATGGTCTATGACATTACTATAAGGAAGGTGCACAATTGGTTGAGAGGCCATACTCAGAGTAATTATCAATGGTTCACTGTCAAACTTGGAGTGCATAGCTAGTGGGGGCCTGCTGGGGTCAATCCTGGGTAAGGTATTATTCATTATTTTAATTACTGACTTGGAGAATATGCTTATAAAATTTGCAGATGGTACCAAGCAGAGAAGGGTTGCAAGCACTTGGTTTTAATTCTGTCCTCCAATCTTGACAAATTGGAAAACTGGTCTGAAATCAACAAGAAATTCAATAAAGACAAGTGCAAAGTACTTGAATTAGGGAGGGAAAAAAAAAATCAAATGCTTGACTACAACATGGAGAATTAACTGGCTAGGCAGTAGTACCACTGAAAAGGATCTAGAGGTTATAGTGGATCATAAATTGAATAAGAGTCAACAATGTAATGTACTTGTGAAAAAGGCTAATAGAATTCTGAGATGTTGTGACAAAGTGGAGATATTCTTAATGTTTTCTCAGAATACTGTGCATGTGTCTCATTTTCCCCTACATGTTACTCATATATATCAGTGATGGGACTAGGGTGTGTGATCATTGCAGAGACCACTAGAGGGCAGGTGGACTTCCTCTAGCTACATGTACAAAGACAATGGCCAGGACCTCTCTTCCTTTAAGCCCCATCAGCTACAACAGGTTGCAGCAGGCAGAAACAAGGAGAGGTGACCACCTTGCCCAGGAAAGAGACAAAACACTAGGGAAGGGCTCTGGGACTTTTGCAGATGGTCATTGCTGTAACTATCTAATTGATCTGCTTACAAAGTCTATTCTGTGTTCCTGAGAACTAATAAACCCTTCTGATTTCCATGCTGGCGGTGAATTGCTTCTGACTGCAAGGCAGGGTGCATGGCCTTGGGGCATGTAAGAGCTTCCCAGGCATCCCATCCAGATGAACAGGAGTACTGAATGCTTTGAGGCCAGATTCAGGAGGCAGCTGCACTGGTGTGAAGGGCCCTGAGGGGTGACCCATTCCACTAGAGTCCTATCTGACTTCACCCCAAGTGGTTCCAGAGCAGTGTTCCCGAGGGACTGTCACAGATGTTGTACGTAAGACATGGGAAGTAACTGTCCTGCTCTACTTGGCACTGAGGAGGACTCAGCTGGAACACAATGTCCAATTCTGGGTGCCACGTTTTAGGAAATATGTGGCTAAACTGGAGAGCCTAGAGGAGAGCAACAAAAATGCTAGAAGGTTTAGAAAACCTGACTTATGAAGAAAGGTTAAAGAAACTGGGCATGTTTAGTCTTGAGAAAAGATGACCGGGGTGTATGTGGGGGAAGAACCTGATAATGATCTTCAGATATGTTAAAGGCTGAAATAGGCTTCTATTTTTAACTATAAGGATAGTTAAGATCTGGAATAAGCTTCAAAGGGAGGCTTTGGAATCCCCATTGGTGGTTTTTAAGAACAGGTTGGACAAACACCTGTGAGGAATGATTTACTTGTTTCTGCCTCAACACAGAATGACTTCTCAAGGTCCCTTTCAGCCCTACATCTCTATTATTCTATAGAAATGCAAGGTATTTTACAAGTTTTCCATATGGCAGATCTTCCTTTTAAGAATTCCATCAATGACTTTTCTACCTTTTTTACTGGCTTATTATAGCCCCTATTATAAAAGCCAACTGTGAATACATGTTCTTCCCCCCCATCATCATCATGCACATGCAGAGTTTATTTGCAATACTGTACACTGCAAGCTGGGCCCTTAAAAGGACAAAAGGGACAGACTGTCCATAGCTTTGCAATATTTCCTAAAGATGGTCAGGCTTTGGATTTGCCTCCTCTCCTCTGGAAGATTGACCATAGCTAGATCCCCTTGACAGAGAATGACTTGTCCCCAGCTTCCACATGTTTCATGATCTGCATGGTCCCAAAGGAGTGCAGCAGTCACAGGAATTCATAGACCAAAATACTGTCTATGGATGTAGCTGGAGCTTGATCCATTAGCGTCTTTGAAAATTAGGAACCTTAAGTTAGCATCAAAAGATGACTAGGTTCTAGTAGAGGGACTTGAACATAGGCCTGCTGCACTCTCAACAGCATGAAACACGGAGACGGTGTGTAGTGGTATTCTGAATCAGCTGGCACTTCTGCAACATCTTCATTTTCATCTTCAGATATCATGGGTGACAGTAATCCAGCCTGGAGGTGGCAAATGCATTGATTAACATGGCAAGGTTCTCCTCTGGGACAAAGGCACAAAATTTCTGAGCAAGCTGGAGGTGAAAAGGCATTTTTGGAAAAAAGATGCAAGCTAGTCATCCAAGCCAAGTGAGGAGTCACAGGACCTGAAGGCTTTGTACCACTTTGACAAATGGGGGCTGTCAACACATTCCACTGGTCATACAAAATCATGGCCAACACTTTAAAGTGCTTCTTTTTTCTGACCAATATCACTTTGGTCTTGGCTGGGTTCAGTTTAAGCCAGCTGCTCTCCACCCAACAGCTAATTTGTTATAGGTATTCTGACATTTGTAGTAATGGTTGCATCAGTTGAATTTCAAAGCCGATGAAGTCTCGCTCTCCTCCAGTGGTCTCATGGAGACATTGAAAAGAAGAGAGGATAGTCTGGTTAGAGCCTTTGGAGTAGAAGAGAAGTTACCCATCACCTCTGAGTTCTGCTGAAGAGGAATGATTGAAGCCATGCAGTGCAGGGCCATCTTCTTCTGCTATGTCATGTAGGTTTTTCATAGTACCTTGCAGTCATACTGCATCAAAAGCTTAAGTGATCCAGTAGTATGAGCACGGAGATATTACCCTTGTCCATGGCAATAACAACGTAGTCTTTTAGTGCTAGTAGAGCAGTCTTTTAGTGCCTTGGTCTGAAACTTAAGTGTGAGGCATCCAGGATGTTGGCTGATGTCACATATTCTTGGAGCTTGGTGGTTTCTACTTCCTCAATTATTTTTCCATGGAACACAAAGTTGGAGATGCAACAGTAACTGAAAACTTAAGAATTTAATGTGCATAAGTGAATCCCAACAGTGCATAAGTGAATTACCAACCCAACAGAAGAGGCTATAGTTGCTAAAAACAGAAAGAGCAAAAGAAAATAAGTGTGGATATAATTTTTGTCCAGTCTCTCAAGATTATACCTTGAACATTGTGTACAAATGGATTCAGAATTAACAGACCAATTAATATGGTCTCAATACCCATTACGACACTGAAGAACTGAAGCGATTTAGACCAGTTTTGGGATACAGCAATATAATTTTGGACTGCTTGCAACCAAGGATCTTTCAGATGGAGCAGATTTTGCAGTTTTAGAGTAATGTACTTCCCAGTCGTTAAATACTGTTTTGGGGGCAAGAAGATTCAAAATTGAAGAGAGGTATACTTTTCCAGGTACCACATACAAATTTTACTCTTGTATTAAAAAAAAAAAACAAAAACAAAAAAAAAAAAAAAAAAAAAAAAAACCAACTGGCCATCTTCAGGTTTAATTCATTTGCTGTAATTTTCAAGCTCCCCCAATTTTTCACTGCAGTTTAGAAAAGTGTTTATCAAGATTCATCATTACAGCAGCAAGAAACAGCTGGAAAAACAAGTGGGAGATATGACACACAACCCTCAGCTTCTTTTAAGTAAGTGCTCCAATCAAAGTGTCCTTGGGAATTGCACTAAAGAATCAGTACGGGAAGAAAGATTAAGGCGTGTATATCTGAGTAATTTTTAAATCATGCTACAACATGAAATACAGTAGAACACATTGTTCTATCTTGGAGTGATTGCTCATATCCATTCCAATATAGGTGAGTGCGTGCCCCGTGCACTAGTTCCCGGAACTTTTTTCCCCTTAGCAAGCCCCGTAGGGTTGACTCAGGCGCCCTCTGGAGTACCGCGCTCATGCCGCGGTACATAGGGCGCCGCCGACCCCGCGGGCCCTCAGTTCCTTCTTTCCACCTGTGATGGTTGCTGGAACATCTCTGCCTCTTGCTTCAGCACGTAGCATCCCCTTTGCGCATAGACTGTTGTTTAAGTAGACTGTTATCATTAAGTATATGTTTTAGTAGTGTTAAGCAATTAATTAGTTAGAATACTGAGATAGTAGCCATCAGGGGGTTCCGGTTGGGCCATGCCTGGCTCAACCGGCTTCAAAGCCTGCACCGCGTGTGTGAAAGCTTTCCCCATGAGTGACCCTTCATGACCTCTGCCTCGGAGAACAGCACAGAAGAGATAAGTGCAGGATTTGTAAGGCCTTCAAGCCCCGCACGCAAAAGGAAAAAAACGCGCGCTTGAAGGCCATCCTTATGGAGTCTGCGCTTCGGCCAGACTCTGAACCGGCACATTCCCCCATGGCACCGAGCATCTCCTCAGTGCGGAGCGCTCCATCGGCACCGACCTCGACCCTCCAGGGCCCGGCACCGAAGCGCCGGAAGGGAAAGGATGTTGCACGCCGGGACTCCCCTGCACCTCCCATCCGGCCTGAGGGGAGTCAGGAGATGCCCTAGCCACGTGCTGTGGAGATTACTTCGGCAGCGGCATCTCCGCGCAGGGCGCCTCCCCCAACTCCTCAGGTGGGGAAGCTCCCCTGCAAGGACCATCGACGCCGGAGGTGGTCACCGCGGCATGCACCCTCTTGGCCATGCCTACGCCTCCATCCCCCCCTCGGCCGAGGGACCGGCGTCTCGGGGTAAACCCGCGCTGGGTGGCCCTGGTGGGTGGCAGAGACAGGAGTCGAAGTTCCCCCCCAGACGGTCATGGAGGGTAGAGTGTGTGGGCTCCCCTCCCAGTTCTGATACCGAGTTGTCGAGCTCCTCGACACCGCAGGCAGTTGAGAAGTTCACGCATGAGGCGACGCAGCTCCAGTTCTGCCTCGCGCAGGGGTCGCAGCTCCAGCTCTCACTCCTCAGTAGCAAGTCCTGCTTGGCGCCAATTGACATCCCCGGCATGCACCCCGACAAGCACATGGCACTGGTCTCGATCCCCGGCACGCAGCCCAGCGCGGATCCCGGGGCCCGCTGAGACCAGTCGTCGATCACCAGCACCGTCGGCCTTGCCGCAGACACAGCAGCCCTTGGCACCGGCGGCTGCGGCACTTCGCAGCTGGTCATGCTCCATGCAGTCAGCTTCACGGTGGCACCAGCAGCACTGCTCCCAGTCCCGAGGTGGGAAGTGTCGCCGCAAAACGTCGAGGCAGAGGAGGCGGTCATCCAGCTCCTCCAGTAGCTCGTCCCCCCGACGGCACCATAGACGTCAGCACCGGCGGTCGTCGTTGTCATCTTCTCACAGCCGCTCTCCTGTCAGGAGCAGTAAGCGGAGGTCCAGCGGCTCTGGATCCCGGACCCACCACCAGGTATTCCCGTCGGCACCAATGCCAGCTCCTTGGGGTACCCAATTGCCTTGGGGTACCCAATTGGGCCAGGCCACTACATCGGTCCACTCGTCAGTGGCCCAACCAGCACCTCCCCCCCACTGAGCCAGCCGGACAAGGGCCATCCCTCTGAGGAGGGATCAGACCCTGAGGAGGGTCCCTCCACAGGGCCCCTCCCACAGTCCTCGTCCCCGGACGATGTGGCCGCCAGGGACCATAGGGCACCGCTGCCCGGCTTCCGAGCTCATCAAGATCTGCTCAAGTGGGTGGCGAGCAACTTAAACTTGGAGCTCAAGGAGATGTCGGAGGAGGAAAACCCCCTCTTCGGGGTGTCGGGGGCGGCAGGGCTATCAAGGGTGGCCTTACCGGTACACGAGAGGGAAACAAGGAAGAAAAGTGGGTAAGCCTCCTGATAAATATAATAGAAATAGAAAATATGCTGGGAGAAAAGCTAAATTTAGATTCTATCAAACCCTCTTTGAAAAAGATAAGAAAAGGTTGGCTAGGATCATTATGGGAGAACCTGATAAAGTGACGTGTAAGATAGCAGTTAAGGAGATTGAAACCTATTATAAAGAAATTTTGGGTAGAGAAGGACATGGGAATACCAGAGGATGGCCAAAAGTAAAAGAAGTGGTAGATAATGAAATTTTAAATTGGCCTTTATCAATTGATGAAATTAGAAAAGCCTTAAGAGAGATTGATAATAGTAATGCTCCTGGACCAGATGGAATTAAGGTTAAGGATTTATGGGATATTTATAATTTAGACAGTAGGATTTTAGTAAGGATTTTTAATATTTGGTTTTTAAATAGACAGATTCCAGAGTGTTTTAAAGGCAATCGTACGATCCTAATTCCCAAAGTCAAGGATCCACAAGAGTTGAAGAAAATATCATCTTGGAGGCCATTGACTATTGGTTCGATTTGGATTAGGTTGTATACAAAAATTTTAGCTAAAAGATTATCAAGTGCTGTTAAATTATGCCCCAGACAAAAAGGTTTTATCGCAGCCTCTGGCTGTGAGGAAAATATATCGATTTTAGAAAAGTTAATTAAAGGGGCCAAGAAAAATAAAGACGAAATAGCTGTTGTTTTTATTGATCTTGCTAAGGCATTTGATTCGGTTGGCCATGGTCACACATTTTAAAGGGGTTAAAGAGATTTGGGATATCAGAGAGTTTTATTGATATTGTAAAGGATTTGTATACAGATTGCTACACTGAAATTAGTGTTGGTGAGGATAAGACAGAACCTATTTTAATTAAGAGTGGAGTTAAGCAAGGTGACCCGCTCTCCCCTATTTTATTTAATATAGCCATGGACCCTCTTTTATATAAACTGGAAGATGAAGGAGATGGTTTTATAGTGCAGGATAGAAAGATAACTTCATTGGCCTTTGCCGACGATATCGTTATATTAAGTAGGTCCTATAAGGGGATGGTTAAGAATTTAAAAATTCTTAATCAGTTTTGTAAAAATTCAAGTTTAAAAGTAAATGTTAAAAAGACAAAGGGCTTTCATATTTTCCCAAGCACGGGAACATATGTTATCAACCCAAAAGATAAATGGGTATTAGGTGATGAATTAATTGATTATATTCAACCTGGTGAGTCTGAAAGATATCTAGGTGCAAGAATAGATCCATGGGTGGGAGTGGCTAATAATTCCCCTAAGGAAAAATTAGTTGATTGGTGTGAAAGTTTATGTAAGGCTCCGTTAAAACCTGCGCAGAAATTGATAATTTTAAAAGTTTACATTTTAACAAGAGTTTTTTATGAATTACTTTTAATTGAGCCGCCACTTTATATGTTAAATGAATTAGATGTTTTAGTTAGGAACACTCTTAAAAAGATTTTACATCTCCCCCAGTGTACAACTGACAGGCTATTCTATGCTAGAACTAGAGATGGGGGTTTAGCAGTTACAAAATTTAGTACCCAAATTCCAAACATGTTAATTCGTAAATGGAGGAGACATATTGTCTCCAAAGATGATTGGATAGATTTCTCGTTTTTATATGCTGGGGAAAATTTAGTGGAGAAAATTTTAATATATAGTGCTAAAACAGCTAATCCTAAAACATGGAGAGATGAAGAGTTTTTAAAATGGAGTAATTTAAGATGTCAGGGAATTGGTATTAAATATTTTAAAAATGATTGTATTAGTAATTCGTTTTAAAATATCCTTGCTTGGCCAGGTCCTCCTCTCTGATTGCGGCATTGCAAACGAGAGCAAATGTTTTTCCCACCAGGGAAGCTCTAGCAAGAGGACGGAGGGAGAGAGAGCCTGTTCCATGCAAGTCCAACAGGTTCTGATGAACAGCAGAAAACCTTCCACTCAGGTGGTGTACCGGGTCAAGTGGAAGCGTTTTACCTGTTGGGCGCAGTCCCGGGGTATCCCACCGAGCTGCTCGCCCATACAGACGATTTTGGAGTACCTCCTCCATTTGAAGCGCCAAGGTTTAGCACTGGCCTCCCTCAGGGTACACCTGGCGGCCATCTCGGCCTTCCATCAGCTGATGGAAGGGAGATCTTTATTTTCACACCCCATGTCAGTCAGGTTCCTCAAAGGGGTGGAAAGGCTATATCCGCAAGTCCACGACCCGGTGCCTCCCTGGGACTTGAACCTGGTCCTCGCCATGCTGACAGGACCCCGCTTCGAGCCCATGGCTACATGCCCGTTGCTCATCCTCTCTTGGAAGGTAGTCTTCCTGGTGGCCATTATATCAGCTAGGAAGGTCTCCAAGATAAGAGCTTTAACCTCGGAGCCCCCCTACGCCATCTTCTATAAGGATAAGGTCCGACTGAGACCCCACCCGGCTTTCCTGCCTAAGATGGTGTCTCAGTTTCACTATAACCAGGATATCTTCCTCCCCATGTTCTTTCCTAAACTGCACAGTTCGGAGGAGGAGCGGAGATGGCACTCCCTGGATGTCAGACAAGCGCTGGCCTACTACATCGAGCGGACCAGGCCGTTCCGGAAATCGACACAGCTGTTTGTGGCAGTAGCAGACCAGATGAAGGGATCACCTGTCTCCACCCAGCACATCTCCATCTGTATCACCACCTGCATCAGGACCTGTTACAAGCGGGCGAAGGTGCCGCTTCCAGGAGCCGTGACAGCACACTCAACCAGAGCTCAGGCCTCATCGGCAGCCTTCCTGGGAGGAGTGCCCCTGCAGGACATCTGCAGAGCAGCGACCTGGTCGGTCCACACCTTCACGTCTCACTACGCCATCATGCAGCAGGTGAGAGAGGACGCGGGCTTCAGCAGAGCCGTGCTGGCGAGAGCGGCTCAATGCGGACTCCTGCCCACCTCCGAGGTATGGCTATTTAATCACCTATATTGGAATGGATATGAGCAAATCACTTGAAGATAGAAAACAGGGTTACTTACCAGTAACTGTTGTTCTCCGAGATATGTTGCTCATATCCATTCCACACCCACCCTCCGTCCCCGCTGCCAGAGTCAGCAGAAAGAAGGGACTGAGGGCCCGCAGGGTCAGTGGTGCCCTTTGTACCATGGTATGAGCGTGGTACTCCAGAGGGCACCTAAGCCGACCCTACAGGGCTTGCTAAGGGGAAAAAAGTTCCGGGAACTAGTGCACAGGGCGCGCACTCACCTATATTGGAATGGATATGAGCAACACATCTCGAAGAACAACAGTTACTGGTAAGTAACCCTGTTTTTTATTGGATTTGCCCATCTCTGGGCTGGTCTTTACTGCAAACTAACTCAGGCTGAGCATTACTCCTAATAAGAATCCAGTCCACAAACACAAAAACTTACACTCAAGTATAGTGGTGCTTTTAACTCAAGTTGACTGGCCCATTGGCAGTACAGGCTAAAGTTCAAGTTTACACAATTAGTGTGACCAAATGCACTCTTGTATTCACATCCTACACACTATCATAATAATCTTTGTATAAAATATACCTTGTAAGGTATCATTTGAAAACTAATAAGTCACTGGACAATAATATCATGGAGTAATATGTGTAGTAACATTATATGTAAATGTATAAACATAAGCTGTAATTATGACAAATGTGCTTACGAGACAAGTTTTGGGAGAGGGTTAACCTGTTCTTCCAAAGACAAAAGACAAGCTAATGCCTCTAGTCAGGTGTCAAAGTTGATTGGCAATAGCCTGTCAAGTGGCCATATTTTGACAATGAAGGGGGACAGGAACTGATCATCTGCATTTTAGGAAGCAGCAGCATGGAACCTCTTTCATCACGAGACCCTGTGTCTTGGTCCCCACAACTGGAAGGAACTTTATCTAGGAGTAAGCCTCAGGAAAATGAATTTCAAAAGATGACTGGAATATAAAAAAGTGAGGGACAGAAATACTCCAGGATCTCTTCTCACTACTTCCCCCCCTTTCACCAAAGACGACAAAAGAACCTGCCCTTTGACTTTGGGGTGGGGACTCCTGTTTTGAGATTTTGGTCAGCAACGTTGTAGGAGCATATGGTAATGATTTTACTTTGAAACGCGTCTAGCCTGTTAAGTTTTAGTTACTAAAAAGCGTTTTATTTCTCTTGTAACCTTTTCTGACTTTAATATCTTATATTTGTATTTAACTACAAAGAGACAGTGAGTAAACTTACTTAATTTATTTTTTTAAATCCAACATTGGAATAGTTTTGATTAAACTGAACTGTTGGGTTACGCCAGGTAAAATGGCCAACTGTTGCATATTGACTCCTTACAGGGCAACGGACCTCTAATATCTCAACTGCCCAGGAGAGAGCTACACAGTGAAGAATACACTTCCTTGGTGGGAAATTTGGGAATGGGAGTGTGTTGGGATCATTTTGCAGGTAGTAATCAAGGCTCCTGGAAGCTAGAGTATGGCTGGTGTGTTGCTGACAGGCTGCTGGGGTCAGAGTTGCTGGACCAGACACTGGTTATACACAGACACTCAGGGTGTGTCCTCCATACTATTACGTAAGGCTGTTTGTGAGTGGCCCAGGTTGGGAACCACAACAGCAGAGCACGGTTAAGTACCAAATGTTGCAGGGCAGGTGGTGACAACCCCTCACCTGTCTGGATTGTGACTGGCAGCTGGTAAGAGCCATTCTATCTTGTGAACCCAGGACACTTGAGTGCCACTAGTTCTTCAATGCCTTCCCCCTATCCTCTGTGCACCCAGAAAGGACAGAGACATTGTCTCACAATTCACTGGCAAACACTAGCTCAGCTTACTGCAGCACAAAGAACAATGGGATATGTCCCTGGAAGTCTTAGTGCCACAGGTGAATAAGTGCAGTGCCTATGTGGACACAGCAGCCGAAGTGTTACTTTGCAGTGAGCTGTTGTCACTCTAACAATGCTAACCTGGGAGAAGTAATAACGGTTACCTACACTACAATTAACTCTGGAGTTAGATATACCCTCTTAAATTTTATTTCACAGGTTTCAAGGTAGGCCACTGTTCTGCCAAAATGCCTTCTCTAGCTATATGTTGGATTTGTCCGTGGCTGGTAGATTCAGATAGCCTGCACATGATTTGAAGTTTGACAGAGTACAGAGTTTGTAGCAGCAACAAACAAACAAAGCAGTGAACTAACTGATACAGAGGGAGACTACGATGCAGAAAAATAGTCACATATCTTAATAGACAATATCCTTCCACCGCTTAACTGTGAGCAGCTTCCATAGCACGTTTGGAGCAATTACCTTTGACTATGTGGACTCAGAAGGAAGATATTATATACTATCCAGATTTGCTATTTCAGAACTATACACTTTGGACTTGACAACTATCTACACACATCCCTCCAACATATAGCTCACCCTCACAAGCTGCAATTGCAAAAGTGCAATTTCTCTCTCTCTCTCACACACCTCCCACACCCCCAAACTGACTGTGCAAAATAAACACAAAGTAAAACAATTGTACTAATGTATCCTATTTTAACAAACATAGCAGAAGTAAAGATGGGTAACTTTATCCAGATTTAACCACCAAAATAACAGACTTCGCTTTCATACACATAAAGAAAAGCCCTATTCATGATGCAGTTTACTACTATTTTGAGATACAAGCATTTTAAAGAAATAAGACTAACATTACAGGAAGGTGATGTTTAACATGCGCAACACAATAGGTTCTTTGACATCAAATGCAACTAACGGGGTAGAGAGGGGAATTTCTCAAAGTTTGTGGTTTTACTCAATCAGGAAGTTTGACATCAAGAGGCAGCAAGTTTGGTATAGCACCTCAACAAGTACACATTCTGTGGTAGACAAAGATTTTTCTTTTTTGTCTATAAAGAGAAATCTCAAACTAAATACATCTGTTTATATGAACGCCTTTGTGGACATAATAAATGTATCAGTCTCAGAACAGTGTCCAGGAATGCTCCCAGTGTACACACTGGTCGATCAGATAGTTAATAGAGTGCTTCTAAGCTATGGAAAAGCATGTGACATAGAAAAGGAAAAGTGTCAGTAGCCGCACTTCACATATCATTCTGCCAAGACTCTTTGTGATAGGAAGAGTGGGTTTGAGCCCAGAGAGGAACAGGCAGACATTAACTTAGATTTAAAAAGATGAGAATAACTTTAGATTTTCAGATGTTAGCAAAGGGAGCCATTTCCGAACAGTGAGATAGGGTGGTGAATTTATGCAAGTAACACTTTTTTTTTAATTTTTTAAATAAAGCTTATCAGAAATAGCTCCTTAATAGCACAGCAGGTGAATCGCAGTATACAAACAAAGTATATTCAAAGTTATGGGAAAATTTGTTCAGTGCTTTTGTCCACCATGCCAGGCTGCAGCCAGTGCTGTCAATTTAAGACTTGACTAAAGTAAGTTCATCATGTATTAAAAAGAACAAGCAATCAAGAAGTATTTCTGCAATTGGGCTGCAGTCACCTTTTTTCTGGAACTTGTATATAAAGAACAATAATTTACTGAATTATCTGAAGGAAACCAAATTTTTGGCAATGCAGGAAGGACACACTGATTTTGTGGGTAACCAGTTAGCCCGGAGCAAAAACACTGACAAATCTAGTAATGAATAAATCCAAACATAGCAACAAGAGTTTATGTAGACAAAGATATGGATAGGTGAAAATGCCAAGTGAATATACTCATTTTCCCAAGATGTAAGAAGTGCATATTTCTTTCATCCACAGAACCATTTACCAACAAATAGAAATAGAGCCCTATTTCCTAGCAATTTTATCACCAAAGTCAAAGTGCTTTACAACTCAATTTTAATGATCAATAGATATGTCAAAAGCATAACTTCCACACATGCAGGATTAACAGGACAGTTAATGGTATGGAGAAGCATAATCAATATTTATCTGAAGTTATTAAATATGACTTTTCATGTGTAGTGCATCTTAACCAGTACATGCTTTTCACATTGATAATGAACATTATGCACAGATGTCTTCTAGTACATTTCTAACCTGCAGGTGAAATAGACTGCTATCCTATCAATGTTTCTCTTACACCCATCTACTTGTATACAGTCTCTTTGTTTTCAACATCTGCACTGGTTTCTCCATAAAGCAAAAAAAGTAAAATTCAAATGACTCTAGACATTCTGCACTTAAAAGCATAGTTGCTTCCTTTATTAATGTACATACAAAAGCAAGTAACGTGGTCTGGAACATAAGCAGGAAATTCAAGTGGGCCAAGTGACCTAGACACTTAAACAAAGATGCCCCCGTCTGAGAAGAACTAATGGTAGAGAATTGTAGCTCCAGAGAATCCTTCCTGACTCATAATAGAGTGAGGTGTGGGCTAAACACAGTACTGACCATTTGTAGCTAATTGCTCCAGATCCTAGTTTTATTATTTTAATACCTATTATCTCACTGTTTCAATCATAGGTTCACATGCCCATGTATTAATTATTCCCTTTCTATAGTTATAATTTAAAGTCAACACCTGAATCAGATGGGTGGGATTTTTAAGACTAATCATTTTAATTTAAGTGATTTAGGAGAACAAATCCCACTGAAAAAAATCAAACTACTTTAGAAAATTCCATGCAACTTTAACAAAAATACAGTGCACATACCCACAAGTTAGCAACATCTACTTTTTGTGTTAGAGAATAGATTTTAAAAATTTAAGTCATTTAAGAGCCTGCTGTAAAAGCTTAGCCAAATAATAGAAGAAAAAAGTTCCAAGTCCATGCCTCTCCCAAAAGTAATCTTTTTAGTAACCTTCTGTACTGCTTAGCAAAAAACACTGAAAGTATGATTGCAACATAGCATTAAGCAATATTTGCAATTTTTGCTCACCATGCATTTAACTCCTTTACAGAAGGCTTCATTTTTTTCCCCATGTTCATTTATAAATAAGTCAAATGCACAAGCCTTCTAACAGCCATAAATAAAGCTCAAGTAGATTACCCATTATCCTGCATTAAGAGGGCACTGTCATACTTCTATGCATCCCTGCCCCTGGAAGATGAACAACATCATTTAATGACTGGAGACATCCTAGGGAAGTCTAATCTATTTTATGCTCTGCTTTGGGAGCCCTGTTTGTTACTTGTGTACCATTGCTTTATCCAATTATTTTCATTTTGAAATTAAATTATAAACAGGGCCTAAAGAAACTGAAGTCCTGACTTGATGCCTAGTACAGTCCATAATTTAAAAAACAAACAAGTTTAGCTTACCATTTAGGAGGGGCTGGGAGGCAAAAACTCTACTGGTAAAACACCAGAAGAAAAAATCGACTTTAAATAAAGTGTGACAAAAATCATTCTTAGGAAAACCAGCTATATTATCACGGCATGCCTGACAGTTCTAAGGCATGATTAATTTGAAATAAAGTGAATTTTTCTTATTGAAATTCAGATCTGAATTGTTTCTAGATATGAGCTTTCTCTTTGGTCAATAAAAGAAAATTCAAGTAGTTTAAGGGACTAAGCCCACTTTACTTTCTAGTCTCCTTGCCAGTTTTTGAAGAACTGCAATCACACTGATTTAAAACAAGTATTTCTCTCCCAGCTTTGGCTGTGTGAAAAAACCACAAAAGAGGGTGGTAACTGTGTGTTGTCAGTTTCATCATAAGATCTTCAGATATAGGCAATGCTGTCAAAAGCACAAAGTATATCAAATAAAAATAATTGTTTTAGCTGTAGTAATCTTAGGTGTCACTTTTAACGGTAAGTAAAAGATCTGTGGTTTTTTAAACATTTATAGTACCTGAAACTTAAGACATTACACTACGAGTTGTCAACTCTGTATTACAACAAAGATGACTTCCTTTTAACACTCCTGATTGCAAAATCTGTTCTTACTTGCTAGGTTTACATTATACCTTCACTTCTGATAATGAAGTCTGGATTGTTTAAAGTCTTTGTTGCTTCCTAGCTTATGAAATACACCCACTATTTATACAAGTCTCTGAAGTCAATTATTTTGCTCTTGATTCTTGAGCCTTGGAATTTTTTCCCAGAATTATATTACAACTTCTAAAGATTTCTGTTTAAAGTTAATTTTTCCTTGATGAGTTAACCTTTTATACACCAATATCAAGCCAGTTATGTATAAGAAGAATGTTACCCAATTGTAACAATCCAAGTTGTAGCATGAGTCTACTTATGAACAATACCACATTGAGTTATCGATAAGTAGCTCAACCCAGCGTGCAAGCCCACTGCAAAGCCCACCTTTCACACACAACAAAGCCCACCTTTCACACACAACTGTGTTAGTGTAAGGCAGTGGAGAGTGTAATGCACTTTGTTTTCCTGTTTATGTGGGTGAATTTTGCTGCTCTTTTGAAAGTCTTGTTTCATTACAAAAGGAAATTGAGTTGTGGTTTTGGGTGCCTAACCTGACACTTTAAAAGGGCCTAATTTGCAGGAAGTGCTGGGCATCCTGTGATGGGGCAGACCAGATCCCAGCTCAGACCAAGGCCCTGGGCCTCAGTGAAGACTGAAATGCATACCTGAGTGTTGGTATAGTTAAAATAGATGTTAGCATTTTAAGAATGTGTTTAGACTTTATGGATGCTTGTAGGATACTATGTGTATTAATCCTACTTATAATATCTTGTATCCCATGCTATAGTTATATTGAGTGTTTGCATTGTAGGCCTCACTAATCGTGTAACTCACCAAACAGGAAAAGAGGCATTAATTAAGGTAAAGAGCCTGTATTGCATAAAAGATGGCTCACTGAAGACAAATGAGGCACTGTGCAGCATCAAAGGACTGCATTCCTACTACTGCCAGGAAGGGGAGACCTATACACAAACTCATCTCATCAGCTTGGATTCTGGAGAGAGGAGGGATAAAAATCCCTGACCAGGAGAAACTGGGGTCTTTATGCTGTCTGGACTCTGAGGGGCAAAGATTCCAAAACATAAGCAAGAGATTCCCCAGGTTGCTTGGCATGGGTCAGCTCTAAAAGGTATATGGATCTGCTCATTATAAAAGCATATATTACATTTTAAAATCTAAGACTCATTTGTGTGTGTATGTTTGTAAATAACTCTTACTTCTTTTTCCTAGTTAATACACCTTTAGTTTGTTTATTACAGGAGTGGCTACAAGCTTTGTCTTTGATTTGAGATCTGAGTACAATTGACATGGGGTAAGTAACTGGTCCTTTGGGACTAAGAACCTTAATACTGTTGTGATTTTTGGTGTATGATAGGGCCCATCTATCATTAAGTCCAGTTTGCCTGGGTAGCAAGATAGACTGGAACACCCAAGAGGACTGTCTTGTGATGCCATGGCAAGGTTGTTATAGGCCTTTAGAAGTTCACACTTGTTAAAAAGGTTGGTGAAATCTAATCACAGAACATACAACCAGTTTGGGGCTTCTGCCCTGCCTTTTGACAGTTTGCCATGAAGTTGGAACTCATGGTTGAGAGCCACTCCAGACAGCATGAAACACACCCGTCCTGATAGTCAGGTCCTTTAAGAAATCTCAGATCAGGCATGATAAAATCATGAATAATTTCTGAAAATCTTGGTATATAGTTTTAATTGATGGCAGAGCACCCAGAACCTAAGTAAGGCTTCTGTTATGTTTATTAAATGAAAAATAATTTCTGGGAATTGTGGTGGCATCAGGCACCATTAAAGCCACTCAACAGGACAAGAGTTTGATAAAGATACTAAATCATTTAGACATAATTCAAGTTTTAAAATAATTATGACAGGGGAAGAGAGACTAGGAGAGTCACTAGTAATCCATTTTCCCAAGGGAGATTCACCTTCTAAGCCTTGAGGGGAAAAAACTGAGAAAAGTGGGATCAGATCAGTTAAGCTACTCTATTTCCCTAATTTACTCAATAGTCACTGATAATTCTACCTCAGTACTGTGAAAGGGGTTCTGAATTTCATAGGGTGGACCATATTTTCAGTACAGAGATGGTTTTGGACACCTTTCCTCTCCTGCCCCTTAACTTTCCTCTAGCAACTACAGCCACTTCCATGGAGAGGTGACATTAAGCAAGTTTATTTTTTGTGTCTTACTCCAATTTAGCACCTGGAAGGAGTCCACAGTTCAATTTGTCAACTCTGGTCTAAGAGTGTGCATCAAGGAATCACTCTGACTGCAAGACAAATGCCCCATAGTATTAGTGCTCATGACACTTCATTTATCAGGCACATGGATGCATTAGCCATGACTGCAAAATGGGGCACAGGAAAATCTGTTCCAAGTCACCTGTTGCATATCCCACTCTAATCTTTTAACTGATGACAGGCAGATAGCATTCCAGGGTCCATGGAAATAAAGGACTCAAGGCAGTTATGTCCCAGTTTACACCTTATTCTGATGTGTTGTGTTTATATTATCTCTGGGCGTCTTTTTTCCTTTTTATTTACTTATATTAATGAGGTTTGCCCTACATCTGCCTGCTAAGTCAGGCTCAAAGCAATGAAGAACAGAAGAGCTGGTAATAACATTTAACAAAAAGATTCCTCTTTTCTCCAAGGTTATGTTTGCCCTCTGTATGGCAGTATTGGGGTTGTGTCTTAAGATTGGTAGACAATATTTCTTTCTGTTGTATTTGGGGAATAAAAATAGTACTAAAAAAATCTGTTTGACATACAAGATTTGCCATATGAAAATAATTGGGACAGTTTTCTTGGCTACATCAGCTTCAAGTTATGGACCAATCCTGCAAATATTTACTGCAAGTTGTAACATTTACTAATAGTCTCATTGCCTTCAACTTTTAACATTTTCTTATTTCAGTGGGACTACTCAAACATTACATCCCACAGTAAATGCCTGGGCCATAAATTATCCAATGTAAGTATCGGCAAGAGTAAGTAATTATTTGAATTTCCAAATTCAAAACACTTATTCCTGACACATGTACACCCTTACTAATGAGAAATACAAACTTTTTTATATTATCTTAATAGTTGAATTATCATAGCTATGGTACATACAGATTAGAATTTCATACCCTGCATTTTTAAATTTAAGTTATTTAGAGATTATAAATATATATGATAGGACAGGAAAATAAATCCACTACACGAGTCGTACTGGCAAGCACTTGTAGTATTTACTCTGGACAGGAAACAAGTTACTATTCAAGAAATCTTATTTTCTTCTACATTAAACCTAAGCATTATGCAAGTGTTAAAATCTCCATGTCATTGTTCAAGAACCTTAAGTAACCCACTTCAAAATATTTCAATTTTCAAAGTTAAAAAATAAGTTTGATGTTTACACACTGAACTTACTTTGCTTTTGTTCAATCGATTTCAGCTGGAAGTTTTGAAATAATGGGTTAGCTAGTATGACACTACATCGTGTGATTGCTTTCTCAGTTATATAGCAAATCCACAAGCCTTATTTCATATCAAGGAAGAGGACATGTCTTCACACAGGAAGATTCAAACTTACCCCATTTTAATTTAATTAAAAGCTTCTGATCCAAAATCTTTCCCTGAAATTCTTCCTTTGCAGTCTTCAGGCTCTCTCCCCCATCACTGAGAAATGAAACTGAACTGCATTTCTTTAAATGCTTCCGGTACTAAAAGCCAGATTTTGTTCAGAGTGACATCAGCAGAAAGACACAGCATGCTTCTTTGGACACACCTCGCTCATTGCTTAGAAAAGCCTTCTTAAAGGCACAGTATCTTTCTCTTAGATATCTCTGTTTATGCACACACATCGAAGACAACAAGACCATTCCAATTTGTCCACTATTTTCTAATAATTACATCCCAGTCTGTTACCCCATGTAGCATGGATGATGTTAAAATAGTTGCAAATTCACAGACATTCACATTTAACCTACTAATCTCTCTCTCATTACACACACACACACACACACACACACACACACACACACACACACACACAATATTACACATAAATAAAAGCACCTAATGTCAAAAGCTAAGATTTAAAGCATACCATGGTGTAAATTGTAAAAGTAATTCTTGTTAAAAGATTAAGTACTCTGCTTGCAGCTCACCATGGAAAGGTCTTGAGACAGGTACTTATTGCTCAGTTAGCACCATCAAGACTGACTACAGTAACCGCACCTGGACAATGGTTAGTAGTACTGTGGGGGGATAAGAACACTCTTGTCTGAATGTATACTAGGAGAGGAGCTGACTTCTGTGGACATGACCTCTGTCTACAAAATCCATCAGTTATCAGCAAAGAGTATCAGAAATAGATATAGCTGGACCTTGTCTATCTGAAAGCATAGGCAGAAATATAGTATCCATCAAGACTTTTGTGATTGTGGAACTGACAGTTAGAGGCACTGCTGGGATATACCTTTCACAAGCAGGATTAGAGTGTTCCACCTAGTTGTGTATGGGTGTGAAAGGTTTCCTTCTCCAAAACTCTTCAGCTGTGGGAGTTTTTGCCAATTTTATACTAGAGGCTTGAGACCCAAGAATGACAATAATGGAGATGTTATCCTTTAATACTTAAAGTTGTAATAGAAAAACATGTCACTAGCAATATATGTAATTTATGTATTTTATACTAATATAATTTATTTAATATATCATTTGTAATTTATACTAACATAGAATAATACTTGTGACTAGAGAGATTACTGATGCAGGCATTTAGCTTTGGTATTTGGGGTACTGGATTCAGGAACCCCAAAAGTTTAAGATTCTATTCTTCAGAAGGAACTGGAAATCTTTAGAAAACATGCTTCAAGTTTTAGAATTTACCTAATAGTGCTCAATATATTTTGAAAAAGTAAATAACTGCACAAAATGGTGAACTGGAGTAATCTCTGTGATAGTACTAGAATATGAACAATTTTTTCTTATGCCATTACAGTAGTGACATTTATAGCTAATGATGACGTAAGACTCACATTTTGAATACTTATTCTGAGTTACTGGACACATTTCTAAGTTACCTTTAGGACTGAAATTTTTATTTCATATGAATTCTCTCTTATATTTTTCCACATATCAAAAACAAAGGTAGAGAAAAGAATTATTATTTAAGAAATTCCAGATTTTGTTTTGTTGTTGTGCACATAGCTCTGGATATAAAGAGTGGTTTTGTCTTAGAATTTAGTATGTATGCAATCCTAAATGAAAACCAATGTCTGTTATGCTTGGAGAAAAAAAATGGTTTTCAGATGAAGTAATAAAAGTTAAAAATAATTTATTGAGCATACCATTTACTTTGTTGGTTTTTTTTTTTTTTTTTTTTTTAAAAACCTTAATAAGCTAATGGGGAAAGCACAAGATTTTGTATCTTCATGCTAGGGGTTTTGGTGAACACTAAGCTTCCCTCCCACATGATTACTGCAATACTAGTACCCTCGCCATGTTCAATCACAGATACCGTTATACAACAATGATATCAAAAACATACAATTTTGAGATTTGCAGACAATTCCAGACAAATTTTCTGGAGAAGTGCTCTGAATGCTATACATTATACCAACAGAAGTATGGGGCAAAAAAAGCCATCCATGTTTATTTGTCAACTATCTGGTAGGGCACTGCTTTGTAACACAGATTGGTGGGTCCCAAAAGGAAGAGATTCATCTTGCCAAACAACATTTTTCTCTGAATTACGTGGCCACCAATCTGGACACAAGAATATGTCTTTAGAAGAAAAGTAGTGAGGGTTTTTTTTGTTGGTTTGTTTGTTTTTTGTTTTTTAAAGAGAGCTGTTACAAGTTATTAGTATTTGAAGTTCAGCATCTGTTTGTTCTATATTTTTGTATTGTCACCTAAGAAATTTCAGAAACACCTTGGGAGGGATTGGCCATTTAACTGACTTGTCAGCCTTATAACTGGACATTTGTTTCATTAGCATAGGACAAACTAATTGTGTGACAGATTGGGAGACACAAGATTAAAATGAGATTCCATTTGCTTTTAAGAGATTTTCTTAAGTACCTAGATCAGAATTTGGTTGAACCGATAGCCATACTGACTGTTTGCATTTGCAAAAAGCTATATCCAAAACTAATAGTTCACATCTCTCCTAATTTACATGATCCCTCTATAAATTAAATCTACAGAAAGAATTTTATCAGGCAAAAAAGTTGTTTCTTCAAATTTTTAAACTCTGGAATCCATTCCAATACCTTAAACCTTTTCCATGTCAGTGAAAGAGTCAGTTAAACTCGTAATGGATTGCATTAGTAAAGGATACATAAGGAAGTTCAGTCTACAAGCCAGCCACGAAAATCAAGCTCACAGAAAGCCAGATAGAACTGCAAACAACCAGGGTTCATCCCTTCACCTAGTATCTTGGAATAATTGAAGTGAGGAAAGGTCAAACACTGAACTTCGAGCCTGTGGGGATGTAGCCATTGATTTTAATGGGAGACAGATCTTGCCTTTAAGGCTTCCATGGAGGGAAAACAAAAGTACAGTCTTTTACCTTCCTTTCCCCATTTAACTTTTCAGTGTTTCTTCTGAACTTTTTATGAGCTAATTTTTTATTTCAGTTAGCTCAAGAGTCTAACTTAGAAAAGTTTGTATAGCTGATTTGTGAATATAAGAATACAAAATCAAATAGAACAGAAATCTATATACAGCTCACTCAAAGCCACAGGATGGGTGTTACTCAATTTTAACCCCAACACAAATCATAAACAGAAGAGAAAAAAAAAAAAAAAAAAAACTCTTGAATATCCTGCTAACATCTTCCATTTTATAGATTTTGAAGCAAAGCCCTATTCACTCGTTAGCTGTAAGGAATAAGGCACTTCAGTGAAATTATAGATATGCCATTTCATTTGGTCATTAACCTTACTGTTCGGTTTATTGCTGCTTTTTCAATACTGCAGCAGTTCAGAATAAGCCACAATGCTTTAGGCCCAGGTTTCTGCACACTTCCTCTGAGTTATTTACTTTCTTTCGCTGAAAATAGGGGAAGCTTGCATAGAGTAACTAACACTAGCTTCTTAGCACCTAGTGACAGAAAAAAAATTTAAAGTAGAGCTGGAACTTCTAACAGATATGTTTTCCACAGTGTTCAGACCTCAAATAAAGCCAAGCATCATTATGGAAATGCAATAGCTTCTATACAGGTAAGACGGCACCCAACTTCCATCATAAAGCTATATTTTAAATCCGTGTTATATATTTTTTCCTAATATTAATCATGTAGAATCTTGTTCAGAAGAATATAGAATTATAAATACTTCACCAATATTATATAAAATTAATATATTAAACTGATATTCCCCACTACACAGTATCCTTTAAGAAAATATTGATAGTAAAATCAAGGTAATAAAATATATGAACAAAACATGGCCTTTTCTCCATCGCCACCTCCCTTTCCAAAATACCCATGGGTCAGAATTTAAGTTAGTAACAGAATTTAAATCTAATTAACATTAAAGTTTCCTATACATTTTCTTCATTGAGTAAAGTTTGTTTCATAGACTTTAAATCTCCCTCTGTATAATATATCACACAAGTGATATAATGCAAGTTAAGCTGTTACCCATGCCCTGATTATCTCCTATCTTGATTACTACATCCTCTCTGTTGTCAGTCCAATACCCAGATGTTCTCTATCTAGTCCATACAAAATGCAGCCATAAGTTTGTTTCGTTATCTATCAGACCACCCACAGACCTGGGAAAGCTCCCTCTGTGGGACATTCACCCTCTTCTGTTTGTGGATCCCAGTACACTAGCATGGTGTGCTCTTAAGCTCCCCTGGCACCCAATAGCCTGCTGCACTGTCTCCCCCTTTAGCCTCTCTGGGACACTTCCTCAGCACAGACTCTAGTTCTCCTCTGTCTGTTACCCCTTCACAGAAACGGGACCATATAGTCTTTGTGACACACTGTACCCATGTACACCCTTATAGTGTGATTTGTGTATCATTTATGTTCACACTTCTAGTGCAACTATGTATTGTCTAATGCAAAGTATGTCGTGTAAAGTATTTTTGGAATGCTGATGACATACTGAACATTATTGTTATGATAGCATGTTTCCTGCAATGTCATATATATGGACAGATATGAAACTCTGCTATGTCAAGTCCCCAGATGTGTGCCTCACCTGACTTGAATGCAGACAAACATGAAACTGAGGTTCCACATTTCCCAGAGGCATGCATACTGGAAGAATGGACTGGCCTAAGCACCTTTGAGCACTTTGGCTCAAATGGAAGAAATCATGCCCATTGCCAGACATGGCTGATAACCTGACCCCAGGGACGGGGGGAGGGAGGCTGTTGAGGAAACTTGTTAGAAGAGGCATCTTTGTCTTGGGGCTCTCCCTTGGAATCTGACTTCTAAGCAACATCAAGGACACTAAACTTCCCATGGGGGGAAGGGAGGCCCTGGCTGCAAGAGGCATCTCAGCCAGCTATGGGTAAGCTAACAGCAAGGACTGAAAAACCACTGAAGTGTTGAATTTAGTTTAGTCTGGGATTTATTCTTTTAGTTAATTATGATCAAATCCTTGATTTATTTTATTCTGATTTATGATCACTTAAAATCTTGCTGTAGTTTGTTTTATCTAAAACAGTGCATGTGGATTGAGTGTGTGTAGAGACTTTGCTTAGAGTGACAAAGCTGGTGCATATCAATTTCTTTGATAAATTGATGGACAAATGTAAATGAGCTTGCAAGGTGCAGAACTGAACCCTGTAAGATGGCAATTCCCAGGGTGGCATCTGGGACTGGGGGTATTTGCTGGGGGTCAACTCATGCGTGGCTGACCAGAAGAGCTCCTTCACTGGACCAATTACTCGCATGAGGTTGGGCGTGGGCTGACCCAGGAGTGGGTGGTTCACACAGCAAAGCGGAGTGAGTCGGGGACCAGGAGTGAGGAATTGGGGTGACATAGCTACACACCAGTCCAGACTGCGAGCGGTGGGGAGTAATGTCGCATCTTGCTGTTCTGGGCCCCGGGACCAGTGTCTTCCCCAGACTTTTTAGTAGCAATCTTTGCCAGAGTTCCAGCCTTTTGAACACTCTGTTTACACTTGACCTTTTCAGACACATGTGATGTTCATGTGCTTCACTATCCAGGAACTGCAAGGGTTTCTAAACAAAATTACTCTTTACTTAGGTAGCATGAGAAATACACAGATCTAAGCAAGTATTTTATATTACACACACACACTTTTTTGGCCTCAGTTTCCTCACCACCCTTGAGCATTCTATGGACCTAGGCCAAAGTACTCTAAGGAATCCTGAATCCCTCTCTGGCACAAGGCTTCTCTTCTGAATGATGGAGTCTTTCTTCCCACTCTAGATCAACTAGCTTCATTCCTCCTTGGATGGTGAGCAGTTAAACAGGACTCCCCCTACTATAAAAGTATGCCCCTCTCCTTTTCTCCTCTGCAAGTTTATAAGTCCTACTTCTAACACCTAGTTACTTTGTTCTGTGGCTGGGGACTTTCCATTCTCAAACCGCAGCCCAAACAGAAGCTAGAGACAACTGGTTTCCCCCTAGACATCAGCTACCCCATTGCTCTGTCTGGGCTAGGGCTGACCCTTTCAAAGACAAACTTGTAGGCTGCCTTCCCTTGTGTCACCACCCCTGGGTCTTTCAATCCACCATGGAGCTAAAAACAGACCAGGACCACAACTAGCCCCACATTCAGAATGGAATTTGCAGTCAGACTCTGACAATTGAGTCCCCAATATCAAACAGAATCTGTAAATTAAACACAGATTCTCTAATTCACACTGTCATCACCTTTCTAGCTTGCCTTTCTCCACCACGTCAAATGTCATGTTCATCCTCATCTTCAAGACCTTTAATTCCACGCTGCCTACCTATCCAGCTGTTTCCTATTACCTACATTTACCTACTCTTCCCAGAATCATTTCTGTGCCATTTATCACACTTCTATATACATGGAATGTCCTTCCAATTCTGGGCTTACTCATTTCTTGCTGGCCTCATCATGGACCCTAACTCATTCAAATCCCTCCTGAAGACTTCATTCATGAGGACTCACTGCTTATGAGTAATTGTAACAAGTATTAGATAAACTTAGTAGAGCCATGAAGATATGGCGCAACACTTAAACTAGGTAACTACATGATATAGTTGTACAAGACAGACATCAACATCCCTCATCACTAAATTACTGTAACCCTTGTTCTTTATCTCCTTTACTCATCAAATGCAAATTTAAAGTTTTAAGTGCTTCAGTGCAGGAACCTTATCTTTCTATTTGTACCATAGAAAATCTCACACACTTCTGGGCACTGCATTAAATAAGACTAAGGGGAAAAAAAAAAAAAAAAAGAACTACTAGTAGTAAGGCAGGTGCATTTAAAGCTTTTACCAGTTTGAGAGGTATTACAGGTTTTATCAGTATTCCCTATTCAATATATGGAGAATGTCTGAAATAAATTGACTCTTAAAACAAAAACGTTTTAAAATTTAGCTACTATATGCTAAAAAAGTCTGCCAATGTTGAAATATAGTGTAAGAACAACAATGGTTTAGAAAAACTCCCATTCACTAAATAGAACATGAAAAACAACATACTGTGGAGATTATGGCCTAAATTAATATTATGGAGATTAAAAACTACAAGTCTCTACTTCTTCATATAAACTAAAATATATTGTAGTCTTGAAAACAGCATGGTATGACATGTTAGTCTTTTCATTTTGCATGTGTTGTTATACAATCACATTAATAAAGTACCTTTGATAAAAACAGGTTTAAGCCTTAAGTTATTTACCTGGGTCCAGATGCCCAGTCATCATCAAAATGTGAACGGAACTTCAATGCATCTTCCTTGATGGGGTGATATGTCCTGTAATAAGACAAATACAGGTCTCAAAAGTGGAACGTAAGTTCTTTTACCAAGTATTCCATGCCTTCTCAATGACATTTTGTTCACAGGGGAAAGGCCAATCCAACCAAAACTGGCCATGTTTCCATTCTTTCGTAGTGCTTTGCAAGTCAGTGTATTATCTTTGGGATTCCTTGGTACACATGAGAAACAGTTTGTTTACTCCCATGAGTACTACAGCTCAAGAGAATATCTTGTGTTCACTAAGGCCTGATCTACTGCTGCTGGCAGGCAACAGGAGATACACAAGCTACATTATGTAGCTTGGGAGATATGCATAATGTAGCTTGTGCATCTCCCATCGACGTATTTACGTTGCTGTACCATGGCATCTTCACAGTGGTGTGCTGACAGGACACACCCTCCTGTCAACACAGCCTTACTCCTTTTGGGGAGGTGGATTACCAGCGTTGACCAGAGAGCCCATCTGGGATCGACTGAGCGGGTATCTACGACCTGCTCAATTGATCCCGCTGCACTGATCACTGCAGAGTCGGCAGTGAAGACATACACTATACAGGAAAAAAAACCAAACCCAGATGAAATCCAGTTAACAATTGCCCTTCTTATTTTCAATTTCAGTTTGCTCTAGCTTGGTTAACAGAGTTAAAGGCTACTTTAAAGCCAAGTCAGATTGATACAAAGCACTGCATTCTTGTGTTCAAAGATATCATCCTTTTCATCTTGAAAAGCCTTAGGGCATGTCTACACTACAAAGTCAAGTCGACTTAATTTAAATCAACACCCAGCCGTAATTAAATCAGTTGGGCATGTCAGCTGGAATGCACAAAACAGCTATCCCTCAGGAACAAGCCATAAGGGTTTTTGGGAAGGGCTTGCAAATCCCAAATCTCATAGTACCAAAACATTATTGCAAGGGGGAACAGGCACATGGTTTCAGCCTCCCATGATGCAGTTTCCTCCCTTCATCTCTCCCGATATCAATGGAAGATGGCCCATACTTTTTCCATGCCTTTTTTCAGAAGCGTTGCTTAGACATGCATACGCCATAGCCCAAGAAGCATGGAGCCAACTCAGCTGTCCACCCTTCTTGTGATCATTACAAACACCTTGCGCCTTATCCTGCAGCATTTCAGGAGCCAAGACAGGAGCCGCCACATGGCTCATTGCTAGATCCTTCAAGCAGCCCTGATGTAAGCCATAGAATGAAACAATTCCTGATTGCTGCTGGCAATTGGGCAGCAGACAAACATGGTGGAGCGCTGTTTCTGCTCCCAGGACATGGGCACTGACTGCTGGGATCACATCACCGTGCAGCTATGGAATGACTAGCAGTGACTCCAGAACTTTCAAAAGGCAGAAGGCCACTTTCCAAGAATTTTGTGTAGAGCTGAAGTGCAGCAACACTAAAATGAGACCTGTTCTGACAGTGGAGAAGAAATGAGTAGCCATCACTCTGTGAAAGCTTGCAGTGCCAGACACCTACCAGTTAGTGG
Source organism: Emydura macquarii macquarii (assembly GCF_026122565.2). Classification (NCBI taxonomy): domain Eukaryota; kingdom Metazoa; phylum Chordata; order Testudines; family Chelidae; genus Emydura; species Emydura macquarii. The sequence goes on along the minus strand of NW_027132983.1, from coordinate 3,472,089 downwards.
GAAATCAATGCAGAGTTGATAATGCACCATGGAAGCTGCTGTGATCCAAGTATGAAGCGCCATTAATCAACTTCTGCCAAGAAGGGTAGCGACTTTGGGCCATGTGCATGACATCGTAGATGGTTTTGCCATAATGGAATTCCCTAACTGCAGTGGGTTGACAGATGGCACACATATCCCTATCCTTGCACCAGACCACCTTGCCAAAAACAGTACATAAACTGAAAGGGATACTTTTCAATGGTGTTTCAAGCATTGGTGGATCACAGGGGGCGTTTCACCCAACATCAACATGGGATGGTCAGGAAAGGTGCATGATGCGCACATCTTGAGGAACACAAGTCTGTTCAGAAAGCTGCAATCAGGAACTTTCTTCCCAGATCACAAAATAATCATAATGGAGTGGACACTGGGAAGCAGATACCCCCTGCACCTCACTTCTTCATATTACACATAAAATACAAGAGCATGTAACTCCTACAGTTTGATTGGAATTGCATACTCACAAGAGGTGCCTTCCCCAGCATGCTCAGCCATCATGCTGTACTGCATCCGGCTGGATTGCTCTAGGGTTAAAAATAGCTTCTAGCTCTCAGGGAGAATGGATCCCCAGCTCACCTGTCTCCCATTCTCCTCCTCCTCCTTTTCCTTGTCCAGAATGTCCTCCTTGTTGTTGCCTGAGGTGGCCCAGACTCAGACTCCTAGGAGGTATCCACACTGGGTTTGGTGGTCGTGGTGGGGTCGCCACAGAGAATCGTATGTAGCTCATTGTAGAAGCAACATGTCTGCGATGCAGAACCAGAACAACTTTTCACTTCCCTTGTCTTCTGGTTGCCTGCTGAAGTTCTTTGATTTTCACACAGCACTGCTTCGTGTCCCTGGTGTAGCCTTTTCCACCAGGTCCCGCACAATCTTTTCATAGAGGTCTACATTTCTTTGGCTGGATCAGAGCTGTGCCTGCATGGACTCTTCTCCTCACATACCAATAAGATCCACCAACTACAGTGTACTCTAGGCTGGAGCATGTTTGGGGAATTGAGTTGGCATGATCAATTGCACTGGTGAGCCCTCCACGCTGATCAAATAGGAAATGGGAATTCAAAAGTTCCCAGGGCTTTATCAGGGAAGAGGCTGTTTCCTGTGTACCTGGCTGCTATACAGCAGAGTTGAAAATGATTTCCAGAGCAGCCACAGCAGAACATTGTGGGACACCTCGTGTGGGTCAAATCAGTTGACTTACATAACTCTGCACTTACACTACCTCTGTCGACACAACATTGATTTAAGCGTTATTCCTCTCATGGAGGTAGAGTAATTAAGTTGATGTTACAGGCGAATTAGGTTGGCAGAAGGGACTTGGTAGTGTGACACATTAGCTTGACACAAGGCGGCTTCTGTTGACTTAAGTGTGTAATGTAGACCAGACCTCAGTGATATGCATATGAATCTAGATATTCCCAAGAAGTTGTTCCCAAACTTTTGAAAGATCAGTCAGGGAAATAAAACCAATAGCACCCATACTCAACCATGCCACAGGTCATTAAAAGCCTACTTATTTTAATTCTTCCCCACATGCAGTAAACACTGGCACAGTGTAACAAAATGATCATCTACAAAGTGATTGTATAAAACACAAAAAGAGAAATAAGCCATCCTAACAGAAATTATACATTAGGTTACAATTTAAATGTAAGCATCCAGATTCTCCATGTTTGAGAGGTATTATGCAACTATTTTATATTGCAAAAAGACTAATTCTCGACTGCTTTCCTCTGAGAATCACAATAAGTGTTGCAAACAAACATTCAACAAATTCTACAACCTTCTCAGATCGGTAAACTGATGCATAAATTGTTGCCTATCTACAAAACAGGGTTAAGGAGACCAGTAAGTCACGTAATTTAAGTCCATGATTCAGTGACAGGACTAAGAATAGAACCCAAAGGGCCTAGCATGGCCATAGCCAGGTGGGATAAGTGGAGGCAGCCACTCAGAGCATAAGGATACAGGGGCAGAAAAATGGATGGAAAAAACGGTAGGGGAAGGAGATATGCTTGCTCCCCCAGGGCGCTCAAATGCCTAGTTACGGCTCTAGGACCTAGTTCAAGTTCCCTGTTCTAACCACTAAACCATAAACCCGTCTCTACTATCTTTTGGTATGCTAAAAAAAACGTTGTACTAGATCACACACTTGAGTTTATCACATACCTGTCATCTAGCACATTACACATAAATTGTTCATCTTCTCCAAACTTGTATGACTTATCTGAGCAGCAATATCGACTGATGCAGTTTCCACAGCAGAACTGTAGGCAGGATTTTTCAGAATGTGTATTTCCATCAGAATCTGTGTATGACTTACAATATTCACCCAAAGCTGAAAATAAGGAAATACAAAACAGTCATTTAAAAATCAAACGTTTTAAATATATCTACAATAGCTGTCAGCTCATCTAGTGCCATATCAGAATGTAAAAAAATACTTTAGTTGTGTCTTCTAAATTAGTGATTTCCACCACAGCTAAGCTAAGATTAGTTCTTAGCCTTTAGTCTTTCCATTTATAATAGGTCTCCAGCCAAGACAAGTTCGCTGTTTCCATGCATTTTTACATGCATGTAAAGGAGGAAACTGCTTGGAAAAAAGTTACCGACATTCCTAGTGATGTTGTTTTCAACACAAAGGCTGCTAGCAGATACAGCAATGACTTTCAAGGATCATGGTACCAAATTTATCAGCCAAAGCAGGGCTCTTCCAAAAATGCTGCATGAATGTTAAAATCAGTGTTAAAAGAAAAACTCTAGCAAAACCTTTCTAGGTGTTTGATTTGATGCACAAGATGCATCAGAGCAACATGCCCTATAGATTCAGATCCCCACATGGGTCGGTATCTTTTAGAAAAGTGGGGAAATCCCAGTCCTACAGAATTCAATGACAAAAATCTTCCATCGACTTCAGTGAGTCCAGTGTTTGGCCCCAGTTTTCAAGATGATCAAACAAAACATAACACAAAATTATTGCAGATGTTGTTCCTTTTTCTCCCTATGATGTATAAAGAAGGCATGAAAGTTTCATTTCATGTTTTTTTTCCTGCTTGTTAACTTTAGAAATATAATAAAGATATCATTTGGTCACTTCTCTTTTGGCTGGGAGTCTCAGAGATGTGTACTGTGAACTTTTCTATCTTAACTGACTGTTTCAGGTGATTCAGCTTTAACCAAGCCATCACTTCTCCCAAATTTGTATTAGGTATTGGAGCTAGATATAAATTGTCTATGATCCAACTTAAAGTCAAGTAGTTGAGAACGCAAGGGATTTTAAATCTGGTCTCTTGTGAAGTTAATTTCACAGTTACATTACACAGGGTAGAAGAGACCTGCACACCTAATGTTAAAAAAAACAGTTGTGCACATTTTATGCATTTTTTAATACATAAAAGGCAGTTCAGTTCATCTCATCCCGTTTTGAGGTCATCTTTAATATTGCAACATGGAACTGAGAACAAGACTTCCTGGTTTCTATTCCTTGCTTGATACTTGTGTTAGTCTGTGACGTGCACTAGGTTAAACAATGAATAATGTGCCTCAGTTTACCATCTGCAAAGCAAGAGTAACACCACATTGGGCATTAACCAATGATAATAGAAAATGTTGCCTTCAAAGCACCTTTTATATGAGGATCTCAAATCATGTCAGGTGTTCTTGTTCCTCTGAGAGTCTGTACTGTCTGAATAAGGATGTTAATGTACATTAAAATATTCCATTAACAGATATTTTCTTAATAGAAAAAGCCTTCTTAAATGTCTTGTTTTAAACTGATTCTCCTGTAGTTTATATAATCTCTCCTCATTCGGTTTCTCCCACTGCATGAGTCTTCAATACTAATCTTCATCTGAATATTTTATCCATCACTAAATTGAGAAAAAGCTCTGTTCACTGTACCAACACAAATCCAAAACCCCACCCAAATATGAAGACTCAAATATATTCAAATGGTAACAGGAAATTCTGGTTTATTAGAACCTTCTAAAGTACTTCCTCAAATTGTTCCTATAAGATTTCACTTCCAATAGGAGTCTTCTTATGGAATAAATAAATAATATGTTTGTTTGGGAAGCAAACACAAACTGCTCTCCTTCTTCTGTCTAAAACAACAAAGTGAAAAGCAATCAAAATACTTCCACATGTATTACTTCTGTGTTGCATAAAGAAAAGAAAAAAAACCTAAAGGCTTTACCCAGGTTTAGCGAAGAACAGAGGCAAACAAATTGTAGGGTATTAAAATAAAATGCAGGAGAGGCACATTCTAATCCATACTAAGTTACACTAGACCAGAATCATATTTGCATGAAGGATATTGTAAAAAAATGTGTTTAATTTTACTCTAAGAGGTAGTAAACTACATATGATCTTCAGTTATTTTCAATTCTCTGTTATCCCCAAGGCTTTATTAATTTAATTGACAAATGAGTTTAGATAAGCTAGGCTGTCAATGTCCTCAACTTTATTACTAATGATTTTGATCATGCTAGTGCCCATGATATTATGCTTGGTGTTCTTTAAAAATGTAATACCATTCCTGTCCTAAAGAGCTTAAAATCAGGGTGGGGCAGGGAAGAGAGAAGGGATTTACACTAGCACTTATGCTGGCCAAATGAGTTGCGCTAACTCCCACTGAGAGCGAGGAGTTTGAAGGAAAAGCTGAGGCTTCCTTAGCTTTGACTTTTTCCTGAGTTCCCAGTGAGCTAGTCTTCCTAATTAAGCTCTTTTCCTGTAGATATTTTCCACTTATGCCTGATGTCTTAAATCAAAAGCTGTCTTTGCATGAAACAGGTAGGCATGGGAACTACAGGGTTACTAGAGCTGTATGAAAAACTTATAACTGATTTTGTAAACCCTGACATTTATGTTTGAACTTTTTTGGATGCCTTAGTTATCTTGAAAATGCTCAATTTCCACAAGTGCAGAGAGCATCCACCTTCTTTACAAAATTCTTGTGTTCCTTTAAGATTTCTGGGTACTAACAAAAATAAATAAAATAAAACAAACAAAAGAGGCTCCCTAAATCACTAGTCATGTTTGAAAATCTTAAACTAGAAAGTCCAGAGTAGCTTTAGTCACTGGTGTTATTTGTGACTGTGAAGTTCATACAGTCAAATTAATAAAGTTATGGTATGACATCAACAGCCTTGTGACTTTTTTAGCTTAACAGTTTACTCAGAATATGCTGTTGTAAATAGACAAATACATAAACAGCCAAACAAAATAATGCAACAAGGTAAACCACATCTTAGTTTTCACATGACAAACCATTAGCCCCTTGGGTCAATGATATTACTAAAATACTCTCGAGGGGGAAGATAGCCTTATGATGAATGGTCACTTTTTAATTTTGAAAAAAAAAAAAGTGGTTAGATGTTCTGAACGTTTGCTTGTTTGTTAATTCTCAGGGAAAGGGGTGGGCCTCAAGGCATCTTGAGAAGGTGCCTACGCTCAGCAGCAGCAGCCAGTGTATCTTTTAAAGAGTCTCAGGGATGCTTGCAAATATGATTCTGGTCTATTTGAACAAGCTATATATTAGAACGCACAGGAAATTGATGCATTGGAAAGGGTTTTTTAAATTAATAGCAGTGGGGGGCAGGGGGCTGAGGAGAAATCTTATCTAGTGTTAATACCTAAATGTCTGGGACCAAACATGTCACAACATCACCAATTAGAATGAAAAGATGTAATGTTAAACACTTAAGAAATCGATAAGGAATACCTAGGTTCATTACAATTTCTGAGATGTCATCATAGGACGAAAGCAAGATTGTTTCTGAGAGTACCCTCCAGAGCTTCACCTAGGTTGAAACGACTCTGCTATCAAGTGTCCACTGCTTTCCTAGGGAGTCTTTTCCATGGAATAACGGATCTCACTGTCAGGATAAAGTTTTCCCTTCCTGGGATTTCATCCCATAACCTTTTGTTACTCCCTCGGGTTGAGGAAATACTGAATATTTACTACTCTCCCCCTCCCATTCCCCTTTACGGCGGTACCAGTAACTGGAGGGGGAGGGGGAGGCCTCTTGCCTTCACTGCCAAGCCTGTATATGATATGATGGGAGACTGACCCGACCAGTGTATTTACACAAGTCCCTGTCGGGGACATCCGAAGAGAAGGAAGCCAAGCCCGCCCAGCAGCAATGATACGAGCTCCCCCGCGCTCCTACCCAGCCAGGCGCAGGGGGGGGGGGGGCTCCCTCGCTGGGGAGGGCGGAGTTTGAAAGGGAAATTCCCAACGCGGTGCCTGGGGGAGGGGGCGGGGAATGGCCCATTTGAGGGGGCCTCCCCCCCAGCTGCCGCGGGGAGCCGCACCTCCGTGCCCCGCGCTCCGCTTCACCAGGCGCAGCCTTCACGGCTCCGCCCCTCCCCCAGCCTCGGGTGTGCGGGCTCTGCCCAGCGGGGTCCCCCGGCCCGGCCCGGCCGACCCCCGCTGCGGCACTCACCGCCGGCCAACAGGAGCAGGACGCCGAGAGCCCGGAGTCTGCAGCCGCCGGTGGGACCCATGATATGCAGCCCGCGGCCGGAGCGCCCCAGCCGCCGCCCGCTCGGTGGGTGAGTGAGTGAGTGACTGTTTTTCAACCGACTCCGAGGCGGGGGGGGGAAGGGGAGGGAGCGTCCCCCCTGCGGCCCCGCCCCGGAGCCCTGGCAGCCTCGCCTCGATCAGCCAGAGACTCCCCGGCCAGGCTGCGGGGAGAAGGGGGCCCTGAGGGGGGGAGGAACCAGCCCCTGCCTCCCCCTCCCAGCTCAGCGCCCCCTTCTCCCCGCCTGCCCGCGGCCCTCGCGCCTGCAGCTCGCGGCGCCGCCAGCGCGGCGGGCCCCGGCCGCCTCGGGCAGGGAGGAGGGGGCGGTGCGGGGGGCGCTGAAAGAGGCAGGGCCTGCCCGCGGGCTGGGGTCCGTCCCGGCTCTGCCAGCCACGCACGCTCCTTGCTGGCCGGGACGCGGGGACGGAGCGCCACGGCGGCGCAGGAGCTGCGCGCTGAGGCGGGCTGTAGGACGGACTGGCCCTGCGGCCGTGCCCCTCTCGGCGGGAGGGCGCGTTTCTCTGCCCGCGACGCGATTTGAGAGAGGAGCGGGATCCCAGCTCCCCTTTGGGCACTTGTCTTTGGATTTGAGTGACGCGCCGGCCCAGGGCCGTTCTGTTCTTGCTCAGGGACTTCAGCACAGCAATCACCTAAAGGCGGGTGGGGTTGGGGAGGTCTCAGTCCTTCGGCTAATAAGCATTTGCAGACTCCGTTCACACAGTTGCTCCTGGACTGAGTACTGGTGAAGCACCGCTTTGCCAAGAAGGGACTTGGCCCTAGACAAAGAAGGCATGGGCCCCCTTCGGGAATTAAGCAGGAGATGTTTAGGACCAAGTTGGGCCAGAGAATCACCCTTACACTTTCTCGAGGATGGGGTATATGACAGTTTAATAGCTTAGTCCAAGCTCACTGTGTGCAAGATGAGGTAGTACTTTTACTAGCTCCGATGGACTTTATAATGATAGATTAATGCTTGTGAGGTTGTCAGATATTATAGAGGGGCCTATTTAAGAAATAAAATCATTCAAAACATGATTTGACCCTAGAGCCTAAAGGAAATCTGCAGTTTGTTTCAAGGGGATTTTTATGTTTAACTTTCCCATACAATATGTAAACCTCCGTGCCCCACACTCTATTTGCAGTGCTGAGATTTGTACATGACAGTAAGTAGGAAAATGAATAGAAAGATTAGAAACAAATGACATCTTTGTCCACTAAAATAAATGCAGAAAATAAAAATGACCAGCATAAACACTTTAAACATGAACTAATCCTCTGCTAAGCTGCTGCCTGCTGTAGATAATTATGAATTATTTCAATGGGGAAGTGGAGACAGGGAGGTCCAGTGAGTGGGCAGCAGCATAGGTCAAGCCATTGTCAGAAGGAAAATTTCAACTCTCCCTCTCACCCCAGCCCAAAGGTAATCTAAGGCATACTTAAACATCTTTGTTTTATTCATTGAAATCCATGAAAGAAAAAGAAAATTTCACTTTGAAAACTGATATTTAATCTGACCTGTCATTTTAAAAGGTAAATGTGTTCTTTAACTGGAGTTACCCACTCCTTTACCTTGACCAAAACAAGATTAGTTAACTGTCACTCACATCTGCAGGCTCATTGTGGTTGCATAGAAAGTGATTATTCACAAGAAAGCAATGGAGGGAGAACATTTCTCTGACCCCAGACACTATAAAAATGGTCAGGTTTACATTGGGCATGTACATTAGTGATTTACATATTCTCTACTAGGCTGGCATAAATTTAATTACCGTGTTAATACAAGGTTTCAAGTTACACTACCAAGAGCAAATGGACAAAGGTAACTATTAAAATGAATTTGTCAGGGTTGCTTTTATTTATTTATTTGCTTTTATTTTGAGCTTTTAGGCTTTAAATTTTCAAGCTTCTGCACACTTTTACATAATGGGCTAGATTCAGCCTTCGTTTTTCACTAGTAAAAAACTTGTGTTGGTGGAAAAACTAGTGTTTCACCAGTTGCCAACACTAGTTTGCACATACATGCAAGCTTGATTATTCTATACAATGCAACAGTATTGGTAGCAAAAAGCTAATTTAAGATTTTGGAGGCCACATGTGACAAACAAGTGTGACACCTAGTCCTTCACACTCCACTGTGCACTGACCAGAATTGCCACAATTAAGTTCTTGTGCAGGCACAGCTGTGCTGCAATTATAGATGTTGTAAAATGGTTGGATGGGCCCCCTGCTGCTAGGTGTAGTTTTAACCATGTTGTTAAAGCCAACTTATTTTCATTCAGAGATCTGCTCTCAAAACTGTTTCTGTGGAACAAAGCAGCCTTTGGGCTAACCTCAAATCCTCCATTTCTAATTCAATTTGTTATGGTTCTCTGCTCTTAATGCTTCTATATGGCAGGTGGCTCAAACACTTCCATTGGTGTTCTTTACAGCTACAAGGATTTTCATGCAATGATTTGCTTATTTTAGTATTTTGCAAATGTATATTGATTTTATATAATGAATCCTTTTCTGTATATTCATTTCAGTAAGTAGATTCCATAATACTCAGTGGGCATTAATTGCTTTGTATCTACAAAGATTCCATACAGCGTTTACCAGCTTGCAGAATCTTTAGTGTAGGGAGATGAGGGTTCCAGACAGGTTTTTGAAGTGTTAAAATAGTTGCAAACCTTGTAGATGAAGTGGGCAGAGAGAGCGCTTCCTTCCCCCAACCATCTTGTTTCCCTTCCTTTTTTATCCTGGTCTCTAAGAGAAAAAATTATGGCAGCAGCTTTAAATGCTCTTTCCCGTTTGTAATTGTATTTCTAAAAGGAAAGATCTTGATTCCTTGTCTGAACCTTACTGCAGTTTTGTGGTTTGGGAGGTTTCAATTCCTGCAGCCCTTTCCCTGAACTCTCAGGTCCCCAGCCATCTGGGTAGAAGGCAACACTGAGGTAATGTGAGCTATTGCTTTGTTTAGCTTCCCTGCACCAATAGAACAGGGTAGTAACTGAGATACTTAAAATACAGAGTTCCTTTAATCAGAATACTGTGGTTTACATTGCTGCTTAAGAATAAGGAAAGAAACCCTCAGATTTACAATTTCACTTTAAAAAGGGGATTTTTTGGCTGCTGTACGCACAGAACAGCGATCTTTTGGATGTGGGAACCTAACAATCTCAAACCACAGCAAAATAGAATATCCTGATTAATTTAAAGGTTAGAAAGGACAAAACCAATTTGGTGTCATTAAGTGAAGTGATAATATCCCCTTTTTCTCTTGAACAGTACTTTTAAAATATATTTTTAGAACACAGTATCATCATGATTACCTGAATCAAAATAACTCTATTTACATAACCACACTGATTAAATGAAATAGGTACCTAACGCTAAGAAAATTAGATTTAACATTAAAAACAATGAGTTAAAGTCTACTGAAAGGAAATAATCAGAGAATGAGTCAGTGTAAACTAAATTCCAAGCCCATTTCCAAGACCATAAATTGAAAGTTAATGTGGAATGGAATCCAGTGCCTCCATACAACCGCCCACACATTTGAGCCAATGGTTAAATTTTTAGGCCATCCCAAAGGTGACGAACACCAGCTATGGCAGCAGTGATTTGGTTGGCATAGCAGTCAAGAAATTGAATGTTTATAGTAGATTCTGCAGAGAATAGGGAAAGGGATAGGTAGGAAACAAAGTGAAGTTATTCTTTAGCTGGCATGCATTGCAGTATTGCACCTACATTTTCTAACTGTTTTCCTTTAAAAGATGCTAAAATGGTGCCTATACATGAAAGCAGGTCTCTAGAATTTTGTAACTACTTTTGCCCCAGTTTGGCAGGGTGGCAGTAGGAGGACTACAATTTCACATAATGGGCTAGATTCAGCCTTTGTTTTTCACCAGTTTCTGCCAGCATAATCCAGGACCTTTGTGGTAGCATGTCTTCCTGGAGGGGGACTGTAATGACAATCCATGGCACCTGCATACCCACCCAACAGTAGGGTTTTAACTAGTCAGCTCAGTTCTAGAAGTGATAGTTGGCTAGGGTAACAGCTTAGGCAGCCTCAATCTGCAACACTCCCACCACACTCTAGGTGTTTTTGACCTAGCACCATCCATGAGGAATGTAGTGGCAGAGATACCTAATCTTCCTTTAGGAGCACATCCGCACTGGGTCAGGAAGTGGACTTTACTCCAACTATTGCTTGCAAGTGTAACAAGCTTATTTACCACAAGTCAGCCTGATTATTTTTTCCTCCACCTTGCCCCCTACCTCCAGGTAGTATGTAAGAGATATTTGCATCTCAGAACAAGCAAGTGCTCCTCCCATGCATAAAATTGTGTTAAAGGAAGTATTCTAATGAAAATAAATTCATAGCATCAAGATAATGGTGTGCAAATTACTACAACCCAGCCACTGAAGTAAAGGATAAAAAACGTTTTTTGTTGAGATAAAAGCATACCACCATTCAAGGAAGCCAGGAGTCAGTCATAACATCTGAGATCCAGGTGCTGTAACCCTCCAAGAATTTCTTTTGCCAACTGAGACTAAGGGGAAAGTTATACAAGTCAATTAAAAAAACAAAACAAAAAACACAGTACGAAGGACGTAACTACCACAAAATCGGCAAACTCTGATTTACATGCATAATGGTGGTGTTGAAGAAAGGTAACACTAGAGTATCTAGAGCAGGCATCTACACTTTTGCATTGTTGGAACTTACAAGTATAACTGAACCACTGCAACCACCAATTATGCAGAGCATCCACACTAACCATTTTGTTTCAGATGCAGTGCAACATATCCAAATACAGAAACACTGTTGGGTGTACAGAATGTTGCATATTAGCCCAGTTGCTCCTTTGAATGAATACATTATATCTAACGTCTATTTAGACTCATGTAACAATGGTCAACAGATTGTGTAGTTCTTTCCTGTTAAAAGTAGTGCAGGGTTAACCACTATACTCTGCTACATTCTTGTACTTGCAGATGCCATGGAGAAGACTAAGCAGCTCCCTTTGGACCACTTGCTAGATTGCCTGTGGGCCATGAAGTTCAGTGTACATCATAGGTACTGGCAATTTTTAGTCTTTGTTCCTGAAGTATAGTGCTTGTTTTAATTAGTTTCAGCCCCCAAAATAATGGGGTTTTATTTGATTTGTGGAGGGTTGTGCTTTATTTTGTTGCTGAAGTAGTGGTTCTTTTCTCCACAGTTTCTCTTTAAGAAAGAGACTGGAATGGTCTGATCCCAGATGTTATTGCTCTACAAACCCCTCCCTCATCTTGTGAAATATCACTGTCCTCCTCTTCACCACATAATGCAATAGATCACCAGGGGATGTATTGCTTCTCAGGAGGAAGAGAGGGGCAGGATTAAATTTAAGGAACCTTATACCATGTTTGATAACAATGCTGTTGTATTTTCTTTCAGATTTCAGGAGTGAGACACTGCTGGGGCAATAGCTAGACAGCAATCCCATTGAAAGGAGTGCATGAGGTAGGTGATGTCTTGTTTGCTAGCTAGCCATTGATTTGTGTTCTGGGTTTGTCCAGTGCACTCTAAAAAACATTAAAAATCTCTTCTCCTTTGAAAGGTAGATGTCCAAGCTGTGTTTTATTATTCTTATTTGTTTTATTGATCTTTGGATTGAGGTGTCAGAGAAGAAGGAGGCAGCTGCACAGAGCCACTGACTTCAGCATGATACTTGGGCAGCACTCAGATTAGACCTGTCACGAACAGTGAGAGGAGGAGGGATAGCTGAGCAGCTGCAGCTGTCTCAGGCCTGTATGCCACCAGCTTGACAGATAACCAAACAATTTTAATTTGTAAAGCTGTGCCTGAAGGGTGGGGCAAGAGTTTTATGGGATTGCACTAGGAGGGCTAGTTGAACCAATGTAGCTGCTACACTAGTTTTTCCTGTCTATTCTGTTGATATTCTATTGATATAGTGGTGGACAAATATGGTTAGGCTCTGAGCAAGTGCCACCATAATGGTAGCCAAAACACCACTGAGAACAATGTTATAGACATTGTAAAGGATTAATAAAAATGATTTAGGCTTTGTCTATGCCAAAAGTCTGGTGTACTAGAGAACATGGAATTTAATTGGCCATCCTTGTTACCATGTAGCATAGCTAAATACAAGCATGAGCAAGAGGGAACTGTACAAAAATCGGTATAGACACTTATGGCATTCTTGAAACCTAGCAGATCTCAAAGTCATTATCACTTTTGGGTTTCAGATTCAATATCCACCCCACTACTTCCCTCAGAGTGGATTATGGGCCTGCTTTGGGCCTCAGTACCCAACTCCCACTGAATCCAGGGACAGGGAGAGAGTATGCCCCAACATTCAGTCAAGCTATCCTCTGAACTTAGCAGTGAAATAGTAGTGTGTGACTTGTCTCATGTCCAAAGCAAGAGTGCAACTAAATAATTGAAACCTATCTCTGCAGTGGTGTAGCATTCCAGCAATTGATTTGTAATTGATTTTCAAATGGATGTACAGAAAAAAAGCAGCTGAAGGAAGATAAGGCCAGTTAAGACCTTTTTCCTCAAACTGTCCATAGAACATCCATCTTACATGAAGCCTTTCAAAGATGTTCAACCAACATAAGTATTTTGCTCTCATGAACTGCACACAATTCTAATATTTAGCAAGGTATCAAAAATATGCATGAACGGTCTTCTCTACCCCAGAAAATTACACTCCCAGAGAACATTTATCCCCTCCCACTGACATACTCCCCGCCCATGGAATATTTGTGTAGTCCTCTTGATTGATTATAAGCTCCTCAGGGCAGTGACAGTATCTGTAAGTTTTCATGCACACCAGAGTTCTATACAAACAAATATTCTTCCTGGAATACTTTTAACAGTAATACATCATTTCTACTAGTGCTCTGCACAGGTATAGTATCTTTCAGCGGAGGATATCAAACATCTAAGCCTGAGCACCGGTAGGAGGGTTACTCCTCTTTTAGAAGGGGAAACGGAGGCACAATTAAGCAACTTGTTGGTAGAATAGAGTACCTCAGAATTTGTGATTCCCAGTCCTTTCTTCCAACCATTAGAAGTTTTTGCACTGTACAGCTGCACTGAGTAGAAAGTAAATAGTTTCATTTATTAGTTTCATCAGGCCTAATTGCTCCTCTGCCTAGAGTAGTGGTTTCAAGAAAGCCACTTAGCCTTTGGTTATTACATACCTGTATTATCCATCACTGCTGCTTCTGACTAGCCTTTTTTGGGCATCTCCCCTCTTGAACTCATATGTGCAGATCCACTGGTAAGAGAGCTGGCATGGATAGGGCATTGACATTTTTATAAATATGACCTCTAGACCTAATGGCATAAGAGACTAAGGTCATTAGAATTCTGGAGGACTCCTAGAGCCTCATCTGCACCGGCACTCCAATTATTGCTACCACCTCCAATAGTGGAGCTGAACTAGTGCTATCAGTGGGAATTTCAAGGGGAAAAAGCATATGCCCACACCTTGAATACTGTGTGCAGTTTAGGTCGCTTTATCTCAAAAAAAGAAATTAGAATTGGAAAAGTTAGAGAAGGGCAACAAAAATTATTAGGGTATGGAACCTCTTCCATTTGAGAAAAAATTAAAGAGACTAGGACTGTTCATCTTAGAAAAGAGATGACTAAGGGGGATAAGATAGAGGTTTACAAAAATTATGAATGGTGTGGAGAAAGTGAATACAGAAGTGTTATTTATCCCTTCACACAACAAGAACAAGGGGTCACCCAATGAAATTAATGGGCAGCAGATTCAAAACAAACTTAAGGAAGTACTTCTTCACACAATGCATAGTCAGCCTATTGAACTTGGTGCCAAGGGATGATGTGAAAGCCAAAAGTATAAATGGGTTCAAAAAAGAATTAGGTAAGCTCAAGGAAGCTAGTAGCCAAGATGATCAGGAATGCAATCCCATGCACTGGGTATCCCTAAATTTCAGACTGGCAGATGCTGAACTGGATGACGGGATGGATCACTCAGTAGTTGCCCTGTTCTGTTCTCCCATTCATTCCCATTCCCTGTTCATTCAGCCTCTAGCACTGGCCACTTTTGGAAGACAGGATATTGGGCCAGATAGGCCATTGATCTGATCCAGTATGGCCCTTCTTATGTCCTTACAAAGCCACCACATCACCCTGGCCAAGTCATTCTACCCGTGCGTTGAGTGAGGATATGTCACAGATGACTCAAGATGCATGGGTTGATGTTTGCAGATGTAAAGCATTATATGGTGCTTACTAACAGAGGAGTGAAAATCAACTGTAATTAGTACATTATGGTAAAATACAAGTAATGCAATAGCCAGACAAACCATGAAATTAATCTTGCAAGAGCTGCTATGCTCTCCAGCCCTTAGAGACGTCACTGGTTTGGTTTCAACATAAATAGCCAAAGTCAGCCCTAATTTACCCCATGTAACTCCATTGATTTACTTAGGGCCGCACAGAGTGTAAGTCAGGGTGAAGTTTAGTCCTGTAGGACCTTATTCTCCACTGCCTTGCACCTTATGAAATAATTTACATCTGAGTGGAGTGAGGCTAACACTACTATTCTTTTCTGGTGTCATAGCTGTACAGGTGTATTACAGAATATGTGAAGTGCAAGGCAGTGGATAGTCTGGCTCTTAGCCCCTTACTTTACTATATAGCCATTTGCCATCTTCCTCCTATATAGTGTGAACAATAGATCATTTGAATTACAAATAAACTCAGATCATCCATGTTTGCACAGGATCATTGGTTTTCTTTCAAAATCTGATTCCAAACAATTCAAGATCAAAAGCTGAAACTACCTTAGAGAACTGCCCTCTAGTGCTGTGCAGTAAATTAAGGAGCAGTTGTATTATAAAAGCTCATTTCAGATATTTAAATCCAAGCTTGCCAGTTTTTACAGTCTATTGTATTTTTTGGAAGTGGAGACATGGTTTCGCATTATAGGCAGGGCTGGTACTGCCGCCTATTAGGGTTGCCTGACATTTCCCATTATAGACCCTGCTTTCAGTTGCTCATAACTTTGCTAGAGTCTGCATCTTTTAAAAGATATTTCAACCAAAACTTCAGCTAGTTCCAAGAACAAGGCTGGGGAAAATAAAGTTTTGCAATGTTAAATTCTGGGTACCTTTACTTTCAATCACACTAGTGCCTCTATTCTTCAGAGCAGGGATTTCATTAGGCAGGAGGTGGCCTTTGTGTCAGGGGTATGACTTTTGCTGTTTCTGTGTAAATCTACCCAAATTTTGCCACGTGATATACCTTTGAAAAAATGCAGTTTGTGCATGCTCAGTAGAGAGATTTTGGCAGCTCAAGTGTCCAAAGATTCTGTGCACACTGAGCACACATGCCTCACATGCGAGAGGACTGCATATGCACCGTCCCCACAGAGCATTCGAACATTTTTCCTCCAGCCCAGGTTCTACAGGGGTTATACTGGATTTCTCTGTCATGGTTGCTCTTTGCCAAGATGGGCATCAGAACTGAAAGCCCAGAGCCTGCTTCTCCTGTGCAATCAATGGCCCCCTGCTAATACCCAGACAACATGGAGGAGGAGGAAGCTGCCTGACTCCAATGCAGAAGGCATCTGGTGAAGTAAGAAGAGCGCCGGGGAGAGCTGATTGGTACAAGGAGGTCGAGGCAGGGAGACAGATTTGAGTCCGGCTTCAGGGAGGGGGGAAGAAAAACTGGAACTGGGAGCCAGGTAGGGAAGGGACTGGACACTAGTAGAGTAATAGGGAGACAGATTGGGTAAGGAGCTGGGAGAGACTGGCTGGGTAAGGAGATCAGAAGCAGAGTGGAGTGAGGATAAGCAATGACTGGGTGAGAAAGATGGGAGTAAGAGTTGGAGGGGAAGACTGACTTGCTGGGTAAGGAGACTGGGACGAGAAGCTTGAGGAGCTGAGACTAGCTAGATGAGGAGTGAGACTGGACAAAGAAACCCAAGGGTAGAGACGAGACTAGGGCAGAGAATGTCAAGGTTGGACAGAACAGGCAGAAGGGTCTTGAGTCGGAGTCTCACCATTCCTTTGCCATCAGCAAATCTGTAAAACCAACAGGCAAAGTGTTCCATCTTCTAGTGCCAGCCCACAGAGGATAAAACCCACAAGATGTCTACCAGCTATATTATCTACTACTATGATCAAAGAAGGATGACATCTGAAGTTTGCTAGTAACATTTGGAAATAGTGCCTTTGCTAATCCAATATATTTAAGAAACCACCACCAGACACACTGACTAATTGACTATATCATCCCTCTACTCAGCTAAAAAGCCTAAAAAAAGGCCGTGCACAGCTCAAATATAAATGAATATTTGATTTTACATTAATTTTTTTCTATTTCACACCAAGAACAGGAGACAAAGCATACATGGATCTGAAAGAAGCCTGTGGCACAGTACAGTACACGTCAAGTAAATGGAATGCATGTAGGGATGATTCTGAAGAGGACAGAGCATCCTACAAGGTGCTCAGCACCTAAACGTCCCTTTATTGTAGTAAAGGAGACACTAAGCACTTTGCAAGAGCAGGAACTAACTGGGATGTTTGCTTATTTGGAATATCTCCTGTGGAACCTAGTTATCCTAGTGATAGTGAATGGCAGTTACCAATATCTAAAAAAGACTAACAGAGCACCCATTGAGCAAGTATCAGGCAATTAAGTGGTACTCAACAAGATAACTAGATGAAGTTTACAAGTCCAGCCCTTAGTCCCAAACCCCTTCTTACTGTAGTCAATAGGCTTGTCTTCTCTAGAGAAGTAGGCAGTATTAAAACATAGCCAAAGAGTTGAGTTGATTAATATGAGATTAAACAAACATTGCAGTAAAGTATAGACTGCCATGTTTAAAATTCAGGGCATCCTGAGTAAGCCCTCCTGGAACCACAGAGTTGACCATAACTAACTGATAGGATGAACAGCTTCACAGAACACTGGCCTCAAAGCTTGTTCAATATTATGCAGATTCATATGACACTTGTTTCTCCCCCAGGTCATATTCTAATAGGATATAATTTCCTAATGGACACAATCCCAATGAGGTCCTCCTGACAACAAGCCCAGTCCTGCAAGGGGGTGAGAATCTCCTATTTATTAAAGATGTTCAGCAGCTCCCAGGAATAAGGATCAAATGAAAACGAAGAGCAAAGAGTATTATTTTTAACTCAGTATAGAACTTTGTCACAATTTTCAGACTTCTTGTGATGGCCTCTAATCAGGGCAGCTGATTCACCAAGAAAATAGGCTACTTTTGTTTCTAATTAAAACAGTTGTACTGGTATTCATTTCTGATAGGAGAGGTATTTAAAAGCCATAAAGGGTATTTAAACTGTCAAGTGAATTAAGATGAGAATGTTAGAAACAGAGCAAATCACTTGAGGCAACAATGTTTAATATGGTAATAAGGAGGGAGAGCTAAAATATCTCTTAAGGAGATGATATGGAAGGGAGGAGCACCATGATAATGGAGTAGGAAAGAAATAGGATGGCACAACAGTGCAAATCTATGTAGATTTGCAAAGATAGGGACAATATAATTGTAGGGGGGAAAACACTACATTGGAATTTGAGAGAACTGGGTGGATAGAACCACAATCTTTTGTATTAGGTCTTGCTAGTTAGTGGCAAACATCTTGGTCAGACTACCAAGTTTTCCATGTGGATTGGGCCAGGGAGAGGGCATTTTCTTAGGCTGGGTCTCATTTATAGGACTCTTCTGAATCTCATCAGCAGAATTTCCAGCAAAATTTTTGGTGCTCTTTGCATAACATGTCCTAGTTGTTTGGGTCAGTATAATCAACTATTTAGCTTCCCCTTGTTTTCATTGTACTGCTACCCCTTTGACCTGAGTGGTTAGCCAAATTCAGGGTGTTGCTGATTGTTCCACTTTGGAGGAGAAATCCATTGTAGAGCCAGGTGGTTTTTTGTTTTTGTTTTTTTAAATCCATTTTTATTTATTTAGAACAGGGGTGGGGAACGTCCGGCCCGCGAAATCATTCGGCGGCAGGGGGGAATTCGGCGGGTTCCGTGTGGGGGGGGCAGTGCCCGCCGCCGAAACCCTGCTGCCGTTTGCCCCTTTTCAGCGGCGGACACTCAGCCGTCTTCCGCGTACCACCATCAGGCCCTTGGCACAAAAAAGGTTCCCCACCCGATTTAGAAGATTATACATAATCTCCTTTTCCTGAACACAATAGTAATCAAACAGGAAGAAGCAGTTTCTTTGCTCACAGTTCAAAGTGCCTTTCCATCCAGCACTCTGTACCCAAGAAAACCTTTTGATAGGACCACATCATCAGCAGTTCTGTTACCTTCTGCTTCCCCTCACACCCTCCCTTATCCAAACGATGTTCAGCAAAAATCCTCCACCCACATAATTCAAATTCCTGGGCAGACTCTCATATGCCATTGTTTTAGATGGGGGGCTGCTTACCTATTTCTCACAGCTATCTTAAATGAAGGATAACATTTACACCTGACCCATAACAAAGTTTAATCCAACTGGCAACAATAATTTCTATGTACATGCATGGAGAGGACAAGTGTTGGATGTCAGTGGCTAGGCTGTTGGACCAAGATTGGGATTATTCCCCCCGCCCCCCCATGTGCAGAGTCCAGTGCCATGTTTGGTTACAAATACTTAATAAATTTCAATAAAAGTGAAATACTCATCTACTTCGTTTATATTACAGCCGCCACCTTAGGTCTTCACCAGGACTAGGGCTGCACTGTGCTAGATGCTGGGCAGACACATAGCAATGTATTCCCTGCACATAAGAGTTTACAATTTAATTTGGAATTAGATGGATCAGTTGGGTTTAAACAAGCACTGGGAGAAAATAAGGGTTCCAGTGATTACATTAATGAGATAGCTAGTCTAGCCATCCAAGTTAATGGACAACTTGAAAGTTGTTTCAATTAAAGTAAGCAGACTATTTAAAATAAGTAAATAAAAGCAAGAACAAATATTACTATATACTTTTAATTTGGCCTTTTTAGACTTGGTTTAACAGTATTGCCCAAAAGCCTTAGTCAGGGTCACATTGTACTGGGCATGGTACAGAAAGTGTCAGTCCTTGTCCCTAAATAGCTTACATTCTAAATTAGCCTTTGTCTATCCATTAAATATATTGTATTTACAAGTTTTATTATGATAATGGGATTTTGCACTTCCCTTTTTTCCTTGTCCATATCCTTCAAGGTGATCTCACCACAAACAATCAGATCCTTTTGAACTGTAACAGAATAAAAAGTTACTTATAGTTAGCAGTTAATGAAGTTATTGGGGATCCTGATGTAATAAAGCTCTCTTCCTTAGTCCTGCCTTTTCGGGAAGAACTGGGGACTTTTCTCGATTCCCGTTGGCAGGACAGATTGACACAGTCAATTCAATAAATGACTTGTTCTGTATCCCTAAGCCTTGCCACCTTTCTGTACTGACTGCTGCAAGTACTCCCAGGTATCAGCAAGGGTCTTTTTTATTAGAGTAATTATTGAATACATTTCTGCACATGAACAGTAATTTTTATGGGAGGTCCATCATTAACAGCTGATGTGTGATCATGTATCCCAAGAAACACCATTTGGGGATTGAAGTGGACAGGAGGGGTTTCCATACTTCACTTTCAAGGCTCAGACTAAGTCCAGAATCTCAGCATCTCCCAGTTGGCACCTAGCTTATTGAGGTCTTTTTGATAAAACTGTTTACCTACACTGAACTTGATTTGTCTCACACCATGTTTACACTTGCCCTTAACTTTAATGGAAGTAATTCTGATTTTAGTACTTTAAGACATCAAAATTCAGCTCATAGGATCCAATACTGAGAGGCACTAAACAACCTCTTTTTCCTGAAGCCCAATTGAGGAAGTTCAGCACCTCACAGGACTGAGTCAATAGGGACCTCCAAGTGTAGATTCTATAGTAGTATAAGACAGCTCAAAGATTAAGGGACTAGCATAGTCAGATCATATCTGAACATGAGAATTATGTGAAGTCCTTTATGCATAGATGAAAGGTATAAAGGTCACTACTAAAACTCAAACATAATCAGGTTCTGGAAGAGGTCAATACAACTCAAGCTCTTCTCACTTCAGAAGTTTCACATTTTACTAAAATCAATATAAAGAAATAACGTAAGAAGATGCATTAGAGGACTTAGCATATTATTTCAGTGTCATGTACATTCAATACAAGATTGAGAATTTTCTGATCTATAAAAAATAGTGATTCACTGATAATGGCTGGTCATCATGTTTAATTCTTAACTAGTGCCACATTAGGGTTTACATAGTTAGACTAAGCCTAATTAATGTAAAATGATCAGATGAGGCATGTACCAGTTTCTTTAGAGAAGCTATTAAAATGGCTCTGTTGCCACTAGCAGTGAAATACTGTATGTTTCACTTCACTGTTGATAACCATTTAGTGCTCAGTGAGGCACAGTAAGGAGTAAGGCCTGAGATAAGGTTAGAAGTTTAACAGGTCAAAAGGAGAAGTTCAAGTTTAAGTTTATATGCCTGAATTTTTGAAGTCATTGAAGATTTGAGGACGAGTATTCTTCATTAAACTGGAGAACTGACAGCCATTTCCATAACAGCTGTCTTCCCCTTTGTTGGATATTAGAGTCCCCTTTATTTGAGCTATTCATGACCCAGAGCTTGTTAATGTTTGCATACACTGGCTGCAGTTTTTCCAGGTATTGCATGTTTTCCCCACAAGAGGCCACCACTTTCTTCAAACTAGAAATCATGTGGCCCAGATATATCAAACAAGATGCTGAAACTGCAATGACTACATTTAGGAAGCCCTTTTTTAATCAACTCAAACACTACCGTGAAGTAGTCATACTCAAAAGCAGATGCCCTCAACCCACACTAACAGACATCTGTGTTAACTGAAGTAACTGCAGATTCTTTTGTATCTATTAAAATACATGGCTTAATCCAGTGGTTCTCAACCAGGGGTATGCGTACCCCTGGGGGTACACAAAGGTCTTCTGGGGGGTACATCAACTCATCTAGATATTGGCCTAGTTTTACAACAGGCTATGTAAAGAGCGCTTGCAAAGTCAATACAAACTAAAATTTCGTACGGACGGTGACTTGTTTATATTGCTCTATATACTATACATTGAAATGCAAGTACAATATTTATATTCCAATCTGTTTATTTTATAATTATATGGTAAAAATGAGAAAGTAAGCCATTTTTCAGTAATTGTGCGCTGACACTTCTTTGTATTTTTATGTCTGATTTTATAAGCAAGTAGATTTTAACTGAGGTGAAACTTGGGGTACTCAAGACAAATCAGACTCCAGAAAGGGATATGGTAGTTTGGAAAGGTTGAGAACCACTGGCTTAATCAACAATGTAGTCCATGAAAGTCAGACTGGATTCCTCTGGAAGATGCAAGCCAGATCTTTATCCTACAGATAAAGAGAGTGAACTTAACAGGGTAGCATTTGCCTGCTTCATATTTCTTCCCCTCCCTCCCACTCTCTACACCCCCCCCCCCCCCTTTCAGAATAATTTAGTAATAAGTCTTAAAATTATTACAAAATAGAATTGGTGGAGAAACCAGACATGAAATCCATATACTAATTTATCAGATACAAGATAGAAATAAACATCCAAATACAGGGGTTAAATCAAGAAAGGAAAGCCAACTAACTTTTTTCAATGCATTCAACAATGGCTAGCCTACTGTATTGAAACCAGTCCCAAACCTGGGACTTACACTAAAAAATTAAAATGCTCATTGTTTTTCGGGGGGACCAAAAAAAAAAAAATAGATGTCACAGGATTTCAAAGAAAATGCAAAAGGTCACCAGAATAAATGAATGTTTAAGACATGGAAGTCAAATACATCCTAAATTATACATACCTGGGCCTCACAAGAAACATAGGGCTGTTCAGAATTAGAAAAGTACTGCAAGCAAGCCTTGTGGGCCTTTATACATGAATAAACCACTCAACCCGCCAAAGACTACTACTAAAGCCCTTTAACAGTGTACTCCTACTCATTCTACTATTATACCAATTGGGACAAAACTTGCACAGAAACCCTGTGTCAGCTACCAGGCTAAATGCACTTCTGATCCCTCAGTCTGAGCACAGCCTCTCTAGGTCTCAGCCTGCTAGCCATCACCTCCTGTAGGGCCCTGGGTCACAGTACTCTACATCTCAACTGTAATTTACCTCAGCAAGTCTCATTTCTGTCCAGACCCTGCAATTCTGTTCCCTCTGGGACAGCGACAGTGGCAATCAGTGATCAAACAGCCTCATGAATGCCAATATTTATTTACTGCAAAAGCATTTTGGAGAAGCCATATTTTAAAAACAGTAACAGACTGTATGCATGGCTAGCTTACCAACTATGTAACCATCTCTTACTTGGGGACTCTAGTAGATCTGTTCTGCAGAGCTGTGTCAGCTTGCCTCCCTGTAAGAGCTCACTGACAGCTCCTGGCAACTCAGTGCCCTTTACAGTAATCAAACCACATTTTAAACAGTTTATAGACCTTTGATTTAAAAATGCCTACCTTTAGCAAAACAACATTTGCCACTGGTTGGAGACAGGAGCCTTGAAAACAACAGCCTGCTCCATTGTCTTGCAACATTTAGGAAGCCACTGTGTCACCTTCATGGACAGACCCCATTGAAATAAAACATTATAGGCATATAACAAATATGCCCCTACTCCCAATGTAAATTAGGTCTATACAGTCACTCAGGAAATCTTATTAACCCAATATACAGTAATTTACCCTGACCCAGTCACCTACAATGTTCATAACATTATTTTCAGTATTGATATTATGTATAAGCTTTTTGCCACTCCCTTTATTTACAGCTCTGCTAACTGATATGCATATGAGGTCCAGCAATACTGTGCAGAGCAGAACTGTGTCAATTACCCACATAATCATTGTGGAAGTGACAACTGGATTTCTGGTGACATCACAACCAAAGCAATACATTTTCCCTATACAGAACACAATGGAGACTCAAAAAGTAAAACTAAACAGTGGATTATGTTTTCATTTAATGTCATTCCTGGTACTCAACACTAGACTTCCAACCAGTGAAAAAAACAACCCCATCCAAAAATAGAAAAATGCTCAAAAATTGGAGCTCAACAACTACAACATTCAATAACTGGAAAGAACAAACCCAGATATCCCTGCTCCAAACTATCAGAATAGCAGACTTCCTCACTACAGTAAAGTATGCAGACAGATCAGTGCAGAATTGAGGATTAAAATAGAGGTAGAAAGTGAGAAGAACATTTCAGATCCACATCAATAAGCCATGTAACCAGTATGACAAGCACTTATTACTTCACTTTCCAAAATGCACTGAGTCAAGACATCTGTTCAGATTATCAAAAACCCTAGACGACTGTCAAAAGGAATGGAGGAAAAATTGACCCTGAAATAAAGACTGTATATATATATCATGTTATAGAGCAATTGGACATTTTATCAGATCTGGGCAAATTCAAGGAAATACATCAAACATTGTCCAACATCTTTCTGAGTGTATAACTGATATATACTGTCCAAAAGAAAGGCCTGATCCTGTGAGGTGCTGAGACCCTTGAACTTCAATGACTTCAACTGTATAAGTAGCGTTGCTCATCATTTCACAAAGGGCACTCAATCTTGCAAGATTGGGCTAAATAGATTATGTGAATTGTACTTTACTTCACCAAGGACAAAGCACATTATTAGGGACTTGATCTTGCAGCCATTAAAGTCAATAAGAGCATCATCATTTACTACATTTGGAGCAAGACTGGGCTCTTGATTGTCACATCCCAGGAAGACTTTTCATAACTAAAGATTTTGCTAACTGTCAGACTTGTGAGCTAAGTAAATTTAACATAGCTTTGAAAGGTATATTAAAGTAAAGGCCATCTTGGTATCTTTCATTCACTGTTAAAATCTGTCAGCTTTGTGATAGGTAAACAGATTAATGAAACTTCCTTCACCTGAAGGAGCACAGAGTTTGACATTTCTCCTCCTAGGATACAAGACATTTCTTAAATCAATTTGTTGGGATTCTATCCTAATAAAAAAAAAAAAAAAGTAGTTTCTCTAACCTTTGTTTTAGGTTTAGCCCTCCATCTGTGCAGTAAAGGCTATTGGAAAACTGACCGTTGTTTTTGTACTGTGTATTTTAGATCTGTTTAACAAAATATGCATTTCACGTACTGAAGTTTAGCCAGATGATTATTTTGCTAATATTCCCAGGTGAAAGCTAGCTTTAAGATATACTCTGCTGACTGTTAGAATTGCTCTGAATTTCTTATTCTAATATCCACGTCAGGTTACCACACATTAAATATACTATCAGTCCTTCATGCAGAAGTCTCACTTTGACTCCTTCAAGTTTACCATAAGTGCCGTATCATTTTACCAATACTGATTTAAGCTTATGGCCCCACTCCATAAAAACTGATCAGGTTAACTTAAAAATAAAATTCTGCATTAAATCAATCTGGAATCCAACTAATCTTATATCTTTTTGTTAGTGTATATTCAGCCTTGAGTGGGGTCAATGGTTTTCATGGGCTGACAAGCAGAATGTAACCCTTATAGTAGCTAGACGCTATACTTGACATACAGTCATGTGTGCGATGAGCACAAGTGTATCTATCAGCACTGGGATGTGTAGACCTTAATATAATCCAACTGAGGGCGATATTTTAATAGTTTCTATCAACTGTGGAGAAGCAGAATTTCCATGGAGACTGTCAAGGATGGTAGGTCCAAGAACTGACCTTCCTTGACAGTAATCCCATATGGATGTACAGATTAATGTATTATTGTGGGAAAAAAATCCAGATGTTGCTGCTCAGAAATAAAATTAATCCCCAGATCCCAGACACTGATTTACTGTCAGATATAGTAAAGAACTAGGGAGTGTACCTTGTCTGACAGTCATGTGTTTCTCAGATTCTTTTGGACCGAACAATTTTTTTCCCCCTTTATGAGCTACTACATGAATAACTCTTAAAAGTGTTGAGCTAGGTCAATTTTAGACACTGTCTGGTCAGTATGCCTATTACTCGTTTCTCCAGTGTCAGGAAATTGATAAGATATACTTCGGACAGAGCAATTCTTGAGATGCCTTTTTTCAGTGTTTTGCATACAGCTAATGTATTTGGGATGAACATATCTAATTTTCCTCTCATTCACTTTTGTATTGTCTGACCTCAAAACAAGCTAGCCTGGTATTGATATTTTCAAACTTAATACAGGATTTTTCACATCCCAAGACAGTGTGATTAACTATTTTAATTAGTCACAAACATTGCTGAGGCTAATAAAATAATAATAATAGCCTAAGTGTGGCGCAATTGCTTGCCCACTAGAATTGGTCCAGAAATCCTGCACTTTCATCTTGGTTTAGAGAACGAGTCTCTTTGGCTGTGGATAAATCACTCACTTCTCTGCCTCAGTTTCCCCATCTGGAAGATTGGTCTATATGTGTTTATTTCACAGCAATGTTGCGAAAACTAAATTTTCACTATATTGTGACGAAAGAGAATTCTAAGAATAAGCTTTTAAAGTTTTTTCCATGTACACCTATCACTACACAGTTTATAGCATTAGTAGAGTTAAGGAATTATACATGATTTACAGAACATAAACATGAGAATATGTTAGCTGTTAAATGTAGTACATGGGAGAATAAAAAAAAAGTAATTTTTCGCTCTTACTAAGTTGATTAACAGGAGATGATTTTGGGGCAGGGGGAAGCTTACAGTATTCGTCTGCATATTGCTAGATTGGCTTGATAGAATCTCTCACTTTCTTACTGACAGTCCAGAAGACTAATGGAAACCTCAGTCCTAATAGGAACCATAGCATCTGTGCTAAAGAGGAACACGTGTAGCATAACTCGGAGTACTGTAAGAATGTAGTGCAATATACAAGCCATTGCACAAGACTTCCATAAACAACGTAATCATTTTCAACAGCAAGCATCAAGAAAATAGAGCAAGAACTTACTACTAACAAAAAAAAAAAAACCAGTTAAAGCGTGAAGATAAAAAGTGTGGTCTTTGGGAGCAATATGCATACTTCATAATTTTGTATACATGACTACTAGATACTGGAGAGAGTGATGTATTAGACTACCTTAAACTAAATTATGTATGGCATACATGTCGAGTATTTTTTTTAGGCTATAGAACTTCAAAAGTTATACATAAACAACAGCACTGAAATAGTCATTTATGGGGTGGAGTTTGCAGTGTACTACTTGGATTCTCATACATAAAACACAACACTGTTCTTTCTAAATAATACTAAAGTGCTATTTGAAGACAGATCTTTCTGTACACAGTTAGAAACCAAGACCCCCTGATTTTTACATACACCTGAAGAACCCTAGGATACTGAGGCTTATAGCAATCCCAACAAGCTTAATGGGAGATAGAGGAGTGGGGAGAGTAGAGCATGCTAACCAAATTCAAGGTTCTCTCAAAACAATAAAAAAAACTTAATTGTTAAATTTAAAATAGGAGTTTACACTAGTTTGTATAAAGAAACAAACACAAATATACTAAGTTATTAATGTAGAGCAAATATAGAGTTTCTTACCGCTTACAACAATCAGCTATAAATTTTCTAAATAAAAATGCTTTCAACAAATAGAACTTAGTCCTTGCTAAAGCCCAAAGATTGTTAGAAGGCTTAACCACTTTCTTTTATAAGGCCTTATTTCCTAATGAGGCCCAGCTATGTGCCTATCAGTCTGTGATTGACAGTTCCCACACTCTCTTTGCAGAGTAACAATTTCCCCCCTCTTTTCCAGAGAAACTCAGTAACTTTTTCTTCCCCTGGTTAGGTACAGAGTATATACACACAACTATAGGGTCATCAAAAAGGGTTAAAACAAAAAGATCCATGTTGTCCATCACGTTCAATGGCTTTTTGTATGAGATGTTATAAGTCAAGGTGCTGAGTTTTTTTGTAATGTATTAGCACAAAGAACTTGCTCTTGTGCTTAAAGTTAATACTGTGTGTAAGTTTTTGTAGCATCAGGGACTTTTTTTATTTTTATTCCTCCTATGCAAATAAACAGGTCTTATCCTCTCTATTGTTTTAATTATTTACTAAACTACTTATCTGAGTACTTTCACAGTTTAGATCTTGTCTTTACTTTGACCTCTGAGCTGTTGTAAATGCTTCCTGTGGGCCACTCAGCCATATAAAAATGTATATGTGATTAGACATATTTATATACTGAAGTAAAAAAAGTTACAGGTTGTCAGTACCTATGATAATAAGGCACAAGCTGTCTCAAGTTGGGCACCCATAAACAGAGGATCAGAAGATCAGTGGCCTTTTTTAACATTTGGGCCCTAATCTTCCAAACATTTATGCATATGTGTATCCTTCTATTGACTTAATTGGGATTACTCTTGTGTGTTAAATTACTCTTGTATGTAAGAGTTTGTAGGACTGGGCCTTTGTTTGGGTTGTTCAGGATGCTTTTTGAATGTTATTGTTCTAATGTGCTATGGTACATGGAAATGACCCTTTGTAAAATAAATAATAATAGCTAAGAAGTCAAACAAGTGCTCCATATGTAACTGAGATGAAACTTCAAACACTTCTTGTAAACTGAACCAGTCCATATATCATCAGGTGAGTCTTGACATACCCAACATATCTGCCACTGTTTAACAGCTCCATACCTGAAGATATGTGTGAAATCCACCACATTTCTATAAATATTTATGCATGTCAATAGGCCTATTTATATGAGTAAAGTTAAGCATAGATCCTTACAGTAGAATACTGTAGTACTTTTAGATTAGGTTCTAAAAGTATGATTGAAAGTTAGAGTATACTGATTATTATGTCATAAGTCCCAGAGAACTGCGTCCATGCACTTAATATTTTATGCCACACTAATTTACGGATTCTCAAAATGGAGACCACCCATGCATGCATAGTTTGCACCAACTGTACATATTACTTAACCTCTTTCAAAGCTGTATTTTACTCTTCATGCCAGTTTGGGGGATACTAAGGCTTCAATCCTGCAAACACTTATCCAGGTGCTCAATTTTAAGCATGTGAGTAATCCCTTTGACTTCAATGAACTATTCACAAGCAGAAAGTTAAGTACATGTGTAAGTGATTGCAAGATCAGGGGTATATTAGCAATTGACAATGATTGGTTAAAACAGGAAATTGACAGATTATCTTGTTTAGACTTTTCTATATAATGAAAACTGGGTCCTAAAGTGCATTAGTAGTATAGGTAAGTAATAAGGTATTAGAAGACCAAGCGTTTTAGAGCTTGTTGGTGTGGCTTTGATTTTTGTGGACATGGCATTTTTAAGAAATGTTGTTTTTTTTTCTGGTAGTTAAAAATATAAGCTAATAGATCACTAAATGTTCTTAATTATGAAACATTATAATAGGGAAACAGATTTTTTTTTCCCCCCATCTATTTGTTCTTGAGACTAGCTTTAGTTATTGAGATTATAGTTGACTTTTTTGTGTGTGTGTTTTGGGGAAAAACATATGCTTAAGAACTACTACCAATTTTTTCTTGTTGAACAGTTGTTAGTTTTTTAATAAGGATATTGCATTTAAACTGAACTTATGTAAAGGCAAGGGAGGTGTTTCTTGTCCTGCATTTAAAAAAAAAAAAAAAACAGAACTTTTTTTGGTGGTGGGCATGCTAGACTTTTAATGTCTTGTATGGGTGAATTCTGTACTATTATAAGATGCACAGGAAATTACTATAAACCAAAAGTATAATTGGTTATTACTGTTAATCTTGAGGGGGATTTTATTCTTCAAATACTGAAAATTAAGTGTGGTCCTGATAAAAGCAGCCCTTTACTAATAACAAAATGTAAGCAAAACAACATTGTTCCAAAATGTAGGTGGTGTCCCTGTCTTGAACAGGGCAACTGAGAGCTAAGTACATTAACAATTATACTTCTCAAACTTACTCCTAAAGGAGTATGAAGAAGACCTGAGTTGAAAATACAACACAAGTAATCCTGTTAACAGATATTAGTAAGACTGAACTAGGTAATATGCTCTCAATGTGCTACAGATATAATTCTTCCTTAACAAGATTTAGCAGGGCTTGTTAAAATTAACTAAAACCCTCTTGAAGTTACAATAGGCAAATACTCATTCCCTACAAACACATCCACTAATGTTGCTTTGTTGTTTCAGTGCCTGTGTTTGAGATGCCTTCACCATTACTTGTGCCTCAGACAAGTCTCTCTTCTGATGCTGGAATTTCACTGCCTCAATTTGTTTTTTCTCAAACAACAAAAGACTGGCTTAAATGGAAAGGAAAACCCAAAAGAAACAAAATAAATAAAGATGACATTAGTTATCCAAGTAACTTCAAGTAAGTGAGGAAAGAGCTTATTTGTGAATGAAATACTAATTTGGTTTATGTTAGTCTCTGTAGTATCCAGTGGGACAAAAATATGTATCTAGCTTGTAAACTGTTTGGGTATCAAAGTTATTCAACAAATCTAAATTAATTGTTTTTTCAACATTTTGTTCACTGTTACTAAATATCCAAAACTGCTTTCCTTATTCAGTACTGAACATATTCTAGGGCCTTTATGTATCCTAGGGAAGGACTAGGAACTTGTCTTCCACATTTTCAGGTACTTTAAGCTGTCTGTCAAAAGATAAATAAGTACTGTGCTACTAGCACCCAATGTCTACTCCACTGTTATGCAGAGGTTACTTTCTGTTAAAATAGCTGGCCCTTAGAGTCCCTCAAACTAGAGGAAATCAAAGGACTGTTATGATGGGTGTTTACGAAAGTGCTGTGAAGTAAATAATGTACACATTGTACAGATGGCAAACTGGTGCATGGAGTCATGATGTAAAGACTCACAATGAATTTATGGCAGAGGTGGGAATAGAATCTAGGATTCCTAGGCCACAATCTTCTAATGGGTGGATTATCTGAGAATTGGGGCCCCTCTATGGCTTATCAGGTTGGGCACCCAAAATCTATAGTTGCTCTTTAAACTTTTGACCCTGAATTTTAATCTGACATGAAGTAATATCACTTTCTCAATAGAAGGCGAAGTGGGGCAGTTAACTAGAAGACTCTATATTTATAGGCAACACTTAACTTCTGGGTATATGCTTAATAGCTCAACCCTTAACTTTTCCTTCTTGTACATAGAATCATAGAATATTAGAGTTGGAAGGGACCTCAGGAGGTCATCTAGTCCAACCCCCTGCTCAAAGCAGGACTAACCTCTGCTATATCATCCCAGACACATGTCTGAAGCTCTTGTGTATTAGGCAGGGGAGTAGCTGAAGTTACAAGAATACATGAATTCAGTCAAGCTAGTCTTGCCACCGGTAGAAAATAAATCACCTTAGACTGATTTATTGACCTTTAAGTTTTCTTTCATCTTCAACTTCTGTTGGCTTCAGATCATGAGTCCAAATAACATGCTCTGATGTTTACTTCTGATTTGTCAGATTCCCTAAATACTTTTTGAGAAGTGATAAAGGTGTGTTACTGCAGAGTTCTTGAGCCTGTTAGCGAACCAGGGAAGGAGTTAACGTGAACCCTCTACAGAGCCACTCCTGATTTGGGA
Source organism: Emydura macquarii macquarii (assembly GCF_026122565.2). NCBI lineage: Eukaryota > Metazoa > Chordata > Testudines > Chelidae > Emydura > Emydura macquarii. The sequence continues at coordinate 3,440,891 of NW_027132983.1, read as the reverse complement.
GATAAACTGAAGGTCTGTTGCCTCAAAAAGAGAATATTTACTTGAGCTATGCTTTATAGGTCCTAGATAAATGTTGTTAGATCCCTAACTGATCTGAGAGACCAAAAGCTCCTGACACATCTGAATGTTTTGTTCTCTCTCACTGTTTAGAGACTTGAGGGGGGGAAAAAACTTCTAGAAATCTACCTCTGTCTTGATTTCTTTTTTAGTTTCTGAAAAATGGCTAAAGATGAAAGGAGTTAATAAAGAGACTGTTAGCTCTGGCAGCTTCTATAATTAACACAGAAGGATTTAATATTCTGTGGCTCTTTCTAGGATTATTATAATGTGCCCTCAATTGTGAACGTTACTCTGCAAGTCCTTCCATAATGTTGAAATAAATTTTACTGACATAAGTGGGTTTGCTAGACTCTGAAACAAATGTTGCTACTAAAAATATAATTGACACAATGTAGGATAAACACACAATCTAAACTTCTGTTTACAACTGTTCCTGAGGCAGCATATGTACGTCACATGATCAGACTACTTCATATTTTCTCTGCATGGGCCATGTGGTGGAGTTTCCATGGTCAGGTCATATACAACTGTTACCCTGGACAGTCTAGAATTTGAGTGAAACTGACTTATAGTATGTTTCAAATTAGGTTTATGGTGGTGACTTGACTCACTTCCTTACAACTGTTACTAATCTTGAATCCTATGTCTTCAGTGTGTGGTACTCAAATTAACAAATACTTTTTTCCTCTAGACACTTGGGCCATGTGGGGTGGAATCCCCAAACTGGATTTGCTGTAAGTATTTACTGTCTTAGCTAACCAATACAGCTATCAAACTTAACCGATAATGCTTCTGCTTGTGTGGAACAATTTTAGTATCTACAGTTAACAGAAGTTAACTCAATACTTCAGTATTGTGATCATGAGCTAAAAATCGTATTGGATTGCAACTTGGCTTTCCTTGGGTTAAACCTTGCATGAAACTTTCTTCAACACCTGTAAGGAATGGGGTAGGAAAGATAATATGGGGAAGGACTCTTCTGTCTTGGTAAAGAGCTACCAAAATGGATTAATGAGGTTAAAGGAAGCCAATCCATTTAGAAATGGGTAGATAAGTGTCTTACATTAAAAGCTCTCCTTAGAGAAGGAGAAATGGTAGATAGATTTCTCATACATTGTTTTTTTATTAAGTGTCTACAGTACTGCATAGTCACTTGAACTTTTTACTCGTGCATTTTTGCACTTAAACTAGTGTTAGCTCGTTGGAGGGAGCTGCAAACACTCACTTCAGCATAGAGTTACACTCTTTTTTTTTTTATTAATCTTAAAAGAAGATAGTGGAATGTAAACCAACTTGATTTAATGAAGGCTTTCACGAACTTGTGTTGCCTTCAGTGCAATCTGAAGGCAAATTGGGAATACTCACTTTGAAAAGTCAGGTTTTTTTAACTGACTTTGGCTTAAATTTTAAGAAACTTTCTGGAAAGTGATGGCCTGTCTCCAGTAGTGTTGCTGAAATCTTCTCCCTATACTCTTTCCCATCCAGCCTCAGGAAGGGAAACAGATACATTGGTCTTGTGCTGATTAAGGTCAATGAGCAGAGAAAGATAACCTGAGGTGAGCTAGTTATGTGACAGCAGAGAACGAAACTTAACTCTTTCTGATCATCTTGTAGACTGTCTTGGATTCAGATCTGAAGAAACTATTTATTCAGGCTGGTGTAACAGAGGATCATCTAAAAAACAAGAGAACCTCTCAGAAGATCTTTAAAACAATTGAAAGGAAAGGAGGAATAGAAGCTGTACGGAAAGAGATCCTGATGAGAGGTACTAATTCATTAGTGCATATGAAATTTATATACAGCTTAAGTAAGCTACCACTCTGCCAGTATTTGAGCATGCGCCTCATTACAATAACACACTGGCATGAAGTAGACTCTACAAGCTGCTTTTATTACAAAAGCAACTAAAACAACATAATGACTTCTGAGATGGTATAAGTCTGGGGTAACTGAAAGTTCCTTCCATATTTAATAGAAGAGAATCTGTTTTAGATGCATATTGATAGTGTTCAGGGGGTAAGGGCAAAGCAAGCCTCAAAGTCTGGATTTGAGCTTTCCTAAGAATCAGGGATGTTCACATCTTGAGGTTTTGCTCTGGGAACACTTAACAGGCTAGCTATATTTTAGAGTATTAATAGCTAGTTATCTGACCTTTTTTTTTTTACTAGGGGCTGTATAATGTCTCATCTGTGTCCCCTGGCATCACATGAAATATGGTATAAGTACCCTTAGTTTGATAAAGTTTTAAGCTTGAAATCTTGAAGAAGCAGAATTCAAATGTAACTGCTGAGGTTGATTGGGTAGGAAATCAGACGATATCTTGGATTTAACTTCATTTTTCTATAACCACATCTTCAAGATCCGGTTCTCATGCTCCACTTCATTTGTACGTTCTCTTCAGAGCTAGCTTCAACCACCAGTCCTAGTACTGAACTAAACTCCACAACTCTAAGAGCAGATGATGGACTCGGAACAACTCTACTAGCACCTCCTTCTACATCAAAAGCACTGTCCCCTCCATGGAATGTCCCTTCAGTTGTCATTGCACCAGCACCTCCAATGCCGCCTCCTCTGTCTCCTTCTAAAAGGGCATCATTGGTGGATCTACATAGATGGACTTTTAGTCTGAGAGGATTACAGCTGCATGACATAGAGACTAAAAAGATCTCAACTACTTTACGTGAAAATGATCTAATGGGTCAAATCAGAAAGGGAATCCAGCTGAAATCGGCAAGTATCATTTTTTTAACCCAGTACTAATTGTTTCAGAATGATACTAGTGAGCATGATTTCTCAGCAACAAGAAAAGGGAAGTATAACTAATACCAGTACATCACAACTGGAGCAAAGGGGAGTGTGGAATCTAATGGTGCAATTTAACACTTGGTATAGACCTGCATTTCTATTACACAATTAGGCTGCAGCTAGGAAGCTGACTTATGGTACAATGTAAATGTAGCTTCAGAAGGCTTTTTTAAAGGGTATCTAACTAAGCTTGGATGGGTCACTTCCTCAGTCTTTGCCTCCAGGTGGAACTTAGACCATCTTCCATACATCTTACTATAGAGTAAGGAAGAGGTGACTCTTAAAATCATGAGTTAAGTGCAATGGCAAATAAGCAATTAACATGTCTAACTTTATATTTGTCTAATATACCTTTTTAAACAACTGTTTCAAATAACTCTGAACATTTTCACATTATAAATTAATGTGGTATCAAAACTGCTTGATGCTCAGTGGGACAGTCTCTTGTTAGAGAACTGTCAGGGTAGTTAAGTATTGAACTGTCACTTCACTTACAGGTTGTCCAAAAGGATCAAACCAGGTTCATATTGTCCAGCCTGGAGGAGGACATTAAACTAAAACTTCTTGTAAAAATGCACATAAATTCCTTTTTAGGCCGTCTTTTCCTAAATATGGCTTAAAACTAATAGCAAGACTTGCCTTTTCTCTGCTAAGCGCATAGATCAGTGGTATGTGGACTTTTAATGGGCTATTTTGCACTTTGTACCATCCGTTATTGGGAGAATCACAAAGCACTTAAGTGTTGGGTAGGTAGGCTGACTTGTAAAGACACTTGGTGGGTAAGAGGCAAAACTAAATAAATGAAGGAGTCCTGACTGGAGTCCAGACTTCTATTCTTTCATCTAAAGTTGAGATGCATTTCCTAAAGCAGGTGTTAGAGTGAAAATCCTGCAAAACTAGGTTTTCTTTCTGCTGGTGCTTCTGGTGAAGTTATATTGAATACTCATGACCTGTACCTTCAAACTGCCAAAAAAAACTCAAGGGTCTGACTTCTTAGATTCCATGGGATGACAGGAATGGTGATTGTGAACAGCAAAATACAACCCTCTGGGAAATTCTAGGCACCCGGATGTCTGGATAAAAGGACCAACTGGACCTCTATGCTTGGAAAACATGCATGTTCACTACAGTGAACAAAAGAGTTTTATTTGGAAGGGCTAAAGGAGATAAACTTGAAAAATCAAAGTTGAGTTTTGGAAACTGTTGCTGCATCAAAACTTGTCTGATACAGGCTAACTGACTACAGTATCTATAGATACTAAACATTTTAGTGTAGTGTGCTCATAATAAGCTATTTATCAGCCTCTTCCCTGCAATTTTCTGTGCTAGCAGTTACCAGATGGGTCTCAGAAGCATTCTCATTTGCATTACTATCTAAGTCTTTGGGGAAAGGTTAAGGAACATAGCTGCATATTCTCAAAGGCATGAGTTCTCTAGATGCTGACCATTTGTGTAGCATACCCATCATTAACCTACAACAGTTGAGCATTGCCTCTTGTAATCCTGTGATAGGATAAAGAACCTATTCACCTTTTATATAACCACCTAAATGGATCTGCTTAACTGCAAATGGAATAATTTGGAGGTTATACTTCAGTTGTAAAAATAATGCAGAAACTAGTGCTGTAAGTGTGAAATGAACCTACCAAGTGTCAGTAGTATTTGCTCCATATGTTTTTTTTGTATTTGCTCATGAAGTTATTGTTGTATAGGAAACTGAGTTTATCCCACAGCTATGTCTCATGATAGCCTAGATCTGAAGAGGGTGTACAGCATCAAAATAAGTAGAAGGGATCCATTTTATCTTGAGTATAGGTTTCAGTGATTAAAATAATGCTGGTACTGTACCAGCCGGTTTAGGAAGCTATTTATAGTAGTTTTCCTTTGCAGCTGTTGTGGAAGAAAACACTTTTGATGATAATATTTTAACTGCAGCCAGAGTCTTTAAGTGGGGGTAGCTAACCATAGAGAAGAGTAGCTTCCACTGTCAAATCGGAGAGCCTCTGAAATCTGATAGCAGAGAAAGCAGTTAGAGAATATTTCTTTAACAGGGAGGCATGAAAAAACTATTTCCAAACAATGAAGTAGCTTGAGTGCACCTCTACAACCTAAAGAGAGCCTTGAGCCTCACAAGGGGTATGTTTTCTTGCTGATTCCTGGGATTGAGCAAATAGGACAGAAATGGCTTGATCCTTTGAGATTTCTGGGACATTTGGGGTAGGCTTTAGGCCTTACAGGATTTGACCTGATTTTGAACTTTAACATCTATGGTTAGAGCTACTTCCTGTGTTCAGCAGTTAACCCAACCTCCCTTCTCTGCCTGCCTGGATGGGGTCTCAGCAGGGTTCCCTAGCTTTGCCTCTTCTTACTGGCCACCCAGACCAACAGCTATGCAAGCTGGTGGGAACATGCCCAGATGGCTTTACTTCAGAGTGAGTCACTTTTGTGGTGCCCCATTAGGAGCTGCTCATGGGCCAGGCCCTGAGCCAAGATAAGGGTTGTCTCTCCTCCAGACCCTGGGTGCTATGGGGGTGAGAGGTAGGAATTCCTAGGGAGGACAGGGCTGAGCCTCATGGCCTGGTTGCTAGACACAGTATCCACAGCCAAGGGAGCATGTGCCCCATGCACCTTTTTAGCTTACACAATGGCATTGGAAACGTTTTGGGGGCAGAAGGTGTACTAAGGCCTTGCCTATATCAGAATCACCAAATTTGGTGGTTCATGGTCTTGCTATAGGTAACTGGTTAGCCAGGGTGGTCTTACTGCAAATCATCCAGACCCTTACTGGGGATTTATGAGCTGCAGGAGAGATGGACCCAGGCTGCTGGGACACAAAGTAATGTCAAGAAGCCAGGGACCTTGCAGGTTCTTACTCATTAATTGAAGTTGTTTGATTTGGGGGTGGGGTGGGGGGGTAAGGCTGTATTATTTAAACCAGCTTCTCAGTTTTTTCTTCATAAGTGTTTGTTTGACTTTTTTTCATTTTTGGGGAGACTTACATGATTGCTGGAAGTGTGTGTGTGTGTGTGTGTGTGTGTGTGGTGGGGGTGTATGATGATCTGGACCATGGTCCCACCCCGTACAGCCTCTCCTCCTCCTCCCCCCCCCCCCCTGTAATCGCTTGCCCTTAAGGTAGGTAAAATGTGGGAGAATATGCCCTCCCATTTTTAAAAGTGGTGGGGCCATGGCCCCCTGCTGCCCTGTTCTGGTATGTCCTCCCACATTTTACCTACCTTCAGGGCAAGCAACAGGTGGGGGAGCATGGTCTGGGTGCTGGAGCTTTCCCATTTCTAGGGAGCATCCAAAGGGGGGGCCATCCGTGCTGCATCCAGCATTTCTTCCTCCACACCCCCCCCCCCCCCCGCAGGGCCAGCTTTTTTGAGGGGGGAGGCATAGCCTCCCCATGCTTATATGCACCGCCCATGGCTTTCTTCATGGTCTTCTGGGTCACAAATTGTTTCCCTTCTGCCAAAGGAGACTCTTTGGAGCAGGCTCTTGAACTACAGGATGTGCAGTGGAGAGGTGACTGTACAGATCAAGGTCGACCGATCAAAAACTAATCAGATTGGAGTTGATGAGGCTCTTGCTTTGCACTGCTGTGAGGGGGACCAGTATCCTATATGGGCATTGTAGGCATATGTGGATCAATTGCCACCTGGTGAGGGTCCCCTGTTCCTACATGTGGGACCACTCCTTCCCAATCAAATTCCAGTTTGAGAGTGTTTAGGAAGGTGCTGAGTTTGCTATTGGGTGACTATGGCTCCCACTTCTTCCATGTAGGAGCCTCAACAGCAGCTATGTAGTTGGGTCTGGGTGTATCAGAGGTCCAGGCTATAGGAAGCAGGTGATTTAGGCCCTTTAAGTTTTGTGTGGCTGCCTGAGGGGAAGCTGATGCAATTGGTGGGCCATAAGGACTACATGCTTTCACAGTGTCTACTACCTTCTCCATGTCTATCATATAGACTGTATCAGTGCATGCCTACAGATCCATATGGATTTGGGCACACAGCATTGTGCACTGGGTTTACAAGAGCATGTAATTCAGTAAGCGGCTTGGGGTGGGACTTAGGCTGGATGCGGTTGTTTTGACACAGCAGATGGGGCATGCACTGGGACCAGCCCATAGTTCTTTTACATAGCCTGGTGTCCCATTAGGACCCACTGGACATCCTTGTTATCCACCTGGAATAATCTGGGAATGTGCTATGGGTTCCACCTGATCTGGGAGGTTAAGTGGGCTATTTGGACTACTAGTTGTCTCATTTCCTGGTGTGAGGATAATATGGTTGGAGATAATAGCCCACAGGGTTTGAACTGCAGTCCACCCATGAACAAGGTGGATGGAAGCCTGGAGGAATTCTAGTTTGAAAGAATAAACATGGCTAGAGTCCCAAGGTGGCTCGGTTATTAGCTCAGAGTGCTGCTGAGCTTTGAGGGGACTGAGCACATCTGTTTGATATAGGTGCCGGTTTGTTCCTGGATGACTTCAGTATTGAGTTGGCTAAACTTGGAGGTAGCCCAAGCTGATGCTGGTATCTCCTTGTGACAGGTGTCCAGGGCAGGAACTCACTGCATTTCTTTCCAGATACAGAAAGGTAACATCATGGGCACCCTAAGGGCATCTCCATACAAAAGGGAGCATCATGTCTAACCTATTGAAGGCTCTATTTCTGTGGGACTGCCCCACCAATGCACTTGAATATGGTGCTGGCTGGAGGGGGGGGGGAAGAGGAGGGGTCAAGGTTCCTTCTTGGCACAATCCCTGAAAACATGAGTGAACATAAGTTCACAGAGACCTTCCCAGTGTGATGTGATAGGCTTCCCCAGTGGTAGGAGTCCCCAAGAATTGGCAAAGGTCAAAGGAGTGATTACGCTGCACTGTCTCTCTCTTCCCCCCTCCCCCCATGGGAACCTTGGATGTAATTTGATAAAGTTGCAGCCTGGTGAAAAAACATATAACATATCTTTGCCTACTTCTCTGTGGTGAGCACACTATTTTCTATTACTGTGGATAATCGAAAAATATAGAGTTAGCAATGGAATACTTTGTTTAAAAACTAACACATGTTTGGCTGAGCTCCAACCTTAAGTTCCTTTCCTTCCCAGTAATGCTTTGAACCACAGCTTGCTACATATATTGGAATGCAGTGGGGGATCCATGTAACTTCTGGATTGACCTTGCAAAATTAATCCTCTGCATGTAAAGGTGGAGTCCTTCAGGGCTCTCTAAATGCTACAATAATTCTGTTAATAGAATTGTAGGACTGGAACAGACCTCGAGAGGTTTTCTAGTCCAGGCCTCTGCACTCAAGGCAGGACCAAGCATTATCTAGACCATACCTGACAAGTTTGTCCCACCTGATCTTAAATCTCCAATGATGGAGATTCCACAACCAGTGCTTAACTATCTGGACAGTTAAGAACTTTTCCTAATGTCCAACCTAAACTGCCCTTGCTACAGTTTAAGCCCATTGCTGCTTGTCCTATCCTCAGCAGTTAGAGGACAATTTCTTCCCTTCTTGTAACAACCTTTTATGTACTTGAAAACTCATGTCCCATCCCTCTCCCCCCTCCACTCTTCTCCAAACTAAACAAACCCCATTTTTTTCAACCTTCCCTCATAGGTTTTCTAGACCTTAAATCATTTTTGTTGCCCTTCTCCTGACTTTCTTCAATTTTTCCACATTTTTCCTGAAATGTGGCGCCCAGAACTGGACACAGTACTCCAATCAAGGCCTAATCAGCATGTAGTAGAGCAGAAGAATTACTACTTGAGTGTTGGAAGCAAGACACCTAACCTCCCAGAACAGGGGTCGGTGGGTTTGGTTGGGGGGTGTGTGTGTGGGGAGAGGGGGGTTCAACAGTGTTAAACTGACTCATTGGCTTGTGATTCACTCTGACCCCCAGATTCCTTTTTGCAGTACTCCTTCCTAGGCAGTCATTCCATGCTTCAGTGTTAACACTCTGCACCCTTCCAGTCTCCAACTAACCGTAGATGGAGATGGTACTTCCCTATATTCTGGCTTTTGGGTGGGTTTTGCATTTAAAAATCATCCATTTGTGATTTGTTATGTTGAATTGCTATTTTTAGGAAAAGTTAAACTGGACCATAGACTATGGCTTTGTTTTGACTTTGACAGAAATAACTAATCCCATAGTTTCAGAGAACTGCTGAAACAAGTACTATGCAAATTCCTGCATATCAGGACAGAACCTCAATGTTGCAAAATTGCACTAACAAAACATAAAATGCCCCTTTTTTACTGTACTTATGATGCTTGCTGACAAACATCTAAGCAAATCACAAGTAGTGAGTTCTGATGCCTAAGCTCTAGCCATTATGAGGGAAAAATGCCTTGGCATCTGGAAGCTTGTTTTGATTCTCTTGTGCTTAATAGTTAAATTAAATAAACAAAAATAGTTGCCTAGCCACTAGGCTTTATTATCATAGCTGCTTTCTTGAAGCCAGGAAAAAGCTGATTTGTCTAACCGAGTGGTTCCCAACCTTTTTGGCTTGAGGGTCACAGATACTCTTTTTACAACCCTAAAGGGCCACCAGTCTTTGCCAGGAGCCTCCCCTGCACCCCGTCCACTGCAGTCAGATAGGAGTTCAGCGAGGAGGCTGCTTCGCTGATCTCCCACATGTGTCCTATAGACCCGTGCATTCCACCTGTGTCCCTGGGCAGTGGCTCCCTTGTGCAGCCACTGCCAGGGGGACAGGTGATCAGTACTCCCCTCCCTCTGGCTCCAGCAGGGACCCCAGCACCTAGGGACCCGGGCAGAGCACTTTGCTCTCTGCTGGAGCTGAGGGAGGGGAGTACTGATATCCTCTCCCTCTGGCTTCAGTAAGGAGACTGCACTGGTCTTTTAGCCCCATGGCAACGTGCTCTGCCTGGGTCATTAAGCAGTGGCTCTCTTCTGCAGCCAGCAGGGGAAGCAGTGGGCTACTTTGAAAGCCCCATTGGGCCACAGGTTGGAAACCACTGGTCTAAACTAACCCTTTTTAGCTAGAATGCCTGGAGCAACAGCAGCTCTCTTTCAGAGACAAAAGATGCTCTCATGTTCCCAGCCTCATCGTCACTGGCTTTTAACATGAACAGTTTACAAAACTAGGTGGTTTCCCATAAATGTCTTCCATCCTGGGAGGAGTTGTTCATTCCCTACAAAAGATTTTGTAATACAGGGACGAGTGATAACTTTACTATAAATGCAAGTACACCAAGCCTAGTTGCAAGCAGAACTGTCCCTCTTGTTACCTCTATATCCGCAGTATTCTCTGCTATTTAGGAAATGCTTGAACCTCAATTTGAGGCAATTCATAAGTTCTTAATGGCAAAGTATATCAACTACTCAAATCTGGGAAAAGTGTGTATGTACTAGCTATTTATCAAATTTTAACTTTAGGATGGAAAAATGGCGGCCTTATCCCTGAGTGGAAGTTTTATCCCTCTTTTTGAAAAGGGACAGGGTTGTGCCTTGTGAACTGACTGAACCTTTATTTTTTGCACTACTTAAAATATCTCTTCCAGATTGACTTCCCATGAGTTGTTTAGCCTAAAATTAAATACAGTGATTCCAAATGTTCATGTTTGCGTCATTACTGATTTCTTGGTCAGGTTTTTCATTCTGTTTATTTTAAAAGTATTAATAGTGGATGTTTAGTCATTTTTCCTAAAAATAACTTTAGTAATAATATTTCCCCCCTCACATCTGGAATAGACTTTCTAACATGGAAGCAAAACTCTTCCCTGAAGAAGTCTTAACTAGGAATTATGATTAGCAATCTGTTAAGTAACAGAGTCTAGTAGCCATAATCCTCAGTGCTAGTTTATTGATACAATCCTGTGAGATATTTTTGGCAGAACTCTAGCAATCTAACTTGGAACAAATTTAAGAGTTTCCAAGGCCTTCAAGCCCTTAGTTTTATTAGACTCACTACATAGACTTGAACAAATGCTTTATACTAACATCTTTCATGATCAGTTAGTAGCACATACTGTAGGTCAAACAGGACAACAAAAAGCTATGAGTTGCAGCAGCCTCTGTCACTTGTCTTGTTCCGTGACCATATCAAGGACTATCTGTAAAATGGAGACTGGAATGTGAACACCACGTGGTAATGTGGATGGAAAGAAGTTATGCTGACATCTGTACTGTAGACAGCCTAAAATATTGTCCATGTGCATCCATGCTCTTGATCTAGTGTTGATCTCTCTTGATTCCAGATCTTTAATTGTGGTGGATGGCTGATCACAAATCTCCTAAACTCAAGTCCTCTTACCACAGTCCAGGCATTGGGCAGGCAGATAGGCTCAGTGTACTTATCACCTTTCCCTGTATTACAAAGCCCTTCATAGAGAAGCAACAGCTCCTCCCAGGAGGAAAGACCCATTTATGGGAAACCACCTAGCTTTGTAAACTTCATGTTCAAAACCAGGGAAGATGAGGCTGGGAACAGGAGAGCATCCTTTTTATCTCTGAAAGAGAGCTGCTGTTGCTCCAGGCATTCCAGCTAAGCTTAGTTAGCTTCCTCCTATCCCAGGGTGGCTGTTTGGAGATGTATTCAATCCTAGGCTGCATTCTAAGGATGCATGCATCTGAAACTGGACTGAAATCACTGAGTAGAGATCAAATAGGGTAAAAACTAATTCTGTCTGGCTGCTGACCTGAAACCAAGTCCAAGTGTGGAATAACTAATTGTCCCACCCTGTGGCATGAACACCCAAGTCTAGCTTTCATCTGCACCTCCTCCACTCAATGACTGAGGTTTATGGTGCAGTTAATATTAGACTGGCTTGAAATGTTGTCTGGTTTCTAGTTGCAACTCTCCCAAATACTGTATAATAAATTGAGCCAAAGTTAATGCAGAGGTGTTGAACTAAAATAGATTTTTTTCTTCTTTTGGCCAACCAATTCATCATCATAATACATTTAAAAAACATGTTGAATAGTTATAATTCTTGCCCTACTTCATAAATAGTAACTTCATATTTCTGGTCTTATTAGCTCACTCAGTACAATTAACAGCTCTATTATAGAAGTCTCAATGATCACTCCTATTAATCTATCTAAACAGGTGACTCTAAGTCCAACATCACCACAGTCACCCAGTGATGGAGGAATAGTAGCTGCTCTTAAGGACGTTATTCAGAAGAGACATAAGGCCCTTTATTCTTCAGGTATGCTTATAAAATCTTTTCTTTGCTTAGACATAATACTAAAGTTAAGAAATTTCACCATTTTCATTGCTATAATTGAAGATAAACCACCACTCAATTTAACTTGTCTAGAATCCTTTCACCTTATTCTAGAAAGGGTCACTGTCCCCATTCATTCTGATCTCTGACCGAGATAAGCATGGATTTGGGGAATTATCTGTAGATGAGTTATTAATACAAAACTTAAAATAGTAGTCCAGTAATTATTATAGAGGAAACTTACTGAACTGGTGACTTAATACCTAGTAAGTAACTGCAAAAAAAAAAAAAAAGTTGAATTTTGATTTGAACTATTTGCTTCTGGAGAGGCACCACTGAGCTATGATAGCTTATAGGCAAAGGAGAGGGAAGGGACACAATACTAAAGTAACTAGTTTGTATCAAATTTAATGTTTTGTTTCAACTCTATTTAGATAGCCGAGCAGGGATGGGTATGTCCCAGTAAGAGGCTACTGAAAACTCATGATTGACCTAGCCACGCTAAATATAGCAATAGGAGCAGGATAGGATGGTCACTAATGAAATTACCCAAACTAGTACATATTTAGTTCCAGCCCCTTGTTCGTTTTTGCAGTCTGTTTGCACCATCTACTCTCTTTAGCACCTCCAATCATACTTGCATAAAGGTTTAATTTGTTCCACTTATTGACACTCAAAATGTAGAGATTGTTACATGCTGTTATGCCCCCAAGACTGCTATTGTGATTACTGCATAGGAGAAGTACAACTTTATCATACAGAGAAGCTTCAGAAATTTTGTACAAATTTCCCATACTAACCATTAATTACTTCCCTTTGCACCTCTCCCTCATGTCTCCTCCTCCATGTAGATCCTTAATAGTGTTAGGAGTTTCTTCAGAATTTGAGAATGCAGAGGTGTTGCGAGTATTAGTTTGACCTACAGATGGGAAATGCATTTTGAATTCAGTTAAGTCTGGTGCAAGTAACTGAGCTACTGCCACAGACCTGAGCTGAAAATAGACTACTTGTAGAATGTCCTCCATAAGTTAGTATCCCAATTCATGCTTTCTTGCCCTACCCCCTGCCTTTGCATTAGTAATTTAATACTGAGAGAGCTTGTAAAACTTACTCACATATTACATGGAATGCCACTGACCTGTAATCTGATTTGGTAATTTTCAAGCTGATTAATTACAGGAAGAATCATCTGGAGATAAACTTGAACACTTGTGTTCTGAACACCCTACATCACTCAGGTCACTAGTTTTTTATAAGCTGTGACTAAATGAGGAACTCTGTATTGTAATTTAAGTCTTAGACAACAGCAAAACCAGATACTTCCGTAGTCCTGGAATCCACAGAGAAGAGGCAATCTTTGATTTAGACCTAAGTAGAGCACAATCTCTGGTCAAAGAGGTAAATATAGCTGTCTAGCTTGATTACAATACAAATCAGCTAGCACTTCTAGTGAATCTATGATGGGGAAGTTCCTTTTTTTAAAAAAAAAAAAAATCTCTACCCTAGTATGAGACACTAATACTTTCTGAAACTGATCTTGCAGGTGAGGAGACTGGGTCAGAGACTAGAGAAGAATGGGAAGACTAAAAGGTGCTCTTTCCTTGACGTATAAGACCATCACAAGCAAACTTGGGTACTTCCTCCCCTAACCCCCAGTAGGAAAAACTTGAACTCTTCATTCACTTGTACTACCTACTAAACTATCATTGTAGATGGATTTTTTTTTTAACCCACCAACTTTCAAATGTGGTAATATTAATAAACTTTTTTTTTTTTTTTTTAAAAAAAGCAGTTAGTAGAAAACACTACTTGACATTTCAAGTGGTCGGAATAAAATGAAGTACCATACAGAAAACTCCTCCTGGAAAACTAACCCTTAGATTATTTAATTCAAATATTTATACTTCAAAATAGATACCTTGTTTAGATCATAAAATAAGACCGAAACATCCAGGCAGTGGTTCTGTAAAAAAGGGGGAGGACAAACAAACCTTTAGAAGTTTAAGTGAAGAGCTTATCTTCTGCTTCCACTGAAGGAAGTGGATGCTTTCCACTATGTTGAATGTGAACAGAACTTGGCCCTAAATTACAACTAAGTATTGAGCAAGCTATTGATTAACCCTAAAATAGCTGGAGGCTTTGTGGTTGGCACAATTTAGTTGTGGAAAGTGCTCAGATTAAGGTCAGAAGGGACCAATATGATCATCTAATCTGACCTCCTGCACAATGCAGGCCACAGAACTTCAACCACCTCCTTCTCTAATAAATGTCTAATCTATGACTGATGTATTTACCTTTTAAATCCTGGTATAAAGATTTTAAAGGTACAGAGAATCCACCACCACGTGACCTGTGCCCCATGCTATAGAAGAAGCCAAAAACCCCTCAGAGCCTTTACCTATCAGCCCTGGGGGAAAAATTCCTTCCCGACCCCAAATATGGTGATCAGTTAAACCCTGAGCATATGACTAAGACTCGACAGCCAGAAAGAATTCTCTGTTGTAACTCAGAATCCACTCCATCTAACATTCCTTCACAGGCCATTGGCATATCTACCACCAGTAGTCAAAGATTAGTTTGGCAATTGACTGAACTGTCCCATCATACCATCTCTTCCACAAATTTATCAAGCTCACTTTTGAAGTCCACTAGGTTGTTTTTTTTTTTTTTTTGCCCCCACTGCTCCTCTTGGAAGACTATTCCAGAACTTCACTCCTCTGATGGTTAGAAAGATGCATCTAATTTCAAGTCTAAACTTCCTAAGGGCCAGTTTATATCAATTTTTTCTTGTGTCCACATTGGTGCTGAAATTAAATAATTCCTCTCCCTCCCTGGTATTTATCCCTCTCTATAAATAGAGAGCAATCATATCTCCCCTCAACCTTCTTTGGTTAGGCTAAACAAGCCAAACTCTTTGAGGCTCCTCTCATAAGGCAGGTTTTCCATTCCTTGGATCATCCTAGTAGCCCTTCTCTGCACCTGTTCCAGTTTCAATTTCTTTCTTAAACATGGGACACCAGAACTGCACACAGGATTCCAGATGTCTGACCAATGCCTTGTGTAACGGTACTAACATCTCCCTATCTCTACTGAAAATACCTCACCTAATGCATCCTAGGACCACATTAGCTTTTTTTTCCCAGCCACATCACATTGGCGGCTCATAGCCTTCCTGTGATTATCCAATACACCCAGGTCCTTCTCTTCCTCTGTCACTTCCAACTGATGCATCCCCAGCTTATAGCAAAAGATCTAATTAGTCCCTAAGCATATGACCTTGCACTTTTCACTATTAAATTTCATCCTATTTCTATTACTCCAGTTTACAAGGTCATCCAGATCTTCTTGTATGATATCCTGATCCTTTTCTGTATTGGCAATACCTCCCAACTTTGTCATCCACAAACTTTATTAGCATATTCCCACTATTTGTGCTAAAGTCAGTAATAAAAATCTTAAATAAGATCGGTCCTACGACCGATCTCTGAAGAACTCCACTAGTAACCTCCCTCCAGCCTGACAGTTCACCTTTCAGTATGACTCGTTGTAGTCTCCCCTTTAACCAGTTCCTTATCCACCTTCCAATTTTCAAATTAATCCCCATCTTTTCCAATTTAACTAATTCCCCCCTGTGGAACCGTATCAAATGCCTTCCTGAAATCTAGGTAAATTAGATCTACTGCATTCCCTTTGTCTAAAAAATCTCTTATCTTCTCAAAAGAGATCAGGTTGGTCTGGCACGATCTAGCTTTTGTAAAACCACAGTATTGTGGTATTTTGTCCCAATTACCATTAACCCCACTGTACTTAACTACTATCTCTTTCAAAAATTTTTCCAAGACCTTGCATACTAGTGAGGTCAATCTAACAGCCCTGTAGTTACGTGGATCACTTTTTTCCCTTTCTTAAAAATAGGAACTATGTTCACCATTCTCCAGTCATACGGTACAACCCCTGAGTTTAGATTCATTAAAAATCCTTACTAATGGGCTTGCAATTTCATGTGCTAGTTCCTTTAAGATTCTTGGATCAAGATTATCTGCCCCCCTCATTTAGTCCCATTAAGCTGTTCGAGTTTGGCTCCTACCTCAGATGTGGCAATTTTTACCTCCATATCCTCATTCCCATTAGCCACCCTACCACTATCCCCAAGCTCATCATTAACCTCATTAAAAATGGATGTGACGTATTTGTTTATATAGGCTAGATTACCCTTGACCTCCACTCCATCCTCAGTGCTTAGTGGTCCCAGTTCTTCCTTCTCTGTTTTCTTCCTATTTATATGATCATAGAACCTTTTACTATTGGTTTAAATTCCCTTTGCAAGGTTCAACTCTACTGGGCTTTTGGCCTTTCTCACTTTATCTTTACATGTTCCGACCTCCAAGAGGTAGCTTTCTTTGCTGATCCCTCCCATCTTTCACTCCTTGTAAGCTTTCTGCTTTCTCTTAATCACCTGTCTGAGGGCTTGTTCACACTTACCCGGAAATTTGGCGGCAGTCGACAGCAGGTACACAAAATATGCAGAATAGTTTGCGTAACTCCTGTCGACTGTTCACATTGCACTGAGCCAATGGGAAAAGCATTCCCCTCCGCTCAGCGCTACGCTAGTTGAGGCAGTGGACTTAAGTCGACTCCCTCATCAATTGCACGGGTCTCACTGACCGCTCAATCGATCCAGAAAGATTGATCTGGGGGCAGCAGTTTTGCCACCGCCAGTGTAAACATAGCCTTAGATGCTTACTCATCTAGCATGGTCAAGAAGTGATTAAAATTAAAAAGTTGTAAAAAGCTTTTTATGTTTACATACAGACACTGTTCTTTAAATTGCAAGAGATGGGCTTTAGGAGAGTGGAGTAAAATATATGCTTCGGTGCAGCGTAGTAGGACTGGTCCTAATGTTAGGAGTTGTTTTGTGAACACTTTCTTCCCAAGCTCTGCTTATATGCACTCCAGCTGTAGAAGTGATGGTAACGTGAAAGTGCAGCCTGGTGAGATTTCATTCACCACTGTCCATTTCATCAGCTTTGTGCTCACTAATCCATTGCCCTGGGATTTATTCTAATGTTAAACTCTGAATAGCTTCAACCAACTACCACTCTAAATAAAACAAAATCCTTATGTTGCCACCCCTTCTTCCATAAATAGAGAACTTCTCCCAAGCCCCATCTGCCAAAAAAGGCAAAGTACATTTAAGGGCAAATTGCAGCTATTCTATAAACAAGTGTCACTAATTCACTCTTGCAGTGTTTGTTGCAGAGCTAGAACTGGGAGAATGATGACTATTCTGATAGCTGGCTACACTGTTTTCACTTTGTGCTCTGGAAGGTGTGCAGAATGATGCACTTCAGTCCCCCTACAGTGGCCAGCCCCTGACCTACTAGACAATCAGGATCTGGAAATTGTCTCAAAAGGAACAGTTCACCACCATCACCACAGCTTGTCCATACTGTATAGGAAGCAGCTCTGCTTAATCCAGGGCACCTGAATATGTTTAGAGAGGGGGAAAAAATAAAATGAGATTTAAACCATTCCCCTCGTGACTGTGTAGATGTCACCTCAGGAGGGGATGCAGAGAGAGAATTTCCAGTTACCATTAATAACAGCTTCTTGGAGCAGCTAGTCCTGGAATCTACTGGGAAGAGGCAATTCTTGATTTAGCTCTCAGTAGAGTACAGACTCAGGTCAAAGAGGTAAATAGCAATCCTAATCTAATAAATTTAAACATCCTTGTAGGGGAAAATAATAAAGAAACCGACCCCCCCCTTGTTAGGGAAAATGTTTTTTTTAAAATGTTTTAAGGTACTCTCCTTTGCATGTAAATAGTTGGTAACCAGGCCAAAAACTCCATTTTGGATTCTAGGATCTATGTTGGTGAAAACAGGATGCTGATGCTGGCAAAGTGCCAAGAGCCAAAATCTGCCTAGTGATGGCAGGAAAAAGGGCTGGAAGTCTGAGGGACTAGGGCTGAGTGCACAAATTGGTGCTGTGTGCACAGGCAGGAGGGCTGTGTGCACAACCTCGCAGAGCGGGAGGAATTCTGGCCAGGGATTGGCTAGGGATAGAGCAGACAAGATTATATTAGGCAGTAAGCGCCAAAGCACGCGGCTGCCCCTCTGAGTGGCAGTGTGGAGGGTGTGAGGGTGTCAGCTTATTTGCATGGGCTTCAGGACCAGGATGAGAAGCAGCTGACCATGGACCAGGCTGAGAAGCAGACAGTAACATCGGAACAGCTCAGCCAACCCATTGGGAATCATGATCAACACTCCCTAGGGAGGGAGTGAAGAACAATTGTAAATATAATTGTGGAAAACTAAGGGTTGTGTTTGTGGTAAGGGACCTGGGGTTCATCCCCATAGTTTAGTCTCAATAGCAGTGTTTTGTGGTTATATTTGATTGTTCCCCCAATAAACCTTAGTTGGGTTTCACTATTTATCAGTAGTCTGTTTTCAGTCAATCCCCCGGTGATCGATCCAGCAATCAGGGTAGACAAATACCAGAGAATAATTCTTAAATTTGGCAACCATGAAGGGACCCCGAAGGGAGTTGACTGTCACTGATTGAATTTTGGGGTTTTGTGTTACACTGGTACATGGAGAGCAGCCAGTAGGTGTGAAGGCAGGCCCCAAAAGGAATAAGGAAGGCTGTTGGCTCAGCAGCCAGATTAAGGCAGACCTTTTAAGGACACTGTCCTAAGGGTACCTGGCTGAGATACCAGTCATAGAAAACCACCTGACCTGTCAGTCAAGCAGGGGTATGGCACTGCGGAAGCACAAACCTCAAGGAGGGGGGCCATGACCCCAAACGGGAGCCTTAGGCCGTGCTGAACAAGCAGGCCGTGCATAGAGACACAGGCGCCAGCCCACTGCGGGAGAACTGTGGCAAGAGCAGCTGCAGCAGTGATAGGAGCAGGGAAGCTCCGCGAGCACAGCGCTTACAGGCCTATGCTAGCCAGCAAACTAGGTAGCGCTGGGGAAAGTGCAGAGACTTATACCACTAAAGAACCCAGTGGACAGAACAATGAACCGAACCTGGAAATTCAGGGCAAGTGGCTGGATGCAGCCAATAAATAAAGAGCCTAGACTCCTGTCTCAATGATTTGGGGAAAGAGAAAAATCCTTGGGAGATAGGGTTGTTTAAAGGGGCTACTGCATATCAGGACCTATGCAGTCAATGGGAGGAATTTGTGTTAGGCAAGCCATGTCCTTCCGGGAAGAAAAGGAAGCGAGCCCTGTGGTATGGACTGGACGTGGTATGGACTGGACATGGTCGCCCAGGAGCTGACCGCGGTGGTAACGGAGCTGACTAACAGCGTGAATCAGCTCACGGGGAAGGTTGGCTTCTTGGACACTCATATTGCCGAGTTGATAAAAGGACAGGAGCAGCAAGCTACTGAGAGTGTGAAGCAGGAGGAATGGTTTCGAGTGAGGGACCTGACACAGGCCACACAGCTGAATAAGCTGAAAATCCAGGTCGCAGGTCTGACTGAATCTCTCGCAGCTTGAGAGAGAGAGGGCAGGAGACTGTCTTCAGATCTTGAGGAGTTGAGACTTCTTAGGGAGATCAAGGAGGGGTGTAGGGTCATTCAGCAGCTGGGGACAGATAGTCCGAATGAGGTGCGGCAGGTGTTTCGGGCATACACACCCAAACAGGCCAGAGCAATGGGAAAGACTATGGGTCCCCTGAACAAAGGCACTGTAATTGACTGGATTGCCTGAGTAGGAGAGATGCATGGCCTGAATGCCGATGATGTGGTAGCCGTGGCTAGGGAAGGCATGAGCCCGGAAGACTTTGGAGCTATGTCGAATGAAGTGCAGATGGCCACGATAAGAGACTGTGTAGAGATTTTTAAAAGACTGTACACTTTTTATTGGTCAACCTCTAACCTGGCAGGAAAACATTATACTGAAAAGCAGTCTAAGCACGAGAGACCTGAAAGGTACATTCTGAGGAAAAAGGCTCTGTTCAGGATGGCGGGTGAAGACCAGTTAGACACCTCTGAATTTAAAGAGGAGCTGATCAAGGGTCTGTTGCCAACACTGAGAGGAACAATGGGTGCAATGGACCATAATCTCCACACCTTGCGCAAGATCGAAGAAAGGGTGAGAGCTGCCTATGAGCTCCATGGGGAAGCCTTTCCAGCTCCAGAGCCTGGGAAGGAACACAGTACCAGAACCTCTGGCTTCAAAGGGAAAACTGCCAAGGTGGCAGCGGTGAAGGAGAAGGAAACCAAGCGGCGGGATGTACCCAAGAAATCCTTCTCACGCCGGACCCAGAGACCACAACAGTGGTCCAGAGAGGAGCAGGACAAGCACAAATCCCGAAAACTGCAGGGGATCATTTGGAGGAGACTGCTCAAATACGAGAGCCTTGAACAGATTGATGGATTAGAAACGGCGGAGCTGCTGAGCAAGCTGGCAGCTCACGAAGGTGGTAATCTACTGTTGGAAGGAGGTCGTCCCAACCTCCAATGAGGAGGCCAAGCTTCCCCATCGTCCTTTGATTTCATAGCTCCAGTGGTACAGGACACCTGGGGACGACCAGTTACCAAGGTAACTTTTAGTGGGAAGTTCGGGAGCATACACCAGGAGCTTTTGGTAGATACTGGAGTAGCTGTTTCCATAATCTGTGTGCAGAAAGCACCAGAAGCTAGAAAGATACCAGTGGAAGAATGGAGGGCTTTGGAAGGCTTTAATGGAAAAAACAGTTTGGTGCCTTTCACTACCCCCATACAGTGCACAATTGGGAGAATGATGTACAGTTCCAGCTTCGGTCTGCAGGAACTAGATGGACATGGAATATTGGGAATGAATATGCTCACCAAGATGGGAAAGGTGATCGATTTGCCAAACCAAATGATCCTGGCACAGGGAGAAGGGCCAGGAGCCCTATGAGGTTGCAGCCTTGTTCAGGGTAGCCACGATCAAGGCACCTAAGGAGATTTCCCTCCCACAATGGGAGCAAGAGGTGGTCGAAGTGGCAAGGAAACATTTCCCTGCATTTGCCAAAGACAAGTTAGTGTGGCAAGATCAATTGAATAGTAAGGACTTTGGGACCTGATCCCCATCCCTTAAAGCGGTACCGATACCCACAGCAAGCAGAGGAGAGCCTGTGAGAGAGCCTGGATGCATTGATCCAGCAAGGGGTGCTGAGAGAGATTCAAAGCCCCTGTAATTCCCCAATATGGCCAGTCACGTGGTACCATCTGCCTTCTTGGAGATTAACGGTGGATTACCGCGAGCTCAACAGGGTGACACTTAGGCTGACTCCAGTGGTGGCAAAGTTCCACAACGTGATGGCCACCATTGCAGTGGGGGCCAAATGGTTCACCGTCTTAGACCTCTCAAACACCTTCTTCTCCATCCCTGTAGACAAGAGGGACTGGTACAAGATGGCATTTACATTTAGAGATAGCTCACGTTTACGCGTCTACCACAAAGGCTACATAATTCACCATCAATCTGCCAACAAGAGGTAACTAGAATGTGGAAAGACCTGACCCACAGGAGGATGGTGATCTCCTGTGTGGATGACATCCTGATAGCTACTTGCTCCAAAGCAGAAAACCTCGAAGTCCTAGAGGAAGTGTTCGAAAAGATTGAAGAAACCGGGTTTCCGGTGAATCCCAGTAAGGCCCAGCTTGTACAACAACAGGTTACCTACCTGGGGGTGAGCCTAGGAACAGATGGAAGGCGTCCGGACCAGCAGAGGGTGGAACTAATAGGGAAGTTACCAGCTCCCCAAGATGTGAGTGCATTACAATCCTTTCTAGGCCTGACCGGCTTCTCCAGGGACTTTATTTAAAAGTATGCACTGATTGCGCAACCGCTGTATCAGTTGGTCAAGAAGGATGTGGAATGGACATGGGGCGAGCCACAGAGAGGCATTTATAGAGCTGAAGAAGGCCCTGACATCCGCGCCAGCTTTAGCGTATCCAAAGGAAGGAATGCCTGTCACCCTACAGATTGCGGCTATGCCAGAGGGCATCAGCACTGTATTGTCCCAAGATAGCGGAACTGGGGAAAAACCTGTGGCATATGGATCAAGAAATCTCTGAGGTGGAGAAGAGGTTTTCCCCATGTGAGAGGGAAGTGCTAGCGTTGACATGGGTGATCACCCATTGGGAATATATTATAGGTCTATCTCCTATTGTCCTGAGACCCTCCCACACCCCAATAAAAGATGTCTTATCAGGCAAGATAAATCAAGGACGAGTATCCAATCCAAGGATCGCAGGTTGATTAACTGAGAGATCAGCGTAGACAATACGAAACATGATGACAATGGCTCTTTATGCACTACTGTGCCAAGGGGAGGAGCACAAATGTCCCTTATCTATAGAGAAAGGTCCGGAGAAGGAGTCACCTTTCAGGATGAAAAGGGACTGTGAGGCCAAGACTGATGAAGATATGGAGATCTGGGCCACAGACGGAAGCTGTTACCATGTAGATGGCAAGCCAGTAGCAGGGTATGCAGCACTAGGGTGCCAAGACGGGAACACACAGACTCCGAGTGGACATTGAGGGTGCTCGTAGGTTGGATGCCAGTGTGGCTGGAGAGGCGCATGACAACCGGGGACAGAAAACCAGTAGCCCACTCCCAATACCTTCTGCATGCATGGGAGATGGCTCAGGCACGAGTTGCAGTGACTTACCTGTGCAAAGTAAAAGCCCATTGCAGAAAAGACACCCTAATGTCACAACTGAACCAACAGGTGGATAAGTTAGTGAAAGAGGCAGCACGACTGGGCCCAGAAACGGAGTGGAAAGGGTCAGAAGATATTCATGTACCCGTCTGCCCGCAGAGGCCCAGAAAAGGAAAGGACCCTATAGATGTGATGAAGCTTCAGAAGGGAGACCCAGAGATCCAGGACCTCCTCACGAAACAGGAACATCAGGGATGGAGCGTATTTTAGAATAAAGAGGGATTGGTCCTAGCAATGAAGATAGGGACTAACCAAGAACTCCTGATCCTAGTCCTGCCAAGCTGCCTTAAGAAGGAAATGATGGAACTGGCACACCATCAAGGACACTTCGGGAAGGAAAAAACTCTGCAGACTGCAGGCAGTAGCTTGGTGGCCTAATATGGCAGAACAGGTAGAGGGATTCATTAATCGATGCATTAACTGTGCAAGTAACAATGCTGATACAAAGATAATGAAAGAACCTCTGAAACACCAAGTGATTTTTTTGGACCCTGGAAACGAGTCCAGATTTTTTTATAGGACCCCTTCCACAGTTGGGAAGCGGGAAGAAGTATGTGTTGGTGGTAATAGATTAATTTAGCAAGTGGATCGAGGCATACGCCACAAGGAATAACACAGCCATAACAACAGCACGGACTCTGTGGAATGAGGCATTCGCATGGTTTGGAATCCCAGAATGTATGGATTCAGACCAAGGCCCCCATTTCATAGGGGAAGTGACTAAGCATTTGTGTCAGGCCTTGGGGATCCATCAAAGGCTATACATTGCCAGACACCAACAATCTTCGGGTCTAGTTGAACGATCGAACAGAATTCTAAAGACTGCTTTTAGAAAGGTGGTGTGTGCATCCAGAAAAGACTGGGACCTCAAGCTGCCCCTCAGCAGCAGACGACCGCGGACCAGGCTGAGAAGCAGACGGTAACATCGGAACAGCTCGATCAACCCGTTGGGAATCATGACCAACACTCCCTAGGGAGGGAGCGAAGAACAATTGTAAATATTATTGCAGATTGTGGAAAACCAAGGGTTGTGTTTGTGGTAAGGGACCTGGGGTTTATTCCCATCGTTTATTCTCAATACCAGTGTTTTGTGGTTATATTTGATTGTTCCCTCAGTAAACCTTAGTTGTGTTTCACTCTTTATCAGTGGTCTGTTTTCAGTCAACCCCTGGTGATAGATCCAGCAATCAGGGTAGACGAATACCAGAGAATAATTTTCTTAACACCCTAGCATTTCACTTCAAAAAGGCGAGCTACACAAAAATGAGGAAGCTAGTCACCTGAAAATTAAAAAGGACAGTCACAAGGGTGAAGTGCCTGTAAGCTGCATAGAAATGCGGTGTCAGTAGAGGAGTTTTGGAACAAATTGATAAGTTAAACAGTAGTAAGTCACCAAGGACCATGTGGTATTCACTCAAGAGTTCTGAAGAGACTCAAATATAGAATTGCAGAACTACTGTCTGGTATATAACCTATGGTTTAAATCTGTTTTTGAACCAGGTGACTGGAGGATAACTAATGGGTGATGCCAATTTTTAAAAAAACATTCCAGAGGTGATCCTAGCAATCGGAGATAGGTAAGCCTAATTTCAGTCCCAGGCAAATTTGTTGAAATGATAGTAAAGAACAGAAGAATCAGACTAATTAATAGATGAACAGAATTTATTGAGGAAGAGTCAACACAGCTTTTGTAAAGGGAAATCATGCTTTATCAATCTTGGAGGGGGGTCAACAAATGTGGACAAGGGTGATCCAGAGGATATAATGTACTTGGACTTTCAGACAACCTTTGAGAAGCTCCCACACCAAAGCTTCTTAAGCAAAGAAGCAGTCCTGGGATAAGAGGGAAGGTCCTTCAATGGACCAGTAACTGGTTAAGACAGGAAACAAAGGGTAGGAATAAATTATCAGTTTTCTAAATCGAGGTAAATAGTGGTGTCCCTCAGAGAGCTATATGGGGACCCATGCTGTTCAGCATATTCATAAATGATTTGGAAAAAGGGGTGAACAGTGAGGTGGCAAAATTTGCAGATAATACAGACTCACTCAGGCTAGTTAAGTCCAAAGCAGACTGAAGAGTTATAAAGGGATCTACAAAACTGGGTCATTGGGCAACAAAATGGGAGATGAAAATCAATGCTGATAAATGCAAAGTAATGCACATTGGAAAACATAATCCCAACTATACATTAGCTGTTGCTGCTCAAAAAAGAGTTCTTGGAGTCATTGTGGATAGTTCTCTAAAAACATCTGCTCAATGTGCAGTGGCAGTCCAAAAAGCTAACAATGTTAGGAACCATTAGGAAAGGGATAGATAAGAATATAGAAAATATCATAATGACACTGTATAAATCCATGGTTTGCTCCTACCTTGAATACTGGGTGCAGTTCTGGTCGCTCCATCTCAAAAAAAGTTAGAATTGGAAAAGTTACAGAGAAGGGCAACAAAAATTATTAAGGATATGGAACAGCTTCAGCAAGAGGATAAGTTAAAAGGACTGGGGCTTTTCAGTTTGGAAAAGAGATGACTAAAGTGGGATATGATAGAGGTCTCTAAAATCGATGGCGTGGAGAAAGTGAATAAGGAATGTTACTTACTCCTTCACATTACAGAAGAACCAAGGTTGATTAGTGAAATTAATAGGCAACTGGTTTAAAACAAACAGAAGAAATACTTCTTCACACAATGCATAGTCAACCCATGGAAATCATTGTCAGGGGATATTGTGAAGGCCAAAACTATAACAGGGTTAAAAAAAGAATTAGATAAATTCATGTAGGATAGGTCCATCAGTGGCTATTAGCTAAGATGGTCCGGGATGCAACCCTATGCCCTGGGTGTCCCTAGCCTCTGATTGCAAGAAGCTGGGAGTGGATGATGGGATGGATCATTCAGTGAGTGTCTGTTCTGTTCATTTCTTCTGAAGCACTTGGCATTTGTCACTGTTGGATGACCGGATGCAAGCATAGATGGACCAATGGTCTGATTCAGTATAGCCATTCTTATGTTCAATCTGGGACAGTTCCTCAGATTGTCACTTAAAATAAATGACTTATGTGGAGGAATCTCTCTCACGTCCTCTGCAGTGAAGATGGATATAAAAAATTCATGCAGTTTCTCTGCAAAGGCTTTATCTTCCACTGATTGTCTGGCAGGCTTCCTGCTTCTGATATACTTAAAAAAAAAAAAAAAAAAAATTGGCTGTTAGTTTTTGACTCTTTTGCTAGTTGCTCTTCAAATTCTTTTTTGGCCTGCCTAATTATACTTTTACACTTGATTTGCCAGAGATTATGCACCTTTTTATTTTCCTCAGTAGGATTTAACTTCCAATTTTTAAAGAATGCCTTTTTGCCTCTAATCGCTCCTCTTGTACTTTGTTGTTTAGCCATAGTGATATTTTTTTGGTCCTTTTACTACGTTTTTTTAATTTGGGCTATACATTTAATTTGACCCTCTATTAAGGTATTTTTAAAAAGTTTCCATGCAGCTTGCAGGCATTTCACTTTTGTGACTGTATCTATTAATTTTCATTTAACTAGCTTCTTCATTTTTCGGTAATTCCCTGTTCTAAAATAAATTACTACTCTGGTGGACTTCTGTGGTATTTCTTCCTTCCTTCCCCACAAGGATGTTAAGTTTAATTATATTAAGGTTGCTGTTAATGAGCATTTCAGTTTGGAAAATAGATGATTAAGGGGAGACATAATACAGGGCTATAAAATCATGACTGGTGTGGAGAAAGTAAATAAGGAAGTATTATTTACTCCTTCTCATAACACAAGAACTAGGGGTCATCAAATTAAATTAGTAGGCAGCAAGTTTAAAATGAACAAAAAGAAATATTTCTTCACACAATGCACAGTCAATCTGTGGAACTCCTTGCCAGAGAATGTTGTGAAGGCCAAAAGTGTAACAGAGTTCAAAAAAGAACTAGATAAATTCATGGAGGATAGGTCCATTAATAGCTGTTAGCCAGGATGGGGAGAGATGCAAAACCATGCTCTGAAGTGCCCCTAGCCTCTGTTTGCCAGAAGCTGGGAATGGGGGATGGAATGCATCACCTATTCTGTTCATTCCCTCTGAAGCACTTGGCATTGGCCACTGTCGAAAGAGAGGGTGCTGAACTAGATGGACCAGTAGTCTCAGCCAGTGTGGCTATTGTTATGTTCATAAGTTGATTTAACAAAGAATAGAAATGTAACAAGAAGCAAGTAGGATTAATGTAAACAAAGAGTTACAAATAAAACAACACAGTCTAGAGTGTAAACATAACTAACATGATGCCCTGTTGTTAAATAAGGTACTGCTTGCCCAAAGTCCTTCTCACATCATTTTTCAACCAGAATAGCTAAAACCCTCCTTTCCTGAGACCAAGCCTGCTGGCAGTTTGTCTCTGCAGATGCAGGGTGTTTTTCTGCACCTTTAGCTATATAAGACCAGTCCTTAATTCTTCACCTGTGCACAGGGTTCCCTCTTCGACTCTTCCCCGCTTCCTGTTAATTTATTCTCCTGAATTCCCCACAATCTCTTCATTAGCATTTGACTCAGTATGCAGATAGACTTCCAGGGAGAGACACACAGTGGTCATCCAGAATAATAACTGTCTTGTACCTCCTACCTCGTGGAAACTGCCTTCAGGTATGTTACCTGTGAGTGATCTGCCTTTAACTATAAAGCTTTAAGAATAGACTTTCCAATATATATACATATGTCTTTACATAATATCCACACAAACATTTTTCAGAGATTATAATGACCAGTGTGAACAGGCTTTCAGTAGAGACCTTACATGACACTTTTTGGTAAACTGAAATGTAAATACCATACCCAGAACCCATGTTTGAAACAGGCAGGGGAGGTTTAAACATTCTGTTGACTTCAGTTTTGGTCCGTAGATTGTTAGTGATGAAGGGTGTATATTCATAGTACAAGTAGCTCAAGTTATAACAAGTGCTATTTCTAACTTGATTCCCATCCACACACACAAATGTGTAGAGTGAGTTAAGTGGTGTTTTAAGCTCTAGATAGCTGCATGGGGAGGGAGCAGGTTGAAGCATGAATGATGCTAATGCTTCAGCTAGTATTGCAATGGGGATACAACAGCAACAGGTACAACTCTTCAGCTGCTAATCCGGTCCCTGTGCTGCTAATCAAATCACTGCATAAATTCAGTGTTGTATTGAAGTATGGTCACTCAAATATAGTAACTGGAGCTAATGCCTGCAATGAAGACAAACCCTTCGTTGCAGCTGATTAGCTAGAGAGGGCCTTAAATGGTTTTCTGCAGTGCTCTCCCCTTTCATGACATAAATGTCCAGTAGATAGAACATGGGGCCGGGAGTAAACTGTGCATTCCTCTCCAAGTTCTGCAGTAATTTTCTGTTTGACCAGATCCAAATCTCACTGTGCCTCCTTTTCCTCCTCTGTAAAATTGGGGTAATGATATGTTCTTACATGAAGTAATGTGAAAAGGTTTAATTGGTCTACTCCTGCTCCTATTTAAATATGGCTTAATTTTATTCCTGTTTCAGTGGCAGTGACTTTCATGGGAGAAAGATCAGCCCTGTAACTCTTTTTTTTTTTTTTCTTTGTTTGAAAGATGCAATAAGCTAACCGTATTAGTCTGTCTTTCTAGGCAGTCTCACTTTACACACTAGTGCTAAAGTAAACTTGTGTAGTCTATTTTTGAACTACTGTGAATGTAACCAAACATTTGTACTCATTTATTTCAAGTAATTGTTAGCTCTCCAGTTAAATATCTTTCTTCCAGTGTGATTTATTCATGTCATAGCACACGACAAATACAATGATATTATCACTGTGGTTGGAGATGAGTAAACTGAAGCAAAAGAAACTTAAAGGGATGTTGTTTTTTTGTGGTGGTTCTATTCAGGATTTTATACTGCCTTCATCAGCATGGTATTTGAGCACCTCCCAGTAGTGCATTAAATGAGATGACTAATATTTATCACTGTAGTTTGTTCAAATTGGCAAGGCACAGTAGATCTACTGCCTGGAATCTTTCCAAACACCCTCATATCAGAATTTCTCACCCAGCTTTAAAGAAATAGTGGACATATCCTTAAAGTAGTCTTCTCTACACTAGTACTTTTCAGAAAGTTTCCTTTGTGACACTGCTGGTGCAGCTCCCTCAGCAGAGGCCTGTGTAGGTTGGGCCCATAGCTTTTATCAGTCACAGCTACAGTGCAGCTGACAGGGTCCTAAAACATGTTCCCTCTGCTGCCACAACTGGGGAAGATCTTCTGAGAACTACTGGTACATAACATGCTTCTGGTAGAGAGAAATACTTTTTTTTTTTTTTTTTTTTTTTTTTTGGAGTGGGCACTGAGCCACCATTGTAAATCAGCATTAATGTAGTCCTGCAGAAGCAGCCACGATGGGTCCTTAACTGGGCAGACTGTTTATTAATAAACTTGTCCCCCTGCCATGTATGTTTGTGCCTAAGAATAGGCAGGATGAGGTGTTTCAGGAACGGGGACTGGGGCTGTAGGAGAAAATGCAGTCCCTCCCACCCTCTGATCCTTCTGGTGAGACTGTTGTGGATATTCACTTTAGAAAGGGAAGAGCTAGAGATTTTCCTCTTGGGTGATACTGTTGTGGCCTTAATATGTGTGAGTGTGTGTATAATCTATCTGCCTACAGGAAAATAAGGTATCCCCCAGTTGCAGGGAGCCTGGAGACAAGTGGGTCTCACCCCTACAGGAATTGTCTCTTCTTGTTTTCGTAGCTGCCGGGAGGTGATGCAGGTTCCATCTGCTCAGTAAGTTCACAGGTACCATTCGCAGGTGCCATTGAACTTCGGGATATTTGGGGAGCAGCCCTAGGGGCTGAAGTTAGGTAGTTTGGGGGTGATGGTGAGAGAATGATACTTGCCTCCCATTTGTGTATTTTGATTCACACTTATCAGAGGGGCTCCAGTTGATCCGGAGAGTAAAACATTAACTCTTCCGAACACCTCTGCCCACCTAGAGAGGTAGCATGCTACATGGCAGAGCCGGGGGTGGAACCTAGCTATCCCGCTTCCTAGTCCCCCGCGGTCCCTTCTTGCTCCCGCGTCTGAAGCGCTTGGGGATCCCTCGGAAGGAAGGGGCGCCGCGCTGGTTATTATTATATCATCCCTCCGCCTCCGTCCCCACCCCTCCCGCCCAGCCTCTCCAATCACCGTGCCGACGCTGCGGGAGCGGCCGGTGCCCTGTGCAGCGGGAGCGCACACCCGCTTCCAGCGCTGAGGGACCCGCTCCAGGGCTCTGCGCCCTCAGCGGGATGCCGCTGCGCCCAGCCGCCTTGCCAACCCGTCTCCGTCCCCTCAGCCCGGCGCAGTGAGCGGGACTGGGCGCCAGCCGGTCCCCGCTCCTTGCAGCCAGCCAGGGCGGTGGGGCTGGGCGCCCCCCGGACGCTCCCGAGCCCGGGGCGGTGAGCGGGTCTGGGCGCCCCCTCGCCTGGCGCAGCTTTACAGAAAGGGAGGGACGCGGCTGCCGCCCGCCCCGGCCCGGCCCGGACCAGATGTCGGTCTCCAGGTGCAGCGGCGGCGGCTGTCAGGGGCGGCCTCAGAGGCGGGACTGGAAAGGTGAGGGCGGCGGCGGCGGCGGCGTCCCCCCCGGGGAAGGGCCCGGCTGCGCTCACGTACACACACTGCCTGCCGGAGGGCAGGACCCGCGGCATCCCGCCCCCCCGCAGGCTGCCGCGGAGGCGGTTCCCCTCCCCCGGCGGGAGCGGCGGCATTAGCCGCGGCTCGGTGCCTGCCTGGGCGCCTGTGGCGCGGCCTCGCCTCGCCCGCTCCCCTGCTCCTCATGCACCGGGGCCCGGGGGCTCCGCAGCCGGAGTGGGGCTGCTGGGCGGCAGCCTGCAGGGCTGGCCCTGGCCCTTGCCCTGGCACCCGCAGCCGCTGCATGAGGAGCTGCCCCTCTCCTGCAGGGCGGGGGAGCTACTGCTGCTCCCTTTCCTGCTGCGACTCGAGCTGCGGCAGTGGCGAGACCCCGGGGGCCTTCCTCCTGCTCCGAGGCGTCCCCTCTCTGGCTCCTTCCCTTCGTGGTGCCTTGGCTTGGGGCCGGGACTTCTCCCCGGGGCTGAGCCTGCCGTTTGTTTACCAGGCACCTCCCTGGGCACGGGGGAGGGGCACGGCTGGGTCTGGAGCTGCTGTTTTGATTCCCCCCGTGTGCTGCTGTCACGGAGGCTTGGCTGAGGTGGGTCAAGGGTTTGTGGGGCCCGCCCTTTCCAGCCTTGAGCCCCAGGTGCTATAGGAGGAAGTGGTGCTGATGATTCAGTAGGGAGCCTTCTTCTTCCTGAGTCAGGGCTGAGCTAGTTCCTCAGTCAGCTTGGGGTTTTGACTGGGACATAGGTCACTGCCTCTGGGGTTCTGGCTGGCAATCTTCCCCTGACTCTCAAGCTTTGGTTCCTTTCCCCTGTGATTCCTTGGAGGAGAGGGAGGGTTGTCTCATCTCTAGCATCCTTTTGGGGGGGACAGGAATTGAATTTATCCATAAAGTGAAGCCCAGTGCACTGAATCACTGAACAGCATGCCAGAGCAGTGTTTCTCAACCTTTATGATGCCAGGGACCCTCTTACTCCGGCTTACTGTCTTTCTAAATTGTGTCAGGGAGGTTTCAGGGACCGGCGCTGGTCCAAGGACCAGTTGTTGAGAAACACTGCACTAGAGAACGCAGGACATGAGTGCAGTGGCATCATGGTGCAAAGTAGCACCCTAAAATGCTATCAGGGATGATACGTTCATGTCCCCTTTCCCACCCTTGAGTTTTTAGCGGGTGGAAGAACTCCTAGGTGAAAATATTGAAAAAAGACATGCACAGATTCTTGGAATATGAACAAGATAAATACTCAGCCAAACTATTGAATGTCAATCTGATAGAGTCCTCTTTTTAAAATTAGCAATTGATTCTTCAGTTTGTGTAGCGATGGTGTTGTTTCTGTTGTAATGTCTAAGGCACCCCTCAAGACTGGGGCATTGTTGGGCTTGGTTCTGTACTAACATATGAAGAGTATCAATTTTTAAAGCATTTTCAGATTCCTCCATTTCTGTGCAGTCATCCAGGGGCTGGTGTTGGGTTTGTGCTTGAAGGGAGATTATAACCCGTGTACCGCAGGAGGTTGTCAGATGGGAGATGAAATTATTGTTTACTATGGGAGAACTGGAGCAAGTCAGGGCTCCAGAAGCCTGCGGGGAGGTTGTAAAGTGGGAAGAAGGCATGGATGTAGATAACTGTATTAGAATGTCAGAGTCTGTGACGTATTCCAGACTAGCTTTTAAATATTGCTTCCCTACTGGGGTGTTTTGCTGTGGGAGGTGACATCTTTGGAATGAATTGTTTACTTGTGATCACTATAAACATTTTGGCAAGGGCAGGTTGTTAACTGCAGTGTTTTGGTAAATTCTTAGGTAGGCAACTATGTTATCTTTTGTTATATTTCTACTCTAATTTCACAAAGAGAAATTGTTCTTAATTTTATGTTCTAATCTGTTACGTAGTGCTACTAACACTGGCGATGGTCTTCCCCAGAAAGGACTGAATTTTAGTAGAGTGTTATGTGCTCAGTGTATTGATAAAGTATTATAAGGTACAATTCAAAATGAAAGGTGCCCCAGAAATGTAATTTATTTTAAAAAATACTGAAAGTTTTGAATGCTGGTTCAGTGAATCAGCCCAACTATAATTTCAGCCTTTTTAAAGAAAAGTATGTCATAAAGATATCCCCCAAAAATCATCCCTTGCTTTGGTGAAGTGGTGAGAATAGATTTTAATAGTATTGACAGTCCGACTGAATCATAACTCTCAACTTGTCAAGGCCTAACTGGACATTAACTCAAAATGAGGGACCCCAGGTGATCATGTATCCTAATGATAAGGGTGGTATAAAGACCAAGGTAGATGTTATAAAAATAGTGCAAGAAACTTAAATCATGAGCAACTCATGCTTTTTTAATATAAATTAGATTTTCTGTGATCCTTGTTTTCAGGATTTTGCATGTGTATTGCATCTAAACAATGTGCGTTATATATTGGATTACAGCAATTTGGTGTGGGGGCAAAATTAAGGTCATTTGAGAGGTATCCCATGGCATAGTCACTTGTTTTTATAGTGGTATGCGTATGTAAAAAACTGAAAATAGAATTGAATAATAATGATTATCAGGATTCAAACCACATCTCAGCATACTATTGAGCAGCTCTAATTTTTTTTTTCCCAGTAAAAATTTGCAAATGTGGTCTTACTCAGTTGTTAGATGCTACCTTAATTATAGTTGCAATTAAATTTAGTGATTTAATGTAAAAAAAAATACGGAAAGCTGTGGGCAAAGTTATTACTGCATTTGTTTATTCGCACAATTTGTATAAGGCCTCAATCCTGTAAAGAGGCACATGTTCAAATAGGACTAATCAGAGTGATAGTCGTGTGTAACTGTTTGCATACTCAAGTTCTGTATTTGTAATAAAATTTAGACCATTTCAGAATTAATATCTTGAAATAATTCAGTGATTGTCTTTAATTACTGGCAAAGCAATAAAAGTGTGTATATAATCACATACTAACTTTGCAGTGAGGGCTTGTTTTTGACTTTTACTGTCTCTTTGGGGTTTAGATTTGCCATATGTGATGGTGTGTGTGTATTTTTTTCTCTTCAGTGGTCAGGATGAACATAAAACATTTTGTCTGCTGACTCTTTCCCCCTTTTTAGAGTTCAAGAGGTTGCAATGTTTTGATTGGTATTATTTGTTTTGTTGTTTCAATTTTCTTCTAAAATAAAGTAACAGTTCCTCCTAAGGGAGGATCCTCATTTTGACATTTGTGAATAAAGAGAGATTTCAATTGAGGAATTAATGTGAGCCTGTGCTTTCAGACCTGGAATAGGGAGACACAAGTGTAGTTGTATGATGGGGTTGCTTGTGATGGTAGGGGGGAGGGCTCAGCAGCTCTGGGGCTCACTTCTGGTTTGTCATATGTTCCTGAAAGCTCTTATTTCAGGGTTTCTACCAACCACCTGCAGGGGTCAGGAAGGGCTCAATCATTTCCGTGCTATTATGGGAGCCTCAGACACTGGTGCACCATGTTCGATCCTGTTCCCTACCTGTGGCACACAATAGTTTAGTCTCCTATGGACTGTAATGCTTCGGTATAATTTTGATTGTTGCGTTTACTGTGCAGGTGCTGGTTGGTGGGTAGTAGCAGCGTGTGATGGTCTGGAGTTCAGACTAAATGATCGAGTGGCCCTTTCTGGCCTTAAACTCTATGACTCTGAGCTTCTTAGGAGAGTTCACAGGACATTTGTGAGAAGATAAAACATTATTAAAAGAAAATATGATTAAAGAAATAAAAGGGACAAATCACACATGCACTTTTTTCTTTTGTTTGTTTTTATCACCAATAAGTTTTATTCCCATTTCAGATAAATGATTGTAACATTGATAAAAGTGAACAAACATAGTAGTTGCCTCACCATCTCTGGGGGAATTAAAGCTTTCACTGAGAGTCTACTGGTTGGGCTTGTTGTGTAACTGGACCTTTCATCAGTTTGGCCACTGAAAATAGACTAGTCAGTTTTATCCTTTGTGTTTAGCCCATTCTTGTGAAGTGCTGAGATATTACTGTCATGAGCACCATAGAAAGGCATATAACATAAGGAAATCATAACTTTGCACCACAGATAGTTATTCTTGAAGGTTGCAAACTTCTAAAGTAGTAGTAGATTGTGCATGGACCTATTTTCAGATAGACACTTTATGATGCCTTTTACGATATTCTGCCTTGTTTATGGCCATTTACAATAACCTGGGCTTACATGTCTCAATCACATATTAATGGTTTTATACATATTCAGATTAATTATTAGCTACTTTTGTAACTGAATACAAGTATATACCTAAACTGACATATGTGGATGATTTTTAAAGTGAAATGACTTTTAAAAACTTAACACAATTTATTTGTAAATTTGTATCATACTAAAATAAGGAATTTCACTTTTTTGTGGAAAATGTATTACAAACTATAGCTGTGATGGCACACCATGTTGAGAGCCTTTGAATTTTCATCTCTGCTAAGCCCATTAGCCCTGTCTCTGAGTAAAGAAGTTGCAAAATAACTCATGATAGTATCTTTAAAAATTCCAAGGATAAAGCATTGGAATCAGCAAACTGAAATTAATATCAAAACCTTAACAAATTTAGCAGGTATTGTGCATGCTAAACACAGATGGTAACTGTTTTAGAGAACAATTTAACATGGTTTCAATGCATAACTGTACTAAGCTGTTCTAACAAGATAGCCAGAACTTCCAGAGTACTCTTCCAGGAACCAGTGCAGATGTGTTCTGGAGCACATAGTATTGTGGGACAGTTAAAGTGGTATTACTCATGTTAGTTCCTGTTTACACAATAGGAAGAATCCCACATGGAAGCCCCATGGAAAATGTTGTATTTTTGTTACAGTTTTTAATTTTATTTCTGTGCACAGCTGTATTCAATTTTGGTGAATCATACAGTTGAGTTGACGGCACAGCACTAGTCTCTAGAAGAGTCAGGATGCTAAACCCTTGTGTGGTGATCAGGCATTGTATGTTTAACTACAGTAAATAAAAGGGGTATTTTAGACTGGTTTCTGAAGTCCCTGTTTCCTGGTCTGGTTAGATAGCTGACTGTTCAGCTCCCTAACCCGTTTCTAAAACACTGTTTTGAACATATTTTTTTTCCAAACTCATTAGATAGTATCTCACCTTTCATTTAGTTTCCTACTCTTGAAAGTAACTGTTCTTCACTTATATAGTTTGTTGGCATAATTAATTTGTCAGATTATATGGGAAAACCAACAATCAGGTTATGCATAACTCTTCTCCTTGCAACTAAAATAGTTACAGCATGTTAAAACCATGTTAGCTACAAATTTCTTGTAGGGTTTGTACATAGTTCTGTAATGTCATTGAAAAGCAGTTTAGAGATGCATACTGTGGACACAGCTGATTTAACCATTTTAAAAGAGGTATTACTTTCCTTTGAAATGAGTTGAAATTTTTAGCGTGATCAGGCCTTCAGTCTCGCTGGAGCTAGTGCCTGCTTGTAGATGAGCACAAACTTAGTTTTTGGGTTAATCCCTCATGTAACTCCATTGATTTAATTTGAGTTGCATCAGGAATGATTTGGTCCTGGATATATTTTAGATGGTTAGTCAGGATGGATAACTTCCATTAGATATTCTCTCATTATCTGCCCCCCTGCAGATTACATATAGTCTCTGAATGTGTAGCTCAAATCAGGTGTAAGACATGAGATGGAATGTTTGTGGTGATGTATTTTTAGTTGCTGAAGACAAGGTTCCATATTGTATATGCACTCCTCTTAGATACACATTCTCTATTGAGCTCAAATAACAGGAGGGTTTTAATAGGTTTGAAATATATTTCCATCAATTACCATTACCCAACATGATGATTGGATTTAAGGCTGTCTCATTCTACCTCTTAAATTCTCTCTTACGCTCAAACTTCCCTGAAGACTTTGTTGATGTGGTTAGTGGTTAGAGTAAAACAAGCTAAGTTCATGGGAGTCCCAATTTATGTCTCTTTCCTTGAAGTCAGAGAATTTAATGGCATTTTTCTTCTGGATTGTTTAACATAAATAAATAAAAGTAGAAGAGCTTTTGCAATTTTTCCATCATTAGTGTGAAACTAGTCTTCCCAAGACAATGGAGGAGTTTTTCAGGGGTTCATGACCTTTCTCAATTAAAAGTTCCAACTGGCCTGTAGGAGCAACCCCGTGAGAACTAGGCTGGTGAAAAATACAGCAATGCACCTCAGTGTCTGAGTGAAATATTCTTGTCTGTACTTGCAGTTACCCTGACCCACATCTATGCCCATTTGTCACTGGAGAGCAGTCTGTTGATATAGCTGAGGAACACTTCTCTTGTATTGGAGAAGGAAATTTTTAAATAATCTCCTAAAAACCCTCCATGTTTCATTGAAGGGGACCAGTTTGTTGAAAAGCACAAAGTTGACACCAACACTGTGAACTCAGTGTGTGCGCACGTGGTTGTGTAATGTGTATATATAAACAAACGGGGGCAGATCTTAAGTTTTATTAATTGTCATAGGCCCATTAACTTTAAGTCTGTGGGCCAATGACAATTTACACACACTGGTGCACATCCTCACTTGGTGTGTGTGTATAATTTACATAAGCAGCATTCTTGGGTATTCAGAATCACTGTGGCTGAGATTGGTTAATGGATACTTAACCCTCTTAGGCTGGGGTTTTCAAAGGAGCCTGTGTAGTGTGATTGCAGTGTTTTGTACCAATTTTTTGTGTGTATGTATATGAGCAACCATTTTCCATTCTGCTTGAATAACATACCATAAAAATAACTTGTGTAATTATAACATTAGTGGTTCATATACTATTTTCAGAATGTCATCTACTTCATTTCTTTGTCACCTGAGCCGTAATAGTCTACTAGTCTGTCTTGCCTTGAGATGGTGTATTATAATTTAGAAGATTGCAGTCCCTTCCATATTCCATAGAGGCATGCCAGGTTATGATCTCCGTAACAGCAGAAGTAAAATGAAAACTTGGTTCCTAGAACTAAATCTTGTATTCAAACAAAAATGTCTTCAGTAATAATAGTGAGAAAAATGCTGGAATATTATTAGCAGTAAAATCCTTTATCTAAATGTTTTTGGTTTTAGGGTTATTTTTAATGCAAGTATCTCATTGGGTAAATGTTTACATTTGTCACAGCTCTCTTTCCTCATATTATTGCTCTTGATTAGTCTATTTGTGCTTGTTAAATTAGATTATTTTGGATGTTGTAATTTTATTATCCTTCCTCATTAAACTTCTATGTTTTGTTCTTGCAGATTCTCAGAAAGCCCATAAACTATCTAGCCATGCTTGCAAAATGCAAGAAGATGAAAAATCTACCCTAAAGGCCATGGGAACAAGGTTCTCTATCAGATCATGGCGTCTCAGCAATTGTCTGTCCTGTAATACTTGTTTCTTGTGAATCACATGTTAATATAATATACGTTAGCATTACAATTCTCTAAATTCAGATAAATTTAACTTCAGAAATTACTCATTTTAGAAAGGGATTCTGTAGTAATGGTTGGCTGACTGCTGTGTTTTTTAATATTAAGGTTTTTTATTCTTATGTGAATAGATACCTTATTTTTCTTTTAACTTTTTTTTAAAAAGATGTCCAAAGAAGCCCACTGGAGTCACATTCTCTGTGAC
Source organism: Emydura macquarii macquarii (assembly GCF_026122565.2). Taxonomy (NCBI): domain Eukaryota; kingdom Metazoa; phylum Chordata; order Testudines; family Chelidae; genus Emydura; species Emydura macquarii. Next base: position 3,402,866 of record NW_027132983.1, on the reverse strand, counting down.
TTCCCTTTCTTGAGTTACATATTATTAAAATAACAAAAAAAACAGACTACAGAAAGTCAGCCTTGAAAACAGAAGCCATCTTTCTGTCTCAGCTTCTTGTGCGGCACATATGATATTTGCTCCACATCAAGGATAGCCTACAGGTATGCACCTAAGATTTTGGAATTGATCATAACCTATCCCAGTGATCAGATCCTTTCACACTTCCTTACTTCCATTCCCCCTGGGTTCACTCCTTTCCTAAACTTCTTGCTGTTCTCTGCCTCCTTCCCCATACAATACCAATATATTGTGGTACACCCTTACCCTCAAATACCCTTCCTTTGACACCACCTGCCTCGCCATCTGCCTCCTCCCCTTTATTGATTATAGTTGTGTACCTCAATTTCTCCTCCTGCAAATCTGTCTTGGATCCCTTCCAGTCTGGTTTCCATCATCTCTAAGGAAGTCTGCTTTTGCTGAAACTGCTCTCACTAAAGCATTTGCTCCATCCTTATCCTTGCCCTCTCTGTAGTGCATTTGGCATTGTCAGTTATCCTCTCCTCCTTGATATTCTGTCATTGGGCTTTCATGATACATTCATCCCTTTCCTCCTCTCCTGTCTCACTGTTTGACTTTGTCCCCCTTCTATTCTCTCTTTACATCTGATCTCAAGGCTATCAAATCTATTCACATGGCTTCAACTCCCATTCTATGTTAATGACTCCCAGATTTGCTCTCCATCCTGGCCTGTCTCCTTCCGTTCAGTCCTGTCTTGGTCTGTCTCTTCAGCTTCTTTTCTTGCATGTCCCATTATCAGTTTTAACTTAATATGTTTAAAACCAAACTCCTTAGTTTCCTTCCTAAATCCTCCCTACTCTGCTTCCTTCTCTCGCTGTTGAAAACATCACACTGGCACTCGGGCCTCTGATCTGGGGGTTATTTTTCACTATCCCCTCTAGCTTGCTCCACACATCTAGGCCCTATCCGAGTCCTGCATCATCATCTTCCTCTTCATGTTTCTTCTTTTGCATCCACCAGCATCTTCTCTTTCTCTCAGGCCTATGCATGTTCTGGCTTGATTACTGCAGCATCCTTTCAGACCTCCTTAAAGCCATGTTATCCTTTTTAGTCCATACAAAATGCTTCAGCAAAAATCCTCTTCCTTACTTGTTGTTTTGGTCATGTCTCTCCCCTTCGGAATCCCTCCACTTGCTCCTCATCGACTGTTGGATCATGTTCCAACTTCTTGTCAACTTTAAAGCTTTATATAACTCTGTCCCTTCCTCCTGATCTGAGCTTGTCCTGTATGCATCATTCTCTGCTCCTTCAGTATGTCCACTCTTGATTGCCTTAATCACTTCCATGCTTTTTTCAGTGCTGCCCCATTTGTAAAATATGGTATCCCAAGGCTCTATCCTCTGCATATTGAAGTCATTCTTGAAGATTCACTTCTGCCGTGCTGACTACAGAAAATCTAGACATACATATTAAATAAAAAGAAGCAACATACTTTACTTCCAGTCGTCCCCCTCCCATCCCCGCAACTCAATTTGCTTGCCTGTACCTAGATTGTCATCTCCTTGGAGCACTTCTTGGTCTGGAAAATATCAAATCCATAACATACCACCATCATAAATAATCAGAATTCTAACTTGGAAAGCAATGCGAAATTCATTTTCAAATTGGGTTTATGTTAAATGTTACATTTGGAAGTTATAGTCCGCAGTTTGACACAACTCCAAGCAGCACATGTTGAAATGTTTTCTGCATAAACAACTTTTCTGGTTTAAAATAATCTCACTGAAGCCTGGTGCAGGCCTTAGACAGTTAGAGAGATGTTTGTGATGTCGCAGAAGAGGTATAATTGAACAGAGATTAAAGAGAATCATTTCTAGGAATCAGTACCAAGTCAAGGGAACGATGTGACATTTTGATTAAGAAACTATAATGATATAAAATCAACATAGCACATATTAAAACTGATGAGTCTTAACTGTAAATGGGGAATCATTAAGAGTGTGTATTTTTAATGGGGTCCTGTAGGGATTGGTTGTTAGCCCTATGCTGTTTAACCTTTTTATTAATGATCTGGAAGAAAACATAAAATCATCACCAATAAAGTTTGCCAATGACAAAAAGATTGGGGGACTGAAAAATAATGAAGAGCAGAGCGACCTGGATCACTTTAAGCTGGGCACAAGCAAAACAGTAACCATTTTAATATGGATAAATGGAAAGTCATACATCTAGAAACATAGAATTTTGGCCATACTTACTGAATGGGGGACTTTATCCTGGAAAGCAATGGCTCTGAAAAAGATCTGGGGGTCATGGTGGACAGTCAGCTGAACATGAACTCCCAGTGCGACACTTTAATGCAGTCCTTGCATGTATAAATTGGCATCTCGAGTAGGAGCAGGGGTTATTTAACCTCTGTATTTGGCACTGGTGTGGCTGCTGCTGGAATACTATGTCCAGTTATGGTGTGCACAATTCAAGAAGGATTTTGATAAATTGGAGAGGGTTAAGAGAAGAGCCACAACAATGATTAAAGCATTGGAAAATGTGCCTTATAGTGACAGATTCAAAAAGTTCAATCTGTTTAGTTTAACAAAGGAAGTTAATGGGTAACTTGATTACAGTCCATAAGTGTCTGTATGGGGAACAAAGAATTGATAATAAAGGGCCTTTAAGGGTATGTATACACAGCAAAGAAAAAAGGCTGTCCCCTGCCAGCTGAGTCGGGCTCACTGGGCTCGGGCTATGGGGCTGTTTCATGGCTGCGTAGACTTCTGGACTCTGTACAAGTGCATCCTCTAAGGCATGTATTGACAATCCCAATCAGTGATAGACTCAGTGCTTCTTCACCAGTAAGGAGGGACAGAAATCCAAATAACAGGTTGTAGAATGAAGTGCTGCCAGTCTACAGTATCTCAGTGAATGATGCTTGCCAAGAGGCAAATGGAGAAAACATCAAAAACACTGTGATTCTTGCTGTTACAACTTTGAGGGAGTGACTCTTTAACAGGAGTTTTCAGAGATTTTGATCACCTAAAAATTATTAACAGAGATTATAGATATGTACAAATGATTTACATTAAATAGTTATAAATATAGGCCCCATCTTGCAAATACTTCCTATCTGGCCTATATAGTGGCTAGCATTTGCAGTATGGGACTCAATGAAATGGAAACTGTCCAACTGAACAGTAGCAGCAGGAAAACTGAGCTGTCCTCTTGATGTAAATGGACATGGATTCTTTTTCTATAAAAGCATTTGATGAGAAAATAGAGTCTTGTGTTGGCCTTATGTGCCTGGTGTAAATATTTGTTGAATTTGTTTTTCAAATGGGCAGTTTCACATTCCTTTTTACAAGCCCGTATTGTAAAATCTTAAGTGTTTTTGGGAAAAAAAATCATTAATCAAAATAAAAACTGAGTGTAATTGAAAATATAACTTTTTTTTTTTTTTGCAGAGGTACAAAGTATACAAATGTTAAGTGTACTGCTTGTCATAAGATGTCATGACCTCATCCGACAACATAAGTAGAGTGCTGGAAACAACAGACGCATCATGCAAGGTTCTGTATAGAACATACAATGGAATTTGGCTCTAGGATTGTTCACATATGTGGATCAGATCTTTGACTGCCATTTTCTGTTGGTGCTGACGTTTGTCCCTTGTTCATACTAATCTATGTTACATTCAGCATTGGATTTTCAAAGGAGCCTAAGGGAATTACATGCCCAGTCCCATTCAGTTTCAATAGGAGGTAGGCACTCAATTCCCTTAGGCTACTTTTGAAAATTGTTTTCAATTGTTAGGAACAGATTGGAAGTAATTGCTTAGATTTTTGTTAACAAAGATAAGAAATCATTTCCCAATTTTTGCCTTTGGGTTTGCAGGTGAAGTATGTTAGGTTGTGGAAACATTGATTAGGGCTAAAAATTGCCTGCCATGATGCTAATATGGTTAGTAGAAGGTGTTTTGTATCTTTGAAATAATTTGTCTCCTATTTGCATGTGTCTTAGTTTGAGAACTCACTAATTTATGGATCTGAATGCTAATGATCTTTCAGTGAGAATTATCAAAGGGACTGGAGAGGATTCTAACTCATATCCAGTTGTTTTTACAGTAGAATTCTGTTATGTTAAATCCAAGGACAGAACTTAAAGTTGAAATTGCAGAGTTCAGTCCACTTATAATGGAAGAAGTTAGAGGGGATGCATAGACAGAATCTGATTGATAAAACATTTAATTATGAGTTGTAGTGAATGAACTGTGAGCTAGTTCTACAGTTTCTCTTTCTTTGTATATCTTGTTGCTTCTGGACAAACTAGGAGAAATCCTATTCAAAAGTCTGGGAGTGTAGGGAAGTGAATTGCAGTTACTTCACTGCCTTCCACAAAAGCTGCTGATCTTAGCTTATCAGCTGGCTGACCTCTGACTGAAAGATGAAAATAGAAAATAGCCTCCCACCTTCACTTCTTTGTAAAAGTCAATGAAATGCAGAAGAAATAGATGCTTAATATAGAAGAACAGGGAGGGTACATCAAGTGGACAGAGATCCAGATTTTTTTGTTGGCGTGAGGGGGGAAAAAGTTGAACCCTATCAAAATATTTCTTTCAAGACCAGGCAAGAATCTTAGCCCTGCAGCAGACCTCGGAGTGAAAAATCAAAATGCTGCTCATGCTAGATCTTTCTACCAGTGGGTCAGATGGGAATTGAAAACATCTTCTATATAAACAAAGTTCCTCAGCTAGAATAAGTCCCAGCATTTATTTACGTTTTGTTCCAGAAAAGTAAATGAATTTTCTCCTGGTCAGCAGAAAATCCAGTCAGATGGAGTTTGTGAGCTCTGATTTGATTTTTCTAAAAGTTCCATATGTGTTTCCACCATACTGAAGTGTTGTTTTATTTTATTTTTAGAAGTAATAACTGCTGTGTTTTGAGCATGTATGGAGACCTTGTCTTCACACCAGTCTGTAAAGCACCTAGATATCTGGGGTCTTGCCACAAAAAATACATCAGACATCTGTTCTACTGCAGACCTTCTACTTCATAGGTTGGTAATGTAGGCTGTCATGTCTTTGCAATTATTCTGCAGGGAAGGGCTCGTTATTTAATTAAATCTTCACATAGGTACTGAATATGTCAGTCAGTCAGTCTCTTCCCCCATACTCCCGAGCTGGGCTTATCTCTGAACTGGTCTGTGTACTACTAGTAGTATATATAGGTTTTGCCGTATGATGTGTGGGACTAAAAAGTGTGATGTAGCTAAAGCTGATTTCTCACCTTTGTCTTATTGTTCAGGAGGTAGGTACTGTATTATTTCCTTTTTCTTGATCCAAATGCATGTAATAAATCCTGATTGTCACTCAAATTACTGGTCACAGTTTGTTTTCTTTACAAAGGGTTGTTTTGGGAAGACCACGTGAAGGGAACTCTAAGACCACCTGATAACAATTTCCCCCTACTTTTTCATGTAGTAATAGATGAATTTTCCACTTTAATTGAAAAAATTACTAGGTTGCCAAAAATAAATTTGGCTGTGTTTGTACTTGCACTAAACTACACCTATGTCATTACATGATGTAATAATTAAGACTGGGGAATGAATGTCTTAACTATAGATGATAGTGTCTGTAGGTTTTTTTTGGTTTTTTTTCCCACTTGAAGCTATTATTTTGGCGACCAAGAGATTAATTTTGCCTCTTGTACAAGTAAGCCTCTTTCCATATGTTTGTTTTGGTCTCATTCATGTGTGAGGTTTCCACGTTGGGGGTGGAAAAAGCTGCAGTGCTACAAAATCTTAAATCTGGGCCCTATAGTACAAGCTGCTGTATGGTTTCAAACCCCATGGAAGTCAGTGAGAGATGAAAGAATTCAACAATTCTTAATTTCTCCCTAAATTGTGTATTTATTATTTTGCTGATCTTGAACTGAATTCTCAACTTAAATTAAATTCCTTTAATTTATTTTAGTAGCTCTGGTTTGAGAATTTGTTAACCTTAGGTTTCAAAGATATTTGTTTTTAGCATTTTTAAAATTAATATGATGTCAATCATTTTATGAAACTTTCTTTTATTTATATTAGAGCAGTGCCTAGGGGCCAACTGACAATGTGGTGCTGTTGTATGTTAGGCACTTCACAAACGGGGTTTAGTCAGGAGGGGATTAGCTATATTTTCTGACTCCATTATAATAATACTCTGCTCTCGTGTAGTTCCTTTCATACAAGGATCTCAAAACATTTTGTGAATTAAGCCTTCTTTGAGTGATGGTCCCTATGTGTATTTCACACACGGGTACGCTTGCGCACTGTGCGCCTGAGGTTGGAATATTTTTACAAGCAGTGTCCATTGACCTGCACATGCCCCAGAGCTCTCCTCATGCTCTGAACTGAGGGCATAAAGGGTGGTGTGGCTGGCATCTCTCCAGTCCCTTTTTGTTGCTGCATGGCCTGAGTTGGAATTGTTGGTGTCCTGAGCTCCTTTCTACTGCATCACTTTTGTAAATAGTATATAGTTAGTTTTTTTATTAGTAGTTTTCATAGTGTAGTCTAGCATACTATAGTTAGTGTTTTCCACTACTGTTATTCCTCACCTAGTAACACCCCGACACCCCCCCCCCACGAGAAGTCTGGCATTATGCCCAGGATGCTTGGGTTCAAAAGCTTTTTCATGCCCTCGCTCCTCTTCTGTAAGCAATGAACGTCAACGTTGCCTCTACTGCCTCGGTGAGGCTCGCTTCTCTGCCAAGTGCAGCATCTGTTGCTCCCCTTACCCACTGAACTTGTGAGGGTTGGGAACTGATACTTAAAGTATCTCTCTATACATCAGTCTCTGCAAGCAGGCAGTGTCTTTCCCAGCACTAGTTTGGGAACAGAGGCTAAAAATGGTAAGCTTAAGGAGAAGGCTTCACATAACAGTAGAGGCACTCTCATAGACATAGGGACAAGTCATCTTTATCTAAAACTTCCCCGAAGAGAGAAGATCCCTCATCAACCCTGTCAAAGTCAGGAGAGCCTGCACACACGGGCGCTAAGGACTTATGCCCAAGAAAATCTTCTCATAAGGATGAGGCAGCATGTGCATCTGACAGTTCTGACATTGGCTTTGATGGTGAAGACTCAGGATAAACAACTCCTTGTGCGACCCTCTAATTTTAGAGCTGATGTGATACTGATGGCAACACAGCCCCAGAAGCAGCAGATTTCCATGGTGACCAAGGAAGGTCCATCTCTTATGGTCCTGCCAATGTACTCTCCTCATACTCCTCAGTGGTCTGAGACCAATGTCTCCCTGGAGGATATTTTTGTTCTTCCCTGTCTGCACTTGCCCCTTCTATCACAATGGTCTCTATTTCATTATTACGCCAAAAAAGAGACCGTCCCAAGGATGCAGTGTCATTCTTTCGTCCCACTTGCCAATCTCAAGGTGCAGCCATCAACACTGTCTGTTCTGCTGGTATTATAAGATTTGGCTTTCTTTCTGGATGAGTCAGAGGCCCCACAGAAGTCTCTGCAGCACCAGGGTGGAGGTGGCACAGGACAGAAGACTAGAAGATCAGGCTTCTGGCCTCCAACCAGACACGATAGCCAGGAGACAAACAGTACCCTATACCATGTGGTCCTCCTCTACCAATTGATCCATCCCACTGGCAATATTAGGTACTGGGGGAGCCCAACCCTAGATACCCTGGATCAGTGCATGAACCCTATATGCCATTGCCTGGCCATCCACAACTCGTCCTGTTGGAGTATTTTGAAGAGGAAGGTTGGTCGATCTAAAGGTTCTGACGGTTCCGGGAGAAATTTCTTCCTCAACACCAGAAGAAACAGTTACTCTTTGTTCTCTGTCTCTGCCGATGACTTTAAACAATATCAAGAACTCATGCGCAGGCTGGTGACAGAGCTTCAGATTCAGTTTGAGGAAGTCCAGGAGCCTCAGTACAGATTACTGGACATTTTTCAGCTTTCTGGTCCCAGTTAAGTACCCCTACCCATAGAGGCCATGCTGGACCCAATGAAGAAAATTTGACACACTCCTGCTGCTTGTTCTCCCATCCCTGAAAGGGCTGAGAAGTGTTGGTTTGTTCCGTCCAAGGGGGTTGAGGTTTTGTTCTCTCACCCACCAACTAACTCCTTGGTGGTTCAGGTGGCTGTAGAGCAATCTAAGCAACAACACCCGAACTCTGCTCCCTCTAATAAGGTACTCAAGCAGCTCAACCACTTGTGGAGAAAGGTCTTCTCTTCCATCTCCCTCCAGTTCAGGATCTTGAACTATTAGGCATTTTTGGCCAAATTTGATTTGACCAATTATGCTAAGTTTATCAATTGTCCTTTTTTTAAAAAAAAAAATTCTCCCTGAAGAGGCTAGAACCTTCTTTCAGGCCTTAGTGGATGAGGATAGATGGATGGCCAAAACTTCCTCCAGGCTGTAGTGGATGCAGCAGATACTGCATTCAGGGGGATGGCTATAGCTGTTTTTATGAGACTCATGGTTGCAATTTTCAGGTTTCCCTAGAGAGGTGCAGAATGCCAATGTCCTCAGGAGCCACCACGTAAGACACAGAGGGTTTATAAACCCAGGAATCCATCCTCTGCAACATCTACCACCATCTTGTACTCTGGCCCCACCAGACAGTTTCTTTGGATGGGATTTTTAAGACACGTGTCCCTTTATTGATGCTTCTTCATTCCTCTCCTCAGATATTTGAAGGACGCCTTTCCCAATTTGCCAAAAACTGGAAGACAATAATGGTAAACTGTAGAGGCATTGGCCCACACCACTCTTTATGCCCTCAGTTTGGAGTACAATGAGAGCTATGGCACACATGTGGGACAACAGACACGGCTTGTAAAAAAAAACGCTCCTTCTTCTCCTCCCCCTCTTCCCCCCCCCCCCCCCCAAAAAAAAAAAAAAAAATCCTAGAAAAACACCACCCTATTCTGGACTCAGGCGTGTGGTTCACATACCCCCATGTGGAAAATAGATAGGAACTACACATCTTCAAGAACCTCCAGTTAACAGGTAAGTAACCTCTATTTCTTCTTCATGACGGCATCTTATATTTGCGACAGGCTGAATGAAAAGTAAGGAGTAAACAGAACATACATGCTGAAAAATCAAATATGAAATAATTTGTAAATTTAAAAAATTTAAAGTGATAAAACCTCTAAGAATTTGTTTAAAATACTGTACATTTTTTTCCAGTGTTTCTTTAACTGTATCTTGGCTACCACACATAAGCAAAACCAAACTTAGTGAATTGTGCAGAGTTGTTATATCAAACTTACCTTAACAGAATGGAATATTAATAAGAACATTTTCCAGGTCATGGGATTCAACACTGTGGTTGTTTTAATCTGCCCAGAAAAGATGATGGAAACATCATGGTGACTCTGAGATTTCCTTCCATCCCACCCCACTCCTTCTTCCTCAAATATTCTGAATGTTTTTAAACATCAGGCCTTCTGATTTGCATCACAATTTCCAAACAACCAAATTCACTTGCAAGTGAAACCAACAGTGCTGTCTCATAATTCCAAGGAGGACAAAGAATGTTTTTTAAATGTTTCACAACACACCCACAGACAGCCCAGAGATTGTGTAATTTAGTACGTGCTGTTGCTGTAGTAACGTCATTGGTTGCTACCAGAGCAAGGCATAGGCATGACAGTCCTCAATAGATTTACCATCTTGGAAATGGAAAGTGTCTTCAATTACACCTCTGAACCCTTTAAAGAAATTGGGTAACTTCTGTAAATGCTGTATCATTTCTCTTTACGGTATGTTGGTAGTTCTCTGTATGCATATTGCCAAAGACAGATGTGAGCACACTTCCCCCCATATTTTAGTTTGAACTCCCAATTCTGTACAAAGTTATTGTTACAGGATTTAAACACTTATGTTTTCAGAAATCCTACACAATGGAATCCTTTTAATCAACTTGTGTGTTGGTCTATCCTTACCCTATAATTGGCAGGTTTAAAACATTAACCTTCATAAACTATTACAAATATCAGGCCAGACACTCAACTAGAGAAAAAGGAAATCAGCTGATGATCTGGACCATTGCTTCCTCATAGTGTATGAAACTACTACAATGTTGTGCAGGTTTTTTTGGGGGTGGTGTTGGCTGCTTGGATTGCAAAATAGCTGTTGTTCTAACAATATTTAAACTTCAAAGGAAGAGGATGTGAGCTAAAGTGGACCAGCATAAATCTGTGAAATATCTTAGGCCACTGTAAACATTAAAACTAGGTTATTTTTAAGAGAGTGCATCACTAGCTAATTGGTGTACCTCCCCCCTCCCAATATTTTGTTGTCCTATTTTGGTATAGGTGGTGTTTCATACAACTCTCTGAACCTGATTAACCAGAGTGCTGATTAACTGACTTCATATATATATATTTTTTTAAAAGGGGGTGGGGGTGGGGGAAGAGGGATTTAAAGCTTCACTTAAGATCAAGCTTCTAATAATGGGTTTGGGTTTATGTAAGGATAACAAAGGAGGAGATTGTGATAGTATAGCAATGAGTGACTGTTCAGCTCTTTAGCAAATGAAAATACTCTGTGCTGTATTGTACTTGAACAACTTGGCTGTGCTTGGGATTCTCATATAGTATCTAGGCTGTTGTGAGATTACTCTTCCCTGATAAGATGTATCCCAGTCATAGCATTATAAATTATTTAATATTTTATAGATTGTATGCTCTTGAGAGATGCATATGCTCCAAATGGGCATTTTCAGTCTATATTGGCATAATTTTCTTCTGTAAAAACACTAAGCAAATCTTCAAAATGGTAGATGCAGTGACTGTTCCACTTTCCTATTACCATTAGCTCAGATCATCACTATGTAATTTATTATCTCCACCTGACTGAGGGAATCAACTCAGTCATTCACAGATGCTCGTCTAAGGGCTACACATGCATGGCTTATAACTCATTGTTTGAGCAGGATGTGTTGCGATGTTTCAGTGAGTGATTCTGGGAAACAACATAAATGCAAATTCATTGTGTATTTACTTTCTTTCCCATAAAAGAGGTGTTGGGATGAGGTAACTGGATGACTAAACCCTGTCAACTCTTTTACTTCATCAGATGTCTTGAAATGAGTTTTATTAGTACAGATGTAAATTAATTTCTCACTTGATGTACTTGCTAGCAGCGTTCTACTTTGGTCTGTTCTCCGTCTGCACTATCTTGCCTTCAAATCATCTGAAAATGGAGGTGATTTAGTTGTGCTGAGCAGTAATATTTTAACACAGGTTGGGAAATCTCTCCTTACATTGTGCATTTGCCCAGCTTTGTTTATGTGTAGCATCTAGACTGCTACTTTATTTATGATTTGTTTAGCACTGAACAGAATTCTTTTTTTAATGGTTGCTCATTCTTAAATAATTTGTCTTGCTGATTCATCTCTGCATAGTCTGAGCTAGGAAACCCAGCTATAAAGTGTACATTTGTAAAATGAAACAATGTTTTTAAAACCATATATTATGAGTTATGAAAAGCATAAGGACATTTGTGCTGCAAATACATAGAGGTTTCATTCTCTCTAGATAGAAGACATAATAAAGAACTACTGGTAGCAATTCTGCACTCACTTGCAGTTCAAAACTTATTTAGTTTGCAGAAGAGAAGAGTGAGGGGGGATTTGATAGCAGCCTTCAACTACTTGAAGGAGGGTTCCAAAGAGGAAGGAGTCTAGACTGCTCTCAGTGGTGGCAGACGACAGAACAAGGAGCAATGGGCTCAAGTTGCGGTGGGGGGGTCTAGGTTGGATATTAGGAAAATCTTTTTCACTAGGAGGGTGGTGAAGCACTGGAATGGGTTACCTAGGGATGTGGTGGAATCTCCATCCTTATGTGTTTTTAATGCCTGGCTTGACAAAGCCCTGGCTTGGATTGTTTAGTTGGGATTGGCTCTGCTTTGAGCAGGGTTGGACTGGATGACCTCCTGAGGTCCCTTCCGACACTAATCTTCTATGATTCTATGAAAACAGAATATTATATTATAGACCTGATTGTGAGAGGTGCTCAGGATTCTCAGTTCTCATGGACTTCAGTTTAAATAAGGGCGTGATCCAAGACTCCCGTTGACTTCAGTTGGCTTTGAACAGACCCTGAGTTTGAAGGAGCTACCAGGGGAAAGGTCATAAGAGGATCTTGCTGAACTGCTGCCTTCTCCTGGAGTTAGCAGTGATATTATAGCCATGTTGGTAGTTCTGGATCCTTAGTGTTGGGCGCTTTGTTTTACAGTTTTCTCACTTCTGGTGGAGAAACTTTTAGGTGGGAGTTGGACTAAATAAGTGGAGAAATAGAAGGAAGGCATTTCAGATGGTGGGATGCAAATTAGGGCAGCAGGGTTATTGGGAAGAAGGGAAATATTTATATAATCAAAATGATTGCAGAAATAGAAAACTTAGAAATGGAACTAACAATACAAGGCCCAGACTTCAACTGTTGCTGATACGTTGCATCTGTTTCTCTCATTCTCTCCTTTTTGAAGCTCTTGAGGGCAGAGAACCTATTTCATTCTCTCATTGTGAAGCTCTGTAAGATAATGAATAAAGTGACCTTTATTTTTTATATAACATCTGCAAGATGGCATTTCCTTAAGTACAGAGTACTTTGTCATTGGGCAAGGGTGTGGGTTCAGCACTAATCCACGGGGAAGAGAGTTACCTGTTGAGTCACCAATATCACTTCCTTCCTTCAGTTCCTGGGATTTACCTGGACTTTCCCTCTAAACACCACTCTGTCTCTTTACCTTTATGAAATATGGCAACATACCAAGGTATAGTGTAGCTGCATGTTTATTACTAAAGACATTTCCAGTTGGATTCTCCCTTTGTGTTCAGTATTTTCAGCATCAGCACTTCTCTCCGTGGTTGTCTCCTTAGTTATCTTGGTTACCTTCCTTGTGCCTTGATGGAATGTTGTTGTTCAGGTCACAGTTCTCGATCAGCATCTGCTTCTACATCTGTGTTTGTGAGGTGCCCTTTGGTGATGCATCAGCCATATGCATCTCTTAAACGTGGAAGATAGGAACATAATCTGTACTTCACCTTTCCAACAAACATAGGCAAGACTGTTTCTTCCATGACTGAACCTTATCTGAAGATGCTAGTAGCGGGAGCATGTTTTTCCTCTGTTCCTGCTTGACCTACGTTGGACATTGTGGATATCTAGGGATTGAGTTTTAAAGTTAAACGCGGAGGGATGGGTAACCTGCTTTGTCATGTTTGTTTTGTGTGTGGTGTTTTTTTTGTTACCTTGTCATTCCATCCCCAAATCCAAATCTTGAAATTTAGTGTGGTTTTCTCCAGACAAACGTTGGAAAAAAAAAAAACCATCTTTGCCACATTATCAATCACAATATGGTCAGTCAGAAGGCTGGTGACTTATATTTTTATGCTGACTGTTGGCCAGCTAGCACAAGCCAGCTGGCCATCTGAGGATCTGCCACAGCTTTGAGGAGCTGCTTGAGGTTTGTTTTACAAGTGAGGAGCCATCAGATGCTTCCTTTGCTCCCTTGGCATTATACACAAATAATGTGGCTTAAAAATAGTGTAGAATGATCTTCAGCTAAATAATGTTAGACCATGATGATGCTTGTAAATTTCTTTGAATAAAAAAAAATAGTATCTTTAATGCTATGTATGAATGATGTATTTTCATTTAACTCAGCTCACATCCTTTTAAAAAAAACTCCTGCATTATTTTACTTGTTTGAAGAGGCTCTTTTAGAATTTGGTTTTAAATTATATTTATAAAAATATCATAATTTTATAATATAAAATATTATCCTGGTGTGCAATGTATTCATTTTAAAGGTTCTGAAACTTGGACTCTTTTCCAGTTGAAATCTATGGAAATAAGTGCATTTCAGGAAGGGATTATTTAAACTAACTGATGATATCCTGGTTAAAAAGTAAAGAGCAAGTTTGTCGGCTAGTTGCTTTGGGAAGCAATGAGAATTTGAGATTGTATTTTCACTTGGCGTGTGTGTGTGTGTGTATTTGTTTGAGGACTGCAAGATTTAAAGACATCAGCCATTCTGACCTCATTATCAAATTTGGCTAGGGTATGGTTGTTATTGCCAGGATTCATTCATTATTTGTGATAGAGCAGAAAATGAATTGCTTCAGCAGAATATCCAGAGGGGTAGCCGTGTTAGTCTGTATATAGCAAAAACGACGAGAGTCCTGTAGCACTTTAAAGACTAACAAATTTAATTTCTGCAGACATAAGCTTTCGTGGGCTGTAACCCACTTCGTCAGATGTAAGGAATAGAAATCAAATAGGGGGTGTATATATATACATCTAAGGGTAAAGGAACAACATTGGGGAAGCAAAGTCCATTCAGGTAGAGTAGTTGAGGCCTAATCATAACCATTGATTAGGAGGTGGGAATGTGTGAGCAGTGACACTACTCTACCTGAATGGACTTTGCTTCCCCATTGTTGTTCCTTTACCCTTAGATATATATATATACACCCCCTATTTGATTTCTATTCCTTACATCTGACGAAGTGGGTTACAGCCCACGAAAGCTTATGTCTGCAGAAATTAAATTTGTTAGTCTTTAAAGTGCTACAGGACTCTCGTTGTTTCAGCAAAATAGAATTGCTCAGGTTAAACGTAATGAATAAACCTGATAAATTAGTATTTAACATTTTGAGAGATTGGCATGTTCAGCCTCTCTCAGGTGTGTGTGTGTGTGTGTGTGTGTGTGTGTGTGTGTGTGTGTGGAACAGTGATCATCTAGTTTTGTCAGTAAATTGAAGCAGAATATGGTAAACTTTTTTTATTACATGAGCTTACCACTGCATTGGAATATTTTAGTAAATCGAGTGGGATTTATAGGTTGTCTGTGGCAGTGTTTCTCAACCTTGTTAATATCAGGGATGGCTTGTTGCCTTCCTAAATTGTGTTAGGGAGATCTCAGGGACCAGCACCAGTCCACAGATTGTATTTTGAGAAACACTGGTCTATGGGACTCAGATGGGTAAAGTCCAGAGGGACTAATTTGTCTCTTCCCCCCTCCCCCCAGGAAACAAGATTTGTATAATTCCATGTCTGTACTTGAAATTTAGTGTATTAAACACACAATACTGTATGAACTAGATAGGCATGGGAGACTTGGGAGAAGTTCCAATATCTATGGCTGCTATATTTTAATGTTAACTTTTTGTGAAGGTTTAAAAGAACTGAACTTGCATCTCTTCGGTCACAAAGCTGCAAACAGTTACACACAAGAAACTTCACACTTGTTTGTGAGTAGTTCAATGGGATCCTCACATATGTAAAATGAGTCACATACAACTATCTGCAGCGTTGGGACCTAAAGTACATAAAATGCGTTCTCTCTCTCTCCTTTCCTCCCCCCCAATCATTGCCCAGGTTTGGTTTGTGTCCAGTTTTTTGTCCTAAGTGAAACTAATTGTAAGTGACTTGTGAAGTGAAAACATGAAAGGAAGTAAAGATACAACCAGTAGGAATTACATAGTTAAAATCTTTCTGTAGAAAGATAATCAGGTCAATTAGAATTCTGCTGATGAGACTGTCTTTTGTAGAGTGTTAGCATGTTTATTAGTGTGGTGGTGTTTTTATGTAATGTTGAATTACATGTCTTTGATTCTGAATCTCTCTCAAAGTGTTTATGCAGCATCCACATGATACTGGTTTGTATGCTTATGAAACACTTTTCTTGTTAGACTTTTTTAACTGTTGTGCATAGACCATCAGAATATATGCTAATCTAATCTAATTACACAATTCAGGTTTTTGTTCTGATTCTCAATTGGCAACATATTAACAACCTTCAAAATGCTTCTTGGAATATAGCATTTGGTTTGGAGCCTTAAAGTATGTGCATTATACAGCTATATTGTGTTTTATATTTAAAGAAATAGTCCAGTCTTATATGTAGAACATCGAGAGACTGAATTTCTTTTCCCTGCAGGATAGTGGTTTTCTTTAAAAAACAACAACAACAACAACCCCCCCCCCACCACACACACACACACACACACACACACACACCAGAGTGCTAATGTGACATAGCTTGGTTTGTGGGTTCTGCTCCTCATGCACTCTTGTGAAATTAAAAAAGTAGCAGAAGTGCCATCTGCTGGGCAATGTTCTTCCCAAATCATTTTATTGTAATGTAATTTTTCCTGCTTTCAGAATTTAAGTAACTGCTCACACCGCAGTGCAAGCTGACTAGTAAAAAAAATTTTAATAGCTGGATAGTTTAACATTTGCCTTCCAAGAATAAAAGTTAATCTTTTTTTTTGTTTGGTGTATGTGTTGTGGAGGATGAGTGTAGATGTAATCTATTTAGCAATGTGTCACCATCACATGTAGGTTGCATTTTAGCTTTTATTCTCTTTGTCATTCTTAAGATATTTACTTACCTTATACACACACTCTCTGTGTGCATGTGTGTAATTTAAACAAAACCCCCAAAACTTAATTCGAGCAATCTTGTCACTTTCCCTGTTTGTTAGGTACTATTGTCTGATCATATAACTATGGTCTTATAACTTTTAAACTTGCCTCTAGAAGGTGAAGTTCAAGATCCCAGTCCTGCAACCACTTAAACCTGAGCATAATTTTAAGCATGTGTACTACGGATCTCCTTAGTTAAGCACTCCTGTAAGTGTTCACAAGACTTGGGAAGTGGATTAGAGGGGGGAGAAAAAATCAAGCTTTCATAAAATGAAATAGACTTTGCCCTATGTTTGAGTGAGAGTGGAAGTTTTAAGATTCTATGTGTTGTTTCAATTTAAATAGAACAAAGAAAACAAAAAAAACTTACAATGGTAAGGGAGGGGGTAGGAAGAGAGTAGCAAAACCCCAGTGTTCTGGACGTTGATACCACTCAGTACAAGACAAAAGTTATAACTAACTCTCACAGGAATAAGCCATTTATAGTAATGTCACCATTTCAGTATGCAGTGGCATTGACATGGCTTTAGTACTATGACTTTCCCCACAGCTTTTAAAAAATGTTTACAGCTTGCAACACTCTCAATATATTTCTTAAGACAGAACAGAGAACTGCATTTCAACATGAGAGATGTGCCATGGTAACAAAATGACTTGCATTAGTTGAGTGCCTGTCATGCCATTACTAAATTGGAGTTCTTTTGTAAAGAGTTGTTAATGTAGCTTTTCTATTACTGAGGTGGTTATTGTTTGCAAATATAAAGTCAGATCACCACATGCCATACTAATGCTACAAATGAGTTCTTAAACCCAGCAAAACCTTGTTATAATTCCTCATTGTAATAGAATCCTCAGATGATGCTAATGTTGAGAATTATAATGATTTCTGGTGTATTTCCTTTAAAGCCTCAGCTACGGGAACCATGTTGTCATGCAAGTATTTTAGCTTTCACTTGGAAAAAAAATAAGTGTCTAGGCTCTCATGATTGCAGAGAAAAGCTTGAAAAAGTGAATGATAAAGAATTAAAAACCTGAAGGCAACAAAAAGTAATAAATTATGGTGTTTTAAAAAGTCATGGTTTTAAGCCAATATCATAACTTCGCGGGGAGGGAGGGAAGAAGGGTGGAGGAACAGGAGGCACTGACTGCTGATTTTTGAGTTCTTGGGATTGACTTTGCTGGTCCTGAGTCTCTATTCAGGGAAGTTAGTGGGGTTTTTGCTTCTTTACTACTTTTTTGTATGTTTAATCATGGCTTTCCTTTTCCCTAATTCTCTGCAGCTTCATTTGAGTATCTAGTATTGCATGATTTGTACTGGATGTGGTATTCGATGTGAGGGAGCTAGCAGGAGGGTGGTGAAAGAAACAGTACAGTGATAGTTATTATAATGTAATTATTTCCTGACCCTCTTCCAGATTTAGTTAGGTCGTATGGACATAGCCTAAGTTACAGTAGAGCAAGCTTTTATTGTATTATTATATAATGTGCATTCAGACAGAGAAGTGGAAGATAAAATACACAGGAGTGGGGAGATAAGATAGATATATAATGCCTGGAGTTCCTGTGAGCCATAGAAACCAAGTACTTCCATTTTTATTTTGTGAAGTAGAACTTTGAATAGAAAACATAACTTCTTGTTGTGTCAGGAGGTTCTTTAGATTTGTAGGCATGTACATGCATCATCACTCTCTCCTTCAATATCGATGTACAAGAATCTTGCCAAGGACCTAAATTCTTGTACCTTCAATGCCTAAACTCGCAAGAATGGAGCAGATCAGCAGAATGGAGATGATGATGTGAGTACATGCCTGGGTCATGTGCGTGCTGTACACGTCCATAATTCAAGAATACATTAAGTAGCCAGGGAATGTTACTATTACTTCTCAATGGAGCTAAAATTTCACAGATTCCAAGGCCAGAAGGGACAACTGTGATCATCTAGTCTGACTTCCTGTAAAACACACAGCATTTAACTTCCCCAAAATAATTCCTAGAACATATATTTTAGAAAAAACATCGAATTTTGATTTAAAAAATGCCGGTGATGGAAAATCCATCACAACCTTTGGTAAATTGTTCCAATGGTTAATTACCCTGACTGTTAAAAATGTATTTCCAGGCTGAATTTGTCTAGCTTCAACTTCCACAAATTGGATTACACCGTTCTCTGCTAGACTGAAGGGCCCTCTATTATCAATTTTTTGTTCCCCATGTAAATACTTATAGACTCTGATCAAGTCACCCCTTAACCTTCTCTTTGTTGAGCTAAATAGACTGAGCTCTTTGAGTCCGTCACAATAAAATTCATGGAAGCCTGCAACCTGTCCCTGACTTCTACTAACAATACCCTGGGGCAGAGGGGACAAACAGTACTGCTGGGGCTTGCAGCCGCTCCAGCCCCGCTGCTGCTCCTGCAGCGGGCTGACCCAACCTGGCTGCTGCTCTGGCGGGCTGGGTGGCTGGCCGCCGATCAGCTGTTCAGGGGCCCCCTGGGTAGCTTCCTCTGATCAGCTGTTTGTGACCTTGGGCAGCAGCCCCAGGGCTGACAGCTGCTCTAACCCTGCCCCAAAAGAAGTCAGAGGTCCCACAAAGTCACAGAATTCATGATTTCTGTGACAGAATCATATCCTTAGTGATGATTTTATGTTTTCTCCCAGATAATTAATAAAAATCTTCAACAGTATAGGGCTAACTACCGATCCCCGCAGGACCCCCTAAAAACACACCTTCTTCGAATGCCTGCTCATGTCAATTCCATTGTAGGTGTGTGCACGCCTCCGTGCATGGTTACCTTTAGCAGTACCCATAGGGCCAGCTCTGGCACCCTCAGGAGCCCCACGCACATGCCGCGGTATATGAGGCGCTGCTGGCCCTATGCCCCTTAGTTCTTTCTTTCCGCTTGTGATGTTTGCTGGAACTACTGTGGCTTGCATCACAAGTGTTGTTCAGAACCCTTTAGATCCTGTTAATTACTTGTTGTTTGTTCTATAGTTAGGTAAGAGATTTGCTTGAAAGTCTTACTAATGGAGGAGGCACTTAGACCAGCCTCTGAGCCGGCACGTTCTGCCTCGGTGCCGAGTATGGCATCAGCGCAGAGCGCACAGTTGCATCCAAACCTCTTCGCCTCTGTTTGAAGAAGAAGCAATGGAAGCAACGCACTGAGCGAGGTTGCTCCCCCATACCATCAAAGAAGTCAGGGACGAGCACGGGGCCACACAGGAGACAGGCAGGAGAGGGTTGATCACATAACGGCTCGCCCCCTAAGACAAGGTCCCTGCCTAGAGAGCCACCCTCGATTCCGGGGAGTGGGAGGGCATCTGTGCACATGTTCACACCAGAGGCTTTTCAGGCTGCAAGGGCCCTGATGGGCTTGCCCACACAGTCTCTGCCTCAGCCTCGGCCTCCAGAGCTGGCAAGAGAGAGAATGCTGGCATCCAAGGAGAAGCCTGTGTTGGGGCCCCCTGGTTGGCTGAGGTGATCCCCGGAGACATGGAGAATGTCTCCGAGAACCCAGTCACCGCGGGTGGAGACATTGTCATGGCATCGGTCTCCAGCAACCATGACTGAGGGCATCTGCTTGAAGTTCCCTGTACTGGTGGAGCAGGGAAGAAGGCCATCTTCTCGGCACCGGTTGCAATCCCCGGCACGGAGGGAAGCTCGACCCAGGATCAGTGCCAGTCTAAGTTGCCGTCGCATGGATGCTCCCTAGAAAGGGGACGACACAGCTCCCACTCCCCAACGCCCAACCCAGTCCCTGGAGATAGAGCTGGCACCGAGGGGCAAGCAGCACCGCAAGTCGTTGGTGCCCAGGCGCCCCTCTCGGCATTCCAGCTCGTTGTCGGTGCATGATTCCCCGGCTCCTCGGCACCGCTATTGGAACCGGCACTGGAGTTTGTTTTCCTCACAGATGCCAAAAAGATGTTCACCGGAGCAGGGGGTACCCAGATGTTGGGTCATCACTCCTCATCCCCATGCTCGTGGCACCAGTTGGCAGGACCCTTGAAAGCAGCCTCTCCTTGGTCGTCAGACAGTGAGTTGGTGTCCTCCCAAGAGGATGGGCTCCACTCTAGATGCCATCGTTTGCAGATGGCACCCAAGTATCACCCTGTCCCGGCACCTCAGGGATGGCCTCAGGGGCAGTGGCCAACTCAGTGGCCATATTGAGGTCCCTGGGCTTTCCCAGCAGAACTTTGAACTGCTTTCATATCTGTCCTCTGACGTGCAGTCGGCACCACCA
Source organism: Emydura macquarii macquarii (assembly GCF_026122565.2). NCBI lineage: Eukaryota > Metazoa > Chordata > Testudines > Chelidae > Emydura > Emydura macquarii. Next base: position 3,382,177 of record NW_027132983.1, on the reverse strand, counting down.
GCTCCGGAGAAGGGCCAGGACTCTGCCATGGATGATGACTCTGACCCTCAGGAGGGTTACCTCAGTGGGGGCCCCTCGACAGCAGGAGGGGATGCCACCACCCTCCGTGCTCCTTCAGTCCTCCTCATCCTCCCCAGATGAGGCGGTCACTAAAGGGTCATCGGCGCCCTTGGATGACTTCAGGGCCCATCAAGAACTTCTCAAGAGGGTGGCCTCCAATCTGGACCTGGAGGCGGAGGAGTTAAAAGAGGCTTCTGATAGCTTTTTCAATGTGCTGGCAGCGGCGGCTCCAGCTTCGGTGGCCCTCCCAGTGCATGAAGGGGTCTTGAAAATAGTAAAGGCCCTATGGAAGACCCCCTCCTCAGTGGCTCCAACCTCTAAGGGGGCCAAAAAGAAATATTATGTTCTGGCTAAGGGGTTTGAGTACCTATTCACCCACCCTGCTCCTGGTACCCTTGTGGTAGATGCTGCCAACCTCTGGGATAGGCCCAGGAATAAGGACAAAAAGAAATTGGACTTGTTTGGGAGGAAAATTTATTCGACGGCAAGCCTGCAGTTTTGCATTGCCAATCAGCAGGCTTTCCTGGGCAGGTATAATTTCAACCTCTGAGACTTCCTCAAGCGTTTTGCAGATGCTTTGCCCCAGGACCTGGTGCTGGACTTTAATACCATCTTAGAGGAGGGTATTATGGTTACCAGAGCAGTGCTGCAGATGTCTTCAGATGCAGCAGATTCGGTGGGCAGAGCCATGGCCTTGGCCATCTGTATGCATAGGTGCTCATGGCTGCAATCCTCGTGGTTGTTCCAGGAGATCCAACAGTCCATCCAGGACCTTCCCTTCGAAGAGTTGGCCTTATTAGACAGATGCAAAGTTGCATGATCTGAAAGACTCAAGGGCCACGTTCCGCTCCTTGGTTCTTTAAACGCTCCAGGCCTCAAGGCTCCAGTTCCATCCTCAAGAAGCCAGCAACAACAGAGATGCCAGCTGCAGCGGTTTGCACCCTATAGGCAAAATGACAGAAATAGGGGGTCTAGGAGACATTGACCAATGCCAGGGTCCTCCTCAGCCCCCCAGCAAGGGTTGTCAAGGCGATCCAACAACCAAAAACGGTCCTTTTTGAAGGTACGCCTGAGGATGGCATTCCAGCCTGTTCCCTGGATCCTTCCCGTCTCTTCCTAAACCGCCTAGCTCCCTTCCTGTCCAAATGGGCCAAGGTCACATCAGACTGCTGGGTCCTTGGCATAATTTCGGTGGGCTACGCCCTCCAGTTTACCTCCATTCCTCCCAATAACTCTTCCTCCCCATCCCTCTTCAGGGATTCCTCTCACAAGCAACTCCTCACCCAAGAGGTAGAGACCCTTCTCAGTCTGGGGGCTGTGGAAGAGGAAACCCAAAGGACATGAGAAGAAATGAGTTTTACTCAAGGTACTTCCTCATTCCCAAAGCAAAAGAGGGCCTCAGGCCTATACTAGACCTGCGTGATCTCAACAAATATCTCAAGAGACTGATATTTCTCATGGTCTCCCTCGCCTCCATCATTCCCTCCCTGGATCCAGGAGACTGGTATGCCACCCTCGATCTAAAGGACACATACTTCCACATTTCTATTTTGCCCAGCCATATACATTTCTTCCGCTTCGTGTTGGCTGGCTCCCATTACCAGTTTGTGGCATTGCCCTTTGGCCTTTCCTCAGCCCCAAAGGTGTTTACAAAATGTATGACTGTAGTGGTGGTGCACCTGAGGCCCAAAGGGGTCCAAATTTTCTCCTACCTGGGCAATTGGTTAATCAGGGGCAGGTCCTGGGCCCAAGTCCAGAGCAGTGCAAGTCTGGCATGTCACCTGCCGCTGGCTGGGCCTACTGATAAATGAGCAGAAGTCCCATTAACTCCGGTGTAGCTAATAGAGGTCATTGGGGTGGTCCTGGACTCTTTGCAAGCTGAGGCTTTTCTTCCCCAGCCTCGTTTTGAGGTGATGTCCGCCATCATCGCTTGCCTGCACCTCTGCCCGACTACAACAGCCAGGCACTGTCGGCATCTGTTAGGCCACATGGCAGCCTGCACATACGTGGTGAGGCTTGCACGGCTGAAATTCAGACTACTTCAATCGTGGCTCACCTTGGTTTATGCCCCAAGCAGACATTCCCTGGACTGGGTGGTCATGGTTCCCCCCCTAAGTCCTGGCTGCACTAGACTGGTGGCAGAGCCCCTGGGCATTGTTGAGGAGTGTACCGTTTGAAAAGCTAGTTCCCTTGGTCACTCTGGTATTGGATGCCTCGGACTCAGGATGGGGGGCCCATGTCAGCGCCAACCTTGGCATGCAAGGGTTCTGGTCGAGGGAGGAGACACACATGCGCATCAATGTGAGGGAGTTACGGGCTATACGCCTAGTTTGTGGAGTGTTCCTCTGCCTCATTACGGGCAAGATAGTGCATGTACTGACAGAAAATACAGTGGCCATGTATTACATCAGCAGACAAGGGGGAACCCATTCCTCAGCCCTCTGCAAAGAAGCAATTTGTCTGTGGGACTTGGCGGTGAGGCATAATTTTCACATAATTGCCTCTTACCTACCTGGAGTGAGGAACGATGAGGCAGACCATCTCAGCAGGTTGTTCTTTCCCCCGCCATGACTGGTCGCTTCATCCAGATGTGGTCTCTATGATTTTCCAAAAGTGGGGCTCTCCCTAGGTGGACCTGTTTGCATCAGCATGAAACAGGAAATATCTGCACTTCTGCTCCCTCCGCGGTCTAGAGGCCGGGTTGCTTTCCGACGCCTTCCTTCTGCAATGGACGGGGAGCTTGATGTTTGCGTTTCTGCCCGTCCCTCTTCTTCACAAGGTACTGCTGAAAATCAAGAGGAACACGGTGGATATTATCTTGATTGCACCAGCCCGGCTGCGCCAGCACTGGTTCAGCATGCTGCTGGACCTATCAATCGCCCCCCCCACTGGAACTACTGAGGTGGCACGATCTCCTGTCCCAGGACTACGGCTGTTTGCTACACCTGGACTCCTTATATCTCACAGCGTGGAGGCTCCATATCTGAGCGCGGACGAGTGAGTGTGTTCGGCATAGGTCCAGCAAATTCTACTTGGTAGCAGGAAGCCTTCCACACAGGTCGCGTATCGGGCAAAATGGAAGTGATTTACTTGTTTGGGCAGAGTCCGAGGGAATTTCACCTGGATTGTTATCGATACAGGCGATCCTGGAATACTTGTTGCATTTACAGCTTCAGGGCCTAGCCGTGGCCTCGCTGAGGGTACACCTAGCAGCTGTCTTGGCGTTCCACCAGCCTTTGGAGGGGAGATCAGTTTTCTCCCACCCTATGACAATTAGGTTCCTGAAAGGGGTGGAGAGGCTCTATCCACAGGTCCGTGACCGGTGCCTCCCTGAAATCTCAGCCTGGTTCTCTCGCGAATCACGGGGCCCCCTTTGAGCCATGGCTACATGCCCTTTACTGCTGCTGTCATGAAAGGTGGCTTTCCTGGTGGCCATTCCTCGGCAAGGAGGGTCTCCAAGATTAGGACGCTGACCTCGGAGCCTCCTTATGCTGTGTTTTATAAAGATAAGGTTTAGTTACGGCCACACCCAGCCTTCCTGCCTAAGGTGGTCTCCCAATCTCACTATAACCAAGATATTTTTCTCCCTGTGTTTTTTACCAAACTGCATGTTTCGGAGGAGGATAGGAGATGGCACATGCTAGATGTTAGATGGGCGTTAACTTTCTACATTGAGCGCACGAGACCGTTTTGGAGATCTACGCAACTCTTTGTCGCGGTGGCTGATCGGATGAAAGACTTACCTGTTTCCACCTAACACTACTCGTCGTGAATAACCTCCTGCATAACATTCAGCTATGAGAAGGCGAAAGTGCTCCTTCTGGGAATAATTACAGCCCACTCGACCAGAGCTCAAGCGTCATTGACAGCCTTCCTAGCAAGAGTGCCTATGCAAGACATCTGCAGGGCTGCCACTTGGTCGTCTCTACACAACTTCACATCCCACTACGCCATCGTCCAGCAGGCCCGGGAAGACGCAGGCTTCAGCAGAGCGTTGCTTCAGATAGCTCATCTGTAACTCTGGCCTACCTCCAAGGTATTGCTTGTGAGTCACCTACAATGAAATGGACATGAGGAAACACTCAAAGAAGAAAAGGCGGTTAATTACCTTGTAACTGTTGTTCTTCGAGATGTGTTGCTCATGTCTATTCCATGACCCCCACCCCGTCCCTGCTGCCAGAGTTGGCAGCAAGAAGGAACTGAGGGGGCGTAGGGCTGGCAGCGCCTCACATGCTGTGGCATGTGCGCGTGGCTCCAGGGAGTGCCCTGTGGGTACTGCTACTGGGAAGAAAGTTCCGGTAACCATGCAGGGAGGCATGCACACACCTACAATGGAATAGACATGAGCAACACATCTCAAAGAACAACAGTTACAAGGTAAGTAACCATCTTCTCATGATGATTTTCCATTTACAGTTACATTTTAAGGCCTATCAGATTGCCGGTTTTTAATCCATTTAATGTGTGATACATTCTGGCTTCTTAATCAAAATGTCATACAGTACCAAGTCAAAGGAAAGGATTCCTAAAAATGATTCTCTTTAATCTCTGTTCAGTTACATCTCTTCTATGACACAAACTCACATCTCTGTAACAGTCTGAGGCCTGCACCAATTTCAACAAGTCAATTTCAACAACTATCGACCAAAGTTATAATATAATTGAAAATAGATCTATAGACAGGGTCTATTTAGATCTATTTTCCATAAACTTTTATTGATTGGCATTAATTATATGTCCTCCTTTAAGTCTTTATTGATGGACTCCAGTGTTAGCTGTTCCACTATATTTCTTGGGATCTATGTCAGACTGACAGGCCTATAATCACCTGTCATTCTGTTATCCTTTTTAAATTTTGGCACGACATTAGCTTTCTTCTAGTCTCTTGGAATTTCCCCTTGTTCCAAGACTTATTGAAACTCAACATTAACAGTTCAGTAAGCTCCTTAGCCAGTTCTTTTTAAACTCTTGGATGCAAGTTATCTGGACTTGTTGATTTCCAAATGTTTCATTTTAGTAGCTGCCCTCTTCTTTTGAGAGATGGATTTTCAGGGAATTAGAAGTTGCTGTACTGGATAAGAGGGTTAGTTCATTTTGGCTTGTGTCATGCGTGTGATGCTGATGCTGATACTGATACTTCTGAGAAAACTAAGGGAATGCTAAACTGTATTATACTGTTCAGTCACTAGGTGGTGCAGTGTGTAACATACCTTAAGGCAAAGCTCACAACAGCCAGTCCTGGATCTTACAATTTACACATCTGGTGTATCTCTCTGCGAAGGAAGTTCTGTAGCGAGTCTGTATCTCTTAGAGAAGGCTGACTTATTCATGGTAGACCTGCAGCCTACTGCGTACAAGGTGTACATGACAAAAACAACTTCTTTCCCCCTATTATTTCCTTCTGTTTACAATAATGTATCTAACTAGTGCATTGCTGTTCATGAATGGTAATTCCTTCGTGAAACCCCCAGGTAATAAGTTTACATCATGAAATTTGATTTTCTTTGTTTTTGACACCCACAGGCAGCCATCACTGATGCTCATAAAATTAAATCCTGCCATCATAGAACTCTTTTCCTGGCTTCAGTGAATTCTATCCACTACTGAAAAGTAGTCAACTCTTGGGAGAAACACAGAGAATAATGAACTGCACGCAGCAATACTAGCCTGCCACGTAGGGCAGGAAGTGGAGCAAAAACTTAGGGGAAATTTAAGTTGTTACAGTGTCTTGTCTTGTATTTTGAATTTGGCCTCAATGCTAGGGCTAATACAGTACTATTGCTCATTGGGGGTAATGGGATCTTCAGAGATCACATGCTTCCAGATATCTAGATTTAATCCAGAAAGATTGCACCTTCAGGTACACAGTGCTCCTCAACATCCTGCTGAACTTTAAATGATCTCTTGCAATGACCTTGTTCTAGTATATAACAAGGGGCTCTGATTTCCCGGTGAAGCATTAGATTCTTTACTATGTATGTTTTAGGTTGAACCTCTGTTTCCGTCAGTGTGTTTCTATATTTTTACAGCTGCACAGAAAACTTGTTTTCCTCAGTTTGTTGTTGGAAACTTTTCTGCTCTGGTTTCAACTTAGTGTCTGAGGTGTTTTTATGGCAGATGGACTATTTAATGCTCATACGTCTGTTTGGATGTACATTTATGGATCTCGTGTGCCGCAGTAAAACAGAGATTTGTTATGCGTTTTCCTATAGCAGAACCATTTGTATATTGTTATCACAGAGCTACTTCTTATATGGTGGGTTTTTTGTTTTTCTTTTTACTGTTTGCTTTTTTAAAAATGTAATGGTACTTCCTAATGTGGTTTAGCCATTGATTGTTGCTACAAAAACTGTAAGTAAGAGATCTCTTCTTCCTAGGCCTGTGCTGCTACTCTTGCTCCCTGAAACTCAGAAAGAAAAGGGCAGGATTTTTCTTCTGTGCACATGCCTAGCAATGTAGTAGAAGCACTAAGGTGTACTAGACTCAAATGGTCGATAAACTATTTTCGAAAGGATCCTAAGTACTAGCCTAATGGCTGTGAAGAAATGGGGAAGATGCATCTAGTGCATCTTCTTATTTTAATATTTTTTTAATCTTTGTTTCTTCTGAAAAATATAAAAATATCAATTGACACTATCTAAGAAAAGATAGAGGCTCTCACTGAGAAGGGAATGTATTAGAGGGATACTAATCTGTTAACTTTTGTCACTTACTTTACTGTCAGGTATATAGCAGATAAAAACCCTGCATTAGTGAAGCATCAGATTGACTTGTTCTTACTTGGCTTAATTAAGGGGAAAAAATGACTCAGGCATGTTTACACAAGCATTTACTGTGCAGCGAGCTGGGGAGTAAAGCTACAGCATTCTCGCCTGCTTAACACTAACTGAACGTGTGGGCCCTGCTGCTGTTCGCTGAAAGTTCCGTAGAGCGTGTTGATGTACTGTGGCATAGCTCAAATTTTGTTGTTAATCATTGGTGTGGCTGAAATCAGAAGTCTGAGGCTAAAGGGAGCTTCTGCTATGAAAATGTGACTTTAAAAAAACCTTTTTAACTAGCTTGGAACAACAAAACAAAGCCAAGGAAAAAACTAGAACATTTTTTAAAAAGTAATTTCACAAGCACTTCACAAATCCAAACTTCAGTGTCAGCCTTAACTTTGAGTTTTTTCGCGGCTCTCAATGTTTCATAATTAACTGGGGCTTTTTTAGTGTGTTGTGAAGAAAGACTGTGGCTAATTTGTCACAATGGTAATAAGCACTCTTGAGAGTGTGGAAACAATGTTCTCAACACTTAAACCTTTTGGATAAAATTAATACTGGCCTCTAGTTAGAATGAGTGTTTAAGTTTATGTACTGTACTGGCCTCCCAGAGGTGTTGTAGTGATGGACTAGTGAGAGTTTGTACCCTGCTTTGAGAATATAGAGTTCTATGAATGCTACCTATTTATAATGCACCACTTTTTGGAATGTTTACGGGCTTGAAAGCCTGATTAAATTAATAAACCACATTCTTTAAAATTTGGGAGAAAACTTTGTTTCAGACAAATCTTGATCTTTAAAAATGAAACATAAAATAAGTTCGTTTCATATTGGTATTTCCTCTCTCTCCACATTTCCTCAACTTCTAGTTTGTAGAGAAAGCTTTCTCCTGCACTACAGAGAAAAGAGGTAGGTCTTCTCAGAATAGGATTGGGCAGTCAGGTTATAGCAGCATCAGATAGAATGCTGCAGTTGTTCGGATATTTAGAACCTGGAGCAAGGGATGCTTTCATCACCAATGAATGTGATTTTGGGGTGCTGAGTAGCTCGAAGCCTTTCTTTATAAGACATTTAGGAGGAAAGAGGCACCTGCAAGCCCTAGGTACCTCTAAGGATCCCTCTCCAGAGTCCCAGACTAATCAGTCCTTTTCAAACATCGACTAAGAAAGATGCCCCCAGAAAGGTTTGGACATTCTACACCTTATCATTTCTTTTCCAAATGGCAGAAAACAGTGGCACCCTCTACATCTTGTATATCTATTTAGGTATCTAAGATTCATCCTTTTTTGTGATTTTTTTTTTAAATTTTATTTTTAAGTGCTAGTTTACCCACTACTTCCTGACAGCCTGTCTTAGGCCTTAGCTGGCAGTAATCTGCCAGCCCCACTTGCTTTTCTTCAATGATTACTATTCTGTGTAATCAACAGAGCAGGACAAATCCTACGTCACATGAATGTGGAGCACTTGAGAATAAAAACTGCCTTTGTAATTTTTTCTTAGAAAAACATTACCCTTTATTTCATAGGGCTGTCCCAAATTTTACGTACGGGACTTGGGTTTAAAAACCAAGCTGGTGGCAAGCATGCCTTCTAAATGCTGGGCAGGGTGAATAAGAAAATTCATTAGTAAAGTCAGTGGAACTCCAGGGGTATTCTTAAACTGAAGAAGAGAATAAAATTATAATTTGTTGTTTTGAATGCACAGCCCACTACCTTACAGAACAGTTTATTCATGAGGGAGGAGGGAAGAAGAGTTCCTAAAATGATTTGAGATCTGCTGGTGAAAAGCACTATATAAAAGCTAGGTATTATTCTGATTCTTTATTTTAAAGAAAATTGATAGAGATTTTTCTTGATCTGTAGACTATTGGTTATGGTGCCCTATCCCTTTTCCCCAGCTGTCATCCTCTTTCCAGGCTGGTTGACTCTTTCTAGCTCAGATCCTCCATAAAATAGGTTGAGCTAAGTACAGGGTGTGCTGGTTGTTAAAATAGTTCTGCCTTGTCACTGCACCCAACTTGGGCTATGTTCCTGCAGCTGGCATCACTATGACCCATGGATTTCAGTAGGGTTCCGCCCATGCCCATAGTCACAGGATCAGGAGTTTATAGTAGTCTTTCCTCTGCTGTTGGAGAAAGGTACTCACTCTTCAGTTTTGTGAAGTGTGTGACTCATTCATTGTATTGTGCTGGGGGGCTTGAATTTGTGTGTGTCAAGGAAATATTAATGTATCGCATCCAGTTGTTTCAAAGCCTTAATTTAAACATCCTATTCATATATGATGCATAAAGCATGGTTTTTGGATGTCTGCATACCCTTTGAATGTTTTACAAATACTTCTTCAAACAGTTGAGTACTTTGTGTTGCAACTGTCGCGTACTGTGACCTAGTTTTTCATGTCCTGTGTCTCTTACCTCACTTGCAACTGCAGTGTGACTTTGGGAGAACTGGGAGAACTCAGTTGCATCTTCTGGTGGTGATGATTCAATGATGGGAAGATTTTGGCAGAGCTCTTTGATGTGCTTTGCAGTGATGTCCTGTGTCCTGTAGGATGTCTGCTTCTAAGACCTCCTTCCCAAAGCTCTGTTATTCTAAGTCCTTGAGATATAATGCTGTTGCTATGCTCAGTTTGAACATTTTCCTCTTTCACTTCCTTTGTTAGGTGTCTTCATCCCCTCTTCATCCCACACAGTATGTGGAGCAGAAGTCTAAGAGAGTTCCTGCAAGCAGCATGAGGGCTAATTAAGTACCCCTTTTCTCAAAGAGAGCTTTATTGACCCACTGTGTGGATGAGTGGAAAAATGACTCTTGGCGACAGGTGCTTAAATGGGTTCTTGCCTGATGTTAGGAGCTCCGGGCAATTGGTAATCCCCTGTAATCTTGTCTAAAACCCCAGGTACACATTTGGGTGGCTAGCCCAAGCGACTGCCCTTGTCACTGTGTGTGCTAGCTCAATGAGAGCTAATGCATGTACAATTGCCCAACACCTCACAGCTGCAGTGTAGACATACCCCCAGAGTGAAGCCCTGTGTTTAAAACAAAAGTGTTTGAACCTTCAAGAATCTCTCCAGAAGAATGATCTGGAAAAAAGGGTAAACAGTGAGGTGGCAAAATTTGCAGATGATACAAAACTACTCAAGATAGTTAAGTCCAAAGCAGACTGCAAAGAGTTACAAAGGGATCCCACAAAACTGGGTAACTGTGTAAAAAAAAATGGCAGATGAAATACAGTGTTGATCAATGCAAAGTAATGCACATTGGGAGACATAATCCCAATTATACATATAAAATAGGTTCTAAATTAGCTGTTACCACTCAAGAAAGAGATCTTGGAATCATTGTGGATATCTCTCTGAAAACATCCACTCAGTGTGCAACGGCAGTCAAAAAGTGACAGAATGTTGGGAATCATTAGGAAAGGGACAGCTAATAAGACAGAAAATGTCATATTTCCTATTTATAAATCCCCGCTATGCCCACATCTTGAATACTGCATGCATCTCTGGTAGTCCCATCTCAAAAAAGATGTTTTGGAATTGGAAAAGATACAGAAATGGGCAACAAAAATGATTAGGGGTATGGAAAAGCTTCCATATAAGTAGAGATTAATAAGACTGGGACTTTCCAGCTTGGAAAAGAGATGACTAAGGGGTGATATGATAGAAGTCTATAATATCATGACTGGTGTGGAGAAAGTAAATAAGGAAGTGTTCTTTATTCCTTTTCATAACACAAGTAGTGGTCACCAAATGAAATTAATAGGCAGCAGGTTTAAAATGAACAAAAAGAAGTATTTCTTCACTCAACACACAGTCAACCTGTGGAACTCCTTGCCAGAGGATGTTGTGAAGGCCAAGATTATAAGGGGGTACAAAAAAGAATGAGAGAAATCATGGAGGATAGGGCCATCAATGGCTATGAGCTAGGATGGGCAAGGATTGCTGTTTGCCAGAAGCTGGGAATGGGCGATGGGCTGGATCACTTGATGATTATCTGTTCTGTTCATTCTCACTGAAACACCTGGCATTGGCCACCGTCGGAAGACAGGATACTGGGCTAGATGGACCATTGGTCTGACCCAGTATGGACAGTCTTACGTTCTGAGCTGTTTTAGGTCCTGTCTCCTTTGTAATAGTTTGTTAGGGCACCCAGTTACAACACAGTTGTGCTCCAATCATGTTAACGTGATTGTTTTTGCTTGTTCAGTCAGAATCAAATGATGTTAAGTGAACCATGGAAAAAATTGTAATACAGTATCTTTATGTTTCTATTTTGAAATGAGACTTTAAAAATTAAGAAGTTCATTTTCACAGTGTCTTTTCTGTCAGGAGTACTCTTTGTTTTAAATTTTAAAAATGTGTTTTTTTTCATCTTTCAGTTTTTCAATCTTAACTTGAGATCTGGGAGTCAAGGTGAACTCTGCATCTTGTTTATATAAAAGTAATCAAGGTTGTGCAGATCAAATTAGGTCCCCAGTGATACCCTATTGTCTTCTAATTATGACCATGGTAACACTTGTGCACACCTGTTGCCTTCATCGGGTTCACATAGGGTATGTCTACACTGCAGTTAGACACCTGTGGCTGGCCCAATGAATGTGCAATAAGGAATAGATTCCAACTCACTTTCTAGCACTTTCTTTCTTTCTCAACACTAGCGGTATTGGTTAAACATAACAAACCAAAAAATGTGAAATTTAGCTTTTGGGCCACATTTATAAATGTATTTAGGTTTCGGAAGATTTTAATAGGTAGCTGGTGGGGTTTTCAAAAGTGCATAAGCAGGTCAGGCACTCACCAGTATGCATCTTTAGTACCCTAAATACCTTTGTAAATCTGGCTCTTTGTCACCAAAACAAAAAGCTGTATTTCAGAATGTGTGTATGGTGCAAATCTGCTGCGGGGAAGGTATTAATTTTATGTAGTCAGTTTTCAAAGATGAACTGCCAAGGACATGGGGAGAAATTGGCTTTTTTCTATTTCATACTTTTAATTGTGTGTCAAGAAGGCCTGAAAAATGGTGTGTGGTTTTAATTTTTAAGTAAAAATATTATTTTTGCATATTTTAGTCTTGGAGATACCAAGTATGTCAAATCTGGACATGCTTGGCTTTACTGGAGGACTATTTGTAGTTTTTGGAGTATGTGTAATGTGAGATTTTGCACCTAAATTGTAAGGGTGAGGTGCTGAATCTTTCACAAAGATGTATATTTTTTCCAAAATGTTCATTACTCACTGGAATTAAATAGATAATAACAAAACAAAATTAAGAGTTTTAAGCAGTCTGAAAATTCTTTCTCTTCTCACTTGCTCAGCTTTGTTTCTTCACTCTTGTGACAGATTTTTAACTCATTCTCCTATTGTTATCAAGTCTTCTGGGATAGACAAGATCAAGGACAAGTGTTTGAGAAAATTTGGCAGAGGAAAAGATACTGAATGAGGTGGATCTGCAGGGAAATACCGAAAAGACCTAAAGAAGGGGAGCGGGAAATGAGATGGAAGGGGAGAGAGAAATCAAGCAAATGGAAGAGCTAAGGAGATAGAAAAGAAATAAGCAGTGTTGCCAACTCTTGCAAATTTATCATTCGTAACATTTTTCTCAGTGTGGACAATGAAATAAGCTTCCTCTTTTTTTTTTCCTATTTAGATTCACTCTCAGGTCCTAAACTGTTTGTTGGATATATTTAAACATTGTTTCAAACACTGAAGATGCTTGGGTACTAAGGTGATTAGTATCCAAGAACGTTAATAGTTGTTTTTTCGAACACAACTCTTTTCTCTTGATTTTGTGCTCAACTGTGTGACCTTAAATTTTACCCAAAACATAAAGTTTTATGAAAACAAGGTGTATTAAAACTTTAGTGTGTAATGACCCTTTAAAGACTAACCCCTTGTCTTGATTTTAGCCTTTAGTGCAGAAGATGACGTTCACATATTGTATGAGAAATATGGGTAAGAAATAGCTTCATTACTGTTTTAGTATTGTATACTTCAGATGTCCAGTATTTTAAATATGTTTTTAAAGAATATTCTGAGGTACAGAGTTTGTTATACAATCTAACAGAGCTTCATTGCACCTACTTACAAGTCTACTTGCAGAAAATGAAAACACCTCCCTGTGTTTGTGTATAACATTTTGTGTATTGTTAACGGCTGCAATAAAATGCAATCTTATTTTTAATTGAGTACAGTCTGCCAAATGTAACTAGCAAATTACCATATTATTATTTAGGGTACAGAAAGTAATTTTGTGTTCATATCTTTATCCCGTTAGCGTTCAAAACTTCTTTTCCTTTGGGTGTTCTGTGTGTGGAGAGGGGCAGTGGTGGTGATGCATTAGAGGAAAGATGCTACATAAAAATAAATTGTATTATATTTTATTGCCTCTTCATCACAGCCCAGTCTTTTTTTTGTGAGCCTCAGGATAGCATGAAGCTGTGATACTGGAGCAATAAAGAGCATTAAACTGTAACAAAAGCCTTCTGCCTAGAATAAAATTTCATTTGAAGTGTAACTGAAATGTATTGCCCCCTCAGAAGCAATCAGAAATGTGTGTGTGTGTGTGTGTGTGTGTGTGTGTGTGTGTGTATATATATTTAAATTAACCGTTTTATCTCAGAATATATCCCTGTTGCTGAAGGGATGACGTTGAATCCTTGTTTGTGAGCTTGGACAAGAGCTGTGTAGATCCTTGAAAATGAGCAGCCTTGGACACTTTATATCTGAAATGGCTCTCCCTTACCTGTGGCCAAACAATGTTTGGTGGTTGATATAGACAGGCCAAACTGTGCTCCAGAACTGAGTTGGCATCTCATGTGCATCAGTAATCAAATAAGGTTTCCCCCTCTTCCTGCCAGCAGAAAAGGTCATTCACAGTGCAAGGGAGAGAGGGGCATGTTTGGAACAGAGGTTCAAAGCTTGCTAATTTTCCAGAATGGGGACAAGCAAGAGAGGCTAATTTGTAACCTCACCAGAGTGATGCTTGTGAAAAAAGTTGGTGGAGAATTAGCTCTTGACTAGACCTGAAATAAGTGCTTGTTCCTTCCTTACCCTATGTATAAAAAATAAAAACCAGATTTAAAAAAAAAACAAAAAAAAAAAACAGGTGGCCTAACGTTTTAATAGTGACTAGAGATTTTCAGTGCCTCCATTGGGGCACATAAGATGTCCAGTTTGAGACTTGTTTAAGAGGCCTGATTGTTCAGAAAGTGTGGTGCACTTGCCTCAGGGAAATCTGGGCAGAGAGTTTTCCCTGCAAACAGCCGAAATGTATATAGGAACACTCTAGTCAAATTTATATAGCATACTAGGAGGCGCTGTCTGGTCAAATTCAGCCAACAGCTTATCTGTTGTAAAATTAAGCACCAACAATTCCTCAAGGCTTCCATTCATTGGGGAAAAACTGGGGAGTTGACGACATCCATGTATTTATGTCGACCCCTAGTGTAGACACGTTGTCAGCCTATAAACCTTAAGTAAAATTAGAGATCCGTGTACAGACTGTCCGTTCTTAAAAGTTTTTTTGTTTGCATCAACCACCATAATTGATGTGAGCATAGCGGAGGAAGCAGTAGGCAGCAAAAGGATTGCAAAAGATACCGACGTTTCTGTAGGTTGAGCGCTAGATTTTATGTATTTATTTATTTGCCCCAAAGGTACATTTTAAAACAAGAACAGAGGGGTTTTGCTGTGGGATTAAGCCCATTTTTGGAGCGGCTTTGACGTTTGGCCCCCGAAGAATTCTGGTTCCTCTCGACTTTCCTCCCGTCGCTCCCAGGAGCAGGCGAACTGAAGGGGCGGTGGGAGCTTCCAGCCCCCGTCCCCTCCCTCTCGCGTGCGCTGGGGGGTAGCCCCGGCTTGTGGGCGCTTCGGAGCTAGCCGCCCGGCGCTGGTGGTGCGCGCTGGAGGACGGGCTCCGGCTGCGGGGCGGGGCGGGGCGGGGCGGTGCGTGGCATGGTCGGTGTCCCCTCGCCCCTTTGCGCTGCTCGAAATCCGGCGCTGGGGGCGTGTCTGCTCAGTCCCTGCTCGGCTCCTTCCGGGCCTCGCTGGTCCGAGGAGGCGGATCTCCAGCTACACCCCGCCCCGGCTGCCGCTGCCACCGCTGCAGAGAGCGCGACCGCCCGGCTTCTCCCCGGCAGCCGCCGCCGCCGCCTTCACTGCCGCCGGATCGGGGCCCCATGCGAGGATGGCGGCGTCGCCGGCCCGGGAGCTCACGCAGAACCCGCTGCAGAAGATCTGGGAGCCCTACAACAACGGGCTGCCGGCCAAGCACAGCGCCCAGCGCGGGGGTGAGCACCGGGGGAGGCAGGATCCGCCAGGGGAAGTGGGCGAGCTGCGTTGTTACCAGCACCAGGAGAAACAAAGGGGTGGGGAGCTGAGCAGGAGACACAAAGGGGTGCAGGGGTCGAGCAGCCTGGGCAGCAGTATAGCGTCTGGGGAAGACAGTGCAGCTTGTGTGCCGCAGAAAGGCAGGAGAAGGAGCAGCTTACCAAAGTGTGTGTGTGTGTGTGTGTGTGTGTGTGTGTGTAAAATATGATCTGTAGCAGTACAGGATTTAGGGTAACAGGGACAGAGACCTTGCGGGAGCAGTACATGTTTTTTGGGTGATAAAATAGAGGGAGACAGTGCAAGATACAGTGGAGGATGTCATGTTTAGGGGACAAATCAAGGGACAACAGTGTTTTGAGCAAATCTGGAGTTGGGGCAGTGCAGGTGAGATGGTGATAGATGGAGATGGGATTGGTGGGCCATGAGAGACTTGGTGAAGAAATTGAATGGGCAAAAGGCATGGAAGAGAGGAGGTGGTGGGGTTGGGAGGCTGAACATGATCTGGCGGCAAAGATGAGATTGGCAGAGGAGGAGTGCAAGAATTGTTGGGATGAATATTTGGGGTAGGTGTTTGGGAAAGGGGACTGACTGTGCAGGAGCTATGTTGGGCAAGGGATTTGAAAGTGAAGTCAGAGCAAGAAGTTAAGATGTATGGACTAAAGAGATATTGCGAGAACTTGGAGGGGTATAATTTTGATGATGAGACACCACGGCATGATCTTCAAGTTTCTGATTATAAACTACACTTGGCATGTTTAGAAATGGAGAAAAATCTCTAAATGATTCCTGTCATTTTTCTTCTTTTAGGAAACATAAGGTGATGCATCTGGAAGTTCTCTCTGTTTTGGGGTATGGATGTTTCCTTGAGGTGAAGTTGTGGGCCTTGAGATAAAAATCCGGAGTTTGAAGGGAAATACAGCTTGCTCTTTGAGTAAAGCCTTATCTGAATTACTTAGAGCCACTTGTACTTTGCACTCTTTTGCTACTCTATAGTTTATAGAATCACTAATTAAATCTGAATCATACCCAGAGATGTCTCCTGCCTTTTACATTTTAAGAGCATTTGATTGGCTTTGGATTTCTGCAGCTTGCACTATGGTCCCGTCAATACTAGGAAAAACTAGTGTGTTGGGGACTTGGTTACAACATGATAGTCCCTTGATCTTGTGTAGATGGGACCAAACTTCATTCCTGGTTGTAAAATTGAACGTCACATGGCTGCAGCATGAGTCGGTAACTTAATTTGGTTGGGTTCCATCTGCACTTGCAAGACGGATGCACTAACTTGGTCACAGTGTGCTAACTTTAATAACGTAGGCCAGATCTAAATAGTTTGTATTTAAAACATACAAAAAACCCTCGGAGGTCTGTCTTCCAAAAACACTTTAAATGAATGCTGTTTGGAAAGAGGCACATGGTTGCTGTTGATCTCTTTTACGTCAGATTAATCTAGTCAGGTTAAGATGTTAAAAAAATTAATATTTTAATAATGATTAGTGGATCTCAATAGCCCTAAGACAGGAACATAAATGATAAAAGGGCCTTCCTCTCATGCAAAACCATGTTCCCTTTCCGCTGGACTGCAGCAAATCTTTTTGGTTTCCTTCTAGTTCCTTTCTGTTTATCTTACTCTACTGTATTGCCATATCATAAATCATTTGTAGTTCAGCACAAGCTGCATCTCATTTTGTAAAGCTGTAGTTAAATTAAATTGTATTTAAATTGTGTAGTTTAAATTGAGGATTTAATTACAGATTTTCACCTGATAGGGTTTTGTTTGTTTTTAACTGCAAGATGTCTTAAAACTGTGGGCTGAACTCAGATCTGGTAAAAGCAGGTGTGATTCTATGAAGTTAATGGAGTTGCAGCTTGTTGGACCAAAGCTGAGTTTGGCCTAAGGAGTTTAAGTATCCTAGAGGTTTCAGATGGCTTTTAGATGATTCTCAGTTAATTAATTTTTTTAAAGTGAAATGTATAACTAGGCCATGTATTGTATTGCTTAATAGATTTTTGAGGTCCAGCCAACCAAGTTATTGGGCATTAAGACTCTTGGTTTCAGATTTTGTAATATTGTAGTCAGTTTTGTAAGTGGTTTTATTACAGAAACTTTTGCTTCCGTTAAATTAAAACTCCACCAAGCATAGGTCCCCTGCAAGTCATGACAACCTTATTGGGCCAAAGGGTTTCAGTAATCCTGAATTCAGTAACAGATGGACTGCAGTTATTGTGGACTCTTAAAGCAAATGTCCATGATCATGTTTACATGATCTTCATGGTCACTTTGGTCCATCCATTAAAAAATGCTCGTAAAGACTGATTTATCAGCTAGACTATGAAACAGACTTTTGTGTATAAAATAAATCACCCCAATTTAAAAAAAAAAACATATTAAGAGGAATAGAATGTGGAAAAAATATCTGTTAATTACTACTGCAAAAAACACTTTGAGGGACTTATCAGTTTGGCTGAAGGAACTGTTTTCAACAGAAGATAATTTGTTACAATGCTTCTTAAAAAGAATTCCTATAGAAACTAAAATTTCATATATGCAATGGAAGTGTGTATTAAAAACCTGTGAACTGATGATCTGCATGAGTCTTCTCAATAAAAATAAGTGGATTTTGATGGTTATAAAAAAAACCAAGTAACCAACTTGTTGTTAGACTGTCCTGTTTCTTGGGAAAATTCTGTAACTTTGACAGACAAGACCTATTTAAATGGAGAAATTTTTTCAACAGAGCATTAAATAATGTAGAAAGAAATTTGAATTCTTAAAATATTTTTTTCTGGTCATGCACATTTTTCTAGATTGGCCTACGTTTTTTACCTTTGACATGTTTGTTACTGACAGTATTCTTTTTTAACTGATGTAAGTTAAGGTGTTATCTTGAAAAATAAGTGTTTCTAAATCCTAATTATGCATATTTTTATTTACAGAAATGCGTGTTTGCAATGAAAACTTTCACTCCCTTAATTGTTGTAAGCTTCAAGCTAATGCTCTGGTGGAGCACAGAACCAGAAAATGAAACTAGTCTGTTTTAGCCCTTTTCTACATTACACTTTTTTATCCGAGTCTGAAGCTTGTAAGTGATTTAGCTGGATCTAAATGTATTTTATGTCCTTATACAACATGGTTAATACTCTGTTAGGAACCATTCAGCTGAGTGTTACACATGTACTACCATCTTTGAAAGAAACAAGGTTTGTTTTCCTTTAAACAGGTTGTGAATCTGTTTACAGTGTAGACGAGACACTATAACTATGCCTGTGTAATTGTCCAGTCTTCTTTCCTCCCAACTTTTGTGCTCACACAGTATATGTACTGCTGTGTGTGTCTCTTCCGGGTGCTTTGGTTTGCTCTGATGAACCCTATGGGATCCCTTTCCAGATTTTTATAGAATGCACTCATTATGCATATGGGGTTGACAGTGTGGCTGGTGTGGATACACTAGCATGGTTGGCGCATGGCTTTGTTAGTAAATGATTCAGAGGAGGGGTGTCAGAACCTGATGATTAACATCAAGGTTACTCACATTGTGTGGTGTTCTTTGCTAAGCTTTTTAGAATGCAAAAAGAGAAAGCAGGCTAAATGGTGAAAGGAAATTTTTAAAAAAGTGTGCTCAATTTAATTGATCTAAAGTAGCAGTTAAGAGGTAAGGATTTAGTTCTTTTGTCTTGATGATGTCCCTTTAAACTCCTACTTCTTATTTTCTGTTGATTTTTCCCTGTCTTTGTGTTTGTTTCCTGATACATTTCTAAAGTAGCTTGTCTCTTCTAATGGCATACCTATGGTTAATTGACTTTCTGTGACCTTTAGACTGTATAATAGGTAGTTGGACCCCATGGATGCAGTTATCATTAGTGATCTTAGCTGAGTTGGAAGAAACCATATCCGATATCTCAGTAAACTATTAGAAAGGGATTAGAACACATTAAACACTAATATTTTTAGATTCTGCCTTGAACATGATAATCCAACAGCAATAAAAATCTGTATAATTTTGGACTAGGAAAAAGCAAGACAAAGTACCAACAGAGACAGCTAAGGATTGAAAATACAGGGGTTTTAAAAAGTGTATTGACTTTATTATAAGAAAGTGGAAAATAAATTGTTCAAAATGACATTGTAGCTGAAGTACAGGACTAAAAGTCAATAGTTAAGTATTGGATGTTGTTAACATCGCTGCTTAACTTTTACAGTTGTCTGTCTTGAAAGCATCTATAACTGATTATTAGGGTGCAACTGGGTTTGTCTATAATTGACCTAGACCAAAGCTACTTTCAGGTTCAGCTGTCAGGTTGCTTTAAGTTCTGTGCACGTAGGAATTAACTCCAAGCCTGAGTTTTAATTGAGAACAGTGAAATATACTGTAGCTAAACACTTTTGGGGGGAAGGGCTGAGTGTTTTAGGTTGTAGAACAAAGTTGAAAAATAAAGGCCATGTTTCCTGCCATTAAAAATAGTTTTTCATGGAACTGTATGCATGAGTTATTCTTAAAGCTAGAATTTGACAAGTTGAATAATTATTTTTATTGGTAAAAACAACGAGAGTCCTGTAGCACTTTAAAGACTAACAAATTTAATTTCTGCAGGCATAAGCTTTTGTGGGCTGTAACCCACTTCGTCAGATGTAAGGAGTAGAAATCAGATAGGAGGTATATATATACTTTCAAGGGTAAGGAACAACAGTGGGGAAGGTAGGTATAAGCAAAGTCCATTCAGTTAGAGTAGTTGAGGACTATTCACAACCATTGATTAGGAGGAGAGAATGTGCGAACAGTAACAATGACTTCTTGTAAAGAGAGAACCATTCCAAGTCCCTATTTAGACCCAGTTTGATTGTGTCAAGTTTGCAGATGAGATCCAGCCATGCAGTTTCTCTTTGAAGTCTGTTTTTTAAGTTTTTTGTAGAAGTATGGCATCTTTTTTTATTTGTGAGATTCATATAGCAGTGTAAATGTAGGTCACTTAAAAAAAAAAAAAACCATGAAGGCTGACATGGTCGCTGCCCTGGAGAGTTTACTTTAAGAGCCTGTCAGGCCTTTATATACAGTTATCTGTATAACACCAGGAAGGCTTACATGGAGAGAAGAGGACAGTGTGGGCAGAGTAGCTGTAGAAGAAGACGACTTCAACAACAGGGCACATTGGCAAAGGCTCTGGGGGTTTTTCGCCTTCCTCTGTAGCGTGGGGCACGGCTCACTTGCTGGTTGATTCTCTGTACCTTAAAGTCTGTAAATCATGATTTGAGGACTTTAATAACTCAGTCATAGGTTAGAAGTTTATTACAGGAGTGGGTGGGTGAGGTTCTGTGGCCTGCATTGTGCAGGAGGTCAGACTAGATGATCATATTGTCCCTTCTGACCTACAACAGTGCCATGCAAATGCCTGTTTTCACTTTCAGGTAACATTTTAAATGAGAAGCAGACTGCATTATCTCCCATAACTGTAAACAAACTTGTTTGTCTTCACGATTGGCTGAACAAGAAATAGGATGAGTGGACTTTTAGACTCTAAAGATGTACATTGTTTTGTTTTTGAGTGCAGTTATGTAACAAAAAAAAAATCTACATTTGTAAGTTGCACTTTCACAATAAAGAGATTGCTCTATAATAGTTGTATGAGGTGAATTGAAAAATGCTATTTCTTTTGGTTTTTACAGTGCAAATATTTGTAATAAAATAATAATTAATATAAAGTGAGCACTATACATTTTGTATTCTGTGTTGTAATTGAAATCAATATATTTGAAAATGTAGAAAAACATCCAAAAATAGTTATAATAAATTTAAGTTGGTATCCTGTTGTTAATAGTGATTAAAACCGCAATTAATCACGATTAATATTTTAATTGAGTTAATGCAAAACAAATTAATCACTTGAGTTAACTGTGATTAATTGACAATCCTACTAATTAGATCAAATTTTTATTTCTTGTCTCTTAATTAAATTGAAAGAAGTTGAAGCCCAAGGGAAAAGATCTCATCTAGCTGTCAGAAAACAGGGAAGAAACCAAAGCTCAGCTTCCAACACTAAGTGGCATTGTTCATTATAGGATGTGAAAAGAGGGAAGTTTCAGTTATTTTTTTTAAAGGGTTTAGATTTTTCAGCAGTCTATGTTGGCACAGTGGAATTTCTAAACTGCATCATGTTAGCCCTTGGAATACGGACATTTTCCATTTCTTTTTTGGCAACTAATGAGCAAAATCAATTTACCAGTTTTTTGGTTAGGCGCTTGTTGCAGGGAGGAAAAGTAAATATCTTTATTTGTTCCTCCCGAACGCAAATGTCTGAACTTCACAAGTTTAAACTTTCCAAGGCAGCTAGTCCTTGCTGAGGCATGTCTGTCTTATTGCAAATGTAATACAGTATTTCCACTAAGGTTAGTTACGATCTGATTTGCAGGACTGTGGACACAGTACTGGAGATTGTGGTGCCTTAAAGGCTAAGGCTGAATTTATCTTTGTTTTTCTTCTCTTGCATATGTAGTAGCTCATCACTTATTAGTAACAATCTCTTTGTAAATGGAAGGCATCTCCCAAACCAACCTGGCATTTGTAACTGAAGTATTCAATGAGACTGGGAATCAAGGCTGCTGCTGTAATTGGGATAAGCAAATCATTCCCTTGGCTTTCTAATAGTAGGGTGGCATATCCAAAGAATTGTGCACATAGTGATTAGAGCATCAGATTAGGTGTATATGTTAAATAATAGGAGCATAGGTTCCTAATAAAGGGAGCCACATGAAATTGTACTGTGGAAGTTATTTTCAGTCTTAAGCATAGTTAGGCAAAAAACATTAGTCATTTTTATACTACTGCTCTTCAGATTATAGAATATAATGTGTAAGGGCTAGTAGCCCATTTACTTCTGCATATAACCTGGCCACTAAGCGTGTGGCATTCTGAAGAAATGGCCCTCATGGACATGGTGCATAATTGACATGGGTTTTACAGCTTCTTCTAATGTATCTAGTACTAGCCTGTGACGGGACACTGAGCTATATGGACCATTGGTTCAATCAGAATGGCAATTCATATGTTTGTCAGTGAATTACAGTATCTTAGAAGACTGCTGCATGCTTCTGAACAGTCTGTAGATCTGCAAAATGAAGACTAGGGTCAAATTTACATGAGCACTTGCTGTGCGGCAAGTGGGGGTGTAAATGTACAGCGTTCCAGCATGCAGTGCACTAACTGTCCATGGGTTCCCTGCTGATGTGCACTAGAAGTTTCCTAGTGCACTTTCACATTAGGGAACTTTTACTGTGCCTCAGCAGGATTCTCAGGGACAATGCATAGCACCTTGGAGCACTGTTGATTTATTATACCCTAGCTTGGTATGCTTGTGCTTTTGTAGTTGTGCCATAGGAATTACGTGCTAGTTCAGCAGTACAGAAAGTGTGCCATTTTTACAAGTGATCCGTGAGATAACTTCTGTGAGAAGAAGACTGAATTTACATTGTTCACCCTAGGCAAATGTCAGAATTTATTGTAAGAATAATTTTGAAGTTATATATGTTAGCCATACATGTCATGTTAAAGTCTGGAAATTCTGTTCAGAAAGTTAAGAAAAAAACTTTTTGGCCCTGTATAGAGTATGTTGAGCGAGGCAGCATTGTAAGCTTTCTTGACAAATCAGTTGCATACAAATCAACTGCTTATTGTCAGTTTCTACAGCTTGTGTTCCTGTGCATTCTCTGGATAACTCTTCAAAATTCAAGTTGCATATTACATCTTGAAGATTTCATTTGAAATAGTGTATCTCTTGGACATTCTGGGGTCACTTTAATTTTTCCTGGCTGTGATGTCTGATATCAGGGTTTTATCAGAGAGCTTGTGATAAATGTTGACAGGAGAATAAATATCATACTTTTTCCCTTTCACAAACTTCCTATACCACCCTCCCTACTATTTGGCATTACAGTTCATGGAATTGGTAATGAGAGAGAGGAAAAATGTACCAGAATGTATTACGGTTCTGGCTTGACAAGAACTTCAAAGCCTTCACACAAATAATACCATTTGGTTTGTTAGGTGCACAAGTTTTTATCAGTGTCTTTCTGAAGTCTTAGAAGAATTACATAGAAATTTCAACACCTTTTAGATTGTGTTCTGCTTCATCCATTTTCCTGGAAAAATAGTTTTGCTTTCTGTGACCTTTGTTGATATACAGCAGTGGTTCCCAACCTGTGGCCTGGGGGCCAAAAGTGGCCCGGAGGGGCTTTCAAAGTGGCCTGCCGCCCCTCTCCTGCTGGCTGCAGAAGGGAGCTGCCGCCTAAGGACCCAGGTGAAGTGCATTGTCGCACGGCTAAAAGACCAGTGCAGGCTCTTTGCTGCTGCCGACAGGCCGGGAGATCAACACTCCCCTCCCTCTGGCTGTGTAAGGGAGCACAGCAAAGTGTTCTGCTTAGGTCCCTAGGTGTTGGGGTCCCTGCTGGAGCCAGAAGATGGAAGCATTGATCTCTTGTCCCCCTGGCTCCAGAAGGGAGCCACTGCCTAGGGACCCTAGTGGAGCACACAGGGCTACAGGATGCATGCAGTTTCCCTGCTGCAGCCAGGGGGACAGGAGAGCATCCTCGCTGAACGCCTTCCCCCTGGTGCAGGGGAGGGGAGGGGGACTGCTGGCAGAGACTGGTGGCCCTTAAGGGTAGCAAAAATAATATCTGTGGCCCTCGAGCCAAAAAGTTTGGGATCCACTGATATACAGTATTATAACCCCAGAGCTTCACAGGTGGAACTGGTACTACACAGGTGTGGAACTTAACCTGTGGCATTTCAGGAAAAATTGAGAATTTTGCAGGTTTTTGCAGTTTACTCTTTGCCATTTAAAAAAAAATATTTTACTCATATGCTAATCTGTTTTTACATGCTGAAAGAAAAGGTGGTTCCAGAGGAGTTATAAAAGCCAGTTCCTGGAGAAAAGCAAACAGCCAGCTTCCTAAGGCTGAAACTTGTTATTGAGACATGTTTAGAGAGTGTTGCTGATGGGACTCTGATGTGGCTTTGCTTTACATTTTAATGCTGTGACTATCTGGATGCTAGTGAATATTTTTTTTGTAAAGTAAATTGTTTGTTTTTCCCCCTATACAGAAAGGAAATTAGTGTCTGATGGGTCACCATGTACCAGTGAATTAAATCAGGGAAAAAACCTTAGCTCTTTTGTTAGCTTGTTTCTTTTTTAATGTTAGGCTCCGGACTGTTTACATAAGCTTTTTGTTTTTAGGCAGTTTTGTACTATAAAACTTCTTTTGTAGCTGTGATGGATTCATGACGAATTCAAGGAAGGTACTTGAATCCATACTATTGTACCACTAGAAGTATTTGAAACACTTGTGATTTGAAAGAAATACTGCCAAGGTTTTTAAATCCCAAATTTAACTTGTTTTAACATAATTTTATGGAAAATATCCAATTTTAAGATATGTATTGTGAATTATAGTGGTGGTGTTTTATTGCCTTATAACATTGGTTTTCAAACTGGGGTACACATACCCCTAATGGTATGGGAGCTCTCATGAGGGGTTATGCAAGAAAAATCCTGTAACGGCAGACAACACACTTGATTTAGTAAGGCTTGGCAGAAATCTAACCATAGGTATATTATGATCCTATCTCAGATGGGGCTGTGTGGTAGACTGCATTATTTGGAAAGGGGTATGCAGCTTAAAAAGTTTGAAAACCACTGCCTTACAAAAATATATTGCTCCTTCTGCTGGCTGGACATCAGTAATTAACAGAAGCACTGTTTCTAGAGCTGTGGTGACATCAGTAGTATTTGGAGAGAACAAGAGAGAGCTATTTGGTATGATAAGGAACTCCACGAAGTATTAAACAGCAGCAGTCATGTTTGTTTCACCTCCAGGTGAAAAAGAGAAAAGGAGATCATTAACAGGGCTGAAATCTTGAATTTTAGAAAGACCTTAAAAAATTGAAAGATTTAAAAACAAGACAGACTTTTCTGTGTCCTTTCAGTATAAGTGCAGAACTGACATAGAAGACATCATAAAATACTGTATGTGTATTTGTGCCTGTTTTTTTTTTAACATAAATGCAGACATGTCCGTTTTTTGTTTGTTGTCCACATATCACTGATATATGTCCAGAGTTGCACTGCTCTTACTGACTAACTCTGCTAAAACTGTGCATGAGTTAAAACATAGTCCAGTTGTACTGGACTCACTAGAGAAAATTTTGAAAGTGGTGCAAATGGAATGCTGTAATGGAATGACATTGAGTGCATGCCCTGTCTGATCAGCCACTTCCTTTAGGGGCCTATGCTCCATAATTTCATACTGTTACTTGAGACTTTCTTGGTGTCACGTTAATTGTAAACATTTTTTAATTTTTCAGTGTGTGTGACCAATTGTCCTACCCTGATTGTCATGGTGGGCCTTCCAGCCAGAGGGAAAACGTACATCTCCAAGAAATTGACACGCTACTTAAACTGGATTGGAGTGCCTACAAAAGGTGATAGTTCTGTTTTTGTTTACATCACAAAGTTTCTTTTGGGACTGTTGGCTTTTTTATATATTTTCCTGTTGTGTTTTCTGCAAGGATAGCTACATTTTACAATCCTTTCAGTGTCCTTCAGTCCATGTAAATTTCATTCTGTATATTAGCTGTCTTGTCTGACCAGTTTTTCCCTTTTTCTAGATAGATTCCTGAATGAACTCTCTGCATTTATCTTCCATGTATTTACTCTTACAATTGACTCATTTGTTTTAGTATCTGAGGGCAGGTCTACACTAGAAGTGCTACATCGGTCCAGCTGTGCCACTGTAGCATGCCTGGTGAAGATGCTCTATGCTGACAGGAGAGCACTCTTCCGCTGACATAATAAAGCCACCTAAACGAGCGGTAGTAGCTCTCCCGCCGATATAGCAGTGTACACCCAAGCGCTTATGCTGGCAAAATTAATGTTGCTCATGGTTGTGCTTTTTTTGTGTTTTGCTGACATAAGTGCTCATGTAGACCATAGTTTCTCACCTATGGTACGCATACCCCACGGGGGTACACGAGACACAGGCAGGGGGCACCCAGGGAAAAACAGAGTGAAGGGGAGGTGGGTGGCAGCTGCCGACTTCTGGGAGAGACGGGCAGCAGCCGTCCTCCCCCCTTCCTGCCTGGTTGCAGCTCCCGGGTGGGAGCCTAGCAGCAGCCTCATGCATCTCGTGAGCTGGGCTTGCAGCTAGGTGGCAGCCACCTGCTCCCTGGCTCCGAGCCAAGGGACAGCCTCCAGTGCCCCGGCTTGAAGACGGGCAGCAGCTGCCTGCCCACATCCCTGGATCCCAGCCAGTGCAGAAGCCTCCTCTGCTCCAGCTTGGATTGGGTGGCTGTCCCCCATCTCCCGGACTGGCAACCAGGCAGCAGCAACCTGCAACTTGCACAGGTGGCAGCCCCCTCCCTGGCTCAAAGCCCAGTGCCCAGAAAACTTGTCAATTTCACTGCTCTAGCTGAACAGTGAAATTGACAACTATGACAGCCCCAGATTTTACTAGTTAACCTCTTTTCCTCTCTCTCTCTCTCTCTCACCCCTTCCTCCTCTAAAATCTATGGCATAAAATTTGGCGTGGCGCTTTATATTCCCCAGCATTGGCGTGCAGCTCAAAGCCTACTAGCTTTGGCCAACATCACCTCTAGCCCAGGTACATACTTGAGTTGCGCACTCCTGGTGTAAAGGTGGTAACCCTACCACACTAGATTTGACATCTGTCATATCATGGCCTTATATACTCAGCCCTTCTTCCAACATATGGCTCACATTAGTCTGTAAATATAAAATCCTATGGAAAATTGAGTGTTGGGTTACTTATTAAAATTTTCAGAAGTTAGGGGGTACTTGCTACTTAATAGGGTGAGAAACACTGATGTAGACAAGGCCTTAATGTTGGTACAGCACTTCAAGAGCCCTGATAAAAGACATAAGGTAAAAATAAAGTAATATTTTATTGGTGGAGTGGGCAGGGACTCTGAATCTTTAGCGGAGACTAAACAGCTAATGTTGGAAGACTTAACCAACCGTTGATGTTTGTGGTCAGTTGTTTGGGATTTGTTACACATTCATTTTGAACGAACAAGGATGGAGCTCTGTGTCAAGAATTGTCCCTAATCAAAGCCAAAGGCAGAGAACAAACTGTCCTGCTGCTCACGCAGTTTCTTTCACCACCTCTCACCCTTCTTCCCTCCTAATTTGCTTCTAACCAAAATTAACATCTCTTCCAAAGAGTCAAAACTTGATCGCACATTAAGAATATTAAATATTAAAATGATTAGATTACCAAAAATCAAGAGGTAAGATGAGTGAGTGGCATCTTTTCACGTAGCTCATGTTGAATGAAATAAAGGGTCTAAGAGACAAGTAGCCTGAGGCTCCCATAAATATAATTATTTAAAAAAAATTAGACGCCTGCTTTTATCCTAAGTGAGCTAAATGTTCAAATTCAATTGAATTTCAGTGAGATTTGTGTAATCAACTTCCTTAGGCTCCTTTGAATAATCCCAAACTATGTACCACTTTGGGACCATAGGATGCAAAATGAAATTGTGCTGCTTCAGTGAGATTTCTGTATTGGATAGTTACTAATCATAGGGAAAAGGGTGCCCTAGGGAGAAGCAAAATAGAATCTCTTTTTATTTTAGAAAGTATTTCACATATTCTTAATTTTGCAATAAAATTCTATATTTTTTGGTAGTACTTAATTTTAAAGAGCCTTGACACGAAGAAAGTCTGGTTTTTAAAGTTCCATTTCCTCTTCTGCGTAATCTTCTCTTGGATTCTTAAACCTTTCATGGTGGGATCATGACTAGTTTGTGTGGAAATTGTCATGATGCCTCTCAAAACATTGATACCGTTCAGTTGGTTACTTAAATTTTCATCTGCTGTACTAGCTAATTTATTGCAATAACTGTTAAAGTTCAGCAGTATGTTTTGGCAAGGATTAAATTACTATTAATGTCCTAGTCTGTGGCGTTTTTTCAGTGCACATTTTTATGCTGTTGTCAGGATAGTTTCTGGGGGTTGAGCCCTCTGGTTCAATCATTCTTCTCAGTATGAACAACAGCTCTGTAGTTAAATTCTCCCTATTTCTTTATCTCCCGGAAATGAAGACTGGCAAGTAACAGATGCATCAGGAATGGTTATATAAGGTCAATAGTTCCTCAAACAGAACTTTAAGATTAAATACATAATAGTTTAAACAACATGCTCAAGATACAGCAAAGAAAAAACATAAACTCAAAAGAAGTTAAACATTAATTGCTGTACTCAGAGCCCTATTATAAGAGCTATGTTATAAACTTAATTATGGTACAATTCAGCTTGCATTGTTTACTAAAATACTCCTACCTTGCTTTGATCACCTATGCTGTGACACTTCTGCTGGCATAGATCTTTGTTCAGATAAGGACAATTCCCCTTTGATCAGTGATGGCAGATTTTATTCAGTGTAGGTGCAATAAATGCTCTGCACTTTGTGCCCCTTGATGCATTATTAATACATAGGAGGTTTCTCAGGATGATATATACGCCTGTTACTTCTTATAGAATATACATAAGTAGGTTGTATTCACATAATACAGTACGTGAAAAAAAATTAAGATGTATTTAGCCAAAAACTAGGCTGGCTAATTCCAGTTCTAACTCTTTTCTCTTTATGTAATAATTAAAATCTTAGGAAGTTAGGTGCTACAGAAATTCAATTTCACTAAAAACAATTTGTGGAAGGAAAAAAGATTATTATAAAAGTGCTTTATAGACATGAATTAAATTCACTCACAACATCCCTGTGAGGAAGGAAGTAACTTAATCTGTTTTACATGCAGGGAAACTGAGGCACAGAAAGATGAAGTGATTCGCCCAAAAGGGCATAGAAGACTGTTGAATAGAACCCAAATTTTCTCACACCTGGTCCTGTGCTTTAACCACACAGCTTTTCTTTACTGAAATGAGGAGTATAACTAGTTTTGTTGTTCTGGTACAAACTAGACTGATCGGTTCCTGGAGGTGAATTTGTTTCAGAACTGTCATTAAATGTGGTTTTTTTTTTTTAAATGCTAATTACTTGCAGGCTATTAATCCCAACTAATCCTGACTCTTCTCCACAGAATTTAATGTTGGTCAGTACCGTCGAGATTTGGTAAAAACATACAAATCCTTTGAGTTCTTCTTGCCCGACAATGAAGAGGGCTTGAAAATCAGAAAGTAAGTTGGAATATTTTTGGCTTTACACAATGCTGGCTTAATTCTAATTATATGTTGTTGTTTACTAAAATCTGTAAAATCTGATTTTGCGTGCCCGGAAAGCCTCTGTAGGACTATGACATCAGATTCCAAAGAAGTGAAACCTTAGAGGAGCCGGGAAATGTCTTTTGTTTGGACTGGTTAAAATTCTGTTTGTTAATCTTTGAATTAAAACAAACACCTGAAACAGTTGGATTTATTTAAGATTTAGCACCTCTGGCCCTTCAACAGACTGTGAATACTGACATTCCATTTTACAGGTACCTCAAGTAGATCGCCAATAAAAACAGAGTAGTCGAGACTTCACATTCCTGATATTTCTAAGGTGGTAAATAAGCAGACTCCCTTTGTCCCCTTTTTCTCACTGCCCAAAACACTCTGTTAGGACTTTTGTATCTGGCATAAAGAAGCCAAAAAGTGTGTATACCTATCTTTTTTTATTTGCCGGTCATATTAGAATTTCTACTCTTAAAGTATATTTGAATATATTCTGATCAGTGCTTCAAGTGAGCTGGAACCTCTCTGTCTGTCTGACAGCGTGAGAGCTGCTTCATATGCAGTCAAGTCTTCTGGTGAATTGCACTGATCAGCTCTCTTTTTGCTATGCCTGGGAATTAGGCAGACTGAGTGGCGCACCAGTGGTAAATTCTGTGGGCAAATAAAGCAGATGGAACTCTTCCTCTTCCAAACTGTGAGGAGGAAAATCTATTGGTCATGGTGAGAGAACCACTGGTATGGAGTGGGGAGAGAATTTCTCTATCACAGAAGCAGAGATAAGGGAGACACAGGCAGCAGGACAAGAGGGAGCCAGATTCTCTCATTTTTCTTGTAAGACAAAGTTTTTATCAAGAGCACAGAATATAACTTGCACTTGGAGAACTAGACATTTCACTTTAGAACCTAAAATAGAATAGTAGTGCCAGTAAGAGCCATTGTAGGATATTGAATCAAATGGTGGTTATGACGTTCCCCTCTGCAATCTGGACTGGTGTATAGCTGTGTCACCCCAAACCCTCATTCCTGGAGCCCATCTTGCACTTGCTTTGCTGTGTGAACCCCCACTACTGGGTCAGCCCACACACAGCCTCCTGCTAGCAAATGGCCCTTAATTTCATGAGTGAGTGCTTCTGGCCAGCCACTGATGGGATTATGCAATAGAATGACCCCAGCAACCACCACCAGTCTCAGATGCAACCCTAGGAACTCCTGTTTTACAGAGTTCAGTGTTGCCCACTGGACTCTGCAAGCTCATTGGTTTTTCCGTTTATCAAAGAAATTTGATATGCACCAGCTCAGTTGTTCTAAACGAAGTCTCTCTCACACACTAAACCACAGGCACTGCTTTAGATAGAACAAATAAATAAGTTTATTAAGTACAAAAAGATTTTAAGTGATTATAAGCCAGAGGGATATCAATCAGATTTGATCAGGATGAAATAAAAGCAAATCGCATTCTAAACTAAGCTTAACACTTTCAGTAACTTTATAGTCTTAGATAATGCTCACCACAGGCTGGCTGACTCCTTCAGCCAGGCCCTCCTCCCTGTGGACAGTCCTTCAGTTGCTTGATATTGCTTTATAGATGGAAGTGGGAGAGAGCAAAATGCCTCCTCTTTTAATATGTTCTTTCACCACCTCCTGGGGTCAGGTGACAGACACTATCTGGCATGGCTTCCTCCACTTGAGTCAAATGAGTATCCCCTTAGTGGTGCTTAGGCTAGTCCATTGTTCCAGGAAGAGCTGGGTTGTTTTATGCATGCCTTAGTGAGGCGTGAACTACCTCTATGCCTTCAGTGTTTGCCTAGATCTGCTTCAAGCTATGAAACACACATTTGGGAATATTACATAGCAGAGCTTCATAACCATACATATGACATTGCAACAAACATACTACTATAACAATAATGTTCAGTATGTCATGAGCATTCCAGAAACATCTTGCATGACATACTTTGCATTAAACAATACACAGTTACACTATAAGGGTGAACGTGAATGATGCCCAATCATACCATAAGGGTGTACATGCGATGCAGTGTGTCTCAGTGGTTTAAATCCAACTTGTTTGGCAGCTACAAAATGTCATTAAGGTTGGTTATTAGCAAAAATTCTTGCTATCTGATAGTTCATGTGAAATACCATTTCCTGGTAGATAAATCGTGCATTTCACAAAGAGTAGATAGATATTATCCAAAATATTACTGATGTATTGAAAATTTTACTTCACTTTGAGGTTATTACTAGATCAGATCAAATAATTGGGTGGAAAGATATTGACTTGACTGTTTGGCCATTTTAAATCAAAATCACAGGGTTTTCTACATTTTCCAGCCAGCTCTAAATATTGCATTGTCTCATTTGTGATTCAGTTCAGACTGGTGGCTGTGGTGGTGTTAATTTACATTAAAAAGAATACAGACTACATTTAAGACAAAATGAAAGTCAGGCATGCTAAAAACAAGAGAAAAAAACCTAAGAAACTCCAGCATAGAAGTCCAAAGCAAAGCAGGTAGACTACTGAGAAATACATTTAGACAATACAGCAGCAACAATTATTCATTTTATAAATAATAAGGCCACAACTCAAAACACAGAGCAACCATATCTTCTTAATAGAAAGCCAAATTAAGAGTTAACTGCCCACGGATAAGTGATCAGGGGAAAAAACCCCAAACTTCAACGTAGATGGCAATTTTATAATAGTATTACTTTATGGATCTGTGAACATTCATCCAGGGTTGTAGACTGGGCAGTAGAACTTTCTGTATGTTATGGTTGATCTGTGCAATATGTGAGATCACCAGAAAAGGTCTGTTTTTGTATTTGTCAAAAGCTGTTTGGCTGTGACGTATGGTTGTGGATGACACAGTTTACCGCTCTACCCACTTCCCCCACCTGTAATGTAGTGAGAATACATATCCAGTACAGTAAAACCTGCCAAGAACGACCACTCATGGGAGTTAGCAAAAGTTGTTGCTAGTAAGAATTGGTCTCTCATGAAAGATTTGCACCCAAGAGAGTGGTGGTGTTCCGTGGCCTCTGCAAGGTTGCTCGTGATGGGTGGTCTCTAAGGCAGGTTTTACTGTATGTTGATGACTAACTAATGTTTCTGCAGCACTTTGAAAGCAAAGAGTTATGAAGTGCTAAGTATAATTAAAAATAATTAAATTAGTTAAACTAGCATGTGTCTTTTTTTCCTTGAAGACAGTGTGCCTTAGCAGCGCTGAATGATGTTCAACAGTACCTCAGTGAAGAAAATGGACACGTGGCTGTAAGTTTTTTGTCATTCTGAATGCAAATTATTCGAATGTGACCTCTACAAAATGACTGTACTGGATTATACAGGATCTGTTTCAGTACAGAATCATTTAATTGTGTGTCTTAAGTTTTCTTTGTAAATGGAAACTTGATTTATGTTGATGTTGTAATGGTCATTATGTGAAAGGAAAACATATTTTTATAATTAAATCTGGAACAGTCTCCCTTAGAGATGTGTGGGTAATGTCTAATGCTAGCAAGCTGTGATGGTGCTGAGGAAACTGCCTGTACTTTTATATGGTATGATATCCTGTTTAATCATAATATGGATGCATCCAGAACCACTTGGTATTCTACCTCAATGTTTAAACCAAAGGAGTAAAAATGTTTAAAATATTCTTCTAAAAATGTGCCTTAATACTTGTATTATTGACACACACTAAAAATGCCTTGGAGAGGAAGTAGGACAAAATTGCTTTTAAACCTGCTGAAAATTTTTCTTCCCTTGTGAAAATAAAACCAGTGGCCTGCACTCAATGGGTTCTCAATTAAAGGTAATGTCACCAATGTTGCACATCAATGTTTTTAGTTTTGCTGGCAGTTCTAGGCTGTGTTGGCACAAATTCCTTTTGGAATACAGTTAATATAACTGTTAATGGAACATTACATTGGAACACATATGCTTTTACTTTTTTGGCTTGGTTTTTGAGATCTGAATCTTCAGTTTAAAATTTGGCTGTTATAATCTCTGCTTATCTAATGCCAGTAACATGCAAAGGCTTCAAAACATCAGCTGTTCATCAAATGACATTTTAATTTTCTTTCCTCTGGGGGTATTATTAAATCTTCTGCATAATTTGAACTCTGTTTTTGAGACTGTGTTGAAATGTCCACCCTGTCACTCAGTATTAATGAGTTAGTCAAACTAGCATTTTATTGTAAGTTTAAGCCATACTTTGGGACTCAAAATAGCTTTTTATATTTAAATGTCAGCTCATGAAGAAATGACTGCCTGTTTCACTGTTAAGAAAACCTATAGTTAATGGATATGATTTACAAGTTATTCAGGGCTCCTGCTCTCAGTTTTAATTGGCACACCTTACTGTACATTTAATGTTTTGACTAGAGTAGTGATTGAGTCTGCTTATCTAATAAGCTGTATACTTATCTGCCAAAACAGTTTTTCTATTAGAACATGCAAGGATCTAAATGTGCAATATGTATTTTTTTCCAAAACTCAATGTATCTGTGAGTTCATAGTAATGCTAGCTATCTTTTTATTTCTTAGTATTTAGAAATCCAAGTAAGTAGAGGAACCTAAATTTTATCCTACTATTTGGAGCTTTGAAAAATAAACACATACTGTTTGAAGGACCGTTTTTTGGGTTTTTTTTAAATGCTCAATTTTTAAAAATCAAAAGAAATTGCAAAATGCAAACCATTCCATGGAAGTCTCAACAAACATGAAAGTTTGCATAATAGAGTTTATTTGGGTGATTGAAGCTACTTTGCATTTAGTCACTTGTCTTGCGATACACCCAAGATATGTGAAGTTATCTCACAATAATGCTTACCTTGTATTTTCTGCTTATGAATAAGAAAATTATTCATATGATTTCTAAAGTCATTATAAATGGAATATAATTCATGCCATTTATTATGGTCAGAACCACTTTTTACATCATACTTGCTTATCAGTTTTTATATGGACAATCACTAACTATTATGGAGGTTTTCCCATCTTATCTAGCTTCTAAAAGCTTCTGACAGCTGGAAAACTTCTACAGGGAAACCCAATAAGTTTGCCTCTTTTGTACAGTTCAAACAAAAGGAGGAGTATATGCATCTATTGAAATGTGTGGGGAGGTACATGGCATAAGTAGAAGAGAGCTGAACAGGATCCCTTGAGATCATGCTCATCATGTTTGTTCTTGAAGTGAATAATATTGTGAGGCTTTTCATTTGGCACCTTTAAAAATTCCAGCTTCAGTCATCCGCAGTATTGAACTAGATTGTTGGTCTCTGTGTTGCTTTCACTTTTTGAGTGTGAAAACCGCTCCAGAAATGTAACTTGACATTTTCATTGATGCGTACTACTAGGATAGGTACAGATGCTTCAGAAAAGAAGGTTCTCAACACAGATGCTAATTTATTTGTTTCAAAATTATTATGGCCATAATAATCTAGTGCCAGCAGTGTTTTTGGCATTGTTTCTGGAGAATGTCTTATTCCTGTTTATGGTTTTTTGTTTGTATATTTGTTGTTGTTTTTAAAGTTTGAAGGATTTTGAAACTTTTATTGATAGTTTAGAGCTGTTGTCAGGATGTGGCAATATTTTTGACTTTGCTATGATACTTTCTCTGTCATTTGTCGTAGGTTTTTGATGCTACGAACACAACCCGAGAACGCAGAGAAACAATCTTCAGATTTGGTGAGGAGAATGGCTATAAGGTGAGTCAGTAGCTAAACTGTTTGTTTGTGATTATGAACCTGACTAATGCAGATGCATGATTTTGTCTTATATGCTCTAGCTACATTCTGATCAGAATAGTGCCTAGCATCAACCAAGTTTTTAAATGGTGTTGGTCAGTAGATGTCTAGCAAGTTTAGAAAGGTGGGTCATCGTCCCGGGTCCTCTTACTCCGCCCCTCCCGCCCCCCCGAAAATCATGCTGTTTGCACCCCGGTGAAATTAATCAGTAGTCCTATTTTTAGGTTATGGCTCCAGTAGACTGTCCATGACCTTGCTATTCAGGTAACAGCAATAACTGACCCAAATATGGTTGTCGTTGCCTAGTTCTAATTGTATTCTGAACAAGGTCGTATCACTGCCTTCCTTTAGTAACTTTGATAAATTTTTTTTACAGAGTTTTTTACAGAGACGTTTCTATTTTATTTCTATTCTAGTTTATTTGTGTATAAGATTTTTTTTTAACATTCAGCAGTTGCGTAGTCATCTTTGTTTTTTCCTTATCTAGATTCTTCATAGATCTTGGGAAAAGCATGTCATGTACATCTTATATGTAAGAGCTGCTCTATTAGTTAGAGATCCTTTTAACACCAAAATGCTTTTATTTCAAAGGTATCAATTCCTTTAGGAGTGCTGAATTCACTCCCCCACCCTGTTCCTCTTTTTTGCCACCAACCTGAATTTTTCTTTCCAAAGGAGCTTCTGTTACTGAAAGTTGCTGGGGAAAAATATACAACCTGATGTGGCAAAGTGCAGAGCACCCTCAAGTTTTAATGGTCCATTGAGTACCCTGTAGGACCCATCCCAAGTGGACATAGGAATGTTTGAAGCATGGCATAATTAGCAAGGCTCAATACATAAACTGGTGGAACCTGTGTGTTTGTGTTGTCAGTTATTAGGGCAGTTCTAATGTCTCTCCTTTTTTCCCTCCTTCCTCACATGTGATTTCCTATTTGGAATAAAGACGTTCTTTGTTGAATCAGTATGCGTAGATCCAGAGGTCATTGCTGCAAACATTGTGGTGAGTATAGGAAGGTTTTCTTAAATTGCTTGAAGACAGGAGACATAGCTTCTCTAAATTCAGCCATATGAAAAAGATGACTTTTTTTTAATGTTACTTTTCATTTAATCTAATTTTTCCCTCTCCTTTCATATTGGTCTTGCTGAAGTACAGAACAAGAATGTCCTTTCAGGGGAGTAATATAAAGCTATACCCTTTCACTTTATTTTTTTTATAATGTTATCTTTTATCATTTTTAAGAGGAAAAATTATTTGGCAGTTGAGTTCACACGAGTTCTGTTTTTACTTTATCATATCTTTAAACAAGCTGTGCTTTAAGTGGCTTATTTTAACAGGACTTCTAAAAGAAAAATATCAGCTCGTTTTCCTTTTCATTTGTTTTCCCACCTGTATATGTAGTAAGTACGGAGTTTAGTCTTGATTTAAAAATAGCCATCTGGTGCGACCCACATTTTTAATTTTCAGAAATTTTAATTTGGTTAAAATTTCTTTAAACTTTTCTTAAAATGGGAAAGAAATTGTGTGTGCTCTTTTATCTTTATTTTAAATAGCAAGTGAAACTTGGCAGTCCTGATTATGTTGATTGTAGCAATGATGAAGCTACAGAAGACTTCATGAAAAGAATAGAGTGCTACAAGAACTCCTATGAGATGCTAGATGAAACTCTAGACAAGTAAGTGGCAGAATAATACTGTGGTCACAGCCACTTTATGTCATGATATTGCCTTAACGAGTGTGTACGCAGTCTCCTTGTCATGGAAATCTGTCACCATTTTTGACTATTTCAGTCCATCAGCAATTTAGAGAGAGATTTTCAAAGGCCCTAAGAGCTTGCCTACATGAGGAAATTGACTGACATAACTATTCCACCTTACCCATCCCTGTGTGGACTGTTACGTTTTGAAATAAAAGTGCTTTATTCCAGAATTATTACTCCACTCACAATCATTCTAGAATAAAGTCACTTTTATTTCAAAATAGTGTCCACATGGGGGAATTTCAGAATAGCTAAATTATTGTGGGATAGCTATAGTGGAATTGTTATTCCGGAATAGCTTTGCTGGTCAATTTCTTCTGGATAGACAAGGCCTAAGTGATTTAAGAGCACAAGTCACATAGACTCTTAAATCCGTATGGCAACTTTCAATGCTTCAGCGTTAGTAAATTTGATCTCCAAACTAATTTGTGTACTATTCAAATGATGTGTACTCACCATTCACTTTTATTACACTTTGAGATTAAGGTAGAGTCTGTAAAGAATTCTGTAAGAATACGGACTGTAAAGTCTGTAGAGAATTCTTCCTTTGTCATGGTATGTCCCAGAACCAGCACTCAATCTGTCGTCTGAGGGTTTTATGCTGTACTCATCCCCTGGGTAAATTTCCCATTATTGGTTTTGTGGCTGTGCCATGCAGAAAAAATACCTTTTTAAGCCTGGTCTACACTTACCTTCAAATTCGGCAGCAGTCGACGGGAGTTACGCAAGCTACACAGAGTAGCTTGGGTAACTCCCTTTGACTTCATAACTCCTCTTCTACGCGGCGTCTTCACTGCGCTGTGCCACTTGAGGGCGTGGTTTTAACACATCAACTTTCCGATTGATTGAGCGGGTCTTCACTGACCTCTCAATCAATCCAGATAGATTGATCTGACGGAGGTGAATTTGCTGCCATCAATGAAGAGGTACCCTTAATGTAATTGACCATAAGCAATGACAAGCTGCTTCAGTCAGATCTATCTGTGCATATCATCTCTTTAAGAGTCATGACATTTGTGCCTGTGCACATCAGTAGTGATTAATGTCAGTGAATGCTTTCTGAGAATAAGTGATGTTGGTTGTCCCTCATTGCTTTTAATAATAGATTTTTTTTTAAATCATGTGGTTTCTCAGCTGAAAGTGCAAAACTCAACAGAGCTAATTTTAGGCTCACCAGTGTTAACACACTTTTCGTCTATGGTGAATGTTGCTCAAAATTGTTATCTCAACTATATGAGTTGGTGGAGGTTGCGGGAAAGGGGCAATAAAGAAGTGGACAATATGGGCCAGATTACAGTTTGCCCTGTGTGGGTGGGGAGAATTTGGGTGGGAGTAGGGTTAGCCAAGGAGACATCCACAGTGTGGTTGGGGACATTGCTAGTTCTTCTGGTGACCCTCGCCTTTTTAGAAGAGGTCAGTGAGGCATGTGGATGTGACCATGGTTCAAACCTCTTTACCCATTGGACATAGACTAGCTGTGGGGAGCAGCAGCTGTAATCTGCAGAATGGTGTCAGGTTTACTGAATAAGTCAGAATTCTTCCTGGGGCTGCTCCCAAAACTCCCTCCCAACAAAGGGCTGAGCCTCGGAGGCAGGATCTAGTTGTAGGGCAATGCACAAGTGAAGTGGTACAGAGTGGAGTGACATGAGAGAGAGAAGAATTTTTAGTGTGAGAAGAATATAAATTGTTTGCATGAGTTCATTGCATCTCTGTCTACAGTACTCTACTGCCATGCATCAAGATTGAGGTTCTTTAGTGAGGATTAGCCCTTGTGAATGAATGTTATATTTTCATATTCTGAAGATTTGTGCAATATCTGTGGTCTCTTTGGCAGTTGCCTTTTTGTTTTTGAGTGATTTTTTTGTTGGTGGGGCTTGGTGCAAGTTAGAGGAGAAAGGAAACCAAATGATGATTTATGAGTTTTGTTTGTTTACCTTGAAAGGGATCTTTCCTATATTAAAATCATGGATGTTGGAAGGAGTTACCTTGTGAATAGAGTAATGGACCATATCCAGAGCCGGATTGTCTACTACCTCATGAATATCCATGTAACTCCTCGCTCAATCTACCTCTGTCGACATGGAGAAAGTGAACTGAATCTAAAAGGAAGGATAGGAGGAGACACTGGGTTGTCCTTTAGGGGGAAAGAGGTAAGAGCATTTTTATTAAGTGACTTCATACAAATAGTTACCATGGATGGGTGAGTGTTGGCATTGTTCATGGAGGATAGTCCATCAATGGCTAGGAGACAACATGATCAGGG
Source organism: Emydura macquarii macquarii (assembly GCF_026122565.2). Classification (NCBI taxonomy): domain Eukaryota; kingdom Metazoa; phylum Chordata; order Testudines; family Chelidae; genus Emydura; species Emydura macquarii. The sequence goes on along the minus strand of NW_027132983.1, from coordinate 3,343,021 downwards.
ACACAGCCCCGTACTCTGGATATTCCTAAACCTCCAACTTCCGGAAACTGGGACTGGATGACGAGATGGATCACTTGAAATTGCCCTGTTCTGTTCATTCCCTCTGAAGCATCTGATGCTGGCCACTGTCAGTGACAAGGTACTGGAATACATGGACCATTAGTCTGACCCAGTATGGCTGTTCTTATGTTGTTAACTCTCTCTTACAGCTTCCTTTCTTTCCACTATCTTTTCCTTGTAACAAATATAAATAACCCTTTTACTTTGATGTCATGCAATTGGCTAAGAGAGATTTGGGTGGGCAAGTTGCATTGTAGTTTTGTATTGGCTCTTCATATGTGGCTTCTCTTTTCATTCTTCTTTTCTGAACTTAAGTTTAACCATAAGGTCAAAGCACTTATCAAGGAGTCCTTATTTTTGTTTGATTTTGATTTTAGCTCCTTAGTTGGTGGGCACCTGTGAACCTTTGTAAGGTGAAGATGGAAGAGGAAGCTGTGTTGGGGCTGGTGAAGGGAATCAAAGAGGATTGTTGGTGGTTTTTTTCATTTGCTGAGTAGAAACTGTCCTCCTCAGGGAAAGTTTAGGGAAGAGCCTTTTTAAAGTAACATAATGAGCTTGCAGTAAGAGGCAATAACTTATTGGGTTCCAAGTCGAAGCAGTATGTTGGCACTGATCCCTCGTCCAACCTCTAATATCTTTTCAGTTTGCCAAGAGCTTGGCGCAGTTCATTAATGAGCAAAACATCAAGGATCTGAAAGTTTGGACCAGTCAGATGAAAAGGACAATTCAGACTGCAGAGGCTTTGGGAGTGCCTTATGAACAGTGGAAGGTTTTGAATGAAATAGATGCAGTAAGTTCTCCTGGGTTTCCTTTTTGTAAATATTCAAGAAAGTGGTTGTTTCAGAGTGGGGGATGGGGAGTACTTTATTGTGCAGTAATAGGGCTTGTTTGGATTAGAAGATAATTGGTGTTACTGTTCTGGAGATCAGAAGGCTTATGGTCCTTCAACATCAACAGTGATAAAAGTTGTAGTAAAAGGAGCCCTAATGAATTTAGACTTGGACTGTCTTCCTCATTTAAACCATATCCAACTAAAGGGTCACACATTTTGTTTCTTCTGTAGGCTGAGCTGATTGCACACAGCACGGGCACCTTGCATTCCTCCTTTTCCCACCTTACAAGTTAGGGGCTCTGTAGTGTTCTTCTCTCCTCTCTCCCAACCCCCTTTCCCTCCTCACCATTTTAAGTCTCCCTCCCTCCCCCTCCCCCCACTTTCTGGGAGATAAGTCATTTTAAACTATTGGGACCATGAGCAGAGTTGAGATGGGATGGGGGAGAGTATTGTTAGGTTGGAAGTTGTTAATGGCTGCTATCGACCAGTTCTTTGATATGTAGACAATTGCAGACTTGGTGAAAGCTGGTAGCTCTTCCTGTTCCTCCATTTCACCCTTCTGGCTTTCTGATATTTCACAAAGTCATTAGCATTCTGCCCATTGATATTTAGAATGTTCCCTGAAATTTTGGAATAGATTGTATTCAAAGGTTATCCCATTACAGGCAAACAGAGAAATGCCATTAAGTTGAGTTTTGGCCCTGACCAATTAAAGGAACACTCATTATAATTCTAGGTTCAAAATTTCAGTAGTGTTAGGAGAGCGAGAAAATTAGTTAATATTTGCCCTACAAAGGTAAACAAGTGAGAAGTGCCACTTACACATTTTGAAGCTTCTTTGGAGACCGCATGTAGCATCCTTGAAGCTAATAGCTTTCCCCATTGTCTGTCAAGTGTGTGTTGGGATGTTCTTATCTGGGAGTTATTGTCATCATCCTATTGACAGCCTGCATTCGATAAAAGCAGTATATGTGGGTAATAAATATTCCGCTGTCTCAGAATGTCTCTGACATTGATACTGTTTATGTCAATGATTAGGCCATCCATAGGATTAATAAAATAATTGCACAGAAACTCCTAATCTGCCCTAGTGGGGACTGGAGATAAAGATCTACTGTTGTACTCCCGGGCTTGATGGCTCTCATGCATATGGTGTGCTACGGGACTCTCCTTCCTTTTGGTTTTGTTAATCTTAGGGAGTCTGTGAAGAAATGACATATGAAGAAATTCAGGAAAACTACCCTCTTGAATTTGCCTTGAGAGACCAAGACAAGTACAGATACAGATACCCGAAGGGGGAGGTATGCTGCTGCTTTCTTTCTTTTTTTTTTTTTTTTTTTTAAATTAAGGGGGCATCATATTTTCTTAAGATGCTGGTTAGGGTGGGAACTAATAGTAATTACCTTGAAGAAAATTGGGTTGTTTTCCTTGCCAGGTTGAAGGACTGTGGGAGCTTGTGAATCTTACTTAGCCAAAATATTTTAGCCAAATACACCGTTTGTGTGGGTTTATGGGGTTTTTTATTTTAAAATAAAATTCATATTCAGAAATACACCTTGAAGGATTTTCTTATGTTTACCATGATTTTTAAATTGATAGTCTGGTTGTTTCACAAGGAAACTGAGCAGGTTTTCTTATTGTTAGACATACAAATATGTGCTATCAAGAGTGCTGTTCATAATAATCATCTTTGTGTATGATTAGTATCACAAATAACAAACATTTTAGTTCAGTATTGTGTAAAGCTGTAGACCCATTGGCCTCCTTTGTAATCTAACAAAAACCTTGCACTTCAGTAACAAAAATGAACCTGCTAGCAGCTTTATAAGGAGACTAATATCAAGTCATTAAACTGAAGCAATTAATGGATAGTCACATGGTCTAACTTTGTATGCTAAGGGATTAGGATTCAGGGCAGCAGTGAATTGAGCTAATTGGAACACCTGTTCTGATGTTTGTGAAAAGTGCTGTGAACTTTACTGGTACCTAAATAAAGCTTTGATGCTCTCTTCCATCAGTAGTCTTGAGTGATTGTCATGCCCAGAATAGGTTTGTGATAAAGTGTTTTCGTCTAGATGTGACTAATCCATTTAGTAATTACATAGTCACTAAACTGAAAAGTTTTTAATCTTCTCAAACAAGGACTGATGGTTTTTTACGTCAGTGTTTCCTCTGAAAGATTAACAAACATTTCAAACTGTCTCATTGCTCTTAGTGATGAGTCCATTTTGTTAATTTCTTAGAAGAAATTTATTTTTTGGTGATAACAGCAAAGATGAGTCATTCATTATTATCAGGTTGCCATATAGTCAGTGTTTCTGTTGCCAAAACCAAAATAAATAAAATTCTGAACAGTTCATGCCATTTATATTTTAGCTTTAACATACATGCAAGAACTATTAAATGTATTTATGTGTCTGAGTAAATTTGTTGCTTGTGAAAGCAACAGGGTACAGAGTGGGCAGTGGCAGTGAAAGTTTCCTTACAGAGTTTTGTCACTGTGCTTATAACAGTCTTCTGGAGAAGACAGTCTTTTAAAGGTGACAGGGTAGCCTCTGTGGAAAATATGTACAGAGTTTGATAGAGAATGTTGTCTTTTCTATAGAGTGTTCAGACCAACATGCATGATTAGGGATGTCACTCTCTTTTACATTAATTTCTACAGAACTCCAAGTAATCTAAAACCCTATTCAACTTGATGCAACTCTTCTTAAAGAGAGTTGAGTCTCCTTTGCCATACAGTACCCAGGCTTTTTGGTTGTCTCAGTAGAAAGGGAGTTATTTTAATAATAAAGGAAATTTACTATTTTTATTATTGTTTATATTATTATTTATTTTTGTGTGCAATATGGATAGCAGATCAACAAATTAACATCCGATTAAAGGTTATATGTTTGTTTTTGTTTAAGCAATAACTTAAGCACAGGGGCAACAGGGGCACTTATGTATCAGTCAGTCTCTAAACATTACAAAAAAAGAGGCCAGTATAGAGCAGCTACCTAAATGTTATCACCCCCATGATCTTCTTGCAGAAGTTAAATAATTGTGGTTAAGATGACCCAAACAGGAAGAGTTTAACTGAGTTAACTGACAAAAAGATGAGACAGTGCTTAGGGTTTTTATTTTTTATGTTTAGTTTAATTGAGCAGGCATAATCCAGAAACATAATCCAGAAAGTAACAAAGAAACAAAACCACCCTTTGACTTTTATTCAGTCTTCCTTAGTGTGTACTTAAGTCAATCTTTCTGTTCAAGACAGCATTTACCACTTTAAACAGATGCTTAAGTTGCATTGACTTCTAGTTGACATACTTAAAAGCTGTCCTGAAGAGAGATGCTTTTCTGAATTGGAATAGAAAATTTTAAGATGGAAGAGAACCTAGAAACCAAGTTAATAATGAAAGGTTTGATATTTTCCCATTGGAAGGATCAGGCCATAAATTATCAGCACAGGATAGTGCATGAATGGGAAACTGAATTTAAAAAAAAAAGAACAGAAAGTATGAGTAAAAGTCCATCAGAGTATAGAAGATCATGCAAATAGAGGGAATGTTAAACTAATGTTAATGGTATAATTCTATATTTGAGAGTATTGGGAGATGATTTGACTCTAGAGATAATGGTTAATGATTAAGCCGCTTCTTCTACACAGTAAAAATTGATAAACAACCCCTCCTTCCCCCCCAGAATGCACTATATAGATGTGGGTCTTTTGTTTCTTGATCTTACTCACTAAAATATAGAACTGGTGTCCTAACCCTTCTTTCTGGTCAATATGATGTCTTAATATAATGTTTATAAGACAAGTAGCATTAGTGTTTCCTCCGACTTTACAGTAATTCCTGTCTAAGGAAGCCTCTGACTGCTCAATATGCTGTTGTTTTTCCAGTCATATGAAGATCTTGTTCAGAGACTGGAGCCAGTAATTATGGAGCTGGAAAGGCAGGAAAATGTCCTTGTTATATGTCACCAAGCAGTTATGCGTTGTCTGCTTGCTTACTTTCTGGACAAGACTGCAGGTACATGCCCTTAATCAGTATTGATGTTTTGATACAATGGGTCCACCTGAACCTTGCAAATTATCATGGCAACTTATGCAGCTCAGGCACAAAAGCTCACCCTTTCCATGATGGAGACATTAATATGATAGCAAATTCTAACAATAATTCACTTGCATGTCAAAAGTTACTTCCCCTGGGTGAATGGGCTAGGAGAATTTTTTTCATGGCTGACCTACCTGTTTTTCTGCATGCCTGGTGTGTGATTTATATGCAACAATTCCAGTCTTGAATACACACGTTTTTCTGCCCAACCAAAAAAACAGGTCTCAGTATCACCTAGAAAGTAAAGTTTTTTTAATAGTTTTAATATAACAAACATGACAGCTAAGTCAATTTTCTTGTCCTGAGTGTTTTATATGTATTTTTGTTTTTCAATTTTTCAGAACAACTGCCTTATCTCAAGTGCCCACTCCATACTGTCTTAAAGCTAACCCCAGTGGCTTACGGTAAGTTTAAAAAAAATTTTTTTTTGTAAACATACTATTATTAAATTCCACCTTTGATTTTATTTTTTAAAGTAAAGATACATAAACTGAAATCCTTTCCAGTATACTTTTAGGAAGAAGCCCTTATTTAATTTTCTTTCCCAATATTAGTGAAATTATTTAGTCAAAACACTTTTTCATGCAACATCTTTACAAATTTCCTTTTATTGTAAAAATAAATAGTTAAATCTATGTAAATACTGAGGGCCAAATTCTGCCCTTATATATGCATACAACTCTCTTTCAAATTAATGGGAATGTGCATATATGTATTTGTTGGTTTTGATTACACCAGAAAAGGGTATAATAATGGAGATATGAAAACATCAATTATTGTGTGTGAAGATGGACACATTCCCTTGTATATTCATTTATTTAGTCCAGATGATATTTCACCAACTCCACCAGCAAACATACTTTGACTGTGTGTGTACAGTGCCAGATTACTGGGGCTCCAATTCTGGTTGGGTCCTCTGAGCACTGATGTAATACCACTGCTAATTAAAAATAACCAACTTCTGAAGGTTGCACATAAAATGGGAGTTTGGTCATTGTCAAACTTTTACCCCCAAAGATTTTTCTGGTTGTTTTTTCTGAGGCATTTATTAGTGGCCACACCTTTTAAAAAAAATAAATTTTTTCTTCCCAGCATTTTTCCCTTCTTTCTGTAAAACACTTCATTAACAGTTATTACAATTAAATTGTTTTTCAGTAAATCTAAACTTAGATTTACCAGAAGTCTGTAGAATATGAGAAATAAAATGCAATAAATACTAATTATAGTAGCTTTTCCAGACATAGTTCATAAACTCATTACTACTTAGATTCTGAAGTGCATCTGAACCCTAATTCAGCATGTTTTATTTTAAGGTGCTTCATTACATTGTCCTTAGGATAATGGTTTAATTGTACACTGTGATGGCTAATCATTGTTCAGAAGGTTAATTGTAGATGACGAGAAATTTCTCATGATTTATCTGGGAATGAGCTGCCAGAAAAATCATTTGACAATTTAGGTACACCATGGAATACAATTGGAAAAGGCTAAACAACAGGGTACCAGTTTAAACAAAAACAAATCCATATTGACTTCTATTCAGATCTAAGTAAGATTAAAGAAAATCAGGGGAATTCAGATCTGAAAAAAAGAAATTTTTATAGACTTCATAGCAATGAACTCCTAAAATATTCTTGCTTTTTAAATGAGATAAGAGAACTCTTCACTTTAGTGACACCTGGTGCCCCAAATAATTTATAACAAGTTGCAAGACAGATGTGCTGGAGGTTCTGATATATGAAAGTATGTAACAGAGAAGGAAGACATCTTCATATTTTAGAAAATTTGATTGTACAAGTTACGAGTCCCAAACTATTCTAGTGTTTCTTTAAAAATTGCACTGAACTGTTATGTGGCTTTGGGTACTTTGTAGTCTGTATTTGAACATTGGAGCCCGAGTGTTATAAACAGTATTTTAAGATACCAGATATGAAAACAGACGTAATAGAGACTCCATCTAGCGCCTATTGACTAAATTAGGAGGAGGGATATGCCTATGAGGAGGGATTTTTGTATTTGAGTGAGTGGTAGGTGCAGTATAACCTGCTTTTAGTAATTTCACCAACTGAACACATGAAATTTGACAAAGTTGACATTGTCCTCAAGAAGTTTGTCTTCAGAAGTTAAAATATACATGCTTTCAGTCACATTCACCGTTGTTAAAAATTTGAAGTCAGTATTTATCTTCTGCATTACAATATGATGCTAAGACTAAGATGTCTAAAAATATCCCACAAAACAGAACTGGATGTGAAGTTTCATGATTGTGTGTATGTTCAATAAAACCCCAAAATGATGCTAGGCAAAGTAAATTATTTCGTTCCCCTGTCTTGTTAAAGTAGTAATAAGAATGTGAGATTGAATATGGTGAGAACTGGATTCATCACCCAACTGGGATAAATATTGATCCCACTGGTGTTGGTTCATTGTAAGGCCAATGACAGTCAGAACTTAGCCAAGGAATTGTGAAAGCCAAGAAGTAGAGGGAAGGAAAAGGAATAATCTTTTTTAATGCTAGATCACATATTTACTGTAACTTTTTAAATAAAGCAATACCATTTTAGAAATATTATGAATACTTATTGGGTTAATTTCTGTCAACAGGTTGTAAGGTGGAATCTATATTCCTGAATGTTGAAGCTGTAAACACGCACAGAGATAAACCAGAGGTAGGACCAAGTATTTAATACAAATAGCTTAATGGATTGCATTTTCTGAGGTGATTTTTTTATGTTGATGTTTGTTACCCACATTTAGGAATGATTTGCTACAACTGCCGAGCATATTTAACTTTATACACCAACTTTGTGTAACCAGTAGATATTGTTTGCTAGATAAGTTTCTGAAGAGAAATTTGACATCAGTCATATTTTCAAACATTGAATGGTTTTAGAAAGATAAACTTTGTCTCTTTCATTCAGAAAGATCAGCCGTGAGTACATTGTGCTGCTAAGTAAACACCTTACATTTTTATGTTAGAAAACATAAATGCCAATGACTTAGTAATGATCAAAGCAATGAATAAGCTATTCATTCTGTTATGAAATAGTTTATTATATCTCTGTTTCACTTTACAAGTACATGATAATGCATTTTAAACATTGGAGGAAAGTTTTGGTTGAGCCCTTTTTCCATTGTGGAATTGTCTTCGTCCCCCATGCATTTCCAAAATGTGCAAGAGCTGTTGTCAGTAGGGATTAATGAAGTCTTACTTACTTTAGGCTGACGGCAATTGTAGGGGCTTTGTCTGTACTGAGAATTTTTAGCAATGGTAGGAACACTAAGATGTTTTTATATCTGTCATCTTGACCACCTCAAAGCAAGCCCAGCCAACTCGGACTTTGTCTTTTCACTCCAGAAAATAGGTGTGTGTTTACACTGAGATAGCTAACTCGAGATATCTTAGTCTGGATGTATCTAGTTAAGGTCAACCTGTATACACCCCACCTAGGTAACCTAGTGGCTTGGGAAAACGAAAATAAGTGTGTGTAATGCGTAAGCCGTGCTAGGAAAGCAGGCTTGTGGCAGCTTATTGCGTTCTTGCTGTATCAAAGTATGAGATGCTGTGTGGTGCTATAGCATCTGTATTGACATGAGTTTGAGTTGACTGTATTACTCCCAAAAGACTCTGCCATTGATGCATTATAAAAGCTTACCAAGACTTGGTAAGTGTGCTTATGCTACTAGCTTTTGTGTCTAATACTTAAGTCTCCTTTGAAGTAAATTGATATGGGCAGAGTTGAAGCAAATCCATTAATGCAATAGAGTCCATTTATATTATAGTAAGAACTTTGGATTTGTGTTGATGATCAGGGCTGTGTGTGTGTGTGTAATATGATTTATATGTTTGAATAAATGTGGCATTCTACTTTGAGTGATTGCTCATGTCCATTCCAATATAGGTGAGTGCACGCCACCGTGCACAGATTCCCAGAACTTTTTTCCCCTTAGTGGACCCCATAGGGTCGGCTCAGGCGCCCCCTGGAGTACCGCGCTCATGCCGTGGTATGTGAGACACCGCCGACCCTATGGCCCCTCAGTTCCTTCTTTCCGCCCGTGACGGTTGCTGGAACGTGTCTTGCTTCTTGCAAGTACTTTTCCCTGTTACAGCTTTGTTGTGTATAGTTAGTTAAGTGTTTTGTAGAGTAAGTGTTAAGTAGTTAAGTAGAATAGTTTAGGTTTTAATAGGAGCCCTTAGGGGGGCCGGGCCATGCCCGCCTCACCGGGCTTTAAGGCTTGCGCCACTTGCGGCAAGGCTTTCCCAGTCAGTGACCCTCATGATCGCTGCCTCAAGTGCCTGGGAGAGCAGCATCGGAGGGAAAAGTGTCAAATTTGCAACGCCTTCAAGCCCAGGACTCAAAAAGAGAGGGACATGAGACTGAAGGCTATCCTGATGGAAGCGGCGCTCTGACCAGCTTCACAGCTGCCGCGTTCCATCTCGGCACTGAGCGTCTCCTCAGTGCAGAGCGCTCCCCTGGCACTGGAATCGACTCGACGCAGACCATCCTGGTGCCGAAAAAGAAGAGGTGTCAACACACGGAGCACTCACACTCCCCTGCACCGTCTGCGCAGGCAGGGTCGAGTGCGGAGCTGCATCAGCCACAGCCTGTAGAGCATGCTCCGGTGCCTGCATCTCCAAGCAGGGAGCCTCCCCCGTCTCCTGGGGGTGGGGAAGCGCCCCTGCAGGTGCCGTCGATGCCCGAGGCTTGCCAGGCAGCACGAGCCTTGATGGCCATGCCCATGCCTCTTGCCCCTTCTTCCCCACCAAGGGAGAGAGGGCTGGTGTCCTGGGGTAAACCCATGCTGGGTTGCCCCTGGAGGCTGGTTCAGACCCCCGACGGGAAGAGTCTCCTGCCAGATGGTCGCCGAAGGTGGAGCATGGAAGCTTCCCTCACAGCTCCAAGTCTGACTCGTCGAGCGTATCCTTCCCGCGGCACTGAGGACGGCACCAGAGGCAACGCATTCAAGGCGGCTCTGCTCTAAGACCACCCCGTGAAGCGGAAACAGCTCCCGCTCCCAGACCCCGACACCGAGCCCTTCGCGGCACCGGACCCAATCTCCGGCACAGAGCCCGGCACTGAAGGACTTCGCCACCTCAGCGTGTCACAGTTCCCAGTCTTCAGAGTCAGGCTTGGCACCGCGAGGCTACAGACGGCACTGCTCACGGTCCCCCAAGGGCAAGCGGCACTGCAAGTCGTTGGTGCTGAGGTGATGGACGTCGTCCTCGAGTTCATCGGAGCGTGCTTCCTCCCATCGGCCCTGTTTGCGGCAGCACCGACGTTCGTCTGCCTCTTCCTTGTCGTCAAGGGGCTGGTTCCCGGCGAGGAGCAGCAAGAGCCAGAGATGGGCTCATCGGCACCACTCCCCTGGCTTGGGGTGCTGGAAGGGCAAGGACACCCGACGCCACCAGGACCCACAGCAGCTGGTGCCAGCACCGGGTTGGCCTCAGGGTCCCTGGCAATGACCTTATTGGGGCCCAAGGGGGATTCATATGGGACAGGGCACAGTATCGGTCCCATCTTCAGCAGCACAGTCGGGCCCCCCCGTGCTACACAAAGAGCGCAAGGGCCATTCCTTATACGAGGAATTGGACCCAGAGGAGGGACCCTCCATGGGGCCCCGTCAATAAAGGGGCAAGCACCCACAGTCTTCCTCCTCCTCCCCTGATGAGGCGGCTTCCAGGGACCACAGGGCGCCGCTGACAGACTTCAGGGCGTACCAAGAGATCCTGAAAAGGGTGGCCGCAAACCTCAATTTGGAGGTCAGGGAGCCATCAGAGGAGGAGGATCCCCTCTTTGGTGTCTTAGGGTCAGAGGGTCCATCAAGGGTGGCCCTGCCCGTGCACGACGGGGTCCTTAAGCTCGCTAAGGCCCTGTGGCAAATCCCTGCCTCAGTTGTCCCCATGTCCAAGGGTGCTGAAAAGAAGTACTATGTCCCCGCAGAGGGGTTTAAGTTCCTTTTTACCCACCTGGCCCCAGAAAACCTGGTGGTGGATGCGGCCAATCAAAGGGACAGGCAGGGGTACCAAGGCACCACTCCCAAAAACAAAGAAAACAAAAAAATGGATTTGTTTAGGAGGAAAGTATACTGCACTGGGGCCTTGCAGTTTCGCATAGCCAACCACCAGTCCCTATTAGGGCACTATAATTTCAACCTCTGGGACTCGATGAGGCGGTTCGCGGAGAGGTTGCCCCAGGACCAGGCAGCGGTCCTTGAGGAGGGGATCACGGTGGCGGGGACAGCGCTACAAACCGCCAGTGACGTTACAGACACAGCAAGCAGGGCCATGGCCTCTGCCATTGCTATGAGACGGTGTTTATGGCTGCAGTCATCGGGACTGTCACAAGAGGTGCAGCAATCGATACAGGACCTCCCCTTTGATGGGTCGGGCCTGTTTTTGGACAAGACCAATGAGAAACTACACGCCCTTAAGGACTCACAAGCCACACTGCGGTCCTTGGGTCTCTACACACCCCAGACCTCGAGGCATCAGTCTCGGCCACAGCCACAACATCAGCCTAGGCTTCCGCCTAGGCCCTTTCAGCCCAGTCAGGGCAGAGAAAGGAATAGGGGGTTCGGGCGGCGTAATCGGCCTAGCTCGTCCTCAGCCTCCCAGCAAGGGCCCCCCAATGGGCCAGGTAACAGAAAACAATTTTGATGGTGCGCCCGAGGGTGGCACTCATACCTTTCTCCCCGATCTGTGCTGTCCATTTCTCGACAGGCTAAACCCTTCTACGCAGAATGGGAAAACATAACATCAGACCATTGGGTCCTTGGAATAGTTCTCCGAGGATACGCCCTTCAGTTTAGTCTTCCCTCCAAACAACCCCCCACCCCGTCCCTCTTCAGGGACCCCTCTCACGAGCAACTCCTCTTACGGGAGGTGAACACCATCCTCGATCTGGGGGCGGTGGCAGCGGTCCCCCCGCATGAAATAGGGAGAGGATTCTATTCCAGATACTTCCTCATCCCTAAGGCAAAAGGGGGCCTGAGGCCCATATTAGACGTACGCCGACTAAACAAATTTATCAAGCGGCTCAGGTTCCACATGGTCTCCCTATCCTCCATTACCCCTGCTCTGGATCCAGGAGATTGGTATGCCGCCCTCAATTTGAAGGATGCATATTTCCATGTTTCTATCCTTCCCAGCCATAGGCGCTTCCTTCGGTTTATGGTAGCTGGGTCCCACTACTAGTTTACGGCCCTGCCCTTTGGCCTCTCGTCTGACCCCAGGGTATTCACCAAGTGTATGGCGGTAGTGGTGGCCCACTTGAGGCGCAGAGGGGTGCAGATTTTCCCTTACCTGGACGACTGGCCAATCCGGGGCAGGTCCAGGGCCCATGTACAGGACAGTGTGTCCCTCACCTGTGCCACATGCAACAAGTTGGGGCTGCTCATAAACAAGCAGAAGTCGACCCTAACCCCGGTGCAGCGCATAGAGTTTATTGGGGCCACCCTGGATGCTTCCCAGGCCAGAACCTTCCTGTCACACCCTCAGTTCAAGACTATGGCCGTGATTATTGTCCAGCTGCACCGGTGTCCCACAACGACAGCCAGGCACTGCCTTCAGCTGTTAGGGCACATGGCAGCCTGCACATATGTGGTGAGGCTGGCTCGCCTCAAAGTCAGGCTGCTCTAGGCACAGTTGGCCTCAGCGTATGCACCGAGCAGACACCCCTTGAACAGGGTGGTCACAGTTCCCCTGTGGGTTCTGGCCTCACTGAACTGGTGGAGGACCCCCAGGGTGGTGTTGAGGGGTGTCCCCTTTAGGGATCTGGCCCCGTCGGTCACCCTGATCTCTGACACCTCAGACGTGGGGTGGGGAGCCCACATTAGTGCCGACCTGGGCACCCAAGGGCTGTGGTCGGAGGAGGAGAAACACCTCCATATCAATGTGAAAGAACTCAGGGCCATCAGGCTGGCCTGCAAGGTGTTCCTCAGGTTCCTGAAGGGCAGGGTGGTGCAGGTACTGACAGACAATACTGCAGCCATGTTTTACACCAACAGGCAGGGGGGAGCATGCTCCTCGGCCCTCTGCCAGGAGGCCATTGAATTGTGGGACTTCACAGTGAGGCATGACTTTCACTTGTCTGCCTCTCACCTCCCAGGGGTCAGGAACAACGAGGCGGATGGCCTTAGCAGGTCGTTTCTACCCTGCCATGACTGGTCATTGCACTCAGAGGTAGTAACTTCCATTTTCCATGAGTGGGGTGTCCCCCAACTGGACTTTTTCATGTCGTCCTGGAACAAGAAGTGCCTGAGGTTTTGCTCGCTCCCGGGTCACGAGCCAGGCTACATATCCGACGTGTTCCTCATCAAGTGAAAGGGGACCCTCATGTATGTGTTCCCCCCATTCCGCTCCTGCCCAAGGTCCTCTTCAAAATCAAGAGGGACAGAGTGGACGTGATACTCATTGCCCGGCCTGGCCGAGACAGCACTGGTACAGTATCCTGCTGGACCTGTCGATCGCCCCACCAATGGAGCTCCGGAGACGACATGACCTGCTCTCCCAGGACCAGGGTCGCCTGCTCCACCCAGACCTAGACTCCCTGCACCTCATGGCCTGGAGGCTCTGTGGCTGACGGAGGGGGAGGGAGCCTGCTCTGCGCAGGTCCAACAAGTTCTGCTGGGCAGCAGAAAACCTTCAACACAGTTCGTGTACCAGGCCAAGTGGAGAAGGTTTACCTGCTGGGCGGAGTCCTGGGGCATCCGGCCGAGCCTTTTGCTCATCCAGGCGATCCTGGAGTACCTGCTTCAGCTAAAACTCCAGGGTTTGGCGCTAGCCTCCCTGAAGGTCCACCTGGCAGCTATTTCGGCTTTCCATCAGCTGCTAGAGGGGAGATCCCTGTTCTCCCCCCCATGTCAGTCAGGTTCCTCAAGGGGGTGGAGAGGCTTTACCCGCAGGTCCGTGACTCGGTGCCTCCCTGGGATCTTAACCTGGTCCTCTCCAGACTAACGGGGGCCCCCTTGGAGCCCATGGCCACATGCCTGCTGCTCGTCCTATCTTGGAAGGTAACCTTCCTGGTTGTCATTACCTCGGCTAGGAGGGTTTCCGAGATTATAGCTTTGACCTCAAAGCCCCCCTACACCGTGTTTTATAAGGATAAGGTGTGGTTGAGACCTCATCCAGCCTTCCTGCCCAAGGTGGTCTCCCAGTTTCATTATAACCAAGACATCTTCCTCCCCGTGTTTTTCCCCAAACCACGGTTCGGAGGAGGAGCAGAGATGGCACTCCCTGGATGTCAGATGAGCCCTGGCCTTCTACATTGACAGGACGAGACCCTTCCGGAAAACAACGCAGCTCTTCATCGCCGTGGCGGACCAGATGAAAGGATCACCTGTCTCCACCCAGCACATCTCCGCATGGATCACCTCCTGCATCAAGTGCTGCTACGAGCTGGCGAATGTACCACTTCCAGGTGTCATCACAGCGCACTCAACCAGAGCTCAGGCCTTGTCTGCGGCCTTCCTGGAGAGGGTGCCCCTGCAGGACATCTGCAAAGCTGCCATCTGGTCATCAGTGCACACCTTAACGTCCCACTACACCATCGTGCAGCAGGAGAGAGAGGATGTGGGATTCGGCAGAGCCGTGCTGAGGGCAGCTCACCGGTAACTCCTACCACCTCCAAGGTATTGCTTTTTAGTCATCTATATTGGAATGGACATGAGCAATCACTTGAAGTAGAAAACAGGGTTACTTACCAGTAACTGTTGTTCTTCGAGATGTGTTGCTTATATCCATTCCACGCCCACCCTCCGTCCCCACTGTCTGAGTTGGCAGAAAGAAGGGACTGCGGGGCCGTAGGGTCGGCGGTGCCTCATATACCACGACATGATCACTGTACTGCAGGGGGCGCCTGAGCCGACCCTATGGGGTCTGCTAAGGGGAGAAAAGTTCCGGGAACCCGTGCACTAACCCATATTGGAATGGATTTGAGCAACACATCTCGAAGAACAACAGTTACTGGTAAGTAACCCTGGTTTTTTGTGACTAATCAGTTTATTGCATAAGGTTTCTACCAGGCTTTGCAAGAAGTTTTATCATCTTAGTGGCTTAGTTACACTGAGTTGACAAAACATTGCCTTTAATAATGATTATAGTCAAGCACTTTAATTATGTATGTTTTTTAATAGGTGTATGCTTCACCACTTTCGTTTCTTTTTCTGTTTTTTACATTTTGCCAGATTTTTAATCTATTCCTCTTGATTCTGCTTTCATGTTAAGGCGAAATCCGTTTAACGGGAACAGTGTAGATAATGGGATGCCTTCTGGATGAACACTTCACCTCACCCATCAGATGGAATATTAAACAATTCTAATGAATTGAACATGTTCATTACCACTAAAATGATACCCCTATGTGCCTCTTTGTGAATATCCCTATTTTCTAGCAATGACTTTTTTCCAGTGATGATCCAAATGATAGTCTCCTGCAGTTCAGATGAAGGAGCTGCTGATTAACTCCAGTTTGCCACAGCGTCTTACAGCATGCCAAGTATTTCCAGGAAATTCCTGTTGGGAATATTTGTTATGATGATTGCTTATTAAAAATGTTTATTGGGAAAGAAAACCTGTTAAGTCACTGCATTAGCTCTGAATATTATAAATATGTGTAACTGAGAACCTAATGCTGCTGTTTAGCACTTTTTGACCTGAAGTGCTTTGCAAACTGTACATATTTGGTACTGCTGAAATGTGATCATGTTTGGAAAGAAGGGCAGAAGTCAGGTAACAACTGTTCAGTAGTGAAAGGAGTGGAAAAGTTTGGCGAAGGATAGCAGGGCAAACCTTTCTTTTCCAGGAAAGACCCAGTAGGATTTAATTATCCATAAAGAGTCACAGACAGGATCTCTACTTGAGATATCTTCTGAAAGATCCGCACTGAGTAAACTTCATAGTATACAGTTAAACTAACTACGCAGGATGAAAGGCTAAGTTGATTAGGTCAGGATTTGAGTGTGGTATAAAATATTTCAGCAACTTTCCTTTATGCTGTTAATGTAAATTGTAATTGCTACTGTAAAATCTAATTTTGAAATACTTTTTATTAAAACTGAACATCTACACTATTTAATTTTAAAAAGTTACCATTATGTGTAATAAAATATAAAATAAACTGCTTGTGTAAGATTATACGTGTGCCTCATAGATACAACATCCAGATATACATAAGGCATGCTATAGTCCGTAGCAGGTGTTGAAAAGGGATACTTTATCTACTCTTAAGAAAAATTCAAGACTGCTTTTTTTTTACTTTGCAAACATACATATAAAGGAGTTGAATAACTGACTTTCCTATGTTTTCTATAATAAAGATAATGTATCTGAACTTGGACTGCAGATCTGACTGTTCATGTACAGTAGCATCAGACTTTTAATTACTTTAGGCTCTATCTTGATAGGATGAAGGAGGAGTTATCTTTGTTTTTTCCTAGAATAAATCTTATGGAGCTACTTCAACAATCATTTGAGTTCTCTCTCTGATGTTTTGAACTTTATTTCAGAAAGCAAACTTAATACATTTTGTATGGTGGTAAAAATCTGTTTCCTTTGCTACATATCTTAGTCTATAAATTAGAGAGAGGATGGTTGTTGATTGCAAAAAAATCATTTTAGACTGAGTTAATTCAGTTTTTTATCCTAAAGAAAAGAGAAATTTACTCACCCTAGCACAGAATTGGGGGGTGAATAAAGAGAAAGAAACATGTAACCCAATTGCCCAAAGCCTTTTTTTTTTAATGGAAAATATATTCTTGGAGTTGAAATTGCTTTGGTTTAAAGAATGAATTGATCTTTCAAACTGAACCCGAAGGCACATAATTTGGTCTTTACTTAAAGTAGTAGATAGGGTACTAAGTTAGCAGCTAGTTTAGGTTTGTATTCTGGTGGTACTGGTGCAGCTAACATCAGGTTTATCAGCTATAACGTCTAATGCTTGCTACATGGCCAATAATACTGTGAAACTTCTGTAAAATAATGAGGCCCATCCATAGGTTGCAAACGTATTGTTTTAGTCTTGGGGGAGGGATTTTGTCATAACTGACTGCATCAGGTGTAGTTTTCATATTCTAAACCAGCTATATTACAGGTAAAGTGAAGATTGTAATATGAAAATACAGTGTATGGCGGCCCCGGTTCAGGAAAGCATTGCTATTCAGGGAAAGCACTTACACACTGAACTTCCGTTGAAATCAAGTATGTGCTCAATTACTTTCCTGGGTAGAAATGGATTTAAGCACATGCTTAAGAATTTTCCTGATTGGGGCCTATAACATCCTCCAAAAGTGAATAGCTGAAGTGTTAGCAGTAAGATTTATGTAGGATTGATAGTTATTTTATATAAGTTGTGCTGCTGTATGTACTAATATATTAAAAAGCTGTTACTTCACTGAATTTTCTGAGTGAAAAATCTTTTGTTGAAATGCAGCTGTGTACTTGCGTAGGAAGCTGATTGATATTTTACTGCTGCTTATTGCTGCATGATAAATATTCTCCTCTGTATTTTTATTATTATACAGAATGTAGACATTTCCAGACCTCCTGAGGAAGCCCTTGTAACAGTCCCTGCTCACCAGTGAACACGTGTCCAGATCAGCAATCAAATGTGTGGTGCTGTTTTCATCCTATTACTTTAAAATACATTTTTAAAAAGAAATCATTCCAATCACTTTGAAATCAATTATAAAAATAATTCCTAAATCTTTGTACAGCACATAACGTCTAAAATTGTCCAGGCATAGTGAAACTGTATTATACTAATTCACTGTGGATAAATTGTTGAACATTAATTGGCTGTTGTTTGAATACTCTTTTTTTTAGCTTTCTATAGTCCTGTGATCTTGCCGTTTTAATTTTTAAATTGACTTTTTTTTAGGTCTAGTACCCATTGGACATTAGTTGAAGTATGAAAGCTATGACACATAATATACTGTGTGTGATAAGCACAAGCTGGGCACAAGTAATACTTGTTTCCCTGACCTGGGGAGTGATTGGACTGTTAAATGTAGCAGAAAATAACATTTTCATAGTTACCAAAAAATGTAGTCCTACTGATCCATAGCACTAGTGCTGTAGATCTGCTAATTACCAAACTCATTAATGATTTGTATTTGGGGAAGGAGCTAGCAAGATGCCACTTAGTTTATTCCAGATTTCAAACTTAATTAGATTAATAGTTTAATGTGTGTAGTTTTTCTTAAAATATATTTTTGTCTTCAGCAGATGGCAGAATTCTCTGTGCACGTAGTAACAATTTTTATTTGTTTCCTCTTGTTTAGGAATTAAGATAGAAACACAGTTAAAGTTCCCTACTCATGGTCTGGCATGCAACAGCCACACTTATTCCTAGTAGTATGTTGCTCCTAGCACATATATGGATGACCTTTGAGTCTTCACAGCAGTAGTGCATACGTCTTATTAGAGCTTACCTTGGTTACAATACAAAGGGCAATGACCATTTCAGGTGAATCTGTTCCTAGATTTTAATTTACACTTAAAAAAAATAAAATAAAATAAAATAAACAGTCCGCAGATGGAGGTTGTTATGGGCAAAATTGGCACACAAACCTCCAGAAGCGTTAATAGAACATTTGCGTGAAAGATAGCACTTGTTTACTACTGTCAAGCAGTCATGCACCAAGAGAGTGCAACATGCCAGTGTCTAAAATCTTTTACACTGGCAAAAAGAGACTGTAACTCATTTGAAAGTTGAGTAGCAGCTTGATGTTGATGATGTATTTTGGTGATGGAGACTAAATTAACACAAATTAGAAGTGTCTGAGTAACATGGTCAGCTTTGTTTCCATAGCATCGAATCTCGGAAAATACTAAGGCTGTTTCCTAAGCAATTGCTTTTCATTTAAAAGAATAGCACACATCCCTTGTTGCATAAATTGTTTGTTCAATTAATAGGTCTGGTCTATTCCTCCAGTTTGTGCATTTTTACAAAAATTTGCATTTTGGTGAAATGGTTAATTATTTGCGTTTTTTTATAATTACTGTTGAGGTCGTGTACCATGTTATGAGCTCTTAAATATTATAGTGATAGACATGCATTGATAGCTAGCTGGCTCCTGCAAGTAACCTATTGTACAGATAAAATCCTAGTATAGAATTTTAAGTTTCAAGTAAGTTTCATGACACTCCACATGGCCCATCTTCTGGGCATTGACCATACCTTGTGGATTCTCTCAGTTGCTCCTTCCACAACAACCACAAGTGGGAGCTCCACACCCCCACTCTCTGATCCACCTTCCGCAAGTGGGGCACGCCACGCTGGGACCTCTTTGTGACTCCTGCCAACTGCAAGCTCCCCTTTTTCTGCTCCAGAGGTGCTCTCAGATGAGGGTCTCAGGAGGACACACTTCTCCTCCCTTGGTCACCTGATTTCTGGTACACCTTCCCACCCATGCACTAATCCTTCCACAGATCCTCCGCAAAATACGATGAGACCATGCAGTCCTCATCCTCATAATTCCTTTCTGGCCTCGCCAGTATTAGTTCACCAGCCTCCTTTATCTCGGTTAACCTGCCAATTCCTCTTCCTCCTCTCCCAAATCTCCTCATGCAGCAACACAGCTGGCTCCAGCATCCCAAACCGGAGCCGCTTCACCTCACGGCTTGGTATTTGGATGGGACTCACAAGTAGACGATTCATGCTCAACACCAGTACACGACGTCCTTTTGCGTAGCAGGCGCCCATCCACTAGAGTATGTTACCAGGTGAAGTGGAAACACTTCACGGTGTGGGCGGCTCATCACAGTCACTCCCTCAACCCAGTCTCTATCCCCAGTATCCTTGACTACCTTCTCCACCTTTGACAGTCAGACCTTGCCCACTCCTCCATCCAGGTACATCTAGCAGCACTTAGTGACTTCCTCCTGCCAGTGGATGAGTTTTCAGTCTTTTAGCCACCCGTTTCCTCCATGGTTTTCTCAACACCTTCCCGTCAGTCCAAAAACCCTCCTTTGCCCAGAATCTGAATCTCAGCCTCTCGACACTCACCAGGCTGCCCTTCGAACCCCAAGTTAGTTGCTCCCTCATCCACCTCTCCATGAAGATAATCTTCCTGGTGGCAATCACGTCCACCCAACAGGTTAGGGAACTGGTGGCTATGATGGCTGACCTCGCCCTTCATGGTTTTCCATGAGGACAAGGTGTCCTCCTGACTCCAAGTTCCTACTTAGGGTAATCTCTCCGTTTCATTTCAACCAATCAATTTACCTCAACCTTCTATCCAAAACTGCATTCCTCACAGAGAGAGTACACTCTGTACTCCCTTGATGTCCGTCGCGCGTTGCCTTCCTAGCTTCAGCACATGCCTGATTTTTGTACCTTGCACAAGCTTTTCATCGCCATTGCAGAACGTTGCGGGGGCCGTGCCCTTTCCTGTCAATGTTTCTCCAAGTGAATTTCTCATTGCATTGAGGAGTATTACTCCTTTCTCAAGTCTCTCCATCACCTAGCATCACTCTTCACTCCATACGGATGCAAGTGACCACATCCGCCCTCCTCACAGATGTTCCTTGGCAGGACATTTGTAAAGTGGCCACATGGTCCTCTATCCACACTTTCACTGCTCACTATGCCATAGCCCCATCGGCAGAAGCAAATGCGGCAATTGGCCACGCAGTCGTATAGACCAGTGGTTCTTAACCTTTCCAAACTACTGTACCCCTGAAGCCTGAGTCCCACCCCCACGGGGCTGAGGCATGTAACTTAGTTTCATGGCGCCCCTGTGGCTCCAGGCAATTGCCTTTCTTGCCACCCCCAATACCAGCTCTGCACTTGCGACCCCTCTAAAACCCCAGGTTAAGAAACACTGCTATAGACTCTTACATCTGGCAAGCCCTTGCTTCCTCCTCCATGCTGAGTACTGCTTGCTATGCCACCCATGTTTGGAATCTACATAGGGACCAGCACTCGAAGAAAAAATGAAGGTTACTTACTTTAAGTGGAGGTTCTTCAAGATATGTGGTCCTTCTCTGGATTCCAGTCCTGCCCTCCATTCCTTCTGCTACGGGCTCTGTGCCTGTTGATAAGAGGGACCTGGAAAGGTGTCAGTGTGCACCGCCTGCTTCGTAAGACCTCGGACGCACCACATGGCTGACACATGACACGGACATGGGTCGATGATCACTGCTACGAACAATTCTGGTTCTGGGGCATGGTGCGCATGCATACCCGTGTTTGGAATCCAGGTAGGGACCACACCTCTCAGAGAACCTCCAGTTACAGTAAGTAACCTTTTTTTTTTTTTTTTTACCTATTGTTTTCACAAGTAAGAGCTAGATTTCTGTCACTGAAATAAAGTAGAGGAAAAAACTGATTTCTCTGTTTTTCAATTAATTTTTGACAGCGCACTCTCTCTCTCTGTCTCTCTAAAATCAGTTTCGCCTGTGTATAAGTCAGCATGTGTCCCTTCTTACTAATATAGGTTTTTACAGATCAACTGAAATCTTTTTTTTTTTTTTTAAAGGCCAATATGAATATAAAACCACAAAAATTGATTGGCCATTGTAGTTGTTGGGCGTATTGGCATGTGTCAAAACACCTGAAACAGGTTTAAACCTGTTCTTTTGAAACTGAATTGTTTTTCAGTGACTTGATAGTGTCCCATTAAGTATAATAAAGCCATGAGCTGCTTGCAACTAATCATCCCAAAATAAATTTTCCAACTCATTCTTTTTTAAAAAATTTTATTAAATCAAGTTGTTGTCTGGTGTGGCTGTGGAGGAAGAGCTTGATAAATTTACTAAAAGTGCCAGCTTTTATTATTTAATATTTATACTGCAGTAGCTTTGCCCCCTCATTATCCCTCAGGCCAAAACAGATTCAGGAAAGAAGTTCAAATATCTTTTGAAACTATATTGGAAGGTTGGGGTTTTTTCTGTTGAAATTTGTGTGATTCATCAAAACCTGAGTGGCAGTAATAAAAGCAAATCCAGATGGAATTTACAGTAAAGGTAGTTTGTAATGTTGATGATAGGAGAGTGGTTTTGTGGTTAAAACAGAGAACTGGGAGATGGTCTGTGGCAGAGTCAGGAATAGATGCCATATCCCCTATCTGTTGATAATGTGCCTGATGCAAAGCCAACAGGAGTCTTTCCTGTGGCATCATTGGGGTCTTTGCAGCTGGGGTTTCCTTTTGTTTTTAAACAGGACTGGTACTTGAAAGAAAGGGTTCCACATTAAAGAACCCTAAACATGCTATGTAGTAAGTAAAATGTTAGAGCCCATCAAAACTTTTCTGCAACAAACTTCTTCCCCAAGTTCTGTAGACTTGCTACTTCTGAGTTAACATGTAAATGGTTTCAGAGGGAAATTCTCAGTGGTATAGACACTTCATATGCTATCCAATGTTGCAAACAGCTTTGCAGTCAGATGGTAGAAAAGGTGTTTTTAAAATCACATCTAACCAATGGCACCTGTCCCCATAATATGCCTGGTAGTTATCTGTATGCCCGAACAGTAATCGTGTTCTTGTGGGGAAGGGTGAATAGACCCTTCAGTTTTATTTACATTTTGCTTGTCCAGCAAATAACCTTGAATGTAAGTCTCCTGCCCTGTGTGCTTGGTTTTGTGAGACCAGATAAGATAGTCAATGAAAAACACTTTCACTAAAGCTATGTCTACACCGACAGTGGCAAATTCGCCGCCGTCAGATCAATTTTTCCAGTTCGATTGAGCAGCAGTGAAGACACTCAGTCTATCTGGAAGTCGATTTAATAAAACGACCTCCCCCAAAAGCATAACGCTGCATCGACAGGTACGCATTTCCTGTCGGCGCAGCACAGTGGGTCCAGCGTGCTAAACAGAAATTACGACATGGACGGGAGTTACGCAAGCTACACAGAGTAGTTTGTGTAACTCCCATCGACTGCCACTGAATTTTGCCAGCTGTGTAGACCAGGCCTATGATTGCAGAAACGACAAAAACGAATTCACTCCATTTCAGTTAATATAAGACCCCCCACTAGTTAATAAAACTTGAAATATGAACAATTACTAAGTAAGTGAACAACCCTGGGAACCTGGCCCATGTTCCTTCTCTTAGAAAAGTAGGGCCTAATGCCCAGGACTGTTTGACAGCTATTGCTAAGGCACAGTGCTACCTCATTTTCCTATGTGGTCTCCGCAAGCCTGTGTCTGAGGTTATGGTGGTACAAGGAGTGCAATTCCAGCTAAACTGATGGAGAGCGCAGTGTGTTGATGAGGAACCGTGTTTTTAAAAATAAACTCACACTCAGTGGATAGTATGAGAGTGTTTTAACATCCAGTGTAATGGATGTCCTAACTGATGTTTTTTCATTGGTGGCAAAGAAGACCTGTGATCTGGTATTCGAGAGTTGGCTTTGTAGAGAACTTAATAGCTGGCAGGAAGTTTTAATCATGCTTTCTGAACTCTATATACTGGCTGGTCCTTATGTCTCATTTTATTAATTCCTTTGAGAAAATGAGTGTCCAAGGTGCTGTGTAAGAAAAGCAAATTCTTTTGTGATGTGCCATAGACTGAGTAAAAACCTATAGCAGAGCAGGGAGAAACCTTGCTTAAATTTCTTTTCTGTCTTTGGTTTGCAGAATGTAGATGTGGATCGCTCAAGAGAGGAAGCCTTGAGGACAGTACCTAGTCATCTATAACTCCTGTGGACCATGACAACATTCCCTGCCCGTTAGAGAAGCACTAAGGAAAAAGCTCAGGTACATGAGACTGGAGAAGACATCCACGGAATTCAATCAATGTCAAATGCACACACTCCCCCTGATTGTAAGGCTTTTAGAATGTGATTCAGTGACTTTTGGGAAAACCCACGATTCTGGAGAACTCTTAATGCTGAAAGTTGAAATGTCAAAACTGGAAATATTTATGGGAAACCCAGTGAAGTTGCTTTTAATTTTTCTTCTGTGAATATGCACAGTTTTCTTCATCTGTGGATCGTGCAAGATTAATTGAAGTCAGCTCACTATCATGTTTTAACTCGACATTTACTTTTTTCAAGAATGGTTTTTCTAAGAGTTCCTCTTATTTTTACTGTGAATGACTGTCTAGAATTAGATGACTTTTTTAGTGTATATATATTTTTTGAATAAGTGAAATTCTGCATTTAATGCATTGGAGGCTCCATTTGATACAAAACCACTTTATATGGGAAACTTGCTCAGACAAAGTTTTTTTTTTTTTTGGTCCCCCATTTATGTTTGAGCGTAGCTCAGGTGTTGCAAAGCACTGTGTGGGTGTGGGTCTGGGGGTGTGGTTTTTTGAAGTGGGCATGCTTTCTAGTTTGCCAAGAAAAAATAAACCCTTTATATTAGACTGACAGTGAGAGAGGCTTTGCTATCACAGCAAGTTCCTTAATCTTCTCCATGGAAAATGGCATTTTGCACCATGGTGGGGGATGCTTTATTATATCGTTGATCATTATGGAGGGATGGCTTTTAGTATAGATAGTAGGCTTATTAATAGTCTAAATTACCTTAGAAAGAGATTATAAAGGGTAAGATGAAAGATATCCTTTGGAATATATGTACTGTCTAGGGTAAGCAACCTTTCCAGGAGTGGACAAAACTTGCACTTTCAGGGTAAAATACACCCCCATTCAGTGGGTCCTCAAAAGACTCAGTGCACCACTTAAGCTGGTAAAACTTCAGGGTAAACCCTGAATGGGCTCTTTCTAATGAAGTGAATTTCACCCTAAAAGTATACGTTTCTTTATGTGGGAGCATTAAGTAATAGAGGAGAATGTTAAAATAGGATTTTAAACCTCTTGAGCATTGTGTAAGTACAAAAACCCTTGAAGAATTAGAATTTTGTATTTTTTTTTTAGAATGTCATCTCTATATTTTGTTTTTAAAATCTTTTTAAACTTTCTCTGAAATTGCAAGTGCATTTACCTCCAGTGCTAAAAAGTGGTAGAATTTTCTATGCACGTCAAGGCCACTCACTACATTCATTGTTCCCAGCCAATATATATATTAGTGTGTACGTGTTGTTGGATGATAGAATTTAGTTGGCAATACAGTAGGTATCTCCTAATTGTTATTGAAATGAGGAAAGCTGCCCATTGGTTACTGGAGTATGTTTTTGGTGTCTATATTATTTGGTGGTTAATCAAACTCTTGCATAGATTCATTAATACATGTAATTGAATTTCATTGTAGAATATTGGTTCTGTCAAGATAGCTTTGCAGGTAAGGGCTAAATTGTTGGGGTGTTTTTTTTGTTTTGTTTTAAATGCAGGGCAGGGGCGGGACTCTAATATAATGTGCTGCTTTTGTGATTTGTTTTATTAAGTTAATCTTAGCAATATAGTCAGTATACTGGAAGTAAGCCATAGAGCTAGATTTCATTTGTGAAAACTAATGCATAAGATATCAAAAACATTTGCTTGGAACCTTAGTGTCAATAGCTTTTTGTCTCTAATCCATGCAGCCAGTAATATGAATTTAAAAGTATACTATATATTTATTTAGATGTATTAATAGTAATTGTTTAAGGTTAGAGCACAAAGCACTGCTAAGAGTAGTTCACTGACTCACAGCAAAACAAACCCTAAAGATACTTATGTTGGAGAGGGAGGAGGTAGTGGTTTCCCGTCTGATAAACTATTTGTTCATAGTTCAGAAAAACATCCCTGTCCTCTAACTTGCCCTGTTTCCTCTGGATCTGGGGCATAAAACCTACACTAAGGACTATTTATGTTTAATGATGGTAAATTGAGGAAGCCTAGCTTTTATCCATAGTTATCCAAAGCAAATTCCCAAATATTATTTTCTTAATATGCTTCAAAAAATAGAGGTTTACCAAGGCAGAGTTTGGACTATTGTAGTTTTGAGCTTGATCCTGGCAAAGGAAGCATGGTTATAAAAGGGAAATATTTCCCTACATGAGTTTTCAATCTCAGAACTTTCAGAGGTGCTGCAAAATTCTATATGGCTGAATGTTTTATGTATAGTAGATATTTTTATAGACTGCTTTTAAATATACTGTGACCAGAGCAGTTTCTCATTTACGGGATGGATGCATAGTAAAAATCATTGTATGCGAGTGTAAATAAATTGTATGTCAGTACTTGAAAATAAAAAAGGAGAATCTGAAGCTATCAATTCTATTTTAATTTACAAATAATTTCATTGACTGCATATGACCTTCCTAGTTAGTAAAAGACAAAAAGACTAAGGCTATGTTTACACTGACGGCGGCAAAATCGCTGCTGCCAGATCGATCTTTCAGGATCGATTGAGCGGTCAATGAGACCCTCTCAATTGATCAGGAAGTTGACTGAGTAAGTATACCCCCTCAAGTAGGGTAGCGCTGAGTCAATGGGAACGCTGTTCCCATCAGCTCAGCGCAGTGTGAACAGCGCATAGAAGGGAAGCTGTGAGCAGTCAATGTCAGTTACACAAACTACTCTGCGTAGTTTACGTAACTCCCGTCAACTGCTGCCGAATCGCGCGGTCAGTGTGAACCAGCCCTAAGAATGTAAAATTAAGCAAATGATCACCCCATCTCCCTCATAAAAATTGAGTGTGCTGGAAATATATTGCAAGAATTACTCATTACTATCTAAAAGCTATAGACATATTCCAGTCTATTTCAGAAAAGTGAGTCATCATCATTCAGAGGGGTGTTAACTACTAAGTATGGCCTACTATGTTTATTTTATGTTGTAGTTCTTGGATGGGATTAAACTAGCCTTTTTTACATGGCTGGCCTTCATCTTAATCTTTTAGGCAAAAATCTCATGTGACCTTTGATTCAAGTAATAATTATCTAATGTTAAACTCAAGATATTTGTGTTTCTTTCCTTGTCCCCTTGGAACAGCTATGCTACAGTAACATGTAGAGTTGTGTAAAAATCTCCTCAGGTCAACACACTATGAATTTCTCCACCATGGAAGGCTTTGAAATACATTTTGTGACCGTACCTCAGATGGGGAGAGGTGTGAGAGTAAAGATGTTAAGTTAGGTTAAGTTCACTTCATTTTCATCTAGTGCAGCAAGAGGTGAGGGGTAAACTGATTATATTCCTTACTGTGTGTGAGAGAAGCTGAGATTCGCTCAGGTTGGCAAAAACGTTCTGCAATTACAAAGAAAAAGCGATAGTTCAGATTTAAAAATAGAAAAGCAAGTCAAAATTCATGCAAAATTATGATTGCAAGTTGAGGTTTCATGAATTTCAATGAAAATTAACGCTTAGCATTTGTCACACATCCTAAACGTTTAGAATGACAATCTATAACAGTACAATTTTGGTTTCTTTTTAAAATGAGAGAGTTTTCTGTACCAGTAGCTGCACATCAGTAAGTAAAATGTTGGTCTGCTGTCGCATTTGGATTTAAAGAGTCCGTTATGCATGTATAAATAAGCTAGACTGCATATAGATGTAATGGTGTCAGTAATGTCTTTTCTATTTCTGTTGTAGTATATGAGAAGCAAAACTTACCAGTGGTCATCAGTCTGGACAAGGGGTTCTAAAACTTGTTTATATTGGGAATCACAGCTTACTGTGTTATGGACACCTCTCCCATCCACAACATCTCTTTGGAAAGTACTGATAGTGACTAGCTTTAGTCCTCCTTGGTGACTTCTTATCTACAACTGCACTTCCTATCCCCTCTTCTTCCTCAAATGTAGTAGTAGTCTTTATTAGAGGTCATACATTTCCAGCAGCTTTAAGGCCTTGAAACTGCTCTTTGCAGTGAATTATAGAGATGCTTTTAGAAGCAGCTGGTACTAAGAACACCAGCCTTTGTGCCCAGCCATCTCTCCAGACCAGTTTGGGAATAACTGCTATCTTCCACGAGGTGGCCCTCATGCATAATGATTACAGGAGAGAAGGTATATAATAAAGATGTGTAAACGTCTGTATTTAATTCTTGGCTGATGATGGTAGTGAGCTAACACTTTAGTCAGTTCCATTTATCAGTGGGGAATTGTATTGCTACTAAAGTGAGAGTCTATCAAGTATTTGTAATGTCTTAAATCTGAAATATTTATTGTGCTGATGCAGATAAAGATCACAGTGAGTGTCTGGTTACTTGTTGGAGGGTATATTAACTCACCATGCACGAATTGGTCTGTTAAGCATCCTGATACATTGATGTGCATGTATGGACACCAATTGGCTGAGGAAGGCACTCCCAACATGGCAGTTTAGTATCTCCACCCAAGTAAGTGATGTGTAAGAACAGAGAGCTTTGTAGAGCAGGTTCACCTCATGTTTTGAAAGAAGAGCTATGGGTAAGTGTAACCAATCAATTCATTTCCTTTTGACAAATTTTAAAATTCCTTCTTTCCTTGGTTAAAGCAGATACACATTTTCCCTTCTTGGAAGGCGTAGCCCCAAAGGACATGGGGTTGTGTTGACCGCCTGATTTGAAACTGTATTTGTAATAGTTTTTTTTTTTTAATCTTGGAGTGCATTTCTCCCATTCTGCTGCAGAAGGGTGAAGCAATCTCACATTTAAAGGACATCAAGAGCGTAGCCAGGTAAAACTTCCTAACCCTTCTGTTCTGGTGATTTGCCCCGTTTTCAGCCATTGGTTGCCAGCCATGGTTCTGTTACTTCTGCTTGAAACCACATATTGCACTTTACATTTGTTCTTGTTCTGCCTACACTAAGAGTTTAAACCAGTGCTGCTGCTATTAGGGCAAACCATTCTATGTCAAATAAAACACCAGCATGGATCTGCCTGTATAAACCTGAATTTATTATGGAGATCACCTTTATGAGAACACTGAAGCTCCATTGGAGGAATTGTGGGTCCCTTTATAAAGTAGCACTGCTTTTATAAAAACAAAACCAGGAATGTATTGAGCCTACAGTGAAGCCTCATTTAAAAACCCCAGAGCAGTCTCTCTCTCTTCCTGTTTCAATAGTCCAGTACTATGGAGGTTTTGTCTGCCTGAGACTTAAGGTATGTCTGCACTTTGACCTTGAGGTGTAAATTCCAGTTCAAGGAGACACACCTGAGCTAGTGCGCTAACAAATAGTGTAGTAGTGGCAGGAGGGGCTCGCAGCACCAAGTATGTACCTGTCTGAGCTGCTACATATGTACTTAGGGCAGCTAGACCCTCCTGCTTATGTGCCTACACTCTTTTTTTTTTAGTGCACTAGCTCAGGTGTCTCCCCTCAAGCTGGAATTTATATCAGCTCAAAGTGTAGACATACAGTGAAAATACAGCAAAGCTTGGGGGGTATGTCCTTAAAATACTGCAGCAT
Organism: Emydura macquarii macquarii; assembly: GCF_026122565.2. Taxonomy (NCBI): domain Eukaryota; kingdom Metazoa; phylum Chordata; order Testudines; family Chelidae; genus Emydura; species Emydura macquarii. The sequence goes on along the minus strand of NW_027132983.1, from coordinate 3,313,803 downwards.
GCTGTGACATATTATAATAAACAAAACTCTGCTTGTCAAATTAACCAATTCATTCATTGTGATTCATTCTTTGTCTGCTTACTCACTGATTTGCAAAATTAAACATTTTTGCAATGACATTACCAGAGATAGCAAAATGTTATTGTAGTTAAATGAACCATAGTTACCTTCTGCAAAAACTAGTCCATGTTTAAGCACCACACCCAATAGCAAGTTCTTCTGAAACTAACTGGCCTTTTATGAGCATACAGCTGTAGTTTACTTCAGGAAAGATTTCAGTAGGATGTTCAGAAAAAATAGCTTCCTAATTGTGAATTCTTAGAGGAACCTCCAACTTTTTTTAGTATATCTTTGAAAAAAAGTGCAAAGGAGGAAATGAGTCTTTTGATTTCAGCATCTTGGCTTGTAGCTACTTAAATTTTATTTTGAGGATACACTTTTCATGTACAATTTTTTGAATTGATTGTTCAATTTTGATTATAAAATTTACATTTATAAAGCCTATGGCTTGATGAAAAGGTTTTTTAATTTAATGGACTGTAGGCTAACAGTATGCTGAAGATGGCTATGGCACAGCATACAACAGTGTGTGTTAATCTGGTAGGTAACTTTTTATTCTTGCTGTGTAGCACCATCTGCTGGGCTAATGGAGGTTAACATAGCTGTGGAATTTTCTTACCTGTTTGTTAGCAAATCAGGGCCCACTTTAACTTGCATAGAACAGCAGCACATCAGTACTGTTTTTTTAATCTATTCACTAGTTTAAGATCCTCAGCATGCCATGGGACCAGTTATTTTACGTAGTAGAGTAAGTGGCGTATGTCTGGCTCAGAGGACATACTTAATGTTGGTTAGAAATGAATCAACTTTCTAATTATTTGCAAGCAGATGTGTTTGAACTAGTTTTGTAGTAATGAAAGTGGTTTTAACCCAGGTGCATCCTTTCCCCTATTTATGTACAGATGTTACTGAACTGTGGAAAGTTCACACATGGGGCCACAGCTGTTCTATTTGAAAGCTGGTGTTATGGGGAATAGCTCCTATTTACAGTGTTTAACCTCAAACGTTCAGGTCAGTGGAAATGTTCCATTGCTGAAAGGCCAGGTAAGTATGTCCAATATTCCCTATAATAACAACCAGGGCTTTTGTACTGATCTTATTGCTCCTGCCTATTAATAAATGCACTTTAATGCGTAATGGTATTTATAGCAGTGGAAACTTGTACTTCAGTCTCTAAAAATTTACTCCTAAGAAGTGGGCTGCTGCCAGATACTTGGGCTAGAACATCTAATGCTTATGTTTGCTGAGAATAAATATTTAGACTAACCAGTGAAGCATGGCACATGGAAAAAAGATCACATAGCGAATTGGAACACATTTCTTTTTTCCTAATGGAACCTATCCTTTTCAGCTACATTGCAGGTGGAAGGTTGTAGCAGTTAATTTCATAACCATGCAGCATAGAAAAGAGATGTAATATTATTGGTAGGTGGAAATAAATTAGTTGTCAGCAGTATTTAATTATTCTTATGGTTCAAAAACTAAAGAGACACTGAGGCTAAGCTTTGAGAATTTGGCAAAAAACATGCGGGAGCCCCCACAGTTAATAATTGTAGATAAACATGAGTTCTTAAAATATTGGATGGTATCTAACAAATTAAATCTTAAGAATATTAGTTTGCAATGAGGGAAAGTTGTGTTAGATGCTTGCCTAGTGACTCATTCTGATCAAAGAGAGAGACTAGTGGGGGTGGGGAGTGGTATCCTTAAAAAAAACCTGAGGATTGATGCTTTTAAATCAGGAAGATTTCTATACTTTAAGTAACAAAGATTCCCCCCCCAAAATGACAGCCACAAAAAGTTTAATATAACTTCACATTTTATTGAAGAGGAATAAAAGTGGCTCAACCATATAGTTAAAAAAAAGACTTATCTATCATCTTGTTTCCAGAGCAAAATATACAGCATATATATATATATATATATAATTACATTCAAGTAACCAAACAACATTTACATTTTCCCCACTTAATGCACACATGATTCTTAATATCTTAAACCTGACCCTGCAAAAGACCACTGCCAGTTAATCAGCAGTAAGAAATTAGTCATGCTATTCTATATTATTTTGAAGGAAAAGTATAGACAACATTGTTGGACCCCATATCACTTAGCGTTTGGAAGCCTCTGTTTACAATTTTTAGCCCCAAATGTTCCAGAGACTATTTAGCCAGGATTTGTTCAAACTTAGGGTTAATAAAAGAGAATCCAGCAAATGCAGATTGATCCATGGACTCTATCAAGTTTTTGTCACTGTAAGATAACCGTGCCTTCTCACTCAGAAACTCTCGGTCAAAATTGTTGTAGTCACTTGCTGATTTCTGTGTCAAAGAGGGGGGAAAATAGTTAGTGGCTTCCTTGCTTATCTATTAAAAGCACAGCTTCAGACTAATTGTATTTACTAAAGAGAAAAGGTTTAAAAACAAAACAGTTTAAGAACTCACAGCTGTAAGCAAATTATTAAAATGCTTCATTTAAGATCTTGAACCCCTAAATACATACTTTAGCATATTTTCAGATTTATCATCTCAATAGTTCCGATCACTAAGTGTGTTAAATCACACTCGTTTACTGATGAAAACTCAAGCCAAACTAGTGAGAAGGAAGTTTAGTGCTTTGTAGAAGGTTGAAAAGTCAAAGGATGAATTCTTGGAAGTTCAGAGTATCACTATTTCTATATTTACTGTGTGGGAAGCTCAATTTGAGGTAGGTGAACACACCCAACATCTCAAAATAAAGGCCGACAACTGTAACAGCTCTGAGTAAAATGAACTGCCAACATTTACTGTTTTAACTGAGTCTTATTACTATGCTACGAGATGGAGATATTACCGAACAGGATTCCAGTGGAGAAAACCAGAACACTCATCTGCTGAGTTGTCCATTCTCCATCAATAAACAGATTCCATGGCTATCATTAAGAGGTTTATCACATGTTCTTTGATATGCTTTTTAAAAGAAGTATTGCCAGAACTACACCATGGCATAGAGACTCTGTATACGGGAGGAAAGATCTAACTAGTAGTTAAAAGCACTAGGCTTAGCTTCTTGGGTTGTGTATGTAGGGGGAAATGAGCCATGTAAATACCAAAGAAAGAAAATGCTACAATTGAGAATGAATACTAGCCAACTTAATGTGGACTACAACACTTGTGTGGTGGTAGCCTAGCTATTACAGTAAAACCTTAGAGTTAGGAACTGACTGGTCAACTGCATGCCTCATATGGAACCAGAAATACACAATCAGGCAGCAGCAGAGCCAACACCTCCCACTCCCAAAAAAACAAAACAAATACAGTACAGTACTGTGTTAGACTACTAAAAAAACAGGAAAGCTTAAAAAGAGATTTGACAACATAAGGAAACTTTCTGTGCTTGTTTCATTTAAATTAAGATAGTAAAGTTTCAAAGCTGTATTAACTAGTTAGAAGAAAAATGCTGCTTTTAAGTTAATGTTCAGTTGTAAACTTTTGAAAGAACAATCAGAACATGTTGTTCAAAGTTACGAACAACCTCCATTCCCGAGGTACTCCTGGCTTCTCTTGCGCTCCTCAAAGAATTTATTTAAACTGTGCATATGATGGAGAGCAGAAATCCTTTCTTCCCTCTAGGTACTAAAAAAAGACTGATTTGAAGGGGATGTGGAGAAGATCGTTTTTTTTCTTTACAATATGGACTTGCATTTCCTTTTACTAGATAGGATGTTGCTGCATGTTTTGGGTTACTGTTCCATTACAGGAAAACATAGCATATGGTCTAAATGAAGTGCTTTAAAATATGCCTCTGGAAGATTCCTAATTCGTGAATAAATGTACTACTACTATTACTATGTCAGGAAGGATCATAATGAAAGTTATCTTAACACTTATTTCAACATGCAGTCTTTGTTCAGATTTTTTGGTCTGACCAGTGATATAAATTGTATAAAGACTTTAAAATAAGTGTCTGTCATCAGAGGGTAGTATTAGTTGATTAATCCTTTTCTTTTATGATCAGTCCCACACTGTGCTTGATAACAAGTATGTGATGTTCTTCAATGGAAAAATCTAGAGCTAGTCCACACTTGCTCTAAAAAATCCTTATATACACTTGTAATTCATTTCCCCCGTTCAACTCATGGACTGTTCACATTCCTTTTCTCATTAGGAAATCTTCAAGTTTTTTTTTTTTTTTTTTTAAATCAGTTTCTTCAACAAGCATCTTCGTTAGTGACAGTGTCATAGCCAGGCTATCTAACCGTTTTTGTTTAAGTGATGACCACCTATTTCTAGCTTCAGGAATGAAAATTTGGAAAGTCAGACTTATATCAGTGTCTCTGGCTCTTATAGTCAGTATGAATCATTTGGATAATCAACTCTGAGAACAGTGCAAAACCACACTGTAGATTACACTAAGTGTTGGAATGATACATACCACTTTTGGCTTGAAAGGGGGCTCTATCTCTCTCTTTTCTAGTGCTGTCCAGTTGATCGTTTTGAAGAATGAATGGTCCTTGATGTTCCCAGTAATTCCTAGTCTCTTTGTTGGATCCCTTTCAAAAAGCTTAGAAATAAGACATTTGTGTAAGATTGAGTTCTGAATCCTTACATCTCCTCAGTGGGAAAGGGGAACACAGGGCTTTAGATGGTTGTGTGGGTACATGGGCACTAACAGAAACTGTGGAAATGAGTTATGTAGTGGTGACGGGGACAGGTAAATCCACTGACATTGTCCAGCAGGGCGTGACTGCAGTTCATATAGACATACCCGAGCTAACTTTAACCAACTTAGTTCTGGTACTGGAATGGTGAACCTGTGAAGGGCTTCAACACAGGCCAGACAAGCCCATTTAAGTCCCTGTTTAACTACTCATGGGCTAGCCTGGACTGAAGCACATGCTCCAGTAGGCCACTACCTGACCTAGCTCAAGTATGCATTAATGAGCACACCTGTGACTGCACAGCAGCCCTACCTTAAGTGTTTCCACTCAGTGGTTTCCCTGTCCCCTCTGACATAGTTTTAAACTAGCCTTAGTGCAAAATCTGCTTTGGTTCAGTTTCATAAAAATTGTTCATTGTTTGCCTAATAATTACACTTCTGTGGAAAGCTTAAAATTATAAGGCGATATTTTACAGAAAGTGCAGTTTGGTAATCTGTGAAGTTAATGCCATCTTTCCTTCCCCTAATACAAACTTATCAGCAGGACCTACTCTGTCACAGCCAACACCTACCTTCTCTAATATGTCCTTCGATTCCTTGGTAATCCAGCGGGGGTAGTGAGGTGTATCCACTCGGATTGACTCAAACAACTCATCCTCATCATCGCCATGGAAAGGAGATTGTCCAATAAGCATCTCATATAGCAAGACCCCAAATGACCACCAGTCCACAGAAAATGTGTACTTCAGGCCCTGAAGAATCTGTTGACATGGCAGGACATATTCAGGGGAGAGAAAATACAAATGCTTATCAAGAAATGCTCAGGAGGATCATTTAACCAGGTCTGCAAAGAACTTAAAAAAAAAAATGTCTTGGTCATGTCCAAAATCCCAGTCTGCACTTTAAAAGGTTAAATCATCTTGGATACTAAGTCATAAATACTGAGTTTTCTACCAATAAACTATTTATCTGATTAGGAATTTGCAGCTTCTCTTCATACACAATGTAGACCTGCATATCAACTACAAAGAATAAGAGATTTTCAAAAAGCAAAGCCTTCAAAAATCAAGAAGCAATGGAAGGAAAAAAATAAGTTTTTAACATGATTATTGCCTCGTAAAATGAGCTTTGTGTCCTACTTAAATGGCTACAGTTTAAATTGTAGCTCGCAGTATATGGAAATGGTGCAGCTAAATTCTTTGTCCAGATTATGGTCTTTCCAGGCAGAAATGTTCTTGGATACAACAACTTGGTTTTTCAATCTTTTGAAGACAGAGAATTTGAGTCACTTCCCACTTGCACTAGTGTAAGTCACTACAAATCCTCTTCAAGATACATGATTGGAAGAAACTAGATTGATTGTGATAAAAAAATCATTTACTAACAAATTGGACATACATTGTGATGGAGCTCTCATAACTGTAACTAGAATTTCAATTATCTCAATCTGAACTGTATTACAGGTGAAATTTTTAAAAGTAACCATGTGATTTAAGAGCACAAGTCTTATTGAATTTCAGTGGGACTTGTGCTAAGTCACTTTTTTTTTCCCCCCAAAAAAATTCAAAATGTTTTATACCTATAAGCTGGTTTCATTTTGAATTTCATGATGTAGGAGAAGGAGCCAGCAAAGCCCGGCTTTGAATTTTGACCAAGTTCACATTTTAGATAAAGAGCATGATTATGCCAGTAGCCCTCTTTCTGACCCAAGAACCTCTGGATTCCATCTGGCGGAAGGACCACCAAAAGAATGTGATGGACTTAAAGAGCTCAGTCCATTTATCTTAATAAAGAGAAAGTTAAGGAATGATTTGATCACAGTCTCAGTACCTATGTGGGGAACATATTTGGTAATGGGTTCTTCAATCTTGCAGAGGTATAACAATACAATGACTGGACGTTGAAGCTATATAAATTCAGAGTGGAAAGAAGGTGTACATTTGTAATGGTGAGAGTAATTAACTATTGAAACAGTTGACCAAGGTTTCTGGTGGACTTTCCATCACTGACCATTTTTAAATAAAGATTAGCTGTTTTTCTAAAAGCTCTGCTCCAGGAATTACTTTGGGGAAGTTCTATGGCCTGCATTATGCAGGAGGTCAGACTAGTTGATCACAATGGTCTTTTCTGCCCTTGGAATCTGAGTCATGTAAGGTCTCCACTGAAAGCAATGTCACACAATCATTGTACAACATGTGTAAGGAGTTATGTTTATATATACTGACAATTATGTTCTTAAGGTCTGGTCACCACAAAAGTAAAAAGCAGGTTCTCTTTCAGGCAAGAAATGTCTGTTTACACTGTAAATTAAGTACTGTATAGATGGTTCACAATGGACCTCCATTTACTGTCTGAGCTCAATGCTAATGAAGAATTGTGAAATCTTCAAAGAGGAAATTCACAGGAAAAAATGAACTAGCACCTTACAAGTAAGGACAATGAACTTTTGGGGGCATAATTACAGGATATGGAGGTGCACCCTCATTCTTTCCATCTGTGAGACCAAGCTGCTAGCAAGCTTACTCTTATGAGAAGGGGTCATAGTCTCACACTGTTTGAAAATGCTGAGGAAAGGACTTAGGGGAATGCCTTGTTAGTTAAATTCAGGCTCTAGATTTTGTTTTAGATAGAAAAATGGTTACAATATTGCCACTTTCTACCACTTGACCTCTTCTGTTTGATAATAAACTTATGTTTTTCATGAGTGCTGTGTGTTAAGCAAAGTTATAATCCTGAGTTGAATCTTACAAGGTGGCGTGTGGTCTGCTCCTTTGGAAATAGCGGATCTATGTTCTGAGAGTGTTCAGGGGAAAAGAGGTTGAGCATTCCTAAGGGACACCGAGGGCTCGGGGGTTGGCATGTGTCTGTCGCTACCTGTACAGAGTGGAAAGCAGTGCTGTTATTGTCAGAGGATAATAGTATTCAGGAGCTGATCCACAGATAAGATTGCCTCACAGTAAGAGCAGGTAGTGGTGAGGTGCCTCACAATCACAGGTACCTTGGAGCAGCACCAAGTATTCATGGTGGAATTATACCAGTGTCCACTGGGCAATAAGGTAGAAGGGATAACAGCTGCTGTTAAATCTTCACTAGCTGGGTAGATTTAATATAAAAATGAATTGGTATTATGAAAACCCAATGCATGTTTAGAGATTTGTAGCTACCTGCAGAAGTTAAATCTGCCGTATTTTTAGGATAGCATCTGAATTCATCTTTCTAGTTGGATTACAAGCATTTACAAATAAATATCTTTAGAATGCTAATTTTTGAAAAAGATTAAATAATCGATTACTATTATCCTGTGAAAAGAAATATAATTAAATGCTGTTGAGTGCCAGAGGAGACTTTCTAAGCAAATTCCACATTACCATTGTCAATATCAGAACTTCACTCTTCTAAGCACTTGATTGATTCTGTGCTTACCTCAGGTGCTATGTAGTCTGGGGTACCACAGAAAGTGCTTGCTCTGTTCTCTCCAACCACATTCTCTTTGCACATACCAAAGTCAGCTATTTTGATGTGGCCTTCTTTATCCAGCATCACATTGTCCAGTTTGAGGTCTCTACATGGGAAGGTAAAATAACGAACTTCAGAATACTGCATTGTTAAAAACAAATGACTAAGCCACACTTGCAGTAAGGTGTAACTGCCTCTCACTATGTGAACGTACCTTCAAAATTGATCAAATAAATTTCTTCCCATATGTATCAGTGCAAGTTATTTATAGTGAGAGTAGAGCTGGGCACACGTTTTTTTATTTGAATGGAACTGAAAATTGATTTTCAAAACTTTCAGCAAATCAGAGAAGTTTTCACTCAGATTTCAATTTAATATTTTAGAAAACTTCTAAACAAACCTGTCTTGATTTTTACTGGAACAATTCACCATGATCTATGCAAATCTTGGAAATATTTCAGTGTTGCATATCTGCATTCTTCACAGAATTTTTTTTCACCATGCTGTAGTTGTGAATCCAAAAGACCATTTTGTTGTGTCCCTTTCTCCATCTTTTAACTATTCCCACTTTAAAGACAATACTTAAGAAGTGAGCTAGGTAAAACTGAAGTTTATGCAAGCATAACCACAGGAGCGATGGTTAACTGCGGCACTCCTACCATTACATATATCTTTTATAACTCAGTACTCCCCTATCCCTGTAAGCACATGGTAAATCATCATCATCTATTTTTCTATCCTGACCAAGTTTGTCTTTTGCCAAAATCTATTATAATATCTCTAAGGAAATAGGCTTGTGTTCAGGACAGTCTCTCCTGGTCTCCCGGTCTTCAATAATGTCTGAATGAAAGAAGTTAACTGCTGTGTACAGCATTATTTATTAATTCCAGATACTTACTAACTCACAATTTGCAAGTATCAGAACTAGAGACCTGAAAACAGCTACCTCTATATACCTCCATACGAGATGCTATTGCTCTGGAACAGATGCCGGCACAATGATTAACTTAACCATCCCAGCTCTTTCCCTACCCATGCTGCAAAGATGACATTTGTTATGAATATCTTTGAAAAAAGGAACAAGGCTAATGGCTAACTTCATGTACTGTTATGCATTTTTGATCCAGCTGGATGCAGCAACACATACCAAGGAAGTCAGAGTAAACAGCTGTCAACAACCCTGCTTACTGACCCATACAGACATGATTAGAGCAGACGTTTCACAAGATGACAGGGAATTCTCTCTCCTTGGTAGTTCAGAAGTGAGTTCCCCAACGCAGCTGCAAAGATTGCCCAGAAACAGTGATCTACTGCTCAAGACCATGAAACAAATGTCAGAACTGTCCCTGACCACTCCAGAAGCACAGGCTGCACTATTAATCCTCTCTCCAAACTTTTGACACCACCTGTCCTATTGGATTATAGTAGTTGATATATAGATGGAAACATCGTTCTCATCTAAGTGATTGTTAGATGGATTTTCAAAATGATTTTAATGGAGTAAACTAACATGTTCATTCCAGCATCACAAATATTTGTAAATATTGAAAGTTTGTATTGATTTCTACAGATTGTCTACATGAGAAAACTTATCAGAACTCCCTGTGGGGCACACTTATTCCAGAATAAGTGTGTCTCTCTACCGTGCGTTTTGCTGGTTTAGACAAATCTTTAGGCAATTAAACAAGGCTTTTTCATTTGATTATCAAGTGTCTTTGGGCCTGCTGATCCTTCCCCCTCCCATGGAAAAAACCCACAGGAGGATAAAAAAAATAGGTGGGAAAATGCCACAACTCTGTTAGTGGGTTATGGCTGCCTTCTCATCCCCTCCAACACAGTGATGATGGACAAGTGGGTTAGGCACTTGAGAGTGGGAAACCACAAGATAATTCTAAGCCCTGGGCATCCCTCATTATGGCAGAGAAATTATGCCTCTGGGAGGCACCTTCCTCCAGCAGCACATCTTCCATTGCTTTCTCCCATGCCAGCTGTGCAGATGTAGTGGGGGCTGCCTTGAACAGCATTAACCCCCATCACTTTCAGAAATTGGCTAGTAGTTAATGGATGCACACAGCAGATGCTCCCCCAATATCCCCGGGAAACATGCAATAGAACAACTTCTCTCATCCAACCCTTAAATTTCTTCATGAGAGGGCTACTGTTCTCAGAACTGCTGACTTGCGTAACTAGCACCAGTACGAAAGCATAAAGCTAATCTTTGTCCTAGGTTCTCTACTAAATATGGGCAAATGTGCATATAGGCTGAACCAGGGCATTATTACGCAGTTAACTTAAGTCTTAAAAATAAGAGACAGAGAAGGTTATGTTTCAATAGGGGAAAAAGGTGACAGAATTTGATCTCAGCAACACCAGACAATGCAGCTACACCATATTTACTCAACTGCACTTGAGATCAGAATCTGGCCCACACAGTCTAAACAGTGTGTGACGCATTTAGACATCTGCAAGCTCATTTCTGACTTGAATTTACAGCTCAGGCAGCAGTGTCTCTCCTTATTTTCTATAGAAAGCAGCAGCAGAGAGCTTTAGCCTCAGTGCTTTTCACAAAGAAGTTAATGGGAATAAATACAGCCTCAAGGAACCTCTAAATCTCCATTACCACTAAAATAAAGACAAACTGTCTCAGTCTGAATACTGTGCTTGGCAATAACTAATGAGAAACAAAGACACTTCTGTGCAATGTAAATAATATTTCCTTATTGTTGTTGCCAAGGTGAAAACACAAGAAAACAATTATAGTCTCAAGTACTTGCCGAATTGCCTCTTAAGACCTTGGGAATAAAATCAAATGTTTAATAAAGAATGTGTCCTTTAATGTGTCCTGTTTGTAGGTTAATCACACAATCCACTAATACATCTCAAGAAATATACCCAGGGTTACAGGGCCCATATCAGAGACAATCAGTACTCACCTATAAATAATGCCTTTGCTGTGAAGAAACTGTAAACCGCATAGTATTTCAGCTCCATAAAACCTGAAATAGAGCAATACCACTTTAGACTGACTTGCTTAATTAAGCAAGAAACATTTATTACATTGTGAATGCAACTAAAGAAAAACAGGTGTCTAGTATTATAAATTTACATACCTGTTAGTTATTTGGGAACAAATCCAACAGATTTAGTTATTGCATCATTACCCTGTACAGTTTGCAATATGGACATACTGCAGTGCTGAATGCTGCTATTTTTGAATTGTACATACTAAAACTGCAGCTAAAATTAATCTCTCATATCCTTAGAGTCTGCCATTTCTTTTCTAAAAAAGGTGGCTTGACAGTTTAAATATCACTTTGGTGCTGCCTCTGAAAGCTACAAGGTTTTTGCTGTTTTGTTTTGAACACTACTTTTCAGTTTTACACATACAATTCCAAGAATTAAGGGAGATAGCACCTTCCTTTTTTTGATGCTTTGCTTCCACCATGGAACGTTGTCCCTGATCTAACCTTCAATCTTCCTTGTATACACTTGCAGAGAGGTGCATAGCTGAGCTTCAAGAGGTAACAGTAAAGAATTCAACAAGAATCTCATGGAATCACTTTAAAATGGATGGGGTTCTTCACGTCAAAAGAACATTACACCTCATCCTTTAATTGTAAACCTGACTATAAAAGAAATCAGTGAAATAAATGTGGATCTGAACAAAGCTGAATACCTTCCTTCAGTGTTCACCAAAATATCCGTGTATGAGATTTTTGTTGAATTTTACTTAGAATTTGTATGGAAAGACCATGTCTGATGAACTTCTGTTTAAATTACAGAGAAAACCAGCCTTATGACATTACACAAGGGGCTGTGGCTTGATAGAGGCTGGTCTTCTAAGACAGATGAAACAGAACTGTAAGCAGTTCAGAAATACTGTGGGGTGTTCCCCTAATGAAAGCAGCCTCCTATAAAGGTTGTTGGGAGGGCTCACTGCTGTGTGGAGAAACTGGAGTCAGATCTAACTTTGAACCTTATCGCAGGCTAGCAGCGCACTCAGCATCAGGACATTATCTATGTGATCCCTTCTGGTGGACCTAAAAGTAGCATTGCTGGGCTTCAGAGGGGCCCTTCTGTTGTAAATCCATCTTGAACATTGCCCCACAGCCCCATGATAAAATGAAACCTGATATTTGTTAATACAGCACATAGCAATCTACATATAATCCCAAACAGCATACAATCAAGGCAAGCTCTAGGAATTTTTTTTAAATTAATTTTTATAGTGTGTCATGAAGATTAGGAGTTTACCCAATACCGTTTCCTGTTCCTGTTAAAACTTTTGCATACTCGGAATTTGATGAAGACAATAAAAGTGCTAGTGCCTTTTTTAAGAACCTGTTTTGGAGAAGGTATCTGATACCTACCAAACCTTGCTGCCTGAAGTTTAACCCTTTCTAATCAGCTGCTTAATGTGCCCATAAATGATGCATAATCAGTACTATGAAAATTTGAAATGAGTTAATTTTTGTGATTCTTTATTGCTAGTCTCAGCTAAGAGAACAGGAAGCATTTGTATTTGATCAGTCTCTTTTAGCTAAACTCTCAGTGAAAAGAGGAATTACATTTTTATGAAGTTTAAACCAACAATAAGTGGATATTGTACTGTGATGCAACAGCCCGTTAGCTTGGTGTTTTTATTCTGCTAATTTTTGGACCTTAAGGTGCAAGCCTCATTTATTTTCTTAACTTTGGCTTGGAGTACGAGATAGAGCTATGGGAAATTCCAACATATCTTTTCACTCCAAATCAGGACACGAAGTTGAAATGTATACGTTTTTTGCAGAATAGAAATTCTGAAAAATTTCATTTCAGAAATTTTTTTATTGAACTGATTCTAAATGAACCATTACAAGTCAGTTTAATAAAACAGAATATTCCAATTTGGGCTGAACCAACCCGAAAAAGAAAGATTTCATTTTGATTTTCCCTGTAGAAATTTTTTTGGAGGGGGGGGGGGGTGTGTGTGAGAGGGAAGAATTCCAATAGAAAATTTGAATTTTGCAGAAAGTGCAAATTCTGACAATTCATTGATGGACAATTCCTGACTAGCTCAAGCAAGATGAATGTACATCAGAGAAACATTTGTTACTTTTTTGTGCAGCTGACAGTCAGAACTCCCTTCTCCCTGTTCACTAGAGCATTGTTTCACAACCCCTTTGATACCAGGGACTGGCTTGCTGCCTTCCTAAAGTGTCCTGGACTACTTGAAAGGAAAAAAAATTAACTGTTTCATTGGTATTTGTTGTCTAGAAATTGAATGAATACAGTGATGTAAAATGTATGTAAAAAAATCTTTATTTTAAATATTAATATTTTGTGTCAGGGAAATCTCAGGGATGGGCAAGGAGGTTGCTGCAGACTGGTGCCAGTCCATGGACCAGTCATTGAGAAACACTGCCCTAGAGGCAGACTAATCAACTTGTCCTGGAATTCTGCTGAATTCTCTGTCTCCGTTCCCGTGCAAGGAGCAGACCAAGCTGTGTGTGCCTGTGACTGCACTCTGGGTGATCTCACTCAAACTTTTTGAGCAATTTTCTTGCAAGTTGACATTTTTTTCTTACTGGAAGACTCCAGAAAAGATAGAGAAATAAAGATTCCTGAGCCCTCCTGGCCAAGGCTGGGGTAGGACACTTTTTGGGAATAATTATTTTTGTTTCTTAGGCCTGTTTTATATGCATACTACAAGGGTCTCTCTGACTGCACTTACTGTGTCAGTATCCGGATGCTGTAGGTCATGAACTGGCAAAAGATGGACTCATTCTGACAGTTCCCAGCTGAATGGCTTAGAGCAATACAATATTTTTATGTGGTTTGAAATTTGGAGGCTTGCGCTGGCATTGTCAATACTGCAATGCTTGAAGGGAGGGCAGAAAATGTTTGGATTCAAATCTGCCAAATTAGTTGAGAGACTCCATGTACCATTTCAAGTTTGCAACACAAGGCACTCTAATTCATTGATGGCTACTTGTTTTTACTATGCCAAGAAATACAAAACTGAAGAGTGAGGATGACATTTGTTCTCAGGTGTATGAGTTCAATATATAAGGATGTTGGCCCACAGTCTTGCCCTATCCTAATAGGAAAATTACATCTAAAACACTGCTACAAAACAAAATTCACATTCTGCAACTTCTTTACTGTCTAGAAATGGCTTATTAAGCTCAAAAAGCTTACTATTTCAAGTAATCAAAAACAACCCTACAAAGAAAATTAAAAGAAGGGACAAGAGAACATTTCCCTGTGCCTCCTCCAGTCCATTATTACAGAAGGTCATTCAGTGTATTGAACAAACTCTTTCAAATATGTCTTGAATATCCAGCCAATTAACTAGATTGGTGAACATCAGTAGGTGCTTTAGAATTATAAGCAGTAAAAAAGAAATAGAAAATTAATTAATGCTTTCCTCAGCACAGCTTGTCCAAGGTGCATTTTTTTTTTTGTTTAAAAACCTCCAAGAAAAGCAAGTAGCAAAAGTCTCCTCCCTAAGGAGCTCACTGATTTGGGACTTACGTTGCTCTATAGAGATCAAAACGCCCCTTGTCCTGTATGTGGAACATCAGGTCTCCCCCATTCAAGAACTCCATCACAAAGAACAGATGATCCTATTTACAAAGCAGGAAAGAACACAAAATTAACTTGCTTATGCCAATGTGAACCAGCATGGAGGTGCTGTTTCCCTCCGACCAAGAAAAGGAATAAGAGAAGTGGTGAGGGAGAGGGGAAGTTGGCAAATGGTTTATATGGAGTGGTCTTTAACTTTCCCAGGATGCTCAAGTTTTTCTCTCTCTCCTGCTTACACCCCCACAAAATCAAGAGTCCCATTGCTACAGATTTCATAGAATATTAGAGTTGGAAGGGACCTCAGGAGGTCATCTAGTCCAACCCCCTTTTTCATTAGCTAAGTGACATCCTATACATCTTCTCAGAGTCCATGTGCTTACAGATCGGATATGAATGTACCTTTTAATGGAGCTTCCCATTTGTGCTTCCCTTAACTTACGGGAGTCATCATCTTATAGTGTTATCCAAGATTAAACCAGTAATTAACGTATCAAGCATTTAAATGAAATCTCCTCTGTCTGGACGTAGACTTTGTAATGGTGTTCTTTGCCAATCTATCTTAATGGCATCTTACATCCACTTTGCACAAACTACTATGTAAAGTGCAAGGCAAGGAGGAATCAGATCCAATACTTCCAGTCAATTAAAACATATTTCACTCATGCAGAGAAACAAGATTCTATCTGGTCACATTAATTCACTTCGCTTTGTTACTGATACCAGTATTCCCATAAAGGCAAAAGCTAAATCTGTACTATACCTTAGTCTGAAACGTGCAGTAGAGGTGAGTAAGAAATGGGTTCTCCCATGCAAGTGCTAAGACCCGCTTTTCCACCATGGTACATTCCACGTCATCATCGATTAGCACCACATCCTTTTTCAGAGCTTTAATAGCAAAGAATTCATTCTTCCCTTTCAGTTCAGCAAGCAGAACCTGCAAACACAGAAAGAGTTCAGGGCACACACAAGAAAATTTGATTCAATTGATATTGCTAATCAGCAGAGAAGAATTTGTGGACAGCATTTAAAGAAGGTTGCACGGCACTACAAAAAGTTATTCAAAAAGGGGGAGATTCACACCACTCCTCTATAGCTCCCCAGCCCAAAGGCAAAGCTCATGGATTTTACACAAATTGTGCTGTACCATCCCAAGCAGGTGGCAAAATGTAGGACACCTGTGCAGCTCCTCTATTGCTGTCACTTGAGCTCATCATGGACAAGAAGAAAGGACATGAACCCTGTTCTTTACCCCTTAGAGTTTTTGTTCACCACATCTGTGAAATAACCCAACTAACGGTCATGTCCAGAATCCCTCTCCTTAATGACCCATACAGGGCTAGCATAGAACTCAGCTCCACCACAGACAGAGGACATGGGGTCACTCCTGCTCTGTAGCAACCCTGCTTCTGTCATGGTGGTTCCACTGTATCGGGGCTCATTGTAACCCCGGCTGTATTGTGTCTACGAGTGCACATCAGTATTTCATACTGCAGCGCATAAAGGCGTATTCATCTTTTTGGGTATTAAAAGGAAGAAATCAGAAAGAAAGGTACAGTAGGCAGTGCATTGTAGATTTTTCTTGAAGTCCCTACACTGCTCTTGGCCTGTTGCTATTTTACAGAGTTTGGGATTTTTAATGCCTTAGGTATTAAATGATCACAGTCCATTTCATTAACAGTAACAGATTCACAACAAAGGGTTAATAAAGTTCTCTCCCCACAAACTGAAGATAATGTTTGCTTAAGTGAAATTAGCCCATAATACTAAGAACAAAAAGCAAATCAAGTTAAGCGCTGCACATGTGTTACGCACCTTTCCAAAGCTCCCTTTCCCTAGTACTTTGTGAAAGATAAAGCTGTCTATGGTGAATTTTCTCCTGCTTCGTGAAGCTGGTCTTGGCGTACTTCCCTCCCAGAGCTTATCATACTCGCTGTTATCTGCTAATGCAAACCATGATTTTTTAAATTCGGCATAGGCAAACAGTTTTCACGACAGAGATCGCTGTAGTTTCTGACTTTTGAGTGCTAAAATGTTAATAGTTCAACAAATCCACTGCTGACTGGTGAACGTAAACATGAGGGCCTTATAAAGAAGCTAAACTATTCACATGAAATTCAAAATTTTGGGTCTAAATCTGGGATTTTATTTAACATCTGGCATTTTCCTAAATTTACATTAAGCTTACAGGCCCTCAACATCCATTCTGCCCAAGGAATGAATGGTATAACCTGGTGGGAGGGACGGGTATTTGTTGAAGGCTCTTTTAAACCATCTTCTCTGATCCTAGGTCAGTTGTGCAGCAGATCAGTCCCCTAGTAAGCACACTGTAAACTCTTGATTTATGCAGGGTGGCAGTGGCCCATTGTAGCAGCTACGGACTGCCAGGAGGCAGGGAAATCTCAGCTGTACCCCTTTTTACCTGCCATGTACTCAAATCTGGTTGCAGGGGTGAATAAGCACAGGAGCTGCAGTACCACCAGTGGATTCTCACATGGTGAGTTGATTCTCCAGTTGAAGGCTATACCAACGTTAGAGCTGCTTTGCACTGGCAGCGTGTCACAAAGTGGCTATACTGCAGGGAAGAATCTGGTCCAATATGCCCTCACTATACTTTTTTTTTTTTTTTTTAAGTCTTTTTTGCCAGAAATTAGTATGGCAAATTGGAAAGATACATTAAAAGGGATCATTTACCAACTGATTCAATAACATCAGCTTAATACATAAGAAATGGAGAACAGCAGAAAAAAATACCACCTCCAAACCTCCAATCACCATCTCTTACTTGATCCTAGTAGCTTCTATCAGACTTCATGGAACCATCCACATTGGTATATGTCATTTTGAATTTTCCCTCCAATATTCTGATCTGTGCTAGTGAGGATTTCCTCCCCTGATTACCCTAATTCGTTCTCGCTCTCTAAAAATATTTTAATCATCACATTAATAGAATAATTACTTGAAAACTGATACAACTCTGACAGTAAGATATTAAACATCTGTTATAAAAAGGACATTCAATTCTCTTAATTTTTTAACATAACTGTACACATGGAATTAGTGTTTGGTTTGGTTTTTTTAAGAAGTTCTTCCATTTAGTCCCAAGTAATACAATATAGTTGACTACCATTTTCCACATCAACGGCATGCTTGTCACTTGACAAAGATTTCTACATGCTGTGAGTCAGTCAAGATCTTAAGAATATGTACTGTATATATTTCAATTACAATATGCTGAATATTTATATGTGCACCTCTCCAATTAACATTCCTTTCCCAAGTTCTGTCAGGCAAATTATGCTAGAATGAGAATATAGCAAAATCTGAGCCTGCTCATTTATCTCAGTTCATCTGTTGGTACTCCTGGGCAAAGCAATCCACAGATCTTTATAAATGCTCATATTGTTTCACAATGTTCTCTGTGTTTTTGAAGAAAAAAGTGTCTGAGGAATAAAATCTTACTAATATTTTCAGTGTTCTGGGGGTAATTCAAGTTTCAGTCAACAACCTTGCAAGTATAATAGTTATAAAATTAATTACTTATATTTAATAATTAAATTTACATTAATGCATTACATTAATAGTAAGACTAAGTTATTAAAACAGCATTGATGCATTAGATATTTCATGTTCAAGCAGATGTTTGAAAAGTGCTACATATTACATATCTCAACATTATAAGTTAGTCATAAGAGTTGTGCAGAGATTTTATATATTTTTATATAGTAAAATTGTTTTTTTCTTAGAAAAATAACAAAACGTTTTCAATGTATGGTAATAAACTGCCTGTGATAAACATTTCAATATGTGTCAGTCTGGTAATTACCTACACAAAATTAAGAGAACATTCAGTAAATTTTATTTCTTACCTGTTGTATCTCCACCCAAAGCTTTGGGTTTCTTATCAAAATCCTGGTAAATACCAACATTTTCTACTGATCCAGAATCAGATTTTCTGGTTGATTTCTGTACAGGAACAAAAGGCATTTGAGGTTATTCTTGCACTGTAATTAGTAATGTTTATCATGCCAAGATACTGTTAAAACTTTTGTTATGGTAAGTATTAACTGAGACAGTTTTATTTGTTGCTTTGCGTTTATTATAAGCAAAGCTCACACTCATGCAAAACATGTATTTACACTACTTTGTCTAGAAGCCTTTGGTAATGGAAAGCTGAAGAATTATAATATACACACTTTATTTACTATAATCCCTTTTATAGCTTCCAAACTGTCCAGTCATAGTCAGTAAAAAAATAAACAGTCAAAAATGGTGTTAAAAATGCTTGAGCACTCTATCCTACAGCCTTTGCCAGTGCTACCCATTGAGAATTATGGGATCAAAACATCATAGCTTTAATGATAGGGAGAGAGGAATGAACACACAAACAAAAAGAAAACCAGAATGGAGTAGTAGTGGTAGAACAGCCCTCACAGAAGTGCCTATTATTTGAAACAATATACAGGAGTCATTATGTCCTAGGCACAGAAAAGAATCACAAGGTTATTGGTGTTTGGCATATGTAAACAACTTTTCCACATTACTGTTCCTTAGGAAACTGCACTGTTTAATTTTACTTTAGTAATTAGCCTCTTGAGATTTTCATGTAGTGAAAATATTGTTCTACCAACCCTACTTTTTTTTTTTAAAGTCAGTATCATACGAAAGCTTAGGAAAGCTCGCTTGAGATGGAATTCTGAGGTGTACTTCACATTGTTGAGCACATAGCTTCATGTGTTCCACTTATGCTGTTATTTCACAGGTGATGTACAGTTCTCTGCTTGTAAATGAAAGCAACTAACAACCAGTACTATCCAGCTGTAACAGAAGCAACCATCATGCTCACAAGAAAGGAGATCAAGAAATTAATAGAGGGGATGTGTTAGTTCCAGCACACAGAACCTGTGACAGGCTAAAAATCATGGAGTATAACATTCATGTTTTCAACATGTCATGAAAAGATACAGAGATTATTCAACAACATTTTGAAAAATCTGATTTGTTTTTCACCATTTATACCAAACACTGCAGAAGAATGTTTAAATACAAAAACAGGACAAAAACCCACCATTGTTCTTGGTTTTTTTTTTTTTTTTTTTTTTTTAAATCCTAACATTTTTCATCAGAATGCTTCCGATTATCTTAAGTTTTTTGGGCTTTTTAAGCCGAACTTAAATGTTAAGTCAAACACTGACCTGCAATTTCCCTATAAAGTCTCAAAAAGGCTTTGACCACTTACACGGATGGTGCCCATCAGCATATTTCACTTAATGACCAAAATGGCAAGGGAAAGAAAACCCCTTTCCTGTGCTTGTAATACAACCAGCTGAATGACAAACAACATTGCGACATACCTGGCTAACTTGATTTAAAGCTTCTGCTAACAGTTTCTGGTTGATTCCACATAGATTTGCCACCTTCTTTTGACATTTGTGGTGCACATTCATCCCACACTCTAAGAGAGAGGAAAGGATAGTACTGTGAACTTCATGCAAAATATTGTTAAACAGTAAATCAATCAGAAAGATTATATTATTCAGTACTGCTATGCTGATCAGAAAGTTTTTGATACCAGGGATTTGGGATATAAGCAAATTGCTCTTTTAATTGATTACAGCCTTTAATAAAACTGCAGTTCAAATTTTACCTTTTTCCTTCCCCAACTCACTTAAAATGGAAGTTGCCAAAATCACCACAGGAGTAGACCGGTAAAGCTCCGCTGATTTGGAGTTATACCTGCTTAATTCAGCTGTAATTTTGGCCCATTATTTTACAAACTACAAAGAATACATTAGATTAATTACATTTTGTCTTTCTGGCTGGAGAATTATGACAAGACGTGGATTTATGGTTAATATTCAGAAAATGCATCTTCAATCTGGGAATACGTACTCAGACAATGTAGGACAAATATACTCAACTGCATTGCATCTGGGGGCTGCTGGTCCCTAATGGTACCAAAGAGATAATTTTTCTTGCACTTAATTATTGCACTTATTTGCAATAATCAAAATGCTCTTTAATTGACAGAGCCAAATGTTTTTAAGTGAGTTTTTTGTGAAACGCAAAATGTCATACAAACTCAATCATACCCACAAACAAAAGACGTGGGCATATTTCACCAAAAATTAGTTTTTCTATGGAAAACACTCTGGCAATTAATTTTCCTCATCCTCCATAAAAGCAGAGAGACTCAAATAGCACAGAAGCTCCTAGAGTACCTTCGCACTTTAATCCTTGTTTAACTAATCCCCAGAGAAGACTTCCACAATGGTCACAAAAGGTGGGACTCATGTAGTTGTAAACTTTAAATCGATGAGGCATATCAATGTTGAAGCGCTCTTTCTGAAACTGAAAGCATATTTACACAAATCACTTTTTCAGACATTACGGGACTGATATCGCTCTCTCTCTCTCTCACACACACACACACACACACACACGTATGTTTATAATTTCAAAACCACATTTAAAAAGCATTCACAAATGATCCAAAACTGAGTACTTTAAGTATACAGTCTCTGAAGAAACGTAACATGCTGAGTTTGGGTGAAATGTGCATATATCAAGAAGAAATCAGATGCTTATTGGTAAATTAAAATTATTTCAGTCAAAAAGTTGACTAGTTGTAATGCACTAGTCTACCCCTCAGCAGAAGTGTCTCTCTTGTGTCACATATTTAAATTTTATTATGGATGTAAAGCCATTGTTATAGATGTATGTATTTATTTTGTTTTCAGAATGCCTGCCTGTGGACATGTTGGTGCCCTGACAACAATGAAAAATTTGCAATCATTCAGAATATTGCCCAGCAGCATAATACAATATGAGAACAGTTCACATAGCACACAGTATGAACTGCAGGGAAATATACCCCTTCTTGCTTGACCTGAAACCTCTGACCCACAGACCTCCCAAAGAGATAGGCCATGCTGCAAAAACTTTAAGATCAACAAATTAGAACTGTTTTGCATTTAAAACTCCCAAAACCCATATCTGTTACCGCATAATTTATTCAACTCTTAAAAGAATTAAATCTTTTACTTGGGGGGAAAAAAGATTCAGCAAAGGGGTTATAACTGCTCTGCCTTCTCCACAGCTTCACCCAGGCTCCATCTCCATAAAATGTCTAGTATCTAAAGGAGGCAGCGAACATCCATCGTTATGCAGCGAAATACTTCCCAAGTGGACTTTGCTGTTTCTATCAAAAAATCTTGCTACATCTACAATCATACATTCTTAAAGAAAATTTTTAATCTCTTACCATTGTGTCTCTGCTGTTGGCTGCAGTACCAGTACATCTCCCAATGATTTTATCAATACATTTCTTATGAATAGCAGCATTGCATTCTTCAAAAGAGAAATGAAAAAGAAAAAGAAAATAACCCATCATACAAAGGATTAGGTGCTCATATTTGGAAAAGTCTAATATGAAACATGCCTTCCCTAAAAACTACAAGCATTAATCCATATTTTTCAAGTGGAAGTGTCTCTCTCTCTAAGCAAGAAGAAGCTGTATGAGGTTATTGTCTCTGTTTTAGGATTATGTGTCTTCTAAACCATGTAAGTGATTTCTATGTAGGCATCTCCTGTAGGTGATGCCAATAACATTTGAGGGTGAGGTGGGGTGAGGGTCATTATTACATTTGCAAATTTTGGAAATGAAAAGATTTTGGCATCAGTTGATGCTACCATACCTGATATATCAAGATCTACAGTGACTCAAAGGTATTATGACTAACTACGTAAGAGATTAACCAAGGGTTTCTTCTGGTTAGAAAATTGCAATTCTTAAACTCTATTTAGAAAAGGTTTCCTATATGTTCAATATTTGCTAAATACCAAAATGGAATTACTGAGTCAAATTTTTTGCTGCTGTAAGTGGGTGCAGCTGTTATCTTCAGTGATGTTTCATCCATTTATACCAGAAGAGAATTTGGCCCATTAACCTTATTACTCAAGGTTCAAAGACAGAGCCCTATGTTAGCACATAAAACTCTTTATAATTAACATCATGATCATTTAGAGAGTAATTATGCACTTTGAATGATAAATGTTTATACAGTGCATTATCCATGTTACATATCATATCCCTATCTACAGAGTAATATTAAAAAGTTTGTCATTGTTACAAAAAGCATACAATCAACTCACGTCTACATTTGTATCCCTGCTTGTTAAGTCCCCTGAAAAACAAACAATACAAAAAGAAAATCACAAAGGCAGAAAGTGTAGCCCTAGATATTTGACTTGTTCAAAACAGGATTTTTTCAGTTGTTTTTACATACCAAAGATTCAAGGTTTAAATTGCAAGAATATTTATGCTGATTAATGAGCCCAGATCCTGCTATTTTAAATGCTATTCAATGAAGTATGTCAAAAGGCTCCTGTTTCTTCCTCTCTAAGGGAACCTTTAGTCTTATCATTCCATCAACATCCCCATAAAAGTTTTGAACATCACTCCCCTATACCCAAGGCAAAATTGTGTGTCTCACTCCTTTGTGAAGATTTTGCCAGTTAAGAGCCAGATCTTGCTCCCACTAAAGTTGATGGAAGTTTTGCCAATTACTTCAGTGGGGTCAGGATCCATACTTATATTATTACCATTGCATAAGGTGGAAAAAATGTACGATAGGGCTTCTAAGTGCTACAGTACTACAAAAAAGAACACATTGTCCCATTTAATATTATACAGGACATGCAACATCAAGGCCCACAGACTGATTTACAACATTTCCCATCATTTCTCAGTACATCTGAAGCTAGTTGTTTTATAATCATTCCACTTCTAAGAATAAAACGGAGTTCACATATACTGTTTCCTTCTTACCAGACAAAGTCTTTACAGACAGAGCAAAACGTGGGCTGTCCAAAGAAGGTGGCAATAAACTCATGATTTTTTATGTAGTGGATTTTGGCTTGCTTGATAGCTCCTCGCCTATTGATGGTCACGATCCCCTCATCTTCTCTTATTGACTGCTTGCAGTCTGGAAATAAAGCAAGAAACTGTTTTAAAGTTATATCAAGTTGGAATGAAATGAATTAATATCCCCCTTCCCAGGAGTTATAATGTAGTTATATTTATGTACTTCTTCGTATTTCTCCCTGTAGGACTCATCAGGGTGTTGATGCAGAGGGGGATGGAACCATTAACTTATTAAAGTGATTTACAAGAACACACAGCACTATGAAACAACAAAATGACCTTTATCAGGTTTTAGACCCGGATATATTATAGAAGTTATGTATGAAAGAAGATCTATGTTCAATACTGTTTCGTAGTCAGTGTCAAGCTTTTTTTACTCAAGCAATATCCTGGAACATTTTTTCCTACTACTGAATGCATTCAGTGGCATTTTCTTGAACAAAAACTGCTGTATAATTTAAACGAAGTGAAAGTGAAATGATGTAAGACAAGCTGAACCAAGAACAGGCCATCCGGGGGGGGGGGGAATCAGAGCCCTTGCAGATTCAGAAACACATAAGAGGAAGTGAGCTTCTCAGACACTCCCAATATTCCCTTTCTAATAAACGTGAGATATTTTTCAGTACTTCTGCAGTTGCCAAGAGGAGACAACCCTCTGGTGCAGCTTTGAGACAAGGATTCTACACTACATTGATGAGAAGTATGACAAAATCCCAAATCAGTAAATTAAGTGGGTCAAGGGGTCCTCTTATTAATCCCTTAAGTGACAGTTCACATTCAACTAACATTTTTTTCAACATGTAAAGGCAAGAAAATATATTGGAAGGGGATGGTCCTAACTGAGACACATTTTAAACTGGTTAAGAGAGAGTATAGAAAGGCTGGAATAGCAGTGCACTCAGCCCTAGAAAAGGAGATGTGTTTTTTGCTGGATGGCATAGGGAGAAGCTGCTCAAGAATGACCACATCTAACCAGTTAAGGAAAAGCACAGATCTACTATGGAGAGCTGATCAGTTGGTCAATGCATTCAGCAATGCTCATTCACTGCTCTCTGTCGCGAAGGACTGTAGATGTGATACAGAACCTGAGGGTGGCTGCAGAATTTAACGCAGTGAGAAATTGCAGTTCGGGTTGTAGAGAATTCCATGGTGTTGGAGGGAGGAGAAACCCATATAGGAACAGACAAGGAGTAAGCATCGGACCCCTTGTAAGCATAATTATTTTCTAATACGCCTAAGGCTGTGTTTACACTGTGGGCTAGGGGTGTGTGATTTCCTGCTCACATAGACATACTTGGGATAGCTGTCATTTGAGCTAGCATGCTAAAGATACTAGTGTAGCCACAGCACCACAGCAATGATGGGCAGGCTAGCTGCCCGAACCCCATGGGTACATACTCAGAGCAACAAGCCAGTGCCATTGCTGCTACTGCCCGTGCTACCACATCTGTGCTACTATTTTTAGTGTGCTAGCTCTGATGAGAGCTAGCAGGAGTACTCTAGTTGAGCTAGGAATCACCCCCCTAGCCTGCAGTACAAACGCAGTCTAAGATTTCAGCATGGAGATAATACAGCACCACAGTTAGCTGCCTGCCTTGAAGCATGCGCTCCTTGAAGTCAAAGGATGTTTTATCAGATTCTTCAGTTGCAGCAGGGTTGGCCCCTTTATCAGCATATACTCCAATATTCGCTGTATTTGAATATTACTCCAACATTCAGATTTGCCACATCCAACAACCTCCGCATTATCCTTCTTCCCTCTGGATTTCTGTTTCTGGCATGCTCACTGACCTAAGTGATAGTTTTAATTTCCATTCTGAAGTATTGTTTTTGCACACACAATATATGCAGCCTCTTCACCGTGGTAATCCTAAATTTACCTTCAGCACAATTAATTAAACTAAGCTGAGGCATAAACAGATGTATTGGAAAATAAAATTTTACAGCCAGAATGGACAAAATAACAAATTGATGAATATTCCAAACCATGACCTATGATAGCATTTCTCAAATACTGGTGAAGTACATGTTCAACTTCTAGCATGATAGCACTTTAGCAGTGCAGTGAAAAATGTGTGTAAGTGTATAGGCTGGTGAAAGGAACATAATAATAACTCTGCCACATGTTAGTAACATTTTGGATTATCAGATGCACAAAACAGGAGGGTGATTTAACCAGTGCTAAAGCCAAAGGGGAAAGAAGCTGTTTCTTGCATAAATGTGCCCAAACAGCCTCTTTTTTCAGGCCTATATTTTGATAATTTAGCACAATGTAGATGGAAAACATTTAATAAATTAAAGCTTCCCAAGTGGGGAGTCAAATGAAAATATAGTTTTGGGAAAACCTGCATGTTGTGAAACTAACAGAAGAGTTCACCATGAAAATGGAAAATAGCTCTCTCTATGCTAAAGTTACTATAGCAATCTAATACTGCTGCACTCAATTCCTAGCCAGCTGCCGATCGGTACATGGGACAAAATCATAATACGTTTCCCCACTTCAGGTAAAACTGACAATCAACTCCAAAGAAAAGCATTAGGCTGGCCTCTAAGTTTGAGAAGTAGTGCATACAGTGCAGCGGGATGCATAATTTTTAGCTAGTAAAAGCAGTCCTTAACTATCTTATCCCAACTTTATCTGAAGACTCCTAGCACACAGTATCAATGTCAAAATCTACTCAAGAACAACCTGCTTCCACAACTGACTGCCTTATTAAATTACATCTCTGCATGGCTTTAGCCAAAACAACTCAATAAATCAAACATTTATTGAAAATGTTTTCTCCTCTGTGTTCCAGATGAAACGGGGAAGTTTGGACAGCAGCTGTTCCTAGAGTGCATCTGAGAAACTAAGACGGATTTAAAAATGATATCCAAAGTGAATTACAGTAATATGACAATACAGTCCATTTCAATTCTTTATATAAATGCCTTGTAATACATATTGCCAAAAAATCACTTTAAAAAGCTGCATTATCATAAGGTCAAATGGGAAGAATGGTTTTATTTATGAGCTGAGATTCAGACAGCAGCAGTGGTTGGGAGGAGCAGGCTGAGGAAATGAGTCAGAATTTTAAATATTTGGGGGCAGTTTGGGTGACCAGATGTCCCAATTTTATAGAGGCAGTCATGATATTTGGAGCTGTGTCTTACATAGACACCTTTCGCGCCTTTTACCCTCTACCCCCTGTCCCGATTTTTCACGCTTGCTATCTGGTCACCCAAGAGGCAGCACACAAGAATGGGGAATTTTGCCCTTCCCCGAAAGTGCGAAATCATGGAAAGTGCAACAGAGGCTGGCAGGATTTTTACAGACTAGATCCTTATGCTATGCATGTACAACACACTCAGAAGTGGTAATATACCAACTGCAGAATCAACAATTACAATGCTGCTGACGGTGTCAAAAAATCCCCCACAACTGTAGTTACTATCTAAATTTGTAATGAACCATTTTAGCCCCGGAACACACCATTACATTTAGCTTTTCTAAATGTTTCCTGCCTAGTAAATGATAAAATGTGAAAATATTTAACAAATCACTCACTTATTTTTCAAATATTTCCTTTTCCCTTCTTAAAATGTGGATCCTTTTCTCAAACCAGCTCTTTTAATATATCTAAAACTTCCTCACAGCATTTATACATTGAGATAGGGGATAAAACCAGCCACCAATCATGACACTGCAATCACACCAGAAGCACTATATCTATGTGAACATTCGTGTTTTATTTAAACTCTTCAGCGCCCATTCCTGTTTCTAGGTACATCACAATAATTAAAACAGTATTTCATACAATTAAAAATCTAGAACATACTTAATTGAGCTACTCAAACAATGTTACTAAAACTAATCTAACTAGAATACCAATAACCCCATACCAAGAGCATTATCTCCCTCAGCCCATCAACATAACTCATTCCCAAATACTCAAGGAAAAGTCTTTGCAGCATTACCAGAAGCTGACAAACCAATATCCATAGTGAGAGATACATAAATGTGAGAGCTAAGCTCTCAAGCTATTAATGTATTCAGTATACAGTGGGGGGGGGGAAGGGGGGGTTGAAAGCTTAGAAATGGGAAAGCAAAGTGTGGGATTTGAAAAAAACAGAGAGCTTGCCATGAATGTTGCATAGCGGTGGATTTGTATGGATAGGTGAAATCCAGTTTTGTGCTAAATGGCTGACCAATTAAAGGAGCACTGACAAAGTAAAAAGAACATATTACAAACTCATTTTCCCCATGTTAATAATACCACCTTCAGTTTTAAAACTTACTAAAGCTTAAGTTCACAGTGTCCCTTTAAATACTCTATGGATTGCCATTGGTTTGTTTGAAAGTTAAAGTCTTCAGGGCCCAATTCAATACAAATCTCCATCTAGACTAGAGCACATTTTCCCCAAACTAGATT
Organism: Emydura macquarii macquarii; assembly: GCF_026122565.2. Classification (NCBI taxonomy): domain Eukaryota; kingdom Metazoa; phylum Chordata; order Testudines; family Chelidae; genus Emydura; species Emydura macquarii. The sequence goes on along the minus strand of NW_027132983.1, from coordinate 3,285,747 downwards.
TTCCTGGTCCTGCACAGGCTCTTTCAGCTCAGAGAAAGCAGCTCTTTAACCTGGCCCTACTACAGTTTGTGTGCACGCTACAGACACAGACACAGACACACACACACACACGAATGAGTTACCGGTACAAAAACTACTTTTAAAAGGGGAAACGTTCCAGAACTTTAGATTTTAAGAAAATCTAAATCTAAATATACATCTGCTGCTCTCGCTTATTTTTAACTTTTCTTTGTTTTCTGTTTGCTAAAATAGTATGTTTTGTTCACGTTTACCATGTTTATCATTAGCATGCATATTCTTCTTCTGTGTATTTTAATGTTTATTTTATCTATATTGACTTATCTGTTCTGAGAGTACTTGCAGATTTGGCTTTGCGACGTATTTTAAATTTCAATACCAATAAAATTCTGCATTTGTTTACTAACATTAGCAGTACCCTCTTGATAGTAATCTTGCATGTAACATTCAGTCCAAATCTACAACAGCCCTCGGCAGTGATGTTAAAATCTTTTATATGAGTCACTAATCAAATCCTCCTTTTTTCACAGAACCTTTGAACAGGACTTATATATTTATAAGTTTCTGCACTTCCATTGGAAGTGTAACTGAAAGAGCTGGTTGCAATAGCTGTTTTTGTAAAGATTGCCAGGGCACCTTGCTCTATAGATGATAACACATTCTTCATGTGAGTGTGCGTTGTAAGTAAATAAATAAGCTCTACATCAAGAAATGATCTGATATACCACTGCTTTACTCAGACACTGCAGCACAGTATTACAGGAATCCTGCACTTACATCTAGATACCTTTGAGCATGATCTTAAGGTTCCTGTCTCTGGTGAAACTTAATGATGCCAAAGCACTCTCAGAAGAAAGACCAAGTAAGGACACCAGTGTTTTAGCAAACTGCCTTTTAATTAAAGGGGGAAAAAAACAGATTCAAATGGCCAACTCTGCAGTCCATATGTTGAACACTACAACCTGCACCATTTTCTAATACCCAAGTGGTAGAAGATCACACTGAGAAAAGGAGTAAATAGACTAGTTATTTCTCATTTAAGAAACTACAGATATTGCTCATTCTTGAGAAATGCTGCGGGTCCTTTTCTCATCATGCACGTCATCCCCACAAGCTTCGTGGCTTAGCATTTGATCCTCACCATTAGAGCTAACAGAAGTTTTTCCATGATCTTGAATGAAAGCAGGATTACGATCCTACATCCTGCTGTCATCAAGATGCTATTCTCCTCTGCCCGACATACCACATACATCAGATGGAAGGCGAGGAGGGAGGAACCCAGGATTTCCAGCTATGATGGAAATAGTGAATAGTGAATGCCTGTGAATAGTGGTTGAATGGCAAGAGGCAACACTGTTGCAACATTAAAGTTTTCACCTTCCCATTCAACCTACCTACTGCCACAGCAAGACATTATGGGGTGAGAATTCCAAGGGTGAAATCCTGACCCCATTGATCTCAAAGGAGTTTTGCCATTGACTTCAATGGAACGAAGATTTCACCCTAGATGTTTTCCACAGTTAATGTTTCTGCACAGAAATGCTTGATAGTTCTTGGTGTCTGTAAATAGAGGAACCCTGTTTTAAAGCACACAGAGGACCAGTCCAACCAACCTTCTGAAAATACATTATCTACCTCCTGTGCTTTGGGAAAACTAGATTCGGTTCACTCTGCCTTGTGGTTTATGTTACTTGGCTGATAAATGCACATTGGTGGCTTAGTGTCTACAGGGTAATTTGTAGCTATGACAGAAAAAAATAAATGTAATATTTTATTTGATCATCAAAAAATCTCACCTTTAAGAGGTATGATTTTCAATAAGTCAATATACATCCACATATATAAACCATCTATTTACTTGAGAGAGAGAACTGAAGGTTCAGTTTAGTAGTAGACAGATTACAGTCCAGCATCAAATAGGGATATTATTTTCCCCCTAGTTCACTGATAAAATTCTGCTCCCTCTCCCCTTATAAATTATAGGGCCATCTTCTGATTTTCAATTTGTCATTATGGTTTATTATTATTTTTAATGTGAGACAAGAATCTCAAATATGCTTTGCACGTTACAGAGATCGTACTGTATTTTAATTTAGCCCTACGCAGCATGCAAATAGTATTAGCAGAACACTTTTAAATCTGTCTCTTAACATGAAAAATAATAAGCTAAATCATATCTCCCTCTCTTAAAATCTCATTCTCAGTTACTCAACACTCCCCACACAACATGCAGAGGAAGAAACACTACATTTAAAATGGTGTACACACATCTCTGAGCAATTCATTTTCTCTCTTCCCAACAGGACCAGTTATTTTGCTGGAAGTAACTTGTGAAGCATGTGCCTTCTGATATAACTGATAACTTTGAAAAGAAAGATAATTCACTAACCCCTTCTCTTAGTAGCTGAAGCCAGCAACATGGCAATACGGAGTCCAGAAACAAAAAACCAACCAAACTAAGAAGAAGAAAAAAAAAAAAAGATATTCCAACTGCTTCCAAAGCTGTTCACACACAGAGTGAGAGGCTCAGCCGTAAACCATACACTGTGATGCTGGGTTTTCTTACTGGATAAGGTCATTAACTACATTTGAATAAACAAGGTCAAGCAAGGCATAAAATGTATTGCATCTGCACATTATTAAGCTGCAGCTGCTTTTCAGGAGCATCAATTTATTTCTACTTACAAAATATGAGGGTGGGGGAGAAAGTACATAACATTATAGACTGTGATGGTGTCGCCTACCCTAACTCCCCATCCCCACTTTCCATCGCCTGAAGAAAAGCCACCTGAGTCCCATCCCTGGCCTTCTCTGTCTAAAGGTAAGGTAATACGGAAGGCAAGAAGAAATTCTCAGGATAGGTCAATTTGGGGGCCTTGCACTGAGGTACCTGAAAGTACCACTGTTTTAAACAGTCCTTCAGAAAGGAACTTCAAGGACTGGGAGGAAGACCTGTTTCTGTTACCAAATTATCTAGCAGACTTCCTTTCAGACCCTAATCCGCAAAAAGCAACACGATTGAAGTGCTACGGCTGTATCTCAAGGCAGCCCCTGAGCTTGGCTTACCATTTTAACAGCAATTTATTCCAAAGGAATTATTCTCTAACAATATATTTGATGGAAAAATATTAAACACCATATAAACAAACACATATTTCATGTCCTAAGACCACCATTTAGGACAGAAGTATTTAGGACAAATAGTATTGTCAAGGAGGCAGTAATGTGTCTCTAGTAATTAGAACAAGAAACTGGCAACCAGGAACAGCCACATTGGGTGAGACCAATGGTCCATTGGCCCAGTATCCTGTATTCCAACAGTGGCCAATGCCAGGTGTCTCAGAGGGAATGAACAGAACAGATAATCATCAAGTGATCCATTCTCTGAGGCCCATTTCCAGCTTCTGGCAAATAGAGGCTAGGGTCACTTCAGAGCATGGTTTTGCATCTCTGCCCATCCTAGCTAACAGCCACTGATGGACCGATCCTCCATGAACTTATCTAGTTCTTTTTTGAACCCTGTTACACTCTTGGCCTTCACAACATTCTCCGGCAAGGAGTTCCACAGGTTGACTGTGCATTGTGTGAAGAAATATTTCCTTTTGTTCATTTTAAACCTGCTGCCTTACTAATTTCATATGGTGACCCCTAGTTCTTTTGTTATGAGAAGGAGTAACTACAACTTCCTTATTTATTTTCTCCACACCAGTCACGATTTTATAGACCTCTATCATATCCCCCTTTAGACATCTCTTTTCCAAGCTGAAAAGTTCCAGTCTTATTAATCTCTCCTCATATAGAAGCTGTTCCATACCCCTAATAATTTTTGTTGCCCTTTTCTGTACCTTTTCCAATTCCAATGTATCTTTTTTGAGATGAGGGGACCAGATCTGCACACGGTATTCAAGATGTGGGAATACCACGGATTTATAAAAAGGCAATATGATATTTTGTCTTATTATCTATCCCTTTCCTAATGATTCCCAACATTCTGTTAGCTTTCTTGACTGCTGCTGCACATGGAATGGCTGTTTTTTTGAGAACATCCACAATGACTCCAAGAGCTCTTTCTTGAGTGGTAACGGCTAGTTTGTATAGTTGGGATGATGTTTCTCCATGTGCATTACTTTGCATTTATCAACATTGAATTTCATCTGCCATTTTGTTGCCCAGTATCCCAGTTTTGTGAGATCCCTTTGTAACTCTTCGCTGTCTGCTTTGGACTTAACTATCTTGAGTAGTTTTGTATCATCTGCAAATTTTGCCACCTCCCTGTTTACCCCTTTTTCCTGATAATTTATGGACTGGTTTGATTCATCACTTTGGGAAAGTCATGATCTCATTTTACCCATCTCAAAAATGGGGATAATTATACACGTTTCCAAAGTGTTTTGAGACCCTCAAAAGAAAGGTAATATATTAAGGCAAAATGTTAATAATAGCATCAGCAATATCTTAAAATAAACTGTGAGAAACCTGAAATACTAACTCTAAAATGATCTAGTTTTTTAATATTTGAGAGAATTCAGCAAATAAATTTAGGAGATTTTCATGGAAACACATAAGACAGAGATAAAAACAAAACATTGCTGCACGGAGATGCTGCTAAATGTAATCTCAGTTTCTCTTTACGTTATCTGTGGCTTTTATTTGTAAAAGTCAGTGGCTGTAGTACCAATATGAAAAGTCAAGGTGAGTGTGCAGACATTCCTCAAACACATTAACAAACTTTTCCACTTTAACAAATAACAGAAATTCTAGCTATAGCATTAGCATATGATGCAGTCAAAATATTTATTCTGCAGAACCCAAATCATTATGTTATTTTCTCTCCTGACAACACAGGTGAGTGCCATCATAAAGATGACAACATGGTTTGTTTTCTTCTGGTTATTTTTGAGGTTGATTCTTCCCCCACCAAATACATTGATTATTGCGGCTTATTGGTCACTTTGATGTTGATATGGGTGTGGAATTGTCAGTGCATGAATTGCCGAGTTGTTTTGTAAAATGTGCATTTAAAATGACACTTAAGTGTATGTCTTGATGGGGCATCTTCACTGACTGAACAGCCTGCTACAGAATAGGGAGTCCGCTTTTAATTATTCAGAAATCTAGGAAAGCCTCATACTTCCCACACAAGTTTTTGTTGAATGTTTTGTACATATCAGGAAAATTAAGATATGAATCTAGGCTAGTCGAGATGTCCTATATGGTGATCTCTTTTTATGTTCAGCTCAATATTTAGGTTCTCTTTTTTAAACTAAATTACTTAAATTTTGAATTTCTTAATTCATACACATAAACATATATTTTTTGCCATCAAACAGCCAGATGTAACCCCAAGTTCTTTTGCCACTTTTGCTTCTGAGCAAGAAACAGAAGTTCTCTGAGCTGTGATAATTAGCTCTCAGCTTTCACATGTTTGTTAGTCTTTCTGCAATGACGGTGCTGCAATTTTCATTCTAATTTTGGCCCTTTTGGCAGGGGGCACATTCTTGGTCAACACCCTCAAAAGCACACTGCAATCCTGAAGAAATATTAAGCAATTCTTGTGCATTGCACCAAGGTAACTTCAGAGCACAGCAACCTTCTGCTTTACTTACAGTCAATTGTGTCCTTTATTAGGTTTTGCTTACAGGTAACAGTTAATCCGGAATAAAGAAGGATGTGAATTTAAAGTGGATTAGCTGATTAACTTCATATGTGGTTTAATATAATTTGGAGTAAAACACCCTTCATTCCAGAATATAGGCATTTACACATGAAGTTAATCAGGAATAGCTATTTTGGAATAATTTTCCATGTGGACAAGTCCTCCCATCTACATGAGTGAGAAACATTTTAAAGAAACGTCTGTAGTAGTTCAAATTAAACACCATAAACTGATGACACTATTGTGATATATTCCTGTCTCACTAAAGGGTTTTAGGCGTTTTTTAATGGTTTTTTGATATGTGGGAGCACAAGGGGTAGTTGGCTTTTGCACCTATGAATGTTTTACAGTTAGCTATAGGAGATCATGGGACTAAATAATTGAGGAGGCCAATTATCACAGCTCAGGGCCTTCTGGTTTACATCTTCTACTAACTGTATTTCTAACTGTCATTAAGCAAACACCTCATATGTTATGTGAGTGGATGTCATTCCGAATAATCGCTATCTTATAAAAACAAAGCATAAAAACAAGTAAAGGTGAAATTTTTGGAAACACCTAAGTGATTTAGGAGCACACGTCTTTCAATGAGACTTGTACACTTAAGTTACTTAGGTACTTTTATAAATCTTACCCCTGGTCTTCTGGTTTAAATTGAAAAAGTAAAAAGCCTTGAGGGGAAATCAATTTCCCCTACAAGCCTTCCCCCTATAGTACAGGTATATTAGCACTCTGCTTTCCTTAGTTTTCTAACGTTCCTTTTTAATTTCTCACTAAGAAGTCATGTCAACAATAATAAAGGAAGGATTAGTACTGAAAAATATGAAACACTCCCTAGATATAGCACACAAACTGGCCATTCCAAATGTCTCCTTGTTTGTTTTACTTGTCTGATCACAAAACGAAAGCAAGCAAGTAAGCAAGCTTTGGAATTCAGATTTAGATCGACAAGACTGAGGAACAAACTATCTTTGAGACTGACTCTATGCAAAGGTTTTACAACACTAAAGAGAGACTTGGGATCTAGCAAAGAAGTAGGGAAAAAAGCTCAAGGACATTACATCTGTTTTCTTCATTTGTTTTGATAATTGCTGTTTAGTTTTAATTATTTATCATAATACTCATAGCATGTTAGCATGCCATGTAGTATCTCAGAGTTCTTCATAATAACAGCATCTCACTACTACAGTAAATCTTTGAGAAGAAACTATTGGCTTGTGTGTGATAATTTGCAAAATGGTATTTACAGTGCAAACTATGACTATTTTTCATATTCCTTTAGTGAGACAAGACAGGCCTCAGTATTGTTAAACGAACCATCAAAACATATTTAGAAAAGTTCATTTTTCCTCACTCATAGCCTAGAACATTGAAGGCTTTTGATAATCAGATTTCTGTGCATTATCCCTGTCTTTGTCAATACATGTACTCTCATAGTACTCCTCTCTGATCTGCAGCAATCTTACATGTGAAACCAACAATGTGAGTGGTCCAAGATAAACGTTTCCTTACACACTTCCTGATGTCAGTTTGTACCTAGACTAGGATAGCGCTGACCACTATATATAGAGCATTCAGATTTTCAAGAGAGAGATTTCTGTTCATAAATCCTTCAGATTCACACAAATTTTGTTGCTTTACAAAGGTTTGTTACTTAAGAAAACAATCATTAATGGTATCTCCAAGTGAGAACTCTGTGACCACACATATCACATCACATTTTATCTTTAGAAAACATACAGTAGATTTTACACAGTTGGTACATGTGGTGCAACAGGACTTCATGTTGAAGAGTTTCACTACAACAGCCTCGTTTTTAGCTTGATTTTTTAAATTCATTTTTCCTTTATATTCTTTTAAAATATCTTATGTATAATTAGAATCCAAAATGATTACCTACAGCAGATTCTTTTCCACTAAAGAATGAAAGAAACTAAAAAGAATGAAAAAAGCCGGGATGAGGGTGCAGGTTTTGGGGTCAAAACAAAGGATCCAAAGGTGGACCCTAAGCAAAGAACTCTAGACAATGCCCATTTATATGAGTAGTCCAAGAAGTCAGTGATTACTGCCTAGAGAAACTCTGGTTGAATGAGTGCATTGTTGAGGGACCAGAAAAAGACCCCCACACTTGTAGAGATACCACCCACCCTCCAGTCCAGATTCCTCTTCCAGTGCCAGGAGGAAGTTGATAAGGTAGTGATTAGACTTTGTGGGGCCAAAGATGGGGAGTGCAGAGAGTAACAGGTGCAGGGAGAATTGCCAGGAGGGGAGCCCTGAAGAAAGAAGCATGTCTGTCTTATCCATAGAATAGTTCCACCACATGTAACAATAGTATAGTCTTCTGCCCCACCACTATCTCATGAATGTGTTTTAACCTTGACCTGGAAGAATCACTTTTACGTGTTATCATTATAGTCCATTCAGTTCTTTGTTCCTCTGTTGAGAATGACAGCAAGGGTTACTGCTAACTGGAGGACTGATTTCTGAAATGTCAACACGTGTCTAATTGCAATAAATCTGGGCTGAGTCCATCAGCTCATTTCATATAGGTCAAACAAACAGCAGGTGGCAAAACATTTCCAAACTAGGCTGGATTTGAACTAGTGACCTGGAGGTGAAAGTGTCCTAATTAGTGTTGTGCAAATATTTTGAAATGAAATTCAAGCTATATTAAACTCGTCTAGTCTTAGGTGTGTGGGTAGAAATGAAACAAGCAGAGTTTCATTCCAACTATGGCATGAATCTTTTTACCATCTCTGGATAGGCACAATTATTTTGGAGACAGAGTGGGTGATAGTGCTACTGCTTCTAATTTATAGGACACAGTATAAAACCATAGAAGACAGAGATAGATGAGAACTATCAGTGGTAGGTAATTCAGCTCATCTCCCTGTCTGTGCAGGACTGTTCCCTGCAGCATATTTAAAAATACTCTTTAGTCTGAGTTTAAAACATCTCAAGTGATGGGTTTCTACCACTTCCTCTATGAAGTTATTCTACAGCCTTATATAACCCGGTCAGGAAATTTTTCCCATCATCAGACTAAATGTCCCTTTTCTTAATTGTAATCCATTACCCCTATTGCTCCTCCATACACTACATTCACTCCTTCCCAATATATACACATTTTACACCATCTAAAATGAAATGTTACAGCACTGACTTGATTCACGCTCTGACACACAATCAATTACTTCACTCAGTCATATGCTTTTTAGCTTCAGTGGTTACTGCACTAGCCTGGAACTTGGAAGACACATATTCAGTTCCTTGCTCTGCCACAAACTCCCTGTGTGACGGTGGACAACTCACTTAACCTCTCTGTGCCTCAATTCCACAACTATAAAATGGAGAGTACAGCACTTCATTAACTCACAGGGTTATTGTGAGCCTGAATACATTAAAGATTGTGAGATGCTTAAATACTGCAGCAATGGAGGCCATACATATCTGAGATAGATATATTAGATATTCATTCAAGACTAATCTTGCATAAAGTGACAGAATTACAAAAACGTAACTTCATACATTAGAAAATTCCATTTAGTATGATTTTTCTGGAACAATGCCCTTTCCACAATATAATTCATTTGTAGAAAACAAGATATAGGAAAACATTATAAATTGTGGTACATGACCAAAAATAAAAAGTTTACTTTACCTGTATCTTCTAGAAAATACTGCACAGCCATCAATACCTTCCCTTGAGGTTGTAAGTCAAGCTGTGAGAGGAAAGATACCAATAGTGAATTATTGGGTTGATAGGATATTGCAATGATTTAGTTTAATTTATATTTCTCTGTGGACTTAGAAAGTGTCAAGTAAAATTACAGCATAAAGGCTTTGGAAACATGGATATTCCTCCATGGTATTTCACTGTAGACACGCCAACTTTATTTATTGTTTTTATCTCTTCTTTCTTGCCTCTTTCATTGCTTTGATGTACTATTGTTAACCAGACCATGCAATGCAGTAAAAATATTGTTGGGTATTTTTTGCTTTGTTTTAAGTGCCCTCTGCTGTAATCAAGACAATTGACTTTGAGTGGTTACTTTTTTATTTTCTTAATTTTGATTTAGACTAAAATCCAGTTTTAAAATAAATGGTCTTTCCAGTGCTTCGACATCTATTAAAAATCAAAACCATAAAAATATTAGCAAATCCAGTAGCCTATCCTCACACACTCAGCCAAAGGTAACCAGCCAACAAATTACTAATACCTAACTGATTCTTATCCACAAAAATGCTCTTCCCTTTCCCCAAGTCTGCAATACATGTGTTAGGCAGCATGTCTTAAAGATGAGCAAGCACAGGACATTTCATATTAAAGGGGATAGTGAGTTAAAACAATAGAAACTGAACACCAGGCTCAGAACATAAGCACTAATCTTTAACTACTGCCTTTGTAAGAAGTAGGAATGCTAAACAGTATTAAGAACACAAGTGTCATTCAGTCATCCGTTTAGAACTATGCAAGTTATTGATGGATCATCATAAAATTAGCAATTGCAATAAATGGAATTGAGGAAAAAACACAGTGAAATATCCTGCCCTAGCAAACTCTAGATAGCAGGATCATATTCTTCCCCTTATCTCATAAAGTGAGCGGGGAGTGAGTGTGTGTGTGTGTGTGTGTGTGTGATCGTGCAAGCATTTGCCATCTTTGACTATCTGAGGCAACACTAAGGCCTATCTGCTTACCATCATCTATGAAGCAATCCATCCACCTCTTCCTCAGCTTTCCTTGGGGTCTCTTTCCTATTACCTTCTCCTGCCCTGTTGTCTTCACCAGGACCCGTTTCATTCATCCTCTGCATGTTGCTGAACCAGTGAAGTTGTGCTTCCTGGATGTTGTCAGCCACATCCCGGATTTTGACTTCCACCCTAATACTTTCATTTCTAAATCTGTCTTTTCATGTAATCCTTTTATGGCATCAAGACATCTCATCTGAAATATCTGTAGGTGTTGAACCTGCCATCTCTTTATTTCCCATGCTTCTGCACCATACAGAATTGTGGGGCACTCCATTGTTATAGTCTCAGTGGCACATACCAGTCATACACAACTCCTGTTATGTTATTTCACACTCCTCCAGCCCTTCCCAATCCAGATTGTATCTCATATTCAAGCTTGCCTTCCTCCATGACCCAGCTGTCAAGGTACTGGAGCTGATCAGTCTCATTTATTCTCACTCCACTAAACTCTACATCCAATTTCCCTGTGGCCCCTCTACCGACCCACGACCAGAGTCTTAGTCATCCTCATTTACATCCCATGGCATTTAAGCTGGTCACACCACTGATTTACTATTTCCTCTAGGTCTTCTTTTTAGGAGATCCTTATTGCTATGTTGTCCGCATATAGCAGCTTCTCACCTTTTCCCAACTGAGATCCTCCTGCTAATTTAGTCCTTCAATATGATCAACAGCAGCGGACTTAGGGCCAACCCCTTGCGCAGTTTGACTTTCACTTCAAAGGGACTTGTTTTTCCAAAACATGTTCAGATTGCTGTTCTAGGTGATCTACACAGAGCATGTACCATAGTTATTAAATCCTCAGACTGCTGTGACCATCCTTCTGTCCACTTTATCGTATACTGTACGATGTATGTTGGTAATCTAACAGCTTTTCTATCCCTTGCCGAATTACAAACATGGCACCTCCTCTTTTCTTAAAGCTGAATTTTTATTTGTTCAAGGAGGGGTTCCACAGTTCTCCTAACTCTAGCTTCCAGTATCTTCACCCTATGCAACAACAGCTTTATCCCTCAAGAGCTTGCATGTTAACGGATGCTTTCCTCCTTCTGTATTGGGACCAGGATAGACTGACACCTGTCTTCAGGAATTCTCTTGTCTCGCCATAAGGTTCATCTGCTCATCCATTTTATGCGTCGCTCACCAGGCTCATCATGACTTCATTAGATCCCACTGCCTTACCACTCTTCATTTCCTGGACTGCATTTCTGACTTTCTCCTTTCATATGTCAGGGTCAGGCACCAGATTAGGATCACTAAGGAGCTGGATCATCTAGAAAATATTGCACAGCCATCAAGACCTTCTCTTGAGGTTGTAAGTCAGACTGTCAGAGGAAAGATACCAGATATAGAAGGAACTGTAATGGGAGAACGGTGCTTTTCATCCCTAGGTCACTGGTTAAAACCAGATGATGGCTGGTAATGAACAAAAGTCATTACCATGTGACGAATGTTTGCTGGTCTATGTAAAGTTAGTGGTGGACAAGGATTCACATCACAACTGCCATTAGTTGGCAGTCTCTGCAGGCAGACTGAAGATAGCGTTATGGAGAATAGGGACAAGAAGGTAGTTCAGATATGGTCCATTCAGGTCACAACTGAAACAATATAGAGGAAGTTTGCACAGCTGCTGCCTGCACTGTACCTGTTGCATGGATAATAGAGGACTTCAGTCTACAGCGCTGTATAGGCAGCACCTGCACTAAATTCACCCTTTTTTATTTTAAACTTCCAAAAAACTAAACATGCAGGTCTGAGAAACAGTAGGGAACCTAAGGTCACTCTGCAAAGTTTGAAAATGTTACATTGGAATACAAAGGTGAACAAAACCTCTGACATTGTATCCCAACAACATACGTAATGAAATTCAGCCGCTTTAAATAAAGTTGTCCTCTACAACCTGTTTGGCCAACTATCTTCTATATATCTTTAAGTTTAAAGTGCGTACTGCTACCATATTGGTGCACGTAACACTGAGTATCTGGCATCAACGGATGGACATGCTGTCTTGGATTCGCTTTCTAGATCCCTCTCCCTTACCTCATTTCCCATGTTATCATTTATTACTACTTATAATATGGTAGTGTCCAAAAGCCACAACCAAAATCAGGACCTGAAGAGTGCTCAGTGCAGTGCAAACACACATGAAGACATGGTCAGGAATTTTATTTTCCTTTTCATTGCTCTTTACTAGCCTCTGCTGTTTCTTTGGATGGTCAGTCTGGATTGGGGGAGAACCTAATGGTTAAGGCTCTCTCTCTCCTTCAGCAAGATGAGGAGACGCCTTTGAGTGCAGCAGCATCCATTTCAGAACATTAGTGGAGCAACACAATCAAGCTTCATCCTGTCGTGAAATATCCTCTGTTGCACAGTTTAGATTTTGCATGCCTGTATTGCTGGGTGCAGTTAAAATAATCGTTGCTACATTGATTGGCATCAGCTCAGAGCCAAAACCTGCTCCGTGCTACAGAAATGTACTTGTAAAACTTGCAGAAGGCCTTCCTGTACCCAACAGACACATGTAACAACCCTTTGGGCCTATATAAATAGTGTCCAGAAAGGGCTAAAAAGTGCCCATGAAGCTTCCCAAAGAGGAGTGGTTTGTTGGTTATGAATGCAGCCAGACCACCTTCCCAACCCTCTACCCTTAAGTATGTGGTGCACACCAAGAAATGATGCAAACCACTCACTCCTTTTCAGAGCAGCAACAAGAACACTCTCCATCATGCTTCTTCACAAACTGTCCTGAGTCATCCTGCCCTGAACTGGCAGGAGGGCTCTGGAATTCACTGTGCAAGCTGGCACTTGTTTGCTCCTTCTCCTTCGCTAATACACCCAGTGGCACGCTCTCTCCTTTAGTATTTGAGTTATGGGGAAAACCTAGCTGCTTTGATGCACATACTGGTATCCTAAAAGCTTTAGATGTCAAAATAATGTAAGCATTTCTAAGGAGGTCAGGTCAGCCCACTCTCATTAAGATTTTCCTCCATGCTCACCCGCTAGCCATGTTGTGAAAGGCAGAGAGCCACCACATGGATACTACACGCTACCAAATCATCATCAACCTATCAAGATGACCCCTAACAGGAACAAAACTATGTGTACTCTCCAAGGGACTGATCTTCTGAACCTGACACCATACTAACCTGTGGATATTCCTCTGCAGACTCTGCCTCCAGGAATTCTTTCACAACAAAGATAACACCACCCACAATAACCACATCCCCACCTATGGTTATAAGAAAAAAGAATCATCTGACTGCACACACCCCAATGGACAAAAGCACACACTGGATCATTACATCGATTGCTCTAGGGGGAAAAAAATTGACTGAAATCTCAACGAACATCTCATCCACCACAATCTCTCCACTGCTAAGAGGATGGTTATAACAGTCCCAGCAGATAGTGATCAAACAGCAGACAAATCGGGCACCATTGTAGTGCTTAACCAGATGGCTATGCCAATGAGGCCAACAGACACTCTCTGAACCCAGATACTATAAAGAACTCAAAGACCACCCCACACTACAATTCACACAAGAATTTAAAGACACCAGCAAATTCTTCCCGAAACATCTCTAAGAAAAACCCTACTATCTCATCCCCACAATCCACCTAAGGGACATTCTACTTGCTTCCCAAGATACACAAACAAGGAAAACCAGGCAGACCCATATCTCACCACAGCACTCTTACTGAAGGAATATCAGGACACATAAAACCATCCACAAACCACTCACTACACAAAGGGCCAGCTTCCTCCAAGACACTACCAATTTCCTCCAGAAACTCCACAGCATTATCGACCTCACGCAGAACACCATCCTTGCCACCATAAATGTCATCTCCCTATACACCAACATCCCTCACTGTGGCGGTATCACTGCCTACCTCAAATACCTACAAGGTAACAATACTTGGAAATCCACCCTTAAGAAACACATCACCAAACTCATCAATTTCACCCTCACCGACAAGAACGTCACACTTCCCAAACACTTTGTCCAAATCACAGGAATGGGCATAAGTATTAGGATGGCTCGTCAATATGCCAACCTCTTCAATGGCCACCTTGAGGAAGAATTTCTGGAAAAACACACCACGAAACCAAAGATAAACCTGAGATACATCAATGATATCTTCATCCTCTGGACAGATGACCTAAGCTTCCTCAGATTTCAACCACAACTTCAATAACCACCATCCATCCATCCAACTCACTCTAGAACACTCCCACACGAGTATTGACTTCCTGGACACCAAGATCAGCTTCAAAAATGGAACGCTACAAATGACTATATACAAGAAACCCCTGGATTACCACATTTTCCTCCACAGATCCAGCAACCACCCCAGACACACCAAGAAATCTGTCATCTACACCAGGCACTCTGACACCACAGATTTTGCTCCAAAGAGGAAGTCTGGGATACACAAAATGTACTTAAAATTTCCTTCACTAAACAAGGAAACTCCACCAGAGAAGTAGAAAGCATCATGGAATGGCCCATCCAAATACCCTGAGAGAACCTGCTTCAATACAAAAAATTAACTGACTGCACACCCCTATTTGTCACCTATGATCCCACACTGAAACCCATAGGGAGTACCATCAAACAATTACTTGGCCACATCACCACCACCCTTCTGGACTCACACAACCCTCCAACCTCACCAATGTTGTCATTACAAGCAAGGTCCCCACAGACCAGGACACACCAACTCAAAGCGATACCAGAGCCTGCCAGAACCACAGGTGCAAAACCTGCAGACATCTCTCCACTTCTACGATGATTCCATACCCCCACAGCACACCTTTCAAGATCCAGGGGTCCTACACATACCTATCACAACATGTGGTGTACCTCATCCAGTATATCAAATGCCCCAACACCATCTATGTGGATGAAACTGGACAAATCACTATGCTCTTGAATGAACTCACACAGAAAAATGATAAAAGTCAGAAACACCCTATTATCTGTGGGCAAACACTTTTCACAAAGCAACACTTCATATCTGACTTCTCGGTGCATACCACCTTCAAAAGACAAGCGTGGGAACTTAAATTCAGAACTCGGTTAGACACAAGATACCATGGATTTCACAGACACTAGTTTAATGGCTCTTGACAACAATTTGCAACAAACCTTACTTCCTGCTAACCTTTAACTGCCCATTTAATTTTAAGTGGACTCCTACAGTATGTATGCATGCTTTATGCTTAACAATCTGTCCTAACTTGTATTTAGCTTAGACAATCTGGTTACCTTCCTCAGACCTGAAGAAGAGCTCTGTGAAGCGTAAAAGCTTGTCCCTTCCACCACCAGAAGATGGGCCAATAAAAGATATTAGCTCACCTAACTGGTCTCTCTCACTGGCAGAGATTGACACTGACTCAGAATTGTATTTAGGAAATTTGTAAAATGTCATTAAGGAACTACAAAAGTTTTGATGAATTTTATATTGCCTAACAAAGCCATTTTAAACACAAGGTTTCCCTACTTTGTTATTTTTCTATGCTTGAGTCAAGGCTTTATAGGAGAATTCATTTAATAAAATATAACATACATGCAGACTACTGGACTGCTGAGAAAGCATCCAACCTTTCGAGGTAAATCAGACCCATGTTCTGTAAAACAGACCTGCTCTTCAATCAAGGGCAAGATGAGACAGTGACACCCAACAGATTTTTTTAATCTATTTATTTAATGAGGAAGTTTTAATAGATTTACAAATAATTTGCCATATAAATAGCAGAGACAAAATGATAATCATGACAACAGTGAGTTTTTGTTTAGAGATAAGACATCAAAACCACATTTGTAAACAGAACTGTTCACATATGTCACACACAGGACAGGAGAGCAAGAAAGGGTTATAGAATAGCAGAGGGTCAGGAAGAAAGGAAACAACTTGTTCCAGCACAAGGAAAAATTATTTTTGAAAAGCAAAATACAAAATGAAAGAGACTTAGAATTAGCTTCACTTTTTATCATATGCAGGTTTACCCATATCATTTACAATTCTAAAATAATTGTCTTATATAGATGAACTGCCATGCATGTTAAAAGGAAGCAAACACATATTTTAAAAGCTAAATGGCATGTCTGTTCAGCTTGAGTGAAATCAAATAAGACAAGAACACAGTTCAGTGATTTTAAACAGATTCATTTCACACTTACCCAGAATTCTGCTTTGCCGTTACCCTTCTTGCATCTCTCTGCCAAGACTGATACTCCGACAGTCACCTCAGACAAGGGCTCTTCTGCTGCCTTCATGAGAACAATTTGAATGACACGTCCTTCATAGATGTGGGCATCAAAGGAAGATTTCCATTCTGGGTACATGGTAGGTTTCTTCTGAATCAAAGTTTTTCCCCTTTCTGAAAATAGCACAAAAAATGGGTAAGTAGAAAGTGATGGCTCTAAATATGACAATATCTGATTTGACTTTAAATGGAAAAATGACAACGTTGACATGGCCCTCGCTAAGAAATCATAAGCAGGAGAGAACATCAGAAAGCATGGAGTTGTGGTTGCCACCCAGTTAAGCCTCAAAATATTCAAACATTGGTAAACTCTCTGATCCTCGAGAGTTGTTTTCATCCACACATCAATTATAGGACAGGTACCAGCAATGAAAGTTCAACAACTCAGACCTAGAGGGACCAGCTATCATACAGTGGTCAGAGGGTAATCCATGAACATTCAGTTCAGTCATTAGGCTGCTTGCTGAAAATGCCCAGAGGGCCTTAGTATATTGTGTGATAGGGATTAGATCACCAGCTTCTCACATCAGGCATCCATCGCTAGATGATAAATTAAGATATGTTTAATGCTGGCCTAGTTTGAATTCAGACTGGTGACCTGAAGCTGAAAAGCTCTGTATCTTATTAACCAGTCTCCTAACCTAGTCTAACGTTCTTCTTGCCATTCTATTCATAAGCTGCCCTGGGAAAATCACCCTTAACAGTTCTTTGGGCTGGTCTAGTCATGATTTCTACAGCTTTCAAGTATTGAAAGACCTCCCTCCTGCTGTACAGTACATGCATGGGCTTCAATTATTATTCTTATTATTTGTATTATCCTGTTGTCCAGGAGCCTTAGGAACCAACTGGGACTCTCCCAGGCTAGGTGCTGTACAAATCAAGAACAAGAGCACAGCCACAAGAGCACAGCCCCCACCCAAAGGAGTTAGGCCATGACCTTCCTCCCATCCAAGTCGCTGGTAGAATTCCTGTTTACTCCAATGAGGGAAAGATTGGGCCCTTATTATCTAAACACCTTTCTGAAGCATGAATTCCATGTTAAGTTTATGTTAATTCACTAACAGTTTGTTTGATGCACTCTGCTCATTGTGACGAGCTGTCCAAACAGCAGGAAGGAATAACACCTTAGTATTTCTTTATTAGGGAATGCCTGCCAAGAACAGCATGACAAATTACAGCTCTGACAAGTAAGCTTAAGTCTGCTTGCCAAAAGGCATTCTCAAAATGTTCACAAACAGCCACCTGAGTATCTCCTGCATTTTATTATGGCCTTCTGTTTCTTCTCCTTTACTTGTATTCAAAAGCTTTTACCTGGAATTCAAAGAGTCTTGTAGACAGCTCATCATAGCAAATGTTTCAATTAATCAAAAGTTGCTTCCAGAACTCAGCACTCTCTATAGCTACTCTGAAACTTTTTAGATAAATAGATAGGGAGAATAACTATAGACAGAAATTTGATGATAATCCTAACGGATCTCATATCCATAAATTTTTCTCCTTCTTCTAAACCCTTACCCACATCACTAAGATTGGAATAGCTAACTGGAGATGTACATGCTTGTACTTAATTAGTTGTAGGGATGTCTGCTGAACCACAAGACACTCCCTATAGCCTATGGGATGAGTATACTATCCCCCCATAACTTTAAGTGGAAGCTGCACTGGACAATAAAAAGCTACCCACTAACTCCAGGTCTTCTGCATGGCACAGCCACTAGACTGGCCTAGTCATTCGATTGTTAAAAACAGAACCCTTTCATCAAAAGGACGACAGTACTATAGACTGTTGCTCCTGGAACATTGGGAAGACTATGTTAATGGAGAGATCTTCAATATACAGAGAAATATATGCCCCCATCCCTGTCTTTAATATGACCATCCCAGGTCTGTTATATGGATCTTGTAAGTCCCATTTAAAAGTGCTCTGACCAGGCAGAAGTTACAGCATTGTGTATTGGGGAAACCATTCCACAGAACAAAAAAAAGGGTTCCCAGGCTTCTTAAAACCTTTTAACTAAACAAAAGTCTAGTAAGACACACTAGCAGAGATCCATTTCCTGTGGAAATCAGCATGTTAATTTAAACAAGTTTCCACTTAGAAATAGGTATTTTAACACATGTAGCTATTATTTAAAAATGTTCAGGACTGAAGGAGCAACCAGAGTTGATGGGAAAGATTCCACTCAGCCATGCTGGTTTGGTTATTTTTTTTAAATAAAATAAATCATACTAGTCAGGACCTGTCATTAATCAATTTAATACATCAATGTCACTGAAGAACAGCATGAGAGAAGAATGGTGAAAGGTTTTGACACTACCCTTTCAGTCTTTTCCTATTTTGTCTATTTACAAGATTGTCTGTAAATTACTTGTTAATGTTGGGTAATCTGCTTAATCCCAAACCTCATGCAAATTTACTTTTCCTAAGGTTTCTATCTTTGTCCCATGGGATGATCTTTTCCCTAACTCAAGATGCAGATGTTAAAAAACCCATGGAAACTGGAAATGAGGGCTGTGTCAGAATAGCTTCTTTCTCCCACTGCAAAAGTCCCATCCACCACCACTTTGAAAGGGGAGAGAAGCCGGAGGGGAAAGGAAAGCTGAGACAAAACCTGCTTTCTCTCACTTTCCTCAGTAGTACAAAGGTCCACTTAAGTAGCAGGGAGAGAACCTAGGATAGGTCTACCTGTAAACAGGAGAGCGCAAACAGCCAAAGCAAAGATGGCTACTTTGGCCACTTCTTCTCCTTCACCCACTCTTTCTGGCAGCTGTGGCATTTGGGGGAGTTTCTTGCCAGTGGCCTTCCCAGAAACCAGGGAGACATTAGAGGTAGACGGGGGAGGGTTGGTTTTCACATTTGCCCATTTCTGGGATGGCAGGTCTGCATTCCTGCTCCTTCTCTATGTACTGAATATCTTTGGCAGGAGGGGGACTGTGATGGGGTGTACCAGGCTCTTTGAGGACCTCTGCTGGAGGCCTCTAAGTCCTACTAGACACCACCCAGAAAAGGAGCATTGAAAGCAGGTCCTCCAGGCCTACCTAGAAATGCTGCAGAGAAGCAGCCAATCAAAGTCCAGCAGGCTCAGATAAAAGGAGCTGCCAGGCCTGAGCAAATCAGTTGCTGGCTGGAACCAGAGGAGCAAGAAAGCTGCCCCTTAATGGAGATCAAGGGAGAACCAGAAGACAGGTTCTGGTGACACTGGCATTCCATGAGGAAGAACTTCAGCCCTGAGGTAAGGGTGAAGAGGAAGGGGCTACACAGGAAGTGGCGCAGGGCACAACAGCAGTGGAGTTAAAGGAAGCAGCACGTGGCTGTTATTTGTAGGGTCTAGGGTGACCAGATGTCCTGATTTTATAGGAACAGTCCCAATATTTGGGGCTTTTTCTTATATAGGCGCCTATTACCCCCACCCCATCCCGATATTTCACATTTGCTATCTGGTCACCCTAGTAGGGTGGGACCCGGAGCAGTGGGTGGGCACGGATCCCCCCACCGACCACTGGAAAAGTGGCTTAAGCCCTGAAAAGGGGATAAGGCTTGTTTAGAGACCCAAGTGAAGGGCAGGACTTAAAGAGTCTCCAGGGAGAAAGCCCTGGGGGCACTGCTGTATTCCAGGGCAGAAAGGGACTTAAAGCTAGTCCAGAAGGGGCTGGGGACTGAGCCCAGAGACAGAGCTAAAGACATTAACAAGGGCACAGGGACAGGCCCTTTTGGACCTTTTACCCCAGATGGGGTTTATGCATTCATGCATATGGACTGTGTGTCACTTGGCCAGAGGGCTGAGCCACTGAAGACTGGCCTGACAAGAACAAAATCTGACAGGGGGCATCATAAAGAGTGTGTATGTGTGCATGTGTGTGTGTATGCAAGCTCGCCCCCACCTGACAGGAGACGCTTATGAGAGGTCAGTGTCCTTTATCTCAGGGACTCCCTGGTGAGCCTCTCTTTCTCCAACCCCACTGAAAGAGGATTTTTTAGGGTGAGGTTGCCAGGTCTTGTTCCGAGTCACCTTACTGCCTGTGATCCTAAGAATAGCTCAATGCTTACTGCCAAAAGGGTTCATTGTTCTGTAACAGTAATTCCTAACAGACCTGACAAACTCACTACACCCACCACACTACTTTCATAGTATTTATCCAAAGATGGTCAAATGGGGTCTCTAATAAAAGCTTATGTCATACTGATCCTCATAATCATTGTGAGATGCATGTAGGGTGGATATTTACAGAGTTTGTGTATATGTATACATATATACACACTGGAAAATACGTTTTGAAGACTGAATCAAAGCAGGGTTGACAAGCAGGTTTTGACCAGACAAAGGATGTATAAGTCTTCCTGGGTTCACATGTAGAAGAAGCATTGTAAGTCGACACAATGGAAGCCCATTTGAATAGGGAATAAAGCAGAATGGTCATCCTGACTCTCAGGACAAAACAATGAACTTTGGGAACATAAGGGGAATGCAAAAAGGACACCTTTTTCTCCTTCACTGAAGAAGCAAAACAGACTGTGCTTTTTGCATTCATGAAAGAGAGATCCCAGCCATGTTGGCTGGAAACACAGAGATTACTTTAGCTGAGACGCTACTGTCAACAAGGGTTTTAGCTTGCTGAAGTTAAGTTTAGACTCTACAAAGTGTGTTCTACTTTTTGTTTTATTTCTGTTTTCATCGTTAACCTCACCCACTAAATCTTACCCTTACCTAATAAACTTATGATTGTTTTCACTATAAATATACTCTGCGCTATGATGTTACAGTTGAATCAAACAAGCTTGTGTGTGCACAGTTCCTTGGGGACAGCAATCCCTATGAGTGTCTAGTGGGCTAAGGGCTAAAGATGTAGGGGAAGATGTCTCAAGGGGGCTTGGAGATTGGCATATATCTAGGCACAACAATCACTGGCAGAGCTAATAGACTGTTTGGGTAGTTAACAGACTGATGGTGTCAGGGCCCTGACATCCAGTTAAGCACAAGCAAGTCTCTCTCTTGTTGAGGCAGGGGGGTAACAAGGTGACTCTCAATCCTCAGTACCCTGAAAAAGCACCATACTGCCCCACCCTGGTGTGTTGTTACTTTACCCTAAAGCAGAATAGCTGAGTAAGACCACATGCTGTGCAGTATCAATCACTATATCTAAAAAAAAATATCGCAGGCTTACAGAGAGTTCAGAGAAGAGCAATGAGACTGATCAAAGTCCTGGAAAAAAACCTCACATGAAGAGAGATCGAAAAGATTGGGATTGTTTATCTTAGAAAGGAGACAAGTAAGAGATATGGTAAAAGTACGTAAAATAAGGAAGTGTGTAGGGAAGGTAGATCGGGAGTGCCTGTTTCGGAACAGGAACAAGGTGACATTCAAGGAACTGGAATGTTTAAGATGTTCAAAACTGAGAGAAGGAAAGACTTTCACACAGCATGTGGAATTTACTGCCACCAGAAATCACTGAGGCCAAGAATTTAGCAAGACTGAAAAAGGGATTGGTTATTTATATGAATACCAAGAATATTCAGCGTTATAGTTAATGCTAACAATTTTTGGGAGGGATGTGTCAGGCTTTAAGACATCTCTAACTGCTATAGATTGGGGAGAAGATTATCCCAAATCTGCCAACTGTGGCATTTCTTGCTATTTCTCTGAAGCATTTGGTGCTGCCAACAGTCAGAGATAGAATAATGGCTCGAGTCTGATCCACTATGGCAATTCCTATCATTGTACTGCCCATGCGATGCAGCTATCACGAGAGAGCACTAGATAAATATCATAGGAAGAAATGGGCCTAAATTCTTGTTATAGGAAGACAGTTTCTAGAGGCCTCTAAATCCTTCAAAAATGTTAATTTTTTGTTTAGTACAGCCATACTGGCCTATCGAATATCTGATCCCCATTTAATTTTGAAAGGAAGGTCAAAGAACCAGCCGTCCCCCCCGCCAATCATTACTATTATTTGTGTTGCATTAACACCCATGGATAGTATATGTGCATGTGCTCATAGGAACATGTGCACATGGAATACAAGTAGTTCCAAACAAATGAATTCCTATCAAGAAACCCTGGTGATATAATAATAAACCAAAATCTCTCACTAACATATATTTCATTTAACTCACTAAAGCTCATTTATTGTCCTACATCTGAGAAAGTGTTCTCATCCCCAATGCAATTTAGTGTGCTTTCCCAGGACACTACAGTTCTCCTTGAACTTTCAGGTAAGCACATTTTACTACTTTACTACACATAGAGTGGATTTGCAAACATTACCTCATTTGCTAGTCCCCACAACACCCCATGTAAATGGGACAACTAGACAGGTTTGCCACATTTCTTTTTTGTAGAGAAACAGGAAATTAAGAAGCAAGGATTTGATCCTTCAAAGTGCTGAGCAATCCGGGTCACATACAACAAAGCACTAAAGCATGGGCTTTACTGAAGCCAATGGAATTTCCCACATTTCTTTAAGTGAAGTCTACACTCCTAAGTACTTTGCACGATCAGGACAAGAGTACTCAGCAGCTTGCAGGACTGAATCTTGAGTCCTGCGGCCCTGCCAGGGTACCTGTACGGAGTGTGTAATATCTAATAAGCACATTCCAGTTCACAAATGTATCAGTCATGACTGTACCTGTTGTCAAGGCTTCTTTCATCTTTATAGCGCAGAAGGGCTGCAGCTGCTCCCCTTCATCCTGCACAGGTCCCAGTTCAAATGAGTTGAAAGAGATTCGTAAGAAGGGAGCCATTGCTCACAACAGTGGCACAAACCTAGGAGGAGAAAAGAAAACATAAATCCTAAAATAAAAAACTGGGCTGAGGCAAATAAGAAAACCAAAATCTAACACAAAGTTCCTCCATCAGAGTGACCCCAAATCCAGTCTCTAAATTTGCCCTTACAACTTTTGCTAATGCATCTATTTGTGTATGCAAAACTTGCATGGTAAAATTTTTGGAGCAGTTTTTGAGAACATGACCTCAAAACTAAAGTAGAATGTAATGAAGCCAAATTATTATATATGGCTAAGAGGATATTTTAGCCATTGAGACAAGTTTGAAGAGACCCCCGCCCCAATATATCCAATTCATAGTCACAGCCTCTCCACACTCTCTTTTATATACATAAAGCTGTGCAGCATATTGTCAGTTAATTAATTAACTGAAAGCTTCTATTGGTATGGAGCTTAACATCAAAGCTACGGAAACACTTAACAAGTCCATGAGCTACAAAACAGAACTGTAACCCAAGTATAATGATCTTACAATCAGCATGAAACTTGTTGAACTTCCACTGCCTTGAATGCATTTATCTATTAAGACTAGTAACGTTCTATTAAGACTAGTAACGTTTCGGAAGCACTTGTGTGATCTGACAAAGTGGATGTGGACAACCATCATGTGGCAAGTTGGCCCACTTACCATAATCCGAGATGTTAATTTCTTAAAAAGTGTTTTCTACCATTTGGAAGATTCTCTTAAAAGTTTGCCTGCTCCACCTACCCCTTTAATGATATCCGCAAACATCCAAGGACTGAAGATGACAAACCTTGTCTTAAATAATTGTTTCATTAATCATGGGAGTACAGAATGTCATCTCTTCTAGTTACTATGCAGTCCTGCGAAGATACAGCTAAAACTCTGTGCCAAAACTCTGTGCAACTTCAAGAGGTAAGTAATCTAAGGAGAAAGGGACTTCACTTCTGTTCTTTAACACACTACCTCTGTTTTTAGAAACATCTGAAGAACTACTGAATCTACAGTAGGATTTCCTACATTGTTTTGGAAAGATCTGTCTTGACTTCTCAGGGTAATTTTTTTCCCTAAATAGTGTTAAGTAATCACTGCATTTTCAACATTAAAAAGATGCTGTTTGAATAAGTGGCCCATACATCACTAGTCCATGTTTACTTTCTCACTTTGCTACATGCTTTGTACAGAAATATTTCCTTCACACTCTTGCTTTCATCTTCTCCAGAAACATTAATTCATTCATTAGTACTCCAAGACTTTTTCCCCTATTCAGCTTTGCATAAGGTACCTTTAAATATAGACTTCAGACTATCTATACACCTTTCTATTATTTCCTTTGGCTCAAAGCTAGTTCTGGGGAGTCTAGAACATTACAACTATTTCAGTAGACATTTAGCCATCAGCTCAAGCTCAACATGGCTAAAACAGAGGTCTTAATCTATCCCTTTTCTCAATCACTGTAGATACCATCGCCATTTACCTGTCACTCAGGTCCCTAGTCTGGGTGTCATCTTTGACTTGGACCGCGTCTAGGCCCTCACATCTAGGCTATGTCTAAATCTTGCAGATTCTTTCTTCATAACCTCTCTAAGTTACAGCCTTTCCTATCCATCTACTCAGCTAAAACTCTTGTTCAGGCTCTCAGTATCTCATGTCTCAATTATTGCTACATCCTTTTCTCTGTCTGCCGAGGTCACAACTAAACCTTGAGTACTAAATGTTTATCATTCAACGAGAGACTGAATCCTTTCAGTCCATCATTACTGATAAAATCAGATGCGACCATTAATTGTTTTGAAATAATGGAGAGACTGAGAACCTAAAAGCGTAAATGCTCCTCTGATGAAGGAAGAATAGAAAAATACATTTTAGATTAATTTATGATACTGAGGTCAGAAAATACATACCACAATGGAATGCCAAGCTATTAAGGGAGGTGTCTGTCCAAGTAATCATAGAAAAGTTTTGTTTGCTTACCCAGTTTTATTGTTAAATGGGATTTCTTTTTTAAAGGGACATTGGTGGACATGAAGGCTGCCATGACTACAAAAGCCATTTATTGGTCTGGACTGAAGGGCCATTACTTTCTGATCTCACCTACAGTATTCTAAATCAGGAATAACTCTGTTATAGCCAATGGTATAAAGCTGCTGTGAACAAGATCAGACTCGTGCTCTTCATATTTGAAATCTAGAACTCACCAATGCATTAGTGAGCATTTTAGCTTCCTATTTAAGACAGGATTCTTCAGTATGCCGTATTTTAGGTCAGGAGACCGGTGTTCTATTCCTGACTCTGCTGCTGACCCATTGGGTGATCTTGTGTGAGTTACTACCCTTCTCCATGCCTCAGTTTCCCCCTCAATAAAATGGGAATAATGATACTGCCCTCTTTTATAAAGCACTTTGAGATCTACTGATGAAAAGTGCTACATAAGAGTTAAGTGTTCAGGGTCGTGAATTTCAGAGAGTAGATGCTCAAGCACTTCTGAAAAAGTCAGATCCCTTTAAGATTTATTTTTTCAAAAATAAATTAAAACACGGAGACACCCAAACTTAAGTCACTTTTGAAAATTTATTCTAGGGTTTTGCAAAGCTTGGAAAATAAATCTAACTTGAGCTATCATTTTCTCATAGGTCATAGTAACTGAACAGATATCTAGTGATATATTCATTTCATTCCATCATTATATATTGCATGGTTTCAAGTCCATCTTAAATGTCAAAGTGGTTTATTTTTTTAGGTCAGGCAACAACCCAATTTAAAAAAAAATTAAAAATGAAGCAACACAGAGTTTACCAGATCAGATACAGCTGGTGCTTCGAGTCTCATATCCTGCCCTAAGCAGTCGCCACCAACTGATGCTGCAGATAAAAAAAAGTGAGAAAAAAAAGCCATAATGCACTTAGCCAGTTTTGTGTGTGTGTTTGTGAGAGAGAGAGAGATGGGAGGAAATTCTTCATGAATTCTGCAATTATCAGCTGATTATCTGTGCCTTAGCAAGCCTAATAAAGTCATCACTCGTCAAATTATCCAGGTCCTTTCAAAATTCAGCTCTAGCAGGAGAGTTTGATCTCCTGGAAGAGTGAATCCCACAGGCCTGCTCCAAGCTCTGAAGAATTATTCCCTATTATTGGCTGTAAATTTACCCAACATTAATTTCAGCAAGTGACCCCTTGTTCAAGTGTGTCAGCGTAACAGAGAACTGATGAGATTTTACTATACATACACTGTTCTCTTAATTACCTTAACTCCTTTCCCTCTCTTCTCCTTTCAGTGCTAATTAATTCTATGTTTTAGATTCTCCTATGTACTTCCATCTTTGTTGACCTTCTTTGGACCTTCACAATTTTATTAACATAATAAAAGACATGCTAAAGAGAGAGGCACAGTTTTCAATCGCAAGTCATGTGTCAATTAGACCTGATCAAACTAAGTTTTCCAAGTGTGGTAGTGTTTTGCCAATAGTTAGATTCACTACCAATTATGCTGCAAGCTATTGAGGGCAGGCACTTTGTTTTCATACTTGTAGTCATACGTAGTTGTGATTGGCTGATGGTTAGTGAAATATAAATGCTATTAAATAATACGTTTCCCTGGAAGCCAGGTGAGGTTCGCTAGCTTGATATTCGCAGGATTCCTCTTGGTTCTGGTTCCCACCATCTCTCCAAACAGGCACTAAGTTCCATAGGGAGAGTTGCTATTTTCAAAGCTGCATTGCATATGTGTGAGAATCTCTTTACCTCCTTGTCACATTTCATTTTCCTAAGAAACAAAAAGGCCTGATGATTTATTACACTTGAATTTCTCAAATTGCTCTATGCTCAATATTCTTACCGACTTACATGTGTATCAAGGCCACACAAGGCTCTCCAATAAGTGGTGCATGTGGGAAAGATATTATCCCATCATTGTCAGTCAAGAATGAGGCAAAATATTTCAATTAACTTTTCTACTATTTTGTTATACTCCTTCTGATAGTCTAAAAGGCCTACGGTATCTCTAGGCTTCTTGGTTCTGATATACCAATCTGTGAAAAATATTTAATTGTTTCCCCTACTCCAACCTAAATCAGGGTTGCCAGCTCTCACAATGTTATTGAGAGTCTCATAGTATTTGGTGTTTTCTTAAATCTCCAGCTCCTGGACTCAAGAGACTGAATGAGAGTCTAAGACTTTGGCTTTTAAAATAAGATTCTAGTCCTCAAGGTCATAGAAAAACAGCTTGAAAATGCAAAGCATGTGCTCACTAAAGGCTGAGAAACCAGAGGGAAAATAAAAAGATCCCAAAATGAATTTTAAAAAACTCAATTTAAGTCACTCATGATTTTTGGCCCGACTCACCACTTTCAGGGGTTAGAATTGGCAATTTATCCTTTTATCTTGAAATTGTACCAAACTTGGCATTTTGTGTTCCATTTCATTTGTATTTTTCAAAAAGTTTTTCAATATTTTAAACTACATTTTTAAGCTCTAAGCAGCCTGTATATGTCTCTTTTTAACCAGAGAAACGTATAACATGATCCAATGGCTTGAAGTTGAAGCTAGACAAATTCAGATTGGAAATAAGAGGTAAATTTTTAATGGTGAGAGTAATTAACCATTGGAAGAATTTACCAAAGGTCATGGTGGTTTCTCCATCACTGGCAATTTTACAATCAAGAACGGATGTTTTTCTAAAAAGATCTGCTTCAGGAATTAGTTTGAGGATATTCTGTGGCCTGTGTCATACACAAAGTCAGACTAGATGATCACAATGGTCCCTTTTGGCCTTGGAATCTATGAAGCAATCAGATTTTGTTCTCCTTCTCTATTCCTCTTATAAGTACACAAAGCCAGCTGTACCTCTGACACACTGGGTGAAATATTGTCTCCTTTGAAGTCAGTGGGAGTTTTAACATTGACTTCTATGGTGTCAGAATTGCAGCCTTTGTTTGTAAACAGCATCCAAGCTGATACTATGTCTTTAGAGTACTGTTACTGATTTTTTTCTCATAGCTATACTGCTTTAAGCCACCCTTCAGCATGCACAAGATGACCATATTGCCTCAGTTCACACCACAAGAGGAAGAGCTGGAAAAGTAATATTTTTCTTAATAATTCCTAAATTTTGCAGAAACAGTGAAACCCATAATCCATGTTTTCCACAGCATGCAGTTCCAGGGGTCCCAAAACCACACTCTTCCTCATAGCCACCAAAACAAGATACAACATACTGCCGTTGATCTGAAACCCTATCATCCAAACCTCCATGTTATCTGAATTTTTTCTTTGTCCCTGCCCCCAAAACAACTGCCTGCGTGCAACGCCCCAGTTAGCCTGCAATGCCCCAGTTAGTCACCCGGCCCAGCTGCCAGCATGCACACCTCCCCCCTGTCCCATCCAGGCTTCTCCGCTGTGGACTTACTATTCCACTGGTTGGTGTTGCATCAACCAGGGCTACAGCACCGAGTTGCCCAGATCCCTCTTCAGCATGGCCTCCATGCTGCTTCCCCCAGAAGCCTACAGGAGCCAGTGCTGGGGTAGGGGCGCACTGAGCCGAGTAGCCACAGAAGGGGCCCAGGGGCTAGGGAGTCTGCTGCCTTGTTGTTACTCCATAGTGACAACAGCAAAGTCTCTGCCTGTGATACCCAGACTGAGGCTCACGAGCCACAAGTGGCTTTTTAATGTGTTTCCTGCAGCTCTTTGCTGCACATGATATTAAAACACTGTATGATTTAATTATTAACTAATCTAAGTTATTAACCCATCAGGATGCTTTTTACTATGTTATTAACCAATTGTAGTTGATAAAAATAATCAATAATGGTTCGTCATTTGGCTGTGGGAATAATTATATATATATATTATAATATTGTAATATACAATATTATTCTCACAGCCAAATGACTGACCAAGTATAATTATTTTATCAACTACAATTGGTTAGTAACATCGTAATAATATATAAAAACTAAATATTTCCCGTCATACTGTTTAAATATGAATATATGGTACTATGATAAATGAAACTATGAATTCACACAACTGTAGCTCTTTTGCTTAATGTGGATCACTAATTTGGCTCCTGAACTATTGAGGTCTGAGTTTCAGTGGTCTATACCCTGTACAGCTGTTTATGACAGCAAAGGAAAATGCTGGAAGGATTGGAGCAAGAGGCTGCCCTCTCCTTTACCTGAACTCCCAATTATCCTAATGAAGTCCATGTCCCCCATGTACTCTGATAAATTGGAGTATCCTGTATTCTAAAATGCAGTCACTTAGGGAATTAATGATGTTCCTCCAATTCCTAGATGTATGGTTCTGTTATTTGATAATGGAGAAGTTAATATCGCCAATTACAGTATTATTTTACCAAAAGACATTTCAACTTCCTTATTTGAAATCTTGGTCTCTATTCTAATCAGGCGGCCTCCAGGATACCTCTTTGAATTATGATAGTATTTCAGTTAAGTGCCATTTGTAACCAAATAAACTTCACTCACTGATCATGTCCACAATGGAATAATACCCTGATTACACAATAGATGTCTTTCATAATTAATGCCATCCCTCCAACTTTGCAAACTATCCTGTTTAAATCTAAGAATCCTTTATCTCACTGAGCCTACATCATCCTAATACATTCCTAAAATGAGAATTTTAATGATGCATTTGAGAAGCCAATTGTTACCTCTCTCTTGGTTTTGGTCTGAACCTCTGGATTTAACAAAGTCAATTACATTTTTTATTTCTAACAAGAAGGCTATGTTTATTATTAGCCTCATTCAACTGAAAACTTTTGTCTGTACCTTATTTGACATTTTAGTCTGAAATATAATAGTCTAAAAATATGAAATGGTCAATAGATGTATGACCTTTCCTTCACTATCTCTAGAAAGATCCATCACATCTCCTGAATCACTAATTTGCACAGGCAAAACATTTACTTTTGGAGGGACAGGTTTGCAAGGTAGCACAGAAGACTAGAGATTTCACCAGAGGAGAAAAAAAATCACTTTTTATATTTTGTTTGGAAAACAAAGTTAAAAAGTTGAAAAGAGCATTGCTAATATGAGAGAAAGTGTGCTTACTTATGTTTTTATATCACAGAATTAGTGATTTAAGCCTACGGGTGTGGAGCTGGGAAAGCCTGAACCCAGGGACAAGTGCTCTCAGACTACAAGAGCCTAAGGGCCTATGTTCTGATTATGCAAGCCATCAATCTGATATTTCACTGTTCTCTCCATTTTTAAAAGCACTTTAGCTCATTTTACAGCAGATTTCAGTTCATGATTTTCAGTAATGAGAGCCATGAAATTAGATCCCATACCCACACCAACTTCAGTAGTACATCAATTACTGTTTTGTCAGGCATCAAATTACTTACACAATGGTAAAATTAAGCAGCTATTTGGTAGCAAGAGAGAGTAGCTGCAATTAGCAACAGAAACTGAAAAGTAATGAAGAGAAGAAGGGTTCTGATACAGAAAGGAGAAGAGCTCATATAAATAGTGGGAGTAGGTAAAGAGATGATGGAACAGGAATTAAAAACGGGATCAACCAGCTTTACTGTAAGTGGTTTAAAAACAACCACCCCTGTTTCTACAACAATCAAGAGGTTTGTGTTCCAATGCTCAATATATTAAGTTAATGTTGTTGCACGGATAACCTGACTCTGCATTTGCCAGGGTATCATCATGGTATTAACTCGACAGAACCCACAACTTCCTACTGACATTTTATAACCAAATTCAATGTTTACAAAATTCTTGGCTATATTATGAACAGCAATCTTTGCTTTTTGTTATTTTAATATCAGTGTTTTGATATTTAGGCAACAGCCTTCCAAACAGCAAAGAAGGCTTCAAGAATGTGTAATGACTCTTCATTAATTTTCTTAGTTCACTGTACTTTGCCGGCCATGTCCTAGATTAACTGTTTTTGCCAGCAGGTAGAACAGGATTGGCCTGGACTTTACGCCAACTTTTTACATAATTTATGACATCTTTCTTTGCCCTTCCCCACCCTTCCAGTTAGCTGCCCTCTCTTTACAGGTGGAACATAGTTTTGCTGTTCTTTCTGGGAGAAGAGTATGGAGAACTATTCAAAATGTTCCACATCACGACTAGCATTTTTCTACACAAGGTTGAGGTTCTCTTCAGAGCCTATCAGTGTAGTTTTTCAGGTTGCTCAGAACCATCTCTGTCGAGAGGCAACAAGCATTTCTCCCCAACCTCATGGAGCTCAGCACACTGTCATTTAGACAAAGGATTGTGAAATCTGAGAAAGTCAGTGCATTTCAAGGGATATATTTGTTAATACTGTTTTTTGGTGTGCCATACAACTACTATAAACGGAGACCTTTCTACAAAAACTAACAGGAATATTTTACAAATACCCAAAATAAAATATTCTATGTTAATTTTGATACATGACCTGTTCCCCTCCACAATAAGAAAAAGCAGAAAAGCTTGTTTATTAAGCATTGCAATTATCTGGCAACACTATTTATTCCATTGGACAACTAAAATGCACCAGTATAATGCTCATTTCCATAGTATCTCATCCAGGCTCTAATAAAACAACAACCCTTCCACACTAAAGCTCAAGCTGATGTAGCCTGGAACTCCATTTGATGGGATATGAGGTACAGATGACCTCCTCAAGAAAGGAAAACATATTCAGTAAAAGTAACAATCCCCAGCTATACCTCACACCATATTGATAAATTCAATGTAAATGTAATGCTAATCAAAAGCTCTAATGAGGAACATGTTCTAACTGCCGGTAAAGATTAGGAATTGGTACCTTAAATGACTGGGCAAATAATCTGCCAATACATGACTAGAGATAGTGAGCAGCATACATGGGTAACTGGGAACCAGATGCTATAGCCTTTCACCTCTGGAGAGACAGATTCAAGTCTTGATTAGGTGGTAGGTGAAAATTAGTTGCCTGGTTCAGATCCTAGTCCCCCTTGGAAAATTAATCAGATCATTAAGTCCCCACATAATTCAGCACAGCTAGAAAACCCCTATGCAAATAAATTCGGGATTGGAACTAGCGGGGAGCTCTGAATTGAGATTGACACACACGCTGGCAAGGGGGAAAGTTTGCACTGTGCTTGCTCATGCTGTGTCTGGTTCAAGCCAGCCTTAGTCTCTAGAGTGAACATAAGCCACATCACGTGAACTTTTAGAGCACTAAATTCATAAGTACAATGCAAATATATTCAAGTAGTATGTGCTTTCTAAATGAACCACTGATCTTTCCCCTTCCTGATAGTCAGGTGCAAAACTGATCTTTCAAGCCCCAGATGTGTATCTCCTGAAAAGCTGTATTTTTTTTTTTTTTGTCCACAATAGTCAGCTTCACTGTGAATTCAAACTCTTACCTCTGTGTAATCAGCTTGTCAAAAACCAAAAACATACATATGGGGGGAGGAGACAGCAAAATCCCCTGCACACTGATTGTGCTGATTATCAGCGGGGTCAGTTCAAGGGTGCTGGCAAAAACAGAGGCTACCTCTGTTCCAGAGGGGTAGCCGTGTTAGTCTGTATACAGCAAAAACAACGCGAGTTCTGTGGCACTTAAAGACTAACAAATTTAATTTTTGTAGGCATAAGCTTTCGTGAGACTCAGCTCACTTCGTCAGATGCAGAGGTAGAATCTGACGAAGTGAGCTGAGTCTCACAAAAGCTTATGCCTACAAAAATTAAATTTGTTAGTCTTTAAAGTGCCAGAGAGGCTACCTCTGCTTTTCTATTACCAATATCAATTAATTATTCTGGGAAGTTAACTTGCTCTCACAACCAAAAGCAACGCTGTTTTCTTTTTACACATAGGCTATGTCTTCAGTGCCAAAAAAGGTGGTAACTCATGTGTATCAGCTATATTGCTGTGAAAGACACAAAGGCCTGTAGTTTTTAACCACAATATAGGTAGTCAAGGACAACTCTATAACACCACCTATCCCCATCTGCAGCTGACCTCACCTAGCTACATCATGGTAAAAGCTACAAAGCTTTGTCGCCATTAGGATTTTACAGTGAGATCTTTAATGCACATTCATTATCTTGCTGCAAAAATATTTTTGGCACTGAAGACAAAGCCACAAAGATTCATTCTAATCAACAGAAATTTCTCCAAATCCCTCCAGAATACCCAGTCATCCAAAGTTCAGTCACATTTTAAAAAAATGTCACATGTGCATCCAGTCAATATTCACAGTTCTCTCCTAGTATTCTAGTGAATTAAGATCATTCCTGCACCCATCCCAACTTCACACTAGAAAGATCATGAGCGTACAAGTGCTGACTCAAGCCTTTAATTGCAGCATCTGACAAGAAACCACAAGGTTCTGTAAAAAGTCCAACTATGAAATAAGAAAGGGGGAATTCACATTCATCTCATGAGAAATGTATTGCTGCTATGAAATATGACAGCCACACTATTTTCCCTCAAGGGCTTGACTTCCTTCAAACCTAATGGTGGGAAAATGGAGATGTGAGCTCCTAAACAAAGGAATTTGCAAGTTCTAGATCTCAAATAGTTTAAAAGCTCATTGCTCTCTTATCTGAAATTTAAAAAAAAAGGGGGGGGTGAGGAGGGGGGGAGTCTTTCATAACATTACTCTAAATAAAATTACACAAACTCCCATACTGGATCAGACAACAGAGCCATTCTCAGTCAGTGGCCAGTACCACATTTCACTGTAAAACGAGTGCCATAAGCAACTCCTCATGTGCTCTGTGGCAAGCAGGACCTAAATTCTACACCAAAGTCCCTGGATTCTGTGGTGCTCTGGAAGACATTCTGAAAATTCTGCAACAGCTTCAGCTAAGTTTTACAAGTTGGAAGTTTTTATTGAACTAAATAGCAGAACAAATCAATCCATACAGTCATTGGATCATTAAACTTAAGGAGGGAATCACAGAATTTGTCTCCTAGTGAAAGCTGTTTGTTAGTTTGAAAATCCTCACGGAAAAATTAACAGGTCAAGTCTCAAACATTTCAAGTCATAAAGCCAGGCTCCCCATTATAAAGTTTGGTTAGAGCAAAAGTCTCTTCACCAACACGAGGTGGTGGGTGTGAAAGACCAGGGTTAATTTTGTATCTTCTCCCATTTATCAAAGTCTTTAATAGATTGTTAAAGTTCCTTTGTTACTGTGTGGGTAATTCTTTCTTGTTTTAAAACAGCAAACGCAATTCACCACTACAGTGATCCAAAAAAACAAAGACACAGTTGCATCTCTTCTGCATCAAAGTAACACTACAGCTGTGAGTTACACATCATCCAGAGGAAACAATGACAACTCTACAAGAGGACTGAAATCCAGACCCGTAGGGGCTAGAGAACCAATGGATCCAAGTAATGGACACATTGTTCAGTCACGGACATAGATCCAACGTTTAATAAAAGCTTCTGCTGATTCACCTTTCAGATTTTGTAGCAGCCAACAGAGAGGCAACCAAGTTTCTACAAAAACAACGAGAGACCTGTAGCACTTTAAAGACTAACACATTTAATTTCTGCAGGCATAAGCTTCTGTGGGCTGTAACCCACTTCGTCAGAGTGGGCTGTAACCCACTTCATCAGATAACGAAGTGGGTTACAGCCCACGAAAACTTATGCTTGCAGAAATTAAATTTTTTAGTCTTCAAAGTGCTACAGGACTCTTGTTGTTTTTGCTATATACAGACTAACACGGCTACCCCTCTGGAACTTTTAACCAAGTTCCTGCATTTCGTAACATGGATGTAGAACTGCATACAGTAAAAAGGGTGACTCTTTTCCATGCTGTCTGCAGGAACACTTGAGGCTGCGTACAAAAACTGCTTTCTACCAAAAGCAAATAATGCCCTTTTCTTGATTATTTGATGATGCTGTACTTGCAAGGCAGCACAAAGGCCAAATAGAACAACGCCTTTGGCACTTAGTGTCCTCACAGCTGTTTTATTATTGCTTTGTTTCCCACTGTATGTGAAATGCCTGAAAGCTATAAGGAAATAACCTTCTAGCAACATTTTAAAAAGACACTAACAAGATGAGTGATCATTAAAGTAAAACAATTACTTTAATTTTAAAATGGCCCTTGTCACACAATTGGCTTCTTAAAATCCTTCACTCTGGGGATGGGTTCAGAAAATGAGAGCAGACTGAACCGCCATCCCACCCCACCTGCTCCAGAGGTGATCCTAGATCTTTTGCAGGCTTGGACAAGGGCCCCCTTAGTTCCAAAATACTTCTTTTCTCTTGTATGCTTTCATCACTATAGGAGGTAAGCATCTCCCAGCAGCATATTAAAGAATGTGAGTAACATATCCCATGTGTTTGTTCTCCGCAGTGGAGTGTTTTGGTTTAAACAGTAACAAAATATACCAATTTGTATGCGTGTGTATGTTTTTTAAAGAAGGCAAGGTCCAAAAAATGCATCATGCACTTGGAGTGGAAGATGGTGAGGCTTGTGATGGTCTTTGGGGAGTTCTTTCCCTAGTGGACCCAGCTCCCGAGAAAGCTCTGTCTCCACC
Source organism: Emydura macquarii macquarii (assembly GCF_026122565.2). Lineage (NCBI taxonomy): Eukaryota > Metazoa > Chordata > Testudines > Chelidae > Emydura > Emydura macquarii. Next base: position 3,249,792 of record NW_027132983.1, on the reverse strand, counting down.
ACAGATGAGCTTTACTCTTATTACAGAGAGCTCCACTGTCCTCAAGGAGTGAAGCTGTCAACCTCAGTCTTCATATCCCAGAGCTTTAGTCTATCTTTTAGATAGCCTGGGTCGAGACCATAGAAGACTTTGAAGAGAAGGACCAAGACCTTGAACCTGATTTGATAGTCTATGAGAAGCCAGTATAGGCAGAAGAGGATGGGATTGATGTGCTCATGCTAGCCACATTGGCGAGAAGATGCACTGCAACATTCTGTAACAGCTGGAGTTTTCTAGGTGCTGAAGGCTTCATTCCCATGTAGGTTGCAGTCTGTAGTCCAGCTGAGAGGTGATGAAGACATGAGCGACTATGGCCAGAACATCATATGCCAAGGTGGGACAGAGGCTCCCAACCAGCCCAGATGGTAGAAAGTGTTACTTGTGGATGCTGTAATGGGAGATCTTAGCATCAGTGCGGAATCCAGGACCACTCTTATTGAATCAATTGACCAGTGAAGGGTGTGTACTTTCAACAAAAAGGAAACCACTCTATGCCTGAAAACTCAACAAAATGCTCACCAGCATAACCTCTACTTTACTCTGGCTTAGCTTCAACCAGCTCTTTCCAGCCATAAGCTCTGGGCCATCTTGGTAGTACTGGAATGGCTATATGTAGTGAAGGACAGGCAGTAGGAGGTAGACCTTTAATAACTGTCACACGGTTTCTCTTCTCCACAGCCTTAGCCTGTATCACCAAGACCTTGCTGGATAACACCACAAACCCTGTGTTAGCCCACCTCATCCCATCAGAATACTTGGTACACCACAGATCTAGACTCCAATAAATTCCAAAACCTGCTGAAGGACAACAGCGCCCCACCCACAGGGCAAGAAGTGAAGGACATGGTAAATCATTACCATTATACACTGGCCTCAACTATTGTCACATTAATCCCCAAACGGCACCTTCCTCCCCATTGCCCACCCAAATCTCCCTGGTTTTCTGACATCCTGTGCTGGATGGAGAGAGAGGGGCAGAAACAAATGCTGACAATGGAAAACAAGGCCTGATTTAGATAGGATGGAAAATTCCTCAAAGACTATGCCTCCAAAGAGACTGCCAAATTTCACCCCCATGGAGCTATCTGGGTGGTATATCATACCATCACTCCTGAATTCCTATACAACATGCATCACAGCTCAGCACCAAGCATTGTGAAGATTATCATCTTCACTGCAAACAGCATTGTTCTGCTCCACTTGCCCCCAATACATTCACTCATCAAGAAGTTCTGGATATCCTACGGCAGTGGTCCCCAAACATTTTACCTACACCATCCCCCCCTTCCCCGTCTGTCTCCAGGTGGTGCTGGGTGCTGCAACCAGGGGCTGAGGCCAAGCCAAGGGCCATGGCAGGGGTGGGAGGTGGGCAGGGCTGGAGCAGAACTCAGGGCAGGGCAGAGCAGGGCTGCCATGTCCCCCTGAACATTCATCCGGAGCGCGTCCCACAATTTTGGAACCTCTGCCCTATAGGAATCCTGACCCAAGACTTGTGTATATGACCTAGGCCCTTCCTGGCTTGTTAAAGAGAGTTATGAACAACTAGTGCCAGTCCTGATCAAAATAGCCAATGCCTCATTCAGAGAAGGAATCCTCCCTTCCTCCTTCAAACATGCAATAGTCTGACCAACACCGAAAAAATCCACCCTGAATACTTCAGTCATAGCCGACTATTGCCCAGTGTTATACCTCCCATTCTTGAACAACCTCAGAGAGAGAAGCTAGCAAAAGGGGAACTACAAACTCATTAACTCAACCCAACATTCCAGACCTGGCACAATCTGGATTCAAGTCAGGACACGAAACTGAAAATGCTGTAGTGGCACTGATGGATGATCTCCTCCTGTCAATGGATAGAGGACAGACATCCATTCTCATCCTTCTGGACCTCTCTACAGTGTTTGACACTGCTTACCATAACACACTGCAGTCTGGCTAAAGAGAGGTAGCAGGAATTCTGGGGAATGCGTTAAAATGGTTTGAACAATTCCAAGAGAGACGTACCCAAGAAGACTAATGAGCAGAAACGGCACCTCCACCCTAGACCCCTCACTTGTGGTGTTCCACAAGGATCAATTCTCTCTCTGATTCTTATCAACCTCTATATGTAACCATTAGGTGAACTGGTCAGATGACAAGGACTGAAGTGCAGCAATATGATGATGACACACAGCCTTACCTATCCCCTACCTCATAGGTCTGGACCACACCACAAACAGCAAGATGCACAGTGTTTAGACGAGATCAGCTCGTGGACAAAACAGCTGGCTGAAGCTGAACCCGAGCAAATCTAAAGTGATGCTGGTGGGAAGAGGAAAATATTCTGAGTCGTTTGCAGTAGTTTGCTGCCACAGTACAGTCTTCCAGTTGGTCGAATTAAGTCCATAGTCTAAGAGCACTACTAGATTTTTTGCTGATGCTGAGCACCCCAACAGCCACGAGTCATGCTTTCTTCTATCTTCAGGTGGCTAAGAGACTCTGTCCCATCCTGGAGGACAAAGACCAGGCCTCAATTATTTATGCCTTCATCACCTCTTGGCTGGTCTACAGCAATGTGATACACCTGGGTTTGAAGCTGGGACAGGGGACACTCACCTCTTATGAGCACCTTCTGTTGGTCGGTCGCAAACCTGCACTCACTCACTCTCTCTCTCTCTCTTTGCTCTCGGCGCTTCCTGTTGTCTGTTAACCACATCAGGTGGATCGTCAGTGGCTCACCCTTCCAGCCAAATCACTCATAAACAACCCCCTTCCAGATAGATCCAACAGGGCCTGCGCCTGTGCCTTGTTCATGTCTTTAGCTCGGTCTTTGGGCTCAGTCCCCAGTCCCTTCTGGGCCAGCTGTAAGTCTGTGCCTGCTCTGCTACAGGGCTTTCTCCCTGGAGACTCTTTGCCTTATCAGTTCCTATTGTCACAGCTCTCCAGCCGGGTCACTCTTTCAAGTTCAGTCCCCATCCAGGGTAACAATATCCAGCAAAAGATTGGCCATTTGCAAGTTCTTCAGTCCTTTAAATTCCAGCCCTGTGCTTGGGCTTCTAAACAAAACTCATCCCCGTCTCAGGGCTTTAGCCGCCCTGTCAGTGGCTTGAGGAGGTGGGACCCAGACCCTCCCCACTCCAGGTCCCAACACAGGGACCCTACTAATAGCAGCCACATGCTGCTCCGTTCAATAATTACTGTTGCTGTTCCCTGGGCTGCTTCCCACTCTGTCCCATCACCTCCATCCATTACCTGAGGGTTATGGTTCTTTGGTTCCCTCCGTCCGTTCCCTGTTTGAGCAGAGAGAGTTTAAAAGCCTTCCAGTCCTTCTGGTCCCAGCCAGCAACTGAACTCCTCAGGCACTGCAGCTCCTTTTAACTGAGCCTCCATTCTCTATACTCACTTCTCATAGAATTTCAAATTAAGTTCAAGGTCTCAGTCCCTATCTTCAAAGTGCTCCATGGCCTAGGCCCAGGATATCTAAAAGATCCTCTGGGACAAAGATCATGGCTGATGACTTCACACTTCTGGCACAACGGAACTCTCAAAAATAAGAGTAAAGTTTGTCTGTGTGAACTTCCTCTGCAGCTTGTCCAAAAATGTGGAATGAACTCCCCCAGGAACAAAGGACCATCACAAACCTCACCACTTTCCAAGGGCAAGGCACTTTTCTTTGACCTTGCCTTCTATAGCAACAGGTAAATTTATTTAACAAATACTAATAAAAAAAAAACCTTACCAAAACAAAACAAGTAATTCCACCGCACATGCTTCTCACCCTGCAGAGAGGATGGGAGAACAAACATGTGACAGATGTGTAGTCACACTGCTTAATGCACAACTGGAAGGCACTCAACTGGTGATGAGTGCAATGTAAAAACCTACATAGAATAGAATGGTCCCCATCTTCTGTGTTTTCAGACCCTATTGCAGATGTCATCTCACTTGGGCCCTGGGCACACCAGGTTAGGGACTCGGAGTTGAGAATTTCAAGTGCCCTGCGCCCAATAGAGAAACTAACAGATCTACTGGGTTTCACAGTGGGATGTGAAAAGGTACACTGAAGACAGTTTTTTTTTTTTTTTTTTTTAAACAGGAGTGGGAAAGAAATAGTGAAATGAATCACAAACAAGCCTGACCCTGCTAACCCTTCCCTAACATGCATAGTCTGTACTCACACAAATAGTGTCATTAACTTCAGGGCTGGCGGGGCTACAGGATCAGACCCAAGATATGGAAAACAGAGTAATACGTCCCTAAAACAGATTTTCAGTTTTTTTTTAAATGTAGGGGTTTTTTTAAAATGTGGGTTTCTTTTTCATATTTATCCTAACCTAGAATTCTCCCCAAAGTAGTTTGCTACAGAAGTTGCAGTGTTTAATTTCTCCATTCCTGCTGAAGTATGAGGCCACCAATGTGTCTGCACGTGAAGAAATAGTGATGGAAGTGACCTTTGTGGAAATTTAGGGCTTTTGCAGAGCCTCCTGAATGACTTTTCATTTAACAATATTAGTTCACATTTTCCAACCTCTTTTCATTACAAATTATTATGTTTTTAAAGAGTATAATTCAATTTCAATAAAATCATTTTGCTTCCCATATATTTTTTTTAGCTACAAGGAAGCTTCTGTGATTTCCCTAAAACTTAGCTGCCATGAAGTGGTTCCTTATATACAGACATTTATTTTACTCATTAGATTTCTCTACCCTTCTCCATTTTCCAGTTTTTTTCCTTAAAGTTTGTTTTCCCAACCAGACTAAGGAATACTGTACTTCATTGTGTCAGCCAGCTTTTCCATCAGAGCCTCTGACTTTTATGGGTTTATTACTCAGCAGAAAAATATTCACTCCAGTCTGAAAGAATGAATTTGTCAGTGCAAGTGTAAAAAAAATAAATAAAAAAGGCTAGTTTGACTCATGTGATTTAAAGAAACTACAGTTAAAGATTTAAGCAGACTTAGATGCTACTTTGTTCTCCGATGGTCTGATTTTCAGAGCTACTGAGAATCTATAACTTCCTCTTACATCAATGAGAATTGATAGCATAGCCTGGAATCAACCCGTGAACTTTACATTAGCGTTGGAGAATAAAAGTCAGGTGGACATAAACAGTACACTAATAATAATGAATGGAACCTATTAATATTAAAATCACTAAATAGTTGAAATAATTAAATTAACAAAGCAGGTAATGGGATATACTGAGTAAGCCACCTCTGTAGGAGCTTCCAACCGAGTGATTTGAAAGCACTTCCTTCACAGTCCTGCCAAATGGGTGAGCAACAGACTGACCCAAGATGATATCAGTCTCCTGAACGGCAATGGAGATCAATATAGATTAGCACAGGTAAAAACAGATACTTGAGCTGAGAGTTGTATCATGGTGACATTACAGAAGATAAATTTTAAACCAAAGTTTGTTTCACTATGTCACTTTTCTAGAGTGAACTGCATGCTACCTTAGATATTTCCACAGAGATCCCAAAACATCCTCCTCCTGAAAGGATACCTCTAGAGACCAGAGCCCTTTGTTTATCCAAGGAACAGCTACACTGGAAAAGGGGGAGGGAGGAGGAGGGCGAAACACAGGGAGAGGGAAGGGGAATGGGTGGGCTAGTGCACCTGCAATGGAAATACTGGGGGGATGGACCTACTCACCAATGTTTTCCACCCCCAACACCTCATGGAGATGAGAGTGGGAGTGGAGGAAGGGCTGGAGCGGCCGCCAGCTCACGGCGCATGAGATTGAGCCAGCCAATTGAGTAGGTAGGACTTCCTGGCTCAAACCAGTCCTATCTTCCAGCCACTGAAAGTCCTGGCAGACACACATGGCCCTGGGAAGGGGCAGGAACACATGCAGCAGACACACATGGCCCTGGGAAAGGGCAGGAACCCATGCAGCAGCCGTCTGGGTGGGGTGAGGTACAGGACAGGGCACCGGCATCTGGGTGCGGGTTGAAGAAGGGGCATCCCATAGGGAGGTGAAGGACTGCCAGCAAGGATTACAGGTTGTGCCATTTGTGGCTGTGCTTTACTGAGACGGAAACCTGCCCGCTAGAAACCGGAGTGAGACTATTCCATTATTTCACTTAGACCACCAAACTGCCACGAGATGAAAACTTCTGGTCATCGGCAAACTGGGCAGCATTTCAACTGGCAACATAGAAGTAAAAAATTCCATATCCCATTACTAATTCCCTGAGCAGAGGATCAACGCTTCCCAGCGGATGTAGTTCTAATTGTTTTGAAGTCAATAGTAAAACTCCCATTGACTTAAATGTAACATGGATAGGATCCAATGATAGATTCAGGGTGAGGGGAGGTAATTTTCTCTTCCCATTTTGCCTTACACTGTCTAGTCAATTACAAGTCAAACATCTTGCACGTGTTTTTCCATGAAAACAAAATATCTCAATGAATTAAAGTCTATATTAATGCCCATGGCATGAGATTTTCCGGGATACAGTATTTATAGGTGAGTCTCACATATACATGGATTATCTGAACACACAATGTTTACTTTGGACTTGATCCTAATGGCTCACAGGAATTCTGGCTATAATGTTTAAATAAAAGTTTCTGATCTACATTAAATGTGAAACTACAAAAGCATTGTACAAAGAAGTAAGAGAAGGATGCCAATGTAGAGTACAATAAAGATATGACTGCCTCCTATAGACAAGTATTTGTTTGCCAGAATTATTTATTTGATTATACACATCCATAAAGGCATCCTGTACTGACAATCAGAACTATGAAAGTACCTAATAATAGCTTTGATAAAATACCACATGGAGTAGCTATTATAAAGAACAAAGCAATAAGAAGATTTTCAGGATTGAAGATACAAGAATAAGATCTGTTAAATACTCATGCAAACCCACAGTATCCTTGAATAGATATTTTTATTATTATAGAAATAACATTTTAGGAATTGATAAGCTGAAACAATCACCACTGCATGAAAACACATACAGCTGAAAAGTCAAGTCTCACCATATACAGATAATTTGTGACATATTTCTACAAACATGCATTCATAATAATTTCTTTATAATCTCCACAACAGTCACACAGCAGAATACCAAAAGCAAGGAATAACACAAGAAATTTAACACCACAATTTATTAAATAGATTGCTAGTGGCATATGACGTTTTATATTACTTTGCAATTTTCAGTTTATTCTTAGGAACCTGGGACTCCTTAAAAATATAATGTACTTTTTTAAAAATCCAGAAGGTATGATATAAGGATAAAGAAGCACAGCTCAGAAATGTCTAAACTAAACAAACTTTACCCTAAACTTAAACCAAACCCTTCTGAATCTGAGAAAAGTATCGTTCACATTTCACTCTGTCCTCCCCATTATTTTCTTTTGTGTACTTCACCTTTTCCTGGTTAGGATCAGCTTAGTAAGAGAAGCAACACCATATTAAGAAGAGTCCCATTATTCACTATTTGTATTACAGTAGCACTTAGAGGCTCCAGCTAAGTTCAGAACCTCATTTTGCTAGATATAAACATATAGTAAGAGACGGTCCTTGCTCTAAAAACATTGTTGCCATACTGTTTCCAGTCTGATCATAAGAATTGGAAATGCCCCCAGATTTCCATGTCTGTTTTGCAGATCCAAGAAATTATGAGAACCATCCAAAATAATGGCTGCCTATACAAATAATTAATTTCCCCCCATTTTCTGAGGCATAAAACACCTCAGAAATGCTGAGGGTCAAAAGCCCTTGTCTAAACACACCCATCGCCCTATGAGGGTAACAGTAAAGACACTGTGGGTGAGTGCAATTTACACTTACACACACACACACACACACACACACACACACAAGCAATAAACCTTCCAAGTTGATTTTTAAATATTAAGTGCAATTTGAATGAGCGTCTGATGACATTTGATTGATATAATAATCACATTTAGCTATTCTTAAATTGTCCAAATGCAAGTTGGTGGCAAATAAGGCATATCTGGATTTTAGTCTTGACAGTACTGAACTGTTGAGCAAGAGGAACATCTAAATCTCTGAAAAAAAGGTAGCAGCTTAGGCTGGGTATGTAAGAGACATTATAAGCAAAAGGTATAAAAGTACTTTGTAAATGGAATGTTTCTACTTCAAGAAGGTGTGAAAAAATTGTATTTGACAACAAAGTTATTTTTTTCAATTGCTTTGCCACGGTTGAACACAAGGTTTGGTTTTGTTTTGTTTTAAGGAAAGAGGAGTTTTCCACATTTTGGGGACTAAAGCAGTCTCTTTTTGTTTTGAAAGCACATGACTAACTGATAGATAGAAACAATTCAGAACTATGGTCATTTTCAGCTCTGCTATTAAAACCATGTTTGAAGCAGACATATAATGAAATTTCACTTAACTTCAAGCAAAACTCCAGACATTTAAAAAAAATAAGCTGCCTGGAACCCACAGAATTTGCTCATTATTTTATTGGAGATATCGGCTTGCGCTATCACTTGACAGGAACCAAAACCAACAACATGGAAAGATTAAAATGTCTTGTTTGGCAGGATCTAAAGGCAACTCTATATTTTAACAATTCAGAGCGGAACTTGTTTTTAAATGAATTAAGATTTGGTCCCCAATTGACCTGAAAAACAATTTCCCAAATAACATATTTAAAGTATTTTCTACATTTTACAAATCAGTATTATTTTTAATACCTTGCCGTTTCAGGTCTGGTTACTCAACCATATGGTTCCAAATGGTACAATAGGTACAGCCATCAGCTAAGCCAGCAGTCTAGGACATGGGTCTGTGCTCAGCATCAGAATGGTCGTACTTGGGCTGCAACCTATACCATTCTGAGAATCATTCCTGACTGATAAAACCTATCCCCAGCTTGCCTTCACTGCACCATCTATCTCCTGTCAGGATTCAGCTTCCTACAGTTCAGTTTCTGAAACGGTGTTTCCACTGTAAGAAATGCATACCTCACAGATCCGTAAGTCAGATAAGAGAAGAAAAAAACAACAACAATTGAAGAACAAAAGAACACCCAAGCATGTAATCTGGCACACAAGGTATCAACATAAATATTTTTTCTTTGATTTTATATAGGCCATTTTATTTTGTCACAATTTAAGAATAATGGTAGAAGAAAAAGAAGCAGCTCTGTGACTTTCAATGCTCCTACCCTTCCACGCTCAGAGCTGGGACTAAAAAAAATGGCTTCTCTTTTTAAAGAAAAAGAAGGAAATGCTATCAACTATTATTCCATTATGTACATGAGCATTCTCTGGTCATCTCTCTCTCAAAAACACATACAAACCAATGAGATACTGAAGTATAGAAAGCAGCATTTTCATAACAAAATTGCTAATTAAAAAGGCACATCACCAAAAATACAAAAAGGGATGGTCAGGCTTTAAGAATTACAGGCACTCTGGAACAGTATGATTTCTGTTTATTTAAACATATTTCCTCTTCAAGGATGAAGCAGAGAAGCACAGTGTGCTGGAACCAGGGAAGGGTGAGAAGTGAGCATATGCAGAGGACGCCTACCTTCTGCAGGAAATCTATCATATTCTTCACATCCAGCTCTTGCTATCAGTGCTCTTATCTTCAGGAAGATAATTAATTTTAACAGAGTTGCCAACCTAACATCTACATAATAATAGATTTGAGGGTAATAATTCAGAACCTTTCCCCTCTTTTTCAATACAGAACTCAGTGATATCTGCATTCTTTGTGCCCTTTATATGAGGCATACAACCCTTTTCCCAAGAAGGTCATTAAAATTCTATTCTTTGGAAACAAGCATGTTTCCCACCGGTTATGAGCTGACTAGACTGTACCAGCCTCCAGTTGTTTTGGTGCCTGGATTAATTAAAAGTAAAGATACTGTAGGGAGTTGATTCCTTTAAACTCATCCTTGTAATTCAGTTATTTAAAACATCAGAGTAAACACAAATAAGTAGGTCAACTGTACATTCCTCTGTTCTGTTCCTCTTTGTAATAAATGAGGAAACAAGAAACTGCTCATTTATTTCCTTTGAGTAACTCCTACATGCTTCCATCACTAATTGTCCCTTGCCAGCTGTGCACTTTCATCAGTCTCTGTCCATAGCTAAGCACAAGGGAGGATAAACACCAAATGCCCATCATGCACTCAAAATGTTTCTCAGAATCCTGCAGCTCTAGGGTTTGTGAATATGGCAAGATGTATTTCCTCTATTTTTAAATAATGTAAAAATAATATTTAACTACCTTTACATTAAAAAAGAAAATTCAAAGCCAAAGAGCCAAGGAGGAAACAGTCAGATGAACAAAGATGCTCCTGGGCACTTCATGAGTCAAAGGCTGAATCTACTGTAGAGTTTTCGATACAAGCATATTTAGGAAAGTCTATTCCACCCCTTTAACTACACCTTTAATCAATATTTTAGACTGACTATCTGGATATTCAGGATCTGACACATAAATGAATATGATTTGTTGGGGAAGAGTCAACATGGCTTTTGTAAAGGGAAATCACGCCTCACCAATCTATAAGAATTCTTTGATGGGTCAACAAGCATGCGGGCAAGGGTGATCCAGTAGATATAGTGTACTTAGATTTTCAGAAAGCCTTTGCAAAGGTCCCTCGCCAAAGGCTCTTAAGAAAAGTAAGCAGACAAGGGATAAGAGGGAAGGTCCTTTTCTGGATCAGTAACTGGTTAAAAGATAGGAAATAAAGGGTAGGAATAAATGGTCACTTTCCAGAATGGAGAGAGTTACATAGTGGCGTCTCCCAGGGGTCTGTACTAGGACCAGTGCTGTTCAACACACTCTTAAATGATCTTGAAAAGGGGGTAAATAGTGAAGTGGCAAAATTTGCAGATGATAGAAAACTACTCAAGATAGTTAAGTCCAAAGCAGATCCCGAAGAGTCACAAAGGGATCTCACAAAACTGAGTGACTGGGCAACAAAATGGCAGATGAAATTCAATGTTGATCAATGCAAAGTAATGCACATTGGAAAACATAATCCCCAACTATATACTGTGGCAGACGGCCGGCTTCCCTCTAGTGGGTCTCACGCTTTACTCCTTGTAGTGGGCCAGGAAGTTGCCCGTCACCCCGCCTTCCTAGAGGCGCAGGGTAGGGACCCAGGTCCACCCGCTCCTCTGGGTCCCAGCCCAGGGGCCCTGTGAGTAAGAGCTGTGAGCTGCTGGCACTGTATTTGCAGCTGCAGTCTTTTTCTTGTGGGCTACTTTTCCCCCCCTCAGTCCTTCTGGCCTCTCAGGCCCTGTTTTCTTTGTTGCCCCAAGCTGGACTTCCTGACCCAGGCCCCTGTGCCTAGGGAAGGGTTTCAGTCTGGCCAGTGGCAGGGTCTCCCCTCTCCTGGGCTCAGTACCTCTCTTGGGACTCCTCCGTCCTTCCACACTTCCAGTACTCTCCAGTCTGCTTCTCAGCTCCTCGTAGCGTAGCACAGCACACCTACTTCCTCCAGCTTGTGCACTGTTTCTCTGGAGCCCTGGACTTTTAACAGGCAGCTGTCTAGGCCTTAATTAGCCTCAGCTGCTCCTGATTGCCCTCTCCTGACTCTGGCTAGGCTGCAGGGAATAAAGCCCTGATGGTTCTGGGGCTTATATACCTCCCTTCGGATACGCTCCTGCTGCCTTCTACCCTTGCTATATCGCAATACATAAAATGATGGGGTCTAAGTTCGCTGTTACCACTCAAGAAAGAGATCTTGGAGTCATTGTGAATAGTTCTCTGAAAACATTCACTCAGTGTGCAGCGACAGTCAAAAAAGCTAACAGAATGTTGAGAATCATTAGAAAAGGGATAGTTAAGATGACAGAAAATATTGTACTGCCTCTTTATAAATCCATTGTACCCCCACATCTTGAATACTGCGTGCAGATCTGGTCGCCTCATCTCAAAAAAGAGATATAATGGAAATGGAAAAGGTACAGAAAAAGGCAACTAAAATGATTAGGGGTATGGAAAAGCTTCCACATGAGGAGAGTTTAATAAGACTGGGACTTTTCAGCTTGGAAAAGAGATGACGGGGGAGGGGGGGTTATGATAGAGGTCTATAAAATCATGACTGTTGTGGAGAAAGTAAATAAGGAAGTGTTATTTACTCCTCATAACACAAAAAATAGGGGTCACCAAATGAAATCAGTAGGCAGCAGGTTTAAAACAAACAAAAGAAAGTACTTCTTCATACAACGCACAGTCAACCTGTGGAACTCCTGCCAGAAGATGTTGTGAAGCCAAGACTATAATGGGTTCAAAAAGGGCTAGATAAATTCATGGAGGATAAGCCCATCAATTGCTATTAGCCAGGACGGGCATGAATTGCTGTTTGCCTGAGGCTGGGAACGGCTGACAGAATGGATCACTTGATGATTACCTGTTCTATTCATTCTCTCTGAAGCGCGTGGTGTTGGCCACTGTTGAAAGATAGGATACTGGGCTAGATGGACCATTCGTCTGACCCAGTATCGCTGTTCTTATGTTCTTAACCAGTACAGAATTCCAGATTTTAATTTTATATATGTTTTCATTGGACCATATTTCTCAGGGGATTGATTAAGCCTCCTATTTTCCACAAAATGTAAGTATATAATATGTCAAGTGCTGACACCAGACTTACACAAGCACAGCATCAGAGCATTTCAGTGTAAATGTTAAAAGTCAAACAGTGATCTCTGTCTCTTTCTTTGGAATACTGCAGATTTTTACTATTTTGTTGATAAAAAAAAAAACATGTTTTTCCCCTTAAAATTGAAACAACTCCACACCACAGAGGTTGTATGTGAACTGTTGTAACAGTGAATGCAACTGGAAACCTGTTTCATTTCATTTTTATCAATACCAATACCGCTGTGGCTTAAGCGACCAAGTATTTGAAAAGCTAGAATACTCACTAGCTGAGAAAACTGAATCATCATTCCAATACAATGGAAACCTGTTACACAGATAACTTTGTTGGATCAAGTCTGTATTCTCTTTATGGGGGCATGCTTTTAATCAACACTTTTAAAACAAGAAGAACACCAGTCTACATTTCACCTATTAGCAATGTATTGAGTTGTGGGAACAGATGAGGAGTCCACTCTCCCTCCCCCACCGCTTACCCTCTGTCATTTCACTGTTTCTTTTTAAGCTGTATTTTTCCTGAAGGCTACAAGTCTATTTGGTGAGAATTTCCAGGCACAGGTTCTTAAAGTTCAGCTCCTGAATCCACCTATAAGCACCTAAATAAATGGCCTGTTTTCCTAGGTCCTGAGCAAGCACAGCTACCACTAAAGTCATTGCTAAAGATGCACCCTCCTGCATCTCATTGGAAACAAAGGGAACTGTGGAGCACAGCACTAGTGAAAAATCAGGAGGTTAACAAATGAATTGCATGTCTACAAGTCTATTTAAGTGCTTAAGAACACAAGTTTGAAAAATTTGTATACCATTGTGTTCTTTGGGAATCAGGTCACACTAGTCTTCAACGTCAGCAAGTGACTTGATTTCCAAGGCAATTATATAGGGTACTTATTCTCCTAGGAAAGTGCAATATAATAATACTCTCTAAATACCGCCTCCTAAGCATTTAGCTCTGAGATTTCAGGTCAGTTTGTTTCTTATCCATGATTAAAAACATTTTTATACCAATATGCTGATCATACCCTGCCAATTACAATAAACAATTTCTGGATAACATTAAAAGGAAATATGTTGGAAAAGCTCAAAATGAGACACAAATAATAAAAAAAAGGTTAGATATGAGTGGGAAATAAAATGAGATTCAGCCTTAAAAAAGAAAATAGACAAAGAAACCTATTACATATGGGAAAAAATAATCTTGAAGCACAGATATTTGATGGAAGAGATAAACCTGAAAAGCTGCAAAATTAAAGAGGTAACAACAGCAAATATAAGCCTGCATTTTAATATGATAGAGAAGAAAAACTGTAATTTGGAGTTGTGCATGCAATGGTATCACATCACAGATTTTGGAGGAGCAAAGTCCATTTCTAAGAGGCACGAGATGAGACTTCTCATATATAACCATTATTTATCAAGGCTGACCAGTTTTGTCTCATTGTATTTTTGTGCTCCCTGTATCTGTCAATTGTACTCACCTGTTGTTTCTCATCTTATACTTAAATTGTGAAGTTGTTGGAGGCAGGAACCATTCTTTTTGTGTGTCTGTACAATGCTTAGAAGAATGGAGCCCTCATCCATGATTGGGCCCATAGGCACTAACTACTACCGCAGTACAAAAACTCACCACTTTAGTCAATCCTTTCCATTTTTTTTAAATCTGCACAACTGAGAATGAACAGGGAAGTCATGGGAGAATGCCCTGCATTTCCAACTGAAAGCAAAGATCTGTCACTCACCTTTCCAATAATAAACAGTTATGAAAGTGAAACAAGTCTTACCTATGTGACGATGGACAGAAATGGTAAATGTGGAATGATAACATGGACTGGTAGGGTCAGGCTCCCAGATCTGGAAAACAGAAATCAGAGCTAAGAGTGCTGTAATTGTGCAAATATAATTTAAATTGAGAAAGCATTTCAATTTTACTAAAAATATTTTATCCATTTTCATTTGTAACAACAGCCCTGTCCGTGCACGTAAGTTTAAATTTTAAGTTAAGTTTTTCAAAGCCAACTGAGGGAGTTGAACACTTAATTCCTGTTCATTTTAACAGAAATTTGGCATCCAAGTCTCTTCATCAGTTTTGAAAATCTCTGCCTAAATATAAAAAATTCAGAAAAACTGAATACAGCTCATTAACAGCAAATTACAGTTAAACATAAAAACATGATAAAACAAAGGGTTAGACTGCTTTTTGAAAACATAAATGTATATAATTTAAAGTGCAAATTGGCAGGGGCACTCAGGGATAGGTTCAGTATCTAATCCTGCTCGTAACTGACTGATTTCACGTTGACAATATCTTTGTAATTTTGTTTTTCCTGATTTTCAAGGGCTTCATGATGCAACCTTAACATTACATGAATGTAGGGTTTTTTGCATTTAATTTCTGTGATAACTAGCTGCTATAATTATTTATTACCCAATAATCACAACAGATGGTCCCCAAACAGACCCCAAACCAAGTGGAATTGTCACATCCCTATTGTGAATAGAACCCAGGAGTCTACACTGTATCCACATACTTAGGGCAGGACTCGAAGGAAAAAATAGTGCCTTACATTAGCCCAGGACTTGGCTGAAAAAATAAGCCTGCAACATGCCCTAAGTATTAACTATTTAAGATTTGATGGACACTTTGATGGATTGAGCTAATCCTACAGTCTGGGACTCCATCATGAATGCCCTGCTGAACTCCCCAGACTTCTGGAGATCAAGAACACAGCATGACCTTTTCCACCATGCACACCACCACAATCTCCACTTGCAACAGGAAAACCATAGAAGAGTTGTATGTGCATAACATACAGGAACAAACACACACAATCAGTTACAGAAATATATAGGGGAAAAATAAATTGTATACATAAGAACTCCACTTAAAAACCTTGTCAATCACTGTCTGTTCTGTTGCTCTACTTGCTCATCTTAGTACTCTAATATAATTGGTCTGAAAAATAAGGTATAGATTGCAGTATCTCTATAAAATGGATTGTTAGAGAGGGGATAAGAGTAAAATAACCAACTGGCCCAAGTACCTGCACAATACCTAGAAGTAACTAAATTAGTATTACTTCACTACAATTCAGCACCACTGCCGTCATGCCCCAACACATGCACAAAAGCAATACAGCATTAAATGGGTTAGCTACAAAACCAACTTTCCTTGCTCAATATTTCCTATAATTTCATCTGCCATAAAATATTAACCACAAGCTCTTAGATAAATGGACTGAAAGTCTGGCTAGTTTCACTACAATTCTTTTGAAGTACCTCCGTTTCCTTTGCTACAGTGTTATTTTTTAATGATCCCCAGCAATTTTCTGCAGTCCTCCATAAATCACAACATATATTGTTTTATATTCACTTATGTATCTCTTCCTGGCCCGCAGCCATATCATCATAAACTGTGATTTTGTTGGATCTTAAGGTAAGAAGGATCAGGCACAGTACTGGCATGAGAGAGACCTTAAAGGAAAACATAGAAGCTGTAAGCAACAGTGTTGGCAAGTCAGTAGATGGCACCCTTCCCTCTGAATCAGTATTTGAACCCCAGCAGGTGGAAATGAGGACTGTGCTGCTGCTGCTATTATTCCTGTGATTTTTCTTGTAAATCAGTTAGAATAAGGTGCTTAGCTCCTGTATCCCAGGCAAATTCTGGCTGAAATAATGACGTTCTGCCTTTCAAAATTCCCCGTTGTCTCAATTGAAAGAAGAATTCTTTATTCTTGTGCCTTGCATTGTTGTGTTGCACTGCACTGTTAAACAAGCGCATTGCTTCAGCTCAGAAGGCAGCTGCATTTTATGTTAGATTATACAGTTTTGTATATATACACATATATCTCTCTAGCTATTAATTTATCTTTTTCCAATGTTCTGACATAGTTTATATGAAAGAGGTTATACAGAATAAGTTGTGTAACATACAGTATACAGTGTTAAAATGCTAAAAGATCTGTAATTAGTTTGATTCATGTTAGTGAAGTGCTTTTTAGATAGACAAACAACCAACTATAGCATGGAAGCATTTTTATCTTTTAATGGAAAGTGCTATATAAAAACATCTCAGTTACATCACTTTTCCTCATACATCTTCCAGATACCACAGGGAAAAAGGAAAATGATATTCCAACTCTGAAGGCATAAATTTTGCATGATAAGAATTGTACTAATCCACTCTATATAGATACTAAAAAGTCCTACTCACTACAGCAACTGGGAAACCGAAATGAGCGGTTTGTGCTGCACATGGCTAAATGTTGAAGAAGCTTGTTGTGATGGCGTGATATGATAATGATTACATATGAAGCCAGTTGTAACAAGGTTGGTAGCACAAAAGATTACATTTAATAGGTCAGCAGCAGCCTCTTTGTTCCATACTTCCCAAGTTTCAAATTTGCAGCCTTTTAATTTAGTTATCACCGGTGAATCATGGTGCTCACGTCTGTGCTAGACACCAATGTTGCATATGTACAGACGCACCAATATGATTCTGACAAGAGCAATGCTATTACATGGACCCTCTTAGCCAACGTAAGGGCAAATGATGCTACCAACCCTTTCTTGAAAGCAGCACTTAGATCTTTTATCTCAGAAAAAGACAGCAGGATGATCCAGGCATGAATGATTGGATGCAGTACTTGCCCATGCAGTGGTCTACTAGGTCTTTCCAGTAACACTGCATTTGACACACTTTTCGGGGGCATTCACATGCAACATTTCCTAAAATCACTATTTAATCAGTGCATTCTGGGACTGCTTAGGTCCTCCAGTTTGCACCACTTTTCCTCCTCCTCTTCTACTTCTTTGTCTCTCCTCAGCTTTCATGTTTTGGGCCCTAGCATAGGGAAGTTTTTTTCACAAGTTTTCATTGTGAGGGAAGGAGGAGAAAAGGCTTATGAGTGGAAAAATTGCCCATAAGCAAGTTTCACATGGACATCAACTACCATTCAACAGCCCTATATGCAATACTACACTGATTTCCCTTTAATAGACAGTTTGCTGCCACAAGGTACCAAGCTAACAGCAGCCCACATCCCCCATTCTCTCTGATTTAAACACAGGAGGGCTTTTTTTTAAATTGAACATTTTCATGATTGTAGTTCTGGTTGCTTAACTTCCACTAGTTTATATTTAGCATCACACAACTCCCTCTCCCTACTTCCCCTTCCCCACATACAGGCTGTCATCAAAGCCTGTTTGTTCTTTCTCTACAACTTCTATGAAAAAAAATTATTTAGATTTTAAGGCCAGAAAATACTGTTACAACATCTGGTCTGTGATATACAAGAGGTCAGTCTACAGAACTTCACTTGGTTACTTCTGTACTCAGCCAACTAATTTGAGTTTTACTACACATATCTTCCAGAAAATCATCCAGTCTTGATTTGAAGACTTCAAGGGATGAAGAATCCATTATTCCCCCTCAGTAGTTTGTTCCAATGGTTAATCACCTCACTATTAAAATTTAGCGTCTTATTTCCAATTTGAAATTGTCTGGCTTTAACTTCCAGTCATTGGTCCTTGTTATCCCTGTCTTTGCTAGATTAAAGATCCCTTTCGTACCTAATGAAGATATTTATATACCATAATTAAGTTACCTTTTGGTCTTTTGATGAAGAGCTCAATATGTTTAGTTTAGGTCTCACTCAAGGCATTTTATCCAACCCTTTGGCCCTTCACTTCTCTCCTCACTCCCCTTCAATCCATCAAAAACATTGCTACTCCTTCCCTTGACTTGGATCTTGTTCAAACTACTCCAATCATTTTACATCAAGAATAAACTTCTCCTGATCTGTAAAGTGCAATTCTAGTCTTCAAAGGGTTTTTATGACAACCACATTGTGAATTTCCCTGCTGATTCTCTCTCAGTGATTCCAGATCAAATGTGTCCATTTTTCAAGTAAAGATTTTTATTTTTAAATTACCAGCTCTGTATGACTTTGAATACACACAGGGAACAGAGCTGAAGGTGCCATTTTTACAAAGTAACTTTTCAAAGTAGAACTGTATTTTAAGGCTCTTTTCAACTCTCCTCCCACTTGTCTCCAATTACTGCTACAATTCCCAAAACTCTTCCCTTTCTATTTATCTCCTTCTTGCCTAGATGACTCACTACATGCTGTCCTTTGTGTGTGAAGCTCCCTTCCCCTCTGGACAAGCTAGGCAACTTTTTCAAATCTCTCCTTCTGCCATGCAGCCAATTATATGGTGTCACATTGCAATGAATCCATTTCCGGTTCACTCAGTGCTTTGTATACCTGATTTGCCTTGTCTTTTATATTTTAAGCTCCATGAGGCAGGGAACATGTCTTCCTCTTTGTTTCATACATCATCACCTCTCAAGTTGGATCTCTGTATGTTGCTCAGTTACCTCTCAATCTGCCCATGTAAAACCATACCATCAGCACAGCATTTAACATCCATTTGATCCAGGAAGCTTGAACAGGGCTTCCCTGTGGTCCACATTGATCCCTAGACTATGGTTCCTGCCACATGGTGTTTGCTCTCCTCCATATTTCCAGCTCCTTGATAGTACTATTCCGTCAGCACATAAATACTACCCTAAATATTCCTTTTCCATGTAAGAAACCACTGCAGTAGCCACAGAGATGTTATTTAATCAGGAATGAGAGGCAGTTTACATGATCAAAAATTGGTGGGAAAGTGACCAAGAGAGAGATTCTATTAAGCTGTGGTCTATACTATGAAATAGTTGAGAATCCCATTTTTATGTGCACAATAAGGAAATAACTTTTTCCACTGAAAACTGTAACTCTGTGGGAATGGTCTGTGGAAAGCGGTTTATTTTGCATTGCTGCATTTAATGCTTTCTTCAGTTTCTAGTATACAATGTTAGCTATGGGGGTTCTAAAACTCAAAATCTAAATATTTACTCTGGGCTGCAACCAGACTTTGCTGAAGCAATGTACTTGCTTGTGCTGTTTTTACTTAGTTCCCTAAAAAGTGGAGCTGTAATTGGAAATGTGACTTTGTAAACATGACATCACAATGGCTTTCATAGTCCAGGTGCTCAGTTTTCAATGAAAGAAACAGTATTTTTCTTATTAAAAACAAACTGAACACTTTTTTTTTAAAAAAAAAGCGGCAGCTGGGGTCTTTACTTTGTACACAAAACACCAGGAGGGAAAAAAAGAGTCACTGAACTGAAAATTTACTCATGATGTACAACAAATCCTCCACATCACCCTCTTATAGTGCACAGTTGCTCTGTAGTGCTAACAGAAGAAAGAGGAAATAACAGAAATACTACAACACTTATGAGTGTCAGTAAAATACATAGGTGTGACTGATAAGCACAAAGAGCCAATATGCTGAATAAGAATATCCATTTTCACAAATATTTGACCACATCAACATTTTTTGTTGTTCAAGTTATCAAGTTATTTTCAATTTTAAGCAGATCATGACAAAATATATGCATAAAATTTATTTGCAACACTATCTTGACTACTGCAAGAAAACAGAAATGTAAAACAGCTTCCTAGACAAAGGGAAAAATGAACTTCTGTATTTAGATTACGTAAGGGACACGCAGAAGGGTTTTTTCAAAAACTGTAGGAAAACTATGTCTGAAAAGTCCTTGCTCTGATAAAAATCAAAAGATGAGGTAAATGGGATGTACTGTTACCACTAAAGTTTAAAAATAAATATATAGTTTTAAATCAAAATAATACTTCACATCTGAGTGCTTTTCATCCCAATGCACTGCAGATTCCACACCTCTCCACACAAAATGCGAACATATGAAATTATGTATACATACAATACTACTGACACCCAGGAGCAGCAACTGATAGTGCATACTATGTAGTATACTAGCAAAAGGGAAATGTTTACACCGTAGAGCAAAACCCTATTCTTGTATTATAAATATTAAGACCAGAAGGGATCATTATGATCATCTAGTCCAGGGGTTCTCAAACTTTTTTTTTGCTGGGACTCCCTTGAAAATATTGCAGGCTGTGATACCTCTCCCCCAAAAAAGTGATGACATCCGCCCACACCACCCTTACTTCTGCACTGCTGCTGTGGGTGTTGCCTTCAGAGCACCCAGGCAACAGCTGCTGTCCTCTGGCCACCCAGCTCTTAAGGGCTCTGGCACAGGGGCTGGCAACTCATGACCCCCCTATAATAACTTTGTGACCCCTTGAGGGGTCCCAACCCCCACTTTGAGAACTCCTGATCTAGTCTGTTCTCCTGCATAACCCAGAGCACAGAGTTGCACCAACAGATTTCTGTATTAGACCCATGATTTCTGGTTGACCAGGAGAATATCTTTTAGAAAGACATGCTATCTTGGTTTAAAGTCTTCAAACGGCACAGAAGCCACCATATCCCTAGGTAAATTGTTCCAATGGTTTATTAACTTCATCATTAATTTTTTCCCCCATATTTCTAGTCTGAATTTGTCTAGCTTCAGCTTCCAGTCATTAGATTTTGTTATGCCTTTGTCTGCTAAATTAAGGAGCCCTCTACTATCAGATATCTTCTCCCCACACAGGTACTTTTAGATGGTGATTAAGTCAAGTTAGAAAGTGCTATATCTCTTGCTGTGTCTACAGGACTGGCACAAGGATTACAGTTTATAATGGATTAGAAGGAACTTCCTGTTTAGGAGGTACTCTCTCAGCTTGAGAATTTCATAGAAGCAAATGTGTTCTAATATGTGCTGCTGGTGTTTTTTTTCGGGGGAGGGGGGGGAAGGAACGATGAATGATGTCCTTTATTGCCTTTTTTAGGCATCACCCAGAAGAGCCAGCCAATAAACTACAGAGCACTCAATTTATTAGCTGCAGCAAGATGAAAGCTTGCACTGATTCTGCCAATATTTATAGGGGAAGTAGAAATTTAGAGATTAAAAAAGGGTTTCCCAGCAAGATCTGAAAACATGAAGAGTCAATCAGACAGATTCTTCTCCATAGTTACCGTCACTGGGAGATGTCTTTATTTTTCTACAACAGCGTTTTATGTTTTTAAAAATGGACAGACGAGTCAGGTGTTAGATCAGCAGAAAAGGGAGGATAAGGAGAGAAGATATCTGACATGGGCAAGTTGGAAGCAGTTCATAACTTTTTTTTTTTTTTAAAAACTCTCAAAGCACATTCTCTAAGGCGCAGATTAATTCGTATACTTGTCATAGTCACAATACTATATAACAGCATAATGGCTTTCTGCAAAATGTTTTACAGATAGTAACTAATGAAGCTCACTATAATAAAGTATGTGAGTATTATTAGACACACACAAATTGATACACTAAGGTTATAAGATATTAAGTCCCTGAGTTGCTCAAGGCCTTCCTAAAATTGAATGACCTTTCTTCTAAATTAGCAGTGGAGCTACCAGACTCCAGAGTCCTCCTTTTGATACACATGATCCAGAATAGAACCTTAAGCAAGAGTTGCATATTGCTTAAGTATTTATGACTAATTCAAAAGAATGATGCAGTCAAAAACAGGACAGGATGGGTTCTACATTTACAATTTACATATTCCTCAGCTATGTTAAAAGCTTAGCAGGAACAGCACATAATAATGCACTGGACTGTGATTGCTTATGGAAGCCTGAAGGGTTTTTTCAGCTTTATTTTTCATGTCACTTATTAAATTAATTATTTCCTGTTGGTTGAAACAAAATCAACTCTCTGCATCCTACATAACTCCAGCATCAACTACTGGGTTCTCCAAATGGAACTTCTGCTATTATCTCGTATCAAGTACATGAGAGAGAGTGTCCACTCGAATTATATTAACATTAGTAGAGATGACAGCAAGGTACCAGGTTCTCTCTCTCTCTTTCTTTTTTTTTTAAATAGACTCCCTGGCACACGGACAGTGGGGTGGAAGGAACTTCATGTTAAGTGGCTAGTTTCTTGGCTTGAAAGTTTCATAGAAACAATACAAAAGATCATATTTTAAAAAACAAAACTCCAAGATAAATGGGTTGTTGTATAGAGCCTAGCACAATAGGTTACAGGTCTATGATTAGGGCCCCAAAGCACTGCAGTAATACAAACAATTAATAACAACAAGCACACAGGGCAAGGAGTGGAAGGATAGATTTAAGATTCAGGCATCTGATAAGAGTCAGCAAACCTGGGTTAAATGTCCAGATGTGTGACTGAATTGCTCTCTAAACTTGGTGTCTGTTTCCACATCTGTAAAATGACAATAACCCTCACCTATCTTAGAGTGAAGTTACAAGAATTAATTGATGTAAGGTTGCAAAATGTCAAGAGAAAGTGCTACTGATGGATTCATTATAAACCCTACTGTTGACAAGCTCTTGACATTTTATTTCACGTTCTTTTTGACTATTTCATCAAATCAATTGCTAGCAATTAAAAGACTGAACATTGCACTTTTAAAGGACAGGTCAGCTCCTTTTAGTGTTTATTAAATCTCTCTCCCCAGAAAGGATTTGCCTTAATCTTTTTTAAAACCAAGGATCATTGAACTCATCATTCAAGACCAGTGCTTAATTTGTAGTGAAAGAGGTGCCACAGCTCAAGCAATTAGGTGCCAGGGATCAAGGAAATTTTTTTTTTACATTCATATTTGATGCAGCAAGCCCAGAAGTATCAGGGCTATGAACTGCTGAGCCAAAAGGTGCATGGGCCCTGACAAGCCTTGGCACAAATTAAGCCCTGTTCAAGACCCTCAGAACCACACCGTCCTTAGATGTACCAACAGACAGTGATTCCCACAGCAGGGGCGTCTGGAATCATCACAATCATTTAGCAATGTTGGGAGGAACCAATATGCAAGCAACTGATTTACTCTGCTTCAGCAAATAAGAGACATGGAAAGGGATGGGATTCCCCTTGCACAATACTTCCTCCCTGGAAACTCATAATCCACAGGCTGAAAGCCATGTCAGAGTGCTGATCAGGTTAATGTATTATTTTGAAGATTGTTTTTATCAGCCGCTAACATTTCTACATCAAACCTTTCAACCATAAAATTTAATATGCAAGCATCTTCTCCAGCTTAAACTTGATTTAACAAATATTCTGGGACATATTTTCTTTCAAGGGCTAGTGGCCAAGTGCTTTGAACAACCCTTAAAATTGACAATTATGATGTGACTATGGCACAGACCAAGGACGGTCCAGGCCATTTAGAGTGCTATAGGTCAAACCAACACCTCAATCACCACTCAAACTGCACTGGCAGCCAGTGTAGATCCCAAGTACTAATGCAGCGTTACTCATAATGGGTTAACCCAATAAACAAGTGCGCTGCTGCATTCTGCATCCTATTCAATTTTCTAATAGAGTTAAAGTATTCCCTGAAGTAGAGCGCACAGTAATAATGCAGTCTAGAAATGCTGAGGTTCCATTAGTTTCTTATAGGGGAGACAATGAAAACAGATTGCGTGCTTAAGTGTGATTGTGGGGTGCTGGATGTGTGCTTTGTGAGTGGTTATACATTGGAACTGAAAGTGATTTTGCTATAGAGCCGGAGAGTTTGTAAGCGAACTTGCACACTGTCATGTTTGGCTGAGAAGGTATGCAAGCTGAGCTTGTCCTGGATGTTAGTGTTGCCTTAATTGGGGATTTCCTTGATTTTTAGTGATTGTGCTGATAAATAATACATTTGATTAACCTTAACTGTTCGGTTTTTTTGTGTAGGACTTTATACAACGATCACATTATATAGTCCAGCCAGACCACATAAAAATCACCAAATTTGCTGAACGATGCAGGCTGGGAAGGACCAGGGAAGTAGACATAGAGGAATTAAAAGGATTAAATGTACTAGTAAGATATTTAAAACAGACTCCTCTAGATTTACCAGCCAATATAAGCAACCTTGTAAAATTTGTATTGAATTCACTATATTTTCCTATAAACCTGACTGAATGTTATGACAGGAGTGATAACTCCTGACTGGATAACCATCAAAATTTATCTCAAAGGCAGATTCTACAGAGAGTGTTCAAGACTAGGAGAACAATGAGAATGCATTTTAATCCAATCTGCTTCCTGCAATAAGGGAGGAGAAATTATTTACAATACAAGAATCACACCACCTTTCACAGCCACAAAATCTCTCTTTCTCCTTCTCTCTGCAAAACCTTTATTAATGAAGAGATAAAGGTGGCAAAAAGTAAGTGTCAGGAAATGCACAAGTTAAGGTCCTCTATGCTTACCTTGATACAAGTGCACAGCATCACCAAGATTCACAAGCACTTATAGAGGGGAAAACCAATACAACAGTGTCTTTTAGGATTTTAGTATCCATAAGACAACAACACTTTTTTTTTTTAAACACTATGATATGAATGACTTACATTCTCCTTTACCCCACTGATTGTTTAGCAGGCTTCCTGTTTCTGATGTCCTTAATTTTTTTTTTTTTTTTTTTTTTTTTTTTTCCTTCTGTTCCTTTTGGAGTCTTTGCTAGTTGCTATTTGAATTCTTTTTTGGCCTACTTAATTATGCTTTTCCCCTTGATTTGCCAGAGTTTATGCTCCTTTCTATTTTCCTCAATAGGATTTAATTTCCAATTTTTAAAGGATGCTTTTAGCCTCTAACCACTTCTTTTACTTTGTTGTTTACCCATTGTGGTGTTTTTTTCATCCTCTTACTATGTTTTTTTTTAATTTGGGGTATAAGTTTATATTTGGGCCTCTATTACAGTGTTTTTAAAAAGTTTCCATGCAGCCTGCAGGCATTTCACTTTTCTGACTGTACCTTTTAATTTCTATTTAACTAGCTTCCTCATTTTTGTGTGGTTCCCCTTTCTGATGTTAAATGCTACTGTGGTGGGCTTCTTTGGTATCCCCCCCCCGAATGATGTTAAATTTAATTATACTATGGTCACTACTACTGAGCAGTTCAGCTATATTCACCTCTTGGACCAGATCCTGTGCTCCACTTAGGACTACATCAAGAATTGCCTCTCCCCTTGCAGGTTCCAAGACTAGCTGTTCCAAGAAACAACCATTTATGGTATCTAGAAACTTTATGTCTGCATCCGTCCTGAGGTTGTATGTCAGTCAATATGAAGATAGTAGAAATCCCCCAATAGTACTGAGTTTTCTATTTTTATAGCTTTTCTATTCTCCCAGAGCATTTTACAATCAACAACACCATCCTGGTCTGCAGGCCCACTGACTGCACTTCCGGGATCCAGAGCAGAACAGCCAATGGCCCCCTAGAAAAGGGTAGCTGGGGTCCAAGTGGGTTTCCACTGTAAGTTTTTACTTATTTGTTACATGCCATGCAGGTTCTCAGAAGGTTGAGGCGTCAGTAACTGCTATTGAGCTTCTTGGGTCCCTTAGATTCCCCAGGGAGATTACTGATGAACCTGGGAAGCTGAGGAGCAAATACTGCCTCCTCAGTTGCCTGGGAACCTGCATGGCACATAATAAATAAGCTTGGCTCCAGGGAGGGGTAAAGAGCACTATCCCCCTCACGGGAAGCGGGGTGTGGAAGATACCTATCTATCCTCCCATCTGCCTAGGCCCTTTGGCATTTGCCCCCTTGCACCCCTCTCCCCCGTCAGTGGGTCTGCTAGTCAGGGGACCAATAGTATATCCCTACTGCTATATTCTTATTATTCAAGTATGGAATTTCTATCCATAGAGATTCTATGGTACAATTCGATTCATTTAATATTTTTAACATAGTTGACTCTATGCCTTCTTTCACATATAGTGCCACTCAGCAACCAGCATGACCTATTCTGTACTTCCGATAATTTTTTTACCCTGGTATTAGTGTCCCATTGATTATCCTCATTCCACCAAAAGTTTCTATGATGCCTATTATATCAATATACTCATATAATACTAGACACTTAAATTCTCCCATCATAGCATTTACACATCTAGCATTTGTACACAAGCACTAATAAAATGTGTCACTTTTCAGCTGTCTGCCATTATTGTGATATAATTGAATGGGACTCTTTTTCATTTGACTGTTTCTCTTCAGTTCCTACCAGTACTTTATCAATTTCTATCCTCTCTTCCTTACTAGGATATAGAGGATCCCCATTAATAGATCCTCATCCAAGGGATGTCTCTGTCCAAACTGTGTGCTACTCTATACCTGTTGGCTTTAGTTTTTTAGTTTTTAGTTAAAAAACTCCTCTATGACCTTTTTAATTTTATATGCCAGCAATCTGGTTCCATTTTCGTTTAGGTAGAGCCCATCTTTTCTGTATAGACTCCTTTCCCAAAAGACTCCCCAGTTCCTAATAAATCTAAACCCCTCCTGCCTACACCATTGTCTCATCCACCCTGAGTTCTGCCTGTCTAACTGGCTCTGTGCATGGAACTGGAAGCATTTCAGAGAATGTTACCATGGAAGTCCTGGATTTCAATCACTTGCCTGGCAGCTTAAATTTGGCCTCCAGGACCTCTCTCTTACCTTTTCCCATGTAAGTGGTGCCTACATGTACCATGACCACCTGCTCCTCCCCACATGAGTCTATCTAGATGTTTTGAGAGATCTGCAAACTTTGCACCCTGCAGGCAATTCACCGTGTGGTTTTCCATGTCATTACAAACCCAGATATCTATATCTCTAATGATCAAATATCCCAATTACTATAGCCTGTCTTTTCCTAATAACTGGGATTCCCTCCCCTAGAGAGGTATCCTCAGTGAGAGAGGATATCATGATATTTCTCGGCTTATGTGAGCAAATGAACTCCTGCAAGTCTTTCAAACATCCAGATTATAACTCAAACTATTTATCAGAACACATGGCAGCAGGAAATGCAATATGAACATTTTATGAGGAATGAAGAAAAAGAGGGCCACAAATGGGCTGATATCAGAGCTTGAAAACATTTACCTACTAGTCTGAGCACTAAGCCCCCAGATAGGGGGAAAAATACGTATGACACTCCACCCTCAACAGACAGGCACTCCACAATGTAAAGGAACTAACAGTTATGTGCTGTTTGTTGTGTAATGTAGTTAAATGTAACGTAGTCTCAGTTTTACTTTCTTTTTAACATTGAGGAGAGGTGCTGGGATCCCTATCAGGATGTAGTCCATGGGCCACTTTTCATGATAAACCCAAATGTTAGATAATATTCAGCAGCCACCAGGATTTGGGTAACACAAGAAATATATTATCTTTATTTCTCCCATTCAGCTAAAGTGTCCTGCCTAATGCAATTGGCTAGCGTGAGAGCTGTCTACTTGTATTTAGCAGTGATATGCTGAGAACTTTTCTCAGACCTGAAAGAGTTTAAGCTCCAAAACTCTTCTTTCACCAACAGAAGTAGGTCCTCCCCCACCTTGTCTATTTTCTTCTACTCCTCCCAGCCTATGTTTCTGAGTACCCCGCAGCAAATAGTTCTAACACCTGCCTCTGTTGCTTCTCAGAGATTTCCTAAGTAGCGCAGCATCAAACTGACCCAATTCTTCTCACTTTCACTGCTGCCAACAAAGTTTTGAAAAGAAAAGACTTGGCAAGACTAGACTTTCACTCTGTTGTAACTTAAGAATGTTCTAAGTAGCAGCAAAGGCCCAGGAATTCTCCATCGGCAGATATCAGTGCATCAGTTACGCATAGTTCATGTTGGAAACATTTTCTTTGCAACCATAAAGAGTAGAATGATTTTTATTTTTAAATGATGGCTTAGATTCTGCACAAGTTTATGGCATTGCCCTCGGAAAGTTTTCCACTCCCCACAGGCAGGTGAGTGGATTTTGCCAAGCCCTGGGTGACACTTTCTCATAATGCAGTGCCTACATCATCGGACATGGTACAAATTAATTTATTTATGGTAATTTACTTCTTAAAAAGTTGAAGTAAGCTAGAAAACTATCAATGCTTTCTGGATTGTGCCAACTGTCTCATGGACAGAAGTACCATGATTCTAGTTATTTTTATCAGTCAGTGGGTGAAGTGAAAGTCCTGTGGGGGCTGAGCAGGGCACTATTTCAGTAGTTGCTTTGGCAATTGCTGAGCTGCAGTCCTTTCAGAAATTCTCTGCTTCCAGGCGTTCTGCAATTTGCTGCTCAAAACTAATGCCTACAATTGCCTTTTATTTCTTCGATATTATTTTTAGGGCTTTTTGTTATGAACAGATCAGTAAACCAAACAAGTTATTACTTGGTTGTCTATCATGGTGATTGATACACCATGCTCTGAAGCATCCGGTACTGGTCCCCATTTGAAACAGGGTACCTAAGCAGATGGACCCTTGTCCGTTCTAGTAAGGCAGTTCCTCTTTTGCTAGGGAAATGAGAGAGAATGTTAAGAGAGAATGTCAAGTTTATCTTTTGGAACCACTCCCCACTTTGGTGAAAACTACCCAAACACATTTCTTCAATATTACCTATATATTTCACTGTGGCATCAAATATGCACTATACATCAGTCCTAACATCATTCACATAGTATGTGAATGTGTATGCAATTAATTTAGATTATACCCAAGCAATCGGAGTACACACATGTTCCAGGCTGCTTCTCTCCTCGTATTTTCTGAACCACAGGGAATATAGTTTAACACATTTTTAAAATGTGCTTAGTCATCTGCTCTACACAGATAATGAAAATAATTACTAATCTTATAAACTATTCAAGAAGTTATAATCACTTCCTTACTCAACTGACTCAGAATTCTCAGCAGCCTCCATGCTCACATACTTTATGAAGGCTATCCAACACTCCCCGTTATAAGAATATGTTTTCAGTTATTTATATCTTGGCCAAACTTTAACCATTTGAGCTGAAATTTTACTTATCAGGTGTCTGCCTCAGGCTGCATTTTTGGTGGAAAAATTCAGTCAGAATGGTTCAACCATTTTTGAGAATGAGGCTAGTTAAAATTATAGTTTGTCCACGTTAAGAAATTCTGATGACCTTCTCTCTGAACAGCTCCAGCACCCCTATGCTTTGGAGCAGGGACTTGAAATTTGGCAGAGGTGTGGCCTTTGTGTCAGGGGTGAGACCTTTGCTCTTGCCATGAAAATCTGCCCAAATTTGCCCAAATATAGGCCTTTGAAAAAAAATCGCAGTTTGCACATGTTCAACAGAGACTGATTTTAGCATCTAAAATTCAGCACCCAAAATTAGTAGGAATTTTACCTTAATTTCTCTGTGACTCAGTTCCCTATTTATAAAATAGGAATATACCCCCACATCACCACAAAGGTGAGAAGATTAATGTTTGTGAAATACTTTTCTGACATTCTAAAAAAGCTCATGAAGAAATTAATAATTCTTTGTTCAGAGCTGGGTTAGAATAGTGTGCAGTAAATAAGACATGGAGCCACACGCTGAACAATGAGGATAAAAACAAAATACGGAATAGCTACTCATGCATAGTAAGAACACTCTACCCTGTGCTCTGAATAAGGCAGGGGTCCTATGGAAAAAATAGTATGTGATCATGACATTAAAAACCATATCATAATGCATACTCATAAGAAAATTAACAAGGTTGCACAAGCAACCTTAATTCTGGCATTTTATAATTTTTGAGCACTTGACTTTACAAGGTTAATAATATTCTTTTAACATTGTTTTTATGAGTGCGTGTGTGTATAATTTATATATAAATGACTTCAACAGAGATAACACTACAGACAAATCTGGCCCACTGGGTCCTTCTTGCATTTTGTAGAAAGAAAGAGCCCATGGCCCAAGACTGTATAGCCTATATCGCAATTTATTCCTTTCCTCCAAGATCAGACACAATAATAAGCAATTATTTTACCTTTTACATGGAGGTTTGCTCCATGGAGGAACAGCTGCGGTTCTAAGTGAGATGGTTCACATGCCAGGACTTCTCACCTACTACGCCTTTAACTTCCTGAAACCCCACACGTGTTGCACTATGTTAGCTTTTAGCATCTAGCTATATTTAGTCAGGATGTAGAGCATGTCCATAGTACTACAAAAGCGTCTTTGGCCTTCTCTTGAAATCTATAGGTACCATATGATGCCTGAACCTCTCTCACCAGGTTTGCATTTTCTCAAGAAATATAGCATGCCAACCCACTGCTTCTAAACGATTATCTGTTTCTATTGCAGCCTGACGACCTTAAAAAAAAAAAAAATAAATAAAGATGTGGAGTTCAAATGTCAAGATGTACAACTGAACCCTTACAGGCCCAAACCTGACACATCCTCTTAAAGTTTACATTTCTTTAAGTATTTTTTTTCCAATCCAGTTTTTTTTTTTTTTTTTTTTTTTTTAAGTTATCAGTCCTGCAGAACAAAGGCTGCTGCAATGTTAAAATCACAGCTTCTTATCTGCAACATATCAAATTCCCATGTGCCTGTCTGCAAACACTACAACTGGCAGGTGAGTGAAACTGATCCAAATCCCACTTAGTGAGCTCTGTACTGGGTGTTAGCTTGAAACCCTTGCTTGGTTTTCCTGATAAACTAGATGTAACAAATAACAGGAGGAGATGAGTTTTCCACAGCATACACAGAGAATGCAAATAGTAAAGCTGAAATGCACGTACCGCATTCTCTTGTGCATTAACACTGAAGGTCAAGAACAACTTGATTTGTAAATGTAGCTCATAATAAAGATAATGAGCAAGTTCCAAATGGAATGATTAAGTCTTTCACAGATATTACAACTGTTATCCACTCGCAACTGGCGCAACATCACTTTAATAAACTAAAACATGAACAATAGCATAATTCATTCTAGGAGAGGATGACAATGACATTTTTTTTTTATTTTCTGAGAGAGACTGTACATTTCTTTCAAGCAGGCAGACAATTAACTTAAGTCTTTCCTACAGTACATCATCATGGAAGTTAACTAAAACAGTTCAGAAATTTCAAAAACAAGTTTAAAAAGTGCCAAAATACAAATATTGTATTTTTACAACATTACATCTTCAGGAATTCTGACCCACACAGAAAAGGAGCCACCCCTGAGGTGCAACACAGGAACAGGTAATAAAATGCTGTTTTAGGACAGGAGATTAAGACTATACAGTAAACTACTGGGGATCTTTTGGGAGGCAGAACAACATATACATTAGAATGTAACCAGGATACTGTGGCTATAACTCTTGGACCAGATGTATCAAATATTCTTCCTCCTTTATGTATTTATGTTGCATGTGGGACATAAGATTGTACTGAATCTCAAATTTCATTTTAAATTTTTTTTTAAAGTGCTTTTCTAGCCCTCATGGTTGCAAAGAAAACCTTCCAAGTGGACAGTGATGTCTGAGTTTGCAGGTAATAACTCAGAGGTGTGAACTCCCTTACCCTTCTTAATTTCATTGGACTGTCAGCTCTGAAGCTCAGGGATGTTACTTCAGTGTCAACGTTAGCTATTTCATTGCTGATCATTTTAGCAGATGGACTGGGGAATGAAGTGAGTAAAACTCAGGGGGAGGTGGGAATCTGGAGTTGCTACAGGGAAGGAAATGCAGGAGAAAGAACAGAGGAGAGGCAAACAGGGAAGAAGGAGGAAAAGAAAAGAAAGCAGGATGGAGAAGGAAGAGAAATAAAGAACAGAAATAGCAGTGGTGTAAAGGGGAGTTGATTTTCTCACTCATTGAGGCTGAAAGTGACAATAAGGTACAGAATAAACAGATACCTAAAAGTTGTGTTACTACATAAAGGGCAGGTTCTCCCTGTGATCCCTTTGCAAACTTCACAGTGTTCTCAGTAGGCGACAGCTGTGTCATGAATACTTACTTTTTACTGCACCTGGACTTTCCTTGTGGTCCACCATCCAAACAGCACCGTGGTAAAACTGTGCTTAACGTGAAAGATTTTACTGAAATGCAGCCAAAAGAGAACTTTGGCTGGTCTCTCTTTGTAAGTGCAGGGGGATAACCTAGCTGCTTAGTTATAGGAAGTTTATTTTATTGATGGTGAACACTAAAACAAGCAATCTCTATGCACCTGTCAAGGATGCTTGTGTGCATCTATATTTTATATAATCATGCAAAATTATATGCAAACTAGGAGCAATTCTCAGATCTTGGCAAGTTGCCAGTAAGAGTTTCAGACTAACATCATGAAGAGGCTAGGCAATATTGTGGCCACCTCCACAACGATGATATAGCTGCAGGTATGTGCTCTGGGAGGGGTTCCAAGTACAAGCATCCATTGTGGCTGCTCAGCAATTGGTCAGATGGTTTTTTTTCCACTAGTTCTCTACCAATAAGCAGATTAAAGGTTTGTTGCTATCTCTGATACCAACATGACGAGACACAGCCTGACAGGTTAAGCTAAAATTTAGTCGTCTTCTTGTGTTTCCAAGCTTTTGCAAAATTTTGCATAGATTTTTTTTTCGTTTTCTTCCAAAGTTCCAGTGAGAACTATATTTTGTTTTTACCGTAATATTCCCCCAGTGCTTGCAGCCCAAACACTACAGCACTTACCTCTTGCACAAATATTACTAGTCCATTAAATTTTTTGCACCGCTTTCAATTCAAACCAAGAAAAATAAACAGCGCAGATTTTAAAAAAGCTTTTAAAAAAAACAAAAGGACCTTCAATAATTTAAAATATTACCACCACATAAGGAAGTTATTTTTTAAAATATGTTTTTATCCTGATAGCATCCCTTTGAATTTGTAATTACCAACAAAAATCTGAAATGTTAAGTGTGCATGGTCCAATTCATTGAAAAGTTGTTGAACCCTCTTCAGTCATTAGAGCCATTGATACTTAAATCTGTGGTTCCCTTTTGAGGAAAAAATTTGTTCAGAATACCTTACAGACACTAGTTGACAGAAGGCTTAAATTTATGACAAGGTTATAGTAAAATCAAACCATTGATGGAGCTAGGAGTGAGCTAAAGACATTAGATATCTTTTGCAAAAGTCAGAAGCAAGTTACATTTTCACTACCTTGTAACCCAGATAACCTTTTTTTCCAGATTTAAGTCACACTCTCTCCTGAGCATGTTCAGGCCACAAGAAATTTAACTGTGCCTCTCCCACAGGCAGGGAAAACAAAACAAAGAACAGGGCTTAGAATGTACAGTGAAGTTGCAGCCATAATACTGGCTCCGTAATCTCTCTCAGAAACCTTAACTAATTACTGTTTGTGGAGTATTTCAATTACGGTGAGTGAGAGAGACAAGCAGGAACATGTTAAAGGTTCAATTTATCAGTTGAATAAAACACAAACTGTTAAATTTTTCATGACCAGGCTCTGTTCTAGCTCAGAATTTTATTACACCAAGCAAATCCAGTCTAGCCAAATTCCTCTTAACAAGAAAATCCTAGTCCTTTATTTCAACTGCAGAAAGAGCCACACAGAACACAACAAAGTCCCTTTCATACAGAGGAAAATTTAGCTATAAGGACAAAACAGATTCTGGAAAAGAACCAATACTTACATACCCTAATATATTTTAAAGGGTGAGATAATACAGGAATGCATTGCTTGTCTTTTTTTCCCTCCACAAATTTGGCACTGGTATAATATCAGTTTCATAATGCATTTTCCTACACAATTTAAATGATGACAAGTTCAGTTAATTAAAATAAGAACTATACATACTTACAGAACGGTTTAATAAGTTCTGGTATACTATTCCCTAGAATTTTATGCTAAGTATCCATATCTTTATTAACTTCACTTCAAGAAAGTCAGGAAAAGAAACGTTCACACTCTAATGAGTATTAAATCATTGTCTATCTCAAGCAATGCTAACAGTAATTAGTTTTATTGGACATACAGTAATTGGGAATGTGTAATTAATACAAGAAATGGGTGACAAAATGTAAAAACCATATTTTTTAAAAGTGAAATTATCCAGTTCAACAAATAGTACATGTTGCTGTCTTCAATGAATAGATGAAGTACAACAAACATAAGCAAATTATACATTACAGATTTTTGGAACATTTGGGCTGAAAAACTGAAAAGGACTTTGGGAAGATACACAAAGGATTCTGGGATATATGATAAGGAGGAAAAAAGCAGGTAGCTTTCATTTTAGGACAGAAGCCCTGATCTAAAGATAAGGCTTTTGAACATTATAAGACTACCAGAGAGTTTTCTTCTGAGTATCACTGATAACTTCTGTACTGGTTATGCACTGACGTTAAGGAATTCCACTGAATTCAGGGCCACAGAGTTTGGCCCTGGGCCCTGAAGTCAAGATACTGGTAGTGGAAAGATTCACAATCAGCAGTTCAGATATACCAGGAACTTCAGCTACAGAAGTGGATCACCAAGATGATTGATTTGGTGCATTTTATATGAACTTCTGCAAACAATTCTTAGAACAGCTTTCTGCTAGCATTTCCTTTAACAAAAAGGGTGTTTTAATAATGCAGAACACACACAATGGAAAAGTTAAGTTTACTAGAAAAATATGCTGGACAAACAGGGAAGTAAAATACCTGAAAAATGTGTGTCTAGATCATACACAGTTTGAATCCTCAACCATCTTCTTGGAAAAAGCAACTAGTTGCTTCTTGTCTCTTGTCCAGTGCACAGAAATTAATGCCAAACAACTCTGGGAAAGATTATTTCATTTAGCAGAAAAACAGTTTGGAATTCCTTGATTTAAGAATTAAATGCAACTCTTTCCACAAAAAGTCATTTACAGGCAGAAGCGCTGATCTAATAAACTTTGGAGCTAGTTCATGCATGAGAACACAAGGTTTTGAAAACAAAGATGGACTGCAGTAAACAGTAAGAGAATTAGAGCAGGGTTTAAAACAATTGATTTCCTAAAATTATAAAATTTAAGACTCAGCTTCTTACCAATTTTGATTTTAGTCATGTGGAAATAATGTTGAGAAATAGCAAAATTATATTAGCAATTACATCTGTAGGTTTACATTTCTTTCTTAAACTAAGTACTCCTCAGCACAATGCTTTCCAATTCCTATTCTCTGTGGTTTTCTGTGCACAAGGATTTTCGGACACAAAACTTCAAATGAGTGCTGTTCCACTGATGGAAGACATTGCAGTATAAGAAAAGCTCAGGCGTTTTTAGTTGCCATATTGTCTAGCTATGAAAATACCTAAGCACTGCCTGTACTACAGTTTCCACTACAGTGCTGCCATAGAGTGCACCTATTGGAAAATACCTGAAAAATCCTAGTGAAATACTACCTTCTGGCTTGTCTAAACACAGAATTATGCCAGTTTATCTTAAGCTTTGATTTCGAAACAATTTAGTTAAACTCTTGAAAAGGCTGTGTGGACACACTTATTTTGGTTTGAACCACGTTCATGTTAGCTTACAATGTCAGTTAGGAACAGTTTTAAGCTAAACCAAAATGCTAACCCAAACTCAAATCTAAATAAGATTGTGCCTACAAAGGCGTTTGCACTGGTTTAACTAAACTAGTGCAGATGTGTGTCTAGACAAGGCCTCAGTATAAACACAGTTTTAGGACCCTCTTCCTCACTTCACTGAGGGTTACAGGTGCCCAATAGGATTAGGTCCTGGTTTAGGGCCACACCTCTTACTCATGCAAAATTCCTCAACTTCAAATGTAAATTTTCCTTAGTCTGGAGTACAGATCAGGCCATTCCAGATTGAAACAGCAACACCAAAACCAAGGACCAAATCCTGCTTGCCTTGCTTATGTGAACGGCCTCAGCACTGAAGTCAACAGGACTATTTGTCTGGGAAAGGCAAGCAAAACTTAGCCATTGAGGTGTAAAAACTTCTAGCACTGGGTGTTAATATCAGAAACCAGCTGTGATCACTGAAATCCTGGTACTATTAAACAAGCTACAATATTTGGTTCAACAACATGCCCAGACTGATTCCTTAGTGTGCCCATCTAGATTAGTAGAAAACAAAATTAAACGTTATGAAACTCTGGTTTTGCTCAAAGGTATTGAAGGATGGTTCCGCCCAGACTGAACCATTTTGGTTACACCATTATTTGCCACCATCCAGACAGCCTGGACCAACCAGGCATTAGAACATATTTCGGCAAAAACTAAGTTTAACAACAGTAGTTAAACTTGGTTGCATTTGCAGCATAAATAGGGTCTAAGGCCTAACTGAAGGACAAAGGTATCTGGTTTTGGCTGTGCTCTGAAGTTAGACAACAGTGGTTAAAACACCAATTTTTTAAATAGTTTGTCTACAGTAGCACTCCTACCATCATTGGCACCAGTAAACCTGAATTGGTGGTAGCTAAAGTGCAAAATTTTAGGAAAAAAGTCTCTCAGACTTCTCCTTCCATCCCATGACATCCATCCCCACTGCTACTCCATGCATTCTGCTGTTCTGGAACGCTCCACTATGCAACATGCTGGTGATGTCAGTTACTGATTCAGTCTCTTCTGCTGGACTCTAAAGATTTGCACAGTAAGAACACCCAACCAAAACATGTAAAACTTTTATTTTAAAACAGAAGTTTATATTCTTGACTATATTCTGCCAATTCAATGTCTAATTTGGCAATTCCAGTACAGATAGTGTTAAATGCATTTTGAAATCACCTGTATTATTGTCAAATTCAAGCAGCATCCAGATTCCAGGGCCTACATGAAAGGAATAAAAGCTACAAACACACTCCCGCCCTAACATGCTCCTTGTTAAGAAAATGAATTACTTACCCATAACAGTTATTAGCACCCAACTTCTAAAATTAACAAATTTTCATCTAAGGCATATTTACAGAACATTTTCTGTTTCTCGGAATGACATATGTCACAAGCAGTTTGTAATGAAGAAGAAACTGATAAGGGGTGAGGTTGTAGGGAAGTCTGACTACGATACATATGGTATGAAGAACATTGTTCTTTAGTCTGCATACTGGATCTCCCACTACGCAATTTATATTGCACATAAATTGCATTTCTGTAAATGTGTGACACAGGCTTTCATTGGGCACCTTATAGTCCAATATTACTCATATTCCAAGGCCAGAAGGGACCACTGTGATCACCTAGTCTGACCTGTATAGCACAAGCCATAGAACTAATTCCTCGAGCAGATCTTGTCTACTAGTTCATGCGTATAAAGAGGAACGATACTGTGAGTATAAAACAAGTTGGGGAAAAAAAACAAGGTACAAGAGCATTATTTGTATTGCCTTTAAATGTCATCTTTAAATTACAACCTTGCATGTCAGCAGAACTGTTTACCCTGTGATCATTTCATTAGAAGCCTTGACACAATATTGTATGTCAAACAAATTAGTCAGGCAACAGTCTCTCAATTCTGAATTGTTATTTGTAATACAGTAGCGCCCAGAAGCCCAACTCAGATCCAGATAAGTTTGTTCTAGGCGTGCGAGGCTACAGACAGTCCCCGTCCTGAAGAGTTCACAGTCTAAGCAAACAATGCAGTGAAAGGGTTAGAGAAAAGAAGGACTATTATTTCTCACATGGAGGAACTGAAGCATAGAGAAATTGACTTTCCCAAGATCACATCAATTCAGCGGTTAAGCTGGAAATAGTACCCACATCTCTTGACTCCTTGCCCAGCACCCTATGCAGTACATCACTCTGTCTCATTATATCCCTTTTTCTCCCTGGATCCTGCTTCAGTTTGTTTTCTCTTCCATTGCTGTGATGAGGTTTATAGCCTTAGAGCTAGTCAACATATCTAAATACCTGCTCATTCAAGGATAGCAGTACTGAACGGCATCGCCTCATTAGGAGTTTTGCAAATTCTTCTCTCTAACACAAACTAAGCAGGCGAAGTGGTATTTAATGTTCCAGAAATGTTAGGAATTATATTAAACTGACTTTCCAAAGCAAGACCCTGGAGCAGAAACAGTTCCAAGAGGAAGGTCATAACCATACTGTTTTACTGCTGGCTAACACTTGCTTGCCCTCAGAAACTACTACAATTGGGAACACTAAATTAACTTGTCAGCCTTTAAACAACATTTAAAAGGAGAAAGTAAAAAGTATCATAAGTCTCAGAGTAGTAGCAACAGCACAGACACAAGTGGGGCCTACTTCAGAGTGCCTGTGTCCACATTTGTCTTTTAGTTATCTTTGCTATTGGTAACTAACTTTGGCAACAGAATAAGAACACAAGTAGGGATGACTAATCGCCATCTCTTCCCAGTGCACACTCTTCAACATATGATTCCAGACCACAACCATTGCTTTAAAATCACCCTGGTTATTTAAAAAACTTAAAACAATAAAACATATATAATAAGCCAGGTTCAGCATGAGGCAGTCAAATGCTTCCCTAAATTGGCCACAGGAACACCCAGATCAGTCGGTCCATCTTTGCTGTAACTCCATTGAAAACCATGTATCACACCAAGTTAGCTCTAGGCCAATGGTTCCCTACCTTTTTGGCTTGAGGGCCACAGATACAATTTTTACAAACCTGAAGGGTCACCAGGCTCCGCCAGCAGTCTCCTCTCCCACTACCACCACTGCAGCCAGATGGAAGGAATTCAGCGAGGAGGCTGCCTCCCTCCTCGCTGATCTCCTGCCCCCCCGGCTGCAACAGGGAAACTGCACCTGGCCTATAGTCCTGTGTGCTCCAGTTGGGTCCCTGGGCAGTGGCTCCCTTCTGCAGCCAAGGGGACGCTCCCTCCCTCTGGCTCTAGCTGAGACCCCAGCACCTAGGGATTCAGGCAGAGCACTTTGCTCTCTGCTGGAGCCAGGGGAGATGTAGCTTATAGGACTAGCCTGCTTGCTTGCACATATATACTTTTCTCTATAAATTTACGTATTTGTTTTATTATAACAGACTCAGAGTCATGTCAAGGTATTATAGCTGTAATGCACATCTTGTATGACAATCTAAGGCCATTAGCATATATATGTTCGGGACCTATGGCCCAGACAATGATAAATTATATATATGGTTATAACCCTTACCCTAGATAAGTCAGGAGGCACCAAGATGGCCTCAGTTTATGCCACAAGTAAACTTCACAGGTATGCCACAAAACTCACAGAAAGTGCCAGAAACAACAAAGGTGAGATGAGTGAACCATCTGGAAAGAATACAAGTGTGTTAATAATACACATGAACCTGCCAGCCTATAGAATAAGTGTACCCTAATAATTTGTGGATGAAGAAGCCAAGTTTGGACTTAGAAAGAGGATCCATATTGTTCAAGGTATAAAAAGGGTAAACCATGTTAATTGGGGGTGATGATCAGCTACGTCTTCTTTTGGGCTTCTTCTGTGTTGGCATTGATTAGGATCTTTGTTCTTAATTTATACTTTTTAGTATTATTTGTAATCTTAGCCTTATATATATATATATATATATATATATATATATATATATATATATAGCTCTTTTAGTTATATATATATATAGCTCTTAGCTCTCTAGCATTGCCAAGCTCTCCACCCTCCACTCAAGAATTGAGGAACCGGACATCTCTCTCAACCAGTTCATCAGGGAAGGGTGTAAGTATATTAATCCAAAGCGTACAATATCTATATATATATAGATACATATCTATCACGTGTCTTTAGAACAAGACTGTAATCCTAATCATTATCCATTTGATTATTCATTTGTCTATTATTCTATGCCATCTTAATAAAAGTCTGTAAAACTATACATATTCAGTTATCAGTATGAGCATTCCTGTCGTGCACCCCGGGGGTCCTTGTACAACTCTTTGTAGACTGATTCTGGGACTAGAACCTCATTATCTTCTGATCAGACCTATAAGCGAGCCTATAACCCCACTCAAATTACTAAACACCCAAAATCAGGCAACGGAAGGGAGCACTGATCTCCCCTCCCTCCAGCTCCAGCAGGGACCTCAGCACCTAGGGACCCAGGAGGAGTGCTTTGCCTGGAGGGGGGTGCTGATCTGGCTGCAGCAGGGAAACAGCAGCGTCCTGTAGCCTTGTGTGCTCCACCTGGGTCCCTAGGCAGTGGCTCCCTTCTGAAGCCAGGGGGACTCCCGGGAGATCAGTGCTCCCCTCCCTCTGGCTCCAGCAGAGACCCCAGCGCCTGGGGACCCAAGCAGAGCGCTTTGCCTTTCTGGCATGCTCCCTTCCACAGCCAGGGAGAAGGAAGTACTAATCTCCTGTCCCCTTGGCAGCAGCAAAGAGCCTATGCTGGTCTTTTAGCCCAGTGACAATGCTCTGCCTGGGTCCTTAGGCAGCAGCTTCCTTTGCAGCCAGCAGGAGGGGAGCGGCGGGCCACTTTGAAAGCCCCCCCAGGCCACAGGTTGAGAACCACTGCTCTAGGGTGTTTCCCTAACACGGCATAAAACTGCAGCCTTGTTTCACATAGTGCACTTAGCAGGTCACAGAGCGAGGTACTTGTAAGGGAGACTATGAAGAAAAACCTACAGAATGTGCTCACAAATGGATGTTGGCAATTAAGTAATTTGCGCACTTCCCTCTGAGTCAGTGTTTCATCAGTGCCCCCGCATGGTGGCTGGGGGTGATGGCACCATCACCTTTTGGATGAGAGAAAGACAAAAGGCCTAACAAAATTTTAACCTGTTCTCAAGAACCAAGTGGGTATCATGTGTTTGTACAGCACCTAGCACAATGGGGTCCTGGTTGACAACTAGAGCTCAAGTGCTATGGTAATACAAATAATAATTTAGCCCAAATATGCCCAAAGCACTTTATAAAAGCTTTACAAGTGAATTTACACACCCTTATGTGACTGGTATAATAACTAGACATGTGCATATGATCTATCTACATATAGCTGCATATTTTTATGTACCCCACACCAACATACTTTAATTGGTTTATGAAATTCACAGTGTGTTTGGGCTCTTTCTGAATGGCCAGTGCTCAATAAACGTAAATCCTTAATTCAAAACTAAATTGCATCATCTTCATTGCCCACTGCTCCATCTCAATCACAAATTACTAAGCTGTCTGGGTCAATTTACCACTGAAAAGCAACACGGAGCAGAAGAACTGAGGAAATTTGTTTGAGGGAAAAGAGGCAAGAAAGGCAACATTTGGAATTTGGTACCCAGATCAGATCACCATCAGAAGCAAACTCCCCATAAACCAGGTCCCACTAACACCTATGCATGTTCTCAAATGAACTCACAAAGAAAACTGATAAAATAGAAAAACACCATATCATCCATCGGTGAACACTTCTCACAACACCATCACTCCACATCTGATCTCTTAGTCCTTGTCCTCAAAGGAAACATGCACAACACCTTCAAAGGATGAGATCAGGAACTTAAATTCATAACTTTGCTACACCCTAAAAATCATGAACTTAATAAAAACACTGGATCTATGGCTTATTACCACAATCTATAACCACTAACCTCCTCTTTTTTGTCCTGTCACTGTAGAAGTGTTATCTGGTCACCTTGAATGGTCTCTTACAATATGAGACACACAAAGTGGGTGAGGTAATATCTTTTATTGGATCAACTTTGAGAAAGAGTCTTCTTCAGGTCATAATCTTACAATATGTGTTAACAACTTATGCTAAACAAATCTGTTCCACTTTGTATTTAGCTGTGACACTCTGAGTACCTTTCCCAGACCTGCAGAAGGGCCATCTCTCACCAACAGAAGTTTGTCCAATAAACATTACCTCACCCACCTTGTCTCTCTAATATCCTGGGACCAACATGACTACAACAACACTGCAAATGTTTAGTACCAAGATTCTTCTTGGAAGTCTTTTGCACCAGCGACTGCCATATCTGGAAAATCCATCTAGGATTCCTGGGCAAACAGTAAAGTCCACCTATTTATATACATGAATTTTCTCAACACTTGTGCCACTAGGTGGCAAAGGTAACCTGATATAGCATGTTAGAACCCTCATAGCATCTATGTGAGAAAAATGCAACCTGTTAAGCCAGTGCTATTGCAGCCTGTTATACTATCAGCAGCTTTTGAAATAAGGGAACAACATGTATTATAAGATTTGCAATACATTTTTATTCTGTCTGGAGGTTAAGGGAATAATGGATGAGTGTCACAATGCACTTTGAAAATCCAATTACACGCCTGATGAGTTTAATACACAACTGCAAACAGTTACCAGCTCTTGACTGAGCTAAGGATTTGGGGCTTACTC
The DNA here is from genome assembly GCF_026122565.2 of Emydura macquarii macquarii. Lineage (NCBI taxonomy): Eukaryota > Metazoa > Chordata > Testudines > Chelidae > Emydura > Emydura macquarii. Next base: position 3,207,210 of record NW_027132983.1, on the reverse strand, counting down.
TTATTGTAGTCAGTGCAATTTTTATCACTAACTTTAATCAGAATAAGATCAGGCCCAAGCCTGCTAAATTATAAGAAATAAAGAGGTAATGAGACACAAAACAAAAAAGCATGGGGGAAGCTTCTAAATTACAAGCAGTTTTCAGCCATAAGAAGTCCACGTTGTCCTTCCCCTGGCAGAACACGAGTGTAAACTCTACGCCTTACCACAATGAGGTACAACAACCATAAAATATTAAACCCGTGGGGAGAAAACCATTTCATTATGTCTTCTCATTTTTAAAGAAATGCTTCTCTCAAGCAAAGCTACATTTGCTTATTTTTACCCACTGCAAAAGGAAAGTAGATAGAGCCAAATTACACTACCCAACATAGGTCAGAAGATCAATCCAGCAGACATACAAACATATTTTACTAAAGCCCTGGGATTGCCTTTGGAGATGGTTAAGGACATCAGGGGGCACTTGTTGAAGAAAAACAGTTTATACATTAATGCAAAATAGAGGATAGAGTTACAAAGAAGCAGTGCATGACTTCCTCTGCCAACCCCAATCCCAGTGTGCTCTCTTTCAGATCTTCCCCAGAACCTTATAAAAAAAAACAGAGTTCCAAGAAACTTAGTGAAACCTCCAGAAAGCACATGAGTACAACATTGGTATGCTGCATCCCAGATACACATAGATCAGCAAGTGTAAGCAGCAACATATGGCTTGAAAACATGGTCTTCTGTGGTTTTTCAGGATAATTACAATTTCCAATATTCTATACTATTTGCTCCTCCTAGATCCTAGGCCCCTAGTTAACCCAGTTCAACTTCCCCATCTCCTCGCTCTCCCATTTCTGTTCTCTCCTCTAGCCCAGTATCCCATTATAATCCCTCTTGATCCCAGCCTCCCTAGTTATGACATACCCTCCACTCTGTTTCTGTCTCCCCATTCCTGCTTTTCCTCATTCACAAGTCCCCATTCCCTTCAGTGCATGCTACCCGTTCTCCTACGTTTCTCCAAAAGCAAAATTCTGGCTCTCCCCTTGCCCAGAGCACAAGCAGCATTCCTGGTTCATTGTACCTTAAAACCTTGTATACTTGACTGCTAGCTCCCTGCAACGAGGGATCTCAGGTCCACTCTGTGCCTTCCACTCCTCATCAGAGGGAGAAAAAGAGGCAAGCTGAGGTCAGAACAAATCAAAACACCATCTTTTCCCTTTTCTTTCCAGCATAATGCAAGAGAGGCAGAGCTGAGGGCTAGCTCATCAAGGCCATGTTCATAGGCCTCCAGGTTGCACGGGGTTCAGTCTCAGGAGTACAAGGAAGTTGTGGTACAATGGCTCTGCTGGGAAGACCACTGTGAAAATGGTTGGCAGCCTGCTCTTTGGGACCCAGAGAACTACTGCTTTGGAAACTAGAGAAGTCTGGAAATCGTAATTTAAAAAAATTATCATATAAAGCAAACAGCAGAGCCTGATGTCATTTTTTCTATCCGAGAACCTTCACTCTAGGCAAAATGAAACTTTGCTTTCACTTGCCAGACATCCTCTTCTAAAAACCAACCTTTGTCACAAAGAGATTCATTCCTGATTAAATGAATGAGTGAAATGTGAGCTCATAAACACCTTTCAATTTCAGGAGATTTCTAAAGTGCTTACACAAAGGAGCAAGTTCAACCCACTGCAGAAGAGTAGTTACCAAGCACTAAGGTAACAACCTGGTTCAACTAGAGGTGGAGGGGCGAGGCACAAGCAGATGGTAGATTCCACAATTTTAATGGTCATTCTGTAGAAACTAGTCTGTTTTTTTGTTTTTAAATAAAGATTCCAGGCCAAATCTCCAAGCCCCAAGCAAGTCAACAGGAAGACCCTATAAACCCTTTGGCCTAAATAATATCTTCCTTTAGAAAATCCTGTATAAGGAGTCCCTAGAAGACAGAAGTTTCTGCAAGGATCCCCTCAAAAAGTTCCTCTTCTATTATTCCATAGGGTGGAACTGCAGGGGTAGCCTCCCTGCCCTTTGTGGAATAAACTAGAGACTCTTCCTCTGTCTTCACAGTGGCTCTGGCCTCCAGCAGCCTCCAGTTCCATAGCAGAGCCATTCCATAGCGGCTGCATTACCAAAGAGTCTTTATGGCCAGAGTGGTCCCCCCGAGCAGGGAGTTCTATGGATGAGGTAACACACTTTCAGGCTGTATTATTTATTCTGCTGCATCAGAAAGGACATGGTAAGAGTTCTGCAGCCTTGCCTACTAGCCCCCATGGTCCACCCATTCTCTACCCCTTCCCCTGGCACTGGGTTTAGAGAAGTGGTGAGACAGAGTCCCCTTGTCTGCAGTGGTGTGACTGGGAGCAGGGAGATCCCAGCACTGAGGTGACCCCTTTCTTCTGATCCATATACAATTTGGGCCATCAGCAGCAGCAACAAAGGCTGACTTCCAAGTTTGGGTCAGTTCTTAGTCTATCAAAGTCAATCCAGCTGTGCTCTTGTGCATCTGAGCCACATAATCCCCAGGTGAACCAGGATAAACTCACTAACCTGAAATGACAAGAATCAGCTTCAGAGAGCTGCTAAGGAACCCAAGCAAAGGATAGTATCAGTGAACGCTCTCAATTTCCTGACAAGATCTTAACTTGGTGAGAATTTTTTTAGTTCACTGAAAGCCACAGTCCTTAGCCAACAGAGGCATAAGAGCACAGTGAAACTTTTCTGGAGCCACTTGAAATTCTGCATTAACAGAGCTCTAATGGATCAGCTTTACTGAATGATAAAGAATTAAGTCACTCTATGATCACACCACACATTTAAGATCTAGAGCGGTGATACTCAGACTGAGGCTCCTGTTTAATATGTCTCCCGCAGCTTTTTGTAACAGATGATATTAAAACTGCGTAACAATTCAACTATTAACCCATCTAAGTTATTAACCAACCAGGATACTTTTACTATGTTATGAACCAGTTGTAATTGATAAAATAATAATGCTTGTCAGTCATTTTGCTGTGAGAAGAATATACAGATAAATATGTAGAATAGATATATAAACTAAATATTTCCCATCATACTGTTTAAATATGAATACATACAACTATAGTAAATAAAATAATGAATTCACACTACTGTGGCTCTTTTGGGTAATACTGATGGCTAATTTGCCTCCTGAACCACTGATGTCTGAGTATCTCTGCTCTAGAGAGTATGAGAAATGGGGTGTTTTTGCAGCCAAGATCTCCAGGTGCCTTTGAACAGTCTTCTGTCGATACTGAAAGCATCTTTAGTCAAATCAACTTCTACTCCTTCACATGCACATATACTTGTATGACTGTTTGGGGTTTTAGATCTTATTGTAGGAATTACAACTTGAATATATAAAGGAAGCAAAGTTTGCTGTCAAAAGCATGAGAACTTAACAAGAGGAATACACCCACCCATCCCTAAATAAATACATACAGCAACATTCTTTTCTTGTGTATTTGAGTGAATCAGAAACTGTTAAAAATAAGCAATAAATCCTACCTAGACAAAAGTTTTCCATTAAAATATTATATGACATATAATTACGCTATTGTCACAAGCTAGCATTTACACTGACGTAATCCAAGTAACACGAAAAAAAAATTAGATACCAAACACTCCCTTCCTTTAGTTACTTAGCTGAACCAGCCAAGTGCAAAGTCACCCAGGTGGCATTACAGAAGTTATCATTTTATTATGGGATTCCCAGAATTAAAACAGTTTCATTTTAAACACAAAAATTTTCTAAGTACTTGAATGATGCTCATTCAGCTCCATCACTGAATGTCTTCTGACAACTGCAAATCAAAGGACTGGGGTGGGTCTTGCTACCTGTATTTCACAGGGGTGGTACTATGGAAGGATTTGGCCAGAGTTTCTTCACTGTCATTAATTTCTCATGCAGCAAGTTTTCTTTAAATGAAAAAGCCTCATGCCTCACCTTGCTCCCCACCCAGTTCAAAGTAATTCCTAAACAAAAGGTTTTGGCAAATATGCACACTGACTGGGAAGTTTAGTTTTAAAAAAAACCTCACCAAATCGCTCTGTTAGCAACAGACTAACTAAGCTGCATTGAAATTACAATTGAGTTTTGAATGAGTAAGAGGCTTGCAGTATCTAGTCCATAATATTTGACTAAGAGCCAGATTTTTAAAGGTATTTAGGCACCGAGGGGGATTTTCAGAAGCACCTAGGCACGTAAGTCCCATTGGTTTCAGTGGGAATTAGGTGCTTTTGAAAATCCCACTAGGCCCCTAGCTGCATCTTTAGACACCTAAATACCTTTAAATATCTGGCCACAAGTTTCCAGAAATGTGTATCAATTAGCAGACAAATAAAAAGCCAAGTCTGATACCACAACAAACAATAAGACTTCCTCCCCTCTGTAACTGCCCATGTTGCATGTTGACACAAAGTAAATCAGGTGCATTGAAAAACATACGAGCTGCCACAGGCTTGATGAGAACTAAACTCTGTAATCGCTGAGTGTTCAGGTTTGGCAAGTTCCTTAATCAGGCAGAAAAATGTGGTGGCAAAGATAAACTGTACTTCCTCAAGAAACCAAGGACTTTAAAGTGATAAGAGGGGTGAAAAATCAACATTCACAAACATTGCTTTTAACAGGTTTGCAATACAAAGGTCCAGAAAGAAAATGAGGTTCTAAAAGGCTTATTAGGTAACTTGACCTTTAACTTAAGGGTCCCGAGAGTAAGTTTCACCTTTTCGTTCCCTATCTCATGAAACCATCACATAATAAAAAACAAGGTTAAGCCAAAACAGGACTAGATTTTCATTTCCCAACAAACGTGTAACTTTTCATGTTGGGGGGGCAGGAGGGAATCTATTGTTCAGGATGGGTAGATTTCAAGATATGCAAGTTGTTTACTGTCACACAGCCAGTATTAGAACCAGGCCTGTGATCTCTAAATCACCTCTGCAAGCCAAGGACAGATGATACTTTTGTGACTACAGCACTACAAATGAAAAAAGTGGTCTTCGCATAAACAAACATTAATGCCATTCTTAAGGTTTGACAGATCCATTAAGTTTGCTGTTAAAGGACACTACTTCACACAACCCATCTAATCCACAGTGAAAAGAAAAACAAACAAGTTTACAATCTCAGTGAGCATATATTTCTGCCCCAACAGAGGGTCTCATCCATACTAAGCACTTTGGGGCAGGTGCTGGATTTTTGCCATGTGTATGTACAGCGCCTAGCATAATGGGATCTTGGTCCATGACTGGGAAGCTCGCAGAAGCTATCACAATACAAATAAATAATAGTACTGTCAGTGAAGTGTAAAAATACATTATTGGATGTCATACCAACCAAGCACACAACCTACGTCATAATTTGCCCATGACTGTAATGTGACCCACATTCATCTCTTGTTCTCCTCAGTACTTTGCCAATCTGCCTGATCTTGCAAGCCCGTAACATTGGAATTCACAAGAATCCTTTCCTGAGCCAAATGTTTGTAAGTTTTAATTCTCCGCTTGCTCAAAAAGACAGGCGACAAGAAGCACTCCCACACACACACTCCAAAACATAGTCGAATATGTATAATTTAAGCCTAGCAACTTTGAGCATGTCCCTTTCAAGCTAAAGCCATGATACATTTACTCATGCTGTAGTTCTATGAAATTATCTGTGACCGCCCCATAGAAACACTCTGAACAGTTTATTAAGCAGTTATGGCTGCCTGAATACCAAATGAATGCGCTTGAGAAAGCACCCTTAAATAAACTTTTCAACTCTCAGCACCTCACACAACTACATACTAACTGCATGTTAACCCAGACTCACAAGAACTGAAATACCTAAAATTATTTCTATTTAAGTAAAATGTTCTGTGAAATTCTGTTTATAGAAACTGCTTTTCTTTTATAGTGTCAGATATCAATCACATTAAACTGATTTTAGTGTACGATCATGTGCAGCAGCCATATTGACACAGCACCATCACTTACAAAGGTGAATCTGTATTTGCACCAAAATGTATTTAAATATTTAGGCAGGGATTTTTAAACAGGGATTTACAATTTTTAAATACCCAACTCCCATTAAATCTCCATCTTTTGAAAGTTTCAGCTTAAAGCATGAAGTAAAAATAAAATATGCATTTATTTGAAAGGTTTAATAAACACATAAATCACACACACACACAAGCACTTCAAACCACTTGGCACCAACATTGCAACCATTTGTAAAGGCCCTCTATATCTCAGATGGATCAAGGATGTTCCCAAGTTTCTTGAACTTTTAACCCCTTCTATCACCCCCAAGAACTTGCACCTCATCATCATGGTCCCGCTGGTAAAGGAGGAATGGATGGCTTCTTCTGAGTTGCTGGTTGAGTGGCACGAGGCATTGTCTCCAGTAAACTGAGTGCCAAGCTACTGCTTGCTCCTTGTCCCCATCAACAGAGTTACAGAATGACACTGGGCTGGAATACAACAATGCATATTCTATAGCTTTTTATTAATTTTGTGCACCTGCCTTCCCCTTTAGTTGAAGAAACATTTTATAAAATTTTAATTTTACAGTCTGGCACCGCAGTTTATGCCTTTGGATTTTTCCTCGCGTCTCCCTCCTACTAGCTAGAACAGCATCAATTCTAACTGAATTCTTGTCAATTAAAAAGAAAGATAAGATAACAAGTTTGACAGGTTCAAAATCTAATTCAGTCTAGTGGGAAAATAAATCTTCTTGACACTGACAGGTGGAAGCTTTTCCTGGCAAGCGGGTCTCAATACCTTGATTTCTGCATAAACTAACACATATTTAAAAATATTAAATGGCCTGATTGTCAAAGGTCCTGAGAGCACCACATTTCCCATTACACATGTTAATTTTATCCTTCTGCAAGACTCAGGTCCCTTTCTCTGATGGCATCCAGGACCCTTTGCACAGCATAAAACTATCAGGAACCAAACCAGGCACTGAGGCTATTCAGGGAGAGAAGGACTCAAAGGAAGCCATGGAGAGGTATAGCAGTGGAGCTTCCCAAATTGTTACAAGGCTGAATAGAAGAGGAAAAAGCATTCATGTTTATCAGGCACCTACTAGCCAGAAGCCGATATGCACGATGAAGGCCCAGAGTGAAGTTCAGGAAGAGTATTTGGTAGGAATCCCAGCACTCTTCTCAACAGCCAAGGATAGTATGGGAGTTGGGTTTCTAACACGTGGGTTACTCTGGGACTTCACTGATGGTTCTCTCCTTTCCTTTCATCTTTCCTATCTGCCTTTGTGTACTGTCTGATGTTTCAAGGCCTGGTGTACTCAATGTCTCAAAGGTAAATGTCTTTCTGATCTTGGTGGTGAGGGAAGAAGAGTCTCTTATTTCTTCCTCAAATCTGAGATCTAAGATCTGAAGTCCAGCTCATTAGAGAGCCAAGATCTGGAACACATAAGTCTCTTGCCTACTCCCAAAAATTAAGTAGACAAGCAAAGCAGAGGGACAGCATAATGTGCATGTCCTTGAACCAGAAACGAGTGTGGCAGGTCTAATTTTAGGCCTAGGGCCCATTTAAAGAGTGGCTTTAATACAAAAACTTGTTATTAATAAAGATATTTCCTTAATCTATTATTCTGATAAGTAAATACATTTGGTGGGTTTTGTTGTTTTTTTTTTTGTTTTTTTTAAATATTCTTCCAACATCAGCAAGCTAGCAAAAAATTATGTTTAAGCTGAGCTTCCTTCCTCACAGCCCATCTTCTCTTCACTGTGCTATGAGGTCAGAAATCTGAATTTATTATACCCCAGTATTTCAGTCTCACCAGACCAATGTCACAGTGACAGAACTAGGACTGTACAGTATGCTCAAGCACAAGGAAAAGGTAGGCTGTAAATTACAAAAAAAACCAAATATATTCAAATAGTTATGGGATGGACAAAGTACCAGACAAAGTAAATTGCTTCCTACGTTTAAGAGATCTCTTTTTGTCATGTTTGTCTCAGCATGGGAATCGCTATTTTAAATGAGGTGGTGTCTTCTTGGCTAAGTTACTGGGAGGACAGAACTCAAACTATTTTCTATGAATTCTACTTCACATCAGACAAACAGTGATTCTATGCTGCATTTAATAGATATATTGACCTTATGTCAACAGAGCTTTGTAATAGATGATGGCTGCCTATGCTCTCATATTGAGCCATTTATTGCCACTGAGCAGCAGTAATAACTTGACAGCTAAGTTTAAATTCCTAGAATTAGACTGTTTAATTTACTATTACACAAAACCATTTAATTAGCGCATAATGGATTAATATTTTTCATGTTGTAGAAATTTTGGTTTAAAAATTCCAAAGTGTATAGTTTTTATCCTTTCGGTCTCTCAGCCCCTTTAGAAATACTGTATTTTAAACAGTTAATGCTTAATTGAGAGCCATTGTAAGAAGGTTTTATAAAGAAGACAGCATAGAACCTTAAGTCAAGAAGAGTATTATAAAAATAATAAGATAAAGGATACAGTATTTTTAAATTTCAGCATTGGAATGCATTTTTGGAACCCTCTGATTGTATTTTAACATATGACTTGAGGTAGGAAGTAGAAGCTGAAAAAGAAGATAATATTCTGAAACTGTGTGTTGCAATCTGCAGGATTTAACTCCTTCCCCAAAGTTTGCAGGCTCTGCACTGTGGCTCTGGGTAACTGATAATCCATCAGTCAGAATATTAGATATTAATTCACACATTCTTGTAACAGATGTTTTCAGGAACTGCTCTAAACAGGAAATGCTGAATATATATATATATATATTAAACTACTGAAGTAGCTCAGTCATTACGACACTCATCTGGGAGAGCTAGGTTTGAACTGGGGTCTCCATCATCTTACACAAGTGTCCTAGGCTATAGAATCATTGTGTTGTGCAATTAGGGAATGTTTCAGGAAAACTACAATTTGCTGCTTTGGCTTGACAAACTGCAGTCACCTCAAAACTCAGTGGCATTGCTTTTTATGGATGTTTCTTTGGTACTGAGCGCAGCACGCCTTAGTTCCTGGCATATTAGACAGTAGCTAGCATACTGAGTGATAGAAGCACTTGGAGTACACCTAGACTGCAACTGGATATGCGATTTGCATCTTGGGTAGGCATATCCGTGCTAGTTTTAATCTAGCTAGCTCATTAAAATGGCAGTGAAGATGCAGCAGCGTGGACCTCGGTGAGGGCTAGCAATGTGAGTACATACCCATGGGGTCTGAGGAGTCTTGGAAAGCCCATGCTGAAGCCCATGCTTTCCCTGCCCTTTTAGTGGGTTAGCTAGATTTAAGCAAGCATGGGTATACCTACCCAAACTGCAAATCACACCTCTGAATGCTGTGTAGACATAGCCTCATGCACACATTTAGGGTAAGAATTTACTAAAATTCAAAAGAAATTGAACATTTATATGAATAACAAGAATGTCCAGAGTTATGAAAGTTAAATGCTAATATTTTGTTAGAAACATTAAACTTCATGTTAAACCAATCTCTAACTATTTGAGATTAATAGCGTGAGAATGTGGGAGGCAGAATATCTCCCATCTGCCTTCAGTGGGGTTTATACATCTTCCCTTGGTACTTGTCACGGTCAATAGAGAGGATAGTGGATTAAATGGACTTTGGGTTTCACCCAGCCTGGCAGTTCCTATGTGCAAACTAATATTTCCTCTTCTGCGCTATCCTTTTTAGGAGAAATATAGCACAATATCCAACCACCATCTGTAAATTAAGATTTCAGATATGATCACTTAGTGAGAGATTTTATCTTGACATGCTGATTATTTATACTTACAGCTTAAATGTGCTGCATATCCAATAGTTTTGCTTGAGAAATAGAAACTGATGATACATGTATCTGGGCTAAAGACTAAGATTACCATACTTAGTATCTATGTTAAATGCAAATATGACAGATACAATCTTGGCTGACATGAGGGGATTTGAACCAAGGACCTCAAAAGCGAACACCATGATTTGCTCCAGCTTGAGTGAAAGAGCCAAGGGTCTGTAGTTGGGGGCTGTAAAAACTCATATTCTGGATCAACACAGAGGGACCTCTCTCTCATTCATTTACTGACACACTCTCACACATGGGTTACACAAGCTCCAGATATTCGGATGGGGTTGAAGACATAAGAATTCCATTATCTTGTCATATAGTTACAATTTGCTTAGCTCATTGATAACTCAGCTTTGTGGCCATTTGCTTTTGGGGTGTGTGTGTGTATATATATATATATATATATATTAAAGTCTGTTCTGCTGTTATGCTGCTTCATCTCCTAAATCAACAGAAGCTAAGGCTGTTTTATAATTTAATTTATAGCTGATGTATGGATAAATCAATTATTTCAATCTATAACATTCCTTAAATTGTATGAACTAAATAATGACTCCTCCCTGAACACAAAGTTTCCCTTTCCAGGTTAGCTGTGCTTCCTGGAGCTTATCATCAGTATCATCACAGTGATACCAAAAGACATGCTAAGGACAAAGTCCACATTTAAAAAAAAAATACTCTCTCATTCAGACAACTGAGCCATCTCACACACAAGGACACAGCTCTACTAACATGAAGAAGAGTTAGCATCCTTACAGCAGTTTATTAAAGTTAACAAAAACCTTCTAATCCCTGCCTTCTGAAGCAAAGGCATCACTGGAAACGCCTAAATAAATAAAAACTATATGACTGCCATCATTCGTTGCAAGAACTATTTGATGAGCATCAATTGTCTTGTTGACTATACTTCAACAACAATCATTTCCAAAAGTTCTATGTAATGTTGCCAGCTCCCACCCACTCAAGAAGACTGGACACAAATCAGCTATGAAGACTTCTGTATCTGCTTTCTAAATGCACTAGATTCAGGTTTTGTTATGAAAACTGAGTATTATGTATATTAATTGGCATCAGCTTTTATAGTCACTATCTAGCTAAGAGCTAACCAGAGTCCCCCTGTTTCAATATTATGTTTTTTGACCTGACTCATAATATTCAGTAAGCGATTTAACAAAAACACTTGCTTATTTACAAACACCCCTGATCATCTTTTACACTTAAACAAAGTTTAGTATGTAACAAGTCAGGCATTTGCAGCAAGACCCTGAGAAGGTAAATCTTAGGAGCAAATTCACCCAGGAAGAAAAACAGGATCTGAAGTCAGCAAACAAAGCTGTCAAGAAGACGGACCAAGCCCACAGGTATCGCTGCTCCCTGATTTCTATGCATTCATCAAAGAGTCACCAAACCAGAAGACATGCTAAGGACAAAGTCCACATAAAAAAAAAAAAAGTTTCATTCAGACAAGTGAGCCATGTCACGCTCGGGGATACAGCTCTGCTGACATGCCGAGGAGTCAGCATCCTCCGAAATGCGGAGGCTCATACACCGAGGAGGCCATGGTGGAGTCTCTCTTCGGCAGAAGATGTCAGCGGCCACCTTTGCTAACTCCACAGCGGGGCAAGCTTTGAGCGCGCCCCGTGAGAGCCACAGACCCGCTCCCGCCTCACACCACCGACAGCCCCGCTCGCAGGGGGAGCGCTGGGAGGACGGGAGGGGGGCAGGGACAAGGCCCCCTCCCTGACTTACAGGAGCGTCCCCGAGCCCACAGAGAACCGAAAAGCAGCTCCCCCCCCCTCCCTCAGAGGGGAACCGGAGCCACCAGCGGGGCGCTAGCGGGGGAGCCCCAGGCTGGAGCCGCAGCAGGCGCGGGGCTCCCCCCGGAGATGCGCACCCCCCGCCAGGGGACGGGGACCGGAGCGCCCCGGACAGCACCGCCCGCAGGGCACGAGCCGGTCTCCCGCGGCGCCGGTGGGGGGAGGCGGGGCGAGGCGCGGCGCGGCAGCGCCTGTGCTGCTGTTTCCTCGTTCACCCGGCGCCAGGCGGGGCAGGAACTGCCGCGCTGCCCCGTGGGGAACTCCCCGCCCGGGGGCAGGTAGCGGGCGGCGGCCCCCGCGCGACCCCCCGGCACTCACCCGACTCCCGACTCCCGTCCCGGGGGCGCGGAACGCGGCGGCGCGGAGCTGCGGGACGGAGCCCCCCGGCCGAGCGCTGTCCCGAGCCCTGGCGAGGCAATCAGTGCCGCCTCCGCGCCCGGCCCGGCCCGCCCGGCCCGGCCTGCCCCGCCCCGCGCCGCCCCCGCGCCGCTCGCCCCGCCTCCCGCCCCCCGCGCTCCGCCCCCGCCCGGGCCGCTGCTAGTGCCGTGCCCCGTCTGTCCGTCAGTCCGTCCGGGACCCGCCCGGCCCGCTCACCTGCGCCCCCCCGGCACGCCTGGCTCCGCCCCGGCACGGGAGAGGTGCGTGGGCTCCGGCTGTGCCGCTCCCCGCTGCCGGCGAGACTGCTCCGCTCCCAGCCAGGTGCGGGGAGCCCGGCTCCAGAGCCCCTCCGCCGCCGGCCGAGCGCGGGACCGAACCACGCGTCCTCCGTGCTCCGGCCTCCTTCTCCCCTTCGCCTCCATTGTCTCCTTTTCTCACTTTCCAACGTCTTTTTTCCTGTCCCCTCTTCCCCTTTTCTTCTCTCGCTGTTCTCCTCCTCTCTTTTACTCTTCTCCCTTCCCTCGCATTACCTTCTCCCTCTCTTTCACTCTTCCCTCGGGTTACATTCCTCCTCTGATTTACTCTCTTCACTCCTTCCTTTTCCTTCCCCTTCTCTTTTTGTCTTCTCCCTTCCCCTTCATGTTTGAGTTCTTCTGCTGGGACCGCCAAGGAGCTCTCCCTGGCCACTTGACCCAAGAGTTCAGCTCTAGGTCAGCAGTGAAGGAAAGGTTCCGGCCTGGGACCAAGCTTCACCAGACTTACCCAGTCTTAAACTCCTATTAGTGAAATTCCAGCAGCCCTTCTTCCTTGGGAGACCCTGGTCCTGGCAGGAAGCCGGCTTACTCTACCTGAACAAGTGGTTTTAATGTTCACTTTAGCTATTTAATAATCCTGGCTCGGTCTTATTGGGTTTGGCAGCAAGGCCACAACAACCACAGTGGTTTTCTTGATGTAGATACTTGTTGGCTGGAAATTGGATAGAGGACACCAAACTCATTTGAGGTGGATAATAATTTTCAGCCACTGGTGATGTGTATTTGAATTGAAAGATTTTGCTGGGCTAAAGCTTGATGTCGGTGCCTAATTCTTTGGGAAAGATTACCTCAAGTTTACAAACAGTGGTGGGTTTTTTTAAGGGAAAAATAGTTTTTTCATGGCTTTTAAAATGTGAGGCGTATTTTTAAAGGATAGGCCCCAATCCCTTAAGTACTTTCCACATGGGAGCAGTCATTGGGATTACTCATGATGTTAAAGCATCTGCATTAAATGTTTGCAGGATCAGGGGGTTAACATTAATTCAGGGCAGGAGCTGTGTTTTCATGTGTGTGTGTGGGAGGGGGGTGTCTGGTGTCCTCAAATGAGGGGGCCTGACTTTGATTGAGGCCTCTGAGTAGAATGGAGTTCCCCAATATCCCTCCCATTGTCTATTTTTAAAATCTAGGGTATGAGGATGGTGAATCAATCTAGAGTTTGTCTTCCAGTATTGAAAATCAGCATTTCCAATGATAAAATTAGACCTTTATTTATGGACTATAAAAAACAAACATAAAGCCTGTAGGCCAAACAAGAAACAGAGATAACAGATAAATAAAACATATTTACCCTTGGTGTAGAAGAGAGAAACTTTCCTAACAACTTATTTAGCACTTAGCTGCTTTTTATTTAGTAAACTGGACTTGCTTGTCAGACTTCCACCTAAATGACTTTATTCTTCTCCAATTAAACTTTCACTGATTTCAATAGGAGCAAACCCAATGTACTTTCACCCCTCTAGGGCTGTACAAAAGTTATAGGACATACATATCTTTAATTCTACTGAGAGTGGTCAGAACCTTGCAGATTAGGTTTTGTCCAAACAGAAAATCAAACTCGATGTATACTGCTCCAGTCTACCTTTCTGAATTGTTTATATTTTATTCCAGTCACCTATCCACCTACCCAGCCTATAGTTCCCAGAAGTACATAGAGTATACCTTGGGCATTTCTAACATGTCTTTCAACGCCTCTGAATCTACCGCAGAGACCAGCTTTATCACAATTCCATTTAGAAATGCAGAGCTTGAAAAAAGTAACATCTCAATTTACAGTTTTAAATAAAAATATGGAAGATCTGGGTACTATGGGCGATGTAATATAATTACAGCTGTGGTCAGAACACAGGAATGGAAAAAACCTTCTTTTGACCATATATGAAATCTGCTTAAACTGTACATAGCTTCATACAATTAGATGTTCTTATGTCTTGTGGTGATATTTTAAAGTTTGAAAGTATAATCAAAGAGTTCTTGTTTATGACAAAGGAAACTTCACACTTAGGAACTTCACCTGTGTGACCACTAATCATAATTTTTAATTCTATTTGAAAATCTATTATATCTCACTGGAACCTCATTAAAAAGTTACTTGTTGTGCACTCACTAGAATTCCAAAGCAATATATAAGATGGAACTTTCTATATGTTAGCAATTTATGGATGCACTTTGCTGTAAAACAAAACTAAAACTACAAGAATTAAATGAAAGGTGAAAGTGAAAACAAATTCAGGAGCCTCAGTTCAAATCAGGGTTTCCTGATGTCAGTACTTCCAATGAGCTTCATCAAAATGGGTAGCACTTTATAATGGATGTCATATCATTTCTTATTAATTTGGTATTGCATGCAATATAATTGTGCAGGGAGAGCCCATTTTGTTTTATGGCTGCACTATATAGTTCCACAAAAACTTGATTGCTAGCTCTGTTAGGTATCCAATATTTAAAATATTACTTTAAAATAAGCCTTTACAAAACAAATATCTTCTTAATCTTTGGCCTATAAGATTTGCACAAGGCTTATAAAAATGAAGAGTAGAGATTTTCAAGTCCTTATGAATATAAATCCTCAAGTCTTTACTCAGTCAAAGCTCTCTAATGTCAATGGATTGCCTTACTCAGCCTGCATTGGGGCTGAGTAAGGATTAAAGATTTGGCTCATGGAGAGTATAATGTAGAATCTTTCCTACTTAATAAAGCAGAGTCTTGGCCTCAGAGCAACTTGAGGTTTCTTCCAATTCAATCACCAATGATTCTAAAACTAGTTTTGTTTTGTTATGTTTTCAGTTGCCTTTTCTTAGAGACTTTGGTTTGTTTCTCTAGTTTTACCTTAAAACTAAACAATGGATTTTGATGATATTGTTCTTACATTTATTATTATATATTTATTATTTGTATTACTGTAGTACATAGGAGCCCTACTCATGGATCAGGTCCCCATTGTGCTAGGTACTGTACAAACGCAGAATAAAAAGAAGGTACTTACAATCTAAGTATAAGAGAAGAGATAACAGATGGATACAGGCAAAGCTATGGAGGAGTACAAGGAAACAATGAAAGAATATTGGTCAGCATGATGGGCAGTAGTCTCAGTATACCAGCAACCTAGCTGTTGTCAAATTTTTGGTAGGCATCTTAGCAAAGAGCAGCCTATGTATTTGAAGGTGTAAATGAGGTAGCTTTGTGGATGTTTACATGGATCACATCCCAAGCATATTGGGCAGTGTGCACAAAGGTACTCGTGTGAAAATTAACAAGTAGGCCATAGAGACTGGCAATCATGGGCCAATTGAAGGTTGGTGTTGACAGTTTGAGAGTGAATGAGAGATGATTAGATAGTGTTGTGATTGACTGTGAAGGGCTTGAAAGTGAATGCAAACAGTTTGTTTGATACAATAGAGGAGGAGGAACCAGTGGAGGGATGCAAAGAGAGGGGTGACAGGGTCCAAGAGACTTACTAGGGAAATAATCTTTGCAACAGCATTCTGAATGGATGTTAGTGGGGCAAGACTGCATTTGTCAATGCCAGCAAGAATGATGTTGAAGTAATTGAGAAGCAAGATGATGAGAGCTTGGATGAGAGTTTTAGTTGTATGGATGATGGGAAATGCTGCATCTTAGACATGTTATTCAGAAAGAATCAGCAAGATTTAGACATAAATCTGGGGTGAGGAGCTAGAGAGAGGACTGAATGACAGGCAGCAAGGTGATGTTGTTTACAGTGATTGAGAAAGAAGGGAACAGGGAGAGCTTGGGGGACAGATTAAAAACTCTGTTTTAGCCAAGTTGATCTTGAGCTGATGGCTAGATGTCTACCAGGTGATGTTAGAAAGACAAACCAAGATTTTACATTGAACAGAAGGTGCCAGCTCTGGAGGAGAGTTTGACCTGTGAGTCAACAGCATAGAGATAGTTGTTGAATTTGTTGTTGTGGATAAGATATAGAGGGAGAAGGAAAGGGGACCAAGAACAGGGTCCTATGGAACTCCCACAGAAAACTGAAGGGCAGATGAGGAGGATCCTTCAAAGCACATGCTGTAAGAGTGATTAAAGAGGTAGGAGGAGGACAGAGTGGTAGATGGTCTCATCTGGATGGATCCTAAAGCAACTTAGAAAGCATTACTAACATTTATGATTGTACAGTCCTGTTCCTGACCACAGAAGGTCATTCAACAACGGTGGGAAAACCAGCAATTGTTGAACAGCACACAACACTCCACTACAGCTGATAGATCAGCAGTAAAGTATGCTGTATCTAATTGAGAATACAGGGGAAATCTATCAAGGCAAAATGTAATCATACAAGCTGGCAATTGGTCAAGACACTGGGGCTAATAGTTCTATTCTTGTGAAATATACCGTGGGATTTTTAAATCACTTTAAGTGGCAACAATCTTGGTTTTATATTGCATCAGAGTGCACCATAGGTAACACAATGCTTCCCACACCATACTGAGGTATTGATTTAATACTGAAAGTATTTGGGTTTTCTTTAGAGCTCTCCTATCCAAAATATTCACCTCACCTGAGGCTGCTTAGCTTGTGAAATCTGGCAGGGTCAGAGTAGAAGGTGGTATGGCTACAAGCCATTTTATAAGTAGATGCAAAGAAGTGAGAAATTAAATTTTCTAGTGTGAAATGACAACAAAAGATTCGCAGTTGAGAAGGACAGTAAAAATGAGCTCCCTGAAGACACCAAACCAATATCAAGCACCTTTCCAAAGTTGTGTGATTAACTCCTATGAGTTGGACTAATGCTATATCTGTTTCATGGGGCCAAAGGACTCCAAATCAAATTAAGGAAAGATGTTTTATTAATGCATACATAATTATGCATGGACAAGTGTCAATTCAAAACAGAGAAATAAACACGGCAGTTACTGTTGTACTCTTATTCACCACGCCCTATTTTGCAAATGGAGGGTGAGCCTCTATTGATCTTTGTTTCCCAAGTCTAAGCAAAAATGCCTAGTCTCACTTCCCCTTTGTTCACAGAAATAGGGGGAGGGAGGAGCCTGCTATAATTTAGTCTAAAAATTATGGGGATTTCCATCAATGAGAACAGCAAAAGTAGGGAGGCTAAATACTTTCTGCACTACTGTGTTGTTTTCTAGCCTCTCTTTTATTTTTGAAATGTTCTGAAAATTGAACATTATAATTTTAACAACCTGCTTGAGAATGTTGGAGACTTCCCCAGGAAACCCCACTTACTTCACACACACATTTCTTTCAGTTTCTCATACCTTTTACCTCAGAAATCATGATTGTGGGTTACCACTGAGTTAGAAGTGTAATGGGTAGTATTAATCAATTTAATAAAGTCTGCCAGCCACATCCATTTGAGAGATTGAGTGAAGCTGAACTCTGCTTTAGGGGATCATTCCACAGCAATATAAAACTTTTTAAAAGTTTGTTTTAATTTTGATATTGACTTATGAAGTTGTTTTTCTTTGTATTAGTCAGCATGTCTTTTATCATTCTCTGCACCTGAGTCAGTTGTTTCTACTTTTTTTAGGCCTTGCTTCTTCAATGTGTAGCACATGGGCAAACTGCTGTGCCTGTGCAGATAGCTACTGAAGTCAGCCTAGATCTTCACAGGTAGAGGCATTCCATTCATGTGCTACATGTTGAAGGATCAGAGACATAATCTCCATGTTTTAACTTTTGTTTGCTTCAGATTTTTCAGTTGCATAGAGTTCAGTACGTACTAGAGGGGAAAAACAATATAGCTTTAGTTTTCTCAGGCCGCTGACAAAAGGTCAAAAGTTAAGAGGTTTTTTATTTCAGATTCAAGCATGTAAATTCCTACGTATTTTGTATAAGCAACTTTTTATTTTAAAAAAGTACCTTTCTAGCCCTCAGCATGGTGGAGGGAAAAAAGCTGAAAAAAGACCCAAGTGGAGTCTAAAGGTTCAAAATTCAGGATGACAATACAAAGAACCCAAAATGTTGGGTTGTTTAAAAGCTTGTGATTTTTTGGAGGTTCTGACTCATGAGTTCTGAACATTGGCACCAGCTATAATGCAACAGTGTTTAAACCATGTTCATGAAAAGAGCTTTTAAAAGCTTTTTTTTCCCCCTTTTTTTAAAACCAACAACTTCCTAGTATGATTAAGACTCCACTGTGCACATACCCTTCTAGGTCTCTGTCAGCTGCCAAACTGTTAGCATTTATGTTAACCAGCACTGCTGTGAAACTTCCCCTTATTACAATGCTAGCTTGCAAAGAGTATGAAGTGATTAATGTGATAGCACAACAAGGAAGTATGTACATTGGTGCAGTTTTGCAATTAACCACAGTCCTATTCCTAGTTGGTTTTATATTGCTGTGTGACTTGCTGCAGGAAAAGCTATGGTGTGCAGGAATGTAGACAATCTTTTGTTTGTTTGTTTTTTGTTTTAAAAGTTGTCTTACAATAATTCTCTTTGATTTTAGTTCTGCTGAAAGGAGTGGAAAATTGAATTCCTATTTATCTACAGAACAGGGACAGCATATACACTGGCCATTCGCATGTCTGCATCTGAAACACAAATGTGCCCCAGTCCTGGCTAGAGGTAAGGACTGATTCTCTACTTATCATTGCTGCTGAGACTATCGGTTAGCACTAATTATGGCAGTGTTGGGGGTTCTGATTTGAATGCATGTTCACTGGGAATTAGAGTGAGAACACCAAAGAACTTAATACATGCCACAAAACAGCTTTCAGATAGTGCAGACTTCTTCTGCTTGTTATTCAGCTGAGATTCATTAGGGGCTGTGTTGCCTGTTATCAGTCACCTAAGCCATTCAATTCCCACCTGCCATGTATGCCCTTTATTTACTGGCTAAGTTTGAATAAGGGATTGTTTAAGTCAACAGTTCACAGCCATGTAACCTTAACAAATAATTTGACCCTCTGTAATGTACAGCTTACCTTATGCATCCCATGCTTCCAGCTGAAATTTCTTTCCTAAGTATCACTTCTGTGTCCTATTCGTTTGCTATTGCTTTGGCCTTTAGGACTGACTTAAAAGGCCTCTGGGATTAGATGGAACTGCATCTTTTTCATATCATATTTGTGATTAATAATATTGTTCTTAGTTTTTATGTTCTCTGTGCTGTCTCACTTCAGCCCATTCCCTAGACAGGAAAACAGTGGTGGTCTAGTCTCTTTTTAGTAAATACTCACTATTTTATTATAGTGGCAGGCTGAGTCATGAAAAGTTTATTGGTTTTTTTTTACTGACAGTAAAGTGACTGGTATTAAAAACTGAGTTATCAGTAAAGCAAGGTAACATATACCAAGTACATGCTAACCAGCCTGTTAGTCAGAAGGAACGCTGGCTTTGAAATTCCATTCTGTGTAAATTTGCGTAGTGAGAAGTGTGGGGGAGAAAGCTGAAATAGCCTGCAGTGGTCATGTTAGAGTTTGCTGAACTCAACCCTGCAAGTTCAGCATAGCAGATGGATTTAAGCCTTCAAAATTTCTGGGGGCAGGACACAAATATCACACCATGCTACACTGAGGTAATGAGGGTAAACTGGTTTTGCTCCCCATGGAGCACTGTGATCAGGGATATGAGCAGTGGAGAAGAGGTTTAGGGTTGAGATCTCTAAACTTTGTCATGAAAAGTAGAAGCTGAAGTCGTATTGCCTTTGCTTTTCCATTGCTACTTGTAATTAGGTGAAGCACAGGATCTGGACCATCCTTTAAAACACATTATAATAACTAAGATAGCTAACAGTGAGAAAATTCAAACTGGCTTTGAGAAAGTAGCTAATAGGAGAAACTTTCTTTTTAAAGACTCAGTTATGGATAGGGATTAAAGGAGATCAGTAGCAGATGAACTAAGGAGATCTGCTCATCTCAGAGCAGAGCTACTTTGTCCGATCGTGGATGGGTCACTGTAAATGCTGTCTATATTGCTCCTACCAGCAGAGCATATATAAAGATGGCATTTCTTTTTCCCACTTTATAAATGAGGGTCCATTAGTATTGGCTGCCTTCTGCTATCCCATCCCCCAGAATAACTAATTTTGTATGTTACACACACCCATACACAAGAGGGTGTAGCCTCACTGTTCTGAGGATAGTGTATATTTCTCCACATCATGGGATTGGGGCATTACAGGGTCAAGCCCTTAATCCTGGTTATTGTGGATCACACATTATAAACACATTCTATAAATTCAACTCGATTAAACAGAATACATATACTTTAGGTGTTCACATTAGTGATAATTAAGTCTTTAGCTTCAAGACTTCTAAGTACAGAAGTCAATTGCCTTTGTGCATTATTAAGCATTACATTTAACATTTACAGCAAAACTGGTCTTTTAAAATATGAGTTTATAAGAAAAAACTTTTTTTTTTTCAATAGGCAGGGGCATCAGAGACCACCACTCATTACTCCTTCATATGCATTCTGGTAATAAGTGCCAGTCTTCAGTTTCACCATTCACCTTTGAACACTCCCATGCTAGAAACTTGCCCAGGCACTGTTGGCATATACAGAGAATGGAAGAACAGATCCAATTCTCAAATACTAGCTAAGGTGTTCCTCTTTTCACCCTGCCAACACAGCAAATATTAATGTATTCCGCCAGACAAAACCTTTGAGCTTATATTTTATTGATCTGCCTCTTTTCAAACACGTTTTTTAAAAAGCAGAACAGAATTTTGGATGGTGCAGTTTTCTGTGTTTCTGACTTCTTCCTTCTTGCCCAATCCCCTTTGATTGACTAGACCTTTGATTTATGAGTTCAAATACAAAGCTATGCAAAAGTTGTAGCTGACGTCACTGGATCCAGTTCTCCACTGGCTAGCACCTTGGGTAGTCATTTACACCCATCCAAAGTGGTTATAAAATCAATATCATTGTGGTTGAGTAGCATTTTACACACAATTTGCACAAGTGTGCATAACTGCGGAAGTGAATCAGGACCTCTGCGCTTGATTATGCATGTGCAACTCCCTTGAGTGCATTGGGACTTAAGCATATGTATCTTGAGGGCAGAGTTTATTGTTCTGGCTTCATCATAACTGGTGGCTGCGGAAAATGGTGTGTTGTCACCTCTAGATTTATGATTACAGCACTACTGGAAAGATGGATGTAGCCAATTTTAGAGAGTAGCAGTGACTCAAGATGTTGGGAAGTGGGAAAGGATCAGTGGTTTTCTTTTGTACTTATCTGACCATGCTGTTTTCAGGCCCAGTAGTGGAAGTGAGAGAGTCATTCTTGTTCTAAGGAGGTAAAGCTCCTATTTCAGCTAAGGGTGTAAAGAGGCAGTTTAGAGCAAGACTGCTTTTTCCTTCAAACTTCTAACCCCTGCAAAAGAAGCTGGAAATGAGTTGCATTCATAGCCTTAGTTTAAATTTATTTCTCCACTAAAATAATTTTATTTTTCATTCCTCATCATTAGTTGTAGATATTTTTTTTAAACAATCCTTGAAAAAAGAAGAACTCAGTAGGGATAATGTGTTGACTGATATCCTCCAGAGATCGCATTCTGTACTTACAGTTAGTGCAAACAGGACAATATATAAAGGAAACAGTAAATATAATCATTTGACTGCAAGTATGAAGTAAACCAAGTGAAACTAGGGATAATTCTGCACCAAAACTCTGTATCCATCCACTTTTCCATTTTGAGGAAATGCAGCGAAAAATCCAAACTTCACTGTTCTAGTCAACATGCAACTGAAATAAGTGACTGAGCAGATGGAAGTTAACATGCATTGCTTAATTTGCTTTAGTGACTCCTTTTAAAAATTGCCCATGGTCACAGTCTACATTATATATGTTTCATATCTACTTTTTGTTGTTGTAAATTAGGATCACTCTACAACTTTTTTTTTCTTTTTGGGTGCTTTTTGTGGTGTCTGGTTATAGTTGAGGAGATGTACTACAATACCATCCAAAAGGTAGTTATGGTGAGATTTCCAGCCCAATGTGCATTGCTGAGAACATCAGATAAATATCCACATTTTGGAGCATTTATCTGAAATTGACCTGCTCTCACAGCTTTCGCATTTGGCCTTTTACTTTAAATACAAAATTAAAAAAAAGATACAGGGCAAAAGGAAATTGAAAATATTTTTTTTGCAGTGTTGTCCCACTTGAATTCTTCTGGTAAACTCCTGATTAGATCACTTGCTAGGAGACTGCATTCATATGGTACAGCATGCATCTGAAATAGGACAGTACCTGTTTTAGAATAGG
Source organism: Emydura macquarii macquarii (assembly GCF_026122565.2). Lineage (NCBI taxonomy): Eukaryota > Metazoa > Chordata > Testudines > Chelidae > Emydura > Emydura macquarii. The sequence continues at coordinate 3,184,665 of NW_027132983.1, read as the reverse complement.
AATACACTTGTGCCAGGGCCCTTCTTTTCTGTAATATAATCTATGGGCCTGCTTCTTTTGTTTTTTATTCATTATAAATCATAGATTTTATTTTGAAAAAGCAGATTTTCCTCACTGTCTTCTAGAGATCAGATTACCTCTCAAAACAAAAAACACAAGTTTCAATTTCTTCTATAAAAATTGTTTATATAACTTTAACTCTGCACTCCCACACATTTAAAAAGATTGCTTTATAGTGGAGCTTTAACAGCATTTTCAGACATTCCAATATTAATTCTCAGAAAAGATACAAAATCCATGTTTACTTCTCCCTGTGAAATGATATTTCCACCTCCACAAACTTTAAATCCAGGTATATGAAACAATTAAGGATTAGTGTATAGCAAATTCTGTAAACTACTGGTTTTGAAGCAAATAGCATTGGAAAAACTTGAGTTTAGAGAAAAGATCTTCATTTCTGGATTATTGTACAAATTCAGTCATTATGCCCAATTTATTTCAGTTTAGGAACATAGTGTCCATATGAATGAATAATCATTGATAGAATTTTCAAAAGCACCTAATCTCTCTAATCCGTCATGAGAGATCTCCTCCTCCTGGCTTCAGTCTTCTCAATAATTTGTCCTTTATCTTTCCTTCTGTCCCATTTCTTCCTTTCCAATTAATTCCCCATACCTTTGCCTTTTCCTCACACTTTTACCCCACTCCTCCTTTCTTGTTCGCCCTTTCAATTCTGCGCCCTTTCCGCTCACTATTTCTATATGTGCAATAAGCTGCTCATTTCAGTCTAGTTTGTAGTGGACAAGTAGCCATGTCACAAAGCTACACCCACTAACAGCCCTAGCAGACATTCATGTCAGCAGTTTTAATAAAGAGGCCAAAGACTTAACTGTTCTCTAATCACTCGAGTTCAGGGTTAATGCGTTAGCAGGATAGTGCAGGGGAAACTTACTCAGTGGGAAGGAGACTTATCTGTTCCTCATTAAAGGTGTCAGGGTGAAAAAGTCTGCCAAAGAAAATCCTGTTTTAACAAGGTAATATGGTTAATATGTCAGCTACAGATAAACAGACAAAGCCTCTTTTCTCAATGTGCATGGTCAAGATGAGAGGATTATGTTAAACTATTCTGGTTCTTCCATGATATGTGATTGATAGCTTTCTTTAGCTAGGTTAAGATTAATTAGAGCTTATTCAGTAAATAAGATTTGTTACTGATTTCTGCTTTCACTCAATAAAAACTGACACACACAAAAATCATTTGTGAATAATCACAACATCCAAAGGGAGAAATATTTTTTGTTGCAGAGTAATATTGTTTGAGAGCAAATACATCATTTGTGCAAGTGGCTCTAGCAAATAATTTGTTATTCCCTGATACTTAAATTATGATGTTTATGCTTAAATATTGTGTTTTTATTCTTAATTTCAATTTATACAGCCAATACATTTTATATAAATATTAGTAACAAAAATATCCTGAAAAAGATAGAAACATGTGGAAACAATCAGTATTAAGTCAACATTTGTAAAAATAACAATTCCTTTTAAGTGGTTATGGCATGGTATAGAATTTGGGATTTCTATCTTGATGTGCTTTAAGTATCAATCAAATATTGACAGTGCAGCAAGAGTGTAGGCACTATAGAAACTCAGTATATACCACCTGCTGTATCATCAACTGATGCTAAATAATGGAATTCCTCTGCAAGTATATGTTTCACCCACTTGAATGCAAAATAATTCAAAAAGATTCACAGCATTGCAGCAAATATCAAAAGTAGCAAGAACAATCTGCAATTTATTGTAAAATATTACTTGTTAAATATATGCCTAAACCACCATCTCTAAGTAGTCCTCTGCGGTTTTATTAAGAAAAATGAGTAAAAGAATCAGGAACAATTGGGTGCTTTGGGAATGTTAGGGGACTAAGCCACCCAATAAAATGAAAAAAGGTATTTTCTGCATTGACAAAGGAGACTGTATTGGTGACAATGCCACAAAAAGCTTATTGCAAAACAAAAGTAGTAATCAAACTTAAAAGAGAATGAGTATCCCATATATATGGAACTTTTCAGTTCCCATAAGACAGTGTTGTGTACACAAGTAACATGGGAATGAGGCTTAAAATAGACCCAGAGAGCAGATTGGTTTTGGTGACGAGATGTGCTGTTACAATATGTAACATCTCGTTTTTAAATAATGTTTTTGGAATGATTTCAACAGTCCAGAATTCACAGGTAATAGCAGGTGACTAACTGTTGTCTTAACCTGATGTGGGATAGACTAATGATTGGGCAAGAAGCTCCATGTAAAAAAAGCTCAGATTATGGAATCAGCATCTAAAGCACAGGACATGATATATGTCTGGAAGAACTAATGGGAGGAACTCCACTTTTCTCCCTTGAAAATGCCAAAATGTATACTGGAATAGATCTAATTCTGAAATCAAAGCTTCTTTTACATAGTGAAAAAGTCCATATCACCCCCAGGGCACATTATCTTTAAAACCCAGCTTTGTTTTCACTATACCTGAGCTTTTGATCAGTCTTCCTCAGTGCTTCTGCCAGGACCACCACCCCAACCCTTCCTTCTGGAGTGCAATGCCACTCCTCTCAGCAGACACTCCCATTCAGCTGGGAGCATCCTTGTCAAGGATTCATCCCTCACTTCTCCTGGCCCTCTCATGGTTCCTCAGAATCCAGTTCTCCAGCAAGGAGACATCACCAGGTAAGCCCCTCCACAACTCCACCTTTCTTCAGCCCTCTCTGGCCCTTGGTTCCTACTCTATGAAACAGTTCCTGCTGCAATCCAGTTCTCCAGCAAGGAGACATCACCCTAGGTTCAGCCCTTCCCAGAAACCTCCTCCTCTCTCAAACAGCTCCCATCTCCTACTTTTCCCAGCTGAACCTGTCTGCTGTGGCTTCCTGAGTTACCTTCTCACCAGCCCCTTCATAGCCTCCAGCTGCTGCCCTGCCCTCTTTATTGGCCCAGGTGGGAGCACCTGGATTGGAATAGGAATGCTGAGCCCATTTAATGAGCTAGCTACCTTTTTACATAGCCAGGCCCACCGACAGCAGTTCTGGGCCCCAGAGCAGAACAGTCAATGGCCCCCCTAGGAAGGGGGGCTGAGGTGTGAGTGGTCTTCTGCCGGAAGTTGTTACTTATTTATTATGTGCCATGCAGGTTCCCGGGTGACTGAGGTGGCGGTATCTGCTATTCAGCTTCCCGGGTCCCTTGGACTCCCCAGGGAGATACTGATGAACCCGGGAAGCTGAGTAACAGATATCACCTCGTCAGCCACCCAGGAACCTGCATGGTGCGTAATAAATAAGCTTGGCTCAGCGGAGGGGCAGAGAGCGCGAGCGGTGTGGGGCCTCGGGTGAGGGGCGTGTGGAGGAGAGGAGGAAACGTATCTATCCTCCCATCCACCAGGGCCCTTTTAAATCGCCGGGCCCTGGGCAGTTGCTCCCTTTGTCTTGCCCTATTGGTGGGCCTTTACGTAGCACTATAACACAGGAACCAAGAGAGATGATAATCCCATCACTGAAGTCAGGGGAAGGTCCTGGATCAGATGGCTACAGCTCTGAATGCTATAAAATGTTTAAAACACAGGTCATTCATTTATCAGGATCATTGTGTTCACCAAATACCGTGTATCATGCAGATGTCGTTTTGATACCTAAACCAAATATGGATTTATCAGATCCAGTATCTTTTAGGCCCAACTAATTAATAAATATAGATAGAAGATTTTAACTAAAATACTAGCATCCAAATTGGAAACAGTAATGCATTATTTGTGCCTCAAAGACAATCTGGCTTTATAAAAAAAGAAGCTCTTTAATTAACATACAAAAACTCCTACATTTGGTACAGCGTTCCCAGAGTGCTAGTAAAAAGGCCTTCATTCTAACTATAAATGCAAAAAAAAAAAAAATAAAAAAGGCTTTAGACCCTTGTAGAATGCTCATTTTTACTTAGGATATTGGAGAAATATGGTTTGAGGAACACTTTCAGAAGTAGATGAAAATAATCTACCAAAATCCTAATGTTACATTATTTGGGGATGTGTCACGAAGACTGAACCGGTTCCATTATACACAGGAACAAGACAGGGGTGTCCCTTGTCACCCCTATGATTTGATTTACTTTTTGAACTATTAGCACAAAAGATCAGGGATGCTGAAGATGCTCAGGGAATAAATGTTGGGAATAAAAAAAAAAAGTTTCATCTTAAATAAAAAGTTATTCAAAATTGTGTCTGGTCAAATCAAAATGGAACACCCAATTGAGATGGGAGGCCTGGTGCTACCCAAGTTCAGGAGATTTTATTATAAAATTGTGTGCTGGACTCGAATCCCGAAGTTCCAGCATCCATGAGATATCACCTGCTACTGGGGTTGCCAACAGTCCGGTATTACAAGGGACGTCCCTTATTTAAATAGAAAATTGCCTGTCCCATACTAATTCAGTACGGGACACTTTTTATCCTGTATTTCAACAGCAGGGGGTCGGTACTCACAGGTGCATCTTTCCACTCCCCTCTTGACCCTGGCCTGTCAGTGCTGCACAGGGAAAGCAGATGGGGCTGCGCTCAAGGGCCGGGGTCAGGAGAGGAATGAAAGAGCCATCTGTGAGTACTGGCCCCCGGCTGACTCCAGCCCTTGAATGCACCCCTGGCTGCTTTCCCTGTGTGGGTTCTGTATAGCAGGGCAAGCGGACGGGGCTGTGTGCCAGGGTCAGAAAGAGGCTCTGTCTGGCAGGGAGGTCAGTACTCCTGGGGTGTAGCTTTCCCGCTTGCAGAGTCTCAGCCAACATCCCCAGCAGGGTGCGGAACATGCAGCAGGCAAAGACCAGCAACTGCAGCCTCCAACTCAGCTTCTGGTGCCTGCGCAGAATCTGCACAGGATGACAGTGGCTGCTGGCCCTGCGTTCTTTGCAGCATCCAGAGCTGGAGAGAGAGAGAGAAACCCTAGGAAGCCTTGGGGTGGGAGGAAAGAGACTTGCCCCCAGAGGCTCAAGACAAGATTGAGGACGTCTGCGGTCTGTCCTGTATTTTTTTAAATACAATGTTGGCAACCCTAAAAAATGCACTTACTAACTGGGCATATGTGAGGCATCTGACCAGACAAAAAGAGCAGATCATACTAATATCAAAAATAAAAATGATAGGGCTTTCAAACCCAGTCTAAATAGGAAAGCTTTTACATTTTGGAGCAAATATTACTATGGCAAAGGGAAGTGTTTCTTTGGGTATGGACAACCCTTAAAACAAACTGAGGTAGCTGATATAGTTTAAAAAAAATGTGCAATATGAGTTTATATAGATTACTTACTTTATTAAAAATACTGTTAGTGAAGAAAGTAATGAATGAAGTCCAAACTTCATAAACTATTAATTTATGGAGTGCAGAATGTAAATATGAAATAGCAAAAGAATGGAATGAGATAATGCAGAGACAAATATTGTCTCTAATACTAACCACATAGTGCAAGTTCAGTACTATTTAGTTTACAGAAAGTATGTTTCACTGTGGGATAAAATACATAATATTGCCTAAGATATCTGAATGAAATGTAACACAGCTAGGCTCTCTTTCATACACATGATATGTGACTGCTGGATGGTAATAATATTTTTGGAAAACCATCCTGAAAGAAATTTTTAAAAATAAAAATAGAGATTGAAATTGACTAGGACTGAAAGACATATATTGGGAGTTGGCCTGTTAAAAAGATTCAAACCAGGAATAAGAAAGTTACTCCTATTCTTGCTCTTTATAGAAATGAAAGGAATCTTTGCTTTCCTTCTTTCTACTTTCCTATAAATACGTATACAAGATTAACAATATATATATATATATATACCCACTCATACTCACACACCATGTTAAGGTTGTGCTTAAATAATTTTGAGGGGAAAAAAAGAAAAGAAAATATTAATTATAGAACAATATATGGTGAATATACGTGTTGCTTAATATTTGAGATATATCTATACATGTCCATACAATGTAATTGTAATGTCTTCTTGTAAAAGACCCAAAATATGAATGAATAAAATCTCCCCCTATATAGTCAGAAAGGGACTGAAAGAGAAATACGAACGCACATCTATATTTTGAGTGAAATTTTCAAAGTCACCTAAGGGATTTGGATACTTACTCTCCATTCATTTTAAAGTGGGAGTGAGGCTGAGATTTTCGAAGTTGCCCAAATGATTTGGATGTCTGTTTGGGTCATCAGTGCATTATTCATGGGAATTGTTCCAAGAAATTGAAGTCAAATCCTACTCCGTAGTGTCAATTGTTCTTGGTATGGCATCTGCTGTACAGAATATTGGATATGTATTTTAACAGCATTGTGGTACTGGATACAATATAACTAATAACGAACACATTGACTGTGTAACATTGTAGCGCTTGATATAATGAATACATCTGAGATGTTTTCCTACGTGAGCCTGCACGTTGTTCAATTCTCCCAGCTTCCATTGACTTGGGGCACTCAGCATTCCAGCATGAGGTCCACAAGAAAACTTAGTTTGCCTACTTATTCATTCCTGAGCAATAACTAAATTAGAAAAAAAAAAGTTATAAACAAGTTTTGACCGAAGATGACCTAATTCACACCACTGTGGAAAACAAGACAGCCAATTATCTGAATTAAGAGAAGAGAGGCAGCTTTAAAATCCTGCTTTTCTTTTTTGTAACCTTATAATTGTTTTAAACCACAGACTTTTTTTAAAGGAAGTTCACAAAATGTGAACCTGCCCCATAAATCCGTATTTAGTGTCATGTTAGTCTACAGGATGGACGGTTCAGCACCGCAAAAGAGCTTGTTTTCAATGTTTTTTTCCTTGGCAAAATAAAAGCTTTAATTATGAAGGCAGGTGGATATGACTGGCTACTGTCCAGGGAAACAACTCTCTTTACAGATCAATTGAAATGTCTTCACCTATTAAAAATATCGATTACTTGAATTTAATAGTTTTCATTTTATAACAGCAATAACAGTCTCTTTATGGCATGTACATCCTGAGGATTTATGCCCAGCAGGAGTTAGTGTTTGGCAAAGCCTCAGCTCATCAGCCCCACTCATTTGTTGCCAGGAAATGCCCTATGCTTTTGTCTTTACTGCTTAATTATAAGAAGTTATGCAAATGTTTCACTGCAAATGCTAACTACTCAGACATTTTTAAAAAACTTTTTTTAAAAAGGAAACTGACTTTATAATGTCATGATGGGGACTGGGAATTAAAATTTTTAGAACTCTAATTGTTTTATTAAAATGGAAAAAAGTCATCCCAATGTGACTTTGGTTTTTGCCCTTTTAACTTAAAAATATATCCGTTGTTGAAAGGAGTTGAGCTACCAGGCCTGAACCCAAGTTTCGGAGAAGAGTATGCTTCTGCAACTGAGTTATATAGACCGGTAATACTGAAATTTATAATAGCTGTATTACGACAAACCTAAGAGTGATCAAATGAGCATTACTATTATAATACAGTGCTCTTGTAAAGAGAGAACCCCGTGCGCCCAGTTGTGTAGGATGCCGAACACCCTCAAATCAATGGGCTCCGAGGGTATATGGCATCACTTTCCCAGATTCACTGTGAACGTTGCTGCTAACTTATCTTTCCTCTTAACTGGGGTTACTTTTGAATGTGCATTGATGACAGGAAACTATTTACATATATACATGTAATTTTAAAGTATGTATCATTGCCCCAACTTAAAGCGTGATCCTGCAAGTTTCTCAACATACTGACCCTAATTCAACAAAGCACATCATAAGCATTGCCCCCACCCAGAATTTCAAAGCTACTTTAAAGCGAGCCTAAATTTGTTTTGCTATGCAGCTGTAATGAGCGTTTGTAGCTGGGCAAGATAAGACAGTGATACGGATAATTAGTGCTCACATTTCGGACACAAGATGATGTCCTGCAGGGTCAAAAAGGAATTCCCTCCTTCACCTTCTGCATCACATCATGGGCTAAGTGGGAACATGAGAGTGGCTTCATCTTTCTCTGAAGTGTTAGATATTGACCATTGTGAGAAGCAGGGTGGGTGTCCCAATCCGGTATGGTGATTGTTGTATCCAAATGCACCTTAGGCCTTGTCTACATTGGGTTTTCTGCACAGCTGCACTGGTGCAGATCCCTAGTGTAGATATGCTATGCTGGTGTGAAAAATGGCTTGGGCTACCACCCTGTCTCTGTTTACTCTAGGGTTAACTCTGACCAGCTAACACATCCACAATAAGGGCAAAATAGTGTTCAGCTTTGTTGGAAAACTCACAGACACAAGCTAACACAATGCTTTTTCCCCAGTGCAGACTAGACCGATGTATTCAGGTTTGTATGTTTACCAGTAGAACTAAGCCATTCTGACCCAGGGGTCAAAGAAGTTTAATAGGCTGAGCTCACTAATATCACTATGAAGAGTCTAATAATGAGATTAATTAAAGAAGATCAATTAAGATTTGTGGGCCAGTCTCCTATTTTTTATCATTTCACGGTCTAACTGGCTTTTAGGAATTATTGGTATTGCAAAACAGAGCTATGAGAAGACACATAAATTATTTGTTAGCAAGGGTTAGTTCACCTTTGATCCAGATTTTCTTTAATGCTGATGGTGTAGCAGAAATTGGTTGCTCCTACTGTTACCCATCCCCAAGCCATCAGTGTAACTATGGGTGCCTCTTCCAGTTTTTATGAGCACAGTGTAGATGCAATGTGTTCTGGTGGACAGGGCACATGATTGAAAGTCAGAAGGTCTGTGACCTTTGTAATTCATATCACTGCAGTGTGCCTTGCTTTGTGACTTTGGGAATTCAAGTCACTGCAGTGTACCTCACTGTAAAATGAGAATAATAGAAGTTATCCTTTTTGTAAAGTGTATTAAGGTCTATGGATGAAAAACTCTTTTCAAGGTCATGGATTAAGTTCAGCGGCTCAGTAAATGGACACAGCATTGATAACAAAGGAGCCAGGCCCACATCTGCAATGTCTGAATTTAGCCCACCATTATTGATTTTGATCTATTGCTGTTCTGAAGAGCTCACTCCATAGGGCAGGTAGGCAGCACACTGTGGTACATTTACTGCATCAACTCGACCTTGAAATGGTGGCATGGTAAAGGAGCCCTTTGATGTTGCCTATATGATGAAGTAATTTGGCATTTTCAGATTAGCTCAATCTGTTTATCTACATTTAAGGCATGGTGATCTAATTTAGCTAGTGAAGTGTATTAAATATAGACTGAAGAGCTGGAGTGATACAGGTGCTGTACACTCTGCACTCTCTAGCTGGCTGCATATGAATTATGTTCTTGATCTTCACTTGTTCCCATTATATGATCTGTTGTCATTCATAACAGTAATAATTTAAAACTCTGCTTTGGACTAGATTTTCCAAAAAAAATTATGATAAAATCCAGATAGTTTCAGATGGGGTCCTGGAATGGCTAGAGTTTCCAGGTGTTAAGCTTGAAAGCCACAAGATACAGGGCAAGGTTTGAAAAACACATCTTCAGGAATAGATTTAGTATTAGTTTACAAATGCAAGCTCCAGACAACAATGCAAAGTGCTCAGACGAAACACATGATGAAGCGGTTGGTTAGGTTTACCTTCAGTGCCTTTGTTACCCAACACGACATATTGTAAAGAATAATTCAGGGTGGAGAATGCCAAGCTATATCAGTTCTCATAGTTCTTTTGAAAACTTCATTTCAAAGAGTCAGGATTCAGTGAACAAGAGACGAGCAATTAACTAAACTACTGTGTTTTTGATAATGAGACCTGAGATACACTTATGCTCAAGGAATCTGAAGCAAATTAATTCATTTGAACTGAGACCAGTAAACACAGGGGAACATGCATTTTGCCTGGTGAAGCTTTTGCCTCTAAAACCAGCTTTTATACAGAACTGTAGTCATCATCCAAGTGGTTTTCTTAATTTTTTTAATCCACTATCCTTTCAAACATTTGATACCTAGTACCCTCCCACAGATCCTTATACTTTCCCTTTTTTAACCCATAACTTTTCTTCAAGCTACTGCACTTTAAATTTTTGGTGGTTGTTGTCTACCTTCATGTAAAGAGGAACAACATTTAAAATTACTCACTCTAGATGAGCACACTTTTGCAAGACGGGAAGGAGAGGTGTGTGAACAGATCCAAATATTACTTAATACATCTATCCACAGTGAAGACTGAAGCAAGTCGAATGGAAATATAATGCACAGTCTGGCCAGTTCTCTCATTCAGGATCTGATCCTGTAAAGTGCTGAGCATCTTACTTCTTGTTGGTCTCACGTTATTAGACCCTACACTGGCAAAGGCACTTCATACATTGTTCACAGCTCCCTAGAAAGAGTTTCTTGCAAAATAAAGATGATTACGCCCAGGAAAACAGCTGTTAGTGTTTATGTCCTAAGAAATGACTCAAGCACATGGTTCTGTTTTCTTCCATTTAGGGGAAACAGTGTTGACTGTAGCGGTTGCATATAAGACAGCAGGAAAATGCTTCCAAGTTTCTCTTTGCCAGCAACTGTTTGCAGCAGTATAATAGAATGAACTGCACATAGGCCCCCAATTCATTGGGGTAATTGTGCATAAAAAGAGGCCTCGCAGGCTTGCAGTTAGGCCTGGGATTATAGTCTTGCTGATTCGGGACCTTAGCTTCTCACTTAACTCTGTGAACATTCTACCACAATGATAGTGTTCTGCCTTTTCTCCTTGCCTTTTCCCCTGTCTCCCCTTCCTAGGGTCGTCTTCTTGTTCCAGCCTTATGGCAGGACTTTTCCACACGCACAGCACTTTTGTTACAGTTTTGACAGAGATGTGGACCAACAAAGGCTGCCAGTTTCCATGTGAAATTTGCTTTTAAAATTTGATTCCTTCTGTTGCTGCGTGATTTTACTATTGAAACGGGTTATTTTGGTGTGATGGGGGAGATATATTTCTTCTTAGTGAGGCTATCGTTAGTTAAAGTGCTACTTTCTTTCTATGATGCGCAAGAAAAAAAGAAAGAAAAAGAAAACAGGGAGTTTGCCTTTGTCCTGCATACAATTAAGAATTAGCTTACATAGCCTCGTGTTCCATGCCTTCTCTGATCCACTGGTGATCAGCAATTGTTGCATAAGACACTTTCCTGAATCAGTTATATAAAACTAAAACCTTCATAAATTGGGAGTATAGTGAATGTTTAACAAAGAGTGCTATTGTTCCCTCAATCCTATTATGTTCTTCAGAAAGCACACTGTTTTCCAAAGTGCTCATTGGATCTTCCATGTGCGTCCTTTTTTTTTAATATGTAGATTCAGCATGCTTTATTGTAACACAGAAGAAGAGAAAGTAAAGAAGGTTTGTTTGGATTGTTAAGTTCAAACCTAGTAGAACATTGAACAAAGAGCTGGGGAAGAAAATATCTTCATCTGACGTATTTCCATGTGGGATATGCTACAATAATCACTGTTAAGTGCCACAGTTACCACTTGAAAGAGTCACAGCATTGCAAGGAAGACAACACCTAGCAGTCTTGCCAGTCCTGAGCATTTAAAAATCATATTTCAGGCCCCCCCAAAATGATGACATTGGATTACAAAAGAAGATTTTTTTTATTTAGGGTGTGTAACAAAGGGACGGTTCCCATTAAAGGGTAGTAGGGACTAGAAGTTAGTCAACCCTGGTTCCAGGGCATGTCCCTTTAAAATTCCTGGGGGGCTTGCAATGGATGAAGGCCCAGGGAACGGCAGAGGCATGAGCAGGGAGAGAGGGAGATGGGGGCACCGTCCAGTGTGAAAGGTGTCTGCTGGTGGAATCTCTCAGGAAGCAGGTGGGAGAGCTACAGGAAGAGGTGGCTAGGCTGAGACGCATCTGTGCCCATTGAGAGTATTCAAATGGAGACCTCCAAGGCTGAGGAAGCTATCAGCTAGAGAGGACTGCTGTCATGCCACTGAGGGAGGGGATATGGCTCTGTCACAGGAAGGACACTGGCTGCTGGTTATTTCTGGCAGCAGGCAGTGCTCCACCCCTACTCCCAGCCCATCCACCGTAGTGATGAAGAACGGTTATGCTGCCCTGGCAACGAGCGATGAGGAATTGCCCCCAAAGGTGGAGGAGGAGAAGCCACGTACCCCCAAGGCTGGGAGGATCTCAGCCACCACTCCCAGGAGGAAACCTAGGGTAGTGGAGATTGGTGACTCTTTTCTGAGGGGGATGGAGGCACTCATTTGTCAGCCTGACATGGCATCCTGGGATGTATGCTGCCTGCCAGGGGCCCTTAACCAAGACGTTATGGACATGGGCAGTGGGTATAATAGGCCAGGAGGGCTTAGCCTCCCCTGATCTATTATACCCGCTGCCCACATCTGCCTCTTTCTGTCCCTGCTCCGCCCCTTCCCCGAGGGCCCCACCACTGCCTGGCTGTTCCTCTTCTCTACTCCACCGTCCCTCTCCAGAGGTCCCTGCTGCTTGCTGCGTGTCCCCCTCCTCCACTCCACTCCACTCCCCTATGTCCCTCCTCACCCCCACCACATTGTTCACCCCATCCATCCCGTGAGACACCCCCCCACTCACTGCATCCCTTCTCTCCTCTATGCTCCACCACCTCCCCTGTGAGATTCCCCCTCCACTCGCCATGTCCCTCTGGTGGTGGTGAGGGGCCAACCAGGTGAGGGGGCAGGGCCTGGGGTGGAGTGAAGGCAGGGCCTGGGGCAGAGCGGGGTGGAGTGCCAGTGGGGCCATGGGTGGAACAGGTGGGACAGGGACCTAGCCTCCCCTAGGGGAAGCCTCACCTGCCCTCATTGGTTACAGAGGGATTGTCAAGGATCGTGTGACCCACTGACTACTACCCCGTGCTCTTCATCCTTGTGGGCGCTAATGATACTATGAGGTATGACTCTGAGCAGATCAGAAGTGACTACAGGGCTCTGGGAGTGAGGGTGAAGGAGTTGGGAGTGCAGGTGGTGTTCTCTTCGATCCTTCCGGTCAAAGGTAGTGCCCAGATAGAGACAGATCTATCCTGGAGTTGAATGTCTGGCTGTGAGGATGGTGTCGCCAGAAGGGCTTTGGCTTCCTTGACCATGGGGTGCTCTTATGGGAAGAAGGACTGCTAAGCAGAGATGGTGTCCACCTATCGAGGAAGTGGAAGAGTCTATTTGGATACAGACTGGCTAAGATAGTGAGGAGGGTTTTAAACTAGGTTCAACGGGGCAGGTGACAAAAGCCCACAGGTAGGTCAAAAAAATGGAGACCTGGGAGAAGGGTCAGAATCTGGGGTAGCATGGGCCATAATGGTAGGGATGAGGGAGAGACAAGAAAAAACATATGGGGGAATCAAATCAGTATCTTAGATTCTGTACTCTAATGTGAGAAGTATGGAGAATAGGCAGGAAGAACTTGAAATGCTAGTTAATAAACACAACTTCAACATAGTTGGCATCACAGAGATTTTGTGGGATAATATGACTGGAATATTGGCATAAAAGTTTGCTCAGGAAGGAAAAAGGAAGGAGGTGTTGCCTTATAAATGAAAATGTATACACTTGGACTGAGGTTGAGATGGAAATAGGGGACAGACTTGTTGAAAGTCTCTGAGTAAGGATAAAAGGGGTAAAAAAGAAGGCGTGATGTCAAGGTAAGAGTCTACTACAGACCACCTAACCAGGAAGAAGCGGTAGATGAGGATTTTTTTTAAACAACTAACAAAATCATCCACGGCACAAGACTTGGTGGTGATGGGAAAATAACATGGCAGGTGTGACAGGGCCAGACCTGATGGCTACAGGAGAGTAGTGGAGGGGATCTATATTAGCCCCAGAATTAACAAATCCCTGTTCCCTGGGTGATCCAGCTGGGGCTACTCTGGGGCAATTAGGCCAGCTGAGGCCAATCACGGAGTTTGCCCCAGCAGTTAAAAGCCTCCCTGTCAGGCAGACGGGGGCAGCTGGAAGGGAGTTAGGAGGAGAAGCAGAGCAGAGTGGAGGAAAGCTGCTACAGGACTTGGAGCAACCACTACCACATACTACAACCCCAAAAGGTACCAGAGACAAGAGGGGGTACCTGTTCGGCTCCGGCCAGGGACCCAAGGCACAGGCTTGAGGAAGAACCCCTCCCCACCCAGTTCCAGGAAGCAGACTGCGAGCAGTGGGGCCAAGGACAGGCGACCCAGGGGAGGGAGTAAGTCACGGACTGGGCAGTTTGGAGACTACTCCACACAGTTTCCCTGGGTCGGGGCCTGGGGCAGAGGGCGGGACTGGTCCCCCTCCCCCCCAGGCATATCATAGTCATAGCCAAAGAGGGCACAGTACCCAAAAGGGGGCTGAACAAGCCACACTTGCCACACGGCACAGATTATCTAACATGTATTTGAGACAATTTTTTATTTCAGAAGGTGGAGAAAGCTACTAGGGGAGAGGCTGTTTTAGATTTGATTTCAACAAACAGGGAGAAACAGGTTGAGAATTTGAAAGTGGAAGGCAGCTTGGGTGAAAGTGAAAGTGATCATGAAATTGTAGCGTTCATGATTCTAAGGAACGGTAGGAGGCAAAACAGCACAATAAAGATAATGGATTTCAAGAAGGCGGATTTTAGCAAACTCAGGGAGTTGGTAGGTAAGGTCCCATGGGCAGCTAAGCTAAGGGGAAAAACAGTTCAAGAGGGTTGGCAGTTTTTCAAAGAGATATTATTAAAGGCACGAGCAAATTATCCCACTGCATCGGAAACATAGGAAATATGACGAGACCACACTGGCTTAACTAGGAGTTCTTCAATTTCTATCTGAAACTCAAAAAAGAGTCTAACAAAAAATGGAAACTAGGGCAAATTACAAAGGATGAATATAAACAACACAAGTATGTAGGGACAGAATTAGCAAGGCCAGGGCACAAAATGAGATTTAACTAGCTATAGACATAAAGGATAACAAGAAAACATTCTACAAATATATTAGAACCAAGAGGAAGCCCAATCACATTAATCATTGGGTATAGAAATACAACAACAGAAAATGTGGAAATGGCGTAAGTGCTACATTACTTTTTTGTTTCAGTTTTCATTGAAAAAGTTAGTAGCAATTGGACATCTATTATAGTGAATGCCAGTGAAAATGAAAATAGGGAAGAACAAGATAAAAATGACTTAGACAAGTTAAATGTGTTCAAGGCACCAGAGCTTGGTGAAATACATCCTAGAATGCTCAAGGAGCTGACTGAGGAGATATATGAGCCATTAGCGATTATCTTTGAAGAGTCATGGAAGATGGGAGAGATTCCAGAGGACTGGAAAATGGCACTATATTTACCCAACTATAAAAAAGGGAAATAAGGAAAATCTGGGGAATTACAGACCAGTCAGCTTAACTTCAATACCCGGTAAGGTAATGGAGCAAATAATTAAGCAATCAATTTAAAAATCTAGAAGATAATAAGGTGATATGTAACAGTCAGCATGGATTTGTAAAGAACAAATCTTGTCAAACCAACCCGATAGCTTTCTTTGACTGGGTAATGAGCCTTGAGGATAGGAGGAAAGCAGTAGATGTGGTATATCTTGACTTTCGTAAGGCTTTTGATACTGTCCCATATGACCTTTTATTAAACAAACTAGGGAAATACAACCTAGATGTAGGGTGCATAACTGATTGGAAAACCATTCCCAGAGAGTAATCATCAGTGTTTCACAGTCAAGTTGGAAGGGCATATCAAGTCGGGTCCCACAGGGATCAGTTCTGTGGCCAGTTCTGTTCAATATCTTCATAGATGATTAGATAATGGCATTTAGAGTAATGTTTGTGGCTGATACCAAGCTGAGATGGATTGCAAGTGCTTGGGAAGATAGGAATAAAATTCAAAATGATCTGGACAAACTGGAGAAATGGTCTGAAGTAAATAGGATGAAATTCAATAAGGACAAATGCAAAATTCTCCACCTAGGAAGGAATAATCAATTGCACACATTCAAAATGGGTAATGACTCTGTAGGAAAGTGTACTGCAGAAGGGAATCTGGGGGTAATAGTGGCTCACAAGCTAAATATGAGTCAACAGTGTAACACTTCTTTGCAAAAAAAGCAAACATCATTCTGAGATGTATTAGCAGGAGTGTTGTAAACAAGACATGAGAAGTAATTCTTCCCCTCTACTTTGCGTTGATAAGGCCTCAACTGGAGTATTGTGTTCAGTTCTGGGTGCCACATTTCAGGAAAGATGTGGACAAATTGGAGAAAGTCCAGAGAAGAGCAACAAAAATTATTAAAGGTCTAGAAAACATGACCTGTGAAGGAAGATTGAAAAAATTGGATTTGTTTAGTCTAGAGAAGAGAATACTGAGGGGGGACATAAGAGTTCAAATACATAAAAGGTTGTTACAAGGAGGAGGGAGAAAAATTGTTCTCTTTAACCTCTAAGGATAGGACAAGCAGCAATGGACTTAAATTGCAGCTAGGGTGGTTTAGGTTGGACATTAGGAAAAACTTCCTAATTGTCAGGGTAGTTAAGCACTGGAATAAATTGCCTAGGGAGGTTGTGGACTCTTCATCATTGGAGGTTTTAAAAAGCAGGTTAGACAAACACCTGTCCGGGATGGTCTAGTTAATACTTGGTCCTGCCATAACTGCAGGGGACTGAACTAGATGACCTCACAGGATCCCTTCCAGTCCTACGATTCTGTGGTCCTTAGGGGAGTAGTTGGTGCTTGGGGGGGAAAAACCCAGGCTACTGTTTCTTTAAGAGGCTAAGATCTGGCGCCTTGCACTGTAGGTGGGGCAATGATCCCTTCTGTCCCAGCCAATTGGAAGGAATCCTGAGAAGAAGAGCAGCATATATGCTGTCTTCTCCCTTATAACAGAGGAGATACCAGCAGAGGAGAAGGGCTGCTATCCTTGCTCAGCCCAGGGAGGAAAGGGAGTGAGTTTTATAAAGGAGGCTAAATGGGAAGGAAGCTAGTTTAGAGTTGCAATGAACCTGAACTAGCCCAGCCCTAAGAAAGAGGATGGTGGACTCCTGAGCTGAGAAGATTCAGTCAGGCTCTCTCATTTCAAACTCAAAGGAGGGCTGTAGGACCCCTGAACTAAGGAAAGGAAACTGGTCTGAATTATCAAATGCCCTAGAGCAGTGGTTCTTAACCTTTCCAAACTACTGTACCCCTGAAGCCTGAGTCCCACCCCCACGGGGCTGAGGCATGTAACTTAGTTTCATGGCGCCCCTGTGGCTCCAGGCAATTGCCTTTCTTGCCACCCCCAATACCAGCTCTGCACTTGCGACCCCTCTAAAACCCCAGGTTAAGAAACACTGCCCTAGAGGGCTGTGGGACCCCTGAATAAAGGAGAAGGAGGGGCCCTGAGGGCTAATAGTGTTTTTGAAAAGACTAAATAGCACAAAACCCCACAAAAGGAGACTCTTTTTCCAAGTATTGTGGTCCGACAGTAAATCATTGTAAGGAACTAAAAGGGAACTTAGGGCAGGGTGCCTGCAGGGCTATCTCAGGCCATGAGGAGGTGCTCTGGGACCGCACCAGTCTGCAGGGTGCTTTTTATTTGACTGCTGGTTTCTGAGCTTTTAGGGTGTACCTAGATCATGTTTTCAAGCTTTCCTTAGAACCATGAGGGCAAGAAACTATTTTTTTTTAAATAGAAGGTGACAGACAGTCTCATGTAATCACATGAGTCTTGGATCTGGGGCTTAAAAAGATCTAACAAATATGAACTTTGTTGTAAGAGCCATAAGAGTTGGCAACATTGAACAGAGGTGCCACAGTCAGCTGTTTTTATCTGATTTTGCTGTAGGCAGAGGGTCATCTTTTGTCTTCAGTCTCATAAAAATAGCTGTTACAGACTAGGCTGCCTGTAACCTGTGATAAACTCTTGTGACTTTATTCACCAAACTTCACCAAGTAGGTCATCCTTGGCTCAACATTCTTGACCTTTGTAAATCTATCTTAATACCACATTCTTGCTTTTTAAAGGAGGTTAGCCTCCACCACTGAAATCAAAGGAAAGGAGCTTTGCCATTGACTTCAGTGAAGTCGAATCAGGCCCTACACGTCCTCTTTTAAAAAAAAAAAAAAAAAGGTCTCTTGAACTCATTTGTTCTTTAATTCAGTAAACCCAGTCACCAGTAACTTGTTACACAGAATGTATTTTCTAGTCATGGTACAGGGTTGTAGCCCGTACACAAGTCTAATTCAAGCTGATGGGAAATGAGTACCTAAAACTTCACTGGATTCTATGACTTTGCCATAAAGGCTTATTAGCATTAGTGTAAAGTAATTTTGCTTGAGTTCTCTACTATGTTCCTGGAGTTTTTCATTCAATTTAAGTCCCTTGATTTTTAAATTCCCCACAGAATTAAAAACAAAAAACAAAAAGCAACCAAACCCTCAGTCAACTGCATTAGATTAGTTCCTTCTGTAAATAAGAGAAGGGTCAGAGCAAGGCAGCCAGAAGGCAATAAGTTTTGGCAGTGATTTAAACACTAACATAGTAAAGAGAATGTAGTAATTTATTCTAATGTGGCTGAAGTTTGTAAATCATTCCCATTAGTTTTAAACTCTGCAAATGGGGGGTGGGGAGGAAAGCACTTGTGCCCGCTCTTACTTCTGCAGGAAGTATAAAATAGGAATGAAAAGTTAGTTTATTTAAATTGTTCGTCACTTCACACATGGATTATGCTGGAAAACTCAGTGGTAACTAGCTCTTCACAAAAGAGTTGCTTGAAAGCTGAGTAATTATGAATGGAAGAGATTTTTAGTCACTATTTTAAATATTTTAAAAAACACCTAGTCAGCTTTGTCTAATGAACATACTGGAAAAAGGATGTCTTTGTAAAAAGTTCTATACCCCATCCTTTCAATTAAAGTATGAAAAATAACAACCTACATTTTCCAGAACATTAAATTCGTTCTCCAGGAAGACCAGAGTTGACACTGTTGGTACTACCAAGGGGAAAAAAGTGCAGAAAAATATTTAGACCATCTGCAACATCAAGAAGCAAAAAAAGACACAAGCCCATTCTTTTAAAAATCCTTTGCAAGTCACCATTAAAGAACACACACACACTAAATTCCAGGGGCCTTTTAAGAGTAAGGGGTAAAGGTCAACAGCAATGCCCTGACCAAATCCCACTGCAGGTAGTTAATGTACAGTACTGCTTTCCTAAATTCCTTCCCTTGTAGTTTCACTTGGGTGTTATTGTTCAAGTCTCCAGTTTCAACAGTTGTGCAACATTGCTGTGGGCTGTTTAGCAGATGGCCTGTTTTACCAAAGATATAGGTCACTTCAACTACCAATGAAATGTAGCTCTCTGTATATTTTATTCATCGTTAGTTTCAGACCCTATCGGATGAAAAGTGATATACCTTAGGCAATTATTACTACTACTATGTTTAAGTTAAGCTTTTCTCTAGGTTGTGGTGTACAAATTGTCTAGAGGGACTTCAGTGTGTCAGAATCTGAACAAATAACCAACTCTGATAGCTTGAAGTAGATGCCCCTGCACTGTAGATGCTTTTCATACATTTTCATAAGTATTGGGGCAAAGTATCCCAGCCATATTTGCCCATACATAAAGGTATGTACATATGTATCCAACTTTATTGTTAATTATAGATTGAACTGTATTCCTAAAGGTAGATGTGACAATGCATTATTGCATATTTCAATAGCTGAAAGACGGAATTAGAGTATGTGATGTTGATTAGCAGCATAAATTTCCCATAGAATTATATTAAATATGTTATATAAATAGTGACTTCATAAAGTTTTTTTGAATTGATTTAAGCAGCAAAAGAAATTACTTGAAATATTCCAGGTTAATGCAAATGAGGAAATTCCCAGTCACGGTGATGTATACCAATTATACCGTGTTTCTTCTATGACTTCCTTGTTTGTCTAGCAATGACTCAGTATGCAGGATCAGACCAGCTTAGCCTTAACTCAGTGTTTTCTTGGCACTTTGCGTAACTTTAATGGTCATTGATTTTTGTGTGTGTAATGTTACTGGAAGGAGTTATTCAGTAGCAGGTTTCTGTGTTGTTCAATGTAATGTGAGCAGTATAAATACAGGTATAGGAAAAATGCTGTTGGTAACAAGTAGTTTAATAGTAGTACTTTGTAGCACCTTCAACTGAGGAGCTCAGAACACTTCACAAGCATTAAGTGTCAGCACACATGAGAGATTTACTCTGTTCCTGAAGAGTAAACTAAGTGTAAAGTTGACAGGGGAACCTTCAGAAAGCCTCATTTGGGTGCTCCTCTTGACTGCTACCCAGAGATCCTGGAGACCTTAATGGAAATGAGAGAGATCCTCGGCAGACGAGCCGTTGGCATTCTCCCAGCACAATCTGCCCTGGACCTGCGTAGGGGCAACTGCTCAGTTAGGAGTAATGAGAACCCAAGAAATCAGGTACGGCCTAACGTCCATAGCATCTGGACAGATGCAGCAGGCAGAGCACATAGTGACCTCTGTGGAGACTGCTATACTTGTACGTGCAGTGCTTTCCTCCCCTTGGTCCTGCTCTTCCTCATCCACTCATATTGTGTGTGACAATGTAGCTACAGGTGCTGATGATAGGTCTTCGGTCCAACCCAAAGTTGTAGCAGCCTACAGCATCTTTGCTACACAAGTCTCTTATGTTCCCCCCAGGACTGACCTCCTTAACACTAACCACCAGTGCAACCCCATCACTAGTCCTAGGTGGGTGAGGCAAGCAGCTGTTCGGCATTTACAGGTGCCACCAGCCTGGTAATGACTGCCAACTTTTAAAATGGCTCCAAAGCCATTGTCCAAATAGCCTAAGAGCAAATAGAAAAGCCCTTAACCAGTAGCCTCACTTGGCACTTTATCACTGGACCTTTTTCCTTTGGACTCCTTGTTGTTAAATGCCCCTCATTAGCTGCATTGATCAAAAGTACACTTTACCCCATAACCATGTTTATTCTGTCTTCTAAGCATGTTTCCCTTCTAGTGTAAGAGTCAAGCTGGTGTCATGCAGCCTGTCTCAGTGGAATGAGAGACTGCTCTCCAGGATTATGGATAGCAGTCTGCTTGCTCTGTTTAGAGGCATACAGTTGCAGGAGACCCCATGAGACGCTTCTGCCTAAGCATCTTCGCTCATGCCTCCGAGGGTCTCATCTGACTAAGTTCTGTGCACTTGAAGCTGCTTTTGTGCTGTTTTGAAAATGGTGCTTGGAGATCTGCATCCTTCAGAACACTTGCTCTCTTGCAGTGCACGGTTTCCAGTGTGCTTGGACATCTTCAGCCAACCCAAACCCCAGCTTCCAAAATCCCCACCCTGCTGAAGTTATGCCGCAGCTGGACACCCTGTTGTTTATTTGAATCCATTCAGCTTTCTTAAGGTTATGTTTGAAGTGTCTTACTCTGAGTCAAACCATGAGAACCCTAGGGTCCCAACTTCCCATCACAAGCTGTAACTACAGAATGTCAGGGGTAGACTCTTCTCATCCGAACCAGCCTGAGTCTGGTATAATTAATGGAGTCAATTGAGTTATTCTGGATTTACACTAATGGAAGAGAATAGTTTTGCTCCATTTCCAGTCAGTTTATCTCTAGATTAATCCATGGAGAAGCTATACATTTTTGATATGACAGAGATAAGGGTAAAACAAGACAGAACTGCCCTCAGACACAGGAAAATCCCATCTCTCCCTTTGCAGAGAGAACTCTTTTCCAGCAATCAACATCCAACCTAGGATTTATCTGCGACTATCACCAATGCCTACTATCAGCTAATGATTGTTTACTGAAACAGGTCAAGGACTCCTTCATCATTTATTTTCTAACTCCCCAATTCTGTGCACCCTCGATTAAGGATGGGTCAGGGACCAAAGAGAAAAAACAATACCTGGATAAATGTTTTCCTGACATCTTCATTTATTTTGTTTAGTGGAATGGTTTTTCTCTTTCTACACCATACACCGTGGAATCTGGTTCCTTCCTGATGTGGACTCTGGTAACTGTACCCTTCTGCAGTGTAGAAGAAGCTTACATGCCACTGGTCTCCTGGAGCTATGTCAAGCAAAACACATATAGTTTGTAATTTGAATGCTAAAAGTGAGATTTGCCCAAGTGTTTGCAAACTGGAGCCAGGAGGGAGAGGAGCAGTGTCAAGAGGTTTTATAAAATTTGCCACTACCAGAATCTGATTTCTTTATTTTATAAGACGTTGGGCTTTTCTACAAACTGAGTTTGATTAAAACCGTCGTCCATGTTTTGTCAGAAATTGGAGCCAATATGTAATAAACTTACCATTTACTCTACTGTAGATATGATGATTTGAGAATGTCAAGAACCAGCATGTTTTCTCATAAGCCTGCAGCACAGTGATTCTTCACTGGTTATGGAAAATGTGTTTGCATAGCTGTCACCTTTTACCCCTTAAACTGTTCTCTTCTGTGGTCAGTAGGCATTTCCCATCTGACTGAATGATTGCAGCCCTGGAAGGGACACACCTTATGCCCTTTGGACAGAGAGTTAGGCTCCAGAAAATCTTCATTTGGAGGATGAAAATGAAAATGATGATGTCTCTGGGAAAGTTTGTATAAAATTCCCAAATGATCATGTAAAACTCAGCAGTTGGATTAACGGTAGAGAGAAGATCAGATTAAAAAAAAAAGAAATACTTTGCAAAATTCATCTCATCAGATGAATATTAAAAAGGTATATAGAGCTAGATGGACCTCTGGTCTGATCCAGTATGGCAATTCCTAAACCATATCCAGTTCTAAATTGCATTTTCCTCATCCCACCTTGATGGTCTCTCCATCTGTCAGAGACCCATCACACTGGTTCCAAGCCCCTTAAAAGTTCCCTTCATTGCTCCATTATAGCTTTCAGGTTTCATTGATATGGTTGGGTGACTTATCAAGTGATCTGACTCCAAGCCTCAGGGATGTTCTCGGGGCCTGTTCCCAAATTCAGCCCACATTGTACCCAACGCTGTGGCTAGATGCTTTTAGATCCCGCTTGTCTGTTCCACAAAATCTTCCTGCAGCACAATGGGAAGCAAAGGCAGAGCTTTTCTGTCCTGAACATTATCTTCTGACTTCCCTTCTTAGCTTAATGCTCATCACATAATGACCAACTCATGGTAAGTGGTGAAGGCAGGGTGACATTACAAGGGAGGAGAGAGCCTACTCCCCAAGTAGCTTCAGGAACATTCAGTCGGACACGGACCATAAGATTCCTTGAGGAAGTTGAAGTTGCAGCAAATTGGCAGCAAAATCTGGGTGCCTGGGACATCAGCAGGGACTTACACGGGATCTGTGACGTTTGCAGCACAAATTTAGGTTAGTGCATCATGTTCCTCATTAACTGTGTAGGAGAGGGGCATTTAGCACAGAATTAACTTAAAAGTGACTTTCCCCGCTGAAATCCTTCTGGTCCTTTTCCCCGCTTAGCAGAAAACAATCCCAGTTTAAATCATTCTGTGTTTTACATGAAAGTCACAGAAGACACAGTCTAAGATATCACTGATGCTGTAGAATAATGCATTATGGGATATCAACAAACTCGGAAGTACAAGGTGTCTCTCACACAGAAATTAAAGAATTAAAACTTGTTTTTGCTAAATTTCCCATATAGCCTCATTAGTGAATCATTTAGCCTGAAAGTCTGGGATTAATTTTTTTTGTTTGTTTTTAGTTTTCCAGTTCTTCTTTTTCAGGTATGTAATTCACTCCCACTTGTCAGAAAAATAAAAGTTGCACCCTAATTAGCCACTAGCGCCATATTTCATAGAACCATAGAAGATTAGGATTGGAAGGGACCTCAGGCGGTTATCTAATCCAACCCCCTACTCACAGCAGGACCAACCCCAACTAAATCACCCCAGCCAGGGCTTTGTCAAACCGTACCTTAAAAACCTCTAAAGATGGAGATTCCATCACCTCCCTAGGTAACCCATTCCAGTGCTTCACCACTCGCCCAGTGAAAAGGTTTTTCCTAATATCCAACCGAAACCTCCCCCCCTGCAACGTGAGACCATTGATCTTTGTTCTGTCATCTACTACCACTGAGAACAGCCTAGCTCTATCGTTTTTGGAACCCCCCTTCAAGTAGTTGAAGGCTGCTATCAAATCCTCCCTCACTCTTCTCTTCTGCAGACTAAACAAGCCTAGTTCCCTCAGCCTCTCCTCGTAAGTCATGTGCTCCATCCCCCTAATTGTTTTTGTTGCCCTCCGCTTGACTCTTTCCAATTTGTGGACAAATTGGAAAATTTTAGGGAGACTTCTGTACTTTTGTTTTTCAAGGAAACCCATATATGGACATTTGCTGCTTACGCAGAGAGTATATGACTGATCAACTGAAACATGGCCACGTCAGAGCTCAGGTGATCTGAATTTATGTAATTCTGCTGCTGTGACCGCTGCATTACAGTATGCAGATATGAAGCTGACCTGCCACTGCCTTACCTACATGAGAGTTTTACGTAAAAAAACTCTATCTTTGAGAGGCTGGAAAAACAGTTTGATAATCTCAAAAGTCAAGGGTTATATAGATAAATCATGTAATACTTTGCCATGATCAAGGCAGCTTCCTAGGGAGATAGTCATTTATCTGCCTATTGCTGAGTAAATAATTGCTGGAAAAACTGAGCCAATGAAGTTTCTCTGTTGACAACAGGAGTAGCACTATTATGTCATTCAGTAAATCTGGTTTCAGTGTGCTTAACCAGGTCCTATTTTTAGCCCTCAGGGGTGTGGCCACAGTCACACACTGATGACTAAACCTTATAGAATGTTTTGTGCAGCTATAAATACAGAGTGCACTATTTCTGTAGCAGTACCTGTCAAATGAATTTGAGAGAGAGAGAAAGAAAAAGGCAGCCAGTGAGAGTAGTGCTTCAGTAGGCACCTGTGAAAGAGCTTTCTAACTTGCTGGGATGCTTTGTGAAGTACATTACTGGACTGTATTTAATTACAGCATGCTCTCTCAGAAGCAGCCACGGTTATTTTAATTCTTAAATTGTTACTTCTAAGGCAAATGTTAGCCAGTGAGAGCATGAACTTCATTGGAGCCAGACTACTTCAAACCAGATTTGCTCCATATGGAGCAGCCCTGCAACTAAAAATGTCATTGTTCTTCATACAGTACTATATTTGAATGGTCTGTGTTGCCTATTTAACAGCTATAAACATCAGTTACTTTTCCCATGCTTGTAGCATGCAGAATTTGAGAGCAGACAGGGAAACTGTTTCTTTAGATTCCAGAGGGGTCTCCTAACAGATCTAAAAATGCTGACCAAATGTTACATATTGGAATAAATTTGTTTAACTGCAGGTATAGGGATAGCCTTCTACATGGCTTTTGTGGGTAATTTGCCACCAGTTAATTATCTTATTTAATTGGAATAGCTGTAAGGAAAAGAGGTTAAGGTGTAGTAGTGCCTTGCTTGAGCTTTCAGATTTATCATGTCAGCTCAAACAGGCAAAATGCTTCAGTGGAAGGCATGGGTCCTCATGTTCTACTATTGAACTCTCCTTTTCAGTGACTTCCTTATCAGCGCCTTCCAAGTTCATTGCCTGCTATTGAGACCCTTCTTTCTGGCTATAATTAGATTTCCACCTCCCTTTATGGTCCAATTTTTTTTTTTTAAATTAGATTCATTATGGAAGGTTGGTGTGTACTTTGTATCTGATTCTGAAGCATCCAGTGGGGCTCCATGTTTATGAAGTTAGCAGCAGAGCACATGCTGTAGTGTCAGCTAGAGCTGGGAGAATAATGCTAACTGTTTATTGTTCATGAATATTAATCTGAATCTTTAAATAAATTTGCTGTGCCTATGCACACTTTCCAGTTTCTTTTTGATTTCCAGAAACACTTGAACAGTTGAGTTTGACTGGCAAAATGTTAGTGAGAGTTTGAGTCCTAGGCACAACTAGTTGCAGAAACCAAATTTTGGTGCTTCAGTGCTTGCACACTCATTCTGTTAGGAAACAGACACAACACCATCTGACCAGTAAAAGCAAGTCAACACAATTTAAGTTTCAAATTTGTGTTGAGTGAGTGGAGTAAAAACATGCAAACATAAGAATGGCCATACTGGGTCTATTATCCTGTCTTTTAACAGTGGCCAATGCCAGATGCTTCAGAGGTAATGAACAGAACAGGGCCATCACTGAGTGATCCGTTCCCTGTCACCAGGCCAGCATCTGGTGGGACACCCAGAGCATGTCATTGGGTGACCCCTGGTTCTTGTGTTATGTGAAGGGATAAATAACACTTCCTTATTCACTTTCTTCACACCATTCATGGATTTATAGACCTCTATCATAATCCCCCTTAGTTGTCTTTTTTCCAAGCTGAACAGTCCCAGTCTTTTTAATCTCTCATATGAAAGCTATTCCATACCAATAATTTTTGCTGCTCTTCTCTGTACCTTTTTCAATTCTAATATTTTTTTTGAGCTGGGGCAACCAGAACGGCAAGCAGTATTCAAATTGTGGTTGTACCATGGATTTATATTGTGGTATTATGATATTTACTGTCTTTTATTATCAGATTGTTAGTTTGATTTGATACTAGGATCCCGTTGGTGTGTGCTGGTGTGTTAACTGGACCTACAGATTTATCCTGTTTGTGTGCTCAGTGGTAAAAAGTGAGTGTTGTGTACAATAAAATATCAGTGACCTATAACAAGAAGTGTTGATGGGAAAAGGTGCAAAAAAGAGACAGACTGAATTAGTCCGAACAAAAAAGCCTGCTGATATAAATTTTTAGTAGCAGGGCTGAACTCAAAGACTGTGTTAAGATCATATTTGGTGCACAAAAATAGCGTGGAACCAGAAATCAGTGAATCAAAATTGATTTGTTGGAAATTAGGCCTAATCGGTGGCCAAAATGAATGAGAGGATGGGCTGTTCCACCCATCACTCCCTTTCTGGGTCCTTAAAGGAAGAAAGTTTTTGGAGAAAAATTGGCTACTAGTGATCTTTACCATCATGGCTATCATCCCCACCATGACCTGGGACCCCAGATTTTCTTTATCCTAATCCTGAGAGATATCCTGACCAGATTGGGTCAGAGAGAGAGGGAGCCAGATGACATGGCCACCTCCACTGGCTAAATCCTCAAAACCACCTGGCACGTGAGACTGTCTCTCCCCCACACCCCATGTGTCCTTTTCCTTCCTCATCTTATTTCTTCTCTTTCCTATCTCTCTCCTTTTCCCATCTGTCTAATAAGAGTCTGTCTTATCTGGCCAAGACTAACATTGTTTCAAAATATGCATAAGCCTGTAACCAGAGAAGCAGCTAAAAGTAGTGCCCTAAACTGCCCAATGCTGATACAAGTTTGTCGGGCCTCAGTTGATAATGCCACATGCTGTGCCTGTGTTTTCCCGGTAGGGAGGTTGCAAGTGAGAGCCAACTCCAGAAACAGAGGCTGCATTTTCTATCTTCGCTATTATTTTCTCTCCCCTTTTGTGTGTGTTTGTTTTCTTTTCTCTTCTAGGAAACAGGATCGACTTCAATAACAACAGCTGCAGCCCATTTCAACTAACTACTTCTCTTTTCCCCAGAAAGACAGTTATCGTCTTTGATACCATCTAAGAGACTGTCAAACAAGGTTTTTTTCCCCCTTTATTACCTCTCTCCAGCAAAAAGGGAAAAGGAAAAGAAATGTTAAAATGAAAGCCTTACTTAATACTTCGCATTTTAAATGCTTTAACTGTTTTTCTTTCTTTTCCTATGTCTTTAATAAAAGGTTAAAAGGATTTTTAATGTTACGTTTGCCATGGTTCTAAGCAGGCTGAGGTGTCTGTATATCAAATCCCGATCCTGGTTTAATCCTGTTTAATGTTGGACACTTTTTCAGGAGGTATGTCTACACTGCAGACTGAAGTCGATTTACTTTAAATCAGCTTTCACCCGCCGAATTTTAGAAGTCGCAGGAGCATGACCACAGCATGCTCCTTGCACGGGCTCTTGCATCCACACTCGCCACGCTTGGATTGACAATCAAAGCAGTGCACCATGGGTAGCTATCCCACAGTGCAACTAGCCACAGAGGCTTTTGGGAAGTTTATCATCCTCCCATGATGCAACATGCTCCCTCCCCCTCCCTTCTTGTCCCAAACAAACGGCAAATGCTTTTTCGCGCTGTTTTTCTATGCTGCATGCACGCTGTTGCCAGAGAGACATGGAGCCTGCTCACCTCTGCCCTATCATTGTGAGCATCACAAATACCTCACGGCTTATCCTGCGGTATTTTCAAAGGCGAGAGAGGAGCCGCAGCACAGAAAATAGCGATGTTACTGAAGGGGGCTTGCCACAAGCCACCCTAGAGTGGAACAATTCCATTTTGCCTCAGGCTGTCACATATCATCTTAAGTCCATGGAGCGCCAGTTCTGGTCCTGGGAAACAAGCGCACATTTGTGGGATCGCATGATGAGCAGTGGCTGCAGAACTTTTGTATGTGAAAAGCCAATATCTTTGAACTTTGCGCGGGGTGTCCCAACCCTGAAGCGCGTGAATACTCGCCTGAGACCACCTCTGACAGTGGAGAAGCGAGTGGCCATGGCTCTGTGGAAGCTGGCAACCCCAGACTGCTACCAGTCAGTTGGGAATCAATTCGGAGTCGGTAAATCCACCATTGGAGCTGCTGTGATGCAAGTGTGCAAGGCCATTAATAGGTTTCTACTAAGAAGGGTAGTGACTTTGGGAAACGTGCAGGACATAGTGGATGGGTTTGCTGCAATGGGATTCCCGAACTGTGGGGGGGCAATAGATGGCACGCATATCCCTATCCTCGTACCTGACCACCTTGCCACAGAGTACATTAATCAAAAGGGATACTTTTCAGTGGTGCTGCAGGCCCTTGTGGATCACGGGACATTTCACTGACATCAGTCTGGGGTGGTCTGGAAAGGTGCATGACACATACATCTTTAGGAACTCTGGTCTATTCAATAAGGTGCAGGTGGGCACTTTCTTCCCTGATCAAAAAGTAAACATTGAGGATGTGGAAATGCCAATAGCGATCTTGGGGGATCCTGCCTACCCCTTGCTCCCTTGGCTAATGAAGCCGTACGCTTGGCACCTGGACAGTGAGAAGGAGCGTTTCAATAACAGGCTCAGCAAATGCAGAATAGTGGTGGAATGTGCATTTGGCTGTTTAGAAGCCAAATGGAGATGTCTGTTTACTAGGCTTGACATCAGTGAAAAGAACATCCCATCAGTTATATCTGTGTGCTGCGTGCTCCGTAATTTGTGTGAAGCGAAGGGGGGAAAGTACCCCCAGGGTTGGGCCATGGAGGCTGATAGTCTGTCTGCAAATTTTGAGCAGCCAGATTCCAGTGCTATGCTCAGAGCCAACTGTGGAGCGCTTTGCCTTCGGGAAGCATTGAAAAAACAGTTTTGCAATGAACTGCAGTAATGTATGTCTGTGCTGTGCCTTTATTTCCCCTCCCGCACCCTCGCTCCAGTGGCCCCCTCCCCTTCTCTCCCTACACAAGCTATGAATGAATAAAGACAGATGTTTTTTAATGCTACAAAGTTTTATTTGTGATCCGTTTTAATGGGTGGAAAGGAGGATAACTTAACATGGTAAAGTGTCACATGCAAGCAATTGTGGTTGCATGCAGTTCTTAAAGGGGCTGTCGCGTCTTTCTGCTCCCCTCCACTGGCGTGCAGTGCAGCACATACTGCACCCCGCTCAGTATCTTCCTAGACCGCTTGGGTGTGGAAGCTGATAACAAAGCGGTAAGCGGTGGAGCATTTCGGAGGGGCTGCAGAGGGAGTCTGTCCTGCCACTGCTCTTCCTGGAGCTCTACCAGACGCCTCAGCATGTCGGACTGATCCCTCATAATACACAACATCTCCTGTTGAGTATCATGCTCCTGCTCTTGTGCAGATCTTCTGTGTTCCATGTCCATGTCTCCTTTTTCAGACAAGGACATCCTCCAGGCTCTGAGCTCTGTGTCAGCAGCCGCGGAGGTGTTCATTAGTTTGCTGAACATGTCATCCTGTGTTTTGTTTTGTTTTTGGCTTCCTAATCTGGGAAAGCCTTTCAGCTGGAGTTCGCCAAGAGGGGCCAAAGGCTGAGGTGTCTATCGTAAGATAAGCAAAGCACAAAGTTGCCATTGTTAGCTGCCTCAGAGTAGTAAAGGAAATGTTACAATGTAAAAAGTACTTCCCTTCATGTTCACAAGGCTAAGCCAGACCCCCGTTCCATTCTGTACATCTCGGAAGGGTCGGACTGGCGTTACAGACATGGTAAGCAAGGGGCCCTTGAATCTGTTATAGAGGCTTCATTAGCATTAAAATCCACACTTGAGCAAGGAGAGGGATCACCGGGCTCCCCTGTAAGATGCCAAAGACGGATTTGGGAGGTGGGCAGAACAGATTAGAGGACGCTGCGGGCGAATTGTAGAGGCAGAAAACATAGGGCAAGCATTGTCCCGACCCATAATGCCCATTGCACCAGTACTAGGAGAAGGAATAGTTTAGGGGAGGTGCCCAGTGACCTTGTCCATGGCAGAGGAATAAAACAGAGTGACTGTATTTGTCGGGTACTTTAAACTTGCGCCATCTTCTCTAGGTGACTATGTGTGATATCAGTCTCCTGAGTGTAACGCAGGCGCAAAGGGAGGGAAGATTTGCTGCAATCATTGGGGTACAGGGCTGGCCCTTATGCTGCTATGCTGTGTTCCATGATGATGCCTGCTCATTTAATAGCAGAGTGGTGAGGAGAAGTATGCTACTGTGGTGGAAGAAATAAGGCTGCCCTCCCCAGAAATCTTCTGCAAAGGTTAACAGATTATCTACATGAAAGTTTCCTTGAGATATCCACAGAAGATTCTCAGAGTATATCTCTGCACATAAATAGTCTGTTCTGGGAGTAACCCTCTACTGAAGTTTGCCACCCACACAGTAAGACCCTCTCCGCAAAAACACAAACTCCTTTTAAGAAGCTAGACTGGGGACATAACTACAACAAAAAAGAATTTCCCCCACACACTCACCAGATGTGCCTTCCCCTGCATCTCGATCAGTCCCGCTGTCTTGTGTGTGGCTGGACTGCTCTGGGGTAACGAACAGGTCCTGGCTCTCCGGGAGAATGGATATCCTACACTCCTCGTCCACAGAGTCCTCCTCATCCGTCCTGGACTGGGATTCTTTGGAGGTATTGATGCTGCGTGGTGGCACAGTGGTGGAGTCACCGCCAAGAATTGCATGCAGCTCCTCTTAAAAGCATGTTTTGGGCAAGGAGCCAGAATGGCTGTTATCTTCCCTAGTTTTCTGATGAGCCTGCCTCAGCTCTTTGATCTTAACGCGGCACTGCTGCGCGTCCCTGTTGTGCCCCTTCTCCAATATGCCGTGAGATACCTTCTCGTATATATCTAAATTTCTTTTGCTGGCTCAGAGCTGAGCCAGAACAGACTCTTCGCCCCACAGACCAATGAGATCCAAAACCTCTGGTCGCCTCCAAGCTGGAGCGCATTTGGGCCATGCAGTTGCTATGAGCAGTTCAGCTGCAAAACTCTCTCTATGCTGTCTAAACTGGAAATGGAAATTCAAAATTTCTCAGGGCTTGAGGATAGAAGCTATTTATGTGGCCACATTACAGCAGAGTGTGAATGTCCAGAGCGGTCACAATGGGGCATTATGGGATACCTCCCGGAGGCCAGTGACATGGATTTATGTTGCGCTCTGCCTACATTGATGCAAATTAATGGAATTCGAATTCAGCACTACGCCACTTGCAGAGGTGGTTTTATTAGGTTGACTTTTACTGCGCTTTAAATCAACGGAACTTACGTGCCAGTGGAGATGCACATCTTGGGGGGGTCAACGTAAGCCGCGTTATGTCGATCTCCATTGCCAGTGTAGGCCAGGCCAGGGTCATGATAACAGCTCTGACGTTTTCAGACATATCAAGTCTCATTCATTGGGGATGAGACTCATTCATTAGCATGCTATCTCACTCTCTCACACTTTCCTATGCTTATCTCACTCATTTTGAGTAAATATATAAGATTTAAAATATTTTTATTCGGGGGCTGAAAGAGACAACAATATATGCGGGGCCTCAGGTATGGAGCTTAGTGCTTGGATAGCCACTTTCAAGCTTATGTATGGCAGTAAGCATGGAAACTATAGACCCACCTTCTATATGCAGGAGAAAGGAGGCTACGTGGGGGGTTTTTGTGTGTGAGTACTTGATGGTCAAAAAAATGAGTTTTCCCCAAAAACAAGCATGACTTGATCAAAAGTTTGCATATTCTGTAGAATACAATTCAAAATTTAAACCACACTGGACAAATTCATGGCTCTTCGTTATCCCAATAGCAGGCAAAACTTCTCTTTTTAAATGTGGTCTTCTGAAATTCCCATTACTGTCCAGAGTTGCCAGGCTTGTCTCACTTTTACCCCCCTCAAATGCAGGAAAGAGAGTGTGTTCAGTTTTGTTCAAAAGAATAAGACACCATTCAGACCAAACCTTGGATTAGATAGGACACAATCTTTTATTATCCAAGTGAAGCTGGCAAATTCTGAGCCATGTTTCACATTTGAGCCACCAAAAGAAGTTATAAAAACAGCAAGGGGACCACATGGTAATATAACAAAGCACATGAATAAAGTATGAAACCAAATTAGATAGGAAATGTGGAATTTGAATCCTTTATCTATGGTTGGTTAGCTTCAAATTAATTACCTTTAATTTAATTACTTTATTTTTACATTCATTTAATGTATTGTTTGGTTGTTTTATTTTAATTATTTCATTTTAATTAATTTATTTTGCATTTATTTATTTTGGAATCTGATTACTTTATTTTAGTTCGCTGTAAATATAATACGAGCAATCACATACAAACCAAATAATATTTATACTGTAAAGTGTTTTTCAAATGGATGATCACTAGGACAAGGTGATGTGCAGAATAAAAATATGATCATATTGTTAAAACAATTTTCTTTTTTGTTAGATTTATATAAAAAGATTTTATTTTTGACTGACTGACTGTGTGCCTAAACCAGGGTTATTAACTCTAGTTCTCAGGGATCTCCAACCATCCAGGTTTTTGTTCCAACCAGCAAAGAATTGTTTTATTAAAATCCACTGGGTTGCATTGCATATAGAATTCTCACATGCCCTAGACTTTAGTGTGAATTAGGACATTTAAGTGTTCCACATGCATTATTAAGCAATGTACATTTTAAAACTATTAAGTGCTGGTTGGATTAAAATCCTGGACTATTGGATGTGGCCAAGGATCAAAGATGAGTCCCTATCTTAAGCAATGACCTAACACACCACCTGGAAAGTCTGACTCACTGGCCTTAGAATCTCACTCTTTGGAGTTGTAAATATCAAATCTCACTCTTAAGGACAGCCTACCCTTGGCATCTCTTGCGATATTCCATCTAAATTAATACAACACTGGTAAGGCAGGCTGCTGGAGCTGAGGGCTGAAAGGAAGGGAGCCGAGAGCTGAGCCCTGTGGAGCTGAAGATTCTTTTAGTTTGTGTTTATGTTGGACTTTGACTTTGTTTCCCTGGAAGGGACTGAACTCTCTGTGTCTGGGCTAGAGGGCTAAGCCACTGCCTTAACTGGAATGTGCTGAAATCTATTGAAGAAACTGAGGCAGAGCCGCTGTAGTGCTCTGCTATGCCATGCCACAAGGAGGTGTGCAAGGATGGCACCTCTGGCACAAGGAGTATGAAGTGGTTGCTGAAACTGCTTCTTAGAGAAGAAAGGGTCACCTGTCTAAAATGTGATGTGCTTGTTTCTAAGATACCATTTTCCATGCTTAGAGTTCCTTACTGATTCCATAGGGGTAGCCGTGTTAGTCTGTCTAGAGCAAAAACAACGAGAGTCTTGTAGCACTTTAAAGACTAACAAATTTAATTTCTGCAGGCATAAGCTTTCGTGGGCTGTAACCCACTTCGTCAGATGTAAGGAACAGAAATCACATTGGAGGTATATATATACATATCCAAGGGTAAGGAACAACAATGGGGAAGGTAGATATAAGCAAAGTCTATTCAGTTAGAGTAGTTGAGGCCTGTTCACAACCGTTGATTAGGAGGTGAGAATGTGTGAACAGTGACAATTACTTCTTGTAATGAGAGAACCATTCCAAGTTCCTATTTAGACCCAGTTTGATTGTGTCAAGTTTGCAGATGATTTCCAGCTCTGCAGTTTCTCTTTGTAGTCTGTTTTTGAAGTTTTTTTGTAGAAGTATGGCAACTTTCAAGTCAGTTACAGAGTGTCCTAGAGACTGAAGTGTTCTCCGACTTGTTTATGGATGTTATTTTTTATGTCTGATTTGTGTCCATTTATTCTTTTGCGTAGTGACAGTCCGGTTTGGCCAATGTACATGGCAGAGGGGCATTGCTGGCGCATGATGGCATATATGACATTAGTAGATGTGCAGGTGAATGAGCCCCTTATGGTGTGGCTGATGTGGTTAGGACCAGTGATGGTGTCACTAGAGCCAATGTATGGGCAGAGTTGGCAACGGGGTTTGTTGCAGGGGTATGTTCCTGGGTTAGTGTTCTTGTTGTATGGTGTACGGTTGCTGGTGAGTATTTGCTTCAGGTTGGGCGGCTGTCTGTAAGCAAGGATAAGTCTGCTTCCTACAGCTTGAATGAGTGAGGGATCATCTGCTAGAATAGGTTGTAGATCCTTAATGATGTGTTATAGAGATTTTAACTGGGGCCTGTAGTTGATGGCCAGTGGTGTTCTGTTGTTTTCTTTGTTGGGTCTGTCCTGTAGTAGGTGACTTCTGGGTACCCGTCAGGCTCTGTCAATTTGTTTCTTCACCTCTCCAGGTGGGTATTGTAGTTTTAAGAATGCTTTATGGAGGTCCTGTAGGTGTTTGTTTCTGTCTGAAGGATTGGAGCAAATCCGGTTGTATCTTAAGGCTTGGCTGTAGACAATTGATCATGTAATGTGTCCAGGGTGGAAGCTGAAGGCATGAAGATATGTATTGCAGTCAGTTGGTTTTCAGTATAGGGTGGTATTAATGTGACCATCATTTATTTGTATTGTAGTGTCCAGGAAACTGCAGAGCTAGAAATCATCTGCAAACTTGACACAATCAAACTGGGTCTAAATAGGAACTTGGAATGGTTCTCTCATTACAAGAAGTAATTGTCACCGTTCAGACATTCTCACCTCCTAATCAATGGTTGTGAACAGGCCTCAACTACTCTAACTGAATGGACTTTGCTTATATCTACCTTTCCCCATTGTTGTTCCTTACCCTTGGATATGTGTATATATAACTCCTATGTGATTTCTATTCCTTACATCTGACGAAGTGGGTTACAGCCCATGAAAGCTTATGCCTGCAGAAATTAAATTTGTTAGTCTTTAAAGTGCTACAGGACTCTCATTGTTTTTACTGATTCCAGAGTCACAGTGCTCTGTTTAATATTAAAATCCACTGGTTTGCATTGCATATAGAAATCTGTTAAAGAATGATAAAGAATCATAGAATGAGTCACTTTGTTCTGTCACTGAACAAAGACTGTATTAGAGTAAGGAAAAGGGTATCCCTAAAACTGTCTCCATCTGCTCCATTGCACAGCTATAGACTGGGGACCGACGAGCTGGGCAGCAGCTCTGCAGAAAAGGACCTGGGGGTAACGGTGGATAAAAAGCTGGATATGAGTCAGCAGTGTGCCCTGGTTGGCAAGAAGGCCAATGGCATATTGGGCTGCATTAGGAGGGGCATTGCTAGCAGGTCACGGGAAGTGATTATTCCCCTCTATTCGGCATTGGTGAGGCCGCATTTAGAATATTGTGTCCAGTTTTGGGCCCCCCACTACAAAAAGGATGTGGACAAGTTGGAGAGAGTCCAGCGGAGGGCAACAAAAATGATTAGGGGGCTGGAGCACAGGACTTATGAGGAGAGGCTGAGGGAACTGGGCTTGTTTAGTCTGCAAAAGAGAAGAGTGAGGGGGGATTTGATAGCGGCCTTTAACTACCTGAAAGGGGGTTCTAGGGAGGATGGGGCTAGGCTGTTCTCGGTGGTGGCAGATGACCGAACAAGGAGCAACGGTCTCAAGTTGCAGGGAGGGAGGTCTAGGTTGGACATTAGGAAAAAGTTTTTTACTAGGAGGGTGGTGAAGCACTGGAATGGGTTACCTAGGGAGGTGGTGGAATCTCCATCCTTAGAGGTTTTTAAGCTGCGGCTTGACAAAGCCCTGGTTGGGATGATATAGCAGAGGTTAGTCCTGCTTTGAGCAGGGGGTTGGACTAGATGACCTCCTGAGGTCCCTTCCAACTCTAATATTCTATGATTCTATGATTCTATGATTCATTGCAGAGATTTCCTTTCTTTCCCTCCATGTTCTGAGATTTGATCCTCAACCCACTCTACTGAAGCTCTCTAGACCACACTACTCTGTGAACAGCACTGTCCCCATTTTCAGGTAAAAATGTAACAACTTAAACTAGTACCTACTCTTCAGTCTGTTCCACTCTTCATTTTAACATTTGGGGCAAAGGGAAATAGGGCCCAATCCTCTCAGGGCCTTGACAAAACACACACTGGGGAAAGAGAAGATTTTTAACCAATCACTGGTCTGTTTTTCCGATACCATTCCTTCAATGATCGCTTTATAGCAAAATGGCTTGTTGTGAATACAGGGCTAAAATCTGGCTCATGCCTGTGCAGGAGACAAGGGAAGAGAGAGGGGACAAAACTTACACTTCTGAGGGGGTCTGACGGGGTGGACTTACCCCTACACTGGCCATGAAAGGATTAACCACACGCCGTGGGCGGCAGAAGTCCTGCTCCCAGACCATGTTGGGCATGCTCCAGCTGCTGCCTCAATATAAAAGGGAGCAGCCCAGCTCATTCTAGGCTAACCACAGAGGAGGAAGGATGTTTGCTAGAGGCTCCAGCCCAGGAACCACTGTGGCCCTTGTCTGAGGCAGCCAGAGAACCAGGCAGGATCCCCGGCATGTCCAGACTGCCAACTGGAGTTAGTCTAAGAGGACTGTGTGTGCTGTGGAGCCCGGAAGCCCTGACGACCTGTGGACCACCATGTCAGGGGACAGGGTAGGAAGAAGCCCAGGGAAAGGGGAAACAGCTGTGACTTCCAGGAAGAGTCAGTGTGTTGTGGGTAGATTCCCTGCTGACTGAATGGTGAGTAACCTTGTCACTGCCAGGGCCCTGGGTTGGGACCTGGTGGAGTAGGGAGGGCCCAGGTCCTCCTACCCTGGCTGTCACCCCTCTTGTGGCGGCCCCTAGACTCTGGACATGGGGCTGCACAGTCCTGATCCCCCGGGCAGCCCTATTGACTTTGGCCATGGGGCCATACTGTCCTGAGTTCAAGGACAGTCAGGTGAGCAATAACTGCGGGGCTGCCAGAGGGGGACGGAGTGGATGTACCTTGTGACAATGTGATATAGGTGCAGTCTCTATGCTCTTCTGTATACAAGGACTGCTCTTTGTCACCCTCCCCAGTACAATATGGAGGCAAAACATGCCCTCATGACTCTGTGTGTGCCAGCAGAGCTGAGAAGATGCACAGGGTGAAACACATGGCGCCTCCTGAAAGAACGTAGGCAGCATGGAAGCTCCCTGTGTGCAGCAGGAACTCTGGGAAGGTTTGAGCACAGTCTCTCCTCACGGCACCCCATGGAGTCGTACAGTTCTGGCCTTGCCCCAAATGCAGCTAGTGCCTATTGGGAGCAATCTAACCCATAATTATTAGGATGGGGGAGGAGGGAGTCTGCTGCTGCGGGGTTTGTTAGGTTCTTTGACTGCCACTATTGACAAATGCACAAACAATGGGACTCCATTTGCTATCATGGCAGCTTTGTCTACACTGGGAATTTTAGCCATTGCTGGCAATAGGTTTCAGCAACGTAGGCAGCTGAATTGATGCTAGAAATGAACTGGAAGAGATTACAGCTGCTCTAGGAGGATAGACAGCTTCTGCACTCACTCTTCTTGTGGCCTAGTCTGAGATTAAGGAAAGGCTTTTTTTCTGCCCTTTTATGTGGGGATGAAACCATTGGGGCGGGGGGTGGGGGCTGTTGTGCTTCTGACCCTCCCTCCCCTGAAGGCCAGAGGAGGAGAGTTTTCTTTAGGGGTTTTCTCCTGTCTCTTGAAACAAAGGGAGAAACACCCATAAGAGACACTGGCGACTCTCTCTGCCCCCATGGCCATCATGGAGGCGAAGTCACTGGGGGTGTTGCTCAGCACTTGTACGCTGCCTGTGTGAGTGGCAATTGAGTGCTTGCTAGGGATCGCCCCTTGCCCTGCATGAGGGAGACCAACGAAGAGGGAGGCAGAGCCCCATGATCAGGATACTTGGGCCACAGAGCTACTTGGACTTACCATCCTGTTTAGACATGCAGGTTCTTCTTATCACCATGCGGAGAGACTGCAGATTGCTCTGGGGATCACTGATGGGGAACGCATGCAGGATGCAGCCAGGGAGAACAAGGAGAGCGCTCTACTTCTGGGAGTGCAGATGGAGCTGTGTTCTTTCTTTCATAGACAGACTCCTATTTGTGCTCTCAGCCTTGTTCAGGTGACATCTGGAACTGCCCAGAATAGAGGCATGGGAGCTACACTTCCCACACCAAACCATCTGCACCCAGCTACGGCTTTGAGTGCTTTGTCTGTGTCTTTACTGGACTTCAGAAGTCTGAATGAGAAAGATGTGTATTTGTGCCTAGTCACTATGTTGTGTAGGGTGCTTTTCAAGCTGTGCTGTCTTACAAGGGATGATAAAAAATGGAAGACAGGAGAATCGCTGGAAGTCTAATGCTGGTTTAAATACAACTATGTGACCTGCTGGGGTTGACTAGGATTCAGCCATTGTTCTTTGAGGAATGTAAACTACAGGATATTCAAGGCACTGAGGGCCAAGAGACTGCTGGAAACTGCACTCTGGCAAATACAGCTGCAAAAACATGATGCTACTTCTCGCTGAAGATTTAGGGGGGAAGAAGTACATTTCCTCTGAAAGCAAAGCATATGATGTGAAAATTGAAAAGAGAGTCAAGGAAGCACCTACCCATCCCAAGAATACTTTTCGGAGGGATACATTTGTGGCAGGCTGCGAGTTATGCAGTGTTAACTGTTTTTTAAAAAAGCATTTATTCTCTTTATATATCCATTTGGAGCAGGCTAAGCATGGATGGGTGGAGTTCTGTCTCTTGTGGCCTAAAGCAGCTACATGAAACAAAAAATGGTTACTCTAGAAATTAAAACTCTTGCTACTCTCCTAAACTGTGCTGGAAAGACCACCCCTTTCGAATGCCGTAGAGTTTCTGCAGCTGTCTAAGCATCATAGGGCCTGTGCAGCTTCAAAATTCCAAGTTCTGTGAATAAAGGAACTGCTTTAATGGGCCAGCTAATTGATGTGGTGCGCACGAGATTCAAGTGCACGCTGTGCTACAGTATCTATACACAGCGTTTTTATTCTCTTGCTAACACTTAGTGCATTGTGTGAGAGACAATGTCTCTGAACTTCAGATTCTAGATCTCTTGAGTCTGTCATGTTTTATTATTACCAGCTCTTCCACACTTCCTCTGCCAACTTGAGAAAGTCACCAAGGCCAAAACTTTGTAAAACAGCCACTGATTTCAGGTCCTCAACTACAGACTCCATGGATCTTTTTGTAGCAGGAGTCATTGGTCCTCTGCTTCTGAAAAGAAATCCAGCAAAAAGTGTCTCTGATTGGGCAATCAAAAGTAGACGCACTGAACATCAGTGTTCACTTTTGAATATTTTGACTTTAATCCTTGCTCCTCAGTTCCCCATCTCTAAAATGAGGATAGTCATTTCTAACCCAATAGAGTAATTGAGGATCCTATGGTGATAAGCACCATAGACAAGTCCATAAATAAAATAAATTTGCGCACAGACTAATTCCTCACTCCAATACGCAGAATAGCAGGGCTTGGTAATACAGAAGGTGTGGATTGCTCCACCCAACAGCCACTGTTCCAGCTATAGCAGCCTTTGCATCTGTAATTTCCCCCACCCTCCATGGGGAGTTGAGAAGTTGTAAAACCCCAGGGTAAATTAGTCAGCTACAGCTCCAACCGTCACTTCCTTCTGAGGAGCACTGCGATGGGAAACCATCAGTGTGAATGGGCTTCAGATGCACCCTCCTCAAATCCTGCTCCACTCCATTAAGAGGTGCTGCTTCCTTTCTACAAGAGCCAAGCACACCACTGACATTTGTCTCCTAACTGCAAAAAAGTTTAAATTTCTGACCGATTTAATCAAGTGCTTTAAGCCCTCCTTCCCATTAGCCTTGACCCTGTGTTTTCTTGACTTCACATTTAATGAAAGCAATTTTCTGTCATTTCCATCTACAACGGCCATCCACAGAGGGGGGGGAATCCATTCCTAGAGGAGGAAAGATAATTGAAAACACAAGCATGCTCTTAAATTATATAGTGCTTTGAGGTAAAGTGCCACTGACACAACCACACTCAACATCATTAGCCAGAGAAGCAGACTAAAAGCAAAATACAAGGGAAGCACATTGAATATTATCCCTCAGACCACAGAATTATTGAAATGGTTGGTTTGGGGTTTTTAAAGGTAGGGATTAAGAAATTATTTTATGGCATTGGGATTTTTCCCTAGC
Source organism: Emydura macquarii macquarii (assembly GCF_026122565.2). Taxonomy (NCBI): domain Eukaryota; kingdom Metazoa; phylum Chordata; order Testudines; family Chelidae; genus Emydura; species Emydura macquarii. The sequence continues at coordinate 3,144,063 of NW_027132983.1, read as the reverse complement.
ACCAATAGTGAACCTATTTTTTTATTATTAACAGATCCAGTCTTTTATAATTTTCTTCTTCAGTTTGCCTTTTCATGGGGGTAAATTGCAAAATGTCTCAATTGTAGATACTGATATATTGAAATTTTGGTGTCTCTTGAGAGTTGTATTTCATCAAGTGATCTAAATGTATTGTCTCTAAAAGTTGGCTGCATTTTGATATAACTGTACATACAGAAATGTCAAAACTTCCCAGACTTTTACTGGAGTTAAAATTTATATGATCTCCTATGGGCTTTAGTTCATTTAGAAAACTAAATGCCATACCCATCACCTCTATCCCAAGTTTCTACTGTTGCCTTCATAAATGGGTGGTTATATATTGATTTTGGCTATAGGACTTCTTTGTCTAGGGGATCATGCGGAGTTTGATTGCACAACAGTGAGCTTGTTCTATCTCTACCCAGTGCTTATTAGGGTTGGTGTTAACCAATACATTACGTTTTTGATCTGACTAGCTTGATAATAGTGCTTAATGCTTGGTGAAGCCAATCCTCCCTTTTGCTATGGCCTTTGTAAAGCAGATTGCTTAATCCTGGTTTTCTTATTTTACCAAATGTATATGTTTATCATGGGATTGCCATTAATCTAAGAAATATCCTGGGACTAAAACCAGGAGTGTTTGGAAAAGGAAGTTAATTCAAGGTAAGAAATTCATTTTAATTGTTGCCATTGACCTAGCCATAAAAGTCCATGTTTTGACCAATTTTCTGGATCTGTTTTGAGTTTCTTAATCAGAGGTATCTAGATAATGCTATATAAGTCTTACCATCTTTTACAAATCTGCATTCTCAGGTATCTCACTGAAGTAGTTACCCATTTGTATTTATCTTATATATTTTTCTGCAGATCAGAGCCCGCACTCATAGGCAGGCGTTCTGACTTGTCATAGTTTATTTTCAATCCCAACACTTTGCCAGATTTTAAGATTTCCACTTGTAATTCTGTAAACATGTGAGTTGGATTTGTAATAAATATCATGATGTCATCTGCATAAAAGGCTAATTTGTGTTCTCTATTGTAATTCCATTTATATGAGGATTATGTCTCGGTGAATGACTGAATTACAATGGCAAAAAGAAGATGTGATAATGGGCATCATTGGCATATGCCTCTAAAAAGGGGGATTTTTTTCTGGTAGGTATCCATTTACTCTTATAGTAGCATATGGGTTGGAATAAGAGATGAAAATGCAATTTTGAAATTAAGGGCCTAAACCAAAAGTACTGAGTATTTTTTAAAGATCTGCCAGTTACTCTGTCAAAAGCTTTTTCTGTTTCCAGTGATAAAAACAGATGAGGCTCACTGGTAGAGTCTGCACAGAAGATTAGGTCTAAAAGTCTGAACATGATCCATTAACTGCCTATTTAATACAAACCCTGTCTGTTCTCTCTTAATATACCTAGACTGAAAAAAAATTATTTGCTAGAACAGATATAAATTTTTGCATCTTGATTTAATAAGGGGATAGGCCTGTAAGAGGCAAAATTGGATGAGTCATTACCAGGTTTTGGGATAACTACAATTAGCATTTCTCTACAAATATCCAGGATCTGTTTTTATTTTTATGTTTCATTGGCAATATCTATTATTTGTTGTGTTAGATGTGCCCTAAAATTTTACAGAATTCTGAAGGTAATCCATCAGGACCAGGAGATTTACCATTCTTAAGAGAATTAACCTCTAGGACATTCTTTTATTTAATAACCTACTCCAGGACTCTGAGGTCTGAGTGTTCTAGTTTTGGTATATTAGTTTTAACTAAATAATCCTTTATTATCTGGTGGTCAGTTGACTCTAAGGAGTAAAGCCTCCTAGAGAAGTTTGCAAAAGCCTCGCATATATCTTTAGTGCCAGTTGCCAATTCATTTGGAGCTTTCCAGACTGGAACTGTACTTTCTTTAAATTTTTTCATCTATTAGCTAGTAATCTATCACTTTTGTTACCTTTTTCATAGTGTAATTCTTTTGTCTAATTGTCTGCTCAATTTTTTTCTGTTTGTAGTAAATCTAACTTGTTTATTATGGCCTCTTAATTTTTTAGATATTTTCTTCATTTGATTTTTCTACATAATTCAAGTTTTTCAACCTTGTTGAATAAAGTTTTCATATCCACTTTTCTAATGTATGATTCTTTGTCTCTAATCAGCACTTTTTATCATCTGGTCATTGTTTTTCTTAAAATATTAATTTCCCTTCTGATATCTTGAAATCTTTTCTGGTCTTATAGAAGTGTGATCTCTTCCCAGTTTCTAACAGGAAGTCAGATTGGTGCAGGATCTGACTAGGAGATGCAGTCTTGCTATGTGGACATTACTATATTAAGTAAAGATCTAGATTCTAGAGATTAGAATCATATTTAGCCTCTGGGGTATTGAAAAGGAATCCTCTTTCCTTTGGATAATGACCCCTCCAAGCATAACACAAATCATGCTTATTAATCAGAGAGATTAATTCTGTGCCCGATTTTCTATATTTTAATATACTGCTGTCTGACCAAATCTCAGGTCTAGAACACAATTATAATGGCCTCCAATAATCCTAATCAATCAATCTCCTTCGCTGAAGTCTTCTAATATTTACACAATTTTATGAAAAAAGGCATTTGACCTTGATTAGGGGAATAAATACTGCTAATGTTCGCATTCAATAACCAATTGTACCTTTAACTAATATACAAGTAACTTCCTTATCTATATATTTATCCTTTAATTGGAAAAGTATGTATAATGATTGCTATTCCTCTTTTATGTGATGATCCTGGAGAAATGTAAGAAGTGTAGAACCAGTTACCATTGATCTATTTATTATAGTTCTCCTTAAGATGTATATATTGAGGAAAGCATTTAACTGGAGCCTCAGCTCTGATAGCTTGAAAAGCTTTTTTTCTTGTTAAATTACTGTTAAGACTATTGGTATTTATGGAAGAAAATTTAATTGTAGTACCCATAATAAAAGATGTAGCTTGGTAGCTAGCACATAGAATTGTATAAAGAAAAAGCAAAGCCAAATATTATCTAAGGCCCTAATTCTAATTATTGGGTTTTTTACCTCTGTCTGGTTTTGTAGAGTAATATTTTTCGCTGAAAGTGTACTTGTATTATTGGTATGTCTCCCCACTCACTTAAACCAAAAATATTATTCAGCATGAAATATTAATTTTAATTCTTCAATCTAAAAATCTCTTTGGCCCTAAAGATATTTGTTAATTACGCCAGTGTATTCATTTATTTGGAATAAATGGGCCCCAAAGGGGTTAACATAACCCTGTCACTGTCTGACATTAAACAGTTTTAAACAAGGCCTAGGGTCTGGTGTACAGAGCTCTCAGCCCACCGTGGCAAACACACCATCAAAAATCCTTTTAACCTTCTATTAAAGATGCAGAAAAGAAGGTAAAGCAGTGAAAGCATTTGAAATGGAGAGTATTAAATAAAGCTTTCCTTTTAACAAACATTTTTGTTGTCTTTCCTTTTAGCTGGAGAGAATTTTTAGAAGGAAAAAACCCCTTGTTTGATACTCTCCTAAAGATAGTCATAAGTCTTTTTTTAGATAAAAGAGAAATTAGTTGGTGTGATCCCCTTTCATTTTGGGTGGTGGTTGGGATTCAGCTGGTGCACATGTCATCTGGATCCCTCTCTCTGGGCCAAGCTGGATTAAGACCAAGAAGATTTGGGGGTCCTACGATATGGTGGGGGAGACAACCATGATTGTAAAACTTGCTCCAGTAGCTTTCCTCTGTTCTTTTCCTTCCAGTGTCTAGGGGAAAAAAACATCTAGGGGTAATAACGCTTCCCTACTCTCTCTCTCTGCACCATTCATGATTTTATAGACCTCAATCATATCCCCCCGTCATCTCTAGGGTAGGGAAGCATATGCATGCACAAAACGTCTTTTGTTATCAAAGTATCTAGAACTCTGTGTATACCTTTGTGAATCAGTTTCCTATTTCAGGAGCACCCTGAAGAGACTGAAGAGTACTAGAGGGAAAGAGCTGAATGCTATCAGAATACTCTCTTCAGCTATTAGAAAACAGCTTCTTGTTGTTTGCAGAGATGTATTAATCCAGTGCTTTTCAACCTTTTTTCATTTGTGGACCCCTAAAAAATTTCAAATGGAGTTGGCAGACTCCCTTTGGAAATCTTAAATATAGCCTGTGGATGCCCAGGGGTCCGCAGAGCAACGGTTGAAAACCACTATACTAATCAATAGATTGCATCAGTACAGCATTTCTTAATATGTAGAAAGAGCATTTCACAACACTGTTTCACCACCTCGTGTCTATCTCATAGTGTACAGCTGTTTAAGATGCAACAATGACTTTCAAAGAAGGAACACGGAAATAACGGACCGGACCGAGTGAAGCCTTTTTTAAAGAAAGGGTGAAAGGTAGACTTCAGTCATGACTATGCTGCGGGCAGGCTGAAGACCTAAGTCTTGATCAGTTATAGTGGCATTAGCACTGCAGCGATATCCTAGACAAACTCTTCCCATCTCCAGCAATATCACTGCATTCAGTTTTGTTGACCAATATATGCTAGCTAGTATACATAGCATATATATCATATTAATAATATGTATTATCTGCAGCATATATATATTAGTATTCATTAAGCACAAATAGTGTAACGATTATATAGCCTAAATTGGCCTGTACCTTTGTTATAATCATGTTCACTTATGCTAAGTATTCCATCAACTGAAGCAAGCTTTGTCTTAAGTAGAGAGGAAAGCAGTCAAGATCAGGACATATGAGTATTTTACAATAGCAACGAGTAGAGAGTTATTCTCACAGGCCAGTACTGAAATGTCCCAAAGGAAGAGAATGAGACATATGATTGTTCTGTCCAACAACAAACCTAGGAGGTGTCTTCGTGTCCTTTTGTACCTGAAATGCATGTATTCAGAACAAAGATAAGGGGAACACCATGGTACCAGAAAAACAAGGTAGAAAATGATAGGTTAGATCTAGTTTTGGATGATGTACACAGTATCTTTTACTTGTAAACAGGTAAGGTGTAAAAAGATAGCTGTAGGAGTGTATCTCTGGGAGCCCACATGTATAAGGTGAGTGGAACACAGTTGCATGAGACAGCTTCCCAGAGACCGGTATTGTATTGAATCTTTTCCCTGTACTACACTATTATTGGTTTATAGCAATAAACTTGAGTGATATTGGTTATTTGGTCTCTTGAATGTATTTCAGAATGAGCCATTTAAATAAATGATAAATATACCATTTATAAACAGTTTGCTATTTGAGAGCTTGTTTAGTTCATAAGCTTAAACAAATAGGATTCTGCTGGCTTAATAAGACCCATTGTTAATCATACAGAAGATACAAACCACAGTTTAGTTGGAGAGGCGATCATTATATGGGCACTCTTCTCAAACTAAAAGTTATTCTTACTGTTCATTTTCTGTGGCACACTTAAACTTTCACTGGAATTGCCTGTAGCTTTTATATATATTTTTTACAGTATTCTGAAGTGTTTATTTCAGATGAGCAGAGTCTGATCCCACCCACCCTGCAGTATAAGATGTCAGAACTAACTACAGGCAGCTGCTTTTGTGGCACTGCAATTATCTCCACCCACTGGCAGATTTATATTTGCTTCACCATCTTGGCACCCAGTTCTGTTAAAAACAGAGATAATATAGCAACAATTCTCGGCTTATGACCCCAAGTGGGGGTGCCAGCCATTCTCTAAGCAAGCTGGATAAGGGGGTGGTCTGCTTCTGTTCCCGGTGCCTGATCTTGAACTAATGTTGATTTGCTCAGCCACTTGCAACGGGGATGCTTTTTTTGAAGAACTGAAGTTTTCTTTGACATATCTTGAGAACTAGCACAATTCTGGGCAGCATTTGTGGGGATACTGGGCAGCATTTGAAGAGGGCCTGTTCCAAGGGGCTGATTAAGGGGTCGTGGGAAAAAAATGCCCTACTGCTAAATTTTTTAAGCACTGTACAAAACTTTAAATTTTCCTGTTGTGCAGTAAGTTTGGCCATACCCATCCATGGAATACTAGGGAGCATGCGTCTCAGCTTTTGAGTTTATTGGAAGTTGAATACCTTTAGCAAAGGATATCAGATGCTTATATTAAAGGAAAAAGGAATACTAATTATACAAATGGAGAACAGCAACCACCAACAAAGCCTTAACCACACATCTGTTTCCTGAGATAAACTACCAAAGAGGTTTAGATTATTATTGGCTCTTTTATACACCTACTAGATTAGATTAAAAGGGTACTTTGACAGTATGAAATCCTTTTGGTTTTTCTCCTTTAAAACAGGGAGAATTGCAGGTTGCTCTATACTGGTTTTCAGCTGCTGTGCTGTACAGACCTTCTATAGAAGGCAACAGGATCATAAGAGTATGGACAATACTATATCGTATCTGACCTTTCCTCCATAGAATTTGGTACCTTGTTTTAAATATTCAGTGCCAGACACTTCAAGGAAGTTTCATGGACAATTATGGGAATACTCTATCCATAGCAGAAGTGTCTTCATAATGGCAGGCATCTAGTAGTTGCGGTATTGCCAACCTCAAGTGGTTTTTAAAAACTATTATAAAAAATTATGGGATTCTTTTTATTTATCTTCTGGTTTGTGAGTTTTAGGGTGCATTGGAGCTCACATTTTCAAATTTCTCACTGAAACTGAAGGCTAGAAACTTATTTTATAATGAAAGCTGTGTGTGAGATGTATTTACATGACTCCAGCAGCTGGACCTTTAAGAAAAACAGCAATCACCTAAAGACTTGCAATAAACTTGCAAGAGTTAGCAACGCTGGCAGGAGGACATTGGAACTGCCAGCAGCTGTTGCCCAGTATACTAGGCATGTCACTTGAAAAGCTGATATACTAGAACATCAGTGCTTGAGAAAACTGCTTAATGTTGCAGCAATACAAACACTGCAATGGAACTTACCAAAAGAGAATTCATCCAAAAAGCTCCATGGGCTATTACTGCCACTGGGCTCCAATGACTTTGCAACAAGCCAATACAAAATCAGAGAATACATTTTATTATAAGGCATTATTTCAGCTGGAGTAGTGTTGGGGTAGGGGAAAGGAAGAAGATCTTGCATTATAGAGTCTCTTTTTCCTGATTAGTTCAGGCAAAACTTATTACTGCTTGAGTGATGAACAGCTGAGTAGAACTGGTTAGGGGCAGTGATGGCCTGGAGCCTATGTGAACTTTGATGCAGTAGTTGCTGCTACTACTAATCTATGGGAGGATTGTTACTTTCAGGTTGCATTTTTGCCTTTATTTGCACATTTTGTCTCTAGCATTATTTTCTGCATAAATAAACATTGGTTTTCTATCTCCTGGTGAAGGTGGTAAGACAAGACCCTTTTATCCTTTCACATCCCCAGAGCATGGGCTGAGATGGGAGCTGAGTTGTTGGCAGGTTGAGAATGGGTCAGGCATAGGAGGATCCCTGCCACCCCAAACTGATGGAGAGAGTGGTCAAGAACTTTGTCTTGACAGTTATTGAGAGGCTCTTTTTAGTGGGTGTACGTGTGCCCCAACAGCTCAGACTTCTAAGAAAATGGAACCGTACTGCACATTTGAGGAGTAAGAAGATGGGCGGACAAGAGATGGTGAAGCCACCCAGATAAATTGTTAGGATTATGTCTATTTCTGGGCCCAGAAAGTTAACTCAAATGGCAGATAGCAATAGTTTGTGTGTTGCCTAATGAAAAGGCAGCCAAGGAGAATGTACTAACAAGGCATATGCCTATCATCTCCATGATCATTTTGTTTGTATAGTGTATACCAGAGGTCACATCTTCCTATATCTTTTGAACTGCAACTAGCACAATGGGGACCTAATTCTGATTGGTATCTTTGGACATTATTCATAATGCACTAATGGATATTAAGCATTTAATATGCCCAAGACAACTCAACTGTCCTTCAGTTTGTCCTTCAGCTTGAGATATGTAGCTAGCTACACAAAACAAATAAAAAAATTCCAAACAAACACATTTTGTGAAAGGGGTCTGCCATCAAGAAAAACAAAGTTAAAGTAAACTCCACTGTCCCCTATATGATTTTATGTTTGTGGCTATGATGCTGTACTCATGCACAAGGGCCACTGTTAACTGAAAGCCTCCTGTACTCCATTAGGATGAACCAAAAAAAGTCTCTGCTGTAATATTGAAACATAACAATGGTGGTTCTAGATTGTCACAAACATTGCTTTGTGAGCTCTTGAAAGGCAAACCCACGTATGAAACATTTGGTGAGGTACTGTGCATAGAGGAAACTGTCCCTGGTAGGCTTGTCACCCAGAGAGGAAATACTTTCAGAATGATTTAGTTTAAAGACAAATGAAACCTAAAAAGGACAAAAGCAAAAAGTCTCCCTGAGAAAGCATAGTACCTACTGTGCTACATCAGCTTTGCCTTACACAATGCATCTCTGTCCCTGCTGAGAGTAGGCCCATGAAACTTCAAGATTTAGTACCTCAAAATTCCTATGTTATATACAGATGTACACTACAACTGGCTTGAAGACTGGAGAGACTGAACAGGATGTGGGGACTGTACAAACCTTACATTGAACATCTAATTAAATTCTAGCTCTGAAACTATAAATACAGCACTGAGTACCTATTATACTGTTCCTTGAAGTTGAAGTTTCAAGATGGGAACCAACACATAAGATGTCATCCTCCCTCAGCTTCAGGCAAGTTCACGTTTGAATGTGACTCTGGGTTCTTTAGCTAGGCCTGAAACCCACTTCTGGTTAAGATAATGTTTTTGATAAAGGATTAAAAAAGTGATATGTTCAGAATTTGAGTCTTCTCTGCTCCTGGCCTCTCCCAATCCATCACTCTACCCTGTATATGTAGAGTTTACATAGGCAGCCACCAGGAAACCAACGCTTTCTGATGCCATCAAGCCCTAAGTTATCTAATACCTAGTTTTACAATACAGCTGAAGCTCTCAAGAGACTCATCTGATACCCTCCACATCCGTGGACTGAGCATCATGGCAAAGAAGCATATAGTTCAATTCTAATACATGCATATAGTATATTTACGTATGACATTTATGTAAGCCTTTTTTGCAGTGTTTTTAAACTATCTGTACCTCTTGGCCATGCAATTAAAATGATTTTTGTCACAATTTAAATATCCTTCTCTAACAATTCTGCCTTTGTAATTATTTTCTTCATTATAACTGTCCTGTTTTCTTTTAGAAATACCTTTTCCTTATAAAACCACATAGCGAATACACTATTTTGATTTGTTCAGGAAAGTCAGAAAACTAAGGACAATAAACAAAATAAAAGTAAACTTGATGAGCCAAGTTTAGCTCTGGTGTAAGTACATTGATTCCAGTTTGATTGTCTATGTACTCCATGATTCAGTTTGACCCTTGTGTGTATAGCATGTGCTTATTTAACCACAAATTATATAAATTTATGTTAATAGCCCAAACTATCTTCAACCCAACTTTCTCAATCTAAACAGATACAATGCAGTTACAAGGAAGAAGAAAAGTACAAGAGGGGGATGAGCAGGCTAATGAATAGAAATGGTGCTCAGATACATTCAAATTACTTTTCATTATTCTGTTTCTATCACTCTTTTGGAGGAAGTGTCATCCATTAGTGAGACCTGCTCTCTAAGAAAAGGATTTTAGTTAAATTTCAGATGTCTCAAGACATCTCATGCTACCAATCGTGATAACACTGATTGAGGCTAAACATTTCATAGACTCAACCCCCATCCATATATTTAAACCTGTCACATAACAAACAGTTCTGGGGTAACATATTACATGACTGAATATGGACAATGCACCTTAATGTAGATTTTGTGAATATTTAAAATCATATGGTTTGGGGGCAAGCCTGGAGATTAGTGCAGAGGCTGAGTAAATAGGCAGTACACGGGCAGATCCACAAGCGCTGGGTTGGAAATGCAACCCTCTCCTCCTTGAACTGCAAGGTTAATCTTTGCACCAGTTCCATTTTAATAGCACACATGAAACACCTTAGCAGGGTGCCATGACACCTCTCCTACAAATACTTGCATTGCCACTGCCACAAATTACAGGGTCACAACTGACCAAAATGGGCAGGGCTTGGTTTCTTGGACCTTTTTATGGCATTGCAAATAGCTATGCAGTTATCCTGGAGTAAGAGTGCGACAATACAAATTACAGACTCACTCAGCGTAGCATGTCTTGATCTAGGGCCTTGCTGTTTATTATAGCCTCACAATTTTAATCATGTGACAAAAGGCAGCTAGATGTTCAGAGAATGTTCAAGTGTCAAATAAGATACTGCACGCTTAGATAGGGCCTTTCTTCCAAAATATTCTGCAAAACTGAAACTATATATAGACATCGCTGAACCAACCATGAAACCACCTACCTAAGAGTAAACCACCGACATCGCAATGCTATACAACAGTTCAGGCAGGGACTGGGAAGTCCCCTATGCCAGTGTTTCTCAACCACCTCTCCGTGGACTGGGGCCGGTCCCTGAGATCTCCCTAATACAGTTTAGGAAAGCAGCAAGCCGATCCATGGTAGCAAAAATCTTGAGAAACACTGACCTATGCCACTGAAACTGCAGGGTGACTGTAGGGAGACAGAATGTAATGATCCAAGCTGGAGTTTGGGCAGGACACAGGAACATCCTACTCTTGCAAACAATGCCACAAGGCTGCGTCTACCCTAGCTGATCCAGGGAAAGGACAGGAATTACATTGTAGTCTTGCTAGAGTCTCCATGTGCACTGAGCGTCCAGAGTGATTCTTTGTCCCTCCAGTGCTCCATGGGGGGCCATTACTACATGTGTGCAAGTTTGAGTAGCCTTTGGACCTGCCCTAGAGGCCACACTAGTCCCCAGAAGGCCTTGAATAAGGGAGTTACAAGCCACCTCCCCTTAGTCCCTTTGCCAGCCCCTGTGTCTGTGAAAGGAGGAATCTGGACCAGAGCGTGAGACTGATTTTAAATTTGTTACCAGTTAATCCTTGGTCTCTGGCCAGCTGGATTATGCAGTGCAATTGCCCTTGCCAATGTAAATTGTGATTTGAGTAATACTAACAATGTTTACTCTTAGCAATTGTCATAGAAGAGTAATATTTATTCTGTGTTGTGGCTCCATAAGTGACCCTGTTGGTCTCCTCACTAAAAACATTGATGTCCCCTGCTGAAAAATCCGGTTGTCTTCTCTCAGATCCTGCCTTAACATGATATTGATAGGTATTGGGTCCCAACATTGCTCTGCTGCACTTCCATTTTTTCTTGGCAGGGGCAAGAAAGCAGATCCCACCGAAGTAATTTTAGGTACCAGCAAACCAAGTTTTCTTGCCTTATGGTAGTAGCCATGATCCTAGGGTGACCACTTTTGCTGTATAGAAAATGAAAAACCACATGAAAAATATGGAACAATGCTTTATTTTGAGGGACATTTTAGGGAAACACCATTTTCCTTAGCATATCATGTATTTTTCTCTCCAGTATATATTTCTACTGAATACAAAACAATTTAATGTTTAAAATGGTACTTATGAGTTTTAATACATCTCAAAATAAGGGACAGGTGGTCCCCCTAGGGGATAAATCAATTAAATAAGAGATGTTCCCTTAAAATAAACGATGGGTGGTTACCCTAACATGATCCCTCTTGATATTAATGGACTTTATGTCATCAAGAACTCTTCTTATAGTTCACCCTGAGGTGTAATTCTATTCTGAAAATTCACAATGTAAAAATAGCACTTTTCTAACACAATGCATCTAATCCCTTAGATCCATTTTACATTAAAAACCAACCATGAGTACTGCTGTTAGCCTTGTAGAGCCAGCATGGCTATGAAAGAGAGTCTGTTCTGGTGATTGCTACAAATCGTTGCAGTTGCAGGGTTCAGTTGCTTTAATTTACACCAGTGCAACCCCACTGAAGACTCTAAAGCTGCAGAGGTGCAACTGATGGGCATCCTCACCAGCAAAGATTTTATGAGCCAGGTTAGGAAGAGAACCCAGCTGAACTTTTTCCAGACTGAGTTTGCAAGGCTGACAGGTAGATAAGCCATTTTTTGTTATTAGCAAGGAAATCCTTAAGACAATACACACTGAGCTTTGCACTGTCTCTTTTGCAGAGTCGTTTTCATATAGAATTTTTTCTGGTTTTGTTTAGTTACATGCTATGTATGGAATGTCATGGACTTCAGCAGCAGTAACAACAGAATTTGGCCCATTTGGCAGGTAAGACTAATGTATGGAAGCCTTGTAAATGCAACCTTTTGATCTGTGAACTACCAATTCAGACATGAAACCTTGCCCAGAACAACTCAAAAAAGGAACTGGCATCAGCTGATAATTATAGTTTGGAGCCAAGGACTACTAACCCAGCCCTGTCTTTATTCAAATGTATCATCCCTAAGAATTGTATGAAAAGTGGAGAGAGAACCATAGAGGAATGGATTCAAACATTAAAAATTCCTAGCAGTGAATATTTTATAGAACCATAGGTGTGCTTAATTTTTCTACGTAACATTAACTAGTAATAGTCATGTGTTTAATAGTAATGACTTTCCCTAGCTCAAAATCTATTAAAATATGTCTTAGCTTTTAAACTTATGTATACTGTTCTGTTCCCCCTCCCCCCCCACACACACACGTTGTCTGGATCATTGTGTTTTCTAATGGCCATATATTCTTATATTCCACTTTATCTCTTCAGACAGCTCTCATTGGCATCAGTAAGACCTCCATGTGTTGCCTGGAAGCAGTATTCAGCCCTAACATTGCTGATAAGCAGATATCAAGGGAAAAAGCAGCCTATGATTATAGCGTTAAACGGTCTCTTTTTCTCTCATTTCATCTTCTGTTTCTCTTTTCTGAAGCCTCCCTCGCAGCAAGATCCTCTTAGCAATCTTACTTTCAATCATGCATTTTACAGGGCCATTGAAAACCGCCTTTAATTAAATTTTAAAAATCTCAGGAGAATTCCAGCTTCACCATAAGAGTGTAAGAATTAGTGATGGACAAATCTTAGAAGATTTGTTGGTTCTGTTAAACATCCAATGTTGAGATGTTTATTCAGACATTTATCCAAACTATCCAGACGTTTTTGAAGGAACAAAAAAGAAAATCAGGCTTACTTTCAAATTTACAAAAAACAAAGCTTAGATTTGGTTCAGTTTGAGATGAAGTGTCAGGTAAATTCTTATCTTATTTACCTATCCTTAATAAAAACACTGATGTGCCTGAACCAAATCCCCAGGTCAAAATATTCCTGAATAGTGTTTGAAACTGAACCTGCAAGTGGCTCGTAGTATTTCTTTTTAAGGGGCTGAAACAAAGACTTCAAAATCTTTTGGGTTCTTCAGAACCTTGTTTTGGACCTGAAACTTGGTTCGACTCCATCACAAATTCCCAAACTTTAACTGCTATGGTGGAACTGTTCGTTCATCAACTGGTGAAACTAAATAAACGTATTCATTGAGAAATCTTGCGACTGTAACCAATAAATGTATTTCACCACTATGATTGCAAAAATAAATGCCATCAATAGAAATATGGCTGATCAGAATTAGAGTTGAGAGATGCAATGACTACAGTTTTCATATAACTGAACTTCTGAGGAAAAGTGGGCCAAATGAGGTGAAAGGACACAACACCATTGATAACTTTCATATATGTGTTCTTACTCTAACTCAGCCTCCAGTGCCTCAGCTCTTCTGTCTTCTTATTTTTTATATCTGTCACCCTCTTAATTTTCACACAAGACATTAGCTTTTATGGCTGAAAATTCTGTTAATCCATTCTAGCTATGCCTCATTAAAGATAAACTACAACACATTAACAAGAATTCCACATTTATTATCACAGGAAGTGGTCTATGCTAGCTCTTAAGTAAGTTATTTCCCAGGAAATCATCTCACCCATCTCTGAAGCACAGGCTTTATTTTTTGTTCCTGAGTTCAGATACTGACTTTCTTGGAAATTTTAGTAGAGCTATAATAACCCTGGTTTAAACTGCAAATAGCCTATCTGTTCATTATCCTTCAATTTGTAGCGCAACTTTCCTAAAAGTGAAGAGGTTGCATTAGCATCTGTTTTAGTTTTGTGTTGGGCCAACCTGATCTGGCTCATAAGTGGCAGGGTCACTCCCCTTTTGAGCACGCCTAGTTTTGGATCACTGCAATCCAAAGCCTTTTGGATGTTAAGAATTATTTCAGAACTTTCACACACACATTCGTTTTTTTTTAAATTGCTAGGTGTGTGTGTTTGTACCAATGGGTTAGATCTCAAAATATGTGGCAAAGGGCCAGGTCAGTATGCGTGTGGGAGTCTTTCAAAACAGACCCACATAATTCTGGTGATTCAATATGTGGCATTCTTCCCTGAATCAGCACTGAACCAGTGCCCCAGCTTTGTGTTAGAGACATGGCTGTTGAAGGTGCTGTATTTCAGAATGAACAAAATCAAGGTTCTGGCCACCTGGTAGAGTCATCAGGATCCATGGCACTTTTCACAAGAGGATCCTTGTTAAACCAAGATTTTGTCCAAATTTTAACTGAGATCATTACTTTCTGCCCTCTTTTAAATTCAGTTGGAGACAGCATTCTTTTCCTGACATCAATTGTTTAACAGCACAGCAACATTGAACAGCTGCTCTGTTTCAACACAGAGATGGCTGCAAGAGTCATAAAGCTGCACGCGCACGCACGCACACACACAATATTACCAATTTACAAATACCTAGTAACTAGCCATGCATTACAGGAAATTTTTCATCCTAGAAACTAACTGGTTTCAATAACCAGTTCTTAACCAAAGCCAGTTGCTTCTAATTTTTTGATGGAACCTATTTCATTGCAATTCAAAACATTCTTTCATATAAAAAATGAGAACTTATTTGGTAGGTACTAAGTATGGCATTGATGTTTAGGGTATTGGCCTCTTCAGAAGTCCTGCATTCATATCTTTGTTTTGGCCATGGAACCCCAAATCAGCCCTGCTCTCCTTTGGAAAAATACAGGATCTGGATCTGAATTTTACAACTGGTCTCTAATGTGCTCAACACAAACTGGCCCATCTCCAGAGAGAAATGGAAGTGATTTTTGTTAACTAATCCTGTAGCTTTAATTAGTCCCCATCACAACAAGACCACACAAATAATGAGTTTAAGAGACCTGACATTGGGATAGCTCTGGGAAAGAGAGTTTGACAAATGAGTTATTGGCAGAATGGGAGGAGAAAGCTTGCAGAGTCCCCACTCAACTATGTACCTGGCACATCAGTCCCTCACTTTTGTAAGTCCTTCTACTTGGTTCAAAACTACTGCCCTTCATGTCATTCCTAGACATCAGAACATGCAAACTTATCTGTTCTGAGTTTGCTATGAAATATAGGGTTATTTTTATTGTTCTCAGAACACTGAAGTTCTAGGAACACTGAAAAAAGTGTAAGTTCTCTGGTTGGTAATAAAACATGCTTTCTATAATTTTAACATTTTTGTGGGGCAATTGGACAAGTATAATTGTCCTGATTTAAGAGAGGAGAATGAAAACAAAGGTGTAACATAATTTGCCCAAGGTCACATCAGGAGTCATTGGAAGAATCATCACTAGAGTTAAGTTCCCCATCTCCAGACCAGAATCATTCCTCAAGACCAGAGTTTTTCAACCATTTCAGGTTGATGAGCCCTTATTCAAAAGTTAAAAAATATTCTTGACCCCTTACATTAACTATAAAAGTAAGAGTAAACTTGCAGGCTATTAGTCAGTTTCCAGACTGTTTGATGCTAAGTGTCAGGAGCCTTATAAAGAACAGGCAATGGACTGAGTTCTGCTTTTGTTCACACTGGGTTCATACTAGAGTAACTCCACTGAAGTTAATGGAGTTACCCCAGTGCAAATCCTGAGTAATAGAATATTATGGCAACAGCCCAATGAGTCTGAAACCATGGGATGAACCCTGTGAGCCAGGAGAACTTACATAGCACGTTCAGGTGGAGAGGATCTACAAGACTTGTCAGGCGCTAAAGCATCTTCAGGCTTGTCTCCAGATTGTGTAAGCTTGCCACAAAGAGAGCAAGAGGTATGACATGTTACAGTTCTATCAGCTTAGTGTGCTTTTATTAAAATGCTAAGGGACAAATAATGAAGCTGCCCTTTCGCCACCAGTGTCAATTTAACAGGAGGTTTCTTTCTGTGTTGGTGCTGATGTCCATTGTGAGCACCACGGCCTCACTGCTGCCGGAAATGCTCTGGAGCGTCTAAAAAGGGCTAGTGTGCCTCAAGTTCTCTTTCTTTGTGAGGAGAGATGGTCCTTAATAAGCAAAATGGATAACTCCATTCAAGCACCATCAATTATTTATTGTTGGCTGCATTCTATTTCCTTTGTTGACAGCATGATCTTGGACAAAGATTTTTTCAGAAAGAATGTGTTCAGTCTGGCATTTTCTGTCTAGGATGGCTGTTACCAAGTAATGGTTCATGTCTCTGTACTGGTACTTCAAGCTTGCATCTGGCTCTG
The DNA here is from genome assembly GCF_026122565.2 of Emydura macquarii macquarii. Lineage (NCBI taxonomy): Eukaryota > Metazoa > Chordata > Testudines > Chelidae > Emydura > Emydura macquarii. The sequence continues at coordinate 3,127,501 of NW_027132983.1, read as the reverse complement.
TAGGCTCTCCCTTTCCTACTTTATGATCAACCTCTTTAGAGCAAAGGCCCCAGTTTACTGCCACTGCAGCTGTTGTGCTCCAAACTACAAATATGGTGTTTGAAACATCCCCATCCCAAAACTGAGTCTGAGTGCAAACCAGCTGACCAAGAAGGTCCTTGTGGCCAAAAGAATAATGCTGGGAACCTGTTATCTAGAATAAAGGCCTGCTACTACTCCCAGAGATTAAATGGTTATACCAAAAGATCACAACTCTCATGGACTTCTAGTATAAAATGGGAAAATACTGATTCTTCATCGAGTGGTGTCCCTGTGGGTGCTCTACTCCAGGTGACTGGCGCGCCCTTGCGTCCGGATTGGAAATCTTTGTCAGCAGTGTCTGTTTGGGTTGCATATGTGCGGCATGTCTTGTGGCACCGTTGGCGCCATGCGCGTGTGACCCGACCCTCTCAGTTCCTTCTCAACCGTCCACGGTCTGAGATGGAGCTGCAGCAGTTCTTTTCAATTGCTCGTTCTGAGGGGAAAATTATAATAGAATAAAAGTTAACTTTGTTAGTTTAGTTAGTTAATTCTCCCTTACTCCTTCCTTAAAAAAACATAAACCTAAACTTATTTTCTTTTCCCAATTCTTTAGCATAGATAGTACTTAGACAGTTATCAGGCCTGGTTCCCCAGGCTTCAAAAGATGCACTTCGTGCAGAGATGCCATGCCGGCGTCAGACGGCCACTCTGAATGTATTCGATGCCTCGGTGAGGAACATTTCACTCAGAAATGTTCCCACTGTAAAAACCTTAAGGAAAGAGCAAGGAAGGACAGGGAACTCAAATTAAAATTGATTCAAATGGAAAAATTCCCTGAGACCTGCCTCAGACCCTGGGCATGAGCCATCACCGTTACCATCAGAAGAACACCTCAGAAAAAGGGCTTCAACACCATCTAAAAACCTGCCAAAAGAGAGGCTGGCAGTGACCAAAATAACGGCTGCACATACTCCTTCAATGGCTCCTGCCATAACGGCACTGAAGGAAGCTTGTAACAACGGCACGGAGTCAAGATCTAAAACAGCAAAGACTTCCTCCGATTCAGCACTGACTAAACAGATGTTGGTACCAACAGCCACGGTGCCTAAAACAGCACCAACCATGAAAATGGCATTGACCATGACCTTGGCACCGACTTGCATGGTGGTCCGCGGCTCTGGCACCAATCGCGGCACCAAGGCAGCTCATGCAGATGGTAACAATGCCAACCTTCCCATTGGAACCGGCTCAGACATTGGCACCAACCAACTCCACGGCACCGAGTTCGGCACTGGGAGGTTAACACAAGTCAAATACTAAACATCACTAGCAGGAGGACTCACCATTATATGGCACAGATACATCACCACCTCCACATGGCAGCATGTCCCCAGCATTATCTTCTAGTGTGGAAGAGGAGGATATTGAAGAGGGAATGTTCTCTCCTCAACACTCCTATCCCATAGACCCATTTCTCTCCCCTCTGATCATACGGTGGTTATCCAGGCCAACCATGGTATGCGCCCTCATAGTTTGCCCCACCCATGCCATACCCGATGCAGAGGCATAATTGGGAAACATGGTCACTGTACACCAGGGACTACAGTAGACCATCTAGAGATGTCTCCCCACACCATTCAACACGATCGATCATGGATCCTCCAGCAGAAGCCATTGAAGAGGTGGATGATGCAGCAGAACCAGAAGCATCACCAACACCACACAACTCCTCCTTCTTGCCAGACGATACCATAATACCGCCTCTGCCTACAAATGCGGATGATTTCAGGCAATTTCAAGAACTGTTTAAAAGAGTGGCACAAGATCTGGAGATATCACTGGAAGAGGTATCGAAGAAACACCACAAGCTCTTGAAGATCCTGCACACCACAGTCTTGTCTAAGATAGCTTTGTCGATTGATGAAGCACTAATGGAGTCAGTGGACAACACACAGCAAACCCCAGCCACCATCCCACTCACGTGCAAAAGGGCTGATAAAAAATATTATGTCCCTTCTAAGGGAGCGGAGTTTTTGTTCACCCATGCTCCACCCAATTCACTGATCGTGGAAGCAACACATCAAAGGGGCAAGCAAACCCACCATAAAACTACATCCCAGGACAAAGACTGGAAGAGAGTGGATTTATTTGGCCAGAAAGTTTGTAAAGGTACAGAGATTCAAAATTGTCACACTATCAAACAGCATACCAGCACTGGAACAAGGGGACTGGTTTTCAGCCCTCGACCCACAAGGTGCATATTTTTATGTCACCATACATCCGGCACACAGACAGTTTCTCAGGTTTGTCCTGGGGGACAGTCACTATCAATGCAGAGTACTTCCCTTCGGCCTCTCCACAGCACCAAGGGTCTTCTCAAAGATATTGGCCATAGTAATTGCATACCTTTGCAGACAGAGAATAATCATGTTTCCATATCTAGACGACTGCCTTATAAAAGCAAGCACTCAAATAGAGATGTTTCGAGCCACTCAACAAATAACATCACTATTCCAAGCAGTGGGACTCATGATAAATCATCAAAAATCCACACTGGTCCCAGTACAACAGATAGAATTCATAGGCGCATGCCTCAATTCAACATCAGCAAGGGCATCACTACCGGAAGAGAGATTCAACACCGTCACAAGCCTAATCTCTTCAATAAGAAACAGCTCTACTATCACAGCCTGCACATGTCTCCAACTTCTGGGCCACATGACAGCCATGACTTATGTAGTAAGGCACACGCGTCTTCATATGCGCTGCCTACAGGCATGGCTGTCCACAGTACACAAACCTCGCAGACACTGTCTACTCAAAGTGCTAACAATGCCCAACCACGTCAAGGACTCACTACTGTGATGGACGCATCCTGCCAACATGAGGGCTGGCATCCCATTTTATCAGGCGCCGCCCTCGATTATAATTACAACAGATGCATCCCTTATGTGATGGGGAGCGCATCTATTACACCACACCATACCAGGCAGATGGTCTCAAACAGAAACATGTCTCCACATAAATGAGCATTAGCGTCTACTTTGACAGGACGAAATCCTTCAGAAAAACATCAAGACTTTTTGTATCGATAGCGGAATGCTCTAAAGGAGAGACCATATCTAATCAGAGACTTTCCAAGTGGATAAAAGAATGCATTCTCCTATGTTACACCTTAAAGAACCCCCACAAGGGATCAGAACGCACTCCATCAGGGGAATGGCAGCATCCACAACCTTCCTTAAGAACATTCCCACAGCTGACATATTTAGAGCGGCTACATGGGCCTTGGTACACACATTTACCAAACAAGATGCTTCAGGGTCAGATGCAACCGTAGGCCTAACTGTGTTATCATCTGTAGACCACAACAACTCCAAAGTTCCCTCTGCCAAATGAGGGACACTGCTCCATAGTCACCTGGAGTGGAGCATCCACAGGGACACCACTCGATGAAGAAGAGAAGGTTACTCACCTGGTGCAGTAACTGAGGTTCTTCAAGATGTGTGTCCCTGTGGGTGCTCCACTACCCATCCTCTTCTCCTCTTCTTTGGAGCCTGTTCTTATTATTGCTTCATGGTAGAGAAGGAACAGAGGGGTCGGGTTGCGCACATGTGGCTCGAGACACCAACGGCGCCGCGAGACAGGCCACGCATGCACGATCTGAGCGGACACTACTGACGAAGATCTCTGATCCGGACCCGAGGCCACGCCAGACACTTGGAGTGGAGCACCCACAGGGACACGCATCTCAAAGAATCTCAGTTACTGCACCAGATGAGTAACCTTCTCTTACGGTACCAACCTGTAACATTTTTTTTATAATTAAACTTGGATATAAACTGAACTGTAACAGCTGATCTAATCCTCCACTCCCTCTGCTCCAAGAAAAGAAGAAAAAAAGAAAAAGAAAAAGAAAAGAAAATTAATTTCCAGTTTGGGTACAAACTTTGCAGATCAGATCCCTCTGTATTTAAGTGCTAAAGGCATATTCTCTTCCTGATGTGCATATAATTTCCCTACATCTCCTCATGTTTAATAAAAGCAGTAAGTTGATGCAACATCTCATTTTTACATTTACTTCTGCTCATATTTGACAGTGCCCTCCTAAAGAGAGATATAGAATTGCCTTTGAGAAACAGATAATTCAAGGTTTGCTAGTATACTTCTGTCTTTGTTAGCAGGAAGTAGATATTCTGATATACTGTTCAAGATAAAACTATCACACACATGGGGAAACTCTTTCCTACGTGAAATGCACTTTCAGATTCATCAGATCTCTTCTCCCCCTGTATTCACATTTTCTAACCACCTTCAAGCAATGCTTATATTTGTCAGAAGAATTACTCAACGTATCTGGGAATGCTTTTGAGACATGTACAATTAGGCCAATACATTTGCACATATCCTATATGAACTGTGAATTAAAAACAATAATAATTTTTCCTTGGACACTTTGCAAGGTTAATAAAACAGAAAATGAAACTTTTTTGGTGGAAGGACTCTTTCCTTTCAGTTTCCCAGCATCACATTTTATGTTATGTTCAAAATGGATTTTCTTTAAATTAGTTCTTCAATTGTGGTGGGTTCCACACAATGGCAAGAATTTAGGTTGTTCTAGTATCATGTCTTCTATTGTAGGCATCTTCCAAAAGTCATTTACTTCCTTGTAATGTAACAACAACAACATGTTTTGTTACAACGCACAAGTATTTTCTTCAAATTTATCATGTTTGCAGTGACAAAAACTGTTCGTGATGCGGGCTATTGGCCTAAGACTTTTATGCTCCCCAAGTCCTCAAACCAGAGAATGTGGGGACAGACTTTCATACAGTTCAAAGCAAACAAGAAACTACATGTCCTAATTTTCCTAGAAATAAGCCCAGTGATTTAAAGATTAAAAACTTAACAAAACTAACATTCTGATACAATGTAGACTGTGGAAAAAATGACTAAGTGTGAAGGTAAAATTCTCTTTTGGGTCATAACTGCAGTAACCCTTGACTGGAAAAAGGAATATTTGCTACTTGAATGAAATGTGACTATGCAAGTTTACATGGGTTAGTTGTTTTTTTTTAAAGGTTTGCTTATAAACAAATCACCACAACTGTCCTCAAATTGTCTCTCCAATGATCTTACAACTGCCTGGGCAACTGGATGATTTAAGACTGGTATCTTTAGCATGGCAGTGGAATATGTTCAAAAATCAGAATTGCAATGTTTCTCATCGGTACAGAGTTTTATTGCTCTTATTTATACTATACATAGATGTAGAAAGGCTAGAACTTGTTCAGTGTCAAAGTTACTCCAACATATAATATAGACAAAAAATAATGCCTGTGTCAAGTTCTCCCTGATATGGAATTCCGGTAGTATATAATTTTTGAGCAGTAAGTAATCACCCTTTACAATTCTTCTATTGGGTAGTGAAACATCCCTATTTGAACATGGGGCAACTGAGGCAATGAAAAGTTCTTTGACTTGTATAGTGTCACACAGGAAGTATGGCAGAACTAGGAATAGAATCCCTTGGTAACTGACTCCTTTACCTCAGTCTCTAAGTCATTTGTATCATTTGACTTCATAAAGCTATGTGAAACCCTTAACAAAAAACCAAAACTATTGTTTGCCACCCTCGCAGATAAAGTTTGCCTTAATTCTGAACTCAGTATTACTTCATGCTACTTTTCTTTTCAGGATTGGGATGCAGGGAAAGGAACTTGTCTGGCTTCCCTCCCCCCTATGCTGTTTGTTATAGTAGGTCATACACCTAACCGTCACACACCAACCGTTTGCTGATTTCAGATGCCTTCCCCGAGGAAAGGAGAGGGGGAAATAACCCTTGCACTGGTCAAGTGGATCACAATCACAAACTAAGTCTGAGTTTTCTTAACAGTATATATTGACACACGTTTATACTCACTCTCCTGTTTACATACAAGGCCCATAACTAGAGGACTTAGTGAACAAAATCATTAAAACCAACTCTTTCCCCTCCCTTCAAATTTAAAGTTTGCTATATGGATCTGAAACACTTACAAGACAGGAAGCAGTATCAGGGCTGGGACAAGACTGTGTGTAGTAAGAGCGGCTGCAGCCTAAAAACACACTGAAATAATATGTTTTTAATTTTATGTGGGGCTGGGTAAAATTTTGGCCCATGCCTCTAGAGCCTAAGGGAAGAGTCCTAGGTTCCCACCCACAATCACTATTTAGCGTAACACTCTTCGACATGTAACATTAAGAAAGAAGTAGCAGCATTTCCTGGGGGAGGGGAGGCTGAGGAAGCGCACGCAGCAGCATTCCACAGCATCAGTGCAAGATGGGGGGACAGGCAAGCCTCGGAAGATTTTTAAACTGTACATACTGTGTCTAGAGCTTGGTTATTCTTGAACAGGGTACCACAGTCAGGGAAGGGAGGAAGCGAAAGGCTGTGAGAAGCCTTCATGCATCTCTGTGCAGGATCTAGGAAGACTCCTTAGTCCTCGCACTCCCAAGGGGCAAGGTACAGGATAGAGTCTAATGTCGCAGGCTTCATTACAGCACAAACGTAAGAGTTAAATACATTGTCTATAAAAACCTAAAGATCATCCTTGGAAGTCAGTTAGGAAGTGGAGAGAGGGATGAGGCTTAGCCAGGAGAGGTGGATTTCTTATTCCTGGGACAGCAGCCCATATCTGGTCCCTGACTGCATCAGATAGCCCAAAGAATCAGAGAAGCAGATAGTAGCTGCCTGTCCCATTTCTTGGCATTGGATGAATATGTAAAGAGGGTCTAATCCTGCTCCCACTGACGTGAACACCAACTCAAATAAATAAATAAAATAGATGGGGATTATTCAAATCACACATGTAGTGATACCACCAGTGGAGAAAAAAAAATAGGAAGATGTCAAATAAAATGTTTTTTTTAGGAAGCTAGCAACATTTTTTTTTAAATGTCTATGATGTAAGCTATTCCACAGTAAACCTGACATTTTATAACACTCTGAAAAAGTGATAATGAAAGGAATAAATTTATTTATAACTATGGATGGTCAAAGAGTATACCATGTACTCTTCTCTTTCCCAATTAAAAAATAAAAGAGGGCCAATTTATCTTATTACTACTCTGGGGGAGACTGGTAACTCTTGTGGTTCTAACATGGAGGACAGATGGGGAATTCTAAAACAGTGTAAAAATGTAATACCCTATCAGCTATACTGAGCATTTGGAATTCATGTACGCAGGTTCGGTGCAACCTCATTCTGGTGGTTAGCATGTGACCTGAGAATCTAATATTGTCTCCCATGGGCTCACTACAAATTGGGCAAATCATGAAACAATTCTGTGCCTTTGTTCCTTCCCTTCTTAACTGTCTAGTGAAGAGAGCTGATGTATTTGCTAAACTGTGGTTTTTTAACTAGTTTTAGAAAAGATGTAGGCTCTGAATTGCCACAGTCCATGTCTTAACTCAGTCTTCCAACTGCAAGCGCATATATGGAGGCAGCAGCCAATTGTGGGGATCTGAAGTATATGGCATTCACCAGAGATTGGAACCCGTATTCCAGGCATACCTTATATTCCAGTTGAAGCTAATAAAAGTTTTGGGTGCACTAGAAATACAGAAATGAGCCCCAGGGCATCTTTTTTTGTTTGTTTTATTTACTATTGAAAGAGGTTAAACACATTTAAAAACCTCCATTCATGATCTATCCACAAAAACAAAAACCCCTCACTGAAATGTTTTAAGAAATAGATGAATTATGAACCAGAAATATTCCTGAGCAGTGGCACACTGTCAATAAGAGTGTGCACACTCAAGCATACAGATACTCAACATAATACTACAAAATACAACAGTCACAAAATGTACAAGGCTATTAATAGATACATCTCACTTAAGAAAAAAATTTTAAGGAGTGACAGTCAAAATATGAAAGATGGAAGAGACTAAACATTTGCATTACAAGTACTAATAAAAAGTTAGAAATATGTGTACTGTCAGATTTATAAAAACAAGTTCTGGGATGATGAGCTCATTCCTTGGAGCCCTGTTTAGCTTTATTTCATCTGAGAGCCTGGATAGCTGGCAACCAGTCAAGTATTCATTCCCTTCCAATAGCTTTAACATGCCTTTCCAGGAAAGAACAATTTTTCACTTTGAACATATGTAGTTGTCTTGGTCTCAGTGACCATTCTGTGAACGTGTCAAAGATGAAAAGTTTTATACTGTATAAAGCCAAGAATGAAACTGAATATATTTTCACAAGATTTCACCAAACCTTTTTTTGCACATATCTAGTTCTGAGCCATTCTGTATGACGTATGTAATTTACCATCAATTGTTACATCAGCGCTTACAGTAATGGGATAACTCAAGGAGCCAGATTCAGTGTGTGTGTAACTGCATTGACTCAGATGAAATTACACACCTTTGAACCTGTGCGTAAACTTCAGTTCAGTCCCAATTCTGTCACAACTGGGCTAAATTATTAGAAACATACCCAGGTTGCATTGGCTCATACTTCCTAAGCTTACTGGATCATGTTGTAAGAGAGCATTAGGTCAAGGTAGTGGCCTTTGAAATGGAGAGACTTCTTATATTAATGTCACCATTACCTTACTGTACAGTCAGCAATACTTTTTATGAGCATTGTGAACTACAAAAGTTTTAATATGTCATTGTGTAGATTTAATATACAAACATGCAGGGACCACGAAGTAAGCCATGACTTGCTGGTGGGAGCAGTATGTGTGCTCTAGTAATTGTAATGCTTGCACTGATGTCCCCTTGACTTAACAAAATGGCAACATTAAATTCTGTTGAAAAGATCTGTGTATAGCAGTGTTTCTCAATTAAATTTGGCCACGGAACCTTTTGAACTCCATAAATAATTGCGGAACCGCCCAAACTCTTAACAGTCTTCAAATGTCGAAATAAGCAAAGATCAGCATTTCTCAATTAAATTACACTTAAATTACACTTACACTGGATACCCTCCGCCAGAAAATCCGGGACATCTTCCCTTTTTTGGCGGTGTGGAGAACAGCTGATCGGCGGCGCGGAGAACAGCTGCTCTCAGCGGCGGAGAACAGCTGATCGGCAGCGCGGAGAACAGCTGCTCGCGGAACCCTAACAGTGTTCCCACGGAACCCCAGTGTCCACCTGGAGCCCTGTCTACATTAGTGGGTAGCAATGGTGGGACACCTTTACCTGCATTTCATAGTTGGGTGGGGAAAACAGCCATGTTTCAAAATGATTTAACTATTTGGCTCATTTTCAAGCCTGACAGGGACACCTAGTCTTCATAAGTGTTTTAAAAATTGCTTTAGCACTTTTACTTGGTCCACACAAAGCATATCTAATCCTTGTTCATTAAAATGGGTATTTCCCCAGGGCTGGACTACCTCATCCCATGGTTGCATCTGGCAGCTTAGGGCTGAAAATCTGATGTCCCCATCATAGATGACTAAGGCCATCCCTGCAGAAGCTATGTGCCTCTGCATCAGCTCTGGTCTTGCTGGCCCCCAGCTGCTGTGGAGCACTGCCTCCTTAAGGGGAGAGATTCACTACAGGGAGCACTCTGGAAAAGTTCCTCTTTTCTTTGAAAAACTCTGATAGATATAGAATAATATGTTGCCTTTTCCCCTTTAACAGACCCCTGTACGGGTGGAGAGGCCTCCCCAAGGGAGTTCAGGGGAAGACGGAAAGGCTGCCCTCTTATTTGCAGAAAGAATCTTCTGCACAAATCGGGAGTCTGAGGTTCTGTATTGTGGGAGATTGGACATCATATGAGCACCTTCTCAAAACTCAGTAACCCGTGTGCTTTTCAGGGCTTCCCAGCCAACACATTCTCATGGTCCATAATCAAGAAATCAAGAAACCATTTGCTGAACAGCAGGGAAGGACCTCACATTTTCAGAAAATGAAAAAAGCTGGACCTCATGATGGGTTAGAAATTTAGTGCAGCCTTTCCGGCTCCTTTATAAGTTGTTATAATAAAGTATTATTTACACTAGAATAATGGAAAACAGACAAATCTTGTGTGTTCTTAGCCTACATTTTCATTTAAAAACAGGCACAATTTGTTTAACAGAACAAGAAGACTAATTCACTACATATATTGCATACTGGTAACCTTCAGACTGTACCATCATCTGTACAGTAAAAAAGAATGCAAAATCCACAGTTTGGTGACTGGAACCATTCAGTCACAGTTGCTTCAGTATGATCTTTAAGATTCCTTTAGTTAAGTTGAAAATAAAATAACTTTTATTAGGACTCCCTTCTTGTTAGAAAGGGCCTCCTGTTCTGGGGAAAAAACTTGCAGTAAATAAATGCCCCCTTGGAAAGTTATAACCTTCAGACCTCTTCTATGGCAACATTCTGCTCTTAGCTGACAAGGGATTGAGTAGATTTGAGGGGTGGGAGAATTTCAATCCTGTTTTCTGCAGCTGCTTATTTATGAGATTCAGATTACTCTAGAATCTCAGTTTGGCTCTCAATACATTTGTCTCCACTTTAGACATATGGAGAGCCTTTTCTCCATGGCAAATGGAACAGAGCTCTATTAAGATAAAAGGACATGCAATGCTTCTGAAAGGGCTGCCAATATCAGTCTGTTTTTTCTGCAGATGCTGCAAGCATTTAAATCTGTCTTTCAGAAAGGCAGTGTTGTTTTCCTTTCCATCCTATTGAGTGCAGTACTTTTTCCTGGCCTTCGTAGATAGATCAGACTTGCTCATCTGCCAAAGCCTATCATTAAATTCATTTCCCCTAAAAACAAGTCACTTATCTCCTGAATCCTGTGCTGCTTCTGTTTCCACTAGTGCTTTCTTTGCTGCTTTTGATCATCCCGTCTAAGACTGCTGGGCCAGATTCCATTCACACATTGTTCAGTTCACCAAGGGGGAGGTGCCAGTCTAGTGTGCCCAGTGTAGTGTTAACATTTCATTAAAACGTAGAAATATTTATCGCTGCAGAGGAAGCTATTCAGGAAGGACACGTGATTTTGTTTTCCTTTTTAACATAGCCATTTGATTCAACATGCTGTCCCAGTACTTCTCTCAAGTAGCACTGTATTTCACATTTGTTTTTGCAGTCTCGATTAGGAAACCCAGATGTGCCATGCACAACATCAGATGTTAGAAAAATCTGCCTTGCACCACCTAGAATAAGGAAGTCTTGATAGTATTAGGCAGCCCAGGTGCACCAGATAATTAAAACTATTGTGAGTTATGCCACCTGCCAATTTAAATAATACTTTTTTGTGCCAGTAAAGCTTAGAGGTAGAGGACTCAGGGTTTGACAATGGAACATGCAGTCTGAATTTGTCCCTGGTAAGTTACAGTCATTACCCTCTGAGCCAGTCATCTCATTCCAGTTTCTAAAGGACAGTTCCCACATCATAAATTTGACACCCTTGATGCTAGCTAGACCACTTGTAAGGGCCTGTGGGTCTCGAACCTGGGCCGAGGGATTCCCAGCCAACCCACACAGAACTACCGGAAGTAAAGGATTAGCAGCACTCCGACCCTGCCCAGAGGCACCACCGTAATGATCCTAATTGGGGATGATAACCAGCCCCACCAGTGGGCCTGACCGTAGTTTTTAAGCCAAAAGGAGGCACAGGAAGATGTCTGAGTAACAGAGAGAACCTGACTGGCTGCTGTACCAGACCTGACTCTTGTTTGATCTCTCGTTCCCGATTCCAGCTCTGACCCCTGGCTTGGACTCTGGTTCTGACCACTAGGCTTGACCACCCCTGCTCAAACCATCCATATCCCTGTCCTGGCACCATGTATTAAATGAGCATGAAGACTGCTTTACTCTTGCCTCTAGAGATGATCCTTTTAGGTCAAAGTTGAGGCACTTTCTTGGGATGAGCAGTGTGGGAGAAAAGCTTACACTATGTACAGGGTGGCCAGTATATTAAATTTGATCAATCTAGCCACATGTCTATAATGTACAAACAAATGATATCAGCATATGAAGTAGCCAGACTGTTTTCCATCACTTCCAATTAAATTCCATTGGGGGTGTATTTTTATTTTTTGTTCTACTTCTCTCCCTCTTTTCTCTCGCAGTCTGTCCACACGTAGCACTTGGATGGATATGCGATTGCAAAGAGATGATTCTCACCTCTGCCACTAAATGTATTGAGATCCACAGTCATTCAGATGTCTGCTGGAAGGGAGGTTTTCAGCTGTGGCCCAGCCACTGAACTCCCACTTCAGTGAGTCTTGATGCTGTAAATGCCTTTGTTACTGATGACTGCAGCTAGTGTAGCAGGTCCAAGTCCATAGAGGGCTTTGACAAAAAGGATCACAATCTTAGACAGGGGGCCAATGGAATGTATGTAACATTCATGTTTATCAGCTGGTGTTACTGGGTCACTGCATGTTCAACTATCTAAAACTTCTTGAAGGCATTCTCTACCACCTCCCAGAGAGTGCACTGTAATCACCGACTCTGTAGATTAGCAGAGTCTGGACCATCATAGTTAGTTGGTTAATCAACAAGAAAGTGCAAAGCTTCCCGGTCAACTGAAGATGGAAAAACCATTTTTGATTACTGTTGCCATTTGGGATTTAGGGGCAGGCAAGGGTTGAGAAGGACCCTTAAAGAGTATACCCCTTTAAGAACAGCAGAAATCAATACCATCAGTGAAAGTTTAATGATTTTGATCAGTTTTTCAAAATATTTTCCTTTTCCCACCAGAATCAGCTATCTTTCCAGGCTCACAGCTTGGTTAGACTAATTTCCACCGATTTAACTACAGCACATTATACCCATTCCCCCACACTGAACAATTTTTCTTCTCATCCCTTTTAAATACAAATCCTATCCTACATGTGCTCAGATATTTCTGGTCCTGATGAGTTTCTCTGCAAAATACACAATTATCTTTTGCTTTGAGTTACTCAACCTTGAAATTAGCTATGCATCATTACTAGGCTAATCAAAAAAAAAAATTGAGTGACGTTCCTCTTATTGGCACATCTACAGAAATAGTGGAAGTAGTTTAGGATCTTATTTTTAAATACAAAAAATGTGCCTGTCTGTGAAAATCAGAGTTGCTTTCCATCTGAGGTAAAAAGGAGGCTGGCCTGAGAAATGTCAATTTATTAATGCAAAGAAGTTTGTGGTCAGCCTGAGGCAAGGACTAAATGCTGTGTAGTTTGGACTAGTTCAGCAACATCCATTCTGCTTTACTGAACAGTTTATTGAAAGATAGAAGCCAGGTATCTGTCTTTCTCCTTAGATAGTAGACAAAAACCTCCATTATTCTTACAAAAGTATGCCTGGTTGTTCAATATATGGCAACTTCTTCGCACCACAGTCATAGGCTCTTGTTAACAATGTAATGAATATTTCCACTTTCAGTGCACTACGTCATCTCCAATTAACACCATGTGCTTCTGAGCACTGTGGCCAACACTCAGGGCAGATGAGCCTGCCAACAAGAAAGCCAATAGTCATATTATTTCCAATATGCATATCTGTCGTTCACTAAGAAATAATATGAGACCACCCAAGTCAGTGGTCCCACCATTTCTCAGTCTGGTTCAGATTTGATCCAATGACCTAGTGCCTTTCGTTTCTAATATCAATGTGTGAAACCATCCAATCATCATCCGCATTATTATCAAAGTGAATTTATAAAATTTCCCCAATCATTCCTATGTCACAATCATGGGAATCAGTGGCAATTCATGTATTGCATAAATTAGCACATGGTGCTTTTTACTAAGCTCTGAATCAGCAACATCCCATCTCAAAATAACTTGTGACCTCAAGGAGAAACTGGAAGCCAAACAACACACTTTCGCTCAATTAAATCCAAAGCACACTGCATTTTTTGAATATCTGATCTCTTCTGTGCTGCAGTTTGATAACAGAAACAATGCTACCAGAAGAATCTATGGTACAGTCTTTAAGTAGCAGTAATATAAATTAATAGTAATTCTCCTGTTTTGTTCCCCAGGAATGTACACTCCTTATTTTACAAGTCTCATTCTTGAGCCAGTCTTTTCCCTGATTTAAGTCCATTGAGAATTACTTCAGTGGAGTAATCCAGGAAATAATTTGGTCCTTTGTTTAAACATTAGGACTAAATTTACTACCAGAAACTGACTGTTAACACACTAATCAAAGCAAATTGTGTGGGAGCTTGCTAGGGTAACCGGATGTCCTGATTTTATAGGGACAGTCACAATATTTGGGGATTTTTCTTATATAGGCACCTATTACTCCCCATCCATGTCTCGATTTTTCACACTTGCTATCTAGTCACCCTAGAGCTTGCCTCTATACCTCAGCCTTCTTTCACTAAGCAGCATAAACATATACTGTTTTATGTATCACTCCTGCACCACCTACTGTTTTAAAAATACTTTATTACATACATTGTGCTGACTATTCCTCAGAGGGAAAAATCAAATCAATTTCATAAGAATTTGGGAAACAGTGTCTTAGGTTTATTTTTAAAATTAATTTGAATTACAGCTAATTTTCCAATAGCATCAAAAAAGACACCAAGTTTGTCTGGTATATTTACTTTAGAAAACCCCTGGCAGCTTATTGATCATGCCTCTAATCCTCCAGAATTTAAGGATTATTTTAATATTCTGCTGGCTGTTAGTTGGCAAGATCACTGTCTCCTTTTTTGTTGAGTAGTAGCATTTGCCTCCTCCCCGCCCCACTCTTCAGTCCTCTGGCACCACAATAGATCCTGCTTGTCTTTCAAAAACAATTACTTTTGTGAGGTTGATATTCTGTTAACATGATCAGACACATGCCATCCAGACTTAGTGATTCATGTATTTTCCCATTTTTCTAGTGTTCCTATATCTGGACTTTATCATTAGCTATTTTTACAAGTTCCAGAGGGGTAGCCATGTTAGTCTGTATACAGCAAAAACGAGAGTCCTGTAGCACCTTAAAGACTAACAAATTTATGCGGGCATAAGCTTTTGTGGGCTGCAACCCACTTCGTCAGATGCATGAAATAGAAATCACAGATAGGAGGTATACAGGACTCTCGTTTTTATTTTTACAAGGTCTTCATTACCTCCCAATTTTCCTTTTTCTTATTTTTATTAAGAAATTAAATTGATGAAGTGTGAATGTCTCTTCATAGTTATTCTCCATTCCCCTCACAATATATTATTAGAGCTACTTTCTTGCTATAGTCATACTTTTGCCATCCGATATTCATCTTAAAGTCCATCTTCCTTTCAACTCTTGTTCAGCACTAACTCACTACACACGTTTACTGCCGTCATCTGTTGCCTGAAAACTTTTGTTTACTTCTCTCCCCTTTTTCAATTCCATTGCATAGTGTCATTTACTCTCAGATTGTTTTGTGGTTCTTCATGAAGCCTTATCAACTAAGTGGTCCATGCTCTTTTTTTTTTTTTTTTAATAATCTCATGTTTCAATTATTTTCTGACCATTCTCCAGCTTATTTTTCACACAAATAGATTTTAATACTTTCTCCTGTTGTACCCTACCCACTAAATTTCTTACTGACAAAAAGTTTTCTTGAACTATAACAGTCTTGTACTATTCTACTCTCTATACCTATTCCTCTTTATATTGAATTCAGCTAGTTCATGAACACTTGGTCCAGCCTTCCCTATTAATCAGTTGTTATTTATGCTATGGTAGTGCGCAGTGGTCCCAATCAAGACAATCTTTGTCAATAAGAGGTTACTGAAGTAGAATCAGTGCAGAAATTTAAAGTGTGTAATTTCATGTACAGAAGGATGCATACAGAATTAAGAGCAGTGCAATGAATCATGGTAATTCCACAGACTAACAGTTGGATGGCCACCATTATTTTTGGGATCTAGATTCTAGTCATGGCTCTGCTACCAACCTGCTCCATGACATTGGTAAGTTGCTTCAGTTTCCTCATCCATAAAGTGAGGACAATTATTTTCATCTTCCTTTATGAACACTTAGATTTCCTTTCAGCTATAGGTATTGAAGTATTTTAGTTAAGCATGAATATGAACATATTTAATAAAACTAAAGATGACTATTCCGGCTTTCCTCATGACCACTAGTCAGCTTGCTTTCAGTCTTATTTTTCCTGACTTTCCCCTCCTTTCCACAGGCAGAATATATATTTCAGTTTTGTATATTGAATAGATCCATAAACCAAAGAAAGAGGTGTGGTATCTTGTCTAACAGGAGGCAGAAGTAGTCATATTCCTAGGAGGCAAATGCCTCACACATTAAATGCCTTAATCACAGCCCGTATAATAAAGTCAACCTGACAGGCAGACTGCTATGTGACTGAGGGAATTCCCCTCTCTATATTTCAGTTGGTCTTTTATTATAGTTGGATGCTGCTAAGCAGTGGAGACAGGAACTAAGACATGCAGAAAATCTATGGGCAAGAAATGTTTAGATTGATTGATCCTAATACCTTGGACACAGCAGTTCTATACATGTTATTACTAATGAGTGAATGTGATAGTAAAGAAACTACACTGATGTCTCAATTATGCTTTATGACATTTTTTTGTGAGTTAGTTACAAAGTAAATGGGGATACATGAATGGAGAGAATATAGAAATACTTTTGAAAGCTAATGTATGCAACAAAATTCAGACAGTACACCAGTCAGCAGTGGATGTTCCTCAGCTATTAATATAGTTTGACAGTATAGATTGACAATCAATACCTCACCACAGTGTCTGGCATTTAATTGTATTCTTGTTTTACATCTTGTATTGATTCTTGCAGTCTTTTATGCCAATTGTTCATTTAGTGTCTGTGGACGTAGGGAGACTTTTGCTTGAAAAGGTTGTTAATACAAACATTTCTGTTTGTTCTGCATCACCTACAGGTTACTATAACTATATCCCTTCAACAGAATGTGTGAAACATTGCATGAGGCATGTTACCGAGCAGCTCTCATGGGAAAGTACTATTGCTGTGAGTGTGAAGACATATATTATTCTAGTTGTGAAATCAGTCTCACAACAGCAAGAGCCACAATTATTTTAATCCAAGAGAGACCATTCAGAGATATAATCTGGAAGCAGTTAGTTTATAAGTGACTTTTATCTATTTAATTTTGAAAAATTAGAATAGAGGTATGAAGATTTCCTGCTGAAAGATTTAACAAATAGATAAAAATACAATACATTAGCGAACTAGGAATTAGTGAAATTGCAATCTGTGTACTTCATAATTTGCCTGCAGAACAGTGACAACCTCTTTCTACTTTTCAGTGAGGATTTAAGAGCTGTGTGCTCGGATGTGGCCTTATATGTAACACCTTATTACTTTCACAAAACAAACTACAGATTATTTACTAGTGTTTTATGAAGTGTAAGCATAGCTGTACAATTCCTGTCTCAGTATTTCACAATAGGTCTTTTAGTCACTACTATTAGCAGCTTTCTACTGTACTTTGCACTTACACAGCATTTTTCATCTTGTGATATCACATCCCTATGAGGTAAGGAATTATTTTATATATAGGTTGAAAATGAGTCAGAGAAGTTGGATGAATTTCCCAAGGGTAAACATCACTGGCAGAGGTGGGAATAGAGTATGGAAGTCCTAGCTCTTAATCCCCTGCTTTAACCACTAGATCAAATTCCATTTTAAACAGTAAGTTCTGCTTTGCAGACACAGAATACTGAAATAACTGGAGAGCTGCAAATCTAGAACTTGGTCAGTTTGCACAGCTGCACTGAGAAACTTGCTTTGCACTGCCCATTTGATGTTGCAGAATATACTCCAGAAGAAACGGAGTTTCATGGTGGTCATACCATGATCTTGAAGGTGGTTTTCCCAGGGTGAGTCTCATCCATTGCACTGCGGTGTGCTGACCCCTGCAATTTCCCCAAATGCAGGAAACTCAACTGCATAATTTGTGGTAGTGGGGGACTTTATTCATGATTAAAAAAAATGTGAGAAATCTTTCTGATTTAGTGTCAAGTCACTCAAAGTAAATAAATGTTTAGGAGCACGCTCTGGCATTATGCAAGTGGAAAACTACAGTAGTTTCTAAAATGTGAAAGGTTATGTCTCCACTGGAAAAAATAAAAGGTTTCTGTTTTGTTTAATAGCGGGATAACTAATCCACATCAGCCATCCCTCTATAAAATCCTAGGAGAGACAAGGCACTTGTAGATTTTAGTGTCAGGTGGCTAGCTCAGGTTAATATTATACCTCCTGCCCGGAGCTGATCTCACCTAGCTACCTCACAGTAAAAATTACAGGTGCCTTGTCTCCACTAGGATTTTACAGCGGGGTAGCTAATGCACTTTAGTTATCCCATGGTAAAAAAAACAAACACCTTTTTCGTCAGTGAAGTAAAAGCCTAAAAAAAAGATTCAATTATGCAACTATGCCAAGTGGTGCACAATTCTACTTTTCACCTCTAATCCCTTAATCTAATCAATTTTATGCACACTGCTTCCAAGAACATTATTGGATTAACAGCACAACCAAACCTTTATCCATTCACAGGATAAAGCAATATACACTGAGGTGTTAGTACAGCCGCTTAATTAGGACACAGATTTAATCAAAATTATAGTTATTGAATGGGCACAGTAGCGCTCTTTCTGATTTAGTGATGCTTAAGTTTTAGTGTGCTTTTCTCAATTTTACACTGGTTCTGTTTGCACTGCAGGAGATTTCAGATCCTCTTTAGCTAGAATAGGATGAAGGAGCAATAGCTGATGCCCAGGAAGCAAACGGTAACTGTTTCCCTTCCCTCTCCCCCGTAAATTTTTTTCCAATGAGGAGCTGTAGGAATACCTACTGTGAAGCCGGAAAGAGAATGTCTTTGGGGGCAGTCTACTACATCCAGGTTCTGTAGTCTGTGTAAGCCTCCCAGGTCATAGGAACATGTTTTGTTTTAGGCTGGTAGAGACTTGGTCCCAGTGGGGAACCCTTACAGATGTTTTGTTTGTCATATTCATCATCTCAGCAGTTTACAGATGCATTCAGAAAGGTTTTGCACCAGTTCCTGAATCACAATGCTTTGCATCTATTCTGGCTCATGGCACACAAAAGCGTCTGTACCTATCCAAGGACAGATAGTGCCTCCCTCCCACACATATTCTATAACTATGTTCAGTAATGTGCTGACCTTCCTGCAGCTCCCAGGGTAGCAACGTTACTGTTAAAAGGGTAAGGTTCTCTTCTATGAAAGGAAGAGCAACCTCACCCCAAAATAAATGGGAACTGAGAATGCTCAGCATGTCATCGGATCAAAGGAATCCAAAATTCCTCGGAATAGGGATGAGAGGCAATCCAGTAGGGCATCAAATTTAAGTGTTATATTTTGTACTACCTATCACGTCTTTCATCTGAAGAAAGCCATCTGCTTCAAACAGTTAATTCATCTTCAAGGTTGTTAGGAGGAAGGGGAGACCATTTAATTGATATGGCCTCCATTACAAGAGTAGAAGATAGCACAAGTTTAAAAAAGCACAGTAATACACAGCAGTACAGCAAAGGAAGTAGAGGATATTGTCTCCAGCTGATATTGCAGTGGCAACATAGATATCCAGAACATAATTACCTGGACATAACAGCACAGGAGAATCTAGTGGCCTTAAATAGTCAAGATCTCCTTTTTTAGGTCTCACCTAGAAGACCTCTCTAGTCACTTAGACCCCTCTAATACTGTCCTGAATAAACTGGATCAGCCCTGATTCCAAAGAATGCCACATTTAATTTATTCTGCTAACTGAAATAACTTCCTGCAGTTTTTTTTTAAGTGCAAGCTGCGATGTGCCGTTGCACATGGGCTGTGATATAATCATAGCACTCAGTTGAGTGCTAACAGACTATGTGTTTTGGCACTGTAAGAATGGAGCTAATAACATGAAAACAGAAATGAAGAGGCCTCAATGAAGATGGCAAGTAGTCAGAGCCTGATTCTGCTCACATCAAAGTTAATGGGGGACTTGCCATGGACTTCGTTGGAGGAAGGCTCTGGGCCTTTTAAGGCTGGAGGCAACAGGTGTATTGTAGGAACATGTATTACTTTGTTTAATTGCATGCTGAAGTACATACAAGGGCTCTTGCATTTAATATTTCAAATGAATCATGTATTTGTATTAATGTAGCACGTTAATCAAGCACGTGTCTGAACATATTTACTACACTTCTATGTGCCCCTGTTTAAAAATTAACTAGTACTTCTTGAACACCATTTTTTGATATCCAGTTTTATCTGTGAATACAATCTAACACAGTGAGCACAGCAACGAAGCTTGAGACAGTTGAAAAGGTCAGGCAGTTTTAGTTCCTGCCTATTGAGCAGGAAGCAGAATTCCACAAACAGCTAAGCTTTTAAGTGGAGTCTTCAGTACATTTAGTCTCCATTTATGATAAAATATACACAGGCTTTTACCAACAGCAAGCTTTATCATTTGCTCTCCTATGCACATATAGGTCACAATGCATTAGCCTTAGCTGTCAAAACTGTTGTACACTTTAGCAGAGAGCCACACAGAGAGCTTGCTGCTTTTATGATGCAACTTGCTTGGGCAGTCCAAACCCACCAAAGTGCTGTGATATGATCTGTTAGTTAGAGCATCTGGATTTCATTCCTGATTCTACACCAACTTTCTGAAGTTGGGTAAATAACATAGATCAGATTTTCTAAGGAGCTTTAGACACCAAATTAAATTATTAGATTTTCAGAAAGAGCTCAGCACACCGCCAGTCAGTAGCCAAATGAAAATGGAAGCTTCCCTCTGGCTTTGCCTCTTATCAAATAAAAGCTGGACAGGTGTGATGGCCACCATCTTGGCAGACAAAGTGGGGAATGAGCCCAGGACATCCAGAGCTAAAAGCATGAGCTGTTACAGCTTGAGCTAAAACTCTGCAGGTGGGGACTGTAACAACTCATTCTCTGCGGACTGGCACAGAGGAAGGGACCTATAGCACACATTCACCAGTGGGTAACACAGGCAGACACGTATTCCCAGAGAAGGCATAGTCTTAGCTGTGCAGCAGCAACTGGACTTTAATTTCCATCTAAAGGAAGCTCTCATAGGTGGAGAACTTAAATGCGTTTGGTTTCTTCATTTCTTGTTTCCACTGTTGTAGCCATGTTGGCTATTAGACAGTATCTTGACAGTATCTTGACAGTATCAGCAGCCCAGCTGAAGACAGATCACTGCACCAGACCTAATCTACTTAGATATTGAAATAACCAGTCACTGCTTTCCTAGACAAGATATTCCAGCTTTATAAGGCTAAGAAATCCTGAGACAAAGCTAAGCATGACCTCTGTGTAATAGAAAAGCACCTTCTCTTCCACAGTTGTGTGGATATAGGAATCCCTGAAGAGGGGTCCATTGGTGCCTCCAACAAAATGTAGGAGCTAATCCTGACAAGTGTCTCCTGGGAAATGTGATAGTTCATGACACAATCCCACTACTAGTCACTGTCATACCCTGTCTGCCAACCTGGAAGTGGACCTTTATGCAATACAGTGATACAGGCAGCTTGTGTGATTAGTTGTAAAATGGAAAGCTCTGCCTGTCAAACATTAGTGCACACTTGAAACTGTAATAAGCTATGTGTATCTGACTCAGTGTCAGCAAGCCACTGATACACCAATCAAGAGTAGAGAACAGGATGTTACATACTATGAATATCAGAGATAGGCTAGTGGTATGAAAAAGAAAAGCATAGGAGTGCTGGTTGTAAGAACTGCTCCATTTTCTATTCTGTACAGTCACTCCTGGAAAATCATCTACTGAAAATGGAAGTGCAGAAAAGCAGAGGGAACAAGAAAGAGCGGAAAAGCATTTCCAGTACAGTAACTCTCCTGTGTTACAATTATACGCATTTCTACAGTCCTTTCTTCCTAGGATCTCAAAGTGCTTTATAATCATTATTAAACCAAGTCTAAAAAAACCTTCCTGAGAAGTGCATGATCTGCATTTTATAGATGCAGCAACTAGAAAAGTGTTCCTCCTCTGAAACATTTTGCATCAACTGTCTCACAAAAGTTGTAGCTGCTCCTACAAACAGCAGCTCCTAGAATGTAAAATGGCAGTCACTAAAGTAGCACAGTTTTCTGCTTTCAATGCACTGATATCAGACCCAATAGGCATACAACTCTTCAACTAGTCGCATGTGTCACTGCACCCTAAGGGCAGTTTAAGAAGATTTATATGAAGCTCCAATCATAGAATATGTGAAATTTAGGTACAAATGCTACGAGTATTTCTCATTACAAGTCTTCATCCCTGTGTCCTACTTACTAGAAGAACCCTGTAAAGTAGTTGAAGGAAATAATTATGTTGAATGAGAGTCTTAATTGTATAGCAAAGGGATTTTTCTTAAATTCATGCTGCAAGGATTTTTCAATCCAAGGGCCTTTTTCATGAGCAATGCCTAAAGAAGATTTCCTGAAAGCCTTGTAGCTGAAATGTTCTTATGAACATTGGCTGGCATTTTCAAAGAGTCTAATGGAGTTAGCATTCTAATTCAATGGAATCTGAAAGCTAATTGTGTACCTAATTCCCGCTGTTGGAAATCCCAGCTGTTCTTTTTGGCTTACCTGCATGATGACATAAAAGGGATCTGATCACAGAACTGGCATGAATAAAGGTCATATCGTAGCTCTGATCATATCCAAACACATTGTGCATTTTTGAGACCATCACTCATTCTTTCTGTGCTTCAGTAGTTTCCCCATTTCCAAATGGGGATAATGCTACTAACCTACCTCATAGGTTGTAGTGATTAGTGGATATCGATACAATACTCTGAAAACAGTCAGTGCCAAGACTCTTGGTAGAGTCATATGAATTTAACAGATCAGGAAAGTTCACATATATATATTTTTTGTTAGACAAAAGCCCACACACTTAGTCAAAGAAAGAGACTTATAATGAAGCAGTGCTTTTTCAGATGGGAATGGAGGCAATTCATCCTTTCTGCCACCCTCACTGCAAATGTTCAGAATAAAAGCAGGTTGACAATAATCAGTGCTATTCTATAATAAATCAGACTCCCAAGTTTTCTGATATTCATGGTAAGATGCACAATGACTCTTGATATGCTTGCCATATGCCTGTTGATTCATTTTATTTTTTGTTGGTCTAATGTACCAGTCAGTATCTACTTTGGTTGTTCAGTTTTTAAGCAAAAAGCATAGACAAGGGTCATTGTCAGGCTACAACATCAATTTTATCTTTCCAAAAGAAGAGCACAGGACAACACCACCTGCCACTTGAATAGCACTTTTCATCACTAAGTCTCATATCACTTCACAAAAGAAGCAAAGTTTTATTATCCCCATTTTACAGAGGAGGAAATTGAGGCACAGAACAATGAAGTGATTTTAAGGTCTCACAGCAAATCAGTGGCACAGCCAGGAATTCAATCTAGTTCTTCTGAGTCCCAATCCATTGCTCTACCCATGCCGCCTTTCATAAGAATGGGATTTCAAGAAAAGTTAAATGGGAGCAGAATTGACACTAATCTTTAATTAATTATTCTACAAGTTTCACTTCCTTCTGTTCATGATTTGTCCATGAACAGGTTACAAGTGCTTCAGATTCATTCTCTGTAAAACATTTATTCTATTAATAATACCAAATAGTTTGTAGATTTTTATGAGCAGTTTGTTTTAGTATTGTTGCCCCTTTTGATTATAGCAGCTAGTCAAAAATTAGCAGTCTTGATGTTGCTCCAGTTGAAGATGCCATCTGGTATCTATGACACAATCTTGTTTATTTACAAAGAATATAAAGAAGTCCTATTTCTCTGAACACAGTATAAATGAAATAGCAGGAGACAGTTCCTTTGTTTGCTTTTCCAAGCTTGCCTTGCCTTTCTGTACCTCAAAAGCTTTTTCTCTTAGCTTGCTCTGAGGGCCACATTTCTGCTCTGATACCCCATCCTGGTGTGCTTTCTGTGCTTCTGTCTGCACTTCAGCTTATCTCTCTCTCACACTCACACATTCCCCTCCACCCCCATCAAACAATAGCCAGTGGAACCCTCCACCCACATGGTGCTAATTTCTGGGTGAGCTCACAAATCCATTGTCTTATGTGAGAGTTTGTGATTAACTTGTTTTAAATGAAGGGTGGCAGTTGAGCTTGTAACAGTATTCAATATGCAAAATTTGAGCTATATTGGTACATTTTGATTGTATGCAGGTGTCATGGTATTGTCTCTTTCCCCATTTGTAAAGTACACTCTTACTATCAGGTTTGAAGTGTCATTTACCAGTTTAAGAGTATCCATGAGTATGCCCCAACAGTAGCTTAAAAGTTGTTTTTCCCACCAATATTCCTGTCTGTTTACTGCTGTGTTTATAAAACAAAAACAGCACTAACAGCTGTTGCTGTATCCAACTTATTTAACTTGGATTTTAGTTATTTGGGAATTTTATTCTCCACTTGATTATAAGCATAGAGCCCTGTATATCATTCCATGTTGCTCCTGCATGCAGTTAACAGAATTCATATTTAACTGGGTATCTTAAGGTCTTGTTGTGTGTAGGGATGTTTGTTACTAGCAGAGAAGTAAAAAAAAAAAGACTGAAGAGAATACTGGTTCACAGAAGATACCATGAACAAATTTAGTGAAGTATAGTTTGGTTTTCACCATCCATTAAGTGTTTGTATTGTTTAAATAAGAAGCAGAACATATATATAGGCCTAGGACAAAATACTATTTTTTACCCACTTTTGTATGGTAGAGTTTTCTATTGTCAAGTTTATAATTACCGATTATATAACTGTTCAGTAGCAATTCTGCCACTGTAGATTTCAGATTTAGAGATCTGTAACTTCCCCAAACTGCTCTAATTCTTTTGGCACATGACAGTATATAGAATGTCTGTGGAACGTTAAGAAAGCAAACCGGTAAGTGGCACTTTAAAAGCAAATAACTTTATTCATAAGGAAAGGCAATTACACAAGCCTGTAATTAGTAGTCACAATTGATGACAGTCTTAAATGAGCAGACAGTTTCTTTCTTAGAAAAAAGAAAAGTGAGATGTAAAGAATTTCAAGCTACTTTAAAGTTGCCCACAGTAAATCAGATTTACTGACAGGTTTCATCCTGATCGTGTACAACAACAAGAGAATCTTGTTTGCTCCTCCCTATCCCTATCTTTTCTTCTGATAACTAAACACAAGATAACTAGATACAATACAGTCCCACAGTCAGTCATGTAACAAGGAGTGCAGTAAAGCCACATGAAGATGAACTCCGTAGAAGCTGGGGCTACTGCTAGGAGGCCATCAGTACATGACAGTAATTTATGCTCTCTGTCTCACTTTAATGCCATATCTGTATGCCGATGAAAGCAGATTACCATAGGTTAAATTATGTAAGGAGTATCCCCTTCCTGTGGCCTGACCAAGAACTATCCAGAACCCCAGTATATGAAGGCAGATACCTCTGCATTAAGCCAATGCACTGAGGAGCAGAATTCGGAGCCAAGTCCAAACCTTTAGAGAACAAAAAGAGTGTTCTACCTCACCTGTTGAAACTGTTGACTTCTCAGAGTGTGAGCCTCAGTTGTTGTAGGTTATTTGCTCTATATCTATGTAATGAAGCCAATTTGGTTGTTTTGGATAGTGGCTGGGAGAGAGTTCTTGTCTCTTCATAAATAATTTTGCCAGCATCTCATAGCTAGTATTGAAAAAGAATATTGGGCAGTAAATGACAAAATTATCTGGGCTATTGCCAGACTAGCAGTATCAAGACAAGGATGAATTGCTGTGTGAGAGATACAACATATCTTTCTTAAGTGCCTGCAAGCATGCACAGTAATGGGGGCAAGTTACCAACAACTTTATGGATTAAAGCACACTGAGAAAACAGGAACTGTGCTGGACTTCATGCTCTGGAATTAAGAGCTTCTTCCAGGGTGATGGGCAGCCACCAGCAGCTTGAGGCCACCATAGTTAGTGAGGGAGGGTGAGGCAATTAAAAATTGAATAAAGGTCCTTGGTGGAGGGAGTGGTATCAGTGCAACACAGTGAGGCAGAAGCAGAAGAAATGGATCTGAGTGAAATTGTGAGGTGTGATACTTCTCCTGTGGAACCCTGATGGCAAAGATTTGAGGAGTTAGTTTGCCGCACCAGACAGTGAGCAATTTGCCTGCTTTTATGTTAGGTTCCAAAATGCCTGTAGCAAGCAGAAAGTTGTTATGAGCTAGGGTGAAACATTGTTATTGGTGAAATTAAAACCTCATTCAAACTGATGTGAGAACAAGTCCTCCATTTAAGATAATTGTAAGAGACAGTTAAGAGGCCCTCCTAAAACAAAGGCTAATAGAGTCCCCCAATAACTAGCACTGTGTGGGCTGAGGGTTCAGTTGGATATTGTGACCACGCATGTGTGACCCAGCAAAAAGGCTAGAGAGAGGGAATGAGCTTTTGAGTCCCTTGGCTAAAGAGTCTTGGGGCTGTAAGCTAGGGGTTTCTCTTTACATACAGAACTGCAGCTGTGCCACTCAAGCACTTTAGTGAAGACACTACTACGCCAACACCAACGGGAGAGCTTCTCATGAGAAGTTCTGCTGATGACATAGTGCTGCCTTTACATTGGAGGGGGGGGGGGGGATATGTCAGTATAACTACATTGCTTGGGAGGGGGAAATTTTTTACACCGCTGAGCGACGTAGTTCTACCGATATAGGTTTGTAGTGTAGACCTGGCTTAAAAAATTGCTCCTTTTTATTTCTTGTTCCTTCAGCATTCAGAGATGCAGGACTTTGTACACTCTGTAAATAAACAAAACTGCATCAGAGAAATACCTGACCAATTTCTGCTCCCAACTGGAATGATGCCAGGGCCCCGAAATTGGATTAGCTACTCAAGTCTAAAAGGGGCAACAATATTGTGAAATCCACATGCACTCTGAAGTCCATTTACTTCATAGCAGGTGTTCAGTTTTGGAGCATGCTGTGGATAGGAGAGGATACACACCACTGAACTAGTCTTAGGCATGTGGTCAAATCCTATTGTTTCAGTTGTTCCAGATTCGGTTAGATGTGAATGAGATTATTCTGCTGTACAAGGGTGTAAGTTACTCCCACAAGATGTTCTGGAAGGGCTGTGGCTGCAGTGGTCTCCAGGAGGAGAATCCAGGAAGAGAAGACATCTCTAAAAAGAGAGGTCCAGTTTTAGGTAGGAAGGGAGTGGAGGGCGTAGGATGAGTGATATATTGAAATGTACAGTAAGCCGACAAGGACAGCCGCATGGTCAGATAGCTGTGATCTCAACTAACAGACTGATGCTGAGTATGAGTTGTGGGAAGAGAAAGGGTACACTCACAGTGGGGAGTTGAGTTTCCAGGTTTCTAGCAATGCCACGTCAAAGAGAAGTGCTAATAGTGCATACATGACCGGGAGGTTTTGGTCCATGGCAACCCAAGGAGAGAACCAATGGGATCAAATTTTGAGTGTGAAGTTTCTTCCAATTAATCAAGCCTTCCTTTTACACAAACAGTGGCCATAAAAGCAGTGGGAAAATTTGGGAATGGCCCTAAACATGCCTGTTATTTTTCTCTTTAGTATAAGACCTCAGCAGGAGCATATGCCTCTCACAGTCTCTAAATAGTGTTTGGACACCAATTTTAATGGACAAAGTGCAATTCCCCTAACTTGGGAAGACCAAAAGTTAATGACAATAGTGCCCATGCAGACCTCCTCTAGTTTTTTGACCTTTCTTTGGTAAGGTCCCACTCCTCTAATAAGGCCACGTTGGTTAAGATTTTTTCCACATTTGGTGGGGCTGTTATTTTTCTGAATGTTTCATGAAAAGTTTAAATAAGTTCTCTCTCATGCTAACCCATCAATATTCATCCCTAGTGTGACCCGTCCTGTGCCCAGGGTAGCCCCCTGAAAATGCCAAGGTCAGGGCAGGCTGCAAACGGAGAGCAGATTCTCCCAGCACTGGTGGGTGGCATTGAAGCCAGCCTTCCCAACCAGCCACAAACTGCACTTCTGAATCCCCACAGAAGCCAGTACACAAATACACACAACCCCCTTTACTGCATTTCAGCTTCTGGCTCCCAAATCAGCACTGGGTCCAGTAAAGAGACCAGTTATTTAAACTCTATGCTCTTTACTAAAAAGGTTCCCTCTGACCCCACGGGTCAGCCACAGTACCAGTTCAATATAAGTTTGGATCTTACCTAAAATACCACGCTGCCAGCCAATCCTTTAGTAACTAAAACTAAAGGTTTATTATAAGAAGAAAGAAACAAACTATAAGAGAAATGTTCAAGGATTAGAGCAATCAGATACATACAAATGATTGAAAGTCCATATACATCAGGTTTCTAGAAGAATTGTGGAGTTGCAGGCTTGTACAGTTCCTCTGGTATATATCCAACACCTGGATGGGTCTAAGTCCTTCGGTTCAGTTGCAAAATGAATAGATCCAGAGGTAGGTGTTGTCCGCAGCTGGACAGGAACAAAGACAAAATGGTTTCTGTGACTTGGCCTTATATACCCTCTGGCCCTGGCCATGTGGTCTTGTGGAATATTACAAGAACTAAAATGGAGTCCAGAGTCACATGGGCCAATCCTGGTAACTCTTCAGGTATGCCTTTAGTTTCTTCCTGGGCCCTTGGATCCGTGAGTGTCTTAATGGGCCATTAAGCAGGCTATTGTCCTGCCACCTCTCTGTCTGGGGTGTTGCCCAGGCAGCACAATTTGAAATACAGCTATCTCAAATATATCTATAACTTCCATTTCACACATTACACATGAACATAAGTATTATCATCTTACTTAGCTTATTATAAGCTTTCTAACAGTACCTGACATGGCATATCTCACATGAATTATTATGATTTTGACACACTGGTGTGAACCAATATGACAAATGCTCTCCCCCCCATCTACCCAGCATGACACCTAGTAGTCAGTGTGCTAAAAATAGGCTGTGCTGAGATCATGTAGGTAAGTCAGCTCTCAGAAGGTATGTGTGCCTAACCCGGGTAGAACAAGCCATGGTCCAAAAAATGAATACAATGAAAGGATACCTCTAGTGTCTGGTAGAGTTAACTGCCCTTTCTTAGGGGCTCCC
Organism: Emydura macquarii macquarii; assembly: GCF_026122565.2. Lineage (NCBI taxonomy): Eukaryota > Metazoa > Chordata > Testudines > Chelidae > Emydura > Emydura macquarii. The sequence continues at coordinate 3,098,431 of NW_027132983.1, read as the reverse complement.
TCTCGTTTACTGGGCCATGGGTTTGGTAGTACTGTCCCCAGGGACTACGGAGGGCAGTGGGTAGCCACAATGGGATCTCATCTTGGAGAGGCAGATTTTCTGAATAGTACAAAAGGGATGTCCAATCACAAGGAAGCAGTTATGTTTTCAAACAGCATAAGCTCCCATACAGGAGGATATGGAAGTGTACAGAATGAAGACTTATTGGCTGCACTGAGGTGCCAGTGTGGACCTGGGATTAACTGGAGGGAGAGAAGAGAGGTCCCAAGAAAAGGGCTAGAGCCCTTACTCCTATGCTGGTACAATAAAGCCACAAACCAACATCTATTATCCTGAAGTAGGGCTGCTCAACAATGTGGGACAATGTCCCCCTACAATAATACAGCTAGTTCTCTGTCTACAAAGGAAAGCAGGAATGTCAAGGAGTGTAATCAGCTATAAAAATCTATTGCTACAGGAGAACTTTGCCCTGAAACTAACTCTGTAAACTCGCAGGGGAAGGAGAAGTGAAAAGAGAACAGCCAGCTGCTAGTATCGACTAAGACGAAGTCATCCCTGCTGTACTTCTCTAACCTTCAAAGGGTTTACTCCAGGGATAATTTTAACCCAATATACCTATTGCTCTGAATGGGATCTGTGTTAGTGGGGTAAATAAGGATGGAGTGAACATCCTTGCTTTGTCAGTTATAGCTAGACCCATTTTGACACTGTGGTTCATTTATAGTGTATTCATATTTGGTTGCAGAAAGGGAAGTGTGTCTTTCTACTTGATTGCTTTAACTGTCTTGATGTAGCACAAGCTCTTTCAAGTGAGTGGTAAACTGAAGAAAGGAAGTGTGTGTTTGAAAGGAGACATACTGTAACAGTTTATTTTATGGGGAAGCAAGAGGGGGAAATTTACTTGAAGTCTTTAAGTAAATAAGGGACAGGACTGGGGAAATCCCATAATCATATTTGTGTGAAAGAAGATCTCATGTTTGTCTTAAGACTTTCAGAAAGGTGTCTCACATGAGCACTGTTCTTGTTTGTTATTTTCGTTTTTCCACCAGCATTATGTAAGTCTTGGTGATGCAGGCAGATGGCATTACACTTGCGGACAGGCCTCACCCCATACCAGGTGGTGCTGTTCCCTTTCATTCCACACCAGAAATAAGTGGGATGGGTAGTCAGTATTTGGGTAAGTGTCTTCCAAATAACACTGAGCACTACAGGAGTATTGCTGGTAATACAAGAGGTGACAATGTCTGAAATATTAATACATCTGCATTGCACTGGGGAGGTGCAGTTTTTTGTAGCCAGTGCTGACTGAACGTCATCACAAAAAACTCACATGGCATTTTTTGTTCATTGTCCTACTCAAATTCTAACTTGGGTAGTTGTGCCTACCTATCCCATCCCCCCATAACTCATGTTTTCAGTTTGATTCTGTCCTCTTCAATTCTGGTTCTAAACTACTATGTAATATTACTGTGTGCTGTTAAATAGTCAACATGTCTCATTCTTTGGATGGCTTCATTTCAGCAGTGACAAAGAAACTTCTCTATACAGTTTGTATCACTTTAAATAGATTAAGTACTGTGAGATCTTCCTAGTTGAAAGCTGCTATTGCAATACAGCAGAACCTCCAAGGTTACCATTTTTCTGGTGTGGCTGTACAGCACAGCTGTCAAGCACAGTATGAAGTGAACACATCTTCAGCGGAATTTGGAAACTAATGATGCCTCAGTGACAAGAAAGAAAAAATTTCCCATTTAACACAACTTCAGTAAATTGTCAGGAAAGATCACAATATGAGCAATCTATTACAAACCAAACAGTACACTCCCTTCTAACTGATCTGCCAGATCACCTACCCTGCCAGCGCAGCTAATATTACTGACAATATTATGGACAACATAGCTAATATTACTGGAGTAATAGGCTGTAATAAGATGTCAATGATGGTACATTGGCAGCTGAAAAGAACATGTACAAGACTCCATTGTAATCAGTTGGAAAAATTTTTCTCTCATTTCTTTCTCTAAGTAATTTAGCACTGGTTACTTAATTCTCATGTGTGGAAGAAGCAGTTGCTAGCAGTATACTTGTGATATTGCAGAACAAGTCACCAGTTTCTTTAAGCTCAGACTGTGGCTGTCCCCTCTGTGGGGGAGCCCTTCCCTTTGTCATGCACTTAGATAATTGTACTTGTACAAACAAGTGCTTTATTGCCGGGGGCAGATTGAGCAACATAACCAAACTCAGTTGCAGCTTCAGAGATGAAGTACATATATAAAAATAAGAAGGATGATAAATTTACAACCATGGGCAGTTCTAGGAGGGAGCAGGCAGAGCTCCAAGAATCCTTCTGAGTTTGTAAACTACTTTTTAACTACTATTGGGAAAATATTAGCTTTTTGAAAACAATGTATTACATAGGGCGATTTATTAGTCTACAGCATAAGCAATTTTAGGTGACTTGATCGGTTCTCACAAGCAGCATTCTACATGTTACAAGTACAGACATGTGAACCCAGTTCTCTGTTCCAGCAAAGCTGTGCTCAATGCAAAAAAAATCTACAAACAAGGCAAGGTGTTAAGCCACCCTCACATATTTGCAATCTTCGATTCTGCCAAGTTTATGCACAGCTCGCTGTGGCCCTGAGGAATCATTCCAACAACCAGATCAGTTCAGCCAGATGCAGGGGTATCTTGGACCCAGTTCCTTTTGCAAAGGCATGCCCCTATGGGGGAGTCAATTTGAACCCATTTCTGTTCAAGGGCTCCACTTTGTATTATAATCTTTATGTTGATGAGTGACTCTTGCATTGTATTGCAGCCTTTTTTGCAGAGTAGAGCATCCATGTTGAAGCCAGAGCGTTACACCTAGCAGAAAGTCTGTGTCTGAGAAGCTGTGACAAAGCCATAATGAGCCATCAATATTGAATGGTTTTCTTACTGGAACTGTGTTTTTCTACTGGTAGGGCCACTGAGTTTGAATGACTCTACACAAGCTGATGCAGGGGGAGGGGAGGAGGTCAGAACTCCCACAGTCAGCACATTGGGGGAGGAAAAGAGAGACAACCCTGTGACAGTCTGTACCATTATGTTCACCCCTTTTACAAGACTTTGCTAAATTTTCTATAAAGTATGCCTTGTGAGGTATCATTTGAAAATTCATAATTTGCTGATCATTATTGTCCTGGTAAAATATGTATGGCAACATTGTAAGGTAAAGTTATAAAATTCTGTTGTATGACATTGCTGAGACATGTTACAGGTTCAGAAAAGCAGGCACAAACCAGTTCCTCAGAGACAAGAGGCAAACTGTCGCCTCAAGCAGGTGACAACAAAATCAAATAGACCATCACCTGGTTAAGCAGCCATTCTTTGGCAGGAAAAAGGGTCTGAGTGAGAATTCTACATTTTGGCAAAGAAACAGCTGGAGGTTCCTATCCCCACAAACTTGCTGTCTCCTGAGCTGCACCTGGAGATGATTTTCAAAGAAAAAAAGAGAATTATAAGAAAGGGGAACAGATGCCCCAAATCATCTCTCTCCCTTCGTGGCATTGACAACACTTGAAGGACAAAGGAAGCATCACTGTACTGGGGAGGAATCCTGGAAGACAGGAATTCAGCCAGTCAGATGGCTAGAATATGTGGTGAGAGACTTCTGCTTTGAATTCACTTCGCTTGTTAAGGTAGGTGTTTCTTGCGTTTTACATTTTATTTCTTTATAAGCAATTCTGATTTTTATGCCTCAATACTTGTAATAATTTAAAATCTATCTTTCTGTAGTTAATAAAATTGTTTTCTCTAAACCAGTGTGCTTGGATTGAAGTGTTTGGAAAATTCCATTTCAGAGACTAGAAAATGATGTGCACAAATCCTGTTAATAAAATGATGGAGTTTATACAAGCTCATTTTGTCCAGTAGAGGGCTGGGCAGTACAAGACGCACATTTCTGGGGGGAAGTCAGGGACTGGGAATTTGCTGGTGTTGCTCTGCAGTGTAATTCAAGAGTGGATGCCATAGCACTCATACAATATAGCCTCCAGCATGTAAATTGCTCCCAGCTGTGTGACAGCAGACCAGCAGGGATCGCTCTCACAATGAAGCAGTGTAAAAGGCAAACCCAGTTGGAGTACAGAGGGAACAAAGCTGTTCAACAGTCCAGATTGCACCCTGGGTAATGTCACAAACCCTCTTTTAAAAACAGGCTGCTTTTCTAAGCACGAGGCCAGACCATCATGATATGCAAGACCAGGCTAAGGAGGCAGGGCAGGCTGCCTAGTCTAAGGATGTTGACCAAAGCAGGATTCATAGGAGAAGTGATATCGAATGTGGTGGGCTGCATTCAGGATTGTTGTTTTCTGAAGATCTGTAACCCTTTAGAGCTGTTTAAGAATAAGAGTGGCTATGATTAAGAAATTCCATTGCTAAGCTTGTATTCTTTGCTTGACTGCCATGTTGTTCCTGGAAGGGTTAATCAAGAAACTCAGAGTTCTCACAGCGAAGTGGAATTCTGAGGGAGCAAAAGGAGGCTCAGGAGGGCTGGGGCATTGCTTTTTGGAGTCTAACAGTGCCAGACTGTGGGGGTCCCACTGCCCAAGAAAAATGTCAGATACAGGTTCTGGACCTGGAAGTGTGCCTGAAAGGTGCAGAGTGAGGAACAGTGACTAGTCAGTACCCAAACCCAAAGGGCTTAAAACAGTGGTCCCCAAACTTTTTTGATCTGTGCCCCCCCTTGCCTAGTCTGTGCCTCTTTCCTCCACAAGCTGGGTTATGGCCCTGGGCCAAGATTGTAAGTGGGGTCATGGCCCAAGGCTGGGAGCGGGGAGCCAGGGGCCAAGGCCTGGTGGCACTCCCTCCCTGCCTGTCCCCCCGTGGGGGCTGGCTCGGGCACCGCTATGCCCTCCCGAACATTCATCCATGCCCCTCTAGGGGGGCACACCCTAAAGTTTGGGGACCACTGGCTTAGAAGCACATGGCAACCCCCTTTTGGATCCACTCACAATAGACTGGTGCCCATTCAGAGAAGGAGCCTTGGTCACACTGTGACACTGTGGCCCTGTCCCAGTAGATAAATCCCCATCACGGGGAAACTCCTAGGACAATGAAACTGGGTTTATGTCTGTATGCTTTCATGACAAGAGCACACGTGTAACATTACACACAGAAGTAATGAGTAGATCAATTAAATGAGTCTGTTGTACAGGATGCTATTGGAGAGACTAAAATATGACTTAACTGGGCATGTTAGCTGCAACAAAATGTTGACCCCAAATAGTAATTTGGGAAACAAACTGGTCAAAAAGAGTTCATGACACAGCAGGTTTGAAGAAAGGCAAGTTACTGCAACAATTTCCTGCTTGTCTCTTGGAATGATTTGTCTATCAGCTCATGAAGTAACAATGCTGCCCTCTGTCTGTCCAGTGTCTGCAACATAATGGAGTGCAGGTAGGGGAATGATTTAAAAGTGCAATACTGCTAAGCATTAAAAAAATCTTTTGAGTCAGAGCTCAAAACAATTTACTAAAAATCAAGACATTAGAAAGAATTCATTCTGTATTCTTTTTATTTGCCTTCTAGTTTGAGACATTAGGATGCTCTTGGTTCATATTATTTGAATGTTTCTCCACAACCATTGGGGCTAGCAACTCTTAGAATAAAAGCTGAAATTTTCACAAAACATGATTACAGGAGCTGGTGATTTAAGGAAAACACAAAATATCACAAGATTTGCAATAAAATGGCAAGAGTTGGTTACACTGAGTATGATAAAGTGTTTTTACAGCAGTGAGTAGCAGAAGGTTCTTTTTTACTAGTTAAGCACTGCTGGATAGGAAACGCAACTGAGCAGGATAGTAAGTTTCTATAAGGGTATGTCTACACTGCAGAGCATCCCTGTGCACTTAAATAGTCTGTTCAGGGGGGTAACCCTCTGCTGACGTTTACCAACCCCCAGGAAGCCCATCCCCACAAAAACACAAACTCCTTTTTCCCCAAAAATAAGAACTGGGGACATGATCACAGAAAAATAAGGACTGGGGACATGACCACAGAAATGCGATTTGCTATACACTTTTACCAGATGTGCCTTCCCCGACATCTTGGTCTGTAATGCTGTCCTGTTCCCAGCTCTGGGATAACAAACAGGTCCTGGCTCTCTGGAAGAATGGATAACCCTCTCTCCTGCCCCCTGTTCTCTTCCTCCTCCTCCTCCTCGTCCACAGAGTTCTCCTCATTCATCCTGGACTGGGATTCTTCTGAGGTATCAATGCTGCGCAGTGGCACAGTGGTGGAGTCACAGCCAAGAATTGCATGCAGCTCCTCATAAAAGCGGCGTGTCTTCAGTGACAAGCCAGAACGACTGTTCACCTCCCTAGTTTTCTGATATACCTGCCTCAGCTTTTTGATTTTAAAGTGGCACTGCTGCACGTCCCTGTTGTAGCCCTTCTCCACCATACCACGTGATATCTTCTCATAGATATCTAAATTTCTTTTGCTGGCTCGGAGCTGAGCCAGAACAGATTCTTCGCCTCACAAGCTGATGAGATCTAAGATCTCAGGTTGACTCCAGGCTGGAGCGCATTTGGGGTGTGCAGTCGCCATGAACAGTTCAGCTACAGAGCTCCCTCTACGCTGACCAAACAGGAAATGGGAATTCAAAATTTCCCCGGGGCTTGAGGGGAGGAGCTATTTCCTGTTTACGTGGCCACGGTGCAGCAGAGTGCGAATGTCCAGAGCGGTCACAACAGAGCATTATGGGATACCTCCCGGGGGCCAGTGACATCGATTTACTCTGTGCTCTGCCTACAATGACACTTGTTCTACCCATAGAATTCGACTTCAGTGCTACGCCACTTGCGAATTTAGTCGCATTTTACAGTGATTTAGGTCGGTGGAATGGACATGCCAGTGGAGATGCATGCTTTATGTGGTTGACATAAGCCATGCTACGTTGACCACCATTGTCAGTGTAGACCAGGCCTAAGTATTAACAGCAGTCCTGAGAAGTGTTTTAATATGGGAAATGGACAACAAGATTAAGTACTTTGTCCACGTTACTGATTCAGTAATGGCGTTGATTACATCTCAAGACATTTTGGCTCCAAACTTTTTGCTCGTTTCTCTCAACTATACTGCCCCTCAAGGAGTAAACATTTTTAGAGATGCTCCTACTAGAATGTAGACAGTGCATTTGAGAAATCTCCTTGTACTTTGTTTTCAGCTGATGGGAAACTCTGCCGTGTGCAGCTAGCTATTTGTGCACCTCTTCCTGCTAGTGACTTTTCTGATTGGATTTGCTGAACTGGGAGAGAAGTTTGCTCACATACCATGTAATGGTAATGTTGGCCTTTACTGAACAGAGATTAGACAGTATAAATTGTGACTAATTTGGGAAATAGATTCTTTTCTTGTGACTAGGGAATAAGGGGAAACCAAAAAGCATAATTCACTTACAGCCATAACTGTCAAACAGATTAGATAGAAACAGAAGGTCCCAGGAGAGAGATGTCAATGTTAATGAATTTGTCAGATTGGTAACTGCTTTCCACAAGGGGAGCTATCCCAATAGAGAATGAAAGTAAAGTCAATGTAAATACTATGACATTAAGGGATTCTTGACTCCTATTTCACTTTGTTTTGCAGGCAAGCACATACAATATTTTATAATAGAAAAATATGAAAACTATGTTTTGTACATAAAGGTCGTTGGTCATATGTTTTATATACCATTCTAGTTAACTGAGTCCAGAGTTTCCAGATAAAAGTTGGGTTTGTTTTCTTTTAAACATTCCGATTGTCCCATAGCAGATGTCCCTTAGGGCTCTTAACTATGACTTTGACAAATCTCCAGCCACTTAAAGATACATCTCCTTTATTATATTAGAAGCCACAAAGGCAGAGGAGAAATCAGGATGAGACCTAGATTTTACATAAAAACCATATTCAGGGGCCCAAATTTCAGTATGTAATTCAGAAGCACACTCTTGATTAAACCTTTCATTATTCATTTCCCCACCATGCTTGTTGTGCTATTGACCATTAATGTTCTATTGAAATTAATCATGCTTAACCCATTTGGGCAGCTTTGGCTGATGTCAAAAGTGTATTTAAAAACACTCTTGGTACAACTCAAATTTAGAGGTGCAATATGAACAATTTAAATTATAAGGCCTCCAGTTCTATTTTGGGATTATTACTGGACATAGCTTAACTGAAGATATATAACAAATACTAGTTTGAAATAAACATTTTTCAGCCCTTCTGATTCTCCACATCTGTGAAGTATATTTCTGGGGTATCTGGAACCCAGAAGCCCTGCTATTCAATATCAGAAAATACTGTTTTATGTTTTTGTAGTATAAAGATGCCAAACAACTCAGCATAGGCTATTGGAGTGCAATTGCTGTCAACTTCAGAACCTACTTCTGTGGTTTTTCCTGCTGCTGCTGTACCACCATTAAGCCGTTGTGTATGTCCATCACTGGAGTAGTAGGAAATACCAAAACCAGGACAGCACTTAGAATTGTAAAGTTAATCTTCAAAAGCACAGCAGAGCATCAGAAGCAGTTTAAACAGTGTGTCCAGTAAGAAACTATAGTTCAACATTGTAACTTCTACTTTGTAGGAACATTTCCCCTCCCACTGGGAAGAGTACAAAGATGCTTTCAATTGCATACTCTTACTTCCAGTAAATGAACACAGTATCTTGTGAGATAGATAGCCATACTTAAGAGAACCGCTCCATTGTGGTGATCACTGGTAAAGTTCCCTATAATTAAGGGTTGAAAGCCATTTCTATTATAGCTCCTTGTTTTCACATGTTCATAGATTATTGAAACACACATCTTTGAGCCCAAGTGTTCTGCAGCATGGTAAATTTTGTTGCCGAACATTTGAGCCATATCTCCTCAGCTAATTTTGAATTATGGAAGATGAACAGTAGTCATTAACACAGTAGAAGCACTAACAGGATTATGGTGAAAATGGCTGATGTCTGAAGCTTTAAATTTAGGCATAGATAGTCAAAATTGTTGATTTGACTAGACAAAGCATGACCTCCAATATTGCACTGTGAACATGTACAACAGAAAGTGTACATAGAACACACTGAAAAAATCTGGACTTCACATACATGTGCTACTAGTCAATTGTGTACACATTTCAAGGCATGTACAAGCTGAATAGTTTTAAGCAAGGGCTTGCAAACTCCATTGACAGAGCTAACATAATAATAAATTCTACAGACTGAGGAGCACTAGAGTTTATTTTCTTTCCCAACGTTAAGAAAAAAACTAAATGCAAAAATAATGACTTATTAACCATTAATGTTGTACAGTAAAGTAAAGTCAGAAAAAGCAAAAGCTAAAGTTCCAACAAACCTGAACTAGGCAATATTTCACTTATGCAGTTTTATATTCCTGCTCTTCTAGTTGAATTATTATTTCTTAAATTATTTCTTATTATTTCTTAAAATGTATCCAGTCAAACACCGAATGTACAATATTACTAATTTAACACTGCTGCTGGAATATTAACTTTCGCATTGCCTAACATTTTGCTTTTTAAATTGTGCATCATTAACATTAGATTTGTCCATTTAAACTACACATTCAGCTGACATCACATGATACACATTGTGACAGGGCCAGACCTGATGGCTACAGGAGAGTAGTAGAGGGGGTCTATATTAGCCCCAGAATAAACAAATCCCTGTTCCCTGGGTGATCCAGCTGGGGCTACTCTGGGGCAACTAGGTCAGCTGAGGCCAATCAAGGCACTTGCCCCAGCAGTTAAAAGCCTCCCTGTCAGGCAGCTAGAAGGGAGTTAGGAGAAGAAGTGAAGTGGTTACAGGACTTGGAGCAACCACTGCCACATACTTGGAGCAACCACTGCCACATATGTACCAGAGACAAGAGGGGGTACCTGTCTGGCTATGGCCAGGGACCCAAGGCATAGACCTGAGGGAGAACCCCTCCCCACCCAATTCCAGGAAGCAGACTGTGAGCAGTGGGGCCAAAGACAGGTGACCCAGGGAAGGGAGTAAGTCATGGACTGGGCAGTTTGAAGACTATTCCACACAGGGTCCCTGGGGTGGGGCCCTCCCCCCCGCGGCTCCCATCCAGGCACATCATAGTTGTAGCCGAAGAGGGCACAGTACCCACGAGAGGGCTGAACAAGCTGCCCTTGCCACAACATAGATAACAAATGTCACCATCCCAGAATACATCCACTCAATACTTAACATCTTCCAAAAGCAACAATAAACTAATGTGATTAAACTAAAAGGTAGTTCAAAAAGCTGACCACACCAAAAATATATCACATTGCCTAAACCTTAAGGGACAGAATTAATTCCAAGGTTAGCTAGTCCAAGTCTACTCAGAAAAGCTGAGGCAGTTAACTCAGCTGATTTACTATTGCAAATAGCACAAAAGTCCCTGTCTCCTCACCAAAAAAAATCCTCTTTTTCCCTTCACCCCAAATGAGAGATTAATGAGACCCCAGTTGGACAGGTTACGTAGCCAGAAAAAACATGTACAAATTTAAGTCTGATTGTCTGAAATGCAACAAGGGCCAAATCTTGAATACAGCACCTAGTCGCAGTTGCTGGGGTGGGCTTTGGTCTGTTGTGGAAGATCATAACTTTCCATGCTCTCTGGCTGCAGAGCCACTACAGGCTGAAGTAGCCTGTATAAATTCTCCTGAGGGCTCCTAGAGTGAGGGCATATTTCTTCAGGGACACATCAATTGCTCCTAAATCTTCCCTGACCCATGGTCTGTCCCCCTTTACCTTCTGCAGCTGTTCATGAGGACAGCAGTTTTCTTCTGTATAGGGGACCTGCACAACCTTGCACCTTCAGCTTCCCTACCACTTACTTATGCAGTGGAACCAATATGATGTTCTCAACAGCCATGGATAATGAGGCTGGATTTCCTTCATGTGCATGATTTTAAAAAAACCAAACACATTCTAATGTAACCCAGACTACAAAAAACTTGTATATTGCAAAGCCCATTCAACTGCTTTAGGAAATCCACAATCTTGGGTTTATGGTCTATTCGGTTATATCATATGAATCTACTAGATTTAATAAAACTGCTTCAGCTACAACTTCTGTTTCTTGAGGATCCCTCAAGTATAGGAAAGATAACTTTCCATATTCTTTATGCTTGTGGACTTTATATTACTAATGGTGAAGCACAATATTAATTTGGGTTAATAAAATACTAAGGTTTCTCTTCTGGTATTGCTCATTAAACTGGCCCTGACTTTGATTCTCGGAAGAGACCTTTATATGAGACTAGATGAAAAATGCGTGGAGTCTGAACAGTTGACAATGTCTTGCTGTTGGTTTAATAGATTTCTATTTCCAACTCTTGCTATGTCATTATCATTTAAATTGCAAATGCTTGCACCCTAGGAAATTAGCTGTAATATTTTAGTTGAAGCTGATTTCCCCTCTGAGAAAGTGATATGATTGAACAGACCTTTAACTGCACTTAGCACATTTTAAAACTTTCTATAATACTTTCAAGTGCTTTGTTATTTGAACCATTTAAATAGCCAAATGCTCTTTTCCTTAATAGACTGAAACCAGAAATAAGTATAAAAGAAAAAAGCTTTAATAAGCGAGTAGTTCTGCTGGTAAGTATTATAATAATTTACATTTATAATGCCCCTTTCATTCTGAAATACTTTTCTAACTCTAACTTTGAACTACAGTTATCTCTACAAAGCACTATAGGGAAAGAGAAATTTTGGCTTGGGACAATCCCGTTCATATGAAATATGGCTCCCCTGGGAGCCACAGAGCAGAGAACCTGTTTCAGATCTAGTGCAAAGAAGCCAAACAGATGATGGATTGATGGTACCTTCGAAGGATTAAGATAGGAGCTGACCCTACCAAGTTTTATATGACTACAAGGAGTCTAGGTAGGATTTACCTAGAGCTTATTAGCTCAGACTGCTCTTCCAGAGTTTAGGCTGCTTAGGCTGATGAAGCCTTCTTTGAGATCATAGTTCCAAATCAACATTTTGTCCTAGATTAAATGCTTGATAGCCTCAAATAACATTAACAGACACCAAGTCGTTGATATCAATTGGACTGGCAAGTAAAGAAGCTCACTCACCCAAGTTTTTATGAATAGAAGGGTGTTACAAACTGGTGGTTTAAAAGTCACAAGAATATTGTCACAAGACTCTTGTGCTGCATTTAACCAGCTCTTGTGTGTTCCACTGTTTTAGCAAGCAGGCCTGTTTTAACTGTTGCTGAGACATTTGCATGCAATAGAAGCAGTAAGGATGTTAAGGAACTAAAGTTGTTCATTTTAAATATAATCTGTACCACCTACTGCTTTGTGGACTGAACAGTAGTCCCTGTTTGCTGCCTTAAGGAAGGCTTGCCATCTAGTGGCTCAGATGCATTAACACAAAAAGGGGAGTAGGTTGGCTGAGATAATTCCAACTAAAACCAGTTGAAGTTAGTAGTTTCTCCTTAGCTTCTACCCTCTCAGCTGCTTCTCCTTCATATTTATGAGGTGACAAGTCAAATTCCCAAGCAAGACATCTGTAGCTGTCACTTATTGCTGCTCACAGCACATGCCTGAAAAAGATGAGACAATGGCCCCCAGTTAGTATACCATTTTTTCCCCTCCTAATTCTGGGCCTCCACTTCATTAACATATGCAAAGAAAAGTTGAGGGCATGTGTAGGAAGGTGGATCCTGGGCCTGAGGAAGGGTCACAACCCCCCGGCCGGATGCTCCCAGGCCTGCCTGGCCAATCTACCTGGCAACAGCAGGGCGGAGCTTCCACAGGAAGAGGAGGGATAAAAGGCTGGCCACGCAGCTCAGTAGAAAAAAGGCTGCCACCAGAGGCAGACATGCCTTCCTGCCAGCTGCGGTCTAGGCCTGATCCCAGCTGTGCAGCCGCCTCCCAGAGTGGAGGCCCCAGAAGCGACCCGACTTGCCAGGGACTGGGCCGGACTAACAAGACCCAGCGACTGAGCCGAGCCCCGCCCCAGGCCACTGGGGGGGAAACCCCACCTGGGGCCGGCGCTGACCTGGAGGAGCTGCCAGACGCCAGGGAACCCTGGGAGCCTGGTGACCTGGAGGAGCTGCCCTCCACTGAGGAGTTCCCGGACTTACTGCCGACTGACGAGGAAGGACTGGTGGGGCTGCCGCAAGCAGAGTACCCCAGCGACCCTGAGGAAATGGAGGACGCAGGTACCTGGGGACCAGGGGGAGGAAGTAGCCCAGGGACAGCCCGCTAGACAGCGGCTGACTCGGGCTGGCCCCACTCAGTGTGTTGCGGCTGGAGCCCCGCTGATTCAGTGGCAACGGCTGTGCCACTGATAGGGCCCTGGGCTGGGACGCAGTGGAGACGGATTGGCCTGCATCCCCCTCCCCTCTTCCTTAGCTGCCCCGGGAGAAAGTGCTTACCGGTCTCACCCTGCCTGAGGGCTGGAGATCACAGACGGTGTACCCGCCTCGCCCTGCCGGACGGCTGGGCACTAGACGGCTTGCCTGCCCGCCCCGCCCTGCCTGAGGGCTGGGGCATCAGACTGCGTTAATTGCCCAGCCAGTTGGGAGGCCAGGGGGCTAAAATTCTTAAACAGACACTGCTGATTCCCCTAAAGGAAGGCGTGGAGACCTTCCTCGTAGCTTGGGCCCGAGGAAGGGTCGCAACGCCCGGCCAGACCATGCCACCGGCCTACAGAATGTAAATCCTTGTTACTCTATTTGTAGATGCTCCTTCTTTGACATTTATTAAGTGCTCTTTTCTTTCCCTTTGTGATATACTGGATAATTTGTGATTCTGTCTATAATGGAAAAGTTCAGACCCATAATTCTCCACCATTGCAGCAAAAGCAGAGGTGGTAGTGAACCCCAGGTGCTTTTATTACTGTCATCTACACTATTGTGTCCACTAATCGAGATCTGATGAGTCTGACATCTCTTGACACTTGTGATTGTACTTTCCTTCTAGGACTTGGTTGGAGAGCAGTGGAAGGGGAGAATAGCATGAAGGGAGACAGTGTGGCAAGGGCAGTGGCCTAGGGGCTCAGCAGACCTTGAATCTCCTCTAAAGGAAACAACCCAGGAAAGCCCCAAATGCTGGCCAGCTGCTCAGAAGAAAAGGGGCAATACTGTAATAGTTTTTATGGCATTCTTCATGCTGCTTGAATCCAGACCTCTAGAAGTCAAGGGCCATCATTCAAAGCATTAGCCAACACCTCTTTGCCTAAAGTCTGCTCTTATATTATAGAAGAATAGTACAGTACGTAACTGTCATTTATTGCACATAATTGTGTCATAGTAGCACACAAAAAGCCCTAATAAGGATCTGAATCACATGCCAGAAATCGTAACAGTTACTCTTTGGTCATGCTTTATATTTAATCAAAATTAGGGGCCAACTGCAACTTTAATTAGAGCTTGATTTACTGCACAATATTTAGATTACTTTCAGGCACCTGACAAGCCACTTGAGGACAGGCAATGTTGTGAATTGAAAGCAACTTTTGAACATATTCCTGCTTACAGTAGGGAATGCAAGTCCCAAGGTACCTAGACTATAGAAAAGTGGACCATGCAGATAGCTTAAGAATTTCTGGAGTTAATCATGTACATCACATTTCTTATTCCAATAATTAATGTTTTTGAGTTTATATCAGTCTTTCAAAAGTGCTCTTCACAAGTCTTCGCTGAAAGTTTGGTATCCAAAAGCAACTGTTAAATAATAGCTAATTGTATTAGGGTGGTCAAAGGCATATATGAATAATTTATTCTTCATAGCTTAAGATCTTACCAGTTTTTTTTATCCTGATAACTCTTAAATAGATCTTGATAACGTTGCTGTCCCTGGCCAAGTACTCCTCCAAATCCAGCTGCTTAGTTTTCATTCTTATTTGTATTAGGTTTGTATTTTCTTCTAGCAATCATCTTTGCTTTTTTTCTAGTCCTCAGTTCAATCATACAAATGATATGCAACCAGCCAGGATTTAATTCATTTTCCTCTGGAACTGTCACTGCCTACATACAAATTTGCTCCTACATCACATTAAATTAATGTTATTAAACTATACCATGCTCAAGAACAGTAGGCCATATTTGTCTACCATAATACCTAACTCTAACTGTTATAAGAGTGTTAAATAATATTCAATGCTATAGAAATTCTTTCAACATACACTTTTTAAAAAATAAGGCTTCAGGGTTATTATGCTTGATGTGCGTGTAGAATACCAGAAAATAAGCATGCGTGTACATATGTAGTCTACTATCCACACAATTAGATGCAAATAGACATCTGCCTATTTCAGCTCTGCAAAGATACCAAATGCTTCTGGCAACGATCATTATTACCTATTAATAATCTTCAGAGGCCGTCTTACAAAGTACCTGCCCATGTCTACAGGGGTTCTTCAAAGTCCTTTCACTAGGGTTTGAATCATCCTTTCTTCTCTCAGCTGCAGAGATCCACACACTCCTTAACTAGCTCAACAACTTACAACCTCAGTAAAAATCCTTTTCGAAGCCAGGCCTCAGAACCCTGTTTATCTACATCTGCTCAGCTTTTATCTTCTGCTTATTCCCAGAATGCCCATGCTTAAAGGACTAAGGCCCATAATAGGAATGCTGGACTGCACCTGCCCTTAAAGAGTCAACATGCTCTTACCAAACTAGCATGCCAGCTATTCGGTCTTGTGTGGTGAACAGACACATGAGCTCTAGCCAGTCAGAAAAAACATGAAGAAAGGAGAGTGTGGAGGCAGAGCACATATACAGGTGATCCTTTATTTCATGAAGCATTTGAAGTACCTTATGCTTATGAAATTTGGCACAATAACATGTGAGGAGGATTATTAAGGCTATAAGTAACTGATTAAGAAGACTGGGGAATTAATGCTTATTTAAAGATATTTAAGTGCATATGTAATTGTCCCTGCACAAGCCATAAAGTTAACACAGCATGGATGCAACTAGTCTGTAAAGAAATGTTTCATGAACTGTGCTAGATAAATGTATATTAAATAATGGTAGAGAACTTGATGTTAATATTTAATAGTATCATAAGAAAATATAAAAGGGATTTTTTTCTGCTTTCTGTGTCTTGTTGACACAGTTCTCAAACAACTTAAAAGGTTGTAAAAAATCAGAAAGTTGGTTTGAGTCTTATCTACAGTTGATTCTTGGTCTGTGTAGATAATGAGTCAGACAGATGTGATTTACTAGCCAGGTGCAGCTCTCCCTAGTAAAACAGATTAGGGAGGATGGACACTGCGTGGGCAGGACTAGCCAGCCAGCAACTCCAAGGCCACAAGAAGCAAATAAGAATAAGACAACTGTTGTAAGAAACAATGGAACACATGAAAGTAATGAAAAGACAGCTAGGCAATGGTTAAAAAGGATAGAAAAGGAGGTACCAATCAGAGTTTTAGCTAGATAAGTAACAATGTATTAGAGTTATTAAGATGTGTGTATGAAAGTATATTTGGAATAGAATGATAATAAGGTAGTTTTAATAATTTGTGCTTGCATCTTATGAGACAAGGTATAAAGGATGTGTGCTTAAAAAGGGGAGGGTGGATACCCACCAGATCAGACCACCATGGACCTGATGATGACAGAAACAACCTACCTGCACTCCAGGACTGGGTAACTGATTATTATTCTATCTTGCTCCATCTGTTTCACTTATGCTTTATGGTTGATTAAGGTAACGATATATTGTCCTAACATTTTCTTATTAAAGCTTTAAACTAGTTAAGCTTAGTAATTGATATGGACTGCTTTTCACCCAGCAAGCCTTTCATATGCTTAGGGGGCTACACATGTATCTGTTTGAAATGGAGTCATAAATATTGTTAACCATTTTGCTGCTGCTCCTGTGCAATGTGAGAGCACTACATAGTGAAGTGCCAAAGTACCGTTGGACACAATCCAATTAATGTGACAGGAACATGACACTGGAATATTGGCACTGCAAAGGAACCATATTCAGTACATGCTCACTGAAGTGATAATGATGGGCCAAGGTCTGGTCTTGCCACATTTTTATCACATAGCAAAACCAAAACTTTATGTAAAAATATTTTTGTAGAAAATAACCAAAGCACTCAGATACTACAATGATGGGTGTTGAAGGACAATAATTGTTTGCTTGACTATAGTTACTCCATTTTTGCAGCTTCTTTGTTTATAAGGCAAGGCCGTTTCACTCTGTGCACAGATCATGGAAAGTTCTTAGGAATGCAGAAGGAGATAAGCCTCGGCTGAATTCAGCAAGCTCTGTAACCTTGATAGATAAGTTGTAGTTAGCAGCAAAACATCTGTAAAAGTATCTTATGAATAATAATATAGACCAATAGTTATAGAGAAAATAGGTTTGTGCCCTTGTAAGGGGGATATGTATGGTCTTGTCATGAATATTTAAGTAGTAATATGGTATAAAACTGTCTGTAATCCTTTGTTCGGGGTCTTTTTCCACTGTCCACTTGTGGGCTTGGGAATTGACCTTCTGCAGAATAAACTCTTTTGGAGACTGTCCAGCCTGAAATCCTGTGTGGGTCTCTTATCGGTGCAAGGTAACAAACCACACTTGGAATCTTTTTCCAACAGTGTCAACACAAGAATTTAATAGAGAATGAGCCTGCATGGAGCAGTTATAATGAGAGGTGATATTAACTTAATGCCTAGAAATTATGCACATAGGTGTATTAAAAATGTGAACACAAATGGCAAAACAAGAAGTACATCTTAACCTATGACCTGAAGAGAAAACCACCCCACTGGTTAATTGTATCATTTATGGTGTTATCTTAATAGAAATAATTTAATATAATTTATTGCAAAAAACTTCTTTTCAGCAGCTATACAGAAACAGAATCACAAATGGTTAAGAATAGCCTCTTGATTTGCATGTAGCCATATACATCTCAAATGTCCATCATTTTGAGGAACACGATTCATTTTATTCCCAAAGTTCCCTATGTTCCATACAAATTTTCTGTACTTTCAGTTTTGCTGTTGAAAATGATTTGTCAGAAATAAACATAGAGCTATTTACATTAGAGGAATGCATTCCAAATAATTAATTTTCCTGCATGAATGATTTGTCCCTCATTTTTGGATCTTTGTATCACACTGCATTCTACATGTGGGCCTTAATAGGTGATGAGTTATACATGTGGCTGTTTGTTGCTTTAGTGACAGGACCAGATCAACCTTTTGTGGGCCTGGTGCCAAACATATTTGTGGGCCCCCATGAGACACTGCAGCAAGAGTGCTGGAACCCGCCCTGGCCCTGCCCCTTGCCCCCACCCCATCTTTTGCCCCTGAGGCCCCACAACTTGCTGCTCTCCCTTCTTCCCCTTCCCTATCTGTCCAGCCTTTCCACTTCCCCCTCTCACCCCATTTGTTTGATCAAAATGAATGAACTCGTATGTTTTGCCTTTATATGTCCATATACTTCCTTTCTGACAAACAAGAAAACAATCATGTGGACCAACTATCCTATCCACTTGCAAGAAATGCAGGTATAAACATGCAAGAAACTTCCCCCATAAATGAGCCTAGTTTGGGCCTCTATAACCTCATACAATTTTGATGACTCATAAAAACACCTACCCTTGGAAACATTAATTTTCTTAGAGGGACCCTACTGTAGATCTGGCCCTGTTTAGTGAGGTACATACACAAAAGTTATTTATTTTGAGATTGTGGGCAACTAAAACCTAAGCATCCGAGTGAAAGTAACTCAAAACTCTACAGTGGGAACCAGACATTTTGAGATCAGCCTGGGTGATACATTGGTGGGTATGAGCTTAGATTATTGCCAGGTGCTCCTCTTAATGGGAGATCGTGTGCATGAGGGGAGGTTAGAAATAGTGATCAGTGAGAACCAGTCTCATCCAAACAGCCAAATTCTTCACTTCAAAGTACAACCCTAACCAAACCGAGGGGAGGGAAGGGGCGTCTGTGTGGAGGATGACTCCAGGCTGCCCTCAAGAAAGCGTTGGTGTTTGGGGAGCTGTCTTTCCTTGTCCCGTGTAAGGGTAGGGCTTGGGGGAGCTGCATGCCTGCGGAGGATATCTCGTCTGGTCCATCAGAAAGGGGGGAGCGCCGGTGGCGTTTGCCTTGACTCCTTAGGGGGTGGGAGACCTCTCTGAATGCTTTTGTTTTCCCTTTCCCCTGCGCGTTAGACCAAGAGCTGGGTGGGAGTTGGCATCGCTCTTTCGCGGGGGGGGGGAGGAGGTATTTTTCCTTGTTCCCTACAAGTCGGGTCCAGGGGAGGAGCTGTGTCTGGGTGTAGGTGTTCCCCTCTCGTCCCGTCTAAGGCCGGGCGGCAGTAACAGTTGTGCGGCTGCCCTTGGCCCTTCTCACGGGGAGGGGAACTTGACTGGCTCCCTGCTCCCTGTCGGGGGGCGGGTGCGGGGCACAGCTCCTGTCCGGGTCAGGCTGGAACGTGGAGGCGTCCGAGCGTCTGGCCTTGGCCCCGGCCTCGCGGACCCACGGGGGGAGGGGACCGGGGACGGGGACGCTGGGCGGGAGGAAGGAGGCCTTGGGCGGGAGGAAGGAGGCCCGGGCTCCTCCCCTGGCTGACGGGATCGATGCGCGACGCTCCGGCGGCGGCGCTGCCGCTTCCTGCTACTTGGTCACTGACACTCAGAGGAGGGGACTGAGGGAGACACCGCCGGGCTGGGGCGGGGCGGGGCGGAGCGGAGCCGGTCCCGGCGCGGAGGCTGAGAGCGGCTCCCCCGCTTGGCAGCTGAGGGTCCGGGTGCTGAGCCCCGCTGGCGCGGGGAGGCGGCCTCCCTCTCTCCGGCCGCCGAGGGCCATGGGCTCCCAGGAAGCGCTCCGCGAGACCACCCGGCTGGCCTCTTCCAGCGCCCTGCTGCAGGTACCGGGGCGCTTCACACCCGCCCCCAGCCCCCACCCGGCCACCCACGCAGGATCCCCCTCCCCGAGTGAGGAGACACCCGCTCGCTCCCCGCGGCTGGAGGAGCCTGCTGTGTGTGTGTGTGTGTGTGTGTGTGTGTGTGGAGGGGCTGCCGGTGGCTCACACTCCACTGTCTCTGGGGGGAACGAATGAGCCTCCTGCCCCAAACCAGAAGCACCAAGTCCCAGGGAGCTTCGGTCAGCTAGGTTCCGTTGTCTTCTCTGTCCGATCTTCCATCCCTTTCTCTGGCTTGGTTATGTTAATAACGGAGGTTTCCCTTCTTCAGACTTTGTGTCATTGTGCCTGGCTTCCTGCAGTGCCCATTGCATGCTGTTTAGTGCAAGTGTTGGTACTTAGGTCTGGGTCTGCTACAGATGAAAACAAAGCTACTCTGCAGGCCACTGTCAAGACTTGTACCTTGCTCCATAATAGGTTACTGGTTGGAGAACCCAAATCAAACAAAATAAGACCAAAGCTAAATAGATAGCATCATGGTCACTGCTCAGGAATCAAGAGAACTAGATTCTTTTAGCTCTGCCACAGACCTGCTGCGACATCTTATGCAGTCCACTTCATCTGTGCCTGGGTTTTCCCGTCTGTGAAGCAGAGAGAATGCTAACTTTTGTTAGTATGTTTATGCTTACAGTATATTTAAGGTGCCATTGCATCTTTGTGTAGTTATTCCCTATATAAGTAATTCCTCCTTTCCTGATTAACAATGCATTTAGCATGTGATTATTTTTAGATAAATTGATGCTATTTATATAACAAACGGTAAAAATTATTGTCCATGGGCTTAATCCTGTGAGATTCTGGACACCTCGTGTGAGCTGAGCATGTGTCCTCATCAACTTCAGTGGGGTTGAAAGAATTCAGCACCTTTCAGAAGGGTCTTGGCCATGCACAGGGTCTGGTCCCTTGTTAAGACTGATCTTGGTCCATATTTGAAAGTAATTAATGCAATGTATTCTATGTGTTTTCTTCACAGATATTGTTTCGAGTGATTACCTTTGGTTTAAATGCTTTTACTCTCCGCTATGTATCAAAAGAAATTATTGGTCTCGTGAATGTAAGGTAATGAAGAAGAATAGAACTGATGGTGCATTCCAGTATAGTTTGCAGAAGTTTGTCATGGTGTTCTTCTCTAAATACAAATGAAGTACTTGGGCTTTCCAGAATGCAAGATTTTTAAAAAGAGAGTGTATAGTAGTATAAGGAAGATGCTGTTGTCAGTATACTGTAAAGGCTTGAAGTAAGATCATATATCTTATATTTAAAAACAAATTCTTACCTGTGTTGGTAGTAACACTTCAGAATTAAAAAAAAAAAAAATCCTATTTTAAGGTACTACTTAGTATTTTATGCTGTTTGTTTTTTGGATTTCTCTAAATCTGAGCAATGGAAGTATATGAATCTATTTCACTTTCTACCTCATGGACTAGCAGGATGACTAAGTGAAATGTTTAGAGCTGTTTCCAGTGGCATTAGAAACATTTCTGTTTTAATTTTGATCTGTACAGTGATGTGCCTGTAATCTTGCATTGAGAGTAGCCTGATCATGTTCAGTTTTGAAGTTATGAGTGAGTAACAATGAGGTTCTTAATATTCAGTATCGAATGTACATGTACCTCTTTGCCAAATCTTAAACAAATTGGATAGAATATTCCTTTTCCTCCCAACTTTCCCGGGACTTGCTTAAAGCTTTCCAGGTAAAGGTTGGTGCACTCATTTGAAAAACACTGTTGTACCCTTACTTGTTCCCTACCCTTCGGGAGAACTGTACGTTAAGCATGTACCACATGAGAGGGAAAAATACAATTTGCCTGCATCTTTATTAAACCTAATATGCATGATACCACATTTCCCCCTCTCCTCCCCCCCTCGGAGGCAAGTTGGTCAACCCTGTATTATGTATGATTTTTATTATAAGATCATTTATTAGAAATAAGTTTTTGCTCCATCGTATTTAAACTATGTTTATAGGTAATTACATAGTAGCTTTGTCAGTTTTAGTGCTGTGGTGGGGCAGAACATTTACAACACCTCCCCACTCCTAAAAATAGCTTCGTGTACCTGGAAGACAAACATCTTCACTTTCATTCTTTCAAGTAATTCATGTTTTTCCTCAGTGTTTTTATCAGTATCCGTATTGTCTCTCATCTATTTCAGGCCAGGTCTACGCTACAAACCTATATCGATATAACTACATCACTCAGGGGTGTGAAAAATAGTAATGCTAACCCCCGTGTAGACAGTGCTATGTTGAGACGAGAGCTTCCTCCGTAAACATAGCTACCGCCTTTCAGGGAGGTGGATTAACTATGCTGGCAGGAGAAGCATTGTCTTCACTATAAAGCACTACAGTTATGCGGCTGTAGCACTGTACATGAAGATATTCCCTCAAAGGAACCACTTTCTCTTTTTATCCTCTTTCTTTAGGTTAACATTGCTTTATTCTACGGTTGTTTTCTTAGCCAGAGAGGCATTCCGCAGGGCTTGTCTCAGTGGCAGCATAAAGCGAAATTGGACCAAAACTATTAATCTTTTGTGGCTAACGTAAGTTTCCCTTTCAAGGTTCTTATTTATTCCAGTCTGTTTATAAAAACATTTGTTTCCAGATGTCTGAGGACATACAAAAATGAAAATATGTATTTACCTAATTAGACTATTGTTCCAGGATATAGCACATTATGATCTCTTCAGATCCAGCCACAGGAGAAAGACTCAAGGAATTAGATTAAATGGGGATAATGATATTTACCTCCCTTTGTAAAAGTGCTCTGAGATCTATTGACTAAAAGTGCTATATGAGAGCTAAGTGTTTACTGTGCGCTTTGTATCTGTGGACTTGGCCTCTT
The DNA here is from genome assembly GCF_026122565.2 of Emydura macquarii macquarii. Taxonomy (NCBI): domain Eukaryota; kingdom Metazoa; phylum Chordata; order Testudines; family Chelidae; genus Emydura; species Emydura macquarii. The sequence goes on along the minus strand of NW_027132983.1, from coordinate 3,075,638 downwards.
CTGGAGTTACTGGGGAAGTAAATTCCATAGTCAAGAGACACATAAGGGAAAATTTGTTTGGTTATTTAGGAATATGTACTCCAAGCATGTTAGAACTAAATTCTGTAGAGGTTCTTTTACAGCATTCATCACCATAGTACCTGAACAAGAACTACCTTCTTGTAGTGAGTTAAGCTTTGTGACTAAAATCTGTCATGTGTTCTCTTATCCTCTCCCCATGGGGAGGAGTATAACCAAAAAATAAGGTTTTAATTTATGTCAAGGATCCAAATTTGGATTTAGAGCTTGATTCCAAACTGCTTTGGGGTTTGGAGCACTGCAAAAGCATTGTGGCTGGCCCCTGAGGGCACGGCTATCTTCTGTTACTTTAGAGGGAGCAGAGTACAACTTTTGCTTAGAAGTAATAGTTGGTCCAGTACAGGATCTTTGCGTGGAAGTGCGAATAGTTGAATGAGTAATCAGAGAAACCCACAAAACTGCCACATTTAGATATAAGATCAGAGGTTTGCTTATGTTTTCAGATGTGGAAGAAGCAAAACTAGGCGCCTAGCCAAAATACCTAGCAGCCAAAATGTAGTGTGTGGTGTTTTCAAGTTATTTAGATTCGTAAGTCTTGTTTACACAAACAATTCCTGGCAAGTTTGGGTGTGAATCTAGTCATCATTAGCCTGCCATGCACAAAGTGTCCCTGTGAACCCTGCTGACACACACTAACAGTTCTTTAATGTGCTTTTTCTGCCCTGCTTTGAAACAGGAGTAGATCAGAGCACACTAAGGAACTCTTAGTGCCTGTCAGCAGGATCCACATGAACACTTTGTGCTCGGCATGCTAATGATGGTTAGATTCATACTCCAGCTTGCTGGTGAACTAAGTGTTCCTGTAGACAAGCCCTTATTTAGTATTAATTTTATTATTGTTTAACTTATATTATGGTGGTAAGCGAAACCAGCCAGTCGAGATCCTGTTGTACTAAGTGATGTAAAAATATTATGAGAGTTCTGTGGCACTTTAAAGACTAACAAATTTAACAGAACTCTCGTTGTTTTTGCAGTATACAGACTAACACAGCTACCCCGCTGGAACTAAAAATATTATGATAGTCCATATTGCTTAAATTTAATTACAAATAGTTATTTCAGATATGGTAAAGCAGATAAATTAAAAAAGTCTCAATTTGTATTACATAAATAATTAGTGTACTTATCCATAATTGAAATTGTGCTAGTATTGATAATTTGTCATGGTTTCATAATGCTAAATCTACAAGAGAAGGCAGTTTTTCCTACTTATTTGTGTGTTTTAGGGGCTTTTGCTATGGCTTTGTTTGTTTCCAGTCTAGGTTATCATAGGGCAAGATAAATTGTACAGTAATTCCTATTTATGTACTGTTACTTTATTAGCAGCATAATGCAGTTGTCATTCCTATATTGTAACTTATTAAAAGATTTAGTAGGTCTTTTTATAGTCTTACTTAAGATAGGCTTTTCCAGAAAGAAGGCTCTGTCTTGCATGATTGTAAGTGGTCCCTTAAAGGTGAGGAAGCTCTTACGTGATGTGTTTGAGGAGGCACAGGTATCCACACTGAATGGGGTGGGGCTATAAAAAAAAAAAAAGTCAAAGGAGCTTGTTTGAGATCTATTTAAAAAAGCAAGATGTGCATAATTTTTTTTTTTTGGGAGCAGTTAAAAAGTTATGGTTTGTTAAATTTTTTCGGTTAGAATGTTTAACATATTTATGTAAATATAATCATTACAAAAATTAAATATGTATACTTGCATCCTGTAGTATCAATTTAAATATTTTTATTTTATATAGCAAAGTGAAAACTGCACGGTTTCCTCCTCTTTTGCTTGCAATAAGTGATAACTTAGTTTGTGGCTTTTTTCCCATTTAGACAAGTACCTCTATAACTCAGAAAAATAACTTATTTTACTTTATTTATTTTATTTTATTCATTTAAAGAGTTCCTTTGGGGGTGTGTTGGTCATTATTCCTGGGCTGGATCTGGCTACAGTTGCTTGAAGTTCCTGATCCTAATGTGGTTCCCTACTATCAGATTGGAGTAGTTGCATTTGGTCTTTCTGCAGTGGTTGAACTTCTAGGAGAACCATTCTGGGTTTTGGCACAAGCACATTTGTTTATAAGGCTTAAGGTTAGTAAAGTGAGTACTATACTTACATGTAATAAAGTTTGTTTTTCTTTCTATAAATGATGGAGAGATTATCCAAAGAAGAAATGATAAAATTTTTCTTCATATTCAAACATGTTACTGCATTTAAAATATATATGCAATTTATTGCTATAAAACATAATTACATCAAATAAGTGTGGAAGCATGTGAGCAAGAAAAATGTTAAACTAATATGTAAAGAATAAATCAATTTAGAATAAGTATGCAGATGTGTGGAGACAATATCTGTACTAATCAGTGAAGTGAATATAAACCAGTGAAGTTAATATACATTAGTTTAACTGAAAGATAACTTCTACTGTTCTGCATTTTTATTAAATAAGGGTTATTAAATTCTAAGAAAGAAGAAATTAAGAAATACAATTCATTGCATTATTTCCCCTCTTTTCTCTTGTACTGTGCAATGATGAAGAAAATCTTGATTGAGATGGTCAAATGGGTCTGGGGGAGTTAACTACGTAACTCTGAAGTTAAAGAGAAATATCATGAAATCCCTTGGCATTAAACGTTTGATACCTAATGTTTAACATAATATGTATTTAAATTTACATATACAATAAGGGAATATGCAATTTGCATACACTTCAGGTCTTTTGATTGATACATTTGGCAGTGAATTTCTGTGTTCTTTTTTTTTTTTTTTAGGTAATTGCTGAAAGTCTTTCAATAATCTCCAAATGCATTTTGACAGTTATTTTAGTAGTTCTGCGTCCACAATGGGGGCTTTACATCTTTTCTTTGTCACAGGTAGGTTTTCTCTTGTCTGCTGTATATCTGTAGTTCACCTAACTTCTCTTTGCTGCTGCCTCTTGTGTTTAGCCAGGTAACTAATGTCCATTAAGACTTAGCACTGTGACTGACCCAATTTAGTGCTAACAGAAACATATACCATGTTTTATACATGCATGCATTCATATTACCCAAATTTGGACACACATTATTCTCTGTAAGCTTTTTCTAATTCACTTATATATGCTAATGATGTATAGGCTTAATCACTGAATTTGTTACGTTGAGTTCCTACTGTTTGCAACAGCAGCTGAGGATGATGTGTGTACCAGTTCAACAAATATGTTTCAATTTTTTTCCCCCATTATTGCAGTAAAGATCAGATGGCCTTGTGCATGAGAAATAAGATCTTGAGTTCTTAAGCAAAGAATTCCAGTAATAAATATGAATAATAGATCAATATTTATATGTAATAACTTCAGTAAACGGCATTTAAGATTTGAGAATTTATTCCAAACTAAGAGAGTCTTTGTGCAGATTAAATACTTCTGTTATTTTTCTGTACTGTGGTAGCACTTAAGGGCCTGATGCCTGTGGTGCTAGGCACTGTAGGAACATAACAGACCTGGCCCAAAGACTGATTTATAATCAGAACAGTTGTGCGGATGGTGAAATAATCTGTGGATTGAATCAGGATTTGAGAGTTAGCTTTTCCTCTGCTAAGTACATGCTTGAACACATTACTCTAGGACATAACAAACTAAAGCAATTACATATTTTTATCTTTGTAACCCTTTTCAGTTTAGGATCTAGTCCTGCAAAACTCTACTTGTCAGTATGAACTTGGAAGATCAGGCCCTTAGACTGCAACTACCCAATCCTTTTCCAAAGATAACTATAATTTGGCTGCAAATTTCAACTGTTTCAGTCATTTATAAATATCTTCTACCTGTATAAGTACTTGTGGCACAGAACAATACAATAAAATACTAAATGAATTGATTAAAGCTTTATAATTAATTTCTTATAAGGTAGTAGATATCTAATGAAAGAAAAATGAATTGGACAACAGGGTATGCCCATACTTTAACAAAAGACTTGTGGGGTCTCAGAGCCTTGGCTCCCAACGTCTACAATTTTTATACTGCAATTTTTAGCCCTGCAGCCTGAGCCCTGCGAGCTGAATCAGTTGGCCTGGGCCAGCCACAGCCATGCTGCAGATCTTTCTATTGCAGTGCAGATATATCCAGTTTTAGGGTGGAGTGAAACAAATCAGGGCCAGTTATGTTAAAATGTGCTGATTTTAAAAAATAAAAAAGGGGTTATGGAATTTTTGTACTTTAAGGTGACTAGTGATAGTAGTAATATAGTTTAGAACAGTGGTTACCAACCTTTTTTCTGCCATGGCACACCTTAATACCTTTAATTATTTTAAGGTACACCACCATATAGTTGCCAAATGAACTCATGAATATTCATGAGCCCAAATCCAGAACTCTTCAAGTAGTTTTTCAAAAATTCTATGGCACACCTGCTCAGGCCTGACAGCATTCCAGTGTGCCACAGCATACACGGTTGGGAAACACTGGTTTAGAACATTTGTAGGTAAACTGTTCCTGTACTCTGTCTGCTATTTGACATTTCAGGATAATTGTGATGTATTTTATCCAATTATTATTTAGCTGACAGTACTAGAATGTAATTCTAAATCTGTAGATTATATTATGATTCATATATTTTCTTTCAGCTTTTATACACCAGTGTTCTCGTGCTGTGCTATGTAATGTATTTCATGAAGTTTTTGAGTTCTCATGAAGAAACAAAGAAATCTTTTCCAGTTTCTAGAATGACAGATCTGTTACCTAACTTGATGGTAGGCCAGGTAAATTGCAGAGATTAATGTTTTTAATGTCTTTCTTGAATGAGGAATTTCAAAGTTGGTTTTGCTAAATAAGGAGAAACTACTTGAGTAATACCAATCTTAAGGAAACAGTTGAGCAAGAACAAACAAATTGGGTAAATTATTCTTTTAATGGTTCTCTTTTTATTAATAGAGCTTTCATTACTATTTAGATCATGCCCACCACTTCACCCTGAGAAACATGGTCATCAGCTCACACTCTGCGTGCTTACTAATGCCCCTGCAGCTGCACTGTGTACTCCCCTCTTTCAGCCTTTTCCAGTCATATCCAAGGCAGAACTTTATTGAGAACAACTTACTCTGATTTGCTCAGGGTTGGCATACAATTCAAGAACAACACTAAATAACAAAATTTGAGTTAGAAAGCTGACTCTTCTTAATGTTTCAGATGGCCTCACGGTAGAGGCTTGGCAGGCTACGTGATAACAATAGTGTTGATCTACAGAAAAGATCTCTTTTGCAGACATACTGCAGACTTTTATCTTGCATCTGTGCTTACTGCATATCGAGGATTCAGCTGCAATATACTTTTCCCTGGTCCCATTCTGTGCTGAGAAACGTTTTCTGGCAGAAATTTTCAACCATTCTCTTGTTTTCATTTCTGTAGGGTGCAGAGCAGTGGAGCTTGCTTGTCAGCTTGTAGTGATAAATTTGCACGTGTGTCCACGAATATTTTTGGTTAGTCATTAATTGCAATAACATAGATGGTTTGCCGGTCAATACAGGGAGTTAGAGTAGATGGAGTTGGTCATGATGATTAGAGCAATGTATTCACATATTACCTTGCAATTCTAATTCTCAAAATCAACACCAATGACTAAATCACAATATGTATCTCTTTCTTTCAGACCGTGGTTGACTGGAAAGAGGCTAGTTTGACTTGGAGCTTCTTTAAACAATCCTTCTTGAAACAGGTGTTGACAGAGGGTGAGTATGGTATGCACTCTTTGTGCCTGTTCATGGTTGGAAAGACCTAGTATTGCTTTGTTTGTCTGTCAGTTCAATAGCAAGAAACCACAAATAACACTTGGTTGAAAAGAATCACAGAAGACTATTAGTGTGGTTGTGATATTGACACCAGCAATAGGAAAGGAGTCCATCAGCTTATTGGTGGTGCAGCCTTATTTTCTGAATTTTCCTATCTAGTAGAGCTGGGCAGAACATTTTTGACTGCATGAAATTTGTAAGGGTAAGTGTGACAGAATATTCCCCTGTGTTCACATCCTATGCACTGTGGTGATAGTGTTTATACAAGGTATGCCTTGTGAGTATTATTTAAAAACTCATAACTTGCTGATCAGTAATATGGCAAAATGCACATAGCAATGTTATATGTAAAGTTATGAACATAAGCTGAAATCATGACAGAAGTATGTTTCACAAATAAGTCTGTGGAGTGGCTAACCCAGTTCCTCAGAGAGAAAGGACAAGCTGATGCCTCAGCCAGGTGTCAACAAGGAGATGAACCATTACCTGCTAAATGGCCTTTCTTTGGCAAGGAAGGGGGCAGGGACAAATATCTGCATTTTAGTAAAAAAAAAAGAAGCATGGGGTTTCAATTCTTCACTGCTCCCAGCTGGAAATGCTCCTCAGGGGAGGGACAGGATTATAGAAGAAGTGGCAGACACTCCAAGACTCCCTCTTCTCTCTCCCTGTCTGTCTGTTTCTGGCATCACACCTAAGAAGGCAAAGGAAAACAGACGTTGGACTGTGGAGGTTTGCAGGGGGTGCTCCTGACCTGAAAAATTTGGTCAGTAACCTTGCTAGAAGCATGTGCTGAGAGTTTGCTTTGTAGCTAAGTTAGTTTGTTAAGTAGATACTAGTAAGTATTTAATCTTTATTTTTCTTGTAACCATTTCTGACTTGTGTGCCTCATTACTTATACACATTTTAAAATCAATTTTTTTGTAGTTAATAAACTTGTTTTACTGTTTTATCTAATCTAGTGTATTTAACTTGGAGTGTCTGCGTAACTATTTTAGGTAATAAGATGGCACATTATTTCCTTAAATAACAAGCTAAATATATTTGTACTGTCCAGGAAAGGGCTGGGTGGTGCAGGACATATGTTTCTGGGGGAAGATCTGGGACTGGGGGTCACCCTGCACTATAACCAATGCTGGTGAGAGCCAGGGTGTAGTGGGCGGACTGCAGTTAGGCACAGGGATGTGGCTTGCATGCTGGAAGGATGAGTGGCCCATGGGGCAGACAGCATGGCATTGTAAGGCACCCAAGATTGCAGGGTAGGGATGACACAGCCTCCCACTAGTTTGGATTGTACCCCGGTATGTCACAGTAAGTTTTTAGTTTTAAAAAAATGTATATTGTGGTAAAGCATGAAAACTCCACTGCAGTAGAGCCTTTGAGACTCTTTCAGATTTGTCCTAACATTAATGAAAGTGAGATTGGTCATTAGTTGCAGCTGACATTTGCCCATTCCACATCTGGCTTTTAAAAACAAACAAAACAAAAAACAGATACTTTATGTAGGAAAATAAAGTCAACGAATGGAAGATCCGCATGTATGGAACAGAATCAATTTAAGGATTAAGTTTTCTCACACACTTAAATGTTGCACCTTGACAGTGTTCACGAATTAAATATTGCTATGAGATTTAGGGAATGTGTACGCTGCACTGTAAACCCAGGCTTGGTAGAAGTCAAATTAGCAGATCCTGAGTTTGTTAACCTAGGCCTTGAGCATTTACACTGATTTGTAACTGCAGGTTAGGCATTGTTGATCACTGGGTCCCAATCTGGAGTTCTAGCATTTACAGTGTGTTCTACTCGCCTGAGTCCAACCATCCACATCCCAGACTTCCTAGCGCACTCTCAAAATGTGTCTGCTTTCCCCCTTTGTTCATGGGGCAGTATGGAGAAAAGAAGTTGGCTTGTGGGATTGTGGGATATTTTTGTCGCCTCCCAGAGCACAAGTCCAGTGTGGTTGCAGCTACCCTGCAAATCAATAGGGCTTGAACCCTAGGTCCCAGCTTGAGTCAGGCTTGGACCCTCCATCCCGTGCGGTCTTGGGACCCTGTGTCCAAGCCGTGGGTTCGCACGAGTGTGAGTGAGTAAGTAAGTAAAAGGAGGGATTAGGCTTGAGTCTGAGTTTGAACCTTGGGTTTACACTGCAGTGTAGACATAGCCTTAGGATTTTCTGCTGCTGTAGAAATAAATTGAAGCCTTGAGCAAGTCTGGAACATCATGTACATTTACTTTTGTGTATACAATAATATGAGTGTCCTGTATCTCCTGCACTGTGAAGAGGAAGTCTTATAAGATTAACAGATGACTGGAAAATACAGATGCTGGTGAATACATACTAGTTACTGTATTTTATGATTGATCTGGAGCTTGAGAAGGCTGGGTCATGTTTGATCCATTTTGGAACTGTTTTGAAAGTTGTGTATTAGTCTTGTCGCTGTTGATTTCTGGGATGCATTAGATATGATGGATTTAATTCAACAACAGTTGTGATTCTTTACTGATCAATGAGGACAAAATGTTCTTAAAGCATCCACAAATTTTGTTTCTGGTTTTGGCTGTCCACCTCAACACTTGGGCCTGACTTTTAGAGCTGCTAACACCTTCAACTCCCATTGATTTCAATTAATGTCAGGCCTATGGTATGTAACTAATAGCCATTCTTGAAGATTTTTGACCTTTTTCTTTTGGCTTCCTCACTGCATTGCCTGCTAGAAGTTCATGAATAAAAACTGGAAAAGGATATGGATATTAACATTCATTGTTAATTTCTTTGTTTTGAATTTACAGGTGAACGATATGTGATGACTTTTTTAAATGTGTTAAATTTTGGAGATCAGGGTAAGCATGATATATTACCAAGTGATAACACAGTCTTATTTGGCTTATGCTTTTCCATAAACTTTGAAATCAAGACACCACGTTGAAAAGGTACTTTGAAAGTTCAGAAATAGTCTCAAAGCCTTAATGACTTTGTCTTGAAATGATGGGGAGTTGCAAGATGTAGAGAGAGAAGATCTTGGTAATTTATGATCAAACACTTTAATTTTATTTTTTTCTGGATGAGAATTTTTCCCATAGTATTTGAGAAAGCAAGAAAACTAAATATTTTACAAGTGACTTTATTAGCATTTTTTATTAATTGTCTTGGCCTTATTTTGGGGGGTTTGCTGCCTTCGCTTCTCTCTTTGAATATTTGCATTTATTGCATTTAGTTTTTGTGTTTGTTAATCCATGGCACCAGCAACTGAAATTAAAAAAACAAAAAAAAAATCCATGCTGCTGTATAGTGTAACACTGCATTTCCCCAGGGTTGGGAAACTAGCTAGGACCATTATTGCATTCATAGATCACGATCCTGCAAAGAGTTACGTATGTACTTAAAATACTGTGAGTAGTCACATTGTAGTAATGCACCCTAAGTTTTTGCAGGATTGGACCCCCAGTCTACTTCTGACTGGGGGGCTGGGGATAGAATTGTTAGATAAATGCTGTGTCACTTTGGTAGCTTAGATAAAATTCTTCAACTTGAATGAAAACAAAAAAGGGTCTTGCATTTGAAAATGGCTGCTTCCCTTTCTTTGAGTTATTAAAATCCTGATATCATATGAATTCAGTGAAACATTTGTTCTACTGTGTCTGCTGATCCTATTTCAACAAATTTTTCCTACAGTCATCCCCTGCTAACGATGATGTAATTTCAGGGGCATTACACATTTGCATATAAACTAAGCCTCACTCAAACTTTTCTGTCTGTCCAAAAGTGAGATCTGCAGTTCCAGGGGCTTATTGCTGTCAATATATTTAGGTCCAAAATCCTTATGGACAGGAATGCTGTTTCTTTTTTAAGTGTTCTACTGCATATTGTGAGACGAAGTGCTGTTTTTTTTTAATGACCATTCACCAGAAATGTCAACTCAAAGGAGTTTGTGTGCATCTAACTTTTAAAGATCTAAAAATGAGAAGCTGAAAATAAGATATCGTATGAAAGTTAATATACTGTTTCTCTGTTTTGTTTTGTTTTGTTTAAGGTGTGTATGACATAGTGAATAACCTTGGTTCCCTGGTGGCTAGATTTATCTTTTTGCCAATAGAGGAGAGTTTTTATGTTTTCTTTGCTAAAGTGCTGGAAAGAGGGATGGATATAAAGCTACAGAAACAAGTAGGTTGAGTGTAATTCTAGAAAAGTAAACATCTGCTGTAGAACTGTGCATTAAAATGAGTAAAGAACTAATCATAAAAGATCTATCAACTCCTACAGGAGTAACTATTTTCCTTTAATATTTAGGGAAAGGGAAAAGGTGGTAAAGTCATTGCAATAGTGTGTTCCTCAATGACTGTAAAAATTAAGATAGACAGACATCTGCACTGTCAAATTTCTTAATTCAATTTGATTAGTTAGGGTACCAAATCTAGTCTCAAGTTTTTTGCAGGATCATGACTTTAAAAGTTTTTGGAGGATCAGAGTTGTAAAAAGAAGTGAAATAGAGAATAAAGAAGGATTGGCGAGGGTATTAAAGGGTATTAAAATAAACCAACTAATAAAATGCTAATAGGTCACCCTATCTCAATAAAGAAATATTAGAATTTGGAAAAGGTACAGAGAAAGGCAAGAAAAACAATTAGGGATACGGAACAGCTTCCATGTATGAGGGGAGAGAAAAAGACTGGGACTGTTTAGCTTAGAAAAGAGATGATTAAGAGGGGATATGATAGAGGTCTATAAAATCATGACTGGGATGGAGAAAGTGAATATGAAAATGTTATTTACTCCTTCACTTAACACAAGTATTAGGAGGTCACCTGTTGAAATGAATAGGCAGCAGATTTAAAACATAAGGAAGTACTTCTTCACACAATGCTTAGTCAAATTGAAACTCCTTGTCAGGTGACTTGTGAAGGCCAAACACAGAACTGGGTTAAAAAAAAGAATTTGATAAGTCCATGTAGGATAGGTCCATCAATGGCTATTATCCAAGATAGTCAGGAACGCAACTCCATGCACTAGGCATCCCTAAAACCTGTGACTGTCAGAAGCTGGAACTACAGGACAGGATGGATCACTTGATGATTCCCCTGCTCTGTTCACTTCCTCTGAAGCATCTGGCATTCGCCACTATGGGAAGACAGGATACTGGGATAGATGGACTATTGGTCTGGTCCAGTATGGCCTCTCTTATGTTCTTCAGTAAAAATGAATAAAGGGAACAAAGCTCTCTAGCATGGTATTTCCCAGAATGTTTGCTTCAATATTAATACACTGCAAAATAATTTTACATAAACCTCATCTAATGTGTTTGCACACATCTCATTCAGGTTGTGGTGTTATAGGTTAACTGACCAAAAAAACATGCAATATTGACAGAAGCGAATGCTCCTAGTTACTTTGTGCAACGCTTTGAAAGTATATGGAACTTAACAAGTATCATATAGTCATATTGCCACTTACTATGTTAAAAAATTAGTTTTGTCAGTTCTGAAAAGAGAGGAATCAGATGGGATTTTAACTGAGCTATTTGAAATTATGAAGTGCTTAGTAAAAACTGCCCTGTACTGCCTTTTCGTGGTGGTAAATAACAGTAGAACAAAGTGATCGCTCCAAGAAGCGAATTATAGGTGCAAGTCTGTATAAAGAATACTTCATATTTTATGAAGTTCAGCCTCTGGAATTTGCAAATAATGTAGTTGGATATTTAATTTTAATAATACTTGTTACACATGATAAAACAGGGTTAAAGAAATCTCTTGCTTCAGGGCATTGGTTGATTGGTGCAGGAGTAACAAAGATGTATATTTTCTCAGGTTCAGCATTGCACAGTTAGCCAAGTGCATTATGAATTTTCACATTTCTGTCACATATCTAGTATAAGCCACTGTTAGGGATTGCACACTAGAGTTAACAGGCTGTTCTGGTATGGTGAATCCTGTGTTCCTGCACAGCATTAAAAATGCAGCCTCTGCCACTCAGTCATGGTGGCCTTGGGAAAATACTTTGCCTGTCTCCATTTACCCCTACTTATCCACCTGCTTTGGCCAGCATGATGTGAGGCTTAATGTAAAGTACAGATCTTTGAATATATAAACAGTAGGTAAATGACAAGTATGTTAAGATTGAAAGTTCATACGTTTGTGTACACAAAATGTATAAGGATAACTCAAAACTTAAGGAAAACTTTACCATCTCTTTAAAAAAGTAGAAAAATGCTGTTCTTTTAAAAAGTTATTCTTTGTGAAAATGTCCATCAAAATAAACTGCAGAATTCTGTAGCTTTTGATTCATGTAGATCATTAAATTCTTTTCTCAGGATGATATTGTAATGGCTGCCGCTGTGTTAGAGTCGCTGTTAAAACTTGTGCTTCTGGTTGGCCTGAGCATTACAGTATTTGGCTATGCATATTCTCATCTGGCTCTGGATATTTATGGAGGGGCAATGCTCAGTTCGGGAACAGGTAATGAATCACTTCTTGCCAGTTTTAGAAATCTTTCTGAAGAGATTTATTGAGTTGTTTTACAAATCACCGATTTTGTCAGTCGGGGCAAAATTATCTGATAAGTAGAAAAGCATATCTAGCTGATGTGCATGATAAATTGAAGTACTTAAAATCCTTCAGTTACTGCACTGCCTACAGTATCATGCCCTGACCTCACTTTGGATAATCTGCTTTATCCGTTGGTTCAGTCATGTGCACCTAACTTGAGAATTTAATGGGGTTAGTGGACCAACTTGCCAGGTAGTTGTTGGGAATGCCATGGAACTCAGACCATTGCTTAGAAGCACTGTGTAATTATATTTGGTGCTAGACACATTTGAAGCTAATGATTTGCAGGGTTCAATTTTATTCTTTTCACTGGGTAATCTTTTTGGGGGAGGAGGTTCTATCTGATGCAACCGTTAGATTTATGTAGCAAATTAACTGGTATGTTTATAATAATGGATATGTTTAGGTGTTACAGATGCATTTTATATACAACTTTGTCCAGTTCATCAGCACAGCTATAGATTTCCATTATAATCTATTGTGGGGTTTGAGCTCCTTCATTTCAAATCACATTTGACAGGAATTTAGAGCCAAATTCCACCCTTGTGCATACATATCCAGCTCCGATGGAGGCCTATGGGTTAGCTTGTCTATTTGAGTCCATAATTTGGTTTTTAGTATTCAAGCTCATTTAAGTAGTTTATCTTCAGTTTTAGTCCGCTGGAGCGTTTAATTAGTGATCACACAATTTTTTTTCAGGATTTCCTATTGTTGAAAGGCACTTAAAAGGATAATATGCATTTGGTTATTCCATAATGCAGTATTACCAACCCGCAGAGTTAAAAAAATTATGAGTCAGCCCTCCCTCATCCCCACAAAAAAAATATTGTGCATTGTTTTTATTTGTCTTACAGCTTCTGAGTTTTTAGGGTCATGTTTTCAAGCCTTTCTTCGCAACCAAGAGGGCTGCAAACTTATTTGCTTTTAAAAATGGAAAGCTGAGATGCTTGCTTAATTACATGATTCAAGGAGCCAAAGGTTGAAGAAAACACCAAGTATTATGAGACTCCTGACTAAAAAATACAATAGCTGGCAACACTGTAGAACTGACTGACAAACCCTTTTATGTTTTAATATAGTATTTAATACTGAAAAACTACAAGGAAAATGAAAAACCTTACATCACAATTTATTACATAGAAGATATAGGAGCTTTGTAGTGTAAAATACTGTCCTCTGAATACTGCTAACTGAATAACAGAGAGAAAGTTCCAGTTACCTTATTCATTTTCAAGATAATTTGAGACACACTGTAACTCCATGAAGACCCTTGCTACTTTTATTTTCAAGGAGATAGGTTAGACACAGGCTTATAACAATTGCTGTTGCTCCTGCTGTCCCTTACTCTGCAATTTGATAGTATGGTGCAAAGTACAGTCAAAGAAAGAGGAGTGAGTACACTTAAGTACAAGCACATAAACATTGCCACCTATTCCTCAAGAACTTTCAGCTCTGACAGATTAAGATGCATGTATGGAAGCTCATGTTGGTTTTTATGGAGAATTTTTAGCAATAAAAAAACATGACTGGCATCAATTGTCAATACATCTGTCCAGACTGCTGTTCTGAGTACGTATTTTATCACTAATGCCATTAGGTTTTTATTAATTTCAAGAAAATGAAAATTCTGAAAATGGGTTGTGATTACAGAATAGCATTATCAAGAGAGCATTTTCTGTTCCTTGCTTGCACCACTTGTTAGCCTATTTTCCCTTCTAAAATGTAAAAAGTCAATTAAGAAGAAATGAAAAAGGGCGTTGCTCTCTGAGTCCAAATCTATCAAACATTAACTATACTCAAGGGAGACACCTATTCATTTCCGGGGGACTACTCATGTGAATTAAGTTACTCTCAAGTGTATTCACAGGATTGGGTCCTACGAAGGTGAGCTGCTAAACGTGACATCCTGGCACTTTTATCTACCCTGATTTTCCTTGAGTATACATCAATTGTCTTAAATTATTTAATTTCCTTTTTTTATCAAGTGCTTACAGCCTGACTTTGATTGTCTTTATGTGCATCTTCATAGAGTTGAAGACTCTCTTCTCCTCCAAGAAATGCACTGTAGCTTGACTGCTCAGAAAAATGACTCCTCAGAACTGAGAAAGGAGATTCCACAGTGTAATAATCCTGACCAATTAAGTCCATTTTTGGGAGATAAGTTAATTTGTCAAAATTCATTTTTCGCTACTAGAGCAAACTGAAATGTTAGGTGCCATTTTGTAATTTTCTAATATTCCAAGCTCACATGGGAATGTTTTAGAGGACATTAAACAAATTTCCAAAACTAGGTGTAGAATATTGAACTCATTTATAAGTTACCTATGTCACATAAAAATATTAATGTAACTCCTAATTTAGCAGTTTTACTAGCTGTTTCTTATGACAAAATATCCTAGATGGGAATATATATATTCTTCCTTGCTTCTTGAGGATTGACTTCTGACTTATTCCCAAATCCTTTTCAACAGACAATGCTGGATTTAACAAGTTTTCATATTTAATAAAGAAACCGCAACTATTAAAATACTCTTTTGGTCATGGGAATAAGAGATCTGATCTGCAAGTGGTGTCCTTGACTTTAATTTAATCTACTCATTGTCTTGTAATGGTACTGATAGAAGCATGCCTATGTAATTTAGGCTACGGATTGAATTTGAAAGTAGCTGCAATGATAAAATCATCAGTGAAAACATTATAGGATTGAACTTTGGGCACCAGTAGATATGAGATCAATAGATCTACATGTTGTATATACATGTGCTTTCATTATAGGAATATCGGTTCATTTATTGTTTTTCTATTTTTTAGGTCCAAGTCTCCTGCGCTGCTATTCTTTATATGTCCTACTTCTTGCTGTCAATGGAGTAACAGAATGTTTTACGTTTGCTTCTATGTGCAAAGAGGAGGTAGACAGGTAGGCAAGAAGGCTGGTAGATCTATTAATAGCTGCTAAAGTGTTCCTGAAAAACAAATTTAGTGCAGGTGTGATTCTGTCAGTGTAGAGTGCATGTGTACCTAGAGGGAGAGAATTTGGGTGGAGGCGGGGAGAGAATAAAAAACAGTTTGGAAACTCAGGTTCCTATTTACACAGATTTGTTTCAACACTTAAGCTTCAGTTTTGAGTTTCACATCTTCAGTGCCAATTCTAACTAATTCTCAGCTAATACAAATATGGTCAAAATGTTCAGACTTGGGGTCTAAAGATTACTTGCCTAAATCAATATGTACGTGTTTCAGTAAGTGACTTGATTTACACTTTGCAACTGGCACCCACTCCTCCCTTTGAGGTCAACGGGCGTTCAAAGGTCCTCAGCACCACTGAAAACCAGGCTACTTGCTTAGTGGTCTAAATACAGATTATGGATAATCTTGGGCATATACAAGTTTGAATGTTACATACACCGAATACATATCTGGTTAAAGTATGAAATGATAGAAAATTTTGGGAGGGAAATCCTAAACCTTCGTTTCCATACTTGTGCATGAGTAGTTTTAAAAGTAACTTTTAATAATAGCAACATTTTAGTTTATTATAAAATATATTGCTTACGTAATACATCACTTAATTTAATTTTCTCATATTTAAAATTTTTAATTATAAAAATATTCCATGTCAGGTATTTTTCTGAATAAATGAAATTTCTGTGTATATCTTCTCATATTTCCTTGAGAATTTCAATGACTAATTTCCTGTTTTTCTGGAATCTGTGTTTGATGTGTTGCAGAGATTGCTTTTGTTTAAGGGGAGCAGGGTTGATGCATAATGCTTCTGACCACCAGCTTTGGTCACCGTTAAATGGAGCTACAAAAAAGATTGTTGGTTCCAAACTTTTTCAAGGAGAGGGTTTGACTATTAAGAATTTGCCAATCTCAATTCTAAGTTTAACTCTCTTTTAAAGAAAAATAAAGGTTTATTAAGTGCTAAATACTATATTGTACAGCATGTCTGATTACCTTGATAATTCTAGGCAAATGTAACAAAAATATTTGCCAGTACAGAAAACAGTGTATTAGGCATTATATTAATTAATTAGGTCCGGGGTTTTTACAATACATCATGAAATAGTTGTCTTATTAAATATTGTACATAAGGCTCATTAAACTCCAAGTTTTCAAATTTTTTACAAAAAAGGACTTTTTCATGAAAAACTTAGTGTCTCTCTTTTTCTTTTTTTCCCAACCAACTCTATTTCTGTGGCATATTGGTGAGTCAAAAAGCAAATTTGGTTACCAATATGAGAGGACAGTCACAATAATTAGAGTAGTAGTGTAAGAATATTCATGAGACTATTTTTGGATTGGCAAACATCCAGCATTGAGGAAACTGTTTTTTGTTATGTGACTTGGCAAAGAGCAGAAAATTGTTTATATTATATTTTAAACATGTATACTGTTTTGACCAAAGTTTTTTTTAATTAGATTAAATTATTAGACTTTACAGGGCTGAATGTCTGTGCCACTGACCCATTTTAAATATGGCAATTTAATTAAAAACATTTTTACTTCTCCAAATGTGAACTTTTTATTTCACTTCATCAAAATAATCCCTAAAATTTAAACTTTAAAAATGGTTGACGTTATTAGATTTAAAAACTAACTTGCAACACATTTTGGGTTAATTGCTTGCTTTAGTCAGATTGTATGTATGCCCACCACCATGGCTTTTTGGCAATCTAGGCATCTTGCTGAGATGCCAAATTGCATCAAGAACTAAGCAATAAAAATATGGCAGTATATGCTGCATTTTAACCACAACCTTATGGCAGAATAATTGCTGTCACTGTATAATAATTTTCTGTTTATTTGAAGAAGTGCTGTATTAACTGCATCTCATTTTAAATTCGCTGTTTTTGTCAGATGCATAATATGCCTTTAAGGCTGCAGATTCATGTTCTGTGCTTAATTAGGAAATATAACAGCTGCAGAATGCGCATCTAATGGAAGACAGCAGGACTTGTCATTATCAGCTGTACCAATGTTGCCTTGAAGTTGTTCATGGTAGTGTTTTAGACTAAGGCTGCAATGTTGAATTAATCCCTGTTTTCATGAATTAGTTATTAGTTCACATCTATTTTAGCTGTCTTTATTATAGGTGTGACTTTGTGAACTAATAAACTTGTTGCAATTCAGGATGATCATGTATTAACTAGGTATTTTTCTATGGATGCCATAAAGAAATGGAAGGTAGACCAAGTTAAATGAATTTTCATCTAAGTTTCTGTAGTGGCAAAATGGTTAGAATAGCTTTCTTCACAGTGGTTGCATGTTTACTTCATGAAGGAGTAATCAAATGTCCAGCAAGCCGGTAGACTGTCCCTATATATATGTGCCTGCTGAAAATTAGTAGATGTTACATTCTCCACTTTCTGCATGGCGTGTATGTGAATATATATATAGAACTGTGCCATATTAAAAATCACTACTGCACTAAAGTTCAAATAAAAATAGGTTAATATTGCTTGACAAAAAGTGTTTTTATTTAGACTATATCTCTTTCTCAGTATTGGCTATTTTTTAGTCTCAGGAATTAAGTAGGCTATAATTATCCACTTACATATTAGGTTTTAATGACCATCTGGCTTCTGGGATTTTTTAAATCAGAATCTTGTTCTGTTCTGTTAAGAGCAGGGTTTTATCTCCCGGTTTCCTTCACCCTCTCTATTTATAGAGTCTAAACACATTGCAGGCCTTCTTAAAATACTATCAACAGCTCTTTATTCAGTAACATGCAACAACTCTCTGTTACAAGACTTTTCCACTATTGTTTTTCATACACAGAGGGATGTTTTTAGACTGAGCCAGCTGATTTGCATGATCTTTTAAATGTGGTGATTTGTGAGTGATGTAAAATGTTTAACCAAGGTTTACAGAAGTTCATGAATGTGACTTCTTGTTTAAAAATTCTTATTTTTTTTCAGTGGTTCTCAACCTGTGGTCCATGGACTATGTCCGAGGGGTCCACAAAAGACAGACTGACAACAGAATTGAACTATATATCTATATACATGCAGTAGATTTCCAAAGGGGTCTGTACCTCCATTTGAAATTTTTTAGGTGTCCACAAATGAAAAAAGGTTGAGAACCACTGATCTACCTGACATAAAATAGTAGAAATCTTCAGATTTTGTCATCAGAAATGTATGGCTCACTGTTTTCCTTCACACCCTTCAATGAGCCTTCTTTATTAGCATATCTTAATTTGATCCTTACTCTACTGTTTATGTTCAAGATTAATCATAATTCAGTCTCTTCCTTCTTTTAGGGGAAAAAAATTGTGGGGCTTTTTCTGATATGGTGTTAGTAGATAAATATTTTAATTGCGTACACTGCTTAACTTGTTTCTCTTTCCCTTTAGGTTCAATTTTGTTATGCTGGCTTTGTCCTTCACATTCTTGTGCATCTCTTATTTCTTGACTCAGTGGCAAGGCAGTGTAGGCTTTATCCTTGCAAACTGCTTCAATATGAGTATTCGAATAGCACACAGCATTCACTATATCTACAATTACTTCAAAGAGAGCTCGTATAGACCTTTGAAAGGGCTGCTTCTCTCGCCATCACTGATATTTGTTTATATTATAAGTGGAATAGTCACTGTTTTTTCAGAGGTGAGTGTGTTTCTCAGTTTTCACTGTCATTCTTGTAAAAGTTTGCTCATATCAGGTAATCAGAAAATATAATTTAATTAGTTTTTTCATTATCAGAATCCCACTAAAGGGCAGGCAAGTAGATTATGAGCATAGGCTAGTAAAATGTCATTACAATTTTGCAAGGCTGATTATATTGCATATATGTAGATGAGACAAAGGTGCATGGTGATAAATACAATTTATCACATAGATATTACCATGCATGGCTTTTAGGTTGGGGGGATCGGTGTGTGTGTGCACATACAGAATATCTCTCACTGCCACCTGGTAGATGTCTGATAGATGAATTAATCATGCTTTTTTTTTTTTTTTTTTTTTTTTGCCGTACCACCTGTTTTCTGCCTACTGATCAATCTTCTTGGATCTTATTTCAATATCTTAAATCTCCCAACAACTTCAAAGAGTTGGCAGTAAAAAAAAACAAAAAAAACTTGCCCCTAAAATGTTCCCTCCTCCCTCTCAACCCCACCCTCAGGATGTAGCATTCCTCCCTCATTCATACCTACCTAGGGCAGAAGAGGGACAAGGTTCAGTCCTGCACCAGCTGCAGGTATTCTGTGCTAACGATTGTATGAATTAAGTCCAATACTATGGCTCTGCAGGGCTAGAAACGAGAGCTTTATATTGGAAAGGGAGATTTCCTCTTTTAAACATAGGTTGATATATTGTTGCAGAAATGATGTGTAGCCTTAATCTCAAGACATAACAAGAAAATAGTTTTCCTAAGTGTATCAATTAACTTTCTGTGCATAGTGAATGGTATATGATGGCATATAACTTCTACAATGATCAGGTATATACTAAATGCTTATTTGTATATTTTCATAGAAATTGTATTATAAAAATATAAACATGGCCATTATCAGCTATAATATTTTATAGGTTCAAATTACACCGGGCAAATCTATCTGATTGCCTTGCCTGAGGATGGCAGCCAGATGGCCACCTCAGTAGTACTGGTATTGTGGTCAAGAGAAGTATCAGATCCTACTTGTCACTGATGCAGAGCATCCACCTTTCTACCAGTAATCTTTCTACAGCTGCTTGCTTACTTTGTTTTCTTTGTAGGTATTCTTGTGCTGTGGTAAAGGCTGGCTGGCAAAGCTGATTCACCTCACCGTGGGAGCTCTGTGCTTCATAGCAACTCTTCTCACTATATTCTTCACAGAGACCAAGCTGATTAACTTTGTTAGAACTCAGTTCCTGTCACGATATATCAAGAAAGAAACTTAAAATGATCATGTACAGAATAATTCTTATGTATGTGTGTTTGCTGTAAAGGTATATTTTTATGGATAAAATATGCACAGGATAAGTTTTAATGGCATCTTATGTTTCTTTGGGGGGAGGGGAGAGAAGACTCCCACAGAATATTTCTGACACTGTAGCTGAAATGGAAATATTTGGCAAACGGATACTATTTCCACTTTCAAATAATTTAAACTCATAACTCAGTTTCCAGCACAAATTATACCAAACCTGAGCCAGGTAATTCTCCTTGTATCATTCTTATCAGAGCTTTTTCCTTCCTAACAGTATTGCCTAACTTTGTTTTTAACTAATGAATGAAATAACTAGGACTTAAACAGATGCACACCTTCCATGTGGGGAGCTCCCTTCGTTACAAAGTGAGTGTTGAAAAATTAGACTTTACCCACTTTTACACACTTATCAGATATTAAAATGGATGAATGACCCTTCCAAGTAAGTTAGACCACTTAACTATTAAGAAAAAATGGTCTGCTGTATAATATGTTAGAGGAGAACATAGGACAGTAGAGCATGAACTAATAGTAACTTACTAGTGTAAAGAAACATTATTATCCAGTACAAAGAAATTGACTTACTAATGTTGTGAAACTTGAAACAATTTGGAATAGAAAATTTCAGACATTTCATGTTATAAGCAAAGAAGTGGAATACACAAACTTGTATACTTTTATGCATTTGGACTTTGCAAAAGTGCTTGTTTTTCTACGTACTGTTTACTTGCCAGAGTATTGACTAGTATGCCATAAGTATACTGCAGTGTTAACTAAATTTACAAAATATCATGTGATTTGGATGGAAGTTATGCAAAACATAGACCTTCTCTGTTCTTTCTTCTGGGTGCAAGTCACAGTTGCATATTCCCAAAGTCCAGAAGCTCAACAGATTTAAATTTAAATTCTCTAACTTTCATTTATCTCTATTTTAGCTAATTATAAATACCAGTGAAAACAAAAATATATTTAAATAAAAATATTCTCTCAATTCACGTGTAAAATATATCCTAAATGTCTGGATGACCAAAATGGCTTTCTAATGTTTGCATATATATTGAAGCTTCATTGTTACATGGAAATATCTTTTCATTTGCTCAGAACTTTCTGAATAGTTTCCATGGACACATTTACCTGTTAACCTTTAACCCATATGAGACCTTTTTTTTTTTTTTTTTTGGTTGTTGAAAACTGGAGGCTTACAAGGTTTAGAAATTTACAAGACAATTATCTGTACCTCTAAGAACTGAACTCTGAAATTTAAGATTTCACAATTGGCAGGTTTTTAATGATCAGCAATCTTTTTGCTAAGTTTGGATAGACAAAAAAAGTAAAGCGATGAAATATATGCGCTGGTGCTTACTGGGTTTTTAATTTAGTTGTCTGAGGTACTGTGGAGTTGTGTAAAATCCAGTATGGTAATGATATGAACTTAATTCAAAACTACAAAAACACAAGCTCAGAACAAAGCTATATGGTCCAAACTGTCATCTCCACTTCCAGAGAAAGTGGATGAGAAGCGTGAAAATGTCATTTACCCTCAACTGTGGAGGAGCACACATTTTTGGCTAACTGTGCTTTGGAGGACTTGGCTAGGCTTGGGGCAGAATGGGGGATCTTTAACATGCATATCATCCCATGTTAGTTTATGAAATTCTTGCAAAAGGTGATGCTGAGCCTGTCACTGTTTAGACTCTGATTCAGCAAAGAACTTTTAAGCACCCCAGGCTTAAACGTGCTTAAAGTTAAGTCCTTTGTTGAAATCCAGCCTCTGATCAGCACATGCTTAAATGCTTTGAATTGGGGCCTAACTATCACAAATACCTGGTCTTCACTGTTGGCTCACCATCTCTTGATGGTGATATGGTAATTTTGCAGTGGGCGTGGAGCTGCTAATAAGGCTGTCCTGCCAGTAGGAAGTCTAGGGAGCAGTGTGTGGATTTCCTGGTCCTTGATTTAGCTGTTTCAAAATCCCAATGGTTCATGGGAATAGCAGAGGGTTTGAAGGCAGTGGGCCTCAGCCCAGTCCCTCTTCAGGAAGGGAACTCCTTCTTACACTGTCTCCAGCTGCACCAGTTTGAACTCTCAGGGTTTACTAAATTATTTTGCTTTCCCTTGGGAGTTTTTGTGTAAGAGGGCAGGATTTGGCTTGTAGTAGAGGAGTATATACCATAAAAATACTTCAGCAAAACATTGTGTTTGAGAGAGAGACCTTTACAGAGAACCAAAAAAATTAATTCTTGAAGAAACTTGGATGCGTAGGGTCTTTCCTTCTGGTGGTGGTGGTAGTGGTGGTATCAGTTCTTACCTGGAAGGTGACAGAAGCAGCAGAGCACCAGGTTTCCATCTGTCTGGGTACAAAGTTCTAATTAAAATGAATGAATTCAACAACTTCATTTAAATGTCTTGTGTCCCCTGGAGTAGGTTCCTCCCCCCCTCCACCGCCAATATTCTCTTAAACTTCTTTCCTGGCTTCTAACTGGTGACAAATACATTATGGAGTACAGGCCCTTGGATTGCAGAAGATCCAGATCTTTTTCATTTTGTTATATACTTGTAGAGTTTTATTACCTTTGGGTGTTACTTCATTTATTATCTTGGGTGTTACTACAAGACAGGAGTCAGGCTTAGGATTCCATTCCAGTCACTGTCATTTTGTTGTATAACTTGAGACCACTGTGTTTTGGCATCCTAGTCCGTAAAATGAACTGTAACTACCTCATGGA
The DNA here is from genome assembly GCF_026122565.2 of Emydura macquarii macquarii. Classification (NCBI taxonomy): domain Eukaryota; kingdom Metazoa; phylum Chordata; order Testudines; family Chelidae; genus Emydura; species Emydura macquarii. The sequence goes on along the minus strand of NW_027132983.1, from coordinate 3,052,634 downwards.
GTACTGTGAAGTTTGAAAAATTTGTGTGTATGTAAAGAGTTGTGATAACTTCTGATATAAGATGCTTTAAAAATATGATGAAATTTTTTTTCTTACCCTAATCTTGCCTGCCTGCTTGAGTGTGCCATAAAAGCTTTCCTTCCCATCTGGTATTGTTTTTGCTTTGCCACTAACCATTTTCCCATAGATGAGATGAGGGTGGAAGACTGTAACATTGTTTGGGAGAGAGGACACACTATTTTGAACAATTTTGTCTAAAATAAGTGATACACAGTTTGTGGTTGAAATTCTGAGTTATTTTCTTAAAACTAACCATTGCTTTGATTTCCTCCTGGAAAGGTTTGGAAGGGTCTCTTTTTACCAGTTGGTACATGCCTTGCTTCCCAGTGAAGTGGCTCAGGTCCAGACTGTAAATAATTGCTGCAAGTTTACCCACTACTGCTGATGAAATTTAATTTTGTGAATTAGCTTTGATAATTTATTCTTGTCTTTTTTTATAATACTGTATCTATTTAATAGATTTTCAGAAAATGAAAAAAAATGTTTGGGTCATCTTATCCATGCCCATGCCAAAGAACAATTGATTTACAACTTTTTTATCCTTTTGTTCAGTCTTTTTTAAAACCACTAATCTCCATAGGTTCTGATATGGAAAAAATAATATTATGGTATGTAGATGGGGACCAGAGTGGAGTAGAATAGATATTAATCAGCCAGTTGCCTTCAGGAAAATTTTAACTTAATATGGTTCAATAATTGTTGCTCAGTTACAGGCGTGGGATACATTCCTTTTAAGTTAAAATTGTGAGCAACTGTATAGTTCTCTAATACGTACTGTGTTGCGAAACTGCAAAAGATTGAGAGATAGGAAGTGTAGGCCTATGAAGCTGCCTGCTTCAGTCCCTTTGATTTTTGTAGCTTTTAATGTGAATGCTGTTCATAGCTTTCCTGTATAAACTATCAATGTTTCAAAAATCATGATTAAAATTTCAACCAGTTGCTGTTTGTCATGATTTTTTTCCTAACAACTGCAACTTATTTGCAGTCCCCCTGTTGTGGGCCCAGGTGCCTCAGAAGTTCATAAAGCCTGCGTCTTTTGGTTCCCTAACTTCAGAGAGACTCAAATTATTTTGCAGATACACTGCAAAGACCTGAGGCTGAGCCTGAAGGAGCATTAACTTGCCTCTTTTTCTTCTGATAAATAAGAATACTGTTGTGTGTTGGTGTCAGATTGCACTAAAAGGAATGAAATTGAAGCAATTGTTGCATTCTGTAGGTGTAAAATAAGGATACTATTTAAATACAATAGTAAAAACTTTCTCTATCCTTTGTGTCTTTTTATTTAGATAGTCTATATCCCAAAGAGCTTACAGTTTCTTATAATGTGTATGTACAATATCTAGCACAAAGAAGGCCTGAATGTAGTTGAGATATCTAGGTGCTGTAATACAAATAAGTGCATGAAGACACCTCACAGACCTGGAAACTTGCATGACTTTTTTCCCCACTGAATTCAATGGGAAAATACATTATGTTGTATTCCTGCAAGAAGTATGCTGAGCATATTGGCTTTTTTTTGCCTTTGCTTCTGCCTAACTTCATGGATTTCTAACATGGACTTATTTTTGTTATGAAAAATACATTAGAATTATAAAAAAAAAAAAAAAAAAAAAATTGAATCCTTGCTTTGTTTTCATCAAGAGTCCTTGTGTAAAGCCACCTTGATTTATATAACTCAAGAATGAGTTACATACTCTAAGGCAGTGGTGCCCAAACTTTTCCTGTCACGCACCCCCCCTCCCCTTGCCAATAATGGAATCTGTCCATGCCCCCTATCCCCAAAGCTTCCTCAGCAGTGGAGCTTGGGCTGGGGGTGGAATTGGGGATGGGGGAAGTGCTGGGGCTAGAGACAGAGGTGGGCTAGGGTGGAGAGGGAATGAGGGCAGAAGTGGAGTGAGGGCAGAGTGGAGCTGCAGCTGGTGCGGAGCTGAGCAGGACTGGGTGGTGCTCCCTCCCTAGCTCCCATTGGGGGCTGGCACAGGCCTTGCCGCACGCCTCCTCCTCCCCCCCCAAACGTTCCTCCATGTCACAGCTTGGGGACCACTGCTCTAAGGAATTGGAGGTTGCTGACATGTTTCAATTGGATTATGTAGAAATGTATAATGTGTAGAGCACAATCCTGTTCCTGGTAACTAAAGGAGCAGGACTGATTCCCAAATTTGAAACTGTGTGTTTTCTAGTGTTCTCGTCTATATTTCACCCATAGTAGGTCAGGTCCTGCTTGTCTTGCTCCCAACGAAATCATGTGTTGTGATCAAGATATGTCCTTGTATAAGTAACATGGGAAAGCCTGGAACTGTTGGGAATTAGCCTTCTGAGCCAGTCAGATGCAGGCTAAATATTATTCATATTTGCTATTGCTGTGCACATAGTTAAATTGCCAGACTCATTTCTTTCTGAAATAAGTATGCAGATAAATTAGTCCTTAATATTATAAATATCTCATTTGCTAATTAAATCTCAAGGATAGCAGGAAATATGTTGTTTACAAGAATGTGAAATCAAGGCGGAAAAATTCATAATATTGATTTGCATCATCAGTCAGTGCTCAATTACTTCAGTGCAATCAGTTCCACTACTTAGTATTCATTTTTAACTGAAAAATCATGGTATATCAGAGCTGTATAACATTAATGGAATAAATGGATTCATTAATGAAGAACTACCCATTTTTGTACCTAATCAGCAATATTACGGAAGTCACATTAAAGCTTTTAATAATCTTCAAGATAAATGAACAGAAATTATCTCTAAATTTTGTCTCAAATGCTGCCTACTGTTTCTATCTTTTTCTGTTCTTACACAGTGCATTGTGTTGACATTTAAATTTCACTGAAATAGCTGTCTTTAGTGCACACATCTGCTTTCAGGGTGGGGAGTAGGGTTGTGTGATCCAAGGAGATTTCTGGTGGTTATGCATGCAGGGCTGACAAGCACTTTATTCTGTATTATAATTCCCCTAAATACAGTTGACTAGGCGATTACATCTATTTAGTGTTTGCTTTTCTGGACTAGACAATGTGTCTTTGTGGACAGCATGTCCTATTTGTACAGTGTTAAGCACACTTGGTGATCAAATAATAAATGATACTGATAATTCAAATACAGTAGAAATACCTACAAAGTAATATAGAGAAGCACTTGTCATGAAAAATGTATGTCCTAAAGGCTAGGCAGGTTGATGATATTTAATATATTTTATACTGTGTGTTTTAAGTGATATTTTCAGCAAATACACATCCAAATGTATAATTCGATATGGAGAATGACGAAGATGATTCAAGAAGCTGTGTATGCAGATGAATGTTGTATGAAAAGAAATAGTGCATCTACTTAATTTATAACATCAATATATGCAGTTAAGAGCAAGTGATTAGTGTAGTACTGAAATATGTTAGTAGGAAAACAGGCTTTTGGTGCAGAATAGATATAAATGACAACGTATAAAGGCCTTTTTATATAAATTTGTTCTGCAGCTTGGTCATATGTACCAGAATGTTGCAGTGTGAATAATAGGGCCAGTCATGATGGGTCTTTGTGCTATTGCTGTTACTTTTTGTACATTGTAAATAGAATATTAGCTAAAGCCTAAAATGCCCAATAGTGTTTGAACTAATCTAGGAACTGTCAGATTCAGTGATTAATTCCATGTTGTTTCATCACATCTGTCACATAGATTAGGAAGGGAAATGGTGGCACAAAGACAAAGTAACTCCCAAGGTCATAAAGAAGGCCAGTAACAGAGTTGGGGAATAGAACCTCTCTCCCAAGTCCTCGTCCAGCGTCCTGTTCACTAGACCGTGTTGCCTCTACTCTGGACAGTATTTGAACAGTTTTTTCCAAATCATGATTTAAGGGATCATAACACACACTGACTCTTCTGTTAAGGATGTTGGTGTAATGACCACAGAATACTCAAGGAATCAGATTCATTCTACTCCTCAAAAGCTTATTTCTTCTTGCCTTTATCATTTACTTTTCTGTGGGCATTTACTCTGAGTACAAAGGGCAGCCAATGTTGGGCTATGGAGGCACTTTCCTTCTGGACTGCAGTAGACCTAGCTAAAGCTTTAATTCAGATGCTCAGGGAGAATGTCCTAATACAATTTCACGAATGTGATTTCTATAAATGTTAAGTTATTGATTATTTAAGCCAGTATTCTTTAGATGATCCAGCCAACGGCTTTCTTCTTCATGCTTCAGTTGAATAAAGTATATAATTAACATGTCATTCATTTACTCTGGCATAATTGGTTGTCAGTATCTTATGTTTATAATGGCAGATGGTGCCAATGGATTGCGATAACGGTGTAAGGTGTAAGAAATGATTGAAATAGAAACCCTTCTTACAATCGTGTTGCTAAGTATGAAGTCCATCCAGGCAAAGCTTGCTCACTAGCTGGGAAGTAGTAATGCAGAACGTGCACCTCTTCGCTCTTCAGTGAGTCGTGCAGGGCAAAACCCTGTGATTCTGATTTTGGAAGTTGCATACCTACTTTGTATTGACACCAGTACAAGGCCGCGCACTGCACACAGCTCCTATTTTAAATACTCTTGTTCTGTTGGGTCTTAAATGATTCTGTCTCGTCCTGCCTCCGGCTCCTCTGCAGCGGCATGCGGGAGGGGTGCACGAGGGGAGGAGATCAGCTCCAGGGAGTGCTGTGGGAAAGCCGAGTTGCAGCATCTTCTGCCCGGGGCTGGCAGGCTCTGGCAGGGGTCTTGGGGGGCTGCCGCCTCAGCCCATTATCTCCTGTGTGGGCAGTGCGTTCCTGGTTTGCAGGTTGGTTTGCAAGCTGGACGCGCAGCCCGCCGCCAGTTGCAGCCCTGAACCGACCTGCATTTCTTCGCCTCCCGCCAGCAGTCAGGGGGTCGAAAGTGCTGCTGTTAAGTGACTCCGTCAGCTTGCTCCAGTGACTCCAGGCGGCGGGCTCCGGACACCAGCGCATGCACACAGCTCTGCTCTTGGTGCCTCGCGCGCCCCAGTCAGTCAGTCTGTCAGTCAGTCAGTCAGTCACCTCCTCAGCCGGGGGAAGGCGCTGGGGCGCTGCCCCTCAGCCATGGCAGCTTCCGCGGGGCACGCGCAGCGGAGGGTTGTGTGTGAGCGGACTGGGGCGGCGGGATGGCTGAGGGGCACAGGGTGGCGGCCCGTCAGGGATGGCTGAGGGGGTACTGTGGGGCGCGGGGGTTGTGGTGAAATGGGATGGCTGAGGGGCTGAGGGGCGCAGGGTGGGGGTGGGATGGCTGAGGGGTGTTGAAGAGCGGTGGGGGCGCAGAGGAGCTGGAGGGTGGTGGGAGGGTGGAGTGGCAGAGCTGGTCTGAAGGACAGGGGGGCTGAAGGGCTGAAGGGCGGTGAAGCCCAGAGAGGAGCTGGAGAGGGAACCCCAAGGAGGATTCCAGCAAAGCCTGGGAACGGGAGTTGGTGGGAAGATCACAGGATGAGTAGAAAGAGAGATCGGGGAAGGGAAGGGAAGGGTGTGGGGCAGTGAGGGGTGAAGCTAGGTTAGGAAGATTACAGCGGGTGGGGTAGAAGTTAACTGTAGAAAAGAGAGAGACGGAAGGTGAGTGAAGAGAGCTAAGTAAAAGGAGGAAGAGTTGATTACTTGTATTTTATGGAAAATTAAGGGCCAAAACATTTAAAAACTATGCACACCAACCTAGTTTAATTGTTAAATATCGCTGGACTGCAGGGGACATGATTCTGTAAGATGAGGGTGGAAGGGCAGAGGGGAGAGTTGATGGAACTTGGTTGTGAATAGAAGCTGGGTAGGAAGCCTAGTGTCCCTATGTACGTGGAAAGGAATAATCTGTGTTGTCTTTGGGTTTTGTCTGTGTTGATTCCATATTTGTGAATAAGTATACCTTTCTGTAAATGTATGTGGAGGCTCTGTGTGTAATATATATGTGCACACAGAGCTTGCAACTATGTCTGATGCAAACTACATTAAGGTGCTTGGGAGATGCTGGCTATGTTGGGTTCAGGTGTGCACTTGTATTGTTAACGTGGATCAGCATCTTGAGTTAAACCCTATAGGAGAGTCTGGGATTGAACTGGGATTAAACTGGTCAAGCACACCTTTTCCCAGAACTCCAATCCACCCCCTTCACTCCCTGCAGACAAAGAATTTGGAGAAAACTGGCTTCACATAGGATGCAGTTACTCTTTTGTTCTCTGGGTGAGATTTGTATGGGTGCTGATAGTCATTAACGATCAACCTCTTCACGGATATACATGGAGGTGCCATTCCCCATCTCCTTAGCATAAGAAATGTGAGGCAGAACATAGTAAAGGACAGTCTTAAAACAAGGATACAGATTGTTAATAAAATCAAACCGTAATTCGTAAGTTGTATATAGGTTTTTGAAATCATCACACTATCTTTCTTTCTCTTATCTATTTGTATCTGGGGTGCAATGATGGCCTTTGGGAATGTACTAAAAATTGTGAGGAAGGCAGGGTTGAACAAAAGGAGCATGACAACTACTGACTGCACAGTGACAAAAGGCAGATTTATTTTTGAGACAGTGCATCTCCCGTTTTTATTGCAGCATGCACCTTGGGTCAAGTGTAAAGTTGCTCTGCTTTTTTTGTTATGTGGACAAAGTGATTTAATAACCAATTTTTTCCCCATTCTCATGTCATCCCAGAAAATAGATAACATTATTCTACTGACAGATGGAGACAAGAACTAAAGCTTTGTGACAGATGGAACAATTCACTTCAGCTCACTTAGTGTCACACAGTAACCTGGCTAAACCAACATTTTAGTGGATATTTTAGTTTATGTAACTAGTTCTTCATTAAGTTTTCCGTATAGGTGAATTTCTTTCCTCCCACCTTCCTCTTTCACAAATTTGTTTAGATGGTGACCTAGGAGACACTGGCTGGTCATTTGGTGGACTTCTTTGCTCATTCCCAGTTATTGCTGAAGTCATTTTGTTTTCATCCCGTGCTGGACCTTAACACTATTCATATTTTCCTCCAGGTCCCTTTGTTCTGTGATTCAGGGTGTGAACCTAAGGGCAGTTTCTTTGTGCTTTAGGTCTGTAGGATGCCATCCTGCACCTTCTCGTTCATCGTCTAGCTAACCGGATTATTTGTTTGGTAGTTCAGGGCCAAGTTTTCAGTTTGGCCATAGCCCCTTTCACTTTTGCTAAGTGACAATGGTTCTAGCTCCCATTTTACAGAAGGTGGGGGGGGAGCCTGTTTATCCAGTCAGAAATAAAATAAAAGTTCGGTTATTTTTTTTAAAGGTAACTTACCCATTGCTGGTGTAAATTCCAGCTTATGATTTTTATGATGTATTAGTATTTCTCTACTGATCTATTGCTGAAATATGAATTCTAAAAATGATATAACTTAAAGCTACTAGCTGCTAAGCAAACACACTTTCCCAAAAGCAAGTTGATTCAGTCACCTGGATTGAAATATGATGCTTAAAACTGTTAGCCTAATAATTTTGAGCAATTTTGTAAATTGCTTCGGCTGGTTGTTTAGATTTTCTTGCAGCTGTGAATTAGGTGGGAAAAAACTGCAGCTGAACATAATGTTGCTTTGTCAATAGAGCACTCACTGCTGGCAGAGTATCTAGCCTGGAAAAGTAAAGAGGTCATGACACCACATCTGTTTTGTAGAGAACATAGTTATTACCACTGGTAATACAGTGAACACTGGAGTGGAAAAAAATAACTCCAGAGCTGGTTTGCTATTAATGATACCTTTTGGAGTTGTTCCATAGATTGCATTGGCTAGATTCCTTCTAGCCAAACACTCTGGGAAACAAGTCTTGGACAAAACGCGCAAACATCAGGTGGAGCTATTTCTATTGGATCTATTTCTGTTACAGTCTATCACTCCACCCTGAGTTTTTTCCCCTTTACCCTACCACCTTTTCTCCCTCTCTAGTGGCTTGCTGAGGCTCTTCTTGAGGCCTGGTGCTGAACTAGAACTCTTTAGTTTGTATAGTTTTCTGCCCTCTGTTACTGATGTTTTGTGGAATGGTTAAATAACCTCATTTAATGTAACTGAAATTCATTACATTGATTGAATTTTTGTTGTAATTAATACTGTTTGTGTTAAATATATTTACCCTTCAACTTGCCTTTGCTACAATGCAAACTGCTAGTCTGAACTGGCTGTGTGACTTCTGCATTTCCTTATAGCGTATTAATACCTAGCGCTAAAAGAAATAATCATGACACATTATAAGCTGTTTAGGACACTATGTGTAAACCACAATGGGGCACCAGTCTCATTTGGGCTGGTAGGCCCTACTGTGATAGAAAACTTGTGCTGTCTTTAATTTTTTCAAAATTTACTTCTAAACATCTAATTTGTAACCAGAAATACTCAGCATTTTTATATTGCCTTGTATGTTTGAAGCATTTATGTTCATAATTCGAATACCTTTTTCATTCCTAAACCCTAGCAACTCCTCCCTACCTCTCCAGATTACCCGAAACAGAGCTTTGACTCCGTAGAGACTCCATAAAGTCCCCTAGGGATTTTACTGTTGCTATTAATTTCATGTGGATATTATGGTGAAGGGTGGCAGTATAAGGTAGATTGTACAGAACACTAATCCTCTCAACCTTAGTGCCAGTTAAGTAGCTATTATTCCCATTTACAGGTGAAGATAAATTGGGACATAAAAGTGCTGTGACTTGGTCAAAGTCATGTGGTAAATCGTTGACAGAACTCTTATTAGGGTTTGGGTCCTCTTGATTGCCAAACTTGTGCTCTCATTCCTCCTTACATTGCCTTTTTATATATATACATACTCTGCCACTTGTTAGGCCTTATCTGATCTGAATAATTTGACTAGGTATGAGGCTGTGTTTTCCAGTGCAGCAGCACAATGGTTGCACAAAAATGATTGTTACTCTGTAACCACATTTTTCTCTGCTGCCCCTTGCATTCAGTAATCCTTAAGTTAAATAAGGCTATGTGAAGGACTCTGCCATGTGCATCCTAACTTTTGCCCCAGCTTTTCTAGAACTGTAATCCTTATTCACCCTGTAAAATGGACAGGGGGCTTCAGTGATTTTTTTTTTTTTTGACTGCAGTCCTCTAGGTAGGGCTTAGAGTCCTCAGTGTTTGCCTCCTGAGACAGAACCAGAATGATATTTACCTCTTCAGAAATCAATAGTGTTTGAATAACACATACATTAATTATTTCTGCTTTATTGGTGAAGATCTGTGTATGTCAGTAGGAGCAGCTATTACACAGAAGCAGTAAATTTTGGTACCTCTGAGAATAAGTTTATGGATACACATGACAGACAAGTCTGGATCTCTATCTGGAGAGCTGAAAAATTTAACACGAAGTGGCTTAATGTGCAATGACAGATTGCAGTATCTATAACATTAGTATAATGGCAGCCTTCTAAACGTAACACAGAGATGTTCTAAGGAGAGTTGGTTACCATATTGGTTCACCAGTCAAATGCAGAAACAATAGCACGTTAGTTATAAGAAGCTTGATAACTTATACCATAGATAACAAGTACCATAAATTTCACACAAACAATAACTTCTAAACAATTAAAGAAATTAAGTAACCATAAATGTATTAATTCCTTAAATGAAATGTAAAATGCCATGGTCTGACTTTAATAAACATTTCTAAAATTGGTTAGCTAATGTTAACAATATTTAAAATGATTGAATTATGTATAAAACTGAAAAAAAATAATTGAAAAAGTATGTAGTAAACAACTTAGGCCTGGATCCTGCAAATATTACGTGAGTATGTTTACAAAGGTGAGTTGTCTGATAGAGCAGGGAGGTCTCACATCTCAAGGATTGCTCTCTGGGACATCACAGCCAGAACAAATATTCTGTGACACTTAAATTTAAGAGAGAGAGAGAGAGAAAGAGATTTGATGTCTGTAATAACAGGAGTTAAAATATTTTTTAACATGGTTTAAGCAAGATTTGTTTTATTCTTTTAGTAGTAAAAATTGTGTTTGAATTTCATTTATGTATATAAATGGACTCTTTTTGTTATTAGCATGGGGGAATCTGTTTCTTTTGCAGGATTTGCGGGTTCATTTTTTTGCAGATGGGAGCGGGATGAAAATGCAAGAAACAGTGCGGGAGTAGGTGGGAGTGGGTACTGTGGGGCAGGATGGGGGTGGGATTAAAAAAATAGTTTATATACTCATGCTTTAGAACGTAAACTAACCGTTGTTCCTTCTTTTATTAGCTGGCTTGAACAGAACCTTAACTGTTACTGCCAGTATTCCTGTAACTGGGTACCATTACTAAAATCCATAATTTGTGTGAAGACGGACAGCAGTGCATTCTTGTTTGGCGACAATTTACAAATTATGTGTTTAGAACAATAATACATGTTGTTTTACAGTAAAATGAGTGTGTGAATGAACATCAGAGTTTGCAAAATGAGGGCAAAATTCTACACTTGGCAGATGTAACAAAGTGATATTTGGCTTTTAAAAAGTGTTTGAAATAATTAGGATAATTTCTTGATCCTTATGCTTTACCATCACTTCGGATATTGGATACTTCTTCAACTGTCAGAAGTCTTTTTTTAAATCATATCCTTAAATCCATCTAAAGGGTATTATTTTGCTTTGTTTTTTCCTAGTTCACTTTTGTCGTATGTTCAGTTTTGAAATTGGAAAGTTAACCCCATTAATCCCTATTTGAAAAGAAATATATACCACATTCTCTCCTTTCTCTCTCCCCCTTTCATATTAGTCAAAGTTCATTTATTTCATTAGTTTACAACATAAAGCAATTACATAACTGTTACCACAATATAACTGGAATAGTGAATTACATTTACTGAAAATAACTGCAGTTAATTTCAAATGATCTTCATGCAGTCATCTCCTACATATAATAGAATTATTCAAATGTCTATGAACATTTTACATGCAGTACTGGAGTGAGTTAGATCAATCAAAAATTAATTGCTTCCAAGGCATCAATGCAGTCTTCTGGGATCAGTTGAATCCCAGTATGTCACAATGAAGTCATAATAATTGATGTAGCATAGACTCATGCATTTGCCACTCTTTCATAATAGAATTTTTATTAGCCAAGCAGACTGTGGGGGGAGGAGGAAATGAAAATAAAAGAGAAATGAAAATAAGTTAAATATCAGATAGTGGCCATTAATATTGATTTGATTCTGTGCTGACACAGTTCATCATCTTGACACTTTCCTTATGCTTAAAATATCTGTCCTTGTTTTGCATGATTACTTTTTCAATGTACTTTGTATATTGACAGTGAACCCTGGCATTCAATTTGTCAGCCCAAAATATTTCTTTTGAACTTTGCTTTGATGACTTGGACACTTATGTACTATTCAACATCTGTGAGATTTTCCTTCTTGTTAATGGCTTGAAAGTCACATGATGTATTTTGTTATACTGGGTGCGAAACAGGACTAAGAACCTGTGCAATGGCACAGGAGCCATCAAACAGAGCTGAAAACAAGGAATTTTGAGTGGGCCTTAGGGGCAGTGGATGAGTTTTGTGGAGTTGTGTGTCTTTGTCTTTGTTTTCGTTGTTTTGTTTTTTTTCTCTTCGGTGTACAGGAGCTAGTACTGGGTGGTGTACTGAGATCAGCTAACCCTAATTAAGGGGTGAGGCTTCCCTAATTAGGCAGTCTATAAAGGCAGCCGCTCAATCAGGCAGCAGCACAGCTGCAGCGGCACAGGAGCCAGCAAACAGCACTGAAAACAGGGGAGTTTGGGGAAGGAGTGTGTGGTGTTTTGGTATTGTTGGGATGCTCGTTGGGGGTTGTTTTCTTGGGTTTTTCTGTTTTTGTGTCTGTCATTGACAGGAAGTAGGGGGAAAGGCTATGACAGATACAGAGGCAGTAGTGGTAGTCACTCAAGCAGTGGAAGAGACAATGAAGATGACTGGATGTGGAAACTGCGGGATGTATATGATTCTGGAGGTGGTACCTCAAAAGAGCTTCGTTTGTATGAAGTGCCACCTCATAGAGGTGATGGAAGAGACGATTCAAGGGTTGGAGATGCAGGTGAAACTCTGGTTGAGTTTAGAAGGGGGTTCGAGCAGATGATGGAGCAAATGAATGAGGAGGCTGAAGGGAAAAACCCAGACTTGCAGATGGAAGCAGGACCAACGAACTCTGAGGGGAGAATGCTGGTGAGGAAAGTGGCCAGTGGAAGCATATGACTGCGAGAACGCGGCAGAAGAAAAGACAGGCTAGTGAAGGAGAAATAGAACTCAGAAACAGGTTTCCGGCGTTGGAAAATGAAGAAGGGGCACAGCGTGTGGTTACTGAAGGTGGGCGGCAAGGAAGAAGAGAAGAGCAGCTAGTCCTATACAAAGAGTGGATGAGCCAATGGAGATACCACCAAATAAGAGCCCCAGGAGGATACAGGAATGGTTGCAGATGATTGAAAAGGAGACTAGTAGACAAGATGACTTGCAGCCAGAGAGAACAGGGGATAGGCTGGAAAATCACACCATTACCAGGAAAAGGCAGATCTACATGATTGGGGACTTCCTGCTGAGAAGAACAGAAAGGTCTGTAACCAGAGCTGATCCTGAGAACAGAAGGTTGTGCTGTCTGCCGTGTGCTAAGATACGGGATGTGGACCTGAGGCTGAAGAGGGTCCTAACGGGAGTGGAAAAGAATCCACTGATTGTCCTTTATGTGGGTACAAATGATATAGCTAGATTCTTGCTTGAACGTATCAAAGGACACTATGCCTGGCTGGGGAAGACTCTTAAGGAAATCGAGGCTCAGGTGATCTTCAGTGAGATTCTGCCTGTCCCTAGAGAAGGACAACAAAAGCATGACAAGATTCTGATGATCAAATGTTGGTTCAGGCAGTGGTGCTAGAAGAACTGATTGTAGGGGACAACCTTGGTTCAAGTGACCATGAGCTAATTCAGTTCAAGCTAAATGGAAGGATAAAAATAGATCTGTGACTAGGTCTTTGACTTCAAAAGGGCTAACTTTAAAAAATTAAGGAAATTAGTTGGGGAAGTGGACTGGACTGATGAGCTCATGGATCTAAAGGTGGAGGAGGCTTGGAATTACTTGATGTCAAAGTTGCAGGAACTATCTGAAGCCTGCATTCAAAGGAAGGGGAAAAAATTAATAGGCAAGGATTGTAGACCAAGGTTGATGAGTAAGCATCTCAGACAGGTGATTAAGAGAAAGCAGAAAGCCTAGAAGAAGATGAGAGGGAGGGTGGAGTGGGGGGATCAGCAAGGAAAGCTACCTCTGGGAGGTCAGAACAGGTAGAGAGAAAGTGAGAAAGGCCAAAAGCCAAGTAGAGTTGGACCTTGCAAAGGAAATTTTAAACCAACAGCAAAAGGTTCTATAGCTATATAAATAGGAAGAAAACAAAGAAAGAACAAGTGGGACTGCTAAGCAGTCAGGATGGGGTGGAGGTCAAGGATAATGTAGGCATGGCCGAATATCTAAACAAATACTTTGCCTCCATTTTTAATGAGGCTAATGATGATCTTGGGGATAGTGGTTGGGTGGCTAATGGGAATGAGGATATGGAGGTAGAGATTACCACATCCAAGGTAGAAGTCAAACTCAAACAGCTTAATTGGACTAAATTGGGAGGGCCGAATAATCTCCATCCAAGAATATTTAGGAAATGGCACATGAAATTGCAAGCCCATCAGCAAGCATTTTTAATGAACATGTAAACTCAGGAGCTATACCGTCTGACTGGAAAATTGCTAACATAGCTCCTATTTTTAAGAAAGGGGAAAAAAGTGATCAGGGTAATTACAAGCCTGTTAGTTTGACCTCAGTAATATGCAAGGTTTTGGAAAAAATTTTGAAAGAGAAAGTAGTTAAGGATGTCGAGGTTTACGGTAATTGGGACAAAATACAACATGGCTTTACAAAAGGTAGATTGTGTCAGACCAACCTGATCTCGCTTTTTTGAAAAGATAACAGATTTTTTTAGAGAAAGGGAATGCAGTGGATCTAATTTACCTAGATTTCAGTAAGGCATTTGATACAGTTCCACATGGGGAATTATCAGTTAAATTGGAAAAGATGGGGATTAATATGAAAATTGAAAGGTGGATAAGGTACTGGTTAAAAGGGAGACAACAACGGGTTATACCGAAAGATGGAGGGAGGTTACTAGTGGAGTTTCTCAGAGATCGGTCTTGGGACCAATCTTATTTAACCTTTTTATTACTGACTTTGGCACAAAATGTGGGAATGTGCTAATAAAGTTTGCGGATGACACAAAGTTTGGAGGTATTGCCAATACAGAGAAGGATCGAGATATCATACAGGAAGATCTGGATGACCTTGTTAACTGGAGTAATAGAAATAGGATGAAATTTAATGGTGGAAAGTGCAAGTTCATGCATTTAGGAACTAATAACAAGAATTCTGCTATAAGTTGGGGATGCATCAGATGGAAGTGACAGAGGAGGAGAAGGACCTGGGCATATTGGTTGACCACAGGGTGACTATGAGCTACCAATATGATGTGGTCCTTGGATGCATCAGATGAGGTATTTCCAATAGAGTTAGGGAGCTGTTAGTACCGTTATATAAGGTGCTGGTGAGACCTCGTCTGGAATATTATGTGCAGTTCTGGTCCCCCATGTTTAAGAAAGATGAATTCAAACTGGAACAGGTGCAGAGAAGGGCTACTAGGATGATCCATGGAATGGAAAACCTACCTTATGAGAGAAGACTCTGCTTGTATGAGAGAGCTTGGCTTGTTTAGCCTAACGAAAAGAAGGTTGAGGGGAGATATGATTGCTCTCTATAAATACATCAGAGGGATCAATACAAGGGAGGGAGAGGATTTTTTTAAGTTCAATGCCAATGTGGATACAAGAACTAATGGATATAAACTGGCCATTAGGAGGTTTAAAGATTTGAAATTAAACGCAGGTTTCTAATTATCAGAGGAGTGAAGTTCTGGAATAGCCTTCCAAGGGGAACAGTGGGGGCAAAAAATCTAGCTGGCTTCAAAACTGAGCTTGATAAATTTATGGAGGGGATAGTTTGTAACTAGTGACTGATCTTTAACTACTGGTGGTAGATATGCCAATGGCCTGTGATGGGATGTTTGATGGGATGATATCTAATTTATTACAGATAATTCTTTCTTGGGTGTCTGGCTGGTGAATCTTGCCCATATGCTCACGGTTTAACTGATAGCCATATTTGGAGTCGGGAAGGAATTTTCCCCCAGGGCAAATTGGCAAATGTTCTGGGGTTTTTTTGCCTTCCTCTATAGCATGGGGCACAACTTGCTGGTGGAGTCTCTGTACCTAGATCAGACTAGAGGATCATATTGGTCCCTTCTAACCTTAGAGTCTGTGAGACTAAGTAGTGTTTTCCCCTCCATTTCAAAGCATTTTTTCCTTTAAAAAAAAAAAAAAAAATTTCCTGGTCTTTGTTTGGAGTTATAAAACACGGCTAGTTTACTATTATAACTATTGAAGATTAATCATACTGGCATAATATTTCTGATTCTTATGGATTGATATATATGTATTAGTGGATGTAAAGTAATTACTTAGATTCAGATTTGATTTCAAAGGCCGGATTCATTTTCATTGATTCTGTGAAGTATACTAAATCATCTCTCATTAGGATACTTTTAAAAAAAAAAGAAAAAGGTGTATTAAAATGTTCGCTGGAGATAGAAAAACTGGCTTAAGAAGTCCTATAGATTCAGAAGAAGTGGAATATTTTTCTCTTTGCCTATTTAATACCCTTTTGTATTGCTGTAGCAAAGATAACTGAAGTTCATCTTGTCTCTCATTCTTTCTTGTTTCCATAACTCATCTTATGCTCCCTTGTTATGTTCACTTGCTGAGCAATTAACACCCTGTTCAGCTGTATCCTTGCAACAGCTTTTGCCTCACTATCCATTTTCCCTCTGTGTTACTTTCTTGCTCATTTTACACTAAAGTTAGTGTGTGATCTTTTTGTTGTGGTAGTTGCTGAAATTATCAGTGAATGGTCTGGTCTTATATTTGAGCCATCTACTAGAAGAGTGACAAGAAGATGTAATCAGCTGTGAAGAAGCAACAAGAGGTTGGATTTTTTTTAAATGATCATTTTGGTGAATTAGGAGTGGAAGATCTGCAGCCAAGTATGGAAGAAGGTATAGACTTAAAGCCCTCATGTTAATCAATATTGCACATGGAGACTAGGCAATGGAATGTGATGGGTTGAAGGAATAAAAATAACTTCATATTTTGGCAGAAAATGGCTTTATAGGACTGTGCAGGAGCAGTTGCATGGCAGAATATTAATTGGACTCAATAGAAATCACTGGTGAATTTGGCAGCCTTTAGATGAAGGACCAAGGAAAGGAGTACATTTTATACCTGTTTTCAAGTTACAGCTGTGGCCTTTTATGTGATCCCGCCCCCCCATCAGCAATATCTGATATCCAATGTTCAGAGTTGAAGGTTGACTCCTCCCCACCCCCCCAAAGTGTATAGGCCACAAAATATAGACTTCGGTTTTCCTTTGTGTCAGGTGTGAGATTCCTTCACTGTCCCCTCATTCTGCCTTGCTTCTCAATTCTTGAGAATTGGAGGAGATTGAAAATTGCAAAAGAATGTTGCTTTCTGAAATGTGTATATTTCAGCACTGTGATGAGTGAGGCTCCAATGGGTCAGAGGTGTCAGTCAGATAAGGTCCACAACTTTGGATAGTTCAAGATAAGCATCAAAACTTTTAGCCCGTTTTTTCAGAGCAACACACTTTCACAGAGTCTACAAGCAGGCTCCAGCTGCCAGAAGATAGCTGGCTCTGCATGACACAACCTCAGAGAATCATAATGCTACAGGCTATAGTATAATGCTGCACCACTCATGCTGGATGAGCAATACATGTCTCAGTATCTTTAGGTTGTAGGGTCATCTCTGCCACTCTCTTCACCTCACATACTTAGTAGGGCCAGAATTTTAAAGACCATCCACCCTCATGGTCCTTCTTTGACCAGCAGTAGCATAAGGAAGAGACCAGAAAGCTTTTTCCCTTATAGGGCATCATTTCTTACATGTTTAAGCAAATCTTTTATAAGGACACAGTCCTCTCCATTTCTTTTGCAATGTGTTTGCTATTTCCTACCATTATGGAATGATTTAGCATGCCATTTGTTACTTTTAATATCCTGTGTTCACATTGTTAAGTCTCTCTCTTTAACGGTATATATTGCATGCAGTTAATCTCAATTTCAGATGGGGGGACAGATGCATTTAAAACAGCATGATACTTGAATAGGTACATTTCATTAATCAAACTAGCTGTGACTCCTTGAAAAGCCAAAGCCCACATCAATATCTCTGAAAGGCAGAAACTTTTTTTCTTTTGAGATCACTAATGAAGATAGAAGTTTGCTTAGGACAGCATCTGAAAGGCAGAGGGTAGTACAGAAGAGAGCATCCCCCAACACTAGTTGAACTTACAACATTGCACATACTCTAAAGAGACTTTGGGCCTCAATTTATGACTTCTGTTCTGTAGAGGCATGACTGGCTTGTGCAATGCTGAGTTTGTAGTGAGAACGGGTTCAATCCAAATTTACTATGATCATTAGATTAATGGTATGCTACTTTTTTGTTTTACAACTGAATATTATTAAAGGACTACACATAGCTGGTTAACCTGCCAGACAATCTTGTCTTGCCTATCTCTAATATGTATAACACACCACAGTTAGAGAAGGTAATGGACTGTGGTTTGCTCAAAAATGCATATGAAGTCTGTGGTGGAACTGTCTTCTGAGTCCCAGGACAGTGCCTTAACTACAAGGCAATCCCCCCTCTCAACCATAAATCCCCCACTTTAGATGGTGAGGCTGCACCTAGAATTCTGCTTTCAGTTTTGAGCAGCTCTGTACCACAAAGTTGGCAAAATTAGGAGAATTCAGAGAAGAGCAGCTAAAATTAATTATGGGGTTAAGGAAAATGACAAGATTAAAAGAAATAATAAGAATCTCATGGCTAGGATTGTGTATCTTGTACAAGAATGAGGAAACTGTCACTTATAATAAATAATTATACCATAGCTAAATAGGTACCAAGGAGGAAATACCGTATTTCCCCATGTATAAGATGCTCCCATGTATAAGACGCACCTTAATTTTGGGGCCCGAAATTTGAAAATAAATGTATTACCGTACATCACCGGTAAGTACCACTGTATAAGACGCACCCAGTTTTTAGACCCCAAATTTTTCGAAAAAAGGTGCGTCTTATACATGGGGAAATACGGTATGTTGTTTATCTACAAGTATTAGAAGGGTGTAAACACTGGTGAAGGAGAGGAATTGTTTAAGATAGTGAAATTGTTGGTAAATGGCACAGTTACTGTAATCAGCAGGAAGTTTTTCTTACATTTCTGTTTCTTAATTCCATTAAGAGATCTGCAGGTCTGTGGAATAATCTCTCAGTAGAAGTGCAAGGGAAAGCCCCATTGCTTGGGATATGTAAAATTAATTGGGACAAAGCAAGTTTTTCTGGTTGCTTAAACCATTATTAAAGAGAGAGGGGGCAACTGATGGCATTACCTGCCATTAGGGCCCACGTTTGCCAAATCAATGTACTACCCTAGTTGCCACCAGTCAGGCATTTCTGCACTTCAGAACTTTGAATTGTATTTCAAACTGCAGAGTTCAGACATGGCAAAGTGCCTCTCAAAGTCAATGTGTGAACTTTCAGGGTGTAAGCTGAGTAAGGACAGCTTTCATTTAATTACCCTTTTACCTATGCACAACTAGCACAGTGAAGAAAATAACCTGAAAAGAGGCTTTTCAAAGCTGATGCTTTGTCAATCCTTCATATTGATACATGGGATGCTATCTCCGTTTTTAGTAAAAGTAAATTATTATTAATACAAAAATGCCAGATGAAATAATTTTTAACATATTTTCAGTATATTTTTTTTCTTTATTTGGAACGTTCACCTGAATATATTTGGCCAGCATTTATTGATCTATTTCATTTGGTGGAGTGAGTCTTATTAGTCACATATTCTGAGAGCATCTCCTTTCCCATTTGTAATCCCGTATATCCTTATGACATCTACCACAATTGCTTATTAGAAAAGTAACAGCTACAAGTATTAATGTTTTTAGTGGCTTTAAGTGATGTGTCTAGTTCTCTGAAAAAGTTAGCCATGTGGCTACTTTTCTCTTTATCACCTCTGTCCAGCTATTCTGTTTCTTTCTTCCCCCTTTAAACCTCTTCTTATTCTTCTGCACCTCTCTTTTAGCCTTTCCCCCTTCTCTATCACTGTATATATTTGCCTATCACTTGATTCCCTTGTCCCCTGCATGTTTTGTATTGCTTTCTGGTTGTCTTCTTCCCTTGTTGCTAAGGTGTTCTGCCTAGCTATAACTTTCCTGTGAAAAAACTGTTTTAAATAATGTTTGACTTCTGTATAACTATGATGGGTTCTATAACTTGCTTATTGGTTTCCGTGTTCACTTTAGTCTGAAGATTGTATTTTGTTGATTTCATATATATGGTACAGTTCAATGATTTACCTGTACTGTGTGACCATTGTTTGTTTGGGTTTTTTTTTTAATGTATGTTCTGCTACTCAACTTACCAGGAAAACCTTTGAGACCCTGTTTGGTATTTATTTATCAATTGATGGAGTTGGTCTGATTTGTGGACGTAAACCACAAGAAGTGTTTCACCAAAATACTTTGAGTCAATAAATTTTACTGTATATAAAAATGTACAGGTCTAAATTTGGATTATATTCTGTTTACCTTGTAGACCTAAAGTTACCATTGAAGTCTAACATACATTTTTGGGTCTCCTGTTCTTTAATGGGCATTTAAGATGCATAAGGAGGGCACAAACAAACTCTGTAATCCTGATCAGTTTTGAAATAGTGTGGATAACATCCCTGTTTCTGCTCCCACTGCAGTCAATGAGAGTTTTGTCCCTTGTTTCCATGGTGTGTAATTAAGGATATCTGAATTTAGTGGAATCTGAAGTTTTGTGACCTGGGTTAATGAAAATGGAACTTAACTGAAACCTAAAACATTCATCTTTTTTATCATCCTATAAATGAAACTCGTTTATTTTTACACCTTTTGATTAACAAAAACGTTTATGACTTGTAACTAAAAAGCTTTTGTGTTGGGCAAACAATGAAAGATACCCATGTAGACTGTTTACTTGCTGTGGAAGATCATAAGTTGTACTAATATAAACTGAGGCAGATGTGAATACAGTAAAAGCATATTGTTAACAACCATATTAAAATATTTTTTTTTATTTATTTGCCCTTGGAGTTTTTATAATTTTACTGACTTTTTTTAAGGGCCCAATTTTTTGAATATCTGCAAAATTAAAAATTTTGTTAATGATGATTTTTAAAGCTGTCAGATGCTTTTCTGGTGTATTCATATAAACCCTTAGATTATTCAGAGAGCCTCTATTTAATTTTCTGCATCTTTTTAAAAAAATTACTGTAAATACTTCTACATCTGGTTTTTTTTACAGTGTGGGCTCTGATATATTGCATAGCTGCTCTTTTACTGCTCATGAATGACTTACTAGTGAAAAATAAAAACTTCTCTTTAGGAAAGATTGCTATTAATGGACAATGTGGTTCCCATTGCCTCTTACAATATGTTTTTCTATGTATCAGTTCATTTAATCCTTTTTTAAACTGTGCCTGGTAAGTACTGTGACAGATGTGCCAACTTCCTGTAATATCTGTGGGAGATCTTATTGAATTAAGTTTTAAATAGCTTTGGAGTCCATTGTATTATAAATGCAAAGTTTTATGTATTATTGTGGATGATCTATAATTTCTCTAAGGGGGAGATGTGGCCAGTGTAAACTCTGTGAAGTCTTATGAAGGACAAGAATAAACTTTTGTGACAAACAAAGTTAAATGGGTTTCCTAGGAAATACCTGGGGTGGAGGAAGATGAATGCAAATTTCCACCTCCAGGGACCCAACCTTTTGAAGCTGTGACCTGAGGAGAGAACCATTGTCTGACTGATTACCTATTCACTGTTTCTGAATATCAAATACTTTAGCTGTATAAAGGAAAGGCTAACTTATGCATGTGTATTCTTGTTCTGAGCAAAAGCTGTTAAGAACTTGTGACCACAGAAAACACCCTTGGTCAAGTTTGAAGGACTGAATCATACCAGAGCACTTGTTAGAGTTGGGGGTGATCTCTAGTAAGCTTATTAACATGCGTGTAGGTTTTTCATATATTTTGAAGAGTTTTCTCTAATACTTTCACCTTAAGACTAAACATATTTGCTAAAAAAGAGCTATGTGAGAACTTATAACTGTGGACAATTATGTTATTCATCATCTGCAAGACTAAGCAAACTGCAGAAGCTTTCCTGGTTAGGCATCTGCCTCGCTGGAGAACTCCCAGTACAGGCAGAGAACTTTGCAGCCTGGAAAACCCCTGAGCAGGAGGGAGGGAGACATGGTCTTTGTACAAGAGAGGTGACTGCTGAGGAGTTGGGATCCTAGAATTGGGTGTCCTTGCTGGACCACAGAGGGGGAATACAGGTGCAGTTGCTCTGAACTATGATGAGGATGTTGTGACTTTCCCTTTCAGATGCGGACCTTGTAACAGCTGTGAGCTATTGCAGTGTACTACATTTTAATCTATATCAAAAACTACTTTGGAAACTTCAGTTAGTACAGAATGCAAAGGCTCATTGTGGAGGGAGCACATGACATCTATGCCAAAGAAACTGCACTAGTTTCCAATTTGTTACTAAGTAGAATTCAAGATGTTTATCTGTTAGTGAAATCCTCCATGGTTTTGAGTCTATCTCATTGTCATATAAAAATCCTTAGACTTGGCCTGGTTACTGTTTTAGAGAAACAGTAATAGTGTCAGAAGGCATGTGTGCTGCTAAACAAAAGGGGACATAGAGGCAAAAAGTAAACAAGTACAGCTAAATTGGGCTATTGAAGCCAAATGGAGATACTTCAGAATTTGGAAGTTTTAAACCTAGAAGCCAGTCATAAAGAACATAAAGGGCAGCAGGCAATATATAAGGAGGAAATTCAAAGAGCTAATAGTTACATGTATAAAACAAACAAAAATGAATTGTGTAAGTATAACAGAAGCAGGAAATGTGTGAAAGGATTAGAGGGTCTGCTCTGTCACTGTTTAAAGATAAATACATGGCTGAGAAGTTAAATGGATTCTGTGCGTCACTCTTTGCCACAGAAGATTTTGTGGAGATTCTACCCTGGACCTGTATATTTCTGGTAATGAGATCAGATACTACCAGGAACTGAGGTGTCATAAGATGACTTGCTGCAACGAACCTATAATAAAAAAACAAAACGTCTCTAGGCCCAGATGGTATAAATGTAAGAGTTCTGAACGAAGTTGAGAATGAAGTGACTCAGATACTAGCAAAATATGCAATCTTTAAGAAACCGCTATTGTGCCTGAGGATTGAAGGATACAAATGTAACCTATATTTTAAAAAAGCTCTAGGTGTGATTCAGAGAATTACTGACCATAAGCTTTACATCTGTACCTGATAGATTGGTCAAAATTATAATTAAAAGATAGTAAAATACTTAGAAGATAATGATGAGTGGATCTAAAGGGGCAAAAGAAAATTGTCTCTCACTAATCTATCAGAATTCTTTGAAAATGTCTATGTAGCAGATAAAGAAAAATGTTTGACATTCTTATCATGATACAGATTCTCTTACTAAGCATTTTGACCTATTGACATATCTTTTCAGTCATTGGAAATTCTTTTCTTCCTGATTGTGCTCCTTTCTTTTAACTGATGTGACTGCAGTAGCTCTCAGTATTGTACAAAGACACCGAATCAGAGACAAGAAAAAATGGTAATGCAGAAAGATTGAAATGATGGTGTTTGTGCTAGGGGAATGGGTTCATTTCTGTGCTATGAATAATATCTAGGACTTCAGTATCATGATTAGACAGTTCTGAAGGCAGTATGAACAACAGATTTGGAAAAGAATCTGCAATTTAGGCCTAAAACTATAAAGCGGGTCAAAAACCAAATTATTAATCTGTACCCATTTGAATTTGTGGAATGGGGCTAGAATTTAAATTCTGAGGTGTGAACCTATGCCTGTGGCTTTGGTTTCAGGAAAAAACCAAACCAAGACAAACAGGTATCTGTTTACAGGGTGTTGTTCAGATGTGACTCTTGTCTCCAGAAGATAGGTGATACTGCAAGATTTTTACACACTGCACTAGTGAACACTTAAAATACTAGTACCTGGTGAAATGTTCCATTAGAATTGTCAAAATAGTATAAAATATATTTAATCTGGAACTCTTTTTATTGTGCATTTATTTGTGAAATCCCACATTTAAATCATTTGCACTGAGTCTCCCAGTCATTACTATGGATTTGCAAATTTATTTTGTAATTGTTTTTGTGTCAGGGAAAAGATTGGAGTGGTGAATAACAGTGGGGTAAAGATTAATATTATCTGTTATTTTTATTTGTAAATTAGTGATGTGCCTCATGTCTCTCAATAAGAACACATTTGTGTCCTGTTCATGAATGACTGCTTTCTGACTCAGCAGTGATCAATTTGCTGCTCTGTGCTTTATAGCTCCTATTGTTTACTATAATTAAAGCAAATTAAGTTATTTTTAAGTAGTTATCCAATTCATTTTGGTATTTTTAATAGAATATTCATGAATAAATTATTTCACTAGCTCTGACTAAAAATACAGATAGGCTCAAATCCTGCACACCTAATTTTATTTTCTGTGTGTGACAAATAAAGTGTTCAGTGCTAAGCTTGCAAATAGTAGGACTAGCAGTGTCATTGCTTTTGTATATTAAGCAGGCCTAGTTTCCAATAGCTGATAGAATAGAATACAAAAGAATTGCTATCCTTCCTTTTGCCAAAAGATGGAGCTAATGATCCATAAAATAGTCTGTGGTGGTGGTTGATTTTCTAGGCAATTCGGCTAGTCTCATATAGGCAGAGGCTTTCTGTTGGCTTGCACTTTTAAATGCTTGATATTTTTCATAATATATGTAATGTAACGAGACAGGTCATCTTAATGAAGTAGCCAAACTGATTACTAACAAATGCGTTAAGTAGGAGTCTATTGGTTTATTTTATTTAAATTATTTAGTGTGTCTGTCTGTAAAAGTTCCAGTGGGGTAGCCGTGTTAGTCTGTATACAGCAAAAACAATGAGAGTTCTGTGGCACTTTAAAGACTAACAAATTTAATATTTGCAGACATGTGTGTAAAAGGGATGGGACTTTTTTGTGAGGGGAGGGGAGGAACTTCCCTGGAGAAAAAAACAGGTGTTGCTGGAGGAATAAGCTGACTCTTATGCTACTACAGTATTTTGGACCACTACTATAGAATGTTGTTTCTTTGACAAGGGAACTGATTCATTTGCTGTAAGTATAGTGGGATAGACATTGACTTTTTCAAGTTTTACATTTCCCTCCTTTATTTCTAGACCTGTCAGACTTTGGCAACCAAGTATCTTTAAATGAAAAATGTGGGCTTCCCTTTGCTCTTGATTTTTTGGATTGTGTTTCTCTTATTTAGTGCCTTTGTCCGGAGGGAGTGTATCCCATTACTTCTCTCAGGTGTGTCAAAATGGGACTGCTGAGAGTGTTACTAAACCTTTTTAATCAGCTGCTCCCAATTTGAGGCAGTGGGTTATGAACGATAGGAAGGCAAAGCAAGATTAGTTTAATTGGGGGAAGCACTGGGGAGAGACTGGGTATTTTATATTTTTTATGCAAACAAATTAGGCTGTCACATGTTTTGTATTGTACTGGGTAAGATAGGCCCTAGGATCTCTTTCCGCTCTGCAGTGCTACGGCTTCATTTCAAAGGAGCAAGATAGTGGGGCTGCGGTCTTGGGGAGTATTTTACAGCAGTGTTTGGAATATGCACTGTATAAAATCCCACCCCTCAATATCATGGACAACACATTTGATGAACAGACTATGAAGAATGACTGACTGACATATGCAGAGAGTTTTATGCAGAATAGTTGCATTCAAGTCGGTCCAGGATATTAGAGAGCCAGGGTGGGTGAGGTAATATCTTTGAGTTGGTCCAATAAAAGATATTGCATGCAAAGAGTGGCAAATTGACAAATGTTAGCAGCTGCTGTTGTGTTGTAAGGTTTTTAATTAACTGAAAATGTAATGGAAATATAACTTTTGTACACACTTTGATATCAGATTTAAGACGCAGCTTCAGGATTGCTTATTATAGCTAGATGGCTGGAACTGGTTGAGGGAGAAGGATTCAGTATTATATGAATTCACATATTAGATATTCACATAGAGAGAATGTGGGAAATATGGATTTAGTTTGATATAGGGGTAACCAATTTCTAGAGAGCTTACAGTCTCACATTTGCATACTATTTACTTTTTAAAAAAAAAATAAAGCTTTTTTTTTAGCGTTGTCATGACTTTTTTTGCATGGAATATAGAATATTTTTGCTTTGTCATGTATCCTATGCAAGATATAACTATTTGGATGAACCAACTTAATCAGTGATAGATTCACATGTTTTACTTGTTTGTGTTCTGCTTAGGAAAGATGGGAGGAAGGAAAAGGGATGAAAGGGCATGAGGAGAAAAAACAGTAGAACTAGTAGTGTAATATATAACAAATTACTTTTAAAAGTGGATTTTCAGCTGGATATCTGTTGAACAGTCACTCGAATTGTCTTTGAAGTGGTTCTGTTAACACACGTTAGCAAAATATTTGGATTAATTAGAAGAACATGGTGTTGGCTGGTTTTAAACAGACAAACAAAAAGCCCACAGCCTAACAGTCTTGGGGAAGGAAGGGAAATAGATTTAAATTAAAGTTTTAAAGAAAAACAAACCAAAAACTTGTCTGTGAAGCTAACCATTTTATGTGAAGTCACAAAATTGCCTGAAATGGTTGATAAGCCGGAGACTCCATGAAACCATATTTTCCTAATTCTAATTCCCTTTTTTTTCTTACATATTTTTGCGTTCTTGGGGAATGTAGTACATGGGGAAACTTTTGCAGGAATGGAGATCATTAGTATAGTACATTTGACATAGAGGTCAATTATTGCAAATCAAGAAAAAAATTACCTGTGTATATACAATAGTGATAATGACTAGAGTAGGAAAAATG
Organism: Emydura macquarii macquarii; assembly: GCF_026122565.2. NCBI lineage: Eukaryota > Metazoa > Chordata > Testudines > Chelidae > Emydura > Emydura macquarii. The sequence goes on along the minus strand of NW_027132983.1, from coordinate 3,026,438 downwards.
CTGTATAAAATCACATTCTGATTTAGTTCTGCTCGGTACTTTGCCTGACTAGCTTGTTTCAAGGGGCATCACTTCAGAAAAATTCAGGGGCGGGGAAGTGGTGTTCAGCATTAAAGAGCATTCTCTTTCCCATCAAATACCATCACAAATGAGATAAACTAGTCAATTATTGCTTTCCTAATGACCGTGTCCAAAGTCTAGGGGAGGAAAAACAAGGTGGAGGGGGCAACTCTCCTCCTTGCCCCATAGTAAATGATGCCCTTTGTGTCAAGAAGAACACTCAAGTTATGCATAGTTTGTGTCCAGAGTGAAATCGAAGACATGGATGTGCCTATTGCAGAACTTACTATAATACAGGGCTGTATTAGCAGCACAGGTTGGGCTGGGTACCTGAGGGATGTACGTTGGTCTTTCTAACATAACAGTGGTGGTGTCACTTAGTTACTATAAGCAGCGTACAAGCAGTCTCATTTCAGTGTGTGGATGTAATGGGCAATACAACACTTAACTTTTGTCACACATATTGGATGAAAATGTAACTCCTTGTGTTTCATCAACTTCCAATTTCTGCCTCAGTGGATGTGTTTGGAAACTGACCTGAGGCCTTGTCAAGACATTGTAGAAGTGATGTGACTGAGGAGACTATATTAGCAAAATATATGTATTTATATAGCATTTTTTCTCTCAAAGCATTTCACAATTTATGGATAAATGGGCTTCAGGCACAAGACTATGATCTGAGTGTTCAGAACTGGAGCTTTAGGCTAACAGCAAAATTCAGCTCCTAATTTGAATTTTGAACATCTGTCCCTTACAAAAAATAAAGAATGTTTGGGGCAAGGCTTTTAGTTTGCATCTATAATATGTAGATAAAAATTTCTACCACTGAAGCACAGCTAGCTCTGCGCCGGGGGGGAAGCACATCAGTGATTTAATAGCACCCAGCAACATTACACCATGGTATCTGGGCTTGATCCTGCTCTCATTGAAATAATGTAGCTTTGCTTTTGAATTAAAACAGGATCAGATCAAAATAAAGTTTTATATTTTAAATATGGTGTGTATATGTATATATAAAATGTACCCTAGGGTCCAAAAAGTCATATTGTTGGCATCTTGTTTTCTTTTAAAGGGATATTGCAATATTTATGGTGCAATTTAAAATGTGGTGTTTTGTAGTAAGGATGCGAGTGAATACCCAAATCTGTCTTTTAAACCTAAAATATTGACAATAATGTAATCACAGTTTTTATGTTTTATGGAAGATTTCCTGGAATCATCCCTCTGAAACCTATTAAATGTGAACAAGAAACTACAACCCAGTCTCAAAGGGTTGAGTTACAGGATCCAGCACAATCCAACTCTGTTGAATATCTTCCTCATCTCAGACATGCAGCCATCACATGTAGTATGAGCTTCTTCTAGTTTTTCACATTGCTGTATGCTTACTTTCCTGATTTTCAAGAACTGTGTAGATATTTGTTACTGGGTATGGGGCAGGGAGTAGAAAGGAATATTGTATGGAAGTCCCGCCTGCGTGTTTTTATTAAAAATAGATAAGCAGGCAATGAAGATCATCTTCATCTCCGTAGACTGATGTCTTTTTGTTTTTGTTTTTAGAACAGAATTCAAAAGGAGCCATTTTGAGGTTCTGAAAGAGAGTCTTCATTCAATAGTTAGAATTTGCTATTCAAGATATATGATTGGTCATTTAAGTCATACGGTGTTGTTTATGCTCCCTGACTGGATGTCTCTGCCTTCACCCACTACTTAGGCTTCTGCCTGAACCATGTTTAGTTTAATTCTAAAACTGTTTCTTGATATGCCCATCACAGAAGTCTATTTGATCATCTGCATTCTGAGAATAGTTGTACTGAGTACACTTAAATGTGTGTAAATGTGAAAAACACCCATTGCTAAATCAAAGTGCCATTCAGTATTTGCACAAATGTTTGCAAATACTCTTCTCCATTTGCCCAGCTTCAGCATCTACTTTAAATTTAAATAGCTCTGTTGCTGAAAGCATTTCAAGGACTGTTGTCCCAAATGAATGGTGTAAAGTCTATTAATTATTTTTTCTATTTATTTGCATTTGACATTGTCTGGTGCACTTACTATTTAGATGTACATAAGCAATTGTGGGAGGAGTCTATAGCATGTTTAACAGTGAATGCAAAGCTGCAAGATGACTAGTAAATAACAGCTTTTCTGACCATATCATTAGATAAACAAGTGTACAATTTACAAGTGAAGTTACTTCCAACCATACATAAATCTACGCAGTTATCCATCAACCATCTGTAAGTTGCAAGTTGTCACATAGATTTTTTTAACCAGATTTGTACTTACCTTTCTTCTCAGAAAAAATAAATCACTTCTGAGCTGAAAACAACTTTAAAAAATATCCTTTTAACCTAGGCTGACCAGATAGCAAGTGTGATAAATCGGGATGGGGTGGGGAATAATAAGAGCCTATATAAGAAAAAGCCCCAAATACCGGGACTGCCCCAATAAAATTGGGACATCTGGTCATCCTATTTTAACTTATTATGGTCCATGCCACTAAATACGATTTTAATTTTGTTGTGTGTGTGTGTGTGTGTGTGTGTGTGTGTGTGTGTGTATTTATTATTCCTCACCTTATCAAAAACAGTAGAAAAATGCTTCTTTTCCTTCAAAAGTATAGAAAAAAGTCATTCTCATCCATTTATTTACTTTAGAGCTGGTTTGTGTTAGTTCCTGCTCAGGTTTGTGAATGTAGCCAAAATATTAAATTGGTAATAACACCAAAAACTATATCAAGTATTCTTTACAAAGTGTGCATTTCCAGATGAACAAAACAACTCTGTTCATCCTCCCTCTGTCTCCGCAGGCTCCCTCAAATGCCCTGTTTGAGTCTGTGAACCAAGCATGCTTGCCTGTTTTATGCTGCATCCTGGACAGCAATCTCCAGAACATTGCCTTTTCGCCATGTAGGGGGAGGAAGGGGGTGGGGGGGAGTCGAACACTCAATGAATTATTGTGCCTATCCACTGTAAAGGAAAAACAAAGTTATTTAACTCAGGTGTTTCTGTAAGATGGGGAGTATTCAGGGAGTGTGTAGTGACCTTCACACTAACCTTGCCATGTGGTTTAGTATTCGCAGAACAGACTGTGCTTCCAGTGATACCTGCTTGGTAACATTTATTTATATATATATGTATGTCTGTCAAAGTTTCCTTTAGAACAGTATTTTTTGGGACAGTTTCTCCTTTCCTTTGCATATGGAATTTTCCCCCCAGCAACAATGTTTCATGTAAACAATTAACAACACTTTTGTTTAGTTATAATCTCTGGCTGCAGGTTTTGTCTTCCTTCTTAGATGTCAGGCAGGCTCTTATTATTGTTTGTGTGTTATACTAGTGCAAAGAGGCCTCAACCGAGACTGAAACCCAACTGTGCTAGCTTGTTGTACAGATAGTAAGAGACCCTGCTGGAAAGGGTTTACAATCTAAACAAACCAGACAGGCGAAGGGTGGGGGTATACAGTCATAGAGAGGTGAAATTGCTTGTTAAAGGTCATGCAACAGGTCCAGACAGAGCCAGGAATAAAACCCAGATCTCCTTGAACCCAGTCTCCAGTGCCCTAGCCACTAGATCATTCTTCCTCCTGACTTTTGCACTGCTAATCATAGATTAAGGAAGCAAAGGGATATAATTCAAGGCAAAGAGCACATTCTAAACATTGCAGAAGGATGGAAGAGATGGCTTGAATGTGTTTTAAAAACGAGAACTGGACTTCCTTTGTTGACTGTGGAGGCAGTTTTGGTTAGTGTTTAGAGTGTAGGACTGTGTTTGTTGGCTGGGAGAGCTGAGCTATATTTCAGACTCTGTCACTGAAATGATCTTGGGCCAGTCATTTAATCTTTGCGTCGGTTTCCCCATCTGTAAAATGGATGCAATAAAATTTCCCTAGTTCTTACAGGGTTTTTGTGGTAGTCAAATTTATTAATAATTTAAAACTTCTTGTGATTCTCATAAAGAAGGCGTTCTATAAGCACTTACTGTTATTACTAATAGAACAATAAACAGGCTCCTGTCACTACCAAGCAGCTGTTTTGGAGGTAACTATGGAATGAATGTACATCTTTCCTGTATACAGTGTACTATTTAATCACCTTTTTAAAGTGACTTGATTCTTTTGAATAAAAAGAATAAGTACAAGATGTTATCAGTTATGATACTGTCTCTTACACACAACCATGTAGGGTGTTTACCAAAGATAGAGATGGTACTGACTTTAGCATAATTTGTTTGTGGTCAGGAAAGTGTGACTACTATTTGGATGTTAGTCCTAGAAACAAACAAGGAGTCTGAGATTTCTACAGCAACATTCTTCCAAAGCAAGATTCTTTTTAATGCATAAACAGCAATAGAAAACAAGGCAACAACAGTAAAAGAAATCAACCCTGACTGAAACCCTTGGTTAAGTCTGGAGTTGGGAGGCTATATTATCTCATCTCTTGAGGCCTCTAATGCTAGCATGTTAGAGTGAAATGGTATGAGCTTAGCTTTGTTCTTCTATATAATGTGTGGTTAATTTCTTAGGCTGGTTTCCTAAAAACTTGGTCATAGTGAAAGCTAAATGCAGCCTTTTGTTCTGATTTTAGTTTTTGTGCCTTGTAGATATGTGATTTATAACTGGAGAGGGGTCAGAACTGGAATCTGTTACCTGACTCCTTCCCAATCCCAGACCTTGACGTTTTGAATGAAATAATTAAGGGGTAACGAATGACAATAGCACTTGCAAGCTCACAATATTGTCAAAGCTGTCATAAGTTTCTGGTTTCCAGTCTTGTGCTCAGACCACTTCCAAGCTTTTTGCATGTATGCCAGTAGAGAATAATGTCTGTTGACTCCATAAATCTATTACAGAATTCAATAATTATTTTATTAATTTAAGTGTTTTGACTATTTAAATACTTTTGTTTGATAGAGTCTAGTTAGTCTGAATTTAAAACTGCCCTCTAAAGTGTTGACGCTGGTCTATGAAGACCTAAGTGGCTTGGATGCTGCAAGATGTTGTTCTCCCTGTACATCATCATGGCAATTGCAATTATCAGAGGTTTTCAGGTTATGTCAGTATTGCTTATTGCTGGTCAGGAGGGAGGGGTACACAGTTTTTACACTTCAATAATTTCAGTTTTGAGATGTATGTTTCTGTCAGAAATGAACACAAACTGGAATACTGGCTCTAAGTATCTTTTTCCCCTTACACTTTCCTCCTCCTCTCTCTCTCTCGTACCCCGCCCCCTAAAATAAAAGAAAATCACAGCTTAGGCTTATCTTTTTGTACGAAAGAACAAAAATAAGAACAGAGGGAGGTTGCTGGAGTAAACATGGTTGCCACCCCGACCAGTTCTGGGACCCCAGTCCTTCAGCATTTTGATTTTGAGAAATGTCCTGACCAGACAGAGGAAGCCAGATCACATCATCACACCAGCTCTAGGAACTTTCCCAAACACCACATGAGATGACAGGACTTTAACAATGGCAGCAATAAGAACTCCAGCTCATCTCAACTAACATCTTTTCTTTTCCTCAAAAGGGCAGTTATTACCATATTTAATACCATCTAAGAGACTGACAAACAAGAGTGTTTTCCCTTTTAAAACCCTCTCCAGCTAAAAGGAAAAGGAACAAGGGATGTTTGTTAAAATGAAAGCCTTATTTAATACTTTACATTTCAAATGCTCTGCTTTTCCTTCATTTCTATATCTTTAGTAAAAGATAAATATTTTAGTAGTGTGTTTGCCAAGGTACTAAGCAGACTGAGTTTTCTGTATACCAAATCCCAGAACTTGTTTAACACTGTTTAATGTCAAACAGTAACTGGGCTATAGTAACACCTTTGGCCTATTTTCCATCTAAATTAATACAGTAGAATCTCAGTTTTCTGTGTGTTGACACACAGACAACTGGTTAATGTCTTGGTGTATAACTAGTTATACATACGAGTATATTTCATCTTTTTCCTACAGACCTCATACAGGCAAAACTCCCACTGATGTCATTTTGATTATATCGTACATCAAGGAAGAAAACAATGACTTAGAGTTGTATTCTAATTCGAGTTGAACATTTTTAGAATACATTTGATTTGGACAGTCCTGGTTTGTCAGGTTTCTGAAGCCCAAAATGCTACTGTGTAATATTTCCATCTGTTTCTTTCCCACCCTCTCCCCACTTACTAGGTAGTTCTTTACTATGCAGTTATTGTTCAGTACTACCATCTTTAAAGGATATTGACTCTTTTTAAAGGCATCTTTCCAATTAAGGAAAATAGTCATCAGCATAATCAGGAAAAAGAATCACATATTTAAAGTGCACGTATTTAAAGCGCACATGCTATTAAGTACTGTTATGTAGCTACTATGAAATTTAGTTCCCAACACTCACTCACTTTTAATTCCTTGTAGTGTTAATACTTGGAACATGTTGGTTTAGTCTTCATCACTTCAATATTGTTTCCCTTAGAAATCTGTGATCTTGACAACAAAGTAAAACTATTTCCCCTTTTTATTTATGTGACTGTGGTTGCTGAAGGGGCTATCCTGAGAATGCTCAATCTGGGCAAACGGCAAAGAATAGGGCAAATAATCCCCAAAACTGGTGGTTTATTTTATAATTTAGATTTCACCAAGCCAGTAACCAAACAGCTTCTATAATACCTTATTGGTTACCAAGAAACCAAAATGCAGTTCCCGTTAAGCAATCCAGCCTTTGGCTCCTGCCCAGACAACCAAGTCTAGAAGAGTGAGTGATGAAAATATTATTCACCATACTTAAAGTTATACCAATCCCAAGAGATCGGACACATCATCCACCAGGTCAATGAATATTTCAGATCTTACCCAAATACACACTAACAGCCAATTCTTGTAAATTAAATCTAAGATTTATTTAAAAAAAAAAGTTATTGGAGTTATTGGAGACCTGGAGAGCTCAGTCTTGCGATTTAAGACTTTCCCTGACAAAGTTTAAGCAGATCTGAGATAGTAAGGATGAGGTCTGAAGCTTTCGCTATAGTTCTCTAGCAGGCTGATAGCCTTTTGACAGCAGACATCACAACAGAGGCCTTCCCAGACGAGGAATAGGCGGTGTATATTGTTGCTTTGAAGCTAATCTCTATTTTCTAGGCATACACTGATAACTAGTTGCATTCATTAGCATAAGGGCAATTAACCATTCAAATAGTTCATAGGCAGTTTACTACAAATTTCAAAGAGAAATAAAGACTGATCATGACACCACAAATTCCATCTACCTGTTAAATTTCCCTTTTGATCTCTGCATCAATAGAATGCAGTAATGAAATATCGTAGACAGGAACAGAAGTTTAGCATCTACAAGGTAATTAGATTCTTTTGTTAAACTTCTAACAAGATTCAGCTAAACATAGACAAATAGAGTTAGTATCTACTTCTGATCCCCTAACAATACAGGCCTACATTTCAAGAACTCTAATCTGTTTAACATGGCTTTGCTAACTATCTAGAAGGAATAGCCCTGTGTACCATTTCAGTGCTCTTCAAATATGTCCTTAAGGGTTGCTTTCAGTTGAACCAGATTGCTGGTTGCTTAACTCTTGCTGACTTAGCATCACGATATATATCAAATTTTCTGCATGCTCTACCTATCTGTGTATGTTGTGTTGTTTTTAGATCTAAAAATCTACTTTTGTGTAAGTTACACATGTGCATTTACAGCTCTAATTGTACATTATGGTTTTAGATGGTTATACAAACAAGATTTTAAAGGAACAGTATGAGATCATAGAACCTTGTGGAGTCCCGTTGACATAGAGCCAGACTAATCAATCCCATTGCAGGGTCTGGGCGTGTGTGTTTGTGTAAAAATAAATAAATTCGTGTGTGTATATGTATACAGCTAATTTTTAAACATGAAAATGAAGCAAAAGTTTTCGCTACAACTAAAACGACCACACTAAATTGGTGGTTTTGAAGGTACTATTAAATATGTATCATGGTTTAATATAAATACATCTCCTTATAATTAGAAAGTGTTTGGTTTTCTTAACTAAAGATGTCAATCCCACCTCTGGTTATATATTTTCCTGCTATGTCTGTGTCTAGAAAAATGTGAACATGTTATGTATTTGTCTGTGTTAGTACATGACACTTCCGCTGCAGTTGACTGCATTGTCTTTTAACCCTGGTTTGAACTATAGTTAGTAATTTCTTTTTTGAATCTAACTGTTGTGATCATTTATAAAACGTTGGTGGCTTTGTTTTGTATTACCTGAGGTAAATCCCATTATTTTATCTAATTCCTCTTGATCATATTTAATGTGCTTTAATCCATTTCTGATTTGTATGTTTATGAAAAGGTGGTATATTTAGTTTATCAATTGGTTGCCTGACAATATAGAGTTATCTCCATCCTTTGTATGTTGAAACTGTGTTAACATTTTTTCCAGTCTTAAAAATATTCATACATTTAGGCAGAGCAGGGTTATCTGTCAACAGCATATTACAGGTTGCCATCTGTGTTATTGTCAGCCTACTCAGTAATGTGTGCTAATTTAATTACGAACAGAAATGAGGTTTCAAAGTCAAGCCTTCAAACGTTAGGAAATGCCAGTTCCACAGTTGTCTATGCAACTTTAATTCTGCGCCTTGTGCAACCAAAGTGTGCTCTGATTGAGGGAGAAGTCCGGTTGAAAATGGAATATGTGATCATGTAATTGGAAACTATCGTAATACATAATACACATTGGGGCAGAATTAAGGTTGCACAGATAACTATAAACCTGGCATTTCCTAAATTGGTTGCTTAGTTTTAACCTAACTAACTTTCTTTTAATGTGGTCTGTCTCAGGAGGTCCAGCAGTCGATTCAGGACCTCCCCTTCGGCTGCACCGGCCTCTTTTCTGAGAGGACGGACGAAAAGCTCCACGCCCTAAAGGACTCACGAGCCACCCTGAGATCTCTAGGGCTATACACCCCCCAGGCCTTGAGGCGCCAGGGCCTCCCTCAGCCCCAGAGGCAGCCGCAGCCCCCACCAAGGCTGCCACCCAGACCCGCTCAGCCCAGGAGGGGTCGGGATCGTTACCGGGTGCCCAACTGCCGCGATCGGCAGGGGCCCCCTGCGGGGTCCAGCAAGGCCCAAACAAGGGCAGTGCACCCCATAAGAAGTTTTGACGGGGTGCACGAGAGTGGCACCTCTTCTTCCCCTCTGGATCACCCCAAAATATTCTCCCACAGACTTCGGCCATACTACGCCGAATGGGAGGCTGTTACTACGGACCAGTGGGTCCTTGGCATAGTCCTCAGGACCTATGCTTTGCAGTTTACGGACTTCCCACCCAACCTTCCCCCTACCCAGTCCCTCTTCAGGGACCCCTTTCACGACCAACTCCTCATGCAGGAGATTAACTCCCTCCTTGTGCTCGGGGCTGTGGAGGAGGTTCCTCCACAGGAACAGGGAAGGGGACTCTACTCGAGGTACTTCCTGATTTCCAAGGCCAAGGGGGGCCTGAGGCCAATTCTGGACCTCCGCCGTCTGAACAAGTTTCTCAGGCGCACCAGGTTCCATATGGTCTCCCTGGCCTCCATCATTCGTACCCTAGATCCAGGGGATTGGTATGCCGCCCTCGACCTGAAGGACACGTATTTTCACATCACTATCCTTCCAGGTCACAGAAAATTCTTAAGGTTTATGGTAGCTGGGTGCCACTACCAGTTTTCGGCCCTACCCTTTGGCCTTTTGTCCGTGCCAAGGGTGTTTACAAAATGCGTGGCAATGGTAGCGGCCCATCTGCGCCGCAAAGGGGTCCAGATATTCCCCTACCTGCACGACTGGCTGATCTGGGGCAAGTCCAGGGCCCATGTGAGGAACAGCCTGGCTCTTACCTGCGCCACATGCACCAGACTGGGGCTGCTCATCAACAAGCAGAAGTCTACTCTCACCCCGTGCAGCGCATAGAGTTTATAGGGGCCATCTTGGATGCCACGCAGGCCAGAGCCTTCCTCCCTCAGGCTCGGTTCGAGGCCATCTCCGCCATAATCACCGACCTGAACAGGTCCCCCACGACAACAGCCAGTCACTGCCTCCAGTTGTTGGGACATATGGCGGCATGTACTTACGTGGTGAGGCTGGCTCGCCTCAAGCTCAGGCCCCTCCATGGGTGGCTGGCTTCAGTCTATGCGCCGGCCAGACACCGGCTCAACAAGGTGGTCACAGTTCCTGCCCAGGTACTGTCCTCCCTGGTCTGGTGGAGGGACCCCGGGGAGGTTCTGCGGGGCGTCCCCTTCCAGGAATTGGCCCCCTCAGTGACTCTAATAACGGACGCCTCAGACGAGGGTTGGGGGGCTCACATCAGCAAGGACCTGAGCACCCAGGGACTATGGTCACCACATGAAAGGGCTCTCCATATAAACGTCAAAGAGCTCAGGGCAGTCCGCTTGGCCTGCAAGGTCTTCATCAAGTTCCTGAGGGGCAGGATGGTTCAGGTCCTTACGGACAACACAGCAGACATGTTTTATATAAATAGGCAGGGGGGAGCGCGCTCGTCAGCTCTTTGCCACGAGGCTACCGAACTTTGGGACTTGGCCGTGAGACACGACTTTCACATATTGGCCTCTCACCTCCTGGGGGTCAGGAACGACGAGGCGGACCACATCAACAGGTCGTTCTTACCCCGCCACGACTGGTCACTACACCCGGAGGTGGTGACTTCGATCTTCCGGAGGTGGGGGGATCCCCAACTGGACCTGTTCGCGTCGTCCTGGAACAGGAAGTGCCCGAGTTTCTGCTCGCTCCGGGGTCGCGAGCTGGGCTCCCTCTCCGATGCGTTCCTTCTAGACTGGATGGGGACCCTCATGTATGCGTTTCCCCCCATTCCGCTCCTACCTGAGGCCCTCTTGAAAATCAAGAGGGACAGAGCGGATGTGATACTGATCGCGCCGGATTGGCCGCGGCAGCACTGGTACAGCATGCTGCTCGACCTGTCCATCAACAAGCCGATCCCGCTCCTGAGACGTCACGACTTGTTCTCACAGGACCAGGGTTGCCTGCTGCATCCAGACCTGGACTCCCTCCACCTGACGGCGTGGAGACTCTCTGGCTGACGGAGGGAGAGAGAGCCTGCTCGGTGCAGGTCCAACAGATTCTGCTGGGCAGCAGAAAACCTTCCACTCAAGTTGTGTACCGGGCCAAGTGGAAACGGTTTACCTGTTGGGCAGAGTCCCGGGGTATCCCACCATCCGGTTCGCCCATACAGGCGATATTGGAGTACTTGCTCCACCTGAAGCTCCAGGGTTTAGCACTGGCGTCCCTAAAGGTGCACCTGGCAGCTATCTCGGCTTTTCACCAGCCGATGGAAGGGTGTACCCTGTTCTCTCACCCCATGTCAGCTAGGTTCCTCAAAGGGGTGGAGAGGCTATACCCGCAGGTCCGTGACCCGGTGCCTCCCTCGGATTTAAACCTGGTCCTCACCATGTTGACAGGACCCCCCTTCGAGCCCATGGCTACATGCCCTCTGCTCGCCCTCTCCTGGAAGGTAGCCTTCCTAGTGGCCATTACATCGGCCAGGAGGGTCTCTGAACTCAGGGCTTTAACCTCGGAGCCCCCTACACTGTCTTTTATAGAGATAAGGTCCAGCTGAGGCCCCACCCAGCCTTCCTACCTAAGGTGGTGTCTCAGTTCCATTATAACCAGAATATTTTTCTCCCCGTGTTCTTTCCCAAACCACACGGTTCGGAGGAGGAGCGGCGATGGCACTCGCTGGACGTCAGACGAGCCTTGGCCTTCTACATAGAGCGGACCAGGCCATTCTGGAAGTCATCGCAGCTGTTCGTGGTGGTGGCGGACCGGATGAAGGGCTCACCTGTCTCCACCCAGCGCATCTCCACCTGGATCACCGCCTGCATCAAGACCTGCTACGAACGGGCGAAGGTGCCACTTCCAGGAACTGTGACAACGCACTCAACCAGAGCCCAGGCCTCATCTGCGGCCTTCCTGGGAGGAGTGCCCCTGCAGGACATCTGCAGAGCAGCAACCTGGTCGTCGGTCCACACCTTCACGTCCCACTACGCCATCGTGCAGCAGGTGAGAGAGGACGCGGGCTTCGGCAGGGCCGTCCTGATGAGAGCAACTCACCGTTGACTCCTACCCACCTCCAAGGTGTGGCTATTTAATCACCTATACTGGAATGGATATGAGCAATCACTCGAAGAGAGAAAACAGGGTTTCTTACCAGTAACTGTTGTTCTTCGAGATGTGTTGCTCATATCCATTCCACACCCACCCTCCGTCCCCGCTGTCGGAGTTGGCAGAAAGAAGGGACTGAGGGGCCGCAGGGTCGGCAGCGCCCTATGTACCACGGCATGAGCGTGGTACTCCAGGGGGCGCCGGAGCCGACCCTACGGAGCTAGCTAAGGGAAAAAAGATCTGGGAATCTGTGCATGGGGCGCGCACACATCTATAATGGAATGGATATGAGCAACACATCTTGAAGAACAACAATTACTGGTAAGTAACCCTGTTTTATGAAAGCTACGCAAAAAACTTGCGTAACTCCCGTCAACTTCTCTGCTTCTTTTCTGCACGCCGTCTTCACTGCGCTGCGCCACTTGAGAAGGTGGTCTTAATACGTTGATTTCTGGATTGACTGAGTGGGTCTTCACTGACCGCTCAGTCGATCCAGAGAAATCAATATGATGGCAGCGAATTTGCCGCCGTCAGTGAAGACGTAGCCCCAGGATGTGGTATAGGAGGAGCCATAGCTATGGTTACTACCCCACTGCTTTGGTACCTCCTAGGTGTTTCAAGTGCAGTGTGTGCTGGTGCTGCTGCTTTGGCAGAGGTATGGGCCCAGGTCTTTAGAAAGTTTATATTCAATTATTATTTTGACATGCTCACGAAGTTTACCTGAGGAGCATAAGATAGAGAAAGGAAATGACAATTTGACCTTTTAACTTTGTTAAACCTGAACAGGATTTTATGGAACAAAGAAAAGGCATTTTTCTAGTGTCAAGACTTTCTCCCTGCTGGATTCAAAGGCTTGCTGCAAAGGATGGGTTAGCTTTTTCAGATAGATAGATAGATAGATAGATATATAGTCAGGAATATTTTTAGTATAAGTATTAGGCAATGGAGCTGGCAAAAAAGAAAAAAACAACCCACATTTTTCCATAGAAACATTTTGATTCAAATACTATTTTTGTTTTGGATTTTGGAAACAAAATTTTGGAAGTGATTTTGGATTTTGGAAATGAAGATGGTATGGGGTAGGTGGGAGAAGAAGAGGGAAGGAAGATGCTTTGCTTTTTTTTCTCCAAGTGGAAAAGCATTAAAAAAAATGAGAAAGTAGCTCACAGACTTTTCTAGTTGAAAGTGATTTCCCCCCATTTTGTTTTTACCTCTTCCTTTTCAAGTGGAGAGGGGAGAGAGAATTTAAAAAAATAGGGATGGAATCACTAAAACATTTTCACCCTTGAAAGCCCTGAGAAACAAAATACAATTCAAAATAATTTTTCATTTAGCTTAGTTTTAGATTTTCTGGTGGATCAAACAACTATGCTGTCTTCCCTGAAAGAATACTGTGGTTTTTTCTCTTGAAAAAAGGTTTAGATTAAACAGCTTCTCAGTTGTACTTTTTTTTTGGTTAAAATTTGACCAGTTTAATTGAAAAAATTATGTACAGGAGTCACTACTTGCCCTTTTTAGTCTAAAATATATATTCAATCAGATGAGATAGCTTCACCTGTTGTTGCTTTACTGTATGGAAACAGCACACATGAATTTGTATCTCATCCTTACGCATGGGCCAGGCTAGTTTTCTATACGCTTTTTTCAAACTACTAGTAATTCTGCAGGAAGTATTGCTTTAAAATCTGACTTAGATTTATATTACTCAGTGTTGTTTTAGCTGCTTTGGTCCCAGGATATTAGAGACAGGGTAGGTGAGGTTATATCTTTTATTGGACCAACTTCTATTGGTGAGAAAGACAGCAGTCTGTAAACTCGAAAGTTTGTCTCACCAACAGATGTAAAAGATATTACCACACCCACCTGATCTTTCAGATTTATGTTGCTCATTGGGTGTTGTAGTTACCACAATCTTGTCACTTATAGCATAGTGAATGGTAGCTATTGTTTTTATATATGTATTAGCTTAGATTTAACATGACAGTTGGAGGAAAAGTAAATTCTAATAAAGAGGCTTGCTAGCTCATTTGGGGAATTGATGCCAACTCTAGATCCTTTCAACTTCTAGATCACCAGTTTGGATCTAGGCCTCCTCTATATGTCTGTAAGTCATTACCCTCTTGGGGCCTGTGTGAAATCAGTTTATAGTTACAATCCACAAGTGGTAATAACTAGACCTTTTGGGGAGTGCAGCAGAAACTAAGGATTAAATTGGAATTGAGAATGTGTTATTCCTGACGGTTGTCCTTCCATCATAGGGTTAGCAAAGACACTAGTAATAACAGGGAAGCTTGTACCTGTTCTTTAGATAGTAGACTTTTGTCTTCAATGTTGTCAATCTCAGATGCTTCACCAGCACTACATTTGATTGGGACTATTGAAAACACATTTAGTTATGAGTAGTAGCAATAGATGTAAGTTATACATGATTTTTAATGTTACCTATCAACATACAAGAGGTAAATTTTCAAGTCATTGGGTGGGGGTTTTACCAGCTGACACATTAACAGAAGTTTAGCAGTGAAATCTTTGCAGTGCCAATTTACCTCTAATATAAACATAAATTATTTGAACCTTAATGTGAAGTGTACATAATGGCTGCTTTAGAAATCTGGTTTGATGGAAATTCAGTTGATGATAGGTTCCTAGTAGTTAAAAATAGAAAAGTAGCATAGGTCAGAGTCCATTTTGCTGAACATTCAGGATAGATCCTGTTGTTAGATGATGATAGATATTGAACTAATTTTATTCTTAAATGAAAGAGAAACTTGCCTTACTTAGCCAGCTATTGTCTCATTCATTTGGTAAATTATTTATAAAATAAATAAGTAAACCTCAATAGGTGCAGATATTTGCTCCAAATAAGCACCCAACCTTTCAGATACTCTTTTGAACACGTGAGAGTGACTGGAAATAGAGAAAATTATTATTATTATTTTTTTCCTTTCTGGTGATGCTGAATATACTACAAGAACGGTTTCCCCTGATTTTGCTGTGGAACCATAGTACAGGACATGGGAGACCTCTGAAGGGGGAAAGGTTAGCTGAATTTTATTCTTAATCTTGAACAAATTTGGCTCATTTGAATTACAGTGGCGTGAAAAGAGAATGAGACCCAAAGTTTGGACATGGATCTTCCCAAGTTTTGTCTAATCTATTTGTCACTCATTTATACAGCACCTCAGGGAGGAATAGCTTTTATTTAGTCAACTTCATCAATTTCTAGTGTGACTGTCTAGGTTGAAGGACAGCTGATGGTTCAAGTTAATTTTGTCTACACTGATTTACTGATTACTATTACAAACTAGGAATTGGTACTTTTAAAAAATTCATTTAATTAAAACAATCATTTCTGCGCTGCCTCGGTGCTGCTGCTGCCAGTTGTTTTTCTGGAAGTGCCATCAGCTTTGACAATGACAGTATGCAAGGAGAGTGACAACGTTTTTACATCAGTTTCTGTCCTACTTCACTTCTGATCCAGGAATTAGAAAGAATGTTACTGTTTAATGTTGAAATATTGCTAGTGTCACAGATGTCACTTCTAAGCAAGATGGCTGCCTTCAAGTGGCGACTCGAACAACAGATTTTCATCAAAACTTTTAATGATTATAAGTAAGAGGAACAGAATATTGTCAAAAGATAATGGTTTCCTGCTCAGGCAAAGTCAAGGCATATATGGAAAATAAGTGTCAAAACCAAGATGTATATTTCCAGTGTAAATGACACTGATGTCGTGACAGATTTTAAAATAGAACGTTTTCTTCCTACTACCCCAAGAACCTGAACTAGATATTATCTCTGTAACTGATGGGGGCTCACTAGAACAATAAATGAGAGAAATGTGTAGATACAATGTTAAGGTGTGAGGTCCACTACTGTCCCATCCCTGCAGTTTTCCAAAATTACTGTTGTGGGACATGTCTGTGTGATTCAGTGAATTTTTGTTTAATGCTCTGAAGAGGAAGAACACTAGCATGGGATAGATCTCTTTCAAGAAGGTGACCTATTGAACTGAAATGCAAGTCTTTTTAAAAGGTAGGACACCAGATTATATTCAGGATTTTCAAAATTGGAAAAGATTCTCATATTAGCTGAGAGTCTAGCAGAAAAGGGAGCAGCCTGGCCATCTGGGGAAAAATTGCATGAAGAGAAAACCCAGTTTACTTAGACTCTTGATGCAGATTAGAACAGCATAGTTTAGGGCTCCAGTTTAAAGACATTGAAACAGTGGTAAGAGCAGGTTGCTTTCTTGATTTGCTGCTGTACATGATGTTGCCAACTCTTGTATTTATATGGAATTGTGATATTCGGTGTTCTTAAAACCCCTGGAGTCAAGTGGTTATATGAGAATCTCAGCTTTCATATATGAACAGTAGGTTTCTAGCCCTCATTGTTTAGGAGAAAAGCTTGAAAACATGACCTGAGTGTACTCTGAAAGCCTCAAATCAAAAATGCAAAGAAAAAGAACCCAAAACATATTATTTCTTCAAAATCATTATTTTGTGGCTTGAAATAAGATTTTTGAAAATGGGGTTGGTAATACTTAAAGTTGGACTGGGTACACTGACAGCGTCATTAAAGATACTTACCAGTGGATTTGGGGATGAGTTAACCATGATGTGCCAGGTCCCCTGAAGATTAGACAGAAAACTAACAGCTTGTTGCCCTTTAAAACAATGCTTACAGGAGGTGCTTATTTTTTGAATTCTGGAAAGTGTTATTTGCTCAAGTTGTAATAAGACAATGAGCTTTTTCAGATTATGTTATGTTTGTAACTTGATGTTTTAGTAGTTGATTTGTTGCTTGGAGAGCATTATCGAGTTAATTCTGTGGAATCCCTTAACTATATCTCCACCAAGTGTATTTCATTCAAATTTTTAACAGTTCTTCACTTCTGAACTTTTAATGTAAAACTTTCTGCTATATGTGCAAAAATATGTACACAATAATAGGACTGGCATTGGCTGCAGTAATTACAAATTAAGTGGACAAGGGAGCACCTAAGTAGCTTTGGAGTGTGCAGTTATTCAATTTGCATACATAAATACAAGTTTTTACAGATGTGCTTTTTGCAAGCCTATCTGTACTTTAAAACATGGCCTTTTATTTCTATTGGTCTAACACATATTGAACTAAGAAATCTCAAATACAGTTGCCTAGGATTTTATCAGTATACAATATCTGAAAGTTTTGTTCAAAAGAAGGATTTGATCCTGACATCTTGATCTTGTTTATTTAAAAACAGAATATATTCCTTTTCTATTTGTAGGTCAAAATGGAGAGCACTCATGAACCTAGCCAAGCAATTTGCTTCTCTGCAGGTTACTTAACTACTGCACGAATGGCGTTAATGCAACAGGTCTGAGGTTCACATGTAAAACCAATTGATTCGGAAAAACTGGCCCCTCTTCTGCTTTTAATGGAAAGAATCCACTGACTTAATTTAAGTGCATTGGTGTAACTGAGCAGAATTTGACCCACTGAGTTTAAAATTAGGGGACAGAACTTCAAATTATAACCCCTTGTTATTCAGTTCATTTCAATACGATATTTTCTTGACTAGAATTTTAAGATTAAATGACAACTCCAAGATTTTGATATTATGTCATATATTACTTTGCAGATTGTGAAGAAGTGTCTTGTGTGCTAATGTAAGTGTACACTCAAACATGAGATTTTACTTGGATTTTCTTCTAGGAATAATGTTTAAATTTACACATTTACCTTCATTTCAGTTTTTGCCGTCAGCCACCTAGTAAAAGCAGCACTTTTTCAGAGAACAAATAAATGGTAAACTATTATGATTTACAACAATTTTGTTAATTAATAAGTCTAGTTTGAGTTACTTTATAGAAAAAAAGTTAAGTTGCACTTATAGGGACATGCATGGAAACATAAGTTTGTCCCCCAAGGCCACACCTTTGTATAGAAAGCCATTTAAAGAAGAATGTGCTAGGGGAGATAAGTAAAGTAGGTTCAGAGTCAGCAGAGGTAAAAGTGATCTCATAACGACTTAAAGATGTCTCTATAAAGAACATTCGAATGTAGTGAGATTTTGTTGAAACATTGTGAAATGCATCTTGATGTAGAACCGCCGTGAGGACTCTAAACATTTGGTATTGGTGATTAATAATAAGTGAATGTTAATAATCTCCAAGTTAATGCTTTATATCTGGTTAACAAATCATTATGAAGTTAATAGCAAAGATAACGACTGTATAAATATTGTTTTCAAGTTCATGTAGCAGAGGCTTCCTTAATTAAGCAATTATCTAATAATATTTAAGTTCAGTAATCAGTATTTGGATTTTTATTGTGCTATATAGAATTTGGACGTTGTGCTCTGGTGCCTGTTACTTTGTAGAGAAAAGTACTTTGACAATGCAGAATAATCTGTGTCTGTAATGCCCAACGCAGGCTAGCTGGTAGTCTAGAACAGCAGTCAAGTGTATGTGGGTAGTCATGTAGGTGGTAGGTCAATCCATATCAGAGGTAGTCCAGGGCAGTGGTCAGGGTTTTCGCAGGCATCAGTAGCTGGAAGATCAAATCCAAGGGACCAGGTCAGTGTGTTCAGGGAGATGAGATGAAACAAGGTGATAAAGCAAACTCAGGAGAAGCAGCAAGGCAAGGTGGTCTGGGAAGCAACCAGTGGGTACTGTATTTTGCTCAGACACCTAACTCTTCCTTTTGGGGACTTTATATAGTCCAGGTATCCTATGAATGTGCTGCCTGTCCATCCAATCAGGAGAATGGCTGCCGTGGGCCTTTAGCACTAAGGTGTTGGTCAGGGGCACTAGCTGAGTTCATTGCTGTGGTGCAGCAGCTCAGGCTGACACGTAAAGATCTGGGTTCAGTTCTGGGATCCAACACTGTCCCTCCTATTTTTTTAAATATCAACAATTTTTATATGTAATTCTGTTTCAAATCACTTTAGTTCATTTTGTATTAAACAACTCTAATAGACCACATATGAGAAATTCAAATGAGTTGCATAATGCAACACAGAGCCTAAAAATTCTGCGCATTTTAAGAAACTTAAGCAATTTAATCTTTAGGAGAACAAGTCCCAATGAAAGTCAATAGAGCTTGTGCTCCTAAAGCATTAACTAGGATTGTAAGGTGGGGTTTTCAAATATACATAATGAAAACCCTGATACCTAAGCCATAGACATTAGTATTTCCTACTCACAACTGTTTCTCAGCAGCTGTATTTTGGTACTTGGGATTCTTTTAGAGCAGTTTTGTGATGCTGAGGGCAGGAAGGGAATTTCTTTAGCACAGTTTCTTTGGCAACTGTTCTGGGTGACAAATCAAGTAAAGCCAGAAAACCAGATTAAAACAAAACCCATACCTTCTCTCATTAGAAGTGTGACCATCCTGTTACTGAAATGTCAATTTTCAACTGATTTGTAAAGTCCCTGCTTGAGAAAATAATCAGTGGCTCTCTGCAGGTTAGCATTATGAACCTTTTGTTCATCATTGACAGCAATGTTTTTTCTGCAAGATTGGATTAAGACCATCCTGAGTCATAGGGCTCATGACACAGGGCCTGCTGGGATTCTGCCTCCATGGTATGGCGATGTCTCTTAACTTGAGTGTCCTAGAGAGACAGGATTGACAGCAATAGGAAACCCCCTTCCCTCTAGAATAGTGGCGATGGCACTAGTGGTTCTCCTTCCCTTAGTAGTGGGGGTGGCAGCAGTGGGTCCCCCAGTACTTAGCCTCAGCACTCAAGGTGTATGTATATGGATAGAAGGACCAGGCTCATTGTGTTCTTCTGCCACATGGAGTCCTCTGCTGCGGTGGTGTTGGTGAGATTCCTAGAGTAGAGTAGTGAGTGTGATGCACTGGGCAGTACACACTTTTCAGAAGTTGTATTTCAAACTGTCTTGGCTCAGACAGAAATCACTGCATCATTAACATTCAGGTTACATTTTCAAGTTTATTTTGTTTTTTCCCAAATGTTGAGGACTTTTTTTTAAAATTGAGTTGAACTTCTGTTATAATCACATAATTCCAGGAGCAGGGCCCTATGCACAGATTTCTAGTGCATCTGCCTTAATCCCACCCTGGAATGATTAAACATATTGTTCCTAAAAAGGAGGAAAACTATTTTTAGTTTATGTAGTAAAAAGGGACACTTTTTTCAATCATATTGAACACATCCACTAAAGACTACACTTGAAATCCAAAAAGCAGTCCATTTTACAGTAATAAAGTAATAATATATTAATTTACCATTGGTTATATTTGGTACTAAAATTATTAATAAACATTGGACTATTTTTAGAAAAAAAGTCTGATGCTAAAAATTTGATGCCATTGGTTTTATGAAGCACAAGAAAAAAATTAGTTTTTAGGGCCTGTCTACATGGCTCTGCAATTCGGACAAGCCATGTGAGTTTGCTGCTCTGTAACTTCTCCATGTAGACCCTGCAGGCATGAACTAAAAGGACTACGTTCCATGTGAATAGGTACCTTTTAGTTTGCTTGACAGGGTCTACACCAGTCAGTTAATAGTGCAGCATGCTAGTGCACACTACCATAGTTTGAACTGCAGGGCCAGGAGGACATGCCCTAACTTTATCAATTTCACTAGCAATTCAAGAAAATACGGTTAATTATTTCATACTGTAACACATCCTAAACCAATACTTATTGTCTTTTCCTTATCTTGTTGAAAAAAGTCCAACAGTATTTGATAGGGAAGCAACCAACAGATTTTAATAGAAATAACTAGTCACTTCATTATAACCATATAAAATGTAATAGCAACATTCTTCCTCTAGACTTTATGGAGCATCCTACAAATTTTAGGAAAAAAACTGATCCCTGCACTAGAATTATAGAGGCTGGTCTAAAACTTTAATAGAAAAGGTACTCATTCTCTAAGTACTGTAAGATATTTGCATAAGGGATAAAGCTTTCAAAGATGATCCTATTTGGGGGTTCATTGAACTCTTCTTTGGCATTCATTCAATACCACTCCCCCCGGACACATGCTCTCTTATTTTACCTTACTGTTGCGAAAGTGTTTAACCAAGACTGACATGAGAGAGCTTTGTTACTACTGGTTATGTTGATAGAAGTTACTACTGTGCACTGTTGTACTTGTCAGCATAATTGCTCTTCCAGAGCAAATTATCTACAGTAATATCAAGTTCTAAATTTTGTCAACCAGCATTTCTTGGTGGGTGGGTAGGTGAGTGGGTGTATGAAAATTCAGTTAAAATGACAAACTCATTTAACAATCTATTTAGTATAAAAGGGAAAATTTTCATAAACACCAAACTGACTGTGGAATTTACACCACTTTTGAAAATGGGATTATACTTCTGAAGGAGGGACTGTGTGCTATAGTGATGTGTTTAGCATAGTTATCAGCTCTATACTGCAGATAATTTGGCTGATTCTCATTTAAACTCAGGCTCTTTTACACAGCTTTATCATTGTAAAGGGGCCTTCAAGTGTGTATAAAATTAATTTACTCCCTCATTAAGGCCCTTTTACATTGACAAAATTATGTCAAGTGAACTTAATGTAAATGAGAATCCAGTTCAGTTTCTTCATAGCCATGATGGTCCAATATAATTTGTTAAAGTGAATATGGGGGGAGGGTTCTTGAGGGTTTGCTAAATCACAAACTCAGCTTTTCCATGAACATAGAACAAATAAAGTATGAGCAGCAGCACAAGCTTCATCCATGCTCCCCTACCTCAACCTCATTCTGCAAAGGGGGCCAAAAGGGAAATTGTGGATCCAGATCCATTCAGTCCTGGGTCTGTCACTTGAGATATCCACCGGTTGCTGTGGGTTGAAGTTGCATTTAAACTTGGTTTGAAGGTTCTGTACTGCTCCACATTGAATTCAATGGCAGTGGCAACAGATTCAGGCTCTGAAGCTTTAATAAAGAAAGGGCAGGAAAAATACCCCAAAAGAATGAGGGAACAGGTGAAATAAATTTCTAAGTATGTAAAAAGAATGTTAACACTTTCAACTTTACTATATCTAGGCTTTATGAGAGAATGCTAAGTTTTTTGTTTAGGGCTGAAATTAGGTTAAAACTAGTAAAAGCACACACTGAGTGTGTCAGAATAAAGAGAGGTGTATAACTAGAGGGAGACTAAGCCTGAAAGTAGGAAGTGAAGAACTACAGTGACATTTTTTAAAAGGGTTTTAATACATTTGTTGGACTCAAGAGATCCAGTCATTAAATGCTCCTTTGAGTCTAGCTACTTGAGTTAATTGAAGATGGGTAGCTTTATAGGAGCAGTCTTTTAGTTGTCTATGAAATACTTGCATTAAAATACAATTTTATGTAAGGAAGGCAATTTATTTAGTATCTACATGTGACTTTATTTGCTTCATAAAAATACAATTGGAGTCTCAAAACAGTTTCCCAGAGAATTGCTCAAATATGAGGGCTTTGGTATGAGTTCCCCAAGTTTGCTGCTAAAGGTTTTTTAATCAATCAATGAAGTGGCTGCTCAGTAATACACTGTTTAATACTCTAACATCTAAAAAAAATGACAAAACCCCCAAACTCTTAACATGTCAATTTTTTTTTTTAATTTCAACCACCACCTTGTTCTGGAAAAGTAGTGGTGCAGCACAGCAAATGCACTCTTGGGTTTGTAGAAGGAAGTCTCCCTCTGTTCAAAAGCTGCATGCAGGCGTCATTCCCCCAACCCTAAAAAAACCACAAAATACAACAAACATCTGAGTTACCCAAGTTCACTATTTCCTCTGGAAAGAGCCTAATCTGAACCTAAAAAAATCCTCTATCATATATACCAATTACCTATGACTGAATTATCCATAAATTGTGACTTTGTTACAGTTTTTCAACCACCTGTTGGAGAGACACTGTAGTCTGAAAATGATCAAATGACCAAAAAGAAGACAGTTTATTTAGCCCTTTATGGTAAAGCTTTGAAAACTAAATCCTTTACCTTCATACAACTCAAGTAAATAAGCTGAATGCTGAGGTAGGGGAAGGGATCCTTTCCCTATAAAGATATGGAGCAGATCTCTTCTTTCCACCCCTCTTTCTCCTTATGCCACAGTAGCCTCTACTTCCATTGTGCCACTCCCTCTACAGGTAGATGGGTCAGTGGATTCATTATGCTATCCTGTCCACAAAATGTCCAGTGGGGAGTGTTTTTAATGACATTTGTACGGTGGTAGAAAACATGATGTAGATGCAGTTATACTGATATATAGGTGCTTTTGTCAGTATAGCATATTTCACTCAGGGAACTGGTATCATCTATACTGCCAAAAGCACTTTTTCCCCAGTATAAGCTGCATGTATGCTAGGAGGCCTTACTAGTATAGTTATACTGGAAAATTTTCTCTAGTGCAGACTAGGCCTCATCGTGGAAAGACGCTCAGCTGGGGTATACTTTCTCAGATCTGTCCTACAGCCCACCTAAAGAATCCTGGCATCTTGACAAGCAGTTTCATTGACTTCATGGAAAGCTCAAATATCAACATGTGATCCAGTAGGACTAAAGTTTCCAGGAGGGAAGTGTATCAGACTCTTAAGATTCTAGAGTCTCTAGAACAGGGTTTCCCACAACAACATTTTTGGTGACCTAAGAGTATGTCCACCAACTCTTTTCCACTGACAAGAACTGCCTCCAGTGGTGTGCATACCAGCCCTCTGTATCTCCAGTGACTCTGCCCAGAGCCCCCGAGGAGACTGTGCAGCAGGTTGCTGATCCCTGCTGGTGGCTCCAGTGCAAACACCAAGGCAGCACGTCTCGCTGTCTTTGGTAACAGCTATTCAGGAGCAACAAAAAATTCTGCTGGTGGCCACTTGTGAGAACTTCTTTTCTAGAATACCTTGCTCTTAGTTACTTTGCATTCTCCACACCTCAGCTTTTCTGAGCATGAGATAAATTGTTACTAAGAATAAAATCATGAGACACCTTCAAAAATCCACATTTCTTCAGCAACTTGATGTTTAGGAAAAACATTTAATAATCAGGATTAATTATATCCTTCACAGAAGGAGATAAACTGATAGATGTATTAGCAAACTCTTCTGGAGTCTGATGCAAAAGAAGTAGTAAACTACTTACATGGAAAGCAGAAATAAAACAGATCTGAAGCACCTTCATGAAAAATACATAGCCTTTGAAATTTTTTTGTAATGAAGACGCAAAAGGAGTTGAACTTGTTCACATTCTTGAGGGACCATAGAGCCCTTTTTTAAAAAAAAGATTAATATGAATAAGATCTTCACTTCTATAGGATGGCTTTGCTTGTTAGGGTGACCATGTGTCTGACTTCACTATATTCAAAAAAATGCATTCATGCACAAGTGTCTAGCTGGTAATTTACTTGGATATATATATGTCAAATCAAGAGAAATTCGTCTTATATTTAAATCACAATCACCACCAACTGGCTATTCTCAACATGAAAACAACTTCCCAATCTGATTTACTTCATACTGCACCTGATTTGTTGGAGATCAACATAGACTTGCATATAAAAACTCTTGTGGTGTCACCTCTTCTGTCATAAAATTCAAGACCCTGTTGTATTCCTGTTTCTGTGCGCTATGCACCTTTCAATAAAAGGGAAAAAATCAGAATCTCATGTGTTAAGAAAGATGGGCTGCAGAATTTGGATCTAGACTTTCTCCAAAGTGATGGCATTTGGATCTGTGATTTTAATTTAGGGTGTTGCCATGTTTCATGATTTTAGCATGAGTCTTGTGATTTTATTGAGCACCTTGCAGTATTTGGTGTGTTTTCTGAAAGTCATAGCCCTGAGAGGCAACTGATTATATGAGAATCTCTGCTTTCATTTAAAAAAATAAGTTTCCAATCTAGTGTCTGTGGAGAAAAGCTTGAAAATATGACTTGACTGAACCCTAAATGCTCAGGAAGTAGAAGGTAAGTAACCAAAAATTTAATATTTTTTTAAAATCTCATGATTTTAAGTCAATATCTGGGTGTTTGTACTGATCAGGATAATTTCTCTAAAATTTAATTGAAAGACATTGTCAACTAAACATTTGTATCTTCTACCTAATACTTCTCCTGCCTAGCCTGCTTTATATCATTCTCATTGATAATTCCTATGTCATAATAGTTATGTAACCTAGGTACTATAAGCATCACTATTAATAGGTCCTTTGAGGGAATTTTGAAGTGACAGTCTGTGCTGAAGGGGATCACCACTTTTAAAAAAGTAGGAAAATGCTTTGGGGGCAAAAGAGAGCCAATATATCCTATGTGTATTTTGTCATTCTGGCTACAGAAACAAACAGCATCAATAGAAATTTATTTGACTAGAGTAAAAATTAAAGGAATGTAACTTACTGCTTGTATTAGATAAACTGAACTATTTGAGGAAGGGGGGACTAAGTATGCATGAATTGAAAAAACAAACAAACCCTGAACTGATCTCTTCTGAGTTCAGAGAGCCCAGTGACAAAATGACATTTACTGTACTTCTCAGAAAAAAGGATGAAAATAGTCCTTTTTTAAAGCCTTTCTCCTAAATTATGTAACCTTTGTACAAACTTAGTGACAATGTGTGTGGAAATGGACTTACCTCTTTCAAACATAATTATCAACTTGATGAATTTTATAGCCTGCAGGAAAGGTATTTTTCATCAGATGCTATTATGTAGCTGTAACTCCTCTATTCTGTCAGCACTCATCTTGATAATTTATACCTGTTCTCCAACACTTCACTTGTACAATTTTTTACTGGCTGTTTTGATTGGCATTTTATATGCCAATGTAATTTAAAAACTCAATAAAATACTTTTTACACAAATAATATTCTATAAAGCAGTCAAGTTTCTCAGGATGAATCTTCAGATTCTTAATGAGCCAAGCAGACCCTATATTAGATCATGCCTTCTTGTAAAGGTTTACAGCTACACTTAGATGCTTTGTTTGGTAGTGAAGATCATCTTCATGGGAATAAAACCATTGGTGGAAAAGAGACTTTTATAGA
The DNA here is from genome assembly GCF_026122565.2 of Emydura macquarii macquarii. Taxonomy (NCBI): domain Eukaryota; kingdom Metazoa; phylum Chordata; order Testudines; family Chelidae; genus Emydura; species Emydura macquarii. The sequence continues at coordinate 3,000,242 of NW_027132983.1, read as the reverse complement.
AAAAGTCCTATGGGAAGAAATAAGTAGGGTCTATAGAAATTTAAAGAGAAATTTAAATTCAGAGATATTACTCTGAATATCTATAGACAAATAGAAAACTTTAATTTTCTATAGCCATTTTCAGACATCCTATATTTCTGTATTTATTGTAAAGGAATTTCCCATAAGTGACACTGCTGCGGTTGCTCCCCCAATGCTACTCTCCAACCACTATTGAGGAACCACGTCCACTCTATCATACCCTTCCTATGAGAGCAGAACCATGGAATCTTTTAGGTGACTGAACCACATAAATATCCCTACATCAATTCCAGTGCACATAGGGTTTTCAGGAACACAGAGTGGAGTGAGTAAAGGTGATTTGATAGATGTGTCTGTCTCAAAGCAATTAAAGAAAGCATCCTTGGAATAATAGCCTAAAGTTCATAGTCTGCCATTGGAAAAATTGTTTACTATTTTTAAGCTCTAAAATAGAGATTACAATACAAAATATTTTAGAGCTTAAGGGGCAGGAGCAGAGAGAGAGAAGATAGGGAAGAAGAGGGGCAGGAGCAAAGGGAGGAGGAAACATGGGCAGGAACTAGAGACAAGAGTTGGGGAAGAATGGGAAAGAGCCAGGGCCGGAGTGGAGGGATAGCAGCAAGGGAAGGCACAGTGGCAGGTTCTGTGGAGGAGGTGGAGGAATAGGAGCAGAGGGGGATAAGGAGAGGCGGGGGGAGACGGGAAGAAGGCTCTGTAACCAATAGAGAACACTCTTCTATATAATTGGCATTGAACCCATTCTTTCTGGGTCTCAACATTCCCCTATTGCCTAGCAAGTAGCTGTAAAATCCACAGGCAAGGTATGTCTTTTCTTTGAGTGCTGTCCCTGTGGGTGCTCCACTTCAGGTGTCAGCATGACCCAGTGCCATTGATTGGAGATTATTGCAACAGTGCCTGTCCGGGCTGTGTGTGCCTCACGGTGCCATTGGCGCCTCAGCTACCGCTTGCACAGTCCGACCCCCTCAGTTCCTTCTCAGCTGTCTCCGGTCTGAGACAGAGCTCCATAGCACTCTCTGTGACAGAGAATAAAAACACAAATAGTTAGATTTAGAGAGAGTTTTAGCCATAGGTTTAGTCATAGATAAGTTAGTTTAAGAGAAGGCATAGATCTAGGTTAAAAAAAAAATTAGCTACAAATCTAAAATTCCTGGATCACCAGGATTAAAAAAATGCGACTTCTGTAGAGACGCGATCCCCGTCTCTGATGGACACTCTTTGTGTGTCAGGTGTCTCGGAGAGGGACATATTTAGCCAAATGCATTCATTGCACAAACCTTAAAGGCAAGGGCTAGGTGAGACAGAGATCTCTGCCTGAAACTTATCCTAATGGAGAAATCTCTCAAACCTGTCTTGGCCCTGACTCTGGGAAAAGAGACAAGGATAAGCGACAACACTCCACAAAAGAGGAAAAGAGCACTGACTTTGCCTGACAGAGACATGCTAAAAAGAAAGTGGTCTCCAGCCAGATCTTTGCTCCCCATGCTGACTACATCACAGATGAGCACTTTTGATGCTCCGGGGGCCTCCGACATCAAGAAGTCATTGGCGCCAAGTTGAAAACCGGAGATTGCCATAGCACCATCAACATCAGCTAAGACAGCACCAAAACCCAGTATGGCGCCGATGCCACCATCATTGGCACCATTGCCACTAAAGAAGGTGAAGAGCAAGACCACAGCATCAACTGCTGTGCTGACCGAAAAGATCACATCAGCATCGATGGCACTGAAACAAAAACCACGGCAGTGGACGCGTGAGGATACTCTGCTGCCTGCATCACACTCACCCCTCTTCGGCACCGACCTGTCACCCGAACAGACATCACCATAACACTCAATCTGTCCCATCACTATCGCATTTTCCAGTGATGATGAAGAGGTCATGCAAGAGGGTGCATTCTCACCATATCATTCATCCCCGGTCAGAAAGGAATCCATATCCTCCTCCAAATCACTATCCCAAACTGAGAAAATGATAAAGTGCACGAAACAAATTAAATTATTTTCTCGGATGCCATTTCCCATGCAGTGGCCACTATGGGACCCATGGGCATCATACAGAGCCCAATTCGGCTGCCCTACAACATCTGCCATGGGGCAAAAGAAATCAAACCCACCATCACCAGAGCCAGAACCACCAGAGATACAGGAGGAGTCACTGGAGGAGACAGATAAAGGGGCAGAAAAGGACATCTCATCACCCCATAATTCATCTTCATCTCCTTACAAGGCAATAATGCCATCATCACCTACCACAGCTGATGACTTCAAGCAATTCCAAGAATTGTTCAAATACGTGGCAATAAGTCAAATAAATACCTTTAGAGGATATTGAGGAAAACCAGCACAAACTCCTCCAATCGCTGCACACATCTACTAACACAAAAATTGCACTGCCAATCAATGATGCATTGACGCAACATGCCGATGTTGTTTGGCAAACACCTGCCTCAGCCCCACCAACCAGTAAGAGGACAGACAGAAAATACTATGTCATACTAAGGGAAATGGTGTTCTTTTTCATTCACCCTCCTCCAAACTCCGTGGTGGTGGATGTGGTACACCAGAAAAATAAACTGACACAACGAAAGACTCAGCCCTCGACCTAAAAGACCTACTTTCATATTACAATACATCCATCACATTGATGATTCCTCCAATTCACAATAGGTACGGAACACTACCAATACAAAGTACTACCTTTTGGCCTATCCACCGCACCATGGATCTACTCCAAGCCACTTGCAGTTGTGGCAACACATCTGTGCAGATAAGGGGTGATCATCTTCCAATATCTAGAAGACTGCCTTCGACAAAGCTCCACACATGCGGAGTCAATACAAAATATACAGAAGACCACAGACCTCTTCCAAAGCCTAGGTCTACAAATAAACTATCAGAAATTGACCATGTCACCCACTCAACAACTGGAATTTATAGGGGCATACCTTGATTCAGTAAGAGCAAAGGCGTCACAACTGAGACAAAGATTCCACACACTAACAAATCTCATTTCAGAAGTCACAAACAGCAGTACATCACAGTCCACACCTGCCTTCAATTATTGGGGCATATGGCAGCCTCTACTTTCGTGGGGCAGCTGGCCCAGGCTACACATGCTCTGCCTCCAAGGATGGCTAAGCTCATTCTACACATCAGTCAGGCACAGCCTAAACAGACAATTGACACTACCTCCCAAAATCAAGGACTCTTTGAGCTGGTGGACAAACCCAGACAACATAAGCAATGGTATACCCTTCCAACAACGCCAATCATCTGTCATAATCACAACAGATGCTTCACTAATAGGTTGGGGTGCCTATGTGCAGGATCTTACTATCCAGTGGCAATGGTCTCCACCAGAAACCCGACTCCACATCAACCTGCTCAAGCGTAGGGCAGTACACTGGTCTTGCTCACATTTTCTACCACAAATATCAAACAAGTCAGTCCAAATAATGACCGACAACATAGCCTTCATGTTTTACATAAACTGACAGGGTGGCACCCAATCCCACTCACTATGCACAGAAGCCATAAAAGACTCTGGAACTGGTGCATAAGTCACAATGTAAACATCTCTGCCTCATACCTACCAGGTTGTATGAATACAACTGTGGATGCGCTAATCAGAAAATTCAGCCTTGAACATGAATCGGAGCTGAACGACAGCTTCCGGCATTGGGGAGTACCATCCATAGACTTGTTTGCAACAGCAACAAATTGCAAATGCAGCCAATTCTGTTCAAGAGCAGGGTTGGGATACTGATCCCTAGGGACGCCATCCTCTTCAAATGAGAACTGACACTGCTATACGCATTCCCACCATTCCTACTACTGTCAAGGGTGATATACAAGATTCGCCAAGACTGGTCCTTGGTCATACTCAGAATACCAGCATGGTCCTGACAGCCCTGGTAATCTTACCTGATGAAGATGTTCATTCGGACTCCTCAATAACTTCCAATATTGAGAGACCTCTTGTCCCAGAAAGGGGACAGAACACTCCACTCCAATCTAGACATGCGTCACCTGACAGCTTGGTTGCTGCCTGGTTCCAACAGCTAGAGATGAACTGTTCAGAACAAGTCAAACGTGTTATTTAATAGCAGAAACGGATGCACAGAAATGGAAAAGATTCAGTACCTGGTTACAAGCAAAACTCACCAGTGCGATCTCAGCTCCTCTTCCACTAGTGCTCAAATACCTTTTACAACTAAAAACATCCAGATTCTGTTAGCTCCATCAAAGTACACCTCACGGCCATTAGTACTTTTAATCAAAAGATAGGGTGTTAGAATATTAGCTCATCTATCACCAAACACTTCCTAACCGATTTGCAAAAAATATAGCCAGAAATTCGTGAGCCAATACCGGCATGGGATCTAACTATAGTACTAAAAGTTCCCATACGTCCTCCGCTCTAGCCCCTAGCCACATGCTCACTCCTACACTTGCCAATGAAGGTAGCATTCCTAGTCACAATCATCTCTGCTAGAAGAGTGGGTGAGAGAGGTGCCCTCATGGCATACCTCCCATACACTATTTTCTTTAAAAACAAGGTCATGCTGAGACCTCACCCAAAATTCTTATCGAAGGTATCATCACTTTTCCATATGAACCAAGTCGTACACCTTCCTACAGTCTATCCTACACTTCAAAACAATCAACAAGAGGCTACCTGGACACACCTAGACATCAGATAGAAATAAAGTTTTTTGCAAATCACCAAGATTATTTGTCTGAGCTACGGAATGCTCAAAGAGAGCCACAGTATCCACACAGACTATCCAAATGGATATACCTCTGTTACGAACAGCGCAAAATAAGACCACCTGCTCATATTAGAACCCATTCCACGAGGGCAGTGGCGACCACCGTCTCATTCCTGAACAAAATACCTCTAGTAGGCATTTGCAGAGCTGCAACATGGACCTCTGAACACATGTTCATAAAACACTATGCAATCATTCCCGATGTGAACATGGACACACTGTTGGGTTCTATAGTATTAACATCAGTCACCAGAAACTCTCCAAATCTCCCCCTACCCAAAGGGACAACACTCGAAGAACAGAAAATTACTCACCCTGTGCAAATAATTGAAGTTCTTTGAGATGTGTGTCCCTGTAGGTTCTTAGCTATCCCACCTGCTCCCCTCTACTTTGGAGTTTGTAAATAGAGCTCCATGGTAGAGAAAGAACTAAGAGAGTCTGGCCGTGCAGACAGTGGTTAAGGTAACAACAGTGCCATGAGACACCCACTGCACAAGTGCTACCTGGACAGGCACTGCTGCGAAAATCTCCCTCAACAGCTCTGGGATGCACCGACACCTGAAGTGAAGCACCCACAGGGAGACACATCTTGAAGAACCTCAATTACTATATAGCAGCGGTTCTCAACTCAGGTGGTACTTACCAGAAGGCTGGGTGGTACGCGCGGTGCTGAATTCGCCGCCGCCAGAAGGGCCCTCCCACCCGCCTGTGCGAAACCGTGCCGCCGAAAATGGGGAAACGGCGGAAGGGTTTTGGCGGCGGGTATTGTTTCCGCCGCGAAACCCCGCCGCCCGCCTCTCCCCGCTGCAAATCCCTCCCGCCGCCGCGAAACCCCGCCGCACGTCCCCTCCTTTTTTTTTCTCGAGTGCTACTCGGGTCGGGTACAGTCGGGTCAAGTGGTACTTGACCTGACTGTACCTGGCCCGAGTGGTACTCGAGGAAAAAAAGGTCGAGAACCGCTGCTATATAGGGTGAGTAACTTTCTCATCTCCATCCTTCTTTAATGATATGGCCATATATAAGATAACAGCCTTCTACTGCTGCCCGTTACTCAGCACAAGTGGTATAGGACTGTGCTGCGGGTCTAAAGATCTCAATGATCTTCTTGCTGAAGAACTGTTGGAGGACAGGGGTCAGTTAGGTTTCAGATAATGAATTTGTATTTACAAAAAAAATCTTAGGAAGTAATATTTCAAAATCTGAATTAAAAGAATGTTAATATTGCAAAGTGTTAAGCTCTCAAAAGTTAGGAAATGCTAGAACCAGGAATGCCTATGCAACCTTAATTTGGCCATTTTTGCATAAGCATTATATACAGTTTTTAATTACATGATTACATGCTATTTTTTCCACAGAACCACTGCCTCATTGAGTGTGCAAGACAGACTGCTCTTGGAATGAATGAGGGTTGTGTAGTGAATAAAACTATTATCTGAAGGTCCCCTGTTTTGTTTGTTCCACAAATTGAAAAATGTGTGGTAAATTAGGTAGAGATGGTCTTGCAGTTAAGGCAGTTGAAAGCCACTGTGGAGAATTGGATTCTGTCCTTGTATTTTCCACAGAGTTTCTATGTGATGCTAAGCAAGTCACTTAAATCACAATTTTCATGGGTGACCATTGGATGTTCATTTTCTGTGTACCCATTTGACACTTGGTCTGATTTGCAGAAGAAGCTGAGCATTCAAACCGCAGCTGAGGTCAATGGGAACTCTTCTCTGACCATATAAAATGCTATATAATACTAAGTACTCTGAAAAAATCAGGATCTATTTTTCTCAAATTGCATCCCCCCCAAAAAAATTAGTTGACACTTGTATCAATTTTATTTTTGATGTCTTTATTTCCTCAGGTTTGTAATAGGGATAATACCACCTCATCTCACATGAGTGTTGTGAAGAATGAATAATTATCATTCATAAAGACTTTAAGATAATATGAGGACAGCATCGTAGAAAAGCACTGAATGTTCATTCTGTGCACAATGTAGCAAGGGACCTGTTGAAAAAGTATTATATGATCACGTAATCAAAGACTGTATCATAATGTATATGTACAAATGGGCCAAATAAGATTGCATAGGCAATTTTAGTTTTTTTTAAAAATGTGTGTGTATGTAAGTTTAATTCTGTGAAGCAGGTACCTGTTTCTCCCTTAGCGAGTGCTATTTTTGGATTTGATATGGTTATTGTTTGTTAATGGTTGGAAAGACACTTGTTTCATGCATGCACACTTGAAAATTCTATTTGAGTAGATGGCAGAGAGGCCAATTCTGTCCATACAAGGAGAAGAGTGTGAATAAACTTGACAGGTACATAAGCAGCAGGGAAAGGAATTGGAGCATATGAACAGTGTGTAGTGTTGAGAGAGAGAAACAGTCACAATGGTATAGCATGTGCATCTATTTGTTAGGACGATAGTGTAATTTAAACTAAGGAGGTTTGAAGCAGCAACAGTATCTAAAATTTTCTTTGTTGAGAGTCTGTCTACTGGACTGTGCTTTGAGTTTCATGGCAATTAGTTAGTATTTCTTGATTTCCAGAGAACCATTGCCTCATTAAGTGTACAAGACAGACTGCTTTAGGAACGAATGAGGGTTGTGTAGTGAAAAAAGCTATTATCTGAAGGTCCCCTGAACTAATCCTTCAGCATTCATAAGACAGGCATCTGACATTCTTTGTTCTTGTTAATTTTATGCAGGATCTAAACAGTGTCTGAGAGCTATGGGTTATATTGGGTATATAATGGAAAAGTAATTAGGAAAGCATTTAATACATTTTTAACCATTTTATTGGAGTTTAGCAGCTGGAAATGAGGAGCCAGCACCATATAACCAAACAGCTCTCGGCATACCACCAGCAAGTACTCTGGCCCACAAACCACAGTTTGAAAACCTCTCTTCAAAAGCCAACTTTTAATGGGGTTTTACATTCTAGGATGAGCTATTAAATGCTGTATCACTATTTTACACTTTCAAGACTTCTGTTCTTGATTAGGGTTTTTGTTACTCTGAAGTCTGAATATTAGAAAAAGAACATATCCACACATTTTTCGTGAGGGGGGAAAATCTCATCTGTGCTACATTATTCACAGCACAGCTCTGCCTGTATTGAGAGTGCCATATGTATCAGGGAGACCTGTACTCATTTAATATCATGTGTGTCCACTTCTGGATATGGTGGTTTATGCACACAGCAGTTTTTTTATACACACTGCATGCAAAGTATTGCTCCATTTACAAGAAAGCCTCCTTTAGAAAAATGGCCATCTAGTTCAATTTAAGCAATATTAGAAAAAGGTTAAATTGGAACCTTTATTTTAAGATAGTAGCAATGCCAGGTCCAGAAGTGTCTGCATAGGGAAAGTTCTCATGCTTATCAGAAAGATTTTTTAAATTTATTTTCCATTAATGCACCAGAAGTTAAACACTTTTATTTACCAGAAAAGTATTCTAGTTCCTGCACATTACCCACTAAAAGTTTTTATAATATACATACATGAATTTAACTGATCTAAAAACAGTTTTAAAACAGTCATCTGATATTTAAAAGGTGCATATCCACTTGAACAAGATTAGTTGAGCAAATGAAAGCTGACTAGTATACAGCACTCCATGGAAACCCTGCTTCAGAACCTGTGTGTAGATTGATGGAACCAACACTGGATAGTCAAGCAAACATAGTATTTGGTTTTGGTTATCTTTAAACTTCCAGATAACACACTAGGATTTAGGGGAAAGTCTGAAGCAAGTGCTGTTCTAGAACAGGCTGCTCCATATCCATATATTAGAACAAAACCTGACCTGAGATGTTTGAAACCAAATTTATATCTCAACTTCACTGCTCACCTCTATTCTGGACTGATCTTGATCCTCTATCAAACACCCTGAAATTTGGAGAAGTTTGGATATTAAAAATTATACTTCAGGAACACAACTAGTTTAGTTTTCCCATTTAAATAACTGACCCTTGTAAGTTTGTTTTTTCGATGGGGATCATCTCTTTCCCGTCATTTCTCACTTTTGCATGTTAAATGTTTAGTCAGGCTTTTTTGCATTGCTGAGACGTGTAATGACTGTCTTTCCAAGAGAAAGGGAGGAAAAAAACAGTTATAAAAAATGGACTCTACTAGATTTAAACAAACAACTTTCTGTTCCAGAATGATCAGGTGAATCTATCAACCCTGAAGCTCTTTCATGAAGAAAAAAACAAGCATTTCCATATATTAAGTTAGCTGGAGTTCCCTGGGTTCAGTACAAAGTTGTTAATTTGGAGCACAATTTTAAAATAATTTATTATGTTGGCAAATCTCTCATTTAAAGCTAATGGGAATTCCATTTGCATGGAGATGGATAAGGGAACACAGGTGAATGAATGACAGACATATAGGATAAATTTAAGATATGTGCCCATCCCTTGTTTTCACATATCAGGTGTGCAGCTGATTCCAGTGTGGGGTTTCAGGGCTCCAACCATATAACCAGTAGTTGAGGTTAGAACTGCCTAAACCTGCCCCTGGCCTTCAGCTCACTTCTGAATCCTCTCCTTCCGGCTGTGTGTGGGAGGGATGGATAGAAGTTACCAAGAGGGACCTCAGACTATGAAGGCTTCAGATCTCCTCTTATAGCAACAAGTTTCACAAGTGAAATGCCAAGTCTCATTTACCTCTGGCCCTTTTGGCCTTTATGTGCATGGAACACTGGCCGCAGTTATCTTTTCTATGATTAATACTTTCAAGTCCTATTGCTGTCAACTCAACTATGTCTCCATGATGCTGTGAGGAAAGTGAAAACACCCAATAGATCTGACACTTTGGCCCAACGAGAAACATTTCTTTGTGATTCCAAAACAGGCAGTTAATCAGACCTGCACTGTTCTAAAAAACACAGTTCCTGCAGGGAGGGAGGATAGGGCATCTAGCAGGAGCAAGAAACTTTTAAAAATCTTGGGAAGGTTTGAATAGACTGGAGGGGAAACAGGTGAGAGACAAACATCCAGTTTAGTGACGTAGCCAGAAGGGGGCAGCCCTCATCTTGCCACACATGTGCTCTCTCATCCTTCTCTTTAGCCCCAACTTTCTGGGCACTTTGATACATTCCATGCAGTCAATTCAAGATCCCCCATGCATTGACTAAGGGGAAGGGGATGCACATGCAATTTATAGAGATCTGTAGCTACAAGATTTCGCACAAATCCAGATTCCATTTACTCCTCCATGCCATCAGTTGATAACTGGGAAATTACAGTCTGCACTCTATAAAGTACAGATGTAACTAGTTACCTTTAGGCTTACTCTAGACTGTATATTTGCCCAAATTTAAACTGGTGGCCAGCTATAATCTTAATTTGACTCTCATACCAGGCTCAGTTGCTTAAAAGATTCAGGAACTTTGAGTGAATATTTTGACAACCTGCCCAGAATTTTGAATTTGTAATTACTCCCTGTTCCAGCACTACTAGATGGGTGTCTTGTATTTCTATACACAGTTGTGACTGAAATGGCACTTAAGTTTAGGGTTGGGAGTGGATTGAGTCCGGGCAATACCTTTATTAAAAATGACCTAATTACTACATGTTGTGTTAGGGATACTGCACTGTTTTGGGTGATAACTACAGAATATTGCAATACTTTTATAAAAGCATTATTATTTATTTGGAAGATAATCTTTGCCAGAGAGGTTTACCAATCTAGTGTCTGTTCATTTGTTTTCACAAGCTGTCTTTAATTTAAAACTAATTTATAAAGCTTATGGACCAATCCTATATAAGTGCTCACCACTGGGAACTGAGAGTGCTATATGCCTCAAAGAATCAGCCTTTTCAGTAAAAGCTGGTTTGTTGTCCAATTCTCTGATTATGCAACGAATAATTTAACTAGATGTGCTTTAGATGTAATAAATTAAGAACCTGAACAGATGTGAAAGTTATAGGAACATGAAAAAATGGAAGTTTATAATAATTTATTAATGTAATAGGTTTAACATCTGCTAGCATTAGGGTTGCTATTATTTAATAATAGCCCATTAACTGTCTCTTTCACTTTCCTTCTGTTTGCTAGGAATTAGAAAATGTCATGCCTTCCTCCGTGGCTCAAATAAAAGGGATCTTTGTTTCCATGGCAGAAATGTCACAAGGAGGTAGGTACAAGTGAAGAGATTATTCCTCACTATTTCATTTGCTGACAAATGTAGAACTCATACAGAATAAACACAGTCCTGTTCATTGCTACAAAGGATAAGAAACTGAATTGCTTGTAGGCATTTGCTTCATCGTGAATTTATAGTATGAGTATAATATTTGCATTAATCCCAGCAGCACAATGCATACATAAATGCATTCAAAATTATTTTGTCTTGCTCACACAATTTACATTAAGATCCATATGCGGAGTTATATTTCTACAGCAAGCATTACACATAATATTCTATTTTCCTTCCTTTTTCTCCCATCAATATGTTGCATATTTTTAAGCTTTCCTGGGCTCAGTGCCAGCAAGGAACTACAAGGATCTTTGGCAACTGCCACATTTGCACTTTTCATTTACAAATCAGTAACTAAATTCCCATTAAATATTCTTAACCAGCCTGTTCAACATATGTCCACTTGGGTATCTGTACTTATAAATTGAAGCAAATTAGAACAGTAGCTAATTTTACTTCCTAATAGCTGAAGATATTTGAGAAAGAATAGATTTTGCAAATGAGCACTTTTAGAGAAGAGGCAGAATCACACCCCATCTTTCTTTTTCTTTTTCTTTTTTTTTTTTTTGCGCGGGAAAAATTAAGTTCAGCCTGTGCAAATAGGTAAAATCATAGGCATTTAGAAGATCTCCCCACATTTTGCTGCATGTATGGGGAGGAGTTTTCAAATGGATCTAATAAAAATCCACTCCATAGTCTGGTTTAGGAATTAGATCCCTGTTTAAAATAGCTATCCTCTCCTATTCCACTTTTCCTATTTTCCCCTTTTAAATGTAAAAAGGTAGTGAGCTAATTAACTGTAAGAATCTTTCCTGAAGAGAGCTGTTGCACTTGTGACTTCTAACAGTGCTGACATTAATTGCAAAAGGACCAGCTGTCAAAGTTCTGTTCAAAATCCTGGACATACAATAATAGATACATTCTAATACAAGTTAATGTTTCTTTTTAAAAGGGTGCTTCATGCAGATACAAATGTTGTTAATGCTCAGCAATCAAAAATGAAAATCAGCTTGTTTCACCTATGTTTAATTAGTCTCATTGTGCTATCAAAACCGTAACACAAGTCAAATAATTATGTTTTCAGGTTTGTATTACTTCATGCTTTAAAATCTATAGCAGCTCATTCATAATGCAATAGAGCTACTCCACATGTGGCTAAATGTGCCACTGTCCCAAGGGCTGTTACTAATGTTGTCGTATGTCTAATGATTAGGGCAAAGGATTGATGCTCAGGACTCCTGGTTTTCATGAGCAGTTCTCCTGCTACTGAATGTCACCATTAACTCATAAGCTCCCTGTCCTTCAGTTTCTTCATATAGTATATAATATAAAATATAATATGATGATCCATTTTAGCAATGTTGTAATGCTTTAATTAATCAATGTTTGTAAAATGCTTTAAAATCCTTAGCTGAGAGCTACTATACGTAAAAATTATTATTAAGTAACAGCTTGATCTTTTGAACTAGCTCAGGCAAAGTTTTAATGATATCTTTGCCTGAATAAGGAAAGTCCAGTTGAGACCAAAACGTCCTGATATCTGTAGAGGTCAACTCTACAAGTACAAAACTTAGTTCTGCCATATAAAATCAAGGATCCAGAAAGCCTTCTTCCTAGGATGATCGGGAATGGGGGGGAAAAGGGGGGCGCTATGTTATAAGAGGAAACTGGAAGAGCTTGCCTTGTTTCATCTAGCAGAAAGAAGGCTGAGTGGGGATATGATTGCTCTCTATAAATACATTAGAGGGATAAATACCAGGGAGCGTGAAGAGCTATTTGAGGTAAAGGACAACGTTGGTACAAGAACAAATGGATATAAACTGGCCAGGAACAAATTCAGGCTGGAAATTAGAAGGTTTTTAACCATCAGAGAGATGAGCTTCTGGAACAGCCTCCCAGTAGAAGTTATCGGGGCAAATAATGTAATTAGTTTTAAGAGAGAAATGGACAAATTTCAACTTTGTGACTGTATAAGAGGGTTGCTTGTAATAGTAGGAGACAGGGGCTCTACAGCTCTAGGGCTTATTTCTGGTTTATGTCTTATCTTCCTAAAGCTCATGCTTCAGGGCTTCAGCCAGCCACTGTCAGGGATCAGGAAGGGAATCCTACACCCCCAATGTAGTCTGGGAAGAGTTTTTGTATCTCCTTCCTCTGAAGCATTGGGAATGGCCATGGCTGGAGATGAGACATTGGGCAAGGTGGGCCAGAGCCCTGAGGTGGCACCAAGCATTCTCTCTCAGATGTCTGGCTGGTTGGTTCATGCTCACAAGCTCAGGGTCTAACTAATGGCCAAATGTGGGCTCAGGAAGAAATTTTTCCCCAGGTCAGATTGGCAGTGATCACTGGAGGTTTTCACCATTCTCTGTAGCCTATTGTGCAGGTCACTTGCAGGCGTTATTTGGATGCCTTGTGATATAGCGAGGGCAGAGGACAGTAGGAGAGTGGTGGAAGGGAGGTATGTGAGCCCCAGAATGCTCAGGGCTCTGTTCCCTGCTGACTAACTAAGAGCCATTAGGGGGGCAATTAGGAGCAGCTGGGGTCAATGAAGGACCAGCCAGGTTCATAAAAGCCCTCTGCCCCAAACAGTCAGGGCGTGAGCTGGAGGAGTAGGAGTGCCGTGCTGTGGAGTGGATAGGAGTGCTGACTTAAGTGGAGGAGCAGATCAGAGTGCAGAGTTCTGTGGACAAAGGAAGGTACCCGGCTCAAGGAGCCTAAAGGAGGGGAAAAATTAGCCCAGGGGAAGACAGTGCAGCTGGGAACATGGTGCCAGCAGCACTTAGCTGCTTCTCATAGGGCCCCTGGGCTGGGACCCGGAGGAGCGGGTGGATCTGGGTCCCTACCCCCCTCCTAGGGGAAGACGGGGTGACTGGAGACGCCCTGGCCCACTACAGACAGTACAAGCGTGGGACCCACTAGAGGGGAGCCGACGGCTTGCCACAGCCTGTCATTTAATTGTTTTCTTGTCATTGCGGGGACCTTGAGCATTGGGGCACCTCAGTCCCTCCTGTTCTGTGGGATGTAAATAATCTAGTCTCCTGTGGGTTGTAATACTTTGGTCTCATTTCAGTTGTTGGGTTTAGTGCAGGTGCTGAGTGGTATTGGTGATCTGTAATAAAAAAGAGATCAGAATAGATGATCTAGTGGTCCTTTCGGGTTTTAAACTCTATGACTCTATCCCTAACTAAATGTTTTTATTTTCAAAGCTAAGCTAAACTTTTTTTTCCTAAAGAGGCCTGAAGACCTCATTTCTTTCATTCATGGCCAAAGCAAATTGTTGGGAGGGATATTGCAGTAGTAAATCCAATGCAGTAAAAGCATTTATGACAGTATATCAGTCAGGTTGTATGACTGAGGTATCACATACAGCAGCTTTCATTGGCTGTTATTATTAATATTTGCCAGAATCATTCTTTATTAGGGAAAAAACAGATGAACCTGATTAAATGTGGATCCTGAAGACATTGGCATATTAGTAGACTGTAGAGGATTTGGCTCTGTGTACAATGCAGTTCAAAGCTACTTGAATTTAGAAAACCATTTTAGGTCCATTACTTCACTAGGACACAAAAACCTGTGCAGGAGAGAGTGAATGCTGCCTTTGTGGATTATGTATGAAAAAACAGTTTTTTCTCTCTAGCACTTTGACCTGGACTTGGCTGGCATGTTCTGAATGTGACCAGCATACTGTGTGTGTTTAAAGAATGTATCAGCAGCCGAACAGGTGGTGAAGAACAAAGCAATGGGAATGAAAATTTGAAAAGAGTGTTTGGAAACATTGTGACTGCTGGAGTACTTCCTTCATTTTATAAACAGATTGGCATTAAGAGGAGGAGAGAAAGGAAAGAACAAAGATCAAGAACATTGAAGTTGACATTGGATGCCCTTGTCTGGGAAGAAGTGGATTATTTGCCATCTCTTTAGCTGGAATCTTAGTTTGAGGATATATTTTCCTGCATTAGGAAGAGGATAATTGGTAACTGTTTATTACAAACAAACAAACAAAAAAATACAGTGAATGAGGAATAGAAAGGGCTCAGTTTTTGGTTTTTGTTTTGTTTTACACTGTGTCAACTGATACATGATCATTGAGGGAAATTTTGACAAATACTAATTGTTTTTAAAATACTGTAGCTAAATATTAGCTTGGGAAGGCATTTCCTGAACTTGTGTCTGTCTACAGTATATCCATTACACAGCTATTTCCAAATGAAGCTATGAATGTTCATTCTCCATTTGACTGTAACCTTGATTATGTCCTTTACTATAACCATCATGTTGGATTATATCATACCTTTTGTGCTGTGGGGCAGTCTGGTGCCTGACCCTGAATGAGAGAAACATCCAAGGGCAATCAGCAACTGAATAGTCTTACCCTCACATGACCATAGAGGCTACCAGCAGAACCACTGGCTGTAAGGAGCCTGTGCACTCAGCATCATGCTGGGCGGGGGAGGGACGGAGGGCTGGAGAATGAACCCACCCTCCACACACACTCACCATCCAAGAGCAGAAAGAGAAAAGGTGTCACAGCCTCTTTTCACTTAACTCTCTGCATTTAGTCAGGCAGCAACACATAACTGAATAGGGAAAGAGAGTCACACATAATATTCATAGAAGATAATAGAGACACTTTCCCAGTTTGTCACATCCACCAGTGTGTATTTCTAGTTTCTTCTGGATCTAGGAAAAACAAAAATTCTTTTCTGAGGTAAGAGTGTGCAATCTCTCTGTTTTGGAACAGAAAGATAGATGGAAGAAGGAAACTATCTTTGAATTATGCACATAGTTATTGGGTTTACTTCTAACTTGGTAATAGATTTAGTGTAGGGGATTGTTTAATAAAATTAGAAGGAATTTAATATTAATCTCTAAATATCCTTTTCTCTTGAGCTTTCTCATTCTTAGCAGCTAATGATTCACAGCACAACCTCTCAGGATTATTTTATATTTTTTTAAATAGTTTTGAGTTAGCACCAAACATTGTTGCAGATAATTTCCAGGGATTAAAAAATCTTGCTTAGTTGTTACAATAGACCCAACAGGCTTCATCAGAAATTAAGAATAATTTTGTGGTTTGTTCAAAGTTTCAGATGCTTAGAATCATGCAGTTAGCGGCTTGTGTCATTTTAAAGGAACATATAGGATTAAATAACTCAATTTTGCTAGGAGATTTAAAAAAATCCTTACCAAACAAGACAGATAAACTGGGAAAATTGCACTGTTCTGAGGCCATGTCTGCACTAGCCATTTTAGCTGAAATTGGCAATATGCTACCTTTTTTATGTGGGTGCCTTCTAACTGTAATTTTTATATGATTTCTGAAAAAATACTAAGGGCATCCATTGAGATAAAACTACAGCATATTATTACAGTTTTACTGTGCTTTTCTTACCTGGATTATCCCCAGTGTAAGATGTGAAACAGTAGTGATAGATGATGCATTTTTGACAAGCCATGAAATCAGGGCAATTTATTTTCTGGGCCAAATAACCATTTAAGATAACTTCACTTTCTTTAGTACTGTTTATTAAAAGGTTATTTTCAAGCACTCAGACTTCTTTAGTAATCCATTCAGTTGTTCACAAATTCCTACCTGAAGGACTACCATGGTAATTTTTTTTTTTTTTTACCATTAACCGCTGGGATTTTGCAAAGGAGTTTAAGTGAGTTATGTTCTCACAATCCTTTGAAAAAATCAGTGGGAGTTGGGTGCCTATCTGTCTTAGGCCCTTTGGAAAATCTCAGCCAAAGATGGATGCAAGCTGGACTCCCAAAACCAAACAACCCAACATTTTTGGATGGTGATGGTGAAATCTCAGCCTCATCCAGGATCCAAATTGTACACCTTTAGCAATTTTGTTGTAGTCATTAATGACTATGATAAGAGTCTAGACTGGAGTCAACATTTTACTGTGGATGTCATTTACATTACTGATTGATTAAAATGTGAGTTACTGACTGAACTATGAAATTCAAATGGAATGAGAGATGTAGCCTCCAACAGGGGAATAATGCCTTACTTTGCTTCTGAGCATTTAGGCACCTGTACTTACCAGGTGGCGTCACTTCCTTGCTCCAAGAAGTTACATTCCTTGGAGTGATGGCTCCAGGTAAATGGAAGGTGGGCAGAAGTTCAAGGGTTGCAGAATTGTGGCTTGGTAAGAAATAGTGAGTACCAGAATGTTCATTACCCATATACTGCTGTGTACATTTGTTTTCTGAATGATACCTTATGTATTCTAGTCATCACAAATGTGTCCTGCAAAGGAAAAACAATTAAATAAATAAAGGCACAAACCCAATTTTTGTTTTGCTTCTTTATGGCGAATAAAGACTGCTTAAATGGCTTATTAAAAATAATTCTGCATGTTCTTTTTAACCTTGTAGATATTATCGGTCTCAACTCTAATCTTCCCTGTTTTACCAAATGTCTTCTTTCTTGGATAACAGATGTAGATTGGGAGCTTTCAGACCTTAAAGGGATGTGTATTCTGAATCTTCACCAAAGACCTCTTTCCTGCAAATTTGAGTTAAATAATGAAAATAGTCCACTGCTCTGCCACAAATCTGGTCAGACTTCACTGGCTAGACATTCACAAGGCTGCTGCATTTGGACCCACACACTGGGATTGTGTGCTTTTAAGCTCGCCTTTATCAGGGCAGGCTTGTGTCACCATCTCTTGCTCCTGCCTCTCTTGCACACTTTCTGTGCACAGATTCCGTCTGGTACCCTTCTCCTGGAAATGAGGCTCCGCGGTCCAGCTGCGCTAGGCCCCCAGGACCAGTGCTGATCCCACCACAGCACTACAGTAGCTTAGGTACACCCTTTCCCAGAGCTACATCCTTGTAGGCATTCTGGTTTATAGTATGTCCCTTCAGGGACTGGTGATAGTTGAAGCAAACAGACACAGACTTTGCAAAAGGATTTCTAAAACAATCACTCTTTACTTTTAGACAGTGGAAGAGATGTACAGATCTAGCTAAAACAATAAACATCTGTACGCCATTCCCTGTCTCCGTTTCCTCACCACTCTTGAGCATTCTTTTGGATGTGGGTCAGTGTCCTTTCAAGGTTCTATGTCCCTTCTGTTGGATTGCACTCCTCCAACACATGGCTTATCTGCCAAATCATAGTCTCTCTCTTTGACCATGGCAGTTAATGTTCTTCAGCTCTGGCAGTCAAGGGTTTCCTCCCACTCAGGAAATATTCCTGTTTTTTTTCTCTTTCTCAAATGGTTGTACCAACATTTCAGTCTGTTTTCTTTTTGGGGATTTTCTCCTCTAGAGATCTGGAAAGAGCTGGTTTCACCTAGGTTGCAGTTACTGCCTTGTTTGGCTTTTTCAATTGTTGATGGTCTTAATTAAAAGGTAAATATTCAGATGCCCCTCTCTGTTTCCTTAGCACAAGGAGGGTCTCTGGAAAGAAGTTAACTCTTTAAGTATGTCTACACTGCACAATTAATCTGGGCTCTTACTTAGGTTTTAGTTCAACCCTCCCTCTCCCCACCTCATCTATACAGAGAAACCTCTGACCTGTGTTTGGAAATGCTTTAAATTCAGGATAGCTGACCTGACTGGGGGTGTGGGTGAGAGCCCCCATTGCAGTGAGGGCATCAGGTAACCACCTGTGTATTGATGGTCTTCCACTCCCCTGCTATTGTTCCTCCAATGTCCATCCCACAATTCCTCTTGAAGAACAGACAAGTTCTCCCGCAATTGACATAATTGTCTGGGAAAGAATCCGAGAGGTTCTGTGTATAAAAAGCTATGGGATATGCTCCCAGCCACAGATGAGCAGGTAAAGAAACAGTGAGGATATGGTAAGACAGGTATAGTTTTGCAAGGGGATGCTTGTGTCACACTGCTGGAATGGCTCACAACTGAGAGTGCCAATCTCAGGTCATACTGTCAGAAAACAGGATTGTATGATGGGGTGGGCTCCCCACACTAGCCCTGAGAAATCTGAATTAGGCTACATGGGCCCAATCAGCTAATTAGGCTGCAAGCAGGGGAGATTTAGGCTGGAGGCAGCTAATTAAAGACAGGCTCACCTGTGCAGAAACAGGCAAGGCCTGTATAAAGCCAGGTAGCTGGGTGCAGAGAAGAGTGCTGCTGCTGCTAGGAAAGGCTGCAGGGAAGCAGCTGTACAGTCATTCCCTGAGTGGAGGGAGTTGGAGGCTGGCAAACCCAGAGAGGGGGGAAGCCAGATGTGTAAGAAGAAGCCCAGGGAAACAGCAGCAAGAGGTAGACTGTATAGGGACTGGCTGCTTGTTAATGGGTCCCTGAACTGGAGCCCAGTGTAGAGGGTGTGCCTGGGTTCCCCTACCAGCCCCTGTGGAGTATCAACGGCGTTGGAGGAGCCAGCAGGCCTGGACAGATTGTGAATTCCGAGGAAGGGGAGCATTTTAGTGACCTGGCCGGAGGGCAAACCCACAGACAGGAAGCTGCAGATCCAGGAGTGAGTAAGGCAGCAGAGCAAGACAACAGCAGAGGGAGAATGCTAACACAGGTGCTCAGACCCGAATGCCAATCACCCCTCTTAACTGTGCAGTGTAGATGTAGATTAAGAGACCAAGTAGAGTGGCAATAACTATAGTTAGTGGGTAAACTGAGTAACACAGAATCTTCATAAAAATAATACAGAAATTTCTCATCTCCTGCAGAATTTTAAACTGTGGCTAAAAGCTATATCCCTTCTCAAACAGATTTTACTTGGTTGATAACTGGGATTTTGTAATACTCCTTCAGAATTCCATAGTCTTCCAGGGTAGATGAGACTTGAATTTTTAATGTAGCCACACCTCCCCATCCCTTAAATATTAAAAAAATATTTTATAGTCCTCCTTTATACATCATAAAGAATCTGGAAGTTCACAAGTCCATTTTGTTTCTTCCAGGTCACCTTTAAGAGAGTTTGGTCTTAATTTTTTTTTTTTTAATGTCTGTCTCATGTAGGGACCACATTTTCAAGCACCTGCTTGGAATCTATAAAATTAGCAAATGCACTCATTTTCCCATTTCGAGATCCGTTCACTCGTGTGCTTATTTTCTACAAATGACAAAAGTGCATATTTTAAGAGGTTATTTTAATAGACATGCCATGATTTCATTTTGCAATCTGTTGACTGCCTAGAGTTTTGGTCCTATTGCAACTTGAATTAGGCCATGCCTTCATTGCCAAAAAGGGTGTTTTTTACAGCGGGATAAATAACACGTTAGCTATGTCACTGTAAAATCCTAGTAGACAAGGCACTGTAGTTTTTTCCAAGGTGTAATGAGGTGAGATTACCCAAAGGTGTGGGGCAGAGGGGGAGAGGGAGGATATAGTCTTGATATTGTCTAATTACACTATGGTAAAAGCTACCTACGCCTAATCTCCACTAGGGTTTTGTAGCAAGATAGTGAAGGTGTTGTTTATCCCACTTGAAAAAAATATTTTTACCAATGAAGATATAATCTTAATTAATTGCCAATAAACTTGTTAACTAACAGCATTATACATGCTAATGTAGGTACCCCACAAATGTTTGTTCCTACTAATGATTCACCATATCTGAATTACAATTAGCTTGAGTTATAACAGAACCAAAAACGAGTCTAGACTAGGGCTTAAATCACAATCCATGGCTTGCAGCCACTTGTGTTGAAAATGTGTTTAGGCCCTGATCCTACAAAGACTTAAATCTGCTGACTTTGCTGGAGCTACTCAGAGGGCATGAAGTTAACCATGTGAATAAGTCTTTGCAGGAGCAGGGCATGATACGTTTGGGGCCTGATAATCAGAGTCTTTATTGTTGCCCACTTTAAATGCTTTGTTGACATGTTTATCAGACATACATCTTTGACAATTAAGCTTTTATTATACATCTTCCTAAGCATCACAGCTTCCAAGAGAGGCTGAAGCATAGATCCTAGGCAATGAGACTAGCAATCTGAAAACCAAATATTTAATACTGCCCTGAAGTTCCCAGGCGCTGTATGGGAGAAACAGGGAGTGAAGTACTCTTTTCTTGCATACAGTCTTTCTGTTAAAGCTTGAATTTAAAGACTTGACAGAGGCCGAAAAGTTAGTCGAGAAATCAAATTCCATTCTTCTTGCAAAGCACCAAAAACATAATGAATTGCTAACAGCTTTAATGCTGCTGGCTGTGGTGCAGTTTTTTTGATAAGTTCATAAGATAGCAGAGCTGTCTTTACGAATAAAAAGAATGCACAGTATGAAAAGCTTTCCTCGTGAAACATTTGATTAAGTGTTAAGCCTGAGAGTGTTTCTGCTCTTGAATATACGAGGCATGCTGCTTCTTTTTTTCAGTACTACTGAAGTGACAAAAGAAATGCAGTACTGATTTGGCATTCTTGTGTGACTCTAGTGATTGTTCACTCTAGTACCAAAATGATTCAGAGGCGCTCAGGTGCTACAGTACTAGGGGCCACATAAATACCTAGACAAATAAATAAAGGCCATGCTATCAAAAACTTTTTATTATTCTCTAGATTAGTCTAGCAGATTGACTTGATGAATGGGTAACTGGTGTTTGTTCCATTGGGCTAATGTAGGGGACAGAAGTGCAAACACAGGACAGGGCAATGCAACTGAATTATAGACATTGTGTTTCATCCTCCGGGCACACAGAATTTGAAACTATTACATTTCATGCAGATATTTGCACTGCTCTGAAGTCACCTCTGTTTCAGACAGAAGTCACTACTGAGCAGGCCATTCAGACACTGGGCTGCAAATATGTGTGGTTCAGTTTTGACATTTATAGATCTTACATAATTGTATGCCATATTGGATTAGTCTCAGTGGACAGTCTAATACAATATCCTATCTCTGAGCAAGGGTAGTAGCAGCTACTTCAAAAGAAGTTACATGATATAATTATGAAATATGAAGTAACCTGCCCATAGGGGAAGTTTCTTCCTAACCCTCTTGTTTAGAGTTTGGCTTATGCCCTGAAGCATAAGCATTTATATTCCTTATTCAAAATGTTTGCTATCCTACTTTATGTAACTGTAGGTGTTCTCATTCTCCATATAAATGTCTGATGGTTTTTAAAATTCAGCTAAGCTCTTGGCTGAAATGATAACTTGGGGGAAGAAATCTGTTGGCTAATTGAGCATCGTGTTAAAAAGTATTTCCTTTTTATCAGTTTTAAATTTGTTGCCTATCACTTTTACTGAATGGCTCCTTTTTCTTGTATTATGAAAAAAACTAAATAATCAAGTCCCACATTACCTTGTTTACACTATTCATTTCATATACATAACTCTGTCGTGTTCTCCTTTTTCCATTTCTTCTCTAAACTCAACAGTCCCATTCTTTTAAGTCTTCTCATATGGAAATCTTTTAAGGCTCTGCTCATTCATATTACCGTTTCTGAAATTCTGCATTTGTTATGTCTTTTGAAAGAGAATGACTAGAACTAAATACAGTATTCTGAGGGTGTGGCAGCAATTATATAATATCATTACAATATTGTCTGTCTGTGTATATCTTAAAATTCTGTTTGCTTCCCTCTCAATTGCTGCTCATGGAACAAATAACTTCATTCAGCCATCAGCCATAGCCCCTGATCTCTGCCCAATTTTTTTCCCCTGAGAGGTTATAGTTAATTCAGAAACTAGCAATACGTATGAGTAGTTAAAAGTATTCCTGTAATTAAGAATTAACTTGAATTTATCAACAATGAATTTAATGTAATACCCATTAACTAATTTTTTAGGTTTCTCTGAAGTTCCTCAGTCTTCTCTAACCGTGAATAACCTAAATAAATTTGTGATATCAGCACATCTTGCCAACTCTTTGTTCATCCTCTTTTCCAGATCTATTAATAAATATATTAAATGTCAGTCTGTGACAGTGTCTCATCTTCTTTACCCAAAGAGTAATTATTTCCCCACATCTTCTGTGGGGCCAGACTGATTCAAAGAAATCATTTAGCTTAATTGCAATGTCCTTATGCTCCTTAATTGCTCCCATAACTTGCTGGTAGTTCAGCAGACCCATCATTTTTCTCACAGATTTACTGCTTTTGATATCCTTGGAGAATTTCTTGTTTACTTATGTACTTGAGTATTCATTCTTGAAGAGCATGATCTAATGCCCTTTGAAATCAATAGGCTCCCAGTCACTTCATTGGCCATTGGATAAGACCCCAAATTCCATCATAATAATTTCCATCTTATATTTTACTTGACATGATGTTCCTTCTTTTGATCTCATTAAGGATGGGATTTCCATTGTCTAAAGGTTGTCTTTTTTACTCAAATAACTGTGCATGTTTTCTTACATTCTTACTTTCATTTTCAATGGTATGAATGCTTTCTGTTACTCCGTTATGTTTGTTTAAGTAGCCTCCACAGTGAGTCCAAAGATTTTGGTTTCTTCATTTTTGACTTTAGGATTTTTTATTAACTTCCTAATTTTTTTTAAATACACATTTTTAAAACTGTGTGTCACAGTGCTGGGTTTTGGTATAATCCAGGGGTTCTCAAACTGGGGGTCAGGACCCCTCAAGGGTCATGAGGCTGTTGGGGGGGGCCGTGAGCTGTCAGCCCCCTTGCATGCCAGGGCTGCGTCTGTCAGCCTTGTACATGGCTGACAGTCAGAGCCCTTCAGAGCTGGGTGGCCGGAGAACAGCAGCTGCTGGCCAGGTGCTCTGAAGGCAATGCCACCCCCAGCAGTAGTGCAGAAGTAAGGGTGTCACGGCGTGGGGGGGAGGCGTCATCACTTTTTGGGTGCGGGTCGTAACAGCCTGAAATATTTTCAAAGGGAGCAAAAAAAGTTTGAGACTCCCTGGTATAATCTATGTATGTGAAACCCCCTTTACTTGTAATTCTGAAAGAGTTGGGCTTTGTAAAAGATTATACATTTGTTAATAAGTTCTATGCACATACACCATAACAAAATTCAATTTTTAGAGATTATGGAAGCTGAGTCCTGGGTGTAAACCTGTTTTAGGACATCCAGATAGTAGCCAGAAATATATCTACCTCTGGAACTGAAGCTTTGAAACAAAGGACTGAGACCCATCCAGGTACTGGATGTAAACCAAAGGGACTATACAAGCCTGCAAACTCCACAATTCTACTGAAAACCTGATAGATATGGACTTTCAAATCATTTGTATGTATGTGATTGCTTTAATCATGTAACACCTCTCACCTTGTTTATTTCTTTCCATTTATTATAAACCTTTAGTTTTAGTCATTAAAGGATTGGTTGGTAGCATGGTATTTTGGGTAAGATCCAAATTTATATTGATCTGGCAATGTGGCTAACCCTTTGGGTTGAGGTAAAGAGCGTAGAGTTGTAATAACTTATCCCTTTACTGGACCTAGTGGCCAATTGGGAGCAGAGACTGAAATGCAGTAAAGGGGGCTGTGTATTTTTTGTTTTAGCTTCTTGATAACCAGTATGGGGAATCAGAAGCAGAATTTGTGGCTGGCTCGGGAGTCTAACTTCAGTGTTACTCACCAGTGCTGGAAGAATCTGCTCTCCTTTTGCAGCCTGCCCTGACCGGGGCATTTTCAGGTGGTCTATGCTAGGCACAGATGGGTCACACCTTCCCCATTCCACACTACAGGACTCCTGATCCCACATTCTTAAACAAACAGTGTCTTGGGGTTTTCTTCCCATCTAACCCCTAATTCCTTGGGGTCACATCCTTTCTTCTGTAACCAGGCCATTTCTTGGGCCTTTGTTCATTTCAGCTCCCTGGAACAGGGTCAGGTCTTTTGCCTCATTCTACTCTTGCAGTACCTGTAAGTGTAAATAAACAGATCCATCTCAAAGAAGTCCAATTACAAATAAGTAACCTTCATTTTTGTTATACTTTGAACCGTCATAGAGGATTTTAAATTAGGCACGATGAGTTTGCCAAACCTACAATTCTTTTACATCATCAGGGTTGCTAGTGGATGTCTTTATGGGAATAAGTCTTTCTGCCTCGCAAAGTCTAGTGAAATAAATTGGGCATTTTTAGTGAATTTCTTCCCCCATCTCTCCCCACAGATCACTGCTACTGTTAGAACAGAAAAAGTCCTGAAACTGGAGGCAGTGTTGCAAAACACAAACAGACTATAAACTGCAACTGTAAATCATTATTTTTCAAGCAGCTACACTGAAGCATCGTTTGTGTTCTAGTAATTTTGTTGGCTGTGTGATGCCTGTAGCAGTGATCTATTGCATTCCATGGTGACAGGTAGAGAGCTGGATATGACTGTGTCTGATGGATGGTTTTGTACTTGTGGCAATGATAAATATTTCCTTTAGATCATGATATTTTATATCTTGGATTTGTGTGCAACTTCCTTTTTGTATTTACTTTCTAAAAATTATCATTTGGCAGAAAATATGCATTTAATTTAACCTGATTTTAAAAATTCCTTGTTGTTAACTGAGCATCTATAGACAACTGAGAAGGGACCAGCCCCCCTGCTCTAAGGAAAACTCTAGGGGACACTACTTTCTCCCAAGAGTGGTTTAGAAGATTAACTTTCCCATCTGTATGTTGGGGACAGGGCAAGGAGGGGTCCTTAGCACTTTTCAGTTCTGCTATTTCATTTCCCATGTATCTTTCTACAGAGGGTACTTTCAGCAGTCACCACCACTATCTGGTATGGCTGTTCTAAGTAAGCTGCTGTCTTGTGAATATTAGGTGAAGATGAGTGCTATATTAGCTCTTTAATGGTAAGAATTTCAATATTTCATTAGAAACATATTCATGGTGTGGTGGTTATTTTTTTCAAAAATGTATTTTGAGGCATCTATTCCTGTTGGTTTGATTTTAAAACTGCTGTGGACACAGCCACAGAGAACGTATTGTAGGGTAGAATCCTTCATTGACCCCTTAGAGTGGCAGAATGAAAGTCAAATAGAGGTTTTTCTTATATAGTTAATGGTTCTAAGTATATAGAAGAACCTAGCTAGACACAAAGAACAGGAACATGTTTATCTTTGAGAAATCATGGAGGATGGGTGAGGTCCCAAAGGACTGGAGAAGGCAACATTAAAAACCTATCTTTAAAAAGAAGAGCAAAGAGACCAAGGGAATCACAGAACAGTCAGCCTAACTTGGATACCTGAAAATATCCTGAAACAAATTATTAAGCAATCAGTTTGTAAGCACCTAGAAAAATAATAGGATGATAAGTAATTAATAGCTAATGTGGATTTATCAAGAACAAAGCATGTCAAACCAACCTCATTTCCTTCTCTGACAGGGTTACTGACTTAGTGGATGGGGGAAAGTAGTAGTTGTGATTTATTTTTAGTAAGGATTTTGCCAGAGTCCCACATGACATTGCCATAAACAAACTAAGGAAATGTGGTCTAGATGAAATTTATTTTAAGGTTGGGTGTTCAACTGGTTGAAAAAACATACTCAAGTCCTCCCAGTCTGACAGTGAAACTTTATCTAGTGGGATCCTGCAGGATCTGTCCTAGGTCTGGTATTAGTCAATATTTTCATCATTGATTTGGGTAAAGTTGTGGAGAGTATGCTTATAACTAAGGATATGATTTGGTCATGGAGGTCAAAGATTCCGTGACTTTCCAGGACCTCCATGACTTCTGGAGCAGCAGTCAGCCGCCAGGCTGCCGTGGAACAGCTGATTAGTGGGGCTATGGAAGCTCTGTTTTTCTCCCTCCCTAGGGTATTTTTAGTAACAGTCAGGGACAGGTTGCGCCCATGTCCCTGAATGTCCCTGACTTTTACTAAAAATACATGACACAGAATGTTAACTTTACTTATAACATTTGCAGATGACAGCAAGGTGGGAAGGGGTGCCATCACATTGGAGGGCAAAATTAGAATTCAAAATGAACTTGACAAATTGGAGAATTGGTTTGAATTCAACAAATTTCATTATTGAACTTTAATATTGAAAAGTGCAAAGTACTACACTTAAGAAGGAAAAACTCAGATGCATAGGTACAATATGGAGAGCAATTGGATAGGCAGGATTATTGCAGGAAAGGATCTGGGGGTTATAGTTAATCACAAATTCAACATGCGTCTACAATGTGATGTAGTTGCAAAAAAGACTAATCATTTTAGGGAGTAATAACTGGAGTGTTATATGTAAGACACGGAAGGTAATTGTCTCGCTCTGTTCAGCACTAGTAGGGCCTCAGCTGGAGTATTGTGTACAGTTCTGTGCACCACAATTTCAGAAAGATGTGGACAAATTGAAGAGAGTCCAGAAGAGAGCAACAAAACTGACAAAAGGTGTAGAAAACCTGACCCATGAGGAAAGGTTAAAATATTGGGAATATTTAATCTTGAGAAAAGAAGACTGAGTAGAGGACCTGAGAACAGTCATCAAATATGTTAAGGCTGTTATAAAGAGGATGTTGATCAATTGCTCTCCATGTCCACTGAAAGTAGGACAAGAAGTTGTGGGCTTAATCTGCAGTGAGGGAGATTTGGGTTGGATATTAAGAAAAGCTTTCTAACTATAACAATAGTTAAGTATTGGAATAGGCTTCCAAGGGAGGTTGTGAAATCCCTGTCATTGGAGCTTTTTAAGAACAAATTACACAGACACCTTTCAGAGATGGTTTAGGTGTACTTGCTCCTGCCTCAGCACAGGGGGTGAACTAGATGACCTCTTGAGGTTCCTTCCAGCCCTACGTTTCTATGATTCAATGGTAATGGAAGGATCCTTGAACTTTTCTTTGTCAGGAGAAAAGCAATAGCTTGTTTAGATTGATGCTGTGCTTCAGCTTTTCATATGGTCATATCCTATAACTCCAAGATATTCCTTATATTTACATATCAAAACAGAGAGTTCATCCTATCCTGGCAAATGTGGTAGAATATGAAACTAACTTTGTTATTACAATATAAAACAACTGACACATATTCAACAGCCACTGCAGATGCTCTTTCCTTAGTATCCAGTCTAACTTGTTAAGGACAGCAGTTTTTGTACTCAATAGTTTGTTAAAAACAGACACTTAAGCCACTGTGTTTACGTGGAAAGGTAATTGGTACCTGAACTTAGCTGAAATTCTTTTTGTGTTTGAAAAGCAGTCAAACCTATTCTGTAGATGAAAGGAGGGAAGTTTTCATATTGAGGCCTTATCTACATGAGATGATTGTACTCGTTTAACTAAATTGATTAGAAACGTATTTAGTTATATTGTGTTTAACACCTTAATGAAAACACTCTTACTTTGGTTTCTGAGTGCCATATATATTTTTTTAAAATAGATTCCTCACTGATTTGAGTAAATAGGTATAAAGCACTCAGAAACTAAAAATAAGCGCTTCCATACAAAGTGGTTTGGACTAATTTAACTAAATCAATTCTAAACAAAGTGAGTTGAATTGATAACATTTTCTTTTGTAGATCAAGCTAGAGACTTTTTGTAATTAGTGAGCAATTGGAGCAGAGTTTCTTGAGATAGGGACAGAACTGTTAGCTGGAGTCCTGCACATTAGAAACTGCACTTTTCTTTTGCTGTCTAAGACTTTATCTACTCCAGCACTTATGCCAGCAAAACTTATGTCGCTCAGGAGTGTGAAAAAAACACACCCCTGAGCAACATACATTTTGCCAGCATAAGCGCTTGTGTGGACAGCTGTGCCGCTGTAAGTTCTAAGTGTAGATTAGCCCTAATACGCATGCTCAAGAATGTGCATACTTATAAATAAGTGACATTAATGCAGACACAAAATACTGTATTTTAATCTATTTTAGCAGTTTGAGAATTAAATACTTCACTCGGAGTCCAAACCAGGAAGCCATAACATATTGTTAGAAAAATAGGGTTGATTAATGGACCCTGACTTTGGTCACTTTACAGTTCCCTTGCTTTTCAGTATCACTGAAAGATTTAAGGAACAGCTTGAGGTATTCATGATGCACTAGAACATGACTGAGTGATTGTTTTGTAATGAAAGCCAAAACCAGAAGATGCATGTATAGTTTTGTTTCATTAACCATTACAGCCTCTTGGAACTGTGGAAAGTGGTGCCAAGTTCTGCACCAATATGGGTGAATTTCATGCAAGTCACTTCCCCATGGTTATTAGGGTAGGATATGAGTTTCACTAGAGAAAGGCAGAACTTTGGGTCAATATCTGACATATCTAGAAAAGGGCAAGGTTCACAGTCTGGGGTTGTAATTAGTACTATTATTGAGATAATGGCCACTTGTGAAGTATAGAGCCAAACTTTCCAGATTTTTGGATACATTCAGATCTTTATTTTGGTACTATCTTTAAGGCTTTGTCTACTCATAGATTTTGTAGTGATGTACCTGTTTTGGTTAGGGGAGTGATTTTACAGAAATATTTAAACCAGTGTAAACCCTAATGTGGGCCCTGTTATACAGGTATAAAGGTAACTTTCCATACGAAAATAGCTGTACAGGTGTAAAGCACCTTTTATACCAATATAACTGCCTCCAACACTTGGGGTGGGGTGGACAGTTGCACTGCTTTAACTATACCAGTAAGGGAAACACACAACCTGTTTGTGTAGACAAATATTAATTATGACTGACTATAAAGAGAAACCCAGTGGTTACTGTTTGTTTGAATTTGTTTGTAGACTCTGTCATTCTGCTGACTCTGTAAACTGAAACAAAGTGGTTGCCAAACCCCAGGCCAGCCAAAATCATGAGGCTTCCCAAAGGTCTACACCTTCTCTAGAATCTATCATTGCACTCCTGTCTCTTTCTTTAGCATTATATTAGCTTGTGTTTACATCCTTCTCACTTCATTAGTCGGTTTCCGTAGTAGCTCAGCTACATACAAAAAATAGTCTGATTATATTGCAGTCTCTAGAGTGTGCTCCTAACAATTACCATGGATACAAACTTAGTTGAATTAAATAGTGACAGCATGTTCACAAAGAATAATGACCCAGTGATGTACAAGACAAAACACATTAGAAGTCAGAGTGGTTGTACTAATTGTTTTTATTTAATACTGAACACAGTGTTGGAGCATTCTTGGAACGGTGCCTTTGCTAGTATATCTGTGGTATGGGTCATGTCCAGGCCCCTTTTGGAAGCTGCCCTCATTAAAACATATTCAGTGTTCGATTCTGCCCTGCAGAACAGCTACTTAGCGTTTACACAGAATTTTTCCTTTTCGGTGTTCTATATAGACACTATCTAATCTGATAAATAAATACTAGGGTCTGGAGCTCCAAAGGTGCTGAAGGCTCATCTCCCATTCACTGCAACATCTCATGATCATTTTTCTGGAGAGGAACATTTAAGTCCAGTGCATGTCTTAATTGACCACTCCAAGGACCAACAAAAGTCTGTTACTGTACATATCTGGACACTTGACATAATTGGATAGTCATTTGTACAGGTTTCGCAATGTCTGTTAATAGTACCAATGGACACAGTTACTTTGGAGACTAACAGTACTGTAACCTACTGTAATAAAAGTGACAGTTTCTAGAAATTTGACTTATCTGCGTCACCCCAAAACCAGGTACTAGAACCCTGTAAAAATATGAAGTAATTATTGCTGATGTTGTGGTAGGTAGAACATGTTAGTTCTAGTCAGAGTACAAAAGGAATTTAATTGCTTAGGACAGAAGTAACTGGGGATTGAGATAGAGGAGATCCAATAGGGAAGCCTTAGGAGCAGCTAAGCTTGGACTGAAGTTTTCCATTTTGTTAACTGGATTTACCAACAGAACCAAATTCTAGCAAAGAGTAGGACTGTGCTGGTTTGTATATTCTCTGATGCACAGTGGATCTCACCCTGTTTACTTTACATTCTTTCCAAAAGAAAGCTGTGAATATAAATGTCTAATATAATAAAGTAGCGTCCTTGCCCATGTTGCCAGCTCTCATAATTTTATCGCGTCTTGTGAGAGAGGTTTATTAAAGCCCCTGCTCTTGCAGTCACATAGATGAGATTCTCATTTAACTATATATATATATAGTTATATATATATAAAAGAAACAACCAAATGTAAATTTCTAGACCTCATGGTTGCAAAAAAAGCTTGAGAGAGTAACCCTAAAGCCTCAAAAATAGAAGTCAAATAAAAAAGCCTCCAATTTTATGATTAAGCCCATCATGATTTTTGAATATTTGGGGTAGGCTATATTGCCTGACTACACAACACTTTGTAAAGACATTCTTGACAACTTACTTCAGAATTATTATGCTTAAGAGTTGGCTTTCTGAAATGATTGAGGAATGGGTGTGGTATATAGACCTATGTGTGGGAAAAGTATTAGTTGAGTTGTTATAGAGAATTATACATGCTCCTAGCCAACATAATTGCTATTCCTGTATCTTATAACTGGGAGTTCATCCACATTTTCCCTTTGACTACACATAATTTGCTGTTTGGAACCTGGCATGTCTGTTACATCTGACGCTTTTTTCATTAAGCCTCCCTAACACACGCTCTGAGGAGTGTGGGTGAGCTGTAGTAGGTAAAATGTAGAAATGAAGTGCAGATATTACCTGGGAAAAAGATTGCTGCTTATTTGTCACCAGTGATGGTCTGGGGAAAAAAATGTTTCTCAAAGATAAGTTGACCTGCTCCTGGTTTAATTGTGATAATTCAGAGCTTTGGTATGTAAATTCAGTTAATTTATCCTTTCCACCTGATGCATCCCACATAAAAACACCCACTCACCAATTATAAACACACAATCCCACTGTATTGGGAGTGGGAGGGAGAGAGAGTCTGTTTGTGAGTAACCATTATCCAGACTGTCAATTTCTAAGGAAGTTAGAGAGAAATTTAATCAAATACCAACCCTGTTCAGGAGCTACTGTTTTTGTCATGTTTGGAAATAACTGGATTATATTTATCCAGTCTCTTTGGGAATAAATCTAGTATTCAGCACTTTCTAGAATCCAACACTAAAACAGTATTACATTGTTTCACATTCAGAAAGTGTTCACAACTAGAAGAGACTTGGGTTTCTTTGTTTTTCTTGGGACCTGATGAAACTGAAATGGGAAAGGTGGGGTAGAGAGATAGGAGCACGTAAATAGGGGTGTGTGTGTGTGTGTGTGTGTGTGTGTGTGTGAGTGTGAGAAACTACCAGCTCACTATA
The DNA here is from genome assembly GCF_026122565.2 of Emydura macquarii macquarii. Lineage (NCBI taxonomy): Eukaryota > Metazoa > Chordata > Testudines > Chelidae > Emydura > Emydura macquarii. Next base: position 2,968,170 of record NW_027132983.1, on the reverse strand, counting down.
ACCACTTCTCCAAAACCAGTCTAAATGGGTTTTTACTACAGTATTTTTGGATCATTAATGTAGAATCCTGCAGCACTGTGCTCTTAAATAAGGACATAGTTAACACAGACCTCATTTTGAAATTTGTTTGTAGATGAGATTTATTTGGACCTGAACATATGCTCATTAATTTGTACTGTTACATTAGTACATTTTTTTAAAAGGGATAAACCAGTTTGTGGATAAAGTAAGAACTGGGAGGAAGCTTTGCCTGGATCTTAAAAAGAATTCAAGTTTTTATCATCATCATTAACCATGTTCTTAGTTCTGTACGTGTACAATGTGCCAAACTCAAGCTGCTTGAGAAAGTCTAAAAAGTTTGCTGAAGTCTCCCCCTATTCCATGTATTTTTGGCCTAAATCAAACATTTTGGGAGAGGCTATCCTTGCAGTGTTGGTCAGCAAGAACTGGGAAATGCTGGACATTTCATGAGCCTATTCTAGTAAGGTGCTTATACTGAATGTTAGACTAAAAAGGCATGAAAGTGTAGATAAATTTTTGGGCAAGCATACCAAGATTAGGTGCTGCTTTGATCTAAGCATTTTTAATTTTTTATGTTTGACTCATAAGTATCAGGCGCCTGTTTTAGCTGTCTTCTACTTTTATAATTACAGTGGGCCAGATTTTCTGGTCTATTTCATAACTTCTGAATTTGTGAGAGCTATCATAGCCAGCTCTTATGCCATCTCCTTGCAGACCCAGTGTTATAGGAGGTGGGGAAAGGGCATAGCTGGAGAGCGCTCTGGCTATTCCCAGATGTCGGTACTTTCTTGGTACAGCTCAAATTAGTCCCAAAGCTGCTCTAAGTTACATAGTTGTGTGACGAGGTATTAAAAAGCCCGCACTGGTGAGAAAAGGATTAAAGAACTGCTCTGAGCAAGACTGGCCTTAGCCTGCAGCCCTGTCAGTCATGTCAGGGGTGGAATAAGGATTAAAAAGCAGGAAGTTCCAGTCAGTTGCAGGGCAGCTTTGGGAGAGGGTACACACATCAGCTTTACAGCTTCCTAGAGAGACTCTTGGAAGGCTTCAGGAAAACTGCCCTCAAGAAGATAGTACTGATCCTGCAAGCAAATCATGGACTCCAGAATATTGGCCGAACAGCATAAGTTCAGCAAGCCCCAAGGCAAGCCATTAAGTGGTCAGTACTGCCATCTTCAACCCCTCCTAGAGTTAGGGAATTACACAGAAAGGACTTGCAGAGTGGGAGCCAGGAGGCCCACCTCTTTCAAACCCAGACAGACTAGTCAGCTTTAAGACTCCTGTTTATACAGATGGGGTTTTGCAGATTTTTGCAGTGCCCAGGCAGCATGGGGCACCCACAGGTACCTCAGAATTGTGACAAGTTGCCAAAGTTTTCAAGAACTGCTGCTGAGATTGAGTGCCCAGCCTGACTCATTTTGAGGCTGATTGTCAGAGGTTCTGACCTCAGCTGGAGTCACAGGCACTCAGTGGCTGTGGTGGGTGCTTTTCAGTTTCTGACAGAGTTAGAAACCTAGATAAAGCAAGGTCTGATCTTTTGAGAAACATACAATGTCTTGCTTCTTCAGTGAAGGTGTCTTTGTCAAAATCTTATGGATGTTCACTGCTCTTGGTGCCCAGATAACAGCAGTGGCAGGAACGTCTTTCCTAGTCATCTTCTCATATGATAACTTTTAATCTGAAAGTTTGCCACAGTAATCCACATCCTTGCCACTTCAAGTCTGACATGCTACAAGATGATCTCTCTCTTTGACCTTGAAGGCCATTCAAGATCTCCAGCTGATAAAGAATGTGGCTGCTACAGATGTGCAGAAGACAGAAAATTGTTTCACAAAGGATTTTAAGATTTTAGAGATCTGTCTTTGTTCCAAATCGGAACAAACCCCAAAAATATTTAAGTTCTCTGAGAGAGAAGATTCTGTGGGTTTTTTTTTCCCATTTTGAGTTTATTGAAATGTTTCATTTTGACAAAAAAGGTCAAAATCGCTATAAAATGTTAAAACTTAGTATTATTTATAAAAGAACACAAAATGAAAAGTCATTTCAGAACAAACAAGTGAAACATTTCATTCTAAAAGTTTCAAAATGGGGCTTTTGATATTGTCAGAACTTTTTTCCTAGTCTTCTTCCAAAACAAAATTATGGTGAAATCAACCAAATTTCACAATGCATTTTGATCTTGACAGAACAACTGATATCAGTGGAAGATGGATCAGTTGACATTTCTCCAAATATATCTAGTGGCTGCCTATCTTTTAGGTAGTGTAGCTTGCTGAGCGCATATTACATCTGTGTTCCATACTCTTCAGTGATTGCCAGTTTGCCTCCATGTGAAATTCAAGATGCTGGTCCCAATCAAAGCCTAAATTGTCCGTGTCTCAGTTATGTCAGATACTTAGTCAATAGCCCTACCCTAAAATATATGCATGGAGAGAACATATTGTCTGGATAAGTTTAGAGTGATGCTTGAGAATCAGGGACATGATATTCTCAGCATACTGTGTTGTGTCCTCAGCTCCTTATGGTATTCAGAAGTCTGATCAGAAAATGTAGGCATAAACGGTCAATGCTTACGTTGCATTTCCAGTATATTAAATTACACTGTGCGTGTATTCCAGTTGCAGAGACTTCAATATTTTCACTCCAACATGTCACCCACTCCACCCTTTTCTTTAGTTTTTATATTTTTCTTTTGCAAGTATTTACATAATAGAATACCTTTTAATATCCTTTTTGAAGGGAAGGAAATTCTATCTTTGCATGGAGCTATGGAGTCTTGATACGTTTTCTATTAGATGAAGAATTGAAGACACCCATGTTTAAATTAAAAAACCACTGTTAACCCTGGGACAAGACAAACATTTTCTTGCATTGCATTTTAACCTTTCACAAACTAGTTGGGCAGAACTCATTAGAAGTGGAACATGAGTGGATTTGTAAACCCTTTTGTTCCTGTGTATGAGGGGTGATTGCACCAGATGATACACTGATAAAAAATTAAACTCTTAAATATATTTGAACAGCTTCTTTATCGTAGGGGAACATGTTTTTTGCAGCTAGTCAGAGATGGTTTAAAGAATTAAATAATAAATTTTGTTAAATGTTTAGAGCTTCCCAGTGCAAAGTAAGTTTGAGCTCTGCTGTCCCTAATAAAATAGTTTTATGAGAAGTGATCTTCACCAGCAACAGTATAAAGATATGTTTAAAAGAGTGGGATCCACCTGAAGGAAAGCATGAAAAAGATATAAATAATATAAAATACACTGCCAGTACTTGAACCATGTGTTTGTAGTCATTTTACAGTAGTTGGGCTCCTATCACCACCACAGTTAGGAATAAATAAACCTATGCAACCACATAAAAAATAATCGGAACGCAAAACTTCAACTGTAGAGAAACTGAATATTTTGGAGGCTTGAAAAAATGTCTTTTTTAGTAAGGGTGTTCCATTTTATGATAGAGTAGGAGAAACCACACAGTATCTATGAAACAAAGTGTTAAAAATTCTAACTGACATTGAGTGGGCATAGAAGATTAACTGGTTTTATTCCTAGAGGTTGTCCTTCTAGATTAGGGTTGAGACAAGTTTATGGAGTAGTAGTAGTTATATTTGGTGGTGGGGAGAGGACGAGCACTGCTGCCACCCATCTTGCACCTATGCTTTAGCTAAAAAAGAACTTCAGTGTTCTGGTCTGTCACCTTTAATGGTTATTTGGGTGATGTGGAATGGAGCCTATCAGCTCATTTCATGAAGGGACCATGTGAAATATGAGTTGAGCAGCTGGCCAGAGAGTTAGATCATGCTTCTGTGCATGTCACAAAGAAAATAACACTAAAGATTCTCAGTGAAGCAAAGAGTGAGAAAGAATAGACAGATCTGCTAGTGAATTAACTGAGGAGATCCGAGGGCTCTGGGAAAAGGAGTTAAGGGCCAGATAAATGGAAGAGAGAAGGCTCTGGTTATAGAGATGAGTGATAAGACTGAGAAATATAAAATCTGGAAATTCTATCCAGGCCCCAGAGTGTAACATCCTTAGGGATTTACCCCCTCATTGTCTCCTTTTGTCCCTACTCCTATCAAGGGATGTGCTAGGTATCCAACATTATTATCATAGAATCATAGAGTTGGAAGGGACCTCAGGAGGTCATCTAGTCCAACCCCCTGCTCAAAGCAGGACTAACCTCAGCTAAATAAATGCTATTCCCCATAGCATCAGGCTTAGTTAGTGTGGGGCTCCATAGTCATGGGATTTTGCCTCTGTCACTGTCATTAAACAGTTTATTTTACAATTAATTTATAAGTTTAACAAACTAAGTGCATTAACTCTGGCTCCTGGGTTGGTAGTGTGATGTATAATTACTCAAGAATAACGTGGGCACCACAGATGCTGTGTTAGAACTCAAATTGAATCAACAGCAGGGGTTTTGTAGTTAGAAATGTATTAAATATACTGTGTGAACTTATGGAAAACAACATATTGGTTGCCAGATCAGCAATCAGAGCCCTAGTTCTACTGCATTGCTAGAGTGTTACTATATCAATTTTTATTTTTATTTATTTATTTAAAAAAAAAAAAAAAAGGAAATTAAGCCGTCAGTCTGGCTTCTTTCACAAACTCTACATTAATATGAATATGTCATTTAAAATACTTAAATGTGTGCATCAGAGATGGCAAATAGATACTAAGTGTTTGTATTTAGACATAAAATGTGATAGGCATCTTTAAAAGGTTGGGAACATCCCTTAACATTCACTCCAGTGGTACTACTTGAATGTGAGCAAGATTTGACTCCTGCCATCATGCAGACTGATGCTGTAAGCAGCTGTTATGCAATCAGAATCCTGGTAGAACTTTGAAAGGAGGTATTTGTAAAATGAGTGTGCTCTCAATCAGGTTAACAGGTTGGTTTTCTTTTGTCACCTTTTATTATTTACATAGTGATCAGGATGTACATAGCACTGTTCAATGACGAAGGTTCCTTCCCTGAAGAACTTATTATCTAAAAGGCACAACAGCTACAATGCAAAATAGAACACGCACCAGAGGAAGAACTTCCTCTGCAGCACATTAAATGTGGGCAAGACTTGGAGAAGTTTTATGGAAAGTTAGAGCCAAATCCTGAAGCCCTTACTGAGAGCCATATTTTTCCTAGCTGTTAGTCAGGTGCAGGCGGTGTGGGCAGAAGCTGCATGGACTTTCTCCCCCTTCCCCTTGGATGCCTTGAGTAATGATCAGTTAGAAAACTGGCCACTGCTGGGATTTCCCCTTCTTTAATTGGGGCATATGGCACCCCAAGAAGGGCTGTGAAAAGTGAGAAGGAAGTGGGGGCAGTCATTTCACACTATGTAGGGATGCAGTCACGTGTGTGGTTTTCTGACAGAATGCCTCCTGATGTTCCTTGTAGAATAGTGTTCCTCTTACTCTGAGCTGAGCTTAAATGGCACAATCTAACCGCTTGTAAGGTCTGTTTAAGGACCTCAAAATTTAGCCCAGAGAAATTAATTCAAAGATAGAGTTTGTCTGAGATTGAATGTATGTCAAGGCTGGGAGTGGTCCATCAAATTAGTCTTTAAGATTAACCTTCTGAATGAAAAGCGTCACTGTCCATCAATTAAATGACTCTTCCAGTATCATTTATATTCTCAGTGGACGGTGTGGGGGTGGGGGAATCTACTACTTTGGGAATACAGTTCTTTCAAAGATAGGCTTCTCTTTAAAAATGGCTCCCTAGCCTCATCTGTATGTAGTTCTGACTGCATGAATTACAAAGCAAATAATGTCTTAGGTTATAGTATTTCATCTGGTATATTCTGTTATATAATGACCTGCTGAGATTACCTTCCATTATTATTAATCTCATTGTTCCACCCAATATCCAGTCAAAGATATTTACCTACCAATCACAAATGTAAGTCTTGAAAGGGAGCAGCAAATACTTTTTAAAGAAAATAAGCATTTAGCTTGTGAAAAACATAGCGATCACTGGATGAAAGATCTATTGGATAGCTCTCCTACAATGTGAGTGGCCGCTGTAGATTCGAGTGAAATTCAGGCTAGCCTGTATAAAGACCACATCCTCATTTCAGTTATTCATAATTTTTTCAGACAAATTCCTTTGGGCTGAAATTTTCCAGGCTTGGCCTCCACTCAGCAAGCTTTTGGCAAAAATCAGCTAATGAGTTAATTTCTTCATGTGTATTAAAAAACAAACAAAAAGAGGCCTAAAACACAGCTGAATTTTCCACACTGCTTATGACTGTGCCTGAACCCAGACTTAACAAGGAAGACTTTTTTGGGCTGAATGGAGCTCTGTTTTTATGGCCTGTTGAATCCTTAGCTGTTTCTTAATGTAGTGTCACTAGGGGTGCTCCGCTTCATATGCACAGGCACCCCCATGTGCTTTTGATCAGAGATTTTTAGTAGCAGTGCCCCGTTCAGCCCACACATGTGGCTTCACATCCTTGTGTCCCACATCGAGGCTATGTAGGGTTGTGTGGGTGAACCACCCTCAGTTCCTTCTCAAGTGCCTTGGCCTGAGACAGGGTGTGATGGAGACACTCCCATCTTGAGTGCTTCCTGGTACTCTGCCTGGTACTGCAGGTCTTTTCCTGCCCCTGATGTGCCCTGTAGGTTCTTGACCTCACATGACGGCCAGAGGGCTGAGCCATTGAAGACCCAAGTCACATTGTCTAAATGGATGGAGCTCTTTCAGGGTAGTAAAAGTCCAACAGAACAATCTGCCTTTACCATGATCTTCAGCCCCAACTCTGGCCCTTTAAACTCCACTCTTTTCTTGGGCATCTAAATGAGCCTTATCCCCTTCTTGGGGATTAGGGCATTCCGCTAGTGGCCAGTCTAGGGGAATCTAGGCCTGCTCACTACTCCAGATCCCAGCCCAGAGACCCTATAAGCAACATCCACATATTGTTTTCTTTAGTTTGCTGCTTGGTGGGCTCTGGTTGGCTGCTTCTGCACAGCCTTTCTAGGTAGGCTTGGAGGACCCGTCTTTGCTGCTGCTTCTTGTGGTGTGGTGTAGTAGGACCTTATCGCATCCAGCAGAGGGCTTTGAGGAGCCAGGTACCCCTGGTCATATAGAGCATCCAGTCAGCCTACTTCAACTAGTCAAACTTGCCTTGCCTAGTCTTTAGTTAGTTAGTTTCATTAGTTTAGTGTTTAGTATAGTTCAGCTGGATTTGTTGGTTTTTGAAAGATTATTCCTTATCCTTTTTATTTCCCCCCCTCTTCTTCCTGGGAGGTTCTCTATCTGTTTGCCAGGATTCCCACAGTTCAAACATTGCATCACTTACAGGGAAGCAATCGTGATGGGTATTCCCATTCTGTTTGTCGCCTAGGAAAAAAGCATGTTCCACAGAAGTGCAAATTCTATTTAGCCCTTAAGAGCAGGGCCAGGAAGAACCAGGAGATTAAGCTGATACTGCTTATGATGGCATGCTTCCTTTGCCCCACTTCAGACCATGTTAGGAGACACCACAAACCCTTGTACACCAGTCTTGGAGCAAACATAGTGTCCGTTGACAACAGTGTTCACCTGTACCTTCTAAGGAAAAGATTTTAGAGATCTCTGAGAATGTCCCTAAGAAAAGGAGTTCTCCTGATTCTGGTTGAAAAGATGGTCTCTTCATAAGTCGACCATGTCTGAGCCTTTTGGTTTCCAGCCCAGTACCACTGAGGTTCCAGGTTCCCCTGATGGTGGTGTTGCTGCCAAGTCCCTAGACTCCTCTAAGGGCCATGGCTTCAACCATGCTTCAGGACCTAAACCCCTGTTGGTATCTCTGGAACATGATTAATTCAGCAGAGACAGCCTCCTTCTAGCAAGGTTGTACTGATGGATATTCCTTTGCAACCTCTGGTACCCAACATCATGGGACCACAAGAAACATATGTGGCTGCCTCATTGTATACCTGCCTTGATGCAATCAACATCACTGGCACCACCAATTTCCTCTTCAAGGGATCTCCTAAACAGTACCAGAGAGTTTTAGAGATTCTAAAGACCTTTTTGTGTCAGATGAGCCAGAGTCTACCCTTTTGATGGGTACTGAGTGCCTCTCATTACTCAGATCCATACAGTCACCAGAATTACACCTTTCCCTAATACCATCTAAGTTTCCACCTTTCTGTGGTGGAGCTCCTACTCTGGATGATGATGAGGACCTTTCTTCACTCTAAAAATATCTGTGCAAGGCTCTCCTACTTACCATGACAGGAACTCTCTTACTGACACCTGCAGGGAAAGGGATGACTCTCAGGAGGAACACTTCAAAGCCCCTCCTTGTTGATATGTGCAGTCATGAACACCATCTCTTGTTCCTTTTGATCCTCCTCAGTGACCATATTGGGATCCTGAAGTGGCCTACCACCAGCCATTTTCTAGGGCCTCCAGTGTCACTCACCAGGACCATCAGGACAGACAGTCTCCTTTGCCATCTATTCCTTCTAGGGCACCTGAACAGCAGGAGGAAGCTTTTGAGGAGCAAAAGGCTAGTGCAGACAAGGAAGCCACCCCACAGAATAATATGTCCTCAACTTCTCCAGATCAGGCCGTGATGCCTCCCTCATTTTCCCTGGATGACAACTTCAAATATTTTCAGGATCTCATGAAATGGGTGGTGGATTCTTTGCAGATGCCCCTTGAAGAAGTCAGGGAGTCACAGCACAAACTAGTGGACATTTTCCAAACAGCATCATCTGTTCACCTGGCATTGCCTATTAAAGGGGCACTTCGGGATCCTGCCAAGACTATCTTGCAGACGCTGACAACAGAATCATGCACTTGCAAGCGTGTTGATAAAAAATGTCATTTCCTGGCCAATCACTCTGCATTTTTATTTTCCCATCCCTCTCTTAAGTTGTTGGTTTCTAAAGGTGTAAACAACCATGGAAGACAGCACCATGTTAAATCAACACTGAACAACAAGAAACAAAAATGCCCTGATCTTTTTGGACCTGAGAGCTATTCGTCAGCGACTCTGCAGTTTGCCACAAATTGCCATGCCCTTATAGCAAAATATAATCACACCCACTATTCCAAGTTCCACTCCTTTATTTTACACCTTCCAGTAAAGCAGTGAGAGCAGTTCCAAGGTGTCATAGCTGAGAGTCTCCTGCTTGCTAGGACATTTTTACAGGCTGTGATGAAGTGGAGATATTTTGGGGGGTTTTCTCTGAATGCTGTGTGTGTGCCTCAGTTTCCCCCATATGTTACTCATGTATTTCGGTGATGGGACCTGGGTGTGTGATCATTTCAGAGACCACTAGAGAGCAAATGGACCTTCCCCAGCCACACGTACGCAGACCTAGCCAGTCCCCCCTGCTCTGGCTCAACCAGCTGCAACAAGTTGTGACCAGCAGGAGTGGCCACCTTGCCCGGGAAGGAGACAAAGGACTAGGGAGGGGCAAGGAGACAACTCAGGGGGTGCCTGGGGGAAAGAGGACAGTCCCCCGTGGGGGTCTGATGGGGAGGGAGCCCTGAGAATGGGGCTCTCCAGGTGGTTGCTGCTGGCTAGTTAAGGCTGATAGCCAGCAAAGTCTTTCTACTGTGTAAACCTAAGAACTAATAAACCCTTCTGTCTTTCACTTTGGCTGTGAATTGCTTCTGACTGCAAGGTACAGTGCATGGCCCTTTGGGCATGGAGGAGCTCCCTAGGACCCATCCAAGGGGGGGTCCTCCAAGGGGAGTTCCAGGTGGAGCAGGAGTGCTGAACACTGCGGGGCCAGAGTCAGGAGGCTGCAGCATTGATGTGTGGAGACCTGAGAGGCAGACTCTGAAGCACTAGAGTCCTGACTGGCTGTGTCCCGAGTGATTCAAGAACACGATCCCTGTGGGACTCCATCACACAGGCCTCCCTGGATGCCTTTGACACTACTGCTTGTTCCATTTTCACGGCAGTTGTTGTGTGTTGGGCATCTTGGCTCCATCTCTCTGGGTTCCCTATGGTGGTCCAAAATACAGTTGAGGACCTTCCCTTTGGTGGTTTGAAATTTTTTGCTGACAACACTGAGTTATTGTACTCATTGAAAGACTCCAGAGCCACCGTGAGATCTTTTGAAATCTACACATCTGCAAGTATACAGCGATACAGTAGATCCCAGACAGCTCAAAGATCCCATCCCATCCAATTCACTGGGTTACAAAGGCTACCGAACCCTCAAGGAAGAAAATGAGATTTCAGAGAAAGACCACCCAGATTCAACCACTCAGCCCTCCTCATTGTTGAAACATCAATTTTGACAGAGTGGTTGAGAATCCAAATCATCCTTATGTTTCTGCATCTCTAGCTGCAACAGTCTTCCTACCTCTTTCCTTTTGGGGACCACCTCTCTCATTTTCAATCAGCATGGGAGCAGATTACATCCATCAAATTGATCTTGGAGGTGATAACATTGGGCTACTTGATCCATTTTACCTCTGTCTCCCCACCTCATCCCCCTTCCCCATTCCTCTTCGGGGACCCCTCTCTCAATCATTTGCTGAGATAGAAAATCAACTCCCCTCTGTGCTTAGCTACTATAAAACCAGTTCCTGCTCAGCACAGAAGGAAGGGGCTTTACTCCAGATACTTGCTGATTCCAGAAAAGAATGGAGGGTGATAAAGACCTATTTTAGATCTAAGACACTTAAACAACTTTATGAAAGCACAAAAGATTGGGATGGTGACTCTTGCAGCTAGAATTCCGTCATTGGATTCAGGGAATTGGTTTTTGGCCGTTGACCTTCAGGACATTTGTTGTCATATCGCGATTTATCTGTCTCCCAAGAGATTCCTTTGCTTCATGGTAGGTCAGGACCAATATTGGGTGCTTCCATTTGGACTTTCCTCTGCTCCAAGAGTATTTCCGAAGATTCTGGCAATGGTCTTTGTTAACAGGTGATAATAGTTTTTCCAAACTTTGATGACTGGCTAATCAAGGACTGGCCTTACAATGAGATTCTTTCGGTCATACAGACAGCTTCTTTCCTGTTTCTCAGGGTAGGTCTTTAGCTCAATATTGAGAAGTCTATGTTGATCTTGTGTAGAGAATAGAATTCTTGGGGGCTTCCCTGGACATTGTAATGGCCAGAGCCTACCTTCCTATGGACAGGTTCATGACCCTGTCAGGTCTTATCACAAGGATGCAAATAAGTCCACAGACTTTGGTGAGAAATTGTCTTCAGCTTTTGGAACATGTGGCAGCTTTGAGTTTTCACCTTTGTAACATATCATGCAAGGTTAACCTTCACTGCTTTGAGGGGTGGTTCAGAATAGTTTATCTGTAGAGCAAATACAGGTTAGGCAGACAAATTTCAGTCCCTCATCAAGTGAGAGGCTCCCTTTAATTCATGGAAGGAATTGAAAAAGACAGGATTATCTGAGAGTTCTATCAGAGTCCACTTGGCAGCTATAATAGACTTTCACTCCCCGGTTGAGGGTTTCTCTGTGTGCCCTCATCCTACAATAGTGAGATGTATCAAAGGAGTGGGGAACCTTTTCCATCAGGTGAAAGAACCCATTCTTGTTTGGGATCTGAATGTAATACTCAAGTGTCTTTGAGCCTTTCCTTTCAACTGATGCTGACCTGTTCCCTCCTTTTCCTATCTATGAAGACTACTTTCTTAGTGGCCATCACTTCAGCCTGAAGAGTCTGGGAAATGGGGGCATTAAAGGCAGTCCAACACTTCACTGTATTTTTCAAGAACAAGGTTTTGTTATGTCTGTACCTTAAATTCATGAACAAGGTGTCTTCTGAGTTTCACATCAACCAGGTCATCCATCTCTCAGTGTTTTCCCCCAAACCACGCTAGACATAGAAAGATGATGTTTTACACTCACTGGATGTCAGGAGGACATTAGCCTTCTAATGGACAGGACTAAGCCATTTAGGAAGCCTTCCAAACTATTTGTGTAATTGCTGAGAGATGTAAAGGGTCACAGTACCCACCCATAGATTCTCTAGATGGGTTTCTGGATGTATTATTTCCTGTTATGAATCTATCAATATACAACCTCTTTTGAGGGTATTGGCCCATTCCAGGAGTGCTCTATCTCTGTGGCACTGTGCAAGACTGTTTTCTATGCTAAGATCTGCAAGGCAGCAACATGGACTTCAATACACATTTTTTCCAAATACTATGCAGTAGTCCATTCTTCCAGATCAGACACTGCCCTTGGGAATGCAATCTTGTCTACAATCCTGGACTCAGCTCTGAAGCCCCCCCATCGTTCTCTTGCTGGGGGTAATGCTTGGCAGTCACTTGAAGTGGAGCATCCATAAGGACAGTACCTCTAAGAAGGAGGAGAGGTTACTCACCCTGTGCAGTAACTAGAGTTCTTCAAGTTGTGTGTTCCTATGGATGCTCCACTACCTTCATTCCTTCCCCTTTGCTTTGGAGTGTCCTCTGTGGGACTTTGAAATGGAGAAGGAACTGAGGGTGGTTTGCCCATGCAGCTCTCGATAGCCTCAGTGCGGGACATGAGGATGTGTAGGTGCATGCTTGGACCAAACAGGCTCTGCTACTGAAAATCTCTGATCAAAGGCTCATGGAACACCTATAGCAATACACCTCTCAAGGAACTACAGTTACTGCACATGGTGAGTAGCCTCTCCTCTGCTGAGGCTGCCCGTTGTGGTGGTGATTTTCAGATGATGAGAACATGAATACTTTTGCTTTATTAAAACATTAATGCAATATCATTTTAACTAATTAAAATAATGATCTTAGTACTTTTTACCTGCAAACACTAGGCTCCGTCCTGAAAGGGACCGAGCACCTTAAACCAATGAGGATTCAGGGAATCACCATACTATTGGTCCAGGCCTGATTGAAATAAATCCTTTTCCTGGATTGACTGTTATCCTTACTTGGATTATTACAACACATGTCCAATGTAATATTTGCCTAAAATGTTCATTTATAAGAACACATCCTAGGGTAAGGAAATGCCACACATGTGCTTTGCATATGGATTAACTTCCACAAGCTACCCACACAAAACTTTCATAAATTAGTAAATTGTAGCAAAACAAAGGTGAAACAAGAGATCATAATTCAAGAAGCAATTATTATTCAACATGTTTGGCTGTAGAATAACCTCCTTTGAATAGGGTGCCAAATATTTACATATTGATGCATGATTTAATAGGAAAGCTTTATAGTTCTGTGCATATGTAGGGTGAGAAGAATACAAAGCCTCACTAAGCAGCCCTCTTAGGCAGTCACACTTAAGGATAGTCAGGAGCCAAGAAGAGACATTTACAAGAACTGCAGGAGCACTAAGCTCATATCAACTAAGCACATATCAACTTTATTAATTGTTTCTATTGCTGTTGCAGTGGATTTGCAAATTAGGCAGTTGATTAAATCAGAGATCACCTCCATTCCTTCAAGGTAGATATGTATGGGGAAGGCATGGAAGTGGGGAGAGGGGTGATAGGAGACGAGGCAGTGGGAAGAAAAAGAGACTTCCTGCAGATGTCTCTTGCAGATCGTCTCAACTCTATTAAGATTCTAAACCCAGCTTCCCCAGCACACAAATTATCAGGCAACGGAGTTAAAATATGTAGTTTTTCATGCACAGGAAAGCAATGGGCTCTTTGTTTATACATATTCTGTATTTAGTCAAACTCCTATTGAAGGTAAATATGATGTCTCAGTTTGGCTCTTTTTTCCGTTGTTTAACATTTCACCCCAGTTTTTCTAATATTTTCTATAATGAGAGAGCCAATTCCAGATGACAACATGAATCAGATAAAAAAGAAACCCTTAGAAATGTTTTTCACTCCTTGAACCTGCTTCATTCAATAGATTTTAACAGCTGGGTAAAGTGTCTGTCTCTTTCAGACTCTCAGAACATGTCAGGACACTTTGCCAAAGGAAAAAGATTAGAGAGACAAAAACACAGTCTGTACATGTGTAAAAGTGAATTGAACTTTGAAACTGATCCAGGAAGTGGCCCAACCACTCTACCAGCAGATAGCAAATGGGTTGCAGAGCTGAGCAGGCAATAGAACTTGCTAGGAAAGTAGTGATCTTCACCCACAAAATTAAGTTTTAACAAATTAATAGGACCAAAATAGTTTTTGCTCAGAGAACTTTTTTGGACTGTTTCCTACTTAGTAGAATTTTTATAATATTTAACTTTCTAAATCTTAAAAACTATGTGAACATTCATATATAATCCTCTGCATGGAGTTGTGAAGTAGAGAGATCAAATTTGGACAGAGTTTCAGGGAGTGTAATTCTATTTAAATATGTAGTATTACAGGTCAGAGACTAAGCAAGTATGTACAAGACTGCTCATTGAGTCTGTCAGAGCTTGACAACAGGAACATTTAGGCCTTGTCCACACTGGAAAGGTTTGTCAACGCAAGTTACATTGGTGATCAAAAAATACTGTAATTACAGCGTTTGTGTCTGTCCACACAGCACTCGTGTTGCCAAAGCGCATCCACACTTGGTGCTCTAGCATTGACAGCGAGAGCTGTGCACTGTGGGAAGCTATCTCACTGTGTAACTCGCCACCTTGTGCTGCTAGGAGTTGTGAGAAGGTGGAGAGCATCACAGTGCATCCTGGATGCAGACTAAGTGTCCCATGATGCATTGATTTCCGTCCGGTCATTCCTTGTGTTCCCGACTGCATTTCATGGCGTTTTTCAACGGCCCCCCATTTCCTGAGTGCCTGCCATTTCTACCTGAAAGAATGGATCCTGCACTGCTCTGCCACTGTTGCTGTCAGTGTTCTGAACACATCGCGGCTAATCATGCAGCATATTATGAGCTCACAATTAGAACAGGAATCGGAGGTGCCTGATCTGCTGTGTGCCATGCAAACAAAGAGCACTGGATAACTGTTTGCATTCATGGAGCATCTACACACGGTGCACCACTGCTTTTGGACATGTGAAACAAGCACTGAGTAGTGGGATTGCATGATTATGCAGGTCTTCAATGGCGAGCAGTGGCTGCAGAACTTTCAAATGCACAAAACCATCTTCATGGAACTCTGTGCGGAGATCACCCCTGCCCTGCGGTGCAAAAACACATGAGTGGTTGCTGCCTTGATGCAGAAGTGTGTGGCAATCACCGTGTGGAAGCTGGCAACTCTAGAATGCTACCAGTCAGTTGTTAATGAGTTTGAAGTCGGGAAGTCCACCTTTGGAGTTGTGTTCTCAGAAGTGTGCAGGGCCATTAACCGCTTTGTGCTATGAAGGACTGTGACTCTGGAAAATGTTTGTCCATGGGGCCAGATGCAATGCATCCAAGGGTTGGGGAGGAGTTGGCTGATGTGATTGCAGAGCCTTTAGCCATTATCTCTAAAAACTCACTGCTATCAGGGGAGGTCCCAGACGATTGGAAAAAGGCAAATATAGTGCCTATCTTTTAAAAAAAAGGAAGGAGGAGGATCCGGGGAACTACAAACCAATCAGCCTCACCTCAGTCCCCAGAAAAATCATGGAGCAGTCCTGAAGGAATCTATTTTGAAACACTTACAGAAGAGGAAGATGATCATGAACAGTCAGCATGGATTCACCAAGGGCAAGCATGCCGGACCAACCTGATTGCCTTCAATGATAAGATAACTGTCTTTGTGTATGTGGGGAAAGCAAAGTACATGATATACCTTGACTTTAGCAAAGCTTTCATTATAGTCTTCTATGGTATTCTTCCCAGCAAGTTATAGAAGTATGGGTTGGATGAATGGACTATAACAGGGGTTCTCAACCGGTGGTACGCGTACCACTAGTGGTACGCTGAAGCCGGCTCGGTGGTACGCGAGGCAAACCGCGCCGCCGATTCCGCCGCCGAATCCCCCCCTCCCCGCCGCCGAGAAACCCTGCTGCCGCCGATCCCCGCCGCCCCCAACAAACGCTGCCGCCGATTCCCCCCCGCAGCCGCTGAGAAACCCTGCTGCCGCCGATTCCCCCCCCGCAGCCGCCGACAAACGCCCCCAGGGCCCCGAAACCCGCCCGCCGCCGTTCCCCCCCCCCTCACCGCCGCCGAGAAAACCTCCCACCCTTGCTCCCCCGGCCCGCTGAGAAAAGCCGCCGCTGCCGCTCTTCCCTCCCCCCGCTGAATCATGCCCCCTTGCTGCCGCCGAAAATGTGCAAATGGCTGTAGGGTTTCGGCGGAGGGCATTGATTGAAAATGCTTACTGCGCTCATTTTCCGAGTAGTACTCTGGCCAGGTACAGTCAGGTGAAGCGGTACTCGACCTGACTCTACCTGACCGGAGTGGTACTCGGGGAAAAAAAGGTTGAGAACCGCTGGACTATAAGATGAATAGAAAGCTGGTTAGATCATCAAACTCAACAAGGAGTGCCCCAGGGGTCGGTCTTGGAGCTGTTTTTTTTTTTCAACATATTCATTAATGATCTGGAGAATGGGGTGGATTGCACTCTCAGCAAGTTTGCAGATGACACAAAGGTGTGGGGAGTGGTAGATATCCTGGAGGACAGAATAGGATACAGAGTGATCTAGACAACTTGGAGGATTGGACCAAAAGAAATCTGATAAGGTTCAACAAAGACAGGTGCAGAGTCCTGCACTTAGGACGGAAAAATCCCATGCACTGCTACAGATTGGGAACTGACTGGCTAAGCACCAGTTCTGCAGAAAAGAACCTGAGGTTTACAGTGGAAAATAAGCTGGATATGAGTCAATAGTGTGCCCTTGTTGCCAAGAAAGCTAACAGCATATTGGGCTGCATTAGTAGGAGGATTGCCAGCAGATCGAGGGAAGTGATTATTCACCTCTATTCGGCACCTCTGTTCGGCACCTTTGGAGCCTTGTGTCCAGTTTTGGGGCCCCCATTACAAGAAGGATGTGGACAAATTGGAGAGAGTCCAGCGGAGGGCAACAAAAATGATTAGGGGGCTGGGGCACATGACTTATGAGGAGAGGCTGAGGGAACTGGGTTTATTTAGTCTGCAGAAGGGAAGAGTGAGGTGGGATTTGATAGCAGCCTTCAGCTACCCAAAGGAGGGCCCCAAAGAGGATTGAACTAGGCTGTTCTCAGTGCTGGCAAATGACGGAACACGGAGCAATGGTCTCAAGTGCAGTGGGGGAGGTTAGGTTGGATAGTAGGAAAAAGTTTTTTACTAGGAGTGTGGTGAAACACTGGAATGGGTTACCTAAGGAGATGGTGGAATCTCCATCCTTAGAGGTTTTTAAGGCCTGGCTTGATAATGCCCTGGCTCGGATGATTTAGTTGGGGTTGGTCCTGTTTTGAGCAGGGGGTTGGAGTATATGGCCTTCTGAGGTCCCTGCCTTATGATTCTATGAAATAGTGGATGGCTTAGTGGCAATGGAATTCCCTAACTGTAGTGGGGTGATAGATGGCGCGCACATTCCTATTTTGGCCCCGGACCATCTTGCAACTGGGCACATCAATAGAAAGGGGTACCTCTGTATAGTACTGCTGGCGTTACTGTGTGCGTTTCACTGACATCAATGTGGCTTGGTCAGGGAAGGTGCATGACGCATGCATCTTCAGGAACACTGGCATGTACAGGAAGCTACAAGCAGCGACTTTCTTTCCAGGCCAAAAGATTCATGGGGGGAATGTTGAGATGTCATTGTGATCCTGGGAGACCCACCCAACCCATTAATGCCAAGGCTCATGAAGCCTTATACGGGCAACCTGCATAGCAGCCCGGAGAGCTTCAATAACAAGCTGAGCTGGTGCCACTTGACCATTGAATGTGCGTTTGGCAGATTAAAGGCTCGCTGGAGATGACTTTATGGTAGGCTAGACCTAAATGAGGACAATATTCCCATGGTTATCACCACCATTGGTGTGCTCCATGATTTATGTGAAGCTAAGGATGAAAAGTTTGCCCCTGGGTGGACCGCAGGCAGATATCCGAATATGAACAGCCAGATACTAAGGTTAGTAGAGAGGCATGACAGGGGGCCATTTAGATCAGAGAGGCATTGAGGGCCAATTTTGAGAATGAGAATCAATAAGGTGTTTTTGTGAACAACACTGTGCCATGCTATTATTGCTATCCAGCTTGAGCTGTGTATCAGTGACCATGTACAACACAGAAATAAAGAGTGCTTGTTGTTCTCAGAACTTTTCTTTATTAAACGAAAACAGTTAACAACACAAACAAAACACTGGGCTTCAGGGGAGAAATCAGTGAGGGGCAGTGTGAGCTATGACAGTTGGGTGTGAGTCCAGCTGTCACTCTCATAACGATCTGAAGGGGTGGAATGAAATGGGTAACGAGACAAGTTGAGAGTTTGGGTAGGAATGTGCGGGGAGTTTGGTGAGTGCATGGAAAGCAGTTCTGTAGTGGCTGCAAGGCAGGGTGATAACACTGAACTCTGTCTGCAGTGTCACCGTTGTATTTAGCAGCTCCGTCTGCTCCTCCTTGGTCCTCCTTGATCATGTGCCCATGACCTGCTAGCACCCGCTCATGGTTTTCCCTCCTTTCCTATCAATTTTCTGACTTTCAGACACAGACTGTCTCCATGCCTTTTTTCTCTTTTTGCCACCTTAGAGGACTGAAGGGGTTCTTGGGAACATCTCTTCTTTGCTTCTCCAAGGTCGCTTCCTTATCAGCTGGAGGTGCTCCGCTGGTGTGGGGGGTTTTGCTGTGAAGGCCACATCTATAGAAGCACAAGAAACAATGAACAGAAGCATTATTGTGGGTGCCCTAACACTATAGATGCATTACTGTTAAACACACCTTTCTCACTGTCCCCTGGGAAGAGCATAGCTCCATGATCGGCCTGGGTCTGGTGAATTTTGCTGAGGGAGGATGGTGGGCCATCATAGAGGATAAGAGGCTCTGGGTGGGTGGTTGGTTGGGGCATAAGTGCAGGTACATAGGGACAAAAGTTAAAATTGTGCCACCATTTTTCACAGACGAGGGCCATAGAAGCCAATATCTTGCTCCTGAGAGTAAACAGGGATGCTAGGGTGCATCTCCTCCATACGAGCAGCTTCAAACTGGGTCCCTATGCTGCTCACCTGTGCACTGCTTTGGTCTCTGCACAAGGGATTGCCAATTGGTGCAGGAAAGTGCCTTACAACAGGGGAAGAAATAAATCCACTCTGCCAAGGAATCTGAAGCAGAGGATTGGCGAATACCTCTAGGAAAGTTTCCTACAGATCTCACTGGAGGATACCTGTGAAATCTTGGCATGCATTAACATGCTTCTCCGCTGCACTTCATAGCTGCGCAAGGGAATGGGAAGCACGTGGAAACACAGCTACTTTTGTGCATTTCTATCCCTTCAACTATCTCTATCATTTAGCAAAGCAAAGGACACCTGCGCCTCCTGTAAACAAGCAGCATCAGTTCCAAAAAACACTAACCAAAGCTCCCCTCTTCTGCATCCTCTTCTGCAGGGCTGGGACTGGCTGGAACCCACTGGGGTCGCAAAGAGATCCTGACTCCCCACGTCCCCAAATGACCTGGTCCCCGACTTTATTCCTCATCCAACTCCACTTCCTCATCAACGACTTCGTTGGGGTTGAGTCCGGCGTCTGCTGCCCCTGGGCACGTGGAGGTATCCACGAGTGTCTTGGGGGTAGAGGTGGCGTTGCTGCTGAGGATGGCTTCCAGCTCCTTATAGAAGCAGCAGGTTTTTGGCTCTGCACCAGAGAGTCTGTTTGCCTCCCTGGCCTTTTGGTAGTCCTGCTGCAGCTCCTTGATTTTTGCTCGGCACTACAGCGTGTCCCGTTATAGCCCTTCTCCACCGTGGTAGGAGAAATCTGGCCATAGGTATCAAAGTTCCTTCGGCTCAAATGGTGCTGGGACTGCATGGCTGTGTCTCCCCAAATGCTGATGAGTTCCAGAAGCTCTGGTGTTCTCCAAGCGGGTGAGTGTTTGGTGCATGCAGCTGCCATGGTTAGCTGGGAAGAAGAAATGTGAGCTCTCAACGCTGACCAAGCAGGAAATGGAATTTCAAAAACTCCCAGGACTTAAAAGGGGCAGTGGCAGGTGGCTGCAGAGCAATGGAGTTCAAACTGATGGCCAGAGCGGTCAGGATGGGCATTGTGGGACACTTCTGGAGGCCGTTTACTGCAACATAAAGAACCGCGGTATCTACACTGATGCTTTGTCAATTTAAGTTGTGTGAAAAAAGCTCTATGCCTCTCATCGAGGTGATTTTGCTTTGGTGAAAAAAACAGGGCAGTTTTGTTGGTGAGTTGGGGGGGTGATTGCAGTGTGCACACCAGCACTGTTTTGTTGAAAAAAGCTGACTTCGGTTGACAAAACTGTCTAGTTTAGAGCAAGCCTTAGTTTGCAGCCAGCAGGGTTGTAAATCTACCTTGCAATAAGTAGCCTGCATGCACTAAGTGTTTTTATGGACAATGCTGTCAAAAACTAACAATTCCCTAGTGTCCTTTGGTCTACTCCTGTTTAAAAGTGGGGTAGATCAAAGCACCCTAGGGAACTCTTACTGTATGACAGCAGGGGCCACACACACACAGAGTATGTCTATACTGCAAAAAAAAAAAAAAAAGGGGGGGGCGGCGGGCAGGCAAGTCTTAGAGCTTGGTCTACAGACTCAGGCTCCAGCTATGATGCTAAAAATAGCAGTGTTGATATTCCCACTTAGGCTCTGAGACCAATCCCCTATGTTGGGTTTTCGAGTTCGAGCTCCAGACCGAGCAGGAACATCGACACTGCAGTTTTTAGCACCATAGCACAAGCCTGTGAACCCAACTCTGTAGAGCTGATATCTGAAACTTGCTGCTGAGAGTCGATGTATTTGTTTTGTTTTGTTTTTGTGCAGTGTAAACATACCCTTAGTTCACAGCAGGCTATTGTGGGGTGCATTTATTCCCCAGCTTGCTGCAAACTAAATATTTTTGTAGAAAAGCTGTTAGAGCTCAGATTCCTGGCTCCCAGTCCTATGTGTCATCTGCTTGACTATGCTTTCTCTCCCATTTAAAAGCTGGTTGCCTGCAATACCAAAGCTATACAAACAATTACGTTGTTTAGAATCATAGCTATTAATTACAAATAATGCATTGAAAGAAACCAGAGGATACTGTGATGTAGCAGGATGACAAATTAGCCATCAGTTATTGAATTAATGCCTACACACACTTTAGAGTACTTTCAAATGGGATTTTCACTCTGGAGAAAACTTGAGAATGTATTATGCTTAAAAACTGGTCTATTTACAATTAGCTGCATTTTTCACAATATTCCTTGTTATTCTGGCTAATGATCAAAGGTACATATTAAAAAATAAGTTTTCAGGTGGCTGGATTGATTTAAATCAAAGCAATTTAAATCAAGATTTAAATCAGCAAGTAGGAAATCTTGATTTAAATCATAGATTTTAATTTTGTTTTGCATTTGTACTTTTTAGTTCTTTTCCTAAAAAAGATTGAGTCTTATTGGTTGATAACAGTTAAAATATGTTGATTTGCAACTAAACCTTGAATTTCTGCTAAATTTGGTACTTGATTCTGTTAACGAGGAGGATACACGGTATCTATATATATTTATTGAAGCGATTATATAGATTAACAAACATTTATTCAGATTTTGTTAGAAAATTTATAAATCATACTTTTTCTTATTTACTAGATTAATTTTTTATGTGTGATTTGTCAAGTTGTATTTGAATGGAAATACAAAAACAGCATTTTAAAATGTTTTCATTAGTTAAATAAATTACTTTAAATGTACTGGAGACATTAAAAAAGTTTATTAAAACATGATATCTTCAGCAAAGGAAGTATTTATCTGTAGTTAATGAGTTGAACTCATTCTTCATACTCATTGTTTCTGGCCACCATGTCCTTCTAGATTTTAGAACTAGTAGATCTTATCATCTCACTTCACTTTTTACTCATAGATTGGAAGAGGAAAACTGTCTTTCCTGCTTTTTCAGTTCCCAATTGATTTCTTAACTTTGAATTAATTAGTCATTGAACTGAATTAGTTGAATAAACTGGAATGAAGAAAAAATATTCTCTCTGAACCAGCAAAAGAGGCTACTGCTGTCAAAGCTTGTTTAGCAATTCAGCAAACTCTAATTCCAGATGCTTGACCAGTGACTTGCACCTGTTCAGTGGTTTGAATTTATTTTAAAACTGTGGCAGCAAACATGTAATGCTTGAATATTTTTTATTAAATTTAAATGATTGTATTAGATTATATTAAAATGAAGCCATAACATAGGTTGGCAGTTTTTCAAATTTAATTTTAAATAGATTTATTTTTAAAGAAGAAAAGTATTTTATTTACATAAAAAATCAAATAGTTATGATTTTAAAAGCATTGACTTTTATCCAACCTAGTTTCCAATCAGAGCCCTTAGTCTCCCCTTATTTGATCTTGCACTGGATCAGAATTCTCAATTTCTGATATAGTCATAATTGCTGTAACCAGCCGTGAAGTGACAAATGCCAAATTATGAACTTTGTTCAGGATCAGAAAAAAAGCAGAAACCAGTGCAATGAAGAAGGAAGCTCTTATTCAGAGCACAGATATCAGCACGAATAGCCAGGGGAACTGAAAAATTACAGGAAAAATAAATTACTTTTTCTATAGGTGTTCCTTCTTTTTACCCTACAGTAGTTCCTCTTACTTACATGACAGTATCAACTGCTCCTGGTAATCTGTACCTCATGACTTCTTTACAACGGTTTAAAAACCATTTCCCTGTAGACAAAATGGTAACCCATTGCTATCAGTGGATTTGCAATATAAATTGCAAATTTTAACTGGCTGGCATTTTGTAGCCCAGGGCAAAATTAGCTCAGGAACTGAAGGCCTTGATTATTGAGGGAGCTGTGACATTTACTTAGATGTGTGGGTACTAAAAATTTGTGACTTGTTAACACCTAATTATTCATAACTGTTCTTCTATAAGACTAAATTTCATACCTTGAATCTTAAATCAATGGCTTCTGAGACAGTTTGCTCAGTGCAACCTGCTTCAGACTGAACATTTATGATTGTTTGTGCTCAGATAACGTGCACCCCATTGGCAAAATTATAAGAATTGTATTTGTTTAATAAATGGTAACATGACACATTACTTCAGTGTTTACATCACTAAACAAAGCAACTATATTTAACACAACTACACACACATATTGAGCGATTGTACTCCTAAAAGAAGTTGGGCTTATCTAATTTGCTATAATGTTTGTATGCTTTCTTTTCCATATACGGTATCAAGCATTGTAATTTGGAGGAAAGGCCAGATTCATCTTTGATGTAACTATTGAGATCAATAGAGTTACATCAGGAATGAACTCAGGCCAGTGGGTTTATTGCCACAAGGGCCTGTGGGAAATTGAAATAATTCAAAGTTTTTTGTATTATGGGTTTTTTTGGTTTGTCTTCAGTAATCTGCATCTCTTGTCAATAAGTCATTACAAAGTTTGATCCACTCCTGCTCTCTATCACAATAAATGGTAACCTTATTTGAGCAGCAAGTACAGGATCAGACCTTTACTTGCATTGTGATTTCGGTTTATAATCCTTGTAATTTTCTTGAGCTGCATCTGTTTACCCTTTGTAAAATTTGTAGGTGCATCAGAGATAGACTTCATCCCCTAGCTCCAAACATCCCTGCATTTTGAGGAGATCCAGATTCAAATTTTTGCTTAGGTTTTTTTTTTGTGTGTGTAATATATATGTAGATACATAAATATTTAGAAATATATACATGGTGTAGCACTAACTGTTTATAGAGAAGTAAGAAGAAATCTCAGTCATTCTTTGTACTCAGTTTTCAATATGATTGTCCTGTAAATGAGTCTTATAGTTCATATGAGACTATTATATCATGCAAGCCAGGCAGTCAAAGTCAAAAGCTATAACCGTGATGTAGGAGAGCTATTACTCTGCATGTTGCACTCTGGCCTCTTATCAGTTGATTCAATCTGTAACCTGTTAGTTTTGATGGATGACACTGTTGTGAAGGGCCGGGAGGGTTGACCTTGGAATAAGTGTACAGAGACCAAAGATACCATGACTCAGGGCCTGTGCTTTAGGTACAACTATCAAATTTGTGTAAGTTTATATGGATATCATACTGATCTCAGCTACACAGACCTGTTTGTACTGGTATCATGGAGCACAAAGAAATGCTCCAGGAAGTTTATATAACAAATAACCTATCCAACCTAAAAAATGTTAGCTCTGTGCGTCTATTATCAACTAAGAGCAGCATAAAAACAATTCCATGTGATGAAGGGCACTGTCTCAGTGAAAGCCTTCCAGGATTTTTGTGCCCTGGAGATGGGAGGGGAGGGAACCTTCGGGATGGTTGAGAGTGATAAAAGGAGAAATACAGTAAGAAGAATGTAGTACAAGGTCTCACGTGCACAATAACAAAGACATAATGGAAAGGTCAGGTTCCACCCAGCACAATTAATTATGCCGTCTTCTTGACACTAGTGAATTCCCTTGCCCATCATGTCAAGAAATGCCCCATTCGGAAACTGATTAAATAAGATCTTTCAACAATGGAAATCTAATGTCTGGATTGTATCTCATAATATTTTTGACAGCACTATGCAGTCATTTCAGAGAGTCCATCCCTCGAGGGGCTATTCTTTTGTCACTAAAATCTCAGAAAGATTACCATCCAACTGCTACTGAATTGGGGGATGTTTTGTATAGTGAGGAAATAGCTTTTTAATTTTTTAATGTGCATGTGTTGTGTGTTCCATGTCTTCAAAAATCAATTATTTGCCATATTAGGAATATTTCACCATTGATGGGGATTGGAACAAGCAGCATGAGCTAGCTTTTTATTTCTTGTTGATTTACATGCATTCCGTTATGTCTAATAAGAATGTGGTTTTTAGAGTTTTGTTAGATTTTTTTAAAATGATATTTTGCTGTACTTATTTATCAGAACAACAGGAAGAGATTAAAGCTATTTTGTGATGGATGATTGAGGTAACATCCTGGCAAACACCTTATCACCAGGTGAAACATAAGAACAGCCATACTGGGTCAGACCAATTGCCCATCTACTTCAGTATCCTTTCTTTGACAGTGGCCAGTGCCAGATGCTTCAGAGGGAATGAACAGAAGAGGGCCATATCAAGTGATCCATTGCCTTTCATCCTATCCCAGCTTCTGACAGTAATTTAGGGACACCCAAAGCATAGGGTTGCATCCCTGATCATCTTGACTAATAGCCATTGATGGACTTCTCCATTAACTTATCTAACTGTTTTTTTAATCCAATTATAATTTTGGCCTTCACAACATCCCATGGCATCAAGTTCCACAGGTTGACTGTGCATTGTGTAAAGAAGTACTTCCTTATGTTTGTTTTAAGCATATAAATTAAGCCTGTTAATTTAATCAGGCAACCACGAGTTTTTGTGTTATGTGAAAGGCTAAATAACTCTTCCCTATACACTTTCTTCACACCGTTTATAATTTTACAGACCTTTGATAAGATGTACAAACCTCACACGGAGCTAGAAGGGGTTAAAGGCCAGTACTGGGCAAAGGTAGTATCGCTCCTCCACTTGACTTGCAAATGTTAATGCTCCTTTCTATCTTCCTTGGTAGGATTTACTTCTAATTTTTTAAGGATTCTTTTTTCCCTCTAAGCACCTCTTTTACTCTGCTGTTTAGCCCTGGTGGCATTTTTTTTTGGTCCTTTTACTGTGTGTGTTTTTTTGTTTTTAATGTGGGGGATACATATAGTTTTAGCCTCTATTATGGTATTTTAAAATAGACTCCATGCAGTTCATAGGCATTTCATCATTGTGACTGTTACTTTTAATTTTCATTTAAATGGCTCTCTCATTTTCATGTAGTCCTCCTTTTTGAAGTTAAATGTTACTGTGGTTAGCTTCTTTGGCATTTCCTCCCCTACAGGGGTGTTATATTTAATTACACTATGTTTGCTATTACCAAGAGGTTCAGCTATATTCACCTCTGTTACCAGATCCTGTGTTGCACCTAGGACTAAATCAAGAATTGTCTCTCCCCAGTGGGTTACAGGACAAGCTGCTCCAAGAAGCAATCATTTAATGTGTGTAGAAATTTTATCTCTGCATCCCTTCCTGCGGGGACACATACCCAATCAATATGAGGCTAGTTGAAATCCCCCATTATTACTTCATTTTCTGCCTTTGTATCTTTTCTAATCTCTCTGAGCATTTCACAGTCACTGTCACCATCTTGGTCAGGTGCTTGGTAGTATATTCCTACTGCTATACCCTTATTGTTCAAGCATGGAATTTCTATCTGCAGAGATTCTATGGTACAGTTTGATTCATTTAAGACTTTGACTTTATTTGACTCTATGCTTTCTCTAATACAAGTCATTATTTTGGCTGGAGTTAAATGGGCAGATATAGCACCATCTGCTGCTAGTTCTTTGATTCTTTTGTTGTTTGTTTTTTGATATCTCTACAGCAGCCGTTGGTCTCTTAATTTGTACTGAAGAGAAAACGGAAACCCAGGGAGTTGTTTTGATTCTGTTTTTGGTATTTTTCTCTCATCAGTGATGTATTGCTGTAGAAGAAGGTGCCACTACTTGTGTTTGTGTAATTTTCATTCAAGCACAAATATGAGGAAATAATGACTTAGAGTCAGAAGTTATAGGAGCAAGTGTATTGGTTTGATTTAAGAGCTTTTCTGGATTTTATTTGGCTGAATATCAGGAAAACAGGATGGTCTGTTAAAACAATTGAGTAGTCTCTGAATGGAAGTGATGAAATAGTTTGCTGTTTATAATGGGACTGGAAAAGTTGGGGAGGGATGGATATGAATACCTAATATTTGAAGCTAGCAAATACGTTCCTCATGCATACATATTTACTAGAGAAAGATATATGTGACACGTTTGCATAAAATCCCTAATTCTCCTCCCAAACGTTAAGGTGAATTTTTTTTTCCCCCAAAATTGGTCAAGTAGACCTGGATTAGATGCTCTCCACAGTCATTGTGACTTAAATGTTTAAACTCCTCAAATGATTTAAAGTGGTTTAAGATTCTAAATCAGTTTAACAACTTAACTTAACTTTAATATGGTCCTTAGTGTTGAAAGATCTTAAATGGCTTTTGGAGGGCAGGGGGATTGAGGATGTCCTGAAACAGGAAGACAGCATGCAGCTGAGTCAGGAAGGCTCTCTTGGAAATTGTGTGACTTGTTTTCTCCTGTGGAAGAAAAGTTTGTTGTCCAGTCAGGGAAGAGAAGTAATGCTTATCAATTTCATCATAAATAGCAAATAATCCAAGTAAACAGTAAATAAACAATGTATAGACTGAAAAATGTCCATCATTCAATGAATACTTAATGTACATTCACAGAAATTGGAAAATCTCTGGCAGTGATTTTGGAATGAGAAAAGGCCTAAATTAGACTAATTCTTGGTTCAATTAATACTATTCAGTCAGGTCTACCTGGAATATGATACAGTTTGACAGGAGTAGGCGACAGCTATATCAAACTAAAAGTGTAAAAATTTGCAAAGGAGCTCCACAGCAAAAATCTGTTTTTTACAGGAAGTGCCATGGAACCTTTGATTCTGCTAAGAGACTGGGAATCAGGATCCCAAACAGCATTATGTCCTCTATATTTTATACTGTTTGAGAGAAGGCTGCCATGTCCTGAATCACTACCACGTACTGTAGGAGCTGGGTATTCTTTTCAAGACTTCCACCCAAACATAGATTTTGCTAGTCGCTTCTTACCTTATAAGTTACAAACATGCAGCCTTATTATGTAACAGGGTAGCTGGCTCCTTAAATTAAATTGGGCCCAGCTCTTCTGTTCCAGTTCAGGTGTGCTCTAGTTTAGTGTTACGAGGAGGGAAGTGCTCCCCCTGGGAGTTATAAATGAGAAAAAGAAGGGAGTGAGTCCTGAGTGTAGAGAGCCAAGCTGGGTTAAAAGCTTCTGGAAGGGGATGCCCCTGAAGAAACAAACGGTGAGAGTTCCTTAGTTGAGCAGGGGAGCCAGATCAGGCTGGTGAAAACGGAAGGCAGTTGGCGGGGTTTGGGGGGGGAGGGCGGGCCACCTACAAAATTTCCCCAATCCAGAAAGCTGTGGCCAAAGAGGGCTGAAAGCTAATAACAGCAGAGGGAGGTGTCTGCTGGCTCTCTGAGCCAGAGAGCTGAAGCTGGAGAGCCAGAGAGGGCTGAAAGCTGAGGAATGATGCAGGGGTGAGCCTGCTGACATCTCTAGAGAGAGAACTAGAGCTAAACTAAACCGCAACATGAAACGGTGGAGAAACACCTGGTTACAGAGGCTGGGTGAAGTGTGGTGAGACACATCAAAATTGTACCTGGAAGCTTGTGAGAGATGCTAGAGCTGAAGCTGAGAGCCTGAGCATGGTGGGAGACACTGGAACTGTGCTTGAGGTGTTGGACAGTTGGAACTTGAGAAACTGAGCTGGAGAATTCTGGTTTATGGTTGTGGGATCTTTTGTAATAAATTAACTCTTCAAAGGGCTATTTATACTCTAACAGCTTGTGTGGAATCACCGGCATCTCCAGAAGAAAGGGAGAGCTGAGACAGGCGTACCAGTTGTACTGTGGCGAGCTGCCACAGTTGGTGTCACCTTGTTACATATGATGGATAACATTGGCAAGCTATTGGCTTCTGAGAAGAGGGCCACTGTGAATGCCTGGAAGAGGGAATTGAGGCAGCGGCTGTTGGCAGGGACACCCTGGAGGCAGCTGTCCTATAAGAAGGTCATTCTTCTATTTCAGGTGTGGGCTAGACACTATGGCCTAGCTCCTCCAAGGTAGTTGGGTGCTTAACTAATGGGAGTTAGGCACCTAACTACCTTGGAGGATCTGGGCTCATGAGTCCAGTCATGTTTTCTCCTAATCTATTGTTAAAGTACCTTCTGGTCATGACTAGTTTAGACATACAATGTTTTTGCACTTTATTGGTCCTTCCACTCCCAGCAGAAGTGCTGAGATGCAGAAACATTTTTAAAAACTTTAGCTACTATTTCCCTGAACCTCAAAGGTACTGTTTGAGTTTTTGAGTAAAGTATGGATGGATTCTTGTTTTATCAGAATCAGTAATTTGGTGTCACTAGCAGGAACCCAAGCTTGTCACCAGTAGATAGACAAAGTATAAGAATAAGCTATGTGGCAACTTCTTTTTGGTATAACACCCCCCTGTAAATTTAAACAGATTTATACTAGTATAACCCCTCCATGTGGACACTAATTCTGGTAAAAGAATAAGAGCCTTTTTTCTGGGTTAGTTTATGTCACTTGGGAAAGGTTTAAGCTAAACCAAAAAAGCCATGCTTATACCAGAATAAGTGTGTCTGCACAGGGAATTACATATTGGTTTGATTATACCAGATTAACTAGTTAAACTCTCCCATGTAGACAAGCCATTAGCCATTCACATATTACGTTTGTATATTTGTGCATGAAGAAACAAAAATGTCTAGCAAGGTTAATTTATTTTGTAAAGGTTTAACATTTTTCAGTTTTTAAATATTTATTTGTTCTGTGCAAATAGTTTGCAGAACTTGAAACAAACGTATTTTTCTTTTTGGATATTACAGTTGCTGTCACACAGTTCATTGCCTT
Organism: Emydura macquarii macquarii; assembly: GCF_026122565.2. Classification (NCBI taxonomy): domain Eukaryota; kingdom Metazoa; phylum Chordata; order Testudines; family Chelidae; genus Emydura; species Emydura macquarii. Next base: position 2,938,631 of record NW_027132983.1, on the reverse strand, counting down.
AATGGCTGTAAATAGTCACTTGCAGAGCTATAGACTCCATAGAGTTTTGAAAAATTTACAGAAGTGGCCAACGCGGTGTGGAAGAAACGAGGCTTCACTCTGCGTTTTTAGTTGAGGCTCATCAGAGATCTGAGACTCTTTTATTATGAAGCACAAGCATATGCAAGGGGAGAGCCACTGACAGAGTTGCCTCTGGTCAGTAAAGGATTTCCGCCTTCAGGCAGATTTTTAACATATTTATAACAGTGTTAGAATTACAGCATTCATTCTTCTTATCATTAGTCAAGGTTACAGACACAAGCAAACTGCCGTACAAGCATTTTTTCAGTTCAGACAGTTACGTTTTTCAGCACTTTCTCACTCTCTGTTTTACCCCTTCCCTTTACCCATAATACATACTTTTCTTGACCAAAGTTTAAGGCCTAAGCAGTTTATTTCAACAGCGGTAATGCAGTAAAAACAGTAATGAACATCTATGAAAATTTTTCTTGGACATTAGCTGTAGAACAAGCTACACACAGTCCTGTCTTTGTAGTTTCCCACTATAATAGGGTCCTTGGTGTGGTAGGCGACCTAGTGGTTAGCACCTCCTACTGCCACCTCCTGGTGAGTAGGTCTTGCAGTCCTAGGCCTCCCTTAGTCAGTGCAGTGAGGTGGACAGGTGGTTCGGGTCCCTCCTGTCTAGCCTCCTGTAGCGCAGGCAGTGCTAGGGGAGCCAAGTCCACCTGCTTCACTGGGCTCCAACCCAGGGCCACAGGAGGATCAACAGTGTCTGGCCCCCAAATGTGCCCTCTGAATTACCCTCCCTGGGTCACTTCTGCTGCTTTTCTCTCTCAGCTGGGGGAGGTAGTCTGCCTGGGCCCAGTACTGTCTTTTAACACCTTCTGGCCCATTTTAACCTCTATGGCCCCTTCCCCATCACATTCACCATTCCTTTGAATGTCTTAAAAAAAAATCTAGTGAATGTGGAGGCCATGAAATGCGGTGCACTTCTTATTAAACATCTATAGCATCTTTTATTATAAATATCACATAACACTTTACAACCTATACAGCATGTCAAAGGTCTCATTTCATGCACCACTGAAATGCAGTTACCTCTGGGGTGAAACAGCAGCTGCATGCATTAAAGAAGAGAACAGTTTGGAACAAGCATTGAAGAGAAATGCCATAATCCATTGACACTACTGGGAGAATTTTAGGAAGGCAAACTATAATAACCCAAATTAGAACAGGGCCAGGAGTACACTAGCGTTAACTGCCTTATCTTTGCTTAAAAATAAAATGATCTTATCAGAAAGTGTCAGGACTTTGCTGTTATGTTTTATATGAAAGAGTACCTCCACCAGTACAGTGACCTCTAATACCAAGGTGAGACCTCAATTCCATACTGATCCAAATGAGTGCCACCTGCTGAATCTCCCTCGCTGCCTAGGTGTTCCTTTCACAGAAGTTTCACATCCAGGTAATGATCGAGCCTGATGTATTTTAGTTAGAGACATGACAAAATTACAGCTCCTAGGTGGCTTATGTACTGTCAAGCAGCCTACTGATTATAGATGGGATAACGTTAGTCTGTGGTCAAATAGACAAATGCTTCCATGTCTATAAAAGTCACGTCACATTTCAGAAACTGAAATTGTTAATATCAAAAATACATTGGTCCCTTTGAAAATATTTGGCTCTAGCCACAATCTGTTTTATTTTCTGGATATTTCAGTGCATTCTGTCTCCTTGGAGTTGAATGCACATTCATTTTGGCAAGGGGGTAGCTGATGACAGACTGAACTACAGGGGAAAGACTTTCATGGAGGCTTATCTGGCTTTATTCCCACTATTAAGCTATTTTAAAGCTCATACAATTTCTAATGTTCATTACCTAAGCTGTCCATTAAACAATGTATGTTTGTTTTAATGTATACAGCATGTCAGATGGTGACCAGTTAGAGGATTTAAAGGCAAAATTTAGACTATTTGATAGTGACTCTTGTAAGTGCCCTTTCATAAGTACCAGAGCACTTTACGGTACTTAGTAAAGCAGAATAATAAAATAAGCTGATACAAATGAGGCATTTTAGCAGAAAAGCACTTCCAAAAGAAAATTATAGTAAGCTTGAGAAATTTGAAAGTTTGTTTGAATATGAAGTTTAAACAAATGCCTCATGGGAAGATAGGGACAGAAAAGCATACAGGACAGTCTTATACAATACTGTGATGTTTTAACCAACCCATTATCCCTTTTAACAAAAATTTCAATATTGTCAAAACTCCCTATTGCATTTAAAATCTGAACTTCCACCAGGGCCTCAGTTTTCTAACACTATCTGACAATCTGATTATTTCTCTGAAAATCTTCAGTAGGGAAAATATATTGAAAATTGTAGATAATTTTCATGTTGGGCAGTCTGGCATCTGGCAGTAGTTCCAGGAGAGTGGTTAGAATCATTGGATGATTATAACAATAAGGATTTTTTTTCTCTTCAGAATGCTCCAGATTGCACATATCTTCATAAAACCTTGGCAAAGGAGTCATGGGGAAAATATTCTCAGTCCCCACGCAAGGGCTTTATTTCCTTCCTCCCTCCCTGCAAATTCCTCAGTTTATAGATTGTTCGACAGATCTTGCTAATCTAATGCTGGCTAACTCATTGAAGCTTGAGATTTGATTACCTTTATTTTAGTATGTATTAGAAGCACAGTTGGTCAAATGTATTCAGGCCTTTAAAAATCCACTACAGTACAATATTGAATCAAAACCAACTGCAAGTGGGAATTCTTCAGGTCCCTTAGGAACTGGGGACAGACTGCTATTAAGTAATTGTAGAATAGTAATTGTTACAATTCAGTACTGGTAGTACAGCAAGAACCACAGTTCAGCACTAGTAGTACTGAAATTGCTGCCTGATCAGAAATACAGGACAGGGGAAGACGACCAGTTGCTGTTTGGTGAAAGAAAAATTCTTCCTTGATGGTCACAGACTTTTCCATTTGCCTATTGTAAGCCCTGTGCTGCAGCCAAAAACAAAATCACCGAGTGAAGAAAGACTAATTGATGAAAATGTGCTGGCCACAAATCCTGTTTCCTACCTTATATTAGTTGGAAAACCTTGTCCTGAAAGGTCAGTTCAGCTAAACAATGAACCTAAATGCAAACTTTCAAAGGAAAGTGACCAGTTAAATCCATAACATGCTTGGACTGCTTTAAATGAGAAATGGTCCTGAAACAAAACGTTGAATACAGAAACTCCAAACTTTGAGGAGAGTCAAAATCTCAGGTTCCAGATTGGACTTTAGTACCTGACACCCCCCCCTCTGTAATGGGCTGAACAAAAATTCAGCTGTGAACCCCACTAAAATGTTCTTTCGAGGCAGGAGGAGGGGGCACACAGTGGAGCAGAGGCAGCACAGAGGTTGAAATCTGGATCAAGACCTGAATGTTGCAGCCTGGGCTCATTTTGAGATTTGCTTTGTCGTCTTCCTAGCCCTTACATTTGGATTACTTACATTACTTACATTTGTCTGATCATTCTCACCTCAATTTACTTTACCAAACAAGAGTCTAGAGTTGACTGTACAGGTTACTTTTATAGATTTTAAATGCCAGAAGGCATTGTCATGATCATCTAATCTATCTTCTACATAGGTCTTAGAATTTCACTCTGAGATTTCTGAAGTGTAGGAAATTATCCTCCCTTACTGTAAAATGAAAATTATCAAGGTGCAGAACTTGCAACTGAACTTGATACAAAACTCCAGCACTTTGATTGCCCATTTTCTATTAAATTTCCATCAACATTAAGTCTTGCCCTCATGATAATACCTCACAGAGAGAAACTGAACCACATTATGAAGTCCTACAATCTCTTTTATTTCCTTTCTGACCGTGTTTATGTCTGGCTGGTCTCTCCTACAGAAGTTTGTACGCATTTTCTTGTGGATAATATAGTCCAAATATGGAAGTTTAGTTTGAAATACAGGATCTTGTGCACGTTTTCTGACCTACTGGTCCATTAAGACAAGGATTTTAGCTACTCAGGAAGTAGAATTTTTGGCCTCTGCTTTACCCTTATATTTAAGAGAAAATGAAATTGCCTAAGACAGTAGTTGTGGGTCAGATTGTGATCTAGTTTAAATCTTTTTCAGTCAGGAGCAACTTCACTGACATCAGGAGTTGCACTGACATAAAACTTATCTCTATTTGAAGCAACACTTACTGATTCCCACTGGTATGAGATCAGAATCAGGCCCACTGCATCATGATCTTTAAATATTTTAGTAGTTGAATCTGTAAAGTGAGTCAACAATATTTAGAGAGTGAGTGATTTAACTGATCACTGCAACAGAACTAGCTTTGCCTCAGATAATACTTATTCTTTTTTGAACCTGCATTTGAAGCAGATCTTGGTAGTTCCATATTAACCTTTCGTCTGGGTTTTTTAAAATTGTTCTCACACTGCCTTATATGAGAAGATGTAGAGATTGTAGATAATAGACCTTTCTCAAGGTGTTTAGGTGCATCATACTGTGTGCAGTTTATTATAGGTAGGGACAGAGAAGTGCAAAAGCATGAGTGAGCAAAACAAAATGGTGTATACAAGGACCATAGACAAAAAGATAGATGACTTTAGCCAGATTTAAGCAGCCCTGATCACTCTGCCAGATCTAAGCACAGATTGCTTGTTCATAGCTCTGTATACAGGGTCAAATTCTGTTTCTATTTACCATGCTATAACAGAGTAATAATGTTAGAAATAAGATTGAAAGTAGTATAAAGATCAGAATGCAAAATCAGAATCCAGGCCAATAATTGGTTGTAGTTCTGTGTCCTAAATTATTATTTTTATTAATCACATTTATGACAGTGAGATTATACTTAGTTTCTCCACCATTTTGAACTGAGCAACACCCTCTGGTATAGGGAGTAGTTAGAGGCACAGTAGTTTAAAAAAAAAAAAAAACACATTGAAGGGGAGAAATTAATAATTGGTTGATGAAAGGTTGCAAACATTGGAGTAATATCTGTTGCCATCAGATTTTCCTCCAAGTGGAAACACTGAGTTGTCTCAAGATTCTGCATAAATTAGTGAATTCTCTTTACTCCTTTTGCCAAGTCTTTCTGCGCATTATAATTTTAATTATTAACAATATGCCCTAATGTGGTTGCCATTAGAAAGTAAGCCTGTACCATAATCATAATGTTCTTTCCCCAGCCCATGCGAAAAATCTTAGAGATCTGAAGTAACTCTGGTAAAAGTTAAATACTGACTTTGAATAGTTTCTACTGTACTGTTTAATCATTTGTGTTTGAGTTTTGCCATCAACGGAATGAAATAGCTTTCACTACACTGATCCATTTGGCATATTTTCCAGATTTGCATCCGTAATATTAAACTAATTTTTCATGAAGTCTTGGAATAATTCTTTTTTTGTACCACATTAAATGTAACTCCAGTATATTTCCATTATGGCAATATTCTTTGTATATGTGGTGGCTCAGTATCTAGGATATAATTGAATATGTGGTCTTGTGCCAAAAAAGCATTACAATACACAAAGGAAGAAAAATCAATAACTGATAGTATTTAAGTGTGGGAGATTATTAACTTTTCTTTGTAGCAGTGCAGTCTCTGAAACCTCTCCCTTCCTCTCTGCACTGCCTGATCTCTTAACTCTTTCACAAGAAATCAAAGCTTACAGTTGCAGTGTTTTATGTACATTGCCCAGTATATCTATCTCATTGACTGATAGGCTGCCCTATAAGGAAGGTGTTTAAATCCAGTGGGCTTGTTTTCTTGTATCTTATTAGTTGCATAACATGTTACCTTTAGTATTATGTAATTGGCCAGGGGAATGGTTGGAATTCTGCTTGAGTAAAAACTGCAACATTGAATGTATTTGAAGCATGCAATTTGCCTGACTAAGTGGGCTAGTAGTCTGATCTAGCATTGTGGTTTTTATGTATTGACTTAATTGTTTATTGAATTAAAAGCTGAATTTTTTAAAAGTAGCTTAGGGATACTTAATTTGCAGTCCTTTGCATCTGACATGTGGCTCTTTTATTATGTTGAGTGAGACAGTGCTAATATTCTAATATTGATCAGGAATGACACATAGGAAAATAGCTGATTTAAAAAAAAATCTATATATGCAGAGATGTGTGCACACACTCACATTTGTTCACTATAGACCAGGAGATAAAACTACATTGTATTACACTGGTAGCTAAATGAAGACTTCTGTTTTGAGGCTTTAGTCTTCAGAAAGTTGCTATAAAGGAAGGTCACTGTTTAAATTGATTTACTCTTTTCTCTTCTAAATAATTTGAAATTTTTGTGATTCTCTGAGGACAAATGGGCTCTTGCCTATCGTATTGAGTACCACTTCTGTAGATAGTGATTTCTCATCATTGTATCCCATCCAAAGCTCCTAAACCTATATCTCCTAGGAGGATGAGCTCTGGACATCACTGAAGATTTCCAGAAAGTTAAAGGGAAAAGAGTTTGTGTAGCTGACGAATTCTTTGCAATGTTTAAATTAATATTTCTTTGAAAATCAGGTCCATAGTGTGTAGTTATTTTTTTCATTTTCTGAGGTGTTGCATATCAACAGCTGCAATATAAGTCAATAGGATCTGCAGGTGCTTAATGCCTGAACAAAAATTAAACTTCATATGTAACTGTGATTGACATCCATGGAAAGTACATTATTGGGAAGTTTCATTTCTATTCACTGTGTGAAATTCAGCCAAATTGTAAATGGATGCAACTCAATTGGCTCGAGTTGCAGCTGCTTACACTTGAATTCAATTTGGCCGTCTTCATCTACAGCAGAGATTTACAATCTGTGGGTGCAAAGAGAAACATTCAGGGGGAGGGAGGAGAGTGGTGATACCAGGCAGTTTGTGCCAGCCCCCACCGGGGGCAGGGAGGGAGCATCATCTGCATCCCCTGACTCACCTCAGAAGGCCATCAGGCCTGTGGGTCAGTGTCAACATCCACTGCAGCCATGTTGAATTCTGCTCCCAGCAGCCTCTGCGTCTAGTGCTGGCTTCACTCCCAGAAACCATCCCCCACCTTTGAAAGCCAAGGTTCTGGGTTACAGCAGTGCAACCAAAATTTTAAACTAAAAGGGGGGCCTCAGCTCAAAAGGTTTGTAAATAGCTGATCTAGAGTAATATTAATATGTTATATAGTCCTTTTCATTCATTCTGTGTCCTCATTAGGGGCGATGTAACCATGTAATCTCCTTGATGTTGTTACTCCAATTCAAGTTTCTCTAGTTTAGAAAAGCCCTGAATCACTGGCAGAGCAAAGATTAAAACTCAGGCTTTTTTAGCTTCCAACCCAATTCAATCCACTCTGCCATGCTGCCTTTACAGTAACAAAAAGTTGCAAGGCAATAGTGAAATAAATTAATACAATGACTAAAGAATACAGATTATTAGCCAGATTTTTCATGTGAATCAGTAGTTCATCACCATGCAGAATAAATACCATGGAATTATTAGCAAGAATAACCTAACATCACCCTTAAGATGAAACTGAAAGGTGACAAATTCAGCCAGAAATATTTTCACATAATGCATAATTAGTCTGCGGAACAGATTGCCACAAGAGGTCATTGAGATCAAGAGATTTACAAGATTAAAAAGGATGAGACATTTAATCAGAGTTATAATAGTGCACAACAAAACAAACAAGTTTTGGTGGAGATATAAACCCTTATAACCCAACCTTTAACTATTGGGAGTTAGGAAAATTCATTGTCTGAGGGCAGCTTTTCACAGCTACTATTGCAAGGGTCCTTGCACCTGGAGCAGCTGGTACAGGCCACTGTTGTGGAAGGGATACTGGACTAGACAAACGATTGATTTGATCTGGCATGGCATTCTTATGAAGGGTTAGTTCTTTGCTAGACAGAGTGAGTCTGAAATAACTATCCCAGCCAGACCTTTGATTCACTAACCCATTCTCTCCAAATTGCTCAAGCCATCACTTTCACTTTGTTATTTATTATCAGGTCCAATGTGCTGTTTGATTCAAATGATGTCTCATACTCCCTTCTCTGCCTTTACGTGTGTAATACCTGCCTGCTAAGAAGGTCTCAATTGGTTACTGAAAAACTTGGAGGACTGTTTACTCTCTTTTGTCCTCTTTTTTCAGTGGGCACATGCAAGACTGTAAGGAGGCACTAAACATTATGTGTATGTTAGAACTACACATAAACTAATGCCAACTTTTAATCTGGTTTTAAAGCCCCCTTCCTTTCACACCTACCAAATTTAATAATGATTGCATCTGGGGAAGTGGCGTGTGTTCCTGTCTAGGGCATATGTGTTGGAGTTACAGTGTATATGTAAAACACTTTTCCAAATCAGATCTTAAATCTGTCAGCATGCTGAACATGCCTTTACAGCAATGATTTATAATCCATCATAACCATGCAGAATCACTTCATTATATTTGAATAACGAAAAGAGTGGCATCAAAATGGCATGTCTCAAGGGAGCTTTCTAAGGCAATACTTTAAAAAATGACTTCTTAGATAAATTTATTATGAAGTGTGATGGAAACCATTTTTCATAGCAGTCACATTTTGCAAAATCAATGGGTTTTCTTGTGCTGTTTTTTAAGCTCTTATGTAACTTAAAGGTCCAAGCCATGCAAAGTTATGGTTGATATGTTATAGATACAATAGTTATGAAATGCAAGATTGAGAATGGTCAGTCATAACTCTATCATATTATGCCTACTTAGTATTCTTGGAGATAATTTAGGCCCCAGTCCTGCAACTGTTACATAATTATTAATATACTTAAAGTTAAATATGAATTTGTGTATATGAGTATTTGCACCTGAAAAATGAGTCTAATTTTCTCTTCTCATTAGGAAATAAAACAATACCGTATGACTTATGTATAATCAAATTAGTGGCCCCAGTTTGAATACTGACAATTCACAACAAGTTGTCTAAGCAATTTACAAACAAAGAATTATGTTGCTCAAAAATTATTTTTGAGGAAAATATGACAGAACCTTTTAAACATCACTTCTTAACTGCTCCCTTTTCTCACCTCGCCCTTGGTGACTGTCTCTTTTACTTTTAGGCATTACTTTTAAGCCTGAACTCTGATCACCTTGGACCAGAGGGTCCTGGAAATTATCAATAGCGGGTATTCTACCCAGTTCCAGTCTCTTCCTACCTTCTGTCCCCCTTCTCTGTCCCTGAAGAGGGACTATTCTCATGAGATGCTGTTAAAACAAGAAGTGGACTCCCTCCTGATTCTCATTCCCATTCTTGTCTTATTTCAAAGAAGAAAACGGAGTGGTATCTCATTCTGGATCTTTGTATCTTGAATTCATCATTTCAAATTCATTATGGTGACACTGGCCTTCATAATTCCCTTATTAGATCTTCAAGGCTAGTTTGTAGCTTTTGACCTTCAGGATGCCTGCCTTCACATCCATTTGTTCAGGCCATATGAAATACCTTAGATTGCTAGTAGGAACATTTAATGATCAGTACATGGTTCTATCCTTTGATCTTTCCACAGCATGGACAATATTCACAAAATGCAGTTGTGATAGCTTGTTTAAGGAGATAAGGGATCCTGATCTACCCATACCTCAGTGACTGGCAGATCTCAGAGAAATTATCCCATTAGGTGACCAACTCAATTCATGTAGCCTTAAAACTCTTCGCTACACTGGGCCTCAAAGTCAGAGAAAAAACTGTGCTTACTCTGACTTGACACATGGAGTTCATAGGAGCAGTGCTAGAGTTGACCATTCAGCAGAAAGATTCCATATTATAGAGAGCCTCATTGACCAACTTTCAAGCTCACCCAAAGACATTAGTAAGAGTATGTCTTATATTTTTGGGACACCAGGCGTCATGCACCTGCGTGATGCCATTTGCCAGACTTTACCTATGATGTATACAAAGGTGGTAGAAATCAGTGTATCTATCCAGCAAACACCACATGGACATGATGAAGAAGTCCTCTTCTCATTAAATTAGTGGAAAGACCCTCTTCAGGTGTTCAGTGGAGTACCCTTCCCTGTACTTCCATCTACCAAGGCTCTGGTGACAGATATCTCCTCTCAAAGATCTAGAAATGCCCTGAGTTTGAAGGCAATGATCCCCCTGGGAATTTCATCTGCAAATGAATATCTTGCAGCTCAGAACCATCCACTTGATATGCAAAGTATTTTTGCTTATACTTCAGAGAATCCAAATCTATGCGCTGTGGACAGAAAATACCAAAGCTATGAATTATGTCAGAATAGGAGAACCAAGCATTTCCACTCTTGTCAGGAATCCATTTGGTCTTTGCTCTTGGTGTATTCCTCAGTGGATCACACCACTGGCCCTGCATCTTCCAGGTTTTCAGAACTCGGTAGCAGATCATCTCAGCAGACAGTTCTCAGACAACCATGAGTGATCCATCAAGGACCGAGTGTTGCAGAGCATCTTTTGCAATCGGGTATAGTCCTCAATAGATCTACCTGCCACGGACCGGAACAAGAAATACCTATTGTTTGTCTCCGGAGAGGATTCAAGTCAGGGCTCCCTTTCAGATGCTTTTCTTATCCTGTGCACACTGGGACTGACATATGTGAACAATGGCTGAAATGTCTGTTGTCAAGCTGGGTGGAATCTGCATACATCATCTTTACATTCAACAGCACCTAGCCAAAACATCAATCTCTGGATGGAAACCAGCTGCTTAAAGATGAATCCAGGCAATATTGAGATGATGCTGATAGGCACAGGGAAGCACTGCAATGAATTTGCCTTCTCTAATGTCCCTCACTGTTAAAGGCATCCACCCTCAGATATTTGTCTGCAGCTTTGGTATCTCAGACACAGTGCTGTTGAATGTTCAAAGAGCCAACAGTGCAAAAAGTGCTCACTTCTATCTGTGACTAGCCAGAAGACTCTGTGCCATGCTGTCAGAGAGACCTGACCACAGGGATCCACTATTTGTAATCACCAGTTTTGATTATGCAACTCATATCCAGAACCACATGTGCTGCAAAAGCTCCAGCTAGTATTTATGTTGACCAAATGCTCAGCTCTCTGCATTGCCGCCCACTCTGAGTCCAGTTCAGGGTCTCAGCCCTGATATTTAAAATACTCCATGGAATGGATCCTAGCTGCTTTCTCACAATCATATCCAGCATCATATGACAGCAACCTTCTACCATAACAATGAAACTGTACACTACTAAGTGAAGTCTCATGAGCATGAGAAAATATCATAGCAGCTGGACCTGTAGTATGAAAAGGATAAGAGTTGCACCATTCTCTCAACTACAGCAAAAGTAAGACTTCATTTTTTAATTTAGCTTTCCCTCAGTTCGGCTTAGAGCACACAAGCAACTTCTGAACTAATTGAGCTATTTCTCTTGCACAGTTGGAAAGAGAAGAGATTCTTATTTGTAATGTAATATATTCTTATTTGTACATTGATGGGAGCCATGCAGGTACCTAGAGTAATTTTACTGGCACAAATACACACAGAAAATATTTCTAAGTTGGGGCAAATAATTTGTTCAGTTAATTTCACCTTTTTCCATTCAGGAATTGTCTATGGACAGATTGCAATTATTAGTTTTTGTAGCAATGCAAAATTGTTTGAATAGTTTCTTGAAGATCATTCATGTGCAGTTCATTGTCAATACTTGATATGAGCACTAATAGATTTGTTTGGGCATTCAGGTCACAGTTTTATTCTGTATGTAGGCTGGACAAGTAATTGGTCACATTTCTGGTGTGGATACTTATGTAAGCATTCAAAATTTGCTTTCTGAAAATGTTCTAATAGTTCTTTAAATTTCACTGTTTCTATAAACAGTCCTATCAGCAAACTCATTCCTGAAAGCAAATGAAAGGAGAAGAAACAGTCAGTGCAAATTCAGCTACTTTATTCAAACAAATATTCATTAACAGTTTTTCAGGTATTGATTCAGCTTTAGTCCTTTTTCTTCAAAAAATCAAGGGTCTAAAATCTTCCAGTCCATTAATTTAAATTAGCGTTAGGCTAAATATCTTTGAGGATCTGTACCGAAGTGTCACAGATCTTAGCAAACACTCCTTCCTGGCTACCCACTAAGACTGCTGTGAGGGGAATCAGTGTCTCTGTTCCAGATCCCATGAATGTTTCAAGCTCCTGGAATCTGAACAGAGTCCAGCCATTGCCTCAATGTTGGGGCCCTAGACAGACACTTGGGTACAGAGCTGAGTGTTGGAACCTGCTGTCTAGCCACTTAGCCAATCTGGGCACAGCTCTGACCTCAAAACACCCATCCTACAGAACTCCACCCAACAGGCATGAAGCGTCTAGTTTACAGTGTAACTTCCACAGGCATACTACTATAGTAGTAGTGAAACAGTCAACACACACACACTTGGTTCAGTCTATCAACTTTAAGCTCTTTATATTTAATCATGTAAAGCACAGGAGATTATAGATCACACCGAACAATAAAACATCCTAAATGCACTGTCCCTCACTAGCTCATCCTTTCCTTGGGAGACCATCTGTGTACTGTCAGTCAGGCAGGGTCTTTCACCCCATTGCCTACCATGCCCCTGCAGCAGCCTTCGTCATCTTACTCTGGTGCAAGATGGCTCTCTCCCTCCATCACCTTATCAGTCCCAGGTGAGAGCTCTGTTATTGCCATGCACATCATTCATAAAAGTATTACAGAAAATTCCCACTTTGTCACACTGTCACCACAGCATCATGCATAATCAGCCAACCAAGCCATGTGACTGGCTGAGCATTATTGATAGCTCAGTTTAATGGAAACTTCCATGTTCGAGTAATTCAGCATCAGATATCAAGTGGTTCCATATCCCAAGTAAAACTAGAGAAATTATGCAAAGCTGCTACTGAAATTAATCAGTGAGATTGTTTGCACAGGTGTTTGTATGGGCACAGAACTTGGAGTGAGGATTCTAGTCCCAGGCATGATACTGACTAGCCTTGGGCAAGTCACTTAACCCCTCTGAGCCCAGTCCCTCATTGTGAAATAGGGTAATTTGCCATAACTTCTGCACAGGGCCATTTGGAGAAACCTGATACTTAAGTACTTTCGGACAGATTTTTAAAGGTATTTAGATGCCTAAAGATGCAGATAGGTGCCTAGTGGGATTTTCAAAAGCACCTATCTACATCTTTAGGCACCTAAATATCTTTAAAAATCTGGCCCTTTGAGCTCCTTGAACAGAAGATACTGTATAATTGTTGAGTTATTACCTAATGTGTTTACACAATGTCATTAATTATTATGTTTTGAAGTCTATCAATTTATGAATGGTCAACACAAATGTTAATTTCCAGATTATTCAATCTGTTGAATCTTTTTATTTTGTAATCTCCACCCATTACCTTTTGAAAGTAAATTACTGTTTCATCATACTTCTCTAAGCTATAATGAAATATTTCAGCTTTCTGGGCCTGGTTAAAGGGCGGCTCTTGGGGGTCTGCAAACAGGTCACCCATCCCTTGGAGGAATTAAGAGAAGAGGTGCAACAGAATCCTACCCCAGAGCACACCCCGCCATGGCCCTGCAGGCACCCCATCCTCAATTCCCTCGTTCTTCCAGTAGTATGTTCACAGTTCTTAGCATTCCCCTTGTTGGGGTTCAATTTATTAAGTCTTTAGAAAATACAATTTACTTTGGTCCTTTCAGGACAAACCCTTCCCTCTGGGGCTTCCCATTTCACTTCAAGTTCCTGTTTTCTCTTCCATTTACCTGTGCTGGGGAACGCCATTAGTCCCACTACAGCCCCTGGTCTCTCTGGAGAGTCCTCTGCCCACAAATTCTCCTCCTGTCCGTATTCACAATATCAACTTCCCTCTGGTATAGGGAATCCACATTCCTCCTTCTTCGTGCTGTGAAATAGTTAAGACCAGCTTCCTCAGCCCACCAGTCACGAGATTCCAGCCCTGCTGGATGCAGACAGGACTCGAGTCACCTAACAGCTGATATATTTTTTTTTTTTCCTGTTCAGGAGTTTGCTCTTTCATTACCACCTGGCCTCCATCCTCCATTTATCAGCTAGTCTGCTGCTCCCTTAAACACCTGTTCCTTAAAGGGGCCATGTCATGGAACAGGGTTGGCGGATCCCTAAGCCCCCTTATTCCTTAAAGGGGCCAGACCACATTGTTTCAGGAGGTCATGACCTCTCTTCAAATCTCAGTTATGTTCAAATATGAGCATAATGTCTAAGCCTACAAGAAGACTCCGAACACAACTTAACTTCATTGAGGAAGAATGTTAAGTCACTCATAAATGGGACAGATTTATATCTGGTGTAACTCCACAAAAGGGAATGTTTTTACAACAGAAATTGGCCTGTTGTTTCAGAATCTAAATTACCTGACTGACTAATTTAAATTTAGATCCCTACTTAACCCCACCTCTCTTTGCTATTATATAGCTACTTTTGCAATTTGATTTACAGTTAAAGTACTGTAATGTGAGACACCAGGACTGTAAGTGTTGATAAAAATCAGTATCAGTGGTAGTAAACAGCTCTCTTTACCTTTATGGAAGAGTTCTAAAGAATTTAGTAGAATAGTAACTTACTATAGTATTTTTTAAGAAATATTAACTATTTTACTCTGTAGATTAATTAAATGTTAGAGAAAATATATATCCTTTCCTGCCAAATTCTATAAGCTGTGTCATTTTTATGGAACCTTCTTTCTTTCATCTTAATTTCCACAGGACTGCTCCATAAAGGAAATTGGTGGGAAGGAGAGTCAAACTTTGTTTCCAACTCTCATGCTCCCTCTTTCACTCAACTGTACAGTTTTTCAGAATGTTCTGTGGAGCAAAGACAGTCAGTACTGTTTTGTTTTTCTTGTGGATTGAAATGAGTTTGGATTTTGTCACTTTGATTCTCTCTATATTATTCACAACTGGGTTTCCTATTCATTAGACACTTACGGCTTCATGTGAGTTTGGATTATTTGTTACAAAGAGTCATGTGGTTCGTAGTCTGCTGTAGTCACTGTTTCATTAAATATTCCAGATTTAGCAAAGCAGAGGGGCAACACTGAGCTTAATCTGTATGTGGCTTTTTCCTCAGTATATCAGTCTTTGTACTGCAGTGTTGCTCAGATCTGCTTATATCCTGGTAATTATATATTACCCACAAAAAACATTGAAAAGGTTAAGGTTGAAAAAAAAAAAATCAAGCACATATAGTCAATATATGTAGTTCCCAGATATCTCTGCAAAATTTGCTTATGCATACAGTACGTATTCCAGCTCTGATATGTTAGATGTGGGAACCCGACAGCAGAAAGGTGACTAGAGACCCTGGGCTCTTCTGAATTTAATAACTTCTGAAATTTAGATTTTTGAGTTGTAAAGCTTGGATTTGATCTACGTTTGTTCTTTCAGTGAGAACTCTGGACAACAGGGTGCTAGGAAACTAACAACATTTTCAAGCTACAAGAGCATACCTGAGTAGCATCATATACATTGCTTCTTTCTGTGGTGGCAAAATATGTATTGAAAACAATCCTAATTGGGAGAAAAGCATATGTTCTGTTTTTTTCCTGATAAAGGGCATAGACCTAAACATTCTGGAAGTTTTCTGCCTGTTAGGGTTTATTTTCAGTCAAGTCTGTAGGTTTATAGGCACATTATGGCTGTATTTGATATATGAGCTGAAACACCCCCTTTTGTACTCCTGGGGGAGGACTCAGTAGTGGTTATTAGTGCAGCTGTTAAACTTTTTCTAAAATATACAGGTCATATAAATCCTAAAAATAAAACTGGCCTTTTGTCAGCATGTGAGCTGGAACACATAAAAAGGTTAATAAAGAACCTATTTGGATGAGTAAACAGTGTGAGTCACGGGCTCAGAGAAAAGAGTGCTGTGGGCTGTTGTGGTAAGGTAGTTTAAGCTTTAATTCTTCTTCGAGTGATTGCTCATGTCCATTCCACTATAGGTGAGTGCACGCCATCGTGCACAGTTCCCGGAACTTTTTTCCCCTTAGCAGACCCTGTAATGCTGGCTCTGGTGCCCTCTGGAGTCCCGCGCACATGCCATGGTATATGAGGCACTTCCGGCACGCCCTCTCGGTTCCTTCTTTCTACCTGTGACAGTTGCTGGAACTAGCCTTGCTCTCTACAAGTACAATTCCCCTTCTTTGAACTCTTTGTTATTCAAAGTACTTTAGTTAGTTTTAAGTAGTTGTTAAGTAGTGTTAAGTATAGTTAGATAAGAAGTCCTTGAGGGACTTAGAGCGGCCGGGCCATGCCCTGGTCACATGGATTTAAACCATATGCCTCCTGCGGGAAGGCTTTCCCACTCAGCGACCCCCATGATCGGTGCCTTAAGTGCCTGGAGGAAGAGCACAGGAAAGATAAATGTAAGATCTGCAGGGCTTTTAAACTGCAGACTCAGAAGGATCGAGAGATCCGGTTAAAAGCCCTGCTCATGGAGGCAGCACTCCGCCCAGTGTCCAAGCCGTCCCGCTCCACCTTGGCACCGAGCGTCACATTGGTGCAGAGTGCACCTCCGGCACCGGCCCCGACTCAGCACCGAGCAACATCCCCGGTGCCGAAGAAGAGACAACGTGTGGAGCGCGGACACTCCCCTGCGCCGTCGGTATGGGCAGGGTCAAGTGCGGAGATGCATCGGCCATGGTCCGTTGAGTCTTCTCCGGTGCCTGCATCTCCAAGCAGGGAGCCTCCCCCAACTTCTGGAAGTGGGAGAGTGCCCCTGCTGACGCTGTAGACACTGGAGGCTTTTCAGGTGGCAAGAGCCTTGTTGGTCTTGCCTACGCCACCTCCTCCCCCCCCTCCACCAAGGGAGAAGGGGCTGGTGTCCCAGGGCAAGCCTGCGTTGGGTCTCCCCAAAGGGTGGTGGAAATCCCCAGTATGGCCACCGGGGGTAGAGCGAGGACGCTCCCACAGCAGTCGTTCCAGGTCGGCGTCATCAAGCTGGCCTGCTTCAACTCAGGATGCGGAGTCTTCCTCTCGGCGCCAAGGTTAGTTCCCCGCACTGGAGGCAGCACAGGCCAAGAGGCGGCACCGGTTGAGGTCCGCCAGGTGGCGCTCGGACAGCTCCTGCTCCAGATCCCCAGTACCAAGGAGTTCGCCTGCACCGAGGCGGCACAGAACCCGGTCACCGTCGGAGGACTCAGCACCAAGGGGTTCGCCCGCATTGAGGCGGCGCAGAACCCGCTTGGCATACGAGGACCCCACACTGTGCAGTCCCTGATGTGGAACTTGGTCGCCAGAGTCTGGCTCGGCACTGCGGAGTTCGGAGTGGTGCCGGTCTCGATCGCCAAGGGGCAAGCGGTGCCGCAAGTCCTCAGTACTGAGACGGCGCTCCGGTACCGAGAGCTCTTCAGAGCACTCCTGCGTCCATCAGCACCGCTCATGGCGACGGAGGCGGTCCTCGTTGTCCTCCATGTCAGAGGCGTTGAGAGGACGGTCTCCAGCACAGCACGACACCCAGGACCGAGGATGGGCACGGCACCGCCGGTCTAGTGGCTTGGGTTCCCACAGGGGGGACAGTCGTCAGGACAGCTGGCACCCCCACATGGCATCACAGCACGTGGCGCAGTCAGCCCCAATTTGGCCTCGGGGACAATGGCCGCAACAATGGCCTTATTGGGCCCCATGGGGCATCCAGATGGGACTGGGGCCCTAATCCACCCTGTCAGTGGGGGTTCAGTCCATGCCCCTGGCACAGGAGAAGGCCCATAGACACTGCTCCTCGGACGAGGAGTCAGACCCCATGGAGGGACCCTCTAGGGGAGCACCCACAGGATGCGCCTCGGCAGTCCTCTTCCTCTTCCCCAGACGAGGCAGTCTCCCGGGACCACATGGTGCCACTGGAGGATTTCAGGGTGCACCAGGAACTGCTCAAGAGGGTGGTCTCTAACTTGGGGCTGGAGGTCAAGGAGCTACTGGAGGCTGATGATTCCCTCTTCAATGTGCTGGTGGTGGCTCCCCAGCGAGAGTGGCCCTACCAGTCCACGATAGGGTCCTCAAAATTGTTAAGGCCCTATGGCAAGCCCCTTCCTTGGTCGCCCCTACGTCGAAGGTGGCTGAGAAGAAGTATTATGTCCCGGCTGAAGGGTTAGAGTATTTGTTCACTCACCCGGCCCCGGGAACCCTGGTGGTAGATGTAG
Organism: Emydura macquarii macquarii; assembly: GCF_026122565.2. Classification (NCBI taxonomy): domain Eukaryota; kingdom Metazoa; phylum Chordata; order Testudines; family Chelidae; genus Emydura; species Emydura macquarii. The sequence continues at coordinate 2,920,456 of NW_027132983.1, read as the reverse complement.
CCAATCAGTGGGACAGGCAAGATCAGCCTGGTTCCATTCGCAAGAACAAAGACAACAAAAAGCTGGATTTGTTTGGGAGAAAAATGTATTCCATGGCAGCCTTGCAGTTCAGGATTGCCAACCATCAGGCCCTCCTGGGGAGATTTAGTTTTAATTTGTGGGACTCCCTCAGGCACTTTGCTGAGGCCCTGCTCCAGGACCAGGCCGCAGACTTCACCACCATCCTGGATGAAGGAATCACGGTGGCTAGGGCAGCGCTCCAAACGTCCAGTGACGCTGCTTACTTGGCAGGTAGGGCCATAGCCTCCGCCATTTCCATGAGGAGGTGCTCGTGGCTGCAATCCTCAGGCCTGTCCCAGGAGGTGCAGCAATTGATCCAGGACCTCCCCTTTGATGGGTCGGCCCTGTTCTCCAATCAGACCGATACGAAGCTGCATGGTCTGAAGGACTCCAGGGCCACGCTTCACTCCCTGGGCCTGTACACGGCCCAGGCTTCCAGGCAGCAGTCATGGCCCCAGACGCAGCAGCAACCAAGGCCTCCACCTAGGCCCTTTCAACCCTACAGAAATAGGGGGTTTAGAAGACAAAATCAGCCCCGCAGCTCATCCTCAGCCCCCCAGCAGGGGCCCCCTAGGGAGTCGGGCAATCAGAGGAGGCAGTTTTGATGGTGCACCTGAGGGTGGCGCCCTTACTGCTCCCCTGGATCCGCCCCAAACCCTTCCTAAACAGATTGAGGCCCTTCTATCCTGAATTGGCAAAGATTACGTCAGACCTCTGGGTCCTCAGGGTAGTCTCTGGGGGCTATGCCATACAGTTTACTTCTACACTCCCTACCAGCAACCCCCCCTCCGTCCCTCTTCAGGGACCCCTCTCATGAGCAACTCCTCTTGCAGGAGGTGGACACCTTCCTCAACATAGGAGCGGTGGTTATGGTTCCTCAAGGCAGAAGGGGGAAGGGGTTCTATTGGAGATACTTCCTCATCCCCAAGGAAAAGGGGGTCTGAGACCCATATTAGACCTGCATCATCTAAACAAATATGTCAAATGACTCAGGTTTTGCATGGTTTCCCTAGCCTCCATAATGCCTTCCTTGGATCCAGGAGACTGGTATGCCGCCCTCGACCTCAAAGACGCATATTTTCATGTGTCCATCTGCCCCAGCCACAGGCGCTTCCTTCGCTTCACGGTGGCTGGCTCCCACTACCAATTTACAGCCCTGCCCTTTGGCCTATCTTCGGCTCCAAGGGTGTTCACCAAATGCATGGTGGTAGTGGTGGCCCACCTGAGGCGAAAGGGCATGCAAATCTTCCCTTACCTGAACAATTGGCTGATCAGGGGTAGGTCCAGATCCCAAGTGCAGGAGAGCATGACCCTCACTTACTCCACGTGCAGCAGGCTGGGACTGCTCATAAACGAGCAGAAGTCCACACTAACCCCAGTGCAGCGTATAGAATTCATTGGTGCCACCCTGGATGCCTCCCAGTCCAGAGCCTTCCTGCCTCAGCCACATTTCGAGGTGATGGTCTCTATCATCTCTCAGCTGCACCGATGCCCCACGACAACAGCCAGGCACTGCCTACAGCTGTTAGGGCACATGGCGGCCTGCACGTACGTAGTGAGAATAGCTCGCCTGAGGTTTAGACCGCTTCAGGAATGGTTGGACTCGATATATGTGCCGAGAAGACACCCACTGGATCGGGTGGTCACAGTTCCCCCACCCGTCCTAGCCTCCCTAGACTGGTGGAGGTCTCCCAGAGCAGTGTTGAAGGGCATTCCATTCAGGGAACTGGTCCCGTCAGTCACCCTAATCTCCGACGCCTTGGATGTGGGATGGGGAGCCCACATCAGCGCCAACCTGAGCACTCAGGGGCTCTGGTCAGGGGAGGAGAGGTGCCTACACATCAGTGTCAAGGAGCTGAGGGCTATTCGCCTAGTGTGCAGGGTGTTCCTCCAATTCCTGACAGGCAGAATGGTACAGGTGCTGACGGACAACACTGCAGCTATGTTTTATATAAACAGGCAGGGAGGGGCGTGCTCCTCTGCTCTCTGCAAGGAAGCTACCCGACTGTGGGACTTTGCCGTGAGGCACGACTTCCACTTGACTGCCTCTCACCTCCCGGGAGTGAGGAATGACGAGGCGGATCGCCTCAGCAGGCCATTTCTACCCCACCATGATTGGTTGCTGCACCCGGAAGTAGTGACTACAATCTTCCAAAAGTGGGGTGTTGTCCAACTGGACCTATTCGCGTCGGCCTGGAATGCGACGTGCCCGAGGTTCTGCTCACTCCTCAGTCACAAGACTGGCTTGATTTCCAACGCGTTCCTTATCGACTGGACAGGGACCCTCATGTACCAGTTCCCGCCCATTCCGCTGCTGCCCAAGGTCCTGCTGAAAATAAAGAGGGACAGGGTGGACGTTATACTCATTGCTATGGCCTGGCTGAGACAGCAGTGGTTCAGCATGCTGCTGGACCTTTCGATCGCCCTGCTGATGGAGCTCCCAAGGTGGCATGACTTTCTCTTCCAGGACCATGGTTGCCTGTTGCACCCGGACATGGACTCCCTGCATCTCACGGCCTGGAGGCTTTGTGGCTGATGGAGGGAGAGAGAGTCTGCTTGGTGCACGTCCAACAAGTCCTGCTGGACAGCAGGAAACCTTCTATGCAGGTCATGTATCAGGCTAAGTGGAAACAGTTTACCTCTTGGGCGGAGTCTTGGGGCATCCCGCCCAGCATCTCGCCTGTGCAGGCGATCCTGGAGTACCTGCTCCAGCTAAAGCTCCAGGGTCTGGCGCTGGCCTCGTTGAAGATTACCTTGGCGGCCATTTCGGCCTTCCACCAGCCGCTAAAGGGGAGATCCCTGTTCTCCTATCCGATGCCGGTCAGGTTCCTCAAGGGGGTGGAGAGGCTTTATCCGCAGGTCCACAACCTAGTGCCTCCCTGGGATCTCAACCTGGTCCTCTCGAGACTCATGGGGCCCCCCTTTGAACCCATGGCTTCATGCCCTCTGCTCCTGCTGTCATGGAAGGTAGCCTTCCTGGTGGCCATTACCTCAGCCAGGAGGGTCTCCAAGATTAGGGCCTTGACCTCGGAGCCCCCATATACAGTATTCTATAAGGATAAGGTGCAGTTGAGGCTGCATCCAGCCTTCCTGCCCAAGGTGGTTTCCCAATTTCATTGTAACCAAGATATTTTTCTCCCCGTGTTTTTTCTCAAACTGCACGGTTCGGAGGAGGAGAGGAGATGGCATTCGCTGGACATGAGATGAGCCCTGGCCTTCTACATCAAGTGTAGAAAGCCGTTCTGGAAATCGACACAGCTCTTCGTTGCAGTGGCGGATCGGATGAAAGGCTCACCTGTCTCCACCCAGCGCATCTCCTCGTGGATTACATCGTGCATCAAGTTCTGCTATGAGCAGGCGAGGGTGCTGCTTCCAGGAACCATCACAGCGCACTCAACCAGAGATCAAGCCTCGTCTACAGCCTTCCTAGAGAGAGTGCCCCTGCAGGACATCTGCAAAACTGCCACCTGGTCATCGGTGCATACTTTCACGTCCCACTATGCCATCGTCCAGCAGGCGAGAGAGGACGCAGGATTCGGCAGAGTCGTGCTAAGGGGAGCTCACTGGTAACTCCTATCCTCCTCCAAGGTATTGCTTGTTAGTCACTTATAGTGGAATGGATATGAGCAATCACTCGAAGAAGAAAACAAGGTTACTTACCAGTAACTGATGTTCTTCAAGATGTGTTGCTCATGTCCATTCCACAACCCACCCCCAGTTCCCACTGCTGGAGTTGGCAGAAAGAAGGGACTGAGGGGGCATAGGGCCGGCAGTGCCTCATATACTGTGGGATGTGCGCAGCACTCCAGGAGGCACCAGAGCTGGCTCTACGGGGTCTGCTAAGGGGAAAAAAGTTCCGGGAACCGTGCATGGTGGCATGCACTCACCTATAGTGGAATGGACATGAGCAACACATCTCAAAGAACATCAGTTACTGGTAAGTAACCTTGTTTTTTATTCATTTTTAGGGCATCAGATTGTGTGTATATGTCTAAACACATACACACATCCCATGGGTGCTGTTGTTTGATGTAATATAGCCATTACAGCATAAGATTGTGAATCATAAAACCTGGATTCTGTTCCTGCATCTACCACTGACTTGCCTCATGCTTTGGGGATAGTCCAATAACTTAGGTGGCCTGTCAAGAGCTTGAAATTATCAGGACCTTGCAAATACTTTGTAAACTCCTCACATGTCCATATACTTGCTCAGTCTGTTTGTTTGCATGTATCTAGGCTTACAGTATGAAAATCTGGAACAATATGTTATGGGCTTCCAATCATCTCTATGTAACTGGAGTGGCACCCCACCAAAACTAAAGTTGCTGACATAAGGTGTTGACTTGAAAACACCATATATTACCCAAACAGGGATGTGGTTACATATATAAATACTCTAAAAAGTACTCCAGTGCTTAATCCTAGATGGAGAATGTTTTAATCAGTTCATAAAGAAATTTGCCTTTTAAGAATGGGTTAGGTATGAATTTGCTACAAAGTATTATGCCACTGAACTACATCAGTTTGGTTACATCTTTGGAAAATGGTATTTCAGCTATAGCTTAGATTTATAGAATTCTGTGTTACAGCCTTTTATCAATCACATGTCCTAAGAACTATAGTGGAGTTTGTTAAAGTATCCGTTTCTCTAATTAATCTTAGTCCAGCAGCTTCATTTGTCTTCAGAACTTGTTTTAAACTTACACTGTGTTTAACTGGAACCTTGTTAGGAACCAGTTAAGGCTATGTAATATTGTGTAAGGAGAAACTTTCCCCTCATTGTCACAGGTGCAACCTCATTCGCTTCCATGAGATTGCAGGAGTGTTACTAAGCAAAAAGTTTGGTCCATAGACCTGCAAAATGCATTGAACTGACATTTGTCTTTTCCCAGAATTAATTTTTATGCCCTATCTTCATGTGTTCTTAGTCCAGGTAGAATGACTAATGAAAAACACCTTTGACTAGTAGTGTGGAAAAACTGAAGTAGAGAGATTCCATCTTTCCCCTTCTTCCCCCTTCCCCCTGAAAAAAAAAGGTTCTCTACAAAACTCAGTGCATAGTGGAATGGAACAGGAATCCAAGAGTTTTAGTTGTTCATATCCAACTAAAAGGACCCTCAAGCTTTGCATAGGTACAATGGTTTTGCTTCACTGATTTTAACTGAGTTCCTATTCCTAATTTCAGGCCCATCAAGTCAACAGGACTACTCATGAGCATAAACATGCTTACATTTAAGTGCTTGCAGGTTTGGTGTGGGAGTTAAATTCGGCCCAGTGATTATCTTCTTCTGCAAACCCAGGTTCCAAGACTGCCATCAACTCAGAAAGCCCCCTATTATATAGGGCGTAAGTGTCTGAATAAGAGACAGGAAAAATGGACAGAGGCTAAAGAGAGAGGATAACAGTATAGATAGATGTAAGCCCGAAAGCAAGAAGGCTTAAAGGAAAAAGCTCTCCTCCCTTCATAGAAGAGAAAAAGCTACTTCAACAGCTTCATTTATATTAATTTTTCTGATTTTATTAATATAATAGTTTGTTAATGTAACTATCTGTGAAAGGGCATCTGAATTGCGCAATATGCATCCTGTTGTAAGTGGAGCTGACACGTAGGAGACTGGTGGGTATGAAATCCACATTCAGTAATGGAGCTCTGAAAGCTAAGCCTTGTTTGACAAAGCAATGACTGTCCAGATAGCCATTAGAGAGGGACCTGGTGATACAAGTTTTGCTGGACTGGAGTAAATGGGCTGAGGAGCTGCCTCCTGGTGACCACTTGATCACCACTGAATCTAATGGAATTGGAGAATGATGATTGTATTGCAAATAAGAGTTTTGGTCCCTCAGGAAGCTAGGCAATTAATGATGGGAACTGGAAGGTCAGCCATACCCGATACATGGTCTAAATTTTGCTCACTTTCAGTTATGTGAATATATGATTGTGTTCTTTTCCTAATAATAGGCATTTGTAGTTACTTATTACCAACTGCTGCTAGGTGGGCGAGCAACACTTGTAAAGATGACCAGAGTGGTCGAGATTGTTAGCTCCTAAAACTTTATCTGCTCCCAGGTTTTAGATGGAAGCTTGAAATACATTTATAAACAGAATGCCTAGACAGCTTTGTTTCTGCTCTGACACCTGGCAGAAGAGTTACATGAATTAGTTTGGAAAATGTAATCATTTAATATAAAGCAAATAAAATGTGTTTAGCATTGAAACTGCCTCAATTCAATTTTAACCCTAGCCAATCAACCATCTATGACAGATTCTTTATAGTTTAGTCTTTGACATGGCTATTGAGTTAGTCGAAGATGTAAGAAATATACAGACCCTGTTCATAATAGCATTCCTGGGCATTTTGGAATTGGACTTGTTTTTAAACAAGTGCTGGGTGGAGAGCGGAGAACATGGTTTTTCATTTTTAGAGAGAAATTTGAGAGCCTTAGGAGTGCTTAATCCCTGGCAATGGGTAATGTACTACAGGAAAGGGTAGGGCAGCAAGATATATATTATGTACACTGTTCAGTGTCTTGTCACATTGGCTAGATGCCAGTCCTAATAGATGTAAGGAATGGACTGTGTCAAGGATAAGGAATGTCACTTGTGGATTGTGATGAGGCACCTTGAAAGAGTGGGAGGAACTGCTTGCAAATGTAATAGATGTAATTATACTTGGAGGTTACTTGTGGGCTGATCACTTGCTGTCCACTCTTATTTTGAAGAGAAAAAGATAATGTTGCAAGGGCAGTCAAACCTCATGTTTAAGGGGGAAAGCTGATTTGCTTACAGGGTTTAGGCTGGGAAGAAATTCTTTCCTGCACCACTATGATGATTCCCAGGGTACCCAGGACTGTGAGTCACCTTGTTCCCTCTAGCACCCAACTCCAGCCAGAGGGAGACATGGATCAGGATATTCTTGTAAACTCCTTGCCAGTTGGCACGGAGGGGTTCATGGGTCACAAACCACCACTTATCTTCCATTTAAATATAGAGAGGCCTGATTAAAATATCTGGGTGGGAACTCAGATAGTTGGGAATGGGGATGGATTTAGCATCCAAAGCCAGATCTGGGCCCAAATTCCATATCTGGCCCTGATATGTTCTGAAACCAACTCACTTCAGAGCAGTTAAACCAGTTAAAATTGCTGAATCACAATATACTTGCCAATCATAGAATTTACAAACCCAAGCACCTAAAAGCAAGGAAATTAATAGTTAAGGACCTCTGCCAATTCAGGTTTGGTCCGGAAGCCTTTCTATCATGAGTGGGCCAAACCTGAGGGTGCTGCTAACCTGTGCATGTGGTTGCAATGCCCAGAGCAGAGAGCAGGACCCAGCTCCACAGAACAGGAGCCATTACTGCAGAGTGAATGGGGGATGAGCTCACTGCCGCTCAGTCGAACTGGAAAAATCAATCTGGAAAATGAATTTACCGCTGTCAGTGTTGACATAGCCTAAAACTCTTATCTAGGCTTTTAGCATCTTGCATCCAAATAACTGCAAGCAACATCATTTTCTCTAGCCTTGACAAATGCAATATTGCCCTGCTGTTATCCATTCAAGATGCTGCTGCAAAGATCATCTTCCTAGGCCGTCATTTTGACCATGTCATCCTTCTCTTTGCATTCCATCAATGGCTTTCTATTTTCTATTGCATCAAACATGAGTTACTTGTCTTCACTATCTATCGGGCTTTCTGTAACCCTGCTGGAGGTGTGAGTGACCTGACACCCCCACCCCCACACTCAAGGAAAACCCACTTCTCCTGTGCTACCACAAGACTTAATGCTTCAGAGCACTAGAAGTGCCAGGAAGAGACACTGACTAATTTGGGAGCCAGCATGGCAGTTAAGAAGGCTTGCCTGCTTCTGGGTTCTTGGTGAGACTTGAACAGAGGAGGAATTCCTCAGTACTAGCCCAAAACCACAGGATGATGTAAGGGCCTTGCCTTCAAGTGCTGCAACTAGCTGCTTACCTTTTCAGGTTGGTTTGTTGTTTAAAGATGCAGACAGTCAAATTCTGGGTTTATTTTTATTTAACTGTTTAGAGACTGATGAGGAGTTTATTGCATTGACCTACTCTGGGCAGGCAGCCATAACTTGTGGACTAAGGCAGGGAGAGCCTGCAGTACCATGCCTGGCCTCACAGGGGGCAATACAGAGCAGCCGCACCTGTGAAAAGGCCTTTCATGACCAATCCCCACCCTACCGATCATCTCATTCCATATAAAAAATTGGATTCCTGCCTCTAATCAGCCTATGATGCCAGCCTCCATTGCCCACTTAAATTTTTAAATAAGCATCTTCATGCTTTCTCCCTTGTTGCCCCTCATGCTTGGAGGGCAGTCTTCATAGAATCATGGAATAGTAGACTGGAAGGGACCTCGAGAGGTCTTCTAGTTCAGTGCCCTGCACTCAAGGCAGGACTAAGTATTATCTAGACCATCTCTGACAAGTGTTTGCTCTTAAAAATCTCCAATGCCTGAGATTCCACCACCTCCCTAGGCAATTGATTCCAGTGCTTTACCACCTTGACAGTTAGGAAGGTTTTCCTAATGTCCGACCTAAAGCACCCTTGCTGCAATTTAAACCCATTGCTTCTTGTCCTATCCTCACAGGTTAATGAGAACAATTTTTCTCCCTCCTCCCTCCATAAACATCTGCAAAATTAATGTATTGTCTACCTTTAAAATCCTCCTCCAAAACTTTCAGTAGCTGTGAAGCCTACAAAAAACTTGATAATTGTTAGGTTGCTCATGTGCTGAGACCATTACCTGTCATGCTGACCTATATTGTTTCCTCATACTCTCCCATCTGTTCCTACCGATCTGTTGTCTCTTGTTTTTATACTTAGACTGTAAACTCTTTGGGGCAGGGACTGTCTTTGTTCTGTTTTTGTACAGCATCTAGAACAGTGAGGTCCTGATCTATGACTGAGACTCATAGATGCACGATAATACAAATAATAATAATCTGTCCAAGTACACTTAAGTTCAAAAGTCATTTGAACAAGCATGAGCCAACTTTCAAGCAATCCTGGGGGAAAACCAATTGGATCACAGGCTAAGAAGCTATCCTTTAAGCCCAGGCCACAGTTGACATGTCACTTTTACTTTTGCATAGCTTGACTTCCTGGAGTTTCCTGGGCCAGTTATCAAATTTATGTGGATAATTTCACAAGAGTATAAATTGCTTTGAGCCACTAACACTACAAGGGGCTGTTATAAATATGCAGTGTATTTCTACAAGTGTGAAAATTTGTTTATTACAAGGACTTTATAAATATCTATTCTTGCAGTCAGAATTTAGAATTGCCACCAGATTAGATGTTTCAGACCTAGATTTACCATCCATAATTTGTATTTTGGGGAATGGTTGCATGTTCATAATATTCTATATTGTATTCTCAGCTAATATACACTTTAAATTATATTTGTTTTAGTGTGGTTTTTATACCTTAATTACATTTTAGAATGGATTGGTTTAATAGTTAAAGTTTCTTTTAAGGGTTCATTTTATTTTTAAATAGTCCAGGTCTACATAAAGATCCTTTATGGTTTCTTTGGCACCAAAAAATCATTCATTTTAGAAAATATAGGCCTCAGACTTTTGGGAATATTAGTTAGTGTTTGCAATTCAGTATTTAAATACATAAGTGATTAAATACCTAAGGATTTGTTTCAGAAGCTTGTTACTTAAAGTTTGTGAAGACTTTGGTTACTAGATAATACATCCGCAGCTATATTTTCTTCCTCCTTTGCACTCTATAAAAATCCAAGTTTATAAAGCTTAAAACCCCCTAAATTTGCTACTCTGCAGAGATTTTAATATGCTAGCATCTTCTATTTTAAGGAGATATCATGGTTGCTGTAGTAGTCAATATTGTTTTTAATAGCAACTGCTGTACAAGGACTTTGATTTACGGTATTACAAAGAGCAAATCTGATATTTCTTTGTTTAGTATTCTGATTAACTACAATCTGACAGTAATTCCAAGACTACTTTGTGGAACATTATTCCATGTAGTCAAATCATTTCAGTCATAATAACAAGACATAAGATACTGTGGTGATGTTTAGGTTAAATAGAGAGAGAAGTTCCCAAACACTTCCATGATCTGGATCACATTTTAATACAAGGACTATCATGTGCACCACTCCCGCTCATGGATGATCTTATAACCTCCCTGTGGCATCCATAGCAAGTGCTTTATATGGTTAATACAGTCTGTATCTTAATGAAGTTTAAGATCAGGAATAAAGGAGGAGCTAGCGCCTTTGACCAGTGAGCTGTACACAGAGTAGAATTTGGGAACCTCTGAGATAGAGCTTTAGATAGAAAACCCTGTCAGCTGGGACTCTGACTAATGCAAAGTGAGAATATGTGGGAACACAGAGGGGAATCCTCTTTCCAAAAATGGGATATAATTGACCTAATGTCTGCGACAGGAATTTAACTATTACAATAGATCCCTATTAACTATCCACTTTATAAACTACACAGAAAGCTCAGCCCTCTCTCAGCAAAGATTTAATACCTGAGGTTGCAACAGAGTTTCATGACCGAAGTGTCATTTTTACATAATATATTACTGTTTCCTTACTGTTACATTGAGATATTATCATAAATAAAAATAAATGTACAGAGTATATCATGGTACGTTATCTTTGCTTTGTTTTATCATGCACTTGCAGAGTCACAACATTCCACCATTAGGAATAGAAATCCTTGTCATTAGGACAAGCGATGTTTTACTAGAACAGAAATTATAAGTAAATAGCAAAGCTGATATTGTGAAATGCTTTATGAATTTGATTAACAATTTTGGCTACATTAGAAATGTTCAAATCTCTTAATGTGGATAGAAAGCAGAGAGAGTATGCATAACTTTTCTTTGGTAGGAAAAGCTTAAATAATAACTTTGCTCAAATTAGAACAGCTGTCTGCAGCTCTCCAGAGAGGAAATATAACTAGGAATAATAGATAAAATTAAGGAATTGAAAGTTGTAGGTGAATATCAGGAAATAAGTTTAACAATGAATTCAGTTAGACAGTGGAATAATCTTCAAAGTAATGTGAAAGCCTCATTGGTTGGCATGTTAAAACTTGACTGACAAACATCTAGAAAATGTGCTGTAAGGAACAGTCCAGTATTGGCAGGAGAATGGTCAAGACGATCTCAAAGCACTTTATGAATATTCGTCTAGTTGAATCTCCTCACCAGTATGAAGTAGGTTATGTCACCCATCACTGAAATAGTCACATTGGGGTGGAATTCAGCAACTGTATACCAGCACGAACCCACATTGCAGAACTAATTTTATAATAATGAAAAAGACCATATCTAGTTGAAACATCATGGAGAGTTAGGTTGGCAGAATCCATTTACCTTAAAATAAATTTTGGCCAAAATATTGGCATGAACTCTAACCTAAGACGACTTTTTTCTCTACCTCAAACTTGTTTCTAATGTTGCAGTGCAACGCAGCAGGTCAAATTCTTATGTAGTGTAACTCTGTTCATATGAGTGAACCAAATGCTGATCTTTGTTACACCAATATAAATCTGCAGCAATTCTATTAACATCAAAGGAGGAGAATTGGGCCTCTTGACTTCAAAAGTTACACCAGGGGCTTATTTGGTTTGTTGTATGGAAAAAATTAGTCTAGAGAAGTTTGACACTGATTCAGAACATGTCTTAAAATATGTACCTTTCTGTCAATTTGTTGTGTTCTACATTCTAGTAAATGGTTTAACTAAATTATGTGTTTAAATTTAAAGTAGAAATTCAATCCAACATCCTGAGTCCCTACAATTATTTATTTGTAGGGCTGATGCAATGTATTATTTATGCCCTTTGGTTTTAGACTGAGTGTTTTTGCTGCTAAAGCACTGTACATGACTAATTTGTTTTTCTGCTTATTCAAAAGCAACTGATTGTCAGAAAGCTAGATCTATAGTGAATTAAAAACATGTTGCTTTGTTTCCATAAGTGTTTTTAAATTTGGCCTTTTTAAAAAGACCATCATATTCCAAGTGTGATATTAGTATATCATGGAAATTGCAAAGCTATGAACCACCGATATAAAGTACGGCTGGACACAGTATAGAATTTGTTCTAAGGACCTTGCAAAAAGAGGCTGAGGAATCTGATATTTGCATATTGTGTTTTCAGTTGCAGTAGCTCCCTTGGTTAAAGTAAGACAAAATGGTTTTAGGCGGCCCAACACATTTGGTATTTGTCACGCTGGCTGAATTGGGGGGGATTTATGATATTGTTTGACCTCAGTATGTCAAAATCATAATAATTGATGTGAGATATGCCATGTCAGGTACTGTTAGAAAGGCTATAATGTGCTAAGTAAGATGATAATGTTTATGTTTATGTGTTATATGTGTAATGGAAGTTATGGATATGTTTGAGATATCTGTATTTCAAATTGTGCTGTCTGGGACACATCCCAGATAGGATGGCTGCAGAACAATAGCCTGCTTAATGGTCCATTAAGACATTCCCAGTTGCAAGGGGCCCAGGGGGAGAAGCCAGGGATATACCTGATGAGTCACCAGGACTTGCCCATGTGACTCTGGACTCCTTTTTGGTTCCTCTAAAATTCCACAAGTAGCATGGCAAGGTCCAGAGGATATATAAGGCAGAAGCCTTGGAATCCATTTTGTCTTCAATCCTGTTCAGCTTCCAGTCACCTATCTAACTCTGGATCAAGTCTTCTGCAACTGAAGCTGTGAAACAAAGGACTGAGACCCATCCAGGTTCTGGATGTATACCAGAGGGACTATACAAGCCTGCAAACTCCACAATTCTTCTAGAAACCTGATGTATATGGACTTTCAATCATTTGTATGTATCTGATTGCTTTAATCCTTTAACATTTCTCTTATAGTTTTTCTTTCTTCTTATAATAAACCTTTAGTTTTAGTTACTAAATGATTGGCTGGCAGCATGGTATTTTGGGTAAGATCTAAACTTATATTGATCTGGTACTGTGGCTGACCCTTTGGGGTCAGGAGAAACCTTTTTAGTAAAGAGCATAGAGTTTAAATAGCTGGACCTGGTGGCTGATTGGGAGCCAGAGACTGAACTGCAGTAAAGGGGACTGTGTATATTTTTATTTTGGGCTTCTTGATAACCAGTGTGGGGAATCAGAAGCACTGTGGCTGGTTGGGAAGTCTGACTTCAGTGTTACCAGTGTTGGGGAGAATCTGCTCTCCTTTTGCAGCCTGCCCTGCCCTTGGCATTTTCAGGTGGCTACCCTAGGCACGGAAGGGTCACAGTATTAATAAACAGTTACAAGTCTGTGTCAGGTATAATAATGGCATGATACATTAGTTACTTCCGTATTGGGTTTTTTATTCCAAATGTCCTATGCAACATCCCATGCAAGAAATTTCTGATTTACAACAAAACACTTTCATGTAAAAATCTGATTAATCTTGCTTAGATTTGAAGCTATATTATAGTATAAGTATCTGCTGTGTTCTAATCAGTCTCTGCATAAGTTAGCTTACAGCTGAAACTTTCATTCTATTATAGTCAGGGTCCTGAAATTGTCCCTATCTTGTACTATATATCCATGCTTTTAAGGCTCAATTTATTCCTACAGATTTTAAAATCTTTACAATCAATGTCAATTCTTGAGTCTTCAGAGAAAGATTAAAACTTCTTAGATAGTAGTTTCATATTTAAACCAGGGATTCTAATAATAAATATTTTTGATTGATGTTATCTGAAACTGCCCATTAGATCCCATTACCAGACTGGTTTCTGTGCAATGTAACTGTAGGATTAAATTTCAGTGAATTTAGGGCTACAAGTAACTATGCTGTAAGTAACTAAATTCTGAACTGCTGCAACCTGTAGTTTCCAATATGATTTTTATGGCACAGCAAGTACATTAATCATTTAATATAGCATGAGGAACCAAAGGTTTCTCAGATCCAGTGCAGCTACTGAAGAAGAAGATATAAAAAGGATCACTTACCCCTCATAATTTTGGTGAAACAAAACAGAACTACCCTGCTGCTGTTTTTAGGTTAGTGTATGATAGGTCACTTTATGTAGTGTCACTAGCTACACTGGGAACTGCTGCTGCAGAGGTGATGAATTAAGTAATAAAGAATAAGTCTCTTTACGTGACATTTCATTTCTAGATAGCTGTGGATAGTAATGTATGAGTCATAAGCAAGTGAATGAATTTCTCAAGTTTAATATCAACTTATTCTATACCACAACAGTATATCAAGCGTCTAACAAATGGAAAAAGTTATGCTGCTTTCCCATATTATTTTACAAAGTCATATGGCCCTTAAATCTAAATTAGACAATTCCTAGATTACATTTTTTATCATTTATCAAAAACGAGAGTCCTGTAGCACCTTAAAGACTAACAAATTTCTGTGGGCATAAGCTTTTGTAGGCTGCAACCCACTTCATCAGATGCAGCCCACGAAAGCTTATGCCCACAGAAATTTGTTAGTCTTTAAGGTGCTACAGGACTCTTGTTGTTTTTGCTATATACAGACTAACATGGCTACCCCTTTGGAACTTTTTATCATTATGTTATTTATAGAACTCCATGAATTTACATGTCACTGTGCAAAGTCTGAATATATAGAACAAAGGGAGTCCCTGCTCTTGAAAAGTTTTAAGGAGTGTAAAGCCTTGAGGTGTCAGGGGGAGCTGGGGCCATTCAGAACCTTGCAAGAGGTGCACAGCACCTTGAAGGAAACATCAGTGCATTACATGATACATTATGAAGTGGGGCAGTGTCTGGTTCGTACTTCAGAGGAAATTAGAAATAGTCACTGGTGATAAGCACATTTAAGTGGCAAGATCATGACAAGGTGTAAAGGGAGGTGTTTATTTCCAGTGACTGAGTGACTCTTGTGACTAGAAATTCAATGTGAGGAAAAGCTGCAGACAATGTGGCTCTTGTTTGAGTCAGACTACTTCAGCTCTGGAATTCAACATCTGTGTATGGAATCTATTTACTTTAGCGGTTCCTTGATTATTATGTAGTTTGCCATGGAAATAATTGCCACAGTATATGCTGAACAAAGACTCTAGTAGTAAACTAGCAAGCAACTTGATATTTAGTCAAAACAAAAACAAAACTCTAGTTTATTAATGGCAAGGTCATCTGGGGAAAGGAATCTGGTTTTGAAAGAAGTGGTTGAATCCCATTCATGAGTAATTATCATAGTATGTTGAGTATCTTTTGGAGATTGTCCAGAAGTAGTAGGGCCCAATCCCACTCCTGTCAAATCTAGTAGGAGAATCAGGATCAGGCCTTTGGACCGTATCTAGATTAACAGGTACAGGCAAAAAAAAAAAAATTCCACCTTTGCTATCACCAGAGCAGCTCCACTGGTATTAGAGGTAGGAATCCTAACAAAAGCAGCTTTTAGCATTGTTTAGATATGCTCTAAGCAGGCTTAGTCAACATGTTACCAGTCCTGGTGCCTGTAGGAATCTTATGTATGCTTTCACTCCCACCATTGCTACTGCTGGTGGGAAGTGTTTGCATAAGAAACCAATTGTTGATAACCTATGATTCTGTCTTCCAGTTAAGCATACACAGAGTAATGTTAATAGCCAAAAGAGCACCCTGGAGAAGAGGCCTATATGTGTCTCAGTCAGAGGCTTCATAATGCACTATGGTGTGATTAAAACCCTGGCTCTTATGCAGTGAAATTGGTTGGGGGAAATACTACCTAATTCACATAGTTTTTTTCTTCTTACACTTTTACCCTGCTCTAAACACTATTTAGGAAACACAGGGGAAAAAAATCAACTCTGTACGTCTGGTAAATAATACATTCATTAAATTTGCAGAAGGTTTGAGTAGGATTTTTTTTCCTCCTGGCTGGAGTTTACAGCAGGTAATTAGTGTTATTTATTAAATTTTCCTTGCATAAAGAGCCAAGTTCTTACTAATTTGTTATCCAACGCCCATGGAATTAGAATGTGTAATAAGGCCATCTTCTTCATCATTTGGACCACTGCATATAGGCTGGACACTTTCATATTTGTAAGCACCACTATGTTATTTATTGGGTCCCTGAGCTCATCAGTAAAGGCTTGTGCAGCAACTTACAAATGAACATAGATTCCCCCCTTAACCCACTCTCCGGAGGCAAAGGGAAAGATCTACTCATCTTGAGATCCTACATTCCCTGGCCCCTGCCAGCCTCCTCCCTTTGCTTTTCTTTCCTCACCTTTAACTCTTCCCAGCTGATGGGTTGATTGTTCTCATTAGCTTGTCAGCCTCCTGCCTACTTAAGCCCTTGAGCACCCTTCCCCAGTTAAGTCCACTCTTGGGTGGAATAGTTGGTATTTCAATAACCTAGAGTGCTGGGTCAGCTCTAAGGTACTAGCACTATGTGACAGGGTGTCAAGCTGACACAGAAGCAGCCCCATAAACTGCAGGAATATCTCTGTCACAAACTAATCAGACTGTAAAACTTGTATTTGTTTTATTTCTGGTATTTTTAGTTTTGCTGCAAATTGCAACTAGGTAGTTCCATGTGTAAGCTCAACTGAGGCTGCTGTTTGTTGAACAGATTGTTGCTGTGCCCTATCAATAGCTATGTAGATGTTCCCAAAACATTGCAGTATGTTGGCACATTGTCAGGCAACATAAGTGGTTGTGAGGTTGACAGGTCTGTTGGGCTGCCATCCTCAATACCCTCACTCACTTCTTTTTCCAATCTCTCTGTAGTCTTGGGCTACCATCTTGTTCAGGAGTAGCTTTTGGGAAAGATTGTCAATATTGCCTGCAAAGTATAGAAGGCTGCAAGTTTGCTGCATTGAGGCCCAATTCCCCATCCCATTAAGATCAATGGTAATTTTGGAATCAAAATTTGGCCTTTAATGTACCATTGGGATCCAGAGCCCCCATACTATCCTTGGGAAATAACCCATTGGTAACAGTGGTTTTCAGTAGTGGTTACCTCTTCATGTCAAAAACTATGGTCAAATTTTAAGCCATGATTGCAGCCTAGACAAAAGCATTTCCAGCACAATTATAGAACATGTGCCTGAGACTTGTTGCAGAATGAAAGTTGTCCCGCACTTCCCCCACCGCAGGGCCAACAACACCAGCTATCACATTTTAAAGGTGTTAAACTGTGTCAACACGAGATGTCAAATAATGTTTAAAAACATGTTACCTAGATTTCAGACATGACCTACTTTCCTAGTTTAGATGGCGAAAAAGAGTGAAATTGACTATTTCCAGATGATGATTCTAGTCAAAGCCTGAGAGGTTACCTGATCAACCGTGAAACTTTCCTAGAAGATAGGAGAAGTCATTTTCTCTATCATTTTTTAATGTTCTTTCTCCTTTTCTTCTCTGGTATTCTTTTTTACCACAGACCAATATTACTTTCACAAAAACAGGAGTGTCAGTAATATCTATCAATAGTGCAGAATCAATTCAGTGCACCATTGTGTGCATATGCTTACATCTTATGTCTGGCACCATGTAAGAAGTCTATCCCTCTCACTGTTTTGTTATTCCCCAACATTATCACTGAATTAATAATCCTGTTTTTACTGCCGGTACAACTAAAAAGCAATTTTAATGGTACTTTCCCCATTTAACATCTAAATAATCATTAGCTTCCTATATCTAATTTTATAACACAGACATACTGTACAAGTTAATTACAGCAGCACTCTACAATAAGTGGAAAATCATTATGAATCCCTTTGGTATTATAACATTAATCATGAATTGTTTTGATGCAAATATTAATGCACTATGTGATGCTTAATGGGGAGATGAACTACAACAAAGACATTCATATATGTTATAAAATGTATTCTATAAAGCTGAAAAAGCAATTGGTTTGAGGTTTACAATCAGAAATGTATATGGAATAGCAACTGTAGACAGTGCCCTATGACAGCTTCCTGTGACCTGCACCCTTGTAGGAGAGAGTTGTCATTGAAATACTATTTAATAGATTTCTATAGCAGGGGCTAAAAATATACCGCTCCTGTAATTATATCATGTTAAACTAACTTGTCCTTGCAGCCTACCTCTTTCAAACAATGCTAGGCCACTGGTTTCTATTATTACTGCCCTTGGCAGTGAGTTTCACAAGGTCACCATTCTCTTCTTGGAGCAATTCTGCCACAGTTCTTTGTTCATTTCCTTTTTTTTATACCGTCTAAGATTTTATTGCTGTCCATCTTCTCTAGACTGATCAACTGAACTAGACCTCTGGTGCTATCATTTGCCCTTCTGATTGATCACTTGTGTAGGCGCTCAGCATTGTTAGTGTGATGGAATGAAGGTTTAAACATGTCAACAAGCATTTGTGAGTTGTCCTTTTCTCTATTTGCCAGGTAGCATTTGAGACTCACAGGTGTAACTAAATGAAAGCTAGGGAACTGGAGTATGTGGTACCCAAGTTGGATTATTGTCACTAAATACTAATTGATGCTAAATGTAAGAATGGGGCAGAATGTATGACATTACATTTTTTATCTTTTTGGAACATATAGGCAAGCATCGCTGGCAAACAGTTGGATCAAGAGATTGCCATCTGAAGAAATTGGTAATAACTTAAGCAACCAAAAGACCATGCATATGCATTACGTATCTGAGGGTAAGATTCCCAGCCTGGAAGGTTGAAGCATTTCTCCTTCTCAAGAGACTGCCTCTAGCTGGGTTACTGCTACTCTAGATTGATGCTACACTGACTGAAGATTGCGAACTGGCATCCAAGACCACCGTGTTGTGAGGTGAGGTTTTGTTATTGGTGAATTGAGATTCCAGGAGCATAAAATTACTACAGTACAAGGAAACTGTTACATTTGGATACTTGGAAGTTGCTTGCACTCAGAGAGAAACCAGCAGACAGGAACACAGGGAGATGTAAACACAGAGACTGGGTTTATTCTCCTGCTCTAAAACCAGACAGAACTGGCTGAGATATCCCATAATAATCTAGCTCTGTTAGCTACAGCAAGCTAGGCAGGACACAAAATACACAACATATTCCTCCCTCCTTAACGAAAATGTCCATTTAATAGAACAACAACTAAACAAGGAAATGAGGGTAGACTGTGTCATTTCCCGGCTAAACCCCAGGAATTATTCTGCCCCGTAAACATGGGTTTGCCCTAGCTAAAGATTCAACCATTGAGAAGGCTTCTCTCTCTAGGTAGATTACAGTGGACTTCTGGTGTTCTTGCACCGGAAGATATTATTGTTGCGGGTCTAACAATGGGCTCAGGACTCGGGGAGTCAGGAACGGGTGACTGTTGACTCAAGGATGAGTCTAGTCTTGAGGATATCTCACCTGCAATGGTGAGGTCAGGTAGTTCAACTGGAGATGTGTCCTTGGGATTTGTATGACTTGGCAACAGCTGATCTATCTGTTGCTGCCAGGTGAGATAATTGCAGTCTGGACAGTGTAGGAAACAGGTCCTGTCTGGGCGATGACTGTAGCAGGGACCCATTTAGCTTGAGAAGCATAGTTTCAAATTAGAACAGGCTGTCCAGGACCAAAGGTTCGGTATTTTGCTTTGTGTGCACATCTGATGACTTGGTTGTGCTGTTGATGTTGCACAACTTGTCGTGCTTTGGAGGGTTTCAGCAGATCAAAGCAAGTGCACAGCTGTCATCCCATCATCGGAAAGGATGCTTTGGTCATAGCATGAGGTGTGCTTCTATAGGATAGTAAGAAGGTGTCCAGGTGCTTTTGAATGGACGAGCGTCCCCGTGCGGGTTTTAAAGCTTGTTTCATTGTCTGCACAAACTTTTCTGCTAATCCATTGGTGGATGGATGATATGGTGCTGAAGTGATATGATGTATCCCATTTGCTTTCATAAAAATTTTCAGACTCCTGAGAGATGAACTGCAGTCTGTTGTCGCTCACAAGTTTTTCTGGCAGACCGAAACAACTAAAGATTTCACACAGTCTCTGGATAGTACTTTCAGCAGTAGTGGACGGCATTACAGAGACTTCTGGCCATTTGGAGTGGGCATCGACAACAACCAGGAACATGCTTCCTTAAATGGGGTGGCAAAATCAATGTGAATATGCTGCCACAGATTTTCAGGACAGTCCCATGGGTGTAGGGGTGTTAACTGAGATGTGTTCCTCACACTCTGCGTGATCAATGGCCCTGTCCAGGCCAGGCCACCAAAAGCTTTGTGCAATTTCTTTCATGCGCACTATTCCACAGTGACCTGAATGTAGCTCTCCTAACATCTACGATCTCAGTAGTGGTGGAATAATGACACACATCCCCCAGAACAAGCAGCCAGAATGCATTGATAACTCCATCCTCCTGGACATGTAGGGGCGAAGATCAGGTGAGACCTGAGATGTTCCATGCATCACTAGGTCCATAACTTGGGACAGTGCTGGGTCAATGTGAGTTGCCTTCTTTACTTGTGTAGCAGTGATAGGTGTATCCTCTACCTGTTCAAAGTAGAAGATATCTTTCAGCCCAATATCTTGATGTTTACCTGATACAGGCAGTCTTGAGAGACCATCTGCGTTGCAATGCAGAGTGGTTCTCCGATATTTGATCTCATATATGTGTGTGGAAAGCAACAATACTCATTGCATACAACTAGCAGCCAATGGTGGAATGCCTATGCGTGGTCCAGATAATAATGTTAGAAGTCGATGGTTGGTGAGAAGTGTGAATGTCCGTCCAAACAGGTACTGGTGAAATTTCCGAATTCTGAAAACAATTCCCAGTGCTTCATGTTCGATTTGGGCATAGTTTGTTTCTGCCTTGCTTAAAATGCATTATGCAAAAGCAATGGGTCTCTCTTCTCCAGAAGGCATGTGTGAGGCATTGCAGGCCAACTGTAGAGATAAGGATGTGTCAAAACCTCTGAATTTAGCAATGCACATTTAGCCTTGTTAAATGCAACATCACAAGCTTCAGTCCACTGCCAGACCTTGTTTTGGCAGAGAAGTTCATATAGTGGTTTTAGTAATGTTGCTGACTGTGGAATACATTTTCTATAATAGTTCAATAGCTGTAAAAATGAGCAAAATTGACTCATGTTTTTAGGAAGTGGAGCTTCTAGAATACCCTTGACTTTTGCAGGAGCCTTACAAAGGTCAGTAGCATCAATGACATATCCCAAATATTCAATAGAGGGCTGGAAGAATTCACATTCGTCTTTGCAGGCTCGTAGGCAATACTCTTCCAGTCTATGCAGGACAGCATCCAAGTTCTTAAGGTGATCCTCCTCATTCTTGCCAGTGACCAAGATGTTGTCAAGATAGCACTGGACTCCTGGCAAGCCACTCAAGATCTGGTCCATAGCCCTCTGGAACAAAGCTGGAGCAGACATTATTTTGAAGGGCAAACGACAGTATCGATACAGCCCATTATGTGTCACGATAGTCAACAGCTCTTGGGACTTCTCATCGATGTGCATCTGTAAATACACGTGACACAGATCAGTCTTGCTGAACTTTTGTCCACCAGCCAAGCCAGCAAAGAGGTCATCGATGTGGGGAAGAGGGTATTGCTCTGCACATGACACCGGGTTAACAGTAACCTTAAAATCCCCACAAATCCGAATAGAGCCATCTTTCTTCAATACTGGAACGATTGGTATTGCCCATTGGCTGTGGATAACTGGTACCAGGACTTCATTTTTGACCAGGTGCTCCAGGTCAGCTTCAACTTTTGGCCTGATGACACAATTCTGGCTTTCAGACATTTTGGTTGGCTGTCAGGCTTAATGTTCAATTTCACAGTGATTCCTTTCGTACTTCCCAGGTCCTCTTCAAAAACAGCAGCATGTTTCTTTAATACAGCTGCCAGACCTGTTTCTCTCTTAGCCATCATGTGCACTTCTGCCCAATTCAGCCGGATCCTCTTAAGCCATGACCTTCCAATTAAGATGGTAATTGCCTTCCACCACAAACAGTGGCAATTGAGCAGTCTGTCCATTAAGCTCCACTTTAACATGAGTAGTATCCAACATGGGTACAGCTTCTCCAGTGTACATCTTCAGAACAATTTTTGTTGGCTTAAGAGGAAGATGCTTTAGCTTCTCCTTATAAACAGTGTCTGAGACCAGCAGAAACTGCTGCTCCTATGTCCATTTCCCTGTGTACAGGTTTACCTTCCAACAGTGGGGTTACCCAGTATTCATGTGAACCAACTGCCATGGACAAGATGTGGAGTGGCACTTCTTCTTCTGACTGGGTGTTACTTTGATCATCCTGAGTCTGCTCTACCATGTGCAGATTTCTCTTTTTGGTCCACCAGACAGCAGGCTTCTTTTTCTCCTGCTTGCCTGTTCTGACTGATTCTTCTTTCTTTTGTTTGCAGGCATGCTCAGTGTGTCCCTTTTTGCCATGTTGTCGACACACTAGATCAGTGGTTCCCAACCTTTTTTGGCTCAAGGGCTACAAATATCATTTTTACAACTCTGAAGGGCCACCAGTCTATCAACTTATAAAAAAAATGTATTGACGTATACACTACTAAGGGCTACAAATCACTACATATTTAAAGTAAACATTTTGATGCTACTGTTCTCCTTTTTACATTCACTATTTGACATCTACAAATTACTCACAGAATGTCACACACTCATAGACAAAGCACTAGTGTAGATTAGTGACTGTCACTGCACACTGAATCCCAGCAACTAAATCTCAGTGGGTGGCCTGCTAAGTGCAGGCCAAACCAGAAGGCACTGATTTTTAGAATCCTGCCCCTCTCCTCAAGCATGGTGGGTCCTGGCTGCTCCACCAGCAGCCTCCTCCTCCCCCCACCGCAGCCAGATGGAAGGAGTTCAGCAAAGAGGCTGCCTCCTTGCTGATCTCCCGTCCCTGGCTGCAGCAGGGAAACCGCACACGTCCTGTAGCCCTGTGTGCTCCACCTGGGTCCCTAGGCAGTGGCTCCCTTCTGCAGCCAGGGGGATGGGAGACCAGTGCTCCCCTCCCTCTGGCTCCAGCAGGGTCCCCAGCGCCTAGGGACCCAGGCAGAGCACTTTGCCATGCTACCTGCTGGAACCAAGGAAGGGGAGTGCTGATCTCCTGTCCCCTTGGGTGCAGCAAGGAGCCTACACTGGTCTTCCAGCCCTGAGGCAACACGCTCCTCCTGGGTCCTCTAGGCAGCAGCTCCCTTCTGCAGCCAGCAAGAGGGGAGCTGCAGGCCACTTTGAAAGACCCTGCGGGCCACGGGGTGGGAACCATTGCACTAGGTCTTTACACCAGCATTCTGATGCATGGTGACCAGACTTTCCATAGCGGTAACATTCTCAGCTCCCCACTGTCTTGTTGGTAGGTTCTTGTGACACCTTATGCACTCTGGTTGATCCACTCAGTTGTTGTGCTTCCTTTGCTGCCAGTTCCATGGAAACTGCAATTTCAATGGCCTTCTGCAAGGTGAGCTGGGCCTCTGTCAACAGGTGCTTTTGTATTGCTTTACTGCGCAGACCATAGACTAACCTATCACTCAGGGTGTCATTTAACACATCATTAAATCCACAGTGCTCAGCAAGCTTCTTAAGAGCTGCTACATATTGGGTTATTTTTTCACCTTCTTCTTGATTCCTTTTGTGGAACCTAAATCTCTCTGCAATTACCAGTAGTTTTGGGGAAAAATGTATCTCCAGGATTTTCACAATGTCACTGTAAGATTTTGTGCCTGGCTTATCAGGTTGCACTAAACTGTGCAGCAAACGAAATGTTTTAGCTCCCACAACTCTTAAGAAAGTTGCCACCTTCTTATCATCTGCAGTTCCATTTGCAGCAACAAAAACCTCAGAACGCTCAGTATATGAGCTCCATTGCCCCACAGTTTCATCAAAATGTCCCAGGGGCCTAGTAGGTGTAGCCATTGCTGCCATTTTTTCCTTTTCTTTCAGTATTTTTTATTCATGTGTGTTGGGGGGTCATTCACACACAATTACTAGTAATTTCCTTTCACTAGCACTGCTTCCTTCCTCCCCCTTCTCAATCTGACTGCTTTACTTTCGGTTTGTGCCGTGAACAGAAAGAGCACAGGCACCCAGAACAGTAAAAGGTTTTCCTTATGTTTTACTTTTGCTTTTTTGCCGGTTGCAATACCAGTACAGGTCTGTTGTCCTCGTCACCACTTTGTTATGTTTGGATACTTGGAAGTTACTTGCACTCAGAGAGAAATCAGCAGACAGGAACATAGGGAGATGTATAAACACAGACTGAGTTTATTCTCCTACTCTAAGAACAAACAGAACTGGCTGAGCTATCCCATAATAGTCTAGCTCTGTTAGCTACGGCAAGCTAGGCAGGACACAAAATACACAACAGAAACCACCACCACATTCTGGCTTTTCAATGTTAGTCTACCAAACACAATCTAAACAATATATGTTGTGAAGTCTGAAGGACCTCTTGAATGGTTTGCACCCTGTCAGTATCCCAAACAGCCTAAATTAATGATATATGGCATCCCACAAATCTGTATGCTAGAATTGCATACAGGTGTCATGCGGGCTGGCTTGAGTGGGGGGGGCATTTAGTATATTGTGTGACATCAGCATGGCAGAATCATAATAATCCATGTGGGATATGCCATGTCAGGTATTGTTCGGAAGGTTATAATATGCTAAGTAAGATAATAATACTTATGTTCATGTGTAATATGTGAAATGAAAGTTATAGATATATTTGAGATATCTGCGTTTCAAATTGTGCTGCCTGGGCAACACCCCAGATAGGATGGCCGCAGAACAATGGCCTGCATAATGGCCCATTAAGGCATTCCCAGGTGCAAGGGGCCCTGAGGGAGAAGCCAGCATCACCAATGAGTCACCAGAACCTGCTTATGTGACTCTGGACTCCATCTTAGCTCCTGTAAGTTTCACAGGCCACATGGCCAAAAGACAGAGGGTATATAAGATCAAACCACAGAATCCATTTTGTCTATGATCCTGTCCAGCTGAAGACACACACCTACCTCTGGATCTATTCATCTTGCAACTGAACCGAAGGACTTAGACCCATCCAGGTACTGGATGTGTACCAGAGGGAACTATACAAGCCTGCGAATCCGCATTTCTTCCAGAAACCTGATGTAAATGGACTTTTAATCATTTGTATATCTGTGATTTACTTTAACCCTTTAACATTTCTCTCATGGTTTATTTCTTTCTTTTCACAATAAACCTTTGGTTAAGATACTAAAGGATTGGCTGCCAGCGTGATATTTTAGGTAAGATCCAAACTTATATTGATCTGGTGCTGTGGCTGACCCGTTGGGGTCAGAGGGAACCTTTTTAGCAAAATGCAGAGAGTTTAAGTAACTGGTCTCTTTGCTGGACCCAGTGCTGATTTGGGAGCCTGGATCTGAAATGCCATAAAGGGGGCTGTATATGTTTGTGTACTGGCTTCTGTGGGGATTCAGAAGTGCAGTTTGTGGCTGGTTGGGAAGCCTGGCCTCAGTGTCACCCACCAGCGCAGGGAGAATCTGCTCTCCTTTTGCAGCCTGCCCTGACCTTGACATTATCAGTTGGCTACCCTGGGCACGGTCGGGTCACAACAAGTATCAAAATACTTTTCTCCTATATTGTGTAGTAGGTACCAGAATAAGATTTTGGCACAAGTCTGGAAACACTGATGATCCAAGGATATTTTTTAACAACTATTTTGTTGTGACTGAAATTCACACTGATCTCACAAATACCCAAGTTATCATTCAAGAAGCCAGTACCACAACTGAACTCAGGTGAGGAGTCCCACTGAATTCAGTTGGACTACAAACCCAAGTATAGGTTTGGGCCTCCAGTGATCTCCTTCCTGAATTAGGCATGTTCCTACTTCTATTTGTACCATTTATGCTTAAAAGTTTTTTAAAACGTCTCATCTACTGCAGCCTTGACGCCTGGTATCCCATGTATGCGAACTTCTCAGTTTCAAGTTTCCAATAAGCACAGAAAAGTTTGGAGTATTATTTAAAGCACAGCATCTATCCAAATCTGTTTCATCCTCAATACAGAGGAAAATGTCAGTTTTCTAGCTTGAAATTTTCTTTTAATTCTCACTTCCAGTTGGGCTTAGAATACTCTAAGAACTCAATATTCTATTTTGGATAATTCGATAAATTGCCCTGTTCTGTTCACTCCCTCTGAAACATCTGGCATCAGCCACTGTCAGAAGACAAGATACTGAGCTAGATGGACCATTGTCTGATCCAGTACAGCCATTCTTATGTTCTTATTTTGGAATTTCGTTTTCCAGGCTCATCATGAATCCAGAAGTAAAGTATCTGGGAAAAATGAAATAAATGCAGGTTAAATGTCTTCAAACCTCAGAGAAGGTTCATATCAGGTTTGGAGTGAAAATTCAAGAGATAATATTTTGATCTATTTGAACAGGTTGTCCCGTCCCCATGAACTTCACTTGGACAAACATATTCACTTACACAAGCTGATTTGTTAAGTAGCTCTGTTTGTTATAATATAGTATCAGTACTCGTTATGTGGGAGAATATACTGCTGGAGATGGGCCAGATTTTGGTTCCAAATGTTTGTGTATCTTCTCAGCTTTCATGGTTTCTCTGGTGATTGCTCAAGTATATTAAAAAAATCTGACAAATAATTGCAGTTTGAAGGGCACACTTAATGGAGATCCATAAAAATGATTCACAGGCGGCTGTAAACTGTACTATTACACTAAAGGATAAAAAGCTTCCTTAATGAGCCATACAAGACAGTTATTGATGTATTTATGAAAACATTCTTAAGTACATGCAAGCAGGGGAATTCAAAGATAAATATTTAAAGATTAATTTAACATTTTTCATATATCACGGAAATCCAGTTCCAATATAGACCAGTAAGTTATATACAGTGTGTGTTTATGTAAATTGTAGCAAATAGAAGCCAGCACTTGCTTCAGAACTAGGGATTGGTCTCAGTAAATGCATTTAGTTCCGTTAGTGTCATGGGGCAGGGCACGGGATAAAGTGGGCAGGAAAAAAATCAGAAAGTTAAGATAATGACACAACTTTTTTATCCCATAGAATTTATTACAGAGAAATGATACAGAAGTATATTTGAGGGAGTGAAATTTGTAATTACTGTACAGATTTTTTATTTTCTTTTCATCCTATCTTTGTTGTAGCTAATTAGTTTATTCAAGTGTTATCAGTAAGTATTCATGTTGTAATTCATAACTTTGTTCTTCAAGGAAAGAAATGGTCCATTGTTATGAATCTGATTAATACACAGATTGATGCATGCACTTGTAATTGTTATGCACATGTATTTGGACCCTGAATATATGATTGCCACATTCTTGCATTATGTACTCAACTTAGTCTAATTCTTGTGTTCTGTGAGAGAACCAGAAGAAATATTTAAGTATTCAAGACTGACTTTTTGTTTAGCATTAGTGTCAGTTTTATTTATTTTTATTCTTAGTTTAAAACTAATTGATTATTAAATCATTTATCTTTTTTTTTCTTTTAGGATTACTGCTATTGTGCCATATAATTCTTTCTTAAATACAATAGGAAGGTCTGGCCTGTGCCATTAGAATGAGCTGTGAATTTATTGTTCTACTTCGAGTGATTGCTCATATCTATTCCAATATAGGTGAGTGCACGCCCCATGCACTGGTTCCCAGAACTTTTTTGCCCTTAGCAAGTCCCGTAGGGCCGGCTCCGATGTCCCCTGGAGTGCTGCGCTCATGCCGCGGTATATCAGGCACCGCCAGCCCTGAGGGCCCTCAGTTCCTTCTTTCCGCCCATGACGGTTGTTGAAATGTTTGCCTCTTGCTAATAACAAGTAGCTTCTCCGTTCTTCATTGTTACGTTGTTAATTAACTGCTATACTTAACTAGTAGAAACTAAGTTTGAATAGTTAAGTGTTAGAGTTAAACAATAGATAGATAGCCCTCAGGGGCTTAAGGTTGGACCATGCCTGGTTCAACTGGTTTTAAGGCCTGTGCCGCTTGCGTCAAGGCTTTTCCAGTGAGCGACCCTCACGACCGCTGCCTCCGTTGTCTCGGAGAACAGCAGTGAAAAGACAAGTGCAAAATTTGCAAGGCCTTCAAGCCGCGGACCAAGAAGGAGAGGGACGCCCACTTGAAGGCCATCCTGATGGAGTCCACGCTCCAGCCGGACCTGGAACCAGCGCGATCCCCGGCTGCACCAAGCGTCTCCTTGGTGCTCAGTGCCCCACCAGCACCGGAGCACTAGCAGCCTTCGGTGCTGAGGAAGAAGAAGCGGCAGGAGGCCGCTTCCAAGGACTCCCCCATGCCATCGGTCAGGTCGAGGGCTAGTCAGGAGATTCCCCAGCCACGTGCCGTGGAGAGTACTCCGGCACTGGCATCTCCTTGCAGGGAGCCTCCCCCAACTCCTGGGGGTGGGGGAGTGCCCCTGTAAGGGCCGTTGACGCC
The DNA here is from genome assembly GCF_026122565.2 of Emydura macquarii macquarii. Classification (NCBI taxonomy): domain Eukaryota; kingdom Metazoa; phylum Chordata; order Testudines; family Chelidae; genus Emydura; species Emydura macquarii. The sequence continues at coordinate 2,891,988 of NW_027132983.1, read as the reverse complement.
GGAGGCATTCACTGCTGCACGCGCCCTCATGGGCATGCCCACGCCTCTGTCCCCCCCTTGGCCGAGGGCGCAGGGACCGGTGTCTCAGGGTAAACCCGCGCTGGGTTGCCCCGATGGGTGGTTGAGGCAGGAGTCCAGGTCTCCCCCCAGACGGTCACGGAGGGTAGAGAGTGTGGGTTTCCCTCCCAGCTCCGACTCAGAGTCGTCAAGCTCCTCGGCACCGCAGCACCATGAGTGATGGCATCGGGCATCGTGATGCAGCGGTGTGCTTGGCTGCAGTCTTCGGGGCTGTCACAAGAGGTCCAGCAGTCCATCCAGGACCTACCTTTCGATGGCGCTGGCCTCTTCTCTGAAAGGACAGATGACAAACTGCATGCCCTCAAAGACTCCATGGCTACATTGAAGTCACTAGGGCTTTACACTCCGCAGGCCTTGAGGTGTCAGTCTCAGCCGCAAGCCCAGCACCAGCCCCAGCCTGCCCCTAGGCCGTCTCCCAGACCCGCTCAACCCCGGAGGGGTCGGGACAGATATAGGCTGCCACGACTGCCAGGGATCCTTGGCGGGTCCCCAACAAGGCCCAGCCAAGGGGAATAATAACAAGCAGCAGTTTTGATGGTGCGCCCGAGAGTAGCACTCTTCTTGTCCCACTGGATCTGCCCCTACTGTTTACCCACAGACTCAGGCTGTACTACACCGAGTGGCAAAACATTACCTCAGACTGCTGGGTCCTCGGTGTAATCCACAGGGGCTACGCCCTCCAATTTATGGACTTCCCCCCCGGACTTTCCCCCTACCCCGTCCCTCTTCAGGGACCCCTCTTATGAGCAACTCCTCATACGGGAGGTGAATTCTCTTCTCTGCCTGGGAGCTGTGGAAGAGGTTCCTCCACGGGAAAGGGGAAAGGGTTTTTATTCACGTTACTTCCTCATTCCCAAGGCAAAGGGGGGTCTGAGGCCCATATTAGACCTCCGCCATCTGAACAAATTCATCAGATGCCTCAGGTTCTGTATGGTTTCCCTAGCCTCCATCATTCCGCTCTGGATCCAGGTATGCTACCCTCAACTTAAAGGATGCTTATTTTCACGTTACTATCCTTCCCAGTCAGACGGTTCCTCCGGTTTGTGGTAGCTGACTGCCACTACCAGTTCTCGGCCCTACCCTTCGTCCTCTTGTCCACCTCCAGGGTGTTTACAAAATGCATGGTAGTGGTGTCGGCACACCTGCGCCTCAGAGGGGTTCAGATCTTCCCCTACCTGGACGACTGGCTGATGCGGGGCAAGTCCAGGGCCCACATGAGAAACAGCCTGGCGCTCACCTGTGCGACGTACACCAGACTGGGGCTACTCATCAACGAGCAGAAGTCCACGCTCACCCCGGTGCAGCGCATAGACTTCATCGGGGCCATCCTGGACGCCACCCAGGCCAGAGCCTTCCTCCCACAGCCTCACTTCGAGGCAATGGCTGCCATAATAGAGAATATCCACAGATCCCCCACGACGACAGCCAGGCATTACCTTCAGCTGTTGGGACACATGGCAGCTTGTACATATGTAGTGAGGCTGGCTCGCCTCAAACTCAGGCCGCTCCAGGCATGGCTAGCCTCTCTATACGCACCAGCCAGGCACTCGTTGAACAGAGTGGTCACGGTTCCCACTCAGGTACTGACCTCCCTGGATTGGTGGAGGGACCCAGCGGAGGTTCTGAGGGGTGTTCCCTTCAGAGACTTGGCACCATCGATAACTCTTATCACGGATGTCTCGGATGCGGGCTGGGGGGCCCACATCAGCGGCGACCTCAGCACCCAGGGGCTCTGGTCAGTACAGGAGAGGTGTCTCCACATCAACGTCCGGGAGCTCAGGGCAGTCTGCCTGGCCTGCAAGGTGTTCCTCAGATTCCTGAGGGGCAGGATGGTGCAGGTCCTCACGGACAACACAGTGGCTATGTTCTACACGAACAGGCAAGAGGGGGTGTGCTCCTCGGCCCTTTGCCAGGAGGCCATTTGTCTTTGGGACCTTGCGGTGAGGCATGACTTCCACATATCTGCCTCTCACCTCCCGGGGGTCAGGAACGACGAGGCAGACCACCTCAGCAGGTCGTTTCTCCCCTGCCACGACTGGTTACTACACCGTGAGGTGGTGACTTCCATTTTCCGCAAGTGGGGTGTTCCCCAACTGGACCTGTTCGCGTCGTCCTGGAACAGGAAGTGCCCGAGGTTCTGCTTGCTTCAGGATCGCGAGCCGGGTTCCATCTCCGACGCGTTCCTCATAGACTGGATGGGTACCCTCATGTACGCGTTTCCCCCCATTCCGCTGCTGCCCAAAGTCCTCTTGAAGATCAAGGTGGACAAAGCGGACATCATACTGATCGCCCTGGCCTGGCCGAGACAGCATTGGTTCAGCATGTTGCTGGACCTGTCTATCGCCACTCTGATGCCACTCCCGAGGCATTATGATCTGCTCTCCCAGGACCAGGGTCGCCTACTGCACCAGACCTGGACTCCCTCCACCTGACAGCATGGAGACTCTGTGGCTGACGGAGGGAGAGAGAGCCTGCTCGGTGCAGGTCCAACAGGTTCTGTTGGGTAGCAGAAAGCCTTCCACTCAGGTGGTGTACCGGGCCAAGTGGAAGCGCTTTACCTGTTGGGTGGAGTCCCGGGGTATCCCACTGAGCTGTTCGCCCATACAGGTGATCTTGGAGTACCTGCTCCATCTGAAGCTCCAGGGTCTAGCATTGGCCTCCCCGAAGGTGCACCTGGAGGCCATCTCGGCCGATGGAAGGGAGGTCACTATTCTCACACCCCATGTCAGTCAGGTTCCTCAAGGGGGTGGAGAAGCTATATCCGCAGGTCCGTTACCCGGTGCCTTCCTGGGATTTGAACCTGGTCCTCACCTCTCTGACGGGACCCCCCTTCGAGCCCATGGCTACATGCCCACTGCTCATCCTTTCGTGGAAGGTAGCTTTCCTGGTGGCCATTACATCGGCTAGTGGGTCTCCGAGATACGAGCTGATATACCGCGGCATGAGCGCAGCACTCCAGGGGGCCTCGGAACCGGCCCTACAGGGCTTGCTAAGGGCAAAAAAGTTCCAGGAACCAGTGCATGGGGCGCGCACTCACCTATATTGAAATGGATATGAGCAACACACCTCGAAGAACAATAGTTACTGGTAAGTAATCCTGTTTTACTAGCTACTCTTTTTGTTGATGTTTAAGGTTTATTTAATTACTTTTGTAATTTTTTATTTTTAGTGCCAGATATTGAGGATAAATGGTGATAGTGGATTTGTACTTTTAAAATAGGTGGATGGGTTGAATGAATGAGGTATGTGGATATGACAAGCCAGCCAATTTGTATATAGCATGCAGATAATATTGGTATTGGGAAGTTGAGTGGCAGTGGTGGAGAAGGTATTGAGGTAGAATGGTCAAGTGCCAAAGAAGAATAACAGAAGGACCCAACCACAAGGTTTTAGAGAGCAGTGGATAAAGTAGATTTAAACAGGAATGGGGAGCTCCTACTGCACAAGCAAAGAAGAAGGGGGATCACTGTCCTAAATAAGGAAGAAGGGGAAGAATTCACTGTGCCTCCCCATTTCTTCCCTCACCCCCATCTACTCTTACTTTAATCTCTCCACTGGAGTATGGATTTTCCCCTTTATATCAATGTTCTATCATCTGTTTTGCTAAAAATCATTTTTGTGCAATTTTGCCCAATTTTTAGTCTTCTCCATTTATATCTTTCAAACCCACTTTCCATATCTTTTCAGGTGTTGATCTGGACAATCAATTTTTAGCCAGGCTAATTAAAATCTGACAAATTAACTGTGACAGATAAATTTAATACCCAGAATTAGACATCATAACTGACACAGTTAGCAGGCCCCTTGTAATGGGTCTTTCTTTTCGTCACAGTTTCATGTCAGTTTCTGGATCGAGTGAGAATGACCCTTCGCCTAGGTAAATGCTGTGTCTTTATCCAGTTTTCAGATTTTTGTTTGCCAGGCCTCCTGAAACAGGTCAAACCAGTATTTGCTATCTCCCCAGGGTGTGAACCTTCTGTGGACTTATCTGCTTAGGGATTTGTATTAATTGTCCCCCAGTGACATTAGTTCCTACACAAAACATCTTTTATCTCATCCACTGAGCCAGAAATACCATCACTAGCCAGCCTATAAAGATAAACGTAACACTTGAAAGTTGATACAATGTTTTGGAATAGACCATGTGTCCATGGAAGCTGTCACATCTCTGTATAATAATAGTGTACAATTAGTCTGTGTTTCCAAAGCATCACATCTGTCACAGTGACATCTCATGTCACAAACAAAGAAGTTAAAGGGTCAATAAAAAGTTAAAACTTGGGAAAGCTGCAGGTTAAGACTCTAGGCTCAGATCCTCAGTGATATTTAGTTCCTTAACTTCCATTTAAATCAATGGTAGTTAGGAACCTAAATACCTTTTGAGGTGCTGGGCCTAAGTCATTGGAGAAGTCTTGAAAGCTTGCGATAATGAAACCATTGATGAAATAACCAATCTCTCAACAAAATATAGGAGCAGGAAAAGCCTCCAGACAAATGACATTATAGTCAAAATATCAAATAAGGGTGACAAAGAATTGCAACAGCTGGTGGGTGTTTACATTCCTTTCAGTTATTAGGTGAAGTCTTCTGTAGTATCATGTAGAGCCAGAATAAAGAAAGCTGTTGAAGCAAAGCTTCGGAAAGAGCAAGATGGATTTTGATTTGGAAGATCATATGTTGACCAGATTTTCACCCGAAGAATAATCATCAAAGAAAGCATTGAATGGTAAAAACTACATATGATAAACTTCCTAGATGCCAAGAAAGTGTTTGACAGCCTCTGTTGAGATTCACTCTGAAACATCCTCAAATTATGGTATGCCAACAAAAATAAACAACATCATCAAGGCTTTATATCAAGGTGGAGTAAGCAAAGTTAAAATAATTACAGGCTTGAGTGAATGATTCAGCATATAAACTGGGGTCAAACAGGGATGCATTGTTGGATCTCTGCTGTTTGGCATTATCATTGACTTAATTATGAGGAAAAAAATGTAGACTGATCAAAGAGAGGCATGGCATGGCTCAGCAGTATGCTAGAAGATCTACATTTTGTTGGCAATGTGGCCCTTGTAAGTAACTAATATGCAAGTAAAGATGGAAAAACTGTCCAGTATCACAAGAGAGATGGGTTTAAAAATCAATTATCAAAAAAACAAACCTAATGGGAACTCCAGCAACTCCTAGCTCAAGCATTACTTTGGAAGGCAAAGGAATAAATATAGTATGTCAATTTACAAACCTTCTGAGTAATGTGCAAGCCCATGGGGATGTCATGAATGATGTCATGAATTTGCAAGTTGACAGCTGTGTTCACCTTAGATCACAGATAGATCATAGAAAATCTACAGTTTAAAGACCAAACTACAAATTTTCAACTCCGGTGTTATTTCCATCTTAACACATGGATGTGAAAGCTGGAAAATCACAGAGAAAGCATTTGAATCATTTGAAAGCAAATTCCTTTGAAAATACATGGAATGATCTTTGAGCAGATGCCAAGACTCATCAGATTTTAGAAACCCCTCATCTTTAAAGTTATCCAGGAAAGATGGAAATATTTGGGACGTGTTAAGAATGAAGCCACAGCATCTGTCATGGCATGAATGCCATTGGACAGCTGCAAGAATACACAAAAGGGGCTGACTGAAAGAAGCTTTCCATCAAAAACTGAGAGAGAAAACTTTGATGGGACTTAACAACATAAAGGACCTATGATAGACAGATGGCCCAAAGATAGACAGGGTTGGTTTAGCCTTTTTTTGTGCTCTAAATTACATCTGATGCATGGGACATATTCAGATTCAGAAGAAGGCCACATCCAATTTGATTCCATGTTTTAGAATCTATATTGCCATAAAAATATGCATTTGTTATGTGATATTTGTGACAGTTTCAGGGTTAACTGTATTTTTGACCGGCTACTCTACAGTGTTTCTTGAGGGCACCACCTCAAGGTTTTAGGCTTCCCATCCATCACCTCTCTTGGGCGGAGTCCCACATCTCCCTTCAGACTAGGGATTTAGGTTTGCAATCCCTCTGCACCTCACTGAGATTTCCCAGCAGCTCTAACCAAGGTCCAACACCTATGATTAACTCCTTCTCAAGGTCTATTACTGTACACCAGTTACCAACCAGCCTTCACAAAGCAAACTGCATATATTCTTATGGCAAAAGCATTATGGAGAAATCATATATATAAAAAGAAAAGAACCTACATACATACTAAAGGCTTACCAGAGATCATCCCCCATCTCTAACATAAGGCCCTGTTAGATATTTGTCAGTCTTTCAAACCTTACAAATGAATTTGCCTCATTGGTTACAAGTTCATGTCATTTTTAGATCAGGAACCAGACCCCAACTGGTCAGTTCAGCTGTTTCGTTACACAGCTCAGGCCTCTGATCTCCAGTTTGCTGGAATAGGTAATCACCAGTCAGTGGCCCTCTTTTCAGGGCGTAGCTTCAAAAGATTGGGTTTTTGCATAAGCAGAGTTGTGGAATTTGTATTAACCACACACCAGGGATTCACCAGGCAACCTATTTAACACTTATTGTTCCCAAACTGCCTGTCTGGCACATTTCAATATAGTCATTTAGACTCTTTTGCTTTCCAAGTCTCCTGTCTCTCACAGTGGTACAGTATTTAGTTTTACTGTGAAGAATTTTGCATGTTCAGAAGATACCTAAATAGGAAGTTTTCATAGGCAATATAACACTTCAGAAAATAAAAATTACTTTTAGGGGATTCCAGGATTCCTTCTAATGTCACTTTTATTCTTCTGTCTCCTTTCTTACCTCTTTTTTTTTTTTTTCTCTTGGATGAGCTAATTTTTGACTCAAAGCCTTAATACACTGTGGTAGTCATTTGACTTTTATTTTCCTTTTCTGATAAAGTTCTTTTGTATCTCTCTTATCACTTTAATAAAAAATATATCAAAGTTAGTTGTCAAATACTGAAACACTGTTTAAATATATATGCTGGAAAACTTTTCTATGGACCCCAGTCCTGCTCCAGTCAATCTCAACCCATCAGATCTTAAAATGTAAGGATTGAAGCAAATTGAAAAAAAATCTACCTAGTTTAGGGTCTAATTCTGCAAACTAAATTCATGGCATTCACTAACCTCAGGTGAGGTCTTTTCATGTGAGTGAAGGTTGCAAAAAATTTAAAAATTAAAGTACGTATTAAGGATACTGATTACATTGAACACATAGTTTGACAATTTCTCTAGTCATGGAAAAAAAGACATTTCCCCCTCCCTCTTTATAGGAATAAACTAGTATTAGAGTGGTGCTGCGACATGCACAGTAGTACTGTGTTGTTTCTGAGTACCAAACTCTTTGAAGTCGTTTCCAAATATCAGAATATTGAAGACTCAATGAGTACCAAATATCTGCAGCCATACAACCTTGGACTAACTCCCCATGCACCAATTTGGAAGATTAGCTTAGACTGATTACTATCTTAATTAGCAGGGTATTTGTTTTAGTTGGGAAAATGTATTTAAAAAAAAAAACCAAACAGTTGAGAAATATCATATGTCCATGCATTATATTATGTTAACAGAGCAATACATGTATTGTAGCATCTTATCTGTGACCGATTTTAAGCTTTTGCTATTTTACTGCTTGAGCATATGTGTTTCACACACCTCCCCAACCCCTTTCCCTCCTTATTTGATTGACCTAAATTTTGTCTATTGGCTAATCACTGTCATGCCATTTTTGCTCCTGCTCTTTCTTTTAATTTTATTTTTTCAGTTTGATAGTTATGGTACAGTAGTTCTAATTTAATGAGTAATTTTAGTAATGTCTTTAAATGAAATAGTTTGTTTAAGGAATCCCTTTATGAAAAGTTAAGAGTAGAAACTGCTGGTTAGTTGCTTGGTTGGAGTTTGAAGGATGGAGAGGTGACTTACAGAGAGAACAAACATTTTGATACTTATGAAAGTGAGACCTAAACATTTGCTAGAGTATGAATTCTAAAGGCTTACACAAATTCTTAGTTTAGCACTATTCATGCATATCACTCTTAGTTTGTACCAACCCCTGCTATTTTCATCTTAAAGCTCTCTTGAGCAGAGTCTGACAAGCCTGCTCAATTGTACCAAACTGTGCACTGATTTTGGGCAAATGTCTGACCTCGTCTAATTGTGACCTAAACTAAACTAGATTTTAAAGCAGATTTCCAAAGGTTAGTGTACTGATCTACTGTATCACTCATTGTTTTCAAGCTAACAGTAATGGAGTTTCTATTGCAAAATAGGTTATGTTTAAACAGATTAAGGGCCTAGCTTCAGTGGATTGAAGTCCTTTGACTACCTTGAAAGAACTCGTCTACATGCACATGTCAGCTCTGGCATCCTTTGCTCTTGCTCCTATTTCAAAGATGCATTTGCCCTAAGGAGGTCCCCATTGTCTTGCTGCTTAGCAGAACTACATTTCTGCTAAAGTCAATAGTGGTACCTTTATTTATTTCCATGGAAAGAGTTTGAAATGTTGTCACTGTAAACCACTCTGTATTCACAAATCCATACATATGAAAGGGACAAACACTGAAAGAATCTCTGGGACTGTCAGACCATGTTACGTCCATCTGTGTCTGTTGTCTTGCCATGTCTTCTTTGGAAGACTGTGGCTCTCTGTCCTCAATGAGGGCATGCATGTGTGACACCAAAATCAACTTCTACAATTCTTTCTACATTACTTCCAGGAAATTAAATAGAGAATACAGTTTTTGTATATTACTTGTTTCTATAGTTAGTTTATTTAAGCTATTGTTGTTTTGTTATTTAAGCTATTTATGTAAGCTATTGTTACAACACTCAAGCTATCAGAGGTACAAGTCAGGCGCTTACCACAATCAGGGAGGGGAAGCCCATTTCCTCCCTATAAGCGAATTGCACCAGGAGTGAACCTGCTTCACATAGCACTGTCCTGTGCACAACAGGTCTATGGAGAGCTTTACGTAATTGTAAACCTTTTAAAACTATGATGTGCATGCATAGTGCGTTTTGCATGGTATCGTTCACTAAGCTTGTAAACTGTGGCTAAGGAAGTCTGCACTGAACATGTATGAGTGGCTAACTGTCTGCAGATCTTGGAGATCTTTAAAAGAGACGTTCCACTACTGCCCATATTAGTAAGCATGAAGAAATGGAACTCCACTCCTGTTAGTCTCTGGGCCTCTCCTGCAAACCTCCTAAGTAGTTTGGTAGTTGAACATCTTTTAGCCTCCTCTTTTGAAGCTGTGTGCAGAGTTCTGATCAACAAGGCAGTTCCCAAAAGGCTCTACAGAGGTGTTGTCCTGTTCTGTCGACTTTCTGAAATGCACTAGAAACTTATCCTCCTGCGGATCTCGCAAGGTGTGGGTGGGATCATTTGATCAGTTTCAGTTGATTATTTTATTTTATTTTATTTTTGGCAAGCCAGCAGAGTTTCCTAGTCCAGGAGACAAACACTTATATCCTCTAATCTGTCCTTTTTAAATTAAGAAGACACCCTAGGAAATTCCATACAAAGTTATATTAAGAATGTTGGAGTTGCATGGTTAAGCATTCAAGTCAAGAAATACAAAAAATAAGATAATATGCACAACCTTAATTTTGCCCCGTGTATGTCTGAATTTGATATGATCTTAAAATGTGCATTCATCACAAACCAATTCTCATTTCACATGATATACTATTTTTCCCTACAAACTTAAATCTGTGTGTATCTCCTGAGTACTGTGCACATTATGCAAGAATCTGAGTAGTCATACATGGAAAGTAAAGTAAATATTTATACCTGTTTCAGATTCTTCCCAAGAGCATAATGTTTATGAGAATTAAAATTAAATATCTGTGTAGACCTTTTAAATATACAGCTAAATTACTTGAATAGTTGGCTATTTCATCCCCTGAAAGGCACCTAAAGGTTGTGCTGCTGGTTTGAAGAATATACATATAAAACAAATACAGTACATGGTGTGATGGGGTATATTCCCCCACACTGACTCTGAGAGGGCTGAGGTAGACCAGGTGGACCTAATTAGCCAATTAGGCTGCAAACTGAACCTATGTCTACACTTGCCACCAAATTCGGCGACAGTCAACAGAGATACACAAGCTATGTCGAATAGCTTGTGTATCTCCTGTCGACTTCCTAACTTCTACTTACCGCATCATCTTCAGTTTGCTGTGCTGACAGGAAACGTGCTCCCATCAACACAGCGTTACTCCACCTGGCGGAGGTGGATTAATAGCGTCGATGTCTGGGTCAATTGAGCGGGTCTCCACTTCCACTCAATCGATCTGGATAAATTGATCTGACAGCGGCAAATTTGCCGCCGTCAGTCTAGACATAGCCTGAGGGAATTAAGGATGAGAAAAAAGCCCTAATTAAGAGGAAGCTCACCTGAGGAGAAGTGGGCTGGGCTAGTGTAAACCCAGGAAGCTGACAGTAGCAGTGGCTGCCGGGAGGAAGTTTGCAGTCACCCTCTGTTTAGTAGAGAGGGAAGAAGGAAACCCAGGGAAAGAGTAGGACCCTGGAGACCTGGCCCAGAGGGAAGCGCATACCCTGAAGTGAGCGAGCCCAGGTTCCCCTACTCGCCACTGGAGAAGTAGCACCAGCAGGGCAGTGAGTTGGAAGATCACTGGAGGGTACTAGGCATGAGGACTGCTGGATGCCTCTTGAACAAAAGAGACTTTGAATGACTCTGCCCTGGAAGGGGGGAACATTGAGTGATCTGGCTGGAGGGCTGAATCACGAAGAGGCAGCAGCAACTTCTGGAGTGAGAGAAGGGCTGTGAATTGAGAACAGGAAACAGAAAGACGGCATGCAACTGCAGGAAGAGGCGTTGGCCTTATGGAACTAATCCCCAGAACAACCAGGAGGAGGTGCCATTCCAGCAATGAAAAGAGCACCCCATCTCACATGGGTGCTGATGAAGTTATTGCAATGCATTAAGGAGAAGACCACATATAGTCTGATATTTTGACAGTAACAGTAGTGTAAATACACGTCAGTGTCTAATCCTGTGTGGTTGTGAGACACTACTGTGAACAGGGCTGTGCAACACATCTGCCCTTTCATTATCTGTTCTAACTTGACTACCCACAGTTTGAGACTTACACCTGTCTTATTTTGAAATCTCTGGTCTGCTGACTCCCAAGATAGTTTGTTTCAGAATCTTAAAATTAGATCATCTGTGCGAATGCAGTTTATACTGTACACTTCCACTGAAGAATGCATCCCTCCAGCATCTCTTGCCACAGTGAATCTCACAACAAGACTTTGCTCATATCTTGCTCACACATTGCACACCTCCAATAAACTATACACCAGATAGAAAGTGTACCATGGATGTTAAGGTAACACTAGCAATGCGCTATGTGGGTTTTTAACATGCACACACAAGAACATAAGAATGGCCATACTGGGTCAGACCAATGGTCCATCTTGCCCAGTATCCTGTCTTCTGACAGTGGCCAATGCCAGGTATTTCAGAGGGAATGAACAGAACAGGTAAAATCATCAAGTGATCCATCCACATCCATCATTCTCATCCTGCTATTGAGACTGAACCAACTGCTAGTGAATGACTTCAAGTCACACAACGTTTCAGAACTTCCCAATTGAAAGTAAATTGAAATTAATATGTAGGAAAGTATAAGTTCCTAGACAATCATTCTAACTTCATTCAGTTCAAGCTTGTATGACTGTCCACACGTCTGGAGATCAACTCCAGATCAGAAAATGCCTGGAGCATGTAGCCAACATGGTCAGCTGGGCAATTGCATACAGCAGCGGAGAGCTGCTACTTGTGCTCACCAAGCTGACAATCAGGAAAAGGCATTTCCAAAATTCACAGGGTTTTATAGGCAGGGAGAGGGAGCTTCCAGTCCCTGTAACCCCTGGGCAGTGGATCTCTCAAATGTAGCAAAAGCAGTTAGTGTAGGGCATTGTGGGACAGCTGCTGGAGGACTATTAGGGTCAACATAAGTATGGCTGTGTCTACACTTACTCTGCGTCAACCTCAGTACATCGACTGTGACTCAACGTGCTTGGGGAAGTGGTGTTATTGCGTTGCCCTAACAAGGCGCGTATATTGGTGGAAGACAAATTTAAGTGTAGACACATGGACAGCTAGGTCAATGCACTTTACATTGATCTAATTTTGTAATTGATCAGGGCTTATTTTCTACTTACAATAGACATATATTTTCTATTAATACTTGAACAAGTAAGGACAAAACAGCAAATTTTAGCGGTAGTTTTTTCAAAGCTATTTTAGCCCAGTTTATACTTGCTCTACCAATGTGTAAGGTAGTCTAATGTAAGTCACTTAACATCACTTCTGAATTTGGCCTTAAAAGTGCACATGCAGTGTGCAATATTTTACACTTGTACCCACAGATTTTATATTTTTCCATATTCTATTATAACTCTTTATTTTCCACACATTTGAGGTTTTAATACTTAGATCTTTTGGGATGAAAGTTTCTATATTTAGTGTCTGCCTGAAGTAGAAAACTGATCATTTTAAACAAAATCTTCAGCAATTTTTCCATTTTGGTAGAATAAAAAAGCACCTAACTATAAAATATTTTGTAGCTGTACTTTTTAGAAATGGCTCCAGCAAAAGTCACTACATTTCAAAACTTGAATGCTGTCCTCACTGAGGCATTATCAGTGTTGGAGCCTTAGGTCCTGATCCTGCAAAGAATTACACATGCTTAGCTTTACCATGTTAGTAGTCCCACTGAAGTCTACAGGGCAACTTGCATTGTGTGAAGGATATGCATGAAGTCATTGGACTATCAGGACCTTCATTTTTTTAGTTTCTCCACTTTGTATTGGTCTATTGTGTAATTTCAACATTACTTAAAAGGGATTTTTATTAAATATAAATCCTTCATTGTAGTCCTGTGTAAATATTAATGCCTGTTTCTTGTGTAACAGAAGTTTTGGATGCTGAAGATACCCAAGATTAGCTCCATCATATACACAAAATGTACTATAGTTATCTCATGCAAGTATATTTCATGCAAGTATATTACATTCAACATACCAAATAGATGTGAAAAACAATATTTGAAATGCTATTTTTTTACTTGAACTTTGATTTATAAAGGAAAATTCTGCTAATTCCGGTGGGATAAAATTAGTGATCTCTAATTCAGTTGCTTGTGCATAAAGATGTGACATGGGATCAGAGGATGAAAAAAGGTACTTTTGTCTCAGCCGAATCATACAAAATACAGTGCTTAAACTGTTGACTAATACATGACCTGACTGTTGCCAAGATTATGTTGCTCGTTTGTAAACGTTGGGGATGACTCAAAGGCAGCACATGTTTCACATTAGTGCCCAGAAGCAATTACTGTTTACATCATGACAATGTTAATTATCACCTACAGTGCTTTTGCAAGAATAAAATGGCACTGACAAAGATGTAATTATTTGACCATTTGCTTCTTTACTACTACTTTACTATATCAAATGTCAGTGTCTCAGTTGTTTTTCTTGTGACGTTTATACGCCCATGTTTTATCTCAGCTAAAATGTTATGAAAGCTACAGTGTCTTCTCACTTGAGTATTAGGGAAATATGTTATTTAAAGCAAAACTCCCCTCACTGTCTGACCTGTGATACTGAGCTAGGTTTCAGTTAGTCATTGTGATAAAATAGCCAAATAAGAATTTAGGGGAGAGAGGAGTTTAATGGTCTGAAATGGTTTAGCTTCTAGGTGATTACATTTTTATTTTAATTTACATGTTAACATAGCCTAGCCAGCCCCAATAGTTGTGATAAAGAGTCAAGGACTTTGGAAGTGAATATTAGAGCCATTTCTGGAAACCAGCCAATGGTGGTGCTGTGAACTGTCTGTGCCTAGGGTAGCCACCTGAAAATGCCAAGGTCAGGGCAGGCTGTAAAAGGAGAGCAGATTCTCCCCAACACTGGTGACACTGAAGTCAGACTTCCCAACCAGCCACAAACAGTGCTTCCGATTCCCCACACTGGATATCAAGAAGTCAAAATAAAATATACACCGTCCCCTTTACTGCAGTTCAGTGTCTGGCTCCCAATCAGCAAATAGGTCCAGTAAAGAGATCAGTTATTTAAAGGTCTATGCTCTTTACCGAAAAGGTTTCTGCTGACCCCAAAGAGTCAGCCACAGTACCAGATCAATATAAGTTTAGATCTTACCCAAGATACCACGCTGCCAGCCAATCCTTTAGTAACTAAAACTAAAGGTGTATTTTATAAAAAGAAAGAAACAAACTGTAAGAGAAATGTTAAAGGATTAAATCAATCAGATACATACAAATTATTTGAAAGTCCATATATATCAAGTTTCTAGAAGAATTGTGGAGTTTGCAGGTTTGTATAGTCCCTCTGGTGTACATCCAGTACCTGGATGGGTCTCAGGCCTTTGTTTCACAGCTTCAATTCAGTTGTAGATGAGTTGATCCAGAGGTAGGCTGGAGACTAAAGACAAAGACAGACTAAAGACAGAATGGATCTCGGGCAGCTGCCTTTTGTGTCCTTTGGTCTTTGCCATGCTGCTTGTGGAAATTTACAGGAACAAAATGGAGTCCAGAGTCACATGAGTAAGTCCTGATGACTAATCAGGTATTTCCCTGGCTTCTCCCCCTGGCCCATTGTACCTGTGAGTTTCCTTAATGGGCCATTAAGCAAGGTAGTACTGCAGCCATCCTCTCTGGGGTGTCGCCCACACACAGCGCAATTTGAAATACAGATATATCAAACATATCCATAACTTCCATTACACATATAACACATGAACATAAACATCATCATCTTACTTAGCACATTATAGCCTTTCTAACAGTACCTGACATGGCATATCTCACGTGAATTACTATGATTTTGACATATTGATGTTAAACAACATAATAAATGTCCCTCCCCACCCCAATCCAGCCAGCGTGACAGGTGCCATTTGGATGGAATAGAAAAATAGTAATATAAAATTTAAGTGTCACTCATTATTGTCTCAGCTTGAGACCATGAGGAGGCACTTGCTAGGTGCTAAATACTGTAGTGGAAGAACTAACTTATAATTCTAGTTTCAGCAGTAGGTCTCCAAGACAACGTGAGTTTCAAGTGCTGCATAAGAAAGCTGTAAATGTGTTGTAAATGTGCTCACAGTTTCTACTACTGACTTCCAGACGTGTCAGCTTACGTGACTATTTATATTATGTACAATTATGTACATTTTAAACTCAGCTTTTTTATCAGCTCAGTTCCTAAGCATCACTCTAGAATTGCTCCTAATTGGTGCTATTGTTGACATTGCTGACAGAGGTATTGAGGCACCATTGGGTGGGGAGTCTAAATTTTTCTCACTCCCAGAAGTGTATCTCCAGATCAGAGATGTGGCATATTGGTGTGGTGTGATGATGATGTAAAAACTTACACTCCTGTTGCTGGTTATCCTATGTATAGAGAATTTTGTTTTCCAGGGATGTTAATCTGGTACCTTTTACAATAAGTAAATTTGCTTTTGAAAAAAGCTGGTAGCTTTACTTTCTTGATTCCCAATTCAGGAATCATATTAGTGATTCATTTAATGTAGAATCTGGAAAGGGAGTGAGTTTATTAACAATAAAGTGTTTCTCTAGCTTCGTTAGACCTTTCTGGCCCCAGAAAGAACCCATCTAGCTTCCAGGTTGAGCTGGTCAAAATTTTTCTGATGAAATGTTTTTCCATCAAAAAATGACAGCTAATTGAAACAGAAACTTTCAACAGGAACCTGTCGATGGATAAAAATTTTTTGAAACAATTGAATATTAAATTGATCCAATAAAAGATATTACCTCGCCCAACTTGTCTCTGATATCCTGGGGTCAATATGGCTACAACAATACTGCATACAAAAAATCAATATGGCATTTTAACAAGATTGGAAAAATCCATTCTTCTTCAAGTGATGTCCCTTTGGGTGCTCCACTTTAGGTTTCGTCGGATCCCATGCCCTTGATCGGAGATATCAGCAGTATTCACTCGGGTTGTGCGTGCACAGTTAATGTCTCGTGGCACCATTGGCATGTCTTCTAGTGCACATGCGACCTGAGCCCGTCAGTTCCTTCTCAACCATCCACGATCCGAGACAGAGCACTCGTCAACAGTTAAACTTTACTACCCTTTAGACAATTTAGAGTTAGTTATTTAGCTTACTTTAGTCATAGTTCAGTCTCTTTTAGTTAGTTACCTACGGAGATTGTAGGAATAAAAGATGCGAGGTTTCCCTGGTTTTAAGAGATGCAGCTCCTGTAGGGAGTTGATGCCAGTGTGGGATGGACACTCGCTCTGTGTACGGTGCTTGGACAAAGCCCATGTACCTCAAAAGTGCACACAGTGCAAAAACCTTAAATCAAAGGCCAGAAGGGACAGAGACCTGAAATTAAAGTTAATTCTGTTGGAAAAGTCCCTCAGATCTGCATCTGACCCGGGACCGGACAAGTGTAACACAGAACACTCACCGAGAAAGAGAGCTTCCTCGCCTACCTCTAGTCCTATGACAAAGAAAAAGCGTTCTCCTAAGTGGCTGTCCCCTAAACCACGTACCAAGGAGGCAAAAGGATCCTCGGGTACAACACAGCCAGTGCCTTCCAAGGTCTCAAAACGTCCTGATCAGTAGTCGAGTGATTTCAAAAAGCTGTCCTCGTATGGCACGGCACCGCATAAACACACAGTGCAGAAACACACTGACCAACCGCCAGCAGTCGCTATGTTACCGTCATGCCCCACGGTACCTAAAAATACTACGATGCTGAGAGAAACCACGGCACCTATGCCGATACCAAGACTGACCACGGTTCTGACTGTAGACATGGCACCGGTGTCCGCTAATGCACCAACAATGGCACCGATCGCACCGTCAGTTTCTGACACAGCACTTATCTTGACATCAACTGATATAGCGGAGCTGATTGAGACCATGGCACCGACCTTGGTACCATCGGGCAAAAGAAGGTGCAAACAGCACCACATTGAACCAGTTTATACTTCATCCCCAAGATCCGATACTACCAATGATTCTCCCATATACCTTGCACATGATGAGGCCTTTCCTCCAGTGCATTCCTTCAGCTCTGATGACAGTGGCGCATCTAAGCATTCCTCCCCCAACCAGACCTTCAGTAGAGCCTAGCCACTATCCCCAGCATACAGGACACAGGCCACTCCTTTATTATGGTCCACCATGGTTTGCTCCTCCGATGCCATACCAAATGCAGTGGCACAACTGGGATGCCTGCTCTTCCTACTCCAAGCCATACATAAGACCTGCCAGCTCCCATGTCATTACAGCTAAATCAGTGAGGCCATTGACCTCAGCCTCAGTGGCTCAGGAGGGGAACAGAACTCAAATGGATACCTCTTTTGCACATCAAGGTACATCCCCACCCACAAATGAATCATTGTCTTCACCTGATGAAGCAGTCTTTCCACCTGCACCGGCTGTTACAGACAATCCCAAACAATTCAATGACCTCTTCAAGGGAGTCGCTCAGGATCTAGAGATCCTCCTAGAGGAGGTCACAGAGTCACAACATAAGCTGCTAAAGATCTTACATACAAGAACCCCCTCAAAAATTGCCCCCTCAATGGATGAGGCTTTGATGGAGCAGGCTAATGTAATATGGATGACACCAGCAACCATCCCTCCAACCAACAAGAGGAATGATAGAAAATACTATATTCCAGCCAAGGGGATGGAATTTCTATTCACCCATCCACCCACAAATTCATTAATTGTAGATGCAGCCAATCAAAGAGGAAAGCAGACAAATTATAAATCCACACCACACGACAAGGATTGGAAACAACTTGATTTATTGGGTAGAAAAGTATATTCGTCCTCCACTTTATTAATGAGGGTCTCCAATTATGCAGCATTACTGTTGAACTACGATCATAATATCTATAAAAATTATCCCAGTTCAGCGATGATATCCCGGAAACTAAAAGAGAACATTATAAGAAGCTCATTAATGCAGGGCAACTTGCAGCTCACATATATCTGCAGGCGGCCCTAGATGTGGCTGATACTGTGGCTAGGATAATGGCTATGGCTGTTGTCATGCGCAGATCATCCTGGCTCCACAACGTGGGCCTTCCCAGAGAGCTGCAGACTAAAACAGAGGATCTCCCCTTTGGTAAGACAGAGCTTTTTGCTGAAAAAACTGATGAAGTCCTGCCTTCTGTGAAGGATTCCAGGGCAACGCTCAGGAGAATAGGCATTTACACACTTTGAATGAAAAAGAAACAGCACAGGTTTCAGCCTTACCCTCATAGATATCCATTCCAACCACAGCATAGACAATATGAGACCCAAAGGGAAAAACAAAAATCACAATGCCGCAGATATCCCCAACAATCATCCGTCGCCTCTCAATCTTTGCAGCAGTTTTGAGGGTTTGGTCGAGGGTCTGAGAAGCCCCAAACAACATGCAATGCCAGCCTCAATAAGGGAGAACTTCAAATTTTGCCTAAGACTGTTTTATCCCTTATGGTCATCAATAACAACAGACAAATGGGTTTGGAAATAATCAAAGTTGGATATACCATCCCATTCCTATCCATCCCCTCCCCCTCATTTCCCTTCCCTGTCTCTTTTCAGGGACCCATCTCACGTGCAAGTGTTGCTACAAGAAATAGACCATCTCCTACAGATAGGAGCAATAGAACACGTACCAGCTCAACATGTAGGGAAGGGATTCTGTTCCCACTATTTTGTGGTACAGAAAAAGAGTGGGTGATGGAGACCCATATTAGACCTCAGAGCATTGAACAAATCTGTAAGAAGGCAAAAATTCAAGATGATCACCCTAACAACAATAATACCGGCACTGCAAAGAGGGTTCTCAGCCCTCAACCTCCAGGATGCCTATTTTCATATTACTATCCACCAGGCGCACAGGCACTTTCTAAGGTTCATGGTCTCAGGAAACCACTACCAATACAGAGTTTTACTGTTTGGCCTATCTACGGCACCAAGGGTGTTTTCCAAAGTGCTTGCTGTTATGGTGGCACATTTAAGGAGGCACATTTAAGGAGGCACATCTTCCCATATTTGGATGATTGCCTCATAAAAGCACCTACTCAAAGCCTAGCCAAACCTCCTACCAATCAAACCACGACAATATTTCAGAAGTTCGTACTACCAATAAATATAGAAAAATCCACTTTGAATCCGACTCAGCGTCTTGAATTGATAGGAGCAGACTTGGACTCAACAATAGCCAGAGCATCATTACCGATACCAAGATTCAGAGCTATTAGCACCTGATATCCTTAGTAAAGAACGCTCATATTGTGGCAGCTTGCACTACAGCTCCTAGGCCACATGGCAGCTACAACTTTAATGGCGTGACAAGCACGACTGCATATGCGATGCCTCCAGGGAGGCTCAACTCAGTATACAGACCAAACAAACACAGTCTGGGCAGATGGTTGTCAATACCAAACCGAGTAAAAGCTTCCCTGGTATGGTGGACTCAGGAAAAGAACATGATGATGGGAAATCAATTTTCCCAGATTCCTCCCTCAATCATGATTACAACAGAAGCGCCACTCCTAGGATGGGGAGCACACATGCAGGAGCACACTTTTCAAGGCCAGTGGTCGGAATCAGAAACTTACCTGCACCATAAACATATTAGAACTTAGAACAGCGTGCAATGCCTGCTGACACTTTTTACCACACATAAAGAACAAGTCAATAAAAATTATTATGGACAATGTAGCATGTATGTTTTACATAAACTGCCAGGGGGGAGCCAGATCCTGCTTCCTGTGCAGCGAGTCAATGAAACTTTGGAATTGGTGTATAAAACACATCAGCATATCGGCGGCATACATACCTGGCAAGCAAAACACCATTGGAGACAATCTAAGCAGACAGTTTGAATGCAGTCATGAGTGGCAGTTGAACAATGAAGTCTTCAAAGAAATTTTTCACCTATGGGGGCATCCATTGATAGATCTGATTGTCACGAAACAAAACCGCAAGTGTTATCTTTTCTGCTGAGCAGGAATAGGATCAAGATCGATGGGCGATGCTTTCCTAATCAAGTGGGACAAAGGACTACTATATATGTTTCCACCCATACCAATAATACACAAATTCCTACACAAAATCAAGACTGACAGAGCAACCGCCATAGTGATAACACCAGCTTGGCTGAGACAAACATGGTTCTCAGATCTCATGAACATGTCAATATGCAAACCGATAACGCTTCCCCCTTTTCCAGATTTACTGCCCAGAAATACAAAGATTTCATCTCACAGCATAGCTAATAAGTGGCTCTGTCCCGAAGAGTTAGAGTGCTCAGAACAGATTAGGCAGATTCTAATAAACAGCAGAAAACTGTCAACAAGAAGGACTTACCTGCATAAATAGCAAAGATCCTGGTGTGAAGAAAAGTCTTCCACGACAAAGTAAACAACATGACCATGTTCTCTCATCTGACAGTGAAAAGATTCTTACCTGGTCTTCAGAGAGTATTTCCAGTCATTCGTATCCCCACACCATCATGGGATCTAAACCTAGTACTCAGATCCATTACGAGAACACCATTTGAGCCTCTAACAACGTATTCTACATGTCTATGAAGGTTTCATTTTTAGTTGCTATTACTTCAGCCAGATGAGTAGGTGAGATTAGTGTGTTGATGGCTTACCCTCCCTACACAATTTTTCACAAAGATGAAATCACCCTTTGACCACAACCAAAAGTTTTGCCAAAGATAGTGTCAGACTTCCATATCAACCAACATATCCATCTACTTACCTTTTATCCTAACCTGCACAACAATCCGCAGGAAGCAGCACTCCATACTCTAGATGTCAGAAGGGTCATAGCCTTTTGCCTGGAGAGAACAAAGACATTTAGGAAATCAGACAAACTTTTCATATCACTAGCGGAGCGATCGAAAGGCAGAGCAATTTCCAGTCAAAGGATATCCAAGTGGATTTCAACATGCATTCAATTACATTATGAACAAAAAGGTTTACAAGTTCCATCAGGGACTAGAGCAATTGCCACGTCTGTAGCATTTCTGAACAATGTCCCTATAATGGACAAATGCAAAGCCGCAACATGGGCATCACCACACACTTTTATAAAACATCATGCTATCAACCAGGCATCTACCAACGATGCTTCACTAGACTTTTCTGTCTTGTCATCTGTGCAAAATAATTAACATCTAAGTCCCTCCTCCACTACAGGGTACTGCTCTATAGTCACCTAAAGTTGAGCATCCACAGGGACATCACCTGAAGAAGAAGAAGAAAGGGTTACTCACCTTGTGCAGTAACTGGTGTTCTTCAAGATGTGTGTCTCTGTGGGTGCTCCACTACCCTCCCTCCTCCCCTCTACCTCAGAGTTCTAACGACCGACTCTACGGTAGAGAAGGAACTGAGGGGCTTGGGTTGCGCGTGTGCTATAAGATGTGCCAAGTGCGCCACAAGACATCAACTGCGCGCACGCAAGCCAAGCGAATACTGCTGAAATGATCTCCGATCAAGGGCGTAGGACACGATGACACCTGAAGTGGAGCACCCACAGGGACGCACATCTCGAAGAACACCAGTCACAAGGTGAGTAACCCTTTCTTTTGACGTTTTTGGAATAGAACACTTTATTTTTTATTTTGAAACTACTTTTCATTTCAAGCTTCATTTTTCTTTTAAAAAAAGAAAAATTGAAACAAAAGTCTATTAACAATAATTTTTTTGAAAATATTGCTCAGTGGTAAATTTCAAATTTTTGTTTTCATTCCAATTGAAATAAAATAAAATCTTGAAATTGTGGAATATTTTGCAAAACACAAATCCAGTTCTTGCATAGCTCAGTTTCTAGGATGCAAATGACAAGTTTTTTAGGGGTGTCTTGCAGCTTCAGTGGTCATTTGCACAATGGATTTTCTTTTTTGCTGAATCAGATCCTTTTGCTTCTTTGCAGCCATATTCCAGAAAGGGAGAATAAACCAAATAGTGGGGGATGGATAGACAAAGCCTAAAAATCTTACTGTTTAAGAGATATTCAACTCTTTCTTTAAACTGGAAAACTTGTGTAGATTTGAACTGCCAATGATGAGCTTAGGTGTGCCGCTTGCTGGAATATATGAAGCAATTTTGAATATATATGCAATGCTTTATAGTATAAAATATGTTGAATTTTTTTGACAGCTTCATACGAATTTTATATGCAATTCTGCACCAACAAAAACAATGTCAGTCAAATGGAGTGATTATGCAACAAAATATTGCTTATTGACAGTGGTTCTTAAAGTTACAAGATATGTTTTTATCTTTTTCAATAATAACGGCTGAAAACCTAATTATTACATGCATTGTAGTCTGAGCTGATTCATTCCTACAGCTGTTTCTTGTTCTGAATGTAGCTAATTGGCTAGAATAGCAATCATAGCTCTTGTTAAAATGGAAAATACCAAATTGCTCTGAGAATCACCATGAAAAAAATTTGAGATGGCCCATTCTAAAAACGTATCTTAAGTTAACTAATCTGTTTGCTACAAAGCCAGTGTAACAGCCATTCCTATCCACTGGAGCAAATGAACAATACTTCAATAGCTCCTGAAATAAACCAGCAAGAACTGCAACTAGGCCTTTAGCCATTAGGACATACAATAAGTTTTAATCCATCCCAGATCGCTGAACGTAGATGGAATTCCACTTTTACTTTGTTTTACTCTGCTCAATTTATCTTCATTGGGTAACTTTTGCAAAACTGATTTATAAGAATGTTTAAGTATGGTTATTGCCAGCTTGAAAAATTAAAAACTTATTTGATAACAATTTGATGTAATTTGCATTATAAGATTTTACAGGAGTCCAAATACAGAATGTGTGTTTATTCTTTGTATTATTTTAAAAGGATAAAATTAACCAGTTTTATCCAGTTTTTAGTGGGTTGGCCAGAGCCCAGAAATGAGATGGAGGAGAAAGAAGCTTGTTGAGTTAATTAAATCATGCAGGTAAACATACTTATAACCCTGTTTTTCAAAACAGTGCCAGACATTAATTAGTAGAGTTGACAGTTTAAGGATGTAGGCTTATTGGAAAGTCTGATAGTTAATACATGCAAAAGGGGAGAAAGAACTGATCAGTTCTAATTGCTACTTTTGGACTGTTTTAAAGATCATGAGGAGAGATCCCTGTTTACGGGGACCTCCAAGGTCTTCAGAAATTATATAGTTTTTGCCAAGACATGCATTACTTTAGGAGTATGTTTACACTGCAATTAAAAACCACGTGGTTGGGCCATTCCAGCTGACTCAGGCTCGGGCTAAGGGGCTGTTTGATTGTGGTTAGTCTGGGAGATACAGAGCCAGGGAGAACTATGGGGATTCATTTGAGTACAGTAGGCTAAATAAAGAATGCTCTTTATATTATGCAATAGCCAGTTCTTCTTAGTGTGTAGTAGTCTGCGTACATCTAAACAAGTTCCTTTGGATGTTGTTATCTTTTTAAAGAGTATATGTATTCAGAAACTCAGAGTTTTCAGAAGTTTTTTCAAACCTCAGATGCTTAGACTATCTTAACTGATCCTTTGTCCCTAACAAGCTAATTCCTAACTAAAATTGGGTCCATAGTTTATAAGCCATTTTAGTTAAATGATAGTCTTGATTTATTTGCCCACCTTGATAAAATGGGTTAATAAAAGAGAAATACACTTGTCTGTTTTGAAACATAGAGCATTCAAATAAGTTTTGGATGAATATTATTTGACCATCTCTATCATTCCAAATTTTGTTTCGTTATTTACTTTATGGACCTTTGAATTTCTGGGTTACAAATGGAATTGGTAATGCAATTCCCAAAATACCACAAGAAATCATTTCCATGGTGGTGTAATCCAACTGGAATAGAGAAATAGTAGAAACCTTACACAAAAGCCTTACCATGTGAATTTCTATGCCCAGATCTGCTTATGCAAATAGGTTTAAATAATTATCAGAATCTTTTGAACTTTACTGGCTAATACTTAAAAGATAAAAACCTAGTAATGTGAAAAAGGGACATGAACTGTGCTGTATTGTACCGTAGATACAAATTAATACATATTTTGCTTGGAATTTTTTTCTTAAGGTCTAGGATTTACTTCAGTTTTTTTTATTTACGATCAGAGGCAAGAGCTCATGTCACATTTCACATTATTAAAGAACCCACAGTTGGAAAAACTTTTCTCAGACTTCTGATAAATTTAGATTATGACTTACAGAACAAATGCACAACTCACAGTTCTTATTTTAAAGGAATCTCATTGTATGAGCTTGTGTTTGCAAACCAAAATCATTGAGGTTGAATATCACCCTTCTAGATCAGGTAAAGGTTAACTAAAAAACACAATAGTGCAGCTAGAATCGGAGGCTATGTTCACAATGCAGCGCTAATTTGAATTAGTGTAAATCAACTTTCAGCAGCCGATTTAAAGAAATAGCAGCAGACTGTTCTCACTACGCTACTTGAGCTGGTCTCATACGTTCACATATGCCAGCCTTATTTCGAATTAGAAAGCAGTGCAATCTGGGTAGCTATCCCACAGTGCAACTAGCGATGGAGGCTGTGGCATCGTCCCAGGATGCATCACTACTTCCCCCACCCTTTCCCCTTCCCAAACAAACAGGAAAAAGATTTTTGATCCATTTCTTTTGTTCCCTGCAATCGCCATTGCTTTTCGCAGCTTAGCATGGGGTACTTGAGAAAAAGAGCAAGAAGGTGAAGCAGCCGAGGCTGCCCTGCCTCAAGACATCCAGCAGAACAATTCCCAATTGCTGCAGGCAATGAATGAGTGATGCATTAGTGATTTCTGTTCCTGTATTTGCTAGCCTTTTCTCATGCACCCTCCCCCCCATATATTGCTTGCCTTTTCTCATCCACACAGCATCCCCCCACATATGTTGCTGGCCTTTTCTCATGCACCCCCTCCCCGATGTTACTTGCCTTTTCTCATGCACCCAGCACCCACCCCATCCCATATGTTGCTTACCTTTTTTCATGACACCCCCCCCCCCCATATGCTGCTTGCCTTCGATGAAAGCCTGATATTGGTTTCTGTATGTTTTTCTTTGATGATACCCACTCCCCCCACCTCCCTTCCAGATCTGCGCCCGGCAAATCCCTCATGAACAAGATTTTCTTTAATAAAGAAAGATTTTGGAAAGATGCAAAAATTTATTTTTGAACAGTCATGTCCTGGGTGAAGGGGTGGGGAGAAGGGTTCCTTCAATCTCTCCAGGGATAGGGTAGGGTGTTTAGTTTCTTCCTTTTCCTAATCTGAGACAGTCTGTGCGCAGCACTGCTTAATAGTCGGGCCACTGGTGAGGTGTCTACAGAATGAAAAAAAAAATAACAAGATAGCCACAGCCAAATTAGCGAAGAACAATATACATATGTAAGATTTTGAAATAATGATGCTTGGATACAATGTAGACACAGTTTTTAAAGTTAGGAAGAATGTATCTATTGATCAATTTCAGCAATGATGGTGTGATACAATGTTGCCTCTAGTTTGTGTATTGAAGAGGAAGAAGAGATGTGTTTCAGTTGTCATAATTATGATTTTATACAATGTAGCAAGTGACTTTCTAATGCAGACCTCATGGCCCGCTGTGCGGGAATCAGCTGGCATCACAAACACAGAGAAACAGGAACTAAGGTGGAGGAGAGGATGTTGGATTGCATTCAAAACCCTCACAGATGGAAAAATTGGCTGGGTCGTGCGGGCGTTTATATTTGCCAGCGTCCAAAAACCACACACACACGACCGGGGCCGGGGGTGGGATTTCTGTGCTTGCAGTAAAAACACAGTTTCGGAGATCTAATGCAGACCGTGTGGTGGGCTGTGGGGGAATCAGCTGGCATCACAAACACATAGAAACAGGAACTGGGGGGGGCGGGGTGGAGGAGAGGAGAGGAGGTTGGATTGCATTCAAAACCCCCACAGATGGAAAAATCGGGGGGGCACGGGGTCATTTATCTCATCATGCATCCAAAACCCACACAGACAGGATCGGGGTGGGTGGGGGGGATTTCTGTACTTGAGGTCACTAGCAAACCTCTCTCCACACTGGCAGCAAGCACAGAAACTGGAAATTCAAATCTTCCCGGGGCTTGAGGGGAGGGGACTTTATCTGTTATTGTGACCACAGAGCACCACAGATTGATTGGCCAGAGAGGTGAAAATGGAGTGTAATGGGATACATTCCGGAGGTCAATTAATTCGAATTAAGCTCCATTACGTTCACACTGACACTAATTCGAATTTACAAACTCAATTTAGGCGCTACGCCACTTGCAGAGGTGGTCTTATTAAATCGATTTTACTGGCACCTTAATTCAAATTAACAGTGGTGTCAGTGTGAATGTGGGAGTAATTAAATCGATATAAGGGACTTTAAATTGACATAAGTTCCCAGTGTGAACCAGGCCTGAGATACCATTGGAGGGCTAAAGCTATTGTCTGTCCTTTGCACTACATGCCACAGAAAGTTGTTGTGATACAAATACCACCTTGAGGGGGTTTGAATATAGGCATGTTACAAACCTGTGATGTGTATATTCATTACAAGAAGCAAAGAAGAGCATGCTGTGTCCCTTTCCAATGTAAGATTTCAGAATAGATAGAATCCTTCAAACTTCAGTACGCTCCTTTGTCCTTATTATCTTTGATGCTAGTTTCATCATCTTGCACACAAGTCAGCTTCCCTATCTCACGGAGTGAACGGCCTTTTAAAGAGTCTGACTTCAGCCTAAGCCAGTATTTCCTTTCTGTAGCCTCTTGTCTGTTTCTTTTCATGATTTTTCTTGTGTTTTTGCTTGTTTTTATTTAAGCCGATGTCGCAGATCTACACATTTTAACTTAGGTACCTAGTCTCAGTGTAGGTATATAGGCCTGCACAAGCATATACTCCATTATACATTGTCAGTTATAAAAGGAGGAAAAATGTGAAATCAAATTACTGTATAATATGCTGGACAGTTTTTGCTTCTTCAGTTTCTCTTTTACATTTCAGTAGCATCTAGAGCAACCAGACATAATCAGACATAGAGACCCAGGATAAACCCTGTCTTGGAGAGCTTCCTCTATGAATAGACAAGACGAACACAGGGTAGGAGAAAGGAAGTGATAGCCTTATTTTTCAGATGGGGGAACTGAGGCAGAGATAAAATGATTTGCCAAAGATTATACAAGACAAATATGACACAGCTTATAATTGAACACAGATCCATTTCCTAGTCCAGTGTCTTACCTACAAGACCCAATTTCCTTTCTGTATATCATACAGAGACTATTTAAGGAGTGATTTCTGGTACAATTCCAATCATGGATTCCAATCCATTATCTGACCTTGAATGTGATTTTCCAGACTTACATGGTTTTCCACATTTTTCTGAATAAAAAGTACACACTAGAAGGACGCACACTCTGAGACATGGTAGTTTCAGGAGTCCAAGCTTATTGCACACAATGGGGGGCTACTTGCATCACTCCATTTCACCCCACAAGCTCCCTGTCTGCCACCATTCCAGACTCTTCTATTTCAAGGACTTCCTGCAACTACCTCCAGTTGCACCTTCACATGCTGGAATTCTGTGTGCCCCCCATTTCTCTCTCCTATACCAGGGTTCCCTATTCTCCCTCACACCAGTAGATCTGCCTCATTCCCTACATTAGTTTCCCCTGATTTCCTCCACCCACTGGAGTTCTGTGACCCCATTCCATCTTCCTCCTATACCACTGTCTTCTGTTCTCCCCTGTGCTATGGGTTCTGTGTACATTTCTTTCTTCCCCATGCTAGGAACTCTGAGTACCCTCCTCCCCACATACCCTGACACCAGGAATTGTGTGTGTCCCCCATTCTCGCCATCTCCTCCAGGGTGTCAACATGTTAAAATTTACTGGGAGGATGAGCAGGGGTAAAAAATTCACTGGGAGGATGAGCAGGGGTATTGTTATGCTGAAAGGCTTTAAACAGTTATCACCAACCAATTGTTTGATCTCTAGACAAATGCAGAGGTGTTTGACATTGTGGCTGTGCTGTGTGGATGGAAGTGTATCCCATTTCCCCTCCTTTGATTTTCTGATTTTTCCCAAAATCAATCGTGTTCTGGTCATTGATGCCTAGAACATGCCCTGTAATTTTTTACATTTATTGGATGTGTATTCAAAGGTTATCATGTTGCACACAGACACACAAAATGTCATTAAATTGACTGTAAGGTCTTTGTCAGCTCGGCCAATAAAGTGCACATTGAATTTGATCAATGGACATAGCTTCTTTCCACTTACTCTGCATTCCCAATTTCCTGTGATTTAATCATTCAAAATTTACTAGACTATCTTAAATAATACACTGGATAGATTGTGAATAGGTTCCATTATCTATTTCAATGTTTGGTATTCAAAACTAGAGGCCACTTTTTTAAAGAAAGGGAGATTGTTTTTGTGTTCTATCACAATTGTAACTTGGCACATAAACTACCCATAACCGCCAGCACAAACAGCTCTGACCTAACCAAGTGATTGTCCAGTTGCTAAATTGTTGTTTGGTTATATAAATATGCACACCAAAAAATGTCTGCCACTCCAGTCTGAAGGATAGCAGATTTAGGCTGTAGAAGACTGGCAGAAGGAATGAGTTCCAGTGTGGACCCTCCAGTGAACTACTCTGCTGATTAGTCCTGGAGGAATGTGGCGGGGGAGGGGGAGATTTTCAATTTGTAATTCCCTTTTGTGTTTTTGAAAATCTTTTCTCAAGTGTGCATGTTTTGGTATAGTCAGCAACATATATTGGGTTGCTATCAGCCATTTAAGTAATGCATAGAATATATTAAATTATTTTTGGTCACCATTGTCTTGAATTGGATTCTGACTGGAACAAATGCCTATGGGTTAAGCTAATCAATCCTGCATACAAGTGGCCTTCAATGTTTATTCCTCCTTGAAGGAAGTAAAAAAAATAGCTACTGTGATCAGTTAAGACTAGAACTTGCTATTTATTCATTGCATTCAATCTATTGGCTAATTTAGCCATTTTTTCCTGTTTGTCAATTATCTGATCATTTATTAACTTATTTGAAATTGTTGGGATGTTTTTTATGAGCATTTATTCAGTTTTCATTGTTCAGGAACTGCCCTTAATAAGTACTTACCATTTTAGATATTCAGAACTATTTGAGCTGTGCGATTGGTCATCAAGTTACATGGTTTCTGCTCTTTGATTTTCTTGGGTTTTAAACTTCAATATTTCTGCTTGAAACAAGTTTAATTTCAAGATGAAATAAATTTTGTGGTTTAATAAATACATAATTTTGTGGCTAACTTCTGGAAAGGCAAAATTTTGCCTTCACAAGCTTTCATGAAAAATGATTAGAACAGGTGTATGTTCAGCACAAGGCAAAAATCTATTTAGAATTTGCCAAGTGTTTGTGCAAAATTCTTCCAACTATTTCCCCAACTTGGCCTGAAAATGTATGTGCATTTTTCTATAAAAGAGTCTAAACAGAGAGAGCCCTTAACTCTAATGAAGTGAAAGAGGAAATAAATAACTGCTGCTTGTTGTAAGGGGAAAATGAGTTTGAGTATGCATATTACTAACATATAATGGAGTATGCAAGTGATAAAAGAGAGTTTTTTAGTATCAGAGCAAAAACTGAACAAATGAAAATGTTACCAATTAATTTACTTAAACTTCGGGTTCTCTGCGAAATGTGAAGTCTCAAGGGGTCATTTTTGAAAGCTGCTGTTAAATATTTCATTAAAAGTAATTTAAACTAGGGGAGAATATGTAACATTTGCAAGTGCACATCATATCTTTTCAGCTCCACATTGTCTTGACCTGCACGGCTAACTTTGGCTGCTACTCATCAAATATTGAACAGCTGTTAGTGTAATTGCATTCACTGCACATCCCCATAAAAGATAATCAAGGCTGTGCTTGCCATGCAGGCCAAGACACATGAGCAGCTTGAAAAAACCCCCGAAACTGTTCCCAGCGTATTACATCTTGAGTTGGGATTAATGAAGTTAACTGTCACTTTGTCTTTGAGATTGTGTCAGCCATGCGGCACAGAAGGCCATAGGGAGATAGAGCCTTCAGAACCTACTCAGGAGTCATTTAGTGCTGCTGCCCTTCAGGTTTATCAAAAATAAAATAAATTAAAGTATTAAAAATAAAGATGTGCAATGTTTTTAACACTTCTGAAGGCTTGGTAGTCTCTGTTCAAGAGATGCCCAAGAATGAGAGAAGCAATGGGTGATAAAGACCAGGAAACTGGGGTGCATTGTGAGAGGCACTTGTATATTGTCTGTGTGTTCTGCCTGTACTTAGGCCAGTGTTGTTCCAGTCCTGTCCTTCCTGAGCACTAAATTCACTCAACATTAAAAGTCAGTTTGTGACTAGCTTCTTATACATACTTAGGCTGAGACTTTCAAAGCTAGTGTTACCTTGGGATTTAAACACGGAACTCCCATTGATTCAAATGGAAATTGTCCATCTGGATCTCAGTCTTGGGTCATGAAAGGTTGCTTTAACTTTTTGCAAAAGCAATGTGCTACATGGTTTGTAAACTCTTTGGGGCAGAGATTATACTGTTGTCTCTTTGTACAGCCCCTAGCACAATGATATCCTGGTCCATAACTAAGGCTCCTGTGCACCACTGAATTACACATAGTAATATCTGTACTTTTATCCCATTGCAGAAGAGAAGACTTATTGCCATAATTAGAAACTAAGGTATTGTTATTACACAAGATCAGCACTAGCATGCTGAAAATAATCCATTGGCTAGTTTAAAGTATTTGGCCAAATTAATTCCAGATTTAACTCCACTGAAGTCAGTGGAGCCACAGACCTGGGAATAAATGTAGCTGATCATGTTCAGTGCCGTTGCACCAGGTGCAACTGAAGAGAATTTGGAGCAATATGACTTGGACTAGAACGCTGCAGTTTCTTTGGTAAAATTGTGGTTACTATTGTAGAGGAAACACATTTAAGTGAATCTAGAGAAATACCTAACCTACAGTTCAGTGACACTTTCAATTAAAGGTCAGAGTACATTAATTACATTTACATACAACAGACTTATTAAATTTAAACTAAATATGCAGAATCCTTAAACTGTGACCTCAATTACTACAGCTGAATCATGACATTAAATTTCTGCAACGTTTTTAGAAGTTATATTATCAACCCAGAAGCTTACCATCTCATATGTAGGGTGGATCATTTGCCACCAAAACTCCTGAATAAACACATTGCTAACAGAGACAGTAAATTTGTGAGATTATAATCTGAATCTAATACCTTAAAAAAATCCTGTTGACACAACCAGAAATAACTGAAAGCATGAACCCCGTGATCTGATTTTCCATTATGACACAAATATTAAATTCATGAAGGATGCCAAAAATACAGCCTGACTATGTCTACTCTTGCTGCCAAATTCAACGACAATCAATGGGAGATACACAAGCTAAGTAGAATAGCTTGCATATCTGCCATCGACTTCCTATCTTCTTCTTACTGTGATGTCTTCAGTTTGCTGCGCTGACGGGAAATGTCCTCCCATTGACACACTGTTACTCCACCTGGCAAAGGTGGATTAGTAGCGTCTATTTCCGGGTCAAATGAGTAGGTCTCCACTTCCGCTCAATCAATCAGGATAAATCGATCTGACGGCGGTGAATTTGCATGAGGTACAGCATGAGCAGTGTCATTGTTCAGCTATCCCAATACCATACCATCAACATGTCCCTGTTCACCTCTGAGGCTGAGAAGAGACTATGGTCTTCATGGCCTGTTCAATCCTTGACCTTTCAGCTGGGAACAAAATGCTAATTAGTGCTCATTGTAATGTGAATACCTGTAATTGAATGAACAATAACTGGTACTTCTGTAATGTATTTAGTTGTACTCTCAATGCACTTTACAAATATTAGTTAGGTCTGACATAGTTCTATAAAGTAGAAAAACGCTATGCTTTCTTTTACAAGCAGGTCAGGTGAGGCATACAATGCCTAAGTCACCCTCAAAGCTGGAGTTTGACTGGCAGAGGAAGGGGAGGAAGGAGTAAATTTTAGGAGTCTTGATCCAGGCCTCATCTACCATTTAAAATTTAGGTTGACATAGACACGTTGCTTAGGGTTGTGAAAGATCCACACCTTTGTGCACCATAGCTGTACTGACCTAATCCTCACAGATCCAGCTTTGTTGACAAAAGAATGCTTCTGTTCACCTACATACCATCAGTTGGGGAGGCAGTGTTCCTATATTGATGGGGAAATCCCTTCTGTGGATGTGGGCTGTGCCTACACTATGAGGTTGTCCTGTCATAGCTGTGGTGCAGGATTTAGAAAGGGGAAACAGCTTTGTCAGGTATCATAGGTTCAGATTCCTTTCTGGTACAGTGTACATCAACACAAGAGCCTTATTTAATCTCAAGTCTGAATATCTACACTATCCAAGAAACTTTTCACTGAATTTCAATACCAATATCAAAATGCACAAAACTAACAATATTAAGACTGAGCTATTTGTTTGACATTATACCACTTGAAAACTCAATCCACAGAAGTTTTTTTTACTGTTGTGTCTGTATGGGTATGAAAAACCTTGTGGGAATACAGAGAAAATGGATCATTTTGTACTACAGGTGAATTTTATATTTGTGTTGGTACTGCAGACTGAGTTCACCTGCTCATTTTTAAAGCTATTGTTTTCACTATCCAAAGCAGCCAAAGCTTCCTGTTTTAATGTATTAAAATCCTAAATGCATAAGGAATGGATAAGACTAATTGTAGTATCCTGAAACAGAAATATTTGAAGGTGATTTCCCCTTTTGTTTATCTGCCAAAACCGAATTCAGGTTGCTGTGAATTCAGGTTCTATGAATAATAATAGTCTGTTGTAGGGAACAAAGAATATTGATGGTCTTGGTAGATAATGAGTAGTAGACTTCTTACTTTTTTGTTAAAGTGTTAATTTTTCATTTTAATTAAGTAGTAGTTATAATTAGCATGCTTGTAACTCTGAACAATTTATATGTTTAGCTTTGTGTGATTTTTTGCTAATGTTTGAAGGTACCCAGAAGTTACAGAGCTATGGGAATAGACATTTTTAAATAGATATATTCATTGAAATTAGGAAGTTAAAGATATAAACTTCTATAATTCCCTTTTGTTAGTAGATAAAGTTTTTTAAAATAGAGTATTAGAGGGTGTGGAAGGGTTGTGCCTTGTGAACTTCAAGACAAAATGACCCTGTGTTTATAATGAAAACTCTATCCTGCAGTATTTATATGGATTTTAGGTTGGATTGGATATTTCATTTTAAACTGAAACCATATTGCAGTCTTAACTATGGGGCAGCTATCATTAATGTGTGGAGTTAGCAATATATTAGATATGTAAGGGTTTTTTTTGTTCAATTTACTGAATATATGTTTTTTATTTTTAGAAATAGGTAGATTTTTACCCCCAAAACCATGTTTTTAAAAATGCTTTCATTGGTGTGTGTATATATAAATACCCTTCCTTGAAGCCCAATAATTCCAGGTAGCTCCCAGCAGGTGTGGGGAAACTTTAAGGCCTGCTGCTCTCCTCTGCAAACAATTTTCAGCACTGCCGAACTGTTTCAGGTATTTATGGAGTACATTCTGCAAATATTAATGCTTTAGTTTTTGCTTCACTGGTTTATGATTAGGGTTTCTGCTTTAACCTAAATCTGGGAACACTGCAAAGAATTACCATGTGAATAGAACTCATCAGGTTTTGGACTAGATATGTAAAAGGCAAATGGAATGACAATCTCCAGCTGTACACAGGCTGGAGCAGGGTATGTCTATACTCTAAGTCACAGGTAAGATTGCAACTAGTGTAGACATGCTGTAGCTAGCTTTCATCTAGCTAGCTCAGGTCCTGGATTAGTGAAGTGTACAAGCCACCCAGAATCCTGGGTAATTACTTGTGGATCTAGCCCATGCTGAAGTGCATGGTGAGCTGTTTCACTGTTCTGATACCCAAGGTAGGTAGATTGGAGCTAACTTGGGTATGTCTACTCAAGCTGCAGTCACATGCCATGATTGCAGTATAGAAATGCCCTTAGTATGGTTTTGTTCCTGAACGTGCCAAAGAATACTTGCAAGCTCTCTTGTAGTGGGCAACCAATCAGACCAGTCCAATGTGGTAGTAGATTACAAACCATTCCTGTAGCGGAATTTTGAGACAAATCAAAACAAATAATCTTAAATGTATATTGCTCCCTTACACCCCACCTCTCCCTTTCTAGGAATGTACTTTTCAATTTTTTTTTGCATCTATGAAATTGCTGCCTGACAGTGATATGTCTCAGTGATGAAATATAACCACTTATCAGTTTATGCATTTTTCAATGTATATAGCAGATACTCAGTGTTCAAAAATTGATTAAACAAAATCACCATTTCATTTTTAATATTTTCATGATTTAATCATTGTATTCCCTCTGTATTACAGCCTCATGTAATATTGAATCTGAAATCTGTTTTCTGAGTGATCTTTTCCCCACCCCTCCTGGTAAGAATTGCTCATGATTTCTGGACTGCTGGCACAAATTTTATTCTAGAAAAACTAAGCTCAATGAAGCATTAATTTTCTGTTTTATAACATACAGTACAAAAGATTTGCTGAGTTTGCAAAGAAGGTAAGAATAGTAAGATATGACCATTAGCAGTCTTGAAACTAGTGGATACTGAGGTGGGGAAGGTGGAGCATGGCACTGCTATCTATACAGCACAGTCTGTAGTAAGGGGCAACAGAAAATGAAAATGCGCAGGCATCTTCAGAGCCATTTGTAGCCCAAGTGAAACCTATACACTCCCTATACCATTTGCAGGTGGTTCCTGTATACACAGATATATGTATATGGTGTGTCATTGAAGAACATATTTGCTTTTATAAAGTCACTAATGACTAGAGCAGCTTTTATTTTTAGTTTTCTGAAGTAATTTAAGTGTGAGGGTCGCACTTACAGAATTCTGGTCTTGCAATGACTCTTCCCACATATCTCTATACCACACCCTCCTTGGGGAATTTGCAGGTACTTGGAATTCTTCTTAGAACTGTTTTTGCAGTGTAAACTGGTTTGGCTATCCTATCCCTGTAAAAGGTTTTAAACTTGGTGTGTAGCCTTTCAAATAATTTTTAGTCAGTTTGCACACTTCAGCATACAAGCCAAGGGAGCATCTAAACAATTCTGATATGAATAGTTATGGGTTCAGGAAGCATATACAGTATTCTCTTTTCAATATGTTCAAGTACTTCTATCATCTATCTTTACCTATGTTCAGAAATAATAACACTTTTTGTAAGTTTCCTGAGGTCATTGACTATTGCTACATCTTTCTTGGCGAGTGTCTCTACCTATTCTGACAGACGAATGCAATAAAACTAATTTAGTAGTATTCCAGTTAGAGATGAAAAGTGCTATTTCATCTTTAAAATGTAGGATTGCTCCTGGCCTTCACAGCCTTTCAATTAATTTTCATACATCTTTTTCTGATATATATATATTTTGTTCTTAAAGGTTCAGACTTTCGCTCTGGAGATTTAATCTTCATCCTGGTTTTTGTTAATATCGTCAAGATTACAAGAACTCCAGATACAGTAATTTGTAGATCACTGTCTTATTTTTCAGACAGTTTTTGTACTTGATTGAAAAGGGATTTAAATAGGAATAATTCATAGGGACTAGAGGATCAGGTTGGAATTGTTCAAATTCACAGTGATCTGCAACCTTTTAAAAGTACAAGAGAAGAAATCTAAACAGCAATGAGCTCTTCAGTAGATTTTATTACATGGTATGCTAAAAAGGCATTATTTAAGGTAGGCTGTGTTTTTTTTAATCATTAGGTTCATAGGAAACTGCTTTAACCCAAACAGTAATATGAACGAAATAGCTATATCAAATAATACAGTTAAGACTGGCGGATGAAGAACCTTTAAAGATACAGAACTTTGTTTCTTTTCAGGTAAACATCTAAAACAGTGGTTCCCAAAGTCTACCATGTTGCATATCACCAACATAAAACACCATCACCTGTAGTACCACCACCTGTAGGGGTGAGGGAAAGAGGCAAGACCGAAAGGGAGGAGCAGCCACTGCGCTGCTTGGGGGTAGCACTGGCACTGGAGTGGCTCCTGGCCAGCTGCTGTATGTCTGGGGGAATGGAGACAGAATGGCTGGGCCGCAAGTTGCTCGAGGGTGGCGCTGGAGCGGCTCCTGGCCAGCCGCGGTGTGTCCAGTGGAGAGTGGGCATAATGGCCAGGCTTCTGCGCTTCTTGGGGGCAGGGCCAGTGATGGAGTGGTTCCTGGCCAGCCCCCCAGCAGCAAGTGGACTTGGCCATCAGGCTAAAAGAAAAGCCCCCAACCGCTCCCTGATTTTGCAAATCCTGATTTTTTTAAGCCAAAAAAGTATGGGTGATTTTTGCTGTCTTTTGGTTTCTGAGCCTTTAAAGTTCACTCATTTCATTTTCAACCTTTTTCTCTACAACTGCAAGGGCTAGAAACTTACTTTAAGTGAAAGCTGAGATTCTCATGCAGTTTCTAGGTTCCAGCAGCTGGGGTTTTAGGAAAAAACACCAAATATTGTGAGACCCTCAATAAAATTGTGAGAATTGGCAACACTACAAACCTTGCTGAGTTTGGAGTGCTAGAAGCAAACTAGCTTCTGAAGGCTTGCTTGGAGGCTGGAATTGGATGAACTGAAAATTCTAATGGGAACTCTACCTTCTACCCTTGACTCTGCCTCCACCTCCCCACCCAAGAATTGTGAATAAGGGGATGAGGTTTGCCTGGAAAGAAGGGAAGGATAGAGGGAGACAGCTGGTAGAGTCTGTGTATAGTTCATGAATGTTGTAGCTATGGGAACAAGTTCCATCCTTGTCTGAAGAATGAACCAAGACTAAGTTTGAGTGAGTTCAAAGCTCTAATGTTCTACATAGCTCTATTTGTGGCATCAAGACAACTTCCCCTCTTAGTTCTGTGTGTTAATGTATTGTGTTTTGAGAAACCCTTAAGAAACTTAATACTGCAGCCTAAAATCTATCTGTTTTCCTCACCAAGTTGCATAAAGAAATCTAACTTCCACTTGGTGAAGAGATGGAAGGGGAGAAGTGAGGGCCTTAGCTATCTAAACTTGATTTAATGATTATACATGCATGTCCAGTATTATCTGATTTTTCAGTCATACGAACTTATACTGTAACATATAAACTCTTTCTAGCCTCAAGGTGGGAAAAGTTTTAGTGGATACAGCACTTATTGATCTCCCTAATCCTCTGTATTATCAACCTACTGTTGTTTGAGACCCAACTACTGTATTGCGGTAATTCGTTTATCTCTATGCAGCTTTTGCAAAATACAAGTCTGCACTCCAACTTTCCAAATTAATTTTAATTTCTGGGTATAATAAATCCATTTTCTCACTGGATGATATAGGTGGATTATTTTCAATACTGTTTCCTGCCCTGTATGACGATCTTTAATTAAAGGGAGTAGAGGAGGTTTTTTGTAGGGTGAGATGTAAAGCTGAATTCCTGACCACTTGTGGACATTAAGCATCTTCTTGAACTTTTTTCAAGAGTCTTTTGGTATCGTGCCCCAAATCCAGATTGGATAATTCCATCACACCTTAAATTCTTGTTATAGTTTTAAATGAATAAATTATCCTTCACATTTGTCCTCTTGTGCTGTGGAGTATTTCTGACACATTTTATCCCGGAATGGCTGCATTTCTGTTATGAGTGAAGTGATTCTTCTCTACAAAAGCCTGTCCTGTCTGTTCAAAAACATGCATTAGGACAAAAAAGATTCAAAATTCTGTGGTACAACTGGTGATCGGCTATATGCCTCATCTACTGGTATTGAAGAACCATGAGGGCATATCCTAGGAATTGTTTGGAGCCTGAGAACCAATTGGGAGTTCTAGCAACAACCCAGGTGTCATCCATGAAATATTCCTGCTCCTCTTTGTGCTGGCTTGGACTTCTCCATTTTCCTGTTGGCAGTACTAGAACTCCAGATGCATGGGTCTTGTGTTCCCCCTGCAACCTGCTTTTACACTATACTATGCAAAAGAGAGGAGCATTATAGATCAGTTAGTATGGCAATCTTTTAGGGAAAAAGGCACTATATCAATATAAAAACATTATCATTAAATCATCTGTCTTCGTGTGCAGGGATTGGACTAAGTTGGTATTCAATCTAATATATGGCACTTTCACTTCTCTACAGCACAGTTCGTTTCTGCTGAACTTATGCTTCATACGTTTTCTTTCTTCTCTTGTATATGAAGGAAACATTGCAAGTGTGACCTGTTGCAGTGCTGCCAGACTGAGTCTGCAGACAGTCCATAGCCCGAAGGCATCTGAAACATCCTGTTCATCTCCTGGGTGTGCTAACCCTGAAGTCTGTTAACATCATTTTAAATATTAACATTCAATGTTTCACTGCTGATCATGTTAGCAAAGATGTCCAGCTGCTTTGAGATAGCTGGCAAAACTTAAGCAGTAATTGCCTCTTCTGCCCACCAGCGTTAGTGCACTTTCAAAACTAATAAGTTTTGTCAAGAAGCTTTGGGTGCTAGGGGCCTAAACCAAATCAGATGCAAACTGTGAATTTTCTGTGGGAGGGACTTCCCAAAAATGGATGTGAATCCAGATTTATTTGGCTCAATAAGCCAAACCAAAACCCTAGATCTGAACTTCCATAATCCACGGGGCTCTCAAAACCCAGACCTTATTACAAAAATTGTTGCTAGGGCCTATATTTTTTTTAACATGAAGTGGAGTCTTTAGCTATCTGGTGTTGGGGTTGCAAAATGGCTATGTGATGAAAGCACACTGTATTCTTTGTCCGATACATTAACTGAAAGCCTCTCCAGTGATTGTTACTTACTGTCCTTATTCTATACTAAAAACCCCTGAATCTAATCTGTCATTTCAAAGAGCTTTGCTGTAAGGAAGTGAGTGGATGATTTCAAATTTTCATAGAATTTTAACATTGAATCAGGAATTGCATTAAAGTAGGAAATAGCTGCTTTATTTTGCCATGAACTAATCAAAGAGGGAGCTTAGATGGAGCATATTGATACTTACCAGAGGTTTCTCACAAAAGCAATTTTCTTCATTTAAGAAATCTGTTTTCATCCTGGAATACTAAATATTAAATGCTCTCCACTTAGGAGGTATTGGGTTTGTCATAGAGCAGTGGCAGTGTGGCATTTTAGAGACTTCTCCATCGCTAAAGGATAATTACAGTTTAACGATTGTGTGAACAGATTGCTAACTGCTGTGGTGAGATTTCTGTGCAGAAGGGAGGAGAGAAGAAACATCTGAAACACCATCAAAAGGGTTAAAGTCTAACAAAGTCAGAGGGTGGTTGGCAAGAAAGTACTTTTGGTTTATATACCAAATGTCATGACATTTTTGTATTGCCTTCATTTTTCTTGTGAGCTCTTGTTCTGAGCAGCAGTTTTATCACAAAATCCCATTGCATCACATGTATGCCATCTAATCTATCTAGTACTGTACTCTTATCAGCAGAGTGAAAGAATTTGTGCACACTCAAGTTGAGGGGAGAGGGCTGTACTAAGGCATTAATGCACAAACACAGCAAAATGTGTACGTAGAACATACCTGCTTACTTATTCATTGCATCTACTTGGACAGGGATTCTTAAACTGAGTGTCGGGGCCCCTCAAGTGGTCGTGAGGTTATTATGGGAGGGTCACGAGCTGTCAGCACTCATCCATGCCAGGGCTGCGGCTGTCAGCCCCGTGCATGGCTCACAGCCAGAGACCTTCAGAGCTGGTGGTTGGAGAGCAGCAGCTGCTTGCTGGGTGCTCTGAAGGTAGTGCCGTCCCCAGCAACAACACAGGAGTAAGGGTGACATGGCATGGGGGGTGGGTGGCATGGCATGGGGGGGTTAACTTTTTTGGGGGGTCATCACAGTTTGAAATATTGTCAAAAGGGGTCCCATAAAAAAAGTTTGAGAACCCCTGTACGAAGATGTATAGTATTACATCTGGGCATAGCACTGCCTATATGTTTCTTTAAAAATACACATTTTAAATACTAATACATGGTTGGGAAGTGGCACAGAGGAGGCAGAGGAAAAAGGACTGCATAGGACGGTTCACCCTGAAATCCTTTGATGCCCTGGAAGGGGAGGACTGTAGTGACCTTGTCAGACAGCCAAGTCACAAAGAGGAAGCGGCAGTTCCTGAAGTGAGAGGGGTCTTGGGGTGAGAGAGGATGATGGATGGACAGATTACCAGAGGAGCACACAGCTGCTGAATGGAGCCAATCCCCAGATGTGGCCACAAGGAGGCGTCCCTAGCTGTTAGTGGAGTGAACTTTATGACACCGGGTAAGAGACCAGAGAAACCCCTTTCTCCTACTGATGGCAGCTGTTGGTCTGCAGTGGAGGAGTGGGAGCTAGGAGAATGGAGGGGCTGTACAAAGCCAGCAGGATGGGAACCTGGGAAGGCAGTGGGTAGTGTGTGCGGGCATGGGAGGAATGGCGGGATGGGGAATCGGTGCCTGAATATTTGGGTGCACACTTTGTATGCTTTTAAAGGTTAAAATTTTAGCCTATAATGGTCAGACATGCACATGAGGTGCGTGGGCAGAAGAATAATGAAATTAGATGACTGACATAAATCCAGATTTATTCTTTAAAATTTTTATTTTTAGGCAAATTCATGTTGTCCTGGGTTCTGACTCATGGGGATGGCAATGCTGAAGAAACCAAGACTCTATATAAATCTTAACATGGAATAAAGCAAAGTTGGAATGTGTGTTTCAGGAGCTGGTGCTAACTGTAGTAAATTTCATGAGTTTAAAGTGTTGTCAGTAATTCAGATCTAAATTGGTGCTTTCCACTGCACTTCCCGTTCCCAATGGTTACT
The DNA here is from genome assembly GCF_026122565.2 of Emydura macquarii macquarii. NCBI lineage: Eukaryota > Metazoa > Chordata > Testudines > Chelidae > Emydura > Emydura macquarii. Next base: position 2,850,909 of record NW_027132983.1, on the reverse strand, counting down.
ATTGCCAGCTTTTTAATGTGCTTTTTTAGCCCTTCAAATAAATAGCTAAATAGAAAATCAAAATATTATTAGTGTGCTGCTTTCTCCTGCTGCATATTAGGCAGTCCCTCAATATTAACAACTACTAATGTGGAGTAAATGAAACATTTGTGTTCACAAATTTATACTTGCACCAAAACAAATCACTCCTAATGAACACCTGATCCACTGAGCTCTACCCAATGCCTTCTCTGGGAAATCACTTCTAACATGTCCTCTTCAAATAGAGAGAATGCAAATAAAACCAAAATCCAAGTCTCCACTGTAACAGGGGAAATATATTTAATGAAATAAGGCTCTGATCTCAGGACATATAACATGACTTTTCTTTTCATTGTACCCTTTAGGTTTCTTTCCCAAAGTGTTCAAAAAGGCACTTTCTGGTGTGTCCTTGCCCTCGAAGCTGCACCATGTATGTATGTAACACTTCCCCCTCCCCAGTCTCAGTGAGTATGCCCTCTTGTCTATTGGACCTGCAGTCACACATGTGGGATGGTGTGATTCAACGACCATTGCTGAAAACAAACAAAGTTTGTTTTAGGTTGCCCACAGTCACATAGGCGTGAGACCTGCATTTACTTAACATGATCAGCAGAAAGCCAGATGTCATAGAAGAATGTCTAATTCACCATTAGTATCTGAGAACAGTGCAGTGATCAACACAGGTGATAAAACAATGGAAATGATAGATGTGGAATATGAGTCCCAGCACAAGGATATCTGTAACACCAGCACTCTGTACTTGTAGAGAACATGCTCCCATAGTGCAGGTAGTAGGTCACTAGATGGAGGACAGGCAGACCCTGAATGTGAGTGTGAAGGGTCCATGCTTCCCCCTTGCTGCTCCGGGCTTCTTCCCCCACAAACCACACACAGATGCAGCTTCGTGCTTCCACTAGTGCTCTTCCCACCACCTGTATTTACAGGTACAGTCCCAAATCAGGGGCCACACAGTCTTTACCACCAGATCAGATCAGAGCAGCTCACTTCCACCTGAAGTTTCTCCCCCTCAGGCTGACCTCTCTCCCCTTCCAGCTAGTGCTCCTACTTCCTCCCTTCAGTGAGCCTCTGGTCAGCCTCCTAAATTCCTTCCTGCAAGCCTTTATAGGGCCTGTCTAATGAGCCTCACAGCTGTTCCACTTAGCCCAGTCCCTGCAGGCTCACTCGGCTTGCTTTATTCCCTCCTTTGTAGGGGCTCCAGTTCTGTTTGAGTACCAGGATGTGGGCGGGCACAAGCCCGCTCACAGCTAAAAGCCCCTCCCCCAGTCTAAGGGGAGGAGCTACAGGACCTGGACTCAACTAATTACAGGGGACAATGAATGAAAAAACAGGGACAGGGATGGAGGTCAAAGGGCTAAACAGAGGGAACCTGAAGGGGACATTGAGCAGAGGACCCCGGACAGCACCCACTGCTCCTCGAAGGTAGCCAAGGAGTCAGCGGACGTGGCTCAGTGGAACTCTGCTCAGGGACGTGATCGGACGGAGGAACGGAAGGAGGCTCCACAGTCGCAGAGCACCTCCTTGGCTAACCTCCTTTCCCTAGTGTTGTAAATGGCCGCCTTGGCCCAGGTGAGGAGGAGGTTGACAAGACGGTTCCACAACTTTGTGGGGCCGCGAATAGGGTGTGCGTAGATGAGAAGGTGCGGGGAGAAGTGCAGCCAGAACGCAGGAAGAGGTTCTAGAGGAGCCGGAATAGGGCCTGCAACCTGGCACACTCCAGGTAGATGTGCACCAGGGTCTCCCTCACGCCGCAAAAGGGTCAAGGTTTGGGATGGGGTGAACCGTGCCAGGTACACACCCATGCTCATGGCTCTGTGAAGCAGCCACCAGCCAATATCCCCAACGGGCCGTGGAACCAAGGTGGAATACAGGCTGGCCCACTAGGGTCTCTCACCCTCGACAGTTGGTAAGAGGTTCCGCTACTTGATGTCAGGGTGGGACACAAGGGCAAGGAAATGGAGAGTGTGGAGCACAAGTGTGTGGAGCACGAGTGTGTGGAGATGTGCCCGTGGCGCGGTTCGGAAGTGTGCTGGCTGTAGGTCCTGCAGCCAGCTTGGGTTGTGCAGAAGAGGCAGTTGGAGGGGGCTCGTGGGGCAGGGGCCTGATGAAGAGGTCCGGAGGGCCCAGAGTGAGGGATGGGTGGAAAGCACCCTCCCTCAGGACCTGCTCGAGGTAGGCCCGAGCAGTGAGAGGCAAGGCTGCCCTCACCTCCTGGAGTACGCGCCGGGGGGTTCGAAAGGTGGAGAGCCCATTGGGGCTCCAGTGGCAGGGGGCTGTCTTAACTCTCAGTGTTCCACCAGCACCCTGTCACAATGGGGTACTAGAACACGGCTGAGAAGGCACACAGCCAGATTGTAAGGTAATAGAATGCTGGAGTCAGAAGGCAATAATCCTAAATGTGATAGGCTGCAGAAACCTCATACAGCTGGAGAATTAGGAGGGGGTTAATTCAGGTTGAGAAGAGACAGGAAATGCACCAGTTGGCTCAATGGTAACCTACTGTAAAAAGGCTTAGTTTTCAAAGAATACTGAAGAAAAAGAAGATTTCCTTGTGAGAGTGCTGGTGAAAGGATTCATGGTTCCCAGACCTCAGGAAGTATTCAGTAAATAAGTTTAGTTTACAGGTACTTTGGACGGGAGTTAGTTAAAACAAACCACTCTCCTCTGTCTGTTTTCTGTGAAATGGGCTGCAGAAAGCCCCAAGTATTTTTATTTTGTGAATCTGTTGTGTACCTTGAGACAGGGAGGATTTTTCACAGTTTGGCTGGGTCAAATTACTCTAAGAGCCAGAGGGAAAGGCAGAAGATCTGCACATGAAAAGAGGGTAAGGCACTTATCCACACAGAGGTTAATACTAGTATGTCAGGATTGAAGAGGGTAAGACACATGTACAAAATGTTTGTGGGAATTAGGGTATGAGTGTGTTGAGAAGTGGAAACAGCTAAGATGTGGGTACTTCAGGGAAGATGGCACTCTCATTGTGGCTATCAACTTCTGTAAGAAGAGGCTATACACACAGTGCAGCTGTTAAAATGTTGGGAGGGAGACACAACAACCGAAATATATCTTCTTGAACACTGGGAAGAGGACACACCTGGAGTTTGGGTTTTAGAGTATTGGAAGAGGATGAACATATGTGGGAATTAAGTACTAGGACCTAGGAGGAGATGATACTCCCTTCCCCCACCAGGATGGAGCTGTTGGAGGACTATGGGGGCTGAAGACAGAGGGGCCAACGCATGGAAACATTTGGGATGGGGAATGAATGGACCATCCGCCTTTCACACCCATAGAAGTTACTCCTGCCAAAAGACACATACATGTCCAGATTAAAGTCATTAGAATGCTGTAAGGAAATGATTGTCACCCAGAATGTGGTTTTCCGAACATAATTGAATGACAGGCACTAAAATAAAAGTATTTTCTTCCCTGTAAAATGAATTGCATAAATAACCTTGTGTTTTTAAAATTGCAGCATATACAACTTTCCTTTTGAATCCAAAGCCATCATGTCTTACATTCTGAACTAATTGTTAAAATAACTTCAGAAATGTCCTTGAGGTATTTAATTGATATTAATAATAGATTATTTTACATACAGGTGTAGAACCATATGTGCACAGAGATCTGGATATAAAAATTAGACTAATTCTAGGTAAGGGCACTTAAAATAAAAGTGAAATATAGCAAGACATTGATTCCCAGGTCGCCTAATTAACTGGCATTCTTGCTTCGTAATTTTTATTGTACTAAACAAGGAATGTGTATACTAATTAAGATGACTAATAGTAATGTTTAATCTAATTATAGCAGAGTCATCAGACACTGTTATAGTTAAGAGTCTGTCAGTTTTTTCACTACCAAAGTGGTTGACTGCTTAGCCATAAACTTGACTTCTTGGCTGATATCATGGTAAATGGTCTCAATCCAAATGTACTGTCTTGATTTTAAATAATTTGTTTACTAGAAATAAATCAGTTTTTGCTCTGTTTAAGGTAGCGAGGTCAAAATAAAAAAAAATTATCAATTTATTGGTTTTGAAATAGTCGTGGGCAAACCTGAGAAAATTGTAGCATTCTGTTCAGGGATGAACACTGAAGTTTGGTTATCTGAATAGAATTTCTGTCTGTAAAAATTGAAATGTCAATGTGGCAAGAACAAGTTCCTTTGAGATTCCTGGTACATCATTCTTCTATCATACAGCTAATGTTGCAAGGGTAGCATTTCTAATTGTTATTTTTGGACTGTTATTCCATTGCTATTCATAGTCAAGTGTAGTACTGCTGAAAAGGAATAACTAAGTAATTGTAGATTAAAAATAAAAAATTACAACTTCTCTTGAATCTAAGTTCAAAATTTGGGCAAAGGTCTGCATTGTTCTTTTATCCAAACTGGTTACACAGGTCTAATTACAAATGAACTGACAGACCTGTTCGTCATTTGCTATGCACAGAGCCTTCTAGTCCTTAGTCAGGTAAAAGTTCCATTGAAGGAAATTGGACTGAGTAGAGATTGCAGGTACCAATCCAGTCCCACATAACTCATGTTGACATCAGTAGACTCAAGTTGGTGGCACAATAAGGGAATCTAGACCTGTATATTTTTCTGAAGGACATTTTGAAATTGGCAATGTGTTAAAACTTGAATTCAGCTGCAAATCAGAGTAGCTATTATGTAAATTTCTGAATGGGAAAGCCACTTACTGGTATTAGTAAACAAATCCATGGTAACAGTTAAGCAACATCGAATTGTATTGAATATCAGTATTAAGATGAAATAGGCTTTTTAAAGAAATGCTCAAATATGGAAACTATGGATCCAGTAAATAAATACACAGAATTTTTTTAAAGGGTTATAATATCCCAAGTACAAATGTCTCTCAAATTGCATTAATGCCCAAGTGCTGGAAAGATGCATTCTGTTGTAGAGTCTATGCGTTTGGAGATTAGCATAAATACCCTGTGAATCTTCACAGCAGACCATAATAGAACTGAATTTGTGTTAGTTGTGTCATGTGCATTTTGAAATGGTGAAAATACAAATTTAGTTGGGCAAATGTTTTTAGATTGATCTAAAGCTGTTTTCATGGCTGTTTTCAAACAGGTAGAATGTGGGGCTGATTGGTAATAAGTTATGAATGCTGTATATGACCTGGTTATTGGGATAGTTACTGTATAGCTATATTGTTGCTAGAACACTTACTGTATGCATATGTTGGTTTAGTTCAATATCAGGGCAGTTAGGAAATTAACAGAAAGGAAATATGATAGCTCCAGATAAGCAGCCTCCCAGTGAACAAGGCAGGGATAAACAAGCAATAATACTTGAGCTATTAGTTGGGAAGATGCTACTGCCAGGTGCCAGCAAAGTTGCAAGGCATGGAGTCAAAAGGACAATAAACAGTTAAAATTCACAGTCTAGAGAGAGGGGAGGCCCTTGTGATGGTGCTGTTCATGGGTGACAGACGCCCTCTTGTGGAGGGTCTGAGGAAGCAAAACCTGGCTGATCTGCTACCACACCGTGGTAAGGCTTAGAATAAGATAAATATAGATATGCTATGTACCTTTTTGTTGTGTTAAAGTCCTCTTTCTCTTATGTTACACTTTGTACCTACCCCCTAGTAGTTCTTACTATTAAGATTACCCAATACTTGGGGTTGAGAAAGTTGATTGGTCACTCTTTGCAGCTGGTCCCAAGCTCTTGAAAGGAAGAATTGTAGGTGGCCAAATCAAGCAGGACCTGCTGAGTAATCACAGTTGGTACATGGGGTACTGTAACTCAGGGCTCAGTTGAAGAGTATGAGAATTGTGATTCCACCACAGGAAGGTAAAGGCATAATGTCTAAGACCTGGGGTGATGCAGTCAGAAGAAGGGTTAAAGGTGCAGCTAGCTCTGTAACTATGATAACATCTACATCATATCTAGACTCCAACTGACTAAGAGGCAATGTTATTAGGAAACCTTAGTCTGCTACTTCATATATCAATGGAAATTAAACAACAAAATGACCAACATTCCCCAAGTGTTAATACTATAAAAACTAGACAGTAGTTAGTGGGTTGGCCCCATGCAGCCATGCAAGAGCCTGAGTGGGTAAGACTCACCCCTCATTTGTTGTATGGCCTCTCTGCATCTTCAGCAGGGGCATGGAGGGAAAGGGGCTGCATACCCAGTACTTGTCCCTCCCAATACCTTTGTCGAGATGGGGAAGAGAATGGGTGGAGCTTCGGCTTCCCCCACCATCATTCCTGATAGCTAAGGGGCTAAGTAGCAACCTCTTGCTGGTTATGGTCAATAGCAAATTATCACTAGGAGCAGACAGGCAGAATTCTTTCTCAGGGCTCTTTCCTGGGGTGGTGTAGCTGTGCATCTCCGCATAGGGCTAGTATTAAAGTATAAGTTGTTGTGAAAACTACTTAGAGGTGGACCTCTAGCCTTAATTCATTCTGCTGTCCCCAGGTGTCTGCATCACTTCCAGACAATGAGTTAAACTCTCATAGAATATCACGAGGTGCAATGCTTAGTAGAAACAAGTGAGCTGAGGACAAGTGCTTTATCCTCCATGTTGCGTTCCACAGCTCAGTGTGGCTTAAAGATTAATATTAACACTTTGTATCTTTAGAGGTACAGTGTGTTATTGGTAGCCTCAGTTCTCACATGATGCAAATGAAACATAAGAGCTAATGTTTGTACCCAGGACCCATTTTATACTTTATTTATAGCTTGTTTATGGTACTTGTCTGTTAGCAAAATTTTTCTCCAGAAATGTTAAAAAGTATTTCCTCCTTGGGACCCAATATTGAGAGAGACAATAGTAATCAAAATAAAGCAGATTCTTGAGGTGCCAAATTTGCAAAAAAAAGCTTCTTAACATGATCCTGCAAATTTAATGCTGGCCTTTGTTTTCACACTTGAAATCCTGATTTGTAACAACTACTGATATTATAAATATAAGGCTGATAAACAAGAGATTGATGTCACATGCAATGTCAGGTTTCTGTGGGTCTGTCTCAGTAATATCTATGAAGAGAAATGGGAATGAAGACCTCAAGCATTTCATTAGCTGTAGTTTACTTCCTGCCTTTAGCTTGCAGAGTGAACTAGATGAGTCATTTGTTTCTAATCAGCTTCACATTCACAAATGAAATGCTCTTTTTTACATTACAAGACTGCAAGCGAATATAGACACTTAAAAAACACCAAACTAGTGTTTAGTGAATTTTATTTAAAATTCCATATAACAGTTTAAAAGATATATAATCTGCTCTCCTTCTCTCTTTAAAATACCAAAATTTGGGTTGAAACTATAATTTGATCATTCACGATATGTACTATCTGAGGTCTAGGAAACCTTTAGTCATATTGGTACATAGTGGTACATTAGGTACATAGAGTAAAGGCTACACAAAAAAGTTTTCAGTATATATCTGAGAAGATAAAACTGACTCCTCCCACTCACCAATGCCAGCAGCTACATAGGGAACTCTGTGCATAAAGATGTAAGAACCCTAAAGCTGACTGACTTTAGATGATGGTACAGGGAAGCTGCAAAAGTGAAAATAGTTTCCTGTGAACTCAGAGCCCCATAAGAGAGAAAACTGCAAGCAAACCATCCTCTTCCAACCTTCTGAATCCAGTGACACTGGGAGCTGTCCAGCCAAATGCCCTCTGAAGTAATGCACAGGATTTAGTACTGAATGTCAGTCTGACACCTTGTAATTAATAACTTTACACTGCTGTCCCCTTCTCCTTCCATTGAAAGATCATTTTTACCTAGTAATGGCCAGACACCCTCACGAGGGAATGTAGTCTCCTTCAGCAGGTAAGTTGTTGAAAATAATCAATAAGAGCTATTGTTCCTCATTCTTTAACACTTAAAACAATTACAGACTGCCTGAATCAGGAAGGAATTTTTCCCATAGATATAGATATATTTTAAATATTTTCCCCAGAGATTTATTTTCCCATACATACATATTTTAAATATTTTTCTCTGGCCAACATTTTCTGTGGCTGTTATGTAGGTGTGTAGTGTTTTGTAGTTGGAAGGGTGACAGAACCAACCCCCTTGATTGACCTATGTAAGGCCAAGCAGAACTGCAGTGCCTGAACTCTGGGAAGCACGCAAGTTTATCTCCACATCTGCAGAGGCAAAAGGCACTTAAAGGGAGGCCACGAGAGTAGGGCCATGGTTCTCTTCCTATGCACTAGCCCATAGAGTTGACTTGCTGCACGGGGGTGGGAAACTGCATTATAAATGGCTGTAGCAGTACAGTATTGTCTTGGTATATCCAGGGGCCCAGGCAGGCTTTCTGTCTCATGGTGCTCTATCTGGGCTAGTGTGGCTCTATACTGCCTGTAGCTCCGGGCTTTGCATACAATACACAGCCAAATCCTCTGAAATACATGGAGACCACATATTGGAGTAGGCTGGCCCATTCTGGTGTGGCAGCTCCTATGTTCCCTTTACCACTGGCCTTTTAGTATATTGTAGGCTTTGAAGGGACTTGATGTCCTACCTTTCTCTAAATCTCTATCCTATCTTCTGTGCTGCCATTTTCTTTTGTCCCTGCCACAGTGCTACATGTACAGTTCCTAGGTTGCCACATAAGCGTAAGAGGAGAGTTTAATTAGTAATATCCACTTTCACTGACAGGGAAGTACTTAACAGGGTTATAGTGGTGTCAAGGGAACCACTATAGTATGTCAGATTATTAAAATGATTTAGAAAAGACGAGTGTTTGTTTACTATGGATCACTTAATGGACAAATAAACAAATAATATTTAGATTCAAAGACCCTAATAGTCAGATAATATGCAGGACCACCACCATCAAGGGAAAAGAGACTTTAGTCTCCTTGGGGCACCACCCAGATAGATTTCTCGCTGGATACTCAGTCTGTTAGTCTCTGGCAATTTTATTGTGCCACTGAAGCTTTTGGTACCAGATAATTGGTGACTGTGTGATGGCATTCCCTGATAAACGCACTTCGTAATTCATTGATCTTTCATCCACATATGTCCATACCAAGAAAGCCACAAAAAATGAACTGTGATAATGGAGGCGACTGCTGGGTTCAGCTAGAAATACCCTTGTTTGTGATCTTGTTCTGCCATTTAATATTTAGTAGTTGCCTCTTCAGGGTTATCCATCAAGCATTCATTGTCGACATTGAACAACAATGGTGACAGGACACAGCCTTGCTGAACTCCTGTGGAAAAAAAGAAACCATGTCAGGTATCTGCCATTGACTCAAACACAGCTTTCCATTCCATTATAGAGCTCTTCTATCAATGACACTATCTTTCCAGGGACTCTGAGTCACCTCCTCAGATCCTGCAAGCTTGTTCAGTGCACAAAGTCTATGAAAAGGGCTGCATGCAGTTTATTAAATTCACCCATCGTCTACAAAGCTGTATCAGGCAAAGATCTGGTTGATAGTGGAAAGACCAGATCTAGCTGCAGTAAGTATCCCAGCATTTGCCATCAAGTGCATTGCTGATCTGAGATGTCATGGAAGTAATGACTTTCCTTGGGATGGACAACAGCATAATATCTCTAATTGCTATATTTGGCCTTATCACTGTTTTGAACAGAGGCAGAACAGCATTCTTCTTCCAGTAACTGGGGATAATATTGGTGCTGCAGATCATCGAGAAGATCCTGTGCAGATGGGTATAACCTTATTCACCTAATGGAAAATGGGGATGATAGCTGCTCAGATACTATTGTGATGGGAACTATATAAGAACCTAGATAGTGGCAGAACTTCTTCCTGATCCTAATCTTGCCAGAAGTGCTTTAAAGATAGATGTGTTGCTCCTGTATGGGGAAAATAAACTATAAGTCTTTGAAAATATTAAAATAATCTATTGGCAACAGAACCTCTGAATCAGAAGCTGCTTTTAGATCATCTATTTTCTCTGATTTTAATAATTTTATGTTTCTCTGTTTATGGTTGGTACTTGAAGCAAATGACTAAATGGTGTAAATAACCCCTTTCCAAAAATAGGGAAATCCTATCAATCTATTGCAATTTTCTTGTTTTGATCCTTCAAAGCCTCTAGATTACTCTGATGATTTCTAATAAGATGCTATGATATGCGAGTTGGGTGTGCATGTGTGTGCATCAACTGTGGATCCTTGCAATTGTTCAAGTACATAATGCATCCTTTTATTGAGAGAGAGAGACTGCATTATGGAGCAGAGATCAATGAACCAGTTGATCTTTACATAATAAGTATATGATTTAGTTGCTAGTAAATTTAAAGGGGGAAAGAGCATAGGGCAGAAAATTTAACCTGAAGACACACATCTTGTATCTAACGTAAGTTTCAAATACCTGTTTAAGAAAAATTAATCACACTTCATTAATTATCACTAATCCAACTGAAGTAGTACTAAATTAGGTTGATAATGGTTTTTAAATTAAAGTAGTTATCCTTTTAATCATGAGAATCTCTTGATTGACAGGAGTTTGTCTAACATACTTAAAATCTTTGTTTGGAGGAGAGTATCCCCTTGTCCTGCATCAAGGGTTCAGGATTCCAGCTGGAGAACCAGGAGTTGCAGAACTATGTGGAGCTCTGAGTTTAAAATGTTACTTGAACTTCATTTCTTAAAAGTGAAGGGTCAGGTTTAGTTCAGCTTCACCTAGTTGAGGTTTGCTCTAGTTTTGCTTGTAAATTGTTGTAAAATATTGTAGATTGTTGCACTCATCCCTAAGCTCAACTCTAGCATGTGATTAGGCACCATGGGGAATGCACTCAAGTCGTTAACCTCTGCATACGTTATCCTGACCTCCTAAATGTTTTAAATTTTTTCATTTTTTGTTTAAAAAGTGTGTTTTGTAAAGTGAGTGGATGGATGAAGCTGTTCTCAAAACTCTTGCTCCACTGTAAAATAAAGCTAAAGAGTCTAGAATGCTGATATCATAACTCATATAGGGTCAGATTGTGCTGCCATATTCATATTTAGTAACATGTGACTCCTTGAGCATTCTCACTGTAGTCAGTGAGAATGTGAGTGAGATTGCTAGAGGCCAGATTCTATCTTGATTTTCAAAACAGCCCTCCAAAAGTCAACACATTGATTAACAACCAAGAGAGTGATTAAAAGATAATACAAATTTAAAGATGTAAAAAACCACTATCATATAGCTTCTCTCTAGAGACTATTTCCAGAGTCCTCCTTCCTTCAGGAAGATAAACTTTTAAGATAAACTTATTTTATTGCTTAAGTATTGTAGTACATGACTAGCTATCAAAAGATCTGCTATTAAAAATGAGTCATAGATGGAAAAATCTGACTGGATCATCTACTTTTCACCCTCCCTGCCACTAGCAACTGTGGCAAATACACAACTTCATCGTTATAATATCTAACAAGATCAAATTTGTGCCAATGTATAGGAAGAATATGATCTCAGAACTTAATTTAGCTTTATTTCTTCCATTGATTAACCTCAGGCAAATCATCTAACTTCTCTAGATCTGTTTCCAGATGTCTAAAACATATAGAACACTTACCTTTCAGAACTGTTGAGGCACTTTGAGTTTCATCAATGGAAGCTGTTATAGAAAGGTAAAATATTCTGACCTACTTTATTGTCTCATGTTAGTATGGAGCCATCATCCCCTATCTCAAATCTGCCAAAGATGCCATCTTTTGTTGCCCATTAGTCAGATTTTTCCCAAAAGCACCTTTGTATTTCTTACCATGCTGCTCTTAATATGTTGCAAGAATTCCCTGTATGTGGTAGGAGTGGAGTAGAAATCTGCAAAGTTATTACACTATCCTTCAGATCCCTTCTTAAAACTTCTGCCACGATCCCTGCAATAAAACTTGTATTGCTAGGCAGCTAGTGTTCTATGACTGCTGTTTATCATACTAATCATCGTCTTACTGCTTCCTTATACTCCCCCTATCTGTTTGTGTTAGTCATTTATTGTCTCTAATACTTAAATTGCAGTGTTTTTGACAGGATGCTTTTCATTTTGTATAGTATCTAGCATAATGGGGTTCTATTATGCGTCTCTAGGTGCTACTGCAATAAAACTATTACATAATACTTAAGACTTTTAAATCTAAGGCTCTAGTTATTTCTATTGTATGCTGTCTTGTCCTGTGGGAAGGGAAACAAAACAGATCAGGCACCTCCATTATGGTCTTGGACTTAAGGGAAAGTGAAAAAGCTGAATCATGGGCGTCCTTCATAAAACAGGCACCTTCTGCTGATCAGGAGTGTGTCTTGACAAACCACTTTGATAAGAAATTTAAAGCTGTGCATAGACCTAAATGTTCCACATGACAAAAGGTAATTGCTTCCAGAGGGGTGAGAAGGGAGTGCAATAAGAAGTATGGAATATCCAGGGAATAACACTAAAATAACAATGGTCATATGTGAAAGAGTATTTAAAAGGCCGTTTCCCACCTATTTAAAATTAGTTTACTTGTATTGAAAACCAGTAATCAGAATATTTTCTGTATTTATTTGATAGAGTGTAATCTGAGAGTTTATGCTTAGCAAGCCATTGAAACAGATCTTCATAAAAGCGCAAAGTGGAACTCAAGACTGTTTAGGGAAAAAAGTATGACATTCAAGAATTAATTCTCTTTTAAATACCCAATTTCTTCAATGAAATATAAGAATACATTTTAGAATGAGTATTTTAAAAAATAGCTTACATTTTGTATGGATATTTACATGTAAATGCAAGGTGTTCAGGTGTTGTATAGGGTATTACTGTATGTAGATATGTATTGTTATACACAATTGATGCAGCATTACATATATAAATCTAGGCACAGATACCTAATACAATATTCTCTTACAAAGATAGGTCTACATGTATACTTGGTGCTGAATTACAAAAACCGGCATGTAACCGTAAATATGCAGAGAAAAACTTTAATTTCAGGGTTTTTTTTTTTAAAAAGTAATTTATTTGGTTTCCCACATGGCATGTATATAAAAAACAGAATACAAAATTGACCAACTTCATTTGGGTCTGAGCTGAGTGGAATTCAGAAAGTAAGCAAACACTATAAATGGTGTCATGAGAAATGGGGCTGAATGTTAGTGTCAAACTACTGATTGATACCTTCCTATATTTAAAGGGATATCTGTACTGCAAACGTGTTCTTAACTCGGCTAATGTGGATTAGTTAACTTTATCTCAAGTTAATGTGGATTAGTTAACTTTATGAAAACTGTGAAGATATGGCAATTCATCTTTTAACTTGGGTTAGCAGCTCAAGTCCAAGCCTGAAGTTACTAAATGTATATTCCATACAAAAGGAGTCATGAAGTCCTTAGATTTAAATATCAAATTGTTGATTAAGTATTGGAAAGTTCAAAATGCAATGATGTTAATAAACTGCTTTTACTGTTGGGCCAAAAATTTAATAGAATGGAAACTAGAAGTTGTAGTAATCTCAGTAATTCTCCTTCTAAAACTGTGGAAGTTAACAAGGTTAAAGGAAGGTAGCCTTAAAAAAATGGTACAGTATTCTAGAACAATCACCTAGAAGATGACATTTTTACTACAGTGTTAATTCAGGGTTTAAGGCCATTACTCTAGAATACTGTAGTAGTGTGAACAAGGTCAAGTAGAGTATCTCTGTAAGTATCGGTAAAGTATCTGTAGAGTATTTCTATGGCCTTGCAACGTTATTTTGCACTCCATATTGCCCTGTCTTGATCTGAGATATTAATAAAAATGAGACATGAGGACTCAATGTAAATACAAATGGTTTTGTTATCTATTTGAAACCCCTGTTGCATATCTAATAATAGCATGGTGTAGCAGGAGCTGGATGATGAGCCTGACATGCAGGGACATAGAATCATAGAGTTGGAAGGGACCTCAGGAGGTCATCTAGTCCAATCCCCTGCTCAAAGCAGGACTAAACCTCAGCTCAATAATTCCCTGGGATGATTGCTTTGACAAGTTTGATGAAGCCTTTGATTTCAGATTCTTCCTCATGCATAAGAAGGGCTATTGAGAGGTGAAAAAAGTTATTTCTGGATTGTTGTCATCCACTAAGAGAAACTGGTCTCTGAAAACAAATGCCTTTTTAAGATCAGCTGGCAAATTTGTTCTTCAATTTCACATAGATAACATGTCAGCAGTCTGCACTTTCACTTCTGCAACATCACTTCCAATCAGTTCTTTAATGCTAGTGGCATGTCTTTTGCAGTCATCTGAAGAATAAATGACAGTAAATTCAAAAATTGTCTGAGTAGCTTTACAACCCATGTCTTTCCTTCCAGATTCAGAAGGCTTTTGAGAAACCTGCTAAAACTTTCTTCATTGATAAATAAGTGAGTTTAGCAATACCTATTTAACCCTTTTCCAGCAGAATGAACATTTGCAGAAAAGGCAGGGTCTGTCAGGCACAGCCTGTTTCAGGGACTTTCAAGTGTATAAAGCATGTAGGAAGAGGTCATACTAAAAACTCAATTTAAATTTTGGCTACATTAAATTATGGAATTTGAAAGACTCCTAATCAGTTAGAAAAAATTCTATCTACTCCTCATCACTATTTTCCTAGTCATTTTCATTTTCTGGTTCTTGTGCAGTATGATAGTCACTCATTCCCTTGCTCAATGATACAATAATACATCGAGAAGTTAATTTTGGGGATGAAGCCCTTATTTAAAATTTCCAGACAGAGCAACAGATCCTAGTTGTCTAAGAAATATCTTTTAATGTATTCAGGTTTTTTTTTATATCCAACTCTAATTTCCTCAAGAGTTAATCCTTTTGGCCTTTGTTTTCCCTTGTGTTCATTTCAAATGATCTTAATCACATAATAAAATAATACATAAAGGAGTGTTTGGACCTTTCCCATCAAATGACAGAGGAGGGAATATATGGATTAAAAAATATTAGCACTGGAATAGCATCAAACTGTAATGAATTATACCACTGGTGAAAGCAGATGCGGTGAGGTTGCACATGGTAAAAACTGCAGCTCATGCTATGGCTGATATTATATTTAACATTGATTTTGAAATGTCCTCAGAGGCATATATGCAGCTGTTGAATATTACTGATGTTTCCTTGATAGACACTTAAGCAGACAGGCTTCCAGGAACTTCTAATAAAGGGCTGGAAAAAACAAGTGTGCCAAGATGTATTCAGTACAAAGAAAATGCTAATCATTTTAGCAGGTGTGGAGGTGCCTTTCTTTAAAGGCTAGCCAGTTCTTCCTCCCTTCTTGGAAGAAGTAGATTTGGATCCTTAACCCAACAACCCAGGTTAGACCTAAACAACTGAAATTAGATAAAAAACAAGGTATCAGTGTCTAGTTAAATCATGCACATTAAGTATCAGAGTTACAAATTGGGACTTGTAATCTCCATAAACACATACTCTACTACTTAGGCCATGGGAAAGAAATATCTTCATTAACTGTAGGGGTAATAGTTCTTATTTATTAGGAACAAGCCACTGGATGGCAACAGTTACAAACACTAGGGTTGGTCTGACATTCCACAGTGTAAAAGAAGTGGTACCTGTATTATACACGCCATGTACATGATCTGGTGTTGCATCTACTGTGGGCATACTATGAACAGATGCCTGTACATTCCCATAGAAATGAATACGTAGCTGTTTGAAATCTTTCCTGCAGCTAGGCTGAACACATTCTCCAAAGTTGTGTTTAATATTAACTATCCTTCATTTAGTTATATTCCTTGGGCTATGATAACATGAGATTTTAAGATGAACAGGGTCAGGCTTGATCTGTACTTAAATAAGAGACCACACAGGAAAAAACCAACAGATTGTTTTTTTGAAAGTGTACATTCAACATATGACATTCTTCAGGAGTTGGTAATGAAGCAATGCCTCAGCATAATATAAAACTACTGTCAGAGGTTATGATTCTGTGATAAGAAGTGGAACTGATGTCCTGACCACTTGCACATTCATAATTGTGGTCCAACAGCAGAAGACTAAGGGTTACAGATCTGCGACTATGTTGTGCTGTACACTTGCCCTGCCAAGGGAGCAAGCATAGCAATCATGAGTGCTACTACAGCCCTGAGGCTACAATAGCAGTATAATCTGCCACCTAGTCACTCCATAGCCACAGTAGGGAGGATTCGGTATTTCCTTAAACCCTGCAGAAAATGTTTTGGTCCACAGCTAGCTGACTTGGGCTGTATACTTAGCCCATGACTTACCCCATAGTTGGTAAAGAGTTTTGGGGTGCCTTAAGGATGAAAAATACTATAGAAGTACAAGATACAGTACTTCTCGTCTTGCAACTCCCAGTGTTGTTTGAAAGCTTCTCCAGCATTGCACTAGTATGTGATCCAGGGACCTAATAGTGTACCAAATCTAGTATTATGCAACCTTTAGCACATGATAAAGTAGATCTGCATTGTTTACTTATGTCCAAACTACAGATGTGGTTCACTGACTCATGCAACAGGTTGCACTACATATTTAGATTTTAAAATGCCTTTCTGGCTGTCCTTTACATCTATTGCATCAATAAGCATGGGATTGTGGGTTTTTTTTTCTTTATCTCCCTTTTCCCACCACCACAGGAACTGAACAGCCAAAACCTTCACAACAATTACCCCAGTGGGCCTTTATATTACAGCATTGTTTAATCTTCTCTGCCATCCCATAAGCAAGCAATGAAAAGGTGCAACTAGGTGCCTGAATGAGACCCGTGCAGCGCAGGCTGCAAACTTGATCTGATCCAACAACTCTCCCCAAATTTCTCTACTCATCCTCCTGAACCATGAAGGTCAAATACCAATACTGCTGTCCCTCATTCATTGTCCATGGCTGACTGACCCTGTGTATCTCTAAGCCCTGTACCATCCATTCTACTGAGGGTGTCCTTAACTGCTTTTTTTACACAAAGGTATAAACATTTTTCATCACTTACATAAGAACAGCCATACGGGGTCAGACCAATGGTCCACCTTGCCCAATATCCTGGCTTGAGAGTGGCCAGTGCCAGATGCTTCAGAGGGAATGAGCAGAAGAGGGCAATTATTGAGTGATCTATCCCTTGTCGTCCAGTCCCAGCTTCTGGTAGTCAGAGGTTTAGGGATCCCAGAGCATGGGGTTGTGTCCCTGATCATCTTGGCAAATAGGCATTGATGGACTTATCCTCCAGGAACTTACCAAATTCTTTTTTGAACCCAGTTATACTTCTGGTTTTCACAATATCCCCTGGCAATGAGTTACACAGATTGACTGTGGATTTTATGAAAAAGTTCTTCTTTTTGTTTGTTTTAAACCTGCTGCTTATTAATTTCATTGGGTGACTCCTGTTTCTTGTGTTTCGTGAAAGAGTAAATAACATCACCCTTTGTTTCCTATCATTTAACCAGCTACTGATTCATAAGAGGACCTACCCCTGTTATCCCATGATAACTTACTTTGCTTATGAGCCTTAAGGAGATGAACCTACTCAAAGGCTTTCTGAAGTATGTTTAGTATGCTATATTGAGTGGTTCATGCTTGTCCTTATGTCTGTTGACCCCCTCAAAGAATTAGATTAGATTGGTGAGGCATGATTTCCCTTTACAAAAGTTGACTCTTTCCCAACATATTATGTTCATCTGTGTTTCTGATAATTCTGTACTTTACTGTAGTTTCAACCGATTTGACTGGTACTGAGATTAGGCTTATAAACCTTTAATTACCAGGATTGCTTTTTGAGCCATTAAAAAAACTTTTTTTATTGGTGTTTATATTAGATATATTAGATTAGTCATCTGGTACAGAGGCTGATTTAAGTGATAGGTAACATGCAACAGTTAGCAGTTCTGCAATTTCATGTGAGTTCTTTCAGAACTCTTGGGTGAATACCATCTGGTCCTAATGACTCATAAATTAAACAGTAATCAGTTTGTTCCAAAACTTCCTCTCATGACATCTCAAACTGGGACAGTTCCTCAGATTTGTCACCTGAAAAGAATAGTTTAGGTGTGGGAAATCTCCCTTACAACCTCAGAAGTGATGACGGATGCAAATAATTCATTTAGCTTTTCCGCAGTGTCCGTGTCTTTCTTGAGTGCTCTTATAGCACCATGGTCATCCAGGAGTTCCACTGATTGTTTGGCAGGCTTTCTGCTTCTGATGTACTTTAAAAAAATGTTTGCTGTTACTTTTTTGTCTTTTACTAGTTGCTCTTCAAACTTTTTTGTCCTGATTAATTATACTTTTACACTTGATTTGTCAGAGTTTATGCTCCTTTCTATTTTCCTCAGTAGGTTATGACTTCCAATTTTTAAAGGATTCCTTTTTGCCTTTAACTGCCTTTTTTACTCTATTTAGCAATGGTAGCATTCTTTTGGTCCCCTTGCTATTTTTTTATTTGGGGGTATAAGTTTAGTTTGAACCTCTATTATGGTGTTTTTTTTAAATTTCCATGCAGCTTGCAGGCATTATAGTCCAGTGTCAGTGCCTTTTCATTTCCATTTTACTAGCTTCATTTTTGCGTAGTTCCCTTTTAAATACTATTGTGGTTTTCTTTGAGCGTTCCCTCTCCCTCAGATATTAAACTTAATTACATTATGGTTGCTCTTACTGAGTGGCTCAGCTATATTCACCTCTTAAACCAGATCCTTTGCACCACTTAGGATTAAATCAGGAATTGCCTCTCCCCTTATGGGTTCCAGGACAAGCTGCTCCAAGAAACAGTCATTTATGATCTCTAGAAATGTTATGTCTGCATCCCATCCTGAGGTGTCATGTACCCAGTCCATAAGGGAATAATTGAAATCCCCCATTATTATTGTGTTTTTTGTTTTTTGTAGCCTCTCTAATCCCCCTGAACATTTCACAATCACCATCACAATCAGGTGGTCAAAAATGTATTCTTATTGCTATACTCTTGTTATTCAAGCATGGAATTTTTATCCATAGAGATTCTGTTACAATTTGATTCATTTAAGATTTTTACTATATTTGACTCTCCTTTCTTTCGCATATATTGCCACTCTCCCACCAGCATGACCTACTCTGTCATTTCTAGATATTTTGTACCCTGATGTTACCTTGTCCCACTGGTTATCATTTCTCCAAGTTTTTGTGATGCCAATATCCTAATTTAATACCAAGTGTGACTGGGTGCCTGGGATGGACCAACTGAGAATACCACACTCAGGGCAGACTGCAAGACACAGGGCAATCCCCCAAAACTGGTGGTTTATTGTATAATTAGATTCACCAAACCAGTATCAACAGAGTTTCTGTAGCACCACACTGGTTAACAAGAAGCCAAATACCGTCCCATTTACGCATCCAGCCCTTGGCTCTCATCCAGACAAACTGGTCTAATAAAATGAGAGGTTACTGAAAACCCCCTTCACCATCTGTGTGGTTCTACTAATCCCAAAGGATCAGATGCTTACCCCCAGGTCAATATGTATCTCAGATCTTACCAAAACATCATGTTGTCAGCCACTCCTTATCGAACTAACAAAGATTTTAATAAAAGAAAAGGTTATTGAAGGGCTAAAGAATCATATACATACAAGTAATTTTCAGTGTTCATAGATCAACATCACAGCAGTGCTTGAATAGACTGCTGGCTTGCATAAGTGTCTCTGGTAACTTCCAAAAGATTGGAAGATCCTCAAGCCATAGTTCAAAATACTCCTTTTAGTTGTAAATCTACAGTTCAGTGAATTGGAGCAGGAATGAGGCAAAATGGAGATGTCTGAGGTGTTTATATCTCTGCCATGTGCATGGAAATTTACTGTCCCAAACAAAGCCCACAGCACCTTTGTATGGAAAGTTACTGCCAGAAATGGAGTCTGGGGTCACATGTCCATATTACATGCCCTTACATGTTTTGCTGAATCACAGGGGTGGCCATTGGCTTCTGGCTGTCTGAAGCATCCACAGGAAGACTCATTGAGGAGCTGATTTCCCTTAATGGCCCATCATCACCTGAATGATTCATCTATAATAGAATAGTTCATCAACATTGGGCTGGCTAAATGGGATGTAAAACTACCTTGTGGTTGTCACTCCAAGAATGAACATATTTGAAATACAAATACATAATCAATATTCATAACTTCAGATACAGTGATGATAATGGATTTAACCAGGATAATCATACCTGACAGATTATAACTTTTCCACTGACATCTTACATGATATACTTTGTATCAAATTTAGTGCAATTATGCAACATTTAGTGCAATTATCCAATGATATAAATGGTCATCTTCCTTTTCATACAGCAGGCACTCAAATTCACCCATCTTAGAGTACACAAGCACTAAAAACATTTGTCAACATTTAGTCATCTGCCTTCATGTGATGTAATTGAATGGGACTCTTTCATTTGACTGTTTCTCTTCAGTTCCTACCTGCACTTTGTCAACTTCTATACAGTCCTCCTTACTAGGTTAAGAGAATCCCAATTAATAGATGCTCTCCTAAGTGCTGTGTCTGTCCGAATTGTATGCTCCTCTGCACCTGTTGGCTTTCTCCCAGCCCTGACTTTCAAAACTCCTCTGTTAGGATTTATATTAATAATTGTGAGTGATGACTGCACTCTGTCCAAGGAACCCCTACCGTATCTAATCACCAGCTGAGTTTTTCTGTAGTGATAAGCCACAGACCATTTAAAAGAGAACTATATTATTTATTAAGGAAAAACAAGTCAAAACTATAAGGGATCAGATAGCAGAACAGTTATGGATATTACACTTAAATGTGGACTCCTGCTTATGGTATCAAAACCCTCAGATCAAAGTCCAAGCAGGACAGTCTACTTATTGTCTTTCTTCTCCCTCCTGGTTGTAGGTCACGGAGCTGGTGAGGATCCCTGGATTGGACTGGAATGAGCCGCAGTTGAGCAGGCCATCGATGGATCACTTCAGGTAAGTGGAAGATGTTACAGTGCAGAGGCTTGTCTGATGGAGGAAATCTCTGTCCCTTGACGCACGCACACGGCTATTGCCTCTAGAGCGGACAGCTCCAACTTCAGTCAGTTCAACCCTTATATACAACCCGGTTGCTGGATGGATTTTATTCCCTGCCCATCTCTCGGTTCCTGCCTTTTCCCCAAAAGGGCGGAAACAGGGCAAGAAGATGGTCCTTCAAAACGGAATCTGACTTGTCCTTTTCCTTATTCAAGATGGTGACTGTGTGTACTCCATTAAGTCAAGTATAACTATTTACATATTCAACCTTAATTAACTTTAGAGAACACAACACCTCTACAACCTTTTTAATTTTACATGCCAGCAATCTGGTTCTGTTTTGGTTTAGGTGGAACCCTTCCTTTTTGTGTAGGCTCCTCCTTTCCCAAAAGATTGTCCACTTTCTAATAAACCTAAACCATTCTTCCCTATACAATTGTCTCATCCATGCATTGAAACCCTGCAGTTCTCCCTGTCTAACTGGCCCTGTGCATGGAACTAGAAGCTTTCCAGAGAATGCTACCATAGATGTCCTAGATTTTAATCTCTTACCTAGCAGCATAAATTTGTCCTCCAGTACTCCTCTCCTGCTTTTCCCTATGTCATAGTTACCTACATGTACCATGACCACCAGCTCCTTCTAGCACTGCACATAAGTCCATCCATCTAGATGTCTCAAACGTCTGTAACCACACCTGGCAGGCAATTCACCATGTGGTTCTCCCAGTCAACACAAACCCAGCTATCTGTATTTCTAGTAATCGAATCCCCGATTGCCGGTCTCCGCCTGATAACTGTAGTCCCCTCCCCTGGAGGGGAATGCTCAGTGTAATGACTTGCGATAAGAAGCTTCTGTTCTATATACTGATTTGCTCTTTGGACTGAGGTTAAAAAAATAATTATAAGGCTTTGACACCTGTACACAGCCTTGGATTCCCAGTCAAGCTACCTCTTCCAATCACCTATCAAATACTTCTAAACCTTCAGCTGTTCCAAAAATGTTAATTAAGGCTGTCATACAGTTGCAGAGTAGTGGATTTGCAGCTTCCCTAGGCAGTGGATTTGCAGTCTAGCTGTAAAGCAGTTCCACTCTGGCTATATAGTGAAGAAGGGGGAGGGAAGAATGGTCATACAGTTGATTTACAGCAGTTCCCTCCCTTCCCCCTCCTCTGCTCCCCCAAAGATAATCAATTCTGTACAATTGCTGCTAGGCTGCAGATTTGCAGCTCCCTGCATGACATCAGTGTAGCTGTTTGAAACATAAAGGTAAGATGCAACACTTTCTACAAATGAATAAAACACTTTGAAAAAGAATCCGTTTATTACTTCATGTGCACTGCTCTGTTCTGATGCCTTTCACTCCATTTTTTTTTCAGAAATGACTTTGTTAATTTAGCATTTATTTCACATAAGCATCTCAGGAAAAAAAAGCTAGGCTAACACTCTAATGGCCTATAAGAAGCATAAGTTACTGATTTCACTACTTGATCTAATATATTTCACATTTATAAAGTACATCTTATTCTTATAAATTAAATCTGCTCTGTCTCCTGTGTTGTGATTTGTTTGTCTTACGTAGGTAGTAAACTCTTCAGACCAGTGAGCAATTCTCCATTAAGTGCTGTGTAAACGTACAATGCTACATACTAGAATAAACAGTGATGTTAACAAAGGTGTCTGGTAGGTGATGTCCCAGCCCATCTACTCACCACTGTTCTGAGTTAAATAGTCTCTTGTCTCTGAAGTCCATCCCAAACACAGTCATTCACTTTGTCATTGGGCAGTGTCCCAAATTTAATAACTCAGTCATAGCCAAAGTAATTGAGGAAAAACTTGCAAACTTAAACATGTGACTAAAACACATATCATTTGAACATTGAATTACTGATTAAACTAGAGATTAAAGGTGCTTGTCCTGATGAGACAAACTCCTTAGAATCTGAAGAACAGGTTAGTGTCCCACTAGAAGAGGGAGGGAGGGAGGGAGGAAAAGGTAGTAGCAATAAATTAGAATACAAATTGTTCAAACATGTACTGTTTTCTGTGTTTGTACAGTGCATAACACAATTGGGCACTGAACCTGATTGTGATCTTCAGGTGCTACTGCAATGCAAATACTAATAGTCTATGATTACACAGGCTGAATGTGCATGAAACATAATTACTGAAAATTATTTAACCCTTAAAAATTCCTAAGTTATTTTAATCAGACAGTAACCCCCTATATTCCCTTAACATTTGTCCCTTCTCCCCCATTACCCCACCAGCCAAAGTTTCTTTGGTCTTGTAGCCTTCTATGTATGTTCTTCTGTAACTGATAGCCCCAAATTGCTCCTCTACCTAATATTGTTAGCACCAGTGTAAATAATTTTCCAAATTGGTTGCCAGAATACAATATTAACTTAAGGCCTGGTACTTTTAGATGCAACTCAGATCTCCACTCCCATTCTTGTGTTCTAAGGGCCTGATCTAAAGCCTGTATAGGTCATGGAAGAGCCATCATTGACTACAGTGAGTTTTGTGTTAGGCTCAAAAACTACTTGGGATATTTGGTTAGTTGGGTTTTGTTTTTTTTTAAACTTTAAACATTGCCTCTTTGTTTTCCTCCAATACTTCAATCTGTATTAGAACTTCTCTAGCCATGGTCCTGTTCTGTGCTCCCACTGCAAAATACATATCCCTTTTGCTCATCATCTTCATAACCAAACACATTTGCATCTTTTTACTGAACATCAAGACCCTATAAAAATAACAACTTTCCCTTTCCTTCTGAATTTTTCAGTCTTGAACTTCTTAGCCAAAATATACTGTAGTTGTTTGTCTCCATCTTTCAGATGCACAGTTTTCTTTAAGTATACAGTTACATTCCTCTTATTTAAAAAAGCTTACCCCAGAATCTCCATTTCATTTCTTATTTTCCCTTGGCTGAAGGATAACCCATTCTGTAAACTCTTCCTTAGCTGCAAATGTCAACTATGGCAACAAACTGCCATCCAAATAAAAAAAAATTTTTTATTTTTGTCTGAAAGGTGCTTCCATAATGTAGGCTAGTTGTCTTAAATTTTACTGTGTAAATTTTCCCAACAGAAGTAAAAAATGCTCAAACATTTTGGGTAAGAGGGTGTTAAGAATCCTCTTTCAGGTTGGTTGTATCTGATACATATTCAAAAGTATCTTTATCTTTCTGTTGTAAAACTAGTCATGAAAAAGTTCAAGCATATAAGGTATTTCCAGGGAAGAACTCATGGGTAAATTTCCATCACTAACTGGATGGGGATATGGGCCCTGGTTCACATTGAGTGTATTCTTTAGACCTTCTCTGTTCAAAACCTAATGCGTACATGATTTGCTGAATTGAAGCCATAAATCTGAATGGCTATTTCTTAAGTACTTTAAATCTCTTCCAAATTTTCTTCCTCACTTGGCAGTTGATGGTATTATAGAATCCTCATAGGATTCCATTCTTAAATGTACTTGAAAAATGTGATAGGAATATGTTGTCATCTCCCATCCATATCAAGAGTTACTTTCTGTTGATAATCCTTTCACTATTTTAGACGTGGTTGAGCTATATAACTAATTAAGACGCACAAGCCCTTACTCCTTGAGTCAGCCAAGCTAAAGGCATCACTGGGAAACCAAAGATATCTGCTCCCAAGTGTCCCACTCTTCTGTATGTCTTGTATCAAATCATTGCCCAAAAACTGGAAACAAAAAATGGAAGCGTTTAGTTAATCCTGTGTTTGTCTTTACATTCTCCCTCACCATTCAAGGCACTGGTTTAGGGGGTTTTCTAGTAAAACAGTAGCTGTCTCCAGAGCAGGTAGTGCTGATAGACTACCATTTTTAGTTAAGATAAATAGGTAACTCAGTATCTGCAATAATGCCTAAACTTAATAGTACTGACTATAGAGTGCTTTGAATACTTTTTTGCTATGATTAAGTTGTTTGGATAGTGAATGTATTAGCCAAGAGAACTGGCAAGTGTTTAAGGGTAACCGTTAAGCGTGTATGATAAATCTCTTAGCTGTAAAATGTGTGAAGTGCCTGTGGTTTTGGATAGGTGCTGAAAAACTTGAAGGATAAACAAAATTAGCCAGACCATTTGGCACTCCCAACAGCTCTCAGGAAATTAAAATGTGGTGATATTGTCTCCCTCATTCCTTGTTTAGAATGATCATTGTGAAGGATGCACATGAAAACACTGAACTAGAATGTATGGAAAATGGCAGAGTATACTGATATTCCCTGCTGTCTGCTCAAAGAGTAGGCAGTAGTCTCAGCTACATGTGGATCAGCATAAACACCATCCAAACACTGTAGTCCCTAGAATAAAGGCTAAGTTCTCCGCTACAAAGTAATGGCTGACATAGAATTTCTGGCCTGTTTTCCCAAGAGAGCAACAGCCTGAAGCTCTGTTGGGGATGTGGTGCTGTGGTAAGCAATTTAATTTTTCACAGTCTGTGGATTTTTATAAGAATGAGTGACACTGCAAAAATCACTATGTAACCAATAACTTGATTCTACAGTTTCATCATTCCCAGAAGAGGCTAGTAGACAGAAGGCTGAATGGGTATTTCCAGTAATAGATTCTGCTTATCATCTACTCTAATTGGTCTTATTCTCCAAAAGTCCTAACAGTTTTCCAGTATTTACTCTTTGGGTTACCAACCCCTATTTATGAGCAAGCATTACACTTTCTATGGACAATTTTATTATTTTATAATCCATTGGTCACCATTTTTAGCTAGCTTGAAGATGGAATTCAGCATGCTTACATGGTCCATGGATTATTCATGTTGCTCTAACCAACAAGTGGGCTCTTGTATCTGATTTAGAAATATGCTGATCCAGTTCATATGCCTCATAACATGGAGACACACTTCTAACATACACTTTACTGCCACCATGGAAGTAGTATTTTCCAAGCCTAATCATCCACTCCATACCTATTAATATGAATGAAGCAGTCACCGCAGGAGCATGAGAAGGTCCATTTATGACATTGTTGACCATGTTACACGTTTTGAAGACACAGTTCTTCCAGCTATTGAATAATTACCCCTCACAATCTGACTTACAGCATATGCAGTTTCGGAATGGGTGAATCTCAATTCTCTCTCACTCCTAGAAACATTCTGGTTTCCTGGAAATGTTCTGAGCTCTCTTGTAAGTTTTGCATGGTTTTGTCATCTTTAGATCTTTGGAGATGACAGAAAATCTGTGCCATTTTTTTACTGCTATACATCAATTTTAGGAATGGAAAATTATACATTGATTAGAGAAGCATAAGTCACAATTATATGTGGTATCTTGAAACAATTTTTAGTGTTCAAATTGCAAGCCCGAGAGGATAAGAGTAAAACATTGAGGGCCATAGAGTTCCTATTGATTCAACACAAATTTATTTTAGTCTGGTTGTTTTGCCAACAGGGATGCACTGAAAACTGAGAGACATCAATAACCCTCAAACTTATATTCTCTCTTGGAGTGATTGCTCATATCCATTCCAATATAGGTAAGTATGCGCCCTGTGCACTGGTCCCTGGAACTTTTTTGCCCTAGCAAGCCCCATAGGGTCGGCTCAGGCGCCCCCTGGAGTACCGCGCTCATGCTGTGGTACATAGGGCGCCGCCGACCCCGCAGGCCCCCAGTTCCTTCTTTCCACCCGTTGACGGTAGCTGGAACGTCTGCCCCTTGCTTTCGACGCAAGTAGCAATCCCTGTAGTCTAGAGTTAGTTGTTAGAGTTTATTGTTTGTTAAGTAGTAATTAGTAGATAGTTAGAGATAGAGATAAGCTTGCCCTTCAGGACTTTACGTTGAGCTATGCCGGGCTCGACGGGTTTTAAAGCCTGTGGTGCCTATGGCAAGGCTTTTCCTACCAGCGACCCTCATGACCGTTGCCTCGGGGAGCAGCATCGGAGGGAAAAATGTAGGATCTGCAAGGCTTTTAAGCCTCGCACCCAGAAGGAACGGGACGCACGCCTCAAAGCGATCCTCATGGAGTCCGTGCTCCATCTGGACTCGGAACCGTCTCGCTCCCCCGCGGCACCGAGTGTGTCGTTGGTGCGCAGTGCACCGCCGGCACCGGGACAGTCAACACAGCAGCCGGTGGTGCCGAAGAAGAAGAAGCGGCAAGGTGCTGCTCACATGGACTCCCCCGTACCACTGGTACTACTGGGGCAGCGCAGGAGATGCCCCAGCCACGTGCCGTCGAGAGGGCTCCGGCACCGGCATCTCCGCGCAGGGAGCCTCTCCTAACTCCCCAGCGCCAGAGAACATCGGCACTGCTCCCGATCCTCAACCTCAAGCCCGGTGCTGGGCTCAGCACCGAGGGAGCGCTTGGCACCAAAGGAGCCTGCGGCACTGTGGCACCGCTCCCGCTCCGAGGAGTCCAGGAGGGGGCGCACTCCGGAGGGTCGGCACCGCTCTCAATCCCCGAGGAAGCGCCGATACAAGACCTCGACACGGCACCAGTCCAGCTCCTCCAGCCACTCACCCCGCTGGCAACGCGGGCACCGCCGAGACCATTCATCGTCCCAGAGTGGCTCATCGGGAGAGACAACGGAGACTGCAAGTCTCGTCGGCACTGGTCCCATAGCCCGGGGCGCCGGGCACACGGAGTCCCTCCCTATATGGCATCAGGGCCAATCCCTGCTTGGCCCTAAGGGCCCTGGCAACGGCACTACTGGGGACCCTGGGGTTCTTAGACGGCCCACAGTACTGGGTCGGTCCCTTCCTCGACGGCCATACCACTGCCCCCCCACTCCAGGCCGGGCAGACAAAGACCATTCCTCTGACAAGGAATCCAACCCTCAGGAGGGTCCCTCTACAGGGTCCCTCCCACAGTCCTCCTCCTCTTTCCTGGACGATGCAGCCGCCAGGGATAGGAGAGCTCTGTTTCCTGATTTCAAGGCTCATCAAGAGCTTCTTAAGAGGGTGGCACACAATTTAAACCTAGAGTTAAAAGAGCTCTCCGAAGAGGAGGACCCCCCTCTTCGGGGTCTTGGGATCAGCAGGACCGTCCAGGGTTGCCCTCCTGGTCCATGAGCGGGTTTTAAAGCGGGTTAAGGCCCTATGGCAAACCCCTGCCTCAGTGGCCCCCACCTCCAAGGCCGCCGAGCGTAAGTACTATGTCCCTGCGGAGGACTTTGAGTATTTGTACAACCATCCTGCCCTGGGGTCACTGGTTGTGGAGGCTGTCAACCAGCGTGACAGACAGGGGGCCCAAGCTAATACCCCTAAGAACAAGGATAACAAGAAGCTTGACTTGTTTGGCAGGAAGGTGTACTCAACAGGGGCTTTACAACTCAGGATAGCCAATCACCAGGCTCTCCTGGGCAGATATAATTTGAATCTATGGTCCTCCCTCCAAAGATTCCTGCAAGGGTGGTCTCAGGACCAGACCAAGGATTTTTCCACTCTTATCCAGGAAGGTGCGACAGTGGCAACAGCTGTCCACCAGTCCGCTAGCAATGCTGCAGATGCCGCGGGTAGAGCTATGGCATTGGACATTGCTATGAGACGCTGCTCCTGGCTCCAGTCCTCAGGGTTGTCACAAGAGGTCCAACGGGCAATCCAGGACCTGCCTTTTGACTGTGCTGGCCTCTTTTCAGAGCACACAGACGATAAGTTACACGCCTTGAAGGACTCCAGGGCCACACTGGGGCTGTATACTCCGCAGCTCGCAAGGCACCAGGCGCGGCCATGTCCCCAGCGTCCACCTCCACAGGCACCAAGACCACCTCCCCGACCTCCTCAACCCAGGAGGGGTTGGGATAGATATAGGGCTCCCAGCCGCTGGGACTGCCAAGGCCCCTTGGGGGGCCGCAGCAACCTCCCTCTAAGGGAAACAACAAGAAGCAATTTTGATGGGACACTCAAGGGTAGCACCTCCCCCTTTCCCCTGGATCAAAACGCTCCCTTTCAGAACAGACTGAGACCATATCTCGCCGAGTGGTGGAGCATTACCTCAGACTGCTGGGTCCTGAGCGTAGTGCACAGAGGTTATGCCCTGCAACTCTCAGCCTTCCTCCCAGACTCTCTCCCTTCCCCGTCCCTCTTCAGGGACCCCTCTCACGAGCATCTCCTCATGCAGGAGGTGAATTCTCTTCTCCTATGCGAAGCGCTGGAAGAGGTTCCTCTTCAGGAAAGAGGAAAGGGGTTCTACTCCCATTATTTCCTAATCCCCAAGGCAAAGGGAGGCCTGAGGTCCATTCTGGACCTCCGACGTCTAAACAGGTTCATCAGGCGTCTAAAATTCCGTATGGTCTCTTTAGCCTCTATCATTCCTGCTCTAGATCCAGGGGACTGGTATGCTGCCCTCGACCTAAAGGATGCATACTTCCACATTACTATCCTCCCTGGTCACAGAAGGTTCCTCCGGTTTGTGGTAGCTGGCGGCCACTACCAGTTTTTGGCCCTACCATTGGCCTTTCGTCTGCCCCAAGGGTTTTTACAAAATGTATGCTGGTGGTGGTGGCCCACCTCTGCCGCAGAGGGGTCCAAATCTTCCCCTACCTGGATGACTGGCTGATCCGGGGCAAGTCCAGGATCCACGTGAGGAACAGCCTGGCACTCACCTGAGTGACATGCACCAGACTGGGGCTGCTCATCAATGAGCAGAAGTCCACGCTCACCCCAGTGCAGCGCATAGAATTCATCAGGGCCACCCTAGACGCCATCCAGGCAAGAGCCTTCCTTCCACAGCCTCGCTTCGAGGCAATGACCGCCATAATCACAGATCAACACAGGTCCCCCATGACGACAGCCAGGCACTGCCTTCAGCTGTTCGGACATATGGCAGCATGCACATGTGTGGTAAGGCTGACCCGACTCAAGCTCAGGCCCCTCCAGGGCTGGCTGGCCTCGGTATACGCTCCAGCCAGGCACTCACTAAGTAGAGTGGTCACTGTTCCCACTCAAATCCTGTCCTCCCTGGATTGGTGGACGGACCCAGGGGAGGTATTGAGGGGTGTCCCCTTCAGAGAACTCATGCCCTCGATAACTCTGATCACGGACGCCTCAGATGTGGGTTGGGGGGCCCACATCAGCAGAGACCTCAGCACCCAGGGGCTTTGGTCGGTGCAGGAGCAGGCTCTCCACATCAACATTTGGGAGCTCAGGGCAGTCCGCCTGTCCTGCAAGGTCTTCCTCAGATTCCTGAGGGGCAGGATGGTGCAGGTCCTCACGGACAACACAGTGGCTACGTTCTACATGAACAGGCAAGAGGGGGTGCGCTCCTTGGCCCTTTGCCAGGAGGCCATTCAACTTTGGGACCTTGCGGTGAGGCACAACTTCCATTTATCTGCCTCTCACCTCCTGGGGCTCAGGAATGACGAGGCGGACCGCCTCAGCAGGTCGTTTCTACCCTGCCACGACTGGTCTCTACACGCGGAGGTGGTGACTTCCATTTTCCACAAGTGGGGTGTTCCCCAACTGGACCTGTTCGCGTCGTCCTGGAATAGGAAGTGCCCGAGGTTCTGCTCGCTCTGGGATCGCGAGCCAGGATCCATTTCTGATGCGTTCCTTATAGACTGGACGGGAACCCTCATGTATGCATTTCCCCCCATTCCGCTACTGCCCAAAGTCCTCTTGAAGATCAAGAAGGACAAAGCGGACATCATTCTGGTCGCCCCAGCATGGCCGAGACAGCATTGGTTCAGTATCATGCTGGACCTGTCCATTGCCACGCCGCTCCCGCTCCCGAGGCGCTACGACCTGCTCTCTCAGGACCGGGGACGCATGCTGCACCTGGACTCCCTCCACCTGACAGCGTGAAGACTCTGTGGCTGACGGTGCAGGTCCAACAGGTTCTACTAGGTAGCAGAAAACCTTCCACTCAGGTGGTGTACCGAGCAAAGTGTAAGGGCTTTACCTGTTGGGTGGAGTCCTGGGGGATCCCACAGAGCCATTCGCCCATACAGGCGATATTGGAGTACCTGCTCCATCTAAAGCTCCAGGGTCTAGCACTGGCCTCCCTGAAGGTGCACCTGGCGGCTATCTCGGCCTTCCACCAGCCAATGGAAGGATGTTCCCTGTTCTCTCACCTCATGTCAGTCAGGTTCCTCAAGGGGGTGGAGAGGCTATACCTGCAGGTCAGTGACCCGGTGCATCCCTGGGATTTGAACCTGGTCCTCCCCACATTGACAGGATCCCCCTTCAAGCCTATGGCTGCATGCCCACTGCTCATCCCCTCATGGAAGGTAGCCTTCTTGGTGGCCATTACATCAGCTAGGAGGGTCGCCAAGATACGAGCTTTGACCTCGGAGCCCCCATACCGTCTTCTACAAAGACAAGGTGCAACTGAGACCCCACCCGGCCTTCCTGCCTAAGGTGGTGTCCCAGTTTCATTATAACCATGATATCTTCCTCCCCGTGTTCTTTCCTAAACCGCACGGTTCGGAGGAGGAGCGGAGATGGCACTTGCTGGACGTCAGACGAGCCCTGGCCTTCTACATAGAGCGGACCAGGCATTCCGGAAGTAAACGCAGCTGTTCATGGCAGTGGCGGACCGGATGAAAGGCTCACTTGTCTCCACCCAGCGCATCTCCACCTGGATCACTGCCTGCATTAGGACCCGCTACGAGCAGGCGAAGGTGCCACTTCTGGGAGCTGTGACGGTGCACTCTACTAGAGCCCAGGCCTCATCTACGGTTTCCTAGGAGGAGTGCCCCTGCAGGACATCTGTAGAGCAGCGACCTGGTTGTCGGTCCACACCTTCACGTCCCACTACGCCATTGTGCAGCAGGCAAGAGAGGATGCAGGATTCGGCAGAGCAGTACTGGCGAGAGCAGCTCAACGCTGACTCCTACCCACCTCCAAGGTATGGCTATTTAATCACCTATATTGGAATGGATATGAAGAGAGAAAACAGGGTTACTTACCAGTAACTGTTGTTCTTCGAGATGTGTTGCTCATATCCATTCCACACTCACCCTCCATCCCCACTGTCAGAGTCGGCAGAAAGAAGGGACTGGGGGCCTGCGGGGGCCCTGAGCCGACCCTACAGGGCTTGCTAAGGGCAAAAAAGTTCCAGGGACCAGTGCACGGGGCACGCACTCTCCTATATTGGAATGGATATGAGCAACACATCTTGAAGAACAACAGTTACTGGTAAGTAACCCTGTTTTTCTGGCTGTGATGGAATATGGTAGAAAGAAAAGCTTGTTTGTATGCAGGGTTGTAAAATGAAATACACCAGGCAGTAAAGTAAGGATGCTGTTGCCTATCTCAGTAATACTAATGTGCATTTACATAGTGGCATTTGTCCAAGAATATTAAAACCCTTTACAAATATTTAAGATTTGGCCACATTTCTAGAGTAGACTAGTACAGGTGGACAAACTCAAGAAGAGTTTATGTGATGTGCCCAAGCATATGTGAACAGTCAGTGGTAGATGGGGAAAATATAGCTTGTGTTGGGTGGAACTAAGGATGAAATTGACTGCTGTGCCAAGGGTCAGCACAAAGCCTGTGTGCCTTAACACCTATTTTGAGAGTGTCAGAGGTGCATAGGCTTTGTGCTGACCCTCTGCACAGGGGTGAACTTTTTTACTGGAAAGTTAACTCAGTTTTTAGCTCAACTTCCTCTACCATCCACATACAAAACCCTTTAATCCAGGTTTATGTGTGCTTTAAACCCAGGCTTGCTTGTCCAGCTGGTGATATAGGTTAGAGCCCAGACTAGTTCTAACCCACCTATACCTACAGTGTGGATGCAGCTGAAACCCAACTTGCAGAGCTCAGGTTTTGATAGTCTCCATTCCCATTCCAAAGTTCTCCAGGGCTGAATTTTTCTAGCCCTTCTACCCAGTTGGTTACCACACATGTCCTAGGCAGTTTATACTGCCAGTTTATACACCTGTTTGGTGCGGAATTGCAGCATAAATGGAAGGGTTTCCTGGGTCATAGCCAATGTAATTATTGTTATGGATTATATTACATGCTATGGGGTGGCCTTAGCTTCAGTTGAGAGCAAAAGCCATGCCATTTCTCTGGAACTCCTTCCTCCACCCTCCCATCCCATGATCCAAAATGAATTCCAAGTGTGGGAAGGAAACTTTTAAACTAATAATTTATTTTGGCTATGTTATAACTGTTTACTTCACAGAATTATTCAAAACTGGAATCAGCAAGCATGAATGCATGTCCACATACTGCTTTGTTTGTTACCGTTGTCGTGGAATACTGTTGTTATTGTATTGAATGTCTGGTATTAACATTGCAGCATTGTCCCAGACCACCTGCGGTATAAGTCCCAGTGGCTGTAATAAGTGGAAAAAGTCCCTTGGTGACAGCAATTTTTGGTGTCCCACTGTTCTCTGGCATGCTGTCCAATGTGCTGTGTGGGGGTTAGGGAGCAGATGTGTTACCAACCCTCTGTGTCTTAGTTCATCATCCTGTTTGTTTGCCTAAATTTTTCCCCACTCCTGACAGCTGCTGCTGCTTGAGAATTTTCTGTACAGAAGTCACTAAAGAGGCTTGGTGAGACTCCTGAGCGCGGCAAACATTGCACAGCTGTCCCCTGTAGCTTACTAGCCCTTCCATACATTGAATTGCTGATCAATCAGCAGGTGTTTTGTTTAGATAGGTTTTTTACCACTGGCCTGGAAGAGTTGCTTTCTCTTCCAGTCAGTGACCTAACATCCTGCAAGATGTATAATTACAGCACTTATTAAATGCCAGCAAGACTTTTAAACAGGAAAATGATATTAAACTGAATATGTAGAAGTTGCCTGTAATGTAGGTTTAATAGGGTGTGTCCATGAAGAGTATCATTGCATTGTATCGTATCCACATATGAATGTTAGGTTGTGGAAGGCATTGGAAATTTTCAAATCAGGTGTTTGATCTTGCAATCCCTAGCCAGGCAGAACTGCCACTGAAGTTAGTGATTTTTGCCTGTGAGAGACCGGGGAGGGGGAAGGGGAATCAGACCCATCCACTTGAGCTAACTCCCCTCAAAATCTTTCCCAAAGTCCAATTTACAAGAAAGCCTTTAGGGTGTGTCTACACTGCAATTATATACCCACAGCTGGCCCACTTCCTCACATGGGAAGGTTTTTACCTCTGCTTCTCTCCTTCCTCTTGGTTGCTGTTGCTCATTTTGACCCCCTTCCTGTAGCAGATCACCTCTTCCTCATTGACTGTCTTTGAGTTGTTGGGTTCTGGGTGTAATGGCATAAAAAAGTAAAGAAAAATGTAGGCTGAAGAAACTTTTCTTAAGGTTACAATGTTCTATGCTACTTATAGCTTCTGTATCAGCTCCACCAATATTTTATCTGGGATGGGTGTCATGCTAACTAATGTAAGTACTAAGGGTCATCCTGTGTATTCCACTTAGATGATGGTGCAGCAGTAATTTTCTTGATATGCTTTGGAACGTGCAGTTTTCAGAGATTCATTGAAAGCTAACATTAACTGCCTGGGAAGCTTTTTTTCCCTTGGTTGCCGTTGTCTGGACCTACAGACTTAAAAAAGTTTAATTTTAGTACATGCCACTACACATCCTCCTTGATTATCATTGCAATACAAAGTATTTTAATGAGCCTATGGCCTCTAGAAATTGATGGACCCCCAGTGAAGTGCTGGAACAGCACTTCGTCTTCTGCCCTTTTTGCTCTTTTATGTCAGACATGGGCTCCTCATTAGCTCTAGATGCTAATGCTAGCTAGGTCATCATGGAAGGGAATATTCAAAGTAGCAAAGGTGGCTAAGGGAGGGACCACTGATTCCACACTTAAGCTACTCCGGTGTCCAGGACCCCACAATGGAAAATCTGTCGTTTGGAATAGAGGCATGCATGGATATACATTTTTTTCTCCCCGCCAGACAGTGACATAAAGCCTAGTTACTCAAGTATTGTGGGAATAGAGGATTTATCTCTATTACTCATGTGCTGTAAATTAACTTAGTAGAACAGACAGTGTTGCAATATTCATCTACTTCTGTACCACTTACAATTACTTATAAGCTGTATTAAAAGAACATTAAAGCTGCAAATGCAAGCACTCAAAAGTTAGAATTAAGGTTCACCATGTTGATGCAAATCTTAAATAATATGCTCACATACTATTTATTTCCCCGCAGTACCTCTGCCTCATTCAGTTCACAGGATGGACAATGCTCTGAGGATGAATCAGGGTTACTTAATGAAGGAGGCTGTTGTTTGTAAGACCCATGCCTCCTTTGTTGCAGAAGTTGGAAGGTGTGCAGTGAATGAGGCAAGAGATTGCAGGAAGA
Organism: Emydura macquarii macquarii; assembly: GCF_026122565.2. Classification (NCBI taxonomy): domain Eukaryota; kingdom Metazoa; phylum Chordata; order Testudines; family Chelidae; genus Emydura; species Emydura macquarii. Next base: position 2,815,701 of record NW_027132983.1, on the reverse strand, counting down.
GAAACAGTGGTTTAATGGTTACAGCCATTGAATGCTATTCTGTCTCTGCTTCTGTCACAGAATTTCTATGTGATGCTAGATAAATCACTTAAACCCAACTTTTCACAGATGATCACTAATTGTGCATTCCTCATTTTCTGGATTCCCAACTTGAGTCCCTGGGGTCTGATTTGCAGAAGCATCAAGCACTTCCAACTGCAACTGAATCAGTGGGAGCTGTGCTTTGAACATATAAAATCTCTGAACAAACCAAGTCCCAGGTGTCGCAAATCATGTACCCCAAAATTGGGGGATACCTTTTACCTCCCTCTATGTGCCTCCACTCCCTAACTGTAAAATGTGGATAATAACTCCACATTTCATGGGGGTATTGTGAAGATAAATTAATTGATGTTTGTGAAGCACTGAGATACTGTAGTGAAAGGCACCATAGAAAAAGCCTATGAGGAAATTTAAGACTTCAGTCTTCAGAGCAGGGTTTAAATGTGTACATGCTACATGCTGAACAATAAGGATAAACCAAAATACCGAATAGCTGTTAATTCAGTGAGTACCAGCCATCCTGTGCACTGAATGAGATGGGCCCTGTAGAAAATACAGTATGTGATCATATATTTAAACACTGCATCATAATGCATACACACAAGGGGGTTGAACTGAGGCTGCCCTTAACTTTTGAGTGCGTCACTTTGCAACCTTCATCTCTTAGTATTTGTGTGTAAATTCCTAGGTTTTTAAAACAAAACAACAACAACAACAAAACAAATTCCATCATGTGGCATTATATTCACCTCCACACAGTTCAGCAGCAGGGTTGGAACTTCCAGATCCACTGCACAGACCTCTGCCACTTAAGTTAATGTAGTAACTGAGAGCAATAGCAGTTTGTCATCCTCTGTGTGGACCAGCACTAGAGGAGTTGACACACACTCTACTCGTGGGTTTCACAGATATTTGCTGATAGTAGATGAATGATGGTTAGACTCAATAATCTTGAGTTACATTTTAGACTTTGGAGGGGCGTGTATTCTAGTATGCACAGATCCTTTTGTCTTGTCCTCTACAACTTATCCCTGGCCCAGTCCAGTCTCTTTCCCACCCCTGGCTCCTGGTCAAAGTCCTATTCTCCTTGCCTAATCAGTTCCAGTCTCCACTTCTTAACCTAGTCTTCGCTTCTTAACCCAGTCTCCACTCCCAATCCATGTCTCCATCTCTCTTCTCTTTCCTTCTCCCCCCACATTCCCAGCCTCTCCCACTCCCCCCTAACCAATTCCAGTTTTCTTGCTCAGCCAGTCCAGGTCCCCCTTCCTAGCTCCTTATCTGATCTGTGTCTTCCCCCCACCCCAGTGACTCCTAGTCTCCCTCTCTTATCCAATCTCAGTCTCCCCATTCTCTGGCTCTTTCTCCAAGTCTCTTTGCCCAGACAGCTCCACTTTACCTACTGCACCTGAGCTCCATGTCAGATCTTTCTTTCGTCCCACTGCCCCTGTTCTCTACCACTAGTTTCTGAGCCAGTCTTCCAACCAGTTCTAGCCTTCCCTATCCTCCCAAGATCCCAGTCTCACTGGTCTCCTTGTCCTAATCTATTCTTTTCTCCCACCTGGTCTAGCTTGTCCTTTTTGCATTTGAATCAGATTGTTTCCTTCTTTGTGTGTTTGAGTGCCAGTGGGGAGTGGGAGAGGAGTTGTTGAAAGCACAGGAAAGCTAGGTTCTCTGCTCTCATTTTAGTGCCATGCCAGATCACGGCCTTGAGCAGTCTACCAGGCAAATTCCAACCTTGCCCCTGTAGTCTTGGGCTGGAGGGAACATGCTCTCTGGGGCTGGCTCATGTGAAGTCTGATCAGCACTAGGAGGTGTGAGAGGCTCAAATATGCTTAGTGAGGATGAGATTTTGGCTGTTAAATTCTAAGAGGTCTCTACTGATGATATGCAAATTTGGGCAAATTTGGGCAAACTTTCACATAGATGACATAAAGCACATCTCTACCCCAGCACATGTGCCCCTGCCAGATTTCAAGTCCTTGCTTAAAAGCATAGGGGTGCTACAGCTGTTCGAAAAAAGGCTGTGAGAATTTTTATCATGGGCAAAACATGTACAGTTCTCCAGCCTCATTCTCAGAAATGACCACCATTTTGTCTGAAATTTTTCAGAAACATTCAGCCTGAGACAGACACTCCGCATTTAAAATGACATTTCAAATAACTAAAGTTTGGCCAAGTTATAAACAACTGAAAGCAAGGCATATTATAATATATCAAGCAATATTATTAATGGCAGCCCTGCCTATAGTAATCCTTTGGAAGCTTTTAAATGGAAATACCTGATTTCCATTGGTGTGAGGTGTTTCATTTCAGTTAACATTATTTTTTCTTTCAACGTAACAGCATCAAAATATTTTATTTACCGGAATGAATTTTCCATATTACTAATTATACCAGTTGGCAAACAGACCTAAAGTTGATTGGCCTAACATTTCTTTACAGTTACCCTTTAAAGTTAATATAAGATGGTCTTGTTTCTGAGCACCAGATTATAGTTCCTTTATTATTTCAAACAGCATACACAAACCATCATGTCCATTGTCATCCATCCCTTATTTCTCCTTTGTCTTCTATTTCACAACAGATAGTGTGCAGCTGCCAGAAAATGTTAATAGCTTCAGAATTTGTGCAAGTTTTGTGCCGTTAGCTACTTTAGTCAAAAATCAGATGCTCAGCTGGGCCTTTTATTAAATTTTGCAGTGGCAAAAATGTCACACTGTCAGTTAAGCTCCACCAGTGGTTAGCACTATTGTATACAAAATGATGGTTGACTCAAGCAGTTTTACCATTGTCATCTAAAGCTGCAGTGCTAAAATACTGGAGTCTTGTCTTTTCTGTCATTACCGGTGGAACTGTGCTGATGTTGAATTATGGGATCCATTTTTACTCAGGTAGACAAGGTCTATGTGACTGGATGTTGACAACTGTTGGTAAAAGGCATTTCACCAGCAGCATTAATGCTTCCTCAAAATGTGAAACAGCTATCATTGGCCCCCTTGAATTTTGCCTGAAAATAAGTGAAAACTGTAGTTTTGTTGCGAAAAAATTATGAAACTCATGCAGGATGCAAACAGTTGATTGTGAAGCGTGGGCTGACCTAGGGATAGAGGAAATTGCACTTTACTCCTTTTCTTTCTGAGAAATGCCCGTTGGTGGTTTGGGGCAATTGTTCATCTGCCTTGAAAGATCTTTTATGCAGGGCTCCATTTTTGTTGCCTCTTCTATTCAATATCAGGGGTCACTAGGAGTGCTAGTCTCCTCAGTTGTCTTTGGTATGTGTTAAATGTTTTCTGCATCTCCATTGCATGTGATGCAGACAAGGTGGCTGAGCAAATTAGCTAATGCCTAAAAAATTGGAACCTAGAGGAGTACTAGCTGACAGAATAAACCTAGGTAAGACTGGGTTAATGTGTGTAGATTCAGAAAGTGACAGGTCACAGCTTAAATGGTTTAAATCCTTGCGGCATTGGACAGCCTCCTTCTTCATGTGGTACCATGGCAGTTGAGATCAACTGAGGTGCTCAAGCTAACAGGCTTCTGGAATAGGGCCAGATTGTGACTGTAGTTGCCCTAGTCTAAATTGGCAGTAACTTCATTAATTTCAGTGAAACTATTACCAATTTACATTAGCATAAAAGAGATTAGAAAATGGCACATAACCAGGAAGGGGGATATTTGTCAGGTGTATATGCTGAGAGTCTCTCAGTGCTGGGTCACACTTTCCCCTTGGTTTGCCATAACCCAGAATATGCTGCAAGGCACATTCATTTTCCAAGCTTTTCTACAAGTGTTGGGCTAGGAAAGGTATAAATGGGTGACAATAGTTTGTATTTATTATTAATGAATAAAGAAAGCTCAGAAGAGCTCATGCTTTATTGGGTTAATTGTCTTTAATATACACATGTGCTTTGGGCAAAAGAATGAGCTTAATCTTTAGAAATACTGGTAGATTTTAAAGTAGTGCTAATCATATGAAGTAAGGTTGCAGGATTGGGTTCCAAGTTTGCAGCTGCATCTTTTGGCTTTTTCCTGCTTGATCTACAAGGAAAGGAGCCTTATATATCAGAATGGGAGAGGTGAACGCCAATTAAATGTCTTTTTTTTTTAATCATATATGATCCTGCCTATTGAGTGAACATAAGCAAGTAGTTTTTTTTACTTGATGTCTGGTGGAAGAGATGCTCCAAATTCAATCCCCTTTCAACATGCCATTCAGTTGCTGTATCTCTGACAGGGCAAGAGACTTCTTTTTGGCAAACATTCTTCCATCTACTCTGTTGTTCATTGCTGATGTTGAATACTCCTGAAATGATTGACTTTTTTTCTATCTAATCTGTCTCCTGTGAAATGCAACAGGCTTATAGAATTCAGTTGTGCAGTGTACATTTCGCACATTGAAAGCTAGGTAACATTTTTCAATTGTGATTAAAATATGACAAAACTATGTTACAGAGTATGTCTACACTGCTGGGTCTGCCAGGATCAATGCAGCAGGATCGATTGAGCAGGCAGTGGAGACCTCTCAATTGATCCTGGAAGTGCTCTCCGGTCGATGCAATAAAGCCATCCCCTGAAAAGAGTAAGGCTATGTCTACACTGCTGTGAGAATTTGACTTTGTTTAATTCGACTTTCAGCAGCCGATTTACAGTGGCTGTTGGGACGAGTGTCATCGTCTCAGGATGCAACGCTGCTTCCCCTCCTTCCCCCCCAAACAAACAGGAAACGGATTTTCGCACCATTTTTTTACTCCCCGCAATCGCCATTGCTGCAGAGACATGGAGCCAGCTCAACTCTGCACTATAATTGTGAGCGTGACAAATACATCGCGGCTTATCATGGAGTACTTTAGAAATACAGCAAGAAGGCGAAGCAGATACTACACCTATGCCACCGAGGCTGCCCTGCTACAAGACATCAAGCACAACAATTCCCGATTGCTGCAGGCTATAACGTGTCATCTGCAGTCTGTGGAGCACAGGTTCTGGTGCAGGAAAACAAGCACAGACTTGTGGGACCGCATCATTATGCAGCTGTGGATGATGATCAGTGGCTGCAAAACTTTCGTATGCGAAAGGCAACTTTCCTCGAACTGTGCTTGGAGCTGGCACTGTCCCTGAAGCGCGTGAACACTTGCTTGAGACAAGCTATGATGGTGGAGAAGAGAGTCGCCATCGCTCTCTGGAAGCTGACAACCCCCGACTGTTACCGCTTGGTTGGGAATCAATTTGGAGTCGGTAAATCTACAGTGGGCATAGCCGTGAATCAAGTGTGCAGTGCCATAAATAGACTTCTGCTACGAAGGCTAGTGACTTTGGGAAATGTGCAGGACATAGTGGAGGGGTTTGCCACGATGGGCTTCCCAAACCGTGGGGAGGAAGGGAGAATTGATGGGATGCACATCCCCATCTTAGCACCTGCACACCTGGCGACCAAGTACATAAACCACAAGGGGTATTTTTCCATGGTCCTGCAGGGGCTTGTGGATCACAGGGGTCGTTTCACAGACATCTATGTGGGGTGGTCTGGGAAGATGCATGACGCTCATGTATTTCGTAACTCAGGGCTGTTCTCTAAGATGCAGGCGGGCACTTTCTTCCCTGACCAAAAAATTCACATCGGGGGTGTGGAAATGCCCATAGTGATCCTGGAAGATCCTGCTTACCCCTTGCTCCCTTGGCTAATGAAGCCGTACACCGGTCACCTTGACAGTGACAAGGAGTGTTTTAATAAGAGGTTAAGCAGTTGCAGAATGGTTGTAGAATGTGCCTTTGGGCATTTAAAGGGTAGTTGGAGGAGTCTCCTCATTAGGCTGGACATGAGTGAGAAGAACCTCCCTTCTGTGATATCTGCTTGCTGTGTTCTTCATAATGTGAGTGAAGCGAAGGGGGAAAGGTTCCCCCAGGGTTGGGCTGTGGAGGCAGAAAGACTGACTGCCAATTATGAGCAGCCAGATGCCAGCACTACGCTCAGAGCTAACCGCGGAGCGTTTTGCATTAGGGAAGCTTTGAAAACCAGGTTCTGCAATGAGATGCAGGACTGATTTCTGTTCCTGTATGTTGTTTGTCTTTGATGATCCCGTCACCCCCCACCCCCCCATATGTTGTTTGCCTTTGATGATCCCGTCACCCCCTACCCCCTTCGATATCTGTGCCTAACAAATCCCTCCTGAACAAGATATGATTTAATAAAGAAACGTTTTTGAATGATGCAAAACTTTATTTTTTAACATTGAAGTCAGAGGGGAAGGCGGGGGGAGGGTTCATTCACTGTCTCCAGGGATAGGGTGGTAGCTTGCTGGCCAGCAGTCAGTGTGGCCGCCGCAGCTTTCTGCTCACCTCCACCAGGGTGGAGGAGCGCATGTACTGCAGCCTGGACAATCTCCTCCGAGACCTCTTGGGGGCAGGGGAGAGGGAGGGCGGCATAGCCCTCGGTTGAGGAGCATTATGGAGGGGTGCAGTGGGACTCTGTCCTGCCTCTGCTCCTCATGAAGGTCCACAAGATGCCGGAGCATGTCTGCCTGGTCCCGCAGGAGTTGCAGCATCTCCTGCATGGTACTGCAATCATGGTCTCTGCGATTGCTGAGGCGTTCATGAGCTCTGCAAACATGTCATCTCTGCTTTTTTCCCCCCCTTTTTCTAATCCGAGACAGTCTGTCTGCAGCACTTCTTAAGGGTCTGTCCACTGCCGAGGTGTCTACAGAAAGAGAGAAAAATAACAAGGTAGCCACAGTTAGCATAGTGAAGAACATAAATGTAACAATTTAGATAATGATACCATGACACAATGTAGCAAAGGATTTCCACTCTCTGCTTGTATTTCAAACCCTTACAGAGGAACTGCAGATACCGTGGAGGGGGTGAGGGGAGACTATTCTTAAAACACATGAAGCCATGATGCTGGCTACCTTGATTGCAGAGAAGAATCCTACCATGGAGGGAGGAACAAGGCAGCCCTCCCCTGAAAAGTTTTTCGAGGGATAACAGATTACATACAATACATTTTCCATGTGATATCAACTGATGATAAAGGTTGCATTTCTCATCACATAAAAAAAACTGATCCCTGGGTAACCACTCATTACAGTCAACGAAACGCCTGAGATCCCCTTTGTGCCCCCCCCCCCAATGTACAAGGACAGAAATAATAATAAGCAAGAAAACTCACCAGATGTGCCTTCCCCAGGATCATTTGTGCTGTCCTGTGTGCTGGTGGACTGCTCAGGGGTCAGGAATAAGTCCTGACTTTCTGGGAGAACGGACTCCCCACTCTCCTGCACCCTGCTCTCCACAGCTTCCTCCTCCTTGTCCATGGAGTCCCCCTCATTGATCATGGACTGTGACCTAGCAGAGCTATCGATGTTGCGGGGAGGCACCGTGGTGGGATCCCCACTGAGAATTGCATGCACCTCATCATAGAACCTGCATGTTTTGGGCGAGGAGCCAGAGCGGCTGTTAGCTTCCCTGGCTTTCTGAATCAACTGGTGCAGCTCCTTGATCTTCACTCAGCACTGCTGAGCGTCCCTCTGGTGTCCCTTCTCCAGCATGCCCTATGATATCTTCCCATAAATGTCCAGATTCCTTTTGCTGGCTCTGAGCTGAGCCAGAACGGACTCCTCGCCCCACAGCCTGATGAGGTCTAAGACCTCTGGTCGACTCCATGCTGGAGCACGTTTGGGCTTTGCAATAGCCATGCGGAGACCAGTCTGTGGCAAAGCTCTCTCCACACTGGCAGCAAGCACAGGAAATGAAATTCAAATCTTCCCGGGGCTTGAGGGGAGGGGACTTTTTCTGCTACCGTGACCACAGAGCATCACAGCGCGACTGTCCAGAGCAGTTAAAATGGGGCATGGTGGGATACATTCCAGAGGTCAATTAATTCGATTTAAGTCCCATTGCGTCTACACTGACGAACAAATTCGAATTAGGTACTACGCCACTTGCAGAGGTGGTCTTATTAAGTTGATTTTACAGGCACCTTAATTCGAATTAACAGTGGTGCCAGTGTAGACACGGGTGTAATTAAATCGAATTAAGGGAATTTAAGTTGACCTAAGTCGCCAGTGTAGACCAGACCTAAGGCTGCGTTGACCGTGCGTCGACCAGAGGGCATCGTCTGTTGATGCAGCGCAGCGGAGACGCCATGGTAAGGAAATGTAAGTAAGTCGACGGGTAATATGCAAGCTACAGTATGTAGCTTGTGTATCTCCCATCAATAGCCGCCGACAATGTAGACCAGGACACACATGACTCAGGGTGTTTTAAGGAGGCAAAGTAAGAGAGTTCACATGACATATTGGTAAGTATTTCTATTAAAAAGGTGATCTGAATCTGAGTAGCACAAGCATCATGTGATGTAGAAGTTGCTATGGTAACTGTTTTTTTTGCATACCAAAGTAAATAGTCACATGAAACGTGCAGTTGTTAGTGAGTAGGTGAAAACCTGCTAGGGCAAGAGCTTGCATAACCCCCCTTCTTATTTTCTGTCTTACTCTTTTTTTACCAATGGCTTTTTCTGACATGGTTTTCTTTTGAATCTTGATGCACTTTATTGTATTTTGAAATGTTGCCCTCTCTATTCTCCATGGGGTGGTGGCCTGTTGATGCTCCAGAGAAAATGCAGTTGGCTGTTCATCAATCACAAAACTGCATAGTTTACATGGAGAAAGCAAACAGGTGCTTTTCTGATGCACAAGCAGCATGTATAAACCTCCAAGTACGACACAGATGTCAGAGTACAGTATGTGAATATGCCATATCATGCTCCTCGTCACTTTCTGTGTGAAAGCTGAATCTCTACTGTGCAGCTGACATAAAGAGTATGTTAGATCTTTGTGGTTTTACTGAAGAACTATAGACAAAATATGGACACTGGGCTGAGTAGTTCCTTTGAATTCAGTATGTTTACACAGTGGATGGATATGGGCCTTTGAATTGATAAAGATCTTTTTTAGGTCTTATAAAGGGGTAGCCACACGCCCCTGGCAAGTGTCTTCTCTGCCCTTGACTGCTCTGCCTGTGGGCCATGGTGGGGACCCAGGCCTGCCCACTGCTCTAGGTCCCAACCCAGGGACCTACTGCTTTCTTTTCCTACTGTCTATTGCAGCATTCCCTGGGCTGCTTCCCACTCTGTCCCATCAGCTTCTTGGGTCCCCAGCCAGTTCCCTGTTTAAGCAGGGTCTCTCCCAGGCCTCCTTGTCTGGAGAGCTCATAACAGTCTCTGCCCTGTTCTCTCAGGGTTCTTTCTCACAGGAGCCTTCACCTGGTGAGCATCTAACAAGTCTCTGGCTCTTCTTGTCAGGGCTTTCTCTCTTCCAGGCCTCTGTGCCGGAGAGCTTTACAACTCTACCCCTGCTTAGTCAGGGTTTCTCCCCAGTCTCTGTATCTGTGGCATCTCCCAGCCTTCAACTGCTCTGTCCAATTGCTGCAGCTTCCTCAGCCAGGCAGGAACAGCATCCTTCCTCCTCTGGCTCCAGCAAGCAACTGAGCTGCCCAGGCCCTGCAACTCCTTTTATATGAGCTTTCTAGGCTCTGATTGGCTGCCCCCTCAGCAATCTCTCTAGGCCACTTGGAGGATCCAACTCTACTGCCTTTTTTCTGGGGTGTGGTATGGTAGGACCACAGGGTCTTCCGGAGGACTTCAAAGGGCCTGGCATACCCCATCACAGGTCATTGTAAAAATGGTGATCCAGATAGATATTTTCACTGCTGTTGTTGAGAATGGCCATTTCTGGCTGGGTCCACTCATTCACACTGACCTCCAATGGAGGGTCAAGGAAAAATATCCTGCTAAATCCTTTCCTCCATCTATATTAAAGGGAAGAGAAGGACCCCTCCTAATGTATCTTCACACCACCTGAGGCCCATATTGAAGAGGAAATTGTGGGATGGCACATTAATTTGTCATCCTTGAAACCTGGGGAGGGATGTGGAAGCAACAACATCTTCCTTGTTCTACCCTTACATGTGCCTCTGAGGGTCAGAAGATACCATTCCTGATGGTTCCCTTCACTAAAATTTGTGTGGAGAGGAAAAAGGATCTCTAAATGATCAGTAAGTGTCTTTGAAATGAATTGGTTCAGAGAAGGCTGGAATAATGGCATAAGCAATGTTTTATCTGTATTGTGGTAGTCCCTTGGAGTCCCTGACATAGACCAGGGCCTCTCTGTGCTAAACATTGTATAAATACATAAAGAAAAGACTGTCCCAGCTCCAAAGGCCTTACAATCCAGGCATAAGACAAAAGACAACAGGTGAGTAGACAGGGGAGCATAAGAAAAAACGAGACTACTTTTCAATATGATAGGCAGTGGGGTCAGCAAACCGACTGCCAAACAGTTGTCCAGTTTTTTGTAGGCAATAACACAAGAAATTAGTTTAGTGGACTTCAAAGAGGGCTCCTTAGGACAGTAGATCACAATTGGGAAAAGGGGAGGAAACTGAGATCTCCCTAAAATGTGGAGAGAAAGATTGTAGGAGAAAATGTAAATAGACTTGTCCTACAGAGAACCATGAAAATGGGGAAGACAGAAGCCAAGGATACATGAAGTATCCCAAAATATGTATAAAAAGTAAATCTGGAAGCCTGTTCTGCAAAGTAAGCTTGGTTCCCAGAGTTTCTTTCAAACGTTTGTCACAGTTTCTGTGATTTGTGAGAACAAGTACAGGTGGGGCAATAGGAGACTCCTGCATCCTAGTTTGGAGCTCTTGGTGGTCTTTTCTTGTCAGCCAATGAATGATGAGAGTCAAGAGGCAGAATAAGTGTGGTAGGAGGAAAAGGGTCATATACTGAGTCATTATATTGAGGAAACAAACTATCTGTGACCCTAAATACTAGGATTCCCACAACACAATAGGAACTGAGTGACATGCAAGTTTAAAAAAAGTTTTGTTAGATATTTAGGGTAATTTTAGGTGCTGTGTTTGGAGTTGTCTTCTCCTTTTGTATGTTGCTATGAAATATATTAAAATCAGCGTATTTTAATGTAATAATTAATTTATCTAACTTTGTGTATTTTGTTACAATGTAAATGTCACATGGGAGTCTCATGGTGTTAATAGGAGGTGTATAATCCTCACCAACTATTTCTGTGAAATGTGTATTGCTACTGTATGCTGCCATGCTTTAGATATTCTCAGTCTCCTAAGGGAGAGGCAAGACGCCAGGATAATAGATTGTGTGGGCCTAAAGAGAAACCAGTCATCTGATGTTTTAAACATTGGAACTGTAAGGCTAGTCTCATGGATTATGTATGATGTTCACATGAGACATGCTAACCACTTGAAAGCTTGCCATTTTCTCATCTGCTTGGAATATTCACCATCTGCTGCCTGTGAGAACCACTAGACCACACTACTTAATGTGTACTCTTCTCCGAAGCATCAACCTTATAGCCAATTAGGTACACTTTCCACATCTTCCCACTGCACCTGTTTGCTTTTGGAAATAGGTGAGCTTTCAAGTGTATAGCCTTGGATACGTGCAGTGGGACCATGCACAAGGTCTGAGTACTTTTCAGTAAGAATTGAGGGAAGTGTGAGTTGGGCAGTATAGTGAAGGAGAAGAAACCTAGATTGTAACTGCTAATCCAGAAGGACTGTCTTTAATAATTACAATGCATTGAACAGTGGGTCCTTGATCCCTTGGGCACTACTACATTACAAAGGATCAAGAACACAGTAAAAGGAAGTTAAACTTCAAAGTATTGGGTGCAAATCTGTATTCATCTCTTTTATGTAAGTGTAATTTCATTTACTTCAATGTAGTTACTCTGTAATTTCACTAGGGGTAGTTGTGCTATCATCAGGAAAAGGATAGAGAAATGATATGAAGTAAAATAAGATCCATTGCAAATAGTTATTCAGAACACAAACCAAATCCTTTTTGAGATTTGAACTAGCTTGGTTAACGTTATTTTATGTTTGCCTGTGAGTTTCACTGGAGGCTGGAAGCAGAGGTATCAAACTGAGATTTTTGTGGGGATATCCATGTGATCAGAGCCAGAAACACCACAAATCTCAAAGGGGTCATATTTTATATTAAGAGAACATTCATAAATAGCTTATAAAAGGTTAATAAATAATATTTTAATAAATGGTTAGTCTATTGTTGTAGATTTATTCCAGCAAAAGAATTGGTTGCTTATAAGCCCTTATTATAGGCACCTTAAACATTTATAATATCCATTGATAGGTTTAACTATGTTTAACACACTAATCATTCTGTAATATGCTTATAAACTCTATGAATCTGTAATAAACTAAAATATACCTTTAACATAAGATGAGACTGGCTTTTTGCATGGCAGTTTTGGAAGCCTAAGAGATTTAGATACTTCATATGAAGTTAGAAAGAGCATTAGAATTTTTTAGTTCATTGAATTGGTCTTCTGAAGTTCTCCCATAACCCATTGCCAGCTTTAGACTTGGACCTAGTAGGAAGATGTCTAGGATTCATGTTTAAGCTCCACATCTATGTTGTGTTTTGTACAGTGCCTACCATAATGAGACCCTGATCTGAACTGGAGCTTCTAGACTCTATCCTAATACAAATAATTTAGAAAGGTGAAAATATGTGTCATCTGCTTAGGTTACTGTAGTGATAACCCTTACTATCTGGTAGTAAGCATTTCCAGGCAGTCATTTCAAGCACTATCACACAATGAAGCACATAATAGAATAAAAAATTACATGTATACAGTGTACTTCCATTGCATCATTATGAAGTTCTGTTATAAAGCCATCAGTCCTTGGCTTTAAACTGCAACATCAGTAAGACAAATTTAAATGCACCGTTTTATAACATATAGTACTTGACTCATGGATGGGGGAGAATATATTACGTTACCTCAAGTCTTAGTAGTACTCAGCTCCAGTAGGAACATTATCAGCTTCCGCTTTGTGACATTTACTGGGAAATGCAGATTATGCCTTCAAATTGCTTCTGTATATAATAATAAACAACTCACAATCAAAGTGAAGTTATTATCTCATGCTTCATATTTCCATTGGTTTTGCTAATTGTATTTGCCCTGGAGGGCTTAATGTCTAGCATCCATATGGTGGAGAACATGGGGTAATTTGTAATAATTTAAGGAAGACATGATCTAGCTATTAATATAGTCCAGGCATGATCATATTGGATTATTGGAATATGTGAATGAACTGGTTTAGTTCAACAGAAGGCTGTTAAAAAACTAAACAATGACTAGAGATCAGATATCTCTGTAGAAAATACTTCAGGGGTCCTTAGGAAAACAATGAAAATGAGGGTCCTTAGGAAAACAACACTATCAATTGAGAAGTGCCTACCCACCAGCTCCAGCCAGGTAACAGACTTGTTTTTTCAGGGGTAGGACCCTCAGATCAAAGAAACCCTAAAGAATTAAAAACCCCTGCCTGCTCAGTTGCGAGATGCTGAGAGAAAAACAAATTGCAACAGGGCCATCTGTCCCTCCTGGCCCAGAAGTAGGCTAAGTGGAACATACTCAAATTTGCAAAGAAAGGCTAAGATGTAGCTAAGACCCAGGTGTTGAGGCCATTTGTTTTTTTCAATCCCTTTTTTCCACTGATTATGTGCCTTTCAGTGAATAAACATTATGTTGGTTCTAAAAGCTGTTTTGAGTCACTTTAATCAGCCACTGGTCACATCTCCTGAAGGGAAGTCTCCTGCAGGGGCCAGTCCCAGTTTTACCTGCTAGAGGAACCACAGTTGCTAAGTGGGGGGCTGCAACCCAGAGAGCTAGTCTAAGACTTGTCTATTCAGCAGGTTACTGTACACAGTGAATCTAAAGTGCACCAGCTTGTCACACAGGAACATCGGTGTGGTCACAGCTACAGCACAGAGGAAGTCCCAGAGTGTGGCAGCATACTGCTTCTTTAAAGTGTAGTATGCCAAGTTATACTCCAGGACTTTCACTGCACTGTAGTGTCCACACAGCAAATTAGTACTACATGAAAAGCTAGTGTGCTGTAGATTCACCCTGGCTTGCCGTGCAGTAACTCAGCATGTAGGCAAGCCCTAAGGGTATGTCTGTACAGCAGTCAAAGGTGTGACTGCGGCACATGTAGATATACCAGAGGTAGCTTTAATTTGGCTCGCTAAAGTAACAGCAGTGAAGCTGTGTGGTTCAGGCTGTACATACTCATCTGGAACCCTGGATTATGCACTTGAGTAGCTAGCCTGTACAGCAGCCCATGCTGTTACTGGTTCACTACTGCTGTTTGAGCTAGCTAGATCAAAATTAGCTTAGGTATACCTACATGTGCTGCAGTCACATTTTTGGTCGCAGCATAGACATACCCTAAGAGTGGCTGAACTGCCAGGTTCCACACTTGAAAGAAGTGAAGCTCGTCACCTGAGTGGTGCACTCGAGAGGGACTGAAAAGTGCAGCTCACCCTGTAACTATGACCCGTATGTAGTCCTGAACTGAGCTGTTGTCTCATATTTGTCTTTGTGCCTGATACTGCAGAGTGGTAAGCCCTGAACTCCCATTGAAGCAGAAAGGAATCGAGGATGCTCAATAGCTTCTGGAAGGCATTTAGCATTCTTAGACTGTAAGCCCTTTGGAGCAGAGACCATGTCTTATTTTGAGTAATTTCACAGCTCTGAATATTGTATTGTCTCTGGATAGCCACACAGTTTGTATCTTGTCAGATATATTTTAATATCATTAAAATATCCCATGTTTCTTTAGGGAAATGATTTAGGTAGTTGTAATTATAAATCAAATGCTTAGAAATCAGGCATTCTCTTTATTCACAGCCACATTATGGTAGGTTTGATACGCATTAGCTCCATGGATTTTAAATGACATGTGGACCTAGGGCAATGAATCCTAAAAATACACTGCTATAGTTGCCAACTTGCCTCTGAGCAATAATGAGCAGAAACTGAGAAATGTACTGTGGCTGAGGTATGTGTCATAGCACATAATGCTGTGACAAAGGCAATGACATTGAAAAGGCTTGCAGCACTACGAATTCATAGAAAGCAGCTCCCAGAGATACTGAAGAATCATACAGTATGAGATACGAGATCACTATCTGGCCAAATTGTGCTATGAAATGCCCTGATGGAATAGCTGTCATTGACCTCTACTCTCGTGGAGTATTTGGACAGTACTTCAGCTGACTGGTCAGGTCTTCAAGATGTTTGTCTATTGATTGCTTGGAGAGAGTGGTTTGCCTGAATTTCTCTCACTTGTAACTGTGGTTAAAGTTAAACCATTTAGAGTCTGAGGGTCAGATTACAGGCAAATCAAATTAAACTCAAAATAATGAAATCTTACTGGATGCAAGCAGAAAGAGAAGAACATTAAATGCCAAAAGGAGCCTATGAAAATCAGAGAAGCCATTTCAAAAAGCAGTCTATGGAGCAATGTGGGAAGCAATCAGAAAATATACATATACTCAGGAGCCAAGCTGTTTACATGGTTGACAACACTGTTTACCCTACCCTTCTTTCCAGCATAGTGAAATGATGAAAATATGAGGAAAAAATATTGTAGAAAAATGCCTGTGCCAACAGGAGTTGGATGAATCAGTTTGATGTAAAATATTGCCTGTTATATTTTTAAAGAGCGTTTACAAGTTAAAATACATTTTAAGAGTGAAAACAAACAGAAGTGTGACCACAAAGTAGCTTGCATTGAAAGTTTGTGATTCCAAGGCAAGTTTGTGTAGTGGTGGCAAGGAAGGAAATAGCAGGACATAATGCAGGAGTAATGCACATTATGACGTTGTGTGGCATAACTAAAACATAATTCCCATCTAAAATAATTTGATTTCTTGCTGGTAGAAATGTGTAAACTGGTTCAGATAAAAGAATCAACTTGAATCAAGCTATAATCTTTATGAGGTTCACAAGTTTTCAGTCAGTTTTTTAGCTGTGGTCCTGTCAGAGTCCTCCAGGTAAGCAGGGCTGATTAAGATGAATAGTTGGATGAGTGGCCTCCAAAATACACCTAATGCAGGAAATGTTGCCGATTCAGGGTTCTCTCTCTGTTTTTTTGTTTTGTTTTTGTTTTGTTTTGCTAAGCTTCTGAAAGGTATCACAAGGGAGACTGAGAAAAGCACAAATCCGTGTCTGTTCTGATAGGAATACTACTTCTTTTGTGATGGTAACCATCAAGAGGTGATGTGGCTGCAGACATAGAAAAGGATCTTCTCAGTGGAATTCTGAGACCTGATCTCCTTTTTCTGTGGGGTACAACCGCATCCTCAAAATGATCCAAATCTGCATGCTTGATTCTCTGACTGCTCCCTTTATAGCCATGAAAATGCAGGCTAAATTTTGAAGGCCACTTTTGGTCCAAAGTTAAATTTTCCTAATTGTCTCCAGTTGTTCCCTAGTCCCTAAGCCAAGAAACAGTAACTGAACTTTCAGACTCTAATGTGAGCAGAGAACATCCACAATAACTGCTGCAAACAGAATTAATCTTACACTGCATAGAGAAGAACACCCCTGAAGGATTGCCTTGTAAATGCTTGGCGTCAGATAAGAAATAAGCTCTCTTTAATGATGCGCGTGCTTCCTAAATACATTCTTTTTAAATGGACTTGCTGCTTAAATCTGTTTATTTGCTGCAGCACATTGGGCAGATTATGTTTTAAAGAACTCTGCAACGAACATCAGAGCTTTTACATAAGTGAGATCTGAGAAAAATAGGAGTGAAATTTCAAATATCCCATTAATCTTTTCACTTTAGGTCTGAGCCAGCTTAAAATTGCACTAAATTGCTGCCAAATATGAGTGAGTTTCATTCCAAATAAAGAGACTTAGCAAGTCTGTGCAGTGAGATTTTAAGACTATTTCAGGGAGGCGGATTGTGGGGTTTTTTTGGTTCAATTTATTTTGAAGTAGTGTGGTGCTTTGTGTTCTGTGGCATATATTTTGTAACAGGCATGTGTCAGATTGGCTCCAACTGCACGTGAAGACACACGTTTCTTTGCTTATGTTTCTAATCTATGTGTATTTAGATAGTTATTAAAATGTTTATACATATCAAACCCAGTTAGATATTACTAAAATTCATACACATGTGCCTTTTCCACTGATAGTCATTGGAGGAGCAATGTTTTGCTAGTTTTATAATGGTTTTTCACCGAGATGGCAACTGCTGCTTTTTTCTCTTTGTGGGCCAAATTCTCTCTCACACACCCAGCCCCTTAAATTGGGAATCCCACTCCTTATACTGGCCTCTTTTACCACACACATCATCTGCTTGAATTCAATGGAGTTGCATGGGCATTACTAAAAATATTTGCGTTTTGTTGCTGAAGCCTTTTTTCCAAAGTTAGGACCTTAAATTGTGTTGGATGATCTGTTTGAGAGAAATTGAGAAGTGCTTGTGAAGCAGATGTGGAGGCAGGCAGGACTTTAGCATGGCACAGGACTTTGGTTCTGAGTGACTATGATATATCGCTAATGAGAGGAAAAAATAAAAGCTTCTTTCTAAGAGTCTTTTGGCATGAAGGCTGTTTTCCTCAGTCCCATTCTTTCTTTTCCCTATGGAACTATACTGAGCTCAGGGTCTGAGCAAAAGGAGTTCCAGCACAGTGACTTCCCTGAACCCAAGTGCATTCTTGGTTCACATTCTGTGGGCATGGGTACACATTTGAGCCTCTAGAATTCTCTCTTAAAGGGGCTGCTCACTTTGCCTACTGCGTGACTATTTGTGTAGGAAGTTTCCTCCTTGCATTTTTCAAGCCTGATGTCCCGTCACACAAAGCTATGACTGTCTCACTTATGTTAGCTGGCACACACTGATGGTCCATCATGTCACAACTCCCCCTAGTCTCCTACTGGATCATAGTATTACTTCATCATATGCCTATGTTTGGATGCGGCCTGAAATCCTGCAGGCCAAATAAAATGGTAGAATTGTATCCTTTTCTAGACAATGCAGAGAGGTATAAAGTTGTTAATGTAATAAACATCATTCTTAGATATTCTATAGGGCTCTTGGTGTGCACATGAGAGCTAGGCAGACCAGTTTATCAGCTAAATAGCATGAATATTGACCCAGTATGGCTAGCCATGTTTCAAATATTAACTAGAAAACATTTGGCTCACTGATTCAGGAGGTCACACACCATGTGGAATGGGTCCTTTATAGACATCACCCTCACACAATCATCTTCTTCATATGCTCAGATGATGTTCATCTCTACTATGGTATCCATAACTTGGGAGCTTTCTTACTACCTAGCATGTAAGCACTCTTCCCAGATACTGCTTTGGTTTGTTCATTATATGCATATATCTGCTGATATAACAAAATCTAGTTTCTCTAAACTACCGTTTCTAATAGGGTGAAATGGTTTTTTAAAAAATAGAAATGATGTCAACTTTTGTTCAGACTTTATTTGAGAAAATTTGACATTTTGGTTCATGTCTGCTTCTTTCCGCCTATTCTAGATCTGAATGAAAACAAACTTTGCAGTACAGTGACAGCTACATTTTCTCTAAAAGTCTTTTTCTCATGACACTTGCGGATCCTAAAACTGGTGGTGTCAGTAAGAATTTTAACTTTTGGATACTTTGGGATTTCTTTGGTGGTTCCCCAGTTAGTGTCTGTCTAAGTTTTCTCTGTCTAAGTTACTTGTATTCTACAGCATAGTAAATATTTTTATTTAAGATGTAGGACTTACTTCAGTTAATGTAAACTGTTATTAAAATGATAATTGAGAACTACTTGATTAATAGGATGCCCACATTACAAGCAAGTGCTTTTTAATGAACATATTATTGATATATTCCACCACTTTAGGTAGCATAATTAAGCTGCTCTGCAATAATAGTAATGTAATAATGACACTGCTGTTGCTTCAAAAATAAAACTAACTTTGAAGATTCAAACATAGCACAAGCATCATGATGCCCTTCCATGGGCCGAACAGGGTTTCTCACCATTTATGCTGGCAATGTCTTTCACAGGGAAATTCAGCAATCCTTCTGTCATGGTTACAGGATGATCTGTGCTTCAGGCCCCTGTTAGTCCCTCTTAAGTATACCCCTCAAGCAACAGATTTTGCTATTGTCACCCCTCCCTGGATGGATTCACACAGTCCTACCACTCTCTGGGCTGCAGCTCCCCAGTTTACCAACCATGATAACATGACAGGCCAAACTGTGTGTGAAATCTGAAACCTTTTCCCTCCAGGAGCCTGTGACAGTGGCTGATCAATGTGGCTCAAAAACAGTTTCTTAAGAATGAAATCATTCATTCATTCATCCAAAAATATATAGCATGCAAATCAAAGGGTTAAAACAAATCAGGAGTATATGCATGGATCTTCCTATACCATAATCTTTCCTTGCAAACTTTTGTAAGTTTCCTTCAGCCCAGTTACCTCTATCTTTGGGTTGAAAGAGACAGCCTGCTTTCTGCAGTTTGTCTCTGTCTCCTTGCATCCCTGCCAGCACTGACTGACATTTCTGGACAACCCTTGGCAACTCACTCAACCTTCCCTCCACTGCCTGCCCCATTTCATTTCTTGGCCTGGGGTCCTTTGATGGTTAAGTGTACCTTTTGATCCTGGGCTCAGGCATGAGAAGAGTAAACCTTGTCAGCCTGCCTGGAGCCAGGCAGGGGCATTCCCCAATTCAGAGCTCCTCCCATTGTTTCATCAAGGCCCTTTTGATATTTTCTGAACTTAATCTTATCTCTGTTATTGTTTCATTTCCTGTTTCCATAAGCCTCCTTTGATTTAACTCCTTGCAGTCAGGCAGGATAATACCAACCAGGTAAGCTGAGATGCATCTGATATGTGTATTTTTATTTTTATAAATAACTTCATTCTCCACAGCTACAAAAATAAATGTTAGTCAAGTTAGTGGTAGCTTCCTTTGAAGAGCCGAAGCTGGGGAGGGAGGATGGAGCCTTTACTGTGTTATCACCTTTCTTGATGCTTAGTTGGAAACCTGCCCCAGTTTACTAGAGACAGAAACTTGGCCAATTCTGCAGCAGATGCCACTCTATTGAATTTCTAAATAGAATGCCATTCAGTGCTGGCATGATTAAAGCATGCTCCTTTGCTCCATAGACATGTGAGCACAAGACAGACAGGCAAATGAAGACAGTATTTCTGGCTGGGAATCATTCAATTAAAAATCAAATCCATGTTTTATGTTTGTACAATACATGGTCACTTGTCTGCCTACACTCATGCCCATCTGCTAGAATGGCACAGCTCCTACTTCAGAGGATAAGCCAGTATCAATAGAACACAAATACAAAGTAGAAATGTATATGGGCAGCTCCATGTAGGCTTTCCCACAAGATGGTCTTCCATCAATGCCACATGCTTACATTTGATTGCACTGCCAACACTTGTGTGCCTATGTCAAATCATGGCTTTGCTTCTGCTTCCTCCTCTTCAGTGTTAATCATTCTGCACATTAGAGATAGATAGGTATGTGTTTCTTGTTAGCCAGGTAGGGTTGGATCTTTCAAAATTTGTCTGCTTTCAAACGTTTTTCTGACTGATAGCTTAAGCAAAAACCAATTCTGTTGCTCCATCTTTCAAGTCTGCAGCAGCAAGAATGCATGCATTGGGAATGATGCAGGAGATGTTTGAGCTGATGCCGTGTGTACCTTATTACTTCTTCATATCCTGGACATCCTGACACAGGTTGATCAAAAGGCCCATTCCTAACTGCAAACTCTTGAAACTGCTGCAAGCAAAGGAAAGTTTGAGTAATCCTGTTGTCTTTGTGCCTGTCAAGATGCTTTCCACCCTCTTTATTGTCCCCTGCTGCTGCAGGATCTATATATGGAAATATAGAACAAGCCACAGGCATGTGTCACATCACATGTCTGTCCTTTGCTGCAGAAATTGCCTTGTGCTGAATGCATTATGCTTCCAGTGCACCCGTGGATATGGTGGATTTCAAAAGCTAGGTTCTTTGTTCAGACTTCTAAGTTGTACACATAATGTTAATTGCAGCTGTCCGTGCAGAGTAGCTAATACTGTGGTATCACATTGTATTACACCAGCAAAGTACAGGCATTAGATTTTTCTAATTGGCTTCAATCTGGATTTTTAACTTGGTGCATGCACCACTTTTACCAACTATTATCCTTCATTTGCATGTGCAAATCATCATCAGTGTGACTGCTGGTTGATTTACTTTGAGAATATGGAAGTTGTGCATAAGTGTACATGCATATCTACCTACTCCAAATTAGAGACCACTTGTTGCAAGTCTGGGCTATCACAGGCAGCTCACAAATGGACCTGACCCTATTACAACAGAGAGCATCAGGCAAGAATGACCATTGATTCATTCTGATTCAGCAGTTCTTGTGATGATCCATTGGGACTTATGCATGAAAACCTCTTACTGCTCCGTTTGAGGTAAGGAATGAAGTCTTTGGCGCTAAGGAGAGAGCTGCATCCTTTTGTGAGGCAAAGAGACACAGCATCCCTTTCCTGAGCAGCTAGTGTATAACTGGGGCTGAACTGATTCCCTGATTCTTTTTTAACAGTCTTCTGAGTGAATGTAG
Source organism: Emydura macquarii macquarii (assembly GCF_026122565.2). Taxonomy (NCBI): domain Eukaryota; kingdom Metazoa; phylum Chordata; order Testudines; family Chelidae; genus Emydura; species Emydura macquarii. Next base: position 2,794,149 of record NW_027132983.1, on the reverse strand, counting down.
AAAAATTGCCACTTAGTGAAGTCTTTGAATTAAAACTTATTTATTTTGGAGACCTTTAATGCCCACAGGAGCTCTGCCTCCACATCAACTACTGCACTTCTTGGAGTTTCTACTGCTTCTGGGCATGAGAAGGATGAGACTCAGCCAAGACAAAATATACTGTAGCCAGGCAGCAAGCACCTGAAAAATAAGTCTACAATATGTTGATTTATTTTTCTCCTTTTTAGTGCAATTTGGATGCTGCTTCTCTGTTTAATCCCATTTTAGAAACATTACTTTTTGTAATGTTGGAAACTTTGGAACAGTATTAGTTTTGTTTGTACGTAACTGAAAAATTGCTAAGTTACTTTAAATCCATTGTGAAAAATAAATGCCTGGAGGCGCACAACTTGTGCATCACATTGGCACCTGATGTGATTTGAAGTGACCAACCTATAAACTCCTGAAAATAAGGATTCTATAGTGAAGCGATAATACATTTTTTACAAACAAGAGGATAAACTTGCTTTAAACTTGTTTTTGAAGTGTTATGTGGGGTGAATTGAAACTGAATGGATATGCCTACACTGCATTGTAAATCTGGGCCTGTGGAACCCAGGCTTGTGGACTCAAGTGTTTCCAAGCCCATACTTGAGCATCCACACTGCATTGTGAACCTGGGTTTACAGTTGCTGGAGCTCATAGATCCCACAACCATGCTAATGCATCCATACTCCACTACACAGAACTTCTGACTTGGGACTGCAGTTTGAGCTTTTTTCTTGCTGCAGAATAATGGGTTGGCTCCTAGGCTCTGTGAAACTTGGGCTTGGAAAGATTTGTATGTGGATGTAGTGGGAGCGTGGGGGGAGTCAAACCTGAGTCTGAGTCAATGCGATGGAGACATATCCAGGACCGAGGGCTACCCAAACTTTGGGCCCAACAAAAACAACAGTTTCCTCCTCCTGTATACACAAAGTCCAAAGCTTTCAATAGTGTTGAACAGCCATTCTTGGTCCTCTCCTCTAATGATCTTTCCAGCCCCATCAAACACTTTTCTGTGTCCCACCATCTGTTTATTCATCTGTAAAATAGATTTCTAAGAGAAGTGGTGGAAGCCCCTCATTTGGGACTTTTAAAACTAGCAAATGTGCTGTAGGCACATCCTTTATAGGCACGACTGGATAACCAAGAGGCTTTGTTTTCCTGTAGCAACTTCTTTGGTTCTATTATGAAGTCCACTATAAATGCTTACTATGTATGATGTATAACACTTATAGTTGGAAAGGAGTACAGAGAAGTAACTAACTAGAAGTTCTCAGTTTATGTACACTTACATTTTAATTCCTTCTATATAAAAATGCATGTTTTTGTCTTGTTAATTGAGTGTGAATAATTTGATCCTGCAAGGTATTGAGAGCCTTTAGTTGCCTTTGAAGATGAATCTCTCTCAGGTGGTAATGAGCACTTTGTAGCCTGATTTCCTTATTCCTCATGATCAGGTATTTTTCCCACTCTCTGTACTAGTGTTCACACTTTGAGCACTTATACTTTGCTCAAGGCAGCAGTATAAATAACTAATAAATGAAAGGCACATAATTTTAAAATCCTCAAATATGTTCATCAGATCATTATGGAAACAGAATTTCTCAGCATTAGGTAAGTGGTGCTGGTCAACCAAGATGCCCCAGGGGAAGCCAACACTTCAAATAGCTGACCTGTTTTGAAATCTGAGCCCTTGGCTGTCTGTTTTGTTTATCAATACAAAAGTATTTCATACAGAAATAAATCCTCACATCAAGGCTTTCTGCAGAGCAAAGCATTATATTTTGCTTTATCCCTTACATACAATACTTATTAGCTGAGATTGTTGATCCTGACTTTCTCCTGGGGTTATAATGATAACACGTAATCATTCTTCAATTGTTAACAATTATGTGGATTTTTACCTAAGCCTCTTTAGTCCTTTTAAAAATTTCAACAGCAACTTTGATGTTTATGGCATATATAATACATTTAATACATTATGATACATACTGCACATCACGTCTCTGAAAATAACATGTATTGCGAACACTATGGGTATTTCATTTTAACTCCTATGATATTATTGTCTGCTTTGCAAGATACTGAGTAGAATTGGGATTATCCTTACTACTTCAAGCAGAGAGCTAAAAATTAATTCAAGAAGAATATATCCTTTCCAAATAAAAGTCTTTAGATTTAAAAGCATGTAGTAAGTTCTGCTCCCTATGTCAAAGACACTCTAAGATGAACACCTTCTTTGGAATGGCATAACTGAATGATTTAGTTTGTCAAAGACTTTTTCCAAGGGCTATGCTGTCATAATCCCTCATAGTCTGTGCATGGGATTGGAATTGGGACTTGTCCATGGGCATATTACTGTACAAGACAGGGTGTGAATCTACAGCCCACTAGCTTGTTGTGAAGTAACATCCCATGTAGACAAGCCCTTGGTTGATACTTGGACAAGAGACTGCCAAAATAAGGTGCTAGCAAAGGTAGAGTAGTGAAAGCAATAGGTGACCATGGCCCTTCAGTCAATACTAAATGCCCTGGCATGATAATGGGAGGCACTGTGCTTCTGAATTGCTCTCAAATGAGAGTAAAACTGAGTTCTTGGCCATTTGTAATCATGGAAGATCCCATGACACTTTCGGAAAGTTTGAAGCTGCTAGCTCCAGTGTCCTGGTCATATTCCAACTTGCATAATTACATTCTGCCTTCTTTGTGCCCCCATCTCCATAATTTCAATTAGATAAGTTGTTCTTCACTTCCCTTCATGATAAAATCTGTTATGAGTACATACAGGCAGTTGTATTCCCCCATATTCTAAGAAAATACTTAAAACATCCACTGTAAAGTATTATATCTGCAGATCAGTTATTTTACAGTAGGTCCTTGCATGCCTGACAGGGTATTTGGTGGAATTTATTGATGTTTTGAGGCCGGAAAAATTCTACGTAAGGCAGCATGGTAGTCAATTAACAAGGAGTTTGCTGTCCTTATGACTAACTATTTATGTGAATTTGTAATAGGTTTCACAGTAACAATCCTTGTGAATGTATAGGAAGATGTAGGTCAACTTATATGGCTGTACCGTATTTATAATATAAAATCAGATGTTATATTTATTAAAGTGACTCCACTTTAAATGTCTCTGGCCACCTGGGATTTTGTATAGTGTTTTAAAAAGTTTTGTGAGACCATCAGAAGTCATCTTCTTGGATTTGCGGTGAATGGATGTCAGGCATTAAGATTGGAATTTTCAGTGTTGCCCTAACAATTCCTATTAAAGTCAGTGTTAAAATTCCCAATTACTTTAATGTGAGAAAAGTTAAGCCAATATTGGGTGCTTTTGAATACCGACCTGCTTTTCCAACATTTAAAATATGGGTGAAATTAACTCACATTTTTGAGCATGGATGAATTTGTGATATGAGCTCTGCTGGATATCCAGCACAGGCAGTAGGGGGTAATCACAGATGCTCTTTCAATGCAAAATCAGTCCAATTACAAAATCTTTTAAAAGGTAACAATGAAGACTTCATTCTCAGAAGGAATGCTTAAAAATGTAAGTGTCCATGAGGCAGCTGGAAATCATATGGTGTTCTTTCCTCTTCAGGAATGAATGTGGCAACTTCCTTATGCTGTAATTCCTATCAAGTGTTCTTAAACCTCCCAGTGCATCAGGCTGTAGCCACAGTCAGGCCTAGTCTATACTTACAGGGAAATTTGGGGGCAGTTGACAGTAGTTATGCAAGTTACACAGAGATCACACAGAGTAGCTTGCATAACTTATGTCGACTTCCTAAATCCTCTTCTGTGCACCGTCTCCATTATGCTGTGTTGACGGGAACAATGTACCCATCAACCCAGCGCTACACTTTTTGAGGAGGTGGTTTTAATTGAATCGACTTCCAGATCGATTGAGTGGGTCTTCACTGCCACTCAATCAATCCCTCAATGTAATAGCCTCCTGCACTATGAGAGCCAACCATAAAATCAGAAATGCAAGTTAGTTGTATGAACAGCCAAAAGTCATGAATATTTATATCAAGTTACTATTAGAAGAATGTAATGTAACTTAATAGGGGAACCTACTGTAATTATTCAAACATTCTGGAAGATGGGATGGTGGTGGGGTTTGGAAATGGATGACAAACCATTCACCTCTAGGTCAGTGGTAGGAATCTAGGCCAGCTGCTGTAATTGATTAGCTTTTGGCAACTGTTCAGCTACATCCTCTGTAACATAAGTAGGTGGTCTCCATCCTTTTTTCAAATGGATTGAGATCCAACTGCAAGATGCTGCCCTGGCATTAGTTGGCATCAGAAGAGAAACCAAGGAATGAAAGGATGGGGAAAGACTTATTTCTAGAGGTGGTCCTTGTGGAAGGGGATAGAGTGTTGCGGAGGAAGCACTGTTGAACTGATGCTGTACTAATTCTTCACAGAAAATTTCTTCAATCTTTAGGACTGAAAGAAATTAACCTTCTTCTAACACCTTATTTACATCGTGTGTGTGTGTGTGTGTGTGTGTTTGTGTGGCTCATCTTGGAACATTGAATAGATACAATACATGATGGATTTTGAAGTCTTTCCTTTTGTTTTAGTCAGAGAATGAGGCACCAAACTTATCTGCTATGCTTTGCCAATGTAGCCAAAGAGTAGACTGAGCTTGGGTGCTCTTTTTTTTTTTTTTTACCATAGGCAATTGCATTGACCATGCCTATCAGAGAGGCAGGCCATAACTGACTTGCATTATGTTGTTAGTTTCTATGGTATTATCACAGAAGTCTGTCCACTTCTAGTAATTTTTCTTAAGCTCAGATTCTTCCATCTCAACACTTTATTTTACTTTACCCTTGAGTCTGATTTGAAAAAATAACTTTCTACAAGAATGTCTTTATTGCAGGACAAGCAATTCCCATTGATGGGGACCTTAATGATCCTTAATAGGATTTTCCACAGACTGACATCTACAGTCCACTGATTTAACACTGGTTATAACTCAAATCAGGGCCATATAGGGTCATTTATTTCTTGACCCTGTCAGTTGAATGTATTGGGTCAGAATTAACTCTAGTCTATTTCAGAAGTGATGAAATTGATCTTTCTTTATGTACATACTTGGAATTAGCCCAGGATTGTAAATTTTCAGAATGGTCCTGTGTAACTACGGTATGTTATTTGTATGTTGCTTGTATTTGCTGTAGATCACCACCAGGTATATAAATATGAAATTAATAAGCACAATAAGGGGACCACCTAAACAGAGAAGAAAAAATTGCCATCAGAATCTCTTAAAAATATACTCTTTGCATAATGAGAATAGTTTAATTAAACTCAAGAGGTGAAATACACCACAAGCCCAAGGCTTGTGCATCACTGAAGTCTCACATAAGCCCTTTTCTTCTCCTACCAGCCCAGTGAAGCAAGATGCTTGTCTTAGTATACATGGAGGTGGGAGGGAAATCATTTGGTAGCTTGGCATCCCCTTTCTCTGATGCCACTAAGGGCAGAGAAGTGTCCTGTCTTCACAGTAAGCCAGGTGAAGATGATTTCAGTCACAAACAGGCTGCAGTACACATGACCTTTCCTCTGCCCACTCCCCCGGAATATCTTCAGAAAACTGGTCCAGTCTCCATTTTGCCTAGCTGGTCTATTTCTCCCTCTTGCTTGTTTGGGAGAGTTGGTAAATGGGACCACTTTTCTCTTCCTATCCTACCCAAAACTCTTGGTGCTGCAGACTTCTGAAAAGAACATGCTTTGCCAGTATAAAATGGGATGATTGTTAGCTCCCTACTGTTCAAAGGTCCATAAGGAGAAGGATCAAGAGCAGCATTCGGAGTATTCAGATTCTACACAGGATTAGAGGCCAGGCAATCTACCTGCTCCAGAATACCGCTGCACCCTGGACCTGGAGGTGCAGGAATGAGTCTCTTTTAAAGACCCAACCCCAAGAAAGGCAGCATACCATCTGCCCACGTTCTGGAGAGCAATGGACCAGGAATAATGCCAGTCATCTCTCCCTGAAGACATGGGAGAGGTGTGAGGTAATGGCCACTAAGTGTTCCCAACACCCTGAAGAAATATTCAAGTAAAAATCAGGGCAGGTAAGTAGTTTTTAGGGTAAGGTAATTGGAGCAGAGAGTTTGTTTTTTAGAAGGTGTATGGATTCCCAAACATTAGGACTTCCAAATCTATATGTCATTCAAACTCTTGGTTATCTGCCCATCATTATTCATAGTATAAACACACATCTTTATCCTCCATTTTAGTAAATGATTGTCAAATTTGTTCTAATGTCTAGTGTGTATTCAGCCTCACAAACTGTGCTCCTAGGTTGGGCGTAAACCTATAAAGGAATGATTTAAAATCCACTGTCTCACTGTAAGTTGCCTTCTGCCTTGTTCTCTGTGAAGTCTTGTGCATATGTATATGCCTGGCAAAACAAAATTTGGGTAGTTGAACATACCTTAGTTCCTGGTGTCATGCTATAGGATGTAACTGTCTCAGTTTCAGGGTAACTGCCCTTGTATTTCTCCCTTAAGGTTTCAGGTTCCCAACCATCACCTCCATTGGTGGAGATCTGCATCTTTCTTCTTTCTGACTGGGGTTTTTAAGGCTGCACAGCCTCCTGCATACATTGTGATAGCCCCAGCAAGACAGTCTGCCTAAAGAACAGCACCTGTGTGTTGCTTTCTCTGTGAGGATCATGACAGTATTCTAACTAATGACCACACAGCTCTTCCAAAGCAAAATACATTTATTCTTAGGGCAAAAGCATTACAGAGAAAACTTATTTTAAAATGTCCCTACATGGTTCCTAATAAGCATACCAGAGATCATGCATCTTCCACAGGGGAGGTCTGATAGCCAGCATCCCTTTCAACCCTTCTGCAAGGGTTGGGGACTTTCCTTGGAAAGAAGGTCCTGTCTGTTTGCTGAATCAAGACCCTGTGTCAGTTCAATCTAATTTTTTTATATCCAAAGTTTTGCTTTGTCGCCCAGCCTCCAGAAAACAGGTAAAACAAGTCCTTCCCCCTATTCCACAGGAGGTCAAGCTTCAAAGTCTGGGAAACTATAGATCCAATCTTGGCCTTTTGCATTAATCACACCCTTAGTGATTCCCGATTCTACAAAACACCCCTGTCCTCACTAGACCCAGCAGAGAGCAAGGCACACATACGTACACATTACTTACCTCTATTGATAAAAAGGGCTTTGAGTATCCTATACCTCATACTGTCTGGCTCATCTCGATCTAATGGCTTTTTGAGGTTTTCAAGCTTTAAACATAAAATACAATATGGTCCCCCAAAGACACTGCATGGGGTTGCAACATCTGTCACAATAACACCTGTTAATATGATTGAAAGTAGTACAGGATGAATCTGTTACAGAGTTCTAGTCTCACAATTGACTATGCAAAAATAGTATGTTCTTACTCAGCACATCTGCTTCCTATGTATTTTTAGAGAAACATCACTTCTGACAAACGTTTTTATTACTGTTTACTCAGATTAACATAGTACAGTCAACACAGCTAAGACTCAGTGGGCAGGATGTAATTCCTGCTCAGCCATCAGAACAGTTAAAGAAGTTACTAATTTAGGGACAAATTCTGTGTTCAGTGGCATGCGTCCAACCGCAACTGGTGTTGTGCAGCTCTCATGCAGGGCATAATTTGCAGACTATGAGATTTGAATGGGTATCACAGAAAGCATTATTTGAAGACAATGGGATTGTACATGTGTAACTGAGAGCAGAATCTGGACTGCAGAATCTTTCTGGCTAGCAGTTTCAGCAGTGAGAATGAGCCCAACTTAAATTTGAAAACCAAGGGAGAACTTACATGGGTGGCAGTAAAACTGTTGACTGAGCAAGTTTCATTTGAAAAGTCACTCAAAAAGCATAGCTAACCTGAACTCATGTTGAGTCACTTTTCAGAGCAGAACCATACCTTAAGCATATGCAAAAATTTTTGTATATTTGGTGTAATCCAACTTAATTTTTCCATAATAAAACATTTTAATTAAATTGGAAAGGGCTTTTTCTGTACACAGTGGGCTTTGCTACTGTGTAAATGAAATAAGTTCAGAGTATGGCAATTTCATGGAATTAATAAGGCACAATATGAAAACTCCAAGCACAAGTATTTCCAATCCTTTCTGTTTTGGTGAGTCTGAAAACAGATCAATGAGTTTATATCAGTCTGCAACAATACCACTCTCTTTTTCTCAAGTAATTGGGCAATTCACAGAATGAAATATTCCAGATAGGGATGTTTTATGTTCATTTTGGTAAGTGGTACATTTATTTGTTACTGGGGGGAGTTATAAAGACACTAGGTAGCCATCATTCGTTTGAGGTAATGATGGGCTGCAAGTGAAAAACAGATTTCAAAATGAGTCCAGAAAGGGAAATTTTGTTTCTCATTACTTCATCACCACTGAATCATCTATTCTTAAATTTGAGTCCTTGCTATGTGCCAAACAGACTGAAGGCCTCACAGCTGTTTTGAAATGTTTTAGAGTGTTATGATTACACTACAAACAGAGCAGAGTATGCCATTATGTTTTCTCTTCCTGGTTTTATTAGGTGCTTAAAAGCAGGATCTCATTTAGTTAGTGATATCTTGCAGTTGTGATGATGATGCCCTTGTACTGCTTGCACCAGCTCCCTTGGTAATACACTTTTAAGATGAAGAGGAGGAAATACTTGTAGGTTGGATATTTAGAATGATGTTAAAATTTTCAAAAATCTCTAAGTCCCATTGTGAAAGTGACTTGGGACACCTAGGAGGCTAAGTCTCGTTGAAAGTCAATGGAATTTAGGCTTCTGAGTGCCCAAATTATTTTTTGGAAATGGGACTTAGAGGTTTTTGTAAATTTTATACTAAATCTAATTCTGTCACATTAGTCACATTGAGAAAACCTTACTGTAGGCGTAGTCCTATTGAAATGAATGAGTCTACTTGCCAAGTGAAATTACTCTTCAGCATGTGTGTGGTTTGGATTCTACCACCTTATGTGATCAGGGTATGAAGCCTGGGCTCTGTGTAAGAGGCACATTAAAATCCTAGCATCTAAGGATAGAAGGACTTGTTAAATAGACTATAGCTTCCATACAGGATTAAAGGGCAAACATCAGAAGGTTCTGTTACTTTATTTGGGATCAGCGCCTGGAAACTTTAATATTCCGTGGAATTTTATCTAAAAGATCTAAACCTCTCTGACTTGCAAAATCAACCTGGAAATGCAACAGGGCAATTTCTAAACCTTTTGGCCTACTCACTTCTGGTTCTAGCCAGAACAAAGATGTGCAGAAATCTGTAGAAGGTAGCCTTTTCCTCTTTCCTGACTTCTTTCAAGCCTTAAACAATGTTTAGTTTGAACTTGGGAGAGGTATTAGTGTGCCAAATAGGACTGCCTATTAACTGATAAAGGTTGGTTACTGGAAGAGGGCAGAGATGTCACAGAGCAGAATACAAACTCTTTTATGATTTAAAAAACAAAATCAAGCAGCAGCATCCATCCTCACCCATAGAAAGTTTCTTGCTCTTTGCTGGAACCGTAGTGTCCTAGAGTGGTTCTGCTGGACACATGCAGGGGTTAGAGGGAACTGCTCACAATTTCAATCCCAATGTATGTCAAGTTGGAAGTAAATCTAAGCTTTGTCTGGACCTTGGAATTCTGGGTTTGGTAATACTGTCATGTTCCCGTTTGTGGAGCTCTGCATTATTTCTCTGGGCTCCTACCTAGCCAATTTATAAGGAACCCAGAGTAGTTTCAATCTGCCTGGACCAGCATTTCTAGACCCCTTCTGTTATTGAATTCTCTTCTTGTTCCCCTCAAAGGAAACAATAACTGGAGAAGTATCTCTAGCTGAAGTTTTGTGGTCTTGGAGTCAAAATGATAAACTAAATTAATCCCTGGGATAACTCCCTTCACTGAGTAGCATTAGGAATTCATGTGGGCTCTCTGTCTTGTAATCCTTGATATTGGTCCTGGAGTCTTCACCCTGGCTCAATAATGACAAGGCTGGAAATTGTTTCCTTATCATTCTTTCCTGTTTCCATATAGGAAACAGCATGTTCACAGCATTGCTCTGTAGTTCCACATTCATTGGTTATTAGGAAATACGTGATAAAGCCAGGAACAGAACCTCTATTTACTACCTGCTCAGACCACAGGACCATCTTTCCTTTTATCCAGTTTCACACTTTGCATATAAACTTATTTGGTTTTGATACATTTCTTACAGGTAAATATTTCAATGGCAATACTTAATAATAAAATAATTCTGTAATATCTTCTGTGAATCCTCTGTTCTGCTCTGATGGGACATCATGTCCAAAATGACTCTTTTTGTTCTTGCTGTCTGAATGTCAAGCAGAGCAAGACAAGACTTCAGTACTAGTATACTGCTATTGCTTTATTTTCATTCAGAACTGGATGCCTTTATTTTCCACATAAGTTAGTCGCTACTCATGCTATTCATAAATTCAGCTTTTTACTTCTTCGGCTAAGGATAAATTATACCTTATTTTTAAGGGAGCCATTTGACATCTGTTCCAGAAATTTTCTTCTGATATCAAAGGAAACACTAAAGGAAAATGGCAGTTTTCAGTTCTGGGGAGTTAAACAATATTTCCTCAACTCTTATCTATCAAAAGCTACTGTTACCTTAGGGGATAGAAACCTAGTCTTTATTTTATTTACGACATAAAAATGATTTGGCACCAAAGGTCTGGATTAACTTTTGTGAGTTTTCAGAAGTGTGTCATTTTTAATTCTATATGCGAGTTAAAATATTTTATTTTAGTTGAGTGAATGTAGCTGGAAAAATGCTAGATTGGCTTGTGAATGAGGTTCTCTTCTTTATCCAGACACAAGTACAGCACCAGGAGACATAGTGCAAGCCTCCCTAATCTGCTTCAGCCTTGATGTAGAATGCGTGGCTCTAGAGATAATAGGGCAGTCTGTTGTTTCTCTGAGGATATTGCTATTAAGGGGTGGCCAAGTAGTGCCAATGATGTTGTTACCACCTGTTCCATAGGAATTGTGCTACTGTATCACGTAAGATTCAAGTCAGACAGTAACTGGTCTTTACCAACCTGAGCAATGTCTGAACCAGTGATGTACAGCGGGAATGGCAGAGTCTAGTAACCCCCAACTTTGCCTCGACCCTTGGTTTTCTTACCTTTTTTTTAGTTGAATCAGACCCTTATGTTACCTTTATTTTCAAGTTGCATTTAAATTTGATTTTATGGTAAAAATTGATTAAAGTTCAGGCTGGTGCCTTGCTCTTTAATGGCAGGCACTGGGAGTCCTGTCAGCAGCATGGTGTACTCTGGGATGGTGGAGAAGAGCACTTTACACCACTCTTTAGCAAGCCTCTCTTGTTGATGAAAGAATAGCACTCATGGGATCCAGGGAGAGCCATGTTCAGCCCTGCTGAAATGGACGTAAAGCTTTTGTACAGGAGGAAGGTTGGGAGATTTAGAAAGACCCACTTAACCTACAAATATAAAATACCCTGCATAAAGAACTGAAGTTGATGCAAGGATTTAGGACTTGTTCAGTAGATTCTTGAATGAGATTTAGGTCTGAGACACCATATCTTTTTCTGGTTCAGTGTGTTCTCATCAGATGTTTTGTTCAGGCTGCAACATTATTATTAGAGTGGAAAGCACAGAGAATTGTGACTGATAATGTACTTGCATGTTAGAGTCCCAAAGTTAACCCAGATTGTTTGTCAGCTGAATGCAAAGGCTTGTGTACCAAATCTTCAAAGTTGCAATACCAAGACATTCTTTTCAGCTCTTTTGCATTTATAAAAACAGGGCCCAAGAGAATGTACATATCCTGAGCCAAGATATTGGACTAGAACATCAAAATCCCACCTTTTGGGCACTCCAACTAACACAGTATCTGGATAATCTGTGGAGGGTTCTTTAGAATATCTTGAAATAGTGTCCAAGTGTGGGATATGAATAGCGTTCATTGTGACCATATTGTAAAATAGGGCTCATATGCAGCGTGAAGTAAAGGGACATAATGTGTGCAGAAGGAAGGCATACCAAACCTATAGCCTCCAGTCTCCAGTGGATCCCCACACTAAGTTAAGCAATTGAGACACATTGTGACTGGACCAGAAGTGCGGTATTTGTATCATTTGCACCTGGCACACTACAGTTCCAGTTTGATTTCTTATCTAGCCTTCCAGTGCTGGGGCATAATTACTCTGCGGAAAATGCAGCATAAACTAAAATTGGCCTCTACTCTTCCTTCTCTCCAAATCCCCCACCTCCTGGCTGTATGGCACTCTTGGATTTTGTTTCTTTACCTTTCTCAAGAACTGAAACATAAATTGCTTGAGCTAGAAGGAATTAGACTGGGACAGATGGCACCACCTGCTGCCAATGCTTTACTCCTTGCAAGGCTTTACAGAAGCTTTCACTTTATTTCAAGCAAGAGGAGAAGGAGAAGTCATGGGAAGGTAGATCACTTGCATACTCCAACTCAGTCTACTTTTCTGAAGTCTATAGAGAGCAGTCACATTATTCTGCTGCCCCATTCCTCTCCCTCCTCTAAGCAAGGGCTCCCTCCCCAACTGAGAATCCTTTCCACCTCACTAGTTCCCCCCTTCCCTCCCCAGTGCCGGAATATGAACCTTGCTCCCCATGAGCCAACAACCTTCAAGCTACTCCTCTGCCTCCATCCCTGCTTCCCTACACATGCTCCCAGCTCTGTGTTTTTCCCAGCCTGTCCTGACCTTGCAGTGTACTCACCTCCTTTCTACTAGTTGGAGGAAGGGCTGGAAATTGACTAGACAGGCAAGTTAAATCAGGACGTTGGTCTAGAGAAGGAAAGGATGATCCTAACTGGGAAAGGCAGGGAAGGGCCCAGAACTGGCTGCTGCCAAGAATCCTGACCCGCCCTGCCCATAAATTAACCCTGGTCCTAGCAATGCTACTATGCCAGGAGCCTCACTGAAATCCTAGAAGAATGTCCAGCCCATAATCAAGCACACAGATGGCTGCTAGCTAAAATCCTAAGAGTTAAAAGATTTACAGTTTATTTTATTATTATTCATTGTTTTTTAAAAATTGCATATATTATTTGTCTAATATTTTACACCTCAGTAAGGGCCCAGTACTAGACAACTGAGTGATAAGGCCTCTGGAAATACCTGTGATTAGATAGAAAATAGATAATCTGACTTCCATTGAAGCGAATGGCAATTCTGAAAACATTTAGGTGGGAGCAATAGGTAGTTAATGAGGAATGAACTTTTAACCAGTACTACTACTGGTCAAGGTTATTTTTTCTTCCTTAAAAATGCATATGAAGATTCTAAAATGGGGGGCAACATCTGTCTTGGGGGAAAATGTGTTTAGAAAATTGGTGTTTCCTTTGCAGTGAATGAAGTAGAAGATGTTAATGTACAGTAATAGTAGCTTTTAGTTTTTGTGTTCTTTGCTCATGGATCATTGAGGAGAGGTGCTTTGGATAAAGATTGTCTTGCTAAGCAGTTTATCAAGATTAGCAGCAGCAGCAGCATTTTGAAGAGCGTAGTTATGCAAAATTATTATTTGAGTAAAGCAGTTACTTTGTGTGCAGATACAGGAAGATGCACTGAAGTACCTGACCTGGTCATCATTACCTGCAATGTCTCCAGTAGAACTACCAGTTATTGGAGAAATTAGAGTGTTTGGAAGCCTCTAGTGAGGGCAGTTGTCTTATTTGGTTGATAACTTGAAGGATTTGTGTTCAGTATTTTTGCTTGTTCCACCTTCACCGCCTTGGGAGGGGCAATGTTTCTGGGTTTTTTCTCCCAGTGGTACTGATATCTACCACATTGAATCCCCTTTCCAGCTCTGGCTAAATCATGTTGCTTGCATTTGACTTCTGTACAGTCACAAACCCACTAAGCCTCTCTGGCACACATCGTTTCACCTAATAGTTGCTAAAATATTCTAGAATAACTAAAAGCATTCTAGAAAGGTGAAGTCCCCACTCTCCAGAAATTTAGTCATCGTTGTTGCCTCCTTGGATTGATTCAACTAGTGAACAGTAAATTACAGGAGCAGATGTATGATCTCGGAGGGTGTCTGCAGTTGTCATTAACGGTCTTGGCTGTATGGGTAAAGGTCCTCTGGTCTGAGTCTGGAACAAAGACCCACCTGCCTTGGTGAAGATGTGTTTATGACCCAGGCTTCAGCTGTGTTCAGGTTTAGCTCAGTCTTGAAGGTGTAACTACAGGATGACTTTACTTTAGCTAGACTGGTTCACTGATCTCTAGTCACATAAATCAGTGACTCCCCATCTCTTCAGTGCATTAACAGGTGATTTGGAGAGATCCTAGATGGAAATAAACTTCTGCTATATAGTAATGGTTTACAAATCAGGCTGTGTTATGTCTGTCCTATTAAACTACTCTGTAAGCATACTCTCTCTTGTTCTCTATGCAGAGTTCACTTAATCTTTGCCCTATTGATTTAATCTAAATATATATATATAGGCTTCCACCTGTGTAGACCTTTGAAGTAATTGATGTAAAAACACCTATTTCCAAAGACTGACTAAGAAATACTGTTTGTTTAAGTTGGATCCAAAACACTAAATCCAATTTTAGTGAAACTGTAAATTGAAAAGCTGTGCAGTCCATCTGGATAAAGCTGCCTGATGCCTTCATTTCCCACTTCAACAGGTTTTTTCCACCTGCTAATGATCCATGTGACTGTTAGGGGCTGCCCCGTGGATTGTGCTGCTTCCAGGAGAGGGCAGTTTGGTTCTTCTTGACTTTAAACCATATCAAGAGCTGCAGCCACAGTAATTGTCAGCAAGTTTCAAGGTCATCATGACAGGAGCTGAGCGAATAATTGATTTTTTTCAGTATAGAGGTTGAATTGAAAAAGCAAAAAAAAAAAATTCCCACATTTTAATCTAAACTTGGATTTTTTAAATTTTTTCTTGCCAAAACTAAAAGATGTAAAAAATTTTGTTTCGGTTGAACAAAACATTTTGAACATCATTTCAAAACACCATTTTTAAACTAAATGAAACAACATTTTTTAAATAGTTGGTATCACTTGTCAAATGAAACATTTCAACATTTTGGAGTGAAAATCATTTTTTTTCATCCAAAACTATTTGCCAAATTTGACACAAATTTATGAATAGTTTTAGTGACTCTGTAGTTAAACCTGCTACTTACTACAATATTTGTACAAAATATGCCTTGTGAGGTATCATATGAAAGCTAATAACACAGTAGTTGTTAATATTGTAAAATGCATGTGTTAATGTTATATGTGGAGTTATGAATTCGTTCTGTATGCTGGAAGCCTACCCTAGGTAAAGGAGAAAAATAGGTCTGTCCCAGACAAAGGAATATGCAGTGTACATATTAGTTAACATGGCTTCTGCCCCGCAGAGAGAGACAAGAGACTGAATCCCCAGGAGGCTGGGTTTATAAAACAAAGACATCCTTTTGAGAATATAAGAAACAGGGATTCTATTTTTATCCTTCCCCTTAAAGAGACAGAGAAGCCAACGATTTGATCTCCACAATGAGTTCTGGCCAGGCTGGTCAGTAAAAATTTGGAAAGGAGACGGTGGGTAAAAGAAACCATCTTGAGCAAAGACTGTGTCTTGCTAGATTAAATATTAAACTTTTAGATGCATGTTTTCAATTTTATTTGCTTGAAATCATGTCTACCTTTCTGTCTTTTACTTGGTATCACTTAATCCATGCTCTTTCGTTAATAAACTTGTTTTAATTTTACTATACATCAATTCAGTGCAGAGTTTGAAGGGAATTGTGTATTTAACGCAGTTAAATTGATAAACTGTGATGTACCAACTCTTTAACAGAGCAGCAAACTTAGTATCTTCTGTGAATGCAAGGTGGTAGAGGCTGTGCATTGCAGAGAAACATCTCTGAAGAGCTCAAGGGCTCAGGTTCACTGATTGTTACCTGCTAGATGAGGTTTGGGCCAGGAGAGCCTTGAGGAGTTTGCTGGTAAGGAAGACTGACTGGTGTGATAGGGAGGTGACACACAGTATAATCACCAGCAAAACTCACTTGTTTTGAAGGGTACCAGCAAAACTCAGTGGCTCATTGCTCTGCGTATTCCCAGCAACATGTTACACGGGTGCATCATGTTTATAAGCCCATGATGTTTGGACACACTGTTATTTCTGTTAGATCCTTGATGGCTCTGTGACTGAACTGCATACATTTCATACTCCCTAATTTTAAAAATTACTCTAGTGTTCTGTCTCTAGTAGTCCTTTCTGGTATCCTACCCATTAGGACCAATGATGTGCTCTCTGCCATTCATCACAGTAAAATGGTGTGATGGAAGAGTTTCTAGATGACTGATGGCTTCAGAAACCACAGGGGAGGTGAAGTCAGACATAACTATTAGCAGAGGGTGTGACTGTTAGAGATTTACAGAAATTACAGAGAAAAAATGGTGCCTGGGTTTCAGTTAGTCTTTTGCAATATACAGAGAAAAGTGAAAGCAAATAACTTAGATGCTATAAGGATCTACTCTTGCCAAGTGCTGAACATCCTCGGTTTAAGGTCAGCCAGAAAGCCTGGAAGTGTAAATGGAAATTATCAAATGCTTGAAGAATACCGCACAGAAATATGATTGTCAGTACCTTCTCTAATTCTTTAAAGTTATTGATCTTATTCTTATCCTTCCCTTTGGTATTATTCAAAATTGTTTTAACACTTGAAACTATAGATTAACAAACAGTAGTAAGCCTCCGTAATTGTAACTTGATTTTCAAGTTTTGTGATTGGTCATCTAAATTACTTTCTGTTATTTGTTCCTTGCTTGGATGACCTATCCTTTACAAACAAGAGGAGTGGCTGGAGATTGATTTGAGGCTGTGAATCCCAAGGAAGAGCATGTGCATGGGTGGGGACGTACCCAGACATATCCATAGATGATAAACCAAGTGAATTTTCAGTTTCTTACTTGCTGTTTCCTCTTTACAACAAAACAAATTTATTCTTGCTGATTATAGACTCTACATTTAAGAATATTCATTTATTCCTGGGAGACAGAAGCCACCAAATCAAATTTTATGGGCTTCTTATACCAGAACTTAAATTTTAAAGTGCTGTCACTTTCATGCCAAATAATTGTATCTGCACAGTCCTAGTTGCAAATGATACAACCAGTTCTTTGTCCAACTTATAGACTCAGACTTCAAGGCCAGAAGGGACCTTTGTGATCTTTTGGTCTGACCTCCTGAGACCTTGCAGACATTGCAGACCACAAAACCTCACCCACCCACTTCTGTAATCGTGCACCATAACATCAAGCCGAGTTACTGAAGACCTCAAATCATGATTTACAGACATCAAGTTACAGAGAATCCATCATTTATTCTAGTTTAAACCTGCAAATGACCTGAGCCCTATGCTGCAGAAGAAGGCGAAAAGTCCGCGGGGTCTCTGCCAATTTGACCTGAGGGAGAATTGCTTCCTGATCCTAAATATAGCATTCAGTTAGACCCTAAGCATATCAGCAAGATCCATCAGCCAGACACCTGGGAAAGAATTAACTATAGTAACTCAGAGTCCTCCCTATCTAGTGTCCTACCTCTAGCTATTGGGGATATTTGCTACTAGTAATTGCCGATGGGCAGTCCCATCATACCATCCCCTCCATAAATGTACCAAACTCAGTCTTGAAACCAGTTAGGTTTTTTGCCCCCACTACTTCCCTTATTTAACTGGCTCTGTACCAGGACTCAAGTAAGTGCAATAGTGCATGACTGAAAGCTCTGTCCCATACATTCATGCAGCCAAAAGCTTTAATAGAAAAAAAATGAAGATAACTGACTGGAGATTAACTAGGAATGGGAAGGTGCTCTGGGAATACTTTTTTACCTGAGCTCTAACTTAAAAGTTGCTAAAAATATTCTGCATTGGTTCCTGATAATTAAATTAGTCAGTGATATCTAATGGATAGAACCAGATGCTGGAAGTAAGGCTGATTATTTTTGCACTCCTTCGCAAATCAGTTACCATTTTTTCTCTACTTCTCCATTTGAAAGGGATAAAATACCTGCTTCACAAAGGTACCGTGAAAATAAATGGTTTGCAGAGCGCTTTCTACTGACCAGATACTTAACATCTATTACCTTAGTATCTGAGCACATTTTCTTTAAATAGAGACACTTTTTTTTTACATCTCACTTCCTACCCAACATGTAGGAGTAAATGCTTGATCAGAATTAGGATTGTGGTTGAGAGAGAGTGGTACTTACCGTAGGAAAGTTTGGTCAAGGTCTGCATTTGGTTCTTAAAGCAGTGAGGCTTGACCATTTTGACCTCTTCTGATAATGAGTTTCAGGGTCTTGGTCCCATTCCTGTGCAGGTTTTATGTTCTGTGCTTCCTAGCTTCAAATAACTGCAGGATGGTCTGTTGTTCCAATTCTTCAGTCTTGGAGGTTATGGTAGAGAAAAGCTTTGAAATCGAGGAAAAAGTGGTGAGTATTACTACTAGTATTTTAACGTTGTTCCTTTCTTCCCTTCTTGCTCTCCTTTTCCCTGAAATACTGACTTACTTTTTCTAACTTTTTTGAGTAATTGAGACATCAGTTTCTTAATCTTGCTCCATTTCCCATTTCTAGATTATCCTTTTAATTAACAGGTTGGCCAGCACTGAGCATTTAGTATATCTGTGTGAATCCCCCCAAACCATTGTCAGAATAACTTTGCCATTCAATACCTATGTTCACTTTAACATTGTAAAAAGACTTATTGGTATAGAAACGAAAAAGATACCATGTGGTGGATGTCCCTAGATAGTTGACTCCAGTTAGAAACTGATATGAGATGAGCTGGTATTTATTTGAGTACAAAGCGAGCATAGAGGACCACACATATGTATCTGGCAAGTTGGAGTACAGAGCTATTATCTGGATAGCATATGGAATATTTCCAAGTGTAGCAAGGTGCTGTGGCCTTCCTCAGAGCCTGGGCCTGAGGAAGGGTCGCGACGCCCTTGCTGGACAGAACAGGGTCCTATAGGCCAAACTGCCCGGCAACAGAGGGGCAGAGTCAAGGCCGGAAGAGGAACTATAAAAGGCCAGCCTAACAACTCAGTAGGGAGGAAGTTGCCACCGGAGGCAGACGTGTCTTCCTGGAGGCTGTGGCCTAGGCCTGACCCAGACCCAGCGGCTGTTGGGAGCAACCGCCCCAGCGAGTGGAGCATCCAAAACCTGCCCGGATTGCCAGGCCCGAGTGAAGGGAGGGGGCTGCTGGTCCCTAGTGACTGGAGGGGGCCGCCAGGCCCTAGTGGGTGGACGGGGCTGCCAAGCCCTAGTGATTGGGGGGGGCTGCCAGGCCCTAGTCACTGGAACGAGCCACCCGAGGCTCCTGGGTGGGAAATACCCCCTGAGGCCAGCCCTAACCTGGAGGAGCTGCCTGACGCTGGGGACCCCCTGGAGCTGACTGAACCCGGTGGACCGGAGGAACCCCTGGGACCCTGGGACCTGGAGAAGCTGCCCTCCATGGACGAGTCCGAGGAATTTCCAGACTTGCTGCCAACTGACGGTGAGGGACTGTGGGACTGCCACTCACCTTCTACCCCAGTGACCCGGAAGGAGACTGCTACCTGCAGGTACCCGGGGGCAGGGTAGGAGGAAGTGGCCCAGGGACAGCCGACTAGCAAGCGGCTGAGTCGGGGCGAAACCCCATCAGCGTGTTGCGCCTGGAGCCCCACTGATTCAGTGGCAAACGGCTTTGCCACTGATAGGGCCTTGAGCTGGGACATAGTGGAGTCGGGTAGGCCTGCATCTCCCTCCCCCCTTCCCTAACCACCCCAGGAGGCAGTGCTACCCTCTGGGTTTCGGAGACAGAGGATCCCGAGCTTTACTGGACCCGCCTGCCTGCAAGGCTGGGGGCTGCTGACTGCCCAACCAGCCCTGCCCAGCTTGTGAGCCAGGGACTGTAGATTGCTTGCCTGCCCCACCCTGCCTGAAGGCCGGGGCACCAGACCGCTTGCTAGCCCGCCCAACTCAAGGCCGGGGCTAAAGACTTGTGAATGGGCAATTGTTATTCCCCTAAAGGAAGGCGCTGTGGCCTTCCTTGGAGCCTGAGCCCGAGGAAGGGTCACGACGCCCCAGCCGGACTGTGCCACCGGCTTACAGCAAGATCAAAGGCATGAAAACACTGCAGGGATTCTAGCTTTCCCTTGGTTTATCAGCCTTGACATTTGAAACAGAAGTGTGGTGGTATGCAATTTGATAGTGGATCAGATGTTGCTGCACCCACCCCATATTTTGTATGTTACAATAAGATATATTGCAATATATACATGCCATTTCCCATCAGAGTAAAGTGATAATGGGGAGGGCTCCAGAGATGCAAGCGTATAAATGTGGGTGTACACAAATGAAAATTTGGTTTCTGGGTAGAAATGTCCTCTATTATCCTTATGAGCACCACAGACTGAGGATAAGAAACGGAGGGTAAGAAACAATCCAGATGCAAGTTTCCAAATCCATGTAAAGTGCTCTGATATATAGCAATATATGGGAGAGGATTAGACCCTTCAGTTAGGTCTTGGTCAAGGTCTGTAGTTAAGAAAGTGTAATGTTTTGGTTTTTTAAGTTCAAGTATTTGGAAAAGTGATTTGTAAAATGACTGTTTAGCAATCAATCAATCAATGAATAAATAAAAATAAAGCAGTCTAAAATTACCATGCATCCATCTGGGTTTTGTATATAGCACTGTTTTAGTGCTTTACAATGCAGGTAATTTAAATCTGTCTAGTCTGTGTACTGCTGCCCTCTAACGGAATGAATCAGAACTCTCCATCTGTGTCATGGGCTTTAATCTATTAACAGTTGACTGACAGTCCTTTAGCTCAGTGTTTGCACATGAGTTCTATCCTCACAATCATTGCCAAGTTCTACGTGGCCATGGGGCTCATCATAGTGAAAACAGCGAAGGCCATGGATTTGTTACTATAAAAAAAATATTGGAAGGCCGCATCATTGAGTCAATCAGCCAATGAATATCCTTGTTGCATTTCTGTAAATCACATACATTATTTCATATAGCCATAGATTTATTTATCTGCTTTGGTACAGTTATTATTTCTCAAGGGGTTTTAACAGTTCTCCTACTTCTCAGGTGGGGAATGAATGTTTTCTGCTGAGATTGCACATGTGGTACGATGGTGCCCAGTTTGGTAGTCACACTAACACTTCATGGAAGTTCTTTAGCTGTTGCCTTTGTATCAGACTTCATTGTCTTTATTTAGTTGAGTTCAGTGGAGGAGAAAGTGGATGTGACATTCAGCATTGCTAACTAACTCAGATTAGGATTCAGCACTGCCTTTGTGTTGGTGTTTGGGAAGTGTTCATTGCGGGACAGTTCCCCAGTGATCTTTTGACATGAGCCCCTATCTGTGCTTAGATTAATGGTCCAGAATGTGCAAAGCCTGAGGAAGTAAGACCCACACTAGCAATTGCAGATCTTATGATTTTCTCTTTCTTCTCCAATTACATTCTTGTTCCAGACCAGCAGACAGAGAGTAAGGCTCCTTTGAGAAGTGGAAAAAAAAAAGTGAAAATGCACAATAGCCCTATTGGTAAGTGTAAGTGAATTTATAGCCTTAGCCAGCATACTTAAACACTAGAGATTGTCAGTTGTTTAATGGGCAAGCAACCTTTGAAGAGCTCCGACTCAGCTATAAGATCTGCTCCTAATAGTGTGCATGATTTATAGCTTTAGTCCTACTTTGCTTACTTCATCTTCACTTGCAGTGTTTCTCCTTAACTCAATGGAAACAACTAAAATTTTCCGATAAACAATTCACTGATGTGTGCTTTTATGTCAGCCTTAGGCAAGCTGGGGATCAATCTCAGGTGTCAGTCTGTCTGAGCGTGCTCTAGAAGTAACATAAGAGGTAACATACTCAGACCTTAGATGAAAATGAAAGGGTCTTGCATCCTTCACTGGTGTCTCCTTTAGCTGATGGAGTAGCCTTGGCAGGGAGTTTTATGAGCTGCTTCAGCTGGAAGAATGGTGGCTGGGCTATAATGAGAGTGTGGGGTGTTGTCAGAGGGGTATGGAGGATGGATCCCAAACAAATGTTTTTTGAGGTTCAGCCTGCGCTTTCTGTTTACTCCCTGTACCATATACTCAAGAATTAGACTGGAGTTCTGGGCCATTTACATATGTTTTATATGTAACAGCTTAGCTTCCTCATTATATGGGATAAAATTAAGCAAAGAAAAATTGACTGGAAAGGACAAGCTTCCTAACCATAGCAGTTTGGCAGATAGGAATAGCCTCCTAAGAGAAGTAATGGAAACCTCTTTTGAGTCTCTGGAAGGAAGAAGAGTTTTCCCAGTTCTAATAGTAAACTCAACATTAACTATGAAGTTGCAACTGGCACTTACATAATGATTCCATTCTTCACTTTGTGAGGGGGTTTTTTATGCCAAAGGGCTTGGAAGCTAAAAGAAGACTCTACAGACTTTTGCTTAAGACAACCTTAATCTTTAAAATATACCCCTGTTGCTTGAACATTCCAGGGCTTCCTACCATGACCAACAGCATTTTTGTTTGACTATGCAACTTAACGTGTTAAAGCAGTGACAACCTGTTTAAGAAAAAACAAACCTCTAGTGTGAAGTAAACATTAGTGTACTAGAGATTTAGAAAGGTTAACATTTTCAAAAGTTTCTTGGTAGGTTCTGTGATACTTATAGTATTTCAAAAAGCTTTGGGCTTCTTTTTAAGAAAGGCCTCTATGTGCATAGGAGCTACAGGGGAAAGAAATAAAGTATATTAAAATGAGAATAAAAAGAATGAATACAGCTTAATCTAAATAGCTGACATTAGGTTTTAAGTTGTTTGCAGTGTTGTAGCTGTGTAGTCCCAGGATATGAGAGAGACAAGGTAGGTGAGGTAATTATCTTTTATTGGACCAACTTCTGTATGTAGTGGTCAAAGGGTTTATAGATGGTAAATCTTCTGGGGATTATTTTGTTTCTTGTATTTGCTCAGGAAGTAGCCAAATTGAATAGTGACATCTTTCTTCTTCGTGTTGTGAAGTTTCAATTTTAAATGGCAAAATTTGATATCGTCCATAGTTGGCAGTGGTATTGTAGCTGTGTTGGTCCCAGGATATTAGAGAGACAAGATGGATGATGTAATATCTTCCATTGGACCAGCTTCTGTTTTAAGACTTAAAGGTTTCTTATTACTTGTACTTTTTAGTATTTTAGAAAATAGTGAATGATATATTGCTTATTTACTAGATAATTAACTTTTTGCTCATGATTTGTGTCAAGCTATATTTGGGTAATAACTGGTATTCAATCAAACACACAAAACAGCAAATTTTTTTTTGTTTAAATGTTTTGAGAGATTATAATAAGTTTAGGCCTTAATATATGTTAAATTCAGATTTAATTTTTAAAAGGTTTATTTTTTAAAAGAAAAACATTATAATTTAAATAACAATAAACAAATCTGATTTAAATAAAAACTGAGATTTTTTTTTCCCCCCCCCCCCCCCCAAAAAAAAAAAAAAAAAAAGTATTGACTCTTATCCACCCTGGATGGGTTGTGGTAATGGAAGCATCATATTCTGACCACAGGGATCATGTATTTGCTGTACCACGCTTCAATAAAATGCAACATATAGGACTGGCATTGTGACTCTGTGGAAGGTAGATTATGGCCTTTTTTCCTCATCCTTGTTGCCTGTCCATGTAGAGGCAAGGTGCAAAGACCCTAAATACCTAGTCTCCTGCATTGTACAATATACAGGATGTGTAATTTGACAGTTAACATGGCTTTTTGGACCTAACTAGTTTTGACCAAAATTTTGCATCAAAGCTGTTTTTCAATGAAAAATTGGTTGTTTGACTGAATGGAATTTTTCATTAAAAGTGTCCGCTTTCTGTGGGAAACTTGGACCTTTCACTGAAAACTGAACTCCCAAAAAGTTTGTTTGGAAATGCTGCCACGGTATCTCATAGGAGTTGTAATTAGGATGCTTCATGCTCCCATTCTCCTCTGTGGTCTGGGTTGCATGTTAGCCAGGGACTCCTTAGATGTACTGTGGTGGCACAGTAAGAGGGGAAATGGTGTTATATTGTAGGAGCCTGGCACATAGAGGAGAATGAGCACATGAAGCACAGTGACAACATTTCTGAATCAAAATTTGGATTTTAAACCAAAAGTTCTTCAAATGCTGGTCTCTATTCCACTGTGGGTATGCATGTGTCTGGAGCATGCATATTGTCTCCTTGTGCCTCCAACCGAGGAGATAAAGGGTGGGAATCACCTCTCCAGTTCCTTCTTACTGCCACATGGCCCAGGTTGGAACCTCCAGGGTCCAGAGCTTTGTTTCCTTTATCCATGTCTGTACAGCATATGTATATTTGTAAATAGTTTTTAGAAATGTTAGAGTTTATTCAATAGTTTTACTTAAAATCCTTTATAGCTAGATAGTTTAGCTTCCCTGTCTTGGGGAGCCCCATCCCCTCCACTGTACCCTGTTACAGATACTGGACTATGCTCAGGATTCCAGGCTTTGGGCTTCCTGCCCATGTTCCTTCTTGGTCAGCGATGACCATCAACACTGCCTTTATTAACTCAGTGAAACCCATGTCTCAGCAAGGTGCAGTATCTGCTGCTCATTCCCCAGTCATACCTGAGAGGGTCAGGAACTTCACCTTAAGAAGCACCTCATGAAAAGTCCATGAGGCTGCAGTCAGACTAGTCGGCCCTACTCAACCAGGAGTGTGCCTCCTGTTATGAGATCTGACTCTGGAGCATGGGAGTCTACCCTTTTAGATCCCTTGGTGGAGTCTTGTCAGGACAACAGGGAGAATTCTCATAAACATGGGAGTAAATCCTCCTCCAAATACATTTCAAAGAAGTTTGATTCAGCCCTGCCAAAATAAAGCAGATCTTCAGGCTCAACCCAAGATAACTTAGAATGTCTTAAGTCTGATGGGCATGACAGGAAAGCCCACAAGTCAAGGGCACTGACGGTAATGGACACAGTTTGAAGACAATGGTGACTCCAGTATGATCTAAGCATAAAGTCCAAGATCTGACTGCACTGATAAAAAGCAGTCAGCGAGAGAGCCTTTGCTACTGAAGGTACCACTCCCGTCTTGCATACCTGTGGCACAGATTGGGCAGAAAGGACCCCTTACACTCCAGGAAAAGCGGAGACTTATGCTCCTCCTGAGGACATTTTTGCTCTCCTGGATCCAGTGTCTCCTTCCCCATCAGATCCTTCACTCACAAGGGAGATCCTGACTCTACTGGGAGATGAGACATGGGAGAAGTCTGTCTCGCATTCCATCCTCCAGGTATGGCTTCCCTTCAGCAGGATTGTTGGTGCTACTGGTGTATCCAGAATCAAGCTTTTCTTCCTCAGGAGACCTTGGGTGACCCAATGAACTGATGTTTGCTCCTCTGAGGCATGGTTTGCTGAACAAGAGACCTGGACTAGTTAGGGACAAATCTGCACCGCAACATATAGCTTGTGGTACCCCATGCCATGGGTACCTCCATGACTTCCATTTGACCCATCTTATTGGCCATACTGGGGACCATGGGACCTGTACCATCCCATGGAGTTAGTTAAATCTGCTAGGGAATCAGTCCTTCGTTCTCTCACACCCTGAAAGGACAGCCAGACCTTCCTCTGACCCTACTGAAGAGGAGTATGCGCCAGATCCAACGGTTCTGCCAGTACCAGCAAAATTATGGTCATCTTCTTCAGATGAAGCAGTGGCTCCAATGTCTCTGTCCCCTCCTGATAATCATAAGCTTTTGTAGGAAGTGTTATGTAGGATTGCAGGGGAGTTGCAGATTTCTTTTCAGGAAGTTCAGGATCCTCAACATAAGGTCCTGGATATCCTTCAAACCTCTGTTTCCAGCCATATCACACTTTTGCTTAACAAAGCCATCCTGGAGCCTGCTAGAGCAGTCTGGCATAACCCGTCCAATTGCGCCCTTCCCCCTAAGAAAGCAGAGAAATATTTTTTTCCAGCTAAAGGGGTGGAATTTCTTTTCTCCCATCCTGTTCCTAATTTCTTGGTAGTCCAGGTTGCCATGGAGAGATCTAGGCAACAACATCCTCGATCTACTCTGTCTGATAAGGAGGGAAAACGTCCTGACTTATTGGGTAAGAAGGTCTTGTCTTTTGCATGGCTAAGTGTGACTATTGAACTATTCTAAGTTTTTAGACTTTACTGACAAGCTCCCACACCAGGAGAGAGCTCAATTTCAGGCTCTCAGAAGAGGGCAAGCTGATTGCCAGGACCATTCTTCAACCAGTGGTAGATGCAGTGACACATCTTTGAGGGCAATGCTACTGCCATTGTAATGTGCAGAGAATCATGTCTTCACCATTCAGGATTTCTAGGGAAGTCCAGAACACCATGGAAGATCTACCCTTTGATGAAACTCTTCTGTTCAACCAAAAGACAGAAGAGTCTTTACACCATGGAAGACTAGGATCACCCTCCACTCCAAGGAAATATATACACCCGCCCGCAAAAGAAAATTCCATAGGTAGTCATACAAGGTTACACTAGTGACAACAATTCTAACACCAGAGACCTTATGAGCCACCCCATAGAAGGGAAAGTCCCGTTTCCCTGCACCTTCTGTGGCTGCATCATCATCCTATCCAAAGCCCCATAAGGATTATTTTTGATGGGAACTCGAGAACTGCAAAGCAGCAATGCCAGGACTTGTCAATCCCACACAACCTTTGGGGGTAAACTAGCACGTTTATCCACAACTGGAGTGCAATAGCAGTGGACAAGTGCATGCTAAATATCCATTCTGGCTGTGCAATCAAGTTTACATTCCTGGCCCCTCCAAAAGCCCTTCCTCACCTCCTTTCAGGGGACATTCTGATAAGGAGATTATTAAACAAAGAAGTAAATGTATTTTACAATGAGGTGCAATAGAATGGGCACCTCTGTAGTACCAGGGGAAGAGTTTTTACTCAACATACCCAAGAAGTACCCAAGAGAAAGGGCAGCTGGAGACCCATTCTCGATCTCTGACATCTCAACCATTTTAGTCACAAACTCATTTTTCACATGGCCATGCTGGCATCTATAATCCCATTGTTAGAAAAGGACATGTTGTTTACAGCTCTCAGTATGAAGAATGTGTACTTTCATTTGGACATTCAACCCACCCACACATGTTTTCACAAGTTCACTGTGGACTTCAACTACTTTCAATACAGTTTGCGCTGTTACCACCCGCAGGGTCTTTACCAAGGTATTCTCAGTAATAGCAGCCTATATCAGGCATCATTTCAGTCTTCCCCTATCTTGACAACTAGCGTCTTGTTGCCAGGACATGATGAATGGCCTACAGGTCAACTTTTTCAGTGCTTCAACTCTTGTCTTCCTTAGGGGGTCTGTGTAAACTCAGAAAAGTCCATTCTTACCCCTATACAGATGTTAGATTTCATTGGAGCATCCCTATATTCAGTCACAGCAATGGCTTATCTGCTCATGGACACGTTCCAGGAGATGAACAACCTCAAAGGCCAACTCACAAGCAACCCTCGAGCACTTATCAGAATCTGCCTTTCCCTCCTGGATCATAAAGCCTCCTGCAGTTTGCCAGACTCCATTTTTGTTACCTACAAGCGTGGCTTCAAACAGTGTGCTCACCAAACCAACAGTCCATGTACGCCATAGTAAATGTTCCCATCAAAGTAATATAATCTCTGTTATGATGGAAGGATCCCCACCAGGTATGCATGGGTGTTTCTTTCCTTCCCTGCTCATTGGATAGGACAATCATTATAGACACCTACCAGTTAGGTTGGGGAGCTCACAGGGACAACCGCACAGTGCAGGGCACTTGGAGATCTCAAGAGTTCAGGATGCACATCAATATGTTGGAATTGCAAGCAATTTGAAAGGCTTGCAAGCCTTTTTCCCTTTCATTAAAGGTCACTGTACTCTCATAATGTCAGACAATATCGCAACTGCCTTTTATGTCAATGAACAGGGAGAAGTGCTATCCATCTCCCTGTGAGCAGAAGTGGTCATTCTATGGAATTGGTGCATCAGTAATCAAATCACCCTGTTGGCAGTTTATCTTCCAGGGAACAGAACATGCTGGTGAATCCCCTCAGCAGGCATTTTGCTATTGACCACAAGTGGGAGTCACATAACTTGGTAGTGGACACTATTTTTGCCCTATGGAGTACACCCACAAAGGAACTGTTTGTCTCTCAAATAGACAGAAAATGCAGCATATACTGCTCCAGAAGAGCCCTAGGATGACACTCTTAGGTAATGCACTACTTTATTCCATTGTCAAACCATCTGAAAACTATGCCTTCCCTCCATTACCATTCCTGCCTCAGGTCTTATAGATAATTCATCAAGACAGGGTGCAAATAATGCTTAGTGCCCCTGACTGGCCCAGGCAATTTTGGTTCCTGAGCCTCCCACACATGTCCTATGCATGTCATCTCGACCTCCAATCATCATTCAGCCCAAACAGAAAATCTCCCAGACTGTTTATCACCATAATAGAAAGAGTTGGGGGTCACACTATTGTGACAGAGTTTTCCTCATGTTCACACCCTACATGCTATTGTAATAATGCTTGTACAAGGTATGCCTTTTGAGGTATAATTTAAAAATCATAACTTGCGGATCAATAATATCATGGCAAAGTGCACATATCAATATTATATGTAAAGTTATGAACATAAGCTGAAATCATGACTGAAATATGTTTCCCAGATAAGTCTATGGAGAGGCTAAACCAGTTCCTCAGAGACAAAGGACAAGCAGACGCCCCAGCCAGGTGTCAATAAAGCTGATAGACTATTACCAGCTACGTGGCCATTCTTTGGAAAGAAAGGGGGCAGGGACAAAAATCTACATCTTGGCAAAGAAACAGCACAGAGTTTCCTTTCTTCAGCAGACTGCCTGTCGCCTTGGTCCCAGCTGGAAATGCTTCTCAAAGTGGGGACAGGACTATGAAAAGAAAGGACAAACACCCGAAGACACCTTCCTCTCTCCCTGTCTCTGGCATCACACCTAAGACAACAATGGAAAACAGCTGTTGGACTTGAGGCAGAGGGTTTGATCTGAGAGTTTGGTCAGTAATCTGCTTGAGCAAGTGGAGAGAAAGTCTGCTTTGCAACTAAAATAGTTTCTTAAGTAGATACTAGTAAACATTTTATCTTTATTTTTCTTGTAACCATTTCTGACCTTATGCCTCATTACTTATACTCATTAAAATATGTCTCTTTGTAGTTAATAAACTTATTTTACTCTTTTATCTAATCCAATGTGTTTATAGGAGTGTCTGGGTATTCTATTTACAGTAATAACATGCCATATTAGTCCCTTAAAAGAATCACTGGTTTAAATATATTTGTACTGTCCAGGAGAGGGCTGGACAGTGCAGGACATACATTTCTGGGGGAAGATCTGGGATGAGGTGTGTGTTGGGGTCACCCTGCCATATAACCCAGGATGGTAAGAGCCACCGTGTAGCTAGCTGGCTGCAGCACAGGCACAGACATAGCAGGGAGTGACTTACATGCTGGAGGTTTTTTGTGAGCAATCCCAGTTGGAGGCTACAGCGTCAAGGCATTGTAAAGGGTATCCCAGGTTATAGGCAGGGGTGACACAGCTATTCATTAGTCTGGACTGTGCCTTGGTATGTCACAGCTATATCCCCTCAGAGAATCTCAAAATGGATCTTGGACTGTCTTTTACTCTGCTATCAGATAGCTAATCTCTCTCTCCCACATGGGCTAAGGGATCATTCCACAAGAACACAAGCAATATCCATGGCATCGCTTCAAGAAGTATCTCTGCTTGATAGTTGCAAAGCAGCTACTTGGTGTTCTAGCCACATGTTTGCAAGGCATTATGCTTTAGTACAGAATTTCTCCACTGATGCATTCTTTGGAATAGTGGTCCTTTTTTTGGCTCTGCCATCTGCATCCTTACACAGTCCTTCTGCTTGAGTACTGCTTGTCAGCCACCCACAGTGGAATACACTTAGGTACCACAACTCGAATAAGAAGAGAAAGTTACTTACCTTATAGTACCTGGAAATTCATTGAGATGTATGGTCCCTATCTGTATTCCACTACCTGTCCTCCTTCCCCTCTTCTTCGGATCATCTTTTGATTTGTGCTACAGGAGGAACTGGAGAGGCGGTCAGTCCACCCCACCCTTTATCTCCTTGATTGGAGGCCCAAGTAAAGGGAGGGTGAATGTGCAGACCAGTGTACACTGCTTTCAAAAATTCTCTGGTTCTGGGCACATGGAGTGCATGCATACTCACAGTGGAATACATGTAGGCACCACACATCTCAAAGAACTTCCAGTTACTATAAAGTAAGTAACTTTCTCTTATTAGCAGGAAATGTTCAGTTTTCAGCCAAAAAATTTCTGCTTTTGACTCCTTTTGTTAAAAATATACCTGGGAAATTGATAATTAGTTTGATTTTGATTTTTGAGGTTTATTTTTCAAAATTTTGGAGGGGGAAGACTGCTTTTGAACTAGCTCTAAAACCCTGCCTTATTCAACTTCCTTATGTGATTTTAATTCTACAGCATTAGGGTAATTTTTGAGTTAATAGAACTGGGCTGATATTCTTGCTTTGCTTCTTGTTCCTAACCTCTCTGCTTCTTTCTGTGGAGAGGAATTCTGATAGGGAGCTCATTTTAATGCCCCCAAAAGTATGGATTCCCTGTCCAGCTTAAATTAACAGCTGTTTTAATGAAATAACTGAGCTGTAATTAAAGCTGTCACTTGTTATCCCCATGTCATTTCAGTTGTTGCTGACATAAAACAGAGGCATAATTTTTATTACTGTGAACTTACAAACTGGAGAAATCTTCTACTTCAGAGCACATCTCCACACATCAGTCAAAATCATCACTGAGTGTGAAGCAGCCTTTTCATGTGTGGCTTATTAACTGTTTCTTTAAATGTACTTGTGGACTTAATTAAGTTAGAAACAGGCTTTGGGCCTTATTCACATCTTGAAGTACTTCAGGGTTTTCAGTAAAGATATCACAGGCATTGCTTGCAGAATATTTTTACTTCTATAGAACCTTTCATCCAAGAGTTTCAAAGTTCTTTGTGTATGAGAAACATCATTCTGTATTAAAGGAGTTCATTCACCAGATACTGAACTGCAGCTACCTCTGTAGTAGAATACAATAACCATTTACTAAATTCTGTGCCATGTCATACCTAAGGGTATTGTCTTCCAGAAAAATTACATCTAGGAGTGGTGTTACAGCTTCAAGCACTTGCAGATTTCTGATCCTGTAGATGCTAAGAATCTAGATGTATTAACATGACTGCTAGTGAGTTAACTGAAGGTAGCAAAATGCACCAAAGCTCATTCTGCCTTTAGGCAACTGAGATACTATGTCATCACTGTTGTCTTAGGTTGCTATTGTATACCTTCTCCTTGGCATAAGGCCATTCATAGTTTTCTGGGCAAATATACTCAATTGCCTTCAATATTTCTAAAATCGTGTATACAAGGATGGAGAGGAAGGCCTGAATGAGATGCACAGATGTATCTAAAAGTATATCAGTCTGTTATATACAGGCCTGTCAGGACTCTACTCACCTCCATTTTCATGCACCTGCTTGCAGAACAGTTGGTGACTCAGGCTCAGCTGAGCTTGTGTCTTGGTTCATTAAATGCAGTTATTTGCCTGTGCAGTCCACTGGCATTTTATTATCCTCTTGGAGGCAAGGAAACCTCTGCATTCCCAGGATAAGATTGGCCCCTTTAAGCAGATGATTGACATGGCTAGAAAGAACTGAAGTTTTGACTTTGTACTAGACCAATTTGGCTCTTCCATCCCATTTTTAAAATGTATGCAGCTTTCAAGTAGAGATGGGACTGATCCTAAATCCAGACCTCAACATGGTCTCCTCCTCCAAACTTTGGAAGAATCCACCTTCTAATTTTGCAGCTGGCTGCACTTTCCATAATGAGTTAAAACCATACATCCTCAAATCAAGGATTTCATACCCACCCTATACTTTGTGAGAGCTTGTATCCAGACCTCATTGTTGCCGCCCAGGGGCCCATTACTCTCTTCAGCATTAACACACATGAATGCCAAAGCTTGGTGTGGGAAGATGTACACTCCCATCTTCACAGATTCATTAGTTGTTTACTACATTTCACTGCTACAGTCCAAGCCTCAAGCATTCAAAAATCATGAGTTAGTCCCACAAAATCATGAGAATAGGTTAAAAATGAGATTAACAATAATAAATTTAAGGTTATTTTTACTAGGCTTTTGAATCTCTTGGACTGTGTTTTCAAGCTTTCCTCTGCAATCGTGGGGGCTAAAAACATCCTTTAAAAAAATCAGAATACATGGTTCTAAACGCAAGGGCTTGAAGAACAACATTAGGTATTGGGAGACTTACAATAAAATGATTAGAGTTGGCAACACTGCATTCCTACATAAGACTGATTGGCACAATGTTCCTTTGCTATCACGGGTCCTTTTGAGACTGATACATGCAGCGTAAGACTGGATGCTGTGGCAATTCCATGTAATCATTCTTAGGATACTTTTGTGATGGGCTCTTGCAGCTAGTGAATTATAGACAGGCTGAATGTTTAACCTCTGAAGACCATTTCTTATGGAAGGTCAACAATGTTCCCAACAATGGCCCTGATTCTGTTCTCCCTTATATTGGTATATCTCAGCCACTTTCATGGAGTTACTCCTGGTGTATACTGGAGTGAGATTAGAATAGAACATAACATCTCTGTGCTTTGGAAGAGGCTTTCATGTTCAGTAAGCCATTGCTCTCAAACTGCAGCACGAATAGCTCTCATAAGGATAACACTATCTCATAATATTAAAACCTGTGCAGTCAATCAGTGGGTTTTTTGGGTTAGTAATTAATAGTTTTGATTGACATTTTGTCCGATTGTTTTTTCTCTGAGGAAATCAGTCTAAGATTGTTTTAATAGCTTTGTGCTAGGCAAGCTCTGAAAGAAATATTAAAACATGCTTTATCATATGCTGCGCCAACCAGTCAGGGCCAGGTAGGCCAGAATTTTCAGAAGAGCTCAGCATTCTTTTAAACACCAGAATAAATTATTAGACTTTCAGAAGAGCTGAGAACATGGGATATTAAGTTCTGTTGTAAATTTGACCCCAAACGTGGGCACTGAGCACTTCAGAATCTAAGCTCTTATTTATTTAGATTTAAAATATAAGACCCCTATCCAAGGTTCTAGGTGCCTTAACATTAACACAATAAAATCCCAGCATCATTAAATTAGTTGTTACACAGAACTCAGATTGCTGGCTAGACACCCACAGAAACGCCTCTGATTGACTTTAAGGTCAGAAGGGACCATTATGGTCATCTAGTCTGACCTCCTGCACAATGCAGGCCACAGAATCTCACCCACCCACTGCTGTAATAGATTCCTAACCTCTCGCTGAGTTACTGAAGTCATCAAATAATTGTTTAAAACTTCAAGGTACAGAGAATACACCAGAGAATCCACTAGCAAGTGACCCGTGCCCCATGCTGCAGAGGAAGGTGAAAAACCCACAGGGTGTCCACTCCTTTACCATTACAGGAAGCATACCCTCAGGCTTCTCTATACACCCTATGAAAAGAATGTCTTTTGTAGCATACCCAGAACTTCACCAAATTCAGACTTTTTCAGACCAAGGCAGGGAGCAAGTTCCAGAGTCGCAGAGAATCCTACCAGACAACCCCCTCTCTTCTAATGAGAATATATCTTTTGAAAGGCTCGCCATACTGCTCATATTTATTATTATTAATACTTTTTTGTATATGTAAATTGAAGATAGGTATTGTGTTTGACTGGTGTGTTATATACTTTGTGCAATGAGTGATGCCATTTAGCCTCTAGTGACAAATTATAATTGCATGCACATATCAAGAACAACATATAGTATGACCCATCATTTGGAAACTGCAAACTAGTAGCATCTGTGCAGTATCCATATTCTTGTCAACAGATGCAGAAAATGTGCAGTTCAACATTAAACTCTGTGTTACTTATCAAATCAAAGGCAGCTTGGAAGGCATGTGTCAGCAACTTTATCTGGTTTTTCTGTTCTAACCAATATTTTTGTGAATGCCAAGTGATTCCAGAAGCTTTAAAAATAATGGTAGACTAAAATAAGCCAAGTTGTTAATCAAAGGAAGTCTTAGAGACATTCACCCATATTCTCTAATGGACAAGAGAGCTAAAATTCAGACTGTGTCATGCAAAAAAATTGAAAGGCACTACATTTGAAGCAAGTTTTTATTTAATGAAAACTATTATTAACTGTTTAATTTGTGATTCTTGCAATAAGATGCTCTCAGAGGTTGACAGCATTATATTAGCCATTGTTTCTAATGGCCTACATTGTTTTCTTTGCTCATCAAACCATTGGCCTTCAGTTTTTTAAGAGGAAATCTAAGTGAACTATTGCTGGAAGATATGAGTACCCCTTTAAGAGAATGGCATGATGGGAACCTTTTCGCACAAGAGAAGGAAATACACAACAGTTTATTACCAGAACAGTTCAATTGATTTCTTCTTCTACTAGCATAGTTATTTGAATAAAGTAATAAAGACAAACTTCTAGATATTGCAATGAAGTCAAAAGAACAACATTCTGGAAATATGTTCTGCACCCGATTTTCTCATTTTGTGTATGTTGGTATTAACTCAGATTGTGCTTTATTCCCCCCTCCCTCCGCCCCCTCCCCTTCCCAAAAAAAACCAAAAACCACATACACACACTCCTCCAATCTGTGTATCTATGCTGAGTTCTGGCGGTCTGCTGACTCCATGTCAGTCTTTCTGTACTACAACATTTTAGATATCTAGTGGAATACAGAGATGGGAGTTAAAAATCCTAAACATACCCAATCACATTCTTTCTGAGAATTGGGTTCCTTTAAAGTCTCTGAAATTAGGCATCCACAAAAAACAAGGCACCTCAAAACATTAGTCACTTCAAAAAACAATTAGGAAAATTTACTCTAACACTTTCACTATCATAGAATATTGAATTGCTATGTTCAAGATAGGTCTTGTCTTCCAAATGATGTAGTATTTGTCTCTTGAAAATCTTATATTGAATCAGAATTTTTTTCCTTATGGTGAATATTTTTGCTGGGAGTAAAATGAGGACCAAAGAACAGTGCGGAAGACCATCAAAAAACTTCTGCTAACGATATCAGCTTTGACATATCCATGAAGAGAATTGCTGAATAATGGAAAAATACCAACTTCCAGAAGATTGGTTGTAACACTTAACATTCTGCTCCAGTTCCAAACTGTAGAGAAACACATATGCATCATTAAGGTGTAGCAGTAATCTAAATTCTAGTTGTCCTTATGCATTCCCTGTTTCCTCCCAGAATATGGAAACACCGAATTCAGTTACTAACAACTACATTGTTTCCTATTTATAGCTCAGCTTTGCTTTCTTGATGTATTGGCTCCTGAACGCCTTCTGGACACCTAGCAAAAATGTGTGCCAGAACATGATAGACAGCTGAGCGCAGGAAGCAAAGAACACCTCATCCAGTAAAATCTGCTGGTGATTTTTATATATAAAAGCAGAGCAATTATCCAGGTGGGAATTTGTGCAGGACAGCAAAGCTTATAATATACCTGCTTTTCAGCAAGAACCAACAGGTTTATAATGTACACAAGGCCTTGGTTTTAAGTCACATCTGAATGACAGCACCTTCAACAGCACAGCATCTCCAATCACCCTCCTTGGGGCATCAAGTGATTACATTAAATAATGATACATCATTAAAGTTCACATATTTAAATTAAGTTTTGTGAAGAAATTAAGGTTCCTCTAGCAATTGTAACTTGCCCATGTTGCATAGATATAGTAAATATACATTTTAACACTAATAAAAGTGTGCATTTAACAGACAATGCATGTGAGTCACTTCAAGATAGAAAACAGTAGCTGACAGTGAGTGAGCTGGGGAGATTGGTCTTTCACATTAAGGGTGGAATCAACACTTAGAAGGAAAAGAGTGAAGTAACATTTTACCAGCTAGGTGGATAACTTCTAATAATGCTCAGTTTCTGGTCACCATGCCTTAGGCACACTGCTGATGTGCAAGGAGCCCCGGGGTGGTTCTGCTATGACATGCATATTATCAATGTGATCACACAGATTTCAGTGGTCACAGCGAGAAAGGGGGAAAGGAAAAAAGAGATTACAGTTAGAAATGCTAGTACCAGAGTTCCATTCTATCTGGGAAGTGATGCCCATTACAGTAGAATAGTACCTGAAATAGACAGACAGCTGCTTGACAGGACAACCATGAGCCCTGACACAGTCACATGCATACACATGTATTGCTTATTTAAAAGAAAAATCCCTTGTTTCTCATATGTAAAAATATGGCTGGCAAACAATGAATAAGTTAACAAAATCAGACTTTCTTCCTCTTTTTAGTTTGCTTCCCAGGGCCCAATTAGCTAGAAAATGAAAACAGATGCTCATATATTCAACATTATTAGTAAATACTTTGCATGTGCTTAATCCACTTCTCTTGGCAAGATTTTGTTTTACTAGAAAATAGGACCTTTCATAACCTCTTGAAGAGAAGCTTTGCCAGCACTTTTGCTCCTTTTTTTCTAGAAGGGTTAGCTCTGCTACACCCACTTACGTGTGAATAAAACTTGTCACATGAAGTATTAACATGACACACAAGTAGTTAATTTAATATTAATACTTAATATTTCACAGCCTTCCCCCCAGTTTTCAGAGCACCAGCCATTAATATTCTCAACATGCCTGTGTGCTAGGTAAGAAATGTTCTAATTTTACAGACTTAAAAACGGATGTTAAATGAATTGCCCAAGGTCAAACACGAGAGCTGAGATTACAACTAAAGAGCTTCTCCACCCTGCAACATTAATGAAAATCAGTTCTGAATGTAAGTGAGGATGTGGGGAGGGGCTGAGCCAACTAGAAAGTAGTGATGGGCCAAAACTGCAGGTCTGGACTACAAACACCCCAAAACTCAGGCTTTTTCGCTGAAGTGAAGGTTTTAGTTCCGTCTGTTATATTAATAAAGGCCAGTTTAGAGGCACATCTAGGTTTGAACTCTGAATCTCTTCCTTAAAAGTTTTGAGGTGTTCAGATATGGTTGGCCCCATCTCTAAAGAACCTCCCAAACTTTTACCTCAAAAATCAGCTGAGCCTTTGAAGCTCAGTGACACTATATTATTTTGACATTTTAATGTGTCTTTGAAGTTCCAGGGTCTGTTCCAGTCCGCAGACTAAGTCAGAAATATCCAAATGTCTCATATTTCATAATGTTTTCAGCCTGATCAGAAGCAGGAAGTACTGGAAACATCATGGGGACACATGTATTCCCCACGGATTTCTAGCTCAGTCTGATGGACTCCAGATAAGCAGTCAGGCTTTTAGATGCTTTATCTGAACTGCATCCAAACTGCCAGCCTTGTGAAGAGTGCTAGTTAGGATATAGATTGTCTGTCTGATCTGACTGGTCTGAAGATGCATGTCTTGGTCCTGAATCATCGTCATCATCATAGCAAATCTCAATAGGACATAGCCCTTGATCCTGTATACATCCAAAAAATTCTCAGTTGTGAAAATAAAATCTTTTGGTGGAGAGATATTGTAGACGTGTTGGTCCCAAGATCTTAAAGTGACAAGATGATGAAGTCATATCTTTTATTGGACAAACTTCTGTTGGTGAAAGAGCCACCTTTCACCAACAGAAAATAAAATCAAATAAATCATCTTGTAGTAGAGGCAAAGTTCTCATCATACAACCCTTACTTCCCAAATTTTGTAGAGATATTACCTTCACAGTGTCCCATTCTTCCCCTGATGACTAATGATGATAGCCAGAAGCTGTGTGTACTAAGCTTGGATCCGTGTTAGTGTTTCACAGTTCCAAAATATCTCGTGATTCAGATACATGTTATTTCTTGCTGCATTCTATCTATTTAGGCTGAATAAAACTGGTATAACTTAAACATACTATACTGATGTCTAAAGGGTATATACGGGTGAGCCCACTCACTTTGAAAGCAGGCCAACCCAATCAGATTTTAAGCAATTCATCCTGTTTTTTTATCAGCCTCTGTTTCACTTGTGACACAAGGCTTGTGCCCACCCATGTCAATCACAGACCTTCCAAAAAATCAGTTCTGGCTATGCCTCTGGTATATAATTGTTTGTTTGTAACAGGGTGCCTTGCCTCTTAAGGGTTAGCCAACCCTGATTACTAAGGAGGCATACCCTGAGCAGGAATCATCTGATTCTCCTATAAGAGCAGCAAGAAGAAACTAAACTGCTGATCCTGCAGAGAGAGAGAGAGGGAGGGAGTTCTCAAGGAGTACAGAAGCTGCCTAGAGCAAGCAAGCTTCAGTGGAGAAACTTGGGACTTAGGCCAGAATGAAATACAGAGGCTGCTGGGAGCGAGTAGGCTTCAACAGAGAAACCTGAAACTTGGGGAGCGAGACAACAGGCAGGAAAGGTCTAGGAGAATGGATGGAATTTATTGTGAAAATCTGTTAATTTAGTAAAGCAGAACCAAAGAAGGGATGGGAATTGATACAAGTTTTTTTGAGTTTAAGAAGCCCCTTAAGGGGGAAATTGAGGCCGACAGCCTGTAGTATGACCCCCAGGCCATGCTGGTCCAGTGATACAAATCAACATGGTTTAATGCAAAATAGGTCTTGACAAACTAACTTGGCTTTTGTGTGTGTGCAATTACAAGTTTGGTTGCTAAAGGTAATAGTATTGATGTAATATATTTAGATTTCTGTGAGGCATTTGACTAAGTATCACATGATATTTGGATTAAAAATTTGAACAATACAAAATTAACATGGCACACATTAAAAACTGATTAAAAACTGGCTCAAAATGTAATTGTAAATGGGGAATCTCAAGCAGGTGTGTTTCTATTGTGGTCCCCCAGGGATTGGTTCTTGGCTCTTTGCTATTTAACATTTTTATCAATGAACTGGAAGCAGACATGAAATCATCACTGATAAAATTGCAGATAGCACAAAGATTAGGCGAGTGGTAAATAATGAAAAGAACAGGTCACCGATACAGTGATCTGGATTACTTGGTAAGCTGGGCACAAGCAAATGACATGTTTTAATAGGGACATATGAGAATGTATACATCTAGAAACAAAGAACGTAGGATGCGGGACTCTATCCTGGGAACCTGTGACTCTGAAAGAGAGTTGGGAGTCAGCTGCACATGAGCTCTCAGTGTGACACTGTGGCTGAAAGGGGAGAGATCCTTGGATACATAAATAGGGGAATCATGAGTAGGAGTAGAGAGGTTATTTTACCTCTGTATTTGGCACTTATGCACATACTGTGTCCAGCTCTGGTGTCCACAATTCAATAAGGATGTTGCTAAATTGGAGAGGGTTCAGAAAGGAGCCACAAGAAGGATTAAAGGATTGGAAGA
Source organism: Emydura macquarii macquarii (assembly GCF_026122565.2). Classification (NCBI taxonomy): domain Eukaryota; kingdom Metazoa; phylum Chordata; order Testudines; family Chelidae; genus Emydura; species Emydura macquarii. The sequence goes on along the minus strand of NW_027132983.1, from coordinate 2,754,572 downwards.
CATGCCTTATGGTAATAGACTGAAAGAACTCAATTTATTTGGTTTAACAAAGAGAAGTTTAAAGGGTGACTTAATCATAGTCTGTAACTACTTACATGGAGAACAAATAGTTGATGATGGATTCTTTAATCTAGTAGACAAAGGTCTAACACAATCCAATGGTTGCAAATTGAAGCTAGACTAGAAATGAGGTGTACGCTTTTAACAGTAAGAGTAATTTACCATTGGAATAATTTACCAAGAGCCATGGTAGATTCTCCACCACTGACAGTTTTTAAACAAGATTGGATGTTTTTTTCTAAAAGACATACTCTATTTCAAACAGGACTTATTTTGAGGAAGTCCTCTGGCCTGTACTATACAGGAAGTCAAACTACATGATCACAGTGGTCCATTCTTGCCTTGGTATCTATGAATCTCACACTACTCTATCATTCCTGAATTTGGCTCATAGCGTGCAGTACCCTGACCCCCTTTATTATTTGTGCATGGGTATTGGCCCTTGCTACATTATTTAGAAGCAGAGTTCTACTGGATTTAACCTAGGTCTGTGAACCAGGAGCTCTTTAGTTGTAATCCCAGCTGTTTGACCTTGGGCAATTCATTTAACATCTGTTTTTAAGTCTGTAAAATGAGAATATTTCTTACCTACCACACAGGCATATTGAGAATATTAACATCTGGTGCTCTGAAAACTGCATGGAGGGGAGGTAGAGGAAAGGCTGTAAAATATTAAGTACTATTGTCTTGCTGTACCATACAAATACCGTATCTAGAGTGGGGCATTTCCTTAGCGGGCTTTAGTTGGCATAGATTCCACTGACTTAAATGGAGCACCACCAGTTTGCACAAGCTAAGCATCTGGCTCCGTATATTTTAAAGAGTGAATACTGACTGTGCCTGCCTTCTCACTATTAAAGCTGTGCAGCATTTCAGTGATGAATCCCAAAAGCATGTGAAGCTTGCCTGGTTTCATTAAAACTCAATACTCTCGGGACAGATTTACTAAGAAGTCTGTGATTCTTTTAAGCAAACCTGGGCCAACTGATATTCTCAATGTAAAATAAACTTCACCGAGTTTCACTTTGATTTTTGGAGTTCATTCCAATTAGGAACTTAAGGTAAAACTGAAGGTTAGAAGGGAAGCCTTCAGCCAAGCCAGCTCCAAACTGAAAACACCAAGACTCATGCAGCTCTGCTTGTACTGATCTTCTTAAGAAGTATTTGCATTACTTTGCTGAACTTTGTCGTTCACCAGCCCAGCAAGGACTTTATGATTGGTGTGTTTGTAGGTGTTTTCTAGGTTAGCATGTCACTTTATATTTACAATGCCTGTTAATATTGCACCCATAAGATCTTGACATTACTTAACTGGACTATTGTGAAGCACCGATGGGATGATTAAAGCAACGCTGTTTCCCATTTGAAAGCACTTTATAGCTGCTTTCTCTTAGCTGAATCTTTGTGGCTGGAAGAAGTGACGTTAAATGCACGAAAGGGAAAGCACACCAGCTGCTTAGTTTGATGTTTTGATAATGTTGCCCTCCGATTAGCAATAAACTCACAGATGTGTGTGAACACCAAACATTATAAATTTTGATGACAATTTGTCATTTGAGTCCACATTTCAATTCAAATTAGTTTCCCATGGGCACTTGTTTTGACTGATTTCTTTTTACTTTCACTAAAAGCTCAGTGAGTAATATGCGTTCCGGAATGCCTATAGCCAGACTGCTTTGAACTATGATTGGACTAGAACTAATAAATTAAGGAAGTTCAATATGGACCAGTACTTGGACCAAAGACTTATGAAGAAAACCAGGAAGCTGCAAAAGTGGTGATGTAATTCAGCAGGTGCTAGCCATTTTTCTCAATATTGTCCTGAGGGAAGGTGCACTTGGTATTAAACGTTACTATTTTGCTGGAATTGCCATCTCTAGGATGAGAGAAAAGTGAAGCGAGGTCCTTGCAATGTATTAACTAGAGGCATGACACTCATGATTTTTGCTTTTCAAGTATCTGCATGCAGAAAAACGGTAGTCTTTGCAAAGTGCCTTATGTTTGACATTTAAAGGTAAGAATGTGTTAATATATCACCTTTCAGACCAAAGAAGCCCAAATTATTTTACAAACTGTACATTCAAGGATCAGATCACCCACATGCAAGAGCAAGATCATCTGTGATGGAATGCAGCAGATTAGCAGCAAACAGAAATGCTACATGAAGTGGTTTAGAATAAGAACACCACTCTAGCCAATTTAAATTACAGGATTAATTTTGTTAACTATTGGAAGTTTAACACCTTGGTACCAATTAAATCTTTAACTGCAAGTTCTTGGTAACTCTGAAAATCACTTAATGGAGATAACATTTTTTTGCATTATTCCTTGTCACTCACTGTACTGGAGACTTGGGTCAGGACTGACTTGGGGCCCTCCTGCATCACCAACACAATTTCCTTCAGCACCTGGATTCTCCTTGGGATGTTTCCTCACTCAGGTACTTACATGGCCAAGTCAGTTTAACATGTGCAATTTGACTGTGTTCACCGATTGAAGTGTCATGTTTGGTGGTACACATATTTTCTAAACACAAAAATATTATTTTTCATCAATTTTACCTCATGTTGAGAACTTTTTGCTCGCTTCCATGAATAATATCTCACGAATCTCTGAAGCAGTAATTCTTCTTTGTGATCTGCAGTTTGTGGGTTTGTCTGAGACTGAAAGAAGAAATATTCCCAAAGAGATTAATCTCATTCTATATTTGAACCATCCTAGTACTTATAGTAACATATAGCACCATCAGTCTTCTGGGATCTCCAGTCTAATTTTGTTATCTCAGATAGTTTGACTAAAGGATTGAGCTATGGAGTTCTTAAAGAGCCTCTGAATTGTATTTCCTATGATTAATAAAGTAGTAACATGGAGTTCTCTCTTTGGGTGATTGCTCATATCCATTCCATTATAGGTGTGTGCGTGCCCCGTGCACAGATTCCCAGAACTTTTTTCCCTTAGCAGCTCCGCAGGGTCCGCTCAGGCGCTCCCTGGAGTGCCGCGCTCATGGCGCGGTATATAGGGCGCTGTCGACCCCTCAGTTCCTTCTTTCCGCCTGTGACGGTTGCTGGAACGTCTGCCTCTTGCATATCACAAGTAGCCTCCCTTAGCATTTTAGTGCTTTCTTTGTTTAGTTGATTGTGATATTTTACAGCTCTTTAGTAGATAGTACACAAGAGCTCTTCGGGGCTACATTAGAGCCATGCCTGGCTCCACTGGCTTCAAAGCCTGCACCATGTGTGCTAAAGTTTTCTCCGTGAGTGATCCTCACGACTGCTGCTTCCAATGCCTCGGAGAGCAGCACAGACGAGAGAAATGTAAAATCTGCAAAGCCTTCAAGCCACGCACCCAAAAAGAGCAGGGTGCCAGGCTGAAGGCTATCCTGATGGAGTCCGCACTCCGGCCGGACTCTGAGCAATCGAGATCACCAGTGGCACCGAGCGTCTCCTCAGTGTGGAGCGCCCCAACAGCACCAACACCGGCACCGAAGCCAGAGGTGCCGAAGAAGAAGAAGCAGCCCAAGGCTGCACATATGGACTCCTCCCTGCGACCAGTACAGCAGGGAGTGTCACAGGAGATGCCACAGCCACGTGCTGTGGAGGTTACTCCGGCACCGGCATCTCCTCGCAGGGAGCCTCCCCCGACTCGGGGTGGGGGAGTGCCTCTGCAAGGGCCGTCGACGACGGAGGCTTTCGCGGTGGCACGCGCCCTCATGGGCCTGCCCACGCCTCCGTCCCCCCCTCGGCCGAGGGCTCCGGGACCGGCGTCTCAGGGTAAAACCGCGCTGGGTTGCCCCGGTGGGTGGAGGAGACAGGAGTCGAGATCTCCCCCCAGACGGTCAAGGAGGGTTGAGAGTGCAGGCTCCCCTCCTAGCTCCGACTCTGAGTCGTCGAGCTCCTCAACACCACGGCACCGAGGGCGGTCGAGAGGCAAACGCACAAGGCAGAGCCGATCCAATTCTGCCTCGCACAGGAATCACAGCTCCAGTTCCGATGCCTTCAGGATTATCCCAGGAGGTCCAGCAAGCAATACAGGACCTCCCATTTGAAGGGGAAGGACTCTTCTCTCAAAAGACAGATGAGAAGCTCCATGCCCTAAAAGATTCCCAGGCCACTCTTAGGTCCCTAGGGCTCTACACCTCCCAGGCCACGAGACGTCAGTCTCGGCCTCAGGCCCCAGACCCGCTCAACCCAGGAGGGGTCGGGATCGCTTCAGAGCGCCCAATCGCCGTGACCACCAGGGGTCCTCGGCGGGGCCCCAGCAAGGCCCGAGCAAGGGCAACAATGGGAATAAATGGTTTTGACGGTGCGCACGAGGGTGGCACTCCTTCATTGCCCTTGGAACTCTCCCAACCCTTTACCCACAGGCTTCGGCCCTATTATGCCGAATGGAATCCATCACCTTGGACCGTTGGGTCCTCAGCGTAGTCCTCGGGGGCTATGCCCTTCAGCTTATGGCCTTCCCCCTGGACTCTCCCCCTATTCAGTCCCTCTTCAGGGACCCTGCTCACGAGCAGCTGCTCGTACAGGAGATCAACTCCATCCTCTCGCTCGGAGCGATAGAAGAGGTTCCTCCACAGGAACAGGGGAGGGGATTTTATTCACAATACTTCCTAATCCCCAAGGCCAAGGGGGGCCTGAGGCCGATCTTAGACCTCCGCCGTCTGAACAGGTTCGTCAGAGGCACCAGGTTTCACGTGGTTTCCCTAGCCTCCATCATTCCCACCCTAGATCCAGGCGACTGGTATGCTGCCCTCGACCTCAAAGATGCGTATTTCCATATCTCTATCCTCACAGAAGGTTCCTCAGGTTCGTGGTAGCAGGCTCCCATTACCAATTCTTGGCCCTGCCATTTGGCCTTTCGTCGGCCCCCAGGGTTTTTACGAAGTGTATGGCTGTGGTAGCGGCCTATCTCCACCGCAAAGGAGTCTAGATCTTCCCATACCTGGACGACTGGCTGATCCGGGGCAGGTCTAGGGCTCATGTGAGGAACAATCTAACACTCACCTGCGCGACATGCACCAGACTGGGTCTGCTCATCAACGAGCAGAAGTCCACGCTCACCCTGGTGCAGCGCATAGACTTCATAGGGGCCACCCTAGATGCTACCCAGGCCACAGCCTTTCTCCCACGGCCTCGGTTCGAGATCATGGCCGCCATAATTACCGAATTGCACAGGTTCCCCACGACGACAGCCAGGCACTGCCTGCAGCTGTTGGGACACATGGCGGTGTGCACATATGTAGTGAGGCTGGCTCGCCTCAAACTCAGGCCTCTTCAAGGGTGGTTGGCCTCAGTGTATGTACCAGCCAGACATTCGTTGAACAGGATGGTCACAGTTCCCACCCAGGTACTGTCCTCCCTAGTCTGGTGGAGGAACCCGAGGGAGGTTCTGAAGGGTGTCCCCTTCAGAGATTTGGCTCCCTCAGTGACTCTCATAACAGACGCCTCAGATGTGGGATGGGGGGCCCACATCAGTCAAGACTTGAGCAGCCAGGGGTTCTGGTCACTGGACGAAAGAGCCCTCCATATCAATGTCAGGGAGCTGAGGGCAGTCCGCCTGACCTGCAAGGTCTTCCTCAGGTTCCTGAAGGGCAAGATGATTCACGTCCTCATGGACAATACTGCGGCCATGTTCTATATGAACAGGCAGGGGGGGAGCGCACTCCTCGGCTTTATGCCAGGAGACTACATGACTTTGGGATTTCACTGTGAGGCACGACTTCCATGTCTCTGCCTCTCACCTCCCCGGGGTCTGGAACGACGAGGTGGACCGCCTCAGCAGGTTGTTCTTACCCTGCCACAATTGGTCACTGCACCAGGAGGTGGTAGATTCAATCTTCCAGAAGTGGGGAACTCCCCAACTGGACTTGTTCGCGTCGTCCTGGAACAGCAAGTGCCCGAGGTTCTGCTCGCTCCAAGGTTGCGAGCTGGGCTCCCTCTCCGACGTGTTCCTTCTGAACTGGACGGGGACCCTCACGTATGTGTTTCCCCCCATTCTGCTCCTATCTAAGGTCCTCTTGAAAATCAAGAGGGACAGAGCGGACATGATACTGATTACGCCAGCTTGGCTGCAGCAGCACTGGTACAGCATGCTGCTCGACCTGTCCATCAACAAGCCGATCCCGCTCCCGAGGTGCTATGACCTGCTCTCCCAGGACCAGGGTCGCCTGCTGCACCCGGACCTGGACTCCCTCCACCTGACGGCATGGAGACTCTGTGGCTGACGGAGGGGGAGAGAGCCTGCTCCTTGCAGGTCCAGCAGGTTCTGCTCGGCAGCAGAAAACCTTCCACTCAGGTGGTGTACAGGCCAAGTGGAAGTGTTTTACCTGTTGGGCGGAATCCCGGGGTATCCCACTGAGCAGTTCGCCCATACAGACGATTTTGGAATACCTGCTCCATCTAAAGCTCCAGGGTCTAGCACTGGCCTCTCTGAAGGTGCATCTGGCGGCTATCTTGGCCTTCCACCAGCCTATGGAAGGACGATCCCTGCTCTCTCACCCCATGTCAGTTAGGTTCCTCAAGGGGGTGGAGAGGCTATACCCGCAGGTCCGTGACCCGGTGCCTCCCTGGGATTTAAACCTGGTCCTCACCATGTTGACAGGACCCCCCTTTGAGCCCATGGCTACATGCCCGCTGCTTGCCCTCTCCTGGCAGGTAGCCTTCCTAGTGGCCATTACATCGGCCAGGAGGGTCTCTGAACTCAGGGCTTTAACCTCGGAGCCCCCCTACACTGTCTTTTATAGAGATAAGGTCCAGCTGAGGCCCCACCCAGCCTTCCTACCTAAGGTGGTGTCTCAGTTCCATTATAACCAGAATATTTTTCTCCCCGTGTTCTTTCCCAAACCATACGGTTCGGAGGAGGAGCGGCGATGGCACTCGCTGGATGTCAGACGAGCCTTGGCCTTCTACATAGAGCAGACCAGGCCATTCTGGAAGTTATCGCAGCTGTTCGTGGTGGTGGTGAGCCCGGATGAAGGGCTCACCTGTCTCCACCCAGCGCATCTCCACCTGGATCACCGCCTGCATCAAGACCTGCTACGAACGGGCAAAGGTGCCACTTCCAGGAGCTGTGACAACGCACTCAACCAGAGCCCAGGCCTCATCTGCGGCCTTCCTGGGAGGAGTGCCCCTGCAGGACATCTGCAGAGCAGCAACCTGGTCCACACCTTCACGTCCCACTACGCCATCGTGCAGCAGGTGAGAGAGGACGCGGGCTTCGGCAGGGCCGTCCTGATGAGAGCAACTCACCGTTGACTCCTACCCACCTCCAAGGTGTGGCTATTTAATCACTAATAATGGAATGGATATGAGCAATCACTCGAAGAGAGAAAACAGGGTTTCTTACCAGTAACTGTTGTTCTTCGAGATGTGTTGCTTATATCCATTCCACACCCACCCTCTGTCCCCGCTGTCGGAGTCGGCAGAAAGAAGGGACTGAGGGGCCGCAGGGTCGGCAGCGCCCTATGTACCACGGCATGAGCGTGGTACTCCAGGGGGCGCCGGAGCCGACCCTACGGAGCTAGCTAAGGGAAAAAAGATCCGGGAATCTGTGCATGGGGCGCGCACACACCTATAATGGAATGGATATGAGCAACACATCTTGAAGAACAACAGTGACTGGTAAGTAACCTTGTTGTATACACCACTTAAAATTGTGGTCATTTCATTCCATTGTTAACCATTCAAGGCATTTTTTTAGGCACTGGGTTAGTGTTCTTTCTATTGCCTAGCTCCATAGTACATAAATTATATGAACAATAGTTATATTGTCCGCAGGATATTTTTGTAACTGAAGCACATCCTCCCAGTGAGGACCTGAGTTCAGCCTGTTAAATGGCTGGTATCTTGAGCATCAGAGACAGTTTAAGGAAACAAGAACTGAAGACAAATGCAACTATCCATCTAAAATATTCTCTACCTTACAACTAACTACAGAAAAGGGAAACTGAGTAAACCCATAATCTTTTCTCATAACTGTAGGAGCTGTGCACCTTACTTATACTGTACTTCCCAGGCATGTTGAAGATTATCATCTCCATCCAGTGTGTATTGTTTCATTAAGGCATTGGGATTTCTCCCGATAGCTGCATAGATAAAGCCACAGGACTGCTGAAGAGGTAAATTATCCCTCTAATCCACAATCAGACCCCATTTTGATCAATTCTTTTATGAATCCAGGTTCTGCTTAGTGCAAGGGAGGGGGGCACTGCCTGTGAGCTGGTTATGGAGTCCTGATTCTGCACCAGCCTAACCCAGCATGGTAGAGCAGCATAAGGAAGATCAGGTTAGCAGAGATCTATTTTCTCATACCCACTCTCAGTCCTCCACTCCCTGTACCTGAGGGGCTGGCATAGAAGCTGCCTCTACTGAATTTACTTGAATTTGCTGTCCATTCATCTCCAGAATCTGGCCCCCTTTCAGTACCTAAGCAGCACATAGGGCAAGATCATATTTGAGGTCTCATTGACTTGGCTTATAGTAGTAAGCACTGAATTACTTGATGTAATGAGAATTGCTTTGCTTAACAACTCAAACAAAGGATGCAGGAATATTATTAATATTACCTCTGTGGCAGCTATGCTGTGATGACCATGGAAACTGCAGCTGAGGACAACATTATGAATAATTAATTGACTTTAGTCTTGGATTGGTGATTTGAGAATATCACTTTACCATTGAACTGATTAAAAATACCTATTGAGCTAGATCTCCTTTTACACTCTTTAATTCATTGATGTTAATGGTAATACAGCCAATATATATCCATGTAAGACAGAGGATTACCAGGCTCAATAATCATACCTAAATGTGATTCTTCACTTGTTGTGAGGTGGTGTGGCCACCCTCTGAGCCACAGTGAGCAGAGTAAGGCTGGGCCTGGCCCTCCCACTGGAAGTTGAGTGATGGGACAGGAAGTATAAAAGGTGGGGCCTCCAGCTCAGTTGAGCCAGAGACCGGGAAGGAGGCAGACATATCTTACTGGCTGCAGGTCTCTGGCTCTGCAGAGAAGAGAAGACTGAGTCTGGAGAGGAGTTGGTGGCGGCCAAACACCCTCACGAGGCAGAAGACCCTGGGACAATGGAGCCCCTCTCTGGGACTGTGGTAGGAAGTACCCCAGGGAAACCAGACCTTAGTCTGGTTCTTGCTTTTGGCGCTTGACTCTGTGTTCTGGTGGGATCCTCGCTGACCCAGTGGCAGAGCCCTCTGCCACTGTGAGGGCCCTGGGTGGGTACCCAGTGGACCTGGGTCCCCCAACCTTCCCACCTATGGCCAAATGACCTGTGCTTAATAGCTCTGCCCTGCCTGAGCCCCCATAGACTGCTTAATATCTTACCCCACCTGAGGGCCTGAGCCCCCATAGACTGCTTGCTAGCTCTGTCCTGCCAGGGCTCACCTGATGTTGCTTAGTGTTTGGCCCCACCAAAAAGGTCGACGTCTCAACTCATGGTGGCTTATTACTTTGAGCAAAAAGTTGGCAGTTACGATTAACTAAAGTAGTGGAATACATGTTCAGAGTCTCTGCAGTGCTTCAGAAATTAAACTCTACTTGCAAATAGTTGACTTTTCCAGCCAATGATTTTAAATAGATCAAACAAAAGGATAAAAACCAAGACAGAATATCTTAACAGTTCCCTAAAGTTCTATTTTGGAATGGTTCTTTTAGCTAATTGCTAACATAGGCTACTTTTATTTATTAAGTTGTTTAAGTATAGGATAATGTAAAAAGCACAGTAAAATATATTAGTGAGAGGTGTATAGTTAGTATATATATACTAACTATAATCTTTCCCTGCTATATGAGTATTACACTGCCATTGGATGTTCATGAGAAGCTTGATGATGGGTGGAGTTTTGCCTGGTGGTGCATACGTGCATTTCTCTGACTAGCAAGAGCCATGCCTGCCCACCCAAATATAGGATTGGCCCAGAGATCTTACATTTATGTAAAGCATCTTTCATCCTAATGCACTTTATGAATATTTATCATCAGCAATCCCTCAAGGTCAGGGATGATTATCTTTTATAGATTGTCCATTTAAAATTATTTGTGGGTTCACTAATGGCTGCTGAGGCCTATCCTAGAGTCACAGACTCTGCCACTTACAGACACATATTTCTGAGCAGAGTGCATGAACCTGGGATGTTGGTTCAAGCCATGGTATGCTCTTTCTGTCGCTCTCGTTTTTCCATTACATGTAGTTGCATCTGATTCTCAAAGTGCTGAGTTCCCTGCCTCAAGCAAATCCTCCACTGTTGTCAGTCCTGGGCTATACATTCCCACGAGTTGATGTCAGTGTTGCATTTCGTCATATTAGCCTTGAAGATGTCTTTATAGTGTTTTTTTCTGCCCTCTCCTAGCACGTTTGCCTTGGCTGAGTTGAGAATAGAAAACTTGTTTTGGCAGTCTGGAATCAGGCATCTGAATAACATGTCCTGCCCAACAAAGTTGATGATAGATAGTTATCGCCTCGATGTTCATTATATTGGCTTGTAAGAGGATGCTGATGTTAGTGCATCTCTCAGCCCATTTAATTTGAAGAATCTTACTTATACAGCGTTGATGATACTTCTTCAGTGCCTTAAGATGACTCCTATATGTTGTCCATGTTTCAGCCCCAAACAATAGGAGCTTCTATAATAAATATTCAAAAGAACCAGAGGAAGTCCATGCATTTAATTTACATCTTAGATTGTTCATCACCTGTATAATTTTAATATGAGAAAGATATAAGGGCTAGATATTTAAGCCTGAGGCATGCAAGTGATATATGCACACAAGTGTGCCCTTGCAAAATCTACTAAAATTGCATGTGCAAATTAGGTGATTGTACATACAAGTAGTTAATTTGGTAAAGTTGCATGAAGAATCACAGCAATTTTACAGACAGATTAGGCAGCTATTAAAAAACCTAGTCTTCAATGCTTTTTGGTAGAAGAGGAGAGAATCTATTCAAAATTACATTTTAAAAGCATAGGCACTTTTAAATCCAAAATGATCAAATGGCATAAGTATTGATAGAAAATCCACTTTAGGTTGAGATTTGTTACAGCAGGTGATAAGCTAGAGTGGCTCTCTGCAGCCATATTCCCTTCCACTGAAGATGAGAATTAGGGGAAATGCTGTCATAACTTTAACAAAATGGATGACATTTCTGTCCTTGTGGATATAGCAGGTGGAAATTTTGTTTTACATTTACTCACTGTCTTTTCCTTATGTTCTTTCATGGCTGGGCTGTACTGATGTTAAGGTCAGTCTCTGAATGTGAGCACAGCAGTGTTCAACTCTGAGAATTTCTTCTGTTAATGTTTCATTTCCACCTGAAATTGCACATGAGTTTTCTATAGAATTTCTCTTCTTTGATCTTTTGAACTGAGTTCTAAAATAGGCTGCAGAAATTTCCTAGAAAGTTCTGTCCTAATTTCATGTCAGCACCAAAAGACTTAGCTGTGTTCAGTTCAGCTACATGAGACATTTTCAAGAAAGCAACCTTTTTCTGAGCAGCTGAAGAAAGAAATCTATTGCTTATAGCACAACACTGGGAATCAGAAGACTTGAATTCTATTCCCTGTTTTTTCTCTACTTTGCTTTAATCTTGGACAAATCATTTGCCTCTTTACCAAAAGTTTCCGTCTTTGTATAATGGGATTTGTATTAATCTGGAAAGGAGTTGGATACTTGGATGAAAAGCACAATGTAAATACAAATTATGATTAGACCTACATGAAAAGTATCTTTTTTGCTTTCTATCATAGCATTTTGTAATTTTATTGAAAAAGAAATAAAACCTAACTAGTTTTCTTGATAATTCTTTATGAATATTCCATGCATGGATCATCTGTTCAAGAGGGTTTCTTAAAAGTTGCTACAGTCTCCTGTAGCAATTCAAGTAATGCATTTCAGTTTGGGGCAATAGTAGGAGTTGCATTTGGGTGGTTACTAATGTATCATAACTGGAAATTTGAATTACCAACAAATTTCATGTTCTCCTGCCTCCTTCACACGCAGACTTAGTCATATCAGTAGGGATCAGCAGTGGTAGGATAAGATGCAAGAATGAAGACCCTGGGGAGGAACAGAAACAACATCTACTGGGGTAGTAATGTAAAGGAGCAATGACTGATTTGGGGACGATAATGAGAACAAAGACTAGAAACCAGTGACAGTGAATAATAAAAGTGGAAGGCTATCAGAAGAGCAAGACATTTGGAGTAAAGGAATGAAGCAGCTCATATCTGAGAGCAAAAGAAAAATGGGGGTGGGAGTTGGGAAAAGTAATTATGGTTTTTAAAGGGTGCAGCAAGCAGGCAACCTGGGAGAAGGATACAGTTAAAGAGTCGTTCAGTTTTAGGAGGTTCACTGGAATTTTAATCACACATGTCTGCCTGCCACTGCCTGTGCCAAGTATTCTACTTCTCTGTATCTTCTGCTGCTGAAAATCCCAACAGATGGAGAGGCCCAGAATAAAAGAGAAGGTGGAGGTGCTTAGATCCTCCCTGCCTGCTGCCTATAGGAAAAGTCCATATTGACTCTCACTTTGCATTTTTCACAGAATAAAGATATCTAAGGGATCAGCTTTTCATCAGGATATACAGAGACTTTTACTGGTCCAGGTATGGCATTCTAGGCCAGGTTACAGAGAAGTAGACTTGCAACAGAGAGCAGATAGGAGACAGGCCTGTAATCCAAGAGGACACAGACAGGCAGGGAATCTATTCATTAACTTTTCAAAATGAAAATCAACATCCAAATAGCACTGGGTAGGGAATGGCCTTTTCTTCCCAGAGAAGCCAGATCTATTTACCTGAGAAATTTTTTTTTTTTTTTAAATTTGGGAACAACCCAACCATTATCACATCAGGCTGTGTTTGCTTAAAATGGGATAGATACTCAGCAGGCCAAATTCATGGGTGGCATAACTGCACGGACTGCAGTGCAGAATAGCAATTAGTATGGCCCATTATTTCTACTTTCCACATCTCCTTTTCTCTTTCTCTTGTCCAATATTTCCTTTTTTGGCTACTGCTTTTCAAACTCGCTCATTTCTGTCATCCTCTGAAATTGTTTATTTTAAAGCTATTTCTTTAATATGTTTCTTATATAGCTTTTCTCCCCTAATTCTTTTTACCTTCCCTATGTTTTCCTCTAGTTTTCACATGGCTCTTCTCACCATTAACTAAGAAGTAATAATTAACATGAATTTGTCAAGAACAAATCATGCCATGCCAAACCAAACTAATTTCTTTCTTTAACAGGGCTACTGGCCTCATCAATATGGGGAAAGGGGAAGGAAGCAGTAGACATGATTTATCTTGATTCTTTAATACACAGTCCCACATGACATTCTTATAAGCAAACTAGGGAAGTATGGTCTAGATGAAACTGCTATAAGGTGGGTGCACTTACTGAGGAATCTACTCAAAGAGTAGTTATCAGTGGTTATATGTCAAACGGTGAGGCCATATCTAGTGGGGTTCTGTGGGGGTCTGTCCTGAGTCGGGTACTATGCAATATTTTCATAAGTGACTTGGATAAAGAACTGGAGAGTATGTTTATAAAATATGCAAATAACAGGTGGGAAAGGGGTTGCTAGTACTTTGGAGGACAGGATTAGAATTCAAAATGATCTTGAAAAATTGGATAATTGGGCTGAATTCAACAAGATGAAATTCAGTAAATGCAAGTGCAAAGTACTATACTAAGCTTCCTTAAGATGAAATGAAAAAGAGAATGAAAAATGAAATGCACAGCTACGAAATGGGAAATAGCTGGGCAGGCAGTATTACTTCAGAAAAGGATGTGGCGGTTATAGTAGATCGCAAATTGAATATGAGCCAACAACATGATGCAGATGCAAAAAAGGCAGATATTCTGGGGTATGTTAACAGGAGTGTTGATTGTAAGACTTGGGAGGTAATTGTTCCTCTTTACTTGGCCCTGGTGAGGCCTCATTTGGAGTGTTGTGTCCAGTTTTGGGCACCATGCTTAAAGAAAGATGTGGACAAATTGGAGAGGGTGCAGATAAAATATTTAGAAAATCTGACCTATGAGAAAAGGTTAATAAAACTGGGCATATTTAGTTTTTCAACAAGAAGACTGAGGCGTAGGGGGGAGACTGATAGCATTCTTGAAATGTGTTTAAGGGCTATTATTAAGAGGATGTTGATCAATTGTTCTCCAAGTTCACTGAAGGTAAGACAAGAAGTAATCGTCTTCATTTGCAGCAATAGAGATTTAGGTTAGCTATTAGGAAAAGTTAAAAATAAGGATAGTTAAGTAATGGATGAGGTTGCTAACTGAAGTTGTTGAATACTCATCACTAGAGGTTTTGAAGAACAGATTGGATGGACACCTGTCAGTGGTAGTCTATGTTTCCTTGGTCTTGCTTCAACTTAAGGTCCTTGCCAGCCCTACATTTCTATTATTCTACTCTTGTGCTTAATGAGGGCTGGATTCAGCTCCCTTGAGAGCTCACTGGTTTTGCTTCTAGAGGAGTCATTGAAAGGCAATCCTTACTTTTCCAAAAGTTGAATGTGCTCCATTCAGTGATTCAAGACTAAAGCAGCCTGACACATTCAGTATATTTCCCTTGAACAAATCCATAGAGCTATTTAGAACTCTTCAGATCCTACTGCATTAGGGAACTATTCTTCAGCCTGGAGTTACTGTACAGCTGTTGCTTTTTCATAGTTCTCCATTCGTCCTCCCCAAATAATGTACAGTATGCTGTTAAAGGATAGGTTTGTGTGGATAGATAGATAAAATGGATTAAGAAGTCAAAGGCCTTTTGTAACATGAAGGAAGATGCAGTGGTCTTCCTCTGAACCTGGGCCCGAGGAAGGGTCACAACGCCCCTACTGGGCAGAACCAGGCCGTACAGGCCAAACTGCCTGGCAACAGAGTGGCGGAACAAAGGCAAGAACAGGAACTATAAAAGGCCAGCTCAGTAAGGGGGAAGCTGCCGCCGGAGGCAGACGTGTCTTCCCGCAGGCTGTGGCCTAGGCCTGACCCCGACTGAGCAGCCATTTGGAGCAACTGCCCCACAGAGTGGAGCATCCAAAACCTGCCCAGATTGCTAGGCCCCAGTGACTGGATAGGGCCACCGGGCCCTAGTGATTGGACAGGGCCACCGAGCCCTAGTAGATTGGACGAGCCACTCGAGACGCCTGTGTAGGAAATACCTTCTGAGGCCGGCCCTGACCTGGAGAAGCTGCCTGACGCAGGAAGACCCCGGGAGCTGAGTGAACCCTGTGGACCGGAGGAACCATGGGGACCCTGTGACCTGGAGGAGCTGCCCTCTCCTGAGGAGTTCCTGGACCTGCCACTGGTCGATGAGGAGGGACTGAGCCTGCTGTTTGCCCTGTACCCCAGCGACCCAGAGGAAAAGTGAGAGCACACAGGTACCCGGGGACCAAGGGGAGGAAGTGGCCCAGGGACAGCCGGCTAGCCAGCAGCTAAGTCAGGGGCTAAAAACCCCATCAGCGTGCTGCAGCTGGAGCCCCGCTGATTCAGTGGCAAATGGCTTTGCCACTGATAGGACCCTGGGCTGGGATGCAGTGGAGATGGGTGGGCCTGCATCTCCCTCTGCCCTTCCCTAGCCCTGGGAGGGAGTGCTATCCTCTGTGTTGGGTGAGACAGAAGACCCTGAGCTCTACTGGCCCTGCCTGCCTGCTAGGTCGAGGGCCCCCGACTATTTTGCCTGCCCTGCCCTGCCTGAGGGCCAGGGAGCAAAAGACTGGTGAACCAGCACTGATTGTTCCCCCTTTAAGGAGACACTGTGGCCTTCCTTGGAGCCTGGGCCCGAGGAAGGGTCACGACGCCCCAGCCGGACCATGCCACCAGCCTACATAACACTTATAAACTTTAATGGGAACCGTAATGGGTATGCGTATGGGTGAGGCATGCAAAGCCCTTCTCTCTGGAAAGAAGTATGTCTGTGGAGCATTTTTTTTAAATGCTACAGGATTTCTAACTGTTTTAGTTATGTACAATGTGTTCAAGTACTGAATTAGCATCAGAACAACTTGGCTTGCAGCATATACTCCTTCTTCCTACTGTAAGCACCAGTGACGACTGCAGTACAGTAGATACTAAGTTATTATAGTGATGTAAGCACCTAGATAGAAAGATGCTGGAATCTTTCTTGTGTAATGAGAGGGTAGCTTACTGTTCATGGCTACTCACTCTTGAGCATCTTTTCGGGTACTTTGTATGGAGAAGCAAGATCTAAGCTGTAGACCGTGTCCTTGTATTAAATAACCAGAGTATCATTTGATTCCAGAAGGCGCCTAGAAGATTGAAAATATGCAGCCCACTGAAGAGCTTTATAGCTGGGCCACTCTGAGCCATGAAACAATCTCTCTTTGAAGACAAAGTTAAAGAAGGATTATTGAGTTTATGTCCCACCATCAGCACACTGAAAGCTGTGGCACACACCCATCCTTTGTATATCGTCCTTTTTTCTGGGAAGTCTATACTGCAGTAGCAGTGCTAAAAAAACCAGTCCATTTCTAGTGGGTTTGGTGTTAGAGCATTACGTGTCCGACTACTACCCGAGTAATCTGATGCATTATATGTCTTGTTCTGGACTAGTGATTTCTTGCCTCAGTTTGAAGCTTCACTGTCCTGACACAATAGCTGCAAGGTTCTGCACTATGAGATAGTTACACTGTGTTCTACTATACCGTTACTTTTAGCAGTACTTTTGCTTCAGCACAATTTTGATTTGGGGATTCATAGGTGGATGAACCCTTCCGTCCTTTACCTGGTCTTTCCTTGATTTACTTTCCTAAGGTTGTTCTTTGCTAGTATTTCCCTATTCTTTGCAATTTTCTCTGTAGGAGCAAGGCAAGGCTGTATTTAAATTTTAAATTAAAAGGATGCCTCTGCTTTTCCCAGCATGTTCAGCAGTTTGTTGTAAAGTGGGAGACAAGAAAGCCTCTCTTTTCCCCCATTTTACTATCAGTACTGCTCTGGCAAGTTTTCTGCCCTGGAGTACTAGTACTAGTTTACTTTTCTTCTCAACTTCCTATTTTCAGTGAAGAAAGTACATTTTTTAGTGTGTCTCCCTTGAACTGGCAACCCCTAAATCTCCTAACAACGTAGCAAAGGGGAAGGAGGAGAGGGTGCTTGTGGCTTCCTCCTCCACCTTTTGGTTTCCATCCGTTGTCTCTGCCTTATATTTAAACTGTAATAATACTAATCTTTCTCTGAGGGCTTTAATTTTAATAAACCATATTACCATTAACAGGTTCTATAAATAATGCTGGAAAGATGAATTAGTAGATAGAGGACAAGCAAGACAGTGAAAGGCAAGTGACAAATTGCAGACCCATATAATAATTTTTTTCACATGCCTCTTTTGTCTGTCACATGAATAGCACCTCCCTGTGTATATAAATCATAAACACATACATCTAATAAGGCACTAAAATGGTTTAAGTTCATTCAGATCTAAACTATAGAAGTGGGATAGCATATACAGTGACTGGAGTGAAACAATAAATTATCACAGAGAGAATGAATGTGCCAGCTGATTTAACATGTCAATATTTGTAGTCAACATTTCTAATCTATAAATATACCTTTTGTAAAACTCTATCTTAGTTTATTTGTGATCAGGACAAGGAAACCAAAAACAGTTTATTATATAAATACAATAGATTTTATAGACTCGGGATTTATATTGTCTGATTTAACAATGCAAGTTAGTCCACCAAACAATATTGCAGCTGTAATAGGAAAACTGTCTTACTCTCTTATAAATTTATAACTCCAGAGTATAGTCAGTTTTCTTACAAGAGTCAGCAGTAAATCACTACATACTTATTTACCTAGCACTCTCATTATTCCTCTTAACCTTCCTGTGTAACTATGGATGTACTTTCTATACCTTATCATACTTTACCAGTTCTGAGTTATATGGCAATTGCTACTTTTATTTTATTAAATACAAGAGCATCCTTACTATTACTTCTCTACATAATATGAATGATCTGATCATGTGTTAGTGTCCATAAAAGGTTTTGTTCTGGTTTCATATTATAGAATCAGTACATTCAATTTTCAAGAAAAATATTGGTTTCTGTTCTCAGTCTCCTTTTCCACACAAGTAATCCCTCTTTAACCTTGCTTAGGAAGTGGACCTTATGAGCCGAATTTTCAAATTGCATGATAATCTTTGTGCATACGGGCCCAGTATTTCAAACAGGAGTTTAATTAGGTTTTTTAAATCCATATTTAGGCTCCTAAATAACTAGCCTGTTTTTCAAAAGCACCCGACTTACTCCAGTGATTTTATTGGAAACTAATGAATGCTCAGCATTTTGGAAAAATCAGGCCAGTTACTTAGAAAACTAAATATGGATTTAAAAATCTAACTTTAAACTTCTATTTATGAAAAATCTCATCTGAACCTTCTTGTTGCATATACAAACTGGGTAACTGCATGTACTAAATAGTCTGTGTGAACAATCTTATTAACCATACACACAAGTGGACCCCTGGCCTGCCTTTAACATTTGGCCTGTGAAGTCTGGTGCTACTTGTTCTGTAATACCTCTTTTGATGGATGAGGAAGTTTGGTTTTGGTTAGAAACCTGAATACTCCATTTTGATTGTCTCAAAAGGTTTTCTCACGTTCCTTTTCTGGGCAGAAAATAGCTTTATGTCTTCATTGGCAGATTATTGCCACCCTTATTACAATGTAATAATCACCTTACACCTGTGTCAGCAGGTAACATCTCCTGCACTGTGGGTTTGTCTACTGAAATCAGGATACGTGACTGCATCACGTGTAAACATACCCATGCTGGCTTTGATCTATCTGATCTATTTGATTTGTATGTGCATCTAGATATATCAAAGTTAGCTCAGCTATGCCTGTACGTGCTGCATTCACACCTTCTGATTGCAGTGTAGACATACCATAAGTTTTCCATGTGATGACAGATAAAATGATTTGTTGCCCACAACAAAGCTCTTTCACTGAAGTGGATGAGTAAGGCTTAAAAATGGTACAGGTCAACCAATGATGTGCCACACACCCTCAACCATTAGGCTCTTTCAAGCACTTTCAAGAACTCCCATAACTGGGGGTGGAGGGTTGTGGCAGGGAGTAGAAGTATGTTGCTGAAGAAAATGTATTTGGGACAGCCCTTTTCAGAGCCTGCTGCCTGGACTGGCTGATAGATTTGACTCCTTTTCGCAATGCTTACTGTGCCACTGAAGGCAGCGAAACGAATCATTTTTGATTTGTGAATGGGCAGTAGAGCATCCTTTCCTTCCACTAGCTCGCAGGTGGCCCTTGGGCATGGCCTAGTACCTGTCAGCCTCCCTGCCTGGGTTACAATGAAAATGTGATGTGTAAAGAATGCATTAGAGAACTTCTCTTTGCAGATGATTCAGTACTAGTTGCTCATTCACTCAGAGACATCCAAGAGATAACCACTTGCTTTGTGTCAGCAGCAAAACAATTTGGATTAAAGATAAATACCAGGAAAACTAAACTTCTTTACCATCCAATAGACAGAATGTGGGCAGTGATGCCATACGTGAAGTTCTTGTCAATGGGGAAACCTTAAATCTGTCAACACCTTTATGTATCTAGGAAGCATAGTTGCTAGTGATAACACCCCTTATGCAGAAGTTGAATATCGCATTCAGTCAGCAATCCAAAGCATTTGGAAGACTTTTGAAACATCTCTTGTATGAGCACAGCATCACTACAGCAACTAAGATGAAGGTCTATTGTACTGTGGTGCTGATTGCACTTCTGTATTCTATAGAAACAATCACCCTATATAGGCAACACATCAGAAAGCTTACAAGCCTGCAACTGAGACATCTGCAGCAGCGTCTAGGAATTAAATGGCAGGACTGAATTCCAAACACTGAGATATTGAGAAGAGCATCAGCCAATTTTCACTGAAACAACAATTAGCTTTAATTCATACCTTAGTCATATTCTGATTTAACTTAAGTCAGCAGAGCACAATTTAAACTAAATCAAAATAAAGGATGCTCAGTCTCATGTAAGTGCTTGTACAGTTTGCACTGAAAGAGGAAGAGAAGGGTGGTGGTTGTCGGTGACTCCCTCCTAAGGGGAATGGAGTCATCCATCTGCCGTCCAGACTGGGAAACTAGAGAAGTGTGCTGCTTGCCTGGAGCTAGGCTAATAGCATATTGGGCTGCATTAGGAGGAGCATTGCCAGCAGGTCACGGGAAGTGATTATTCTCCTCTATTCGGTATTGGTAAGGCCGCATTTGGAGTATTGTGTCCAGTTTTGGACCCCCCCCCACTACAAAAAGGATGTAGACAAGTTGGAGACAGTACAGCGGAGGGCAACAAAAATGATTAAGGGGCTGGAGCACAGGACTTATGAGGAGAGGCTAAGGAAACTGGGCTTGTTTAGTCTGCCAAAGAGAAGAGTGAGGGGGGATTTGATAGCAGCCTTTAACTACCTGAAAGGGGGTTACAGGGAGGATGGGGCTAGGCTATTCTCGGTGGTGGCAGATGACAGAACAAGGAGCAACGGTCTCAAGTTGCAATGGGGGAGGTCTAGGTTGGACATTAGGAAAACGTTTTTCACTAGGAGGGTGGTGAAGCACTGGAATGGGTTACCTAGGGAAGTGGTGGAATCTCCATCTTTAGAGGTTTTTAAGCTGAGGCTTGACAAAGCCCTGGCTGGGATGATATAGCTGAGGTTAGTCTTGCTTTGAGCAGGGGGTTGGACTAGATGACCTCCTGAGGTCCCTTCCAACTCTAATATTCTATGATTCTATGATTCAGGATGTGACTGAGAGACTGTCAAGACTTATCAAGCCCTCAGACTGCTACCCCTTCCTACTTCTCCATGTGGGCACCAATGACACTGCCAAGAACGACCTGGAGTGGATCACTGCAGACTGTGTGGCTCTGGGAAGAAGGATAAAGGAGTTTGAGGCACAAGTGATGTTCTCGTCCATCCTCCCTGTTGAAGGAAAAGGCCCAAGTAGGGACCGTTGCATTGCGGAAGTAAATGCATGGTTACACAGGTGGTGTTGGAGAGAGGGCTTTGGATTCTTCGACCTTGGGATGTTGTTCCAGGAAGAAGGATTACTAGGAAGAGACAGGATTCACCTAATGAAGCAAGAAAAGAGTATCTTTGCAGACAGGCTGGGTAACCTAGTGAGGAGGGCTTTAAACTAGGTTTGATGGGGGACAGGGACGTAAGCCCGTGGGGAAGTGGGACACCAGGAGGAAGCAGAAGGAGGAGGGTGCAACAGGGTAGGCCTTCTGAGTTGCACTGAGAAAGTAGGACAATCGGCAAGTTATCTCAAGTGCCTATACACAAATGCAAGAAGTCTGGGAAGCAAGCAGGAGGAATTGGAAGTCCTGGTACAGTCAAGGAACTATGATATGATTGGAATAACCAAGACTTGGTGGGATAACTCACACAATTGGAGCACTGTCATGGATGGGTATAAACTGTTCAGAAAGGACAGGCAGAGGCAGAAGGGTGGAGGAGTTGCACTGTATGTAAGAGAGCACTATGATTGCTCGGAGCTCCAGTATGAAACCGGAGATAAGCCAGTTGAGAGTCTCTGGGTTAAACTTAGAAACAAGAACCATAAGGGTGATGTTGTGGTGGGTGTCTGTTATAGACCATCAGACCAGGAGGAAGAGGCAAATGAGGCTTTCTTCAGTCAACTAGGAAAAGTTTCCAGTTCACAGGACCTGGTTCTCATGGGGGACTCCAATCACCCTGACATCTGCTGGAAGAGCAATACAGTAGAGCACAAACAATCCAGGAAGTTTTTGGATAGTGTTGCAGACAACTTCCTGGTGCAAGTTCTGAAGCAACCAACTAGGGGCCTGCTCCTCTTGACCTGCTACTCACAAACAGGGAAGATTTAGTAGGGGAAGTAGGAGTGGATGCCAACCTAGGCAGCAGTGACCATGAGATGGTAGAGTTCAGGATCCTGACAAAAGGAAGAAAGGAGAACAGCAGGATACGGACCATGGACTTCAGAAAAGCAGACTTTGGCTCTCTCAGGGAGCTGATGGGGAGGATCCCCTGGGAGGCTAATATGAGGGGGAAAGGAATCCAAGAGAGCTGGCTGTATTTTGAAGAAACCTTATTGAGGGCACAGGAACAAACCATCCCAACATGCAGAAAGAAGAGCAAATATGGTAGTCGCCCAGCTTGGCTTAACAAAGAAGTCTTTGTTGAGCTTAAACACAAAAAAGAAGCTTACAAGAAGTGGAAGCTTGGTCAGATGACTAGGAAGAATTATAAAAATACTGCTCGAACATGCAGGAATGAAATCAGGAAGGCCAAAGCACAATTGGAGTTGCAGCTAGCAAGGGACATGAAGGGGAACAAGAAGGGTTTCTACAGGTATGTTACCAACAAGAGGAAGATTAGGGAAAGCATGGGTCCCTTACAGAATAGGGGAGGCAACCTAGTGACAGAGGATGTGGAGAAAGCTGAGGTACTCAATGCCTTTTTTGCCTCTGTCTTCACAGACAAGGTCAGCTCCCAGACTACTGCACTGGGCAGCACAGAATGGGGAGGAGATGAACATCCCTCAGTGCTGAAGGAACAGGTTCAGGACTGTTTAGAAAGATTGGACATGCACAAGTCCATGGGGCCAGATGCAATGCATCCAAGGGTGCTGAGGGAGTTGGCTGATGTGATTTCAGAGCCATTGGCTATTATCTTTGAAAACTTGTGGCAATTGGGGGAGGTCCCTGATGATTGGAAAAAGGCAAATATAGTGCCCATCTTCAAGAAAGGGAAGAAAGAAGATCCAGGGAACTACAGACCGGTCAGCCTCACCTCAGTCCCTGGAAAAATCATGGAGCAGGTCCTCAAGGAATCCATTTTAAGTCACTTGAAAGAGAGGAAGGTGATCAGGAACAGTCAGCATGGATTCACCAAGGGCAAGTCATGCCTGACCAACCTGATTGCCTTCTATGAAGAGGTGCCTGGCTCTGTGGATGTGGGGAAAGCGGTGGACGTGATATACCTTGACTTTAGCAAAGCTTTTGATACAGTCTCTCACAGTATTCTTATCAGCAAGTTAAAGAAGTATGGATGGGTTGAATGAACGGACTATAAAATGGATAGAGAGCTGGCTAGATCATTGGGCTCAATGGGTAGTGATCAATGGCTCCATGTCTAGCTGGCAGCCGGTCCCAAGCAGAGTGCCCCAACGGTCGGTCCTGGGGCCAGTTTTGTTCAACATTTTCATTAATGATCAGGAGGATGGGGTAGATTGCACCCTCAGCAAGTTTGCAGATGACACGAAGCTAGGGGGAGTGGTAGATACCCAGGAAGGTAGGGATAGGATACAGAGTGACCTAGACAAATTGAAGGATTGGGCGAAAAGAAGTCTGATGAGGTTCAACAAGAACAAGTGCAGAGTCCTGCATTTAGGACGGAAGAATCCCATGCACAGCTACAGACTGGGGACCGACGGGCTAGGCAGCAGTTCTGCAGAAAAGGACCTGGGGGTTACAGTGGATAAGAAGCTGGATATGAGTCAGCAGTGTGCCCTGCTTGCCAAGAAGGCTAATAGCATATTGGACTTCATTAGTAGGAGCATTGCCAGCAGATCGAGGGAAGTGATTATTCCCCTCTATTCAGCACTGGTGAGGCCGCATTTCAAGTATTGTGTCCAGTTTTCGGTCCCCCACTACAAAAAAATTGTGAACAAGTTGGAGAGAGTCCAGCGGAGGACAACAAAAATGATTAGGGGGCTGGAGCACAAGACTTATGAAGAGAGGCTGAGGGAACTAGGCTTGTTTAGTCTGCAGAAGAGAATGAGGGGGGATTTGATAGCAGGCTTTAACTACCTGAAACGGGAGTTCCAGGGAGGATGGGGCTAGCTGTTCTCAATGGTAGTGGTTGATAGAACAAGGAGAAATGGTCTCAAGTTGCAGTGGGAGAGGTCTAGGTTGGATATTAGGAAAACATTTTTCACTAGGAGGGTGGTGAAGCAGTGGAATGGGTTACCTAGGGAGGTGGTGGAATCTCCTTAAAAAAGATGCTTAAAAAAGATCTCCTTAAAAGATGCTGCAGCTTGACAAAGCTCTGGCTAGGATGATTTAGCTGAAGTTAGTCCTGCTTTGAGCAGGGGGTTGGACTAGATGACCTCCTGAGGTCCCTTCCAACTCTATTCTTCTATGATTCTATGATTAAACAAAAGAATTGAATTAAAATTGATTTCCTTAGTTATTTTAGTGGATGTTTGTAGACATATTCTTAAAGACAAATTCTGATTAACCTTAATGTGGGTAGTACATGTCCCACCACTCTGCATGGCCATGTTAGGGCTCTACAAACCTTAGGCCTTGGGGTGGATGGGGAGGAGAGCAGAGACTTTGCATCCAACATTCTTTTCCAGAAAAAAGACCCTACTCCTCCATCCACCGCTGAATGTACCAGCCAACAAAAGGGCATTCTACACCCAGGAACATGGGGTGAGCAGGGGAAGAAGAGCTACATTGTCCCAATTTCTTCCCAGGATGACACCTGGGGCAGCACTGTTGCACACCACCCCTTAGTCAGGGCACTGAGCAAAGGCTTAAACAAGTCTTTAGGAGACTATCTGTGAAAGATGCTATTGATACTATTCTGATACTGGAGGTACCTGAAGAATTAGAAATAAAATCCCATAAAAGAACAAAAACATGATACATTACAGTATCAAAATGTACTTGACTGGTGAAATGTATATATTACATATTGAAATAAACTGTGTGTCACACTGAAATGGATAAATAATCCACTTGGGGGGAAAATGTACTCACTAGGAAAGTAGCTTAGCTACTGCATCTGACATATTGCCTGTTAAACCAGATATATTTACTAAACCAGATAATCATTGCTTTTTTTCATTCCAGTGTCAGATTCTGAATTAGATGTATTATTCACCGCATTTGACAAAACAGTATATAACCTAGGCTTGGATGCAATATATCACAGTATTGCACTAAACTGAACATCACGTGCTAAATCGGTATAACTGTTGAGTAATATATATTCTTGTTAAACCAAATATATCATAATAAACTAGATAATAATAACTTACTATATCCAGGATGTAATGTACTAAATTAAAATTACCAATAACTAATTGCAATAATATCCCTTACTATTGCACAATATAATTCAAAGGCATTTTCTGTAAAATCCATGCATCATTCGAAAGATTAGTCCTCAGGCAACTGTAAATGTTTTTCTACCAAATTCATTTGGCCAAGCTGGAAAACAGTAATAGCCTTGAGGTTAAATACACAACATGGTATGCTGTAGCTGAAAGAGCAATTACTGCTGTGTACATCCAAAGCACTGAGCACATTACACCAGCTTTTGAATCATCATGATAGTTAATGTACTACATGCATTTAAATGTAGTAGTCTTCCCTGAACCTTAGAACTGAATAGAGGTTATGCATACAGCACACCTGAGCATCTCTAATATTGTGCTCTGGGACAACAATGATATAAAAGTAAATGAGCATTTAACACATACAAAACTAAACCTAAGGAAAAGCAAACACAATGAGAATGAAGAATCTTTGCCCTGAGTAAAAATTATGCTCATCTGAAAGTAATTGAAATGAATGAGACGCTCCCAAACTCTGTTTGTTCCCTTTCTTTCCCCTCCACTCCCCATTTGCAATCAGACTCAGTCTGGAATGCAAAAACTTAAGAGAAGGCCATAAACTAAGAGGAGCAGGTAGCTTAATTTGAATACCTAGGCGTGACTCCACCTGCAGGAAACAAATATTGAAGTCAGCAAGTAGTCACTTATGTCCTGTGACAGGAGAATGAGATCTAGGAAGACTTGCCTTGACATGGCAGGGTTGAGAATGATAGCTCTTTCTCAGTTCTGTTGATCACTCTAGGGACCATCACTCTAGTATCAACAAAAACACACGTGTTTTGACTATGTGATGAGGAAAATTGCCTGTTGTGTGTTCTGTGTTGAAAGGAAATGACAGATATCTCCAAAAAGAAAATACGATGTTAAGTTGTGTTGTATCACTCATAGTCTTCTGCAGCAATTTCACTAAATGCCCTTACTACACAAGGAAAACAAACAGAGGTTGTACAAATGTCTAGTGCTTGTTTTGCATTTAATAAGTAGAGGATTGGGCATCAGTCCAAACCAATAAGCTTAGCCAGGGCATGTCACAACAAACAGGAAAGTGATAATTAGTGTTTTATGTAGAGTGACCTTCTGTAATGATAGGTGTTTATTTACCAGCAACTTTAAGTTAAGTAACTGATGTATCTTAATGAACACAAATAGATTTTTTTAAAGAAGCTTATTTTAATAGCTAGTTGTGTGTGTGTGTTTTTAAAGGAACGCTGTTCCACCAATGAAATAGTTACATATATATATATATATTTGAAAGATGGCCATAAAACAAAGTATTGAAGCATTTGACAGCATGGGAATGAATGTTAGCAAGCAATTAAACCTGATTTTGTTTGCCTTTGTTTCTGCCGGAAACTAACGTAAGTCCAGTTTCTACAGGCCATTACAATCTGTATGTCAAGTCAGTCACATATTGCCTTATAGCATTTGAGTAGTTCAGTGTAGTAGGTATCCCTGAAACTGACTCATCTATAAGATGGGACATTTTTTCTTCCCTGTCCTTCATTAAAATTGTATAATATTGCTATCACAAAATAGCTGTCATGTTCCACCTCAGAGGTGGCTGGGTTTCAGTGGTGACAGCTATATACAGTGTCCAGCCTATGAAGTTATTTGAAATAGTTCTAGACAAAAGGTGCTATAGAATGATCAGTTACTGTATTTTTTCTTAGTTCCTTATTTATTATTTAAAAAAATTACAGCTGGTCATTACCACCCCTGGACAATTCTTCTTCTCTTGTTATATCTACCCATTTCCTGTCTGTCTTCCAAGAAAAAACACTATGTACATGCAAATTCTTTTTTTTATTACTAGACAATTTTCTGATTTTTGTTGTTCATAAATGTAAAAAAGTAGAAACAAGATGGTTTTAAAATCTTTATTGGGGTTAATCCGACTCCAGTTCAGTGAAACACTTAATCATATATTTAAGTGCTTTGCTGAATAGGAATGGACTGTTATACTTAAAAGATAAGCCTGTGGTTGATTGCTTTGCTAAACTGGGACCTTTGTGCAGAAGTGCAATATTTTTAACAGATAGCTAGGCCTACGGGTATGTTATTCCAACCCTTACAACCTAGCAGACAGGGTCAGAGAACATTTTTTGAGTCCTCAGTGATTACTATTTGCACTTGGTGGGTAAAACTGACCCAATAAGTTTTATTTTCAATTATCAGATTTGCAAGAAAATGCAACACTCACCTCACAGTTCTTGTACTTTCAATACCAAGAGTGGGTTGAGTAAGTTTGAAATAGTTATTCAGTAAATATTTGTAAAATTAAATGCACATTTCACAATAATAATGGTAATTGATGCAAATATTTTCATGGTAAAAAATAGTGAAGTTTCATGACATTGTGTCTTAGTGCGAAGCAAAAACTGGTAGTTTCAAGCAACTTCAGAACTGCAGCTATATTATAAGACTCATCCACTCAATGAGAAATGTCACAATGGGAAATTAAAGTAATAGTCCTAAATTATTAAGTACTGGTTGTATGCAGTTAAATAGCGTTCATGCTTTTCCCCAGCGGTGTTTTTATTTCACTATCCCTTTCTATATCTGTATCATCTATGTGCTCACATGCCTCTGTTAGCTACCTCCTAAGGAGGGTGTAAGGCTTACGTAGCTTAAGGACACAAGTCTACAAATGCTTACAGAAGCATAACATTACTCAGTTTTGTAAATGTTGGCAGGATTGAGCACAGGCCTGAGGTTTGCAAACCTCTTTGAGACACACAGCTGGAAGGTGCTACAAAAGTTGAAAGTATTGTTTAGCATTAATAATGATAAATAGTACTAACAACAGATTTCTCCTGATGTGGCCAAAATGAATGAGATAATGGAATTTAGGTCTTTGCATTGACTTTCAGCTTGTTTTTATCCTAGAAAAATCACTAATCGTCAACAACTAATAGCTGGTGTGTTACTTACCCTTTTAATTAATACCCTGAATAAGTGCAGTGATAATCACTTGTAAGAACATACATGCTTTTTAAGACTTTTGTATATCCTCTTTATACTGACACTGACACCTATAGAGTTGCTCAAGAGAGGACACCAATAATTTCCCCATGGGAAATGAGTCAATTTGAGCCTACTAAATGTTGTGTGATTTTCATTCTGTTTGTAAAATGGCAATTTGCTTTTCCTCTTTGATCTGATAGGCTCTGACATTAAAGACCTAACATTTAAAATTGGGAGGATGAATTATGGGAGCAAAAATGTCGAGCACCTCAGTAACATTGGAGGCTGCTCAAAAATCTTTCTTTAAGTTAAGAAATGGGGGCATTAAGAAAGCTTCCTATGAAATATTACCAGTTTCAGGAGTTGCAAAGCCTTCTTGAGGCATGGCATAGGCAGACCCATATAATGGAATTACCATGTTGGGTCAATACTCAACTAGTATAAATAAGCATAGCTTTGGGAGGATCTGGCTCATTATATCTAAACTGAATAAAATAAAATAAATAGTGTGATCCCACAAGCTCCACAGTTTAGTCATTCCAGTAGATTTATTTTAAAGTGGAACATTATTGGAAGTGGTTTGGCGAAATCCCCTCACATTTTTGTATATGTAGTAGTTCATCCAAAGCATATAGCACTTCCCATCAACATTTCAGAGGACAGAAGAAAGAGAGTTTACTCAAATCTGCAAGTAAAATGCATGTTAGGTTTTTTTTCCCATTTAAGAAGCTCTGTGTTTCCGATCAGTAGGAAGCCAGGATACTTTGGTAATCCCTGAGGGTAGATGCAATCTGTGGATATTTCAGTATCCACACTTAATTGCTTACAAAAAACTCTGATGTCTGTTCATGCCAATATGGAAGGAGCCCAGTTTCTAAAGTGTCATTTCTTTTTTCAAATAGGAATTTAAATGGAAAACTATTGATAAATACGTGTTGAAAACTCTACATCTAATTGATTAGCATTTTTGGGGCACTGACGTTAATTATTCTAGTTCACTGTTATTGCAGAGTCTTACTAATTCACACAAATTATAAATGTATTGCAAATGGCGAACGTTTACAAATTAAGTGAATAAACACAATGGAAAAAGGAAATGTATTGCCATTGCTGAGTTGGCTACTTTGTAGCATATGAGTAAAAAATACTCCGGCATCTGTAAAACTAATGACATTAGCAAGGCCTCACTGCTGTATCTGCTAACTGTTGATATTGGATATTTAGTGATTAGTGTGAATATTAGTGAGATATGGTATGTTTGATTTGTAAATTGATACGGTTCAATGTGTAAGGTTTTTTATAAATATATTAGGTAAATATAAAGCTTAAAATTAATTATAATATATTATATTTATGAAAATTGGAGAGTTAAGTAGTTACTTAGAAAGTTGTGTATAGGAACGGGTGTTTTTAGGGGTTTTGTTAAGGAGTTAGTGGATTTTTTGGTTTGACCGGCAGCACCTTTTGTGGAGTTAGGGGTTGATGGAGTGTGGTTTTTTTTTTTTGTTTGTCTAAGTAGTGATTTTTTATATTTTTTATAAATAATTTGTATTTAATTATTTTTTAATTTATTATTACATATATTAATTATTTATATTGGTTTTGTATTTTTAATTACATTTTATTTTTATTATTATAATTGGGGTTGTTAAAACAACATTTGGTGTTTGGAGGGGCGGTGTAAAAATATGCCTCTTGGCAATAAAAAAGTGTACCCCCAAAATTCAAAAATAACTTATTGTTCTTATTACCATTATTTATATACAACTACAAGCATACATATTATATATTTTATTTTATTATATACCATAATACACAAAAACTAAAACATTTTCAAAATTACTTCATAATCCTATTCATCTCTACCAACCAAAATATATCATACTACAAAAATCAAAATAACCAAACAACTAAAATTATACTAAATCTATAAAACAATAATCAAAGAACTCAAATTATACTAAACCTCCAACACTGTTTGCAGAAAGGCACAGATTATAAAATTCTGCTGTTTGTAAAGTGTGAATTAGCAAGTTTCTACTGTGTTTATTGCCATTGTTTCTCTAGTACTATTAGAATACATGACACTTCAAAATAATTAGACATTGTCCCTGCTGCGAAGAGTTGAAAACCTAAAGGCCTGATCCTGCAATGGTGCTATGTATGCAATTTGCAGGTTTCAAGGGGAGCTCTACACAGAGCATTTTACTTCTGCTGGAATTCTGTGCTACTACGCAATGCATAATTAATGTTCCCTGCAGAATTGTATTCTTTCTCGCAGAATTTGTGATTTCCCCCCACCACTCCTGCCTGCTGTCAGCCCCAGGTGGCCAGGTCTCCAGCTCTCAGCCCTGGGCAGGTGGGGCTCCCGCTGTCAGCTCCAACCTGTCAGCAGGAGCCCAGTCTGCCCGGGGCTCAGTGGGAGCGTGATTATATTGTGTTATTTTGACAAATAAAATATGCAGAATTTTAAAATATTGTGTGCAGAATTTTTAATTTTTTTGTCACAGAATTCTCCCAGGAGTAAAGATTGGGCTGCAAATATAAATATTTAAATGTCAAAGGGTAACACTGGGAAGTGACAAGAGTATTAACAGAAAAGGTGGAGGGAAAACAAAAACAGGGCAAAGGGAAAAAAAACTGCTTATTGGAGAGCATTAATTATTGTAAGCCTGATTCTGATCTAATTTACACAAGATGTACTCTACTCTGTTCTAGTCAGTGTAGGTACTCTGGTTTTACATTGGTTTAAATGAGATCATAACATGGTCCCTCTTTTATCTTATTCATTTGCTTTTAGGGGTGTTTGCTTGTTTCTTTTTCCTTGTCTTTTTTAATATTTACAGTTTTATCAGGTGCAAATGGAAGCAGGCAATGTAAGACAGAGTAGTGATAGGGAAGTTGACTAATGGGATTTCTGAGAGTATAAAGATTAAGTACACCCTTTGTGAGCTCCTTAGAAAATCTGGCAAAATATATTGCTTTTCTTCAAGTATAGAGTGGTGGTAGGATAAAACACCGCTTTCCTTTACAACTGTCTGGTCCCTACTAGCTTCCCTAGTGTAAACTTGTCCTTTTATAGGGACTTTTTCACAGCATGCCTTTCTGGACCTAGCCCTTTAAATTTGTTTGATACAAGCAGCTGTGGCTCTGAAGTAGCTATTTTATAAGGCCACTTCTCTCCCAGGTGGTTTATCCTGGGTTAATGGAGGTGTCTAATGGGTAGAAATTAACATTTGAATGGTGAATTTTCCTGGTGTAGTCACATTCCTTACAATTGTTCAAAAGAAATATTTGCCCCCAGTATGGAGGGTTGGCTTACTTGTGGCCAGAGTTTTCAAAACTCTCTCAGAATTCCACATATGGCAATGCTGCCTAAGGTCAAGGAGATCCAATGGTTACTGCAGAATTGCTTGTCTCACAAATTAGGTCATCTTGAGTAGTTCTCAGCAGCAAGATTTTACAGAATGGTCACTTCAGGCTTTGACCTTGGTAAGTTGGTATATCTTACTCATTCTGGGCAGCACCTGGAGCTCTTCTGCCCTTTTGTACTGCAATGTGACAAAGAATCTGACAAAAGAGAGTTTTGTCAAAGTTAACTGGAAGAGTTGCATTCCTCTCTGAAGTATGTTAAAGTTAGATGTATGCAAGGCACAAATAAGGGCTGAATAGGGGCTATAGACACCCTCCTAACTTTTTTAGTGTCTCCGCCACATTTGATACTTATTGACTAATATCTCATGAAAGCGCTTATCAATGTCCATAATATTTTATGAAAGCATTTACTTAATTTCCTTTAAGATGATATGAACTTTACCTGACAACCGAAAGGGACTCATGGAAAAAATTGTCAACAAGGGTAGATGTTACTGTAATTACTTCTGAGTACAGTTGAAGCACACAGTGGTATTCATTATTTAGCATCCTCTTGCTACTGTGCGAGTTTAATCAAACTATCTTTGTTTTTATTTACTACAGTGAAGTCAATAGTCTGATCACCATTCGTAAATATTCAGGAAACTGATAATGGGATTTGGAACGAAAACTTCACAGAAGAAGTAAAAAACTCACTGTGCCTTTTATTTTGGATTGCAAATCTCAAAATTCACCCTGGTCCTATCACTGTGCTAACCCTTCGGTATCTCCTGGCCTGCCTGTTACATATTTGACTCTCTGTTAAGTGACATATTTTGTGGCTTTATCCTCAGACTATTTAATTGTAGCCATTGACCCTCTAGAACATTGGTTCTTTAAACTGGGGGTCACAACTCCTCAGGAGGTCATGGCATGGTTATCTAGGGGTTGCAAGCCGTGAGCCCCGAACCGCGCCACACATGGTGTTGTCAGCCTTGAGCCCAGCCAAAAGCCATGAAAAAAGGTCAATTCATTTTAAGCAATAGGGTTTAAATTTAGCATTGAATACTGTGTTAAATATAAAAAATGTGATTTTAACTTTTAAAGAGGGGGGGTTGCACTCAGAGGCTTCCTTTGTGAAAAGGGATTACCAATACAAAAAGTTTAAGAACCCCTACAATATGTATGGGCATTTTTACTTCAAGTCACTGGTTTCAGTGTGATCCAGGTTGGTAGTAAGTAGAACTGGGCAAATGCTATCAAAATGTTTCATGGATTTTTTTTTTTTTTTGGGTATGTAAAAAGGAATTGGCTTCTCAGTCATGCTTGCATCCCTTATGTGTTCACTGCTGCAGACAGCCAAGGAGTGAACAGTTGTGGAGACTGAACTAAGCTCTCATGCCTACAGGTGGCTTCACCAAATCAGATTTTAGACCCATTGGGAGGGCAGGTTGAAGAACTATTGTAATATCTTTCTTCTGCTTCCAGGCCCAGTTGGATACAGGTTTATCAAACCAGATTTCTCATCCTTAGATATGGTGGCCATAAAGCATGATATCTCAGGATACTAAATGGCAACACATTCAGAAATGTCTACATGGGAACCAGCATACAGCTTTCAGCTGTGTTAGCTCTGTGAAAGGAGAGACTGGTAAAGACCTGATAAACTCTTCAGGATTTCTATGCAGTGTTCTGGGAGCAGTTTTAGCAATTGCTTTAATAAATGGTACTTGCAACCTTCAATGAGATGTGAAGGTTGGAGAGTTAATCTATTCCTGGCTTGCTGTAGCTGGCCTGTTACATTGTAACCATCACTGTAGTAGCCCAATTACAGGAGGGTATCTTTGCAATTGGAAGTGCCAGAAACTTTCATTTTCTAAAGCAGGAAGCTTTGCTGCTCCACAGAATGCAGCACGCCCTGGAAAGGAGCCTGCATATGTGTGATTTCCATGCATACATTTCTTTTGTCCTTTTTGTTGATTAGCAAAATTGAGCTAATAAATGTTCAGTGTATTGCATCAGGTTTATTCCATTTAAGACTCAGGTGTGCATGGAAATACAATAATGCAATGGTTATAGCTTAGACCCCAGTCAAATGGGTAATTTTCACACAACACAAAAGTATTTGAAAAGGTGGAAAGAAAAAGAATCAAAATGCTTTCCTTATACTGGGGAAATACATTATTATTTGTGAACAATTTTCACTGTTGAAGGATGGTGTAAAATACAATAAAATGGGCTGTAAGAAAGAAAATTTATAGTATTATTTACATTAAATTGGAGGAAAGGACATCAAAACAGCAATGAATGCCAGTTTATTTATATACAAAATTAAGTTATACTCCGATTTGCATATTTAGCTTAACCTCAATACTAAGA
Source organism: Emydura macquarii macquarii (assembly GCF_026122565.2). NCBI lineage: Eukaryota > Metazoa > Chordata > Testudines > Chelidae > Emydura > Emydura macquarii. The sequence continues at coordinate 2,720,660 of NW_027132983.1, read as the reverse complement.
AAAACATTCAAAAATTTTCCTACATTAGTTATTTGAGTTGTAAGTTTATATTGCTAGCAATCATTATTATTATTAATTACTTGTATTACCATAGCACTTAGGAGCCTTAGTAATGGACCAGGACCCCATTTTGCCAAGTGCTTTATAAAGACAGAACAAAGACATTCCCTGCCTCAAGAAACTTACAATCTAAGCATGAGGCCTTGGTCTGAACTAGAGTTTTGTCAACAAAAGTCAGCTTTTGTCAAGAAAACAGTGAAGGTGTATGCATTACAATGCTACTCCCACCAACAAAACTGTCCTGCTTTGCCGACAAAATAAAACCACCTCAACAAAAAGCATAGAGCTTTTTGCGGCAAGGTTAAATGGGCAAAGTCTCAGTATAGACACCGCACTTGGTTATGTTGCTGTAAATGGTTTCCAACAGGTGTCCCACAATGCACATCCTGACTGCTCTGGTCAGCAGTTTGAACTCTGCTGCCCTGCACCCGAGTACACAGGCATCTGCCCCTCTCCCTTTAAAAGACCAGGAATTTTTAAAATTCCACTTCCTGTTTGTTTGGTGTGGAGAACTCACATCAGATCTTCCCAGCTGACAATGGCAGCTCCACGCAGCAAATGCTCTCCCCCTTGGAGCGCATCAAAGTTGTTGGATCTGCTGGGTCTGTGGGGAGAGGGATATGTGCAATCCAAGCTCCACTCCAGCTGTAAGAACTTTGATACCTACAGTCAGATTTCTCATGGTATGTTGGATAAGGGCTACGACTGGGATATGTATCAGTGCCAGGCAAAGACAAAGGAGCTGAGGCAGGCGTACCAGAAGGCCAGGGAGTCAAACCGTCACTCTGGTGCTGTTCCAAAGACCTGCCACTTCTGCCACATCCTTGGCAGCGACCCAACCTCCACTGTCAAGAGCCCTGTGGATACTTTAGAGGGGGAGGGGCTAGAGACAGCGGACTCAACCTTGAGGACAAAGTGGTGGATGAGGAAGTAGAGTTGGAGGATGAGATGTGACAGGTGACAGGGTTGTGCAACACTGTGGTGAGCCAGGACCTCTTCTTGACTCCGAAGGGTTCGAGTCAGCCCCAACACTCTCTCTCTGGTGCGCTTGATGCAGGGGAAGGGAGCCCTGGTAAGTGATAATTTTAAGTTGATACTGCTTCGTTACATGGGGTTGAGTTGTCCTTTGCTTTGTTATATGCTAGAAGTGGGTTAAGGGATAGAAATGTACAAGACTAGCTGTGTTTGTGTCTGCTTCACATTCCCCTATGCAGCTATGCAGTGGGGTGGAACAGTGTGTTATTGCACACTGAGATTTCACAGGAATCCTCCAGAGAGATCTTTAGGAAACTTTCCTAGAGGTACTCGTCAATCCTCGTCCAAAGGTTCCACCCCAGGGAAACTTTTCACCCTTAACCTCACAAATATGCAGCGCATAGCACGCTGCTATGACCATGGGAATATTCTCCTCATTTAGGTCTAACCTGCCATAAAGGCAGTGCCAGCAAGCTTTTAATCTGCCAAATACACATTCAATGATCATTCTGCACCTGCGTAACCTATTGTTGAAGCGCTCCTAGCTGCTGTCCAGGTTTCCCATGTAAGGCTTCATGGGTCACGGGAGTAAGGGGTACATTGGCTCTCCAAGGATCACTATGGGCATTTCAACATCCCCCATTGTAATCTTGTGGTCTGGAAAGAAAGTCCCTGCTTGCAGCTTTCTGGACAGGCCAGGGTTCCTGAAGATGCGAGCGTCATGCACCTGCCCAGACCATCCCGTGTTGATTTCAGTGAAATAACCCCAGTGATCCACAAGTGCCTGCAATACCATAGAGAAGTACTTCCTTTCTATTGATGTACACCGGGACCAAAACTGGAATATGTGTGCCATCTATTGCCCCACCGTAGTTAGGGAATCCCATTGCTGCAAAGCCATTCACTATTTCACCACATTTTCAAGACTCACAGTCCTGTATAGCACTATATGATTAATGATCCTGCACACTTGTGTTTTAACGCAACCCCAATGGTGGACTTCCCAGCTCGAAACCAATTTGCAGTTGACCTGTGGCAGTCTGGAGTTGCCAGCTTCCACACAGCAATCGCCTCGTACTTCTCCGCTGTGAGGGCTGTTGTCATTTTGGTGTCCTTGCAGCGCATTGCAGGGGTGAGCTCTACGCACGGTTTCAGGAAGGTGAATTTGCACATGTTAAAGTTCTGCAGCAACTGCTCATCATCCCATTCATGCATGACGATGTGATTCCAGCACTCAGTGCTTGCTTTCTGAGCCCAATACTGACAGTCCACCAGGGCAAGATGTTCCATGAATACCAAAAGTAATCTGGTCTTGTTTCTTTCCATGGTACACACCAGGGTAGGCACCATGGTTTCCTGTTCAGATTCAGAGCTCGTAAGACACTGCATGATTAGCCACGTTGTGTTCATAACACTGACCACAATAGTGGAGAGCAGTGCAGGATCCATTCTTTCAGGCAGAGATGGCAGGCAGTCAGTATACAGGGGCTGTTGAAAAATGGCATGAAATGTGGTTGGAAGCCTATGGAATGATGGGATGGAAAAAACTGCATCATAGGAGGTTGAGCCTGCACCCATGATGCACTGCGAAGTACAACGCCTTCCCACAACTCCTACCTGCAGAAGGTGGTGACTTGCACAGTGGGATAGCTACCCACAGTGCACTGCTCTCATTGACACTGCTAAAGCACCAACTATGGACGTTCTCTGCCAACAGAAGGAGCATTGTGTGACCATGCACAACTGATGCAATATAGCTATTTATTATCGTCGGTGTAACTTCTGTTGAGAAAACTCAGTAGTGTAGACAAAGCCTTAGACAAGAGATTAAATATGGATACAGACAGATGGGGGAGTAAAAGGAAACAATGAGACATGATAGGCAGTGGTCTCAGCATGCCAGCAGCCTGTTTCTTTTTGTGTGATGTATGCAAAAAAATGTAAGTTTTAAGGGAGGAATTTAAAAGAGGGTAATGATTTAGTTTTGTGGGTGTTTATATGGAGCTCTTACCAAATTAGAGCGGCAACATGTGAGAAAGCACAAAAGTGTATGAAAATGTAACAGGTGGATGGCGGAGGTTGACATAATGAACTGATCTGAAGCAGGAGTCTTCATGTTGATACTGAATGAGGGATATGTACAGTGAGAATAAACTCTGAAGGGACTTAAAGGTGAAAATCAGTAGCCTGTGTTTGATGTGATAGAGAAGGGAGAGCCAATGGAATGATGCAGAGACGGGTGATGTGGTCAAAGTGACAGGCTAGGAAAATGGTCTTTGCAGCAGCATTCTGAATGGACAGGTATTGGTCAAGATTACATTTGTCAAGGCTAGAGGAAAAAGGATGATGCCGTAAACAAAATGAGATGATGAGTGCCAGGATGAGCATTTTAGCTGTGTATGAATAAGAAAGGCTATATCTAAGAGATGGTATGCAGAAAGAATCAGCAAGATTTAGACATAGCCTGGATGTGAGCACTTAGAGAGAACATAAGAATGGCCATACTGGGTGAGACCAATGATTCATATAGCCCTGTATCCTGTCTTTGACAGTGCCAATGCCAGGTGCTTCAGAGGGAATGAATAGAACAGGTAATCATCAAGTGATCCATCCTGTCATCTATTCCCAGCAATCCCTGGCTATCCTGGCTAATAGCCATTCATTGACCTATCCTCCATGAATTTATCTAGTTCTTTTTTGAACCCCATTATAGTCTTGGCCTTCATAACATCCTCTGACAAGGAGTTCCACAGGTTGACTGTGCATTGTGTAAAGAAATACTTCCTTTTGTTTTCATATTTAAACCTGCTGCCTATTAATTTCATTTGGTGACCCCTAGTTTCTGTGTTATGTGAAGAAGTAAATAACACTTCCTTAAATAATTTCTCCACAGCAGTCATGATTTTACAGACCTCTATCATGTCGCCTCTTAGTCATCTCTTTTCCAACTTGAAAAGTCCCAGTTTTATTAATCACTCTTAATATGGAAGCTTTTCCATACCCCTAATAATTTTTGTTGCCCTTTTCTTATTTTTTCCAATTCCACTATATCTTTTTTGAGATGGGACTACCATATCTGCATGCAGTATTCAAGATGTGGGCGTACAATGGATTTATAAAGAGGCAATGCTATATTTTCTGTCTTATTATATATGCCTTTCCTAATGATTCCCAACATTCTGTTAGGTTTCTTTGACTACCACTGCAGATTGAGTGGATATTTTCAGAGAACTATCCACAATGATTCCAAGATCTCTTTCTTGAATGGTAACAGCTAACTTAGACACCATTATTTTATAGGTATAGTGGGATTATGTTTTCCAATGTGCATTAGTTTGCATTTATCAACATTGAATTTCATCTGCCATTTTGTTGCCCAGTCACTCAGTTTTGTGAGATCCAAGAGAGAGAGGTCCAGGTCAAAGATGATGCCCAGGTAACAGGTCCCAGTGACAGGCAGGATAGTAGTGTTGTCCACAATGATTGAGAAAGGTAGCAGAGAAGGCTTCAGGTAAGATTAGAAGCTCTGTTTTAGATACGTTGAGCTTGAATTGACAGCTAGACATCTACAAGGTGATGTCAGAGAGACAGGCCAAGATTTTAGGTTGGTCATAAAGAGACAGATCTGGAGTAGAGAGGAAGATCTGTGAGTTGTCAGCATTCAGATGGTAGTTGAATTTATGTTTGCAAATGAGATCACCCAGAGATAAGATGTAGAGGGAGAAGAGAAGGGGTCAAGGAGGGAATCCTGTAGAACCCCCACAGAAAGTTGGAAGTTGGATGAGGAGGATCCTCCAAAGGACATGCTGAAGGAGCAATTAGAGAGGTAAGAGGAGAACCAGAAGAGTAGAGTCACAGACACCGAGGGAGAACAAGATTTCAAGAAGAGATCATGATAGATTATTAAAGGCAGCTGCCAGATCAAGGAAGATGAAGAAGGAGTACTGATTCTGAGCTTCGAATAGGAACAGGTCACTGGAGACTCTGAGAGTGGTTTTAGTGGAGCTCAGAGGCTGGAAACCAGATTGGAGAGGATCTGGAAAGGAATTGGAGGAGAGTAACTCTAGACACCCAAGTGTGTTCATTGAGCTTAGAGATGAAAGGGAGATGGGGCAGTGGTTGAGAGGCAGATGGAGTTTGGGTGGGAGGTTAAGGTGGAAGAGACTAAAGCGTGTTTGCATTGTGAGAGAAAAGAGGCAGAGAAGAATGAGAGGTTAAGGAAAGAGGAAGTGGGGATGAGAGGGCCACAAGGGGAGTGGGAGATGGGATGGAAGGGACAAAAGAGTCAAGGGTGGAGGAATGTGAAGCATGGAGAGAAGCAGCCGTATCAGTGGAAGAAAGAGAAGAGAGGCTACTATGAAGACAGCCCTCACTGGGTCTAGTACTCTAGCTGTTAGAGTACAGGACTAGCAGCCTACTTTCTAGTGGTGGGTTGTTTGAATAAATTAATAAAAATGGGGTAATGCTACTTTGAGCAATGTAATCGTTAATCTTAATGTTTATAAAAGCGGTTTTAGCTTCTTGGAACAAAAGCGCTCTACAGGCATCAAATACATGATACAGAAAGGTAAATTATATATGGAGTTTTATATTGCACTGAACTCGTGCTTTAAGCATAGATGGATCTGAGCTGCCAAATGCAGGTCTGAATCCAAACCTTTCCAAAACCTGAAGGCATTCAGAACCAGAATTTTGGGTCATGCCTGCTGCTACTTTTCAGCATGAGACTAGTACAGATTTTGGACCTCTCTTGTCCCATAGTTTTTCTTATTGTTTTATGAACAAGTGATTTGATAAAGTTTGATTAGTCTTTGCATAGTTGTTTCAATGTGTATCTGGGTGATATGATTCACTTACGAAGCATGGTTATTGCTCCTAGCATTGTACGACTACTCTAGGATCTGTTTCATTGCTCCAAATGATTTTAACAAAAATATGAGACACTTTCAACTTTCCACATAGTTAAAATTAAGTAAAACCTTGTGTATAAGTTATATTTTTAAAAATTAGGTTATAATTAAGCTAAGTTATTAATGGTTTATCTAATTCCTATGACTGCATAGGCTACAGAGAGTCTCAAATAGCTTAAGCAGGGCCATTATTACAGCAGTGATGCAACAGTTTGCCAACCTTCCTCTACAGCAATGGTTTTCAATCTGTGGGACAACATCTAAGGAGTCCACGAAAGGTTGTCATTATCACAGAACAGTGGTTTTCAACCTGTGGTCCACAGACCCTTGGGGATCCACAGACTCTGTCTAAGATTTTCAAAGAGATCTGCACCTCCATTTGAAATTTTTTAGGGGTCTGCAAATGAAAAAAGGTGGAAAACTCTATAGATAATTTGTAGGCAACAATTCCATTGATTGTAATGACTCGGTGGTATAAGGAAGACGTGACCCAGACATAAAAAAAGGCCATCTTTGATAGATTAGTTGGCCCAAATGTCATGGGTCTTTAAAGACGTGGCTGCATGTTAGCTTGGGCATCTGTGTTTAAAAGGACCCCCAAGGCATACATAGCACTTGTTTCACTAACAGCCCACTTAGCCAGTAAATTCAGTGCTAATTAAGGGCTAGATTCACCAGTATATTTTGGCTGCTCTGACCATGCAAAACAGCCATAAACCCACTTTAACTGTCTGGTTGTTTTGGTGAACTGGTGAATGTGCTTTTAAAAGTTAATTTTTTAAAATGATACAGGGTTAACACTACATATCTTCAAATCATTAGAAATATCCCATGGTAGCAGTCTGTTCTGATTTCTTGTTTTATGCTCATGTACGACATTTTAAAACCTAAAACAATACCTTTACAAAAAATGGTTAAGATGGAGTTGAAGTTTAGAATAGGTATCAATAACTTAATAACTTAATTTAATAGCAGGCTGTAGGGAAAAGCAGGGAGGAAGGAATGGCTCGAGATAAAACGCTCCTTGATGAACACTTAAGGGTTAAAGCACAATGCCCAAAACATTATCTGTGAAGATTAAACCTTCTGGTTCCAGTCATCTTACAGAACTGGTTTGGACAAGTAGGGCAAAAGCCCAGAAATTAACAACAAAGGAACCAGGCCTCAGTTAAAAGGACTCTCTCCAGAGGAAAGGCAGTTTGTTGGGGACTTGTTCATGGAAGGAGGATAAGACAGGCACCTGCAGGGGTGGCTGAAGGAACTAGCTCTGCTTAGGCTGCCTTGGATATGCCTGCACAGCCTGCAGAAGTGAGCCTCTCAGCCTGGATTGACAGACTCAGTTTAGTGGGTCTTGTGCTAGCGCTCTAAAAAAAGCTTTGCAGACTGCCCTTGGAAATTATGGCTTGTGCTGGATCTTGGGCTCCAAAGCCCATCTCCCTCCTTAGGATATAGAGCCTGAGTTCTGTTGACCCAGCCTTGGAGGCTCGCTTCTATGGGCCATGTAGACATGCTCTGTATGGGAATGGTAGGGATTTAGGTGAGATAGACATACATGTAGACTATTTTTGTGTTTTAAAATTCTTTTATCCAAATGTTTTGTTCTGACTGTTAAAATGAAGTGATGCTTTGGTTCTAAGAAGTCTGTTTGGTCACTGCGTACACCATTGGTCGTAGACTCCCAAAGGGAAGAAGTGCAGTTGCCAAAACCCAGTTAGACTTGCGGGGCAAGCATGGTTGATCTAAGAGTTAAAGAATTGTGGAATTCCACTCCAGAAGAGGCAAAGATACAGGGACTGACACCTGAGGGAGTGAACTCAAAGAGATCAGGAAGGGGACTGAGGGACAGCTAACTCTGCAACCATGACAATTGCCCTTTGGATTTAAAATAGTATAGATACCGTTGCTTTGTAGGAGTCCCATCCTGCATTCCTTGCATACCCAAAGACTTCCATTGTGTTCAAAACTCACAGTGCTGGTGTGATATACTAGACAGCTGTACAATCCAGTTTATGAACAAAATACACAGTACAAAGAATTGTATTGTCTGCAAAGGCAAGAGGTCAACACACATTCATAAAACCTGTCACAAACATTTTAATACACATTGGTGTCCTTTGACTTCACAGGACTACCAATTTTGCCACTTCTTTGAGCAGTTGCAAATTTGGGGGCTTTGTAATGGGTCAGTTTCCCACTGGAAAAAAAATTAGTCATAGATTTAGGACATTTTCTCCTAGTAATTTTATTAATAAAGTGTACTGTCATGTTGTTAGAAAGCAATTTGTTGTGTCCCTTGGTGTGTCTGTTGTGCCTGAAGCACACTGTTACTGTGTACTGCCTGTCATCTGTACTTTGACAATTAACTGATTCTTGCATCAGTATAATCCCATTGACTTCATGGAGTAACTTCTGAGTTATATTGATGTAAATGAAATTTGAATTGGGCACAGTTTCCTTCATTGACCAGGTTTCTTTCCCTATCGAATGTATTTCTATTTAGATAGTCATAAAACTGTAAACACTTAATGCCTGAATTATCATAAGAGTTTATAGTAAAAAGTATTGTGTTTAAGAGGTGTGTATATATAAAACTGTTAATTGGTAGTGAGTAATTTTTACTACTTCTTGCCAATAAGGAAGGCTGTAAACTCTATTAGTGAATGTGTTTATCCATTCAAGGACATGGTTTCTTAACAGGGCTTTCAAGCTCAAACAGTCTCATTTATTTTATAACAATCCCTCCCTTTCCTTTCTCTGACACTCTTTAAAAAGTTATTATGTTCCAAGTCTCCGTCATATGATGAGACTGTTTCTGGCTAATACTACCATCCGTGCAATACTGTGCATCTAGATGTCATCAACATAACTGAATAACCGTGGTAGAAGGTATATTGTCTGACATAGTATAAAAGGAGAAAAAAATGTTCTGCAATGCAGTTGTGTAAGGACTATTATAAGGCATTGGAATTGGGGGAACAGACAGAGCACAGCTGCAGAAGGGACAAACCTGTTCAAGAAAAAACAAAATCAAGAAAGACAGATGTTGGGGGAAAGCACATCTTAAAGGGAGTTCGTAGCTGAAAATCCACTCTACTCAGAACATGTTAATTGAATATGTCACAAAGAAAGTGCGTGTAACTTACCAAAACCTGTTACCAACTATCCAACAAGTATGGAGAGTTCCACCTCAGCACATAACAAAAGCACTGGGAAATTACTTTATGTAAATGGTCCTGGCTGAGCTTCTCCTCCTTGACACTCACCAGGCAACTGCGTTTGGACCCACATACTGGATCCATGTTAAAGCTGTGCTAAGCTCTCCTGAATCTGGGCAGGGACTAGTCACAGTCTTTGGCTCTGACCTCTTGGGCACACTTCCTGACTCTAGCCACTGGACTAATGCTTATAAGGGAGGCACCATCACCAGCCTTTTCTCCTCCAGCCAACGTGTGAGTCTAACCCTCCTTTCTTTTGCTTTTGTCAAAATGCTTGAAAGTCGAAATGAAAATTTGGGGGTTGATGTGAAACACTTTGTTTCAACAGTACCAAAACATTTTGAGTTTTCAGTGCAGTATAAGCTATTTGGTGAACTCGCCACAAATTTGCAAATAGTTTTGGTCAACCCAGTACTGCATTTTTCAGCAAATAAACTATTAATCCCAAATATTTCACCTAGTTCTAATCTGAACTGAGCTCTCAGTTAATGATGGGAAATTTGATTATTGTTTTTAAAATGCAATTCAGCGTATGAAACTAATTGATTTTTGGAGTCTGGGAGCAAACTTTGGATCCAAACCCAAATGAAAATATCAGTGTGGCTACAGGCCACCTTCCATCTAACTCAGAGAGACACAACTAGTGTTCTGGATCTATATGTGGATTCCAGGTCCTCCCCTTTCAAGTCATAAATTAATAAATGGATACTCTTTATATGTAGGATGTTCCCATCTATATAATCATTCATTTGCTGTCCCAGAACAATGTGCAACTGACTTCCAGAGATTCTGAGCCCCCACAATTTGAACTAAAGTTAAGGGAGCTGCTAGATGCCCAGTGCCATTGAAAATCAGCACCCTTGTGAGAGACATCAGCAGATTCAACAAAGGGTAAATATGTTGCTGGAATAGCTGTATTTTGTGATTGGAAATTCACTATTTAAAACGTAAGCTACAAACTGATGAACCAGGAAATGAAAGTTTTAATGTAAACATCCATCTCTCCACTCTCCAACTGTGGCTTGTAATGTAGGTGTCTCATATTGGTGGATTTACATGTCTGCGTATATTAGTGTGCACACAGGGTGACTCGCCACTGAAGCTTCGGTCTTAACTTTGCATTTCCTAGCGTTTATCAGATCAGGACATCACAACCCCAATGTGACTTTAAAAGGGAGATTTCATTTTATTATGTTACTATTTATTCCTACGCAGGATCTCTCGTACAGCACTTTAACAAGACCGTGTAAGCCCTGTACTTCAAATCACTCACTTCAATTTTTGTTTTAGTGAAGATTGCAGGATATGGACATTAAACACAGAAAGAAAGACTTGACTTTTCTTTTTCTGTTAAATGACTACAAAACCTTGTAATATTTGTTGTAATATTTAAATTGATAGAGATAGGAATCAGAGTGTCTCTGAGTACTTAAGGTGCTGTTAAATTCCCTTTTCACTTGGATTGATCCAAGTATGAAGCAATAGCTCTCCCTGTTCCTATCTGTATTTACTTTGAAAGAATTAAAACTTTTAAAATGAGGCTGTTACTCAGACCTTCTGCCTGTATATATTTAGTCATATGTCACTAACTCAGCAGATAGTTTACTACTGTTACTCCTCTTAGTACCGTAGAATCCACATAGCCATGGGGAAGCTGTGGGAAATACAGCTGAATTCTGTTCTGATTTAGGCATAATCTAGTTCCAACTATGAAGCTAAGTTCTCCTCTTGGACGCACTTGTCCCATTGAAGACAATAGGGTTAATGTGAATGTAGTTGAGGGCAAAATTCAGCACATTCTTTAGTTCTTAAATGCTAAGAATAACACCTCTTGATTTTTCAGTTATCATGTCAGTTTTGCAGGACTGACAATTAGGGGAAAAAAACTTTTTTGGTCTGGAAATAATTAAGGCTCTGATGGGATCTCCACTCCACACTGGGTTGGCAGGGGTTAAGTGGGCCAAGCAGCCCAATTAACTCCCATTGGTGCACCTGGAGGAGGGCTACAGGAAAGGCAGACTGCAGCTACTCCCTAAGAGGAAGTAGTTGGGGCCAGGCTGGCAAATCCAAAGAGAGAGGGGAGTCAGTTATATAGAAAGAAGCCCAGAGAAACAGCAGCAAGGACTAAGATAATACAGGCCTTTGCTGCATGTTAATGGGTCTCTGGAACCCAGTGTGGAGGGTGGGCCTGAGTTCCCCTACCAGCCCCTGGAGAGTGGCAGGGGCGTTGGAGGCACCAGCAGGTGTGGATAGACTCTGAACTCCCTGGAAGGGGAGGACTTTAGTGACCTGGCTGGAGGGCCAACCCCCCGAGAGGAAGATGCAGATCTGGGAATGAGCAGGGCAGCAGAACGAGACAAGACAGGAGGAAAAAACACTGGAGGGAGAACGGAAGCTGCCAGTGCTAATCCCCAGGATGACCAGCAGGTGCTGCTTGCAGTGAGTGGACCCCGTGACAAAGGTGTAAATAAACATGGAAAGTCACAATCCAATATTAGACCAAAGGACAGACTAGGCTCTGGTATGCCTGAATGTCCTGAGTACTGATAAGCTCCCCCCAAAAGGACTTTGAATTACCTGGACCTCTTTAGCCCGCAAAACTGGGCAATGTCCTCTAAGAAAATGTTTTCACCTGTTGCTATCCAATACAGAAAAATGGCCTTGATAAATCTGCTTTATGGCATTTCAGCACCTCTGGTCCCCGTTGGAGCCTGGGAATAGGGCTGGTCACAAATTCTGTTGAAACTGTTTTTCTGATGGAAAACTTGGTTTACAACAAAACAAAAACATTTATAATAAGTGTCAGCTGTCCATGGAAATTGATGTTCTGTTGAAAAACCAAGAACTTTTTGGTTTTAGGCTAAAAACTTCTCAGTGCAGGGATTTTCAGCTTTGACAGAAAGTCAAATTTTCTTCAGGAAGGAAATACATTTTCTGACCAGCTCTACCCAAAAGTGCAGATGCACAACGAATAAATGCAGAAGCAGGCAGAGATAAGTTTAACTTTTCAGAAGCTCTACACAGTTTCTCTCTAAATTGCATTCCTTCCAGTGCAGTGACTAAGCTATTTAGCTTTCAAGGTATACACAAAAAATCCCAACTGCACCTCCTTGTTATCCAAATGCCTTGTGTGTGGGGTGAGGAGGGTGGAGAGAAGCGGGAGGAGAGTTATTGTTTACCTTGGGTGGCTTGCAAGATCCTTGGGGCAGGAGCTCACTATATTTCATGTTTTGTACAGGGCTGAAAACATTAATGGTGCTTAGCTGCAACTAATACCGATATATGAAACTCGGGGGTGGGGGAACAGAATGACAAAAGAAAAGCAGTTTTTACTCTGTCCATTTTAAAAGAGTTGCTCAAGTTCCTTACTGAAACAAAGCCCAGCAAAACATATGGATGAGAGACACATTCATGTTACAACCTTCCCGAGCCATATGGTTTGCTGTACTAAGACCCCCTGGATGTCTCATTGCTACATCTGCATGCAGGGCTATGACATGTTCTCTGAATCCCACAGTCTGTGCCTAGTTTAAGACAAGGCTGCAAAGGCCAGGAATTACTCAGAATTACCTGCTGGCAGCTACATTGCTTTGTTACAATTAATTCAAAATGCTGGGAAGCTGTTCACTGTCTGGGATGGCAACTGAACTATAACATGATTCAGTATTTGTCCTAGATATCTGAGCATTAAGAACCTGATCCTGCGAGATAATGCCAGTGTGAGCTGAGGCTGCTCAGCAGCTTCCAGTATCAGGTTGTATGGATCATTAAAATATTCCATGTACAGCAGGGAAGTGAACATTCCATTTAGTTTTGATGTTGCAGGCTGTGGAAAGCATGTATTATATTCATACTCAAAACTAGACCATAAATGGGCCAGGTGTTAGGAAAGCGTGGGCTGTGTATATTTAAATGTCCGCAGAAGGCAAATATAACAGTACAAGCTACTTATTTTATCATAAAAAACCCCTAATGCATAATTCACATCTCATGAATAATTTGCTCAGGGACCTATTCCCAAACATATGATATTACATGAATTTCTTAGCTTTGAAAGTAAACAAAGGGAAATGTCATCCACCAGGAATAAGAAGGGACAGACAGTCTAGGCAGCCTCATGGCAATTGAAGGAACTTGAGACTAGGAGACAGCCCCTCAAGGAAGCACATCTCAGCTGTGTGAACAACTTCCACTGCTTCATCTCCAGCAATCAACATTGATACCCCGTGGATAGCGTTTCCAGGAAGAAAATGAAGTATGTCTCTAACATTTTAGAATCACTAATTATATGGCAACATTACACAAAGCCTTTAAATTTCTGAAATATTAATAAGAATTTTAATGAGCTGATTGTTTACAAGGGTGCACAATTTTAACTAGAGAAATAAAATTCAAGGAAAATTTTGGCCTTGTATGCACGATGTCACTCCTTGCATTTAGTAAGCAAGGGAATGATACCAGCTGTTATTCATCAATCTTTCCCTTGTTTTTGGGCTCTGAAATCCTTGAGTGATGGCATGGGAATAAAGATTAGGAATAAGCAAATTTATTCAAATAAAACAACCTGTACCCCCTTTTCTCTGCAGACCTTTGCCTAAAATTTATGCTAAATGTAAACTGAACATTTTTCTGAGGTTTGAAAAAAGTTGGCTAATTTCTGCACTTGACCATTATTTTTGAGTTCTCAATTTGGCCATTCCAGGTTCCTTGCCAGAAGCAGAAGTCACAATAGCTGCTTCTTGAGAACATGTTGACAAATGTTGAGCTCAATTTTTGCAGGCTCAGGAGATTCAGATGCTTCAGGGAAGCACTCAAACTTATGGGTTCTTAAAAGAATGTTAGATCTCAATAGGTTCCAAACTTACATTTTGCAAAGTCTTAAAATAACAGAGCTATTTTCTTGACTTTAATCAAAACAAAAAGCTGTTATTGGAATTAAATATGCCCCTGCTGTGTTTTTTGAGACATTGTGATATGTCAGGAAGCAGGAAGCAAAAGCAGCTACAAACGAAAGTAAAACCGTTTGTTGTCCAAGCTGAAAAATGCAAAAAGTAAGCCATCTGCATTAATTGGACAAAGTTAGGTTTAACATCCTTTGTTTTAATCAATTCAGGTATTAATGCAAGGAAGGAACCCCGTTTTAAAAAAAATATTATTTAATCTGTCTGTGCCTCTTTCATAGAACTAAATCAATTGTCTGCTTATTTTGAGATTCACAAGTCAGAAAGGTGTGTTGCAGTAATCCAACTAGAATGACCTCTATTTTATACCTTGGTAATTAACCTGACTGGCTATTTTAAATGGCATGCTTCACTATTTCCAGAAACAACATGCAGCTCAAGTATAAAAAAATCCACAGATGCAGTCGCTAGTGAAGAAGAAGAATGTATCCAATGTAAAAATCTGCCAAATTATGCTCGGTTTCAAAGGTTTAACCCAGGGTGATATGCACCTAGGCTTTATTTATAGTTTACCAGCTTGCACTGTTTATTCTTTCAAAGCATCATCTTTTGAAAAACTAATTCCCAATTAAGCCATAAGTAATAAGAAAACACTAACTGCACCACAGAAATAATCACCCTTCCTGGGAAAAGCAATAAAAAGAAAAAAGCATATTTAACTCTCCATACAAGGCACAAAATAATCCTTCTCTGAGATCACATTATAGAGGAGATTCCCAGTTGCTGGCTGGCTGTGTGTTGCACTATTCTCCATAGACAATCTGGTCATCCTTCAATCTGCAGGGAACAATGTAATTACTATTCCAGTTTAACAACCACCAGAAAACCACCTCATTATTTTCCTCTAGAGTGTACTGTATCCGTGTAGGCTAAGTCCTCCTTACACTATCAATTCAAAATAATTAGTTACTTTAGTTTTCATTTTGTTAGCCTAGATAAAATGGTCCTGTCTTCCCAAATATTGCAAATTTAACTGGAGGACAGCAGCTTACATCAATTCCTTCTAGTGTAAGAGCTCATCTATACACAAACTTGCACCAAAATACCTAAGATGTTTTAAAATATTTAGGTGCAAGTTTGTGTGTGGACACTCATTTTGTATTTGTTTCCCTCACCCCCATGGTGCTATTAGGTTGGTGTTTGCTGACTTAAGCACAATGGAAATAGGACACTTGTTGCAAAATAAGTGTCCACAAACTACACAGAAATAATAGGTGTGAATTCAAACATTTAGTTTCACCAGATTTGTACATAGATTTCACTCTGATGTAAGGGAGCACAGGAAATGTAGGAAAAACATTTAATAATTATTACAACTTTGCAAGCTGTATACCTTCTTGTTGGCTTATACTCTTATACTCTCCTGCCAACTCCTCTGAACATCAAAACAAAACTCAGGGAGGGCAGATTCAAACCACTTCAAAAAAACTGAAACTCAGTCAACACAGCTGAACTTCACCTAGATACTTGGCTATAATGTACAAAAATGTGTGTACTACGTGTGTACTACATGAAACCACTATTTAGCCTACATTTGCTTTGGAATGGTTACAAACCTTAGCAAACCTTTCTAGCAGCCTAGGCTGAGGTGTGAATTTATCACAAAACCTGAAGCCAAACAAATTTACTTTGGTTTAATTTTTCATAACAAAACATTTGCCCAGATCTCTCCTCGGCTATTTTTATTCACAATATAAACCATTTTCCTCAGTTTGCATTTTTATATCACTTGCTTTTCCTTCATTTTCCCAGGACATATTGCAGATTAACTTGTCTCTGTTTTAGGATTCTGAGCACATCATGGAGGTGGTTGATATAATAATGTTGCTCATTGTGGTCTCACAGTGTTTACTTTGGGGGCTTTTATGCAAATTTCAAGATGATATTTAGAAGTACAAGTATTTAAATATGCACATGAACAAAATTCTGGTTATAATTTTCATCTCACAAATTGCAAGTTAGTATCTGGACATGATTTGCTCTGAGGTTTCAAAAGCAGCCTATTAATTTTCATACCACTCAATTTTTAAATGACAAAAGGGCTTTAACAAAAAAAAAGTGAATATTTATTTATTTGGCATATGCAATCCAGTCAAGCCACGCCATGGTGTTCTTATCAACAATGTTCAAGGCATGAAGACTTCCAAGAATTTGAGTCATTTTGCAGTTCTCAACAATATGTGTCATGGTTTGCACCTGCCCACATTGACATAGTGGACTGTCTCTAAAATGCCATTGAAATTCTGCTGCAGCACAAATTCCATGTCCTGTATTAAACCGGTTCAGAAGGCTCCATTGCCTTTCTGGTAAAGCAAACCGGCTTGATGTTGAGTGGGGCCCAAGACAAAATGATTAGTTGTCATTTTCTCTGCGGGCCATGAAGGTCACCATGTGTCCTATACCATAAATCCCTCACCCGATAAACTTATCCACAACGGGTGACGAGAGGGCAGATGACCATGTGGTGAATATTGAAAGCCTTTGAATGCTGATGCTCCAGGTTTAATTTTAGATATAATAAAACTCAGGTTCTGGCTTCAGTTGAATTTTATTAATTTCAGTCAAAACAGACACCCTAATCAAAATTCACTTGTATGGTAACCAAAGATCTTGATCCTTCCAGTGCTTATGCATGTACTTAACTTTACACATATGGCTACTCCCACTGAGTCATGCAAGTCAAGTTAAACGTATGTTTAATTGTTTGAAGACTCAAATCCTAACACTAAACGCATCAGAGGCTCTTTACATTTGGGAAACTGTTTTATTTCCCACTTGCTCTTTTTTCCTTTGCTTTTCAGTTTTGGCCAGGGCTGGGCTTTTCCAAGGAGCCTATGGAATTAGCCACCTAACTTGTACTGAATTTCAGTAGCATTTGGGTACCAGACTCCCACAGGTGAAAATATCTCAATGAGACATGAACTGAGATTACATTCTGATTCAAGCAATTCCCAACTTCAGGAGTCAGGTTGAATGTTCAAGGCAGTATGGTATTTTGTTAAGCTGTTCAGACTCCAAGACAGCAGAAAAGCTGTTTGAATTGCAGAGAAACCTCAATAATAAATGATAACAGATACATTGTTTAATCTCTCATTGGCAGGCAAACTAATTGAAATAAAATTCTAAAGTTTACCTGGCTAGTGTTAATAAAAAGAAGCCCAATCCAACAAAAAGTGTTGCCAGCTCATGATTTTATCAAGATTCTCATATTTGTTGTTTTTTCTAAGAGCCCCAGATTTTATACAATTATGTTCTTACTTGGTAATCTTAGTTTCATCTAAAAGAAAAATAAATTTCAAGCCCTTCTGGTTGCAGAGGACATATTGAAAATGTGAACCCTAAACACTCCAAGGCAAATTAAAAGAACCCTAAATTATTTTGGGATAGGGATGGTCTGTTGATTTTTGAGTGCTTGGCTTTTGCAATACTGCTGCAATCTGTAGTCAAATCCATTGAAATCAATGGGATATTTGCCTGAATAAGAATTGTTGGATTGGGACCATGATGAAGAAGACTTGTTTGTGGGTAACAATTATTGATTTAATGAGTTTTATGGATTATAATTTAACTAGTTGTTATCTTAGTAAAGGGGGCTTTTGTAGGATGTCTCTACTGTACCACAGCCTCCCACTCTGGAGTAGTCACCAGAACTAAATAGTTGCCAAAATTCCACTTGATATAGGTTTGACCCATTACATGGAGAGTGGAACTATACTAATGTAGTCATGAATAAAGGAGGGCTTGAAACACAGGCTATGGCTTCTGTACTTATGTGGAGCTAGTGGCCCAGATTCATTGTATATTGCATGTAGAAGGCCAGCAGCTCAGCAAATGGACTGAGTTGCAGCTCTGCAATTGCAGGTTGGGAATTATGTGTGGTTCCTTCCCTACTACTTACTTCACCACACAAAGGCAGATTGCTTTTGTGTAGGATGGGTTAAGATCACCCAGACATTACTAAATGAAAGAACCATCCCCAACTTTCACCTCAAACATGTATCAAATCTATCTTTCTTGAGGTTCAAAAACATTTTTAACTCTGCTCTTCATTTCCACCGCAATCTCTGCATTTCTGCATTCTGTCCAGCACTGAAAGGAAACATGCTGAAGTACTTTGATATATAGGCTGCTCTAGTGGCATTTCCATATAGAATGGCACCCTGATGATGCCCTGCGTGTATCACCAGATGCATGTCAAGGATAGTTTGGATCTGACGTTTTATTCTGGCTTCATCTCTAGGTTGTAAGGAAAAGAACCAGGAAGGCAGATTTATGTTTGTTTTGTTTTTTTAAAGAATTACAGCTAAGAAAATATAAATACCTTGAGTGAACCCGAGGCCTTAAAATCCTCTCTTGCTTCACCAACTTTACCAAGTGTCTATACATGGAGCCCTCCAGGGTTATGCCACTCAGAGAACAGTCCAGCTAAACTCATTTACTAAACTCTGGCTATAAACCACAGGCTAATCTGGATGTTGGTATTGTAACACTTTTTAAAAGGTCTTTATGAGCATTGAGAGGATGGTGGAAACACAGCAACTCTGCGTCTTCCAGACACCTACCGCAAGTCTTATATAAACACATTCATCTTTGCTGCTCAGTCATGAGACTGTAGGCTGATACAGAGCTAAAAGCCCTCAATTGTTTACATAAGACCCCATTTCTTTATTTAAAAAAAATATACATATAAGTAAAGCTTCTGAGTTAAGGGTCCTTCCCTCCATTTTAGAACCTCTTAAAAGACTCCAACTGGCTTCTACAACAGATGCACACAGCAGTTTGTAGGTGAGAATTAGACAAGTACAGATTTAAACAAATAGGGGAAACACTCCTGCTTTTTACCTGGTGGAGGGAGGAAGGGCACATGCTCAAGTGGAAAAATTTTCACATTGATAGAAGCTTGCTAGCTAGCAGCCACCTTTTTGCTGTTTTCCTAATGACAGTGCATGATTCACACACAATCCAGTTTATTTAATCTTTTATTTCATTTTTTATATATTTATATTACAAAACATTGAGGAAAAGTCTGTGTGGTGTTTTTTATACAACAATTTCACGTTATAGCCATGGTTGCTGGGGGGAGTAGACCCACAATATTGGGGATTCTATGGATTTATAATAAATTAAGCTTCAAGTAAATACTTTAAGAATGTTCTAAATGTGCTAAGCAATACTGGGAACTTGGAGGAGGGTGTCAAGATTTTTTGAGTGATTAGTGATTTTGGATGTTCAGCCACCTTGAAGGAGACCAATATTCAGAGATGGTCACTCAGCACTTTCTGAAAATCAGGACCTTTTAAGGTGTCTCTTTCGCACATAAAATCACTGGGGTACCCCATCATTAGAGCATCAGCACCAAAGTTGGTTGAAATTTTTTCAATGAAAGCGTTCTGAAGTGTGATCTACAACAACTTTTTCATGGAAAAAAATTGTCAGTGTTGTCAAAGTATTTTGCTTTTCACAAAAAAATGCCGTAGCCTTTGAATTTTAAAATATATAATCAAAATGATTACTTTAACAAACACCAGGATCAAAATGGTTCATTTAACGAACACCAGGTTGTTAATAAACAAAATATAAATAGTTTGGATAAAACTTTTTGGAAACAAAAATGTGTCTGATTTGAACACATCAAAATGAACACAACTTTGTAATTTTGAAATGTGAAGAGTAAGTTCACTTTTTCAGCCATCTCCAGCCAGCAGGAAGCCCTTCACACACATATAGGACTCTAGGCAGACATAATATGCCTTCTGGGTTCCCTGAATGCAAGTATGGGGATGGCCATTAGTTCTGGGCTCAGAGACCCAGAAGCATGTGCCTCAATGCTCTGGGAACTGCGTTGTAGTCTAGTGTTTTTCATCCACGCCCCACAGTGAGGAAGTGTCAGGAGGCCAGTGGTGCAGATGGTACAAGTGATGTCTTTTTTGAATGCATAGCAAGGGTCACCAGTTAATGTTCTTCCTCTAGCATGCTGGGAAGTATTGTTTCCGTATGTGGCCTACATAGGCTCAAGTACCAGCAAGTACATCCCTCTTCCTTCCCCTGCTGTACCTCTAGCACTAAGAAATTAAAGGAGTCTGGAGTAACAATGACCTTAAAACAAGCATGACAAGACATGTTTTAAAATATATGAATGAAAAAGAATTTTACCAAGATTAACAATTTTCACACAAACTCATTTTTATAAAGTTTAAAGGGCCCTTGTCACCTTTTACTAATACACTTAGCAAGAATTCAAAGATGGAATTTACATTTGGCCCAGCTTGAATACTGAAATTAGAGTGGCCAAATACTGTAATATTATTTATGAATGTTCATCTGAAAGGCTGTTTTATTTTATCCTGTTCATGTGTTACCCTAAAACTTTTGGACCTATGAGATCTGTACTGGCTTGGGTGTACTAATGAGCCAGTCCCGGGCCCTACTTCTATAAGCAGGTAAAAAGTGGTCTGCCCTAGGGGATTTACAAGGGCTTAACATTTAAATAATTAAAAAACTCCCTAAACCTGCCTGCCTCGGTTTACTCTTGAGAGGACATGGATACAGCCCTCCGCTCAAAGGATAGACATTCAAATAGTAAATTATTCAAAAACAAACTCTCTCTTTATTCAATACTAATTTTAATACAATTTGATTTTAAATTGAAAATTAATACAACATAACATATAAAATAAGCCACTTGAGACAATACAAAAAGCACTATAAACTATATATGGCATGCCATTACATATAACATAAAACTCCAAAATTGCAATACAGTACTCACAACATAATGCAACATTTCCTGTTACAATGTTATGAATACTTAATAGTGTGTGGCATATTAAATATATAGTGTTGCAACATACAATATAAAGAAATCCTGCATACATCTGTATAAAGCCTTAATACAATGTTGTATTAGAATACCAGACTTATTACTATATACAATACAATATACAATACAATTCCCTTATACATGTGTATACACAGTGACATTA
Organism: Emydura macquarii macquarii; assembly: GCF_026122565.2. Lineage (NCBI taxonomy): Eukaryota > Metazoa > Chordata > Testudines > Chelidae > Emydura > Emydura macquarii. Next base: position 2,699,556 of record NW_027132983.1, on the reverse strand, counting down.
CAATAACATACTTATTAATACTACTACAAATTAACTAACATTCTATGAGTGTTGATCAGGCAGTCATACAATGGATGGGGTTAGAGATCATTCAAGCGCAGGTATCTAGCTTGATTTACAATCATACACATTCATTCCTTATTTTTAAGGAAAAATCATACTTACTTCTTCCTTTGATTTCCCTTCCCTTCCCTTGTATCATCTTTATGGTCTTTCTGATCCGTCAAAAGCTGTTATTTTCCACCATTGCTTTTGCTGGTGCTGGTGCTGTTGCTGCTGATGCTCTTCTGTGTCTCCTTCTGTCCAGGTCTCCTTCTGCAGTCAAGATCACCTACACTCAAGCCTGTCAGCTCTCGGCCTTATATGCAATTTTCTGTCCTTTTCTGTCTGATTGCTTTCTTAATGTCAATCCACAGCATCTTCCCTCCCATCTTCCCCTTCCTTCATTTTTGATCAAACAGTTGCCCAAACTGTTTACCTCAAACTCGGACCTTCACCTTGTTTACCTCAAACTTGGACCTTCTTCAGATCCTCGTCCTAGGTGATATAATTTTCAACCAATCAGCTATCCAATATGTTAATTAGCTTCACTTGTTTACTTCAAACTTGGACCTCCTTCCTACCTACTGACCCCTCCCTACAGGTATTTATTTCACTCTCTCCTACCTTTCTGCTATTGGTCAGTTTCTTAACACCTCCATTTTGTTTCTCCCTTCCTCCCCCTCTTAACAATGACATCATTGACCACCATTTTGGATTTCTAACAACCTTACTCTAAATTATCATTGCTTACCACTTATCAGAAGCCTTAAACTTAAAACTAGCTATAGTGCTATTTATGTCTAAACATCATGATACTGTTACCAGTTTTGTTTTTCTAATCAAAGCAGATAAAATCTTTGCTGTTTTGATCCCTCTCTGCTCTCTTCTCCTTATGTGGGCTAGAGGAGCTTTAAAAATCTCTTTGTATCACATGCCCCCTGCCTATATGTGAAGGGTGCGTATATTCGAAAAGGGGCAGGAGAAACTGGGAAAAGGATGACCCCCAAGTGAGTCGGTTCCACTTACCTTGGAAAACATGATATTTTTTAAAATAGTAGCTCATGTGAACAGAATAAAGGGTGATAATCCTGTCCTATTAAGGATCACTGACTTTGGAAGTATCAGAGGGGTCATTTTCATGCTGAATAACTTTTCAATTTTTAGGACCTTCAACTCACGCCTGTTTTTCTTTAAATATAGTGATATTGTAGTACTGTCCCTTGGGGATAGGTGCTCAAAAAGTTATGCATCTTGATGGATAAAACCAGAAACCCTGCTTCGCGTGGTGAGAGAATATAGACAGTGCTCTATATGTGCATGTGTTATTTCCTAGCAGTATGCTCCCAACAATGTAAATGTATTGATACTTGTTTTCTCTCAAATCAGGATCTGTTTTTATTTTTACTTTTCCTCCCACTGTTGTGGAAGTTGCCAGCCCTGAAAGAAGTGATATTTTCAAAAGAAATGTTATCTAAAAAAAACCCCAACCGCTACTGTTTCTCTCCCCATCTGTCATGGCTGGTGGTATTGTACAAATTACCTCTCACAGTATATTGAACACAGAAACCTTTATTTAGCTAAATCTTCCTGTGTTCCTTGCCTTTGAAAGATAAACAAGATCAATTTTTATTCACGGTATTGAAATTGTAAAGTACATAACTATAGTAAAGGTTTATATTGTGGCCCTCTCAGCCAAAGTCATGTAACATAGTTACTGCAGTGTTTGAGAGACACTGCAGCAGCAGCTGTTGAAAGTATTCTCTGTGGGGAGAGCAGAATCAATCATAATGTAAATGTACGGGTGCCTATAGGAAGGCAACTACTGCACCTTTTATAAGGATGCAACATGCACTCCCTGCAGCACCAGCCTCAGACAGCTAGCTGGTGTAGAAGGTAGATGTATAGCTGGCCATAGCCATGAACCCCTTTGGGGTATCTACTTGAGCTGATCAGAAAAAGGAAAGATGTTTCTGTGAAAATTTTCACATTTAAAAAAAAATCATCCTGAACTGAGATAAAATATCAAATACACAAATGTTTTTTGTGGGAAAGGATTTCAAAAAGAATTCTATTTCAGGAGATCTGTAGTGAATCTTCTGACTTTCTGGAAGCCTTCTGGGTAAGCAGAGAGCTACAGTGCCCTTCCTCTCTGGCCCCAGAGTAGGCAGAAAGTTAGGGTGCTTAGCCTTGGCAGCCTTCTGGGAAGCAAGTGGAAAGTAAAATTAACTAAAGCTTTCCAGGCAGGCAGCTGGCAAGCCATCACCTGGATTTTCTTGATGGACTTTTTTAAAAAAACAAAACAAACAAACAAACAAAAAGTTAAAAGGGCTTTTTTTTTTCCCCAGAGAAAATATTCTGACCAGCTCTGGTCTCTAGTACTGCTGGTTGCATTGTGACACCTACATCTTGCGGTGAGGATGATCAAAGCTGTTGGGACTCTTCTGGATATAAGGGTGAGGGAGTGGTGGGCTCCCTTTGTCATCTGCAGCTGTACGTGAGTAGCCAGAATCTGCCTCTGCATAAATATGAAGAACTATAGTGAGGGGAGCAAAGATCCAAGGATATTGGAGCTATATGAAACCCATCAAATTCATTAATGAGCCTCTTATTTCAGTTTTCACTTGTGTGGACATATATTTGGGTCTCTGTCTGCCTGGCTTCACCAGCTCTTAAGTTCTTCTTCGAGATGTGTTGCTCATGTCCATTCCACTATAGGTGAGTGCAAGCCACCGTGCACGGTTCCCGAAACTTTTTTCCCCTTAGCAGATCCCGTAGAGCCGGCTCTGGTGCCCCCTGGAGCCCTGCGCACATGTTGCAGTATATGAGGCACTGCCAGCCCTATGCCCTCTCAGTTCCTTCTTTCCGCCTGTGACGGTTGCTGGAACTAGCCTTGCTCTCTGCAAGTACCATTCCCCATTGTTTGAACTCTTTGTTATTCGTAGTTCTTTAGTTAGTTTTAAGTAGTTGTTAAGTAGTGTTGAGTTTAGTTCGATTAGGAGCCCCGCATCCAAGCTGTCCTGATCTACCTTGGCACCGAGTGTATCCTCGCTGCAGAGCGCACCGCCAGCACTGATATCGATTCGGCACCGAGCGGCGTCCCCGGTGCCGAAGAAGAAGAGGCAGCACACAGAGCGCGGACACTCCCCTGTGCCATCGGTAAGGGCAGGGTCGAGTGTGGAGATGCATCAAGTACGGACCACCAAATCTCGGGTGCCGGCATCTCCAGGCAGGGAGCCTTCCCTGACTCCTGGGAGTGGGAGAGTGCCCCTGCCAACGCCATTGACACCGGAGGCTTTTCAGGAGGTAAGAGCCTTGCTGGCCTTGCCTACGCCACCTCCGCCTCCCTCTCTGCTGAAGAAGGGGCCGGTGTCTTGGGGCAAACCCACATTGGGTCCCCCTGAAGGGTGGTGGAGACCCCTGGTAAGGGTGGAAAGATCTCCCACCAGACGGCCACCAGTGTAGAGCGAGGATGCTCCCCTAGCAGTCACTCCAGGTCGGCATCGTCGAGCCAGTCTGCGTCAACTCAGGACGAGTCCCCCTCTCGGCACCAAAGTCGGTCCCTGACACCGGAGGCAGTGCAGACCAGAAGGCGGCACCGGTCGAAGTCTGCCAGGCGGCACCTGGACAGCTCCAGTTCCCGATCCCCAGCACCAAGGAGTTCGCCCGCACCGACGTGGCGCAGAACCCAGTCGCCTTCAAAGGAGCCAGCATCACGGAGTCCCCGACGTGGAATCCGATCACCAGAGTCTGGTTCGGCACCGCGAAACTCCGAGCGGCACCGATCCCGATCAGCGAAGGGCAAATGGCACCATAAGTTGTCGGTGCCGAGGCGGCATTCAAATACATCAAGCTCTTTGAAGCACCGCCTCCATTCGCCGGCACCGGTCGTGGAGACGGAGGTGATCTTCGTCGTCCTCCAAGTCAGAGGCGTCGAGAGGGCAGTCCCTGGCACAGAGTGGCACCAAGGACTGAGGGAGGGCTCGGCACTGCTGCTCCAGTGGCTTGGGGTCCCGTAAGGGAGGTAGTCGTCGGGACAGCCGTAAGGACAGCTGACGCCCCCACAAGGCACCACAGCTGGTCATCCAGATGGGACCCATGGGGCATCCAGATGGGACCAGGGCCACAGTCTGTCCTATCATCGGGGGTTCAGTCTGCGCCTCCCGCACTGGATAAAGCCCACGGACAGTATTCCTCAGATGAGGAATCGGACCCCATGGAGGGACCCTCTACGGGTGCACCCGACCGCCAAGATGGGGAACAGCCACAGGTTGCACCTTGGCAGTCCTCCTCCTCCTCCTCCCCAGACGAGGCAGTCTCCAGGGTCCATATGGCGCCACTGGAAGATTTCAGGGTGCACCAGGAGCTGCTTAAGAGGGTGGCCTCTAACTTAGGGCTGGAGGTTAAAGAGTTAGAGGAAGATGAGGATACCCTCTTCAACCTGCTGGGTCGCTCTCCTAGTCCATGACAGAGTCCTCAAAATTGTCACAGCCCTGTGGCAAACCTCCTCTTCGGTCGCCCCTATATCGAGGGTGGCCAAGAAGAAGTATTATGTCCCAGCCGAGGGGTTCGAGTATCTATTCACTCCCAAAAACAAGGACAACAAAAAACTAGACTTATTTGGAGGAAGGTTTATTCGACAGCAGCCCTGCAGTTCAGGATTGCCAACCACCAGGCCTTACTGGGCAGGTACAATTTTAATTTGTGGGACTCCCTCAGATGGTTTGCTGAGGCCCTGCCCCAGGACCAGGCCGCAGACTTCACCACTGTCCTGGATGAAAGAATCACAGTGGCTAGGGCGGCGCTACAGACGTCCAGTGATGCTGCAGACTCGGCGGGTAGGGCCATGGCGTCTTCCATCGCTATGAGATGGTGCTCATGGCTGCAATCCTCGTGGCTGTCACAAGAGGTGCAGCAGTCCATTCAGGACCTCCCCTTTGATGGGTCGGGCCTGTTTTCGGATCGGACCGATGTGAAGCTGCATGGTCTTAAGGATTCCAGGGCTACCCTTTGCTCTCTGGACTTGTACATGCCCCAGGCTTCCAGGCGGCAGTCACGGCCCCAGGCATAGCAGTGACAACGGCCTCCGCCTAGGCCCTTCCAGCCCTACAGGAACAGGGATAGAAATGAGGGGTTTAGAAGGCGAAATCAGTCCCCTAGCTTGTCCTCAGCCCCCAGCAGGGGCCCCCCAAGGGGTCGGGCAATCGGAAAAAGGCAATTTTGATGGTGTGCCCGAGGGGGGCCCCTCTACCGCCCCCCTGGATCCGCCCCGCCCCTTCCTAAACAGATTAAGACCCTTCTGCTGCGAATGGGCAAACATCACATCGGACCGTTGGATCCTCGGGATAGTCCTTCAGGGCTACGCCCTACAATTTACACCTATCCCCCCACAACCCTCCCCCGCGTCCCTCTTCAGGGACCCCTCTCACGAGCAACTCCTCTTGCAGGAGGTTGACACACTCCTTAACAAAGGGGCAGTGGAAATGGTCCCCCAAGACAGAAAGGGGAAGGGGTTCTATTCCAAGTACTTCCTCATCCCCAAGGCAAAGCGAGGTCTGAGACCCATATTAGACCTGCATCATCTAAACAAATACATCAAACGACTCAGGTTTTGTATGGTCTCCCTAGCCTCCATAATCCCTTCCTTGGATCCAGGAGACTGGTATGCCTCCCTCGACCTCAAGGACGCATACTTCCATGTGTCTATCCTCCTCAGCCACAGGCGTTTCCTCCGTTTCATGGTGGCTGGTTCCCATTACCAATTTACAGCCCTATCCTTTGGCCTCCCATTGGCTCCCAGGGTGTTCACGAAATGCATGGCGGTAGTGGCTGCCCACCTGAGACGAAGAGGTGTGCAAATCTTCCCTTACCTGGACAATTGGTTGATCAGGAGCAGGTCCAGATCCCACGTGTAGGACAGCGTGACCCTCACTTGCTCCATGTGCAGCAGTCTGGGACTGCTCATAAACGAACAGAAGTCCACACTAACCCCAGTGCAGCGTACAGAATTCATTGGGGCCACTCTGGACGCTTCCCAGGCCAGAGCCTTCCTCCCTCAACCACAGTTGCCTGCATGTACATAGTGAGACTAGCTTGCCTGAGGCTCAGGCTGCTTCAGGCATGGTTGGCCTCGGCATATGTGCCGAGAAGACATCCCTTGGACCGAGTGGTCACAGTTCCACCGCCAGTCCTAGCCTCCCTAAACTGGTGGTGGACTCCCAGGGCAGTGATGAAGGGTGTCCCATTCAGGGAACTGGTCCCGTCAGTCACCCTAATCTCCGATGCCTCAGATGTGGGATGGGGAGCCCACATCAGCACCAACATATGTACTCAGGGGCTCTAGGCGGGGGAGGACAGGCACCTGCACATCAATGTGAAGGAGCTCAGGGCCATTCGCCTAACGTGCAAGGTGTTCCTCCGATTCCTGACGGGCAGGATGGTGCAGGTGCTGACGGACAACACCGCAGCCATGTTTTATATAAACAGGTAGGAGGGAGTGCGCTCCTCAGCCCTCTGCCAGTAAGCCATCCTTCTGTGGGACTTTGGGGTGAAGCACAACTTCCACTTGACTGCCTCTCACCTCCTGGGAATGAGGAACGATAAGGCGGATCACCTCAGCAGGTCGTTTCTACCCCACCATGACTGGTCATTGCACCCAGAGGTCATGGCTTTGATCTTTCAGAATTGGGGTGTTCCCCAACTGGACCTATTCGCATCAGCCTGGAATGTGAAGTGTCTGAGGTTCTGCTCGCTCCGGAGTTGCGAGGCCGGATCGATATCTGATGCGTTCCTCATCGACTGGACAGGAACCCTCATGTACGCTTTTGCACCCATTCCTCTCCTGCCGAAAGTTCTCTTGAAAATAAAGAGGGACAGGGTGGACGTTATACTCATTGCTACGGCCTGGCCGAGACAACATTGGTTCAGCATGCTGCTGGACCTTTCGATCGCCCCACCCATGGAGCTCCCGAGGTGGCATGACCTTCTCTCCAGTACCATGGTCACCTCTTGCACCTGGACCTGGACTCCCTGCATCACACAGCCTGGAGGCTCTGTGGCTGACGGAGGGAAAGAGAGCCTGCTCGGCGCAGGTCCAATAAGTCCTGCTGGGCAACAGGAAATCTTCAACACAGGTCGTGTATCAGGCTAAGTGGAGGTAGTTTACCTGTTGTGTGGAGTCCAGGGGTATTCTGCCAAGCCTCTCGCCTATTCAGGCGATCCTGGAGTACCTGCTCCAGCTAAAGCTCCAAGGTCTGGTGCTGGCCTCCCTGAAGGTTCACCTGGCAGCCATTTCGGCCTTCCACTAGCCACTAGAAGGGAGATCCCTGTTCTCCCACCCCATGTCGGTCAGGTTCCTCAAAGGGGTGGAGAGGCTCTACCCGCAGGTCTGTGACCCGGTGCCTCCCTGGGATCTCAACCTGTTCCTCTCGAGACTCACGGGGCCCCCCTTTGAACCCATGGCTTCATGCCCTCTGCTCATGCTTTCATGGAAGGTAGCCTTCCTGATGGCTATTACCTCAGCTAGGAGGGTCTCCGAAATTAGGGCCTTGACCTCGGAACCCCCGTATACAGTATTCTATAAGGATAAAGTACAGTTGAGGCTGCATCCAGCCTTCCTGCCCAAGGTGGTTTCCCAATTTCACTGTAACCAAGATATTTTTCTCCCCGTGTTCTTTCCCAAACCGCACGGATCAGTGGAGGAGAGGAGATTGCATTCGCTGGATGTGAGACGAGCCCTCTCCTACTACACTGAGCGGACAAAGCCATTCTGGAAATCGACGCAGCTCTTCGCCGCAGTGGCGGACCGGATGAAAGGGTCACCTGTCTCCACCCAGTGCATCTCCTCGTGGATTACATCGTGTATCAAGTTCTGCTACGAGCAGGCGAGGGTGCCGCTGCCGGGAACCATCACAGTGCACTCTCCCAGAGCTCAAGCCTCGTCTCCAGCCTTCCTAGAGAGAGTGCCCCTGCAGGACATCTGCAAAGCTGCCACCTGGTCATTGGTGCATACCTACGCCATCATCCAGCAGGCGAGAAAAGATGTTGGATTTGGCAGAGCCGTATTGAGGGCAGCTCACCAGTAACTCCGGCACACCACCAAAGGTATTGCTTGTTAATCACCTATAGTTGAATGGACATGAGCAATCACTCGAAGAAGAAAACAAGGTTACTTACCAGTAATTGATGTTCTTTGAGATGTGTTGCTCATGTCCATTCCACAACCCACCCTCCGTCCCCATTGTTGGAGTTGGCAGAAAGAAGGGACTGAGGGGGGCCGTAGGGCCGGCAGTGCCTCATATACCACGACATGTGCGCGGGGCTCCAGGGGGCACCAGAGCCGACCCTATAGGATCTGCTAAGGGGAAAAAAGTTCCGGGAACCATGCATGGTGGCATGCACTCACCTATAGTGGAATGAACATGAGCAACACATCTCAAAGAACATCAGTTACTGGTAAGTAACCTTGTTTTTCACATTGAGATTTGAATGCAAAATCTCAAAGTGAAACTCACCTAGTAGAGCAGAGTCTCATTTAATATCACATCAAGACCATGCAAAACAATGGATTTCTTATGGCATCAAAGTGAAACCATGGCCAGTGCACTCTGATTCCAGCTTTGCCCAGAAGTTATCATCTTTTTTTTTTATTTGAGTTTCCTGAAATCTGGGGTTTTATGTAGTCTGGGGTGGTTGTTGCAACTGTTTTGCATAGCTGTGAACAGTGCTACCGATCTTAGGAGTCTCTCACATTGCAACTATGTGCACTGCCAACAAGCCCCAGGCATGAACAGGTGAAATTCATTATGGAGGAGTACGTGAATGCTTTTTCTGTCGATTGCATCTCTTGTCTGTTACAGCTTACTGTTGGGCTGTGTGGGTTACTGATGAAGCTATGTGCAAAAATGCCAGTATTTGCTTCCCAAGTAAGTTTGTTTAACCACTAACAGAATCAGCCACAATAGAGATGAGCCAGAGATGCAAAACTCAAGTTCTGTTTCAGGTTTTGATCTTCAAATATGCTATAAAGCTTGAGTGTTTGACACAAAGCTCTGCTACAGCCCTCAATAAAGAAAGGGCCTACTCATAATTTGGACCTACATTTCAAGTCCCTTCCCTCCCAGGGGTTACAGTGTTCAGGGATGTGGCACCACCGTCCACAGAGAGACAGGCCGTAACTGTGGGAGACCCTTTTCAGTCTGGGTTCAGACTCCTCCCAGGCTGAGAGTGTTTGAATTTGAGTTTCCAGTCTGGCCCATCATAGAAGCAAACCCTAACTTAAACTCAGATCCATCTTTGTAGCCAGATTTAGTTCAGAGGTGTCTGGATTTGGGTTACTAATCTAAGCTCCTTTTTCTATCATCTTCCGTTAGAAAGCAGTGTGGTAGAAAGTGAGACCTGCCAAAATATCTCCTTGAGGGATAATATATAGCTGCCCTCAAGCCATTCGGACCTGGGCTAGTGCAGATGTGCCCAGACTCCAAGGGACAAAAAATTGACAAAGCCTTCCCCCACCCCCCACCTCCTGCACTGACTATATTTATTTTCATTTTTTATTCAACAGAAGTGTCTGAGTTTATGCTAAACTGCTGTTAGTTAACTACAGAATTCAGCATCAGGTTACAGCACAAAGCAGTGGTCCTTGCTATAGGATTTAGATCCCGCTTGCCACTGAGTTTACAGGGGCTTATTTAAGTTTAATTCAAACTGAAAAAAATGGGCCCGATCCTCAGCCAGTGTGAGCAATTGTAGGTCCATTGAATGGAGCTCAGTGGAGCCATGCTAATTTACATCAACTGAGAAATTGGCCTAAAGTCTTACCTGAAAGTTTAATTATCTAGGAAACCTCACCATAATGTCTGATTAAGTGCAAATTCAGAGTCTTACATTGAAGATTAATCCATGCCAATGCTAGAGGCAGAAGGCTAGAGCTACAGTTGCTAACATTAATAGTTCACAAGCATTACTACAATGAAGATATGAAAAGGAAAAAACAGAGAGCTTAGGAACGGGAGAGTGCAGAAGCAACCATATCCTCATTCAAATCTACTGAGACCATACCTGCCTTCTAATACAATCAGAACTTAAAGAACCAGAACTAAAGAAGGAAAAAAGTGTATAGCACAATTAAAAATACTAACTCTAGTGCAACCCACTTGCCTAGAAATTATGTCTCACTTAATATGTAGGGCACAGATTTGTCATGTGTTTCTACAGAAACAAAATGGGATTGCAGTGATTTCAGAGGGACTACTTAGGTACTTACAATTAAGTATGTGCAAAGTGTTTTGCTAGATCAGGGCCATAGTGCTCAGATTCTTGCAGGATCAAGTCCTATATCAGCAGAAAAGCAAAGAGTGAATGTGGGAACAAATGGAATTAAGGCGAGTTTCTCCCTCCCTCCTCCTTCCTATCAGGGTGGGTAACTGTGCGGGCTGGGTGGAAAGGAGTGTAGAGGTGTATATTTCATTTGTTCTCAGTGATAATATTTGTTAGGGTCTGAGGGCACAGCTCCTTTGGGAAATATTCTGAGCTATTGCTTACGCTGTCCATCTGTTGGCATAGTATGAGTAACGGAAAAAATCTGCCCGTGGCAGCTGAATTTAAAAAAGTTGGTCTTTGACCCTTTGGTGAAGGTAATTTCTTTACAACATGTTGGTGGTTTTGTTTTTCTTTTTTAACTGAGAACCTAATATCACAAAGTCAGGTACTTGTCTGTTTCTCTCACTCATGCAAAAATGGTGAATGACTCTTTAAGAGGTATCTCAGTCAAGATGCTGTTTGCACAATTCTGGATTATCTTGAAAACTACTTTCCTTTCAAAGGGATTGTTTAACTCACTGAATGGGCAGCCAAAAGCCACTTTCTTGGATCTGAAATAAGTCCTGGATCAGCAAGCTCACTGACGGGGGAGCGGGGGGCAAAGGGAGCAATTGCCCAGAGGCCTGGCAATTTTAAGGCGACACGGAAATTTTAAAAGGGGCCAGGGTCATGGACGGCGGGTTGAAAGCTTCCCCTTGGGGAGACTAGCTCCCTATTCCACCTCTTCCGCCCTTGGCCCCTGCTCACAGTCCACCCCGCTCCGCCCCAGTCCCCGTCCCACATCTCCTCACACCAGCTCACCTCCCCACTTGCCCCCCTTCTCTCTTCCACACCCCCTTTCCCTGTTTGGCCTCCATGCAGCCACATCTCTCCTCCCCGCTCAGCTCCCCCTGCTGTCACTTGCCTCATGCATCCCTCTCTCTTCCCCTAGTCAGTTCCCCCTGCCACTGCTCACCGTGTCCCTCCTCTCTGCTCAGCCCCTCCAATTGTTGCTCACTGTCTGGGGCAAAGAGGTGTGTGGGAGAGAGGCAGGAGACTGAGCAATGGGGTGGATGCAGCAGTGAAGGGCTGAGTGGTGGAGTGGGTGGGACCTGGGGCAGACTGTGGGTGGGGCCATCGGCAGAAGGGGCGGGGCTGCAGGTGGAAGGGGCAGAGCAGGACTATTCTGCCCTGGAGACCAGAATTCCTGTTGGCGGGCCTGAGGATCAGGGCCTAGGTTTTTCATGTTAATGTGACCTAGTAGTAGTAACATTGGTTTAGTATGAAAAAGCCCTACTTTTTGGTACTAGCTCTAGCAAACTCATACTGTTCTATGCAGAAAATGACAGAAACCTATATACTGACAACCTCAATTGTCTCCAAACAGATTAACAAAGCAGACTGGAGAGTGTTTCAGCCAGTAACGAAGGTATAACTCTTATGGAATCATTTGGATCTTGCTTTTCTACTCTCGGGGTGATTCAGGCAGTCAGGGGTGGAGTGCTAAGATGAACAATTAGTCTGTTCTTTAAGATTCCATAAAAATCAAAGGCCAGCAAACACAAACAAATCTATGCTAAAAACAACAAAACCATTCTGATTTAAGCCCTCCAAAATCAGGAGTTCTAGTGCTAAAGCAGAGACTGTTTTTAATGCGTCCTGTTGTGAAATGTGGCTATGTTGCAACCCACATAGTATGTAAAATACACAAGGGGTGGACAAGGCCTCAATCATACCTTGAGACCCCATCTCACGTATTCAAGTGTTTGTGGGGTCAGGCCCTAAAACTGTGCGGTGAGGAGTGTAAAACTAGCATGGCAGCCTTAGCTCTGAGATTCCAGGCTCCTGTCAGTCTAAGCCACACCCTTCATGTTATACTGGTGAGGGTTTGTATTATCATGGCAGCCAGAGGTCGAGACGAGCTCTTAGATCATTCAATCAATCTCCAGGCCAATACAGGACTGCTCCCTTCATTACATTTTCCAACACATTGCCCAATATAGCTTTAAAAAGTCCCAAGTGATGGGGTGACCAACACTTCGTTTGGGAGACTGTTTCACAACCTAATCCATCACATTGTCACAAACTTTTCCTTTACAGTCTAGTCCAAATATTTGCTATCTTAATTTTTCTCATTACTCCTAGTTATGCCCCCCTGTAATGTCCTTGGTGTGATGGTAAGAACCGTATCCAAAGCTCTACCACAACTCTGGCTGTGATGTGATGGGGCTATTATGTGGTTTGCTCTCACATGTTTCCTCCAACATATATATATTTTTGTGCCTCACTGCTGGCAGTACTGCAAGAACATGATAGTTTTGAAGCTCTATTTTCTCCAGGACTGAAAACAGAATAAAGTTAGTATTTCACGTCAGCTTATCTAGGGGCTGCCTGCATTGTAAAGTGTGAATGAGCTACATTCAGCAACTGGAATGATCCTGCACAGAGCAACAGCTTGCGCAAGTGTAACTATGACTCCTGCACTGCAGGGCCAAAAAAGAGGGTAATCATTGGGATGCAGTGATTTACCAAAGGTCATGTAGCAGGTCAGTGGCAGAGGTAGGAATAGAACCATGTCTCCCGAGTCCTAGTCCAGTGCCCCATCCAGTGGATTTTACTACCAGTTGCATTGTAACATTATCTAGCAATATTAGGCTAATAAACCGGATGTGTACATTTGCTTCAATAAGGTTAATTACAAGAAATATTCTATTCATATATTTTTCATTTCATTTATGTAAAATATTTAAGAATAGTCTACTTTCAACTGGAACAGAATGTGTTTTTGCTCTTCATCCCTGTTCATGGGATATAGTGCTTATGGACTGGACCACATATAATGAAGTTAGAGAACTATTGTTTGTATGGTAGTTGTATTGTATTGTGCTTTGCAGGAGAGTAAGCCCAAGTTGTGGTCTCACTGGTTTTCCTGTTTTCTAGTTTTCAGATCTTTGCCTTTTGACACTGTACTATCAATCAGGAAATCTTCCCCCTATTAAATAGTAGTAAATGTACATACGTGCTTCACAGAGTCCCCATTTGGAATATTTAGACATGTTCTTTGCCTGTAGTCATAGAAATGGAACCTGACCTCCCAAGCACTTACTCATGTAAGCAGCCCTTTCTTATTCATGGCTTTAGTTTCATTCAAGTCAGTGGGATGATTGCTGTGAGGAAAACTTTGCAGGATTGGGCCCACAATGCCTGTGCCCTAAAAAGCTAATCTCTATCAGTATTTAACATCAGAATTAGGATGGTACATTAGGTGAGCTCATCTTTTAATCTGCAGAGTTTGACATGTTTTGACAGTTTCATAATATTGTACATTAGGTTTATCAGGTGGTACACTAATGTTTTTGGCATGAATGCATATGATCTTATATCTGTTTTTTGAACTTGCATTATATATACATCTCAAGGTAGGAACGTTAGATTCATTACTGCATGAAGTACATGGTTCAGCTGGGGTGGCATCAGGCGATTCCTTTCTAAATAGCTGATACGTTTCCTGAATTTTGTTCAATGTTTATAAAATGTGGTATGCAAGTTAAGAGATCTGATTGGCTACTGGCCATGCTGTTCTGAAAGCATAACAGGAGCATTCAGAGTATAATAGCATGAGTCAGACCCCATTAGCACAGTCACATCATATATCAATATTGCCAGTTTTACAAACCGTAAAATATGCAAGAGGGGTGTAAACTGTTAGTTGCTTCACTTAGACCTGATTATAATCTACGTATATTCATTCAGGTGATTCACAGTACAGTATATTTTACATGAAAATTTGATTTTATACTACTTACATGATATACTGGAATCTGTAGGTGGTAACTTCCTTTTTAGTACAATAGAACCTCAGAGTTATGAACACCTTGGGAGTGGAGGTTGTTCGTAACTCTGAAATGTTCTGGTGAAGTCTGAACAAAAGTTCTGGTTGTTCTTTTAAAAGTTTACAATTGAACATTGACTTACTACAGCTTTGAAGCTATACTGTGCAGAAAAAAAATGCTCCTTTCCCTTTATTTTTTAGTAGTTTACGATTAACGCAGTACTGTGCTGCGTTTCCTTTTTTTTTTTTTTTTTTTTTTTTGTCTCTGCTGTTGTCTGATTGCCAACTTCGGTTCCAAATGAGGAGTGTGGTTAACTGGTCAGCTCCTAACTCTGGTGGTGTTCATAACTCTAAGGTTTTACTGTACATCTGAAAAACCCTCATCAAGCTGTCATTATTTCCTAAGTGCTGCTGTTTACTGATGTGTTCTTGGCTGATGAGAGGCTTTTTTATTTTCTGATCAACTTGATCCTTTGCCTGATGATCAGAGATGCCCCCACACCCTTATCAACTTAAAACTAAATTAATTAAATGTGTGTTGTGTAACCTGTAGAATAGACCATCCTTACAAGATAATCTCCACCCTCATAGTGGAAGCAGCTATCTCCAAATCAAGTTAGAACAATTCTACAATAGAAGAATATCTAAGCAACTGTTTTTGTTGGTCATTTAGGACGGAGTTGTGTGCATGCATGAGAAACATTTTCAGCTAGCAAGGTCCTTTAAAAAAGCTTGTTTGCTGTGTTCAGGAAACAGTGCTAGCTATGACTATGTTGGAATACATCAAGCATGATTCTGCAAATTGTCCCAGTAATAAGCCATCAAAGAGAAAGGATTTATGTGGCAGAATGGCTTCTAAAATGCTGCTTTTCCAATCTTATGTGTGTGATTTTATTTGGTTTTATGTTGTCTCTCATGAACCACTGCTTAACTGCATGTTGCATTACAAGCACCCTCTCAGAAATTCTCAGCCAAATCATCTGGGGGGGCTTTCGCTAGTTTTATCCACATCAGCTTGGAATGATGCCAAGTTTAATGGTCAGTCCAATTCATATATGCTCAGTGCTCCACCCTTCATTATACTGGATCAAGCCCATAGGGAATATCAGCATCCGCCTTCTGAGCGTCTTTAATTTTCCCCTCAGTTATCCACTTTCCTTTCCACAATCAACCACCCCCCTCTCCACTTAAAAAGGGTTATTCCCAAGAACTAACTAGTCCTTTATTTTTACATATAGTAAATTTTAAATGCTACCTAATGACAGTGAAGTAAGTGTCACAAGAAACATCTATAGAGCAGAAGGGATTTATGGGAGGAAACAAGCTCAAGGCAGATACAAGACAGTTGCCCAAAGGAAGGAGTGGGAGAGGCAGAAGATATGAGAAGAGACCAAAGAGAAGCATCAGAATGTAGCAAAGGTTAGATATTGTTTACTTGCTTCATTGTGGAGTAACAGAAACACTATCACTTTGACTGCATTTTCTAGCCTTTCTTGATGCACTGAATATGGTTCTGATTTATCCAAACCAAACAAGGCCTCTGACTAGGTATGGATTCTAGAAATGAGTCAGTACTCTTTCAGGTTATCCCCCTGATCTGAATTCCTGATTTGATTTGAAAGCAGTTTCTCATCTGACAGGTCAAACTCCAAGAATATTAGAATTCAATTATTCCTCTGTTCTACTTGCCAAACTAAAAGGGGGTTAAATGAAAGGAATTAAGTGGATAAATGTATCAAATAAACCAACACTGAAAGCAAAATACTACACTTTTACAACTGTAAACAGATACTATAGTGATTGGAAACCAGCAATTAGCACTAACTAGGCAATGAATCAGAGCTTCTCTCTGATGCCTAAGACAATAGAACATTTTTCCATCATGACAGTGTAGACTGAGGTAACCTGAGTGATTCATGTAACTCTAAGCTTTACCACTCTCTTTGTCAGAGAGACTACAGGTAAAGAGTTCCAAGTTTTGCATTTAACTTATCTTTGTAAAACTTTCATTGATTCTGCTTCAGTTTAAGCTAGAAATATAGGAATTGTCACATTTGAACAAACCATTGGTCCATCTAGTTTGGTGTCCTGTCCCTAACTGTAGCCTGTGACAGATGAATTCAGAAAAAGGCATAACACATCTTCCCTTCCCACTCCCCCAGTGTAATTCATTGGGTGCAATACTATGTCATGGAGGAAAATTTCTTCCTTACCCTAGCTAAGGAAAAGCCTATGCCCTGAAGCAAGAGCATTGAGAGCTCTTATGTCTTCATTCCTGCTAGTGTAACTGACGATGTTAGTTTTGTTCATGTAGTCCTGGTTTGAAACACTAAAATTTCTGCATCTGATGTTTTTCGCAGGTTAGATTAACAAATTGTTTTTTTAATTTATTATCAGGGGCCTTTCTCTTTAGTGTTGAGTGCTCCCTTCTGATAGGAGAACAGTTACATAGGGCTACTTTATACCATTAGCCCATATTCTTCTGCCATACATTCTCTCCTTTCAGTACCAAAAAATCTGTGGGCAGATTTCTGTTCAGTGGATTTCAGTGGAGTTCCTCTCAGTCGTATACTTGTGTAACAGCAGATTTTGGCTCCTTTTCTTTTTAATTTTACCTTGCATGCAACCTGAGACCCACTCTGTATTGATTCTAGTTACTTTGATTGACATTCTCTGACCTAGTTCTGGAAAAGATAATTTAAGTCAATGTAACTAGAGTAAGTTCTACTTGATGTAAGGGTTGACATGTGTCAGACACACAAAACTAAATGTTCAAAGTGCCTATTGATCCTAATTTCCCAACTGTGACAATGTGGAGATATTCTTATTGTCTTGTCTGAATACTGTGTGTGCCTCAGTGTTGGATTAAGGATACGTGATCTCTGTAGTGACCCCTAGAAGGCAGGTATGGCTGCCTTTAGCTACCTGCCACAGTCAATGGCTGGAACCCATCCCCTTGCAAAGGTGTTGGAGAACAGAGGAGGGGTCAGGTGACCTCCTTGCCTGGAGAAAACAGACAAAGGCAAGGGGACGGGAGTTGGGGCAGGCTGCCTGGAAAGGTCAGTCCCCTGTGGGGGAATCACACAGGGCTGAGCCCAAGAATGGGGTTCTTGTGCTTCCAAATTGGTCGTCGTAACTTTTTTGATTCATCTGCTAACAAAGTCTTTCTACAGTTTTCCTGAGGACTAATAAACCATTCTGACTTCCACACTGGCTGTGAATCGCTTCTGACTGCAAGGTGGGATGTATGGCCCCTTTGGGGGGTTGTAAGAGCTCCCCAGGTCTCCCAACCAGGAGGACTGACTGCGGGGAACTCACGGTGGAGCAGGGGTGCAGAACACTCTGAGACCAGATTCACCCCAATTCAGCCCATCTCAGACTATTTTAAACAAATCTCTATCTGGATTCAAAATGGTTCAGCAGTTAATACAATATAGGCAAGAGCTTGTTCTAGTTCTCTGAATTTATTCTTGTCCACCACATTTCTACAGTGGATATTTTTATTGTTGAAATACATGTCATATAGTGCATATCATCAGATTAATCTGCTATCTTATACAGTGCAGTATAGAACAGGGGTTCTCAAACTTTTTTTGCTGCTACCCCCTTTGAAAGTATTTCAGGCTGTGATGAACCCCCAGAAAAGTGATGACCTCCCCCATGTCATGTCATCCTTACTGGCATGTACTGGAGCTGATAGCTCACGACGCCCCTCATAATAACCTCACGGCCCTCTGAGGGGTCACAACCTCTAGTTTGAGATCGCTGGCATAGAAGCAGAAACACTTGCTCTTATTTGTCTTGTCTGTTGCTAGAACATTTTCCAGATGGGCACAAACACTACAGCCTGTGACAGTGGCAGATGAAAAGGCTGTTCAGCTGCACTACTGCCACTTGGGGAGAAGATTCTCTCGGTCTGCTAATTATCTGAAAATAAGTGGGAGGATTGAATTTCTCTGCTCACCTGTACTACAGTCTGCATACCCCTCTGGCTTCCTGCCAGTCAACATTACAAGCTTAATCATGTTTGAATACTAAAGCTACAACTGTGGACAAGTGTTGGTTACCAGCATTCTTATAATTCAGCTAAAGGTATTTTTCTAGTTTTTATAGACTTCTTGTAGAAATGTTTTTCATCTTCCTGAACATATAAATGTTTTTAAAATCTTTCTAATTCAAATGGAAAGCTAAATGGGGCTAGCAACCATCAGGTTAACTTTCTTAGAATGTGGACGCCCTGCCATTCCCAAACCCAACGGGAAGGAATTAAATCGAAAACTTCAGCCACTAAACTAACTAAGGGCATAGAACAAAAGCCAGTGTGCAAAGAACTTACCTGTATGAAGTCATGTGTTGATTCTTATGCAGGATTTTATGGAGGCCAAAAGAGAATGGTTAATGACTGCAATTCACAGTGAATCTGAAAAACTAGTGTAATTTGGAGGTTAGAGGGATCAGGGGTCTGGAAGAGAGAGGGAAGATCAGACAGTATTGCTAAGAAGTCCCCTGCACCTAACCTGTAAGTGCAACCAACAGGGACTGTTAAATTAGGGTTGTGGCAAACTATTAAATTAACCATGGTGACATTTTACCCAGAACTCTAGCCAACCATCAGCTGAATCTTTATTTGGAGCACTGAAAAAGTTCAGTTATTAAAAATGCTTTTATCATTTGCATAACTTTGCTTTTCCAGACCCAGACTACTTGGAAGTGCTGAACTACTCTCCAGCTGCTCACAGTATTACAATATTTCTGACCCTGCTGAAAGCTGGAGGTACCAGAAATGTCAGAAAAGCCACCCCTCAATTTTGCAAACTCCAGTCTAGCTAGCTCCAGTAAGCACTTCTTTTTCATATGCTTAGGTGAACCTTTTGAGATTCATCCCTCACTACCCAAGACATGCTTTCTCTAACCATTTTTCCATCTTGTTTTAGGCAGAATTTGAATCAAAGGTCTGTTACAGATTAGTAATTTCATTAGAGAATCCTTAGTTCAGAAGCTTTAATTTATAGGTAAATCTAAATTAAAGTTTCAAGGTATAACATCTCGGTTTTGTCAAACATCTGGTTGCTTTCCTAGCACAATTTTTCATTCATCCTTCTGTCTCTGGCCTCATAATGTATTCTCGTACTTCCTGGTCTGGGTCAGAAACAATCTGCTAGAACAGTTATTCCTGCAGTAATTCTACTTCCCTTTTGTGAGATATATATATACCACCACTCCAAATCACCAGCACTAGACACCAAAGGAACAAAGCTTGCCAACCAGTAAGGAGTTGCCATATCACTTAATGGTGGAGCAATCATTCTCCTAAAGTTTATATTTTTAAATGCCAACAGGCCGTGACTTATGAATTTAGCATAGCAGTAATTGAACTGTGGTGACCTTGCAGAATGAGAAGTGAGTGAGTATAGGGTTGTGATAGACAGTTCTGGGGGGGTGATTTCTACCTACCACTCAACGGTATAGAGATACTTAATATTTGTATATAGCTTTAAGAGCTTCGGGTCAAAGGTGCTAGTGAAGTGCTAAGTATTTAGTAATATCGTAACCATTTAGTGAGCCCCTGCATGTCACTTTCCATTAATATTGATTGCGTAGCGTGCTAATAGTGAAGGTTGGTTGAAGAGAGGGGTTGAAGTTCTCAGCTTTTAGAATACTACATTTGTTTTCAATCTTCCTTACAGTTTCAATCTTTCTCCTCTTCCTCTGCACTGTAAATCAAACAGGGTCTATCTAAATCTCTAAAGATTTCCAGATGTATCTTTTTATTATGTTATTGGAAGGCAATAACTTTCAAAGGGCAAAGGGGTTCTGCTATCTATGAGTTTAATCAAAACAGATGCCAGTGTAGAACTGGGAGAGTCACACCAGCATAGTCTGCTTGCAGAAAACTAAAGAACCTGGCAAGCAGCAAGAAAATGGAACTTCATGCCAGACTCATGCTCTCTTATGCAGGGATAATATAAGCCTCGCTGCATGTATGTTACCAGGATGTGGCTGAAGAGACTGCAGAGGGTAATCGGTCAGGACATGGCTGTATTTAGCTGACAAGATCTGGTGCTGAAGGCTTTGATGGGCTAAAGAATGTGGCAATCATAAGGGGAAGCTGTGAAAATATATTACACAAGACTTAAGAAAGCAGATCATAGTGGCTGTGGCATTTTTATACAGAGTGTTTCCCTCTCAAGCCTACACAGGAATTCTTTTACAAAACAGTGTAATGTTGAGTGACTTTTAAAGGCGATGCTGGATGTCAAAGGGAGCTCACAACTCTCCAGCGTTTAACAAAAATCAGCAACAGCCAGCTCAGAGTGAAGCCACACTGCTATATTTGTGTACCTGGGCAGTTCTTCCTCACTGCTTTGTTGGACCTTTTTTGGCAGGGCTTATCACTAGGAGTTGGTTACTTCTGACCACCCCATTTATGACATGAAGTACTAAGGAAATCCAAATAACTCTGCTGTTGAATACTTTAAAGGGATCATGGAAAGAAAGGACTACTACATACAACAAAGATTGTTTCATATGCTTTAGTGACAATGTATCAATGGAATCTTTAAAATAGGAAGCTGTAGAACAGGACCTATCAAGTTATGCTATAGCATGACAGGATGTTGCATACCCAAGTTTTTTCTGATCTTTTCATTCTAAAATGTTTCCCAAGTCTGTCACCTTCCTAAAACTGAAGGAAAAATTAGAAAGCTGTGCAAGTGAGGTATACCCATTCATGCTTCCTCTCAAGCACCATATCACACATCCAATCTCTCTCAGGAAGAGGTAGAAGACTACTGCAAGTTGGTGCTTTGTTATAGACTTCCCCTCTAGCAGGGCTCAAAGATGATTCTTTAATATGTTTTCCTAACTGCACTTGAAGGACCCACTGAGGCTGGTTTGCAACATGTTTTCCATGTAGTTTAGCTAAGCTAATCTTTGGGTTCATGTGTTTTTCTTCCCTTTGTGATCATTATTTGTTCAGGTGAGAAGAATCAGTAAGGCTTTGGGTACATAGTTGGATCTCAGTGGAAACAATGTTGGGTTATTTCCTGCCACGCACTTACAGTGGTAACCATCATGCTTTCAACTCTGAAGCTTGTTTCCTTTGTTCTGGCCCTCCTGGTGTCAAAATCTAGTTTAGGCACATACCTCCTCAGTTGACTCCCATTTGAGAATGTGTTGCATTCCCAAGGACTTTCAGAGAAGTAGTAGAACCAATACTAGAGCCAAAGGAGGAGCAAAGGAGATGCCTTGGTCTCCATACTCTTAAATTTAATCCTGTAAACCCTTCCTGACAAGAGTATCTTACAGGTGAGGAGTCCCACTGGCTTTGATGAAAGCACTCACACAAGGTCATGCAAGACTAGGTGCATGATCATTATTGGCTAGCCTTTTGGCTACAGAAGTTTGTATCTGTGTATTCAAGAGTCTATTAGCATTTTCCATTTGTATAATGAAACAATCTGAATTAAATGTAGTTTACTTAAAATAATGCATATCCCTGACACACCATTTCTGTGTATAAATATCTAGATATAGTCATTTCTTAAGGATCCATTTCTGATGCTCAAAGCAATTTGAATCAGATGGAATTTTAGTTTGGCAAAGCTCTATGTATGACAAATAGCAATGCATGAAAGACAGATATCAGCACCTGCAGTGAGTGAGTTATGAATCCCACTTCATTTATTCAGGATTAATAGGGTTTCCTAGAGGCTTTTAACTATTCTGTTCAGGGAGAAGTTTTAAAAACTAAAAGGCAAGGTCTAGAAGCTGAAATTGGAGAAAAAGTTGACCAAAATCTATGGCAGCACAGGGTAAAGTTACTGCTGATGCAACAGTTGACTAAAATGGTGGTAGAGCTTGCAGAGTCTAATAGTACTGAAGAATGCACTAGTATAAAAATAGTTTGTATCTGGGCTATTTCAGCACAGGATAATGCATATTAAGTGCTAAAGTTCTGACTCAAACCTGTGTAATGCCATTGGTAGAAATGTCAACATTTAAGTTTGAGGCCTTGTCTATACTTACCAACAAATTCGGCGGCAGTCAACGGGAGTTACACAAGCTACGTAGCGTACCCATCGATGCAGTGTTACTCTTTTTTTGGAGGTGGTTTTATTTAATCGATTTCTGGATCGATTGAGCGGGTCTTCACTTCCACTCAATCGATACGGATAAATCGATCTGACGGCAGCGAATTTGTCGCCATCAGTGAAGACATACCCTGAGAAATCAACCTCAAATGTCAGGGAATTTGAGTGATGGTGATGCCTTACCTTGGCAACCTGATATGTTCTATTGATTTTCTAATATTGTAACAGTTCCTGTGCTGGCTAGGTCAGTGTGTGGCATATCCATCACAACCCCCTTAAGGGGAGTGGCTTCTCTCAGGAAGTAAGTGAGAGGAAGCTGAAGTGTGTGTTTTTCCTCCCTTGGGTAGAGGGAGACTGATTGTATGAGTAACATGGGGGGAATTACCTTTATACTCTTTGCCAGTAATAAATAGATGTTCTGTTAAATTGTGCTTCTGAAAGTGTCACTATTCTGGGAACTCTGTATGGCTGAGCTACCCCCACCAATACAAAGACTGCAAGGGCACATAACAGTATATATTTAAAAACTAAAACATAACTGGATAAACTGCTTACTGGACATAAATTGGAGAACTGGGCTATTGACAACAAAATGAAATTCAGCCAAAACAAATGTAAGGTGCTACACTTAGGGAAGAAAAACCAAATGCACACATGCAGAATGGGGGATAACTGGCTTACCAGCAACACTGCTGAGAAGGATCTGGGAATCGTGCTGGATCACAACCTTAACATGAGTCAGGAGTGCAATGCTCTTGCAAAATAAGCAAATATAATTTTAGGTAGCATTAACAGAGGCATAGCATGCAAGTCACAGAAGGTGATGGTACCACTCTATTAGGTGCTGGTTAGGCCTCAGCTGGAGTACTGTGTCCAATTCTGGTCACCAGTGTATAGAAAGGATGCAGAGAAACTGGAAAGGGTCCAGAGGCGAGTGTTAAAGATGATAAAAGGAATGGAATGCAAGCCGTATGAGCAAAGGCTTCAGGAACTGGGTATGTTTAGTTTGGAAAAGAGGAGATTAAGGGGGGACATGACAGCATTTTTCAAATACTTGAAATGCTGTCATAAAAAACATGGAGAAAAGTTGTTCTCTCTTACCACAGAGGGCAGGACAAGAGGCAATGGGTTCAAGCCATAGCATAGCAGATTTAGATTAAATCTCAGGAAAAACTTCCTAACTGTAGGAACAGTAGGACAATGGAACAGACTGCCTAGGAAGATCTTGGAAGCTCCTTCACTGGAAGTTTTCAAAAGGAGACTGGATAGCTATCTTTCTTGGGTGGTTTAGACACAACAAATCCTGTCTCTTGGCAGGGGGTTACACTAGATGACCCTTGCAATCTCCTCTATGGTTCTTCCAGTTTTTTTCAAGGCTGGTTTTTGCTTTTACAACTTATAACTATTCACCAAATACTACAAACATTTCAATTTGTTCACCACAGTTCTCTTTCACACCTATATTTGCTGTTGGAATGTGTTTGGAAGGCTTAAACATTTTGGAGTAAGTAGTTAATAGTGAATGTGTAACAAGCTTCTGTTAAGAGATTTTGGATGAATAATCATTTGTTAAAATCAATTAGCCTTTTGGGGTTTGCAAATATTTTCATCGATACTCAGTGGCCACTTAGATAAATTCAGAAAAGTAATTTGATGCTGTTAGATATCAGTAAAGCTAACCAAACCAAACTTGTTTTTAGTCACAAACATATTAATGAATCCCTTTCAGTAATATTTACCCAATTGTAGTAAACACTAAACAAAGGAAACAGGAATATAAGAAACTCAAGTTGGAGAATAATTCAGACAAGTTTCCCCAAATATATACCTTCAGACTAGATGATCACAACAGTCCCTTCTGGCTTGGAGTCTGTGAAAGACGTATAGGTGAAGAAGGATGATCTGGGCTGAAACTCAAGTAAGCTGGGCTCTGGTTCTGGTTCTACCACAAACTCACCCCAGGCAAGTCACTTAATATTTTTGCCTCTGTTCCTCATCTGTAAAATTGGGATAATAATTACTTTCTCCCAGCCTTTATCTTGTCTATTTAGATCTAAAAGTCCTCCAGGTATTGATGTGTGTTTCTACAGTACCTGTGGGGCATGGGCACTAGTCAGGGCCTCTAAGAAATATATTGCAATATTTAAATAAGTAAATCAGATTTAAGTTCGTGTGTTGATCATTTTTGCTTTACGCAAACATTTGAGTAGTTGAATTTTACTGGCCAGAATGTATGTAGTTTCACTTATGTATCTAGTTTCACTTATGCCTGAGTATTTGTGGAAAATTAATTTTCAGCTGTTGCAAGGAAATGTTCACATCAGACATGCTTGTGCACTCCTCCAGGCAGGGAAGAGAATAAATGTTACTCCTGAGCAACAGCTTGATTTTCACATATTCACAGAGTGTAGAGTGAATCTTGTGAAGTTTAATCAACTAGTGAATAATATGAGGAAATAGTGATTATCTTATGTGTACTTCATGAGCAGAATGAAACCAAATTAAGTTACTCACTGCAAATTATTCACTTCAGTTTAGAAATGATGGAATATTTGCAGTGTGACATTTAAATTTGCTGAAATCCTAACTTTAATTTTCTGACTAATGATGCATGATTTCCCATCCTTAAAAAGGGACAAAAATTTCAAAGTTATTTTCAGATGAAATTTTCCCCTGCTAATCCTGCAATTAATTCCTAAAATGATTGTCCCAGAGATTAGGAGAAAGGAAATTTTGTTTTTATTTTGTGTTCTTGATAGCACTTTGCATATTGCTAGTTTAATTGTTTTGATAATTGCAATTCTTATGTTAACTTACTACTTTGGTTTACAAAGGTGAAAATTAACTAAGGACCAATATTTCCGTTCTGTGATTCTCCAAATTCAGAGTCAGAATTAGAACACATGACTCCTGATTCTCACTTCCCTGCTTAGACCAGTAGGCTATACTCACATTAATCTCCATCTGCTGCCATTGCATGCTTGCTCTGTTTTTTGTTTGTTTGTTTTGATTTTTGGGGTTTTGGGTTTTTCTAGAGTCA
The DNA here is from genome assembly GCF_026122565.2 of Emydura macquarii macquarii. Taxonomy (NCBI): domain Eukaryota; kingdom Metazoa; phylum Chordata; order Testudines; family Chelidae; genus Emydura; species Emydura macquarii. The sequence goes on along the minus strand of NW_027132983.1, from coordinate 2,674,253 downwards.
AGTCATTTTCTCTGACAGTGTTCAGAGCGTTGCTTCTTTGTATTTCTCATTCCAGAGCTCAATTCTCTGTGTGCTTGTTGTGTTTTGTTATGGTAGCAACTAGAAAGCTCAGTCACAGATTAGGACTCCATAGTACTGTACAGACAAATAAGATAGTCCTTGCCTCAAAGAGCTTACAGCCCGGGCATCACACAATGTAGCAGCAAAACTAACAGACAAATGTCAAGAGGAAGCAGGTGGTATAAAATCAGCAGAGTTTAGCAGAAAAAATGTAAGTCTCAGCCCTGTTTATATACTTTATCACTATACCATGAGTTAACTTATTAGAACATAGGAAAAAAAATAATTTGGAATGATCACAAAAAAGTGTTTTGTTGTAACATAAGCAGAGGGGAAATGCAGGTGACTGGTACTAATACTGCATGATATAGTATTCAAACCAAAGAGTTCATATAAACTGCACCACCTCTCCTATAAAACAACGTGATATCTAAAACAGATTGGTTTAAGGGATTTAGGAAAGCGTTTCAGAATGTAGACTGCCAACCAGCTTCCCCAAGCCTGGCCAGCTCACCAGGATATATCAGGGTATGTCTGCTGGATCTGCTGGATTGGAGAGACCAGTTAGTCTATAAATGGGATGTTGACTCTGAGTCCTCTTAAGTCTGGAAAAACCAGAATTGGAAAAATGCTCAACACCATTATTCCAAAGCCTCAGATATCACCCAAGTCAGTTGTTAACAGTTTATACTGTACACAACATTCTGTAAACTAAAGACAATAACCCCCCTTTCCTCTGATAAAAAACAAACAACAATAAAAGAAAGAACTGCAGGAGTAAAAAGAGATTGCAGGCAGAGGTCCAGCAACAGAGTGGGGGTTGTCCAGCTTATTGCACTGAATGCATCGTGTATGATTACCTGCCCTATTGGTCCACAGAGACCACATATGGGCTTTGGAGACCAGGATGGCTGAACTGGAGGAGCTAAGAGGAGACAGAGAGATATGTAGATGAGACTTTCTGGGACACAGTAGAATGGTCCCACCCCTGATATGACAGTCTTTGTACTGTTGAGGAAGATGAAAGTCTCAGGGAAGAAGAGCATCAAACTGGATCGGAGGGAAACGATCCCATAGTTGGGACCCTCCTTCCAGATGATGTCATGGTATCCTCTTGCACTAAAGATACCTCTCGTGGGCAGGAATTCCAGTTATTAGGAAAAGACAGGTAATAGTATTGGGGGACTCAATCATTAGAAACATAGATAGCTAGAACAACGAGAGTTCTGTGGCACTTGAAAGACTAACAAATTTAATATTTGCAGGCATAAGCTTTCGAGAGACTTCGGCTCTCTTCTTCAGATGCTACCTAGATGCTAGATAGCTAGGTTTGTGATGACCGGGAGAACTGCATGGTGACTTGCCTGCAGAGTGCGAAGGTTGTGGATCTATGGAGACATCCAGATAGACTTATGTGTAGTGCTGGGGAGGAGCTGGTGGTCATGGTATATGTAGATACCAATGACATAGGGGAGGATAGGAGAGAGGTCCTGGAGGCCAAATTTAGGCTGCTAGGTAAGAGATAGATGTTCAAGACCTCCATGATGGCATTCTCTGAAATGCTTCCAGTTCCATGCGCAGGGCCACTTAGACAGGCAGAACTGCAGGGTCTCAATGCGTGGATAGGAGGAGGGGTTTAGATTGTATTAGGAACTGGGGAACCTTTTGGGAGGGGGAGCCTATACAGGAAGAATAGACTCCACCTAAACCAAAATGGAACCAGATAACTGGCATATAAACTAAAAAGGTTGTAGAGCAGTTTTTAAAATACGGGCTGGGGAAAAGCCGACAAGTGTGGAGGAGCATATGGTTCGGACATAGACATCCGTTTGGAGAGGATCTATTAATGGGGATTCTGTGTATCCTAGTAAGCAGGAGAGGATGAAATAGGATAAAATATGGGTAGAATCTGATGTGAAACAGTCAAATGAAAAAGAGTCCCATTCAGTAACATCACATAATGGCAGACATCTAAAAAGTGACAATCTTTTTAAGTGCTTATATACAAATGCTAGAAGTCTAAATACTAAGATAGTGAACTTGAGTGCCTCATATTAAATGAGGATATTGATATAATAGGCATCACAGAAACGTGGTGGAATGAGGATAGTCAATGGGACACAGTAATATCAGGGTACAAAACATATTGGAAGGACAGGATATGTCATACTGGTGGAGGAGTGGCACTATATGTGAAAGAAAGCATAGAGTCAAATGAAATAAAATCTTAAATGAACCAAACTGTGCCATAAAATCTCTATGGATAGTAATTCCATGCTTGAATACTAAGAATATAGCAGTAGGGATTTACTACCACCCACATGACCAAGATGGTGATAGTGACTGTGAAATGCTCAGGGAGATTAGAGAGGCTATAAAAACTAAAAATTCAATAATAATGGGGGATTTCAGTTATCCCCATATTGATTGGGTATATGTCATCTCAGAATGGGATGCAGAGATGAAGTTTCTTGACACCTTAAATGATTGCTTCTTGGAGCAACTAGTCCTGGAACCCACAAGAGGAGAGGCAATTCTTGATTTAATTCTACGTGCAGCACAGGATCTGGTCCAAGAAGTGAGTATAGCTGAACCGCTTGGTAATACTGACCATAATATAATAAAATGTAACATCCCTGTGTGGGGGAAAAGGAGGGACACCAAAGCAGCCCACCATGGTAGCATTTAATTTCAGAAAGGGGAACTATACAAAAATGAGGAAGTTAGTTAAACAGAAATTAAAAGGTACAGTGCCAAAAGTGAAATCCCTGCAAGCTGCATGAAAACTTTTTAAAGACACCATAATAGAAGCTAAATTTAAATGTATACCCCAAATTAAAAAACATAGTAAGATGACCAAAAAAGTGCCACCCTGGCTAAACAACAAAGTAAAAGAAGCAGTAGAGGCCAAAAGGCATCCTTTCAAAAGTGGAAATTAAATTGCATTGAGCAAAATAGAAAGGAGCATAAACTCTGGCAAATGAAGTGTAAAAATATAATAGGAAGGGCAAAAAAGAATTTGAAGAACTGCTAGCCAACGACTCAAAAAGAAACAGCAAACATTTTTTTAAGTACATCAGAAGCAGGATGCTAAACAACCAGTGGGGCCACTGGACTATCAAGATGCTAAAATGGCACTCAAGGAAGATAAGGCTATTGTGGAGAAACTAAATGAACTCTATGCATCAGTCTTCATGGCTGAGAATGTGAGGGAGATTCCCAGATCCGAGGAACTGTCCCAGATTGAGGTGTCATTAGAGGAGGTTTTGTAACAAACTGATAAATTGAACAGTAATAAGTCACCAGGAACAGATGGTATCCACTCAAGACTTCTGAAGAAACTCAAATATGAAATTGCAGAACTACTAACTGTGGTATGTAACCTATCATTTAAATCAGCTTCTGTACCAGATGATTGGAGGATAGCTAATGTAACACCAATTTTTAAAAAAGGCTCCAGAAGTGATCATGGCAATTACAGGCCAATAAGTGTAATATCAGTACCAGGCAAATTGGCTGAAACTATAGTAAAGAACAGAATTATCAGACACATAGATGAATATGATTTGTTGGGGAAGAGTCAACATGGTTTTTGTAAAGGGAAATCATGCCTCACCAATCTACTAGAATTATTCAACAAGCACATGCACAAGGGCGATCCAGTGGATATAGTGCACTTAGATTTTCAGAAAGCCTTTGACAAGGTCCCTCACCAAAGGCTCGTAAGCAAAATAAGTGGTCATGGGATATGAGGGAAGGTCCTCTCCTGGATCAGTAACTGATTAAAAGATAGGAAACAAAGGGTAGGAATACATAGTCAGTTTTCAGAATGGAGAGAGATAAATAGTGGTGTCCCCCAAGCATCTGTACTGTGACCAATGCTGTTGAACATATTTATAAATGATCTGGAAAAAGGAGTAAATAGTGAGGTGACAAAATTTGCAGATGATACAAAACTACTCAAGATAGGTAAGTCCAAAGCAGACTGTGAGGAGTTACAAAGGGATCTCAAAAAACTGGATGACTAGGCAACAAAATAGCAGATGAAATTCAATGTTGATCAATGCAAAGTAATGCACATTGGAAAATATAATCCCAACTATACATACAAAATGATGGGGTCTAAATTAGCTGTTACCACTCGAGAAAGTGATCTTGGAGTCACTGTGGATAGTTCTCTGAAAACATCCACTCAATGTGCAGCAGCAGGCAAAAAAACCTAACAGAATGTTGGGAATCATTAGAAAAGGGATAGATAATAAAACAGAAAATATCGTACTGCCTCTTTATAAATCCATGGTATGCCCACATCTTGAATATTGTGTGTAGATCTGGTCTCCCCATCTCAAAAAAGATATATTGGAATTAGAAAAGGTACAAAAATGATTAGGGGTATGGAAAAGCTTCCATATGAGGAGACATTAATAAGACTGGGGCTTTTCAGCTTGGAAAAGAGACAACTAAGGGGGGATATAATAGAGGTTTATAAAATCATGACTGGTGTGGAGAAAGTAAATAAATTACTCCTTCTCATAACACAAAAACTAGAGGTCACCAAATGAACAGGTTTAACACAAACAAAAGGAAGTATTTCTTCACACAATGCACAGTCAACCTGTGGAACTCCTTTCAAGACTATAACAGGGTTCAAAAAAGAACTAGATATGTCATGGAAGATAGGTCCATCAATGGTATTAGCCAGGATAGGCAAGGATTGCTGTTTACCAGAGGCTGGGGATGGCCGATGGGATGGATCACTTGATGATTGCCTACTCTATTCATTCCCTCTGAAGCACCTGACATTGGCCACTTTTCAGAAGATAGACTACTGGGCTAGATGGAGCATTGGTCTGACCAAGTATGGCCAGTCTTATGTTCTTATGCACAAGAAGATGATTGAGAACAGCTAGCAAGAGAACAAGATGAGCTGGAACAGCCAATTTCAAAAGTATACTCTTGACTTCTCTTCATGCCATTCCCATGTAAGTGTGTCCATCTGTAGGAGGAGGTCACAAGGGTGGTGTGTTACAGCTGCTGGATATCATCTAGACAGAAGAGGATTCATGAATAACAGGACTAGTGTGTTGTGGGGAAGAGAAAAGAAGTGTTACTGAATGAAGAAATATTTATCACCCATTTTGAGCAAACTTTAGTGAACTAAGGGATACCTAGGATTCTTTAAAAGGCTGAACAAAATATTAGTTTTTTTCTAATGGCTTGCCTTTTTTGATGATTTTTGTGCTTTAGAATGTAAGTCTGTAGCAATGTTCATGCTCATTAAAAATGTGAACTCAGAGAGTCCCTAATTAGGAGACATAGTTGTGAAGCATCAGTTCCCCTGCCAAGAATCTGGCATCTATTCTTTAGTTTCCAGCCCTCATTTCACTTTGATAAATGTTAAGAACCTATGAACATTAGAAATCTTAATTGTTCAGCTTCAATGTACATGCTATGAAGAAGTGGACCATAGGGTCACAGGTGCCGAGCACAGCTGTCTGTTTCTCAGCTAGTCTGACATCTTCAACTGGCTTAGTTTACGTACCTACTCGCCTCCTTTTTAAAAACATCCAAACTAGGACTTTCTATTCCATGCATCTTCTCTGTGAAGTAGTTACTAATACCATTCCTGCAAGTACAAGCTAAAAGCTTGTTGCAAATTAGAGATAAGTCTTTGTTCATTGCCTCAGTTCAACGCCCCTGTATACCAGGCAAAAACTCCCTAAATATATCATCAGTTCAGGGCAGGATTTCCTTTTTTTTTTTTCAGAATAGTTTTTAATGAGTCTATCCAGTGTAAAGGATTATTGTGGGTGTCTCACCCCCATCTGTGCAATCCAAATCAGTATTCCGTTTCTTCATGAACACATGCTTTGAGGTCTGAAGTTCAGCTCCACATTTTGCAGCTCAGGGTCCTTTCAGTTTAAACCATTCTTCTGAAAACGTAACAGCTTAACTCAATTTTGGTATCTACATTGAGCCCTAATGGAGAGACACTGGACCAGATTCTGATCTCATTTACACTAGTGTAAATTTCTCTCTCAATGCAGATCTCTAAAACCAATACAACTCAGAGTTTTAGACAGTGATATTATTACTTTACTTGAATAAGAAATGTTAAATGAAAGCCAGTAATCCAGAGGAAATACAATCTGAAATAAAACACTTATTCTGTCTGAATATTTAAAAATACACCCTCCAATTTGCAATTTTGCAGTGTGTTTTGTGCTGGATATTGAAGTCATTCTTCACTAGCCTCCAGATATCAACTCCACAATGAAACAGACTGGCAGGAGTATATTTATTGCCTGTCATTCTGAGATGCCTTCCCTTGATTTTTGTTGATCGCTGGCAGGAAATCACCACAATGAAAACGATTATTGGTATCAATAGAACTAGCTATGTAGGTCAGATTTCTATGTTTTTGGTACAACCCTTTCAGAAGTTTTTCCAAGTTGCTGATTGTTTTCGCTCAAAGTTGTGGTCACTGAGAAATGGGCTGCATCCCAGTGAATTCTCCTAACCTCAATGGGGTGGAATAGCTGCTAAGAAGTAATATCCACTAAGCTTTGTCTAGATCCCAATGTGAACTATGATGTGCAGGTATTCCTCCCTTTGCTCAAGCTGTTAGCAAGACATAGTGATGTACACACAACAGTGGTGCTTGTGATCACAAATGGATTTCATTCTGCCATAGTACCTTAGTTTCCATGGCTACCACAGAGATCACAGGTTTATTTTCTATAAATCTGTTACGCAGCTCAGAACACTGGCCCATATACTACTGCATCACTTAAAAAAAACCCTTTTCTACATCAAGAATTTGGCCATGCTTTTCTGTGTCAGGGAGTTCTGTCAGCAGTCTGTGTAACACAACTTTTCCTAATTGCCACACAGCATTCAACTGGTTCTAAGGATACTCAGTGGGGTCAAATTCATCACTAGTGTTACTCAGTTTGACTCAGTGAGAGTTTCACCTCTGTTAGCACAGGGAAGAGTGCAGTTCCCTATACTCAAGCTTTCACGAGTTCTGTTTGTACTGCTACCTTCCATCCAGGGCTCCTCCTGCCACTGTGTGGCAATTGATTTAAGTTCCAGCAGCTAGGTCCCTGCACAGACAAGTTGCAGCAGGAATCTGCTGAAATGGCACCATACCATGCTCCTGCCCCTGCTGCCCAATTCAAGGGCTGGGCTATGTGCATGAAGACATCCCCCCACAGAGGACAGCTTGCAACTTTCCTTCATCAGCACACTTCCACACGCACCCCGGTCAAACCTGTCAGCATATGCTCTGTGAATGTTGTTCAGTTAGGCTAAGAACAGCATAGCACATTTCAAAAGCAACCTTGCTATTGAGATTAAGCACAGGTCCACAACTCACCACTGGAGGAATCTTTGTTCAGGTTAGAATCAGGAGCCATCTTTTCATTTAAAAATGTGGAAGGTTCTTACCCAGATTAATAATGTACAGTGCAATCACATAAATTCCCTTCCTGGCAAAGTTAATAGGCCACATTATGTCCAAAATCAATGGGGTTTGCAGGAATGTAATCCTTGACAGAATTTGGTGCAATTGGAGCTGTGTGCATATATCTGAGGGCACTGTTTGCCATTAAAGAGGATTTAGGTTTAAGGTTTATTGCTCAGCATAAATTCCTCCTACCCCGTCTCCCCCTGAAGCAGCAATCAAGAGCCAAATTCTGATCTCCTTGGAAAGTTTGCCTTTGACTTCAATCTCTAAAATTTGCAAGTGACATCTGCTGGCACAGCTGCTGAGTGGATATCATTTTCGAGCAGTCATGCATTTCCTAGTAGTATTTACTGATTCTGTTACACTCCCAAACCAGGGACAGTTTAGAACAGGAATATTTAGGGTGTGGTCACTGTAGAGTGTGGTGTGCTCCAGAGAGACTCAGCAGCAGAAAGCCTTGTGTATACTACAAATATGTTTAGTTTTTTGGATTTTAAATTTTAATAAAATAGTTCTGTTTTAAATTGTCCCTGGTCTGGAAGTGTAATAATTCCATGTGTGGTCTCACACTAAGTTGTTATCTGGACTCATAATCAAGATAGAAAGTGGTTGGGGAAAAACATTGATTGCTACAAATGTTAATTAATAACCACCCCCCAGACCAGAACTGTGCAGGGAGATCCCTGAGGCACTAGGAACCATATGGCATCACTCCTCCCCTTCAGCTGCTTGGCTTTGGGGAAGGAAACTGTAGGGAAGAGCCAGCCAGAGACTGAAGGCAACACAGCAGCTACAAAAAGTAGGTCAGGCAGGTACTGGGCACTGATCTCAGACTGCTTTCTGCAAGTTATACTCTGAACATTCTCTCCCTTGTGCTGATAGGCCATTTACTTCAACTCTTTCTGCACCCTCTCTCGGCTTCTCCCAATCTGTTCCTTACTTCGGCACTGTATACACTACAGACCTTAAAGTGGCACGGCTGTACCGCCGCAGCTGCACCATGTAGCTGAACTATGCCAAGAGGAGAGAGAGCTCTCCCACTGGCATAATTAAACCACCACCAATGAGCGGTGGTAGCTATGTTGGCAGGAGATCATCTCCCACCGACTTAGCACTGTCCACACTTGTACTTTTGTTGGTGAAACTTACGTCAGTCAGGAAAGTGTTTTTTCACACCCCTGACTGACAGAAGTGCTAGTGTAGAAGCCTTTGTCTTTCCATCTTAGTTAATTCTTTTTTAACATCATCCCACTGAAAGGTATAGAACACAATCCAAAAACAAAACAAAACAAAAATCACAAAACTAACATGATGTTTGCTGCTTATATGTTCTACCCTTTCCCCTACCATCGGTCTGACTTATCTATTAGACTATTAGCTCTTCGGCGTCAGGACTGTCTCTTACTCTATTTCTATAGTGCTTAACACATAGGGGCTCCATTCTGTTCAGTGGTCATACCATGAAAATATTAGTCACCTGTATATGTACTTAAAATATCATTTGCATCTGTTTGAAAGTGAACTGGAACAAAGATTGTCTTTGCTTTACATTTGTTATTTAACTCAGCTTGAATTTTAGACAATTAGTTAAACATTTCTTTTTTCAAGATGACAATTTACTGTAGTAGGCGAGATTAGTATGTTTTTAAATTGTCTTATTGTAGCTGGTCATAAAAAAAAAATTACAGAAGCTGGTAATTACAGAACACCTAGGCCTGTTCTGTTACAGCCTCCCATATTGAAGTAATGCTATCACAAAGCATGCAGATACTGTGTGCCCTGAAATCAATGTGTTCCTTGCAATGTGTGCATTACACCTGATGCACTCAGCTAACCAAGAAATGTGTTTATCTGGTGATAATCAAGTCACTGGAGTGTGTTATTACAGTTGTGTGTTATTGCAGTTATTAAATAGTTTTTCTCAGGTTTATAAAAAAAAGCTATTTTTCTATATCATTTTGTATTATCCTTCCATGAAAAAGAGTTCATGAGGATTTTTAAAAGGTCTGTTAGTACTGTACCAATTTAGTTAAGCATTGTAATTTTGTAAATGAACTAAAAAATCATGAATAAAACATTAAATAGATTAAACAAGTTGAATAGAATGTTAAGAGAAGATTTAAAATCTGTTTTGGCTAATGCACGGGGCATTAATTCTTTTGAAATACCTTCTACATACAATACTAACTGAAACTGCCTTGCCTAGTTAAATACCAACACAGCTGTTTTCTTCTGAATTTTCAGTTTATAACAACTTTTGGCCTTGAGCACATATTGGGGATTAGTGAGCAGTTAGGATTAATCTAAAGGGCACAGTTAGGCAGCTTTCAACCAGCCCTGTAATAATGTCATGCAATAGCTATAAAATTTTGATTAAGATATTTTAATGTTTTTGTTGCCAGATTAGATTAGACCTATTTTAATAACATTGGATTTTTCTTATATTTTCTTCTCATGGCATTTCCACAGGGCAGAGTTAAGGTTGTTTGAATGCCTTAGCTGCATTTCCATGCCTTAGCAAGTTTGGGTTTCTTTTAAGTATAACTGTGGTTATGAATTTCTTGGGCTTGTGGTACTTTATTCTGGAACAATTACAACATCCCTGTAATGTTTTTACCCATAAATTACTGATAAATACTCTAAACTTTAACTCCATCTTCAGATTTTTGTCTGGCAATTTCTTTAGGTTTTTTTTAATTAAAAATTACATACTTGAACATGGAAGAATTCTTCCATCGACCTAGCAGCATCTCTACTGAGGCTTAGGTCAGCTTAACTGCATCTCTCAGGTGTGTGAATTTTTCACACTCCTGAGCAACACAGCTAGGTTGACCTAAGTGTTAGGTCATTAGCATTAACACCTTTCACCATACTTGGGTCAATTTGCCCCATAAAGTTCAATGGAGGAAAAATCATTGACCGATATGGAAAGTGTGTGCCATGTTTCCTTGGCATGAGGAAGGTAAATACCAGAGAGCTAGTTGTAACTTTGGCCCTCAATCCACAGTCCAGTCCAGAAATTTATCCCCATCCACCATCAGGTTCAGTTTGTCAAATATAACATCAATCTGTGTCATATAGTCAAGTGGCTAGGATTGCATGCTGCAACTTTACATTTCTAGAGGTTCTGACAGAGCCTGATGGCTATAGGAGGGTGCTACTATTTGAGTTCCACAGGAGTGGGCGACTGCCCACTGCTAAAGGCCCCTCCCCCAGCCTAAAGGGAGGAGCCACCAGATCCAGGACTCAACTGATTGCGGGAGACAACAAAGGAGAAAACAGGAAGGGGTGTGAGGGTCAAAGGGTCAAACAGAGGGAACTGGAAGGGGACACCGAGCAGAGAACCCCGGACAGCGTCCACTGCTCCCGGAAGGTGTCAAGGGAGCCAGCAGACGCCGCCCAGAGGAACTCCGCCTGGATGCATGAGAGCACAAGGGAACGGAAGTAGGCCCCACAGCCGCAGGGTGCCCCCCCGGCCAACCTCTTCTCCCTGGTGTTATAGATGATCATTTTGGCCAGGGCCAGGAGGAGGTTGACGAGGAAGTCCCATGACTTTGTGGGGCCATGGACAGGGTGTGCGTAAATGAACAGGTGTGGGGAAAAGTGCAGCCAGAACCTTAGCAGGAGGTTCTGGAGGAGCTGGAAGAGGGGCTAAATATGAGTCAACAATGTAACACTGTTGCAAAAAAAGCAAACATCATTCTGGGATGTATTAACAGGAGTGTTGTAAGCAAGACACAAGAAGTAATTCTTCCACATATACGAGGCCTCAACTGGAGTATTATGTTCAGTTCTGGGCACCACATTTCAGGAAAGAGGTGGACAAATTGGAGAAAGTCCAGAGAATTGCAACAAAAATGATTAAAGATCTAGAAAACATGACCTATGAAGGAAGATTGAAAAAAAACTGGGTTTGTTTAGTCTGGAGAAGAGAAGACTGAGGGGAGACATGGAAACAGTTTTAAAGTACATAAAAGGTTGTTACAAGGAGGAGGGAGAAAAATTGTTCTCTAACCTCTGAGGACAATACAAGAAGCAAGAGGTCTAAATTGCAGCAAGGCCAGTTCAGGTTGGACATTAGGGAAACCTTCCTAATGCAGAATACAGTTCTTGTCAATTTCCAGGGCCTCTTCATTTACCACGGATGATGTAAGACATATTAAAAACTAACATTAATTAGAACATGTGTGAATGCATTTCTGAATGCCCTACCTATGCAAAGAGTGAAAATGCACCATCTGGGGCAGTTCAAGCTAAGCTACCCATAAGTACTTTTGTAGGGAAAGATCACAGATGAACAAAGCACAGACTGCATGCATTACCCCACCAACCTCAGCAGACTGCTGTAAGAATATGAGAAGGAGGGTAATGGAAGTAACCTGGAGGACTGGACATAGCAAGTAGATTTTGTTTGTTTGTTTCTTTTAAAGCCATTTAGGAAGAAATGAGTGAAATGACTGAGATTGTAATTCATGATTCATTTTAGCACATCCATATGACTGGATCCTGGTAACTTCAGTGTTCAAGTATCTACATTGTTCTTTCAGTTAATTAGCATTCAAGAGGATCTGGAAAAAAAGCCCAGTTAGAGAATATTTGTTTTGGTTTTAAATCATTAGTTTGTGGCCTGGGGTCCATATGCATTGGACCACAGGCTTTTGCTTACTCTTCTGATCGCAACCAAAAGGGCACTCACCACCATCCTAAAACCTAAGCCAGGCTAATAAATAGCAATGAGTCCAAGTCTGAACAGGAGTAATCAACAGCTACAAATCTAGGATTACTTTACATGGGGGAGACAAAGAGAGGCACCCAAGAACTATATATGGTGCTCTCATTTCACATGAAAATAGACTTTGATTTTTGCCTTTATGCACAGAGTAAGCATATATTTTGAATCTGAATACCATAATTTAAATTATTTTGGCTTGTTCTCAGTTTCTTGTAAAGTTTCAGAGCACAGCTCATGTCTTCTGTAACTTTTGCCTCCCTGTAGACTTTGTGGCGACGGAGGCCTATTCGGCCCCACGGGCTCTGTGATCTCTTCAGCTACGCCAGTGGTATGGCCGGGTGGCAGCGGGGGGTGGGGAGGGGCCCGGTCCTGCCCTCTACCCTGGGCCCCAACCAAGGACCCTGCGAGGAGTAGTCTCAAACTGCCTAGTCCATGAGGGCTACTCCCTTCCCTGGGTCGCTTGTCTGTGGCCCCCCTGCTTGAAGTCCACTTCCTGGAATCGGGGAGGAGGGTTTTTCCGCCTTCCTTGCCTTGAGTCTCTGTCTCTGTGATCCTCCCATGTGGGTGAGGTCCCCCCACCTCAACTCCTTCATTCAATTGTCTGAGCGGCTGGGTCCTCCTTCAGGCCTTTGGGCCTACATCCCTTGGCCCTGCCCAAACGGGCTTCTCCCTAACTCCCATACCTTGGTGTTGTGGCAGCAACAGTACTAGCGCTCAGCTCAGCTCAGCTCAGCTCCTTCACCCAACTCCCTTTCAGCTGCCCCTGTCTGCCTGAAACAGAGGCTTTTAACTGCTGTGGAAAGCTCCTTAATTGGCTTCAGGTGACCTAATTGATACGGAATAACCCTGGCTGAATTACCCAGGAAACAAGGATTTGTTAAGGCTGGGGCTGATATATATGCCTTCCAACACCCATCTATATACCACCAGGTGCAGTTCACCCCCTGCCTGATGTCCCTGCGGGCCATGGGGTCAGGGTGGAGTAAAGGCTAGCCCACTGGGGGTCTTTTTGGAGCAACATTGAGAGGTGGGCTCCAATGAAAACTGTCCATTCATTCATCCTAAAGTAATGTGGCCAGAAGACAAGTTCCTGTGTACTTAAATGGAGTAGAGCTAGGAAATATGGAAGGGTTTGGGGCCCTATCACATAAGATCAGAAATGAAAGACTAAGCAAGAATTTCTTCATATGTAGTATGGAGGAAGCTTGTTTTAAATACTAAGGATCTGATTCTCCCTTGCTTTTTACCTTGTCAGTCAGTTTTTAAAAATCTTTTTTAAATGGCACGAAGAAGGGCTTCATTTTTCCTTTTAATTAAAACTTCCTGCACACTAGTATTACCAAGGCCTCAAATGTCAGCTAAAAAACCCACCTACATAAATGTAGCAGTCAGCTAATAAGCAACCAAAATACAGCACTGTGTAACTTAATGATTTTATTTGGTGCACAGGATCCAGCAGCATAATAAGTATCACTTTAAAACTCCTAAGTCCTTTGACACAGGTCATTCCAGGGTTAATTTGCTGGAATTCAATGATTGCATTCTCTCCTACATGGGTTTTTCAAGGTAGAAGCTTAGAAACTTTGAGTGTCTACAAAGAGGAGTTGGTTCCTCCTCCCACACCACCAAAGGCCAGGAGATTTGTCTTCCTAAACATGCAGTGGGCCCCGTATTTGGATGTATCTTGGGACACCCTAAAGGACCTTCTCACCCCTCTTCCTCGTTCCCCATAACCACACAGATCTTATGTTAGAGTAAGGAAATTGCTGTGGTGATCTAGAAATAGGATTTTTAAGAAGTTTACTGTAGAGGAAGGTAAAAGGTAGTTTAAAAACAGATATGCCACATACCTTTGTTCATACCAAGTCTTACACTTTTTAGAGTGGTTCTCACAGGTTGTGATTAGGGGTTAGTTTTTGGAATCCTTGCTATCTGACCACTATAACATCCCTTTCCAAAACCTAGCAACAAAGCAGGCCCAACAGGTTCATTTGGAAGATTGTGAACTACAGCCTTATGTTTCCTGTTTCCAGGATGGAAAAAAAAAAGTCTCACATTTTTCCAGCTCTGCTCTGTCTGGTCCTGGGGTGTCCTCTTCACAGTCTATGGCAGTAACTTTAAGAATCTTGACATTTCAGGGAATAAAGCAAATAAGAATTTTGACACCAAACATCCCATGGTTGTGGTCAGGACATGAAGGCAGTGCAGCTTAAGCTATTTATAAAGATGGTTGTGGAGTTTCTTAGATGAGAAATTATTGTAAACTTGGTTCCCCCTGAAAAGAGGACTACCAGCTACAGCACCGAATCAAAAAACTAATTCCCTACAGAATTAAAAAACAAAACAAAACAGAAAAGAAACTTTAAAAAACCCAAAATACTTAAGCTGTTTATTACACCAGCAAATAGTTAATCTACATGTAGTCAGGGTCCTTAAAGTGCTTAGTTATATTAACTGTTAACATCTTTAAAATACAGTCAACATTCTTTGCAAGTAGATAAGCCCCCTCCCACTGCACTTTCCAACAGCATCTCCACTTCCATACTAAAACAAGAGATAGAAGAGCCTGCATTTTAAAAGCCTTCAGACACCTCCCCTACCCAAAATGTTTTGTTTAAAAGGAGATTGATGGCCTTTCTTTTCCAACATTTTCATACAAGTGAATGTTTTGTATATTATGTCTTGAAATTGTTCTCCATCTAGTTAAGGACAAATTTTTATGGCTGTTTTCTCCCCAGCAGCCTGGCACTGTTCCCACTCCTCCTCCACCGAAGGGCTCCTTCAGAGAGGCAACGGACCAGACAGCAGTACCACTGGTCACCGGATTCTCGCTCCTGTCTCCGAGGCGGCAGTCACGGGAGCATCAAAGGGGCAGGGAGACCAGATACCGCTCCCGTTCTCCACGGCACCACCTGGCGAGAAGGGGGCCGAGCACAAGTCGTCACTGGTCACCATGGAGCAAGTCCAGCGACTCTGGCAAGGACAGAGCCCCAGCAGCCACCCTGTGCAGACCCATCAACCTGGGGGACAGGAGCAAGATCCCAGTCAGGCCACGCCAGGTTGGCCTCAGGGCCAGTGGCCAACCCATTAGCCATACCGGAAGCCCTGGGGGTTCCCTGTGGCCATGGGGCCCTATTCCCCATATCCTCAGGGAAACAATATGCAGCCCTGGCTCCCTCTGTGGAGGCCCACAGCTCTGCTTCCGGGGCGGAATCTGATCTGCTGGAGGAGACATCCACAGGGGTCCCCTCGCGCACCTTCTCCAGCTCCAGGGAAGTCATCCTTCTCCTCCCCGGATGAGGTGGCTGTTGCTGGACCATTAGCCCCCTTGGACAATTTCTGAGCACATCAGGAACTTCTGAAGAGGGTGGCCTCAAATCTGGGGTTGGAAGCAGAGGAGCTGCAGAAGCAGTCCGATAACCTCTTCAACATCATAGCAGCCCTGGCAGTGCATGAAGGGGTCCTTAAGCTGGCTAAGGGTCTGTGGCAAACACCATACTCTCTGCCTCCAACCTCAAAAAGAGCAGAGAAGAAGTATTACGTCCCCGCAAAGGGGTTTGAATACTTATTTATGCACCCCGCACGGAACTTCTTGGTAGTGGCAGCTGCCAATGAGCAGGATAGGCAGGCACAACCTGGCTTGACTCCCAAAAATAAAGATAACAAAAGGCTGGACTTGTTTGGGAGAAAAATTTATTCCACTGCTAGCCTGCAGTAACGTGTGGCCAACCAGCAGGCACTATTAGGGAGGTGTGACTATAACCCAAGTGCTTTAGGGAGGCCCTCCCCCCGGAGCAAGCACCGGACTTCTCCACCTTCTTGGAGGAAAGCAAGACAGTGGCCAGAGAAGTCTTATAAGCAGCCTTAGATGCAGCTGACTTGGCTGCAAGATCCATGGCCTCTGCAATCTCCATGTGCCAGTGCTCGTGGCTGCAGTCGTCTGTCCCAGAAGGTGCAACAGTCCATGCAGGACCTGCCGTTTGATGGAAATGCACTCTTCTCAGAGCAGACAGATACCAAGCTCCATGGGCTGAAGGACTTGAGGGCCACATTACACTTGTTGGGCCTTTACACACCCCAGACTGCAAGGAGGCAGTTCTGCCCGCAGCAGCAACAGCAGCAGCAACCTAGGTTCCAAGAGCAGTGCTTTGGGACCTACAAAAGGAAGAATAGAGATGAGTTTTAGGTGGCGGTGGCTGGCCACACCGTCTTCCTCGGTTAACCAGCCAGCTCCCTCCTGGTGCTCGGGCAGACAGCGCCAGTTGTTTTGATGGTGTGCCTGAGGACAGCATTCTAGTCTCGAGAAAGGATCAAACATACCCACTTTTCCAGAACCAATTTGCCCCCTTCCTCCCAGCATGGGCCCATATAATATCAGACCGCTGGGTCCTGGGCACCACTTCAGCGGGTTATACTCTGCAATTTTCTTCTTCCCCTCCACACACTTTCCCATCCCCATCCTTCTTCAGGGACCCCTCCCGAGCAATTCCTTGTACAGGAGGTGGAGAACCTTCTTACTCTGGGGGCTGTGGAGGAGGTTCCACCAGACATGAGAGGAAGAGGCTTCTATTCCTGCTATTTCCCAAGGTGAAAGGGGGCCTCAGACCAATTTTGGACTTGTGGGGCCTAAACAGATACATCAAAAGACTGAAGTTCCACATGGTCTCCCTAGCCTCCATCATCCTCTTGTTGGATCCAGGAGACTGGTATGCTGCCCTCGGGCTGAAGGACATATATTTCTGTATAACGATATTTCCAGGACACAAGCTGTTTGTGATGGGGGGGCTCCCACTACCAGTTTACAGTCATCCCCTTTGGCCTGTCATCTGCCCCAAGGGTATTTACAAAATGCAGGCGCCAAGGGGTGCAGATTTACCCATATCTAGATGGCTGGTTAATCAGAGGCAGGTTGCAGGGCCAGGTTCAAACCATTCTAGACTTAGTGCAGGCCACATGTCATCACCGTCTGGGCCTATTAGTGAACGAACAAAAATCCACACTGGTGTCAATCCAGAGAATAGAATTTATCAGGGCCATTCTTGACTCGACGCGGTCCAGAGTGTTTCTGCCACAGGCTTGGTTTGAGGCCATGACCAACCTGATCGGGAACCTACAGTCGTCTCCCCTTACAATGGTGTGAACTTGCCTACAGTTGCTGGGCTGTATGGCAACATGCACCTACGTGCTTCGTCATGCACATCTGAAATTCAGACCACTCCAGCTATGGTTGGCAGGCACCGCATGGACTGGGTGGTTACGGTGCCCCCACAGGTCCTAGCCTCCCTGGATTGGTGGTTGAACCCCCGAGCAGTGATGGAGCGGGTATCTTTCGCCAACCTGGGTCGCTCAATGCCTCTGGTTTCGGATGCTTTGTGCTTGAGGTGGGGGGCACATATCAGCTCCAGCCTCAGCACCCAAGGGACCTGGTCACAGGAGGACCAGGAACTGCACATAAATATCAGAGAGCTCAGGGCAATCCATTTAGCATGTGGAGTGTTTCTTCCCTTCCTGAAAGGCAAGGTAGTTCATGTCCTGCTATGTACTGTATCAACAGGAAAGGTGGGGTCCACTCCCCAACCCTCTGTCAGGGGACGGTGAGTCTGTGGAACCTGGCGATAGGCCAAGGTATTCACCTGGTAGCTTCACACCTTCCTGGTATCAAGAACGCCACAGCGGACCATCTCAGCAGAACTGTCTTGCCTTCCCATGAGTGGTCTCCCCACCCATCGGTAGCTGACATGATCTTCCGGAGATGTGGGTTTCCCCAAGTGGATCTCTTTACCTCCAAAGTCAACAAGAAGAGCAGCCAGATTTGCTCTCTTTGGGGGCTAGATGAGGGAGCATTGTCGAATGCTTTCCTACTTCCCTGGTCAGGGAGGCTTTTGTATGCCTTCCCTCCCATTCCACTGATTCTCAGGGTCCTGTTAAAAATCATGAGAGACAAGGCGAGGGTCATTCTTATAGTGCCCGCATGGTCCAGACAACACTGGTTCACGACATTCCTGGGGCTGTCAGTCGCCTTACCCCTGGAGCTGCTGTGGTGGCACAACCTGCTTTCTCAGGATCAGGGGCGCCTCCTGCACCTGGGTCTGGAGTCCCTACACCTGATGGCATGGAGATGAATGGCTGAGCTTGGAGGAACGAGCTTGCTTGTCACAGGTGCAGGCCATACGTATGGGTAGCAGGAAACCTTCCACAAGGTCACTGTATTTAGCCAAGTGGAAGAGATTCACTTGCTGGGCTGCAGCGCAGGCGATCATGCCCCACCAGGTGCCAGTCCAGGTGGTTTTCGATTATTTGCTACATCTTAAGCTTCGGGGCCTAGCTACTGCATCATTGAAGGTGCATCTGGCTGCCATTTCAGCCTTCCATCCCCCCGATTCATGGGAGGTCAGTTTTTTCTCACTCCATGGCAGCTAGCTTCCTGAAGGTATAGAAAGACTCTACCCCCAGGTCAGAGATCCATTATCCCCCTAGGACCTAAATTTAGTCCTCTCTAGGCTCATGGGGGCACCGCTCGAACCTTTAGCTGCCTGCTCCCTTCTGATATTATCGTGGAAGGTAGTCTTCCTAGTGGCCATCACTGTGGCTAGAAGGGTGTCTGAGATCAGAGCACTTACCTCGAAGCAGCCTTATATGATTTTTTATAAGGACAAGGTCCAACTGAGGCCCCACCTGGCCTTCCTGCCCAAGGTGGTGTCGCAATTCTATTCCAGCCAGGACATCTTCCTGCCGGTATTCTTCCTGAAGCTGCATGTTTCAGAAGATGAACGGAGGTGACACACATTGGATGTACGCAGAGCCCTGGCCTTTTACACAGAAAGGACAAAACCGTTTCGTAAGTCCATGCAGCTGTTTGTCACAGTGGCCGATAAGATTAAATGCTTACCTGTCTCATTGCAGCAGATCTCTTCCTGGTTAACCTCCTAAACATGCTTCTGCTATAAGCAAGCAAAGGTTCCCCTCCCAGGCAATGTCACACCTCACTCGACTAGAGCGCAGGTTTCTTCTGTGGCATTCTTAGTGTGAGTGCCTATTCAGGGCATATGGAAAGCCTCTACGTGGTCGTCGGTGCACACCTTTACGTCCCATTATGCCATCGTTCAGCAGGCGAGGGATGACGCCAGCTTCGGCAGGGTGTTGCTGCAGTCAACCAAATTATAAATTCCAAACCCCTCTTCCAGGTACTGCTTGCGAGTCACTTACAATGGAATCGACATGAACAAGCACTCGAAGAAGAAAAGACGGTTACTCACTTCGTAACTGTTGTTCTTCGAGATGTGTTGCTCATGTCTATTCCATGACCCACACCCCGTCCCTGCTGTCAGAGTTGATGGCAAGAAGGAACTGCTGGGGCATAGGGCCGGCAGCACCTAATATACCACGCCATGTGCACAGAACTCCAGAGGGTGCCGAAGCCAGCCCTATGGGAACTGCTAAGGGGAAAAAAATTCCAGTAACCATGCACGGACACATACACTCACCAACAATGGAATGGACATGAGCAGCACATCTCAAAGAACAACAGTTACAAGGTGAATAACTGTCTTTTCCTCCTTCTTTGCTATTTGATTCTATATAGGTTCTTATACAAGCTTATACAATGCTCATCACTCTAATGTCTGAGTGAATTCCAGCAGTGAATTAAACAATGTAGCTACATATCTGTCATATGACATTTGTTTTTCTCATTCTCCCACTAGGGAGAACCATGTGCAGTGTCTTATTTTGATAGGATTTTAGGGGTTTTGTTTTGTCTTTAAAAAAAAACCAAAAAAACCCAACCAACCAACTCATGTTGCTATGTATTTCTTATAGAGGGCACAGTCAAAGAAATGCACCTTGCACTTGGAGTGGATGCTGGGGAAGCTTATGATGGTCCTTTGTTCCTGGGAGAGTTCATTCCACAGCCTTGGACTGGTCCTTGAGAAAATTCTCTCATGCACAGATGAGCTTCACCTTTACTGTAGAGAGTTCCATTGTGCCAAAAGAGCAAAGTTGTCAACCATAGTCTTCATCCCAGAGCTTTAATCTATTTGTTAGATATCCTGGGCCCAGACCAGGGAGTGCCTTGAAGATAAGAACCAATTCCTTGAACTTGCTTCAGTATTCTGTGAGACGCCAATGTAAAGAGCAGAGGTTTGATGTTCTTATGGTAGGCTGTGCTGCTGAGGAGATATGCTGCAGCATATCTAATTGGAGTTTCTTAAGCACTGATGGATTTATGCCCAGATATATAGCATTGCTGTAGTCAAATCAAAAAGCAACAAATGTGAAAAAAACTGTGGGCTGGTCATCATCTGGCATGAAGGGATGGAGTCTCGTAGCCAACTGGAGGTGATAGCAGCATCCACAAGTAATTTTTCCATGTGAGAACTTAGACTCACTGAGGAATCCAAGGGCACTCCTAAACTATGGAGCAAATTGACCAGTTGCTAGAAGTGATTATTCTCATTTTTCTGGTTTGAGGGTGCTCAGAATGAGGACCTCCCTCTCAAAGAAACCTGAAATAGATGGTGCTGGTGCTTGGCCATGGAGTTTCTGGTTGTGGAGGAGAGGTGTCATTATTTGTCTCCTCTACATTTATATCTATTCCCTCATCATTTCCTTTTTTCCTGTAGGGGAGAGGGAATGAAGGAGAACCTCTCACTGTCATCTCAAGGGAAGAAGAGGATAGAAAATAACTCTGCTCCCCTTCAACCTCCCCTTCCTCTCAGTGCTGAGGCAATAAACTGGCCCTACCAGCTCCTCTTGCCCTTCCAATGTTTCATGGCAGGGGAACTCAAGGGATAAATCTGAGAGGAAAAAGAGAGAATATATAAGGCTAGATGTGACTGGGGAAGGATAGGAGGAAACAGGAAAATGGAGAGAATACAGGAGGAAAGAAGAGGGGGGCTAGGAAAAATCAGGAAGGAAGGAAACAGTCACAAAGAAAACTGAAAAATCAAGGAAAAAGCAAAAAGAAAGGTAATATTTGAAGTGATTTAGGGAAAGAAAAGTGGGGTGGGGAGAAGTGTGAGAGAAGCCTCCCCTCAGACCCTGCACATTCATGCTAAGGCCAGAAACATCTACTCCAAAATATTCCGATTTCCCAACCTTTTAACATCTTATCTGCCTTCTGGGACCTCCAGGAACTGACAGTTTCTTACTCTCACTGCCTTTTACCTCCGCTGCCAGGGAAACTTCTGGAACCTTCCTCTGCAGCTGCACTTGGGAGCTTCTCTGACTGCCAGGCTTTTAATTGGAGCTGGTTAGCACTGCGTGTGCCTTCATGCCAGCACTCTTATTAACTTTAAACTGCAACTCTGCATGCACTGTTTTACTTGCAGTCCCCTGCTAGGTACCTTGGGCAACAGTATACCAAAAAGCTCCTCATTCCACATCAGAGGTAGAGAGACTACCTGTAATCAGAGTATAACCTGTGGTGGTGACACAAATAATTGGTGGGTAACAGGCAACTAGCTCCAGAAGGGAGCAGTTGAAGAAGGAGTCAGGGCAAACCCTTCCCAAGAAGAAAGAAAAGGAAAAGCCCAAGGGCTCGAAGGGTGGGGTGACCCAGGGAAATAGTCTTAGGAGGACTGTCTCAGTGTTGTAGGGAAAGGATAAATTATGGGGCAGTGCAAAGGGCATCATCCCAATTTGCAAATGAGTGATAAACCACCTGGATAGATTTTTTTCAGGAGGCATTAGTAATTGAACCCATCGTGGTTTCGGAGGGATCCAATGTTCCAGTCAAATGTTTTCATCAGGTTTATGGTTTGTGGGGTCAGTTGAAGGATGGTGGGTAAAGCTGATACAGCATCAGGGAGGTGGGGGCCATGTTGAATATTTATTGTGGTAGTGCCTGTGAAGTAACTACTGGGGAGTGACCTCAAGGATAGTTTATTTCTTCTTCATGATAGACTAGGAGTAAAGTGTATTGGTGATAAACTCTATGTACTGTAGGCATGGGGAAGTTTACTAATTGTGTGGCAAACAATTTTACAGATCCTATTTACATCTAATGAGCTATCAGTTTCCTTACAAACCAGATTCAAAACATAAATGGGCTAAAATCATGCCCACTAGCAGAAGAACATGTAAATTGTACCTTTCTGCAGTAGCAAGGCCCACTGCACTCCAGGAAATCACCCTGGAGGAGGAGAAGACTGTGTTTCATGTGCTCTCCTTTCTCACAGGTTCTGCTGGGGGAGGACAGCTTTAGTTTCTGCGTTGACTCCCCAGGACTCTCCAGGAGTGGCAAAAACTAAAGCTGTCCTTTCACAGCACAACACTTGAGAAAGTGCAGCAAAGGTGTGGACAGAAAAGGCCTGGCTAGCAGTGTCTAACCAATGGTTGAATTGGTTTGAGGGGCACAACTTTCCTGTCTTTTCTCCCCACTTCTTGGGCTGTATCGCCTGCCCGGCGGAAGTGAGATTATGGCTGCTTTCTACCATCATCTTTATACTTTTCTTTGGATGGACTTCCTACCACCAAGACTTCTGGTCTGAATATAACCCCAATTTTTTATTAGTTGGAGTGGGGACACTACCTTTATTCACTGTTATGCTGCCTTCCTGAGGGATAATTGCAGCAATGTCATACCACAATGATCACAAATTATTCCTATTTCATATTCAACAATCACAGCTCTGACAAACATAAATGAAGCACCTTTCCTACATCATCGTTTCCTGGCTTTCTTCTCTGCAGCATTCTCCATCCTCTGGAACATAAGAACGGCCATACTGGGTCAGACCAATGGTCCATCTAGCCCAGTATCCTGTCTTCTGACAGTAGCCAATGCTACGCGCTTCAAGGGGAATGAACAGAATAGGCAATCATTGAGTGATCAATCCCCTGTCATCCACTCCCAGCTTCTGGCAAACAGAGATTAGGGACACTCAGAGCATGGTGTTGCATCCCTGCCATCCTGGCTAATAGCCTCTTTCTTTCTCCTCTCAAACATGCCTTCTCTTTACATTTTTCTTAAGGCAATAGTGTGTTAAGTATCAAAAGACTCCTACCTTATTGTGTTCCTTTCCAGCCAATGATGGTAGCCTTGATATTCAGTTTGTCAGCTTCTCCCATAATAGAGACAAAGTGGGTGAGGTAATATCTTTTATTGGGCCAACTTCTATTGGTGAGAGAGACAAGCTTTCGAGCCACACAGACCTCTTCTTTCCCAGACCTGACGAAGAGCTCTGTGTGGCTCGAAAGCTTGTCTTTCTCACCAGTTGTCCCAATAAAAGATATTACCTCACTGACCTTGTCTTTCTAATATCCTCGGACCGACACAGCCATAACTACACTGCATACATCTCCCATAATAGTCCCCTGAGCTTTCTTCTATGTCTGTGTTTACAACATCCTTCCTGAACTGGTGCACAAGGCCACAACCCCCCTTTTTCAAGTCCCTCCTTAAGACCCACTTCTGTCATGATATCTGCTGTCTTGTTTCCCACTGGGTTTGTTATGTTTGAAATTGGGTCCAGATCCTGCTGCAACTGGCCCTTAATTTGTAAACATTTTGGGGTAGTTTGAGCAGCTTTGCATCCTTCTGGGCACTGCCAAAAATAACTATCATGTCTAACTCTGCTGCCAGTGCTACATTATGTAATACTTCTAAAGCACAAAGACATGTACAGTATATTCTAAGCATGTTCCAGAGACAGAGATGGATGATGAATGCCTAATGCATTGTCCACTTCCTGCTCCTGTTTGTAAGTAAGCAATAAAACTGACAAACAGCTGGATTAAGCAAACAGAGCCCACATAAGTCATCTAAAGTGAGTAACCTTCTTGCAAATTATTGATTGTTGTCTTGAAAGTTAACATTTAGGAACAATGAATTCCTTTCTCATAGAGAAATAACTGGATATTGATTGCTTGTATCACGCATGTGAACTGCACAGTGAAACTGGCCAAACTGGCAACAGTCACCTTCAGCGCCAGGTTGGCAGGATTAACAAGAAATAGAACACAGTAAGGCACTTTTGAACGAAGTATTGCGGTTCTCTATCAGGCATATACAGAGTATATCAAGAGTATATACAGAGTAAACTCCTCAGGATTTGGCTCCTTTACTCCCCAGGCCTCAAGATAATCAGAACATTTTTAGGATTTTTTTTTTAAGTAATGCTACTGTAATCAGTTACTTTACCAGTCTTTGGACCAGTTTCACACTGTTTCCGATGAGAGAAGTTGACAGTTTATTATTAGAGCTACAATAATACCTGCTTTTGTAATACGTTTTTGTTGTTTTATTTTGTGATTCATTGTAGGGTGTGAAAGTGATTTAAAAGCTGCTGAGTAGTTTAGTCTAGTACTTTAGTGAGAATGAATCATTGTGTACAAATGATATTTATGCTGTTCAGTGGCCTTCAATGGCTTTTCCCATCCTATTTGTACCACTTATTATTGAAAACCAGGTTTATTCTCAGTTCTCTAAGATCAAGTGATTGCTTCTAATTTTGTGAATCTCCTCTGCAACATCCTGATAGCCAAACCTAGCTTCAGATTCCTGTGATAACATGGAGTGCCAATTGCTCATCAGAGAGAAAATAACTTGGCTTACAGTTGGCTAGATTGATCCACAAAATAAGGGGTTATAAACTGTAATGTAATGAGATAATATCATCCAGTACAGCTATCAGTATAAATTAGAACATCTGAAACCATCTCAAATCTGCCCTGATCAGTTGTACTAGAGGGAAACTATCAACATTGTGGAGTTAAGGTAAATTGTGGCTTCTTCAGGGGCCTCTGTGCATTTCCCCCTTTTGGGCTTGTAAAAGGTGCGTACTTGCCCCCTTGCTGCTCTGGGCTTATTCCCCCACAAACCATATGCAGATGCAGCTTTGTGCTCCCATTAGTGCTCTTTATTTACAGGCTTTTCTTCCCACCAACAACTATTTATAGGTACAATCTCAGGCCAGGAGATCAGGGCAGCTCACTTCCAACTTAGGTTTCTCCCTTTCACACTGACCCCTCGCTCCTTCCAGCTACCGCTCCTACTACCTCCCTTCGGTGAGCATCGAGTCAGGCCCTGAGCTCCTTCCTGCAAGCCTTTAGAGGGCCTGTCTAATGAGCCTCACAGCTGCTCCTCGTTAGCCCAGTTCCTGCAGGCTCACTCTGCTAGCTCCATTCCCTCCTTTCTTAAGGCTCCAGTACTATTTGAGCTCCAGGGTGTGGGCGGGCACAAGCTGAAAGCTTCTCCCCCAGCCTGAGGGGAGAAGCCACTGAACTTGGATTCAACTAATTATGGGGGAAAACGAATGAAAAAACAGGGAAGGGCGTGAAGGTCAAAGGGCTAAACGGAGGGAACCTGACTGGGACACCAAGCAGAGGACCCTGGACAGCGCCCACTGCTCCTCGAAGGTAGCCAAGGGGTCAGCGGACGCAGCCCAGAGTATCTCTGCTCGGAGACACGAGTGGATGGAGGAACAGAAGGAGGTCCCATAGTTGCAGAACACCTCCTTGGTCAATCTCCTCTCCCTGGTGTTGTAGATGGCCGCCTTGGCCAAGGCGAGGAGGAGGTTGACGAGAAGGTCCCGTGACATTGTAGGGCCATGGATGGGGTGTGCAAAGAGCAGAAGGTGCAGGGAGAAGTGCAGCCAGAACCTCAGGAGGAAGTTCTGTAGGAGCCGGAATAGGGGCTACAACCTGGCACACTCCAGGTAGATGTATGCCAGGGTCTCCCTCACGCCGCAAAAGGTACAAGCTTTGGGACAGGGTGAACCGCACCAGGTACATACCCATGCTCACGGCTCCGTGAAAGAGCCGCCAGCTGGTATCCCTGGTAGCCGTGGAACCAAGGTGGAATACAGACTTGCCCATTGGGGTCTCTCACCCTTGACAGGTGGTAAGAGGTCCCGCCACTTGGTGTCAGGATGGGACATGAGGGCGAGGAAATGGAGAGTGTGGAGCATGTGTGTGTGGAGATGTGCCCGTGGCGCGGTTCGGAGACACGCCGGCTTAGGGTTTGCGGGGAGGCAGTCGGGGGGTTAGGGCTCTAGTGGCAGAGGGCTGGCTTAACCCTCAGGGCTCAGCCAGCAGCCTGGTACAGGACTTGTGACCCATAATATCAAACTCATGGAGGCAGACTCAAAAATAAGCATTAAATGGATTGCAGAGGCAACTCTTAGAACAGCAGTTACCAGTAAGCAACCCTTATCTCTGTTACAGCAAACTACAAATGTAATATGGCATCTAGATCCTGCTTGCTTCATTTACAAAAGCAGTCCCATTGACTGCTGCTATCTCATAAATAAGGCAACCAGGGTTTAATTGCTACAGGATTCTTGTTGGTTTTTAAGGATGATTCTGCTTATGCAAGCAAGCATTGTTCATGTGAGTAAGAGGCCTAGATTCTGTACTCCAGTAGCAAAACTTGTGGGAAGGAGAGAGTGCTGAAGTTCCTCTTGCAGAGTTTCTTCCAAATCCACCCAGTGTAGCAGAGGTGTTTTATCTAGCCTAGAGATCAGGATTTGATTTTTGCTATGATTCATAACATGAATGAGTAATATTCCACTGACACTTAGTGCCCCATGCTCACTCCATACAGTTTTGGAGGTTCAAAAACTCCATTAATTTTCTCCTTTATTTTTGCTTCTGTACATCTTTGTGTTGCCTAGTTTCAGGAGCAAAATTTGCATGACACTACAAGAAAGACTGTATTAGCAACGCTGCTGCCTGACAGGAAGCAGGAGTTAGTGGAAAGCTCTTGAGCGTTTGGTTTTTTTCACAAAGTTCTATGTCACAGTTTACATGCAAGAGATTCTTATACTTTGAATTAGGTTTAAGGGAATATCAGAACGTTTAAGTGCTTATCTTGGTTCAGCCACAAACTCTGAATTAGAGGCCTGACCCAGCTTGATGGGAAGTCAGGGAGCAGACTTCCATTGACCTGTATGGGTGCTGGGTCTGATCCTTAATGAGAGTTTTCCATCCATGGTACAAGTTCAAAGCAGGCTACAACAATCTATTTTTGAGCAAAGAGGTGGACAACATTTTAATTATGAAAATGAATAGTATAATACATTTGAGAAATGCAACTACAGAAACCTGGGAATTTGAAAAAGGAAAATAGACAGAAGGTCTTCGCTTTTAGCTGAAATTTAGTTGAATTGTTTTAAAAAGACTAACTGAAAATTTTGCAGAAAAAATTAAAAACTTCAACATTTTGAGCTTTCCTTTTCATCTCAGTTTTGTGAAACTGGTTCAGTGTCACACACAAATATACAAATGTTTACTTGTTAGAAAACAGAACCATTTTCTTGTAGGCATAGGCATCTGCCCCAGAGCTCACAGAAGACTGGGGTCAAAGATTCTGTGAGCTCCCCTAGAAGTCAATAGAAGTTGAAAGTAATCAGAACTTTCCATTGGATGCGCAGCAATATACAGGGAAGGGCCCTCAGCAACAATTTTACTGCCTCCGCAAAGAGCTTCTTTGAGATAATTTAAGAATTATGATTTCTCTAGTTTTCCTAGATTAATTTTCTCAGGGCTGGATCCAAATTATGACTTTGTGTTTTAGTAATATTGCCAAACCTTTTACTTCATTATTTCTAGGGACCTGTGTAATTCTTTAAATACTTGGTACACACAAATGATCTGTTTTCATAAAAAAAAAAAAAAAAAAAAGGGGGGGGGGAGGGAAAGGGGGTAGGGAATGGGGAGACAAACTCTGTACATACTATTTATGCCTGACTTGGATCTGGTGGGGTTGTCGTTGGCTTCTGCAGCAAGGAAGCCCATCACCAAACTACAAAAGAATACTTTAGAATGAGTGGGCTTGTGCGAAGTATCTGCCATGAATGTCTTGCTATGTGAGCATCGCTCTCTAAAGCTGATGGTGCTGGAAATTCTCTAGGACACCTTATGTATGTTTTCTCTATAAACAAATAGCAAGTATTTTAGGTTACTGTACTTTTGTTTTAGATTAAGGTAAACAACAAATACTTTATCTTGGAGAGCAAAGAAACGGTGACTTACTTCTGTAACATCTACATCTGAACAGGAACACAAAATGGCAGCTGCCTCTGCAGCAGGGAAGACGGACTTAGTGGCCCTTAAATGTGCAGTGCATGGGGAAAAGAACAACCTCTTGTGTTTTACAGCTACCTCCATCATAGTTATACTTAGTGCAATGTTCTCAAAAGCCTTAACTAACATTAATTATAACAAGCCAACCTATTACTATTATACTCTCCTTACAGATGGATATACTAAAACACAGAGGAACTAAATATTTCCAAGATTTCACAGTAAGTAATAGAGCTGGAAATAGAACCTAGTAATCCTGATCAAACAGTAGATTTCTTTTAAATATTATGCCATGATTCTTTATTGTATTTTCCATTAAGTGAGGGCAGTGAGGAAGAGACAAATTTAATTGAGAAAAGAAAAGTAAATGTCCAACAATTGTTCACCATTAATTCTCACTGTTTGCCTTGACTGGAATAATTAAAAAACTCTGTATTAAACCTATTATGCTCCCAGAAGCATTCCTTATCAAGAAACAGCATATTGAAAGGTGAGCTGAAGAGAGTTGTTAAATAAATAACATTATAAAATGCCTAGGTTCAAAGGGGCATGGGAGCATGTAGGCATTTAAAATATTTGAAATCAATTCCTCTTAGTTAGCACAGTAATTTGTTTTGTCTTGTTTGTTCTACTATTTCTTCTGATTTTTCTTTTTCACTTGTAAATTCTTATTCCCTTTCCCCTGTCTTATTGGTCTTGGATATAAGCTTCTGTTACATAGGTATGAGATAAGCATTCTACTGTATTAATTGCTTATGTTTGTCCTCATGTACTGGGGCTTTCCAAACAAAGTATAGACTCTGCCTCAAAGAGTTCAAAGTCTAAATGCAGACATTCAGAAAAAAATAATGGAAAAGGAATACAATATAGAAGTAGATTGGTTAAAGTGGGGTTCAGTCATGTCTTAGATCCCAATTCATGGCTGTTGTTATCCACTATACCTAACAGTGGTTCACAGTCAATCTGGAAGGGCATATCTAGTGGGGTCCCACAAGGATCAGTTCTGGGTCTGATTCTGTCCAATATCTCCATCAATGATTTAGATAATGGCATAGAGAGTACACTTATAAAGTTTGCAGACAATACCAAGCTGGGAGGAGTTGCAAGTGCTTTGGAGGATAGGATTAAAATTCACAATGATCTGGACAAACTGGAGAAATGCTCTGAAGTAAATAAGATGAAATCCAATAAGGACAAATGCAAGTTCTCCACTTAGGAAGGAACAGTAAGTTACACACATACAAAAAGGGAAATGACTGCCTAGGAAGGAGTACTGCAGAAAGGGACCTGGAGGTCATAGTGGATCACAAGCTAAATATGAGTCAACAATGTCACACTATTGCAAAAAAAGCAAACATCATTCTGGGATGTATTAACAGGAGTGTTGTAAGCAAGACACAAGTAATTCTTCTCTACTCTGCACTGATTAGGCCTCATCTAGAGTATTATGTTCAGTTCTGGGCACCACATTTCAGGAAAGATGTGGACAAATTGGAGAAAGTCCAGGGAAGAGCAACAAAAAAATGATTAAAGGTCTAGAAAACATGTCCTATGAGGGAAGATTGAAAAAACTGGGGATATTTAGTTTTAAGAAGAGAAGACTGAGGGGGACATGGTAACAGTTTTCAAGTACATAAAAGGTTGTTACAAGGAGGAGGGAGAAAAATTGTTCTCTTTAACCTCTGAGGATAGGACAAGAAGCAATGGGCTTGAATTGCAGCAAGGACTGTTTAGATGGGATATTAGGAAAAACTTAACTGTTAGGGTACTTAAGCACTTGAATAAATTGCCTTAGGAAGTTGTGGAATCTCCGTCATTGGAGCTTTTTAAGAGCAGGTTAGACAAACACTTGTCAGGTATGGTTTAGATAAGACTTAGTCCTTCGCTGAACCTCTGGAAGTCCCTTCCAGCCCTACATTTCTATGATATTGGGGAGAAAAGTGGTGGCGCATTTCATTTGTGGTGTACAGTAAGTATTTCAACACTCACAAGTCCTCAAAATGTCCTGTATGTAGATTCTGTACAAATCAGTGCCCAAAAATGTGGATGTTTCTCAAAATTCTACAGATATGGCTGGAATAACAAGTTCTCTCATTTTCTTTCTTGTTTGGCACAAATAGTTGAACAGAAATAGGAATGGATTTAATAGATTTTCCATTGAGTTCATTCACTTCTAATGAGTCCTGAGAATCTGTCTTAACTTATCATCTGTTTTATTCTTTAGAAGTGTAAGCATTCATTTTGCAGTCAAGGAAGATGAGGCTTTGCTTGGTTTTTAAAAGCTTTACTATTGAAGATTAGAAAAATATAAATCTTGCTGATGGTTTTTGGAGGTCTTGGGTTCTGATGCCAGAGGTGCTGAGCCGTTAGAATTCACAGAGGATTTCACTGACACAATGTGAAATGTTGCCTTTCACAGTATTTAGTATACATACCTTAGAAAATGCTGGTAGGAAACAAACCATCGCAGCAAAATGGAAAAGGTTATTTGTGTGAGCAGAGCAACATCAGCTCTCTCCCATACTCTGTTATTCCTCATATTTTGGACTACCTCCTCTCACTGAAAAGTTCAGGACTTTCAATCAGCTCTACATGGTGTTTTCACATCCTTGAGTATGAGATTCTTTACAGGGTTAATGCATGTATTCCCACCAATTTGGCACCCTTATTTTACGGGGTTGCAATGCGGTTCTAACTGGGTTGATGTGTTTCCTCCTTTCAGCCCTTGGCATGAAGTTCTTTATCCCATCTGTGGATGAAGGCAGCTGCCTCAGTCCTCAGGGTGGGAGAATTAGAAACGAGTATGACAGATCCACCATCCTTTCCATAAAGACAAAGTTATGCCCAGATCCCCTGCAAAATTTCTTCCAAAGGTGATTTCCAACTTACACTCAGTTGTGTTCTTTCCTAAATCCCACTCCAACCAAGGGGAAGCAAGACTTCACACCTTGAATGTTCTCAGGGCTCTCTCATTCTGCCTGGATAGAACTAAATCATTCAAGTCATGCTGAGGTTGTTCATTGTCTTTGCAGAGAGAAAGAAAAGAAAAAGCTATATCCTACCAAAGGTTATCAAAATGGGTCCAGACTATGTTAGGCTATATTATCAGCTATGTAGCTTAGAACCTCCTGGTCAGATCAAGGCTTATTCCACAAGCTCAGGCAGTTTCTTTTGGAGGTGCTCCCATCTGAAATATGTAGAGCAGCTACTTGGGGGAACAGTTAATATATTTACCAAAAAACTATTCCCTTTTACGGGTGTCTAGATCAGATGCCTGTTTGGCAGAGCTATCTTACAGTCTTTATTCAGGTAGATTCTGTGCACCTGCCTCCATCATGTCAGGATACTACTTGTGAGTCACCAAGACTGGAATAGATATGGGCAAGCACTTAAAATGGTTATTTACTTTACAGTAACTGTGGTTCAAAAAGTCCATATATATTCTGTATCCTGTCTGATCTTCCCTACTACAATGGTGTCTGATGACATCTGGATTCTGAGGGTCGGTTGACCCTGCTCCATCCTCTATGCCCTGGGGTGGGGCACATGAGGCATTCAGGGTACAGGCATAGCCCAGCAGACGCTGCTAGATAAAAGATTTTGATTTGAGTGCATGGGATCCATCTGCACCCAGGACTGGAACATATATATGTGGACAACACATCTCTAAAGAACACTTACTGTAACGTTAGGAACCATTTGTGTGTTTGCATCATTTCACTGCTCACAAAGTCCCATTCCCTGCCCCATCCCCAGCCTCAGGTCAATTCAGCATAGCAGTTAAGTATGGGTTTAAATGCATTGCTAGATAGGGAAGATTTAGTCATGTACTGCTGATCAGGGCCCTTCTCTGCTCCTCCTCTAGATTCCCATCCTGTTCCTTCAGAACATGGGTGATGTTAACAAAGGCCCGTTATAACCAGAGGAAAATCTGCTTATTCTAAGAGGTTTGTGTTTTGAAAATGGCTTTTGTCCTCTGTTGCAATCACCCTGGCCATCTAAATAGACTGCAATTTCTCAAGCATCTTCTTAACAGAAAATAAAACCGAGAGTTCAGCAGAGAATGACATTGCCTCTGATTTTATGCTGATGTTATGCTTGAAAGCAAACATGTCACACATAGCATAATGGCACCCAAAGAACAGCTTTTTGTTGGCATCAAAGATAGTGCTACCAGGAGGATTTAGAGTATAGTGTTACCTTAAAAACTGCCAGTTAGGTGGTCTGCTCTAAAGTAATTTCCAGGGAAAGCAACTTGCCTTTCCTTGAAAGGACATGGATACAGCCTTTGAATCAAGATAGGATACACAAGTTGTGACACCTCAAAAACAGATACAATGTTTATTCAGAAGTGAGTGGTTACATTAATAGCGAGATAGAAATAGATAGAACAATATATTTAACACACTACTTAAACTTGTACATTGATATTCTTCACAATACTACTACTATTATAAATTATTTATACTTAACACTATCTAATGTATATACCAATATACTTAACTATTAATCTAATAATATATTACTTAACAATACTTATATAACAATATATTACTCTATGCTAAAATCCTTCACAACCTAACATTCAGCAAGCATTAGCAAGGCAGTTGCTGAGTGGGTGAAGAGCATCTATCATCCAGCAAGCGTTCATTAGATGATCGCTGGATGGGTGGAGAGGAAGGATCTCCCATTGACCACAGACATTCAGCTTTTATGGACAGTCACACTCATAACTTACAAAGTTTCTTCAAATCCCTCTGTTCATCTATGGGATCCTTCTGTTCTGTCACTGTGCACTGCTGTCTGTCGTTGGTCGTAACTCTCTTCTTTCTTCAGTTCTCAATGCTTTTTGTTGCTCTTCTTTCTTTCGCTCTCTCTCTTCTTTTCTTCTCTGTTCTTGACCAGTCTTTTCAGCTTCCTCTGCACACTGCTCTCGACACCTTAGCATGCTGGCTGTTGGTCTTATATACAATTTGGTCACCCCAGCTCAGCCAATCAGGTTTGAGATAATTTGCATATGAGTTGCTTTTAGCCAATCGTCTTAAAGATCATCCAGAAGGGAGGGGTTACATAAGGAGGAAAGGGAGGGGGTGGGAGTTGCATCAGGTACCCCTCCTAATATGCTAATTAAGCCACGCTTGTTTTGTTAATTGGGTTCTGATGTAATAACACTCTAAACCAATCAATCAGTTACTTAGTATGCTAATGAGACTCACCTTCTATGCTAATTAGCTCCGTCCTTTATGCTAATTAGCCTCACCTTTTATGTTAATTTATGCATATAGAAAAAGGGAGGGGGAAGGAGTTACATGGAAAAGAGAGGGGTTATGTATGGAGGGAAAAGGGAGGGGGAGGGAGGTACACACAGGGAAGGGAAGGGCTACGTGTAGGAAGGAGTTTCATGTAAGGAGGGGTTACGATCAGGAAGGGGAGGGCTTGGAGGAAAAAGGGAATCCTCTTCCAACCGCCACTCTCAACTGTCACTTGCTGGATCCTCTCATTACTAATCCCTACCTAAATAAAATCTTTATTCTAAAACTAATCACTACTTTAAATATCACAAAATGTTTTCATACAGATACCACTCTTTAATTACCCAAATAAGCAAACTATTAATTTCAGAATTTTAAACCCCTTCTGAGGCTTTTCTGTAAGCCTTTACTTCAACATTCTTTTGACAGTTTAGACTACTGAGACCAAAATCTCTGGCTACAGTAGCATTTAAAACAAAATTAAGTACAACAAAAATGACCTTGTGGAAAACATCCTCATTCCAGTCTGTTCCCAAAAAGACAGGGCAGGAACTCTTACCTAAAAGACCCGCATTATATACAAACTTGAATAGTGGGGGAAAAGCTGAATGAAAAGCAAGGAGGATTTCAAGAAATAGGTGTCTGTGGACACTCCGTATTAAACACAAAAAATTACCATGGTGCCTAATGCAGCCTGCCTGCATACAGGGCAAGCTGCAGCTGAGCTGTGTATTCAAACACAGATTGGTTTCCCCAAGCGACACCCAAGACATTGTGTTTATTGATTTATTTTGCTATCTTCCTGCTGCAGTAACAGGTTGACAAAGGAACCACCTTGTGGGTATCCTAATATAGCTAATGCCAACACACTTTCAGGTGGAGTATAAACAATAATAAATCTTTCTAGTCACAAGGAAAGAGAAACTATAAGGCAAGTTAATTTCGAAGACTAAAAGCGTGATTGAAGAATAATGGCTTTGTCATAATGGATCAGAACATTTGCCCATTTGGTCCAGTATCCTCCCTTCAGTAGTGGTCAATAATGGATGACTTAAAAGAAGACAGAAAAAATCAAGCAAAAATTTGCCTAGCCAATTGTACAATGATGTAGATGTGGAGGGAAGAGATTGCTTTCTGACCATGTAATGATCACCAGTTTACACCCTGAAGCATGAGAGCTGACTGGCTGTATCTAAAGCATGATATGATTTGTTCTTTTTTTAAAAACCCAGCTATAATATAAAATATAGCATTCTGTGGCAGTGCTGACTAAGGAGTGTGTGAAGCACCTTTTATGTTCTAAATGTCCTTCTTCATTGGTAGGGTTATAAATGCCAAGTAACTTTCCCTTAAATAAGAGGAGAAATCAATTAACATTTACAACTGCTATTCATTTTGATTGTCCCTTTAATATAGTAACAAAACTATGCTGCACCAACAGGTAGTGGTGGTAGGTGCCAAGTATGGCTCTTAAGAAGCCAAGGGTCTCTTTACCTAGCATTCTGCCAGCTATCTTACTTCTGTATTCTCCTCCACGCATCCCATTAGAAAACAAGCCAGACTTGTTGCCAGAACAAAATTTGGCATTTGAGATACCCTCCTAGATATGCAAGTTATTCCCTGGAATTAATGGAAATCTTTCCATTTCAAACCAGTAATATTTTACATTGTCTTTTTAAGTGATTTTAGTGGTAGTGAAAGCTGCCAGATTAGCAGCCCTGGAGACTGAACTCCTCTTTTACTCCAAAACAGGTACATCAGGAGCTACAATAGTGAAGCTTCCAATGAACATCACCTTAACAATGTGGCTCAACCTTCTTCCACCCTTAGAGAGAACATCTGTAAAGGCAAGAGGTCAGTTCATTCTCTGTGGACTATTCAGTTCTTGGCTTCTGTTTCTCGTCTTGGTTCTGTGTCCTCAAAGGCTTTGATTCTGCCTTTATGCATATGTATCTTATCAAATATGTCTAAGATGGGAGCTAACCAATAAGAATGCAAGAGGAGACATAAGTGAGTGCTGCCCTTTGTGTAGAGCATCACTGTGATCTGGTAAATTGTTTGCTATGTCTTGCTTAGTAATTTTGGTCCTGATAGTACTTAAAAGGTATGATCATTTCATGCGCATAAAATAAATATAAGGCCATATCTCCCTTTTAATCTTCACTCGCGCAAATCTCACTAATGTTGGTGTTGGTTGCATGCACAAACTGAGGGCAGTACAGGATATAAAGGTACATAAGTCAGTACTGAAAGACGTGCAGCCTTTTCACAATACATAAAAAATAACAATTAAAATAGAGATTACAAAATTCCAGAGATTCTATTTCAAAGGTGCTGGGACCTTCCTCCTCCCCTCTCAATCCCCCCCCCCCCCCCCCCCCCAGCCCGCCCCACACACACACATTAGAAAATGACACCCACTAATAACAGGATTCCTGAAACCTGAAATTTTATAAATCTACAAACCAAAAAGAGAAATTAAGCAGGCCTGACTGCTCCATTATGGTATGTTATGGGTTTATAACAAGATTAATAGATATTAAAAGTTAATGATATTTGGTATAAATTGGTTGTTTAAAGTTAATATTGATTTGATGCCAAGATTCTGCATATCAAAGGTTGTACTTGAATATCCATTTACTTTGGCTCAGAAAGAAATATTTCTGCATGGCTGCATGTACTATTTGGAAGAGAATCAGTTTTCACCAGTGGAAGAAGGACAGGTTGTTATCTAAAGCTACACAGTATATCTGTGGTGGTGCAAACAGGGAAATTAAAGGGATGCTGTCAAGTTAACTTATTTGATAGATTTTTTCGGGAGGAAGGATGGGAGTATATATGCTCCTGGGTAAGAGTGAGGGGCTTTCTCACTGAATATGTTGACTTATTAGCTGAGAGTTAAATTTTCCATTTGATTATTTGATGTTTCTGACTGGCAACGTTAATTTATTGGTATATTTGTATTTAATGCTGCTGGTGGTTGTCATTAGTGGAGATTTAATTATTGTTATCATGCTCAGAGCTTCTGTATGGTTGTTCTAATCCTAAGTAAGATAATCATACTTCCTCATCTGTTGTTAATGAAACTTTGAAGTATTCCTGATAGAATTTTATCTTATTAATTTCTCATGGTCATAGTTTACTTTTTGCATTTCATTCAGTTTAGTAATGAAACTTGACAGGTCAATTTAACTCTGTTTATAGTCTGTACTCCTTTTCTTGTGCACTAGCACAATGTTCTTGGTTTCCAAAATTGCAAAGGAACATTTAAATTTAAAAATACCTCTTTGTATTTAAATTAAAACTTTTTAAAAAGCATGGACACTTCTATTACTAGATTTCATAATATGTTAAGTGTTCTGCACAACCTAACTTTGGGTCTAAATTCTGTCTAGATGCTTCATGCCCCCCTGCCCTTACCATAATATCAGAGTGCTTCCCACTAGTAAATGACAGTCCCTTAATGTCTCTTTAACATATACTAAAAGATGTTAGCAGAACTATAGTAAAATATGAGATCTTCAATGTCCTCTTGTGTTAATCATAGTAAGAATATGATGGCCTTACCTAAATACAGGAGATATTAGTTTTTTGGAGTTTAATCATATCTACTTTACAGGGATGTTAGGCTTAACTTACTGATATTTGCAAAGTGTTTATACATTTTCAGAACAGCACTATATACATGCAAATTAGTTCTTTTATAGTAAAAATAGAAATTACTCTGCTTTTTTCAATGGATGCAATATTTTAGTTTTAAAAGGGGCTTGACCAGAGTGTATTTTATATATATTTAACTACTCACTGTTCTGAGTCTAACTGTTGACTTTGGATGTAATTTTTTTATTCTGTGCTTATTGGGCCCAATCCAATTTCCATTGAAGTTGATGTAAGTTTCACTGTGGTGGCTTAGGTAATGAAATGTCTCACTCTGCAGGAGCATATGAGCCATGAAGCAGCAGCCAGAGTCTGTATGTTTACCTGCTCTGCATCCTGCCACTGGATGGGAACACTTTATTTCTCTTCTACTCTCATGTAGTTGTCCTGTGCAAAGACCATTTATTAGGTCTTTGTGATGGTTGAGAACTTTACCCTTTGTGCCTGGGCATGGCCTCGCTCAGCTGAAGCCCTGACAACAGATTTATGCCTATGTGTGTATTGAAATATTTTTCTTTTCCCTATATTTACTGTTGTGCCATTTATTATCTATTGATGGAACAGCTCACAAGAAACTGAAGGAGTTAATGCTGGGCCCCCTTTACATTGTTTTTAACACCACTATATAGGAAAATTCTATGCAGTTTAATCTATTTATGTTTTAAAATAAAGCAAGTAGGCAAAAATTGATGAAACAATGAGAAATGTAACTTGACAAAATAGTAAAAAACATAAATCTGCCCAGCCATGTAA
Organism: Emydura macquarii macquarii; assembly: GCF_026122565.2. Lineage (NCBI taxonomy): Eukaryota > Metazoa > Chordata > Testudines > Chelidae > Emydura > Emydura macquarii. The sequence continues at coordinate 2,636,305 of NW_027132983.1, read as the reverse complement.
AAGGCTGATCTCCTGATAAATATGGAACAAATCTACTCCAGAACTCAAAAGACCTGAATATATAAACAAATAGCAAATCAAAGTATTATATTAAATAAGTGAGGTTACGGGTATACTCATTCCCCTATGTCAATTTAAAAGCACCAGAGAATCAGACATAATGCTTGAGTGGCTGTTAAAGGGTTAAATAATATCTCCAGTGAAGACAATGACTATACTGTGCCAGTTGCTCATGCTTCAGAACAGCTTATTCTGCAGCATAAGCACCGACTGTACTCTGCTGCTCACACTCTGTACGTGCTGCGATGACTAACCGCGTTCCTACATCTCTAGTGTAGGCAGTAACCATTTTGTGCCAGGCCACATGCTCATTAGATAACCAGCAGCAGAGTCGTAGCTGCTGCACACATGATGACCGCCTGCTGCAGGTTTTGAGAGATATAATCGTCCTTCTTCCTTGCATGTTTTTAAACGTGGAAGTCCAAATTCCAGAGAAATATCTTGCACACCTAATCAGAACCATACCTCCTGTTGCATCTCAACATGCAGGCATGACATTAAATAAACTGTTAAAGGATGTTTCTAGGAGCTGTACAGCAGGCATACATCGCAGTGATGTAAACATCACTAAATACATTTTAATGTTGCTCAGAACAACAAACCAACAAAAGCAAAGAGTATTTAAATAATACTAGAAGATAAATTCTCAAATCAAACACCACCTTCAGATTTGTGCCCTAATTGGCAGTTTCATTAGGTCATTATTAAGAGGTTGTCCCCTCTCTGGCTGCACAAATGGATATTTTCTCCCTGCCTCACAGATGGGAAGGTTAAAGATTAGCTGCCCCTACAGCAATGTAGCACAAGAGCAAGGTGGGGTGGAAGGGTGGAATCCCCTTCCAAGCTAGGGAGTAATCTCTGAAGATGATATCCAGGGAGAAGCAGCAGATGGGAGTAGTCCTGGTAGCACGGGTCTCTTGGACATGTGCTGTCAGGGAGCAGTAAAAGGGGGCAGATCTAGTACTGAGGAACAGGGCATCTCTATGGATAGCCCTGTGCCTTTACAAGGATCCCATATCTTCAGAATCTGGCAACAAACACCTGCTTATACCATGGCATTGGGGGAGCCAACCATCTCTTTCATTAAAAGATCTGGGAAAACTGCAAGGAGAGTCTCAGTTTTCCTTCCCTGCCCTTCCCTAGCTGCACCCCATGGATTTTTCCCCACCAGAGGGGGAAATTTCCTCTCCTCCTATTAACTTTTAGTAATGCCATGTGTATGTCACAAACCTCAAATGTTTAACTACAAAAAGGAACTGCATAAATCCGTTCATATTCTAATATCCAGCTATGAGAAAAATGCTTGAAGTAACCAGCAGTCAGCATGAATAAAAGCACCCTCTGAAGATACCATAAAGCTGTAGCTGCTGTGTTAGGGAAGATGCAGATTGCTGCACTTACATTACTTCCCATTCAGCAGAATCTGTAATAAGGGGGCATTGTGTGTGCAAATGTACAGCCAGGTTTTCTGATCCTCCTTGTTCTTTCAGATGAAACTCTGACCCTCTCCCCACCATTCATTTTCAGTTATATGCTAAGGCATATGTAGCAACACTTTGGTTTATCCACACTGAGATTCAGATTTCTGCTGATAGGTTATTGCAGCTCACAGTGGGGTTAACGTAATCAGTTGTTAGCTTGCATGTGTCCTCCTCTATAGATAAGTAGAGGACTTCAGTTCCAAGGGCTACAAATCCAAAACTAAACACATTAAAAAATTAAAGCAATGTAAAATTCCCAAAAGGTAACATTAAAAGGAGTGTGTGTGTGTGTCTGATTATAAACACTTATCCCTTTCTAACTGCAGTGTAACCCTGAAAAGGAAAAGGAGACTAGACTTCAGGTAGTGAAGGACTCATTTAGGTCCTAATCCTGCAAACACTTATGCAAGTGTTTGACATTAGTGTTAATTAATTTTATCACAAAATACTGTATCAGTCCCTTTGTTTCCTTCATATGCAGGGACCTAATCCCATTGTCTTTACTTAGGAAAAATTCCTATTAGGATGTCTGCTGTCAGTTACATGCATGAAAATTTATACTACAGTAGCACCCAAGGAGCCCCAAAAAGTCTGGGACACATTGTGCAGACATAGAATAAGATAGACCTTGCTCAGAGAAGCTTAGTCAAAATAGACCAAACAAAGGACTTGGGGGGAGACAAGGATATGTCATACAAGTGGAGTGAAAAATGTAATGGTTAGCAAATGTCATAAGAGTTCCATTTAAAAAACAAAACTCTTAATTTTGGGGGGATGGGCTTTTGTTGGGAGGGAATTAGGTGAAAAGAGACATGTAAGGTAGAGTGGCTATTAAAGTGAGAGGGTAAAGAAGAAGGGGAACACAGAGGGCAAGTGTAGTGAGGATGAATTAAAAAAGGGTAGGCAGAAGCACTGTTGAAAATGATCTCTAGAGATTATTGTGCAGGGATGGCCAAACTGCAGCTTGTGAGCCACATATGGCTCTTTTACAGTTAAAGTATGGTTCACGGAGCCCCCCATTCTCTACCTACCAGAGAGCTTGGGGCTTCTGCCCTGCGGTGGGGTGGTGGGGCTAGGAGCTTCTGCCATGTGGGGAGAGGGGTCTTGAGGCTTCTGCCCTTCAGGTGGCACCTGCCAGGGCTCGGGGCTTCAGCAGGCTCTTGAACTTCTGAAGATTGTTGTTTGCAGCTCGGAGGGGCAGTGCGTTTGGCCACCCTTGTTATAGTGGATCACAAATTGAATGAGTCAACAATGTAATATAGTTGCAAAACAGGCTGATATCCCACTCCACTCAGCACTGGTGAGGCCTCAGCTGGAGTAATGTGTCTGGTTTTGTGTGCCACACTTTTAAAAAAAGATGTGGACAAACTGGAGAGAGTCCAGAGAAGAGCAACAAAAATGATAAAATTTAGAAAACCTGACGTGAAAAGAAGACTGAGCGGGGACCTGATAACAGTCTTCAAATATGTTAAAGGCTAATGTAAAGAGGATGGTGACCAATGGTTCTCTATGTCCACTGAAGGTCTGAATAGAAGTAATCAGCTTAATCTTCAACAAGGGAGATTTAGGTTAGGTATTAGGGAAAACTTTCTAACTACAGAAATAGTTAAGTACTGGCATAGGCTGCCAAGGGAGGTAGTGGAATCCCTGGCATTGTAGGTTTTTAAGAACAGGTTGGAAAAACACCTGGCAGGGATGGTCTATACTTCATCCTGCCTGAATGCAGGGCAGGCTAGATGACCTTTTGAGGTCTCTTCTGGTCCTACATGTCTGTTATTTTATGACTGTCAGGAAGTGGGAGCAAACAGCCAGTCAGGGGGAGAAACTGTCTAGACAGCTGTTAACACAAAAAACCCTATTTGGATGCTGCTAACATCATCAGAGTTTGCAGGTGATTCTTTCTAGCTGCTTTTGTCACTGAGCTAATGTGGCTGGAAAGGGGAGTGGCGATACATGGGTCTTGGGGCCCTCCACTATCCAATTCTGGGTTAGGGGATACTGGTTACTGTGGAAGGGTAAAGTTAACTAGGTCTCAGCTTCCCCTGCTCCCTTGGTATTGCTATACCTCCTTCAGCATGCATGCAGTCCCACTAAGATTGATATATACATGCGTAACTGGGGGCTGAACTGAACTTGTTGATGCAAATGTGGACAAATTGTGGACAAATTGGAGAAAGTCCAGAGGAGGGCAACAAAAATGATTAGGTGGCTGGAGTACATGACCTACGAGGAGAGGCTGAGAGAACTAGGCTTGTTTAGTCTGCCGAAGAGAAGAATGAAGGAGGATTTGATAGCAGGCTTTAACTACCTGAAAGGGGGTCCCAGGGAGGATGGAACTACGCTGTTCTCAGTGGTAGTAGATGACAGAACTAGGAGCAATGGTCTCAAGTTGCAGTGGCCAGATCTCGGGTGGATATTAGGAAAACTTTTTCACTAGGAGGGTGGTGAAGCACTGGAATGGGTTACCTAGGGAGGTGGTGGAATCTCCATCCTTAGAGGCTTTTAAGGTGTGGCTTAGGGTTGGTCCTGCTTTGAGCAGGGGGTTGGACTAGATGATCTCCTGCGGTTCCTTCCAACCCTAATCGTCTATGATTCTATGAAATGAGAAGCTTGTTTCAGTAAGGATTGGCCCCCAATGTCAACACTGCAAAAGTAACCATCACATCTGGTACCTATTGGTATCTGGTAGTGTCATTGACAAGGACAATGGAAAAAACAATATGAACTGTACATGCCTCTAAAAGTGGTCTTTGTCAGTGCTGAAGTATGCTAATGGTACACTGTGGGAGAAGTTTATACTACTGCTGAATTTGCTGTACCTTTATATGTGCTGTGGCTGTTTTGGAGATAACTACACAGGGGTCGGAAGCAGACTATGGGACCTATTTTGTTCCCATGTCAGTGAAGGATTAAACTCACTGACTCCAACAGGAGCACGATATAGCTAGCACTAAATTGCTTTTACAAGGCCCAGTCCGGCAGTCCTTAATTAAATGAGTCTTCCACCTAATTTGAAGCAGGTAACTAAACTTGTAAACTAATGACTTTAATTAATTAATATTAAATTGGATATACATAATTAAAAGCAATTAATTGACCCAGGGTTTTGCTGGCAATGTTCCTGATTCTGCAGACACTTAAGCTCTTAGTGCAGTTGACTAATCCTACTGAACTGAGTAGGGTACTCAACCGCATGAAGTTATACTCATGCACACAGTTGCATGCAAGATTGAAAAGTAAATCTTAATACTATGCTCAACATGCTGCAGCATTTGATGTAGCCAGGGCTGGAGCTTACTATTTCTGCTTCCAAAGCTTCCAGTAAAGGTAGTGTGGCTTCTGGATGCTTGAGGATTGCCATCTTGTGCCTTAATATGTACCTTAAACAAATCAAAGAGGCATTGATTTTAGGAATATTAACAAAAGTGTATTCAGTGCTCTAATATTTTTTCCATTAGTTTATAATGTTCAGTGAAGCCTCTGGTGCAGGCATTTTTGTTTGGAGACTTTGAATGACAACAGGTTATTCCATAGCCTGAACAACTTAACTCTAAGAAAGTGCTTCATTTATTATGATGAAAGGACAAAAGCATGTGCAGGGTGTCTTGTTAGTTATCTAATGTTCATGTGGCCTGCCAAGTCAACTACCAAGAGCTAGGACAACCTCAGGAGCACTTTCTAATCATTTAAAATCATTAGTTGAACATGTGTTTCTTCTAAATATGTTGCTCAAGGTCTTAAAAATATTTTGGTTTTTTTGGGGGGGGCTGGGGGGAAATGTCTGTGTTTAATTTCATAGAAGGGATTACTACAGGATTGTTATTGAAGGAAAGGTAGCACATGCACTAGTAAAATAGGGAACTGTTTGCATAAGTTCAGTGGTTCATTTTGTAAAAGATTAAACATCTTGAAAACTTGAATGATCAATATATTATTGCATGCTTATTTAATTTTAAACTTCTGTATGCTTTTAAACTGGTTTCAGGCTTTTAAACTGGCATCAGCTTGCCAACAAAAGAGAAGAGAAACATGAACAAAAATATCTTACAGCCTGTATGAATTGCCCCTTGTTTTTAAAGTTGTTAAAACCAGCATAATGTGCTACTGATGCTTTTTCAAAAACATGCGGAATGTTATTTCTGTTGAGTAAGTTGTGGAGAAACAATGTGTGATATTTAATAGTTAGATCCAGGCTATCTTATATCAGAATTAAACCAGCATAGTAAAGGGCTGAAAGGACCAAATAATGAAGTCCTAATTGTCCACAGGTCAAAGACAGCTCATGAAGGTTTTATGGTGCAGACTCTTCCAGTTTTGCTCACATCTCCTAAATTGACATGGAGAGACAACCCTCTAGTGGGCAGACAGAGTATTTCACTCTCCAGTCATTTATTTCTGTTCTTTTCAGGAAGGAAAATTATGCAGACTGCAGCCAAATACCTGAAAGTTTTTGTAATAGGCATGAAATTGAATTGAAGTGAGATAAGGCAGGTCTTTTCTCACTTAACACCTTCGCCATTCCTGGGGATAGCTTTCATTTAGTTTTGCTTATGCTAGAATGTGAGTTTTCCCAAAATGAGGCAGAGAGACACCTAGTCCCCCTGTGCAATCCTAGTACTTCCTTTTTTTTTTTTTTTTTTTTTTTTAAATGTCCAATAAGCTTTAAATATCCGAAATAAGCATTTTATTAAATAATGTTCAAACTCTTCTAAGCAGCAGATTCTGAAAGAATTTTCATGAGTTAGTCAAGATGACTGTGGGTTTTTATTTTAACCAAAGGGAGAAAAAAAGGACCATAATTACATTTGGTAGTAGGAATTTTTTTTTCAAGGAGAAATTTTGATAACCATTTAATATAAAAATACATCTCCGGAATAATTCGATTTCGCTGTCTCTCAAATACCACTCTTTTGAAAGAATAAAGACCACCTGTATTTTGGCTGTTGGATACCTAATTATCCTGTTCATGCTTACATTTGTTCTTCCTGTCTGGAGTTCCAGCACTGTTTGGTCTATTTATTTCTTGGCACATCCCTGTTTCAGAGACAGATGATGATAGTTTATTCTGTTCCATGTGTCTTTCACCTCTGAACACTTATTTCTATATGCTATCAACGGGGGTCAACCATAATGGTGGTGTGTGTGTGTGTTTATATATAAAACGCGTAGTCGCCCTAGTAAATGTTAAAATAACTGTTGCCGTAACTCTTGTAGTTTCTGTGCTGCAGATCATTTAAGGCGGTTTGATATTCTCAAAGATAGCATTGGTGCGATTCGTTCAATGGAATGTGCTAACGAAGGGGGTAGATAATAGCATAAAAGCGGTGTGTTCTCAGTAATATGGATGTGTAAAGTATTTAAACCCAATTCTTAAATAGCATGTGGTTAAATCAGTGAAGCTGGGATTCAGGTGGACCGTGTCTTCTTTCCTGGGTAACATGGTGAAATCCCAAGTAAAATGGGATCTAGAATCTAGCTTCCACTTTTTTTTTCTAATGGAATTCTGAAGATTATTTTCCGTTAGGGGTTCACATACTTCTTGCCTGAATATCTTCCTGCACGAGTCGCTTGTGCGCTGTGGAAGTCGATTGCTTTTCCAACCTTCCCTCATTGCACAGGCATGTGGCCATGAGGCTCTTGGTCTTGCACAATCCGCTTCCTTTTTCTTTCTGTTTTACACTGTGCTTCGGTATTTTTATCAGGGTTTAAAAATAGACCGCGTGCGCTGTCTTTCTGCCTCCCCTTTTTCCACGCCTAGATCGATATAGGGCCCGTTCCCTCCCCCCTTTATGCACGGGAGCAATTGCTGCTGCGTCGGGCCCCCCTTGCAGTGAAATCGTGTGGGGGAATATATCCGTAGGGTGTATTTTGTGTGTGATGGAGCCAGATCTGCGTGCCACCCCGGGAACAATTCTACATACCATTTCCTCCTCATTTTACCAAAACCAGTCGGACGTATTTCAGTGAAATCTAGCGTCAGGGACCAAGCCCCGGCACTAGACAGCGAAGGGGGAAGAGCTGCCTGGATTCTGCTTTCGAATGAAAAACCTCGCGCGTTTCGCCGCTGCAGACAAAGTCCTGGGTTGAAAAGCGGAGGCCGGGGGAAAGGACGCGGGGGGCACCTGTCCTGCACATCCCCCCTTCCCCGTTAATGGAGCCCCCGGTCCCGGAGCGTGGCGCAGAGCTGGGTCCTAGGGGGTTAAAATGAGGCACTTCCCCCGGCGTGTGTGTGTGTGTGTGTGGGGGTGTGTGTAGTTTTTTTTTTTTTTTTTTTTTTTTTTTTTTTGCTTTACCACCGCGTCTATGGCGCCGTCTCGCTCCCCACGAGGCAGGTGTCAGGTCAGGGGCAGAGCCGGGGCTCAGCCCGCAGGGCGCGGGGTGCTAGGGCGGGGGATGCCCAGCCGCGGGCAGCTGCAGAAAGTCCTCCCGCGTCGGACCGGGCTGAGCGCCGGGCGCCGGGCCGAGGCGTGGGGCGGCCTGGGCCGGGCCGGGCCGGGCGGCGCAGGTGGGCAGCGCGTGCCCGTCCTGGCCCCGCGCAGGGCTCAGCCCGTCGCTGCGCGCGCGGGGGCGCCTGAGCGGCACCCAAAAAGCCGGGAGGGCGGGAGGCGGCGGCGGGCGCATGCGCTCCGCCGGGCCGTGCCATATTGGAATGAGGCGGCGAGCGGAGCCGGAGCGCCGGAGAGCCCCAGCCCCGCCAGCCCGCGGCGCAGGGCTGGGAAAACTCGCCGCAGGTAAGGCGGGCGCCGGCCGAGCCCCCCCGCGGACGGAGCGGGGCCGCCCGCAGCCACTGGGCGCCTTTTGCCGGCCGCCCGTCGGCCCCGCGGGCTTCTTCTTGCCTGCCGAAGTTTTGCTGCGGCAGGGCGGCAGGCGCGGCGCGGCGCAGCGCAGCGCCGGGGAGGAGGGAGCGGCGAGCGCGGCTCCCGGGGAGATGCGCGGGCTGGCGACGGGCCGCCGCTGCTGCCGCTGCTGCTGCGCCAGCCCCGCGCGCTGCGGGCGGCCCCGCAAAAGTGGCGGCGGGCGGGGAAGCGGCTGCCCCGTGCGCGTCCCTCGGCCAGGGCAGTCCGCGCCGCGGGCACGGCTGCCGCTTGCAAAAGTCTCCCCCGGGGGCAGGCGCCGTTCCGATTGCCCAGCCCGGCCTCGCGCCCGCCTCGCGCGGGGACCGTGCCACGCGGGGTCCGGGTCCGGATCCGGATCCGTCCGCTGCCGCTCGGCCACTCTCGTACAGGTCTGGCCCCATTTCGCCCCTGCAGATGGGGGGCGGGCGGCGGGCGCCATCCTGTGCTGGAGGTAATTTCCCCCTCCCGAACTTCGTGCAGCGGCGTGGGTAGTTCAGCCGCAGCTCAGGTAGTTTGTTCCCCGTCTGCTCCTGCCAAACAATTGAGAGGCAATTAAAAGTGTGAGATCTTTCCCCTAGTTGTCCCACTCCCCCCCCCCCCCCCAAAAAAAATGGCGTGTGGAAGGGGCTATTTAAACGCAAGGATATTTTGGACACCCCACCCCGCCCCCTAAGAACAGCAGCGCAGTGTGTCTGGGGGCCGCGTGATGTTCATGTGTCTTCAGTCCGCCAGTGCATCCCTCCCGGCCGGCCAGCGACGAGTGGCATGGGGAGGAGTGGGCACTGCACTACCCCTTTCCCTGAACTGGCCTGTATGTCACTGTCACGGAGGTCATGCTTTTATTCTGTGGGGAGAGCGGCAGCAGCCACATCTGCAGCCTCCTTCCAGTTGTTTTGGTAAATGTTGCTTCATTTGCGGAGTTGTGTGAGGCCTCCCTTCCCCCCAGAATGTAGGAACTGCTCACACCTCCCTCAGGGCTTTGCACTGTATTTAAAAACAATAGGGCTCTTGCTGCCTTCTCGGTTTATATTCTGCTGCTTCTCCCAGCCCCGTATTCTTTCGCTACCGAGATACGCTCAAGAAAACAGGATCTCTGGTTCTCCAGGAGTTCATCTGCCTGGGTAGCTTATTCTACACCTGAAGTGGTAAATCTTCCATTTGTGACGCTAGCAGTTGGTTGCTGTGGAAATTATGATGGTGCCATAGGAATCTAACTTCACTTTGGGGGAATAAGATACAGAAGCAGATGAACCCCTAGGGAAACGAAAACCCTGTTTTCATGCTTTAATAAACTATAGACAAGAGAGGAGAAAATGGGACACAAGTACAATTGTCCCTAAATAGGAAAGATTCTGAAAGTTTTCCACAGGTATTAGCAGTTCTTATTATTCTCTTCTCTCCCTCCTTCTTCCCCCCTCAAAAAAATATTGGCTGGGACATGGGGAGCAGTCTAGGGCAGAAATAATGCAGAGAAAAGAAAAACAAGCCCAGCAGTTAAAGAGAATTTCTAACAAGGTGGGCTATTAATATCCCACAAGGCCTTCCTTTAGACTACATAATAGGTCAGGGTGATGGCTGTTTAATGGTCCCATGTGGGCTTTAGTGGAATGATTAAATCTATGGAGAAACTTGTTGCCATCATAAAAGGTGTTTAAAAACAGTAACATTCATGTCTGATAGTTTTACCCACTTTGACAGTAGAATTCTAATGTAAGATGTTTTAGTGTTTTTTGTAGTGAAGAAAAAAGACCTACATTGCTGCTTCTCTTCTGTCAGTTCCCTCAAGGGAGCTTGTTGCTGTCAGTAGCCTGGGAGGTTACCATAGTGAACATTTTAGTAATCCAGAATGTAAGGTGCATGGTTCTGAAATCACGCTGGAAAAACTCAGATCTATCTTGCAAGTTATAAAAATAGATGTGTAATGCAACATGCTATGGAATTATGTTGGATGTGGTTTGGTTAGCTAGCAGTTGGCTTCTAATGACAATGAACAAAAGTTTGTAAGCTCTCTGTAGCATAGAATATCATTCACTGCTTGTATATCACCTAGCAGAATGGAGCTCTGACTTAGTTAAGGCCTATAGGTGTTACTGTGTTTTACTTTACTTCAGAGAATGATTATATTAATGTAAGGTGGCAATAGGCTAGTAAATTGTGAACGATTTAGGGATTCACTTACAGTAGGTGTTCTAGAAATAGACTTTACAATTTTAAATGTTAAATATGCATTTTAAAGTGATCAGTTATAGAAACACTTTGGTTTTTCTCCTTCTTTAATTTCAGTGTTCTTAGGTTTTGTGAAATAATCGCATTTTACTGTAATTTGTTTCTTGCCCCTCTGGTTGGAGGATGAGAATGTGACCTGCAAATTCCAGCACCATTATTAGTGGAGTAACAGGAAGATGCACTTGAATGAATTATGGAACAATTTCGGCTTCATTGGTTGTAAAACTGAAAGAGGTCACTTCAAGCACCTTTTTATGATTTGTGTTGTTTTAAAATGAAAGGATGCAGTTTTCTAATTTTTAGTTTACTTTTTCCTGGGTGACTTAATTTCACTTGGCACAACAGTGAAGTGTTCCATGGCCCTAAAGCTGGTGCACGTATTTCACCATAGGAAAAAAACTGCATGGAATAAATATCTGGGAGCTAGAATGGCTGTTTTAGTAAATATTGATCTATCACATTTTTTTGTTTTATGCTTCTTCTTTGACTTCCTACTGTTGAATTACCTCATCTGATTCTTTAACTGAACAATTGTTCAGTAGGCTGCTGGTTTTATAATATGGGGAAAATAGGTGGCTAAAGTGTAAGGAAACATGCTAACACCTGACATTCTTGGTTCGTTGCTCAGATTTTTATATTCTCTGCACCCTTTCAGCCCCTGGCATTTGAGGATTTCAAAGGGTTTTAGAAAGAATTGATCCTCACAGTTGTTGCCAATCAAGGATTTTGTTAATTTTTACAGATAGTTTTTGGTGGTGGTGTGTTCCTCAGCAAGCCAGTGGCAGATCTAAGAATGAAACGCTGTCGTTTTGATTCTCAGTCACTGTGCCCTTCCACACACTCCTTTTCCAAATCCATACTGTTCTTCTCTTGAAAGTTGCTTGTAACTTCACAACACTGCTTCCATTTATTAAGTTCTCCCATAGCAATATGCTTCGATGATGTGAACATTGATACTGTCACCTTCTGGTAGCGGGATTTAAATGCAATCCAAATGGTTGGGAGTTTATTTACATGAGTGTGTTCTTACTGAGGGAGTAAATTAAACTTATTAAAATGTACATAAATGAGGGGAAATTGAACATGGGAAAGTATTGTGAGGAGGTCATATTAGATGCTTAGATGTATAAGAATGAACTTCAGTTTTACTACTTAACTGAAATTCTTGTCACATGTGCAGTGCTAACAAGTTTTTTTAACACTACAGAAGAAAAGGTAGATTATTTTTCAAGTGTATTGTATACCACCTGAAAAGGGAAACTACATGGTTTCCTTTTCCAATGCATATTTTCTTAGGTTCGTTGATAATGTAAGTTAATGATGTAAGTTAATGTAAGTTGATAATGTAAGTTAAAGATAATGTAAGTTAATGATGTAGTATACAGAGGATCTTACCTGTCGTTTTCTGCAGTTTTAACTTCTCTTAAATTCATTTTTAACTTGTCTTATTATGTTACAAGCAAGTAATGTAAGTTTTGTTGGTTGGGGGGAAGTGAAATGTTTAGTCACTGTTGACCTAATGTAGCTACGTGGAATAGCAAACAGGGATACTACTTGATATCTAATAGATTTTAAATATTTGCCTGGTTGTGGTTTGGAGCTGTAGAATGTTTCTGTACTAGACTGGTGATGGACTTCAGTTTGTTGTTGTGTTTTTTTTTTTTTTTTTTTTTTTTTTTTTTTTTTTTTTTTTTTTTTTGTTCAGTTTGTTTTTCTTGTCTTCCCAGTGCTGCTGGAATATGGCTGTAAAGTCAGAGAGGGACGCAACTAATTTTAGGCCCCCACTTTAGATGTGACAGGACTTGATTTTTTTGAAGGATTTTTACAGAATACAATAGTTTTTAATCTAAACAAGCTTTGTTTTTATTTAAACATTTTCTTGACTGGTTCTGAAGACAAAACATTGTGCTAATACATAAGATCCTGAAAATGAAACTCATTAGTCCATTTTCTCCAAACTGAGTAAAGGTGAAAAGGAAACTAAATTTGTAAAATGTTCGTTTTTAATAATCACATGTTAGTAACACCCGTGAAGTTTGTGCTTTTTAACTGAGTTTTTTTTTATATTGATTGACTTTTTAACAATCTAGAAGATATTCTATTCTCACCAGTATGAGACATATATTGCAAACATTTACAAAAGGGGATATCAAAGTGTAACTTCAATGCTTTACTGCTAAGTGAGCAATGCAGGTTCCAACAGCACAAAATATATAGTCTGTACTGTTCACTTTGCATTAAAACAGCTTGTGAGATACACTTTGATCCATAAAACTGTCAGCAAAATCCAACAAAAGGGAGGGAAAATCAACACACTTACAGAGCAAAAGAGAAATCAATGTTCTCGGAGCACTTTTTAAAAACAAGCTTACCTTGTGATGAGTGAGGTTCTGAAATTTTCTCTGAAGCTCACAAAGAAATAGCCCCCCTGACGTGTGTGACACTGAGTACTACAGTAGGAATGCTACAGTGCATTCTTAATATGGCATAATTGATGGGAATCCACCATTTAAAAAGTAGCTTCCTTTTAGACTAAGTATGATCTGAGCATAGGTCAGAACCAGAATTGCCTGAACTTTAATTTCACCTCCAGCAGTGACACTCTGTATGGTACTGTGAAGCTTCTTACTACTTGTCTGTCTCAATATATGTTATGTTAGGCTTATACTCATATGGTTAATGTGTAGAATAATGTTTGTAAAACACTTTGAAGATGTAAAGTGCTATATAAGTGCGAAGCATTGGTGGTAGCTTTATATTTCAGGGTTTGTTTGTTTTTTTCTGGTATTGAAGTAACCCCTAAAGTCACCAATCAGGATTGCAGGGCACTGTTCTAGGCACAGTACAGACAAAACTTAAAAGACGGTCCCTGCTCCAAAGAAAATCTAAATGCAAAAAGTGGTTGACAATATGACTATTAAACAGTATACAAGAGAGGGTGATCAAGGTTTGCAAGAATTGAATTTTTCTAAAGTTGTGTTTTGAAAAACATTGTCTGGTTAATAACCTTGGTAAATTAATCTGGTTGCGGATAATTAGTTACTAAAACTGTAAGTAGCAATTGGCTAGTATCATAAGTCTTAACAATTTGTGGGGGTTAAATGGACCATAAACAGTCCTCTGCTCTCTGTTTGGGTCACCCTTGGCAACAGCTTGCTGGTGTTCAAGGTCACTGTTTGTACTACTGTGCCACTTCATTTATAGTGGTTTGGTTTATTTGCCATTAGACTTTAGGACTTTCTTTTTCATTACAAAAATGATGTCCTTTCTCCAGAGAGATCAGTTAGGGATTTTCCCTTGTAGGAAAGAGCTGAATCTGATGTTATCTGGAAATGATATAGCTATCAAACCAACTTTGATATTCTGTGTGTATGCAGATAAAAGGTAGAGAAGATATAGCTTGGTTTTTTAGAACTAAATCCTATGCAGTGCAGAGCACCCTCATCTCCCATTTCAGTTGATAGGAATTGAGGGCTCTCAGCACACATCAAGATGTGCTCTATCTACGAGGATTAGGTCTTAGGTGTGAAAATTAGAGTAGAAATTGTGGAATGTGGTAGAAAGAAATCCTGCAGGCTCTTGATATTTGTGTCATTGCTACCACTTTCCAGGAGTGGAAGATGCGTGAAGCAAGGATGCTACAGTAGATAATTTTGGGGAAAAGCATTGAATTTACTCATACCATGTTCTCAGTCGTCCTTTCTTTTGGAAACAGTGTTGAATTCTATAAACAGCATGTTCAGAATCTTAATTTTTTTTTCCCAGAAGAAAATGATTGCGTTGGAACGTGAAGACACTTCCCCATAATGTTGTCATGCACAGTCATGACTGATGTCATGTTTCACTCCAGAGGTGGCTTTTGCTCAGCTTTGGGGTAAATGGTTTGTCAGTGTGTGTAATGTCAATTTCTTAGCGTCCTTTCGGATTTGAGTTGTCAAATAAGAATTTTCTTCTCTAAAAAGAACCTGAATGAATAGTGAGAAAATGTCTTTCTAAAATACTTGAAAATTGGTGGTTGAATTGTGATGGTTCAGATGTCATGGTCCAAATTCATCCCTAGGGTAATTCCATTAAACTCATTACAGCAACAACTCGTGTTTAGAAATAAGGCTATTTGTCGTCTGAGGTGTATTTGTATAAAATGCTTCCAAAATGTAATGGCCCTTAAACTTTAGTGATGGCTTACTTTGAATTTCTGCTAGGACACTCCCTTACTCCGTAAAGACTTGTCCAAACTAGGGATGTTTTACAAAAATTTCCCACCCTTGCCAGTTCTTGTGGGGAGGCTGGCACTGGCTTTCATGACCAGATTTGTTCTGAAAAGGTTTAGATGATACAGTGCATAAAAAGCAGCAGCCTTTCTATATTTTAAAACTCTTGAAACAACCTCTTTACACTGGCAATGCAGGGCTGACCTTCTGTATTGTAAGCTAAGAAATATGCATACACAATTTTACTTTTTCAATACCTAACTCTCAGTGTGGCAGAATATCTAATGGATACGAAGCCTTACTGCTCTAAGGCATACTACATCATTTCACAGTATCCTATATAGAACTAACCAAATACTAAAAATTTGAGAATATAAAAATAGGTAATGCACATCTGCTCACATAACAGTATTGGACACGTGTTGCAATTTGGCCCACCCACCTCGTCGGTACAAGATGTGGCAACATAACACAAACACACTAAGCTGAATTAGCCTATTGCTATCTCAAAGTAATAACATGAGTTAAAATTGCCTAATGAATAAAATTCAGAATTGAAGTAGGAACACTTAATCATACAGCATTTACTGGCCAGTTGGACAAGACATGAACTCTTTTAACTTATTAAGATTTGGGGCCTGGCTTTCCAAGTATTTCTTTTTTCTTACCTTTCAAATCTGGATGCAACAAAGTTATTGATGAGGTGCTTTCGTCCAGCATTTCATCAAATTGCATTGAGACCCCAGAGCAGATTGCTGCTTCTCTGGTATTAGTACTATAGAAGTTGGATATTAAGTGTCAGTTTCACTTAATTACCATTAGATCTTGGCAAATGTAAAAGCATTTTAAATTTGTCTTGTAACAATGGCTTATAACAATTGTATACAAACTATATAATGTATCTGCTGTGAAAATATCAGCATGGGATATTTCCAACTAGTCATCTTTTCAGGAAGTCAGGTTGTAATGAGTTGGACTGTTTGCTTCAGGGAATTTTTCCAAATCTATTTCAAATTCCATAGACTGCTGGTCCAGGAATTCAGTATCAGCTCCTGTAGATAGATAAATACATCCAACCACAAAGAAAAACCTACCTTCTGAGAAACTATTGTACTCTTTAACATCTTCCATTCTTTACTTAACCCTTTGCAAACACTTACCTTTACAGTGGTAATGGACTGAAAAATATTGGGAAGAGTCTGATAGCTGTCATTGAAGAACTGCAGGAAGCTGGATAAAGCATTTTTTCTGTCTCTACTGTGGGACCAGGTTTCATGTCTAGCTCTAGTTACTAAATGAAATAAGTTCGTATTCTAAACTGCATTCACAGTGGACAGGAGTCAACAATGGAAGAACAGTGATATATATATATAATATGCCTCAGTGCTGCAAGGTGCTCAGCTGCCTTGTGTTGTAGACATTGATAGTGCTGAGCATTGCACAGGATCAGACCCATAACTGAGCGCAATTGATAGTACTTGCACTGGAGTGGCTGGCACTCAGCCGATAGACTGTGTTCTTTCTCATTGTACTGAAACTTCCTAGAGTAGGTGGTCTTTGTGGTTATATCAGAGTTTATTAACTGAGGGGATGGGGGAAAATATGGGGGGAGCCAAAAGAATGGCTGTACAATCAATACTGTCCTTTGGGCTTATTCAGAGGGAATTTTGTTTCGATTGCTGTCAGTCTCTTACCGTTCCTGAACCCATATATTCTGAAACAAGAAATTAACCCGATGAAGCCTAAATAGAGTTATTTTAATACTGGAGAATTGTTCTCATGTGCTCCAATTTGCATGCAAAATATTCTAATACTGGCAACTGTTATATAAAATAGTAAGTTTCCTGTTTTTGTTTAATTAATAAAGGCATTCTATTTTGATGGTGGCAGGGCCAGGTGTGTAGGACAGAAATACTGAGAACACCCTTTATCTGTTTCTATAAATATTTTGGCTTGTCCTCGCACTTGATTTGAGCTACCCTCTTTACTTAACTTTGGTGCCTATATTTTGTTTTCATTCTAAAATGACCTCAGTCTTAGCAGCCGTGAAACAAAGCATCCTTGAGTTCTGCTGTGCAGCACAGAATATTTTAACTAAACCCTGATTGGCTGTGGTACTCATTTATTCACATTTTTACTAAACCACAATAAAAGCACCTACCTAATGCTTGACAACCCTTTAAAAATACACTAAACACATCCATTAGTTACCCTGATCAAATAAATAATCTAGTGACAACATAAAGATAACAGATCAATCTCTCTCTCTCCACTATCCCTGTTCTAGTTCCACATTCCCAACACCTGTCTCACATGAGCAAGAGGATGTGGGTCTTTCAGTTCAGGTATATTAATCATAGCAATATGTTGACACTTTAAAATCTATGGGCCACGTCTTTACATGAATTACTCATGCATGAGATATGGAGTAATTTAGAGGGCCTAATTTGCTGCTACTTTGTGCTTTGTAGTCAGTTACACTTCAGCAAAGCAAGTGTAAAATGTTACCATTAGTGAAAGTGAATGGAGAATTGACTTGAGTTAGCCAGCCTGATAAATGTACTAGCCTGATCGAATCCAGTGGAATGACTTTTCTTGCTGTTAATGAGTGTATCTATTCAGTCTCAGTAAAACTCAGTTCTGACCTCTACATGGTTTCCTCTTCTTTGTGGCAGTTTGCTCGGTTCCTTGTGAGTTTACCTTTGTTTAATTTAAATAGACAGCATTGCATGGCTTTAATCTTGGTTTGTTTTGAGGGTTATCGCCACAACCATAAGGACTAGGAACTTAGCTTTTATTTTTTTTTAAATTAGATTCTGGAGAACATGGTGATCTCAATGGGGAGAAGTTTGTGGGTATTTTTGTAGCCCTGTTCTATATTCATTTTGGGTTGAGGTATGATAAGGCCTGAAGTAAATATTTAAAAAGAAAAAAAAAAAGCCAACTCTTGCTGCTTTTAGAAATAAATGTTCATAGCATTGCTCAGCTGTGTGGGTTTTCATCTGGAGTTGAGGGGAATGCTTAAACCATCTCTCACTTTTTTAAATTGCACACAATAGTGCGCTTTCTGCTTGTGTTCTGTTAGCATTTAAAGATGTACACAAATCAGTTGGGGATTTATGCTTTTTTAGCATCAGAGAGGTCTTTTTGAAACAGTTTATATAGAGGGTATTCAAAAGTAAACCTCCCCTCAGCAAAGATAGATTCTAATAAAATGAGTGTATTTTGTACAGCATTCCGTGTATATAGGGCACCCTAGAGAGTATTTTAAAAAGCATGGTCTCAACTCCAAAGAGCTTGCTAATATACATGGAATAAGTGTGTTCAGATGAAGAAAGTTGGTATGAGGAGAGGAATGCAAGAAGACTTCACAAAGGGCTTTTAAAGCTAGTATTGGAAGGAGAGGCAAGGAGGCATGGTCTTGGGTATCTAAAACACTGGGACTGTCTTATTTTCAAAAACAATGCTGTGTTGTTAGTAGCTATACCTTATAAGAAAGTGCTCTGGTTGGTATTACTAATCAATAAATAGTAAAAAATGAATAATAAAAATTGAAGTCTATATTTTATATTTAGATAATAGCAATAGAACAATGGGTTTCACTTTTTAGTCAGTCTCATTTTGAAGTTCTCATGTACCAACATAGTGCTGCACTCTGACTTAAAATATTGCATGGAGAAGTTAACATTTGTAGAATAGAATGAAAATGCTTTTTTAAAAAACATTTTTACAAAAATGTAAATGTTACAATATTGTCAACCCCAAGCAATGAAATCATATTTTTAAAAACATAGGATTCCTTTATTTGCTTTCTGCCTTTCATACCATATAGGGTTTGTGTTTTCATTTTTAGTATTTGAATTACCATAGCACCTAAGAGCTCTAGTCATGGACCAGGTCCCGATTGTGCTAGGTGTTGTACAAATACATCTCTCTGTAACTGAGGGCTAGAAATGTCTTAAAATAAGAGCAGATGCTTGTGTAATTGCATCACTCTAGGATCTGTGGCTTTGAGACTGTGACCAGATATTGTGAGACTTGCAATAAAATCATGAGCTGCCAATACTGTTGGCCTATAGACTACCTGGCAGTTTGCCTCTGATTTGAAATGTGTGGTGTTGTAACTTGTCAATTTTCAGTCTGTTGTGTCTTAAATCTAATAATGAGGAATAACAGGATACAGCGATACATTTTTAGGTGTTTAGGACCATTGTGTGCAGAGAGACAGCTCCTTGAGGTAGCACAGCATACTGATATTGTGATTCCACTACTGTAACAAAGAAGTTGGAGGAAGAAACTGCTCCCAGTATTGTACGGTATCTGTGGGTTATTGGTTGTGACTCACAGTAGAGGTCTACATTACTAGGAAGTTTAAAAATAAGATTTCAGTGATTTGATGCAAAAACATTTTTATAAGCTGGGGTGAAACTAAGTAGCCCTTTGATCCACTTGTCCAGGAGCTTGAAAGTCATGCGAGGTGAAACAATAAATACTGAATGTGGTGGTTGTCGTCATGGCAGATCCCAAAGGGACAGTGTCTCCTTACAGTTCAAGCGCCACCTGGTTGATCTCTGGCTAGGGCCTCAAGGTGGCCAGGCTGGATGTTAGTTTATATCCATCATTAGCAATCTTATCATGCCCTTGAAGCTTTTGGCAACCATGTGATTGATCTCTGGCCATGTAGCAGCATTCCTTGGTAAATGCTCTTCAGAGTTCATTGGTCTTCAATTCTAATAATATGGCCAGACCAAGAAAACCACCAAAACCAAACCAATGCTGATAGAGGCAGTTGCTGGGTTTGGCTATGAATATCCTCATTTCTGATGAAGATGGTAAGCATGGCAAGTTAACCTGTATGGGATTACTTAATGTTTGTGAGGAAGCGTAAATCTGCTGAGGTTTGTTCTGACTTCATAGCCAATTCTAAGAACATGGGGTTTTTTCAGGTCTCTAAATTAAAAATTTAATACTCAAGACATGTTAGTTTGGAACTAGTGAGGAACTTTTGCTTATGCTCTGTACAGCACAAGTCCTGCAACTATATGGATGCTGTCTCTGTGGTGAGACATAATGGTATTACTTCTACACAATGAACATCTGAATCTGGTAGATAGTAGGAAAGAGATTTGAGGAGGCTGCTGACATGTGGGAACTGAGAGAGTGGATAAGTTCTGTGGTGTAACTAAGAACAGTAAGAAGAGGATTTTTCCTCTTTTTATATATGAAAAATACTTAATGTTGCGGCATTAAATTGGATGTCAGTAGCATTTATTGGTGGTAAGCTTATTTGTTTGTCTTTCTTTGATATGTTGAACTTTATAGGGGAGAAAAAACAACCAAACAAAAACCATGGACTGCAAGTCAGTGCAAGCTGTAGCAACTTTCTATTTTAATAAGAAAAATTCTATTCATCTATGTCTAAGCTCTATGGTAAAGTTGTTATGAACCTTGATGTTACTGGAGTCCTTGTTTGGAACTGTTGGGGGTCCTCTTAGATTCTGTTTATCTTTATAGTCTCCTTCCTGTTATTCATAATTCCTATGAAAAACTATTTACCAGCCTGGACTGGAACTTTTGAAAACAAAATATGAATGAATGAATCCCTGGAGAGCAGTGGGAGATCCCAGAACTCTGCTGTGAAAGGATTGAACTCTCTGGCTTCCAGAACCTCTTATGAATAAACTCAGCTTTTTTTGGAAATAAAAGAAAATGCAACTATGAAGCAAGAAGGGGACAAGAGGGGGATAATTTAATCATTAATGAAAAACACTAACAGCCTTTCTTAATGTTATACTTGAGTCTCCTTTCTTGGTGCAGTGGCTTTTGTTTAAGATTATTTGTTTGGTTTAGGGAAATTTAAAAAACATAATTAAAAGGCAATCTTCTGTTCTTGGGTGTATCTTGTAGCATAGTTTGGCCCAAAGCATTGTGCTTTTGGGCAGGCCAATGAAGTGCACTGTGTATCTTGTTTATAGTTCACTTCTCGATCTTTAAAAAATGAAAGCAGCAATTGAAAAGTGGCTTCTGCTTTTTCCTTTAACTACCAGAGAGGAGCAGTTGCCAGCACTGCGTATCTTCTAGCTGGCAAGGCAGCAAACCAGCGCCGAGGCAACTCCTTCGTTAGACATTGATTTTTCCCAATGCCTGCACTTAAGTCTCAGCCTACTAGTTTAGGCCCTTCCATAGTAGTATTCTCATTTTAAATGTTACACTTTCCTTAGAGCTTAAGTGATAAAAACTAACATCATACTGTAACAGATCCACAGCCATTTTGTGTCAATTCTTTCTGCACATCATAGTTGTTCAACTGCATAATGGGCGCAAGGTAGAGTACCTGTCCAAAAGGACCTTTCTACTTGAGCTAAACAAATTCTATTAGCAGTATAGTGCCTAGGATAAACCAACAGTTCCGATTCTAACCAGCAGAGGGTAGTGGCACATATAGACATTAGTCTGTTACAGTATCTTATTTTAAATGAATGTGTGGAGGTGTATAAAACTATGTGCAATTGCTCTACAAATACCATCCATGTATTGTTTTTCTTGCTATTTTAAAAGTTACATTGAAATTTGATTTTATAGACAGCAGTCACTCTTTCTTTACTATGTTTTTTGTGGGAGAAGGGAGCACTAACAAAACATAAATGAAAATCAATACAGAAACTGGTTTCAGGTGTTCTCACTATGAAATAGGAAGTTACTGTTCAGATTGCCATCTCCTTTGAATATCTGGAACGGCAAGCCTTACAATTTGATAAAATATTGATAAAAATATTTCATGGACTTCTATTTATAAAGTCTCTTATTAAGGTGTTAGAAACGTTTTAAATTACTGAAAGTGAATAGTTTGGAATCCTTGCTGCACCAGCCGACACATGATTTTATCACTGGGGTTGCTAAAACAAACATGCTATATAAATGAATGACAAGAATGAAATGGAACTGCTTCATGTATTGGATGAACTGGCTAAAAACAATTTAGCAATATATTTTATAATACATAACTTTCCTGCTAATCTCTGCTTTATTCCCTTTATTTGTATATCTGATGCCCATCTTTCTGCTTTTGTAAGAATAACTTGTACTTCCAATTTCATTTTTGATAAAAATGACTGAAAGCTATATGATTAGGAAATAAAAGAAGCCATGCTCCTCATCCAGACAATGCAAGTATATAACCATGGAGATCTAACTGTCAAGTTACTGGAAGCAGCAGGTTGATAAATCCAATTGCCTTCATGTTTGGTGAACTTTAAACTGAAAGTCGTATTTCAAAGACAAGTCATGTGAGGACCAAATCCTGCAAAGTGCTTAGCCTACTTAACTCTTGTTATCTTGGTGAAAGATGAAGGTTAATTAGCACCTTGCTGAAAAAAGTAGTAGAGAAATGATATGTATGTTTAGGTTGATGAACAGGTTGATTTTAAATGTTCTAGTTAGTAGCACTGAATTAAGGGTGTACTTGTTGCTATCACAGGACTTTTTCCCAACTTTCACGATTAGCAGTAGGAAAAAGCCTGCTAATTCCAAAGATTAGGGTCTTTCTTCCAGAGTTTCATTTAAGCTGTTTTGGTTGTGAAAACCTTCAAATGTAAACTAATTCACCCATATCCTAATACCCTTTACTATTCCAGGCTTATTTCTCTAAAGTTTCCCATTGTTGTGAGCACCGGTGTAAAGAAGGCACCAAAGTCTTATGTAGACCTTAGAGTATGAATTTCTCAATGTGATATTAACTGTAATTAGGCTTTGGGTTATCACAGGCTTTGATTACAGGTTCACTCTCATGAATAGTCCCATTGAAATCCATAGGACTACACACACATTTGTGTTTATATGTTTGGGACCATTTATTCTAGTTACTCAGGTGATCTGATAACACAGTTCTAATAACCTTAAGTCCCATATCAAACACTACTAAAAAGAACAGTGTTACACTGGGTCCCCTAACTCCACTGCAAATCTAGGGTAAATGGGCCATTTCCTTCCCATTTCACTACTTAACCTATTCTCAAAAAAATCAACACTCTCATCCAGTATATCTAAGGCCACACCTACATTGGGGCTCAACCAAATCAAGGATCAGTGCTTGAACTGTAGATAAACCCTTAGATTGTTCAAACATACTTAAAACACAACAGTGACACAGCTGCACCGCTATAGCTCTTCAATGTAGACACTACCTGTGCTGATGGGACGGATTCTCCTATCGGTATAGCTGAGTGGTTCTCTAACTGTGGGTCATGACTCCGTTTTTAATGGGGTCTCCAGGGCTGGTGTTAGACTTGCTGGGGCTCGGTGATGAAGCTGAAGCCTGAGGGCTTCAGTGCTGGGTGGTGGGGCTCAGGTTTTAGCTTCAGTCCCGGACAGCATGGCTCAAGTTACAACCCCTTTGCCCAGTGCTGAAGCCTTTGGACCTGGGCTGTGCCCCCTCGTCCCCCCGCCCCGCCTTCACCCTGGGCAGTGGGACTCAGCCTTCGGTTCTCCTTCCTGAGGTTGAGTCATTTTTGTTGTCTGAAGGGAGTCACGATGCAACGATGTTTCAGAACCATTGGTGTAGCTAATCCACCTCCCTGAGGAGTGATAGTTAAGGCAATGAAAGAATTCTTCTGTCGACTTATTGCTGTCTATTCGGGGACGTATGTTGGCTTAACTACACCACTCGGGTATGGATTTTTCCCTGGGTGACATAGTTATGATGACCTAACTTTCCAGTACAGAGCAAGCCTAAGTACTTACCTGACCCTCCAATAAATAGTCTTGGAGTTCATTCTCTGAGTTCTACATTGCTCTGCTGCAGCTCTGCCACTGTAGCACTGCATCTGTGCTGCAGTAGCATTTGAACTATAGACAAACCCTCACTTAGCAATTACAGTTAAACTAGCTAATGTGGATGAAGCCAAAGTCTTTAAACAAACAACTATATGCCTCTTGGGGCTATGGAAGACTTTTGGTTAACATAGTCTGTAACGTGATTGACCTACAACCATTTAACTTGGTTATTATCATATGTAGACAAAAACTGAAGAAATAGTTTACAAGGAGCTGTTTTTACTCCCTATAAGGACTTTTTAGTGAGGATGTTGCCAAGGAATAAAAACTGATTTGAAAATGAACAGCTTCTTGCTGTCTTTAATGGTGACCTGAGGCTTCTTAAAAATTGGACATGTCCAGTTTTTAGCTCCTTTAGTCTAAAAGCTGTGTTTTCCAGCTTGGTTTTTGCCCCATAAATGTCAGAAGTGTCAAGTCCTTCTTCCTTCCTATTTGTTGATGATAAACATTAAAAAACATTTTATCCAAATTTTTCATTAGTCACTAAAATTAAATGAGTTAACAAAAGTCTGACTAAAAACCCATGCCCACAAATTTAGTGTTTTGTGATGTCATAATTGTATTACTTTTCTGATCACTATAGTCTTAGAGTAGAGAAGACGAGTATTTTTAATACAAAACCCCCCAGGAACTGTGGACATCTACGCTTTTGTTCCCCCCTCCTCCTTCAACAACTCTTGGGCTTTTATATGTAATAAAAAAAGAGCAGACCAAATTTTTCCCTTGTTTTAAAATAACACAATGCTAACAGTGAAAGTACTGTTCATAGTTCCAGCAGCTCAGAAGTGTTGGATTTCTGTGGTGCAATTTTTCAGATTTGGTGGATTTTCTGTCAAACTCTTTCAGCTTCAGCTTTAACTGAATACATGTTTAAAAGAATCCATTGTTTTGGAATAGTATCTGGTATTGAAATCAGAGTAGGTCCAAGTAGAGTAGAAGATAGCTACCCTGTACCCCCTTAGAAATTACACAGTTAGGTGGGGAAAGTCTGGGAATTCCTGCCGTGATTAGTGTGTTTCCGTGGCAAATAGAGGGTCAAATGTATCCCCTGAATTAAAAAACATAGTAAGAGGACCAAAAAAGTGCCACTGTAGCTAAATAACAAAGTAAACAAAACAGTTAGAGGCAAAAAGGCATCTTTTCAAAAGTGGAAGTTAAATCCCAGTAAGGAAAATAGAAGGGATCATAAACTCTGGCAAGTGAAGTGTAAAAATATAATTCGGAAGGCCAAAAAAAGATTTTGAACAGCTTCCCAAAGACTCAAAATGTAACAGCAAATTTTTTTTAAAATACATCAGAAGCAGGAAGCCTACTAAATAACCGGGGGGCGGGCACTGGATGGTCAAGGTGCTAAAGGAGCACTCAAGGAAGATAAGGCTATTGTAGAGAAACTAAATTAATTATATGCATCGGTCTTCATGGCTGAGCATGTGAGGGAGATTCCCACACCTGAGCCATTCTTTTTCAGTCACAAATCTGAGGACCTGTCCCAGAATGAGATGTCATTAGAGAAGGTTTTGGAACAAATTGATAAATTAAACAGTAATACCTGATGGTATTCACCCAAGAGTTCTAAAGGAACTCAAATGTGAAACTGCAGAACTACTAACTGTGGTTTGTAACCATCATTTAAATCAGCTTCTGTACCAGATGACTGGAGGATAGCTAATGTGATGCCAATTTTTTAAAAAGGCTCCAGAAGTGATCCCAGCAATTACAGGCTGGTAATAAATGGTTAGTTTTCAGAATGGAGGTAAATAGTGGTGTCCTCCAGGTGTCTGTACTGGGACCAGTTCTGTTCAACCTATTCATTAATGATCTGGAAAAAAGGGTAAACAGTGAGGTGGCAAAATTTGCAGATGATACAAAACTACTCAAGATAGTTGGGTCCGAGACAGACTGCAAAGAGTTACAAAGGGATCTCAAAACTGGGTGACTGGGCAACAAAGTGGCAAATGAAATTCAATGTTGATCAATGCAAAGTAATTCACATTGGAAAATATAATCCCAACCATACATACAAAATGATGGGGTCTAAATTAGCTGTTACCACTCTAGAAAGTGATCTTGGAGTCATTGTGGATAGTTTTCTGAAAACATACACTCAATGTGCAGTGGCAGTCAAAAAAGCTGACAATTTTGGGGATCATTAGGAAAGGGATAGATAAGACCAAAAATATCATATTGCCTGTATAAAAATCCATGGTATGCCCACATCTTGAATACTGTGTGCAGATCTGGTCTGATTAGGGATGTGGAAAAGCTTTCATATGAGGTGAGATTAATAAGACTGGGATTTTTCAGCATGGAAAAGAGACGGCTAAGGGGGGATATGATAGAGGTCTATAAAATCATGATTGGTGTGGAGAAAGTAAATAAGGATTATCTACACCTTCTCATAATACAAACATAGGGGTCACCAAAGGAAACTAATTAATTCAGGTTTAAAATGAACAAAAGGAAGTATTTCTGCACACAATGCATAATCAACCTGTGTAACTCTTTGCCAGAGGATGTTCTGAAGGCCAAGACCAGAACAGGATTAAAAAGAGAACTAGATAAATTCATAGAGGGATAGGGTCATCAATGGCTATTAGTCAGGATGGGCAAGGATGCAAAACCATGCTCTGAAGTGCTTCTACTCTCTGTTTGCCAGAAGCTGGGAATGGGTGACAGGATACTTCATTTGATTACATGTTTTGTTCATTCCCTCTGAAGCACTTGGCATTGGCCGCTGTCAGAATACAGGATATTGGGCTAGATGGACCATTGGTCTGACCCATTATGGCCATTCTTAAAAGGTTAAAGAGATGCTGTTGGACCTTGAAAATTCTTCTTTGGGCCTTTGTTTCTCAGGAGGGGAGCAAGGAGTTTATGTACAGAAAGGACCTCTCACATCCCATAGGCCATCTTGTTAAGGCTGCTGCTATTTCACTTCTGGGAGTTGGCGATCTCAAGACGATCTCTTAATTTTGCCCACAAGAGTGGGGACCTGCTGTGGAGCCAGTCATACTGATGTCCGTGATTCTATCCCACTGGTAATGTATAGAAACCAAACACTACTCCAAGGTTAGCTTCTTTCATGGGTACAGCACACAAGCTCTTTATCACTGAAAATCTTCAGTGATAATCTTCATGAGAAAAATGATCAAATCGCTAGAAGTAATCTTACTTCTGGAAGCCGAAACCCTCTTCACTGAAATGGTGTAGCATGATGCAAGTAAGGCAAGCTTCACCAGGCTGCTTACCTTCATCCCTAAATATGACTACCATCACCTCTACAATCAAGTGAGCGTTATTCATGTCTATTTAGTACATGGCTTCTCTGCCACTTGTGATGGTGGCCCTTGAGATGGCTTGTGACATAGATATCTGTCCACTGGTATCCCAACTTTTTTCATATAGGGCACATGTAACAGGGTGGCCTGCCCCCTTTAAGGGTTGGGTGGCCTGAGGCAAACCCAGGCCTGTTCAATCACTCACACTTGTGCTGTAATTAAATGCATTGAGGGTTACCATATGGCAGTTCACCATACTGAAAATGGCTTAAGAGAACACAGTCAAAAAGAAGCTGGGGTAGAAACCACAGGCTCCTATGGGAAGTCCTGAGATAGGTCCTGTAAGGAACAGGGCGGCCCCTGGGAGGCACTGCTGGAGTCCCCAGGGGGAGGGGAAGCAATAAGAAACCTGTCTGGCTCAAGAAAGGGTTTGGTTGGGGTGGCTTTTTTGGTGGTGTAATTGGACTTCTTTTACCCCAGAATGGGACTGAACTTTAAGAGTGAGATGTGGCCAAAGGGCTGAGTCACCTGAAAGAGGACTGTGGCAGAACCAGATTGGCTGACAAAAGGGGCTACTAGAGCAAAGGAGGCCCTGCAATGCCATCTGATGCCAGATGGTGCTATGGCAGTGAGTGGAGCTGCTTACATCACTTAACAGCTATCAGAGGATGATGGCTTTCAGTCACTGCCAAACTGAGCCATTCTCATACCAGGAGCCTAGGGCTTGTCTAAACACACACACTGCACACATTGTCACAAAACACAAATCACATTGCACTGATTTAACAAATTGATTTAGAAACTGATCTGCTGCAAACCTCTATTGTGGAGAGTCTTACTTTAGTTTAAGAGTGTACTTTATTTAGCTTAATTTAGGGGAAAAAATACTTAAACTAAAACAAAATAGGATGTTGTTAATCTGAAATGTGTTCATATAAGAGGTTTGCACTGATTTAATTAATTTACTTCTGACTCAATGTTCGAACTGTGTAGTCCTGAGAGGTGATGTGCTCTAACACCTTCCTAATCCCCCGAGCCATCATGTCCCTTCAATATGTAAGGCTTTTAGGTGACATGCTCAGATAGTCAAGCTTACACCTGTTTATAATATACCAACACTTTACATAGCATATATATACTTCTCTGCTTTCCTGACCATTTTGTAAGATTTTTTCATAATTGTGAGGCTTCCTGTTTTTGCAACTGTGCCTATTATTTCTCTGTGTTTTTATGAGACTTCTCTATCCAATGTGCTAAATGTAAATGCAAAAAGAAGCCATGGAAGGTGAAAAGCTAGATGATTTTCTCTTCCTTATTGTGGCACTTGAGATGAAGATGTTAACATAAACCTATTTTAATAAATGGAAGGGCAATAACTCATTAATGGAGAAAACACTTCCTGGGGGTTACTGAAGACAATTTGGAATAGAAATCCTGAGTAAAGTGGAGGTGGTGGGGTGAGTTCTTACAGTGGGCTTTTTAAGTGCTCACCTGTTCCTCATAATTCCATCTACACCAATGACCTGAGTTCCTCCCAGCATGAAAACTGGGATTTCTCCAAGTTCTAATTTAAATTTAGGTTTCCTGCATGACAGTGAACATGGTGCCATTGGGTCTTGCAAGACCTCATTGTGTGTGTGGGGTGGGGAGGGTGCCGTTTGGAGTAGTTTGTATGAGATCCTGCACACCCTTGGACACATTTTGTTGTACCTTGTTTTGTTGTACCTGTTGTCAACTCTCTGGGGCTGGGACTGTTTATTATATGTAGAGAGCTTACTGAAGTAGAGCTCCAACTTTTCTTGAGGCTTTTGGACATTACTGTAATGCAAATAAATAATAATCAGTCTGAACCTCCAGGGAGAGTGACTTGAGCAGATATTAGGTGTTGGCACTCTTGGTTTATCTTGCAAATTCCATTTTACTTTGATCTCTGACCTTGGGCAAGTTACTTAACCTCTTTCTCCATTTCCCCATCTGTAGTT
This sequence comes from Emydura macquarii macquarii, assembly GCF_026122565.2. NCBI lineage: Eukaryota > Metazoa > Chordata > Testudines > Chelidae > Emydura > Emydura macquarii. The sequence continues at coordinate 2,607,399 of NW_027132983.1, read as the reverse complement.
TGGATAATCACTTCAGATGGAAGCCACTAAAAGCTGCCAAGTATTTCCTCTTGCTGTCTAGCAGACAGCATTGCCACATGACCCTGTGTGTCTTGTGACACACAAAGGTACGTGTCTTTGCTGTAGAATAGCTATGTTTAGTTTTATAAAATAATAGGAAATGCCTCCCTGAACACTCTAGGCGTCTGACAAAGTAGTTAAAATACAATAAATAAAATTAAAACTGCAACCTCAATTTTAAAATACTAAATAATAAGCAATGCAAAAATAAACTTTTTTCCCCCTAAATATTGCTCCAAAAATATCTGCATCTTGAGCAGCCCTCCTAAGATGTGCTTTGCATCATGCCCTGAAGGTCAGTAGATTTTTAGACTGTTCAAGGTCGACAATTCCTTAGGACATTCAATTTTACTCCGGCAATATGTTATGTTCCTACTTCATTTGTTGTCTTGAACAACAAGGCACAAGCACAGTTGCAGAAATAAACTGTGCGTGCCTTCTGCTGGCTGCCTCTTCAACATAGCAAAATATTACAGGGCTCTGCTTCAGCTGTGACTTCATCTGTTTTTTGGTTTTTTTTTTTTTTTTAAACTTGTAGGCAACAAAATTGTCATTGTACGTGTTTGGGTTTTTTAAGTATTTCTGTTTAGAATTTGGAGGAGTTTCCTATGAAACCATAACAGTTCTTACGTTCATTTAGGAATGCAGTTCTTTTAGGCCTTTTCAGTGAGTAGCAAGTGTTTTTCCCATAGTAATTGATGATTATTTTGATTAAACGTTGCAGTGTCTTGTAAGAATTTTCTGTGGCTTAACGCCACTAAATTGCATTAGCAGCCAAATTAGCACGAGGCATTGCATTACTGAGAAACTTTGTGGGGATGGAGGTGATCAAAACGTTACATGTGGCCCCAAGGCTTAGTCACATTAAGGACACTCTGAGTTCAGACCTAACCTGAAGGTTTTTTTGTTTTGTTCTGTTTTGTTGTTGTTTAAGTGTGGGTGAGTGGGTTGGTGGTGGTGGGGACAGTTAGAAACTAAATACTTCCAGATATTGTTTTTTAAATGTTAAGCTTGCTTTTTACTAAGTACTTTCTTGAAATGCTGGAAATAACCACAAAGCAGCATTCTTAATTATACTAAGCTTCATTACAATGAGTCTGCAAGTCTGTTGCAGCTCGGGGACAGAACTAGTTGTGTTTTTGGTACAGAGTTTCCCATGCTGTGCAATTTGAGGAATCTCACTCTTTCCTCAAAGTATATTTAACAGTCTGTAATTTTAGGAAGTAGAATTATCCTGGCTGTGGAAGCTGTCTCAACTGGAGGAAAATTCTGAGTGCTGGGCATTCCTCTGTTGCTATTGATTGAGAGATCTGGTTCTTCCTCCTCCACCCTCAAGCTTCAGGCAGGCTGAAGTATCCATTGTAAATGTATTCAATGAGAGGAAATTTTCTGGTAAGCACAGATAGACTTTCCTATTATGCTAGTGTATGAGCAAGATAGAGCAGTCAGTTTCACTTAATGTTTTTCTATTTTAATCCCTGTTGTCCTTTATTAGGCCTGGTCTACACTACACAGTTAGATCGACGTAAGGCAGCTTAAGTGCCTACACTACAATGGTGCTCCCGCCAATGTAAGTCACCCACTACATCTACTTAACTCCACCTCTTGTAGAGGTGTAGAACTTAGGTTGATGTAGTTAGAGTAACGCAGTATCTCTGTAGACGATGCGTCCCTTACATTGCCTGTTGTCTGTCAGCCTGGCACAGGGCTTACAGCTGGAGCGCCCTGATCCCTGGAGCTGACAGCTGAAGGTAAGAGGAGGTCCAGCTGTGAACCCTGCACTGGGCTGTCACCCCTGGGGGAAAGGAGCTCTCCAGCTGTGTGTGCCCCGCTTCAGTTGGTGGAAGAGCTCCTGGTGAGGATGTGCAGTGCTGGTGGTAGGAGCATAGTGTGCACATGAACCACCTCTTTAAATACTGCAGTGGCTGTACGTCGACTTACGTAAACTTAATTTTGTAGTGTAGATAAAGGCTAAGTGAAGTGGTAGAAATATTTTTAAATGTTTTTGAAACTAATAATTTTAGTTGACACCACAAAGATGGTAACCAAGCATGTTCTTTTAAAAAAGAGCTCCTCCCCTGGAACCAAGCATAAAAATTGTAGAGACCAAGTTTACTTGTTAAGATTTCAGAGGTTCCAGACTACACCATAGTGTATAAACACGTTGGTGTAGCGTGGAATAGGCTTCAGTCTTCCATAAAATTTATGGAAATGTCAACACTTAAACCACTACAGCAGCATAGCTGAAGTACTGCAGCTGCATTGCTCTAGTGCTTCAGCGTAGACACTGCTTAAGCTGATGGGGGAGGGGTTCTTCCATCGTCATAGGTAATACACTTCTCCAACAGGCAGTAGCCAGGTCTACAGAAGAATTCTTCAGTCGATCTAGCACTGTCTACGCTGGGGGTTATGTTGCCATAGCTATGTCACCTAGGTGTGTCAAAAATTCACACCCTGAGCGATGTACCTATGCCAATGTAAGTTCCTCACGTAGACCAGCCCTGAGTTGGATGTTAGCGCACTCATACATGCTTATTTTATTCTAGTTCTATCAGCTTCCTTGGCAATTATAAAATCATGAACTGTGCCACATGTCCTACAATCCAGTTATCAGTAAAAGGAGCCAAACAACTGAGAGTGGTGGTATGGAGTCGGCAACTGCAAGCTTTTTATATGGGGCTACACTATTGGTACTTACACTGAACTATGCTGTGATGCTGGCAGATGAGGTGCCAGCTCATGCCCAAGTCCCCATGTCTCAGTTGAATGCTGACAGATACATAGCTGGGATCAGTCTGGCTCACCTCGGTGTTAGTATTGTTAAAATAGTTATTAGAATTGTAAGAATGTGTTTAGTATCTATTGTGTGAGTTGTCTGCATTAATCTCACTTATAACATGTATATCCCATAGTGTAAGGTAATATTTGAGTGTCAGTATTGTGAACCTCTCGGACTATGGGCTGATCTGTACTAGACAATTAAGTTGACCCAGCTATGTCACTCAGGGGTGCAAAAGATCCACACCCCTGAGTAACATAGTTAAACTGACCTACATCCTCTTGTGCACTAGGTCAACAGAAGAATTCTTCCTAGCTACTGCGTCTCAGGAGAGTGGATTACCTATGTGGCTGTAGCATTTTAAATGGAGACAAGCCCTATGTCAATCACCAGGCAAGAAAGATGTTAATTAGAGTTGAATAAACTGAATGAAGAAAATATTCTCATGGCACCTGCAGAAGAGGCTGCTGCTGTCAAAAGCTGATTTAGCACTTCAACAGACTCTGGTTCCGGGTGCTTAGCTGGCAGCTTCCACCAGTTTGACTTTCTCTCAAATTTTGGTAGCAAATGTACTGCTTAATATTTTTTTTTAATTTAATTATTTTAATAGATTATAGTAGCTTTAGGACTTAAACTAGGTTGTCTTAATTTCAGATTTAATTTTAAACAATCTGTGTTTAAATAACTGATCTTTTTGATTGATTTTTATCCATCCTGCTGGCATTGTGATAGCGCATGAGAAATTAAACAAGGAAGCCTTTAACTAGATCCTCAGCCTACAATGCTATTTTGGCATAGGTATACGATTTAATAGAAAGGTCAGTAGTTGAGAGATCAAATACAGATGAACTGCAGAACAGAGTCTATAGATACAAAAAAGAAAAAAATGCCTGTTTATATGTAGCACAAACCATGCTGCAGCCTTCAGTCAGGCAAAACTCCTCTTGATGCTAGTGGGAGTTTCACTGGGTGTGGGTGGCTGGATTTGATTCCATGTTAGATTTCAAAGTCTCTTCAGAAAATGCCCTTTTAATCGAAATAATTCAGAGTGGGAACTACATTGCTCAGTGTTTGTGCAGCACCTTGCACAATGGGGCCCCAATCTGTTGAGCTGGAGGCTACTTCTGTTAAATTAGTAAAGAGTTGAGCTGTAATTTGTCAGATTAGTGGCAGACTTATTCTCTTGTTCCATATTGCATGGGCAGTTAACAAAAGAGCAGCTGAAATTTCACATCCAAAATATAATGTAAGTTGTGAGTAACCATTAGAGCAATTTGTGAGGGGAGTTACGTGCTGAGGGAATGAGGAAAATAAATATCTTTAACATTAAGTTTAATCTAAAAAATAATAAATGCAAGCTTTACTGAGCTGAATAATGAATGTTAATGTTTTCAGTTTAGCTAACCATCTACATTTTTTTTTCTTCCTCTGTCTGAATCTATTGCGCTGTTTGATTGAAGCCAGGTTTTTTTAAAATCAGTTATTTTTGTTTTAAAATTTTCTTCCCAAAATATTCATTTGAGGCTAGAGGAAGGTAATGGGAAATGTAATAGAAATGTTAGTGTTCTTAAAATTATTTCTGTATGGCTGTTACTATTTTTATTATTCCGTGGTACAATATGTTTTTAAAGTGGCTGGTTAGTTTCTGTTATGAAACATGCTGGGATGTGTCAGATGTAACCATTCAGTTCTTTAGGGTTACAGCTTCTTTTGGAACAGGTGGCATCAAAGAGAGAAGAGCAAGGATGAATAGAGGGATATGTAATAATTTAAATGAATGCCCTACAGACAGTGCTTGGGAATGAGATACATTCTACTTCGAGTGATTGCTCATGTTCATTCCAATATAGGTGAGTGCATGCCACTGTGCACGGGTTCCCAGAACTTTTTTCCCCTTAGCAGGCCCTATAGGGTCGGCTCTGGTGCCCCCTGGAGCCCCGCGCACATGCCACGGTATATGAGGCACCGCCGATCCTACGGCCCCTCAGTTCCTTCTTTCCGCCCATGACGGTTGCTGGAACATCTCACCTCTCGCAAGTACCTTCCCCTTGTTGAACTTTCTTGTTGAATAGTGGTAAGCATTATAATAGAAGGCTGCAAGGGCTTAGGGTGACTGGGCCATGCCCGGGTCACCTGGCTTTAAGCCTTGCATGCTGCGGCAAGGCTTTCCCATTAGTGACCCTCACGATCGCTGCCTCAAGTGCCTTGGAGAGCAGCACCAGAGGGAGAAGTGTAAGATTTGCAAAGCTTTCAAGCCTAGGACTCAGAAAAACAGGGACATTAGGCTGAAAGCTGTCTTGATGAAGGCAGCGCTCCACCTGGCCTCCGAGCCGCTTCAATCCACCTCGGCGCCGAGCGTTTCCTCGGTGCAGAGCGCACCACTGGCACTGGAGTCGACTCGGCGCAGAGAGACATCTCCGGTACCGAAAAAGAAGAGGTGGCTGCTCACAGGGTGCACACACTCCTCTGCGCATGCGGGGTCGAGCGTGGAGCTGCACCAGCCACAGCCCATAGAGCTTGCTCCAGAGCCTGCATCTCCGAGCAGGGAGCCTCCTGGGAGGGGAGTGCCCCTGCAGGTGCTGTTGACACGGGAGGCTTGTCAGGCGGCAAGAGCCTTGATGGCCTTGCCCATGCCTCCACCCCACCCCCTCCACTGAGGGGGAGAGGGCCCTGAGCCTCCTTACCTTTCCGGGACCCGGAGTCGCTGGAGTGGTGGTGCCGCCGAGCTCGACTCTGGCCCTTGGTGCCGCTCTGTGCCAGGGACCGACCCCTCGATGACCCCGAGGAGCTGGGTGAGGATCCCAGGGCAAGCCCGCGCTGGGTCCCCCCGAAGGCTGGTCGAGACCCCCGACGGGCAGAAAAGTCTCCTGCCCGATGGTCACCGAGGCTAGAGCGTGGAAGCTCCCCTCTCAGCTCTGAGTCCAGCTCGTCAAGCAGATCCTCCCTGCAGTACCAAGGTCGGTCCCCGACGCCAGAGGTGACACGGACCAGGCGGCGCCGCTCGAGGGCTACCTCACGGCATGGAGACAGTTCACGCTCAGTCCCCAGTACCAAGCCGTTCATCCACAGCCAGGTGGCACCGGACCCCGTCACTGGTAGGGAGCCTGGCACCGAAGGGCACGCCCACCCCAATGTGACGTAGATCCCGGTCTTCGGAGTCGGGTTCGGCACCGCGAGGCTCCCGACGGCACCGCTTCAGGTCCCCCAGAGGCAAGTGGCACCAGAAGTCGTCAGTGCCGATATGGTCCGCATCGAGCTCCTCGGAGCGCGCCTCCTCTCGTCAGAACCGTTTGAGGAGGCAAGGGCGATCCTCACCCAGCTCCTCAGGGTCATCGAGGGGTCAGTCCCCGGCACAGAGTGGCACCAAAGGCCAGAGTCGAGCTCGGCGGCACCACCACTCCAGCGGCTCCGGGTCCCGGAAAGGCAAGGAGGCTCAGGGGTCCAGCTGTCGCCTGGAGGCTCCTCCGCTGGTGCCGATGCCAGTCCCGGGTTGGCCCCAGGTCCATGGCAATGGCCCTATTGGAGATAATGAGGGGTTCATATAGGACAGGGAACAGTGTCCGTCCCATCATCTGGGGTACAGCCGGTGCCCCCCACCCCGGACAAAGACCGCAAAGGTCATTCCTAAGACGAGGAATCGGACCCAGGGGAGGGACCTTCCACGGGGCCACGTCCCCAGCGGGACGAGCGACCACAGTCGTCGTCGTCGTCCCCTGATGAAGCAGCCTCCAGGGACCACAGGGCGCCACTTAGAGACTTCAGGGCACGCCAGGAGCTACTTAGAAGGATGGCTTCCAACCTGAACCTGGAGGTCAGGAACTGGCAGAGGAAGAGGATACCCTCTTCGGTGTTCGGGGGTCACAAGGCCCATCAAGGGTTGCCCTGCCAGCCCACAACAGGGTCTTTAAGCTCGCTAAGGCCCTGTGGCAAACCCCGGTCTCAGTTGCCCCTATATCCAAGGAGGCCGAAAAGAAGTACTATGTCGCAGCTGAGGGGTTTGAGTTGCTTTTTACACACCCGACCCTGGGAACCCTGGTCGTGGATGCGGCCAATGAAAGGGGTAGACTGGGTATCAGGGGTCCACTCCCAAGGACAAAAAAATTAAAATTGTGTGGGAGAAAAGTTTGTTCTACTGCGGCATTGCAGTTTAGGGTTTTGAACCACCAGGCACTGCTGGGCAGGTATAACTTTAACCTCTGGGACTCCCTCAGGCAGTTTGCTGAGACCTTGCCCCAAGATCCGGCAGCGGACTTGGCCACGGTCCTCGAGGAGGGAATCACAGTGGCTGGGGCGGTGCTTCAGACTGCCAGTGACGCTGCAGACACGGTGAACAGGGCTATGGCCTCTGCCATCACCATGAGGCAGTATTCCTGGCTGCAATCCTCGGGACTCTCCCAGGAGCTGCAGCAGTCGATTCAGGACCACCCTTTTGATGGATCAGGCCTGTTTTTTGACAAGACTGATGAAAAGCTGCATGGCCTCAAGGATTCAAGGGCCATGCTTCGCTCTTTGGGACTGTACACGCCCCAGGCTTTGAGGCGACAGTTGCTGCCCTAGGCCCTTTCAGCCCAATAGGGCCAGAGATAGAAACAGGGGGTTCAGACAGCGAAACCGGCCTCCTAGCTCATCCCCCAGCCTCCCAGCAGGGGCCCCCCAAAGGTTTGGGCAATAGAAAGGGGCAATTTTGATGATGCACCCGAGGGTGGTACCCCTACCGTCTCACTGGATCCGCCCCGTCCCTTCTTAGACAGACTAAGATCCTTCTACAGGGAATGGGCAAATATTACATCAGACCGCTGGGTCCTCGATATAGTACTCCGGGGATATGTCCTGCAACTTACATCCCATTCCCCAAAGACCCCCCCCACCCCTCTTCAGGGACCCCTGTCACGAGCAGGAAGTAATCATCCTTCTTGATCTGGGGGAGATGGAACTGGTTCCCCAAGATGAAAAAAGGAGAGAATTCTATTCCAGGTATTTCCTCATCCCCAAGGCAAAGGGGGGTCTGAGCCCCTAATTAGATCTGCGCCCTCTAAACAAATTAATCAAGCGACTCAGGTTTCACATGGTCTCCCTAGCCTCCATTATCCCTGCTTTGGATCCAGGAGATCGGTATGCTGCCCTCGACTTGAAGGATGCATACTTCCATGTATCTATCCTTCCCAGCCAGAGACACTTCCTTTGTTTTACGGTGGTTGGTTCCCATTATCAGTTTACGGCCCTGCCCTTTGGTCTCTCGTCGGCTCCCAGGGTATTCACCAAGTGTGTGGCGGTACTGGCTGCCCTCCTGTGGCGCAGAGGTGTGCAGATTTTCCCCTACCTGGACGACTGGCTAATCAGGGGCAGGTCCAGGTCCATAGTACAGAACAGTGTAGCCCTCACCTGTGCCACTTGCAGCAGGTTGGGCCTGCTCATAAACGAGCAGAAATCGACTCTATCCCCGGTGCAGCATATAGAGTTCATTGGGGCCACCCTGGACGCATCCCAGGCCAGAGCCTTCCTCCCGCAACCTCAGTTTGAGGCTATGGCTGTGATTATTGCCCAGCTGCACTGGTGCCCCATGACAACAGCCAGGCACTGCCTACAGCTGTTGGGACACATGGTGGCCTGCGCTTACGTAGTGCGGCGAGCTTGCCTCCGATTCAGGCCTCACACCGAGGCCAACCATGTCTGGAATGTGCCGAGCAGACCCCCTTGAACAGGGTGGTCACAGTCCCCCCCTGTCAGTCCTAGCCTCCCTGAATAGGTGGAGGACCCCCGGAGCAGTGCTGAGGGGCGTCCCCTTCAGGGATCTGGCCCCGTCGGTCACCCTGATCTCCAATGCCTCGGACGTGGGGTGGGGAGCCCATATCAGCGCCGACCTGGGCACTCGGGCTCTGGACAGAAGAGGAGAAGCGCCTATATATCAATGTGAAAGAACTCAGGGCCGCCAGGCTGGCGTGCAGGGTGTTCCTCAGGTTCCTGACGGGCAGGGTGGTACAAGTGCTGACGGACAATACTGCAGCCATGTTTTATATCAACAGGCAAGGGGAGGCACGCTCCTCGGCCCTCTGCCAGGAAGCCATTCACCTGTGGGACTTTGCAGTGAGGCACGACTTTCACTTGTCTGCCTCTCACCTCCCCGGGGTGAGGAACGATGAGGCGAACCGCCTCAGCAGGTCGTCTTTACCCCGCCACTACTGGAGGTAGTGACTTCCATCTTCCACAAGCGGGGTGTTCCCCAACTGGACCTGTTCGCATCGTCCTGGAAAAAGAAGTGCCCGAGGTTTTGCTCGCTCCAGGATCGCGAGCCAGGCTCTATATCCGACGCGTTCCTCATTGAGTGGAAGGGGAGGACCCTCATGTACGCATTTCCTCCTATTCCGCTCCTGCCCAAGGTCCTCCTGAAAATCAAGAGGGACAGGACAGACATGATACTCATTGCCCCGACCTGGCGGAGACAGCATTGGTTCTCCATGCTGATGGACCTGTCAGTCACCCCGACCAATGAGCTCCCGAGATGACACGACCTGCTTTCCCAGGACCAGGGTCGCCTGCTCCACCCGGACCTGGACTCCCTGCACGTCACAGCCTGGATGCTCTGTGGCTGACAGAGGGGGAGAAAGCCTGCTTGGCGCAGGTCCAACAAGTTTTGCTGGGCAGTAGAAAACCTTCAACACAGGTTGTGTATTGGGCTAAGTGGAGGCAGTTCACCTACTGCAGAATCCAGGGGTATTCCGCCAAGCCTCTCTCCTATCCAGGCGATCCTGGAGTACCTGCTCCAACTAAAACTCCAGGGTCTGGTGCTGGCCTCCCTGAAGGTCCACCTAGCAGCCATTTCGGCTTTCCATTAGCCGATAGAGGGGAGATCCCTGTTCTCCCACCCCATGTCAGTTAGGTTCCTTAAAGGGATAGAGAGGCTATATCCGCAGGTCCGTGACCAGGTGCCTCCCTGGGATCTCAACCTGGTCCTCTCGAGACTCACGGGGGGCCCCCCTTTGAACCCATGGCTTCATGCCCTCTGCTCATCCTTTCATGGAAAATGGCCACCAGGAAGGCTACCACCTCAGCTAGGAGGGTCTCCGAGATTAGGGCCTTGACCTCGGAGCCCCCCATATGGTACTCTATAAAGATAAGGTGCAGTTGAGGCCACATCCAGCCTTCCTGCCCAAGGTGGTCTCCCAATTCATTATAACCAAGATATTTTCCTCCTCGTGTGTTTTTTCCCAAACCACACAGTTCAGAGGAAGAGCGGAGATGGTACTCGCTGGACGTGTGACGAGCCCTGGCCTACTATATCAATAGGACGAAGCCATTCCGGAAGACAACACAGCTCTTCGTCGCAGTGGCGGACCGGATGAAGGGAGCACCTGTCCCCACCCAGCGCATCTCCATGTAGATCACCTCTTGCATCAAGCGCTGCTATGAGCAGGCGAATGTGCCGCTTCCAGGTGTCATCACAGCACACTCAACCAGGGCTCAGGCCTCGTCTGCGGCTTTTCTGGAGAGAGTGCCCCTGCAGGACATCTGCAAAGCCGCCACCTGGGCGTCGGTGCACACCTTCACGTCCCACTACACCATCGTCCAGGAGGCGAGAGAGGACTCGGGATTCGGCAGAGCTGTGCTGAGGGCAGCTCACCGGTAACTCCTACCCATCTCCAAGGTAATGCTTTTTAATCACCGGTATTGGAATGGACAGGAGCAATCACTCGAAGTAGAAAACAAGGTTACTTACCAGTAACTGTTGTTCTTCAAGATGTGTTGCTCATATCCATTCCACACCCACCCTCCGTCCCCGCTGTTGGAGTTGGCAGAAAGAAGGGACTGAGGGGCCGTAGGGTTGGCGGTGCCTCATGTACCGCGGCATGCGCGTGGCACTCCATGGGGCACCAGAGCCAACCCTACGGGGCCTGCTAAGGGGGAAAAAAAGTTCTGGGAACCCGTGTATGGTGGCGTGCACTCACCTATATTGACACGAGCAGCACATCTCGAAGAACAACAGTTACTGGTAAGTAACCCTGTTTTTTGTCACATTTTCCAGTGGAGTGTATTGGTTATTAAAGTTAGTCCTGAGCATTAGAAAATATTCAGTGAAATAAATTTTACCTACCGATGTGTTTTAACCAGACATACAGTATATTTATGCAAATTTCCAAATTAAACCATATTAGACAAAGTCACCTGTCCATGGCACCAGACAGCTGCTGTATGAAATTGCAGGACAACTGGAGATGTTCACAGCTGCCGGGTGCTGACATCCACAGTAGGACGGGATTAAGATCACAAAAAACAAATTCTTCTTTGTTACAGCTATGCTACCCCATTGAAATTAGAGGCTATGTGGATGTACCTGTGCAGAACCAGCATTGTCGTCTTTATTATTTAGCTATAGCGTTCCTTTTCCTGCTCCCACTTGTCAAACTGACTTAAGATATGAAGCGATAACTATAGTTTAAATCTACCTTTTTGATCTGTAAAGAAAAGCTTATTTTTAGTTACATCTTTGAGACCCAGTTATGTAACTTCAAGCAACTTAATTGAAAGTGAACTGTTGCCTAAGGATTAAGTTTTCTGAACTTGATGCTTATGCCATACAAATAGCTGACTGTAAACCATTGCCTTTAAAAAACATTCTTCAGTTCAGTTTCCTATGCTGTGTATCACATTAATAAATATTTCAGTATAAATATATATTGGGGAGTAACGGAAAAACTCTTGAGCTTAGGTTTATTTTATGTGCTAGAAGGTGTTGATTTTTATTAGTCTGCATTCAGTGACTAGAGACTGGTTAATTCCAGGGACTGACAACTGCAGAGTGCATTTGAAAATTATTTTAACACTGACCCCTTTAAGACAAATTTCAGATTAATATGGAAGCTACTAGGCTTGTCTGAGGTTAATCTGCAATGATCTGATCTAGGCAGGCAACACCTGTGACCTTCTGTTAGCTGACCGTGTTCATTTTGGAGACGTCATCACTGGCATACCTAGGGTATGTCTTCACTGACGGCAGTGAAGATCGATTTATCCGGATTGATTGAGTGGGTCCTCACTTTTCTTCAATCGATCCGGAAGTCAATTCAATAAAACCACCTCCAAAAACACCGTAGCACTGCGTCTGTAGGTGCGTGTTTCCCATCGGCGCAGCATAGTGGAGACAGCGTGAAGAAGAGCATTTAGGAAGTCGATGTAAGTTACGCAAGTTACTCTATGCAGCCTGCGTAACTCCCGTTGACTGCCACCGAATTTCCCGGTAAGTGAAGACCAGGCGATAGATTCTATGGTTTAAGCCAAGTCAAAGCAGTAGCAGTGCCGGACTTGGGGTAAAATTTTCTAGACTCTTCCAGGATGGTGGCAGTGTGAGCACTTTAAAAAGGTTAGTGCATGGGACCTGTTGGAGGACTGACTACAGTGTATAGAAAGTATCAACTCCTCTGGGACTTCCCTAAGAAAAGGAGATAAATTGGTGTTCCTATGAAGACATTTTAACCAAGTTAAAATGAAAACAAAACAAAAACAAGATGAGTTGGCTAAAAACTGTAACTTTGAAGCTAAGCTTTAATCACTTGCAGAAAGTTTTCAAACATTAGGAAATAGGCCACTTACTCCATAAAGCTGCAGTTCGTTTTGACAAATCCTTTTTCCAATGAAGGGGACCAGGAAATGTTGGGCTTCTTCTGTTGATTTCTTAGGATGTTTAGTGTACCAAGTGCTGGAAGGAATCTTTTAGGGAGAGGGCAGTAGAGTCTGGGGAGTGAACCAGTTCCAGGATGGGTTGCCTTGCTCTATAGTAAGGGTGTGAGCTGATGAGCCCTAATCTTCAAGGTAAGCCTTGCCTTTGCCTTCATGCTCCTTCCTCCTTTCCTTAAACTCAATGATTCTGTTCCTAGTACAGGTTGGAGAGAATACACGTCTGTTGTTAGGCAGGATTTTGACTTGTGTTGCTTTTGATTTCTCTTTCATTCAGGGTTTTATTGCAGGTCTATTAGCTGAGCTTTTTCATGTTGCAGACTTGGCTTCCATGTTATGTCCCTTCTTCATTCAGTGATTCTGCTTATGTATTTGAAGAAAAATATAGTGAGACTGTGGCCTGGTGTATTTTACAGAGTTAGGTTGACATACACTCTTACATTGACCTATCTCTGTAACAGTCTACACTAAAGCATGGCTCCCACTGATTATAACTCACCCCCTACGCCAACTTAACTCCACCTCTGTGAGAGGCATAGTGCTTAGGTCGATATAGTTAGGTTGATGCAGTGTCAGGGTAGACACTGTGTTGCTTATATCGACTGTTGCTGCCTTTCAGAAGCCATCCCACGCTGATAGCTAAATCGGTGCACGTGCTCCTGGTGAGGACACACATTGCTGATAGAGGGAGCATAATGTGGATATGTGAAAGCGATTTTAATTACTGTGGTGGATGCACATCGACGTAACAGGCCTGGTCTATGTTGACTGTGGATTTCGGCAGCAGTCGACGGGAGATGCGCAAACTATGTACAGTAACTTGTGTATCTCCCATCGACTTCCTAACGTCTATGTACCGCGTCGTCTCCATTGCACTGCGCTGATGGGAAATGCCCTCCTGTCAATGCAGTACTACGCTACTTGCCAGGGTGGATTTACAGAGTCGACTTCCTGGTTCGATTGAGCAAGTCTTCACTGTGTCTCAATTGAACCTGCAAAATCGATCCTGCACATAGACATAGCCTGAGATTGACTTAATTTTGTAGTGTTCACTTGACTTGTGCAAGTAACCAACATGATCTGTATTATAAGAGTTTGAATAAGAAGGATGATGTTGAGAGGAGTTATGACACTTTTTAATCCACTTTTTTTGGTTGCAAACTTTGGTAGCTGCGCTGAATGAAATTGTTCTGGCTTTGAAAGACAAACTGATTTTTCCCAATGCCATGATCTTTCAAACATCTTTCTTCAGCTGTTGAAATAGGTATTAGGAAATAAAAATTTCCTTTATCCTATTTCACTTACGTGGGTCTGTGCCTTGATCCCCGAGCTGGAAGTATTGGTTAACCACTTAAATGTATATAGTGGTTGATGGAAGTAAATTTTTATGCCATTTAAAATAAGAATATTTAAGTTCTGGTACAAGTCATCCACTCTCATTACGGTAACTGATGCACTGACCTGACTTTAAAATTGAGATCAATTAAGTTAACAGTTAAATTTGCAACAACTGGGTATAACTTGCTCTAAAGAGAGTTGTATTCCTAGCTTCGCCCCAACATGTTCACAGCTGAAGGAGTCCAACTTGAAACATTCCCTTACTCCTACCCTCAGCCCTATTTTGGAGTCTTTGCCTGAACCGATTGGGTCCCTAATCATCTGGCTTGCATATGTATATCATATACCAGTGTGTTATATTCACAAGTGCTTAATTTATCTTGTGGCTTGTTTGGTGCAAGCCCCCCTTTTTCCTTCCTCTCCCCCCCATCAAATTATAGATTCTCTTGAAAAGCCTTACCCTAACACAGATGCCCATTCAAATGGGATCTCTCAATTTATTAACACCTTTCACCAGGAATACAGTCTCCCCTCCCCCTCCAAAACTGTTTGCTTTTTAGATGTCACGTTGCTTCTGTTGGCAGGTGAATATGCCTCTTTCAGTCCAGGGCCAGTGTGCCCCTGGCGTGGATCATCATCAGCCATTGTCACGCTTGCCTTTTTGGTCCAGAACACTGTTAATTTTTATGAACTAGAAGCTTGCAATAGCTTCTCATTTGTGTTCCCTGTCATGGAGAACCAGTTCCCCATTCCATTCCTACTTCTCTGTATTTCAGTCAGCTAAGAAGATCCGTCTTATAGGGCAACATGACATTTTTCCCTGATGGAAAAGTAACAACTTGATGATAGGTTCTGCAGTGACTTGCCTCATGCTAGCACAAAGCTATGAAATAAGTACTGCAAAATTAAAATTCAGGTGGGGGGGGGATTATGCAGATTGCCTTATTTGAATATTATTTAAATCTTCTAAAGCTTTTTGATGACTACTTTATCATTGTTTTCCATATATAGGCAGTGATGCTCATTTAAAGCCTTCTCCAATCAGTTGTTATATAGCAAATACTACTGCTATAAATAAAATGTCATTTGCAAGAGGCAGATTTTTGTAAGTTAAATGAGGTGGAAATTCTCCCCTTGAAAGAATGCTCCCATTGATCAGACTTCTTCTCAGTGCTGCTGTTTGAAGAGGTGGAACAGGTACATGTTTTAGCACAATTCTTCTCGCCCCCTCTCCCCCCTCCCCCCCGAGGTGTCTGAAAAAAGAATCTACTTATTTTGTAAAGTCTTAGAGGAACTGAAGTAGGGGAAGTAACGATCTGATGAATGAAATTATAACAGTGGCGGAAAGTGATGATCCTCTTTATATAGCCCCTTTCATCTAGATTTAAAAACTTTCCATAACTATGAACCAAACCGACCAGGGATTCATTTGAGCTGCTCACTTCAGTTGAGAGGGGTCTGGGATGCACAGGATCTCAGAACTTCCTTTCCTTCTTTATACCAAGGGCAGTTTGTTTAATTCTGCTTTCGTTTACCGCTAACGTAGCTTTTGTGGTTATAACACATATCTGGTAGTCGGAAGATGAGCTTTCTAATAGGTACTATATGGTTCACATCACCATAGCGTCTGAGCAACTTAGTCATTAATTGATTCCCTGTATACAAATCCTCCCCTCCCCCCAATACACTTATGGGAAAGTGTATTCTCAGTTTTACAGGTGGGGATCTGAGGCACAGAGAAGTCTGTGGCTGAGAGGTTTTGCTATTGCCACCAGGGTCTTTCCCAGAATTTGAACCTGGGGACTGTGGTGCCCTAAGAACTCTATCTCTGGGCCAATGAGCTGCTTTTGATCCTGGCCCTGCACAGATGGTTTTTCTGTGTCTTTGGGAAAATACTTAACGTCTTTTGCAGTGTCATCACCTGTGATATGGGGCTAATATATATATCTCACAGGATTCTTGAGGCTTACTGCCTCATTTGCAAAGCACTTCAAGATGCTCAGAAATTAAATGACAGATGATTATACTGACAATTTATAAAGTTATATTTTTACAAACACTGTGTAATCTAGTCACAACACTAACTAAAATATTTGGGAGGGATCTGAGTACTTGAGGGCAGACATTGCTCTGGGGAGAGAAAATTTCAACTGATTAACAGGAAACCTATACCTATACAACAGAAAAGGGCACTAAGTGAAGAATTGTCTGTGAAATTGAAAGTACAGGGGAATATTTTTAAGCTTGGCAGAATATAGTTGTTTATACTTGGTTTACACTAAAACATTAGGTCGACTCAGCTACGTCACCCAGGGGAATGAGAAATCCACACCACTTAGTTGCGTTAAGCTGACTTAACTCCAGGTGTGGACAGTGCTAAGTTGATGGAAGAATTCTTCCATTTACCTAGCTACTGCCTTCCAAGAAGCTACTGCCTTCCAGACTGCCTGCCTACGTTGATGTGAAAACTCCTATTGGAGTAGGGAGTGTCTGCACTGAAACACTACAGCAGAACCCCAAGTGTGCCACTGTAATGTTTCAAGTGTAGACAAATCCTTCAATGTCCCCAGGAGACCATGTAATACCCATACTGTGGGTGAACACTTGTCACAAAATGATCACTCCATATCTGACCTCTCTGTCCTCCAAGGGAACCTGCACAACACCTTCAAAAGACAAGCCTGGGAGCTTAAATTCATAACTTTGCTACACATTAAAAATCATGGTCTTAATAAAGACACTGGATTTATGGCTTATTACAACAATCTGTAATTCACTAATCCCCCCCCATGTCCTATGACGGCAGGGGTGTTAGGGGCCATTCAAGGTGAAGTGGCCCATTTAGGATATGTCTACACAATAACTAGACACTTGTGGCTGACTTGTGCCGGCCAACTCTGGCTCATGGGGCTAGGGCTGAGGGGTTGTTTCGTTGCTGGGTAGACGTCTACTGCCTTAATTAAATGCAGCACAGAACTATAAGAAGGTTGAAAACAAACTTCTTAGACCTCTTTTGACTAACTAGTAATTGGGATGTTTGCATAATGAAGGACGCTTCTCCCTTCTAATTATTTGCCTAATTCCCTGTTGGGAACACTCACTTTCACAGTAACAGGCTACAAGTGAGTGACTTTTTAGTATAAATAAACAGCAGGAGGATATAACTGGGGCATAACTTGGAGAGTTTTGAAAATGAATCGGCCTTTGAAAATGCAGAAATTGGCCATCCTCATAGATCTGTTTCTCCCCTTAAACAGTGATGCCAAAATTTTACAAAAATAGGGACCTAGAGTTACACTACTAAATCCATATTTAGAAACCTAAGAAGTGGCCAGTTCTTCAGAAACATTGAGCATGTAACAGTCTCATTAAAGTCATCTGGATCTGCTAAGGGCTCAGCACATGTAAAATTTGGCCATTCTTTCTTTTTAGGTGTCTATAAATGGATTCAGGAGCCTAACTTTGTTCCTGTTTTTGAAAAATTATGTCTGCAGATTAGGCTGAAACCTTAACGTTTGTCATTATAGAGAGAGCCACATTTAAACATGAGACATCAAACTCAGACCTGGTACAATACCTGCAAATATATCAGTGACTGACCAGATCTGAGTGTGTCCTGGGGTCTTGCTCTTTCACTTAGGTGCTAAGTTGTTTGTGGGAGTTGCCTGGTTTAGATGCATAGTTTTGTGGTTTAGAAGCTGTTCTGAGAAGTGGGTGAAATGTGTCACTTTAGCTTTTTGGTTGAAATAGTACTTAGTGCAGAGCAGAGAGGGAATAATCAGGAGTATATATTCACACGCTATAAGCACTGTCAAGTCAAGTCAACAGTGTACATCCCATACATAAAAATTATTTTTCCTCCTTGATACTTCATTGCCTGGATTTAGCACACTTCAAGAGAAGCAGCAATTTGCCTAGGGTTTTCTGGAAGGGGTTATTTGATTTCAGGGGATGAATTGCGAAGATACTGCACGTTCCTGTTTCCCTTACATCACCGTTTCTCAACCTGTGGTATGCGTACCCCTGGGGGTATGCGAGACACAGGCAGGGGGTACCCAGGGAAAAATAGAGTGAAGGGGAGGCGGGCGGCAGCTGCTAACTTCTGGAGAAGCCAGGTGGCAGCAGCCCACTTCCCACCCGTATCAGCTCCTAGCTAGGAGGCTTGTGGGCAGTCCCCAGCCTCTTGGGAAGGCAGGTGACAGCCCCCTGCTTCCCGCCCAGTCACAGCTCCCAGCTGTGCTGGCGGCAGCCACCACAGTCCTGGGAAGCCGGGCTGCAGCTGCCTGCTTCCTGCCCTGTCACAGCTGGGAGGTAGGCGCAGCCACTTGGTTTTGGGGGAGGCGGGCAGCAGCCCCCTGCTTCCTGCCGGGTCCCAGCTCCCAGGTGGGAGCCCGGTGGCAGCCTCCTGCGTCTCATGAGCTGGGCTCGCAGCTGGGTGGCAGCCACCTGCACCCTGGCTCTGAGCCGAGGGATAGCCTCCCACGCCCCGGCTTGAAGACGGGCAGC
Source organism: Emydura macquarii macquarii (assembly GCF_026122565.2). Taxonomy (NCBI): domain Eukaryota; kingdom Metazoa; phylum Chordata; order Testudines; family Chelidae; genus Emydura; species Emydura macquarii. Next base: position 2,589,047 of record NW_027132983.1, on the reverse strand, counting down.
AGCCACTTGCCCACATCCCTGGGTCTCACCTGGTTCGGAAGCCTCCTCTGCCCCAGCTCGGATTGGGTGGCAGTCGCCCACCTCCTGGGCTGGCAGTCAGGTGGCAGCCGCCTGCAACTTGCCCAGGTGGCAACCCCCTTCCCCCTCCCCCTGCCCCAAAACCCAGTGCTCAGAAAACTTGTCAGAGCAGTGAAATTGACAACAATGACAGCCCCAGATTTCACCAGTTACCCTCATTTCTTGTGTGTGTGTATCTCGTCCTCCTTCCCTGTCTCTCTCTCACCCTTTCCTCTTCTGAAATCGATGGCAAAAAATTTGGCATGGCGCTTTATATTCCCCAGCATTGGCATGCCGCTCAAAGCCTCCTATCTCTGGCCAACATCACCGCTAGCCCAGGTACATACTTGAGTTGCGCACTCCTGGTGTAAAGATAGTAATCCTACCCACACTAGATCTGACATCTGTCATATCACAGCCTTATATACTCAGCCCTTCTTTGAACATATGGTTCACATTAGTCTGTAAATATAAAATCCCATGGAAAATTGAGTGTTGGGGTACTTACTAAAATTTTCAGAAGCTAGGGGGTACTTGCTACTTAAAAGGTTGAGAAACACTGCCTTACATGACTTAAAAGCCCTGTTTTCAATATTTTATTGAACGCATTTTGTGTGCTGTTCTAGAACCTGGGGATTGGCAAAGAGGACACTCTTATGAATCAAGCCATATTACAATATTATAGAGGCATATAAATTAACTCCATAGTTAAGATCTCATTAATCTTTGCACTTAAAGCAGAACTAAAATTATTCACACTGAACTGTGTCCCCAAACTAGCACAATAACCATTCAAAAGACATCTGAATTTTCTGCTAATAATAATCTTTCTGTGGCCTTTCCACTCCAGAGCATTTATGGATAAACAGATGTTGTTATGCTATTAGTAACAATAGCAGCCATTATTGGGGAAAATGACATTTACTGTGAATCTCTATTTAATGCTGTGCTTATTTGAAAATACAGAAGCTTTTCTTCTTTCATTATGTAGAAGGCATGTAATCAATATATCTATTTAAAAAAAAGATTTTTGATCCTTTATTGTTAAAGTACTGGATTTATTAGCATTTTCCTTCATAATGGTGTGAGCTTGATTATGTTGTAATCAGAGAGAATCAACACCTCATTAGGGGAATATATTTAACAGTTTGTTGACAATGGAAGTGTTCTCTCTCCATGTTGTAAAATGGGCACATCATTCTCTAAAGCTATCCATTTGCCCAGCCTACGAACCTGTATGGGTGCTTTGGGAATTCTATTACATGACTTTGGGAACTAATGAGCAGGATCTCCTGGGAGGTTAATGTGAGGGGGAAAGGAGTCCAGGCGAGCTGGCTGTATTTTGAAGAAACCTTATTGAGGGGGTGCAGGAACAAACATCCTGATGTGCAGAAAGCATAGCAAATATGGCAGGTAACCAGCTTGGCTTAACAGAGAAATCTTTGGTGAGCTTAAACACAAAAAGGAAGCTTACAAGAAGTGAAAGCTTGGACAAGGACTAGTGAGGCTTCTAAAAATACTGCTTGAGCATGTAGGGGTGAAATCAGGAAGGCCAAAGCACAATTGGAGTTGCAGCTAGCTAGCAAGGTTATGTGAAGAGTAACAAGAACAGTTTCTACAAGCATGTTAGCGACAAGAAGGTGGTCAGGGAAAGTGTGGGTCACTTACAGAATAGGGGAGGCAACCTAGTGATAGATGATATGGAAAAAGCTGAAGTACTCATTGCTTTTTTTTGCCTTTGTCTTCACAGACAAGGTCAGCTCCCAGACTTCTGCACTGGGCAGCACAGTATGGGGAGGAGGTGAACATCCCTCAGTGCTGAAAGAACAGGTTCAGGACTATTTAGAAAAGCTGGACATGCACAAGTCCATGGGGCGGATGCAATGCATCTAAGGGCGCTGAGGGAGTTGACTGATGTGATTGCAGAGCCATTGGCCATTATCTTTGAAAACTTGTGGCAATCGGGAGAGGTCCTGGATGATTGGGAAAAGGCAAATATAGTGCCCATCTTTAAAATATGGAAAAAGAAGGATCTGGGGAACTACAGACCAATCAGCCTCACCTCATTCCCTGGAAAAAATCATGGAGCAGGTCCTCAAGGAATCCATTTTGAATCAGTTGGAGGAAAGGAAGGTGATCAGGAACAGTCAGCATATATTCACTAAGGGCAAGTCATGCCTGACAAACCTGATTGCTTCTATGATGAGATTTTTGTGGATGTGGGGAAAGCAGTGGACGTGATATGCTTTGACTTTAGCAAAGCTTTTGATGCAGTCTCCCACAGTATTCTTGCCAACAAGTTAAAGAAGTATGGGTTGGATGAATGGACTATAAAGTGGATAAAAAGTTGGCTAGATGATCGGTCCGGCTCAACAGGTAGTGATCAACGGCTCAATGTCTAGTTGGCAGCCAGTATCAAGTGGAGTGTCTCAGGGATCAGTCCTGGGGCCAATTTTGTTCAACTTCTTCATTAATGATCAGGATGATGGGGTGGATTGCACCCTCAGCAAGTTTGCAGATGACACTAAACTGGGGGTGAGGGGAATGTTAGTTACCCTGGAGGGTAAGGATAGGATACAGAGTGACCTAGACAAATTGGAGGATTGGTCCAAAAGCAATCTGATGAGATTCAGCAAGGACAAGTGCAGAGTCCTGCACTTTTAGGACAGAAGAATGCCATGCACTGCTACAGAGTGGGGACTGACTGGCTTTGATATTGCCATCATCACCCTTTTCCCCTCCGTCTCACTGGGTGGGAAGATTGTGTGCACCCTAGTTAAGAAGATGAGGGAATGCATAACTTGCAATGCAGGGCTGGGTTCCTCTCCCTCCAAGATCTCTCTGCTTCCCTTTGGCCAGATAGGGAGTCAGGAGCTGATTGGCCCTTGGCTCCGCCCATCATTAATTTAAACTTGTTCTTGAGCCTCTTGCTCCTCGTTAGTTGTCCTTTCCTGTAATATAGGTGCTGTATTTTAAGGATACTGTGGGTCTGGCCTGTTTAGGGGTCTGAAAGGAATTTTTTTCCTGTTGGGGTTAAATCAGCAGAGATGTGAATTTTTTTTTTTTTTTAAACTTTCCTTGAAGTATAATGGAGGCACAGTTTGGTTAAGTAGGAGTAGAACTTAAAAATTAATATTAGGATTATGTAGAAATGGTTAGTTTGTTGCAGTTTATAGTCTGTGTCCAGTCTGGATAAAGGCCAATAAGATCAGCCTCCAGAGGTCTGAGACCTGGAATTTTGTTGGTGGACTTTGTGCTCTGGTTATGTCTATGCTTCAAGGTGAGAATGTGATTCCAAACTCAAGGAGACATACATCTGTTCGAACTGATTGAGCTTGCATGCTGAAAATAGAGTGTAGCTGCAGTGGCACAAGCAGCTAGCCACCCTGAATCTTTGCCTCTGTTCTCAAATGGGTGCACTCTCCTGGCTGCTAGCCCCTTTGACTGCTCATTCTGCCGCAGCTGCATTCTCTTTTGAGCACGCTAGGTTGACCAGAGCTAGCGCAAGTATGTTTCCTTGAGTTGGGAATCACACTCCCAGCTCGAAGTGTAGACATACCCTATGGCAGAAGGAGATATTTGAATTCTTTGCAGACAGAGGTCTGTGTTTCACCCTCATGGTGATGGGAAGGAGGAGAGAGGGTTCAGAAGTGGCCTGAGCTCTAGGGCTGGGCTTAAGAGAGTTATGGATTATATGGTGTGATTTCTGTTACTACTGCACTGGACCCACTAAAATGCCTCGTAAGTTAGGGGTGGGGGAGTTTAGTGCCTGTTTCCACTATTTAAGCCAATAGAGTTGCAGCCTGTAACTTAAATCCATAGCCGTGTCAGTGAGTTTTCATTCACCTGCATATCCTGATGAATGGCTTGTTGTGCCGGTATTGAGTAAATCACTTTATACACTCTCTACCTCAATACCCAATCTGTAAGAAAGGCCTCCTGACCTGCTTCATATGTGGGTTGTGAGGCTTAGCTAGATAACAACATTAAAGCACTTTACATGGGTTTAAATTTTACATTTATTCTTGTCTCGTGCCAGTTGGACAAGTCAGAGTAAGGATCATGACTTCAGGTGGAAAGGTATAAACACCAAAAGCAATTGAACTCCTAGTAGGGTTAAAAATAACATTTTGTGTACAAATCAGGACAAAGGAAGATGAATGCCACACATGCATGCTATAGCGACAGTGTTTTTTAAATAGATCCTCAAGTTTTTTTCCATAAGGTGTGGGTAGATCTAACAGAAGCCTGAGATTTGGTCTGTGCTATGAACTTAGGTCGATGGAAGCTGCCTTACATCAACCTAATAACATATGCGTCTACACTATCAGGTCCCTTCCACCAACCTAACTCACCTGTAATGTTGACTTAATTACTCCACCTCTGCAAGAGGCATAGCACTTGACCCCTCCACATTGAATTAACAGGCAGACAGTGTAGACACAGTATTATGTAAATCGATTGATTTGGCATCCAGGAGGTGTCCCACAATGCTTCGCTGTGACTGCTCTGGAGCACGTTTTCATCTCTGCTGTGCAGCAGCCAAGCACACAGGAAGCAGCCCTTCCTCTGTTCATGCCCTGGGAAATTTTGAATTCCCATTTCCTGTTTGATCAGTTTGGGACGCTTGCCAGCACAGCTGATCATGGTGACTAAATGCCCAAATACGCTCCAACCTGGAGTAGACAGGAGATAGTGGATCTTATTGGTTGGTGGGGAGAAAAGTCTGTGCAGTCACAGTACCGATCCAGCTGAAGAAATGTAGATCTCTACAAAAAGATCACGCAGGGTATGGTGGAGAAGGAGTACACCAGGGACATGCAGCAGTTCCGCGTGAAGATCAAAGAACTTCGGCAGGCATGACAGAAGGCAAGAGAAGCAAACAGTTGTTCTGGTTCTGCACTACAGACAAGCTGTTTTCTACGAAGAGCTGCGTACAATTCTTGGCAGTGACCCCACCACTACCCCCAAATGCAGCATCGATTCTTCCCAGGATTCTGAGTCCCAGGCCACTTCAAGCAACAATGATGAGGACAGTCTGGACAAGGAAGAGGATGAGGAGAATAGGTGACAGGTGAGCGGGGAATCTGTTCTTCCTGAGAGCCAGGAGCTGTTTTTAATACTAGAGCAGTCCAATCAGTTGCAGGATAGCATCATGGCCAACCGTGATACCGGGGAAGGCACCTTTGGTGAGTATGCAATTCTACTCAAATTGTTGGGGTTATGTCCTTTTATGTTTAATATGGGGGAAAAAAAAATAGGTGTAGTGGGTATCTGCTTCCCAGTAAGCCGTTCCAAGTACGGAGAGGGTGCTCCCTGAAAGACTGTGTTTTTATGTGCACAGGGATGGCCTGAGAATCCTCTCTGGAGCTCTCCAGGAAACTTTCATGGAGATACTCTCCAATCCTTTGTAGAAGGTTCCTGTAGAGGGCTGCCTTATTTCTTCCACCACAGTAGGATACTCTCCCACATGTTCCAGTATTAACTCTGCTGGCATCACTGCAGTACACAGCATTGTCCACCGGCCATCCTGTCCTCCCAGCTCGGATTTCCCACAAGTTGCAGCATAAGTTTCACTGCCCATGCCACTGGGCCATACTCACCATGACTGGAACAGCAAATCAGTTCATTGAATAGCTGGGGATTCTAATTATGTTCTGGCTTGCACTTGAGTGTAATAAGGGGAGTGATTTTTTTCAAGTAGCCAACTTGCATGAGACCCAGGGTATGCACTGACAATGGTTGCCTTGTGCTTTGCGTGCCTTAGAGTGGAAAGCGTGACATTCAGTAGCGCATCCTCCAGACCTGCAGAGAGGCAGACGCAGATTAGAAGGCAGAAAAAGAACTTGTGATGACATGTTCAACAAGATAATGAATGCTTCTGGGAAGCGGACATAGAACTAAGAGCCTGGAGGATTTTATTGTCTGAAAAACTGGACATGGACACCAGAAGAGCAGCCCAGGAGCATGAGCATGCTACACAGGATGAGATGCTGCAGATAATGAAGGCTCAGTCAGACATGTTGAGGCATCTGGTTGAGCTTCAAGAAAAGCAGCTTGAGACCAGATTATCTCTGCAGCCCCAGCGTACCACTTGCAAGCATCGCCCTGTTCCCAATCACCCTCCCCCAAATGTTCTAGGAAGCTGGGGAGGAAGGTGCAGTATCCCTTCCTTTCAACACCTGGAATTGTCCTAACAGAAGGTGGGCATCTGAAGACCTTTTGAACGGCATGGCTTATGTGCTTGCAAAGACAAGGTGCATTTGTGTCTCCCCTCCCAGTTTTATCCGACTGTTTGCCCAATGTTAAATTATTTTCTTGGGTTTTGTCTGTCTTTTGTTTGTGAAATAAAAGTCAAGGTTTGGAGAATAAAGTACACTTTTTGTTTGTTCCAAGCAGGGGGCTTCGGTGGGGGGGGGGGGGCAGGTGCAGTGAAACATGCAATGGAGGAGATGGTATAGGAAGGCAAAACATAGATAAGCGGCACACGTTACTGTGGCTCATTACTGAAATGGGTTTTAAAAGCCTCATGGAGAACACGGAGTTCCTTGCTGAACTCTTATTGCCCAGGTATCTGGCTGCTCCAAATCAACTGCCAGCCTATCTGCATCCACATCCCACCTCTATGGAAACTTCTCTCCTTTTGCCTCACAGGTGTTATGGAGCACACAGCGATAACAATGGGGATATTGCTTTCACTGAAGTCTAACCTAGTAAGCAAACAGCGCCAGCAACCCTTTAAACATTCAAAGGGGCACATTCCACCAACACTGTGCACTTGCTCAGCCTATTGTTGAACCATTCCTTACTGCTGTGCAGGTAGCTGGTGTACGGCTTCATGAGCCATAGGAGCCAGGGGTATGCTGGGTCTTCCAGGATCACTATTGGTATTTCAACATCAGTGGTGGTTTTGTGATCTGGAAAGCAAGACCCTGACTGCAGCTTTCTGAACAGACCTGTGTTCCTAAAGACGCACGTATCATGCACCTTTCCTGACCATCTGACGTTGATGTCCGTGCAAAGCCCCCTGTGATCCACCAGCGCTTGCAACACCATTGAAAAGTGTCCCTTTCAGTTATGTACTCTTTGGCGAAGTGGTCTGGTGCCAAAATAGGGATATACGTGCCACCTATTGCCCCACCATAGTTAGGGAACCTAATCACAGCAAAACCATCCACTATATCCTGCACATTGCCCAGGGTCACTGCCCTCCTTAGCTGAAGTCAATTAATAGCCCTACGCACTTAAATCCACTGTGGGAGCTTTTGTGATCCACCAACTCTGAACTGATTCCCCACTGACCGGTAGCAGCCTGGTATTGCAAGCTTCCACAGAGCAATCCCCACTCGCTTCTCTACTGTCAGAGCAGCCCTCATTTTAGTGTTGCTGTGCTTCAGGTCTGGAAAAGCTCTGCACAAAAGTTCCTGGAAAGTGGCCGCCTGCATTTTGAAACTTCTGCAGCCAGTGCTCATCATCCCGTAGCTGCCTAACAGAGTGAATCCCACCAGTCAGTGCCTGTTTCTTGGGACCAGAAATGGTGCTCTGCAGTGTTCAGCTGCTACGTGACTGCCAGCAGCAATCAGGAATTGTTTCGTTCGATGGCTTGCAAAAGAGTTGCTTGACCCGCATTGCAATGTTCCATGTACAGGCTCCTGTCTCGGCTCTGGAAATTCTGCAGGATAAGTTGTGAAGTGTTTGTAATGCTCACAATAAGAGTGCACAGCTGAGGGGTCTATGCTGCTTAGGCTGTGGCGTATGCACGACTAAGCCAGGCTTTCAAAAAAAAGCATGAAAAAAATATTGGTTTGTTTGCTGTTGATAGCAGGGGAGGGAAGAAACTGCATTATGGGCGGTCGAAGCTATATTTCTCCTGGCACAAAGACAAATTCTTTACCTCAAGAACTTAATATATCTAAATGTATGTAAATAGTTAACTGCTTCAATTGTTATTTAACTAACTACAGGTAAATATTGTATTCTATATACTTTGGAGGGGTGTTTGGTGTGTACATTAATGATCCCATAGGATTTGTCATGGACAGGGGGGGTATTTACGTGGTGCCATTGGCCACAATGGCACTCTTATCTTTTGTCTGAACCTCCATTGTTATAGCATACTTAATACCATAGTACGCGTGCTAATCTGTAGCTGTGAAGTGTGCCGTGTGCTGGCTGACTATTCTTCAGACCAGAAGTGACTGCATTTTAGTGGTGGTTTTACAAATATAGTTGGTGAAGGACTCTGGAATCCTGGGTGAAAGGAGCTGTGCTATATAGTATAAGCTTTAACTATTAATAATTATTATGGAAAGTCCTTTTCATCAAACAAGATCTCTGCCTTTTTTTTTTTTTTTCTTCTGTGAATTTCCCCAGAAGTGTATTGAAGAAAGGTTTGTGTTTTATCGGAGACAAGTCTCGTGTGCAGGGGCTCCTTCCTAGGCTACTTGAATTACTTGTCATTTTCATACAATTATCCCTCCTTTCAGGAATTTCTGTCCCCAAATACCAAACCAATTCTTTGTAAAGTAAATGTCAGTTCAAGTGAGTCTTGGAATTCTTGAATGACTTACTTTATATATTTCAGAGGCTAAACCCCTGCTGATGTCTCTAGCCATTTTGTCAAAATTTAAGTTTGCAGGAGGCAGAGGAAGTGCTTGTAGAATGGAAATGTTTAAACAAAAGGTGTCTTCCCAGGAAGTGGGGAGGTCACTGCATGTCAGTCACTATTCTCTGGGCCTTTTTAGATCCCTCTCAGCAGTGACAGGTATAGCGGAGGCCCTCAGTCAGTTTAGGAGGAGGCTTTTTCTCTTCAGGCATGCTTAACTTCCTCCCTCTGTAGGATGGCCTTAACCTGTTTATCTGTTGATCTCTTGGGTTAAAGGCCCCATTCAGCTGCATTTGCAACCAGTTTGGATCTGCTTGTGTTGATAACAAATGTCTTCTGCTCAGTACTCTGCTGTATACAAATCCTTTTATATTATGTGCCACCCTTCTCACCAAGGCCCATAGTGTTTCTCTTCTCTTAATAAAACATCTTTTGTTATTTGTGTATAGTAGAGTGCAGTGGTGCTCGTACACAGGAGGATTGTCAAAAGATTACTTAAGAGTTGGTTACTTGCCGTAAGCCTGAGGAACACTTGAATTGAGTTGGACCTGCAAGTACTGAGATCGGTATTCTCTGCATGATGCACTTCAGAAATATGGGCATGGCTCATGGCAATATATATTGAACATGAACACTGTGGCCTACACGCTGGCTGTCCTTGCATCTGATCTTATGCTAGCAGATCTGGGTTTAGTTCCCTGTATAGAGGCAGACATATGTATACCTCTTCTGAGAGCAGAGGAGAATTGAATATTTGAATTCCCAGTTTAACACAGATGAAGGACACCTCAAACATCCGACCTTCTGTGAAGGGTCTTCAGAAAGAGAGGCAATAGGGATACTATTTCCATACCTGGCTTTTCAGAGATCAACTTACAGTTCATTATAATACCCATTATACTACTTTGTAGGAGACCACTAGATTCCTGCTTCCCCATCATAAAATGTACATTTACAAAAATGCTCTAAGTTTGTGAACACTTCTATTTGCTCTGTGACATTGGTGCCTATAGATCTGATTTGTCATAGAAATGCATGAGTTCAGCATAATACTTCACATAGTGGGAGTCTGATGTAAACCCAAACTGACTTCTCACATTTAAATACCCTAGGCAAACAAGCTGAACATTTCTTCTATTCACTGTTGACTGGTGTTTCTTTTGATTTTTTGCTAGAGCTAGACTACTGCAGTAAAGACTTAATTAAATGGGGGAGGGGCAAAAGGATATGCATAACATATCAGTGGAGTAAGCAGTTCAGGGTGCGGGCCATCAAAAAATATGGTTGGTTCACAAACACTTTTGAATGACTAGCCTGCATCTCAAATGCTAAATTCTCTGCTTTCTGTGGATTTCAGGATTAGTGCTTCTTGCAGGGATTGGAATTCTGTTTATCTTATAAAAATGTATTCCTGTATCTCTTCAGTATGCCCTTGTTCTTAATTTAAAGCATGGATTTAACAAGCAGAAAGTAAGTAACAAAGCAACTCTGTTTGAATGTTCAACTTTCCTGGTACCATATTTCTTTAATTTCTGGTCCCTAATCTTCTATTTTTAATGGGTGACTTTCAAGATTTCTGAGCTAGAAGGGTGAGGTGTAGTTTCACCAGTGACCTTTAATGAGTCTGTGATGCTTGTGGGGAGTGAAGAGGGTCTTCTCTCAGTAGAGGGGAATACAGACCAGAACTAAGGAGTAAACTTCTTCTGTAAGCACAAAAACTAGGTCTGATACACTTCTTGGGCTTACAGTGACCAGTGCAAAGAACAAAGACACAAATGTTTAAATAAACACTGCAACTAGTAACTGTTCCAAATTAATAACAGAAAACAAACCGTTCCAGCTTCTGTTGTCTGCTTCTTCTCCATATCTATTTTTGTACTTTCTCTTTCCTGATTGCCCTTCTTACACAAACATTTTCAGTAGATGGGTACAATAGTTCAGTGAAGTCTGTTGCACTGCAATGCCCACTAAATATGCCATCATACACACTGTAAAATGATGGAACTAACATGAAAGCCAACAAAAAGAGGGCAGTTCTGAAGCTGAGCATGAAATTTATAGTAAGAAGCTCTGCCACAAAAGCTACTTTTAAACAAAATAGGTTTTTTTTTAGTCTTAACTGCTTGTGTTTTTGCCACCAAAAAAAAAGGTGACTAGTTAGTAGAGCTCTTTCATTCAGAGAAACAGTTAGTGTAAGGGCACTGGCTTTATATCTTTCTCCATTCTTCAGCAAGTCAGGGTCCACAGGTCCTGTGGTGGATCATTAGTCTTGTGTTCTGCTTTGGCAAAGCAATCCTGTCCTTTACTACCAGGGAGTATAGACTCTGGCTCTGAAGAACCCACCAGCTTGTATTTTCCTCCAGAGCTCCAAGTGCACAGTGTCAGACATGTTGCCAAGATCCAGATTTTAAATAGTTTAGATTTTGATTTATTCTTTTAATGAGGGCCTCTATCCGGGTGATCAGTCTGAATTTTAGCTTTTCCTTCTTTCTGAGGCACTGCAGACACATCATTGTTTGGGGGGGAGGGGAGAGGTGGGAAGGAGGGAGTGCTTTCCATAAGCAAAAGAATCTCTTACCAAACTAATCTTTGTTTAATTAACATGTACCTTGATTTCTTTTCTTGCTATTAGCAGTGCAGAAATAGATTCTGCATATGATGCCACTTCCTCATCCAAGAATCTGCCTCTCAGCAGTGCAACTACTTACTGCTCTATAACTATACGTTCCCCACTGTACAAACAGCAACTACCTCAGACTCCTGTCAATGGCCAGACACTTCCTCATTGTTCTCCTATCCCCTCGTTTTAAAACAATAATAGACCTCAAACACCAACCAGTTCACTTTAATTCAGCATACAACTTGCATTTCTTTTCACATTCAAGTGAGTCATCTGGCTTTAATGAAGTGTAATTGTTTTTAATGCTGCTTCCAGTTGTTGCCATCTCACTGAATGCTTCATGTGTCACAGAATGTGCAGTTATAAGCATTCTAGGAAGGTTTGTAATCCTGAAATAAGGACTGTACATTGCTATATCTAGCCTAGACATCCAAAAAAAGGATTACAGATGATGGAACAGAACCCAGCCTCTGGAAGTAGTCTGCAAAGGGATATTTTTGGGGTATTGAATTTTGTCTGCCTGTGGGTAATTCAGTTACTTTCCAGTTCTGTCCATATAAAACATCAGTGCTTCTTGCTAAATCCAGAGGACATAACTCAGACTTCAGCAGGGCAAAATTCACATTAACTTCAGTTAGAGCTGCAGATACTTGGCATCTCTTAAATAAAATAGTAGCCGATTTAGGTGCTTCCAGGTAGAAAGGCTGCATTCCAAAGCATATCAGACTGTAATGCTTAACAGCACAGTGTCTTGTGCGAAGTCACCCTATTTGGTTTGTATTGTGACAGTTTATACACACACATATTACTATCTTTTTCCAATCCCAGGAAAGATATTGGCTTACAAGAAATTATGATAAATGTATTCTGTTTGGCACTCTCCATGATAAATTAAAAATATTTTATGGTTTTTCCATGGAGTAGCCTAATTTCTTAGCATCCCCCACCACTTCAGCCATACGGAGATAAATGATTATGGTTTAGACTAAGCAGAAGCAGTGTCGCAGGAATTTGCCATTTAAATGGAATGCATTAGTATGCTAAATTTTGGTTAATATATATACTTCTGTAACTTTCTACAATTGTAAACTTCTGTGCAGGGTAAACTGATATTTGCCGAAGACTGTTTCTGAATTATCTGAATTTTAAATCTTGGCGCACAAACCCATTTCTTCTCGAAGGGTAACTTTTATATTAAAAAAAAATGTGACTACTTTGTTTTTGAGTTGTAGCGCAGAAGGAGTAGAACACACTTAAATGAAGAAATAAATAAGCCAATTGTTTGTTGGTATTAGTTTCTTTTTATTTTATATTCTGACCTGAATGGATATTAGATATAGAAGAGTATCTGCATACAACTATTTGTAGAGCCTTCTGCAGATATAAAAATGTGGATCTGCATCCACAAAAATCAATTTATATCTAAACTGCCATCCACAGTCTTTCTGTGGCATTTGCACCTGCAGCTCTGGACCCTCCAATCAGCTATTTAGAGGCGGGCTGTGCTGCAGCCGCAGCCACCACCAATCAGTTAATGGGTGGCCAGCTCCTGGGGGGCCTGCCAAACAGCTGATGGGCTGCCAGTCCCAGCCCCCAAATCTCAAAGGCGGGGGAAGGAGCTTCAAAGGCTATGAGCTGCAGACAGCTGCTTCCCCGCCTTTGAGATCCGCAGCTGATCCACCATCTGCAAAAAATGGTCCATGGATATAAAGCAGATATCTGTGGATTTGCAGGGCTCTAGCTGTTTGCACCAATTTAACTATTTCTAAAATTGCTGCAAAAACTGTAGACCAGTCCTCTCTATGGTTTTGTCTAGGCCAGCGGTTCTCAACCAGTGGTACGTGTACCACTGGTGGTACTTCGAAGAAGGCTGAGTGGTACGCAAGCTGAACCGCGCCGCCGAATCCGCCGCTGAAAGTCCATGTCGTCCCCCCCCTCCCTCTGCGCTGCTGCCGCAAAACCCCACCGCTGCCGAAAGTCCCGTACCTGACTGTACCTGACCCGAGTGATACTCGGGGGGGCGGGGAGGGGGAAAGGTTGAGAACCGCTGGTCTAGGCTATAGTTTTGAGTTGTAAATAAAGTTACCTGAGATCATTATACAGTGTCATCATACAGGTAAATCTAAACTCTCAGCAAATGGTTGTTTCAGGACACAAACACTAATGAAATGTCTAGATTCGCCATCAGAATACAGCTGGGCAGAGCAAGATAATTCTTTTTTCATGGAAGATTTTGGTACTTCCAAATCTCGGTTTGTTCCAATTCAGAATAAATACTTCTATGAAAGGAAATGGTGACCTCACTCAGAATCAGCCCACATGATGGGGGACCCCTTGATTCCAAAGTGTCTGACAGGCTGCCCCAGAGCTGTGGGCCCTGGGAGAGCTTTTTATTGGATTGTCCAGGAGACAGGCAGGCAAGCTGGCCGGAAAACAGGAAGGTTTCAGACAGAAACTTTGTTAAAACAGAACCATCTCTATGAAATATTTTGATTTAGACAAAGTGGCAAATTCTGATGGAAAAACTTGGATCTGAATTTTTCCGATCAGTTCTAATTCACAATGATGTTAATGTGATCTAGTTGACAATTAACTCAAGATAAAACATGGCTAAAATTATAGCTGATGTAAAGCTTATCAGTCCCGCTCAGACTTAATGTTTATAATGACAATCCCATGGAAAATATCCTTCATTTATAGATGTCAAGGCTGCAAGTCTCCTATGTCTTGTTTAATACATATATATTTGCTAACTCTGGGATTTTCTTAAGTGTAGCACCTTAAAAGGCTTAATTTGTGATACTCAGGATCTTGATTGAAGTCAGTTTTACTGTTTCTTTTTGATAGTCAGTTTCCCTTGTTTGTATGGGTCTTTCACCCAGTAGTACAGAAAAAAGACAAATTTTTAAAATTAATTGTAAGGATGGATGGGGGCTATCTATGGGGCAGATATAGACTTTCCAATTCGCACAATGTTGTGAGTTTTTGTGGGGTTTGGTGTTTTTTCCTTAAAGCCCCAGCTTCTGGAGGTATGTGATTAGGTGAGAGTCTGAGCTTTCTTTCATTAAGTTTCTAATACTCATGGTTGCACAGAATCAAGTGCACCCTAAAAACTCAAACCGAAAGGCACATAAAAAGTACCCCCACATGTATTTTTTAAAATATTTCTGAATTATTAGCCAATCCTGTTCTTTGGATTTGTATACATTTTGGATGCTGGGGTTTTCACAATATTTGATGTACTGCTGGAAATGGCTTGTAGAAGGACACACGAATGTGAAAGTTTCTGCAGTTTTTGGTACCTGCTATAGTTATAAGCTTATTAGTGAAACTGAGAACTTAGTGAGGAAAAAAAATATTTTTCAGTTTATTTTGTGCATTGAGAACACTGTGTAACCAGTCTCACTCTTTGGTTGATTCACTTCCTGAATTACATGAATGTTTTACTGTCTGGGATGGGTGTTAAGGTTCTGGCTGCTTTATCCAACCTCTATCACTTTGCTGGTTTTTCAGGATTAAAATGAGTTTTTTCTTTATAACTGACGCATCTGCAAGTTTTTTGTCCACCTCTTTTAAAGAGTCATTCTTAATACTGTGCTTTATTTCATAGTTCCTTTTTAGATGGAAAAAGTGGCAGCTTGATTCTTCAATTAACTGTAGTCTCATTTGTTCTTGCTACGAAGCAGGCAAGTATGTCAACCAGTTCATGAATTGAGCTCCAGTGCAACAAATTACTTGTTTTACATGCTTAAGTACTATTCATGTGAGTCTTAAGCTCCTGCTTAAATGCTTTGCTGAAAATGGCAAACCTTGGTGAACAAATGATCAAAGTTTATAGCTAATTGGGAGCTGTATCCCTTGGGAGTTTTTCACATACAGCAAAATGTGGTGCATGTTGTGTATTATACAGTAATTTGAAGCAGTAACTTGCTGCCTGACCATCGTGTGCTTAAGTGTGTAGCTATCCTTACAGTTTCTCCATGAGCAACGCTTGACAGAGGGCAATTAGTAAAGGCAGTGATTTGATGTGCAAAAGTCACTTCAAGTAATTGATGTAAGTGGATTTGCACTCACTTATGCTAGTGGGAAACTTGGCCCTTATAATTTTAATCTAGCTAAACTAGATAGTGATGTGTTTTGGTGGCAGTTTGGACAGTCTGATCACAGTTCACTGGTGATTATTGAAAGGACTTCAATTTACCTAGCAAGAAACACTTCACTCTGTTTACAGAGGAAAATAGAATTATGCTCATGACATTAGAACTTGGGTAATTATTGGCCATCTTCCACGAGGATTTTACATGGAGTGCATTTGTGAGGTGAGACAAAAATGTATCATGTCTTGAGAACCTTGACACCTGTCTCTTCAGAAGTTAGTATTTATTGGATGGCTTCCCAGTCACTGATAAACAACACAGTAATACTCTAGACTTTGGGAGTGGTAATCTAGGCTTGTTTTTAAAAATCACCTAAATTTAAGGCCTAAAATATGAGTACACTTTAAGTACCCTAGAAGAAGAATAAAATATATTAACTTTCTATGCACAGAGCTGAGCAGATCTGTTTCAGTACAGCAGATGCCTCTCAAATTAATATCTTAAAGTAACATTTTTTAAGCACCACAAGGTGAAATAATAATAAAATGCACTGTTGAAGAAATACCATAAAATATAAGGGACCTGGTAAAAGAATGTAAATGAAAAGGCAATTAAGTATTCCATCATGGTGCATAGAAATGTAACATTTTTTTTTCATTTGGATAAAAAGGCACAATATTCAGATAATAGACAGACCTAATAGGTGATTGGCAGCAAAATAGCTTTGCTTTTTTATTTCTGTTGAACCTGTTCTAAAGTAAGGAAGTGACTGCGGTCACTGAGGTCTTCAGGAGTTAATATGATGTTAAACAAAAACTGTTTGAAGTGACAGAAGACTAGCATTACAGAATCCCTTGAAGATTTACGAAAGGTGTGTTGCTAAATGTTCAAAATGAATTAAATGGACATACAGTGGGCCAGATTCTGATCTCAGTTACACTGACTTAATAGCGTTACTTGACCATGTCACTTGTGTAGTTGTGATCATAGGGAGGAAGGATGATCCAGTGATAAGACACTGACCTGAGACTTGGGACACGTGTGTTCAAGTCCCTGCTCTGCAACAGACTTCCTATGTGACCTTGGGCAAGTCACTTAGCCCTCCCGGTCTCCTGTCCGTAAAATGGGCATAGAGTTGAGGTGGCTGGTTGTCTAGGTATCAAAGCCAAGAAATTGACAGAAGTTGGCCCTGCCCAGCCTTTCTGTTGGAAACAGGAGATGAGGAGGAGGTGTTAAGGTACATTGCAGGTGTGATATGTACTGTGTGATAAACAATTATAGTTTAAAAAAAAAAATCTATGCTGCTAGTTCATATCTCTTGCTCAGTCCCATACCACATACCACTGTCTGGGCTCTATCATATTGTTGCAGCACAGATTCATGAGGTCAAACTGGTCCTACTTATGAGAAAAACAAAGACCACTATCTGAAAAGATATATTAAAGTGAACAATCCCCCTTCTGTTGTCCCTCAGCAGTAAGCCAAACACTGTTTTGCATCTGAAAAAAGTGGATTTTTTTTTTTTTAAAGCTTTTCAGCTTCCTTTTTTTTTTTTTTTTTTTTTTTAGTGTTCTTGCTTGAACTCCCTGGATGTCTGTAGAAGCAAAGGTGGGAAACAGCACATGAGCACCAGGCAGTGACAGGGTTGGCACCCAAGACTTCCTGCAACTGAGCGTTATTGCTGGATTGCTGTGGAAATGAATGGAGAACAGCAGCATGATGCAGGTAGTACCACTGCTGAACCCAGGGGTAGAAGTTCTGTCTGCTCAGAGACATGACAGACAAACTGAACTGGATCAGCAGATGAGTGCAGATGTTTTTAATAAAAGTGCATGACACTGATTTTTGTGTATATGGGAGTAGCTCCATATTGCCATTACTATGGGCTCGATTCTGATTGCCTTGCTCATGTCCAGTAGGTCCTTCCTCCGCAAATAGTACCAAGGAAACAGTAATCTAGCCCTATGTTAGTAACTGATATTTTTAAAAGTGAGCTTTTCCCTTACATTGTAAATATGGGTTAGTCACACATGTTGCTTCTATTTAGAACAGGGGAAGGTCATCTGGGGTAGGAGAGTGAAAAGGGCAGAAGAATTAGTTAAAAATATTTTGTGCACTTAAAACAGTCTGCAAATATAAACTGCATCTCAACACCCTTGTGAAGTAAGTCACAATTATTCCATGTTTACCCTTGTATAACCTGAGCTACAAAGGTTGTGTGATATGGTTCAGTCACTCATTACTCTTCCTTCAAACTCCCCTCTGCTGTGATGCCTACAAAAAACCAGCCTACAAAAAATGACAGTGGTTAGGCCGCTGGTGTGCTGAGACCATTGCCTATCACATAGACCAATATTGTCTCGTTTCTTTGTACTCCTCCATCTGTCTCTTGTCTTGTACTTGGGCTGTGTCCACATTATGACTTGTTGCAGCACTGTAGCTATGCTGGCATAACACCATAGCGTAGACAGCCTATAGTGATGGAAGGGGTTTTTCCATTGCTGTAGGAACACTGCCTCTCTGAGTGTCGGTAGCTAGATTGATGGAATACTGCTGCCATCAACCTAGCCGCTTCTACACCAAGAGATAGCTCAGCGGATTTTTCATTCTCCTGAGCACTGTAGCTAGGTCAACCTAAGTTTTTAATGCAAACCAGGCCTTAAATTGTTAGTACTTTGGGGCCAGGACTATCCTTTTATTCTGTCTTTGTACATTACCTGGCACAATGCGGGCCTGGTGCTTGACTGGGGCTTCTAGGAGCTATGGTAATACAATAAGAGCTTTGGGTAGTCTTTAGTCTTGATTTCTAGTCCCCCAGTCATATCACTGGACAAGGCTATCTTCCAAATATCACTTTGGTTAATGGAAAAGTACCCCAAAATATTTCCCCTCTACCATTGCTATTTGTAGTTTCCTACATCACCTTAGGAAAGTATAATTACTACCACAATTACTGTAGCAGCAATGCAAAAAAAATTACTACATACAATGCATGCAAAAAATGTTTTACCTGACCACTGAAATATGATCTCTGAGAAATAATCACAGCTAGCTTGCTGCCAACCTTGTTCCCTTGGCAGTGTACTCAGATGAGTGAAAAAGAGCAATACAGAAATGAGATAAGTGTTACCAGGCGTATACAAACCAGTTTTACAGTAGCAGCCAGTGATTTCTAAAGCACTTGCATAAATTAGTGCCTGGTGGTGCAAAAAAGAGAGGTATAAAAACAGTTTATCTGACTGAGAAGATCATAACAAATGTTAAGGTTGTACACACGTTTTTAAAAACCTCACATATCTGTGCACTAAAGCACGTACTGGATTTTAATTTTGCAAAAGAGTTCCATTAGCCTCTACTACTTACGGAATATCTGTAAAGAGTTCACTGTTCTTCCAGTGCTTACTCATGTCAATTCCATGTTAGGTATGTGTGTGCCCTCTTGCATGGCTGTTGGAGATTTTTTGCCTTAGTAGTATCTGTAGGGCCGGCTTTGGTGCCCTCCGGGGCCCCGTGCTCATGCCGCGATATATGTGGTACTGCTGGCCCTGCACCCCCTCAGTTTCTTGTTTCCGCCTGTGACGGTTATTGGAATGGCTTTCTCTCTTGCATTAGCAAGTGCCTAGTGGTTCTTTCATTGCTAGTTATTGATCGTTCTTGTAAATAGTTTCATTGGCTAGTAACTTAGAGATAGTAGTCCCGTCAGTGACGTTCGCCTAGCGATGGGGCATGCACCAGTCCCTAGACTTCAAACCATGTTCTGTTTGCCACAAGCCCTTCCCACCTAATGACCGTTACAACAGTAGCTTAGTGTTTAGGGGAAACACACGTGAGGGATAAGTGCAGGATTTGCAAAGGTTTCAGGCCACGAACTAAGAAAGACAGAGACATTCACCCTGAAAGCCCCGTTAATGGAGGCAGCGCTCAGACTGGTCTCAGAACCCTCCCACTTGGACTCTGTGCCGAGTATTTCAGCGTTGGAGCAGAGCGCCCGACTGGCACAGAGCTCTTCTCAACACCCTTCACTGGTGCCGAAGAAGCAGCAAAAGAAAGCACGCTGATCAAGGCCGTTCTCCCATGCCAAAGAGGGATGAGAAGGTGGGGTCAGGCAAATGACCTGCGTTCGACCAATCACCTGCCCCGGAGCAGCTAGAGCCAGCCTCTCCTCCCAGTGATGAAAGCCCTCTGAGAGAGCCACCTGCGACTGCTGGGAGTGGAAGGGGGCCCCTCCGCCTAACGGTGCCCTTGACACTGGAGGCCTTTCAAGTGACCAGGGACTTGATGGCCCTCCCGGTGCCTCCCACTCCACTGGCCTTACCCTTGGCACCGAAGCCGGTAAAGGCACCTGTCTCCAGAGGTAAACTTGCTATGGGGCCACCGCAGTAGTCAGTCAACCAACGCCGTTCCTCATCTCGGCACCGGTCCACAGCCCCTCGGCTGAGATGACCGGTGCCGCATCGAAGGTCTCCGCTGTCTCAACCCTGGCACTGTGCTCCTGTTTCAGACCTGGAGGAGAGACTCACCGGCTATGTATCACCGATCTCAGTCTCCCCAGTACTGCTCATCGCCCTCCCGGCACCGGTCTCCAGTAGCATGGTGACCGTCACCGGACCACCTGGCACCAATCCCGGCATCATGCGGCCCAACACCTCATCGCACGTTGCTGTCTCGGCACCACTTCCCTCCAATGTGGCACTGCTGAGAAGAATCCCATTACCGATCACCATCTCCCCAGCACCGCTTCCCAGTTCCTCGCTGCAGCTGACAGGAGGAGCCATTGTTGGCTCCATCTTGGTCCCCAAGGATGGAACTGTCCTTGGAGTTGGAGGGAGAGCCCACTTACCGGCCTCAAAAGTGAAGCGCAGTGGGCATACCTCCTTTCCGTGCCAGCCCAGCAGCGGGTGCCCAGCCTCAAGGACAATGGCCTGTCCAGTGGCCATACTGGAATCCATGGGGGATCCCAGTGGCACCAGAACCCTTCTTGTTCCAGTCCTCTGTAGCCGCATCCAGAAAACAATCCGCGGCACTGACCAACCCAGTGTGGGATCCGGACTTGGGATCCGAGACCTGGAGATAAAGACAGCTCCCCTTGCAGAGGAAGAGGCACCACTCCTCTCCTGGCGTTATCAGCCTCTTCATCCCCGGACAAGGCAGTGGCTGGCCTGGCTCTCCCAGTACTGCCAGATGATTTTTGGGCCCACCAAGAACTCCTTAAAAGGATCGTGTCCAACCTGGGCTTGGAGGCTGAGGAGCTCACAGAGCCTATGTATGCCCCTTTTGACATCCTGGCAGCTGTGGCACCAGCTAAAGTCGCATTGCTGGTGCACAAAGGGGCGCTGAAGGTTATCAAAGACCTTTGGCAGACCCCATCCTCCCTGCAGCCAATATCCAAAAGGGCAAAGAAGAAATTATGTTCCGGCCAAGGGATATGAATACCTATTCTCCCACCCACTCCCTGGATCCCTGGTCATGGCTGCTGTGAATGAGTGGGATAGGCAGGGTCAGGCAAGTTCAATGGCTAAGAAGCTGGACTTGTTTGGAAGAGAGATTTATTCCACAGCCAGTCTTCAGGTTAGAATCTCCAAGTAGCAGGCATTGCTGGGGAGATAGTTACACATTTTGGATTCTGTAGCCAAATTCAAGTTCTCCCTGCCACAGGACACCAGGCAGGAGTTTGTATGTCCTTTTTGGAGGATAGCAAGACTGGCTAGAGCCTCCCTCCAACTGGCACTGGACACTGCTGATTCTGCAGCCAGGTCAATGGCCTTGGCGGGATCTATGTGGTGGTGTTCCTGGTTGCAATCCTCGTGATTGTGTCAGGAGGTGCCGCAATCTATACAGGACCTCCCATTTGAAGGGAATGCCCTAATTTTGGAGCAAACTGATACCAGGCTTCATAGCCTGAAAGACTCCAGGGCCACTCTGATCCCTTGCCCTGTATAACTGCGGGCATCTAGGAGACCGTTTTGGCCGCCTCAGCCATCACCTAGTTATTCGGGTCAGCCGTGGCAAGGAACCTATAAGAGAAGGGACAGAGATAAAGGGTTTAAACGCCACCATCCCACTTCTTTCTCCTCTGCTGCCCAGTTGGGGCCTGCGCGCTCTCAGGGTGGCCCACAGTAGGTGTTATGAGGGTGCACCTGAAGATGGCACCCCAGACTGGCCTCAGGATCCATCTCCCCTGTTTATTTTTGAATAAACTGTTCCTCTTCCTTTTCACATGGGCCCAGATTACATTGGACTGTTGGGTCCTCAATACCATATCAGGCTACACCCTGCAGTTTTTTTTCTGTTCCCCGCTTCCACTCTCCTTCCCTCTCCCTCTTCAGGGACCCTTCTCATGAGCAACTTCTTGTTCAGAAGGTGGAAACCCTCCTACGAGTAGGGGCTGTGGAGAAAGTTCCTCAAGACATGAGAAGGAAAGGATTTTACTCCTGATACTTGCTTATACCAAAGGAGGCTCAGACCCATCCTGGACTTCCGTCACCTCAACAGATACCTCAAGAAATTGAAGTTCCACATGGTTTCCCTAGCCTCCATCATCCCTTCTCTGGATCCAGGGACTGGTATGCTGCCCTCGTCTTAAAGGATGCATATTTCCATTTTCTGAGGCCACAGAAAATGTCTCTGGTTTGCAGTGGGCCAACGACTCTACCAGTTCATGGTTCTGTCCTTTGGTCTCTCTTCCTCCTGCTCAGCGCCTCCTGTGATCCTGACCCCTGCATGTTGTGGAGGGCCTGGCCAGTCCCACCCCGAGGCAGGGACCCAGGGGCCTGCCCCTCCCTCCCCCTCCTTTGGTATGCCACTGATAAGATGTAGGCTGCTGCAATATAAAAATACATGTGACAGATTTTTATTGGGACCTAATCTTCTTCTCCTTTGACTTGTTTAATTTCTCTTCTGTGTGACTTTTAAATTGCTTTCTCCAATACCTTTCCTCCTTTAAGATAACTGAAAATAGCACAAGGGCTATTTTCTTTCCTACCAACTCTTTTTTCCAGTGTGAGCATGTGGACGGTTTTCAGAGGGATAGAATGCTCTCCGACGCCACAGAAGGAAAAGACTGTGTCTACTCTTGTCACTTTTTGTCTTCCAGCTACCAGAGTCCCAACCTGACTTCACTTAATCATGGCCAAACTGGTGATACTGATCAGGGATTAACTGTAGTTAAAACTAGGTTAAAAAACCTGATAATCTTATAATCTTGGTTTCAGACTGTGAGAGTTTGAAGTTAGCCTTAATTGCAGGTCTTGCATAGTGTAGTACAATGTACTTAACCATCTCTGTGTGACAGTCTTAAAACTAAACATTAAATATACATGGAAATTATTGGCAGTAAGAGTTAACATGAGGCCAAAGACCATATTTAAAGCCGAACACCCATAGTTGAACTCGTTCTTTGGGAACATGTGAATGAACCTTTAGTTTCACATTTCACCACCTTGTTTACATATTAGCAGTGTCAAGTGGTGGAATTCAGTACTCTTATCTTCCTGTTTTATCGTGGGATGAATAGTCTAACAGATGGCAGAATTAATGTGGAAACATTTGATGTTGAACACGGCACTAACGCAAATAGTTCTGGGTAGTAAGTGGTATACAGTAGAACTGTGCTGATTTGACACTACTAATCCACACACATAATTTAGCCACAAAAAAGGTGTCTTTTCCCACTTCTTTTCCGAATTCCTGAAATGTAAGCTCTAAAACCAGTTAGGCATTGCAATGCTGAGTGTGGCCATGCCTAAATGCCTTTAAAAATGGGGCCTTTTTGATTATCAAAATCCAGTTTTTCACAGTTGGTATCACTCATTAGTACAAATAAATAAGACTGTTGTATTGTTTGAATTTAAACTGATTAGCACATTAAATAATTAATCCACAAGGCCCTTCAGAAATGCCAATTCGGTTCAACTGGCCTTATATATATATATCCTGGTGTTTTCTAAATTCCAGTAACAGCACTGTGTGGGATTTGGAACTTGCAACATGCTCCAACTGACTAGAGCAAAAGATGTAATTTAAATGGGGCCCTACTCAGTCATAACTACCATCCCAAGAAACAAAACACTAATTGGATGCTGACATTTGACTGTTTCCGGTTATTTTAAGCCTTCATAGTTGGACAGACTTCTGCCAAACTTACTAAATATTGCTGAACTCTCAGAAATCAAATGTAGAAATTAAGATTTGTTCACTGAACATATTCACGCATATAATCGATCAGTTGCGGGGATGGTAAGTTATGTTTCTCCCCGTTTAACATAAGGCAGCATTTTAGTGTGGGGGCATTGCTTAATAAGCTTTTCATGTTTTAAACAGTTACAGTAAATTAACTGAAAATTTGAGCGCTGTAGAAAGATAGTACATGAGTATGAGATTTGCCACCTGGCACACTAGAGTTTAAAGCATTACAATATTAAAGATTTAGCTATAAAAATTGAAGGGAAGGCATTGAACTCACTTCCACAAAAGTGAGAGTATAAGTTTTGTAATTATGTTCCAAAAGTCAGTTTCAGTATTTTTTGTGCCTGTTACACATTTCTGAAAGTGGTGATTTACATAATGTAGAAGATATTGGCCCATCACAACTGTAGTAGAAAACCAGAACCTAACAGCTCATATACATCTCAGAGCAGACTGTAGATAAGATGAGCAAAGTAAAATAAAGACAACTGTCGGTTCCAGTGCATTCAGAACTGTTTCTGACAGCACTGTAATTGTGGGCATTCGATACCTAGAAAAGCAGGAAGGCAAACACTGCTCCTGGAGTTCCTTGTAGCAGTTAGGTGGCAACATAAGCTACTAATTGACCCTGTTAGTGTGTTAAGTGACCTCTGCCCCTTAGGGAGTTATCTGATGATGATCATTATTGAAGACTTGGTGCTGCAAGCAGTTCAGCAATGAGTTTAATGCGGCTGCATATTCTCAAAACCAATCTACTATTCCCATATTAAACCACTTTATTTTCTAAATGGCTAATATACTCCAAGCAATCAGTTTGTTTTAGATCTGTTTTCAAATGGAAGCCATTGCCTCGAGATTTCAACCAGTGCCTTCAAAGTAAAGACCCATTTGTGACAAACTAGGGAATAATTGGATAATTTTAATGAATATTTTTCAGGCCTCTGTTTGGTTATGAAAGGTTCTTTGCTCTGTAGTTAAATCAAAGGAAGCTGCAGATGGAGAAATTCACAGGCAAGCTCCAGTGCGCACATGCCATTAAGATAAGTGACTGGGCTGCTGAAGGGGAAGAAGCTGACTCCATGTAGGCTAGAATGTTTTCCTCTTCCCAAGACTAAGTCTGGATCCAAAGGAATTCTAAACTCTCAAAGACTCGGGGAGAGGGAAGTGTTTGGGGTGAACTTGGAGATGCTACCTACTGTGTCAGTGAACAGCTGACTGGAAACAAAACTCACACAGACAAACAGATATAATGATGCTGTGGGCAGGTGCTGTCTGCTTTCCCCAGCTGTATGTGCTTTGTACCTTTTGAGGGATTAATGAATAATGCTTTGTTTTGCAGATGTTTCTGTATCACTGCAAACATATGCTCTCATAGTCTCCTTCAGTGAAACTTGTTCAGATACCAAAACTGAGTTGGACCTATCTTATAACAGGGTTGGGAATTAGCTGTACCCAGAGATCCAGTCTGAGTAGTTGGGCCCCATGGTTCCACCCAAAATGGGGTGTAGGAAGCCAGGCCTGTCACCTACAGGTTCACCCGGGAACCATGACACCATTTCCACACTGAGTTCATATTCATTGTCTGAGCATTTTGAATTCTAAAGCTTCTCGAGGGCCAATATGACCAGCTTATGATTATTTCCAACTATCCAAATCAGATTGGAAGCAGGTATGTATTGCCATCAACAAATAAGTGCAATCAACAAATGCGTTGTCTTCTAAGCCTGGAAGAAATCTCACTTCCTAGCGCTGTAGAACACCTAGCACTAAAGTACTTTAAAACAAAGGATCACCCTCTCAACATCTCCCATAACACTATCCCCCAGTTCAGAAAAAAGGAACCTACATAGTGAGACTGAAGACTTTGTTTTTGTTTCAATTTACATACATAAATTAAAGCTTTTCGTTTTGGACAAACCTGTCTTTTTTTCCCTGTGACTTATCTTGCATGGTGTATTGCTTGAAACCACTTTTTTTTCTCTCTCTCTCTCTCCTTGGTCTTTACACATTTACATTTCCTTGGTACTTCTCCCTCCCCTGGCCCCTTCACTCACTGTTTACACAATCAGTATTCATTTCAGTCTTCTTATCTTTCCTTTCAAGATCGTTCATCACTTGACTTGCTACCTTCTGAATACCTTTAACTTAACATCATTGAGGCTTGATGTGTCTAGAATTCTATGTCTTGTTCTAAGTGCCTGTGTCAATATGAACTCTGCTTTGCCAAAGATGTGAACAGCCTGCACCTAAATAGAACACTCCAGATCTTCTCCTGCGTGAAGTGTACCGTTGTTGTTTGCAGTGTTGTTGTAGCTGTGTTGGTCCCAGAGTATCAGAAAGACAAGGTAGGTGAGGTAATATCTTTTATTGGACCAACTTCTGTTGGTGAAAGAGAAACTCTTATGCTTGTACAAAACTCTTCTTCAGGTCAGCTCTGTGTAAGCTTGAAAGCTTGTCTCAGAAGTTGGTCCAGTAAAAGATTATTACCTCACCCACCTTGTCTCTCTGAGGCATACCAAACCGTCCAACTATAAGTGTCCTTCACTTTGAGGGCTTGTCCACACTCAGGAAAATTAAGACAGACTAACTATGCTGTGAATTTAAAATCCCTTCCATTTGGAAGTAAAAGTGGCCTTAGTTTGCAAACCATGCTTGCTCGTTTCCCATTTTAGTGCTGCAGCTATGCTTGAATCCAGCTCCATGTACTTCACACTGTGCCCTTCCATGTCTGTTACTATACCCTAGAAAAGTTTAAAGTGTTAGACTAGCATCACTCAGGTGGACGGAATGTCCAGCCATCCAACAATCTTTTGGAATTCTCTTAGGTACTGCAGTACTGCCTCTCTAATGTCCTATAGAAAGAGCCAGTAACCTCCCTTCTCCATGAGGCCTTGTGCATGCAGCCCAGAATCAAATTACGTATGCATACTTTTTTGTGTGAATTTTCATCTGGTTTTGCAGTCTGTAAACTGTTGTTGGTGCTTTAGAAATGTGTAATAGTTTGAAAGTGGTAATCATAAGAGTACAAACTGTAAACATAACTATATAAATGAATGAATATCCATGTTTCGGTTATTTCCTTCCCCAGGCTTTTTTATAGGGTCAAGCTCCTTTTACATTCTTGGTATTTTTAACTAGAGTTGGCCTAAATATATCCCATTAATTGAAGGAAGAAGTTTGAGTAATTATCATTTTATTATTTGCACAGATCCATTTGAAAATATATTGTCCTTGCTCGTGTTTATAAATGATGCCTTTTTTGCCTACGTGCCCAATCACTGATAAAGATGTTGTACAAAATCAGACAGAACACTGATCCCAGGAGCATTTCACACTTTGCTTTACCCTTTTATGGCCTGTATATCATTTTCCAGCTAGTTTTCAGTCCATCTGACAGTGCTCATATCAAAGCCCATGATTGAATCCCTGCCAAATCAGATTTCATGAAACACCTCATCAGATGCTTTGTAAAGTCCAGTTGCACAGTGCCTACTGCAGCCCCTTTGCTTATTAGTGTTGCGATACAAAAATCAAGCTTGTTTAGGATCCCTTTAATTTTACCCTCTTGTCTACTCCATTTGTAAACTTACTGAACTGCTAGCAATTTTCTAGGCAAGTTTATTAGCTAATTAATTAGATCTTTTTATCAGTCCGTCTTTAAAGGCACACTACTATTACTGATTTTCTTGCAATTTACAGGTTACTTTTCACTGGGCACCAACTGGTCACCATTTGATCTTTCCACTAATGCATTCACAACAGAAACTGTTAAAAGGTGTTGGATGAAGAGAAACCAAAAATATATTTAGAGTTTAGTGGTTAAAGTAGTAAATCAAGTAACAGACTCTCCCAGAGAGGTACTACATCCACGTCAAATATTAGACTGAGGTTGTTTGTTCTATTCTAGATGCTGGATCTGGTGTGGAAGAAGCAGAATTCAATTGGGATGAGTATCTAGAAGACACTGGAGCAATTGCAGCCCCCCATGGATCTTTTAAACATGTAAAAATTCTTTGTTTTTTCTCAACTCCCTCCTTCTCTGCCTTTTTTTACCCTCCCTCTTCCTCTCCACCCCTCCTTCCCTCCCCCCCCCAACATCCTGAATGTTAAAGGTTTCTTTGCGCTAGGACCCCTGCAGAGCTGTCAGACCTAGAAGACTTGTTGATCACACACATTTGAGAGTAGTGGGGAGTGCTTTTTTTTTTTTTTTTCTTTCCCCTGGTCTTTGAATTTTCCTATCTCCTTGGTTATCAGGAGGTAACCTGATCCCCAGGTGGTAGTAATGAAAGATCTGGAATCTCCTGAGCACTTCAGTATTAACTATGGATCTGAGCACCTTCTGTGATAGTGTGTCCCTTTTGCTTTTGTTTTGTCCCAGTCCCTTTATTTCCCTATGCAGTGTGCCAGTGAATTTTCCTTGCTGTAAGAACTGCACTAAGAGAGCTATATTCTGGAAAGTAGGCACTGCAGTTCTTGGGGTGCAAAGTATTTGCAACAGACCCAGGTGTGCTCTGAAGGGAAAGGTTTAATGATGGACTGCAAAGGAGTTGGCAGAAAATATTACTAGTATTATGTGATGCTTTATAAATACTCTCTAGATTACAGTAAAGGGTCTATGAGGGTTCAGGAAGAGGACGCTTGGGTTCTTCTCTCTTGATTTCCTGGTGACTATGAAAAAATCATTTACAGCAGATCCTGGTGTTGGATGTGGTTACACTTTCCCACATTGTTGTTGGACTCTGAGGTGTGTAGAGCCTGTGTATCTGGCCCTGAATGGAGCATCAGTGCAGGTGTACAGACTCCTATGCCAACCACTCCCTGCTGCCAGCACAGGAAACTTAGCCAGAGGAGAGCCACCCCTTTCAATGCCACTCCATTATCTGGAGGCAGTTTTGATCCCTTATGCAACTTAGAGCAGTCCTTTGGTTGTTCTTTTATGCCTGGGGATTGGCCCTACACACAGCTGGCCTGGAATTGGGGAAATGCAGATGGAAAGCTTTACATGACCTTTGCATCTACCTGCCACCTAATGCTCTTCTCCCTCCTTTGTGCTGTGTGCTTCATGGCCGTAGGCCAAGGATCTGACCCTTAATCTCTTTATTCCTGTTTCCTCACCTATAAAATAAGAATATTTACCTGCCTACTAAGATTGTTGAGACTCTGTTCGTGAATAAGGCTGGTCAAAAAGCTAGGGAAAATTTTAATTAAAAGTTTGTAGAATTCCCCCCACCCCTCTTTGTTCAAATGTTGACAACTTTTGATCGGTTGTATTAATGGAGATTCACAAAGTCATTTGAGACCTCAAGACAAGTAAATAGGTGATGAAGAAGTGTGAAATACTAGAAAACATATTAAAATTCAGATCACACTTTCTTGTAGCTTTTTTTTTCTTTACAGTATAGTTTTTTAGACTTTGCATAGGCTATTCTGTATGTTTTATAAACAACACTTACCAGTCAAATGGCCAAATAAGAACTGAAAACTTGAACTACGATTTTAATTTTTAATTTCTAGCGTATTAGATTTATAGCATGAACAGAGTTTATCGAGGGTTGCAGTACTGATTCAATCCAAGTTAGAAGAGCACACTTTCTGTAGGACTGAGCTTGATATGGGATTAGGCCCTTGGTACTCTGACAGATATTGGAAGTGGATTTTGTTAATGATCTGAGGTACATCCTATTTATTAGATCTTTGTTATGGGATTCAATACTTTTAACTGGGTGATTTTTGATGTCAGGAGTCAGTGTAGAGCTGAGTCAGTAAATGTAGCAACATTATGTTGACTGTCCATGCATCTTGGTGTTCATTAATGAGGGCATATGCTTGCAACATTTTTTTTTAAGGCCATGGTTATGATTCAAATGTTCTGACATATCAGTATTGGTCAGAGGTGAGAAGAGGTGTGATCCCCTGACCAGTATAGCTCTGCTGGCAAAAGCTCCTAAAGTAATTGCAGTTATACCAACAAAACTGCCCTTTTCCAGTGTAGCATATTTTACTTGGTGGATGGGAGGAAGGAGGTCTGGAATAAGTTATACTGGCAAAAGCATAGTTTTTCTGGTATAAACTGAGTTCTCACTACGAACATGTTACTGGTAAAGTATTGCTTTACAGACAAAACATTCCTAGTGTAGACATGGCCTTAAGTGTCTTCTAATTCTACTTCCCATTGCATCAGTGTAAACAGTGGGTGCCCTCTTGTGGCCAAGATAGTGTCTCTTTAGTTGACCCAAATAAGGGTACATCTTCACTGATGGCAGCAAATTTGCCGCTGTCAGATCAATCTATCCAGATCGATTGAGCAGTAAGTGAAGACCTGCTCAATCGATCGGATTAAAACCACCCCCTCAAGTGGCACAGCGCAGTCAAGACGGCGCATAGAAGAGGAGTAATGAAGTCAACGGGAGTTACACGAGCTACTCTGCTAACTTGCGTAACTCCCATCGACTGCCGCCAAATTGGAAGGTAAGTGTAGACCAGGCCTAAGTAACCTAATCATGTAAGTTAACTCAAGACAAGCTTAACCAAACTCTGTTAAATAACTTGTATTACAGCTGAATTAAGATCTTAATATAGTATTTTTGTGAACTTACTTTCCTTTACAATTGTTGATTAACTTTTACCACGGCCGCCTAGAGCAGATCTTTTGCTTTATAAAACATTGTGCATTCTTTAAAGAAAATGGGTAGGATGAGAGACCAGCTGGATGAGGTAATATCTTTTAGGCTAACAGTTCAGCTACACAAAAATGATATTTATAAAATACACGTGAGACTAGCAAGTGTTAGATACTCAAATAATTGAAATAAGAGGACTAACTTCCCCTCTACCTTGTTCAGAGCTCCAGTGCATAGATGTATGAAGCCTAGGAAAGGAGGGATAAAGTTTGCGGTAATTGTCTTCTTTAAGTTGACCATTTAAACATGTAGTTCTCTAGCTGTATCTTTATAGCTGTTACATCTTCATAATGGTGAAATTTCAAAACCTTTTTTTCCAAACCAATGTTTTGGGTCAGATTTTCTCACCAGTTTTACATATGTGCAAGTATTCTGTGGTTGGTAAATAGTTTTTCTATCATGTTATATTAAAGTTTGTTAAACTTTGAAAATATAAATACTCCACAAATCACCTCAAAAGCAAAATGTGTGTCTGGGTGCACCCAAATGTGTATCCATCCACCCAAACTTTTTCAAACAGCCGGGGTTTAAAATTAGATACCCAAGTGGCGTGCTTTTCAGAGGAGCTGAGTACCCACATCTCCCATGTACTTCAATGGATGCTGCAGATATCTTCTCCTGAATTAGGCTGTCTGTTTAAATGCCGAACTGAAGCATTGAAACTTTGCCCTGTGTGAAATTCAGGCAGAATGGAATTTACAGGTGAAGTTTTAGAACATAAGTAATTTCTGATAATTTTTATTAGTAGAAATTAATTTTTTTGTGTATGTAGTTGAAGATCTGAACAGCATCAAAATCAGTTTTGAGAGAGGTATGGGGTTGCTTGAGATTTAGCAGGATAAAGAACTGATTCTGGTAATACCTCAAGACTCATTTCCTCCCTAGATGCTGAAATAGATTTTTAAAGATGAGTCTGTGTAAACTTCCCTCAGAATATTGAAGAATTCTCTGCAACTCTCATGAGCCTTCCCTTCCCAATCACAGAACTAAACAATAATAATGGTTCTGTAAAGTGGAAGAGGAAGGCTTGGAGGCACAGTGATTTAAATGGTTTTCTAAACTTCAAAATGTGATGAAGGATCAAATATCTGACTCTAGACCTAGTTCTTCACTCAGTGTTAGAGATATGAGTCAAGTTGTCAGCACTTTCTGGGAGCCCTAATTCACCAAGATGAATGATATTATATTTATTTATAATTTTATTAAGAAACCATTAAAAGGCTTTCACCTTAGCCATGCAAATACTTCATATAATCCTTTTTGTGCATGCGTGTGTGTGTAAAATACTTCCTCAGCCACCTTCTTTCCTAATAAACCACTTTTACATCCTATTGAATATAGCTTGGACTCTTAATCAGTGTTACCTTAGGGCATGAAGTTCAGAAAGGATTATCAAGTGAGATGCTTGACATCCTCTTCACAGAAGCTTGAGTAAAGGGAAACACTTTTTTTTCTGCTGACAAAATAGCTGACAGCAAGTAGATATAGCTAATGGCATATTTGGGCAGCCTGAAAAATACTCCAACAGTCTCTTCTCCGCCACCTTCTGCCTCTAGTGCATGTACCTGATTCCAATCTACAATGACCCTGGCCAAAGGATTTTGGGGGAAGGTTAGAAAATGATTCTTTGTGCTGTGCCCAGACTGAACTGAACTTCTTTGACATTGTTTGGAGGGCTCTTGTTTCCTTCCTGCCATCCCTCTGCAGAAATGGGAGTCAAGCTCATTGTTCCTTTTTAAGTGCTAACAACTGGCTTACATCAGTCTGTTTCTTTCAAGGTTCTCCACAAAGAAAGATGATGATTCTTTGTGTTTCTACGTTACAGATCAGGGAGGCCGCACAGTTACGTGCTTCACAAGGCTCAAAGCTGTTTTAACAAACCAGTGTTTGTTAATCTCTTTGCAGACATCTTAGTTGCTAAAGTTAAAGAATAAAAGAATGAGACACAGTGAAGTCCCTGTATAATGCAACAGGGCTATATTTAAAGAATATTTTGTAACCCATAGATTTCAAGTACCATTCCATAAAACATTTTCCCAAGGTGGGAAAGGAGTTCCTTATTTCATCCCTATTCTTATAGTGGGAAGACCCACTCAAGTGTCGTGGTTTATATAGGTATATTCAATAGTATCTTAAAAAGAGTCAATTCAGGGACCCACCCTTGTTTTCTCATACCATAAAGACTTTGTGGCAGCACTGGTTACCCATCTTTTGTCTCCTTTGACATTTTAATTATCAGCAATTGCTGCTTTTGTGAAGTTTCCTTAAGTCCATTTGCCTTCATGCATGGCATTCTCTCCATAATTTTTTTGTTGTTGTCCTGCACTTTAGCTGTGTTTATGCTACTCGATGTAAGAGAATATAGTTTTATGGCACATGTTACAAAATCACCAGGGCTAGAATGGTGATATACTCGAACAATTCTTAAACTTTTTCCTAGTGTGCAGCACATCTTAACAGTACTTCATGCATACTTTCCCTTTTCTCTTCCCTCCACAAATTCAATGTTTTGTGGGACACCTCCTCTCTGATCTTATAATATCACTTGGCAACAACAACAACTGCTTTAATGAAAAGTAATATATTTACAAATCCCTGGATATTTGCTTTATATCCATGGATATCCATAGATCTGAATATGGATATCCACAGATCATTTTTTGGCAGATGGTAGATCGGATGCAGATCTCAAAGGGGAAGCAACTATCTGCAGTTCATAGTCTTTGAGACCCTGTCTACACTTACCTCTGGGATTTGGCAGCAGTCGATGGGAGTTACGCAAGCTACGCAAAAAATTTGCGTAACTCCCGTTGACTTCTGGACTCCTCTTCTGCGCGCCATCTTCACTGCACTGCGCCAATGGGAACCGCGTTCCTGTCGATGCAGCACTATGCCACTTGCGAAGGTTGTCGTAGTACGTCGATTTCTGGATCTACTGAGCAGGTCTTCACTGACTGCTCAGTAGATCCATAGAAATCGATCTGACGGTGGTGACTTTGCTGCCGTCAGTGTAGCAGTAGCCTGAGGCTGCTTCCCTGCCTTTTGAGATGGAGGTGTGGACTGGCTGCCAGTCAGCTGTTCTAGATTGGCGGCCGGCAGGGGATCCCAGCGGAATGGCTTTTGGGGGGGCTCCTCTGCGGGTTGTCAATCAGCTGTTGGGCAGCTGGTTGGAGGGGCTGGCCCCCAAACAACTGATCAGTGGCAGAGGCTACAGCAGGGATGACCCCCAAACAGCTACTTGAGGGCCCTGGTGTGTGGGGGTGCAGATGACTACACTGCGGATGGCAGTCGGAGGCAAGCTGATTGGGGTGGATGCGGATCCACATTTGTGTATCCACGCAGGGCTCTAAATATATTTTCTAACTTTCAGTATGCTTTTTATATATATATATTTTATTCAAAATTAATGTAGTACATATTAAAAACTGACTTACTGGTGGATCTCAAAGCAATTGTGAATGGGGAATCACCCAATGGGGGTTCCACAGGGATCTGTTCTTGGCCCAATGCTATTCAATACCTTTATCAATCATAGAAAGAAAATATAATGATTTTTAAAAAATGGTCTTCTACAGAGTGATCTGGGTCACATGGAAACCTAAGTTTACTTGAACCAACATGCCTTTTTAATACAGCTTAATGTAAGGTCTTATATCTTAGAACCAAAAATATAGGTCACTCTTACCAGAAGGGGGCCTGTATTTTGGAAAGTAGCAACTCAAAGGATCAACTGAGCTTGAGCTTAGTGTCACTGGTGGCCAAGATAGCAAATGCTCTCCTTGGATGTATAAGTGGGAGCCTATCAGTGAGAGGAAGAGAGGTATTACCATTGTACATGGCATTAGTCAGAACATCCCTCGAATATAATGTGCAATTCTAGTGTAAACACTTTAAAAAAGATGTTGGCAAATTGGAAAGAGTTCAGGAGACAGCTCTGAGAATGATTTGAGGTCTGGAAAACCTGTCTTACTGTGAGATTGAGAAGATATTTATTTAGCTACCAAGGAAGGTTCGGACATGACTTCATCAGCCTGTAAATACTTACATAGAGAGTAACTTTTAATAGTGCAGGGTTCTTTAATCCATAGTTTCTCAACCTGTGGTACCCATACCCTTGGAGGTACGTGAGACACAGGCAGGGGGTACCCGGGGAAAAACAAAGTGAAGGAGAGGCGGGGGGCAGCTACTGATTTCTGGGGAAGCTGGGCGGCAGCCCCCTGCTTCCTGTCCAGTCCCAGCTGGGAGGCGGGCAGTAGCTGCCAGCTTCTGGGGGAGGCGGGCAGCAGCCTCCCACTTCCCCCCAGCTCCCAGGTGGGAGCCCGGTGGCAGCCTTCTTTGTCTCGCGAGCTGGGCGGCAGCCACCCGCGCCCAGACTCCGAGCCAAAGGACAGCCTCCAGCGCCCCAGCTTGAAGACAGGGAGCAGCCACCTGCCCACATCACCGGTCCCTGCCGGCATGGAAGCCTCCTCTGCCACAGGTTGGATTGGATGGCAGTTGCCCACCTCCTGGGCTGGCAGCCAGGCAGCAGCCGCCTGCAACTTGCCCAGGTGGCAGCCCCTCTCCCTGGCTCACAGCCCAGTGCCCAGAAAACTTTTCAGTTTCACCACTTCAGCTGATCAGTGAAATTGACAACTACGACAGCCCCAGATTTTACCAGTTACCCTCTTTTCCTGTCTCTCTCTCTCTCACCCCTTCCTCCGCTCAAATCTATGGCAAAAGATTCGGCATGGCGCTTTATGTTCCCCAGCATTGGCATGCCGCTCAAAGCCTCCTAGCTTTGGCCAACATCACCTCTAGCCCAGGTACATACTTGAGTTGCGCACCCCTGGTGTAAAGGTGGTAACCCTGCCCACACTACATCTGACCATCTGTCATATCACGGCCTTATATACTCAGCCCTTCTTCCAACATATGGCTCATGTTAGTCTGTAAATATAAAATCCCATGGAAAATTGAGTGTTGGGGTACTTATTAAAATTTTCAGAAGCTAGGGGGTACTTATTACTTAAAAGATTGAGGAAACCCTGCTTTAAACTATAAAACAAAGGCATAACAAGATGTAATGGCTGGAAGATAAAGCTAGACTGATTCAGCCTAGAAATAAGGTGTAATTTCTTTAGTGAGGGTAATTAACCATTAGGCCCTGTGATGAAATTCCATGGCCAATGTTATACAGGAGGTCAAACTTAGATGATCATTCTGGGTCCCTTCTAGCCTCAATGTATGAATCCATAAACGATTTCACAGCTAGGAACAAGGGAATCAGCACCCTGTGACCATGTTGTTTATGCAAGTACATCATTACCACCAGCATATGTACAGTTGGGGACCTTTTGATTTAGTCTGTGATATCTTGGATAGGTCTGCAGGTCCCATGCAAATGGTTCTAGCATTTCTCAGATGTGGTCACCATGGACACACACAGCCACCAGGGGGTTTTCTTGCAGCCATGACAGCCCCTGGGGCAGAGATAGGGGAAGGAGGTAAAGCAGTGGCCCTTCCTGCAGCGCTAGGGGAGGGCTGCAGCCAACCCCCCCAGCTTCAGGACTCCAGAGGTGGGCTTCAGTCTCTTTCCCCTGGTTCAGCCAGAGGCTTCTGTGATGGGCTTCAGCTCTCTCCCCCCAGCTTCAGTCCTAGGAGTCTGGTGTCGGACTTAACGCCCTTTCCCTCCACCCCCTTCAGTCTGGGCCTCTGGCAGTACGCTCTGTGCTTCAGCCCTTCCTCCCCCCAGCTACAGCAGCAGGACTCTGGGCTTCCACTCCCTGGGATGGCAGGGCTCTAGGCTTCAGCCCCCTCCCCACCCTGGCTTCATCCGTGGGATTTTAGTTCTGGGCTGCAGCCCAGAGCAGCCGCCTGCAGCAGAGCCAGTGTTACCAGGCACTGTGGTCAACAGGCAAGGAGCAGGGTGAGTCTGGGGTGTGAGGCCATGGAGGGGAGCTCAGGGCAATGGGGTGGGACAGGCAGTGGGGACCAGAGGCAATGGGTGGGGGGGCAGGAGCACCAAAATACATTATTTTTATTTTTATTATGGAATCTGCCAAAAAAATCCTACATAAAGCACAATGATTTGGACATATAAATGTGCTTATTTATTAGTTTTTCCTAAAGTTAATTAAGTATTTTAGGAAAATTTATGAGTGGCCACCAGCAAGGGTTGGTGGCTGCACTGTGAGGCCACCAAATAATTTGTTGAGAACTCTACATACTGAGTTGACTCAGGATCCTGGATGCATTTTGCTGCCTCCTCACATGCAGTTAATAGGAAGTGACAAGAGATGGGGAGGAGAGTGATCAAGGTTATTTTAACTTGCGCTCTCTGGATTCCCTGCGTTTTCTTATACTTAATATTTTCTTTGGACTAATAAATCTTCTAATATCTCTGCCTGTGCATTCCCTCCCACTCTTTCTCATTCCCCTATAGTTGGGGTGATAGCCAGCTAGTGACAGCTAGGCTGACTGGCAATTGGAGGTGGTTGGTTTTTTTAATAGGAAGAGTGGGAAGCATCGCCTAAATTCAGGTTGTCTAACAATTCCCATTATAAGGGGATATTGAAAACTCTGTTTTCAGTTCCTTATAGCTTTGCTAAACTTTAGCTCTTCTGGCTGAAATTTTGCATACTAGGTGTCTGCTTCTGGCTGAAATGTGTTGGAAAATGTCAGCTAAGAGTTCAACAATTCCCACAAATGAGATTTGGAAAAAAATATGTAGTCTTGCCCATTTAACCCCTCACCTCCACATCTCTAGCCACCTTTTTCTTTGAGAAGCTCAATTGGCCCCGGGTTT
This sequence comes from Emydura macquarii macquarii, assembly GCF_026122565.2. Classification (NCBI taxonomy): domain Eukaryota; kingdom Metazoa; phylum Chordata; order Testudines; family Chelidae; genus Emydura; species Emydura macquarii. The sequence goes on along the minus strand of NW_027132983.1, from coordinate 2,552,020 downwards.
TTTTGTGTGTGCAACTTAGATATATAACCATGAAATTGAGCACATCATACTTTCCCCTTTATCCTGTCTCCTCTTCCCTCCTCCTATTATATTCCTTGCATCTTGTTGTAAATCATTGCTGACTTCTTAAGACAGAGACAATCTTTCTGTATTTGTAAAGCAACTAGTACAATGGGATAGTGGTCCTATTGGGGGCACTAGGTGCTACTACAATACAAACAGTAGTAAGATGCATCCTTGGTCAGGCAGCTCAATCCTATACTTGCAAGAGAATGGACGTGATAACCTGCGAGGTGTTTCCCTTCTCTAAATTCAGTGATGGAACGTTTAAAAGATTTTCAGAGCTGTTACCCATGTCTCACCAGTCAGAATCTCATCAGTGGCCAACTACAAACAAATCATACACTTTGTATACAAAACTTAATTTTTGTTGCAGTCTTGTTTCTCTACCGGAAGAGGGCACTCATCTCTCACATTCCAAAGGATCTTCTGGTGAATGGGAAAGCCTTTACTGCAGTTACATCAGACAGGTGGCTACTTTTGTCAGTGTTCATTTCTAATTAAACATGATTATCTCTGTAATACTGTGAGAAGGGACCCCTCCCCCTTAATGTCTTGGAAATGCAGAGTTGCTTTGTCGCTTTGCCTCCTTCAGGCTTTGTACAGAGAATGTTGCCAGCTGCAGTAGAAAAGGGAGTGTGTGGCTTCCATATCAAGATATAGAGTGTAAAATATCTTCCTCTTTAAATATATATTTTAAAATACCCTAGGTTTTTAAATGGCCTAGGTTTTACGTGATCTGAAAACAGGGGAGTCTGAGTTGGCCTTAGGGGCACTGGATGAGTTTTGTGAAGTGTCTTTTTTTTGTTTTGTTTTGTTTTCCCTTCAGTTCGCAGATGCTGGTACTGGGTGGTGTACTGAGATCAGCTGACCCTAATTAGGGAGCCTATTAAGGCAGCCACTCAATCAGGAAGTGGCACAGCTGTAGCGGGACAGGAGCCAGCAAACAGGACTGAAAACAGGAGTTTAGGGAAGGAGTGTGTGGTGTTTTGGTATTGTTGGGGTGCACATTGGGGGTGGTTTTGGTGGGTGTTTTTTTTTTTTTTTCTGTGTCTCACTGATAGGAAGTGTGGGAAAGGCTATGACAGATACAGAGGCTGTAGTGGTAGTCACTCAGGCAGTGGAAGAGACAATGGCTCTGGATGACTGGATATGGAAGCTGTGGGATGGACATGATTCTGGAGGTGGTACCTCAAAAGAGCTTTGTTTGTATGAAGTGCCACCTTATAGAGCTGATGGAAGAGAAGATTTGAGGGTTGGAGATGTAGGTGGAAACTCTAGTTGAGTTTAGAAGGGGGTTCGAGCAGATGATGGAGCAAAGGAATGAGGAGGCTGAAGGGAAAAACCCAGACCTGCAGATGGAAGCAGGACCAACAAACTCTGAGGGGAGAATGCTGGGTGAGGAAAGTGGCCAGTGGAAGCATGTGACTGCGAGAACCTGGCAGAGGAAAAGATGGGCTATTGAAAGAGAAATAGAGCTCAGAAATAGGTTTGCGAGTTGGAAAATGAAGGGGCACAGCAGTTGGTTACTGAAGGTGGGTGGCAAGGAAGAAGAGAAGAGCAGCTAGTCCTATACAAAGAGTGGATGAGCCAATGGAAATACCACCAAATGAAAGCCCCAGGAGGATACAGAAACGGTTGCAGAGGATTGCAAAGGAGAATAGTAGATGAGATGCTTGCAGCCAGAAAGAACAGGAGATAGGCCGGAGAATCACACCATTACCAGGAAAAGGCAGATCTATGTGATTGGGGACTCCCTACTGAGAAGAACAGACAAGCTTGTAACCAGAGCTGATCCAAAGAACAGAAGGGTGTGCTGTCTGCCGGTTGTTAAGATATGAGTTGTGGACCTGGGGCTGAAGAGGATCCTAATGGGAGCGGAAAAGAATCCACTGATTGTCCTTCATGTAGGTACAAATGATACAGCTAGATTCTCACTGGAACATATCAAAGAATACTATGCCCGGCTGGGGAAGACTCTTAAGGAAATCGAGGCTCAGGTGATCTTCAGTGGGATTCTTCTTGTCCCTAGAGGAGGACAACAAAGGCATGACAAGATTCTGATGATCAACAGATGGCTCAGGCAGTGGTGCTATAAGGAGGGCTTTGGGATGTATGGTCAGTGGGAAGCATTCATGGACAGAGGACTGTTCTCTTGGGATGGACTTCACCTGTGTAGGGAGGGAAATGCACTTCTAGGATGGAGGCTGGCATAACTGATTGAGAGCTTTAAACTAGGGAGTTGGGGGAGATGGTTGGAAGATACCCAGGTAATCTCCATGCCTGTTCTTAGCATTGAGAGGGAGGAAAATGAAATAAGAAAGGACACAGCAGTGGAGAGCAGAATAGACATTAAGAGGAAGGGTAATGTAGATACCAGTCTAATAGGCGATATTGGTGGTAGAATGACTCTGCCAAATCAGGTAAGGAACATGAGCAAAGCCAAACAGTAAAAATTAAGATGTTTGTATACCAATGGGAGGAGCCTGGGTAACAAAAAGGAGGAGCTAGAACTACTGGTAGAGGAGGTGAAACCAGATATTATAGGGATAACAGAAACATGGTGGAATAATGGTGTACAAGTATTGAAGGACATATGCTGTTTAGGAAAGACAGTTATAAAGACACAGGTGGTGGAGTGATGAGATAGACTAAAGAAATTAGAAGTGATGGAATTAATAAGACAGAGTCTGTCTGGGTAAAAATCACATTGGGGAAGAAAACTACTAGAGCTTCCTCTGGGATAGTGCTTGAAGTGTGCTACAGACCACCGGTATCTGATTTGGACATAGAGACCTCTTTAATGAAGTAAATACTACTGGGAACTGTGTGATTATGGGAGACTTTAATTTTCCAGATATAGACTGGAAGACAAGTGCTAGTAATAATAATAGGGCCCAGATTTTCCTGGATGTGATAGCTGACGGATTCCTTCACCAAATAGTTACTGAACCAATAAGAGGGGATGCCATTTTTGATTTGGTATTGGTGAGTAGTGAGGACCTTATAGAAGAACTGGTTGTAGGGGCAACGTTGGTTTGAGCACCATGAGCTAATTCAGTTCAAACTAAATGGAAGGATAAACAAAAATAGATCTGTGACTAGGGTCTTTGATTTCAAAAGCACTAACTTTAAAAAATTAAGGGAATTATTTGGGGAAGTGGACTGAACTGAAGAATTCATTGATCTAAAGGTGGAGGAGGCTTGGAATTACTTCAAGTCAAAGTTGCAGGAATTATCTGAAGCCTGCATTCCAAGGAAGGGGAAAAAATTAATAGGCAAGGGTTGTAGACCACGCTGGATGAGTAAGCATCTTAGACAGGTGATTAAGAGAAAGCAGAAAGCCTACAAGAAATGAAAGATGGGAGGGATCAGCAAGGAAAGCTACTTCTAGGAGGTCGGAACATGTAGAGAGAAAGTGAGAAAGGCCAAAAGCCAAGTAGAATTGGGCCTTGCAAAAGGAAATTAAAACCAATATTATAAGGTTCTATAGCCATATAAATAGGAAGAAAACAAAGAGAGAAGAAGTGGGACCACTAAGCACTGCAGTTGGAGTGGAGGTTAAAAATAATCTAGGAATGGCCAAATATCTAAACAAATACTTAACATCCCTTTTTAATGAGGCTAATTATAAGCTTGGGGATAGTGGTAGGGTGGCTAATGGGAATGAGGATATGGAGGTAGATATTACCACATCTGAGGTAGAAGCCAAATTCGAACAGTTTAATGGGACTAAATCGGGGGGGGGAGGGGGGGCTGGATAATCTCGATCCAAGAATCTTAAAGGAACTAGCACATGAAATTGCAAGCCCATTAGCAAGGATTTTTAATGAATCTGTAAACTCAGGGGTTGTACCTTATGACTGGAGAATTGCTAACATATTCCTATTTTTAAGTAAGGGAAAAAAGTGATCCAGGTAACTACAGGCCTGCTAGTTTGAACTCAGTAGTATGCAAGGTGTTTGAAAAAATTTTGAAAGAGAAAGTAGTTAAGAACATCGAGGTTAACGGTAATTGGGATAAAATACAACATGGCTTTACAAAAGGTAGATCGTGCCAGACCAACATGAAGATAAATTTTTTTAGACAAAGGGAATGCAGTTGATCTAGTTTATCTAGATTTTAGTAAGGCATTTGTTACGGTTCCACATGGAGTATTAGTTACATTGGAAAAAATGGGGATTAATATGCAAATTGAAAGGTGGATAAGGAACTGGTTAAATGGGAGACTACAGTGGGTCATACTGAAAAGTGAACTATCAGGCTGGAGGGAGGTTACTAGTGGAGTTCCTCAAGGACTGGTCTTGAGACCAGTTTTACTTAACCTTTTTATTACTGACCTTGGCACAGAAAGTGGGAATGTGCTAATAAAGTTTGCGGATGACACAAAGTTGGGAGGCATTGCCAATACAGAGAAGGATCGGGATATCGTACAGGAAGATCTGGATGACTTTGTAAACTGGAGTAATAGATATAGGATGAAATTTAATAGTGGAAAGTGCAAGGTCATGAATTTAAGAACTAACAACAAGAATTTCTGCTATAAGCTGAGGATGCATCAGTTGGAAGAGATAGAAGAGGAGAAGGACCTGGGCATATTGGTTAATCACAGGAAGGCTATGAGCTGCCAATGTGGTGTGACTGTGGGAAAAAAGCTAATGTGATCCTTGGATGCATCAGATGAAGTATTTCCAGTAGAGATAGGGAGGTATTAGTACAATTATACAAGGTGCTGGTGAGACCTCATCTGGAATACTGTGTGCAGTTCTGATCCCCCATGTGTAAGAAAAATGAATTCAAACTAGAACAGGTGCAGAGAAGGGCTACTAGGATGTGCTGCGGAATGGAAAACTTGCCTTTTGAGAGGAGACTCAAAGAGCTTGGCTTGTTTAGCCTAACCAAAAGAAGGTTGAGGGGAGATATAATTGTTCTCTATAAATACCTCAGAGGGATAAATACCGAGGAGGGAGAGAAATTTATTTAAATTCAGCACCATTGTGGACACAAGAACTAATGGATATAAACTGGCCGTCAAGAAGTTTAGACTTAGGTTTCTAACCATCAGAGGAGTGAAATTCTGGAATAGCCTTCCAAGGGGAGCAGTGGGGGCAAAAAACCTAGCTGGCTTCAAAACTGAGCTTGATACATTTATGGAAGGGATGGTATGATGGGACAGCCTAATTTTGGCAATTGACTGATCTTTGACTACTGGTGGTAGATATGCCAGTGGCCTGTAAAGGGATGTTTAAATTGGATTGATTCTGAGTTATTCTAGAGAAAATTCTTTCTTGGGTGTCTGGCTGGTGAGTCTTGCCCACATGCTCAGGGTTTAACTGATTGCCATATTTGGGATCAGAAAGGAATTTTCCCCCAGGGCAGATTGGAAACAGTTCTGGGGTCTTTCACCTGTCTCTATAGCATAGGGCATGGCTCACTTGCTGGTGGATTCTCTGTACCTTAAAGTCTTTAAACTATGATTTGAGGACTTTAATAACTCAGTCATTGGTTAGAGATTTATTACAGGAGTGGGTGGGTGAAGTTCTGTGGCCTGCATTGTGCAGGCAGTCAGATTAGATGATCATATTGGTCCCTTGTGAGCTTAGAGTCTGAGTCTATGTATGTCGAATAGACAAGGAACTCTAAAGATGAAGGAGCAAGAGCTTGAGGCTGAGCGCTTAATAATACACATCTATAAACTTACGCCTTAGTTTTCTTTTGGTGCTCCTGACACTTCCATTTATAATAAACTTGCGCTTAAATGGCTGGTTGATTAAAATCTAATAATCCAAGTAATTACAGACCAGCCAGCAACAAGAAGGTTTGTAGTCAAAAACAAATAAAAAAACCCAAAAAAATCAATAACTGTGTCTGACTCATGGCAGAGTGTTTCTAGCAGTTAATCCAAGGGAAATGGGGCTTTGGGGCCAACCATGTATATGCTCCAATTAACTCAGATTCAGCTGTGGAAAGGAGCTTGGATGCTGGCTTTTTAATTAAAATTGGGAACAGGGGTGTAGAATAAAAGCTACTGTCAGATGTATACTGTAGTGGGGTAAAGCAGTTGCCATCTTCCGAACTAGTCAGGACTACTTCAACCACTGGAAGGGATTTGAGGATGCAGGAAGCATCCTGTACTGCATTCTCGTTTTGAGAGATGCTTCTGTATGGAAGACTGCAGTCAGACTTTTATCTTGGAAAGAAGTTAATGATAGTGCTAACAAGGTGAATATAAGATGAGGCTCCTCAGTTCTCTTGATGTTCCATAAACTGTGTATGTCAGTGTTAGGCTTTATGTGGAGATTACTGGAATGCAATGGTAAAATTTTTCCAAACCTCCAAGATATTCGAAGTAATAATGGGGTACAGTGACTGGTGTTAAGGACAGAAACAGAGAGCAAGTGCAGTTGAAGGGAAGCAAAACATGGAAAGAATAAGCTTTGGAACAAATGCAACAGTGGAGAAGCCATCTGTTTAGGGAAAGAACAGAACGGTATACTCACCAGGATTCAGAGGGAGCAGCCTCAGAAAAATCATTAAACCTGGAATTTGCTGTACAGCTGAGTCAGACCTGATTAGATAAATAAGCATCAGTCCATGGAGGAGAAGGAAGTGGTGGTTTCTGTATAAAGCGTTCATTTACACTTTCCATAAGAGGGCGTAGTCCAAAGAGGTTAAAGAAAATAGGATGGAAAGGTGCTATGTAGGGTAGTTCAGAATGTCACTAAGTTTTGAGGGATAATGACAATTTTATTCTTTCATGTCAGGGATCAAAGTATGTTGAAATGTTTTACTTTAAGCATCAACTGGCCTGAATGCCCAGTTGTGACTTACTGAACTCTTGGGTAAAGGATGATGTACTGCAATGAGCAAGTTTTATTTTAATTAATAAGACACCATTCAGAATGAGATAATGTTTAATTATTTAGATCATATATGTTCTGAGGAGGCAAACTGGCATTTTGGGAGGAGGCAGTTGTCTGAGCTGTGATAAGATACTGCTGCTGGCCAAATGTAAAAGGGTGTGCTTTGGCCCCCCTCCCCTTGCCTTAGTGTTTGTATAAGCTACTGAGTTGTGATTGTTTTTTACCTTTTTTCAGGTGGACACTAGTTTGCAGAATGGTTTTGCCCCTGGTATGAAGCTAGAGGTTGCTGTCAAGTCTGACCACAACACCTACTGGGTAGCCACCATCATCACTACCTGTGGGCAGTTGCTCCTATTACGCTATGATGGCTATGGGGAAGACCGCAAGGCAGACTTTTGGTGCGACATCATGACAGCTGACTTACACCCAGTTGGCTGGTGTGAGCAGAACAAGAAGATTCTCAAAGTGCCTGAAGGTAACAAATCCCTGTGGAAATGAGGGAGTGTGGAGTTTATATGCTTTGCCCTTTGTAATGGATGGCAAATAGGTCTATAACTGCTAGGAGAAGCAATTTGCATTTGCTATAAAACATCTCAAACTGTTCAGCTAATTTGACAGCCCACTTTGTCTCAAAAACTTCTATGTACTTGCAGTAATAATGGGTCCTTTTATCATCTGAGATGCACCAGTAGGTTGGACCCACAATTAATTTGCCTTTAAAACATAGATTTTTAGTACTCACTAACCATTGCCACCCAAATGCTTTGGTTCACTATTTTTTAGGCATTCGCCACTTTGTCACTGAGACACTTTTTTTTCATAAAACAGAATCTGTTCTTATGTAGAACCTACTCTGTAAATGACTGTGCCTTGTGCTCATTAGGTTCTATTATAGCAGTTTGAATAAACTTCATTCCCAAAGCTATGTTTATATCAGTGGCACTAATGTACAAAAAAACAAAAGAAAAAAAATACCAGTTTAATTTTGAGTGGCACAATTAGTGTTCTACACTCACCAACCTTACTGTCCCTCCTTATAAGAGACTATGTATGACCACTCCAGCATAGGCTTTGTCTACATAGAATGTCCTCCTCAACACACTTTTCTCTTCATTGCCACATATCCATTCAATTACCAGAGTCTGGAAAGAAAACAGCTTGAGGATGATCTTAAATATGAAAATGCTCTTGGAGTTGTGCTCTTGGTTTTCCCCTGGTGCCTCCCTGTGGATAGAATGTCTGGTAGAACATCCTCAAGAGGGGCTTGTGTTTGCTGCCTCGCATCATTTCTGGGTAACTGCTGAGACATGCTCCCCCCAACAGCACATCCCCATATTGGCTCCCTGTGAAACTTGTTTATCAAAGTGGTTGAAGCTCACATTTCAAGGCAGGTGAAACAGGGTTCTGTTGTTTAACAGAGTTCACTCACATGATTTTATTTAAAACTTCTGACCTGCCCACTTTCACCAGCTCTTGTCTGTTATCTGAAGGTAGTGTACTCTTGTATTGAAATGAATGAAAGTCCTGAGCTGACCTTGTCTATTGAAATAACACTAATGTGAAACCTTGCTTATCATTAAGTAATCTAGGGTAAAGTCACCCTCTGATGTACAAGGGTGTGGGCCTTCTTATTGATGTGCACATGACAAATGTACCCTCCTGAATGAAATGTCACAAGGGCATTCAAATACTTGTTACTTAAAGTAGCCTTTTGCTGGCCACAGAAGTAATCTCTCACCTTGTTTTTTGTTTAGGTATCAAGGATAAAATATCTGACCAGGAAGAATTCCTTCGACAGACACTAATAGGAGCATGCAGTGCTCCTGCTAATCTGCTAGAGGGTGTGAGTGTTTATTCATATAGACTGAATTAACTCACTTGAAATAATAGTGAGGATTCTTTTTTAGGGCTAGGACACTGTTAGCATCTTTAACCACAGTATATAAAGTAAAACCCTTTGTAATTGAATCATTTCTACATCTTTCTCAATTTTAAGTGCTATTGCTGTAAGTCGTTGAACTTCAGAAAAATATGTTCTGTCTTCCTTCTGGTATCTATGTAGCATTTGTGTTTGTCAAATGCTTTCCTGAACATGTTTGTAACTGCAGGTTCAGGTTCTCTTCCACTCATTAATTCCTGTCAGAGTAAAGCAGCTCCTCCCAAATTCCCTTAGTGCTCAGTCCTTTCTCTTAGCCTTTTCCTCCTTCAAAATAGTTTTGTGGAATCTCTTCCTTGTCTGCCCTTCAAAATGCCTCCTTCATGCCCCCAGTTAATCTTCTCTTTGTTATTAAATAGACCTTTCTTCTATTCCTGTTTTCTCCCTCCTTGACTTATGTACCTCTACTTTAAATGGGACAAATTCAGAACCTTTTAATTGTCACCCATTTCTCTGTAGCTAGATCTTCGGTTTGAATAAAATATAATCAAGAACAAAAACCTGGTCACCTCATTCAGTTTCTAATTTTAATCTGTGCCCCATACTGAGCAGTGTGATTACACTTTGGAAGACCATTTAATTGTTGTTTAATAGCCAACGTTTTAACATGGGCATCTTTGCTTTTCTGTCCTGTCCTCTTACGTATTAAAAAGATGCCTGCATTTTTTAAAGGGAGGGTTGTTACTCCATTTCAAGCCCTGAATGTACAACTGGCAAATGCCTGAAACAACAGATGAACAGCACACTGATCCCATGCCTTTGCATAAAATACATAATTTTATTACCTTGACAGCAGATACCGCAGGAGCTCTAATGCACGCAACTGTGGGCTAGTGAGTTCTGTAATCTCTCTTTGGTAAGGCTGTTATGCTTTTTAACTCCTGTATTCATGGCTCAGTTAGACAAGTAGTCCACAGCACGAAGGTGTTTCTAAGACACAGCATCAGTGACAGTGCAGTATCTACATAACTCAGTCTCTTCTGAACCAGTTGTGTGGATCACTTTCCTTATGTTCCTCTTCTGTTCTGTCCAATTTGGCCTGCAGCTTCACAAAGGGAAGAATCCCTTGGATCTCATTGCACCGGGCTCCAGACTGGAATGTCAACATTCCCAAGATTCCCTAGGAGCCTGGATTGTCAGGGTAGTGGAAAACGTTGGCGGGAGGCTCAAGCTGCGCTATGAAGGATTGATGGATTCTGACCAGTCTGATCAGTGGATGTTCTACTTGAATCCTTTTCTTCATCAAGTGGGCTGGGCAACTCAACAAGGATATGACCTCCAACCTCCAGCAGGTACAAAGTAACATTTTAAATTTATTGTCAGTAGAGCTGGTGATCATGAGCTTATGAATGGAGTTTCCTTTTCTGTACTCTAAATCTGGGTTCCATATCCATGCAGGTGCACACCACAAGACTAACGTACATTCTATTTCAGTAAAGCATGAATGAATGTTTCAGTAAACAGTATGACATAGGTTACACCCCCTTGTTCTTATGTTCCTAACTGCTTTTGCCTGTCACCGCCTTAGCCTGCTGGTAGAAGGCATTGAATGTGGGGGAAGGATAGTCTCTTGACATTTATTTTAGTGGCCGTGGGTTCTAGTTGGAGGAATATAATCCTTGTAACAAGTTACACTAATGCAATGCTATATTTCGTCTCTCAAGAGGCTGTATGGAATCCCAGGGCTCTGCACAAAGGTCCCCATTTCTCGCTCCGTAACAGCACGCTGCTATTAGCTATTACAGCACGCTGCTATTAGCTATTACAGCACGCTGCTAGAAATTTCCCAGTCCACTGCCACGCCCGCATGAGCTCCATCTGAAGTGGGGGTACAACAGTGCATAGTAGGTTTCCTGGAAAGTTAGTACACCTTAAGGAAAAAGGGGCTGAACAATGCATGTAGTGTTCTGTGCAAGTGTCTGTCAATGTGACTGGCTCATCCTGAAATTCAGGGAAATGGAGATGGTGCCGCTCCCACTCAGCATAAGCACCTCCTCCATCAACAAAACCACACAAGATGGACTATTATAATACATATTCTAAAAGAAGAGATAATCACACTGATCATGGGTATTGATTATCTAGGTGTCCAGTATAATTGGGGGCCACAGATCAGGCAGTAATTATCTAAACAGCTTCCAAAGATGCTGTTTTGCCAAGTACCTTTTCTCCTTAGAGGGGTTTGGGTATGTTTCTCCCAAAGGGGTACTGTTCCTGGTAAAAACAACGAGAGTCCTTTAGCACCTTAAAGACTAACAAATTTCTGTGGCCATAAGCTTTCGTGGGCTGCAACCCACTTGGTCAGATGCATGATGAAGTGGGTTGCAGCCCACAAAAGCTTATGGCCACAGAAATTTGTTAGTCTTTAAGGTGCTACAGGACTCTTGTTGTTTTTGCTGTATACAGACTAACATAACTATCCCTTTGGAACTTGTGTTCCTGGAAGTTACATTTTGTGTGTGCTGTAGCTTGCTTTACAATTGTTGGGAGTGACCAATCACAATACTGTTTTGAAAGCATATCCTTCCTCTACTTAGGAAATTATCTCCTGAATCGCAGTAGCCCTTGTTTTTGGTCATTGGCTCAAAATGCAGACACACTTCTGGTATGAACTAAAAAGTGTTGGGCTTTTCTCTTAAACCCTTATCTAGAAAGGCAGATGAGAATTTACTTCAGAAACACCAGGTGCCTAGGCCGTGATGGGCCTCTACGTTAATTTCTAACTCTTAAGCAACGCACGTTCATTTATTAAAGCATGAGAAATCAGTTTTTTAGAAGTCACAATGGTTTTTTGCTAGCACTTAGAGGAATTTGACAAGTGACCATGTTTAGAGGCCCAACTCCATCTTCCACTGATGTCAATGAGTATTTCCCTTGTCAATAATTGGATCAAGCCCCAAACCAAGAGGATTTGGAGTCACACTGAAAAGTTAATATTCTGTTTGTTTCACCTGCACCACTATATTGATGGAAAATGAACAAAATTCTGTGCCATCAATCTTTTTAAAGATTGGAGTAGTGCAATTTTTAAACACTGGCATGGGGACTATCATCTTAATCTAATTTTGGGCTGCGTCCTCGATATTCTGTGAGAGAAGCCTTTGGCATCCACAGTGTCCAATTCCAGGAATCATTTAATAAATCTTAGTGGGAACCCACATTATCTCACACCATTGGAGGTTGTGGCAATGTGCAATGGGGTATACCAAGGGAAATAGCCCCATGTAAGTGTTCTGTACTCTGCAATACTTCATTGCTTGCTGCCTGTTTAACCTGCAGCCATGAAAATAGAGGAAATGACCAGCAATACATCTCATTTCATTAGTAAACTCAGTACTGTAAATTGTTTTTATTACACTGTAGCTGTGATCAGTATGACCATAGGTTCTCTATCAAATTAAAGATGTTGAAGCATATAGTTTACAAAATGGAACTTGATTTTACGTAGTCCCTCTTCATACACAAAGTATCCTAAAGCTATACTGTAGTTCAGTAAAGTTGAGTTCTTAGCCGGAGCTCTGAGGTAAAGTAATACGGTTTCTTAATGGATGCTCTTCTGAGCACATAATGGGTCAAAAAATAAAACTAATTTAGCATCACCCCCTTCATTTTCTGGGGGGAGATGAGAACTCTGCTCATTCACTGTGCTACCGTTTTTTTGCTGAAGCTATCAGGTCCCTGAAGAGTGAGGCAGAATGGCAGGACATCCTTACAAAGTTGAAGGAGGAAGAAGAAAGGACCTCAGTTCCCACTGATCTCTTTAAGGTAAAATATCCAGTGCACAGAATTTGATGAAGCAAGGCTTCAGATAGTGTAGTGAGGACTGGTGTCTTTCTGTCCTAGCTCTCAGAATTAACCTAGGAGAGCAAGCCATTGGAGCAAGTTGAATGAGAACTTGCTGCTGTGAACTACAACGTATCGTGTCAGGGGTGCATTGAGTAGTGTTGCCATTTGATGCAGGTTCTGCTTTTCCCGTTCAAATGGCAAGAAATTTGTGAACAAATGTAGGTCTCGTTTAGTGCTGAGGATTAGAAAAATATTTTAACTGACTTGTTTGGCCTCTGGCCACATTCTGCTGCAAGGTCAAGGCACAATTTGAGAAGCTCCAGGGGGAAATCTCTTGGGGCCTGTCACAGGGTAGCCCACATGGAGCATCTCTCTGAGGCAGGCCATGGCAAAAGTGCGCCTGCCTCAGTTTCCCCGCTCAGGCAACCCAAAGACTCCACTCCAGTTTCTCTTTCTTCAAAAATGTCCTTCCTTCGGGCTAGTTTATTATCAAAATTATAGTGCAAATCAGTCCTTAACAAAAGTCCCAACATAGTCCCTTTATTACCTTTGTGCATATAGTCCTTAAAATCCTATGACGACACCCCCACATACCATATGCCAGCATCTTCCACCACCCTTAGGCTCCTTGTCGGTCCTCTTATGCCTCTGTGCCAAGACAGCCACACCAGCCCTTCCAAATAGAATGCAACCCTGCTCTTCTCATCAGGAATCCCCCCACAGCCTCTGTCCTGGGAGATTATCTTTGCCAGGGAAGCATCCCTCACTCCCTGTGGTCCTCTCACTTACTTACCCATGCTTCCAGCTCTCCAGCCTTGGAGATGGCAGCAGGTAAGCTCCTCTGCTGTTCTCCTACCTTCAGCCCTCTCCAACCCTTGGTTCTGGCTGTCCAGCTAAGGAGTCAGCACATAACTCCCTCCACTGCCCTCTCACTTTCATCCCTCGCCAGCCCTATGGCCCTAGCTCTGTGGCTTGGAGACACCAGCCAGCAAATCCCTCGTGCTGCTCTCCTGCCTATAGCCTTCTCCCAGGGACCAACTACAGCTTCCTTCCAGGGCCTTCCACAATCCCTTGGTCTCTGGCAAATCTCACCTGCCTCTCTTGAGTGACTCAGAGTCTCTTTCCCCTCTGATTCTCCTTGATTCTGTATAGTCCCAGTTCTTTGAGTGCTGGTCCCTATGTGGATTCCATACATGAATGCGCATGTGTGCCTTATGCCAGAGCAGGAAATGTTTGAGGTGGTATCAGTCAGCCCGCGTGCACGTGGTCAAAGCACGATGTAATGTGTCCGAGGTAATATACGCTGCGTGGTCGACATCCCTCAGTTCCCTCTTACCATTACATGGCCAGAGTCGGAACCCTTTTTCCTCCTTGTTCTTTGAACTATGTAACACTTTTTTTGTCTGAATAAAACTGTTCTTATAACTTACTCTATATAGTTCTCTTTGTAGTTGATAGCTAACTATGAACTACTATTTTCCATTACTTTACCTTCCACAGGGTGTCCCACCATTGCGGGGGACTGTGCTTGGACAAGCCAATTTAAAAAACTGTGCTTCATGCCCACACTCCTTCCCAGTGAGTGACGAGCATCACCATTGCCTTTATTGCCTCGGAGTAGCCCATGTTGTTGCCCGCTGCTGCATCTGCCGCTCCTTTCCACCGTAGACCTGTGAGGCTTGAGAGATTAGGCTTTGTAATCACTTCATGGCAATGTGCCCCTCCAGAGCGCCCAGCCTCCCCATAGGTGACAGTCTTTCCAACTGCAGCGGCACCAGCGGTATCAGTGGCACAGACTAAGCCCCACCGTGCTGATAAGAAGCACAGCCATGAGCAATGGGGAGCCGCTTCTAAATGCAGTGTTACTTCGCCAAGGCATGCCGACTCAGGTGAGAAGTCGCATGTTGATCTGGTGGCTCCCCCTCCCAAGAAGCCTAAGACTGAGCATAAGGGCAAGCATCACAAAGAAACAATTGGCAGTCTTCAGCTTTGGTTGCTAAACTACCCCCCTCGCTCTCAGCTCCGTCCACGTTGCTGGGACCATCTGCTATGCCTTCCTGCTCATACCACTCCTCCCCCAGGTTCTCCGCAAGGTGGGGCAAGATCAAGCAGTCCTCATGCTCATAGCTCCATTTTGGCCTTGCCAATAACTGGTTTTCCACCTTCTTCACCTCTCCACTTGCCCTCCAATCTGCCTCCCCTCTCTCCTGAATCTTCTCACACAGCGCATGGTCAACTCCAACAGCCCAACGCAGCCCCTCTTCATTTCACAGTTTGGTATTTGGATGGGGCTCACAACTAGACAACATGTACCCCACACCGGTGTGCACAACATCCACTCACAGAGCAGACTCTTGGCTACCAGGGCATGCTACCAAGCCAAATGGAGATTCTGCACTATATGGACATCCCACCATCAACACCACCTGGACTCCGTTTCCATACCTATGGTCCTCGACTACCTTCTTCCTCTTTAACACTCAGGCCTTGCCCACTCCTCCATTTGAGTCCATCTAGCAGCACTCAGTGCCTTCCTCCCACCTATGGATGGTTTCTCTGTCTTTAGCTGCCCAACCACTGCTCAGTTCTTGCGTGGTCTCCTTAACACCTTCCCTTCTGTCTGAAAACCCACCCCTCCTTGGGACCTTAACCTCATCCTTTCAGACCATCTTTCAAGCACCTGACCACTTGTTCCCTCACCCACCTCGCTAACAGAAAAATTACCTTCATTGAGATCACTTCTGTTCTATGGGTTAATAAGCTGGCAGCCATGATGACTGACCTGCCCTTTACCATGTTCCACAGACACAAGGTCCCCTGTGACTCCATCCCAAGTTTCTTCCTAAGGTGGCCTCTTCGTTTAATCTCAGTAAAGTCATTCACATCCCCACCTTCTACCCGAAACCATGCACCTCTCCCAGAGAGAGATCGTTACATTCCCTTGATGTTCGTCAGGCACTAACCTTTTACCTCTAACTAACCCACACTTTCAGAACTCGCCCATACTCTATCACTATCGCAGAACACTGCCAAGGCCATGCTCTTTTAGAATCATAGAATATCACAGCTGGAAGGGACCTCAGGAGGTCATCTAGTCCAACCCCCTGCTCAAAGCAGGACTAACCTCAGCTATATCATCCCAGCCAGGGCTTTGTCAAGTCTCAGCTTAAAAACCTCTATAGATGGAGACTCCACCACCTCCCTAGGTAACCCATTCCAGTGCTTCACCACCCTCCTAGTGAAAAACTTTTTCCTAATGTCCAACCTAGATCTCCCCCACTGCAACTTGAAACCGTTGCTCCTTGTTCTGTCATCTGCCAC
This sequence comes from Emydura macquarii macquarii, assembly GCF_026122565.2. Taxonomy (NCBI): domain Eukaryota; kingdom Metazoa; phylum Chordata; order Testudines; family Chelidae; genus Emydura; species Emydura macquarii. Next base: position 2,536,054 of record NW_027132983.1, on the reverse strand, counting down.
CACCAAGAACAGCCTAGCCCCATCCTCCCTGGAACCCCCTTTCAGGTAGTTAAAGGCCGCTATCAAATCCCCCCTCATTCTTCTCTTTTGCAGACTAAACAAGCCCAGTTTCCTTAGCCTCTCCTCATAAGTCTTGTGCTCCAGCCCCCTGATCATTTTTGTTACCCTCCGCTGTACTCTCTCCAACTTCTCCACATCCTTTTTGTAGTGGGGGGGGGCCCAAAACTGGACACAGTACTCCAAATGCGGCCTCACCAATGCCGAATAGAGGGGAATAATCACTTCCCGTGACCTGCTGGCAAAGCTCCTCCTAATGCAGCTCAATATGCTATTAGCCTTCTTAACAACCAGGGCACGCTGCTGACTCATATCCAGCTTTTTATCCACTGTTACCCCCAGGTCCTTTTCTACAGAACTGCTGCCTAGCTCGTCGGTCCCCAGTCTATAGCTGTGCGTGGGATTCTTCCTTCCTAAGTGGAGGACTCTGCGCTTTTCTTTGTTGAACCTCATTAGATTTTTTTGGCCCAATCCTCCAGTTCGTTTAGGTCCTTCTGTATCCTATCCCTACCTTCCAGCGTATCTACCACTCCCCCCAGCTTAGTGTCGTCCGCAAACTTGCTGAGGGTGCAATCTACCCCATCTTCCAGATCATTAATGAAGATGTTGAACAAAACCAGCTCCAGGACCGACCCCTGGGGCACTCCGCTTGTGACTGGCTGCCAGCTAGACATGGAGCCATTGATCACTACTCGTTGAGCCCTATGCTCTAGCCAGTTCTCTATCCATTTTATAGTCCATTCATCCAACCCATACTCCTTTAACTTGCTGATAAGAATACTGTGGGAGACAGTATCAAAAGCTTTGCTAAAGTCAAGGTATATCACATCTACCGCCTTCCCTACATCCACAGAGCCAGTCACCTCATCATAGAAAGCAATCAGGTTGGTCAGGCATGACTTTCCCTTGGTGAATCCGTGTTGACTGTTCCTGATCACCTTCCTCTCTTCCAAGTGCCTTAAAATGGATTCCTTAAGGACCTGCTCCATGATTTTTCCAGGGATTGAAGTGAGGCTGACCGGTCTGTAGTTCCCTGGATCCTCTTTCCTCCCTTTTTTGAAGATGGGAACTATATTTGCTTTTTTTCTCTTAACGCATCTCCAAGTGGATCTCCTGATGCATCGCAGAGTGTTGCTCATTCTCCTGAGTCTCTCTGCTGTCTGGCATAACTGCACACTCCACATAGGCTCAAGCCACCACATCCACCCTTCTCACGGATGTTCTGTGGCAAGACATTTGCAGGGCGGCCATGTGGTCCTTCATCCACGCTTTTACTACTCACTAAGCCATCGCAGCAGTGGCAGTTCACCGCGCAGTTCTACAAACTCTCACTTCTACTGAGCCCTTGCTCCCACCTCCACACTGCATACTCCTCGCTATTCTACTGTTGTATGGAATCCACATAGGGACCAGCACTCGAAGAAGGAAATGGAGATTGCTTACTGTAATTGGAGATTCTTCAAGATGTGTGGTCCCTATCTGGATTCCAATCCCACCTTCCATCCCCTCTGCTACAGGCTCTATGCCTGTTGGCAAGAGGGACCTCAAGGGACGTTGACCTGCTCAGCATCTTAAGATCTCAAATGCACCACATGGTCAACATATGACTCACAGGTGGACCGAAAGATACTACTTCAAACAGTTCTGGCTCTGGTGCATGGCGCACATGTGCACCCCTGTATGGAATCCGGATAGGGACCATACATCTTGGAGAATCTCCAGTTACGGTAAGTACCTTCCATTTGCTGCCTCACCCTCTTAATTGGCCAAATGGGAGCGCCTATTCTGGCACTGGACCTACTTCATTTACAGAACCTGGCCACCCTGTGACAGGGCCCACCCCTGCTCTCCTTGATATCAGTGGAATAACTCACCACTTCAGTGGAAGGACAATTGCCTCTATTTTCATTATACAATTCTTGCTGGTATTCAGTCACTTGTGCCCAACTCACTATTTACTGGAACAAGGCAGGATGAGCTTAAAAAAAAGTCTTAAGTAACTCCTACATGCTTCAAGGTAGAAAGTTGTCAGGTGCTTTCCATTAAGAAATATGGTTAATCCATGCTTTAATCTTGTGGTTTTCAGGATAAGCCTGTGATTGGAGTGCATTCATTCACTGCAAGCATGAAACTAGAGGCTGTGGATCCAGTAGCTCCTTTTGTCCTCTCTCCAGCTACAGTTGTTAAGGTACCAGGATTTGTTTTGAATTCTCCCAGCTATGGCTGAAGCTCAGTTACCATTTTTGTTCTTCACTTGTTGGTTGATGAAAATTCCCTGCATGCTTTCTAAAATATTATAATAGAATTTAAGTTGAAGACTTTGCATAAAACGTGTGTGGGTCAGATGCCCAATGACTTTATCACCAGGGTGAAGACTTCTGGTTTGAAAACTGGTGCAATGAGAATCACTGCTTAAAAGAGCCAAAATGATCAAATCTGGGTGCCTAAACTCTGACTATTACATTCCTACTTGGGCATGCAATTCAGAATAGCCCGATCTTTACACAGTGCTAAACCCTTGTAGCTGCTATTAACTTCAGTGGAATTTGAGGATATGTAAGATTTTCAAAAGATGCCAGGTATGGATTTGAGACTCCCGAGTTGGACAGCTTTTACCAACACCTCAGAGGTTCCAAAAGAGACTGTACATCCACAGATCATACAACATATTTAATCATCTTTTACATATTTTCAGACCAATATATTGTGTTCTTTCATTTTTTTCTCTAGAATGAACGTTCTTTGAACCTATGCTCCTAAATCACGTCCTATGTTTCAGACGTTTTCTTTTTCTCTCCTGTGAACTCTTATCAGACTCTTTTAAATATGTGATACTAATGTAATACTCTGAGGTACAGCCAGTTCTGAATGCAGCAGAATCATTGTCACTTTATTTTATATGACATTCCAAGTAAAAAGCCCAATATGGCATTTGTGTGTACGTTTGTGGCAGCACTGCATAGCTGACCTATCCTGTTTAGCATCCATTATATCATTTTCTGTGGCTCTGGTTCCTAACCATAGTCTCCATTCTTTATTTATGTATTTTGTTTATTTCTTGCAAGATGATGCACCTTTATATATCTGATTTTTAAATATTTCATTGACTTCTCAGTTTTTAAATTTGTACTGTGCTCTCGTAATCCATCTTCCAAAAACATATTTGACACATCTCTCCCAGCTTTGGATCAGATGTAAATTTAATGTACTCTCTTTTATCCTCAGTCACTGCTGAAAATAGTGAACTAACAAAATATCTAACCTCTCTGGGATCCCACTCAACGTTGTGTCACACTAAATAATTCATTACTGTGGGATTTAAAAACAACCAACCTATGTGCTTTTTAAAATAATATGATTCCATAGATCTTGTATGTAATCAAGGATATAATATGTCCACTCTGTTTCCTCTTATCTGCTAAATTTATCTCATCAAAGAAAAATAAATTGTTACCTAGATATGAATTGTTTTGATGAACTCTTTGTTTGTTTTGAGTCACATAGCTCTCTAGGCAATTACTTATTGCTGGCTATTTATCACCTCATTTGTCTCTAAGTGCCTAAATTGACTGCTTTATTAATTGTGCTATTACATTTTAGGTATTATCGTGCCGTCTGCTGGTCTGTGATTCTGTAACTCATTCTGTTCTTTTTTTTCTTTAAATATTCCTTCTAATATTTGGAGATGAGGGATTTGGAAAATACCTGGAAATAGATTAGCTTTTAAAAAATGAAGTATTGTATCTGCAACTTTGAAGGTAATCTCTTCCTTTTTGGTAACTTTGCAGGTGTTCAATGAAAATTATTTCTTGGTAGAAATCGATGACTTGCGACCAGAATGCACAACCCGCCGGTCATATGTTTGTCATGTCAACAGTTCTGGTATTTTCCCTGTGCAGTGGAGTCTGAAAAATGGTTTGCATCTTAGCCCTCCACCAGGTACATGTCTGCACTCTTGTTTCATTCACGGCAGAAGGCCTCTCTGAAAGAAAGAGATTATTCTCCTCCAGACCATTGTGTTAAAAATCTACAAACTGGGACTGCATTTTTTGCAGAAGAGATGTGCCACCAGCAGGAGGAAGAGAGATCCAAATTCAAGGAAGCAGCATCACTAGGCTGGTGGAGTCCAGGCTTCTCATGGAGACGTACTTGCGTCTGAGGGTTGTGGGCATCCCATGCTGATCTTAGAATGAGGGCATCTGGGCAATCTTGGAGGGAGGATGCATAGCAGGGTATATGGAGTTAGTGAACTATAGCCTCACCTGTGATATCAGAATGCAGTAGCCAGGGCAATAGCTGTGGAATTTTCTTGTAGTCATGAATTATAATTCCCCTCCTTTACCTATTAGTGTAATTAGTGTTCTTTGTCATGCCTGTTATTGGGGAAAAGTTTGTTTATATATAATAATAAAAGTATGTAAGATTAAAAATTAGTAACTATTGCACCAGTAAGGTGATTGCTAAAATATTAAGAAGGAAAAAAGTCATCCTGCTTGTTAAACTCCCCCCCCCCCCCCCCCCCCCCCCCCCCCCAAGTGCTCAAAGATGGTCTGGTCTATGGCAGAGAGCAAAAGCAGCACAATGTTTTATACTGCCACCCATCAACATAGTGCCAGAGCTTCATTTTAGCTTTTCACTGGTTAATAGGAACAGAAAATGTAATGAGTTTGCCTCTTCCCTGTCCTTAAACTAAGGTACTGTGGGCAAAGCAGCACTGCTCTACAGCAGTCTAGCTCCTCAGACATGTATTCAGAGCCCATTGGAAGGTTTCAAGCTTCTCTTCTGAGCAGCGCCCACAGAAATGGCATCTGTTCTAGAGGAAGCGTGTGGCCTTTGAGAGTCCTACTGGTCATAGCTTTGGCTGAAATTATAGAAAAACACAAATGGCCCCTGTCTTGGTTAATCCCGGGAGAGGTTAGATGGAATTACTGTTTTAGGTTAAACTGCAGTATTATAGATGCTGTTTCATGTATTACTTTTTATCTTCTATAAATTTCCAAACCCCAGTCATGGTAGTACTCTGTAGGGAGTACCTTAGCTATCCATTTTGAAGCAGTGTTGCAGTACTATTACAGTTCTTCCATTGCTGAATCTCTTCCAGTTTGTGTCACATGGAGTATTCTGTGCTGGCAAAGTAGCACAACAATGCAGTTTCTTGGTCCCTGCTTCCCTTCCTTTGTGTTCATCTTGTTTTGACAGAATACAAGGAGAAGGAAATATCTGCTCCAAGAAGAAACTCCTTTGTCTGGTTTATGGAGACTTGGACTCAGAGCTTTCTACAGCTCTGCATTGAGGCTCCCATATCCAAAATTAATGTATATTTATTAAACTCATCATTACAGATTAATAAAATAGATTATCAAAACATTTATGAAAGATATTAACCACCATCCTTGATGGCTACATAGTGATTCATCCTCGTTATACTAATTGTCATGTATTTAATATACAGTACATCACTGCCTAGCCCATTTAAGGCACTATGTAAATAATTACTTCCATTAAATCTAAACCTATCTGGATTATAACCCTGCATTTAAAAATGAGACTCTTCAGCTGTGCAATCTGGTTTTGTGGGACACGTTACAAGGAGTCGTCCTGCATTCTCTCTAGAATGTGGTCCTGCAGTCCCATGTTCTGGTTAATGCCCTCTCCTGCCTAGCATCTCCTGACTCTCTCCCAGCAGACAGTCTCTAAAGAGTAACTAAGGCCTAGATTTCTAAAGGTATTTGGGTGTTGCTGCACTCAGCATTGCAACACCAAAGTGATTTAGGAGCCTACATCACATTTTCAAAAGGGATCTAGGCAGGCTTCTAAGATGCAGTTGAACATGTTGCAGTACAGCTTCAATTGTGGTAACCGAGAAGCCAGTGCAAGGGTACTGTGGAGTTGTCTTCACTGTAGTGTTGTCTGAGTTATCTCCTTTGGAGTTAGTGGTTACACTGCAAACAACACTTGAGCAACATAGAGTGTTTGCATTAACAGCACAGAGCATCTGAGTTCCCACTGTATTACTTGCTCCCATGTCAGCAGTACTGAAACTTCAAACCACACCTCCTGACAAGCCAGTTAGTTTGAGCTTAAAGCACCACTTAACTGAGCTGGAGACGTGTGTGTGTGAACGGGAGTCAGGTGAGGGACAACACGCAAGTTATACCTTGAGCAAACACTACAATGAAGACAAACCCTCAAGCAGTCAGACATAATTTAAATCATGCAGAACCACCCACAGCTTGGTCTTGTGGTGTTTAGATGGGCAAAACTTCAGTGGATTTCCTTACTCTGCTTCTATAAAAGTGATGCTGGATTGGGCCTTCTATGAGACAATGCAACCTGCAGGCCCTGCTTGAAAATTAAATCATCTATATCTTGAATAATGTAAGCATTTGGTTGAATGGAGTCATCTGATTGGTGTGATGCAATTAAGCAACCACTTTGCTTGATCTTTGCTCAGGTTATCCCGGGCAGGACTTCGATTGGGCGGACTACCTCAAACAGTGTGGTGCTGAGGCTGCTCCCCAGAGCTGCTTCCCTTTGGTGAGCTTTTTGCAGGATAATGCCTTTTCCTGTACTGGTGGATATTCCACATGATGTCCACTTACATAAACAACATTCTTGCTTCCTGTGATTGTTACACTGGGCACATAATGCGTTTGGCCCTGTGACCCAAACTGAGCTCTTAATTGTTCATGGAACAGAAATGTCTGAACGTGAACTGAACTCTGATTTTTTGTATAAGCACTTCCCAGATTACAGGCCATTTCGCATAAATGAGATGTAACTGTCTACGGAATTACTGCCAGTTTGCAGTAGTCCCTCGTGTGTGTGTGCGTGTGTTAAAATGGTCCCCTTTTCCTGCTCATCCCTGCCACTATCTAGAGTTTTCCCCCACTCTTCTTCCTGTACAGTAATTATTATTTGACTTGAAAATACAATAAAACATTCCAATGGGAAAAAGGTAGGAGCTCCTTTTAAAAGTAAACTTAAAGGGTTTCTACCGGCTAGGCCCTGCGTTAGGGTTTTTGTCTTCCTGTACCACAGTGATGGCATTGCTAGTTGAGCACTTTGTGAAAGTGGCATCATGAGGGCATAATGCTTGCCACCCCTCTCTCTTGAAAATATAGAGGCAGATGTAGTCATCGGGGAAGCACTCAAAGTGCCTGGTTTAGAAGAGGGAGATTCTGGCAAAGCTTTCTCTTTGCAGCTTGTCCTCCTCTTGCACTCTCTCCAAATTGTCTATAAATATAGACTCTGGCTGTTCAGAGCAGGTTGACTGAATCGGCCCTTTTATGCACTTTTTTGAGGTGAGTGGGTTGTGAAGTTCTGGGGATGATGACTCTGGGGCATCTCTTATTAATTCAAGGGGAATTGTGGTGGTGAAGTGGCTGTGGGCTCCAAAATATTTTGGCTGCGTCTCCTTTGTCCTCTTCAATTCAAGTACATAGGATTCAGATAAGTGCTGTAAATAGAGGGGAGGATAACGTAAAACCACTTTTTTTCCTGCCAAAAAAGCCTGCCTTGCTGTTTGCAGTACCTAATATCCATTTAGATGAGGAAGGAAACGTATTTGGGATTTAGGGTAACTGGAATTTTCACAGGCACTGTTAGGAAAGCCCTTCTTTTTTAATTATCACAATGGAATAAAACAGACTGAGGTTGCCTTTTACCTATCAGTCTGATTATTTCAGTTTGCCAGCTAACAGTTTGTCACTTGCAGGTAAATAACTGGGAGGAGTTCCTTAATTCTATTTTTGGTTAAATCATGTCAGTGAGTCTCACAGCTGAACCTTTCTCATGCTCCAGTGCAAATGCAACCCTGTATGAGTGTATCATTAAATACTATTCTGCGTTGCCCTTCTGAAATTCCCTGTAACCTGAAATTCTCATTACATAGTCCAACATCTGTTAATTACACTGAAAGTTCTTTCTGAATCCTTGATACCCACACACGTTCAAAGTCCCCCATCATGTTTGTGTAATCAAGTTTGTATGTTTTAGTCCTCCACATGGCTGTTTACATCTGATACACTGGTAAATGCACATATTTTATCCAAACATCCCTTTATCTGTCCTCTTTTTATTAGCTAACTTCTAGCCATGGATTTAAAGAGAACATGAAGCTTGAGGCTGTGAACCCTGTTGATCCAGGGGAAATTTGCATTGCCACAGTTACCAAAGTGAAAGAGTCCTACCTCTGGCTTCAGTTAGAGGGTAAGTGCCACATAAGAAGACAGGAGATTTGCTCGGGTCTGACCATCCCATGAGTCATGTTAGTACCCCAGTCTCACCTGGAGATTGATGGGTTGTCATAAATCATCAACTGCAGACACTCTGCTAAAAATGGCCAGCAAATGCCTGTCTTCTCTAATTGAAAGACGATATTGTTAGCCCTTTCTCTTGCTTCTCTGCCAGTTAAGATTAAAATGGCAACACTCACTTATCTTGAGGTGAAAATCACTCTCTGCAGAGAGTTGGCACAAGTCACCCTATAAATCTATTTTCAGCATTATTCTGAAGGTGTGATTGTGGAATTTAAGTAGAGCATGGGCCTCTGCTTTATCTCTGCATTGGGGTGACTTTCACTTGAATGAACATTTGACCCAAGGTGTGTAGCATGGCACTTGTTGAAGATAATTGGAAACAGAATCTAACAGATGGCCTATGCATGCTTCTTTATATTCCTTTTATTGTATTTAAAGATTGCCAAGGTGCATTTACTATGCATTATGCTATTCTGCAGAATGAAAGATGACAAATTCCTTCTTTTCTGGCTTGTAGACATGAACAATGAAATCAGGAAATAGTTTCTGGTAAATGAAGGAAGGGGAAAATAGTAAACCATTAACTCTATGTTGCAATCATGTTGACCTATATATCACAGGTCCCGATACAGAATTTTGAAAATTACTGATTTGGTTAAATTTTGCTTCTTTTAACTGAACAGGCTCCAAAAAGCCAATTCCTGAATGCATAGTGAGTGTGGAATCGATGAATATATTTCCAGTGGGTTGGTGTGAGACCAATGGATACCAACTCAGACCTCCACGCAGAGCAATAGGTACCAGTTCTGTTCTCTTTGTAATTACTAGCAGTCAAGGTGTGGATGGAAAGGCTTGGAAGCTCTAACAAGTACATCTACTGCAGAATTATCCCCATCATACTTCAGGAAACTACAAATTGAAATGTCATCTCATTTTAGAGAAGGGATTGTTAGAGAACTGGCATGCCTGACCTCCACACCTAATGAATTACTGTGAACAAGAAGTTTTGAATTAAGATGATGTGAATATCCCACTACCATCGCTTCAGCTGAAAGGCCTCCAATCCATAGTATAACTGATAAAGCAGAAGACACTTAGGAGAGATCGTCAGCTGGTGTAAATCCATATAGCTTCATACTAGTCAATGGAACAACATCTTACACCTGCTGAGCATCTGGCCCATGAACTGCAATAATGAAAATGAAGCAGTTTGATACTAGTATTTTATATCTTTATTGCCCTGTTGATTAAGAGCTGTTTTTTAGTGTGGGCTGTAGCACTTATGATTGATCTTTGATATTGGTTGTACACTTTTTTGACTCCGGTCATTCGTTCTAAATGTGGATCCTTCAGGAGAGATGTATTTCATTTTTGGTTCAAGTAGAAAGCTGAATTTATTAATGGGCCAAATAGTCATAAGCTGTCAATCAAGGAGTATTGAACAGAAATTATGAACCACTTTGATTACACTAGCAAATAATGCAAGATAGAGTATTCTCTGTCACTTGGTTAATGATCTGCTGGTACTCTGTAGCTAAGGGAATGAGAAAAATGGACTTATCTAAAATGCGTCTGGTAATGAGTAGAGACTACAATATCAGACATTGATGAGGAAGCAGTGAAAAGCTTACTTAATATCTGTTACATCAAAGATAGCAATGAGTTGTGAGCAGTTTGCCCCAAGTAACAGCAAGAGAAATGCAACTGGAAAGCATCTGTGATAGCTGGAGCAGAGTGGAAAGGAGGAGAAGGAATCCAATGGGAAAAGAGATTTTAAAAGAGACTGGAATTTGGGGTGAATATTAACCTGGATCTAAAGCTTCCTGTTAGTCTTCCACTTCAGACAGGATACATATGTTCCAGTGTCATGTTCAAGGTTACCCAAATTTAAGAACCATGATTAGTGCTATATGCAAAATAGCTTATCTCTAAGACTACCTTTAATCACCTTGAAATAGTAAATGGTTATAATATTTTATTTGAAAAATGTATGCAATTACCAGTGTCTGATGCACAAAATATGAACATGTGATATTTGTAGGAATCTTTCATGAGCAGGGGTGGGGAGAAAAGTGAGAGACAGTACAAACTTGTACATATGCTTCAAATGGATTATGCAATGCAAAATGGCTAACAATACAGTAGTACAGGCAGCATACAATCAAGATGCTCAGTTCAGGATAAGATTGAAAGTAATGCAAGGGGCACATCAGACAGGTGACCCCAATGAAGAGGACTTTTGATTGCACCACAGTTTGTGTATAAAATACATAGTAATCTCAATCATGATCTGTCAGTCCATAAAGGTGGTCTATGTAGCTTTAAATGCGTCACTGCATTGGACACTTCTTGGAAGCGTCTAGCTCCTCCGAGCACAATCATAGGTTCATGTTTCGCTAAATCTACATGTATGTCTTTCTGTTAGAGCAGAATTGTTTTCACTATAGCAAATGCTTGGATTGTAACACTACAGTTAACAGGTAGCTATTTTACATAACTTCAGAGCATTATCTCCTTGTCTAGAACTTCTTGGTGACATTAAATTGCCCAGTTAGACCTGTTAATTGGTCAAATATCACAGCACTGATGGGTATGAGAGAAGAAAGGCATGCAGGTTTATCCATCTTTTTGGCTGGTATTATACATATTTTAACGACTGGCCTGAAAAGTACAAGTTTTTTGAAGAAGATAATTCTGTGCACAAAGGCTGAGATTTTCTACGGCAGACTAGGAGATCTGATGCCCAACTTCCATTAATTTCAATGAAAATTGAGCAAGAAATTTTGGATAATCTCAGCTCAGATGATTGAGGTATAAAGCTTGAGTAAACTGTTAAATGATACCTTTTGGCTGTAAAATTTAGAGGAAGTGCTGCCATAGTAAATATTTTGTAATGGAAGTTTAACTTGATTGGCTTTTTTACTTTTTTGATTCTTTTTGTATCCTTTCTCTTCTCCTTTTCCTGCTCCATACCCCAATCTGGGTTTACAGTGAACAAACAGAGGAAAATCGCAGTAGTTCAACCAGAGAAACAGTAAGTAACAAGGTCATTACTATTATAATCAGTGTGGATGGTGATTTCTCTTTGCATTTTGATTTAATAGAAGAGGGACACTGAAGTTTGTTGGGTCCCAGTTCATACTATCCTGATCCTTAGTTCCTACTGGTATTGAAAAACAATCTCTGCCCTTCTGAAAAGAGAGCTGCAACACTGTTCAGGGACACCCTTTATGAGTTCAGGGAAGCTGGGATTTTAATAATTTAGTGCATATAGACTGCACTGCTTGTTAATAGATCATCTCACTCTGGGATTTTAATTGTTGCTTTATCCCTCATTTTTAAGGGGCTGAGCTTCCAGTATAGGAGAATTCTTAAGTTTTTTACTGTCTAAAAATATTTGTCAGCATTGTCATCGCATGAATTTCATGATGGAAGATTTGAATTATTGTAGTGGTTATCCTGTGTTGGGGTGATTTCTTCAACAGTTTTCAGGATTCTTTCTCCCTTCAGAGTACGCAGCCACCTTCTATTAGTGTTAATGTGAATGCAGTGTACGTGAGCTCTGAGAAGCAGAATCTGAGTTCCTTAGTGTTCTGTTGTACAGTTGAGATTTCCACATTATTTGATTGGCAAGTTCAGCTGTTCCATGTGAGAGCTCTCATTCAAATAGTGTGCAGCTAGTGTGTTCCTCCAGAGTTGGAGTTGTATTATTAGAGATGCTTACCAGACTGAAAAAGAAGAGAAGTGTAAGGAAAAACTAGGTCAAACAGACCATCCTTGTGTTCTTATTTTCAAAGGTTTTGTGAAACTATGTAGCATGAACTTGTTCAAGTGACCCTTACAATGGAACTCCCTATAGTTACTCTTGGTGTCCTTCATATCATTGCAGGTATCCGGTTTTACATGGGCTGGACATCCCCAATACTTGCTCCATTGTTTTCAGTAAAAATAGACTCCTAACATGCCAAACCACCTGTTTTTTTTAAATGGGGCCATTAGAAGTGTACTTTAGTTTTTGTTTTAATTCACATCTTTTCAAACATGTGAAATGTAAAACTGTGCCTGTCTTCATGATGGAGTAGGTTGTGTTACCATGCACCGTTCTGTGACTAAGCTATCAGTTTGCTACATCCTACTTTTTCAAGCAAGGGAAGAACACCACTGGCATAGAGCAGCACAATTGGCTCTTCCTACACCAAGACCGAATAGTCCCTGCAGTTTGAACAGCCTGAGTAAAGTTGTTAAATATTACAAAGATTATTGAAACCAAAGGCTTAACACACTAAGTTGAGAGTGAGAGAGGACCTAACCTTTTAGCAGTCAAGAGATTGATGTATCAACCTTGCTCTCTTCCCAACCCTCTTTCCCCATTTCAGAATTTTGTCTTCAAGGACAGGCCATGAGAGGCTGAAGAACCAGGAACTGAACTCTGCTGATGCAGGTAAGAAGTTTGTTTGTTGGGTTAAGAAGGTAGGAGAGTTCCGTATCTCTAGGACATAATTATCTAGCTGCTCAATAACTTCAGCAGTCCTGAATTAGTACAGTAGGGTAAAAACATTTCCTAGGGATAATCTTTCAAATGGCAAGGAAGACTAAATTTAGTAACAGCGTACAATTACTGCTGCACATGGTACAATGAGAAAATGTTGTTGTTGTTGTCTTGATGCTGGAAGTTGGATTATTATAGCACCTAATCTTTTGTCCCAGCAGCAGACATACTGGGAGCATCTCGAGCTAAAACATTTAGTTTTAATAACCCTGTTGTTTACAAAACACTTTCCTCTAAACTATCTAAGTGCTCTTCAGTATACATACCAGTAAATCCCATATGCTGTGCGTGGGTAGGAAATTCTTCTTAAATTAATGTCTAAACATCCCCTAGCAAAAATGTATTGAAATAATATTGAGATGCATAAAACTGTGGCGCTTGGGTTAGGTTAGGCTATGATAACAAACACTTAACACTGAACTTAAGAAACACTGTTCAAAGTGTAAAATACCTCATGTGCCAAATGGTGAAATTTACTCATTTTCTAAACTGTTGAAAGAATGTATATGACGAATAAGTACATCTGCTGATGAAACAGCCATACAATTATAGAAGTATAGCATCTAAACCTAAATTGTGGGTGTTTCCCACACAGTAAAATGCATGTCTGAGGCTATACCACTTTGCATATTAATTAGTTTTTAAATGGAGATAATGTCAACATGATTTCATCTGTTTATCAGTAATAAACCACTGGAACTAGGGCCTTCTTAGATTAAAGAGCTTCTCAATCAAAATTATAGCACTACTAGAGTAAGATTACATTATTTTTATATTTATACATCCAGGAATATCTTTATATAGCAGCTTAAATTCTGAAGGATGCCAAAGTGTTTTACAGACATCAACTGACATGCAAACTAAAAACAAGGATTACTTCATCCAACATTAAAGTGCAGCAACCACTGGTGAAAAAACCAGCAGTTTAACCATGCAAAGCAACATTGTACAACAGTTTATGATAGGAAGTGGCAAGTAGCTTTTCCAGTTTCAACTGCAAGGGGAATTTAGGGAGCAGTAATTACTGGACTTGAAAGTGTCCAGAACTCTAGCGCTTGAGCCACTGATCTTGCAAGTGCAGTTTGTTCTCCAATTATATCAGGTGGCTAGGACCTTTGCTTTTCCCTCCAACGGTGTAGTTTTCCTTAGAATCAGACTTATTCAGAAGAAATAATATTTCCCGCTAAATCACCAGCACCATTTCCTGCAGTACCTTGGAGTTCCATGATAGTCTGCCCCAAGCACTGACCTAGTCCGACCCTGCCTTACTTGTTCTAACACTTTCACAGAAGATAGCACGTATGCAGATCATAGACTTGAGACTTGCATGAGGTGTAAAATAAATATATAATCTCATACCATATGTTGCGGAGCCACTCACTACTGTGGGTTTGTCATACTTCTATGCCCATTTCACCTGTATAATGCCCACCAATCCTCCACTGGGACTTCCAATGTTTTCAATCTCTGAAGAACTTTAAACAGCCAGCATTTGATTCTTTTTTTAATAATAAATTTGCCACAGAAGTGTTTCCTGACTGTCCCCTTCATCGCCTTTCAACTCCTCCCTCTTCCACTTTCCCCACATTGAACAATATTACATTTCCCCAAAATGACCATGGCCAGAGATCTCTGAAATCAAATGTTAAGGACCAATGACTAGTGTTAAGCGCCAGTATTTTCCATCAGGACTAGAAATGTGTGCATTATACCTTTTGGAAAGGGAAACGGCCTGCCTTTAATGGGGCTCGTATCATACACTTCTAGTCCTTTTCAAGAAAGTTTGAAAACTGTATTGATGGTAACTTGCATATTTCTCTGCTTCTAAAATCAATTGTAGAGCTGTGTGACTGGATTTATTTTCGGGCTCACTTGCTCACTGTGTTATATGGATATTGCCAATACATAAACAGAGTGTGAGTGTGCATATAAAATATAAGTAGTAGATCTCAGCAACATCTATTATAATCAATGCTATAGTTGCAAATGTGACACTTCAACTACCAAAATATATGTGGCTTAGGTTTTTTTGACAAAATATCAGACTTTACAAGAAGCCAGCCTTGGCTGGGCAGATTGCATTGCATGATCTAAATCTTTGCTGCTGATTTTATTTCTCAGTTGTAATTAATGGAAAGTACTGCTGTCCAAAGATCTACTTCAACCACCGGTGCTTCTCAGGGCCTTACCTTAACAAAGGGAGAATTGCAGAGCTGCCTCAGTCTGTGGGACCTGGGAACTGTGTTCTTGTTCTTAAAGAGGTGAGATGGTTATGAGGGTGTGGCTGTGTGTGTATAGTAAGATATATTAAATTCCAGAGTGACTCTCTAATCAGAGATAGATAATGGACTAATCAATATAAGGGAATGATTATTGTTGGTAAGCCGAGAGTTCTGTTTCTTGTCTATAATTAAGCATAAGGCATTGAGTGGTTAGAGACATGGCAAAATACTTCTGTTCCACCAGAGATGTAATCATCTCATTATTATTGCATTTCTTTATTATGTCTAGTGTACAATAATTAACATTACTGAAACTAACAACTGATGCTAAAATAGTTCAGCCCTATTTAAATCCCTATAATGTCCAATTAGATCATAGTATTTTTAACACTTTTTTTCTATTTTTTTTTTTACTGCAATGAAAAAAAAAAGGCATTTCAGGCAGCCCAAAAAGCTTCTATGTTCTGTTGGAATGTATGAAATATGGTTTCTTCTTCAAGTGCTTGCTCATGTCCATTCCTCTATAAGTGTGCATGCCTACATGCACAGCTACCAGAATGTTTTTCCCCTTAGCAGACCCCATAGGGCAGGCTCCGGCGCCCCCTGGAGTCCCGCGCACATGCTGCAGTATATGAGGCACTGCAAGCCCTATGCCCCCTCAGTTCCTTCTTTCCGCCCGTGATGGTTACTGGAACTGCCTGCGCTTGCATTGCAAGCACTTAATTCCCCGTGTTTTGAACTCTAAGCAATGATTTTTTGTGTGTGTGTGTTAGTTAGTTTGCTTAATAACTGTTGTAGTGGTAGTTAAAGACTTTGAGAGAGTCAGTCTAGCTGAGACTTTACCGGGAGCAGGTATGCTCCGGTGCCATGGCTTCGAGCCATGTGCTTCCGGCGGGAAGGCTTTCCCGCTAAGTGACCCCCACTGCATGGAGTGTGGGGGTGGGGAAGCCTTTTGTAAGGAGAAGAATGGATCAATAAGGCTTTCAGACCTCCAGAAAATCCGCCTGAAAGCCTGGCTCATGGAGCCCCCAAAAGGAATTCACCGGGCGGGCCGAACCCGGATGCCGGAGACAGACTCGGCACCAAGGAGTTTGCGCCCCTCCCTCCCCGCACTGAGGCAGACCTGGATGTGGGAGATAGCCTCAGCACTGAGGATTCGCCCCCGCATGAGGCTGCGCCAAACTTGGTGGCCGGAGACAGACTCAGCAGTGAGGAGTTCACCCTGCACCGAGGCCGGGCAGAGCCCGGCCACCAGAGTTTGACTCGGCGCCGAGATGCATGCAGAATGAAAAAGTCCTTGGTACCGGGATGAAGCTCGGGTCAGCCCAGCTCACCAGAGAGTTGTCTGTATGCCTGCTCCGGCCGCGGCACCCACGACGAACCTGGTAGTCGAGGTTGTCGACGTGGAGGGGACACTCTCTGCAGCGATGGTACTGCACAGTGAGAGCCTTTTGGGCAGCCCCAGCCGTGGTCATTTGATGGTGCCTAAGTGTCTCTTTGGGGATGGAGTACCTGGGGGAGCCACCACCAATGAAAGGTGCCAGAGCTCCAGGCGGATGGCCTCAGAGGCAATGGTCACCCCAATGCTTGTATTGAGTCCTAAGGGATTTCCCGGGGGGGGAACGGGGACGGGATCACGGTCCGTCAACCCCTCAGGGATGCAGTCAGTGCCTCAGGTACAGGGAGAGGGCCACCATTCGCCCTCGGGCGATGACTCGGCCCCACGGGCAGGGACTCCTGTGGGGACCACTTGTCGGTGGAAGGAGGTGCTGTGGCCTGCAGAGCCCTTCCCCCTCACCTCCTCTCTCTCCTCCACGCTAGATGAAGCGTGTTCCCAAACCCTGGTTGATTCTAGGGCGCACTGGGAACTGCTCAAGAGGTGGCCTCCACCTTGAGCCTGGAGGCAAAGGAACAAAAGGAGCAACAGACAATCTTTAATTTGCTACCGGTGGGCTCCACGGTGTGGTAGCCCTCCTGGTCTACAAAGGGGCGCTCGGTATAGTGAGGGTCTCCGGGCAAACCCCCTCCTCCGTAGCCCAATGCCTAAATGAGCCGAGAAGAGTATTACACCCCAGCCAAGGAGTTTGAATGCTGTTCACCACCCCTCCCCAGGTCTCTGGTGGTGGTGGCTGCCAACCACAGGGATAGGCAGGGCAGCCGGGCTCTACTCCAGAGAACAAGGGCGATTGCAAGCCAGACTTGTTTGGAGAAAAATTGTATTCAGTAGCACTACCAGCAAGTAGAAGGTGAACCCTCGGGGGACTCAATGAGCCGCTTTGCTGAGGCTCTGCTCGGCAGCAGGCGCTGAACCTGTATACCATTGCAGAAGAGGGTACCAGGGAAGCTAGAGCAGCGCTCCAGGTATCCTCAGTTGCTGCTGATTTGGTGGGCAGAGCCATACCCCCCACCCTTGGCATGCCTAGAGATTAGTGGCTGCAATCTCGGGCCGTCCCAAAAAGTTCCAGCAGCCCATCTGGGGCCCATCCGTGGACGAGTCAGCCTTCTCTTTGGTTCGGATAGAGGCAAAGCTGCATGGTCTCAAGGACTCCAAGACCACGCTTTGTTCCCTGGGCCGCTACATGCCACAGACCTTCAGGTGTCAGGCAGGTCCCCAGGGACAGCAGCAGCAGAGGTGTCAGCCACGGCCGTCTCATCACCTACGGGCAATGGGACAGAGTCGGGGTCTAGGAGACCCAATCCACCCTGACAGGCTCCTTAGGCCCTCAGTAAGTGTCCTCTCAGCGAAAGGGCAATCGGAAAAGGCCCTTTCCAATGGTGCATGCAAGGGCAGCGCCCTAGCCTATACCCTCCTTCAGGTTCGTGTGAGCCAGAATGCCTTTGGACCACTGGGTCCTTGACATAGACGTGCGCAGCACATTTAATTAGGGCGTGCACCCAGGGAATTTTCATTAGGGTGTGCACATTTTGATTAGGGTGTGCACCCAGGTAATCTTGATCAGGAGTGTCAAACTGAACTCCGCCGGCAGGCAACATTTGAATCACCCACCAGCGGAATTCTCGCAGCGTCCTAGCCTCCGCCGAGAAATGATGCGAGACAGGCTATTTCGGCGGCAGATCGCAGCGTGCTCCCGTCCGCCGAAAGATGGAGCACCTCCGTCCGCCAAGAAACCACGCGCTCTCCACGCTTTCAGCGGCGGATTTAAGCTGAGCGAGCTGGCGCCGCAGGCAACATAACAAAGGTTCGTGGGCAAGGTGGGGGGGTTTGTATGATGCCCCTGCATTAGGGTGTGCCGGAACACCCCGTGCACACGCCTGTGGTCCTTGGTAAAGTTCGGTCCCCAGTCGTCTCCTCCTCCCACCCCCTCGACACCTCCCCCTTCCTCCCTCTCAGTGGCAATTCCGCATCCAAGAGGTTGAGGCTGCCTCAGCCCGGAGCAGCGGGAAAGGTCCCACAGGGCATGGCGGAAGAGGTCCTACTTGATGTACTTCCTCATCCTCCCCTCTCCCCAAAAAAGGGGGGATTTAAGGACGGTGGCAGATCTACGTCGTCTCACAAATACCCAACAAGGGACTCAAGTCTTGCATGGTCTCCCCAGCTCCAATATTGGAAACAGGAGCCTGGTATGCTGCCTTGGATGTCAGGGATGCATATCTTCAAAGCTTCTTTCACTTCGTAGGGGTTGGCTCCCTCTAACGCTTTACAGCTTTACCCCGTGGCCTGTTACTCGGCCCCAAGGATGTTTACTGAAGGCCTGGCAGTGGTAGCTGCACGCTTGAGGGTGCAAGTTTCACCCAGGCAGGTCCAGGTCCAGGTTCAGTCCAGAGCAGTGTGAGCTGGTCAGGCATCAGTTGCGGCTGGTGGGTCCTGCTGGTAAACACACAAAAGTGCACGTTAACTCAGGTGCAGCCTACGGAATGCATCGGCATGACTGGTTGCTTCCCCGACCAGACCTTCTTGCCCCAACCGTGCTGTGAGACTGTGTCCCTCAGGATGGCCCACCTGCACAAATGCCCTACGACGACAGCCAAACGTTGCCAACAGCTGATAGGTCACAAGGTGGCCTGCACCTTTGTGGTGAGGATAGCTAGCCTGACGCTTAGGCCACTTCAGTCACAGCCCCGGGATACAGTCCAAGCGGGTAGCTTCTGCACCAGGAGGCTACGGTCCCCTCTCCTCTCCTCCTCCTTCCCTCCCCTCCCCTCCCCCCAAAAAAAAGCAAGCCGTAGCCTCCCTAGACTGGTGAACGACTCCTCGGGATGTGTGAAAGGGCGTTCCGTTCATGGAACAGGCTCCTTCAGTTACCCTGATATCGGCTGCCTCCAGCAGAGGGTAAAGTGCTGTATCAGCACTGACCTCTGCTCACAAGGCGTCTGGCCAAGAGAGGAGAGGCGTCGGCACACCAATGTAAGACCCGCGAAATGCTCGCAGGGCTTGCGGAATGTTTCTCTGCTTTATTGAGGGCAGGGCAGTACAGGTGCTGACAGACAATGCTGCAACCATGTACTACATCAACAGGCAGGGGGAGCCCATTCATCAGCCTTATGAAGGGAAGCTATCAGTCCTTAGGACCTGGCGGTGATCACTTCCCGGGGGTGAGGAACGAGGAGGCGGACCGCATCAAGGGGTCGCCCTTCTTCATCACGATGGGTCGCTGCGCTCACAAAGGGCATCTACAACCATCTGGAAGGGGGGTTTCCCCAAGGGCATCTGTCCGTATTGGACTGGAGCATGAGGTGTCCAGTGCTGCTCTCTCCGTGGTCAAGGGCCGGGGGCAATTGCCAATGCCGTCCGTCTGTAGCGGTCAGAGAGCTTCATATTCACTTCCCGCCTTTCCCCTCCTGCATACAGTCCTGCTAAAGAGGAGGACTGGTTAAACAGATGCCATCTTGATTGTTCCGGCCTGGCTCCGCCAGCACAGGTTCAGCATACTGCTGGATTTCTCGATCGCCCACCTTGGGAGCCTCCGAGTCAGTGCAATCCCAGCCCCCAGGATCATGGTCACCTGCAGTGCCCAGACCTGGACCTTCGACACCTCAGGGAGTGATGGATCAGTGGCTGAGAGGCGATAAGCGAGCCGCTCAGAACAAGTCCAGTGAGTCCTGCTGGGTAGCAGGAAGCCCTCCACGCTGGTCGTGTACCGGGTTAACTGAAAGTGGCTGTTGCCTGCTAGGAGGAGTCCCGGGGTATTCTGCCCAGCCTCTCGCCAGTGCAGGCGATCCGGGAAATACTTGCCACAGTTAAAGCACCAGGGACTGACTGTGGCCTCCCTGAAGGCCCACCTAGCAGCCATATCAGCCTTCCGTCAGTTGCTGGAGGGGGATTGCGGTTCTCCCATCTGATGTCGGTTCGGTTCCTGAAGGGGGTGCGAGGCCCTATCTATAGGTCCGCGACCCGGTGCCTCCTTGGGATCTCGACCTGGTCCTTTTCTGGCCCATGGACCCTTCCCCTCCCCCTCACTGGAACCCACGGCGTCATGCCCTCTACTCCGGACTTCCAGGAAGGTGGCCTTCCTGGGAGGGGGTTTACCTCGGCAAGGAAGGTCTCCAGGATCAGGTCTCTGACCTCGGAGTTCTCCCCTCATACTGTAGTCCTATAAGATAAGGTTCAGTGGAGACCACACTGGGCCTCCTGGCCCAAGGTGGTTTCCCAGTTTCATTGTGACCAACCTATATTCTCCCTATCTTTTCCCCGAACCACACGGCTCGGAGGAGAAGAGAAGGCGGCACTCGTTAAAAACGTGAGAGGGGGCCCTGGCTTCTACATCAGATGTACGAGGCCGTTCCGGAGAGCAATGCAGCTCTTCGTCGCAGCAGTCGACCAGATGAAAGGTTCACCGGTTTCCGCCCAACACATTTTCTTTGTGAATAACTTCCTGCATCGCGTTTGGCTACAAGCAAATGAAGGTGCTGCTTCCAGGTGCCACCACAGCTCACTCAACAGAGCTCAAGCTCCATCTACAGCCTTCCTAGCAGAAGTGCCAGGGCAGGGCATCCGCAGAGTAGCTGCCAGGCTGGTGGTACATACCTTCATGTCCCACCACGCCTCTGTCCAACGGGTGCAGGAAGACGCGGGCTTCAGCAGAGCTGGGCTGCAGGCAGCTCACTGCTAACTCCGGCCCACCTCCAAGGTACTGCTTGTTAGTCACCTATAGTGGAATGGACATGAGCAATCACTCAAAGAAGAAAATACGGTTATTTACCAGTAACTGATGTTCTTCGAGATGTGTTGCTCATATCCATTCCACAACCCACTCCCGGTCCCCGCTGCTGGAGTTGGCGGAAAGACGGACTGAGGAGGCGTAGGGCCGGCAGCGCCTCATATGCTGCAGCATGTGCGTGGGAATCCAGGGGGCACCGGAACCAGCCCTACGGGGTCTGCTAAGGGGGAAAACGTTCCAGTAGCAGTGCACAGAGGCGTGCACACACCTATAGTGGAATGGACATGAGCAACACATCTCAAAGAACATCAGTTACTGGTAAGTAACCTTGTTTTCTGTCCTATGAAAAAGTAATAGTGCAAAATATGCCCAAGTGAATGGGAAAACTCTCTATTTAAATAATTCTTTGCATTTTGTTGCTGATACTAAATTGAGTCTGTCTGTATAGATCTGCCAGATTCATGACTTTTCACTCACACAGAGCAGTGTGTGTGAAAATGGACACATTTGTTCCAATTGAAAACTGCCTCTTTTCAAGCAAATGTTACATATCAAATCATGTAAAAATGTCCCATTTTCATGTGACAATAGCCATTTTGCTGAATTTTTTAACAAGAAGAAGTCTGGGGTGCGATATCACCTGATATGAAATGAACATTTTCATGAGAAGCTCCTCTAAAATATTTTCCCCACTTCAGCACAGCTTTCCCAAAATGAATAGAATGTGGGTTAAGTGTCAAAGTAAACTCATAGTCCTCTGTTTTTTTCCATCAAACAAAAATCAGGAAGCAAAGATCATAGAGACTTCCTGGCATCCAAGCCCCTGGTTGTGAAGCCACTTTCTAAGCTTATGATTTTGAATGGGAAATTCAAGCCACGTCATGTATAAAAATCACCGTAGTCTTGCATGCAGTAGGGAAATCTGTAAGCATTTTTCTGTCCTTTTGATCACCATGTTGTCTGTCACCAAAGGCCTGAACTCCATCTACAGTGTCTACCATTATTAGTATTAGTAGAGCTGCACCACTGCAGAAATGTACATTTTTCTGATGCACATCAACTGTGTGTGTGTGTGAGAGAGAGAGACGTGCACACATACACACGCACATTTTTACTCTAGTTCATGCACAGAGTAGGCCACAGTTGAATATGATAGCTGAGTTTTCAGAGTTAGATAAACTAATATTATCAATAAACTTGCAGCTAAGCAGGTTAAAGATAATCAAATTGTATGCTTTGGGTGTAAGGTAATTGCCATGCAGCTTGGGAAGTAATTCATTGTAACTTTCGTTGTGCAGTTGGCCAGGTGGCATTACTGGGGGCACAGGAGTGAACTCCCTCTGAAACATATGTCATCAGCTACTGCCCAAGGCAGGATACGATGAACCAGTGGTTTTAATGTCATGACAAATTTGTATTCCTGTGAGAGAGCCCCAGATTATATAAGCTACCTCTGGGAAGGACCTTTGTTGCATGTTAAATATCATTAGCTTTTTTTCTTAAGTAGCAGCTTTTGTGCTCATTGACTAGAGAAAATGTGTTTTCTAGTGGACAGAATCTTAAGTCTACAGATATGGTACAACAGCACAATATCCTTTGTGGAGATGCTTTTGTGCCCTTTCTTGGCGTGATTACCCTTGTTTTGTCTCTTAGCTTGCTAAGCTGCAAATGTTGCTAGCTGTTCCCACATAGAATGCTATGTTATGTTGATAAAGATGTTTTATTTCGTAGAGGGTGAATTGAATGGTTTAGTTAGCTTCGCTGTGGACTTCAATCCTTTTAAGCAAGGCTCAGAGTGCTCCACATCAAGCTGGGCCTAATCTATACAGCAAGGATTCTGCAGTACTCCCAGTGCGACAGACTGGAAATTCTGTGGCAGCTTCATTTAAATTTAAAAAGGCCTGATTTTTCAGAAGTGCTGAACGCCCACAAATCTTACTGAAGTCAGTAACCGCTACAGGTGCTCAGCATTTCAGAAAATCCAGCCAAGAGTTTTAAATTAATTAATTAGGAAAATGAATACTAGAATCACTATAGTAGCCATTGTGTTTATTTTGATATGCTCAATATATTTTCTTCTGCTTCTCATTTTTGGGTTTTGATGTACCTGAATTTTGAGCTGATGCATATAATTATCTTGTGGAAGCTGGTACGGGGGAAGCTGGAGGTTTGCAAATTGAGGCCTTTGACACTTAGAATTGGTTTGGCAGGTGGTTTTGGACTGAAGGGAAAAGCATGCTATCTGGATGTTTCTGCTAAAAAGATTATTGCTAAAATGGTTAACTCTGAAATCTAAAGATAGTTTGAATGTCAAGGTGATTAACACCCCACTGACACATGAGGTAGTTAGCTCTTTTCAGAGCTCTTTATTCAGGTTGTCTGCAGAATCAGGAAGGCAACACTGCACAGATAAACTTGCAAATGTGAGCAGTTAATCACGGCAACAAAGACTAGAAACAGTTTTGGTTTTAGCTTTTTATGAAACCTCAGATTCTGGAGCACAGTTCTGCGGCATGGGGTTGATTCCACAGCCAAGAAGCCGTGGAGTATACAGGACTGTGCCTTTGTGGGATACTCAGAGCTATACCCTTTTCCCACCCCCCTGTGTCTGTCTTATCTGTTTAGATCACAAGCTCTTCGGGGAAGAGGCCATCTACTACTGTTTTTGTACAATGCACAGCACAATGGGGCCCCATTCTTGGTTGTCCCATAGGCACAATAATAATAATAAACGTGATTAATAGTAAAAGCTCAGATATGAAGTAGCAGACACAGGCAGCAAAATGTCACTAGAATTACCCAGGATTGCCTGAGCTTTATAATATCTACGCTAGAATGAAGTTGGATGTTTTGAGATAAAGCCAGTGAAGCTACAAAAAATTCTGGGAGCTGCTGAAATCTGTAATCTTTTGGCAGTTACATTCTGAAGGCTTGGCAAGACCCCACGTACTGTCTGTTATGACTGATCATGTTGGCATTTGCTTTTTTCCCAAAATCCCACTGTGAGTTTTTGAATCTCAGATAGTGGTGGTTTGATTCTGGTTAATTCAGATAAATGGAATTAATCTGCCAATGCACCCTAGCAGTTTTAAAACAGATTTACTATATAAATAGCCTAATGGGTTTTTCTCCTCTTTTTTCATTTCCATTTGCAGGTTCTCACTTTATTGATCAACGCCGCCTACAAACCTAGCCGTGTCCTTCGAGAACTCCAGCTGGATGAGGATGCAGCTTGGCATGGGCATGGAGAGACCCTGAAAGCAAAGTAAATTCCTGCCCCACAACCCAGTTCAACTGATCTCTGCAATAATACCTCCTACAGTGTACAGTTTTGTTTAATGATTTGCCTTTTAGGAAAATTATTTGTGGCTTGTTCAAGACAAATAAGGACACTGTAAAACTTAACCCTCCAACTTGTGCAAATTTTTTCAGGAACATGGAGTAGAGTGCAGCTGGTGTGCTGTTGCTTACTGTGTCAATGTGCTCTGATACTACTTTGATTTCACTGTAGTAATACTGGAGAAACTAGTACGATATGGCATATACACTGGCAGATCAGCAGCAAAAAAGGGTAAAGATTTGTAATTTGACTGGAGATAGTTTTGTGTTTCTGCTTTGAAAGTGTCAGGGAAGGTTCAGACTGTCAACAGCTTCAGCCAAGTTCCATAGAGGAAGAAGATTTCCCTTTCAATATTCACCTATTTACTGAGCTGGAGTCCGGCACTGGGAAGAGCTGGGCTGGGGAATCCATTTTACATTTTTGATGCTAATATGCCGGCCAATGCTCCTAGATGCAACATCCCTACAACATGTAGTTCCTCCATAAAATTTGTCTGCACCATATAAGGCTAGTGGACAAATAGAAGATGCACTTTCTTATTGCTTCATCCTCCACTTTCACCAGTCTGTTGTCTTAAGTCAAAAGAGAAGCTATCACTCTGGCATGTAGAGCCATGGTGTTGCTAGCCTTTCAGTTCCCTGATAAATTGCTGAGTCGATTGGGGAATGGTGGTTGGTGGCACGGGATTAGTAATGTGATACATAGCTTTCCATGTCCAGGTAACCTGTTCATATGTACCTCAATTCAGCAGAGGGTCTAAGTTATCCATTTAATAGCTGTTCAGTGGCCTCTGCTATGAGTTGGTAGAATCAATCCAGATCTTTGTGAGCAGTGTCTACATGCCAATGGATATTAACTGGCAACTTTGGCAGTCCCATCTTAGATAAGATGGTTTAGTCTCCATGTTCATATAAACTATGGGAATATTCCCTCCAAATCATATTGGAAGCATACTAGCAGGGCAGTGTGTGAAAGCGTGGCACAGCAACTGCCTATGCTGTTAATATTTATTCACATGTGCATCTGTCATTTTACATTGCTAAAGGGAGGTCTTTGGTTTTTACAATTGTTGAGCCAAAGCCTTTCACCAGCTCTCTTCAAACTTGCTTAGGATATACTGATGTTGATAATTTAATATAGTATCTTTATTACAGTGAATAACAGTATTAGTGCCAGCTAGATTATGATGATATTCTCCTGACGGCAGGTATAAAGGGAAGAGTTACCGTGCCACTGTGGAGGTTGTGAGAACAGCAGATCGGGTGGCAGATTTCTGTAGAAAAACCTGCATCAAACTGGAATGCTGCCCAAATCTCTTTGGCCCACAGATGGTGCTAGATAAGTGTTCAGAGAACTGCTCCATCTTGACAAAGACCAAATACAGTGAGTAGACACCAGTGTTTTTTAACCATAATAATAATCTTCATTTAGACAATGCCTTTGATCCAGAAGGATCTCAGAGTATGTTACAAATTATATATCACTTCATTCACCCTGATGAGCAGCCTAAGTGCTATTGATGTAGGCCATGTAACTACCTAGATATC
This sequence comes from Emydura macquarii macquarii, assembly GCF_026122565.2. Lineage (NCBI taxonomy): Eukaryota > Metazoa > Chordata > Testudines > Chelidae > Emydura > Emydura macquarii. Next base: position 2,509,959 of record NW_027132983.1, on the reverse strand, counting down.
CATGTCTTGGGTCAAAACAATGATTATCTAACAGTGAACATCACCAGTATATAACCAGCTATTAACTTCTGGTCAGATATTATGCCTAATATTGTATTAACTCCTGCTGATGATTTCTAGGCCAAAAACTGATTCATGGATGCTTTCATTAAAAGTTACCGTCTTTATCAGTCCTGCCACTCTGTTATAGCAAAAGCTGCCTCCATAATGTCTTTTATTAATTTGAACTCCTGGCCACAGTGAGAGTAGATTATGTATCATATCAATAAATAGATCAATATAGGAATAGGCTATGCCATATCCTGCAGAATCCCTCCATCGCCATCTGCCACTCTATAGCTGATGACATTGTTTGCACCAAAAACTGTTCATTTGAGGCCTTTCTCAGAACTAAAGAAATATAATTTCCCTCTATTGGGTGAATATAATTTTATTAATAAACACATACGCGATGTATTATATTGAAGAAAAGACTAGATCCGTTCATGTTGATATTCTCCACAGTTGGATTTCTGTTGGAAAGCTTCCTGTTAATGATTCTGCATTCCTGAGGGCTAAAAAGAGATAACTAATGAGGCTGAAGTTCCATTGCAGTGCAACACATGTGAAGTGCACACTCTTTGCTTTTTTCCATATAGCACACTATTATGGGAAGAGAAAAAACAAAAGGATTGGCCGACCACCAGGCGGCCACAGTAACTTGGAAGCAGGCGTGAAGAAACCCAGCAAGAGGAGGAAGAGACGAAAACACTTCTTTGTCTATAAGAAAAAACGGTCTTCCACCTCAGCAGACAACTCTCCAGTTGGATCTCCCCAGGTATGCAGCTCCAGGAGACTTAAAAAGTACAGTGCATGTTCACAGAATGCCCTGGTGGTGTAATAGGACTCTGTGCACAGCCAGTTACCAGTTCCTTTAGATCCTGTGCAGCTAAACAGTTACTGTAGATCAGAGAGACAAGGTGGGTGAGGTAATATCTTTCAGAAGCTTCTGTCTCTCACTGGCAGAAGTTGGTTCAATAAAAGTTATTACCTTACCTACCTTGTCTCTCTCATATCCTAGGACCAACTAGGCTACAACTACACTGCATACAACTCTGAGTGTAAAGATCAGAGACCCTCATAGCATTTTTATGTACTAAATTTCCCATTCTAACTGTATTCTTTTCTCTCCTCTTTCAGGGTAGTGGGGGAGAGGAAGAGGATGACCAGGATGACATAGATGAAGAATCCATGAGTGAGGACAGCACCTCAGAACAGCAAGATGACCTGCTTGAGGAGTTGGAAGTGTCTGAAAAGAAATCGCGGTCCTCCTCTCCCACACAGAGTGAACTGTCCCATTGCCTGGTTCAGGATCAAGACAAGCAGAAGAGGAAGCTCCGAACCTTTTCCTTCTCTGATGATGAAAATAAACCTCCTTCACCAAAGGTACCTCTTAAAAAACAGAATCTCTTTTACATTCTCAGTGGTTTGATGGCTTCTCCCAGGTGTTGGGAGGGAGATGTTATTAATTCAGAACTTTCCTCTTGGCAGTTTGCTGTGAATTTCACTCATCATCCTGATGAAAAGTTGCTTTTAATTTCCAATTTATAGCTGGAGCACTCTGTGTCCAGTCTTCCCAGTGCTAAATGCAAAGGTGACATTCCTTGAATTGCAAGGAAAAGGGTTGGTAGAGCAAATGCCAGCTCCAAAGGGTGTTAATATAGCCAGCTCTGATGAGCTTACTGGGGAATCTGTCCACTAAGCCAAGACCAAAATGTTGTAAGAGGATCATAGCTTTGGAAATTGTTACCAAAATTATCAGCAAATTTTGGTGTTTCTTAAAAATAAAAACCATTATTTGTGATGAAATGGACAAGCTGCTGCTAAATCAAATACAACTAACTGTTCCTTCAGAACTCAAGTCTGTACTGAATCTATAATCATTAAAACTTCAAATTAACATAATTGTAATTATATGTAGTTTTTGTTTGTTTGTAGCAGGACCCACCCAAAGCCTTAGAAGCATGAAAGTAAAGAGGTCCAATGTGCCATCATCACAGTGCCTAAAACGCTGTCAGTAACACTCCATAAAGTTTTCACTTCCATCTCGAATACAGATTGAAAAGCAATACATACCACAACTTTCTCTTCCACACAGCCTTAATGGTGACCTCATATTCTCTTGTATCAACATATCTTGTCACAGTCTCTTCATTTGGAAAGTTACTTTGCCCTAATATTGCCAAGGTCATAGTTAAGATTTTGCTTGTGTATTGTGTGTCATGCTAGTTTAGTCTTCTAATGAGATACATTGATAACTAGGGGGAGTTCTGCGTCTGAATGGGAAAGATGCATCCTCCTGGCCATGCAAAAATAAGTGTTTTCAGGCTCTACTGCTATCTGGGAATCCAAGAGCAGAGATATATGCAATAAAACCCTGAGACTGTGAACCACCATGCCTAGTGTCAGGCAGGGACCATGAGCTTGAGGGCACTAACACTTTCCATCTCAAAGCATGATGCAAGTCTTCATGACATGCTTGGGAGGGAGAGAAGGATGCTACCCTAATTTTAAAATTATAAAATAAAGAGTTTTGGGGGTTTTTCCCAAGTCTGCACAGCAAACCATTGGCAGAGCTGGGATTTTAAAATTCAGCACTTCCTAACTTTTAATTCTTATCATTCCACCAGACTGTGCTGCCTCTCAAGTTCAGAGTTATTTTAAGAACATTCTATGTGAATATGGCAATATTTTTGGACATGGCAAATATAACATTTTGGGGTCTTTGGGGGTGGGTGGGTTAGGAAATAAAGATTGAAGTTGCTGAAAAGCTGCAACTGGACAGTAACCCTCTGGAATGGAGCGTGGCTGACGTTGTGCGGTTCCTCAAATCCACAGACTGCGCCCCCTTAGCCAGAATTTTCCTGGATCAGGTATGCAACACATTTTAAAAATAATTGAACTTGCTGCTTCATTCTGAGCATCTGCTGATTGACTGACCACATAAAACCAGTTTTAAATATTGAAGAGTAAAAAATAGTTACTGCTGTTTTTATAATGGTTTTTGGTATGGCAAAAAACTTAGTGTTCCTTACAGCTGGTTGTGGAATAGAGGCATTCGATTGTGTTCAGTTGCTTACTGAACATTTTGCTATCTCATGCACCCGATTTCCACAAATGACTTGGGAGAAAACTGATACACAGCAGCCAGAACAGGTCACATTGAATTCAGTAGCCTATTTGAAAGAGGATTTAGAGCTTGTTATGTTGACCCAAATGGCACTCCCAATATCAAATGATTTGTAAATATAAAGTTTACTTTAAGTAACACTTACAAAGCACTCTGCAAACCTTAAAGTTTGGAGAATGCTAAATGTTTGTTACTAGGCATCACATAGTGCTTTGCTGATGCACTAATGAAGAAGGAATCATTAGGGAAAGAAACTTTAATGCATGTTTAAGAGGATATCAAAAACACAGCACAAAAATTGAATCCTTTTAATATATTTTTTTCATATTACCTCTATTTTTCAAAGGTAGATTTTTTTCCAGTCTCTCATATTAAGTGTCCAGTGCTACGAATTGCCCAGTCCCTCCTGGGTGGTGAATACAAATGTTGCGAAGGGCATAATGTGAAGGCTGTAGGATTGCATAGGTGTTATTGAGGGTGAAATTTGGCCTGCACAGCCTGTATTACTGTAGGGAGATGCATGAGAACACAACCCAGCATGCTTCTCTGAACTCAGATTGAGACTGCAGGGCTGGAAATTAGGGAAAAACATTACTTGTAAACTGAATACATTTGCTATGGAACAATTGAGACAGTAAAGATGAAACCCCATGATACCTTGTTTAGTCAATTTTATAATGGACCAGCACTTCAAGATGAGATTGGAAGGGAGGAAGGGATGAGAAAGAGATTTCTACCTAAATGAAGCAGCACAAGTGAAAGGGCAAATTCCTAACGATAGAAAGTCAAGAAGCCAAAATTTGTAGGGGAGTAAATGAGCAACTAATTCTGCCTTATCAATGTTTTGTTTGTCTCCCAACAGGAAATAGATGGTCAGGCGCTTCTCCTGCTCACCCTGCCCACTGTTCAGGAGTGCATGGACTTGAAACTTGGGCCAGCCATTAAACTTTGCCATCACATTGAAAGGGTCAAACTTGCTTTTTATCAGCAGTTTGCTAACTAAGGGGTGGCCAAATGAAACCGGACCTTTGGAAGCACAACTGAAGCAACACACTCCTCCCTTTCTTGCAGGGAATGTCAAATGGGGTTAAACTGAGGCTCCAGTTCCAGTGACCTACACACATCTATTCAGCCACAGTTTTGCACTTTGAGGGAGGGAAGACAGCACCTGGATCAAAATGCCAATGCAAACATAGCAGCTACCCTTGCAGCTGGCTGCCAGCTTGGGAACACGTTACTCTCACTCTGCTGATCACTTTTACTACTTTTTTTTTAAATGATTACAGAAATGTTTCCTATAAGGAAACAGATATTTCACGAATTCTGATGGTGCAGAATTATAAAAGGAAAGGAAAGACGGATGCTGTGTAAGTGAGAAGGCAGCTACTGGAAAACACCTTTTTCCTATTCCTAACCATTCAGAGGAAGTACTTCATTTCCTTTCTCAGAAAGAGAACATTTGCTTTAAGATAGCACTGGCTTTGGGATGTGCTCTTTACACATCAGTGTTTTTTTTTTATTTAAATTAGCTCATTGTCAGGACAATGATGTGGCCACAGGGTTCTGAATGTACATTATAGCAAGAGTGTTGTTTCTTTTATATTAGTGTTTTTGGATTTTTTTTAACTACCTCTGCCGCCTGAACAGTAAAAGTGATTATTGAGGATGAGCGGGGTTAATTCTTTTGAGAAGTTCATTGGTAGCTGTACAGTAGCTGCTGTTCCTTAGAGAGATCAAAAGCTCAAAACATGATCATCATGCAGCTCTGATCGCCAGGTAAGCTCTGTTCCAAAGCTGTGACTGAAAACTACATAAATTTGTTTGGCACTTCAGGACCATCACCTTTTCCCTTAGAAGGAGTTTGGAAAATGTATTACATTGCACTGTCCTGCTATGTTGGGGGTGGGGAGAAAGGAAAAGTGCTCCTCCCTTTTCTGCATCCGGGCTATCATCAGGTAGAATTACTGGACTTGTCTTTTAAAAACATGGCTTGACTCTCTTCGTCCCTTTTCTGCCTGTATGAAGTAGCTGGGTATCATAGCACAGCATGTTAAGTGCTGCTCTTCTCTCTGCCCCACTAGATTAGCCTTGAGTCTGTGTGTGCACTAGGAAAATTCACCATCTGTTCACCTCCACCAGAGGAAGCAAGAGCGGGAGCTGTAGTGTGGACATAACTAAGGTTTTTGACTCAGAGCAGACCATTTGGTAAAAGTGATTGAAAACTAAGCCCTGCCTACACTAACTTACACCACTGGAGCTGCATTAGTGGTGAATTGTGGGTCAAGCCGGAATGGAATCAAATAGCCATCATCTGGAGCTCTGCACAGCTGTTCTCTGCATAAGCCTTTAGTGAGCAACAGAGCCAACTTTACTGTCTAATACTGCTGTGTGAAATGACATCAAACTTCAGATCCACATGAAAATGAGCATAGAGTTCCAGATTCTGTGCATTCATCAACCTCTGCTTGCGTTCACATGTCTCGTATCTGGAGGAACGTGCTGAGGTTTACATACAGGTGGGAAATCAGAAAGCATGTCTCCCCTGCTCTTCCCCCCCCCACTCAAACTCCTGCAGAAAGCGCTGAGGCAGGCATTTGGACACTTGAAGAAAGTAGGGGATGCTTGTGCTTGCTAAGGGAGTTTGTTTGTGGAGGGAGTGCAGGAAAGATGTGTTTAGTGGCTTTTAAGATGTATGGTAGCTAGAGATTGGCCATAGAAGAAATCTGAGCTCCACTCAAGCCTCCTGGGTTTAGTTCCTAGGATGCTGTATGAGCCAAACTGTAAGGGTTCAGTTAGGGCATCATTTGCAAACTGAAAACTGGGGGGTTCACTTTGTCCTGGTGTCGGTTCATGGCCCATCCAAGGCACTGAGGGGAGGTGAATGCAATGAAGCAGCTTTCACTGTGAGCAGATCTGAATAAGTAGAGGGTTTCTTTTGCTGCAAGTCCCTTAGAATAGTTCAGTCAAGTCAAAAATATTCAGAGAAGTGCTAAAATCCAAAGAATCCTCCTCCATCCTAAAATGGAAATCTAAATGTAAGACCAACTATTTACCAGTTAGTATCCTTGTGGGGAGGAGTGGGAAGGATGTATGTGCGCGTGAATGAGTTACACACTCCTTTTGTTTTCAAGCCATCACTAGCTAAGTTTAAAACATTTGTATTGAAATCATGTTGCAAGCCCTTTCCATATGCATCTAATGGAAATTTTGGTTCTTGATTTTTTTCCCTTGAGGAAATGGAGTGACTTTTAGCACTTTCCTTGAGAAACTTGACCAACAGAAAATGTCAGGGCTGGAATATTATGCAAGAGATCTTTGGCAGAACAAGGTTGCGTAAGACTCTCTAATTAATTGAAGGAAAAGCAGACTCCAAACTCTAAGACTGCTCTGTAGCCAAGACTGCGGCATTTCCCTCCTGATAAAAATGGGCATGTTTGGTAGATGTCAGAAAAGAACAGAACTTAAACATAGAGAGAGATTTAATAAACTTTTTATCACAAAATCTAGGGTTTTGTTTTAAAGTATAGATTTCATACTTCATTTGTCTCTCTAAATAAAACAATCAGCTGCTTCAGAGGCCAGTGAAGTAGCCATAGGTCATCTTGAGCATGTTTTATAGGCTGATTATTCTGTCTCACTTTGGAAGGCATTGGCAGTCTGGTCCCAATGGGATCCACTTTTATTTGAGTTTTCAAAAGGGATGTTTTCCATTTTGTATAATGTTTCTATGCTGCACACAGGTTTTTGTACACTTCATTTCCTGGGGAAAATGCACTCTGTCTTTATTGCTGGATTTAAGGGGATATTTATGGATTGCCTATGGATGGCCTTTTCATTTGATACTGTTTAGAAGAACCTTTTCCATCTACAATACAAAGAGGTATTTTGGCTTATATCTGTTGATCTTATACTGACATGACTTGAAATAGGCTCACGTGCTACTGTAGTCCCTTTGTTTCTGCAGAACTAGATAGCTTCAAGTAACTTGTTGGGTGAATCTTGGCACTAGGCTAATCATATCTTCACCAGCAGGAGTTGCTGTGACCTTAACTATATGTTTGGCTTCAGGGATTATACTGTATCCACTTGCCATAAATTCTGCATGAGAGGTAGGGGAAATTAAGGGCAATGGTGTTTTGCAAGTCTCTTCTAGCAAATCTTCACTACAGGAAAATGAGCGCCTTATTAGGTATCATTGTATATACAGAGGGTAAAGGAGGATCTTCCATAGCTGACCAGTTGAGTAGCAGAGGATTTACTTTTCCTGCCTCCCTCACTTTTTTAATGTTATAAACTTGAGTAGCTGCATTATACAGTCTGAGTTTAGCACATCATAGCTTTAGAAAACTTGGGATGCTACCTGCCTGGCATGCACTTACTATGCTACATTTAGCTATGTTGGGCAAACAGATTTCATTAGCAGGCTGGTGTATTGTACTCCCATGGGCCCATAGCAGAGAAGTGTTTGGTCTCTAAAAATGTTCACGTATAACATCCCCTGGATGAGAAGTTAATATGTCCCAATTACTGTCAGGTTCAAGAGCAGCTTTTAGCCTACTCTCCCAAACAGGCACAGAGATGAAGGGAAAGAGACCCTTCCAAAAGGGGAGAGGCATAAGACTGATCATACCGATCTAAAGCTACTTTCAATTTTTTCTAGCATTAGAAAAAAGCAAGTCACTGTCTAGGGCACAAGGTAGAAAGCCATTCACATTTGAGAATAGTACAGAATGCCAACGAGCTTACCAGACCTTTATGGATTTGATAAAGACAGCGTGTTGGGTGAGACTTAGGTGTAATTTTTAGATGTCTGTCTATCCCAACATTAACAGTTCTCTGTTGTGGTGGCAGACTTTGATGCTAGTTATCTTATTCCCAATTCTAATGGTGAGTTGCTAAGTTCAAAGAAACATAAATATATTTATTACTTGTGAGACTTAGCACTCCATTTTTCCATATGATGTACAAAGATTTTATACATTACTAGTAAAAGGCTTATGAGGTCTTAATTGCAGCCAAATAGGCTGTGCAAATCCATCAAATTATGCAGTTTAAGACTGGATAGGAAATTGATGCCTTCGCAAATCCGCCACACTGTTGTACTCTGGGTAAAGGAGCAAGGCAAAAGAAAAGATGAGGTAACCTTATCATAAAGTCAAAATACGATACTGTACATAGCTCCTTCCTAACCAGCTGTTGTAGCACTGGTTACTGCCTACTTTGAGTTTAGAGTACTTAACATTCATGAAGCACAAAGGCCTATATCCTCAAAGATATTTAGGTTCCTAACGTTCATTGAAATCAGTGGAAGTTAGGAGCCTAAATACCTTTGAGGATCCAAGCCAACATAATTGGGTATGTCTGAAGACTTCTTAAATATGAGTTGAAAATTCCATTTCAATGAATAATGTGCTGAGCCACATTTTAGTGTTGCCTAACTTTCCCCAAATCATACCAATAGCCTTGTTTTTGAAGGCAGCCTTATGGGTGAAAGGTTAGAGTGAGTCTTGGATACACGAACTACAGTGCAAGCTTCTTTACTGTAATTTGCCTTTTTTAATATCAAATTTGAAATCTGACCAAATCTGAGCAAAAATGGAGTAAAGGTTGGTAGGACTTCAGTGTCTCCATGCTAGATGCTAACTCACTATAAATTGGAGCTGTCATTGTGCTTTAGCATATCATGTGGTGGCAGATAGAATTGTTTGATCAGAAGACATACGTGCTCTGTTCAGTCTGACACCAACGGTAAGGCTAAAGCCTAAGCCATGGAAGTCAGCAGATCTCATTCTGACAAACTTCAGAGGCAGAGGATCTAAGTGACTTAGCACAATCAAGTTGACACCCGTGATGGGTTCTGCTGTCCTATGAGTTCTGAACCTGTGGAGGTCTCCAGCATTGCTGAGCATGAGGAAAGCAATTCAAAGCTGGCTTACGTGGTGAGGCTGGAGCTCTCGGTCAAGCGGGGTGAATGAATAGATGAGTTTGTGAAGTCTGGGCAAAAATAATACCCGCCCTTTCCAGAAGTCATCAAGCGCCGGTTTCCAAGAAGCCTCATGAGAAGATACTGTCTGTGTTTCTCTTGAGGTCTCATGTTTCTCCTCCCCTGTTCTTTTGTTTGTTTTTTCTTCTGTTAAAACCTTTGTAGACAATCAGAGGTCTGCTGGGAGACCATCCTGACCAGTACCAGCACCATGTGTAGGCCTCTTTCTTATACTAACTCATTAGAATTGATGCACTTTTCCTGTATTTTGCCTTTTAAAATTAGCTACTTGTTGTTAAACCAACAACAAAAAATCCCAATTAAATGCATATTATGTTGTCCTATCTGCTTGCTTTTTTTTATTTTTTTTATATAATATATGCATTGAGTGTGAAATACGAAATGGAAGAGAAATATACACAAGAAAATATGTCTATCAAGTCTCATCATTTTTGATAGGTATAGTAATTTAATCAAAAGGTTTTTTTTAAATAGTTTGGATGGATATTTTGCCTGTTTCTCTGTAAATAAGAGTGTACATAAGTTTGTGGTATAATATGACAATTTTAAGTGGTTGTAAGAAAATAAAAAAAAAAACTGTTACAGGCTTGTTTTTGTTTTTACAGCAGTTGAGAGTAATGTTTAATACTCAGATTTCCATCTTGTGAAAGCAGGAAAAAAATGCAGCTTGCCCTTTCCAATATAATATTTTGAGAACGTCATATGAAAAAATAGTGCAAAGTACTTTACAAACATCAATTAACTAGACCACACAATTTCCCTGTTAGTAGTTTTTCTCAGGTTGGGCAGGCCCATTAAGTGCTGAGTTCTGTTTTTTTACTTATGCTTGCTTCCCTAGGGCGCGCAGTTTTGGTGTTCTGTAGGTTGGAAAAATTTGTGGCACAGAAGAGTGGTGGCTTTTCCAGATCATGCAGTAAGTCAGCGGCAGAACTGAAAATAAAACCTTAAGAGTCCTCTGATTCACATTCTTCATCGCTTTCCTTAACTGAGCACAAAAGTGCTGTAAAGATACAATTAAATCCAAACCATGTGGCAACCTAACTATGCTGTTGCTGGCACTCCATCAGAACAGAATTAATTTTTATTCATTTAAGTCTAAACGTTTTTGAATCTGGCTAAGTTTGATTTCAATAGCATGTGCCACTGAGTTTCACGGCAACTGATTTTTTTTTTAAATTGCATTCCTTTCATGAGGCTTTTATATGGTTTTCAGTAAATGAGTGCCTTACAGTTCCCCTAATTACTTAAGTACTTTGTATAAATTTTACACCACATGCTTAAAACAAGTGAGATGTAGCAGTGGGAGCGGGATAGAATTGCTTCTCCTAAATTGATCTGAAATCCTGTATTATTAAAAGATATTTTTTAAGTTACATCAACATTTGCTTTCATATAGCACCGTGCATCCCAGAGGTGCCTAACATTTTGCAAGTTGTGTATTCAGTGGAGGCAGTGTTTTTTGCCCTTTTTTTTAAACCCTGAGCTTTGTCAGAGGGGAGCCTCATGAGTCATGTTAGCTTGCAACTGCTGTGAGCCTCCAGGAGGTGTTACAGGAGATGCTCAGTTGGATGCATGGAGTGTTGTAGGGCTCCTTCGTGAGTAAAAACATGGTGCCAAAGCTAAAAGTTATTGCTGTGAGGTGACCAATATAATGTGCATGCCAGATGCTGTGTAAGTTTAACCAGCCTGAGAGCCCTATTCATGGAAAATACAGGTACAGAGGCCTAATGGAGTTTATAACCTTCACCAGAAGAGTCATCAAAGCTTGGACCTTGCACGTGCACCACTGATGAAATACAGGAGTGTCCTTACTCAGGTAAAGCATAGTTGTTAAGGGGGTGCAGAACTAGACGTTGGGACAGTGGTTGGGTGAAATGTTACCCCAGCCTGGTGATGGGGACTGCTGCTGTTTGGTGAGCAGTGCCCTACTTGAATCCTTTTCACCCTATGTTTTGAAAAATTAGATTTAAGTTCTTGGAGTCCTTTATTTCTTCAGGCACATTGAGCTCCAAAGCACTCAGAAGAAAGCTGCCTTATTTAGCCTTCGCTACACCATTTCCACTCCACTCTTTGCTCCAGTCACAAACAGGAAATTGTTACTGCCTGATCTGTTTACTTATTGAACCACTAGTCTTGCTCAAATTCACAGAGTTAAATTCGTTCAGTGTAACTCAAAACACAGTAGCAGTATTCCAACGATGATTGGAATGGAAAGGCAACATGCGATGCCTGGCTTTGCCAGGGCTCATGCACAATGGAAATTTCAACAGCTCAAAAGGGACTCCTTTTCTAGATACAGGGCTTGAAGAGAAGGAGGGGAGAGAGGAAGCATTTGTCCCTAATATTCAGAAAAGCAATGATTATTTGGGTTTCATTTCATGTCTGCAAAAATGGCTTGTCAGGAGGCATTGATTTGCCTTCTGGCAGACAGCTAGCAGAATATAGGCATTTATTTCCAGGCTCAGCAAAGCAGATTTCACATCATTAGGTGGAGTATGAGGTTCAGTACAGGAGGAGATGGGATGTTAGTCACACAATTCACAATGATTCATTGCTATCGAGGTATTTTTAATAGCGAGAGACAGACCACACCGAGTGTTTCGTAATCTGACCCTTAATGCAAGTTCCTTCATTTGGAATTTTTTTCCTTAAGAGGAGCTCACTTTCCTCCAGTCTTTTTCTTCCTTCCCCCTTCCAGCTTTGGGGTCAGCAACTTTTATAGCCTTCTTCCAAAACTCATGATCTGTCCTGTAGATTGGCATGTCTGAGGTCCATCAATAGCCAGTCCATGTACCAAGTCTTTGGCCTCCCCTTAGTCATCTTTCTTCCACAATCATTGCAAGAGCCATCCCACCAATATAGCTTTCAGGTCTCTGCTGCATATGCCCATACCAACATAGCTTAGTCTCCCTAAACTTTTCTTTAATTGGAGCAACTTCATTGTGCCCCTTACAATCTTATTTCATTTCCTATTATGGAGTGTTCAAGCATTTGACCATTTCAGTATCTTCATTTCCATGGTGGAATACATACTGACTTCCTTTCTTGTAGCTGGCCAAGTCTCTGTTCCATACATTAAGATGGATTGAATTACCGTTTTATACACTCTACATTTTAAGTTTGACCTTTTTTTTTGGTAACATAACTGGAGACATTTTCCTACATCCCATCTTGTATTAAAACCAACCTACTGTGTGAGTTTCTGGTATTTTAAAGCAAACTCTTGTTGTTCCTGTATAAGGGAAAACTAATAAAGGAAGCTATGAGCCATGATGAAGACAAACCCTTAGTGAAACACGTATAAAATGGGTTTCCACCTTTTGCCTGTGTTCTGTGTATTTCTAAAAATGACTATCATAACTTAGATTAAAATTTAAAAAATAAAAAGACCTAAGCACATCAATTACTTTAAACATCCAATCAACAGCATAAGAAAAATTACAAGAAATTAAAACACAAGAGGGAAGAAATGGCATTTACTGTTTAAAGAACATTATTAAGACTGAAAGTCAAGCACCCGAAAGTTATGAAATGCCAGCTATTTTAGAATACACTCTTAAATTACATGATCACATTATTTTATTTTTTTCTGATTAAAGGAAACACCAAGCAAAAGCATCTCCTTGAGAACATATTGCATGTTTCACCTGTTGCACTGTGCATCAATGCTAGCATTGCAACAGTAGACTCCTTAGGAATTTAAAGATGCACTACCATGAAAACCAGATCATAATTACATACTTACCTACTAGTTTTCTCCCAGTCTCAGCTTCATGCCTGCCACCAAGAAAATCTCATTACTCACTTCCCAAGCAGCCTCACCTCCTTTAAATTAAGCCATAAAACTATTTCCAGGAATCCTCTCCAGTTTGCTTATCTTCCCAATAATCCTCACATCCCTCTCTTGAACTGTAATGCTATGTGTTCTGTCTTTCATAGATTGGGACAGGGATCACATCTTATTTTGCCTCTCAAGCAATGTATAGAATTATATATATATGTTGAAATAATTCCTATTTAAAAGAATTATTCTAGTTTCCTGTTTAATGGTTGTATACATTTTTTTCAAGCTAATGGAGAACAAAATGTGAATGCTTAAGGTTTTGCTGTCACTTTTGTCACCAAGGCTGAAATGGTTGTCATGGTGATGTATGGTATGGATGAAATGGTTTAATTTACTTTTGTGTAATGGACTCAATTGACAGTCTAAACAGTACTGCTATCCAGATCCTTGAGCAGTAATAAGGATTCTGTCGTCAGCCATGACACAGTATCTTAATGCTTTCCTTGTTTAGTGAAGCAAGGAAAGAACTTAGTGTTTTAAGTGCTCAGTTCATACAGTCTGTGGAACAAAATATTGCTGATAAAAAGACTTTGCATTACCTAAGTATATAGGCGTTGTTGTCTGTAAGTGTCGTCCTAATTTTCAAAAGGCATGAGGAGAGGAATTGGTAAAAACAAACCAAACGTGCATGATTTTACTCTATGGTGGTAAATTTTTGTTTTGATTTTGGGTTTTTTGTTTTAGAGAAGTCTTAAACAGATATATTAAGAATTTTTCATTTCTCCTGCTTCTGGCAGAGTCCTCAAAACTCAGTTAAACATTGTCTGTACAAATCCAGCCATGGCTTTTTAAAAAAGAGCATTTGAATATGGGTATTAGGTTCCAGGTATACATCTGAAATTTTAAAGGAGTCTAGAAGTACCCTATAAGGTGATGGCATTACCTGCAGTTTAATATGTTGATTGCCTTTATACTGGTGATGTTTGTGCATTGCAATTAAGATTTTTAATAACTTTTCCACAATAATCCCCAAATCAACATGGTGGGCAATTGCTGAATCAAAGCCTAAATACCGCAGCGTACTTTAAGCATATCTCATTGAACTCAAGAGGACTACTTGCCTATTTAGTTAGGCATGTGCTTAAGTATGCCACTGGATTAAGGGCACTGATCATATTCACTTGGATAGGTTCCTGTTCAGAACACTTGTCTCAACTGATCTACTTTTGCCATCTGCTGGTCTAATCAATAAACTAATCTTTTGAACGGGCTTGACTGTACTTCATTTTGCTAAGAATCCAGTTTGTCATCTGCAAATTTGAAAATCTTTTTTTTCAATATACTCATTCAAATGATTTTAATATGGAAATATTTTAGGTAAGAACTGAGCTAAAAAGCCTTAAAAACTCTTAGCCAAGTCCTCACCCTGTTGTTCTCAGTCCTTACAGTAGCCCAATTCCCATGCAGTTCAATAGGAGATTTGAACTCACTTTTGAACAAAATGAAATGAGCTAGACCTTCAGCTGCTGTAGCTCCCTTGAAGTCAATGGAGTTACGCCAGTTTATAGGAGGGACAGCATCTTACAGTATGTTTGTACAGGACCAGGCACAATGAAGTACCAATCCTGAATGAGGCTTACACGTCCTACCAGAATATTAATAGATTTGCAAGTATAGTGTCTGATAGTGACCATGTCTTGTGTGGGTTTCTCTGGTTGGTCCCTTTAATGTGCAGAAATCATAGAAAACAATATGCTTCCGCCCATTGCACTGCCATAAAGTACACTTTACATCCCCTTGACACAGCACCATATCAGACAAGCTTGAGGAAAAGTAGCTAAAGTTAGAGAGGCAAAGCTGGTCTAAATCTGTCTTAACCTGCCCGCAGCCCAACACATGCTTGTTTCTAGTGGTTTTTCAGTGCTTTGTTGACCTGGTTTTAAATTTTCCAAGCAATAGGACTCCTGCCACTTTTCTAAACAGATTATTTTACTACTTCATATATCTCACTGTGAGGAAATTGTTCTTGATGTTTAATATAAGGTTTTCCTTTTAAAAAATGTCATGCTACTGTACTAACCTAATACGCTTAAATTGTAGATTAAATCTCACCTCCTTTTTCTCTTTTGGCTTTGAGTACTAGAGCTCCAGTTAAAAGGGGCAAGCTTAAGCAATAGTATAAGCTGCATTACTCCTATAAAGATGGAGTGATGGGAAGATGGAAATATGGAAATTGCAGAACTAGTCTGAATGTAATAGTTCAAGTCCCCAAAGATGAATAGAATAAGTCCATAGGGTCTTGAATTCCAAATGGTTCAACGTTCATCCTAAATGACCCCACATCTTTCACAGCTTTATGGCCATAGAACAGGGAAGGTTACTACCACAGTCAGAGAATTTTCTCCCTTAATCCATGGTACAAGATGGCAAGTGGACTATGCTATTTTAAACCAATATGAGCCATGGTCGCACAACCTGAATGTTAGTGTACCATCCTGCACCTTTCTCTACATGAGGCAGAACTGAGTCTGACAAACATTTCCTTTGTTATAGGAGTTATTTTTCTTTCTTTTTAAAAATAAAACTAAATGTAAATATCTAATTTGCACTGCTGTGTGAGGATGTAGATACAAAGGTCACTTTAATTTACTGTCCTTATCTTCCTTTGGTTTACAATGTGTAAAATATAAATATCTGAGTAAATCCTCAAATATGCGTACCTAACTAAATATTGACAGTTCAATGGTTTAAAGAAAATTAGACTTCAATCCACTATCATAATATATCTGATTCTCTTTATAAATTCATCAACCAAAAGTTGTTCATATTTAATGTCTAAGTTTAGACCTCACTAATACCTCCATCTACCCTTTGGAGTTTCTTGCTTGTTAAAATGATATATAGATTAAGGAAATTCAAAGTTGTGGTTACTATACTATTGTAACCCTGGCTTGCTATTTGGAATTTGAGTTTTGCTTTGATGCACTTGATTGTGAAAGTGCCTTGATGGGATGAGTAACTCAAGACTTCTGATGCGACTCATCACAGAAAGTGTTTTTTTCTGCAATATTTTTTAACAGGCATGTTTGAAGTTCACTTTCCAAGACCATTGACCCTAGCAAAATCAGATTGCATAAGTGTGCGTGCAAAGCAACTATAAATAGAATGAAAACATAATAAATATTAGACCAGCTACTTCTGGAAGAAATAGCACTTTATCCACCTTTTAATAATAACTGCAAGTGGCTGGCTTATGTTCCTAATTTAAATAATTTTTTAGCTGGTTTTTACTCTCCTTCTTAAAGGTAGTGCAAAAAGAAAATAATGGAAATGTAGGTTTGGAAGGGACC
Source organism: Emydura macquarii macquarii (assembly GCF_026122565.2). Lineage (NCBI taxonomy): Eukaryota > Metazoa > Chordata > Testudines > Chelidae > Emydura > Emydura macquarii. The sequence goes on along the minus strand of NW_027132983.1, from coordinate 2,493,652 downwards.
TCAATGAATCATTGTCCCATTTCCCTGTGGTGAGGTGCAGGACCCATTAAATGTAGACTATCCTTGACGTGGTTTTTCTAATCTGTTTGAAATCTCCAATCAGGGATCTTCCACAGCCTCCCTTGGATGCGTAGTCTGGAGTTTACCTACCTTTCTTGGTAAAAAGTTTTTCCTAATATCTAACACCTCCTGTCCCTTGTGGCAGATTAAACCCATGTTGTGTTGCCCTATCTTTAGTGGATAGGAGAAAATTGATCACCATTCTTTTTATAACAGCCCTCAGTGCATTTGAAGACTATGAGCAGGTCCGCCTTAGTCGTCTTGTCTCAAGACTAAACAAACCCAGTTTTTTAAACCTTTCCTGGGGGATCAGGGTTTCTGACCTTTTATCATATTTGTTGTACATGGCTGGCCTCTCTCCAATTTGTCTACACCTTGCCTGACATGGGGTGTCTAGAAGTGAGGACAGTACTCCAGCTGTCCCCTCACCAGTGCCCCATGGAGCAGGACGATTAGCTCCCGCGGCTCAGACACAACCCTCCTGTTAATACACTCCAGCCTAGTGGGTGGGTTTTTTTTTGTTTGTTTGTTTGCAGCTGCATCACCTAGTGGATCACAAACTCTAGAAGCCAACATCTCCCCTAGCTGTTTTTCAGCAGGACCACAACGCCACCCCTGGTGCGTAGTCGTGCATTTGATCTTTGCATTTGTAGGTGAAGTGCTTGGTACTTGTTTTATTTAGTTTCATTTTGCTGACTTCAAACCCGTTCTCTACTTTGTCCCTGCCAGCTGGCACCCACCTCACAGTGGGGGGTCAGCTGCAACTTTTATAAGCATGCTCCCTAGTATTTGGTCCAAGTTATTTAAGGGACATGTTGACTAGAACTGGACCCAGCCTGGACCGGCGTCCACCGTCCCAGCGCCCCCTTGATAACTAAACGATGGATGCAGCTGCTTTCAGCGACATGCTGCCTGGCGCAGGGCATGTGTTTAAGGGTACAGGAGCTGTCACTTTAAAATGAGCCAGTGCGGCTAAGTTTCCCGGGCTGGGACAATCCGGGGCGAGGAGATTCCCTTCCCTGCAGCAGCCCGCTTGGGCATGACGCGTTTGCAGACTGCAAACCCCCGTCCCGCCGCCGCCGCTGCTTTGCGACGCGGGCGTCTCTCGCTTTCCTTCCCCGCCTCTACCGCGCGCTAGCAGGGGTGGTTCCCGCTGCGCCCTCGCTGCACGTGGGGGTTGGCTCGGGCCCGGTGGGGGATGGGCGGCGGCTGCCCCAGGGACCTTGAGCCGCCGGGTTCCCCTCGCCTCCCTCCGCCCCCGGCAGGCTCCGCCCCTCCGTCGCTCTGAGCAGCGTTCTGCTGCCTCCAGCGACCCCGCCTCCTCGTGTTAAAGGCCGGCTAAGCCCCGCCCTTGGCGGCCCTTCCGGTTGGCTCCTCCCCTCAGGTGCGCTCCACCAATGCGAGGCGGGTTTTCATCTCACACGTCGAATGTGACGCGCCACGCGGCCGGACGGGGGCTGCCCCCGCCCTTACCGGAAGCGCGTGAGGTGCCCGTTGGTGGGTGCTTCGCTCGGCCGGTGCCATGAATCCCTGAGGCCGGCTGGCGCCGGGGAGCCTCGCCATGGGGGGGCCGCTCGCCTTGGTCTCCGCCAACGGCAGCTTAGGTCTGACGGCGCGGCCCGGCCGCCCCGACGTGTCCTCCTCGGGGTCCGGGCCCGGCGACAGCTACCGGGGCTGCGAGAACGGGGCCCTCATGGACAGCTTCGGTATCTTCCTGCAGGGGCTCCTGGGGGTCGTGGCCTTCAGCACCCTCATGTGTGAGTGACCCCTCCCCCCTCCGGGCCTGGCTCCGCGGCCCCTCCCCCCTCCGGGCCGGACTCCCCGGGCTGGGCCTGCCTGCCCTGAACCCCTCGATGTGAGTGACTGCGGGGACCCTGGCCTAGCTCCTCTTCTTTCCGCTCCTGGTTCTTCTCCTCCCGCCCCTTGTTGTGGCTCCATCTCCCCCCACATCCCAGAGCTTGCCCTGGGCGCCCCTATCCGCTTTTCATTAGTGAGCACTGAGTGCCTCCTGCGTCCCTCGGGCACCGCGTACACACCCCGCGCCGTCTAATGTGAGAGAGAGACCTCCCCCGCAGACACACCTGCTCCCACCCAGCGCCCCCGCGCCCTCCCCCTGGGCTGGAGTCTCTCTGCAAGTGGGGTCTGGTTCGGGGTTCCCACCCTTTCACTTTCAAGCAACCCCTATTTCCTTGTCGTCCTCATTCTCACTCCACAGCTTCACAGGTCAGAAATGTGTGCGTTACCTTATTTTACCAAAAACATCTATGGTTAGGGGTGTAAGGCTTGAAGAATCCTGTTTGCTTGGTGCTGTTTATGCTCAGTTTTCTGTGGGCTTGTACAAAGGAAATCAGTACAATCAGTGTCACTTGTTTAGACTGAGTCTTGGTTGGGTGACAATGCCCTTTTAATCATTTGCACCTGCATTAAATTGTGCTTTGTGAGGGGAATTTTAAAATCTAGTCAGACTATTTTCCAATGCAAAGAGTCTTTTATATGTTGTCGTCATGATTCTGTGAATATAAGGGATGGTGCCACTGTTTGTCTGCTGCCTTCCCCTCTTATTTGTTTTTGCCCCTTTTTTCTCCAGTACTGTGTGCAGAAAATGCCTCCACTTGTATTCTTTTTAAGTATTGAGAATCCAGTTGTTTTTCACAGAAGCTGTATCTCTTTATGTGGTTTGCATGTACTTCTGTTTAATGTAACATGTGATAGTGATTGAAGTGCCTTTCCTAACTCAGCATGATATGTGATCTGTTCTCCAAAGAACAAATTACGGTTCCCCAAATGTGGTATTCAATACCCAGAATTTAGTCTTCTCTTCCTTTCCACCATGGCGTGTATGTAATAGTTTCTTTTTTTTGTCTGATCTACTGGATAGAGAATCTTGATTCTTTATTCTTCTTAAGAAGCCAAACACAGCAAGGAACTAAATAAATAAACTAAACTAAATAAATAAAAGGTACTAAATAAAAGTACACATGCAGTATGTTCTGAGACTATTTTGTTTCTGGGCTTGTCAAATGTATATTTCTCATTGAGGTGCACCGAGGTAATGTCTACAAAAAGCTACAGATGACCAGGTTTATGAAATGCATTAGTTGAGTCAAGTACTGAGCAGCTCAGCACAATATTGTTATAGAGCATTTGTTTAGTACTCACTTGCCTTCATTTTTTACATGTCTTAAGTTTACTCTTACTCTAGTAGTAGTAATTGACTTCACTCTTGCAATAATACTCAAAATTTCATGTGTGTAGCACCACCAACTCTGAATGACTTCAGTTGGAGTTAAAGCACTCAGCACTCAACCTGAGCTTTGCAGGTTGTTGTGAATACGGTCTTTATTCTGAGACTTCTGTTGGTATTCAAGATGAGGATCAAACCTAAAAGAAGTACTTCAGCATTACTGAAAATTACAATAAATGATAGACTGAAGACTTTTCTGAGGGACCAGTGAAACTTAAGTGGTGGTTTATTCATATTTGTCATATTAGCTGTGAACTGTTTGGAAATGCAGACATTCCAGGTTTAATAACTGAGAGGCCTTAGCATATTGAACTGGTATGCTGCCAGATGCTATACCACACTTCCATGGTTTTCTCAACAATTTCTGGAGAATTTAAAATTAGAGCGGAACCATTTAAACAGTACATGTTCACTGATGATGTTTTGAAGAAAGTCACTCCCCTGAATTGGTGGAAATCATTAACCAGGCATCTTGAAACAGAGTTCCTTCAGTTGCTAAGTCAACTTTTCACAGCAGTAGCTTCCTCTTCAGGCACAGAGAAAATATTTTCATCATTTGGTATTATTCACTCAAAGCTAAGAAATTGACTGGGAATTGAAAAAGCAGGAAAACTCAGATTTCTGTTTGTCTATGAATAAAAATGACAGTGGGAGTGGGGATGATGAGAGCTAGTTGTAGAAGTTTTAAAGACAGCGTACGTTTAGTGTTGATAAAATTTGGGGGGAAAAAAGAGTTTAAGGAAAGCTGGCAACTCAGGAGACTGCTGCAATTGCAAATGTGAAACATTTATGTAACATTTAAGATTTAATTTAATAAAATATAAGTGCTATTGTGTTTCTGTGTATGTGATTTAGTTATTACCATTCCTAATATACTGCTGCTGCATCTGCAGCTTGACACAGGTAATGAGGTGATACCAACAAAGTTCTCATTCATATAGGAAGGGGAACAAGGACAATGTTTGCAGGTTTCTTCATGCTTGTGTGATAAAAGGAATCAGCATTTGTAAGAAGCCAGGAGTCAAAACAGCAACAACTTATAAAAGTTACTAAAATTTAAATTAAAAAAAAGAAAGGTAGTTGCTTATTCCAGACTTAATGGTTGTGGTGTTCTCCACTTCATCTTACACTTTGTAGTGCTTTGGGACATCTTTGGCAACAGAAAGAGCAGTACACTAGAGGAGTGTGGGCCAAGTGTGCTAGAGAAACAGCACTTGTCAGAGTCACTTAGAGAACTCTTCAGTCCCAGTGAAAATCTCTCTAGGTGTGGGATAGTGTTCACTTCTACAAGTCTCCTTGATAAAAACCAGCCAGTAGAAATATTCAGGACATAACTACACTTATTCATGCAATATGATTTGCTTAATATGGATTTGCTTTAGAAACTGCTCAATTATTGACTGGCTTGAGCACAATAGTTCTCCAACTTCTTCATTCATTTGATCTTTTTGTAGGAGGAACCCATTCATGGGCCATCTTCTCTCCTAGGTCAACTCCCATAGGAAGTATTGAGTTCTATTTGGTGATTATCTACTTAGACATTCTTTAGCGATTACCAAGGTGAATTGATTAAAATAACTGATTTTAATCATGATTAAAATAGACAAACAGGAAATCTTAATTTTAAAAAAATTGATTTTAATCTTGTTTTACATTTTTGTATTTTTTAGTTATTTTCCTAAAGAAAGGTTCATTCTTATTAATTCATATAACCATTAAAACATGTTGATTTGGAACTAAATTAGTCTTTATGGTAAATTTTGTACTTTTGCTAAACTAGGAACATAAGTGTGTCTCTACATGTATGTGAAGCTATATAATTGCTTAAATACATTAATTCAGATTCTTCTATAGGAATTCGATTAAAACTGCACAAAAGCAGCATTTTAAATTTGTTTTTATTAGTTAAATAAAACTACCTTAAATGCGTTGGATACATAAGATAAAAAGTAAGCTTATTAAAGCATGTCTTGCATTTAAAACTGATTTATTAAACAAAGGAAGTATTAACTGTAATGAATAGAGAGTGTGTTTCTGGTCACTATGGGCCAGAATTTTAAAGGTACTGAGTCACCAAAAGATGCAGATAGGTGTCTAGTAGGATTTTTAGAAGCACCTGTCTGCATCTTCAGATGCCTAAATACCTTTGGAAATCTGGCCCACGTTTTTCAAGTTTTTAGAATTAGATCTCATCCTCTTCCTCATGGCTTTTATTAATAGATTGGAAAAAGAAAACAGACTTTATTGTTTTTGCAACTTCCAATTGGTTTCTCAACTTTAAATGAACTCGCCCAAAATGAAGAAGTATTCTCTTCACCTGCTAACTAAACTGAAACCAAAAGTAATTAAGGCTAAAGCTTTTCTGCACATCAGAAAAAAAGTGCTTAAATTTGGAAAAGTGTAAATGCTGTATATTTGCTCCATTGCTAAAGCTGAAAATAATATAGATATCTGGTTAGATATTGGTATTGGTCTTAGGATATTAGAGAGACAAAGTGGGTGAGGCAGTATATTTTATTGGACCAACTTCTGTTGGTGAAAGAGACAAGCTTTCAAGGAAGAAGAGATCTGTGTAAGCTTGAAAGTTCATCTCTCACCAACGGAAGTTTATTCAATAAAAAAGATATTACCTCATCCACCTTGTCTCACTATTAATGGGCAGTCTATTTCCTTTATTTGGAGGTGAAGGAGGTTGGGTGGGAAGAAAGTGCAGGTGTTAGAAGACAGTTAAGCATGTTTTTATTTTGTGCTCCTACCTGTGCTGCTGACCACTTGCTAGAGAAAGAGGTGGAAGTAACAGCAACACAACCATCCTGTACAAGTGCTATATATAAACAAACACTGCCTTTATAAATCTTCCCTTGAAATACATTTTATTTAGAGAAAGAGGGGACAAGAATGGCTGCTGAATGTTCTTAGTTATCTTTTTACCAAGTAGAACTTATAACTTAATGCCAAATATGTATCACTTAACAATGTGTATCATTTATCAGCTTGTCATCTAAACAAACAAATAGTTTATCTTGTCACAGAAATTACAACTATCATTAATGGGAAAAATGTAAGAACCATATGTTCATAATATTCATGTATCTATTGTCTCTATTACTGCAAGTTCAAAAACTGAAATTAATTCTTAAAAGCCCTATCGTGTTTCTTTTATTTCATTCACCTTAGACAATGATTTTAAAATGGCTAATTTCACATCTTGGTTTTTCTATGTTAACATAGTTATTGTATTTGTGTTGCTGATACTGAAAAGCTATTTCAATATTTTCGTTATGATCTTAAATTTACTTGTAAACAAAAATACCATCAAAAGAAGTCTCTCACTAGGCATTCTTACTGATAAAGGGCTTGCCCGTGATGTGACCAATAATTTATTATGTTCTTCTCAAACAAAACATTAAGATGTAGATATGATTGAAAATAGTTTAGACAACATTATTAGGCCTTTGTAATTATACAAAGCCCAATGTATGAAAGACAAAAGTAAAAAAAACCATAACCGACCCCACATCCCTGTCTATCACAAACTATCTTAACCTGCTGTGTCTAAGTTTTCAGATTATATTAAAAATATATGGCATATGCATTTGTTATATATATTGGATGGTGCATAAATTTTTCGGTTCTTTGATACTTAATAGAATGGTAACTGAGTTTTTCTGGACATTAAGGAACACTAAGAAATAAGGTGTGACTCCTGTTAAGAGTTGAAGTGGAGGGAAGGTCTCTGGATCCCTTTGTAATGGGGATGAGAGGAGAGAAGGCTGTGTATCTCTATGTGCAATATGGTAAGTAATACTGTAGTTCCATATGGATGGAGCCAAAATCAAACATGTAATATACTGAAATTATGGTCAGTAATTCTTATTGATCTGTACTGTATTTACAGTATATTAGGTAAGAGCTTATGGCTTATTGTGAATTGGTAGGTAATGGGCATCACTTGAGTCATAGCTAAGGATTCTTTTTGAATCGTACTTTCGCTATAAAATGGTTGCATTTTGCGATGCTGTGTGGAATATGAATGACCAGTCATAATATTACTGATACCAATATTACAGATCTGCAATAAATATTGTATAGGATATGCCATGCAGAATATCGATGGCAAAGTTATAATTCACTAAAATTGATGAGCACATTTATATGTATGTATCAGTGTTGTATTATGAGTTCTAAATACGAATGTGATGTATCTATATCCAAACACTTGTGCTGTCCTGCTGGGTTACACCCCCAAGGCAGATTAGTGTCAGCATTGTGATGAGTCATCAAGGGCTATTACCTTTACTATGAGCCAAGGGAGAGAAGCCAGGGTGGCACCTATGAGTCATCAGGACATGTAGGGACATGTGTGTCGTCAGGGGGTCTGCAAATGCCTTTTCCTGCTATGAGCTTGTGTTTGAAACAAGCCAAGTGGCAGGCCAGAGACTATAAAATGCACCTGCACCATCTTCATCTTGTCTTCATTCCTGCTTCCTACCTCTGGATCAATTTATCTACAGCCGAAGCTGTGAAACAAAGGGCTAAGACCCATCCTGGTACAAGCCTGAAAACTCCACAATTCTGCTGAGAATCTGATATATAAGGACTTTAAAGTCCTTTTTATGTATCTGATTGCTTTGACAATTTAACATTTCTTCCCATTTGTTTCTTTCCTTTTTATAATAAACCTTTAGATTTAATTACTAAAGGATTGGCCGGCAGTATGATATTTTGGGTCAGATCCAAACTTATACTGCTTTGCTGTGGCTGACCCTTTGGGGATCAGGAGAACATTTTTGATAAAGGGACTAGAATTTTAATAACGTATCTCTTTACTGGACTGACTTGCTAAATGGGGGCCAGAGACTGAAATGCAATAAAGGAGGCTGTGTTTCATTTTTGGGACTTCTTGATAACCAGTGTGGGGAATCAGGAGCATTGTTTGTGACTGGTTGGTGAATCTAACTGCAGTGTTAGCCACCAATTTGAGAGAATCTGCTTTTCTTTTTGTGGCCTGCCTTGACCTGGGCATTTTCAGATGGTCTACCCTGGGCATGGACAGGTCACACGTTTATTCCTTAATTTGTGTGTGTGAGGTGCTTTCTGTAATTCATATAGTACCTAAATGAAAACAGCCTAAGAAAAAGTGCTTACAAGGGTTAGTCTACCCTACAAACATGTCCATATCATAAGCGACTGAACATCACATTTGCTAGAAAGGCTGTGTATGGCATTTTGATTTCAGAACTTCTTTAAAGTCTCCAAAAGAAGTGGGTTCTGGGACATCCTGCTTTTGTTTTTCAAAGAAAACTAATCTCAGTAGGAAAACTTGAAGCATGTTGGTCACAATATGCTTTCCAAGTTAATAATTGGGCTGCATACTTTTAGTCAATTAAGAAAATATTTTATGTACAATATTGTTAGGTAATCAAGCATCACTCTAAAATCTATATAAACTGAAAGAAAATATTGTTGCTTAACAGTTAATAGGACTTCTTTCTACTAAGAATTCATCACCTAGAAAAGTTAAGAGATGACATTGTCTATTTAACAGTATTAGGACGTTCATGATATTCCACTTTCAAGACATTTACCAAATCATTAAAGCACCATAAAAGCCTATATTAAAACAATGCTTCCAGACATCATGAAAAGAATTTCAAGTGAAAAACAGCTGTCACTATAATTGAAACAGGACTGAATATTACTAAGGGTCATTTTTAGTCAATACTGGCAGAAATGCATATTCCCTAAATATGCAATATATGAGGCTGGTCTGTCATTTATGAAATGCACTGTTGAATGTTCATTTGAGTGTCACTTGATGAGCAACTTATACTGGGACAAATACACAAATTAGCTTTCTTTTAGTTCTATAACATAAATGTCTACTACAACTAGACTTCCATTAGGCTTCCTGTGAGATTCCCTGTCTCACAGAAAGCAGACTAGGAATCCAAATGTCTTTTTTTTTTTTTTTTTTTTTGGACCCATGAAGCATTGGTTTAAAAAAACCTTCTATGGCATTTTGTTCTTTGGTGTTTTTTCTTGCTTTCTTGCTGACTTACTGTGTTTGGGGAAGGAGAAATACTACTTTTCCTAACTCTGGTGTTTTAGAAAATCAATTGGAGATAAGTAGAAGATAGTATGAATTGAGTAATGAAATGTACAGTTATAAAGCTTTGATTGTATAAAAGACAAGATTCATTCAAAAATGCTGACTAATCCAGGTTCCCTAAAAGTGACAATTTTTGCCTTCATTAAGGCTAGTGGATAAATCTGCTACAGAGCATGCTGTAAAACATGCTATATTTAAAATTTCTCCTAGGAACTACTGCTTTTGCTCTCCAAATTTTTTTAGAGCTTTTCATAGCTGTCTCTGTTTGAGGACCATGGACAGCTCCTCTTACCTTGTGACCTTAGTTTGAGTTTGTGTATTGGTATGGCAATAGCTTAGAAAGGCCCCAATGAGGACTCCACGTTACAGAAAAGTAGACCAAAAACTCACCACCCTAGAGAGCTCATGACCTAGGATAGAAGAAGACAAGACTCTCAAAGTCTTAAGATGGGGATGATATTAGTAAAGTTGGTACATTTGGATAAATTAGTAATCTCTGGTCAAAATAGTTACAGGTAACTATCAGCCTAACTATATTAACGTTCTAAGCATTATTTTTATATAAAATGTGGAAGTAGAAGGATGTTTGATGGTTTCAATATTAAACTTGCAGGACCAGTAGAAGACAATGCATCTTATTGTAGGTTTACATCATAGATACTAATTTATTGACTTTTGGGAAAATGAGTGATCTTCCAGTTCTGTGTGTTTGGGGTAGACCCTGTAACTAGCCTGTTAATCCTGTTTGCTTAGCTGCAGCATAGAATTGAAAAATGGCATTTCATAAATGACAGACCAGCCTCATATATTGCATGCTTAGGGAACATGCATTTCTGCCAGTATTGACTAAATTACTTTTAGTAATACTCAGTCCTGTTTCAATTATAGTAACAGCTGTTTTTTTCACTTGAAATTCTTTGAATGGTGTCTGGAAGCATTGTTTTAATATAGGTTTTGATAATGCTTTAATGACTTGGTGTAAATGTCTTTAAAGTGGAATATCATGGATATTCTAGTGCTGTTAAATGCAGCATTTTTTTTCCAGATAATATTCTGGTCATGTCTGCAAAGAGTAAAAATAAACTTTTTAAAACAGTCTGTATACTGTGCCTAAATTATTCCTGTCGCTAGTTATGATCTGAGACCCACGCTTATCCCATTAGGAAAAGGGTAAAGTGTTTGTACATCATTGCTCAGCTGGTTGTTGGATATATTTATGCTCCCAAATAATAAGATTGCTCTAAATATAACTTTGCATATAATTAACTTTCTAAAGTCTTAAGTGTGTAACAGACTGAATGTATCTTTTTTTTTTTTTTTTTTTTTTTGCTGGTATTTGATACAAAATAGTACACAGTATAAGGGGAAAACATCTGTGATTTGTTAGCACTTACTTGGTAGGTTAACTAGAAGTTGAGAGAGGTTTGCAGTGTTTAATTTCAAATAACTTCTTGAAAATGAGAATGAGATTGTATTTCTACTTAACATTTTATAATTCAGTTCCCAGGAGGTTGGCTTATACAACTATAGATTATGCATTTTTTGGCTTTTGCTGCGATATTAATTTCATACTACTTATCAAGGTAGTGGATCCTTCTGACAAAATGAAATTTTAATCTGTTAATCACTGCCTATTGATTGAACTTGCAAAGAAAACAAATACGTGAAACGTTAGCCTGGTCACACAGCGTAGTCTCGCTCAACTATTCCGTCAACACTGCAAAATTTATTCCCAGTATAACTGAACATGGTATTTCTTTCAGTGAACTGAACATTTACAATTCACATCAGAATGGGTGTGCATGTGATACAGTGAAGCAATGAATTGTTTTGGAATGATTAAAATTGACAGTCGCTCTGTACATCAGATGTTTGCTTTCCTATCACTGAGCATGAACTACTAATGGACAACAGCCAAGGTAGTCTAAGGGTCACTAAAACACTAAAGCTGCTATTGTGCATTTTCTAAATGTGCTCCTTAATCCTTAGAACTTTCTAGAGTTCACAGTGGCTTTATATTGCTCGGGGTTGTAGTGTTAAATATTGAGACTATTTTGCTTTCTATTACCTTATTCATTCACACTTTCTGTTGGTCAGTGACTAGCCCAGGCCCTTAGGCCAAATTGTGCTTAATTAGAGTGAAGTAAATATAGAGTAGTTCTATTGATTTCAGTAAAGGAGCTGAAAAGGAATACCTCTCCATTTTGATTTCTGCAGAATCACCCCAGGAACAAATTGTTAAAGCCTGAATCTCCTAAATACCCAAGAACTGGTGAAAATCCTTTGCATTTACCTTTGGACTCTGACTTCCTAGTATTAAAGTTTACCCAAAGTTCTAGTGTTATCAGAAATGACCTGAGTTTCTCTGTGTAAAATGTGTGAACATGCAGTTGGTCATTTCTCTGAGGTGCATCTGTCATGCTGGTTAGATTGAGGGGGGGGCATTTAACATATGGGTTAACATCAATATGTCAAAATCATAATAATTCATGTGAGATATGCCATGTCAGGTACTGTTAGAAAGGTTGTTATAAGCTAAGTCAGATGATAATACTTATGTTCATGTCTAATATGTGAAATGGAAGTTAAATATATTTGAGATACCTGTATTTCAAATTGTGCTGCCTGGGCAACTCCCCCGATAGGATGGCGGCAGGATAATAGCCAGCTTAATGGCCCATTGAGACACTCACGGATGCAAGGGACTCAGGAAGAAAATGAAGGCATACCTGAAGAGTTACCAGGATTGGCCCATGTGACTCTCTACTCCATTTTAGTTCTTGTAACATTCCACAAGACCGTATGGCCAAGGCCAGAGGGTATATAAGGCCAAGTCACAGAAACCATTTTGTCTTTGATCCTGTTCAGCTACAGACACACCTACCTCTGGATCATTTCATTTGCAACTGAACCGATGGACTAAGACCCATCCAGGTATTGGATGTATACCAGAGGAACTGTACAAGCCTGCAACTCCACAATTCTCCCAGAAACTGGATGTATATGGACTTTCAATCATTTGTATGTATCTGATTTGCTTTGACCCTTTAACATTTCTCTCATGGTTTTTCTTTTTACAATAAACCTTTAGTTTCAGTTACTAAAGGATTGGCTGGCAGCGTGGTATTTTGGGTAAGATCCTAAGTTATGTTGATCTGATACTGATCCTTTGGGGTCAGAGGGAACCTTTTCAGTAAAGAGCATAGAGTTTAAATAACTGGTCTCTTTACTGGACCTAGTGGCTGATTGGGAGCCCAGAGGCTGAAATGCAGTAAAGAGGGCTGTATGCATTTGTGTACCGGCTTCTGTGGGAATTCAGAAGCGGAGTTTGTGGCTAGTTGGGAAACCTGACTTCAGTGTCACTCATCAGTGTTGGGAGAATCTGCTCTCCATTTGCAGCCTGCTCTGACCTTGGCATTTTCAGGGGGCTACCCTGGGCACAGGACGGGTCACAGTATCATCTACAAGAAGTGATGTGCACAAACTACATACACACTGGCAACTCAGTGTCCGATACAAGAGATGTTACATTGCATAGCACGTTAATTGTAACTGATGGCCAGGATGTCTGTATTCTTTTTCATGTTGTTGAAAGGTTAACATTAAGGAGTAGTCTGTGGCCCTTGGTTATATTTCATATATACATTCGTCTGATACTATGCCCAAACTGTGGAATGGAGAGAGCTTAGAACAGGAGTCAGCAACCTGTGGCATGCATGCCAAACGTGGCACGTGTGATGATTTTGAATGGCATTTGGCATTGCTCATGGCCCCAAGCAGTGCAGCGCTGTGCAGCATCCGCTCCCCCCTTCCAGCCCTGCCCTTCTCCCACATGGGCCCAGCAGGGCGCTTCAGCCAGAGCCACGCTGCTCCCAGCACAAAGCAGGCGGGGAGGAGGGGCTTGCTGTGCAGCACCGCTTAGGGCCGGGAGAGGCTCCTGTTCAATGCCAGTGGAGTGCTGACCCAGTCCCTCATCTTCCTGTCCTCCCGGCCCCTTCTCCGCCCCCGTGCTGGGCGCATCTAGGCAATCCCAGGCAGCCACCCCTGCCGCTGGAGCCTTCTGCCCCTCTCACTCCCGCTCCTCACTGGAGGGCTGCCAGGGATGGCGGCTCCTCAGAGGAGGTCCTGGCCAGTGCCCCCTCTCCCCACCCCTGGCTGGCGTCCCCTCTACCCCCGCAGCAGGTGGGGGGGGAAAGGGAGAAAGCAGGAAATGGGCCCACAGATACACCCCTGCCGCAGCTGACGGGGGTGCGCACAAATACAAATAGTGGCCCCCAGGTGCTAGTATATGGGAGGGGGGAAGACTTGGCATGCCCCTTCCCAAAGGTTGTTGACCCCTGGCCTAGAATCAAAATCAGTAAACTGGAATTTTGGGTAATAAAAGATGCATAGAAGAGGGAGATTCTAGGATTTTTAAACCTTAAGGTCTTCAAATATAATTCCCAGATTTGTGTATCTGCCAAGAATTGTCATCCTGTGCTTAATGCTTATAACTATAGCTGGTCAAAAATTTTCCAACATAAGTTTTTTCTATCAGAAAATGTTGATTAGATTGAATCAAACATAGAATCATAAGACTGAAAGGGACCTCAGGAGGTCATCTAATCCTGTCTCCTATACTGAGGCAAGACACAGAATTTTCTAGACCATCCCTGACAGGTGCTTTTCTAACCTGTTCTTAAAAACCTCCAGTGACAGATTCCACAATCTCCTTAGGTAATTGGTCCCAGTGCTTAACTACCCTTACAGTTATGATGTTTTTCCTAATGTCTGATCTAAATCTCTCTTGTTGCAATATAAGACTGTTGCTTTTTGTTCTGTACTCAATGAATAAGGAGAACAATTTATCACCTTTCTTTTTATAACAGCCTCTTACTACTTGAAGACTGTTATGTCCCCCCCTTGGTCTTCTCTTCTCCAGATTAAACAAACCAATTTTTTTCAATCTGTCCATGTAAGTAATATTTTCCACAACTTTAATAATTTTTGTTGCTCTCCTCTGAACTTTCTCCAGTTTGTCCATGTGTTATCAGAATTGTGTCCAGAACTGGACAGCATACTCCAGTTGAGTCCTTATCAGTGCTTAGTAGAGTGGAAGAATTGCTCTTTGTGTCTTGTTTACAATATTCCTAATACATCCCAGAATGATTGGTTTGGGGTTCTTTTGTTTTTGTTTTGGCAACAGTACTACGTTGTTGACTCATTTTGTGATCCGCTATAACCCCCAGATCCTTTTCTGCAGTACTCCTACCTAGGTAGTCATTTCCTGTTTTATATTTGTGCAGTTGATTATTCCTTCCTGAGTTTAGTTCTTTGCATTTGTCCTAATTGAATTTCATCCTGTTTATTTCAGATCATTTCTCCAGTTTGTCAAAATCATTTCTAATTCTAAACCTGACCTCCAAAGCGCTGGCAATCCCTCCCTGTTTGGAGTCATCTCCAAACTTTATAAATGTGCTCTCTATGCCATTATCCAAATCATTTATAAAGAAATTGAATAGAACCAGACCCAGGACAGATCCTTGTGGGACCACCACTCAATATGCCCATCCAGCTTGACTGAATCATCATTGATAAATAGTCTGAGTATGGTTTTCCAACCAGTTACACATCCATCTTATTGTAGGTTTGTCTAGGATAGTTTGTTTGAGAGGGTCATGTGAGACCATATTAAAAGTCTTACTGAAGTTGAGAGATCACATCTACTGCTTCCCCCTATCCACCAGGCTTGTTACTCTGTCAAAGAAGAATATTAGGTTGGTTTGATATGATTTGTTCTTGACAAATTCATGTTGACTGTTGCCACCTTATCATCTGAGGGCTTACAAATTGTTTGAGTATTTGCTACATTATCTTTCTCAGTATCAAAGTTAAGTTGACTGGTCTATAATTCCCTGGGTTGCCCGTATTCCCCTTTTTATAGAGAAGTATTATATTTGCCCTTTTCCAGTCTTCTGGGATCTCTCCTTTCCTCCATGAGTTCTCAAAGATAATGACTAATGGCTCAGACATCTCTATAGCCAGTTCATTAAGTATTCTAGGATGACTTTGTTAGGCCCTGCTGACTTTACAACATCTAACTTGTCTTTCTCTATTTTAGCCTCAGACCTACCCCGTTTACACTGATGTTCATTATGTTAGTTGTCTAGTCACTGCTAATCTTTTTGGTGAAAACTGGGTGGGGGGTGGCATTTAACACTTTGGCCATGCTGCATTTGCTGTGGTTCTTTCCCTTGTCACTGAGTAAAGGGCCTACTCTGCCCTTGGTCTTCCTCTTGCTTCTAATGTATTTGTAAAATGTTTTCTTGTTACTCTATGTCCCTTGCTAATATAATATTGTGTTGTGCCTTGGCCTCTATTTTGTCCCTATATGCTTGTATTGTTTCTTATATTCAGGCTTTGTAATTTGACGTAGTTTCCACTTTTTGTATGACACTTTTTTTTTTTTTTTTGGTTCTAGGTCATTGAAAACATCCAGGTTAAGTCACAGTGGTATCTTACTATACTTTCCTATTTTTCCTACATATTAGGACAATTTACTCCTTATGTCCCCAATGACTTCTTTTTTTAAAAAACTGCCAACTGTCCTGAACTTTTTCCCTTAGACTGCTTCCCACGAGTTCTTATAACCAGTTCTGAGTTTGCTGAAATCTGCCTTCTTGAAGTCTACTGTCTTTCTTTTGCTGTTTTTCCTTTCACCATTCCTTAGAATCATGAACTCATCATTTCATGATCATTTTCACCCAACCTGCCTTTCACCTTCAGATTCTCAATCAGTTCCTCCCTATTTGTCAGAATCAAATCTAGAACAGCCTCTCCCCTAGTTGCTCTATTCACCTTCTATAATGAAAAGCTGCCTCCAATGCATTCCAAGAACTTGCTGGATAATCTGTGCCCTGCTGTATTATTTTTCCTGCAGATGTTTGGGTAGTTGAACATGTTGAATCCATGAAAATTTTTGATGGAACCAGGCAGGCTGTAAATTGTCCAAGTTGCAATCTGTGTGAGAACAGCAGCAATGCATGTCCACCTACCCCTCCCATGTCTGTAAAAAAACAAACAAAAACATGAGCTCTTGACTGTGTGCCATGGAAGGGTAACTTGGTTAGTTGTGCAGTACTGTGTAAAAAGCCTCACCTATGCTCTAGGTGTGTATCTTTTTGGTTTCTTGTTCCTCAGTATGCACACCAGCAGGTGTACAGTACTTTGTACATTGTTTATAATTAAACAGGACTACATCAAAGAAATAACTGACTCTATCATCAGTTTCTCCTCTTTACAGAAATAAAGAGGGCCTCATATTTTGACAACCTGCTTGGGTCAAAAAGGGCTAACAATATGTTAGCATTTTTCAGGCTTTACATTCAGAAATATATGTATTTTGTGCAATTGTTGAATGGCATTACTATTATCGAATATAATCTTTTAAATTTAGTAACAAGGAATCTTGAAGATTTGGTGCATTTCACCTTAAATGAAATATATGCCTAACATTATAGTATATTCAGCAGCTTGGAACAAGAAAGGATTTAGGACTCATTGCACAGTGTGGTTGTTGGAGAAGTGGCAGGTGCTTTTGGGGACTAATGTGGGAAGACCAGTTGCATCTGCAATGTCACAATTTTGTGTCTACACTGTTACTGCAGCAGCAAGGAGGGACAGGGCACAATGGTGACAAGACTTGGTCTTAACAAACACAACTGTAACCGGGCTGACAACACTTAAGAATTGTTGCAAACAATACTTGTATGTGGACACAAGGTGTTTCACAATTATGGTGGGTGCTTCCAGCACCAAAATGCTCCTAAGCCTTTGTGTGTCAGCTCTCCAAAGTAACCCTGTCCAAAACCTTACTAAAACAGATTTTCCTTTGTTTAAATTGTAGTCAGTAAGAGAAGAAAAATTCTGTGTAGTCAGTCCCTTCAGCTGTTATCTCTAAAGAACAGTAGGCATTTTTCCCTTAGTCTATTCATTTTTCAAGTTGCCTGGGTAAGACATGATTTAGTAGTATTGTCCACTCAGGAAAGAACTGTGCTGTATTTTAGTTCTTAAAAACTAGTTTCTTAGTTCTTAAAAAGAACACACTGCATATTTCCACATCAATCTTCATCTTAGGTACTTGTTATCTAACACGTCTAATTCTTCGTTTTCTTGTCCTGTTAAGATCACTGTCACTGCTACTTACATAATTACTAAAAGTTTTGGAACAAGGTGAGCAGGTTCATTCCTGTGCTGCTGCTGTTTTGTCAATTGCCCAGGAGACTGTTCTAAAATAAATGTCTTGAATGACTCCAAGTCTCTCAATTTCTGATGTGATCTCAATGATGTGTTGGGAAACTTCATCAATTATTGAGAGAATCTTTGACTATCACATCTGAAGCTAGTCATGTGAGTGTTAAATTGCTGTTGAGTCAATTTTAGTATGTTACATATTGATTGTATTACACTAAAGTCTGTTAATTTTTTTTGGTATGAAAAACAGATGTAAGAATTATTTACTCTCTTAAGTGACTCTACATTACATTAGTAACTCTTAAGTAGACTCTACATTAGTGGTTCCCAACCTTTTTTGGCTCGAGGGCTACAAATATCATTTTTACAACCCTGAAGGGCCACCAGTCTATCAATTCATAAAAAATGTGTTGACGTATACACCATTAAGGGCTACAAATCACTACATATTTTAAGTAAACATTTTGATGCTACTATGCTCATTTTTACGTTCACTGTTTGACACCTACAAATTACTCACAGTATGTCACACTCCTAGACAAAGCACTAGTGTAGATTAGTGACTGTCACTGCACACTGAAGCACATGGCCCAGCAGCTAAGTCTCAGTGGATGGCCTGCTAAGTGCAGACCAAACCAGAAGGCACTGATTTTTAGAATCTTGCCCCTCTCCTCAAGCATGGTGGGTCTTGGCTGCTCCACCAGCAGCCTCCTCCCCCCACTGCAGCCAGATGGAAGGAGTTCAGCAAAGAGGCTGCCTCCTTGCTGATCTCCTGTCCCTGGTTGCATCAGGGAAACCGCACACGTCCTGTAGCCCTGTGTGCTCCATCTGGGTCCCTAGGCAGTGACTCCCTTTTGTGGCCAGGGGGATGGGAGACCAGTGCTCCCCTCCCTCTGGCTCCAGCAGGGACCCCAGCGCCTAGGGATCCAGGCTGAGTGCTTTGCCATGCTTCCTGCTGAAACCAGGGGAGGGGTGTGCAGATCTCCCATCCCCTTGGGTGCAGCAAGGAGCTTGCACCAGTTTTGTAGCCCTGCGGCAACGTGCTCCTCCTGGGTCCTTAGGCGGCAGCTCCCTTCTGCAGCCAGCAGGAGGGGAGCGAGCTGCAAGCCCTTTTAAAAAACCCTGTGGGCCACTTTTGGCCCCCAGGCCACAGGGTGCGAATCACTGCTCTACATGATAGTAGGAATGTACAGCCTCCATTTTCTGATGAATAGTTGCCTCCTTTGGGAAGCTGTTTGTGTAAGCACTAGTTAAATAACATTTGGTTCAGAGTATGTGGAAATGTTTGCCAAAGAGGTATTTGGATTACAGAAGAGACTTTGAAAGTCTTAAGAGTATCCTGGATATCATCAGTGGCTGGGTTTAGACTGGATTGTGATTCAGCCATTTTGCAATTACATAGGTAATAAAAGATGTCTTAATCTCTTCTTGCTTTTGTGATGATGTTGCTGTCAACCCCTGTTCACTGCATGATCAAAGCTCATGTGTTAGCCCTATGTTCATTGTGTTCTGCCCTCTCAACTTCCCCTAAAATATGCTTTCCAAATACAAATTATCCAAATGCTAAAGTGTTGCTCTACTTGAAACCATTCAAAAATGTCTTCCTTGATGAGATGTTTGACTAGAATTAACTAGATATAAAATAGAAAACTATAGTCTAGGTTTTGAATGTCAGGTTATTAAAAAGGGAAAATCTCCCCATTTCTCAATTGACTGCTATAAAATGTCTTTAATGTGGTATGGTAGAGGAAAGGGTAAGAGAATTGCAGTTCCAATAATACATACAACCATTTCAGATTTATTCTCATGGTTTATTTTCAGAAACCTTTGATAGTCTTATTGTACAGTTGAGAAGTGTATTCGTGTACACAAATATACGTAACTATGCTCCTGTGACCATGCAGTCCACAACTGCTGAAGTGGTTTGATGAATTAGTTTAGTGCTCATCTGAGATTGTTTAGAACTCCTGGTTTTGGCTCTGTAAGTGGTTATTCATGTTCTTTCATTATCATGCTGAGTCTCTCAATAGGTGTATCCTTGACAATCCTGTCTCCTACACCAGCTGAGCTGACTGATAAACAGACAGCTATTGTTGGGTGTATGAGATGTAGGGGAGGAAGATAACTGCTAAAACTCCCCTACATATTCCCATGTAAGGGTATATAAAAAACATGGACAGTCTTGCAGTCACCATTGCTTCATGAGCCCTTAACAGCACGTAGCATGGTGAGCAATGTGGAGGGTGCCTTTTGACCTCTATAGCCTGCAGGTTGGGTCCTAGGTGTGAGGGAGCCTGGGTAACTTTTGGAGTAATATAGTAAAGCTGCTAAACTTACATCCTCAAGAATCATGACTGTCTGTGGTGTATCAATCATAATGATCTCAAAGGGCCATAGAGAGGAGCTGCTTGAGAGAGCTGGTGATCACCTGCGGCCATATACCCTTGAACTACTATGATTCCCCAAGAGGTCCTTACAGTGCAGTGGGAAGGTGCCCTATTATGGCAGGAGAAATAAGGCTACTCTGGCTAGAAATGTCTGGGCAAAGATGAAATGCTTCTTACTGGAAACCTTTTATGAAACTGTGCCTGCAGATCGCAAAGGTCAAATCATCTGCCTTCTTTGCAAGCAGCAGAGTCCCTGCCAGTTAGTGTTATGAGTTTACCACGCTTTCTCCCTCTTTCATGAGTCTAATCCCAATATACAAGTAACTGTAATTTTACATTGGTGCAAATGTGCGCAACGATGATGTCTTTTATAGGTTCAAAGCAAGCATGTTCTGTAAAACTATGACAATGCTCGCTCACGGTTTCACTAATTTTAAAATCAGTGCATTGCAAGTGCTTTGATTCTGGTCTGCAAAAGCATGTTTATTGGGAATGCTTTGTGGCTGTTTTCCGCGCCCCCCCCCCCCCTGTTTTATTTGAGACATTGTCTAATACTGCCATTTTGTGCTCTTAAATAAGGCAGGTAGTTCAAACGTTCAAAACTGAATTATTTTGTTTCCGCATGTGCTTAGCTGCTATTTTGAGAAGAGGAGGCCGGAAGTTTTAGCCTGCCCTAGAGAAAATAAACAAAATGACCTGCATTAATGGGGCAGCCCTATTAAATGACATGGGTACATTTACATGAGTCTCTTTCCTCCGTGACTAATTGGCTCTGTGGATACAGCTGGGTCTCGAAGAGCACCTAGTTCTTGGTCATCCTGCCACTCTCCATGTCTCCATCCTCAATGATGACCTGCTCAGTTACCAGTTCTAGGTTGTGAGTGTCACGCTCGCTAGATTGCAGGGGGTAGGCATTTATTAAATTATTTGACATCAGTACATCAGAATCATAATTCATGTGAGATATGCCATGTCAGGTACCATTAGAAAGGCTATAATGTGCTAAGTAAGATGATGATGTTTGTTCATGTGCGTAATGGAAGTTATGGATATGTTTGTATCTGTATTTCATATTGTGCTGTGTTTCTGGGCAACACCCCAGACAGGATGGCTGCAGCACTAGCCTGCTTAATGGCCCATTAAAGAAATTCACAGGTACAATGGGCCCAGGGGGAGAAGCCAGGGATATACCTGGTGAGTCACCAGGACTTATTCATGTGACCCTGGACTCCATCTTATTCCTGTAAATTTCCACAAGCAGCGTGGCAAAGGCCAAAGGACATAAAAGGCAGCTGCACCACATCCATTTTGTCTTCAATCTTTTGTTTTCAGTCAGTCTTCAGCCTACCTCTGGATCAACTCTTCTACAACTGACCTGAAGCTGTGAAACAAAGGACTGAGACCCATCCAGGTACTGGATGTACACCAGAGGGACTATACAAGCCTGCAAACGCCACAATTCTACTAGAAATCTGATATATATGGACTTTCCAGTTATTTGTATGTATGTGATTGCTTTAATCCATTAACACTTCTCTTATAGTTTTTCTTTCTTTTTATAATAAACCTTTAGTTTTAGTTACTAAAGGATTGGCTGGCAGCGTGATATTTTGGGTAAGATCCAAACTTATATTGACCTGGTACTGTGGCTGACCCTTTGGGGTCAGGAGAAACCTTTTTGGTAAAGAGCATAGAGTTTTAAATAACTGGTCTCTTTACTGGACCTAGTGGCTGATTGGGAGCCAGAGACTGAAATGCAATAAAGGGGGCTGTGTATTTTTATTTTGGTTTCTTGATGACCAGTGTGGGGAATCAGAAGAACTGTTTGTGGCTGGTTGGGAAGTCTGACTTCAGTGTCACCCACCAGTGCTGGGAGAATCTGCTCTCCTTTTACAGCCTGCCCTGACCTTGGCATTTTCAGGTGGCTACCTTAGGCACGGATGGGTCACAGTGAGGTGTCCACTGTTGTTGTCAGGAAGGTGGGGGGGACCTGGCTCAATATGGCACCAACCGGTTCAGGATAGGAAAGTAAGGTTGTGCTTCTCTCTGGTAACTGTGCTGCAGCTTCTTCACTCTTCATTGGCCTTCTTCCTTGCTGTACCCCTGGGTCTCCATGCCTCTGCAGTTTGCTCATACACATCTTTATTCCTGTGAGAATTCCAAAGCTTTGCCCACCCAGGCTGAGGAAATCTAGAGCCTTTCTCTTTGACTGTGCAGCAGCAGAAGGGTGAGGTGGAGCCAGGTCTGTGTAGCTGTGCTTGCAAAGGTGGGATAACTGGAAAAGAGGCCTTTCTAAACTACCCTGAGGTTTTAAATGGGAGGCAGGTTTCTCATCACTGTGACACCTGAGCAGCAGAGGTCAAGAATTCAACCAGAACAGTCACTGCTCTGGGAACAGTTGTTTTGTGGGCTTGTTGCTGAAGGATTGCTTATACTAGTACAAGTAATTCTGCATCCACGCTGACATTAGACCAGAAGAAATATACTGATAGAAGGCTTACGTTGCTCGGGAAACTGGTTTAACTTTGCTGGTGAAAGTTGGTGATTTTGTTGGCAGGATTTTGTTGAGTGTGGATGTGTGGCAGTGCTGACAGAGGCAAGTTTTGCCAGTAAAATTTTCTGGTGTAGAGCGGGCCTAATACATCACAAGTCTGTATACCAGCACATTCAAAGTAAGTGGTGGAGGATCTTGAGGAACCTTACTATCTGTAGGACCAAATGCTTATGCAGTATAGGATTACCTTTAGGGGTGGGGGAGAGTTTGGAAACCTGTTAAGAGAATAAATTGTAGTTTAAGAAAGTATGTGCTGATTATTACTGTTTCTTCTTGAAGCTTAGAGGGAATAAGGTGCACTGAAACATGTGCCTGGAGGATATTTTATTAGAAGTATGGCTTTATTCTATCACCAGTCTGCTAAAACAAACATGTACATTGTGAGCATAGTAATCTTTGAACATTTCCCTTTGAGAGCAGTGCGCAAGTGACCCTTTTCCTGATAAAAGGCTTTTATGGCAGGGTAGTCCTGTTTCAAGATTATGAATAGCCTTCCTATGAGTTTCAGTAGCCTTCTTTTTTGCACCTTACAAAGGCACCTGCAATCAGCAGACAGGCTGTAATGGGCTCTTCTCTTTTGGAATCCCTCATCCAGAGAGACATCAGGATGATCCCAATTCTTGCCATCTTTAAGGTGCAGTGGAAGATCCTTTTGCAGGCTTTTTAATAACAATGACGGGAATAGACTGGTACCATGTTTCCTGGAGAGACAAGAATTGGGAGAAATAGTTTTGATCTTTGACAGAAATGATGCTGTGTGTATACGTATGAGTGTGTATGCACCTTGTTGCTGCTTCCTTAATTAATGTTTGGTTAAATGCTTCCTTTGCCAATAGTGCTGATTACTTTAGAACTGTTAAGCTATTGTTTGAGAACATTCTTTGTAACAGTTTCTCTACTCCTGATATAACTCAGGAAGCAAAGGGCAGAGACCATCTTCCTATTATATTTGTACAATGCCTAGCACAATGGGTCCCTGACCTCTAGGTACTACCGCATTACAGGTAGGTTTGGAAGGATTAGATTTTTATTGGGAAACCTTGATTTTTTTCCCATACACACAAATTTTAATCTATTTACATTTTCACAGTTGCAGGAAATTATGGGAAGGAGGGGCAGACAGCAAGAGGTTAAGATAATTATTTAATGACAGTTGATGCTGACATTCAAAAAATTATAGCTTTATAACCATTGAAACACAAACTATCAACATGTCAAAATATACAAAGTAAATATCCTTAAATCAAACTAATAAATTCTCAAGCAGATTTTTATTGCTTTCCCTATCTATAAATTTTGATAATCATCAAGAGAAATAATTTTCATTGGTTTGTGTACAGATAAGCCTCTGTCCCAAGAAGCAACATTCTCTTTGTCTCTGCTTCTAGATGTACCCCTTCTTCTCTCCTTTCAACTGGTTAACACTGGGCCTAGATCTTCCTGCCCAAAAATGTGTTTTCACAGTGAGATTACTAACATGCATTAAGTATCCTGCTGTAAAACCCTAATAGAGAGCAAGGTATAGACAGCTTTTACCATGATGTAGCTAGGCGAAATCAGTCACTGGTGGGGGAATATGGTGATGCCCTCACTTAGCTACAGCGGGGTAAAAGCTGCTTGTGGCTTCTCTCTAGATTTTTACAGTGAGAGGACTCAGAAAACCACCTTTTTAGCCACAGCTTTTGTTCTACCCTTTGCATTTGGAACCTGGAAAACAGTATTCGCTCCATACTCCCCTGCTGAGGCCATAAGGTGAACCTTGGCTCTATATGTACTGTATTCCTGAACAGCTCTCTGGCTCATTACTTGTATTACATCCACTCTTTCTGAAGCTTCTGCCTGGGTGACTACCCCATTAACCCTTAATGGGTCATCCTTGATCCATATCATTGAGGTCCAAAAGCTTAGCAGGATTCAAAAAGGGACGGGCACTTGTACACATAACAAGAATATTCAGAGGTGTAGAAGAAAGGAATTAAAAAATCATTTTGGAGCAGGCATAAGCCCTCATTCTTCATGGCATGAGTCAACCTTTAATGCAGGTTAAGAAGAAACTTTCCTTGTGGAGAGGGGTTGTCCATAATTGTTTTCTGCAGGGCTTCTGAAGTAGATGTCATACTGGCTTCAGTTGAAGATTGGTTCCTCTGTTTTGCTCCATTATGGTAATTCTTATGTTCCAAGAGTGTGGCCTAAACTGGGCAGTAAGGGGAGAGAGATGAAAAAGAAAGTATTTGGAGTTATTGTGTGAGAAATAAGCAGCAAGGCTTTTGATGTGCCCTTTTGTTATTGGGAAGGGGGAGAACTTCTCAGCTATGTTGTGCTAGGTGGATCCAGCAGAGTAAAAGGAAGGAGAGCAAAGGGCCGGGGGGTGACAGAAGATTAATTGTCAAGAATATACGGTGCATTACTTGCTGGAAACACGCATCAAGCAGAAGTTATCTGCTCTTGCAGTCTCTTCATGTTACAGATAGATTAGCACACTGTTTATTCAATATTCTTTTAAAGAGCAAACACTCTGCGCTATGGCATTCAAAAATATCTTTATTAGGAGGTCTTATCAAGAGCCACACAAATGCATGGGAATTAACAGTGCTGGGAATTAACAGCATGGCTGACATACTTTCATACCCTTTTACAAAGGTATTGCTCTAGCTACGTCCTGCTAAGAATAGATTCCCCTTTAAGGACAATAAAATGAGAACCTTTGATTTTGGAAGGCCTGTAATTTAACACTCTTGGTTGCCACCAGAAAGTAATTGAGGAACAAATGAAACCTCAAATGTAAACCATTTAAAACCTGTATGGCAGTGTGCCCTATCTGAGAAAAGCAGATGAATACAGGCATATGAAAAAGATCATAGAACAGACTAAAATTCAATTAGAGTTGCAGTACCAGGGTTATTGATCATTAAACTTTGCAGGGTTTTCAAGAATTAATACTTTGAGTATTGGACCAATTTCTGTTGGTGAGAGAGACAACTACACTGCATACTATATGGTACTCATTTATAAAAGGCAATATTGCCACACTGTCGTGGGAGGAGGAAAGCTATTAAAAGGAACTGATCAGTCTTTCTGACTATATTTCAAAGTATAATTGAAAACTAGTTTATCTGAGCAGGTTACACAGTTCATTTAATCTCATACGGCGTGATTTTGTCCAAATGTAGCAGGTGATTATGCCATAATAAAAATTGCATAGTCAAAGTTGATGATAGAAGGTTTCTCAGAGTATCAACTGCAAAGGAAAGGATGCAGCCCAATCTAAGTAGTCACTTTAAAATCTGGTCATAAGTTTTTCTCCGTATGGCTGCAGGCTAGTGCATTGATTTACTTTCTACAAAAGGATTTTTGTGACTATGGAATAACTGTTTTAGCCATTATTCAATACATAAATAGCTAGTAAAACAAACAGGGCTTCCAAATGTTTTCGTAGACTTGCCTCAATAGACATTGGACAGTATGTGAATCAGTATTATCTGGGGTACTGAACTATCCCCTCAAAACAAATTGATCTGTCTACTAGCATCAGTGCTTTTGTATATCAGTAGCAATACACTTTTCCGGAAGGTTAGCAGGTAAGATTTTCTTTCTTTGTATTGCAGTAGAGCACAGAGGCCGAGATCGTGACTGATACCCCATTGTGCTAAGTGCTGTACTCATATGAATGTATTGTCCTGCTCTGATAATTTTATAGCCTAATAATGGGGTTAAACTGATCTAAGCATGTGCATGGAGCACTAGTAGCTCTGTCCACATTAGTCTTCCTTTAGGTGTTAAAGCAGTATAAAATGGTTGGTAAAAATATTGCAAGTCAGCATAATAACAAAATAAACAAAACTTGCTATAATCATGCAGGTTGGATTTGCAACAGAAACACATGGTAAGGAAAGGTGGGTTTGTGATTCATTGGATTGGAACTTTTAGGAGCTCTAGTTCTGCATAGATTTCCTTTATGTCCTTGGGCAAGTCACTTGGGATGGGATTTTCAAAAACACATGAATGAATTAGGGAATGTATCCTAAATCATGTAAGCACTTCTGAAAATACCACTGTCTCAGTGCCTAGTTTGTTTTGTGTCAAATTGGGATACTTTGTCTCCCATTCTGTGTCTAATTAGGGATCCTAGTTTTCTGTGGTGAAAAAATCTCCCAAAATCTCCGGGGGAAAAACCCATAAAAAGCCACATTTTTCACAATTAAAATGAAATTCTGAACTTTAGTTTCCGTAACCACAATATATATATATATGCATCAGTTGAACACACACAGTACAGAACAGCACATTACCATCAACATAAAATTTGTCCCAGGCATCCGTCTCTGAAGGCAGCACCACTGCCTGCAGCAGCAGAGACGTAAGGGTGACAATACCATACTATGCCATCCTTACTTCTGCCTGAGCAACCAAAGTTAAAAACTAAAGGTTCTCTTTAAAAAGTACAAATTCTGTGTTTTTCCTTAACAAATGGATTTCTAGGGTCCCTGCTGATTAGATGGGAATGAAGTCCCTACCCTGGAGAGTTTGCAATGTGTATGTACAGCGCCTAGCATAATGCAGCCCTAATCTTGATTGGGACCTCAGGACAGGATAGTAATACAGCTAATAAATAACAGTAAGATGACACTGAATTTTGCTTAAGGACCTCTGTAGTTTCACTGATATAAAACTCCTGTGGCTGCCTGGCAATCAGAGTATTTAAGTAAGACTTGCTGTCAGTGCCTGGCATGGTTTGTGTCTCATTCTGAATATTTATTGCAATGAAGTTTTTGCTTTACAGCAGTTAAATTATTTGCAAGTGGCTTCCACATCAGCTAAATATGAGTCAGTGTAACACAATTGCGAAAAAACCCCAAACATCATTCTGGGATGTATTAGTAGGAGTGTTGTAATATAGACACGAGAAGTAGGTCTTCCATTCTACTCCCAAGTGGATTAGGCCTCAACTGGAGTATTGTATCCAGTTCTGGGCACCACATTTCAGGAAAGATGTGGACAAATTGAAGAAAGTCCAGAGAAGAGCAACAAAAATGATTTAAGGTCTAGAAAACATGACCTATGAGGGAAGATTGGAAAAATTGGGTTTGTTTAGTCTGGAGAAGAGAAGACTGAGGGGGGACATGGTAACAGTTTTCAAGTACTTAAAAGGTTGTTACAAGGAGGAGGGAGAAAAATTGTTCTCATTAAATTCTGAGGATAGGGCAAGAAGCAAGGGAGGTTTAGGTTGGACATTAGGAAAAACTTCCTTACTGTCAGGATAGTTAACTATTGAGATACATTATCTAGGGAGGTTGTGGAATCTCTATCTAACCTGCTCTTAAAAATCTCCAATGATGAACACCTGTCAGGGATGGTCCAGATAACACTTAGTCCTCCCTTAAGTGAAGGGACTGGACTAGAAGATCTCTTGAAGTCCCTTCCAGTCCTACACTTCTATGATTCCATGACTTAGCACCATTTTGGGTGGATATATGGTGGAAAGGAAGCCAAGGCTGTCATTTCTGTTCAGGCATAATTTCTTTGTAGACAGTGTGCAGCAGTAGAATGGGCTCTCAGGCAATGACAGGTAGCAGTTTCATAGGATTGAAGGTCTTAAACTGCAAATACTCATTTTGCCTTAGTGTACAACATCATTGCCCCTCTCTTTCAGTACAGTTTTGGCCTCAAGTTAAACGGTTTAGTCATAGTGTAGTATAATGAACTGGAGAGAATGTGTTTCTATTTCAGTAGTACATGCTGCAATTTGGTACTAACATGAAGTTTAATACTTTTATAGATGCAGTATGCTGAGTTAGTACATGCTTTGGTCTTGGCTCAGTCCTGTAGAAAGTGGCTCAAGATTCAAAGCTCTTATACTTGGCATTGTGATCTGAGTGGCTGTATTTGCTTGTGTGAATCAAATGAGTTAGCAGAGAGACTGCATTACTATTTTACTTCTGGAGTCTTCATTCTTTTTTTTTCTAGCAGCTCAGTTGTAATTTTGTAGTTTATTATATAGTGCTGAGGTGATAGATCTGTGTTGAAGCTTAAGGGAACTGAAACCTTTTGATGTGATGCTTGTCTTTGTAAGTGAAGAATAACTTACATGGAGATGCTCTTAAGAGTATTAAATATACCGTTAAGGTGAGCATATTTCTTCAGTTAAAAGAGAAATGTTAGTTTAAGTGAGCTTCCACCATATTGTTAATTTCAAAGGTGTAATACTAGGGGAAAGTTGAATTAAGCACAAATAATTGGAAGTTTTAACAGTTTAAACTAGCTTTTTTAACTTTTTCTTTTACCCTGTGTGAATTTTTTATACTTAGTTCACTGGCAATATCCCAGCTTGTGACGACATAAACATGGATTACAGTTGCAGTGTCACCGAGTGCTGTATTTCAATAAACCAGGAAATATTGAAAGGATTTCAGAGAAGCGGTTATTAAAAAGACTAATTTTGTGCTGACTGTTCCCCAGAGCCTAATCAGAGGGGATATTCTGTGTGGAAATCTGTGCTTAAGAAAAAAGGTTGTGTTACTAGTAGTTAGATTATTGAAATGGACAACTTTCAATGTAATTCACTTTTCACTATTTAAGTTTTGATAGAGTAATTAGGCTTACTAATGAATTTCACCTTGTTCTGTTTGCATTGATACAGTCTGAGTTCACTTTCGTTTAACTTCACAACACAACAGGCAAATATTAAATTATTAAAAATTCTGTTTAAATCAGATTTTATCAAATTAAACTTTCCAAAAATCATACCTTGCAGTCCAAAGTTAGTTGCTTTTTACTATACAGGTACCATGTAAAGGAGAACCCCTTACAATAATACTTTTATTTTGAAGTTCCACTTTCTAAACATAAACTATATGAAACTGGTTTAACTAAATAAAACTCAGAGTTTTGATAGAAATTAATCCAGAAATAATCAACAGACAATGCTCTGACCCAAGGAAATAACATTTTTTTCATCCTCTTCTAATGGCAGTGTGTGGATTTTGTCACAAATTCTTCACTTCCTTTCTAGTAATTATTCTGGAAGCAATATAGCCATCCCTTCCTCCATGCCTTGATTTTAAGGTCTTATTTCTGGCTGCTCACTTCATGTACAAGAATGGGTCATTCTGCAAAATTAATGCTAACAGCCTTTGGAATGTCAGGGAGGGGGATCCATACATACAGCCAATTCCAGGTTTTCCTTGCATAGTAGAATTAAGGCCAGAAATTAAACAACAAACCGAAGATCATAGAACAAGTTAATGGCTGATCATGAAACTGGAGTTTTTACTCCTAGGCCCACTGCTAGGCTGAATTAACTCAAGACTTCCATGTGAAGGAAAGAGTTTTCTCATTTAGTCATTTTAGTTGCAGTTTTATGTAATGCACAGTCCACTGCTTGATACACAACCCCAGTAGGAGATAACTTTAATCTCCAGTGGAAAGAAGTAGCGATATATAATCAGACCTTCATAGGTCTGTTCTAGTGTAAGCTAAATGCCTTGTTTATTGAATACTTCTGTAGGTTTATACTTAATGGTTTAAAACTCCCCACTACTCCCCCTTGGCTTTCCATGTTTAAAACTAGGATATTGACAAGAGTGTGGCTTGGGTTCAATTCCACCTCTCTCTCACGCTGAGAGCACTGTTGTAACTCTGTGCTCAGTGTACTGTCTTTATTCCACTTCCTGCTGCTCTTTCTCAAGAGATTTTTGTATACATTGAGTTGCTTTGAAATCTAAGTATCTGATGGAAAAATGAGTGCCTTGTAATCACATCGATACTGGGAGTGGAGGTTATCGACTGTGTGTAGCACAAGTGTTTATGATCTGAATAGTAGATCAAAGTGTATACATTTTGTTAATGCCAAAAGCCAAGTTCATTCCTGCTGGAAAACCAAACATGGGCTGGCTTTGAGAGCTCTCACCCAACCCAAGTTTCTTGAATCTTGTTGTGGGTTGGTATGGAACATCCATGCATACAGATTACAAGTGCAATTTTTCTGTTTCACGTTGCACCGCCTGACCAGATGTGCTTGTGTGTTTAAATTGGCAAAAATTGTCAGATAAGACACATCTGAGCATTGCAATAAGCAGTATAATAGAGATTTCTGTAAGTAAATAACAGGTTGCTAAACCAGCCCTTTTAGTTGGCTTGTTTTATTAGATGAGGAGTCTCCTTTAAAATTATTGCCATCAGGAAAGATACTTGTTCAAATGGTATTGTAGTAAAGCACTTGTGAAGTAGTTATAAAGTTTTAAAATGGTGTAGAGGGATTTTCACAATAAGGAAAAAGTTAGAAAATATTTATACACCAGTAACCTTATTTTCCACATATTTAAACAATTGAGTTTTTCCAACTACATTTTTTCTTCTACAGAATCCTGCAGTTAATGCCATCGGTCTGTAGCTGTAAAAGTGAGTGTCTTCAGTGAGATGTATATGTTAACTACAGCATCTAGTGAGGTTTTAAAATCAAACAATAGTGTCGTCAGGGTATCTTGACAAAACTTTCCACTTCACTCAGGATTTTGCCTAAGAGGCGAAGTGGCTTGAGGAGCACGGCTAGAGGGTAGATTTCATTTGGAGATAATTTGCTGCTGGCTTCTTACAAGCCTTTGTAATACATTGTGACGCTGTCTGGATTATTACAATAATTACAAAATTACAATAATTAATACAAGATAAGCCATGTCAGGTACCAATGGAAAGGTTATAATTCGCTGAGATTGATAAACACATCTATGTATGTACATCCGTGTTGTATTGAGTTCTAAATATGTATGATATATCTGTATCCAAACACTTGTGCTGTGTTTCTGGGTGACATCCCAGACAGGATAGCAGCAGCACTAAGCCTGCTTAATGGCCCATCAAGGGAACTCAAAGGTACTATGAATCCAGTGGAAGAACCCAGGGTCTAAACTTTGAGTCACTGGAAAATGTAAGAAGAACATGTCTTGGGACAGGGGACTCTGAGGCTTTTCCATGCCATGTGCTGTGTGGCCATGTTTGGGGCAAGTCACATGGCGAAGGGATATAAAAGGCAGCTGCACCATCCCCATTTTGTCTTCATTCCTGCTTCCTACCTCTGGATCAACTCATCTACAACTGAAGCTGTGAAACAAAGAACAGAGACCCATCCAGATACTTGATGTACACCAGAGGAGCTGTACAAGTCTGCACACGCCACAATTCTGCTGAGAATCTGATTGATTGATAGATATAGATATTTTAATGTCACTTGTATGTATCTGATTGCTTTGACCATTTAACTTTTTTCATTTTTCTTTCCTTTTATAATAAACCTTTAGTTTTAGTTACTAAAAGATTGGCTGGCAGAGTGGTATTTTGGGTAAGATCCAAACTTATATTGATCTGGCAATGTGGCTGACCCTTTGGAGGCAGGAGAACGTTTTGGTAAAGGGAGTAGAGTTTTAAATAACTTCTCTTTACTGGACTTAGTTGCCGATTGGGAGCCAGAGATTGAAATGCAGTAAAGGCAGCTGTGTAATTTTTTTGTTTTAGCTTCTTGATAACCAGTGTGGGGAAGCACTGTTTCTAAGTGGTTGGGGAATCTAACAGCAGTGTTAGCCACAAGTTTGAGAGAATCTGCTCTCCTTTTGCAGCCTGCCCTGACCTTGGCATTTTCAGGTGGGCTACTCTACGCAGGGACAGGTCACAATATCCATGGAGCTTGTTTTAGTTTGTGAGGTTAGAAAACAAACTTCATATCATCTGCTGAGAATTATGTAGCTCTTAGTTTCACCTTTTTTCCTATTTGACTCTCAAGTCATCCCCTGTGGCCTTATTAAAATAGTTCTAGATTGGCTGAAGAGTCGCACAAAATTTTCTTCAAGTTCTTATGCCAAGTTTTGAGATTCTTTCTGCAAACTATCATTTTTGAAAAGCTGTCTACTATGTATTTGAAAAAAATCAGAAACTTGGACTTAAAAATGTGTGTGGAAATTTCTTCCTGCTAGCAAAATCTGTTATCATTGGTAGGGCAATCTTAAATACAGATTAGAGTACTAATTTGTTCACTTGATATCTGGAAGCGACTAATTTAAGTTTCCTTTTTCTTGTCTCTCCTATTCACCATTCTAAGGGACTTCGTTCTTTTTTGTACATATGAAGCACACTTCTGACATAAGTATTTTAAAGTTCAATTTTACCACATAACTAAAAGTAAGGTGCCTTATTTAGAACATATTCTAAGCAACTGTTAGACTCTCACCTGCGGCGTTCCTGGATCAATCATTCTATTTCTAGGAATGACGCATTGTAAGACAGTTTAATGACCTTGAATATTTTTACTAATTACTCCACAGCTAAGATAATAGTCTCCAACTCTTATCTTCTTCTCTTAGCAAATTTCTGTCCAGCTGGCAGCTCACATTACTGCTTGGCAAAAGTTCCTTAATTTCCTCCACTGAAGAACTCTGGCATAGAATGTGTAAACATATTAGCAATATTCTATTTTTACCAATTGCCAGATAACTCAATATCAGTTTTTGTACAGAATAAGTTAATTCAAACAGTCTTCAATATGGGTAACTCCTGCTACAGAGAGAATAGCACGCTCAGATTTCAGCCATATGTGGTAGGCTGTCCCTTTGTTAAACATTTTTGGGAACTGGCAGATTGAGCTCCATCTGTCAACTGACATAAGGTTGTGAATCTCCCAGTTAATGCAATAGTAATGGAGGTGCCAGGAAAAACTGTTAGAACAGCTGGAAGCACTAACAAGTAAAGCAATTTCCATGACAGCTAAATAGAAGACCCACAACTTTGTTTCGATTGACAGATGGTTCTCAAAAAATCTGCTATATTCTTTAATTGAAAATGTTTGCCAGTTAAAAGTCACCTACAAATAATTTTGCTAGGTATATACTACACATTAAACTAATTCCTTACATTTATGCTTGTTACCTACTGACATACAAATTGCTTTTCAACTAGGTAATTAGTTTTTTAATGAACAAGTAAAATACCTTAATTGGTGGGGGTTTTGCAATTATCAACAACAATGAAAGGGTAAGCAAGTAGGTTTTTGTGTGTTGGTCTATATCTGGGAAGTTAGTCTCTCACACAGTTCCCAGTAGTATTTACTTCATTAAAAGCATTAAAGAGGTCTCTGCCCATATCCAGATCAAATCCTGGTGATCTGTAGCACACCCCAGCACTATCCCAGGGGAAGGTCAGTTTTTAATAAGAATGGGAGCTTTGGGACAGTGACAGGAAAATTTAGTTAAACTGGAGAAGATGGGGATTTATATAGGAATTGAAGGGTGGAGAAGAAACTGTTTCAAGGGGAGACTACAATGAGTCATGCTGATAGGTGGACTGTCAGGCTGTCTGGACCCCCAAGGTTTCAAGATCCCCAATCCCATCAAGCAGAGGCTGGGTCTCATTTCCCAGAGGACCCTTTGCAGGGAGTTGTGGTGGGCCTTTTGCCTCTGTGGTGGGTCCTTGGGTGGGTATCTCCACCATACCTCCTTCCTTCCATCTTTCCCTACTTGGGCTCTGTTTTCGAGGGCTTTCCGGTTCGGGGATCTCTACCCCTTTTCTCAAGGAATCTCCCCTTTTTCCACCGTGGGTTTCCTTACCTGACCTCCTTTTTCCCTTTGGGGAAGAGGTCCCAGTCGATGCCTACCACCACTGGATATGGCAGGCCATCTACTACCCCAACCCATTTCCAGTGGAACTTGCCCCAAACCTCTAGGGGCCACTGGGCACTGCCTCCCATCCCCATGGATGCACCCCAAATTCATTTTGGCCCCTGGGATAAGCCATTGTAGCTTCACTAGCCCCCCCCCCCCCCCTTATGAGAGAGTAGGCTGAGGCAGTGTCCACGAGGCCCCACTGGGGTCTCCTCCCCACAGTCACAAAATGATGGACAATTTCTGTCGCTTTCGTCACACTCCAGTGTGGTTCCACCCACAAAACTCTCTGAAACCACACTCCATGTCTGGGCAGTCCCCCTTTTTATGTTCCAGCAGACTAGCAGTCTGGTTCCAGTTGGGGCTCCTCGGGTGTTCTCCAGATCCCTGCTGGTCGGGGGTTCTCTGCATTTTCTCCCAGTGTTCTCTTTATCTGGGTGTCCTTCCTTCCTGGGGAAGCCTGGCTCCACATACTCCATCAGTTTTACTGTGGCCTCTACCATATTCGGTTGGTGCTGTTTTCCCCATGCCCTGAGGCTTTCAGGGAGGCCATGTGAAAACTGTTCCATGATCTCTCCCACAGTTTGGGCGTCAGGCCTCAGCTATTGGGTGGCCCAGTCCATTAACTTTTGGGTGAATGCCCGGAACCATAAACCTCCCATCCATCTCGCTGCTCTGAATCTCTGGTGGTACTTCTCGGCAGACAGCCCCACTCGATCCAGGATGGCCACCTTTACTCCTTCATAATTCTGGACTTGTTGTTTTCCCAGGGCCATGTAGGCCACTTGGGCTTTGCCGGCCAGGTAGGAGCTAGCCACAGGGCCCATGTTGCCCTATCCCAGCCTGCCCCCATGGCTACCCACTCAAAGGTGCTTAGGAAGGCATTGGGGTGATCCGCAGGGCTCAATTTACATAGTCCAGAGCTCGTTGTTCAAATGCCACCCTCACTGTAGGAGCTGCTGCTAAATAGTGGTCTGCTCGCGTATTAAGTCCTGCAAGCTCTTCCGCTGCTCAGCTTGCCAACTCAGCAAGGTCTGCCTCTCCAGCTGGTGGGATTGCTAGAAGCTTTGCACCGCCTTCGGTACCACCTCCTGCTGTTTCACCAGCCATTGCAGGGTCTCTTCAATCAATTAAAGAGAGTCCTAAAAAAAAAAAAAAAAAAAAAAAAAAAAAAGACGACTTCGACACTGGAAAGTGAAGTGCAAGGATCCACAGTAGAACAGGATTGTGTAAAAGTTATAGAAACCCTTCTTGAAACTCTGCAAGAGAAGTAGATACGGTTTCATTTGTTAGTCTTTGTTTAATTGGCATTTTTATAAACTTGAGGGATCTTACAGAGATGAGCGTGAGACAGTCTGCCATTTTGTCACTATATTATAAATGAAAGTTGGTACCCTAGAGTAAACTTCTTACTGTACAATTAGACAGCACCCATGATACGCATGTTTATTAATATCTCAATTTGAAATGATCAGTTGTAACACTAGAACCAAGACTGTGGGCTTCGTAGTTGTAGTTTTTCTAAATTACATTACAGATGCGACTGCACTAAGATGCCTGTATTGGTGCAATGGGCAGTTGCTTAGAATGTATAAGATCTTTGAGTATATTAAAGCATCATACAGCAAAATTGCTTTTTCTTCATGCTCAAATTTCCATATTTAATAAGGCCCCTATTTATATTATCATGCCTAACTAAATACATGTTAACTGGGATATTTTGTGATAGAAGTTTTGTAGGTATGTGTAGTTCAATTATATTCCCTTGAAAAAATAAAATTGTTTAAAAAATGAAAACATAGATGTACCAATCCTGTGTGGAAAACCTAATCTCACTAACAGGGATTCCTCAGACTACTAAAAGCTACATAAGATTGGAGTAAATCACACCGGCACTTAAGATCCAGTCTGGTCAGTGACTCACTGCAGGTAGACCCATGTTCCCACATGGAGCCCTATTCATTTACTGCAAGTGGATGTGCACTGATCAGGTCTTAGGTATGTAAAACTGACTCTTCATAGAATGTGAATTTTGTAAGAAGCTCTGTTTACGTAGGCTTAATACATGCCTGTAAAACAGAACTCTCTGCTTGCATTCCTGTAAGAAAGTTGTCTGTCCTGGGGTAAACCCACGCTGGGTGCCTCAGGTGGATGGTCGTGACCCCTGTCAGGGATGAAGTCTCTCACCAGACGGCCAGAGACGGTAGAGCGTGGCGGCTCCCCTCGCAGTTCCGCCTCTGAATCATCGAGCTCCTCCTCCCCGCGGCACCGAGGACAGTCCGCGGCACCGGAGGCATCATGCTGGAGGCGGCACCGTTCCAAGTCTGCCTTTCACAGTGCGCGCAGCTCCCACTCCCGCACCCCAGCACCAAGCCCTTCGCCACCACAGCACTGGTCCCAATCTCCGGCGCGGAGCCCAGCACCAAAAGACCCGGCCACCTCGACACGTCACTGATCGCGGTCCTCAGAGTCTGGCTCGGCATCGAGGCGGTATGGACAGCACCATTGCCGGTCCCCGAAGGGCAAGTGGCACCAGAAGTCCTAGGCGCTGAGACAGAGGTCCTCGTCCTCCAGCTCGTCGAGGTGCACATCCTCCTGGCGGCACCGCTTGTGGCGGCACTGACGCTCGTCAACCTCGTCGGGGTCATCGAGAGGCCGCTCCCCGACGAAGAGGAGTAAAAGCCGGAGGCATTGTCAACGTCAGTCTAGCGGCTCTGCGTCCCGCAAGGACAAGACTTGCCATGACGCTCCACAGCTGGTACCGATGCCAGCACCGGGGTGACCGCAAGGCCCCTGGCAGTGGCCTTACTGGGGCTCGTGGGGGGGCTCAGATGGGGCAGGAAACTATCAGTCCCATCTTCAGTGGCCCAGCCAGTGGGGCTCCCCCCCCACCAAGCCAACAGGCTATGGGCCATTCCTTGGAGGCGGAATCGGACCCTGAGGAAGGACCCTCTACGGGGCCCCTTCCACAATCCTCCTTCTCTTCCCCTGATGAGGCGGCTGCCAGAGACCACAGGGCACCCCTCCCAGACTTCAGGGCCCACCAGGAGGTCCTCAAAAGGGTGGCCAATAATTTAAACATTGAACTCAAGGAGCTCTTGGAGGAGGAGGAGGATCCCCTCTTCGGGGTTGTCGGGTCAGCGGGACCATCGAGGGTAACCCTACCTGTGCACAATAGGGTCCTTAAACTGGCCAAGGCCCTATGGCAAACCCCTGCCTCGGTTGCCCCTACTTCTAAAGGCGCCGAGAAAAAATACTATGTTCCGGCAGAGGGGTTTGAGTTTTTATATACCCACCCAGCCCCGGGGACTCTGGTGGTTGATGCAGCCAACCAGAGAGAGAGGCAAGGTGGCCTGGGCCACCACACCTAAGAACAAGGTTAACAAAAAACTCGACTTGTTCGGCCGTAAAGTTTATTCCACCGGGGCCCTACAATTTAGGATTGTGAACCACCAGGCCCTCCTAGGGTGGTACAGTCTGAACTCTGGAACTCTGAGGTGGTTCACAGAGGGGTTGCCCCAGGACCAGGTGGCGGACTTTGCCACAGTCCTGGAGGAAGGCGTCCCGGTGGCAGGGGCGGCGTTGCACATTGCCAGTGACGCTGCGGACACCGCTAGCAGAGCCATGGCCTTTTCAATAGCCATGTGGCTGTGTTCATGGCTACAGTCATCCGGGCTATCCCAGGAGGTGCAGCAATCTATTCAGGACCTGCCCTTCGACGGGGCAGGCCTATTCTCGGGGAAAAAAAGCTGCATGCTCTGAAGGACTCCCGAGCTACGCTCCGGTCCTTGGGACTTTACACCCCCCAGGCCTCGAGGCGTCAGTCTCAGCCACAGCCCCAATGCCAGGCTCAACCACCCCCTAGGCCATCGCCCAGGCCGTCTCAGCCCCATAGGGACCGAGACGGGCAGGAGGTTCGGACGACACGACTGCTCTAGCTCATCCATGGCCTCACAGCAAGGGCCCTCTAAGGGGGCTAACAACAAAAAGCAATTTTGATGGTGCACCCGAGGGTGGCACCAATACTTCTCTCCTGGATCCACTCTTCCCGTTTGCAGAAAGGCTAAGACCCTTCTACGCCGAGTGGCAGAATATCACCTCAGACCGTTGGGTCCTCAGCGTAGTTCTCAGTGGATGTGCCCTTCAGTTCGCAGCTTTCCCCCTGGATTTCCCCCCACCCCATCCCTCTTCAGGGACCCCTCTCCCGAGCAACTCCTTTTGCAGGAGGTGAATTCCCTCCTCCTGGGGGCAGTGGAAGCGGTTCCTCCGCAAGAAATAGGGAGGGGATTCTACTCCAGATACTTTCTCATCCACTGTCTACACATTTTGACAGAACAATAGGTTTCAGCTGATCATGAGTTTTCATGTGATATTTTACATGGCATGCTTTTTATTAAATATGTCAACTATATACGAATGATGGGGGTTACAGGGTGCTGCTTTGAGGTAATGTCACAATTGCATTGACACAGTTACCATTGCGCTTCAAAGAGGGAAATCTGGTTTGTTTGACAAGATCTGTTTTCCATAAAACTATATTAGTTGGACTTAAGTATATTCATATTCTTTATTAATAGAATCTTCTATCAGTTTCACCCTTATTTTGCCTTAGATTGATGTCAGGTAACCAACCTGTAGTCATCCAGGTCATCAACCCACTTGGCCTTTTTGAATATTGGTACATTAGCA
Organism: Emydura macquarii macquarii; assembly: GCF_026122565.2. NCBI lineage: Eukaryota > Metazoa > Chordata > Testudines > Chelidae > Emydura > Emydura macquarii. Next base: position 2,454,732 of record NW_027132983.1, on the reverse strand, counting down.
CTTCTTGACGTATCATATATATATATATATAAAATATAAAAAAAATATGAATACCCAGTGGAATCTCACTGGTTGTTATTGATTGGACACTATCACAGCTATAGGGCCAACTGTGCCTTAGATCCCTTCTATTATTTCTCAAATGCACCTCTTAGGTGACAGGCCTTACACGTCACTAAAGGTGGGACCACACAGTCCAGGCCCTCTAGGACTGGATTGCTGGACTGCAGCCCTCTGGTTTCCAACCATGTTAATGACACAAGCCCAATTCGGTTTTGGCCCTTGCAAGAGTTTCCCTTCAGGAACCCCTAGCAGTATGCATTTGCAGATAGTGTCTTCGAAACAAAACATTACTTACTCATTCCTCAGTGGTACAAAGCGCACAGAGGAAAGGGTAAAAATAACAGAGGCCTAACTGAATGGTTCTTACCTATCCTTTTAGGCCTAAATACTAGGTTCTGCTTAGAACTGCCTGCCTGCAGCTCCTTTCTCTCTCCCAGTCTATATATCAGCCTCATGGCCCAGTGGCTTCCTTTTCTTCCAGGGGAACTATTTTAGCTGTTTAGGGTCTTTGTGATCTCTGCCTTAGCAAAACAAATCCTGCTAACTTTACTGGCACATGGAAGTAGCATCTCTCAGTCATAATCCCTTTGTTCTCTTACTGTCTTTGAAGATGTGTACCAGAGGCTGTCCTAAAAGGGAGAACATGGATTCCCTTCTTTATAGTCTCCTTTAATTTAGCTCCTGGCATTCAGGCAGGTTAATATCAAACAGCTAACCTGAGGGGCATACGGTATTTCTTAAAAAAACACCAACCACCACATCTCACTAATTCTCCAGAGACGCAGTGCAAATCCCTGAAGTTTGTGAATGAGTTAAACGAACAAACAAAGCAAAGTCATATATGTTTTAGTTCTAATTTAAATTCATCGTATACTAGTAAAAATACATGAGTATAGTTTATTTTTTTAAAGAAATATTGGAAGCACTTCACATTTCCATGCATTAGGCTTGTTTGATTCCTAGACTGACCTTAGTGGGAGAAATTACTTTGTGCAATAGCAAGCTGACTGGCCAGCATATTGATGGCATCTTCACATAACCCTGTGGTATCTAGGTATTGCAGTACATATGGTCTCCATTTGGGAGTCCTATTTATAGGGTGACTCTTGCACTATGATAGACTAAATCAGAATTTCCTTGCTTTATCTGAGATTTTTTTACCCTTAAAGCAGAAAGTGGCAAGTTAATATATTATTAGCTAACACGACTGTCTCTAAATCCAGCTAAAATGATCCATTATCTTCCAGCCACCACCATTCTCTTTGCCTTCCCCCTAATAGATGTCACTAAGGAACAAAGCTTGGCTAACTAATTCTGTCTATTTTTCATCCATCCCATCATTCACTGCTACTGGGTGTGCTGTATCTATCTCAGACATCTGTAGTATCTAGACTTACACAACAAATTAGTAACTCAGCACTGCAGCAGAAGATCACTTATTGATTGCATTACAAATTGTGCAGGAGATGAACAGTTTACCTTAGTGTTTACCTTTTACAATTTAGTGTTTTTTACAATTTACCTTAGTGTTTACCTTTTTCAATTACAGTGTTTACAATTTACCTTAAAGTTAAATAATTTGTATCACTTACTACTTGACTTTTTTGTAAGTAGGCAGTAAATGGCACAGAAAAGCGCTTTCTTGTGCAGGACTTGTCTGATGTGAAAGCACATTTTGTCTTTTGCTTTAATTTTCTGAGTAACGCAAGCTACACACAAATCATGATGTGCCACCAGTAAAATTAGTATACTTAATGAAGCAAAGAGTAGACTGCCTTTACCCTGTAAATGATACTAATTCTTATACTTACGACCTTTCGGTTTCTATTCTTGTCAGTCTGAACTGTTTGTTCTGCACGATTGTTCGTTATACTCCATACATTTACTTATTTGAAAGTAGCATGGTTCAGAAGAAGTCAACTGCATTAAATTTTGCATTTTCGTGAACCAGCCAAGCTACCTTATATTAAGGATTATTATTTACTGGATGAATGACCATAAAAGCAAAGGACACCAAATTTATGAAAATAAATGCACATTTTTTTTGCACATTACATGCAAAAATCTGTAATAGTTGGTTATCAAAGTACAGAAAACTTAGGGACTGGGGGGAGCAGTCTTAGCTGATGTGCAGGTTTATATAAACACTATTCAGATTTCCCCCAAAATGTCTTGTTCGTATGTCATATTTTTCTGTTTATTGAAATGTTGCTCTAACATTTCTTAAACAACTTAGAACATAAGAATGACCATTCTGGGTCAGATGAATGTTCTTTCTAGCCCATACCCTGTCTTTTTACAGGGGACAATGCCAGATGCTTCAGAGGGAATTAACAGAACAGGACAATTGAGTGATCTGTCCCCCTGTCATCCAGTCCCGGCTTCTGTCAGTCAGAGGATTAGAACACTCAGAGCATGAGGTTGCATCCCTGACCATCTTGGATAATAGCCATTAATATACCTGTCCTCCATGAACCAATTGCTCTGCATGTGGCTGTCCCTAGGAGCTTAATATGTTGAAGCATGTTTCTGAATAAAGAATTTACTTTATAGTATTGAATATTACATTTCCATATGCTGATCTTCTTTATTTTTACGTTTTTTGTTAAGTAGGGAATCACTGACTGTCTTGAATTTTCTTTCAGTAAAACGCTTCAGAGAACCAAAGCATGAAAGACGTCCTTGGAGGATATGGTTAGTGTTTAATTTTGAATAATTCCTAGAATGCTTTTTATATCCTAGATGTTCAGCTTATGCAAAAAAAAAAGAATGATCACTTGAATATAATGTATAATATGTCAAAGCACTTTAATAATCATACTTAAGAAAATACATGAGGAATAATGAACAGTGATTATTTCACTGTTTTTTCTGTTCATTGTGTCTTACTTAGAAATCTCAATCTAGATGCTAAAGATTCAAACAAATATTTGTGTATTGAGGTATCCTTAAGTAGCTGTTTTACTCCTTTTTCTGGAGACAGAACTAAATGTTCCCTAAAATATGTGTGTGGAAATCTCTCTTAAGTCTTTGGGATCTGTGCATTGAATTGAAGGCAGAATTTGGCCTTTCATGTCAAAAAGCAGAATGTGTCGTCAAAGCTTGTAGACTTGTAGTCTTAGCTGATGTTCAGGTTCATGTAAACACTATTCAGATTTTCTCCAAAATGTTTTGTTCATATGTCCTCTGTTGTTCTATTTATTGAAATGTTGCTCTAACATTTCTTAAACAAAAGGCTTTAAAATGAAACTGAACAACAAAAAAATCAGGAAAAATACTAAATCATTCAAAGATTTGTTTAGGCACCTAAATTGAACTGCTATTTTTAAGGTACCTTTTTTAAATTGAAATTCAAATGGGACCTATCTTTTCAGAGGTGCTGAGCACAAACAGTGCTGCTGAGGATAGCTAGAGTTACACCTTTTAAAAATTAGGTCCCAGATATTTTTTTGGTACCCAAGCTTAAAAATTTGGCCTAACATTTATGAATACAAAAACTAGTGTAAACAATTTCAATTTTAGCATATGTCAGACAAAACGAGCACCAAGATCAGCCATTATAGGGACACGTTCTTATTTTCATGAAAGAAGTTAACACTAGTTGAAAGTAAATTCCTTGCTCCTGGTTGTTAGTGTAAATTTTCTAGCAGCACTGCATGTAACTGGAATTCTCAGCTCCTGTGTGAGCATGAAATTTAATTTGAAGATGATGTTAACATCTTGTGTAACTTCAGTGTCTGATCCAATGATCAACATGCAGCTATTCAGGTATTAAGTTGGTAATAAATTATCTCTAGTTTATATACTATTTGTTTCATCATGTGATGCTAGAATCCTGTTTTATACTCATTATTGATCTCATTATTTGGTTGCCTATGGCATGCTGACTTACAGCAAATTTCAAATGGGTTATCATTGAAAAAAGCCAGTCTGGTCCTCTCCTTCAGCTAGCATGAGGATAGTTTGACTTCAGTGAGTAACTTATATCTGGTGGATCCTTCATCCAAAGGATCATGACTTCCCTTCTGAAAATAAGTATAGTGTGTTCCTTATATTTAATTTCTCCTTTTTATCTATCAGCCTTCATTGTGCAAAGGTCACCAGATCCATTAGTATGGTTCCTTCAGCCTGCTTACAGTTTGGGGACTGAACCAGATCTGTCATTCACTGGCAACAGGGGAATGCCTGCCCATTGAAGCTCCCTTCAGTTTTATCTGCCTCCACAGTAAAAGTGGCTCAGCCAGATTCCCCCTAATGTGGAGCTTTTTTGAGGGAAATTTCAACCTCTTATTTAAAACTTCTGAGTAATATTTTGTCTCAGTTCATCCATCCAGTTCCCATCAGTGTCTTGGAGTTGCATTTGCATTTGGGGAGGTCTCCTCCTAGCTCTGCTGCTTCTTTGAAGGCATTTGCAACAGATCTTGTCCTTGCAGGCTTCAGGAGATGAGGTAGGCCAAGGGAAAGTCATTGGCAAAAGCAAAAATCTTTGCCACCTGCGTCACCCTTCTTTCCCCTCCCTTCCGCCCCCATCCCCATCAAGTGTCTCATTGGGGAGATCGGCCATTTGTGTGGGGAGAATGTTACCCCACTGCCAAATCTGGGCATGAAAGAAGAGAGGCTGGATTGGAGAGGCCTGTTTTGACAAGCAAAATGCAGCGTATGTCTGCTCTGCAGTTGGGAGGTGTGATTGCGTCTCATGTAGGCATACCTGAGCTAGCTTCAATCCAGCTAGATAAAAGCTAGCTTGAACAACAATAGCATTATAGCCAGGGCAGCAGGGACAACAGCATGGACTAGCCTAGTGGGCACAAGTACTAGGTACATGCCTGAGCGGCTAGCCTGTTCTGCTGCCCCATTAATGTAACTAGATTGAAGCTAGCTTGGGTAGTTCTACACAATCTGCAATCTCATAACTTCATTGCAGTGTGAATATACCCGCAGGCACAGACTCCACAGTCCAACCCAGCCAGGTTGCCTCTGTTTCCCTCTCCCAGGCAGGATAGGAGGCAGTGAAGATTGGGAAACATTGGCTTGAGGGCAAGTGACTATTCTTCAAGTGCTTGCTCATGTCCATTCCATTATAGGTGTGTGCACACCTCCATACAGGCTCTTCCATCAAACACCCTAAGTGCCCCCTCATGCTTTCACCGACAGTACTAGCAGCATGAGTGGGCAGTATTGCAAGTATGATCCTTCAAACTAGATATCCCCTGTCTTAAGGGTGTCTTGCAAAAAAGATACCAGGACATATCTTTCCTGCCAGTATAAGGGGCCTTTATCACTGAGATCAGATGCTCATGCAAATCAGTTCCCGGCTCTTATTGCTTCAGGGGGAAACTTTATGGTAAGTTGAGGCTATTCAGAGTCATCAGAAAAGTAGATTTACAAACTTGGCTTTTGCCAGATACTGTAAAAAGAAATACAGGCCATGTGGTAAATTCCCATTTTTACATCCCAAAGACAGCTCTTCCCTTCTGCATATGGATGTCACTGTTTGGTTTTTGTTTTTTTAACTTTGATCATTACCACTTCTTCCAGTTAGTGCTTCCGGGTCTTTTCCAGTATCGGTGTGTAGTATTAATAGCAGCTTTCAGGAAAAAGAAAATTGGCTAATATCTTTGTCTGGATAACTTTCCTGATCAGGGCTTTGTACAGAGAGAACTGAAAATTCGCACACAGCAGTATTGTTTCTGGAATGCCTTTGATTCATGATAAACACAGACATACAGTGTCAGAAGTCTGTCACAGGTACAAGGTCTCTTTTTCAAAACAATGTTAATAGAAGATGAAGAAAAATGGCATCATGGAAGAAAATGCAGTTTTGTTGAAGCGTATCGGGAATGTGGATCTCTGCACAGACCGTGAACCAGAATTCACATGAGGCCCGTCCAGTAGTTCCTGTTATCCCCTCTGCATCTCACTATATTCCATTGGCTGCTAGTGATCAAGGACATACTATATACTCTCTTCTCCCTCAGGAACAGTGGAAAAGGTAGGAAGGCATATAGTCCACAGGGCACTTCATTTCTGTTTCCAGGTGCAAGGAGGTCACCCTGGTAAATCAATTTGACCTGGTGACCTCTTTGCATCTGGAAACAGCGGTAGTCCCCTGTGGCCTCTTTGTACATTATGTGAGGTGGTGAGTGACCTCTCATGAAGCTTGGCAATGTCTTTGTAATATGCCTTTCTACCGGTTCTGCTGATCGCCAAGATCATACAAAAGATAGGACGCAGCAAAAGAGTGGCAGTTAGTCTGTTTATGCCTTACTGGTTGAAGACGCTGGCTTTGAGGCCTGATTAACCTAGTGTTCATTAGATCTTCTGATGTTTCTATCTCACATAGATGTAAGCCTGAGCTTCCTTAATGTTTGGTATCAGCTGAGACTGATATGAATCAGGTACTATTGTTCTAGTAGTTAGGAATTGCAATGATTTTCAACACTTAAAAATATTGCTTCCAGTGACCGATCCTAAACTTTGTCATTGAAAAACTAACACTTTGCCTCCCATACATTAGAAATTAATCTGGGGCTGAAATTCCTAGTAGGTGCCCCTTGGCAAGTAGATGCTCTGTTTGAAAAATAGAAAACTAGTTCCTAAACTTCCAGGCTGGTGTATGTGGCCTGTGTTGATGCTGACAGGATAGATAACTTGCTGTTTTCTCATTTCCCACATTTGGCTCCCTGCATCTGGGTCTCAAGATGAGATGCTGTGCCACAAACCTCTGCTATGAATTCGTAGACAAAAAAGAATCAAAATATTTCTAGCAAGACAATGTTCTCTATTTGTTTATAAAAGTCTGTTAAACTCTTTAGTGTTACTGTAACGCTATTCTGTAACCCACATAAAATACTAGCAGACTTTCCCTGCTGCTTAAATTGTAACAGAAGAGGTGATAGTGAAGGCTCATGTCACTAAGGACTTGATTATTCAGAACAAGTACATTACAAAGTACGAAATTTAAAACTGCACTTCGTCAGAAATGAACTCATTATCCTTGTTAGTTGTGTTTATAATTTGGTAATTTGAAAAATTCCATAATTAGCACTGAGTTCTAACTAATTAGTGTGAATTAGCAAGGTTCTACTGTATTTTGATTGTTTAATGTAAGTACCTCTCAAAATCCAACCCTTTTTATTTTATACAGGTTTTTAGATACCTCCAAACAAGCCATAGGGATGTTGTTCATCCACTTTGCAAATGTGTATTTATCGGACCTCACTGAAGAGGATCCTTGTTCACTGTGAGTGCTGTGAATTTGACTAAACAACCCTTTAGGGGAAAGTCTCTTCTCTGAGTTTCAGTGACAAGTTGATGATGGGGGGCTGATTATTAGATAAAGAATGAGACACTATTTTGAAGCTAAATGAGGGGCTATTTGAAAGCTTACATTTTAAACTTCCTTGTCAGTATGAACTGGGAATCATTTAGAGGCAATTGTGTCATGATGCTTTGGACTGAGGGGAGAAAGCACCTTGTATCTCGAAGGAAACATCGCCCCTTCTCCCATTTTCCCCTCCCTTGACAAATGAATGTATCATTAACAAGCACATCCTGGTAGATAGAGCTCTGTGTGGATACAAATATATGGATCTGCATCTGATCTGCATCCACAAGAATAAATTTGTATCCTACATGCAATGTACCCTCCCTCTTTTAGATATATCCACATCCCCACTGCCAATCAGCTATTTGCAGCCAGCTGCCCCAGACAGCTGATTAGCCCCACCTGCTGCCTGACAGCTAATCAGCTGTTCCAGTGTGTGGGGCTGGCAGCTGCTCCAGCCCTGCCCCAGAATCAGAGGTCCCAGGAAGTCTATCCATGACCTCTATGACCATCCAATCCGTGATCCACAAAAACTGGTCAGTGGATATCTGTGGATTTGCAGGGCTCTACTAATGGAAAGATTGTAAGACAAGGCTATTGATAGAGGGGGCAGGAAGGCAGGGGATCCAAGAGAGCAAAGAAAATTTAATATGGTTCCAATAAATATCATTCATAAACACTCCAAAATCTTACATTAATCTAATCAGGCATGAATATTAAGTCAGAGTGGTGTCCAAGCATATCTTATAATAGCTTTCCTGTCTGTCTTCTAAAATGCTTGTTTGCTAATGCAGTATTACTTCCACTCTTAATGCAGAAAAACATTGCTCAGCATGTAGGAGGTTAATACAGAAAACATTAATTTAGCAATCTCATGCTCTGTTCATTATGGCTATGTATGTAACGGGGTGGCCGAGCCACATACGGCTCTTTTACAGTTCAAGTGTGGCTCACAGAGTGCCCTATGCCCCGCCTCCCCAAATCTCCGTCTACCAGTCTGTGCTGGGGAGCTTGGAGCTTCTGCCCTGTGGTGGGGATAGAGTATTCTGCCCAGCGGGGAAGGGAGTGTTGGGGGCTCAGTAAGTTTGGCCTGGCCACCCCTGGCATATAAGCACTTCATTCCAATATGATAAATCTGAAGATTTATGTATTTTGAGACCATTTCAAGCTCCTGAGTCTTTACAGCTGCTACAGAAGCAAATGGAGCATAGTTGGGAGTTTTTCTTGAAAGGGGGTCCTGCCCAAGAGAGCTTACATGCTAAACTCTTTTAGTCATAGGTGCTGTAAAACCACTTTTAACAGTCTATCATTTTGGACCAGAACAGTTTCCTTGTAAAACCACGCCAGTTACTGCAGTAGCTACTACAGTGATTTCCAATAAATTGTGAAGTTATATATTTCTTACAGTAAGCTCGTTTGTTCTGTAAATATGAGATTTTTATATGTCAGGCTCCTCTTTATTTTTCTTTTTGGAGCTATCACATAGTGAGAAAAAAATGCCAGCCAAATAATTCTTTCCTCATGCTCCTAGAGAGCCTCTTGATAGGATAAACAAATGTATTCTCATATACACACTGTAAAAAAGTTAAAATGTAGTTTTGATTGCCTTGATACACCACAGACATCGTGATGGGATCATTCTGGAACAAAGACTGTTTGCTGAGTTAAAAATTTGACAATATATTTATGTACCAGGGTGGTTAAAAATTAATATTTAAAAACAAAACATTTTTATATTTAAATATTTTTATTTTAAAATAAATTTTAAATTGATAAGCTATGTTAAGGTTTAAACTTGCAATAATCTATTAAAATCATTTAAATTAAAGAAAACATATATTCAAACAGTATGTGTTTGCTGCCAAAGCTTTAAGGAGAGTCAGACCACTGAATTGGTGGTATTCACTGGCTAAACTTCTGGAGCCAGAGTTTGAGGAAGTGCTGGAAGCCAACCTTCGACAGCAGTAGCCTCTTTTGCAGGTGAAGAGAGAATATTTTCTTCATTTCAGTTTATTCAACTAGATCAGTTCAATGGCTAATCGAAAGTTGAGAAACTGCAGGGAAAGTTTTTCTGCTTCCAATCCATGAATAGAAATGAAATGAGAGAGCATGAGATCTATTAGTCCTAAAATCTGGATGGATTTGGTAACCCGAAACATTCACTTCAATTCACAAACTATAGGTAATACTTTCTATGTTTAATAAACCAGTTTTAATTTTAAATGAAAAACTTGTTTTCATAAACCTATTTGTTTTCTTACACATTCAGCACATTTATGATAGCTTTATTAATCTACTTAGTTTTTAAAAGTTCCTTGTGCATTTTTTAATTGAATCCCAATTTTCATGCAAAGGCAGGTTGGCACAAATCACAAGTAAAAAGTTAATCATCTCATTCACCGTTTTCAGACAGTGAAAAAGTAAAAATTAAGAATTATCTGAATAAATGTATGTTAAACTTTATAATAGCTTAAATAAATATGTATAGATACCCTCCTGGTTAGCAAGAAGTAGTACCAAATTATACCAACCAGTGAGTATCAACCTTTCTTTGGAAAAATAACTGAAGAAAGATGTAAAACAAGATCAAAATTGTTGATTTAAATCAAGGTTTCCTGCTTTTTGATTTAAATCGTTCCACCCTATTATGTGCACTCTTTACTAACCATGTATATGTATGGCCGGGACTGGTTTTGGTTCTTTTGTGTAACAGTGCCTACTGCCTAGCACAGTGGAACCTTTTAGGTGCTATCCGAATACAAAAGGTAAAAATAATATAGTACCATGTGTTTATCCAACAGATTGTGTTCAGACTGGTTCACAGGGGGATCTCACCAATTATGGGGGCTGTTGCCATAGGTCTTAATGTTGTGAAGGACTGAAAATGATGGACAGTGAAAAAGTCGCAGAAGACTGAATCCCATTCTTTCCCCGCCGCGAATGACCACCAGTCTGTGGGTGCATAAACTGTTTAACTGCTGGCTATTTAAAAATGGAGGGCCACTTCTTGCTTAGAAGTTTCTGAGATCATGTTCAGTGGGCTGCTCTCAGTTGATTCGAAATACATAGCAAATCAAGGAATTATTTTGGAAGGCCATTGTGGTTTTATCTCATAATTACACATGGTTTTAGCTTTAAAAAGTCTTATAAATAGACTAGTATCACACAATAAACTTCAGTGTAGTGTGGATGCAAGAGACAGAGCCAGAACCTGAACCTAGTCATGTTAGACTGTCTATCTAAATTGAGTCATTTTTAATTTCCAGGAGTGCAAAAAAGCATTAAGAAATTTGCACTCTGAGAATTCACAGAGCTACAAGTTAAAAACCCTGAACAAACTTTATGGGCAAGTTTTAAATACCTTAAGATAAGAGATATTGTAATTTAAACACTAAATTAGAAATGAGCAAGCAATAGCTCTATAATATAGCGTATTCAGTATTTTCCCAATCTTCAGACTGCAGTGACCCCTTGTGGACTTGGGAATAAAATGGTTTGTGTTAGGGATACTTGTGTTGATCTTTAATTCCTCTGTTAAACAATTAAAAATTGATTGTGGTTCTCTTAACACAAATCTGCTTCAAAATTATGGTTAACATTTAAAAAAGATTATAGAAATACCAATTCTGCACAAAAAGCTGTCTGTGTAAGACTTGGTGAAACATGCTATGTCACCAGAAGTTTTGCTTTCTTTTGTATTTTTGCTGAGCCCCTCCTGAATTCCAAAGCTGGTGTTGAAGCACAAAAACTGCTCAGTTTGGGAGATTTCCATTTTATCCCTTTACACCCTTTGTCTCCTCTTTCTGCTAGTACCCATTTCACCACCACTGCCTATAAAAGAACAGTTTAATGTCATGTGAAAGATAGCACCTGAATTGTTACCTTGTTCAGCCAAGAGTGATTTATGTGGAGAATAGCAGATGAGGCACATTTACTTACAAGATGTTCTGGTGAAATCCTGTGCCATTTGGGTGAAGGCACAACTCATGATTCACTTAAATTCCATAATAATCCTTTAGCTTTTGTTGTATACTGTACAGCCAAAAGTTTCTTCTAAAACAAGGAAAACAGTAGTGCTACAACTCTATGTAACTATTGAAATAGTTATTTTATGAAAAAAGAGAAGGAGTTTTAGATGGTCTTTTTCTGAAGATACGCAGCAAATCAGTATTTTCCATCATTGAAATTAGTGTGATTTTTCACTTTGTTGAGCTGTTTTCCAAGCAATAGAAGAAACAAGACTTTTTTAAATAAAGTTTTGTTCTCTGGCTCCACTTAAATAAAGTCTTTCTAAATAGTGAAATAAGAGTGCGAGGGTGACGTTGGTTTTAACTAGAAGGCATAAAATGCAAATTGGAGTTCATACACAAACACATGGAGCTTTGTTTGACATGTAACTTGAAGAACAAACACTAGGTAGTGGGGAAGTTCTAAAGCTGTTTAAAATCTAGGATAAGAATACCTACTGGAGCAAATACATAACTGTTCCATTTTTTAAAATTTCATAGTGATGCTGTCTTTTCAAAGAGGCAAGCAAATGTACATTTTGTCAGTTGCAGTAATATGATGCCCCGTAATTTCAGGGGGGAGAAAGCCTATGCTCATGTCTTTCTCTTATGTACTTTTTCCCTCTTCCAGGTACCTTATAAACTTCTTGCTGGATGCCACTTTAGGGATGCTGCTAATCTACGCCGGTGTGCGTGCAGTCAGCAGCATTGTGGAATGGCAGCAATGGGAGTCCCTTCGCTTTGGTGAATATGGTAAATATTTCTATTCTTGAATGAATTGGAAAGTAGAGCACTGCAGTAACACTGCACTTAGTGTTTGACAGTCTTAAAAGTATTACACAAACTTATTTTGACTTGCATCCCTTTAAGGTTTTTTTACTAGGTTGCTATACCTAGGTTATTACACAGGAGCATCTAATAAACAACTTTTTCATAATATTTAAAAACCTTAAAACTCAGTTCGCATGGGATACAACACTAATGGAAGCCCATCTACAAAGTATGATCCTTTTTCTAAAATATAAAGAAAATGTATTAGACAAAAAATTAGCTTGTAGATTACAATCAAAGGTCAATTGGGCTTGAAGCTTTAACTGAACTAAGCCACCAGCATTTAAAGATGAAGTATTGGGAGTTTTCTAGCCATGTTCAGAGTAACCACTCAGCTCAGATGCTTTACAGATAATGTAGAAAAGAACTACTGTATTATGGTTGAATACATAATTTTTAAAATCAGATTTTCTTTTGGTTAACACAGAATAACAACTTTTGAAAAAGTACTGTAACTAGCAGACTACATTTGATTTTTTTTTTTAAATTTTTTTTAAACCCATAGGTTAATGGAAAAAGTACACAAAAGATTAAATGACCTTGTGAAATACATGTGTCTGGAGACTTGTGAATTTTATGACTAACTCCAAACGAATGGTTTTCTAGTGTTAAATGCTAACATCAGATGTGTATAATAGAATTCTGCCAAGCACACAGCATAGTGGAACAAAATAGTGCTTCTGTAATAAACCCATTCTTATATCAAGAATTGATTCGTGTCCTTTAGGCTTCTTGTAAGGGTGGTTCACCCTCTCAAGTCCCTAGAAACTTTGAATCATTGATCTTAATTGACTTCTCAGTACAGCTATACTTTAGATATACTCCACATGTAATAAAATTTCGACACAACTATTTGGTACTAAAAAAGACTTGCGATTCACAATTACATCTTTGCACTGTAGATCATACCCTATTAAGCTTTTGCCTATTTAAATTTCCAGAAAGGAATTTTTATTTTGATATGCAACACATTTTTTTCATGTTTTTGGACATGCATATTCCATATGGCAAGCAAATCTTTTTCCTAAAGACGTATCACATTTTAAAAATCGGCTTTGAAGAAATGAAGGAGAAATCTTCACAGAAGAGAACCTGATGTACTTTAAATAGTCTGTGCCACTGAAATAAGCCTCACATTAGGTTGTGATGTTGAAGGAAGAAATTTTTTTCTACCTAAGTACTTTTATCTAATTTGGAAAACCCAGATCGCCTCTAGAACCCCAGTGACATTACTGGGATTGTGTTGCTGTAACAGAAGTTAGAACTCTACCCTCCAAAGTTTAGTATTATTCCTGTTAGGACTTAATATTTTAAATATCTGATAGCCATTATTTCTTGAATATGAACATTACCAGAAATCAGTCAGTATGTTTATATACATGGGTTGTTGTCCCTTTATCAGTCCACTTTTCAGGTGTCCGCATCTCTGAAGTAGCTTCATACTTCCTATTAAAACAAGAATATCTAATTGAGTTCTATTTGTCTGGCATCTGATTTTTGTCAGAAATATCTTTGTTCTGTTGTGCTCTTCAGTTAAGTTTTAACTGAACTGCTTTTGAGTCCTAGAAGAATACACTTCATGATAAACTCACATCTCTGTTGGAAAGTAAGCAACTTAGCTGCCACCTTAGACCTCAGTAGGATCAAAAGTTTCAGCCTCTTGGGTTGAGCTCAGGGGCTAGGTCAAGGCTGTTCCGCCCACTGATAGACTATAGCTATCTTAAGAAAAGACAATCAACTTACATTTCAGACTGAAATATCATTGTTGACTTCTTAGTGTTATAAATAACTAAATTTACTGCAGCTCAAAGATTAGAGTGAAATCTTTTGTCTACTTTCTGTATCTGATAGCACTCCCTTATCTGTTCATTTTCACTATTTTTCCTTTTTTAGTAAGTCAGTTCCCCCTGTTTCAAAAAGGAAGGAGACTTTTTTAAAATGGGCAATTATGATTCAAAACCATAAAAATTGGTGGGGGGAGGGATTTCTGAAATGACTTTTAACTCATTTTATAAACTCCTTACATTTCAAGTTGACATAGCCCTTTTAAAAAGGATTTTACTTAGTCATTTATAAGGCATCTATATCCATGTTCCTCAGATCAGGATAAATAATTTACTACCACTTTTACCTGTCCCATTGTGGAACCAGGACCGTATCTGTATTTCTTCTTGATACCATCATCATTCAAATTTAATTTCAGTTAGGGAAAACTAAGGATGCTTCTCATCAAATTCATTTGTCAGGCAGTTCCTTTCCAGCTGGGTACGTATAACTGATGTTTGCAATAATCTGATTCTTTTAGTTCAAGCCTTCTTTCCATTTCCATGTATCTGTTGTTAAAAGTTTCTGCTGACTTTGTGTTTGAGTTTTTGCATCTTTTTATTGATGTTCATCTCATCTGCTTCCCTGCCCTGTGATTCTTAGTGTTGTACATTGACGTGCATTTTTTCCGGGTACTCTGAATTTAATTTTTGTCTTTTGTACTGAGCTGTCGTAAGTACCATTACAAAAAATTGTATTGAAAATGGTGGAAACATTTAATATGTAGTTGACTAGCTGCTAAAGGTGAAAAATTACTGGTCATTGTACAAATAAGGTTTGAATTCTTTAAGTCAGCTAGTCATTGTATGCTTGTATATTTTGTCCATAACTGAGATAGAGTGATGTTCCCACAGAACATTCCAGTGACATTTTAGAAAATGTTTTTAATCTTAATGAGAAAGTGTTTGGTCTCCAATTTATGGTTTTAATGTGAAAGAAACAAAAACCTGTCTAAAAAGGGTAAATCACTGTATAGTTTGCTGCCCTCTTCTCTTAAAGCAAATTGGATTGCTTCTTTTATAGGAATAACAGGATTATAGATTAAATAATCTCACTTTACAGTCTCAAATCTCCCATGTCTGTTAAAAAAACAAAACAAAAAACCTTTGTGATTACATAAATGTGAACTAAACTGCACTTATCATGTATTTTAAATGTTCAAAGGTAAATTTAAGAAATGTGAATGTATATTTCTCTCACACAAGCTTATTGGGATCTCAGACTCTGCCTTCTAAAAAGACTCTGAGAGACCTAGAACTGGGGGCAAGAACCTCAACATTTTACTGAGAGGCTTTTCTGGAGGTAGGCAAAGGAACTGCTTTCCTCTGAAGAGGATATTTTTGTCTTGACTGCAAGTATAAATAAAAACCATGGCTTTTCTCTGCCTAAACTGACCAATGACACTGTCCTGTGCTGTTTGTATTTCTAGAAGCTATATAATCAGTCTCATGTTAGTTCTTGCTATGAGATCATCTCCGTTCTTAGCTCTATTACTTGATCCCTAGTGATTCATTATTTGAGATGTTGTCCAATAGAAATAGCATTCTTACTACTTGTATTGAGAGTCTGTCTTTATATGGAGGAGAGTTTTAAAATGAAACTTCTGATATCAGTCTTTTCCTTGAGGCATGTACATGTTCAGAAGAGGCTACTGTTCATACAGCAGATTAGATGTGTATGGTGCTTTATAAGTAAAACATCATGACTGTGCCCCAAGAATAGTTCATCTCAGTGTAGTTTTTCAATCTTAACATTGTCTTTGTGTTTTCAAATACAGTAAGTTAGGAGTTAAGCTTTTTAATATAAAATAAATGTACATCACAAAACCATTTAGAATTCATTTGAAAATAAGAGGATGGGAGAAACAGCTGAAATTCACACCGACAAGAACCTATTCCTAATATTACAAGTACAAAAACGTTCTCCCCATATTCGTGATATTAGACCTATTAAGTTGGTCTGAATAGATGACAGGTTTCTAGAACATCTTAGTAAAAATGACCATGTTTCCAACTTAAATCTTGCTCTGTCTCTGCTTGCCTTATCTTTTTAGTCTGCAAAGCACTCTAGTTGTGTTCAGTAAATCAAACTAGCTATAACTTGTGTTCTTCAGAGTATGTTAATGTTACATCTAACTACCTCTTCTCTTAAAATGTTAGTTTATTTAAGGAGACCGTATTAATTTAATGTATACACCATTGATTGCAAGGGAGATTTTCTCCTGTCTTTTCTGTGGAGTTGCATGACATTGTCAGGTTTTGTAATGTTGTCAAACCCCTGGAGCAAACCAGTTTTCTTTCTACAATCAGTTTCTGTTTTTTATTCTCTCAAGCAAATTAAATTAATCTAATCCTAACCCTCATAGATAAATATTGAACTTGCTTGTTGCTCATTGCTCTTGAGATGTGTGATTGGAAATCATATGTTGCGGGATAGCATTGAGAGACACTGCCAGAGATTGGTAGGGAATTTGCAATGAGTCTGCTTTTATTTCTCTCACTAGCGAATGCTAATAATCCTTCACTTTCATAAGCACCAAATTAATTGTTTTAATGATTAAAAGGAAATGTGGCCCCATATCTTATGTTAACATTCTGCTCCTTCCTATGACTGAGAATTTTGAAAAGGCATAGTTATCTGCATCGTGAGGAACCTTGCATTATAATAACCACATCTTTGGCTATCTAAGTAGTGATGGCATTGTTACTCAGACGTTATAGGTGCTGTGACAGAGCTCCTCCTCTACCTCGGTGGGTCCAGCACTTCCTTTTAGTGGTAGGTCAGGGAACTGCTTCACTGTGTAGTGTTCTTCCACCCTCTAGTGGTGGGGGAGAGTAATACATTCTCTCTAAGATGGTTGCTCCCTGTTGGGTTCCAGTCCTGGCTCTGGTTCTCAGAGGCCCTTGCCTCTTTGCTGGGCTCTTGCTCTTCCATTGAATGGTTGGTGGGGGGGAGGGCCCAGTCCCACCCTCGACTGCAGGCCCCAACCCAGGGAACCTACAAGTAGCAGCCTTGTGCTGTGGCTTCAGGAAAGCTGCTAGCTTCCCTGGGTTACTTCCCCGTGCTTCTTGACTTAAGGTCCATACTCTGCTCAGACACGGGTCCTTCCTGGCCACCTTGCCAGGGGAGGCTCTTGTCTTCTGACCACCCCACTGGGCATGGTATTGCTGAACCAAATGTCCAGTTCGATCTTTCCCTTCTGGCAGGGTCTTTTCCCTCAGGCCTGGGAAAGGTCCTTTGCCCTCTTCAGGTAGGGTTTTTCCCTCCCTCAGTCTTTGTACCTGCATGGTTCTCTTCTGCCAGCATTCTGCTCCTTCTCTGTAACCCTCCTGGTTTCTGACAGCATCTTACCTGCTTTCACACTCTGGTAGCTTGCTTCACTCTCACAACTCCAGCCACACTCTTTCTCTGAAGGGAAGGCTTTTAAAAAGTCCTGGATGGGGCCTTGATTGCACCAGGACTGTTAATTAACTTAGAGTAACCCCTGCTCAGCTACCAGGGGAAAAGGGACTTGCTGAGCCTGAGGCTGATATATTGGCCTTCTAGCACTTTCTGATAGCCATCTAGTCTGACCCTGTCACCGTGCATAGTTTGAATTTATGGCAGAAAAATCATAAGTGTAGGACTAGAAGGTAAATAAATCTAGTCCAGTCCCTGCACTGAAATGTGGTGCCCAGAACTGGACACACTACTCCAGCTGAGGCCTTATTAGCGCAGAGTAAAGCAGAAGAATTGCTGCTTGTGTCTTGCTTACAACATTCCTGCTGATGCAATCAACATCCTGGCATGTGTGAGGTTTTGGAGCTTTTTGTTTTTTTGCAACCATGTAACACTGTTAACTCCCATTTAGCTTGTGATCCACTCTCACCCCAAGATCCCTTTCCACATTACTTCTTCCTACGGAGTCATTTCCCATATTGTGTGTGCGCAATTCATTATTCCTTCCTAAGTGGAATACTTCGCATTTGTCCTTATTGAATTTCGTCCTATTTATGTCAGACCATTCCTCCAGTTTGTCCAGATCATTTTTAATGTTAATCCTATCCTTCAAAGCATTTGCAACCCATCATATATTGATATTGTCAGCACACTTTAGAAGTGTACTCTCTATGCCATTATCTAAATCAGTTTTTCTGAACCTTTTTTATACTAGGGACCAGCTTGCTGCCTTCCTAAACTGTTTCAGGGAGATCTTAGGGACTGGCACCAGCCCATTGACTGGTCATTGAGAAACACTGATGTAAATCATTGATGACAATACTGAACGGAACTGGACTCAGGACCGATCCCTGTGGGATGCCACTTGATATACCCTTCCAGCTTGACACTGAACCACTAATAGCTACTCTCTGGAAATGTTCCAGCGGGGTAGCCATGTTAGTCTGTATGTATTTCATGCATCTGACAAAGTGGGTTGCAGCCCACGAAAGCTTATGCCTGCAGAAATATTTTAGTCTTTAAAGTGCTATAGGACTCTCGTTGTTTTTTCTCTGGAAATGGTTTTCCAGCCAGTTATGCACCCACCTTATAGTAGTTCCATCTAGGTTGTATTTTCTAATTTGTTTATGAGATGGTCATGCAAGGTCATATCAAAAGCCTTACTAAAGTCAAGGTATACCATATCACTGTTTCCCCTCTATCCACAAGGCTTGTTATCCTGTGGTACTAGATTGCTTTGACATGATTTGTTCTTGACAAATCCATGTTGACTGTTACTTATCACCTGATTATCTTCTAAGTGTTTGCAAATTGATTGATTATTTGTTCCACTATCTTTCCAGGTCCTGAAATTAAGATGGCTGGCCTGTAATTCCCGGCTAGTTCTTATTCCCCTTTTTATAGATTGGCACTATATTTGCCCTTTTCCAGTCCTTTGGAATCTCCTGTCATCCATGAGTTTTTGAAGATAATCACTAATAGCTCAGATACCTCCTCAGTCAGCTCCTTGAGTATTCTAAATATATTTCATCAGGCCCTGCTTACTGACTTGAAGACATCTAACTTATCTAAGTAATTTTTAACTTGTTGTTTCCCTATTTTAGCCTCAGATCCTACTTCATTTTAAATGTTGTTAAACAGCAGTCTTATTTTGCTCATATACAGATACATTTATATAACTAGGACATCCCAAGTATCCTGCCCAATGCTCTAAATGATTTATAATCTTTATAAAACTACAGTAAAAGTTAGGGCCAATGTTCAGAGATTAAGACTTTCCCTTCCTAAACTTCAAAACCAAATCTTCATTCACTCCACCCACCTGCTCATTCCACTCCCCAGAAATTGCCTGTGCAGAACAGAATTCACCAATAAAAGAAGCAGATTGCTCTGTGGAGGAAGCCTTACAGTTAAGCCGAAGGGTAGTTTGTTCATATCAAATGCCATTCTATCACAGGTGGAGAAGGGCAGACTTCCCACAGTCTCATAAATATACCTTCAATAGGAAAGAACAGATCCCCATGATACCCTACATGAAACAGCCTAGAGTAAGTGAGCACTCACCTAACACTGCCACCTCGGTCCTGTCCTCGGGACTAGAGCCATTGCAAGAGTGACTTACCTTAGTCATGTCAAAACCTCAGTCGAGTAGTCAAGGCCACTGATGGATCAAAAATATGGAGTATTGGCACTGTTCTGGTTTTCTCATGTAAATGGCACAAATGCAAATGTTTTGTTCATCGACAGTGGAAATATTACTATGTATCCATTCGGTCTTAGCCCTGTAACATCCAGAAATAAGAGTGTGATCAGCATAAAATAGGTTTGTTTTTCTCCTAACCTACCTGAGAGCAATTCAATGAATTCTCTTAACTTGCATATTTAAGGCTCTACCTCTTGTGGGAGTAGTTTTAAAAAAAAAAAAAAAAAAAAAAAAAATTTCTTCATTCTTGTTCAGTGTGCTTTTCTGTGAGCACTCATCTGCCTTAATGGGTTACTAAATCTGATTCATTACAGATGCTATAAGTGGAAAAGCAGCCCATTTCTTGGATATATAAGAACATTGTACTTCAGAATTTTCTTTTTATATGAGTGCTTTCCTTGCTATTGATAAACTGAATTTGTGAACAGTATCTGACAGTTTTGCATTTTCAAACTTTCTGAAGAAAATGTCTACTACATGTTGTTCTTTAGGACCTAGGTGTTTATATTGTTTTTTTCAGATGTCATTTTCCAGTATCTGTATGAATCTATAATAATTAGTAGTAAATCGGTGGCTTTGCTTTTTTCAGGCAGCAGAATTTCTTCTGGCTTCATAGCTTGTTTTGCATAACTTTTTTTAATTATACAGAATATTTAAAGGCTGAGGGCCTGCAAGATGTTTTTAAGATCAAGATAAGTTATGTTGTCACAAGAGCCCTGAAAAACGCTATGACTTCTAGGGCCCCATGCTTAGTGTGGGTTTTTTTGTTTTGTTTTTTTCAAAACTACTTTTCTAGGTTGACTTTTAATTTGTTTTCTTTCCTCATCTTTGAAAATGTAGATTCTCAAGAAAATTTTCCGGGTAACTTTCTAGGGGACATACAGTGATATTCGTTTTTGTTTTTTTAAACCAAGAAATGCATAATTTTAAAACTATTTCTATAATAAAGGTGAAAAATAGTTTTGAAACTTTGACTGACCATATCCAAAATTGGGTCAGATTTAATTTATTAAATGCAGCCAGGTTTCAAAAGTCTACTTCTCATCCGTCTCTAGTTGCATTTCCTAACTGTGATATTAGATTTCATGGAATGATATTTGCCAGCACTTTTTTTACCACTAGTAGTTTATTTCTGTTAACTATAGCAAAAGTGTTGTGTACTCTGAGGCACAATTTGTACCAAATCCCATGGTATGGAATCAGAGTACATGGAATCCTGATTTCAACTGCAGTAGCTTTCAAATTTTAGAGACCCCAAAATGGATTTTTAAGCCTCAATAGAAACTCTGTGGGTTAGGCAATAATTTTGTTTCCATAGCAGTTACACAGTGAAAGAAAAATGAGAAAATACTAATAAAATAAAAGCTTGAAAGTCTGAGAATTGCTTGTTAATTTCAGTCTTAATTCAAACTCTACATCTCCGGAAAAATCAGAATTGCATGACAGTTTGGGAAACATGGTCTGCTGGCTGTGGAACCTTCACTCAGAATTTACAGACTTTCTGATGTTGGGGTTTTATAATTTAAGCTTCACATGACCAAAAATAAACACCTGAAAACCAGTACATTCAAACTCTATCATTCTAGGAATACTTATTCAATGTTTATCACCACATCTCCTGATGAGAATAGCTGGATTCTAGTCTGAAAAATCAATTTCTGCCTGTTGTGGAATTTAAAGAGGAAAGTGTAAATCTCGAGACTATTTGCTGTACCTCTTTCAATAGCTTTCCAGAAAAGGAAATAGCCATGATCCATTCTGCATTACAGTTGTATAAAGGCATTTGAATTTCCATTGTACTTCATTCCCAGCCTTAAAGGTTAAGCCATATTTGAAGATACTCTACAAGTTATTTGTTGAAAGTAAATGGTGAAATCTATAGAAAAACACCATTTTTTAAATGAAGTGTTAGTAAAGCACTCCTGAGACTGTCGCATCTTAGTGATATTCATAAATACCGATAGACTGCTTTTAGATGGCAGTAACTTACCAAATATTTCATTTTGTTTGGTGTACCATGTTTTTCTCCCTTGTCTAATATTATTTTGTTTTTCTTAAATATGTGTTAAGTGACAGTGGGCTAAATGGGTGTATTAATAAACCTTTGCTTTTTTTGTAGGTGACCCTCTGCAGTGCAGTGCTTGGGTGGGACAATGTGCACTGTACATAGTGATCATGATGTTTGAGAAAACCATCATCATTATAGTCCTCCTAATCCCTCAGTGGAAAGAGGTTTGAGTCTTTACAGTTACATGAATTTCAGATAGATGCCAGAAAGTGATAGGCTATTAATACTATTTAATCCAAAATGACTAAGGCTGTCATGCAAGCTATGTAAAGGTCCACAATTGGTGCTGCTTAACCATTGCCTGTGGTAATGGAGCCATCCTGGCACCACAAACAGGATACCAATAATCAGATTTCACTGATGACAGTGCCTCCATTCTATTATGCATTTAGTAGGTATTGCATCATGTACACATGCTACAAGATCACATGCCCACCCTAAAGTCCCTAAAAGGAGACAGAATGCATCAGCCTTTCTTTTAAATTACAAGCCTAACTTTAAACTTGTTATGTATTCTTTTCCACTGTTAGAGAATCTCCCCTACATGTTCTTATTAGACCCACATTGTTACAGTTTTGTAGTAAAACTTTAGTAATTCACACTGCACTAGAAGACCCGTTGCTGAGTTACTGAATTAAAAAAAATGAGCCAGTAAGCAAACAAAAGTCTGCAACACAGAGTATATTTTGAACCTTCATACAGGTACAATATAGCTTAGCTTCAATTTATGCTAATACTGTTGTTATACTAGTAAGTGTATGGTAGTATGTTCAGTAAGTGTAATGAAGTTGCAATACAAAGGAATGACTTCTAGGCTGAGATCTGTATGAAAAATCCTAGCATCGTAAATGACTTGATTTATAATCTAAATATGACAATATTTACCTGTAGCAGCGGAAGTCACCATAATATATTGTAATTCACCTTTAAAGTGTCTTGGTTTATAAAATATTTGAACTCTGCATCCCATGTCCAGATATTTAATTTTAAAACTGGAGCATGTGTTTGTAAATGATTTCCAAGATATTGGTTCTTTCAGTCAAAGCTCTCTGGGAAAAGGTTTGAGTGGATATTTAAAGATAGCATATGCTTTGTTTTTCTCTGTCAAACCTCTTTTATGGCCATAGTTAGTCCAACTGCAGGAAGCACATACGTCATCTTAGACATGTCTCTAATAGCATCTTTTATCTCGGTGTAGAATCAAGTAGGAACCACAAGTCCATACACTTTTAAAGGAATAATTTATAACTTTGTTTATAATTCATAAAGCATTATATATAACTGAACTGTGAAAGAAGTGCCTTGTAGGTACTGAGTGGATTTGTCTGGTTTAGTACAGTTACGCAATTTAACATTCAAGATGATTACTCACAGCAGTTAGAACTGAATAAGCCATTAGATGTTCTAGACTGTCCCTGTGGAATAAGACATTTGTTTACGTTCTATTTTGTAGTCTTTTCACCAGTTTATTTAAATCTCCAAGTGATGGGGCTTCAAACATTTTTCTTGGGAATATAAGGTGATTAGTTCATCAATTAGTATCTGGTTGCTTCACCTACCCACAATTCATCTTATTCCCTCTGTGATCACAAATTAGTGGGATAGCAGATTGTTTTCAGTCAGTCCCACTTGTTTACTGAATGCAATTTATAAATCTTTAACAAAATTATATTCCTTTCCTATGAAACTGTCCTTTCTAATTCATCTGGCTACCAGCCTAATACTTCCTTATAACACTTTCTAACCCAATTGTATGCACATACTGTTGTGGTCTGAATTTGATCTTTTTCTTTTCACAGGTAGCTTTATTGAATCCTATAGAGAACCCTCAGTTGGAGCTGGCTATCGTTATGCTGATAGTTCCCTTCTTTGTTAATGTTAGTACAACTGTATGCTTTTCAGAGAGAGTTGTCTTTTCTCTCCCCCACCTATCCCCTTCTCCATCTGTTACAAATTAATCCTTACCTCACAGTGCGCCTTGGTGATGTCTTAATGTTACAAGTTGTGTGTGTGTGTGTGTGTGTGTGTAATATGATTATGTACTTATGTATCTATACAATCCATAATCAGCTATGCTGTTGGGCACAGGAATGGTGCGCAGAATGTCCATTGTTGAATGTACTATTCAGATACTATTGTACCAGTTAGAAAATTCCAGTTAAATTAGGCTTATTTAGGACAGCATTAATTTATCTTTGGAGTGCTAAAAATATCATCTCCTTGAAATGCCCTAGACCAAGGAAGACTATCCATATGTCAAGATTAAGAGCTAATAAAAAATGCCCACTAAGCAACAGCAGAAGCTTTTTTCTTATTGGTACAAGAGAAAGAAATGGGGCAGCTGTGTTTCAGGAGATACAGTGTATATGTTAGGTCATGTGACTGGATCTATACAGGATTTTGCAGTGTTTGGCCAACGCCCACTTAGTGCAACTATTCCCAAATTCCATTTCAAGGTCTGAATGACTAGCACATATGCTGACCTAAAGAAAAACTGAAATCTGAATTTTCGCCCCTTAACAGGCATTAATGTTCTGGGTAGTGGATAATTTTCTTATGAAGAAAGGGAAGACAAAAGCTAAACTCGAAGAAAAGGAAGCGGGGCAAGATTCAAGGAATGGAAGTAAAGTGCGATACAGGAGAGCAGCATCCCATGACGAGTCAGAGTCAGAAGTACGTAGATGCACCAGTTGCTATGTCTGAGTCCACTCCCTTCCTCTTGCTATGGACTTACAACATTGTAGGCTTGATCTTTTTTTTTTTTTTTTTTTTTTTTGTTACTAAATTTTTTTTTTGTTAATAAGGCCCCATTGATTAAGTTGGTGGCTGCTAATTCCACTTCTCTTATTGACTCTTTACAAGGCTGCTCATGTTTCTCCTAGGATTTGAGACCCCTCACAGGGCTACTGCTGATTTTCAAAAGGGTTGTTTTTAGATCCTGTGGTGCCAGATAATTTAATTAACAGTGAACTACAACTTTATGTGGCTGTTTTGTGTGTCTAGAAATGGTGACTTTCAGATTTGTTAAAAACAGACATTTCATCTTATGATTAAATATTAAACATTTGAACATTGATCTTGTGTCAGTTTTTTTAGGTGGTGAGATTAGAGTCTACATCAGTTTTAAAATGATATATAGTCATTAGTGTACAGGGTTATACACGACAAACAAGTACCATGTCAACTTCCCTGTTTCTTGCAAATAACCTTGCATTTGACTTTAAACTACTGTGATAGGGTGAGAACATCCATTCTCTCAGCTCTGACCGCAGTCTCTTCTTAAACAGAGGAGCTTAATTAAGGTGAATCAGAAATGCTCCTTTGGATTGCTATCTGCTAAAAGAACTTAACTCTGATGAAAGCCTGTTCAGTTGAAACATACAGTAGTATAAGAATCATTGCCATGTGTTTTCAGCTTTCTAGTCCCATTTGTCTGTAGAATGTGGTATTCTCAGTACTTACACTGAAAGTAAAGGGTCAAAAAAGTCAATGTTTTAACTTTGCTTTGAAGATAACAGAATTTTAAATAAGATTTAGCATCTTTTGCTTTGCCTAAGGATGAACAGCTACCTTGAGTATATGAGCACTTCTGTCCCCATTGTTTAATATCAATTTTCTACATTATCAGTAGCAACAACTCTTTTGTTTAGTAAATAAAACTGCCACTTTCAGAGATGGTCAGAAAGCCTGTCTGCCTTTATTTAACCTTCTGTGAGTTCTCAGACTACTACAGGTCTTCGTATTCAGTGCTTTCTTGAGTCAAGTGACCTTTCTTTAAGATGAGAGAATACCTGCAGACTTTATGGACCCATATCTCTAATAGAGATGAAGGTGGCTGCAGTCTTCAATTTCTACACATGTGTTCATGGCAAGTTGCTTAAACTGCTCTTGGTTAGATGCACATTTTGCGCACTCTGATTTATTTCTTGCATAGAAGCTGAAGTATAAAGAAGCATTTTGATGTTTGAAAGTTATTCTCTAATGTAACATTTGAAGTGTCAGATAGTAATGCCAGGCAGTGACATGAAATCTAACAAAAATTCTCATGTTTGAATAAAGCGCCTTTTCTTAAACATGAAATAATAATTGGTTGTCCATCTTACATAAATTATTTAAAATAGATTCAAGGAAGAGCAAAAATAGAGATTGCATCTTCTTTGAAACATGTTCTTATTTCTGTTTTCAGATCCTCATTTCAGCAGATGATGAAATGGAGGAGTCAGAAATTGAAGAGGACCTACGGAGAATGACTAACTTAAAGCCTGTTAAGAAGAAGCATCGCTTTGGGCTACCTGTATGATACATTCCTGACCTGTGTATTTGCAGGTTTCGTGGCATACGCTTCTTGGTCAGTGGGTTTTCACTTTGCAACAGCATCCCCTTTTTCCTACAAACTATTACTACAAACAGGTCTGTGATTAGGATGCAGGTAGTTGGAAGCGTTCCAGTTCAATTGCACTACAGAAACACTGACCAAATATGGAAGAGTGTCTTTTCACCATGTATGGAAATACAGCATTGTTAAGGACCAGTCACTAAAATGGTTTGTATCTGACACTTCGGAGAAGACCTCAGAAAAATAATTACTCAATGTCTCACTTATGGTTCCTGAGTGAGTCAGTTCAAGACATTCTGAAAAAGGCATTGGGATTGACTAAGTGGAATCAGTGTGTTTTATTACTAAAACTGGCTTTTGCAACGTATTAATTCCTAGAGCAGAATAGTTTTATGGTTACAAGCTGTAACTTAATGTTATTTTTTTAAGTATATGTTTACTTCCTACAAGGTACCTATGGAACTAATAGGCAGAACAAAGATTTTTTTCAAGTCTCCTCTAACCTATTTGACTATTTTATATTTAAGTTATATTTTCATACTGTTATATTTAAAGATTCTCTTTGTCAAAGAAAAGGACACAGTTTCCTTTTTTGTGTGGAAAAAGATTGCAGTGAAGTTCTCATTCAACCTTGTCACTTGATTAAGATAAGGCAAGTGATGTTTTCACAAAGGGAAAAGCTCTCTTTCACTATTGAAGCCACCAAATGTCCACTAGAAGTGTAGCCCCACTAGAAGAGTGGTTTTGGCCACGTCATTTGACAATGGTATTTTGTAAAATGGAGATGTTCTCTGCATATTTGGCGATATGCACTTTAGCAGAGAAGGAAAAAATGTTATGATAGTTTCCTCATCTGTGAAATGAACTTCTAAGGAGGACTCCATCAATATTTATCTCTTAAGAACTTGCAAGTTTCTGATTATACCTCTCAGCTATTCCAAAGGAGGCAGAACATTCCCTTTTTACATTCCTTATATGGGATCTAGCACACGGGATCCTTGGGTTGCATTTTTGCTTAAGATTTTTTCCATTTAAATATAAATGTGTAGTGCTAAACTTCAATAACAATATTTCATTTGAAGGCTTTAAAGCATACTGTTCCAGCACACTCATTCCTTAATTCCTTTAAAAAAGCCTACTTGATTCTCCCTTTCTCTATTTGGAATAAAACTGAGAGGTACGATGCACCTGTTACTACATCCAAGATGTTTGCAGCTTTCACTGACTTCTTCCATGGTTAATGAAAACTTATCTGCTGGTGTTGAACCCTTGCAGACATGTTTTCAGTGACATCCTGTTCTTTTGTGTATTTCCCAATTGGTAGTTTACTGTTCTGACCACTTTCTTTGCTTCAATTAAGCCTTGTATAGGATGAAGTGATCTGTCAAAAAGATGGCAAAGATAAGAAATAAGTTGCAAATCTGCTATAGTATCTGGACATCAGCTGTGCTCCAAGCCTTAAAAAACTGAACAAGTACACTGGAAGACAGCTCAGATCTTTTTAAAGATTTTTTTAAAATTTTGATATATTTAGTAGGTCTTAATGTGGTATGTTATCAGTACTGCTGAAGAGAGGGTTCAGTGGGCCTTAAGAAATGCTGTGTGCTCCTTTGCTTACTTTCAGTGTTCAAATATTTATTTACTGCTTGGATGTTGGGGTAAATATAATATCCTGGGACTTCCTCTGTACACCTCAATCTGTCCAGCTGACTAAAAAGAGACATTTTACCAAACTTGCCATTTGAGCTAGTTGGAGCAGCTGACCACTGTTACTGTGCACTAAAGCATAATATTTGCAATAAGTTAAATGCTGTGTTTCTCTTACACTAAATCTGGAAACTAAGGGAAACAGACACTTGTCTAATTTGAGTTTCTCTGAATTATGTGGTAGGGAAATGTCACAATCAGTGATGTCTCCCAATTTATTAGCTTACATTTTCAGTAAATGCTTCAGCTTTTGTGATTTACACCTTGTCTTGAGTGTTGTACAATCATGCAGGTTGAACCTCTCCAGTACAGTAGTTTAAGAAATTCACTTCAGTGCACAGTATAGTCTAATACAGTTTTGCCACCCTAATGGGAATTAAGAACTAGTCTCCTTTGTTCACAAACTTCAATATTTTTATAGGAGGTTTGGCAAGATTTGCCTAGCCTTGTTTTATTTGAGGCAATGAAATAAAACAGATGATGTGTTCTTTATTCCACCATATTATACTTACCTATCCACTTTAGTCATTAGGGATCATTTGAACAGCGCACAAATCAAGATCTTTTTTTTCTTTCCTGTGTTCAAATTATGCAGAATATCAAAATGAGCTTTGTTTCTAGTCTTAAATTTAGTCTGTGAACCATAAAATGGCCTTAATCATGTCAAATGAGCTTGTTTGTACAGACCTCAGATTTACTGTCAAAGTATAGATAGCATAAAGCACCATAGAGCAGATATCTTCATATTGTTTTAAGGGAAAAAATTCTTTTTTCCCCTTCTTTTTTCTTAAGTGCTTCAATATCTCTGGATTGAGATGTGTAGGTATTGTAACAGGAATTGTGACACAGAAAAATTCTGTTAGCCAAAGACTCTCGAGCATTTCACATTCCCACAATCATAACATGCCTTTTATTAAAAAGGTTGTTTGAGAATTAAGTTTGGTATAATCTTTTTGTAATACTAGACTCTTAAAAGTTTACTTGCAACTTCTAAACTTTCCCCAAGTGACAGCAAGATGTTGCATTCTTGCTAATTAATTTTCATTACCCTTCAAAAAAGGAAAATGTTAAATTCTTTTCCTGTTTGCAAAAGTCTTAAATGAAAGAAAAATTAATTCATGCAGTAGTTAAAAGTTTATACATTCTTCTTTGAAGCTTAGACATGTAACATCTAGTGCTTCACTGTTTTGCTGTTAGATGGAATGTGCTGGCAGTACAGTTTAAGAGAAACTATTCCATAATGAGTTGATATGATAATTTGAAGACCTGGCAGCACATATGTGATTCTCCAAATGTTGTTCTGCTGTGGCAAATCCATCCTTTAGACAACTCATCATAGGTTTAATTCAGAGTTTACTTATAAGGTAGTCAATAAAATTATTCCATTATGTGTTTAATTAAAATAAGCATATGTAGTATATGCAAAGTAAAAGAAAGGGATACTAATTTTAAATTTACAGATGAAATGCAGAAATATTGGAGTTCAAGATTCACCACAACTTGTCAACCTTATAACACATTAACTGGTTATGTCTGCGCTATGACATGTTGTCATCTAATATGTGGTCTTAAAGTTCTGGCTTTAATACATTCAGGTCCCCTTGTCTTATGTTATGTAGGTCAAATGGTGTATGTTAATGTTGCTGACTAAAATGTGCTATAGCTTTTCTTCAGGGAAAACTCATACTTGTTGAGTTGTGAACTTAACTAAAACAATGCAAAGTGTTCCCGAGGTCTTCGAACCGGGTTATGCTCAGCTTCCAGCTGTGCCTGGTGGGGGAAAGGAGTGTTCAGCCTTAGCAGTGAAGAGTTGAGCATCTTTAAGGGATTTCTGCCATTGCTTGACTAACCCTCGGTCTGCAACTTGCTGTGCTTTTTGCAGCAGCAAACAGTAGTGAAAGTGAACAAATCCAGCCACATCAGGTCAGTGTAGATCTACAGCACAACTGTGCAACTTTTTAGACAATATTTAGTTTCCATTTTAATGACTGAAAATGACTACTATGGTTTTACAAAGTAAAACTACTGTCTTTTAAAAAGGGACTCTTTTGTAATTGGGATTTTGTCTTGCCTGGGTCTCTCTCAGATTGAACTTTGGGTGTATTTGTTCATAAATAAATTGGGAGTAGAGCCTATGTCAGCAAAAACAATGACTGAAATCTGCTGCCCTCTGTTTGAACTGTATTGTTTAATCAGTGGTTTTACATTAAAGTTTAAGGGTATATGATGTACTTACATTGTATAATGGTTTACAATAAAGTTTGAATTATTACAGACTTTTACAAATGTTCTGTCCTCCCTTATTGTGTTAAAAACAATAGGCTTATTGACTTATGCACTTATTAGCTGTATTTAGTGTGCCCATGTCTTGATTACATTCTATTCTAGCACACTTTTGCACATTTTTTGCTTCTGCATTGGGATTAGTTTCAGTATGTTAACGCATCTCAAGAGCTGTTTTTTCTAAAAAGAGACCAGATTTGTTAAATTACAAATTTTGTTTATATTGTGTCGTACATACTTAAAATTTCCCTGAAAGACTTGCACTTACAAGGTACAAAGGGAGTTATGTTCCGTATGGTGTGCTACACAGACCTTGCTTTGCGTGCACACTCATAGAAAATAGTCTCCTTATGTTATATGTCTGAAATAACAAAATGAGTTTTTAGGTTTACTCTCTGTAGAGACTTAGGTCTGGTTCTGCCCCCAAGCTGCCAGCAGGCTACATTGTCTATTATAACACATCTGTGGACTTCAGACAGAATGGGCAGTCACTGGCCGCAGGGGAATGCCCTGCCTCATGAACTTCACTCAAGTTTTATTTGCCTTCAATGTGACCAGTGGCTCAGCCAGAGATTTCCTGAGTGAAATTTCAATCTTACTGAAAATTTCTGATTACTAATTTGGCTCAGTTTGTCCATCTGTCCCCTTGGTTCCACTTCTGAGGCGTTTGCAGTGGCTGATGCTCCTGCAGCATATAGGGGCTAACTAGTCAGAGAGAGAGAAAAGGAAAAGAGCTGCCCCTGGCTTCAGGCCTTTGAGTGTCCTGTTGAGGAGCTTGGCAGTTCCCCTTTGGCCCTCCTCCCATGACCAGCAAAGAGCCAAGCAGCAATAAAGTAGCCAGAGGCAAGCAGTTCTCCTGCCTCCATCTTGTTGAGAGGAACAAAGCCACAAGGGCAGCCACCAGATGGAAGATCGTGCCTAAGTCCCTAGAGCTCTACCAGCAATCACAATTCTGTTCCCTGCTGCCACCTGTGTAACATCCCTCCTAGGGATTGCCTACTGATATCCCAGACTGTCTCATACAGGGAAAGTGCTAGTCCATGTGATACCCCAGGCAGTGGTAGAGGTTCTGGGAGGGTCCCTGCTTGAACCCCAGTACTTTCTTTGAGTGATCCAGAAGGGACCCCTGTTGGAAAAACAAGATGACAACCCCAGCCTCTTTCAGGGCAAGATCATTAGCCCCTTAGGTCCCAGGATTACTCCAAAAAATATTTCCAATTTCACTCCCCCAGGTGAAGCAGGTTTATTCACTCGCAAATGAGAAATAAGTAAAATTAGTATTTGGTTCCCTGCTCAACTTCATAGAGTGCATCATGCCATATGAATGCAGCAGAAACTAAGCCACAGATCTGTGCTGAGTCCTCTGAGCACGCACAAATGTAAAAAGGGAGGGAAGGGGAAGGAAGGCCAGCTGTCTCAGTCAGTTAGGGATTCAAATAACAAGTAGTTTTAAAAAAAACACTAGCCAGAAGATAATCTTTCAGACAAAGTACTGGGAGTATTGTGGAACTGCATCTAGGAGGACTGCCGCTGCCCTAGACAAGGTTGTTTTCCCAGCTGGTGCTGCAGGTTGCCATGCCTTGCCAGGACCGCCACTTCCTCCTCTCAGCCAGCGAGCCATGACTAGAGGGACGGCAGCCCAGGTGTGGAAGTACAAGCAGGTAGTAAGGGACCTTAGTCCACCACTTACTATTACCTACCTCAACATCAATTGCATAAGGCTAAAAGGATTCCTGTGTGCACCAGTCCAAATTCAACCTTGTGTCACTACTGAATGTGAATGTGGTTCTTTCCTAGTGGTCAGGGCTTCACCATTTCTAACTGGGGGAGATTTTTATCTGAAACAGTGGCCACCTTGCTATAAAGCCCTTGGCAGGCAGCCATGTCTGGGCAAGTGTCACCTCAGCCCTTCCTCTGGTGACAACAGCCCAGCAACAACAAAATTAAAAAAAACTGATAGATATTTGACACACTCTACTAGCTTTCACAAGCAGTGCTGACGTGGGAAGGTAGTATTGAAGTATGGGCCCTCTCACTGCCTAAGGGCTTCTCTCTGGAAAAGAGAGTGGGAACACATTTTTCATGCAGATACTTGGGGCTTTGTCACTGAGATAAGATGCTCAGGCAAATCAGTTCCAAGCCCTTACTGCTACTGTGGGAAATTTTATGAGAAGCTAAAGCTAATCAGAGTTGCTGCAAAAGTAGCTTGATAATCCTGACTCTTACCTGTAACTCTTTCCTATAGCAATTGGCCATGTGGAAATACGAAGCAGTCTGTGATGTACTATTGTACCAGGCTGTTTGGTAAAGTCAGTAGTTGCCCTCAGTTGGCTCAGCGCTATCTGGAGTTAGCAGATCTTTTTCAATTTTGGTTAAAATGATGTCACTGGACATTGCCCAGAGGGGATACTCTGTGGAGCTCTGGATGAATCACAGGTAGTTTTGTCCCATTCTCAATATCAAATAGCCCATGGTAATGTCACACCATGAATGAAACCAACAATCCATTTCATCAGAATAATACAACATATTCCCCATCCTATTTCTAACCTCAGAACTGGTAACGGAGCAGGATGTATGTGAACAAGTTCCTAAAGAAGGCTCATCTTCTTTCCTGTTTTTACCATGCCACAGGCATATTGCACATTTTTACATATGGATGGTAATTTTTTTCAAACTCCAACATTACTGTTTGATCTGACAAGTGCTCTCAGGGCCTCCTCCAGGATAATGCTGATAATAATACAGGCTTTAAAGAAGAAGGAAACTCATTTTCATCTCTCCACCTGGAAAATTCTCCTGATCAAACACACAATGACATGATTGGCGTATCTTGGATTCACAACAAACACAGATATATGGTGCCAATATAATGTCAATCATAGGCATTAGGCATCATGAATCCCTAGGCATCAGTCAGTTAGGGATTCCTATTGGGTACAAGGTGTTCTCACAGAAGAATGTTAACAGAAGATGAAGATGTCCATAAAGGAAAAGTAGGTGTCTCAGAAACCAATTGACAATTTAGTGGAGCCTGTTGGGTATGTTGAACTCCTGCATAGCCCTTCATCAGTGAACCAGAGTTCACATGAGACAAGTTGGTCATCCAATATTCAGAAACGACATTTTTCAGTGGAAATGTTCTGTATGTCTCGCTGACCAGCAGAAGACGGATACATATAAAATTCATCTTGTTTTGACTGTCCATATTCAAAGGATGAGCTTGCTTCCCACCCTGGAAGCACACTTCCCTGAATATTTCATTGTAGCTGATTCGTGGGACCTGAGCATGATGAATAAGAAAACTTGTTTACGTGAACATTTTCTTTCTTCAAGTAATAAGATCCACAGATCTGGGCCACCCTAAAGATAAACTGATCATCAGAAATAGAGATGGAAATTAACAAAATAAATCTGAATGTTTGAATGTTAAGGGAAATTATCCAGTGCTCTGGAGTAAGAAATTGTTGCGCTTTTTCTTAAAACAATCTGTAATTTAAGGAATTATCCTGGTTGTGAAAGATGTCTCATCTGGAGGGAACTTCAGGGGGCTGGGCATTCCTCTGTTGACAATGACCGACATGCTGCTCACAGCCTGAAGTACTCTTGTAACTGGTCTGTGGATCTTACTAGTTGAAAAAAGGCAATTGTCAAGTAAGCACCGGGATTTTCCTGTTTGGGGCTGAGTGGTATAATTCCTACTGAGATGAAATAAAGGGTTTATATAATTCAGAAACAACAATAATCTGTTTCATAGTGCAGGCTTAGAATTCTTAACTTAATCAGTTACTGTTTTCAATTCTGATTAAAATTAGATCACCATTTTAATGTGATTTCAAACACTGCTTTGAATAAATTGCATCAGTAAAGTCATGCATGCACTCAGTTGATTAAAAAAAATCCTGATTTTTTTTAAACCTATTAATAGGGTAAAACTGGACTGGATTGATGCCAGTTTTACTTTCCAATGTGGAATTTCTTGATTCTAATAACAATGCAATATCTTGGGAGAATGGAAAGTCTCTATTATACTAAGCCACTGCTTTTTTAAAAATATCATCATAAACATTCAATTATCTACCAGTAATTCATTATTTCCAGGTAGAAAATTAACATAAAAGGAACATACACTGACCTGAAGAGTTTTCAGTCTCAAAGCCCAACAGCAAGCCAAAGGATATGGGAAAGGAATGCAAGTGGCAGGTAAAGTGATGATTGGCCATATCTTGATAATATAGTATGTTGGTATAACATTTTTATAATTAGTTTTACTGCCTATGCTTGTCATTGTTTACTAAACAATATATGAACAAAGCTTGAGAAAAGACACAAAATGAAGTTGTCCTCAACTAAAACTGTTAGTATACCAATAAATATCTATTCTATAGCAAAAGCATGTTTTGGTGGCAGAGCAGATTTGACCTTTCCATTTTAAAATTCCCAGTTGGAGAATTAGTACTTTGGATGTTTCTTACCTGAGGTTGATCCAAACGAAGAGGTTAAATACTTTTTTCATCCTGAATATAATTAACGTGAGTTGAATTTTATTGTATTTATACCAAACAGAATTAGAACCCAAATTGAAATGTTTTTGCTATAACCTATCAATAAAAATTCATCGTTCAAAAATAATGAGGGAAATCTTTTTAAAATGTTTCGAAGAAAGGGTTTGTGATTGCTGACAAAGTATGAAAATAGTTACCGAGGCTGCTTCATTATTTACAGTTCTTAGTTAACACTTAACTTCCCATTCTCTTGACTTATGAGAACCCCAAGCTTTTTAATTCATTCTCAGGAGAAAACACTAAATCTCAAGAGCAAAGGAACGTCAGTGCAAGTTTTGGTATTGGAAGAATTCTAATGATCAAATTATATCACGTTTTATCAACTATTTGAAATGCATAAAAAATAAAGAAAAAATATTAGGCCTGAGACAAAGACAAAGAAAAGTAAGGTTAGTTAGCCTCTGATATTGTCATTCTCCTAATGGTAGGTTGTAGCGCATGTTATGCTAACACTGGCCCAGAGTAAGAAACCAAACCCACCCCCAAATTTGTGTGTCAGCCTTCCCACCAGAAATATTCACAGAGTCAGAAAAGAGTCTCTAACAAAGCATTGCCTTTTACAGTTATAAATAGAGCCCCAGCAGGTTTCCCTGGAAGAAATATTTGTTCTAGCCAGTGAACTGAACTTCCATCCACTCAGTTTCACTGCTGCAGCTGTCTCCTCTTGTCAGTTCCCAGCTTCATCCAGCTTCAGCCTTGCAGTTCAGTAAATTCTACAAACCCTAGTCATCCCTAAGAATAAACCTTCCAAAACAGCAGCCTGTGTCAACCTGAATCATTCTGGGCTCTGGTTTGGGAAAATGACCTAGCTAATGACTTCATGTTAAGTGGTCTATATAAGTCGAGGAAAAACCAAGCTGCAGCAGAGTGCTCTCGGAATTGATCCAAGGGAAAAACTGCCTCTGAGAGGACTAATACTGAGTGAGAACCCCAGCTATGTCACAGGTATGGAATGACGTTAAGTTGGCTGGTATATTGTGCCATGATGTCTGACAAATATTGCACTATTTAATGATTCTTCTCGTTAAGTAGTTTGACAATTTATGCTTTTGTTAATCCTTGAGTTATGAATATTTTCTCAAATAATTGAGCTGTTTGCTGTTTGTTTAGTTGTTTTGGGAGCTTTTTGAAACCAAACTTTATGAAAGAATTTAGCAATGAAACTATATTTTGATCAATTATTTTGATAGTGTCTAAAAAGCAACTTCTAAACTGGAGTGACTGAAAATTAACATAATTATGTAAACTATCCTCTTTAACTACATTTGTTGAAAAGGAAAAAAAAAATTCTCTAAATTGTGCTGTGATGGTGATAGATTTAAATGTAGGGCTGATTCCTGCTTTGCTTTTAGAGTAATCCCAAAAGGCTATTGTAGAAAATGATATGGAATGTATAAATGTGGAATTTTAGTTTGTAAGCTGAACTTTTTTTATTTTTTGCTTATTACCTTGAGATTTCCTCAAAGCGTATTGTTCTCTGTGTAAAATGAGGCTTAATTATAACAAAATGCAGGAAAGCAGTGAGTATGAGGAACTAAAAATTCTAGACATTAAAAATAAAATGGATATTAAGACTCAAAGTCCTCACTTAACTTCAAATGTACCATATTCACCCTGCAACCAGTAGGTTAAAATCTTTCTCAGACTCCCCCCTCTTATGCGTTTTTAAAGTACTTCTCAGAATGGCTCAATTTCAAGATTACTATGAAAGCATAAAGAACTCAGAATATGTACTTGCATACTGTTTTCCTAATGGGGCGTGTGTTTTGTGACAGAGCTGAGATGGCAAGAAAGCTTTAAAGGAACAATACAGCAAGGCTAGAGAAAAGGAACCCTAAGAAGCAATAGGAAATAATTCAGTTCTGCTTATTCTCTTTATTCCAAGTGAAACAGACTTCAAGGCAATATGGCAGATCTTATTAACTTAACACTTTTGTGCTTTTGATAGTTGGAGATAATGCCCAGGCTAGATTGTTGTGCCTACTAGGAATAGTTTCTGGCTAAGATCCTGCCACTTGTGCCTGGCAAGGAATTGAAAATAGTTCTATTCCCTGCCAATCATAATAATATCCTGGGTGCCAGCAGGCCTGAAGCTTCCTCTCTTAGGCTGTCTCCACTGCCAAAGAAGGTGTTTACACTGCAAGGTGGCTAATGTGCATTAGCTGTCCTGCTGTAAAATTCTGTTGGAGACAAGGCACTGTAGCTTTTATCATGAGGTCAGCCACTGGTGGGGGGGTAGAGTTGGCTTTACCGCCCTACCTAAACAGTAAAAACTACAGGTGCTTTGCTACACTAGAAAAAAATGAGTCCTGTAGCACCTTAAAGACTAACAGATTTCTGCAGGCATAAGCTTTCGTGGGCTGCGACCCACTTCGTCAGATGCAACAGGTGCTACAGGACTCTTTGTTTTTGCTGTATGCAGACTAACACGGCTACCCCTCTAGAACTTCGCTACGCTAGGGTTTTACAGTGGGATAGCTAATTCACATTAGTTATCCTTCTGTCAGCACGCACCATTTCTGGCTGTAAGACAAAGCCTTAGAGTTAATGCTTTCTCTGCCATGGTAAGCTAGGAAATCCTGATGCCTGCAATTTATGATTTAATAAGTGATTCAATAGGTTTCATGCTTACCCTGTTAATGAAACCAGTTCTTCCCCATTTTGGTTTAGAACCTGCACCCACCCTGTGTGTTACTCTCTTCATTGCCCAGTTGTGGGGCTGAGAAGTATATAAATAATTCACACTGCATGACCAATCCCAATACAGACGTCAAAACATGAGACCTATGCCATACAGTAGCAACTTAGCCTATTTCTTGAATAATCAGTTAACTGAAGGCACTAACCACTTGTTAAGAAGCTCTGTTAAAAGGGTTTCTTTTTTAAGCCTTTTTGCCTTTGCTTTCTTTGGCTGGGTATATTACACTTTTCCCAGAAGCCTTGAGGACAGTTTGGTTCCCACAGTGTATTTCAGTGACATTGGCCGCAAGCTATGCTGAGGCATTCTTCTGTTCATCGCCAAGAGAAAACATGCAGGAGTCTCCAGTAAACCATCCTTCCCACTGCCAAAAGTCATGAGCGCATTGATGCTGCTGCTTTGAACTGCTTGGAACAGACTACTGAAATCATTCTCACACTTGGGGTCAAGAGAGTATGTTCCCCTGAATTACATGGTCTTTTTCGTCCTCAACCTGTAGAAATTGATCCATTGTCCCCTCTTCACCAAGATAAGTGCTCTGTAGTCATTTAGTAATGACTAGCTAAGTTAACATAAAGAAAGAGGATCTAGCTACAGAGTGCCAGGCTGTTGGTGCTCAAATAATACACAACTACTCTTAAATCAAACAATTTGGCTATTGTTTTTAATTCTTCAATTGCTTCACTTGTGAGGATGGGGCTGGACTATTTGAATTGCATGCCCCTATGTTAATTACCACTGTGCACTCCATGCCAGTAGGGAGTGATGGCACCATGTTTGTCATTCCTTGAAATAGCACCCTGAAGGCAAGACTTTCAGGAATGGTGTGTGTGGACATTGACCAATGTTATGTCATTCCTAGAACATTCTCTTTTGGGGGTGATGCAGTTGGCTATTACCATGCTCATTGGCTGGAAGAAGTCTGAGTAGAGAAATCAGAGTTGTACAAAATACAGTACTTGCAAAAAAAATATGGTAAATGGCAACCCTCACTCATCTGTTTCTACAGTAGGGCTTGAGATTTCATTCATCATTTATTTATTCACTCCAGATTATGAATCAAGACACTTAAATATGTTCAGTACCTGTAACCAACACCCTTGAATGTTTGGTTTGTCCTACTCAATTTTACCAACTCTGTGGTCAGGCAAAAAAAGAGATTAACAGATCTCTCTTTCCCACCTAGTTACCGAAGACCAATAATTTTATGGACAAGTATTTAATCTGGATCAATTAAATCCAACCAGAATTTTTTTCCAAAATATTAAATACAATAATTCACAAGTGAGTAGAAACATGCATAAAACAAATTCTAGAGAAATAAAGAACACTTAACAAGTTTAGATGCAGGTTTGTCTTCACTATGCAGTTATCCCAGGCTCTTACTCTGGTATTGCCCCATATCTCCACACACACAGAAACCTGTGACCCAAGTTTTAGTGGTGCTTTCAGCTCAGTGTAGCTGCCCCATCTTGGGCTGCAGGCCAAGGCCCCAGGGAGGCTTCCAGTTGGGCTGGTAACCTACCGACTTTGCAGTGAAGACATGGGCTAAATCACTTAAGTGCTTGGTAGTCCTCCAATGCCTTCCCACAATCCCTCAGCCCACCAT
Organism: Emydura macquarii macquarii; assembly: GCF_026122565.2. Lineage (NCBI taxonomy): Eukaryota > Metazoa > Chordata > Testudines > Chelidae > Emydura > Emydura macquarii. The sequence continues at coordinate 2,415,773 of NW_027132983.1, read as the reverse complement.
GTGCCCAGAAGGACAGGCAAGTTCTCCCACAATTCACTAGGAAAGAATCATAGAGCAGCTCAGTTTACTGCCCTACTAAGAACCATGTGAGATGACCCCCAAAGTCCTAGCAACACACCTGCATAAATGTGGCATCAGTGTAAGGACCCTAACTCAGTTTGCAGGATGGCTACTCACAGCTGGGCTAGATTAAAACTGGGTGCTCAGATCCAGTTGCTGATCAGCTGAGTTAACTCTGCAGTGAAAACATACGCCCCTATCTAATACCTACAACTTCAGATTTTACCACAATGCTTTGAATCATAGAGATGTAACACTGGTTCTCAGGTTACTAGGGAAAGTGTTTTTAACATCCAGTTCAGGAAGATGAATTTTTGGGGTAGCAAATGATTTTCTTCTTTGCCATCTGTGTGCAATTTAGCTACCTACTGTTGTGTATGTGCTGTATATGATCAATATAGTGTAGGTATAGATGGAATATAGTGTATGTGTTAGATAACAAGTTCCATATGCTGTATCTTTGTCTCCTCAATGTTCTGTAACTTGAAATGCTGACATCTCCACATCTGTCAATATTTTTAGGCAGCCCCCGTGAAAAAGAAGCGCCCTCCAGTGAAGGAGGAAGATCTCAAAGGGGCTAAAGGAAAGCTTTCCAGCAACCAGAATATTAAATCCAAAACCTACCAAGTCATGCAGCAATGTGGTAAATCTCTTCCCTGTTTACTAGAAATGCTAAAGCAATCTTCAAAGTAAAATTTACACTTTAACTGGGATTATCAGTTAAATTAGAGCTCTCTAAAGAACAGCCAAACTAATTTCACTCAGGTAACCTACATTTGTGTACAGCAAAAGACATTTTTCTAATAATAAATGGAGCTTAGTCATGTTTCTCTGGAGCACAGTATATGCATTAAGGCACGTAAATATAAAACTGACAGACGCCTCTGCTGAAATGCAAGCGCTATCATGCTCATGTATTTTGCCCTGGTTATGAGGATCATCAGAGAGGAAGAACAGAATTAGTCTGCTTCCCACGCCTCTTCACCTATTAGGTTCTTACTAGCTGGTGCTCATAAGATGAACAGCTCTGCAGCTAAGTGAATCTCTATCTCCAGACTACACTGACTGAGCAGTACAGAGTGGGAAGTACTGCCATGGATTTGACTTCTGGAACACAGGCCAAACCAAGTTCTTACTCCCTAATTCACATCCATGGGTCTTGCTTGAAAAGGATTGAGTTTAAAAATGAGTAAGGATTTGAGCATTTGATCTTCTATTGTGAGATGCCTGGGCTGTCAGGTGAATACATTAGCTGTGCTTGAGACTACAGGACATAAACTGGGGGAGAGAAGAGAAATTTCTCATTGATTGAAATCTCTCTCACCTGATGCTCATGGTTTGTCACTGTTTTGGGATTTGGAGAGGAGGGGGTCATAAGGAAAGATATGATTTAAATTTGAACATATTGTCAATCCAGTATTCTAAATTTAAAACACTGCTTTGAAAGCTTCAAATGTAGCTATAGGGATTCTCTCCTCGGACGGATGAGTTGAAGACAGTGGCCAAGGTCAAGTTTGGGGATTGGACTACACTGCTGCTGGGAGTCTGCAATATGTTCAGAACAATGGCCCTGTACTTTAATGTTGAGCACTGTAACCCTGTGTACTGCAAACCCATGCATTCCGTACCACTGGGTACACTTGACAGGTCCTGATTTCCATGCATTTGAATGGGGTCATGTATTTCATCATGGAAAAAGTGTACATGTTCCAACAGCACAGCTGTTGTTGCCATAAATCTTGTTAACTGATAGACTCCTTCTGTTCTTTTTCAAGAACAAGAGGGCTCTGTGGCACCTTCCATATTTAGTCGAGATCGGACAGGAGGCGAAACAGTCCTTGAGAAGCCTAAAGAAGAGCCACCGAAGAGTGTCTTTGGCTGACAACCAAGTTTAACCTGTGTGACAAAGATTCCTAATGCACCACTTAATACCAAATTGCTGTCACTTAACTACCCTTATTGCTGCACTAGTAAGTCAACTTAATTTTTTCAAATTAGTCATTAATTAGTAGGAGGACTCATTTTGTAGGTTACAACTTCCTTTTATAAGTTTAAGCATTTTCTTTCTATATAATAGATGCTGTAATGGTTTCAGTAAGAACCTGGTCACTGGACACAGCCTGGCACAGTAATGACCAATTTCTACTTACACTTAAATTACACATGTGGGGGGGTTTTAAGACTTATGTTCCAGAGCTGTGATCTAGTTCAATTTTGGATATAATCTTAAATGCAGAAAAGTAAAATAAATGAGTGATATGGATTTGATTTCAGTGCAATTTCTCCTAACTGCACATGTTTTTATACTATTGCTATTTTCACAGTTGGACACATAATTTTTCAAAAACATGATAAAGGACTTCATTTTTATCTGTAGTTTTTTCCTGCTCTTTTCCTTCTGCTTGCCCCACTTAAGGATTAAGGTGAGTAGGATGGGTTATTTACTGCTAATGAGCGAGATGAAACCATGTAGAATTGAATACTACACATTCAAAACGCCAGACAGCTTTGTGCAGACTCAAGAATATCAGGGCCAACCTGTAGAGAGCTTAATTAAATGCCAAGGGCTGGATGCCCCAGCCATGTATAGAACACTGAGTACAGGGATAAAAGAGAGGGAAAGATGATTCAGTGGTTGGAGTGCTAGCATGGAACCCTGGAGCTCCAGGTTAAATTCTTTTCTTTACTACAGACTTCTTGTGTGACCTTGGGCAAGTCACATACTCTGCCTGTGATTCCATTCCCCCATCTGTAAAACGGACATAATAGCACTGCCCTTACCTCACTGGGTGTTGTGAGGATAAATACATTCAAAATCGAGAGGTGCTCATATACTACAGTGATGGAGGCTATAAAGTAACCTAAGCTAGAGGCTTTATGGGCTTTAGAACTATTTAAAAACTATTGAGATGGATAGGTAAATTAGGTTCCATCCAGCATTACAAAACAGTACACTGAAAAAGTGACTTAACCAACATGGCTGTCAAGCTGTGCCAATGAAAAGATATTTAAAAAGAATGAGTGAGGTTTTAACACATATTACAACACCTCTTCCCCTCCCTGTCTGTTATACTTGTCTGCATCAAAGATCTTTGAGAATGGCACAGCTATTGCTACTCAGATTGATTGTAACACATAAATAATGCTGACAGGTGTTCTCAAAGCAGACAAGCTATATGTAAGTGTGAAAGTCAAAATTACTTGTTCTAGGAATACTAGAATAATACACTACATACTAGTATACTGGATCTTCAAACTCAGATGAATTAGTTTGGATAAAATACGGGTTTGACACAACTTTGAACTAAACTAAGTTTTTCTAAGGTTCTGAATATTCAGTAGATTTTTTTCCCCTAATCTTTATTTTTCACTTTTATAAAACTGCATTGGTTAGCTTTTGATTCCAGTCAGATCAAAAGAACCAAATTGGCTTGAGATTTTTCTGTGGGTATTTCCAGTCTGACTAGAATTAAAAAAACTCTAGAGAACTTGTTCACGCAGTTTCCAGATAAATTAACCTTGTGAGATCCCCACATCCTTTCTCTAAAAAGAATTATACTTCATCTTCTATGAAAAGCAAAACTTCTGTTGAACTGTCCATGAAGATAAAAATCCCACCACAGTGTTTGTCAGTATTTTTTCCTTGTCTACGCATGGACTTTTCTAAAAAGAATTTCCACAACTTAAAGTAGATGAATGAAGACACTGAGGGAACTGTTGACAGAGCACTATCTCTGAAGGCATCTTATCTTAATTTTATGATTCAAAAACATTTTGTAAAGTTCATCTCACCCTCCCCCCAACCATCTGAAAAGTAGGGAGAATTATGAGGGTACTTAGTGTTTTAAAAGGGGGGGAGATAGTGTGTTAATTTGCCTGCTTTGCTGCCTGGGGATCATATGAGGTGGAATTGCTGCAGGTCATTACTAATGAAGGGAACTGGATAACTTTTTATTTATGTTAAGGTCAGCTGGTGAATTGTTAGGCTCTCTCCATATTTTTTATAAAAATGAAGCAAGTACTTCCTGATGGATCCTATAAAAAGCCAAACTTACACACACACACCATTTTCTTTCTTTATCCTCTTATAATATGAAACCAAGGCATCACCAGGTCAAACTAAAGCAATTAATTGAAAACAGATACAAGGTAAAACTGTAGTTTGTCATACTGTGTATAGTCAACATGTGGAAGTCACTGCCCCACTCAGCCAAACATTATAGCTGGATTTTAAAAAAAGAACAGGAGACGTTAACAATTAAGTGTACTATTGCCAGCTAGAAACACTGCTACGTATGATCATTATACTTCATGGCATATGCTGCCTGCCTGAAAGGTTTAAGAAGAAATTTCCATTCCCACATGCAGTATCGTTTTGTACAAATGGCTAGGTACATTTATAGGGAGTTCGATGCCTTTTTTTTATTGAAGATATAAAACCCACTGAATGGAAATTAAATGTGGTTCTTGGCTTGAAACGTTTCAAGTCCGAGGTAGAATCAGCATGCAGTGCCCTCAAGATACCAAAGAACAAAGTGCTGGCTTTAACTTGGTGCATTGTGGACATGGTGCTGTGTATGCTGTCCCCATTTAGCTATGTCAGGGCATCCTGCCACACACCTATTATTCCTATGGGCCAAGTTCGCACCAGGAAACGGGAAATTATCAGACTTCCTGTCGTTTGTTTCCAGAGATAAGAAATGAAACTCACTCGCTACTGAGTGCTGCCAAAACATCCGGTAAAAAATGACATTCAATTGCAGTCTTGATCAGTAGTAGTACAGCTCTCTTAACCAAACTGAGCATTCCAACCAATTAATTGCTTGATAACCACTCAACCTGGCCATATAAAGAACTGGTGCTACCATGGAATTACTGTTGACTGAGATGGAGACAGAACAGATCATATACGCTTGATATCTCAACATACCTGATATCAGTTCTCTGGCTTTCTGTCTAGGTACTAGATGCTCCTCTGTGGATCTATTAGACACTGTAGAAGTAGATGAAAGGAATTCTGGGCAGCGGCACTCAGGTCAGACCCAGTGATCATAAAGAAGGAATAAACAATAAGCAAAAGCCAGATATCTAGAAGCTAGCTGACATATGAGTTAGGACCAAGAAGCATTCCTAGAAAGCCAGATAACATACAGGGAGTATAGGCACCAGGCAGATCCAGAAGCCAACAAAGAAAAAAGTCGTGAAAGAGATTTCAGAGGCTGCTGGACCCTTGAGATTACAGAATGAGGCTGAAGTATCTGTTGTTCCACTCTGGCCATCTCTCTCAAGGGCCTCATTTCTACCTGTGCACATGATAAAAATAACTTCAGCCAGGCTAGCCCGAAACTTCTGGTGGCTGGAAGGAATGACAGGTTTGACACTAATCAGCTGTAAAAATGGTTAGTAAAACAGGTAAGAAGTAGCATGCTGAGTACTATTGTAACCATTGGGTCAGGATTCAAGCTGAGCACAGTGCATTAGCATCAGGTACTTATGACAGAAGCCTGGGGGCTATCCAGGGAAGAAGATAATAGCCCCCGGGAAGCAGGAGCCTGGATCACATGTAGCACACAATGCTTTAATAAAAAGAACGGGTTACTAGGCCCTGCCTGATTGTTCACCACTGATGAAACAATACCCTCGCCAATTTTTGATCAAATTAAAAATGAGTATGAGAATAAATAAGGGCTCTGAGCCCCTATTAGAACATCCCTCATGATGGAAAAAAGTAAAGTAATCCTACAACTGTATTCCCATGAAAATGTCATCATGAATGCCTCATTGTCTGGCTGTACCGAAAGGAGGACAAGATGTTCTACCCAGCAGGTAAGTGTTCAGCGCAGGTAACTCCATGATCATTTTAATATCAACCCGGGGGGCTTCTGTATCCCCATCTCTTTCCATCCTGATCCCCAGCCAATCTCTTGCTGGGACCTTACCATCCCCCCACCTTGAATGAGGATTAAGGTGGGCTATAAAGGAAGAGGGGGTTGGCTCTCGGCCGTGCCAGTCATAGAAGCCCCAATCCCTCCTCCCCCCATTTCCCTCTTTCAGTAAACACCTCTTTTAAGCCCTTTACCAAGCCATTTATCTGATCACTGTATCCCTTTCCTATGGAGTACTGCACTAGACATCCACCACAAGGAGATGCCAGCAATTAGCTTGATTGCCTCCCCCACAAACCCAGCCAGGTTCCCACATATTTCCTAATGTCCCCTTTAATGGTGGCCAAAAACATGTCTGCACCCAAGTCTGACATGTGAATCCCATCCTCCTAAAATAACTCTGGTGCCCCCATGCCATGTCAGGATGCAAAATTACTGACTCTCTGACCCTCGTGAATTTGGCCATCTCTCTATTCACATATCTCCTAGCCTTGTCCACCCACGGGGCTTCATAGCTCCCCACCAGACTCTGCACTGCAGTGTATCTAACCATACAATTTTTAATTCCTGGAAAAAGATCCAGGATCTGCCTTAAGTCCCTCTTAGCATTAAGCCCACCCTTTTACACAGTCCCAAATCATTTTACCCAAGGCGCACTAGAATTGTATCTGGTGCCCACTGACGAGCCCCCCACAGCTTACAGCAGTGGCATCAATTGGTCCCATAACAGGCCCCCCTCACTGTGCCAACTCAGGATTGCTTCATCACTCTGCCCCAGCTGTGAACCCTCTGGCAACTTGGACGCCTGCTTATGCACTCAGTAAAAAAAAAAAAAAAAAAAAAACCCACCATGCCTGCAGCTCCATACCCACATCTGCATGGCCAGTCTTCCCCCCTCTCAAATGAAAATACAACAAATTAATTCTGACTCCCCACCTAGGGTCTCTCGTACGTTCTGTATATTTCCGAATGCCCATGTCCAATTGCCTGAGTTGCCTCAGCCCCACGCCCAGCTGTGCTGTTGCCTCCTGATCTTGAACAAGTGGGAACCAAATTCCTGGGCTGGCAGCCCCAACCTCGTCAGTCGCCATCTCACCTCCGTAACAAACTGGTATGTTGAGGGGACTCCTGTCGTTGTGAATGAAGAGGGGCCCATCCCACTGCAGTTGCATCACCATGTACGGCCTCACAGCCTCCACGGGCACCCAGGCTCACCACTCTGCTGTAGGATGGTAAATTCAATTGCTGGCACCTCCTTGATCAGTCTTTGACTGTCACAGTGTCGTATCACTGCTTGCCCCTGCCAGTGCGTACATCCCAAAGCCCTTCCAGGTGAGTCTCTACTGGACCCAGGTCCTAGCTTACTGAGCCTGAAAGCGCCCAGAAATGCTGTCCTGAACAAGGCCACCTCTTGTCTGCTATGAAACATGTTCCTCAGCACCTGCACTGGATCCCTCAGCATGCTAAATGTGATTGGATGACGTGTAGCCTCCCTGAGGCCATTGGGTCAAGATGATTCTGCCAAAAACCTTCGAACTAGCTGCTGCTGCTGCAAGGATCTGGGCAACCGTTCAGCCTATGGACAAAAATAACGTGACCGGCGATTGGAGATTGTTGAGGACGCCAGTTGACGGGTTGCTAACCCCCTGCCGTCCCATCCTGTCCCACCGCTGCTGCTGTGCCAGTAGGGCAGGGACGCTTCAATCCCTCCTGCTTTCACCTGTCCACGGCTGGAAAAGACCAAAACCCGACTCTCCCCCCGTGCCTTTGCCCTCCTCTCCCCTGCCTCCCTATACCTGGTGATAGGATCTGGCACCAGCGATCTCACTAACACCTCCTCCCTTTCTTCTGCTATTCTCCTGCCTCTCCCTCTTCAGATGGGATTTCCCTCCATGCCACACCCCCCACACCCGTCCCCACTCTCACCCTCCTGCTCCTATGCAATGCCATACCAACTCTGGTGCCAGAGTCCTCTGGTCCCTGCTGCTGCTCCACCTTGTGCAGGAAAAGGGGCTTCTCCTGCCAGGTTTGCCCTTTATCAGCTCCCCAGCCCATCCTGTCCCTGGGAGATGAGTCAGCGGCATCTGTGCCTCTCTCCCACCCTCCACCCTGAAAGTGATATACCCCTTGCCGCCCCCACGGGTAAGCCAGATAACACCCCCCTCCCCACTTACAGTACGGTGCACTCACTTTGGGTAAATAACTTTTTCCTGCCATTGTTTATTTGAACTTGCTGGTTTCCTATTTGACTACAGTTAAACGTCAAGCCTACTTTCCTGTGAGGTTACTAAGTTGGGGTATTAGCTTCTTCTGAGCTGGTGCTTTCATTTTTCAACATGAATAGCTTCTTGTTTTATGTTTTGTTGGTGTCCATTGAAATTGGTACAAATGCTGAATCTGTGGTAGCACAAATCAGGAACACCAAGGTAGGTAACTTATTTTAAACTGAAGTCAGATCAATGTGTTAGTTTTATGTGGGATGGAATTAGTTGATGATGATGATGATGTGTATTCCCAAAGAAAGATCTATGCTGTATTTAAATGACTGTGTTTGAGTGTCAATCATAGAGTTCAGTGCCAGAAGTAACCACCTAGTCTGACCCCCAGCACATCACAGGCTATTAAACCCCACCCAGTTATCCCTGTCTTGAGCCCAATAACCTGGATCAGTCTGAAGTAAGCCAGCCCACAGGAGACTCAATCATCATAGGCAGAAAATAGGAATGACTGTGGTGCACCAAGGCCCATGTAATAGCAGGCAACTGTTTTAATGAGAGGTTCCCGGGTAATGCTAGCAAGCAACCTGCACCCCATACTACAGAAGGAGGCCAAAAACGCCTCAAACAGACCCAAATTCCCTGCCAATCTAACCTGAGTGGGAAAATCTTTCCTGATCTCATAAATGTGATCAGCCCCACCCTGAGCTTGTGAGTAAGATCCACCAGCCAAACTTCAGACATTTCTCTGTATGGCCTCAAAGCACCAACCCACTTCATCTGGTGTCTGATCTTTGGCCGGGGCCACTGAATGATGCTATCTATGATGCTTCAGAGAAAGGAGGGAGGAAAAATACATCCGATGGGAAAATTTCCTTCCTGACTCATACAGGTGAACTGCTGAAGCACCAAGCATGAAACTGAGGAACAAAGACATAGGACCAAAAGGGAACCCCAAGGCCCAGCCCCTTGTCACTACAGGTAACCCTGTCATACAAACCCCGCTCAAATTTATATCAGGTTCTGTTTTAAAACTAAGTAGGTTGCTTGCCCCTTCTACTCCCTGTTCCAGAACCTCACTTCTCTGATGGTTAGTACCACTTTCTCACTTCCAGCCTATCTTTAGTCATGGCTAGATTATATCATTTGTTGTGCCAACATTTTCCTGTAATTTAGTTCTCTTTGGTGTCTCTCCCCCACCCCATGTATTTATAGAGAGCAATCACATTCCCTTTCAGCCTTCTTTTTGTTAGGCTAAACAAGCCACGTTCTTTTAGTTTTCTATCATAAGATAAGCCTTCCATTCCCCCGATCATCCTAGTAGCCCTGTTTCAGTTTGAATTAGTCTTTCTTGAACATGTGTGTCCAGAACTGTACATACTATTCTAGTGGAATGTGAAGGATATTTTTAATATATCCTGTATTTCAAACACCACTGGGATAAAACATATGCTTTATATAACGTTTATAAAAATGATTGGAAGAGCCTCAGATGAAAGGTGCTATAGCAATGCAAAATATATAACCTTAAAGCAAGATCCTTCGTCTTATATGAATCTCTAAGAAAATTTTGCTATTACAGGTGCATTTCTGCCTATATAGTGTATATTCAAAGGCTTAATAAATGTGTACAAATGTGCACAGTATACATGTACTGTGTATTAGATGTAGTATGTGCATGTGGTGTGTGTATGTGTCTAGAGAGAGAGAGAGAATGTGCGTACAGATATACTCCACAGGTCTGTATTCCACAAAGGGAATTTCATTGATTTACTGGAAAAAAGGGCAGTAATGCACTAACTTCAGTGTACTTTGGAGCAGGCCTTTAGAGGCTGACTTGAGTAAAAGTATGTTATAAAATGAGATTTTTTTAAAGAAGGCATCTGACTCACTGGTGGAGATATCTGGTATAAACATACATAGGTCAGGACATGTAAGCCCAGGAACTGTCTCTTGGACCACTGTGTATAAAAGAAAGTAGAAAAAAGTTCTGTTAGTGAAAACTCTTAATATGTGGCCTATAATGTGAGGTCCATAGAGCTATAAAGGTGGACTTCACTGATTGCAAGCAGTGGCGGGAGAAAACTCAGGAATTTTAGTGAATGCAGGCCAAAGAGAGAATGCCAACCTCACGTGTTTTACGTTTACTGGAATATGCTTGCTCTTACAGTAGATATAGACTGAGAAATGCAGAAGTCAGAGCATGTTGTAAACATCTTATCCTCAATGTCTTCATGGCTGAGTTAACCCATGTGATGACCACCATGTGAGAGCTTGGATTAGCCTAGCTCAGACATGCAGCCACATTACAAAGCTATTCCCAAGTTACTGTGTCCATACTGTTGCTGCACTTACACAGGGGCAAGGACTTCTGGGGACATAGCGAAGGTTCTTAGCACTACAATAAGTTGAGTCACTCCGTGATTCTTTCCCTGTGAACAGTGGGAGAACTTGTCTGTCCTTCTGGGCGCGTGGGAAGGAATTGTGACAAGGCAACGGAGGACTATCCGCACTAGCATGGTTCAGCCTACGTCCTAGTACAATGAGAGTGGCTTATCACCCCCAATGTTAAACAGCACTTGGGCTTTTTAGCCTACAACTCCAGACAAGTTAGCTAGCCCAGGTACAAACCACCACCACGCTCAGGTGAGAGATTTTTGTGGGCAAGTAGGAGCCAGGTTGGCCCAATACTCAAGTGAGAGTCTGAGTTAACTCTGCAATGAAGGCCTACCCTAATTATTCTTGCAGGGCCAACACAGATAAGAGAGTCTGAAAGTTACAGAGCACAACTCGCAACACTGCCCCTCTAAAATGTGCTGCTCTTCAAAAAGGTAGAGTTCAGCTGGCCCTGCAGTCCAGTAAAATATCCATCCTCCATAAAGATGAAGAGGAGTTATCACAAAAAGTCTTTGGGAGCAGGGGTGTGTGTACACAAATATCTCTGTCTGGCACACTACCTGCTAACCTTCAAAGAAGGTTCCAAATGCAAATGCATTTATCTGTCCCCTCTAATACTCAGACTTCTTCATAGTACAACTTTTGTATAGTATCCTTCATATAAACTGGAACACAAAATGTTTTATAGAAGAAAATAGCAGAGGGGAGGAAGAGATTTAGTAATTATAGAGAGGGAACAAAACCTACGTTTTTATTTGTGTTTCGCATTAAGATATTATCTAGGAGGATGTAACCATTCCCTTTCCATCTTATTACCTAAATTTCTTCAACTATATTAAAGAACTTAAATGATCGCAATTTGGAGAAAAGGTCAAAGAAGGAAATTGGATTATGGTATAAATATAGACACTTCATTTTTAAAGGGGGGACTGTAACACTAGGCACCCCTTTATGCACATCCTACTGCAATAGTATTTGTATAAAATATGCTTTGTGAGGTATAATACGAAAACTAGTAGCACGCTGGTTATTAATACAATGGTAAAATGCATGTGTTAACATTATATGTGAAATTTATAAATTCCTCTGTAGGATGTTAATGGAACATGTTTAAGACCAGAGAGCCTAGGCTAAGTAAAGGTGATAAACAGGTCTGTCCTAGACAAAGGAGTGGGGGTTTACCTCAGTTTACATATTAACAGTAAACAAAGCCATAGAGCTAAACTGGTGGGGGTTATCCTGCTCCTGGACTCGAGACAGAATTAACATGGCTCCTGCACCTCAGAGGGACACAGGAGACTGAATCCCCACAAAGCCTTCCTGACTTGTAAGATAAAGACATCCCGTTGGGGATATAAGAAGAGAGAGAGACTCCATCTTTATCCTTCTCCTTAGGAGACAAAGCAACCAAGTAAATAGATCTCAGTGATGGGTCCTGGCCAGAAAAAGCTGGAAAGGATGTGTGGGTGAAAGGAACCATCTTGACCACAGACTGTATCTTGCTAGATTAAGTTTTAGTTCTTTAGATGTTTGTTTTCACTTTTTGGCCTGTAACCATCTCTAACTTTCTCTCTTTTACTTGGTATTGCTTCACCCATGATTGTTTTGTTAATAAACTTGTTTTGCTTTCATTATAAATCAGTGCTGTGTACATGCTGTAAAATGTGTGCTTCTAGAAAGCTAACAAGCTGGAATGTTTTACCATCTCTGTGAAGGGAGTGAAACTAACACTTTCTCTGTGAAGGTCCAATGAGAACGATAGCTCCCTGCAGTAAGACGATTTTGGGGTGAATTTGGGGCTGGGAGCATACTGGTGGCGTACCAATGGGGGAGAAGCATGGTGGCCAGGCCCCTGGGTGCTCCTAGATGGGCAGGGGTGCGCAGGAGGCTCTGAGCAGGAAAGGCAAGCATGGTGGGTAAGTGCAGGGGGGGTAGCAGCTCCACCACCACCATGACCGCCAGAAAGTCCCCGGGGTGCAGGAGGAGGAATGTGGTGTTCTCTACCCCCAGCCTGCCCTCCGCAGGTACAGGCCCCCTCACCCCCTCCCCAGAGCAGCTGTCTGGTGGGAGCCGGAGACCCCTCCTGCCCTGTGCGGGGGGTGCATGAGGCCTGTGAGGTGTGGTGCGCAAATGGAAGCATTGGCCCCCGGGCGCCAGAGACCCACAGTATGCCACTGAAGCGTACTAAGGTTAGCTTGCAAGAAGTAACCAGACTGGTCAAAGCCAAAGTGAAACTTGTTGGCTGCTGGCAAGCTGTTGGGCTCAGAGCTGTCGAACAAAATTGCACAGCCACAAGATATCCGGGGTTACAAGGCAGATGGTGACCAGGTTCCTTTCTGGCCTAGGTGAACCCCAAGACATCACAGGGAGACACAATTATTTACATTTACAAATAACTTTAAGGATGGCATAAACGTTTGAAAACTATCCACTAGTGAGAGCTGAATCTAGCAAAGAAATGGTGAATGCGCAGCCCAGTATAAAAATGTATAGATGTATAGCTCAAAATGCAGCTCACCTTTACTAGCCAGTCCAGCCAATAGCTATCTCGAAAGCAGGGAGAAGACTGTCCATCTCTCAGTCCAAAGCGCTGTTTTGCATCTTCTTCCTTTCTTCAAAAGCAATGTCCATCATGTTGTCGTCATCTTCTACGCAAGAGCAGCAAGCTGTTTTAATTCCCTGGAGGGTTTCACTACCTTGTTCCAAAGCTTTGGTTTTAACTTCCAGGTGTTATTCCTTGCAGTTATGCCTCTTGGAGCCAGCTCTGTGCAGGACTGTTTGTAGCCAGGCTGCCTGGGACAGGTGTCTCTTATTACTAATTAAGCACAGCAAGCCTTCAGCGTTCCAAAGGCTCTGTTTCAAGGGCTAATATCTAGCACAGACGTGCATCAACTGCAGTTAGCAGAACAGTAAAGGAAGCTGGTGGGTTCTGAATCATAAGAGAAGCCAAATCTATGAGCTAGTCTGAGGTAAAACCATGACGGTGGGGTATTAAAACAAAACAAAAAACATCACCACAACCAAAACCCACCAGGAAGGCAATTTTGAATTCACTACTGAAATGTGTGGGGAGCCAGTAGAGCTGGTTGAAGATAGCGGCTGTGATCTCTCTCCTCTGTAAATTGTACAATGTACTGCTTCAGGTCTGAGGACCTCTATGTAGGCTCAAAAGCTTTTCTCTCTCACCAGCAGAAACTGGTCCAATACAACAGCAGTTCCCAACTTTTTTGAGTGAAAGCCCCACTAGTTAACACATGGCCCTTCACCAGCTATCAACACACACAAACCCGATAAATACATAATAAATTACATAATAAATTACGCTTACCTGAGTAAGCAGCTAAGACTTCCCTGGCATGGCTGCCACTGCACGCTCCATGTAGCCCTGCCCTTCCCTTCTCTCATGGACCGAGGATAATGGAGGCAGGTTTTGGCGGGGCTGCTCCTCTCCAACTGGGTGCCTAGCTGGTGAGGGGTTGGGGGGGCTCTGCTCCTCTGGTCCAGCTGGCGTGAAGCTCAGGGAGCTAAAGGACCTCAATATTACTGAAGCTTCATGGACCGCCCCTGGACTCTTTGGCACCCCCCCCAGGGGGTCCGGTTCCCCCCCCAGGTTGGGAACCATTACAATAGAATAAATTACTTCCCCAGCATGTGTGTCTAATATCCTGGGACCAACGTGGCTACACCAACACAGCAAACAAAAAAGCGTTGTGAAGTTCTACGGAAGAGTAGCTGTATGTTTAGAAATAAAAGCAGAAGCTGGCTGGAGTGTGACTTGTCCTCCACTACCTCACTTCTGTGACCAAGATAAGTATAGCTGTGGAAAATGCATGTTAATGTCTCGTCTCTTGATTTACAGAACCCCAGCACTAGGGATGTGGTAAGTGCTGTAATGACACAAGAGTTGAACTTAACGCCTTTTGGGGTGAAAAGTGTTGTTACGTCTCATGCTCTTATTATGGATTTAAATCCCTTTAACAAAAATTATTTTGGCTCATTTGGAAGTCTGTAAATTACAATGCATCTCTGGCCCCGAGTTATGCTATAGAGTCCTTAACCACTTATTGACTTGGTGCTTGGTGGGCTCTTCCAGACGTTTGTGTCTACGTAAAACATGGTTAATCTGCAGTCAGTAAGGATGGCTATGAGCAGTGTTTCTCCCCTTCCCCCAGACTAGGCTGCCACACAATTATCTTCCGGGCTTCAGATCTTCAGATAAAGATCGTCAATCTTTAGCATATTGATTTGCTGTGCAGGCAAGACCATCTACTCGTGTAGCCAATTTGCTCAAACCTCTGAGTACTCTGTGCACGAGACCATCCCAGCTGGTGCTGTTCTGTGTCCATGTCACCCGGGCATCCTAACTCTTGCTGAAGTACTATGGGTGACCGGCCCAGATTTTTCCAGACTGTGCTTGTCCAAACATGGCTAAACAGTATGGTCAATGCAGTCATATGAACATGGTTGTGAGGAAAATGGCTACTAGGGGACACAACCCAACCATGTTTTTTGGTAACAAGGTTAGATATGTGAAAAAACAAAAACACTGCTTACAAAAAAACTGTTGCATTTGTAATGTACACAGAGCTTTAGTTCATAAAGCATCATGGCTTCTGCCTACCTCTCCCCACCCACTTACATAATATACTAAATAAAGAGACAAAGTAGCTGTAGGGATAACTTAGTTTTCCTCATTCTAATAAAGTTCCTTGCCCAGTATTAGAAGACAGCTACCTTTTCTATGATTGCCATTGTCGCATGATTCTGTAGAATGGAGTTAGCATAATTAGCACAAATTTCTCTGTAACTGGGGTTTCTCATTCTTCAGATCATCGATGGCCTAGAAATCTACAGCATGAAAATTGATAGTAAAGTGACTTCTCGATTTGCCCACACTGTCAGCACCAGTCGAGCTGTCAATCATGCCAATGTGTCTAAGGAAGCGTTTTTGATGTGGAGCTCCCCAAGACAGCCAATTTCAGCATGTGTGCAGTTTGCTGTTAGCTTGTCTCCAACTTGCTGTGTTGATTTATTTTTTTCACCCTCAGTGACACAATTTACATTTTACTCGCCTTCTCACTTAAAAATGGCACAGTAAAATGTAAAAAAGAGAAGTATGAATGTTTTAATAACAAAAAAAAAAGCATGGAAAATATGGACCCAGGACTGCCAACAGGGTGGAGAAGGGGGGCAATTTCTGAGGGCCTGGTGATTTAAAAGGGCCCTGGCGGATGGGAGGATAGATACGTGTCCGCCTCTCCTCCACACACACACACCCTTCCCCCGAGGCCCTTGTTGCTCGCGCTCGCCGCCCCTCCCCTGAGCCAAGCTTATTTATTATGCACCAAAAGGATTGCCTGTAAAATATAAATCAGATATAAATGAAGAATTCATAGATACCTTTATCTTCACACAGCTTTTTGTTTCGACTGCAGGACAATTGATGGCATCACCTATCTGGGAAACATAAAATTAAAAAAAAGCTGCCAAAAAGCAATACAAGAAGGCGGTTTCATGTGGACATACTGCAGGTCTAGTCAAGTAAGACTCTTTCATAACAACGAGGTTTGCTTTTATTTCTATAGATCAGAGTGTCCATCCTTCTAGAATCAGTATTCACCTCCAGTCCTATAGGACACGTGTGTCCCTATGTATCATGAGGTAATTTGAGAAGCCTATATTTGATATCAAAAGAGCAGTTACTTACCTTACAGTATCTGTGGTTCTTTGAGATGTGTTGTCCACACAGATTCCACTTCTGATATGCAAGCACCCCATATATGTGAAATTGGATTATTTTGGGCAGTGTCTGCTGGAGCTGCCCTTGTGCCCTGGATATCTTCGCATCCCCATTCAAGGGCATAAAAGGCCAACGCAGATTCAGCCATTCTTCAACTCTTTTGCCAACATGGACTCCTATTGTTCTTTGATTCTGTAGTGAGGAAGGTAATAAGAGGTAGAAAGCCTCTATCTGGCTTTGGGGTCAGGCCTGCTTCCTGCTTGGGCTGGTGTATATACCCTCAGTGAGCAGAGCGTGGTTCTCAAATCCTTTAATTAATTGAGGCATTTTGTAGGTTCATGCATTAAATAGTTCACAAACTTTGAATGATTGGTCCTTGATGATCATTTGGACCTCTTAAGGTATTCTAGAGTATTAGAGCCACGAAACCTTATGTATCACAATGGATGCGGCCATCATATGTGGCATTGTATCAGAGGCATCTAAAGCAGCCTTCAGAGATGTTGGGGCAACTAAATGTCTTTCAGACACTAGAGACTTTAAGGTCTCCCTATGTTCCCAAGGACACTTCTCTACGAATTGTGATACCTTGTCCCAGGTCAGATAGTTGTATTTTGACAGAAGCATCCGATAATCAAAATGTTAATCGGGACGCTAGCTGAGGTTATTGGTATCAAAGAGTTGGTACTGGGGGAAGTGCAGACCATGGTCTCAGGCGTACCATGAGGACTCAGTGACCAGCCAGTAGTGCTAAGGCATCAGAGCATTCTGATGTCGGCCATGAGCCGCCTTTTGGCTGAGGGTCATAAGTAGAGATAGAAATATGATGTGTTTTATTTTGCTAGTCACTGGAGAGGGTGACCTAAGCCTATGGTCACCCTGGGGGTGATGACTAGGTAGAGGAGGACTTGACTTCTCTGCCTGATTCAGTAGTTGAGGGATCTTGATCCCTTTGACAACAAATGAGCCTGGCAGCTTGATGCAGAGCTGCAACTCACAGGAGCACTAGCCAAAAGTGACTGTTCAGGTTTTTGGGGGATCTTTTGCCTCAGACGTTGAAGGGGCCCTCATCAAGCACTCTATTAGACTGGGCTTGAACTGGGCCTTCCTCTCCTGCTGCATAGTCTGGGAGAAGGAACGGGAGATTGAGCATTTACCAGGGATGTACCCTGGGCCAAGGCAGAAGCAGTACCTAGAATGCCCAGCATTGAGCAGGATAGCAGCCTTGCAATAGGGGGCAAGTTTTAAATCCCTGAGAGTCCTAGAACCAAGGGTATCCTCAAACCTATTCTAAATTTTTTGTGAGGGAGGGAAAGGAGATTGCCAAGGGGTATAAACAAAAAACTAGTAACTATACTAACTATGATAAGTATATTAACTACTGCTAACTAGTCAAACAAGATCGTGTGGTGTGCAGAATAAGTGAACACTGCAGGATTTCTGTCTTCCTGCCATGAACAGTAAGGAATGGAGGATCAGTTGGGCCTGCATTGCCCTTCATGCTCTCTGGTGGAGAGTGAGGGCAGGCACAAAGCCAATCCAGGGTGCAGACACTGCTATCCAAAAAGAATCTGATCTCACGTGCATAGGATACATGTGCACCCAAGCGAGATATCTGTGTGGACAGTCACTCCGAGAAGAAACCATTATTCTTATTCACCCTGATATGGGATTAATTTTGTAATTAACTTTGCATTTCTTTTCACCTGGGGACGTCAACTAAGTGCCAAAGTTGGCAAACATTAATTGTGCTTCATGACACCACACACATTTTCTTGCCTCATAGGGAGGTGTAAATTGAATAACATATTTGATTAGCATTAATCTGTTGAATCTAATATAGGCATTTATACTGAGCACACCATCATGGTATCCTACTGCCTATTTGACAAGATTAATGTTTTTAAGTACCACGTGGCAATGATTTGACTGTTGGATGAATGATTGTGTGAAACAGTGTTAAGAGACCAAACTTAGTCTCATTCCAGCCATTCAGTGGTAGGAGTTAAACTTTGTCCTCTGTGCTTTGGCCATTTTATTGTTATTCCTAACTCTCATTTTGGGAATGGATATTGTATACTATTCATGTCTTATATCACATGCATCTCTCTCTTGTCTGAAGCTATACATTCATTGCAAAAAAAGGTGTGTATTTATAGTGAGACAGGTAACTTGAGATAGCTATCTTGATTTAAAAATCCTAGTGGAGACAAGGCACAAATAGTGTTTATCTTGATGTAGGAAGTTGAGGTCAACCCCAGGTGTGGGGGGGTATAGTACTGATCTCAACTAGCTAGGTCAATCTTATACTTTCCTGCATAGGGTTGACATTGATGACTTACCTCAAAGGAAAAACTACCTGTGCCTTGTCTCCATTAAGATTTTATATCAAGACAGTTATATAGTGTTAGTTTTTGTGATAGGCTAATGCAGCCATCCTCATTTACACAGAGCACCTAGGAGCCATTGATTTAAAAATGGACTTTTGCTTACTACTATCCACTTGAACCAAATTCAAATCGATATCCTAGGGTGTAGGCTCTAACAACTTTATCCTGCAAGGTGCTGAGCACTCCTGTGAGATGCTGAGTGCCCTTCACCTCTACTGACTGCAATGCAATTAGGATCAAGCCCCAAATTCTCAGTGCTTTCTAGTTCACACTATGAAATCACTCTTAATTAGCTGGTCAATCCAAGTTACTTTGAAGGAATGTCTGGTCACAAGACCTATTGCTGTGAAGATGAGAACTGAAGCTGTAGTTCCTGGTATGTTAAAAACTATAAAAGAATTCCATTAATATTGATTCTTAAAACAAAATGAAACCAGGGGAAAGATTTAATGGTTGTAGTGTGATAGCAATTCCTTATTGATAAGAAGCAGCATCCAGGGGATTCTCATATTGATGTTTTTCTGATTTGTAGTTACTTTGCTTAACATTTTTAGGGCCTCTGGGAGGAAAACTGAAAAGTTTACTGTTTCAGCCAACATTGCAGCAGCCAGCAAAGTCACTTTTGAGCTCACTTATGAGGAACTCTTGAAATGGCACTTGGGAAGATACGAGATGTTGATTAAAGTAAAACCAAAGCGGCTTGTCAAACAATTTCAGGTAAATTTCATTTATATTCAGCAACATTTACACAGAGCAGTTAAAAACTTTAGTAGAAACAGTGGGCAAATACTATGGCTACTTACTGCAGCCACAATATTTGCAAGTATCTCTGATCCTTGATAGAATAAAATAAGCAGGATCAATCAATTTCAAACAAAGTTGCAAAGTTACTTTTATTACTGAAGAGTTATCTGTGAAGACTGAAGTTGCAGATGTTCTGTCTCAACCTCATTCATAAACCACCCAAGATAGTACTTTACTATCACTTAAAATGCCATAAAGCTCCTTTAACTTCTAGCATGCAACTGTTGGCTTACGTTGTTCTATTCTACTCTGCTTCTCCTCCAGTTGGCTAAGCAACTGTATCATGTTAATAAATCATAACATGACAAAACACTGTCTGAGGTTGCACAACTTGATTAAGTAAACTCTACTCAAGTTTAAAAGCCACTTGCTTTGTTAGAAGAATTCTGAAATGAAAAGGGGCCTTTGATGTATTCCTTATATCTTTACCCACAATGCTCTTCCAGTCTAGGATTAATTCCGTAATTAATACTTTCCAGCTCCCAGCCATTTCATAACTGAGGTTTAGGGTCGGAATTTTGGCAACAAACTGAATTGGGCTGTGCTATAGGAATGCTGAATGCAGTCTTTTCTATGCTCTGCAAGCCTGAACTGCATGGATGTCGTTCCCAGTTTTAGCCATTTTATATCTTTGTGTCTGAATTCTACTTTAAACCCACGTTAACATTCTGGACATAGCGCAAGGTTTGCTTTTTTACTGAGGCATTTGGGAAGGAGTTGGAAAGCACATAAGACAGGGAGTTTGGTCATCTGGGAATTATAATGTAGTGGAGTCACATGGGAATGAATTATTGTTGCAGGGACTGGAGTTTAGCAGTTCAGTGTAATTGTTGGTTCTGTTTGTCATTATTGCAAGAGGTATTCAGAGCAGGGGTGAACGCTCTAGCGTGTGTTAAAAATTGCAATAAATACATTGTAATAACAGGCTATTGATAGAACTGGTTGGGAATTTTTCAGCAAACTTTTCCACTGAAAACTGCTTATTCATCTAACCTGAAACTTTCCATGATTTTGACAAATTTCTTATATTGAAAAAAACGTGGAAATGTTTTGTAATGGTGAAAACGTCCTATTTTTGGAATAAGAGCCTCTCTTTTTGGTTCAAAATTTAAGTTAATTTATAGTAAAAAAAATAAATAATTAAAAGTATCTTGATTGACCCTTTTAATTTAAAACTTTTTGACATAGAAATGAAAAATTTTGACTGAGCAAGACCAATGGGCTTTTTCTCAAATTATTGGTTCATGAACATTTGAGATTTTGACTTTCTGTCATGATTTGAAACAGAAAATTTTTTCAAAATCTCAAAAATGTTCTCAGGATGGGAAAACTATTTCTCATCCAGCTTTGTATGTGTGTATATATATGTATTTAGTATGTGTATCTTTTGTAACAATTATCATAAATAGTATTACATTAAAATAACATTATTTAGTTTGCAAAGTCAAGCATATGGCGGTTAAGAAATGCTAGTTTATGCCTGTGCAACATAATTCCTACTCTTACCCTCTTTTGTGTTCATCCTGTGCACTGAATGAAGGGGCCCCATGGAAAAACAGTATGTGATGATGTCACTAAAGACTATATCATAATGCATATACACAAGGGGCAGAATTAAGGCAGCACAAACAGCTGTAAATTTAGTATTTCCTAGCTTTTGAATGTTGGACTTTGCAACCGAACTAGCACAGATTTTTAAATGTAATTTTCTAGGTTTTGTAAAAGAAAACAGTAAAACCAAATGCGATTAAGTTCACCTGTCATGTCTCGGAATACATAATCATCAGGGTTTGAACCCTGAATCTGCAGCACAGATTTATACCACTTGAACGAGAAGACTAATTACTTTAGCTAGCAGCAGCAGAATGCTGTTATCCCCTAAGTGGGGAATGGGCTGCTGGGGCTATGTGCTGGATCTGGATGGAGGGCAGGGGGCAGGGAGGCAAGCTCGATCCTTTCTTTTCTTCCCCAACCCCCAGTAGTTCCGGGAACCTCTGCCCCATATGGTACCTAAAGAGTCAGGGGGTGGACTGCTAGGGTCATTTGTTGGGTCTCGAGAATGTGGTTTGGAGGAGAGAAGTCCAGCCAAGCTCTTCCGCCCCTAACTGCCCCCTCCCCTCCCCTGCTACAGTTGCTCTGGCAGTTCCCAGATGTTTCCTGTGCCATGCGGGAAACCCAGGCCCATCTTTTTAAAATGTTCAGGTATTTTGGCAGGCTGCCAACATTTTCATGAGGAATGCAGCTGAGAGAAAAGGAAATGGGCAATCTTAAACAGTTTATAATTAAGGTTATGTCTTTACTGCAGAGCTAGCTTAGTCCAGCTGAGCAGCATCTGGGTTAGCCAAGTCCACATCTGAGCAGTCACACACTGCAAAACCATACCTGAGCTACTGGATCCTCACTGGTGCTACACTACCCCTTGTGTGTTGCTAGGACTTCTGGGGACATATTGCATCCTTCCCTGTGCTGCAGTAAGCTGAGCTGCTCCATGATTCTTTCCTAGTAAATTGTGCAAGAACATGTCTGTCCTTCTGAGCTCATGGAGGGAATTGTGAGAAGGTATTTGAACACTGTTAGCACTCAAGTGGTTTATCCTGCATCCTCACTGCAAAGTGAGGATAAGTGAAAGTGGCATCCAGGCTCTAACCCATACCCTAGCCACTGGGCCCCCACATGGGGGGAAGGAGGAGGGTACACTTTACCAGGGCCCGGAGGCCCTGGGCGGCCCGGCCCAGGCTGTAACCCCCATTACAGTAAGGAAAAAATTGAGACTAAGTTGTAGCTCATGCCTGAGGATATTTATAGAAACTTATTTCCCTGTATCTATGTATTTATTGTCCAGATCTTGTGAGATTTGCTGGAGCCAATCAGCAGCAGTGTTAGAGCAGTCTCAAGCACCATTCTGAACAGTGAGTTGCTGGGCCTGCTGGCCCAGGCCAGGCCCTTCTCTAGAATAGAGTGTGTGTTTGTGCAGTTAAACTAGGACTTGTAGTGTGAGACTGAGAGACAGAGAGATGTGTGCTCCTCTCTGTGACATGGTCTGTCATATCAAGATCAAGAACTACCAGTCCCAGAGTTCCTTGTGCATAGGCAGGAGGGAGGGACAACTGGTGGGAGGGGCAAATCAAGGCACTTTAAGACAGTGGCAGCCAGGGCTGCTGCTTCTTTTGGTAGGATTTGCAGGCCCAAAATATATGTAAGTGTCTAATTCACTCACAGTCACACACACACACCCCATACTGCCATATCTGGTGGTGGCTATAAATACAAATCAGGCAGCCAGAAACCTAAGGAGGTAAAAGAAAGGGAACTAAAAGAAGCTAAAGGACACCAATCTATTCTCCAGTTTTTCAAATCAAACAAGGCCTTTCTGCAGTCAGGCAACATACTAACTAGGGAAGCAGATGAACAAAATCAAGATGAAAATGATTTAAATATAGAGACTGTGTCTGTAGCACTGACAATCAATGACAAAGAAAAGCTGCCAGAACATGCATCATATGACTCCAGTCTAATGCTTGAAGATAGTCAGGTAGTATCAACATTAGCACCACCAAATTCAGAAGGTTTACAAGAAGCAGGAGAGAGTAGTGCTACACTATCTGATTCTTGTCTTTTCAAAGACCTGAAAACATAACAGATTCTATCCATCAAAAAATTGTTCTGTCTGGTGTCCTCACTTTTGAAGAAATGTGGAAGCTAGCAAAGTCAATGCCAAAAGATGTTGATGGGCATAATTTTCCTGAATTTCTTCTCAAATGTAAGACTACCAACAAGAGAGAAAAGATACCAAGAGACTGGCTTGTTTGGAGTGCTACCAACCAAGCATGAGGGATGGTGGTATGTGTGTGGGAGGGGGTCCATGTTACAAGTTTGTACTGGGCCTGAAAAAGTTATGCTTGGGCCCTGCCTAACCAGGCCAGCTATCCCAGGTTTAAAGCACCATGAAGCTTGGATGAGAGATCTTTGTGTATGGACAGGAATGGGAGGGAGTGGGGGTTAGGGTTAACACCCAGATAAGAACCTCAGCTAACTCTGCACTGAAGACCTATCCCAAGACATACCTGAATGGAATGTTATGAGACAAATGAAAGGCATCTCTCTAGCCTGAGCACTTTTTCGTCACCAAATTGCAAAGTTCTGCAGCAAACAATGGAGGCAGTAAAGCTTCTAAAAAAAAAAAAGGTTGTAAGAATATCTTATTATGGAAAGCATCAGGTAATATAAATATAAGGGTTGTTACTAGTTGTCTTTATAAAAAAAATATGCACAAGCTTCACAATTTCACGTTCTCATTTGTTTCTTTTAACATTGATTATTATTTGTTCTAGACGAAGGAAGCATTCCTCAAAATATTAGAAGATGTCAAAGAGAATGATCATTTCAACTTTATCTTGTTTGATGATAGGATAATATCCTGGAAGAAATACTTGGTCATGGCTACCTTAGATAATTTGAAGGAAGCACAGAAGTTTGTTAAAAGTCACAGGATGTAAATATCTCTAAAGTTTAACAACATACCTTTCTCTAAAAAAGAAATTCATAATAAATACCTTGCATTTACATAGCATCTTTCCTCCAAGAATCTCAGATAGGGACGTGATGAATCCATATTTTCACTATTCAGCTAAATAATGAATAATTGGTGTTACTATTTGGCAAATAATGAATATGAATAAGAGGAGATGGAAGATATATTTGCTGATGGACAATTAAGTCCAGCAGAAGAGAATAGGAAGAGATGTCTGGGTCTGAGGAAGGTGGCAAGAAAGAATCTGGTCAAAGGTTGGGCATGGGAACAGAGTGTGTAGCCA
Organism: Emydura macquarii macquarii; assembly: GCF_026122565.2. Taxonomy (NCBI): domain Eukaryota; kingdom Metazoa; phylum Chordata; order Testudines; family Chelidae; genus Emydura; species Emydura macquarii. The sequence goes on along the minus strand of NW_027132983.1, from coordinate 2,391,467 downwards.
CAGAGAGCTTGAGGGAGTCAACAGCAGAAAGAAGGAGTAGGAGGATTGGGCAGAACTGGTATTAGGTGAAAGACTGTGGCCTGGAATGGTGGCAGAAGCCAACAGGATGGAACGCAGGGCTCTACAGCATTGTTCAAAAAGCTAAGTATTTAGCACGATTAAAATTATACCATGAACCAAATAAAAATGGCTACCACAATTAGCACAGTAGCATGATAAATCTCAATGCTACGCCCAACCCACAGAGTGCACATATTGCTTGGTTTCCTGTTGGAAACTTACCTCTCAAAGACATGCACAGTAAACATGAAGGAAGCAACTGCGGGAGTGACCTGATTGCTCCCTCATTTGATCTGGAGCTCTTGAGGGACAGAACAACCCATGATAATGTGAAACCACTCTGCATATTTTTTCTGTGTCTGTGCTACTGTCACATAGCGGTGAGTAGAAGCTGTCAACAGTATCCTTCACTCTTACAGGGGCATGTAGGCTGTAGGTGGGCTTGAAACATTCTGGATTGACACATAGTAGAAAACTGTACACACTTGTGGTATTTATTCTTGTTCTGTTTTCTGTGATCATGTTTCTTGCCGCTACCAACATAAATGATGCTTTAATAAGAACAGTTGAAATGATGAATAAAGCTCACAAGGAAAAGGCTTTGCCTGAGAGAAGCTCCTCTACAATTATAATGCTCACTGACGGGAATCCCTCTACAGGTGAGTGTTCATAGTTATGCTGCCTGTAGGTATGCTGCTGTTGGTTAGCGCATCTGTAACTGCATCCCTGTGATCAGCCAGGTGCCGTTACTAAGGAATGACCAGTAAGCAAAGAACCCATACTGTGAACATAAAAATTATTTAGAGCAGCTATTCACTCCTGTTCTGCTGCTGTTTGTCTCTTTGCTTGAAACTTGAGACTGTTTCTGGAAGTGTTAAAACATTACGGCCTCTATCATTTTTAGTTGTCACTATTTTAATTAGGAACTTTAAGTAGTTTCCAAGTTAAAAACAGAAAAAATTGAACCAATCAAAAAAAATGCAAGACCCATAATGACTGCCATTGGGATTTACCTGTAATCGCTCCTCACTAGGCATGTACTTTCTTTATGCTAAACTTTTTGTGCATGTATTTTAACCACATAATATTATTTTTCTAAACATGCTCTTTAAAAGGAAAGATTCTTCTCCACCTAGGATCAGGGGCCAGGAGCAAGGCCACAGTCGGGGCCAGAGCTGTAGCTGGGGCTGCAGTTGGGAGCAGGGCTACGGGTGGGGCTGAAGCTGTGGCTGGGCCTGGAGCCAATAGCCAAGGCCAGGGGGGCAGGTCTGGGGCCAGGAACGGGGCTGGAAGTGAACTGTGGCTGGGGCCAAGGCTGGAGCAAGAGCTGGATGCGTGGTCAGATATGGAGCCACGCCTGGACCAGGGGTTGGGGCTACGGTTGGGGCCAAGGCCGAAGTAGAGCTGGGGGTAGAGAAGCGCTGGGTGGTGCTCCCACCCTGCACCCCTGTGGGGGCTGGCCTGGGCCCTCCAGACCTCCCTAACATCCTCTGTGCCTCTCCAGAGGGGCATGCCCCACATTTTGGGGACCTCTGTTCTATTCCATTCTGTTCAGATCTTAAATTGCACACATCATCATGCCTGGGTTATTACCCACTGAGTCTCTTCAGAGTGTTCGGCGATTATAAACATAGCTCAGTTGTGCATCATGAGGAGAAGTTAATGTCTTATGGGTGGAGGGCTATAGATACTAGTTTTCACCACTAGCTTTACATTCTCTCTGTCTACGGTGATTTTGGACTGAGCTGTGCAATTGTATTTTCCTAGCCAAATACCTTCTGCTACTCTCTTTTAGTGTCTAGGAAGTTGTCTGACAATTTTTGAAGCATAGGTCTGTCAACTCAGTGTGTGAATTGAAGGGGACCTGGTGGAGTATTCCCCTTATTAAAATAAAGTATATTTAATAAATGTGGCTGAAGGCAGAAGAGAAAGGGGAGTTCCTTTTGTAAAATGTTCAGCTTCAAAAGTCATGTTCGCAGTGAAGGAATGAGACCCGAATCTAAAGCTTATCTCTTTCACCAACAGAAATTGGTCTAATAAAAGAAATCACCTCACCCACCTTGTCTCACTAATCCAATGGACAAATACATTTTTTTATAACTCAGTTCTGTATTTTCTTCTTGGTTCAGTATCCAGCATGTGATAGAGAACATTAGAGCCCAATACTATAAAGTGCTGAGAATAACATAATAACAGCATCCTCAACTCTCATTAAATTCAGTGAGAAGAGAGTAAGGCATTCAGCAACTGGCAGTATAATGATCTCAAACTATGAAGCAATCACACCTCCTGCTTGATCTGTCTGTGTTACCCATATAGAGAATTTTCAGTAGAACCCCAATTTTAGGAACATTGATCTTACACATGACCGGTTAAATGAAACATTTTTCTGCAGCTGAAATCATCTTTCTGTCACCGAATGTGGCTTCAGTCCTTCAGCCAATGTTCAAGTATCTGTACAGGGTTTGAAGAGACTGAGAGATTTGGTGGCAAAAAACCCCAAATCAGACATGCTGTATGCATTTGTTACTGCTCATTATGTACACTATCATTGAAGGATTAATGAATTAATTTATGCACCATATCTACTGTAATTTTGAGAGTTCAATTTTAGGAACTCAGTCTCCATTTAGTTAATAAATAGGGGTTCTAATTCATTTACTTTATAATAGTAATTACCAACTGTCCTTTTTATTTACTCCCCATTACAACAACTAATATTACACTAAGTCACCTGTCTGCGTTAGGGGACAGTTTAAGCTGGAAGCTCCACTAAAAATGTACACTTGTTAATTGTGATGGGTTTTTTTTTTTTTTAAATAGGAACTATCTGGTAGTAAAGAGGTAGCCAGATTGTTGCCCATTCAGATATGCACTCCACACTATAGTGCTCATCTTCGATAGAGACATGTGGCTGTGGAAAGTAGTAAAGAAAACTAATAAAACACTCTTCGTATATAGATCTCAAAGTGCTTTACAACGCAGGGTAAGGATTATTTATCTTCATTATCCAAAACAAGGAAACTGAGGCGCAGAAGCAAAATGGATTACAGAGGGTCACACAGCAATTCATTTGCAAGACTTGGAATAGAGTCCAGATTTTGGGACTGCTGGTCTCGTTCTCTATCCACTAGACCACACTACCTTCTAATGTAAAGTTTTTGATGTCCATTTTCATATTAATATAAGCAGCCTGGCCATTCGATTCAAAATGGAGATTTGCATGCTAAGACTATTTCTTTCTGCAGGATATACTCCCCTAGAATAAATGAGGGCAAATTAAGTGCGGCTTTCAGGCTCTTGGCTAGTTCCTAATGCAGTCCTTTGTTGGGCAAAATTTGAATGCCTGTCCACTAGTACATAGCACAGAGACTTATTTATTTTGATTTGATCCCTTTTTTTTCCTTTGCAGAGTTTTTATGATGAAGTGGCCAATCCCTTGCTTCTAGAAGTGCAACTGCACTACCCTTTCAATGCAATATCTGAATTAACTCAGCACCATTTCAATCATTACTGTGACGGCTTTGAAATCGTGGTGGCCGGACGAATTATAGACAATGACCTGAACAGTTTTACTGCTGATGTGAAAGCTCACGGTGTAAGTATTGATTTTGCTGTGTGTTTATTTTAAGCACTAGTCTGTTTTATAAAGTGTGAAGGCTTGAGTCATGCCAGAAAATTCCTGCATTGGGAATAACAAAAACAAATAAGACTCTACATCCCCACTCTATACTGGAGTGTGTGTGACATATTTCAGTGTTCCTGCTTATGGATAGTAGTTGTATAATCACAACTTTAAAAAATGAAGTTCTACACCCACCATACAGTTAATGGGTAAACTTGCAAAATTACTTCATTTATTTAAAAGTGTAAGTCCCTTTGAAAGTAAATGACTTTTTTTCTTCTGAAATTTTTACCCACTGGCAAAATGGTAGACAGGCTATCAAATGGCACCAGTTACACAGTAGTATGTCTCTCTATATGTGGAGGGTTGCGAGTGCCACCATTTCCTCACTGATAAATAAATCAATTGTATTTGATCTGATAGAGGGGTTCTAACTCTCACCAAACATCCCATAATGGCAGTTTAGTGTTTCAGTACTTTTGGGAAGTAGTAATATAAAAGCATCCCACTATGAGATGAATTACTATGAACTAGCGAAAAGGAGTTAAATCTTCATGCTCTTGTATGCCGTTGATTGAAAAGGAAGTCTGATTACCCACTTAAATATCTCAATAACCCCATTATTTCATATTTGATCTAAATTAAGTGTGTTATCATTGCATTGCCTTATGTGGTAACACTGAGGTGATGTCAGTTGGCTGTTCCCGTAATTTGAACATGGATTCATAAAAACACAGAGGTGTCCCAGAGTATGTATGTTTGCATCAGAGCATGGCATGTGCCCAAATAGAGGTACCCAAAGCCACACCAAAATTTCTTGTCTTAGTCTGTAATGGTGAAGGTAATTTCTTTCTGACTGTATCTAGTCAGGGTAATTAAATGCAAGTTAATAGATACCATTTGTTAATTGCTGCATTTCTGTATATAAAAAATACACCCCTAATTGAAATACCTTTATGCAGTGGTGATATAATTTTAATTTTTGTAAACAGCAGCTTCTCAATTCCTAACAGGCAAGCAATGATGTGACAGTTACTGAACAAGTAAATATTGAAGAAACAACTAAAGCTCTCCAAGAACAGGAGTACATATTTGGGAATTACATTGAGAGGCTCTGGGCCTATCTCACCATCCAACAATTACTGGAAAAATGGTAACTAAATATATTTTTAAAAAGTATGCAGTTAAAATCACTGTGTGCATTGGTATTGACCAAAGCTTGTTACTATCAGATAACTTTGGTTGATGTGATACGAGTTGCTTAAGTTCTCAGTAGACGTGTCCACATCATGAAACCCATTAAAGCATATCAATTTCAGGAGAAGGGCAAAGGACTCGATGGACCATGGAAACTGAACAATTCTCTCATCTTTTGAAGTGGTCCATTCAGATCAGGGATGTGGAACATTTGAAGGACAGCCTAGGAAAGCTTACATTCGTACTGCCACATATGCCTTATCTTTCTGTGGATAAATAGAATACTTCAGACTTTCAATCTGGCATCTTTCTCCAACACTTAAATTCTTCCTAATAAAATGACAAGGAATTCCCCCCCTCACCCCTCTCCCTACATGACTTTCACCAATTTGCTCTGCATTCCAGAGGAAATGGACTTGGATCATTTTCTTTCTATTTATGTGGGACAAATTCTGCCTGACTGTGTGTACAACTCATTTTAATTGCAGTTAATGTATACCATGCATATAAGTCCTGTATCTCCCCTTCCCTTTTTTCCACCCCCATGAATGTTAGTGCTTTATTTCCATCCCCCATAGTTGTCATATGGCACTAAGGAATGGCACAACTCCACAAAGATCAGGGACCTAAGTGAGTGGAGCCATGTGAACCTTGTAATCTGGGTTCTGAGCAATGTAGGGAGGGTGCCTGGCATCAACCTGCACCTTCATGAAGGCCCACGTTGTTCTTCTGTTTTAGAACCTCCCTTTCCTGTACACATGCTTTGCATCACTATCTTCTGGAGTGGGCAAGAAGTACCTGAGCTCTATTAATGCCCTTTCTCATCCTGTAATGTTCAGCACATACCCTTCTCTTTGCAGTTTCCTATTCCCTACTGACTCTAAAGAATGAGGGACTAAATCGAGGTAGAAACTCAAAGCTGCTCTTTAACTGGCCACGTATTTGTGTATATTCCTAACTCAGATTCTGAATGTGGCTACAATTAGAGCAGCAAGGTCTTTGCTTGATTATTAGTCTCCCAAAGGCAAACAGGTAATTCATTTAAGAATAGACTCAGGTTAGAATGTAATAAATAATTTTGCCACTAAATGGCTTTAGGAATCCAGAATACAATAAATATTTTTTGGTTATAGATGGTCAGGCTTGATAATTTTTCTTTTTCCTAAAATGCTCTCCCCTAAAACCAGTGTTTAATGGAAACTACTGGCTCATGATGACCTTGTTAATTCAGGTGAACAATGCCACACAAGTCAAATGCACAGTAAACATGCAGGTCTATGTTTTACTTTGTATCACTTCATGGTTTGGAAAATGAGTGTTGACTGCAAGAAGTAGCACTAGTCAAACAAGAACCAGTGTAATAATATTAGATACCTATGTATAAAAATAGATTGATAATGGAACATGTATTGTTTTCCATAGATTTTTAAATGTTGTTGCAGAAAAACTGTTGTAAATAGATCAATGACGTGTGCTTTTTAGACCAATATATATATTTAATTCAAAGTAAGTCTGTCTATTCAGGTTAAGAACTGCATAAAAAAGACCCAATAGACTTTCTTTTAAATAAGCTGTTAGACGTATACAATCAACAGCCTGCTAGAAAATGCAAAGAAATACTAATTTTTATAGGAAAATTATTTTTATGGAGTATCATCTACAGACATTCAGAGGGGTAGCTGTGTTAGTCTGTATACAGCAAAAACAACTTGAGTTCTGTAGCACTACAGACAGTTTGTAAAGTCTCTGGTGAACATGTGTGTATGTGTAGTACTGCCCTCTACTGGACTTCAACCTTTCTGTTGTAACACATCAAAATATTAAAATTACTTGACTATGGATGGATTGGCATTGGACTTGAACATTAATATGCATTCACTTGAGCCTATACTAACTCAAAGCGTTGCCTTCAACTCATGGGAATTCTATATTAGATGTTATCTTGACATATAAAGAGAACTGATCACAGAACTCAAAATAAGTGGTAAATTAAATAAGTGATCATGACTTGATTACATTTATGTGCAAATAGAATAATATCTAAACCAGTAATCATAGAATCATAGAAGATTAGAGTTGGAAGGGACCTCAGGAGGTCATCTAGTCCAACTCCCTGCTCAAAGCAGGACTAACCTCACCTAAATCATCCCAGCCAGGGCTTTGTCAAGCAGCAGCTTAAAAACCTCTAAGGATGAAGATTCCACCACCTCCCTAGGTAACCTAGGTAATTCCACTGCTTCATCACCCTCCTAGTGAAAAACTTTTTCCTAATATCCAACCTAGACCTCCCCGACTGCAACTTGAGACCATTGCTCCTTGTTTTGTCATCTACTACCACTGAGAACAGCCTAGCTCCATCCTCCCTGGAACCCCCTTTCAGGTAGTTAAAGCCTGCTATCAAATCCCCCCTCATTCTTCTCTTTTGCAGATGAAACAAGCCTAGTTCTCTCAGCCTCTCCTCATAAGTCCTGTGCTCCAGCCCCCTAATCATTTTTGTTGCCCTCCGCTGGACTCTCTCCAACTTGTCCACATCCTTTTTGTAGTGGGGGTAATATACATACTTGATGCTTTAAAAGGGCCATTTTCACAAAGCTGAAAACAGTTATGAGCCGTCAATTGGGGGAGAGAATTTAAACAGAAAAAATGTGAATGATAATGAGATCTGTTTAAGAACATTTTACTAGCTGTCCCAAAAGCCACAAACCCACAATTAAGAAAAAAGGTCACACTGCCTAAAAATACCCCTCATGGCTTAGAAGGAAAGCGAAAGCTGCATATGCACTCTTGCACACGCTCTCTTTCTCTCTAGATAGTTATCTATATATCCTTCTATATAGATATAGACAAATAAAATAATACAAATGGAAGAAAGTGGAAGTTGGTAGTAATGAATAAAAATCAAAAGCTAGGAATTTTAGGAAAAATGATAAGAAAAGCAAAAGGACACACACATAAAAAGGTGTGGCCAGTGAAGTTAAGGATCAGATGAAGTTTTTAAGTATGTGAGGAACGAAAGGTATCGTAACAATTATGTTGGTCCATTAATAGTTGGAGATTGTAAAATAGTTGATTATTGACCATTTCTGCATTATATCTGTTCTGTATCTGTGGGAAAAACAGATGATGTAGCCATAACAACTAATGAAATTCTTTCCCTTCCAACACTAATTCAAGAGGATGTTAAACAGCAACTACTAAAGCTAGACATTTTAAAATCAGTGTGGTGGGATAACCTGCATCAGAGAGTTTTAAAAGAGCTTTCTGAAGCGCTTTCTGGACTGTTAATGTTATTTTTCAATAAACCTTGGAAAACTGGAGAAGTTCCAGAGGACTGGAAAAAAACTCATGCTGTGCCAATATTTAACAAGGCTAAACAGGACAACCCACGTAACTATTGGTCTGTCAGCCTGATGTTGATGCTGGGTGAAATGATGGACACAGGACTTGATTAATGAAGAATTAAAGAAATGTGATATAATTAATGCCAGTAAACATATTTTTATGAAAAATAGATCTTGTCGAATTAACTTGATTTTTTAATAAGATTGCAAGTTTGGTAATAGTGTTGATGTAATATGCTTGTTATCACCCAACTTTTTGGTTAAGAAACTAAAATGATACAAAATCAGCAAGGCACGCATTAAATTGATTAAAAATGAGTTAGCTGATAGGTCTCAAAATGGAATTGTAAATGGGGAAATCATCATCTAGTGGGTGTGTTTCTTATGGGGTCTTACAGGGATCAGTTCTTAGCCCTGAGCTACTTATGAGTGACCTGGAATCATAAAACATAAAATCATCACTGATAAAGTTTGCAGGTGAGGCTATGATTGGGGCATTGATAAATGATTAAGGGGACAGGCCCCTGATACAGAGAGGTCTGGTACAGAGAGGTATGGATCTCTTGATAAGCTGGGTGCAAGCAAACAATACACATTTTAATAAAGCCAAATATAAGATCATACATCTAGGAACAAAAAATGTAGGCCATACATACAGAATGGGGGACTCTGTCCTGGAAAGCAGTGACTCTGAAAAGGACTAGGAAGTCATAGTGAATAATCAGCAGAACATGAGCTCCTAGTGTAATGCTATGGCCTAAAGGGCTAGTCCAATCTTTGAACGTATAAATGGAGAGGGAGGTTGTATTACCTGTGGATTTGGCATTAGTACGGCCACTGCTGGAATATTGCATCCAGTTCTGGTGTCCACAGTTCAAGAAGGATGTTGATATGTTGGAAAAGGTTCAGAGAAAGAGCACGAGAATGTTTTTAGAGCCAAAGATTGTGAGTTATGTAGGCTTGCTATAAGTGTGTTTCATGGCTGCATGTAGATAGCCATACGTTCAGAGTTATAAGCAGAGACAGCCTTCTTATTTTGGGGAAGAGCCAGCATGGTGACATTTTTTGTCCCTCATGCCAAAATGGAGGAGCCAACATATCCAAAGAACAAAGGCCGCCTCTGGTTAAAAGGTTTTCAAACAAAACTCTATCGATAGTTATCACCATACAATCAGCCGAAAGCATCATATCCAAAATGTGGTGATTAAACAAAAAGGGGGGAAAAAAACACCTTGGAAAATTCAATAGCTGCTGGTGGCTTTGGTGCCTGAACTAGAAAATTCAGACAGGGATCTTTTTTACCACTAAAAGACAATGGTAACTACTAACAACATACAAATACACCAAATTGTTTACTTGAGCATTGGATGCTGAGACTAATATACTTGCTTGAATAAAAAAGTTTTATAACACTTCATAAGATCCAAGTAGTATGTCTAACAATAACATTTAAAGTAATAAGACATAACCAATGAATGAAAAAGACAGAAGTTCAATGGTTATGGCTGATTTCAGAAGAGAATGTTGCTCTTATGCAGAAAAATATAATGCAGTGCTTAATGTCCTGGCTTTGTAGAAAGTTTCTAAAAAGGTGCGAGTTGCTGTTCTGATTGTCTTCCTGCATTCAGCATTTCAGCTCAAGAAGAAAAATAGGGAAATATTACAGCAGAAGCCCTGGAGCTCTCTCTGAAATACAAATTTGTGACACCTCTCACATCCATGGTGGTAACAAAACCAGAAGACAATGAAGATGAGGAAGTAATTGCTGATAAACCAGTAGAAGGTAGAGATATTTTCATAGTTTTGCTTTATAATTTAATCTGAGATCATTTATCTAGAGCTGGTGAAATAATTCATTGTGAATAAATTATCTGATGTGTTTACTCTTTTATTTTACATTCACTCATCATTCAAGCAAAGCCTGATTTCTGCAAATGTATTCATTATGCATAAGTTTTCAATGAATAATATAGGCACACAAATTTGGGGCTCTGGGTTGTTTGTCACTTTGACAATCACTAGCATGGTGTGTAAAATTTTCAGAGATCCTGGGCTCCTTTAGAACTCGAGTCCTCTTCCACTTAATAAGGTGTGGGCTCACTAAATTTGTAGGGCAGTTCTCTTTCGTTTAAAACACCGGGAAACAATTAATTTTAAAAAAAGCATTGTTAGTGGGGGAGGAGAGCTTGTTTACAACCTGACGTGTACATATCACCTACAATTTTAAAACTTCATAACTCTGAAATCAAAGTAAGGTTTCACTGGAACAGAAAAAGGCACCTCTTCTCTGGTAAGGGCTATCTCCCTGCCAAATGTCACTTTTTCTCACCTGCTGTGGTGCTAGAACTTTTAAAAGAGAGAGAGACAGATACAGCCAAGAGTAAAGACAAAACAAGTGTTACACACTTCCAAGAAAAACAAAATAATTTTCTGTGTCTTCTGCTAATCATGAACAAAATGACATTGTGCTTCCCCTGTAGTGTGTCCTGCAAAACTGAGCTCTTCTGAATGGTGCTATTGGTCATCAGTGAAGGGAACAACTTCTCACAGTTCAGAGGGTGAAGGCCCCTTATTAGGTGACCTAGCAGAGCCACTGTTTATAAAGTGCAAGAATTCCAGTTGGAATCTCAGTTGTTGTAACATGCAGGTCCTGCCATCAGAAAGTTACTCCAACTGAATAAGTACATTCTCATGTCCGGCCTCTTATGTGCAGACACAAAAGGAATTTGGTTGAATATGCAGCATCTAAGGCTGATGCATGTCATGGTTACAGGATTACTGCATCCCTGTCCCCTCTCCTGTTTTTCATGCACTTCCTCAGGTCTCAGGCCTCACATCTTTACCTATCCCAGGGTAGAATTCTGTAATTCTCCCAATCTTACACTTGGGCTGTGGGCTACAGGTACACTATGTATCCAATGTGTTTATCCAGCAGGTCCACCTGGATTCAGTACCTATAGTTCTTCTCTTTCTGTGACCAAACAGGCTTCTTAAAACCAAGTATTGTTTATTTTGTCAGTAGGAACAAGGCACACAGAGAAAAAAGGATTTTAAAATAGCAAACTGTCTACATGCCCTCTATCTTACTTAAAGGTTTAGCATCCCCTGATGGTAGTGTTTTGTTAAATCATTGGAAAGTACGTGTATTCAGAGAGAAATCAGCACAGAACACAGAGAGATGAAAACCCATGAAAAGTCTTTATTGAACTACACTAAAACCAGCCAGGACTGGCTGAGCTATCCCCTAATAGTCTAACTCCATTGCTATGGCAACAAGCTAAACTCTGTCCCATCATTAGAAAGGCTGGGAATGCTTCAGTCGTAGCATGAGGTGTGTTTCTGTAGGATAGTAAGAAGGTGTCCAGATGCTTTTGAATGGACGAATGTCCCTTTGCAGATCTGAAAGCTTATTTCATGGTCTGCACAAACCTTTCAGCTAATCCACTGGTGGATGGATGATACGGCGCTGAAGTGATGTATCCCATTTGCTTTCATAAAATTTTCAAGCTCCTGAGAGACGAACTGCGGTCCGTTGTTGCTTACAAGTTGTTCTGGCAGACCAAAATAACTAAAGATTTTACGCAGTTTCTGGATAGTACTTTCAGCAGCAGTGGACGGCATTACAGAGACTTCTGGCCATTTAGAATGGACGTCTACAACAACTAGGGATGTGTTTCCTTCAAATAGGCCAGCAAAATACATGTGAATACGCTGCCACAGGTTTTCAGGCCAGTCCCATGGGTGTGGGAGCACCAGCTGAGGCGTGTTCCTCACACTCAGACATGAAATACAAGCTCTTGCCTTCTCTTCAATGGCATTGTCCAGGCCAGGCCACCAAAAGTAGCTGCGTGCAATTTCTTTCATGCGCACTATTCCACAGTGACCTGAATGTACTGTTCTAACATCTGTGGTCTCAGTAGTGGTGGAATAATAACGCGCATCCTCCACAACAAGCAACCAGAATGGATTATTAACTCCATCCTCCTGGACATGTAAGGAAGAAGGTCGAGTGAGACCTGAGAGTCCCGTTGAGATGTTCCATTCATCACTAGGTTCATAACTTGGGACAGTTCTCGGTCAACACGAGTTGCCTTCTTTACTTGAGTAGCAGTGATGGGTGTGTTCCCTACCTGTTCAAAGTAGATTTCTTTCTAACCAATATCTTCATGCTTAACTGGTAAGGGCATCCTTGAGAGCCCATCTGGTTGCAGTGCAGAGTGGATTTCTGATATTTGATCTCATATGTGTGTGCAGAAAGCAACAATGCCCATCATTGCATACAACTAGTAGCCAATGGAGGAATGCCTGTGCGTGGTCCAAAAATTGATGTTAGAGGTCGATGGTCGGTGAGAAGTGTGAACTTCCATCCAAACAGGTACAGGTAAAATTTCCGAATTCTGAAAATGATTCCCAGTGCTTCACATTTGATTTGGGCATAGTTAGTTTCTGCTTTGCTTCAGGTGCGTGAGGCAAAAGCAATGGGTCTCTCGTTTTCTGAAGGCATAATGTGTGACATGACCACTTCCACTCCATATGGGGAGGCATCACAGGCCAACTGTAGAGGTAAGGACGGATCAAAATGCGTCAGAACTTCTGAATTTAGCAGTGCACATTTAGTCTTGTTAAATGCAACATCACAGACTTCAGTCCACTTCCAGACCTTGTTCTGGCCAAGGAATTAATTTAGTGGTTTTAGTAGTGTTGCTAATTGTGGAATAAAGTTTACATAATAGTTTAATAGCCCTAAAAAGAGCAAAGTTCGCTTACATTTTGAGGAGATGGAGCTTCCACAATAGCCTTGACTTTTGCAGGAGCCTTACAAAGGCCAGTAGCATCTATGATATGTCCTACATATTCAACAGAGGGCTGGAAGAATTCACATTCGTCTTTGCGGACTTGTAGGCCATACTCTTCCAGTCTTTGTAGGGCAGCCTCCTAGTTCTTAAGGTGATCCTCCTCATTCTTGCCAGTGACCAGGGTGTCGTCAAGATAGCACTGGACTCTTGGCAAGCCACTCAAGATCTGGTCCATAGCCCTCTGGAACAAAGCTGGAGCAGATGTTATTCCGAAGGGCAAGCGACAGTATCGGTACAGCCCTTTATGTGTCACGATAGTCAACAGCTCAACTCAGAACAATCTTGCTGAACTTTTGGTCACCAGCCAAGCCAGCAAAGAGGTCATCGATGTGGGGAAGAGGGTATTGCTCTGCACACAACACCGGGTTAACAGTGACTTTAAAATCCCCACAAATCCAAACGTAGCCATCTTTCTTTAATATGGGAATGATTGGGGTTGCCCATTTGCTGTGGATAACTGGTACTAGGACTCCATTTTTGACCAGGCACTCCAGGTCCGCTTCAACTTTTGGCCCGATGGCATATGGCGCAGTTCTGGTTTTCAGACATTTTGGTTGGCTGTCAGGCTTAATGTTCAATTTCACAGTGATTCCCTTCATATTTCCCAGGTCCTCTCCAAAAACAGCAGCATGTTTCTTTAATACAGCTGCCAGACCTGTTTCTTCTTTAGCCATCTTGTTTACTTCTGCCCAGTTCAGCTGGATCTTCCTAAGCCATGACCTTCCCTTTAAAGCTGGGTTTTTGTCGGCTTAAGCAGGAGATGCTTTAGCTTCTCCTTATACACAGTGTCTGAGATGGTGAAACTGCTGTGCCAGTGTCCAGTTCCATGTGTACAGGTTTACCTTCCAATAGCGAGGTTATCCAGTATTCATGTGAGCCAACTGCCATGGACAAGACATGGAGTGGCACTTCTTCTTCTGACTGGGTGTCACTTTGATCATCCTGAGTCTGCTCTACCACATACAGATTTTCCTTTTTGGTCCGCCAGACAGTGAGCTTCTTTTTCTCTGGTTTGCCTGTTCTGGGGAGATGGATCATTTACAGTGACGGGAGGGGATCTCCTGTCGCTGCAGTAAATGTCTAGACTGAAGCACTACAGTGGTGCAGCTGCAGAGCTGCAGCTGTGCCACGTTAGTATTTTAAGTGTAGATATACCCTTAGTTAAAATGAACCCCTGTATGGACACTCTTACTGTGGTATAGGAATGGTTTGTCTTAAACCTCTTTGTAACTGATTTAAACGAAACTGAAATAAAATTGGTTTAAACAGCAACAGGTTTCCACACAGCCATTTAAACTGTTTAAAATCACATTTCAAATTAAACTGGTGTAATTTTGTGTATAGACAAGCTCTTAATTAACTTAATTCTGGCATGATTTTATCAGCTATCCAAAGTACAGACAGTAGTAGTTAGTAGTAGCTAGTACTACTGTTAGTACTAGCTTCCTTCCAACTTTGGCCCTTCTCCAATTCTGTCCTCTGAAGAAAGTCAGAATTGCCAATCCCAAGAGTTCAGAAATCATGAGATTTTTAAAATAATAAATTTTGGATTCTTTGTATTTGCCTTTTGATGTGGTTCACATTAAGAGTTAACTTTTTAAAAACAATTTTTTTTCCCTACAACAATGAAGGCTAGAAACTTTTTTTTAATGAAAGCTGAGATTTTTATGTAAACACATGAATCCAGGAGCTGGGGTTTTAAGAAGATCATTATTTATTCATAAAACATAGACTCATAGATTTTTAAGGCCAGAAGGGCCCGTTAGTTCATTTTATCTCACCCTCTGTATAACACAGGCTATAGACTTCCACCCAGTTATCCATGTATTCAATCCAATAACTTGTTTGACTAAAGCATCTCTTCCAGAAAGGCATCTGGACGACATCAAAAGATTGTGAAACTTGCAATAAAATAGTGAGAGTTGGCAATACTAAACATTTTTCCTGCAGCCTTCTAGCCATATGAAACATGACAAATATTTATTGCAAGTGCTAACCGTAACTTGATACAAATCACTTCCACATTATCTTAACCACTATTCTTTTAAGTTCCATGTGTTATGAAGTAGAGGGGTACAAATTAGTTTATCCCAGTCTATCTCTTATGTGATTATGCAATTGAAATTTTATACTATAACACTCATTTTTACATATACTGTGTGCACAAGCCCTTATCTTTTATTCTTCCTTTGCAAGGTCACCTGTAAGGATCCCTCAAAAGCTCCTTTGTGTTCGAGAGTAGGAATAATGGGAAATAACGTATACTGAAAACTCTCTGAGGAACTTTGATTGTCTTTTTAATTCTGTTCAGAGCTAAGTGGGGCAATTAAAAAGAAATGGAATAACCAGGATTTAAGTATCTTAAATGTAGTTAGAGTATCTAAGGTTGTGACAGTGAATATCTTTCCTCTTTACCCTAGGAATCCCTTGAAACAGTATTGAAAATGGTAGACAAGATAAAATGGTGTCCAATACCATTTCAGAAAGCATGTTTGAAGCTTTTAGGAGGTGTAGTGGGGGAGGGGAGGAGAACTACTGTATTTTAAACTTCAGAAGGTGTTAGTTCTAAAATCATTTTGATTCACCTAACATTTCTCTCTTTTTTTGCAACCTGTCAGATACTCCTATTCAACATGGTTACACTTCACAGGCTGACTCTGGTAAGTTGAATTTTTTTTTAACATACCTATAAATCATACACAGTTCTCTCTTTTGCAAGAACATATCTGTGATGTCATCACAATGCTCTTAAGAAAATGTTAATGTTACCTATAGTTCAGGTATTGTGAAAATGAATTCAAGTCGTTGATACCAGTAACATAAGACCTCTCTAACAGGAATGAAAGCACAATAAGACCATTATCAAAACTACAGGAATAATATATCCTTATGTAATTCATAACTGTTTAGATACCAAAGATAGAGATTTTAATGGGAAATAAAAGCAAACACTTTCCTTACTGCAAGACAACATATAACACACTTTCTGTACTCTGTAATGTAATTTATGTACCTTGAAGTGCTATTCTAAAGTGACTGCAAAATGACACCATCTTACCTAACATAACTGTTCCTATTTTGTATTCATATCTACCCCCTGTGGTAACAAAAAATAAGGTTTCACTGTTTTTAATCCTGTTGGCCCTGGAGAGCCAAAACAGCAAAGGAAGTCAGCTGCAGATTCTATTTCAGCTTGTGCGTACTCAACAGAATTTGTCACTAACGTTCAATGTAACAGCTGTGCAATACCACTGAAGACAATGGGGTTGTACAGATAGCTCTAAATGCATGTTTGGAAGTCTGGGGTTTCACAGGTGCAACTCATAGCCTAATTTTATGTTTTGGTAGAATGAAATGATACAAGTTGAAAAGAACTCTGCTTGACTCTCAGATCTCAGGTTGATTTTGCAAATCTGGCAGTTAGAAAATACACCTTTTTGTTTGCAAGCTGTACACACTTGATTTGGAATCACTAAGACAGGTAAACATGAATGCCATTTTTACAGTCAAGTACATTTTAAGAACAGAACCACACTTCTAACATTTACTTTCTTATTCTCTTTGCAATAAAATAGTTTTCTAACAACATGTCTTTAAAAATAATTGTATACACAAAGGGGGTCTACTTTTTCTCTGAACCATGTACTTAACTTCCATCAGCATTAATGGCAGCTATACATGCATCAAAAAGGGAATGAACTGCAAAATTAAAAGTAAAATACTTGAGACACACAAAATTAAGAAATGTGAAGAACCTGCTGCAGGACCCTTATAACAATTCTGTTGTGCCTAAGCAATCGGAACTAGAGCTGTCTGGAGGATAACGACAATTCTGTTTTGTGACAACTTTTGAAATTTCACAATTTGTTTTCATTCTCCCGTGGAACAAAACCAAAATTTTTCAATGTTCTTTCAAAATAAGAATTGTGTCAAAATGCAGTGGGAAAATTTGCTCTTGTGTCCTTAATAATGTCTCTTTGAAAAACTGCCAACTCTCTCAAATTGTTTTTCCCTTTAGACTTGCTTCCCATGGGATCTTACCTACCAACTCTGAGCATGCTAAAGTCTGCCTTCTTTAAATCCATTATCTTTATTGTGCTATTTTCCTTCCTACTATTCCTTATAATCATGAACTCTTATCATTTCATGATCACTTTCACTTTCACATTTCACCTTCCACTTTCAAATTTTCAACCTGTTCCTCCTTATTTGTCAAAAACAAATCTAGAACAGCCTCTCGTCCCTAGTTGTTTTCTCCACATTCTGAAAAAATTATCTCCAATGTATTCCAAGAACTTGTTGGATAATATGTTCTCTGCTGTATTATTTTCCCAATAGATGTCTGGGATTTTGTTCACATCTATTCTGTTCTTCTTTATTGCACTCCCAAAGAATGTCTTTGGGTGAGTAGTCCACTAATTATCTCAGCCATAACTTACTGTATTTTTATCACGGAGAGGCTGCTTTTGTAATTCATTTAATTTAAGACTTTGTAATGTGTTTGCAGTTGATGGAGATCCATGTTTCCTTATAGAAGTGCCACAGAAAAAAGACCATCTTCGCTTCAATATCAATTTAGATCCAGATGTGGTGTTAAATCTAGTAAATGATCCTATTACAGGTGAGTTTATATTTATCTAAAGTAAAAGGGCAAAAAGTTCAGGAGGGGATGGAAGAGAAATAACTTTTATTCTGAATTGAGAAAAAACAGGTAGTGGGTGATACCCCCAGTTCCTATCTACTTCCAGATAAAATGTGTTTGATAGGATTCACAAGTGATTGAGGACAAATAAAGGGATGGATACAAGGAGCAGGCACTAATTTATTTAAACTTAACATTGGGGAGGAGCGTTATCTGCCACATATCCCTATAGTAGGCATTTAAGTGGATCCAGTGAGGGCTTACAGGGCTCCTCTCATATAGCCTGTAAATAAGAGAGACTCTCCATTGTCTGCCCCTAAGATTCAGCTTGCTCTGTAAATTCTCTCTCGCTCCCCGCAACGAAGGGGACAGAAGGACTTTGGTCTGTGAAGGCTTCAGGTATCTCTTATTTCTGGAGGCTGGCCTTTTATCTGCATTGGACACTGGCCTCAAGTTACAATAAAGTAAACATTCCTACCAATTATTAAATTACATTTCTACATCCTTTTCCTATTCAACCTATTCAACTGTAAGAAAAGTTCCTTCCTGCTCCCAGAACAAGTGATCGGTCAGACCCAAGGCATCCTAAAAACACAGTTCTGATGCTATCTAACTACAGGGAGGTAGTGTGGGTTCAGATAAATGGGACAAGAGGCTTGTGAAATCCCAGACAAGGGTTTAAGTTGATGAGCATGGTGAATAATCCCTTCTCCCTTTGGCTGTTCAAAGGATGGAGGAACACCCTTGGGAAGGAGGGGCCTACCCCTGCATACACACCTCATTTCATTCCAAAGCTGTCCAGCACCTTCTGGATACAATCAAGTCTCCCACTCATTAAACCAGGTGGAGGCCTTTTGCTCGTCCATCTCCTTAAGTGATGTACCGCCTGAATCTTATTTAACTAATGCTCCCTAATGCAACTGCTATGTCAGTGGGCTAAAGCTTTGTGTGCAGGAGAGGCCAAAATGAAAAGAAATACAAGCAAGAGACTGAAGGAAAGAAAGGTGGAGTAGTAAATTGGTAGTCATTAAGAGGATTGGAAATTATTCTATAGAATGATTCAGATACATAGTAATTTCCTTCTCCACATCATTCCTTGATATTTCCTGATCAGAATCTATCTGTACCTTAATTGCACATTTTGTTCCTTTATAACAGGCATCACAGTTAATGGGCAACTAATTGGAAAAAAGAAAATCAGCAACAATGCACAGAAAACATATATTGGAAAACCTGGGATTGTAAATAGACAACTGGATTTAAAAATAGAAATAACGACTGAAAAAATCGCCCTCCAGAATGGCAGAAAGACAGACTCTTTCACCTGGCTTGATACAGTCATCCTGCAACAAGAAAGGTAAAGTATATCACAAAAGCCTGGATTGTTCAAGAAAGTTCAAACTTATGAAAACATTAGTATTTGAATGTAATTAAGGCTGATGGCAGTGGCAGTCTGACTAACAAGCCCTTGGAAACTCATAGGTTCCCTGCCACCTATCCTGTTCATGCATTCTATTGCTTGTTTCAACACTGTTATCGGTGAGGTTTGGGAGAAAGAAATAAAGTTGGAAAATTGCTCAGAGGTACCAAGAAAGGAGAGTGAATGGAGCTATGGAAATGTTCAGATGCTTAGAGGGAGGTGGTTCTTCACATTTTGCTGATGAACAAATTAAACAATTTTTTTATACTTCTGATATCTGTGCCTAGCTGGACTCTTGGGTGGTGGAAGAGAGGAGAGACAAGGAGGGGTTTGTTAGTGCAACAATTCTATACAAAAACAGCACTGGGCCACATCTTCAGCTTTTATAAACCAGCACAACTCAACTGACCTCAGTGGAGCTATGCCAGTTTACACCAGCTGATGATTGGCCCCAGTGATTTTAAGCACCAGGCCAAGAGAGGAAGAAAGAGGGAGTCATGAAATACTCGCAGAGCAACTTCAACAGCACAAATATCTGAATAACTAATTTTTCTGAATCCACTTTTAAAATGGTTTATTTTTTACATGGACGTTAGTTAAGCTGTAAGATGACAATACGACTTTAATTTGGGACTTGGCCTCAGTGTAACAAGGGGCAACAACTATCTGATTTATCAGTCTCAAGCAAATACTTGAGGTTTGGGCATTATTTGAATATGCAAATATTTTTACAAGCTCATAGCAAAGCCTCTGAACTCTGATTGTGGGGGCTTGTCATTGAGAAAGCCCAAAAATATTTTAAAATTTTATTTATGTAGCTAAATTTCCACCATTTTTCTTCTCTTGAGGATGTGTTCATAAAGTAAAAAAAAAAATTGTGTATATAAACAAAAGGCTCAGCCTCTGGTCATGTTAGGCCCTGATTAGAGAAAGCACTTCTGCACACACTTAATTGAACATATGTTTAAGTGCTGTCCCAAACAGGGATGCTTTCCTGAATTAGGACCTTAGATATGAAGGGTATAATCCTGCAGCTACCTGCGAACAGGTAGACCTCTGCATCTGCCTGGAACCCCATTGGCTTCAGTGGAGCTTTCGGTGGGCAAAAAAGTATTTATGTGCACATACAGGTGCAGGATTGGGGCCCTAGTCCCTTCACTTTTGAATTCTTTGCTACCACATATTAAGCAACACTTGTTGATATATTTTATTTGATTTATGGATCTTCAGAAATTTTTGTTTAACCCCCCCCACACACACACACACTCTGCCAGATGGACTTTCCCTATATCCCTGTTCTGTTAGTGAACTTATTGTCCACAAAATTAAATGCTGAAAACCAAAAATGAACAGTTCTGAGGTCTCTTCACAAATGTTATCTTTCCCCTTTCTTCTCCTGCTGCAGTGTGGCTATGAAGATAAACAGGAAAAAGAATCTTGTGCTTTCATTCAGAGATGGTGCAACTTTTATTGCTGTTGTGCATCAAGTGTGGAAGAAGCATTCTCTACGCCATAATTTCCTGGGATTGTACACACAGGATAGTCACAAGCTGCCTGAACACACCCATGGCTTATTAGGTAGGAATTCACATCCATTGAAAAGGATGAACACTACCTTAATTTAAAAGATTGACATTTTCCAGACTGCTAGCCAAACTGGTGGTTCATTTAAGGAGAAGGAATCATGTGTCCACATTGTCAGAGTTAAAGTGTACAGAATATTTTAAAAGTATCACCTCCTATTTGTTAATTCTTTCATTGTAACTGGTCCTAGTTTGTATATTAAAAATAAAAATGGGATGTAGGGCTATAACTTTAATAATAAGATGCATAATGGAAAAAAAATGAATATGAAAACATGTTTTGTAAGTTAGAGATCATATATCGCTCATGTCTTATAATCATAGAAATTATGAATGGAGATGACCTAATAGGCCACATTTAGCTTATTCTCTTGGGGTAAGCGCAGAAGTTTTCCCTACAATATATTTTCTTGTGCTTTGTTCAGGCTAGTTTTAAATGTTTCAGGATATGGGATTCTACTACTTCCCTTGGGAGAGTATGCCTAATGGTCTAATAGGCCTCCTGATTAGGAAGTTTTTCTGGGAATCTCAAAATTTCCTTTTCTTAATTTCATCGCTTTACTGCTAGTTGTACCTCTTTGTATGTATCAAATGTAGCATACAGCCATCAGTTGATTTAACTGCAGTTTTTGATATTCTAGTTTCCCCTCTTATTTTCAGGACAGTTTTTTCAGCACATATATTTTGAAATCTTTGATGTCCATCCTGGATCTGACTTTGAGAAATCACATGCCACAATGATTGTGAAAAATAATAAATTGACAGTAACTAGGTAAACCAAATGCTTATTAAATACTTTTTAACCCAGAAGAGATCTGTAATTCCAGGGGAGGAAGATAGGAAAATTGTTATGGTAAAGGACTGGGTTTGGTTCTTTTTTCCATAAACAGCAGGCAACATAATAGTCTCCATGAGAGACAGAGCACAATGCGAGTCTCCTTCTGTAAGAGTCTCCATATTGAACTGCTTCACAGCACAGCACTTTTCCCCACGTGAACCTTACATCTACAAAGGTGCAGTACGTACAACAAAAAATAATAACCTCTCCTTACAAAACTGGGTGATGGCGCAACAAAATGGCAGATGAAGTTCAGTGTTGATAAATGCAAAGTAGTGCACATTGAAAACATAATTCCAACTGTACATTTAAAATGATGGGGTCTAAATTAGCTGTTGCCAGTCAAGAAAGAGATCTTGGAGTCCTTCTGGAGAGTTCTCTGAAAACATCCACTCAATGTGCAGTGGCAGTCAAAATACTAACAGAATATTGGGAATCATTAGGAAAGGGATAGATAATAAGATAGAAAATATCATATTGCCTCTATATAAATCCATGGTACACCCACATCTTGAATACCATGTGCAGATCCGGTCACCTCATCTCAAAAAAGATACACTGGAATTGGAAAAGGTACAGAAAAGGGCAACAAAAATGATTAGGGGTATGGAACAGCTTTCATGTGAGGCGAGATTAATAAGACTGGGACTTTTCAGCTTGGAAAAGAGACCACTAAGGGGGGAGACATGATAGAGGTCTATAAAATCATGACTGGTGTGGAGAAAGTAAAGAAGGAAGTGTTATTTACTTCTTCTTATAACACAAGATCTAGGGGTCACCAAATGAAATTAACAGGCAGCAAGTTTAAAACGAACAAAAGAAAATATTTCTTCACACAACGCACAGTCTACCTGTGGAACTCTTTGATAGAGGATATTGTGAAGGCCAAGACTATAACAGGGTTCAACAAAGAACTGGATAGGTCCATCAATGGCTTATAGCCAGGATTGGGAGGGATGCAAAACCATGCTCTGAAGTGTCCCTAGCCTCTGTTTGCCAGAGGCTGGGAATGGGTGACAGAGGATGGATCGCTTAATGATTAGCTGTTCTGTTCATTCCCTCTGAAACACCTGCCATTGGCCACTGTCAGAATACGGGATACTGGGCTGGATGGACCATTGGTCTGACCCAGTATGGCCATTTTTATGTTCTTATGTTATAATTATTTATCTACATATTCCTGACGATGCAACTGACTTGCTGTTTGATCTTGGAAAAGCCACTTAGACTCTATTGAGACTAGAAAAACTACCTTTTGCTGCCTGCAAGATAGCGACTGAGTGGACCCAGCATGGTTTAGTTGCAAGTGTAGACAAACACTGCTGTATTCACAGGTAAAGAACTAATACAAAGACAAATCTGGTAAAATTGCTAAACTCGTGAACAGACAGATTCAGAATAGGAGATACATCACATTACAAAGTATTAGTTTGGTTAATTCATGCTTTTTTGTCTTAGTTTCAGGGTTAGTGAGAAAGATTACAGAAAATACCCCAGTCATGGAACAATCATCCCCTGCTGGTTTATTCATAATAATGGCGCAGGACTGATTGATGGAGCTCGCACCGACTATATTGTTTCCAACCTATTTAGCACACCACTTATAAACTGAGCAACAAACTTGCATGTGCAGTCTCATACTTTAAATAAAATGCTTCCTAATAGCCAAGAAATAGTTAGGTACAAGAAAACAACAGAGAAATAAAGTCGCTTTTACTCATCATTAGATGAAGCTGATCTCTGCCATTTTTATTCTTTGATACTTCCCCAACCTTGAAGCACGTGGCATGTCTCAGTAATCACTTTTGAGTAAATATGATCCGGATAGAAATTTGGCTGCCTTTGGCATGTGGAGTGTGGTCTAGTGTAGTGTTTATATCTTTGCTTCGACTATAGACTGTGAGATCTGCTCCCGCTCATGTTAAAGTCAATGACAAAACTTCTAGCAGATCAAAGTCTCAACACACAGGATAGATTTCACCATTCAGAGGCATTTCTTACCTTCTCCTGGCTTGTGTTCCCCCAGTCTCTTTGGGAATAAGTTGTCTACGCTATTTCTCTTAACAAGCTTAAGTGGTGGACAGCTGGCAGCAGCTGCAAGGCTTCTAGAATCTCCTTGTACACCAACAACTGTGATGGTTCTGTCCCCAGTGTCAAACATCATCTGTAACATAAAACATACATGCATGAAGACAAATACCATGTCTGGCAATTTTAACACAAATTTAAGACTAATAAAGGACTATCATACATTCTGTTTTCAGTTGTACTTTACTTTTCAAGAGACATGCATCTACTTTTCATACATGCATCATTTATAATGTTGGCATAATATTATGGCTTTACAACTCAGAAATATGAACTTGTATGCCCAAGTGTTCTACGAGATAATACAAAGTGACTTGATTCCTACTGGCTGGTCTAAACAGAGGAGCATTATTTGCATAATTGAGCAGAGGAACAGGCCTGGAATAACTTGGGGGATAAGATTTAATTGCATTGGTAAAGCTTTATGGGGTTCAAGAACTGGTATAATTGAAGATGGGGAAAGGCACGTTATGACGGTACTATTACAGTCATCACTTTTACAAGAGTATGACAAATTTTGAACAAAGTTTGCTTTGTTGAGGTATCATTTGAAACATCATAATCTGCTGAATATTATTGTCTGGTAAAATATGGGTATCAACATTGTATGTAAAGTTTTAAGTTTCTACTGCATAACATTGCTGTAACATGTTCCAGAGTTAGAAAGGCAGGCACAAACCAGTTTTTCAGAGACAAAGACACACTAGAAATCCAGCCAGGTGTTAAAGAGCCATCACCGGCTTAAGCAGCCATTCTTCAGCAATGGGAAGGTATAAACAAGAATTTTACATTTCCTCACAGAGACAGTTAAACTCTCACATCCACAAGAGGCTACTTATCACCTGCATCCCAGCTGGGGCTAATCCTCAGAGGGCGGGAGGATAGTATAAGAGAGAGAGACAGCCATTTTACCTCTGGTGGAACAAGTCTGGAACTAAGAATGCACAGGTGTTACCATGTATATAATTCATGAGTGACTGGTCAGAGTACTCCTGTGTTAATTTGCATGCTGAGGGCTGAGAGAGGAAGCCAGGAATGGCTGTTCTGACAGAAAAGCAAGAGAAAAAAGGCACCCCAGGCTAGAAAGTTAAGAGGCCACAGCTGTTCAATAGTCCAGCTTGGATCCTGGGTAATGTCACAAATGTAACAAGCCAGGATGGACGTACATTGGCAGAACTGTAAACAAAGGCCGACTTAATTCACACAACAGCTTGAGACAAAGACACTTTTTGTGCATGTAAGTATTAGATCATTGGAAAAAGAGCTGACAGGAAATTTCCCAATGCTTTTATCGTATGACATTGAAAAAAATTCCAATAGCCATATTGTTTTGTATGGATCAGAGTTCTACTGATGCATGAAAATGCAGGGCTTCACATGATATAGTATGTGTGAGTATTGTTGCAGGATATAGTATGTGAGAGTATTGTTGCAGGACCTCACAGTCTCCTTTTGGTGGGTTAGAACAAGTAGGCAGAATTTCTGGAATGATGACACAAACATGAGCTCAGGAAATAACAGAACTTGTATTTATTACTGGGAGAGGAGACAAGAAGCAGCTCCCTTGCTGGTGCTGCTGATACCACAAACACTTTTACTTTCCCTCAGCAGAAAGCCCACACCCAACGACGGACTTTCTCTCAGGGTTACCTGAGTCGGGGTCTTTCCTGTTTGGGACGAGCCAGAGTCTTTGGGCCGTGCCGCCCACAGACCCAGCCAATCCAGTAACTCTGTTACACTGCTCCTCCTTCTGAAAGAGACACGACCTCGCATCTACATAATAAACCAAATGATCAACAGAACAAACTATGCAAACATAATCTTTATGCCAAACTGGCAGCTGGTATGTTGATTGCTACCCTTAGAGACAAAATGTCACTTTTGTCATTACCAGTGATAATCTAGGGCGGGACCTATTGCTTCCCTGGCAGCCCAGTCGATAAAGGTTGGACACCATTGCTCCACAGCTTCAGGCCCTGGGTACTTGAAGACATCTAACTTCTCTAAGTAATTTCTAACTTGCATTCTAAAATATATAGTACTCTTTGTTCTTCCAGTTGAAGATCTATTATCTATCTTTTCATGATGCTGCAAGACAGCTATACTCCACAATGATGCTTCAAATTGTAGGTGCCAAAATACATTTTTGAAGTGCTCTAGGGACAGAGCATTTTCTACAGCAGCAGCCCTGCCATGGACCTTACCAGAGAAGACGAGACAGAGTCTGGCCACATTCAGGACTAAATGTCATGCCCAACAGTTTACTAAGGCCTCTATCCTATCATGGTATTTTCACGTATCCCTATCCCACATTTAGGGCTTGTCTATATAGGGACATTGACTGGAAAAGCTATTGTGGAATAAGCTATTCTGCAATAACTATTACCTAATAGCTCCCTGTATGGACACACTATTCCAGAATAAAAGTCACTTGATTTAAGAAGAATGGGAGTGCACTAATTTTGCTGGAATAAACAGAGTTTGCATATGGGGAGCTATTTTTGCTCAGTGTAGACAAACCCATATATTGAATGGGAAAAAGGAAAGAAGTGAAGGAAAAAAAACCAATAACCAAACATGAAAACTAGTGACATGAGAAGGATTGCCCATCAAAGCATGCTCGGTGCTATTATTAATTGTTCTACATTTGAGCCCAAAGCTCATTGAAATTAGCGGAAAGACTGTCATTGACTTCAATGAGCTTTGGATCAGGCCTTTTCAAATACCACGGTGATAGAAAAACCTAAAATGCATAGATTTGTTTACCACCAGTGGACAGCTCCTCAAATTAGATGGGTACTGTTGTATTTACATTTTTTTAATTCCATTATTATGCAAAAGTGAAATGTGGATTCAGGGGGAAAAAATTCTCCTCCAATGCATCACAACTGACATCTTAAGAGAGTTGTATGTATGTGAGTGCAAATTTTGCCTAAATAATATAGACGGCAACATGAACAAAACAGAAAAGCAGGTGCAAAAACACATATGATAGCTTTGCATCTTTTGGAAAATAAATGTAATCCCCACACCTATCATTATTTGAAGCAGCATAGAGCTATGCTTTTATAGCTTAGGTACCAGAGACTCCATAAATTCCTTTAGGAACTAGATAGTGCTATTGATTTTACATGGCAGCTGCTCAGATACTACGGTCATAGGCAACAGCATTAAACATTTAGTGTCTGTCAAGTCCTAGGTACTTCCAAAAATGTTTAAGTATTATGGTTGTGTCTAGTGGTTAGACTAAGGAGAATAGGAAGTTATGACTCCTTGTTGTACTCCTAGTTCTGCGAATGACATACTGTATGACCTTTGACAAGTCATTCTTTTCTTTGTTGTCTCAGTTTACCCGTAAAAATAATGGGCTACTATTTCATTAACATCATACATGTGTTGTATGCCTTATATCTGAAGTGTTTTGAGACCCTTTAAAGGAAAGGTGCTATAGAAGTGCAAAGTGTTATTTGACAATGGCCATGTGCTATTTCAGATCTCCATTCACAATCACCTTTTGATACCATATTTGTGTGTAAGTTCTATGATATTAATAGGCAGTTTGAAAGTTAAGTTTGAGCAGGAAATATAATGGAAGCTGTTAATTACAGATCCTAGATTTATGGTTCCATAAAATAAATTTTAGGATCATAACACCTTGAAAAAAAAGCTATTAGGAAAAGATGCTTTTAATGATCTGATTTATTTACAGCATTTATTGTGTAAATATTAGGTTTGTGGTCTTCCCAGAACTTCTGCACAACCCAGTTACTAGTTATTCATTAACTGAAGCTAGTAAATAGGTTTTCATTTTGAGAGCTGGTGTTTCCAAAATGGAAGGGCGAGTGTTTGTCGCATTGCTGGTCTTTTCCTCACTTATAGTGTTAGCAGAAAATACAGAGCACAAGGTATTGAGTCTGTTTGTTAATGATAGCATGTCTGAGCTAGTTTCTTAACTTTTCAACAGCGTATAAGTGAATGAATGAATTTTCAATCTTCAGTCATGTACTGCAGCTCATTTATGTTGGAACCATTAGCCACTCTGTGAATACATACACTGTGGTGTGAGAAGGGTGGGATCTATTAAGGACTTTCTTTTGGTCTGTTGAAATGTGTGATCAGTCTTGGAGGGAGACATATTGGGTCTTGTTGAGTAAATTTGAAGCAGTTGCAACTGCTTACATCAGGGTTGAATTTGGCCCATGAAATCGCTAGCTTCTTTAGAGGAAATAATTAGTTTCCATGAGATGTGAAAGAGGAAGGCAATTAGCTTCTTTTATTTCTTCGAAGCTGAAAATGAGTTTAATGTAATGTCACAAATGCATCAAAGGGGGAGGGTGGTGTGGTAAATGGCCTAATGAAAAGTAAGATTACATTTTAGAAAACATGTTTAAATGTTTGTTCTTTATTTCTGATGATAGAATAAACTCATACATTGGAAAATCTTACAAGAATGTTATAAAACAATATTCCTGTGGAGTGTCAGACATTCTGTACTTATGGATGTTTTTTAGAAGGTGTAGTTGTGACACTTGGTCCTCTGCTTCCTAGGCTGGTAGTACCAGGGAGCACAGCTGAGGGGGGAGGTACTTAGCCTTGGGACTTGAGGTGGGTAAAGAAAAGTTTATAGATTGCTCTCTAATGATGCTTTTCTGGTAGACACATGGGGCTAGATTCTTTCCTGCATCTGAAATTCACCTGATGGAGGCCAAAGGAAGGTGGTCTAACTAGCATCCTGGTTCTGTGGGTCAGTCTGTGTGCTGGCTGTAGCATGAGCTAGAGTAGCCTTGGGATTGCTCTAATTTATGCCCATTGTATTGGACCATACATCGTCTGAGGATTGACACAGCAGAGTTCCTCCCTGCTCCTTCCTCTCTCTGACATGATCCTATACCACGTTTTGTGGGCATTGGGGCAACTGGCACAGAAGCCAGCTCCTCTGACTTTTTATATCAGCTGAGAACTCTGCCCCTGCTGAAGGAATTTTCAGCTGGCCAGTTATGGCCAGAATCCTCCTGAGCAACACAAAGGAATCAAACAGGAAATGAGATTCTGTCTCATGAAGTGATGGAGACGAGATCTAGAAGGAGGAGAGCCCAGGTCGCTTCCCTAAGAGGGAAAGTTACTATGCAGAGTGTGATATAAGATATTTGAAAATGGGAGGGGCAGTAAACACAAGGGGAGATATTTGGGGGATACTGAGAACCCCCCACAAAAAGGGCCATAACTATTTTCCTTCTGTTCTTCCAGGGCTTTGTTTTTTACCCACTTGTTTTGAACGGAGCTAGAATTGACTCAGCTGGTTTGATTTTGCCACAGTAACTCTGATTTCTGTGAAGAGGGTAACTGCTTCAAGGGAGCAGTGAGGCAAGAAACCAAGGGCCTCCGCATTTGAGAATTGTGGCCATTTCACAGCAGCTGCTCTCCTCAGCCTGGTGTTCCATTTAGATTTCTCATCACTGGTCTTATGAGTCGTGTGTGTTGCAATGATGGTGCAGTGAACAGTAATAGGGTTGCTATTTCTTTAAAAGCTTTGTGAGCCCTCTAGGGTACTCACTGTCTTCCAGAAGCTAGCCAGAACCACAGTATGACTACACAACTAGGCCTTGCCTGTATGTTGTATATATTTACTCAATACAATTATTTGGACCCTGCCTTGCCTGGGTGGTCCTTCATTTTGACACAATATGCGCTTTAACTTATGAACCACCGAGGCTAAGGGCCAAGATGGCAGTGAATCTAAAAGCAATGCCCAGCAGCCAAAAGAGAGAGAGCGAGAGACATACACACATGATTTTTTTCATAATTGTCCCATATGTTTTGATTTGACTGTCATGTTTTTCATGAAGGTCCTTTGATGGCTTGCAACACTGTCTAATACCCCCTTGATTATTCTTAGTTTGGCTTATTCATCAGTACTGTGAGCAATCTACAGGGGGCCATGCGGGGGGAGGGGGGAGTTTTTAACCCTTTACTTCTAGGTCAGTGGTTCTTAACCTTTCCAAACTACTGTACCCCTGAAGCCTGAGTCCCACCCCCACGGGGCTGAGGCATGTAACTTAGTTTCATGGCGCCCCTGTGGCTCCAGGCAATTGCCTTTCTTGCCACCCCCAATACCAGCTCTGCACTTGCGACCCCTCTAAACCCCCAGGTTGAGAAACACTGTTCTAGGTCGAGCAGAAGGGTGTAAAGGCACAATTTTTAGTCTGTTTATGGCAGCAGTGGGTTAATTCGTCACCAGTTTAATTTGTTGATGTTTGTGAAGTGCTTTGTAAATGATAGCATCATCATTGCTCATCATTGTCCCATAACAGTGTGGATTGAAATCTTAATTTGCCTATCCCATTGCTCCCTCCTTCATCCTACAAATATTCTGAAGCTGTTTATCTTGCCAAATACCTTTGTTTGTACACCATTATCTTGGCTGATGCCTGCACAGTTCTGAAACTAGCTATAGAACAAGCAAAAGAGGCAATAAATTACGTATTCCTGAGTGTTTTGAATTTCTTTATAGCTGACAGGGTGCTGAGCACATCTCCTGGTCTATGATGTTGGCTGACCACTAAATTGTGGTCAGCATACTGTAATCTTATGTATCTCATCTGTTCACAATTATGTTCAAATGAGATTAAAACTAGTCATGAAGGCAAGTACCTTGACTGTGAAGAAACTGACAGCTTTAAAATAGATGCTATGTACTGGTGAGCAAAACATAGAGGTGAATGATTATTTTAATTAATAATCATCTAGCAGTTTAAAAGATCTTCAGGTTCAGTATGGATAAGTGAAAAGAGAGATGTGACATTTTTTTTTTAGACATTAAACTTTTTATAAGTAATTTTGCTATTAACTCTTAAAGATGCTATTGGTTGAGGTTCACTTCAGATTTACAGTTTTATCATGACTGT
Organism: Emydura macquarii macquarii; assembly: GCF_026122565.2. Lineage (NCBI taxonomy): Eukaryota > Metazoa > Chordata > Testudines > Chelidae > Emydura > Emydura macquarii. The sequence goes on along the minus strand of NW_027132983.1, from coordinate 2,360,912 downwards.
GGTTATCAAAAATGCTGTGGTGGTTGAACTCTGATTTATACACTGCCATCCACACGCTGACAAATTCTTTTGGACCAGTCTACAGCCCCACACCACACATGGAAAAACACCTTTAATAAAATCTTAGGTGCTACAATAACATCCCAAGAGTTTCCCATTGGAGTTCCTTGATGAAATTTTCACAGTGAAAGCCTGTTAAGGTAGCGGGGCATATTTTTCTAAGCATTATTGGCTTTGAAAGAGTTAAATAGTTTGAAACAGATGCATTTCAAGGGTATCTTCTGTCTGTGCAAACAGAGGAGGCAGCCCACACAGGGCTCTAACCTGCCAAACGTCACATGTGACCAGAAGCTGCCGGATTGCAAAATGTGCACCTAAGTCCTACTTGAGAGAGAGAATGGGGGGAAAAAAGGAAGACCATCTGGATCTTTGGGCCAAATACTTAGAGGCATTAACTAGGTGTCCAGTTTTGTGAGCTAAGTCCTCTACTGGTGGTCAGTACAGATAGTTGTCCAGCATCGTAATCACCTGCAGAGAGGATGAGATTTCAGAATGGCTTACTGTTCAGCCAAAGCCCTCCGTGGAATAATTTATGCAGAACTGGCCACAGTTTTATATACAATAAAAATGGTCATTATGGGGATGTGAATAAAGAGCAAGCAGTGAGCAAGCTTGATCACAGATTTTGAATGGAAAATAGGACTCTCTGCTGTTGTGAACTGAGTGAAAATTTTGTAAAGATCATAGCCATCAGCATGACACCCTGTGTGAGCCTCAGTTGAAGCCACAAATGGTCAATTCAGTTTTGCTTTTTAAAATAGGAACAGTCTGCCTTTTCCATTAGTGTCAGCAATCTTACCTCAGATAGGAAGCCAACAGCCCCCTGCCGCTTCTAGAGAGCTGAACATTACACCAGCCTCCCCACCCCTCAGTATTTGAAGCTATCTTTTATTATGGTGGTAGCTGAATTTCACTACACTTTCTATTTCAATGTTTCTTTTTTCCAGAATGCCATTGAAATCCACAGCCTGCATGTGGACTCTACAGTTACATCTCGATTTGCTCAAACTGTTATCACCAGCAAAGTTGTCAACAAAGTTAATGAATCCCAGGAGGCTGTTTTCGAAGTGGAATTACCTAAGACCGCTTTCATCACTAATTTCAGCATGTAGGCTTGTCTGCTACATCTAATGCTAACAACACGGTTCTCAATCTGTGGTGTATTAGAGCACCAGTGCACCTTTCTGATGATACACTGAGTGAAACATTTTGAAAACCAGTTGTGGAAGAATGGAAGGGCAGTTGAATTGTCAGAGGTTCTCTCACATAATGGTGTGCAGAATGGAAAAGTAGAGAATGAAAGTTGGATATAATATAGGGAAGTGAAATAAATGAGCCTGCCTTCTGTGCAAAGTTTATTGTATCCTAGCCAGACAGCATAATGTATTGCAGGAATTTCACTAGAGGTCAATTCTGCTTGATATTCTTGCTATACATGACCCCTAACTGCCTCAAAGGGTGTCTGAGGCTACAGCTACACTGACGGCAACAAAGTTGTTGCCGTCAGATCGATTTCTCTGGATCAACTGAGCAGTCAGTGAAGACCCGCCCAGTCGATCCAGAAATCGACTTACTAAGACCACCTTCACAAGTGGCATAGCACTGCATTTACGGGAACGCGGTTCCCATCGGCACAGTGCAGTGAAGACGGCGTGCAGAAGAGGAGCCCAGAAGTCGACGGGAGTTATGCAAGTTTTTTGCGTAGCTTGCGTAACTCCCGTCGACTGCCGCCAAATCCGGGAGTTAAGTGTAGACAGGGTGTTTGTGTGTAGGCACAAAGACAATGACACCATGGCTTCCTAGTGAACTATGGTGATTAGAGGGAGGTGAGACTTAAGGGCTTCCTGTGCAGATGTCCTGAGAACCACAGGGCATAGAATTCCTCCCCCTACCCTTCCCACAGACCTGCAGATCCCACCCCTCAATATTAATATTTTAAAACTTTTTTTAGGTCGATTGATGGAGAGACGTACCCTGGAACAATAAAGGAGAAAGCATCTGCACAAGAGCAATATGACATTGCAGTTTCACATGGTCAAAGTGCCGGCCTTGTCAAGTAAGCAGCAATTCTGATTCACTATTATTTCCTCTTTTTTTCAGTTTAAATATTATGGGTTGGATTAAACTGCATTGAAACTGATGGGTGTAACAGCTACCTGTTATTCAGAAGAAATGTACAAAAGCAATTGAGCTCCTTTATGGAATAGATAGCTGAAACAATAGGGGGCTCTGTCCAAAACAAAGCCACATGCAAGGCTGGAGTCGGAGTTAACCCTGTAGTGCAAGGTGGGAAGGAAGGGCGGGGGAGCTCAGGGAGTTCTACTATGATCTGATAAACTCAGAGGTGGGAGACGGATTAGATTGGAGCAATGTGTGTGTGTAAGGGAAGCAGCAAGAAACAAACACCACAGAAGCAGACTCAGATAACAAGCAGAAAGCCAAGGAGACAGCAGAATAAGCACTGGGTACATGGCCCAAAGAAAAAGCCTAGAGAGAGCTTTTTGGAGGCTGAGTGCTGACTTGGAAATGTGAACAAAGAAAATATCTCCTACTGTTTGATTTTTTCCCCCTGTGTTCAAGGAAAAAGGACCAGGACTTAATGCATTCTTTGTAAATAAACAGGATTGCATAAAAGAGATATCTGGCTCCATCATCAATTTCTCCTCCTAACTGAAACAACCTGCAGGACCCTGAATTTTGGCTAAACACTAAGGTGAAAAAGGGGTAGTGCCAAAATGCTTTTCAAATCAATAGCAAAAATGGAAAAAAACTTTCCTCTTACACAAAGTAATTATTTGCTGCTTTTAAGGTCACATTCGTTTAAAAAATCCACGACTTCAGAGAGTTACTAGATTAAAACCAATCTAAGCAACAGATGCCACAAGGGGAACTATTCATAGCTCACCCAGAAATGGGCTTGGATGGAAAGCTCTATGGACCTGTACTACGCTAGGGGGTAACAACATGTCTGGACCTACCCCTTGATAGGTTCAGGACCTTAGAATGCTTCAGAACTTTAGGCAACATTGCACTGGAGGGGAGTACTCAATCTGTGGTTTTCAGTTATTCCATCCCACTGCCACTGACATTAATTCCAACCTCCAGTGCCTTTAGGCTTCTACTACAAATCTAAACTCATCTCCTACCAATGGATCTAAACTCATCTCCTACCAATGGATGTACACTAATAAATTTGAAATGGTATGTAATGTTCCTTAGGATGTGAATAAATTGTATTTACATTAAGCAAAGTGACCTGTCTCTCTCCTTGACTGTGCCACTGACCACTCTTTAAACCCAAGCAAATGGAAACTTTGGCAACATCCCCTATAAATATTCACAGCAAAAAGCTAAATGCCAATTTTTCTTATTTTCAGAACCACTGGAAGGAAACTAGAGCAGTTTCATGTTTCAGTCAATGTTGCACCAGCCAGTAAAGTTACCTTTGAGCTGATCTATGAGGAGCTGTTAAAGCGAAAATTGGGGAAGTATGAATTGTTGTTTAAGGTCAGACCCAAGCAGCTTGTTAAACACTTTCAGGTAAGCTACACCTAGAAGCTTTAGGAATAAATGCAGCTAACTTGTGAGGGCAATCTGCAGCTGCCAAATAATGCTGACCCATTTTCTCTCTCTCCTTCAGATTGATATCCGCATCTTTGAACCGCAGGGTATAAACTTCCTGGAAACTGACAGCACCTTTATGACAAATGAGTTAACTGAAGCTCTTACAAAGGTGCAGAATGAGACCAAGGTAAACATCAGCAGGAAAATTGTAATGCTAATGGGAATTTACCTGTTATTTTTAGTTGTTATTACGTTTGTGATTAATTTTAGTTTAGTTGTTTTGTGTTTAATTTTCAGGCTCATATTTTATTTAAACCAACAATAGCTCAACAAAAGAAGAGTCCTGAACTTGAGGAAACACTCCTAGATGGAGATTTTATCATACGTTACGATGTTAAAAGAAGTGTCAGTGCAGGAGATATACAGGTAACAAGTATACATATGGTTCACAGAAGTGAGATGAAGCGCAAATGAGAGATATCGTGGGTTGATAGATTCTGAACCTGCTATAGTACAATTAAAAGGTGTAGTCATCAATTCAGAGTAAGTAGGAGTTGAAGGTAATCAGTAAACCCAGAAAAGGCACTCAGTACTTTGCAGGAAGAGATCATCTATTCACAAATTAGTTTTATATGGGATTGTGCTCTTTTTCTGTAATAGGGATTTTCCAGTTCTAGCAGATGTAAGGATTATCTGCCAGTGTCTTTTGTAAATGAGATTAGCTGACTTGATTTAGACAATTGTTAAATAGTAATTAGTTGTGTGTATATTATGTTTAACTCTATTTATGTTGTAAAACAATTTTTATAAAATTTTTATTATAAAAGAATGGATCTGTGTAAAAAGGTTTGTGGACCAATACACCCTCTAGTTCAAAGTATAATATGCAGTTCACTTTCTATATTATTTTACTAATTTAGTGTATATGTTTGAGTTTAAAAATGGGAATTACAGTTAACAGGTGCCTAGATAAATGTTGCTAAATAATCAAAAAACCAAACAACCCCTCAAATAGATGATAAAGTTATTAACTTGATTCTATTTCAGTTGTTTTAGAGCAATTATTTTTGTGGTATGCATAATAGAATGTGCCTGATTCTCCATCCTGTTACTCCAGATTTATGCCACGCAGTTACACAAGAAGCAAGCAGTTGCCACTGGGTGAAGAATCTCACCTGCTCTATCTATTGCATGTGACACACACACAGTTAATCTAAACTAGTCAATGCTCAAAAGAATAATTTTATTCTCTATTTTTTAGTTTTTCATTTTTATTTAACAAATTTAGAATTTGAACCTCATTCAAATTATACTTTATTAAACAGATTTTAAACTAAAAACATTTTGTATTGAAATGATGTGCTATTTTAAATGATTCATGTAACTCTCAGGCTCATTCAATATGTGACACTCCAACATACAGTATGAAGAAATTAATACGTGAAAGGAAAAAAGGTTGTGAAGAAGTGGAGGCACAATCCACAATTGACACAAAGTAACAAAAGCAAGGAAAATGGAAAGTTAAGCCACTTAACAGTAATACCCTCTAACCTCCATCCACAATCACATTGCCATTACCTCAAATTACATATACCGCAGACCCCACATTGCAACCTAAATTCTCGTCCCCTTTTATCTTTCTGTTCACACTCGTTGCCAGATCATTTTTTCCCTTGCAACAGTAGTTATGGATGTTTTTTGTAGTGGTTGTGTAGTAAGAGGGTAGTTTGATAAAGGGTTGGGCAGAAGAGCATTTAAAGATATAATTAGGATAATAGTGTTGCTAACCACCTCTTAGATTATTAATACAAAATGTTAAAAACTTGAATTACATTTCATCATTTTTATTGTTTTCTTTACTCTGCTTTTTTCTGAGAGCAACAAAAATAAACTAGTCAATTTCAACTTTATTTCTAATCAATTTTATTTTCTGTTTTTTGTGTATTTGCAGGATACTGCAAAATTTAGGTTGCAAACACTGTAGGGTAATGTTATTCCTGTCAAAATGTATCTTTTCTATTGAAGTTTTTTTATGTTGTGTTTATAAAAGTTTGTTTTGACAAAGCTTACATGTTTGAACTTAATTGTCGTGATACAATACTGTTTATGATGGAAGACCACGCTTCTCAAGAATGGCATAGTCCCATGGAATGTAGTAGAAAGAACAGGGTATGACTGTCTTTTGAATTACACTACACATAGGGCGTTGTTTTTCATTAAAAGTTATGTTTCAACAATTATTTGAGAAAATATTGTTTGGATTTGTCTTGAAGACTAGCGAGTTGATGATGGATCTGTTCTTGTGGCTATGTCACAATAATGTGGAGTGATAATTGTATGTATTAACCTTTGTGTTTCAGATCGTAAATGGGTATTTTGTGCATTACTTTGCACCCAGTGAAATGCCAACATTTCCCAAAAATGTCATCTTTGTTGTAGATCAAAGTGGCTCTATGGCAGGCAGAAAAATTGAACAGGTAACTGGCTTCTTAGATACAGAATTATATTTATATACTTTAGTCACACTATCTGTGCTATTGTATAATTAAAAGCTGATGAGTGCACTGTAATTTCTAAAGGTGCTTCATATACCAGCAGCTCTATCTCACTCAAGGAAATAACTGTGAAGTTCAGTTTTAAAACTCCTGTTACTTTTGTAAACATGCAACATTTTCAGAGGCTAGAAGCCATGCTTTTGGAAATAGGCACATGTGACTTTGTTTAACTTGATCATTTTAAAGTGTAATCCCTTGTATATCAAGACTTACATATCCAGAGATTCTTCCTAATTCAACTGTATATGATCCAAAGTTTATAAATTTGAAACTTATGACAAGTGAATTACAACATTTGCATTTGAGTATATAACACAAATATTGTGCTGTAATATATTCTGTTCTTCTGAAGACAACCCTCATTATTTAATACTAACTATGCAGGAAAAATAAAGATACCTTAACAAGCTGCAGCTCCATTTTAAATTCAAATTCTGATAAAGTACAAAATAAAAAAATGCATTTCCCCCCACTTTTTAACAGACGAGAGATGCTCTCATGAAGATTTTGGAAGACCTCAGACCTGAAGATCATTTTAGCTTAATAACCTTCAGTAGCCGGGTTACTGAATGGAACAATACTTTGCTACAAGCAACTGAACAAAATGTGGAAAGTGCTAAAAGATATGTTAAAACTATTATGGCTCGAGGAGGTAAAGATGATGTCTAAATACTTTTAAACATAGACACTCACCACAGAGTACATGAAATAACTCTTAGAACAAACTGTTGTTATTAATTTATGTTATGTGGTACTTTACAGACAAAATAAGACCTGATACCTGTCTCAAAGAATTTACATACTAATTTTAGACAGGAGGTACCAGTTATTTTTTAACAAATACTAGGGATGAGAAGGAACAGGAAGATTGGTTACATTAATAAGATCAACTGGCAACTAAACTGTTACATGCACATATACAGATGGTTTACAGTTGTGAAATGTAAGGCATAAGGGAATTTTTCCTTTTTATACATATGATTGTTTATAATAGAGCTAGTTTAAAATTTTCACAGAGAACCTTTTTCCTCAGAAAAGGCCAATGTAGCAAAACTGAAATGTTCCATAATATTTAACTTAAAAATAATTTAAATGAAATGTTTTGATAAGGTCCACCTTAGTGGAATGGAATGTTTCAGTTTTTCATTTTGAAACAGCTTTTCATTTCAAGGTGTATTTTATTTTATATAACACATTATAATATATAATAAAAAAATTTTTTAAATAAAGTCAATCTAAATGCAACATTTCAATTGACTTGAAACAGAAAAATTCAAAAAAATGATGTTTTGTTCTGATTTACAACAAAAATAAATTTTTAAATCACAGAATTTTCTGTGAAACGGAAATTCCAGTTCTCACACAGCTCTATTTATAAGCAACAAGCTAATATAACCATTAGTGAATGGTGATGCCTAAAAGTTTATTTTACTGTCTATTGTTATGCTATTAATTTTGTTTTACACTTGACTGAACGTTCAGACCTCAGCATTTGATACTAATGAAGACCATCAGTGAGTGGCACAAGCCTTAGACTCCTCAACTGCATCTAAGTAACATTTCTTAAATTCTGGTCTCATAGATGATAACACACCTATTTTACTACCCCTCTGGAACTTTACACCTATTTTACTACCCCTCTGGAACTTTACACCTATTTTATTTATTTTTATATGGATCTGTAGAAACACTAAAAAATGCCCCCTTCCCCCCCCCCCCCGTCTATATTCCTCTTGACATAACTTAAAGATACTGTACCCCAGCATAATTAATGTACAATTCAATTTAACCCATCATTAGTAAACCAGCTAATTTAAAAGATCAAATCTTCCTCTCTCTCTAAAAATTCACCACCTTTTACAATTTCCTCTCATGTTATTTTTTTATATTCAATCAAGTGCCTCTTTAGAACTGAGGTAAACTGATTGGGTTCTTTGATTATTTTTAGATGTAGAATCATGCGTATTTTCTCTATGACAGGAACTGATATCAACAACGCCCTACTGACTGCAGCAAACACACTGGATAAGGCCAACTATGCTGAGATATTGCAAGGAGAAAGCATTTCCATGATAATTTTGCTGACAGATGGCCAGCCCACTGTTGGTAAGTTAATCACAGTAAAGTAATTGTCCCGTCCCTCCCCGCCCTCTGGATTATGCAATTTTTACATTCACGTTGTGGTAGTTTCTGTACCTGGTCTGCATACTAGGAAATCCATGCCCAGGAGTGGGGTGGAAGTTGTCACCCGTACTTGGTCCACTCAAAACATGCAGAGAAGCTACTTATTCAGGCTATACTTGAAAGGAGGATGGAAAGAGACAAGTTTGAGCTGGTGGCAATGGTCTGCATGTTTGAGCGTACACCCTTTGACAGGAAATACAATCTAAACACAATCCTTTGTGCAATTTATGATCTGTGAGGGGTGAGGGAGGCTAGCCAAAACATGTTTACACATCAGAACTGCTTGTGTTGTACATGTGTGCATCCTTTTTGGGTTAGGTTACAACACTTTCCCCTCACTTCCTAAAATCTGACTGTGTATTTTGATAGTACTTCTTATTCTGTAATCTTTTGTGAATTTTGTTCTTGACTAGCAACTCACTGTGATATCACAAGACAGGAGGATTATCATGTGAGAAAGTAATTAAACTGCTAATTCTGATGTCACAATTAAGCGATTATGGCATGTGAGAAACATGCACCAAGTGCAGATGAGACTTAAGAAACAAAATATTCTGTTTTCATGCTAATTTCCTTAAGCAACTAAGAACTAGAAAAGAAAACACAGAAATCACAAGCTATGAAATGAGCACAACTGCTTCTGAACAAAGATTTTCAAAGTTTTGCATGAGGCATCAGCTTCTCTTCTATTACTGCAAGATTGCATCAAACCAAGGCCCTATACATGGAAAACCCATAAGGGGTAGGCCTGTCTACTGATTCTCACAACCCAATGACTTTATTTTAACTAAAAACAAAATTAAAAGATTAGCAAGATGGAGAAATTACCTTTGCCCCATAATATTACTACATAAATTAAAATAATACTGGTCTGGTAGGTAGAGTAGGAGACTGGCAGTCTGAAGACCTGAATTTTGTTCCTGATGCTTACTGATTCATCATGTAACACTAAATTAATGGGATTGCTCACGTGAGAAAACGTTCCAGGATTGGCCCTTAGTGATTTTCAATATTATATTGTATGAAAAGCTACAATGCAGTAGCCACAATGGTGGCTAGATGGGGGGAGAAAGAGAAGCAATTCAATTTTTAAGTTACAGTTCATCTGGATTGCACATGAGATTATTCATTTTCTCTCAATGTACATGTATAATTTCTGTTAATAATGCTAGTTTGTCTTCCGCCATCATCCCCGTGCCTCTGCCTTTGTTTATGTTGTATCTGTCCAAATCAGTTTGTAAGCTCCTTGGTTCAGGGACATGTTTAAGCCATGTAGTTTGTAAAATACCATACACAACTTGGAAGATCTGAATAATAATAATTATTAATATATTATTATTGTATTGTTATTTTATTAATTGTTTTAATATATATTATTGTTTTATATATAGATGGAGAATTAAACACAGTCATTGAAAAAGCAGAGTGGTATTTTCACCCTCAACTTATTTAACAGAACTCAGCAACTTATTTTTTTTTAAAGTTTCACTTATTTTGAATTACTTGTAAGAAGTTTGAAGCAAAATTTTCAGTACATCCTATTGCTGTCTTTCTATATTTAAAAAAATCTCTAACACACACACATATATACTGTATTTTTTTTCATCACAGGTGTTAGAAATGTTGAAATAATTCAACAAAATATACAGAAGGCTGTCAAAGGAAAGTATGTCCTCTATTGTCTTGGCTTTGGTTTTGATGTCAGTTACAAGTTCCTTGAGAAGATGGCTCTAGACAATGGAGGAATAGCACGTCGTATATACGAGGACTCTGATTCTGACTTGCAGCTTCAGGTAGGGTTCTGTTAATAATTTAGGAAACATATCAACACTCTGTAGCTGACTTGAAAGTTGCCACACTTCTACAAAAAAACTTCAAAAACAGACTTCAGTGAGAAAGTGCAGAGCTGGAACTCATGCACACTTGACACAATCAAAGTGAGTCTGAATAGGGTCTTGGAATGGTTATCTCATTACAAGAAGTAATTGTCACTGTTCACAAATTCTCACCATCTAATCAATGGTTGTGAATAAGCCTCATCTACTCTAACTGAATGGACTTCGCTAACACCTACCCTCTTCATTTTTTTTCCTTACCCTTGGATGTATATATATCCTCCTGTCTGATTTCTATTTCTTGCATGTGACAAAGTGGGTTGCAGCCCACGAAAGCTTATGCCTGCAGAAATTAAATTTGTTAGTCTTTAAAGTGCTACAGGATTCTCGTTATATCAACAAGTGACTCTGGCCTACTTAAATCAACTAAAAACATGCCAGGAATCTCTTAACTGTGAAATGAACACATATGAAAACCTTTGTGGCTCTCAAAGAGAGCAAAAGCTGGTACTGGTTCTCTCCTCAAATTTCGTGTGCATATGCAGGCCAGTTTTTAGGGTCAGCAAAAATGTTTGTGGCATATACAGGGCCAAATCTTGAAATTCTATCCTCTCTCCTGGGCAAATGAATGAAAATTTACAATTTTGTGCAAAGGGATGAAATCTGTCATTTAGTGCTACAAAAAGATATATTCTTTAACAGAAATAATACTGAAGGAATTTTGATCCCTGGTTCGGATTTTTTAAAATTTTATTTCCATTTCTAAAAAGATAACTATCCAAAGTTCTAGACATTCAGCTGTAGTTTGACACACAGCACTGAAGCACACTGGTCAAGATTAACCATAAACTCTCACTGATAACATCTACCTGAACTTTTTCTGGATGTTTGAAGAAGTTCGATCCATCTCCCTCTTCATATGCCTGTATATTTTAGTTCTGGATGAATGCAGAAGTACCAAATTACCATGAGAAATATAGTTTATGTAATTTGCTTGTCTGATCAGAAAAATAACTTCACTGAATCTTACCAAAGAGGCTTATTTTGAGAAGTTTGCATAATGCAGAGTCAAGTAGATCAGATATGCATTTATGTGCACCCATCTGAGCTGAAACTTGGAATATACTGAATGAAGTCAGTATGTGAAATGTAATTACCTATCAGTCCTGGAATTCAAGTTGCACACTGGTGAAACAGAATTTGTGCACTGGCAATAGAAAGATACCACAAAAATCCACCAGATTCCCTGTGTCACTATCCATGGAAATCCAAATCCAATTTAAATCCAAGGTATCTCCAGTCATATATGCTAATAGACTGGGCAATGTGTAAAGAGAGTTCCCAGTATAGTTTTGTAGAAAGAGAAAAATTAACACCAGACCTTTTGAGATGTTTTTTATATTTGACAGATTACTTAATTAGACTTAGTTTTACAATCACTTGGTTTCGCTCTCTTTTTCCAGGGCTTTTATCAAGAAGTGGCCACTCCCATATTAAAGGAGATTGAAATACAGTATCCAGAAAATTCCATCCTGGAATTAACTCAGAACAGTTTCAAACTGTTTTTTGATGGTTCTGAAATTGTGGTAGCTGGAAAAATTGACAATGAGCTTGACATTTTGCCAGTGGAAATTCAAGCTCAATCGGTAAGTCCTTATAATTTATGAGAGTTTTCTACAGAAAGAGAAATTTGTATGTACACTGTAGATGGCATAGTCATGAAATTTCCATGGTCTCTGCAGTACATCAATAAATGTTTTTAAGAATATCTTGTATACAGTTTATGTTCAACTAAATTTTTGGTATGTACAGACCAGAGCGAGGTCCTATTGGTCAATAAAGTATCACCCTGTGCTCTAAACAGTGGTTTATTTATAAGGGACAGTTTGTGGAGAAAAAGTATAATAAATTAGTATAATTAAACACTAGTCATTAATATGGCGCAAATAGATCATTTATTATGTCCTATTAAATAGTCTTTCTTTTAGTCTTCCTGGAGCTTCTGAAAGTTATTTCATTATGACTAGAAATTATTTTATGGGAATTTGAGATTTAAGTTGTTATATTCGATTGAGGCATATATCTTATTAAAATATTTTAATTAATGGTGTAAAAAGTGAGATTTTTTATAAATCTGGCAGCTAAATTAAGAATAAGGTAACATCTGTCTACTACTACAGAATATAGCTTTGACGGTATGTATTGATTTACTATAAATACTTGAATTTAAATAGGTTACATAGTGCCTTTTAAATATGGCTGTACAGTTTTATTGTAAATATTGTATATAGGTATCTAATCTCCCAACACTAAGAATTGTTACTGAGGAAAAGGTATCACATATGATATCAATTTATTTTGTCTGGTCTCTTCAGTTTCTTTTAAATATATTATTTTTGAATTGGGTAAAAATATGATTGCCTTTAAAATTATCTCTTGAAGGTTGGTCTTTCTCTCTCTCTCATTCGTTTAGCATACTAGTAACCTGATTTTTAAGGAGGAAGCAAATATAACAGAAAAGGAGAAAGTATTTCAACATCAGAAGTACATTTTTGGAAATTTCATTGAGAGACTGTGGGCTTACTTAACCATCCAACAACTGCTAGAAAAATCGTAAGCTAATAAAACCCTCATGTTGTGTATTTTGAATTTCATAAACTTCTTCATAAAAACAAATCATATGTTCTTCATTCACATGATTGGAAGGTGAAAAAAAAGTGTGAATATTCCTGCACATAATCTTAAAAATATACCCTGTCAAAAGAATACTACAGTATTATATAATAACGATCCAATACTTTGCAGTTCCTGACAGTGTTATATGCTGCTGTGTTTTGGACTATTACCGTGAAATGTGATAGTATTTATTTATTTGGACTGTGCTGAACTTCTATAGTACAGTCAAGTATATTGCCAGTGGTGGTGTTGCCAAACACAAATGATTGAAGCATGTCCATAAAGCATGTATTTCAAGGTCCATTTGTATATTTACTTGTAATTATAGAGGCCCTGATATTGTAAACACATGAGCATGTGCATAATTGTAAAGACATGAGTAGTTGAGTTATACCAGTGGGACTACTTGTATTCAAAGTTACTAGAAAATCCCTGTTAAAATATGGTCAACGCTATGAGAAAGTTTGAGTACCCCTGGCTCATAGTCAGCTGTATAGTTCACTTTATTTCTTTTCATCACGAATGCCAAATTCAGTGTTTCAGCTCGAGAGGAACAGAAAAACCTGCACGTGGCCCGAGCTTTGGAACTCTCTCTGAAATACAGTTTTGTTACACCTCTCACTTCCATGGTGGTCACCAAACCTGATGATCAACAGAAACACCAGCTGGCAAACAAACCGACTGAATCTGGTAAATTCAATTTGCATTGATCTTATTTCCATTACAAACAATACAATCAGGGCTGGCCTTAAGGAAAATGGCACCCTGGGTGAACATGTACTTTGGTGCCCTTTTGTTGCGGTTGAGAAAAGCAGCGTGGGACGCAGTGCGCAAAGACCAGCTCTTGGCCCCGGAGCCTAGCCAGGTTGTACAGGGAAGAGTTTCTGAGCCCGGGGACTCCCCTGGCCATATACCCCCAACTGTCTTGCAGGAGGACAACGGGTGTATGCCGTCCTTGCCTGTGGGAAGGGAGAACCCAGGGGCTGGCCCACTGGCTCCACAGTGGTGGACCCTGCTGCCTGTGCCTCAACGCCAGGCTGGCAGCTGCAGGTGGCATCACCTGCCCCCACCTGGCTGGCCAGGGTCTCTAGCCCCCGGCTCGCCCGCAATCACCCTCGTTCCAGCAGCCCAGGCCACCAGCTTCTGGCACTTGGATGATGCCCCCCAGACGCAGTGCCCTGGGCAGTTGCCCACATCACCCGCCCGTAAGGCCAGCCCTGAATGTAACCAGTAGTTGCAGACTTGTTATCTCCATGATCTCGTTTTGGGCGGCAGTGATATAAACCGGGTTACACACTGCAAGTCTAATTTCAGACTCTCGTTTAGTTTTTTTCATTTTGAAGAAGAAAAAGAACAATATAGGTGGAAAAATGGATGCTACTTTTAAACAGAGGGGGAAATAGTAAATAAGTAGTTAATTACATGAATTAATGATGAGCAAATCTTATTGATGAAGTTCCTTCCCTGCCCACTTCAAGAAAATCTTGCTCATTTCTCTCTTTGATTAAACTGAAACTAGTAAATAAAGACCAGTGGGTACAAAGAATGTCACTTCCAGAGGGCTTTCATCTATTACAGGGGTGACCAGATAGCAAGTGTGAAAAATCAGAATGGGGGTGGGGGGTAACAAGCGCCTAGATAAGAAAAAGTTCCGAATATCAGGACTGTTCCTATAAAATCGGAATATCTGATCACCCTCTCTACTACATGTACCATTCTCTTAAAATAAATTCTTTATCATGGGACAATGAATCCCTCTCATTTCCCCCAATTCATTTCAGTACATCAGCACATGCTGGTTGAATCTATGATCCTAATCTGTCATCAATCCTCTGTCTAGATAATGAAAAGTCAAGATTTACTGGATCTTCAGGTAAGTGATCTGCACTCTCTAAGTAATTTTTCCTGAATTGGCTGAGCTTTTGAAGCCTTCCACTCAACTTCATGGTGTTTCTCTGGGCTTGTCTACCTGGGGAAATTCATGAAAATTAGTCTGTCTGTAAAGTGATAACTTCTGAATGCTTCATCTGATCAATTTCAAAATTTCAAGGAATGCTTTATGCATGAATGAGCATAGACATATTGATATGGGAAAAACTGGAGAACCAGAAGGCAGAAAACGGGGGACATATAGCACTCCTGTTATCCATTTAGTAGCGCCTCAGCTTCAAGCACTTCTGCAGCTGTCTGTAGGTCAAAGAACTGGTTGATGGTGCCCATAAACATCTTCCAGCATAAGAACACCCCTACCTCATCTCTGCCCATCATTCCAATAGAGTTTAACATGTTGACACCCTGAATGATTTATCCCCCAGACACAATGAAAAGAAATAATAATGATGGGGATAGGGGAAAATTGCAGAGGAGTAGGGTGGGGCCAAAACAGCCCCTGGCATGGACTGGGTGTGAGGAAGAGAATGGGTGAACCTGGCATGAGGGCGGGGGCGGGGGGGAGGGGGGAAACACAGAGCACCCTGGCATGGGGGGAAGGAGGGAAATGGGAAATTGGAGGGAGTAGGTGAAGTGGGGAAAGGCTGTGCACCTGACCCTGGCACGGGGAGGAGAATTAGGAAATCCTGGTAATCTGATAAGAAACCATCTCCAGAGAGCAACAGGGGCACACAGAACCCCTGGCTTGAGAGAGAGAGCATTGTGCAGTGTCCCTGAAATAAAGGGAGATGAGAGGCTGGCATACAGGGAGCTTCTAGGTGGAGAATAGAGGTATGCAAGGAAGCACTGGGGGTGCTATGACTTTGACCTACACAAGCAACAATGTGTACATTCCCTTAGTTGTTTCTAGAGACACGTGAATAGGCTTAGGTTTGGTCCTGTTAGCTGTGCAATGTTAGGAAGAGGTTTTGTCTTTTATTTGAGGAAACATTTTGATACTGGTAAATGTATAATGGAAATAGGGGTAAAACGTGAACTATGGACAGCAGAAGGCTGCAACCTCCACACAGGGAAAGATGAGAATAATCTGGCCTCAAAGTAGGAAATCTCATTCTAAAACACTTAGGGCTAGTCCTGTAATCCTTACTCACATGAGTATTAACAAAAGTTAAACCTCTGAAGTGATAAATGGTACTGATTGTATTTTCTTCCGCCAGGTACCAAACGCTTAAAAAGCTATAGAATGAAAATGTTAGGTAATTACAGAAGGCATGATGATGAGAGTTTGTGTAAGTGATCTTACTTTTCCAACTACTGAATTTATTTCTTTAAATAATAATCAAAAGCATTCAAACATTTAAATCTCATGTTAGTGATTCTCAGTCTGGTGAAAAATTAGATATATATTTTATTCTAAAATCTTAGCCCATTTGTATTAAAAACAATTAAAATACTCCAGAGTTCTCTGAAAGTCACATATTCCTCAATGAAAACTGTGTGTGTGTTAGCAAATAAAAAATTAATTCTGTTAGTCATTTCAAGATTTTAGGTCTAAATCACACAGGGCACAGACAGAACTTGGTGTTGCTTCCAATTGGACCTATACATTTTGGGAAAAATTGTATCTGTTGTTTTAATAGTCATGCCCTACATTGCAGCCTGGAATTTCTGGTCTTGCTAGGCTGGTCTGCATTGTAGAACTTTTCCACTGCTATCACCATTTCAGGCACATTTCCGGTCAGATTCGATGTTTGTGCTACAACCCTTTTGTGCTAGACAGGCAGGGGTGAGCCAAAGGAAGGGACATACTGGGAGAGGGAGGAAGCATGGTTGGGGCAGATCTGTGCCTTGGCAATTTTGCACCTCTGCAAAAACCACAAGAGCCATTTCAGTAAAAGAGCAATTATGAGGACAATCCTCAGGGCTGCCCTAACTTCCCTGGGGACTGTCCCAGCTCTCACATCCTCTGATTAGGGGAGGCGCAATCTTTGCACTGGTGCATGAATCTGCCTGCTCCTCTCCACACACACAAGTTACTGTGATGTTGCACAAGTGTTGGCAGCATCTTAATACTCATTCAGAGCAAGTCTCACCAACATTGTATCCTGCATCAGGTTAGACTGCACTGCTGCAACGCTGGTGTGGTCATTAAGTCCTAACATTACTATAGCAATGGTTCATTTATTGTAATCTCACAGTCCCCCTACCACTCTCTTCAGTGACTTCTTTATTGATTGCTGTTGGGACCTGAGCTGGGAACCCTAAGAAAGGTACCAATAGTGGAGTGACACTGCAAAGAGCTGTAGGGAGTGATGTGTGTCATCTTGCTTCACTGGTGTAGCTGAAACAAACAGCTTTGTAACTTGCAATGGTGATATTTTCTAGCAAAGAGCAGGCTTGTAATTAACTAGTTTTGGAATAGAAGAAATCTCTCTAGCTCATTTTACCTTCTAGAAGCAATTCAAAGGTATAATCTATAGCTTATACAATTACTTTGGCAGTTACTTGAGAATATGTAGAAGGATTTTTGTATTTTTAAACAAAATATTTTTTCTATTTACTACTGTAGAAAGCAAGGAACCAATAATATTGATTTGAATCAAGCATAGTCTGTGAGAGGGTGGCCTTTAGTTGGAACTTTCACTGGTCTGGGGAATGAAAGCTTTCAGGGAATGGCAGAGCTATGAAAGAAAAAGAGGTTTCTTGCCATCCTCTGTCTTGTTTAGTGATCTCTGAGTAGTGCTCCAGAAGTAGGATGATACTTCTATTCCTTCCTCTCCTCCAAACACTGAGGATATTTTCCCATTAATTATTGATTTTTATTCTTATTTGGGAATTGTTTTCCATGTGTTTGCATGGCGAGGAATTGGAATGAAGACTCTTTTTTCCCTGTTATATGCAGCACAGCTAAAGTTGAAAAGAAAGAGTAGTGTCTCCAGATAAAAGATATTCTCTGCAGTTTGTTTTTCCCCCTGTGACCCATCCGGTGCCTAGGGCAACCACCTGAAAATGCCAAGGTCAGGACAGGCTGTAAAAGGAGAGCAGATTCTCCCAGCATTGGTGGGTGACACTGAAGTCAAGCTTCCCAACCAGCCACAAACTATGCTTCTGATTCCCCAAACCGGTTACCAAGGAGCCAGTACACAAATACACACAGCCCCCTTTACTGCATTTCAGTCTCTGGCTCCCAATCAGCCACTAGGTCCAGTAAAGAGACCAGTTATTTAAACTCTATGCTCTTTACCAAAAATGTTCCCCTGACCCCAAAGGGTCAGCCACAGTACCAGGTCAATATAAGCTTGGATCCTACCCAAAATATCGCGCTGCCAGCCAGTCCTTTAGTAACTAAAACTAAAGGTTTATTATAAAAGGAAAGGAACAAACTATAAGAGAAGTGTTATAGGATTAAAGCAATCAGATACATACAAATGTTTTGAAAGTCCATATACATCAGGTTTCTAGAAGAGTTGTGGAGTTTGCAGGCTTGTATAGTCCCTCTGGTATACATCCAGTACCAGATGGGCCTCAGTCCTTTGTTTCACAGCTTCAGTTGCAGATGACTTAGTCCAGAGGTAGATAGGTGACTGGAAGCTGAACAGGATTGAAGACAAAATGGATTCCAAGGCTTCTGCCTTATATATCCTCTGGGCCCTTGCTACTTGTAGAATTTTACAGGAACCAAAAAGGAGTCCAGAGTCACATGGGCAAGTCATGGTGACTCATCAGGTATATCCCTGGCTTCTCCCCCTGGACTCCTTGCATCTGGGAATGCCTTAATGGGCCATTAAGCAGGCTATTGTTCTGCAACCATCCTGTCTGGGGAGTTGCCCAGACACAGCACAATTTGAAATACAGATATCTCAAACATATCCATAACTTCAATTACACATATAACACATGAACATAAACATTATCATCTTACTTAGCACATTATAGCCTTTCTAACAGTATCTGACATGATATATCTTATATGAATTATTATGATTTTGACATACTGATGTCCAACAATCTCATAAATGCTCCCCCCCCCAATCCAGCCAGTATGACACCCCCTTTTCCGAAATGGAGAAATAGTGGTTTGAACCTTCAGTTACTGGGTGTAGAAAGGACTTGATTCTACCATCTATCTCCTAGCTATAAGCAGCCAATAGACCTGGCTAGCCTAGTTGTGACTGACTGAAAGTCACAAGTGCAGCAATCCCCAGTCAGCAGAGCCTGATGCAGCATGAGTCTCCTGATATGTAACTGCCTGCAGTAGAGGCATGGAAAAATGCCTTTTCGAGGACAATCTCAAAAACTGATCATTTAGATTATCCTGCAGTAAATGAGGGAAACTTTACCCATGCTTCTTTTGGCTTGGTTGTGATTTGTTAATAAATCTTATTTTTAAATCATAGTATCACCTCTTGTTCTGGAATGTCATTTTACAGTTCAGCCAGTCAGCCTGTGGCAGCCTCATAGGCACATTATAAACTTTCCCCCTCACTTCTCTTTCTTGATACATCCCATTCCTGGACGACTCATTACTAATCTGCCCACATAGCTCTGTCAACGCACTTCTTCTCTACCTCAACTTTTCTACAATTAACTAGGGATGAGAGGCCACATATTCCGCCCTAGATTTTGCAAGGACAAGTGGAAACAGAGACCCATGACACCCCAAGCAGTTATCAGCAAAATATGTAATGTATTTTGGGGGCGGGGAAGAGGAGAGCAGCAGCAGTAAGAAATACCTGATTTTTAAAATACTACCTGTAAGAAGCATGATACTAGCTTGAAATGTAATTTAGACAAGGTATTCTCTTTGTCCCATTACAAATGGATGGAGGTCTGGACCTTTTTCCCGTTAGTATTCTCACCAGTATTCTCATCTTTGTTTGTTTGTTTAAAATAATCATATAAAGGTTTAAATCAAAATCAGGCTTAAAGCACATTTCAGTCTCATGTTTGATGATGACTGTGGATGTTTATTTGATACTAATTTACTTACAGAATATGATCTATAGACATATAATTTAAGAGAAAAATAGTATTTTAAAGTAATTTTCCTACTTTTGAAAATTACTCAAATTTTAAAACTGAAAATAAAATCATTAAAGCCTTATTACTAAGCTGAAAAAAATAAATTCAAGTAATAAATACAATTCAAGATTTTAGACATAGCTTACTCCACACAGGGAATAAATTCCATCTGCTATATGAATATCTGACTTGTCTACAAAATGAGATACAGTGTCGCTCTGAATACCTATTTTTGATAAAAGTAACTGGGGAAATATGTAGGACTCATTCAAAACTCTGAATTTTGTTGTACATGAACTTGAAAAGACAGTACATGGCATATCAAATCATGGGTGGTTGCCACAAAATATAATTGAAATTCAGAGTTTTCAAAGATTTTTAAAATACGTTAGACATTTATACAGATAATGAGAACTCCAGTAGCTACATCTGATAGGATAAAAATGCATAAGGGATATGTATCCTCATGCCAGAAGACATAAGGTGTCTGGAGTTAGGAGTAACTTCCCCCAGGGAATATATGTTGGTGCATAGTTATCTACTCTGGAGCTTTTATGCCTTCTTCTGAAGCACCTGGTACTGATCACTGTTGGAGAACAGGTATTGGACTAGATGGACTACTGAAGTAATTTGGGATGGCAACACCTATATTCTGAAAACTATTTAAACAGTAAAATGATAATATATGGATTGGCTGTAAATCCAGGTCCAATTAGGCCTTTACCGTTTTCACTCTGCTGCATGCCAGAGTCACTCAGAATTCAGGGCAGCAGGTAGAGAATTTGATCTTCCTGCTCCAGAAGCACAGGTCCTTTGCCACTTCAGCTATTGGAGATTCTCATTTATGTGATAGCTATACAGGGCCTACCACACGCAGTTCAGTAGTTCTGATTCTATCTGATCACATTGCCCATCTCAACAGAGGGCAATGATACATACACACAAGCCAGCTAATAAATAAATGAGGAGATAGACATATATAGTGTGTATATAATTGCAGTGCAACTTTAACCATGAAATTGTTACCAAAGCCAAACTTTTCAACCTTCAAACCTGCCAGTGGGTAACAAAATTTGTTATCAATGACTGAAATAGGGAATACTGGTATTTCCTTGGGTCAGCCCTAGCCCCTCAAGCCGCCTTGCTGTCTGAAGAACATAAATGTAAGCTATATACAACAACTATATAATCACATAAATTAAGAAATAAAGAATTTAAATTGCCACAGCTGTCTTAAACCTGCCTTTGCATAATGCACAAGAGACCTTCATTTGGGAATTAAAAAAAAAGTAAACCCACACCCACATTGATTTCTGGTTCTAAAACTGATAAGAAAGAATGCAGAATTCTTTTAAATTATTGTACTTTTCCTCTCCAGTAAGAAGTGATGAAAATTTTGGTGTTTCTCTAGCCAGTGGTAAGTGAACGTACAGCTTCAAGTTCTTCATTTTTTTGTAATTTAAAGATCAAGAACTGATATTCCTACAATGTAAACAGTAGCAAGAGATTCAAGCAGCTCCAAACTCCAGAGCCTCTGAAGAAGCTGAGTGACCCCAAGGCCACAGTAATTCAAGTCAGAAAAAGACATATTGATACAGAAAATGAGTGGGAACTAGAGTGCATATTGCTGTATAAAACCAGAAATTGCACCATTGTTCTGCATCCTGCAAGGGGCTGAAAGCTATCAATTGTCATTGTGGTCAATGAAGGTGCAGGGAATTCAGATCTATGCAGCAGGCTTATAAGATCAGGTCCTAAAACAGAAGTGTCTGCACATTTTCAAAGGGCCATCTGAAAGTTTGGAGGAAAGGGTACTTCACAGTTAAAGTGAAGGGTGGGAGAAAGTTTTCTTATCGAAACTGCTTCATTCATAATATTTTTCATTGGATGGGTCAAATTTTTCTTAGATTCTCTGGTGTAAATCCAGGGAAACTTTACTTATTTCAATGGAGTTACTCTGGATTTTCAGCAGTGTAATTGAGATCCAAACCTGACTATATGTCAATAGTACATGAAACCCCATTGAGGGGCCTCTACAAGAGTTGATATGAAGGTGGCATAAGTATGGTAGGTCAAATCTGGAGGATGTGTGTGTTTAAACTGATTATATCAGGTGCAAGTCCTCAGTACCTTTCCGACGGCCGTACACGTAGGCGTGCACACACCTAGCATAAAATGCACATGAGCAAGCACTCAAAGAAGAACTATGGCTTCCTCTCAATGCCTTCACAACTATATTGTAAATACAGTGCTTTATATTAAATGTCTGCCTCTAATGAGAAAAATACTTAACTGAATCTTGTTCTTAAATTCTCATGTTTTAGATTACAGTCTAAAAGTACAGAACGTTGGTAAGTTACTTTCAGTTTTGTTATGCTGTGCTTCTTTACTATGGACATATATGGGTTTAAAAAAAAACTTCTAAATTTTGATCTCTTCTTTCCATATATTAGATCACAGAGCTCTACTGTTCGACATGACAGAACAATCACCAGAGCGTAAGTTATATGAATTAATTTAAACTGTGAATTTTGGGATGTGTGGATGACTCTGGATTGATAAAACAATGGATGATCTTTTATTTCTAGTCACTGAACTAACCTATCACAAATTGGCAGTGACCAAATATTACCACCATCTGGTAACTCTTCAATTTTGTACATGTACTTATTTGCTGGTTGCTCAGTCTAGTTCCTTGTAAGGAGGAATTCAAATCACAAAAAAACACCTTTACAATTGGCAATAACTGAAAACACTGTGCTCGGTCTCAGTATAGACTAAAAGAATGGAACATGCATAAACACTACACTACCTTCTCATCCCTAATGGTGGTCTGTCCAGGTCAGGTGGAGAGATGCACTTTAGAGGGGTAGATTACTATGCTAGTGTCCATGCTGTTTCTCTCTTGTGGATAGAGAACTTAAATTTCCAGGTGACCAGGTCTGTTAATCCTTGACCATTCACCAACACTAAATGGAACTAGCACAAATAGAACATTTCCACGTCCTTTCTAACAGGGTTTTAGCTCTTAACAACAAAAGCCTAATGAGATATTTTTCTTTTCCTTGGGCCATATTGTGGCATTTATTGTTAAGCAGAACTCACTTGAAATCAGTGGAGATTTCTGCTTAAAATTCACTGGCACAGTGTCCCTTATTAAGTATTTCAAATGAAAAAATGTTTTATTGAAATGTTTGTTGATCTAAATTTCAAATATTTTAGCTCCCAGGACTGTTCAAATATCACCACAGCTTCTTGGTAAGTAATATGTCATAGTATTGTTTTATATCTATAAAATGTTGACAATAGAGGCTACATGTTGTTCACTACAATTAACACATCAACAGAACTCCATAAGGTGCAAACACTGAGAAATGCACCTATTGAATAGGCACCTTGACTATATCAGGAAAACAAGGTCATTTTTCTTTTGCTGAGCATAAATAATATAATACATTTTTCTCATGGAGATGTCAAAGATCTTTACAAACAGTAAGTAAATTAATCTTCACTACATCCCTGAGATGGAGTTAGTTAGCATTATCTCCTTTTTACATATAGTTTAAACCGAGACAAAGAAAGATTAAGGGATTTGCCCAAAGTCACATGAATAGTCAATCACCAAGCTAGGACCAAGAAGACCTGACTCTTTGCTGTCTGCTCAAACCAGACAATAATCATTTTATATTTCTTTTTATTCTTCACTGTTTGTACTAAATAGTCTTGAAACTTAATGTCTCTGCTTACCATTTTGGGGTTGGATACTGTTCCCGCTGCAATCATAGAAGTTTTGACATTGACTTAAGTGGGAAGAAGAGCTGGTCCTTTGTCTTTTCTGAAATTAAAAATACTTATTTTCCCCCTCCTCAATAAACCCATCTCTTAAGGCACACATGGAATGAAACAAGCTTCCATAGGAGTTGATAAAGATTATAAAGTATAAACCTCCAAAAACCAGGAAATGCAAAAGTTAAAGTTGCATGTACAATGCAAAATCTATCTTTTGTGCATATGCATGTTGATGTGCAGCCTGATTCTGATCTCACTTTTGCTGCTGTACATCAGGAGCTAGCTCTCTTAAATTCATTGGTGTTAAATTGGTGTAAGTGAGCAGAATCAGGACCAGTTTTTAATTATGTGATCAAATACTATTTCTAATACAATACATAATAATAGGATTTCATTTTCTCTCTCATTTTATGAGACACAGTTTGTGTATAAATTATTTTCATGGATTCTGTCTTGGATATTCAGAGTTGTATGCAAATCACATGTGGTAGTATGCTACACACATCTCTAAAGTTATAGGAAAAAATTGTGTCAATACTATATTTCCCAAAGTAAAAACTTCTCTAATGTACAGTTAAGGTTACTTGAAGTATTTCCTATCAATGCAATCACTAAATACCAAGGAAATCACCATTTAGGATGACATTAACATTCAGCTCCACATTAATGGATGTTCCTTACCACACAAACATGACAACATCCAACCACATGCTCAGACTGGTCATCACCACAATGAACTCACTTTTAATTCCAATAGATAATCAACATAGACCTCAGAACTGCAGTCAAAGGCATGACTTGAACTTCAACTTTGGCAAGATTCATGTATCTCATCAATAGACTTTTACTTTAAAAATCTATAATGTGTTGTTTCTTAAAAAAATATAAAGAAAAGAAAAACCCCACCTAAAGTTAGTTATGATTACGCATTAGTGTGATTTATTTTTAATTATTTTCTCTGAAAAAGTTAGTAACTATTTTATCAAATAAGTAATAGATTGAACAATAATTGTGCTAAGTGTGGAGGCTATATTCAGTCAATGAATTGTGGAATTAGGGGAATTTTAATCCTACTTTAAATTAAAAGCCTCAACATGTCTTAACTATTGCTTATCCGCACCTCCATAATTTGATGCTACATGGTTGATTTCAGCTATGGCTTTTGTTTAAAAGTCAGTGACACCATATAGCCACCTTACACATTTAGCTTTATATTGATTTTTACAATATTTTGTTTGTAATTCTTTGGACTTTGCCTAAAGTTTAATTATGCACAAGTAAATTTCAAAATACAAAATAAATGTTCTGCCCGTCTACAACACCAGCCCCACAACACTATAGAAAACTACTCATTTACACAACCCTTTATGTTTTCACTCCTAACTAGAATTCCATTGCCCACATTCTAGAAGGGATTGAATCTTTGTAGAACTGATTGACTCAGTACTACTAACACTTGCAATATCAGCGCTATTAGGATTTTTCTTATTAACATTAATATCTCTCTCTCTCTCTCTCTGTGTTTTTAGCCAACGAATATCCACATTTCCTCTTGCAATTGCCCAGACAAAATGATGTCATTTGTTTAAATAGTGATGGAAAGCCGCAAACCTCCATAAATCTAATATCAGATGCTGACAAAGGTGAGACTGCCAAATCTTACATATCCTATAAAGCAGTTAACTATTGCAGGTCAGGAATTTATCAACAAAATATTTTTCACCGAAAGGTAGGTTTTGACAAGTATCTTTGGAGGCTCCTCTTCCTGGCCAACCCTCTGAGGCTTCTGATTATGAACACAAATTCTTGGACTTGTGCATGTCCCAAATCTTTACTATACACCAGTATATTTTAACAGATTCAGGCTACATTAATAATCAATCAGCTGAATTAATGTGGGCTTGTATTCACATAGGCTATGTCTCCAGGCCCCACTGGCCAGGCAGCCTGCTGCTGCCAAGATCAAGAGTAATCTATGCAAGACATTGAGTGGCCAGGTCAGGGGGCGTATGTGCTGGCCATTACCATTGGCCCTGAATTACTTTTCCGCAGCTGTGGCCACAGACGACTTCTGAAGAGTGAATTCTGCAAATGTGGGTTGGAAGTGGGAGCAGGGTGCAGCCCAGGAGCTGAATTTTGGCCTGTTAAAAACAACACCCTTACAAAAGGGCTGTCATTATGTATTTTTTGTTTTGTTTTTTACTTATCACTAATATTGTGTTCCTTGACTAGTCTATATTAATGTCACTTTCAGGAATCTCTGTGACTGGCAAGCTTGGGAGAAATAGAAATCACTTTGTGCTGTTTGAAATTAACTACCTGGATCCTCATGTGCAACTCCGTGTATCAAAGGAAGAAGTTGTATTGAGCTATGGTGGTCAAACCACCAAACTCTCATGGAGAAAGTCTGCTTCCTTTACAATCCAGGGGTAAGAAATGTCTTTATGAGTTTTCCTTTATTTAAGAGAGTGAGCCTGATTTTGCTTAACCCTTTCTCCATTTTACACCCACAATTTTCTGGATTCAAATAACTCCATACACAAGTTATGGTTTGGATCATTGTAGAGAAGGGGGGGGGGGGGAACTAAAAAGTGAAAATCTGGATTTAAATCCCCTCAGTTTTGTGTGTCTTCAGATTATGGCTGTTTGGTTCAGGCTCACCTCTATTAAGATCTGGATTCTTGTGTTCATGTGTTCTTTTAAAAATAAAAAATGATAGACATCTGTATTTTTCAAATCCATGTAGGGTAAGAATCAGATGTAATAAATTACAAGAAGAAAGTCAGGTCCTGAATATTGTAAGAGAGACTGTTCTTGTAAAATATCCAGGAGAGTTTTGACAAGTATCTGAACCTCTGAATTTTCTCCCATCATTAGTGTTTATTACCATATTTTGTATGTTGTACTTTTTTCCATTATTAAAATCATGAAAAAGAATAAACTTTTCCCTCTTCTCCAAGCAGTTTTTTGCCATAGGCAAAATGGCATTTTCACTAGCAAAAAGTCCTGCTAATTTAACATTTTTTTCTGTAAACAGTATTAGCTGACATGCGTTTCAGGACATGTAGGGGGGAAGGCAAATTACTATACATTTTGCTGCATAGAAATTGTGACCTCAGTTCAAGTTTAGTGCATAAAAACACCTGATTAGAAAGGACAGCAGCATATATACAATAAATCAGGTCCTGGTCCATGACTAGGACTCAGGCACAACAGTAATACAAATAACAATAACACCAAATACTCAAGTGTTATATCAGTATCTTAAAACTTTTTCTTAGAAAAAAAACAGAATTGTTTTTTTTCTAGGCTGAAGATTGCAGTTGAAAAGGAAAGAAGTCTTACAATGTCAGCACCTGACAACATCACAATAAAAATTTCTTTTGTAAAGTCTCCAAATCGTTTCCTTGGATTATATTTCATGGACACTGACCATTTTTCTGACAAAGCCAGTGGACTTCTTGGTATGTATCATCCAAGTAGCGTAGTATGGTCTTGTAATTAAGTTATTGAAATGGAACTCAGGAGATCTGAGTTCTGTTCCCAATTCAGTCACAGATTTGGACCAGTCAATTAATTTCTCTGAGCTAAATTCTACTCTTCTTACTGATGTTGACCTGTACTTTATTCCAGGAATAATTTTATTGGTTTCCCATAGGACACATTTGGGCTTTTGTGCCTTAGTCCCCCTCCAGTAAAATGGGAATAACAATACATCTCTACTTCACAGGAACCTAGAGGATAAATGTATTAATGTCCTTGAGGTGCTCAGTTATTAGAGTGATGAGTGCCATAGAAAAACCTATAAACCACCTATAAATAATAGTAATGGTGTGTACAAATAATCCAACAATGTTGACATGCCAAATCCTATGCCATGAGTATGTTGTTCTTCTTTACAAATGTTAATGTTTCCCATTGCTGAGCTCAAATGCAAATTGTTTTATCTCTTAACATTAGAAAATCCAGGCACTTAGCACCTGAATTACTATACAGTCGAATGCTATATTTTTATTGGTGGTTTAAGTATGGGTGGAGCCAAGAGGCACCACAAGTGATCTGCCATCTCTAAATAGTCAAGATAGTGCTCCAGCCTCCTTTCAGTGCTTGGATAGCACCCATGAGGGGTTATTAGAGTCCTTTTCCCTAGACTTTTGGTGTTCGAAACATGTGTTTATCTGATGGTGAAAACATGTGATTCAGATGGTGAAAAACAAACTTTTCCACAGGCAACTGATGTATTTATACTTATACATTTCCTGATTAATCATCAATTCCATCTAAAAATTTGCCTATCAACTAGGTATTTGAATCCTTAAATTTAATTTCTTTGAGCAAACTCTTGAGCTCCTTACTCAGATCTTACTAGGTTTGTGCTTTGGCAACGTCTCACTAAAATCAATGAATAATCAACAGGAATTAGCTGAAGTCAAGGGGAGTTGGCCTGAGTAAGGAGCTCTGGATTTGGTCCAGTAACCTAATTAAGTCACACAATATCATGCTGCTGTTACAAAGCAATCCAGACTCAGCTCCATAATGTTCTAGAGCCTTCTGGGACAGAGCCTTCTCCTCAGACCACTCTGTAGTGCTATATTTCCTTTGTATAATGGAGATGGTTCATTTTTAAGAAATAGTATATTCAGGGATGGGCTTATATAACACTTTTGTGGCCAGCTTCAGAAAAGCTAGACTTCCTGAACGGCAAAAGCCTATCTCCTGAATCTACAGTGACACAATATATTGTATACAGCAAATACTTCAGATATAAAATAATAAATTCATTACCTGTCTGAGCTCTTGATTATAAAAGTCACCAAAAAAAATGAATAGCATATTGTGTGTTTTCCTCTGCTCCACCATAGAAAAACACCCAAACAGCTCAGCCTGGTGTAATGTTAAAGGAGGAAAAAAAACTTTTCTTTCAAATAATTGTCCAAAAGTCTTCTACTGACAGGGAGATGTCGCAGATCCCGAAGTTGGAGACATATAAACATATATTGGAGTCAGTGGTATACTGTGTGAGACTAAAGGTTCTCATATGTGAATCTATTTGCAGGATTGTTCCTGGTGTAGCAGGAGTCCCAGATAAGTATCTAGAATCAAAGAGAATGACTTCTGAAACCAGGGAGTTGCCTTAGATTATTCAGAAAGTTTCCATCATATGCCTTTTATTGTTGGTTTGTATGACTACTACAATTAGTAGTACAATTGAATTACATGGAGCAGGTAGCATTTTCTCAGACAAACTACTTCTTACCCTGGAGCCATACCAGCTGTTCTGATTAATTGAACTACAATATATATATTTTTTTAAATGACCTGATAAATGTGATTTTGAAATATTTTTGTTTCTTTGTTTCCAAGGTCAATTTTTCTTTGATACACATTTTGAAAGTAACCTTGGAGTAAGTCAGAGAGAGGATGAAAGAGTCCTTAGTGTTCATGGACAACAGCATAGAGTTACCAGGTAAAATAGACCAGCGGCATGTGGGAGGGAGAAGAGTATGTGCTTTTTTATGGGATTTACTTTGTTTTAATATCTGTATTGCAGCCATATTTCAATCAGAGATACCTCAAGGATTTAATAGGTTAAAACTACATGTCAGCAGCAAACATGCTGGAGGTTAGAACAAATTAAATACTATAGAAATACTTGGTTGCAGCAGCAGGTGTCTTAAACAATGCCAACTGAATCATTAGAGTAAATTATCCAATGGTTTGAAACAGTCTGAATTTATTGATTATGAAATCACACTGGAAGATGCATTTGTTCTCATAGTTCTGGGGCGATTTGGGAGGGGCTTCAACTTGTTGGATATTGGTTGCTTGTAAATGTATAACAAATGGGCATATGCCTCAGAACGTTAAATAGGTGCACTTATGTTTTTTAGTTAAAATAAATAAATGCATTAAAAAGCACCCTTTCTCCTACCATCTTCATTTCATCATTGGTATTCTACTTGCTTCAGGAATCCAATTATTATTTTACACAAACTTTCAAGCATTTTGAGATACCATTTATATGAAAGATGCTATTTCAAATAAGGTTTCAGTACTACTATCAGGTTGGTGTGGGTGAACCTCTTGTACCTGTGCACAGCCCCAGTGACCTCAAAGGCAGCCTCTGTGGGCATAAGATTCGACCCAGTCAGATTTGATTGGAGTATAACAGCCTAAAGTTTGAATGTTTTCTTCATGAGTTTTTTGTTTTTGTTTCAGACAATACAAGAAAGATTACAGGCTAGAATCAACTACTGGTACTATTTCCTGCTGGTCATTACGTATAACTCCCTAAAGAAAAACATGTGGGGAAAGGAAACAGTAAAACAATAATGTTTCAAACACTTCTGATTTAATGTAACCTATACATAATAATCATATGGTTTTCTTTCAGCTTTACTTTGCTAAGGTATAAATGTCAAAATATAATTTTACCTCCTAAATACTGTAATTATACTTTAAAATTAAATTTTAAATTATAATTAAATTATAATTAAAAATTAAGTTCCAAAAAGATGGAGTTTGCTTTTTTGTGTAATTTTAAAAAGATTTATAGTGTATTTGGTAATAAGATATGTTGAAAATGTATGTAAATTAAACTGGGGGTGAAATTTAACGTTTAAAAAAAAAACCCAGTTGTGACACTGGTCAAGAGAAGATATTATATATGATGGATCATTTCAGATTTCAGAGTTATAATAAATGGTTACACCATCTAATCAAATGTGTTTGAGAACAAGGGTTCAGCAACATTGAGAAGGAATGAGAATGCTATACTATAGTTGCAATAAAAGGAATACTCCATTAATGCTTTTCTGAAATTACATTCATGCTTTTATTTTGCTTATATTCATACTGTTGTCTCATTAAGTTCTTTCTATCACATGAATTAAGTACAGAAGTGGTATTGCTTTTACCATTTATCTCATATTGGCTGAATTGTGGAAGAAATATAACACTGCTGACTTTTCTGTTTGTAGTTAGTTTTTTTTAACATAATGTTAAAAAAAGTGATATCTGCAGCAGTAACATAAATGATGACAGGTTATTAATTATGAATCTACAGTGGAGGCTGGATTAATAATTAAGGTTGTGAAGTGTTTTATTTAGTCACATTTTAAACCTAATTTTAAATTCTTCCATCCTTCTAATCTTCAGGAACAAAAAAAGCATCATTTTTCTGGTTTGCAATCTAGCATGGGTATTTTTTGGCAAAGTTTGGTATGATGTTTCACAACTATTGGAAGATATTTCACAACAATTGGACATTTTATAATAAAATATACGATGTAAGGGTAAATTTTTTCAAAAGTGTCTAGTTACTTGAGCCTAAGTCCCATTTTCATTGGAACTACATACCTAGGTCACTTTTGAAAATGGGACGTAGGCTCTTAAGTCATTTAGAAACTTTTGAATATTTTACCCTAGGTCTTCACACTATTTTTTGTAAAGAGATATTTCAAAATCATCATGTCTTTAGAATTTCAATCTGTACAGACTTTGAACCCAAAAATACTTTGTCATGAGCCAGCATTTTTTTTAAAGTTTGTGGGAGGTAATCTTTCCATATATAGTCCATCTACAGCCAGATTTCACACACCATTATTTTGATATCATTTATAAAAAGAGAGACAATTTTTAGACAAAAACATTGATACAATTAATTTTGTAAACAGATACAATTTTAGGCCCAATTTTTTAGAAATGTAAACACAGTGATTGTGCACCATTATCTGAATTGCTTGTGTAATCATGGTAATATGCACACAAATTGAATACTACATATCCAGCAACATGCAGTTTGACAGAACAGACCACCAAATGACTGATCACCACACCCCCAATTTACCATATTGTAAATATACCAAAAAATGTAAAGAACTAGAGATATTAGGATTAACCTCAGTGTTGGCATTATACAATATTGATACTGGTTCGTACTGGAAATATTATCAACTGACTTATTGCAAATATGGATTTACAGTCCACTGCCCCCACTCAAATATGGGGCACCTAGCAAAACACAGATTCTCTTCCACTTTAACTGCCGTTGACAGCAAGAAACACCAATATCCCTAGGTGTAACTATATAATAAGAAAATGGGGAGCTAGGGAGGAGGCAGCAAACAGAAGAGAAAATTTTGTTTGATGCAGAAAAGACTATTTAAATTAGTCCTGCCTTTCTCTTTCTTTTGTCTACATGTCCTGACTACATCCGTATGCTCTCTCTGCTCTGGTATCTCCTCCTTCCCTCTTAAATCACACTGAACCAGCTGATGGTGGAGTAAGAGTTGTGTGCAGTTGGGAGGAAGCAGTTCTGACAGTTCTCTGCCTCAAGGTCTTTGTGAGGTGGATTCTGTCATCCTCAGCACTCCCCTGCAGAGATCATTCTTTCCTGCATCACATAGACCAGGGAAGGAATCTGTAGTAACAACATTTTCCTCCTCTGCACAAACCTGGGAAAGGGTTATCAGGCTATTACAATGTTAGGCAGAGACAGCTGAGAGGCGCTGAGGATATGCTCACACCTGACAGCTTAGCCACAATGAGCCGATGAGACCTGCATTTTGCCTTTCACCTCTAGAGGGCTGATTCATCACCACATATTAGGGCTATGTACACACTGACGGCGGCAAATTCTCTGCCGTCAGATCTTTCATTCCGGTTCGATTGAGCAGTAGTGAAGACACGCTCAATGGATCCGGAAGTCAATCTAGTAAAACCACCTTCCCCAAAAAGTGCAGCGCTGCGTTGGATGGGAACACGTTTCCCATCGGCACAGTGCAGAGGAGATGGCGCAATAACGGGAAGTTACAAAGTCAACAGGAGATACTCAAGCTACTCTGCATAGCTTACATAACTTGTGTCGACTGCCGCCGAATTGTGCTGGCAGTGTAGGCCTGCCCTCAATAAGAAACTGAAGATAAGGTTGAGCCCCACATTGCCTTGTGACCCATAATTGCTCAGGCTGAGTGCTGCCACCGGCTCCCATGCCTGTTGCACTCACCTCAGACCATCATTTTCATTGTGAAAGTTATTTGAATACTATCAACCCTCCCTGTCCAGAGAGAAAATCTTAGGTTTTTTTCCCTCAGCCTAATAACAATTAACTCGTAGAATCAAAATTCTGAATCAAGCAAATTTAATCTAAAATAATCTTACTCATTTCCATGGCTGACTTCGTTCTTCCCCATTTCTCCTCTTGTCCTCCAGTTTATTCTTCTATAACTTGATTTTCATCTTTTTTCTTCAGTTTTTATTACAGTCCATGTTTTCCCTCAGACTCAGACTTCTGTCCATTTCAATCTTGTCAAAGTGGTTGTTATTTTTACTGTCTGTTTATAACCCTCAGTGACGACAGTTTGCACCTTATTTCTAACCCAGATCTGCCGGCCCCCCTCACCTCACACGCACACCCTCGCTGGGGTCTCCGCCCCTTAACCCCCTCACTCCCGTCCCTCACCAGCTTGGCCTCCCTCACATACATGAGCTATCCTTTTTAGTCACCCCATAAACCACACAGTAGTCGGCTTTCCTCACACACATTCATGTGGTTTTCCCCTCAGACCTCCACACCATGCCCAGTTCCCTCCGCTCCAGCGCCCTCACCTCACACACACTCGCCCTTGCCTGGTTCTCCCCGCCCGGAGGCACCTCACATTGCCCTCCTGCACCCTTGCCCTGTTCCCGCTAACTCCCTCATCTCACATGCCCATGCCCTCACCAGTCCCCCTTACCTCACCACACTCCTTTGCCATGCCTGTTTTTCCCTTCCCAGCCCCCTCACCTCACATGCTTACATCCCCACCCAGCTCCCCCCACCTTCGCCTGGCACCCCCTCACTGGGTTCTCCCCCTGCAAGCCTCTTTCCTCAGGCACAACCTCTTCCCCTCTCCCAAGCCTCTTGTGTGCACTTACCCCCATCTGGTCCCTCCTGAACTCTTTCACCTCTCAATCCCTAATGTGCTCTCCCTCACCTGCCTCCACTCCCTCCCTCCCGCCCCACCACACCTCATGCACTCACTGTAGCCTGGCAACACCCTTCCCCACTCTCCTCACCTTGCACACATTTGCCCTTTTCCCATTTCCCCTTCACTCATCATCCCAATACTCAGCACACACACACCCTTCTTCCCTCCCCTCCTCTTTTCCCCTAGTTTCCCTTTCTGCCTCACTTGCTACTGTTTTTCTGCTGCCATTAGTGGGCGAAGTGGGTTTGAGGCGGACCGATAGACACTGAGGGAAGTTCTATGCAGTCTCCATGCAGCTATCCCTTCAAGGGAGGGAAACGCTGCTGCAGTAGCTTCTTCCTGCCTGCAGGTTAGCCTGCCAGGACCCCTCAGAAAACATGGGCCCCGTCCCATAGCGGCAGGAGAGGATAGTATCGATATAGGAGGGAACCTGATTCTGCTCATCCTGGTTTCACAGTGGTGTAACTGCATTGGTTCACTGCAGCCATCACTCCTGATTTACAGAGTGCAAGTTTTAACACAAAGCGGGGCAGGCAGAAGAATAGAGGCAGGGGCAGGATGCTCATCTGTGCTGCTCCTTCTATTTTTCCACTGGTCAGAGTTGAGAGGCAGAAAATGTCGGTTGTGTGGCACATCCCCTTCTTCCTCCCTATATGTACCTAAAGTTAATTCTTCACCTTCCGTCTAACTAGAGAAGGGAAATTTACCCCGACATACTTTAGACTATTATATAGTTTAAATGATATCTGTGTGATTTTCAACTGCATTCCATTTATCTTTCTAAAACAATGCAGCCTTTTTAGCTGATCTGATTAAAACTGGACTCTTAGCTATTAATAAAAGTGGCAATTGAATGGCAAAACTACATTAACGTTGTCTATGTGGCCTTAACGCTGTTCACTTTAAGCAATGTCCCAATACTCCCTGTTAACACACAGCTGTTCATTGCCAGCCCCACAGCTGCTGAAATGTGTACAATCTTTTCACCTCCTTTACACCCATTCACTCTCACCCACAGGATTCAGGCTAGCATTATTAAAGGCCATTTTTCTTTTTTGTATTGGTGCATGCATGCTTTTGTCTCTTCCAAAGATTTAGTGGATTACCCATTATTATCCATTGCCCTGGATAGAACTTGACAGACTGAGACCATTTTGACCTGCATCACATCAATAGTTTGATCTCTAGCACTGTGCAAAATAAAATAAACCAAGAAACTTTTTTGAAAAATTGCTATTTTCCCCCAGTGCTTATATCTCCACAACCCATACCTCACATGACTCCCAAATTTTGGTCACTAACACTAGCCTGTACCCTCCCAAGGGACACCAAACTTCAAAGCATGTCACTTTTAGAGGATTTAGAAAGTTAACCTTTAAACAGAAGTGGTGATGCAATCTTAATTATAGTGGCACTGCCAAGCCACTACAATGTTCTGGAGCAAAAATTAAATACTACATTTTAGAATAATAGATATGCTATAATTAAGTGTACATGCTTCTCTAATGTGATCAAGTTTGAGTGGGATAATCCTACACATCTGTTTGTGGAGATTAACTGTAAATCTGTGTAATCTTTGCAATACAATAGTTTTCTAACAATGTCTTTACAAATAATTGTATGCACAAATGGGGTCTACGTTTCCTCTAACCTACGCACTTAACTTCCATTAACCATAATGACAGCTACACATGCCTCAAATAGGGAATGAACGACAAAATTAAGAGTAAAATACTGAGTTGAGAGACACCGAAAAGTGTGATGAACTTGTCACAGAACCCTTATAACAATTCTGTTGTGCCTAAGCATTCAGAACTAGAGCTGTCTGGAGAACAATGACAAGTCTGTTTTGTGACAGTTTTTGAGATGTCAAAATTTGTATTCATTCCACAGTAGAACAAAACCAAAATCTTTTGAATGTTCTTGCAAAACAGAATTGTGTCAAAACAGCTGTTTTCACAATGAAAAAGCTCAGCTTTTTGATTTCCCTCTCTGGTCAGAAGTGACTGGAGCAGCTAGGACTTCAAAACTTTCCTGATGGAATTACCATCAAAACAGATACATCTCCACAAAATGTTTCAGCATTGACAAATCTACATATTTTGATGAAATTTAAAAGGTGTTAATTTTTTAAGATGCAAAGATACACTGTGGACGAAAGTTACTTTCATCATGATTCTGCTTCCTTACAGTAGTCACCCCTAAAAATTTGCCAGTTTTATCATACCAGTTGGTAAATAAAACAAGGTTTTCTTATCATATGGAGTATTCCTTAACCAGCTATAGGAAATACCTAGAACACTGCATATACTGTTGTAACCTTATTTATCAAAACCAAAAATTGGCAGATAGAGAGATTGTGTGCCCATTGTAGTAGCATGTATCTTCTTTACATCTGCTCTCCCATTTTTCATTACTAGGATTAGCATGAAAACAGGATAGATCTTTCTTCAGGATTCTCCTGGTCTGGGGTTCATCTTTCTACTCATAATCCTTTGGGCAATGTTCATTTTAACAGAATGTGCAAAATATTTACAGTAAATGACAAATCTTATTGTTATATTTTGCTATGAATAAAAAAATAGACCTGATTCACTGCAAAAGGTATTGTTTTTCCCTCGCTTTAGTGGTGGCTGGGACACAGGCCTGGTCTACACTGGGGCCTCAGGTCGACTTAAAGTCACTTAAGTCGACTTAATTACACCCGTATCTACACTGGCACCACTCAATTCAAATTAAGGTGCCTGTAAAATCAACTCAAGACCACCTCTGCAAGAGGTGTAGCGCCTAAATCAAATTTGTTAAGTTGATATAGTGTCAGTGTAGATGCAAAGCAACTTAATTCGAACTAACAGACCTCCGGAATGTATCCCACAATGCCCCGTTTTTGACTGCTCTGGATAGTCGCGCTGTGCTGCTCAGTGGTCACGCTAGCAGGAAAGGTCCCCTCCCCTCTAGCCCCGGGAAGATTTGAATTTTCATTTCCTGTGCTGCCAGCATGGAGAGAGATTTGCACAGACTGGTCGCCACATGTCTACTGCAAAGCCCAAACATGCTCCAGCATGGAGTCGACCAGAGGTCTTAGACCTCATCGGGCTGTGGGGGCGAGGCATCCGCTCTGGCTCAGCTCAGAGCCAGCAAAAGGAATCTAGACATTTATGGGAAGATAACCCAGGGCACGCTGGAGAAGGGACACCAGAGGGACACTCAGCAGTGCCGTGTGAAGATAAAGGAGCTGCATCAGTCGTATCAGAAAGCCAGGGAAGCTAACAGCCGTTCTGCCTCCTCGCCCAAAAAAATGTAGGTTCTATGATGAGGTGCATGCAATTCTCCGTGGGGATCCCACCACGGTGCCTCCCTGCAACATCGATACCTCTGCTAGGTCACAGTCCATGATCAACGATGAGGACTCCGTGGACGAGGAGCAGGAGGAGGCTGAGGAGAGCAGGGTGAAGGAGAGCGGGGTGGCCGTTCTCCCCGAAAGTCAGGACTTATTCCTGACCCCCAAGCAGTCCACCAGCACACAGGACAGCACAAATGATCCTGGGGAAGGCACATCTGGTGAGTTTTCTTTCTTATCAGCATTTCTGTCCTTGGACATTGGGGGGGGGGGGGGCACAAAGGGGATCTCAGGCGTTTCGGTGAATGATCTGGGGGTTACCCAGGGATCGGTTTTTTTATGTGATGAGAAATGCAACGTTTATCAATTGATATCTCAGGGAAAATTTAATGTATGTAATCTATTATCCTTCAAAAAACTTTTCAGGAGAGGGCTGCCTTGTTCCTCCCTCCACAGTAGGATTCTTCGCTGCAATCAAGGTAGCCAGCGGCATGGCGGAACACTGCTGGTACCTCGCTGCGTCCAGTAAATCTGTGTTTTAAAAATAGCCTCCCCTCACCCACAGTATCCGCAGTTCTTCTCTGTCTTGCTTTAAAATACAAGCAAACATTTTCCCCCACCACGCCATCCGCAGTTCTTCTCTGTAAGGGTTTGCAATACAAGCAGAGGTTTCCCCACCACCACCACACCACGCCATCCGCAGTTCCTCTCTGTAAGGGTTTAACATACACGCAGAGAGAGGAAATCATTTGCTACATTGTATCATGGGATTATCATCTAAATTGTTACATTTGTATTGTTTTCTTCACTATGTTGACTGTGGCTACCTTGTTATTTTTAAATGCCCCTCCCCCCCCAGTTTGGGAAGCCCATCGTGGCAAACCCCGCCACTATATCCTGCACATTATATCATGGGATTATTATCTAAATTGTTACATTTGTATTGTTTTCTTCACTATGCTGACTGTGGCTACCTTGTTATTTTTCAATGCCCCCACCCCCCACAGAGTTTGGGAAGCCCATCATGGCAAACCCCTCCACTATATCCTGTACATTTCCCAAAGTCACTAGCCTTCGTAGCAGAAGTCTACTTATGGCACTGCACACTTGCTTCACGGCTATGCCCACTGTAGATTTACCAACTCCGAATTGATTCCCAACCAAGCAGTAACAGTCGGGGGTTGCCAGCTTCCAGAGTGATGGCGACTCTCTTCTCCACCGTCCTCGCTTGTCTCAAGCGAGTGTTCACGCAACTCAGAGATGGTGCCAGCTCCGAGCACAGTTCGAGGAAAGTTGCCTTTCACATACGAAAGTTTTGCAGCCACTGGTCATCATCCCACAGCTGCATAACGATGTGGTCCCACCAGTCTATGCTTGTTGCCCTGCACCAGAACCTGCACTCCACAGACTGCAGCTGACTCGTTACAGCCTGCAGCAATCGGGACTTGTTTTGCTTGATGGCTTGTATCAGGGCAGCCTTGGTGTTATCAGTGTTGTCTCTGCTTCGCCTTCTTGCTCTATTTCTAAAATAATCGATAAGCTGCTCACGCTCACAATTATAGTGCAGAGTTGAGCTGGCTCCATGTCTCTGCAGCAGTGGCAATCGCAAGGAGCAAAAAAATGGCGCAAAAATACTTTTCATGTTTGTTGAGGGGGCAGAGGGAGGAGGGAGAAAGGGGGGAAGCAGCACTGTATCCTGGGACGATGACACTCATCCCAACAGCCACCGTGGCTAGTTGCACTGTGGGATAGCTACCTACATTGCACTGCTTTCTAATTTGAATTAAGGCGAGTCAGTGTGAACGCAACAGACCAGCACAAACAGCGTAGTGTGTACACTCTGCTGCGATTTCTATAAATTGCCTGCTGAAAGTCGAATTAAACAAAGTCGACTTCCCACAGCAGTGTAGACATAGCCTCAGTCAGAGGTTGATAAGCCTGATACAGATTGGCTATTGGAGTTGACTTTTTCAGTTCAGGTAATAGTGATTCATACTTTAAAATCCAGAGGTCCCAGGCTCAAATCCTGTTGTCAACAACCCACCCAGGGATGTGGCGGGTACACCAGCACCCCACACAATCAATCAAGCAGACAAATAGATCTGCAGATCTATGTATTTATGAATTCTCTTGAACATCAGAGGTGTCAGATTCTCTGTTATGCTGCAGATAGTTCATTACATTTATCTGATATCCTGGAATCTATGCCTTGTTGGATAATAGTTGGGATGACTAAACAAGACAGCAAGTTTTGAAGCTTTTATTGAAACCATTTGCGACTCAATTGCTTGTTTAAACCTGAGTTAAATGTTTTTCCAAATTTTACAGAGAGGATTCATAAAGCAGGTAAGCTTTAATAAATGAAGTTAATAAAAAAAATCTATTTGTTTTATGTGATCAAATAGAATGATTTTTTAGATATTGGTTGTGTGATGTCTGTTTAGGCAAACAGGACAGCTATTTTGCATTCAAGAACTGATCACACATAAACTAGCCTGATTCACTAGAAACTGTTACATGACAGTACTTCCAACCAGCACATCAATTCTGTAAGCGTATTATGACTTAGTGGCTGATTATTAGGAAGCATGACTCATTCAGAAAAATGCTCTCTTAACACACATCTGAGGATTAATTTGTAACTGTGTCAAATATACTGGAAACAATATAATCTGTGTGAACTCCATCAATTAGCCCTGTTCCATTGTTATGAACAAACCAGCAAGGAATATTAATGCCGTGGTTGGGATCTTTTCTGTAATCTTTCTGCGAGCCCCTGAAATAGAAAACATAAAACTGTGTAAATATCAATGCACAAGCTATAATTAGGGAAGGTAATATTTTCTAAGGAGTTGATTATTATTTACCTAGTTACTGTCAGTTTATTGTTTTTGACAATCATTGTGGCATCTGGTTTCTTGGGATCAGACCCAGGATGGATTTCAAGTATATCAAAGTCAATGTGGTGAAAAAATTGTCCTAAAAGTGAGAAAAAAATATCAACTGTTAACATTTCTTGCCTGTGGTGTGCTTTAAAAAAGTCATTTATATTCCTATGTTGATTTTTTGGGCTCTCTTAAGGATCTAGGTAAACTGGCCAAATTTTCAGCAGAATGTCAAATATGCATCCACACAATTTGTGAATACACTGATTTTGCATATGCATGATGAGTCATTGCATAAGCAAATACTAATGTTCATGATAAGTTAAGCATTTGTACGTGGTATTACCTGTTTAATACAAACTAATATTTTGTAAAATACTATTTAATAATAATTAATAATCCTTTACTCTTCTATAGTATATTCTATCCAAGGATCTCAAAGAACTTAAATATGAGTAAATTAATCTTCAAAAAGCCTTATGGAGGTATATATATTTATCCATATTTTACAGGTACTTTTTCTGTGCCTAAATTTTAAGTGACTTATGTTAAAGGAAGCCAATCTAGCCATACAGCTTCATGCAATGAGATTAGTTTTATGCAAAAATGGATGGGGTTGTACAGAGCAGATGTCTGGTTATGCAAATCAAATCTTCAAAAAGATGTTTCATGTACAAGACCATTTGTTTTAACAGCTGTAGTTCCTCACAACTGAAAATTTAGAGTTGCCAATAATTAAAATTAAATTATTTGATTAATCTAAAATAGATTATTAGGACTGCTTGGATTAGGGATTTTAGTTCAGACTCTTTTCTCCATAAATTGTGTCCTAACTCAAGCATGCACAGTAAAGTTTCTCTTTTTATCTCCCTTCATAAATTCTTCATGGTCACTTTGCTTTCTGTCATGTCTGTTCAGTTGCATCTGCTGGAGTCC
This sequence comes from Emydura macquarii macquarii, assembly GCF_026122565.2. Lineage (NCBI taxonomy): Eukaryota > Metazoa > Chordata > Testudines > Chelidae > Emydura > Emydura macquarii. Next base: position 2,320,205 of record NW_027132983.1, on the reverse strand, counting down.
CATCCAAGCAGCTACTGCTTTTATTCAACAATAAACACACATATTGGGAAAGCAACCATAGTTACCCTTTATCATCTGAACTGGTATAAAGCAAGGTTGTGTACTAGCAGCCACTCTCTTATCTCTATTTTCCTAGCAGCTATGAAAATGCTAATCCAAGATAGTCTGCCACAGGGCATTGGCATCCAATACCGAACTGACAGCAACCTCTTCAACCTCTCTCGCCTCCGTGCCAGAATTAAAGTAACATCAGCAATAATAACCGAACTCCAGTATGCAGATGATTGTGGTGTAGTTGCACACTCAAAGGAGGATCTACAAACAGCCCTTAACTGCTTCTCTGAAGTTTACAAAAGCCTAGGGCTAACCCTGAACATCAGCAAAACAAAAGTTCCCCACAAGCCTGCTCCCAGTCAATCATCAGATCCAACAAGGAAGGTCTACACTGACAGAGAGGAATTAGAACATATAGAACACTTTGCCTACCTTGGCAGTCATCTTTCACAGAGGGCAAACACAGATGTCGAGATTCAGCACAGAATCTGCTGTACCAACCTTACCTTTGGCAGACTCTCGCCCAGTGTTAAAAAACCATGACATCAGAACACACACTAGACTTTTAGTTTACTAAGCGGTGGTAATTCCAACTCTCCTCTACGGCTGCGAGACTTGGGTGACCTATAGAAAACACCTGAAAAACCTGAAACACCAGCACTTTCTCCGGAAAATCCTCCACATAAAGAGGGAGGATCGCTGCACTAATGCCAGTGTCCTCACAGAAACCAACATCTTCAGTGTTGAGGCCCTGATTACTCAGCACCAGCGGAGGACTGTGTACACATCCTTGATGCACACTTACCAAAACAATTGCTCTATGCCTAATTCACCAAAGGAGAACGGACACGGGGAGGTCAAAAGAAATGCTTCAAAGACACTATCAAGACAAACATCAAGAGATGTGGCATTGACACCACACACTGTTTTATTTTATATGGATCCTTTGGTGACTGAGGAGTCCAATCCTTAAGCCTCAGACTCGTTGGCAGACACTGCGGATGGCTGTACAGTGAGTAATGGGTATTTTAATAGTGCCTGTATAGGTGTAAAATGATAATCAAACTGAAATGAGATCCACTTTTCAAAGAGTTTGAGAGAGTTGGTGCAATAAAGAGAACAAGTCTGTAGATGGGTATTAGACCTAAAAGTTTGTCAGAGAGATCAATGACGAGAAGTGGGTGATAGTGAGTTTAAGCACTGGGAAAAGGAAAAAGAAAAAATAGTTCATAGTTTTGAGGCATCTGACCCATAGGCATTTTGTGAATTCATACCTAATAAGCCGTGGGTATGTTCCGACAGCTTGTGACTATCCAGGGTGTACAATCCTAGGAAATCCTGGTGTAGAGGATGCTTCTTCCAAACTTGGTGCAAAACAATAAAAAATGATACACCATCTCCCATTGAAAGCACCATATTTTTTTTCCTGTTGATTATCACAGTTAGACTGGGGAAAAAAGAAATCATAGTTAAGAAATCTTATGTTTTTTGAAGTTATTGTGGACAAAAACAGAATTACTAGAGATGATGAAGAACTTGAGAAAGAAAACCTGTATGGTAAACAAGTATGTTTTTATAAAAGAAAAGATTTCACCATGTAGACTGACTCGTGTGTGTGTATATTATTGAGACTCGGTGAAAAATTATCTTAGAGAAAGCAAACTCCTTGCTTTCAAATCTCTTTGCAAGCCACTTCTACTGAAACACCTACTATTACTGGCCACCTAATAATGGATAGGCTGAGACACAATTGGATATAGTATGCCTAAGTATTTGTTTATTAATAAAATGTATTGCCTTCATCAACACTTTCCTTGAATGCTGTATGCCACTATTCCCTCCCCTTTGACTATCTGAACTGAGACAGTAAACTCTCCAGACTGTTTCCATCAATGTTATATGCAGTTACAATGTTATATGTAGTTGTAGGCATGTCAGTCCCAGGATATTAGAGAGACAAGATGAGTGGGGTATTATCTTTTTTTGGATCAACGTCTGTTGGTGAAAGAGACAAGTGCTTTCAGGGTGGCTCGAAAGCTTGTCACTCTCACAAACAGAAGTTGGTCCAATAAAAAATATTACCTCACCCACCTTGTCTCTCTGATATCCTGGGACCAACACAGCTACAAATACACTGCATACAACGGAAGATATTGAATTTAGCTGTCTGAAATGGAAACTTTGCAACATAAAGAAAAAGGAAGCAAAACTTAACAGCGACATATACTTTCTGAGCAAATGCAAGAAACAAAAACTGAAGAAGAGGTCTGTGTGGCTCGAAAGCTTGTCTCTTTCGCCAACAGAAGTTGGTCCAATAAAAGATATTACCTCACCCACCTTGTCTCTGTCAATGCTAGTAAAATGAGGCTCCAGTTCTGATTCTCAACTATTTTGTATCTTGGACAGTCATTTATATCTGTACAAACTCCATATTAAATACTGCCATTTTGACCTGGTGCCTGGTATAAATAACTCCACACTGAGCAAGTAAGTGGAGAATCAGGCCCTACCTGATTTTTTATAGATATATATATCAACAGGAGAGATGTTATAATTCTTCTACCTATAAATGGCATGATTTTCATTTCTGAAAAAGATATATTTGTTACAATATATGTTTTGTCTTTGAGCAAAATTTTCGTGAAACTTAAAACTCTGACCATTTTATATGTAGAATGGACCACATCTAAGTTATTTCTCTCAGTTTGCCAGTCATTGTTGCACTGGGTACAACACTAAATCCTGTTTTGCCTTAGGGGAAAATTCTGCTCTCACTTATTATTGTAAATCCAGAGAAATGTACTGATAGTTACTCTGGATTTACACAGAAAAGCTGAAAGCAGAATCTAGCAGGATTTGAACCAATATTAGAATTTTCAACTTATCCTTTGCATGTTCATATAATGTATCCTGAATTTTAAAAGGATCTTCTTCTTTAGTAAAGCTGTGCAAATAACAGGATTTTCAGTTCCCTGGTTAGTCTAAAAATAAAATAAATATATAATAGAAAATTGTGGGTCAATCTGAAAGTGAAATTTTTTGAAATTTTTGGCAAACCAAAAGTACAAAAAATTATTTCTGGTCAAATGAAATGTTTCATTTTGACATTTTCTAAATGTAATGTTTCAATATTGACTCTTGTAAAATGTTTGTGATTGGTTTTTTAATAAAATTAAAGGAAATTGTTCATGTTTATTAGAACTTAAAATTTGAAACATTTTGCTGGTGTTGAATTTGAATTTTCCACCAAAAAAGTTTCAGATGAAAAATTTCACTCAGCTCTATTCTTTAGTGAGCAATAGCGTTTTTACAAATTTGAAAATTCTTGAATTATTCTGATATTTATGATACCCCTCTTGTCGCAGGGTGACTGTATCAAGCCAGGTGAAAACAGTCTTCTCTCTGCCAGTCTGGAAGGTGATTTTCTCAGGAGTTACTTCTAGTTTTAATTCCAGCTGCTTGTTTTCAATCCCAAGTTTTCCAAAATATGTTTTTTGGATCTTTGCATCACTGCTCACTCTTTTATCTCCAATAATCTGCCCATTGACTCTGATGCCTAAAATTAAAAAAAGGAAAGTTTCTGATCAGTATATGTCAAGGAATGACATGGAAAAATTAAGTTTGAGAAAATAAATCAGAGTTCAGAATCATATCAGATTATTGGGCTAAAGCATCATGTGTAAGGGCTGTAATGCAATGGAGAATCTGGCCTGGAGTCTTCTGTTAATGAGCATTCACTTTAGAGGAATAAGCGACCACCCACCAGAACATATGGAATAAAATTCTACTTGTATTAGTCTTTCCGTAGCTTCAGTGTTGAGAAGAGAAAGTTTGAGCCATTATTCTCAATCACTCATTTTAAGTCTTTTCCAGGCATTCCATGCAAGTTATGGCAATGTGACTTATTTGGACTATCATATATAAAAGGATCATTTATGGTGGGCCATATTATACCTGTACAATTCCTCTGAGGGGATGGCCAAAAGTTCCTTTTCCTAATAAAAGTGAAAACATGTTCACACTAATGGTGCAATGCACTTGATCTTTTACACTAAGTGATCTAGTACCCAACTCCCATTAACATCACTGGAAGTTACGAGCTCACACTGTGTCAAGGGAGTGAAGGGCCCTATAAATGTAAGGTGTTAAATGAAATAAATATCCTGATTTACTGGATTTAAATAATGAAAAACTTACCTGTAACTGGGTCATTTATTAAATTTAACACTGTACCCGTCTCTTCGTTTATATTGAAACAAATGGCATCTTCTTTTTGTGGCACTGATATAATGAAGTGTGGATCTCCATCGACTGTAAATAATAATCACTAGCATTTATATGTGACAGATGTTCAAAAGTTCTGTACAAACAAAAACTAATTAATTAAACATTACTATTTCTCCTCATAATTGACTTATACTGCCCCTTTGGAACAGCAGCTTTTAAAGTAGAGTGAAATAGTGAGATTAGAATGAAAGAGTAGCCATATTTAGCAATAGTTCTAGCTAATATCAACAAATTTTACTGGGTGGAGAGATGGATGTAGGAGGATTGGAACCCAATGAGATTCCTGGACCTAAAGATAACAAATCCTCATGTGAGTTTTAGCAAAATAGTTTTATTGTGATAAGAATGTCCCATAACAAGACATTTACACAGGAGGCAATTTTGTTAGGAAAATACGATATCCTAATCCAAAAAGTGCTTAGAATTAGACCAAATTATACAGCTGATCTTAATATGTATAGTTAAGAAATTATCTGATTCCTGCAAAATGTTTCCATATATAGAGAAATGCCTAAAAAATAACCTTGCTTTATTGCCCAAATTCTAATTTATGAGAATAGAGGTTTACAGGGGCTACATAAAGAGAAGCTGGATATAACATCTATTGTTTTGCAAAACTAAAAGCTAACCGACAATGTTTAGCAAAATCAAAACAATCCTGGTTTTGTCCATCTTTCCAATGTAACCTGGAAATGTGTAAGAGTTAAAGCTATGTAAAATCAATATAATATACGCAGTACTTTGGCTTGCTGCAACACACTGTAAGTACATTTTAAAAGTTTTCCAGAATTGACCCTATTGAAAGATCTTCTAAATATGAATTTTTTAAAATTTTACAGGTTAGGAAAAATATCTATAACCTAACTACTAAAAGTAAACATACTAGTGACAGATACACCAAGAAGTAAGCTCTTAGCCTTGAATAAGCTCTGTTGGGATAGTAACAAGGAGAAACATGAAAAGTGGTGGTGAAAGCAGAGTAAATACCATTCAGACAGAGAACAGAAAAGTAAGGGTTATTGTCATGAGCTTTAGGAGCAGAAAGAAAGTCCATGATAAAGGATTAAACCAGTGAGTTTAATTATTAAAGAATAAGGGAAATTTAGAGTAAATTAAAATTTGAGCCTCGAGCAAAAATTGCTTTTGTTTTGTTTTTTATGAAAATTAATTATACAAAAGATTCTGAAGAATTTTGTAGCTTGGTCTTTTTAAGGTTCTCTTCTTTCCTTCACAAAAGAGCTTTCCCCTATTCTCTTTAAACTATTTAAAACAAACTCACCACTTGTATATAGAGAGGGGCCTGCAATACGGCTGTACAGAACAGGATGCATTTGAGCTGCATAGAAACAAAGAACAAAAATACAACTAAAATCAAAATGGGATATTTGCACATTGTATCTACAATACAGGTAGGATGTTAATAATTTAATTTATTTGTTAAAGCTTAATTTCTGTTCTAATATATAATGGTTATGGTTTGATGATACTGCTTTGCACTGCCATGTGCACAACCTAGGCTTGAGTATCAATCCCAGTCTCAAATTTACTGGTCCAGGAAGTACTGGGAGTAATTGTGTTTGTGCTCTGTGGGTGATTGGGTATCACTGACAGATAGTGAAGATATTTCTTTTGATACTTCTTGTCTGGAAGAGGACAGAGTGACACAGTACTTAAGGCTGGGAAAGGGAGGCAAAGGACTAAAAACAGGACAAATGAAGAAGATTGTCAGGGCTTTCTCAGGTACATGGTCAGGGCTTTCTCAGGTACATCTGCTGTGTAACAGTGCCTGCTGCTCTTGAATCAGGCAAAGTGTCGTCAGGATAGAGACAAACTCATTTACATCATCTCTATCATTTGATGCTTTCCACTTGAGGCACCAAAGGAACTCCTCTCTAGTGATTCCAACATCTGGCTCAGAGATTCCTGCTGAATATCTTGGCAAGCTGTAGAAGCCTGATCTGTGATGTTTCACAGCTTTAAGAATCGAACTCTAAATCATAAGGATATTTATACATACAAGTGTTCAATCTTTAGTTACACTTAACCTATTATAGTGACTTTGCTAGTCTTTCTTAGAGTTGGTGAAAACACAAACAAACTTATTTCCCTATGCCTGAAGATGGAAATGATTCCTTGTTGCCTGAAATGATTCCTTTGACAACTCCAGCTCATTCAGAAACTCAAGTTTATAACTTACGTGATTGAATGCTTGAGACAGCTCTAGCTGTGAATGAAGCAAAACAGCATTAGAACAGATAAATGAAAAACAAAAATAAAAGATATCCTGCAGTTATCTATAGCTTTCTAGATATTTAGAAAACACGTACTGAATCATCCCTTGCCTCCCAAGCTGAGGACAGCAAACCCAACTCTTGGAGAAAGGAACTGTCTTACATAGCTTTTGAGAAATTTGCTCAGGCCAACACTCAGAGCATCAGTGATGAGAACAAAAGAGAGCATCACTACCATATTAGAGCCCTTAAGAGGTAGGGAGCAGGAGTGAGGCAAATGTAGATATGAATATTGATAAACAACCACACTACTCTAGCAAAGTTGAAACTTATATGGGACATTTTACAAAAAAAATCTTACTATATATAGCATGGATCTGGCCTAGCCCCATGGAAAAGTGGGGGGCAAGTGGGTTAGGAAAGATGTTTGACATAAAGGATATTTAACAACTGGAACAGGTTACCAAGGGAAGCTGTGGAATTTCCATCATTGGAGATTTCTGACAAACACCTGTCAAGGATGGTCTAAGTATACATGGTCCTCCCTCAGCCTAAAGGGATGGACTAGATGACTGTTCAAGGTTCCTTCCAGCCCTACATTTCTTATGATTTTATGTAGCATACATGCAGACAGAGTACATGGGCCAAATTCTGCTCTTTTCTTTAACCCCTGGAAGAAGCAAAGTCAACAATCCATTCCTGAGGCCAGGCTATCTCCTCCAACAGTAAACCCTGCTTTGGGGGAAGAGGGATCTCTGACAAAGGAAATCTCCATGAGGATCCTCTTCTACCATTCCTCCCAGATTTGGTTGGGGCAGGTAATGTGTTTTTCATCCACCACAGGGCCTGCCCCCAAACCTGCCAGATTCCCAGGGATCTCTGAGACCAAGACCATCTGCATAGAGGCCCTGTGCTTCTATGCCAGTTCTCTGGCAGTATGTTGGAGGATTCCCAAGGGGGCTGTGGGACTCTCCACAGAAAAGGCATCTCATCTCATCTTGGTAAGCTCTATGGCTGGAAGGGGAATAGTGTACATCCCCTCCGACTCTATTCACTCCCCTGCCTTGTCAGTCTCCTCCACTTATTCCATGTGGAACCAAGACTTATGGAGCAGCTTTTATGGGGACCAGTGGGTTTTGGTGCTCAATAGGCAACTGACCCCCTTGTATTCCATATAACTATCTGGCGGTGAGTGATCCTGGCCACGGAAAGCAACTAACAATTCTTACTACTTGCTTGTATTAGGCACCTAGATTCTACCAGGATAGATACATTACAATTTCCAAAGACAGTTTGGATCTGAGTGAACAATGAAAACCATTATTTATGAATATTCTGCTTGAATAAATTCCTAAAATTCTTACACATATATGAACTATTCACTCAGAATACTGCTCAAATAATTTTATTTTTGTAAAGTGTGTAATTTGTCAAATAAATGATTCAGCAACTATTAGTCAACCAGCTCTAATAGACAGAAGTATTGGGTAAAACAAATATAATTTGAAACTTACCTTCAGCTGTTACCAGGAATGGATAAGATATAAGAAAAATAAAATTAACTGTTAGTTTCAGGCACACAAGTTAAATAGTTGGATCATCAGCTCTAATATAAAACACCATTTTAATTAGGTATTCTGAAGGAAAAAAATCAAATATGGTGTGATGGTTCAGACATAACCCTTGTAGCATTTTAAATTTCAAGCCTATATTCTTGCTGTTGATGTGAGTGAACGTAAACAGACAACAAGAGGAACAAATGAAAAGAAAATGCTTAACATGTGGGACCACAAATCTGGAATCAATTATGCATATGAAAATTGAATATTAGTCCCTGGGAACAGTTATACTGGTAAGTGCTTTACCTCTGTGTCACTTACATACAGCTTCAAGTGCTCCTTGACAATTTTACTCTGTCACAATTTTGATGACATGAGACCCTTCATATTTCTGGTACAACTAATGATTATGATTGAATCTGTAACCCCATTTGCATGTCCGAAAGCTAGCAATGTGTAAGTAGTATTTTCACTACCGTAGCTAGTGGTAGCAGTGTTTGGATTTTCTCCTCCCTCTAATTTGGTATTTATATGCTGCATATAGGGAAAAACACAATGTTTTTCTTTAAGAGTTATCTTTAAAAAAGGACTTACATAATAGAGAACACTTGGAGAGAAATTCACAAGAAATAATTTCCTGTATAATCATTTTTTCCATTTCAATCAAAAATTTGTGTCCGTGTAAATTTCATCGTCCAGATTCCCCAACTGTTCAATTCTGCTTTGAAGTCATTATCCATATATAATATTATGATATCAGACACCATGGAAATTGATGTGATTTCACATATTTAACAGCAATATGACTTAATTGCAGGATGACTCCTACCTTGAGAACTGACTAGTGCCCAAGTGGAGAGTACTTAGGAACTAGTTGGTTTAATGATTTATTCCCACTGCCAGAAATTCTCTGAGCCCCAGGATGCATTTCTCTCATGTTAATTCTGCCCAAAACCAGTTCTTGACCAACTATCATACCAGGAATCAGTAGGAGGCAGATTGGTCAGCTGAGAGCACATTTGAAGGCCAGGGATTTGTGAAGAAACTACCAGAGTGCTGGGAAGCAGGTAAGGAGAGGAAACCCATTAGGCCAGTGGAGGGGAAAAACAGCTGGAGTGTTTGGTGGAAGGTTTGATGGATCTATATCCATGGACAAGAGACGGATGAGGAGAATCAGAGAATTTATGTGGTGAAGTGATAGTTGAGGTATTGAAAAGGAATGTGCAGGCTTGTCTTAATTTCCTTAGTACAGCTTACTAAAGATGGACAGGGTCATTCTTCATGCCATATAGGCTAAGTAGGAGAAAACGGGCTGTAAGAAAGAAGACTAATTTAATGAACAGCTAGCTAATAACTAGCAAAGCAAACAAGGAAAAGATAACTGGATCTGAATTTTAAATGACTACTTTTTTCTAATACATCATATATGAATACTGTGTTTTCAGACATGAGATGACATCTCTGCCCTGCAACGCGTCTAAAGGTCTGAACCTGCAAAACCTTACACGAGTACACTGTCTTCATGTGAGTAAGAACTTGCTGATTTGGCCTTGAATTAAAACAAAATAGATAAAAGTATAAGAGAAGGGGATGTGAACTGAAGTTGACCATGTCTAGATTATTTAGGTTAAAGGTGCCTCTTGGTTTTATTGATTTTATTGTTTTAGATGCTCGTACTTTTATACGCTATGATTTTGAATTTACAGTATATTTTAAATGGGCAAAAGGTTAGCAATGGAAGGTAGACTGACGGAAGTGAGTTTAAAGGGAGGAAAATGATCCTGCATGATGCACAAGGGAAAGCTATACTAGCCATAGGAGGACATGGCTTGTAAAATATATTTGCATATATAGTTGAAATTCTGCCCCAGTGTGAAAGCTCCTGTTTAAGGGAATGTCAAATGGTCACTTGATTTCCCTTAGTAAAGTACAACTGTGAAACTATCTGTACCTTCTACCGGTTTATCAGCAATTGCAGCTTTATCTTCATTATCTTCTGGCTTTGTTACCACCATGGATGTCAAAGGTGTCACAAATTTGTATTTCAGAGAGAGTTCCAGGGCTTCAGCTGTAAGGTTTTCCCTTTCCTCTCCCTGAGCTACAATGCTGAATGAAGGGAGAGAATCAGAGAATCAAACTTTCTACAAAGCCAAATCATTAAGCACTGGATTAAGCATTTTATTCTTCCGCTAACATATGAAGCTATCCATTTCTCTGCTGAAAAGGAATATACATTTCCTTGAGAAAGAACTCTTGACTTCACTGGTGGGAGGGGGAGGGCAGGTAGCCACAGTCTGATCCTATAATTGCACTCCTTTAAAATTAACTTGAAAAAAATACTTACTATTTTTTGGCCTTTTCGTAGGTGTATTTATGTGATGGAGGGTAAAGTAGGTAAGCAGTTATGAATTTATATGCACATGTAAAAAATTTCACACATCAGCTGCCCAATGTTTTCATGTTATTTCACAGAGAATGTTATTTTCTATTTAGTTACCGTTTTTCCAGTAATTGTTGGATGGTGAGATAAGCCCAGAGCCTCTCAATGTAATCCCCAAATATGTATTCCTGTTCTTGGAGAGCTTTTGCTGTTTCTTCAACATCTACTTGTTCAGTAAATGTCATATCATTCAGTGCCTGTTAGGAATAAAGAAACTTCTTGCTGTAACAGACAGGTACAACTGAACCCTGAGTATCCACAGGTCACAGGAGACATCCAAAATTTTCATATAATCTAAGGTTTGGAAAATCAGGATCTTCAGTCAAATAATTAACTTCTGGACACTGCACTCAGAATTACACAGGTTCAGAAGTTTGCCCAGACAGTTCTCACTACAGTATCAGGGTCTTTGTTCAGTAGCTCCACAGGTGTTTAGCAGTATATACACGGGGACATAACACATTTTCCAAATTAACATTGAGATTTGGTTAATTAGAATTTGGCTAATCAGGATTTACCTGTACATTGCTTATGCTGTGTATTTAACATGACTACAGGTCATTCATACACTGAAATAGTAGCTGGTCTAGTGGTAACACAATTTCTGTATTTTAAATATATCTAGTTTCATACGATAATAAATGTAATGTGAAGTGGACCAACTTATACAAATTATACTGTACATTTGATAACTATTCTCTATAGGAAAGTGGTACATTCATATTGGGTTTTTTAAATACTGTTACAGAATCCAGGAGTGGAAATAATTTTTAGACTACTTAATACCTTATAGGAGCAAAGTTCTATTTCCCTGAGAAGGCCTTTCGAATATTCAATTGACCAAGGGAGTGGAAAGTATTCCTCTAAGGATTAAAGACTGTTTTGGAGGACAAATGTATTAGACATGCAAACCAAAAAATCAATACTCTTGGGGGAAGTGGCGGAAAATGCTAACTGGATTTCACTTAGCAGTATTGTATTAGAACAAGATTTTCATACTATCATACTGATGAATCTTGAATTGTACTTTTTAAAAAGTTTGCATACAAAGTTAAAAGTCACAGATTATTCCATTCAACTACTAAACACCATGTTAATGAAACAATAAGGCTAAGCCTGTAAAAAAATTCAAGGGATGTAAACATTAAGGTTCTGATAGCAACACTAACTTACTCAAATTGGTCTTACTGTACAAAGTTATTCCAAACTGACAGAGTAATTCAAAGAAAAAATTAGCTAAATAACTTTACATTTCTTGCCTTTCGTGTACTTAAATTCTCCATACTCTGCAATTTTTTTTTTTTTTTTTTGCATAGAATTAAAAGTATATTGGGGAATTTTTAAGCATTGCCACTGGAATCTCCCACATTCAGACATTTTATGTAGCAAAGAAGGGCTTGAAACAATCACACTGGACCCATGCTTACACCTTGAGCTTTCACATCTGCAGTCAAACTGTTCAGGTCATTATCTGTAATACGTCCAGCCACCACTATTTCAGTTCCATCATAGTAGTGCTTAAAATTGTTTTGAGTTAAGTCAGATATTGCATTTTCAGGGTAGTTTAACTCCACTTCTGTAAGCATGGGATTGGCTACTTCATCATAAAAACCCTAGAGGGGAGAGAGAGGGGAAAAGCTTATAATTAATAAATATTTAATTTATAGGCACTTCTGTGCCCAAAGACCTCTTGACATCTTAACAAACAAAACTAAAATCACAACTTACAAGAAATAAGCAACATACACAACTAAATCCTGGAATGGCAACAATGTCTGAGGAAACCCCAAACAATCCATACTATCTCCATGCAACACAAACAGAATGAAAAAGAAAACAGCAAGCTTTTCAGCTGCACTCAGAAGGTCACAGCAGAAGAACATATCCTATGAATCACTAGTTCCATTGACCACAGTAAAGCTCACCATAGCACAGCAGGAGTCTTGAGCATCCATGTTTTAAAAGAATAAGTCTCTATTGCTTTTTCCTGCCAGACTGAGCTCAAAATATAACCTGATCCAAAGGAGGCTAGTCACTGGAAATATTAGGGTGGTAGGGCTGGAGGCCGCACCAGTCCCTGAATAATTCAGAGGATAGTGCCATAGTATTCTGTGTTGATGTGATCCTGAACTGATGGAGTGGTCCATCGAAGGTAATCAGTACCAAAATAACCTAAAGCAGTAGGGCCCAAACCTGCCCTTAATATCAGAAGGTAGTGGAAATGTTTCTTTGAGCCACCTTACCCTTCCTGGGCCTAGTGTTCAATACAGCCTGAACCTGAGGCTCCAGCCTTATACCACTTGCTCAAGACTGCACAGTAAGTAATTGGCAGAGCTGAGAATAGAACCAATGGGCCATATTCTCGGTCGCTCCATTCCAGTGGTAAAGGAGCACAAAATTTCTTTATACCACCTTTGCACCTCCTGCATTTTGGCCTCAGCCCCTAGCAGAGTTTAAAGCATGCTCTGAGTTGTACCTGCTTGCAATGTCGCCCTAAGGACCAAGACTGTATAGAGCCCAATGTGCTCTGACCATGCTTCTTCCCTCCCATGACACTGGTCTGTGAGTGGTGGAGATATAGAACCAGTTCATCAACTTCGCTTCATCCAGGGAATTCCCTTATGCTGGCATGATACAGAGAGGCCAGCATGTGCTTCAGAACCTGGCCCTGCATCAACTAATTCTTAGTCCTGTTCAACAGACTGTGCTGCCTCTCAATTTACTGTTATTCCACTTTGAACCTTTACAAGAGAAGGGGAAAGCTGTTCCCTGGAGAGCACCCCAGCACCTGATCATATTTTGTTTAATTACATTGAAAGTGGAGATAAATATCAACAGAAATATCAGTATGACTGCCATCATTGACTTAATTTATATGGTTATGGATTTACCTCCAGTTGTATACTTGAATCAGAATCCGGATAGATGCGACGAGCCAACCCTTTATTCTCTAGTGCCATCTTTTCTAGAAAATTATAGTCATTTTGATACCCAAAAGCTAGATTATATAAGGGGTATCTTCCTTGAATGGATTTTTTTACGTTCATTTGAATTTGCTGAGGATCTGATACATCTGCATTAAATAATACAAAACAATGTGGCTTTAAGATTCTGTTTATGAAAGCAATAGCAAACAGAAAAAAATAATAAAATGAATGAAATGTGGTTAGTTATTTTTATTTAGATCTTTCAGGGTGTGACTATCATGTTTTCTAGGCATCATTCATTCTAAATTTAGTTTAGACAACATATATACAAGTATCTAACTTAGAAGGCAGACTTCTTTTAAAAAAACAACAAAACCCTTTCCTAACCCCATAAATAAGATTCTCCAAGAGGCAGAGTACACACAGGCCACCTTTGTGCTTTCAGGACTCTGAGTTGTTCAGGGACTGGTGGGACCCTCAACATAACTCAGTGAAGTCCCATGGATAGTTCTGTTATGGCATCCTGGCTGGCTGCTTTATTTATGGGCAACTCCACAAGTGGGAGTAGCATGTATTAGGAGGATCCCTTCAAATTCCTGGCCCCATCCTGGCATCCCCCAGAGAAATTCTCTCCTATCCCTTCTGTGGCACCTTTCGGAGGGAATGGTGAGTAGGGGATAGAATGGGCGGAAGAATCCCATTCTTCATCTTTATTGATTACCAAGAGATGAAGTATTAAAGAAAATGTGCACCATCATAAGTTATTCAGTTACACCAGTGAAAATCCCTAATGTAGACATGTTGCACCAGCACAAAGCAGGGTGTAAAGCAGTTTACTTTAATTGACAAATGCCCTTTGCATCAGTGCAGGTCATCTAAATTATGGGTTTGCATCAGTGTAACTGAATTAATTTAGCTATACCAATTAAATGTTCTTAATATAGCAAGGATGGTGTCTAATTGGGTGGTGGTTTAGTAATGTGGCAAAATTGTGACTAGGATGAGACCACTAAAGATGTATGTACTTCAGGTAGATAGTGAACCACAAACTGAAACCAAAGATCTGATTCTCCAGTCTGCTATAGCAGCTTAACCTTAGTGTAATGCTACTGAAATCAATAGAGAATCAGATCTCATGTCTCCAGAAATGAAAGAATGGTGAACTAAAACTGAAGTAATTATTTTCCTTCACTTGTTTAATTCCACTTTACAGTTTGTTTCATTTACGAAGACACTTACCTATATTGGGATGACCATCTGTTAACATTATAATTATAGATGCACTTCTCTTGGGCACAGAATTTGTTTCAAAAGCTGTATTCAGCATTTCAATTCCCTTCATTAAACCACCATGTAGGTTTGTCACTGCAATGTAGAGACACAAATTAGGGTTGAAAACTGGTGGTCAAAAATAAGAATGTTTTAATCATTGATTCATAGAAATGAAAGGACCTCAGAAAGACATCTCATCCAGCCTCCCATATTGTGGCAGGATTAAATATACTTAGACCATCCCTGATTGTCTAACCTGTTCTTAAAAACCTCCAATGATGGAGATTCCACAAACTCCCTAGGTAATTTATTCCAGTGCTTAACTACCCTCACAGTTAGGAAGTTTTTCCTAATGTCCAACCTAAACCTCCCTTGCTGCAATTTAAGTCCATTGCTTCTTGTCCTGTCCTCAGAGGTTAATGAGAACAATTTTTCTCCCTCCTCCTTGTGACCTTTTGTGTACTTGAAAACTGTTCTCGTATCCCCATCCCCATTCTTCTCTTCTCCTGACTAAACAAACCTGTTTTTTTCACTCTTTCCTCATAGGTCCTGTTTTCTAGACCTTTAATCATTTTTGTTGCTCTCCTCTGGAATTTCTCTAATTTGTCTACATCCTTCCTGAAATGCGGTGCCCAGAACTGGACACAATACTCCATTTGAGGAAAGGAGTAAAGCAGAAATGTAGGAATCTAGTGAACTATCATTACCGTATGATAATTGCATTCAGGCATTTTCAGCCTCTTAACATTTTGCCTCCATTTACAGCTGAAATATAGCTGACATCTAAACCCATCATATAAACAATTCAGATTACAGTGAAAGGGTTTGGTTTTGAAGAGAGGGGATGAGTAACTATGATAGAACCTGGTTTTTGCAAACTAACATGAAAAAAAATGGACATCATATTTTGGGTAAATGCCAACCTTAGGAATGTCCTGTTAGGCAAGCTTGGGGCAGGCCCCTGTACAGGTGATGGAAGGGTAGGGCGCATACATATGGAGCTCCACTCACATCTTGTGAATATGCCATATGAGGTTCTCTCATAGGTGCAACCTCTATCAGGGTAACTGGTCATTAGGGGCTAAGACCCACCAATACTGAACACAACTGTGTAGTGTGGGCTGACGTACAGTAGAGTGCAGTACTCTCCGCTACCACTAGAGGCTCTTGAAGGAGCTGAACCTGTAGTTCACTTGGCTGCCACCAGGGGACTTTTGCCTCTACAATACAGACTTCAGGCAACAGAGGAAGTACCTCAGTTAGGTTAGAGGAACATCAAAGAATTGTCTTTTTAGCCCTTTCCAAAAACTTCAGGCCAGCTGCATGCAGAGTAATGCAATATTGCCAACTCCAAGCATCCAAAATTTGAGTCAAGATCCAAAAAATCATGAGATGTTTAAAAATAATAAATGTTGGGTTATTTCTCTTTGCTTTCTGGTTTTCTCTCTTTAGGTTACATTCAGGTCACATTTTCTAACTTTTCTCTACAACCAGGAAAGCTAGGAAACTTTACTTTTCTAAAAATAAAAGCTGAGATTCTCATGACTCCAGGAGCTGGAGCTTTAAAGAAAATCACCAAACATCATAAGACAAAAAAGTGACAAGAGCTGGCAACATTGGTTCTGTGATCACAGTTAGGTTACCAGGCATCTGTTGTCATGGATTTGTGTGTGTGCGCACACATGCATAGAGGAAAGGGGGGGGGGGAGGTGTTATTTCTCAGACTCACCCAGAAATGCTGGGGATTCCAGACTGAAGTTGCTGTCTGTGTGAATGCAGTGTTGTCAATTTTAACCACTGGCTATGCGCTTCAGAATTATATGGTAAGAGTCACCGAAGGCTGCATCTCTCAATTTCTAATTCCAGTAACAGGAATTTCACTTTTTGGTGAATTCACATACTATTTTTAGGGTAGGAAGGTTGTGATTTCTATTTAAAGCTTGCCTGTTGTTCAATTCTTTCTCTGAAAGTTGCAAAAATCTTCATAGAACACCAAAACAAACATATAACTACAGTAGTACTCCTTAATCCGTCAATTTTTAGAATTAAAGCTTGCAGCAGTCCATTATCAGACTGAATTTGTGTATTAGCTTCTTCAATATTTATTTGCAGCACTATCTATTGGCAAGTTTACTGCAATACTTACTGCCTTCAACTTCAATAGCTCGAACAAAGTCATCTGCTTCCTTCAAATTCTCAGCAGTGGCTTTGACTAATGTGTCTTTCCAAACGTGTACATTGGAACCAAACAGTATGAAATTAAAGTGGTCATCTTCCTTAATATCCTTTAATATTTTACGAAGTGCTTCTCTGGTCTATAATTAAACAAACACAAGTTTAAATGAATGAAACTGATGTGGGTACACTGGATAACAAAGAAAAGCCTATAGCTTTTACGTGATTTGTTCCTGAGGATTTTTCATTGAACATTTATTTTTCATTGAATGTTCATATAGTGTACAATGAAAAATGCTGGGCCTGATTCCGTCCTCAGTTGTGCCACTATTGATCAGGAATAATTTCAGTGAAGTCAATGAATTACACTACCATAACATTTGTGTAGGTAAGATGAAAATCAAGCCTTATGATAGGATCACTTGGACAATCATCACCTAGCCTGAGGGGGAGAGGTTAGTTCTAAGCAATGGTAGCATTTGAGTGGGGGAGGCGATCTTAAGCAACAGAGTCTGGGTCTTGATATGCAGCAGCAGATACAGAAGTTCTGAGCATCAGAATGTAGTGGGGAGTCCTAACAGTAAGGAGTGTCCCAATCACCCAGGGCTGGAAGGGAGAAAAAAAGATACAGAAAAAGGGAACAATAGACAATGTTTTATACGTTTTAAATTACAGGATGCCCAGAGCATGGGGAGGTCTTTTATAGATATTTTGATTTAGAATTCTGAAGAAATAAAAATATAGCTTGAAAACATCTATGATTATTGTTTTGGCCTAGGTTGAGACTTTGAACAACTGCTCATGGTAGGGAGTGTCTAATACCTCCACTGGGGTACTAGTGTCCCTAGAATCTTGCACACCAGGACTGACTTTGTAGTAAATGTAATCAATTACCTGTTGTATTCCTATTCCAGACATTGACCCACTAATGTCTATTACAAAAATCACATTTTTTGGAAAATTTGGAAGATTTGTTGGTGCAAAAAAGTGTACAAAGTATCCATTGACAATCTGAAAAATACAGAGAAGATATGTCAAAAGATGTGACTTCAACTTACTACCCATGCTGAGCTGAAAATGTAAACTTTTGAATTTACCTGTAAATCACCTGGATGATCTCTCTTCACATCGTACTTTATTGTAAAATCTCCATCCAACAGTGATGTTGAACAATTTGAACAGGTTCGCTGTTGATCAATGGTTGGCTTGAAAGACACATGGCCCTGAAAGCAGAAATCCTTATTTGACTCAAAACTTTAATAACAACGTAAAATTCAAAACACGAGAAGGTTTGTGTCGGAGACAAATGTGTGTACAGAAATGTGAAAGTCCCAATGATAAAACAGGTTAACATAAAACAGCTGACATTTTAATCAAGTTATCTAGACCCAAGTCAATATTTTATTATTTTGAGTGTCTCTACAAACTAATAAAAATGCGTTAATAATAAAATATTAGTATAAAGCCCTCGCCTCAACAACTATTAGAGATGAAAATGCTAACTACATCAGCATACAAATATATAAAACCTATTATATTAAAAAGTGCTCCAGCAAAGGGGGTGATTTTAGATGTTGTTGAAAGTGGGGAAGTAGAGTGTAAGGTGTATAGTTATGGAGAGCAAGTTATACCCATGTGGCATCAACAGCAAAAGTCACCTGCCTATCTAAGAACCACCCCTCTGTCTGTGCACTGCCTAGCACAAAGGGACCCTAGCCTAAAGCACTACTGTAATACATATAACAAATAATAATAATAAGTGGATGTCAGAGCAGAAATACCCAATAGGCCAAGGCTCAAACCAAATCCCTGGTTCCAAACACTTAATGCTTTAAAAAGGAATAGGGTCAATTTAAAATTAATCTCCTGAATTCTTCCTTATGCTGTCACCTTTATGTCACCTTCAGAGGCATAAAAGGGCTGTAGATGGCCTCTGAATAATACCCCATAATGCCGGAGGGGAAAGGGATCCCCTCCTTTTTCGTTCATAAAGAGCCTGTGTAATTCCTCTAGGCTGGCTCCTTTCCTGGCCCCATTCTAGGGGTTTTGTTAGAAGGGTAGGAGGGAACGGGCATAGCCAGAGCACCTGGATAGTCTGTGCTAGGGTAATAATCCATAGAAGGCTGTTCCAAGATGACACGATTTAAAGCAATCCTGTGAAGAGGGCCTTACAGAAATCAGAGTTGAAAAACAGTTATTGTGTTATCCCATTGGTCCCCACTCCTGGCCAGTACATTTATGTTTGCATTAGCCCAATATATTGTGCTGACATTTATTATTTCATAATGATCTGACTTGGTTAGCAAGCAGAAAAAATATAACTAACTCATTCTCTACTGAGGTTATTAGACATTGTACCTTTTTTCCTGAGAAAGATTTTTTAATAACTTGTGACAGATCATTGGTGATGAATGTTCCTTGTGCTTCCAGCTCACTGATACCTTGGGGTTCAAAGATGTTTACCTGGATCTGAAATGTTCATTGAAAATACACTGTCATAGATAAGCCCACACGTGTAACAAACAACTTAGATGGAAGACAGTGAGCAACTGTATATGCAGAATAAGGAATTTCTTAGTAAAAGAGAAATCTGCCTTCATAATGCAAAGTAGCATTCATGTTTGAATCAGATCTCTACAGGTAGTTAGATGTGACCTACCTACCTTCTTGCTGGAGATTTAAAAAAGAGAAAACAAAGTTACTGTTTTACTACTGCTCACAAAGATTTGGGTCAGATGTTGAAGAACCACTCATTTTTTCTGAAAATATCACACTGCTATTAGCATGAGGCCATTATTTGATTATGATTTGTTTATGCTGCAATATTGTTTTTGTCTTAGGCATAGTGCTGTAAATAATGATTTAAGTATTCTTTGAAGAGTTTCAAAGTATATCCTTTTAAAGTATCTTCTGAGCATACACATCAGAAAATTATTGAAGTGAAGGTGGATTTTAGCAAGGCAGATAAGGACAGTGTCCAAACAACCTCTGGCATAAAAGAGACCTTGGTTTGAATCCTAGGGTATGATTTGTGTGTGTCTGTGAATTCAGGAAGTGGTGTTTGGCATCAGTTTGATCAAGGTTTGGGCTACTCTAGTAAGGCATTTGTGAGAGGGGTGTCTCATGTTCATCCTGCCCTTTGTTGTCTTGATGACTTTCCCACTCTCCAGTATATCCTACTTTTGTAGGGTTTATTAATTGTCCCAACTAGCAAAGCTTATGTATGCAAATCAGTAATAAATACACTGTTTGAGGCTTTCAACCTGGTTCATAATCACCATTGCCATAGGATAGTGTGTTCAGGATTTTCCCCTCAATTGTGAACTGATGTGGAAAAACACAGTATCCTGCTTTATCTGTTATGAATATTACTATGCCTATTTCAAAATATGCACAAAATTTCATTGTATCTTGAGTTAATGTCTCTCATTTCTTACATAATTACAGAATGTAACCACTGCAGGGGACAATTTAATTCACAATGCCATTTACCTCAAAGTGACTGACAAGCTGCTTTGGTTTTACTTTAATGAGCATCTCATATTTTCCAAAGTTTCGCTTCAACAGTTCCTCATAGATGAGCTCAAAAGTAACTTTGCTGGCTGCTGCAATGTTGACCGAAACAGTGAACTTTTCAGTTTTTCTCCCAGAGGCCCTAGAAATGTTAAACAAACCAATTACAAATAAGAAAAAGGGTCCTTGTCCCTTCTCTCCTACTGTGCACCTGCTCAACAGCCAGGCACAGTCTAGCACCACAAAAGCGAGTGTCAGAGAAATGAGATTTCTGGAACCCATTCTTTAGCATTAATTCATACTGAGAAGCACTTACACAGGTAGCAGAGTGGGATTAATCACATGAATATGTACTATTCATTTAGTAAGGGTTGCATAATTAGCTCTTTCACAGTTATGGATATGCCCTGAACAGCTAGAAGTAATCTCTCTATTACATTATAACCAATATCCTTCTTTCATATAAAGTATGAACTTTTAACAGAGGCTATAAAAATACATTCCTAATTTCATTTTTAACTACAGGATGCTGGAATATGAAAATCAAAAGTTTAACCCCATTGTAAATCAGCATACTTACTTGACAAGACCTGCAGTCTGTCCCTGTGAAACAGCCTTCTCATATTGCTTTTTTGCAACTTCTTTTTCTTTTATATTCCCAGGATAGGTAACACCATCAATTGTCCTACAGATGAAAAGGTATCTAATTTAGCTGAATGATTTGTACTGATATGTGAAAGTAGTATTATAGGCTCTCTGTTCATCAACTGGTTCACTAACAAGCACAGTTTCTAGGACCTGATCTTGCTAAGTGTTGAGGACTTCCTCTGAGGTGATGAACACCTCCCATTTCCAGTTACTTCAACTGGAGTTAAGAGCACTGAGTTCTACACCTGGCCAAATCAAGACCAATTCCTTCCCTGAAAATAAATGAGATCAAAATTGGGCTGATGGTAATCATTGTTCAAATCTTTGGTGAACTCCTAGACCATGGCAGTATGAATATCATGTTTTGAACAATGACACCAAGCGACATTTTGTAACTAAAGACAAGAAGGTGTGACATTTTCCTCCATTTTCTGGCCTTCATCTGCTTTCAGCTACCATGTTCAAATATTGCTTCTACAATAATGGGATAAATGAAGCTATAATGTCATCAGGGAAACACTGTAGGCAATGGAACATCTTTCTAGAGATCCCAGGTTTGAACGAGTGGTATTTCTGGAAATTTTCCTTTAGGCACCTGCAGAAGGGCAGAAAACAATTGCAAATTAGTGGTCTTAGGCCACAGGTGCACAATTATCTGAAGGTCCCACAAATACCCTGCATCTGTATTTGCATCATTAATTTTGTCCAACTAACATTTAGAAATCAACCCAATAGTAAAATAAAATGAAGATCTCAGTTCAGTTTCTTAATGCTGCTAGTATATATATCTCTGTATTAAACTCAGAAAGATTCTTAGTCCATGCTAGAAATATAAGTTCTTCTCACATGCTGAAATTGGTAATGAAGGCTGTCTTAGGGAGCTCAACATCAAAAAACACTTCTTTAGACACATTGGCACGATTGGCAACACGGCTAGTGATGACATTGTGGGCAAATCGAGAAGTCACTTTGCTGTCAATTTTCATGCTGTAGATTTCTATGCCATTGACAATCTGAAGAATAATAGATGGCAAAATAAACACCAGTTACATCTGAATGCTGTGTAAATCAGTAATAATTCTATAAAACAGAAATAATCATAGTAGGGAGTTCTAGCATTTCATTGCATAACAGAAAATAACACGTCCTGTATTTGTTCAGGACTTCTTGGGTACAATGAAGTTTGTTTGGGTGTTTTTAATATTGTTCATAATCAGGCTACTATGTGAAAATAATTATTCTACTAACAGTACCTATATCCTCAGTAGCAAAATGCTATCTGCAGAATTGAGATGGCACTGCTACTGTAAGCTCCTACTTTCAGGTATTTATAACATTTTGAAATAATTGTCTTTGCATCCATTACTCCTGTGTATGCTCAGTATAGGGTGGACTCAACAACAATGTACTTCTGGCTTATGATACCACTGATCATTGTAACCAGTAGCTGAATGGCTGGCTCATGCAGCACACATCTAGAAGATGCCTTTGTATAAAAGTGCCATAGATGGACTCATAATTTCATTTCAGGGTATTGATATTCTAAAGGTAAAATTATTGATATTCTAAGGGTAAAATTAATCCACTAAATGGAGATCCATCAGCAGGCCTGTGGACCACTTAAAACAGAAGCTATTTTTTCTACAGGCTGGGAGGGAAGTAATGAAGGAGGGAGATTGCTGTTGTATCTCTTGCAAATACTTGGGAGGTGCTCAGTTATTATGGTGATGGAGCTATATAAGTACATAGCCAAATAGATATATACAACCATTTAGGTAACTCTTCAGTAGTGACATGTAACCTTTGCACAACAGTAACATTTAGAAGTGCCCCAGGATTCTTATGCTTGGGGATGAGAGGAAATAGTGAATCAGCCAGGCTGTGGTCATCTAATACCTCAATTCAGCAAAGTATTTAGATTTGTGCTTAAATGCTTCCTGAACAGGGATGGACTGCTGAACTGGGGAATAAATGCCAACTGGCATCAACCTGAGAAGATAAAGTCACTTGCCTTCCTTGAACAAAATACTTAAAACAAGATTAAATGTTTCTGTTAGAGGCATAGAGACAATGCCAAGCAATTTTGTTATTTGTTAAAATACAACATGGGATTAGCTATTATTTGTTTATTCTCTTTTACTGCACAGAGCCTGACTGACTCTGAGTTTGGAATATTACACTATATATACTACTATCACCTAAACCAAACACCTCAGAGACTAGCATGCTCCATTTACCATGTGTACTTAGAAATAACAATTACTTGTGCTGTGCTCATTATAGTATGATACAAGT
The DNA here is from genome assembly GCF_026122565.2 of Emydura macquarii macquarii. Taxonomy (NCBI): domain Eukaryota; kingdom Metazoa; phylum Chordata; order Testudines; family Chelidae; genus Emydura; species Emydura macquarii. The sequence continues at coordinate 2,296,804 of NW_027132983.1, read as the reverse complement.
CTTGAAAATAGCAAAAGTATTTTAACTGGAATTTGAATCCATCACTGCAGCCTGGACAAAAACAAGCCCTCAATTGGTACAGTACCCTCAATTATAAATGAGAAGAGAACTTACCAACTCATCAGCACTTCGCTTCTGTAAAGAGAAGAAATTGAAAAACTGACTCATGACTATTGTAAGACTCTGCATACATATAAACCTATTTAGCATCTACATAGCGCTTCAGTGTCTATATAGCACTTCAACATCTTTCACGTCAAATGGGAGCTTTTTGTGAGTGAGGCAGCCCAGAATTGGTAAACTCAAGGTTGATTATCCTTGTGTTTTGGTACCATGTGCACTCCCATTTCTAGGCAACTTTTTGGGGTGCTGGAGTTAAGTCTGGGTGTATATTGGCAGTCAGTGGGAAATAGTACGAGTTTTACCAAGGAAAGAATGAGTGAGTCATTCACTATGTGTCTCACTTATTCTGTTTATAAGGCCCCAAACCCTGCAGCCCTGATTAGCTAATAATGGTTCTCAACAATTGTGGATTTGGAAGTTAGAACTTGAATGTTGCTGGGTTTGAGTTTTGCTCAGGAGACACTGAAAAAGGAGCAAAGATGGAACAGAGTGAAAAACAAATACAGATAAACTGAGAAAGAGAGAAGGGGAGAGAAAAATTCTAACGAAAAATTAAATACAATCTAAATTCCACATACAGCAGTGACTCTCAACCTTCCCATACTACTGTGCCCCTTTCCAGAATCTGATTTGTCTTGCATACCTTCAAGTTTCACCAAACCTAAAAACTACTTGCTTACAAAATCAGATATAAAAATACAAGTGTCACAGCACGCTATTACTGAAAAGATGCTTACTTTCTCATTTTTACCATGTAATAAGATAAATCAATTGGAATATAAATATTGTACTTACATTTCAGTGTATAGTATATAGCGCAGTATAAACAAGTCATTATCTGTATGAAATTTTAGTTTGTACTGACTTTGCTAGTGATTTGTCTGTAGCCTGTTGTAAAACTAGATCAATACCTAAATTAATTGATTTCCCTCCTGGAAGATCTCTACGTACTCCCAGGGGTACGTGTACCCCTGGTTGAAAACCACTGACATAGAGGACACACACATGTACTAGTGTGGATTGGTGGTAGTGATGAATTTCGTTTGTTCATTTGTTCGTTTGGGGGAAGGGTGTCTCTTCAGTACTTAATATATAGCATAGATTTCTCTTTGTATGTGCTTGCCTCTGCTGCACAAAGCAGAAATAATTAAAGAACCTCTGAGTGTCCCAAGATACATGGGTTTCAAGGGGTGAACCCCTTTTCATTCCAATGGGGGAACAAACCTGATCCACCTAATGGCATGATCTCAGGGAAACTCAGTTTCCTGGCACTTAGGTAGGTTTTTCTCACATTGAGAACAATTTGGCTTTTTAAAATAAATTGAATCTCCATGGGGAAAAGGGGGTTTGTGAACTTGAGCTAATTATGTGAACCCCAAAATATTCAGATTTGCAATGTATATCTTACTATTCACCAAATTTGTTGTGCCCCGCCCGCATTGTCAGCAATCCCTTGGGTCAAGGATGATCTCTTTCCCAGGTTTTATTTTATATGGGTCTTTTGATGAATGAGGAGTCCGATCCTTGAACCATAGACTCATTGGCAGATGTTACAGGTGGTGTTAGAAGGCAGGGCTGGGACACGATTGCTGCATGACAGTTGTCTGTCCTTATTTTTCTGGCATTTTTCTGTGGCCAGGGCAAGGCAATTTTCCTCAAAAGTGGTTGATCCTTCTCTGACAAGTCTTCGCCAGTTAGCCCTGTCTCGGGCAACTGTCTCCCAATGTGTGATGTCGATGCCACATCTCTTGATGTTTATCTTGAGGGTCTCTTTGAAGTGTTTCTTTCAGTCTTCTCATGTCTTTTCTCCCTTTGATGAGGTGGGCATAAAGCAATTGTTTTGGTAAGCGTGCATCAGGCATGCAGACTCAGTGCCTGCTCCACCTCAGTTTGTGCAGGATAATCAAGGCCTCAACACTGAAGATGTTAGCCTCTGTGAGGACACTGACATTAGTGAGGCAATCCACACATTTTATGTTGAGGATCTTCTGGAGAATGTGCTGGTGCGCCATGTTTTTCAGGTGTTTTCTGTAGGTCACCCAAGTCTCATAGCCGTAAAGGAGAGCTGGGATTACCACCACTTTAGAAACTAAGAGTCTGGTGTGTGTTCTGATGTCGTGGTTATTGAACACCCAGCAAGAAGTCTGCCAAAGGCAAGGCTGGCACAGCAGATTCTGTTCTGAATCCCTTCCATTACTTGTAATCTAAAGTAATCCCTTATTTCTGTGCTGCTGCTACTAGCAGCAATGCTGCCTTCAGAGCTGGGCAGCCAGAGAGCAGTAGCTGCTGGCCTGGATATTCATGTTGTTTGTGGTGCGGGAGGACTATTTTTTAATTCTGCTCCCATCCTGCCCTGCAATGCTCACTCTATTTTTATTTTTATTTTTATTCCGCTCCTGCTATTATGGCAGTGGGACCTGTGGGATCCCAGTTTCTTCATGCCCCCACAGAGAACCTCTTGCACCCCAAGCAGCATGCCTCCTGGTTTGCACACCACTGTTGTAAGTGACAGTATTTCACCTGGACCATGGTGGTGAATGAAGTCACCATGAAAGGGTGTAAACAGAGAGAGGTTTCTTCTCTCTCTTGGTCCAAAGTCCCATTGGTGACATTCTATTTTTGGAAAACTGGCTTTTCATATTTACACACTCCACCTAACATGAAAGCAAACATACTGAGATGTTGACAGATGTATTACTATTAAAGGTCTGGATATGCCCCCCATTACCACAATACAGCTTCACAATCTTTAATTGATTTATCCTCACACACACCCCTGTGAAGTAAGGCAATGCTATTACCCCCATTTTACAGATGGGGAACTGAAGGTCAGATGCCTCAATTCTCAAAGGTATTTAGTCTCTTACCAGTGGGGGGCTAGGTGCCCAAATACCTTTGAGGATCTGGACCTAAGTGACTTGCCTGAGGTTACACAGAAAAAAGTCCATGGCAGAACAGAGACTTGAAGACAGGTCTCTCAATTCTTAGGCTAATGCTCGAACCACTTGACCATGCTTCCTTTCTGGCTAGAATCGTCTACCTACTCTACCTCTCTGGCATCCAACTACACTTATGTTCTCAACTGCCAACTCCATGCAAGTGATTCCTATATATACCTCTTTCCAAGTGTGCCTCAGATATTTACTTATGAATGCCCAACCGCCATTTCAAACTCATTCTTTCCGAAATTGAATTTCTTATCATTCTTACTCACCCCTCTCCTCTGCCTCTCTATCCTAGTGAAAACTGCACTGAGGTACAGACCCAAGGGATTGAAAAATTAGAATTACTTTGAAATGTCAAGTGACTTTGAAGTAATCATTTCCATGTAGTGGGAAAAATAACAGCTTCAAGACACTTTTAAAATCTATTCTGTGGTTATATTACAGCCAATTGGATGACCTGTCTACTTAGACGTGTACTTAGAGCTATGTGAAAAAAATCCATCCCACTGGCAAAGAAATTTTTTTTTGCTTATGCCACTTCACACAAAACCTAAAAGTTATTGCTTTCAGCATGAAATGTTTGCCTTCCTGCCTAGAATCACTTACAACCTTTAGCTCTATCAGTTAAGTAATTTTGATTATGGACTCATAAAAGGAAGGGACAATGGTGTCTGCTTAATTTTATATAATTCTACTATTGTTATACACGTCAGCAGGGTCTGAATGAGCTTTCCCCTGACATCTAGTGACAAATGGGAGGAAAAGACTTCAGGCACAGACCATATTTGCATAGACAAACCTACTCTGCCTGTTCAGCATCAGCAGAAAGAGCTGCTCTACCAAAAGGATCAGTTTTGGCTGGTTTGGGGTTACAGATCATGTTGGTATTGAATGTTGGAGCAATGAAATGTTATCTTCATTGTTTGAGTAAAGGGCAACAGAACTGTACCAGCATGCTCTGATTGAGGGGGGTCCCCTAAACTGAACCTCACTTGCTAAGCAGGAGATAGGGATGCTAAATACCAATGAAAAGAAGGAGTTGGGAGAGGTGTTCCTGAGGATATGGACTCTGTCTAAAGAGTCCTCTACACCATTTGACCCATCCCTCCCCTCTCTAGTGTTTAAAGACAGAGCTGACTGGCTTTGGTTGTTTCTGTTCAGTGATTACTAGAGTTGAAATCACTGATAAGCAGGTCTAGCCTAGACCTGGTGTGGGGACAGTGTTGCAGTGAAAAATAACTAAGATGACAGCAGAGAGGCTCCCCACTACCCAGCAAAATCACTAAGAGCTGGGCTAAGTGATGGACCCTCAGAACATGGCCTCACAGCCAGCATAATAGCACCAGAGATGGTGAGCAGCCAATGGCAGCAGAGATAACAGCGGCAGCAGTAGTGAGCGGCAGTGAATAACAATGGCAAGTGGTAGCAGAGAAAACAGCAGCAGCAAGCCAGTTGCAGGGGCAAGCGGCAGCAGCAGAGACATCGCTTGATGCCTCTCCTCCTTTTCAGGGGTGGGACGTGAACCCAGGTGAACACAGCTCTGAACTCTGGGTCTTTGCTGGCCAAGGACAACCAAGTGTGAGTGGGGTGCAGTGGAGGGAAAGGGGAGTGCCATGTTTAAACAGACATTTGTTCGTTAGACTTTCACACCCCAGGATGGGATGCTGAGGCAAAGGACACTGCCCAACACACTGTGGCGTGGGTGTTTGCTTTTGGTTACATGCTTTTGTATCGTGGTTGAGGTGTTTTCCTAAATTGATGCTGGGTTCCCTTTCCCTTTTAAAAAGTTTAGTTTTGTTATACACAGACTCAATGCTTGTGAGTGGAGAAGCATTGTCTCTTGGTGCGATGTTTAGTTTTCCCAGATTACTGGGTGGGAACTCAACCCAGTTTGGTTTTGTATTATTCAGAGAAACTCCTAGATATTGTACCCGGCCTTATTGTTGCTGACTCCACCAGGCAAAAGAGTTATATTCACATATTTTTATAACAGTTTCTGTAAGAGCTATACTTTTGCAACAGTTTTATGATAAAGTTTTGCTTGAGTGCTGTAAGTATTTCTTAAGATTGTTCTGCAGTTTCATTGCTTTTATTTGATGTTGAATTATAAAATATATGCAGATGGCAAAAAGTCTGTTATAGACTCTAGATAATGAAAGATATAAATGGCTTGGTAACTGAGCTGATCATTTTTAAATTATTCAATTGGATACAGTTTGGATGACTCCACTAAAGTCAGAGCCATTTAACATCTTGCCTGCTTCACTGTCCCTGCAGAATCCCCAAAATAAGATATGAATACCTAATTTTAGGACAGACTGCACTTTTAATATCTTATATCTATAGGGGTTGTTTAATCACAAGGCAACAAGGTATCTGTCAATATTTTTGTATGGTGATGCCAAAGTATTTTCTACAAGATTCTTTCAAACATAATATTTGTTCATTAGTGCTATAACATATTGCCAAATTCTGCATCATTTAATCCTGTGTTGCAATGGAAGGAACAAAGACAAACAGAAAACAGGCACAAAAGATACAAAGGAATCTGAAGAAAATGTCAGTGGTGAAAAAAAGAACTTGAGCTTCTAAGAAAATAGAGAGAAGAGAGTGAGAGCCCTAGGCACACCTCTCTGATAATTTTGCTACTTTGAGGTTAAAGACAAAAAAAGGGACTGACAGCAACATTACAAAAGCCACCTTCACCAGTGAACTAGTTGACAACCTCAGCAGAGAAACCCAGAAATTACTAGGCCATAAAAACAACTCCCCTCACACCTGTATAAGAGGTTTCTCCAAAGCTGAGTAGGTAAAAGGTAGTGTAAGGAAGCTTGTACCACTGTTATCCATACTGTGAATAGGCAGAGGACTTCAATTTCCAAGGCCTATCTATCCAGTAAAAAGCTTTGCCATTGACAATTTTACTTTGTGCCCCTGGCACAGCTGCAGGGGTTGCAAAGTGAGATTTACGGCACCTCTGATTCTGGGGCTTGTTTGGCCCCTGAGCAATTTAGAGCAGATTCAGAGCTGCTCTAAATTGTACCTGTCTGCCTATGGCCACAACAGTAGTTTGGCAGTTGGGGATCATCAGAATATAGAGCTGCTCCTTTCACACCCGTTCCTCTGGCCAAACCCCTTACTCCAGTGAGCTGGGAATGGGGCAGGATGAGACACAGGGATTTCCCTTATTTCAGTGGAATTGTACCATTATAAAAGTGACATACCAAAGAGAACAATCAGCTCTTCTCTTTACAGGATTCTGCATACACCTTACCAAGAATATAGCATAGAGCATCTTAAATTTAGAAAGGTTTCAGCATTAGAGGAAACACAGAGAAAAACAAATTATTAAGTATCAGGAGGGGATCTAATTTATAAAGAAAGCAGGAAAGTTATAACTGTGTTACATAATGATTAAATAATAATACAGTACTTGTGTATAGTGTTGTAGCGGTGTTGGTGCCAGGATATTAGAGAGACAAGTTAGCTGAGGTAACATCTTTTACTCGACCAACTTCTGTTGGTGAGAAAGACAAGGTTTTGACTTACACTGAGCTTTTCTTCAGATTTGGGTTAGTTTCCCAGACCTGAAGCAGAGCTCTGTGTTAGCTCAAAAGCTTGTCTCTCTCACCAATACAAGTTGGTGCAATAAAAGATATTACTTCACCCACTTTGCCTTTCTAAATAATACTTGTAATTTCAAGAGCATTTTCAGCCATAGATCTCAAAGTACTTTGAAAAGGTGGATAAACATTATCCCAATTCTGTAGATAGGGAAACTAAGGCACAGAGTGGTTAAGAGACTTGTCAAAGCATATGCAACTAGTCAATGGAAAAGAAATGGTCTAACTCTTTGCCCTATCCATTGGGACCACTGTGATAAACAACAGACGTTACCATAATCATCTACAAGTCTTTGAAAATGAAAACACAAGAGAAGGATGAAAAATTGTTGCTGTTAGGAGCTTTGGCATGAAATCGAGCAAAAAGAATATTTAGAGTGAGTATTAGGAACTATTTCCTTACACTAAGATCTAGTCAAAGAATAGAATAATGTCCCCCAGGCGATGCGGTGGAAGCTCTAAGAACACAAAAACAGGTATACTGGGTCAGACCAATGGTCCGTCTAGCATTGTCTTCACACAGTGGCCAACGCCAGATGCTTGAGAGGGAATGAATGGAATGGGTAATCATCAAATGATCCATCCCCTGTCGCCCATTACCAACTTCTGGCAAACAGAGGCTAGGGACATTTCAGAGCATGGTTTTGCAGGCCATATTGTCATAAAATACACTGTAGCTTACAATCCTGTGCTGGCACCCAGGTTTAACGGACATGATCACCTGACAGACATTTTATGTCTCTGATATCTAATTTTCTTTGGTGGGGTTTCCCCTCACCCCAATATTTTGTTTTATTTTACAGGTGCTATAATCAGGTGCTACAATTATTCTACCGCTGTGAAAACAAAAACCTTGAAAACATCTTCTATTATATTTGGGTGAGGGATGGAAGGACAGGAAAACTGTGGAAGGTTATGAGTGGTGAAAGTGATAGTGATTTTAAAACAGAAATGCAAAAGTTTTTACAATAACTCAGAAGCATTCTGCAGCCCTACAAGATCAACTGTCTCAATTACCCAATACATTCAGCAAATAGGGAAGTGTCTACCTGATTCATTCAACAGAATGCCAGGAGCCTGTCTACCTGACTAACCACTACTTTCAGCAGAATGGCAGGGACACCTCTTCCTGGTGCAACTGGCAGCACAGGAGGTGCATGCCTGCCCAGTCTACCTGAGCTCTGATCCTATGTCCACAGAAGTCAATGGCAAAGGTCCTAGTTGGGTGACCAGATAGCAAATGTGAAAAATCGGGATGAGTGTGGGGCTAATAGGGTCCTATGTAAGACAAAGCCCCTAATATCAGGACATCTGGTCACCCTAGGTCCTACAGCCTTCAGTGGTGCAAGCTCAGGCTCATGAAGCCTTTTGGTAGAAATAAAAATGATAATAATAATGAAAAATAAAAATAAAAATAAAAAAAATAATCATGGAAGCTGTAGCTACCTGATAGATTTTATCTACTTACCTTGATGTTCCTGAACTGTGTTATCAAAAAGTCTGATGTTTCAAATGCAGGAATCAATGCCAATAAAATGCAAAACAGCAGATGGTTTTCCATGTTGGAAAAATGAGCAATTCTACTTGCAGGGATATGTGCTAATAAATAATATCCTGTTTACAGTCTGTTAATAAATAACCAAATACGAAAACAGGAGTTAAACATTAAGCAAATGGGGAAAAAGCAAATACCGAACTTTTGAAGGTATAGCAAAAGTTATAGAAAATGATTTACAAAATCTCTATGCAAAACAATGTTTTAACCATAGTTAAGATTGAAAATATAGTCTCTCTACCAAATTAACATTTTTACATTATATTTGATTGACTGAATAATAAAAAAAAAAAATCAAAATATCCATTACGGTTCTAACACTAGCCTGACATCTGCACACATGCATTCCAACCCATCCTCCACCTATTCCTGCTCATTTTCCACATGCAGGCCCAAACCCCAGCGTAGTTGTATTTAATCCTCCATGGCTTTCTTCCATGCTCCTGCCCTTCTGCTGTTGATTCTCTCATGAGCAGGAAACACTTATAACCTTATCCAATGCCTGAGGTTGCATGTTGGTGGACCAGGAATTATGTAATTAAATATAATTCATATAAATAAATGTGGAAAGAAGAGGAAGAAGGAGCATTCTCCAACATAAGTGATGAGCAGATTAAGCTGTTTGGATCCTGAGATAAAACCAGTGTAAGTACAAATTTACATTTTAGATCCCAGTTCTAAAAATACTTCAGCACATACCTTATTTTGAGTGTGTGAAAAGTCAGGTTTGTGCTTAACTGTTTCTGGGGCTGTAAATTCTCAGATATAACTCGGTGTTTAATTTAGGATTTTTGTAAAAGGAAAAGATTCAACTTTAAATGTGAGTGTAAAGAAATTTTGTTGTTGTTGTTGTTTTTTAAATTAAGTACATAGATAAATTACAACCTAAGACCAAGATATACAAAAATGGTTGCTTAATATCAAGATTCTATATCTGTATTTAGATACCTAAATAAAATGCCTAATTTTCAGAAATTCTGAGTGTACAGTAATCCATGCTAAACTGCTGGGTGCTCAAAATATGGACAAACAGGTACATACTTGCCTAACTTTAAGATTTGGGGGCCTGTCTAGAAGGCAGGCTTGTGTGTGATTTCTGTCATGTTTCCAAAGCCTCCAGCCTTTCATTGCCGCAGATGAAAGGGGCACTGAAGAGAAGCGAGGTTTTGGTTTTGGAGGGCTGTTTTTGGTCATATGATGAAAAAAACCTTGGCTTCAAGAGCAGCTATGATGTAAATTGCAGGCTTTCAATTTCCCACCCTAGGCAGGTCTAGCTGGTACCTGACATATAGCTACTTGATGGGCTCCACTCCTGCTGGGCTTGAGGGGGAGCTTTGCATGCTGGGCCTGTCCCCTGGTGGGGGGGTCCACCACACCCTGCAGGCTGGGCCCTGTCGCCGGGGTGGGCCGCACGGTTTGCTTGACTTGAGGCCAAGTGATGCATGCTGGGCCTGCTGTTTCTGGACACTCAGCTGCTCTGAAGGAGGGTGCAGGAGGCCCATGCTGCTCTCTTCATTTGTGTCACCCAGGAGAAGACAATCTGAGCGGCCTCATTTGGGCAGGAGACCCGGGGCCTGGGCTACACCAGTAGGCTCACTCTAGAGAGGCTAGCAACAGGCTCCATCTTGGGACAATTTCAAATTCCAAGATGGCTGCCTAACTTAGCCGCAGCCACCCTATATCCAAGATGGCCGCCTGGGAGGACGCCCACAGCTGTAATGGCTGCTTCGGTGACTGACGGAGGTTGCCCACATCCAAGATGGCCGTCTCAGTGACGTAAAGAGCTATACCATAGAGAGGGAGGCGGCGAGCTTGTTTACGTGCGGTGCTTTCTATGGTAGAGGGAGGCGGCCCATGTGGATCTCTATGGCAGCAGCAGTAGTAAAGTTCTGGAGGCGCCCGGGCAGCTGAGCCCTAGCGGCTCCGGCCCCTTGTCCCGCGCCGAGCACTGTGGGGCCGCCGGAGGCTGGGAGGATGCCTCTGGCCGCCTACTGCTTCCTGCGGGCCGTGGGCAAGGGCAGCTACGGCGAGGTGGTGCTGGTGCGGCACCGGCAGGACAACAGACAGGTAAGCGGGGAGCTGGCCGCGGGAGGGCTCCCGTCTGCCCCTTCACTTCCGTGGACTGCGGCCGGGCGTCGAGTCCGACCGTCGCCTGAGTCCCGGTGTGTGTGTGTGTGTTTGTGTGTGTGTGTCGGGGGGGTGCGGGTCCTGGGAAAGCAGCGGAATCTGTTCCCCATTTCTATGGGGCGGTCTATGGAAGCAGGTGAGCATGGCCGCCCCCCGACCATCCCGGGGTCTTTGGAGAATGGGGCCAGGAAGCAGGGGAGCCTGGTTTCCCCCTTTCTATCTCCCTGGGCTCTAACTGAAGTAGCTGATTTGGGTCCTTGTCCAGTTCCTTGACCACAAGACCATCCTTTTATTCCAGCAGTGCCTCCAGAGTTGATCAATGCCTGAGTCCATGGCCCCATTTAGCCTGTTGTGCAATATGGGATGGCATTCCTTCCTGACCCTTGCAAGAATTTATGCTCTGAAGCATGGAACTGTTATCATCTTTAGCTCAGAACATATTACAAAGATTATCACTCACAAAATTGTCCAGCAATGGTGTTTAGTGCTGATCTCCTGGATTATACAAACTGTCTACAATAGTATTGAAAAAGCTTATCTCCGTCCAAATGAGGGATAAAATGTTGATAAAACCCTTGTTCACTATGTTAAAATGATACCTCAGACCAGACTTAACTGTTTAACATCTTAAATTGTTGGTTTAATCCCATCATAATATTTTAAAAGTTATTAAATACATAAAAAGAAGTTTAAAAATTCAATATTTAAAGAATTAAGGCTTTCATTTTAATGATTTCCTTTTCTTTTGGTTGTATAAGGTCTTTCATAGGAACCCACCCCCTCTGCTTTGACAGTCCTTTGGATGGTATTAAAAATGACATTAACTGCCCTTTTCAGGTTAAAATAGATGGTTTTGAGGTATTTTAATCTGTTCCTTTAAGACAAACTCTCAAAAAGGGGAGAAGAATTACAAAGATAGAAAATGCAGCTTCTGTGTCTGGTGCTGATTTCCACTTGCAACCCATTGCTGGAGAAACACAGGCACACTACAGGTTATATCAGCTGCTCCAAGACCTGGCAAACTTTGCCAGTGTTGATTGTAAATCATTGCTCTGAAGGTATTGTTTTAACATGCCCCTCTGGTCACAGACTCACTGAATGGTGTCTTGGCTGGCTTAGACAGAAGAAAACAGGAAAAATAAAGTGGGGAAGGAAAACTAGATATGAAGGAGTAATCAACGATTCATGACTCCTGGATAAATAATATCCAAGAAGAGGTGTAGCATTCTCATCCTATTAAAATTAACTAATCAAAACACATTGTGGTGACTTCTATTATAAACATTTCCCCCGACTTCTAGAATCTGTCTGTTCTTTACCATGGCAGCTGTTGACTTTAGCAGGAGCCTTGAGTCCTTACCACAGTTCTTTTAATCTAAACAATCCAGTTTGTACCATAGTTTGTCTTTAACTTTTGCTTACTTTCACAAAGTATTTTAGGAAGCAGACTGATTTGGGAATGTTGATATCTTGGACAACTTAGAATAGTGGCCTTTGCACAACACTATATGTTGTGTGAAATGAAGTATTATTACCTTTTTTGTTTTAACTGCACCTATTTTAATTTTCTTATAGTGTCTTGTTCTTGTATTATAGAAAAGAGCAAAAGGGAAGATCTGATCAGTTTTTACTCTCATTTACTACCCCTGTAATTTGTACGTGGCTTGTTAACTATTGCAGATGAGCACTAGGATAGATATTAGGGATGGTCAAGAATGCAAATTGCAAGGATAATACACCAATTAAATACCTACATTGAAGAGAATATAAATGGTGGCATTTAGATTTAAAATTATAATATATGCAAAATTTTAAGTTTCAGTTCTGTGCATTTGAGAGGTGGAGCTGAAATATTACGAAGTTAATATATTCTGTGCCCACATCAAAGATACAGTTGCAGTTGGTCTATTACATGTTAAATGGATGGCTACTTCTATTTTATCTCCAACACTACAACCAGATCTACACTACAGACCTATATTGGTATAACTACATTGCTCAGGGGTGTGAAAAATCCCCAGCCCTGAGTAATGTAGTTATACCAACATAGCACTGTCTACATTGGGGGGGAGGGGTTATGTTGATGGGAGAGCTTCTCCCATTGACATAGCTACCATCTCTTGGAGAGGTGAATTAACTACACTCACAGAAGAAGCTCTTCTGTCAGCATAGTAGCTTCTTCACTAAGACCTTGTCTACACTAACATTTATGTTGGCAAAGTATTTGTCGCTTATGGGGTGTGAAAAATACACCCCTGAGCCACATAAATTTTGCAGGCGTAAGCGCTAGTGTGGACAGTGTTCCGTTGGTGGGAGACACTCTCCTGTTGACATAGCTACTGTTGCTCGTTTAGGTGGTTTTATTATGTCTGCAGGAGAGATCTCTCCCGCTGACACAATGCGGCTACACAAGCGCTCTTACAGCTGTACTGATGCAGCTGTGCTGCTGTAAGTTTTAAGTGTAGACTAACCCTTAAGCCCTATAGCAGCTTAGCTGCACTGGTGCAGCTGTGCTGCTTTAGTGTTGTATGTCAAGACAAGCCCTAGACGTCATAATTAGTTTTGCTTTTTTCCCCATTAGAAATTGCTCTACCATGAACCACAACCATGTACCCTTTTAAGAGATGAGGAGTTTATCTAACATAAAAAAGTGTCCTGAATCAATGTGCTTTAAATTCTGAGGTAGTGTATTTCTACATAATTTGTTCTCTGGTTAAGTAAAAGGGCATTCTTCATAAACATCAGTTAAGCACATTGGACTTCTGTTATCAGGACCAACTTTATAAGTGAGCTACCTAGACAGTCACCATGGATACTGACATTTGGGAGGCATCATTTGATTTGTAGATAAATTTGTACATAAATATTCTTTAGTTGTTGTTTTGCGCCCAAAAGCTCCAGTGAGGATTGGCGCCATACAGATGCACAGGATGGCACAGTCCCAGCCACAAAGAGCTTATGACCTGAAACCATTGCAATGAATGAATGTAACAAACAAGAAGAGAGTAAGGGAGGAGAAAGGGATCAATAATAAATAGGCACTTACATACATTAAATATGTTTAGCGCTTTAACTAATTTATCTGCTGATCATCAGCCATCCATAATAAAATTCTTGTTAATAAATTGAAGATTCCCTATGACTAAACTGAAATTGGCAATTTAGAGACCAAAATTGACCAGCTTTCAAATCTAGATGTATAAATCTCCAAATGCAGATTAATGAGGAATTAAATAGATTTAGGGCTGGGAGTGACATGTTCTGGCTGGCCCCATCTGATTAAAGGACTGACAAAGAAAGGTTTAGTTTAATGTCAGTTGTGAACCTGGGGAGTAACCTTGATGTACAGGGAGTCACAAATGTTAGTAGTTTATACTTTTATCTGACTGGTCTAGAACAAGTTTTAATTGGTAGAAAATTATTAATTATACCTAACATTTTAGTGTTCAGAGAAAAGTATTCTCTCTACCTCTGACCCCCAATTATGTTTCCATCAGTTCCATTTCACTCACTGCTGGAGATGTTTTTTCTTGCCAATATATGTCTTTCTGTCTTTGAATGGATTTGTGTGCTACAAATAATTTTTTGTAGTCCCTTCTGCTATGGAGATCATTCACCACCTTCATCTTTTATGAATATCAATAATGAGGACTTTTAATAAAAACTTTGAATTATAGAGGTTTTGGTTTTAGCCACCTTCTGCTCTCGTGCACATCTGATCTACGTTTCTGGTACTTTGTAGTACAATACTGTTTCCCTGAGCTTAGTCAGTTTTCTACAGAAGTAATCTGCTTCCACTCAACAGGCCACTTTCCCCCAAACAGAGGAAGATTAGCTACTTTGAGTTTTTTTTTAATTTTCTGTAGTTTAACAGGTTTAGCTTAGATGCCTTTGGTCTATAAACTCATTCCCATTTTTCTTAGGTGAGTATAGATTAAGGAGTTACATAATTAAAGTGTCAACCTTTTGAGAATAATTCATGTCTGATGTATAGAAAAATATTTCAGGATCAGGAGGCAAGCATTTGTCAGCAATGGCCAACTGTTTACGACTAGGGAAAACCAAATTAGTGAATCATATATTTCAACATTTTGGTGAGTTAGCCATATTTGTCCAATTTTTACAACATAATGAACACTATTAAATATAACTGTGCTGGATAAATTGCAGCTTCCATATAAAATTATATATTTTAAAACATTGTTTTTTAGATTTTTAGAATTTGCCAGTGTGTTTCAATAGTAACTTGGGTGTGTTCATTATAAATCTTCTTTTTTTCTCTCTGCAGTATGTCATCAAAAAGCTAAACCTTAAACATGCATCCAGCCAAGAGAGGAAAGCAGCAGAACAAGAAGCCCAGCTGTTGTCTTGGCTGAAACACCCCAACATAGTCACCTATAGGGAGTCTTGGGAGGGGGGAGATGGCCTGCTATATATCGTCATGGGCTTCTGTGAAGGAGGGGACCTATATCATAAACTTAAAGAGCAGAAAGGCAAACTTTTACCAGAGAATCAGGTGGTGGAATGGTTTGTTCAGATTGCCATGGCATTGCAGGTATGAATATTCTGTAACATATAACTTCTTAGTTTTAAAATAAATAGGTCTGTTTTTCCTTGCTTTCTATTAAAACCCTTCTCAATTTCAGTTTTGGTGTGTTAAAATTGCTTACAGATTGATAGTGTCAGAGTAAGGTAGCTATATAGAAAAAGGGCTGCTGTTGTATATTTTACCTCCATCTCTTCAGTCTGGTAGACTATTTATAAAAATTGTCTATTGATTATAACTGAAGACATGGCATACTGTGATGTGTCATTGCCACATAGTGACATTATGGTTGGCAGTTAATTGTAATTGTAGCCCTTAACTAGAAACACAGTTCTGAACAAGATCATATAAGCAAGTTTTGTTCTAGTAAAGGAGCTGTTTCTGTTATTGGTAACACTCTGTTTTCAGGGGGTTTGCAACTTAATGACAAAAATTTTCTCTGTGCCAAAACTTATCAATAACATCTTAAAAATTAATTTTAACCAGGAAGTGTGTGCACAAAAAATGTATTACTTTCAGAAGTACTGTATTTTATTCCTGTAATAAAATAGCTTTTTAAGTGAAAATTTCCAGACCATTAACTTTATTTCTCCCAGAAGCTGCTTCAGTCTGTTGCATTTTAAAAATGTGAAGGGAATCAAATCACAAAAAAGTCATTAAAATAATAAGGGTTTGATTGAAAGACTATAGTGAGGAAACTAGGATGTTGGAGTGAAAATTCTGTCTTTAACTTGCCAGTGGAACTTGTTGCCATGGGATGTTGTGAAAGCGAAAACTATAACTAGGTTAAAAAAAAGAATTAGATAAATTCATGGAGGATCTGTCCTTCAATGACCATTAGCCAAGATGGTCAGGGATGCAGCCCCATGCTCTGGATGTCCCTAAGCCTCTGACTGCCAGTTGCTGGGACTGGATGGCAGGGGATAGAACACTTGATGATTGCCCTGTTCTTTTTGTTCACTTTGAAGCATCTGGCATTGGCCACTGCTGGAAGACAGAATACTGGGCTAGATGGACCTTTGGTCTGACCCAGTATGGGCATTCTTATGTTGTGGTTAGATTATATACAAATGTCCACAGCAACAGCTGATGTTCCTAATCATAGGCCTAATCCTGCATTTCTTACTCAGGCAAAATTCCCATTGACTTCATATAGTCCTTAGTAAGGAATTTTGTCTGAATTAGGACTGCAAGATTGGGTCTGAAATCAGTTGCAATATGAAGAGACAATGGAGAGTGAGTTAAGGATTGATTTTCAGCCTTAATTTTTCACATTTTGCTCCTATTGGGTGGTGAGATTTTTAAAAACTCATATAGGCAGATTATACTATAGGTGTGTGTGTGTGTGTGTGTGTGTGTGTGTGTGTGTGTGTGTGTGTGTGTGTGTGCGTGTTAATGTCATACC
Organism: Emydura macquarii macquarii; assembly: GCF_026122565.2. Taxonomy (NCBI): domain Eukaryota; kingdom Metazoa; phylum Chordata; order Testudines; family Chelidae; genus Emydura; species Emydura macquarii. Next base: position 2,280,480 of record NW_027132983.1, on the reverse strand, counting down.
AACCTGTTCACGTTAAACTGTAATTCATCTCTTATATAGTGACGTGTAGTTTTGTTGCATTTGTACTTTTTCCTTTTTGACTCTGGTCAGAGAAAAGAACAAATTAACTGTTTAACTTGTTTGTTAATATTTTATTTTTCAGTATTTACATGAAAAACACATTCTACACAGAGATCTCAAAACTCAAAATGTTTTCCTGACAAGAACAAATATCATCAAAGTGGGAGATCTGGGAATAGCCAGAGTGTTAGAAAATCAGTATGATATGGCCAGTACGCTCATTGGCACACCTTATTATATGAGTCCTGAATTGTTCTCCAACAAACCTTACAACTATAAGGTAAAGTATATTGATGCATATATTGGCCCCACTATGTTAGTTGACTTAAGGAAGCCTTCAACTCTGGGAAGTTTATATAAACTTATCTAGAACAGCAATGTGAGTTCAATGTTGACTCACTTACCTATTAACCAGAGAGCATTACGATCTTGTGTGTTATGGAAGTATATAGAGACTCTGTAAAAAGCACTTTTTGGGGACTCCTGATTAACTTTTGCTGCGTGTGTTTTACTTTTAAAATTGCTATTATGTATGTAATAACGAATATTACAATAAAAAAATAAACATTTATGAGTATGGAGATAAATATGTAAGGGAAGGTAGAGCAATATTAAAATATACTCATAGCCTATACAGTCTTTTAAATAAATGTACAGAACTATGCCCCTCTGGTGGTTAAATCTCAGCTTTAGGCTAGATGTACCAAAAACGTGAACTAAGGAAAAACTTTCGTTACTGTAATTAAATATAGAAAGACTTCCAGTTTTCTCCAAGCTGCCAGCTGTCACTAGTGGGTAAACTGTTTTCGCGTGCTCATGTGCATGCACGTGCATTTTAATGCTCAGGTTCTATATCCTGATTCATGTGGGTGTGCTGCTGCACGCTTAGAGCTCCATTGAAAGTCTGGAGCTCTGCATGGCCGCAGCAATCTGCATGAGTAGTGCACGGTGCAGCATTGGGACTTAAACATTCTGGATGTAACTTCATAATTTCAATCCGTATTTTTCACAGGTAGCTTATGGCTGAGTTTTCAGTGAGATTTAATGATATGGCAATGATATGAAGGAAGAAGTAGTTTCAGAATTCTATGGAGCTACAGGAACTCACAGAAATTTTAGAGACAAGCCAATGTTTGAAATCAGGATAATTTTTTAATGATCTGTAATTCAGAAACAGACTAATTTTCTTCATGCTTCGCAGAAAAACTCTCCTTACCCTTCAGAGTAAACGTGGCAATACTCAGGACAGACCAGTTTTGTTAACTGTGGCTGCAACCAAAAGTTTATTAGTGGAATTTGGTGGTGACCTTAACTGTGGTGGCTGCCAGCTCAGCATAACAGTCTGTTCCTAATGGGCTGTTCAGGAGCATATTATCTACTTTTTAAAAGTAAACTTTCCATATTGCGTATGAACTGCTTATGCTGATTTTTCTGGTTTTCTTTTCACAGTCTGATGTTTGGGCTCTGGGCTGTTGTGTTTATGAAATGGCCACACTGAAACATGCCTTCAACGCTAAAGACATGAACTCTTTAGTTTATCGAATTATTGAAGGAAAGGTAAAAGCTGATCTAAAGTTTGTTTTTTGGTTCAGTGAAAACATTTTGGACATATGCTACAGTATGAAGACCCTTCTGATATAGATACTCAATCATGTTCTTAAATACAAAATCTGTATATTCAAACCTGTAGTCCAATCTTGTGACTGGAACTTGAGATAATTGTTTTCAATCAAAAGTAAGAATTTCAACTCATTTGTGTGGTATTAGTATAAAATTTTGCCTCTGCACATTGTGTGATGGTAACACTGCATCATCCTGTCCATTCTAATGTTTGGTGTGAGATACGGGTATCTACTGATGTAATGGCAGATCTGGAAAATAGTTTCTTTTCAAGATCTCACTAGAATTTTCTTGTATTCACCTTGTGCAGCTAGTAGATTGGAGGAAATAATTCACTTAACCCCTTAGGGATATAACTCTTCCACTTTTAATTTTGACATTATGCAATGAATCCTCTCACTATTCAGATATACAGTATTTTCTTGTTTGGCATATACAGCTGGATTTCTTTAGCTCAGTGTTAGTCCTGTATTTGGTTTGGCATGTTATAAAACAAACTTAAATCCTAATCTTGAGCCATAACAAAATTGTTTTAAATAAACTGAAGGTTCTCTGTGACTAAATTTTTGTTTGCAAATCTTAGAAAGCACAACTGACCAGCTTTGAATACCTTGCTTTAAAATTTCTGAACCCATCTTAACAGTTGGATCTTTCATCAAACTTTACGTAAGCCTCTGTTCAGTAAGATACTTAAGCACTTGGCTGATTTTAACCATTTGAGCTGTCCTATTGACCTCAGTGGGACTACTGCATTTCAAGTAAGGGCTATGTTTAAGTACCTAGCTGAATCAGAGAGAGCCCTAACGCTCAAAAAATCCAGCAGTTCCTGTAAGCAAATGTGTTAATGATTTTATTGCTGTATATTGACATCATCTGAATGTCTAAAACATTTAATCAGATTCATATTATGAACATTAGTAATCCATTCATTCCCATAATCAGATTTATCCTTTCAATACTCTTTACAGCTTCCACCAATGCCAAAGGATTACAGCCCACAACTAGCAGAACTAATAAGAACTATGCTTAGCAAAAAACCTGAAGAAAGACCTAATGTGAAAAGCATACTTAGGCAACCGTATATCAAGCACCAAATATCTCTGTTTTTGGAAGCCACAAAGGCGTAAGATGTATTTAATTTATTATGGTTTGAGAGACTGATTGTTGAGTGTAATGTTGTAATCATTATTTAACGATCTGTGCTAGATTTTGGAGCAGGATGGTGAAGTTAGTTTTGCTGTGTGTAACTACAAGGTATGGGTAGAAATAGTCTTTTGAGATTGTTTAGGGAAGGAATTCATTGAGAACTATAACAGGAGGCAACTCAGAAGATGGAAATTTCTATTAAGCCTATGTAGAAGGGAAATGGATTTGAGTTTGGGATTGCATATTACTTTCAGAAAGTAAACAACCCACCTGTTGTTCTTTCACTTAGGTGAGTGTTTGGAACCAGCCACACAGAAAAGTTTTGCCTGATTAAATGTTAGAAATTGTATTTGGCTGCCCTTATTAATGAATCAATGTTTCTTTTTATAGAAAAGCTAAACACCTTATACTTCCTACAAGTAAAATTTATCCATTATTTGAAAAAATAATTGGCCACGTTATTTGGTTCATGTCCACTGTTGATTTTATTATGTTGTAACTTGTGAAAAATGAGAGTATGGATTACTCATTAGAGCATGTGACTGGTACACCCCAGGTTTTCTTCTTAGCTCTGGGACTTAGAATCCTTAGACAAGTTGCTTAACCTCTCTGACTGTCAGTTTTCCCCATTTATAAAATGGTTGTGATAATATTGATCTATTTAACAGAAAAGTTGTAAGGATTAATTAATATTTTTAAAACAATCAGATCCTCAAAAGACAAGTGCTATAAAGGGCAAAGTATTGTGCGCATACACAATTTTAAAGTGATGTGCCATATAGATTGTTCCCTGATTAACAATCGTATTTAGAAAATCAAAGGTTGTTCTTTTATTATTGACAGCCGGAGAATCCCACTGTAATCCTCAATTTCATAAAATTAAAAATCTAAAGTAGTTTGGCCAAAGCAATGGAGAGACCTGGTTTTGGGATCAATCTTGAGACTCTCAGCACTAGTAAGGTTGACATCTCTTGCAGCTGTGATACACTTGTGCTATGGGATGAAAAGAAAACAGCTGCATGAGCGTTACCTTTCCACCAATGCACAGAATTAGGGTATGTATACATGGTTCACCAGGCTTGGACTGCAGAATTGCGGTGTAGACTTTGAGCTCAGGCTGGAACCACAGCTCTGTGACCCTCCACCTTTCAGGGTCCCAGATCTTGGGCTCCACCCTGAGTTTGAACTTACACAATGCAATTTGATATCCCGGTAGCCTGAGTCACAGGAGCCTGAGTCAGCTGACATGGGCCAGCTGCAGCTGTTTAATTGCACTATAGGTGTACCCATAGTGTCTGTTCTGAAGAGTCTGTTTGCTCATCTTTCTGACTGAAGGAAGAACATCATGCACGCTTAAGTAAAGGGGGAAGTCACTTTCAGATTGGGACAGGAGAGGCCCTGTGGAGACTGATCTTTATTCAGTCAATGAGAGAGAGAGAAAAAGCTTGGGTTATGGGAGGGAGGGTGTTGAATAAAGAGACACTGTCCCCAGTTGCTGCATTTATCCCAGTTCATTTATCTTGTATTTAAATAACAAAATAAAAAAAAGTACTGCTTTTCTCCTGCTGGCTCTTTGACCATTCCAGCGTAGATGGACCATAGTGAGCTCACAAGTTTAGAGGAGATAGTGGCAAAAATTAGAAACGATTCTGTGACATTTGAAAAAAATTACAGATCATCTGGTTAATAGACTCTGCAAATTCCAAGCTCTGTAGTAAATCTGTGCTTGGTGCTTACTCTGAACAGAAAAGTGAGATAAAAACTGACAAATCCAAAGTATAGATAAGAAATATATATCTTCACTTGCATTTCCTTATCAGTCTGTGCTAAGGCCACTTCATCACATTTGAAATCACCAAAAGACAAGTTCCTTTTGCTATTTGCTTGTTTTTAACTGATGTTGAACAAAAAAGTTTATTATATAATTTGTCATCAGATTTGGTTAACCACTTTATTGCTCCAGGATATGAGACATGGTGGCAATAAACTTAACTGGCAGATATTTGTGTCCCCAAATTGGTAAGCCTGACTGTCTTCTGCTTTGTACATTATGCAGTCATTTACACCTATACCAATTCTACAAAGTCAGTGCAGTGTACCACTACCATTCTAACTTTGCACATCTGAAAATGACTATATAAGATACAAAGCAGAGAAAGTCAATCCCAGTGTTTAGTGCTTCAGATAGAAACTCTGTAATCAGTGGAAATTTAAAATATTTTCTACAAATGTGAAAGGGTTGGATTCTGTAACTGGATGGCATCTATTTAATAAGATAGTCTAAACCACAAACATCTTAAAATCTTTGCCCTTAGAGGGTGAACAACTTTTTTTGTTGTTGACTTTTTTTTTTAAAGAAAAACAGCCAAAAATCATAAGAAAATATCTGATCCTACACCCAAAAGTGCTGCTTCTGTGGTTTCAGTGAAGATTGAATCTAATAATGGAAACATCACACCCCAAAAACATCCCCCTGAGCAAGCCAGGAAATATAGAGCTGTAAGTTACATTTTGCTAAAGAATACATCTTGTTTTTTTAAATATTTGTATAAATATTCAGTGACATGATATAAAAATATATTTTGAAATGCTTTCTGTTTTCCTAATATATGCTTATTTAATAAAACCATGTAAGCTGCCTATGAAGAGGGGAGAAGAGCTGTATTCGTCTACTTTTGAAGCTAAGAAAATAGCCACAGATCAGTAAAACTAATTGCAATGGTCTTTACTGAAAGATACTCATGAAACATTATAACTAATCCTTATTCTGTGGAACTGTTATGTGGATTTTTTTTTCACCTTACAGTTGGGTCAGTGAACTTAAGCTTTTGCATGTGGCACAGTCATGTTAATGTTGTGACCCTGTATACCTAGCAGAGTCTCTGAGGTCACTGGATTAACTGAAATGCTGGCAAATGTTTAACGACAGACAAATGTTGACAGTGAAAATGTTTGCTGTAGCTTGTGACTAGAAAATCGATTGTACTTATTGGGGAAGATTGCTTGTTACCAGAGATGAATACATTACAATGGTCCAAACAGATGTAATCACAAAGATGAATCACTTGCCCTCTGTTCATTTTCTGCACTGTTTGCCCATTGGTGTTAGTTTCAGATCTTGTTTTAACATTGAAGCCTTAAACATGTGGTTTAATACATCTTGGAGAGCTGCTAGGACCCTGTTTACCACATGTGGTCATAGGGGCAAAGTGGGTGCATTGCTTATGGAAACCAGAGTGTTTGGAATATGCTGTCTGTTGACATCTGAAGTGCCAAGCTTCTCTTCAGACTTTATAGTTTTATGAAAGCCATTGTTATAGCACTGTATTGATGTTTACAAATTGTACTTGATTATGATTTTGTTTTATCATCACTTTATGTACTGTCTGGTACTACACAGGTGATTTCTTTGAGCACCTAAAATAGTCCTCACAGGGTAATTCCACTTGGGGTTTCTTTTAACTACAGAACGAAGACACACATTTAATCAAAGATAAAACTTTTGAAATTCATCCCTCAGAGATACCAACTGCTGAGCCTGAAAAAAAAGCAAACAAGAATGAGAGGAACAGCACAGGAGTTTCCATAGCAACAATTAGCAAAGTGGATATTGATATTTTACCATCTGAAAGGAGGAACTCTAAAAGTGATCACTTACTACAGGATAACAAAGCAAGGCATTTAAGCATTCCTAATGAAGTAGAATGTAAAATAACATCTAATGGTCCACAGACTGAGGAAGAGGCACTACAGAAAAACTCAGAGCCAGGATCTAGAACTGAAAATGTGGATTCTAAGCAGTTTGCTGTTGATGTCGCAGATGAAGGTGATGACACTTTGAAACTCCTGCAGCCTGTCTCAAAGGATCACATGCAAAATGATGACCAGGTAATTATTTAATTCTTAAACATGCTTTTTAGAAAGTTGAACTAGTGGATGGTTTGTGGAAAGAACAAAGCTGAATAAATGCTACCTTTCAAAGTAGGGCACTGCTGACCAGGCTCTTGGGGTGCTGAAGCAGCTAGAAACCCTAGTATCCCTGCAGCACTGCTTCCATATGAGACAAAGTCTGGGGCTCGAACCTTAATCATCCTTATTGCTGTTCTTGCTTGGGAGCAAAAATTACCTGCTTCCACTTGTGAAAGAATGAGGCAAGAAAATGCTTGGAGCTCCTGAATCCCTGTTCCAAGAGGGCTATTATCATTTTCTCTCTCTCTCTCTCCTCCCCTCCCCCCCCCGTGTGTGTGTGCGCGCCATATTCAGCCCTAATTCGGAGTGGGAACTGGAGGAGGAGGAAGGGAGAGTACGATGGAAATGGAGTTAGAGAAGGTGGAGGATGGTGGAAGAAAATATAGCGGAAGAGACTGAAGGGAAGAGGGGATCTAAAGGAAGACAGGAGGGGAAAAGAAAATTATTCAATGGAGATGTGATTACAAAAGGGAAGAGTGAAGGAATAAACAGGAAATGAGACTACAAGAAAGGCAAAACTTTGGGAAGTGGGAAAATGTGAAGTACCCTGGCCTTCCCTCCCTGGCTTCCAGGGTGCCTGATCTGGGAGGTTGGTGGAAGCAGAAACATTGGCCATTGCCCTTTCCCCTGCACTCTTCAGCACCTGCAGCCAAAATGATTGTCTCTTACATGGGTATGTGGGGGAAGTAGGTAAGGGGCTTCTTTGCCCTCATCTCTCTCTAATGCTCATGTACAGGGCCAGCAATGTTTTGGCTCTTAATGAAAGTATATTAAAGTAAAATACAAGCGATTTCCCTATTATGTCTTGTGCCTTGGATTTAAACAGTAGGTTTGTCCTGGGTGCGTAGCTGTCATTTCCATAAATTATACATAAGGACACTGTTTCATTTAGTTAGTGATTCACCAAGCTCTGTTCTAGAATGAGACTTTTAAAGCCTGTCGTTCTCATGTTATTAATATTTACACTTTACCAAGCTTGCTCTTATTTTAGTTTGTCCATGAAAATGTAGTACCTCCTTATTTCAGAGTTTGGACTCCACTGAAAAGTTACTAGCATCATTTGCTCCTCTCATCATTCAAGTAAGTGTTCTAGCATTATAGTTCTGCTTAGTTTTTTGGCTTTAAAATAGTGATATTTCCTTAAAGGGAAATCTCAGATGATGTTGTCTGGTGACTATCTTTCCCCCAAGAGTATTTGTTTTTTGGAGTAGGATTATTATTACATTACAATGAGGGATTTTCTGAAGTCGCTATTAGGATGGTGTAACACATCTGAAATTTTGCTAACGTATTTGTTGTTAAATACTAAAACTGGATGTATTGCAGTATTATGGTAGAGACTTAAGTGTACAGAACTTGTGAAATTTATTTATGCTTCCCTATGCAACTGTAATATGCTAGGTGTGGTGGGAAGCATAATTTTGAATATTCTAACTTCATTGTATTTAAAATGTCCATTTTATAGCAAGGGTAATGTAGTCTTGATTTTTGTGTTTTCTGTCTGTAGTTTTAAAGATAAAAATAAGAGATTGCAGGCATTTTTTTCAGACTGACAACAATAGATGTTTATGGTGGTTGTGATTAAGAAAAAATCCATAGGATCCAAAGGGTTAAGTGGCCTTAGTCGATATGTGCAAAAACAAGTGTACATTGGAATCAGGAAAACACATGCCTAAAGATTAGAAAAATATTTTTACTTTTTAGGGTGAAGCGTCTCATGGAAATCCAGGAGTTCAGGAAAAAATCACTTCTCACTTACAACCTCATAGCTCTGTCTATGAACCTTCTCTCTCTTGGCAGCGACGGCAGAAGAAAAGGGAGCTAGGTGAAGTCTGTTCAGAGAAGGTGCAGATGAATAAAAAGTATCTGACAATCTGATCACTTAAAATGACAGTGAACTACTATCTTAGTTTCTTCCCATCCTATAATAAGATTGTAACAGTTTTTAAATCCTTTCCACTATTTAAACCATCTCCAGTCTATGTATAATAATCTCATTTCATACACATCTATAGAATTGCATTTATAACAAAATGAGTAACTTTGGGCCTTGGAAATATACTTTGGGTGCCTTTTGTCTAAGAATCCCAAAGCACTGTATAATCAGTAAGCCCCTCAGCACTCAGAGTACAAAACAATAATCCTCCTAGCGTGCATAAGCAAATTAAAGCACAGAAAGATTACATGACTTATTATGATTACAGTAGTACCTAGAGACCCCAACCAAGACTGAATCCTTATTGTACTTGGCACTGTACAGAACACCTAGTGAGAGACCGTTCCTACCCCCAGAGAGAGCTGACAGTCTAAATAAACAAGAAAAATGAAAGATTGGAGTAAATGAGTTTGACATAGAAGCATAGTGAACAGTGTGGTGGGCTTCATATGTCATGTTAGTTCCATGATTTTTTGTTGTTTTGTGTGGGGTTTTGTTGTGAGGATGTTAGCTAAATGCAGACATAGAGGAAAAGGGAGAATATGGAAGTTAGGGAAAAGTGGAGGGGGGGACACAAGAAGGCAATGGTAGAATTGCAAATAGGACACAAAAGTCGTGACTCCTAGTCCTGGGTTGTTAGATTGTTGTGCTTGCAGTTCTAGATCTTAGAGCATTTTAATTTGTTGAGAGAAGAAATGAGACTGTAACCACTTTTTAATTCTCTCTAAGTTCAGAGCAGTTGCTCCTCGGCCCTTACCTTCTCCTCCTGATGTGAATGTGAAGACAACATACAGTACTGCAGATCAGCATGGCACTGAAGTCACAGAGTCTGTAAATAGGTCTAAAAATAATGAGAAAGAAATGTCAAAGGTTTGTACTGAACATTTTATGTGCATATTTATTTTTGTCATATTCTTACTATTTCTTCTGAGCAGTTTGCTCCAAAAGCATGTGGGGTGGGGAAAAGAAATGTATAGCGGCTATCCTCTGTGATTAAATTTCTCTCTTGCATCTGATTGATCAAGTGAGAGGATGGAAAATCATCCCGTCTTTCCCTTAATTGAAGTAGGGAGGCTGTCGGGTCCTTTCTTAAAGGAATTAAGTTTGTTGATCAAGATCACTATGGAAAAAATAATACAACACATGCTGAACTGCCTGAAAACTTTAGTTAGTAGTCGTCTTTTCCAGGTGTATTTGAACAGAACTTTTATTTCAAATATGACAGATTGAAAAAACCACCATGACTGCCACTATTAATATTGATTTGATTTATTTTAAAGGATCGACCGCTGTCGGCAAGAGAGAGGAGGAGGCTAAAACAATCCCAAGAAGAGATGTTTCCTTCTGGTAACTTTTTTTTTTTTTTTTAATATGCTAATTCTTCTACAGATGCAGTGAGATGGCTTCTCCCTGGAAACACTAAAGTCTTGCAATCTGGTATTTAGTATTAACTTCCTAAAAAAGATGTATTTGAAATGTAGCTTTGATGTTAATAGGAGCTTTTATTTAACACAACTTTTTTTTTCTAATGCTCGTTCAGTAGTGTTAATGGTGGTAATGTGACGTTTCCACAAGAAATGGACTTTTCAGTTAGAAGCTTCACTGTTTTCTGTTGGCTGGTTTTTGTCTGGCCCTGATGGTATGCTGACAAGACAGACTAAAATACTTTACATAAGAACGGCCAAACTGGGTATGACCAACGGTCCATCTAGCCCAGTTTTCTGTCTTCCAACAGTGGCCAATGCCAGGAGCTTCAGAGGGAATGAGCAGAACAGGAAATCATCAAGTGATCCATCCCATCACCCATTCCCAGCTTATGGCAAACAGAGGCTAGGGACACTTCAGAGCATGGTTTTGCATCCCTGCCCATCCTGTCTAATAGCCACTGATGGGTTTAATTCTTGCTTGAACCCTGTTATAGTCTTGGCCTTCACATCATCCTCTGGCAAGGAGTTCCACAGGTTGACTGTACGTTGTGTGAAGAAATACTTCCTTTTTTCATTTTAAACCTGCTGCCTATTAATTTCATTTGATGACCCCTAGTTCTTATGTTATGAGGAGCAAATAAAACTTTTATTTACTTTCTTCACACCAGTCATGATTTTATAGACTTCTATCATATCCCACCTTAATCATCTCATTTCCAAGCTGAAAAGTCCCAGTCTCACTAATCTCTTCTCATATGGAAGCTGTTCCATACCCCTAATCATTTTTGTTGCCCTTTTCTGTACCTTTTCCAAATCCAGTATTTCTTTTTTGAGATGGGATGATCTGCATGCAGTATTCAAAATATGGGCATACCATGGATTTATAAAGAAGCAGCATGATATTTTGTCTTTAAATATGTCACCAGTGCCCACTTTGCAAGACAAGATCAAAAGGTTCAGAAGCAGAATTAGTTAAGGAAAATGAGTTTGGTCTTGTTCTTGTCATTATCACAAAGCTACCATGTTACTAGATTATAGGCAGTCTCTGCTTGAGATGCCCTGGACTGGAATACCAGGTGGTGGTGAATATAGTAATTGAAGTGCGTTGGCAGAGCTTTGTGGAAAGGCCCAGTTCAGGACTGGAATAGCAAGGGACGGTGAAAGCCAGAATTAAGAGTCATTGGTAGAGAAGTATGGGGAATTAGCAGAGCATACATCTACATTCTGCCAGATTTTAGTTTCTCCCTTGTACATGCTCAAAATAAATGTTGTAAAAATGTCATCTTTCTAGTGCCTGCAGCAAGACGAGCATCACATAGTGCGGTAGTTGAAGCAAAATCACTTGTGGAAAATTGTATTAAAGTTACTCAGTCCTCATCAGATCCCAGTATTTCTCAGGTAATCTACGTTCATCTGCTTTTGAAATATTTAAATGCAGACCAAATTTGAGTTGAAAAATAAACAAAAAGAACTTGTATTACAAAATATAACGTGCTGTAGTACATGTAGAGTTACTTCCTGGCCAGTAAGAATGCACAGCTATTCTGAAGCTGTTGCTGCAAAAGACATTGGGTACAATAAGCACCAATAACTCAGCTTTTATGTTTGGTATGATCAGTTTCTAATTCAGGTCAATTCACTCAGCAGAGGCAAAGAATTGAATGAGTCGGTTAACTTGACTCATGCTTTGATAAACAATTTCATTTGCTGTCCTTTGGAAAATACCCTGAGGTTTGTTCATTCATATAGTTGGATTGGTTCATCTGGTAAATTTGCTTAAAACACATGTTATGGAACCTGTGTCATTTAAAAGAACAAACAAACAAACAAAAATACACAATTGAAGGAAAATAGTAAATAAATCTTAAAAAAAAGAAAAATCTGCCATTTGAGTGGGAACACTCAGTCAGTTAACAACAAAACAATCCCCCAACAATAATTTTCAGGCTAGTAGGTTACTTGGATTACTTCTAATACTGTTTGTCTACTGAGGTTTGAAGATTATTTCTCAATTTGTAGTTATATTGGCTAATGCATAAAGTTACATGCTAACAAAAATAAGTAATTGTTAAATCAAACACTAAGACTTTTTACAGTGGAAGTGATTAATTTTCATTAACATGTTCATTGCATAATTCATATATTGCTTTAGTAAAATCATGAATGTGTTTTAGTATACAAAGTTGAAGTTTTTTTTAAAAGCACATTTCTAAGTATGGATTTGAAAGAGTTCCAACAAAGATACTTAAGTGCCAGACTTTCACAACGTTGCTTTCTGCATGTTCATGTAACTATCCTCAGCCTAATCGTTTGCAGGGACAGTCTTTTTGCATGCTATTGTGTGTGCAAATAACATTGACATGCAAAAACCTCATCTGCACATGCAAATCAAGGACAGATGGGTTTAGTGCATATAAATTATATTTACATATGCTAGTAATGTACAGCTTTTGCATGCTGTGCTCAGGATTGAACACACAAAATTTCAGCGACACAAAAGAAGAGTGGGTTGAAGCACCATGGAAAATTTTTGGGGACATTGGAGAGTTAGAAAAACAGATTAAAAATGTTTACATATTTACAATTTATGTATACAAATATTTATATAAAGACTGATAGGTTGTGGTCTGAGAACAATGGCTCTTTTGAATTAGCTATTCTAAGTCATTAACTGAGAATTACTGAGTTAAAGTATAATTTAAATGTTGATTTTAAATGTTTTCCTCTAATATGATTCTGCACAATTGTTCTAGGTTTCTCATGTTTGGTACCATTGTGTTTGTGGGAGAAAGGGCTTTTGAATGAAACCCGGCTCAACACATTTCCAACAATATTGTACTATCAAAATTCCCACCAACTGGAGAACCTGGGGCTGGGAGATGGTGCGGGGAGCGAGTCCCCCCCATCATACCACATAGGGTGACACCACTGAAATCATGATTTTGTAGATTTTTATTAATCAAATGACACCTCCTTTACCTTTCTATCATAAACTTGCCAATGAAATTACACATGGTCTCAGACTAAACATAGCACAAATTGCCTGACTTACAACATAGGCTCTCTAACATACTTGGGAAAGCATTTGGTATAGGTGGTAACAGCGCAGTTGAGGTTCAGTGCCAGTTAAATGAGTATATGATGAGGTGTATGTGCTTTGACTAGCTTGGAATTAAATACAAGAGGCTTTTAAGTGTTACTTATAAAGTTAAATTGTAAAAATGTGCTTGTTGAAGCTTATTTTATCACATACTTCAAAAAATCCATGCTTATAGTACAACTACTGATTCAATAAAAATAAATTTAATTAAATGCCTAATTCTACAAAGTAATTTGGGTTTTTTGTTATCTGTAATAGAAAAAAAAATTAATCCATTGTCTGTCTGATGATGAGCTAAGCTCTTCCACAAGCTCCACAGATAAATCAGATGGAGATTCCAAGGAAGGGTAAGTGTTTTCTTTCTTGCCTAGAGACATTCAGTAGTCACTTATCTGCAGTGTCAGTACCTTATCTTGCTTTCACTTGACGTGGAACACTGTGTGTAGAAATGTTTCTAAAGATGATGCACAGTGGTGTTATGAAGAGCTACACAGTGAATGAATCAGATGCCTGTTGCTCTTTTGTGACAAACACTTCCTAGTCTACTGTGTTTAACTTCTTTGTGTATGTGGCTGCTATGCCTCCAGTTGTTGGCATGAATGCTTTCCAGGAAATTGATCTTTCAGAATCAATGAGAGGAACTAGTGTGTCTGGAAACCTTAAGCATTATTAGTTGGAAAGTTGCTAACACGGTTTTCCTGACATCGTGGATTCAGTTGAAGTATTTACCTAGGATCTTATCTATGTTTGGCATCTTTCTTAAAAATCTTCTTCCATTGTACTTCCACTGGTGGTAACGCTACTGTAGATTGGATGTTGGTGGCTGGCTGGTTTCTTAAACTTTGGTGTTAAGCCTTGCTCAGTGCTGAGGTTAGATGAAATGATGCTAAAAGCTCCTATGCCTCTTCTGCATTACTATCACCACCAACGTATCTGCATAGCAAGAAGGATTTAACAGATTGCCTAACAGGGCCTGTGTAGATCACAAGATTATGGAAAGTAAACCTTGACTGCAAAATGGAGATTAGAATTGAATTATTTTTGTTCGTTTTCTAGAAAAAGCAATACAAATGAAATGAATGATTTGGTACAACTAATGACTCAGACACTGAAAATGGATTCTAAAGAGAACTATGAACACCCTTCAATTCTAACCCCTGCATCAGAGTTCAAGCTTCATAGAAAATACAGAGACACTCTGATCCTACATGGAAAAGTATCTAATGAACCAGAGAGATTCAAATTTGAAGAATTTCCTTCAGGTCTGTAGCTCTGTTAATGCTTTAAAATAGTGGCTTTCAAACTGTGGTCTACTGACCACCAATCGTTAGCAGAGCACTTGCTGGTGGTCCAAAGAAAGCTGGCTGATGGTCCACGAAAAGCTAGCTGCTCGCATGGGACTGGTTCTCCTTTCTTCTAGCTGTTAATCACAGGAAAGCAGCTAAGAATAAATTATTTTCCTAATATCACTTTTCCACGTAAGCAATTGCTATAGTTGCCACAGGGATGTTATTTGCTTGACAGTTGGAGAGGAGGTGCTCTATCCAGTTGTGAATGGAAGAGAAAGGTGGTCCGTAAGGTAATCTGTCAATATGTGACCCCACTATGAAGTTTTAAAGTTTTATGGTTTTGGATCTTAAACAGTTAAAGTTTGTAGATTTCAATATCTTAAAATACAACTTTAAAAGGTCCAAATAATTTGGTTGCTTTAAAACTTTGCAGATCACCTTTAAGGCTAAATCTTTAAATGGGACTCAACTCAGCATCTAAAAATCTGGGGCTTTGTGTAGATGCAGGAGTCCACCTGCACAGATCCCATCACAGAATTGGGGACTCATTTTGCAGCTGCAAGTAGTTCTCTAATTTTGCACCAATAAATGCAGGTAAATCATCTTTTGAAATTCGGCCTTCACAAGAGTGGTCATATTCTGAAAAGCTACTCTATAAATGGCATCTTAAGAATTGTTTTTGACTTTCAGGGTCCATTCTACACTGGAATAAAAGACGTGTGGCATGGCTGAAGTTGGCCCAATCAGCTGACCCCGGCTTGAGGGGCTCAGGTTGCAAGGCTAAAAATTGCTATGTTGATGTTCTGGCTCAGGCTGGAGCCCAGGCTCTGGGACCATCCCCCTTTTGCAGGGTCCCAGCGCTCAAGCTCAGTTTGCAACTCAAAAGATGGATGGAAAAAAGTCAGCTTTGAATCTGAAATTCTCAAACTGTTTTTCCTGGTTCATGTGTTGTGAGTAGTAAGGATTCTAGTTAATTCTCTTTTGGTGATTGACAAAGCAAAACTGAATCAAGATCAATCTCCCATAGTTACGGTGGTCCTGCAAAGATAACAGGAGTAAAAATGTAGTGAAAGCTCTCTATAGTTAGGAGACATGACTCTGAATATACAGGGGAGCAAATTTGGTCAGTGAGAAATGACTTTTTACATAGTTAGTTTTTCTCACCATAGCTGCACTTTAAAATTTATAATAGTGTGGTGATCTGCTCAGGTGTTTTACAGCTGCTGTTACTAGTAATGGAAATCTACAACCAATTTGAAGGTGCTGGTGTAAGTGCTGTGGCTTAAATTTTCTTAAACTGCAATCTTCTCTGGTTAAATCAAGTCCTTTACTTTCACATGTTAATGCAGAAAGGGGATTTAGGGTGCTAATACAATATGATGTCTTTCAACCTTAAGTCATTGTCTTAAATCCAGCCTGTGTCAGTAGTGACGATCTATTAATTTTGGATGACTTCAGTGTCCAAAGTAAAGTCTTGGCAGTTTCTGTTTTGGTTCCTAGTGAAGATCTTCCATTATCATAAAACTACATTCATCAGTGGGATCCCTTGTTTGCAGTTTAAGCAGAGAAGTGAAGGATTGAAAGGTCATTGAAGCACATTGGTGGAAGACAATATTACTGCCCGTGCTATTCTGTCCTATGTATAAATACAGTACTTACTGAACTTTTACATTCATTTTGTTTTTCAAATGTAAAGTGGTTGAAGTATTTTTTACCTTCTATCAGGATTCTGTATATTATGTGGCTGTGAAACTTGTTGTAGAATCCACTCTTTGCCACATAATTGTTCTTCAGAACATCAACTTCATTTTTAAAAAACATTTCTACCATTATGACTAAAAAGAACCTTCCAAACATGATCCGAGTATTCACTAAGACAGTGATGTCTTCCTGAGCCTGAAACTCTGAACCCGCCAAGACCTGATTCTGCAGACTGCATCTGTATGGACCTTGCACCTGTATAGGGGTCCAGTAGTCACCTACTATGACCACATTTAATTGAATTATTGCTGATCAGAGCCATCCAGATCATGTGCCAGTTCCACAGCTCTAAACCACCTCCCATGTATTTGCTGGTACAAATCACTCTAATCTTCCAGTAAATATAGGGTGATTGTTAATATTGTCAGTGTAAAAGTAATTAATTGTATTACTTATTTTAGATGTGTTATCTGGTCCTGAAAAGATTAGAAGAATGGTTGAAATTCTGAGGTCTGATGTGGTACAAGGGCTGGGAGTGAAACTTCTGGAGAAAGTGTATGACATCATGGAGGAAGATGATGAACTGAAGAGAGAGGTGAATATCTCTCCTACATACTGTAGTCAGTTGTACTCATTTCTTTTCTGTTCCACAGAAGGCTAAATGGGATTGTTTTCATTTTTATACCTTGAGAAACTGGTATGATGTAATGATATAGGTGCTGATCTTGCAAAGACTTAAGCACATGCTTAATTGTTTGCAGAATTAGTATCATACTCGTGTATATTGACTAAACAAATTACCATGTTAAGCAATGTGTAAGAAGGGGGTGGCAGCCTTGAATTCTTTGATCCTAGTTTAAAGTTTATAGCAATGCCATATACCCTTATCTTCAAATTTGGAGAAGGTACAAGAGATTTGAGTATTCTGACATTAATCTATTAGCATATCTCCATTTTGTATTCAACTTTGAATGGCCAAATTCTGTCTTCAAATATACATGCACAGCTTCCAATGAAGTCAGAAGGTGTATCCAAAGGCAGAAACCAATTCTTAATATTCCTAATTAATGTAGATGAAGTCTTAACAGATCTTAGCTGTTTCCATGCAAAACTTGGCTACAAATTATTGTGCAGACAAGCTTAATCAAAAAAGGTTCAAGTTATGTTAAATTTCACACCTTTTAATTCTGGAATTTCGTGCAACCTATGGCACTTTGGAATAAGCTCTTTATTTGAGCTAACACTATGATTGTGTTTAAATGTTATCCGCTCCCCTTTTGATCGGTCAGACTTTTTATGTGACATTTTTATTTAAAGGTGCTTTGGTATCCTCAGTGTAAGTCTCTCAGATAGCAGCATTCATGTTTCTAATTAAAAACCAGCTGACTTTTTCTTTTACGCTCAATAGTTGCACTTACGGGCGCAAATGGGAGAGAAGTACACAAATTACAGTGTGAAGGCTCGCCATCTGAAGTTTCTTGAAGAAAATGTGAAGTTTTGACCAGGTGACTTAACTGGACCTTTCTTGCCCTACAGCTGTTAGAGGAAAGCAGCAAGGACCTAGTTTTAGAGCTTGTCCAGTAGACTGAATTGTCTCCATGTTCTTTATAGACTAATCTTGTACTTATATTTACCCATGGATTTTCATATCTGGGAAAGCAGGTAAACTGGACTTGACAGTGTGGAATGCTTATTTGCCAGTGCACAGCAGCAAATCTTTGTTACAGCATTAGTTCTAGTAACATTTTTTTATATTAAAATGTGAAACAGACCACTATTTTCTCTACAGAAGAGAAATTTTACATTCATTTGAATTTTTACTTTACATTGAACTTGCCTTTTGGTCTTATACTTACTAAATGAGTGTTTTATGGGTATGAAATTATTTCTAGAATATAAGTACTAAATTCTGTAAGTAAATTGGTATAACCAGATGATTTAGTTCTAATTTCTTTTTCAGAAGAAGGTTGCAGTCATACTGCAGGTCTTACTACACCAAGAAGTGACTGACTGGGAACATTTGCTAAGGTTGTGATGTGGGATTATTAGAATTTTATAATGTACTAAAGTTAAGACCTAAAGCTCAGTTTGGCATGGAGAGGTGATTGATTTCTGTAGCTGCAAAAACTCATTGCAGTTTCTATAAGTGGCTTAAAGTTAAAACAATATAGTTTAAACAATTTATGATACAGTAAAAAGATGGATATACTCCCGACTCTGAGCCCTGGGACATCTGTAGAGCTCAAGTTCAAGGTTTAGATGAGAATTTTGTTTTCTGCAACCAAAACAAATTCAAATTCTAATTCCTTTTAGGAATAACCATTAAAGACAGACTGCATATGTTCAGATAAATTGGTGTGTTTAATGTACCATTTCATCTGTCAACTTGTCTTATAGCATGTTTTTTGTATGCTTTTGTTATGTTCTAATATTTGATGCCTGAACATGTTTTGCAGCATCCGTGTTCTGAAGGTTTGTAAATCTTAAGATTTTTGTAAAGGGATAATTAAATCATCAAGGATATCTGAATTTCGTAAAATAAACCCTTATTCAGTAAGTCTGCAAAATGTCCTGTTTCCTTAACACACCTACATAGTATTCTGTCCTACAGAATAATAGCTTATGTAGAGAAATGCTACAGATTAGTAGTGCCCATCATCAGCACAAAGTGCACTAGACTAGTTGATTTCTTAAAAGGGTAGGAGGCTCAACTCAGTTGTTTTCCACATCCACTGCAGCTTCTACATCCCCTTCAGTCCTACTATTCTGGGCATGTCCGGTTTAAATTGACCTTCAGGCTAAGGGAGCAAAATTACTTTTAATACAGCAAAGGTTGGAGTGTTGGTACTGAAGGTGATTTGAACACCACGAGTGCACGCTAAAGACCACAGAACTTCTTGCAAGAAGAGGCAGCACTTACCAAAGTCCAGTTTGGATATTTATATTTTGCTAAGTAAGTAGCCCCACCAGTTTCTGTTGTGGGTTGGTATTCATTTCCTTTCCTAAGCCGTTCTGTAGTGCCACGCTGCACCATTATACTGTTGTACATTTGGAACAGAAAGTAACCTCTTAATCTAAGTTAATCACTTGTAAAGCAACTCTGAAGAGTTGCTGTGTGTTTCAGCAACAGAAAAAATACCATTTATAGTTACGGTCTCATGCTGTTATGCTTCATTTCTATGTAGCTCTAACTACATAAATTGCTTGAATTCATGAATAAGACTTCATGGTTTAAAACTTCTCCTTTCCACCAATGCAGAGTTAATTATCTATATCTGCCCTGTTCACAATTCCATGTTAATTTTGCTGCAAGTGAAATGCTCTTAAGTGAAGGCTTCCTACAGGCCTAGTTCACATTAGCTCATTCTTGCTACAATACATACACTAGATGTAGGTATATTTTACTTGTGTACACACACACACACACACGTCATATTAAAAAGGACTGACTCTCCATAAAAAGGGAGAAGGCAGTCTACTCACAAGGAATGGAAAGACTTAATTCCCCCTGCCTTTTCCACAAGAATCAAAACTTGTCCCTGAATTTTATGTAGTAATATGTATACTTAAATTTTCATCCTTAACGTATTTGAAAATGTTGAGCAGCCAAATGAACTTGCAAATTCAATATACATATAACAAGGTTTGTTATTTTATACTAACTGCCTCTGTTAAATGAGCCAAGAATACATTTAACTGAAATATCTTTCTGATACAGTATTTTACTCAAGTTCATGCCTCAGATTTCTTAAATATATACTTATGGATTACTTTACAGACAGTATTACCACAAGTGAACAACTTAACTGCAGCACTTACAAGAACATAGAACTTGCTTAAATGCAACCTAAAATGCACTTGTAATTTAAACCTATTTAATATTTACTTCCCATTTTGCTTTCACAGCTAGGCCTAGCAAAATTCTAGCCAGAGGCAGAGTGTGTGTTTTCCCCAAAGTTAGTGTTCCTTGAGGTTGATCCTGGTATACCGACAGAATCAAATAGTCTCTAAAGCATTAAGCATATAAGGCGTCTCACACTAGGAATATCACAAACGTTTAATGAAGCAAAATTCTGCAATGTTACATCACAATGGTTCATGTTCTTCAACTTTTAGTATGCCTTTTCAATTTTCTCTCTGCTGGCTTCTTATCTTCTGCTCCTGTCTCCTGGACAGGTAGCCATTTCAGAGGATTGCGGCGGTACATAGGCCACGGAGGGAGCGTTAGCTGAAAAGGAAGGAAAAAGTTTAATTGTATGTATCTCAATAACCCCAAATGAGATGTGTGCAATTAGAACAGTTACTACTACACAACCTTCATTATGTTGACTTGCAGTACCAGCAGAGCAATGTCTCATTTACTATCAAAATATCACTTAAAATGAAGGTCTACTCGGGATTGAAGAGAACATCTGATTAAGCATTTAGTGGCTTACATCACCAATAGAAGTTTTAATACTAGAGTCCCTGTTTACATCAGTCTCTTAGGCCCAGAATTGAAGTACACGGAACAAGGTACATTGGCTAATGTAAGTGGAGGTACAGGACTGGAAGAACAGGGAGGTCAGCAGGTCAGAATGACAGTTATTTGTGCATACTGAAAAGTTTGTATTGCATCTGTTTGCATTATGCTCATCTATCACCTTATTTAAGCTCTCTGTTTCAGGTAAAAACAACATTTGATAAACAGGCAACTTTGTTTTGGAAACTCCATTAGTGCATTTGCTGATGTATTTATAGTAATCATGTTTTGTCTTACCAGGCATGATAAAGCAAATCCAGCCATAACTATATAGACAGTCCAACCAAACTGTTCAGCGATGTAGCCATAGATAAAACCAATTACCTAGAAGAAGCAATACCCATTTTAATAAAATAAAAACCTAACGAGCCATTCCCAAACCAAAAATGATTGCGTTAATACTGAAAAATATCCTATAGACAAGGAAAATCAATGACATAAGTTACAAAACCACTAAATGTTAGCAAGTTGGGAAACTTGCTATGATTCCAACACAATTCTTAATCTTAGTTCGTGACACACCCACTGAGTTATCTGTAATTTGAGATCAGAGTTGGGATAATCTGATTTATTATATATGAATAGTCTATGGGAAATAAGATTACTTCATGACTAATACTAAAATTAGATGTTTGTTCAGTATGGTAAAGTCTGAAATACCATTTTTATGTTGCTATTTTTCTAATGAATAGGCATAGGCAGAACAGGACTTGGGTGAATATTTTACTTAAATATAGAGGATAAGGAACTGCTTTATGGTGAATTAGTGTCTAATCAGCATGGAGAAGATGTACTTAATTGGCTTAATGTGAGACTGTAGATAACAAATGTAGGCGGGGTACAACAGCAATATGTTTAATGAGAATTAGTTGGTGCGGGTTTGAACCTGCAGTTTGTACTGGGCACTATACTGGCCTATCCAATATGTACTGTTTTTGCTGGGCTATTGAGGTTCTGTAGCTTTTACTAGAAAGGAAGATATGGAAGGTGGGTATATAGCCTCTGAGTACAACAGAGTGGTGAGATGGTTTTTTTATTTTTATTTTTAACTGTGAATTTCCTGACTCCATAACTGGAGTTCTCTAGCTACTTATACATTTTCAGTCTAGATTTTGGTTACACCTCTACATTAAAAATTATTTCTAAATACTACTATGCACTTAATGGCACCTTCTCTGAGGGACCTCAAGCTGCTTTAAAAATTTTAGGCTTAGCCACAACTCATCTGGGAGTTCAGAATTATACCCCTTTTACAGAAAGCAACACTGACTTTCCTGTGTGACCTCCTTAGTTTATGTAGTGTTAATTGTATGACCCACAGAAATTCTATGCTGTAATGGTTCTAACTGTTGAGGTTTTATATAGTACACAGCTTGTAACAGCTGTCAGCCCCTAGTACAGCAGTCTCAGTGGTTACGAAGTTAATTAGCAGATGGGAGCACAGTATAGTATATGAAGTTCACACAGTTGTTAAATGCTTCTGGAAAAAATCTGGGGTGTGAAAGAAGCCAAGAAGTTTTCAGACCCTAATCCAGTTTATTTTTAAAGGATGTTTTACAGCCTTACCCGTGGCTCCATTATACTTACCGCAGAAACAAGAATGATCCCTTGAAAAATCTGTTCTGCTAGTTTTTGACCTTTGTAGTCCTGTTTAAAAAAAAAAAAAAAATTTGTCAAAAGGTTATAAATACCAATCACCTACACACAAAGTAAATGATTCTTGCATCCTGTCAAGAGGCACAAAGACAAAGCTTGACCATACTCCTGCCCTGACTCTCTAGTGAGAGATGAGGAATACAAAACAAATGCTTAAGACTAGAATGTTTTCTTATATATTCTTTAAAGAAACCTTGGTTTTATGTTGTAAAAACCTTAATTCCCAGCTTAGTGTCTCCTACAACTCCAATGATAACACAAAAAGAAAAAGAAAAGGCAGTAAACTGCATTCTTTGGGCTGTCATTAAGAGTTAGTGACATCGGTACAGAAACCCAAAGTCCTCTCATAGTTGGTAAGGAGGCGGTTGCTTTTAAAACTGCAGAAAATAAGTTTAATATATTGTGCTTTTATGCACTTTATAGAAAAGTCGCTTTTTTATACCCCTTTGCAAAGGATCACCTCGTATTGATGATTCAATATTTCCCCTGGTTTTATAAAACTGGGATACAGAGAGGTTGTGCCTTGCTCAAGATCACAAGCAATCTCTATGGCAGAATCTGTACTAGAACGCACAGCTCTGTTCTTAGACCGCAAGACCATGCTTCCTCATGCTAAATTAAACTTCACTTGCATAGGAAGCTTAATAATAAGCAGCAGATAAGCATACATATGTTGGGTAAAGAATTGAACAGAGCAAGACTGATGTGTGTAATTTAATTGGTATGTTGGTAGATTTTCCTCATGTGCTGTTACCCTACTTCACCAGAAAAAACACAGCTCTTGCACACCCTCAAATATATCAACAATATCAAAGAGTGATTGATGCGTGAAACTGAACATGTGCATTTGGACTCCAGCAGCATATCCTATCTTCTGCAGTCCAGATACTCATATCCTGTAGGTAATAGTATTTTATTCTGTCTACATTAATATCCACAATACTTAGTGAAGGTACAAAATGTTACAATAAAAATCACTATTTCAAGCTATCGTTCTAACTTTTGGGTGGGAAGAGGGGGAGCATGACAAAAGTTGGGAAGAGGGGGAGCATGACAAAAGTTAAAGTCAAAGGAGACAGATTAAGAAAACAACTGTCAACTGAAGCATGCTTGCTTTAATTCTTGCATCCCAGCTATTTATGCCATAGCCATAAATAATCTCGAACAGAATTGTTTACGTTGCTGTAAACGAGTGTTTCTCAATTGGGGTTCCGAGGGAACACTGTTGGGGTTCCACGGGAAAGTGACATTGCGCCACCGAAAAAGGGAAGATGTCCTGGATTTTTTGGCGGAGGGTATGGAGTATGGTTCCGCGGGGAAATTTAATTGAGAAACACTGACCTAGTTTGTATATAATTTGCTTATTTTTACATTTTTTTTGGCCCCATATATAAAAATACTGTTAAGAGTTTGGGGGGTTCCGCAATTATTTATCGAGTTCAAAAGGGTTCCATGGCAAAATTTAATTGAGAAACACTGCTGTAGACTGATGCTGCCCCAGTTGCTATTGTAAAACTTAAATGATTTAATGAAGGACTGTTTCCCCCCCTTTTCAGAGAGGCTAGAATAGCTACTTTACGAATTGCAGTTAGTCATTCGCTTTAAACCAAGATGATGAATACAAAAAAAAGTTGAGCAATTGGACTTGCAAGTCAGGAAACTGCCCCTGTGCAGTAACTCAGCCGCAAACGCGGAGGCAGCATTTTTACTGTACACGGAAGCCCGGGGTAAGTAGCCTGCAGGGGCGAGGACGAGCGGAGCCGTGCTGTTGTTTACAGCCCCCAGCCTCGAACGGGCCGAGGACAATGAAACATGTGGACGCTGGGGCCGGAACCCGAGCTAGGCAGCACCAACGCAGGAGCGGGAGGCTGGTGCGGTCAGCGACACGGCGGCCCCAGGCGCCCCGGCCCGGTTGGTTCCACTGCCCCGAAGCGCCACGCGCCGCCCCCACTTACCATCTGGGTGGGGACGGAGCTGAATACGTCCAGCATGGTGACCGCCAGGGAGGCCGCGTCGCTGCCCGTCTCGCTGCTCTCCTCGGAGGCGCTTCCACCCCGCGAAGGGGAGACTTCAGGGGCGCCCTGGGGGCCGGCTCCGGCCCGCGAGCTGGAGGCGATGGAGGCCCCAGCGGCACCGGCCTTGGAGGAGGAGGGAGGCGAGGTCTCGCGGGCGGCAGCCTCCTTGCCGGGCCGGCTAGCGCGCGTCAACACTCCGGCGGCGGAGGAGCGGGTCCGGAAGGCGGGCGCTGAGCTGGCCGGAAGCAGCGGAATCTTGCTCCGCCCCATCTCCCCTGAGCTTCCGGCCGGGAGGTGCCGGTGCCCCCGCCCCTGCCTGAACAACTGCACCGGCCTCCGCGGGCCGACCCCAGCCGCCCGTGGGACGCCAAGACCAAGGCCAGCTCCAGCCACAAGCCACCGCCCGGCTCCGCTGCGGCCACAGCGGCGCTCGGCTGCGTCTCCATGGCAACAGTTATACAGCGCTCAGGGTCCTTAGCGCATAGGTGTGTCTAACGCACTGCCGGACTCAGTGTGCGCAGCGCCGGCAGGGGCCCGGCTCGGCTGTTCCCCTTCGCGCCAAGCTAGGGTTTGAGTGGAGTCCTGTGATGTGCTCGGGCTAACGTGCCCCCCGTAAATAAATATTAGCTCACGCGGTTCTTGTTGTCGAATCAGGCGGCGCCATGGTTGCCCAAGGCCCGGCCAGCGGCTGGCCGCCGCTGCCTGTTGCTTGCTGTGGCTAGTAGCGCTGCTGTGTTGAGCTGGCACTTGGCAGCTCGGCGGGTGCCTCAACCCGGCGGCGGGGAGCGAGCGCGAGCAGCCCGGCTCGCTGGGCGCGCAGGTAAGGATTCAGGCGGCTGAGCCGGGCAGCGGCGCCGGCCCCGGTCGCTGTGCGGGGCTGGGGTAAGCGCAGCCTGGGCAGAGCAGCGCCGTGCCCGGCGACAGTGAGAACACCGAGTGCCTGATCCAAAACCTAGCAGCTAGTTACCCACCCGCTCGGGCTGCCTCTGCTCGCTGCCGTGGGGCTGTTTGTGCTCCACGCACTACCCTGCCGTCTTGCTGCAAGCACATGGCGTGACGTGACAGTCATTCCCTGGGTGGGCAGTGGCCCCTCGAGATGCCAGTCAGCCCTTCCCTTCTGCAGCAGATGGATCCTTAGGAGATCCGCGCCGCTCTAGATTCTCTGCCCCGACCTGTGCCACATCTGAGATTAGTTGGGAAGAAGGGGCGGGTGTTTCCCGAAGCGCCGGTGCTTTTCCGTGGTTGTTTTTTTAAAAGCTGTACACATTTGACACGGAGCTCTGGGATTTCCTCCCCCTCTCCCCGAAATAGAAGAAGGGGACTTCACTTCGACAACTACTGATAAGCAAGATCTCTAGACAGGGATTGTTCCATACAACTGGTGCTGTGCTGTGCTGCTCACAGGGTAGTTCACCACAAGTGGGATTCCGCCAAAGGTTGTAGCTGTATCATTGAGTCTGAGGGTAAACCTGCTTATTTGTGATAAATGCTTGTTATTTGCTTAATATGTACAAAGAAAAAAGATCACAATGCTTACCTTTTTTAGCCTCTGTGTTGTATCTTCATTATACACTGATGCCTGATCCTGAGAACACCTAATGCGTGTGCTTAACTTTCTGCTTGGGAGCAGTTCCATTGAAGTGAATGGGGTTGCTAATCTGTAAGATAAGCATGTGCATCAGTGTTTGCGAATCTGAGGCCTATGTCTTTAGTGAAAGTACTTTCAGGAAAGTAAATACACAATACTTTAATCAAAACCATTTCTGGTTCTATTAAAGGCCACAGAACACATGTAAATATGTGTAATAATTATACATACACACTGACTGACTCTTTTTCTGTCTGTATCTATTGTAGGGCCCAATCCTTGTTTACATTAGAAGTCCAGTTGACTTCAATGAAATTATGTATGTGAGCAAATGTTTACAAAATCAGGCCTGTAAATTGCATGTTTGCTGTGTGGAGAGAGACTTTGAGCAATGAATAAATAATTTTTCTGGTTTTGTGCTGGAAGACAATAAACAGCATTTTATTGCTGCACTGGCAACTGTTTACAGCAGGTTTGCTTTTCTGAATTTGCATGCTGATAAATGAGTCATGTCTTTGTTTTCTTCTAACACTGTTTTGTTTTTAAGCACTTAAAAAGACTTCAGTAAAGCATGTTTCATAGGGTTTTTTAAAATATTTTTTCCCTTGGAGTTTCAAATAACTTGAGAAACTTGAAATCTAGCCAGTTTCCTTGACAAGTTAGTTTTTCTCCATAGACTGATTTATCATATGAAGTTCACAGTGAATGCTGGGCATGTGCTAATAGAACATTGCAGCATGGTTAGATTTTATGAGAACTTGCAACAGAGTGATTTCTATGCAGTTAGCAAGTATTACAAAACTGTTAGATCACCTTCTTTTGCTGACAGCTTTGACTGTGTTGTCAGCATATGTTTGATGTGTGTGAGATGTTATATTCTCTAGCTGGAAGAAACAACACTAGCAGGACTATTATGTGTAACATACAGCACAAGTGTTTTTCTCTGTGTGATTGTTATCTCGCATTGCAGATTTTGCAGTGACTGATTTAATGTACCACTTTTTCAACCTATTGAAGACTTTCTACAAAGTATGTAAATGTTTTCTACATGTTATTGGAAAGCTAACTTGCCTTGCTCCTGAGACACTGTCTTGCTTGGATAGTTGGATAGGTTGGCTCAGCCTCAGAAGAACCCATTCGTGGTCTCCAGAAGCCATACAGACTGTGCCTGACAGACAAAAGAGATCTGTTGTTTCAGTGGTGTGCAAACTGAATGTTAAACTATTTCCAAGTAGAGCTAGTTTGATAGCTCAAGGATTTGTATAATTCACACAGGCTGTAGTCATCATGGCTTTTCTGGAAAAATGCTCTTTTCCAGTTCACAGCAAGTTTGGGTTAAAGCAAAATGAGGATTATCTCCACTAAAACGTTGTCCTGTTCTTCGTCTCTGTTCCCACCTCCATCTGAGTGGATACTCTCATAATCTGTAAACATGTTCTAGTGGGTGGGGCCTGGGACTAGAAATCAGGAGAGTTGAGTTTATGCTTAGACTTGTGCTTAACTCGCAGGGTGAGCTTCGGCAAATCACTTAGCTTCTGTCAATAATATGGGGATTGATACTTGCCCACCTTCATAAAGTGCTCTATGGATGAAAAGCCCTGTATAAATATTAATTTAACATAATTTACTATTCATCCCTGTTAACTCACAGACTGGGATCTGCTATTAGTGTGCTCAGGAATTGACACGACTCTCATTCGATAATGACAGAAAGGCTTTAATTACTGTACTTATAAACATATAAAATGAGCCCCCAAACCAAAAGTCCAGTATATTTTAGCTGCAAAAGCAATTATCCTCACCAATGCAGGCAAGAGGTGGCAATGGTCTCTTAGCAGCTTCCCCCTAGAGCCTGGATCCCTGGTCTCAGAAGACAGCTGGGCAAGATGGCAGTTCTTGTCAGTTTCTTGTCAAGAGTGATTCTTTTTCTCTTGAAGCTTGCCTGCTTGCTTATTTCCATTGCTTCTCTTTTATAGTCTTAAATCCAATGTTTTTCAAAGCATTTTGGTAATTTACATGAGTAAACACAGGAATTTCAGAGAACAATACAAGAGGGAGAGACCCATGCACTTTACTTAGTGAAAAGGGTGCTAGACACCTAGATGTGTTGTTTAGTTTCAGTGTTCCACCCTTCAAACAAAGGGGTATTGGGGTTGTTGTGATTAAATTGAGCAATACCTGGGGTGGCATCCAGTCATTAGCTTTCATCATAAGGTATTTTGAGAGGTCTGGAGCAATGGAGGTCTAGCACGCCCGGTATTTAACACATTTCTGTTTACTGCATAGATGAGTTACTCCCAGAGGATAAGTTCATTAGGGAAAATGGTTCAGACAGAGAGGCAATTAATAAACAGTTACCTTAATGAAATACCAGACATACTTTGAGAATAGAAAGACAGCATGGGTGTGTTACAATGAGAAACAATCACCCATTTTAAAGGGAATCCAGCACCATTTCACATACTCTGCAATATGCAACTTATTAATATTTGGTAGCTTAATTTTATAAATAGGCCCAGCCTAGCTGAAATTTCATGGTCTACATCCCTCCTCCTTCCCAGATGGACACTCTGTGTCTCTCCCTCTCATTACAGGGAGTGTCCCCTTTAGATGTGGCAACCTAGCTGGATGCCTTCTAAGCTGGAAGGCCTTATCTGGTGACCATTAAAATACGATGCAGTTTTATCTCTTGAATAGACGTAAACACTACACACGCATGCACCATGTTCCATGAAACCATATTGACACCATCAATCATAGCATGTCTCTCTCAGATGCATGTACAAGCAGTGGAACATAACTGCTGTATGTTTTCCTCTTACAGGTTTGCAAAGAGGCTCTGCTTATAAACAAAGACACCAGGGAAAAATGACATTCAGAAAAGGTACATATTTGACAAACAAAAAACATTTGTCCTCTTATCTTTTCCTGACCTGTGAGATTATCCTAATAACCTCCCTTTTCTTCTCTGTTTCAGTGAACATTCTCATTCTTGTACTTGCCATTGTTATATTTTTGTTAGTTCTACATCACAACCTTCTCGGTCTCAGTGACTTTTTGAAACGAGATGTATCAGGTACAGTGGCTTTTCTTTTATACTAATGAGTTTACTTTTCAGATCAGTAGCACAATGCATACCTGATCAGAAACAAACCTCTGCCATACTAAAATGGTTTCTGAAATGTGATAACAATAGATCCTTTCTGTAATGAAATGTATTTTGAACACACGGTTTTCCTGTGTTTTTGTCTAAATTTTATTTCTGTACTCCATTAACATTAGATTTTTACTAACTTCCTCAGAACTTAAGGGGGAGTTGGTCCTGATGTGTGGCTGGTATAATCTTTGTTGTAGTGGGGTCAGGAATAGACAAGTACAGATAGAATCCAGCAGTTTGTACTGTAGCTACATTTAGTGCTTTGATAGTGCAGTAGCATTGCTAGATATCTCAAATCAGACATTCATAGATTTTAAGGCTGGAAGGGATCATGACCATCTGGTCTGACACCGTGCCTAATTCAGGGCATAGAATTGAATCCAGCGATTCCTGCATGGTGTCCAATAATTTCAAAAACATCTAGTCTTGATATAAAAACTCCAATTGATGGAGAATTTACCACATTCCTAGGTAATCTATTCAGTTGGTTAATTTAAAGTACCAACATCCATTTTTGTATCTGCATATTGCAGGCATAAATACTTGTGGGTTCAGTTTAGGTCATTTTAGATGTCTAGGACTCCTGTGAGACACTCATATACTGTAGTACCTGGGTCAGCTGGGGGAATAAAAGGCACCATAGCTGCATTAATATGGTGTTTCCTTGGTCTCTGTCTCAGAGGAATTAGAAAGAGAGTTGGAAGAGAGGGTGGTGCTGACGGGTGGAAGGGAGGGAGACGATGAGCTGATCTGAGAGTGCAGCTCATTTGTATCTAAGCCTCACTTTAGCTCTCTGTGTTACCAGAACCCTGAAATTAAAGAATGAAGGAAGGAATTTAATCTGAGCTCTAATGTTCATCTGTGTTCCTTGTCATGCTGCTCACTGGGGAGTTCAAAATTATGTGTGTGCATAATATTATTATTGTAATGTTTATGTGTTGTGATTAACATAGATGACAAATTTTTCAGGGCTTGGATTGTCTTTGCCATTACAAGTTTGTGCAGAACTTAGCTGTACAAACTTGTAGTAGTTCTGATCTTGACCAGGGTCTCGAAGAACAATATAAGTATAATTGGTGTATAAGTATAATTGGAGGTGCTAAGAATTTAGAAACACTAATAATTTATTTATTTGAAGAACAATTATTTATAATTTCATTTTCTTGTCCTGCAGATTCAAGTCCATTAGGATTGCAGCCTATAGATTTCATACCGGAGGCTCCTCAAAGGCTGACCGATGAAATAAATGATCAGGAAATTCCTGTGGTCATTACAGCATCGGAGGACAGACTTGGGGGAGTCATTGCTGCCATGAACAGCATTCACCATAACACCAAATCCAACGTGGTGTTCCATATTGTCACTCTAAATGATACTGTGGACCATTTAAGGTAAACCATGCTCTCCAGGTTCAGCTCATCGCAGTCATGTCAGATTGGATTCATTTTTAAAAGAGGAAAAGACCATCTGTTCCAACAATCCAGACCTCTGTAAACTGATTGCAATCGTACCTGTTTGCTTTATTACCAGACCTTGTGATCATTTCTTTTACAGGAAGCAGCTGTAGGTGCCTCTTGAAATTGTATATTCTATTTGCTACAGTCGCCTTCCCTGGTGACATTCTAGGTGTAGGCTGAAGTCTGCATGAAATAGCTCTGCTTCGCTCAATTTCTGTGTTCCTGGTTTCCTAACTTTTAGAAAATGTACTACCACAAGTAAACATCCAGGACCAGTGAGCCAAAAGAATCCAGAGATTCCAAGGATTCAGGTTCTTCTCGTGTTTGTCTTGTTCCTGACAGTGACTAGTATTCATTTAGGGCCCAGTTCTCTGCTGTCCTAAGTGCTCTTATAGTCCATTGACTTCTCAGGATGAGGCCCTTGGTCAGTTTTCTTATTTGTCTGACTTTCAACTGTATACAACAAAACTGCCACAAATGGTGGGATATTTAGTAAGAGATTTCAATTTACAGCGTTAAAAAAAGAGCTATAAGAAATTTGCTTCCATAAATGGTGCAGAAGAGTGATTTCCCACTCTGATGCTATGCACGCTTAAAGAAAACAGACTTTAACTTAAGGTTAAACATAAGATAGAGGAAATAATTTTTTTTTAATAGAAGACAGATTCCATCACAGAAAGATGAGCCCTACCAGTAGTTTCCTAATTTGTAGATTGGTGTTTGACCCTCTTCTGCCTTCCCCATCTTCTTTCTCCAGTTAACTGGAAGGTCAAAATTAACATTATCTTGAGTAATGCTTTTTGTAAAGGGACTGTGAGTTTCTAAATACTTTAACGGCATGAGACGTAAACCTCAGAAAATTCCATTATCCAGCACCTATCGCCACAATCCAGCAGTGAGCTCTACGTAGGCAGACCTCTATGTCCATACAGCACCGTACTGAGGTCAAACATAGACTATATAATACTACATGCACATTTGATAGGTAGGGGAAACTGCCAAGCTAGAGGAACCAGACCAACATTTATTTGTGCCATTATCATTTGGCTCACCTCCTCTTTCTTTCTGGTTTAATTTGATCTCATTTAACTATGCTTATTCTTTTTTGTAAATGTGCGACTCCTCTTCCTCTCTTCCCTGGGCAGGGCATGGCTGAGTAACACTGCTCTGAAAAAGGTGAAATACCGAATTCTGGATTTCGACCCTCGTATTCTGGAAGGGAAAGTGAAAGTGGAGTCTGAACAGGCAGACTCCATAAAACCAGTGAGTACTGGTGCTGATTATTTGTTGTAAATATGAATCAGTGATAACTGATGTGAGTGGACATACTAGTTATATCTGGACAGATCTGTGATTTATAGATAGGATAGTGTTCTATAGCTTTATTCTCCCTATGTGTTTTTAAGCTGTATTTTAATAGATGTAAAAGTTTGCTTTTTGTCCAAACTTAACTGTGTATTCATTTTAAGAAATCATGAGGCAGGCACAACCTGCCCTGCAGAGATTAAATCCACACCAAGTAGTGATTGTGGTAATTAAATAGGTGGCACTCTTCTGATTCTGTACTAAATCAATAGTACCAGCAGGGGGTGCTCTGCAGTTGGACATGCTATTTTTCGGATGGAGAGAGAGAGAAGTCCTCTTAACTACTTGTGGTCATTAAATATCCCAGAACTCTTTTCACAAGAGTAGAAGTATTAACTCCAGAGTCCTGTTCATATTCCAGTTTGGATAACTACATTCTGGTTTCCTAAAATCCATCTACATTTTCATTTGAATTAGGAGTCATTCCCTTCCTATCCTAAACTATTGCAAAATGCTGGTGTGGTCTGGAACTGTGGGAACCCAAAGACATTAGTGAGAAATAGGATTCCTTGGTATAATGGGATCTTTCAGGATAACAAGTAGCACATAAATGTCCATTGATTACATTATCAAACCTTTGCATCTAGTCATGATTAATATGAGTGAGTCCTTCAATCATAGCTGGTTATGCCAAGAAATACTATGTGCCAACTGCATCTTTTATAAGCAAAATATTTTAAAACAGACTATGTAGGCACCCATTCTGAAATGTGGTCTGCTGTCACTGAGTCCTACATTTGTGTGGCGTCTCACTGACTTACTGCAGTTCTGTGCAGGCGCTCAGGCTAGTGAACTGCATCGTAGGAGTAGGACCATATGGAGCACTTTATATTTACCAAGTGATGTACGAACATTTAGGCTGGGATTTTCAAAAGAGCGTAAGGCCCAGATTCACGGTAGTATTTAGACTCCTAAATGGAGCCTTAATACCTCTGAGGATCTGGGCTGAAGTGACTTAGTTCCACTGACTTTCACTAGCGCTTGAGCTCCTAAGTCACATAGGCACTTCTGAAAATTCTGCCCTTAGCTGTTTTTAAAAAAACACCTTCCTCCTCCCACAAAAACCCCACCATTGAGGGTTATTTTTCTTTTGTTATATAAGATATCATGGGTACTTGTGTTTCCAGAAAATTAGTGCCCAAGATATCAGTTAGAGTTCCCCATTCCTGTCACTTTCCCATTTCTCTTGCTTGCTTGTGTTCACAGTTAACCTTTGCAAGATTCTACTTGCCTATGTTGGTTCCTCATGCAGAGAAGACCATATACATGGATGACGATGTAATAGTGCAAGGTACTGAACCTTTTCTTCCTAAGTGAATAGGAATTGCCCTACTGGAACGGATCTAGTTCAGTCTCCTGTCTCAGATGTTAGCCAAATGCTTCTGCCTCATGTAAGGATGTAAAAACCTTGTAAATGCACCTAATCTTTGCAGATCTATACACTGGGAAGAAACATTTTCCTATCCCTACTTGATCAGATTTTACTCTGGTGAACCATAAAGATTGCTAGCTCTTATCTTGTCTAGTTTAACCAAGTTGATGAGATACTGTTGATATTTTAATTTTAGCATCTAAAATATATTTTATATATGCAAAATAAAACTCTTGGTTTTCCTAGCACCTTTTCTTTGACCATTTCATTCTCATTAATTTAAATTAGCTGTTTAAATACTCATTTTGTAATAAAAATGTAAGTTGTTTCAATTTGAACAGTAAAACTACTGTAGAATTCTTAGTTCCCTAGTGAATCTTGCAATGTTCTAGGGAGAAAATTCTTTATCTAACAAGACCACAGCAACTAATAAGGGACTTGACTTTTTTTTTGGGCAGATTCTATTTTTCAGTTCACCCCCTTTATATTGTATATGATGTCTAGTGTAAAATCTATTTCTCAAACAAAGAACTTTGGTTTGATGTCAGCTCCTGTTGTCTTCAATGGGAGTTGAGTCAGGTCCCTAGAGCTCAGCAGGGTGCTTTGGCCAGAGTAGAATTCGAAATGCATGAGCTAAAGGGGTATTACTTCCAGGTAATGTAAGCTTGTGTATAACGGGCACATATTGTATTCAAAGGAATGTATTTTTAAACATTTAATTGTCTTGGCCCTATTCTTTGTTTGAAAAGATCCAGCCCT
Source organism: Emydura macquarii macquarii (assembly GCF_026122565.2). Taxonomy (NCBI): domain Eukaryota; kingdom Metazoa; phylum Chordata; order Testudines; family Chelidae; genus Emydura; species Emydura macquarii. Next base: position 2,246,341 of record NW_027132983.1, on the reverse strand, counting down.
GTTTTAAGTTGAGTAAGATCGTGTTGATATGAACAGTAGAACAGAATGTACAAAAAGCATATGAACTAAAGCTTAAAGCAATATTTGTGTTTCGATTCTCTGCTTTGTTTGAATTTTTCAGATGATATCCTTGAACTTTACAACACACCACTGAAACCTGGCCATGCAGCTGCATTTGCAGATGACTGTGACTCAACCTCTAATAAATTTGCTGTCCGTGGAGCAGGGAATCAGGTCTGAACAGTTCAAATAAAATATTAATATTGCAGACACTCATTTTCAGAATTTGGCCTCTGAGTTGGTTCCTAGTTATTTGCAGATTAATTTCATGGCACTTGGAAATCAAGTATCTGACTGTACCCACAAATTAATTACTCAGATGTTTAAGTGCTATAAAATGCCCTTGAAGTATTGCACCTGCAGTTATTTGTGGGCACAATTGAAGGCCAAGTTGAGATCATATTCAAAAGTAGATGCATAATCACAGCTCTTTGAATTTACACTGTGCTCTACAATGGGATTAAGACACTACTGTGAAGAACATGCAGTCTAGAACTTAACATTCTATAGATAAGTTTTTGTTTCTATGTGTTTCTAATATGCTTGCATAAAAACAGGTGATTTATCTAGTGGGGAGATTGGTGGCATTTTAGATATTAAGAAGAGGCAGCGTTCCTGAAAGCACTGATCTTTTATAGTGAAAGCTTTACACATTGTTGCGCCTCTTAAACCACACATTCTATCCTGTACGATAGAAAAGGAAAATTATTTTATCCACACAACATTCCTCTGTTCTACCAGGGGCACTGGAAAAAAATTAACTGTGAGTGGAGTGGGGGAAACATTTTATCTGGGAGCAAAGAAATTTTATTTGGGAGCAGTTAAAACTAAAAACCAATTTCTGTTCTGTTTTCAGTATAATTACATTGGATTTTTAGATTATAAGAAACAAACAATCCGGAAGCTTGCCATGAAAGCCAGCACTTGCTCTTTTAATCCAGGGATCATTGTTGCCAATCTAACAGAATGGAAACAACAGAACATCACTAAGCAATTGGAGAAATGGATGATGCTTAATGTAGCGTAAGTTTGCAGAAATCAGGAGGACAAATCAGGGGGCGGGTTACTGTGATGAAGATTCACTGTGGAATGAAGGACTGTGAGGGCCACATAGGTAAATAGCCAGACAGAATGCAGCATGCTCTTTCACTGTGAAGTAGTAGTATGAATGAAAATCAACCATTCCAGGCTGTATCTGCACCCTCACCTAATAGCTTCATCTTCCCTACTAGAGAGGAGTTATACAGTCGGACTTTGGCAGGTAGCATTGCCACACCGCCACTGCTAATTGTATTTTACAAGCAACATTCCAATATTGATCCCATGTGGAACATCCGACATCTTGGTATGTATGAAATAAAATCCTGACACATTATTCCCACCTTCTATGCTTACTACCTCCTTAGATGTAGTCTGTCAGGGCAGTAGGTGAACATTGTGTTGATGCAGCAAATTGACTTCTCCGCCTCCCCAAGTGGGTGGAGGGGATGAAGCTTTTTCTGTTTTACACCTGGTTCTCCCCATTTTCAGAGCTGCACCAGTCTGTGGGCTCATTTTGGAACCAATGATTGCTGCTTTTTAAGTTGTCAGAGGGCTTGCTCAAGCTGAACTTGCTTTCAAGTTTTCTACATTAAACACATTTGGTATATTTGGAGATGCCCATAGATGTCTCCTCATGGTTTATTTGGAAGAGCAGAGCTTCCACATCGCTACTGGTTGAGCTCAAATGCCTCTGGAGCATACTTTGATTTTTAATTACAAGTAGTGCAGCCCTAAGAATGCTCTGAAGAGCACTGGAAGGCCCAGAATAGGAGAGATGGCACTAAGCAGTGCTTATCTGTACCTGAGAATCTGGCCCCAAGAGTCTTATTTTGTAATAACTGATTCACTTGCCAATCCCCCATCTTCCCACAGTAAGGCCATCCCTTGTTACCTCTACAACGCTGAAGTTAAAATGGTGCATGCAAAGATGATTTTACTGCCTTTATTGCTTGCTCTAGTGTGCAGTTGTGATGTGCTTCTCTTTCAATAAAAGGCTCTAGCACCGGAAAAAGATATTCTCCTCAATTTGTGAAAGCGGCCAAGTTGCTCCATTGGAGTGGGCATTTCAAACCCTGGGGACGAACAGCTTCATATGTGGATGTTTGGGAGAAGTGGTATATCCCTGACCCTACTGGCAAATTCAACCTGGTCCGCAGACACTCTGAGATCAATGAGGCCAAGTAAAATGGATTTTACGAACTATTGTCCTTTTCTCAGGAAACTCTTGGAGCCAGCAGTGTTTCTTTCAGCTGATTTGTATTACGGAGAAGTCCTTGCTTCTTTGGAGCACAGGGGAAAGTACTTATTCAGGTGAAATGAACAAGTGTATCAAGCCGCATGCCTCAAGAGGAGACTTATTTTGACTATGATTGAGGAAACTTACTCCAGCAGTACTATGAAGAGCAGAGAAACACCTTCATGAACTAGCATTTTTGCTAAGTAATTTCTTTTAATTACATTCTTCCACTCCATTGCTAGTGTTCTAGGTGTGATATTTTGTCAGCTACAGAAATAGATGTCTTTTGTTCTTATGAACAGTTTCTGGGTGACAGCCACATGCAAATCTTGCACACCAGTTATAATCAAAAGCTGCTAGTTTTCTTGTTACCTTATCCTGTGAGACATGAGCTTTATAGACAACACTTTCTCATGCATGAAGATCCACTCACCATTTATATTTAACCCTTTCTTGCACTCTCACTGTGTGTATGAACTTAATCTATGCTTTACAAAGGCTATACTCAAGTATTTAACTGAGAATTTTTTTTTAGTGATTGCCACTCAACACAAACTATTTTTAAAGTTGTGGAGTAAACTAAACTTTGTTCAAAAATAAAAAATTATTTTAGTTTAATTATTCAAGTAATCTGAGCATCAGATGAATATAAAAGTCATTCTGTTTTTGAAAATGGTGTTTGGTCTAGTAATGGAACCTTGTCTTTTTCAACAGATTTTGCATTTAAATAAGAAATTTGATTTTAAGGAATTTATTTCCTTGACATTTGAATTAATTCAACTGACCATTTTAAAAGGAAAATTATGCGAAATGTCTTTATATATTTATTTAATTTTCAAATTAGACCCATGTCAATTTCTAGAGCCTGAAACAAGTAATATCAAGTGTTTAACTGTTTCCTGCCATTTGGATGGACTATCAAAATACAATGAGAACTGCTGAAGTTGAGGCTAGCAATAACCTTGTTTTTAATATGTCTGTGAGAGGTAGTGGTGAGATCCCTTATTCTGGCTGGAGCACCTTCGTTTGTGATTTCCACTGACCCTCAGCAGGGAAACACAGCCCTGTAATAGGAATTGTCACAGCATGCTTTTCTAGGCCTAGTCCTTCAAATTAGGCAGAGCCACGTAGCTGCAGTCCTAACATGGCTGTGTTGCTAGTGCATCTCCTTTTCTCCCAGCTGGTAAGTGTGGGTGACACATTCTGTACTATGCAACTTTGTACTGTGAAGTTGCCTTGGTTGAAGGAGCTTTGATACCTTTTGCTAAGAATTAAAGTATTCCTAGTATGGGTACTTTTGATCTGAATGGACTGAGGGTGAAAACAATATCTGCAATTTCATAGTATAAACTACGTCAGCTTTAATGCTTATCTTATAATTACAAAATGGAAAACAGTTGTAACTTTTTCTGAAACACCCTTTTTCTACAGTACATAAGATTCAGATGCTATTTAGTCCTTAAGATTCATTTAATGAAAACTTTACAGAAATTTAGTGAACTACAAAATTTACAAAGCTGAAGTGTACATAGTTCTAGAAACAAACATTAAGTTTGAAAATCATGCTTAAGTTGCATTCTGTATGATCGTTCGCGTCAGTAGCAATATTGGGTCTTTGCAGCAGCCTCTTGCAACCAAGATCCATAGGATTTCAGCAGCACAGAAAGGCCAGAGCAGAGCGTTGACATAGGTGCTTAGAAAGTTAGCAATGCACTCTCTCAAAATCAGGCCTTGGAATGCATGTTCTTCTGTCTTTACACATAATCCGTATTAAAATCATAAGCATCAGCCTGGTCAGTTGTCTCATCCAAGTTAAATGATAAAGTAGGGGGCTGCTCACCTTCAGAAGAGAGAATCAACATAGATTACCACCATTATAGAGAATGATGTATTTATTACTAAAGTCACTAGCTTTAGTACATACCTGCTGGTTGCTCTTCTAAACTTTCCTCCTCCACGTTCAGTTTTGCAGGATTTGTTTTGCTGCTTGTCTGAATGTTCTAAAACAAAGTTAGAGGTGTTATTGTTGTCCGTTTATTTAGTCAGCCATATGAATAAACTTTCCTTTATATGGGAGACTAGCACAAAAGATATACAATTCCCACTCCTTATATAGTTTGTGACTGATCACTAGCTGTACAGATGCCAATTCATATTACCATTTCAAAGAGTATATTAAATTTTTAAATATTTTTATATAGAACAAAATAGCTGACAAACATGTGCTGCTTTAACCATTTCTAACTTCATTACTGCAAACTGCACTGATAATCTAAAAAAAGAAAAGTCCTTAAACTACCAAAACTCCCAGTGGGCCCCACCTTCCATTTCCCCGCTTCCTTTCTTTTTTCTAAAACATTTAGATGTAAATTCTTCATGGTGGGCAAGTAGCATATGCAGAATTACTAGACAGAGTTTGGTGAGAATTACCAGTAAAAACTGAGTAAGTGGAAGAGGTAAGCTTCCTTCCCCAATGAAATGATGAATATATAGAGTTTTCATCTGTTACAGGGTTATACATTCAAATATTCACAGGTGGATATTTTAATATATGGGACGTGAAGGCTCCTCTATTGGGGTTACTATATTGTCATAGGAGAGCTGGAAAATCAAACCTACTTGCTACAGAATTAAACTACAACAGAAATACATGAATCATGATTTCCTATGAATAGCAAACCAGTTACAGCTTGCTGCTTATTAAAGAGTTGCTCTAATCATTCTACTTTATAAACAGCAGCCTGTATCAGTTCTTACTCTGTTTTAGGAACACATCAGCTCAACTACTGTGAAGTGCAAATATTAATATGGTCAGATTTAATATATTTTGACCTCTAACAAATCTTGTATTTTCTGCAGGGGAAGGTTTAACACACAAAAGCAGTTATGCGTTAGCACTACATCATGGCCACACTTCAAATTAAAAACAGGACAAGATGCCATAAACCAGTATTTCAGGAACGTGCAAGGATGATCACGAAGAATAAGATTATGTCATGGATCATAGATTCCATGACTTTTTCCACTTCAGTTCCAGAGTGGTGGGACAGAGCCCTGAGCTGCTGTGGGCAGCAGGGGGACCTGGAGCTCTCTGTGGGGGGCGGGTACTACAGCTGCCGCCGTCCCTCCCACGCAGCAGGGCTCAGGCTCATCTCCCCCACTCCACTCGCTTTCATATCCCCCTGCGCCCCACAGGCTTCAGTCCTCCCCCTCAGCCCCATTTTGTCACAGTTATTTTCAGTACAAGTCAGGGATGGGTCTTGGGCTTCCATGAATTTTTCTTTTTACTGCCCGTGACCTGTCCCCAACTTGTACTAAAAAAAACCAGGACAAAATCTTAACCTTAATGATAACACACCAAATTCATTCTCCCAATGTAAACAGAGCTGAATTATCATATAATTTGGCGACTTTACCAGAGAAGGCGCTGGTTAAGAAAATGGTTAAATTTCCTTAAGTGACGAGTGGAGCTAGAAGTTAGTTGAAGAATTTTATATTCATTTTGATTAGCTTTTGTTCACTCAGTGCTTTAAGAAATCACTATAAAACTAAGCTTTACGAAGTTCCAAGTTTGTTGGCAATGAAGTAGCAAGCTATTCCGTTAAGCACCATTGCCACAAACTTATTTAGGATTTGAAAGACGAGCTGGATTCTATCTGGCTCCTGCATCATCACCATGATGTGTTTATGAGAATTCTACAGCTGGCACTGAGAACAATTTGGTTGATGTGTGAGCAAGAATAAAATCCAGCTCACTCTTCCAGAGCTGTTAGCTCTAGAGGTAAGGAGAAAACTGGTTTTAAAAAAGCCCTTAAAACTTTTCATTTGAATGTAAAGAGAGGAGTCAGACACAGGGCAAGAATCTGAGTAAGACAGTGCCATTCTAAGGCAGTCACTTTCATGACCATAACAATGAAGTTCTCTATTTCCCCTTCCCCTCCTTTTTGTAGTCAGGATAACATTTTCTGGGGGAGAGACTAGGTGATTTCTTCTACCACCTCCATAGTGTATAGCCTCTGTCCAGTTAGAAGCCATAATACTGATAGCTGATGAAAATCAATGTCTTGGTTGGGAGAAGCCTTAATAAAGCTACCTAATTTACCTCTTCAACAGCTTCCTCTTCTTCATTGCTATCCTGGTCATCTTCAGTTAAATCATCTGCTGCTTCACTTGTTTCCATGTTCTCCAGTTCTGATGTTTCCTCTGCTAATTCATTCTCTTCTATGGTCCCATTTGTCAAGCCAGAAGACTGGAAAACGATACTGCTTGCCAGATTGGGACATTTTACAGCTGCGAAAGATATTTGACACCTCTGTTAATAAAGTTAACAGATGGACTTAGATGTAATGAACAGATATGGATGGGTAGCCATTTCCCAAGGGGTGAATCAACACCTTCCCATCCCCTGCAGAAAATAAAATAAAACTTAAGTGTGGCAGTGAGGATGCAAGTTCTGAACTGACCTTAGGAGACAGCCATGGTCACCAATCAGTTTACAATATAGTCTGACAAACTACTAGAAACTGCCATACAAATAGATTCCTAGTTAAAATAATTTACATAGCTGCTTCCTTATGCCATTAACCCCCACATCTCCAATTTTCAAGACAGAAGAAACTCAAGCAGACAGATTAAGTGACTTGTCCAGTGACCTAGACTGAATCAGTAGCATAGCTAAGAAAAAATCTGATTCCATGGCCTGTGTTCTAGCCACTAGATCAGCCTTACTGAAATATTTAGTAACTTTAACATGTTGATTAAAACTGGCAGCAGTATGGACTCTAGAATTTTACAGTGAAGGGGATACATCCCAATCTTAATCTGAGGCATCAGTTATTATATACATTGTTAGACATGGACAGATTTGAGAAGCTGCAAGCCACACAGCTATTTCAATCTTACAGGAACATTAACATGAAGCTGCCCTAAAGGGGGACTGCATGCCCATCAGGCTTATAAAAGGGGCCCCAGAATGAAGTTTCAGGGAATGCAGAGGACCCACAAGGTGGTTATATCTTTCAGATCACAGACAGGCAAGGATAGCCACATATCAACACCCCCTTAAAAAAAAAATCCATAAAGAAACAGTGCCAGTGAGGACGAATTCTCCAAGGAAGCAAATTTTCTTATAGCACAAACCACAGAGAAGGCAGCTCTGTAATGAAGGCTTTGGATTGCAGCATATGATTTACTTTGGTTAAAATATTCCTTGGCAAAGTAAGAAATTTAAAGGGAAGGGCTACATATAGAACACGAGGATTCAAATACTTGAAAAAGGTTAGTGCAGAGGAGTGGAAACAAATGACTGGCCAAGTAAGTTCTGCCTGTGTAATACAGCATACAGCTACATTATGTGTCTCTTATTTGAGAACTGTGTGCTAAAACCATACCCACCGTAACTGTGGCAGTGCATTACGAAGATGTGTCTTACCTTTAATAGTGTTCATATTATCCTTTTCCAGCTCCTCTAAGTTAAAACCCTGCTGCATTTCCGCTACCACCTCCTTGGTAAGGTGTGGTGACAGACTTCGTGACGCAGGAAGCAATGAATGGTAACTAACTTTGGCACTAAGCAAAGAAAATATTGGAATAAAAATGGATCTGAAAACCCACTAACTAAAAACAGCAACATGCTTAAAGTCACCCCAACGTTTAAAAAAAAAAAAAAAAAAAAAAAAAAAAAAAAAAAGCAAAGAAGTGATTTCTCTTCTCACATATCTTAACGTAAGATTTTTGTAACCAATTACAGGTGAACTTCAACAGAAAAATTCAGTCTATACAATCTTCCTGTATTACATGTTTTACAGCAGTGGTATGAGAACCCAGGGATATGAGAACCCTTCAGAGGTCTCCAGGGGGGTTCATCAACTCATCTAGACATTTACCTAGTTTTTACAACAGGCTACGTAAAAAGCACTAGCGAAGTCAGTACAAACTAAAATTTCATACAGACAATGACTTGTTTATACTACTCTATATACTATACACTAAAATGTAAGTACAACATTTATATTCCAATTGATTTATTTTATAATTATATGGTAAAAATGAGAAAATAAGCAATTTTTCAGTAATATTGTGCTGCAACACTTTTGTATTTTTATGTCTGATTTGTAAGCAAGTAGTTTTTAAGTGTGGTGAAACTTGGGGTACATGAGAAAAAAAAGACTCCTGAAAGGGGCACAGTAGTCTGGAAAGGTTAAGAAACAGTTTCATATCAATATTAAGTTCTTGGCATACTCTAGAAGGGAAAAGAGGAATTACACCTTTTTTCCTGACAGGTCAGTACAGACCCCCTCAACCCACTAGCTATAAAATCTCAACACTGTTATTTAGCTAAACTGTAAGGAATACTGGAACCACCATAAATTTGAACAGATCAAATAGTCCATCCATGCCTATGGAAGAGGACTATATGGACTCAGTGTTTCAGAGAAAGGACAAAACTCCCATGGCAAAAGTAGGCTGAAGCTGTGATGTGGCAGAGTTCAGCAAACTTGCTGTAGATCTGCGTATACTGGGATCTTGACTCCATTTTCTTAAGCAAGTTCCCCACATTAATTAAATAGCTCTTTCTCCGTTCCATTCTTTAAATCTGCTGTTAAACAAGTTCAACCAATGTCCCCTTTGTGATAGTATGCTGAAGCAGGATGAAGAAAGCAACTTAACTAAACCTCCAATGTCACTCATTAGTATCCAGAGCTTCTGGTGATGTTGTGTGTAAAAGGATTGAGTTTAGTGTGAAAGAGGTTCATATACTGAAACAAAATCAAAACATCCTTACCCTGTCCAGTCGTAAAGTAGTAATTTGGCTGCACTCTCCGTGTCAGGGACACCTCCCTTTTTCAGCATTCCCCTTTTCTGTGCAAGTAATGTTAAAAACTCCACAGAGTTTCTGAAGTCTGGGATGTTGTAGTACAGCATTATCTGAAAGCAACAAATAACATGTACAAGGATTCATTAAGAGTCTGGTTCATTTAGTTCTCTCATGATGTTAGGAATGAAAGTACAAATCAAATTGCTTTAAGACTAGTTCCTACTGTGGAGGTGCATAGAAAGTGAGGGAAGTAGGAGACATGGCTGGGGGAACTCCTTTGTTTCTTTTACTTTTGGGATCAACCATTACAGCAAATGCAGGTGCCACAGAAAGGAATATTACTACTAGTGTTCCTATTCCAACTGATCCATATCTACTTTTCTCACCACCCCCATCAAACGTGTCGGTCAGTGGAGACCTAAATCTGTAGACCTCTGGGAATTAAATCAGTATTGGCTTTAAAGCACTGCACTTTCAGAATGAGATCAGAGTTGGATCTGATGTCTTCACTATAAAAGTAAGACACTGAAGTTTATCCTCATTTCTCACTCTGCTAATAAAATGATGTGACCAAGTTAATTACATTCCATCAAATTAATTATAAAAATTTACTGAGTCAGAAGAATCACTGGGAAAGAGGCAATTGGCTGATAGGATCTGGTGCATTTCATTTGTCTGCCAACATTGAGAGTTACATTTATTGTCATAGATGTAGCAACAGTAGGTTGGTTCTCTGTGTCAATGAGGCTTCCCATCTGAGGGGGCTCATGCATTCAACTTTCAGTAGACTGCATGCTATCCCTTTACAAAAGCTAACTTTGCAGGCCAAAGAGCAAAATTGCCCTTTGTTGACGCAATAAAGGTATGCAGGAACTACCTGCATTGGGATGAGAGAAGAAAGGTACCAGAGCCATGCAATAACTTACCTGCTGTTTACTGCAGTGCTTCACAATAGCATTTACTGCATCTATTAATTTTCCTGATTCTTCAATATCTGCGGTACTCCTCAAAGACAGAGTCAGAGCAGAGTTGGAAGGGGCCGCAATGATGCTTGGGCTGTCTAACATCTTGATTTGTTTGTCAATATGGATTGTTTGCATGCACCTTAAGAGAGAGGAAATGCATCATGTCAGTAGGTAAACATAAATCAAGCACCAAGAAGGTTTTGTTAAAGGGTGAGAACAAGCAAAACACAAAGCTCAGTGTTGGATTGAATACAGCTCCTCATGCAAAGTCAGTTCCAATGCATCATCATGTGCTTTGTGTACAACAGAAATCTAAAGTGAAGTAGCCTTGAGACTAGAGAAAGAGGCAAGGTGTCAAAACCCTTAGGTTCTATTCATGGCTATGCCAGTGACTCATTATGAGTGATTTGGGTGAGGCACAATTTCTTGATGGCTCAGTTACCCCATCTGTACAATAGCTTACTACTAAAAAATTATCTAAGTTCATATGTAACGGATTGAATAATAGTAACAGAGAGTGTAAATATAGACAGACAATGCTTTCCTCTTGACGTTTGTTTAAGAATCTCAGTGCACTTTACAAGGCGGTAACTAGAATTATTCCCATTTTTAAAATGGGGAAACAACGGCAGAGATGGGAAGTGACACACAGCAGGGCTAGACCTCCTAACTCCTAGACTCTTTGTCCTTTCAACAGAAAAGCTGCAGGAACTGCAAAGAAGCACAGCCCGCATAAAGGAAAGGAGGTGAAATAGATGCCATAGCTAGCCGATGATTAGTCTTGGGTTAAGCCTTCCAGCTATAATACTCACAAAATCTATTTAATCTGCAGTGTCTAACCTTTCCTAATAAAACTTCTGCCCCTCTGCGGGGTCAGTATTGCTGGCCAAATGTCATCCCAAATTTTATAATGCAGGCCATTGCAGGGGCGGAGCAGCAAGTGGCAGACCCCAAGGGAGAAAAAGGTGCTACACCATGCCCAGCCACGAGGAGGCGCCAAGTGGTGAGCTGACCCTTTCACACAGAAATCCCACTGCACTTTTAAAACTACTTTTAGGAGCCTACTTTGCCCACCCCTGAAATGCAGCAGCTGTTTGGGGAGCTAATCGGAACAGGCAGCAGAGAACGCTGAAGCCAACTAAAACAGCTAGGGAAATGTAGGCTATCAGAACATAAGTACACAATCAAAACCAATGGTTTCAAACTAAACTTACTTGGTAGTGCCTCTGACTGGCCCCACAGTACACGCACGCACCTCCTTCAGACTATTGATTATGCTGCTCTTCCCCACATTAGGGAAACCTAATGAAAAACACAAATGATAAAAAATACCCTTAATTAGTTAAACAATAAACCCTAGTCCATATAAATTAGATCAGAAATACTGGCTTTAAAGAGTCCTTTAGTAGTACATAGAATGAGATCAGAGTTGGATCTGAAGTCTTCACTGTAACAGTCAGACAAAGTATATATCCTCATTTCTCACTTTAATAATAAAAAGGACGTGAAAAGTGACATCAATTAAATCAAAAATCACAGCAAAAACCTATCAAATGTAAAAAGAGGCGATGCTAGTTGAGAAGAGCTAATGAATTGTTTAACACTCAATCTGGTAAATGAACTAGCGTCAAGATTATTTTCTGCTTCTCATAACCAGGCTGGTCACTATTCAATCTTCCACAGGTCACTAACATTAGAAACACATATGAAAACTATCTCTGATGGGCAGGAAGTGGAAGAAACATCACTAGGTGCAGCTATACCAAGTCTCACGTCAAACCTAAGAATGTTCAGCGAAAGGCCACAAAGTATTTCAAAGTCTCAGATGTGAGAAAGCACCCACTCTGTGGTGTACAGCAGTTTCTTTGTAAGGGGAAAAATAAAAAAAAGATCTTACCTATCACCCCAACTTGAATGGCTTTGTCTTGAGTCCTGCAGTACTCTCGAAGAAGCTTCAAAATGCACTCACTTCCAAAGCACATGCTGTTTCTTGATAAGTCAATACGAGCACTCTTCTTTGTGAGCTTCTTCTCCTGCTATAAAATTCAAAGGTAAAAATATAGGATGGGCCTTTTTTAACTGTATGTTTGCGATATTAAATATGAATCCAAATGTACATTTGTTTACTCCTATGTACCCACTCATGCCCTCTACTGGATGGCCTTTAGAGCATCTTTCTTCCAACTAGAAGGAAGGGACGTAATGAGATACCAACTGAAGTGCATCTGAACTAAAGAAGGTTCAGTCCTCTAAAATATTACAGGAGAATGTGCATCTAGCAATGTGAACTGACTGATGGGACTTGTGCTTCCATTCCTGGCTCTGCTGCAGACTTGCTGTATGACCATGAGAAAGTCATTTAAAGCCACAATGGGGAGGAGGCCTTACTCACTTTGCTGAGCATTCATTCAAGTAATCCCACTGATTTCAATGGGACGCAAGTGTTCATTAATCTAAGGGCTCAACAATCTGGTCCTAAACCTCTCTCTGCCTGAGTTTCTGTACTTTTAACATGCAGATTGCGCTTACTGAAGATCAGTGAGCATTTGCAAAGCACTTTAAGACTCTGATAATAAGTGTTACACAAATATTATGAGGGTATTAAATTAATGCATGTGTAGCGAAGTGATGTGGCTTCTCTCTGAGATGGACACCAAGGGGCCGACATACACCATATGGTGCACCACCTGCTCGCCAGAAGTGCAGGGGTGGGACAGGAAGAGGAAGTATAAAAGCAAGGCCTTGTAGCTCAGTCAGGGCCCAGAGGAGAAATACTGGAGTAGAAGGACATCTCTCTCCTAGGGCTGGAGACCTCGGCCCTGCTGAAGAGCCACCGGCGCTGCCTGCCACCAACGACTTGGAGGAGCTGCCGGACGCTGGTGATGCTGAGGGCCTGCTGGGCTACCCCTTGCAATCTACCCCCCAAGAGGTGGACAACTGGGGATACAGGTACATGGGCACAGGGTGGACGAAGTAGCCCGGGGTAGCCGACCTCAGTCCGGCTGTGTTCGAATCCTAGTACTTGGCAGGGAGTTTTGGCTGCAGCCCCGCTGATCCAGTGGTGGGATGCCCTGCCAATGTTAGGGCTCTGGGCTAGGACACAGTGGAGGTGGGAGAGACTGCATTCTCCTCCCCCCTTGTGCCACGTGAACCTCGGGGTGACCACCCCCTTGTCCTGTGAAACCTCATGGGCTATAGACTCTTTGCCTTGCCCGCTCTTCCTGAGGGCCAGGGCTATAGACTATTGACTTGCCCCACTCTACCTGAGGGCTTGGGGCTACAGACTATTTGCCTGCCTATCCTGCCAGACAGCTGGGGCCCACAGACCCCTGAGGATCTGGGTGGTGAAGTGGTGCTGCCCCCTTCTGAGGCTCACACCCAGGGTCAACCCGGATCTGTTACAGCATGCAAGAATCAAAAGACATGTATCATCATACTTGGATGGGAGATGGGCAGTGGGGAAGTGACTCCTCTAGTACCCTAACTCTTCATGAAATATTCCAAATACCACCCGTAGCAATGCACGGGGTTGGTACAGAAATAAGTGTTCACTCAGAGGCTTGCACCAGTGTAACTAAACTTGTTTAAAAAAGATGAAAATTAAATCAGTGCAATGGTCTCCTGTAGAAAAGACCTTAGATTCCAGGACTTCCTCACTCATTCATTGCTGATTCCCTTTGTGTGCCCTTCAGTACAAATCCTACACCTCTTGCCATGGCTCAGTGCAATTTTCTAGTCATAGTAGTGTACAGTACTGAAGCAAGAATTCACCAATTACTGTGAAGTTTCCCCCGTCTGAGAAGCAGAAAAGTTCCAAGATTGCTCATCACTGTCCCACCAAGCCAAAATTATCAGTTGCAGTAGCACGACCAGTTGGCCATAAAAAAAACCCCACGAGATCAGTAGAACTTGGAATTTTAACTGGATGAAATCAGAGTTGGATCTTGCAATCTTCACCTTCCTGTCAAGAGTCCTTGCTTTTCATCATGTTTCAACCCAGCAACACACATAAGACCGAGTCTTACACAGGACAGACAGCAGTGCTCTTACCACGCTTCTGTCTTTCAGCTGCATTGAGGATTTAAAAGCGACTGTCGGAAACTCATTCTTCAAATAATGTAACCATTTCTCCAAGTTCTCCCTTGGTACCAGATCTAGAAAGGAATACAGACATTTCACTCTGATGAACTTCAAGTGTCACTATATGGAATTTATTTAGCCCGGGATCTAAAGAATTGCTTGCTGTTTTCAGCCATTAGATTCAGTCTTTAATATCATGTATCGTTATAGGAGCTTTTGTTCCACACAGTAGCTGGTATAGTATGTGAGATTACCCAGTCACCTCTGAGAAGGCTACTCAGGCCTTAACATTGAATCTTTTTGCTCTTGGGGTACTAACAGTTGCACCATTAAAAAAAAAATCTTTCAATAGTCACTTTCAACTGTTTGTGGTGAGAGATCACATAAAATAGGAAACTGTGACCCCTTGAACAAGGCAGTGAGCTCAGAGTTGGATCTTACAGTCATCAGTGGTATCTCAGACTGCATTAGTATCTTCCTCATAGCTCACATACTCACTCATAGGGCTCTGTGTTACTAAACATCTGTACAAAACTGACTTTCACTTACCAATTTTATTTAGCACCAATAATAGCTTTTTGTTTCCTCCAGACTGAGTAACGATTTGCTCCACCTGGGAGCACCGACAGCCCAAGGGATCTCTGGCATCTAAGACCTGCAACACTATATCAGAAGCCTCAATCACCTGAAGTGGAATACAAAACGCACATTCCCATCCACAGGATTAGAAACAGCATTAGGGAACATCTCTGAAATCATCAATATTGTTCTCACGTTATAGTGAAATTCTCATTTTAAAGAATGACCAATAAGTGGGCTTTCTATTATATAAAAAAGCCAAAATAAACTGCAAAATGTAAGTTAACAAGACACTGGAAAACAAACTGAGCTTGTGTTTGACTCCTTAACTCTTCTTAGCATTGTACAAGAAAGTCACAGTTGCCACCACACACAGCATACAATGCAGAAATCTGGGTGTCAATGTTAAGTTTGTCATCTTTAAACCCAACAAAGCTTCTTCAGGGCAGGTCTACACATCGCTGCAGCTGTGCCACCGTAGCGTGTCTGGTGAAGACACTGGGTGCCGAGAGGAAAGCGCTATCCCCTCGGCATAATTATTCTACCTCCACTCGAGGCAGAAGCGATGTTGGTGGCAGAGCGTCTCCTGCCAACATAGTAATGGTGTGGACAGCGCTTAGGTTGCTGTAACTTGCGCTACTCAGGGGGTGTCTTTTTCACACCCCAAAACAATGTAAGTTATGTCAACTTAAGCAGTAGCTAGACCTGCCCTCAGTTAAAAGTTAGTAGGGAAGCCTGTTTTAACAAGGTTTCAATAATTAAAGGGAGTTATCTTGAAATTTAGTTAATTCCAAAATTATTTAAAAGTAATTTCAATCTGTCTGAATCCTCCATCAATTTTATGGTTTTACAACTGCATTTTCCCACTTTTCAAGTGTCTTTCCCCCATTTACCCACACAAACAGGGGAAACTGACTTGCTTTCAAAGGAAAAAAATTGTGAAATTGACTAAACACAAGGTGTTGTACAAAGAAAATAAAAGAATTTTTCAAATGATATCAAGCATCTGTTACTTGTAACACAGTAAGTAAAATTTTCAGGGTGATTTTTCTTTCCTTCTACAGTAACGAAAACAAAAGCAGTTGATGAAGAACAGATCAATTTTCTACACTGACCAACTTGCTTTATTCAATTTTTAATAAAGTCTGCCAGGCAATCTTGAAGAGTGTGTGTGTAGGGACTCTTTGTTGTTGTAGTGAACTCAAGAGATAGAAGAGTTTTATAGAAAACTAGAATACCAGAATACCAAAGAATTTTAATTTTTTTTAAATCCTACCGGCAACAGCCTATTGAATTTTTCAGTCAGTTCTCTCTAACACTTAGGCCAGTATCAGCCTGTCATTGCAGTAGTAATAATACAAGGGTTCTCTAGGCCTCTGTCTTGCAGAACAGAAAACTGAAGCTACCTTAATCTTTTTCTTTCAGGCAGGAAGATGTTAGTTAATTGGGAATTAGAGTTCAATGATAAAGAACCTGATCCTGAAGTACTTTGGTAAAATGCTCACTGATTTCAGTCCAAGAGACATGGTGCTTAGAAGTGCTGAATGTCCTCTATGTGAGTTGAGAGTGCTCAGCACCATCACAAGACTGGGAACCTGAAAGTGTATTGTTCTCTAACCTTAAAGTCCATCATATACAATATATAAACCACTTAGACAAAATAACTGAAAAGTATCAATTTCATGGTTTTTTGGATGCTGATCAAAATATAGAAAGTAATTATTAAAAGTTCCTACCTTTTTAAGTTCCCTGCAAAATGATTTCTTTGAATTTTTATCCAGCAGTTTGTTAGATTTTGCTTTTAATTTCATGGTTGATTCCTGAATGGACAATAAGGAGATATGAGACTTTGAAGCCACAAATTAAAATATTGTCTTTACACTAAGGCTGTCAATTAATCAGTTAACTCAAAACAAATTAATCATTTGAGCTCTCTATTAAAAAAATTAATCACAGTTTTAATTGCACTGTTAAACTACAGTAGAATACCAATTTAAATTTATAACAACTATTTTTGGATGTTCTTCTACATTTTCAAATATACAGATTTCAATTACAACTGTAGTGAGGGGGCGTGGCCTCCCACAGAGACTGACAGGGAGGGACTGCCTACCCCCAGGACACTTCCAGCTTCCCCACCAGGAGCAGTGAGGTGGGACAGGAAGTATAAAAGGCGAGCCCTCTAGCTCAGTTGGGTGGGAGCAGCTGGAGAAGGATGTCTCTCTGGTGTTGGAACTCAAGCCTGACTGCTACACCAACGAGGAGCTGCCTGCGACGCTGAGGGCCTGTTGGGACTACCCCGTGCAGTTTACCTTGGGGAGACTGATGGCAACCCTAAGGCCCAGGTACTCCAGGGAAGGGAGGTAGGAAGGAGTCCAGGGGAAGCAGACAACTGGCTGATTTTCTTGTTGCCTGAAGCCAGGAGAGCGAGTTTTGGCTGAAGCCCCACTGACGGAACCCTCTGCCACTGTTAGAGCCCTGGGCTAGGACACAGTGGAGTAGGAATGGCTTGTATCTCCCTATCCCCCACCTTGGGGTGGCAGCCCTGCCTATGAGCTCTTAGCCTTTACTGGCACTCACTCCCAGCCTGACCACCCCGCCTCGCCCGAGAGGCCTGGGGGCTACAGACTGCCTGACTGCCCCATGAACACTAATTTCCCTTTTGGGCGTGAATCACACAGAAGTACCATAGCAAGGGGGCGTGGCCTTCCTCTCCTATAGACAGGGATGGATGTGTGTTTCTGCCTTACACAGAACACACAGTGTACAGTGCTTGCTTTTTATTATTTTTGATTAAATCCTTTCACTGTAAAAAACAAAAGAAATAGTATTTCAATTCACCTCATACAAGTACTGTAGTGCAATCTCTATTATGGGGGGGGATGTGTGGCAAAACTGGACACAATACTCCAAATGTGGCCTCATCAGTGCTGAATAGAGAGGAATAATCACTTTCCTCGATCTGCTGGCAATGCTCCTACTAATGCAGCCCAATATGCGGTTAGCCTTCTTGGCAATATTCTACCATATATTTTGTGTTATGGCATTCTTGGATGACGACCCACCATATGTTCAATTTAAGAACACTTTCACTGCAGATTTGACAAAACACAAAGAAGGTGCCAATGTGAGATTTCTAAAGATAGCTACAAGACTCAACGTTTAAGAATCTGAAGTGCCTTCCTAATTCCGAGAGGGACGAGCTGTAGAACATGCTGTCAGAAGTCTTAAAAGAGCAACACTCCAATGCAGAAACTACAGAACCCAAACCACCAAAAAAGAAAATCAACCTTTTGTTGATGGCATCCGACTCCGATGATTAAAATGAACTTGTGTGCATCAGTTCGTACTGCTTTGAATCATCATCGAGCAGAACATGGAAGCATGTCTCTGGAATGGTGGTTGAAGCATGAAGGGGTATATGAATGTTTAGCATATCTGGCACATAAATACCTTGCAACTCCAACCACAACAGTGCCATGCGAATGCCAGTTTTCACTTTCAGGTGACGTTGTAAATAAAAGCAGGCAGCATTATCTCCCGTAAACATTTGTCTTCACGACAAACTTGTTTGTCTTTGCGACTGGCTGAACAAGAAGTAGGACTGAATGGACTTGTGGGCTCTACAGATTTACACTTTGTTTTTGAGTGCAGTTATGGAACAAAAAATGTACATTTGTAAGTTGCACTTTCATGATAAAGATTACACTACAGTACTTGTAGGAGGTGAACTGAAATACTGTATTCTTTTACTGTGCAAATATTTGTAATAAAGTGAGCACTGTACAGGTGTTGTAATTGAAATATTTTTGAAAATGTAGAAAACATCTAAAAATATTTAAATAAATCACATTCTATTATTGTTTAACAGCATGATTAATTGCAATTTTTTAAAATCGCTTGGCTGCCCTACTTTGCGCAATAGCAGTTAACAGCAACTAGAAATGCAATATTTCTAATTGTTGCTTTTTCATCCTATCAGGCTATAGATGCTACTTAAGAGAAATAATCTTTGAGGATTACATTTATCATTTCTATAAACTTCCATAGATTCAGACCTAGTAGAGCTGTGATATTTGCAATATGTAGACCAATATTCCTGAATACTATACAAAACGCTGTAATGGAAGTTAGCAGTAAATCTGGCACCCATATATATACACTTTGATTAGAAGGGATGTATAATAGAACTAATTAGGACATGGAAATTATCACTATACCAAGTCTTTTCTGTTGCTCCAACTTGAAACCAACGGAAATTCTGCCACAGACTTCAAAAGGTGCTGGATTAAGCCTTGTAAGAAGATGGAAAGTTTGTCTCTTGAGCTGCAAGTGAACTAGCCTTTTTGAAAAAGGAGAATTATTCTACATATACATACCTCTGCCTCTGGATGTTTGTTTGTTTTGGTAGCATCCTTCTTAGCTTTTTGCTTTCTTTTCTTTTCAAGGTCCTTCTGCCTAGCAAGTTTCTGCTTTTGTTTTAGTTCTTCAAGCTAATTGCAATAAAAGAGAAACAAAACAGACAAGAAAATTTCATAAGCGAAAACATTCTTTCTCCCCACTTATGATCAGGATTAATTATTTGCAAAGTGCTTTGAAGATGAATAGCAGTGCTATAAAAGTGCTACACGTTACACCACCTAGGATTATTTTAATAATTTGCATGATTTTTAGTGCTAGTGAAAGATGCCAGGTTGAAAGCCCTAGAAAGCTAACTTCTCTATCTACATAAGGAATTAAATCCTGGTTACAATGATTTCAATGGCAAAACTTCCATCGACTTCAGTGGGACCAGGATTTCACTCAAGAGTATGGTTTATGCCTTAATCTTGACCTGGAGTGGTCACAGTGAAGGGAAGGGGATGTTCCGTCTCCATTGTCCTTTCAGTCTTGGTGTATGTCTCTGAAACTTATGTCTGGAAATATTAAGAAAACAATGGTAGGAGCCTAAGGAACTAGTTGGCTGATGTGAGCTCATTTCTACCCCTGCTCCTAAATGATGGAAATGTTGATATATTACTATTGACAATTAAACTCTTGGAGACACTCAGATACTTTGGTGATTGATGCCAAAATAGACAGAAATACTAAAGTGATAGACATCTTGGAAATATCAGAGATGGTCTCTCTGTGGCAGGGTAGTCACATTAGCAGACAGTGTTAATGCTGCCCACCATATACCTATTTAGGTCCCCATACAAGGATTTCACCATACAAGTGTCAAACTGGCAAGGCTTTTTAAGACAGCTGCGCAGGGTACCTGGAGACCTTTTTCTTCATAGAAAACACTAATTATGCTAGAAGTTACTTAGTCTACAGTTTTGTATTTTTGGATCTATGCAGTTACAGTATAAAGTACTAAAAATTCCACGTAATTTACTATATGGTTATCTAATATATTAAGTTGAAAATGAGAATTTCTAGTATTGCCAGAGCGAAGGACTCTTAAGACTAGTTATAGTCCAGCAAGACATGCACCAAGTTTCCCTGAAGATGGGGATGTGCATATAACCCTTTTGTTCTATTATAAACTGTATTTTACCCTTTGCTTCCTTTGCTCAGCTTCACGAAGAACCTCCTCCTTAAACGGTGCAGCACTGGGAATTCCTGGATCTTTCTTGGGTTTTTTGGGCCCACGTTTCTTGGCTTCTTTCCTGAGTTTTCTGTTGTGCTCCCGAACCTATAGTCAGGAAAGAACAAAATTTGGTATTGGAGTCATGAACCCAGTTTGATACAGAAACTCACTTCTCTTTCCTTCAGATTTACATATAGAAAGATTTGTGTTTGGAGTGAAGGACTTTCAATTACAGATTCAATCAGCATGTAGCTATGCTTACATAAACAGAACCTGAATACTGCAGAAGATGCAGAGACTTAAGTTATGTCATCTATACCATCTCCCTACCAATGTAGATTTGTTCCCTATATTTAAAAACTTCTTCTCACTGCCGCTGAACCTTATGTCCACTCACAATGTTCTGTATTGCATAGTTTTTGTACTACTTCAAAGCAGTTGGTTTTCTGTTTAAAAAAACTTGGCATAAAAAAAGAAAATGATTTTTACGTATATGAACACTCTTTGCAATTTGCACTGTAATGCTGGATGCTAGTGCCACAATGCACTCAGTCAGGCAACATTCACTTTTTATTTTTTATGCCCATTTATTCAAACAGAAGACATACCAACAGCTTTGAAATAATACAAAATAGAAGTATGTCTGATACCACAGAGTAAGGAGGACCCTTTGGACAATATTAATACTATCCTAATTTGCATACTAGGTGCTTAGATGCAATAGCACATTAGAAATATTTTATATAACCAGATGAGCAAAACGACAGAAAAATAAGTTATGTATGAAATGGGTGGTTCACAGTTGGGCCTCAACTTGGCTGGCCGCTATTACTACTGCAATATAAATGATAAATAAAAATACCACACTCCAAAAGGATTTTGGTTAGTAGGACACCTACATTTAGTTATGCTTTAACAAGAAACGGGTTCTACTCAAAACTTGAGTCCCAAATTTGGCTCCAGACCTGAACTTTACCTTTTGAACCAACTGCTAGTTTTTAAACATCGTTCATTTACGTAATCTATAATTAGGGCTGAAATATATCCAAGGATTCCTCTAATATGAATACTTAATAGCAAATTTGATATTTAGACATACCTTTTTCTGGATTTTGTATCGTTTATGGCAGGTCATGCGCTTACTAGCCTTCTTCAACTCTGAAAGCGTAAAGATGGGTTATATACACAGGCAGATCTGATACACCTTCCAAATGCAAATCTTATAAGCAACAGCATGTGGAAACCACAGACACAAAGCTTAGTGAATAAATGATTTTTTGGTTCAGGGACCAAACTGAAAAATCAGAAGAAAAATTGATTTGAACCAAAATGATTTTTTTTTCCAAAAAAATTTTAATTGAAAACTTTTTAAAATTTTTTTTAAAATAGATCAAAACATGCAGTTGATGCAAAATGATTTTTTGTCCCAGTTGTTTGCTTCAATTTAGTCAATTTTGGGTGTTTTTCCCCCCACTTTTTGTGGGTTTTTTTTTTAAATGGGCCAAATTTGAATTAAAAACGCCGTTTTGAAACAAAGTGCTTCAAAGTGGTGGTAACAAAAGGCTGAAACAAAGTTTTTGACTTTTTTATTTAAAAAAAACCAAGCAAACAAAAAAATTTTTTCCTGGGCCTAAGCTATTGGTGGAATTGGGCCCGAACGTGCGACAAGGCTCGTAGCCCTGACAAAGGCATCTTTGGTCTGACCCTCGCCTCCAAAATCATGCGCTCCAAAGCACCTCGCCCAGCTCCGGCGCGCCCCGTTTCGGTGTCGGCCCGGACGCTCCGAAGGCGGCAGGTAGCGGGTGTGAGCCCTTGCCGGGACTGGAGTGGAGTGAAGCCCAGCGTGGGCCCGAGTCTTTGCAAGGTCAGGGCCTCACAAGCAAATTCCAGGGCTGGAGGGAGCCCCGGGCTCGGAGGGGGACCGAGCGCAGGCCAAGCCAGCGGCGACCCCGGGCTCCCTGCCCCAGGCAGGGCAGGGCAGAGCCGAGCCGAGCCGAGCCGCGCCGCGCCGCGCCGCGGTCCTTCCTCCCCAAGACAAGAGCTCAGCTCGGGCCGTCGGAGTCGGCCCAGCCGCAGCGAAGGGGGCAGCGGGGCGGGCTGGGCCGGCTCCTACCCGGACTGATCGCGACAAGAGGCGTCCGCTGCCCCCCCCCCCGCCCGTGGGGCCCCGGCCCATCGCCCCCTCCCCCCGCCTGGCACCTAGTGCCCCGCGTGCACTCACTGGGCCGCCTCATGGCTGCTGCGGGGCGGGCGGGCGCCTCCGTCCGGCTCTAGCCTCTCCCCACGTGCAGGGCGGAGGCGGCTGAGGCGAGGGGCAGGGCCGGTGCCGAGACCCGCGCGCAGCGAGGCGCTACCGTAAAGCAGGCCCGCCCGGCCCGCGGCGGCTGGGGCTGTCTGTCGCGCTAGCGGGCTCGCTTGGCGGCCGGCCGAGCGGGCTTTGCGGCAGCCACTAGCGGCAGGCTCTGGCTCGGGCCCGGCGCGGCACTGGCCGTGAGGAGCGGCCGCGAGAGCAGCAGCGGTGGCGGCGCCGGCGGCAGGGCGGGCTGCGGGGGGCGAGTGCGGCCGCGGCTGTCGGAGGCGGAGCGGGGCCGGCTGGGTAAGCGCTGGCTCGCTGCCGGGCCGGCGGCTCGGAGCGGGGAACTGGGCTGCGGGAGCCAGGAGGCCACCGCTTCCCTTTGTGTGGCCGCGGCGCTGCCCGTGGGGAGACAGCGCCCCCGGCGTGGGGGTGCCCGGCACTGGCCCCGGCCCTAGCCCCGGCCCCCTTCCGGCGGCGGGGGAGATGATCAACTGGTCCCCTCCCCTCCCTCAGCCCTGCCACCTTTCCCCTCCCCCACGCCGGGGCACCAGCTCCCCTCCCCGGGGGGGCGCGGGTCCATTGCTCCCTCTGCCAGGCCGGTGGTGGCAGCCCTCTGCCATGGCTGGGGGAGACTGCGGCAGGGAGCGGCGAAGCGGCTTGTCAAAGCAATCAACTCCTCGAGTCGCTCTCGGAGCTGGGAACAGACCCACGGAGTCCTGACTCCCAGGCCCCAGCTCTGACCATGGGCACGTTAGTAATATTTATTCCTGGCACCCCGGGGCTCCAGTCAAGGAGCACGGCCTTTTGTACCAGAGGTATCAGTAAAGTCCAGACCCCCTATGCCGAGGCAGGACCATAAACCTAGACCACCCCGACAGGTGTTTGTCCAACCCGTTCTTAGAAACCTCCAGTCATGGGGATTTCACAACCTCCCTTGGAAACCTTTTCCAGGGCTTGACTAACCTTATAACTAGAAAGGTTCTTCTGATATCTAACCTAAATTGCCCTTGCTTCAAATTAAGCTGATTACTTCTTGTCCTACCTTCGGTGGACATGGAGAACAATTGATCAGCGTCCTCTTTACAACAACCGTTTATGTATTTGAAGCCTGTGATTAATGTCTACTCCCACTCCAGTCATCTCCTTGCTAGACTAAATATGCCCAATTCTTTCAGCCTTTTCTCAGAAAGGGACAAAAGACTGTTTCTGTCTCAGAGAACTTGCAAGTATGATGTATGAGAGTGAAACACATGTCAGGACTGGTAGGAATGAGAGAGAGACAAATCCATGTGCATGATATTTTTACAAATCAAAATATAGAAAGAGAATGATATAATATAGTCTCTGCCTCAGTTTTTCCACCAGTAAAATGCTGGTTGATGCATAGTTAATGATTCTACAATACTTGGTATGTATGTATCTATACAGATAATATTTTATTATATTGGTAGTGCCATAAATAGGTTTTGGAAGGACTGGGTCTATCTTGTCTTACCAAAAGAGCCTCACAAAATTTGTTAGAAAATGTATTTAGTAGTATTTAAACTAGAAGCAGACCTATATTATACCCTGTAGTTGATTAAATAAGATGTTAGATTATCTGTCCCTGGTCCATTATCCCTTTAAAGATTAATAAAGAAATAAACGTGCATTTAACTTTGCTAACTTTATCCTTTTACAATTCATTCTCTCCACCCACTTTTCCTCATATGTTTTGGGATTTATTTATCAATAATCATATGGAAAGATTGTATGATAAATTCCCTCTGTCATTTTGTGACATTTGCCCATTATCTGAGAAATGTTTCTACAGAAATGTGAATTTGCTTTTCTTAGCACCTGTATATTTTTCTTGATTGGTTATTTTTAAAGGGATGCAGAAAAGTAAATGCTTATTAAAAGCCCATTGGCAAGTTGTCTTGAATACGTGTAAACCGTGACACTTTCAAAGCGATTAGACATTATAATATGTTGATGGGTCCTGAACAGATCACAACAGAAAAATGATTATTGACATGTCGTCAGGAGAAACAGTTTGGCAATGAGTGACCTGTCATGTCTTAGGAATGGCAAGAGAGCTCAGTGAGTAGTCGTAGAAGAAGGTATTATAAGAGATCTGACTTTTTAAGAGTGGCTAGAAAGGTATGAAAAAGCAATTTTTCATGGGAGTGCTGCAGAGACACTGTTCTCAGGTCCTGTGGGAATGTCTGAATAGGTCTCAAGGCCATCTCTACTTTACACAAGGAATTAATGTGTTTGTAGGTAGGGAGATTGTTGGTACCCCAGAAGGCACCATGAGACATCACTTTCATTGAGAAGAAAGCAATATTTTCTATATTTTTCTCACCTAAATATAAGGTATTCTTTTTTTGTGATCAATAACTTGATTATTGTACAGAAAGGTAGAGACCAAGAGCATATTTAATGCAGTTTAGGCTCTGAAATGTTACCAGTTTTATGGCAGCTATTCAATATTGTTTTCTAGCTGTCAAACATCTTATGGGTGATTGTTTCTGAATTTGGGTATATGATGGCATCCAAATCTTGATATAGGTTTTACATATATGTGAGTTGTACAGGGAGAAAAAGTACTGAGGTCCTTAAATGAAGTATCAATTAAAATTTAATACTTAGCTCTTAAGCTTCTTCCATAAGAGCAAGTGCAGTGTAAAAATGCATAGGAAAAATCTGTCATTTGGCTAACAAATTGTCTTCCATGTATTTTGGTTCTGGTTCCAAATAGTGAAGTAGTGCATACTAGATAGGTAAGACTAATTTTTTTTTCTGTTTTTTACACAGTTCTGTGTATATGGATGGGATTTGTTAGAAAATAATTCTTAAAAGAGAAACTGACATTGAAAAGGTATAGCTATGCTGCTAACAAAATACAGCCTTATATTTTCTGCCTTGGTTGATAACAAGCTTGGTTTTGATAGAAGTGTTTATCAACAAGCAAACTGAAGTATTTGTTGTGTTATCTGATTTGGCAAACTATCATGTAATCTGGTATGTGGCTGAAGTTTTATGAACATGGGTTAAATGTTTGGTAAGAAAGGTTACTGTTTAGTAAAGAGAGCCATAAAACTCCTCTGAAGATGTTTCTTGATGATGTGGGCTTATTACTTTTTTTGAGAATTTAAAAACGTATTTTATTTTTACATTTGTTGTGCTGCTTCTCCACTCCCACCAGTTTACAGTGTTGCAGTTGTTCTTTCTTTTTTTACATTCAGACGTAGTAAAATCTGTGATGTGTCAGCAGGGCCATTAGGAAAAAGCAAACATTTTGTTTAAAAATTTCAAGAAAAATGACTTATTTTCTGTACAGAAAATATTTTGTGGAAGGTTGTTTTTGTTAAAACCAAAAACACTAATCTATATATTCCCTCTCCTCCCCGTCCTTTTCTTTCTATTTACTCACTGTTTTCCTTGAATTCTGTCTGTTCGTTCTCTCCTTTTTATCTTCCCTCTATTTTTCTCTCCTTCTTCTCTTTCAGTTTAGACTGTACTAACACCATTGCCGAATTTGCACTTTTAAAGCCTTACCTTCTCCCAGTATCTTAACTTGGCCAACAGAGACTATGAGGAGACTGGCTTTTCGAGGTGCTGGTTGTACTCTGGTAAATCTGGTAAATTATTGATCATATATGCACCATTCCCCCTCTCCCTACCTGGCCTCTTTTTTTTTTTTTTTTTTTTTTTTTTTTTAATCCTAGCCATGATGAACCACACCCACACCCCCCATATTCATTCAACTTATTCATTTGCTGGTAATTAATTCTATTCCTGGAATATGTAAGAGATACCATAATGTAGTTATGCCAGACTGCTGTACTATGTAAAAACAACACATACAAGAAAAAAATGCCTGGATTCTATTAGAAAATGGGAGGAGATCTGGGGAATCTCTGTACCTGTTCAGTCTTCAGTCTTTGAGATGCCCCACAATAGTGCCAGTAGAGATAAGTTTTTGTGATAGCTTGCTGCTAGAAATGGGGCTAGGTCCACCAGCTTGTTTAATAAACCACTCAGTAGTTGTTGGATGGTTTATTAATTTCAGGCACGATTGACGTTAGTAAATTCAAAGCTGTGGCCAAGAGGAGACAGACTCTATTGCATTGCCAGTCACTTGAGCCATCCGGTCCACATTCATTTTAGCATTCCAGAGGGAATAGGGAGGGCTTGAGAACATAACAATGTAACCAGATTGCACATCTTTTTGGTGTAATCCCAGGACTAGATAGTAAGTAGCAGTTGTGATTTTTACTTGTCAGTGTAGTCATTTAATTACATCAACAGCGTGTTTTGTTTTTGTTTTTTGACATGGGATGGTGTACTTGTCAATCAGAATCACCTATCTGTTTGAACTAGTTCATCTGTCATGACTAAAGTTATCAGTTTATTATGTATGAAATGAGAAATCACCCATCAGTGCTTGTGACTTCAGAAAGCATACTAGTAAGTGTTGTTAGATGCATTTTCATCAACCTATATGAATCCAAGGCACTCTGCTGTTATGGTGGTGCATGGCATTGTAAAACTCTACCTGATAATCCAATCCTAAACTATCAAAAATATTAACAGTATTTTAGCTATATGATTTCATCAGGTAATTATGCATAACTAAATCTCTGTGAATCATCTTAAATACATACATCCTAGACAACTGCAAGTTTAATAGCTCACTCTGACAAGAGAGCTTGGATGCAAAGCCATAAGTTTAAGAACATCTTTCTTTATTATAGAAGAAGTTGGATTCCATGGGTTCCAAGAGACGAAGGGCTACTTCTCCTTCCAGCAGCATCAGTGGAGGAGATTTTGATGATGGTCACCATTCAACAAATATACCAGGCCCAAGCAGGAAAAGGAGGAGACTTTCCAATCTTCCAACTGTAGATCCTGTAAGTACCATTGTAATATATACGTCTTATGTCTTACTGCATAAATCCAAATGTGGAATACCTTTTGAACAGCTTTAAGGAAACATTTGCTGCTTGAAAAAAAGATTTATATTTAGTGAGGATATTTAAGATAAGGGGACAACGTAGTGTTCTATGGCTGTTTCCTGGGGTTGTAATGTCGTCTTCTAGGCTTACCCCCGTGGGATGGTATTCTACACCTCTAGGGAACCCTGAGGAACTGCTTCAGTTTCCCTTGCTGTGTTGTGCACTTTTCTGTCCTGAACTTTAATTTTGAATGAGGAGGGCTAGTTACAACTTCCTCCTGAACCCAGCAGTCCTGTTTCTACACTGGTTAGAATGGCTGCTGTAGAGCAGGGATATCAAGCTCATTCTGTGGAGATGTCTGAGTTACACTTTTCATTATGATGTGTGGGCTGAGGCATAAATTTAGGACTATGTAGCTCCGTCAGTCCACAACAGTTCTCCCACTGATGTCAATACAAGATTTGCACAAAGAGCAGGAGGTAGAATAGTGCTTCACCTAAAGTTCTAGTTTTTATTATTATTTGTTCGGCACATTATTCAGCCCTAGCTCATAAAAATATGTTCACCTTTAAGACCATCACATTTGCTGTCCTTTTTCTCTTCCTTACCCATTCTTTTTTAGCTGCTTTTCTTTTTCTTCACTATCTTTTTATTTCTTGTCTTATTTTCCCATTGCATCTGCTTCTCTGTAGCAGTTCTTGATTTCTATAACTTATGGCTAAGGATACAATTCTGTCATGGATTCTGGGACAGGGCTACAGCAGCTGTCAGTCCTGGGACTGCTGGAGTAGCAACTTCTGGAACAGCTGACCAGCGGCCAGTTCCCGGGGTTGGGTCAGCCCTCTAGGGCTGGAATATCAGCAGTCAGCCCCTGCCCCAGAAGCAGCGGTGGGGCTGGATCAATTGCAAGCCCCGGCAATGTTCTGTTTGATCCCCTCCCCCAGGGTATTTTTAGTAAAAGTCAGGGATAGGTCATGGGCTTCTGTGAATTATTGTTTATTGCCCACGACCTGTCCCTGACTTTTACTAAAAATACCTGTGACAAAATCTTAACCTTACTTATGGCTTTCAGTTCTTCCTTCCATCCACTAAAATGATCAGTGAAGAAATAGAAAA
The DNA here is from genome assembly GCF_026122565.2 of Emydura macquarii macquarii. Lineage (NCBI taxonomy): Eukaryota > Metazoa > Chordata > Testudines > Chelidae > Emydura > Emydura macquarii. The sequence continues at coordinate 2,217,632 of NW_027132983.1, read as the reverse complement.
TGCTAACATTTGACGTGTCATCTTTAGACATTAATTAGCACCCTAGTGAGCTTAATTGTGGGACAGGAGAGTCCACAGTTCCTTATTTATTGTTTCTGGTGTCTACAGACTCAAGAAAGTCAACACTGCATTGGCTTACATTTGGGAAGTTTCCTTTGCAAACATAGGGCTAGAGAACTCCTTTTTTTAAAAAGAAAAAACATGCAAAGATTCTGCAGAATCTGAGTATGCCATGGTAATATATTAATACATCAAATGGGCTGGCCGTTTAATACACTGCTGTAGAGCAATTTATGGCATGGCACTCCCCTCCCCCACCTTCCTACCCTTACTAGGGCTTAGGGTTGGTCTACACTGAAAATTTACATCAGCATAAATGCACACTCCTGAGAAACATAGCTATGCCGACCTAAGCCCTTGTGTAGATAGAATTCTTCCATCGGCCTAGCTGCTCTTTCTTGGGGCACTGGATCACTTATGCAGACCGGAGAACCCCTCCTATTGACATAGGTAGTGTCTACACTGAAATGCTTCTGTGGCGCAGCTGTGCTGCTGTAGCATTTCAAGTGCAGGCATACCATCAGTTTGTTGCCTCCTGAGCATTCTCATTGTTTTACTGGATTATTCTTGTCTTTTAGATTGCTGTGTGCCATGAACTGTACAACACAATCAGAGATTACAAAGATGAACAAGGCAGGCTCTTATGTGAGCTTTTCATTAGGGCACCAAAACGAAGGTAAGAATATGGCATTGATTTGTAAGAATCTTAGTTATGAGAGTTAGTCCTGGAACAAATGGATTTTGAGAAGTAGATCATCCATTGAAAAGCCGTGAGACCTATGCATTAAATATACAACAAACTTGCATTAGTGTTTGATCTTAATATTTGATACAATTGTTCAAATGCACATTTAACACAGGTGCATATTTTCAGGGAGACTAGTAAACGTTTGATTTTATATGAAACATTGCATATAAAACCTTCCTGACATTGAGCTCTGTTTGACTGTAAAATTGTCTCCAAGGGTAAAGTAATAAAACACTTGAAAATATAACTTAGGGAACAGCCCTGAACTGACTCTTGGGAATGGAGTAGATGATGTGATTAGACTATTTCTGTCTGTAATTTTTATAGGCTAAATTTTTAAATATGTGCTAATACATTTGTGTTAAAGTTGTTTGTATATTTGAGCTATTCAAGTTGTAGCAAAAACCTATTAGAAACATTTCTACATTGCTTTTAAACTTGTATAAACTTAAATACTATAGGGTTCACATTCAGTGCTCAGAATCTTTACTTATTGTTACAACAGAAATCAGCCAGACTACTATGAAGTGGTTTCTCAGCCTATTGATTTAATGAAAATCCAACAGAAGCTAAAAATGGAGGAGTATGATGATGTGAACCTCTTGACTGCTGATTTTCAGCTACTATTTAACAATGCAAAGGCTTATTATAAGGTGAGGAAACTTCACTTAAAGGCACAAATTCATATATTCTGAAGCAGATCTGTGTGCAGGTCTCTGTGCTTTTAGAGGTTACAGCCAGTATCGTATGTAAGACACCATTATGGCAATATACATCTGGTCCAGTACTGCAGTGTTTCCAAAACTTTTCAGTAGTATGGACCAGATCTTAGTACAGAGGTTACCTCATGTGCCTCCTCCCATAATCATAAAGCATCCCTGCCCAACTACAGCAGTTGCGTCCATGGAAAAATATTAGGGAAATATGTATTTTTAGGCATTTGGTGATAAGTGTGTTTTGCTTTTTGAAAAACATTAAAGAGCATAAGTAAATCCTGAACTTAGTATTGACCAAGCAAGTAAAGGAGGAACAGATTTAAAATATTAAACCAATACGTTCCCATTTAATGAATTGATCAAATAAAATATAGAAAAGCAAATATATAATTTTTTTGTTTTTTGAAAGAAAAGAGCAAAAGTAATGTGATTTCATCTCTCTTTTCCATCAGTTCTTTCTCTGAGCTGGAAACAAGGAGGAAAGCTAACACCACTGGTAAACAAATGGTTTGCTAACGATCAGTGGTGTGCAGGACACTGATTGGGTTGGAACCTCTGGAGTATTATACTCTGTTAAAAAAAGCAGTAGTTATACACTTATATAAATCAGAGGTGGCCAAAGCTCACTTTGAATGGACAGAGGGATGAATGTCATGGGAGAGGAGGAAGGTTGGGGTGTCTCTCTCGCCTGGGATAGCTTCTCCTGGCCTCAGCCTAATCACCCTGATTCCTATCTACTCCTTGGCTGGGGTTCAGTTAGTGGTGGCTTATGACGGGGGCAGCGCTTAGTCACAGGCAGCCCAAGCTGGAGCTCAGAGTTAGAGGGCAGAGGGTGACATGCATGGGGGTGGAAACATCGATCAACCCCCTCACCATTTCTAAAACTTTACTGCAAATCTAGGATAAATTATCTTTCCAGTGATATGACCAAGTTGAACACATAAGAGCAATTTTTTATTTTTATGTATATGTTGCTTTTTGAAAAATTATTGAAATTTGTAACTATTGCTTTTTGATTGCAATTTAACAGAATATAGTAGAAAACACTACAGAGGTTCCCAAACTGTGTTCTGGGAACCACTGCAAAGTGTTTGCTTCCCACATGATGTTGGCTGTCTTTGTTTCCAGCTGGGAGAACTGGTGCGAATGAAAGATGAATAAAATGTTCTAAAATCTGAACCTCCTTTATTTTACTCTGAATACAGAGTTTAGGATTCCTTGTTTTCCCTGCAAAAATTGCTCATTTGTGTCATTAATAAGAACGAAGATGAAACAAGAAGAACACAACAGTAAGCAAACATGATTTAGGCCTGCAGGAGGAAGATAAAGCAATATTTTCCAGAGAGTGAGAGAATAAACAGAGAAAGGGAGAGAAGAAAAGGAAAAGGCAGAAAAAATACCGCATAGTGCTTTTAAATTAGTGAATCTTATTTATATACCCAACTTCTTACATTTTATCATATTCTGTATCAGGTATGCCACAGTTAACATATGCAGGAAGATGGGGATATATTGTCATTGGTGGGACTAATAAAAATGTTGCTGACTGTGGGGCATATAACTAGATTAAGGGGGTCATCTCCCATTTATTTTAAAAGATGGCCTGAGAGCTCCTGAACTAAAATTTGCCATCATGTCATGCTTTGTTCTGATTGTCATGATGCTGCTCATAATTTTTTCTCCTGCTTTGATATTTAGCCCAGTAGCCCCACTTCTGTTTTCCCTACCAATTATCCTGGACTAGCCCCTTTTTTTTAAAAAAATTCTTTGTTATTGAATAAAACCCCATACCAGTTTGTGTGTTTGGTGAGGGTTGGTCCATCACTCTCCACTTTTCCCCTTTATTAGTATATATATATGTGTGTGTGCTTTTTTTTGAAGGTTAGGGAGAGGAAACTTTTGTCCCCAAAAATCCTTTTCTTTTCACTCTTTTCCAGTCCCCTCACCTCCTTCTCTATGATATTATTGCACTGTTGTGAAAAATAACCCAGTTTCAAAGAACTATTTTAATTATTGGGGAAATGCCTGCAAATTGCTTTCCCTGTATGGACAACATTTTGATTTCTAACTATCCCCCAAGATATAATACTGGGTAGGATGCACTCAGATTCTCTGGAATTCTACACTTAACGGTGAATTATGAAAGCACGCAAATCTACTGTGCAATCTATTTTAAAATAAAATTTTAAAGTGCAAAATAATTAGCTCTTGCCTTTGCTGCATAAATTAAAACCGAGGTGCCACAAAATGATAACAAACCCTGATTTAAGGTAAACATTTGAGCCCACCACTCTTGAATGTCCTTTGAAATACCTATCATGATGCTACTGTAACATAATCTGAACACTTCTCCAACTTTTTTGTAGTTGAAGATTTTTTTAATCTGTCCTGCACAAGCTTCAGTCGAAACTCACTCTGGGTTACTGAGTTTACGGATATTTGTTTTAAGCTTTGATGGCAGTGCATGTCCTTAAGTGTGGTGGAGCTAGTGGAGGCTATCTATTTTAATTCGTAATACCATTCCTGACATCACTCTGTTGAAGAGTTACATAATCAGTAATTGCTGTATTTTTTTTATTTAGTATATTTCACTTCAGAATGCTCAGAATTTTAAGAACACTTTTAAAATAATTGACTAGCAATAATATTGTGCTGTTTGATTCGTTTTCACAGCCAGATTCTCCTGAATATAAAGCTGCCTGCAAACTGTGGGATTTGTATTTGCGCACAAAGAATGAGTTTGTTCAGAAAGGTGATGCGGAGGAGGAGGAGGAAGAGGATGAAGGGCATGACAATCAAGGGGCAATTTCTGAACTAGTAAGTAGGAAGTATTGCATTTATAGCAAAAACAACAAGAGTCCTGTAGCACTTTAAAGACTAACAAATTTCATTTCTATAGGCATAAGTTTTCTTGGGCTGTAACCCACTTCGTCAGATGTAAGGAATAGAAATCAGAGAGGAGGTGTGTGTGTGTGTATATATATATATATATATATACACATCTAAGGGTAAGGAACAACAGTGGGGAAGTTAGGTATGAGCAAATCCATTCATTTAGAGTAGTTGAGGCCTATTCACAACCATTGATTAGGAGGTGAGAATGTGTGAACAGTGACAATTACTTCTTGTAATGAGATAACCATTCCAAGTCCTTATTTAGACCCAGTTTAATTGTGTCAAGTTTGCATATGAGTTCCAGTTCTGCAGTTTCTCTTTGAAGTCTGTTTTTGAAGTTTTTTTGTAGAAGTATAGCAACTTTGTCAGTTACAGAGTGTCCTGGGAGACTGAAGTGCTCTCCGACTGGTTTATGGTTACCATTTTTTATGTCTGATTTGTGTTCGTTTATTCTTTTGCGTAGTGACAGTCTGGTTTGACCAATGTACATGGTAGAGGGGCATTGCTGGCACATGATGGCATATATTACATTAGTAGATGTGCAGGTGAATGAGCTCCTTATGGTGTGGCTGATGTGGTTAGGACCTGTGATGGTGTCACTAGAGCTGATGTGTGGGCAGAGCTGGCAATGGGGTTTGTTGCAGGGATATGTTCCTGGGTCAGTATTCTTCTTGTATAGTGTACGGTTGCTGGTGAATATTTGCTTCAGGTTGGGGGGCTGTCTGTAAGCAAGGATAAGTCTGTCTCCCACAGCTTGAGCGAGTGAGAGATCATCTGCTAGGATAGGTTGTAGATCCTTAATAATGTGCTGGAGAGATTTTAGTTGGGGGCTGTAGGTGATGGCAAGTGGTGTTCTTTTGTTTTCTTTGTTGGGTCTATCCTGTAGTAGGTGACTTCTGGGTACCCGTCTGGCTCTGTCAATTTGTTTCTTCACCTCTCCAGGTGGGTATTGTAGTTTTAAGAATCTTTTATGGAGATCCGGTAGGTATTTGTCTCTGTCTGAGGCATTGGAGCAAATCCGGTTGTATCTTAAGGCTTGGCTGTAGACAATGGATCGTGTAATGTGTCCAGGGTGGAAGCTGGAGGCATGAAGATATGTATTGCGGTCAGTTGGTTTTTGGTATAGGGTGGTATTAATGTGACCATCTTTTATTTGTATTGGAGTGTCCAGGAAGTGGATTTCTTGTGTGGACTGGTCCAGGCTGAGGTTGATGGTGGGGTGGAAATTATTGGAATCCCGGTGGAATTCTTCGAGGGACTCTTTCCCGTGGGTCCAGATGATGAAAATGTCATCAATGTAGCGTAGGTAAAGGAGAGGTGCTTGGGGGCGAGTGTTGAGGAAGCATTGTTCTAGGTCAGCCATAAAAATGTTGGCATACTGTGGGGCCATGCGGGTGCCCATAGCTGTGCCACTGACTTGAAGGTATGTATTGGCTCCAAATCTGAAGTAGTTCTGGGTCAGGACAAAGTCACAAAGTTCAGCTATGTGACATATCATCATAAGGGAAAATGTTCCTGATGGCTTGTACTCCACCTTTGTGTGGAATGTTGGTGTAGAGAGCTTCTACATCCATACTGGCTAGGATGGTGTTTTCTGGGAGATCATCAATGGATTGTAGTTTACGCAGGAAGTCAGTGGTATCACGAAGATAGCTAGGAGTGCTGGTGGCATAGGGCCTGAGGAGAGAGTCCATATAGCCTGACAGTCCTGCTGTGAGTGTGCCAATGCCTGAGATGATGGGGTGTACAGGATTCCCAGGTTTGTGGATCTTGGTTAGCAGATAGAATAACCCTGATTGGGGCTCAGGGGATGTGTCTGTGTAGATTTGTTCCTGTGTTTCTTTAGGGAGTTTAAGTAGATGTTGTAGTTTCTTTTGGTATTCTTCAGTGGGATCGGACAGTAGTGGCTTGTAGAATGTGGTGTTGGAGAGCTGTCTTGTGGGCTCCTGTTCGTAATCAGATCTATTCATGATGACAAAGGCACCTCCTTTGTCTGCCTCTTTGATTATAATGTCAGAGTTGTTATTGAGGCTGTGGATGGCGTTGCGTTCTGCATGACTGAGGTTATGGGGCAAGCGGTGTTGCTTGTCGATAATCTCAGCTTGTGCACGTCGGCAGAAACACTCTATGTAAAAGTCTAGTCTGTTGTTTCAACCATCAGGAGGAGTCCATGCAGAATTCTTCTTCTTGTAGCGTTGGTAGGAAGGTATCTGTGGGTTAGTGTGGTGTTCAGTGGTGTGGTGGAAATATTCCTTGAGTCAGAGATGGCGAAAGTAGGATTCCAGGTCACCGCAGAATTGTATCGTGTGTGGGGGTGGTAGGTCAGAAAGAGAGTCCCCGAGATAAGACCGACTCTTCTGCTGGGTTAAGTGTATAGCTGGATAGATTTACAATATTGTTGGATGAGTCAAGGGTATCACAGTTGTGGTCTCTTGTGGCATGTAGGAGTTTAGCTAGTTTAGAGTCCTTTTTTCTCTGTAGAGAAGCAAAGTGAGTGTTGTAAATGGCCTGTCTTCTTGTTGTAAATATCAACCACATGGAATTTTCTGTGGACATTTGGTTTTTCATGAGATTATTCAGCATTGAGAGTTCTTTCTTGATCTTCTCCTGCTGTACAGAATGCTGATCAGATGGTTCCGTAGTTTTTTTTGAGTGTCTGAGACGCAGTCTCTCACCATAGTCTGTATAATATGTTGATCGTATAGTTTGCTGGTGAATTAAGAGATGTGAAAACTGGGCTTTCAAAGTAAGGTTAACCTTAATTTATGGAGGGACATTAGTCTCAGACATTAGTCTTAAACTGTGCTAAAACAGGTAATGGGACATGCATACATATACTTTAAGTCACTAGATTATACTCTGATATACTGTGTAAGGGTTTTTACACATACATAGAAAACTGTAATGGTTTCAGTACTCTCTATGTATGTATTTATAATCTTTGCATATGTTTGTGTATGTATTAGTGAACTCTTAAGAAATAAATAGTTACAAGATGTTCTGTGATATAACTATTGTATATGTGGTTTTATTTCAGTCAAAGTTTATAATAAATATGACCTCTATTTGCATGACCTGAGGCTTGGTGCAAGAAAATCTGGGGCCTCATGAGAATGCTTTCAGATGGGACACCCATATGGTCAACACTATGGTGTTATTCTCAGACTTGTCCTTCTGTGAACTGTCTTAAATCAGGGACTTAGGCTAAGAGCTATGCCTGAAAATCTCAGTTAGTATTGCATGACATTACAATGCATATTTTTATTTAACTCTGAAAAACAGATCTATGCATGAAATGTGTATGTGATGTTCAGACTTATTCACATGCCTTACTAAATGCATAATCATAGAACTATGTCTTGAAAAGTTGCACACATCTTTATAGTTGCTGTTTTCAACTTCTTTTCCATGGAAAAGAAATATTTATACATTTACACTGAAATATTCTACAGGGACCATTAGAAGCTCTTATAAAATTGAGATCTTTCTCATCAAAGCTTTTTGTAACTTCATTTCCTGTACCAGTCTTCTCCAAGCTACTTGAAAGAGATTCTTGAACAGCTGCTTGAAGCTGTAGCCATAGCCACCAACCCATCAGGACGTCTCATAAGTGAACTGTTTCAGAAGCTTCCCTCTAAAGTGGTGAGTAATGAAACTAAGTCATTTGTGTTCTATGTTTGGTATCTGGAAAATGGTATAACTGATACTGTGGGCTGACTGTGACACAAACAGTCAAGTGAACAAAAATAAATAAAAATACTTTAGTGCTGCCAAGTCATAATATTTTGCAGTGGAAATCGCCCCCGTATGCCTGTTTACTGAAGAAGCTGATAATGTACTGTAATATTTTAATACTGATAGATGTTATATGAATATCTAATAGTTAGCTGTCAATGTTAAAATATTGTTACGCATTATCGGATAAAAGGTCATATTATAAACTCTCTTTTTCTGAGGAAATAGCTTTTTCATATCACTTTAGTGGAATGATGAAGTATTTCATTTTTCTTAATTAGCTCTAAGTGCTGTTTGTTGTTTCACCAGTTTTCTGCTGGTGGAAAGACTTTTATGCATCAACCCTAAAATAATCTTTTTACTAATCTAAATTTTGTTTTGAAGTCACTTACAGCTCAATTCAGAGTGAGTGTAGCTCTATTTAGTGTACATTTCATCTTAGTTTAAGGAATCTAGTCTATGAATGAGATCATTAGCTCATTTGGTGAATCTATATAAATAAACACTTTCAAATGTTGTTAATAAGCAATATTAGTTAGGTGAGCAATGTATATCTTGATGGTTATGATATGGAGAAATAAACAATTTTGGTTAAGAGAATAAAGCTTAATCAAGTTGCAATACTGAATTTGTACTTAATCGTTCAGCTCGTGGTGATGATATTCTATCCTGTAAACTGCCTTTGGTAATAGGCCATCAAATATAAGAGCTTATTTAATACCGATTTTTTTTTGTTAGTATTTCCCTGGGGAACTATGTATGCCAGCGTACAATAATAGATGTATCATTTTTGTTTTCTAGCAATACCCTGACTATTATGCAATAATTAAAGAGCCCATAGATCTTAAGACTATTGCCCAGAGGATACAGGTACAGTATGATCTTGTTAATGAGCTGTATATTGTAATTTTGGAAGAATAAGCTTTTTAAAGTTTAGAAACTTATGTAGATCAGTAATAAGTGTAATACTTATCAGTAATTTAAGAAACTGAAAAATATACTGGTCTGAGGTTCAGGACTGGGTATAGTCAGTCCTGGACTAGTGTGCCAAAAGTAGTCACAGTTTAATGTCCAGTGTCTTAAACCACTAGTTCTTGGTAGGAATGAAATACCAGTTAAGAACATAAGAATGGCCATTCTGGGTCAGACCAATGGTCCAGCTAGCCCAATATCCTGTCTTCCGACAGTGGCGAATGCCAGGTGCTTCAGAGGGAATGAACAGAACAGGTAATCACCAAGTGATCTATCCCGTCACCCATTCCCAGCTTTTGGCAAACAGCAGTCTTTGCCCATCTGGCTAATAGCCATTGATGGACCTATCCTCCATGAACTTATCTAGTTCTTTTTCGAACCCCGTTATAGTCTTGGCCTTCACAACATCCTCTGGCGAGGAGTTCCAGAGGTTGACTGTGTGTTGTATGAAGAAATGCTTCATTTTATTCATTTTAAACCTGCCGCCTATTCATTTCATTTGGTGGCCCCTAGTTTTTGTGATACGAGAAGGAGTAAATAACACATCCTTATTTATTTTCTCCATTCAGTTATGATTTTATAGACCTCTATCATATCTCCCCCTTAGTTATTTCTTTTCCAAGCTGAAAAGTCCCAGTTTTATTAATCTCTCCTCATATGGAAGCTTTTCCATACCCCTAATCATTTTTGTTGCCCTTTTCTGTACCTTTTCCAATTCCAATGTATCTTTTTTGAAATGGGGTGACCAGATCTGCACACAGTATTCAAGATGTCGGCATACCATGGATTTATAAAGAGGCAGTAAGATATTTTCTGTCCTATTATCTATCCCTTTCCTAATGATTCCTAACATTCTGTTAGCTTTTTTTGACTGCTGCTGCACACTGAGTGGATGTTTTCAGAGGACTATCCACAATGACTCCAAGATCTCTTTTTTGAGTGGCAACAGCTAATTTAGACCCCACCATTTATTTTAGTTGCGATTATAATTTTCAGTGTGCGTTACTTTGCATTTATCAACATTGAATTTCATCTACCATTTTGTTGCCCAGTTACCCAGTTTTGTGAGATCCCTTTGTAACTCTTTGCGGCTTGCTTTGGACTTAACTATCTTGAGTAGTTTTCTGATTTTACCACCGCACTGTTTACCCCTTTTTCCAGATCATTTATGAATATGTTGAACAGTACTCATCCCAGTAAAGTCCCCTGGGGGACACCACTATTTATCTCTCTCCATTCTAAAAACTGACCATTTATTCTTACTGTTACATTTCCTATCTTTTAACCAGTTACTGATCCAGAAGATGACCTTCCCTCTTATCGCATAGCAGCTTACTTTGTTTAAGAGCCTATGATAAGGGACCTTGCCAAAAGCTTTCTGAAAATCCAAGTACATTATATCCACTGGATCACCCTTGTCCACATGCTTATTGATCCCCTCATGGAATTCTAGTAAATTGGTGAGGCATGATTTCCTTTTACAAAAACCAAGTTGACTGTTCCCCAACAAATAGTGTCTGTCTCTGTGTCTGATAATTCTGTTCTTTACTATAGTTTCAGCCAATTTGCCTGATACTGAAATTAGGTTTACTGGCCCATAATTTCCAGGATTGCCTCTGGAGACTTTTTAAAAAACTGGCATCACATTAGCTATCCTCTAGTCATCTGGTACAGAAACTGATTCAAATGATACGTTTACCTATCAGAGTTAGTAGCTCTGCAATTTGAGTTTCTTCAGAACTCTTGGGTGAATACCATCTGGTCTTGGTTACTTATTATTGTTTAATTTATCATTTGTTCCAAAACCTCCTCTAATGGCACCTCAATCTAGGACAGTTTCTCAGATTTGTCACCTAAAAAGAATGATTCAGGTATGGGAATCTCCCTTACATCCTCAGCCATGAAGACGGATGCAAAGAATTCACTTATTTTTTTGCAATAGCCTTATCTTTCTTGAGTGCTCCTTTAGCATCTCAATTGTCCAGTGGCCCCATTGTTTGTTTAGCAGGCTTCCTGCTTCTGATGTACTTAAAAATGTTTGCTGTTACTTTTTGAGTCTTTGGCTAGCTGTTCTTCAAATTCTTTTTGGCCTTCCTAGTTATATTTTTACACTTCACTTGCCAGAGATTATTCTCCTTTTTATTTTCCTCAATAGGATTTAACTTCCACTTTTTAAAGGATGCCTTTTTGCCTCTGACTGCTTCTTTTACATAGTTGTTTAGCCATGGTGGCAATTTTTTGGTCCTCTTACTGTGTTTTTATAATTTGAGATGTACATTTAAATTGAGTATAGTGCATGGCATGGGTTCTTGGACATGTGCTAGTAAGAAGTAGTCATTTCTGGCCCTGGCAAACTGAGATATTGAAGTTTAGATTAGGGTCATTCTGATTACCATCTTGCTTTTTCCCACTCACCCTTTCCTATTCTCATTTGGTTTTAGCAGCTGTTATCTTGAACTTCCAGAGCTAGAAGTCAGTGATTTATACTACCTGAAATCTTTCAAATCTAATTTTTCAAATGATGCATTTGTCTCTAATTCCAGAATTTTGTGAAATACTGACTGCTAATACACGCTGAACTTCAAGTGAAGGATAGAGTTGAGTTAAAATGGTAATCAGAATGATGTGTATTTTAAGTTTTGGATAATCTAATTTATTAAAATAATTTTGGAGTCAGTGCATTGTTCATTTAATGTTTGTAGGACCTGTCACTTACAGAAAAATTAACTTTTATATTTGTAACTCCTCTGTGATTTTCTTTCCATTTCCCAATGAATTTCTTCAAGTTGTTTATATGCTGCATAAAGAAATGTCTTCTTTATTCAGTGTGAGCTACCTTTTACTTTCCAGTGTTTGTATTTTCTTTCTTCTTGTGACAGGATAAAAAGGATCAGTTTTTATTTAAAGAGTAAATTGTTCTCTTTTTTTTGTTCCGCAGAATGGAAGTTATAAAAGCATTCATGCAATGGCCAAGGATATAGATCTTTTAGCAAAGAATGCCAAAACCTACAATGAGCCTGGATCTCAAGTATTCAAGGTAGTTTAGGATTTTTTGATAATTAAGTCCAGAGTTCAATATCATTTTTTACTATATTAGATATTTTAAAATTATTAAAGTATTTTGTATTATAAGATTCTAAAGCATTTCTAATTTCTCTGGAAATATTAAAAAGGACATTGAAGTCATTTTTATGCCTTTTATTGTTAGTAACTCCCTCTTAGAAATTTGAAACTCATATTTATTTCCCTGTTGACTGTTCTTTTCTGTTTGGCAGCTATAAATTTCTCTCATCCAATTTTATTTCAAATGGAACATGAATCAGCCTAGATCCCTTATTCAAACTTCTTGTACTGGTGATCCATTTCACACAGCAAGCCTCTGAGTGCAACCCCCTCGCACCTTTGCGTGCCTGTCCCTGGCCCCCATGAGCTCCCCACTCCCGCTTTGCCCCAACATCCGCACTGTGTCCTTTTCGCCCCAACTCTTGCGCGCACACGCACGCACACACACACACACACCCCCGCATCCACCTAGGGAAACAGGCCTGCTTGCCTGGAGCAGTTGGTATTATTGCTTGCTCCCACCTGGAAAGTGGCTCCTCCATGCACCCCTAGGAGGCTGTGGGGGGGGGAGGGGAACGAGGAGCAACATAAGGGCTCCCTGCATCCAAGTCTCTTTCCCCACTTGGGCTGCATAAGGGGAGAGCAGAAAGCAGCAGCTCCTGATGCTTGCCTCACAGCATTTTCCCATGTGGGGAAAGTGACCTAGATGCAGGGAACCCTGGCATTGCTTCTTGCTTCTCCCCCTTCTTCCCCAAAGCCTCTAAAGAGGCTCAGAGGAATATTGGGGGGATGGGGGGTGGAGGTGAGTAGTATCTGTGTATCACCGCTCGTCCCCTCCCCCCATGTTCCTCCACCAGGAGGAAGCAGGGAGGCTCATAACCCCATACCTGGTTGAGGTCGGGGCTCACAGCTCGTGATCCCCACATAACCACGTTGCAACCCCCAGTTTGACAAACAACAGAATAGAGGATGGCTTGCTTGCTGTTAGGTTAGAAATGTCTAGAGTTCCTGGAATTACAGGTTCAGATCATGGCAGTTGACTGTCCATTCATCATCACAGAACATTTGAGTTCTGTGGAATTTATTGTTGGCCTTAAAGAATGGAGGTCTTGCCTTCTTTGTATCAATATTAATGATCTTATTCCATTCCTTGTAAGAGTATACATGTGTTGTATGGCCAAAACTCACTCTTCATCTCTTCCTTTCCACTTTCTTTTCTCTCTCAGTTGACCAGAATGCTTTGTGCATGTTTTCTAGTTACTTACGTTCCTATTCCCAGAAGTGAATGAATTTCAGTGGTGAAATGATTCCTGCATGTCTTTAACTTTGAAAGGGTTTTGGGATGAAAAGCACTATATACATGTAACATTCTAAGGGTAAAGTCTTTTGATATAAGAGTAGAGATGGATAGAATGCTAAGGTAGGCTAGCTATGACACCAGTTATCTTCCAGTGGAGAGAAGAAAAACAAGCCCATTCATCCTAATGTATTATTGGGGTGTGTTTGTAGGTCATGACATTTTTTTTAGGATGTTACAAAGAAGTGCCACAGAAACTAGCCATCTTTTTCCCCCTTTATTTAACTATTGACAGTCTCCTTTAAAAATAGATTTTGCTACAGACTTCTGACACTCTATTAGGAAAATATGAAACCCTAACTTTTTATCTTTTCACAGTATTTTAAATATGTATAGTTATATCTATAAAATTAGAGTAAATCCTTGACTCAATCTCTTCTTTTTTTTAAATGAAGTATTCTTATTTTAATTAACAGGATGCAAATGCTATTAAAAAAATATTTAATATGAAAAAGACTGAAATTGAACATAATGAACTGGCCAAGTCAAGTCTTCGAATCAGGTACTGCAAGTAAAAAAAAAAAATGTTGTTTGAGGTCTGATTTACATGTATTTACTGATATTTATATTCTTAATTTTGCCAAAATAAAACCCTAACAAAAACCAGGAAATGATAAAATGATATCTACAATTAACTTCTTTGTTGTTGCTTTAAATTTTATAAACCATTGAAATGGATTTTTGAAATTAACTACTGAAATATACTGGGTAGGTGATATATTCCTACTTTTAAAATATATTTGGCAGTGAAATATATAGAGAGCCGGTCGGAGCCTGTAAAGCTAAAGTTGCAGCCAGATTCCAGTATATGTGTTTAACAAATAGACACAGGAGAGCGGGAGCAAGGAGCCTGAGGCTCAGAACCTCAAACTCTCACTGAGGTCAAATACCTTTTGAGGATGTAGGTGGGACTGCCCTTCTTCACAAGAGTTGCTGGATGGCCAAGGGCCTCCTATGTATCCTGAAGCACTGCAAAGAATTAGGGTGACCAAGGATTCTTTTTTGTGTGTGTGTGTGCGAACACAGAATTTTTTTCGGGAGGGAGCAGAGGAACAGCCCAAAATTAATTCATTCTTGTGCTCAGAAGTCATTTGGAGAGAAGCCCAGGATTTACTAACTCTCTTTGTACATGAAAATCTATTTTAATTGTGTTAAGGGGTAGAATTGTGTGCTGGTAGGGACAGAATTGGCTTATCAGTAGAAGATTTGGAAATGTAAATTAAATGGGTATGGCTTGTGGGAGAAGGAGTAGTGCCAGTATTTGTCATTTAGGCTATAGGGTTTGTCTTGAACAAGGTGTTGAAAGATTTTTTATTTTTTTTCTTGAAATCACATTAATTAGAAAAAAAAACTTCCCTCCTGCCCAAATCCTCACTCTTCAAAATAACAGTGTATGTGAACATTTTATGTGCATTTCTTACCTGAGAATATATCTAGACAGTCCCAGATCTCTCATAAGTTTCACTTGATATCTTTGGCAGTTCTCAAAGCTGGTGAGAACACACTTGCCAGGGTGAATTATAGTCTTTATCAGAAAAGCTAAGTGACGTCTTCCAAATGAGCCCAAGAGTTAACAGCCTCCTTGGCAGAAGGGGAATGTCTTCAGATATTTGCAAAGGACCTAGTTGGAGTACGTTTCCTCCTCAGAAGTAAATCTCTCCTCTTCTGAAGCTGTTTTTGTGGTAGGGTAGAGAACTCCACAAACATCCTTATATTACAGGGATGCAATATTTGTTGTAAAATTTTTTACCTTCTGTTATGAGTAACACCTAAGGTTAGTGTAAATTGAAGAGATTAGAGAAATATATTCTTTTTGCAGTGTTCTTGGTGCTTTTGACAGCACTTTGAGTGTACAGTAAGTTTTCACTGGTTGCATAAATCTTTCACTCGCAACAGCAGAGAGAAAAACTTCACAAAACAAGAAAATGTGTTTGTAGAATCACAAAAATTGATGATGATTCATGTGCAGGAGTAATTAAAACTTTTTTAACCATTTCTTTATAAAAAAATGGGCTAGATTACAAATTGATGGTGTCCCCTTTAAAATCTACTATAGCTCATTTAGACCCTGGCACTGCAAACACCTAATAAATGGGTAGCTCCACTGAAGTCAGTAGGTCTACACCTATGCTTAAGAATTTGCAGGATCAGGGCCTAAATGGTGACTCTCTGACTTTATTAGGAGTAATGGGGGGTGGGGATCAGAATCTTTCAGCGTTGGATACTGTACTTAATTTTGAGGCCAGCAACTGTTCAGATCTTCACGGTAGTGCTTTTTGTGCAAACAGGACTGACAAATAATTATATTCGTATTTGTTAATTGAATTCCTCTCGTACTGCCAACCCGTCTCTATCCCTTAGTTATTTTATTCGGCAAGGTTCATGTAATATTTTACCTTGTCTGTGACATTTTTACATAGCTGTATAGGGTCAGAACTTGACTTCGTGTCCAGAATAATTTGACAGCTCTCACCTTGATTCCTATACCTTTTAAAAAATTCTTTTTAAAAACTTTTTTGCCTTAAACAGGCAAAAAGAGCTTAAAAAAATTCTCCAAACACCTCATAACCAGTCTGAAGGAGAGAAAAATTTAATTAAAAAAAAAAAAAAATCCTTCCTGCTGTCTTGGAGAGTGCTATTGGCTGCCCTCAAGCACAAACCTGTTATCTCAAATCTCTTTTAATGTATTAAACTTCAGATGGTCATCTAGGTTTTTTTTTAAATACATGACTTCTTAATTCTTCCACCTTATCTGGGAATCTTTCACCTATACAGTATACTTGGTAAAATACCTCCTTAAATTATTCTAACCTATTTTTCCTTTTTAATTTTAAAAGTTTAACTTTATAATAACTCTTTCCTAATTTAAATACTCTAATCTATCTGATCATCATATCAAGAATAATCCCAATTTTGTGACTCTTCTCAGATGCACAGCCTTCATTCCATTCATCATAAGTTACCCCTTTGCAGAGCACCTTACTGTCTTTCTTTAGATAAGATGACCAATGTACAACAAAGTATCTACAACAGAATTTAGCACTGCTTTATTAAGTGATAACACAATATGGTTGGCTCTATATTGTTAAACTCCTCTCAATTCTTAGCAATATCCTGTTTGCCATTTCTGTTACTGCTGTATGCTGGACTGATAACTTAAATAAAGGTTCTGTCAGTATTTTTTTCTATCTTGTAAGCAAATTCAGCATAATTTACATTATGATTAACTTGGCGATTACTTATGCCTAAGTGCATCACTTTACATTTAGCTACGTAACATTTTATGTTCCTTCTCTGAGCCCTATTCAAGATTACTTTATGAAACAGCTACACCTTAGCTACATCTCTTCTTGGGTTTAAGGCGAATCTCTCTTTTTCTCCCTTTCTTTGGGTTGTTTCTTCTTAAAGGACTTCATCAAATTTGGCTGCTTCCAAAGTGACAGGTCCTTCCTCACAGGGTAAAGGCAGTGTTGGTGATGAGAGAAATTCTGCTAACAAATATTACCGGTAAGTAAATTGTCTGTTTTGGCGTGGATGCCGTCCAGTTAGTTTACTTTTTATTTATTTATTTTTGGCTGGTTGTCATTTGGAAAGGTTACAGTCGAAGCTTTTTGTTTATTTATTTATTTTTCAAATGTGAAGTGTTTTTAAATTAACTATCAGGCTTAATGACAAAGATAAATAATATTTAAAATATTTGATGTAATAATCCCTCCTTCCCAAATAGCATAATTTAATAGGTTGTTTACTTTAAATGGTTCTTATTATTTTTAGTGTTTTACTTAAATCAGCTATGGTTACATTTTGTTAAATGTGTATATTTCCTGGGAAATGTTCCAAAGAACAGCATCTTATATTTCATTACAAAACCAGACATGATAAAAGTATCAAAGATATGTATTGCAACTCAAAAAATATTTTTGAATAATTTTTAAAAAATGTAATATTAAAGAACAAAGAGAGGCAAAATGGAGGAGAAAACCCTTAAGGGAAAAGAGATAAATTTGGAATAGTGCTTAAGGATACTCAGTTGGCAAGATTACATGGGGCGTTCTGCCCTGTTCATCACTCAAGCGTTCTGGTACCTAGTATATTAAATACAATCACTCCCACATAGTAACAAGAAAATCATGACTTGGCAGGTACTTTCTAATTATTCATCTTGAACTGTTTTTTATTATGAATGGTAAATATTAAGAGTAGGGCAGAGGGTGTTGAGCAGCCTAAGCTTTAATTAACTATTGCAGTAGTTCTCCAACTTTTTGATTTGGTGGAGCACTTAATAAAATAGATGAAATCATGGGCCAGTGTCCTCTGCAAACGTCCCATCTTTTCTTGGGTTAGTCCTTTCTGCTCTTCTGGCCGTGGTTCTGTGGCCTTCTAAAATGACCTTCATATTCCCCCGATTGTCCACAGGACATAACTAAACAGTAGTTTGATATATACATTGCTTTTCTTTTTACTTTTAAAGTAACAAAAGATCAGTCCAAGGGGATCGTTTATCTGCAATAACCATGGCATTGCAATATGGATCAGAAAGTGATGAGGATGCTGCTTTGGCTGGTAGGAGTTAATACTTCACTTGTACCAATGTCAGTTTAATAACATTTACTGAATGACTGCAGAGATACTGACTTATTCAAATGTCTTTATGATACTTCCTTTGCTACTTTTCTGTACATTGCTGTTTCCAGATTATTTTGCATTGTTTCCAAAGCACGAAATGCAATTTCATTAATGCTGGTCCCTGGTTGCTAGAAATATAGATGAAATGTGCAGTTGGCAAGTGAAGGGAAGCCAAAATAACTTACCTGCTTTGATTTTGATTTTTGTTGTGTTGCAATCCATCCAGGCTTTATAAACTGGGAAAAGTGCTGCTTGTTTTTATATCGTTGTTTTAAATAGTAGAAAAGACACTGGATAGTCTTCTAGTATTGAATAGAGAAACACAGATTCTTACAAGTTCTCAGGTCATCAAACTTCATTCTTAGTAAAATGTTTTATTTCTGTCTGGCTGTTAAACTTTACTGTTGATCTTAAATGCTATGCTTAGACAATCCTCTCTTAAAGATTCTAATTTCCGGCATCAGCATAAACACTTGAAATCACAGCTGAATAGAGAACGCCAGCAAAAGATACTAGGTCTTATATTAACATACCTTAAGAATTCCATCTGGTTTACATAGACTTTTAGTAACAGGCAATGGGCTCATCAAACACAAAGTGATATGATGACAGCTCACCCATCTCTATATTAGATATCTATACGTGTTCCAAAACACCCAGTTCAGATAGCTTATCCTCCTCAGTTTTCTTTTTTCTGAGTTTTTTGTGTGTGTTTACTATTCATGTTAAATCAGACATGTTGGTATTTTTTTAAAAATAAAAATAAGACAGAACTTAGACAATTTATCCAGCCTCTACTAGCCTGAGGATTAAGCGTGCTACTCGGTAAAATCTCCTTTGTCTCTCCACCCCCTCACCTTGCAGCTATATAGACCTTGCAATTTAAAAGAATAAAACAGTTGTATAGTGGGGTTAGTGGTGACATGTGATCAATCAAATATCTCATTAATAACTTGTAAAATATGACTTATTTCCAAAGTAAAATAGATATAGTACCTTCTTTCCTTTCTTGGCTTCACTTCCTACCCTTTTTCTTTATTTTAGAATAGATCATGATATATATTTTCCTGAGTGGCCTTCATTGTCCATTTCCTTTTTCTCTCTAGGTCTCTCTCTTTTTCTGTCTCAGTGAAATATTTTTTCTTTTTTAATTTGTCCAGTCAGTCTCTCCCACAAGTCCCCTTACACATATCCCCTCATCTTCCTCAATTCATGCACAGAGCTTAGACATTTTACTATATACCTGTTAGCCAAAGACCAGTGTGAAAGATAGAATAAACATCCTGAAGGAGTAGTAGCCGGATGAGACACCAACCAAGCCCAGCCTCTGGGAAAACAGGATATGCTGTGATTCTTACCAGGGTGCTGTTCTTGAACTCTGATTGGAGACATGTTTTTCTTTTTCTTTTTTTTTTTTTTCCCCCCTGTATTCTTCCCAATCCAGAACTTCTTATCTGCTGCAAGGTTGGGTGAATGGCCTCTCTTACTCTACAATCTCCTCCAGCCTCCTTGTTGCTGTGATGAGGGGTTTTTCTTGTACACTGCCTCTCCTTCAGACTTCTGGCTGCTTCAAGGAGTTGGTGCTCTTCCCCACTCCTCCCAAGCGAACCTTCCTCTCAGCATCTGTTTTTGAGGGCCCTCCCTTCCCACAAATGACTCTGACACTTGCCTCTGCTGCTCAGAGCTGTACAGCAGTGGCAATTACAGTAGAGTGAAATTGATCTAATTGTCAGTTTCCCTACTGCCCCTCAATGTTCTGAAAAGCAGCACACACTGACAAGACCCTTGTTCTCTCTCTGCTGCAGCTTAGTAAAGCTCTGAGCAGCGTCAGCATCACTGGAACTATGCCTTCTGACTTTAGAAGATGTACTGCATTATCAACTTAATTTTGGCTCACATTTTTAAAGGCCTTCTTTTTTTGGGGGGGCAATTGTAAGAGATATATATTTAAATTAATTGTAGATGCTGCAGATGTCAGAGAGACTCTTGTAGGTAAGCTTTTGTACACAGTGGGGGTGAGTGGATTTTTCAAGCTTAGTAAAAAGATGCCTTTTTTTTCTATCGATTTCCAATCATTCCATATCAGCGATATCATTTCCAAGGACACTCAGGTTTTCAGCCATGGAGTGCAATACCTTAAGTGTTTAAATCTGTCAAGGATAGGGAGAAGTGGTTGTGGAATGAAATAGACAACAGGCAGTGCTTTTTTTAAAAAAAAACCACAAATAAACCTGTTGAATACTATGTAACTTGTTGGTTTAGTCTTTTCTACACCTGGCTTATATTTTGCCAGGTGGATAGACATGAAACCAACTGTCTAAAGTGAGCATAACTGATTATAATCTCCAAGTTTAGCCTCTTCCTAGTGCATGTTTGTGCTCTGACACCACTTTAAACAATCTGCAGTCTCGTTTTAAGGTGATAGGTGAACACATTTTTTGCTGCAAAATCTGCTTCCCTTTGACATTGGTCTCAATACATTCCTACCCACTTCTAAAAAAACAAGTGAAAACTTCTGTTTTTCAAGGGTCTTTTATAAGAAGTGCCTCACACATATTATTGCTACCCAAGTAAGGTGATCCTCATTAACTGAAAGTTAGTATTAATACTGCATTTATAAGCACCTGTCAGAATGACACGTATCTGTGGTGATATTTAAACCTTTTCCTTTTTTTCCTCTTTCCTTTATGGTTCTTACTCTGTTTCTTCCTTTAGGTTTTAGTTTGGAGGGTCTCTTGTTTTATTGTTGTACAGAACCCCCAGCTTTCATATTTAAATATAATACATTATTCTTATATTAATCAAGGGTGGAGGATTTTTTTATAAGTCTTCAGATTAGACAATGTCACTTGTCAAATGATTGTCAGTATCAAAATAATATGAAACTGGGACATGCCTGTTTAGCTTGTTTTTTCCTGACTTAACACAATGGGGTGGATTGATTTCTATTAGTGATTTAAATCAGCAAGCAGGGAACCTTGCTATAAATCTGTTTTAATCTTGATTTGCATTTGTACTCTTTAGTTATTTTCCTGGAGAAGTTGATTTTCAATAGTTAGCATAATTTGTTACTACATTTTGCTAACCAGGAGGATACACTATATATATATATGCAGTTATATAGCTTAACATATATGTGTTCAGCTTCTTAATAATTAATTTTTTTTATGATATTAGAAAATGGTGCATCATGCATTCCTTATTTACTGATGATTAATTTTTTTACTTGTGATTTGTGTCCAGCTGAATTTGTAAGGAAATTGAAATTCAAATAAAACTGCACAAAAACAGCATTTTAAAATGGAGTTTTATTAGTTAAATAAAACTACTTGAAATGTGCTGGTCACATAATTTTTTCTTATCAAAACATGTTTTGCATTTAAAACTAGCTGATTTATTAAACAAAGGATTATCTGTAGTTAGTGAATTGAAGTGTTTGGTTTTTTGGCCCCATGTCCTTCAAGATTTTAGGACGAATAGATCTCATCTTCTCTTGCAGCTAAATTTCAATTATACACCGGAAGAGTGAAAACAAGCTTTCCTGCTTTAACTCCCAGTCTGTTTCTCAACTTTGAATGAGCTAGTCATTGAACTTCCAAAATAGTTGAATAAACTGAAATGAGAAAAATATTCTCTGCACTTTCAGAAGGGTCTGCTGCTGTCAAAAGCTTGTTTAGCATTTAAATCTGGTTGCAGGTGCTTGGTCAGTGACTTCACCAGTTCAGTGGTTTAACTTCCTTTAAAACTGGTAGCAAATATGTACTGTGTGAAAATCATTTATTTCATATAATTCAAATAAATTTTAATAGATTTCAGTAAGCTTATACTTTAACATAGGTTGTCATAATTTCAACTTTAATTTTAAATAGGTTTAAATTAAATACATTTTTCTTTTAAAAAATAAAGTAAAACATCCATTTTGAATTTTTTTTATTCATTGAATTTTATCTATCCTGCAACACAAACATTTTCTAAAATGTTACCAAAAACCTGAAACAGGCCTTTCTTACAGGCTTCTCATAGCCTTCCAATAAGTAGTAGAAAGCCCAACAAGCAAGTGTTTCTAAATTGTGCTTGAGGTTGTTTTTGCTGTTGTGACCACACAGTAAGGGTGATCATCTGCCTGTAATGCTTCATGGTTTATACTCATTTTGGATGCAGAGGCTGGGCTATTCTTTCTGTCACACTCTGCAGAAGATGTTTAATGAGAACTTGTCACATAGTCTTTTTCCATCCCTTTCCAAATGTTCTTGCTGGGCATTCACCAGCCAACCTATTTAATTTTCTCACTGGGAAGGGGAAAATGAAAGGAGCACTGTCATTTTTAAAATGTTTAATAGAATGAACAATTTTCTTGTCTGTTCTACAGATAGACTTAAAATTCTTTGGATTTATATTACTAATTCTTTCCATCACTTTTTCCATTTATGTCATTAGTTTGCTTAAGCATTTATCTCAGCTTGGAGAATAACAATGAAATAGTCTGTTTCACTCTTCATTTTATGCTTGAGTGCTCATGCACTGCAAAATGCTACAGTATCTTGGGTTTAAAACACTACAGGGTAATATTTATTTTGTTTCAAATTTTTTAATTTTAATTAAAATAAACAGATTAATGGAAATATTTCTACTCATCTTAGGTTTTACAAAAACCTTAATTTTACAAAATTTAAATTGTGGACTTGATTTTACCTGACAGTGTGCTCTTAGTCATTTGTAGTTATTACCACAGTTAGTATAAAAGGATAGATACTGGAGAGGAGTGTTCTAATTTTAAAATTTTAGCTTATCAGATTAGTTGCATATAGATTAATTGCACGGTCTGTTATCATTGTTTCCCAAAGGTGGGGTAGGTAGACTGTTCTGGGTGTCTGTTCTGCATTAGTGGTGAGCATCTGCTTCAAGCATCTGCATAGCTATAGAGGAATACCCTCCCACTGCCTTGTGTCTGATTAGTCCGGGAGTTGTCATGCAGCTGAACACTCTTGCAGAGCATCAATTTCAGACTGGAAAGGAAAGATAACACTAGTGTGTTATGTGAACTGGCTGTCTCCTGACTTGTCATTTTTTTAATATGTCTTTGCTTAAATGGGATAGAAAGCTGAAACGTGGCTAGGCTATGCTGAACCATAATGATAATGTCTGCTGGAAACTTGGTATGAGCATTAGAGGACTATCTTTTGTGCAACTGATCCAATGGGACTCATCTACCAAGCTTTTATTCAGACTACATTGTGGGGGCCAGGAGGACTACTTTGATTATGGTAACTTTTATCTATACAAAAGTACATAAGAATCTAGTTTCTTTCTTTTTGTGTGGTACAATTAAATTACAACTGTTAAGTTATTTAGATGTTTTGTAGATTTAGTGATTCTGTACACACACGGGCGCACACATCTTTTCCTTATGGTTCATATTACAGTCTCTCACAGTATTTTCTTGGACTTAAATATGTATTTCTTGCTAATATCTCTTTCATGAGTCTTTAGTCCTGAAGTAAAATATATGGCTTTTATATATTTTGGGAGAGTAAGTTCTTCAGTACAGGTGTGATAATTTAAGGAGAAACATAAGAGAATTTTTCTCAACACATAAATGTACAGAATTATTTTGAACTTAATCATTTAAACTAATTTCCTTAGGCACTTCTGAACACCCCAGCCTCAATTTACTAATTTCTACTCTTATATAGTGACTTCTATTCCCAGCTGCTACAACCACTGTTTGCTTAACCTTAGGCAAGTCACTTAGAACAAAATTTTCAGTTGCAGGTCCTCTGCACATCTGAAATCAGGCACAAGCTGTTGCACATTGGACGCCCTTATATCAACGCATGCAATGTTCACAGATTTGTAAATTTTTAAGACTAGAAGTGACTGTTATAATTTCTAGTCAGACCTCCTACATAACACAGGTCAGAACTTCACCAAGGGATTCCTACATCAAGCTTATAATTTCTGGTTGAGCTAGAGCATATCTTTAAAAATACTTTCTGAAAATGTGCTTGTTAGCTTTGAGCTTCAGTTTCCCCTACTTTACAGGATTTTGAGGCTTGCTTAATTAATGCTTCAATAAGCACCCTGAGATGCTTGGATGGAGGACATTCTAAAACTACAGATTTCTTTATTAAAGGTTTAAGTAAGTACCTAAATACACAGAAAATAAAAACTACTGCAAATTTCTCATTCTATCTATCTCCATTACATACATTTCCATATCCATGTGAACATTAAAATGGAATGTGTAATCATCAGTTCAATCCAAGTATAAGCTATATTTGATTAAAATGTCATTGTTTACATTAGTTTCAGGACTTCTGAAAAAATAGAGCATCATTTTTTTTTTTTTTTAATTTTTTTTTTTTGTCCCTTGTTGAGTAAACACCACATTTAAAAACCAGCTACTTGGATTTATGTACATTTGAGAGAGAAGGGTGCTTTATTTCACAAACATGAGTGCCCTGACGTTAAGTGTTGAAGAGATATATGGACTCACACATTGAAACTCTTATTATATCTTGTTTAAATTCTTAGGATAGCCCAAAGAATTTGTTCCTGTAGTCGATTAGTTTTTTGTAATTGGACACCTCAGTTTAAAAAAAAAACCAGACATTCCTATGGGGAAGATAATCAAGTCCCTTTATGCTCATGAATGTCCAGGGGTGTGTAAGAGAAGTGCCATGTTGTCCACTCCATGTTATTTGATATTCATAGGTTTTGCAAATTATCTCACTTTCTAATATTTCTAAAGATTTTGACATATGCTTGCAGCATGAAGGGTTTGTAACATACTTTAATTGGGTTCATGAATGTTTCCCATGTTATTGAAGGATTATTCCTCCTTTCCCTAGAGGATTCCTTCAGCATCTTTCTTATGTGGATAGGGTAGGTATCTGGTATCTGGCAACAGATATTATGTCTCACCAACAGTGGATGGCTCCTGTCCAGGCAATGTTGTAATACTCCTGTGTGTGTTCTTACTCGCCTTCATTCGTGTGCATTCATTTCCATTTAGAAAAGTACAGAATGCAATCCTGTAGCAGGATGGCAATAATACAATTATACAATTGTAATTTAATGTTGGCTTGGTTATTAAATAAGCAGACAGCTGTTTTCTTCACCAGTTTGTGTTTGAGTGGTCTCAGTTTGTATTCTCAAGTATAGCACATTACAGTAATCCCATCTGATGGTGTCAAAGGCATGTGGTCTTCATCTGAAAAGAAAGCATGCAATCTGCTTGCCAAGTCACAGTCAATGCTCCTCTGAGCCAATGGCTTCTTGGGCTGACATGGTTAAGGGACGTCAGTTTCATAGTGAGCGGTACACAAGGGAGTGATGCAGCCAGCATCACATCTGTCCGCTTGGACTGTCCTAACCCAATGGGTCAGAAGTGTAGATAGGAAAAAAAGGGTTTTGGCTACTTATTTACCTGGTCATCCAGAAGTGGCAGATAACTTTGGGAGGGACATCATAAGTTATAAATCTGAGTATCAGAAAGTGGGTGAATTCCCTCACTTGACGGTCAGGCATTATCTCACTTATTTATTATTTTTGAAGTGACAGTCAAAACCACAGAGCTTTATTTGATTGCCCTTCGGTTTCTCTACTTCCTTTTCTCTTTTTTACAGCTGCTGCCCGTTATGAAGAAGGAGAGTCTGAAGCAGAGAGCATCACTTCCTTTATGGATACGTCTAACCCTCTTTATCAGCTTTATGATACAGTTAGAAACTGCCGAAATAACCAGGGTCAGCTTATATCGGAACCCTTTTTCCATTTGCCTTCCAAGAAAAAGTATCCCGATTATTATCAGCAAATCAAAATGCCTGTTTCATTGAAGCAAATCAGGTAAGAAAACACAGAGTGTAAACTACATTTGCTTGGCTTGAGTGTGTTGAAGAGCATCTTTCACTTCTGGCATCCTATACCATGAACTAATTCTTGAAGCCAATCATTTTATATCCATAATATGTCTTCGTAAGCGGATCCTACAGTTCCTGTGTGTTACATGGATTAGTTCTGCAACTGGTGTCATAGATGAAGTAGTTCAAACAATTCTTTGTATTTTGCCTTTCAGATTGGTCTGTATCCATCTTCTGACCTTCCTTTGTAGATGCATTCTGTTGTGTTTTAAATTTGTTTTAATTGAAATTAAGATGTGGGACTAATAGCTCTGAAGGTTGAGACTTCTTTTTACCAAACAGGTACAGATTGGGTAGTGATAGAACAAGCTTCCACACTGCACCATATTGTTCTTTATCCTTGACCTGGTGAGACCCCTGAATAGGAGTGAAAAGATGGCTTTATCTCTGGTCATTCTGTTGTCCCTCTGCTTGGACAACCACCAAGGTGTAAATTGTTACACTCTTTAGTGGTGTGAACTCTAGAAAGCTTACTGAGACTAATTGCTTCTTTTAGGCCACAGAATAGCCGTCAAATAATAATAATCATTCCCATTCATTACTAACTGAGGCTGGATTTGAGTTAGATGATATTAAGTCTGTAGGCCATACATAAATCCATGATCCATCAATACAGATGGTACTTATTGGTCAAAAACCTGACATGGGAATAGGACAAAAAAGCAGCATCTCATTCTAATGAGGTTAATTCATTCTTGCTCACAGTTGAGATGATTTGATGGAGCTTTTGAATGTACTAAATCATGATTTGTACCATACTTTATCTGATATGCCACAGTCCCTGTTAAAACCTCCTTCAGAGAACTTTGTGCCCTTATTATGCTATGATACAGTCAGGGACCTGATGATATCCTGGCTCCAATTGCAGCATAGGCAAGACCATAACTATATTCCCTAATGGTATGATCCCATTGAAATTAATGGCAAACCTCACATTAGTTGAATGGTGCAGAATGAGGCCCTAACTTGGCTAAAGCTTCAGACATATCTGTAACCCAGTTAATATATTGTCTGTTCTATAAATTGAAAGTATGTAGTAATGTGGTCCCCTAATTTGGTGAAAGTGTAGTCTAAATAGTGTTCTTCTTAAACCACAACATAACCAAAGGCATTTTTAATCAGTCAAAGGGTTTTGCAAGTGTGAATATAACAAATGTTCAAATGCCACAGTGATTACCATAAATGGCTTTAAGGCAATCTTTCACATAGGACTCAGTACAACTCCTAGCCTGATTGTATGAAATTAATCTTGTTAAAAGAAGCATGAAATATATAATGTATTTTATGGAGAGAGGAAATTCTAAAACTCCCCTTAAATTTTCAGGGGGATAGAATGTTTGAGCACTCCATAGGGTATTGGCTGTGTGACTACCATTAATAGCAATGAGAGAGAGAATTTCCTGGGACTAACACAGCTACAATAACAATGCAAGAAATAAATAGCAGTGTGACTCTCACAGTTAAATCCATGCATACTGTTTTCAAAATGTACAGTTGGTATCGGGAATGGAACAGATGAATAACTCCCCAGGCTGGGGCAGCCATGTTTCTGTTTTTCTTACAAAGTGGATAAAAGACACGTGGTTATCTGAGCTGCAAAAAAAATTCATACCAAAATAAAACATATTTCTGAAATAGGTGTGTAGCAAGGTGCTGCGGCCTTCCTCGGAGCCTGGGCCCGAGGAAGGGTCGCAACGCCCCTGCTGGGCAGAACAGGGTCCTACAGGCCAAACTGTGTGGCAACAGAGGGGCGGAGCCACGGCAGGAAGGGGGACTATAAAAGGCCGGCCCAGAAGCTCAGTAGAGAGGAAGCTGCCGCTGGAGGCAGACGTGTCTTCCCGGAGGCTGCAGCCTAGGCCTGACCGAGACCCAGCGGCTATTTGGAGCAACCGCCCCAGCGAGTGGAGAATCTAAAATCTGCCCAGATTGCTGGGCCCGAGTGACTGGAGAGGGCCACTGAGCCCTAGTGATTGTAAAGGGCCACCGAGCCCTAGTGATTGGGTGAGGCTGCCAGGCCCTAATAGCTAGAACGAGCCACCCAAGACTCCTGGGTGGAAAATACACCCTGAGGCCTGCCCTGACCTGGAGGAGCTGCCTGATGCTGGGGACCCCCAGTAGCTGACAACCCTGTGGACCGGAGGAACCCCTGAAACCTTGTGACCTGGAGGAGCTGCCCTCCGCTGTCGACGCAGAGGAGTTCCCGGACCTGCTGCCGGTTGACGGTGAAGGAATTGTGGGACTGCCACTCGCCTTCTACCCCAGCGACCTGGAAGGAGACTGCTTCCTGCAGGTACCCGGGGACAGGGTGGGAGGAAGTGGCCCAGGGACAGCCGACTAGCAAGTGGCTGAGTCAGGAACCCCATCAGCGTGTTGCGGCTGGAGCCCCGCTGATTCAGTGGCAAACGGCTTTGCCACTGATAGGGCCCTGGGCTGGGACGCAGTGGAGTCGGGTGGGCCTGCGTCCCCCTCCCCCCTTCCCTAACCACCCCAGAAGGGAGTGCTACCCTCTGCATTTGGGAGACAGAGGATCCCGAGCTCTACTGGCCCCACCTGCCTGCAAGACCGGGGACCCCAGACTGCTGTACTAGCCCTGCCTGTGGGAAGGTCGGGGGCAATAGACTGCTTTGCCTGCCGCACCCTGCCTGAGGGCCAGGGGCACCAGACCGCTTGCTAGCCTGCCCCGCTGGGGGCTGGGGCTAAACACTTGTAAACGGACACTGTCTATTCCCCTAAAGGAAGGCGCTGTGGCCTTCCTCGGAGCCTGGGCCCGAGGAAGGGTCGTGACACCCCGGCCGGACCGTGCCACCGGTCTACAAAGTGACTTGCACTCATTACTGCCTAAGAGCCCAGAAAAGAGAGGGGTGCATGCATCCATTTTAGAAACTCCATGTTGACACAGTGTATCTTTAGTCTGAGGCCATAAAAGGATTCATGTACAATAAAAATCACGGGCTTAAATAGGCTTGGGCCTTTGGCCAGTTGAAAAATAATTGGTCAGTTGACAGGTCAGAGATTGACAAATATTGTCAAATAACGTCAAAAATGGTCAAATATTTTAAAGCATTGATTTAGCAGAATAGTAACAAAAAAGAGTAAGACTTTATGGTCTTAACCTTATGGCATGTCTACCTTGAGCAGTAATATGGATTACGGGGGTCTGATTTCTAAAGCACACTAATGTGTGCACATTAATTGGTCTGTGTAGACCCTGCTGGTGCAAACTATGTTCTGTAGTGTGCTTTAGCATACATTTTTAGTTCACACCAGCAGGGTACACATTCAGACCTGTTAATGTATAACACATTAGAGCATTGTAGAAATCATGCACCTGTAGTATGCATTATTGATCCATGTCAAGAAGGCGTTTGGTAGTTCTCCTTAATTCCAATAAACAAGTTTAATTAAGTTATTTTAATTCAGAAAAATGTGAAACATAATGAAATGAAGTTCTAAAAATTGAAAGAATAATAATTAGTAATTTTTTTTAGCAATGTTGGTTAGCATTTAAATGTGAATATTATTCAAGACTAAACAGTTACAAAAGAAAAATGAAATTAGACAGAAATAAAACACACAGCATAGCATAGTAAAAAAGTCTTTTTAAAATGCACTTGTGCTAGGTAGACAGACAGACAGCTCTTGAAGCATCTTGCTTTTCATTATGTTTATTTGAGGAGATGTCATTTGGCTGGTAATATGTGTGGGGAATGTGGGGGTTATGAAGGGGATTTTTGTTGAGAGGGGTGAAGTGGGTGTTTATTTACCTGGACATTTAGTGTGTGTAGATTGTTTGCTTTGCTGAGGATGGGGAAGGTATTGAGGGGGTTTAATAGCTGTGATGCTTTAGTTTTTTTAAGGTGAAGCTTAATGGCTGTGCATCTCTTCTCTTTATATTGGGGGAGGAGGTTAAATGACTGTGACCCCTCTTGTCCCTCCCCACTGCCTTCTGAGTTAATTTCCAGAGTTTGTCAGTTAGATTGTAAGATGTTCAGATCAGGGACTGTGTCTTTTGACTTGTTTAATGTATAAATAAAGATACACGTACAATGCTCTAGAAGATTCCTACCAATCAAGATGTTCAGCTTTCAGTTAGTTCACCTTTTCACCAACAGGTGGCATTAGCATGTAATAAAGAGTGGTCACAATATTTAAATAAGCTTGTGAGCAAACCAAACCATGATACAGTCAAAAAGGTAGGCTGTTGCCTACCTCATGACATTCTTGCTGGAATATTTGAGCATGGCTGAATAATAAGCAATAAATTGACTGACTTATACCAATTCAAAGTCAAAGGAGCTAAAACTCATGCTTTGACTTTAGAGATACAGGGCCAGATTCTGAACTTCTTTATATTGGTTTAAATCCAGAGTAAGTATAACTTAAAGGGAGTTACTTTTCTTGTAATTTATTGTAAGTGAGATCTGAATCTGTCCAGGGGTATTTTTTTTTATGTACAACATCTTCATATTATTACTTTATACACACACACATATAATACTGTTGCAGCAATTAAATTAATTAATGCAGCTTTGGTGTTGTGTAAATATTTTTTTATTCAAACTAAAGAGAAGAACCTGAAATTCATGTATGCTGTATCCAGCAAAAATGAATTTTCATATTAACTTTATCTTTTTCACTGAAAAGTGAAGTATAATATTTATCATAGGCTGCTGCATCTTGGTTAAACCTTGCATTATAGTCAGTCAGCACTTAAATTACCATCTAATCTTTGCATATTTGTATGCACAAAAGTTCTTCCAAAGGCATATGTATACTTAAATGCACATTAGTTTAACTATATAAAGATTTGCATTCTATAGAGAAAATAAAGCAGATTGGGTCCTAACAATACTTTTTTACATCTTGAAAGTTCTTTGTATGTGTTAATTAATTTTGTGAGGTATGTATGTAAATAGTATATCTTCAATTCACAGATCGGGATACAGAGACAGAAAAGTTAAATGTCCTAGAAGATAGAAGTCAGTAGCAAGCAAAGTATGGGACTCCTTGCTCCCTACTCAGTCAGCTAGACTATAGTTTCGCAACCTGTGGTACGCGTACCCCATTGGTACGTGAGACACAGGCTAGGAGTATGCGGCAAAAAACCCAGTGAAGAGAGGCAAGCGGCAGCCGCCGACTTCTGGGGAAACCAGGTGGCAGTTGCCCGGTCCCAGCTCGGAGGCAGGCGGCAGCTGCCAGCTTCTGGGGGAGACTGGTGATGGCAGCTGACGGCTTCCTGTCTGGTCCCACCTCCTAGCTGGGAGGTAAACAGCAGCTGCCCCAGTCCTGGGAAGTTGGGCAGCAGTCACTGGCTTTTTGGGAAGCTGGTCGGCAACCGCCCACGTCCTACCCGGTCCCAGCTCCGAGGTGGGAGCCTGGTGGCAGCCTCCTGCACCCTACGAGCTGGGTTCACAACTGGGTGGCTGCCACCCATGCCCCGGCTCTGAGCTGAGAAACAGCTTCCCGCGCCCTGGCTTGAAGACGGGCAGCAGCCACCTGCCCATATCCCTGGGTCCCAGCCTGCACAGAAGCCTCCTCTGCCCCGGCTCGGAGCAGGTGGCAGTCACCCACCTCCTGGGCTGGCAGCCAGGCGGCGGCCACCTACAACTTGCCCAGATGGCAGCTCCCCTCCCCGGCTCAAAGCCCAGTGCCCAGAAAGCAGGTGGAGAGTCCAGTGGCTTGCCCAGTCCTGGAGCTTGGCTCTACCTGCAGGCTCACTTGTCAATTTCACTGCTCTAGTTGAGCAGTGAAATTGACAACTATGACAGCCCCAGATTTTACCAGTATAAAAATGTTAAGAGGGACCCACATAGTGTGATTTGCCCCAGGCCCGCACCCCCCTAGGCCATGAGGAGCACTGCTATCCACTCTGGGCCGCTAGTGCCTGCTCAAAGCTCACAAGTTTCCGCCTGTGTGAGGAGAACACCTGTGTGAGGAGAACACCACCTGACCCTGCCATGAGGCCACAGTGATCCCTATATGGAGGAAGGGAAGGAAGAAGGAGGGGAGAAACAGCAGGGGGGTTTGAGATCTACCACAAGGCACACAGCATTGCAGAACTCAGAATTCTCCTGCTTTATGAGAAAGACAATCGTCCAGCAGTAAAGGGGGAAAAGATTGTATTTCTCAGAGTGGAAAATTGAGTGTTGGGGTACTTATTAAAATTTTCAGAAGTTAGGGGGTACTTGCAACTTAACAGGTTGAGAAACACTGAGCTAGACCATGTCGCCAGAGTGGGCCTCTAGGATCCATGAAGTTTTTGGCCATGCTCGTGCTCTCTCTCCCCTCCATCCTCAGGTCCCCAAATTTGGGGGAGGATTATTTCATTTTTCATTATTAAAGCTAATTTCAAGTTCTCTCTGAAATGAAAGGAAACCTGGAGCCTTGAAATCATAAAGCTGATTGTTCACTAGAGGAGAAAGTTGGTCATAGTGAGTGTCCTTTTAAAAGAAACCGTCATTTACATTCTACCCAGCCCAGTCACTCCAGATGATGCCCGACGATGGTCTTGTGAGCTTGTGAAACAGTCTTTTGAGCTCTGGATTCATGGTCATGTTTGGATGTGGGAAGTAGTGTTACTTGTGCTGCTGGATGGCACTGGTCCTCTCACTGCAAGTGTTCTCCCAGCTGGCTGCTGACAACAGAACTGGCTCTTCTGTTGAGCTGTTGTTTTGGCACCTGGAAAAAGAGTTCTGGCACAGTATATTATTGAGAGATGGTATTATCTAGTGGAATTGAGCACAGACTAAACAGAGAACAAGAAGACAGAGAGAGATAACAGGTGGGAGTAAAGCAAACAGAACAGAAGAAGGGTAAGAGAGGTAGAAAAGAGTATAACCGGGAAGAGAACAAGTATGACTGACAGAGGATAGAGCGAATGAGTGAGAGAGAGAATAAGTGTAAGGGGGATGCATCTGATCTGAGAGTGCACAGACGAAAGAAACAGTAGGTAGGATGGTATGGGGATTGATTGGGTTAGGCATAGAAGGAAAGAGAGGAGAGAAGTAGGGTCTGGTAGAAAGGGAATCAGAAAAAACGAGTTAAATTTGCTATGATAAGATTAACTCATACTCATTTTTATTGAATATCTCTGGCACACATTGGTTTCTATAAGTTTGGTAAATGGTGAAGGGCTAGTTATTTTGAGAATTTAAATTAATGATGTTGGCTACTCTGGATTCTATAGTTAAATAATTGAAGGAACAGACAGGAAATCATTTAAAATTCACCATAATGTGAGCACAGTCATCTGGGAAATTGGGCATACCGGAACTTTAGTTTACTTCAAATAATTGTCCTTCAAATGAAATTTTAAAATGTTGGCAACTATGTATAGGTGCTGGAACTGGGGATGCCGCCGAAACACATGGTTTCTGCCTTCAGCACTCCCATTATAAAAATTGTTCTTCTTCTTCTTCGAGTGCTTGCTATGTCCATTCCATCTCAGGTGTGTGCACGCATGTGCATGGTTGTCGGAGATTTTTCCCCTAGTGGTATCTGTAGGGTTGGCTCTAGTGCCCACTGGAGCTGTGTGCATATGTACCAGTATAAGGGGCACTGGTCCTCCACCCTCAGTTCCTTCTTACCGTCCATGAGGGTTGCTGGAATGTCTTCTCTCTCTTGCTCTGCAAGACTCTTCTGTTAGTGGCTACTCAAATAGTTTTAGTGTATATAGTATTGTAAATATTAGTATATATAGTAGATAGTTCAAATTAGGTCCCTGTCATCAAGGGACTTTGTGTTCCAGGTTTGGGCATGCCTCGGTCTCTGGGCTTCAAACCCTGTGCCTCCTATGGGAAGCACATGCCAGTGAGTGACCTCCCTGCTGACTGTTTGAAGTGTCTGGGGGCATTGCATGGAAAGGACAGGTGCCATATCTGTAGAAGCTTTAAGCAGCAGACAAGGAAAGAGTGGGACATTAGGCTTAAGGCGATCCTGATGGAAGCCGCTCTAAGGCAGGTCTTCGAGCCCAGCCACTTTAACTCGGCTCCAAGTATGTCGGCGGCAGTGAGAAGTGTATCGCCAACACAGAGTACTTCTCTGAACCGTTTCCCGTCCTCAGTGCCGAGAAAGTAGCACAAGAAGCAATGAACTGATGGGGTGGTTGCCTGTTTCACAGATGGACAAACAGGCAAAAGGAGTGAGACCCATGCCAGGCCACTGTGCCATGTTGGCACCTGCATCATCACCATCAACTCTGCAGAAAGCATTGAGTCCAGTGCATGACCCACTGACTATTCTTGGGGAACACGCCAGTCTGGCTATTCTGTTGACACCGGAAGCCTTCCAGGCAGCCAAGGACCTGCTGTCCCAGCCCGTTTCCCCCCACACCATTGGGGGATAGAGCACCTGTTAGCAGGAAAGAGCAGGTGGTACCAAGCACTTTCTCAGTCCCAGGGCTGCAAATTTTGTCTATGGGCAAGCCACATATGCTACCAGCGCCCCGTCCCCCATCACAGCAGCGTCCCCAAAACGTTACTGGCCTTTGGAACGACACCTCTCCCCAGCACAATGCAGATCCCTGGCCCAGTACCAGTCCCAGGGCCTGTGAGGATCGCCACTGCAATGCTGGTCCCTGGTAGGATGCCAGTCCTGGTTGCATCATCAGTTCTTGAGGCAGTACCATCCCTTGCATCACTGGCACCCGATAGAGACGGAAGCTGGCACGGCCCTGCTGTGGTCACTGGGTGACAGCTCCTCCTCAGATACTGAGGAGAAACCGTGGAGCCTCATAGACATGGGTGGCACCCAGTCTACCCACCCATGGGCTCTGGACTGCCAGCTGGTGTGTGGCTGCCTGGCCATATTGGAACCCCTGGGGGTTCCCTCCAGTGCAAAGACCACCCTTACACTAGTCAGGCTTGATAGCCTCCAAGAGACTGGGCACTGGACCTGCACACTCGGCACCAGACCACGATTCCGTCACTGATCCAGGTACCAAAGCCCAAGAATTGCCCCTGGGAGACATAGCGGAGGAGGAGGAAGGAGCCCTTTCCTCCATACAAACCTTATCATCATCCTCCCTGGATGAGATAGTGGTAGGACTCATTGGCCTCCTACTGCAGATTGAATTTAAGGCCCACCAGGACCTTCTCAAATGAGTCACATCCAATCTGGGTCTAAAGGTGGAGGATCTCATTGAGACCTTGTGCACCTTAATAGACATCTTGGTGATGGCAGCCCCAGCTAAGGTTGCATTATCTATTAATGAGGCAGCGCTAGATCCCGTTAAGGCCCTTTGGCAAACTCCCTCTTCCCTGTCTCCTACATCAAAAAGGGCCGAGAAAAAGTACTATGTGCCTGCTAAAAGTTTCGACTGTTGGTTCTTCCACCCTCCCCTGGGGTTTCTGGTGGTAGCTGCAGCCAATGAGAGGGACATGCAGGGGCAGGTGAGTGCCACTCCCAAACACAAGCATGCGAAGAAGCTGGACCTTTTCTGGAGGAAAATGTATTTGACAGAAGCTTGCAGCTGCGTGTTGCCAACCAACAGGCGCTGTCGGGGGCGTTATGATTTTAACTTGTGGGACTTCCTAGGTAAGTTTAAAGACTCCTTGCCCCAGGAGTCTCAGCAGGAGTTTGTCGCCCTCTTGAAAGAGAGTAACCAGGACCAGCCAGGACCTCTTTGCAGGTGGCTTTGAACGTTGCAGACAATGGCCTCTACAGTCACAATGAGATGCTGCTCCTGGCTTCAGTCTTCAGGTCTGCCCCCAGGGCCTCCTGATTGAGGGCTCAGCCTTCTTCTCAGAACAGACCGACACAAGGCTCCATGGGCTAAAGGACTTCAGGGATACCCTGCACTCCCTGGGGCTGTACAGGCCTTCCTCATCTAGGAAGTGCTTTAGACCACAGAAACCCCCATGGTTCTCGGGGCCTCAGAGACATGAGCCCTATAAGAAAAAACATAAGAATTATAAACAGCATCATCCATTCCCACAACCCTCAGCCTCCCAATCCAGGCCTCAGAGATCCCCGGACAGGCCCAAGCAGGCCTTTTGAGGGTGTGCCTGGAAGCACTATATCAGACTCCGTTTTTACGATCTCCAACCTGGTCCCCCCTTTATTTTTAGACTGGCTGTCACCATTCAGCCAAGCATAGGCTACTGTAACATCAGACCACTGGGTCCTCAACATGGAGATGTTTGGGTACATCCTTCCGTTCTTGTCTGCCCCTCCATCCCACCTCCCATCCCCGTCCCTCTTCAGGGACCCTCTCACGAGCAATTCCTTGTCCAGAAGGTGCAAGCCCTCCTAAATATTGGGGCTCAGGAGGAGGTCCCTCCAGACAAGAGGGGGAAGGGGTTTTATTCCCAGTACTTCCTAATACTGAAGGCAAAGGGGGGGCTTTGGCCCATTCTGGACCTGCGTTGCCTCAACAAATATCTCAAGAAGCTGAGGTTCCGCACGGTCTTCCTAGCCTCTGTCATTTCCACCCTTGACTCAGGAGATTGATATGCCACCCTCGGCTTAAAGGATGCTTACTTTCACATCTCCATATTCCCTGGCCACAGGTGATTTCTAAAGTTTGTGGTGGGCTGTCGCCACTTTCGGTTTACTGTCCTACCCTTTGGCTTGTTAGCAGCTCCTAGGGTTTTTACAAAATGTATGATATTCATAGCAGCTTACCTCAGGTGCTGAAGAGTTCAGGTTTACCCCTATCTCAGTGACTGGCTCATCAAGGGTTGCTTGCAGGCACAGATGCAACTCAACATCAGAACAGTCTGCACCACCTTTCAAAGGCTGGGCCTGCTGATAAACGAGCAAAAGTCAACCTTAGTCCCAAGTGGACTTGTTCACAACCACGCAGAATAGGAAGTGCCCTCAGTTCTGCTCATGGAACGGGCACAGTCTGGTCTTAATCTCAAATGCCTTCCTGATTCTATGATCCTTTTGTATGCTTTTCCATTGATTCCTCTGGTTCACAAAGTCCTTCTGAAAATCAAGCAGGACAAGGCAAAAGCTATTCTCATAGTGCCGGCGTAGCTATGACAGTACTGGTTCATCACACTGCTGGACCTGGCAATAGCAGAGTCCCTCAAGTTCCTGTTCTGCCCAGGCTTAATTTCACAGAACCACAGTGGACTGCCCCACCCAAACCTCGCCACTCTGCACCTGACAGCTTGGTTGCTGCATGGTAAAACCCTGAGGAGCAAGCCTTCTTGAAGCAGATTCGGCAGGTCTTACTGGGCAGCAGGAAGCCTTCCACCAGAGCGACTTACTTGGCTACGTGGAGACGATTTATGTACTGGGCGTCAGAGCGAAACCTTTTCCTCTCGTGTTCATCTCTGCAGACTATACTGAACTACTTGCTTCATTTAAAGAGGTACAGCCTTGCACTCTTGTCCATAAAGGTCCACTTGATGGCTGTTTCAGCCTTCCATCCCCCAGTGAATGGTCAGTTGGTGTTCTCACATGAGATGATGGTGAGGTTTCTTAAGAGGTTGGAAAGGCTCTACCTGCAAGTTAGGCCATGGGACTTGAACCTGGCCCTGTCTAGGCTCACTGGGCTCCCACTTCAAGCCATTAGCCTCTTGCTCCCTCCTGCTTCTTTCATGGAAGGTCACCTTCCTGGTGGAGATTACGTCGACCAGACGAGTTTCTGAGATCAGGGACCTCCCGTTGGAGCCTCTCTGCACAGTTATCTCCAAGGATAAAGTGCAGCTGTGACCCCATCCAGCCTTCCTGCCAAAGGTGGTATCTCAGTTTCATATCAGTCAGAACATCTTCCTGCCGGTTCCAAGTCCTTCCACAAGTCTACACAGCTCATCTTAGCAATTGCCGAAAGGATAAAAGGCATTCCGGTATCATCCCAAAGGATCTCGTCCTGGATAACGGCCTACATCAGGACGTGCTACAAGCAGGCTAGTGTCACACCTCTGGCCATCATGATGGCTTGCTCCACAAGAGCTCAGGCTTCCTCTGCATCATTCCTAGCTCAAGTGCCAATCCAGGACATCTGCAACTTTGTCATCAGTCCATACCTTCGCGACCCATTATGCGATCACCCAACAGGCCAGAGATGATGCCCATGTTGGGAGAGCAGTGTTGCAATCAGCACAATCATGAACTCCGAGTCTGCCATTGAAGGTACTGCTCAAGAGTTACTTGACATGGAATGGACATGAGCAAGCACTCAAAGAAAAAATGGTTACTAACCTTTCATAACTGTTGTTCTTTGAGATGTGTTGCTCATGTCCATTCCATGACCCGCCCTCCTACCTTCTGTTGAAGTGTCTGGCAAGAAGAAACTGAGGGGGTGGAGGATCGGCAGTGTCACTTATACTGCCGCATATGCACGTGGCTCCAGAGGGCGCTAAAACTAGCCCTATGGATACCACTAGGGGAAAAATCTCCAGCAACCGTGCACACGGCAGGCACACACCTGACATGGAATGGACATCAGCAACACATCTTGAAGAGCAACAGATACGAAAGATTAATAACCTTTTTTTCCAGCACCACTTCTATGATACCAAGACAAGCAGATGAGCTCCTCTTCCACAACACAACAGAAAAATATGAACATTTTGGAGACTCTTTTAGTCACGGCCACTTTTTAATATATTAAATTGGGAGGAGAGAAGGAGGTTGCACATGCCCTAAGAATAATCTTACTGGCTGCTCCCTTCCCCTCACCCTTACCCCCCAAAAATTCCTAAAGCACGTTCTGTGTAGGGTTGCGATAAATGGCGGACCGGAGACAGTGAAGTTGAAAAATCTGTGGGTCTACCACAAAATGCTAAGGCCAGGTTGTAGCATGCTCCTAATAAGACTACTTTAAAAAAAAATGAACTAACAAACAAAACCCCAACATCATCACCTCTGGTAAGCAGATATCGCAATTCATATCTTCATGTGAATGGATAGCATCCGAACACTCTATTGCAATGCATATGTACAAGGAGAGTGTTAAAATTTTCTTGGAAATTAACAACTCAGTTTTTGAATGATGAGTCTCAACCCTCAGATGACATTAACACAGGACTGTTTGTATATCATGGTATAAAAAATGTTACCAGCTGGTCAAACATATTTTGCTCCGTAATTTAAAAGTGAAGTAGCTGCAGCAAATAGAGGAATAAAACTGATAGTTCACTTGAATTATTAGCAAAAGGGTGGCATTTAATGGGAAGTGATGTTTGAATAAAGGAATTAATGCATGAAAGGTGTATATGGAGCATAGCACTATTTTTTTTTGCAGATTAGATTATAAAATACAGTTCTCTTTCAGAGTTACAGAAAGAAGTTGCTTGGTGTTTAAATTTCTCAGCCTGTCACATTTAAACTAAATGATCATTTGCTTTGCCAGTAAGAACCTTCTTACAATGTGAATAAGACTAACATCCCTTTTTTTAGTTCAATTACATTCGTTTGGTTGCTCATTCTGAAAAATAATGCAACTGTGTGTGGTGTTATTCATTGATTTTAGAAATCAGCAAAGTGGAACAATCCATCTTCCTTAAATATTTGTGAATACTTTGAAACAGAAATTACAGTAATTAGTCCTGTTTGGTTAAAATTATTTGTAAATATTCACTGCTTTTTGAGATTTACAAATTTTCATTTCACTTGGACAGATTACCAGGAAAGCTTTGCAGAATGTTAGACATGCTTCTTGTAACATGCTGTTATTATGTAAAAGTTTGTATAACTATTTTTAATATGTTAGCAAATGTTTCCAGTGCATTTTCACACTCTTTAGTGTCATCTTTAATGTAATATAAAAAAGAGTTTGGCATTTCAAAAACCACTGAGAACAGTTTGTTCTATTCTTTTGCTTCCTTGGTCAAACGTGTTTCCCTAGGGCAGTCTGTCTTTTCTAAGAAAAAGTGGCAGCATTTTTTTTCCTTGAATTACTTCACTCAGAGGCTAAGGTCAGGCGAGGTTATAAACGTATGTTTTCATGAACAGATTTTGACGTTTAATCCTTCCTTAGCTTTTTTGCATTTTTCCAAGGACTCTGCATGTGGTATGCATTCAGAATAAAGAAAAATAGGTAGCATGCAATTTGTTAATTACCCTATCATTAAAATGCTGTTTCCAGGATCCACCTAGATAGTTTGTCTGAATGTGGAGCGAGGTATCTTTTTGTCCTTAAATTTAAAAAATGAAAGAGTAATCAGCTACTGGTAGAACTTGCAGTGGATAGAGTGCTGATTCAATTCCTTTCATATTCTAATCATGAAGAGGTCCAAAGGAAGGGAGATGTCATGCCAAGGTTAATTTGGGCTCATTGGACTTCAAAGCTGTTCCCAGATTTCAGCAGCAAAAGAATTGAACTAATCTGTCTTTTTGGGGAAAAAATCCCTTCGTTTAAGAGGGAAATACTTTCAAATGCAGTACATGCTTTCAGCATACACTCTGGATCTTTTGAGGTTGGATCAGAAGAGACTAAACTTGTTCTTGAGCTCATTCTTTGAAATATTTCCATACCAACACCATCAACCATGTAGTTTAGCTTTTTCTTGGGTTTTCTTTATATGAAGGATAGCATACATAGGGTTTACTGAGTTACAGCGGTGCATTGCTGAATGGGGCTATGATTTTTGCTAGTTTAAGCCTCAGTGTTCGAAATAAGCCAATGAAAAGAATCTGTTACCGCCCAAAGTAGAGAGGTGGGGTATTTAATTTTCTACTGAAGGTATATCTCATTCTGCAGAGGCAGAAAATTCATGATACCTAAGTTTTACTTTGAGTATAATTAGATTTGTTCAAAGTACTTACGTGAATAACCTCCTTTATCATCCCATTATATGGTGACAACAATCCAGTGTTGTGTGCCTGCAGTTAGCCCATGCTTCACATGAATGTCCACATGGGCAGTTGGCACCTATCTATCCAGTCCATGTGAATGTGCTAATCAATAATTTATTCATGCCTTAAAATTTTGTGCAAATGTAGTTATGAACCTTAGACCATATTTCATTAAAATCAGAAATTCTTAATTTTGCAGTACTCTAGAAAGACTTACTCTGGTTAGAACAGAAATGCCATCAGATACATACCTCACTTAGTTGCAAAATAATTAGGAAACCCTCCTCCTCCATCCTTTATTTAAAAGGTGGAGGATCCCTCCTTGTGTTCTCTTCTCCTTCGCACCCCTCTTTGTGAGGCTAGGTCCCGGTTTTACTTCTCATGGAGGTCCCATAAGATGTGCCTGATCACTTTCTTCTTCACCCATAAACCAGCTTTACAGTACTGTGACTGGTCGGCTGGACATGCCTGCACAGAACCTCTGTATGAGAGAAAAGAGCACATCTCTCTAGGTAACACAGGTTTAGAGTTCCTCTGCTTTAATGGCAGCTTCAGATATTTTTCTGAAAGTTACATTTTCTTAGTAGTCTTATCCCTGCTCTTGTCACTTCAAGATTAGACTACTGCTGTGCGCTCTACATGGTCCTACATCTAAAATCCGTTCAGAAAACAAAGCTTGTACAAAATGCAGAGGCCCTTGTATTAAGCAGTATATCTTTCCAGCAGCCACGTGATGCCAGTGATCTGGAGTCTGCACTGGCTGCCTGTTGGTTTCCCAGTGAAGTTTAAGGTATTTTGAGCTATAAAGCACTAAATGGTTTGGGACTTGCCAACTTGAATGATTACTTCTCTCCCTGTACCACACAGTTAAACTGTTGTCACTATTGGTGGTCAAACTGGAATCCCCTCATTATAGAAGGGGGGCTCTGCAGGCAGGGTATACTCTGTGAGAGCCTATGGCCTCTGGAACTTAGCTTGTGTTTGTCGAACTTTAAAGCATGCCCATCTATTTGATACAGGTTTTGAGATGGGTTAAAGTTATGGAGGGATGGGTGAAGAGGTAGGGGGGTACGTTGTTGGCTGATACAATAAAGTAGCTTATCATGCTGCTGGATTAGTTCCTATGTGGATTGTGAGTTTAAATATGTTGTTAAGGAGCCTAGAACTTGTGTATGTGTATTTAAAATCTAAATAAGAGTTTTTCTAAAAGATTCTTAAACTTGTACTCATAATATTAAGCTCTTGTGTTTCAATTTAATTTTAGATCTTTAGTGAGTCTCTAAAGGCTTATCTATATTCAGTTCTTGGACCGATTTCAACTATCTGTTTAGAAACAGATATGGTTAAATCAGTGCCCCGCACCCACCACACTCCCAATATGGCCATAGTTATGCCAATATAAATTTACAGAAATAAGAATTGACATTGATATAGTTAAATAGGTACAAGAACTGTGTTTAGACCATCCCTAAATAAAGAGGAATAGCACAAAGAGTATTTGGTGTGTGTAGGTAGGTGGAATCCATCA
This sequence comes from Emydura macquarii macquarii, assembly GCF_026122565.2. NCBI lineage: Eukaryota > Metazoa > Chordata > Testudines > Chelidae > Emydura > Emydura macquarii. The sequence continues at coordinate 2,175,262 of NW_027132983.1, read as the reverse complement.
GGAGTCTTCAGAAAGTTGAGCAAAACCTTTCTGCTAACACAGCAATTAAAATACATTACTAGAATTAAAGCAGAACTTCAATTACTTGGCTTAGCAAACAATTGAGAAGCAATTGAGTATTTCACGTACACACCTAATTTGCTTTCCAGGTGATGAACTTGAGTATAAATATACAAAGTTCTTTATCCCAGCCCTAATGATTACCTGTATAGCAAAAAATTCAGAATGGAGAAGGGGTAGCTTTTTTTCTTTCTCCCACAACTCAGTCTTAGCAGTAAGGATGGATATCCTCTTGCAAATGTTTGGAATGTTCAACTTGAACAAGTATTTACTCTTCCTGACTATCATGATCCTTATCTTCATAGTCCATTAGTCCATCTCTGATTGAGACTAATTCTGCTGTACAGTCTGTCAGTGGTGCGCAAACTGGGGGGCACAAGAGCTTTTCTGATGGCGAGGGGGCACAAAGAAACTTTGTTCTTTCACCTTCTTAAAAAAACAAACATACAAATAAAAGCATAGACTGGTTTATTTTCAACAATTTGGTAAGTTTCATAACTACAGTAGGTCTACTATGCCTTTACAATTAATTTTGATTCTCATTAATTTTAAAACTAATTTAATTATTAATAATTTATATTAAGATACATAAACGGGCAACATATATAATAATAATTGAGAGTCCAGGATCTCTTGAGTGAACTAGACGCTATAAGACTAAATCGAATGAAAGAATGAATGGTCTCATCTCTGTGTTTCCCCTCTACCTGCAAGTGTGAAAAACAGTTTCAGATGACAAATAATGCAAACAAAAAAACAAAAAAACCAGTTTTAGATTACATGTAATGGAGGGGTGCGTGTGACAAATTATGGAAAAGTTTGTGCACCACTAATCTATGTGAATTGTCACAGTCCTCTGAAGAAAGAAATATTAACAAAAATATTGGTCAGATGCCATCAACATTCCTTGAGAGAGAAGCAGGATCTTTTTTTGTAGAAAATTCTCTCCCATTGCACACTTCAGTATATTCCCTCAATGGGCACCCAGAGTTAGTATTTTGATTAATCTTTTATATACAGGTTCAGTTCTAACTAATAATTTTAGAAGACTCAGATAACTTGCATAATTTATTTCCAATTAGTGTATGGAGAAAACATGTCAAAGAACATAATAAAATTACACTTTGAAAATGTAAATTGCATGCTTCCATTCAGCTTTTCTCTCTTAAGAGTACAAATCTGTTTTACATACCACATATAAATTTCATCAGCTAAGCAGTAAGCAAGCAAAAGTCTTGTCATTTGCACATTGGATAATCCCATGTAAATTGGGAACTTAGAATAGTGTTAAAACGTCCTTCTTTTGAAAAAATACGTTTCTCTTCTCTCACAAAATAGTTTTCTTTTGCAGTTTCCCATGCTTGCAGCTTTCTACTCTGTGTTGCTCTGTGTGTGTCTAATGGTGTATTGTCCTCTTAATTTAAATGTTCAACAAGGGTATATGTATGTACATGAATGCACACACAGTATATTTGTCAATATTTTTTGTTAGACTTGAAAAATTTAATATACATATTTTATTATACACGTTCTATCTTTAAAAAAAAAAACCCTGCATACTATATTAATCAATTTTCTAATTAGTTGGAATAAAAGCATCCTATAGTGTTTGATACAAGACAAATGGAACAGGCACCAAACTTATATTTTCATGAATATGGAATATTAAATCACCAAGTACATCACATAGAAGAGATCTTGAAAAAAACATTCTGTGTGCTTTGTCTGTTTTTTTTTTTTTAAAAAACAAAACAATCTACTCTAAGTAATATACACAGAATGCATAGTGCCAAATTCTACCCTCTTTACACCCATGCAAATAGTTAATGTTAATGCAACGGCAGAACACAACTAAAAATTGAATTTGACTCATAGCTTAATTTGTACCAAGACCACTTAGTAGTGGATTTTGATAACCTAGCATGGGAAAGAGTGGTACCTTAACAGTATGGAGTGGGGGAAGGTTGCAAAAAAAACCAACCCCAAAACTTAGTCTGTTTTTTATGTTGAGTTTGTTAAAAGTGAGCTAAAAAGGTTTAAAAGAGATTAACGGGTGATTCAATATCCTAAAGCATTAATAAAATGTATTGAGTTAAAATGATATATTGTAAAGCAAAATGTTAGAAAATTAGTTCTGTTCCTCTTAATGTTCAGGATCTTGGTTTAGGAGTTTTTCTCCCCCAACAGTAGAGATCCACTGACACTCCAGACTGAACAGGAAAGCTGCATGTGCTGTAATGCATACAGTGGGGAGGATGCAGATAGGAACCACATGAACAATGCAATTGAAATGTGATTCTTTTCTGAAAAATGTTTCTTTAGAAGTGCCATAGTGGAGATGCATGTTTATGACTCAGTGATTTCCATAACAATTGCAGCTGCTCACTGTGTTTGAACTAGCAATGTTCTCCTCAACCATTGCTGAGAAATACAGAATCTTGTTTAATAATAATAATAATAATAATGGAACTGGATGACTCAGGGAACTGTTTAGAATACAGCCTTTCACGCTCCTAGGTCACTAGTGCAGTTTGGTGTTGATCAAAAGTGGTTACATTTATATTGTAGTAGCACCTAAAGGCCTCCACTAGCTCAGTTGCCGATTTGTGGCAGGGTACGTGCAAACATAAATGACAGTCCCTACTTATGGGTTAAAAGACAACACACAACAGATGGATGCGACAAACAAGCAGGCTGGGAATGAGGTGTGAGAGATGTGGGATAACAAAACTAATAGGCTATGATCAATTTGTAGCCAATCAGTAGTAGTAGTCGCAGCTTGCTGCCTGCCTAGCAGTTTGCAGTTTATTGTGTGCTGTTTGTAGATTCCACTTTTCTGTATGCATTTTAGTTGAGATAAGTTTTTTGAGGAGGGACTTGATAGAGAATAAAGGTTTAGAGTAGGAATTATTCCAGCACATAAGAGGAAAGGAAAAAAGCAAAAGGTGCCTGCAAATCAGTGCGTTTGATTGCAATTTGTTTTCAGACATGAAATGACTTGAAGGTTCCAGACTGGCTCTTAATAGTAATTCCATAACAAACTTTACTGCAGTTAGCACTAATCTGCATGCTTCTTGTTGGCCGTTTTAGCAGAGGCCAAAAATGGAGCGCCTGATCCAAGGAAGTGTGGCACACCACCAGTTCCTGTTGAAGATAATTGAAGCCATTGGCACTTAGCATTTTTCATGTGATTCTGACTGACTTTGTATAATCATGCTCACAATGAAAAGGGGGGTTGAATTACCTTTTATACTGCAAGTGGACCTTCCAGGCATGTTGCAGCAGTTATAGGGGAAGCTTATGCTTCTGCCTCCTGTTCTATATCTATTCTGTGTACAAAAAGAGGGCTACAGTCTCCAGAACTGCCTTCGGGACATCTTTCCTAATGATACATTCACTTTAAAAAAACCCCAACAACTCTGTTTGGCATGTCCAGTTGCAGTGCTGAGGTCTCAAAGTGCTATCAGAACAATTCCTCCACATCAGAGTTCTTCTGTTATTAACTTGCTTGGGGAAAAAAGACATTTAAAAAAATTACTTTACAATGATGAACTATTGTGAAACAACTTAAATTGTCTCTCTTCCACAGAACCAAACTGAAGAACCAAGAATATGAAACTCTAGACCACTTGGAGTGTGATCTGAACTTAATGTTTGAAAATGCTAAACGCTACAATGTTCCTAATTCAGCCATCTATAAGAGAGTACTAAAAATGCAGCAAGTTATGCAGGTATAAAAAGAACAGCAAAACAATCAAGATAGCTATATGTTTGAATTTATTTTCTTAATTTAGGTGGTAGTACTTGGAGCCTTTAAATGTGCAGTAACATATATGACAGTTTATTAGCTGTTCTGTATATTCAAAAATGCAGTTTCCATGGTTAAGTATCCTGAACATATTGTAATGTTCAGAAGCTCTCAGAGCATCCTATACTGGAACATCTATCTTTGTCGGGAAATAGATCTGCAAAAATAATGTGCTGAATGGGGAGAGGATCTTCTTACTTATCTCTCTAAATCATTTGTTTGCAACAGTATTTCTTAGTCTGATTAAGATCAAACTATGAAAGTAAGATAAGAAGCTTTAAAATTGACCGATACAATATAGTTAAAATGACCATGATAGGAGGATGCTAACTTACTTTGTGTATCATGAATTACTATATTTAACAAAACAATTCAATTAGCTGCTTGTCTGAAATAGCATTGGCTTGATTTGATTTTTCAAATATTTTCGTATACATTTTTAATATATTTTTGTGTGTGTAGACATCTTCAATTGAATTACGGCAATTGGAAATCTTTTAATGGTGCTTTAATATTTATGCATCCTACAACTGCAGTTATATCTTTCTGAGTGAATCTGATCTGTGTAGCTGTTTAATATTCATTTATTCTGGGAACATTCAGTAGAGAGTCTTACACTAGGGATTTGCTCTTTTTCAGGCAAAGAAGAAGGAACTAGCTAGGAGAGACGACATTGAGGACGGAGACAGTATGATCTCTTCTGCCACATCTGATACAGGAAGTTCAAAAAGGAAAAGGTATGCACTTTTGTTTTTCCTACAGACAGCTTGTTGTTGCTGCTTTCATTTGTCCTATAGAAGAGCATTAAAACATCTATGAATTCTAAAACTATGAAACTTATCGTTTATCAGTTATAATTAATTAATTTATTTTATTTTTCCATGCTGCTGTTTTCTTACTAATATGTAAATGTATAGCTGGCAAGAATATTTATACTTCAGTTTCTGAGATTGTATGATGCTGACATTTTACATAATTATGTAATACTGTATCTGTGTTTCTTACTTAAGGTACAGTATTTTCAGTCCAAAAGATACTATGTAAGTTCTTGTGATAGTTACAGATAACCTGTAATAACTAACAATTATGTTGCTCTTCTTCCCTTGTTTTCCTTGCACATGACTCTCCTTTTTACTACGTTAGTAATTTCCAAATGTAAAATAAATTTATTTTAAAAATATATTTTCAATGTTTACATTGTGTTAATCTTAAATCTTGTATGTCGTACATTTTACTAGTGAACCCGTCATTTAGGGCTAAATTTTTAGAATTTTGCCTCAGTTTTTGAGTGTCCAGCTTCAGAAGCTTAGGCTTGATTTTTTTTTTCCAAGGTGGCAAGTACTCACAGATCTCACTGACTTGAGCACCTCTGGAAACCAAGCTCAAGGTTTGTAAAGTTGAATACCCAAAATTGAGGCACTCAGAATTAGAGGCCTCTCTTAAAAATTTAGGTCTTACAAATGAAATTGACTTCATCTAGGCACAAGAGTTTATGAATTAAGATGATGAGTACACCCATTCACTCTTTCTGTATAATAGGTAAATGCAGTCATATGGGGAGACACAGGAACTCTAGATTTGAAAATACAGTCTGACTCCATAACTTGAGGAATATTCAGAGTAAGGTAGTATTAGTCACGAAAATAGTGATTTGTTTGATGCTGGGGAAACTTCTTTATCTGAAAGTGGAGCAAAGGAAGAGAAGATGTGGTGTTTTAAAATTAGCTGTCTGGCTCACCTTGAGTTGCACTTACCTGTGGCCCCAAATTCTCTGGTCCTATTATCATCACGCTAAACTATTTTTAAAATCGGCATGCACACATTTCTAGCATGTGGTGGCCTTTATATACAGATGTGTATATACATTTTTAAAAATCGCAATCAATGTTTCTTGCAGCAAAAAGAAAAATACTGTTCTGATGTATGTGTGTGTGTGGGGGTAAAAAGTAACTTTTTTTTCATTTTTTTCCTTTTTTTTTTTTTAACCCAACAGTAAAAAGAATATAAAGAAGCAACGAATGAAAATCTTATATAATGTTGTTCTTGAAGCTCGAGAGCCAGGCACAGGCAGAAGACTCTGTGATCTATTTATGGTTAAACCCTCCAAAAAGGACTATCCAGATTATTATAAAATTATCTTGGAGCCAATGGATTTAAAAATTATTGAACATAACATCCGCAGTGATAAATACTCAGGAGAGGAAGCTATGATAGAAGATATGAGGCTAATGTTCCGAAATGCCAGGCATTATAATGAGGAAGGCTCACAGGTACTGTTTAGATTATACAGGCACAGTTACATTCATGCTTCGTTACAGAAGGAAAAATTGTGTTAGAATTTTATAACAGTTAATCTCTGGTTATTTCTTCCAGTGGTTATGCTCATAGTTACAGAATAAGCATATGCACCTCATCATAGCATTTGTTCTAAAACAGGAACGCTACGACTTCTATACAGACTTTTTTTTAATTTAAATATTGCCTCTGCCTGCAGATATATACAAACATAAACACAGCACCTTCCATTTTAAATGTACATCATTTAACTGTACGATTCCATTTTTAATCCTATTAGGTGTGTTGGCTCTGAAACTGCTAAGAAAGAGTTAGTTATTCTGTTTTCTTCTGGTGCATAATAAACAGTTGTTTACTCAGTTCCCATAACTTAACACCCTGTAAACCCATTGAAAGCAATTGGATTACACCAGGGTCATCAGGGACCTAATTTGACCTTCAGAATTTTTATTACTATGGGGAGACATGGGATGTGAAAAACTCATTGTGGCTCTTAGATCTCAGCATGATTTTGCAGGGCTAATAGGAGGAAAAAGTATCTCTGCTACTCAGATGAACACATTTGATAAATTGATGAGAGAAGGTATGCGTGTAATCTCACCATGCTATTTTTATAATCCTGTCAGAATGGAGATGATAGTTTACATATGGTCATCATCTCCCTTATTAAATTAAATGTTTATCTATTATAGTTAAATGTATATTCTGCTAAGTGTATGCAAAAGAGAAGTACAAATCCTTCTTTAGCAAAGTAATTACCGTGGATGAGTGAACAGCAAGTGACTACTAATTAAATGGCTTTATTATTTATGGACCAAATCCTGAGTCCATATTCAGACTTTACTCAGATAAACTGAGTTAATAGGAATTTTGCCTGAGTAAAGACTTCAGGATTTGACTCTCTAGATTGTACAGCTGCTCTTATTGGTATGTACGAACACGTTGTGAACATGTAAAAGCTCTTCACAAGGATGATGAAAAGAGTGTGCACAATCGTGAATTTAAATAGCTGAAGAAACATATTCATACCCCACTGTTGACAACAGTTATGGATGGCAGTGAGAAGCTGGATACTATGGCCTTTTGTTATAGGAAAAAAGAATCTTTGATGCCTTAAGAAAGTAAAACACCACTGATATCTTACTATATGAGGGCAACCAGAATGAGTGGTGACTGAAGTAATATGAAGATATGATTAATAAGGTGCATACCAATAGATGAGAATTGCAGTTGTTGCTCGCTAATGCCAAACATACGTTATAGATGACTTACAAACATATTTCTGCCTGGCAACCTGAAGTCATGAATACAGCTCGTTGAACAGGACAGCATAAGCAAATTTAAGAAGCTCTTAATCAGATCATTGAAATATCTGATGTGGCAAATGATGAACATGGAGCTACACTTGCAAATAATCTGATTCTGTTTGATTAGCTACATTGGCAAAGAGGCATGAAACCTTATGACCACAAGTTGCAATCTGAACTTCACTTGTTTACTTGTCTTGCAAATATATTTGCCTGATGACTATAGCAATAGCAGACTGTTAACAAACAAGATGTTTATATTCTTCCCAACATGGCTTAACATTTGGGGATGATTTTGACATAAGGTCTCCATTGAAATAGAACATACCAGTGAGCCAGCTGCTGGATGTCTGTGTTGGAATTTTGTGGTACTGAAGTCCCATGTGCATTTCTAGAGACAAGGGACAAGGAATCCTATGAGCTATACAGTCAACTATTCATCCATATCCTTGCTTGCTTTTATAATTCTTAATGTTCAGATCTAAAAGGAAAAGGCATTGTGGATTTTTAGTTTATTTTTTTGGTTTGATGAACATCAGTATATCTACATCAAAATAAGCAGGTCAGGATATAAGATATACATGTTATATAAGTGGTGTTAATGTGCTTGATGTTGTACAAATACATGAAGCACCATCTCTGCCCCTAGGGTGTTTATAATACAGTAAAGGCATGGACAGAAAAGCTGAGACACTATTTTGAGTTCCAGTATGGTCTATGAAACTTGGAACAGTAGGGTCTTTTAAAAATTGTGATGGAATTGTGTTTGAGGAATTATTTAGAGGAGGGAGGGAGATAATTCTAAGCATAAGAGGCAGCACAGAAGAAGACATGAAGAGGAATGGAAGAGAGGGAGATGAAGAGGAGGAGCAAAAGGAGAAAGTTGTTGAGTGGACAGTGTGGAATAGTAGAAAAAGAAAACAGGGCCTCCAATGTGAGAATGGGGAACTTGAACTTGATTTGAAAAGCCAGCAAAAGGACTGGCAGGAGAGAATAATATAAGAGTGGAAAAGAGAATTAAAGGGATTTTAGCAGCAGCATTTGACTGCTCAAGAAGGGAATGAGGGGAGAAGTGAAAAATACAGAAGAAAGAGATTTCAGCAGTCAGATGAAAGTTGACCAAGATGTATGGGAAAAGACTCTTGTAGGGATGGGAGAAATGACTGATTTTTAGACATGATGTAGAGGAAGAATACAGGATTTTTGGGAAAGTCAGGATATGAGATGAGTTGGGGAGCAAGAAAGCAAGGTCTAATATGAAACCCAGTTTATGAGTCTTGATTTATGAGAAGAATAATGGACTCCAATAGTGATGGAGAGGTATTTGGGAGGAAAGATCAAATTCACTCTTAGGCATTTGAACTGGGAATTTCACAGGAGCTTAAAGAATTTAGACACTCAATTCCCATTGATGATTACATACCTTTGAAAATCACAACCATAGAGGTTAAATTGATAGGACATCCAAAAGGAGATGGCTGAAAGACATTCTGAGACATGAGTGGTCAGAAGGAAAAAACAAGAGAGGCTGGAAAAGTAGTAGTTTTGGAAGTCATCAGCACAGAAACCATAAGAGCTGGTGAAATCACCTAAGGATAAAGTCTGAAGGAAAAGAGAAGGGGGGACAAAGAAATCTGAGTGATACCAACTTAGAATGGGAAGGAAGGAAAATTAAATGGAATCTATAAAATCTTGAAGAATAGATGGGTTGAGAGGAGTGAAGGTGAAAGGGACTGATCCTCTACATCAGAAGAGGTGTATCAAGGAGGATTAGAATAGAGAAAGGCACCTTAATCTTAGCCGAGAAGTGATTGAGGTGACTTAAATAGGTGAAAGTGGTTTTTGGTGGAGGGTTTGGAATATAAAACATATGTCAAGGGATGCAAGAGAGAACCGTAGAACAGAAAACCAAGGCAGTGAGGGTAGACTGAACTTCTTAGGAGTTTTAGGGGAAAAGGGGAGGGTGATATAATATTTGGTGAAGCAGATAGAGTTGAAAGAGGGTTTCCTTGGGAATGGGGGAAAAGTGTTTTGAAAAGTGAAAGAAAGGAAACGGATGAAAATGTAAATAGAAAGGAAGAGAGATGGGGACAAAGTCAAGAGGACAATTTAATATAAGGCCTTTTTCTGGGGTGGAATGAACCAGCTGTTTTAACAACTTACTGCAAAAGTACAGAATCACTTAAGAGTGGAAGCAAAGAATATTATGCTCAACTGACACTAAGGAGTTAACTCTTTTGTGTTAAGAGTTTTCTTGATATACTCTATTACATTATCCTAAGGAAACAAATAACCTAAATATTGTTTTATTATTTTTCTTTCAACATTTTAATGCTTAATAGGTATATAATGATGCCCATATCCTGGAGAAGATTCTTAAAGAAAAAAAGAAAGAGCTGGGACCTCTTCCTGAAGATGATGATATTGCTTCCCCTAAACTAAAGCTAAGTAAGGCAGCCTTGTGGATTCCTACTTCTTGGTAAATGTTGATTTGGAATAAAATTATAGAGATTAACAAAATATTAACATTAAAATGGAAAGCCATATCACCATACATTCCAAGCAGGCTGCATAACTTGTGCTACTTGTGAACCAAATGTACATGAAAATGCAAAACTGAATTATATTTTCAATATCAAAATAATTGCAGTGGATTTTGGTGTGTGTTTGTGCTGAAATTAAAATTAAGTGGTGGGGCGGTGGGAGAGTCAGAATGAGAGAATCTGTGTGAAACCGTTTTCCTATATAGGCTAGGTTAGAATGAAGGGAAGTTCAAAATGACTGGAATTTAATAATTGGTATCATACCTCATTTAGCTGATTGGAGATGTAAAAAGTATATGTAGTAAGCTTTGAAACATCAGAAAATGGTTCAGCAGCAGCTAAAATGCAAACCGACTAAGGAACAGTGCCAGGAGTTGGAAGATCTGTTCTATTTCCATAGGCATCCTTTGTAACTTTGTCATTTATCTTCCTTGTCTCATTTTTCCAATCTGTAAATTGGGGATAAAACCTACCGTATTTCCCCATGTATAAGATGCTCCCATGTATAAGATGCACCTTAATTTTGGGGCCCGAAATTTGAAAATAAATGTATTACGGTACATCACCGGTAAGTACCACTGTATAAGACGCACCCAGTTTTTAGACCCCAAATTTTTCGAAAAAAGGTGCGTCTTATACATGGGGAAATACGGTATTAGACAGGGGAGTTGAGGTTTAATTCATTATTGGGTTTAAAGAGCTTTGTGATCCCCAAATGAAGAGTGGGATGGAATTGTTAGTGTTTCATGGTATTTTTTGTGTGTTAAAATTAACATAATTTAAAGATAAATCAGTAGAAGAAATGCCATATTTATCAATTTTATAGTATTTTTAAAGAAAAATGCTTTAAATATGTAACCAAAACACATCATACATCCCTTAGAAAATGTTTGCACCTACCATTGTTATAAGTAGCACCTCTGGTTATTGTAGGGGAAAGATGAGAGAAAATATTTTTCTCTCACTTATTTTTTTCATTGTCTTTATGCATTCAATAACACTTTGTATATAATGAGTTCTGGCTGTGTTCTGCCATCTTTAATCGTATGCTGAGTATCTTACTCTATGAGAAGTATCATTGATTTTAATTGGACCGCTCAGGGTAAGATAGTAGGCAGCATGAGTAATGGTGGACGAATCAGGCCCTAGTTTCCCCTGTTGTGTATTTGGGTCTTCCACAGAGCAACAAAGAAAAGTGAAACATTTTTAAGAGAAAATAATTATAAATCCTCGCAGAATGGCAAGGAAATTCAGCAGTGGGTGGTCTTTCTAGAACTATTTTTCACTCCTTTTTTAAAAAAAAGAAACAGCAGATTTCATGCTGCTCCTTTCATATGTTACTCCTGGGGGAATTCTGTGCCAAAAAAAAAATTCTGCACACAGTATTTCAAAATTCTTCATATTTTGTTTGTCAAAATAACACACATAATTATGCCAGCTTCAATGATTTTGGTAATTTTATTTCAATACCTGTCATCAAGTATGTCTGTTACAATGCAGACAACAAAAAAAGATTCAGGAAATGTTTTTGACAAGTAGATTTCTTACTAGGCATACAGAACTTTGAGTAATAATTCATTTAAACTACAATACAGAAACTTATTTTCTGCACCCCTCAGAAGTAGTGCAAAGACTTGGGGAAGTTGGGCAATGGAGGAGCTGAGGGAGAGGGAAGTAATTTCTGGGAAGGAGCCTGGGAGTGAAGCTGGAGGGTTCTTGGGTGTGGGTGGGAGAAGTATGGAACAGGATTTTTTTGGCAGGTGGATTGTTAGGGAGTTGGGGAGCCTCCCTCATGCAGACCCTGGCTGATCTCTAGGCTCTCTCATTCAGTCAGGCACATCTGCCTCTGCCCTTTGTTTCCCTGCATCCCCACTCAGCCACCCCTACTTCCCCTGTCCTCATGTGGCCCTGCAGCCCCACTCTCATTCAACCCCCACCTCAGTCTATCCCCCCTCCACTAGCCCTTCTGATCCTCAGTCTATGTGATTCCCCATGTGACTCCCATTTAGCCCTGTGTGCCCTGCTCTGTCTGTCCCCCACCCCGATCCTCCATCCCGTGCCTCCTCACCTGACTCCTTGGGCAGGGCGCTGTAAGAAATGCAGCTTCTCCTCTCTATCAGCTGCTGTCTGTTAGGCTGAGCCATCTGCCATCTGTTCTAGTGCCACAGCAGCCCCTGGTGGGCGAAAGGCATAATTGCAGCGCCTCTCTAATAGGATGTATTTTCTGCAGAGAAAGAAATAATTTGCGGGGAGGCATGAATTCTTGTGCAGTGGTGCAGAATTTCCCCAGGAGTAATATGTATGTGTTAAATTCTAAATTGAGAAAATTAGTGAATTGCACAGATGGGTTTGTTTAAAAAAAAGAAAAACACACACACCATGTTGAAGTATCACTGAGGATAAAAATGCAAAACCACCAAGAAAGTATAGATATGGAAAAATCCAAGTGCAACGACTGTGTAGCACAATAACAGTTGATCCTGTATTAACAAATAGCTAATCTAATTGGTAGCTCCATTTGAAGGCATATTTTACATTGTACCTATAATAATCTTACCTAGTTTAGCTTAAATCTGCTTTATAAGGAAAACTCAAAATATGTGGGACACTTAGGGTGTGTCTACATGGCAGCTGGGAGTGTGCTAGTTTGGCTCAAGCTGATGCGCTAATAACAGTTGTGTGATGTTGCAGCACCGGCAGAGGCTCAGGCTAGGCACACTCCCAAGTGCAATATAGACATACCCACATGTGAAAATCTCACATGATGAGAGAATTTTAATGCCTATAGAAAATTCACATGATGAAAGAATTATGACGACTACTGAACTGAAGTGAGAGTTTCATACAGTGCTTGGGTTCCCTTATAGCTTTAACTTTAGGCTGACGTGCAGTCTTGAATTTAATATTAGTGTTATTTTATACTTTTGGAAGATGGGCTTCGATTGTTTCCTATCCAGCATTCTGTATGTTATACTAAATTATCCACAGAGAAGAGGAGTGTATGAGAAGTGTAATTAGTAAGAGCTGATGGAATGGAAGTGAAAAAATTGTAGTTGTAAGTGGCATTGCTAATCTGATAGGGTAATGCTGAACTAAGTTACCTGAGCTATAGAAAAGGAGGCTGTTAGGGAAGTGCACAACTCTGACTGGTTTTTAAACATTTGGTATTTGGAGACCGAGAGGTACATAGATGAGACTTTCTGGGACAGTAGAACGGTCCCACCACCGATATGACAGCCTCTGTACTATTGAGGATGAAAGTCTCAGGGAAGGAGAACATCAAACTGGAGCAGAGGGAAATGATCCCATAGTTGGGATCCATCTTCCAGATGATGTCATGGTATCCTCTTGCACAGAGGATACCTCTCTGGGGGACGGAACTCCAGTTATTAGGAAAAGACAGGTAATAGTAATGGGGGACTCGATCATTAGAAACATATATAGCTAGGTTTGTGATGACCGGGAGAACCACATGGTGACTTGCCTGCTGGGTATAAAGACTGCAGATCTCTCAAGACATCTAGACAGATTTATGTATAGTGCTGGGGAGGAGCTGGTAGTCGTGGTACATGTAGATACCAGTGACATAGGGAAGGGTAGGAGAGAGGTCCTGGAGGCCAGATTTAAGCTGCTAGGTAAGAGATTGAAGTCCAGGACCTCCATGGTAGTATTCTCTGAAATGCTTCCAGTTCCATGCGCAGGGCCAGTTAGACAAGCAGAACTGCAGTGTCTCAATGCGTAGATGAAATGATGGTGCAGGGAGGAGAGGTTTAGATTAATTAGGAACTGGGGAACCTTTTGGGAAAGGAACCGGATTGCTGGCATGTAAAATTAAAAAAGTCATAGAGCAGTTTTTAACTAAGGCTGGGGAAAGCCAACAGATGCAGAGGAGCAAGCACATGGTTCAGACAGAGACATCCCTTAGGGGAGGATCTATTAATGGAGATTCTCTATATCCTACTAAGGAAGAGAGGATGGAAGAGGATAAAATATGGGCAGGATCTCTGATGCAAAATGGTCAAATGGAAAAGAGTCCCATTCAATTGCATTTCATAATGGCTGTCACTTTTTAGCTGTCTGTCTTAAGTGCTTATATACAAATGCTAGAAGTCTAAATACTAAGATGGGTGAACTTGAGTGTCTTATATTAAATGAGGATATTGACTAGGCATCACAGAAACTTGGTAGAATGAGGATAGTCAATGGCACACATTAATACCAGGGTACAAAATATATCAGGAGGACAGAATAGGTCATATTGGTGGGGGAGTGACTCTATATGTGAAAGAAAGCATAGTCAAATGAAATAAAAACCTTAAATACACCAAACTGTGCCATAGAATCTCTATGGATAGTAATTCCGTGCTTGAATAATAAGAATGAGCAGTAGGGATATACTACTGACCATCTGACCAGGTTGGTGATAGTCATTGAGAAATGCTCAGGGAGATTAGAGAAGCTATAAAAATTAAAAACTCAATAATAATGGAGGATTTCAACTACTTCCATATTCACTGGGTACATGTCACCTGAGGATGCAGAGATAAGTTTCTTGACACCTTAAATGACTGCTTCTTGGAGCAGTTAGTCTTGGAACTAGCAGGAGGAGAGGCAGTTCTTGATTTAGTCCTAAAGTGGAGCACAGGATCTGGTCCAAGAGGTGAGTATAGCTGAACTGCTTGATAATAGCGACCATAACATAATAAAATCTAACATTCCTGCGGGAGGAGAACACCACTGTAGCATTTAATTTCAGAAAGGGGAACTATACAAAAATGAGGAAATTAATTAAACAAAAATTAAAATGTACAGTGCCAAAAGTGAAAATCCTGCAAGCGGCACAGAAACTTTTTAAAGACACCCAAGTAGAGGCTGTATTTAAATATATATCCCAAATTAAAAAAAACATAGTAAGAGGGCCAAAAAAGTGCCACCGTGGCTAAACAACAAAGTAAAATAAGCAGTTAGATGTAAAAAGGCATCCTTTTAAAAGTGGAGGTTAAATTCTACTGAGGAAAATAGTAAGGCGCATAAACTCAGGCAAATTAAGTGTAAAAATATAATTAGGAAGGCCAAAAAGAATTTGAAGAACAGCTAGCCAAAAACTCAGAAAGTAACAACAAAAGCTTTTTAAGTACATCAGAAGCAGGAAACCTACTAAACAACCAGTAGTGCCACTGGACGATTGAGATGCTAAAGGAGCACTCAAGGAAGATAAGGTTATTGCAGAGAAACTAAATGAATCTTTGCATTGGTCTTCATGGTTGAGGATGTGAGGGAGATTCCAAAACCTGAGCCATTCTTTTTAGGTGACAAATCTGAGGAACTGTCCCAGATTGAGGTGTCTTTAGAGGAGGTTTGGAACAAATTGACAAACAGTAATGAGTCACCAGGACCAGATGGTATCCTTCTGAAGGTACGCAAATGTGAAATTGTAGTACTACTAACTGTGGCATGTATCATATCATTTGAATAAATTTCTATACCAGATGACTGGAGGATAGCTAATGTGATGCCAATTTTTTAAAAAGGGTCCAGAGGCAATCCCGACAATTACAGGTCAATAAGCCAAATTCAGTACCAGGCAAATTGGTTGAAACTATAGTAAACAGAATTATCAGACACATAGACAAACAATGATTTGTTGGGGAAGAGTCAACATGTTTTTTGTAAAGGGAAATCATGTCTCACCAATCTACTAGAATTCCAAGCATGTGGACAAAGATGACCAGTGGATATAGTGTACTTAAATTTTTAGAAAGCCATTGACAAGGTCCCTCACCAAGTCTTTAAAGCAAAGTAAGCTGTCATGGGATAAGAGGGAAGGTCCTCTCTTGGATTGGTAACTGGTTAAAAGATAAGGAAAAAAAGGGTAGGAATAAATGGCCAGTTTTCAGAATGGAGAGAGGTAAATAGTGGTGTCCTCCAGGGGTTTGTACTGGGGCCAGTACTGTTAAACCTATTCATAAATGATCTGGAAAAAGCAGTAAACAGTGAGGTGGCAAAATTTGCAGATGATACAAAACTACTCAAAATAGTTAAGTCCAAAGCAGACTGCAAAGAGTACGAAGGGATCTCACAAAACTGGGTGACTAGGCAACAAAGTTGCAGATGAAATTCAGCGTTAATCAATGCAAAGTAATGCACATTGGAAAACATAATCCCAACGTATACATATAAAATGATGGAATCTAAATTAGCTGTTACCACTCAAGAAAGAAATCTTGGGGTCACTGTAGATAGTTCTCTAAAAACATCCTCTCAATGTGCAGCGGCAGTTAAAAAAGGTAACAGAATGTTGGGAATCATTAGCAAAAGAATAGATAATAAGACAGAAAATATCGTATTGCCTCCTTATAAATCCATGGTATGCCCACATCTTGAATGCTCCATGCAGATCTGGTCACCCCATCTCAAAAAGATATATTAGAATTGAAAAAGGTACAGAAAAGGACAACAAAAATGATTAGGGGTATGGAGAAGCTTCCATATGAGGAGAGATTAATAAAACTGGGACTTTTCAGTTTGAGAAAGAGAAGACTAAGGGAGGACATGATAGAGGTCTATAAAATCATAACTAGTGTGGAGAAAGTAAATAAGGAAGTGTTATTTACTCCTTCTCATAACACAAGAACTAGGGGTCACCAAATGAAATTAATAGGCAGCAGGTTTAAAACGAACAAAAGGAAGTTTTTAATCACACAACGCACAGTCAACCTGTGGAACTCCTTGCCAGAGGATTCTGTGAAGGCCAAGACTATAACGGGGTTCAAAAAACAACTAGATAAATTCATGGAGGATAGGTCCATCAATGGCTATTAGCCAGGATAGTCAGGGATTGCTGTTTGCTAGTGGCTGGGAATGACCAATGGGATGGATCACTTGATGATTACCTGTTCTATTTATTTCTGCTAAAGCACCTGGCGCTGTTGGAAGACAAGATACTGGGCTGGAATGTACCGTTGGTCTGACCCAGTATTGCCTTTCTTATGTTCTTATCTTTGTCTGTCTAGGTAGGAAAAGTGGTATTTCCCCTAAGAAATCAAAATACATGACTCCAATGCAACAGAAACTGAATGAGGTGTATGAAGCAGTGAAGAACTACACAGATAAACGAGGCCGTCGATTAAGTGCCATCTTCCTGAGGCTTCCATCTCGATCAGAACTTCCTGACTATTATGTAACCATTAAAAAGCCAGTTGACATGGAAAAAATAAGAAGTCACATGATGGCCAACAAGTACCAGGACATTGATTCCATGGTAGAAGACTTTGTAATGATGTTCAATAATGCCTGCACTTATAATGAGCCAGAATCTCTGATTTACAAAGATGCCCTTGTCCTACATAAAGTTTTGCTTGAAACTAGAAGAGACATAGAAGGAGATGAGGATTCTCATGTCCCCAATGTAACATTGCTGATCCAGGAACTTATCCATAACCTTTTTGTGTCTGTAATGAGCCATCAGGATGACGAGGGCAGGTGTTACAGTGACTCCTTAGCTGAAATTCCTGCTGTTGATCCCAACTTCCCAAACAAACCACCTTTGACTTTTGATATTATCCGAAGGAATGTAGAAAATAATCGCTACAGGAGACTGGATTTGTTTCAAGAGCAGATGTTTGAGGTGCTAGAGAGGGCAAGGAGGATGAACCGGTGAGTGAAACCATACATATATCAAACCTTAGTCTTGTCAAGTTAATTTTGAGTCTTATTGCTGGCCAAAAGATTTCCATTTTATAAGATACATTAACTTTCCTATAGCGTGCTAGGGAAAAAGCAACTTGCTTAGCTGGGTGCCATCATCTTCAACAGAATTTAAGCTTTCATTTAAAAACATGAAAAAATAAATTTGTAGTCCCTGTGTTTGTGAAGTTAATCCTTGAAAGAGAAAGCAAGGTTAAATCAATTCAGAGCTATCTTCCAAAGTTAGGGGAAGGCAAGTTTAGAAGAGCAGTTCAGTAGGCAGTCACACAGTGGTAAAAAGGAGACCATTCAGTGATATGGGGAGGCAAGAAATGGTGTTTTGTTTTGTTTTTTTGTGGGAGATTTTGTGTACAGATAGTCTGTCATCAAACAGTGAAGCAAATCATTTCTCTGGGCCTACTGCATTTTTAACTGAATTAATACATCTCTAGAGAAATTTTGCAGGGCTGTGCCAGAAAGTAAACATTTATTTGACTGCAGTGTCAGCCTTTTCGTCCCCTGATCAAGAATGCAGCAAGTTTTGTGGTATTAGTTGCCTGCTTTAGTAGATCTCCCATTTAGAGCATCATCCTTATGCAAGGTTTTTTTATGATATGCGGTTGTACAGCTTCCCACTTTCCTCGAATGGATCAAATAAAGTACTTGCAGATGTATGTTAAGGGCTGTTATAAAGAGGACAGTGATCAAAGATTCTCCATGTCCACTCAAAGAAGGACAAGAAGTAATGTCTGCAGCACGGGAGATTTAGGTTAGATATTAGAAAAACTTTCTAACTATAAGCATAGTTAAGCTCTGGAATAGGCTTTCAAGGGAGGTTATGGAATCCCCACCATTGAAGGATTTTAAGAACGGGCTGGGCACACACCTGTCAGGGATGATCTAGTTTTACTTGGTCCTGCCTCAGCACAGGGGGCTGGACTTGATAACTTCTCAAGGTCCTTCCAGCCCTACATTTCTATGACTGTGTATAGGGAGGGTTTTGCTACTTTAACTTTAATAGTAAAGGAAGCATGTGCTGGTAATAAAATCTTTTATTTAGAAAGCAAATAAAAGGAATAAAAAGTTAATCTGGCATGATAAAGGGTGTTGAAAACAATTACTCTTTTCAATTAGAGAAACAGCTTTTTAGTTTCTCAGAAGTCTCTCTTTCAAAAGCAGTAATGCCCAGTTATAAAATAGCTTCATTTTTTACTGGTTGCCTGTGATTTCTCAGTATTTCAGTTGAACAATGTGAGAATGATTATCTGGTTATATGGAAATCAGCTTTCCTTTTTTGTACTTGTTATTGAAGAGGCTGGTGTGTTATTTCTCTCTTCAGAGTACATGCAGTTTAGTCAGAGAGCATCTTTGAGGATGACCTGCAACTGGATTTTTAAAAAATTTGTCCAGATGACACATTTTGGCTTTCTGAAACCTGAGACAGGGGAAATGGTATAGCCATATGAAGAATGGGCAGTATGGATCTCCAACCTGTCTTTCTCTCTCCGACCCTCCCCCCCCCCCCCCCTTCATTATGATTCATAATAGCTAAAATTTAAAAACAAAAAAAAATCAAGCTTGCTCTGAATGTTCAGTGGCAGCAAAAGTGCATCAACCCAAAAATATGTTCTTTTAAAAACAAAATAGTATTCTGATTACTCTGTGCTGTTTTGATTAGAAGCTATTCTATTGGGTAATAGAATATTGATTATTGTCCTATTTTAAGAATAAGTAAACAAAACTGTACTAATCTCCACCTTACCTCATAAACAATTTGGATGAATATACAGCAAATTCTTTCATTTAAAAACAACAAATTGTGCTGAATAATTTTAAACACTAAACAAACACAACACCAAATAGAAATACAAGGTGGTACCCATAAAAAACTATTTTGTAACTTTTACTTTTGTAAATACTTTTAAGAAGGGTGGATTAGGTTGTTAATACTTTGAGAGATCGCTTTTTAAAGTGCCCTATAAATAAGGTACAAAAGTGCTGAGATAATACTGTGATGTGGGCTATATTGTAAGTCCTAGATAGCTTAATTCTGTAGAAGTGTACTGTTTAATTACTGGTTGAGAAGTAAAGCACAGGTTATTTAAAATGTGATTAAAAACCAATATGCATGCCTGTCTATCTCTGATTTTTACTATTGAAGTATGTTTAAAGACACCTAAGGGGAAATCTGCTAATTGGTTATAGAGCAGTATGTGCGGAATTTTCTATTGCTTTACCTCTTTGTTGAATAGAAGTTATCTGGTATGCATTGAGTTTTTGTAATTTATCCTTAAATGTAACAGTTGATGAGTTTGTATTTAGAGTACTGTTTATTCCTGCACAAGGTGTAATATCTGTTATTTCCATGCAGGACTGATTCAGAGATTTATGAGGATGCTGTGGAACTTCAGCAGTTCTTTATTAAAATCCGTGATGAACTTTGCAAGAATGGAGAGATTCTTCTGTCACCAGCACTTAGCTATACCACCAAGCATCTTCACAACGATGTAGAAAAAGAAAAAAAGGAAAAACTACCCAAGGAATTTGAAGAGGATAAACTCAAAAGAGAGGAAGAGAAGAGAGGTAATTTCATTTTCCTTTCAAAACTATAAATATTGGTCTCTTATCATGCTTTCATTGCTGAGCCAGGCCTTCATTGTTCCTGCTGGGACATTTTGAGGCAGTGAGGAGGAACTAGCTTGCAGCATTGTGTGGGACAAAGAGGCCTTTGTAAAGGTCTTCTCTGTCATCCTCCTCTCATGCTGTCTCTGTGCTCTTCATGGCTTTAAGACAAGCTATGGGGAATGAATAAAGATGCCTGCTAGCTCACTGCCACTGAGAGGAGAGGATGAATCACAGCTCTCCCCTTAACCTGTCCTTTCCCCACAGAACTAAGGTCCGTAGCGATTATCTTTATTCACTCCCTGTAGCTGGGCTCAGTGCTACAGGAGAGCAAGAGATGGTGGATATCCGTATGGAAGAAAGGAGAGAGGCAACAGGGTGACCTTTCTAAAGGCCTCCCCTCCCTTATTGTTGTCAGTGAATTCGTCTTCACTTACATGGAGGCCTCCATAAAATATATCTGAAGATCTGAGCCCAGCTCTTCAGCAGCAGGAGGGAGAAGGTAGATGGAGCATAGATCATGCTCAAACCCTACTTGGAACTAGAATCCAGTGGTGGGGGAATCACCAGGTATGGTGTTGCACTCCTGCATTCACTCTCAGGGAGCATGATGGAGGGATCATCTTTATGTTCTGTGTTTGTACAGAATGGTGGAATCCTGTGTACTACCACAATACAAATAATAAATAAGAATGTGTTAAACACTGACCCCATCCCCAGCTCTAACTGGTCAACCAACTTTACTAATCTGCAATAGTGCTCCCACTTGCAGCTGTCTTTCCCTCATTTCTCTTTCCCTCATCCCACATATACCCAAGTGCAGATAAAAAAGGTTTTTCTTGAGTCACTAAACAAAGGTGCTGTGACTCAACCCAGGGAGAGCAGGTAACAAGGTGCTGTTCGTCTTCAACTCTCTTTTGTTCCTTAGATGACTTAATAATTTTTGTTTCCCTTTATGTTGAAATAAGAAGCTGAAAAGAGTGAAGATTCTGCTGGTGGAGCTGGTCTGTCGAGTTTACATCGGACTTACAGCCAAGATTGCAGCTTTAAGAACAGCATGTACCATGTTGGGGATTATGTCTATGTGGAACCTGCAGAAGCCAACCTGCAACCTCATATAGTCTGTATTGAGCGATTATGGGAAGATTCAGCTGGTAAGGACACAGGAAAATAATGCAGTGCAGCTTCTTAATATTGCTTGTTAACAATTTCCATTTTGAATTTTCCTTGAGTGGAACCTTAATTATTCTGCTTACAATGTGTATGCGCTGGCGTGTATTTTTATTACTTCTGAAACACCTGCTTTAAAGGCTTTTGCATGCTGGGGAGCTTTTGGGCTATGGGGAATGCTAAATGTCTTGTATTTTTCACATTATAAGCATCCAGTAGATGAGAACACCTCACCTTCTGGTCTAGGAAAGCTAGACATGGCTCCTTCCAGAACCCACCAACACCGTTTTTGAGTCAGTGAGGGAGGAATGCAAGGGCCTTGTCTAAATTAGAAAAAGTATAAATTGCTGATTACAGAACCAGTATTGAACATAGTTAAACTACAAGTGCACCATAGGACAAGCCAGCATCATTTCAGAACATGTGGTTAAATTCCAAAACAGTGCTAAATATGGCTTGTCCTTGACAAACTTACAATTAAACTATATTCAGCACCAATTCAACTGAAACTCTTGCATTTGGTAATATAGATAAGGATTGAGACTGTGAATTTTATGTTTATGTTAATACACTGAGCCAATCTTCATATAATTTATGTTCTCTGATTTTGAGTAATGTCAGCATGCCCATTAATGGTTTATAAGAAAACTGTGATGTCACAGCTTGACTCTGTCAAAAGTAAGGAGATGGCAAAACAGGAAAGGAATTGTTAAAAATGTACATTGCAGTCTATTATCCAAAGATCTGTGGGGGTTTCCCAAATTTTCAGATAGTAAGGAGTAACAGATTCACAGGCTTTTTCCTATTTTAGCATATTCCTTTTTTAGCATAATTTTCAAGGCCTGCACAACCAGAAATTATAGATTGCAGACTGGATTCCCCAAGGCCAACTAGCTCAACGATGCTAATTCCTGTTCTGTTCTTCTGAGTCAAACATCCCTAAGGGAAGCCAGCCAGTGGACTTCTTACATATCCAAACCTCACTTATCTGAAACAGTTGAGGAACATTGTCCTATTTTGGATCAGCGAGGTTTGGATACACCAGGTATTGTTATATAGCTGTTTGATTACTAACACAATTTACTGTTGTCTTTGCTTCCTTGGGCAATAGAAAATATATCCTCTTTTTTGTTTTTAGGGGAAAAATGGTTGTATGGCTGCTGGTTTTATCGACCAAATGAAACATTCCATCTTGCAACACGAAAATTTCTGGAGAAAGAAGTTTTTAAGAGTGACTACTATAATAAAGTTCCCGTTAGCAAAATTCTAGGCAAATGTGTGGTAATGTTTGTTAAGGTGAGCGAGATTAAATGGACTAATTTCTTAAACCAATTACTCATTTGTGCACTAGTTTTTAAAATAAGACTCAAGGACACTCTCACAATACCTGTATGAAATAACCTTTTTCCCCTATCATGTCTTACTGCATGATACATTGTTGTTCCTCTATAGTAGAGGAAGAATGACATAAAGTTGCATTATTTGTTACTCAGTGGTAGTTTGGCTTTAGAAATCACAGACAGATCATCAAATTGGTTGATGTTTTATGAAATAAATAGGGAAATTGCAGGTAATGTCTTAAAATTTTCCTCAAAAATTTTAGTCTTACTTTTAAGTGGAAAGAGGACTGGATAGCTCACGGGAACGGTGATGTGATATAGAGTTTCACCTCTACGTCACAGTTTGATTCCACCCAGGTCAGTTGTGCTAAAAGTTCTTATGACCTGAATTCTTTTGGCCTGTGTGGAATGAATCAGCTGTCTCTGTCCAGTTCTTAGTAGGTGTTTAGTTTATGTAACTAACACAGTCACTACCACAATGGACACTAATCAGCATCCTTGTTGGTGTTATCATCAAAGATTAAATGTGCATAGAATTCAGCAATGAGTTGAGAGAGAAGTGTGTTTTTTCCTGTTTAGAGTTCAGACACACTGGCAAGTTAGTGTTGAGAAAACAATTGCCTGTAATTATAATTATACCTGCTTGGTATAATAATTGGTATAATAAAAAAGTAATTCTCCTGAGCTCTCACCCTGGTACCTTGCCCTGAATTTAACACACACATTTTTAAAAAAAGGTGTTTTTCATTTTTATGTTTAGTAACTCAGATATCAAACCCAAAGAGAGAAACCTGGTGAATAGGTTGATTGGGATACTGTGATGGCATACTTTGTTCTGAAAAGTGCAAACAAAAATCAGGCTGGTAACATATAACCTCTTTGTCCATGTGTATTTCTGAAAAATTTAATCTGAAATGATCGCTTCTCTTCACTCAACAGGAGTATTTTAAATTATGTCCAGAAAACTTTACAGATGAGGATGTCTATGTCTGTGAGTCACGTTACTCTGCAAAGACAAAGTCTTTTAAGAAGATTAAACTGTGGACCATGCCAATTAGCTCTGTAAGGTTTGTCCCTCGAGATGTACCCCTGCCTGTGGTCCGTGTCGCTTCTGTGTTTGCTAATACAGACAAAGTGGAAGATGAGAAACACACTGAAACTTTAGAGGATAATAAAGTGGGAGACAATTTCCTTAACCTTGAAAAGGTATGCAAGATAAGATGGATATTGAATTGAACTGGATTTCAGATCAGAGATGATGAAAATGTGAACATTCATGTTTTAGGTTTCATATTCTTCCAAAAAGCTAAATCAGTAGAGAAAAAAGAAATGACAATAAATCACTCTTAAAAATATGTAAAAAAGTTTATTTATGTAAACTTGTGTATGCATGCTCCATATAAATAATTGACATTTTGATTCAAATAAGGGTTAACCCTGTTTATACCTTGACAATATTAACTACTGGCCAACTACCCTCTTAAACCTGTCATGTGTATACATGTATTTTTTAATTAATTTTGGAGGTCTCAAATTTACCTCCAGATACATACTGTATTCAAGTGCTGGACTAATCTGCATTACAAACTATCATTTCTCGCATGGTGTTTGAAAGGTGGCTTTTTTGTGGTTTGAGGGTCCCCCCCCCCCCCTTTTCTTGACTGTCTTTAAGAAAAAAATCATCTTTTTCCTTTTCTTAACCAACTTTACTTAAGTCTGTCCTAAAAATAGACAAATCAGTAAGACTGAAAAATCTATTTTTAACTCATCCCATTGCTGGTAGGTATTGCAGATATCATTTATATTTAGTTTTTAGGTATCAAGTCTTCATTAAATAGAGAGCAGTAAGCATTACATAGTGGTATCATGTCTCTGTGACATTTTATGATGTGTCAAACATCGTTTATTTATAGTTGATAATTCGTTGGTTTAAAATTATCTAACAGTCAGATACTTGGCATTCTTAAGGACATTTGTCTGGCTCATATATTGAGGAAAAAGTATGTCTTTCATTCTTTATATTCAGATTTACAGAATGAGCCTATTATACATTCTCTTTGCTCACTCACATAATTTAAAAACAAAATACACAACATGCTAATCACTGTCAGCCCCTATTAGACCTCCCAAATAAAAGCTAGAAATGTATGTTCTGATTTATTTCATCCCATGATAAAACAAAAGAATAATCTTATCAATATGAAGACTCAAAGTCTGATCCTGCCATGTGTAGAGCATCCCCTGTGAACTGCTGAATACCCACAGCTCCTTTTGACTTAAGGATACAGTGGGACATGATGTGAGTTTTGACTATAGGGATGGGAATTAAATAGGACAAACAGTATGAAATTTTAAACAATGTGCAGTGTGGTGGTAATGGTGATTTTTAAGGTATGAACAATGAATACCGTCATCCACAGTAATTTTTATCAAAGGCCTAATTTAGTTGCCCCTGACCATGTTATCATGTTTACTAAAACAAAGGTCAGAATATTGTATGATTAAAGCAAAATTACAAGATAGCCAGTTAATGACTTTGATATCAAAATGGCAACGGATCATCAACTTGATTATCCTGAAAAATAGCAACTTTTTATTAGGAATTGCAAAGCTAACCACTTATATGGCCAACAAGCTTGGCTTAAAAAAGCTTTTTAGTTTTAAGATTTCAGGGCTTACATTTTTGGAAGTGGAGTGGTGTGGCGTGTACTTTTTAACTTACTTTCAGGAAAATTAAGATTTAGATGAACCTGTTTCTCTTTTATTATTTTGTAATCTATTTTCCTAATTTCACCAGTTTTTGTTATATATATGTTGATATAGGAGAAAGAAGATGTTCCAGTGGAGATGTCAAATGGAGAACCTGGTTGCCACTACTTTGAACAGCTCCGTTACAATGATAAGTGGCTTAAGGTTGGGGACTGTGTCTTTATAAAATCACATGGGTTAGTGCGACCTCGGGTGGGCAGGTAGGTATATTTTCTTCTCAATTTATAAATTGCAGCAATAAAATTAGCATAATTAGACATTAAAATCTGTCTGTTTTTATAAAAGATTTCTATATTTAAAAAATGGAGAAAGGAAGATCAGGGACTATCCTCTGAATGAAAGAGTTTGGTAGACACTCCTAATAGAATGCTTGAGGTGGGAGCCTACTAGCCAAAAAGTAATATGGATATACAGTGGATGCGCTGATTATTTTTTCTTCCATCCATCTTCAGTCACAGTATGGTTATTCTTATGCAGGGGAAGGTGTCAGACTACAGGTTGCATAGTGCTTCTTTAAAGCCTCTTAAAAATTGAGAATGGAGCTTTAAGTGACAGTAATTAAGTAGTAGTAATAAATTATATAAATGAAATAAAGTACTACTTAGTAGCCAACATAGTTACTATATTTTTCTCAGTTTTAAGTAAATATAAAGTAGAGTTCTTGACTCTTCATGTAGCCATCTTTTAAAGACAGCTTTCATAACAGTTAGCTCCCATAGAAGGGAAGTCCTTTCATTTCTTTATCAGTGGCTTGTTTTCTTTTTAGAATTGAAAAGATGTGGGTACGGGATGGAGCTGCGTATTTCTTTGGTCCAATCTTCATACACCCAGAAGAAACTGAACATGAGCCAACTAAAATGTTCTACAAGAAGGAAGTGTTTTTGAGTAACCTAGAAGAGACCTGTCCGATGACCTGCATTCTGGGTAGTTATTTAGTTTTAAATGCAATTGGCTAATTCTCTTTTCCTATATGCTTTTTTTTTTAGTCTACGATTATAGCTGCATGTAGTTTTAGTTCCAGATTTTTTTTTTTTTTTTTTTTTGGGGGGTGCTATGTAGGGGAAAAAAATGGATAAATTACTTGAAGTTACTTTTTTGGGCTTCATACCTAACCACCTTTAGGGCTGTCTGCAAGATCCTTCTCTTTGATGTTTTCCACCATAACAGAAATGTATTGGGGCTCTGTATTTTGTTTTTAAATAAGTATAACTAGGAAGCAGGAAGACTATGAAGTCCACAGGAACTTCTTGATTCCAGTCTAATTTATCTGAAAAAGCACTTGGATACTATGGTGATGTACTAGGAAGTAGTTGGAAATGGGTTCCTTGAATAATAAATGAGATTTTTAAACTCTTAGGAATTTATTTTGACTTTTTGTATGTGTTTTTAGAGTGTTTGGGGTGCAACATTAAATTCAACTGAATGATAGTGATGAAATATTTAGTGACCATATAGGACTCGGTAGATTATTTAACTGCTCACTTCCAGGTTTTTAACTCCAGTGGAACCATGATTATCTGATCTAATTGGGATTGAGGCTAGATTGGGTAACCAAAAATTCAGATAACCGGATAATGGATGGCAGGGCCTCAGGCTGTCCACCCTTGGCTGTTAGTACGGAGAGCCAGATAACAGAGGCTTGGTTAAACGAGGTTCTGCTGTATTTGGTTCTTTTTTTTTTTTTAAAGAAACTGTGGTTGTGGGGGAGGAGGGGGTTGTATTAGGAGGATTCCACCTTTTTTTATCTCAACTATCTTCAAGCCAAGTTTTTTGTTTTCAAGTTTACCTGTCTTTTTTATTTTTAATGATCTCTGTTGAGTCAGTGTATGAGTTCAGCTGTCCTCTGACAGATCATATGACTTTTAGCATAAGCAAACTGCAATGACTGAGTGTATTCTGCTGAGATCAATAAAGCACCATGAATCTTCAGGATGTATGAGATGAGTGGAAAATTGAATTTCCCAACTTTTTGTGAAAAACTTCATGTGAGAGTTATGACCACAAGGTTCTGTTCCTTAACTTTCTCTCTTACTTTTGCAGGCAAATGTGCTGTGTTGTCATTCAAGGACTTCCTGTCTTGCAGACCAACAGAGATCTCTGAAAACGATGTTCTACTCTGTGAGAGCCGCTACAATGAAAGTGACAAACAGATGAAGAAATTTAAAGGGCTTAAGAGGTTTTCACTCTCTGCAAAAGTAGTAGATGATGAAATTTACTACTTTAGGTAAAATATGATTGGAAAAAAACCCTTTTTTATTTTACTCTTAAAAATTGCAACAGTAAGAGAGGATCAAATCAGGCTGAACACAAATATTTAAAAAATAATCTCAGTGCTACCTTCACATTTCGCTTTCCTCCTGTTCACTGACCTCAAATTTTCACTCCAGGCTTTGGTAAAAGCTGTTATGTTCTCAAAGGGCCAGTCCTTCTGGGATCTAATTGATGTCCCCTGCCATGCAGAGATGTCAGAGAGGAGGCCCAAATATCTTCCCAACTGATGGATATTATTATTAATAAGAACATTCATTGTTACTTTGTTTCCCAGCTTCAGCAGACAGACACATGCTAGCTGTTGCCTGGGCTACCCCCACGTACACGGCTATTTTTAATGCACTACCTCAAGTAGAGTTAGCACATGTCTGAGTACAAACATACCTGACCCCCCAGGTACATAATCAGGCAGCTGCCACCCCCACCTACTTTTAGCACACAAGCTTAAGCAAAGCTAGCACATGTCTTTCTATCTACCCAAGCTGGGAAACATGCTAAACATGCTCCCAGCTGCAGAGCAGACATACCCTCTGAGTAAGATTTACAAGTGACCTGTCATGTAGATGATGGGGTTTGTTTTTTCTTTTCTTTTCCTCAGAAAACCCATAGTTCCTCAGAAGGAGCCATCTCCGCTACTTGAGAAAAAGATTCAACAGCTAGAAGCAAAATTTGCTGAGTTGGAAGGGGGCGATGAAGATATTGAAGAGATGGCAGAAGAAGAAGGTGAAATCATCGAAGCACCTTCTATGCCTCAGCTTCAGACTCCACTGGCTAGTGAACTGGATATAATGCCATACACTCCACCCCAGGTAAGGCTGTCTCTTAAAAAATCTTGAATGGTAATCCAGTCAATATGCTCTATCCTTCTCCCCTCCCCAATTCCCACTCCAAACAAGAAAACAAAACAAAAAGAAGTTTAATTAAATCCACAGAAAAGTTTTATATTTCATCTTAACAGCCCACGGAATTTTTCATAACACTTCTAGATTCTAATATGGTACCCATCTCTGTAATTTTGTAGCACAATGAAATAATTTTTAAAGAATACGTTCAAAGGGGAGATACTTAGAACAAACAAGTTTTAACTATTATGTGACTAGTGTTTTATTTCCTCTTGGAAAGAATTCTACATACTTGATGGCAGGAAGCAAGCAGAATTATGGTGGGGAGGGAGAAACACATCCCTCTCCCCCTGCCTCCCCACCAAAATGACCGACTGGATTGTATTGTTACTGTGTATATGTACATACGTGTGTGTGTATTGACTGAACTCCTGTTACTCGGAATTTACATAAGCAAAATAAATATTTGAAGCTTCTTTTTTATACCAAAAACATACATAATTTTCAAAAGTGACTTGTGGCATTTTGATGCTCAGCTTGATACACTTAAAACACTGAGAATCCACACTCTGAAAAATATGCCTCTTTGGGCACTGAAAATTGGGTACTTGTCACTTGTGAATATTTGGGTTATAAAACTGTAATTTAAATCTGTGAATTAAAACTTTATTCTAAAATGTTGAAAGGGAAATGGTGAGAACTTCAAGCCTCTTGTTATTCCAGTTAGAAAACAATAAAGCTATAGAACTATCTAAAAACCTGATAGATGGGAAGAGGAATGAGCAGAGTCTTTAGTGATTAGAGAAAGGTACGTGGCTAATGGATAGAATCAACTGTCCCAGGGTGTTGCAATGAGGAGTGGGTGAAACTGTGAATTCCAGCTTGTCTTGCTTAAACCTAAACTTCTGGAAGGTGAGGAGGACATCTGATACATTCTTTCTGTATAAAGTTGTCTAGCTCAACTTATTTTTCAGTGTTCACAATGTTGAACTCACTTGGTGGCTTTCTCATTTTAACACTAGTGAATGTGAGAGCTGCTGATCAATACTGCAAAAGCATAAGGATGTAGTGGTTACCATACATCAGTGTATGGTTTAATGAAGTGATAGGAAACTGGTAATTAAACGTGAATCCTGTGAGGAGCACGGCCACTGCAGAAAGCAATGGGCCAATGGGCATTGACGATGTCATCAGAGTGCTTTTTGCACTTTTTACTCTGATCATGCTCTCCCTTATGCTGATCTGTTGTTGCTACAACCCCTCCTTCCCACTCTGCCATGCTCTTCAGCCCCCTCTCATCCCATCTCTACCTTTGTCTTTCCATTTAGCTAATCCCCTTCTCACATAACTCCACTGAAAAGATTTAAATAAAACAAAAATTATGGGAAAATAGCAAAGCTTACCTGGTGACTATGCCATACAAACAAATTAAATGAGAAGACACTGAGCTTGATAAGAAAGTTGCAACCTAACCTTGTCTTCATTGTAGCCCAAATGGGCAGTTTAAAGAAATGACAGAAACTCTCCATCCTGCATGTATGCTTCTGGAACGTTTTAAAGTCACCAGTCCACTACTGCGTGTTGCAAGTGAAGTAACAGAGGAAAATGTGAAGAGAAAATTGAAAAGAATCAGCATTAACATTAATACATGGTGGTTGGATGAACATAAGAAATAACCTAATGGTGAACCCCTAGAGGTTACTTAGTGCTCTTGAGTCTGTCTATAAAGAAAGCTGCAAAATGTTGTGTTCAAGACAAGTTAATGTTCAGCATACTATTTAGACCTTGCTGAGAAAGAAGTAACATATAACACAGTCCCAAAGTACACAAAGAAATTCTTACACAGCCAATATCCACTTCATAATTGGTTGATTGAAAAAGGATTGATATCCCAGCTTCCAATGTGACACTTTTTAGCACTTTTAGGAAGATTGTGTTTGTATATTTCTATCCAAGTGCCATAAGTATGTGGAATTTTGCGCAAAAGGACTTGGGTCAAAACATAGAAAGTATTTTATACAGCAGAGATCTCTAGAGACCAGCAGTAAATTTATCAAAGCTACTGACATATTACAAGTGGATGCTATTGTCCCTGTTACAGTCTCAGTGAAAATCTGGATTTATGAAATTAACAATAAAGAAGTAGACCCACAGAACAACAAATTTTAATAAATAAAATCAGAAAATGTGGAACCTTTCCATTATTAGCCAACATAACTGATGCAAAATATAAAAGCCATCAGTTGAGCCTAGAACAGGGGAAGAGAGCTGAAAAATGACTATTGGAACTAGAAGATCTAGATGTGGCCTAGATACATGGGTCTAGAGCAGCAGTTCCCAAACAGTGTGTCGTGACCCCGAGTGGGGTCGCTTCATCAGCAGATGGGGTCACAGCAATCCCGAGCGTGTGGAGGATGCCATTTTACATTGCAGCTGAGAGTCTGATAGACAGACATGCTAGTGCTGCTCTAGCTAGTGCACTAATAATAGCAGTGTGGCCATCATAGCACAGGCGGCAACTTGGACTATCCTCCCAAGTGTGTATCCAGGGGGTTGGGCCAGCTTTTACTTGGGCAGCTGCCCATGTCACCATGGCTTCATTGCTGTTTTTAGCTTGCTAGCTCTAGTAGAATTAGCCATGTCTGTCTCACCACGCTGAGGAGCATGCTCCCAGCTGCTGTGCAGACATACCCAAAGACTGTCTAAGTTGTGGGAGTGGAGAAAATCATCCAGTGATATGGTGTAGAGGGAGGAAA
Organism: Emydura macquarii macquarii; assembly: GCF_026122565.2. Classification (NCBI taxonomy): domain Eukaryota; kingdom Metazoa; phylum Chordata; order Testudines; family Chelidae; genus Emydura; species Emydura macquarii. The sequence goes on along the minus strand of NW_027132983.1, from coordinate 2,143,793 downwards.
GGAAGGGGGCAAAGGACACTACAAAAGGAAAGGAGGAAGATCTACCAAACAAGACAAAGAAAGAGTGATTAGAGAGAGATGGAGTTGTGCAAGTCAAGGAGGAAAGGTAGAAATAATTTTAGTAAGACCCATAATCATAAATACATTATATTTACTCAAATCATATCTGCAGCGCAGATGTTTATAGAATGGAGTCTGAGATATAGTGATATGGCGCATATTCTGTTACCTTACCTTTTTGGCTTCTTTAATCAGTTTGCTGAGTCACAGCCCATATCTTGTTAATCTTTCATAGTCTAGAACAGTGGTTTTCAACCTTTTTTAATTTGCAGACCTCTATAAATTTCAAATGTAGCTGCGGAGCCCTTTGGAAAACTTAGACATAGTCTGCAGACCCCCCAGGGATCCGTAGACCACAGGTTGAACACCACTGTTCTATGGTAACAAGAACCTTTCACCAACCCCTTAGATATAGTCCATGGACCCACCAGGGGTCCTTGGGCCACATGTTGAAAACCATTGGTCTAGAGAGTCCTCTTGCTTAGCTTGGAATGATATTTGTTCTCTCAATCAGAATTTTCCCAAGTTTCAGTTGTGAGGCCAGCACTATGTATGGAAAGGTTAAAAACCAATGAAACTTCTTTTTTCCTGTGTGCCTCCTGCAATTGTATAATTTTATAGAGTGAGCTGTGAGTTTGAGACCTGACATCTCTTTGAGGGCTGCAAGAAAGGGCAGCTGTTTAATAAATATTACTGAAGCTCAAGAAATTTTGATGCTTTAGCAGTTTTTAGTTATATTTTATACAACTAAGGCTTTTGTATCTTGTGAAGATTCCATTGTATATTTGTGGTCATAACCCATTTTTCTTACAGTCCACGCCAAAGTCTGCTAAGGGCAGCACAAAGAAGGAGGGATCAAAAAGGAAGATAAACATGAGTGGGTACATCCTATTTAGCAGTGAGATGAGAGCTGTGATTAAAGCTCAGCACCCAGACTACTCCTTTGGAGAGCTCAGCAGGCTTGTAGGAACTGAATGGAGAAACTTGGAATCAACCAAGAAAGCAGAATATGAAGGTAAATGAAAACTAAAGTAACATATACTATGTCTGCTCTTTCCTTTCTTTAGAGATACAATAATCTTATTCAGATAACTTTAACTATTAAAGGAAGATACCTTGTTTGTAACATCATATATGGAAAGGTTTAAATAAATGTTCATGGTAATGAACTGTAGGAACATATGAACAGTGTACTTTAGAAGTACAAGTGTGTGTCTCTGCTACAAAGTATTTTTGATTGAACACAGAGACACACAAAACAAGGAAACAACTTAGAAGTGGATGGGTATGGAGATAACATTGCTGGGATGGAAGTTGGGAGGGAAACCTGCTTAGGAATCATTTGTGGAAGTGATTATTTAAAAAAGATTGGAGGAAGGCAAGTGAGAGAGCTTTGTGGACAAGGAGAAGGAGGCTGTTCAAAACATGGGAAGTGGGTAAGAAAGCATGAAACATAATGGAAAAAGAAGTCCTTTGCTTAATTAAAATCGTGCTAAAATAAAGTAGGACAAAAATGATAAAATAAAAATTCAGGATACATAATCCATTTAAATGCTGGGAATATAATCTTCAGAATTTTAGCATTGTCCAATAGTTGTAACTGATTTTGTTGAAATATCCTATACCCTAAACTAATTCCTAGGATGTTCTATAGATCAAATAATCCAGGAAGAAAAATACTCCAAAAGACACTTTTTTTTTCTTACCTGATATTTATGAGTGGTCTTGGACCTTTTTAATCGAACTCAAAACACAGTTGACACTCTTCAAGAGATCCCTGGCTGAGTACAGATACACCTTCATTTAAATCTGTTCTGTTGGTATCCACTATTGATGCTATCGTTAAGAATGTGTTAGCATTTCCATTACAAAGCCCATGTTTTAGAAGTATATTGCACTGCTATTACAGTAGAACTTCAAAGATACGAACAACTCTAGAATGGCGATTGTTCATAACTCTGAACAGAACATTATGGTACAGTACCCTGCAGTCAGTGTCTTCCAGCTGAGGCTGGGAGAGATCTCTGCAAAGGTGGTACCCGACAGCACTGCCTGGTTTGCAAGCAGCTCCCTGCCCTATTCCTGTTTCTTGCCTTTAGACTGAACTGGAGGGGCTGACCCGCACTCTTGGCACTACAAGCCCAGTCCTCAGCCGTCTCTCCAGGGCTCGCTCTGCTCTGTGCACTGCCCCCTGTGCTCCAGAGGCAGCATGTGGCAGGGGGTTGGAGCCAGCCCACTGCCAGTGCCCCTTCCTCCTCTGCCCCTTGCACTCCCAAAGGTGCTGGCAGGATCCAGGAGTGCAGGCAGGGCAAAACTTGGGCCACATCAGTGCACGGGCTGTGGCCCTTTAAAACTCCTCCAGAGCACAGCTCCTCTGCTCCATCTCCAGGCCAATTTTTGGCTGCAACAGCAGCAGATCAGCAGCTATCTGTGGCAGTTTCTTTCTTTGCTCCTGACTGGGGGTTGTGGTGAAAACAGCTTCCCCCTCCCAGTGGGGTGAGGTGCGGAGGGTGTGTGTGTGAGAGAGAGAGAGAGAGAGCACCCTTGGCTTACAGGAAACAGTGCAGACCCCAGGCTGCTTCTGTTCTGCATGCCTAAGATGCAATATAGGCAAAGCATAGCACAGGTGTGTGTTTGTTTTTTTGTTTTTTTTCCCCCTTCTTTCTTCTGCTGCTGCGTGATTGCTTACTTCCAGGTTCACCTGGTGTTTGGTTGACCCGTCCGTTGGATGTTCATATCTTTGAGGTTCTACTGTACTAAAAAAAATTACTTAGGTCAGGAAACTAGCATATAAGGTTTTGGCTTTAGAACAAATATTACTTAACTTTTTTTAAGTTATAAGTTTACTTTTTCTTAAAAAGTGTTTTGTTGGCATGCTCATAACTCAAAAGCAACATTGGTTTTCAAACTAAAAAATTGCATGACATCACATCCCCTCCTGTGGATTTTTCCATAGCATCTTTGCAGTGGTAGAGGGTAAGGAGGCTCCATTTAGTCAGCTGCAAATTATCTGTTGCAAACTCCATAAAGGAAATAGTAATGCTGTTCCATCATGAAAGTACCATACAGTATTATATTTTTCCTATATTGTAGTTTGTTTATACATCACCATAGGTGTGCATGGCATCTTACAGGAGAGAAATGTCAAGTCCTTTCTTATGTCCTACCCCTCAAGAACAGTAGGATGCTTAGCATGTTTAAAACAAATCTAGTTAGAGAAGCTAGATTATTTGCATTTCCAGCAGAGTACACAACTGTAATACAGTGGTAGCAGCAATGCCCACTATAGTTACGGTTGCATAAGTGCTTCCATTTTAATTGCCTTATTTTACTTGCTTATAATTTTCCAAAGCTTTCCATTTTAAACTTAATATTTGCCAGACTTGGCCCCTGCCCAAAGTTAGATTTTGCAGGGGGAAGCTCAAGACATCTGAGCGGTATTTGCCTTTGAATATGTAGGGGTGGGAGAAAATACATTCCTTTCATTATTAAAATACACAAAATTCATGGGAGTGCTAGTCTTGACCCTGTAACAGAAGATAGAAAGCTGAAATATGGTGTGGATTTTTACACCTCAGTTAGAAGTGCCTTTCAGTGTTCTGGTGAAAATTGGTTTGGATTTGGCTGAGTTTGACCCATTGATAATGGCATCTTGCGCCTGTGGGATATAAGTTATACAATTGTTAGTGATATTCAAGCACAAGTAGACTCATTACCCACGTCTGCACAGCTAATTTAGCTGCACTGTGAAGAATTTTGTAAATATGTACTATGAATGAGGCAAGGACTCATTATAAAGAAAAGTGAAGTTCAAGCAGAGAAGCATCTTCCTGTCTTTTAAATTGTGTTGGATAGGTCATTCCAGTGTTCCAAACCCTGGTCTGATGGATTTGGGATTGGATTCACTGAACTTTATAGTGAATCCCCACTGAACTCTGTGCACCACTATTGCACTGCTGTAGCAATGTTGTAAGTTTCATCTATTAGATCTGTGCCAGTTCTGACATCAGTAGACAGATTTTAGGTAGCATTGCCTTGTATTAGGTGGGTCATAGTTCTATTTCAAGATGCAATTTTCCAAAGTTGAAGTAATTTATGGTCAAAGGGAACATTTAATGGTAATTCAGCAGGGTGTCTAAGGGGATTCTCCTTCTATCTGATCATTTTTTAACTGGCCAGACCTAAAGGAGAGTCTGAACAGCTGATTCTGTCTTTTCCCTAAATTCTTTAATCACTCTGAAGAGGAGTGTCCACTTTCCTACTTCGGTATCTCCCCTTCAATGGCTTGTATTCTCTGTTCTCAATCATATATGGGTTGCCTGTAATAAATTTAGGAGTTCCTATGCGTCGTCATCCCTTCCTGAAATGATTGGTGAAAACAAGGAAGGAAATGCCTAGAAGAAATGGAACAGGTCTTTCAGTGTATTTATATACTTCTAGAGATTGCACAAACAAGTTACCCATGAAACACAATTATATGATAAAGACTTTTGGAATTCTGTGCTGGTAAAAGCTAGTGTTTTAGTAGCATATATAATTTAATCTCATTGCTGAACTTCTTAGCCTCATTTGACAAAGAAACCTTTATTGCTATTTTTAGTCACAATTTTCATCTTTCACCAACTTCAGGAAAGTTTTTAGCTCCTCCATTCATTACTGTTAAAATCAACAGAGGTATATACTGCATTCATTTATTCTTTGTTGCTTCTCATTGCTTCAGTGGGCTATAATATTCAGAGTAAACAAATCAATAACTTGCATGCCCAAAAAGTACCTTTTTGGAAGTGGGCATTTGGAATATCCCTTTTTCTCATGTAAAATTGTCTTCTCATCAGATTCCTGTGCAGTTGAGCTTTTATTCTTATGGGAGCAGTGAGAAACTTGAAGTAGATACCAATCAGATTCACAATACTAAGGACACATGCTTCCATAGAGCAGCACAATTTGAGTTAGACATCTGTAGCTAAAAAGGAAATGGCTATAAGGGGACTGCGATGAGGGAAGGGAGAAGTCAGAAGGAGAGGCAGAGGAAGTATTTTTGATCCATCCATCTGCTGCTTGTTATGTTCTAAAACACTAAGGACCTATCTACACTAGGGAAATCTTGCAAAAATGTCCCACCTTTGCTACCACTGTTTCAGCTCCACCAGTAGTATGGATATGGGATCCTAATGTAGATGGGCCACTGATTGCTACTTGCATTTTAAACACTCTCATGACTTTATGTTGCACGGGGCAAGTCTAACTGACAAAGTGCTTAAAATGCCAGCAGCAGCTGGTGGTGCATCTATACCAGAGCTCGCAGCATTGCTACAGCTGGTTTAGCTGAGCTAGTGGTGTCAAACGTGGGAACATGTTGCCAAGCTTTCCTCGTGTGGAGTGGGCATAGTGCTGGACTGCTGCTGTCATGTTGGTAACACTGGTATTCTGATCAAATCTGTTCCTTGACTTTTTAAAATTAACTTTTTAATCAAATAAAACTTCACATTTTTAAAACTGGGGGGAATATTTTTCATGATAGGTTCTCTAAAAGTTTTAGTTGGAGCCAAATGAAATCAAATTATATGATGTATGAGTAGAATAATCTGTTCTATTTTATATTAGACTAATCTATGCCAGTGTTTTAATAGTCCTCTTTAATGAACAGATAATATTTTGAAATTCTGGGTTACAAAACAGAACTGAAAATCTAAAATACTTTTACAGAGCGGGCAGCTAAAGTTGCTGAGCAGCAGGAGAGAGAGCGAGCAGCACAGCAACAGCAGCAGAATTCCTCCCCCCGGGCAGGCACTCCTGTCGGGGCTCTTATGGGGGTGGTGCCGCCACCAACACCAATGGGAATGCTCAATCAGCAGTTGACACCTGTTGCAGGTAAAAAGTAGGAGCTATGACCATTTTTTCCTCATCCACTTTATCAAACCCCTTCATAACTCTGAACACTTCTCTTTGGTCACTTTATTCCTACTGAAGAAAAAGCTCAACCTCTTCAGCCTTTCTTCATAATAAATATACTTAAACTTGAAATTATCCTGATTTCCCCACATAACCCTCTCCAGTAGTTGATATTCTTCTGAGAAAGGCTGTAAAACAGGCTCCTCCTTACTCAGTAGAGCTGCTCCCAGTTTGGATTCAGTCATCTATGTTCATGCTACTTATTAAAGGAAATGTTTACTTCTGTTAGTCCTGCAAAGTGAGCTGGATTTTCTTTTAGTGCATGCATCATCAATGGAAGTGTTAAGTAGGTTCCATTTGAAATCTTTTATTGTTGGTGACATGTGAAACTGAAAAATCCAGCCTGACTTTCACATTCCAGGATGAGTTTGCAGATCTGGCAGTTAAAAAGGTTATTTTGCTTGTAAAAACAGAGAAGGCTTGATCTGGGATAACTGAGACAATAAATATGAAATCCCATATTGCCATTTTTACCAAGTCACTTTACAGAATAGAACTGTACTTTGAGGGTTTTTCAACAAATCTGTACTACCTGGTATTGTGCTGATTAACAGTCATTAACAGTCCAATTGAATTCAGTGGGACTATGCCAGTATTAAGTATTTCCAGGATTAGGACGTAAGGCTGGGCAAAGTACTGGAGTATATATTAAGGGAATCCATCCTACATTGGCAGGGATATGTATTAGAAGTGATCTAATTAGGTCTTTACCTTCTCCAATATCTGATTCTGTCTCAGATTAATTAAAAAGATAACATTAGTTTAGCCAAGTTCTTAATAGTGTGTTGTACATAAAATTAAAGTATATTTTATCTCTCCCTTAAAGCATTTGAGTTACTCCATTTGATCTGGGTTTTTTTAGGTTGCAACCATACTTTAAGATGACAGCATGAAGTCTTTTTTTCTGTTATGAACTCTAAATTCCTCTCTGGTGAATAGGTTGCATAAATGTTCAATTTAAATAAATGTTTCTTAGTTTGCTTATGATATCTGGACTGCACAACATTTTTTACATTAAATTGCATTTTTCTGTTAGTATGCCAGTCCTGTTAAGAAAGTCAAGTTCTCTGAAATTCTCTGAATTTGGTTGTTCATTTTTTATGTTCACTTGTTATACCTTTAGCAGATTTTGCTGTCTTACATTTTGGTATTCTTATCCAAATCATTTGCATATGTTATAACCAAGATTCCCCAATAACCAAGATTCCCCAATACCACCTTTATTTTACCTTGAGAATAGTCTTATACAAACAAGAAAAGTTACAAATTTCAGCCTCTCATGTCTTTATATTGACCATCAATTTTACATTTTTTGCAGGGAGTCTTTTTTTCATAGCCAGTAAGGCCCATTGTGAAACCTTTACAAATGCTTTGTGACAAATCTAAGTTCTGCATATAATTTTCACTGTTTACTTTATCTCTTGTGGTGAGTTCTTCAAACGCAAAGACCATCCTCTCATAATTCAAACTGATAGAAATGAATTTCCAAAGTGTGTCTTCACTGTATCATGCAAAATACTTCCAAATATTTCCTTAACAACTGATAATGGAGTCGTCTGCTTTCCAATCTCCAGGAATCTTTTATTTGAAAATATCTAAATAAAGAAACTGAGACTTCACTTATTTCTTCATCAGCCTTTAAGCCAATTATGAGGTGATAGAAAAATTATGGACTACATATATTCAGTTCTGCTACTTTCATATGAATGACATAATCCTGTGGAACTAGTTACAGGACTTTTGTACAGCCTCTGAGGCTGAGAAATCCTAGCAACTTCTAAGATGCACTTTTAGGGAAGAAATCTCTAGTCACTTGTAAAATTATATATAGAGGAGCTTCTGTAAATAACTGTGGCTTATATGGAAAATGGGGGAAGGTACAGTTAGTTCAGAAGATGTAAACAGCTACCGAAGGGGGCCAAAAAAAATGGGCTGCCTGTTAGATGTATTTTTACTAAACAAAACTGTAGAGGAAAATGCAAGTTGAGATATTAAAAGTGGTCACATAAACTGAGTTGGGCTATTGGAACTGAACCTTAATGCAGATTTCACTATGGTATATTAAGGCAATCATTTATTGTGTAAGTATTCCATTGAAGTCCCGCAGCTTTTGTAATTGAAAGGAAAGTTTTTAAAAAAGATTCAGAAGTGCCTGACTTGAAGATGTGATGGCAATCTGGTGTAGAAGGACTATTTAGCTACTTTGGGACCACTTAATATATGGATATTTTTGTCTGTGGTTAATTTTTTAAATTAAAATGTGCATTGAAATACATGGATAAATTCATAGAGACAAGTTTCAAAATATTCGAAATGGACATCTATTACAATTTAAAATATACTTAGTGAAATGTTGAGCTAAGTTTCTTGTTTACTAAAGAAATTTATGATGTGAGTGGGACCCAAACAGTTGTTGGCTTCATTTGAAACATGGGGAAAAACTTGATGTTTCTCAGATCCGTAATGAAGTTTTTCTGAGAATTCGGCTACAAATACCCTTTGCTCCTGAACACACAATAGTTCTGTTAGAGAGTGGTCAATCGGAGCTATTGAGAGTTATCAACTGGTCTTAATCCAGAAAACTTCGCATTCTTAAAGTTACCTTTTATATGGATTGTTCATTGTCAGTGCAATGGAGACTCTGGAGGTGGTTTCTCAGCATGGTTTCTCAGTATTTTGCATATTTAATCTTATCTCCTTTTCTTTAGAGCCTTCTCTGATCCTCAGTCATCTTTTCATAGTTTTCCAAACATCTTTCCTTAGCTATCTGACAATATACCTTGCAAAATTAACAAACATCAAGGGACTGGAAATAGCAAGTTAAAATTCTAGGACTTAATAAACACAGTGCAGACCTTTCAGATGGCCTTTCAGGTTTGCTTACTGACAGTACCATATTTGGGTTTTCCTCACTCCCAAGAGATTGAGGTTGTTGGCAGATGATCCAGTATAGTCTTCATTGTATCTTTTTCTTTATTATGAGGCCTAGGAAGCATCAGAGGTCAAATTCTGCCTTGATTTTTATGTACCATGTAAATCAATTGACTTCTGTGAGGTTGCATGGGGTGGAGGTTGATAATGCCCCAGCACATCCAGGGCTATCAGATTTTTAACTTTCACGTAAACATTTTCTGAGGTTGTACAGAAGGTAATTTAAAAAACCAAACAAACCCAAAATCCATGCCACTACATTGAGTTAGAGAGCATGCATTATAAATAGTCTTGATAGATGAATTCTGGATATACGCCACAGAAAATGCTTAGAGAATTTTAGTAGCTCCAATTAGGTTTGGCCACAGAGCTATCCCACAAAGTGTGGGTGTGCATAAATTGATATACTGAGTGTTGTGCTGTTAATTTGAATATGAATGGCAGAACTTAATGCTATGTCAAAACTGTTCACATTAGTAACCGTTAATTGTGGCTGAATTTATTCCTTGTGTTAACGTGTATCTGAACATTCAGCATTTTTGCCCCATGAAGAACATTACAAACCCACTCAACACTAATTCATCCAAAGTTTAGCGTTTCATATTTATAACTTTTATTTTAATTTTTGTTCATTCTCGCAAGATACTAATTGTAGTATTGTCCTGCTGTACTAAAGGTGCTTATTTGTGGGTAGTGCATGTCTTATTATTTAGATCATATTGCATGTTATTGATGCATGTTTGAAATTTGTTGTGTCCTTCAAGGCATGATAGGTGGCTATCCGCCAGTGCTGTCACCTTTGCAGGGCCCAGTTGATGGCATTGTTAGCATGGGCAGCATGCAGCCACTTCACCCTGGGGTGCCCCCACCCCACCAACTTCCGCCAGGCATCCCACCACCGGGTAAGAATGTCCTCATTCACTCATTATTTCATCTTTGTGTTCTCACCATTTAACCAGCTGTTACAGAAATTATCTGAAGCTTGTTGGTTTGTAGCGTGACAGTGGCTGAATGTTCCAGGTATGTCTAACTGTAATGTATGTGCTGTGACTGCTCAGCTTAATGGAACGTTAATAAATGTCGGCAGAACAATGTATGTAGTGAACAAACAGTAAAAGATTGACCTGGTGAAATATGACTAGCCAAAATGATGTTACTTGAGCATGAGTTCACCAGTGGGTTCAAACCCTGAAAGCAGCTTCATTCTTATCCTTGTAGTTCAGTAGAACGTACAGTTATTTTTTACTGGACGCATAGATGGAATTTCTTGTTGCCAGTGCCTGTTGGGGATCATTTCCATCTGTGCCTTGTTTTGTTGTTTTTAAAAATAATAGTCACAGTTTAAATTCACACAACTGACTAAATATCTGTGTATTAGCAGTAAGTGAGATAATCAATTACATATACATATGATAAGATTAGAAATTGCCATTGTTATTTATTTATTTATTAAATACAAAAGTTGAAGGCAATCATTATCCTTACTTTGCAATCTATAAAATGTCCAGTCACAGTATGCAGTCTTACAAGTTAATATAACATAGCCTTCTGTGCTAGTGATTCAACAATACTTTGTCCCAGGCCTGATAGAAGGATCATTTGAACTATGTCTGGGTGAAGTGAATCAATATTATTTTTTCATAGACAAAAGCTTCATTGACAAAGAACAGCATTTTTCCCCATTTGTTTTTATTTTCATGTTAAAATTTAAATTTCTGAGCAGAGCAAAAGATGGATGTTTATATTTTAGGGAAGAGGGGAAAATGCAATGTACATATGACACTTATCTTTCTAATAGTGCCATTGTCTCAGTCCTGTTCTGGGATTGCTGGTTACTACCCTCTTTCATTGTCTTTACTGCTGCTCCTTTCCCCTTTGGCCCGACAGCATACTCCAGTGCTGCCATTTAAAATATCACACACATTCAGTAGTTAAGCTATTAATCTATGAACGGAAAGTAGTATCTTGTCTGCCTTTTTTTTCCCCCATTTGCAACTACAGTAGGTATTTACCTGAAGTCCTGTTAATACGGTTTTGTATTTGAATGTAAGCGGATTTAAAAAAACAAAAAAAAAGTCTATCAGTATTAGGTATGCAACCTGCATCCTAACTGGTGTGTAAGATTCACATTAACTTCATAACTTTAATGGGTTTAGTACTGTAGCTTGGTGATAGACTGCAACACCCAGCTGCATCTCCTGCTCACCAAGTCAGTGAAGTTTAAGATCAGGATAGTAGTGATATAAAGGTTTGGTGGATGCCTCATTATGACAGGCTGGCATATACCTTTAAGAGGTTACAGATTCATTATCACAACTGGAGAAATTTAGCATGATAGATTCAGCATTTTAGAACAGAGAGGGTAGAGATTCAAGGAAGAAAGGATAGACCTTGGACTGAAGGGTCCTCAGAACCTCATCTGGAACAGTGCAGGCTGAGAAAGGGGCCATTCTCAGGTGCTGAAAGAGAAGAGTTTCTTCCATCCCCACCCTCCCCCCAAAAAGCCGTAACACAGCACAGTATATGCATTAGCAGAATTCTTGCCTGTTGCTGTATTTTTGTTACTGAAAATACATTTGAAACAAGAATATCTTGAGTTTGAAAATTAGCTCAATTTATGCTTAAGAATAAATGCTGATGCAGTGGCATATCTTTTAAAATGAACTTCAATCACCAATGCAGAACACTGCATGCAGATTACATCTGGTAAAATATACATGTATATTTTCAACTTGAAAATTATTTATATATGATTTATGACCAGATTAAGCAGTGACAAGAATAGAAAGAGAGAACAGCATCAAGAGTAACTTAATCGGTTTGGGCCCGGTCATATTCATGTAAAATGTCATGAACTGGAGAGCTCTCAATTAGGTTTGTAAATTCATCTTTGAGTGTGAGTTACATGGTCTGTTCACTTCATGCAATAGGGAAAATGTGTACAATATATATGCAAACAATTGGAAATATTTTTAACTTTGGAAATTACATATGATAAAGCAAGTGGTTAACGTTAATCTGTTTTACTCTTAAGACGATGTAAACTAGACTTGTCACTTCAATGTTTATCACAAGTTGCTTTTCTTATTAGAAGGCTAATATGGTACAGTAACATTAAACTAAAGGAGTTGCATGGTTTTACTGCCACTTGAATACATTTTATAATATTGAACATAGGGAAAATGTTGAATGTCACCAGATGGAACAAATCTGTATTTCTTATTTCCCTTAGAAAAGGGATGGGAGTATAAAAAGGTGTATAGGTTGAATGGTGAGATTTAGTCAGACTATAACTGAATAACTGGCAAAATGGAAACCAGAAAAGAATAGAATCACATTTTAATTATTTAAAAAAAAAAAAAAAAAAGAAGGAAAAGGAGTTTTAAATCGAACTGTCTGCATCTCAGTATCATGCCATTATTTTAGGTCTGGAAACTTTCTGCTAAAAGCAATGTTATATCATTATGGTGGATAAAATTAATTTCAATAGTAAAGGTACAATTTTCAGTTAGATAATGATGTCAGATCTTTATAAAGGACAAAATAGCATTGGTCACTGAGCTGAAATAAGCTTAATTTTGTTTATATTTTGAAATGTAGGTGTTATAGGCCAAAGCGTGACTTCCATGGTAGGCACTCCGGCACCAGGAGGAAGTCCATTTGGACAGCCGGTAAGAAATTTGCATTCTCTATGGATCTTTAAAAGTCATATTCCATTACATTCTCTGACTTAATATAGAACCAGTGTCCCCACAGTGTACTAGTGGGTGCTGTGGTGCAGATTGTCTTTCAAATGAGATGTAAAATCAGGGCATTTCTGACCATTTATGGTCAGTAAAGATTCCATAGGAAGAGTATTTGTGTTTCTTGGCCAGATTCTAATTTTGGTTAATTAAATTCTATCTAACAAAATACCCACAAAGTGCAGTTTAAATGAGACAATATTATTTTTTCCTTTTCTAACTGATGTGAGTCATTTCTGTGCACTATTTAATTGCTGATAACCTATATTTTCCTATTTGTGTGTGAGAAGACTCCTTGCTCTGTTTCTATATCATCAATAAACAGGGTCACCACATTTATTTTTTCGAAAACTCATAAAACCAATAAACACACACTATCTGGTTCTTCAACAATCAGGTCAGATTCTATTGATGATCAAGTGTGCCTTCTCATTTATTAATCAGTACAAACCAATTGTGTGGGCATCCAGTTCACTAGACGAATTCTAACATTCTAGAGGGGAAATGATTTTGGACCTCTAGAATTATTTTAATCTGTGAGCCAGTCAGAAGGTAGTAAAGTGCATATGCAACCTGATTGGCTAAAATCTATACGAGTGTAAATTTTCATTATTTACCTCCTTAAAAAGTCAACAATACTGAGTTCTGGAACAATGTTAACCAATCATGACCCTGGATTTTCTTATGTTTAATAGTGATTCCTGCATGGTGATGAGGATTGTTGTTTATATTATGGAAGTGCCCACGGTCCCCAAACAGGATCAGGGCCCCATTGTGCAGTATGGCTACATAAGATGATACAGTCCCTGCCCTTAAGAGCTTACCATCTATTTTAAGAAAATATTAAATAAGTATGCGAGATGAACAGGAGGAGGGAATGAAGGAGAAAGTACAAGGGTAACTGTAGTAAGAATGTGTTTACATAGGCTAAGAATGTGAACAAATTCATGGTTTTAAATTACTTTTTAAAAAAAATATAAATACCAGAAATTGCTCAACCCTCATGGTCCCTATATCTGTGCACCTGATTGAAAAAACGCGGGGGCCTGGTTTGTGGGGATTTCACCTGAAAATCTTTTCCTGTTTTATACATTGACTTGCCTGTGCCTTGGTCTCAACTGGTATTCATTCTGGTGCTGAATTAAGAGACTAGCCTCTTGTACACCTTGTGGGGGACACATGTTTATCTGAATATTTCTTGGCATTCTTTGGAAACCATAGAAATGCCACCCTTGGATAGGTATGGGGTTAAAGTGGGAAAATCTTCACACTGCCTTTTACCTGGTTAAGTTTTTACATGAAGGACCTGTGCAGCTGACCAAAAAAAGTGCTTATTCTCCTCCTATCATTTGTCATTTCAGATGGGAATACTTGGACCACCTGGCCAGCAGGCACCACCTCCATACCCTGGTCAAAGCCAAGCAAGTCAGCAGGTTATACAGCAGCCCACAACTCCAATGTTTGTCTCCCCTCCACCAAAGACACAGAGGCTTCTTCATTCTGAGGCCTACTTGAAATATATTGAGGGGCTTAGCGCTGAATCAAATAGTATTAGCAAGTGGGACCACACCCTTTCAGGTAAGGCCTTCTACACTAAAGTAAGACATTGGCAGATAGAATACATTTTTTATTATTTTGGATCTATATTTATACTGGTTATCATAGTCCTAGCTTGGTAACCAGTTACAAAAGCAATTTTAGATTAAAAAAGGATATATGTTGACACTTTTGAGAGTGGAGCAGGAAATACTTGGCTAAAATAAATACAAAACTTATTTGTCCATGTTACTTCCATTAAAGCTATTGGAAGTCAAGTGACTGTATTTACATGCTCAACATGCTTAAAATATAACTTGAAATGACTATGGAAGAAAAGATCCTTGACTGTCAGTTTATACTGTTTTTGCTCCTGTAATAACAAAATGACTGTGTCCATTGAAGAATGCACTATTGACTGCAGAAATATTAACTGACAGTATATTTAGGTAAAGCGTGAAAGAAAATTCAGTGCTGCTGTTTATTTTAAACTACACAAAAGCAGGCAGTACAGGTGACCATTGTGAAATGCAGCAATATCTAGTTTTAGTGAGTTGAAAGAGTTTCTTATGTTTGATTTACATTTTTTAAAAGTATTAGATGTTGCTGGGATGCTCAAGATTATTTCCATTTTATTTTATTTGAGATAATGTGGTGTTTCTAGAGAGTGAAGTACTGATTTAAAGCCTTGATCCTGTAAATTGGATCTGCACAGGCCAGATCTCTGCACCCATACAAATGGTCATTGTAATAAGTGTAAATCTCCCCACAGAGATCTAATGTCAGGATGAAGAACCTGAAATTGCTACTAATGGATGCTTAGACTTGGTTATGTACTGATTGTCTATCAGAATTGTGAATCTAACTGAGAACATGTTAAACTAAAATTTAGATTAATTTTTAATTAAACTTAAAAGAATAATACCTGATCAGAATATATGTTTCTGCTATAGTAAGTTAGCAGAAGTGTAGATCCTTTTGCATATTCACTGGATATTAGTGCAGGGGATGGCAATGTCAGTTTTTGCACACTGCATGTAATTTCCCAATTGCCTGTTTTGGTTTTCTAACATGAACTATTTCTTGTTAAGGACTGAGGAGATTATTATGATTATGTTAATGTAATCAAGAGTCAGTAAGCTCAAGTCAGTGATTAAGGCAGTTGGTTTTGCCATCAAATTTCCCAAGGCTTTTCAATGTATTAGTATAACAATTTAATAAAAGTTTTAGTATAAAAATAACCAAACGTTTAGTATTACGATGCTTTGGTATAAAAGTATTAGCATACAAGTTTAATAAAATATTTATTCAACTAATTCAGTCCCAGCAACAGAACACAAGTGTCCCCTCCTTGTTTCTCCAGATTTGGTTTTTTTACATTTTAAAATAGGTAAAAACGGCTTGTACAGAAACAAAAGTTTTTTTAATAAAACTATGGATCATTTAATAATAAAACACAGGCATGCAACCATAACAAAAATTAAGGACATAAGATGAGTATACCAAATCTCAGTAAATTAATTCCTTTATTTTAAAAGTCTACTAAAGAATAAATTTAAATGTTCTGAATATCTTGAGGGACTGGAGACTGTGGGAGAGAGAAATACAGTAGAATTTTATTTCATATTGTTCCAATGCTGATGGGCAATCTTGGAGGGGAGGCAGGCAAACTAGTTTAAAAAGAGGCATGAGGTAATTTGGCTGTTTTTTAATTTTTCAGCACGAAGACGTGATGTCCATCTATCAAAAGAACAAGAGAGCCGTCTTCCTTCACACTGGTTGAAAAGTAAAGGGGCTCATACCACAATGGCAGATGCACTGTGGCGACTTCGAGACTTGATGCTACGAGACACCCTTAATATCCGTCAAGCATACAACATAGAAAATGTTTAACCACATACATTGCTTTTTTCTTTAATACCAACATATAAAGAGTTTTGTGGAACAATAGCTGTTTTAGTTACTGGGGTGGGGAGAGATAACCAACAATAATTTTTATTGCATTTTACTGTACATTGCAAGACCATTTTTATATAAGGACACTTTTAATAAGCATATTTCACTTTTTGTTTTATTAAGTTGACTTTATCAAATACACAGACTTTTTCATATGTTTCCTTTGTTTGAAAGGTGATTTCATATTTGGTTATAAGTGTAGTCAAGGTTTCATCTTTCTTATACTTATTGCTGAGAATCTGATACCATCAATTTTTGTATAAAAAGAAAAAAAAAGCAAAACAAATAAGTGTTTACAAATTAGTTTAAAAAATACAATGGAATGTGTAATTAGTCATAGTTTACATCTTAGAAGAATGTGTGTACATGTGCTTGTGTGTGTTAACCACTTCCAGCAGAAATACCATTTTGATGTGAACTGAAAGACTTTATGTAAATAAAGGTAAAGGGTGCATCAACACTAGTAATAATTGGATCTGTGATTAACCACAATGCAGTTCCACTGGTTGTAGCAACAACAGTGGAAGTGCTAGTGTAGAAAGGACACAGGTGTGCTTACTGCTGTGTTGTCCAACTGTGTGTCCAATTATTTGATGGTGTAGACAAAGGCCATTGAGATCCCAAATCAGTAACAGAATAAATGTACAAACTTACCCACAAATAATTGCATTTGAAAGGTGAAATACTTTATCTGCCAAGACCTGCATTCAGGCTTCTGTGACATCACTTACACCTAAAGCAGTGTAGGGAGCTGCGTTCCCTACGTGGTTTTATGTGTATTCATATTTGCAAGAGAAATGCAGAACTTTGGCTTAATTTAGGTCTTGGAAGGTAAGTAAAGGTGGGGGAAAGACTGCAGCTGATTAATTGTCACATGATTTTAAAATCTACGTATGTTCTGTCAATGATTTGGTATTGCACGAGATTTTTGTATGCTTTTTTTTTTTTTTTTAAAGTTTTTCAGTTCACTGTAATGAAAGTATTGTAGTATGACTGGAGAGAAATTTAACAGATAATTCTAACTTTAAACTAAAATATTGCAGTATGTGTAAAATCAACACAATGTATACCAGGGTTTATAGATAGGAAAGAATAGGTTACTTGCATTGCAACTTTTTTCTTCTTAACCGCTAGGTACATATGGTGTGTTCTATCCACATTTCAGGGCTGTGACTTCCTTCAGTCCAGTATTTGCCAAACAGTTAAAAACAGAATAACAAACAAGCTTTTGGACTGCAAAGCTGTTTATCAGAGACACATTCTTTTATGATACTTAATTTTTTTAAGAAAAGAATAGTTTTGGAATACAGCAAACAAAAAAAAAATTTGGGAAAGCAAAATTACTTAAAAATCTTCTATGATCACTGAAATGTAGCCAAAAGAACCAATCTACTGATATTTTCTCATCTAATATTAGAGTGTAATATTCATCATGTAGAAATGTACGTTAAAAAGCACTGGAATAGAAAAGTCTTCCTTGAGTAAAATATGCAGAAAATTAAATTTTCACTTTAAAATAGTCAACATTTTTGGACCTATTTCAGTGACATGGTTTGTAGTGATGAGAAAAATGCAATGTGCAAGTATAAATTGTGATTGATCTTACACTTAAATTTTTCAGTAATTACAGGAAAGATTCTTTCATATTTTCTAATAGGCATTTAAAGATCCAGGTCTTCAGATGTGATACTAATATTAGGGAAATGGAGATAAACAGTATAGAGAGAGAAGTGATTTGTAATTTTGAGCCCTACAAGTAATACAACTATGGTACATAAACCTTGTGTTTAGTTTACTGCCATTTGTAAACAACCAACTCTAAATTTAAGTTCAATAATGTAGAAACATGTTGCAAATATTTTAAACCCCCTACATGTACAGTATCATTTTAACGTACATTTAAATGACCATAAGCTTTGCAGTTTTCAGCAAGAAAAATGACATAGAGCTGAATCAGATAGGCAGCAACTTCTTATTTTTGAGTATTTAGGACCATCATGGACTGTATTACTACAATCAGAGTCGCTTATTGCTAGACATTTACAAAATTACACCAAAGAGCCTGGAATTAATTTTAGTTAAGTTATTTTTTATTTATTTTTAATTTTTCTTTTGAGGACTGGATGGGACTCCCTTTGGAGTCTATGCATCTCAGATCTTTAATTTGTCAGAAAGGTCAGTGTTGAACAACCTGCATCGTTGCCTCTCTCCCACCCTACGGGCTGAGGGTACTGCCTTCACTGCTCCTCCTGGCCCAGGAGCAAAAGATTGGAAATGTTATCCAAATCTGGGTCTCCTGCATGGTAGTGCAGAGCACTACCATGAGGCCACTGGGCTGGCCCTAATCAATTATATTAAACTTTTTATTTATTTCAGAATCATGTCTCTGTATATTGGGGGCATTTCAGTGGAGAATACAATAAAATTTAGGATTTAAGATTTGATTGCTACAATCTAGAATTTCATAACCAGCAAAAGAAATTATTTTCTAACTCTTAATGGTTAAAAAGACGTCTCTCTTTGGGAGTATTTGAACCCATAATTTGTTTTTCACCACTATTCACTGTATTGAATAAATTAAATTTTCATATTAAAAAGAAAAGGATGCATGGCAAATGGTTGGCTTCTGTGAGAGTGAAAAATAGATTAATTTAGGATCTGTATTTTAGTAAACTACTTAGAGGCCATTAATTGTTCATCTTCTCTTCCCCACTCCTTCCCCACAATCCCGCCTTTTCCTTCAAGAGAAAATGTACTGTTTGTGTAAAAATTTGAAAGTTGGTGTTGGTGACTTTTCAGCGTATGTTTTTGAACCTGGTTAATCCATGTTTGGTTTTTCCTTACATCTGTGTACCCAAAAAGTTTGTGGTAACCAGGCTTATAACATGTATGTACCATCAATTTGTTTCTGAGGCTTTTTAATTTGAATAAAAATAGTTTGCAAAGTGATTTGGATTAACCAGGTTTGATTGTCCCATGAAGACTTTTAAAAATTTTTTATTTCAAGCAGCTCTGATTCTTCCAAATCCAGATTTTATCAAGACCTTGGGGGTGGAGGGAGTGGTGTTGTGTGGTGTGTTTTTATGTGGTTTGTTTGTTTTGTTTCTTGTTTAAGAATCAGTAGACAACGGCATTCAGATTGTCCTCTACACAGCAGGAAATCCCTGGGCTGTACTGCCAAGGACAATGATGCTGAAAGATATGGTTCCAAAACTGAGCCATGTGGGATATGAAGCAAACCAGTGGTGATTGGCATGGTAAGATTTAAACCAATCCAGGCTGTCATAGATAGCACAAACTGGCAGTAAATAAACAGCAAACTTCTAATTAGATCCTAGAAGTAGGCCTGATTCAGGACAGCCTCCTTTATATTTGGGAATTAAGCTAAATTAGAATACTAATGGTGAAAAAAAGCACAGTATATCTGTAATCCTCATATTCAAAGACCTTTACCTAACATTTAAAATTACAATTAAAAATGAGAATGGAAATGTTTTCTAGTTTTTTTTTTAATTTGTTTTTGTTTTTAAATTAAAGCGGCTCCTCTCTAAGAATCTAGGTGTGTCTGGTATAAATTGGAAACCCAAATCAAGTTAAACAGTCAGGACACAAAATGTAATGCTTTTAAGTTCCAGAGGGGTAGCTGTGTTAGTCTGTATACAGCAAAGACAATGAGAGATCTGTGGCACTTTAAAGACTAACAAATTTAATATTTGTAGACAAAAGCTTTTGAGAGACTTAGCTCTCTTCTTCAGATGCAGTAATACAGAAAATAGGTAACACAGAGTTGGTATCTTATAGGTATCCAGGTGCATTGAGAACAATGGGGGAGGTGGAGTCCGTTATTAAGACCTAATGACGACCATTGAGTAGGAGGTGAGAATGGGTGAGCAAAGTAATTTACCTTCGGTAGTGAGAGAGCCATTCCAAGTCTCTGTTTAAATCCAGTTTGAATGTGTCAAGTTTGCAGATCATTTCTAATTCAGCAGTTTCTCTTTGAAGTCTGTTTTTGGAGTTTTTTTGGAGAAGTACAGCAACTTTCAGGTCAGAGATGTTTTTAAGTAATTGAATTAACAAAAGTTAATGGTCCTCAAGAGAGGAAACACATCTTCTCAAGAAAGATGTGTAATGCCTGTCACCGTTTTAAATGGCCCTTCCCAGCGAAGTGCCACAGAGGGGCCTGCACAATCAATTTGAGCAGGAAGCTTTCCAAACTTCATACAGTCTCTGCTTGAAAACTCACAATTCTTATATTCCTACTACTTAATCTATTTGCCATCAAGTCTCATTTAGATCTTAATGATACAATGGACCAAACTTACTGTGGGCTTTAGTGGGCCTACCTGAACTGTATGGAGCCGTGGCTGCTTCAACCAACATCAAATTTGACGCATTGTCTCATTATTATAAGCAGAGCTGGTAGCACTAACTACAATTAAGGTTGCCCAACATTTTGTTATAAGACCTTGTTTTCAGTTACTTTGTCAAACTTTTTGCTTTTTCAGAACCTTTGCTTTTCCCATAAAAAACGCCCAAATTTGGCCAAGTTATAAATAAGCTTTGCAAACAACTCAGTTCACACATATTCAGTATAGATTTGTTAATAGTTTGGCAGCTAAATTCTCTGAAAATTCTGTCTGTACTGAGCATATTTCAGTTCTGGGATGAAGGGGCTGAGCAGGACTTGCCCAGCAGTTGTTGCTCCCAGCTGATATGTTACTGGATGCCAGAACTAATAGCAGGCAAACTCTATGTAGTCCAGCATCTTCTACAATTCTTGATGCCTGGGCTGCTTTGCTCATCCTTGTGGCTCATAGTGGGGGATCAGCTTTTTGGCACCGCTGCTCTGACCACACATCCTCTGCTCCTACTTATGGCAAGATTTGTGTGGTCACAAATATCCCCCTCCCCACAATCTTAAAATGGGTCCTGGGTGCCCTGGGTAAAGAAGCAAGTCTCAAACTGCCCCCTTCTGAGTTTGGCCAGGAAGACTCTGGAAGCATTTGTTCTCCCCCTCTCCCTAGGGGAATGGGACCCAGCAGATGAGGATCTAGAAAGCGATCTTGCAAGAGGACTTTAGGCCCTTAGGAAGGCTAGCTGCAAAAGGCCTCATCAAGGCCACACTAGAGCTACTACAATCTCTGAGCAAAAAAATAGTGTCCCTGGCAAGAGATCTAGTTATCCTGTCAGAAGGGGAGTTCTATTTTAAAGACACCATGGATAGAAAAACAGAGGCCATGCCCAAAAAAAGGTCTCCTCAGCCTTCCTCTGAGCTCTAAGGTCTAGAATCTGGTTCTGCTTGTCCCTAAGCGACTGCCACATCCACACAGTCATCTAACAGGTCTGGCAAAACAGGCTGGGTGCCTCATGGGCTCAAGCTCTACGGGATGTACCACCCAGAGAGGGCCTGATTGGCAGTGCTCCTGGGATCTCTGATTGATTGGTCCAGGCACACTACTTAAGCCTGGTGGAGACACCAGGAAGTTGTCTGTGCAACTAGACACATATCTAGCTGGCTGCTCTGACAGACCTTACTCCAAGCTCTGCCCCTGTCTGTACCTGTACCAGTTCCTTCTCCTTCTCCAGTCCCAGCCTGTTCCTGTTCTTGCCCTAGCCCCCTGTGTGTTCAGCTACATGCTCTGGGCAAGGCCTTGCAGCTCCCATCACAGCAGGTCCTTATCTATTCCAGCACTACAGACCATGTAATGAACGCAAATGTAGCCTGGGCTCTATGAATCCCCATCCAATAGAAGTCCTTGCTGAACCCTGTGGAAACCATAGTTGGGATTCTTTTGTCCTCAAGGCCAGTAACTCAAGGGACTATGTTGCTAGATGCTTCAATTCAGAGACACCAGGAAATATTGTGGTGCAGCATTATCTGTTTCCTGCACTTTTCCCTGATCCTTGGTGCCACCTGGTTGGCATGACACAACCCCCACATCCTCTGGAGCAAAAGATCAGTTTCCCTTTTGAGTCCTTCCAACAGGTCTGCCCACATGCTGCCAGTAATGAGACTCCAGGTCCTAGGTCCTGCTCCTGGGCAGCAGTGACCTTATCTTCAGTTGAACCCCAAGTCATGGCAGTTGGACTCAAACTCAGGTCACAGGGAATACACCTATATCCCTTCCTGGACAACGTCTTAATCAGAGCTCCATCCTAGCAACAGCGCACAGACCTACATCCCTGACATTGAACCTCCTGAAGGCACATGGCTTTTTATTATCTGTATCAAGAAAAGCTTCTTGATTCTGTCCACCAAAATAACTCACTTGGGAGTGGACATACACCTCAGTAGCAAGGATACAACCCTCTCTAGAAAGGTTCCAGAAGATTCAGGACCCCCTCACGTTTTGGAATGGCAGGAGGCCCACTGTAGCACTGAACCTTCAACTATTAGGCCTCCTAATATCATGCCTATAGGGATTGTTCCATGGGTGCAGTAACACATGAGGCGCCTTCAAGATTTCATCTTCAAGGTACTGGACCACTCCCCAGAATGCATGAAAGATCAAGTGACAGTTTCAGCATAGGTAATCAACTCATTAAAATGGTGGTCAGCCCAGGGCAGTGTCTGCAAGGACATGCCATATGTCTTCTAGATCCCTTGATCCTCACAACCGATGCCAGCTGAAAGGCTGGGGAGCACACTTAGGGTCCCAAACAGCTCAAGCCATCTGGAATCCAGTGGAAAGGACCTACATCATAAGTATCCTAGAACTAACACCAGTCGAGCTGGTGCTATGAAGATTCCA
Source organism: Emydura macquarii macquarii (assembly GCF_026122565.2). Lineage (NCBI taxonomy): Eukaryota > Metazoa > Chordata > Testudines > Chelidae > Emydura > Emydura macquarii. The sequence continues at coordinate 2,120,863 of NW_027132983.1, read as the reverse complement.
ATCCAGCCTAGAGGGGATCTACATCGGGATTCAGACATATGACATGACCAGAGTTGCTTGTGTGAACAACCTAGGGAGGAACAAAAAGCCCAGGGCTACAAGCCAAAGCAATGGAAATCAGACAATGGGCGGAGCATTCTCTCCTCTCCCTCAGGCCAGTTCACAAAAAAGGCTTAGCAGGAGCAAAGTGAACAATTCTGAGTTATGCCTGAATCAGGAGTCTTCGAGTTAATTGATCGTTCAGCTTGCCCTCAACTGACCTACTCACAAACCATATGAACGCTAAGAGACCAAAGTACTTCACTCGGGAGGTGGAGTCCAGATCTATGGGGATGGATGCTCTATTGCACAGATGGACACACGGCCTCCTTTATGCATTTCCACCCTTCCCATTATTAGGGAAGGTGGTCCAGAAAATAAAATGAGAGCAGGTGACAGTAATACTGGTAACCCCTCATCGGCCAAAGAGGCCCTGTTTTTTGGACTTGATAGAGCTGAAATTAGGACTGGCGCTACTGCTCCCAAAGGATCCTCTCCTTCAGCCATACCCGAACCAGCTGCACCTAATAGCCTTGCTATTGAAAGGGAAGCACTAGGGTTTGTCCTCCAAAGTCATCAAGACAAATCTTTCTTCTAGAAGATTGACCTTAAAAGCATGCCCTTCTATCTGGACCAAGTTCCATGTCTTGTGCCAGGATCATGAAGCTAGTACTAGAAATCCAGGAATTATGGCAATTTTGGATTTTTCCCCAAAAAGGCTTTATCAAAGGTTTCCTCCAACCCAGAACCATTCCATGTCAGGTGTCTGCCCTTAGTAGTGTGATGTTTGCAGGATCCATGCCAGATTCCTTAGGGCAGTCTGATTAGCCAACTGGTGATCAGGCCTCATTCCCAAACGGGTCCTGCCACTTATACTAAGAGCCAGGACAAACTACCCCTTCAAACCACTGGCATCAATGTCAGCATTTTATTTGTCCATCAAGACTTGCTTTCTGATGGCCATCATGTCCGCAAGGTGAGTGTTGGAGTTGGCTGCACTTTCTGTGTGGTTCATGAAAACAAGGTGGTGCTCAGAATTATTTATCCCAAAGGTGAACCCTTCCTTCCATGCTTCCCAAGAAGTGATTATCCCTTCATTTTGTCCAAGGCCATAGCATCCCACCGAGGAGAGTTGACACACCTTAGATGTTAGAAGTTCTGAAAATTTATCTCAAATGTACAGGGTTCATGAGGTGATTGGGTGCCCTGTTTGTATCCTTCCACCTGAAATGCCAAGGACTCAGAGCTTCCAAGGCCTCCGTTGCTAGGTGGATTAGATTATGTATTGTGGAAGTGTACAAGGCATTGGAAATTCCAGTTCCAAAAGGGGTCAGGGCACGCTCCCCACAATCCTTGGTGGCACTGTGGGCAGAAAAAGCTAATGCATGCACAGCAGAAGTTTGGAAGGCAGCCACGTGGTCAGCTGCTACCATCTTTACATTACAAGGTGGACTACCAGTCCTCTGCAGAGGTTATTTTGGTAGGAAGGTTGCTGGAGATGGTGGCCTAGAAATTATTTTTGCTCTTTTGAGCAAACGTTATAAGCAGGGAGGGAATACTGTTTTCCTTTTCTTCTGACCTTCTTTTATATATTCCCTATATCTGTTCATTGTTCAACAATTCCCAGAGAATTGTGGGAAATGCTGGGCTGCAGAATGGAAAATTTCTTATTGATAACTTCCTTTCTGCGAGCAGTGTCTCTCCCACCATTCTACCCAGTCTAAATGATTCAGGCGACAAAAGGTCAGATGCTGAGTAGGATCTTTAACATGTGCCTTTTTTGTATGTTGTGGGTCCACTGTACTAATATTATTATACAATTTTTTACAGCTTTGGAAAAACTCATGTATGCAAGCGGGAGCACAGGGGGCACAGCCATAGCAGTGGCGCGAAAAAGCTGTGAGCTGCAAGAGTGAGCAGAGCAGCTCAGATGTCAAGAACTGTGGGAGACAGTGCTAGCAGAAAAGAAATTATTATTGGTAAGGAAATTTTCTGTTCCTGTGCTCTTTAATGCTGGATCTCAGGCAGCATGAAGGAAGAAGCTCCCTGACTTGAATGCAGAAGAAACAAAAACTGGCTTGAGGTGGAAGGATGCTGGAGGGAGTAAATTGGTATAAGAAACCTGGGGAAGGAAACTGGGACTGGCTGGGCAAGATGACTGTGATTGGGAGCCAGTCAAGGGAAAAGGGGAAAGGTGGTGGACTAGGAACCACTTAAGATGGCGGGAGATTAAGATCAGATGAGGAGCCTGTATCTGTGGGTATGTATGTGAAGACTGAGACTGGCTGATCAAGAAGACTGGAACTATGATGAGGGGTGTAGGATAGAGGAAGTCAAGGACAGAGGCCAAAGACAGAAGTGTCTGTTATTCCTACCTTATACTCCCCTCCAGAACCTGGAATGGAACCCAAGATTCCTGGGTCTCACCATTCCTCTGCTGTCAGCAAATATCTGTGACACCCACTGTCAAAGTATGTATGTCATCCACCCTCCAGTGCTGATCCACGTAGGAGATGACAACCTACTATTGATATCAGTCACTCCATTAGTTCAAGTGGCAGGGGTCTGTGCTGAGGATCTTAAGGTTCCAACCCTGCTGATGACCTGTTGAAGGTGTCAATAAATCCACAATGGAATTTTTTTGGTTTGTTTTTTTAAAAACCTATGTAATTATATGCACAAACCTACATCAAAAGAATGTCACAGTTGCAAAACCAAGTGCTCAAAATTTAGGAAATACCAGAATTATGGTTACATGTGCAACTTTTATTTGGCCTTCTTGTGCATTAGAGTACTGTTTAAATTACATGATCATATTATTTTGTTCCCACAGGTCACCTGCCTCATTCAGTGCACAGGGATAGACCTGAATCGGGGTTTTGTAGAGAAAAGAGGCTTTTGTCTGGACTTTTTGTCCCCATTAGTTGGAAGGTGTGTAGTGAGTGAATGAGGCAGGATTGCAGGAACAGAAAGGAGGGTCTCCTGATAAAGGCATTTGAATACCACTGTGGAGAAATGGACTCTGTCCCTGCTTCTGCCAAAGTTCTTGTGATGCTAGGCAAGTCCTTTAGACCAACTTTTCACAGCTGGCCTCTAATTGTGTTCTCATTTTCTGCTTGCCCAACTTGAAATCCTGCAGTCTGCTTTGCAGAAGTTCTGAGCACTCACAGATGCAACTAAAGTCATTGAGAGTTGTGCTTTGAACATAGAGTGCTATAAAAATGCTAACTACTCTGAAAAATCAGGCTGCCGACGTCTCAAACTGGGCAACCAAAATTAATGGACACTTTTGATGTTCATCTCTTTGTGCTTCAGTACCCCATTTATAAAAAGGGGATACTCATACCACCTGATCTCACATTGGAATTATGAATACAAATTCATTATAATACTGGTGAAGCACTCAGATACCGTACTGAAGACTACCATAAAGAAGTGAATTAGGAAATTAGTAATTGTCATCAGTGCTGGGTTTGAATAGGGTGCAGTAAATATGGGATTGGGCCACATTAAACAATGAGAATAAAACAAAGTATTGAATAGTTGCTACTTTAGTTAGCCAGCCTTCCTGTGCCTTGAATGATGCAGGGGTTAGGTCATGGGGGGAAAAAATAGTGTAATTAAACACTATCATAACATATTTGCATGTAGAAGGGGCCAAATTAAGGTTGTACCAGGCAAAATTTTGGCATTTTTCTAATTTAAGTGCTTGACTTTGCAAACTTAACACTCTCGTATTTTTGTGTGTAATCTTTGCTACAGTAGTGCCCATGGCTTCAATGATTGCTAAATGGATGTAACATTGAACTACCGTTTGTGGATTTGCAGCTATTTGTTTTTATTTTCGTGCAGATTAACTGGAGCATAAGTAAAATATTTTAAACAATTCAGGGTCTGAATAATTGCTGAAGCTACATCCACTCTTCCAAACAGGAGATGAAAGAACCGCCCCAGAAACGGGCCTTGGAGACCAGGGTCCAATCCAAAGTCTGTTGATGCCAATGAAAGTCTTTGCTGAATTTGAATGGGTTTTGGCTCAGGCCTGCAGTCACTACCAGTTCAATAAACAGAATAGTGAGCATAACTAAGGTGCTGTTGGGATATTGCACAGCAGAGCCAATAACAATGAGAAAAAAATTAGAGGTAGAAAATCACTGAGTGTCTGCCCTGATCCAAGTGGCCGTTTAAAAGAGCAGTTTATCTAAGCATGTCTATATTTCACCCGTCCCCCCATTTCTATGAAGATAATTTCAAAGCTGGTTTAGAATGTAACTAACAACAATCAAATCTGAAATTGGTCACATTTATTAGCCTTTCAAAAAGCACATTTGTAATTAATTTTAATAGAATGATTTAGGATAGTAAAGTTAACCCTGTGCATAAATATTTGCAAGATCAGAGCCTTACAGATGCATATAAAGACTTAAATCCCAGCACTAAAGTATTTGCAGTCCAAAGACTCTTAACTCTGCCACCATTAAAACTTAACCTATTACTGTCCCTTCTGAACTACATTCTTTTCCCAGTTGCTTAGATATTTTTTGCTTATGTTTTTTCTAAAATATGCCAGAGTTTAGTCATACCTTTGTTCTTCTAGCAATCAACATTTTTCTGAAAACCCAAGTAGCGCTAGCCTTTCAAAAAGTGAAGTCTTTGGGGCAGCTGATGGTGCTGAAGTTCTGGATAGCGTACAATCCTGTAACAAAGTCCCTCTCCTGCATTTGAAAATTGAATACCTAGACAAGACCTTTGAGGCAGTGGTTGTCTCCCTTTAATTAACGAAAACCCACTTTTGTAGAAGGCAGCTGTTAAAAAGGAGTTAGCAAAAGATAGTCTAAGCTTATAGCCTGTCGGGATTTCTGTCCTAATAATAAACCTTGATTTAAAAACTCAACAGGAACTGTTTTGTTTACATGTAATATATGCATTGCTAGAAAGTCCCGGTTCCAAATACGTGTGCTTCTTCATATGTCAGGTACTATAGAGGTCAACACACACTGCAGTGCACAACTTTGGCTTGGCACTAGTTTTAATAGGCAATTCTAATTCAGAATATTGTATTACATGATATAGGTGATTTTCCTGCATTGTTATTGGAGTGCCTTTGTATATTGACCAAAAAAACTGTTTTAAATAGCTTCTTGTCCTTGAGCTGTATTTCCTTCGATAGAAATAGAATTCAGTGTTTGGTGTATTTCTGTTGCATGTCCTTCCACACTTAAGCATCTAAAACAATAACTTTTTTCCAAGACCATCTCTGTGTATCTCACATTCATCTCCTTATCATTAGTGTGGCTGCTGCTGGTGCAACAATATTTGTATTTAGTCAGGCCTAAATGGATGGATGACTCTTCAAACACATTAAGCATAGCAAGCTTTTTTCCCATAATCTGTATTATTGTATTTGGGTGAAAGAGCAGTATGGTGGAAAGAAAACAAATCTAAGACGAAAGCAATTTCTCTCAATACAAGCAAACCCATCAACTATGGAAGTTTCCTTTGTGCCAAGATACAAGTGTATTGAAGGTACAACTTGCTTGCTTTTTTTCTGCTTAATCCGGTTACAATGGAAGTTGTCTCAGCATGCATAGAAAAGAAGCAGTGGTACTTTGTTTATTTGTTTTAGTTTATTTAACAGAGCTTTGCACCACCCATATTCTTCACCCTTTTATTCAGAAAAATTACCCCAAAAGATTCCTAAGTGGGTGGAGGGAAGAATACTCTACAAATATTTTGGAAAACCATGTTTCATAGACCAGACATGTATTACAGTCCAATTTGCAGAGATTAAGTGTTGTGAGTGCATTTAAGAGCAGTGACAAGTCTCTAAACTGTGATTCACAGGATTCAAGAGTTCAGAGTATTTATCAAAATGGTTCAGTGCAAAATTCATCTTTCTTCCATCTTCTGTTCATATTGTCTCTCCGACCGTTTCCTACGGTAAACATCATCTGCCATAGAGAGATTTTGATTATTTGCTTGAGGTTTCAGGGGGAGTCAATAAACAATCATCACAAATTTAGGATTTTGTTCCTGGAAGTTTGACACTTTTAGCCTTTCAAAGCTAGTTTCCATTTGCAGATGCTAGTAGCCAAGAACTGAAAGAATGAATTAGTCTAATCTACCCTATTTAAAAAATACAAATTTTCTCACTTCCATCTTTCTCAGAATTGCTGTTCTATCTAAGACAGAATATATTTTTAAAAATTCTATATTTGAAATAGGATGCAGACAGTTCTTGGCTACCTTCCCATGGAAACAACTAGTCACATTGCTTAGTCACAGCTCTGCTGGACTGGTGTTAACAGACACCTTCCCTTTCTTCTCTTCCCCCCAGTTATGGAGGGTGAAGTCTCCCTCCTTTGGGAAAGACCCCAAACAGCTGAAGACAGGCAGGGAGGTAAGAAATCCAGACTGTGCTAACAGGAGTGGTGATGAAAGTACCCCCAGCAGAGAGGTCTTGTTTGTTATGTTATGCAGGGCGTGGCCATGGTACACAGGCAAGGACTAGAAACTACCCAGCTATCCCCCACCCCATGCCACAATGCCTAAGGCTTCACATTGCCTTAATGAGGTCCTGTCTGAACATCTAATTCATAATAAATACCCTTCACCAGATGAATTCCTGCAATGGAAAATGATTAATGATCAATTTTTACCATGTATGCCTGTTTTGCACAAATACAACCAGTTTGTGACCAATTAAAGCTGCAGAATTAAGGACTGCTCAGTGAGCCTACTCCGCCTTTAATGGAGCATCATTTAGGTATGCAGCACTCTTGTTACATGCAGGAAAATAAACCCATCTGCTGAAATGCAAAGGATGCATTCTAACTAACATGCTTTACTTCATTACCTTACAATACAGCAGTAGTGCCAGTGGTGCAAAAGCAGTAGTGCAAAACAACCAACCAATCACCCCACTAAAAGCATCTTATTATGTGAGACATCAAATTGGACAAATGTTAGTTTTCAGCTGTGGAAAGGATATATTTAGGTGTTTGCAACAGTAGAAAACATTGATACATTATTCCTGCATGTGAAGTGTGATGGATAGTTGCAATATACCAAACAGCAAAACTGAAATGTTACTTAGTTCCTTTTTCTGAAATGCCCCTATATACAAGTTTATTCTGAGGTTTTTCTTAAAAAGAGAAAAAAAACCTCCCTAATTCATTACTTCCATAGAATTTACTTGGATAAACTGCTGTTTACAGAGAGGAAGGCACTTTTTAAATGTGAATCATTAAACTTTCAGGTGTACAACTGCCAAATTAATGTTTTACCTTCAGTCACACCTGGACTAAAAGTGTGACACTCAACATACTGGATTACTACTGCCATATTGACAACTGGTTTACCTTGGATGGTTTTGCTTCTGCTGTGGACAGGGCTTTAGGTGAGTATCTTCAGCTACTCCCAGGCAAAAATGAAACCTGCACCCTCAAGTCTTAGAATGTAAGCCACCCAGAAACTAACTTTCAGATTTTTTAAAAATGTAATTGGCATTTAAAGTTTAAATTAAATTGGATGCTAATTGCTTGTTACTTAAATGGGATTTTAAAGTTATGCCCACTGTAATGAAAGTTGCAGGTCAGTAAACAAAAATAGCACTGGTGTCCTTTAGCATGCCTTTACCTATAGGAATTTAGTTCATAGGTCAAAGAATAATGAATTGGGCAGCCTGGAATAGTAGACTATTTTGGATCCTGGTACAGCAGTAACACTGGGCAATTTGCAGAGATGGGGAGCCCTACTTAACAAGAGAAAAAGGTATTAGATCCATGAGTGGAATATATGCAACTTCAACCAACCCTCTTCTGCAACTTACAAAATGTCTCTCTGCCAAGCCGCACGTTGATCATAAACCACTCCATGGCTCCCCCGAGGAGAAAGAAGAAAGGAAGGAATCTGTACACGCCAAAGCGCTGCCTGCCAGGCACCAGCTGCAAGAGGTACCTTATTTTCTTGCTCATCAGCATTTCAGGGATGAGAATGGGGATGGCTGAAAGAGAGGAGTTGTACAGTCAGCTAAAGCGTTTACCAGGCCACGCACAGGGCGTTTCTAGGGCCCCCGGCTGGGCGTGGGAGGAGGGAAAGGCTTGTCACAGCGGGTCTAGGCGCCTGCACCCCCCATCTCCCCGCAGGGCCAGCGCCTGCGCAACGCGGAGAGGGAGCAAGTCCCGGCTCCCCAGCTGCGTCCTCACAGCCGTGTTAGCTCCGCCGCCGCCCGCTCCGCACGAGCCTCCGCAGCTGGGGTCGGGCGCTGAGCTCCAGCTGTTGGTGCAGCACTGCGGGGAGACGTCTTCACGCCGCTCCCCACACGCGCCCTGCGGGGGCGGAGAGCTGTGCCCCTGCGCCGGGGTCACCCTGTGCGCCGGGGTCGAGGGAGGCAGGGCCCAGCGGCGGCTCCTAACGAGCCCCTCTGCAGCCATGGCCGCCCCCGCGGGCAGAAGAATGAACGCAGCCCAGTGGGGGGCGTCTCGCCAGACCCACCTCGGGCGCGAAGTCTCCGGCCGCGAGCGGCGCCGCTGCCAGGGGCTGCCCGGCCGGCGCGGCGCGGCGCGGCGGAAGCGTGGCTGGCACGTGATGCAGGCGGGCGCCGGGCTGCCGTGCCGCTGCTTCCGGGACGGTGGGTGCGAGCGGGGCGGGGCTTGCCCGGAGACCGACCCACAGACACGGCCCCGCCCCCGCCTGCACCGCCGCGGCAGGCGGCTCGTGCGTGGCCGCCGCGAGCCGGGCTCTGTCACGTGCTGCGTTCTGCCGCGCCAGCGAGGCCGCTTCAGCTGCGGAGCTTATCGCCGCGTCCCGCGCCGCTGGGGTGCGCTGGGCTCAGTGAGGGGCCGGGCAGCGCTGGGGGTGGGGGGGCTGCTTCCTTGAGGATGGCTGTCAGGCGAGGGGCTGGAGTGTGGGTGCCTTGCGGGCCGGGGTGCGGGACTCTAGCCAGCGTTTTCCCCAATTGCTAACGTGTCTCACGCTCTGAGTGACTTTCCCTGTGGCTTACCGGTGTCACAGGCCAGGCAAAGCCTTTCTTTGAAGGGCCTGTGTCCCTACCTTCTCCCTCCTGGACATTCAGGGCTGTAGGGAGAGAAGTGTGACTGTGTAACTCCACAGGGACGGGTGAGACCCAAACTGAGGAATCTAGTTAAATGATACCTTCAAAAAGGTAAATTAACACCTAGTTGTCCCTAGGCTGGCAGCCTGGGCCTAACACCCCCAGATCCCAGCTTGGAGAAATGAAATTGAGTTGACCCTAAAGCCTTGTCTACGCTAAGAAGTTTTGTTGACAAAAAAATCAGTTTTTGTCAACAAAACTGTCCTGATGCACACACTAGAATGGCCGTATTGTAAGCAAAACAGCCCTGTTTCGTCGATAAAATAAAACCACCTAGACAAGAGGCATAGAGCCTTTGTTGCCAAAGTTCTGTCACAAAGCTGTCAGTGTAGACTCTGCTGTATGTTTATGTCCTGTTAAACAGTCTCCAGAAATGTCCCACAATGCCAATCCTGACCACCCTGCAGCCAGCTGCCCCTTCCTTTACAATCATGGAAATTTTTTAAATTTTTGTTCCACTTCCTGCTTGGTCAGCGTGGAGACCTTGCATCTCATCTTCACAGGTGACCATGGCGGCTCCATGCAGCACACACTCTCCCACTTGGAACACAACATAGCTGCTGGATCTGATCAGTATTTGGGGGGACTTTGCTGTGCAGTCCCAGCTCCGCTCTAGCCAAAGGAACTTTGATATCTACAGCCAGATTTCTCGTGCCATGGTGGAGAAGGGCTATGAGCGAGACACACTGCAGTGTTGAGCTAAAAATCAAGGAGCTACGGCAGAGCTACCAGAAGGCCAGGGAGGCAAACTGTCGTTCTGGTGCGGAGCCAATGAGCTGCCAATTCCGCAAAGAACTGGAAGCCATCCTTAGTGGGGACCTCACATCCACCCCAAGACACCTGTAGACACCTTTGTGGCCCTGGGGCCAATGGATAGCGAACTAAACCCCAACGAAGAGGTAATCAATGAGGAAGTGGAGTTGGAGGATGACCCAGAGCTGGGAAGCAGCTTGGTTGCTGAGGTTGGGAGTCAGGAGCTAATAATACCCTAATACCTTAATACCCCTGGCATCTGACTGCTCATATGCAGATGCAAGGTGATCCACCCCAGCAGTCCACCCAGGGGAAAACTTCTCGCCCTTAGCTTCACATAAATTGTGGAGCACACAGCAGGCGGCTATAACAACAGGAATATTGTCCTCAATTAAGTCCAGCCTGCCATAAAAGCATCTCCAGCATGCCTTTAACCTTCCAAATGCACATTCAAGTCATTCTGCACCTGCTCAGACTGTTATTGGAGCGCTCCTTGCCTCTATCCTGTTGCCTGTATAAGGCTTCATGAGCCATGGCATCAGTGGGTAGGCTTGGTCTCCCAGGATCACTATAGGCATCACAACATCCCCTACTGTAATCTTTTTGTCTGGGAAAAAGGTCCCTGCTTGTAGCTTCTGGTACAGCCCTGTGTTCCTGAAGATATGAGCATCATGCACCTTTCGTGACCAACCCACATTGATATCAGTGAAATGCTCCTGGTGATCCACAAGCACCTGCAGTGCCATAGAGAAGTACCCCTTCCTATTGATGTACTCAGTCATGAGATGTTCTGGAGCCAAAATTGGAATATGCGTGCCATCTATTGCCCCACCGCAGTTAGGGAATCCCATAGCTACGAATCCATCTACTATTTCACACACATTGTCCAGAGTCACAGTCCTTGTGGCAGAATGCGATTAATGGCCCTGCACACTTGTGATAACACAGCTCCAATGAAAACGATGAGAGTCCTGTAGCACTTTAAAGACGAACAAGTTTCTGCGGGCATAAGCTTTTGTGGGCTGCAACCCACTTCATCAGATGCATCTGTTAGTCTTTAAGGTGCTGCTGGACTCTCGTCGTTTTTGCTGTATACAGACTAACACAGCTACCCCTCTGGAACAGCTCCAATGGTGGACTTGCCTACTCTAAAGTGATTGGTAACCAACCGGTAGCAGGCTGGAGTTGCCAGCTTCCACACGGTGATTGCCATGCGCTTCTCCACCAAGAGGGCAACTCTCATTCTGGTGTCCTTGCGCCACAGGGCAGGGGCCAGCTCCTCACAGAGTTCCATGAAGGTGACTTTGCACATTCGAAAGTTCTGTAGCTACTGGTCATCATCCCAGACCTGCATAACAATGCGATCCCACTACTCAGTGCTTGTCTCATGCACCCAGAAGCGACGGTTCACCGTGTGCAGATGCTCCGTGAAAGACAACAGTAATGCAGTGCTGTTCGTCTGCATGTCACTCAGCAGTTCTGGCTCCTCGGATTCTTGTTCCAATTTGGAGCTCATGATATACTGCGTGACCAGCCACGATCTGTTAAGAACGCTGAAAGCAACAGTGAAGAGTAGTGCAGGATCCATCTTTTCAGATTCAGAGGGTGGGCACGCAGGAAATGGTGGGAAGCCATTGAAAAAAGGGCAAGAGTTGCTACAAGCAACGCAACGAATGACGGCACAGAAATGCATTGCACCATAGGACATAGAACCAGCACCCACGGTGTTCTGCACTCCTCTCCCCCATCCCAAAATTCCTAGCGGCAGAAGCTACCGAGTTACACGGTGGGATAGCTGCCCACAGTGCACTGCTCTCACTGCCAATACTAGAACATCAAGTGTGGATGCTCTTTTACGATAAAATGAGTGCTGTGTAGATGGGCATGAGCATTTATAGCGCTTTTTTATCACCAGTATAACTACCATCGACAAAACTTTAAATTGTAGACATGGCCTAAGAGAGAGAGTTGCACAGTGAAGCAGCCTGCTGTCATTGACTGGATCATTGATGTACATGGGCACAGAAGATTAAACCTGAAATCCTGTCCTGAGCAGGTGTGTGTGTTTACCTCTGATAGAGAGCTAATGGCTCTGCCCCTTTCCCACTGTTTGGGGATACCAATAAAATATTTTGTTTGGAAATTAACTGGTTTACTTTCTGCAATACAACCCCCTCCCAGCTGCTGAGCTGTACAGAAGAAACTCCAAGCACATCTGAACAAGTCTCTAATTGAAAATTGGCTTTCTGTTGCTATGTCAAATGACAAAAGGTTAATAATGTATCCATCTCACTTCTAAATTTCTTTTCTGGTTCTGCTTAGCCATTGGCACTTCATTTCAGAGAGAGTCCATCCTTCCATATGCAGTATGAGGTGCAGTTGCATTTGGGTAACATTCTCTAGGAAACTGAGGCAAGAAGCTAGTTTTCATTTTCAGAAGATAGAGCACAGAAACTAAGAACATTTTGTTTTTGGGACCAGCACATTTTCTTCTTCAAGGTGGCCTGTATGTATTCTCACATTTGGAATACACTCTGCTTCCTGGCCTCCATGCCCTACATGTCAAGAGGGCTTTGAGTTTCTACATGGATACAACTAAGACTATTAAGAATTCAGCAAGATTTTGTGTAGCCTTTGGAGAACTATGTAAAGGGAATGCTATTTCCACTCAGCACCTGTGTGAACAGAGTCCTGTTATGCCTTAGCTAGGATGACAATAGTTAGGGTCATTGGTCTCATTCTGCCAGGGATGAAGTGGCATCAGTGGTGAAATCTGCAGAACTGATACCTGGAATTCTGTTTGCACATGGACATCTAGATCTGGTGTTTACTTAGCAGGACATTTCTGCAACCCCTAGTCTGCAAAAATAGCATACTTAATCCAGCCCCATTCTAATAAATTAACATATCACTCACTGTACTTGGACCAAATGCGCAATATATTATGGTCCAGTGTTAAAAGCTTGTGTGCACAATGGGACTACATCAACAGTGTAGTAAAAAGTGTTTGTCTAATATTTTCCAATGTAGGTATTTTTTTGGTCCCAAAGGGCTCAAGAAAAGATTTACAAGAGATAGAACAATATGTTGACTTGCAGAATCTTTCTTTATCCTCTTGCACCCTGAGGTGCAAAAGAATATCCACCAGTTTCTGCCATTTATTTTTGTTTGTGTGCTAGTCTGGCAGGAAGGGACTGTCCTCAAATTTTTTTCTTGTCCAGGGCTAAGTATATTGTCTATGCTTAAATAATTTAATTTAACTTAATTTAACTTAATTCCAAAAAGAGACATAACTGCTTGCAAGACAGGATTGATTTAAATACTTGTAACTGTATTATAAAGGAAAATAATTCAGTTGTTTTATTTTAATTAAAATGCAGTGTAATGCTTTTAAGAAGTGTAGTTATTAATGGGATTATGAATGCCATTTCTAAATAAATTAATTGGCAGCCGACTAAATATACATCATTCCATGTTTTTATCTCACCATGTAAACCAAACTAACCTTGACAGTGTTCAATGTGCCTGTGAGATGTGTAACCATCAGCTGTAGAAAGACTCATACGCCATTAAATTGAAGAAAAAAATCCCCTTTAAAAATGGATTTGGCTGCATCTATGGTAGCACCAGTGGAGTTCTGGTGTAGAAAATGCAACAGCTTCTAGGTTTTTTTTTTTTTTAATGTTTACTTTGTACAGTTCTCAAATCTGCTGACTTATAAAAATGCACAAAGAGGCTGGAGTCATGTTTAGATAGAGAACTCCCAGCAGTACAGATGAACTGGTGGTAGCACTAATGGGCTTTTCCCTTAAATTCCCTAACTTAGACATGGCCATAGAAGAGGATTAGTGCATCTATCCCATCTTTCCGTTTAAGGGCAGAATTATTCTCTTTACTGTATTCCTCAATGATCAAGCCAGTTAGAAAAAATCAAGCGCCTCCCGGCCTGGAATAGTAATTGAGAAGAACGGAAGTCACCAAAAACCTCGGAACACGCAGAGCCCTGACTGAGTTTCTCTACCGTAGAAGAAGCTGAGCGGTGATAAACAACATTTAAATACCCTCCAGCGAGGGGAGCGAGATGCTGCATGGGAGCTGTAGTACTGGGCGCCGCGGCTGCCGGCCTGGCACGCAGTGAACGAGGCGGGAGAACTACCAGTCCCGGCAGGCCGCGCACGGCAGGCTGGCGCCCCACACGTGGCGGCGGTGTGGATGTGGGGCTCGCTGGCGTGGAGTCCCCCGCCCCCGCGTTCGCTGCCTCAGCGACAGCGGCCAGGATTGGCCGCTCGCGCCGCCACGCCTAGCCGCTCATTGGCTGGCGTCGGGGAGTCCCCGCGGTCGGCCCCGCAGCCGCTGCGGGCGCGCTGGGTTTGCATTGCAGCCGGAGGAGGGAGAGCGGCGGGCGGCGCATGGGAGCGCGGGGCTGCAGAGCCTGGCCCGAGCGCGGCGGTTCTTCGGGGCCCCCTTGAATCCGGCGCCTGGCGGGGAGAGGCCATGGCCGCCGCTAGCTTCAGGGCTACGGGCAGCGGCGTGTGGAAGGGCCACGGGGCGGGCTGGCAGCTGGCCGCCGCCGTCCTGTGCCAGAGCTGCCACTCCAGCGCCAGCAGCGGGCTCGGCGAGGGCAGGCGGGCTGGCTGGGAGCAGCCGCGGGCTCAGCAGCACCAGGCGGCGGGGCACTCCCCGCCCCCCGCCGCCGGCAGAGCCCGGAGAGCCGCGGAGCCCAGCCCGGCCGCAGCCGGAGCCCTGAGCAGCCCGGCCGAGGGCGTCGACACCAAGTCCTACCTGTGGGCCCGTTACCACGAGATGAGGAAGCTGGTCTACGGTAAGCAGCGGCTGCGGGCTCCGGGCAGCGGGCTCCGGGCCTGCCGCGTCCTGCGGCGCCTCTGACCGGGCTTCTCCGCCCGCCCGCCGTCCCCGGGCTGTGCCCGTCCCTGTGCCTCAGGCGTAGGGAACCGCTAGAGACTAAGGCGCTGCCAGCCAACCAGCCAGAGCTCGCCCGCCCGCCCCGCGGCTGTCGTCTGTCTGTCTGTCTATTGTCTGTCTGTCTCCGCCGCCTCCTCTCCCCGCGGGGCGGGAGAAGCCCCTGCTGTCAGGCTGAAAGCCTGCCCCCCTCGCCGGGGCTGGGAGCCAACAAACTGCCCTGTGCCCCAGTCAGGCCGCGGGTGGGCACGGCCAGGGCTTAATTGGTCATGAAAGAAAGAGGTGCTGGGCCTCACGCAGTTTTGGGTTTTTTTTGTACCTTCATCAGGGATGCAGCCAGAGGCAGGTGCCAGGGCTATGAGCTGCTAAGCCTAGAGGTGCCCAAGGGGGCACAAATTCAGCCCGGGGGCAGGTCCTCTGCCTTGTGGATAACATCACGGGCTGTGTCCAGGGTGGTGGTGCGGGTACGGTCTGAAGGGCACAAGTGTCCATGCTGCAAAAGCATCACCATAATGGGCACGAATAGCCACCCTCCTTTATGGGTAGGGTATGCACCCACACCAGCAAAACCCAGACCTGTAATTAATTCACCACTGGTGGAAGCCTTCCTGTTGCCAGGACACTGATACATTTTAACTATGTGGTTGTTTACTGGTGGTGCTCTGATTTTATGGCTCTGATTTTGTTAGTGTGGACAAGGCAGTGGATGCAGAAATTCTCTTTGGACTACTTTCCGTATCAAGATGTTAGGCTTGGGCAAACTTGTGTCCCACAACAGCACTTGTGTTGTACCTCTTCTGTGGTTAAACAGAGGACTTTGGTCTCCAAAGCTGTTAAACCAGCACCTTTCAGCACCTCTTTGCTAAATATTCTTAAAAATTCCTTACCCAGCACAGCATAAGGGAGGATGTTCTCCTGCTGATTTAGTAATCTCTGGAATGCCCTAAGTTTGCACCCTTGCAAGGCTAGGTACAGTCTGACTTTTTTTCTTTTTCTACTGTGGAGTAGCTCTTTGTTGGGCTGTTGTTGTGAAGAGGAAGGAAGTGCTTCTGTTGTATAGTTATGTTCGTCTATGAAGCCATGGCTGTTAGTGTTTATTTGGTGGTTTTGTTGTTAGTGTGTTTCAAACAAAAGAAAAATGACATTATAAAATTTAAGATTCTAGATGTTTGTTAGTGGGATGTGTCAAGAGTAGTACTGTATAGCCACAAGAGACAATAGGAGGTGTTAAGTAGATGCTGTCAGAATGGGTATTTTAGTCTTAAACCCAAAACTGCAAAGAAGTTCCAATTTGTCAGACTCCTGATGTTGCTCTAACAGTATCTTGGAGTTCATTTTCCTTTTTTTTATGCTAATATTAGAACTCTCTGAACCAGAACTAGTATGAGACCCTCTCAAGTTAAAACTTTAAATCTTGAATGTACACATTGATAGAAGCTAGTACAATCTTGTGATAAATGTATATTTAGCGATGTCACATGCATACTTCTTGACATGACAAACTATGGTTTCTTCTATTTGCATAGTTACAATACTCTGCATTTGTGTGTGGTACACTTGTGATATATATCTGTGCG
Source organism: Emydura macquarii macquarii (assembly GCF_026122565.2). Lineage (NCBI taxonomy): Eukaryota > Metazoa > Chordata > Testudines > Chelidae > Emydura > Emydura macquarii. The sequence continues at coordinate 2,104,459 of NW_027132983.1, read as the reverse complement.
ATATGATTAGTAGTACCAAATGCAGATTGCAAAATATATGAAACCGTTAATGTGCATGCAGAAGAATAGGTTTTTCTCAAATCTGCAGTGAGATATTTGGCATGTGCTGCATAAAAAGGTCTCTCCTTAATAACCTGCATACATGAGCATGCTTTTGAGTCCTGGCAGGATTTCTATGCTTTTCCCCTTACTTCTGTGTGTCCTGTAAAGTGTTTATGACTAAAACTGACTTGCACCATATCTGGTGTCAAAGATTTGCTCCTTGACTGAAAGTTATTTCAAGCTTCAATGTCAAAGGAGCCTCCGTGGTTGAATTGCAAATGTTTGAGACTGACTATAATGGAAAATGTTGTCAGATCTTTGATGAATCAATGTCATGTTCTGGTAAACCGTACAAATTCTGTATGTTAAGAATACCCTTCTTCCCCAGAAAACATACGTCTTTCTGCATTTTTTTCCTCATTATCAATGCTTATCAAGATGTAAATAGAAACTCTGCCTTTTTGTAATCAGCTTTTGGGGATTGCCTGGTTTGTTAGTGATACCACTTTTCAGCCCAGAAGACATTTTAGTGTTCATTGATGATTGAATGAGCTGGAATATACTCAAACAGTGTAAATATATTCTGTTTTCATACACTGAACAGCAATGATATGGGTTTGGTGTGGGGAAGTGCCACGAATCAGAAGTTCATAGCTGTTTCCAGGAGTACTGAAAATGCACTGTATCATGGTGTGCTTGAAAGTGGCAGTAAAGGTAGTTACACAAAAAACTGATTTAATTAGAATAATGCCCTTTTTTATTTCTTGTCTACTTTTTTTTTTTTAAATACAGCTTCCTTTATGTATGGTACGTCACCATTCAAAAACATTTTAAATACTAACAGCTGTTCTATCTTATGCATTTTATTACAATATGGAGGCTACAGTACATAAATGTGATATGGCAGAGAGACACTGAAGAATGAGCCACATAAGAAAACATGAAGGTAACAAAAATCACATGCTTCTGGGGATAATCTTATTACAGCTGGGGTGAGAAGACGCACTCTTCTCTCTTTCTTCTCCTCAACCCCATCCAGGGCCAACCATTAACAATATTTCATATTGCCCATGTAAGTTATAGGAGTTTTTTCAGATAAAGCAAAAAATAAAAAAAATTTAAAAATAACTTATTTGCTGCTGGATGTAGAACATCAAGCTTGGTGGACAATAATCTGAACCAGTGTGTCAATTCCTTTGTTTTATGACCCTTAAAAGTTCAAGGGAGTAGGATCTGCGATTATGGTAGTGAATTCTGACAAAAGTGGGGGGGAAAAGTGAAGATTTGGCTATGGGGAATTAATGTGCCCACTTGCAAACTTGCCTCCCAAATCTGTATTTCTGCAGGGGAGATAGTGACATTTTGTGAGAGGGTTGGTGGTTTTGAATATATTAAGTTGAAGAAAGCTATGACTGAAGCTAGGTATTGTTGAAGAGAGCTGTGAAGTTGTTGCAGCTGTGAAGTTGTTGCTGCGTGTGTTTGACCTTGTGTAAGAAACTTAAGTATGTAAACTGTGGATTAATGGATACTGTGTTTGGTATAATACTGCAAAACACATTCAGTATCTCATTCTTTCAAGGAGATAATGGTGTAAAATAAGAATAGTTCTGGGCTTTTCTCATGTTGGTACCTGTACACAGTAGAGATGTCTTTCTTTGATCTAATGTGTTTTCGTTCTGAACATGTTGCTAGTCTCAAACAGACACAAAGACTCAAAGAATAAGTGGTTCTGTCTTTCTAGTTCTCAGTGTAGCATTGCTTGTTATAGCCTACCCATGAAACTAACATTCATAATATGTTGTATCTTAAATAGTTTCTGTTGGGCAGAACTAGTAGCTAGATGACCAAATAGTTACTACTGTATGGCAATAGGTGCTCTACAAATCACTTCAGCGAGGTTTAGGTTTGGGAGGTATCATTGCTTAGTGGATCGAGCAGAGACTGGGAGTCAGGAGATCTCTAGTTTTGGTTCCCAGTTCTATCATTGACCCAGTCACCTTAAACAAGTCACCCTATACCTCAGTTTCCCCAAATGTAGAATGAGGGTAATATATAAAGCTCTTTGTAAAGCTCTAGAGAAGTGTGTGTGTGTGAATAATATATACTACAGTTGCGCTTGAAAAGTATTTTTTAGAGTGAAATTGCTATTTTATCCACACCAAATTTAAATCCTCAGCACTGTTTCAGCATCATTCTTCTGTTGTTTAATATCCTTCGTTAGACCTGCACTTTGAGTGCAGGGCCTATTGTCCTTTGCCAAGATGGATCCCACTGCCTCGATATTACGGAACTTTCTGTGGTGCTGAACAGTGTCCACGGGAAGAAGGTCACTACACTGATTGCCTTTGTCACGTTTGTTTTAACTACTTTAAATTTTTTAAGGTGTTGCTATAAAATGTTACAAGACACCACTTTTGATAATAAAAAGAGGTACTTGGAAATAATAAGTAATTGGAAAGAGGTACTTTGGTTTTTTTAATTCCATTTTTGGGGCAGGTGATTATTCATTTTTGTTTTGCAGGGTATTTAATTTGCATGTAGATTGCTTCTTAATGGGGGACATGAAGGAGAATTGTGGCAAATATAGTGCGTCTTATTGCTGTTCTTATTATTTGGTACTAAACATATGAGATTTAGGAGCTAATGCATGTGGACTTTTAAATTCCTTGGGGATATTGGGAATTGTCTTTTAAAAACATTTTAGTTCTGATCTGAAGCGGTGTTGTGAGAGTCTCTTTCAGGTTACTGAGTGCTTTCATCTACCACTGGTGAAAAATGGGAACTGAAGATGCCCAACACATCGCAGGAAATATTTGACACCTAACATGATTGGACACTTTTTAAGTTGACAAAGGTCATATGGGATCTTGAAGTTTTCACCCATTTTTACAATAAATTGCCCAACTGTTCCCAGCTGTGCTTTCATTTTAGGTGTTTGGCATTGTGGGTCTGTGACAGTTGTGGAATAGTGCTGTGCAAGAGCAACTTAAGTTAGAACCTTGCGGGTGTTTTTAAATTGGCCTAAGTAGCTGTGCAGTATTTCAGATGACTTGGCATGTTTAGCCGCTGAAGGGTGTTGCAGGCATTTTAATGGATGCAGAAGTGCAAAAAAGCATCTAACCAACACTCTTTGTCTTACTGTTGAAATATGTATGTCAAGTTTCATTACAGGGAATATACTCATGAGTTAGTTATAAATCCTTACGCAATGTGATTGGTTCCCTAACCACAACAGTTAGTGGACAGTTGTAATAAATTAGTTATGCAAATTCTGGAGATCTTTTTTATTGCAAAAGTTCTCTCTTTTTGCCCATAAAATGATTCTGCATCTGTCATACACTCGCTTCCTGGGTAAAATGCTGACTAGACAGTGAGTGATTAGCTATGATATTGCTGCCAACTGCAAAACCCTGCAGGGTTTCAGTGCAAAGAGCAACCCTGTTTTTAGCAGGCTTGTGAGAGCCATTTTCCTCTGGAGTTTCTTCTACTCTAGCCTATCCTCTATTTAAATGTGTTTGGTCATAGCTGCTGCTTGTGGCAGAGAGCAAACACACTGTTTATCTGCCCTGGAATGAAGTCTTTCTGGCGCTGACCTAGTGATTGCAGTGCAGATTGAAGGGCTAGTCTGCACCGGTGTTCAATCTCTGGCCCAGGGGCCAGTGGTAGGTGTTGAGGTTCAAAATTATGGCTCTGAAGAGTGACTGTATTAAGAAGAAAATTGGTATTTGGTCATGAATTGAAAATGTGTTCCCTGAGCCTTGCAAGCTCTGCAGTTTTTCACCTCACTGCCGTGGGGGGAGGGGGGAGAGATGCAGGCACTACCTCCTCAGCTGCCCTCCATCGAAGCTGATATGAACTGGGCATGTTCTTAGGACTTGGAGTCTGTTCCCTGCTACAGCTGCTTGAGCAGTTCCAGGAGAGTAGGTTTGGCTGCTCCATTGCCTTCCCTGTCAGATTGTGGCTGCCCCATGGAGAGCAAGGTTTGGACTCGTCTGAATCTGCCAGAGGTGGGAGGAGCAGCTGGCAAAGGATGACTCCCCTCCCCACACAGGGCAACCCAGGAGAGAGGGTAGAAATTGAGAACTATCAACCAATTCCACAGCCCCGAGAGCAGTTATACCTCATGCCTGCTGGCGACTCCCCATGCTGGTAGGCAACTTGCGGCTAGTTTTCTCTCCCTTCGATCTACCCAGAGCAGGGCAAAAGAAGCTGTATAAGACAAAGAACCTGTCCCAGGGTATTGACTGTTGTCACTTGACCTCTTTGAAATAGGTTCAGCCCTTGTGCTCAAAAGATTGGATGTTTACTGCCCTAGTGGATCAAATATGCTCAAATAGGTACATATACACCTTCCAGTACTTTGCAGGGAGTTGCACGAGCGTAGGAGAATTTGGAAGAGCCATGGTTTGTAATTAGTCAAATATGGTTCCTAATAGAACTCGGATCCATGTTCCTTATGTGCAATCAGCTACGCGGGCTAAGTCTCTTAGGCTGTTACATTATCTGGGGAGATCATACACAAGACGTGGAGAACATAAAACAAATATCTGTGTATGCCCTGAGCAAACTCTTTAATTTAAAAAAACGCATCGGAGACATTTTTAAACTTTAATCTTTCAGACTGGAAATAAGGTGTAAATTACCTTCTGTCAAAAATTAACCATTGGAACAATATACCAAGTGCCACGGTGGATTCTCCATCGCTGGCAACTTTAAAATCAGGATGGGATGTTTTTTGAAAAGATGTGCTCTAAGAATTACTTGAGGGAGTTCTGTGGCCTGGGCTATACAAGCGGGTCAGACTAGATGATCACAGGGGTCCCTTCTGGCCTTGGAATCTATGTAATACAGGATGGGTGACTCTCAAAAAGCTCAGTACTTCCCACTCCTTATTAGAGGTGTAGTTCACTTCAGGGTATAAGTTGCAGGAAAGCCCTGAAGTGTCTTGATTGGCATGGGGTCCAATAGGGAGAATGCCAGACCTTTTGGAACTCCACCTTAAAAAGCAGAGGGAAGGTGGGAGTCTGGACTGATGGTTATTTTGCCAACACACAGTTCACTAATTCCTAATTTCAGCTGAATTCAACTGACTTGAAAAGCTTTCAAATGGCACCTAAATGGAAAATCCACCAGAGTGAGCTGCATGTGAACTAGTTACAAAAATAACAAACATTAAGTGTCCGGGGTGCTGTTCTAAGTGTAAAATTAAAGGCTTGATATTTTTCCTAGGAGAAACAAGGAATCCTGCTCTGAAAAAAATAGTAGCTTATGCAGAGATGGCTTGGTGTGGTGCTTGTGAGAGCCGTGTTCGTTATATAAGTGAACAGCTTGCCATCCATTGGAGTGCGTCACAGGCTATCACCATGTCATCTACAAGGCAAGGCAACTACATTGGCCTTTGCATGAAGCTGAGCCTGGTTCCTTGCAGAATAGAAAATGATTTATAATGAAGCTGAAATGTATGACAGGCCTGTTTGTTGACCTAATGTGTCTGTGCAGTACATAGCCTTCCTTCAATGGGCATCATTGAAAATCTGGAGCTTTTGTTTCAAGATGCAATCAAACACATGGAGAGAGCTATGTATGTTGTAGAGGAAAATATCTTTTTTTATCCAGAGCAAGTGATGATGTTGCAACTGTTCTTTGCTCTAACTAAAGATGGAGTTAAAGAGGGAGAGGAATGTTTCAGGAAAGGGAAAAATCATAGTAAGCTTACTTGAGAATGGTTCAATACTGTTGGGTGGTGAAAACGTTGCACTGAGATGTAATTTTGTGGCGTGCTCCAAGAAGGGAATGTGTAGAGCACAATGTGGTTGTAGCAAAGAAGATGAAAAATGGAAAAGATTTTCTGTTACAGCACTGTCTCCCTGAAGGGTTTAAGTAAGGTGGGAGGACGTGTATTATGTGCTTGTCAATGGCATGATGATCACCTAAGGTGTCTGAGTGGAATAAAGTTATTGAGGCAGCAAGGGGCTGGGAGAGCAGCATAGAGGCCATGTGACAATGGAGGCTTGAGGGAGAGAGAAATGTCTTCATCTGATCAGTTTCAAAGAAACACTTGATGCCTGGTAAACTTGCTAGCTGCAGTCTGACTCTCAGATAAGACTTGCTCCCCTATGCCTAAAGAACCTTATTTTAAAAAAACCTAAGTCGCCAACACAATTTTATTTTTAACGTGGTGACAGTTGTGGAATAGATAGCTCTGGAGTCCCTTTTTTTCTTTCTTTCCCCCCCTCTCCACAGGAGAGCTCTGGCTCATGCAGTAGCACTGCGTATTTTCCCCTTGCCGTTACAATGTGCCTGGACGATAACAGCAAAACACTATGTAGCTGCAGAGCTAGAAGTTGGTTTACATGTGGTGTTACAGTAGAGGGGATGTAGGGATGTGGGAGACTTTGGGATTCAACCCAGACTTAAAGCTATACTGCTGTGACTTTCAGCCCTGACAACAGTCTGCAAACAAGCATGCAGGTCACACCCTGACTTCTGCTGCCCAGTTATTTTTAACAGAGTGACCCCAACACCATCCCCGTCCGGAATTTCTGGTGACCATTTGCTGGGCTTCTCAGAACAGTGCATTATGGTGCTGCCCCTCTTTGCCTCAGCAAATGGGAGTTTGGCTCTTGCTGAGCTCTGTGACAGCTCCCTGACACAGCAGCTTGTCTGCCCTGCAAGCAAACTCTTCAGGACTCTGCCAGCTCGAACCTTGCCTTGCAGGTAACCCACAGTGAACCTCAATTCCTGAGTTCCCCAAACAGGTCGGTCTGTCATGTCCCACCCCTCCTAGAACACTCAGAAGTTATTAAATTGGTCATGTCTCTAAAGAGAGAGTACAGTGCAGCGCATTAATTTAATTGGGGTTTGACGGACGCTCTTATTTCAGTTGCATCACTGAATTGATTTATAGTAAAAGTAAAACTGGTTTATTAAACAAAGTCAGGTTCAACTGATCTCAAGCAAGGGGTGTGAAGATAGAAATGGTTCCAAACTAACAACAGTAAAAATATGCTTCTAAGGGTGTCTGCACTTAAAATGCTACAGTGTCACAGCTGCCCCACTGTAGCGCTTCCGTGTAGACGCTACCTAAGCCAAGGGGAGGCATTTTCTCCTCTAAGTATATACTCTCCCTCCCCAAGAGGCAGTAACTAGGTTGGTGGAAGAATTCTTCTGTCAACGAAGTGCTTCTACACAGGGACGTCAGTTGGCTTAATGCTGCTCAGAGGTGTGGATTTTTCACTGACCTAGTTTTCTAGTGTAGACCAGGCCCAAGAGTAAAACTTAACTTCAGCAAGTTACAGTCTTTGCCTAAGCAGGCTTCTCACCTATATTCAGTTTCCAAAGACTTCAGCTTCCTTGGTTGAAGGACTTGGTGTTTTGTGATTCCAGGAGCTCTGGCCTCTTGATTTCCCCAAGTGATGGACAGCTATGAGGTCTTTCCTCTTTCTTTTTATAGTCCAGTAAGCCTTTGAAATGTATTCTTTGACAAGTAATCCCAGACCAAGGTTCCTTCTCCTGCTGGGGTATAGAGGTCACGCTATCTTCCCAAAGTTCATTGTGTCTGCTTCAAGAGGCAGGAAGTTTTCCTGGTACTCTTCCCTTTCTTTTGACTTCCCATCCCCTTGCTGATTCATATGTTAATGGGACTTCCATTGTTTTGATTTTGTGATGCTTAATTTACACTGGAGACAGGTAGACAGCTGCCTTCCTTCCTGTCTGGAGAGAATCTGTTTCTCCCTGTCTTTAGTCACAGACTTTAAAACTTATCTGTGAGTATCCGTAATTCCTCATATTGTGATGACGCATATGTTTCACAATGATATTTATAAAAGACCTTCCTTACAACCACTTATTAGTCTGGGATGAACCCCCAAGTGTCTCAGGATGTGTGTTGAAAGCTTGCATAGTGGGGGTTTTTTATCGTGACTTCAACAGGAGGTGAAGATGTTCACTGCTCTGCAGGTTTAGGTCTTGTTGTGAGAGCTGTGGGGGTCCTCTTTGGAAGGGGAAAAAAAAAAAAAAAAAAAAGTTACGCCCTCCCAGCCATGGTAAAAATCAGCATAACATATATTCTCAGAAGAGAGGCTATCTTCCATGGCTTATTTTCAGGGTCGGAAGGAAATGAAAGGCTTGTTGAAACTTTCTCTAAACATAAATATCTGTCACCTCATAAATAATCATTTGAAATATTGTTTTTCTGTACGATTTTAAAAGATAAGAAAAGGACTCCACATGTCCACAAATCCATTCGCACTCTTCAGCCTCTTCCAGGAACTCTGTTTCCAGTTTGGGAGCTGGAAGAGAGCTCTTGTTTTTCTGTGTAGCCACCGAGCCATCCACTCTGCTTCAGAGTGTTGCTTTCCATTATAACATTTCTGCTGCTGTTCTTGCAATATAGAAAAATTCAAAGAAGTCAAACTAAGTTGGGGGAGGTTTTGAAATGTATTCTTTCAAATTATCCTGGAAGAGGGGATGGTGACCAGAAGGTGGGGTACAGTTTCATAATGCTAGTTTTCTCTTCCTACCTTAAAATATCTTAAAATATTGGTATGTCTAATATTCTCCTACTGTGATCACTTGTCTATATTACTGAGTCAACAATAGGTGCCCTTGTGGGTGTCATGTAGGACAATACAGCAGCCAGCTTCACCTTTTCTGGAACAGTAACAGATTAAGTCTTAATTGGAACCAGCCAGTTCTACTAACTAATGTACAAAAGAGTTTGATTTGCTCCAAATTGGGAATGAGACTTGGTTTTGGAATAGCCAAACGCTGTTGTGGTTTAGTGTGTGCGCAACTAATGGGAGGCAGATAGAAGTGCTAAGGAACCCATAATGGGGGCTCACATCTAAGGGAGGAGAGCACCTAAAAATACCAGCATTATTGTGTTAAATCATACAAATGTTCATGTCTGTGTGGGAGGAGTGAGTAATGTGCTACGTTGGGTCCCCATTCTCTCCCCGCTTATCCCCACCAATGTGAGCAAGGGCCTTATGTAAGAAAGTAGCACTCACTATTGCGGTCGCTCATCTTATAGCGTCAGTTTGTGGACAATGGCACGTGTGAGATGTTGTTGTCTGTCCTGCTTCACCGTGGTGTCACGGTAACCAATTGGGACTGAGGATACAGAAGAGCTCAGAATGATCAGGTGGTTTAAAAACGTTTTTGTGCCATTATACAACCGAGCTAAACATTGCGCTCATGATTGACTTAAAATGTACCTTGCCCTAAAGTCACAGAAAATGTGCAAGGTCTGAGAGATCTGTTTTGGCAGCAGGTTCTCTGCTTCCCTCTGATAAACCACCTTTATCAGCATTTCACTGTAGGAGCCTAGTTAAATGTGTGTGTGGTGTGTGTTTTTACCTGCTTATCTCTCCGTGTGCACGGGGGAGCAGAGTGAAGTAAAAGTGTAGAAAACAAAATAACTAATCAGACGAAATCTTAACTCTTCTGTGAACTTTCTAGTTCTGTGGCAAATGGATGAAAAACAACCTTCTAGACCAGGGGTTCTCAACCGGTGGTACGCGTACCACTAGTGGTACGCGGAAGCCGGCTCGGTGGTACGCGAGGCAAACCGCGCCGCCGATTCCGCCGCCGAATCCCCCCTCCCAACCGCCGAGAAACCCTGCTGCTGCCGATCCCCCCCCCTCCCCTGCAGCCGCCGACAAACGCTGCTGCTGATTCCCCCCTCCCCCCCCGGGCCGAGAAACCCGCCCGTCGCCGATTTCCCCCCCTCCCCGCCGATTCCCCTCCCCGCCGCCGAGAAAACCTGCCACCACTGCTCCCCTGCCTGCTGAGAAAAGCCGCCGCTGCCATTCTTCCCTCCCCCCTGCTGAATCATGCCCCCTTGCTGCCGCCGAAAACGGGCAAATGACTGTAGAGTTTCGGCAGAGGGCATTGATTGAAAGTGCTTACTGCGCTTATTTTCCGAGTAGTACTCTGGCCAGGTACAGTCAGGTGAAGTGGTACTTGACCTGACTCTACCTGACCGGAGTGGTACTCGGGGAAAAAAAGGTTGAGAACCGCTGTTCTAGACCTTTGGTTTAATAATTCTAGACTTCTTACAACTGATATGTAGATTGTCCTGATGTCAAAATATAAACAAAAGGGGTATATTTTCTGAAGTTGTCCACTACAGTTACCCACCACAGCATGTCCAGCTGGTGCTACAGGTGGCTAGCTAGTGTGATCCAGAAATTTTGGCAGATTTAAATCCCCCAATATGTTTTATTTAACATTATGCAGGTCAGAAAACCAATAATGTTGACATTTGTTTCACATCTTGTTGTCACTAATCTTGCTGTTTTAAACAGTTGCCGTATTCACTAGGCATGGCTGGAAACTTCATAATGGCTTTTCAGGGGGAGAAATATTTTAGTAGTTTTTATATTAGTCTTTGACAGCAGGATTACAAATCCCTTTCCTTGGAATGAACACTGTTTTACAAAGTAACTGCTTTCTGATAAAAAATGAAAAAGCATAAATTAAATTTACTCTTTTTATTTTTGTTCTCCCTCTCCAGATCTGCTTCCACCAGGGGTCTGCAACCTCCTTAACCCTGCAGCTATCTACGCAAATAATGAGATCAGCTTAAGAGATGTTGAGATTTATGGCTTTGATTATGATTATACATTAGCACAGTACTCTAATTTATTACACTCTATGATATTCGACACTGCCAGAGACATACTAATTGAACAGTACAAGGTAAACTTCTGATAATAAGATTAATGAAAGAAACCCATCCTGGTTTCTTTTCCCCAAAACCTTTTTATAAAGCATTTGCTGTCAAGTTTGCTTATTACCACTGTGTGTGTATAAATTGTCTATGATGGTGATAGTTATGTAACAAATTATATTTTTCATGTATCTGGCACTCTTGTCTGCTAATCCATCTCCTCTTGGGACTTATTGTAACATTTCAAACTTCTGAGCCTCTTTTAAGAGTTGCCACTGTTTAAAAAACACTGCCACAAAAAAAATAATTAAAAAAAAAAATCCTCCTTTCTCCTCCTAACCCCAAATCAGAAGATGGGCAGCAATCACTCCTAGACCAATGATGGGCCCATGTAGCCCTAGAAAGAGGTGATTTTATTTTTAAATGGTTTTTATAATTGGAGTATTAGCCAGGTAATGCAGTATTTGGATTTAACAGTTTCCTAGACTAATGTCTTAAATATACCATTAGATATGCCTATGTTCTCTTCCCTTGTTGCATTTGACATTGTAGCAGCACTTTTTGTGTTTAAGAAAAGAAATACAAAGCTGAGTTCATCAATATATACAAATTCCTCTAGCTGTGTGGCTGAAGCTGCAACATTTCCCCTAGTGTTCTAAATATGTCTGACAATGATTTTGCAAGGCATTTCTCCCTATCGGTTTAGGGCTCTAAGTCAGTCCTCCCTTTTTCCACCCCCCACTCCCTGTGCCTTACCCTTTTTCACAATGGTGCAAAACTAAGTGATGGGACATAGGACTGACCTATAATAATCAATCTACATTGGAAAAGAGCCTGAGGGGGGAGAGGTATTTAACTCCCTTGTTTTTGTTTTAAGAATTCCGGCCTACATCCTCTACCATATTAGGATCACTCTCTAATATCATAGTGACAGGTGTGGTATAAGAGCCTACATATTTATTAGGATTCTTCAGGGAACCCAACTAATGCATACAGAATATGACCTTCAGAATGAATTGTCTGCTCACTGCAGCCATGCAGCATCTGATGTGAAGAATATGGCTTATATATAAATCACTGACCATATAAAAAGGCAGTCTGTGTAGAATTTGCTGGTGTAGGATGACATAGATGCCAGCTATTTAAAATGGGGGAATGTATGATAGTGACTAATAATATCTGTAGTTACTAGGGCTTGGAAAACTTAGCAGACACCTACTAGCCAGAGGTAGCTGTGAAAAGGCTGGGTGGGGAGGAACTCTTTATTTGCAAGGTTTAGGAGGAACACTCTGAAGAGTCCCAGATGCTGGGAAGGGTATTAGGGTTTCTACCTGATCCTCCTAGCTAGAAAGTATCTGAAACTTGAAGCTCCACTCCCTCTGGCAGTACGCTATCCATTTTCTAGCCGCCGACTTGTGATTAAATGAGAAAGCAAGGGCAGCAGAAAGATCTGACTCATCAACCTCTCTCAACCCTTCCCCCCACTCCCCACCCCCCATTTTTGTTTTTTCATGTATTTGTGGGAGGGGTCTTCCTATGCTGTGTTTTTGGGGGGTTGCGGGATTTGAGCTTTTTTTCCCAAACTTCAGTAGCGTGAAACTGACAGGATTCTTTCATTTTGCTGCTGCCCCAAAAAGACGTTCAGCTGTGTTAATTTTACTTGGTCGCTGCTTGACAGAGCTCTGAGCAACAGAAGATACAATGCAATTGTCTATCTGCAAACCCGGGAAGAGAGCCCAGCAGAGTTTCACATTCTGAAGTTTGTCATAACAAGCAGCATAAAGATTAGAAATATTTTTTAAAATTAAAACAAAATAAAACGCCAAAAGTTTAATTCCTTCAAAAACTGTTGGCTTCGTATAGCTTTTTCTTAAGCTCGTCAGGAAAAACCTGGCTTACGTGATGGGTTTGGTAGGTGGATTTCAAGTCCATCTCCAGATACAATAACTCTATTTTCAGGGCACTAGCTGTTTGCTGTAGGAACTAGGGATCAGTTGCCCAAGCAAACCAGCCAGTTCGTAGAATCCCAAAGCTTAGCAGTTACATTAAGGTTTTTTGGCATCTTTTGGTTCACTTAGACCACAGTTGGGGGACTGGGATTTTGATGTATGGGGGCCTGATTCATTATGCCAAATTCTTTATTCTCTTGTCAAATGGAAATTTTTCTCAACTATTACAGTTTCACTGGGCTAACTGCTTTCTCATTAAATATTTTCCAGTATCCAGAAGGACTCAAGAAATATGATTACATTCCAGGATTTGCCATAAGAGGGCTTCACTATGATGTGCAAAAGGTAAATGACACAAATTTAAATTTCATACTTGCTTTCTCTTCCATGGTATTGATCTGCCTGTCACATATATCAATGCTATCTCTTTCCTGTAATGACATCTGGTAGAACAGCTTTCAGAAAAACATGCACTGTAGATTGTTGTTTCTTTCCCTGTATAGGTTCTCTTAGATTTAAGCTTGTTTGGACAAATGGAACTAATATCAAATGCTGGCTACATGGTTTCTCATTTTATTTTTATATATATAAAATACTTTTAAAATCATTGACGACTATGTAGCTACAACAGTTACTCACTGAAGAGGGGTTTTTTTCTTCTTACTAATTCCAGTATTTGAAATGAAGTGCCAGAATAATTCATTAAGCTTTTGTAGCTTCTCAGACATTTCTTCTGAAGCCCTACGATGTTTGAGAGATGCATGTACCTTAGGAGCACACAAAGAAAATGCAAATGTTTGTATTAACCCTCTTTTTTTTTTTCCAGTAACTTTAGACAACCCTGTCAAAATACAGTTCTGAAAAATATGGCATCACCTTGCTGCAGTTAAACAGCTTGATTCTCAGTTAGGGAGTGGGGGGAAGAATCATAGATGATTAGGGTTGGAAGGGACCTCAGGAGTTCATCAGGACCAACCCCAATTAAATCATCCCAGCCAGGGCTTTGTCAAGCCGTACCTTAAAAACCTCTAAGGATGGAGATTTCACCACCTCCCTTGGTAACCCATTCCAGTGCTTCACCACCCTCCTAGTGAAAAACTTTTTCCTAATATCCAACCTAGACCTCCCCACTGCAACTTGAGACCATTGCTCCTTGTTCTGTCACCTACTACCACTGAGAACAGCCTAGCTCCATCCTCCCTGGAACCCCCTTTCAGGGAGTTAAAGGCTGCTATCAAATCCCCCCTCATTCTTCTCTTCTGTAGACTAAACAAGTCCAGTTCCTTCAGCCTCTCCTCATAAGTCTTGTGCTCCAGCCCCCTAATCATTTTTGTTGCCCTCCTCTGGACTCTCTCCAATTTGACCACATCGTTTCTGTAGTGGGGGGCCCAAAACTGAACACAGCGTGTCCAAATGTGGCCTCACCAGTGCCAAATAGAAGGAAATAATCACTTCCCTCAGTCTGTTGGCAATGCTCCTACTAATGCAGCCCAATTTGCTGTTAGCCTTCTCGGCAACAAGGGCACACTGTTGACTCATATCCAGCTTCTTGACCACTGTAACCCCCAGATGCTTTTCTCCTGCCTAGCCAATCAGTCCCCAGTCTGTAGCGGTGTATGGGATTCTTCCATCCGAAGTGCAGGACTCTGCACTTGTCCTGATTGAATCTCATCAGATTTTTTTTTTTTTTTTTTTGGCCCAATCCTCCAATTTGTCTAGGTCACTCTGTATCCTATCCCTATCCTCCAGGGTATCTACCAGTCCCCCCAGCTTAGTGTCATCTGCAAACTTCTGTGGATGCAATCAATCCCATCCTGCAGATTATTAATGAAGATGTTGAACAAAACCATCCCAGCACTTACCCCGGAGCACTCCGCTCGTTATTGGCTGCCAACTAAACAGACAATTACTGACACAAGGTAGTCATATTTTGAAAGTCTGGTTATTTCTGAACCAGTTAAGTGTGTCTCATCATGTAACTAGAGAACCACCCTTTGAAAGAGGAATGAAGGCATTTTAGATTTTCCAGACTCTCTTCTTTTCTACCCAAGCTGAGCTAAACTGTAATGCTGAAACTGGGATTATGGCAACAGTCTGTTATGAATGTGGGCTTATGACTTTGCAGCAGCAGCAGAGGTTGTCCAGTCATTTTCTGTGTTCCTCTGGCTAATATCCAAGCTAATATCCACATTTCTGAAATAAAAGCACACATCACTCTTATGCCAAGTAAACTATTTTTTCACTTGGTGGGTAGTAGTGTGGGCTGCCTCATTTCTCCAGTGTCTTGAGTTTTCAAAACATGAAAATCAAGCGTTGTGTAAAGGAGTATACTGCCTGTTTACTTTGGTGGTTCAGCATAACTTCTTATTCCTGCTCAGAAGATGGGAACGGAGGCTTGACAATAGTACAGCAGTATGCTGGATGCAGGAGTACCTTTTAGTTTAGGAACATTAGGGAACAATGTAACCTGCACTCATAGTGATGAAAGGACAAATGGTTCTGATACCACACTGTTACTTCTGATTCTCAAAGTGGTACTGGGTTAGTCTCAAAGGCCACATTTGCTTAAGAAATTCCATTATGGCTATTGTATAATGGCTGAGGGAATAAAAAGAAAGGATGCCTGGTGAATAAAGGAGATCAGTACAAAAACGGGGAAGGTCTAATGTTCCCATTCTGGTACAATAATAATGGGAACTTGAGCTTGGAGTAAAAAAGTAAAAAGAAAATAAGATTTGGCACAAAAACTTGAATTATTAGTTCTGCTTAAGTAGAATGTGACTTCCTATAGATCTCTTTACACATAAGAATCTCCCTTGCTATGTGTGTACAAAGGATTGTCTTAATATTAAAGAACTGTTGTACTCTATTCTGCTTCCACTTGCTGCCCCATAAAAAAGTTTGTAATAGGTCCTGAGTTGGAATGTAATATTATGTAATGCTTCAAATTCAGTTCATGGCAATTTGGCATTTTTCCCTGGGATGTTTTAAAATGTTGCAGTGAAGAGAGAAGTGATTTAAGCACAGTTAAAAAATACATTCAGATTACGTTAGTTTTACTAGGTTTAATTTTTCTATTTTTTTCCCTCTGGGACATCCTTAAACTACATCTGTTGGTTTTCCTGACTAAATTTATACAAAAAAGTATCAATGAAGACTGTCTACCTTTCTCTCTTCACAGAGTCTTCTGATGAAGATTGATGCTTTCCATTATGTCCAGTTGGGGACTGCATATAGGTGTGTCAAATATGAAATCATTTAATAAATGCCCCAAGGGTTCATGCAGAAGATGGAGTGCAAAATCTCACGTCTGTAAAATTTAACTTTTTTTTTTTTTTTTAAATGGGAAAAGCAGCCTTCTCTATCTTAACCTGTCTCCACTTGCTGAGTAATGATTTCACACTCTTGCCTGACGTGCCGTTACAGGTGGCTGTTTTTATCAAGCATTTTGAGCCAAATTTGGGAGTGAAAACATAATTTTTTTTTTTATGCACAATGACACATCCGATCATTTACCCCACTAAGTCTGAAAGATGCAGTGCAGTCTACTTTTCTGATTAAATCATTGGACTAGGGAAAGACTCACTATCATAGAGCCGTCCATACGTGAAAAAGCACATCTTGACAGGAGTATGCTCACCAATGCTGGAAAGTTGTGAGGAAAACTGTTTGGAGGTTAAAATAAGGACATGGATTTTAATTCCATTGGACTGAGGCATTTTTCTTGAGTGGAAAAGGTTGAGTAAAGTGCACAGAAAAGTAATGGGGAATAACTTTCTTAAACAAGTGGGCCAGAAGTCCTTGAATAGAGCGTTGGTATGTGTAACACAGGTCATGCAGTCCTCTTTTTCTTTCACTGCATGCAGTAGCCTGGCAGTTAAAGAGCTTTTATATCAAGTGTGTCACTTCAAGTCCTGATCCAGTCTGGTTGTAAGCATCAGCAACTCCCACTGACTTCCCTGGGAGACTTTAACTTGCTCAGCAGCTTGCAGGATTGGACTTGATGACTCTCCTTTAGAAGCAAGAAGACTGATACAGAGCAATATAACAAGTAAACGCTCCAAAGCAAAAACTCTGGAGTAGCTAAATATTTTTTTCCAAATGAAGTTGTGGGCAGCTAATGGCTAATGTCCCCACCATACTTCTAAACTCTGTTTGGAGTCAGTAACTCCAAAAATGAGGGGCATCAAATATTTGCCAATGTAAAGCAAATAATTAATTTTTACACTGAGGGAGCATTTCCTTTATTTTTATTAATTCAAGGAATTAAATCAGTAAGGGCCAACTTTTGAGGTCCTAATTTGGGCAAATTTTTACTGATTCCAAGGAGTTTATTTTAGATTTACGATAGATAGCTAGAAGTGTCCATTTAAAGTCACAGGCTCCCTTGACAATAATATGGCAAAAGCAAGATAAGCCTCTTTTTTTATAAAAACTGTTATCATCCTGGCTGATTTGTTACCCTCTCCTGTGTGTGAGAGTGTGTGTGGGAACACCCTCTCCCAAGTATATATATTTGAACCAGACCTGACAAAGCATGAGAGACTGTGCAGTAGGGAACAAATCCCACACTGGTCCTTGGGGTGATTACCTAAGCAATAAGCTGCTCCAAATTTTCATTTCTAGGATTATATATTAAAGGAAGTCATAAAATGGTACGTTTTGTTTCCTGGGCTTTTTGAGCATGGAAGATGATTTTGTGTGTTACTTGTTGAACAGTGTCTTTTTGCAGTTAAGCTCTGATTACATTAAAATCCAGGATTACCCAAGGCAGAGTTCCAAAATCAAAGAGAATTTCTTTCTTTCAACATTGCTTTGTTCATGGTTCTCAGGAATTGCAACATCCTTCACTGAACCTGCATAAGAGGATTATTTCAAATAACTTTTTGTAAAGCTGTTTATATAAAACTGCCTTTGTGTAAATATTTAAATTTTCTTTTAACAAATAGGGTTACTTAAAAAACAAAATTCTTCAAAGATAATGTTCTGATCTGTTGAGTCAGAAGAAAGGGACAGTCATTGGCTTGTTGAGTAAATAGTTTGCAAAATAAGTAATTACATAAATGTGTGTGATTTTTTTTTTTTTTATTATATATCTTCACATCTGCAGACTAATCTTACATAGCCTTTAAATCATGAAAGCACAGTTGAAAGTTAGGGCTATGTATTAGGTAAGGTTTACTGAGGTTGAATAGTCTTTATAGAGACAACTTTCTTGGTTATGAAAACTAAACTAACCAGTAAAATATATTTTAGTTTCTGTTCAGTGTTCAAAATATCTGCAGAAGTTATACAAAGACCCATGAAACATGTGCTATTGCTCTGAGAATGAGAGGTAGCAGAGAAGTCTTGCATCTTGCATTAGTCTGAGCTTGTAGTGGCAAGATGAAAGCCAGCCATGTCTGTTCATTGGTGCATGTCCCCCTTGAGACAAAAAGGTATGGAACTAGAATTTCTTTCCCATTTTGACTAAATCAAGCTGTACAGAAATTTCTCAATTAAGCTAGATTTTGTTACTGTTCACAAATGGCCAATCTCTGTTCTCTTTCATAATTGTGGATATGAATAATGCCATGTGGTGTTAAAAACAGACTTCATGTCAAGATCCTTTTTGTCTTCACTTCAGAGCTTTGAGTTTTATAAAAGGCGCTTACCCACCTTTCCTCTCCCCCCACTGGTTTGGAGCCCAGTGGCTGCTAACATTTACTGATGCAGGTTTTTTGTAACTTCTTTTGTAGAGGGCTAAAACCAGTGCCTGATGAAGAGGTTATTGAACTGTATGGTGGTACCCAGCACATCCCGCTGTACCAGATGAGTGACTTCTATGGCAAGGTATTGTAGGCAACAATTCAGTGCATTCTTTAAAACTGAAATGTGGGCTCTTTCTGTCCGCTAGGAAAATTACTATGTAAGGAGTAAGTGAGAGTGACTATGTAGCTTCTTCCAAGTTTGAAAAAGGGCAGCACTTGCCAGTTTAAACACATTCTGCTTTTGTAGGAATTTACCCAAGAGCTTATTCAAGGAGGTATGGAAGCTGCAAACTGCCTGTGGGGATCTTTTAAAATTGTTTGGGTATAGGTCCAGGACTGAATGGCTCTCAGGACTGATAAAAGGTATGGTGTATTTCACCTTCAGGTCATCCATTCAAGTCCAGCCCACCTCACTAATGACAGTCATCAGATCACCTAACAGCAATCGATAGCTCCAAAAACCAACCTGTGTGTGTGTGTGTGTGTGTGTGTGTGTGTGTGTTCTCTAATGAACAAGCATCCTTAATACAAAGCACAGAAGCCCAGCATAGTTGGCACCTTTATCAGAAAGCTTGACACAGGGCAAACATGGACTTGGGCTGTACCTGTTCTGAGGATAGAGATCTCCCTCTCAGGTTTGATAGTTGGCACTAAATGGAGGCTTTTAAAATGTACTATGTCACATAGCTGGAAGTCTGGATTTTAATTGCTAATAAATGACTGGCAGGATCACATGAGGACCATGATAGTCACCAATGGACCTATTAGCAAAGATGGTCAGGGAAGCAACCCTGTGTTCTGGTTGGTCTCTAAACTTCTTGCTGCCAGCTGCTGAATCTGAACGACAGGGAATGGATCACTCCATAATTGCCCTGTTCTGTTCGTTTCCTCTGAAATGTCTGGCACTGGCCACCATCGGAGATACTGGGCTAGAAGGACCATTGGTCCAACTATGGTCCATCTATGGCTATGGCCGTTCTTATGGAATAGGCCTAGAAAATATTATGAAAAATTTGAGGAGCTGCTTTAGGACAACTGTATTAAGTTTCCTGAAACTTCAGAGGATTCCATTTTCCTCCGTAAATGCAGTGGAGTCTTATATAACCTCATTTATCATAAATAAAAATGGTCTTTGTAACTTTTTTCCTGTATGGGGCCCATCTTTCCCCTCTCTATTCCCCTCCCCACACCTATATATCAAAGGGGGGTGGGGAGGGAATGAATCTTTACATTTGAAAATAATGAAATGCAGACCTCAAAATACGCGAAGATGATCCTCCTTGAACATTCAAGTGAAGCTGATTGTGTGTGTGCCTTCTGGGGTTCTTCATAAATGTTAAATATAAAAGGTATGCTGGTTATTAATACTTGCGTTTGGTTTGAAAGATATTTCCAGAGAATGAATGTGCGTTGGCTAATCTTGAGCCCAGGTTATTCAAATGCTTGTATGTGCAGCACAGACAGCCAGAGAAATCCATCTTGCCTTCAGCGCTGCATAGGGCTCCAAAAACTGCTTTTTTAATTAATCTCAGTGGATCAGTTGGTTGGTGTGGTGGTTTTTTTTTTTTTTTTTTTTTTTTTTTGCACAGTCAGAGGTCTGGCAATATTAAGTTTCTTCCACTGGAACCTTTTCAAATTTGTCTACATTGGCCAAAAAGGAGAAGGGCTGGAGACACATTTTCTTTTTGAAAGAATTATCTAGCTTCATGCCATGGAAGCTTTGGGAAAAATAAATTCATAATCCATTCCCCCCCCCCCCCAAGATGTTTTTACTTCATTTCAGACTGAGTTAGTTCTTCTGGCATAGGTCAGTCATCTGGTAGCTGAACTGCAGGCTCCCTCAAAACATTCCAGTAATACCCCTTTAAGTCAGCTGTGCTAAATCAACAACTCAAGGTCACTTTGATTTGTGTCTCATGGGAAAGGCTAATCTGAACTGTTAGTCCTTGGAAAAGCAAATACTTTAGATCTGTGAATAATTCTCAATCATAAACAAAGTTACTTGAGTATATGGCTGTTTGGAATGTGAAATATCTATACACACAGCACTCATAAATATAACCCTTTTTTGTGAATAGCAAACTTCCAACATTTAAAAAAAAAAAAAAAAAAAGAGATTAAATTGCTGTAGGCATTTTTTATGAACTTTCATTTGCTCTAAATATAAAGTATAGCTACAGTAATACTTGTGCTCTAATATAACTAGCTATCTTTCTTTGTGATCTGTTAGACAAATTAACATGTTCATCAGTTTTTTTTTCCTTTTGTTCCCATTTTTGGTACCAGGGAAATCCAGTTTTATTTTCTTTTAATTCCTCTGCTTTTTCACAAGGAGAACCTTCCTTTGGTGATGAGCAATGGGGATCTGGCTTGTTCAGGAGCCAATTAATGACACTGTTCATGTTAGAGAGACAAGGGGGAGGAGGTGATATCTTTTACTGGACCAACTTCTGTTGGTGAGAGAGACAAGCTTTTGAGCTTACACAGATCTTTTGTTCTGTGCATGTGTGAGATACATGCAAAGCTCCCCCTCCCCCCCAATATAGAATACTCCAGTCCCTAGTAGGGAATCAGGACTCAATTTTGTTCGCTTGCTGAGCAATCCATGGTAGATTTTATTATTGACCTATGCTAGTAAACTGCTGACTAACACTCAAGGATGTCAAGAATTTATTACACGGATTAAAGGGCTAATGTGTGTAATGCTTTTTCCGGTTCCTTCTGGAGACAACCATGCCCTGCCATGGGGTAAGATGAACACATTAATTTTAGAGAGGATGAGGTTTATTTTATGGAACTAAAAAAACTGGAATTCTCCCTCTTCAGTTTGTTTTATGCAGTGTTGACAAACTCAGTTGAACTAATCTTAAACATAATTTGGAGAAAAGTCTATTTTTATTCCCTTCCAGACTTTTGATATTATTATTCCAAACACAACAGTACACATTGCACGGGATTTGTGGTTGGAAAGACCCAGAGATCCAACAAGCCTCTGATCAGCCATTAGGTGTTGTTTCTGGTTCAGCAAATCCTCTCTCCTGTATCTTTCAGTGCTGAATGCAAACTTTTAAGCTTACTGTGTATGTAATGTATTTTGAAAGAACAATTCAATTCTAAACCAGTAAAGACCAACTGAATTAAATAAAATGCATAATGAGAGAAATGGAAGTGTATATTAAAATCGGAAATGTGTAATGTCAGTACAGTTCTTACAACTACTTTCTGAGGAAATAAAATTAATGTTTTTGTGCTTCTTCTGATTGCTTACTGTTAATTAAAAGATTCCCCCATAAACTCGTGAAGTTCATCCCAGATGTTTAGCTTGCCCTCTGGGTTTCTGATCAAGACTTGGAAGGTGTTTGTTTAAAATTACCATGTGCAAATTTAAACTCCTTTGATGGGTCCTGCTGTAAATGAGGAGAAAAAATTCCTTCCCAATGATTCCCCCAGCTACACTGGCTCTCCCTCTTTTTAATTATCACTTTCTAAGCACCAAGGGCTTACAGTAAGGACAGCAAAATCACTTCCAAAACCAGTTGGTATTCTTTTTTGAGCTGAATACTTGCAGTATACTTTGAGCTATGAGACCATTAGTGTCGGTGGATAGTCTGCCCATAAGGATTTACATGCCTTTTTGGTTCAGAGTTGTAATGTTGGACTCTGCCTTCATCAGCTTTTCTTAGCCTGGAAGGGAGAAGGATTTGAAGGGCGTTTGACTTAGGTATATACATTACATTATGAAGGGCATAGCCGTAACTGATCACTCCCTCCTCCTTGTCATACAACTCCCATAATGTGAGGGGATGATTATTCAGTTACAATGTGGAATGCACTATAACAAGGTCATGGACTAAATAATGTAACTAGATTTTTAAAAGGGACTAGGTAATTCTATGACCAAGCTAAAATAGAAATAAAACAATTCATGGTGTAATCTCGTTGCCATAAGGCTCAGGAAGGAATTCTTCACACATACCTTGACATTCTGTTGCTGCATTCCTGCGTTATACGGGGTCTTGGTTTTCCTTTGAAGTATCAATTATTGACCTCTGCCAAAGGCAGGACATTAGTCTTGATGGGCCAATGGTGGGATTAAATATGACAAATTCAATATTCTTGCCATCTTAGTAGTGCCAGAGTGTTCTTGTGCAATAAATATAATTAAATCACTTCATACTGAAGGATCAAAAGTAGTAAAAGTTGTTACATCAGTTATTAAAGAAGATTCTGTCTCTTGGATGAGATGCAAAAACAGGTCCTGACTACTTCTGGTCATTGATCACATGACACTTTTGCAAGAGCAAAGGTCTCAACATGAGTTGCCTAACCAAATCCCAATCTAGGTAGCTGTGTTTCATCAATTAAAATTTCACCTGTGTTTTGACACTCTTGTCATATGAGCCAGTGGACTCTTCCATCTGGGATGAAATGGAGCAGGATCGTCTTAACTTAATAACTCTCTGTGCAGGTTGCCTGGATCCAACTCTCCTTTGAAGCTGCGTTTGAGGCTCTGGTGCATAGTTTCCCTCAGTAGTGGCTGGCCATGGAGTGGGAGATGGAACTGCTCTCACTGAGCTCTGCGGTGGTCGTTTTGTCACCACAGGGCTTGGGACACCTATGTAAACATCTGGAACATGTTTCAGAAACACTCTGTCTTGTGCCTGGTGTAAGGTGCCTGTGGCATCCAGAGTGTTTGACCACATACATTTCTTAGTGAGTCAGTGTTCAGGCCCTTTTCAGTCAAGGCTACGTGCCTTCTCTAACCACTCCCTAGTATCTGTACACTATTTGTGTATATACTTTCTATGTTACTGTATCTACTTGCATTGACTTTGAGACCATGGAGATGCTGGAGTGTGCTGGGCCTACAGGTCTCTCCTTGCTAGGGAATTTGTTTATGGTCAAACTTCCATGCTCTGTGCTATGCAATGAGTGCAAGACATCCTTGATAGACAGATTCTTGAACAGTTCCAAGCCCTTCCCAAACTGCTTTTCCGTCACCAGGCATCTTTAATTATTCCCACAGCCACTCTGGCACTAGACAAACGAAAAGTTAAATGACTTATTCATCTGCAGCTCCCACGGGAGATTTGGCAAGCTCTCTTCCAAATTTTAGCACATCAGAATGGGATGCAGTGGTGGTTATTTTGTATCTGTATTCTAGAGAAATCCTATTGTATTTAAGAAGGTGTGTGTGAGGTAGGGAAAGCTCTACATGTATAAAGCTAGCAAACTGTAGTTTGGAATTCATGGTCCCAAAACTGTGCTGTTTGAAGATGCAATATATGGAGTAACATCTGCCTGCAGTGGAGCCAAACTAGGCCAATAGTCTTTTAATTTTTGCTTACTAATTTTATAACTTTTTTACAATAAACTCAGTCTTTGTATAATTTATGGGAATGAAATAATTGGGGGGAGTTGACTGGAAACTGACGATTAGAACATTGCCAATAATTACTAGCTATTTTTTTTCAAAGATGCCTGTAACTTTTTCTTTCTCTCCCTTTCCTATCTCATTGTGTGACAGGAATTTTCTGCCTGTTATCTTTTGGGCACACATTGTTTAAATCATTTTGCTACTTAAATAACATCTGAAACCTCATCAGGAGAATAATTAAGCATACAGTAATACTTTGAAGTCTCAATGCCTTGTAGCCAAGAGTCTTGAAATGCATCATAGACATTTAGCTAAGCCTCTCTTCTTGTGGGAGAGAGATTTACAGGGATCATTGTAGCCACTTCTGGAGTGGAACATAACTAATTTTCAGTGCACTGTGATGTTATACAGCTGTTTAGGACAGGAAGTGAAGAATACAGTATTAGGTTGAAATTTAAGGTACTGGGGCTAATTCTCCATGTCTTATTGATAACCACAGCACTTTCTAACGACCACAGTGTTTTATCAAGTGCTCCAAAGGGTTGTTACAACATTATATAAGGTCCTAATTTAAGGGCTGTGTGCCACCTACAGTGCTGCTGATACTTCCAGTACCTAGGCTTTCTTTGGAGGTCTCATCTGAAAACTGTTGTGAACCAGCCCTAATTAGCCTGTGATGCTTGGCTGGAACCCAGCACAAGTTGGTATGGCTACAGGTGTCATGCTTTTCTTCCCTCCCCCTCCTCCCCCTCTTGTATTGGCAGGGGGAACCCTTCTGATCTCTTAACATCAATGTTCACAACTTTCTTGCAATTTCTAATGCAACTTTTTTTTTCTTCTAATCAGGGTCCTGCAATTAAACAATTCATGGACATCTTCTCCCTTCCTGAAATGACACTGCTCTCCTCTGTCATTGATTATTTCATAAATCATGGCATAGAGTTTGACCAGGTTCATCTTTACAAGGATATATCTGTGAGTATAAGGATTTATTGATATGCTGATGCAATGGTATGTATATGATACAGGTTAACTTGTGTTCTGTCACTACTTGTGAACTCTGTACTATCCAAACATAAGCTTTTATTATTTCTGACATTGAATGCATTCTTTTTTTAAATTGGGGCGTACTGGTGCACATATAATGCCTTTTTAAAAAAAAAAAAACCCAAACATTTGAGATCTCTTTGTGTACTGCTAAGTCAGTGACAGAAGAGTTGAATTATTTAATGAAGAATACTGTTCTGAGTCCCATCCGTCTCTAGGAAAATTTCTTCTCTCTCTCTTCTCCTCCTCCTCCTCCCCCCCCCCCCCCTAAATTTCTCAGCTACATTTATCCAAATTTGTTTTATTTATGAAAAAACTCTTCACCTTCTACAAAATTAATAGTTAAAAGCCTTTTGGCAGCTCGCTTCAGGAAAGCATATAAAACAGTTGTCTAATTTTCAGCTTCTGGGAGCAGTCCTACTAATGTTGGAATAGACAGGACAGGGAAGAGGACTACCGAGATGGATGTACGTGGCATATTTTATTTTGGTCCTTGAGTTATTACCCAGGGTTCTGCTAACACAAAGCTCATGGTAACCTTACTTTGTGCAAGGTGGTGTCAGGAAATAAGCCAAGTGGAGACATGGCCGTCCAGCTGATAGATAGATAGACTGGTAGAAACAGTCTAACACAAAAGTACTCTTACTTTAAAGCTATACTTTACTTGGGCTCAATCACTTAAACATGTCCACAACAGGTTAGTAAAACACCTCAACCCTCAATAATTACTGGCGTCTGGGGCGGCTTTCAAGTGGCCTGATCTTATAGCTGTTGTTGGAGGATCCCAAAGCTGTGTCCAAGACGAGATCCTAAAGAGTCCAAGCCTCTTCCCCTGCTCGCCATTTATCCTTGTTAGTAGACAATAACACGTCAAGGAAAATAAAAAACTTGTTGGGCTGGCAGTTTGAAGCTAGACCTAAGGTCACCAGAGTACTTAATTAACCAGATGTGTCTCTATAGAATCTACATATCCTGAGGCCCAGACAAACATCTCCCAGGAGGCATGCCTAAATAAGCTTTTTGGTCTTTTCCTGAAACACAGATCCCAACACGTCCACTAGAGCCTGTGGGGGAGGAGGTGGCTCAGGGTCAGGCGAAGGTTGAGCAAGAGGCTCCCTTCCTGTGATTCCCCCAAATCCCCCTCTCCTCCTTCTGGCTTACTCATGCCAGGGTTGCACAGGCCTGCCAGAGAGGCTGCTGTTAGCAACAAATATGATGATCAATATTACACTATCACGTGTCTCTGGCCCTTTTACTGGTCTCTCAAAATCTCCCTGTACAGAGTGGCTTCATATCAAAGTGGCCAAGGCCTTCCTGAATTGCATTACACAAAGTCTGTTTTATCCTTCAAACCCATGGGATGGCTCTACAGCTCGGAACCAAATGGTTGTGCTATAGGTAGAGACAAGCCCATTTAAAACCATGGCATTTATTAAAGGATGGCAACAATATTCAGTACTGTGTGGAAACTGTGTGATCCCAAAGAATGAGTGCACTCTCTGATTCTTAAGTTCTAATTCTAGCTGTTGCATTGGCTTGCTGTTTGGCATCACTTTACTTCACCTTATTTGCTGTAGTTTTCTCATCTGCATAAAGGGGATACTTACAGCATATACCTCATGGGGTGCATTGTGTAGGTCAATACCTGCACAACCCTCTGAACATGTAAAATGCAATAATTATGAAAGATAAGCAGCCTGCTGAGGTGTGTTCTGATGGGTGTCCAATGTGTGCAGAATTGAGGGGAAGGATCTTGTCTGATCTGAGGATTAATGAGGTAAATATACTTCTGTAAAACCTCTCCTCTTCGTGTGTCACTACTCCCTGAGGCTTATTCTTGTGTTTTGGAAGGCAAAGAATCTGACAGGTATGGTTCAGAATATTATTCAGCAAAGTAGGACAGAAGTTCTTATGAAAAAATAAATACAAAACTTCTTCCACTCTGTCGCTAACTCCTAGAGCTGAGCATTGTAGAATAATGATGGATGTACTTCGGGAATAGTTTTTGGAAACAAACTCAGAACCCCTCAGAGGAGATCTTTGTCAGTGAACTAATAGGTATTTTTAGGATCAGGCTCATGTTGGCCACACTTATCATATCTCATGCTGTTAGTGGGCAAAAAACAATGATCATTGGCACTCTAAACATTCACCGTTATCCTCCGGGAACTTCTCAAAGCCACGTTGTACGCAATCTTTAATAGGAAGCTGGGCGTTGTGTACTCAGTGTACTGGTCAAAAGGTCAAATATTAACTGGTTGCCCCAAGGATTGAAGCAAGTGGGAAGTTTGTTCATGGGCTCAGACTGATCCTTCAGAGTTTTTTTCTAACATCATGAGGCATCTCCCAGGGTTTTCAAGGTACCTGCTGCAGTACAGCTATGGGCTCTGTTTTTATCTGGGAATGAGGTAAGGAGTCTGCAACCAAGAAGCATAGCAAACCTGGCACTCTTTTCACCACTGTGAATATAGTTTTGTCACAAAAGTATTTACTGTTGTCAGCCTGTGTCACCAATGGCACGCCATCAGAAGAGAAGTTTTCTGCACAGGAGTTGGCTCTTGTGATAATACACCCATCACTGCTTGGTACCAGTTCCTCTTAATCCAATAGACTGATCTAATGGTGAATGACATGGGACATTAGCTTTTAGGGTGTAACCAGATTTTTCCTCCCAAATCCAAATGTCAAAAGACTTGAGCCCACTTTATTAATAAATATCCCCATGTGTGGTTCAAATCTTCAGTGCTGGTTCTCAGTCAGCATTCAGAGCTGAATATCAGCTCTGCCACGTTCACAAAGAAACCATGTGAACACCTGCTACTGCATATTAATGTTGGTTTAAAATTATTGTAGACCCTGAATAGACCTGTAGACCTGCAGTGACTGGGTACAACACGTGATGGAATACATCTGATTTTTGAATTTCCAGTGTTAAATTAGGAAAATTAACTTCTATATAATCTCCAAACCTTACAAATGAAAATAATATCTGGAACTCACTTCTCCCTCTCTCTCTGCCACCCTCCCCAAATTGGTGTTGGCTTTAAAAAAAAAAAAAACTGAATTAAGACAAATTTAACGAACACAATCTGAAAATAGAATGGTTTAAAGAGTGACACTGTTAGAATGAATGTGTGCAGCCTGCAGACCTTTGTTAGGTGCGGGTTGTCTTGATTCTTGCTTGGTTTCATATGCATATATATGAAAGAGACCATGTGCGTGTGTGTGTAAAATTAAAGATATGTAAACAGATGAATATATTTTAAATGCTTCTTGTTTAGCTAAGGAGAATTTTTTGGTAGGTGGGGTGGAGAATATTCTGAAAATCCCTGTCCTTCCAACACCCCCCCCCTTTACCCCCCCCGTGAAATCTTGAAAGACACCTGCATAGAACAGACTAAAATTCAAGTTCTGCATCACACTAGATGGGCCATTCTGGCCTTAAACTCTGACTCTATTAAACTCTGTGGTTATGTCTACACTTAATGCTACAGCAACTCATCTGCTACAGCAACTCATATTGTACACACTACCTATACCTACTCCTATCAGTGCAGGTAATCCACCTCCCTGAGAGGGGGTAGTTAGGTTGATGGAAGAATTCTTCCGCATACCTATCACTCTGGCATAGCTATGTCTCCCAGGGGTGTGGATTTTTCTCACTCCTGAAAGATCATAGCTATGCCAATATAAGTTTCCAGCCCTTAGCCTCCTCTGAAGGCTGGCAGTACTGCTGTCCCATAATGGAACTTAGTGTTCTCAGCAGAAGACTTTTTCCTTCCACCTCGACTTTGTACCTTAACACCCCATGCTATTGGGGGAAATGTCTGTATTGCTTCGATGATTGCATGTGCTCAGTTTCCCTATTCACTTGTGTATTGCTTGCCTGCCTGAATGCATAGAGTCAGGGCTTGTCTACACTCTGCAGTGATGCAACTGCATCGCTGTAGTGCTGAGTGAAGATAACACCTACACCAGTATGAAGATACTTCACCTCTTCAAGAGGCAGTAGCTGTGTCGACAGGAGAAGCTCTACCATCGACATTGCACTTTCTACACCAGGAAGTGGGTCAATATAACGTGTTGCTCAAGGGTGTGAATTTTCCACTCCCTTTAGTGACTTAGTTATACAGACGTAAGTTTGTAGTGTAGACCAGGACTCAGGCACAGAGGCTGTAAAGCGGTGGTTGAGGGCCAAGAAGGAAAGGTGATACAGTGAGACAGATAAGTCCGCCTCAGATCTGCAGTTGCAAAGGAGTTGGCTGGTTCCATCCAAACTCAAACCCCAGTTGGACCACTCATGATTGGTAACCAGGGGGCTTGTACCTGGGCCTGAGAATGGGTAAAATGTAGAATTCCAACCTCGAAAAAGTACAGCTTGAGGCCTGGCATCTGGGAGAACTCAGGGTCTCTTTGAGGGCGAAGGAACAGTAATGTAGCCAATTCTGGAAGCTGTGACCCCTTCTTTCTTCTCTTGGGTTTTTTGAATGGCATTTACAAAGCACTCCTCGACCCTGCTTGGGACTCAAAGCCAGGTCACTGCTGTGGGACCAGTCGATTTGCCCTAAGCATAATTTTAATTTAAACTTTAATTGTTTACGTAAACATATTGATTACAATGCATGTCTTTATTTCCACTGGCTGAAATAAAACCAAGTTTTTGGTTTTTCTCTCCTCCCCACATTCAAATTCATAAATGTAATTGGTTATACTTGTAATAGAGAATCCCCTTGCAGAATGTCCTTGGCTTATTGTCCACTTAGCTCTTTATCCTTGCAGCAAATGAAGCAGATGTGTCGTTATTCTGTTGATCCATCTTGACAACAAGGTTGCATTGGAGGCAGTAGAAAATATTTGCATAAATGCCAGATTTAAAACTGAAACCCATTGGTTTTTCCCTTTTTTAGGATGCCATTAAAGACGTGCATGTGAAAGGAATGATGTACAAATGGATTGAGAAGGACATGGGTCAGTTAAGTTTAAATCCATTATTCTTCCTTTTCAGTGCTAATGCATATTTTATTGAATGTTTAGATGTGTAAATGGATTATTGGTTTTACAGTTCAACACCAGACTAGAAGCGATGGTGATATTAGCAAGATACAGTAAGATCATGCCTGTATATGTTCATAGCTTATGCTTAAAGCTATCAAAGTAGTTGAAAGAGGTATTTTGGTACTGACCAAGGCTGCTTTACATGAAAAGAACAGTCCTTTCGTTTCTCAAGCATTATTTTCTTTGCCCATAAGTTGGGCATGTTAGCAGTTAAGAGGAAAATGTAACATATTGGAAGGCCATAGCTCTTCTAGATGAGCTCTTTTCACTATATAGTCAGACCTATGACAATTGTCATTGTTCATTCTATTTCTTCACATGCAGGGAGCCTTCTCACGTTTACCTGCCTCCAATAGCCCGTTAACTCAGTTGTGTGTGAGGTTGACTGGCTTTTCTAGTACATGAAGATAGCTTTTTATTTTGTTGTTGCTGTAATTCTCTATTCATCTTGCTTATTATTTCAATAATGGTAACTCTGTGTACCCAAGAATAAGGGCCTCTGCATTCCAAGCGATATCATTGCTCATATGTAACCTTTTTAAAAACCATCTGGCAACATTTTTAACAATATACAAAAAATTCTTGGTAGTAAGAGGTAATACAAACTTGTGGGTTTTTTGTTTTTTGTTTTTTTAAACAGAAAAATACATTCTTCATGGGGATGAAACTTATGCTGTCCTAAACCGACTGGTTAACCTCAACAAGAAACTCTTCCTTATTACAAACAGCCCTTTTAGCTTCGTGTGAGTATCGTCTATTACAAAAGCAATATGAATCAGTTATTACAGTTGCACACATTAGACTATGGGATTAATTTGGGGTCAATTTTCCTAAGTGAGGGTTTGAAGATAGTAAACTGGATGTTTTTATGGGATGTTTTAGTGGAATTCTATTCAGTGAAGGGGAAGGGAGCTGTGGCTTGTGTTAAAAGATTGGTAAATGCACATACCACACGAGTTCTTTTGTCTCTGAGGGAGCTGTGTTTCTGTCTTTCTTTTGGGGCTGACTGGCCAGTATTATTTTTGCCGCTATTTTTACTATTGATAACAACAGAGCAATATCTCTTGAGCCAGCAGACTTGCTCTGCTTCTTGAAGGCACGGAGTTGTGTGAACAGCTTCTGAGCTTTGAGGGTAGAGGGAGAATTCTTTAGTCGTGGTATGAGGACGTTAGTGCTCAACAACTGTGTATAACTCCTATATGCAGTCAAATGGAGTCAGAAGGTTTATGAAGTCTCTGTGCTTTTAAAGGCTTATTACTTAAAGAAAAAAAGTTTTAAGCTAAAATAAGATGTTTTGGATTTTACTCTGCGCTGTGTGTGCCAGAGAGGGGTTTATTTGAAATATTAACCTTTCCACCTGTTTACAGAGATAAAGGAATGAAACACATGGTCGGCAAGAACTGGAGGGACCTCTTCGACATGGTCATTGTGCAAGCTGATAAACCCACCTTCTTCACAGATAGACGCAAGTATGTTCCAATGCTGCAGTGTGGCTTGTAGAACTTTTCCAAGGCAAACATCTTCCTCTGCATTCTTTCTCCTCCCCATCTCAAAATATGGTTATCAAAACCATCCACCCTCTTTGAGGAGGGTGTGAATATGTGTATGTTTCAGATCACAAATTTTAAACCTGGTGCAGGATTGGATTCCCTGCTTCCTGATATTCACCAGCCAAATGCATCTATTAGGGCAAATGTATTCCTCCATTAATAAAAAGCTATTATTTTGAAATCCTAAACAGAATTTGTTCCTAAAATTCCTAGAATTTGGCTATTCTGGTCATTTTGGGGAGTTTTTGCTTTAGTGATTGGGTGTAATTTATGGGTGTATATTTGATATGGGTGTAATTTATAATTATTGGGGCATTAATGAAGTTAAACCATCTAGAAGAAATGGAAAGGAATAGAGTAACAGAATGCTTTGTATGATAGCTGAATATACCTGGACATCATATAACTTGTGAATGTGTCATTTTCTCTTTTTCTTCCTGCCTGCCCTTAACAAGCCTTCCAACAACTGGCAAAGTAATTTAAGTTGAGTGGTTTCTTAATTGCTGGGCACATTCACCCTGTGTGTGTGTGTGTGTGTGTGTGCTGTGATTTGTTTTGGGTTTTTTTTATTATTATTATTATTATTATTATTCCTTATTTCTCTTTTCAGTAACTCTTGTACTTGGCAACTAATGAAGACATTCCTACCAAAAAAAAAACTTATGACATGTCAGCAGGTTTTTATTTTTTAAGTAATGATTTCCTTTGGACTTGCAAGAGAGAAATGGACATATGCTGGCTCTTGAAAATGCAGATATAGAGAACCTTTATCTTTATACAGTGCTGCCTTGACTTATGAATGACATAATAGAATGAAATTATGAAGAGCAGAGAATGTTCTTTCATCAAGCCACTAGCCCAGTTAGGAGTGGAATTGCTCAGTGTTTCCCCCCTTCATCATGCATGTTTACTTGCTTTTTTTGCAAACCAAAAAACCTGATCAGTTCAGCAGGGAGGTGGTTTTCTAGTGAAAACCAGCTTTATTTTTGTTGGTGTGGATAACTATTTCTTTAATTACTGCATATTTTTGCAAGTCTTTATCTGTAAAGATGCTGCTGTTCATGATAAAAGCTATTACTTTTAGGAAAAAATAAATGGCTTTCAGTTGCTTTTTTTAAATTTTTTTTAATGTAGACTCTGATCAGTACAGGTTTCAGTTGTGTTTACTCAGTTAATAGTCGACAGCTACAAAACATACCCTCTGAACACAATTAGTAGCCTCGGTAAAAAGGCTCAGAAGACAGCGGTTGAAAATAAGATTGCCCCATCATCTACTACCTAGAGATATTTCAGGGCATAGATGAATTGGGAAGGCCGTTTTGAGAAGCTTATGCTGACACTGCATAATGTAACCATTTTATGCCTACCTAAAGAAATTTGCTGTCTGTTGCTGTAAAGCCAGCATCTTTCGCCAGCACTACATTAACTTTAAAGCCCATTTCCTAGTAATATAAATGTTCACGTCAGTGAACCAGTATGATTGTCTGTGATGGCCTGTCTTAGCACTACCACCGGCCACCGATGCTGTCTGGCTTCTACTAGTCACTGCCTCCGTTTCCTTTCACTCTGCTTGGCTCCCTCAATCTTCCATTCTAGCTGGATTGCTGCACTGACTTGGCCTGTCAGCTAAGCCATAAAGAAAAATCCACCCCTTCTGGGGTCTTCAAGTTCAGAACAGAGTCTTCCACCCCCCTTTCAAGTTGAACAGAGCCCTTCTTTTCTGAGGCTCTGTTTTCTCTTCAGACTTCAAAACATTCTTCAGGCTGCCCTCTGGGCTCAGCTTTTAGCCCTTCCTGGGCTCTGCACAGTCTCCTCACAGCCCTTCAGCTCCCCTCTTGTGCTCCTTTTGGCTCTGTACCGAACACCAATTTCTTGGGTTTCCTACTTGGAGTCTCCCCTCTTGCCACACACAGGCTTCTGTCATATCTCCTTGCTTCTTCCTCTTCACGCCCCTACCCCACCCCACCACCCCAGCCTCCTCAAGGCCTGCCTGCCAGCATGATACTTAACTCATCTTCTCTACTTGGGGAAGTGCACTAAGTACGTCAGGGGGGCTTGACCCATCTCCCCTGAGAGCCATTCATCCTGTGACATGGCTGTACAACGCTGCTGATTGACTCACCAAAGACCATGTGCGCTACAGATCCCTGCAGAAACAGTAGCATATTGGAGAGGGTTAACTTTTTAATATTCCCAAAGCTGTAACTGAATGCTTTTAACTTAAATTTAGTTTAAAAAAACCGTATTCTGAGACCTCCATATACAAACATGGAGTTTGTGATAACCAGTTGATTTGTTCCAGGACAGCACTAGGGGGCACCACTACCATTTACATAAAATATTGCATCAATTCACAGTTGTGTTGAAGAACCAACAGATTAGCAGAAGATGCTACATATAAATAATACTATTGTTTGAATAATTATCAAAAGTTCTAAACTGTATCTTGGTGCTAGGCACACTTGTTCTCAGAGAGAACTCTTGAATTTACTAGTGTGGGGTTTTTTTTAATAATGTTTCTCCATCTCTAGTCAGTCTTGTTTTGGAAACTCTTAAGTATGCTGACAAGGTCCCAGGCCCATCTCCAGTACTTTAATATTTGCATAGACAAATGCTAATAATAGTCCTGGTGTTACTGTGCTGCTGCTTAATCTGTAGCACCAAACCTTTACATCTTACTTCATACTCTGGTTTTTGTACATCATTATAAACCATGTTAAGGAATGAATGTTTGTTTAAAACTCTGAGAGAAATTCAGTGTGTGTGGGAGAGGGGAGTTTAATCTGTGGATGGTATAATTTTGTTTCTGTAATTTATGACAGTTTTGGTTAGATATGCCCCCTTTTCTTTTTTGTATAAATCCTAATAATAAGTAACATATCAAAATAGGTTCAGAAAGAGAGAGTAATCTGAATGGCTGAGGGTTATAGGTATTCTTGGGACAGTATCTGGGAATATCCGTACTAGGTAGAATTAGTTTCCTTTGCTTCTCTCTGTCACATCTATATGCTTCTAATAGTGGAGGAAAGTGGCAAAAATGTTTTTTGTTTTTCATTTATTTAATCTAAAGTCAAAGCCATTCTCATTATTAGGAACCTAACATCCTCTCAGAAGCAGGCACCTCACTTCTCATTTGGTTTCAGGAATGAGGTGGTGACTAATCTATATTACCATGAGAAAGATTTACAGTTTTTCTTGATATTTACGTACAAAATGTAGACCTTGGGGTTTTGGAATATCAATGTCGTAGTGCTATAAATTGTAATATGAAGTGTAAATGGAGCCATACACCCATGAATTATGGAGAGAATGAATTAAGATTAAGATTGGATAGAATTTGGCTAAATGACTAAGTGGGGTTGTGGAAGATATAACCCTAAAGCTATTTTAAGAGCATAAACCCCCAAATGAGATGGACTGTTAGCAGAGCAATCGATCATATAGTATGGGGTAATAGGGTGAAAGAAAACATAGGTTGCATATCGGGAAGAACTTGCTGATGAGCTGTATTACACTGTGGAACTGTCTCGCAAGGAAATTGCTGGAAGCCCCATCACTTTTTAGTTGCAACACTAGGACAGGAACTATACAACAGAGACCCCTGCTACATTAATGGGGAGATAAGCAAGATGGTGCACAGAGGGTTCTCTTCCACTTCCAGATTGTATAATGGCCAGTTTATCTATAGGGGTGGAGATTACACTTCCTTTCCACCAGCCCCCTTGTTTCTCCTGCTACAAGAGCTGCTTTTCCCTAATAGTATACAGTGTAATAGAGTGGTGTTGTGCCCCCAAATGAGGTAGTAGCCAGGGTAGGAACACATTGGGGCAAAAGGCTGCCTGGCTGTAGTATTTAAATTGCTTTTCTTTCAGGTATTTGTGGCAGTGTAGGGAGGGTTAATACAAAAGCTTTAATAGGTTAGAACTAGATTTTATTATCATGAGAAAAGGAGGCGGAGAGACACTAAAGGTCACTCATTGCTTAAAATTCACTTTGTACAAGTTACATAACAGTAACTTACAAGCGTCATGGTCTGAATTACAGCTGTATCTGGCAACTGGAAAAATGTGTGTTACTTAACTTCCTCTCCCCCTTTTTCTTTTTAGACCTTTTAGAAAATTGGATGACAAAGGCTCACTCCAGTGGGACAAAATAAACAAACTAGAAAAGGGAAAGATCTACAAACAGGTAAAAATATATAGCCTTGTATTTCCTTTTCTCACTATCTCTAAATCCGTGGGAACTAAATTAAATGCCTTTGTTCTCAGAAGTTCCTGGCAAAGCCTCGTGAAACTTTTTTTCCCCTTTTATGTAAGCAGAAAACCTGTGCAGCAGGGGTCTCCAAACTGTGGGCTGCACCCCTGGAGGTACAGAGGAACACGTGGGGGGTGGCACACAGGGCCTGGACCAGCCCTCATAGAGGGGTGGGGAGGAAGTGCCATCCATCCCCGTTCTGCTTCCATCTCTACCCGAACTCCTGGCCATAGGCCTCATTCCCAACTGCAGCTTCTGGGGTGGAGGTGGTGCGGACCAGGAAAGGGGGGAGGCATCATCCAAAAAATTTGGAAACCATTCCTGTACAGTCTTGGTGACGAGAGATAGCGTAGCTCATCTGAATATTTGTGATGGCTACTGTAATAAGGGTGTGAAACGCAGGAGTGCTGGTAAGACAGTCCTGGTCCCAATTACTTGACAAGGGCCAGAGTTACAAAAGCCTAACACATGGCATGGGTCAGAATCCACACACTCCAGAGGCTACTGTTACAGATAGCATCTTCCACTCCTTTTCTTTCTCTATCCCTGGAGATTCCCTCGGTGTTGAAGACTCATCCTCTCCCCTTCCCTCACCTCTGCCCTCAGACACTTTCGATACCTCCAGTACGTTTGTCAGATCTCTGCTTTTATGCTTTTCTTTAAATCTTTAAAACTGGGATTCTCCTATTCTGGGGATAATAGGTCTTTGTGAGACCCTGGCAATGGCAAGCACTTAGATAGATCGTTCCTAAGACCTGGTCTGAACACACATTTGTACTGGTATAACTGTGGGTGCCTTTTTAATAACTGTTTAGTTAAACGTGTGCAACTTTATGTGGAAACTCTCTCTTAAATCAGTTTAAACTTGGTTTCTATCAGTTTAGCTTGTGCCTGTGCACTTAAAAGATGCAAACTAAACTGATATAACTAGTTGTAAACTTGTATAAGAGAATCCACATACAGAAGGAACACTGGTT
Organism: Emydura macquarii macquarii; assembly: GCF_026122565.2. NCBI lineage: Eukaryota > Metazoa > Chordata > Testudines > Chelidae > Emydura > Emydura macquarii. The sequence goes on along the minus strand of NW_027132983.1, from coordinate 2,067,783 downwards.
TAATTAAACCACTGCACTCTTTGTGTGTGGGTGTGGGTGTGGGGGTGGGTGGGTGTGGGTGGACTTGCCCCAAGAACATCAGAAATCTTTCCTCTATCCCTATTTCTCTCATGGATTAGTTTCTCCTTGAAAAGCAATAAGTGAAACAAATATCTAAGCTAGTAAATAAATAAAAAATGTTCTTTGTTCTGTTTTATGAATGCACCAAATTTGGACACTGCTCTGTTCTTCAACAGGCCTTGTAATACATGCATTCTGCAGAGAAAAATTCTCCTTCTCTTGGTTATACTGACAATCCCATTTCAGTCAATGCAGTTGTGTTAGTGTAGTGGGCCTTTGTGTATTTTGGGTAACTGTTGAGTTTAATTTGGCTTCCATTTTTAAATACTGCAGACTTATGCTCCCTGCTCTGTAGTGCAGGATGGGAATGATGTTAAAAATTCCCCTTTAATGGCATGGATCCCTGTTGATTTGCCAAGACTTTTCATCTTTGGTGTTTGACCTCAGTCACAAGTACTACTTGTGTTTAACTCTGTTCAGAGACTGTGTGAGATACTGGGTTACTGCAAAGGCCAAAAGCTTTCCATTGCTGCTAAATCTTAACACTTGCCTCTCTATTGACTAGGAGTGTGTTTGGGCAAAAGTCAGTCACAGCTATTTCTTTCTCCGACATGTCTAATTGCTTTAACAGTAGGCTTGTGAATTAGGTTCTGCTGCTATTTCCAAGGTAACTGCAAGCAGAATTTGACTTCATTTACTTGCACATGAAGAAAAGAGAACTGGAAAATATTTGTTTTGGTTCCAGGAATTAATTTCAATAGAGCATTTAATACTTAATAATGGGATTAAGATGATTCTGGTAATAAGCAGTCTGTATGGATATGAATGGTCAATACCGTTCTCTACTTAAAAGAAAGATTTACCTTTTTGTAGCTGGAAGTTTCCAATCAGTTCAGTGGGAGTGTCTGATAGGGAATTGTAATGCAGCCTTAGCTTTCTTGGGCAGCAAAATTGATTCATAACTTTCCCAATTACTGGGTTCTCCTCATCACCCTGCTGGTGCTTACAAGCCCTGTTTGGGGGAGCAAGATTCACACTCTTCATGCCAGAGACCTTGACCCAGGCCATTATCAAAGGCCGCTTCTCTGTAAGGCGCTTGTCAGTGTCTGACATAGCTCTGAGACTCTGATCAAAGTATATTAAATATAAATATTTTGTTAGCAGTCTTGCAGAAAGAGTATCATAAAATGGCTTTAAAATATCTAGCCCTGTATTAGAGAGATTACTGCTAGCCTGGCCCAAAACTTAAGTTGCACAAAAATAGTATCTGGTAGAAAAGTCTCTTGTCCACATCGCTGATCCAGGTCACATGTCCAGAGAAGTATATAACTGAGCAACTTTCTCAATGGACTCTTTGTGTAGCATGGGGGCTGAGCCACCAGACACCATTATCAAACTCTCTAATTACTCAGAAACAGAAGCCCAAGTACTCTGCTCAGCTACCCCATGAACTGGATGAAAAGGGCTTATCCCAGTGTAACTGAGAGGAGGGGCATTTATCCTCCTGCAGAATGGATTATATTTTACACATTGCTTCTTTTGCTACTCAAGGAGAAGGTAATGCCTTTGAGGTAGGTATTAACTCAATTTTACATGCGGTTACAAATATAGAGATGTATGACTTCCCCCAAGGTCTCTCACAGTCCAACAGGAGAGCCAGAAATAGAGTTTGTACCTCACAGGCTTGTTCTGAGAATGACTTTTGAATTGCTTTCAGATCTTCTAATCAGGTAGTATTTGTAAATCCTACATCTGTTCTCACACTATGGTTCATGGACCATTACTGATAGTATAGAGCGGTGCTTACTCTCATTATTTCGAGCACTCATCCATAATAGTCAGCCAAAAATTAATTTAAAGTACTTTCCTATTTTCTTGTGACCTGTTATACTAGCTGCGGTGTTGTCTGTTTGCAAGTGGCAGAAGGGATTGCCTGCGCATGAATAGGAGGGGATGTGGTCTACAAGACCATCTCCCTATTAAAATGGTGTCCACCCTATAAAAACCCTCTTTTAAATAGAGCAAAGTACATTGTCTTGCATCCTGATGATGCTGCATAGCTTTTGTAAAGCAGTGTTTATACCTAACAGTGTGATTTAAATAATGTGCCTGGTTATCCTTGTCTGTACATTACTCATGCAGTAGCCTTTTGCCTCTAGTACTTTCTAAGAAATCACCCTCCATTTATGGACCTGCCAAATGCATCATATTTTTTTTTCCTTGAAGATTTTTAAACAAAGCAAACTGGAGATCAATAACCTATTAATAGCAGATTATGTCTTAAGGTTTTCAATATATTGTAAATTATTCATTGTAGGCAATTGCAGATTTCTTCCTTACCCATTTGAAAATCAGATGCCTGTGCTGGCAAACTACTTGGCACCTTAAATACTGTCTCTTTCAAAATGCTCTCCCTCTGTATAATAGGATAGTTCCCTACCTAATGAGGATATTGTGAGAATTGATGAGTTAATCTTTGCAAAGCATTACATGTGCGTCTAAGCACTTACAGGAACATGGGTGGGCAGGGAAAACCGGCATCCCTTTTTTTTGTTCATAGCCAGACTCTGACAAGGGAGGCAAGAAGCTTGGTCCAAGTAAATGTAGCTTGAGGTTTGCCTGATTGTTTCTGTAATCCATCTCCGAGACAGCACTATATTCCCCTCAGGTTAGTATCCTCTCCTGTGTAAAGAGGTACACTCAGCCCTTCATAGGGTCTTATCCTGAGGAATGCTGAGCACTCCCAACACCTGCTCATGTCTCTTCGCAGGATTGACTCCCAAGAGAGCAAACCTCAATTTTTCTCTGCTCATCAGATTAGGAAATTCACTGGGAGGGCTGAAAAGCACCTGATTGCATGTAATCTGTCACTTACTTTTGAAACCAAAGTTTAATTAGAATTGGCCTTTCGTTGCTTCCTGTGGAGGCTGTGTTCATGAGTGAGAAGTGACATCGGCAGTGTGAGAGCCCCGTGCTGGGAAGTACAAACCAGTTTCCAACCTTCATTAATACAAGTTTGAAAGTCAAAGTAAGACTTCAAATATGAACAATGTAAATTACCAGCCTCAGAAAATGGGAGATGGAGAAACCCGCTGCTGATCAATCCACCCTCAGGGAGCGCTGCAGGATGGCGCCTGACTTCTTCTGATTAGTAAACTGGCGATTTAAATAACATTGACACTTAAAGTACAGCTTTCTGCAAGTTCTCAGAGTCCGTGCCATTTCCTTCTGTGAACTGGCGATTAGAGGCTAACCACAGGAAGAGAGGACTCCTAGCAACGTACAGAAGTAGGTCATGGGCTGCCTGAGGAAATGTCCAAACTCCGTGGAAAAGTACAGATGTCAGTCTTGCAAAGAACTGCAGCTCTGAGAAAATAAACTGAAACGTTGAGTGCCAATTGCTGGACAGTTCTAGATTTAGATTAATTGTTCATTTCCTGTGACTGGACAAAATGCCAGGGATTTAGTGATGTTGTCAATGTAGACATATGCATGAGCAGTGGCAAACTGGCAATGGTAGTGAAGAGACTAGTCAATGTGAAATCTTCTTCTTGTTGGAAGCTAGCCCCATGGTAGTTTGCCTATCAAGATCGTTGCACAGTAGGGTCATGGAATTGCTGCCCACTTTGTCTTCTAGTGCCATAACTGAAGATCTTTCTATCCCACTGCTTCCTGTTTTCTCATTTCTGTAAATAAACCTTCCTCATGACCTACCCTTCCTTAGTAAGTGGTTGCTTCAGTTCTCTCCCAGCATAAGTCTGCTTGCTTCTTTTTACCAGCCCATGTCTTCCGTTATCAATCTTTAGAGTTTTATACTGCCATCCATCACCATAATATCAAAGTACCTTTCACATATAATAGATAGGCAATAGCTAAGTCTCTGGTAGGGTTCATGGAGTGTGGGTCTTCTTCCTTTCTAGGTTATAGAAAGCTCTCACATCTTGTCTTTGGCTTTGTGATCTGTACTGGCTCAGAGAAGTAAAACTGTCTGGGCAATTCGTAGATAGCATGTGTGGTCTCTGGTGTAGTTTGGGACCTTAGGTCTGGGACTGTAAAGTAGCATTGTCAGCCTGCTAGGAGCCTTTGGTTGAGGCTGCACCTAGGTTGCAAAGCTGCCAAAAGCAAGATGTTCCAAAAGGTTAACACAAGCATAGCATAAACGAGATTTAGAATTAGAAATGTACTATACCAAGTGACATTTCTAAACCGTTGAACTGCTTCAAAGTGCCTGAGGCAGTGATTCCCTGTTACAATAGCAACCTGAAAATCTGGACTGCTGGGCTCCATTGCTAGTGCTGATAAAGACTTTGGGTGAGCCATTTATCTTCTGTTTTCCCTCTGGGAAGTAGGTGTAACATCTTCGTAGGGGTATTGTGGGGTTTTAATTGTCTGTCTAAAAATGTTTTGAGACTCATGGAGCCATGCACAGCAGGGTTATTACTGAAGTCCTCCAGCATTGCTAATGCTGTGCCATGGGCGTGAGTCACTGTGTGGAGGAATTTTGTAACGATGGTCCTGGGCCAGGAGGATAGTCTGGTGTATGTGCAATATGCACGTAAGATGCCCAAATGGCTGATTAGTTTGGCCAGCAGTTCCTTACGTTTTTGTTACTGCAATAGACTGTGCTGCTGGAAGAATCTGACCCTGTGTCAAGGAGTAAAGCTCATTCCAGCTTCAGTTTAAACAAGTATCGTCTGGCCCAGGAATTGGGGGCTGGGAGAAGGGGGAGAGGTTGTCTTTTTCATAATTTGACTTGATAAACGAGTAAAATAAGCCTTTTATAACATGGGATTTGAAGCAACGTTTTGGGTTTCCCTAATATCATTCTTTGTTCTGAGTTCATTTGTTTTTATTTTTTAATTCACTATGTCTTGGTCCCTTCCTTCTTCCCTCCCTCTGTATCTTGGGCTAATACTACTTCTGTCCCTTTCCCCACCTTCTTAACCCACTTCCATGTATGATTTCTGAGCGTACTTCTCCTCTCAATGACTTCAGTGCTGGTAGGGTTTCTTTTCCTGCCTCCAGGGGACTGGTGCCTATGTTTACCCTTCCTTCCCTGGGAGCCACTGCACCCAAAGCCTCAAGGACCTTCTGACTCTTCCCTCCCCACAAGTGTGAGGAAAGGCTGTTTGCCAATGCCATTCCCCAGGAGGCCAGGGAAAGGTGTGGGAGAAGAACTTCTTTCACCTAATTGGAAAGGGAGCAGGTTTTCTTGATTTCTTCCTCCCCCTCCCCACAGACTTCAGGGGAGGAAGTCTGTGTTCTCTCCTCCCCTACCCGCCCACTGACTTGGCTCAGAACTGTTGTCTCTTCTGCCTGCTAGATCAGTCTTCTGCAGACACTCACAGGTTGTTACCTGAGCTAGCAGGAAAGAGCACATAGATTACACCTGTCCACGCATCAGATTGTGCTCAGAGCATTGCAGGGCAGGCAAGGTCTGAACGGCGCTGAATGTTACCAGTGAAACCATAAAATCCTTGCCAAAATGCCCAGAGTCAGCTGTCAGTTATTGGGGCTGTTAAGGTCAAAGGCAAAATCGTGTGACCTTCTAACCAGCCACTGTAGTGGTTTGGTAATTCCTCTTCACTATGGCACCACCTTGCAGTTCCAAACCATTGTGCGGGGTCTCTAACTTTTTCTACCTTGCAGCCACCAGGTCCTCAAGTACTGTCTGGGGGGGTTGAAAATGATATGGATGCTGCTGGTTAGTTTCTTTGTCTGAACCTTTTGCAGCTGTGTTTTAAAGTCTCTTATTTTGACTGTTGAGCTAGAAGTGGAACTGGTTCCTCTCCGGCATGTGGGAGACTGTCTTGCTGTACGTCAGCAGCCAATGAAAGACCAGTTTGTAGTCAGTTAAATGCATCATAAAAAGAGTGCTTTAAGGCTAGGTTTTTCCACTTCCAGTAGCGATATTAAAATGGGCTTTCAGTACATGATCTGACCAGAATATGGGATGTGCTGGCAATTGACCTTTACCCGCTTGTTAAAGATCTTATTTTTGCCACACGTATAATTGGGTAGGAATGATAAAGATTCCAGCCATTTCCTGAGGAGGGCCTATGGCTCTAACATAAGCAATTGGCACCAAGTGGGCATTGAGCCACACACAACCCCTTTGCCCAGTTCGCTGGGGTTGCTGGAGTGTGGGGAAGAATCTACAGGCTTCGTTGCAGGCACTGTCATCACTAGTTAAGTAAAAAGCTAAGGGGTTTATGGAGGATGAAGACAGTAATAGTACAGTAACAGATGGATTGATTTAAAAAGTCAGTTTCAATTGGCTTTACTTGATTTTTAAATTAGTCTTGGAACCAAGTTGTATCCACATGATTTTAACAGGGTGGTGTTCTCACCCTCCTTCCTCTTCATATTCATTGCCCTCACTTGTTGCCTTTTGTCTTGCATTCAGAATGTAAGCTCTCTGGGGTGGGGGGATTGCATTTTATCATGTGACTGTACCATGCTTGTGACATTAGGGCCCTGGCTGGGCCCTCTGCATATAGTATTGTATGGTATGTTCACGGCATTTCATGAAACTTAGGTCCAGAGCCTCAAAGGCATTTAGGTTCCTGAAATCAATGGAAGTTAGGAGCCTAAATATCTTTGAAGATCTGAGCCTTAAAACCTAAAGAGCCATGATTCCAACAGTTTTCCAAATTGCCTAATATACCAGAATATTAAGGTGCACTAAATAAACCTTCTCCATCCCAACCTCTTCATTAAAATTCTGTTATCTGGTAGCTCTAGTCTTCCTCGTATCTGCAGCTGTTGCCCATGTTTTCCTAATAACTAAATAGAGAGGACAGTGTGACAAGCAACAACAATTGCCAGAAATGTATAATAGCACATATGCTTCCCTAATAGATGTCAGATGGGGTTTGCCTAAGCTGATGTGAAGCCTGAGGGACTTTCCTTTTCCTTCCTAAAGCAGATGGGTTTATCCAGGGCACCTGAAGCTTTCTAAAGCAACCCATGTTCTAGTTTGAAATGTTTTTGACTGTAGATTAAAAATGCATGTGGAAGGAAGCGAAACAATCTGACTAGAACAAGGACAAATTACATAAAAGGGAAAGTATGTTACATCTACAATTTCACCTAAAGTTTTGTAAAACTCTTCAAAAATGAGAAGCTAATAGGAAAAAGTGTCCTGCTTTTTTATTAACTTTCTAGTCACTTTTTTAATTTTTTTTATTTTCATGTGGCCATTCCCCTGCAGTGTGGGAAATCCAGACAGCAACACTGGGCTAGTGCATGAGAACCAGGAAGTGAAACTTGGTTACAGAAGTGAAATTAATTATTGAGTTGAGTGAAGTGCAAAATGTATAAGTGGGGCAAATACATAGACATTTTGAAGTTTCTCCAAAGAGTTAACTGCTTTTGAGAATACAGTGCACCAGTGTGATTGTTATTTTGGCAACCGCTTCAAGTATTAAAACCCAAATATCATCCAAAAGTCAATCTATTAAATTCTCACATGAAATAATTTAACTTTACGTTGTCTTATTAGGAAGTCAAGTTACTTTGAATACTCCACTTTCTTGAACTTCATGACAAAACAGTGATGTCATCTCTTGCAGAGAAAAATGAAGTGTTTGGTTTATATTAACATACTTGTTTGTTCTCCCTCTATTTGCAGGGGAATTTGTTTGATTTTCTAAGGCTAACAGGTTGGCGTGGGTCCAGAGTACTTTATTTTGGTGACCATCTGTACAGCGATCTCGCAGTAAGTAGAACCATGTTATCAAGGTGTTGATGGATGGAAAAGAGACACGGTTGGGAAGATACAGCAGTAATCTTCCATTTCATGTTAATTATTGCTTATGATCACTTTTGCTCAGTGGTTTTTGGAATCCCAACTATCTTTTGTTGCAATCCTATTGCCTACTGCCCATCTTATTCCTGACATTATGATGTGTATTCATATTTGTTTGGTAGGGTACTGTATTTTCATAACTAATTTTGTTTCTAAGGTGCAAGGCATGTCATGTTTTCCCCCATGACCTGCTATCTTGGCCTGTTAACAATCTGGCTTTCTCAGGCAAGGGCAGAGTGTTTTTGCTTTTATAACACAACAATCTTAAAATGAATCCATGGCTTCAACAATTATTCCATGTCTGAAGACAGCAATTCACTTGTACAAATAAATCTTCTCTTTTTAAAAAGGTTACCCTGTTTCCAGTTTGCTGATGGCGCTCAAGGCCTCTCCCTATGAAATATACATCTGTGTAAAAACCAGACTTTTTTAAACTGAACTAAAAATTGGCACTCTCTCTCTAACCTGGCCATGCAACTTGAGACTGCAATGGGGCAAGGACTGACTTGGTTTTGTCTGGTGTCTTCTGACTTGGTGTTTGTATTAGAACTCCAGTTTTTGTTTGTTTGTTTTTTGTTTTTAAGCACTTAAACATATTGCTTGCCTATTTTATTTTAACCCAGGGAAAGCCAGTGGGCATCTTAGGATGAGAGTTGGCAAAATGCAGTCCCAAGCTCAGTGGTTTTATTTTCAACAATGTTTAGCTGCTCCTGTTCTGGTGCAGCTTTTGGGCTCCTCATAGGTCCCCTTTTGAGTGCAGTGCTTTTCAGCGTTGACTGGGAACGTTCCCCTGAGGCACCACTGTGCTCTAGATCATGGTACAATACCTTTCAAAATCTCCCCTCCCCCACTGCCACACACAAGGGGGGGAACATTTATTTATTTCTCTCACTTCATAAAAATGTGTCTCTTGTGACCACCAAGTGCCTGAACAGAACAAGTTCTGGCACATACCGTTCAGGGATTGAATAAATGTCGGTTGGCTTTAAAAATGAAGAATTCCCCCGACCTCAATATTTCTCTCCCCCCGTGTCCCCAATCAGGGACATCTTTCAGGATTCACGCAGAAGACTTTGTGATGTGCTCTGAAGGGCATGCTCCGTTATTCCCTGTGTCCGGGGCTCTCTGTGGAACACTCCACCCCCGCCATTAAAGAATGGTGATGGATCCCTGCAGTCTAATGCAGAACTTGATTGCTTAGTCTTCTAGCTCCCAGAACAGCGTTTGTGTGTGGCGGAGGAACCTGGGTATCTCCCAACCAATTTAACTGCCCCAGTTTTGGAAGAGAGATCTCTATTTTCCTTGCCCTTCAGGAAGCTGTGGGCATCATTACAATGATGCTCCAGACCCAGTGTTTTCCATAGGATAAAAATGGTGCTCACATGCAAGCCAATGGCATTAAACTAAGCAGAGTTGCTATTCTGAAAACTAGTACAGTTCGTCAAAAACCACTTTTCCACCTGACCGTATTGTAAGATGAAGTGTAAAACTTCCTGGGTTGCTTTCTAGGATCTGATGCTACGTCATGGCTGGAGGACTGGAGCCATTGTACCAGAACTGGAACCTGAAATCCGGATCATTAATACAGAGCAGTACATGCACTCACTGACGTGGCAACAGGCACTCACAGGGCTGCTAGAGAGAATGCAGGTAAGATGGAGCAGAAGCTGGCTAGTGAGTCGAACTAGTTTTCCCCTTTCAGACCTATGCTTTAGATTTTCGGCTTGGATCTGATTCAGTTTCTTCTCCTTGTGCTCCTGTAAACTGGACCATTCTCATAAAAATACTGCATGACTTAGTATTGCTCATGCTCCAGATAGGTCCAAGACTAGAATAAGAGTGGGGTTTATGAATAAGAATTTAAGGTAGTATGGCAGAAGGGATGTTGGTGGTAGTTTACTTTTTTTCATGAGGAAATACAATTCCTTCTACATACTAGGTCTGGTCATACATGGAGATGGGTGTCTACTACGCTGACAGATGAATAACGTAACCTCTAAAATATGTTCCACATCTTGCTGTCGTTTGACGTTCTAATTAACCTTATCTCACCCCTTTCCCAGTATCCTTTTTGCAATGATAAAAGGTTGTTGGGAGGCTAACAATCAGAAAAATGTTGTTCTGATTTGGGAAATAAAACAGACTGGAAGCCGCTTTCCTGCCTGTTGCTAGGCGTTCAGTTCCACAAATTTAATTAACGATGATGGCATTTTTCATAAAACAATGCTAGTCCTAAAATCAAATTCCTGCTAATAGAATTTTTTAATCCAGCGCAGGTCATAGATTCTTCCATAGAGCTCAGAAAATGGGTGTGTGTGTTATCTGTTGATTTGCCAATCATGACTAAGAAAGCATTGGGTGAACACTTACCTTTAATCTCTGAAAACCTGAATTTTAGTCTGGCTTGTGTCTCAAGGGGGGAGGGGAATGAGTCTCTAAGATGCATTGTGTAGTTTACAAAGCAATTTAATTTCAAAGAAATTTGCTGATGTCAAAACTGATTGGAGGAAGATTGCCCTATAAATGTGGGTCTGTCTGTGCTATACCAACCTCAAGTCACTGCTGTTACTGCTTCCCTCTATAGTCACCTGAACTCCTTCACAAATATAAGGCAAAAACCCCCATGGTGTATGACTTAAAAAATCCTCCCCAAAACATCTGTTGTCATCCGGAGATTTAACATGCTGTGAGCAATCCACACTGTCTGCTAGGCAGCATGGGGGAGATTAACCAGTCACTTGTGGTTTACTCTCTCACCTATGGAGTGAGAGAAATGCGTTAATGGTGATAGTTGTGGTGCAACTCCTAGAGCACGAATTTGGGGAGAATAAGTGCAGGCAATCTGGCAGGATTTACAGCCTCTCTCTCAATTTCTTTTCTTAGTCACTGACACTTTAGTTTTCCCCTTACTGTTCGCAATTGTAAGACGTTGCAGAGCCGCAGTGGCCACAGACAGATACCTGGCATCTACGTTAATATTCAATTCTTTTTTTTATTTATTTCCTGCGGGCAATGGATTTGAGAAAAGTCAAAGTTTAGATTTAACTCCTTCCTGAACTTTTTTGTTCTAGATGTATCAAGACGCAGAATCAAAGCAAGTGCTGCTGGAATGGATGCAAGAGCGTCAGGAAATTAGGTGACTCTTAATATGTCTAAATCTCCATGCTCTTCCTAAAGCACTCTCAAACTTCCCTTCCTCCCAAATATTCCTGTGGAAACTGTACATTTGTAAATATGAATGTAGATATCTTGAAATCAAGGGTTGGAGTCCAGGGCGCACAGTTAGTTTCTGCTGAGTGAAACGGAGTAACTTCTAAAAATGAAACTGGGCTGAGCTCTATCCTTCTTTAGTCAGAGGTTCTGTTGTAAGACACTTCTCTGTGATCTTTAATAGAATTTTAAAACTAGCTACACAGCTATTTTTTCACAGTGCAGAAAGTGTTTTCATAGAGTATTATAGCTGTATTCATTCCACTGATGCACCAATTAGATGACAGATTACACCTTGGATTGTTTTCATTACTATCCAAAGGTGTTGATTGGCAAATCCTTATTCATGTGAGTAAGTAGTGTAGGCTCTAGGCCTAAATACGTAGGCGTTCATCTTCCTTGTTCGCTCTGGGCTCAGGAGCCTACTCACTGTATGGTAGATGAAACTCAGCACCTTGAACAAACTTGTTTCAATTCAGCCCTGGTGGGTTTTGCTTTTCCCTGATATCTCTAAATTTGTAAGCAGTATAGATGCATAAATTCCTGCCACAGAGCAAGACCACATGGCAGACATGGAATGAATGACGTGGTATGATGTCTGCAGACTCCCTAAGAGGAAATCATAGCCCTTGCTGCTTATAATTACTGGGTCCACTATTACCATCATTTCTGAATAGTCAGGTTTAGACTACAGTAATCTTTTCTATCACTACATGGCCCATAAGGAAAGTACCTGCCTGATGCTTTTTGTTCCCTGAAATTTGAGTCTTTGTGCAAAATTTCTTTTCCCAGCCTGAATTGTCAAATGAGTTACAAAAGCTCTGTTAACAATTTCTCTACGTTAGCCCATGCGAACAAGGTCCTCTCATTTCAGGTCCCTTACAAAGAACCTATTCAACCCTCAGTTTGGGAGCATCTTCCGAACCTTCCACAACCCAACCTACTTCTCTCGAAGGCTGGTCCGGTTCTCTGATATCTACATGGCATCCATCAGCTGCCTGCTGAACTATGATGTGAACTTCACCTTTTTCCCCCGGCGCACCCCTCTGCAGCATGAGGCGCCGCTCTGGATGGATCAGCTTTGCACGGGTTGTATGAAAACCCCCTTCCTTGATGAGATGGTGCACATCCGCTGAAGGGAAGTTTACAATAATGTAGTGCTAGAATTGTTTGTACAAAGGCTGTTTGGCCATGGTCTGCCTCTCTGGCTACTGCTAAAGGTGATTTAACACATATGTGGGTGTGGGTTGTGTTTTGTCCATGACCATCACTGAACCTTGCCTTGAAGCATTTCCAAATCTCTATCATGCTAACAAGTTGGTGCTTAATTTGAATAGAATGGGTGATCCAATTGACTATTTTTAATCAGCAAAGCATTCTTAGAGTTGATAAAGTAGAAGTAAAACAATGTAACAATGACAATAAGCTGCATATCCTGACCCCCTAAAACTCCATCTTCAGCCCCTTCATAGAGATTCTGGCCAAAATGATGTGAGGCTCCTGACACTGCAGTTTGGCACCTTACCGAGAAGTGGCCTGATGCTTAGAAGTGCTAAGCAAACCCACCTCTCTTCTCTCCCATACATTTAAAGGTTTATTCAGCACTTCGAGTTTAGGCAACCTAGTCTTTGGATGTTTTGGTCTCTGAAGATGGGCTTTTTTCTCTTCACTTTTTATAGAAACATTTAAGATCTTGACATACACATACAAGGTGCATTTTTGTAGGGTTTGATATTAAAATCATGGACTTATCACTGATGTGTCTAAGGATTGTTTTGAAAATAATTGAATCTTAATCACAACTGATTTAAAATCTTTGATCATGTCATAGTCTTAAATATATGGAAGTCAACACTTACATTTTAACACTGAAAAATCAATTCAAGCACTATCTTAAGTGACACAGAAGCTTGGTTTACAAAAAGGAGTGTAGAGATCATAGATTTGCAATAAAATGGGCAATGCCTTGGTAGTTGCACAAATTGGGTCTTATTCTGAAGTCACTTGGGCTGGTGTGAAGTTACCACCACCAATGTAAAACTGAGATTAGAATATGGCCTGTCTGTGGTTTTTGACTCATGAAGGCTATTCCTACAGTTGTGAAAGAGATTACTTTAATTCAGTAGCAGGAAGGGAGGAGAAAGCAACAAAGGATAAATTGTGATCTTTTTCTGAAAAATGAAACCTTTGTTGATAGGGGAGGGTTGCTTCATGCCAAATCTCTCTAGGGGTGAGAGTGAGTGATTTCTAGCTATATCTCTGCATAGGCTTTTGTTTGTGCATTTTCTAATCCATGACATGATTTGGATTATGTTTTTCAAACAAGTTTTAGAATGTCTTTTTAACTTGAGGGTGTTACAGTGGGCCATCCAAACCAAAAGAAGCACAACTACTATGTGGCTGCTTTAGGATGGAGTATGTTGCGCACATGGTATCACTTAATCTCTTCTGCATAGTGCCAGGAATTTTACTACCCTTTTTTCCAGTAGTTGGAAATATGACAAGGGCAAAAGCACTAAGAGCTGCTCCTAGAAGAAAAGGCTCTTAATTATAATCCTCTGTCCACCTTCTGCAGGTCAAAGCTGACTCCTAATTCAGCTTAGCCTAAAGATATAGGGAAATGTTACACTGAAACAAATATTTTAAAACATTCCCTTGTAATGATTGCGCCCCAAACATTAGGACAGGGTGCTAGCCCCTAAGAATCTGCCTAAAGCTGAGAGAAGGACAACTCTTTTCCGGTTCAATCTTATCTTTAGATTAATGGCAGTAGCATAACACTTGAAATGAAATTTCATCTCTGTGGTGATATTGAACACACTGGGTGTAGTCAGTCTACATCCTTGACTCTGTCACTTAAGAAGTTTCTAAATACACAGAAAGCAATACACATCTGACTTAAGTCTGTACAGCCATAAAACAGACTTAGTATCATAAATATCCTCCTGCCCCATTAAATCTGCCATGAACTCTTCTTTTCTGCCTGTGAATAGAATTTTTGAGCCATGCATAAAATCAGGGTGTGCTATTTATTTCCATTTAGACACCTTAGAGCACAGCATTATCTCCCACCATTGTGCTACAGCTGGGCATCTCCCAAAGGTAGTTCAGAGTTGCAGTAATGTACATGGGGCCCCACCCCTGGCCCCCCCTTCCCTGATCTTTTTTGTTTTCTTTGAACTGTGTTTCTCCTTCCGTGGTCTGGGACTGAGCAGCAGGGCAGAAAACCAGCAAAGTCTCTGCTGTGCCACCTCTTGGCTAGCTCCTCTGTCTCTCTTCAGGCATGGGAAAGCACCATGTGAAGTAAAAGGGTGCTCTCCCTGTGAGGCAGCCATTCCAGGCTCAACAGAGGGTGAGTTGTACAGCCTCCAGCACAACTTTTTGATGAACAGATTTGCCTCTATCCAGACTTGAATCGAGGAGGCAGAATTCCCATTCGTTAGAGGACTGGTAGGCATTAACTCACAAGCAACTGGGTCAGGGAGATAGGGATACTTCCTCAAGCTGAGGGGTCTATCTCATCTATTCTTCATTCAGTCTCCCATCTCCTGTGACTGTTTGGTCCAGAAGGAGATTTTTCATCTTCTGAATATAGGAACGATAGAAAGGGTCCCTCAGAAGAGGAAACAGAACCCAATCTTGCAAAAATACACAGGGTATGAGTCTCAGAGCCACCTTCAACCTCAAGAGGCTTAACAAGTGGATGAAGACGACTGCATTTCACAGGCAGACTTTAGCCTCTATGGTGTCATCCCTGGCCCATGAGGATTCCTGTCTTCAATTAATCTGGCAAATGCTTATTTCTACATTCCCATACCACCATACCACTGCTGCGATTTGCTTGTACTGAATGCTTCTATTCAGTCTGCCCTCCGCCCATGGGGTCTTTACAAACCTGTTGGGGATCATCGTGGGTTACAGGATACCCAGTTGTACTCCTGTCTTGATCAGATCCCCACCCAACCTGCAGAGCCATGACTTGGATTCTGGATCTCCTGCAGGCACATGGCCTCATCAGCAACATCAAGAAGAGTTTCCCAATTCCCTCACTGAGGATTTCTCACCTGTGAGCAGACATACACATCTCAGTGGCAGGAGATACACGGGGCCTACCCTTGCACTGTGTCTTCAGCTTCTGAGCCTCCTGGTGTTATGTACAGGGATCATTCCATGGGCAAGATCACACATCAGTGGCTCTCCAAGCCTTCCTTCTAAAAGGATAGAACCACTCTCTGGAGTGTATTATGGATCAAGTGCGAGTCTCAGACTGGCTGTTCATCTCCCTAAACTGGTGGGCAGCCTCAGGGAATGTCTACAAAGGCCTCCCTATATGATTTCCAAAACCTCTAGTCCTCACAACTGATGCCGGTCTGAAAGGTTTGGGATCATATCTGCTCCGCCAAACAACCTGGAGGAAAGCTAGCTCAGTGGAGGTTCTAAGCCCACCTAGAGGGAAACCATATCTTGGTACAGTTGGACAACTCAACAACTGTAGGCTATGTAAACAACCAAGGAGTGACCAAGAGCTATGTACTAGATGCAGAAGCAATGGAAATAATGAGATGGGCAGAGCAGTCTCTCCTTTGCCTCAAAGTGATTCAGATAAAAGAGGACCTGAAGGAGAAGGCAGACAGCCTCAGCAGGGCCAAGTTCCACAACTCAAGCAGTGTCTAAATCAGGAGGCTTCCAATGTGGTCTCACAGATATTCAGTGTCCTTCAACCCCCCTCTTCGCAAAGCATAAGAATAAAAAAACAAAATACTTCCCTGGAGAAGCAGACTCCAATTCCATGGGGACAGCTGCCTTGTCTCACAGCTGGCCACAGGGCCAACTATACACATTCCCACTCCTAGGGAAAATGGGCCAAAGGATAAAGCAGAAACAGTGAACTTCCTATTGCTGAAGGAGACTCTGGTTTTCTGAGGTGATAAAGATGAAACTGGAGCCTCCACTACCATTACAGTGGAGACCAGATACTCTCTCTTCAGGTCCCTTTTCCATGCAGATGAGGACTGGATTCAGCAAACAGCCTGGCTAGTGAAGGGGAAGCATTAGGAGGGCCTGTCTTTCAAAGTCTTGAAGACCTTAGGCTCATCCAGAAAAGCCTCTGTGTTGAAAGCATAGTATTCCATCTGGGCCAGGTGCAGTACCTGGTTCTAACATAATGGTGTAGAGCTTAGGATTTCTGCCATTTTGGACTTCTGCTGTGAGGGGGTGGGTACAGGCCTTCAACCCCCATGCCATAGGTATTGGCTCTTAATACTGTTCTGTGTGTGGGATGCACTGGCTCCATGGCAGTGTGTGCCTGGATATCTGGGTTTCTCAGAGCAATCAAGTTGGCCAGCAGTCAGAGCGGTTTTCCCAAAATGAGACAATGTGTGTCTTGAAAGCTCTAATGTCATCCCTTGGAACTGCTGACATCAGTATCTGCTGTCTTCCTGTCCATCAAAACCTGTTTCCTGGTTGCTATTATGTCTGCTAGGTGAGTCTCAGAGCTGGCAGCTGTAGCGATGCAGGTCCTTTACTGTGTGTTCCAGGAGGACAGGGCGATGCTGAGAATGCCAGCATTCTCTCTCCCACACATGAACTCTCACTTCTGTATTTCCCAGGAGATTAGCCTTCTCTCAAAAGCCGCAGCCTCTGACTAAGAAGATGTGGCACTCGCTAGATGGCAGGAGAGTGCTGCAATCTACTTCAGGTGCACAGAATCCAGGAGAAGATCAGGAGTCCTGTTTTGTATCTTTCCAGACGAAATGCCAAGGACTCAGCATTTCCAAGTCACCCATCAATAGATCCCTGCTAGTCTCAGGCAGAACAAGCAAGTTCATCCACCTCAGAAAGCTGCAGAGGAGCCACTTGATGATCAGCAAACACCTTTACCTGACATTACCAAGTGGATTGTGTCATCTGCAAAGGGCTCCTTTGCCAGGGAGATGCTGCAGGTGATGGCCCAGAAATAGAAGTGCTCAAAGGACAGTGTTGTCTTGCAGAGCATGTTTTTTAATCCTCCCTACTTCTTATCACTACTTGCTAGACGTAGCAGAATTGTGGGAAAGAGCTGGGCTGCAGCATGGAAAACATTTTAGCCAATAATTTCCTTTGTTTGCAACATCCCAAAATTCTGCCCACCCTCTCAGCCAAGGGTCAACTGCTTAGTTGGATCATTGTCATCTAGGCAGTCTGCCTAGTGGAAAGGGTTTCCTTTGAAGTTCTTCCTTGCTTAATATTTTTTTCTATATAGCTTTGGAATGACGCATAGGGCTGGAACTCTGAACCACCTCTGGGAATTGCAGAAAGGAAATTATGGAGTAAGAAATTTTCCATTCAAGTGTGGGGTGAGATGCTAAAGATTACAGTATCCCACCTCCCCCCAAAGTATGGCATCAGATCTAAGTGCACTATTTCCTTTATCCTATGTAAGATATGATGTAGGATAAGCAGTTGCTGCCTATAAGAGCTTGGTGTTCTGCAAACCATTAAACTCTGAGTAGTGCAGTAGTGGTTGCATTTCATCAAGTGACACACAAAACAAAAAAAACGTTTTATTGCTTTCTTATAGTACCTAAAGCTCTCCAGATTTTCCCCCCCAACAAAGCAACCCTGTGAGGTCTTCACAGCCTTGGTTAGGCTGAGGCCTGGCTAATGATTTGGTCTATTCCTGGCCCCTAGTCAAGACTGAGATTTCTGAGCTCCATGGGTCCACTCATGGTCCAGATTCCCTCTCCCCTTAAAAACAGAGGCCAGGAAGGGACAGCTCCAGTTCAGAAAAACATACATTTTGACCATGGTAGTTATGTTAAAAATCAGCCAAGTAGCATGGACCCTGAAGGTTAACTTAGCTTCACACCCCCAAGTACCAGTCCTGGAGTTTCGGTGTGATTGCTTTGGCGAAGGATGGCACAATGAAAACTGAAATTCTGGGGGGGATTGCTCAATAAGTTAGCTAGAGCTGTGAACTAACTGGGGTGTTTAATCAAAAAGCAATAGAAGCCTTATTTTCTATGTACTGTATTTTGCTTTAGTAAAAGGTCAAGCGCTGCATGGAGCACCAATCTCATGAATCTGTAGCAACATATTGTTTTGTGCAGCTAGTGGAAGTGTTCTAATACAAGAACAAAATATCAGTGGCTATAATTACAAAAAGTGGTATCTTTCCTCATGTGGAAAGACAGACAGTTGTTGTTTTACCATTCCAAGTAACAAGGTACTTAGCTGGGCTGAGAACATTAGTGTAGTGCCTGTAAAGGGGAAGGCTTCATGTGCCTAGTGGCCAAAGTGCCACTGGTTTATTGCTCTGGGCCAAGTTTAAAGCCCATAGCTGCTAGTGAGGAACTAGTCCAGTGCCATAAACAATGTTAATGCAGCAGCTGTGATGACAGTGGCTAGCACTAAATGTTCTTTGGCAGTGAGTAGCAACTCTAACCACAGGGGGAACATGATACCTCACATACACAGTATTTGTCCTGGATGCTAAATAGCTTCTTGGATTTCTTTTTTTTTTTATTTGAAACTATTCAACCTTTGTTAGAATAACTAGCATTAATGTAGATAAATTGTTACTTTGCAGTAGTGTTCCAATGATACAGCATTGTCTAGGAATGCCCTAGTTTAAGATGCAATGTGTTGGACTCTTATTGTAAAATACTGTTGTGGTCAATATCATTGTAACCATCTGTTGCAGCCTACTTGCACACATTACCTCTGCTTTACACACAGTTGCTTGTTAGGTTGGCAGCAGTTGACTTAACTGAATGGACATCCTGCAGCAATGCTGTTGCCAAAGTTGTGACTTTTTTGAAGACTAATAGCATAGCCATGACAATTACCTGTAGTTGGTATTCAAAGAATTAGGAAAGCCCAGTGCATGTGTACTGTTCAAAATGCAGTATATGGCTTTCTGAACATTTAACACAGCAGTCACTGTTTTATGGTGTAAGGATGAAATTGTAGCATGTTGATGGTCCTGTCTAAATTTTCTGAAGCTCATTGTTCAGTGGTGCCCTGTGGTAGGTTTATTTTTAACTTGTATGATAAATAAAGTAGTATGGTATGAAATAATGGTTTCTCCTTTTTCTTAAGATTTCAGGGCTTTACAAGCCAGTCACACTTAACCACTGAGAATTTGATTGAAGAATCACAATACAAATCAGCAAAACAGTGCAATGTGCACAGATTTCAATATAAGCAGTTTTGCTTAATCAAGTGATGACTTCCCCAACACACCAGCTGAATAAAAAGCAGTGTTTGTCATGCTGACCCATTTAGACTCATGTTTTCTGATATTTTTGCAGCTCAAGGATGCTCTCTCTGCCACTGCAGCCACATTTTATTTGATATAAGTAACTGTACTACGGGCTATATTTACACATACTATTATTTTAAAGCCAAGTTCTTGAGATGCATGCAGTAACTTTCCCCTCTCCAGCTCTGAAGAATATCAGTCTATAGCACCAACATCCAAACATAGTTTGTATCAAACTGCACCAACTTTCCAACTGGCAACATGGAGTCATGGTTCTGCTGTTCCAGTGAAAGTTTTCTTAGCTGCATCAGTGTGGTGAACAAGGACAGTCACTGGTCAGAGTAACTACAGATATGTTATTGTATTTAAGGCAAGGTCAGCTCCCTTTCTCCTTTTAAAAGGGGAGTTCTCTTAGCCAATGAGTGAGTGTGATTTACTGTAGCTACTGTTAACCAAGCGCCCCATTAGCTCACTCATCTGCTTGCTTACCCCATGCAGGTGATGTGGGCAAGCTCAACTTAGCACAAACACGCAGCAAGAACAGGATGGTATTCTCTCCCCACTCCCTTTTTGGTTGGTGTGGTGTGTACTTTATTCAAGAATTCCATAGGTGTCTGAAAAATCTTCCCCACAGAAAGAGTCCTGAAACAGATACAGAAGC
This sequence comes from Emydura macquarii macquarii, assembly GCF_026122565.2. Taxonomy (NCBI): domain Eukaryota; kingdom Metazoa; phylum Chordata; order Testudines; family Chelidae; genus Emydura; species Emydura macquarii. The sequence goes on along the minus strand of NW_027132983.1, from coordinate 2,047,800 downwards.
TGTCAGTAGTCAGCTGAGGACCATGTTAACTTGACAAACACATCTTTAAAGATTCTAAAGTTAGAGGAAGAAATTGCCTGTGGTCTAAGGTAGCACAAGCTCACATTTAGTGGAATGCAAGGAACAAAGTCAGCCCCACTTAAAGGCTGGTTCCTAGACAATTCCATTTCTGAAGTGGATTAAGAGAGTTCTCGCTGTCATGACACTAAGGTGACCATCTTTACTACATGAAATCACTAGAGAGGCAGCAGCTGTGCTGTGCTCATGCCCCAGCTGCAGGTTGGGGTAAGAAGGGGACATCATCCTTCCCCTCTATTGATCTCCTCTGCTAAGTCTTATTTACTCAAGTTTTGCAAGGGAGAGAAGTTTCTCATTAGCATGAGCTCCTATCTACTAGGTCCAATGCACCCATTACATCAAAACTTATGCATTTGGTTGAATATCTTGACGTACTAAGCCCCTGTAAACATTGTTAGTCGATGCACAGAACTCCCATTAGCATTTCTAAGAGACTCCAAACCCTCTGAGTGACACAGTTCAGCCATCTAACCCCCAGCACAGCACAATTATTTTGTTGACCTAGTTACAACTGGGGGTGGAGGTGGACTAACCCAGCTGCCTGGGGAACTCCTCCTGTCCCCCTAGTGTGTGGCTGCCCTGAAGCCCTGTATCTGTTTAGACATAGCCAAAGATTTTTCTCCTACCTGGCTCAAGTATCCCTGTGACAGGCAGTTTTTGCATTGTTACAGAATCCCATTAGCCCTTACAAGCATGAACCTCCAGTTTGGTTATGTTTTTAAAAAGTGTTCCATCAGAACACCACAATATGCAGGACCCTTTTCTTACATCAAATGGTTCATACATCAAGCTCTGGGCCCCAAAGAGAGGATTTGGGATTGACACTAAGGGTGGGATGCTGGCCTGCTCTGAAGACAGCTCCTCCTCTTCCAGGTCAGCCTGTGTGCAAACATACATGAGATTAGTTATCCATCTCCTTCCCTCTCCTCTGCATGTGCGTTAATAATTACTGCAATCTTGAGCAGCTCTGTGATTCCTTGCATTAACACAGTGGTGCAGATGAAATTGAGTTACACAATCTAGTTAGTAAGTAGGTGGAGTTTTTCCTTAAATACTTGCATCTTTTCCAAGACCCTGGCACAGAGGCTATTTGTATGACGTTCTGAAAGATCAGTTATCCATATTGCTCATTTCCCTTCCACCCTGCTTTTCTCCCCATACCCATTATACCTTTTGCATACTGCAGCTTTCCCCTGTTTAATACATTCCATTGCCTAGGCCAGACTCCTTAGTAACCTCACTCTAGTTTAAGATGACATGTAAACAGTCAGCAGAGCCTGCACTACAAATTATCCAGATTTTCCCATAGTGGCTAAATCATAGGCCTGATCTACATTTAAAACAGATTGACAGAGCCATGGCACTGGTCAGGTACAGTTTGAGGCTTTAGGAAGGGCGATGTTTTTTTTGTTTTTAATAGCATGTATACTTTTCTCCATACCTTAAAGTAGTGGAACTGGAATCCTTGGGTTTTTATTTTTTGGTAGTAATAGGACACTCCAGCCACAGCTAACAGCAGCAGCACTATGACAACAGCTGATGTTACCCCGATGGCCACAGGATGAGATGATTTTATAGCACTAGTATCCTAGAAGAGACACACTAAACCGTTAAAGTTCTGCGTTAAAAAAATGTAATGAAGACAACCAGTGCGTTAAAAAGCTTTAACTAAACTTTTAGTGTATGGCTGCTTAAATGGTTCACATATTCCAGAAAGGGGAACACCTGTGATATGGAGGGCTGGCTACATGGGACATTGTTGTTACCCGCTGCTTTTATCTGCTATGTGCTGCATTCATTCCTCATCTCTTATTACAAGCACAGAGCTTAGACTGGAAGTGACTGATAGATTATATAGCAGAATAAACCACTTAGTTCAGTATCCTACTACTGCTTAGAAGTTTCAAAAGAAGCTACACTAGAGTGGTTTTCAATCTGTGGTCCACAGACAACTGGGAGACTGCAGACTAAGATTTCCAAAGGGGTCTGTGCCTCTGAAATTTTTTAGGGGTCCACCCCTGAAAAAAAGTTCTGTTTATAAAATTCCACACATGCGCCTCTTCTAAGGCAAGTGCCCTTACACCTAACTCAAAGCGTGAGAGCCCAAGCTTGTGCTTCTCCAGTCTGGTTCTTCACTGCGCCAGGCCAGGGTGCTGCCAGGCTGGACTCTATTTCATGACACTGCAGCACAGTGGCTGCTTGGGGACTGCACTGAAGGGGACTCGATGCACAGGAACTGAACCTGACAATTCTTAAATCTGCCATTTAAACTCTCAGTGGAATTGAGCAAGCAACTTGCCTGGTCCAGATGCACAGGCTGCTGAGGCATCCGCAGCGGCCTTTCAATGGCATGAATGATTCCATTGAAGGCCAGGATGTCCCACTGCACTATCAGGGTATCATTGACCACTTTGGAACCCTGGCACAAGAAGAAGAAACAACAATAGTAAGGGACTAAGTGTGAATTTGCTTTAGAAAAAGAGCCTTTTTGGACAAAAAATGCTGCCCATTACATAGGCTTAAGAAAGAGAAGCTAGCTGAACCTGGAACCTGCCCAAACGCATCCAAGTACTTACAGGAGGCTGCGTGCTGTTCAGCAGGGAAGTTTCTGCAACCAACAGGTTGTAGCCGGAGCAGGAAGGGATAATGGTACCATTGGTGAGATTGAAGCTCAAGAAGGGAACATCACTCAGGGAGACATGGAGCTTCAGCTCCTCCCCTGTTAATGTCTGAGAAAACAAAATGTGGAAGTGATGGTCAAGTAGAGTCAAAAGCAGGGGGAAAATAAATTGGGCGTTTTCTGCTTTTCCCTGTTTTAATCGTACGCTGTCCAATGAATCAATGGAGAAAGACTTCTTGGAGTGAAGTGCAGAGAAGGCACCTGAATAGTTCTTGCATTCCAAGGGTACAGAGAGCCAGAACAAATCACACTTCAGACATAAAACCCCCTAAGCCACACTGGAAGCATGTTTCCCTAATCCTCCAAGCCAGCAACATTAAACCACTATCGATTGTGTGCGGGCAGTGGCGTGAGACTCCAACATTCACTCCAGCTCTCTCACCATATTGCCCTCAAAGCCAGAATTCAAGGGTACAAAGAGCGTTTTATAGGTGGTGTCATTGGAGAGGAAGGTGAGGAACTCGAGTCCATCTTGTGTGGCATTGGAGTAATCCAGTAACATCTGGAAGAGAGAGAGAGAATCCTGAGTGCCAGCCTGAAGCTGTGGGTTTGTCAGAACAATCTGGCCAACAAAACCAGGAGATATCACCTGAATTCTCTCCATCTTTGCTACAATATCAGAGCAGTTAACTGTCTGTCAATGAGAGGAAACAGCTTGACTCAAATGGTGCATGGCACTTCAGAGAGCACAAACTCTTGCCTTCCATTTCAGTGATTTTCCTTTCCAACCCTTGGGACCTGGGGAGTCCCCATTAGTCACTTCTTCGCTGTCCTGACGGTTGGCAGAGAAGTAGGCCCCATCCTGCTACAGAAGGCATGTGACACTAACACTTACGGAATAGAAGATTGAAAAGTTGGAGTGCTCGGCCAACACAGCCAGGAGATTTCCACTGCAGAAGTAGCCATTTCCAATGAATCCTTCTCTACAATCACAGCTCACGTCTGCAAAGGGGGAGAGAGACATGTGAGAGGGACTTAGGGACAAACTCCTCATACAACAAAGGCACTGAACGATTGCTTAGGATTTCTATCCATGCGGAAGACAGCTGTGGCCCAGCGGATAGAACACTGGATAAAGAGTCAAAGAAACCTGGCTTCTCTTCACCACTGTGTAACTGTGGGCAGGTCACTTAACCTGCCGGTACCTTAGCTTCTCCATCTGTAACAGTGAGGCCCAAAACCTTTACCTGCCTTTGTAAGGCACTTTGAGATTCCCAGTGCTTTATGTTACTGAGTAAGTGTATTCAGGGCATAAACCAATGTAGTGGAAACGAGTAAGTGTAGAGTTTATAGAGAGTTTTCTCCTTGTTACAACACACGCCATTGAGATGCCAACTTGTGTAATCACATTCCTTGCTGCAGATTCCAAGGGAGCCAATCCTGAGTCTCTCCTTACCTTTAGCTCTGTAGCAGAAAGCATCCCATGTCTCACTCAAGTTTTTTCGGGTGCCATAGTGCACAATCCCAACGTGGTTGGAGCCACAGCTGGGGGTTGGGAACACTGTCGGGTATCCTGCCGTCCCATTGTTGAGCCAACCCACTAAGCACAGGTGGAAACCCATCTGCATAGGAAAAGAAGCTGCCCAGTGAGAGACAGGATTGTCTGAGCCACGTATCAGTTTCTGTAATGGCACTGAGTCACTTTAGGATTCTCTGCTGGATGCCCTGTGTCACAGAGAAGATACTCCTGCTCTTGTAATTCATATACTGCTCTCCGCTGCCCAGCCTACGAGGACATCATTTTACTTAGGCACACCAAAAGCTGAGGGTTTATTTGCACGGTCCAATAAAAAGATATTACCTCACCCACCTTGTCTCTCTAACAGCCTGGGACCAGCACAGTGGTGACAACACTGCATACGGTTCATTTGCCATGGTACTCAACGTCTCTCTCATGGCACATCATCATCAACCCTGCTGCTCCCAGGCACTGTGGCTCATATACAGCTTCAGCGCATTTCCATCACAGAAGAAGTGCAAGGCATATAAAATCCATTTAAATAGCTAACGGCCATGACAAAGGGAATCCTGACAGACAGCTGGAATGGACACACTCAGAACCTTGTATAAAAAGCACTTGCCCTAGATTGCTTCCCTAGTTGTTGCTAAAGCAGGGATTCTAACCCAAAGGAGAGGGGCCAAAATGAGTTGGATCGCTGAGCCGGCTCAGCTGTGAGTCTGCTTTTACCTGCTGAGCTGCTGAGAGCTGCTGGACCGTGGCCAAAGAAGCTTCTTCTGCCATGCAGGCAGCCTCAGCCTCCCCATAGGTGAAGCTGTACTTCCCTCTTGGTGACTGGAGGTGGAACACGCCAACAGTTTTATCTGGAAAACAGCGGTACCAGTGCACGTCACTTCACAGGGAGATCTCCAGAAAATCAGGCTCAGGGCCTGGCCAGGAGACAGCCCTCTAAGCCTGCCTCCGAAAATACTCAGAGGCACAATTTTAGGGGCATTCGATAATACTTAGATGTCAAACTGTCTGATTATTCCTGCCGAGCAGCAAGCATAGGCCAGATTCATCAGCTGCTGGACACCACCGTGGCAATGCCAAGCAAGATGGACACCAGTCTCCCCCCGTGCTCCCTAACGCCATGCTGGGCACTGGCTCAACCTCGACTCAAATAGCACCACCTCCTGAACCAACACTACCACTCTGTGCTGCACAAGGGCTTTTCTTAGCAGCCAGTCTCTTCCAAGCAGCCTGGCTTGTTTAACGCGTGAGATTTTACACAACAAGCTGGTGTGGCTGAAGAGACGTGACCAAGACAAAGGAGTGGGAGTTCTGTGGGACCCTCAAGCCCCCCTGTGTCTGAGGTAGAAATCTCAGGGGAGGAAACTGGCTTTCTGTCTGATGGAGTGACGGGCCAGAAAAGGGGATACCCATCTCTTCTGTACGGGGTGGCCTGAAATAAGCGGTGACAGAACAGCCTCTGCCTCCCCATCTCCTGTTCTCTGAAGAGGAAACACTCTCAGCCCCACACAGGAAGTGATGCCATTACAAGGCACAGCCTCTGCATGGGAGAGGATCCATTAGAGCGGTGGCAACGAGGGCTCGTACCATGGAAGTGCAGATCAGTGCAAATGGCCTCGGGGTGGCAGTGCCCGTTCTCTTCCAGGCAGCGGTCTACGGGTGGCACAGCTTCCTCCAGGCACTGGACTCCGTCGCCAACATAACCCGTTTTGCACTCACACTTCCGAGCATTCTGCAACACAGAGAAAACCACAGGTCAGCAGGGAGGCCAGTCCCAGTGGTCTGGCACCTACTGATCTCCTGTTGAGGCCTGGCTGGTTCTAGCAATGAGGTGGCCAGCCATGCTGAGATTTGTGGGCTGGGTTTGAACGTAACGGGACAGCCTCCTGCTGTGCAAACACAGCCTGAGCTCTGCCTGGGGCCTGGGAAATGGTCAGAGCAGCCGTGCCACCAGAGGCATTTAGATGAACAAGCAACACCGGTAACACCACACATGTGCTATGACAGCAACTAGCAACATCTTGTGCTGCAAGAGCCATGAACAGTAGCTTTCTAGTCATCCTGTTCCCAACCATTCGATACTCCCAGCTCCCCAGGGCTCTCACTCGGCTGTGTGCCATATTTAGCAGCAAGTCAGGTTTCCCTAGCCTTCTAAGAGGTTAGCTTTCCTCCCAGTGTTGCATTCCCATGCAGCATGGGGTGTTCACTGCTGAAAGAAAATCCTGTCCTCTGTAGTGCAGGGGGAACATTAACTGCAACGAACAGCTATCTGAGTGGGACTCCTCTGGGATGGGGCAAAAACTGCCCCAACCTCTGCAGTGGCAACCAAATGCCTTTGGCATTCATGAGATACTTACTGGCCCCGTGCTGATGCAAAAGGCGTGCTCGCTGCAGTCTCCATTCCTGCCATCCGCACACCTGTCTATGGGGCTGCAGACATAGCCATCTCCCTGGTAATCCAATAGGCAGGTACAGGAGAGCTGAATGCCCACCTGAGTGCAGTTGGCAAACTCACTGCATCCTCCATTGTCATCCCAGCACTGGTCAATCACTAAGGCAAGAAAGACATGTCAGCCTTTTAACTCAGCAAGCTTTTTAAGGGTCCGATCCTCCAGCCCTTACTAGCGGGACAGTGCCTGGCTGGACTTCAGGAGGGTCCTGCCTGGACCAGTCTTCTTTCACAAATACCTTTTTGGACTTCTTATACCACAATTAAATATTAGCAAACTACTGGCAGCGGATGCAATTAAAGAGTAGCCATTTACTGCAGCATGCTTGGCAGGAACAGGAATATTGCCCTAAAATGGATGCAGGGGCCGGTATTTATTAACGGCATCACTGTAGTTTAAAGCAGAAACAGATTGTGTAAATTAAGACTAAAATGGCATCAAATTCCTTAGGCAGGTTTGAAAATCTCACGCCTAGATACTGACTGGTTGATCACATGCCCTGCACCATCCCATTTACATGAAGCACCTGCATCATTCCACAAACGTCTGGATGTGTAAAAAATCAGGTAAGTGCCACTTGGATCCCAGTGAAGAGAGAATTGTTGCTTTCTTATCTGGGGATGATCAGAGCTCTGCAGCCCAGAGGGTTAATGTGCCACCCACATTTCCACATTGGTCAGAACTCTAGAGACTGGCCCAGCTCAGACCAGGGCCACATGCTCCAACTATACCTGTGCAAGTTCTTCCATCTCCTTCATAATGTAACTTGCACTCGCAGGTATTATCAGCTCGGCAGATGGCACTGGGGTGGCAAGCTGGGGAACACACGGGCGCTGCAACTAGACACAGAACAAGCCATGCAAGTCAGTAGGTTGCACTCTGCATGCAGACATATTTCTAAGTCCTGCTGCAGTGTATGCTCCACCCTCCCGCTCCAGGCTCCTGCATCTTCTGTTGCTCCATACCTCAAGCTCCAGCTGCTCGCTCCATGCCTGGTTACTCCCCTCCTTCACACCATTTGGCCGGCTGATCCCTTGGCCTGGAGCAATGTCCCTCCTTCCTGTCCATCTCATTCCTCCTGCTCAAACCCCGTTTCCGTCCCTTGGCTCCCCAGCAGTGCCCAACACCCCCTGACTGCCTGTACCCTCCCTCTTGCTCAATTTAAATAGAAATCAGAACTCTTAGCTCATCCCCAACACAGCCTGATGCTGTGAATCTTTGCTCCAACCCTGGCTGCCCAGTCCCTCATCTGTTGTTATGGGCCAGTCCAGGTCTCCAGTGGAGACAAACTTTCTGTTTCAAAAAGCCAATTTTTCAAAGTATTTTTGAAACCACAAGCCTGCTTAGCACGTCACGTCTCAGTGGGGTCTGGGGCAGGCCTCGGGGCACATTTGATCAAGAGGTTCCCAAGATTACAGCCTGGGAAAAAAACAAGCCTCATCTCTGTTCGATGCAGATTGGAGCAGGACCATGTCTGCCTTCGTCTCTGCAGAGTTAAGGCACTAGGCAGTATAATAATTCAGGGCCTGATTTCGGGAGGTTTGAAGCCCCCATGGGCTTCATTGTGAATTGAGGGTGCTCAGCACCTGGCAGGATTGGACCTTCAGTTCCGGCTCTGAAAGATCACACTTCGGGAATGACCTGCCCCAGCTCAGAGCTCTTCACGGGAACACTAACGAGTGGCGATGCTCTACAGTGGAGGGTCAGTGCCGTTCTCATGATAGCCCAACAATCCCTGCCATACACTCAGGGTGCAACAGGTTCTGCTCCTTAATACCCCCAGTTCTGCACTATGAATTTCCTGCCTCTTTCTCCACACAGTGCCTCCCACTATGTCCAATTCTGGCTGCTGCTGCTGCTATCTTCTACTATCAGCACGTCCATGGATGTGCTCTTTAGCTAGGAGTGCTGGGCCAAATTTTCAAACACAGACATGGGGGTCAAACATAAATGTGTAAGCAATTGCAGTGCCTTCTCTCATGCAGCCCTTTATGCCTGGAGCGCTGTCCAGGCTCTGTGGGTCCGTCTGCACTGCAGCTGGACTTACAGCTCAGCTAGCCATACATGCACTAGCTCTGACTGAACCAGCACCTAAAAGTAGCAGTGTAGCCATGTTGGCATAGGCAGTGGCTGGGGCTAGCAGCCCAAGTACGAACCCAGGAGGTCGAGTGGGATTGAGCCTGGCCGCTAGCCCGAGCCACCACTTGCACCAGAGGCCACGCGACTATCTTTAGGTGCTAGCACAAGTACCTTTACCCAACATGATCACACTTCGCAGCTCCTGAGTCCAGACTCCATGCTCACCTCATTCAGATCTCCCCTAAAAACTCACGCCCAGAGCATCCTCTAAAAAAACAGCTCTTGCTCTGTAACCCAGCCACAAAGCCTCACATCATCTGAGCCACTAGAGCAGAGCTGTGTGGCAGCACATGGTGTGGATGCTGTAAATAAGATGGCAACTGACGCGCTCATGCGTCCAGAACAAATCTACAGGACAGAGCACTTTAATACACAAGAAATACAACGAAGAGTCAATAGTGTGACTGATGCTACAGGTGCCCATTCACAGAAGCGCCTGCACGGGATTCGGAACGACACTTGGGGGTTTAATCTTTGAGCAAGTGCACTTTACCTAGCTTGGTTTCGCAGCGCTCTCCTGTCCATCCCTCAGTGCAGAAACAGACTCCATCCCCGTGTAACCCTTCGTTACACATCCCGTTCTCTGTGCACTTACACTCTGCAAAGCAGCAGACAGGAAGACAAGAACACACTGGTGAGTTGACCCATCTTGAGAAGGGAGATATAACACCGAGCGGACTTTTAGAATTGTCCCTGCAGAGTGTTGCACAGGCAATTACCACAGCTCTGTGTAACTGTAAAACTATAGCCACGAACTCTCTCTGCTTGTGCTGGTGTCCATGGCCTCCCCCCACACCAGTCTGTGCTAGGTTCAAAGCATTGGATGGACCAATCGACCTTTGCATGGCCTCACCTGGAAGGCTCCCTTCCCCTCTCTGCTCTGTAGCCCTGTGGCAAATGCCCTTACACGTCCCTTTTCCTCCCCTCAGCAGCTTGAGAGTCACTTACTCAAAATCCCCAGGTCCACGAATCCCTTTAATTATGAGTCCCCCCTATTTAATGCCAAATTTAGGGAGGGAGTTTAGGTTTCATACTTCTTAATCCTTGTCTTGTCTCCTCTCGGCCTGACACAGCACAACAGCCGGACACAGCCAGCACCGTGCTAGAGCGCTGACCAAGCCAGGACAGATGGCAGTTCTAATTAGAGCCTAGTCACATCTCAAAGCACATGCTTAGCTCTCACTGATATTGATGGAGCTGCTTCACTGCATCAAGTGGGGAAGTGAGAGTGTCTTACACCTAAAGGCCTCAGTCTCGGTGGATTACGAGACTGAAGCAACCGTACTGGAAAGTACCCGACTTGGCATGGCCTTGAATTGGCCTCGTACATGGCACTGCCCAGCCTCTTACACCCCAGGAAAAATGGCAGCCACAGTTATTCAGCTGGCTTGAAAACAGCCACATGGGAAGGGATTAAAAAGGGGTGTGGCTTCCCCTCCACAGTAGCTATAATGGGATGATCTCAGTGATTATTGTTACTGGAATAAGGACAGTTCTGTGCAGATCAGAACCCGCCCAGCAGCCACAAGAAGCCATCCATCTCAAGGTAGCTCCCAGATGGTTTTCAAAGGAGGAATTCTGCTTACAATATTAAAGTCAATGGCACAATAGGAGGCCAGAGTTTCTGTGGGGTTTTCCTTACACCTTCAATACTCCGCTTGGAGCACAATGTATTACGGACCAGTCAGTCATCGTTACCACTCCAAGCTGCTGCTCTAACCCCAGGTCTGTCACCCAGTCGTGTCAAACGAACAATCCCCCGCTCGGGCAGCGCGCTGTGCGCACAGATCAACGCCATCTGCGGTTCTCCATTGGTGTGTCTGTACCTTGGCAGGCCGGCCCATATCTGCCTGGCGTGCACAGTTCACAAGCCGTCCCCAGGAAAGCCTCGGTGCAGTTGCATCGTCCTGACCCGCTGATCCTATCAGCACAAGTGCCACGGTTACTGCAAGGAGCCTCCAGGCCTCCTGGACAGACTGAAAACACAGAGCCTCAGCAAGTTACCCAAACCAGAGACTGGGCAAGAAAAGGATCTCGCTGTTCCGGGGGCAGGGAAACCCCTCAGAAAAGCCTGGCTGCTGTTAAGAGAGTGAACTTGGTTTGACACAATGTTCAGACTGGGGCAGTTGTCTGTGAGCACGGCCAGCATGGAGTACCTGCTTGGAGAGTCCCACTTACTGGGAATCTTTACTTAACACACCGAGTCTCAGGATTAAAAGGGAACAAAACAAACAGCAACAAGTGGGTTTACTGGGCAGAGCTAGCATTCCCAGTCTACACCCCAAACTCACTGCCACTGCCTTGAGTCCCAGCATTCCCGTAGGCCTCAGCTCACCCCTGAGATGGTTTCCTCAGGGGCTACCTCTAGCATGGTCCGACCAAAGTCCTGGTGAGGTGTATGAAGGGGATGTTCCAACAGGCGTTGTACTGCCCGGTGAAACATCTACGGGAATAACCCCTCGCCATGACTTTCCCACAAACATTATATTCAATCTCATTTCACTAATGCCTGTCTCCTAACTGACATCATTAAATAGTTGTATATAGAGAAGAGGAACCAGCGGCAGCCACGCTGTTGGTTGGAATAACTCAGGAAGACAGCACTGCATTGGTCACCATAAGGTGATCTTTGCAATCCTAAGTTCTAGAAAGAAAAAACTGGACTCAAGAATACCATAACAGCCACCAGCCTTCCTGGTGATCCTGAAAAGGAGCTTCTAGGGGTAGGCTCCACCATCTGGCTAAAGGCAGAGCACCTTATCATGACACAGGAAAAGAATTCCTTTTTGCCATGGTTAGGGTGCAGCGGTGCAGATTTCTTACCCTGACAATCTCTTCCGTAGTGGTTTGCACAGCACTGTGGGACCCAGCTGGTGGAAAAACAGGTCCTCCTGCACCCTTTTGTCAGGGACCTCCTACGAGAGGGCCAGTGACTGCCTTCATCAAACACTGACCGGTACCAATGAGGTCTCGATAATAGATAGTTGCGGTGTGAAAAATAAGGGAATCTGGAAAATGGATTTTCATAATAAAAGCAAGTCTGGCTATTGCCCTGTGGGGAAAACAACAAAAATGGGTCAAAAACATCAACATCCTGAGGTTTTTCCTAAGTTTCTACTCCCCTGCCCCTTAACTAATGGGAGAAATGCTCCAAGGGCACCAGTAAAATGGTTATATGACAACTACAAATCAGCTCACATACTGGAGAGAGGCACTACCCCCATTCCCTTTTTTTAATAATCACTTTGCAAATGGTGGGAAGGAATGAAGGACAGAGAAGACGAGGAACAGGTGGAAATCGAAATCTGTGTTTGCAAACTATCAGGAGGTCAGTGGGACATAACAATGCAGAAAATGAATTTGGCTTGGAACCATCTATGGTCAAGCGAAAATTTATTGCCTCACCAGGATCAGAGTGGCTAGGCTGGCTTGAGCATAGGTCCAAGTCAATACCCATGAGGCTGCTGCTGCGCCTTACCAAACATTTCATATTTAGTGAGCCCCTGTTATCCCAAAGGGCTGCAAACTCTAGGGCAGAAGCAAAATACTGAGTGGTTTCTTTTGCCTTTTACACTTACACCCACATCTGGGTTCAAACCCAGACGTGAAAGACTGGTGTTGTCACTCACTTCTCCACCAAGGCACCACGCAGCCCTCTGCCCCAAACCTTGGTGATCATCTCTGCAGCCACACCGGCTGATTCAGGCACTGGAATAACTGTGACTAGGTAGTTGAAAAACCTAAGTGGCAACCAATCCCAGAGGATGATGTGCGTGACGGCTCAAAGTCTACAATGTGAACTGTGCTTGGTACCAGCAAGAAGTGAGGGACACTAGCCAAGAGCAGATGGCACGGTGATGCTTGATTTAGGCCTCAACTCTGCAAGTGACTCTACACTGGCAGATGCCCTGGGGCCCACGCAGAATAGGGGCCTTAATCAATTGGGTGTTGGTCACATGATAGTGCTTCTATTCAGTGCCTGCCTCTGGGGAGAAGTGGAGCTCGGGGACCCTTCCCAGCCCCCTGGGGGTTAATTCTTTTAAAGCTCTGTGCACTTATTTATGGTGGTCAAGGCAGTAATGATCCACAGACCGTATTTTACAAGCAGTGACGGACGCAGTTCAGAGAGCTGCACACATTACCCGTTGGATGGATCCAGTGGGACAGGTGGGCTCGAAGCCACAAACACCACAGCTCTCCACTGATCCCTGAGCGGGAAGGAGAAAAAACAAACACTTCTCACTTTGTCTGTCAGTTACAGACCTGCTTGCAATGTGAGGTGGCGAGCCCCTCTGCCAGACATGCAAGCCTCTTAATAATCCTGATTTGCTGCTACGGGCTGCAGCATTAAACAGACCATACATCCAAATGGAGGTGGGGGTTTATTATTTATAAAACCCTAAGCACTCACCCTAAGCTCAACGGAGAGGAACTCGTCACAGCGAGCCCCCAGGTTTGGCGGCTCCAACAGCTGATCAATGCCATAGGCAATGCCCCCATCAAACTCCATGTGCCGCTGGACGATCTTGGCATTGCCATTGTCCACCAAGAGCTCCCCCTGCAGGAAGGAGAAGGAAGAGACAATGATTCACTCAGCTCTGAAGCATCTGCCAGTTCTTGCTTGTTATAAGCAATGCAGAGCGGCTGAACTGCAGCTCCCAGCTCGCACACAGCACAAGCACTTGTGAGGAGCCAAGCTGGACACATTTCATTTCCTGATGTGGGCAGGCTGCCCCTCTGCAATGCTATTTGATCCCTGTAAGTGCTGATCCTATGGCCCCACAACCAACAGCCCCCTCTATGTTGGTCTATTTGGGCCCAGCATGGAGCCTCGCCAGTGGTGCACAAGCAACACCACCTTGCATTGCCACTCTCCCCATTCCCCTGGTGCAGATCCACCACGGGGCTTAAGTTTGGAGAGCCTTGCACAGTTCTGCGTGTAACTCGTCTTAAATGATTGCGTTCCATCTATCACGTTCTAGGCAAATGCTCTGGCCTGAGTATTTGGGATGAGGTGGAGGAAAATTGCTAAATAAAAAAATTCTGAAGACCCAGAGCACATGTAATACATTAGGGTCCAATCCAACTCCCGAAGTAGGCAAAAGAAAGAATCCCATTGGACTACAGGACTTTAAAAAAAAAAAAAAAAGCTTTTTTTTTGTCTTGCATTTGCACAGAATCTCCCATCCAAGCATCAGATCGATCTGCCTCAGTTAATTAAATGTCCTGTGGGTTAGAGTACGATGGCAACCATTTTGAGTAATGAGAAGCAGACACACAGAGCGGTTAAGAGATCTGATCAAGGCTACACATAGCAAGTCAGTGGCAGAGCCAGGATTAAGAGTAAATCAAAAAAATGTATTTTTTACAAAAATATTAATTGAAACTATTCATAGATGGGGGGGCTTTCAGCTGTTGAAAAACCAAATAAAATTAATTTTCCTTTGAAAACTTGAAAAAAATTGATGAAAATGGAAATTTTCTTGCAAAATTTCCATTCTCCCAAAAGATATTTCTTATTGTAAAGAAAATGTTGACCATTTTTTTGACTGGCTCTAATTAAGACCCAGAACCTTTGGCTCCATTTCCACTTGTCTAACTATTAGGCCCCTTGCCTTTGGGAAACAACATGTCGATAATGTTTCCCATAAACCCAGAAGCAACAAAACCCAGCAATGAATCTTGTACAAGAGAGGGAAGAGCTTACTTATCAGAAACCAAGTTTCACAGATTCATAGAATTTAAGGCCAGAAGAGACCATTTGATCCTCTTGTCTGACCTCATGCACACACCGGCCCAGGAACCTGTTGCTGGACTAAGGCATACCTTCCAGAAAGCATCCAGCATTGATCTGAGGACATCAGGAGATGGAGACTTCATCACTTCCCTTGGGAATTTGTTCCTCACTATTTAAAATGTGTGCCTTATATCCAATTGAAATGTGTCTGGTTTCAGCGTCCAGCCACTGTTATGCCTTTCTCCACCAGATTAAAGAGCTCTTTAGTATTCAGTACTTTCTCCCCACGGAGACTGTTATACACTATAAACAAGTCACTTTTAGGACTTCTTTTTCATAAACTAAACAGCTCGAGTTCTTCAGGTCTCCCAATGGAAGACACTTCTTCCAGCTCTTGGATCATTTTTGTGGCTCTTCTCTGCACCCACTCTAATTTTTCAACATTCTTTACAAAACATGGACACTAGGAGCTGTCAGCATGCCAGCCTCAGTCTCACCAATGCCAAATACAGAGAAAAAAATCATCTCCCTACTCCCCTGGTTATACATCCAAGGATCACATTAGCCCTTTTGGCCACAGCATTACGCTGGGAGCTCATGCTGAGTTGTTTGTCTGCTCTGACCACACAGCCCTTTTCAGAGTGTCTGCTTTCCAGGATACAGTCCTCCACTTTAGACGTGTGGCCTGCACTGCTTATTCCTACAGCCCAATGTAAGATCATGCATGTATTCAAATTCATTTTATTTGAATGGGCCCAATCTTACTACGTGATCGAGGTCACGCTGTAGGATTGCATCATCAGCATTGTTTACCACCCCACCTATTGTGTCATCTGCGTATTTTATCAGCAGTGATTTTATATTTACCTCACTCATAACAATGTTCAGTAGCATCAGGCCTGGTTCTGATTTTTGTTGAACTCTAATAGAAACCCCCCGATTTTCATGTTTCCCCACTGAAAACTGCTTTTTGAGATCTGTCAGTTACCAGTTCTGAATCCATTTGACGAGCACTCACTGATATTAGAGAGTGCTAATTTTTTAATCAAAATGTTGTGCTGTGCTAGACCAAACACTTCACAAAGGTCTAAGTGTATCACAGCTACGCAATTACCTTGTCAGCCAACCTTGTAATCTCAAAGAAAAAAATCAGTTTTTGACAAGACCTGGTTTCTAAGAAGCCACAGTGGTTGGCACTAAATAAATTCGCACCCTTTAATTATTTTTTTAATAGAATCCTGCTTCAGCATTTCCATTATTTTCCCTGAGATTGATGTCAGTCCAACTGGCCTATAATTAATAGGCTCATGCTGCTTGCCCTCTTTGAATATTGGCACATTAGCATCCTTCCAGTCTTCCAAGATTAGTTCAAAATTAACATAAATGAGCTAGAGATCTCCATAGCCAACTCTTTTAGGATTCTTGGGTACAAGTTATCCTGGCCTGCTCATTTAAAAACGTTTATCGCTAGTAGATACTGTTTTACATCCTCCTTAGATCCTAACAGACTCGATGACAGTATATCCACACATGGCATGAATAAGTTATATGGCTTCTTTCCAAATACAAAAAATATGTATTGACTTGTTTTTTTTGCTTTTTCTGTGTCATTAACAATTTTACCCTCTCCATCCAATAATCTGCCTGTACTATTGCTAGGATTTCTTTTATTACTAATATACTTAAACTCCTTATCATCCTTGGCCCTGCCAGCCATGGATTTTTTTTTTTTTTTTTTTTTTTGATATCTATAGCTTCCCTTTAACAATTTTCTACATTTCACAACTTCTAATTTATACTGATTGTTATCTAAGTGCCCTTTTTTCATGTGTTATATGTTGTTGTTTTTTATTTCTTAGCTGCTGCCTTCACTTCCCCACTGACCCAAGATGTCCTTTAAACCAAAACTGTCCACTTCCTTGACTGAGCAATTGTGGCTTTTTGACCCTCTCTTCTTAAAGAACGCCATATTTTCATTTACATTTTTCCTCCCAATCAATTTAGCTCACCATTACCTGTTCTGTATAAACAGCATTAAACTCTCGAGGGTTTTTGAAACTTAATAAAACCAACCCTGCTGGTACTCCAGTGCAGTTGCTGGAGTGCACACACATGCACTGTACACTTAGTGCTACTCTCCATTCATTTATAGCCCACATGCACCAGGTAAAGAGATTTCCATGTTACACTGTCTCCCAGGCAGAAGAACTGCTCTGTTAGCTGGCGCAGCTGACACTCATGCTGTTAGACGAGGAGAACCCAAGTTCAATTCTTGCAGGTGACCCTTTCAGTGGGATCAGGCATAACTGAATTGCTTCTATCGATCACGTTTCCACAAAAGAATAGAAAACCAAGCTACTGTTACTTACAACACTGCTCTTGCTGCACTGGAATGAGATGATGGATCCATGCATTGTCCTTACAGAAGCAATGTGTGGCAGGTTACCAGCTACAACCTGAAGATGAAAGTAACATGAGGGGTGAGATCAGGCAAACTAAAGATTGATACAGGTGTTAGAAAAGATTCCCTTTGAAAAGACAATGCCAGCAGTCACACTGAGCAGAGCATTATGAAAACACAGGCGCATATGGATAGTATACCACCACCTAGCTCTTATAACTGATTTTCATCAGTAGATCTTAAAGTACTTCACAATGGAGGTTATCCTTATCCTCATGTTACAGATGGGGAAACCGAGGCACAGAGGTGACGTAGTTGGTGACCAATCCAGTGGTAGAGCTGGGAATAGAATGCAGGTCTTCTGAGTCTCCACCCAGTGCTCTAGCCACTAAGCACACACATTTCCTGGTGGAACTACTTAAATATTATCGGTTTGGATTTAGACCCTTCAGTGGTTAGTGAGTGGTTCACAACTTCCTTCAGCTGTATTTGTTATCCTTAACTATTGGTCAAATAGCTCAGAGGAATAATTTTCACTCTACAGGCTGTCTGCAAATCTCACTTCACCTATTAGTGTCATGTGCCTGGATGCCAAAGTCACATGGTCTTTGTTCCTGCCACCTGATTGGAAAGCAAAACAGAAGAACAACATTTTTGTTAAATGAATCAGTGCAGCTTTCAGGATTCACAGGCATCTTCCTGAACCTCTGGCAGATGTCTAAATATTGGCCAGGGAGGAACGAGGTCACTCACTGAGATAAACTGAATTTGGCACCTTGTAAATGAAAGTGGGGGTGAACCCCTGGTAAGGGTCTCTCTTTCCTCTAGAGGAGCCTGTGCTTCTTTGAAGATGTTGAGCCTATGCAGGCCCAGCTGTATTTAATTAGCTCACACCTGGTAGTATGTATCTGAGCTGCCTTTGAGCTGGGAATTAACCCTTGTAATCCCAGGCCATTGGCTTGTTTGGCAGGAACTCCTCCAAGCGACTCCTGAGTGGGTTTCAGAGTCCTCTCTCGGGGGTGCCAAAATACCCATCACATTGACAAGTCCAGCTCTGATGCACTGTCTGCACCAATGATAAGCACTTGGCTGATTTAAAAAGAAATTCAGGTGACTTGAGTCTTTTTGCTGCGGCTTTTACCTTCATGTCCCTTATCATGTGCACTTTGAGGTAGGCTGCCAGCTTGTCTCTGTGGTCTTTATGATACAACCATGTTTGCATCTTCTCAGGAAGGGCGTTAAACACAGTGTCGGTAGGCCATAGCATGGTGAAGGGTCTATGAGCAAAGTTGTTAACCAGAGGTAGCAGTTCTGCTTCCTGTCCAGAGACACAAGACCACATGAAACGAAGGCTCCACATAGCACAGAACTAAAAAGTACTCCCAGAGAGAATTCAAATCATTTACCCTAAGTAGTTTGCTGTAGATTTTGTAGCCATACGCCTCTGCCACCTCAGTGATATTTTGCTAGAAAAATAATAAAAATAAAGCAATACCGTTACAAAATGTGAGAGTTTGTTTCGTTTACTAGATTCCAAATGAGTGAGCAAACTCAGTCAATTCTCAGAGCCAAGAGTTTGCATTTGCTGACTCTGAGCAGTGCTATGACACTTAGGCCATGTCTATATTGATGGTGGCAAATTCGCCGCCGCCAGATCAATCTTTCTGGACTGATTGAGCAGTCAGTGTAGACCCGCTCAATTGATCAGGAAGTCGACTGAGTAAATTCACCCCCTCAAGAAGCGTAGTGCTGTGTCGACGGGAACGGTGCAGTGCAGTGTGAACAGCGCGCAGAAGGGAAGCAGAGCAGTCGACGTGAGTTACGCAAGCTACTCTGCATAGTTTGCGTAACTCCCGTCGACTGCTGCCGAATCGCGAGGTAAGTGTAAACCAGCCCCTAGACTGAACAAGGTGGCTGTTAATTTTCATCCCGGCACAGTGATTTAATATAGGTAAGTAGCAATGGGTCTGACTCACTCATTTTACCCATCTGGGCAGACCGTGGGACAGGTCAATATTCATTTCCAAAATTCTAGATGAGAGTCACTCTCCTAATTCCTAGGAGAATCCACATTTCAAAAGTAATTGCCCTGGCATTCCCATGTCTGAACACGATAGGACACAGAAGCGGGGTACTAGAGTGATACATAAAGAATGTTTTCTCAACATGACAGCAAACCCTAAATGGAGATCCCTTGGTTAGCAGACGGGCAAAGCTGGCTGAATCATCCATGGTGTAAGTCCATTGACTTCAGTGGCATTACCCGAGGCATGAATTTGGCCCAATGTGTGTTAGAATTTGGTAACAATGGGGCTGCTCTGCCAACCAGCAGCAAAGTGATTTTTGCCTGCTCCTCTCTGATACACGGTATGGAGAGCTGGATGTTTAAAACCTGCAATGTAGGGCATTAAAGCCCACTGAAGGCTGTCTCAAGTATGCAAGAGAGGCTTTAGTTAGCCTGCTTTGACTCAGACAGTGTGATCCTTACCCAGTGATGTAAAAGGAAATCTGAGCACACCTTTAACTGTCGTGTTTGTCCTATCACCGGCCTGCCCTGACTGATCCTAGCTTCCTTTCCCCCACAACACACGCGCACATACACCACGCGCACAGCTGGCTCCACAATTTAACCTCTTTATGTTTAAACCACACCATGTGTGACCAGTAAACAGAACCCCTGGAGTACAGTAACCTGATGCCTGAGAAATATGTGTAAATGTTACTCATTCATTTGGGGCTGAGGAAACCCTCAGGGTGATGCGCAATCAGTAAAATGGTGTTTTTTCACACATACCTGTGCTAGTTGGGAAGAAACGTTCTGATTCTGCAAATCAGCTGGGATTAAAATCTTGTCAATGATATGGATCACTCCATTCACTCCAACAATATCACTGGTGATGATGGTTGTATCCTCATTTAGATGCACACTATTCTGCAGAAGAAGGGATACAATGCACATTTCCAGTGAGATGTGACCTCCCCCTACAGACCACGCTATAGCTCATCTGCAGAGCGCTTTGGGATCCTTCTAGATGAAAGAGACTTGTTCTGTAGCTCTCCCCATTAAAACAGGCTTCTGGACAATGCAAAGCAACCTGAGGGTTGTCAAGCAGGAGCAATGCTCAGGGCCAAAGAAACACAGAGGAGAAATCAGTCATGACTGTCAACTACCTCTTTCACCACAATCCTTATTTTGTGTCCTGACAAAGCCGTGATGAATTTGTGTGTCTCCAGTTCACTGGCCAGCAGCTTCTGACAACTCACTATGTGATAGCGAAGCAAATCTTTGATGAGGCTTTTGTTTGTCCATTCTGCAAACTAAAGGGAAGAAATTGGTACATGAGAGATCATCATATCAGGACATTTCTGTCAGCGGAAACCAGGAGCATTAGATCAGATTTAGCCAGTGACTAAAATGACAGGGAACAGCATGAGTTCTTTGCTCTACCAACCCTTAGTTGTCATTCCTTGCTCAAAGCCAAGTCCCGATCCAATACAAGTGGCTTCAGATGATGGGAGTGAGAGGGAAGTTCAAGTCACTGGCTCCAAGAGAAAAAGCGGCATTGGCCCCACACAGTCAGCAGCCAGGATTGGCCATATTCTGAACAGAGAGGGACACTGAACCAAAACCCCAGCCCTACTTTGGGGAGGTTCAGACCAGGGTTTTGCACAGGTCCCTTTCTCTGTAATGGACTAGAACCACCCCCTGCATCTGAACATCCCTGACCTTGGGACCATTTATTTCTGAGCTTCAAGGCTTACGGACAGGGCCCTGTCTTCACCCCACGGCAGTGCAGCAGCACGCAAATTAAACGTCAAACAAAGAAATGAGCAAACCCCAAACCAACCAAACAGAAAGAACCAACAGGGCGGTTTACTGAAATAACTATGAAACCAAACAATACCAAGGACTATTAAATTCCATTTATTTCCCTGTGCCCCTAAATCTTTGCGATTCTGGAGATATTTATATTAACAATGCAGAACTGCACAGAAGAAATTGTCAGGGCTGTGGTGAAGCTGGAGGTTTTGGCAACTGCTGGATCTTTTGATTGTCCTCGTTACGTTTCAGAATTAGCACTCCCTTGGACATGAAAGGGGATGCAGTTCACCCGTCTCAGAGCTATTGAAAGCTTAGATTCTGGAACACAAAAATGAAGCAAGGGGTGGATTCCTCTACCCCAGAATTGGGGTCATGTGTAATTCTAAAGCGAATGGTATTGTGATGCCAGACAGTAGAGAATCCTGGCTGGCAAGATGGTCAGTGCACCTCCTAGTGCAGGGTTCTGTTATAGCAGAGACCACATTACAAATAGGCTATTGGCTTGAATAGGAGCAAGGACTGAGGAAGAATTCAATGAGCATCTCAGTATTTGAATACACTTAAAAACTTGGGGCGGTTCTGACCCCAAGTCAATTAAATAGAATCTAAGGCAACAGAAGTTCGTCTCAAAGGTAATCACCACAGCCTGGCCACACCGAATAACTAACAGCGCTAGGGAGTCAGAGAAGAGGACCCCCAGGAGGGGCTGCTTACCGTTGTACTGTTCTGTATTGAATCCGCATGTGGAACAAAGACTGTGAAAGGACCATCTCCACTCAGCTCTTTGATGTTGAAGGCCTAAAGCAAGGAGCAATTGTCAGGAATAAAAACAAAGCAAAACAAAAACCCAACACAATCATTAGCAGGAGTTTTTCAAGAAAACACCTGGCAGTTGTAATACATTTAGACAATAATTACTGTTTGCCACCAACCAGTAATTGCTTAAAGAACGCGGACGCTGCTTCGCTTCTCAGGAGCTCCTGAAAAAAAAAAAAAAAACAGAACAGCTAATGTTAATGGCAAGTCTCTATTTAAATCTCTACGGTTTGATACAGAGAAAACCCCCCCCCATCAGCTCACTAAACTGACCTTGCCACTGAACTCCAGGGTGCTCTCCTCACCCCACCGAGACTCAGGTCCCTTGACCACACTAAGCTTGTTTTCCTAGTATTTCCTACCCTTGCTACAGCCAATGTTCTGAGCAGGGTCTGACAACACTGGGGTTAAATGCTGGTAGAAAACCTGCACCAGAACCCACCTGCTGCTACCACCTATCTGTGGTAGCCAGAGAAAGATTAGGGGCAAAAGGCTAATGCAGACACCCCCTTCATGACAGCTGTCTGAGGAGGCGTTAACTCAGGGATTTTACCAGGCTTGGCATTTGGGCCATCTCTTTTTTCCCAGAATTGCCTGTGGAACAGCCACACGTCCCCACGCTGCATTAGCCTGTGCCAGCAACACTGATATCTCCAGCTACGACACACAAGACTTGAGCCGGGCACATTGTTCCGTCACAACACCCGTAATTGATACTTGGAGCTAACATTGCACATTCTTTTTATTTGTTCCCTGGACACAACGGTGCTGGAAGTCACACCCACCCATGGCGCCCCAGGTGCCACACTTTTCAAAGTGGAGCCGCATTTTACTGCTTGCTTCCTGGACACAGTGGCTTGTTTCTGCTTTCTCCTGGCTAGTATCCCAAGTGACTCCTGGCCAGGACTAAATGTATTCCTAATCTTTCTGGGCCTTTCATGCATTTCCCAATCCTGAAAAGTTTCCAGGCCACAAGAGGTCAGTATCCTGCTTATTTCCTGCTGGGCTGCTTCAGGGGAGGAAGTAGTTCACCCCGCCTAGTGCCCGTTCAAACACAATCCTGTCTGAATGCACTTTATCTACCTGATACACTTTGCCTCTGCAGATGAATCCATCTCCAACATAGCCCCAACCACAGGAGCAGTTTCGAGTCCCAGGTCCAGTGTACTTGCAGAAGCCAAATCGACTACAGCCTCCATTATTCTGGCAGGAAAAGTAAGAGCATCACAATTAGCTGCACAGCTCGCCGTCTGAAAGGTTACCTACCAGTTAACAGTGGAACTTCCACTTCTTCACGCCTGCACCTGACTCAAGGCAGCCTCTGACCTTATGTTTTGCCCTCTAGGCCCATGTTCTCTTGCTGAAACTCACTATTCTATTAGCATTTTCCTCAAGTTTTCTTCCACCCCACTGGCAAACACTGCTCTGAGAGAAAGAACTATACCTGGCCCACCAGAGGAAAAGCCATTTGAATAAGACTGCTCTGAAGGACTTAGTGATGAAGAAAAATAATGGAAGCAGGACATGACGCTGGTTGGGGCTGTCCGGAAGGGAAAGGGAAGGCGGAACGAGTACTTTGTCTGGAGACAAGAAGGTTCCAGAGAGAACCAGCTGTGCCATGATGTCCTGAGGCGCCTCATGGAGGGAGGGTGGGGCAGGGAGGGTGGGGGATGGCCGGTGGTGTGGTAATGACAGCAACCCATGGTCTCAGTAGGGGTCCCAAGCGGGCAGTAGGGCCAAGCATACAGGTCGCTGGGCAGCAGCGTGCCCCAGGATAGCGATACCACGTCTCGGCAGGAGAGCCATACATCGGCAGGAGAGAATGAGGGGGTGGCTCAGAGGACCACTCAGATGCCAAGGATGGTTCTGGCAGGGGCACGGCTGTTGGTATGAGGCGCAGCGAAGCAGGGCTCTGCACGAGCAGGAGAGATTCATCCACTGGAGATGGGAGCCCCAAGTCAAGTGGGGAGCCAGGTCACCAAGGGGAGCCAGCGTACAGCAGCATCAGCTTGGCCGGGGGTATCAGTGGAGACAGGCAGCCCGGCATACGGGGGACTGGGTGCGAGAGTCTGGATCGGCCAGGCAGTGTTGCCAGTGCCGGAGGCGAAGGCGGCAGACTGGTGGGCCTGGCTGGAGGTGGTGCTGGCGATTCATGGCGGTGCTTGGACTTCTGCTCCGAACACAAAGCTTCTTAGGAGGTGGAGCAACCAGGTCAATACACAACTTCTCACCCGACCTGGCGCGACTCGGGGAGGCACCCCTGCGTTTAGAGGCAGCCCCTGTCGGGGAGCTGCCCTTGTGCCCAGGTCCATGCTTCTTATGCTCGTGGTGAGGCTTTGGTAGATGCAGCAGTATTGCGGGCGCTGGCACACGAGGAGAGACTGGGGGAGCGCTCACAGCAGTGACGGGCATCGCTCCTCTGGCAGATCTGCTGCTCCCACATCCAACTGCACACATGGGCATATAGCCTCCACTATCAGGTGTCCGAGGTGGAAATAAGTGGCAAATGGAGTGACGGGTGATGATGTGAGCCTCACTGATGCAATGCAGACAGCGTTGTGTTTGTCACTCACAGAGGAGCATTGGCACGAAACGCAGCTTTTGAAGTCGGCTTGCCGGGGCATAGTCCTCGGGAAGCAGGGGGAGCCCCGGGAGGGGAAGGGAAGAAGTCCAACTGGGGGAATCCTGGAGTAACTACTGGAACTATACACACACATGCACAAATGGCAAAAAAAAAAAATAGACAAGTTCTCTTAGAGAACTAAGCACGAAGGCCCAGGGGTTCCGACTAGGGTAAGAGGGAACCGGAGTGGCGTCGACCCACAGAGTCTCTTAAAGCTCTGGCGCACGCGCACCCACATCTGGAATCCACCTAGGGACCATCACATGACGAAGACGAGGCAAGTTTCTCCACCAGTATGTCTCAAACCTGAGGGAGAGTTCCACCTCCAGGGAGCTGAGGCTGCCATAAGAGTGCTGGTTTAATGCAAGTTGTGAAGCTGTTTGTCTCTGGACCGTGGGAATCTATACGCACTAGAACTGGATCAACATCACTACCCCACTCCAGAGGCCAAGCAGCCTGTCTAGTGGACAGGAAGCAACGAATCACTGAAGTGCAGTCTGGCATTAGCATGCATCTTAAATGCATAACATAACAAGTGAGCTCGTTCTGAACTCCCGCTTGCTGGATAACTTTGAACGACTCAGCCTAATAAAGGTTTGCAAGGAGGGAAGTTTAAGAGTTTAGTCCTTTGACAGTAGTTAGAGGAACATGCAGACAAACCTCATTGCAAAGATTGATGGGGTCACATTGTGTCATGCCATCTCCACTGTAGCCAGGAAGACAGTTGCAGGCAACCTGTGGAAGGAAAACAAAGCTATTTTGTAGAGCTAAAAACAATAATGAAAATGTACAGTAGCCAAGCAGGACAAAGCAGTGAGAAGAGGGACAGCATACTTCATATAATAGTTTGAGGGAGCACTCTGTTCATTCATGAATAACCAAGTCTTGGTTATTTAGAAATCACCTAAGAAATTCCCAAGCCTTTGGCCAGCAGTTTATATAGGCCAGTATGCAGTTACCAGCTCTCAGACAAAGAGCCCCCCTCTAGTTATCACTGAGTTACAAGTAAATCCTTCCCTATGAAAGGAAAGAAATGCCAAATTTTAGTAAAAAAAGATTCACAAGGGAAAGATTTCCAATATCTTAAAAAAGAAAATGATTTGTGAACTGATCTGAGGAAAGGATTTGCTTACCAAATTTGGGCCTATTTTAATGCACTCCGCATTTCTGGGGCAAGGCTCTTTGTCCTCTAGACAGCCATCAATTTCTGCATTAAGAGATTAGATCCATGTTAACACAGCAGCAACCCAAAGCAGGAGGTGACTAATGAGTGAAAAACATGACAGAGAAATAGCAAACAGAGCTCTCTCCACCTGGAGATATAATGGCACAGAGGCAACTCCTCACACCAGTAACCCATGAGAGTTTAGTGATGGGGAAGCCACAAAAAGTTCCATTCATCACATCCTCTTTGATCTTGAAAATTTGCTTGAAAAATCCTGTCTTGTGTGAGCAGCAGTGTCAGCTGAGTGGTTTAGAGCACATGGCGGGGAACAAGGAACTCCTGAGTTCTAATCCAAGGTCTGCCTTCGACTTGCTGCATGGCTTGTGAAAGCCATGGCACTTCTGTGTGTCTTGGACTCCCCTGCTATAAAATAGGGCAATAATCCTTACAAGTTTATAAAGTGGTTTCAAGTTGTGCAGTGACATAAGTGCTGAATAGCAGTATTAACGCTTTTCCCTGTTTTAACCAACACTAGATTTGCTTTTATAACTTTCTCACAAATTGACGCTGCTAAAGATATGTGGAACCTTTGGCTTTCGGGTGATTTAACAGTTCCCCTCCTTGTAAAGCACTGCTGTCAAAACGTGCATCAGAGCACTCGCTCACCCTGGCACAAAGTCCCATCTCCAGTATAGCCTTCCATACAAGTGCAGGTATTCTCTCCAGCTGAGACTTTAGTACATGTTGCATACACGGAGCAGCCGCCATTATCAACAGCACATGGATCTATTTCTGTGACCAAAAATAACATAGAAAAAGACAATGGATACATATGAAGCATGGCATATTCACCCCGATGGATGGCATTGCAAATACTGTGTTTTGCAAATAATGAACTTCATGCAATTTTACTCAGGCTCCAAGGAAGAAAAAAATGTTTCTAAGAGCTGAAGCTTTATTCCTGGGCTTTAAAGCTTTTGGTTTTTTCCCCAGAAAGATTTTGTTTTAACAAAAATTATAAAACCATTTTTAATCAAAGATTGTTTCTGATGAAGCTAAAGCTCCTTTATAGACACAGGTTACTAGTAAAGGTGCTATTGACACTGCTGTGCTATCAAATTCATTGGTATAAGAATTTGATTAGCTAACAACTGATTGCTCTGAAGTACTCACTGTGTGAATAGCTACAAACTGTGCCAGAAAATAATCAGCCTTCCTGATTAAACGAAAGCATTTTTGTCCGTACAATGACTCTGGTGAGGTCAATACCAAAGGCGAGCTATTACATTCGTTAGCACCATAATTTTATTAGCTTGGAATTGATTGCTTAAAGTGTCTGCTCTTTGCATAATTACAAATTATGTCAGAAAAAGCAATGTGATTCTCATAGAACATTATACTTCTAAATCTTTTTGCTTTTGATATCTAGCAGGTTGTGTATCTTTAAACCCCCTGGTGTCCTGGGTTAGGTTTGGATTTTTTTTGGAGGGGATGTTATAAATTGTGTTTGTCCTAGAGGGTCTTGTTTCAGTAGTAATTACTGAGCAACGCAGCAGGACAGGGTCAAATACGAGACTAAAATTCTATACAATCTAAGAAGGTACAGTCTATGGACCTGGTCTATCAGCACAATCTGTGGAACGTCTGCTGTGTTTGGAACTATTCTGAAAATAACAGTTCATTCTCATGCCATTCCCCTTTATCCACTTGAGCAATAAGAATGGTTCCCTCTTAGTTCTAGACACATCCAAAGGGTCGCATTGGATCCCATCCTGGAAGCCCTCCAAACAAAAGTGAATAGGAGTTCTGCACTTTGGGGCAGCAGGGTTTGCATGATCCTGCCCTTCATAATGTTTCAGCATGCATTCAACCTTGCAATGCTTTTACAAACCAAAAATAGAATCTTACAGCTAGGAAAGCAAGAAAACTTGGTTTATCGCTTATTTGTGTAGCCTGTGCCGGCACTCGAGCGCCCTTGGAAACCCTGCATGTGTGTGTTGGAAATACCTGAGCAATATGTTCCATTCCCAGTATATCCAGCAGAGCAGGAGCAAGTAGGCAGGGAATCTACAGAGCCATTAATGCAACTGAAATGATCAAGGAAGAGAGAGTGAACAATGGCATCCTCGCCTTAATCTCACACTGGGTGATCGACTTCAGTATTACAGGATGCTAAATATAGCTACTATGGCAGCAAGATACTACGATAAGAAGTGAATTAGATAGAATATGAGAAAAATATCAAGCAGTTAAGTTTTTCTTTACAATGTCCCATACTTCATGCACAGGATAATAGCTGCAAGGGATAGTTAACAAAAAGAGAGTGCTGTGCTTAGAGCATGAAGCAACCTGGGATTTTGAAAAACATTCTATATATTTGTAGACCCTGGAGCTGCATTAAAGAAGGTTGCCTTATTCCATTACAGTACGTCAGAGATAGACTGAAGCTATAGGGGACTGAAAAGCTCAGCTGACGGGCGATAGGGCTCCATAGCCTCAGTCACTGTTTTTAACCTGGCCCAGGTCAACAGGGATAGAAAGTCTTTACTATCGGATACCTTTCTGGTGCACATGTGAAGTGAGGTGGTTTCAGCCTGTTCCTAGCAAGCCAGTGAGTCTCCATCTCAAAAACACGGATTCAATAGGCACTGCTTAGCCTTACTGTCAGAAATATCAGCAGAGGGGCCAAGAAATGACCGAGCATGTAGACTGGATGAACTTTTTACTCCTAGAGGTGGTCCCCCTCCAGGTCACTGTACAGGCTCCTTAATGGGACGGCTGGTCGCCAGTGGGGGAAACTGGCATTGCTGCTGTCTTACCTGGGCCTGTTCAGTCTAGCACCTGTCACCTGTACTTAAAAGTTCACTGAATATGTGCAACACCCCCATCCTCAAACCCTACAAAGATCTTCATTTTAATACTGGGAAGCCTACTTAACGTTAGCGCCAACTTGCCACATTTTAACAGAGTGTGTGTCATCCGGTACCAGCCAAACCCTGCTCAGAGCTCAGTGAGGCAGCGTTTTTCAGTTCTTAATTTCAACCCAGTTGCTGGTCTCATTTCTAGAAGGGGGATGTAATTTGAGATTAATTTGCCTGCAAATGAAGCATGATTCATCTTAGGAGCAGTCTGTCTTCTAATGTCTCCACACCACTGATCGTGCTTGGGAAGGGTTTATATATGGACATACATACACACGCACTCCTCCAGAGAAAGAATAGGGGCATTAAATGCAAGATGAGTTCAAATGGTGGAGCAAATAATTATACAGGTCTTAATTAATATATAGGGTTCAGTTCCCCACACCAACCTTCCATGTTTTCACAGACGCAAAGTCAAGTCCATGTAAAACAGCCAGAAACACACAGTTTCCTTGTTATGTTCTTGGCACCAAGATTGTACTTACTTGGCCATCAGGTGGCAAGCGTTATTACATAGATCAATCCCAATTCCTGCAGGAAAAAACGTTAATATAGCTTTACTTTCCAGTCTAGTAGTAGCTACACCATTTCAGCTGTCTAGGGCCTTTAAAATAGACTTAAAATGGATTCATCCCAAACAGTGTGGAGTTCCAATTCATATTTGGACCCACAGAGCAGGAAATTCACCCCTGTGCAGGTGCAGAAGCATCAGCTCAAGGCCTATGCACCCTTAAGACCTCATAATGGGGCTTACAGGGGATGTAAATGGTAGAAAGAACTGGCTCCTGCAAAGAGATGAATTACGTCCTATCTGCATAGTCCACAAACCACTACAAATGAGACTTGTATAAGGACCCTTACTGATCTGCAGACAACAGTTCCACTAGAACAGCAAACTGGAAGTGTACCTAGGGATCTGTCCTTATTCAGACTATAAGATAGACATGTCTAGTTTTTGTATTTAAAATATTTGTATTTTTCACTGGCTTTTATTTTTAATGAATGCTTCAAAGACATTTTGGGCCCAAACAATGCATGATCTGGGGTAAAATTTTCAAAAGCACCTAAGAGACCTAGGTCCCAGCTCCCATTGACTTCAATGAGACTTTAGGCTCCTAAGTCACTTGGGCATGTGTGAAAATTTGACCCCACATCTTTTTTATGGTGCTTCAGTATATGGGTAGTGGACGTTCAACAAGAACAACAGATTGTGTGTTATGCTGGCCCCATAAATGGATCCATGAGAAGAAAAGGAATAAACAAATACTGAGATATTGGGATTCTCAGAACCAAAACGTCCAGTCTTTGCAACCAAGTAATAGGAACTATGCTCAGCTTGGTTTAGCTAGGAGTCTTTTTACCATGCTCTGTGGCAAAGGGGAAACTGAGCTTTAGATACCCTGAAATTCTAACATGAGATCACACTGACAGAGTGGAATATGAGGGAATAAATTGATTAGGATTTGCTGCATTAATGGAAAAACCCTAACTACCTCGGATACATTTTATATCTCCATATCCATTATATATACTCCAGAATATATTGGTTGTTACAATTTGAAGGGGGTTGTCATGCCAACCATTTCTTCTAGTTTGATTTGCTTTGGAGTGTGTATTTCTCTTCTCGTGCCTAACTACCCAAAGTTTTGCTTTCAGTTTCAGATTCAAATGACCTGAAAGCAAAACTCAGTCACAATCACCCAGTGTCGTCATATGGTGCAAAAGGGGGAAGAAAACCCACCAAAAACTACCAGTCAGGGTCACTGAAATTTTTAGCTGTATCACAAACTGACAAAAGCAAGCCACGCTCAGCAGTCACCCTGCCTCTGTGAAAAGACAATTTTACACGGCCTCTTTCAGTCACTTACTTCTGTTGCAGGTGACGCCTTCCCAGCCTTGGAAACATTCACAGCTCCCGTTTCCCTGCAATCCGTCATTACAGATTCCATTTCTGCAAGTGCATGCTGTGGAGAAATACCACCTCACTGTCAAACCAGCGAGCTCTACTGAGCAAAGAGAAGTTAGGCAGTTCGTAAATTGATACATTGCTACATTTGAGGGATCAAGTTTTAGTTTCTTTAAGAAAAACATTAAGGGAATGTCAGTGCTTGTGTGAGCAGTGCCAGATTAAAAGGCCCGGGAACGGAAGTTCTCTGGTATCCACAACACAGGTATAGTTCAGGCAATAGCTCATTCTTCTCTGGGTGAGTTCAATGGCAGTTCCAAGTTTCAATAGCAACTGTGATCACCTGATTTACAATCTTCTCCGTATCTGCCCACTTCACACATTTCACAGGCTGTGCCGTGGAAGCCTTCATGACAGCGACACTCCCCACTGCCCGTAATGCCGTCCTGGCACACTCCGTTCCCAGAACACAAGCTGCCTGGCTTCCCTGGGCACAGCTCACACATATGCCCATAGTAACCTGGACAGCAGACAGACACCTTTGGGAACGGACAACAGGCTGGAGTAAGGCATCTCAAACTCAAAGGATAGAAAATGCTACATTATCAAAAGTCATCTTGCTTTGGTCCATGTACTTCATTTAGGTAGCTACAATATTCATTTTATCGTTTGATAAATGCTGGTTATGATGACATGCCAGCAGCAAACATGCTGTTAGACTTGTCTCATATATCCACATGCATGTGTATATTTTACTTACACACACACACACACGTTAATTGATAGCAGCTGCTAAGTTTATTAAAGATTGTAGTAGAGTTGAAAATAGCATATCTGTTAATCCTGCTTTGACAGAAAAAAACCATTGTAGTTTTTATGATCTGGCATTCCATTTCAATACCTTTCACTTGGGTCTATAGGAAGCACTACATGCAAGAAAATCAAGACACAGTCTCTAGTTACTGTTTAGCAACCAGATATTAAAATGAATTATATAAATAAAAATAAAATATTGCCTCCATAAGTGCACATAAGTAAGTATGTACAGCAAGTACAGAAAATAGCTAGACATTTATTCATTGTAAAGAGGGGGTAGAATTGTGGAACTCAAAAACCAGATTATAGAAAAGATGGATGCCACTGAACCACCTGTACTAGTTTCAGAACTTGGTTATAATAGTGTAAATCTGGAGTAATTATTTCAATTAACGTAACTGGGATCAGAATTTGGCACTTTATGAGGGTGAGACACTAAAACAAGGGATAACAAATTTAAGACCAGAAAAAACACAGCGCCGCTGGAGGTCAGAAAAAAATGTTTTTAGAGAGAATTAATAATCAGAGTAGAATGGAAGAAATAACCAGGAATTTATCCAAAAGCAAAGCTATCCTGTCACTCAGAAGAAAACAGTCTGGACATATGTGTTGGACACACATTGGAAGGTGCATAGACGTAAATAGGATGTATGGACACTTTCCAGTTGAAAATATTGTTATGCTAGATGGTGTTAACAGCTACCATCAAGCAGATCTTTGATCTATGGATAATCACAGGTCTCGTTAAAGGTGATGGGTGTGCTAAACTAAAAAGGAAGGAGCAATTAAATACCCCTTTCTGTAGTGATAGCTGCAAACAATAAGAGGCTACTGCCCAAGACCCAGGGCATGATGGCTATCACTGAGCAGGGCCAACCCATGTGCTCTGATGGGTTTCCCTGGAACTCATTGCAAATGCCAGGGCTAGAGAATTGCCTGGTGAGTTGTGTGTTAGACTAGACAGAAAAAGCTAGCAGAAAGGGAGAGAACAGAGAAGTAGTGAGCATGGCCCAGAGAGGGAGCAGAGACAGAGCTTCTTGGGCACGAAACTCACTGGAGAGGCAGACTAGGAAAGAGAACAAAACAACTACATGCTGTTTGTTTCTGCTCCATTCAAGAGAACAGGACTTTGCCAAATTTCTTTAGAAACAAAAAGGATCGCACCAAACTAAGTATTTTTGAAAAATCATTTAAATTACTTGGAAATGTTTCTGTTTACAATTTTTCAGTGGCAACAAATGAAAAGATAAAAAGTACCTATTGGATATTCCAGGGATTTTTCTTTTGTTTTCATTTTTTGTATTGTCAATTTTGATTGGTCAGATTAGTCACACGTTGGAATCTTTCCCCAAAACAGAACAATTTAGTTTTCAAAAATTTACACATTAGACAACAACATATTGTTATGGCTGAGTAAAATCTTGTTATGGGTTGAGTTAAAACCCCATTGAGACTGGTAGGTAGGTGGGAACTCCCCCTACAGTTAATGTAACTGTAAACCTAAGTCCACTGAAAACAAAAGGGTTTGTGTGAACCCATCCAGGAGCTTTCCTGAGTATTGTTTTGGGTATGTGTTTTTGGGGCGGGAAGGGAGAAGAGAGAAGAACAGAGAGAGAGCCTGAAGGAGCAGTTGAAAACATGGTGTCTGACCCTGAAAGAAACCTAGGAAGAGGTTTTTGGATCAGAGTGCAGGCTAAAAGACTTATTTTGGTGCTGTGAGCAAAAAAAGGTGTTTCCTGCTATTTGATTCCAATTGCATTCAAACACACAGAACTTTGTACATAAGCAAAACTACATTAAAGAAAATACCAGACTCCTTCAATTTCTACTCCCGACTGAAACATCCACAGAGCCCCAAATTTTGACTAACATCTCAGGTCCAAAAGGGGGTAATAATCATATATGAAGATTTGGAAAACTGTAACAAAAACCACCAATGGAACA
Organism: Emydura macquarii macquarii; assembly: GCF_026122565.2. NCBI lineage: Eukaryota > Metazoa > Chordata > Testudines > Chelidae > Emydura > Emydura macquarii. Next base: position 2,014,830 of record NW_027132983.1, on the reverse strand, counting down.
AAAGCTCTGTCAGATGTACAGAAATGTCTACAAGTTTGTTTTTTTCAAGACCAGTTCTGGCCAAAACAATGGCACAGATACCTACTTTTATGAAAACGCCATAAGATTTGTCCTTTCCAGTCTGAATATTATTGTCAATGTACATCAAAATCTTAACTTACTAAGGAAACTTTAACACAGGTGAAATAACAACCAACTCCTTTTGACAATCCAGTCTTAAGTACACAGTGTGGCATCTTCTCTTCTCTGTTAGTTTCCTTCAGATAAAAATAAAAAAAAATATATTATAACCCAACAAAGCAAGCATATATCATAGCCAACCAATGCACTGGGGAAACAAAAGTACAACACTATTTATCCTATCAGCAAGAATGGCAATAAGAATTCAGGAATGCCAGAGCTGAGAGCAAACCGGCATCCCAGACCCTGATGTGTAGTTATTCCAGATGACTAAAATCCTCAGTTTTCATTTCCATAAGACCAATACATTTGTCTGTCAAGGAGAAAGCGCTTAGCATGCTTTTTGGCATGTAATGAACTAGATAAACCAATAGCACCACTGTGTAATGCAGTACTGCCACCAGCAGGAAGGACTTGATTATTTTTCTCTTTACAAGCACTTGTCACACTGAAAAAAACAAGGTTACTTACCAGTAACTGATGTTCTTCGAGATGTGTTGCTCATGTCCATTCCACTATAGGTGAGTGCACGCCACCGTGCATGGTTCCCAGAACTTTTTTCCCCTTAGCTGATCCCGTAGGGCTGGCTCTGTTGCCCCCTGGAGTCCCACGCGTATGCTGTGGTATATGAGGCACTGCTGGCCCTACGCCCCCTCAGTCCCTTCTTTCTGCCAACTCCGGAAGCGGGGACAAGGGGTGGGTTGTGGAATGGACATGAGCAACACATCTTGAAGAACATCAGTTACTGGTAAGTAACCTTGTTTTCTTCTTCGAGTGATTGCTCATGTCCATTCCACTACAGGTGATTAACAAGCATTACCTTTGATGGTGAGCCAGAGTTACCGGTGAGCTGCCCTCAGTATGGCTCTGCCAAATCCAGCGTCCTCTCTCACCTGCTGGATGATGGCATAGTGGACTGCGAAGGTGTGCACCGACGACCAGGTGGCAGCTTTGCAGATGTCCTGCAGGGGCACTCTCTCCGGGAAGGCTGAAGACGAGGCCTGAGCTCTGGCTGAGTGCACTGTGATGGTTCCCGGAAGCGGCATCCTCGCCTGGTCATAGCAGCACTTGATGCACGATGTAATCCACAAGGAGATGCGCTGGGTGGAGACAGGTGAGCCTTTCATCCGGTCCACCACTGCGACGAAGAGCTGCGCCGATTTCTGGAATGGCTTTGTCTTCTCGATGTAGAAGGCCAGGGCTCATCTCATGTCCAGCGAATGCCATCTCCTCTCCTCCTCCGAACCATGTGGTTTGGGAAAGAACACAGGGAGAAAAATATCTTGGTTACAATGAAATTGGGAAGCCACCTCGGGCAGGAAGGCTGGATGAGGTCTCAACTGCACCTTGTCCTTATAGAATATTGTATAAAGGGGCTCCGAGGTTAAGGCCCTAATCTTGAAGACCCTCCTAGCTGAGGTAATGGCCACCAGGAAGGCAACCTTCCATGAAAGTATGAACAGAGGGCATGAAGCCATGGGTTCAAAGGGGGGCCCTGTGAGTCTGAAGAGGACCAGGTTGAGATCCCAGGGAGGCACCGGGTCATGGACCTGCGGATAAAACCTCTCCACCCCCTTGAGGAACCTGACCGACATGGGGTGGGACAACAGGGATCTCCCCTCTAGCGGCTGATGGAAGGCCAAATGGCCGCCAGGTGAACTCTCAGGGAGGCTAGCGCCAGACCCTGAAGCTTTAGCTGGAGCAGATACTCCAGGATCACTTGAATAGAGAGGCTTGGCGGAATACCCCTGGACTCCACCCAACAGGTAAACCACCTCCACTTAGCCCAATACATAACCTGTGTTGAAGGTTTCCTGCTGCCCAGCAGGACTTGTTGGACCTGCACCGAGCAGGCTCTCTCTCCCTCCGTCAGCCACAGAGCCTCCAGGCCGTGAGGTGCAGGGCGTCCAGGTTCGGGTGCAACAGGCGACCATGGTCCTGGGAGAGAAGGTCATGCTGTCTTGGGAGCTTCATGAGCAGGGCCGATCGAAAGGTCCAGCAGCATGCTGAACTAATGCTGTCTTGGTCTGGCCAGGGCGATGAGTATGACATCTGTCCTGTCCCTCTTGATTTTCAACAGGACTTTGGGAAGGAGCGGAATGGGTGGAAACGCGTATATGAGGGCTCCCATCCAGTTGATGAGGAATGTGTTGGATATCGATCCGGCCTCGCGGAGCGAGCAGAACCTCGGGCACTTTGTATTCCAGGCCGACGCGAATAAGTCCAGTTGGGGAACACCCCAGTTCTGGAAGATCAAAGTCACAACCTCCAAGTGCAGTGACCAGTCGTGGCAGGGTAGAAATGACCTGCTGAGGTGATCCGCCTTGTCATTCCTCACTCCCGGGAGGCGAAAGGCAGTCAGGTGGAAGTCGTGCCTCACAGCGAAGTCCCACAGGCAGATAGCTTCCTGGCAGAGGGCTGAGGAGTGCGCTTCCCCCTGCCTGTTTATATAAAACATGGCTGCAGTGTTGTCCGTCAGCACCTGCACCACCCTGCCCGTCAGGAATTGGAGGAACACCTTGCACGCTAGGCGAATGGCCCTGAGCTCCTTCACGTTGATGTGCAGGCGCCTCTCCTCTCCCACCCAGAGTCCCTGAGTGCCTAGGCTGGCGCTGATGTGGGCTCCCCATCCCACATCCGAGGCATCGGAGATTAGGGTGACTGACGGGACCAGTTCCCTGAATGGGACGCACCCTTCATCACTGCCCTGGGAGTCCGCCACCAGTTTAGGGAGGCTAGGACTGGTGGGGGAACCGTGACCACCCAGTCCAAGGGGTGTCTGCTTAGCACATATGCTGAGGCCAACCACACCTGAAGTGGCCTGAGCCTCAGGCGAACCAGGCTTGCTACGTACATGCAGGCTGCCACGTGGCATAACAGCCATAGGCAGCGCCTGACTGTTGTTGTGGGGCACCAGTGCAGCTGGGAGATGATAGAGACCATCATCTCGAACCGTGGTTGAGGAAGGAAGGCTCAGGCCTGGGAAGCATCCAGGGTGGCCCCAATGAATTCTATGCGCTGCACCGGGGTTAGTGTGGACTTCTGCTTGTTTATGAGCAGTCCCAGCCTGCTGCACGTGAAGCAAGTGAGGGTCACGCTGTCCTACACAGGAGACCTGGACCTGCCCTTGATCAGCCGGTCGTCCAGGTAAGGGAAGATTTGCACACCTCTTCATCTCAGGTGGGCAGCCACTACCGCCATGCATTTGGTGAATACCCTCGGGGCCGACGAGAGGCCAAAGGGTAGGGCCGTAAATTGGTAATGGGAACCAGCCACTGTGAAATGGAGGAAACGCCTGTGGCTGGGGAGGATAGACACATGACACTATGCTTCCTTCAGGTCAAGGGCGGCATACCAGTCTCCTGGATCCAGGGAAGGGATAATGGAGGCTAGAGGAAACCATGCAAAACCTGAGTCGTGTGATGTATTTGTTTAGATGATGCAGGTCTAATATGGGCCTCAGACCCCTCCTTTGACTTGGGGATGAGGAATTACCTCAAATAAAACCCTTGCCCCCTTCTGCCTTGAGGGACCATTTCCACCACTTCTAGATTGAGGAGAGTGTCCACCTCCTGCAAGAGGAGTTGCTTGTGGGAAGGGTCCCTAAAGAGGGACGGGGGGGAAGGTTTAGGGGGATAGATGTGAATTGTAGGGTGTAGCCCAAAAGACTATCCTGAGGACCCAACTGTCTGACGTGATGCTGCCCATTCAGCATAGAAGGATCTTAATCTGTCTAGGAAGAGGCAGGGTGGATCCAGGGAGGCGGTAGGGGCACCTCGGGCACACCATCAAAACTGCCCTTTTCGATTGCCCAACCCCTTGCCCTGTGAGGCTGAGGACGAGCTGGGGGCTGATTCCGCCTTCTAAACCCCCTGTTTCTGTCCCTGCCCCTATAGTGCTGGAAGGGCCTAGGCGGGGGCCTTGGCTGCTGCTGTGCCTGGGCCATGGCTGTCACCTGGAAGTCTGGGGTGTGTACAGGCCCAGGGAGCGAAGCGTGGCCCTGGAATCTTTAAGATGGTGCAGCTTTGCATCGGTCCAATCCAAAAACAGGCCTGACTCATCAAAGGGGAGATACTGAAAGGACTGCTGCACCTCCTGCGACAGCCCTGAGGACTGCAGCCACGAGCACCGCCTCATGGCGATGGCAGAGGCCATTGCTCTACTCACCGAGTCTGCAGCGTCACTGGACATTTGTAGCACCGCCCTAGTCACTGTAATTCCTTCGTCCAGGACAGTGGCGAAGTCTGCAGCCTAGTCTTGGGGCAGGGCCTCAGCGAACCACCTGAGGGAGTCCCACAAGTTAAAACTGTACCTGCCCAGTAGGACCTGGTGGTTGGCAATCCTCAACTGCAGGGCTGCCATTGAATAAACCTCTCTCCCAAACAAGTCCAGTTTCTTATTGTCCTTGTTTCTGGGAGTGGACCCCGGATGACCTTGTCTGTCCCGCTCGTTGGCCGCATCAACCATCAGAGTTCCCGGGGTCGGGTGGGTGAACAGAAACTCAAACCCCTCAGCCGAGACATAGTACTTTTTCTCAGCCCCCTTCGATGTAGGGGTGACCGAGGCGGGGGTTTGCCACAGGGCCTTGGCAATTTTAAGGGCCCTGTCATGGATAGGCAGAACCACCCTTGCTGGGGCCTCTGCCCCCAGCACGTTGAAGAGGGTATCCTCGTCCTCCACTAGCTCCTGGAGCTCCAGCTGTAAGTTAGAGGCCACCCTCTTAAGCAGCTCCTGGTGCACCCTGAAATCTCTCAGTGGCGTCATGTGGTCTCTGGAGACTGCCTTGTCTGGAGAGGAGGAGGAGGACTGCCAAGGTGCGACCTGTGGCTGTTCCCCCCCGCCCCCCCACAACGACTGGGGGCACCCGTGGAGGATCCCTCCCCTGGGTCCGATTCCTCGTCCGAGGAATGGTCTTTATGGGCTTTGTCCAGTGCGGGAGGCGCAGACTGGACCCCCGATGATGGGATGGACTGTGGCCTCGGTCCCATCTGGATGCCCCATGGGCTCCAATAAGGCCATTGCTGCTGCCATTGACCCTGTGGCCAACTAGGGGCTGGCTGTGGCACCGGCTGAGGTATCTTGTGGGGGCGTCAGCTGGCCTTACGAGTGTCCCGACGGCTGCCCCCCTTTTGGGACCCTGAACCATTGGAGCGGTGGTGCCGAGCCCGCTTCCAGCCCTTGGTGCCACTCCGTGCCGGGGACCGTCCCCTTGACACCTCCAACATGGAGGACGACAAGAACTGCCTCCGTCTCAGTGATCAGTGCCGACGAGCGGAGACACGCTCCAAAGAGCTCGATGTCGTCGAACGCCGTCTCAGCACGGACGACTTTCATTGTCGTTTGCCCTTAGGAGAACAGGAGCGGTGCCACTGGGAGCTTTGTGGTGCTGAACCAGACTCCATTGACCGGGTTCCGCGTTCCCGTGAGGGCAACTGGGTTCTGCGCCACCTCGTTGCGGGCAACCTCCTCGGTACCGGGGATTGGGAACTGGAACTGTCCCCATGATGTGCGGCAGGCCTCGAGCGGTGCTGCCTTCTCTGCGCTGCCTCCAGTGTTGGGGACCAACTTCGGTGCCGAGGGGGGGACTGGCTCGACGAGGTCGACTTGGAGCGACTGTTTGGGGGAGCATCCTTGCTCTACCCCTGATGGCTGTCCAGCGGGAAACCATTCCACCCCTGCCTGGGGTCTCCACCGCCCTTCGTGGGGACCCAACGCGGGTTTGCCCCAGGACACCAGCCCCTTCTCCCTCGGCAGAGGGGCGGAGGTGGCGTAGGCAAGGCCAGCAAGGCTCTTGCCATCTGAAAAGCCTCCGATGTCGATGGTGTTGGCAGGGGCACTCCCCCACTCCCAGGAATCGGGGGAGGCTCCCTGCTCAGAGATGTAGGCACCGGAAAGGACTCAACAGGCCACGGCCAGTGCATCTCCACACTCGACCCTGCCCTTACCGGCAGCATAGGGGAGTGTCCGCGCTCTGTGCGCTGCCGCTTCTTTTTCCTTGGCACCAGGGATGCCTCTCGGCGCCAAGTTGCTGTCGGTGCCGGGGGTGTGCTCTGTACCAAGGACACGCTCGGTGCCGAGGTGGATTGGGTCGGCTCGGAGGCCGGGCGGAGCGCTGCCTCCATCAGCATGGCTTTTAACCCAATATCTCTGTCCTTTTGAGTCCTCGGTTTAAGAGCCCTGCAAATTTTACATTTCTCTTTTCTGTGCTCTTCCCCCAAGCACCTAAGGCAGCGGTCATGGGGGTCGTTGTGAGGCACACGGCTTAAAGCCAGGTGACCCGGGCATGGCCCGGCCACCCTAAGCCCCTCAGGGCTTCTAATCTAACTAAACTAACACTACTTAACAACAACTTAACTAAGGTATTAAATGAACAAAGTTCAAACAAAGGGGAATGGTACTTGTGAAGAGCAAGGCTAGTTCCAGCAACCATCACGGGCGGAAAGAAGGAACTGAGGGGGTGTGGGGCTGGCAGTGCCTCATATACTGCAACATGCGCGCAGGTCTCCATGGGGTACCAGAGCCGGCCCTACGGGATCAGCTAAGGGAAAAAAAAGTTCCGGGAACTGAGCACAGTGGTGTGCACTCACCTATAGTGGAATGGACATGAGCAATCACTTGAAGAAGAACAAAGATGCTTGTAAAGAGAAAAATAATTGTTAAACTGTTAATGAGAGAAGCTAATGAATCCATCTGTGTGATCCTCATTAACAGTTTAGGCTGGAAAAACACTGATCAGTTCCCAGAACTGGTTTTCCTTAGCAACAGTGTTGGAAAAGCAAGCGATCCAAGGCCAAATCCTATTCACTGTTATTGGTGTAAGATGTCCATTCAAGTCAATGGAAGGTTCCCCTTGGGTAAATGAGACCAGAATTTGGGCCCAGGTGATACTTTGTCATGTGTTGTAGTTCAGAGGGCCAGCACAAGGAATATACACCACTTAAGCCCTCAAAATAAGGCTGAAACGAGACTTAGTAGTGTCTAAGCACTGTGCTGGCCCTCTGCACAGCTGTATATTCCACCCTCAAGTGCCATGGAATACATGGCTGGTTACACCGAAACGCATTCTCTTACCATAACCCTCTCCTGGTGCATGCTGGGCATGAAAGCACATAACACCAGAATCTGTCCTCCCCCAAGATGTCAGGCAAGGTCTCAATGTGTACCCCAAAAGTAGAGGACACCGTTTAAATGGTTGCCTGGGGATTGCTTCAGATGTCACAGGGAGAGGAAGACATTCCAGCACGGATGTGTGGATATAAAAGTGAAGTGAGGAAATCTTTATACAATTGTTCTGCACTGAGCTTCTGATGACAAATGTATTATTTTCAGTGCATCAGCCCCTCTCCTACGTTCCCAAACTCTGCCTCCCTCTCCTCCTTCCCCTCCCCATCCCTTCAACTAGCCACCGTAGGCAATAATCTCACTCTCTCCACCTGCCTCTGCATGGCCACTGGCCTTTCCCCCTTCCTAGAGGTACTCTGGGATCTTCTCTGACTCCATTGCCATTATGTATTTAGGTTTTAACACTACAACCATCACTGCAGAATCAGATCTGAGCTCCCAATGCGGCTCATCTCCCCTCTGTTCAAACGAGGGGCTGGGAATGTCTCAGAGCTCCCTCTTTCCCTAGCACAGGGCCTCTCAGCAACCAGCCTAAAGAAAGCAGCTGACAGAGACCGGAGGATCGCTAGTTCCTTAAAAGGCAGATAGGAACACAGTGATGGATTAAGGCCAGACTCAATGGGTTTCCCACTCTAGACTGCATGCTCTGAAGAGACCCTTCAACTGAGGCAGCGCATGGATATTGGCTCCATGAGAAGAGTCAGGGTACTATTTCTGAATGTGGGAAGAGCCCACGTTTGCCCTCAGTCCATCTGTGATCACACATGAACAATCAGGACAGGAAACACCTCTCTTTCTACTTTAATAAATATAAAGGAAGAATGAGCTAATAGCAGGCTGGCCTCTTGCTTGCCATCACCTACCTCCACAATCTGCACTGCGGAAAACAAAACAGCAGCTGTCCCCAAACCACACGCAAGGGTGTGATACAAACCAGAGACTTACCGCTAGGACTGATCCGGGAGGACACTTGATCCCTTTGGTGCACTTAGCGCATTTCGACTAGGGGACAAGAAACAGAACAAGTCACACGCAGTCCCTTTAAAAACGTCCTACTCAAATGCTAGTTGTAAAGTGTTCAGCAAACAGGACAATGGATCAATACGTTCAATTCACTCACTCAAAACAATGAACTGAGCAAACAATTCAGGTAGCTAAGTCCTGGCGGTTATGAAAGACATCCTGGGTTTGTTTTTAACATTGAACCGTGAACACAAAACACTGCTGCCAGAACATAACACGAACCACAAATCCTCCTCTTTAGCACAGCCACGGATGTGAACTGTAATTTCTCAGCTATAGCAACATATGTAATTAGCTCACGGTTACATCTGTGAATGTGGAAGTTTATTGAACGTGGAATTGAACGTGGAATGTGGAATTGTTAGAAGTTGCAGGTGCCCAACAATGCCAGTATCAGGCCTATAGTGAGCATCTGCTCCGCACAGAGGCATGGTTGAGACTAGCTGATACAGACCATCATGCTGTGACTGAGTTAAGACGATTATAAATCAGAGAGCTCTCTGGTGCTGTCATTACCTTTATGTACAGCTACTTACCTTTTGAATCACTGTGGTATTGGCAGTGCAACGATTTTTCTGAATCTGTAAAACCTCAGAAACCCCAATCAATATCCCATTCTTGGTTTCAAAAAATGTACCATCTAAGGGGACATTATTTACAAATGTCTGCAAAGAGAAGAAGAGAGTCTAGTTAACAACCAGAAAGCTCAGATGCCACCATCATAAGAAAAGAGCCACCGTATAACTAAATAGGGCCTTCCACCCTACAGCAGTGATGGCCAAACTTTTGCTGTCGTGCTCCCCTTACCAGCAATGGAATCGTCCGTGCCCCCCTCCGTTACTGCACAGTTGGCTCAGCAGAGGAGCTTGGGCTGAAGGCAGAGCTAAAGGCAAAACGGGAATGGGGAAGGAGCTAACCTGGGGATGGAGCTGGAATGAGTGCAGAGTTGGACAGGGGGCAGAGCAGGGGACGGAGTGGAGCCACGGTTGGGGCGGAGCATGGGGTAGAACAAAGATGCAGCTGGAGTCAGAGCAGGGCTAGGTGGAGCTCCCTCCCCAGGCTCCAGGAAGGCTGGCCCAAGCCCTGCCGCGCCCTCCTCCTGCATCATCCCAGACATTCCTCCGCACCCCCCTAGGGGGCATGCCTGACAGATTGGGGACCACTGCCCTATACTATCCAGCTGCTTTACAAACTGTATATTTGGTCATCCACCACTGGGATGGTTGCCTCAGCAATTCTGCATGCACCCAGTTATTGCATACCTTCTCCAGTAAAAATTAGTGGATTTTTTTTTAAGATAGACAGAATATAATTACCCAAGATGTAAATCAAGCAGAGCACAGTGGTCTAACATCACTAACTCTCATAAAGAGGGATACGTGCTTTAATGCCAAGTGCTGAGGAACTCTCTCTTTTTTTTTTTTTTTTTTTTTTAAAAAACATCTCATCCAAAAGATGGTACCATCAATAGTGCCCCTAAGTGTCCTTCTGGGGACTCTCAGCATCACACCCAATGAATAACCACCACCACTTTCCACAGCCCCTTGCTATCAACTGAGCAGACCTGAACATGCTTGGTTTAGTTTAGCTCTGACAAGCTCATTACCCGAAGTAGTATAGATGCAGTTCATCTAATACCAATTCATTCTACCCTAAGAGACTGCCTCTGCTCTGAAGATGTAGAGCTGAAGGAACACTGATATGTCTCGCCTGCTCGCTGTTTTTGAAGAGAAGATTTCATGGCTCAGAGAAAGGATGGGGAAAAAAGGTAACACCACAGGACTATGTTGTAGGAAGATTATTATTCAGAATACTAATACTTCGCTCTTCTGTATTGTTTTTCATCCACAGATCTCAAATTATTTATTTATTTATTTAACAGCTAGTTGGGAAATTATTTTTCTTTGAAAATGTTTTGTTTTTTCTTAAAAACACTGCCAAAAGAAGTGCTCGATTGACAGCATGGAAGAGTAAACTGATATGACTATGCACAGCATGGAGATGGCTGCCAAAGCCTCAAGCAGGAGGGACAATACTTAGACATGAAAGGACAATTCATTCTTCATGGCTCAGTCTGCCCCTGGGCTCCCTGCTGAGAGGGGCAATAAGGGGGTGTGGGTGGGGCACAGTTGCTATGATGTTTTTTTTAAATCATCAGGACACCTGTACTGAACTAGTCACCAATCCACTGGACACAGCAACTCACTTCACACAGGCCTCTCAGATGTCAGACGGGAATGATTTTTGCTCACTACCATTCTGAACCACATTTGAACCAACGGCCTAGAAACTGAAGCCTACGTATCCTAGGACAGCCCTAGCCTTTAATTGTGCAACCATGTCCTAAAACAGCAGGTAAAACCCGCCAATCCTTACCTGGTTGTTGTTTTTATAAAACGTTAGCCAGTAGGAGAACCCTAACATTGCACTTTTATGGACTCCACTTTTCAAATCTGTAGAGGAGAGGCTCTCTCCAAGTACAACATGGTACTGCACGGTGTCGTTATCCTGGAATCCAAGACCAGCAGGAAACAAAACATTTAGCCTATTATTGCTTCATAAACAGCTATAAGGTAGCTAGAGGTAAGAACAGTGTAGAAAGAACTGTAAGATGTCCACAAGTGTTAGTTATGTCCATAATCTGATAACCAGCTCTAGTGACAGCCAATAATGAACTAAGCCCAACAACCCTGTAAGACAAGGTTTGCTCAAAAAAAAAGGCACAAAGTTGTTAGGAAGCCTTTCTAAGGAATTGGACAATCATCTGAATCATAAGCACTGTCCATGAGTTTGGAAATTTTGGGGGATCTGCCTACATATAAATCTAATTTTAAATGTGTGTAAGTAGTCCAGATCTTGAAAATGGACAACACTATGTAGCAGTGACCATTTTAAATATAGTCTAAGAAATTCCTTATATGCTGCTCTTGACTCCATTGTCAAGCCCACAGAACCCTGTCCTTTCACTCATCCTTGCAGATGCCTTCCTGCCATGCTCCCTAATGTCAGACATCTCCCCACTCCACCACTCGACATACTTCCAGGCCTCCCTTCTCCTTTCTGCTGTGGTTCCCTTTCCTGATCCCAGAGAGGCCTATCTCCAGTTGCAGCAGCTGGAGTCCAGAATCATGCTCAGCAGCTGAGGGTTAGCAGTATGGAAACATGGCTTCTCCTCTTCATGCCATACACTAACACAATTTTAGGCAGAATTCCTCACTCGGGATTCAGATCTAAAGTTTGATGGTACAATATGGCCCTCATAATTGATAACTACCACACACAGACTGTAAACAAACAATGATCTTACCAGTTGTGTAATGTTGGAAGCATGGCAATATTCCTCAATTGAATTGTTTCCTGGGACAAAAATGGTATATTTTTCAGAAGACTCAATTTTGCTAATCAGCTGGTATTGCTAAAAGGTGCAAAAAACAGGGATATTAGCAAGCGAACTTGTTTTATTTTAAAAAGCACATGAGAGGTAAACACAAAACCAAAACCACAGTGATGAAATGTTCCTGACTATCAGTTAGGGAGGTGGAGATTTCAGGCAAGAACTCCAACAGAAATGCTTTAAAACTGGATGAGATGAAAGGTGACTTCCAGTAGAGTCACAGGAAACAGCAGCCATCCATCATGCCAAGGTCCTGCTTGGCTGATGCTGGTCCAGATTCTTGGATAAATGGGCTTCTCTCATACTTACAGTGTGTATTCTGTCAGCCCCTGCCTTGGCATCATCTCTACTGTGTGTGTGTTATTCTGAGTTGTGCACATGCATGCATAGACACATGCACAGTTTTAAAGATCCCATCTATCACTTCAATAAGTTGCTAAAATGTAAGCAACTGTCTACCATACCTCCCAAAGAAACTAACCATTCCAAAAAGTCTTTATAGGGTGAAATGGGGTTTCATGAGGTCTGACCCTGTGTGGGAGTTATTCATTCCTTTGGGAGGCTGGCTACCCAGCTTTATAAATCCGTCCTATTCCCAACACACAACTTGAGAGGCACCACAAACAACAGGATGATTTTCCTTGGCTGGCCACGCAGGCTTGGTTCTACACTTAGTTATGAAGCAGGTGAACTAGCCTATCAAAAAAGCTTCCTACAAAGAATATTCAATAGAATCCAAACAACTGCTTACCAGTAACAACTCCTTGAACCTACTAAACGAGGGGACCATGTCGAGCTGTTGCTGCAGACCTGGGTGGCTTGGTGGTATATCGCCTAAAGGTGGTAACAAAACCTGAGCACAAGACAAAGATGAGCTTAACCATGGGTCAGTGACTGCTTGGAGAAAGCATGCAACTATCCTGCCCTACAATGAAAATAATGACATATGGCTGTAGGTAGCGTGGTTCTGCTTCCAGCATGGATGGGCCTTTACTCTTTTCTTGAAAAGCCAAGTACTGTACTCTTTTACGGACTTTGAAGGCAGTGCTTTAAATATTAAATGCTGCAGAGCAAGAAGCACCTGGAATGAGCTCAGAATACCCAGATCTACCTTTGTCTATGTGCTTCTACTTGGATTCTAGTTGAATCCGCTCACACCTCCACAAATAACAGAAAACAAATGAGTTACAGCAATAGGACCTTACTGATTTACCTTATTTAGGATATAAATAGTGCCGTTAATAGCAGGAATGTCCCCTACTATGATGATAGCATTCTGAATGGTTATGGCCTGAAAAATAACAAGAGGGAAACATGAGAACATTGTAGATCACTGAGTGGGTTGAAATAAACCATAATCTCTGTCCAAAGCCTCTTGCGGCACCTTAGATTTATGATACATCACGAATTTAATGGCATTGTCCTTACCAATACCTCCCCCAGCACGGTATATCCCTAAATGCGTTGTTTAATTTGCTACCAACATACACACGTCAATGAAAAAGCCCTTACGTCGCTGCTGTTGGTTATCTCCCATCTGGTCCGTGGATTGAGCGTGGGTAACTCCTCACCTTTGTACTTTCTGAGCTGCTCAGTGGTGAAGGAACCTTGGAGGAAGTGGGCCCTGTAGGTGACAGGCAGTGTAGAGAAGAATTGACAGCATGATTAGGAGAAACCTCTGAAGTAGACTGGATTATTTTGGCTGCCATCTGATCACTTGCTTACTCTCCACACTCCTGGGCTTGGCCTCCTCTACATATCCATGTCATTGCTGCCCTCAAACTTTCTAGAAGAGTCCAATACTTGGCTTTTCAAGAAAACAGTAAAGGTGCCTTGGCATGGTGATGACAACTGACGCCATGCAGCCCTCCATCACTCGAGCTGTTTGAAAGTATAGTAGGTCACTCAGCTGCAAGAGGACATGAGCCTTGGCTGTTTCCAGCATTGGATATAGGCGTTATCTGAAGTTCATCTCTGCTGAGCGTCTAATCCAGATGCTATTGTCAGACACTGAACCAGTGCTCATGTTATCTTCTGTTCTCGAGCTTCTCCCCGCCTGGTCCCTAAGCTCTCCACAACACAAAGTCCCTCAATGAGACTTCAGACTGTACATTTCAAGCAGGGATGGCTGAAATGGCTGAATAAAATGAAAGCTAATGCAAACATTTGCCCCAAACCCAAACAGTTGGCATTGAACTACACAGATACACCATGCAGCCTTGCAACTGCTATACAGCCAGCGAGCTGTATTTGCAGCTGGCTGCTCTGCACCTGGCCTTCATAAGCATGTGTGGTCCTTTCCTAACCCTGGTGTAGCTCGCCCACACAAGGACAGGTTACTCTGGCTTTGTAGGAGGCCCCAGAAATTGGCCCTTCTCCCTCATGCATAGGCACAACCACATGCAAAAGCTGGCTGGGCTCAGACATGAGGGTGCCTGAGCCCTGCAGCCTCACTGAGGGGAGCATGGACAGGAGGATGAACACTGGATGGACACAGCCCAGTGGTTGCTGTGTGGTAAGGAGGGGTTGTAGGAGCCCACAATGAGGAGCAGGTGAGGCTCCATTTTCCCCTCAAGCTAGTCAGCATGGTGTTCTGGCTGAGGACAGAGTTAGGACTCCTGCTCCGTTTTGCTAGGGCAGGTGTGGAGGGGATGGGGAGATTGAGCTCTCCTCAGTGGAAAGCAGACCACTTGGTGCTCACTCCACAATTCCAGGCAACTGGCTGCACTAGTGAATCCCAGCAGCCATTACTCCAACGGGACATTAATGTACATTTCTCCCCTGCACTTCTGAAAAGGAAGAGGAAGTGGACGCTAGATTTCTCCCCTTCTCCATCAGCAGCAGCATGGGGTTGAGCTACCTTTGATCCCAACCAATTCTAGCTGTAGCAACTTCTGTGAACCACCAACTCAACCCAGCTGCCTCTCCCCCACCCCTCGGCTTTAAAAACGCCTCCCATCTTCCGCCTGCTACTCAATACCAGACACAATTCTGACCTGAGCTCTTCCCTCCTGCTCAGCAGCCCTCGCCATCCAGACCACTTCCTTATTCCCCAGCCAGCATTCACACATCTCCTCTATTTGATCCCACTAATCTTCCCTTAACGCCTGGGCCCAACTCCAGATTTCCATAAGTCACCACCTGCCTTCCCTCCCCTCCCCAGAAGATGTGGGCAAGTAAGAGAGCTGTTGGCTTCATGCTCCTCTCACATCTTCTGCATGGCCAGGTGTTCTGTGCAGAAAGAGCAGCCTGCATAGAGAATTCCCTGTTTCTTCTCCCACTGGGAGTCTGCTTTTGGATCATGGCTGAGAGAAACATCTTGCCTTTAATATGCAATTAATAAACCTTCATTGTATTGTCTAACCTCTGTTATGTTTGAATAATCCAACAAACACTTCATCTACTGGATGCTTCACCTACAGCATGTTATGTTTTTACCCTGTGGTTTTATTTCTACTGGCATAGAGCTGGTATGGGGAGAACTCCAGTCTCCAACTCTCTGTTACAGCTGTTTTGGATGAAAGAGCATGGTAACAATACAACTGTACCTGACTAAAAATGGCAGAATGTAGGGCTTCACCCAGAAATCTTTTTCAGCCTGGCTCAGGTTTCTGATGGCTGCTTCTGATGGCACCAGAACAGTAACATTGACTCCTGCTGGAACGCTGAAGAAAGACTTCTGTTGGACAGAGAAAGAAGATGCACAAATAAAGCTAGTCAGCGCTACACCTACAGCACGGTACAAACGTGCATCGCTACATCCCATGCTCACTGCGTGACAGATTGCTGTGCAGCACTGACGCTTACATTCAGTTCTGCCCACAGCTGTGGTGGTGGTTGGGATGGTGGCTAGGAAATAAGTTCTCATGGAGTCAACAAATGCCATGGAAATTTTTTCCAAAGCAGTCCAACCTCAATTTGCTGGATGCTGAACATAGGAAATCTGCAACTTCAAGGAACAAACCCCAGAACAGGTGCTGCTAAAGGAGAAAGTTCTTCATATTTTTAATAGTGTCACCGGTCTCTTTCTTCAAAAACCTTCTCCACGAATCTTACAAATAGGAGCATGTTCACTTGAGTCAGCAAATCCCTTCAAACACCCGAGGCCAGATTTGGACTAAGGGTTAAATTCTGTCCTGGCAAATGCAGGTGTAACTGATGGGATGGGTGTCAGGCTGCTTGTACCAAGGTTAAATTTGGCCCCATGTATTGGAGAACATTTCCAGTGACATGAAGTGCTTATCCAGCTGTTCCAAGGGGAACAGGAAGACAGTAACAAGAAAGGGAAAGAAAGAGCTACCTGAATGTTTCAATTTACTTTTACTTTCAATGGGTTGCTATTTGTATGTTACTCCTGTTGGTTTTTTCCTGTCTGCCTTTCACCCAGAGCAGTCAGCTATTTTACAACAGCCAGGAGTTAGCAGCAACACATGGTACAAAGATCAAGTATGTTATGATTTCAGTTTCTTCCAGAGTGAGAGCCTGGTCTCCAAAACATACTATGCCAGCCAATGGGTCACAGTTACAGTCTCTAGAGCAGGAGCCCCAGAGCACAGTTAGCCAGGTGACACACCAGTCACATGGATGTAATAAAAACCTGCTTAGAACTTTAAGAGGACACATGCCTGGATCCTAACTGACCGTTCATATGGTACTGTTAAAAACATAGCAAAATGCAATCAAGCTCACCATTTAGAACAATCTATAAAACTCTATTTGGAAGGCTAAAATGCACAGTCATTTTAAAAACATCACCATTTCCAGAGCTAGAGGTGGGGATTTGTTGGTTAATGTGCTGTGCATTAACATGTTCAGCTTGATTTGCTTAGGTGTTCGTTTGTTTTTTTAAACACACACACATGAAGGGAATTTGCCTCTTAACAGCAGATTTAAAAACAACATCTTTGATCTTTGCTTTGGTTTTTTGTTTATAAATTTATATTTTACAAAAAATACTTGTAATTGCTTCAGGCAGCATTTTTTACCTTAATCCACTCATAGAAGCCTGCAAAATGGGAATTCCTGGCCAGCTCCTTCCAAAAGAGAAAGCAATATCAAGATTAGTACAAATGCAGTGCTTGCAGGAATGAGACGAAGCAGGAAGACGGAAGGGTGGTCCTGTGATCCTTATTATTTCGAGTCCACTCCATACACAGCAAACTCGATGGAGTCAGTGCTCGCCTCCTGCCTGCACAGATCTTTCAACAGCCATGTGTCCTTCACGAAGGTGTGTCCTAAAGTCAGAGAGCTGGATCTACACTCTTTTTTTTTTTTTTTTTAAACCAAAAACTTTCAACACTGTGCCAATTATATCCAATTTCAAGATTAAGGTGATGAATTCCTTGACAAACTTTGCCTTTTCTAACTATTGAGATGGGCCACAGAGTTCAGAACCAGACCCGAATCAGAACATCCTCAATGTTTAAGTTAGACCTCGGGCTTCTCTCTAATTAACAAAGGATGTGTATGAGCTCTGGAACATCATAAACCTCGGACACAAGTCAGAAATTGTTGCTGGCCTGTTTATATTATAACTTGGGCCTACATACTCATATTCTACCCGGGGTAGAAGGCAACACCATATTCTGCCTGGCAATCTGATGTAAGAAGAATTAAATCAGGTACTCTACACGGAGAAAGTGTGGGTGGGGACCTGTGAGACCATGAATTCTCAGCGCCATCTTGCAGGAGAGAGGGATAGAATGTTCTCTGTGTAGATTTGTCCCTTTTTTAAAGTTGCTGTCTGACTTTTCACTTTGAATACAAGTGACCCTGCCTAACTAGCCTTGACCAACATGGGTTTCAGGGTACTGTATCAATTCTGATGGAAAAGCAGAGGGTGGAGTGCTAGTTGGTATCCTACAGTGATCAAGAGAGCTGTCACTACATCTTGAACAACAACAATATAGCAGGGATCAAACTATTTCCCCTATCCCTTTTCTCTAATTCATGGGACACGTAACACAAACAGACATATGTATTTCTTAAATTTGGTGCTGAAGTTTCAAATTGGACAGTTCAATACATCAGTCAGGATGGAAAACAGAGAGGATTCAAACCATTAGCTGTTGTCACCTGCAGATTTTAGCACAAGTCAGTTCAGCTACTGCAAACATCGTTTTTCTTTGAGTTAAAAGAGAAGAATGTTTACTTTCTCCCTACCTGTAATACATCTCCATAACATATAAATCCATCTCCCATGTAACCAGGAGAGCAAGCACAGGACCGATCCCCTCCTCCAAGAGGCTCGCACACAGCCTGTGAAGACAAGAAAATGAAGGATTACTGTGTAATAAAAACAGACACAGCACTGGTCAGTGTTAGCCACTCAAATGTGGCAACTGATCTCCAAATCTCCCAAATCCCAGGGTAGGGCCTTAACTGAAATGCCATCCTTCCTCTCATGGTATCCTCTGCTGAAATAGTAGATTATCACCATACTCCTAAGACCCACCCCCTACCTTCCAGAGCAGCGGGAAACACAGGAGTGTGAATAAATAACATAACAAATGGCCACAAAGCCTTTATGCTTAGTCACAAGTAGATGTGATTATTGCACAACAAAGGAGGACATGGTGCCCCAGATTACCAGCAGGTGTATATTACCAAGATCCACCAGAGGCAATGGAGCTACAACAAAATATATCCACTGGAGATCTGCCCTAGTATTCTTTCCCATGAAGGATTTTGGAGAATTCTCCAGCTACTCACCAAATCATGGCAGCCACCATTGTCCAGCTTGCAAAGATTAATTGGGTCACAGTTATAGCCATCACCAGCATAGCCCCTCTTGCACATACACTTGCTCTGAAAGTAGATGAGAGAGGGAGGAGCTCCACTACAGACCTATCAGAGTGTCCCAACTGCACAACTAATGCGGTTCCTCTTTCAATGAGTCTGCACTGGGTTCTATTTTTCAGTTAGTTTTAAAATGATTTTCTTCTCAGAGTTGATGACAGTCCCTGGAAAGTCTGAAACTGAAATATTTCTTTACCAGGATGTTTCCCTCTGTTACGGTGCACACACTGGTTTATTATTATAGGATTGCTCATGAATACAGACAGCTCCAGCATGCACTAGTTTGTTATTGTAAGGTCTTCTCAGGAATGCTGATTTACTGACTTGTTTTAATTAAAGAGAAATTAACAGAACAACATGGACTTTGCAAACAGATGAAAGAAAAATATAGGCCAAATATTCTGGGCTTGCCCATCTTGAAGGTGGTTAGAGAGAAAGAAAATTACCCAAATGGATGGCACCTTTAACTGCTGTAGCTCTTCAATGTATTTATTTTATATTTTATCATTCCACAAACCTGCCTCCACATACCAGTTGTTTGAAACCAGAAATCACAGGACCCAGGGGCCCTGGACTCCCTGTGGCAGGTCAGACCAACAGTCCATGAAGCCATGCTTCTCACAGTGCCCTTTGCCTGATGCTTCAGGAGAGTGAGCAACCTGCTCTATTGCCTTTGGCTAGTTGTGCAATGCTGTGTGTGGGGAAGGATTGCTAGAGAGATGTCTGTGGGGAGTGCTTTATTAAATGAGTCCTTGCTATTCAAAAAATCCCAAGTTTTATTGGTTACAAGTATTCCATTGAGTCTTACTGTATAGGAACAAATTTTGCTGATTTGACGGAGCCAATTTCTTTCAAACACTAGTCAAGTGGGCCTTGCTCCTGATGTTCCTGGAGAAACAAGAATTGCTGCTCCTAGGAATTTCAGACTGCTGCAATGTGCCACAGATAGCACGTGCCCATAAATCTCAGCAATGGACCAGTTAATGTTGAATTTACCTGTCCAGGTCCAACAAAGCTGCAGTCTGCATTGATGTGGCAGCCCCCTCTGGTCTCCAGCACACAATTGTCTATAGCAACACAGGCTTTTCCATCCCCAGTCCAGCCCTTGTTACACTGACAGGTAGCAGTACCCGGGCCTGTACTGGTACAGATGGCCTGTGGGCAAAAGCAGAAAAGCAAATTAAACTCAAATGAAAACAAATTAAAATAAAACCACTGAGGATGGGAAACCTTTCCAGAACGCAATGTAATGAACTGGCCAGTGCACATTTTTAACAGTATCTCTATACTGGGTGGAATCAGAACCACTCAGCTAAGTGTCATAGCCCTTATACTGCTAACAGAGATTCCCTTTGAGCTCAAGTGGTAGGAAACTGATTTTGGAGGACAATCAGAGCTCTGTCCTCGCTGTTGCTGCAAAACTCTGAGTACCCATTGTCTGTGTAACCCACCCAGTGTGGTGCTCACTGACTGAGCCACAGACAGAGGTTGAGGAGTCTGTTAAAGACCTGGCTGCAGCAGTACTGGGTCATGGATCAAAGATCCGGAGGACCCAAATTCAATCCCACTGCCGACCACCCACCCATAGGGCAGTGTTACACCTACATCCGCAAAACCCCAGGAGGCTGCCTATGTGTAATAGCATGTTATATAGCGCTACTCTCTGGCTGTTATATAGCGCTACTCATCAGAAAACAATTCTGATCAAAAACCAAGTGGAAGAGAGTCAGAAAGACTTAGTATAGTATCAGGAAAAACCTCTTAATCCATTGTAATTCCTTCTGCAACTCTCCATAGTTTCATTCCTATACTTCACCACCCTAACATGAAACCATGGGAAAACCAAAAAAGTGTGGGGCCTCTATCTAGATATATAGATAGCCCCATCCCTGCAGTATCTGAGAGCCTTCAAAGAAACAATTAAGCAGATTCTTGCTCAAACCACCCAGATCTTTAGGTTTGCAAAACTGGGTTGCAAATCTTGTGAGAACTGGTGCTTTTATTAGATTTCATTTTTCATTGCCAGCTGGGCTGGAAATGATACCAGAGGACCTCCCCCCATGACATTATGGCATTTCCACTTCTGGCTTCTTTTAGATGTGTAGAATGCAGATTCTTCAACCTCTCTAAAAGGTTCAGATTCAGGGAGTGGGGGAAAATTCAGGTCTGTTTTTATTGTCTCCACACACTGGGTCTTGCATAAAACCTGGGATGAATTTTATGGGACCTGACTCTAATTGTTCCAAAGTTGGGGGGTCAGGAATACTTCCATGGAGAAATCCTATAGAATGTACTAACAGTGATGAAACCAATAGGGTTCTATAAAAAATTAAAATCACATAGGATTTAATAAAGAATGATACCCTTTCTATAGCCATTCTGAGCCATCTTACAGAACTTCATACCAGGGACATAATTCACTATTGAATTAAATAGGATTTTTTCATAAGGGAAAGGAAGATCTCCCCAGGACATTCCAGCCTGACACAGGCAAAAGAGCCTGTAGGTGAGAAATCAAAGGTCAGAGGCAGCTGGCCCTTCTTAAAGAGACCCATCCTTCTTTTGCTCCCACTCCCATCTGCTTCTCCTTTATATGATCTAGTTGCATTCCCCACATTTAAGTTTATAAAACATGATTATGCTTTGCTCTACTGTAGCACTGTCCATCCATAGGCATAAATGTGCTTTACAAACATTAATTTGTTATTCCTCAAGTCACCACTGGGAGGTAGATGTTATTTAATCCCAGATCACAGAAGGGAAAAAGGAAGGAACAAGCAGGTCACAATGTGTCCAAGGCCAAACGAGTCAGTGGCAGATCTGGGGATAGATCTCCTGAGATTTGGAGTCCTGCTCTAACCAGCAGCCCATATTTCCTCCGTGTTACCCACTCACATTTTCTGAACAGCCTCCTCGTTCCGGCTTCCTACACAGATCAATGGGCAGGCAGGAAAACCCATCCCCTTCATAGCCATCAATGCAGATGCACCTTAAAAACCAAGCACAGAGAGACATGAATTCCCAAGCAGAGAACCGCAGCAAGGCAGAGGGAGTCTGCTAGCACTGCCCCATTAAAATTCAGCAAAGAGCACAGAGAGGAGGATTGCACAACTTAGAGACACTGAGCAGATTTGTTGATGCTGGGATTTTCTACTACAAAGATGTCTACATGGCATACACAACCACACATTTATTTTACTATTTATATTACTGAAGTCCCATTGTGCTAGTTGCTGTACAAGCACACAGTGACACAGCCACTGCCCCAATGTAGACCACCACCCATGTAACTAAAAACCTTGCTGTGTTGTTGAGGCTGCAGACTGCGTTCTGGTGACAATACTGAGATGCAGATGGGCCACAATTCCGAGCGGTCTTGTCACAGAATTCCCCTGTGTAGCCATCTTGACATGAACGGGACTGGCACACTCCCCTGCTGCCTGGCCTGTTATCACAAATTCCATGGACGCAGCCGCAATCTGTCAAACACATGGAGAAGAATCGGTTGCCGTGTCAGCTGGCAAACTCCTGCACAGGGAGCACTTTTTAGATTTTCAAATCTCTCCTTACACCAAATGACTGTCATATTAGTTCTCAATTCTTAGAAGTCACGTGGGAGACATTCCCGCTTTTCCTGAAAATATGCCTAATGGAACAGATTCTCAGCTGGCGTAAGCTGATGTAGCTCCATTGATTTCAACGCAGTCACTCCAATTTACACCAACCATGGATGTGGCAAGACGTTCTTATCATTATGACTAAAGGGGAAAAAGCTTTTACACTAATGGAAAGAGACATTCAAAACCATCTCATTCAAACCCATCAATGTTAAATAATCCTATCTGGGGCTGGTAAGCAAGGAGGACAGCATTTTATCTTCAGTCACTGGACCTCATTGCCCTCATAGCACTTAGAGATGGAAAAGATTTATTGGGTCATTCCCTCCTGACAGAGATGGCTTTGGATCAAAATCTTGGATCCAAACACTGCTGAAGGGTTCCAAAATCTGGATCTGAATTTTTCAGTGGACCCCATCTCCATCTCTCATACACTGATCTGTGCTTTGTCTACTCCAGTACGAAATGACCCAAACGAAGGGCCTCCCTTGTCCATAGAGCACCCTGCTAGGAAAGGTTTCACGTCTACACTCCTGCACCCACTTCGCTCCGTCTCTTGCCTGCCATTTCCTGTAACCCATCAGGATTGCTTTCTCAAGGAATTACAGACCTTCATCACAGTTCTCCCCATGCTTGTTTGGGTTTGAACAGATGTGGCAGGCTATTCCTTTGAAGCCGTCAAAGCAATTGCAGTTGCCATTCCCTTGAATCCCATCACTACACTGGAAGAAAAGCAAAAAGAAAACTGAAGTGAGCAAGGTGGAGGGAAATGATACATGACAGACACATTAATATCTAGTAAAGGAAACGTCACAGGTTCCAGAAAAGCATGGAGGATTGTGAACCATTTTAGGAACAAGAAAAAAACCACATAGGCCAACACAGTCCTGGTGACCAGAAGCAAAAAAGCTTCTGTTGTGACTTAGTGATGGCTGAATGTTGAAATGATAGTTAAATTGAGATACCAGCTGAAAAACCTCTTGGGTCTGTAAAACTGGGCTGGAAATCTCATGTGAACACACTCAATTTTTTGGAACTTCCGCTTTTGGTCCAATTTGCAGGCAGAAAGCATGTGGAAAGCAGAAGAGAAAAATGGACCAAAACTTTTTCAAATATCAGAAAAGATTCAGTTCAAGTTTTAGATGAAGATTCAAGTCTGCTTATACTTTACATAAGCCGTGTGACCCGTGTCCAGTGGGAATAAGATGAGTATGTAATAATGAAGTGAGTTATTTACTGTACATTCAGAACAAAAACAAAAAAAGTTGGTAATGGTAATAGAAGATACTGCATAGTAGTCAGTTCCAACAGATCTAGTGCCAAATGCCTTGTAATATTTTGTATTTGAGCTCCAGACAGAGTTACTGAGACAGAAAACACACTGACAATACCATTTGGAATTGCAGCAAATGAGCACACATTGTTCTTCCCATGGGGTTTGGCTCTGAGGATTATTTTGTTTAGAAGGATCAGCCCTGAACATATATTAATCCATAGCCTTGATTGAGTCTTCTTCCAAAAATCAAGAAAAGTTACATCTGCCTATTGCATGTCAGACTAGGATATCTGTTATGCATACAGATGTACACCGTCCTTGTGAAAAACGACGCTCAACAAATGAAATATTAACTGAGATTTGGAAAGCACAAAGGCCTGCAAATGTGAAGTTTAGTTCCAACAGCAGCCATGACCTGTACTGCAAATACATACAGTACTTCATTTCCACACAGGGCATCATCAACTTGTATACCGTCATATACGCACATAATGTGGTTGAGTTATGGTAAGGGCGGTAGCTATCGGACATATTTTGCTCCAAGTTACATTGGTATAAATCCCAGAAGAGGCATTCATCTCAGTACAAGACACTGTGATGTGTGTAGCTATTATTTTGTTTTCTGTCTCCAGGAGACAGAAAGAAATGCCTTGCTCTTCATCTGTAAGATTTTCTGCCTTGAATTTTCCTCACAAGCCTGTTCCTTGGCCAGACAGGCAGACATCTCACATTTAAGGTGCAGTATACAGAAATCCATAGCTATGTATTGCAGAGACACTGTTTCTACTTTCTCTAGACTATAAATGATTCCTCTGGTCAGGAGAGAAAAAGGCAGAGAAATAAGCAAAGACAACATTTATCCACCCTTTAAAATGGAGAGCAAGAGTAAAACAATTAAGATTGTGCATCCGACGAAGTGGGTTTCTGCCCACGAAAGCTTATGCCCAAATAAATTTGTTAGTCTTTAAGGTGCCACAGGACTCTCGCTGTTTTGCTAAAAACAGACTAACACGGCTACCCCTCTGGAACAATTAAGATTATGTCCCTTCCTATCCTTGGTCTATACCCAAGTTTTGTGCTTTCTCTTTCTTTGGCTTTTGGCAAAGTTGAGCACAACACTGATAATTTCCATGTTTGGTGCGAAGGGTGTGAATCCCTGGTAAGCACTGCCACTTCAACGTACGTGACCAAACACCCCAGCTTCCCACTAGGCATTTGAAAAGGCTGCTATAACCCAGCTATGGATCCAACATAGTGGGTTTTGGTGCACTTACATTCCCCCTGCCGTAGCACGGATTGGAGAATCCACCAGGGCATGGCGTGCAGTCAGGACCAAAGAATCCTTTGCAGCACCCAGACTTCTGAAAAAGACATAACACTGGCACATCATATGGAGTAGTGTAGTGTATTAAACACCATGCAACAAGCATTTGGTCTGAACTCAGACCTTTCCCTTGCACCTCTCAATGCTCGGATGACAAGTCTGTCATCCTCCATTTGCACGTTTTAAATTCAGCTCTTTCTCCAAGTTGTGGTGAATTAATTAAAAGGACTATCTGATCTGGATTCTGAACTATGCCTCCAGTATCCCCCACACCTCCATTTTCCTCCCATCAATACCCTATTACCAATCCAATAAGTTTTTTCCCCCAGCAAAACCTATTTCCCTCCTCTCCTGCCCATGAGATGGATTTGGGGGCTCTGGGTTTTTTATTGTTCTGGGCCATTTCTGCCCTTTGTCCATCCCTGCCATGGGCTGCATCATTTATGAAGGCGAATGCTTCTGCAGGGTCGCATCAGAGAGCTAATGGGGTTTTCTAATGGGAGCACAAGAAATGGAAGGCAAACGTTTTACAAGATGTGCACATGTCAGCAACTTGCAGGCAGCATGACGTCTTTAGCCAGGAGGCTGCCTTCCCAAAACACCTGATAAGGTTTCATAAACAGAATACGATCAACCGTGCTCTCTCAGCGGCATTGTTTCCTTTGAGATATGTGTGGGGCTCTCTGGTAGAAGATAAGCTGTCGTAAACACCATGCTCTTTGCTATGGAGTTTCCTCCAGCTCAGCCAATCCCATTCAAGGTGGCTTGTGCAGATTTAGGCACGCAGCTCCTATCAGCACTCAATGAGGGAGTCATGCCAATCAATCCTCACGTGGGCTGCTGAATATTTGCCACTAAGAGGGAACTTCCCCAGTCAGCACCGTCCGCCCCCAGTTCAGTGGCAAGACACAAGGCCATAGAGACACTTTGAGCTGGGGGTGTGATTCACAACTCGAGGAGACATTCTTGCACTCGCACTGATCGAGCTGATCTAGCCCACTAAAAACTGTAGTCACAGCAGTGGGATAAGCTAGCTGTGCTGAGTATGTACCTGTGGCTTCAGACGGCTGTGCACGGGGGTGGCTAGCCCCTCCTACAGTTTGTGCTGCTCTTGTTATACACCATTTCTACGCGTTAGCTGGATCAGTATGTCTCCTTGAGCTGGGAATCACACCCCCTGCACAAAGCAGATTGCGACCTTTACAGCAGGTCTATTCTGCAGTTGGGAGACGGGACTGAAGCACGTTTAGACAGATCTGAGCTGGCTCTGACATACCTGAGCTAGCAACAAAAGCAGTGAAGCCACAGGAGCATGGGAGATGGCCACCTGAGTGTATCCTCAGCATCCGGGCTGGGTGGGGCTAGCTGTACCTCCATCCATGCTTCACAGCTATTGTTACTCGAGCTAGATTAGCTCAAAACTAGCTGGGGTACGTCTACACATGCTGAGCCACACTTCCTTGCAGCGCAAACAGACCCTTAGTGCAGGAGCTCTTCCTCACCCCTGCCATTTGCACTCCAGATGAGAACCTCACCGTTCAAGGAGTTAAAGGCAAAAAACTCTCTTTTAGCTGAGTCAGGAGAAGCCAAGTTAAGCTCCCTGGAAATGGAACGTGCACTTGCATGCTGTCCATCACACTTACCACAACAGTTTGATTGCAGTACCTGGCACAGCCCTTTTTCAGGACGTTCAAGCCTAACGGGTCATGGACATAGACACATTCACTTGGAAAGATCTCCTGAGCCTTCGGAAATGAAACAAGGCATCAACACAATAGTCATGCTCATACGTTTTCCTGTCTCTTGCTGCAAAGGGTAATTGTCTATCACTGAGCTGAAGAAGTTCATGAAAGAGTCAAGGTGAACTAGATATCATTATGAGAGCCTATTGTACTGGAAGGCATACAACCACTTCCTCCACCTCACAAGAGTCCATAAACCAGACCCTCGTGATGGCCATCTCTTCTGATCTTGCAGCTTGTGCTAAGGCAGAACAATGCAGTTATTAAAAAACCTGGGTCACAAACAAGTCTCTGTTGTTTGGTTAACAAGCCAACAATGCACATGATGGGAGCAAGTTAAATTGTTACCATTCCCATAAAAAGAAAGCTGAGAGGTGGAAATAATCCCTGGGTTAACTCAGGTGACTTCAGAGGAGTTATTCTGGGGACAAACTTGGCCCCAAGATGCCTCTGACTTCACCAATTATACTTAGAGCACAAACCGACGGCCAAGATTTTCAAGTGACTAGTGAGTTTGGGTGGCTCTATTTTTAGATGTCCAAGCTGAGATACCTTAAAGGGGCTTTTCTGAGGATCAGACCCCTCTGAGGTGTCTAAATGTGGGCACCTAAATATTGAGCCACCCAAAATCACTGAGTTTTGAAAATCTTAGCCAAGCACTTTATATCCAGGAACCACTTCCAACCTGCTTGAGACGACCTCTAGCCACTCTGCCTGTCAGAGCCAGGTGAGGACTCATATCAACCTGCCAGACTCAACACATGCCAGTCAATCTGCCTGAACCAAAAATGAGCTATGTCCCACCCACCAAGAATCGGGCTAGCACAAGTGCCCCACATCACAACAGGTTTACTGAGCTTTCCAGTGACCAAGATCACACGTGCATGTTCCATGAGAGGAACAGAAACATGGTTTGGGTAGAATCAAGCCTGGGGAATCCTTAGAGTGGCAGTTGATTAGCAAGTTGAAAAGTTTATCAGCACTCTTACTATGCAACTGCACAGTGCCCAGTACAATGGCTGCTACCATAATACGAATCAACAACAACGAGGTATTTACCATTTCCGTGCTGTGACGTGGGCAAACGCTGGTGTTCAGGGCCCCACAATCAACACAAGAGCCCTGTTATAAAACCAAGAGAAAAAAAGTCTATCCCATAAGAGTATTTACATACATACACACTCACACACAATCCCATTTTATGCTCATAAACGAAGAGCAATTCAAAAATATTGCTTGTGACCAAGGTGAGTTTTTCATTTAAAGACAAATTGTTTCCCAGATAATTTCTGTGTGATCACATCTCAGAGTGCTGGGAGCTACACATGCATATCTCTGTGAGATAAGGACAAGCCACTAGGGCCTTTGGCTAGTAGATATTCAATTTGTAGCTGTGTTGGAAAGCACTAACAGTTAATGCTGCAGGTCTCATGATACCAGAAGTAATGTGGAATCTTATGTCACTTCTGGGCCATTACTGGGGCCTCAATCCAGTACTGAGATGCACACAAGTGGACCTCAAGCCTGTGCTGGCCCCCCCCCCCGCTTCAGTGGAGCTCTGTGAAGCATACACATCCAACAGCTATGGCCCAAATGTGGGACACAGGGTGTGAAAAACACCCAGAATAAGGGCCACAAAAAAACCTATTCCTGCAGGAAATTTAACATGCTACGAAGCTCCTTCCTTCACTGTAAACAACTCTTTCTTTCCATAGTCTCAGTGCAGAGTCTTATTTCACATGTAAATCGTTTTCAACAATAGTAGCAATGGGGCACCAAATATGCGTGAAATGTAGGGAATTTGGGACTGAAATGAGGGATGCTGGAGAGGTTTGCTGTATGGGACAAGGAGAATGTATGCATTTCACTGCGAGACCAGAGCTTCATACAGCATTTGGTCTGTCTCTATGTGCTCCTGCTGTGACTTCAACGAGACAGCAGCTAGTTTCTTGAAAAAGTGCCACCAAGAAGCACTGCAAAGCCAAAGGGCATTTCAAAAGATTTAGTTTTCATAAATAAATAAAAATCATTCAGTTTTTATAGCTACTGCTCAAACAGCTGTGACTGAGCAGCAGCTATCTCTATTTTTTCCAGTCCAAACTAATAGGAGACAGAAGTTGAGAGCCAGGTGATGAAGCATTATCAAACTGATTGGCAGCTCTAGTGTAAACAGGAAGGATTGCATCTAAAACAAATTCCCAAATAATAACCCTCTGAAAAGCTAAACTTCCATTCTGAATCATGGATATTTTGGGTAGGGGGGAAAAGTGCAAGTCTTAGGCCACGTCTACACTTAGCACTTATGTCAGCAAAAATTTTGTTGCTCAAGGGTATGAAAAAAACACACCTCTGAGCAACATAAATTTTGCCAACATAAGCATTCGTGTGTACAGCACTATGTCGGCAGTACAGCATAGCTACTGCCGCTCGTTGAGCTAGTTTTATTATGTGGATCCTGTCAGCAGAAGACGGCTACATGAGTGCTTTTACAGCGGCACAACTGAATTGATACAGCTGTGCTGCTGTAAGCTTGTAAGTGTAGATATGGCCTTAGTCTTTTGTCAAAAACAAATTCCTAAGAGAAAACAGAGGACTTCCCAGCAAAGTAGTGTGGAAGCATTAGCAGAAATGCTCACAGCACTTACACTGGCTAGCCATGAAGGAAGTCTAGTGTCTAGGATCACAGTAGGCGTAAATTTAATTCGTCATGTGAGAATACACAGACATACCTTGTGTGCTCAATTATAGTCGATCTTAGATTTTTCTATAGCACCCATTGGAGGAAAGAATGGAAAAACTTGACTTACTGCTATGATTTTGTGCTGTTCTTCATTGCACCTGTGAGGCAGAATGGGTATTATCAAAGGAGGAATGAAGATGCCATCCAAGGTATGAATGATTCCATTAGATGCCACAATGTCCCTCTTGTTTAAGGGAACCCCAGAATCACCCAAGAGAATTCTCCCCTGTTACAAAAAACAAAACAAAATCAATAATCTAAGTCATTCCCACTCTTAAACAAACAATTTAGAGACACAAACTGGTACGTTACAATAGGCAGTCTCTTCAATATCAACCACACAATATCCATCTTTCCTAGTGGAACTCGCGCATGGGACAGGAGGAGAGAATCTATAATAACTTTAAATAAATCTACTATATTAAGCAGAGGACATAGGCAAGTCGGTTTGAGTAATAAAGTTCCGTTCCAGCTGCAAACTTTCGCAAAGCTTGGAGTGTTCATATTACCGATTTGGTTCAAGCCCATCTCTAGTATGTGGTGCTTACATCCTCAGTGATATTGATGGTCAGTATCTGGTTTGCCATGGTTATAATCTGAGGCATCATTGTCAGCTTCTCCACAGTCACCTAAAATATATAAACAAAAAGAAGAAATGCTATAAAAACAAACTGAAGGAGAAAGAGCCGCATGCATTTCAGAATCACTACAAAATCCCCTCCTGAAACCACCTTTGAAGAGTTGACTTTAATATTTAAACTTTCCTCTACAAAATACATGACTAAAAGAGTAGTCCAGTGCATTGTATTAATCATATGCAACACCCAAAATAAAAGCAACCGTGATGGTATCCTTTTTCTTTGTGCATCTCATATGTTACAAACAAATGTAGTTGCCAGGATTTTTTCCCCTCTTAATTAACATAGTTGCAACCTGATCAGCTCAGCCTAGCTAAGGGTTGTCTAGAGCATGTCTGTAAAATATAAAAATAACGGCTTTCCCTGAACAGAGAGACCAGGCTGCTGTAGCACAAATCATGTTGGAAAATGGTTGTGGTTTGCACAGTTCTTTTCTTAACCTGGACAGGTTTATAAAATGTGGAGAATAAAGGAAATAAGTCAAGAACTTCGTGTTAACAGCTCACCTAGCACACATATCAACACTTTCTATGGATGCAGGAACAGCCATCTAAAAGTAAATTCACACCCAGGAATAAGGTACTCATTAAAAGGCCACTGAAGTCAATGGAGATTCTCCCATTGACTTGTGTTTTGGACCAGGCCTTATCTGAGCTGATGACACATAAGTGTTAGTTGTGCTCAACAAAAAAAAAGGGGGTCACATTAGTATGCTCTCCCCAGGTGAAATTCATGCCCTATGCAGAGCTCTTGCACAAAGTACCATGTAAGCTCTATATTGCAAATAATACAGCCTTTCCACTAAACCTGGTACTACTTTTTGCTAATCAGAAGGATAACACAATAATACATATTTATTCAAGCAGTTATATTGTTACTGAGAATCTTAATTTTTACTTTTTTATTATGTCAGAAAGTGGTGAATGAGGCATTTCCTATCTCCTAGATGATTAACTTTTTGTTTGTGATCTGTCTCATGTTGCATTTGAATGGAAATTGGAATTCAATTAAAAATGCATAAAACCAGCATGTTAAAATTGTTTTTATTAGTTAAATAAAACTCTCAAATGTGCTGGATACATAAGGAAAAAAGTTTGACAATATGTATTGTTCTTAAAATGAACTGATTTAAAAGTATTAAACAACGGAATTCAACTGATTGTTTATGGACATCATGTCCTGCATTTTTTTTTTTTTTTTAAAGAACCAGTAGATCTCATCCTTTCATACCTTGTTCTACTCATATATTGGAAGAGGAAAAGAAGCTTTTCTTGCTTTTTCAACTCCCAATCAGTTTCCTCAACTGACATTTAGAAAAATGTAAACACCAGCATTTGTGCTCCCTTATAAAGGCTGAAAATGATATAAATACTTAATACAGTATCATGTATTGTATTACTTACAGAGCCTGAGACAATGTCAAAAATTAAAGATGGTTACCCAGTGATTCTGAATATAATTTAAAAAACAGCTCTCTAACTCATTACAATTTGAAGACGACTTAATGCAGCTTTCTTTCTTTAAATTATTTTAATAGATTATAATAAATTTAGGCAGCAAGAATTTTAAATTTAATTTTAAAACAGGTTGATTTTTAAAAAAGAAGAATGTATTTAAACTTCTTTTTTTTTAAATCAAGTATATTGGGCCTGGATGACTGCATGGTTCAAACACTGATTGCCATTGTCTATGATTCATAATGGTCAAAAAGTTACCACAGACTGGCAGCCGTTCAGTGGCATATGTGCAATGAGTTTGGTGGATCTCAGTCCAGTTTTTAGTGAGCAGTTGTCCACACCACAAAAGCCATTACTAAAACTGGTATTAACTGGCTCCCTCATTTGCAATCTCAGCAAAGACACCTAATCTAAAAACTAAGTGGGCATGGATACTGAACTCCCTCCAGATATAGATCGAGGCATAATGGAGTGGAAATGCCACTACTTGTGTTGTATCAGTTATGTGGCAAAGGGCTCCAGGACTAGCAATCCAACACCTTTAACAAGTACCAAATTACATGTAAAAACATCTAGAACAGAGGGGCGGGGAGCCTGGAACTTTTTGGAAATATTAGCTGGCAAGGGAATACATTACATTACATGACAATCATCCCTATGAATCCATTGAATTCAGAGTATTTAACACCAGGGGTGAATTTGAACCATTTTATGGGATAAAACAAAGGGACAAATACGTGGCTTTTAACATTGACCTTATTTATAAATCTTAATGGCAATCTTTGGAAACTCCTAATTAACCTTTTGAAAATGAAGGAAAAACAACACCCATTTGTCTCTCATAGGTTTTGTTTTCATTTTAATGATAAAGTAATAAAGATAACAAGCCCCCCAAAGAGAAACCAAGGGCTTTACAATTAGGGACCTGATCCAGCCAAGCACTGAGATGCACGGTTAACTTTAAGCATGTGAGCAGACCCATTGAAGTCAGTGGGATGACTCCCATGCTTAAAGGCTTTGCTGCTTCAGGGACTATGTCCCATCTCTCTCTTCCTCTGTGAGAAGCCTAAGAAATGAAGAGGTAGCTAGAGGGACATCCTTCAAGTGTCTTGAACACTAGAAGAATTGTACACAAGGCAGTGTTTAATTTTATGCTAGCCCAAAGGACTCTAATACACTGGAAACAAAGATGCCTTACCGCTGCTACAGTGTAGATATGATGCTTCACAAGCTCCTGAAGCTTATTTATCCCCTAGGAAAGGAAATGGAGATAATGACGACAATAATTAGCTGTTTTCTCTTGACATTTAGGACAGAGAACAGGAAACTGAAATAAAAGTATTCTAGTAACCAGTGAATTTGAAATGTACATGGATTTTTACAGTAACTTTACTTGAAAGTTAATTTTTAAAATTCTGCATTTAACAGTAGAACCAAACTTGTGATACCTTTGCCGTTGCTGGTCACTTCAGCATGAAAAACAGAGTTTCCTTCTGGCGTATTACAGGACATACTTTGCTCAAGTATGGAAAGAGCAACTTCTAGCTGAGATAAGCTCATCATGGGCAGTTGAGTATTTGTATAAAATTCTGAGTTTGCCAGTACCATTTTGATCTACTAACTGGTCACTGGACACAAACCCGTCACATGAAACCTAATGCCACAAGATGAATTCACCCAAAACCCTGATGAGATCTCACCTCTGTAAAAAGATAAATAAGCCTCCCATCTCTTAACTTATCCACTGCATCATTGCTTGGTACAAACACAGTGAAGGGTCCTGGTCCATCCAGTATTGAAGGCAGGCCACAGTTCTGCAAATAATAAACAGCAGTGGGAATGAAACTTTTTAGTTTAAAACTAGGATGAATTAGTGAAACAAGAATTGTAAGAAAGGGAAGAAGATTCAGAAAGGCCCTGTAATCCACTAGGGAGTTTGCTATTGCTAATAAATGTTTACTGAAAGTGCTCAGATTCTGCAGTGATGGGCAGCATAAAGTCCTAACATAGACAGACAGGAACCTGTCTTAGGAAAACAGGTGAGACCAAGAAGATATTGGCAGAAAACAATGGCAACAATAGTTTGAACAGAGCTCCTGTATGCAACTGATATTTAACTAGTGCTTTCTCAATGCAGGCTTTACACAAACAAGAATACATATACATAGACTAACAGCTATATCTGTATACAACTAGAGGGAGAACAATAGAATCAAAGCAACATTCCATGATGTATTCAATACATTTTGCAAACGAACAGTAACTGAAGGAATGATTCCCTGAAAATAGGAATGCTGTGAAACATTTAAAAGTGTAACATTACGGGGGGGCTGGACGGCCAAGGGGACCAATAAAAGGATATGGAACGTTTCCCCTGTAGGCCAGCAGATCAAATCTGGCTCAGGGACAGGGGCCTCAGGAGATTACCATCTGAAGGCTGTGTGTCTATATGAAATGCAAGAGTGGTTTCAATGCAGTTACTAGTGGGCAGGTGTCCACAATCCAAGCAAGGCCTTCATTAGCAGAATCCCTATGGACTGAATGAACTACAGAGAATCTACTCTCTTTTCTCTCCTAGATATGGGCCCCTTTGGTTCAGGTGTGAAGTGCATTGGTGGGGCAGCGTGAGGGGAAGCTTGAATTGTAGCTGACTGAGCTGTACCTGTGCTATGGATAAAGAGAAGACTTTGTTCTCAGGATGTCAATCCAGCACCTTTCATCTGCACTAAGTTTGCTTATAAAATAAGCAAAATAAAACTGGTGACATTGCAAAAAATGTCAACTATAAAAAGTCAAGCTACTGAAGCTATTTTTTTTTAAATGCAGTTTTTCAATGCAAATGGCTGTCCTGTTTCCTGAGAGAATGCTACAGCAGAAACACAGCAATCACTCACACTACCCCATAGTGCACCTTTCTAGGACAGACTGAAACACACTCACCTCCAGGATTGTTTCAAATCGACTGAAGCTCTCCGCTGAAGCAAGGATCTCCCCAATGTTTTTCTGCAAGGAGAGAGAAAACGAAAGGGGAAAGAATGGAGGGATTCAAGTGAGGTCAGGGCAGGAACTCAAAATTCACAAGTTGTGCACTAGAGAAGTCATAGAATACTGTAGTTCCCACTGTATATAAAAAAAATCTGCCATAACTGGTTGGCCCAACAGCAACCTAGACTGATGTAGTTTTGATTTGAGATTCATTCCTACACATAACAGACCCAGTCTTCAGGGTACCATGCACTTGTAGCTCCCACTGATTTCAATGCATGACATAGCCTTTTGCAGACTAACCTTAGTGGGAGCTACATGTGCTCATCAGCTCTGCAATGACAGAACCATATGCTTTTTCCAGCTTATCCAAAATCAGCTCTGTTCTTGTATGTAGGCAATGAACAGAAGAATCCTGCTCTCCTGTATTTTGAGAACAAGTACCCTCTGTACCACCTGCATATGAGAACAGAGCAGATACAACCAGAGCAGGGGGGAAAATTACATGTATGCACACACCTGAAAACA
Source organism: Emydura macquarii macquarii (assembly GCF_026122565.2). Lineage (NCBI taxonomy): Eukaryota > Metazoa > Chordata > Testudines > Chelidae > Emydura > Emydura macquarii. The sequence goes on along the minus strand of NW_027132983.1, from coordinate 1,980,006 downwards.
TGAAGAAAAACCAGTGCCTTTTGTTTTTGTGGGGTTTTCTATGCAGTCATTTTTGTTTTGTTGATACCAGTTATAGTGCTTCTTAAAAAAAACCCAAAAATTCAAAGAATGAAAGGATAGCGTGAAAGGAAAAAGATAATCATGATGTTGTTCTGTGTTTGTACAGCATTGAGCACAATGGGGTCCTGGTGCATGATTACGGCGCCTATACACTGCAATAATACAACTAATAAATAACGATTAGTGGCATTCCAGAAAGTCAAAGCCTATACAGAAAGAGTGTCCCTTTCAAGGGACTACTGCCCTGTGAAAGTTACTGGAATCGGCATGCTTGTCAGCAGAAAGTGTTGCACAACCAACAACCTGGGCTGACACAAGCATGTTTCCAGAGATAACGCTGCAGAAAATAACTCATGTCATCACTATTCTTCAAGGCACAGTCAGTGCCACAATGGGAAGGAAGTGTCCAAATGTGCCTGGAAAAAGGAAAACATCTGCAGAAAAAGCTCTTCATATCCTGCAGTCTTAGAGAAAGCAGTCTCTTTCCATGCTCTGCAGCACACAGAATGGCTCTGCTTTCAAACACCGCCACCTGGGTGCAGGTTGTCCTAGATTGACCAGTTGCAGTAAGGCAGTTCTTATCACAGTAGCGCCATGACACTAGCTAGCAGTGCTATCGTGGGCCTCCTGTGTGTTCTGCTCCTGAAGGCAATAACTCACACTGTGCTCTCTCAAGGCTCCTGGTTTCCATTTATGAGGTGTGGGGAAGAAAAAAACCCTCTCTTTTAGACATTATACATGAAACAAATGTCTCATTGATTTAAAAAGATTAACATTTGAACTCGATTTCTATAAATTGTTTATCATCATATCCTTTAAAGTCAGAAGAAAAAGGAATGTTCAATATACCTGTGGATTTCCAAGGTTGTGAAAGCTGGGTGTTTTCCTGAGTGTGTTAACAATATGTATAATTCCATTGGATGCTGGTATGTCCGACTGAATGATGGTATACAGTTCCCCTGGCAGGTCTTGATACCTAAAGGTCTTGTGGGAGAACTGGGATAACAACACAGGATTATTTCATTGTGAAAAATATATCAAAGGGATCTCTGAGCATACATCTGTAAAACTTCATTTGATTCAATTCTTGCATCGGTGGGACAACATGGCCATGAGCTCAACTGGGGTTACTGGGGAAAAGATCATAAAGATCATGCTAGGGACCGTCCAAGCTGCGATACTTGGACACAATCTTTACTCCAAGGTGAGAGGTGCTTGCATCTGTGGGTCTGGTTAAGCCCCATTACCAAGATGGGATCAAGCCATGAAGTTCAGAATTATAGTTGCTCAAGTTTAGAACTATAATTCCAGTCTGGGCCCAGCTCTAGATCATATAAGGCTGATTTCAGGATAAACATGCTGTAGCCTGGATCAGCCAAACATGAGGAGGGACTTTGTGCCTGCTTGCATGTTTCTGGGGATGGGAGCAGCAGAATTTGGGGGCATCTTTGGAGCATGAGACCTGGCTATCTCCTTTATTTGCCCCAGATTCCAGAGAAAGGTCACTGCAATATGGCCAAAGCAATGAGTCTCATTTTACTACTAAAATACTACTACTGCTGTATAATTCTTTCTATAAACAATGCCGACAAATATTGCACTGAGCATAAAGTGCAATTTAACGCTCCAAGGTCATTCAGAAACGTCATGTCCAACACCAGACAGGCACATCCACATCCTCCTGTGTGTTTAATTGTACTATACATTTCTTGAATAGCTCCTCCCAGCTCTGAACTCCAGTTCACACCACTAAGAGCTTTGGATACAACTAAAGGAGAGGAAGGGCAGACTTTCCAGATCAAAGATTCCTGAGTAAACAAAAAAATTATCCTTGAAAAGCACAACTCAGATTTCACAGCCCCAAACGCCACTTTGTCCTTCTGGGCACCCTGCATGCATCAAAGCCCAGCCCCCAAGGTCAAGGCTGGGAAATTCAGAGAGGAAATATACTGATGTCCCTTGGCCAGCTGAGAGAGTCCACTTGACAAAGATGCAGGATGAAGAGAGAACAATGGGTGGTGGGAAACATAAGACAAACACGGCCCTGGCCCGCCCACCTCCCCAAAATCCCATATACTAGTGGAAAGTCATTAAAATCTATTCTGTAGAATGAAAGAGAGGAAAATGGTAACTGAAAGGGAAAATGAGCAGAACTGGTCAGCTACTGGCATACAGAACAAGCATTCTGAAGGCAGACTTGCTGTTTGCACCAGTCTGGACACATGTATCCTGCACGTTGTTGATAATGGGGGGGGGGGAGGGTCTCTTTTACCAGACACACAGATGATAAAAAACCACACTGACTAGTTTAAAGATTAGGGGCCAGATTCTGGCTCTTCCTCTGGCCTCCTTACCTCAGCCCAGCATTGTACAGGGGCAATAAAAGGGAGAATGCACACCTGATGTAAGTTCTACTTGCAGACTCCTGCAAAGGGACATGCTGGGAGCCAGTAGGGTGAGAGAGCAGAGACATTTGGGGCTGCACAAGAACCCACTGGCAGCAGGCTGTGAGTGAGAACAGCCGCTGGGGTTGCTCTGACTGATACTGAGAGACCTTTCTCTCCCTGCCTTGCTAGGCCTTCAGTACTGTGCCTCTCAGGAAGCACACCACAGAATCTGGTGCTGGGGGTGTCGAGATCTGCTATAATCCAGAAGCAGGCAGGCTGTAGTTTCCCTATATTGTATACAAAGCTGGTGAAACCTCCTCTGATAGGCAACACTCTGTTCTAGACATCTCAATTCAAGGGCAATATAGACCGAGAAGCTTCAGAGAAAAGCAGCAAAAATTACTACAACGCTGGTGGGGTTGACTTACAAGGAAAGATTAAGAGAATTTAAATAAAAAATGTGGCTAAAAACAAATAAGGGAAAGTATCTTTTCCAGGTATAAGTGTCTAAAGGGGAAGAACCAAGGAGACAGAAAAATTGTTTGGGGGTGAATCTCAGAGTTATGGGCTGAAGCAGAGTATCCTAAGCAAGGATAATTTATGCTGAATATTGGTCTCCCAGGGGAAGGTCCATTGCTTGCGTTATTTAAAACTGGGTGCATAGCATATATAATATAAACTGCAAGTAGGGAACAATCAATCTCATATTGACAAGGAGATGTAACAGAAGACATACTAGGTCATCTACTCTAGCTGTGATTTGATAATTATATTACGGAACAAACTAAGTCTTACATCGGTCAAAACTCTGCAGAATAAGGAAGAAAGGGTTCTGGTACGAAAGTGTGCCAGAGATACAGCTTTAGGCCTTTGTCCCAGTACAATGTGAAAACAGTGATCTGGTACATAGTATGACATTGTGATTCCTTTACCTGATTATTAAATGTCAGCTGATGCCCAGACAACGTCCACAGTGTCTTCGTCTTGATCATATCTTCCATCAAATGCTGACCAGGAATTATGTGCATTTTGCATAAATGCTGGGCAACCGTGTCCTTTATGAAAATAAATTAGAACACAGGGAGAACTGATGTGCCCTCCAAAAAAAATAAAAGCTTTTACATAGTTTCAGGTAACAGTCTTTCCAGTCTAATTCACATAGGAAAATACTTAATATAAGCTTCACAGTTCCTGATCAGAAAGCTAAGACATTTCCTAATTTATATGAAAAGTAGTGCTCATCTACACAGGGAGTTATTCTAGAATAGCTATTCCTGATTAACTCCATGTGTAGATGCTTTTATTCCAGATCAGGGCCTTATTTTGAGTTATCTTAATCTAATTGCATCAACACACAGAGTTAATTGGGAATAATTAATCCACTTTAAGATTCACACCCTACCTTATCTGAATTAACTTTCACATATAGACAAGCCCTTAGAAGCTTTTTATAGTGGCATTGGAGTATTTTCACAGGTTCGTATACTTTAAAGTCAAAAGTTACCACCATGATGATCTAGTCTGACTTTCTGCATAACAAAGGCCATAGACACTTACCCAGTAATTGCTGCCACAAGCCAATAACTTCTGGTTGAAGCTATTTGCATGCACATGAGCAAGAACCAGAGTTTGATCCAAAAGCAAGTGATTTTAAGGGGACAATCTAGACAGAAACCTATTGGATTTGTACATGTTATAAGACTGCCCCTCCATCCAAATTCCACATCCCATGTTTCATAAGGCTTAAGTCCTCATGTAAATTCTCTCTGCTTACACTGGGCCATATGTTACCATTAATTTTGAGGCACAGCTCCTCATTGATTTCAAAGGAAATTTCTGCTCAACAATGGATGGTACAATGTGGCCCACACAGTTTTATCAAGGACTTGCTAAATACATTATACATTTTTTTAAGTTTCTCTGATTGCACACTTATTTTTGTTATGCTACGTGTGTAGGAATTCCATTTCTGACACAGTCTGGCAAGCCAGTTTCAGAGTATTTTTTAAAGGTACTTCCCTCCTCGTTTCTGAGTGTTCTTAGGTAACCAGTACTGAGATGCAACAAAAGCAGAAAGCTGGCGTAGTCTGTTTTAAATGCCTGCTCTGTGTACCTCCTGTATGATCATGTTTGGCAGAATTTTCCAATCTACAGGGGAAACGGTATACAAGCTTTTCCATTTGTTTTATGGTTGGTTTGGTTGCATTTGAGACATATGTTAAAAATGAATACAATTTAATAAAACATTTTAAAAGGTAGCGTCAGCGGGATTTGGATGGTCTACTACAGCACAGGACTGAGAATCAGGGACTCCTGAGCTCTCAACATGGCTCTGATTCCCATTGCTTTGAGCAAGTCACCACACCGTGGCTTCTCCATAAGTAAAATGAGCATCATACTAACAGATGGTCCTAAGTTGTAAAACCTGAATGTAGGTAACAAATATGCCAGAGTCTGGAGTTTTGGATGCAGAGTTTTGGTTCAACCTGTTGCCTTTACAAAAGACATGAACAACCACACTGGGATTCCGAATCCCTCACAAAGTTTGCGATCCAAGGTTCTGCTCAAGCCCATCTCTAGACAATACTTAATGTCACAGGGTCTGAGGATTCATTCATATTTTTAGAACAGGTTTACAGTGGGATTTTTGAAAGCACTCAGTCACTGAGGTCAATGAGATCAGAATTAGGCCACTGCTGAGTGCTTTCCCAGCCTTAAAGAGTAAAAGGCATACAAGTGCTGAGAACTATCACTGTGTCACAAGCAGAGGGTTAGGGTTTTAAATAGATTATAGGAAGCAAGAGCTAACATTCAAAGTTATGTTCAGCATTGAAAAATGTCTATTAATACAGACAGGAGAGAAGAAAGAGGGAGGTTGAGATTTTCAAACCAATGCTGGGGAGTTAGCACCTTCCATTAAAATTCATCTCAGCCCGAGTCTGAACTGTATCTCAGTAGAATTGTTTCTAAATATAATGCAGTCCAAAGTTTCTCTCTGACATGTCAGCTACTCTAACGGCTACAGAACTCAAAGCATGAAGAAGGGAGGTTACCAAAAGGTGGTGACACTTACGTTGAAGTCAGTTTTTTCAATATACAGTTGAAGGCTTGGCACAAAGACGGTGAAAGGCCCATATTTTGTCAGTGTCAATGAACACCCTGAAGCTGTTGAAAAAAACAAATCCCCCAAACAGTTACTAAGCATATAGAATAACTTAGGGGATCAGTTTTATTCTTCTTCTTGGGGGGGGGAGAGGTTAATTCAACCCTGTGTCTTCTGCCTAAAGTGAGTGACCAGAGTGTATGGATTAGAGGATTGGTAGTGGGCTATCACAACGCTAGCTTGGCAGTGAATGCTATTAGTTAAGGGTCTTATCCAAAGACTGTTTAAGTCCATTTCCTTCAATGGGCTTTAGATCAAAGCCTAAGCTTGCAGAACAGTTTCAACTGGAAGTCTCAGTTTTCACATGCTTATAACTTTCTGAAAGTTGAACTTTCTTGGTCTCTGCACAAAGATGAGTCACTTCTGGGTATAGTTAGACTTTCTTACGTGAATTCTTTAAGGGCCTGATCCAAACCCCAGTGGAGTTGATGAGAGTCTTTCCACTGACTTCAGTGGGCTCTGGATCAGGATCCAAGTGCCCAACTACACAAATTATTTCGGAAAGTTTGTACAAAAATTACTTTTTGCAAGGTTGGGGCCCAACTGTGCAACCTTCACTTGTGTGAACTATTCTCCCCCCCATGTGCAGAGCTCTGCCTTAGTTAAGGAGTGCCATAGTGCACAAGAAGTAGAAACCTTTCATCTCCACAGTGCCAGCTCAAATCCAGCCTGCTATCTGATGATTATTTGGTGGTCTATGTGAAATCAAGGAGGTGGATTTCTGTCGAGTCTTAGCGGACAGGTATCTGCAGCACAAAACCTCCATCATTTTTTGTATCACTTTTGGACATCTCATCAAAGAGCCCAAAGAATGACTGAGTCATGAACGATGGACTACCGCCAAAGTAGTCCCGGAAGAGTGAGGCAAGTTAACAAACTGATGTGGGGAAGCTTGAAGCTTACGCCACCAAGGCCTATGCTTCACCTGCTTTGTGGATAGAGGAGCTCAGTCACCAGGGCTGTCAATCAGCACTAATACCTCTCACACAGAAATCCTCTCTGTGGTGTGTTAATGTGTGCAAAGCTGGCAAGAGTCCCATCACGCAGGAAGAGTTCAGATGTAGTTTCCTTGATACTGCCATATCTTTTCATATAACATTAAACATCTCAGATTTCTTTTGAGTCTTAACCATTCACCAGCACCTCCTAGCCCCATCTTAGCTCCATTCCCCAAAGGAACTTAGAAGAGCATTACCAAACATTTTGTTTGCACTGTTTAATTTCCTGAACCATCTTCCTCGAGTATTCAGTTGAGAGATCTCACTCATGAGATTTTTGTAGCAACTTCTCCCATCTCCAATCTCCCCATCTTTGCAGGCACAGCTAAACAGTAAGATAAGAGTGAGACGAAATAGTCATTTCAAAAATAGGTCTTGGCATGCTTGATAAAGTCTGGATGTGACCCGTTCATATAGATACTTTGACTATACACTAATCTGTTAAAGCCTAAGCAAATAGCAAGGAACAACATAGGAGGTAGAGAGATTCATGGGACCCATCAGATCAAATCTATTCCCCTCCATATGAAATAGAATTAGCAATCCAAAGACACAATGTTGCAATATTTTTTATCGGACGATACTACCTGGGAACTGCACATTAAACAAGATCCTCATTATGCTGAGAATATGAAATATTCCTTTAAAAAAAAAAAAAAAAAGTATCTGACACCCATTAACAAGCCACTTCCAAATGGCAGACAGAAAAGATGGGCTCCACAGGAGCTTAATGAACCTAAGCTCTGGTGAACCAAGGAGAAAAGGGAGAGGGAATTCCAAAGCTGAGCATCCTGCGAGGACAGCGCCCTGCCTGCAGCCTGTAGCCCAAGTGCCGCCACTTATCACAACTATGCAACTAGGCAACTATCATTGCCTAGGGGAGAGGTGATTTCTTATCCTGTGCAGAACCCAAACTATTAGGAATTTACAAGTGAAAACCAACAGCTTAAACTCCACCCAGAAGCTCATAGGCAGCCAGTGCAAGTTAGCGAGCACTGATGGAAGGTGCTTCTGGTGAGGCCTTGACTACATTAGGGCATTTTGTTTTCCAACAACCGTGCAGCTGCACCGGCCGTCGCAACACTGTAGGTGTTAGTGCAGACAGGACTCGGGCCCTCTAACCACCACACACGAAAAGCAAGTTGATGCCCTGAGACACCCTGGCTAATGAGCAAATGGCTTCATTCTACACTAGCTTCAGATTCTAGACAGTCTCCAGACATTGTTCACATAGCGTGAGACAATAATCTCACCTTGACGTGACAGGTGCAGCAATGGGCAACGGCTGCAATGTCAGCAGCCAAGAGAGGAAGTCACCCATCTCACCAGGCGCACATGGCATAAAGCACTCTTGGCCTCACCTGCCACCTGAGGATCTGAATGGCCATAGCCAGTCAGGACCTTGGTTTTACAAGGGCCAATTTGCCCCTTGCACCGCACTGAATCAGATGAAAAAGCATCATCTAGTGAACCATGCACATCACTTCCTGATGGCCCTGAGATTCCCTTTGGGTTTCCCAGCACTATGCAAGGCCTGTCTATGGAGCTGTTTAGCATCTGAGCACTTGAGGCCATGCTTCACACCCAAGGTATTAGTGACAATCTTGGGAATGTAATTTTTATAATACTATGCCCCAGCCCTAACTTCTACTCATCTCAGTGGATTTCTAGCTCCACTGGTCCATACCGACTGCCCAGTGTTTTCCAAGAGCTGGCACACTGAAGCCCCAGGCAGGCTAATGAGTTTTGCACCAAAGGTTATCTGCATGTGAAAATCTCTGCCCCAGTTCACACAGCTCTGCAGCAATCAGACAGCAGCTACTTGGAATCACTGGCTAAAAACTGCACTTTTTCCTGTCTGGGTTTTATCCAACTATCAGCTCAGATATTGTTATTTCAGCATTGTAAAAAGCCACACGAAGGGCAAGGGGAGGAGATTTACAGCCTCACAAAGAGCCAAATAATGGCTGCTCCAAGGCAGATGCACTAGATGAGGAAGAGCAAGCAGGGAGCCCTTCCCCCACATAGCACACTCTCAGAAGTGAAGCCACAGTTTGTCTGAGGCAGGCTGGGGAGCACAAGGGGGAGGGACCTGTTAGCGCAGCCAGCAGTGTTAGTGACGCCTGAGGGACAGCCTCAGAAATGGAGCCATGGCGTCCCTCTCCTGTCCCCGTAAAAGGCCATGGCTACTCCTTTTGCACAGAGCAGCAAGGAGGGGCAGCAGGCTCCTTCCAGGGTCCAAGAGGCATCACGCCAGGAACATCCCCAGACACTGTGGCTCAGGCAGCATTCCCCTTTCCTAGCACAGCTCAGCCTCACATGAGATGTGACTAAGCCCCAAAGTGTTTGCTCAAATGGGCACTAGATGTTTTTCTCCTACAGGAATCATTTCAAGGCTAGTTTTAGTATGTCTCTTCAGTGCTGAACAGTCATACCCAGCACTGAACTGGCCTAAAACCCTCATTCAATCTCCTCACAGGCCTACACTGGAAAAGTGCTGAAGATACTTCCGTCAAACACACATCATTGGGCCCTGTCCAGGAGTCCTTCTGTAACATACGGCAAAGGGTGTGTTGGATCCCCCTTTACATGTCTGTGCCACTAGATAACAGCTTACTACTGCTACCAGCTAATCAGAATACTCCTTTAGGTCAAGTGGTCGAGGACTGATGGAGCACTGACCATCCCAGATTCACCCCTTATGGCCCATGTCAGGAATTGTCACAGATACTTATGTAAAACCCTTATTTGTTTTAATGGACTCTTATTTTTGTTCTTTTCAAAACCCAGACCACAGCCAGTACTCCCCAGCTATCTCCCTGGTTTTCCAACGTTATTAAGCTCATCCAAATAAAAGCCTTGTTTTAGCTACAGAATGATGCATCTTTAATGGCGCTTTTCAGGGTAACTCACCTAACAGTCCCATCTGGATTGATTTCGCATTTTGAAGTTGTGTCACAGTAGTACCGCCGACACTCACTGACAGACGAGCAGCCTACTGAAGGATTCAGGCCATTCATTCCAGGCTTACACGCACAAGATGACTAAGGAAAGAAAAATCAGATGATTAAAATCTTAGATCAACTTTTATTCAAGAGCAACCCACAAAGAGTTGGGTGAGCTATCCTTGCAAAAACCAAGTTAGGATAACAGCTTTGGCCAATGCGATTTAACCCAGCAAAACTCGCATGGGAGAATTATTTATCTGCTTTTTACTGCCACATACTAATTCATTAGATGCAATTCTTCACCTTACCTTTCCCGGACCTTTATAGTTACAGAGGGTGGAATTTTCTGGGCAGCCTCCATTATTGTTAACGCATGGATTGATGGGTTGGCATATCTTCCCATCTCCTTGATATCCATCTTTGCAAGTGCATTCATATTTTCCTGGTCTTAGAGCCTTACAGACAGCTAACGAGGAGCATGGTGATGAAGCACAAGGATCCTCAGCTATAGTAAATGCAAAGCGATGAGAGAGGGGAGCATAACCAAGTCTCAGATAACAAACCAGTACTTGAAGTAGAACAGTAGAAACCCACTGAGCCAAACACAATAGGGGATGTGGAATTTATTTAGTTCAAGTGGGAAACTTCTCCACTCATACAACCCAATTTCAGACCATGGAGATTTTTTGGCTGAGGGATTTGGATAAGCGAACCAAGCAGTTATTTCATATTAATAGCATAAAAGATAATAAGAGTAGGGCCACACTGATGATATTTGAAACCAGAGTTTTGGTCCATTAAGGTCAGCAAAAGTGGGGGTATTTGGATCCATACACCTCTAGATAGTAATTTACATTAAATAGTAGGGTCTTTTAGTCCTAGGAAAAGCAATTCACAAATTAAAACAAAGTTTAAATGTGTGTGTGTGTGAGAGAGAGAGAGAGAGAGAGAGATCGATTGATTGATCATTATGAACTCATGAAATGCAGCCACCCATGGGATGGAAAACAGAAGCCATTAAAGTTGCATAGTTTTACATGTTATCTAAAACTCGCACTTCCAGAAGCACAGCAACCTACCTCCATTTTGGCACATTAGCCTAGCACAGACAGAAAAAAAAGTCATGGCCCAGGTTACCAGGAGCTCCTAAACATTAGGTCATTGAGGACTTCTCCATATGAACACTTAGTCTGTGGCAAGCTGGGGTGTCAAGCTACCCTGCACTAGCCTGCCATGCATTAGCTGTCCACGTGGACCCTGCTGCAGCACATGGAAAGTTTCCTACTGCGCTTTGATCAATTTCAGTTTCAAAGAGGGGCAGATCAAAGTGCACTTCCGGTGAGGAGCAGCAGCAGAACCACACAGACACTTAGTAGCATCAGGCTAGTGGGGGGTAGATTGACACCCCAGCTTGCCACAACTATATTTTCATATAGACAAGCCCACACACTGATTAAAGGGCTTTATTTAGCATGGCTGCACCTTATGATTATTCACGCAGAACTGATTAACACTCAAGATAATTGATAGTGTGACCATTTTGAATCTTTGCACTCTCACAAACTTGTTTAATCTTCTGAGATCTAATATGGGTCTCCATCCACCATTTTCTTCTCCATTAAAAAGTACCAGGATTAAAAACCCCTTCCTATAAAGTGTTGTGGTACCTGTTCAATTGCACCAATGGATACTAGATGGTCTACTTCTTGTTGAAGAAGGTGCTCATGAGTTGGGTCCCTGACGGGGAAGAGGATTGAATTGTAGGTATGTGAGAATATCCCGAGCAGATGATCTCTAATACCCATTTGTCCGATATTATGGATGCCCAGATAGTTTGGTAAGGACACAGACAGTGGTGGAATACCATGATGGGTAATTTTTGCGCTGGAACTTGAGGGAGGTCATTCAGGCCCTCGACCAAATTTTCAAAATTGTTGCTTGGACAGTGGTGGCTGAGATGTTGATTGCTGTTGTTGCTGGCTATTCTGCCGCCTTCTCTGAGGTCTGTCTTTGATTTGTGTTGTATTGCCTCAGTTAGTATGGGTATTGGGGGGTATCTTCTTTGATAAGGCTGTCTGATACCTGTTCTCTCTCCTTGTTACAGGCATGTACAAGGGCCCACAACATCGCTTGAGAGTCCTTCATTGTATGGAGGACTTCATGCATTTTCTTGCCAAATAAATTGGCTCTCTCAAATGGGAGATCTTCGATGGTGACTTGTAGATCCCTGGGTAAGGCTGTTGGATGAAACCACGAAGCTCTCCGCATGACAATTGCCGTGGCCATGGTTCTGGCCGCTGTGTCTGCTGCGTCAAGAGTGGCATGCAGGGCTGTTCTGGATATAAGCTGACCCTCTGTAACGAGAGATTGAAATTGTTCTCTTCTCTCTTGTGGGATGACATTAATAAAGTCCATGAATTTTGAATGTGTGTCACGATAATAGTTGGAGAGTAGTGCAGCGTAGTTGGCCACAAGTAATTGTAGAGTGGCGGAGAAGTAGACTTTTCATCAGAAAAGATCGACCCTCTTCCAATTCTTGTCTTGGGTGTGGATTTCTGGTGGGTTTGCTTGCCCCTTTGTTGTGCTGCTTCCACGACAAGGGAGTTGGGACAGGGGTAGGTGAAAAGAAATTCAGCTTCCTTTAAGTGTACATAATATTTTTTATCGGCTCTTATGCACATGGGAGGCTGGAGTTTGCCACGTGGCATCTGCCGGATCCATTAATGCGTCGTCCATTGGTAGAGCTATTTTCAATAGTGTATGTAAGATCTTTATGAGCTTATGATGCTTTTCCACTCTTCCGGGGGTATCTCCAAACCTTGTGCCACTCTTCTGAATAGCTCTTGAAACTGCCTGAAATTGTCTACACTAGTAGGCGGAGGTGGCATTATGGTATCATCCGGTGAAGAGGACGAGTTATGAGGTGTTAGTGATGCTTGTGATTCCAGTGCCTTGCCGGCCTATTCAGTGGCTTGTCATGGAAGGTTTATGGCCGAGAGCGCTGATTGATGAGGGGACAGGTCTCTGTCCCTATAGGAAGTTGAGGATCTGCTATAATCCCTGGCATAGTGAGGCCATGCTTCCCAGTTGCGCCACTTGGTGGTGATGTGTCTGTGCTGTACAGCAGATAATCCTCCTGTTCCTGGTGCTTTGTCTCGGATGTGTATTTCCTCCCTGGCACCGTGCAAGGTGCCGTGGAGTCTGTCAGTGCTGACACGTGCGGCGGTGCTGATGGATTGGTCGGTGCCGCTGCGTGCAGGGTTCTCTGCCTCAGTGCCACAGCTGTGTCCGGGGCCAGTGCTGCCGTCCATGCCGTTGGGCAAGTCAGGGCCAAAGGGATGGTTGGTGCCATTTCCGCTGTTGACACTGTTTTTGGTGCTGTGACTGCCGGCGCCGGCAGAGGTTTTGTTGGTGCCAGAGTGGAGGAAGTCTTCGGTATTTTGACTCTCGACTCTGTGCCCTTACTATGACGCCCCTTCGGTGATGTTGAGAATGCGGGCACTGACGGGGTCTGGGCGACAGTTATTTTGGTTGGTGCTGGCCTCTTTTTTGGCAGGCTTCTTGGTGGCACTGAAGCCCTCTTTCTGCCCTGTCTGTCAGACGGTGACGGGGAAGACTCTCGTCCTGGGTCTGAGGCAGGTCTCAGGGAGTTTTCCATTAGTTTTCCTCTATCTTTTCTGGCCCTTGCCTTGAGGTTCTTGCAGTGGGGACACTTCTGCATAAGATGTACCTCACCGAGGCATCTTATACATTAGGCACGCCTGTTGGATGCCAGCATGGCGCCCTGCACGAGGTACATCTTTTAATACCTGGGGAACCAGGCATGGTAACTGGATAACTAAAACCTACTCTAAACGAGAGGGGAAAGGCGTTTAAGAAAGGAAAAACTGTATTATATATATATATATATTTTTTTAAGTAAATAAGGGAAGGAAGTAGTAACTGACTAACCAACTAAACTAACGTATCTTAATTACTAATTAAACTTTTCTGTCAGAACGAGTCAATTGAAGGAACTGTTGCAGCTCTGTCTCGGACTGCAGGTGGTTGAGAAGGAACTGAGGGACTCGGGTCACGCTCAAGACACCAATGGCACTGTAAGACAGGTTGCGCATGCGGGAACCGTGGATGAAAATCTCTGATCCGGATGTGAGGGTGCACCAGACACCTGAAGTGGAGCGCCCACAGGGACACCACTCGATGAAAAGCGGCCCCCGACACTCATTTCTGCCCAAGGCAAGGACTCAGGATTGCACCCCAAGCACGTGGGCAAACATGGCAGCACAGCCCCATTCTGCCTGAGGTGCAGCAGTGCTTGGTGGGTCATTGGCAGCCCCACGACTCAGGAGACTGCCCTGAATAGAGGATTAGGAAGATTTGGTAAAAGGGAGGTGTCTCACCTTGGCATATGCTCCCACTCTTTTTATAGTTTGGCATGCAGTCACATATTGCCATCCCGCTCCTCACCACACACTGCGCATTGTCCCCGCAGGCTACACCTCTGCAAACGGGTAGTTCTGAAATCGTAAAACAAAGGGAGCATTTCCTCAGGTGCAGTAGAGGTCTCTGGACAATAAAATTTACCATCTGAGAAGGTCAAGAAATAATTTCAATGATTCCTATTATTATTATTTGTGTTTCAGTTGCATGGAGAGGCCCCAGACTGAGCCCGGGGCCCTGTTGTGCTAGACACAGTGAACAGCACACATGAATAGTAAGCGACACTGCCCATACCGAGGAGTTTGCACTCCAAACAGATGACATGTAGAAGAAAGGAAGCATTATCCCAATTGCACAGATGGGGAACTGAGGCCAAGAGGGCTGAGTGACTTGTCCAAGGTCACAGCGGAAGTCTCCTGAGTCCTAGCCTAGTTCCTTAATCACAAGATCATCCTTCCTCTGCATTTCCAGATTATTTCTTCTCCTGTCCTACACCTAAAAATCTCCTCCCCTGGGGGCACATACATTTCTAAATTCTTGGGGAGGGAAATGCCAACCTTTACCTTGATCACACTTTGGGCCAGTGTAGCCTCCATGGCAGGTACAGCTTCCATCACCAGAGATCCCGTGGTTGCATACACCATGCTGACAGTCACACACTGCAAAAGAAACCCACACAAGCACAATACTGGGAGCTGCAGGGAACAGCATGTGCACTTGGGATACATCCACTAAACACGCTGAAAGTTTATAAATCCAATCCATGTTTTTAGTCTACAGTGGGGTGACCAGATAGCAAGTGAGAAAAATCAGGATGGGTAGGGTAATGGGGTCCTATATATGACAAAGCCCCTAATATTGGGACACCTGGTCACCTTACTCTACAGGCAACTGCACTTTAGTCTCTCACCACTGGAGGCCAAGGCCATAATAAAGTTTTGCAAGCCAGAGTCTCAAAAGATGGAGAGTGCAGGAACTCAGAGCACTGAATCCTGGAGGTGTCCTGTCTGGGGAGGGCAGGGGCAGGCAGAATGCTCCCATGGGTGGAACATGTTCAAATGCTACATCTGCACTGCATCCGCATCCTCCCCATCAGACAAATGCAAAACAACTTTGTTTCAGAGAAGGACAAGGATGAAAAAAGGCTACAGCTGCAATTATAATTTCCAGACAGTGGCACCTGCCGCTCCACTGATCAGCCCTCCTATACCATCCTCTTCCACAACAGTCATTTAGCTATATGTGGGGATATGTCTTTGCAGTTGATTCAGAATGTTCATCGCTGTAGTTTACCTGATTGACAGTCAGGGCCAAACAGATTCTCATCCAGACAATCTTGGCAGGCAAAGCCACCGTACCTCCCCTAAATGGGCCAAAAAATTGGTCAGTCACTTTCTTTACAATGTCACTTGTTCAAACTGTGAAGTGATAAACAATTGCTATTTCTTCTCTCCTCTTCCCCTCTTGATTTTCTGTTCATGCCTGAAGTGATACAACATAGACACCTGACCCTGCAAGTGCTTTACCATCAGCTCTTGTAGTAGAAAGGACAGTTGATGCAATTTTACCAATGAGCAAAGAGCAGATCATGGCAGTCATTGAAGAAACCATGTCCCTATCAAGCTATTTCTTATGAGTAGAAACAAAAGTACCAGTTCTCTCGTGCTCTCTCTCTGAGGGCTTGATCCAAAGCTCACTGATGTCAATGGAACTTTTTCCATTTACTTCATAGGGCTGAGTATCAGGCCCTAAATTATTGATATACCCAGTTTCCTTTCAGGCTCAGCTGTGCTGAACCACATACGTTAAACCCAGTTCTGATTTTTAGCTGGCCTCCTTTTCTGCTGATCTGGAGAATATGTCACAAATTGTGGCCTTTTTCGGTCTAGCTCATAGGATCTGAACAGTCAGTCAGTGGGATTCTACAGTCCTCACAGTGTCTGAGTAAATTCTTTTTTGACTGGTTTAGACTCTTCTTGTGCTCTCAGGCACCATTTGGTGTAGGAGATGTGTATGGGCACCGTGAGGCAGTGGCATGCCTCATCGGTGAGATCTGAAGCAAGGAAGGACCTGACAAGGCCAGGGAGCTGTGTGCTTAATTTGCCTCCTGTAAGGTGAGCTACCACATGCACATTTAAGCTCTTATAGGAGGCATGTCTTTCTGCTTGTTCCCACAAGACTTGTCTGAGGGGCAGTACGGACCTGAATGTGTAAGAGCCACCGTGACAGCAGAACAGGCCCTTGCACCCTCCACCTTCAGGAGGGTGTTTGTGAGAGGAACAGGGACATCAACCCCTCACAGCAGGCTGGATTGGGCCCACAGGATGGTTGGAGGAGGAATGTGGACAGCCCAGCTAGAGCTGGTGAGGATTCTGCCCATCTAGGCGGAGCATAAGGCCCAGATCCGCAAAGGTATTTAAGCATTTTGATGGGAGCTAGGCAGCTAAACACCTTTGAAGATCGTTGCTGGTGCACATTATCATCAAAGAGAAAAAATAAATGTGAAGAAATGAGAAGAAAGTCCTGCCCATTAAGGGCCAAACACACTGGGGCTTCTTTCAGCGCAAGGGAAGGTGTAGGACTCAGCTTAGCTCACTGAGGGGGTGGGGAATCCCTCCCCCTCCAACTGTCAACCCCAGTGCTTCCTAGTGATCCTTCCTAACTCACTGCCAGACCCAGCACTCGCTTCCACACAGACCGTGCCTTGTACAGTATGCTGAGGGGAATTCATTAGTCCTCCACCCTGGCCCAGCCCTGCTACCCAACAAATCCATACACTCAAGGAAAGCAACTGTACACTTTCGTCCAGACAGAGAGTTAAGGCCTTCCTTGCTGGCCCCAGGACTGAACCTTCATCATGCGGCATTATGTTCCTTCATGAGGAATCCCATGCTGACCTCACAGAGGCAGGTTCCATTCTGTGTGATACCATCCAAACAGGTCCCATGGCCACTGCAGGGCTTTTCAGATCCACCAGGGCATTCTGGCAAACAGGAGGCAGGCCACAGATTAGCAAAATCAACACTTCTCTGTCCCCATACGCATGTTTACTACAGTTTTTACAAGTGTTATTACTGTTATTGCAAACAAATGAACCCAGAAGCAATGAAATGTCTGCCTGCTTCTCTAATGAACATGTATAGGCCCAAGTCAAGACAAGGAAAGGGTCAGGGAGTTACTCCAAGTGTGTAAGTGGCTTCATTTGTATCAACAAAGGGGGGTTCCTAACACCGCTGGATCATGAATGGTTTTATTTTTCTATTGTGATATATGACAAACATTATACATTTTGTTAGAGACAAAGAACTATAAAAGATTCTAAGAAGCTGTAATTAACTTCAGCCAAGGGGAGCTGAGGACATTCAGCTCTTTGCAGGATCAGGCCTTTTATTTTCAGCTCCATTAGCTACCGGGAAAACCTGAAAAGGTCGTTAGCCAAATATTCAGGAGGCCAGTCATGTTGGGAGCTCAATTTGAGACAGCACAGGACCTGCAGCTCCCACTGACTCCAACTAGAGCTGTGAGTGGGCAGCAACTCTGAAAACCAGGTCCGAGATGTCTCCAGATGGGTCCTCCAAAATGGGGTTATGGGAGGGGCTGCTTTCCAAAATAATATGTTTGGCCTTTTGGGTCAGCTGTGCTCCAACAGAGTCCAGATGCTTATTCAAGCCACCCAAGGCTGAAAGCAGGCTAGAAATTTCATCACCTCAGGCCCTCAGTGGAAATGAGGGGTCTTTTCTATTCTCAACTGGGGTGGCAAGAGTGTGGGATTTGCCTCTTGTAATTTATTAATTCAGCTTCTTGGCCTCACCACAACTAGCAAGTGTTAAAACAACAACAGGAAATGAGCCAAACATTTTTAGATTCAAAGGGTTTGGTTTGAAATTGAACTGAGGAATCAGATTGGTTATTTTCACCTTTGGCCGGACACTTCTTGTGGTTACAGTGGCTTGGGGGAGGCGGGGAGTGGGGATTGAAGAGGTGGTAGGTATTAAAGTTCCCAGAAGGGAATCTCTCTCTTTTTCCTAGGAAACTTGCTTAAAGAAAAATTCTCTTATAAAAAAATCTCCCTCCCGCCCCCCCCCCCCCCTTCCAGAAGAATAACTTTTGCAAAAGAGAGGTGTCTGGGAAACATGAAAGAGAACCCTGGAAACAAATCACTCCCATGGAGATGACCTGCAGGACTGGTAATCCTAGGGCAGAGCTTTGAATTGCCTTGACCTGTCAATGGCTGGAAGGACCCATGAAGAACTGAACAACCTACCATAGCACTCAGTACCCCAGAATCCTGGGCAGCATTTTTTCTCCTCAATTTCCCTTTTACACATGTGATTGCACCCTGGTATGGAAAGGATGTCTTCGCCAAGCTTTACTGTGTATCTTAAATAGAAAAATCCAAGATCAGTGATAGTAACAAACAGTTTGGGACCCAACCTATTCCGTATGGATTGGACTTGATAACAGACTGATCAGGACAATGATGGGAGATTTCTGAGCTGCTTTTTGATCCGTACCGAGTAAACTGTTTGAAAACCACTCCACACGAATGAAGAGTGCCATATGCTATACTGGGGAATGAGACCACAAACGCAACAGAACCTCTAGCTAGCACAACAAGCAGCAGATGGCCTGAAGAGGTCAACAGAGGCGTAAGAGGTTATATTATACAGGGCTCAGATCTGTTCATTAGTTTCCAATCCAATATTGGATCAAGTTTTGAGTCCTACTTTTCATCTTCAAAGCTCTGAATGAGCTGTGTTGTCTCCAAGACTGGCCCTCCCTCCTTCACATTTGCGGTCCAAAGGAATACGAAATATTCATTAGCAAGGTCAAGGTTAGTGGGAGATGGAGACAGGCTTGGCTGGCTTTACACCAGCTCCCTTGCCCCACTTCTGCCAGAGGGGGCATTTTGTGGTCCGGTGGGGCAGGGGAAGAGGCTCCTGACGCATAACTAGAAAGCGATGCACTCTGCTGAACTCCAGCATGGTAGTGGAGAATGTTGAGTTTAAAGTCACTAATGAATTTTTAATCCTTTGGCTAATTTGAAAAGGAAGGAATGGCCTGTGATTAATGCACTTGACAGGACTCATCCCAGCTTTGACCTTGGACAAACCACTTTGTTCCTTCAGTTGTAAAATCAGACTGATATCCTTCCTCTCTCTCATAACCTCCATCTGCCAAATCTATTTAGAGAGTAAGCTCTTCGCAACAGGGACTGTCTCATACTGTGGGTGCGTACAGCTCCTAGCACAGTGGGGCACTGATTTCACTTACAGCTTCTAGGTGCTTCAGGAATATAAATCATCATTTATAAAGGAAACACTAAAAAAGTTAGTGCCCAGGTGTATTATATTACTCCCTTAAATTTATCTTTGGCAAGGACTTAACCTTCCTTAACCTTCGACTCAACTCTAGGAGCCTTGTTCCACACTTTTACTGCTTCCATTGTTTCAGTCTGATCACCAAATATGTCTGCAATGACTGCAAAATGGCTAGGGCTATTTTTAAAATGTTTCCAGCTAGTAGGAAGACACAGAAAACAGTAGACAATGGAGCTCCATGTTAACTGGTAAAGTTCATTATTGAATAGATCTGCAGATGATAATCTATAGTGTTATGTTTTTGTACAACCTTCGGGTAAATTCACTTTCCCTTCACCCTTTTCCCATTACAGTTCAGCCACAGAAATATGTTCAGCTTAACAGAATGAGCATAGAAAATACAGGAACAAGCACTATATCAAAAGTGAAATAAGAGAGTTAAAAAAAATCCAAAAGGTGACTGAATTTGGCTTGGTTGCTAGAACAGCACAAAAATCAGGCCACTTTTATTAAAGGTGCCTAAATATGGGGTTTAGTACTTAACTCTGGGCACTCAAGTTTGAAAATTTTGGCCACAATTTCCTTCACAGGGTTATGAAGTGCAAAGTAATGGTTCTCATCCAGGGGTATGCGTACCTCTGGGGGTATGCAGAGGTCTTCCATGGGGTTAATCAACTCATCTGCATATTTGCCTAATTTTAACAGGCTACATAAAAAACACTAGCAAAGTCAATACAAACTAAAATTTCATACAGACAATGACTTGTTACACTGAAATGTAAGTACAATATTTATATTCCAATTGATTTATTTCATTATTATATGGTAAAAATGATAAAGTAAGCCATTTTTCACTAATAGACATAAAAATACAAAAGTGTCACAGCACACTGATTTTGTAAGCAAGTAGTTTTTAAGTGAGGTGAAACCTGAAGTACGCAAGACAAATCAGACTCCTGAAAGGTCTGGAAAGATTGAGAGCCACTGGTGTAAGGAATTAATGTTCGTTCAGTTTTCTGAGATCTTTAGATGACGGCACTAGAAAAGTATCGTGTGTGTGTATATACACACACACACATGCGCGCGCGCGCCCACACACGCGCACACACACACGCGCGCGCCCATGAATACACATATATGAACTATGCACTTCAGGCTGCCTCTTCTTTATCTCAAAGCAGAATCATATCGCTGCCCTCCCAATGTTAAGAACCAGCCACTTCTCTCTTCCTTTATTCTTATTAAAGGTTCTCCGTGGCCTGCAGAAAGCATGCCTTGAAATGTTTATCTGTGAGTTTGTATGACAAATACAGAGCAGAGCTACAGAGCGGCATGTACACCTGATGTGGCAGGCTGAATAGGGAGCTGGGCCTTACCTGCAGCCTCTCTCTCCTAGCCCCTGCGTCATCTTTATCCACCCTTTGGGACACACCACTTTGGAGGCTGCAGCACAGGAGGTGCACGGTGTAGCCAAGGTGAACATCGTCTTGACATTGCATTGCATGGATTTTAACTTAATAAGAAAAAAAAAGCAAAGCATTAAATTGTTACCTTAGTCACCAATCTCATCTTCCCCCATTACCTGCCCACCCTGAGGACCCTGGTTTACACTGGGGATTTCATCACTCACTGGGGGCCAGCAACCAGTGTAGCTACTTTAGTGCAAACCACAAATATAAACAGGCAAAACCATGACTTTACACTGGCAGTAGCTTACTCCTGCTTGGAACTGGGATACAGGGCACCAGTGCCAATCACAGCTCTTCTGGTGGCTGATTCCAATACCTGACTCTAACCTTCTTTACTCTAACTAGAGTAACAAATGTGAGTGAGGAACGTTCCTTATTATGCAACAAAGATGAGATCAGACACTGACTTTGCTTCTCTTTGTAAATAATTGATTTCTTTTTTCCAGCAGCTTTCAGCCCATTCACTTCTGGGTCTGTATTTCTATCTGGATCCAGACCACCAACATTATAAGCCTTGGCACGAAATATGTTGCAAATCCATCTCTTATCCTTTTCCCATTCACCCTTCTGCAAGAAATCTACACATTTCTATGAAATACTAAACAACCATCCTTAACAGAAGCTGATGTTTTACAAACATACAGCATTGGTATGAGAGAACAAGCCATGGGCTAATAAACCTATATTGAAGAGGCGGCATTTGTTAGGGGGTGGGAAGAGGGATGCAATGCCTTTCACCTTTCTGCCACAGACACAATTCAGGCCAGTAGTGACTTCACGATCTCTGAAATTCTTGGAGTATCACGGATCAGGGCCCATTTCTATTTCCACGAGAGTGTCAGAAATGTTTCTAAAGAGACTCCCCCACTGGTGTCCACTTATAAGATTCTGTGGTTAACCTGTCAGGCTGCAAGGGGGAACGTGAAACTGCTGATATTTATTAGTATTGGAGTAGCACATGGAGGCTCCAACCACAATTGGAGGTCCACTGTGCTAAGTGCAGCACAAACAATGCACTGCTTCAAAGAGCTTACAATCTAAATAGACTAGACAAAGGGTGGGAGGTGAAAAAGGTGTGAAGTAACTTGCCCAAGGCCCCACTCAAGGATGATAGCAGAGCCAGGAACTGAATCCAGTTTTTTAGAGTCCCAGTCCAGTGCTCCATCCATGAGAACACACTGCAACTCGTCTTCTGCGCTGCCTGATTCAGGCCTGAGATAAGTCTCCAAGAAGTACTATCATCAACAGGACTACTGCATCCATGGCCTTTGGGCATATTTAAATTATTGACATAGTGGTCTGGTGATCAGCAGAAAGGTCTTATTTATAGACTGCATAGTCTGGAAAATAGGTCTGAGGCCTGCATGATACGGAAGAGGAATTTGTGGTTTGAGCCTGGGACTGTCTCACAGAACACCATAGAAGGTCCCAGTTCTGACATTGTTTCATAGTGGTCTGCCATTGAACAAGTCACTTATGCTGTATGGAAAATAAGGTACTGTACGGAAGCAGCAGTGGTTTGAGCCTGGGACCTTCACACTGCATTTCTGACATTGTTTCACTGTATGCCATTGAACAAGTGCTTAGAAACATTCATGAAGCACTGTACCCAGCTTCTTCCCTGCCTTCACAGGCAGGGAAGAAATGTTTCTAGAGCACTTTGAAAAGCTTGGCTGAAAGGCACTACAGAAATGCAGTGTACATTAGATTCCTTGTTCACTGCTTCCACAATCTGTCCAATTTTACATTGCACCTTTAATCTGTTTATAAAAGGAGCCATCTGAAGTTCGGGCATTTGAATGTATTCTTTCAGTATTCTGCCTCTTCCTAAATCATGCCTTTTTAGATCGATGGCCATCACACTAGCTTCCTTTGCTAATAGTCTTAAGGTCTCTCCTTCCATTTCCAACCCCTCTCTACTGTTTGATACAGGGACGCCCCCGTTCCACAGCTCAGCCACTAGAGAACAAGATTCCTGAATGTCTCATGCAACGTCTGACTTTGTAGGCTAGTTTGTTCCTGTCAGCAGGAGACAAGAAATGCAATGGCAGCAGACACTTTGTAATATGAATGAACATGCCTTCCACACTACTGAAACTGAAAATCTCCAGCACAGAGCCAAGAAAACCAATCTAAATAAAACAGCATGTACATGGATGCATGAACCAAAACAAAAATCGGTCTAGGGGAAAACATTTCATGTTACTCATAGGGACTCTACCAAGAAACATGTTTCAAACCATTTTTTCCCTGTTGCACAAGGTGCTCAGATACAACTATGAAGAGTGTGAGGTATTCTGCATTGCACAAATAGATGGATCTATTTGCGAAGTCAATTCTTAATTACATTGCACTCACATGCAATCCTACAATAACTAATCACTATGTCCGCTCTCTAGCACTTACAAGCAGCTCTACAACAAACCAGTGCAGAAGCAATAAAGGGATTGATTGATTGGTAAGGGGAGCGATGCAAATTGCAAGTTTTTAAAGGTTTATTGTAAAATCTTACCTTTTTTTAAAACCCGAGAGTTATGACAGACAATCCTTTGACAGAGAAGAAGCCATTGTTTGTGCAGTCACTGAGACAGCTGCGCTGTCTGGTATGAACACACACTGCTGTAGAGGTCAGCGTGCAGTAACTTACTGCTACCTCCACGTGCTCTCCTGTGCAGGTTGGGGATTGGATTCTGAACTGGGCTTTGCTTCTGCTAGGTTTTAAACAGGGTATTTTCTCAGTCTCTCAGGAGCACGAAGGCTTGTCACTTAAACCCCCCCAGTGGGCATTGCATCAACCTTAAACATTTTCAAGTCAACTTTTCAACAGTTGCAGTTTAGAAAGGCTTTTTGGAAACACTGAAGAAATTCTACGAGGTGCTTTAGGACCCAGTGCTGCCAGGAGCAAAGTTCCCCTGACTCAAGTGAAGTTACCAAGTGTCAAGGATTCTCAGCTTCTGACAGGATTAGGCCTCCAGTCCTCACAATCCACTCTGCATTCAGCGCTGATAATGTGTAAATCAAAGTTTACTTAAGATCCAAGCAAAGCCCTATATCCTTAATTTTACGTATACAATATAGACTAGATATTTACATACACACATAGGAAAGGTAACGGATTGTCTTAAAGCTTAATTAGGGAGGTGATTCAACATATAACTAAATCCACATTGAAATCACTGAGCGGGGGAGGGAGGAGGAACATATCCTTCAGTAACATAGCAGCCATATGAAAACAAGTAATTGTCCCATGATCATTTAACTCCGAAACAAAGACTTGTGAACTTACCTTCTGCCTCTGCCCTTCACCTGTGGCAATGAACCATGCTGCTAAGCAGGGAAACAGCAACCCAGGAGGATGCATTTTCATGCTTTTACAGATGGGACCCTTTTCTTGAAGGGGGGTTGGTGTAGTGGATGCAATTTCTGTAAAAGAAGACAGCCTACTAAGAATCATATCCAAGAAAAATCAGTCGGGAGAAAACACTTTCGCACTCTGGATCTCTCTTCCAAAGTATATAGAAGTGATTCTGCTACTTTTAACTTCTAACATGAGTCAACAACAGCTTTTTTTCTCTCTGTCTCCCTCCCCCCCTTTGTTTAAACACCCACACACACACACACACCCACACACACACACACACACACACACACACACACACACACACACACACACACACACACACACACACACACACACACACACACACACACACACACACACACACACACGTAACCCTCTGAGTAAAAGGTTTACTGAAAACAGGAACATCTACGGATTTCCTCACCACATATCAGTTCAAAACAGAAGGAAGGAAATCCTTAGTTTTCAGCTGACTGGAATGAAATATATTAACTGTATCCTTAACTAGAAGCAAAATCCAACAGAGAAATGATAGACTGTAGAATCTGGATGGTAAATGAATTTCATTTTGTTGCTGATAATACCACCAAGCCAACTAAAAAACATCCATCCATTGCATATTGCAGCAGATATTTATTTGTTCTATAAAGCAAATATTTGCAGATGGTCTATATGGTACTTAATAAAGATGACAAATAATGCCTATAAACCCAAATTGGCCCCCGTTAGGGGTGGATATTTATTTAAAATGCATAAGGTGCTCAACAAGAAAAGTGTTACATTTAGCATACCAGCTACTGTGTGGGAGGCAGCAAAATATATACATTATTTTCAGAACACATTACTAGTAGCTAAATTAATTCATGGAGGATATTTTTCAACACTTGGAGTAATCAAGCTTTGAAATTTAAGAGACATGCTGGCTTTGTTCTGAGTTTGCAAATGAATCTCTCTTCCTCGGGGCAGTGTAGAAAATTAAGAAGATTCATGACGTTTGATGGGGGCTTTACAAATGCTGCCAACAGCATTCACTTTATTTAGTGGTGTAAAGAAGGGTCCAAACAGCATGTAGCTACAAATTGTATTAGACCATGATGACAGTGACTCAGTATATTCATAGATTTTTTTAGTCATTTCAAATGTGTGTATAAAAGCAAATCAGTCATTTTTAGAATTTGTTCATGTATGTAGATACATACACAAATACCAAGTGTATTAGTTCTTAATACTTACATAGCACTTTGCACATATACACACACAGCATATTAATATACAGTACTTTGCATACACATGCACCCCCAACAGAATACATAAAAACATATTAGGTACTGTACTTACTAATGCTGTTAATTGTAGTTTCTCTCTTCTCCCATCCCACAAAGCGATACAGGCTGACAAACAGTGGTGCTATATATCTCGCAGCAACAGGAAGCAAGCAAGGCAAAAATCCATCCACTGTGGCCTGTATGAAAAGTCCCAGCCCCACAACTCACTTCCAGATCGATCAGATGATAGAGTCCATTTGCCCCTATGAGGCACTGGGATGTAAGTGCAACCCTGGGACAAGGGCCATGCAGGCAGGAAATCACCAAGGAGCACACCTGGAGAGACCCAGCCTCCAGTCTATGCCAGAGCGCAGTACAGATCAGTGGAGTGGTGTCATGTGCCAGCACAGACACCACTGGGCCAGACGTTCAAGAAGGGTTGTGTTGGGATAGAGGCTGAGGGAAGAAGGTGGCCAAAAGACAAGCTGACATTCAGAAGAGGGGAATGGGAAAGTCATGCATCTGTCCTTCCCTTTTCCAAGAGTCAAGAACTCCCGGCCCAGCTCCACTTCAGCCATCATCTCTTGGGCACAATACCCACCCCAAACTAGCCACCTTCCCAATGGCAAATTTTCTCTTGGCCTCCATACAGCCCTAGTAAAAAGCACTGGTAACCCAAAGAGGTTCCTAGCTGGGAAGTCTTCCTTCACTGTTCTTTCCCAAAGGAAAACACCCCCCACACACTCATGACCATGCTCCTATGCCCCAACCCATTGATCCTCCTACATCCCCCAACTGAAAGACTCCCTGATTTGGCCATCCTCACATTTGTGAAAACCTTCCCCTTGATAATAGAGAGACAAGTGTCTCACTTTACTGTAGATACAGCTCAGCTACCCAGCAACCACATCCTAAACCCACCACAGATGACACCCCTGGTCAGGCTGTAGATCAGAGCAATAGAGTAAGTAGGGTAGTTGCACAAGGTAGGGTAGATACAATACAATACTAATACGTTACCTGCTAAAATACATGTGCTCTGTTTACTGCGATGCTACTACATATGCCAGAGAAATTAAAGGCCTAAGCCTATGAATCCCTTGTCATGTTACTAGGCTTCAGTCATGTGCATAGACTTCTCCTTATCATTAGTAATTTTCAGTGAGAGTAAGGTTTGCAGGAACAAGTCCAATGTGCTCTCTCTATAATCCCCATTACATATAGCTGAACTTGTTATTCTTGTATCATATCAACCCCCCCCCCAAAAGTCTGACCATTCAAAAATCCAGCACAACTTATTAAAGCTGGTATGAGTTGTTAAAAATGAGGAAATCACTCATTATAAACAAATCAAGGCAGCGTGGAATGGAAATTTACATATTCAAATTGCTGTTAAACTGCACAATAGTTGGACAGCAACATTGTTGTGTCTGTCTGCCTGTGATTTGAGATTTAGGCTTATTCAGCAAATGGCTACGTTACAAATGGCAGGAACCTAGTACAATGCAATTGTTGGAACTGTGGTATGGTTAAAGCTAAGCTGCTATCAATGTTGTGGGAGTGGGAAGGTGAGAGCAGTGCAAGGACAGATCTTACACTTTAAGATGGGACATTGACAATTTATAACGTTGGTACTTACTATATAAATTTTAAGGGTAATCCTTAAGAGCTGACTTGGCAGCAAGAGATACTACAAAGCTGGAAAGGAAAAAGAACTGAATGTTGTTCAAGAGATATTCCCAAACTACAGTCCATGGATCACTTGTGGTCAGCAGAGTACTTGCATTATGTTCCTTGGAGAGATGGCTACTCGCAGAGGAACCAAATTTTTAAGTGCTCAGCATCTACAGCTGGGGGACAGATTTTCAAGTGAGCCCAGCTTTTACTGAGGGACCTAAAGAAGGGCCAGATTTCCAGAAAAAAGCTCAGCACACAATAGCTCCTAATGCAACAATGATGGCCAGATTTCCAGAAGCGCTCAGCACCCACCATGCCACAGGTACAAAAGATGAAACAAGGACCAGTCTTACCGTTTATACTCCTGCCTATCGCTATAGTACCTGATCTACTGCAGTGAAATTCTCTTCGGAGTTACATATATCATGGTCATGGTGCTCCGAGAAGGGCAACGGTTATGCCTTATCAGAGCACAATTCAGTTAAGACAAACAAGTTAAAGGAGGATACACAATCTAAAAGAGACACTGAGCAATTCCATTTTACAGTGACTCGGCATAAGATAAGGGATGAAAAGGTTTTCTTTAAAACCGGACAACATTGCTGCCTCCCAGTGGAACATGTCATTTATTCCAGTTGTTATTCCAGCAGCCTGTGTAAAAACGTGCAGCCCCAATGAGAGAAAACTTTCATTATTTGTTACTACAGGAGTTGGAACAATATAAACAGCTATAGTAACTGGCAAAACTGAACACTTCTGGATTTTGGGAACAGGATCCAATACCTTCCGTCCTGGGTGGTCAGCGGTAATTACCATCAGATAGCAGTCTCAGCCCCATTTCAGAGTGGATAGATGCCAACATCAAAGTGCTCTCTCATCTGTCTCTCATGAGCAGTCTCATTAAAGAGGCCAAAAACTGAATAGAAACAATATTGGCAGGGCAGGGCAAATTACACTACTGCTGCATGTATGTGATATGGGTAAATGAGAGTCTCTGCCTGTAGTAATTTCTATGTGGCTGAACTGACAACACCCGCAAAAAATATTTCAATCTAACCAACCGATTAGCCAGCAGTAGTGATGGGAGACATCTTTTGCCTGAGACACTGCAGGTGAACTCTGGTGGTGTGAACACAACCATCATTTCTATTGTCAGCTAACTCCTAACAATAGCCGACTCAATCAGTGCTACTTCCATTTTTGGATCTATTAAAAAGTCCACCAAAGGTATGGACAGACACCTAAATACCTTCTCAAGCAAATACCTCAGGAAAATACAAGGTGTTAAATAAAATGAATGTATTACAATTTCTGAGATTTGTCAGAGTTCAATGACTTTGTTAGCCAGAAAGAAGATGGAGATGTCTGGGACACGTGCTAAGAATGAAGCCAGACCATCTGCCATGACTGGCGTGCCTTTGTGCAGCTGAAGGAACACACAAAAGGGGCCAACCAAGAGAACCCCTCTATCAAACAATACTTAGAAAGGAAAAACTTATAGGACTTAACATTAAAGACATGGAAAGAGTAGTCTAGGAAGGGCAAGGGTGGCAGAGCCTTGTTCATTCCCTAAGAGACATTTGAGAGCACTACAAGGATTCAGAAATTCAGATAAAAAGACTGCAATCAAGAAATGTGCACTGTCCTCATTCAAACATTTCCAATTCCTTCCCCACACCTGCAAGTTTAAAAATGGGTGTGTGTATTTATCTTGGGAAGCATTGTTCTCCTGGAGGTTGAAGAAACAGAAGCGCTAGTCAAGGGCCTGATTATCCCCCAAGATTAGCATGTCTAGTGATTAGGTCACCAGACTGGGGCTTGGGAGAGCTGGCTTCAATTTCCATCTCTGCCACCGACTTCCTGTGCAGGTCACTTAATCTACCCTATGCCTCATCTCCCACCCATACAATGGAGATAATACTTCTCTGCCTTCCAAAGGCATCGTGAGGATAAAATGGGAGTTAGACATCTAAATTCCTTTGAGGATCTGGGCCTTAGTAAGTGTCAGGTGCTTAGATACAAGAGTGATGAGAACCACATAAATATACAAATAGATAGGGGAGGGGTCTCCTCTCTCACTGACTTCAGTGGGAGAGGAGAATGCTCCATACCCCCAAAGTTGCAGGCAACTATATTCAGGAGGCCTTTGATATTTATCCTATAGGCTCTCTGTCAGCCACCCATCTAATTTTTCTTACCCATAACTGAGTGAATGAAACAAGCCGAGCACTATAACTGTTGAGAAGGCAACGGCTGTTAGTTGACATTCATTTTGTAAATACGATAAATGGCGAGTTCCTGGGTTTTAGTTAAGTAACTGAATGCACCTCAACTGGAAAGTAAATGTTTCTAACAAAGGCAAGATATGTAGTAATGTCTACTAAGCTGCCACACACTCACATCCATCTATATTTTAACACACTTGGTCACAAGCCTTCTTTTGTAAAGTGTTTGCAGTTAGCTTGGGCAATTTCCTGCTATTGAAATCTTTTGTTTACGCAATCTTGACTGAAATTATAGACAACCAAGACAAATGATTTACCATTCACTCTATCATACCATGTGGCTTTTTTGGGGGTTGCAAATTATTTTAAATCAGTGGAAAGAAATAAACATCCTTATTATGCTCTTTGGAAAAACAAATTCTATTTGCTCCGAATCATATAAATGCCTAGATGACTGTGGGACTGAAAAGGTACTGTTAAAGGGTACAATCAGCCAAGCCACAAGTACTGTGTAGGAGAACAGGGCCTACTCTACCACAGAAGCTTGAAGTTTCTAGAGGAAGCAAAATTCCCTTGTGGCTATTGGTTACAAGAGCAGAGCGTGATTTTGCAAGGGACTTGTTTTCCTTTTTGGCCAGTTAGAAGGGGAGGGCATTTCAGTCTGCTTAGGACAGCAAAATAAAAGAGGTCGGAGAGTGACTTGGAGAGAGGGTTTCTCTCTCTTTCACACACACATAAAAGCAACTGCCTTATTCCAAGCAGCTGAGCAGTGCCTGTACTGACCTCCCTTTGGAGCAAAAAGTGACTCAGGAGGAAATTAACTAGGCTCACATCTTGTCAATTCAAGTAGCTCAGGAGCAGCATGACACTTGCAGTAGAAATATTGGCAAGTGAATGCTGTCAGTTCAGGCCTACTTCTCCCCATGGCCTACACCCAGGTCCTTTACACACACACTAAAATCTCTCTCTGCTCGAGTGAGTGCCAGCCACATGTTCCCATCTAACAGCCTCATTTCGTGAACTTTCTAACCCAGCAGGTAATGTTATGAATCTGGGATTGTCAAAGCAGCCTAGGAGAGTTAGACACTCAACTCCCACTGAAATTCAACGGGACTCCCTTAGGCTGCTTTGAAAACCCCAGCTCAAGCAACCACCAGCTCAAGTCAGCATGAGACACTAGTTTATTCGATTCCCTAACTGTAGTGCAGCGCTCCATGACTGTGCTGTATGATAATGAGTAGGGATGGAGACACTTGATAATATATCTGGCTACAGCAGCAAGTGGTCTGCCATGGACTCGGCTGAAACGAAAAGCTAATACACTATGGTTCAGCTGCTTGGCTCATGCTCGACATGGAGCTGGAAGTAGTGCTGCTCAATTGAAACAACACAGCAACTTCCAGGAGGCCACCTGTGTGTGGCCATCTCAGGTCAATGAGAGGAATGCGAAATATTTAATTAACACTCAAGTTTCCTAGAGCTCCTCTCTGGCTCTCATCTCACAAGAACCCTAGGAGCATTTCAGTAGCTATGGGCTCTCTCCTGGAGGTAATCTGCAAATC
The DNA here is from genome assembly GCF_026122565.2 of Emydura macquarii macquarii. Classification (NCBI taxonomy): domain Eukaryota; kingdom Metazoa; phylum Chordata; order Testudines; family Chelidae; genus Emydura; species Emydura macquarii. The sequence continues at coordinate 1,949,130 of NW_027132983.1, read as the reverse complement.
CCTTTTGATCTCTGCCCGCTATTTTTAAGTTTCCTCCCTTGTTGCTTTTCCACTGCAGTAAACGCTATCCTGGGTAGGTCTGACACAGCTTGACATCACTGCCCCACCGTGCACCTATTTGAGGACTGGGTTGCTAGCAGGCGATACATAGGGCTCCCTCAGTCTCAGCCTGCTTTGAAGCACCCTAGATAGTATTAGGGATATTGGGGTAGAAATCATAACCCTGAAGAGTTTAAACTTTCTAGGGGGCACGGTAAATAGCTCAACTACATAGATATACCAGCCTGGAAATTACATTAGATCTGCTACTAACAGATCAATCTGTGCATGCATAGCATAGATCCAAGAGATGTTTTAAAAACATTATTTTAGGAAGAGAAGAATTACCATGCAGGATAGGTCCGTGTAGTCCAGCATCCTGCCTCTGACAATGGAAGGCGTGAGAACCTCACAGGAGGCAGATGTGGGAGATATTCTGCCTCTGACATAGATCTCATCCTGTTCGCTAACAGAAACTACTTAAGCCCTGAAGCACAAGGTTTTACATCCCTTCCCAAATGTTGTGTCATTAGGACAGCTCTGGATACTCTTATTACTCATATAAAGTGTTCATCCCTTTATGAATCTTGCTAAGTTCGCAGCCTCAGTAACTTCCTGTGACGAACGCCACATTCTAACTATAGATGGTGTGAAAGTATTTATCCTTTTAATTTACTGCCACCTTGTTGTATTATGAGACACAGAGCTGATGCTCTGGATGTGCCTTCTTTAGACTACTTGTTATTCTATACATTTTATCATATCGCCTCTTAATTCACTTCCTTTCTAAGTTAAACAACAACTGAAGATGAATTAATTGAGTCTTTGGGATTAATCAGATAAAATTTAAACTCAGAGGCAGGATGGTCAGCTGGAATGGCGCAGACATACTATAAAAGTGGATATGGCACAGATGGGAAGTTATGGGGATATAACCAGCACTGTAAAATTTCACCCTGAAACAGGAGAGACAAAGTTCAGGTCAGGACAACGTGGACTATTTTCCTTCGGTCATTAAAATGTGCTCGAAAGAAGATTCATTTAGATGCATATTTTTACAGTTATAATACATATGAGAAGTTAAAAATTATCATGGCTCAGTTGACCACCAAAATTGGTGGGGCTGTACCAATTTACACCAGCTGTGGATCCAGCCCGTACAATTTAGGTAAGATAGTCTTGGGAAACCATTTTCCCTCAGAAATGGGTAATTTTCTTTTACCGATACCTTTGTGCTCTCATAGCTTGTACCACCAATCTGAACACTGTCTCAGCAGCATAACAAGTGGTACCTACTATAGTCAAATTAGGGTAGAAAAAACATCACAAAAGGAGCCTGCAAAACTCCACACTGAAATTTAGCCCCAAGGGGTAAAGGATATTTGTTTTGAACTCCCACACATGCTTAAAACGCAGTTTTATTTTGCAGGCCATCTTTTATACCAACTACATGCAAGATGCTTTCAGAGAGATAAGAGGCTTTGAAGGAGAATAGGAATGGAGTTGATAAGTGCAGAGATGAACTGTGCCCTAGGCATTATGTGATACGAACACAGAGAATGATGTGCAACAGGACACACAAGAGGCTGGTGCTAGTTGAGTGAAGGGAGTGGAACAGAAACAAATGCTCTGATCCTGTAGTTGAATCAGCATGAACAGTTCCTGACACCCCCACAAAGCCCCAGTGATTTTAAGGGTGCTCTTCATGGGCAGAAGGGTCCATGTAAAGCAAATCCAATTGCAGGATTAGAGCCAAAGTCAGAGGGGAGCAAAAGAAAATGCTTGGCATGAGATTTTAGAAAACAAAACCAAGAGGAGTAATAATGAACTAAATCCCAAAGTGAATGAAGAGCTGGTTGAGATGGTTAAGGATGGAAGACGCTTTAATACACACGACATGGCACTTCCTTTTTCTTGCTGAACAAACAAATGAAAATATTTTATTAGAAAAACGTTATGCAATTTACAGATCATGCACTCAGCTCCCCAAATTGGGTAAATACATCTACGTGATTTGAGAAAAGTGGCAATATTTGTCCAATAAATTATTTAACTACTTCTGCCCCTGAAGAGATGGACAGTCAATCTGAAGTGAGTACAAAGATCCTGAGGAGGAATCCTACTCTTTTTTACTATTTCCATGATTGCTAGTTTGACCCAGCTAGGGAGTGTGGATTTTAAAGTTTTGCAGCCCTTGGTCTCTCTGTATTATATGACAGCATGAACATTAGATTTTCCAAGGTGTGGAATCTGGATCAGATCATATTTGATTGTTTCAACATTCAGGCAATTAATGTATTGACTTCCTCTAGACAGATAGGTTCCATGACAGGAAGGCAAGCTGTTCTGTTTTTGAGCTAATTAAGCACATCTGACCCACAGGACAAGAGCTTGTGAATAGCAAGATGGAGTTTTCTGCTTAGAATTTTGAGTCACATGTACACAAGGAGTGTAAAGAAAAAACAAATCCCCACATCCCAACTAAGCAGGAAGAATTATGAGCAATTCCTTCCAAGCACACAAAGTGCATCTCATCAGTATTATAACAGCTATTATTCGTGCTAGTCGCAGTCAAATGCCCCAATCAGACTCAGGACCCCCTTGTGGTAGGAAATCCTGAAAATTCAAGGAGACAAGCATTTTCCAGGCCAGTATTTTGCATTGCTTGTAGCAAAACTACCTGATAATAAAAAGACCATTCTGTATGTCCCGTCCCCCCGGGATGAGCGGCTGTTTCCAACAGAACAATTTCCATGTCATACTCTAGCTATTACTTTTGGCTGACTGTGGAGAATTTTGAACTAAAGGATCTAACAGAAGTGCACAGCACCAGAGAAGCTTCTTCAAGATGCCATTCCCTTCACATTTGCTTAATTTTAGTTTTTAAAATGAATGATTCCTGAAAAATAAGTCGGTATATGGTAAAACATCTACTTATTTGCATTCACTTTCCAGCATGTTTCAGGCCACGGTGTTGCTTTTAGGAGACCTCTACCTATAAACACTCTTCCTTCTTCATTTTAGCATAGGTAAAAACAGGTGCTTTCATTCACATGGCCACAAATCTAGAGTAACTCCAGTAAAGTCACTCTGTATTTACTTTGGTTTAAAACAGCAGACTCTGGCCCTTATACTTGTATACAAGTCATCCGTTAGACTTTTCTATGAAGTATCTGCAAGACAGACCTTTTTTTAGTTGCCCTAAAGGCAAATATTTTCAGAAGAACCCAAGTCACAATTTTAAATGTACCTTAGGAGCATAATTCTCATTGGAAGTCAACTGGACTTCAACACCATTGAAAATTTTACCTCTAGAAGAAGGAGGTATTTTTTGTATAAAGGCAGCAAAGCTTAGAAGACTACGAAATGATATTAGAGGTCAATGTATATTAATTTCTGACTTATTTAAGTAGGAGAGATGTCTTACTTTCCTGAAGAGTTTGGAGCCACAGGGCAGTCTCCTTTGGCAGAAGGTTCAGACCCACAATTGGTTAATTCAGTCCGTAGTTTAGGGATGCTCCTGAACTTGCTCATTGATGCTAAGCTCTTACATGGCAGCCAGTAACGCTTCCCAGTTGGCTAGGAGACTCTGTCCCATCCGGTGTATGATGACCTGGCCTCAGTTATTCACGCCTTCGTCAGCTCTCAGCTGGACTATGGCACTGCAATATACCTAGGAACAAAGCCTTCTGCGCTTAGGAAGCTCCAGCTGGTACACATCTCTATAGCAACATGTGCTACTGCAAATACATCAACTCTGTCCTCTGCTCCCTACATTGGCTTCCCATAGAATATCACAACTGATATCAAGGTCTCGGTCATTATCTTCAAGGCACTCAATGGTCTGGACTCAGGATATCTAAAAAACCGACTGAAGCTCTGAGATGAAGACTGTAGTTAACAACTTTGCTCCTCTGGCACAATGGGTAAAGCCTGTCTGTTCACGAGAGGACACTTTATCGGGGGCCAGTCCAAGGTTGTAGAATGAACTCCCACAGGAACTAAGGACCAGTGAGAAACCTCACTACATTTTCCGCTAAGTGCAAGGCACCTTTCTTTGACCTTTCCTTCTCCAACATAAACATATAGCAATATATGCTTATATCATAAAAAATATTCCAAAACAAAATTCTCCCCCCAAAATGCGACAGATGCTAGTAAAGTTAACGCACTACAGGAAGGCGCTCAGATACTACAGTGATGAGCGCAGCGGTATAAGAATGTATACAAAACAGTCTTGCTATAAATCAGAAGCACTTACTTAGAATCATCACCAAAACAATTGGCTATACTTTTAGAGATTTAGGGCCAGAGACTCAGGCCTGGTCTACACTTACCTGGTGATCCAGCGGCAGTCGATGGGAGTTACGCAAGCTACGCAGAGTAGCTTGTGTAACTCCCATCGACTGCTGTGCTTCCCTTCTGCGCGGCATCTTCACTGCACTGCGCCACTTGAGGTAGTGGTTTTACAGCATCGACTTCTGGATCGATTGAGCGGGTCTTCACTGACTGCTCAATCAATCCAGAAAGGTCGATCTGATGGTGGCGACTTTGCCACCATCAGTGTAGACATTCCCTCAGTCAATCTAAACTGGCATAGCTCTATAGTAGTCACTGCAGCTATGCTACTTTACACTATTTTGCAAATGCTTGAAAGAATCAGCGTGAATAAAGAAATAAGAAAACAAGTCAGGGAAACAAATTGTGTCAAATTTCACTTTATTGGTATTGAGAAAGTAGGCAACAGAAACAACACTTGGTGCTCAGAGGTACAAATTCTTTGCTGACAAAATGTTAGTATATCAATGCTGGGCACTCTTCATTTCCATGATGGTAGCAAACTGATTAATCTTTTTACCAATCTGTAATGAAAAACAGTGCCATGGACCTATAATTTCAGATGAAAATGTAGCATTTACTTGTGGTTTATCCAGGTAACTTTTGCTACTAGGTTCATGATTAGCAGCAAGCAATTAAATCTGACCTCAAAAAGACAAAATGTAAAAGTGTTTGTAAAGTCATTAAATAATGTGTTAGCAGCATACCCAATAAAATACATCTTGTACAAATACCATTGCACTTTTAACATATCACAATCATTTTTCTTACAATTATTTACACAATATGATTTGTATAGAACAGCTAGATTAATATATACTGAAAATAGTGGAAACAGTAATAGCCCTAGACAATGTCTAGTGTTGACTCCTTTTGTTCCATACAGTTTCCCAGGATGCTTCATGAAAATTGTGTACATATACTATTGCATAAAAATAGAATTTACAAAAAGCTTAATTCCCAGCTAACACTTCAGAAGGTTATACTGTATTACCATATTAAATTGTTCACTGCACAAGGGAACCATAATGACAATGGAGTCCAGCATCAGCCTGACTGAGTTTTGAGAGAATTCCAGAAGTCCTGCTTATTCAAATACTGTGCTTTACTTCACATTCCAATCAATTAGCTGTGCGACAATTACCCAGTGAGTTCCAAAGGCAGCTCCCTACCACATAAGATCTCCCACTGTCTTGCAAGCAGTGAGATTAGTTTCTCACGGCTTTCTGCACTTGGGATAAAGATGTACCACTGGATCTCTCTATTCCCTCTGCTTTCATATTTCGTATTTACCTTTGGGGCAGTGAAAGTCTCTCCAAAGTGATCCAGTGTTAGGTTCTGCATGAGATCTTGGTTCTGAACATCATCAAACACAAACGTGAGGGCCTGTGGATATGTCTGATAGCCCATAAGCACTCTATCTAAATCCCGGATTCGTCTTCCATCTGTGAGCTGATATTTGTCTTTCTGTGGTGGTTCCTTTGCAAATTCAGGTAGCGGGTAACTGATATAATCTTCATTGAAAAGGAACAAATCAGAGCTGGTTAAAATGAGTGTTTTAGGCTGAAGTGAACTATTGGCTTGAGCAATTCCTTCTACATGATTCACTTGAAATGCCAACACATACAGAAGGATATTTAGAGACCGGTGGTTAGACAAACTGTCCATCTTCTCTGCCACTAGAAAAGCAAGGTCCCCAATTTCCTCTTCATTGGGATATATAAACTTTACTTTACTAGAGTGAATAAGTTCATAATTCTCCATTTTGCCTGCAAGCACAAATATACATTAATTGTACTTTACACTTGATATTACACAATGCTTCCCTGATGCGTGTGGCTAAACATTAGATCCTTTGACAGAGTTTGCTGCAGCTGGAATAACTCAAATTTAGCATTTATTTATACACAGTTTTTATTTGTATAAAATATATGAATATATTCCAATTGCATGTCTCTACTGGATTTCTCATCTGCCTCTTACATCATCAACGATTTTCAGTTCAGTTCCAATTACAGAATCTTTATTAGTGGTGGTGGTGTAAGAGGCAGAAAAAAACAGCAGGATTCTCATGTCACAGATAGTATTTGCCTTGCTGGTAGCTGGGGGGTTAGGGAATCAAATCAATTTTTGAGTTATAAACTGATTGAATCCAGTACAGAATTACTGAGAACACAAATATGAAATCCCATATTATTGCTTACGGGTCTATCATATACAGCTGTAAGTAAAATGCTTCAGACCAGATTTAAGCAACTATTTTAAGAAAGCTTTTAAGGAAATCACCACAAGCATTATCAAAGAATTCAGCTTTATTTAGAGAACCTTTCTGCTAAAATTTAGAAATCTAGATAAAAGCAGAGTTATCACTGGACATTTTAATGGTTGAAAGTACAAATTTAACATGTTAAAAATCCCTTAAATCTAACCTAATCTGTCATTATCATTGCTCCATGACCTTTACAGACCAAAAAGGTTCCTCTCCCTGCAGGTGTTAAGAGCTATAAATTATAAGCCTAATCTATAAATAAAAGCCACACCTGTGGATGGCCCAAAAATTGTGTAAGGGATGTAATTTATTGGATTCTATAAAAGGAGAAGGTATATTATCATCTTGTCTCCCTCCCTCTATGAAAAAGTATTTGAAATTAAACACTTCTGTTCAGATAGGGACAGTCTAAGGTAAACTCACACAGGACTTCAAGTGCAAGTAGAACTGAGTTAACAGGAAGCAAATATAATCACTGCATAAAATCTTTCATTCTGGGATTGTTAAAAACACCACTCATTACACAGTATTTTATGTACTAACCTAAGAGCGTCGAATGGACCATTTACCTGTGTTTTTATTCCCAAATTCTGAGTAGAAGTCCTTATCTACTGGTTCTGGTGAAGGTGTGCGTGCCAGCAATGACAGCACTGTCATGAGGTGCTGTATAAAGGCATGAGTGCTGTAACTGTCTCTGGTTAGGCAGGTTACTATATGATCTGCAGAGTGTCCTGGAAAAGACAGAAGAACATAAGCCACTTACATATCTATTTGCAGCTTTACTACAACTTCAGCAGATGTTCATCCAACACTACAGAAAATTTCCTGTAGTGACTGATTTGAGATGTATCTTTATTTGGTTAATTAGGTAGAACTGATCCTCTGACTAAAAGATAAGGAAACCTGCCCAGACCTATTAAAAGATTAGAGCATGCACATTCATAAAGGTATCTTATTTTGGAATAGTAGATGTGAACATTCTGAATTTAGACATTTAACTGCATGAATGCACATTGCTCTGAAAATTTACCTTCAAAAGAAGAGACTCTCAACTTAATTTCTGAAAATATTTTACTTATTGATGTTACAAGGGAACTAAGATTAAAGAAAAAAATCCCTGCCTTTTCAGTTTAATGTGTGCATTTACACTTCCTATAAGGTCACCTACAGCATCTCCTCTTTATGGTCAATTTCCTCATTAGAAGCTCATGGCCAAGTAGAGAGGATATAAGAATGGACATACTGGGTCAGACCAATGATCCACCTAGCCCGATATCCTGTCTTCTGACCATGGCCAATGCCAGATGCTTCAGAGAGAATGAACAGAACAGGGCAATTACTGAATGATCCATCCCCAGTCATTCAATCCCAGTATCTGGTAGTCAGAGATTTAGGGACACAAAGAAAAAACAGGAAAATGTGACTAACTGTCAGGAAGTTTCAAAGGCAAGTTGTAATACCTTAACTCACCTGTTAAATGGACTAGATTTCAAGGTGACAGAATCCCTTTAAACAAAGTGTAAGGACTGGGTTTCAGACTCAAAGTATGCCATAAACTTTGCAGTACGAATTGTAACCTTCAATCTCAAATCTTCATACAACAGTGAAAGCTAAGGACAGAGTTGACAGCTGTAGCCCTAACTTTGGATTTCTTTATTTTGGTGGGTCTCAGGTCCATAACATGAAAATTAATTTTTATGGATTTTTTTTAACCTATCTTGCCTTACTGATAAAAAGTGCTAGATAGGAGTTAGATATTATTATTCTTTGATTGGGTTTGTTTCTAAGAGAACTAAACTATTCTAATATATTGCAGTCCCAAAAAGAGCAGGGGTAAAATTTTCAAAAGCACAAAGGCTATTAAGTCACTTGAGTCCCTTTGACTTTCATTGAGATTTAGCCATCTAAGTACCTACGTCACTTTTCAAAATAGGACAGGTGCTTTTGAAAATGTTGCCCTATGTTAGCTAGAAGTTTAGTTTTTGTCTACCTCTTTTACCTTTGCTGGAGGTCTGTGATGGTGTCACACCACTGAGAGGTGAAAATAGGACATGTCATGCAATCTTAAAAATTGATTGGAAGGATGGAACAGAGGCTTCAAGGCATAAACATTTACAATAATTTCTGGAGACCAAAAGAAAAGATATAAATATTCCATAGGTAGATACTGTTTTAAATTGAGAAATGAAAGCCCAAGATGTTTGACATTTAATAAGTGACTTGGATAAATTCACATTAAAAAACAGAGGGTGCTAACAAACTCTTAAGTATGAAACATTAGGGGAGAATAGTTTACATTTCCCTTGTTTAATAATCCTATTTATCTGGGAAGAGTGTTCAAGCAACATCTGACATCAAACTGTCTCCTGGCAATAGGCACAAACTCCAACAATGGAGTAGAGTCAAGCAATGTTTCATCTATTTCAAAATAGATTTGTGCGCAACTAGATTAAAAAGCTGGATGGTCTCTACTCAGCAAACATGTCAGATAAGCCATTAAAACATAACTTACTTATATTCAATGTTTAGAGTTCGTTACTATCTCCATTTCCATCCATTTAAGTCCTGAGGCAATAGCCAAATGTCATCATTAAACCATCATAAAATCATTTTCTGCTTTTTGTTTGAATGAAGTTATAGCCACAGACACAATAAGCATCACCATTTTATACTAGTTCCTGGTTATTTGCCTACACAATCTTAATTACAGAGGCACTAAGGGTGAAACATTTCCACTACTGCATCACATCAAGGCTACAAGTTGTAATGCGAGCATTACATAACACATGAATATTTCCACTTGTGTAAAGTCATCCACTATGCACACAAATTAAGAAAAACATACTACACATCCACAGTAAACCATTTTCATTCACTGATCTTTTAATCCTTTGAGTGTTTTACACATACATGTTTTAAATTCAAATATTCATCAAAGGGTAAAAAGATCTGAAACATTTAATTGGAGAAAGTTTACTCCTGCCTTCCTCCACTCTTGAATGTTTTATACATGGCCGAAGTGATTATTTTCCCCACATTTTATTTCACTTAAGATGAGGGAAATGTAAAATTTCACACTCCAAAATTATTTGTGCACCATAAGCCACTGGAAGTGGACAGCATTTCATCCATGCTTATTTATACAGTAGTACCAGTGTGACATCATAAATGTTAACATATTGGAAATGTGTTAATTACAAAAAGACAGCAAAATAACATGGTCCTCTGTAACAAGAGTAAAGTGAAGACAGAGATAAATTTAAGATGACAGTAGTATCTGCAACAAGAAAAATCTACAGCATAAAATGTTACTCACCAGTAATTCGAAAATATTGATCAAAAAGTCCAACATTGACTGATTGCAGATCGTTAAGTTTTAGCACAAAGCAGCAAGAGAGATGGAAAGAGCTATTTTCACAATCTGAGTTTTCTTTGTTCCAAAAGTCTAATGAACGGAGAAGAATATATTATTTTAAAGGAGCAAGTCACCAAAAGGAAGGATATGTTTATTCTACAAATATGATAATTATATTCAGATCTTAGAGTGATCTTTATTAAAAATTTAAATTACAAATATCTCTATTGTTGTGCTTGAAACAATCCTGCTTGAAAGCATTTTTCTTGAATGACTGCTCATTTAATATTGGAAGCCTTCTTTATGCAGATACTTGTCAGACGCTCAGAAAGGAAAAATGTTCATGCTGTCACTATCTACGAAAATGATACAACTTGCTTTCAGATTTTGTTTGAGAACATAGTATATCACAAAGGCACAGGAGCCCTAAACACATGGACATGGTCTGCACTCAAAGGCAGAAACTTGTCATAAGATACCACACTTTATGAATGGTAGCTAATAAGGGCTTTCTTGGGGCAAACTACAGCTCTGAACCTCATTTTTGGTTGTATACCTGAAATAAGAATCTAGTCCAAAATGCACATGCCAGAGTGAACAGAGGAAGGCTAAGAGAAAAAAGGTTTTTGAAGAAGTCTTATTCTTGCCCAAACCAGAAGAAAGCCATCTACCACACATGCCACTGATCTACAACGAGCCACAATGCAAACATGTACTTAGCCTCTTGAGGATAAGCATGTTCAAGAAATGGATTATATGTAAAATCAGAATAAAACTGTGCATCCTCAGTCCAAAAATATTAAGCTCCATTCCTGTGAAGACCATCATGTGGGAAACTGCTAATGCAGACTGGGAAACCCAGTGTCAAAAGCAATTGAGGTGTTTTGCTCCTCGAGGGGGCAAATATCCCTGGGAGTGTGTCGCATCTGCAGGGCCACAATGTGCCCGTGAACCATATGTAACTCCCACTGACAAGCACATTAGTAAATACTTACCTGTAAGAGAGGCACAATACAGCCAGTTAGGCTCTTCACACATTACTGCTGGCAATGGAATGGCATTTCAATTGCCCAGAAGATGCTGGGGATGCTGGAGAAGTAACACCAAAAAGATGCATGCACAGATGTCATGGAGAAGGGGCTATTTGTGGTCCAGTGCTGGATGAAGACCCAAAGCCGTCCTTGCAAAGTAAAGCCCCATGCACGCATGAATATTGCAAATGGTGAGTTTGGAAAAACCCACGATGGAATGTTTAGAGTCCCCTGACTGCAAAAGTAAGAGTGCTAGTCAAAATTACCCTGAATATAAAGGAGAAAGACAGTGAAGATAGACTTACTTACCAATTAACCCTGCAACTTTAATAGACACTCAAAATTAACCCTTTTTGTCTTACCCAACTGGTGCTCATTGGTATGAGTTACAGAATCGTCCATCAGAAAGTAAATAGCTTTTGTTGAGAGCAGCACACAAGCTGTCACTTCCACATCAGGAGTTTTATAAAATAAAACAGAAGACCACATAAGATGCCTTAGCTCTTCATTTTCCACCTGCAAGGCAAATTGTGCTGCTTGAATGATTTTGCACATTTTCACCTCTGACTTGCTAGAAGCTGCTTTTGATGGAAAACTAACATCTGAACACAACCGTGATCATATTTTCCCCAAAGTTGCTGAGTACAGCTGTTTCGGAAGAGTTGTCCGAGAAACTGTTCTAGTGTGCATGAGATAAAGAATGGCTGACAAGAAGTTTTTGTTGTGGTCAAGCCTACAGCACTATTTAACTCCTAGTTTCACAGAGTTGATGAGGAACTATAAAAATATCTAACTCAATTACTTCAGCAAACTTAGTTAAGGAACTTCTCTAAGAATATATAAAATTGACAATGCCTGCCATATCTCAAAGATCAACACAAACCTTCAAATACTGCTGAGGAGATTGGATTCAAGCAGCTTTATGAAAGAACAAGGCAGCATGACGAACAATTAGAGCAAGCATTTGTGCTAGGCCATCGGGCTTCTAGTCTAGATTGCCACAAATTTATTGTGTGATCTTGGGTGAGTCTCTTAACCTCTGCATCAGCTTCCCCAGAAGCAGTACTTGTTCATCTTGGTAAAGCACTCTGAAGTAAAGATGTTATGTTAAAGCAAACAATACCTCAGACACATTATACTGGGAAGAAGAATTAGAACGCATTTTACTATATTAACTTATGGCATAGTTTCTTAAACGTTATACCCAGAACACTGAACATCTGTTGAAACTACGCTAATGATTTTTCCAAATTATGTGAGTTCACAAATCCTCCACCCAACATTTGCACAATGCTGCTGTTACAATTTCCTAAGCCATTATTTTAACAGCTCCTAATTTGATCTCATTCCATAAAGAGTCTGTGGCTTCTAAACTAAAATCGTTGTCCTAAGACTTATGAACTGCAGAACTGAGTTTCATATAGACAGAGTAAAAGTGCTACTGTAAGTCTGGCTAACTGCACTTTAGACAATTAGTCAGAAAAAACATTTATTTGGTGTTCATGACATGTTTGAATACCTTTTCAACTGATTTTTTCATAGTAAGTTTTCATAGTGAGTTTTCTTTCAAACTACAGCAAAATGAATTAAGAGACGAGTTGTATTTTCAAACCTGACATCCAACCCATTAATGTTCCAACTAATATTCTCTTGGGCATCAGAAATTAGATGCGTCAACTAACATGGAGCCAGTCTTTTTAGCATTGCAATAGCTATGTCTATGCTTATACACAAACATTGCTTAAGAAGCCCTAAGACACCCTTCCAGTGAAATCTGAATGACACCCAACTAAATTCTCTCAAAGCCCATCCTACCAATTGTTTGTAACTTCCCCTAAATTTTAGTGAAAAACTGAGCTGTCTCCTTGGAGAAACACCGTTTTCAAGACAAACACAACATTAATTTAAGCCCTGATCCTGCACTGAGGACCTTGCGGCCAGACCTGGAGCTTTGTAGAGTCCCAACTATTTTAGTGGGGCTGCATGCAGGGGCTCACCCAACTGGAATCAGTTATAGGATGGGGCGTCTTAAATAGCAACTTCCAAATTTAGGATGATCTGTTAAATTCTGGGTTTAAGTTTGAAGAAAAGCTTTTAAATACATTTCTATTTTTAAAAGGTTGATGGGAGCCTGCATAAAGTGTCCCTAATTTGTGCATAATACCTCAGCAACGCTGTTATGGAAAAACTCCACAATGGCATTTCCTTTTAGCCCCGCCACATATTGTAGAGATGAGGAGATTGGAAGATAAACTGGAATTTGGTTATCTTCTGTAATTTTCTGCATCAGAAATTCAGATGGATATAAAGATGATAGCGTCAAACAAGGCTTGCAAAAGCTACAAGGCAGAAGAGAGCAAGAAACATCACATCAAAATGCACACTCAAAAACTAAAACAGAGATGCAGAGTTTTTCCCCACATAAGCAAAATTCACATTTTAAATTCCATTCAGTAGCTCAGAACAGAGACTTGTGCTTTTAGTAACAGTGTACTATATCTTGTCTCAATGTCCTGTTCACTAAGTACACTATTTTACTTTAAAGTCTCTATCCGTCATTTGCTTTCCTTCTATTAGGTTTCAGGCAAAATGCAAGTCTTCCTTTCACAAGAACATACAGTCGGTTGTAAACAAAGCTGAGTAGCAGGTGTGAACTGTCACCTAACTCTGTATAACCCTGTATCCAGAGTGAAAGAAAAGATACCAGTACTAGGGGCCTCATTTTCATATACCAAGGCCCTGCTACACAGTTAAATTTAAGTTCTCAGTAACATTGTGCTGGTTAGGCCACAATCATTTGAACTCTGCACCGTATGTATTTTAAGGGAGTCAATTACCCTGCTGTCTGGCCGTGTCTGTTTTTTGAATCCAAGAGGTGATTTCTTATCGATTCCAAACTGTTGGAAGTTTTCAAAATAACTATAGTTTTAACATCATGTAGAAGTGTCCTCAAAAGACTGTAGATTCTTAGAAAATGGAATTTTTCATGAGGTAGAACAAACACTGCTGTAACAAATTTGTATCCGATGAGTAACTCAAGCACATGTCCATCTAAGAATGACCCTTTCTGCTGGACAGGATGACTGGTTGGCTGTAACACAACAGAAGCTAGTGGAATCCTGCTCAGTTGGAATACATTTCTTGCATCTTCCGAGTCTATCCATTTAGCTGGCATTACATTAAAGTCAACCTTTACTATGTGCAAATGCTGGGGTGTCAGAAATATCCAACAAGGATGGAATGCATAGTGACTCTGTTCAGTGGATTTATACAATGTGGAATAAAGTGCAGAACACAAGGCATGGTTAGACAATGCTTTTTTATCACCCACTGATTCTGGTAGATGCAAGGCTTTCTGAACATCAGTTTCATTACTGTAAACAAGATACGTTGGGAAGCAACCTTTTATCTCAATGTCATCTGATGAGATGTGATAAAATCCCATCAGTTGGTAGACAAATTCTTGCAAGCTTGCTTTGCCACAGTACAGCGTAGAACTTGAAAACATGAACGTGCAGCATTGAGAGCAGCATGTTTGTAAACAGGAATAGAAGTCCTGAAGATTTTGGGAGTCCGAAACAACAAATAGGCAGTTGTCATTATTTCTCACCTTGAGGGTTAAACATATTTCTGGCATGAGAAAGCCAAACTCTGTAAGATCTGTATATGGAAAGCACAGTGCTAGTTTCAAGGCAGATGGGATATGTTGGCAGTTGCCTTTTGAATCTTGATGAGGAATCTCAAACACAGCTATTACATTATCAGTCAAAACCAAACAAGAGGCAAACTGCTTCAGTCCTCCTTTGTGAACCTGAATAGAAAAACTCCAGAGAACTTTTACTATGTCAATGCTCTCTACTCTTGCACCATCAGAAGCTGCTGGGGCAATATCTGAAGTAGCACTGTACTCAAAAGTCCGGTCTCCAAGTCCCATTTCAAAATAGCCATCTTTGGTATCTGCGGCACTGGAATCACTCACAGAACTCCCTTTGTTTTCTGTTTCAGTAGAGGAAGGGGGTGATCTCTGCAAAGCCTGTCCTATCAAGGCGGAGAGGTGCTGGATAAAATCCTGGTTGGTGGCAGTGTATGACATACAGGTAAAGGGCAAGATGATGGTGTTACGAGGGTCAGGCAATGCACCATGTTCTGAATGGTCCAAACTTCAGAGACTGGAAAAAAAAAAAACCACAGTAAGTGTAAAGTGTAAAGTTGAGTTTAAGAGGAGTCATACCTATCCAAGACCTTGTCTACTGCATATCAAGACATTGATACTCAAATCCATACAATCACTTCAAGAGAAAGTATAACTGACAGTGCAGTTGTACAGAATCTGTGTTCTTCAGCCAACAATTTTAAATACAAAACTGGTATCATTTAATCCTAAGAGCACTGACAACTGCACAGAGGAATTGAAGCGTTCACTTATCTTCTCTTCCTCATCTCTAATAAATTTGATCAACATAGGTGTAATGATTGTTTAATCAGTATTAAAGCAGGATGGTACCTTATCATTTGACCACTCCACTATACAGCCAGGGAGGGAGTTGTGGATTTTCAAATACATCCCACAGTTCAAAGGCCCAAAACACTTCTTAACATGAAGAAAATTTCAAGGTGAGAAAAACAGGTGCAGTGTTCCAGAAATGGGAACATGTTCTGCTTTAAAGGCCAGGACTGTGTCTAGAAACACAGTACCCAGAGACATTAGCCAACTATTATAAGCAGATTTATATTAGAAGTTATTAATTTCATCTCACCAAATGTGATGACCTTTTCCATATTCTTTTGAAAAGTCCAATAGAGAAGTAGGTGCCTAAGAAGAAGAAAGGAAGGTCAGGGAGCTGCCACATTGTATTTAATGAACAGAAGTGCCATACAAAATTCAGTAAACATATGTTTAGTTATAAAACAGTATCAATCAATATAGGGTTCTTGAGCTATTTTCAGTCTGTCAGGTCAACAAGTGGTTGAATCCAAAGGTCTGGTTGGTATGCCTCTTGCAGTAGTTGGTAATTAATTTTCACTTAAGGAACCTTATTAGAGGACCTTAAAATATTTTGCTAACTTTACTTCAGCAGCCTGAACACCCCAATAGGTAGGCAGCTATAGGTTATATTCCTTGCTCTGGTACTGATTCTTTGCGTGACCCATGTGTCTCAATTTCCCCATCTGCAAAGTGGGTATTTACTTACCTCAGTGGGTCATCGCGAGACTGTGTATGAAAAGCAGTTTGAGATCTTTGGATGAAGGATGCTATGCAGCGCAAAACTTTACTGCAGATGGGTAAAGTGAGGCACAGAGACGTAAAGTGACTTGCTGAAGATCATACAAGCCAGTGGCAGATACCAAGGAGTCCTGCTGACTCAGACCCCTATTCAGGAGCATAAATGACAGGAATGCGCCCAACATCACTTAACAAATGCAAGTAGCTCAAAACTAATGAGGTAGTGGTAAAGGAACCACCAAGAACCTGGAGTCTGGGTGCGGAAAATTGAAGCCACCCTGATTTTCCCTATCAGCAGCAAAGAGAAACTTCTTCTCCCACCCAGCAGCAAAAGGATAGTTACCCCTGCCTCCCTCTCCTCCCCCACAATGGCCATCCTACCTTCAGCAACCAGACAGAAGTGGCAGAGAGAGAGAGAGAGAGGAAGCCCCACCCTCCTAGCTTAGCAGCTAGGTGGTTGTTAGTGATGGTGATGTGATGCTGACACAATGCAAGTACTGTGAAGCAAGGTCAGGACATGGCTCTCCTATTCTCTGCAACTCCATACACTAATTGAGCAGTTCTAAAGGTGGACCAAGCCCTCCAGCACTAGAAAAGCAGTTACATTCATATTCAGGTAGAAGAAAACTCCTAAAAATCAGTATTAAGAGCCCATGGGACTGAAAGATGTCAGTTACTGTAAATTAGGTCTTTAGTTCTTAGTCCTTTAGAACTGGACAGGTAGAAAGTTTGCCTTTAGCACTCGGATATCTTGCTTAGAAGTTGAAAATTGATTGTGTACCAAATTTACTAAAAAGTTGAAAGTAAAAAAAATTAGTTTGATTATTTTACAAACTGTAACCTCTTAACTGTCAAGTAATCTGGGGCTAACTCTTCTTTGCTCCATTAGAACATCTTACGTAGTATAGAAATAATCGGATTAACTGGTAGAACAGGAACATTCTGCTGTGGATTATTTTAACAAGAAGAGTTTTTGTACCAGGAAAAATCATAAGTTAAAAACAATTTCTGAACATAAGAGACATGGGAGGAGATCTGCAGTTACCTGATTTCTGTATCTAGAGTCTAATATTTCAGAGCATCTCTGGGTAACTGTATGGTCCGTAGGAGTCGAACTACTGGGTGGCGATAAACTGCTGGCTAGGGCTGTTTTTCTACAAATTATTTCTGGAACAAATACAAATAGCTCTTAAAGAATGTTGGAACAAAACAAAACACATCTTCTAGCTGTAACTGTATGGCAAGTATTCTTAAAATATCTAAGCAGAAGCTGACCACAGGTCATTAACACAATAGAAGATAGCCTCATATAACAGATTATACCAATCAAACGAAGTTAGTTTATCTGGTGAATTTAAGTAATTACGGAGGCATTGGTAGCTGCACTTAGAGCAGGACTGTCAAAACAAAGGATTGAGTTTAGCCTCCACATTTGACACAACAAACTCAGTCATCATTTGAAGACATTTTAAACATTTATTGGTTGGTAGAGCATTTTGTGCATTCTCTCACATCTTTATGTTCTACTAGTTTAGAGCCGCAAAATCCCTCCAAACCCTTCATATACACACATCCTCAGATAGTTCAAATGTGGCTGGTACCCAAAATACTAATCCATAAACAGTTATTTCATCTGATTCAGAATAATTGATCTGAGTTACACAAGGATAAGCTGTCCAAACTACATGGCCTGAGTGTGTTTAAACACGAGTTGCATGGGAAGCCCTATGTAACATAAGTAGTGTTTATGCATATGATGATACAGTGAATCAATTTTTCAATGCCATGAATTATAAGGATTGTTTTATATCAGCACTTCAGAGAAATACATTTAATTAATGATTAGACAAGTGTTCTTGGACCATTTATTGATACTGTAATTCTTGATGTGAGGCACAGGACTTGCACAGAAGTTATGGATGCAACTTTCTAGATTAGCTTTAAAAGATCACTATGTCAAACCAAACATTCTTTTCCAACTCAGATGAAAGAAGTTATTTCTTCAAGGGAAACGCTGTTAGCTATGTAGGACACAGAAGTAGCTAAGAGGCAGCTAAAGCAATATTTCTGGTATTTTGCTTCCTACTTACAACTCTCCCATAAGCAATTTACTGCAACATTTAATTTAATTAATATATCATGGAAACAGATGGTGTCTTGAAAGACAGCAAAGAATACAGCTCATAAAAACAATGTGTCAGGGAGTGTAGTTCAGTTTTTGGTAGTTCCAAGCCTAACATTGAAATTGATAATTAGTTTACATATTTCAACAAAATTTCTAACTAGACTTCTTAAAATCAAGTGAGATTTAAAAAAATGCACTTTCTGGATGCTCAAATATTTGCAAAGATTGAGGCTTGGTCTACACTTACCTCAGCGATTCGGTGATGGTCGACAGGAGTTATGCAAAGTACGCAAAGAACTTGCGTAACTCCTGTCGACTTCTGTGCTTCTCTTCTGCGCGCCGTCTTCACTGCACTGCACTGATGGGAACCGCGTTCCCGCCGAAGCAGCACTATCACCACTTGCAGGGGTGGTTTAACTGCATCGACTTCTGGATCAACTGAGCGGGTCTTCTCTGACCGCTCAGTCGATCCAGATAAGTCGATCTGACTGTGGCAACTTTGCCGCCATCAGTGTAGACATAGCATAAGTCTTATAAATTGACCTCAATAGTAGCCAGCTATGTTATTTGACTTCTTTTCCAACCATTATTTTTAGCCGTTCCCAACTTGTTACTAAAATAAATTTAGTAAAGATTTAAGGTAAATAAATCTTAATCCTTCTGCTACCTTTCTTGCAGCAAATTTCTACAAGGTGACGGAGCACTACAGTCAATAAGTCTATAGTTCTTTCATTCAACAATTTTACATACTTCTAATCATTTATAATAACAGAAAAAAATAAACCTAAATATTTTGCAGCAATTTTTTAATTCCAATTTTTGCAGCTATTTGTAAGCTATTTCTCCACCTTCCCTTTACATCTTTATCGATGTCCAACTAAAGTTACATATTGATATTTTATAACAAAAACTCCACATTCAAGCAATAATCTAGAATCTGGAATATTTTAATACTTGGAAAAGCAACTACAGAATCAGGTTACCTAATACAAATTAAGTAGCAGCTGCCCAGAGTTTGGAAAAATTGACTGAAAAAAGAAATCTAAAATAGATTGAAAGGTTAGGTGAAGTCATTGTCTCCTCTGAGATGTCAGTTCCTATACTGGCCATGTACAAATAATCATCTGAGTGCAACCATAACAATCTTTGAATTTCACACAAGATGATATTTGAGAAACCTCATGAGATTTTGCAGAAATGTTGGTAACATCTTGTTCTTTCCCAGAATAGGAGCACAAGCTTTGGACACTTCCACCTTTCCCAACTGGACTAAAATGTTTATAGGAATTTGGTCAATTGCTTCCCATCCCAACCCATAAAATTGACATATGCCTTTGTTTGCAATACCCTTAAGGAATTAGAAATAGTCTTAACCCCTACCATCTGTTTCCATTTTCATTTAATCATTTTCTTCATTTCTAACCCAACAGAAGCCAAAAAAGGTCAGTGTTGTTCATTTATCCTCAGTCATACATTAGCATTCCTGTAAATCAGCAGGAATGAGCACAGCTCTATAAAGTGTTATTGGCTGCCGCAAAAGCAGTACACAGAGCACAAAGCCTTTTTGTATATGCCCCATAAATGCAGTGGGTTTGCTTTTATGAAACTTTGTCAAAAGATAATTTTAAGGTCAGGTCAAAAGGATTTTGGCACATTAGGTATACTGTGATCACGGGGTCAGAATCAGTGCAATAACCCTCAAGTTAATATCATAACTACTGATGTTTTTCCTCTGCTCCCCTTTTTTTTCTACCTTCTTTCAGATTTCCTGACTAAACTGTGGCTCTTATCAAAAAGCAATATGGGAACTACCACTACATCAACTCCCTCTTAATATCCCAATACCAAACAGGGAAGAAAAGCCATTTTAAAGCATCGCTGTAAATACGGGTTTGCCATTAAGACACTAGGATTTTATCTACATTAGGAAAAGCACAGTCCTCCACCAGTGGTTTGAGCAGGATTAGATACAGAGGTAAAAAAATTTGCACCTCGTTTATGCTACAGTTACCACCACCAGAGGAATACTACAGGTCAGAATTTTGCCACCGTAAATACAGCTTAGATGTCTGGGACAATACCCGTATGCCTTTACGCTTCAACTGATGCTGACAAAGCCCCAAATTCGGTATATACACGATGTATATCAATGCAGCCTAGAAAAACAGGACTAAGAGGCCCAGGCCAGCAGCACGATACATACATGATTACCTTGGCTGGAGCTGACAGGATGAGGCAGAGAAGGAGAGGAAGGATGAACAGTAAGAGAACAACAGTTTGATTTGGAGCTGGCAGCAGTGAGCCTGGAGTCCTCACTGATCTAATAAAGAAAGTATGTAGTGGTTAAGAAAAAAAGAATCTAGCACCACTAAAACATACAGAGCAAATATTAGATCCAAGAACTACAACAAATCCACATAATCACATGGCTTCTGTTTTCTGTGAAAGCTCAGCTAGCATTAACAACTTTTAGTTCACATCCATTCAAGTCTATATTTTATTTTCTGTTACAGTGGAATCCTTTTATAAGGAACCGTTTTGGAAAATGCCTTTTTGATTATACTGATAATATTAACTAGTCGCTATATCTAGACTGATGGAACAACGAATTTCACAACTCAGATGAGTGACTAGAAGGACAGAGAAATGGTCCCAACAGCCATAGTCAAAAATGCAAACCTGAAACACACTTTAACGGCTGGTACTCAGAATATGTCGACACTACAAGATAGGGGTGTGATTCCCGTTCGTGCACACATTCGGACGAGCTGTCATTGCGTATAAATGGCAGTGTAGCAGAAATAGCATGGACAGCGAAGGCACAAACAGGACTGTGCCAAGCACAAAAGCTCTGGAAACTGGTGGGTATAATACATGCAGCATGGCTTAGCCATGCCTCCACTGCTGCCACCAATGCTGCCCTGGCTACACTGCTATTTATACCTGTACTAGCTTGATGAGAGCTAGTGTGAGTATGTGTACCAGAGCAGGGGAATCATACTTCTAGCTCACAGTGCAGACAATCTCAGAGGTGGGACAGTCTCTCTTTACTTTGTTTCTCAGAGAAAAAAAAAATCAAAGAATCTCCACCAGTGCCAACAGAAAGGGATTTTTGGAAAATTATTGAAATACTTTACTGCACAATCAGTGGAATTTGTGTTTAGTGATCATCTTTGTATGGACTTTAAAATTTATAACATGGACCAGCACAGCTGTTTTCCTCATCAAGTTAGCTACTCTGTATATTGTGAAGTCATTCCACCTCTCTCTTTCCTTCTCCCAATCTCCCAGACCACCACAGAAAAGAAGGCCAAGATGACGTTACTGAAGTAAACTAACAGAATAGGAAAAATGTTCAAAATTGCTGCATGTAAAGTGCATCAGATATTAAACAAGCAAGCAAAGAATGTGCTGTAGAAATTGTTACAATATAGATGCTTCATTAATAAGCCAAATAGATCCAAAAGTAACTTAGGGGATATTATTTTAGCTTTTACAGGTTATTTTTGCAAACACCACATTGTCCATCATCAGTATCTTTTAAGCATGTTCTACTCACATGGTTTCAAGCCCCTGATCCTGCCTCTTAAAAACTCACCTTCTTATCAGAGTTATTCAGTTTGTACTTAACCTCCTTTGCTTTTTGAATAGCTTTCAATACCTCTACAGTGTCAAGTTCCTTTTCTGTGGTACTGATACTATCCAAACAGACCTGAAGAAAATCCATAGACACATTGCTTCGTTAAGCCTCAATAGCAATACTGAAGAATGATGCATTGACTAACGCAAGATACCCCCACTATTTTGAGATGATCACTGTTTACACTAATACCAAATTACTTTAAATGTTTATACCACAAAGGCAAACTTAGTACATCTGTAGGCCGCTTTGAATGGAAAACAAGACCTCCCCATCCTAACTCCCAAAGGACTGAGACAAGTTTTAACGCAAGTCAAAAATGCCAGAGAAGCTATTTTCACACCTTTCTGCAAAAATTGTGTTTAAGCACAAATATGCTGCTTCTCTGCAGACACAGGGTCTTAAGTTTTCTTCCCATCACTGACACTATCAGTAGTTTCATTCTCTAAAATAGAGAACCTCTACAACACATAATAATCATTTACAAACTAATATCTCTGCAATAAAATAAAACTGAACTAGCCACTTGTTTTTGCTACAGATTTTAGAAAAAAAAAATTCCCTGTGGCTTACCTCTGAGGCTCTGTCCCCAAATTGGGCTAGCACTTTGGTCCTGTAATCAGGAATGATGCTCAAAGGATTGTTGGATAAGACCACCTTTTCTAAACATGGAAGGCTTCCTATGTTTCTTATTTCGTCAATCTGGAAGTATTTACATATAAATGTAGGTGTCACTGAAATTTCCATTCTTTGAAAATAAGCATATGTATAAATGTGTAGACTAAAATAAATGGTATATACAACAGCAAAGCTATAATAATGCTGCAAGCACAAAAACCGGCTATATCTGTATTTTAACAAATTTATCTGAAACCACTCACTTTGAAACCAATTGCCCATAAACCAAAGGACAGTTTTTTTAAAGTTAATTTTATTGTTGTGATGAAGCTAAGCAGTTACCTGATCTATTTTGTTGCTGCTAAGATCCAGGTTGACTAGTGAATACAGTTTGTTAAGGCCACACAGCCTTTGCAGGAGGTTTCCTGCTAAATTCAGAGTTTTGATGTTCCCAAGTTTTGTATGAACGCCTTCCAACAATGCAATTTTGTTGTAGGACAGGTCCAGATGAATGAGGTTGTAAAGATGCTGCAACATCAGAACACAACAGCAACATTACATACCAATTCAGTCAAATTAAATAACATCTATTTGAGACATTGTGCTAAGGCTCACTCCAGCTGTGTGCAAGATTACACTGCAAACTAGCCAGCACTGCTGAAAAATGGTATCATTTATCCATGTGGGCCTGATGTGGGGAGGGAGCGATCCTCCTGTCTCAGTCCTACAGACTCACATTGCAGAGCAGCCAGCCGGCAGTGAAGGCCAAGTGATAAAAGCTGCAGGGGAGCTGTATTCACGAGACTGGCAGCTAACACCAGAATCCAAATGAAGCAGCTCTGCGCTCTCACATCTCAAGACTTTGGAGACAGAATTCAATCCTCAATAACATCACTGACCTGTAAATTCTCTACTAGCGACACATTATTGTGACTCAATTCCAGGAATTCAATCTTCGGAATTAGTTTCTGGAAGAAAAGAAATGTTTTTATGCAGTAAAATGTTTCTGTCAATCTGCCCACATTTCCCAGGCTGTCAGCTGATTAATGATTAAGAAAAAGGCATATGTCTATGTCCTGAGTCTCAAAGTTAAAAAAAAAAAAAAAAAATCCAAAAACAAATCACTCACTCGCCCAATATGGTAGTTCAGCAACCTAAGTGGCACCATGCACTTCTTGGGGGAAAAAAACACATTAGCTCTATTTTGAGAAGGGAGGTCAAGTTCTACTTTGAAATCCTGGTTTCATACTCAATACTTATGTGCTGTCTCCCAATTAAGCCATTCATTACAGCCCAAGTTCATTTGAGATGTTTCACCTTAGTAGGCATGGGTATTTATGCAACAATCTGGATAAAGCTAAAAATTGCAAGAGTCAGATCAACTTGAGTCTCTTCTTATGTCTACAATTCATGCAGCAACTTAATATCTCAGGGAAGCAGTTATAGGGCCACAATAAACTCTAGATCCCATATAGACCCTTACCTTCAAACTCATTCATATTGGAGAATTAAAGTCTGTGTTACTGATTCTCATTCAGAGACTTGGTGTAATACTGCCTGCTTTATATCCTTGTTTTGGTTTTGATCTCCCCAAAGATCAGTCTTTGCAAACACTGAAGGAAGGAAGGAATGCCTTGTGGTTAAGGCCTTGGACACGGACCCAGGAGACCCAGATTGTTGTCTATGTCACAGATTTCGTGACCTTGGACAAATCACTTAATCTGTGCTCCAGTTCCCCACCTGAGTTATGAGGATAACTATTTTCCTGTCTCACACATGGGTTGTGAGAAAAAATCTGTTAATATTTATGAGGCACACAGATATTACAGGGGTGACAGTTATAAAAAAACAAAAATAATTAAGTAAACTATATTTTGGGAGCTGTAGAAGCAGCATAGAAAGGAAAACAAAGGAAGCAATGTTTTAACTGAATACTTAGGATGTGATCATCATGTTCTAAAGAATTTTCATACTGTATCATCGTCAACTGTGCTACAATAACTGTGCTACAATAACTGCCTTTAAACACCAATACATAAAGGTCTGTAAGATACAGTAAGTTTCAACCAAGAGAACATTGACAAAGTCCACCCCGGAATGGGATTTTGTTTTTTATATCTGAATTAAAAATGAAACTTGTGTGAACAATAAACGTTTCAAAAAGGTCTGCAGCATTCCTGTAATTCAACAAATCATATACACAAACGCTGCATACAGACACTGCACGTACCAGTGCCCATGCTTTGCCTGAGGGCAGAAACTATTGAAGTAAAAAAAACCAAACAAACAAACAAACCTGCAATTTCATTGCTTAAATTGAGTCCAATATTGCTTTTTCTGTGATTTAGATTGTCAGTCTACAATATTAAGTTAAAAGCAAAATATGAACGCAAACAGAAATCCTCTAAAAAAAATTAAGTTTCTAATGTAAATTTAAAGCTCTGCTGGCTAGCTAGATTGCTCCACAGCATGCTAGCTATGTATTTTTTCCAAACAAGAAAATGTCTTGAAGATTAAGCTCCATGAGGTCTTACCACTGAATCATCAATCTGAGATATGCTATTGTGACTCATATCTAAGGTTGTTAAAGTCCTCCAAGTTGGGATAACCGCTGTCACAGGACAACCTGAAAGGGCACCCTCTGGCTCCCATTGGTCAAATTCAGAGGCCTCAGGCACTAGAATTTCCTGTTTAAGACAGACATTAAAAAACATTATTAAAGCACTACATCTATGCCTTCAGGGAAAATTAACAGTTCTCAAAAGACGTCTTGCAACAGTTCTGTAAGAACCTTTGCAAATGTTAAAAGGACACATTCAGATTAAATTTAATAGTACTTAATATCTGGAGTGACAGGGTTGAAGAACTATACTTATTTTGAACATATGGATGGGGAGTTCTGACAGCAGTAGCCAATCCAAGCAGAGAATCTGCATAAACACTGTGATTACTGAGAAAACTATAGTTGTCAGGAGCACCAGACGCCCCTCAACCAATCAGAATGTAGGAATAACCAAGAAATAAGTATACAGTTATGGATCAATAGCTATAGTTTCCTTGTGCTCTGATAAAGGTATTTTAAAATCCTTCAACATTTTATTTATAAAGACAGCTGTTAAAGAGTCAGTGTGCTGATAATAAATACTTCCTTTCAATTTATGAAAATGATATTACCCCTCAAGATGATACAGGACCCTTCAATCATATGGTTTTAATAGAAAAATTTGACATAGAAAGACATGATGTCAGATAAACACTCCCGTAATCACAATGCTTTTGGACATGCTTTAAACAATTGCCAGTCTTAGAAAATTGCACTTACTTTCATCGAAGTTGCTGAAAACCGAACACTCAACGTGGCTAAAGTGTGCTTTGATGAAGTCAATCCTTTAATAAGATTTGCAACACAGTGATTTATCTGTTTAAAGGAAAAATACAGCTTTATAAAGTGAACCACAAGTACATGAGTATTAGAACAAATATAAGCATTAAGTAAGGAAGAAGATGCTGGTGAGAGTTGGTATACCAGGTGTTCAATTATATCAATACACAGAACATTTACAGGAAATCTCTTTTCCATAAGAAGCAAAATTCAGAAAGCTCTTTCAACAAAGTTGCCCAGCACTTGTAAAAATTCTCATCCTGATGAAGCCACCCAAGCAGCTTAACTGGACATAATACTTCACTCTTACCAAATGGGAAGACTCTCGTAAGTAAGTTATATAACTATATACTCGTAACTATAGTTACAGTAGCAGATATTTGATCATACTAACAATCCTTGTGCATTCTCTACATTTAAAAAAAATTAAGCTTTATAAGAATTGGGAGAGACTAGGCTAAATGCCAAATTCCCCAGTGACTTTGTTACATATGGCAAATTAATGGATATTGAATTTTTTACTTGGAAGTCATTAGGTTCCAACCTGCCCCTCTATAGTGGCTGAAGGACATTGCCACCTGAGGTGATTAGCAGCCTCAGTCCAGTTAGTTCGTAGTAGACAGAAGCCGATATCGCAGAACCACCACCACAAATGGCATCTTGTGGGCAGTATCAAAGAGACAAGGTTGAATGGATGTAGAAACTGAGCTCCTCTCACCCTTGGAAGTGGGGTTCTTCCATGACACAGACAATACACTACTGGGGAAGCTTGCATTATTATTGTAAAGGAGATGTCAATCCAGAGCCAGTCAATCCAGTACTTTTCATGAACACTCAAATTATGAAATCCCTTGTGTTATTTATTTTTCCTTTTCCATGTTCTTTTTTTAAAAAAGCGATTTGCCCTTATAAACAAACACATTTTAGTTGTAGCCTTCTGGACCCTCTCAAAGAGTTATTGATTTATTTCCCTCCCACATTAAATATTTAATTTTAAAAATCTTTATTAAATAAACACCACCAACACAGGCAGCTAACAGGGGAGTTCTGGAGGGAGTAGCTACAGACTCTGTGCTTGGAGGTAGTAGGACCTGGTTAGTGGAGCATTTGGTCCATAAGTGGGTTGTTGGATTGACTGTTTGCTGTCTGTGTATGGGCTGTGTAGCTGAGCCCTGGGCCCATGAGTAAGCAGGGTGCCTTGCTACAGGCTGCAAGTCACTAGCCCTTGGAACTTTGACCAGTGCCTTGCCAAAGACAGTAAGGCTCCAACTAACAGAGGCAACTAACGGGTGTTTCAGAGACAGTTTGGATAGGGAGTGTGAGAGGCTTTCCTTCTAGGTTCAGCACTGTGTGAGATACCAAGATGGCTAGCAATGGAACAGTGGTGGTGACCTACAATGGATGTGCCACATTCTCTTTCCTGCCTGAAGACCGAAGGGATTTCCTGTGCATGAAGTGCAAGTTGCTGACTGTGCTGGACGAAAAGATTCTAGGATTGGAGGGAAAAACTGAGATGCTACTGAGAATCAGAGAAGGTGAGGAGATAGCCAGGCTTGAGAAACACCAATACTCCAGGTTGTAGGAAGAGTGGCACTGGACTCATAGACTTTAAGGCCAGAAGGGACCATCATGATCATCTAGAATGACCTCCAAGGAATCAGAGAGAGAGGAAGTCATAGCAAATCTGGTGGCTTGTAACCACCAGAGGCAAGAGGTCACAGCGGCATTTTACATAGCTGGAGACAGATAAGGATGGGCAGGCTGTGGCTGCCAGAGAGAAGACTACCAGGAAGAATTCCACATAGCTACAAGTTTCAAATTGATATCAGGTTTTCAACATGACAATTATAGAAAATACTTCTCAAGATCCAGGGTGTCCAAGGGAATGGAAAGATGTATAGGACACACATGTGGATGGCAGTTGGGCTCATCCTGTAAGAAATCAAGCCTGCCAGCAAAATGTTCTCTGACCATCCAAGGAACATAGACAATCCTTGTTGGAGATTCAATAGTCAGAAGAATCAAAAGGACATTCTGCAGGGAAAAGGGGGCCAACAGGACAGTGTGCCACCTTCCTAGAGTCAAGACAAGAGATATCACTCTAAGACTGGATAGGCTTCTGAAGTCAACAGGGTACAATCCATTGGTGAAGCTTCAGATCAGCACTAATGTCACCGTCACAGGATATCTCACAAATAGAAGAATAACTTTAGGGAGCTTAGAAGCATGCCAAAGAAGAACGTCCAAGCAATCTTCTCTGAAATCTTTCCTGTCCCACAAGCAAGAAGACAAAAGGTAGAAGATTCTGAAAATGAATCACTGGTTAGGTAAGTGGCGTAGGATGAAGGAATTTGGTTTTGTGGAACACTGGTGCACCTTCTATGGGGCTAGGGGGGCTGTATAGTTTGGATTGCCTCCACCTGAGTAGAAGGGGGACCAATCTCCTCAGGAACAGGTTGGCTAGAGAAGTCAGGAAGGGGTTAAATAGCAAAAGGAGAGGGTAAAAAGAGGGAAGATTGAGCACTGAGCTCAAAATCAAAATGATGAGAACCTGCCTTGTAAGTACAGACTCAAGGAGTTCAATCTATTAAGTTTAACAAAGAAAAGGTTAAGGGATGATTTATGTAGTTTATAAGTACCTATACAAGAAACAAATATTTGATAATAGGCTCTTTGATGCTGAAGCTAGACAAAATCAGAGTGGAAAGAAGGTGTAAATTTTTAACGGTGAAAGTAATCAACCACTGGAACAATTCACACAGGGTTGTGGTGGATTCTCCATCACTGACAATTTTTAAATCAAGATGGGCTGTTTTTCTGAAAGATATGTTCTAGGAATCATTTTGAGGAACTTTTATGGCTCATGTCATACATGAAGTCAGACCAGATGATCACAGTGGTCCATTCTGGCCTTAGACTCTATGTTTCTATATTGACTTTAAGGGTCTGAGTTCTTTTAGCTGTTTCAATGCCTTCTTTAGTGCATTTGCCATAACAACACCAGTGTCCTTGCATTTTTAACATTTACTGTACTCCCAAAATGGAAGTTCACTATTGCTTTACATCTCATAACAAGTATAAATGTTGGCAGGTCTCCATAATTCGTAAATATTCAGTCTGGTGAGCAAGCTACGATGTAATACACTAAATGAATGACTGAAGTTCTATCAAAAACTTGCTAAGCTGCATTAATGAACATCAGACCAAATGTAAATAAATAAATTTTGCAAATTAACAAGTAAGCTAACAAGCAAAATACCGCACCACAAAGTGCACTGTGGGAAAATATATTTTATTTCATTGTATATTTGTAAGTATTTGGTATTTTGACAAGTAAAGAATGTTTTAATAATATGAGACCTTGCTAAAATTTTGTGTAATTAGATCTTTTCTAATAGGCAGGGAGTTCACTGCTAATTTTGTCTTTGATTTTTATATCCAAGACAAAGTTCAACTGTATTCTATTAGGAACCTTGCTCTTTCAGGGGAATGTACAAAATAAGCTGCTCTAAATTTCTAGTCTGGCATCCATCTTTTCCAGACAAGAGAAAGCGGCATTTGTCCCAATTATTAACAATAAATAACAACACACTGTAATTACTTCTAGTGCCAAGCCAAAGTAAATGATAGCTCACCAATACCAAGTGATACACTGCGATATTGGTATTATTAGACTCTGCTTTTGAACAGCCATTAAAAAGTTACTGAGCAAACAATATCTCAACCATACCTCTATCTGATGAAGAGATTTAAATATTGACAAATCAAAAGGTAAGAGATGCTCCTGAATGTTGCTGGTTCCAAAAGGTCCCTCTGTGCCAGTTACCTAGTAGTCAAGATTAAAGGTGGAATTAATGCACAAAATCAATCCACACACATCTGTTTATCAGTGTCTGTTGGAAATTACAGAGATTGAGCCACATAAATACAACAACTGAGAAAAACCTTCCAAAGTGATAGACAAAGACATTGAAGGATTCCACTGTTAATGACACTTGAACACATTTTCGCATTTAAAAAAAACAGAAGGAAAAAATTCAAGGCAAAAGCCAAACAGAGAAAGCAAGGAGCTGAACTTAAGGCAGGTGTACACTTAAGACATTGCAGCTGTAGCACTTCAATGAAGATGCTAATATGCTAAAAGAGAGTTTCTGTTGTCAGCACAGTTAATCCTCCTTGCAAGAGGTGGTAGCTATGTTGACAGGAAAGGTCCTCCCATCGACATAGCACGGTCTAAATGGGGTTATAGGTCAGTATAACAGTGTCACTCAGGAATGTGAATTTTTTACACCTCTGGGCAATGTAGTTATGCCAATGTAAGTTTATAAAGTAGATCTGGCCTATGGCTGACACCTTATTCTTATACATTGTAGCACATGGAGTTGCAGCAAAGACTTCATAGTTACGATTGTAACTAGTTTTCCACTCTAAACTAACAAACATCCTAATCCCCATTCCTAAAAACAAATTCTCTTCTTGAAAAGATATCAGAAAATTATGCCTATTTCCATTCCAGAGTTCCAAGGACAAGGCATTTCCAAGTTGAGAACTTGAAAAAAGTGAGTATTCTCTTAAATTTCTAATAAATGAAATGCGAATCTAGAAACACAAAATTGGTTTTATTTGCTTGTCTTGAATTAATATTAGTACCAACACACATGGTTCAGAAACACTTACTATAAACATCTGAATTTGAGATGTCTGCAGGGTATCTTGCTTGGACTCCTCTGGAGCTTGTAAGCTGGGAAGGAGCTGACATGATCTAAGCACAAGCTATCAGAGCTTACAGGGTCTGAAAAAACCACGGGGGCCAAAGAACAGAGATCTCTCTCTCTCTCTCTAAGCCTGTGTAAGTTCTATAGCACTGGAGCTGCAAGGCTAAAGAACTCTATATAAATGGAACTGCAGGGACATTTGCTTCCACAGGGCGCAAAAGCTTCTGATGACACTTCCATATGCTTCCCAGCTGCTCATTTTTGCCTATTAAGGGACCGGATGCCCTGGCCACTGCTCCGACACCATAACTACTCTAATCCCAGACAAAAAATTTGATTCAGGTTTAATTAAGTGTGCAAGCACATAACATGAGTGCTTTGAACTCTCAAGAATGTCAAACAAAAACAAATGTAAAAAACAGGAAATTAAGAGTTAAGGTTACACTTCCACAAGTCACAGGATCCCACTCAAATCACCACCACTACCTTAGAATCATAGAATATTAGAGTTGGAAGGGACTTCAAGAGGTCATCTAGACTAACCTTGCTCAAAGCAGGACTAACCTCAGCTAAATATCCTAGCCAGGGCTTTGAGAAGCCGCAGCTTAAAAAAAACTCTGAAGAGGGAGATTCCACCACCTCTCTAGGTAACCCATTCCAGTGCTTCACCACCCTCCTAGTGAAAAACTTTTTCCTAATATCCAACCTAGACCTCCCCCACTGCAACTTGAGACCGTTGCTCCTTGTTCTGTCATCTACTACCATCCAGAACAGCCTAGCTCCATCCTCCCTGGAACCCCCTTTCAGGTAGTTAAAGGCTGCTATCAAATCTCCCCTCATTCTTCTCTTTTGCAGACTAAACAAGCCTAGTTCCCTCAGTCTCTCCTCATAAGTCTTGTGCTCCAGCCCTTTAATCGTTTTTGTTGCCCTCCGCTGGACTCTTTCCAACTTGTCCACATCCTTTTTGTAGTGGGGGGCCCAAAACTGGACACAATACTCCAAATGCAGCCTCACCAATGCCGAATAGAGGGAAATAATCACTTCCCTCGACTGCTGGCAATGCTCCTACTAATGCAGCCCACTATGCTATTAGCCTTCTTGGCAACCAGGGCACACTGCTGACTCATATCCAGCTTCTTATCCACTGTAACCCCCAGGTCCTTTTCTGCAGAACCGCTGCCTAGCTCATCGGTCCCCAGTCTGTAGCTGTGTATGGGATTCTTCCGTCCAAAGTGCAGGACTCTGCACTTGTCCTTGTTGAACCTCATCAAATTTCGTTTGGCCCAATCCTCCAATTTGTTTAGGTCCTTCTGTATCCTATCCCTACCTTCCAGGGTATCTACCACTCCCCCTAGCTTAGTGTCATCTGCAAACTTGCTGAGGGTGCAATCTATCCCATCCTCCAGATAATTAATGAAGATGTTGAACAAAACCGGCCCCAGCACCAACCCCTGGGGCACTTCGCTTGTGACTGGCTGCCAGCTAGACATGGAGCCATTGATCACTACCCGTTGAGCCCGATGATCTAGCCAGCTCTTTTTATAAGTCCATTCATCCAACCCAAACTTCTTTAACTTGCTGATAAGAATACTGTGGGAGACTGTATCAAAAGCTTTGCTAAAGTCAAGGTATATCACGTCCACCGCTTTCCCCACAACCACAGAGCCAGTCACCTCTTCACAGAAGCAATCAGATTGGTCAGGCATGATTTGCCCTTGGTGAATCTATGTTGACTGTTCCTGATCACCTTCCTCTCTTCCAAGTGCCTTAAAATGGATTCTTTGAGGACCTGCTCCATGATTGTTCCAGGGATTGAGGTGAGGCTGACCGGTCTGTAGTTCCCTTGGTCCTTTCTCTTCCCTTTCTGGAAGATGGGCACTATATTTGCCTTTTTCCAATCATCAGGGACCTCCCCCAGTTGCCATGAGCTTTCAAAGATAAAAGCCAATGGCTTTGAAATCACATCAGCCAACTCCCTCAGTACCCTCGGATGCATTGCATCTGGCCCCATGGACTCGTGTATGTCCAATCTTTCTAAATAGTCCTGAACCTGTTCCTTCAGCACTCAGGGATGTTCACCTCCTTCCCATTCTGTGCCGCCCAGTGCAGTAGTCTGGGAGCTGACCTCGTCTGTGAAGACAGAGGCAAAACGGTATTGAGTACCTCAGCTTTCTCCACACCCTCTGTCACTGGACTGCCTCCCTCATTCTGTAAGGGGCCCACACTTTCCCTAATCTTCCTCTTGTTGGTAACATACCTATAGAAACCCTTCTTGTTCCCCTTCACGTCCCTTGCTAGCTGCAGCTCCAATTGTGCTTTGGCCTTCCTGATTTCATTCCTGCATGTTCAAGCAGTATTTTTATACTCCTCCCTAGTCATCTGACCAAGCTTCCACTTCTCGTAAGCTTCTTTTTTGTGTTTAAGCTCACCAAAGACTTCTTTGTTAAGCCAAGCTGGGTGCCTACAATATTTGCTATTCTTTCTGCACATTGGGATGGTTTGTTCCTGCACTCTCAATCAGGTTTCTTTAAAATACAACCAGCTCTCTTGGATTCCTTTCCCCCTCATATTAGCCTCCCAGGGGATCCTGCTCATCAGCTCCCTGAGGGAGCCAAAGTCTGCTTTTCTTAGCTTTGCCCCAACAGAGTTGCAACAACATAGTACTCTCCGTCTGAC
This sequence comes from Emydura macquarii macquarii, assembly GCF_026122565.2. Lineage (NCBI taxonomy): Eukaryota > Metazoa > Chordata > Testudines > Chelidae > Emydura > Emydura macquarii. The sequence continues at coordinate 1,915,718 of NW_027132983.1, read as the reverse complement.
TTTAAAAGTAGTTCATGTTATCTTTAAAGCTGGACTTCAGAAGCTGTATGTTCAATTGGACAGACTTAAATTAGAAGTCAGTTAAGACAGAGGGAAGCTGTTCTCTTTTTTTCTATGAAGAGTAAAAAAACCCAGTCTTCTTCATTCTGGCGAAACGTCTCATTTTGGTACATGAGGAAAACCTTTTCCATTTCATTTCCAATTTGGTAGGGAACAAAAAATTTGTCTTGGCTCCAGACTGAAACTACTAATTTTGAAGCTGTTATTAAGATAAGGGGCTAAAACTGGTCTTCAGTGGAAACTCAGTTGCAACCTCAACTATGGAGCAGTTACTATTTACAATTACAGATACAAAACAATGAGTGAGACTGTTGGGTGGCAGGGTTTTTATGAGCTCTATATTCAATGGATAGTGTAAGGGAGTTATGTGCATCCCCCAAAGGCCAACCAATGCTCAGAAAGATTACATGGCTGTATGCTTACGTACAAAGCGCCTTCAGGGGGCTCTGGGGAGCCCATATCATGCAGGAAATTATCAACCTCTGTGTGTTATTACTTCTAGACACAATAAGGTGAAGATTCTAGGCCACCGAATCAGCCTTAATACAGGGGTTTCCATGCTTTCAAAGAATTAAATGACACTGACAGCACACCATGAAGTTCTAGTGAATATAAATGAAGGCTGCAAAAGAATTGCAGGCAACAATGTCTACATTATTTACATCAATACATTCTACCTTTAAATATCTGAGTCTACATGTGAAATCCAGAATATGACCTAGATCAGTTTTGGCATCTCCATTAGCACATGTAGGTTTCCCCTGCCGCAACTGCTGAGTGATAGCATATAGCTGCAATGGTCTGATGCTGAAGACTTCTCCAGCCATTAGTAATTGTTCTCCTGAAAAACAATGGTACAGTGATGTTAAACATGTAGTCATCATATTTTAAGATTTCATCCAGGGAGAGAAACAGTTGATGCCCACCATGGGAAGGGGCAAGAGAGGAGAATCATGGTGGTGGTGGGTGTCTCAGGCTGGAGATTTAATTGGTTGTCTTTTACACCCTAGCTCTGATTAAGTACTGAAGCATCATCCACATTTTTTGCCATTTTAAACAACTCTTTGAAAAACTGAAAACTATGGACTTCTTGCATGAAACAATCTAAATGTTTAAAATAGGTCCTTCAGCCACAACAGGCCCAAGCCTCCTAATGAACTTAAAGACACAAACCCATTACCTTTGATGGAAGCAGGATCAGTCAGACATACTGAAGTCCATTTATCTAATGTAAAAGATCACTCTTTCTTCAAGCTAACCTTTAGATAAATTCCTTAACAATTAACACTAATTGTTCTGCTTGCAGAAGAGTTGGTCCTGTCTATAAAAAAATATTTACAGACTTCATAGTATTTGCTGTATATAATGGGGAATTATAGAAAACATTTATAATGGCTATACCGGTAGGTCTAAGCAAAGGGCTCCCACTGTACTCAAAATGTCAAAATGAACTCCCACTATCTGAAATACAGCATACATCCCCACCTATCCTGATTTTCCATCAACATTTCTTCAATCCCTTCTCACTCTAGCACTCTTATTTTCGATTGGTATTCAAATAGTAAGAAATAACATAAGCTTGTCAGCCCTCACAGACACTGGAAAGTTCTATCATGACGATAGCCAACAAACAAGAAATAATACACTGTTCTGGAATTAACATTTCTTTCTCACTCAGAGGCATCATTCAGACATTAGGGACAGGACAGGGTACCAGCTCTCATAATAAACTTTATAAATTATGGATGGGATTTTCAAAAGCACTCAGTCAATGATTCTCCCGCCCACCCCGCTTCAATGGGAGCAGAGTAAGGCCAGCTGGAGAGCACCTTTGGAAATATCATCCTAAGTGCTGAAGTTACAAATCAATGCCAGGTTCTGCTTTGCTGCTGTACATCAATGTAAATCTAGAGTAACTCCGTTGATGCTAACCAGGTTGCATGTGCTACAAGTCAGGACAGAATTTTGTCCTGTAACTACTATTTTAAAGAATTCCAAAATTTTCTGAATACTCCCTTTGAAACTGTTTTACAACTTCACAAGTTCCCTACTGCTGCAATCCAGACCAGCTCCATCAGCATCAAGAGCATAAGCTAACTCACTGCACTAATGGAAAAAGCATTCTATCTCCAAGTCTCAGAAAAGAATGCCTTTTAACAAGCTGACTCGGATGCATTCACGATACTATAATTATGAAGGTAACTAAACTAGTAAGTTAGAAGTACAAAGTTGCCACAAATTTATGTGCAGTGAACAAATTAAGTTTTAATTCAGTTTACATTACCACATCATTAATCAATATGGAAAAAAACATGTGTGTAAATTGCAGGAGAAAGTGTTGGAATAACATGCCACGTCAAGAGATTTGATGAAAAATTCCTGGCGAGGGCACGCTGTGCTTCTCATTTGAGAGTTCCAAATGTGGGGGATGTTCCAGTAAGTCCATTCCAAGAGCTGGGGAAAGCAGATTCATGGCAATATCTATTTACTGAATTTCAGTGGGTAGTCACATTGCTGTTGAGAGCATCTCTACAAGCCAGCATTGACAATGGCCCAGCATTGCTCAAAACAAAATACATCTGTCCATGTGGAGCATCCAGTAGGGAAGAGTTGATAGCAAGAGACAGAGGGGAGTAGATCAAAAAAAAAAACCAAAAAAAAAAACCATTAAAGAAAACATGATTCAGAACATTCAAAAGAGAAATCTGTATCTGGCTGCCTGGAGACCCATCACCCCATGTATATTCATATACAACATAATTTTAAGAAAATTTGCATTCCAAATACACATGATTATTCTGTTAAATTCTAGGCAATTCGTTACAGTACCTCTGTGAAAGAGCTCTTCAGCCAATGCAGCTGTGATCCCATTGATTTCCTGCAAAGAACAAATCACTGTAACTGACTAATTTAAATGTTTTCCATTCTTCAATTGTTCAACACTTCTGACAATTACTAAAAATCTTCCTTTCCTACTGTATTAAAAGATCTTCAGAAATATCTTTAAAATTATGGTCTAAATACTTAATTTATGTCTTATGATTTTTTTTAATACTAAAGATACTTTAAGGCAATAACCTGCAATCATTTTGAAAATTAAAATAGTATATAGATAAAGAAAGACAGCATTAAACTACAGTTAAATAGGCACATTCTTAACTAGATGTCTTTACCCTCTGTTAAATGTAACAGACACTGGAGCAATTACCACCAAGAATATCAGCACTACTTGAAAGTAAGCTCATTTCTTAAACAAGTTCTAATAACCACTCTTTGCTGAGAAACAGCAATTCCACTAATTTGAAGAGACGTCTTGGAATAGGCTATTAATTTATTAAACATTCAAGACTTCCTCTTCTATGTCAGACTGAGACTGCATTCCACTAATATGGAAAAGGTGCCTTCTTTGGCTTGCTCAAGTCTAAAGAAAAGGACAGCTATAGAAAAGGCAATTCAATTCATTCCGCTAGACTTTTCTTCATTACATTTTCTTTTCAGCATAAGTGCTGTCCACCTCTCTCCTGCGCTAGCATCACCATTAATGCAGCTCTATGAGTCAGCAGGTAGATGTATAGACAACTTTGGAAGTGAGGATGAGGCCAAAACTATTTCAATAGAGAGATGTCAACTATTCTGCCTCCCCAACTCCATAAAGGAGGGGAATGAAAGGCACCGAGATGGGGAATGAAACTATTCCCCACACGATGATCAAAGGTCCTTGGAAAACCAGAGGCAGTTTTGGGTAAAATGCAACAGTAATAAGATAACTCTTTCACTAATTCTCTGTTAGACACAAAGAAAACCCTGTAGAAACAGCACCAAACAAAAACCTTCATGCAATAATTAAGCTTAATCTTGAATTAGGTATTTCATTTATAAAGGGAGGAAGCAATAGAAGACAAATGAATCTTAATTCAGTACTCATCCAGAGTTTACTTTGTTCACAGGCACCTCTAACGCTTCACAACATGGGGATAAAGCCACAAAGAGCCCATCAGGCTGCAAATTGTTTTGCTCATTTATTGAGGCAAGTATTTTAGAAAATATACTCCTAAAATATAAGCTGAATAGAAATTGCACTGAGCATGGATGAGTCTAAAAATCTTCAAACCAAAATAAAATTAGGACCAAAAGCTACAAAAACTGCATTCTAAAAAATAATTCAGTGGCACAGAATTGTTCTGGCTCCTGTTTTAGATGAACAAATTACAACAGTAATACTTAGCACATATGCCCCTGATGACAAAGCTGTATAAACACTTGCTAATCCTCACCACCTCATTTGTGAAATAGGAAAGTATGTTTTTCCATCTGTAAGATAGGAACAAGTTAAATGACTTTGCCAAGGCCACACAGCAATCAGCTGGTGGATAAAGAATCCCTGCTCCGATGGCAGATCTGGGAGGTGTAGAAAGAGAGAAATCCCTGTGTCTAGCACTGCCCTAGTCATATCTCTATTTCTCTAGTCCACAGCAGTCTTCTATTCATGGAAATGGTTTTCACCTATACTACCAGGAGCACCCACCCTCTTTTCTTTGCTACAAGTTTTATTTGTAAGTTTAGCAGAGGAGTCAATTCAGGTGTCAAAAGAGAAGAACAGGACTGTGCAACAGGTTTCAATTCCTTTGTCAACATAAGGCCTCCCTCCTCTTCTACTGCCCTTCAAGTCAAGAAACCAGCAACCCATCTATTGCTCCTCCCTACTGCATCCTATTCTCTCTCTTTGCTCAACTGTCCATAGTTGGCCTTACCTCATAATTTGTAGGTGTGTCAAAGCACTTTAAATTCAGTCAAACTGTTCAGTACTATGTACATTTTACCTAATTTAACTGGAAAAATAAATTGAGCAATCATCTGTTGAAGATACGGCATGTAGGAGTTAACAGATGCAAAGCAATCTGCTTGGAAAAACTGAATGAAACATACTGGGGTCTAAACTGGCTGAAGCATGTATTTGGGACTATGTACATGCCTCAAATAGAAAACATGACCAAAGGCATCACATTAAGGCAGACAACTAAATATTGACCAAGTTTATAAGTGCTTGTAAACAAATGCTAGAAGTCTAAATACTAAGATGGGTGAACCTCAGTGCCTAGTAATTAAATGAGGATAGACATCACAAAAACTTGGTGGAATAATGATAATCAATGGGACACGACAACACTAGAGTACAAAATATGAAAGAGTGACAGAGTAGGTCATGCTGGTGAGGGAGTGGCACACTATATGTATAAGGAAGTACAGAGTCAAATATAGTAAAAATCTTAAATGATTCAAACTGTACCATAGAATCTTTATGAATAGAATTCCATGCTTGAATAATAAGAGTATAGCAGTAGGAATATACTACCAACCCACTGACAAGGATAGTGATGACTGTAAAATGTTCAGGGAAATTAGAGAAGCTACAAAAACAGAAAATCCAATAACTGGGGATTTCAACTATCCCCATATTGACCGGGCACACGATGGATGCAGAGATAAAATTTATAGACACCGTTAACGACTACTTCTTGAAGCATCTAGAGTGGGAACCCGCAAGGCAATTCTTGATTTAGTTTTAAGTAGTACACAGGTTCTGGTCCAAGAGGTGAAAATAGGTGAATCACTCGGTAATAGCAACTGTAATGTAATTAAATGTAAAATCCTTGTAGGGAGAAAAATACCAGAGAAACCCACCACAGTAGTATTTAACTTCAGAAAGGGAAACAATGCAAAAATGAGGAAGCTAGTTAAATTGAAATTAAAAGAAACCATCACAAGAGTGAAATGCCTGCATGCTGCATGGAAACTTTTTTAAAACATCACAATAGAGGCTTAAACTAAATGTAAACTCCAAATGACATAACAGTAAGAGGACCCAAAAAATGCCACCATTGCTAAACAGAGTAAAAGGTGGGTAGAGACAAAAAGACATCCTTTAAAAACTGAAAGTCAAATCCTACTTAGGAAAATAGAAAGGAGCATACACTCTGGCAAGTCAAGTGTAAAAGTATAATTAGGTAGGCCAAAAAAGAATTTGAAGAGAAATTAGCAAAAGATACAAAAACTAAACAGCAAAATGTTTTTTTAAGTACATCAGCTGCAGGAAATCTGCCAAACAATCAGTGGGGCCATTGGATAATCAAGGTGCTAAAACACTCAATGAAGACAAGTTCATTGCAGAGAAGCTAAATGAATTTTTTGAATTAGTCTTCACTGCAGTGCATGTGAGGGAGATTCCCATGCTTTTAACTGATAAATTAAACAGCAGTAAGTCACCAGGACCAGCTGGGATTCACCCAAGAGTTCTGAAGGAACTCAAATACCAAACTGCAGAACTACTAATTGTGGGATGTACCCTATCACTTAAATCAACCTCTGTACCAGATGACCAGAGGATAGCTGATTTTTAAAAAGGATCCAGAGGTGATCCTGGCAATTACAGGCCAGTAAGCCTAACTTCAGCACCAGACAAACTGGCTGAATCTATAGTGAAGAACAGAATTACCAGAAACTGATAAACACAATACGTTGAGGAAGAATCAACATGGTTTTTGTAAAGGGAAATCAAGCTTCATCAGTCTATTAGAATTATTTGAGGGGGTCCAACAAACACGTGGACAAGGATGATGCAGTGAATAGTGTACATAGCCTTTGACAAGGTTCCTCACCAAAGGCTCTTCAGCAAAGTAAAGCAGCCATGGGATAAGAAGGAAACTCCTTTCATGGATCAATAACTGGTTAAAAGATAGGAAACAAAGGATAGGTTTTCACAATTAAGAGTGGTAAACAGCAGGGTCCACCAATGAACCGTATTGGGACCAGAGCTGTTCAACTCATTCATAAGTGATGTAGATAAAGGGGTAAACAATGAGATGGCAAGGTTTGCAGATAATACTAAATTACTCAAGATACGCAGGTGCAAAACTGACTGTCAAGAGTTACAAAGGGATCTCACAAAATGGGGTATCTGGGCAAGAAAATGGCAGATGAAATTCAATGTTGATCAATGCAAAGTAATGCACACTGGAAAACACAATCCCAATTATACATATAAAATGATGGGGGTCTAAATTAGCTGTTACCGCTCAAGAAGGGAAACTTGGAGTCACTATGGATAGTTCTCTGAAAACATCTGCTTAATATGCAGCGGCAATTAAAAATGCTAACAGAATGTTAGGGACCATTAGAAAAGGAGTAGAAAATAAGACAAAGTATCACACCACTATATAAAATCCATGGTACACCCACACCTTGACTATTGTGAGCTGTTCTGGTTGCCTCATCTCAGAAAAGATACATTAGAATTGAAAATAGTACAGAAGAGCAACAAAAATGATTAGGGTGTGGTAAATCTTCCATAGAGGGAGAGATTAAAAATACTCTGACTGTTCAATTTAGAAAACGGACAACTAAAGTGGGATATGATAGAGGGCTATAAAATCATGAAAGGTGTGGAGAAAGTGAATAGGGAAGTGTTATTTACCCCTACACATAACACACGAATCAGGAGTTATCATGAAATTAACAGGCAGCAGGATTAAAGCAAACATAAGGAAGTACTTCACACAGTGCACAGTCAACCTGTGGAACTCCTTGCCAGGGGGTGTTGTGAAGGTCAAAACTATAACTAGAGTCAAAAAAGAATTAGGTAAGTTCATGGAGGATAGGTCCATCAATGGCTGTTAGCCAAAATGGTCGGGATGCAACCCCATGCTCGGGGTGTCCCCAAACCTCCTGACTGCCAGAAGTTGGGACTGGACTATGAGGGATGGATCACTCAATTATTGTCCTGTTCTGTTCATTCCCTCTGAAGCATCTAGCACCGGCCATTGTCAGAAGACAGGACACTGGGCTAGACTGACCATCCGTCTGACTCAGTATGGCTTTTCTTATGTTATGTTCTTAAAGGCCTGCTGGAGGGAGTTTTTATTTAGCAAAATTGCTAAGTTAATATTTAGGTATTTTGATATGCAACTAACTAATATTGTAAATATTTAAAAGTATTCTAGAACATCCAAGCAAAAGTCTTAAGTTCATACATCAACCCAGATTTGCCTACTGGAAAAGAGGTATCATTTAAGTAACATTACACTTGCTGCTAACACACAAATACAAATATCCAAAGACAGGATGAGGGTTGATGTCTACTAACTAACCCTAGTTCTAATATTTTAAAAATAAAGATAAGTGAATGAATACATAGCAGGTCTGTTTAAATAAAAATTTACCAGACATTTCAATGAGTTGCATTTGGATATATTCCAAGACACAAGAGGGAAAGTAGTTTAGCATAACAGCAGAGGACTGGGTGTTGGGACTCCTAATCCTCTTCTCATCTCTGCCACTGACTTATCAAGTCTCTACCTCTGTCCCTGAGTTTGCACAACCTTAAAATGTTATTACAATGCCTTTCTCATTATATATACTTAGATTTGGAAGGATGAGATTGTTATTGATAAATGTCAATAAACGCTGATTTCACCATAAACATAGAAACGGAGGAAAAACTATTACCCTAGGTAACAATCAAAATTTACAGATAGTCAAAGCAAGAAATGTGCTGCTTTAGAACTAATTAGAGTTTGTTTTAAGGATATTTACTTTGTCTATTTTGACATGTGATGTTCACAATTTGTGTTTAACAGCTATGAAGGTTTAACTTTCTGAATCTCACTATCTACTGTCATTAAATTGTCTGATCCCCCCAATAATTTCTCACAAGTGTGAAAATTTAAATAGAAAAAATGCTTAAAAATAAACCTCATGTCAAAATTATAAAAAAAATAAAAATCAAATTCTTGCAAGTCTAAAGTATATTTAGGGTTTGTAAAGCATTTTGAATCCTGAGGTATTCTGAATTAATTTAGCAGCTTGCATGCTGAACCAAAAATCAATTTAAATAGCGAATTATACATGCTGTTACAGAAACAGTTTAGATGCTCGAGGTCAGATACAAAAGGTTGATTTTCAGAGGTGTGGGCAAGCACAATTTCAGTGGCAGCTATGGGTATACAGCACCTCTGAAATTCACACGTCCAAGTATCTCAAACTGGGCAGCCACAGTCAAGACACAAAAACAACATGTATTTGAAAATTTAGATCTAGAGGTCTTCCTAAATATGCCATTTTCCAAACCAATACTTTTTGAAGGGGGAGAATATAGGATGAATTGACTACACAGAAATGCTTTACCTGCCCACCGTATCCGTAATTCCTTTTGAAATCAAAGCACTTCCAAAACATTAATGAATCAAAGTATTAACTCCCATTATACAGACAGGGAAACTAAAGTACAGGAAGATTAAGTGACTTGCTCATGGTCATTCAAGAAGCTTGTGCAAAGCCAGACTAGAATCCACATCTATCTCCTTATCCTGTATTTTAAACACTATGCCATGTTACTATGCACAATTATAATATTTTAAAAAGCTGTTAGTCATTTTAACTTACCAGGGTACAAACTAGTGCTTCTGTTCAAAATGAAAGACCAATATGAAACAAACCCTCTAGTTATCCAAGTCAAGCTTTGTAAACTCATTTATGATCACATTATGTGTCTTGAAATGGTTTTTGCTTTGGTCACTAAAACTTAATCAACTTACTTAACTGATCATTTGCGACCCACTTCCAGGACCTCTTGATTGAACGACAATTATCCATCCCCATCACATATCCCTCCATTTAAAGCAATTGCTACTTTTCTTTCTTGCTCAAATCCCAGTGCATATTTCTCTTTGTAATATCTGCTTACCCTTACAACACAACAGCATGCTACAAAAAGGAGAAACCCAATCACAAAAGATGAATCAACCGTTTTCAATCTGTGAACCACAATAGGAAGTTATTTCTTCTTACTTCAAGCATCTTCTGCTATAATACTCTATCTGCTGGTAGAGATATTTCTCTAGAGGCCACTCCATCAATATGTTTTCATGGAGAGATACCATTTTTCTTCATTTGGCCTACTGAAAGCTGTCTCAATATGAACCACAGTTCTAACCACTAACCATTAAGCAGGGGATGGGTTCAATTACATAATGTTCCTTTTGAGACCTAGCAATAATTGATTTCAGTCCAACAATTAAAGCAATTGCAGATTCATTCACAGCATCAGAGTATCCCTCCAACGTATTTTTCTTGCAAAAGTCCACATTATTTGCTAGTAGTTTCAATGACAGTAGGGACAACATGAAAGACTTCACTGGAAAAGCTCATCCTATGAGCCTAACTTTTTTGTTGTCCAAATCTTGCAAAGGGACTGATTTTAAAGCTATTTTGTTAAAAATCAAGTAAAAAAATGCCAAGCTATTCAAAGTTAGTGTGAAAACTTCACTGGACTCCTGCTCTGCTCATTGACTCAAATGGGCAAGATATCAGAGTGAGAGTGCACTTTATAAATACCTAGATAGCTAGGATGTAACTTACATATAAATTAAAGTGTAAGAAGTGTGACAACGCTTTGGGTGCCGCAATGGGGAACTTGACCAGAAGCGTTTGCAGGTAGACTTCTAATTCCTTCTGTCTTTTTTCCACCAGACTTTTGGAATTTTTCCCAATAATCTTCTTGGGAGGCAGCAGGTTTTTATCTATCTTCTTTTCTGAAACAAGCTATAGAAACAGCAATGTTATAAATTACTACCCGAAGTAGTTTTTGATCTTGCAAGAAGGATGCAATATTGTATAACTAAACGTATTAAGAGAATGTTTTCTTTTTTCCTGTGACATTTCTCTGAAACTGCAGTTACTTCAAAAGGTTTTGCCAGTTACCTCAACTTCTATCAATTTCAGTCAGATATTTTTGGTGAGAAGTAAAAATATTAGAACATGAAAACAAACAATACGTATATTTTATTTTGGCTCACTGTGTCTGAAATCTTGGGAATCCATTCATCCCTATCCTCCCCAAAAACATTAAATACAACCACCTGCACTGTTCCACAAAATGTTCAGAAACCACAGTGATGAATGCAATATAAATACTTAAGTAGACATGTACTATAGAACCTCAAGTGAGACACTGAGGCATTCAAAAAGCAGGTCTGGATGTCTTGGGACTCAAATCCTTCCATTTCCATTTTTCTGGTTTAAATCAGTACAGGTATGAAGCATGTCTTTGGTCTGAAACCAGATTCTGTTGAACAGATCACATATGGCACTCTCAGCAAAGAATGTAAGGGTTAGTGTCCGCAAGGTTGGTTCTAGGGTTTGGTGACAAGCAAATGCCAACTTCCACGGGGTGTCACACTGCTTTTCTTTATTTTTGCTTTGCACTACATGAGCAGCTTTTTTCCTCTGCTGATTGGACAGCTGTGGTTGGGTTTTGAGGGGCTTTTTTGGCTCATTCGCATGGGCACAATGAAAACATTCTTCACCCTGCCAAGCAAAATGGCCAGGACCCTTCTTAGTAGTTCAACTACCCTCTTATTGGCAGACATATATATTTTATAAAGGATGTCAGTAAGCTGGTGCCATGCAGCAAGATTTGACAAGTTATTCAAAATATTTTGCAAGAGCTCAAGACCACAGACTTAGGATCTTTACCTTTTCATGCAGGTCATGGAAGTCACTGTAACGATGTTTGACTGTCCACTGATGAGTCCCAACACTGATTTGAATAATATATACCTAAATAAAGCAAACAGCAAAGTAAAGCACTTGAGAAGCATTAACATTAAAGAAAAGCTGACAATGACTCTAGGTCTATGTTAACATAACATTGGAAAATGATCCCGCAGTAGTAGTTTATTATATGTATAAAGGTTAACCAAAACCCAGTGTCTAAGCACACCCAACTAATCAGTGACAGAGCTGATATACAAGGAACCTGCTCTCACTTACCAAGCTGGCACATGAGGACAGGCAGTTGGTTCTCATTTAAACTCAGCTACCATTTATCTGTATGATTTAAAGGGGAACCACAAATATCTCAAAGTTCCACTTCTTTCTGCACACAGTTGCCATGAAACTCCAGCAGAGCTCAGAGAAGCCTAAGCAAGTCCATTTAATGGTTTTGCAGTTTTTTAAAAGGGTACAGAAACTGAGAAGCCAGACAAGATAAACAGGCTTACTCAAGGTCCAATGAGCTTGCTGCAGGCATGACAGAGCTTCACAGTAGGTGTGACTGTGCATGATGGGGCATTCCAGCTAAACTGGACCCAACTTACATTGGGGGACCCAAAAAGTATTTTACTCTGTATATGTTGAATAGATAAACCTTAAGATTTTCATTTGTGAAACCTTTTACAGCCACATTGACTGGGTCTACGGGAAACTCACAATCCACCTTCTGACAGGTTGGAAGGAAGCCATCATGATGAAACTTGGCAGTTGTTGAAGCAGGAAGACAAAAAGGGGGACAGGGGTGAACTCTGAACCAACAGACCTAATCCCTACGTGTACAACATGAAAACACAAAATGTAAGGCACCCCATTATTCACTTCATGCACATCCCAGAAGAAAGTTAAACAATCAGCTGAGCAGCAAACCTTGAAATCACTTGATAGAATCAGGAAGAGACTGCAGGTCACCTGGTCACATTTCACAGCTCTTGTAACTCAATAAAACAGTTCTATCACTAATCACATTTGAAAAAAATTAAGTGTGATCCATTTTCAAATCTTTTTAACAAATGAAGAATGCCTTTGTTTTATGTAATCAGCCCAGAGGACAAGGATACAAGATACTAAAATAGGCTACAATTTACACTTTAAAAGTGGGCTATATCAAAGATACTTAATTGTTCACGAAACATCTGAACTTAGTTAGTATGCTGTAAGAAAAATGAGGGCTACAATCACAGAGGTGAATGCAATCAAGATATTTAGCTAGTGCAGAGCAGCTGCTACAGGACACAGTGCTTGGGTATTTGAAATACAGTAAAGAAAAGATAGAAGTTAGGTCATACAAAGAATTACAAACTCATCTGAGTACTGTGTCCAATTATAAAAGCTCACAGGGTATGATGGAACTTGCGCTCCATGAGAATTTGCAAAGCTTCGGAACAGGTCTACATTTAAAACCCTGCATTGGTGCTGCTGTACCAATGCAGCTGTGCTGCTGTATGCTTAAGTGAAGACATTTCTACACTGAAGGGAGAGTTTCTCCCATCAGCGTAATTAATCCCACTCCGTGAGAGGCAGTAGCTATGTCGACAGAAGAAGCTCTCCCTTCAACACAGCACTGTCTATGCCAAGGGTTAGGTCAGTATAACTATGTTGCTCAGGGGGTGTGGATTTTTCACACCCCTGAGCAACGAAGTTAGACCAACCTATGTCTGTAGTGTGTATCTGGCCTAGCACTATTCAACAGAAACAAGTTGGAGGAGTGTTAATTATTAAGTGTACGATGAAAACTATCAGTCCCTCCCTATAACCCACTCCCATATAAAAGCACGGGGAAGACTTAATGAAAGAGGAGGGCATTAAATTTAGAACCAATAAGAGGAAATACTTTATGCAGCAAAATTAGCTTTATGAATTAACTGTTATCGGAGGTTATAACCTGTGATTATATGTAAAACACAGATTGTATGATCAACAGTACTCAAAGTAGACAAGCTATGATAAAGGTACAATTAATCAAATCTCAAACTTCATAGTATAAACTGATAACCTGCGGCAAGGAGGAAGGAATTTACTCTTCTCACCTAATGTAATGAAGTACTAGACAATTAACTTAGCTGAATTATGGAGGGTTCATACTCCTGCTGAAGCAACAAATACTGGCCAATTATTAGAAGCAAATGCATATGATCAGTAATGGATCTAATCAAATTAACAACTGTTAGGTGCATTGATAAGAGTCATAAAATGCTATTTTAAAATAACTGCAACAAGAGTCCTGTGTATAGATTTGATTCACAGTGCATTAGTACACATATACACACCCCTAACAGCATTAGCAACCAGAGTAATCCACATTCCCATAACTTGCTCAGTAAATACAGATAGATCCTTGGATTTCCTGCAAAGCAGAGTTTCAAAAATTGATACAGAATTAAATACTAATTTTTAAAGCAAAAATCCGATTTAAAAAAGGATTAATGGGGGGTTCTGTACCCTTCAGCATATACTAATTGTCTTGGACAGGTTAGATCCTTTCTTGTAAAGTTTTCAGTGTATTTATAGTGCAGTCATTTTTTCATGCTAATACGTTTACAGGACTGGGCATGTGTATCTCTCTTCATTCTTGACTTGTTGAGGTTATTTATTCAGACGAGTGACTTCAATATTTTAATCTGTTTGAAATGTGCGTATCAGACAACGGGCTATTTTTAGTAAGAACAACAGATAGCTGTTACTATTTTTTTTTTTTTAAGATTGATGTTATAGTTAGGAATTTACTTCCTAGATAAAATACCACTCAAGCACATGAAGAAAACGTTATAATAATTTAGCATTTCAGAAAGAGTATGATTTTTATCCCCTTTTGCTAAAGTGAACATTAATGTCGCAGCCTGATTTCAGTCCACTTGCTCTATATGCAAGGAAGAAAACTGTTAGTCTCAAATTATAGACTTTAATGCTTTGTACTTCAATAGCAACTTCTACCTGAGGGCCTCAAAGCACAGTAGATGTTAAAGAATTATGCCTTAACATAATGGTGAAAATGGCAAGTTACCTCCATTTTACAGACGTAGAAACGGGGACTTGACCAAAGATATGCATATCGCCAACAACTTCCAAATTCTAGACCTGTGACATAACTGTAAAATCATACTTCTTCCCTAATAAAGCTACAGGTAGGTGAACATTCTATATATCAATACAAGAAGCTGCAATAATTTCCTTTAGAAAAAAATCAAGATAAGTATGTTTTTATATTTTTTTTGTATTTTATTTTATTTATTTTTTATTATATTTTTATATTAAAAAATGTTTGCAATTGCCAGGAAATGCAGGAGCACATAACTCAAGGGCAATGAACCAGGTGTGTGGGGGAAACAATGCAGCACTAGTGGGATGAGAGTCCTTTCTTTAACCAGACAACCTTCAGTGAATACAGTATCTAATAGCAACGGCATAAGTAAGAAGGACAAAGCTATGGTATGTCTGAAGCTTAAGTCACAAGAAGAACAATACAGAAGCAAAGGTAGGAAAAAAACAAGAGAAAGCCCTGACTTCATATTTTTGTCAATAAATGTTTTCAAAGAAACAGACTCATTAGCAAGTTTAGTTTCCTTCAGGTTAGTTTAATACATAATCCTGCCTTCCATTCCTCAGCATCTGTAACAGTTTCAGTGAGAAATGCTAACATCTGTTTACATGCTAGTATCTCCAAAGCCACCTAGAACTTTTGGCTAACCCTTGACATCATTTTACAAGACAAAGCTGTTATGAAGGTAAGGTATTAAAATGGCTTTTGAAATTTTTCCAGTTTCTGTGACCTTCTTGAATTCAGTAGTCTCACAGGGTGGAAAAAAAAATAAGAAGCAATCATTGTAAAGCGTGCTGGTTCTTTTAAAACCACTAACAAAATAAAAGTCCATGCAGAAAATTCAAAACAGAGAAGGACTTTTTCCTTATTTCCCCTTACATTTTTAAGTTAATTGGGAGTTCTCAGTACATATGTGCCTTATTAAAACCTAGGATCAGGCCATCTTTATTTATTTATTTTTAAAGGAGAGAACTTAAAAGTGACAGTATAAATGTTGCTACCTCTATCTTGGATTACTAGAAGTGGAAGTTTCAAAAATGCAGTTTGTTGCTCATTATGTTCTTTATTTTTTACATTTTTCTCAGAATGGAAAAAATCAATTAAGTCACTTTTACTTTTGTGCAATCCGCTTCACTTTCAGATTCCCACTGCTGCAATGTTGGTTTCAAACGCTGAAGACAAATGTTTATTTGGAAAAAAAAAAAATCTGGAGACTTTTTAAAAATGCATAAACACATTATAATTGGCCTTATGTTTTATAAAAGCTTGATTTTATACAATTTAAATTTTAGGTCAAATTTAAGTTTACAAGTGTACCTTTTAGTTTATAGTGCTCATTACTTATTTGAGAGCAGGAAGAGCAGAAAAAAATGAGTCAGTTAAATACTTAGATTTTCTGCTAACACTACAGTAGTAAAATAGGATACAAAGATGTGATCCAGGGATCAGCAATAAATAAGTTTAGTACAAATGCTTTCCATCCAGGTTGTGTTGCTCTGTCTACAGTTACATTATATAGCAGACTATGAGGATGGGCGATGTATCCAAGGCTCCTAGTGATGTGAAGCATTATCTCAGCATTGAGACAGTCACATGAAGGGAGGGATCTCATAATCCTAAATGTAAATATAGGAAACTCCACACCTCTCTTTACTTTATATCCCACCTCCTACCTGAAAGGCCAGCGGAGCTACTAAAATTTGCTGCACTGTTTTGAGACATGCTAGCTGTTTATATTCATTTACATATAGTGTGTTAATCCTGTCAGATTCTCCAGATTACAGCCAAAACAAGATCATGGAGGCAGAATCTACAAAAATATTACATAACTCTCCTACAATACCTACAGAACATGGCACCACCACACTAAGATTTCCTGAACCCAATTGTCATTAAACAAAAATAAACTTAGAAGGTGCTCATCAAAATCATGAAAACTAACATCCTTACTGCTTGAGTTCCAAACACAAAGCAAAATGTTCTAAATTATCACAGTGCTCTCTGGTCTAGGTCTCCCAATGCCGTGTCTGATGTTTGCCTTTTAAATTAAATTCCTTGGGACAGGAACTGTGTTTCCAGCTATACAGTACACTTTTAGCATTTCAGCAACAATATAAATATGCAAAAAATGTTAGTTATAATCAGATTAAGAGGACCAGTCAGAACATTGATAAGAAAGTTCTAAAAAGCATTTAACTTCTAACAAAACTAATGTGGCTGAATGCACCTCTTAACCAAGTTAATTGAAATATTTGCTAGATACTTATATTTTTATTTATTATTCCGAATATAGGAGTCTCCTATACAGCAAACAGTGATTGCTCTTAAACAGCAAATAAATTTGCTTGTAACATCTGACTCATTGCAAAGTGTGGAAAAACATAAGAATGACAGTCATATTACAAGGGACAACACCAACCTGAAAACTAGTAAATCTAAACAGTTACAGAATTTCAGGCACTACATCTGTTCAAGTCCTCCTGCCAATTCCTAAGTCTACAGGGGTTCTCAAGCGGGGGATCGCAACATCTCAGGGGGTCGCCAGGTTATTATATAGGGGGTCATGAGTTGTTAGCCCCCACGCATGCCAGGGTAGTGGTTGTCAGGAATGCACGGGGCTAACAGCCCGACCAGAGCTGGGTGGCCAAAGACCCACTGGAAGCAGTGCCACCTCCAGCAGCAGCACAGAAGAGTGGTGTGGTATGGGGGGGATTTCTCACTTTTTTGGGGGGATCACCACAGCCTGAAATATTTTCAAAGGGGGTCACCAGCAAAAAAAAAAGTTTGAGAACCCCTGTTCTACAATCATACTTTCCTATTTAAAAACGGCCCCCTGTTGCTGTGTGAAAGTTCCTGAGATAATGTGAAAAAAGAGGAGGATTTTTTAAATTTTTTCTGCTACAGTAAGCTTAGATGTTACTTGTAAAAATAGTAGGTACAATTTTTTTCAGAAAGAAATGCCATTTGTAAATGACTGTCCCATTTAATTTTCTAAGCATTTTCTGAGCACTTTGTTCTGCCCAAAGTGGGCTGAATGACGTGTGTGTAGTCATACGGATGGATTCAGTGAGATTTCTAACAGTAAAATAGGCAAGGAGGAGAACAAATGTTTAGTTATATAAACAGTGGTTTGGTGACAATGTTTTCTGTGTTCAATTACTATGAGGTTTTGTTTCGTTTTTTAATAAACTCTTTCTTCCTGAAAAAGAGACCAATGAACGATTTTATACACATAATTTACAAACAGAATGAGTGAACATTTTAAACTCCTTCCCCAAGTTGTTTAAGTAAACTCAGAAATGTTTGCTGAGACTTTTAACCCTAATCCCCCTCCCCAACTCACGGGATTTCCCCCAGAAAACCCTCACAACTTTTCAGCTAGAAGAAAGGTTTCAAGTGTGTGAATCACGAAGGTTTACTGTAGGTTTGAAACCTCGCTTCACTTGCTGACAAATTCTCACAGCAAATACATGCTGAGGCCATGACAGCCACTCGGGCAAATCCTGCCTAAATAAAGGCGTCGCTTGTTGCTCCACGGGGCTAGATCGTCAAAAGACCCCCAGGGCCTCCTTTTCAAGGGCTCCGCACCAGCCACGGGGACCCGCCGGATTTCGAGGAGCGCCCAGCGCCCAGGAACTCGCATTAGCGGCCCACGCTCGTGCTCAGCTGGGCGCTCTCCACGGCCCGGCGGCGGGGCAGCGACACCCCGGGAAGTGCCGGCAGCGGGGCGAGGAGCGCAGCCAACTGAGGGGACGACGCGCGGCCACTCCAAGCCACGTCTCGGGCAGCTCCCGTCCCTCATCACTGCCCTGCGCCCGCTCCGCAGCCCCACCTCACCCCGGCACCCACCCGGGCGGCGGCAGCCTGCCCTCCGCCCCCTCACCGTGTAGCTCTCCACCAGCTCCGAGCCCAGGATCCGGGCCTCCTTGGGCGTCTCCTCAGCCTCCTCCCCGGACCCCGCCGCCTCCATCCCGTGTCCCGCGGGGCGGCGGCGGCGGCAGTGCGGGCTCGGGCCGCGCGGGGGCTGCGCTCACTCGGCCCCTCGCCTCCGCCCATCCCCGGCGGCGCCGCATCGCCCCGCACCAGCCGCCATGTTTGTTTGTGTGCGTCCCTCCCCGGGCCGCGCGCAGCGCAGAGCAGCGCAGCTCAACGCTCCTCCCGCCCCGCCCACAGCGACTTTATGGGGAAAACCTACGCCGCGAACACGGCCACGGGAGGGGCGGGGTCTAGGGCCAGGCTGACAGGCAGCACGAGCGGCCAGGGAGTAGCGCTGGAGGGGCGGAGCCTGAGGCTCAGGGGGCGGGCCTATCGCTGGAGAAGAGGAGGGCCTGCAGTTCAAGGGGCGGGGCTCTGACTCGAAGGGCGGGGCTATGGCTCAGGGGTGAAGAGGGTTTTTCATGCAATAGGCTATACCTAGTAAGTCATTTTTCCTGGAACTGGTGCAAGCCTCTTCCAGCACATGCCCTCCTGGATGGCACAGGTCGGTCCGGTGCATGCCCGCCCGGCTGCACAGACTGGGTCTGGCACATAGGGCTGGAAATAAAAAGAAAAATAGTAGAGAATAGGCATATTTACTGCTGTAATAGCCAGTTGAGGACGTACTCACCTACTGGTAGCTGCCCTGCATTTCTGGTAGACATCAGCATAGGAATGTGGTGATGGCAGCTTTTACAAGCATCTCAACAGAACATCTCTGGGAGGAAGCTTTGTCCCATAGTTGCCCCTGCCTGACATGGGCAGGCCTTTAATCAGAAGATTGCCAGAATTAGAAGGTTCCACGAAGTGGCAATTTAGGCTGAATAGAGAGAGTGGGACAGTTTCTGACTTCAGTGACACCAGTGTTAATCCACAGGTCCAGATCCTCAACTTGTGTAAATCGGCATAACTCCTTTGGCTTCCCTGAAGCCACATTGTTATATTTACACCAATAAGTGAAAATAGGAGAAAAAGACAGAGAAACAGAAGATAGAAGAATTAATTAAAAATAAGGATGAGAATTAGGTTTTAATTTAATTAAGAAAGACCTTTGGAGAACTATGGAGCAAATTCTGATCTAAGATAATGCCCCATGAAATGGGGTTGCATAGGGTGTATTTCCAAATAGAATTTAGCCCATATGTAAACAGAACTTTCCAGATCAGTGTAGAGGACAGTCTAAATTCTGCCTTTGCTCACACTAAGCTTTGTAAGTGAGGGTAGAATTTGTCTCATTATTGTTTTATGATTAATAGTATGTAGTTCTTCTGTAGCACCTTTCAGCAGTAGAGCTCAAAGGGTTTACCAAGAAGGTATTGTTACCCCTCCTCCCCCCATGTAGCACTTTTCATCCATAGATCTCAAAGCATTTTACTTACCTCCCTTGTATCATTATTCCCATTTTACAGATGGGAAAACTGAATCATAGATAGAGTAAGGGTTGAAAGTCCCATAAGTAGGACAAGTGTTCCACCTAGGGGCAAGTGTCAGCTTGATAAATGCACAATCTTTATTTTTCCCTGACTGTGGGAGCTTTGCCCTTCTTTCCCTCAGCTTGTGATTTCAAAGGGGATTATACCTGTATGGTGACAAAGACCTATGCTAAATACATTCCAGGAAGGAGGTCGTCTGTCACCATCACAGTATCAGCAGGAGATGCTGCCAAGCACTGCGTCATAATAAGAGAAGTATTTTTAATTAAGATCCCTCTGACTGTTCCATCTTCTTAAGTAAATAACAATTGCTGTACTGGCATGTTTGTCATCTTGTCTGATCCTGTTCTTTCGTTCCTAATTAATTCTCAACTGTGTGTGGGTGGCAGAATTAGCATTTGCGTCCCACAAGCCATTTCTCCTATCACTGTCTAGGGATGCATTACACAAGAATATCATGCTTGGAAAAGAGATGACTAAAGGGGGATATGATAGAGATCTATAAAATCATGACGGGTGTTAAGAAAGTGAATAATGAAGTGTTATTTACCCCTTTACATAATACAAAAACAGGCGTCACCCAATGAAATTAATAGACAGCAGCTTTAAAACAAACATAAGGAAGTACTTCTTCACACAATGCATAGTCAATCTGTGGAACTTCTTGCCAGAGGATGTTGCGGAGGCCAGAAGTATAACTGGTTCAAACAAGAATTAGATAAGTTCCTGGAGGATAGGTCCATCAATGGCTATTAGCCAACCTGATCAAGGATGCAACCCCCTGCTCTGACTGCCAGAAGTTGGGACCAGACAACAGGGGATGGATCACCTAATGATTTCCCGGTTCTGTTCATTCCTGCTGAAGCATCTGGCACTGGCCACTATGGGAAGACAGGATACTGGGATAAATGATCCATTGGTCTGACCCACTATGACCATTCTTATGCAATTCAGTTACTTTACTAGGAAAACACAGGGTCAGAGTCTGTGTTGTTTTCAGCTGAGGTTACACAGGTGCAAATCAATGTAGAATTTGGTCTGAGAATTTAAAAAAAAAAAAAAAATAATCACAACACTACTACTTTAGTACCAAGGGTGAAATTTCTCTGTCAATTACACCATCTAAATCCAATTGAAGTCAACAGAGTTGAACTGATGTAACAGAGGAAAATTTGACCCTGACTGACTTGTTTAATCTGCCTGAATAAATTTAAGTGATTCAAGAGCTCACAAAGGGTCTGATCTTCCTAAGTGCTAGACACCCTTATCGTCCATTGATTTGCAGGGAGAGGAGCATGTTCAATAACCTTACAGAAGGTGCTCAGCCCCTTCCCCAACCAAACCCTCCCTCGTGACTACTGAAAAAAAATCTTTCTAGAGTACATCTTCACTGATGGCAGCAAATTCGTCATTGTCAGATCGACCTATCTGGATCGACTGAGCGGTCAGTGAAGACCCGCTCAATCAATCCAGAATTCCCCTCAAGTGGCACAATGCAGAGAAGATGTCACATAGAAGAGGAGTTACGAAGTCGAGGGGAATTACTCAAGCTACTCTCCCATTGTCAACTACCGCCAAATTTGAAGGCAAGTGTAGACCAGGCCTCAAATGCTCAGAGATTTACACTCCTTCCCCTTTTTGATTTCCCTGTTTGTGGCTCTAAGAGTGGCTGGTTTTGGTTACATAATGTGTGAAGTGGACTACAGCTGCATCAAAAAGCGTGCTGAAATCAGTACACAACCTTTCCACTCTCCTCTCTTTAGGTGGTTTTGATTAACAGACGAATGAGGTTATAGAAATGACAGTTATTGTACCCCAAGGAGCCTGCCACCCCACAAGATACTGCCTCCTGTGATCTCCAGATTAAGCAAATTTCTGCTCAACTGACAATGACGCAGATTGATGTTCTGTTTATCCCCAGAACAGCTACACTAGGGACAAGCAGGAGTGCAAGCATCCTCTATGTTGCTGGGTGGGGAAATCACATCTAAAGGTTAGAGTGGATTCAAAAGCAGATGGTATTCAGCAGCCCTCCCACAACTGTCAGAGCATGCCCTTTCAAACAACCCCTGTAACCAGCTCTGCATTTCGATTGCCCACAAAAGTAGGGTGATAAAAATGGAGTGCAAACTGCCATCAAAGGCAACAGGTGTTGTTTTGCTTCCATGAGGACTGCAGGAACAGACACTATCTACTGAACGTTTTTCTTTACTGTGTTACTAATATTGTGTTTCTAATACTGCCTCAGCTCGTTGTTGTTCATGTTTTGTGTTCATTCTGTCTGAATAATGAACTGGTCTGGTTAGTTCCACTTCCTGTTTGTAGTCAGTTTCATCCTTTCCTTCTCAGACATGACCATAATCCCCACAAAAAGGTGAATTATAGTATTCTACAATAATTGTGCAAAGCACTGCAATTTACAACAACACGATGATTAGAGACATTACTGTGCTAGTGTTGTCTTTTTAAACAAGAGAAAACTTTGAGACAGATTTTCCAAAACAGCAGGTTAGTTTTTAAAGGGACACGGTCAAATAATTTAATTTTTAAAAAGTGTTTCAGCTACTACACTTGCCTCTGCCCCCCTGCAGCATCTGTGTTTCAAGGATTTTTTGTTTCAACCATTATAGCACCTCAGCATTTATTTACAATGAACAAACATGGGTGTGTGTTACCCCTCCCCAGTACAGTGCAGCCACTCCTTGAAATGCAGCCCCCTGCCAAGAGCAGTACTTCTGTCTTAACAACTTACAGAAACCAGGAGGCTGGTTTGAGGAGAAGGAGAAAGAATCACCCTTTCTTCGCAACAGCCAAGAGGCAGGGTCAGTTAAGAAGTGAAAGATTCTCTCCCCTTCTCCCTCCAGCTGCCGAGAGGATGGCAGAGGAAAGAGAAGTTCTGTACTTGCAGCTGCCCAAAGGCCTGGAGGGAGAAAAGAGCAGCTTCCCCATCACAGCACTCAGGAGGCAGGGAGAGGAGAGAACTCTACATTCATCAAACATCTGCTTGCTACGGCCAATATGAAAAAGAGAGACAGGGCCTTGGAATAGGTCTTAGGAGGAATCCCTGTGACTCTTTCCAGTCATCCAGGGCTGGGGAGCTTTGTGACAGGTCGTGCTGCTGGTCCTTGCTCAAAGGATGGGCAGGTAACTTTCCCTTCTGGCTAGTAGGTTTTGGCCTCTGGCTATAGGGATTTCAGTACCTTTTACAAGCTCTCCCCATCAGACAGTCTAATCAGGATTTATACTTTGAGAGGAGGAGTATGCTATTTTTTTCCCCTGTATAATTCCACATAAATAGTGACTGCACTTTACATTAGGTAGAGACAAATACTAGTGACGGGCAAGCAAGGATTTTATTATGGGGGCAGGCACTGTGTTGTTTACAGCAAAGGTTAATGAGCAGAGAAAGACACCTTCCCTATTCCCTTCTCAGAACATCAGCTGAGACGTGTTACAGTTTTCCAACCTCTGCACACACTAACTAAATCACAGTTTAGCTTCTCAGAGGGCCTGATCAAAAGCCAAAGCCTTCAAGGGGATTTGGACCAGGAACTAAAAATACTATGAGGCAACCCACAAGCTTCACATAGGGGAATGACTACAGTGATCACTGCCCAGAGCAGAAGGAATTGAGCACTAACGGGGTGTCATTCTCAGAATAACATCCACTATGGCCTCACAATGGACCTTCAAGGCTGTTGTAAGGTCACAGTCTTTCATATTAACTCCCTAAAATGAGTACAGTATTCGGCAGAGAATCCTATATTATCTGCCAGAGAAACAAACATGGATAAAACAACATAGCAGATGCGTCTAGAACTTTTCTGACAAAGACTTGTTATTGTACAGTGTGCTACACTCTGTATAAACATCCACATAAAACTACTGCTCTGTGTTGATTATAAAGCCTTTAATGACATTAGTTCAATAAGGTTGTTAGATTAGCTAGAGAGAAGTGCAGTCGAGAGGGCAGAACAGAGGGACTAGAAGTCATGATTCCTGGGTTTTGTCTCCAGTCCATTTAATGCCTCTGGACAAATTAAGCTCTTTGTGCTTGTTCCCCTTGACATAGTGTATTCTTGAAAAGTTGCCATGACTCTCAGCCACAAAGTGCTTTGCTGTGTGCAAACCTTCATGTGTCCAAAGCACTGAATTCCAAAATGATACAATGAGCAAGTTCTAAAGGCTAATAGGCTCTAAAAAGAAGAAGAAAAAAAAAAAACTTTTAATTTCTGTGTTGGGCTGATGCTGAGGAGAGAGGCAGGTTCTGTGTGACAAACCAGTATAACAAGGTTAGCAGGAGCTCAAAGAACAGAGAAGACACAGGTAGTTCTACAACAGAGTTTCCTCTCCATAGCTCTGGCAATGTGCATCTATCTTGAACTGGAGAGATTATTCAGGTGAGTGTGCCTTGGACTCCCATGCAATCATCACTCAAGGTTGCCAATTAATGCTAATTATGGTATGGGTTAGAGATGGTCACATTTTTTTGCACAGATGTATTTCCACCCCTCCCCCCATGGAAAAGTGACTTATTTTTGCAAACTATTGTTAGTATTAACAAAATGTTACTTTTTTGTTAAATTTTTGGTGGGTTATTTTAGTAATTTTTTTGCACACAAAGTTTTTATTTACTGGAAACCAGCTCTTCTTGCTGAAAGCCAGATTGTCAGTAAATTAAAAATAATCAGTTTCAGTAAATATCAGAATTTTTTTTTTTTTTTTTTTTTTTTTTTTTTTTAAGAGAAACAGAAAAGATATTCATTTTCATGCCTGTAAATCAGGAAAAAAAAACCTGAAAATTGTTTGCAAAATCATTTTCCCATTTTTTGACCAGCTGTAGTGTGGATACCTGTCCAAAGGGAACTGGACAGAGACCACCAAACTCATTTCACAAAGACCACCTTCAGCCTAACTTTCAGAGGTGCTGAGCCCCCAAAACTTGTAATTAAATGGGTGTTAGTGCCTCTGGAAATTAGGCCATTAATGATCGTTACTGACCTGAGCTTTGCATCACATTATCAATCCTAAGAGCCATCCACTCACCTACAGAACA
Source organism: Emydura macquarii macquarii (assembly GCF_026122565.2). Taxonomy (NCBI): domain Eukaryota; kingdom Metazoa; phylum Chordata; order Testudines; family Chelidae; genus Emydura; species Emydura macquarii. Next base: position 1,890,550 of record NW_027132983.1, on the reverse strand, counting down.
GCCCTTTACTCAATAGGACAGAGACAGCTGTTGCTTTTGGTATTGGCTTTTGTAAAACAGTCTAAGAAAGTCACTGGCATCCCATTTGGCTGACTTCTTTTGCTACTTTTTCTTGCTGTACGCAATTCCTTTGAACACAAGAGGGAGCTCTGGATTACTGAAGGAAAAAGACCTTGCCACAGGTTCAGTATTTGTAAATTAAGATCTTTAATAAGGTGCCAAACACCTTTCATGTATTTATTTATGCATATAGTACAATTAATGTTAATGAGATTATTTCTGCTGGACCAGATTTTGCTCTCAACTGCACTGGTGTAAATCCAGAGTAAATCCATCAACTTCAATGGATTTGCACCAGCAAAACTGAGGACAAGATTTGGCCCAACATTTGGGAGTGAATAGGGAGTTGAAGTCACTCGGTGCACAGGAACATCACCAGGGTAACTAAGAATTTACAATACAATAAAATAATAGTGGCACTTAATAGCCTTTCCTTTTCACGGTGTTTTACAAAGGTGGCTAAGCATTGAATATCCCCATTCTGCAGACAGAGAAACTGAGGCATTAAGAGGTTAAGTGACTTATGTAAGGTCACTCAGTGGCAGAATTGTGGATGAACCCTCCTGGCCCATTGTATTATGTCCCTGATATCTGTGTCGTGAGACAGAAACAGCACAAACTGAAGTGACAGTTTGCTCACTTTCTGAAGAGGAGAAACATATATAAATTGCTCATTGGAAGCTTGTTTGTCCTTTATAAATAAAGCAGAGATGGGCCCAAGCCACAAAGCTTGGATTCTGGACCAAACTATTCCAGGTATTGGGAGTGTTTGGATCCAGCCTGTTATAAAGAAAGGCGCCAGCTGCCCAAATGTTCCCAATCTGTAGTTCCAGGACACCCTTCTCTTCTCACTGTCTTTAAAGGAAGCTTTACCATGAGATTCCAGAAGATCAGACCCTTAGCCTGCCATGAACATTGGATAGCATTCACTTAACGTATTGCCTGATTGTTGTTAAATTATTTTCAGTAGTTGGCGAGCAGGGCAGTGAAATGATCAACAGCCATACACAAAGCATTACATTTCCAGCTTGCATTCTAATGGAAGTCGTGTGGGATTTACACTCCACGCAGTTATGACACGATGTACGTTTAGCCATAAAGACTGAGGACCTGACTAAGTATAGCAACGACAGGGTCCTGTTGAGGTTAAATTCAAAGGTCCCGATCCTGTTCCCGCTGAAGTCAAAAACAAAAGTCCCGTTGATTTCAAAGAGCTGGATTGGGCTCTTGGAACGCCAGCTGGAGGCCTTTCATAGTGCCCTTTCCCCCGTCACAGGGGTGAGGAATTCTCGCTTGGAGTGTGTATCATTGATAGATATATATTAGGTTGCTGATGTGGTGAGCAGCAGCCCCTGAGTGACACATTTAGGGCTGACAGCTTGCTATATTAGCAGGGATAGAAGGAGGGGAGAGCTGACAGAGTCTTGAAGTTTGTCTCCGTACTGTTTGCCCTCTCTGGCCAGCTCCTGACCAGCAATAACAAACCATGGATGATATTTACAAGGCAGCAGTAAGTAATATGTTTAAACTTTCCTTGGTCTGGGGGTGCTGTTATTGTATTAGGAAGATGTTTCAAAGAGTTTTTGCTGATCTCCAAAAGCTATAACAAGGCAGCATTGATTGTCTTTATACTATGAGTACTTAACATTTCTAAGTCCATTTCATTGTTACATTAATTTTAGAGAGGCACCTTCTACTCAACCTTTTAGTTCAGAACATAGAATTTTTCATGCCATGGCAATTCTAAATATTCAGTGTTCTTCTTGTAAGCAGATTCTCCTAAAATATACTGCTAAATTATTTTTAATAAGTCTTTCCTTAGTTCTGCGTTGTGAAAGAGAGAGATGGCATGTAAGTGTAATTTTAAATATGTTTTGAAAAATCTACTGAAGTATCAGGTGTGGCTACTGGCTTTATCCAGGACTTGAGAGATCAACAGTTCCAATGGGGAACTGAAGAAAATTTGAATAAGCTGAAATGGAAGCACTTTTTTCATGCATTAAAATTCTGCCATTTCCAAGTTTTTTCTCTAGCTGAATGTTTTTCTGCAAAATATATTTTGAAAACCCCTTTTGATAAGGGTTTAGGAAATAAGTGATCTAATTTGCAATTTCTGTCTCCTTGTTCTTGATCTTTGCACTGCAAAAAATTTTAATGTAAAACATGCTGGTTGTGCTTTATAAAGAAGACAAGAGAAAGCAGTTTTGCCTTCAACCATTGCATCTCAGGTTTACTGTTTAAACCCAAACTACTTTTTCTTCCCCCTAGTAAAGATGCAGCATTATTTTGTACCTTAAATAGTTGATGACATGGAGGCAGAACGACACGAAAGTGATATCTTTCTGGCATCTGTATTGCATGAATCCCTTTACTTTGAATTCTTACCAGGTTCTGTACATGACTCTTGTGCTTACAGGATTATACATGGTGTTGTAGATAATCAACCATTGATTAGGTTGGTCTTTACATTTCTATCAAGAGCACAAAGAAATTATATGTTGATATTTCTTCCAAAATTCCAAGATGTCCTAAAGGAACAGGGATCATGGTTGACACATGGCAACAAAACCATTTGTCCATCATATTAGTCTAATCTATTACCTCAGTGCAGGTTTTAAATACTGACCAGGGACTCCATTTTACAGACCCCAGTCCTCTTGGGTTCAGTGAGCCTAAAGCCCAGCTCTTCAAAAAGAATGAAACAAAAAAAGTGATTTATAGAAGTAAACAAAATTCAGGTCTCTGCAATTGGCTCTTTAATTACACTCGTGTTCCATAATGTTTAGAGACATCACACACATTGTCATGAAGAAAGCACCGCTGGCTTTCAAAATATTTCAACCTAACCATTGGATCTGTCGGTCATGCGGATGGAATGCGTTCTTTAGCACAAAGAATTAGAGACAAGAGACCTATAGAAGAAGGTTTCCCATGCACAACGTTAAGTCTCCTTTCATACTTCCCAATCTGCTGAGCCCCATGTGAGTCAAAGACCCAGAAAACCAAATCAGTCCCTAATCTAACTCCATAGACTTCAATGGATTTAGACTAGGGATGAATTTAGGTCAAAAAAAAAAAAAAAAAAAAGGGGGGGGGGCACAAATACAAACCCAATAACCAACAAACTTCTCACTCCAAGTGTAGTGTTCTATAGTCAGGAAAAAGAGAGGGCCAGAAGACTCCATGAAGTCCAGTAGAGACTTTGCTATGCCAGTTTTTTAGCCTGGGGCACACTCAGATATTATGTTGATGAGAACCAGTAAGAGACTGTATCATAGACAGATGATGTGGGATTCTTGTCTTGAGCAAGTAAAAATAGCTGCATTTGTATTGTAATTAATTTACAAAGACAAAATAATATTGGATTGGTGGGGCAGACATCTTGTTCTAAAAATTAGTACAATTGCATGTGAAGGATATTTCCTTGAACCATTCCATTAAAAAAAATCCTAAATATATGTACTGTGACAAATATTAAACTGGAAGAAATCTAGAGAGGGTAACTAAAACAAGGGAAAGTTGATTGGATCTCACGAGTACAATTTCAGATGGAAACAGTAAATGAAGAACAAAGCCAAAAAAGAAATAAATCAAGACAGCACTTTATGGCACTGCTTACGTATCCTGACAGCATCCTCAGCATTTACATACTGAGGCAGTAATGAAAGACGTCAACCCCCAAAACAAGACGACAGAGAGAGTAAAATAAGGCCATGAATCATGATCATAGGGTCTTGGGGACATCATAAACCACTTGAATTTCATCTCATGGTTTATCATCTTATTACAAGAACCTTGCAGTGAATTTATTTCCCTAGCATTATTGTTACCCATCATGTAATTTATGTACAGTATATTCCTATATTTATACATTTATAGACATATACACAATGCCACTCGTCAAAGAGGGTTATTTTGATCCAAAGAAACGGACCATTTGTGGTTTGTTCCAAGTTGATGGCACATTTTAATAAAACATTGACTTAATTCCCATCAAATTCTCTAAATGCACCAACAGAACCCAGTGGATTTTCATCCTGCCTGCTCATGTCTAGATAAGGTTATACAAATGTAGAGCTATTTTGGTAACGCTTTCAGACTCCCGTGAACTGTGCTAAGAACAGTGCCAAGAACAAGTGTTCAGATAAAAGGGCCCAAGGATAAATACCAATGCCATTCAGTTTCTGGGAACAATCAGAAGGTTTATCTTTATCTCCAGCACCTCAATCATTGGGGCTTATAAATAGCTAACATGCCAAAAGAGTCAAGTTACATGGGAGGCAAGAAAGTGGCAATCGGCATTTATTTACTGGGCATAGCTCAAGCCTTCAGAGTCCCCAACTATCCTATTTTACTGCCAAAACAATGAAAGAGCAGCCTGCAGCTGCTTGCCTTCCATCATGGGTGGCTGGACAAAAGCGGTTCAGATTTCATGGTGCAATGCTGAAGAAGAATCCTGCTGCTATTGTTATCTGCATCTGATATGGATGGATCAGCTTCCCTGCTCTGTCCTCTGTATGTGTGGGTTTTTTTAAAATCAGCATTTCTCAGTAAGAAATGCTGATCATTTTTGCCTCTGCCCCCACAACAGGCTTGGCAGTTTTCTAGCAGAAATTCACAAGGCTGTTATCAGTAAAGCCCCAGGCTGAAATAGCAGTCAGGGGCACTGCTGCAGCTCCAGACTAAGAGGCACTGATAAAGCCGTGTCAGGGCCCAAGACTAGAATACAGATCATGATACAGCTCGGGAACGGAGTGTATTGGCAACACTGTCTAAGGATATAGGACTGATAAGGTGGGAAAGCTGCAGGTAATGACTGTGGGTCATTGGCATTATGTTATGGGCTGGTGCAGTGGTTATAGATTTGGGTCCCATTTACACTGGCTGATTTCAGAAAGGGGATGGGGAAATGTTTTGAGAGCAGGACCAAAGGCAGAGCCCTGTAAGCATCAGAGGAGCATCAGTAGTGACACAGACATGGCTGTGAGATAGCTCCTGGAGGAAAGAAGCCATGAATGGGCTGAAAGTGCCACTGAATTCTGCAGGCCGCGTGAATAGGATGTTATGGTCTGTGGTATTAGATGAAGCATGAAGATCAGGAAGGAATGAACTGAGAGGGGGAAGCAGGTTCAGATAAGAGGAGAAGTGCTAACATAGTCCAGGCCACTAACATGTGACTCAACTACACAATCCTATTTGCTGTGCCTGCAGCTGTATCTCATTAATTTAAATGTACACTATGTCCCCACTATTTGTTTGCTCTTGATAAGCAGGGAAGGAGATGGAAGTGATCTTACAGCTCAGTGTCAATTCAATACTCTAGCAGATAAACTCATTTACATATGATAGCAGGCATGCAGGGAACACCACTATCCCTGTGTGACACTGAGCAGGGCTCTCCACCAACACGCAAAGACCAAGGTCATGATACGGCCAGATCCACTGGTTCTGGCATTACCCATGGACTGCATTAGGCTGTGGAAGGGCTGCAGATCTGCCCTCCACCCTGGCCAGGTTTCTGGCTGTCCAATCCCAACAGAGCACAAAGCCTACTTAATTAAGGACTTGCGAGGGAAAGAGGGATGAATTTTACACTAAGATTTTTTCACATTAAACTGTAGTAACGCAATTTCATTTTGTTACCCCTATTTAATTCCTCTTCGTACTCTGTATAACCTCTATTTTTCAGTACTCTTATCTAGAGCCCCATTGACTTAAGACTATAACAGAAAATGGAAGAACAGACGTCCCTCTGTTCTTCTGATAATCAGTGCAATAAAACCAGGAAACCTAACACATTCCAATTATACTTTAAGGAACCAATCCTGCTCCCAATGAAATCAGATGGGACTGGGGTCTAAAATTCTCATCTTCTAGCTCCCCAAGGATGGTAAACACTAGAGGACATGTCATAAAAAACAACAGCCCCTGGATGCTTCATCCAAAGGCAGTTTATAAAAGGTGAATCTTAATGAAGGTTGTCTCATGATCAGTGGGCTAGAAGATACAATAAATGAATGAATCTACTGAAGTAAGGACAAAAAGGACTATTATGACCATGTAGTCTGATCTCCCGCATAGTGCTGGCCATAGAATCTTACCCACTCATTTGTACATGGGACCCAACAATTTAATGTCACACTAGAACATCTTTTAGACAGACATCCAGTCTTGGTGTAAAGACTCCCAATGATGGAAAATTAACCACAGAATAGCTCTTCAGAGGTGACAAACACTTCTCCCACTCAGGCCCCCTACTTTACATAATTAAATGTTGACCTGCCTATCTAAAAGCCAGTCATGCCACATCTGAGATAACATTTTTAATGAGACTATGCAACTCCAGAAGTGTAAAACATTTTAATAAGATGAACAGAATTATGCTATATACCAAAAAGTGCCTGTGTCAAAACTATTTAGGTAGAAGACCCCCTAACTCCACAAGAGGGGCTGTTGTGAGAATTCGTGAAGGGTTATAAAACATTTTGAACAAGTGGTATTATCAATTAATGATAATGATTAAGTTTAATAAAAATTAATCTCTCTATTTTCATCACAGGTTGAGCAGTTGACAGAAGAACAGAAAAATGGTACGTGTGTTTTGACTCTGACGCTATTGTGGACAGAAGATACTCTCTGCAATGGATAGTCAATCCACTATCAAGCCAGGCCAGCTCATGGTCAACAATTGCTGCCATGAGTGAAAAGCCACCTATCTAGACCCCCAAGTACAATGCAAAGCAAATGGCTTCTCGTTCCCAGGTTTTAGGAAAAGGGCTAAGAGGCTGGCAGTGGAATTGCTACAATAATAGTTCATGGTCTTAAATGGTCTTTGGAACAAGGACAAGATCTTTCTGTGTGTCTGACCAACATCTAGCACAATGGTTTTCAAACTTTTTAGGTTGAGTACCCCTTTCCAAATAATGTAGTCTACTGTGTACCCTCATCTGAGATTGGATTATAATACACCTATGATTAGTTTGCCACGTCTTACTAAATAAAGTGTGTTGTCCACCATGACAGGATTTTTCTTGCATACCCCTTGATAAGAGCTCACATACCACAGTTTGAAAACCAATCGAGTTCTGGTCTGAACAGGAGCCTCAGTGTGCCAAAAGTCTCAGCTAATAATAAGGAAAGGGAATACCAAAAATCCTGCGACAAAACATGTTCTTGTAGAGCTAAGTTGTTTGGAAAGTTCAGTGGTGGAAAAGTTGGAACCTGGGGTTGTTCTAGCTACAGGCAAACTAGACAACTACCTAGAGTGGCAGATTTCTGGGGGCGGCACAGAGATTTCTGGACTACATGATTTTTATTTATTTATTTTTTAATGTTCATGCTTGTTTACACAGTGCTGCAGACTGGTTTACAGGGTGGGAACTGCAAAGCTCTCTAATGTGTAACTCTCTAATAGTCCCGTGTAGACTCTGCTGGAATGAACTAAGAGATAGCAAGTTTGCACTGATGTAGTCCGGTTTCAACAGGACTATGTTAACATGCACTAGGTGCCTTTTAGTTCATGCCAGCAATGTCTACATAGTGCAGTTATAGTACAAGACATTATTGTTGTCTATAATTCACACCGTCATAGACTACTCTGTGGCACTGTATAGACAAGGAAGCAGGATGGGGGGGGAAGGGGGAGCAGCACAATGAAGTTTTGCCTAAGGCAGCAGATTGTCTTGGAGCAGCCTCTGGTTGGAACTTCTGGGTATTTATCCAAACTTTGGGCCCTTACACTGTGTCTATGCTAGACTCTTCACCATGTACTTGACAATGGCTGACAAAGAATACCCTCACAAGCTCTTGTGACTAACTCAATTGTTCCACTGGGATTGATCACACTGTGTTAAAATGGGTGTTGAGTGGAAGTGACCCTAGCAGGATGACTGATTTCACACCAGTGCAGGGGAGGTGGTGGAAACTGAGTTTGACTTCCATTGACACAGCCAAAAAGTATTCGGCAGACACATCTTTGAAGTTTGTCCAGCAATGAAACTCCCACTGATATCCTGTGGGCTAACTCTTATCAAAGGGGCAAAACACCTCCATTTCTCCTCCTTCTCTCTAGAATTCAAGGCTGCCTTTGACATCTTTGTCCTGGGTGCTGAGGATGGATGCATCAGCACGAAGGAGCTGGGGAAGGTGATGAGAATGCTAGGGCAGAATCCAACCCCTGAGGAGCTGCAAGAGATGATAGATGAGGTGGATGAAGATGGTGAGCTATTCTCTTAAGTTCTATAGGTGTCTCAGTTCACATCAAAACAGTTACAGGGGGCCAGAATTATAGCAGATATTGGCTGGACCTTACATGCTGTGCAGTTAGTGGTCAGTCAGGCTTTCCAGACACAAGAATCACATGAAAGAAAACAGAGTGTACTCTATTTCCACCAGAGAAAGTAGATCAGTAGCCCAAGCATCAGGAATGTTGAGACACCATGGAAACAGAATCCCACTTGGATAGTTTTTAACCTGTTCCTTCATACTTGTGAAGTCAGATTGACTGAATAATCACATCGGTTACTGTAGGTGAATCACTTCTGGTAATACATATGGAAGTTCTGCATGGACACTAAAGATAGATATAGTGCCACTTTGTGTAAGACTCTGAATTTCCAGTGCCATTGACCACGGTCCCATCTCTCCCATGGCTTTGCAGAATGCTGTGCACCAGTCGCATGCCATTCTCCACTCAGAAATAGGCACACTGCAGAATGATTATAGGCACAGATGGTGAATTCTGCAGGTCGACCACTCCACCCATCTGGAACTCAAATGGGACTCTGTGGGTGCAGAGCGCAGCCTGCTTGGAATAAGTTGCAGGACTGCAGCCATGGTTTATAAAATGCTAAAGCTGAGATTTTCAAAGGGCCCAAGACCCCTCTGAATTTCAGTGGATGCTTAAGTGCCTTAGACTCCTTTGAAAATTCCAGTGTAACCCATGGAAGGTGCTAAAAATATAAATTATTACTGTAATGGACGCAAACAGATTTCTCAAACCTTTCTTGAGAGACAGCTGCTCAGATATTATAGTGCTGAGGGAAGCATAGGGATGCATGTAAAATAGGACACGTCAAAGATTATAGGTCGAAAATTTGATCCATCTTTTTTTCTTGTTGGCAAATTCCATGGAATTATAGATGTGCAGCTTTTTATCCCAAAACAAAAATTCTTCGGTGTTCAGACATGTACATGCAAACCCATGTAAAAATTATACCCAAAATAACTTCACAATAACAAACAAGCACAACAACAAACAAGCATGTGCAGATTGTTTTCTACCAATCTGGGAAAACAACTGATAAAGATTTCAGTTTCAAGCTGCCAAAAACTTGTTAAACACAACAGCAAGAAAATGTATGCTAAGAATTAAGGAAAATATCTCACCACACAAATCACAAATGATAATATACCATCAGCATAAAAAAAATATAGTGCTTGATTCTCCACTGTCTTGTACACATTTAAATTACTATGGAAAGTGCAACGAGGGTGTTAATGCTACCAGATCAGAATTTTCCACACATTTATACCAGTGGTTATGTTTTATATTCAATTTTCACTCATATAAAGGACTACACAAGGTGCAAATCAATGGTGCATCCATCCAATAATCCGTTACTCACTCCTAAATGCTACCACCAAGAAATCTATGACTGGATTATAAAAGTTTATAAAGTAAATAAAAATTTCATCTGTTTTATGTCTATGCCTGTTTGTCAAAGGTAAAAAGACATGAAAAAGATTGCCCTCTAGACTGTAATGTAGTCTAAACTTTTTTTATTCCACCTTCAGGCAGCGGCACTGTAGACTTTGATGAATTCTTAGTTATGATGGTCCGATGTATGAAAGATGACAGCAAAGGAAAATCAGAAGAGGAACTCTCAGATCTCTTCAGAATGTTTGATAAGTAAGAAACTTGAACATAATGTACTAAAACAAGAAACTACACTAGTTATGGTGCTGCCAAATGGCTCCAGAGTTACAGCTGAAGAATACAAAATGACAGCACTTATTTTTTGAGCACAGAATTAATTTGCTGAGAATTTTCAAGTAAAGTCATTCATTGGTTTATAAGTTAAAATTAATTTTAAAACAAGTCCTTTTAGAAAGTTAGCTCTTAGTGTCAGACCTTTTTGTCCCAAATGATATTAACTCTTAACTTTCCCATGGCTAAGACTCATTAAAATCTTGTGCCTGGGCTCAATTACAACCTAATTTCTTCAAATGAAATTATTGAGGATTCCTGTACCTAATTGTTCTGATGATAGACTGAGCCAGTTCAACAGCTCAGACATTGCCTGAGATGTGAATCTTGAGTAGATCTGGTGTCTCAGAAAGTGGCATACTGAGGGTCTCCAGCGCTCGGGGTCCAAGACTACATTTGCGCAATCCCCACCCAGGCCTCACGCTCTCCCCGAGCAGGGCAGGAGGGGGACCCGGAGCCGCCCCCCAACTGCCCCATGTTGGGGGGGTCTGTACCTGTGGAGGGAGGGACCGTATGCTTGGGGGGGCGCAAATGCAGGCTTGGCTCTGCTGCCCCCCCTCCCTGCACTTACCTGGCACCCACCTCTTTTGCTGCAGCCCAATGCTGACTCAGACAGGGCAGCTTTCGCCGCAGCGTGGGGGGACGGTCTTTCGTGACATGCGGAGGGGGCAGGGGCACTGAGAGGCACCCCTCAGAGCCTCCTGCCTCCCACCGAGAAGGGCTGTGATAGGCAGCGCCCTGACCCCTCACTTACCTGCTGCTCCAGCCCCATAGCCCAGTGCCTGGGATGCCAAGGGGTGGCCTTACCTCTCCCCCCGCCTGGGGTGGGGGGCTGGGCCAGCCCTTCACGACATGCAGGGAGGAAGGTGCTAAGGGGTGCCCCATAGCGCTTCCTGCATCCCCAGTCCCCCACCCATTGTGAAGGGCCAGCCTGGCGCAATGCGCCCATTCCCACCCCGCACTTACCTGACACTCCAGCCCGGACGAGGTGGCCTCACCCCTCCCCAAGCCTTGGAGGGGTTGCCAGCCTGGCGCCCCCTGAAACCCAGGGGCCTGCCCCCCCCTTCAGTATGCCACTGGTCACAGGTAGTTTTGAAAGAGAAATACTTAGCATTAAGGGCAGTCTTTTGCTATTAGTGTTCATAAATTAAAGTTTCCCCTTCAGCAGAGGTTGGCAAGTAAAAGTGTCGCCTCCAGGGAAAATCACAAGGAATTTCCCTCTTTCAAAATGGATCCAGGTAAACATTCCAGCAGTTTGCTGAATCAGGGTCTTCACTTGCAAAAGATGTATTTTTCCATTTGTTCTTTGTCCATGAAGATTATCCCTTAATTCACTAGCAGAAGCAAATATTCACTATTCTCCGCTTCATCTGTCTCAGCAGGCAAAAAATCCTGTAGAGTTACTCCCACAGAAGCCTGCAGAAAGGGGAGAGTTGGTGTCCCCTCATTTATTTATCCTACCCATGCGAGACAGGAACCCCAGAGAATGAGTCACTAAAGGGCACTGTGGCTGGCAGACAGACAGACAGACAGCTTCACTCTAGTGGGTCTCACGCTTCTGCCCCTTGTAGTGGGCCAGGGAGTCGCTGGTTACCCCGTCTCCCCAGGGTGGTACCTTGGTGTAGCTCCCTCCTGCCAGCTGGGGCCAAGGATTCTCTCTTTCCCTGCTCCTCTGGCTGCAGAGAAGCCCCATCTCCTAGCCTGGGGGAAGCTTCTCCTCCAGCTGCCACAAACCTTCTGGCAGCTTCCTCCTCCTTTGCTCTCCCCCCCTTTAGGGAAGGCAGGGTTTAGGTACACCTGGAGTAGCCCTTCATTGGGTCCAGGTGTCTCTAATTGCCCTGCAGCAATCTCTCCTCTGCTTGCAGGAAAAAGGGCTCTTGGCATTTTTGGGCTCACACCCCGACCCTCGTATGCCCTTTTGTGGCCATCTGGCCTGACACAGCACATAAAAACAGATTGGAGACCAAGCGGGAGAACTGTAACGTGGGGTGGGGGGCATCCACCCATTGACAGTATTTTTGGTGCTATCTTTGAGCCATTCTGTCCTTGCACAGAAATGCTGATGGATACATTGACCTTGACGAACTAAAGATCATGCTTCAGGCTACGGGAGAGACCATCACGGAAGATGACATAGAGGAACTGATGAAGGATGGAGACAAAAACAATGATGGCAAGATTGATTATGACGGTAGGCATGGTTTTGTGCATAATTTGGTTAAAAGTCACAATGGGATCTCCAGTGTCCTCTGGAACTCAGAACTTTAATCGAGATGTAACTAGTATGGATTAGAGATGGGCCTAAGACTCACAATTCAGATCCAGGTGTTAATTCCCCAAAACGTGAGAGCGTATGGGTCTGGGATCAGGGTTCGGTCTTTCATAGAGTATGAGCCAGCTTCAAAAGTAGGCTGTAGACTTAGGTACAGAATTATACTCCTGCCCCCAGTGTTGAGGGCTGTTCAGATGCAGATATTGACTTCCACCTGCAACATCTGGGGAGAACAAAAACCTGACTTTTCTTGCACAAGTGCTACTTTGGCTGGTGAGAGGCATTCAAATCGCCCCCCTTGGCTCACACAGCTGTGGTTTATTATGCGCACAAAGTTGCAGTTGCAAATTTAGAAAGTGGGCTGGGGTTTTCCCCAAAACATACAACGAATGATATTGATTTGGTGAAGAAAACTGTATTTTCTATTAGATTCTGCTTAATTGCCACCTATGCCACCTCTGTAGTATTATTATTATTGCCAGAACTAGTGCCCTATTTCTGTGACTCCTAGGACAGAAAAAAGAAGGGAAGATGTGATGGGTGTAGAGACCCCACACAGAATGAAGAGAGTAATCACTCCCCCTGCTGCAGGCTCAATGGGTCGTGAGCAAGAGCTGGGATAAAAAACTGCAACTCCGATAGAACAGGGTGGCTGCTGGAGAGGCTGGGGCATCGTACAGACGCTCCACTGCATCAGATGGGGCAAAGCTGCCCCAAGAGCTTGAATTCCAGGCAGAAGGATTCAGGGAAGGGTGCTGTACAGAAGAGGCCTGCAAAGGCTGTGTAGGAAGCAGCTGGGGAACTAAATACATATCCCTGACTGCTTAATACAGGTTTCCTGGGCTGGGATCCAGAGGAGAGGGCAAGCCTGGATCCACCTATGCCCATGCCCCCCCCCCCCCCCCCCCCCACACACACACACACACACACACACACACACACAGAGGAAGGGACTGCTGAAGCTTCAGATTTGGACTGGCAGCCCTAACATAAGACAGTTGGACTGTATTTCTGTTCCTATGTTAATTTCCTTTGTTCCTTCCCTGGTGGAGAAGAGAGAAAGGGATATTAGGCAACAGGCCCAGTGGCTGGAGGTCCCTTATCACCCCAGAGAAGAGACTCAAATGACCCAGATGGAGGGCTGGTGATGTAAAGAGGCCAAGTGCTATAGGCCACATTTCAGACTACCAAAAACTGAGGCAAGGCTGCCCTTATCGAACTCTTAGCCGTGAGGGGTGCATTAAAGGGCTACAGGCCTGACAACAGGAGGTTAGTGGCCAAATTCTCCTCTCAGTAATGCGTAAGCAACACATCTGACTTAACTGTGGGGAGTCTTGGATAGTGCCTCGTTCAGGGAAACGTAATTATGTATGCCCTACTCCTGAAACTGACTCTATGCAAGTGGACTCTGGTGCCCTCACAGAACCCCACTGACTTTGAAGAGGCTCTATGCAGGCACCTGGGCCTGCCTGAATGCACCATGCTGCAGGATCAGCGCTTTCATCAGTACCTACAAAGGCACCAGTCTCCAGGAGAATCTATGCTCTGGAGTCATCATCGGTGCCAGAAACTGAACATACAACTATTACACGCACATGAGAACTGGTCAAAAACAGTGCCAGACTTTTAAAAATGTCAACCACTCTACGAAGCTGGTTTAAATAAATAAATAAATTATGGGTGTTTCGCAACACTTAAAATTTCTAAGATTCTTGGCCAGCTCCAGTGGATGCATATATAATTTATTTTTAATGGGAGGTGCAACTTCAAATTGTGTGCACAGGGCATTTTTAGAAAGTTACTGCTCTGAACGTTAGCCCATCAGATAACCTAGTTGTGGGGGACAAAGATATCTTGAGCTAGAGCCTCAACTGATGTAAAGTGGCATTTCTCTATTGATTTCAATGAGGCTATGCTGATTCACAAGGTGAGATCTGACCATCTATCTATTGGGCTCAGTCTCCACCCATTAAGCCTCCTGTAGGTCTTTCTGGACTGCCGGTCTTTCACTGTGCTGAAATATGTTAGTGCGACTTCCAGAAGGAGTAACAAATCCCTCCATGGCTGGAGCAAAGCTAGCTAGGTTGTTGGGCATTTGGAATTGTGAAGGGGAGAAAACGGATGAGAGAAGAAGGGTGATTCTGGAGATATCCAGAGAGTATAAGTGCTACACAATGGCTCTCCAGTTGTCGTCATCTAATATATGCATCTTTGATTTCCCTTCCTTGGCAGAATTCCTGGAGTTCATGAAGGGAGTTGAATAAATCTGAAACAAGATGTGCAGCCTCGACTTTTAAAGCCCTCTGTCTCATCTACATGGTTGTTTCCCCTTGGCTGCTAGCATGAAGACTAAGTGCTGAACAGGGTGGCTATCAGGCGAATGCGCTGTGTTTGTTATTAAGTGCCTCAGATGGTCACTCCATGGATATTTAATTAAGAGACCTATAATAATCAACAAAGATGTTGCTCTTTTGAGCTATAGCAAATGTGAGATCGCCAAGTCTTGAGTCCCTTGACAAACTCTGGAGCAGATAACATAATGAATGTATCATTAAGTCTGTAAAGAATGTTTTTCCTGTAGTCTAATAAGAACCTATCAGCTGTAAAAAGCAAAGTCAGTGAATGCCAGTGAGCTGCAGAGCTCTGAACTCTCATGTAACTCCTTTGTGAGTTGCTCAATCCCGGCATATTTCTTATAGCTGCTACACACTGAATCAGGCATTTGGAGCAAATTCTGTTTCTAGGAGTTTGCCACTGGATTTGATGCTACCACAATTTGGCCCTCAGCACTCGATGGGTTGAATCACATCATTTAGAATATATGATAATGAAACATTAATTAGCATTTGAAAGTTCAACTGAATGATGATTTGAGACACTTAAACGGTCTGAACATCTTGATTTAACCAGGACAATCCCTACTCTTCCTCCACCTCCCACAACGGATTTCAAGTGTGGTGTAAACTGGCAATATGTACAGAAATAAGATTCCTTTTTGAAATGCTAATAAAATAATTCATAAGATAAGGTAGCTACTTCATTCCTGGGTGTTACACAAAAGCAATGTATAGTTACAGCTGTAAATCAACATAGAGAACTCCCGCATGAAACAAGCTCAGTGAAGTGTCAGGTTTGAATGAAACTACAGTGTTGGGTCTCAGAATGAAAGCTTTTTACTTCCCTCAAAATAATCTATTCAAAACTCTCCATTACTGATTGTAGATATCACTGACATTGCGTCACAAATGGCCATGGTACTTTACAAACACTGAGTAAGACACATCCACTGCCCTGAGAAACTTTTATAGAACTGGGCAACATTTCTCCATCAAATAATGTATTTGCTGAAAAATACAGTTTTGTGGTGAACAAGACTATAGACATATTCAGGTCCAAGTCAACAAATAGTTTTGGTTGAATAAAAAATGCAAAAAGTCAGAAGTCAAAATGGTTTCATTTAGAAAATGTATAAACAAACACTAACTTTCAAAATGATGTTTTGAACTGAAATTTAGTTAGATGTGCTTAATATATATTTTTTTAAGGGTAAAAAGCACCTCAAACAAAAATTTTCTGGTTCTTTGTTTTGGCCACCAGAGAAACAAAAATATACACTCAGCTCTGCTTATGATCTAACAGAGACAAAACCTGGCACTACGGTTCAGGGAAGAGAGATCAAGGAGAGATTATTGGTGAGGCGAATAAGGTAGGACGGATCCTTCGAAGCAGCAGCTTTAAGAAGGGATGTGAAGGAGGAGATTGAGAGCTTGCTGGGCAGGACATGGGAAAATGTTCCAAGCCTAAGTGGGAGCCTAACGGAAGATGCAAAGCTGATTCAACAAAGTGTTTAAGCCTAAAGAACATCCACATTATGGGCGCTGAAGCAGCATAGCTACAAAGTGTAGCTATGCGGCTGTAACCCCATTGGGCAGACGCAGCCTACAGCAATGGAAGGGGTTTTTCCATTGCTGTAGTAACTCCACCTCGCTGAGCGACAGGAGCTAGGATGATGGAAGCATTTTTCCATCAACCTAGCTCCATCTGCACCAGGGGTTTGGTCAGCACAGCTGAGCTACAGCACTCGGGGTGGATTTTTCACACCCCTGGCAACCATAGCTATGTCGACAGACGTTTTAAGTGTAGACCAAGCCTAAGTCCTGTTGGCCTTAGTGGGCTTTAACCACAAGGTCAAAGTTAAGCGGGCTCTTAAGTTCTTCACTGAATCAGGGCTCGAATGCATAAAAGGGGCAGTAAGGGGAGAGGACTCGATGTAGCACAGGGGCAAGTGGGGAGCAGAAAAGAAAGAGAGAAGTGATCTAGGCATGAGCAATATTATGTAGGGGCCCAGTTGAGGAAGACAGAGATCTGAGGGGATGGCCAGAGCAGCAAAAGAGGAAGGGTAAGGGGATTACTTCTTCAGCAACATCGTCTCTCCTTTCCCAACCCCTTTCTCTTTAACAGTAGTCCCAAGGAATATCCCCCCCGATTATTACCACATTCCTGTAGCATTAACAGTTGTTCCTCCCACGCGTAGCTCAGCCATGCTGTTTGTCTCCATCAAATTAACATTCACAGCTCAGCTCTCACAGTTGATTTTTAGCAATGTGAAAGCAAACATTTACTCAGGCAAATCAAATAACCACAGCCTGAGAGAGCTGCACCACTCAGTGCCTGAAATATTGACTGAGACACTGCTCCTGGAGGAATTCTCCACTGGGCTGGTCAGAAATTGCCTAGAGACTTTGATAATAGAGAGAAAAAGCTCCTAGTGCCTTCAGCAGGCATTGTTTACTCTAGGATGTTTTTATTCTAGCTAAGAACAAAAAGAAGAATTTCAATTATTAGTTATCTGAAATTTAAAATGTATGAGAAACTGAGCAGCCAGTGTCCCACCCTATGCACATTCTCTTCTTTTAAGATGAATGAATTGCCACTTATTTAATACAAAATGGGCCAAGAATTTTAAAGGTGACGTGCAAAGAAGAAAAAATTGGGCTCATGCCGTTTTGCTTCTTTTGAGGTCTGAAGAAGGCTGAAAATATTTCTTTCCTAGTTGTTTGTTTTTCACATTGGAAATTCAGGCCCTGTCTGCTCTGTTTTACTTGAAAGGTCCTGTGGCTGACTAGAGATCCAGAAGCACCTGTCCTGTAATGACCTACATACATGCTTAGCTTCACATACAGTGCTGTAAATTAAGTGCGTGAGTAGGTCTTTGCAGGCTGTGTGTCTAGCTTTGTAATAGCACAGAAACCAAGCAAGTACAACACAATTAATTGAGAGGCAAAGTGATTTTTATTCAGACTGTTTAAAACTCAAGATGAGACACAGTGAGTGAGGTAATGTCTTTTATTGGACCCACTTCTGTTGGTGAGACAGACAAGCTTTTGAGCTACACAGAGCTCTTCAGGTCTGGGAAAGGTACCCAGAGGGTCATAGCTAAAACGAGGTGGAACAGTGGGCACTGACTGCATGGGTGCTCACGAACTCAAGCACCCACGAAAAAAAATAGCGGGTTGCTCAACAGCCACCAGGCTGGCCACGGATCAGCTGTTCCATGGCCTGACCATCAGCTGTTTCGGGTTCCCAAGGCCGCCAATAAACTCCTCCCAGGAGCAGAAGGGGCAGCTCCAGTTACTTCAAGCTGGCATGCTGCTCTGTGTGGCACCGCAACTACCTCCTGCAAGAGAGCCTGGCTGGGGAGGCAGCTTTCGCTCTCCGCCTGGGCTGGCTGCCAGGGGCCTAGTGAGCATTGGACATTTCCGGCTCCCTTGTCCGGGCCCAGCTACCCAGAGGGAGCCGAAGTCACCTCCCCAGCCATGCTCTCTGGGGGAGAGAGCAGGGCCGGTAGGAGAAGCTACAGACCATTGGGAGCCCCCCCCCTGCAGCTAAGAGAGAGAGGTCAGGGGGAGAGAGGGGCACGGTAGGACGGCAGCCACGGGTCCCCCTGGGTGCAGGAGGCAGGGGGGGCCCACTGTGCAGAGGAAATATGTGTCCTCCCTCCCCAACCTCACCCTGCCCCTCCCCGGAGGCCCCCACACTTCCCACCTGCCAGCACCCACCAGCAAAAACAAAAGTCGGCGCCTGTTTAGTTAACACATATTCGAGGGGACCATTCAAGGTGAAGTGGCCAGTTGGAGAATGAACTCTGACCGAAAAACGATAAAAGACAAAAACACCGTATCACCCGTGGGTGAACACTTTTCACAAAATGATTACTTTATATCGGACACCTCGGGTCCTCATCCTCAAAGGAAACCCGCACAATGCCTTCAAAAGACGAGCCTGGGAGCTTCCATACACAACTTCGCTAGATGCTAAAAATCATGTTCTTACTAAAGACACTGGATTTATGGCTTATTACAACAATCTGGAACCCACTAACCCCATCTTTTTGTCCTTTGACTGCAGAGGTGTTAACTGGCCATTTCACCTTGAATGGTCCCTTAGAATACCAAGTGTGGCCAAACTGCAGCTCTTTTACAGTTCAAGTGTGGCTCGCAGAGTCCCACATGCCCTCCCCACTATTCTCCGCCTACCAGACTGAGGGGAGAGCTTAGGGCTCTCCCCTCAATTTGGTAGTTGCTCTTGAACTTCTGAAGATCATATGTGGTTCGGAGGGTCAGTAAAATGGAATTTGTGTTAACTACTTAGGATAAAAATACCTGTTCCACCTTGTATTTAGCTGTGATACTCTGAGCATCCCAGTTCCCAGACCGGAAGAAGTGCTCTCTGTAGCTCAAAGCTTGTCCAATAAAAAGCTATTACCACACCTACCTGGTCTCTCTAATACCCTGGCACCAACCCAGCTACACCACCACTGCAAACAATAAAACTCGAATAGATGTTTTAAAAAAAAACAACACCTATTCAACTCCTGGGATTAATCTCTCTTTGTTAAAGAGTCAGTACTCAGTCTCGGTTCATTTAAATGGTGAGAAAATTCCCACATCCGCGTCATCCAAAGAAACATCCAGCAAAAACAGATTTGGCATTCCTGACATTTCGCAAGTTAAAAGCCAAGCAACCTCTTCCCCCACAAGAGCTGCTTTAAAAGATCCCGAACTCTTTCAGGCCTTTCTATGCATATCATAAAAACACACGCAAAACCAAAGAAATTTATTGTTTTCCTTTGAAATCACCTTCAAGAAAGAAGCAGCTTTGTTAGAGCAATCGTCTCCAGTTTTTCTATTAAGAAGGATGCCAGATGCATCACAGCCTGTCGATAGCAACGTCCAGTTATAGTAATATAAAATAGGGTGAGATCGTTTACATTTTTCTACCAAAACACTTTTAGTTGAAAACTGGCCTTTTTAAAAAAAATCAGAAAGTTTCATAATTTTTAAAATGTTTTCACCATAACTAGAAAATGGAAAGTTTAAAAATTTGGGTTTGGTTAATGTATTTTCTCCTTTCTTTCTCCCTTTTCTCCTTTTTTCGTGGCAAAATAGAAAGAGGAAAAAGAGGGGGGAGGGAAAGGATCAGGGATAAAAGAAAATGAAAGTTAAAGAAAATGAAGTAAAAAAAAAATGAAAAAAAATTCCAATAAACAAAGCTATTCCTGTTTGAAACAGGCTGCTTGTTTAGATGGTTTTATTATGTTGGCGGGAGAGCTTTCTCCTGCCAACCTAATGTGGCTGCAAAAGCACTCTTACAGCGGTATCGATACAGCTGTGCCACTTGAGTTTTAAGTGTAGACTAGCCCTTAGTTGGGTGTGTCTCTGTCTGTAGATGCCTGTGTAAGCATAGCTGGCTGACATCATCACAGGGTGAGAGGCAACCCAGGTTAACACCCATGGGATCTAGCTGGGTGTGGTGCTCTGCATCCATCAGGCGAGGTGATAACAGCGCCTGGAGGGGCTTGCTGCTTGTCACAAGCAAGGCATTATGAGGGGCAGCCCAGGCTGGAGAGCGAAGACAGCACGGGGCTCCATCACAGGCTCCATTTGGAATTCTGCTCTCTGAACTTTGGGCAAATTCAGATCCAAACCGCAAGGCTTGCACCTGTCTGCTTCATGAGCTGCAATTGAAACTCTTAATGCAAACACAGTGGCCCCAGACCCACCTGTAACATACACTTCATTTTCATACAGCATCGCCTTCTCTTGCTACCTTTGATTGCAGCATCGCATGGTTAACTTTACCTTGGTATCTGCTTTCATGTCTTTTCCTGCCTGTACCTTTCCTAGGGCTGATGTGCACACATTGGGAGAGGTTTCTGGGGGTGTGCTGGACATTCAAAGCCATCTGCTCTGAGAAGAAGCACACAGCACTGGCCCTCCTGTTCATCTGGCTGTGGTCCATGGGACGGACCTTCCCACTGCCTTTTGGCTGGAGCAGCTATGAACCTGGAGGGCATCGCATTGCCCCAGAGAGGATTGGAAAAGCTGCAGCTGCAACCTGTATCTCTGTTTGCTGCTTCCCAATTCCCTTGAGACTTATTCTTTTGTCCAATGGCAAACTCCTTTGCACTCTGAGAAAGGTGAATCTCCTCACTCCGAAAGGAACTTTATCAAATCCAGAGTTTGGGGATCTCAGAGGACTTTCAAGGGGGTAAGCCATATTATCATCCTCATTTTATAGCAGGGTAAACTGAGGCACATAAAGGCTATGGGATTTGCCTAAGGACACAAAGAGTGAATAGCACCTGCACGGTGCTGAGCTCCCCCTTGGAGTGGAGGATGTTCAGTGCTTTGCAGAATGGAGTCCTGATGGATTTGAAAAGCTTTACAAAAGGCTGGCAGCACGGATTATGTTTCTTATTCTGCCATCCACAGGTATTTTAAGGGGAGCAATTACATTCCTAAGGAAGCTGTGTCAACAACTTTGAATAACCTTAAAATTCATGTTACAAACTCAAAACCCAACCCAGGATTGCCAGAAGGTCCAAGGACCCTTTGCATGAACTTGGAATGATTCATGGTTTTGGTGGTTACACAGGAGGGTAAAACTACATGTGATCAGATGAGATTAAGGAAGAGAGAATAGAGTACCAAGGACATCTTCCCAACAGGGAGATACATTACATAGTGAATGGCCCCCTAATGGAAATGGAGGGATCCCTTTGCTTGAGACATCTAAAATGAGACTGAGCAAAAAACTGGAACACACTGTAGGGTGTTGGAGACGGGCTGGACTGAGTGAAACCCAAAGGGTTAGTTCATCTCTGAAATTCATAATTATTACATTATTCAGGCAGAAAATCAGCCAGTCCCACTAGTTCCAGCTTAGCTCTGTGCTCTGAGGTTCGCCTGATGCAGTCTGCACGTGCTCACAGGGCTCTAGGAACAACCGCCTTGTGGTAAAACCCCACATTAAACTAACTAGTCAGGCTAGGTATGTCCTATGCTAGCATGACAGCGTCTATTTCTAGCCACCTTATTCCTGACCCGCTGGGATTACTTGATGTGGGTGTTGATAAGGCAGCTGTCAGCTCATTCTGTCCCTTGCCATCATCCCCTTTGACATGCTGGTGTCTCTATGTCTCTGTCAGGGTTTAGTCCGAGCATCTGCAAGGTGGGGAAAGGGTGAGGCCTTTTGGCACCATGAGAGCTGCTGCCAATGAGTCACATCAGTTCTCAACCCTTTCAAAAGACAGGGAAAAACCTTGGGAATCATGAAAAACGGATGATGCTCACACAGGCCCAGACTTTGGTCCTATTGAAGTCAATGGCAAAACATCGACTGGGATTCAACCCAATAGAAGTCCAAGGGGGCTGGCTTTCCCTGAGATCAATGCATCAAAGCGTCTTCCCATGTATGCATCTCACCTTTCGCACGCAGGGAGTGGGATCTCGGAGTCCTTTACCTCTCTGTTCCCCTGCCTCCCCCATTCAGATTGTAAGAGCATTGGGAAAGGGACTCGTACAGCACCTAGCACAATGGGTATCTGATCTCACTTAGTGCCTATAGGTGTACTGTAAAACAAATAGTTAAACAACAACAAACCTGGACAGGATCACCACCAGAAGGGTTCTAGGATGCAGCCAATCTTGTAAAATCTCCAAGGCATACTATTTTGAAGCCAAAATCCTGCAAGAACAGTTTGTGCTATTTCTGTAACATTGAATCTGATCCCAAAGATAAGCACTGACCCTGATTCAGCCTCAGACCCAGACTCCAACCCCCCACCTAACCTAACCTGGATCCACTCCACATTGCACTCTTGGCCTTGTTCAGTTTAGTGCACTTCTGTCAACAGTAATTTCACATGCACAAAGCTCAGACCCTTCATAACCTGGAGGCTATTCTAGCTGGATCGAGCACCTCATGCTGGCTAAAACAGAAATATCAGTGCAGAGTTCAAGCACAGCCTAAAATATATTCTGTCTTATATATTCAGTTACATCCATGTCAAGCACTTCTGTAGCCACATTAAACATTTAAACATCCTTGATAGCTAGTAAACAAGAGCTTTCTCCTCCATTTGCTGCTGTGGATTCATACATTTTCTGACATTTGTAACATCACAGTGATATCATATTGTGCAGGAGGTCAGACTAGATGATCATATTGGTCCTTTCTGATCTTAGAGTCTATATCATAAACACAGAGCTATGATTTCATGATAGGAGCAGGCAGATGATGAAGGCAAGTGGGGAGAGAGAATGCTAAAATTTAAACTCAAATAGCTACCATAAAGGAAAAAGTGTAGAAAATTACTGACAAAGCGGATTGCTACTGGTCTAAGGGGTCTCCTGCTGCCTAACTGACCATTGTTTGAAAGTCTCTGGTAAGCCGATAACCTAGTATTTGTTCCTAGGACTCCTAAAATAAACATTAGGGACACACACTGCATTTTGGTGCCCTGGATTGATCATGCAATCAGCTTGTGCTTGCATTCCTTGCACCTCCATTCATTTCAGTGCGTAAGAGGAAGAAGCAACTCCCTGGAAAGCTGAGCAACTGCCCCATGTGTGGATAAAAATCCAAACTAGAAACCATCTCTGTGCTCAGCTATTCTTAGACCTCAAGAAACAAAGAGGCTTCCTTTCTTATTTCATAGCTTGCATCAACAAGAACAATTTGGGGAGGTCTAGGTGACCAAGAACATTTTGTGATAAAGAACAGTCTCAGTACTAGGTGGCTAGTGTTAAAACTCATCTGAAAAGGGCTTTATAAACCCCCATGAATGGTATTAGCAACCTCAGCTTACACATACGGATATTAAGGTAGAGCGTTTAAATGATTTGGCAAACCCCATCAGAACTTCCGGCCCTACTCTCAAACCCATAGGTCACCCCATCCATTCTACTCAGATTGCTTTCCTCTGCCCAAGTAGATGGAGCGGAGCCTCTGGCCTACTGGTGAACTCTCTCGGGCAGGGATTAGCTTGTTGTTGTGTTTGTACAGCACCTGGCCCAATGGAGTCCTGTTCTATGACTGCTGCTCCCAGATGCTACCATGATACAAATAATACATAATGGAAAGCGTAACCAAGCCATCACTCGGTTAGCTACGTGGACTTGCATTTAGCAGAAGCCTAGTAAGATAGTAAAGTGGAAAAGGACAGCTGTGTGAGGGGCATGGCCCCCAGCTGCCTGGGGTTTGGAAATGAAACGCCTTGCTGATGCTGAGGCTCTTCTGGGGGACAGCCAAGTGGGTATAGGGAAGACTCAAACTGGCAAGCAAACCTGCCACTGAGCAGCCGTGATAGTTCAAGAATCCCCGTCTCTCTCTGCACAATGAAGTCCTGGATTAAGGTTACATTATTCGACACTGCATTGTGTCACAGGGGCTATTTTGGTCAGGAAGTAGCTGCGCCCATATTTGGGAAACTCTCACATTGAAGGGCAGCCTGAAGGGCAGTGATGAAAAATGGCGCCTCACAAAGGCAGTTTTACAAGCACTGTGAGGGAGAAAGGATCGAAATTCTTCCCTTAGCTGCTTCTCCACATTGTCACCAGAAGACCCTGCTCTAACCCTGACCAAGCGCCTCTCCTGTAGTCACTACGTATTGTGGTTTGTGAGGCAGGCACTCAGGGTTGCTGGACACTTTGAGGAGAAAATGCAGAGGGGGGCAAGGAAAAGCTGAACTCACCATCCAGGAGTAAGAGCCTCCGAGAGCTGGAGATTTAATGCAGAGTTACAGCTGAGATTTTACATACACCAAGATGTACAGTAAGAAATGTATAGTGGCTGTGGGAGCTGTATAACTCTGCCCCTGGCCATCTGTTCCTCCTTGCTACGGCTACACATGCCAGATCCACCGATGGATCAGCAGCTTTGCCACCTTGGACCCCACACACAGGCCTAGGAGACGTTCATGAAGGGGCCAGCCCTGTTCTTAAGTCATCAAAGACCAATGCTTCAAAGGTGTTTAGATACCCATCTCCCACTGAAGTCAATGGGAGAAAGGCACCTAAATACCCCTGATGGTCTGGGCCCAGCTGACTAGATTATCGCCATGGGATTTGTTTGAAAATAGACTCTCCAGGAAGGGTTCAAACTAACAGGGTTCTTGCTCTGCTGCCAACTGAGGCCCTGAAGGAACCTTGCTTCCCAGAACACCTACTCCCCGGCCTGGTAGGGTAAGTAAGTACCTGAGACCCTGGCTGCAGAATGCGGTTAACACAGGCCGGCCCTCCAGCCGTAGTGACTCCGAATCAGGGTCCCGGGCGCAGTGACTCACTCTGGCCCATGGGTGCCGCCTCGCCTCCCCTCACCCAGCCTCTCCAGCAGGGGAACTCCACTTTCCAACAGCCACGCCAGGCTGCCGCTGAGCGGAGGTGGGGGCAGGCGCAGGTGCAGGTGAGATGCGCAACCATTGCCAAGGGAACAGGCTGAGGGGAGGGAGGGAGGGTATCATCTCTCCATCTCCCCCCTTCAGACTAAAAGCTGGGTCAGGTTACATTCCCCTCCCCCCACTCGGGGGCTGGTGATGGTTTCTGAGGCCTGGCTGGGGGAGGGAGCCAGCCCATAATAAGCCCGTAAGGCAGGGCTGGGCGGGCTCTAGCCCCAGAGGAGGAAGAGGGGTCAGTCAGCTAGGACTAAGGGGGCAAAACGAAGAGAAGGAAAATGGAGGCTGAGGAGAAAACTGCTCCCCCCAGGGGGCCGTGGTGGAGCAGGGAACTTTCCCCAGGGACATTGGGCACCAGGCTGGAAAATGCACAGCGCCAAACACGCTTCCCCAGGCAGGGGGACAGGCTGAGCGGGAGCGTCACTGTCTCTTACCTCTTCCCCATGCAGGGCCGCACTCCAGCCCATCTCTCTGCGGCAGAGCGGGGGGGAAACAAACTCCCACAGCCTCCAGCTCCCCTTCACTCAAGCCTGCTCCGCCACAAGCCCCAGCTGGCTGGTTTAAGCCCTTCCTTGCCTGTCTAGATGTGGGGTACGTGCCTCCCATTACAGGGCACCCCTCCTTGGATCCAAGGGGGAGGCTATGCGTGCTCTAGGTGCGTAGAAGTTTTTACGGGCATTGCTCCTAGGGACTCTAGTTCCACAGGGAGAAGTGGTGGGAAGGAAGAGAGCAGGTGCAGGCCTTGAGTAAGAACTGGGCCATGATTTTTCACCTGATAAGCATCCCTTGTGCACCATCTGGTGGTGAAGTGTCACTACAGCAACCCCCACCAAATAATTGATCTGTGGTCATGTTCAAAGACAAAAACAATACATCGTCTAAAGAGCTGCTGCAGGTTAGCATCAGCCCTCACACCATCAGCTTATTCTTCCAAGCCGCACGCTGTGGATCAGTAGAGGCCCTCAATTTCCATGACTGTCAACTCAGCACCACGTTTCTTTGAGAGACTTTAATAACTTTAACAAAGAAACACTAAAGCCACCAGGAATTGTTTGGTCTGGCCATTTTGCATGGCCCTACATACACAGATCATGTTTTCAGCAAGAGCGCATCATTGATAACATTCATAATTAGAGTGGTGACAATAGCCACGTGTGAGCTCCCAACTAGTGGCCCATTATTTTTCAAGTATCTTACTGAATCCTATTAAAAGTGACAATCCACACAAGTCCTTCCCTATCAGTTTAATAAAATAGTCAGCTAAATCGCTAATATAATTCTGCATATATTTATTACTCAATCTCCTTCCCAGTAAGCAAACGGAAATGTTTTTTGGTGGGCTCTCTACAAAGCAACTAGCTTTGTGGCCCCTTTCTAGGCAATACCTAGAAGCTTTCTTCTCTAGCAACACCAGGAATGCTTAGAATAGGTCTGAGGTAGTGGATGAAAACCAGAGGCAAATGGTTTCCAAACAGGCAGTTGGAGATTCAAGATATGCTACTACAAAAGGAAAAAGGCTTGATTCTCTTCTTCACTTAAGCCACTTTTCTAGCAGTGTAAAGGTAACTGACACCCAATTTAATGCCTCAATGCTACCCGAGTGCTGCGAAGAGGTCTTAGGATTTGCCTACACATAAAAGCTGCACTGTTTTAATTACAGCAGTAGTTAGTGACACATCTCTAGTGTGGATAGATATACAAGGCCTGGTCTACACTACAATTAGGTCGATTTATGTAAGGCAGCTAATGTCAACCTAACTCTGTAAACATCTAATACTAAAATGTAGGTGCCACCAACATAACTTGCTCACTTCACTGACTTAACTCAACCTCTGCAAGAGGCATAGTGCTAAGGTCAATATAGCTGGGTCAAAGCACTGTCAGTGTAGACCCTGCATTGCTTACCATCAACTGTTGCTGCCTTTCAGAAACCATCCCACAATGAGAGTTAAATCTATGCAGGGGCTCCTGGTGAGGACACACACTGCCCATACAAGGAGCATAGCGTGGACATGCAAAAGCGATTTAATTACTATGGTGGTTGTACATTGAATTTAGGTCGACTTAATTTTGTAGTGTAGACTTAACCCAAGTATAGCTTATTCCCATACAGTGTAATTATAGCAGTAAAATAAATCACACTCCTGTCAGTCTTGACTGAGGCAAAAGCTTTATATAGACGAGGCCAAGTGTAAATGAGAATCAAGCCCATAGCATACTTTAAAGTGAATTATTTAAAATGTTTTATGCTGGTTTTACCACCACAACTCTACAGCCAAGAAATGCCAGTAAAATGTGTTAAAAGGGGCAATTTTAATGACAAGTCTTCAGTAGTCCAAAGACAGAGGACATGCAACAGTAGCCAAAGCAGAGCCCAGAGTCATATAATGCAGTCACTTATCATTAATGCGGAGATGCACAGAGCCTATAGGTGATGCTTTACCTTGGAGACAGACAGAAAACTACAGCTACTGTGGCCCTCCTTAGTGTGTTTATAAACTGTCAACTATCCCATTTTATTATATATAGCGCTACTGACCTCAGCGCTTGGATAACAAAGTGATAGGTGCAGCAGAAATATCTAAATAGTGCGGTTATGCAAAGTTAGTATGTCCTCTGATAGCTGCACTACCGTGTCTGAAGTAAAACCCATTGCTGCCAGAGCAAGAACTTTGCCATTTAAAAAATAGTTTTGATGCATCGATTTTTGGAAAAGGAAGCTGATCCTTTAGAGAATGTATTTTGGTTTATATACAGAAAAAACATTTTACTGAACAATGCTTTCCTCCAAGTAATTTGAGAGTAAGTTTTCTCTCTCGGGCAATGGCAGATTCCTCAGGTTTGTTTCTAAATAATTTAGAAATAGTTTAAAGTACTTCTTTTGGTATCACAAAATACTGTTTTCACAGGACTATTGTTTCAAAAGATATTCAATGTATACACCATTGTACTTTACATTTGAATAAACTTACACAAGGTGCTCCATTTCCAGCTTTAGAGTTCAAGTAACAAATACATTTTGTAACTTGAAAACAAGCTAGCGTTAAACACAAGTGTGTAAAATCCAAAACCAGAGTCACACCAAAAAAAAAAGAAGTCACACTAAAAAAGCACGGAGAGGAACAGTCATTTCAGTTTCCTTTGAGATCAACATGCTTCAGCTGGCAGCTCTGCCAGAACTCCAGTTAATCTGAATTGTCATTGAACAAAAGATGCACACACAAGTGACTAAAAATAGCCTCTAAGATACCTCAATGACATTTAATATTGAATTCAAACAAGACTTTTTGAGAACTCAACATTTTGAAGGCTGTCCTTCAAACTCAAAAGGCCAGGACGCTTGCCTTTGAATCTTGTCACATCTCATTTTATTTGTACAAAAATGCGCTGAGCAAAACAAATGCCAATAGAAAAAACTGCTTTTCAGGTTCAAAACAAGTCAGTCCTTTCATTGCAGAGAGGCAAGCTGGTTACTTGGCATTGTTGGCCCGCATTTTTTTCAGCCCCTTCTTGTTGTGCTTCTTTGCAAATCGCATGTTCCTCAGAAACTTGGGATCAACCTACAAAACAAGGTAAAAATCAACCACATTGGGGAGGTAATTGCAGGTCTTTTTAAGTGTACATTCAAGACTGGAAGTGCACTGGTATTTCCCATTTGGGACGTTTAAAAAAAAAGTTATCTCCAAATATAGGTGGCACTTAAATCTGAAACTTCTTCAGAATTAAGAGTTCTATACAACAGGTGTAGTTTTTAGAATTAAACTAGTGTTTTCCCTCAGTTTTAGAAACAGTAACAAAGAGCACTTTGGAGTTGAAATTAGATAACACTGCTAATAAGGCAAATTTAATTTCCATGTAATGAGATCAAAATTTAATTTCATGAATGATTTGTTCTGGATTCAATGTCACTGCAAACAAATCCTGTCTTGCTTTTTTTTTTTTTTTTTTTTTTTTTTTAAAGTACTTCTTAGTATTTTCATGTCCATACCAACAGTTCTTTCTTAGGCCTATCCTTCACTTGGTTAAACAGTCTGTTCTTACCATGTGTTAACTAACAGGGTAAGAACATACCTTTTCCCCATACCCACCCCTAGAATATAAGGGCAAAATAACTGTGTGCTTCTTTGGAGCCATCTATGCCATACTACCACTGCAGTGTAGTTAGCATGTATGGACACACATCACTGCAAACTCAAGCTAACACAGGATGGCTTAGTTCAAACAGCCAAACATTATTAACTGATCACGGTGCAGATAAACAACTTACTATTTACTGTAATCACCCAAACAATGTTTTCACTAATCAAAAGCATTTGATGGCATACAATATAAGGACTTGATCCTTGCAGTTTTACTCACATAAGGCTTAATCAGGGGAGTAGTCCCCAAAGAAGTTAATAGGACTAGTCACATGAGTAAGGTTTTGCAGGACTGGGCCCTAATTGTGGCATAAACAAAAAAACATGTATGCAAGCTTTAAAGAATTGCTGCATATACCAAGATTACAAGGCTTGAAGGAAATACAGATAATCCCACAAACAAAGCGAATGTCTTTGGGTTCTTATTCACTTTCCAGTGCAAGTAAACTTTATTTTCCAAAAGAGGCAGTTACACCAGCCATCTCATTTCAGTTAGAGAAACTTAAAGCCATTTTTCTGTCCTCTAGAGAGGGGAGTTTCTCAACACCAATAAGGATAGAGAAATAATACAAAGGGAATCAGTGAAGTTAAAAACATAGGCAGAAAACAGTTTCAAAATGGAAAACAAATATACCCAACTGACATATATTGACTGAGGGGGAGAAACATGGGAAATAGTAAAGATGAGCCTTATCTAGAGAAAGATTTCGAAGGTGTTAGCTAATGCACATTAGCAGCCTGGTATAGGCAAAGCAGAATGTCTTTAACAGGTGTTAAACCAGTAGAGTTAAAATGGAGTCTAGAAAAGGCCTGAGAGATGAAACACTCTTTGTGGATAGCAAGTTGGACAAATTTGCAACTCAGTATATGGCTGCAGAAAAGCAAGTGCAAAATAGTGAAAAGAGACAAATAATTTTTACTGTAGTAAAGTTTAAACCCAACCATATTAGAAAACAGACAACCTATTTTCACATAGAGGACTGTAAATGTGCAAGGATTGATGCTAGATTTCTACAACTCATGTGCAAGACTGCAGAGCCAGACAACAAAATTCTGAAAAGAGAAATATTCACCCCTTTTAGAGATTCGTATCTCTGGGACCTGGGTTTCTTGATACCATTTCTGTGCCATTTGCGGGCTGTTGAGAGATGGCAACATTCACAGATTAAAAACAGGACTGCTGAGATTATCAAATATTTGTGCTAATATCATATTTTGACCACCACCTACCATATCCAAAAACACTAAATATAGGATTTAACACATCTAAACTTTTTGACATAATCAGTGATGTAAAATAAAGGTCCTGCTCCCTATACTTCCTTCTCCGGGCATTAAATGATGTTTAATAGTTGCCAGAACAGACACTTATGTTATTGTAGCTACATTTTGATGAGAAAAATGGCATAGGAATTATTTTATTCAATGGCAAACTGATTTTCAAAAATCTCTAAAAAACAGTTTTCCATGCTTTTTTGAAGTGAGAGTAAATCCTTTCTGTGCTGCTATTTAATAACTTTGGACAATTTACATTTTATTTTTGCTTGTTTACATTCACTTCCTTCAACTTTAGGCACGTTAGGCCAGTGGTTCTCAATTAGGGGTACGCATACCTCTGGGGGTACGCAGAGGTCTTCCTGGGGGTACATCAACTCATCTAGATATTTGCCTAGTTTTACAACAGGCTACATAAAAAGCACTAGTGAAGTCAGCACAAACTAAAATTTCATACAATGACTTGTTTATACTGCTCAATGTTCTATGCACTGAAATGGAAGTACAATATTTATATTCCAATTGATTTATTTTATAATTATATGGTAAAAATGAGAAAGTAAGCAATTGTTCAGTAATAGTGTGCTGTAACACTTCTATATTTTTCTGTCTGATTTTGTAAGCAAGTAGTTTTAAAAAGTGATGTGAAACTTGGGGTACACAAGACAAATCAGATTCCTGGAAGGGGTACAGCAGTCTGGAAAGGTTGAGAGCCACTGCGTTAGGCCACAGGATGGGCAGGAATGCTTTCCCTAGTTAAGTTACACAGAAATATAGAATAACTCACTAGGTTGTTTGGTTTTCTTCTGAAGGAAAAATAAAATGAGGACCCTAACCTAATCTTTCTCCAAATTACTAGTCTAGCACAACATACCTGGAATTTACAACTAGAGGCTGGCAAAACAGTTACCTATCCCAACCCAATGCTAAGTATTAGTATTATTGGCAGATACCCTCCCATTTCCACCAAACACTGACCACCAGAGGTAGGAAGTATCCATCTCTCTCCTGCAAGCACTAAAGAGACAGTGTTGAAAATATACCTCATCTGTATCTCACTGTATTCAAAGAAGCTATGTTTTTAAAATCTCAATACTTTTGGACGAGAACCAGACATGACTTACACTGGTTGTGAGTGGTGTGATTCTTGGACTTGGCCATGATTAAACCTGTGAAAGGGAAAGAAACGTTCAGCTCAGAACAGGCAGGAACAGAGACCTGACTCCTTCTCACCCAGATGCTGTTATGTTTCCAAGAGGGGAATGCCCAAAAGGCAAACTCTGCTATATAAGCCCTAGAGATCATCCCCAACCTTCTCCGTGCAGCCACACAGCACAGCCCCCCTTCCCTGGTGGGCTGTGCCCAGCCCCCAGTGTGAAAAATCCTGTCCCAAACCCTCCTGCCGCTGGTTTCACAGATCTCACGTCTCCCCTTAGCCCATTGGGCGGCAGATTCATCCTAAGGGCCGCCCCCAACAGTCCCAGCCTTGCTCCACGCGCTGCCCCCCAATACCCCGGAAGGCCGAGCTCTGGTACTGCTCCCAGGTGCACCCCCCCCCACCGCTCTCCTGTCACCCCCAGGCCCGATGCCAGCTCCCCCCGCCCGCCCCGCACAAGAACTTGTGCCGAGTCCCCAAGCGGACAGCGGGAGCCGCCCCCAGCACAGCCCACCCCGCGCTGGCCCCGCCGCCGGCTCCTGCGGGCAGGATGGGGCCGGATCGCGCGGATCCACACTCACCGCCGCTTCGCCACCGCGGGGGCCGAGCCGGAAGAGGACGGAACCACTCAGCTGCTGCCGCAAAGTCTTCTGGGAAACCGGCCGAGGGAACGGGAAAGCAACGGACCGGAAACCAGACCCCCTTCGTCCGTCTGGAAACAGGACCTGGGAGCAACGAGGTTCCGGGGCGGGGAAGTGCGTGCAGGCAGGCGAATGGTGGGACCGTGGGGCCGGGAGTCGGAGCGGGACACGGCCACGGCCACGGCCACGGCCGCGACCCCCTCGCTGGCCTCCGAGCAGCTCAGCGGCTGCAGGCGCCCAGCGCCCCGGCATAAAATCAAACGCCAGCCCGTGTGAATAGCAACGCACGGCCCAGCACTAACAGCTGCCCGGCCGGCCAGGCGGGAGGAAAGCGCCCGCAGCCCGCGAAACACACACGTGGCCCGAAAGAGGCGCGCGGGCGTCCCGCCGCACCCCGGTTCTGCCAGCGGCGGCGGCGTGGGGGGTGACGCAAACTACCCAGCCAGGGGCGGCGGGCACCGAAAACGGTGTCTGGGGGTGAGCGTTCAAAGCTAGAGCCACCGACTTCTGCTGCTCGGGGGCGGTCAGTGGGAACGCTCCAGCCTCTGCCTTCAGTGCCGCTGCCCCAGGAACACTGCCCGGGGAAAACACGCACCTGCCTCAACGCTACCCACTAGCCTCTTTCCTTAAACAACGCTGCTGCTACTTTATGGCTTTAGATTTCCCAAACACCCCCCGATACTTCCTTAGAACATCATCGAGTCAGTTGGAATACACGAACAACGAGATGCGAACTCCTCCAGACTGCTGGGGGTTAAAGGGTGTGCATACCGTCACTTAACAATGAACAAGGGATCAGATGTGATGCGAGAGCTTCATGTGATCATTTAGGCAATCTTAATAAGCCTTTTCATTGAGAATCCAGAGCACTGGCTGTCACCATGTGAAGTGGATTCAGTATTTACAGTTGAGATCTGTGTTTATCACACGGGGTGGCACTGTTTGATCACAGAAACAGAAGGTTTAAAATGTTGGTAAATTTTGGACTGAAGTACTAGCTGCAGTTGTACACATTACATCATTTTATCAGCAATTTTGTTCTCACTTTGTTCATTAAAATATTAGCCCTTCAGCAACTCTTTATTAAGAGTGGCTTCATTTTCAAAAAGTATAAACCTTTTTCAAATGACTGTCAAAATGCTGTTTTGATTCTTGGAAACACTACTCATAATTCCCTTTGGAACATCACATCAATGTTCCTCTAAAATGACAAAGGCCTCAATCCTACAAACACTTATGCACATGCCTATCTTGAGGAACATGAGTACTCCCATTGAAGCCCAATAGTCTATACAGAGGAAACAGAATGTGACAATCCACATAGTGCTGTCAAATGTACCGAGTAAAGACACTGAAAAATAGAGAAACTTTCCCCCTTTAATCTCAGTCCTAATTATTGTAACAATAGTAGGCAAACAGCATTGGACAGAAGTGTGGTTTTTAAGTTGATAGTATCCCATTAAGTCTCACAATGCCCCTCATGACTCTTGCCAGGTTATCAATGTTAGATGAATAACAAAATGCAGAGAGAAGTTAATGGCCTGATTTTCACAAGTGCTGAGCACTTGCAACTCGCATTGGTGAATGTGAGTGCAGCCTGTGGATAGTGGATATGGCTGACATTACTTTCGGGGGAAAAGAAGTTAAATGTAGTACAGAAGGGTGAGTTACCAATTAATGGATTTTGGGGAGGAAAAAAAGCTCCTGAACAAGAGGTTGGGAAAACCAAAGGCCAAATTCTAGGAAATCAATGAAACAGTGTCCATTTACATTATAGCAGAATTTGGCCCCAAAAGTCTTGTGGCATAAGTATGGGATATTTTGTAAAGTAGTTGGGCATACACTTATTGATCAAGAGAGTGGAACTGGCAAATGCTGGCTTCTTTGTATGGAGGAACTTAGATACTGTAGTGTTGGGCACAACTGAAACACTTAGATTAGATTACATTAGATAGAAGGGAGAGTTGCAGACTCCCAAGACACTGTGTAGCAGAAAGAAGCTACCATTTTTCAATGAGATCATCCCTCACAGGTCTATTAGCTGTGCTACCATTGCCCAGGCTCAGATATCAGTGAACAATGCCTTCCTTTAGTGAAATGGGAAAAAATATCCTCCATAAATGTATCAAACTAATGAGATTAGTTGGGAAAGGAGAAATAAAATGTGATTTGTCAATAATCTCCATGTTCCAGCATCAAAGTCACACAAAGGACAGTTGGCTCCATTTGAGATGGGTAGCTATTTTCGGCAAAGCAATGATGCTTAATATAGTTAGTTAAAAATAAAATAATCATGGATTAGATTGTTGCATTTGAATAAACTGCGTTTTTAGCTTCCACACAATCTTCCTTTGCACCCAGCCTTCCCCTTCCAACTTTTCACACCCAGGTTTTGCCACTCTAGTGGTCCAAGGCTTCAGATACCCCTGTGATCAGGTAATTGCAACATCTAGCATTGGGATTAGTACACTAAAACAACAGAGTTACGAACTGACCGGTCAACCACACACCTCATTTGGAACCAGTAGTACACAATGAGGTGGCAGCAGAGACAAAAAAGAGAAAAAGCAAATACAGTACTGTACTGTGTTAAATGTAAACTACTAAAAAAAAATGGAAAGTTTAAAAAAATTAACAAGGCAAGAAAACTCTTTCTGAGCTTGTTTCATATAAATTAAGATGGTTAAAAGCTCCATTTTTCTTCTGCATAGTAAAGATTTAAAGCTATATTAAGTCAATGTTAAGTTGTATAACCTTTGAAAGAACAACCATAACATTTTGTTCAGAGTTCACCAGAACATTTCAGAGTTACGAACAACCTCTATTCCCAAGGTGTTGGTAACTGAGGTTCTACGGTACTCATGATTGTTAGCTGCAAGCTCACAGTCCTCCACCTGGTGAGCTGAACAACAACTTCATTAGATCAGCTAGAAGATAAAATTGAAACACACAAGCAAGTTGGTCACATACCATGTAGTTACATACATATATTTTTCTTTCCCTTTTAGGTTATATTACAAATAATCTTATTCCTTTTCCCCTAGTCTGGGAATGTCTGTCTAGAAAGGAAAAATATATTATAAAAATATATAACATTTTTATAGCCCCAGCATATGTCTTTATTAAATCTTTCTATTTCTGTACCGCACCACATGCTATTAGCTGCTGTATTTGTTCCCTCGAGCCTTTCACTGCTAGTGTTAGCTCTAAAGCAGAGGAAACCTTAAAGAATGAGTCAAGCAGAAGGCGATTTTGTCACAGGTGGTAGTAAAGCTGTTTTTACTGACTTTACAGGATAGAAAATCAAGTCAAATTCCCATAGTAAAGCTGTGTTGATACATTTGCTTAGGACTAGTCAGACCAGTAGCGTCAGATTTCACTTATGCTTAGGTCTTGAACTAGTGTAAATTAGCATAATTCTGTTGAAGTCAATCGAGCTACGCCACTTTACACCATCTGAAGATCAGGGCCCGAGTTTTTATCTTGAGCCTTAATGAGCCAGGTAATGTCTTCTTTTATTGGGTTATCATAAATAGCTGGCCACCTTGAAACCTACAATAACAGTTTTAATGATTACAGACTTCATTACTCACTGTTATCCTCAGTGTCATCTATTAAAGAGCAGAGTTCATAATTGGGATAGTAATTACCTTGGCTTCAAAGGATTTTTAAAATGAATTGGTTAAAATGAAAAACAAAATCACAAAATGTCTTTGAAATGACAGGAAAAATGTTATATCAGAATAGAAGACAACTTCTATTTGCCTCTCATAGTCTTGTCATTTCTTTTCATGTTGTTGTTCCTACATCTCAGAAGCAACTTCTAATTCCATTGCTGAAATCACCCCCTTTAGCCTACATTTATACTTAGGGCAATGAATTAACACAATTAGTCCCTCATTCATTCAAGTGATTGTCAAGGAAGTACAGTAGCTGGGCCAAATGCTCAGCTGTTGTAAATCACTGACTTAGTGGCACTACACTGATTTGCACTGCTGAGGATTTGGTTGAATGTATTTAGGATGCATTCAACAGCCATTGGAACTTTTTAGAGGCATTCAGATCAGAAAGAAACCTTTGCACGGGATAGAAAATCAAGACTTTGTGGAGGTCATTCAGAATAAGTTGTACATTGTCATCAGACTCATGTCTCAGGTGCCACTGCCAATCTGTATGCTGAGATTCAGACCCAGCAGAGATTTCCTGAGCAGGGCCATGTATGCTGAGACACAGATAGTCAGTAAGCCTTGCAAATAAACGAGCCTCTAGCTGCAAGCTGCTATGATAGCTTTGTGCATATACCAACCTGTTTACATGCAAATAGGCCAACTCCTGCTGATGCTTAGTCTCAGATCTGCGATGCTGATTCTAAAAGTCCTTGGCCTACTTCCGAGTGGTCTCCAACGCTGCAGAGGGGCAGGCACAGTTTGAAGAGAATGCTATGGGTTTAAAATCCAAATGATGCCTTATTTCCTTAGATGTCCACTTCCAGTGGGATAATTTCATTCATTTGAGACCAGCCCCAGCGTAGCTGCGCCAGTGAAAACCCCCTACTGCAAACAAAGCTTAATTCGTTTAAAAATAGTGACATAGGAAATAAAGGCTATCAAAGGGTTAACTAGGTCCAGCTTGGAGAGTTGGAGACTCCTCAGCAGTGTTGGGCCAAGTGGGAAGGCTGTGAATCAAGCAAACACCCTCAAGTAGCATTAGTTAGCCAATGTCTGTAAAGATAAAGTGATATCTGGGTGCTAAGTATTACTGTCAGATTCACTACAGGGCTGCAGATCTGCCAAGGTCCAGCCAGAGGCTTGAGGGAAATTGGCACCATCTACAAGGCAGGATGGAAATTTGGATCCCCTTTGACCTGCTTTGTTTCCTCTCTTGTTCTTTAGCCCTCTAAACCAGTGCATTTATCTGTCTGTCCATGTAAGCATTTGTACGTCCCCATTCCACACTACCCTGCATTCCAGCGGCTTCACAGGCTACACACCTGTGACCCTTTCTCTCCATTCTTCCTGACATGCATGGCCAGAGCAGAGAGCCAGGTAGCACTCAGGGGAGCATTCACAGGTTACACAGCTTCTGGTGGCACTCTAGCCATGTGTTTCAGAGCCGAGTGTGACTGGCAGGGTGAAGCAGCTCATGATGGGTGGGATGAGCCAAGGACCCGGATGACAGGAAGCTAGTTGGGGAGCAAAAAAAAACAAAAAACAAAAAAACCCAAACACAAGACAGCTCTCACTGCTGGCATGGCATGAGACATGGCAGGTCTGAATGGCATCATTTCCTGGTGGCCATGCATTTTTAACACCACAACATCCCTCTGATCATGTGTATTATGGTAACACACAGGGGCTCTGGTTGAGATCAAGACCCCTATTGTCTAAGCCACGGCACGGACACATAGTGAGGGACAGTCCCTGCCATACGGAGCTGAAATAGCCACAACAGAAAAAGGTGGGAAGGGAAACAGAAGCACAGAGAGGTGGAATGATTTGCCCAAGCTCACCCAGTAGAGCTACGATGAGAATGCAGGTCTCCCAAACCCCAGTCCATTGCCCTCTCCATTCACTCCACCCTCCTGCTGTGCTAAGGCTACCTTTCAAATGAGGCTGCTATGCTTGGAGACATTGGCCTGGCT
Source organism: Emydura macquarii macquarii (assembly GCF_026122565.2). NCBI lineage: Eukaryota > Metazoa > Chordata > Testudines > Chelidae > Emydura > Emydura macquarii. The sequence goes on along the minus strand of NW_027132983.1, from coordinate 1,852,642 downwards.
GTGTGCAGCCATTCGTCACACCTCTGCAAAGTGCAGGTAAAATGCTGTCCCCTCAGAACCTTGCACGGGGCTAAACAACAACCCAAAGTGCAGGAAAGGAGAAAGGTAGGCCCTCGGCTTGTTCAAGCTCAACCGAAAAGCAAGCAAAGAGTTAAAGTAGACAGACAGACACTCAGTTGCATAACTGCACTCTGCTGCAGTTGAAACCTCACAAATGAGGCCTTTCATTTCTAAATAAATGGAATTGATAAGCACAAAATATTACGGAAATGGAGAGGTTTTCTAGTACATAAGTGGCGTAGGAGGACTAATGAGTAAGAAATGGGTGGCTTTTTGTTGCGCGTCCAAAAAAATCCTTTAGAAGTAGCCCGACAAATATTATGCTGTGCAAACTTTCACCCTTTTGTTCCTAGGCTTGTTCCTGCAAGAAAGTCTTTCTACATAACTTCAAGAAGTGGTGGCATCAGTCTTTGTAAGATTCCTTGTGGTGTAGCTCAGTGGAGGGAAGGAGGGCCTGGGAATCAGAAGACTGGGATTCAGTTCCCAGGTCTGCCACAGACTTTCTGTGCAACAAGCTGGGATTTCAAAAAGGTGCCTAAGGCAGTAAGGTGCCATTGAATTTCCATGAGAATCCTCAGCAGCACTCTCTGCGCCTCACTTCTCCCTCTGCAAAATGGGGACAATAATGCCTTATCTGTCTGTCGTGTGTAATTACAGTGGAAGGTTTGCAGAACAGCGACTCTCTTATTATGTGTATATACATTGCCTAGCATCATGGACACATACACTCTACCATAACATAAATAATAATAAGGCAAGGCAGCTGGAGATTAAACTGGCAGATTTTCCTGTTTGTATGCAGGGAACCACATTGCCTACAGGTTGTGCTATGATTGGATTAATTGAATTCTTCCTTTTTAATATATCTGTTTATGTGGTGATTTGCCAGACTTTCCTTAAGCATTTCCTTAGCACTTTATAAGGCACAACATGTTACACTTTAATTATAGCAGTTTACAGCATTCATGATTATGCCAAAATGCATCCCATTGTTAAAAGAGAAAACCAATCTGCCTTTCATCTGCCTTTCCCCTGCATAGTCCATTTTGAAATAATGGGCTTGGGGTGTTTACAGACATTGTCAATTACACAAGACCAAGCCAGTGACTGGAACTGTGTTACACTGCATTTTATAGCCCCATAGCGGGTTTAACGGTAACCTTTTCCAAAGCTTGCCCCTTGGAAAGGAAGGGGACAGGGGGTTCTTTATTTAAGAGCCTGGACACACACAGACATAACAGCTCACTAACTCTCTAGTGTGCAGGCAGACTCTGCTGCACAGTGTCACCACACCAGGGCCCTCATAATCTGCATTCCTCACAGCGCAGGGGTGTGCAGGCAAAGGTGGCATTAATCCACCTTTACTCCCACCCGTCCTGCCCCTGTGCTGTTACAGTCCGTGAGCAGGGCAGTCCAAAGGCTGCTGTAATCTGTAATGCCTGCAAACTGCATCAAGAGGACCGTTCCGTCCCATAGGGATTGCCTGGGTGTAGGCGCACCTTGGCCACACACCCCTTCCCCACCTCCCAGACATGCTCTCACTGCTCCAGGGGCTGCGGTGTGGGTTGTAGGCTCTATGCCAGGGGTTCTCAACCTTTCTATTTCTGAGCCCCCCCCCATGCTATAAAAACTCCACGGCCCATCTGTGCCACAACTGTTTTTCTGCATATCCAGTAGTTTAAACACTGTATTAAATTGATGGTTATACAGCTAAACACATACACGTAATATAAAAAGGAAAAGGATAATATAGGTACTTTTGTTTTACTGACTCAGTGTGAAACTCGTTGCTAGTGCTAACCCACAGGCTGGGTGGCTCTCCGAGGTGAGTCAGGGAGTGGCGGTGATGTTCCCTCCCCAAGGCCCGCCACCCAGGGCTAAAGCCCAGTTTATTTTGGCTGACCCCTTGAAACCTGCTCACGGCTCCCCAGGGGGCCACGGCCCCCTGGTTCAGAACCACTGCTCTACACCACCCGACCAGTCCCTTATCTGAGAAAGCGCCACTGGCTGGTTACGCTGGTATAGGGGCAGTTTTGTGGCACTGCAGCAGCCCAGAAATGCCCCATCTCAAAGGACGATTGGGCCCAGGGTCCCCCTATATCCTAACCCAGATTTGGCAATTACAGACTGGATGAGCGACTCCATCACTGAAGGGAAAAAAGAGAAGCTCAGCAATTCCAACCTAGAAGGCAAGAGTAGCAGATAAAACAAGCAAGTGTGTGAGGTAGTACAGCCACTAGAAGGAGCCCAAATGCAACACATCAGGAAACAAATAGCAGGTTTAGACATTGTAAAGTAGAATCATTAGTCACAATCAGTGAGAACAGAAATCTCTGGGGAATACCAGCAAAATATGCAGGAATTTCCCATTTTATTTGCTATTCTATTTGGCTGCAGCTCTTCTGTTTTGAGACTTTTTTTTTTTAAAGACTGAGGAAGGTCATTAAAAATATTTCTTAGCTGATTGAAAGTAATTAACTGTTTTAAGGGAACTGGTTGGCTTGGGGGATTAGTAAAGAGATCAGGAGTCTTCTGAAACCAGCTCTAATCTGGCCCACACCAGCAGGCCCAGAATGCCAAGATCATGTAATACTCTTTTTTGGTGGCCTATGTTTAAAGGAGTTGCTTATCTCAGTGCAGTTCCAAATGGATGGAGAACCGTGTCACAAAAACCTCATCACAGTTGTTACCAACTAGCAAGCGTGAGAGTAACAGATAAACTATATAGTTTAAAAGAATAAGATTTCTTGGGGGCAAAGATTGTTGAGAGGAACAATGGAAATGCACATTGAATAGAAGTGTTCATTCAAACACCAGAGAGCACATCAAGGGGGAGCAGCGAAGAACTCGTGCTGCATTCTCCGTGAACCCTCTCCTGCAGAGATGGAGAAGGCAGGAAATGGGATGTGTTGGGCCCATATCCTCAGCTGGTGTAAACTGGCTGAGGTCTCATAGACTCATGGACTTTAAAGCGAGACAGTACCATCATGATTATCTAGTCTGACCCTCCCGCACATTGCAGGACACAGAACCTCACCCACCCACTCCTGTAACAGACCCTAACCTCTACCTGAGTTACTGACATCCTCAAATCATGATTTAAAGACTTCATGTTACAGAGAATCCACCATTTTCTCTAGTTTAAACCTGTAAGTGACCCATGCAACATGCTGCAGAGGAAGGCGAAAAAACCCCAGGGTCTCTGCGAGTCTGACCCAGGGAAAATTCCTTCCTGACCCCACACATGGTGATCAGTTGGACTTGAAGTCAATGGAGCTATGGTGAGTTGCAGCAGAGCATGTGTCCTGGTGTTAGCACGATACGGAAGTCGAGGGGGGTAGGAAGAAACCTATTTTCTCATCCTGTCCCATTATTTTTTCACATGGAGATTTGCAGGCCCTGCCTCTGCAACGATGGCTCACCATTGTCATGTTTTCTCCAGTGATATTTTCATCAGTTTTTCACTACATTTATCTTGGCCAGGTAATCCTGATGTGTGCCAAGAGCAGTCCCTATAAATGACTCTGAATCTAGTAGATCTAAAATCTGCCTTAAAAATATTCCTGAACAGGAGATTAAACACAAAGAAGAATAACGTCAGGATCTACAGGCTAAGTTCAGAGGCACTGGTGTTAGGTGCTTAGATACAATGATGATGGGCTCCAGTACAAGACACTAGGATAAATGATTTTGCATTGCTAAGTGGATATAAAGGAGTATAAAACAGTGTATGCTCTGAGGTCCTGATTGTGCTGTCAGTTACGCCAGTGTAAAGCCAGAGTAACTCTGGCCATGTCTATACTGGGAAAGTGAAGTGTGTTTAGAACATATTTGCTCAACATTTCTTATTTTCCCAGTGTAGACAAGGCTGACTTTGATTTCAGCCATGCTGTTCGAGCTTATACCAATGTGAGAGTGGAAACCAGCCCTGAATGGACAGGAGAGAGAGAGATGCAGCAGGAAAAGAAACTTCTAAGGGGGGTAAGAGAGTAGAGCCCCCCTGCTCTAGCTCACCCCTTCTTCTATCTCCCCGAAACCATCATTTGGGTTAGCACTGAACTGGGCCCTCAATGTTAACAGTGATCATGGGTCAAATCCTTAGAGGTATTTTAGGGCCTGACTCCTATTGATTTCAATGGGAGACAGGAACCTAAATACCTCTGAGGATCTGGGCCCACTTTCCCAAAGAGCAAGCAGCCTGCAACTCAAGTCTGACTCTTCACTCCCTTTTCTCCTGTCTCCTCCAACCCCCTCAGTGCTGGCACGACTGACATTGTTTTCCTTTTGCTGTTTTTCCACCTCCTCGCCTTCTTCCTCAGGGGAATCAGCATTGGTGACCCACGTCTGAGTGACTCAGAACCTGGGGCCTGCGGGGAGTCAGCTACGCTACCAAACATAGTAACTTCTTATTTCCCATTGCCTGCCCTCTGGGCATTTCCTCTGGTGCGATTCTCTGCTGGAATACCTTCTGCAGCTAGCTGAAGAGTCAGGGGCGGGCTGGAGAACTAATTAAATTATATTCCCTGGAAGTCTTGGCAAACACTGACCCAGTCTGAGAATGAGTGTCCTTTGATGCTGATAAATTCCTTGTCAATGTATGTTCTGCCAGACTTTGATGTCCAGGAGAAATTGTGATTTGTAGATATCAGCAAAGAGGGACTTCTGGACTGGAGGAACTTGTAAATAAAGAGGGCGGAAGCTTGTTCTTGTGGGTTAAGGCAGACTTCATGTGTGACTAGGGACACGGGACTTAGGCCCGGATCCTCAAAAGGGATTTAGGCATCTAATTCCCGTTGAAGGTCTGAGCCTTGATCTTTGTGCCCCCATTATCCCATCTGAAAAGCAGGGTTAACAATGCATCCCTGCTTCACAAGGGGGTGACAAAGCTTCACACCATCTTTACATTCCCCTAATCCTGAGGCAAAATGAGGGCTGCTTCAGTCCCTGGCTAGGGTTACCATCTGGCTGGTATTTGACCATCCTGGTCAGTTTTTTTGTATGGTTTTGCCAGTTGCCAGAAAAATAATGTAGTCTTCCAGTTTTTATTTTTTTACCTGAGTCTAAAGATTTGCATTATTATCATGGCAATGCACTCGGATATCTACTATTAAAAGTTTCTGTGTCCAGCTAACGATGCTGCAGTGTTCCCACTTTCTCCGTTTAAAGGATAACAGATCAAAGCTGTTAAAAATACAGTAGCTGGCTGCCCACCAACACGCAAGCTCTCCGCACATGTGTGAGAGACAGGGCTTGAGTCACGCAAGAGGAAGGAGACCTGTGATGTTCTCAATCTTAGCAATAATGTGTTCTCTCTCTAGATACAATAAGTGGCTGTTGAAGGGGGAGTGGGTTGTGGAGGAGATGCTGGTTTTTTTTGCATTTCAAAGGTGGTAAGCCTACGCTGACCAGCCTTAGGGTTCCTCTAACTTGCCTCTGCAGCCTGTGTGAAAAGACTGGAGCAAACCAATACCATGAAAGAAGCTTCTCATGCAGAGGGGGGAGCATTTCCTCAGCGTTCTGAGTCCCCTCATTTAAAGCGGAGGCCAAGCGATCTTTCATAGAGTATCGTTTTCTATCCTCAGTAACACCAAGCTGTGTCACACCAGTAGCTTCTCAAGGCCAATAATTACTCACAACTGATACCGCACTGAAGGCGTTTAGAGCAATTATCTGCTTCTCACTTCTGGTGAAATGCACCTGTACAGGGATTATTTCAGTTGGGGACAAGGAGGCCTTAGACCCGCTCTGATAACTGGCTTCCTGCACGCTCGCAGACCACACACTGATTTTGCACTCAGAATAGCGTGGGAAGCTTGTTCAGACCATGACTGTGGAAAGAACCTGTTCTACATTAGGCACGAGACATGTATTTTCATGAATTAGCTTCAGAAGGAACATGCACCAGGTCTCCAGCACATGTAAATCACCATCACTCTACTGTCTTCAGTGGAACTACATCCATCAATCCTTGGAGAGAAATCCAAGAGGTATGGTTCAGTTATTAGGCCAGATAGGAGCCCATACTTCACCCCAGCTGCGGATTCATTTTAGAAGAATTATTTGATGTCTATATATCTCTTAGAGTGTGTGACATTTCTTTCTTTTTTTCCTGCTGGTGTTATACTGATGCTATTAGGTTGTAGCAGGGTTTAGAGATTTAGAGTCAGCTTTCCAGCGGAGGTAAATCTGTGTAGTTCATGGAGCTGTGATGATTCACACCATCTGAGGATCTGGCCCTAAATTTGCAATGAACAAATAATAATGTAAATAAAAACAACAGCTAAGGGGTGCCTGATCTAGTAAGGAGAAGAACAAGGGTGGGGGAGATAATGCAGATGGGAGAAACTGTGGATGCCACATATTTGGATTAGAGAGTTAACAAGTGAAGTACCATTTGGGCCAGTTTTTCCAGAGTGCCCACAAATCAGCTCTCAAGAACAAGTCTGCAGCCAGCACCAAGAGCATATGGCCCAGCAAATACCAATGAGCTGGATGAAATCCAAAGAGACCTGCCATGAATGGTACATCTGGCTGAAAAGCACATCCCCTCGGGTTCAACTAATAGAAGCAGAATGTTTCCAAAGTGGGGGTTAAGAACAGTATTTTAAAGTTATTGCAAACAATGAAATCAGTTTAGAGCTGGGGACAGGATTTAAAGCTGCTGACTGGACAAACCTAGAGGCTACACTGAATCCACAGGACCAGTAAAGCACAGACAGGCACAGTGCAAGCTTCTCCACGCCACACTGCTAATAGTCCACAACCCTGACCTGTAAGGGCCACCCTTAAGAAGGTTTGTCCATTGAGTCCTTGGTCTTTCTGCTGACACAGCCATGTGTATATGCCAAGAGACGCTTGGCTCTCTGTCTCCCAGCAGCCAGCCTGAGGCTTGCATTCCTGAGGCCCTGCTTCCTCACCAACTTCAATCCCTCCTGAATGAAGCTCAGGTTTCTCCAGTTCTATTTTCCATACCCAAGTGAGCATAAACACACACAAGGATTCACACCCGAGTCTGGCCCCCAAAAGAGATTTTTTTTTTATTTATTTTTTTAAAAACATGATTTTTTTAAAGCCAAAGAACAAACCCTCATGCAGTTTGGTTTGTTTCTTTGCCTTCTGGCTCCTGAGCCTTCAGTGTGCAGTCACTTCATGTTTCCAAGCTTTTCTCTGCAACCATGAGGGTGAGAAAAAACATGAACGAGGAGATGGAGTCTGGCAGCAGGGCTCCCAATAAAAGTGATGAGAGTGGGCCGTACTGGAAACATTTGCGAAAGTTCCCTTTCCCTTGGCTAGCGTTGAACCCAGCACACACGGCAGCTTTAAGGTCTGGGAGCTTGTAAGCTCGTTAGAGAAAGGCTCCCATTTTTGTTCTGTGTTTGTACAGCATGTAGCACAATGGGGGGCCTGGTTGCTAATGCTATACAAAAAAAGAATAAATAATAAGGATTTCAGGTGCAGCCACCTCCTCCCCTGGGGTGGAATTAAACAGATGGGAAGATGTAGCAGTTTAGAATGGCCATCTGAACCACTCAGAACGTTAGATCCTCCTTCCCCCCTTTCCAGGGAAATGGCACTGTGGGATTTTGACTCACTCCGCTGCCTGCCCATGTAACATTTGAACAGCTGTCTCTCGCGTAAGTTTGTTCTGAGCTGGATGCGGAGTTCTGCTTGCAGGTGAACATGGGGACAGGAGCTGACACTCTGCTTATTGGTTTACACCGCATACTGAAGTGCCACTAGCCCACTAACAGAGATAGAAGGCTGCAGCTTGACAAGGCAGGAATAAATAGAGATAAGCCATTTTCCACATGACAAAACAGTAGCGGCGCTCTCGGAAAGGAATAAAGCTGTTAAAGGAGCGACTGGAGCAGTGTCCTCAATTGTGCATTTCTCAGTTACTTCCTGCAGTGAGAGATGAAGGGGGGTGGGGAAAGAGGGGAGGGCTGAGTCTGACCTACACTGATGCTGAGCTGATCGACTCATTGCTGGTTTGTTATGTGCAAAGGTGGCAGCAATTGATGCTGAGCATCAGGTGTAAGGGACTCCAGCAGGCAGGATGGACCTCTGCACAGTGCTCACAGGAAGGCACTGCATCCAGTGGTTAGAGCAGGCAAAGCACCCCTGGCTTGAGGTGAAAGTTTGGCCTACTCACATTTAACCTCTGGGCATGTCTACGCAGAAAGGGGGGCATCTTAGCGCTCAGGTTACAGCTCTAAAACTATGTAGCTGTTTGGACTCTGGCTCTGAAGCCCCCTTCCCAGGTGTCAGAACCCCGCCCCCCAATGTCTACCCAGCTGTTTTTAACACCGTAGCGTGAGCCCTCCTCTGTCTACCAGGGCCCTGAGATTCGCTGCGCTGGCTGTGTAGACGGACTTTCTGTGCCTAAAGTATCTGTCTCCTCATTTACCCCTATGTAATGCAAGTGCAAACCCACCATCTGCTGCTGTGTTTCCGAACCCCTTTGCTCTGTGGTGAATGACAACAACCCAAAGTGCGCAGCCATAAAGAATCACACCCACAAAGTCCTGTCCCAGCATTCCCGGGACTCAGTGTCCAACCCGGCACAGCTTTCTGGGGACAGTTACTCCAAAGACCTGGACAAGAGCTTTGAGAGTTTTGGCCCCCACAGGACATTACGGAAGTCAAATACAGTGTTTCTCAACCTTTTTGATACCAGGGGCCAGCTTGCTGCCTTCCTAATCAGTGTCAGGAGATCTCAGGGACCAGCGCCGGTCCATGGACTGGTGCTGAGAAACACTGACTAGGGTAAAAGCAACGAGAATCCTGTAGCACCTTAAAGACTAACAAATTTCTGCAGGCATAAGCTTTCGTGGGCCGCAACCCACTTCTTCAGATGCATGAAATGGAAACCGCAGATAGGCGGTATATATATATACAGTCCAAGGATAAGAAACAACAATGGGGAGGGCAAGTGCTAACAAAGTCTATTCAGTTAGGGTAGACGAGGCCTATTCACAACCGTTGATTAGAAGGTGAGAATGTGTGAACAGTGACAATTACTTCTTGTAATGAGAGAACCATTCCAAGTCCCTATTCAGACCCAGTCTGATTGTATCAAGTTTGCATATGAGTTCCAGCTCTGCAGTTTCTCGCTGAAGTCTGGTTTTGAAGTTTTTTTTGTAGAAGTATGGCAACTTTCAAGTCAGCTACAGAGTGTCCTGGGAGATGGAAGTGCTAAGGAACTAAGGTATGTGGCAGTGGAAACCCATAACTCAGGGTCTGGCAGGGAGGACAAGGGGAACAGAATTCCAAGCCTTTGCTTTAAAAATGCCTTTATTTATGATATCTGAGTCTGCACAGACCGTGTGTTTGGTTTGCAGTGTGTCATCTTCAGCCATTTCATTTACAATAAGGTGCAGTTATTTCAAAGAGCTTTTCATTTTCCCTTTTACAACTGGGTGATGCCCAGAATTTTGCCCAGCTTTTTGTTGTTAAAAGGCATCCCTGTCACTGAGTTAATTGGCTGGTGAAAGGATTTGTGCTCCTACAGCATGAGGCAGACTTTAGCTTCTATCCTCATTATCTTCTTTTGGGCAGCAGGCCAAATGAGATTGAAGTTCTGTGGCACAGGTTTTTCAAGGATAAACCTTGAGCCTATCTAGCTTGCAGTCAGGCTCCTTTGGCTCTCTGCGATTCTGTGGCTGAAATAAAAATCAATCCCCAAATCCTTTATCTGTGAGGAATTTAGCGTAGTTTTGGGAGAGACACTGACCGCTGCCTGGGCCCTTGTGAATGACGTCTTGCACTGTATGCTGCACATGTGCATTTCAAAGCTGTGACATACAGCCCTGTTTGCTGACTCAAGGGAGCGTGTTCTAGAGGTGAGCAGGGTGCTGGTTAGCTGGACCCCTGAGTCCTATTCCCAGCTCTGTTACTGGCTCACTGCATGTCTTGTGCAAATACAGGGGAGTTTTCAAAGGGTCCATTTTTGGCAAGGTGCAGAGAGCTTGGGATCCCCGTTTCGGACATGGGAGATGGTCAAAGCAGAATGTGGGTCATGCTTGTTCTTTGGAAACCTGCTGGCCAAATGCTTGGGCCTCAGCTGGGGGCCCAGCTGCTGGGATGTTAAAGCCTCCCTGCTGTGCTCTCCAAACACTGCTATTCCCCTCAAATGTCTCCGAGTGTCTCAGCCCCCAGCCAGACTCTTCAGCTATCCTCTCTGGCCGATTGCCCTAGACCACTCCCCTACCCCCGAGCTGTGCTTTAGGAACATGGGGATTGCCAGAGGCCTGATTTGAAAAGCCCCTGGACTTCCAACTCACAGTCAAATCCAACAGTTATGGGGGCCCCAGAACTCTTGGCGCATGCCTCAACTTTTGGGAATTTAAACGTTAACCTCAGTTTCCCAGTCTTTGAAATGGGGGTAATCACCCTTCCCTATGTCCTATGGAGTGTTTGGAGCCCCCCCTTGGGATTATACCATGCCAATCACTGATACACCTAGGACTGCAGGCTTTTCTGACAGCTCCCTGTGACAGCTAGCACCTTCTTTCCAAAAATCACCATGACAGCAGATAGGCCCACGTATCTATAAAGTCTGCTTCAGGATCACACCTTTCAGCTTGGGTTCAGGGACTGTGTCAAAGGGAGTTGTGTTCCCTCGCCCCGTTCATCAGAGTGCTGCACAGAGAGGTTGGCTGGCTGAACATAACATACCCTCTACCTCTGGCTGGGTCTTTGTTGTTGGCACCTGGGGTCTCTGATTCTAAAAGCAGGAGCTTCTGCTGCCGGAGCTGGAAGATCCAGCTCTGTTAGCTCAGGCTGCAGGAGGCCCAACCACCTCTATATATGGGCCTGTCACTATTAGGGGAACAGATCATCATAGTAAGTGGGTGGTTATAACAGCTCCCCAGTTGGCCGCTACTGAAAGGGCTACATGTAGGCAGGTCGTTTGTCTGGTTTTAAGCTGGACATCCTGTTTTTAAATGGTTTGTGCCCTGTCTGGTACTGAGACTGGTACCATGGACAGGTGATGCTGCTCCGCCCCTATCGGTGCGACCGCTTCCTGGAGGACAGAGTATGCAGGGACTGCTCAAATGTATGGTCAGTGGGTGAGAGGGCATAGTGGTCAGGGCATGGTCACAGGCTGGGTCAGGCCCAGGCCATTCCTGGAAATATGGGGATGCCTGGTATTCTGGGGATGCCCCCTTAGATATATGTGCAGCAATCTCTTTGCCTCCCAACATTCAATGGCAGAGTCCCTAAACCTAGGGGGAGTAAATAAAGTTGGTTGCCTGGTTTGGCTAGACCTGTAAAGAAAATTAACCTTTGCTGGAGTTGAGGGTCCGGGGGGAGGAGGGGAAGGAAGACACGCTCAGTGGTCACAGGTAGCTGCCTCGCTACCCTGTCCCAGCAGCAAAACAAGCTGCAGCCAGTGCACAGAGCTGCTAAAGACTGTCAGTTGCTGTCAGGCATCCTGTCATGACATGGAGATCTGAGTCTGGACTTGATCCATGCCATGTCCATACAGCAGCTTAGTCACTTTCTTAATGTGATTGCCTTGTATGGGTTTCCAGGCCTTTGGTATTTCCAGGCCTTTCTATTCTAGGCCACCAAACTGCATCTGATTCGGGTCTGCAGTTATCATCATCTGACGGCTTTGCCGTGGCCTGTGTGAAATGATCTGATCTCAGGCCAAGTCATAGGCAGCATTTGTCCAGGGTCACAAACAGCCCTACCATCACAAATTGCACTCTCAGTGTGGCCAACTCCAGACATTCAGAAACCATAAACCAGAGCCCCTAAAATCACAAGAGATTAGTTTAAAAATTATGAGATTATACACAAAAGAGATACATTGTGTTCTATGTCTTTGCCTTCAGAGTTTGATGTCAAGCTTTTCTCCAAGAAAGTAAGCAAGCAGAGTCTCATGCAACAATAGGAGTCCACGAGCTGAGGCTTTAAGAAAAAAACATCCAATATCACACGAGTCCACAACCAATATCATCCTTGCTGGCATTCTCAGCAGGATGGAACTGACCACAGCGCATCCATTTCAGGTGCTCTCTCCAAATCAGAGATCAGACATGTTGGCAGGGAAGCTATGCCGATGGACATCTGTTCAACAGCTGTTCTGGGGTAGATTTCTTTCAGGACTCTTAACACAGCACCTTTCCCCACTGCTGGGTTTTTAAAGAAACAAATGCAGGGAATAAATGTACACATGCACAGTTTTACTCAAATGATAATCAAATTTTCCTACCCTTCCCACTCCAAAGAGGTCTAAAGTAGTTTTCAGAACTGACCTAGCATTAAATTACTATGTGCAAGCCGCTCATGATCCAACAGCAGCTCTCTCAGCTCTGGGCATCAAACTCATTCTGTTTTTGTTACCCAAACTCACTCAGTTTTATTTTTAATTATGGTCCATGGTGGGCATAAATGTTACCAAGAAAATTCTCCAGAAGCTTCATTGTAATTTTAAAAAACTGAGGTTTTAATGAATTGAACATCACAATTAATCCAATCAATACAAAAGCTGTGGCATTATTTAGTTTGATAGCAAGTTCCATTTCTTTTACACTGCCCCCACAGTTCCAGTTTTTGATATGTCACACATTTTTCTATAAATAAAAAATTGCAGTGAAGAGGTTGTGAGGGGGCAAATGGCAGCTGAGTAGGAGACAGCTGGGGCTTTTGACACATTTTGGGACTGAGATAAATGCAGTGGGCTGGATGTTTTGGCTAAAATGAGCAGAAGTGAAACAGTTAACAACACGTACTTTTAAATTGTCATCAGAAGTGTGATGTATTAAAACTGGGTTACAATTGTCAGCTATCACTTTAAATTAGAGATTTTTTTCCTGGTCCTGATGCCATATGAGGGGGCTCTGCAGGGAAGCGTGAAATCTGGGTCTGGCAGTAGTCAGTCTAGGGGAACAGCCTGGTTTCTTACTCGGCTTTTGGGTTCTTTGTGTTCTGAGAAATAAAGTATTGGTATGTTGCAACCTTCCAGCAAGAGTATTTTATGTTTTTTTAATCACACTTCTCTGCATGTAAGCTGTGAATAGAACAATTAGGTTTCAGACCCAAAAGTACCCTGTGATGGGGTGGGCTTACCCCACACTGAAAGAGTTTAGCCAACTCTATGGGCCGCGGAAGTCCCGCCCCCCAGACTCTGCTGGGCATGCTCCAACTGCTGTCCTAGCATAAAAAGGAGCAGCCCAGCTCAGTCTAGGTGGACCACCAAGGAGGGAGGAGGCATGCAGGGGGCTCTGAGCCAGGAGCCGCCTCAGCCCCTGATGGTGGGAGCCAGGAACCTGGGAGACCTCGCTGGAGACTGGCCACCCTTTGTTGGCTGCCCAGAGCCAGACACCCAAGGAGACATCTTTGCCAGGGGGCTCCATGATCCAGGGGAGATGCGGGTGGCGGCTGAGCAGAAAGGGGAACCCAGAGGGATGACCCCAGTGATGACTGGATAGGAAGTAGCCCAGGGGGTTTGCATGGTGTAACCAAGGGTGGAGACAGGCACCAGTCACTCTGTTTCAGGAAGATCCCCGCTGACCCGGTGTCGGGCTACCCCAACACCAATAGGGCCCTGGACCGGGGCTCAGAGGATCAGGGAGGGCCTGAGCCCCCCTACCCTGGGTGCCACCCCCCAAAGGGGGCGCTCCGTTACGCCATGCTGCTTTGACCCGAGGGTGGCTATTGACTCTGGTCGCTAGGCCATGTTACCCATTGTGGGAGCCAGCCAATAGGCCTCGGACCTGCAAGACTCAGTGCCAAGGAGACACAGTCTTATAGACTGCTCTGTGGGGGAGGGTGCAGGGTGCCCCATTGCCCTCATTTTTGCCTTGAACTTCCCCGCCAGAGATGATGGGGAGGGCTTACCCCGACCCCCCTGAGATGAATAGGACAGGACATATCTTCCTGAGTTATTGCTTCATGCTGTCTGCACACTCAGGAAGACAAGATTGCAGTAAATTTACAGTAAATTCATGTTTGGAGAGTGTTCTTCACTAAACACAGGCTAGAAGGTTGGGACTTGTCCATCTGAGAAAGTTGTCCTGGTTTAACTGAAAGTCAGTTAGTGAAGTATTGACTTAACCTCAGTTGATGTAAGGCACTGTTACACTGAAATAAAGAATGCCTGATATAGGGTTACGCATATATGATTTAAAACCGCACCTTCAGTTAAACTGGTACAAGTTGTGTGCAGACAAGGCTTTGATTTTTTTAAAGAAGAAGGAGCAGATTCTTCACAAACTGAACAGGCCATGTAGCCCACACAAAGGGATCATGTGGACTGGACAGGACCCTGGGACAAGTATATGAAACGTCTGTATTATTTTTAAATTAAGCGTAACTCCCTCTGTGCTCCCCAGAGAGATGACATTTGTCCGCAGGCACCCAACATGTTTGTGAATTCTGGATACATCGTTATGCTGTAATATCTTGTCTGATTTGTTGACAACATTGGAAGACTGCAAAGGTCAAGTCACAAGGGAGTTAAGGAAGATCCAATTTCACAGTAGGATTTAAGATCAGACAGTCACATGGAGCATAACTTCTACTTAGTTTCTTCCTGGCATGTGGCTACAGCAGAGAGGAGAATCCTTTAATGAACTGAATGAAATTCCAAAACAGGCAGTGATCCATTTTTTTCAGCTTCAAAGAATCATGGAACCTATTGTACGCTGGATTTTCTTTATCTGTGAGAAGAGGATTATTGAAAAGCCACGTTGACAGATGTTGTGGCTGTAAAAGAAGATGAGCTTCTGCATGAAGATTGTTTGTGCTAACGGAAAGGAAAAAAAGCTGACATTCAAAGCCATGCTTACCTGTGATTCCTCTAATACAATGGCTGAAACCTTTCATTTGCAGCAAAATAATCCAAAGGTTTTCTTTCCAAATAGCAGGAAAAATAGGTCACGCTAAGCAGAGGTTAGTGTTGTGAGCCCAGTCTTGTAAGGTGCTCAGCACCCTCAGCTTCCTTTGAATGCAAATCAAGCCCTTTGTTATCAAACTCATGGTAGGTGTAGGGAAGAGCAAATACTGATTTTTGTGGAAGGTCAGTCTATGCATTAAGCAAAGATGCTTGTATGTACTGTTGAACTCATCCAGATTTACTGTCGGGATGCATCATGGAGAAAGGCACTTAAGATGGTCTGTGCGCACTAAGAACCCTATACATTTGGCTGCTGCAATCCTGCACATATAATACTGAGGTCCTCAAACAAAGGGATATATTACTACTACTAAGCCTGCATGCAGCAACTTTCCATCTTCAAAGTGGTTTACAGATATTAATGTCCCTATATCCAATAACTACATAAAGTAAGGATGCATATCCTGATTCCATCACAGATGAAAAGTAATAATAGCTAAAGTATTGGCTACTGTCAGAGGCAAAGTAACAGATCTGAAGCGTTTATCATCTGATTTGAGTTGGTGAATCTATGCTCCCATTTCCATTAAAAAAAAAGTTATTTATAGGCATTTGTATGGCTCTTACTATGGTATCTGAGCTCATAAAGTGAGAGCAAGAGGGGCCAGATGGATGATCCTAGCTTTCTGTCTAGGAATATCACACCGTCACTGTGGTACCAGAGCACCTCACAAAAAAAACTTTTATATGCAGAGGTGAAAGGGCCTCTAAATAGCTGACTCCTTTGCCAGACTACAGGCCCTGTGACAGCTTCCAATGCAGTAAATTCTTTGGTACTTGTGGCTACCATCTTAGCACATGCCACCAGATGTTTCCAGGCTCTGGTAACACTTCCCTGTAGCTGGTTCCCTCCTCTGCTGGGCATCCTTTGCCCAAGCCTGTAAATGCTCTGCTTTCTCCCTGAGCTCTCTAAAGTTGCTGACATCAGCTTCCATCTTAAGCTTCACATCCTCTGTCTGCTCCCAGAGCCTTTTCAGCACCATCCCCTTCATCATCCTCCATCAGGGAAGGGGCTCCTGCCCCTTTTCTCTTGCCTTCGTGCTTCTGCCAGCAGGTTATAATATTTCCCCAACTTCGCATCCCTGTCTGAGGGACTCGTTTCCCTTTGTCTTCTGGGGCAGATCCTTTTGACCTGCCCCAACTTTCTGCACCGGGAACATGCAGGCAGGCCCTTACGCATCCGAGTCCTGGCCTTCCAGTGCCTCTGCCTCCCACATCTCCCTGAGGTGCCTCATTCCTGAGCCCATGCCCAGTGCTCATACTGCCCTGGGGCACTCAGACCTTTTATGCCCAGGCTTTCTGTACTGGAAACACCAGCATGACCTTCCACCCCTCTGACAATGGTGGTCCTCCTGCCATCGTTGCTGGGCCAGCAGAAACTGTCCATGTCTTCTGCTGAGCAGCCCACTGTACTTCCTGTTGCTTCTGCCAACGCCCCAGCAGGCGTAAAACATCTTCCATCCCTCAGGCCACACAATCACCAGCCCTCCTTGATGGCAGGGTGGGTCTTGTTATCTTGCTGACTAAGCCAGTGTCATAGGGTGTTACCACCTTCCAGAGCACCCCCGCCTCAGTTTCCTGCTTCTTCAGGGCTCCGCGAAAACTGCACAGATTGGTTTGGCAGATGCACCATTCTTGTTTATACTCAGTTTTGGGCAGGGGTGATTTCAGAAAAAATTCTGGGGAGCAAAGTTTGCTTTCCTAATGATTGTGTCCAAAGCTGGTGTGGGGAGGGGGAAGTGGAAGACAATAGATCATACAGAGCTCTGAAAAGTCTGGGCGTGGCAAACACCCCTTAAGCCCTATAGCGAGTGTCACCTCTTGTTTTGGGCAACCCGTATAGAAGCTACGGGCAGCATTATACACGTTGGGCTGGTATAGCTTCATGGGACTTAAATGGAACTTACACTGAGTAACAGCACCTGAGGATCTGACCCTTCGCCTTTTAACAGTTATCTGTAAAATACGAAATAATCTTCACTTCTCAGAGATTGCAGAAGTCAGCAGAGGGAGCAAAGATTGAACTAGAGATTAGCCTGAACCAATAAGTCCAGACATAACCAGCCTTAAACTTTGCAGAGAATTGGATCTGGTCTTTACAAAAGGCCAAACCCAAACCAGATCTAGAACATCCTATTCATCAATTCCTATCTGGTAGGGCTAAGGTGACTGTCATCCTTAGTACCACATCAGAACTTTGGGAGCTTTGTGATCGGGGCCTATCGCTCATTGTTACACATTATGAATTCTCAGGGTTCACATTCCATGCTGAGCTTAATGGAGCATTAAAACAAAAATCCTGCTTTACTGCACTGGTCTCTAGGAAAACACCAGTGCCATAAACTGCCAGAGTACTAGTGCGAGGTAATAAACTCCAAACAAAGCACCACATGCATTAACCCATTACACAGCTGTTAGCTCCTGAGTTATATCAGCTTCCTTTGCTGATAAAGGTGTTTTCTTCAGAGTTGGACTCAAATGAGAACACTGGATCCAAACTCCCTTGGGCCTGCACCCAACTCTGATTTTTGATTCCTGTTGCTTCTGCAGAACAATGGAAAATGAATCTGGATTCCATTCTGCCTCACATGGCATCTGCAGAGCTAGCTGCTAAGTTTTCAGAATATAAAATCTTTATTGCTGATGTCGGTGGAAGAGGAAGAATAAGTTTTTCAGACCCCAGGCTGTGTTTGGAGGGGGAGGGAAATTATTATTTGTCTTGTAAGTTGTCTGGAAGTCATTGAGAAAAAATAAGCATGGAACAATGAGCACAGAGGAAGTGACTATAAATAAATGAAACCATAACATCATTGTAAAAGAGTCAATTTTCTGACTGTAACCACAACAAGCAGGTCTGCAGTCTTGCATATTACCTCCCAATTTGTCCTCTTTTCCAGTAATTATCCTCCCTGAACAAATACTAAATCTCTTTCTTCGGATCCTCCTTATCTGCTCTTATTCTCCTTTTCAGCGTGGTCTCTCAGCAATGGCATGAACTATATGTCTGCACACACCTTTTTCCTAAACCAAGTCAGTTTTAATGTCCTTCTTTCAACTGAACCAAACAGATGGAGCAGTTTCCCCTCTAGCTCACGTGTAAGTGGCATTGATTATTGCAGTGGGTTCAAATAACTCTCAGAGAAGGGAGCACAGTCCATCTGTGCTACTACTATAGCCAAAAACTATCACATGTAGCTTAATTAGAGAGACCACAGTGATGTGCATGACACACAGTACAGTCCTCTTACGTCTCCAAGAGAAGGGTGATAGAAAAAAGAGTTTGTTCCCTGTTCAACAGAAGATAAGCTGTCTTAGGACAAATGGGCAGTTATCTTAACTCCTACATTTCAGTTCTCCTTCTCCTGTCTCCAGGACACAGATGTCTGCTTCTTTGGTTAGTATTGAGACAGAGAAGTAATTCAAGCCCCCAGAACTGTCATCTTCCCTTGCCTTCTCTCAATGACTTCTTGGACTGCTGCTTTTCGGGTCTGATCCAAAGCCCATTCAAATTAATGGAAGTCTTTCCATGGATTTCAATGGGCTTTGGATCTGGCCCATATTGCAGCATTCTCCTCCATTGTGTTTCTGCAGTATCTGACTCTTGAATACATTTTCTCTCTCCTAAACTGTGTCCCTTTCAGTTGTTCTCCATCCCCAATATTTGGAGTTTCTCAGAAGCTCCTTTAATGAGTCCATAAATCCCATTATTCTTCTCCAAAGGCCCCTTCATCATACTTGCTGTTGTACTTTATACAAAGAAACTCGAGTGATTTCCCTGTTTTCCCCTTATGATTCCACAGTGCCCCACATTGTGCCAATACCTGCTCTTCCAAAGCTCCCTGCTCTCCACCTATTATGTATTTCCAGTTAAATCCCGAAAGCAAAAATAAGACCAGAGACAACACTCCAGAATCCCGCAGACCTTAGTTTTCTGTCATATTCCCTGGGTTACTTAGAACACCAATTAGCTGATATAATCATGATTTTACATTTATATCTATCAGAGACTTTAAGGTCAGAAAGGACCATCCTGATCATCTAGTCTGATGTCCTGCACATCGCAGGCCACAGAACCTCACCCACCAACTCCTGTAATAGACCCCTAGCCTCTGGCTGAGTTACTGAAGCTCTCAAATCATGATTTAAAGACTTCAAGTTACGGAGAAGCCACCATTTACACTAGTTTATTAAACCTTCAAGTGACCCATGCCCCATGCTGCAGAGGAAGGTGAAAAACCCCCAGGGTCTCTGCCAATCTGACCCAGGGGAAAATTCCTTCCTGACCCCAAATATGGCAGTCTGTTAGATCCTGAGCATTTTGGCAAGACCTAACAACTGGATACCAGGAAAGAATTCTCTGTAGTAACTCAGAGCCCTCCCCTTTACCTTTTGTAAAACCAAGTTGTATTTTATCCCAATTACCATTTACCTCTAGGTCTTGAACTATTTTCTCTTTCAAAATTTGCTCTAAGACTTTTCATACAATTGAGGTTAAACTAACAGGCCAGTAGTTTCCCAGATCCCTTCCCTCCCCCTTCTTAAAAATAGGTATTATATTAGCAATCCTCCAGTCATAGGGTACAGCCCCTGAGTTTACAGATTCATTAAAAATCCTTGCTAGTCGGCTGTCCCTGGGCCATTTCCTCCCACCCTGTCCCCAGGTACCTGCAGGTAGCAGTCTCCCTCTGGGTCGCTGGGGTAGAAAGCAAGCGGCAGTCCCACAAGTCCCTCACCGTCAACCAGCAGCAGGTCTGGAAACTCCTCTGGCTTGTCAGCGGAGGGCAGCTCCTCCAGGTCCCAGAGGTCCCTCCAGTCCACCAGGTTCAGTCAGCTGCAGGGGGTCCCCAGCGTCAGGCAGCTCCTCCAGGTCAGGGTCAGCCTCAGGGGGTATTTCCCATCCAGTAGTCCCCGGTGGCTCATCCCAGCTACTAGGGCCTGGTGGCCCCACCCAATCACTAGGGCTTGGTGGCCCCCTCCAGTCACTCGGGCCCGGCAATCTGGGCAGGTTTTGGATGCTCTGCTCAGTGGGGTGGTTGTTCCAAACCACTGCTGGGTCTGGGTCTGGGTCTGGGTCAGGCCTAGGCACAGCCTCCGAGAAGACACGTCTGCCTCCGGCAGCAGCTTCCCCCTCACTGAGCTGCTGGGCCGGCCTTTTATAGTTCCCTTCCCTACCTTGGCTCCGCCCCGCTGCTTCCGGGGAGTAATACCTGTAGGGCCTTGTTCTGCCCAGCAGGTGCGTTGCGACCCTTCCTCAGGCCCAGGCTCTGAGGACAGCCACAGCGCCTTGCTACAGGCACCCATTTAAAGCATATCTCAATTGCCACCGATAGACAGACAGTGATATGGATTACTCCCCTAGGACTGATACACAGCTACCTTCGGAGTTGAATGGGTTCCCCATTCGAGGAAGGCAAGGGAAGTAATTCTGTAACTGAAATTACAGGGGATGTTATAGGAAGGCAGAATGTAAGCACCCGAGTTGGTACTAGATCAGGTCACAGAGGTCAACTTCTGTACCATGAGGAAAAAAGTGCCATGAGGTCTTGCAATGTGGTCAAGCCAATGGTTTTACGGAAGGCCACACCTCAGCACCCCAAGCCCATGGTGTTGCACTGGTTCATCCGGGATCCAAAGGGAAGAATGCCAGCTGGAATCATTAATGCCACTTCCTGAAGCACCGAAGGTTTCCCTGGAAGTTTGCCAGCCAGGGACTGACCTCTCCCAGCTCTGCTTAGGGTCTCAAATGTGACAAGATCACAGCCAGAGGAGCGGCTGCAAGCCATGTACATATTAAGATAAAAGGCAATCCCCAGGTAGGCATGGGAATAAAGTGCCACAGCCAGCTATTTCCTGTCTCTGCCTGGATAATTGTGTCTTAGCCAAACACCAATCTGGAGTACAGTATTCAGGCTCTCTTGTTCTTCATATTTGGCTTTAGGTGGGCTATTGTTTCCATCATCGAAAGCTTGAAACGTTTGAGCCCAAAAATATTAAACAAGCATTTGGTCACCAGTGTCCGGTGCTTGGGCTGGCTGATTTTACTGTGGCTCCCATTTGCCTGGGGCTGAAACGTACTGGGGGGTTCTGTGGAGGACACAGACACAGAGCAGACTCAGAATCAGAAGGGGACGGAGCAGCAGAGACTGGTGCCATGAACAGCCGCATATGCAACTGATTTTGAATGACTTTCTTGCAGTATTGTTCCTACCCTCTCTTTACCTCCTCAGGCTTTTCTGGAAGTAGCCTGGAGAGGGGTGGGCCAGTCAAGATGTTTGTCACCCTCTCTCATTTGCAAAATTCTTCAGCCATTCAAAGCAGAAGGCCAGCTATGGTCCTTAGTGTCTCAAGGACAGTGAAATCAGTTCACTGCACTTTGTTTTCTTCTATCAGTGTCCAGTCTGTGAAGCAATCAATCACCTCTAGAGAATAATGTGACCTTAGCAGGTTGCAATCCTCAGCAATGTGGATCTCTGCTTCACCCAAATGGACAAATACCTCAGTATTCTGTAGCAACTGCAGAAACACTGCAGGAAGGCTATTCCAGCTGGAGCACTGTGGACTAAGCTATAGTTTTATATAGTCCTATTTATTTATTTAAAGTTAAGAGCTATAGAATCATAGAATCATAGAATCATAGAATATTAGAGTTGGAAGGGACCTCAGGAGGTCATCTAGTCCAACCCCCTGCTCAAAGCAGGACTAACCCCTGCTATATCATAAGTCATATAGTATAAGTCATAGCTATAGCATAAAATTGATAACATTAAGCAGAAGACAGACAGTGCTTGGAGCCTCCACTGGAGAAGTGAATGAAGGAGGACTACTACCTGCAGCCCGGATTCAGCTGGCCATCCATATTCAGCAAAGTATTTGAGCTGAGGTTGGCAAAGGGGCCTAGGAGAGTTTCAATGGGAGTCAGGATCTCAGCCTTGGGCTCTGTCCTTCACTGGGGTTTACACACACATTAACAGTTAAGCACATGCTTAAGTGCTTTGCTGATTCAGGGCCCATAACAGCAAAAGGAAACTAGAGTGATATCTGCACTGGATGGTGGGAAGACACCTAAAAAAGAGTCCCTGCCACATCCAGCAGCCTATGAAGGAGGGGAAGCCATACTCATTGATTATGCTTTCAGGTCTCAAGGAAAAAAAAATACAATATAGGAAGCCAAAGTGCAGCTAGGGGAGGACTTGTTAATTATCACAGAAGCTCTGAAATAGATGAACCATCCATTAAATTAATGCTCACATGATGCTGCCCAGCTTCCAGTAAGTAAAGATTACTCTTCTGCTTAATGAAGCCTGATGTAATGCACCCTGATGTAATGACCCAAACCTGAGCCATTCTTTTTAGGTGACACATCTGAGGAACTGTCCAAGATTGAGGTGTCATTAGAGGAAGTTTTGAAACAAATTGATAAATTAAACAGTAATAAGTCACCAGGACCAGATGGTATCCACCCAAGAGTTCTGTAGGAACTCAAATGTGAAATTGCAGAACTACTAACTGTAATATGTAGCCTATCATTTAAATCAGCTTCTGTACCAGATGACTGGAGGATAGCTAATGTGATGCCAATTTTTAAAAAATGCTTCAGAGATGATTGCGGCAATTACAGGCCGATAAGTGTAACATCAGTACCAGGCAAAGTGGTAGAAACTATAGTAAAGAACAGAATTATCAGATATATAGATGAATACGATTTGTTGGGGAAGAGTCAACATGGTTTTTGTAAAGGGAAATCATGCCTCACCAATCTACTAGAATTCTTTGATGGGGTCAACAAGCATGTGGACAAAAGTGATCCAGTGGCTATTGTGTACTTAGATTTTCAGAAAGCCTTTGACAAGGTCCCTCACCAAAGGCTTTTAAGCAAAATAAGCAGTCATGAGATAACAGGGAAGGTTCTCTCCTGGATCAGTAACTGGTTAAAAGATAGGAAACAAAGGGTAAGAATAAATGTCAGTTTTCAGAATGGAGAGAGGTAAATAGCGGTTTCCCCAGGGGTCTGTACTGGGACCCGCGCTGTTCAACATATTCATAAATGATCTGGAAAAAGGGGTAAACAGTGAGGTGGCAAAATTTGCAGATGATACAGAACTACTCAATATGGTTAAGTCCAAAGCAGACTGTGAAGAATTACAAATGGATCTCACTAAGGTGGGTGACTGGGCAACAAAATGGCAGATGAAATTCAATGTTGATAAATGCAAAGTGATGCACATTGGAAAACATAATCCCAACTATACATATAAAAGAATGGGGTCTGAATTAGCTGTTACCACTCGAGAAAAAGTTCTTTGAAAACATCTACTCATTGTGCAGCGGCAGTCAAAAAAGCTAACACATGTTGGGAATCATTAGAAAAGGCATAACTAATAAGACAGAAAATATTGTATTGCCTCTTTATAAATCCATGGTAGGCCCACGTCTTGAATACTGACTGTGTGCAGATCTGGTTGCCCCATCTCAAAAAAGATATATTGGAATTGGGAAAGGTATAGAAAAGGGCAACTAAAATGATTAGGGGTATGGAAAAGTTTCTACATGAGGCGAGATGAATAAGACTGGGACTTTTCAGCTTGGAAAAGAGATGACTAAGGGGGAATATGATAGAGGTCTATAAAATCATGACTGGTGTAGAGAAAGTCAATAAGGAAGTGTTGTTTACTCCTTCTCATAACACAAAAACTAGGGGTCACCAAATTAAATTAATAGGTGGCAGGTTTAAAATGAACAAAAGGAAGTATTTCTTCACACAACGCACAGTCAACCTGTGGAACTCCTTGCCAGAGGATGTTGTGAAGGCCAAGACTATACTGGGGTTCAAAAAAGAACTAGATAAGTTCATGGAGCATAGGCCCATCAATGGCTATTAGCCAGGAGAGGCAGGGATTGCTGTTTGCCAGAGGCTGAAAATGGCTGATGGGATGGATTACTTGATGATTGTCTGTTGTATTCATTCCTTCTGAAGCACCTGGCATTGGCCACTGTTGAAAGACAGGATACTGGGCTAGATGGACCATTGGTCTGACCCAGTATGGCCATTCTTATGTCACGGCAGTTAAGGTGGTTTGGGTTGGGCTTGCTATTGAATCCAGGTTTGCATTTCCAGGACCAGTGGGAGAAGATTCTCTGTGTAGGGTCCCTGCTTTTTGAATGTGCTCTGCCAATGCTTACAGAGTAGGACATGAGGCACGTTTATTTCATTAAGGTTTTGGATGACCGTTTGATCCCAGATGAGATTTCTGGTGGCAGCAGCAGAGGTTTGGTTAATACCACCTACTCTTGGTGGCTTTGAAAGTTGTCGCCTTTAACACCACAAGTTATTTAAAGGCAGGAAGGTGAGTCAGGCACCCAATTCCCATGGACTTTCATTGAGCGCTGGGTTCCCTACACTGCTCTGCGTGCCTCTAAAAATCTCCCCCCATATCTATAGCTAGATATCTCATTGGTACTGCAACAGGTGCTCTAAACAACTTACGACCAGATTTTGATACCTTTGCAGTGAGTAACATCACTCAGAGTAATAATAATCATCCCATTCTTTTTACTCTTTTCCTGTCTGATTTCAGTGGGGCCACTGATGGGGTCACTGTACTACTAAGGGGGTAGAATTTAGCCCTCAACAATGTACCCCTTCTGTTACAGCTGTAACCTTAGAAACCCAACATTGTTAGAATCAGGCAGTAGCAAATGGAGCTGAGGCAGAATCTCAAGCAGGCAACTGAAGCCCTATCATGGCAATCATGTTGGACCTGCTCCAGCATGAGTGTTTGCATTTGCATCTCACAAGACAGTCTAGTTGCCTTACAGGTTCGAAAAACAAAAGTTAAATCTATTCTCCCACTAAGGATGGATGAACTGCTTTGGAATTAATGAGAAATAATTACACAAGAACTGAGTCAATAAGTTTCTAAAATGTTTAGTTGAAGCTTCCTCTTCCTCTCTCTGTCTTACATGGAGACCTCCTTGCTATCTAGCTAAATGTGCCCATCACTCCGGCAGTGGCACATTTATATTACGGTAGCTCCCAGGAGCTGGACAGCGCGCTAAATGGATTACACAAGCATACAAAAACACCAAGACGACTTAGGGCCAGACCACCGCTGATGTAGGTCAGTGATGCTCCCAAAGGGGCCCTGATGAGGATCTGGCCCTAGATTCTCCATCCCTTCCTCAGGCTAGGTTGCCCCTGGTCCTCGCCCAGATGCGCAAGTTCAGGGAGGGCAAAGGATCCTTACTCCCTTGCATGCTTGCAAAAGGACAGAGACAGTCACAGGAGGAGGAAAACTAACTCACCCTAGGGCAGTGTGTCTCCATCTCTATCTCAAATGTGGGCTACTGCCCACATGACATAACCTGGCCCTTGTTGTACATGTTAGAGAAAAATCAAGCACCCGCTCCTTCTCTTCCCCCATCTGTCTGTCCACAGCAAGCTATCGTTGGAGCGGACAGTGAAGGACAACTGGTGAACAGACATTTTGCTTTGGGCATGGCAAGATCTAGTTATCCTGAAGGCAGTTCCACAAGCACGGAACTGGCCAATGGGAAGGCCAGAACTTCTGCCCTGATGAGTCAGCTTCTTGATGCTAGTCACGCCATTCTCCTCAATGATGGTCATTGGCCTGTAGTGAGAGGCAGTGCCTGATACAGCCTGGACTCAGTCTATTGAGGGACTTGAAGATTGGGTCTTAAATTGGATTGGATGGTGACCAGTGAGCCAGTGCAGCAACTGGAGCACCAGGCTCTAGGACTTGTGTAACTCAGAAGATGGGCTGCCACAAGCTGGACCAGGTCCCACCAACTGTTCAACCCCCAGTTCTCATCTGGAGGAAGGTCTCCATGGGGCACAGTATGGTGGCACACTAGCCTGTGTCTCTCCTCTAGTCTAGTGATCTCATCTTCAGAAGGTGAGTTTGGCGCCCTACGTCTCCCTTTATCTTTTCTTATCATCTTGTATCTTCTCTAGAACCTGGTTACACTTTGTAGGAACTCCTGAGGTCAGCTGAGAGAGGTGCAGTGGGAGGGGGAAAGGCTTCTGGTGGCCACCCAGCACTGCCGTTCAGAACCGAACACCTTGTTTTAGGCTGAATTTAGAGCAGGTAAAAGGTCCTGTCTGACATATTTGACCACCAGGATGCAAAGGAAGCCCACAGAGGTGAGATTAGCCCATCCCCAGTTTGAGGGGAGGGGCCAAAAAGGAACTGGGGTCAACTGTTTACTTGGGACAACACAAAACATGTAGGGTCAGGAATGGGGTACAAGAGCAACAAAAAAGCACCACTCCAGAGACACCAAACAGAACCGTGGGCAATGCCCACTGCTCTGAAAAGTTGCCAAAAAAGTCAGCAGACACTGCCCGGATGTATGTGGGTCTGAGGAAAACAATCCCACAGCCACAGAAAGCCTCCCTCTTCCTGGGCTTCAATATAACCTGTTTGGCTAATGGTGACAGGTGCTGGCCCCAGAGACTGATGTCTTTTCGCTGTTTATTCACACTGCCCCATAGCCAGTGTGCTTCATGCCCTGGGACTGCCTCTTGGAATGAAGGCAGAACAGCCTCATGGCCCAGACAGGCGTTGGCAGAGCAGAATGCTGCTGGGTTAGAGCTCGAGCAAAGTTATTTGTTAATTCACAACATAACTGGTCAAACACTACGTTTGGTCTAATCCATCTGTCTGAGCTTCCCTATGTGCCCGTCACTGGCCTATCTGGGCAGGATTAATCGTTAAAGCCCCATGCCATTTACTTTCCTGAGTCTAGGGGGGAAAATGCCGGCTTTCTAGAGAGCAGTGTCTGCAGCTTGATTCTGGTAGGGTTCTTCTATTAGGATCTTTTCAGGAGGTCATGTTAATTAAGACATCATATCCCTGACAAAACCACTAAGGCAAATACATCTCTGTGTGCCTCATGCACGCTATAAGACTCACTGCAACTCACTGCACTCTCTCTCTTGGAAGACAGTTTAATATCCTGGCTTCCAGCAATAGGAAATTCCACAAACACTATGCTTCTATATTAAGGAAATAAATTATTAAAGAGTCTAGTGGCGATGTACTTTCTAAAGTCAGGGTGGGTAAATGTCTGATACAGTCCTTGCTCATAATTAAAATTTAAAAAACCTTAATTACTCAATGACGGGACAAAAAAAAAAAAAAAGTACAGGCCAGCAAGCAGATCTGCAAAAGAGCTCAGATTTTCCAGTAAGAGATTTATCAGCCTGCCAAAATTTTAACTCCGTTTATATGGTTTAGAACCCATTCACTAAGATTCCCATAGATATGGGAATCAACACCACTTGGTGGTGTCTGGTGCTTGTGTTTCATCAGCTTTGAGGCCCTAAAGTCAGGAAAGCATTTAAACGGTGCTTAAGTCCATCCCTATTCTGGAAAGCACTTACACAAGTGCTTGAGACCCATTGACTTCAGTGTAATATCAGCTGAAGTGCAGCTAAGTGGGACTTAAAAGAATGAGAAAATCTGGAGTGTAGTGAAACATCCATTAAATAATGCTCCCTGACATCACGTGGGTTGCAGTAAGTAAAAGCACATAAATATTCCTCTACTTAAGGCTGATGTTATGGCGTGTGTACCTCCCAGGCCACTATCCATCTGTGATCCCACAACAGCAGCCCTGCTGATGGGCTCAATCTGAAGACAAGTGGAGTTGTTGTCAATAAAATGTTGGCTCTTTTTTTATGAGCATGCTGAGATTTGTTTCTCAAGGGATCATACAGCTAAACTTGTTCCCCTGATCAGCTGGTGCAGTGAGACACGAGTCTCTCTCAACTGAAGGCAACACTGTGATCCTCTTTAAACCAGGCTAATTCTGAACAATTATATCAAATTAAAATCAAGTCAATATTAGAGGCGACTTGCCTTAGCCACAGATTTTGGTGATTATTCTAACATTTTCACTTCCATAAACAACTTTATCCAAGGCTCTCAAAACACTTTGCAAACTTTAATTCTTACAATGTCCCTGCAAGGCGGGTGTCCTTAAACCCCATTATACATATGGGGAAACTAAGGCACAGATTTTTAAGCCTCGTATTTCAGAAGTGGCTGCTGATTTGGGGGATGTCTGATTTACAGTGGTGCAGAGCACTTGTGACATTAATTGAAATCAGTGGGAGCTGCAGGTGCTCGGGACCTCTGGAAAATCAGGTCACTAGAAATCCCAAGTTTGGGTCCCAAAAACTGAGGCCAAAACTTTGATTTAAGTGACTTGCATAAGGTCACTTAAAGTCAGTGGCAGAGCCAGGCATACCTCCTAGGAGTCCTCACCTCCCCAGGGCCAATCACTGGACAAACACTACCATCGCATACACCAGGCAAGCTCATTCTTTACCATTGCAATCCTCATCTGCGGAGAAAGGATTCATTTTTAATACAGAAACACTTTTAGATTAAAAATCAGAGGCTGGCAATGTGTATAGGGCTGGCCTTAGAGAGAAGGGGCCTTTTGTGAAGTAAGATTGAGTGAATGCACCTAGCTCTCGCCCTACCCTAATGAGACCTCCAACATCCCTCCACCCCACGCCCCGCTGCCACGTGAGTGCATGCAGGACAGCTGGCATGCAATGAGAAGAGCAAGCAAGGCAGGGATGGGAACTGGTAAGAGCTCCCTGGCCCGGAGCCTTGCTAGCCTGTAGCACGGCAGGACAGATGACTGGGAAAGGAACAGAGTCTAAGCAGGGAACCCCTAAGCAATGGGATGGCAGCTCTATTGCTGGAGCTGTCGGCTGGTTGCCCGTGGCCGGAGTGCAGCGTGCCTCAGGGGAGAAAACAAGGGCCTAAGGAATCACAGTTTCAGCTTTTGGACAGGCCAGCTGGCTAGGGGGAGAACGATGATCTCTTGATTAACGTACACGAGTGGGAATCAGGAAACCTGGTTTCTATTTCTAGCTCTGCCACTCTTTTGCTGTGTAACCTCAGGCAAGTCACTCACCCTCCCTGTGCCTCAGTTTCCCCATCTGTAAACAAATTTATACTACTTCCTGTCTGCTGGGGCTTGTGCAGCTTAATTCATTAACATACACACAGCACGTTGGGATCCTAGGATGAAAGGTATTAGAAAAGGACAATATTATTATGATGTTTCTTCCTAGGCCACGTTTACATGACTAATGGCCTGGTCCTGCAAACACATACACATGGGTGATGTTACTCATGTGATTAGTTCCACAGCTTGTCAGCTCTTCAGGGCGAGGTCTGGGTCTTTGTATGTATTTCTGCGATGCTAGAGGAATAAATAAGACCAAGAGGTCTCCCCAGAAGCAGACTCTAGGACAGATCTGCCCTTGCTAAGCCCTACATGAAAAGGAATCAGAGGAGGAGAATGGGCTTAGGGTCTGCCCAGTTTGCTCCGTAGCCTCGCTGTTCTGGAGACCTGGCTTCAAGCTAGGACCTATATTCCTCCCATGCAGCCCAGAGCAGTCTCATTTTTTCCCACCACAGAGCACCCTAATCAACAGCTCCTCCCTGGCTGCCTACACACTTTCAATAAGCACAGGACACGGCAAGACATTTTGGCTTCTCCAAGGGCCACTGCAGCCTGAAACATCTTTCTGTTTGCAGGGAAGCAATGAAGCATTCCTTAACACATTGCTTCCTCCTGCCATTAAATATTTAGGCTACAGCTGTGGGGGAAACCATGCACTAGGAAACATCGAGGGCTCCATTTAAATAGTAATGGGATGGCAGGTGCTTAGTAGCTTCAGCCTAGATTCCCTCCCCCTCACACTCAGCCTCCTCCACCCAATATCCTCAGCATTGCAGCTGGTGAGATTTACAGCTTCTGACACTGGCACACAGGCCCTGCTGGTTGAGACAGTGCTGTGAATCCCAGCCGGCAGCGTGGCCACGCAGATACCCACGAGGGAGATTGTTCCAGGGAGAGGGGAAGGCTGGAGGGCTTTTGTGCTCGGTCAGGCCTTCCGTGGGCTGCAGATGTAGTGAATGAAATCGTATTGACCTGGAGACCAAAGGCCTGTCAGTACCTATCAGAGATGGAAAGTTGCCTTGGCCAGCGCTGACATCAAGCAAGGCTGCCTAGGGAGCTGGTCACCCAGCCACTTGCTGGAGCATAGGCCGTGGAGGTGAGGGGAGCAAAGGAAAGGCTTGCACACCAGCTGCCTTGCCTTCACTCTATGTCCTCTCCTGCGTCTTTATGTGGGGAGGGAGGGTGTGTGTGTGTGTGTGTGTGTGTGTGTGTGTGGATTTGTGACTCTTGTCCTCTCACCTCTTTGTGGTTTCCATAGCAACTGCGGTGTCTTTATCGATCCAGGCAGAGTGTGAGCTCGGTACTCACAAGCAGATTGTTTCCCTATTAGAAAATGTGTGGGGCGGGGACTGAGGGGAGAGGATGGACCAAGCGAGTCTCATCTCCAGGGTGCCTGTTCAAACACAGCTCAGGCAATCTGCACCTGCCCCCGGGCCTCTGCCCCCATCCCCACCTCAGCAAGTTGAAGCTTCTTGTGAATAGCCTTCCGGGCATGACCTTTTGTGTCCTTTACTATTTGTCAGGCCACCTCTCTAACTGCCCTTCCTCTCCAGAGGGACACCAGACTAGATGCTTCATTCATCCACTTCCCCAACCAACATCTCCTTGTTCTCTTTCCCTCAAGCCCCTCTGCATGGGGAGCCCTTCCAAAGCTGGTCTGAAAGGTCGCTGCCCTTCTGCAGAGTCATTTCTGCTGTGATCCCGACTGTAAGCAACCTATTACCCCTCTGATCCCTCTGTTCCACTACTTTCTTCGTGCTTCATCTGATTTTTTGTATTGTTGGACTGAGCTTTTGGGGGGCAAGCTCTGTGTCTTCCCCTCCCTGTTTGTACAGCGCCTAGCAGAGTTTGGAGGCTACTGTAATGTAAATCCTAAGAGTAAGTCACTAGCAACTGGCAGCTTTGCCATGTCGGACAGCCGCTGCAAAATTAGTTTGGTGGCCTTGGGCCAGCTCTTAATGGAGGGAGGAACATATAACAAACAATGCTACATTTGGCACTCATTGTTCTCCTGCTGGCAGATTCAGTGCAGAGAGGCCAAGGACTGAATGTGACCCATAGCTTGATTTCTTTACCCTGAAAGTCTCTCCCTCCAGGTCACAGCTTAGGCGCGCTGGAAGTGCAGGGAACCTCTACAGCTCACCCTCTCTCTCCTCTCCACAACAGAACTAGAAAGATGCACATAGAGGAAAACAAAGCAAATGCAGTGGGGTTTGGATCAGCCTTCATGTAAGTCAAGGGATAGGCTCTCACTGACATCAGGGGGCTTTGCATCAGGTCTAGGGTCCTTAACTGTGACACTTCCCTTTCCCTACCGTTGTCTGATGTCCACACCGAATCAGATCTAATCTGCAACATCGCATTAAAGTGCTGCTGTGCGCGCGCATGGAGCTGTACTACCACCATCACCTTGCCTCTTTACCACCCCTTTTTGGGATGCCAACGACCACTAGCCAGGAGTAGTCCTTGCACACAGCAAAATGCATAGATTCAACTGGGGCTGGCCTTTAAACGGGAGGGTGGGAGTTCTTTGTAACCTCCCCACTCCTTGTTCATTTGCCCCTTCACCTGTAAGCGCCTCATGACTGGAGCCTTGCTTTTCTTTATTTCTGCAATGCCTCGTGCCCCACATTGAGGCTGTGTATCATAATCCCGTCAGCAAAGCTCTGCAGTGGCGGTTGTGTGTCTCAGGTGATGCTTGACCTCCTAACTTCCTGACCAGAATTTTCTATAAATGCTGCTGCCTGGAGTTTTTAGGTTGGAAAAGGTTTGTTAAAAGCACGTTAGCCAGTTGCTGAACGTTCCCTCATTATTTTCAGTCTGGGACAATTTCCCTTTTCTTAAAACTAAACCAAAGCACACTCACGGCTCCCAGCAGAGTGATCTCAGCCTCAAGTATGAGCCTTGGCACGTGTAGACATGTGACTCAGAAGCCACTTCCCATCTTTGGAGACGTGCAGTATGTTCCACCTCATCCTTCTTAAGGTCTTTAAACACTTATAAAAACAGGGTTTATTCATCCACAGACAAAACAGGCTGTGTGTTATCCCGCATGATGAATACAGAGAGTTTCTATAGAACTTTATTGGTTTCATCTGTACCAAATCGCATAGGCCATTTCCATAAGTGCCGTCAGAATACAAAAGTCTCCTTTCTAATTTGGTCTACTGTTTTGCAAGACAGCAAATTAATGACACTAAAAGAGAACTCTTATTGGTTACTGAAAAGAATAGATTTTCCATGATACTGTGGGGAGCAAATAGCAATGGTATTGGCAACTGCGTTTGACTGCCTCTTGTTAAGCTCCCTTTAATGTTGGTTTGAGCCAAGAACAGTGTTGAGCAAATGAAAGAGCGAACTGGGCATTGGCTGGAGCCAATCAAGACAGGAAGTCAAGGGTCTGTCTATGGACCCACTGTCGATGCTCCCGCCATTCCCTGAGTGGGCATTTCCAGTCCTGCCCAAGTCAAATGTTATTTACTATGTTACCATCTGAAAAATGTGGACATGGACACAAACAAACAGTGACCTTAAGTTAGGTAAGAGCCCAGACTGAAATGGCTGTTGCATATGAGCCTGCATAGATGAAGGGATTTCACATGGATTTGAGAGAGAGATTCCCTAGAGGACTGTGACACTCATCTGTTGGCTTATAGATCTTTTATCTATGCTGTAGCCTATAGGACTAGCCTGCTTGCTTGCTTTCCTTATAGATTCAAGTACTGTTGTTTTATTATAATAGAGTCATAGATGCATATTAAAGTATTATAGCTGTAATGCAAGGTACCTTACAGGCCACATCCTGTATGAAAGCTAAGGCAGTTAGCATACGTATGTTCAGGACCTTTGGCCCAGATAAGTAATGAGGAATTAAAGGATAAGACATATATGGTTATAACCTTTACCCTAGATAAGTCAGGAGGCATCAAAACGGGGGGGGGGGGGGGGGGCGCGGCGGTCACAGGTTTTGCCCGGAGCAAAATTAAAAGAAAAACCACAAAACCCACAAAAAGGGCCAGAAATAACAAAGGTGAGATAAACCAACGGTCTGGAAAGGATGTGGATATGTCATTAATACGCATGAACCTGCCAGCCTATAGAATAAGTGTACCCTAATAATTTGGGGGGTGAAGAATCCAAATTTAGACTTAGAAGAAGGACCCTTATTGCTCAGGGTACAAGAAGGGGCAAATTGTGTCACTTGGGGTGGTCGTCAGCTACTCCTTCTTGAAGCTTCTTTTAGTTAGTGTTAAGATTTTGTTATTCATTTATACTTAGTATTATCTGTAGTGTTAGTCTTAGCCACAATGCCAGATTTAGCATCAGTCTATGTTTCAACTAATACCTCAAGCTTGCGATGCCATGATTTTTGTCCCTCATGAGAAAGATGGCCATGAAAAAACAAATCTCATTCTTCCTGGCATCCAAGAGCTTTGCCCCCCCCTCTAACCTCCCCCCAGGAGTCTCTAGGCTGGC
Source organism: Emydura macquarii macquarii (assembly GCF_026122565.2). Lineage (NCBI taxonomy): Eukaryota > Metazoa > Chordata > Testudines > Chelidae > Emydura > Emydura macquarii. The sequence continues at coordinate 1,819,191 of NW_027132983.1, read as the reverse complement.
TCCCATGAACACAAGTCAGCTTGGAGCCCTGCTGACAGCCAGGGATTCAAACCTCATCATCTCCTTCCTCACATCAACACCCCCATTTGCTTTGTTAAACACCAGAACAACTGGAATGGGAAACCCACTGTCCACTTCTGCAGCCGCCTGATGTGCTACATGCCACCATATGACTCACCCCGACACAGCCACAGTGAAGTGATACAAGGCAGCTAACATTTAAAGGGGAAACTGCAGCTTACAGTGTTTTCCCCCTCAGTTCACAGACTGCCCCATTCTAAATGGGAATGGTGGAATCAAGTAGAATTTGCATTAAGTGACACACCCAGGGGCTTGCCAGCTACTTGCTGTCATTGTTCAGTAGCTACAATTCCATCTGCCCACCCCCAGGAGCAGCAGTTTATGATTTACCTTTAGAAGGTATTTTAAGGCATGGCTATTGCTGGGAAAAATAAAATCCTAAAAAATGAGTGTGGGGTTCCACATTTGTTCTCTCTCAGTGGTTTTTAGACCAAGTGCCAATTTACAAATCAGAGGCCGATTTATGCCAGCAGAACTGAGCTGACGGGGTGTGTGTGTGTGTGTGTGTGTGTGTGTGTGTGTGTGAGGATGACATGAGGTACAACAGAACTAGTTTGGCCTCCCATAACTGCATTGGCTCTGTTGTGATGAGGGTACAGAAAACTTTGATTTGTCCTAGGTTTTAAGCAGATACACTGCTGAAGACACACTGGGAACAGACGCTCTGTGTAAGAAGGTGCCCGTTTCACAGAGTTATTAACTGATCATAATCCTACTTTGTGCTTTTTGTATCATCAGTTTTCTTGCTGCATATAGATGCGCACACATGTTCTGAATGTTAACCTCCTACAAGCTTTGCTGAGATAGTCCAACTGTCCCCAAAAGACATGTAACCACCCAGTAAATTGACTGATAATGAAGTCTTGCAGCTGGCCATGTGTTTCTCTGCAACCCTCCAACCTGCGTACACTTATTGCATGCCCAAGGCTGTAACCACCAAGAGTTTGGTTAGTGAACTCAGAGCGGATGTTGAGTTCTCAGAAGCAAATGCTAGCTTTGCTCCAAAGTGAACATTTCTTAGATGGAATCGAGTCTCTGCTGTAATTATAAAAACTCTTTAAACGTTGTCCCTCGGCCCTCACTCCTTTTACAGAACCTCGGACTGATTAAGGCAACTGTTCGCATGGGATAAGCGCATCTCAAAAGGTTAGAAAAGGAGCCACATCTTTTGTACTTCAGCGTTAGGCTGGCAGGCAGCATAGCCCGGTGGTTAGCTGCTACCTAGGACTAGAGGGAGACTTGGATTCAGTTCCCTGCTATTGTGTAAACGTGGGTTAGGTGCCTAGTTTCTCTGCACTTCTGTTCTCCATTTCTAAAATGGGAACAATAGCACTTCCCTGCATCACAGCAGGGTTGTGAGGATAAAAAACATTGAGGATTGCAAGGTGCTCAGATATTTTGGTGATAGGGATAGTGTAAGGAATGGAGAGAGAGAGAAATCTTATCAGAACAGGTTTTAAACAGGATGAAAAAAATGTAACAATAAAGATGAAGCAGAATTTATAACCAATCCCCATCCCTTAGATCTGCCCTCAGTTTAACACTGAAATTGAGTTGGGAAAAGAATCCTGTTCAGAGTTTGGGATGGACCTGAGCCGAACCCTCCATCTGACCAACCTTGAATGTGGGCAAGTTTGGCTGCTGATCTGAATTTCACTGCTTAGCCTTTATCTCTATTCAGAACATGGTGGCGCCCCTGTAGGATGTGCAGGCCTGACATGTAAAAGTCAGGAAAGTACTGAGACTGGACAGGTTCGTGGAAAGCTAGGCCTGAATTCTGCAAAGCACTTAAACCTGTGCTTAACTTTCATATGCCATTTGCATTCTCAAAATAGGGATGAAGTGGTTAGATGGGCCTTGTCTGGCTCTCTACACAGGGGTCAGTTGTACCCTTTGGGATTCTCCAATGAAAGGGGCTGTACAAAAGCAAAGTCCTACACCACTGGCATAACTAGAAGTGAAAGTATGGGTGGGCCCCAGCTTATGGCAGACAGGCAATGACCAGAGGTCTGATGTCACAGCAAATCATTTCTATTGCATGTGATCACTGAGTGCTGGGGAGGGGGGAAGGATTGTAGCCAGGTGCAGAGAAGGGAGCGGGCTGGCCAGCAGAGAAGGGCAACCCCTGCAGCCCCACAGGCAGACACAGTTAAGCCAGGGTGGGGGAGTTGGTCAATGCCTGAGTGAGGCCCAGCTCCCACTGAAGTTGTTTGGGAGAAGTTTGCAGTGGTGGGTGGAGACAGCAGTGGGGCCAACCAGGCTGCTCCACTTCATTCCCTGCTGCAAATGGGGCAAGAGAGCTCTGTTCTTCAGCTGGCAGTTCCTGAGCCACAGACATGGCCTCCTGCATTCACAGAGGCTTAGGTCTGAGCACTAAACTAGGTGGGCTACACCCCTGGCATTCACACACCCACATAGGGACATGGTTTACTGCTCTTTCTACATACAGTAGTTTAAGTTTTGCTTAGAACATCTGCCTATCACAGCAAGCCTCTGACAGGCAGGGTCCAGGTGGTTTGATGTGAAGATAACCAACCCAACAGGCCTGATTCTCTTCTCACTGACTAGTTTTAGACCAGCCTAACCCCACTGACGTCATTAGGTCAGTCCTGATTTACAGGGGTGAAAGCAGGAGGAGAATCCTGCTTTGTTTCCGTTATTTGGCTCTTTTGACACAGCCACATCCAGCCTGCAAAAAAGTCACCCCCCCAAGTGCCTTTCACAGTGCTAGGTAGAGTCTCAATTAGACTCTGCTGCTGCTATGCTTTTGGTCTTCCAGCCCTGCTGTTTACAGGAAGTTCCATCTGAGAGCATGGAATTAGAAAAACCACAAGGAAATGAGAGATTATTTGCTGGAGATTAAAAAACACAGAAAAGCCACAGGACAAATCAGTAGGGCCTAAGACAGACTAAAATAGCAGCTACCCTTTCGGCTGCTGGCATTTGTACCAGTCATGCTGCAACAGGAAAAAAATTTGACATGAATTCAGCAGGACAGATTGTTCCTCTAATTTTTGCCAAGGAAGGCATGAAAGTAGCAGGAAACCTGCTTAGAAGGCCCAGCATCAGCTGGAGGGAGGGGGACGGAGTCTAAGCCACTTCACCCGGTGGCCACCACTCTACCAAAGCCCCTCTGTGTGACTTATGCGCAAGTTTATGGGGCCGGGCCAGGCAGGGAGGAGTGTACAACTAGAGCCATGCTACACAGCTTCGTCTCCTGACAAACCCACTGGAGAGTACCCGTGGGCTTTAGTGCGGATGGGAGCAGCGCTGCTTCTGGTGGGCTTCTACCCTCTGCCAACAAACTCCTCTGGGGTGAGGGGCTCAGGTGGGGGTGAGGCATTGGCCGCACAGCTCTGGATAAGCCATGCTGTCACTGGAGCCCAGGGCTTTCTTGATAGATCTTGGTGCATCAGTGGGGTTGGAGGACCAAGTCCTTTCTCACTCTGTGCATAGCAAATTTCACTCCCCCAACCCAGCCCCTAGGCCGTGGGGGGCAGAGGAGGGGATCTGTCTGTAGCGGGTTGCAGCAGCACAAAGCACTCACAATCTCTTCCTCTGGAGCATCCAGAGCCAGCCAGCACTAGCTTCAAATAGGCTAGAGCTGGCTAGGGAGGGGTGTACGGCCAAGGTGCCCAGGGAGTGGGCTGGGTCTGTGCATCTCCAGGTGACCTTTTCAGTGGGGATCCTATGAATTCCCAGCAGCGCTCATTAAAAACTAATGGGTGCGCACGCACGCTGCAGTGTAAAAGTTGCCTGTACTCCTCCAAACTCCCTTTATCACCCTTCAGCTGCTGAGGCGTTAAGCACAATGTGATTTCCCACACTCTAGGAGCTCAGGTGCATTAGAGGATGGAGGCACGATTCGGTGATCTCACCTTGTGTTAAACCACGTTATATTCTTTGCCATCAGCACGAGCAGGGCTGTGGACACGGGGATATTTTGGGATCGCACGACAATATCTGGCATGGATTCTTTTCCAACAACAGGCAAAGGCTTTTGGGCTTGAATCATGACCATTCAAAAAGCCTTACCTCTGACCCCGTGTCTACCAGAGCACTGTGAAACTGGGCATTTCTGCAGGATTTGGGGCCTGTTTTTCTCCACTAATTTATCCTCTGTTTTTGAGTGCTCACCACTTGAGATCCCTAGGGCCTGATTTTCAAGGTATTGGGTAGCCACCCTTCCAACAGAAGCTGTGGGTGCTCACCATCTCTGGAAGTTGGGCCCTCTCTCAAGTTGGCCACCTGCCCTTAAAGGTTTCAATTTTCAAATGTAGCCAAAGTGATGTGTCCAAGATAATTAAGTCTGTAGCAGAGGCAAACCTGGGATCCAAGTCTCCTGCCTCCCAGCCCCCAGCTCTAACCCCATGCTAATGATGAAAAACAGCTTGCTGTCATTCATTATCCTTTCCATCGCATCTGTAATGCCATTAGTGTTATTGCTACGGTTGCCTCCTGCAGCAGATGCATGTATCGCTGTTGCTCCTCTGCAGGCTGTGGGCCTCTACTCACACTAGCCAGCAGAGGGGCTGGCTTTGGGGAAGGAAGAGAAGTGGCTGGAGGGACCCTGTACAATGGCCCTAGAGGGAGTTAATGCAAGGAAAACATGCCTCTCCCAGCTGTCATTCGTGCATGGATCACAAAACCCTTAACGTCTTTGAATTATTTTTTTCTAGTAGCTTGCAGGGCTTCCAGCTCCCCTTGGAATATAGAGTAGTTCACCAATGTCTCTGGCCTGGCCCTGTTCCCCTTCTCTGATTCCCCTTCAGTAGCACTAACTTCCTGGAAAACATGTCAGCACTGCAACCATCTCCTCTGCTTCTCTGCCCATTCTCTTCCAGACCAAGGGATTCAGGTGGCTTCATTTCTTTTGCCAAAAGTGAGGCTCTCTCTTGCCACCACCTAACAGTGAGGTAGCAAGCAGGAGCGCTGGGAATACAACCATCTTTATTCCCTGACACGGGGTCAGTGTTACACAAGGCTAACATCACCGTCACGTGGCCGGGGTCAGTGTCCTCTACTGGCTAGGGTTTTCGTAGCATCTGAAAGCTACCACCTCCAGCCACGGTGTGTTGATTCAGTACTGACTCAGTGGGACCAGGGCCACCTACTGAAACCCCAACACCACTTCCTGCAGCAGTTTAGGTTTAGCGGTTAGTATTCCTCCCCTGAAAGTTATATAGAGCCTGCACAACAGCAGGAGTGTGGCTCGATTTAGAAGGGAGAAGCCCACAAGAGAGGCTACTGTGAACCATTCCTTTGGCTCTCCCCCTTTCACAGCAGCCGTGTGGCTGAACACAAATGGCACTCTGCCTGCACATTTGACTCAGGGCAGAATTTGGCTGGTGGGGCATTACCACAAGCTTGGTTTGGGAGAAAAACAGAAGCTTTTTTTTTTGTTCTTCCTACAAACACACAAGAGAAAGAATGAGTGGGTATTCCACTGAGGCTATAAAATAGCCTTAAACGCCTCATCACTTCTTGTAGCAAGTTACGCTCTAGAGAGATCTAAGAAAACAAAAATGGGTTAAAGAAAAAGGTCCAGTAATTATGAGCCTCTTCCAAAGCTTACTGAAGGCAGTGGAAAGACTCCCATTGACTCCAAGGAGCTGGAAAGCAGGCCTGATGCGTGCCATGAAAGAAAAGAAACACGCAGAGTGCTGAACGTTTCTGGGAGTGCCTTTTTGTTGCATGTCACTTCGAGTCTGCTCCCAAGCCCAAAGAGTCCCAAGTGGAAAGACTGGTGCTGCATCAGGCTCACTCATGTTGTGGCAATAGACAACTTAGATGTTCCCAGATACTGGAGATGGAGAGCCCTTAATGAGAGGCTGCAGCAGGCACTGAGCTATTGAAGGGCAGACAGGCAGTGGAAACGGAGGAGTTGCTACGAACACTTGTAATTACAGGAATTTTATTTCCTTTCCTTTGAGAATCTCACACCTCCATTATTTGCAACATGCCTTTGATATTCAGCCAGGAGCTAAACCAGTGCTGTTTCCTTGTTCCAGGAAATGCCATTCAGATTTGTCTGAAATACAAACAGTTAAAAGTAAACAAAGCAACCCCCTCACCATTTCCTTCTTTCAGTTGCCTTCCTCAAAGTCACTGAACTTCCTCCCGCTGCTGCCAGCGCCCTGGCGGACACTGCTATGAATGCCTGAGAGCAGCTATTCCTGGCGGAGGGGTCAGGGGCAGGAAGAGCAGGCCTTGTAAGTTTTAGACCCCAGATATGGCCCCAGTGGCCCTTTCATTAACAGCCAGCCCACCGGGGCATCACATGGGGCAGGTGCTTCCCCAAATGCTGGGCAGGGGCAGAGAGAGAGAGAGAAAAAGGCCAAATATTCCTCAGCCACCAGCCAGACCCAGTCCATGGCCACAGTGGGCAATCCCCCACTTAGGCAACTCATGGGACAGGAGCTCCCCCAGCTCCTGGGGTTGGGGAGAAAAGAGAGAGAGCACCACACTGGACTGGGCTTACCCACCCTTCAACCCAGCAAGTATCTTCCCCACGCATCTAAAACAGCTTCTCCAGCTCCAGGACAAACTCCATTAGCTGGCAGCAGAAGTGGTAAAAGTCAGTGCTGAACTTTCAGTATTCAAACCCTGCAAATGTTTCATAGGTGGGGGCTGTGTGTGTGTATAAGTGTGTGTGTGAGAGAGAGAGAGAGAGAGACAGTTGCACACAACAGAATTTACTTTACCTCTAAAAAGAGAGAAATAAAATCTAGGACGTTACATCAAAAGACAAAAAAAAAAAAAAAAAAATCACCTATGTTTAAATTGTTATCAAACCCCACTAAGAAATGTCAGGTTTACACTTGCCTATGCAACCTTCATCTATACCCTAATACACAAGCATTATGATAGGCTCTGATTTACACGATAATAGACTATTCCCCCTCCCTTCCGCCCCAGTAACCCTGCCACATTCAGCACACAATGGATGCACAAAGGGGCCAAAAACAAAGGGATTTTAGTCCTGCAAGCTCAAATGTTGATACAGCTTTAGATGTGCAGCCACATGCTGCATCTTTACACAAGATCTAGATGTGTGTGAAATGTCAGGAAAACATAATGGACAGAATCAGAACTGCTCAATGTGTGTCATAGGCCCTGTACTGCAAAAGAGGACTTTAAGTGGTGGGTGACAGCTTCCCTTCCTTCATTCCTAGGTTGCTCCCCAGCTGAGGGTTGTGCATAATTTATTAAAATTAACATGTTAAGTGGTATTTTTTAAATGACTGTAAAATAAATTGGCCAGGTTCTCAGCTGGTATAAATCAACATCAATAGAGGGAGTCAAAGAGAGCTATGTAGATTTACACCAGCCAAGGATCTGGTGCAAAACCTTTGAAGGGGGGGGGGGGGGGGAGGGGAAGAAGTGCTAATGAGGATGTGAACCTTTTATTAACAGGGGCCTAATGTCTATGTATTGCAGAGGTACATCCCACGCCGCATATTCCTACTGCAGGAGTTAGGGCACATGTAAGGAAAAAATTGCAGAAAGTCTCACAAGGGTTAATGATCAACATATTACCATGAGGAAGAAAAAGGGGATTTTGCTTGGTTGTGGAAGATCTTTTCTGACTTATTAAATAGCCAAAGCTTTTAAGCCACATTTTGCAATGCAGCAAGAAGCTACTTTCATCTTAATATCTCCATTTCTGTGCAGTGGAGTCAGTTGTGCTTCACCACTCAGTTGTTTTTACAAGGGGAGCGGGAGAGAGACTCTGCAAGGAGAAAGAGGCCTGACCTGAAATACATTCATTATTTCATTGATTCCTCTGCAATGAATGGGGAGTTAAGGGATGTCACATGACTCCCTGCAGCAAGGAAGCTCTTAGAGCTATTCCTAACCCCATTATATACAGTAGCAGGCAGGCTACTGGAGCAGTGACAGGCAGCAAGTCTGTGCTGTTGCAGATAAAATGGCTTAACAGAAACTGGATCAAACTGGTCCAGCCTTGTGAATTTTTATTTAAGCCTGCAATTATGAGGTGGGATTAGAAGCAGGCGATTCTATTTCATGAGCTCACATCTAAAGCAAACCCCTCCCCCTTAAACATTTTCCCCACCAAATATCAGGGGCCATCCAGGAATCCCAGTTCAGTGGCTCTGTGCCATCTGCAGAAGTATTCATTACTGCTGTTGTGTCAATAAGAGTGCTGGGAGACACTTTTCAGCACTATGCAGGAATGCAGCATTAATAACAATTCAATAGCTAATGGGAGCGGTTGTAAAAGATCATATTCCTGACTACTGTCCTGATCCAAAGCCCCCGAAAATCAATAGGAGCCTTTCCATGGTCTTTGCATCAGAGCAATTGACTTCAAGATACTCCCTGAAACATGTGGGCTAGTCATAAGTATCCTGGAGCAGCATTTGCTACATGCTGTAAAGTGGCTAGTGATTTTGGTTGCCTCAGAGCTTGGGTTCCCACCTTGAGCCACTTTAAAGGAGCCAGATTTCCAGAAAGTGCTGAGCACCCATCCTCTGGAAAATCAGGTCCCTTTAAGAAGTCTTAGTTTGGGTACCCCAAAGTCACCAGTCCAGGCTGAAAATGTAGGCCTCTGGGAGTGTGTCAGCAGTTTTGCTGTTGGCATAACCTCTAGGCCAGAAAGATGCATTTAGTACGGTTGCTAGTTCTTTACCTGAATGCTGAGGTGTGATGCAGTTAATTTCAAGGCTGCTGGTAAACTGAGATACTATACATCTGTGAGCCTAACAATGCTTTGCATCACACTGAAAATAGACCCTGGTCTACAGCTATTTTCTGCCAAGACAAATGTACAGTTCAGTAACAGTGAAAAATATAGGACTCCCACATGCCAAATGTAGGAGGCAGAGAATATTTTAGAAGTGGCAGTAGTTTGGTTTTTGCCAATATGCTATAAACAACATTGTTTTCAGCACCTTAAAATATTCCCTGCATGCTGTAAGGTGGCATGCTAGAGTTGAGACGGAAGTGGTCTTATGGCCAATGGATTTTGAATGGGGCTCTGTACCATGGTTCAGACTGGGTGAATGGGAGGAATAGTAGTTTAGTGCCTTTGCCAATTTCATCTTACGTTTAAATGATGCCTTTCATCTCCAAGCACATCCAATGGGCTTACAGACTCTGAGCCCTATGCTACATAGAGTCCTTTCTTCCATTGACCTCAGTGGGACTAACTGCTGTGAACAGGCATTGCAGATTGAGAAGTCAGACAGCTGGAAGGTCATGGTGCAGTCTCTGGAGTGGAAGATCGTAAGTAGGCAACCAGCACAGAAGTGGTGAGAAAGGGAATATTGGACAGTGAAACTGGACTACATGATGCCCTTATGCAAAATTGTTTTCAGATCTTCAGTGCCCTGGCAGAACAGACAAGGTTTAAGATTTGGGCCAAAAGACAGACAGACAGTATACTGACGGGAACTCAGTGGACAGTGCTAAGCGCTCAGCACTTCTGAAAATGAGGTAGTTTATTTCGGAAACAAATTTTAAGCCTCTATTTTTGGTCTGGCTGTTTAAGCTTAAAGAAAATTTTATCAGGGAAGGAGGATTATGGCAAGAATTTCAGGATCCAGGAACTTTTGCCCAGTTCCCTTCATAGCAAACTTGTCAGAGATCTTTTGCACTGTAACTAGGTTTAATTCGTTTACAGTTCCTAGCCGTGCCATTTGACGATGAAGCGGCCACTGAGTCAGCTGCTAAAAATCTGAAGATAACATTACAGGGGCCAGAGAGTGGCTATTACCTGTAAGAATAGGTCTACTCTGGAACTGGGAGGTGTGCTTTCCAGCTCAAGCAGACATATCTACACTAACCCTGATCAAACTAGTGCACTAAAGATAGCAGTGTAGCCATAGCAACGCCAGGGGCTAACTGCCCCAAGTATCTATCTTGGGTCTTGGAGGGATCTACTCAGAGCAGCGAGCGCCTCCTGTTGCTATGACAACACTGCTATTTTTAGCGCACTAGCTCAGGTATGTGTATGCCAGCTAGAAGTTACACCTCCAGCACCTGTGTAGATAGAACTGAGATTTATGCTGAGCAGGAGGAAAGCCTGTTTTACCGATTATCTTCATCAGACTAACAAACATTGTGTAGTCCCAGCATAAGGCATATACTGTGTGTAAGAGCTTTATGGTTTAAAATTTCCTTACGGCACCAGTGAGCTGTCTTGGTTTAAGCTAAGCCGTCATTCTTGCTCTGTTGTTTGCAGTAGGTGAAGTGGAAGGGCCAGGTACAGGAAGGAGAAGAAGGGTCAATCTGTGCAGAAGTAATTGTGCTGTGAAGCTTGGGAAAGGGCAACATGTGCATCCCCACCAACTAGCACACAAGCTCAGAGAAGACTGGAGAATGAGTCAAATATCCGTTCAGAGCAGGCCGCGAGGGGGTAAGGGAATGCGTTGTTCTCTCAGCTAGCCAAGAAAGGTTTGCTTTCAGATGCCTCCCAGTTCATTCACAGCTCAAATACTCCATCCCAGGGCGGGGGTTAAGCCTCTGTGACCCACCCTGGATTTGTGTTACATGATATTGCCCAGGTGTGCTCTGTCCCCACTTACAGAGCTGACCCACCAAAACGAGTCAATGACTTCAGTGATCTGAGATCCTTATCCTGAACAATAGTGCCTTTCTCTGGGCTCAGTAACTGAGCTCCCTGAATGTGCAAGCAGTGTTGGAGGAAGAGCAGGCACCAAGAAGTGCTACTCCCCCTGCTGCAGAGGGAGCAGGGAACGGCCAGGCAGGTCAGGATGAAACGACAGATCCTTGGCTCTGCCCCATGGCAAATGGGCCACAACAGCTGAGCCAACACCAAGGAGAAGTAAACTGCCCAGGCACAGTTTAATTACCTCACGGAGCAAGTAGGGACAGAACTACGACTTTGGTCACAGCCTACCCCAGCCTGCCCCTGGAACAGCCCAACTCCGTACTGCCCCTTACTCAGGGCAGGATTGTAAGATGCCACTCTCGCCAGCAGTGGCTCATCACACTGACAAAGGGTAGTAACTTATTCAAGGAGTGCATCATGGGAGATGTAGTCCAAGCAGGGAGCTCAGCCCATTGAGGAGAATGAGGGTACGAGGCACCTGAACCATAACTCCTATCAAGCTGCATGGCGATATTGCCAAGTCGAGCTTCAATTTGTCATCTACATTTTCCAAGGAGGGAAAAAATGCCAGCCAGCTCTCATTGTGACTTGTGTGCTGCTTGCATTTGCAGCGTGAGGGAGCAGAGTATTTAGAAGTAATCAGGTTTCAGGGGCCAGTACCGCCTCCACTGGGTCAGTGGCAAAGTTTGAATTAGGTGGGGTGGGGGGGGGGTAGGTAGGTTGAAATCCCCCATGTTCAGTGAGTTCTGTAATATTTGGAGGGGTTTGATTATAGAGAGGAGCTGGGGGGGGGAGGGGCAGGAGGGCGGGGGAGCTTGCTGCAGATACCACGACAAGGTGGGGGTTGGTTGCATTAATATCTTTGTGCAAGATTCTCTGGGTTAGCTCCTCAGCTGCACCACGCTGAATGGAGAAAGTGAGAGGTAGCTTTAATCCACCTTTTTTGGCTTCCTCACTCCCCAGGCATCATATCTCAGCTTCCTGCTTGGGTTACTACTTCTGGGATAAGAGGATGTTATGTCTGTTCAGTCCATGACATCGCCCCCGAGACCATCATGGTGTGGATCCCCGTTAGTAAGAACCAAACTGGGACCTCCACCGACTTCAGAAAGGGCATCAACCCTGGTCAGAGATGGTATCTGCCAGCCATTGACATGGGCCCGATTTGAACTAGTGTCCTTGATGAGAAAGGACAGAGATATATGCCCAAGCCCTCCAGTTCCATGCTGAGCAGTTCTGTGGCATGAACAAATGATCTACCAGATACCATGTCAGGCATTGATTATTATACAATTAAACAGAAATCTCATTCTCATCTGGATACAAGCTGCAGCTAGGAACTCCAGTGAGGACTCCATTGTGTGAGTCACTGTGCAGACACGAGCTATTGAGGTCTGGTTTAAGCAGACAAAACTCCATGGATTTCAAATGAGGGATAGTCACTTAAAAGGGCAGACTTAGCAGGGGTGTAGTGATAATTTCTGGGCCAACTAGTAAGGAACTTTATTGTCTAAGCTCCTTAGAAATTCTTATTGCTGCTCCTCCTGTACTTGGACGTGATCTTGGCATACATTATACTGAGAACATGTGCTGGCATTATAGTTTATGCTAATCTACATCTTCTGGGGTTTAGGCTCTTAGCATTGTGTGCGCCATTAAAACGAAATAAAAATCTTCATTTCCTAATCCACAGTGTACTTGGTTGTGGGAAAATTTGTTTCTTGCTGATTTAGCAGCAGCTTGACACTGTCACACTTTTGTATTTGTCAGCAATAGCCCTATAACATGTTTTGTCTTATCTTTTCCATCTGAATACCATGATTGTAAAGAATTGAAGCCAAGGAAGCTCTTTTATAAAAAGACAACCCACTTTTTTTTTTTAAGAGAGTCAGAAATATTGCACCAAGCAGGCATGGTTTCTAGGTGTTCTCTCTCTCTCTCTCTCTCTCTCACCCTCACACACACACACACCCCCCCCCCCCCCCCCCCCCCCCCCCCCCCGTGTGTTTGGTAGCTCCAGTTCATCTCTACATTTTAACAGCAACGGCAAGTTCATTTGGGATTCACAGGAAGTAAAAAAGAAAAAGTTTGATATTCAGTTTAGGATCACAACAATGAAATACCAGCATCTTTATAAACCTACTCCAAGTTTGGATCCCATAACTGCAGCCCTGGGGAATAGTACTTGCTCGGTACTATTGAAATCGACTCATTGTATAGAATGTTACTAGGGCTGTGTTCACTGTAGACTGGGGAAGCTGGTCCTGAATTCAAAGATCAGAGAAGCATTTTCCTCTCGTTTCCATTCTCTAGCCCCCAGCTACAGGTGATTCTAAAAGGGGGAAGTCCCACTAGCTTCTGGACAGCAATGATGGGTGGTCAGGGTCTTTCAGGGTCCTGGGTGATCTCTCTGCCATGCAAAGTAGGAGCTAGGGGCCTTCTGTTATGAAGGAACAGAAAGTGGTGAACTGTCATTCAACACCGCTCAGTATAAAGAAGCAGGGTTCACATTAAGTTAAGATTCAGTGGGAGGGATATAGGGGGCACATGATGGTCAGGTCCAGGACTAGGCAGTGCTAGTTTCAGTTTTCATCTCTGCCAGAAGATCCTTGTATGACCATGGGCAAGTCTTAATCCTCTCTGCCCCACCCCTCCCACTCACATCAGTAAAGTGGGGATGAGTCCTATTGCTTTTCTCCCACCCACCATCTGCCTGCTCTATTTCTACTGTAAACTCTTCAGGGCAGGGACAGTCCTTTACTCTGCATCTACGATGGCGAGGGCTCTAGTATTAACAGGGATGGAGGACTGAAGCCTGGGCAGATGTGCTAGCAATGCAATGAAGACTGTTCACTGTCCTAGAATTAAACTGAAACCCAGCTCCTGCTGTCAACTGCATGAAACAAATCCCTCTTTCATTGCTACCTTCTTTCACATTCCTGGGATAACTGGATTAAATATTTGCTGCTGCTCTCTGTCCCACAATGCACTGGGGCAATCGCCCACTCCTAATTAACTTGATGGGTAACTCAGCAGCACGGCTCACCTCACGTTACCTTGGCCACAGAGCGTACAGGAGACTGCCGGCATGAGCAGAATCCATCATTGCTCTGGGGAGACAATACGTTTGCTCAGGCCGCTGCTGACTACACAGAAGCAATAAGTGACTGAGTAACAATAATGGAAGCAAATATTCAATAAAAAAGCTGGAACAAAAAGTCAAGTCTCTCTCCACTCTGATGAACGGCTGTTTTCGGTTTACTTCCTTGGGTTCAGAAAGGCATGTAGGCAGTAGAAGAGAGAATACAGGTCACTAGGGTGCACTGTAAGGCAGGTTTGGGGGAGGGAGAAGAGAAATCATTTCCCACAGGTGAGGTCATAGGCAGAACTACTTTCCTCCTTTTAATCTTTCCTGGATTTCCAGCCAGCCTATTCTCAGCCACAACCCAGAGATTTTAAAATTTCTTCAAGAGAAATGTCTGCATAATCATAGAATCGTAGGCCTGGAAGGGACCTCGAGAGGTCTTTTAGATCAGTCCCCTGCACTCAAGGCAGGGCCAAGTGTTATCTGGCAATGACAGACAGTAACAGCCCTGAGGCAAAAGGGCACCAGGTGACATTCTTAAAATGGGCACCTGAATTTGTAAACCCTTAATCCCCCTGCCTGCCCACAGAGACCTAGAAATTAGGTGAGGGCAGAGACTCTCTACACGGAAAATACAGACAAGGTCCAGCTGCTTGGACGACAGCTCAGACTGACTTGATCAATCCAGGTGTGTGTGTGGTGGAATGTGGCCGTCACTCCCACTGCAAGGGGAGCGGTGTGGCAACCAGCCAGTGATGCAAGGATTCAGACTGGTGTTAGAGATTCGGTCCCTCAGCCTCACAGCACTGGGCATTGCATTAATTGGCGCCAAGGAAAAGATCCCCTTTGACGTCACTGGACTAAGCCCACACCAGCAAGACTTCCTGGTGCTCTCTTCAGCATCTCACTCTGTGTGATGCAGGACATGAGCGGTAAAGGGGCCTAAAAGCACCAGACACGAAGCGTGTGTGAAAGAAAGCCATAAGGAGCAGTGGAGACTCGGCTGCCTCATCACACATGCGATCCTCTATCCTGTGCTAGCATGTACTAAGGGATTCCCCTTTGCTGCGTTGTATGATGCAAATGAAACATCTTAGTAGAGATTGGGTAGCCATCTTTTGAATGCTGGAGCTTCATTATAATGGTGGCACTTCAGATGGGACAGAATAGGAATGCCTCCTCGGGCACGGGAGAGATGGGTTTGCCTTACTTCACTGTAGCTCCCTATCTTTCCTTTTCTATCATTGCTCACTACCGGGCTATTTTTCTTTATGATCATTGTCACCATGCCTGCCCGTCTCTCTCTAAAGGGAGTGAGGAGCTAAAGGTGACACAGGAAAGGAAATGAAGCTAAGTTAAAAGATTAGAGGAAGGAGAACAGAAAAGAAAAGAAAGCCTATACCTGATTTTAGCAGGGGCATTTTGGACAGAGTGGGGCCAAGGACACAAAGGAAGACCATGCACTGTAGTCAAGTTATGGAGAGCAGTTGTGATTTTTCAAGAGTGCTCAGCTTTGGCCCCACTCAAATTAAATGCGACTCCTATTGACTTCAATGGAGATAGAACAAGGCCAAGGGATTTTTGAAGATTTTACCTCAGCTGTCGCCTTCGGTTTCAATGCTCTGGGCCAGATCCTCAACTGCTGTCAGTTATCATAGCTCAGCTGAGGCCAGCGGATCTCCGTTTTACACCAGTTAAGACTCTGGCCTAAAGTTCTACCTAGATACAAAATGGCCAAACTAAAGTGCAAGCATAACTGGCTGGAGAAGTGAGCTAATGAGAGGGGAAGAGGCTCTCAGCTCCTCAGGGCAACATATCTGCAAGAATTTCCATGCCCTCTTTATTTAGTGAAGATCAGCAGCAACAATACGGATCTGTGCACTCACAAACGTGGTGGTGCTACATATTCCAGTCCTTCCTGTATGCATTTCTGTCTCCCCCAAATGAATCCAGTCAGGCATTCTTTCATTTCATTGTCACTGTTATTTTTCTTTGCAAACTCATTGCCAAAGGGAAGGAGAAGAGATGTGCAGAATATGGATGTGTATTAGGAAAAGGAATTATTTGTATCATGGTAGCACATAGAGACTCCAGCAATTAGGCCCCATTGTGCTAGGTGCTGTACAAACCTAGAGTAAGAGACAATACTTGCCCTGAAGCATTTATGGTCTAGGCCAAAGTGTGGCAACTTACTCAAGGTCACACAGTGGATTCTTCTCTTAGCTTTCCCACTGCCCCACTCTCCCAAAAGCTCCAGTACAGTGTCCTACTACCCACTAGAACATGCAGACTCTTGAAGCCCATCAGATTATATTTACCCCATTAATTGTGCCTGCCACCTTCAATCAATAGAAGAGATCTTGTACCAAAGCCCTGGTCAACTTGTGCACTTCCGGTCATGTGTTTGCTAAAGCATGCTCTTCCCTTTTATGGAAAGCCACCTTACCCTGCTTCTCCAGGGACGCCACAATGCAGAGAGTTTGTGAAATCACACCCACAATTTCAGGCAGGAATTATAGAAGGTCACCCTCCCCACCTGCCACATTGCGCTCTCCTTAGAAGGACACGGGCAAGTCACTGCAAAGACAAAGTGCTAGGTTGGCAGCAACACTGGGAAAGGGATTCCAGGAAGGTACAGGAAAGTCGATTAGGGTTTTAGCTAAATCTGTTAGGGTGGCCCAGTTGTGCAGAACATGGCAGGCAGTCAGCATGTGCAGGGGTTCACCCTGCAAGTTAGCGAGCATGGGACTTTAAGATAGCCAGCTGCATTTCAGAGGCAGCAGGCTGGTGGCAGACTTGGCAGAACTCCAGAGGCTAAGCACTGCTCATTAAACTACAGAGCAAATGTGAATGAATCAGCTGAATGGATGACTAAATGAATGAAGGAAGGAAAGAATAAGTGAATGAATATTGCATTTAGCTGGTGCTTTTCATGGAGATCTTAAAGCTATGCAGCTCAGCTAATATGCTACAACCAGAATGATTACTTTAGTGAGAAATACATGGCCTGAGCAAGTGTTCTTAGAACTGTTTTGCAGGAGGGGAAAGGGAGAGTTTTCCTAAAACAAAAAGCCAAACCATGGATTGACCAATGACAGATTCCACACACCCCCTCCCCCCCCCCCCCCCATTTTGTTGTTGCAATTCCAGCCTCTAAGTAATTTCCATGGCAACTACATCCCATCTGGCCCAGGTCTTTTCTTAAAGTGCCATCATACCACACCAGCTCATAGTTTATAAAGCACTAATGCCAGGAACCCTTCAGTGTCTTTTGATAGCAGGAGGGTCATAGGATACATACAGACAGAGCCACATTACATAGACACATGGTGGCAGAGTCTACAAGGAGCTTTACCCAGCTGTGGAGATTTTTCAGACTCCAGCCTACACGGCCCACAAACCTGTTTCTCATTTCATGCAGCGTGACATTCCTATCTGTGATTTGTAAAAACCCAAGAAGCTTCAAGGTAAATGAGGGGAGGAATTGTGTGTGGTTTCGATGGGTACAAGTTGGAGCAATGGGAAGAAATCGAGCAAACACACGTCAGGCTTCACAAAAGTTTTTTTTGAAGGGGGGGAGGGGGCTGATGGAGGAAAAAGGAGTTAGGCTGCAGTTCAGATTTTTGTATTTCAGTTTAGTTTCACAAAGTTCCTAGCCTGGATATTGTGCAGTAGGAAGAAAAAAGCCCCCCTGCATCCTGTTTATCTGCATAGTTTAAACAAGCCCAATACCCCCCACATCATCAAGTGGGATTAAACCCCAAACTCTCTCAACCGAAACAAAAAAAGGCAGGCCTTTAGCTGCTTGAACCTGGGCTCATAACTGCACAGCTACTCCAACAGCCTTTTATTTGGCTGGCCACTAAAGGGGGACATGATCACAAACACTAAGTGATGATCCTATTAAGTCTTTAGTCTCTGGTTGTCAATACTGCAACGAACTATTGTTCAGAATGAAGCCGTAGTTTAGTCCAAATAAAGCACCTCCAAAGTGTTCACTCTCCCTTTGTTTCTTTCCCAGCTTGTGAAAAGAGATAATCAAGTTCAGGAACACCTGTCCCTGTTGCAGCCACAGACCCGGGAGGCCTGACTGTGCAACATGTTGAAAGCAAATCTCCAAAGCAGAGTTGGGCCTTCATTTAAAGTCACTCACACACAGACCATTCAGTCACCCTTCAGCTCTGCTAGGTAGGATTATCAAAGCTTGGCACGGTTCAGATCTGAGGATTTGCCTCTCCTCCAGTCTCTCATTGCCCTCTGACCAGAGGATGGAAACCATTAGCTTCGTTGCTTTTTTTCCCCCGTGTATTTTTCCCTTTGTCGGTCCACTGTTCATTGTTGCTAGCCAGTTGAGTGAGATAGTCACAAAGGGCCTGTGACTATCAGTCTTCAACAGGACACTAGTGGTCTAATCCAAAGCTCACAGGCTCCAATAAGACTCTTTCCCACGTTCGTGGGCTTTGGATCCAGCGCCGATAGCTCAAAGCATGGCACATACAGGAGTTTCTGCTTATTGTACACAAAATGAAGGGATGCTGGAATCCACGCTCACACAGCAACTGCTCACACTACCAGCATGAACTGTAAACAAATTGCTTTAACTGACCCTCATTCACCAGCCTTGTGTCTGAAAGTGCGGGGGGACTTTAGAGAGGCAGGCAGGACATAATTGCATGAATTGTAATTTGGCCAAGAGAGTAAACTCTTACAATAAGAGCCGTAGGAAGTTAAATGACTAGGAGCTGTTGGTCTCATCTCTCATCCAAAGAGAAATAAATGTTAGTAAATTGCCTTCATTTGACCATTGTTCAATCTTATCATCCTAGTGATTTGAGCATGGATTTTAGCTGCAGTTGCTCACTGTGTAATGGGGCTTTAATGCCAGACAGACATTTACAGCCCTGCCTGTACCCACAAGCATTTTACATAATCAGCCTTGAATTTCACAGTAGCCCTGCAGTACTACTGGCATCTGTGCAATACAATTATTGCAGTAGATGATAAACACTGGTCATCCAATCCAAACATTAATAAGCACCAAATGTACGGCATCAATCCTGTTCCCACTTATGTCAAGGGAATGTTTTGTTACCGGCTTTTGTGACAGAGTTCTGAGCCAATGGTTCCTTTGAATGGAGGCTGGTCAATTATTTTGCTGATGTTATTCTTCTGACAAAGAGGGAGATTTTTTTCCAGTTACTTGGATAACATCTTATGAGAAGATTTAAAAAAAGTCATGCTAACACTTCCAATTTTTTTAAAAATCTGGTTTATAAGGAATAAGTCAGAGCTGGTTATTCCATCATGCAGAATGATCTGGAGGAATGTGCACAATGCTAGGAATCAGGAGGGCCAGAGTTTAATTCTGGCTTGGCCACCAAGTCATTGTGTAGCCCTTGGCAAGTCTGTTTCATATTTCCCCCACTGCAAGAAATGGGAACATTGATATATTCCTCCCCAGTGTGTAGGAAGGTTTCATTGGTATCTGGACACCATGATTGATGCACATGGGGTGAAAGGAAATATTTCTGTTCTGTCTTAAGAAAGGAGCAGAATGATGTATTCTGAATATCTTAGTGATAATGAAATATTTTCTAATCCATCAGTAACTAGGCAGGATGCGTAACAGCAGCTATTAAGGTTAAAGATTTTAAAAATCTGCAGTACTGCGTAACTAGTGCCCAAGAGTATTGAGAGTATTCACGGAGGAGCGCTGAACCATAAAATGATTTTTAAACAAGCCTTTGAACACAGGGAACTTTCAGAGGACTTAGAAGCAAAAAAGCTAGTGTTGAGCCAATATGCTACAAGGGTAAGGGTAAGTCTGATCTGGGATGCAGTCAGTAATGAAGTAGAGGATGGTAGCAGAATTCATGTCAATCAACAAGGTTGTATGGAAAAATAGGTCTTGCAAACAAATGTGTTACCATTTCTTGTTGAGATCACATTTGGCTTGTAAGGTAAGTAGACTGACATCTATTATGTCTATCTGTCTATTATATCATGCACAACAAGGAGTAAAAAAGAAAGCCAAAACACAAACAAGTAAGTGCAGACCATAATCAATGAATTAAACCTGGTTAACTGACAATTACTTGTTTGTAATCTATAAGTGGGGAAAACAGTAGTGCAATGGGAGGCTTTCTAGTGTAGTCTCAAGTATTTAGTTCTTGACCCAATGTTATTCAATCTCTTTATCAATGATTCAGAAGAAAATATAAAAGTCACTGTTGATAAAGGTTGTAGATGATCCAAAAATTGGTGGCATGGTAAACAATGATGAACAGGTCACTTATACTGATTCATCTGGATTGCTAGGGAAGATAGACTCATTTGTGCAATATATTGCATTTGTTGGTGTTAAAATGCATATCTAGGAACAAAGAATGTAGGTCACACCTGTAATATGAGGGACTTGGGGTCATTACAGATAACTCTCTCATGGGTAAATTAAGTAGACTGATCTTCTTTAGTCTCACTGTCAGGCATGTTTGCCAGACCCCCAAACATTCTTTTAATGCTCTTCTGAGCAACTTCCCATTTTTTGGTATTCTTCTTGAAGTGTTGACCCCAGAACTGGACACAGGATTCCAGTAACAGTCTCCCTAATTCAGTAAACAAAGGCAATACTACCTCCCTACTCCTCTTTGATCTTCCCCTCGGTTATACATCTCAGGATCACATTCCCCCTCTTAACTACAGCATCATACTAGGAGTTCGTATTCAATTGGTTAAGAGGTGACTGGATTATGAACTAGCAGAAAGAGGCATAATGGCTCCAAGGGCTGGACACTAAAGATAAATTCAGATTTAAACAAGGAGCATCTTGTTTCAGCAGGAAGAGTAATTGGCCACTGGAATGATTTGGCTAGGGATGCAGCAGGTTCTCTGTCACCTGGAGTCCATGTCAAGACTGGCCCTTTTTCTGAACGATACAAGAGTGCTCAACTGGAAGTTAGGGGCTTGAGGCAGGAATTTTGGGGTGAAGTTCTATGGCCTGTGCTATGCAGGAAGCCACAAATAAGTGACCATAATGATCCCTTCTGGCCTTTAACAAAACAACAAAAAACAAAAAAACCAATCTGTGATTACCCACTCAGTGCTGACACTGTGTAAGCATCCAGGTTTGCATTCATTTGTTTTGGAACTGGATCATGGCTTCCCTCAGCCTACACAGAGAATATTGGAAAGACCAAATGAGAGGACTTAGTACTCCAGTCCCTCCTGTTGCTCCCATCATCCTCTTCCTTCAGAGAATCAAGGGAGATTGTCAAGGGAACAGCTCCCAGAGACCACACACCAAAAATCCATTTCATTACTGTCATTTGGGGTGTTGTGACAGGCTACCCTTCAGTTCTTGCCTTTTCATACTATTCGAGAGACAGTGCTCTGGGAGGGACGCCCCCCGTCACGCCATTAGTCAAACCTGAGTTTAAATGGGCATTTGCTGCTGCTGCCTATTAATAGGCATCATTATTTAAAAACCTCTGGCTTGCTACACTAATCTAAAGCTAGCTCGGAGAATAGGACCTTCCTGTGCTCCTGCTAGTGCTGCTTAGCTCAGATGCTGTCTGCCTGTTGTGTTAACCCATAGCCTACACAAGGGATGGGGCCTGAACTAAAATCTTGGATCCAAGTATTTTGGAACGCTAGGGCAGAATTTCAAAACTGCAGAAGTTCAAACACAAGCTAAATTTCATCTAAAGGGATTTGAATGGGAGAGTTCAGAATCCATTACAGCAGTGGTTCTCAGCCAGGGGCACGCGTACCCTGGAGGTACACAGTCTTCCAAGGGGGTACATCAACTCAAAATGTTTGCCTAGTTTTACTAAAGGCTACATAAAAAGCACTAGCGAAGTCAGTACAAACTAAAATTTCATACAGACAATGACTTGTTTATACTGCCCTATATATTATACATTGAAAGGTACGTACAATATTTATATTCCAACTGATTTATTTTAAAATTATATGATAAGGAGAAAGGAAACAATTTTTCAGTAATAGTGTGGTGTGACACGTGTCTTTTTAGGTCTGATTTTGTAAGCAAGTAGTTTAAGTGAGGTGAAACTTGGGGCACGCAAGACAAATCAGATGCCTGAAAGGGGTACAGAAGTCTGGAAAAGTTGAGAGCTGCTGCCTTAGAGCAAGCTGCTGAAGGTGTTAAAAGCAGGCAGGGCTGATCTTGGAGATTTCCTTTTTGGAGCGTCCTTGTGCCTAAGCCAGGAAACCTACCAAAGAGGCATCCGCAGAGAGTCTCTGCTAGCAGGTGGCACTGCAAACTAGCAGCATCCAAAGGAGCCAGAGAAACCCCAGGCACGTTGTGGAACAGCAGCCACCCAGCACACACGTGCGCTGCTTCTTGGAGCGGTTCAGCAGGACACTGAGGAGTGTTTAAGTTCAGGGAACAGATGGGTACCAGCAGCAGGACTTGCCCCAAATGGAGAGAACAGGGATTTCAGCTGTGCCCCCCGAAGACCTAGAGGAATTGACCCTGGGCTAATCCTCAGTGGTCAGACCCAAGCATGGTTTCCTGATGGAGGATGCAGCCAATGCGCTCATCAGTGTCATTTGGATGCACGGTGGGTAGGCAGGGAGGAGACCTACCTACTTTCATGGTCCCCTCACTGCAGCATCTTGTTAGAACTACACCACCTTGAAGGGAGGACATGTATCAGAAGAGTTACATTTGCACCAGGGGCTTGATCCAAAGCCCTTTAAATGGGCAGAAAGGCTCGGACTTCGGACCAGACGTCAAAGGAACAGGTGAAAGTGTCACATGGATCATTTGGTAGTATTTCAGCTTCCATATTGTATGTACTAATGATGTGCTACAGGTAGATTTTATGGTAACTTTAGGACATCTAAGCAGCTGGCTATCTTTATTCAAAGGGCCATATAAAGGGAGGAGCAAAAGATAGTATGAAGGGACTAGATCGAGCTGTTCACACATGCGCTACAGGGGTATGAGAGCTGAACCCTGCAGCAGGCATGATTTATAAGCGTGGTCTGCGTTGGTTTCTCCTTTGAGTCTCCAACAAAGAGCTTTTTAGCATCAAGTATTTTTGAGAGGATAGGCCCCAGATGAATGTATTGTTGACCAATAGGAACTAGTGTCTCTATTTCCCTGTTTAGTCTAATTTTGAGTTGTTTGCAGACAGTCGCTCATTTTGATCTAAGAGCTGCAAACTCACTTGCCTTAATCAGACACCACCAAGCCTTGTGGGGCCTTAATTGCCACCTCCTGTAGATTAGCTGCTGCCAGTATCAACTCAGCCTAGCAATCCTGATTTGTCACTCTGTATCTGAGCCGGAGATGTGCTTTCCCCACTGGAGTAAGAAGGAAATGCCAATGCCCTTGAGCTCATTAGAGGTCAGGTGCAGCAACAAAAATACCCCCGCACCACTACAAAAATGCTAGAACTCAGAAGCTCCTTGGACAGACGTACCATCTCCAGCGACCTTGCTCTTTCTGAAAGCGAGGCAAAGACATAGAATCATAGAACACTAGAGTTGGAAGGGACCTCAGGAGGCCATCCAGTCCAACTCTTTCTGAAGCAGGACCAAGATCATCCCAACCAGAACTCTTTAGGCAAAATATTGTCAGGATGCTCCCCCCTGCAACTTGAAAGTTTCTAAAATACTCTTGCAGACTCCCCAGAGCCATGGAGGAATCAGAGTCCACATCTTTTTTGTACGGAGGGACACAGTGCTCAGTCTCATATTGTCAGGATGAAGCCATGGAGGATAGAGCTACGGAGGTGCTCAGTCTCATTGAATTGTTCTCTTTTTCCTTTCAAGAGAAGCAAGCTGAAGGAGAGAAAATGTCTCTTTCCAAGAGGTTAATTTCAGGTCAAATGATCTCAAGCAGAGTTCATTGTTCCTCTCAGGTAAATTCTCTAAGCTACATGGGACACCCATCCTGTCTCAATGGCAAACATTTCATCAGCAACTGCAGCCTATTAAAGTTTCTCCTTACCTGGAGGAGGTCCAACTTACAATAGCAAACCACTCAAAGATCAGTCCCCCCCAGCTAAAACGGCAAAGAACCCAAAGGAACAGGCCTGCCCTGCTTATAACTCTCAGCAGAGAAGAGCTAGATAAGTGCATGGAGGACAGGTCCATCAATGGCTATTAACCAGGATGGGCAGGGATGGAAAACCATGCTCTGAAGTGTCCCTAGTCTGTTTGCCAGAAACTGGGAACGGGTGTTAGGGGATGGATCACTTGAGGATTACCTGTTCTGTTGATTCCCTCTGAAGCACCTGGCATTGGCCACGGTTGGAAGACAGGATACTGGGCTAGATGGACCATTGGTCTGACCCACTATGGCTGTTACATTCAGAGGAAAGCTGACTGCAAAAGTGTGAGCAGGGTCTTTGAAAAGAAAGAGAGTGAGAGCTATTTAGCAGGGCTGAAGAGAGAAAGAACAGGTTCCAGCAGCAGGTGCATCAAGGTAATTCATGATTTATCTAAAAAGGCAGCTGTCAAATCCCTCTTCCCAGTGTCTCTATGATGCTGAAATCATGCAATATGGGGATTTAATACATTTCAGAATAAAGAAGAGCTTTGATCCAGGTCTGCAGCTGCAAACTGATCTTTACTTGATTGCTTTGTAGTTACAGTACTGCCCACTTAATCAGGATGTGCTTAATTGGGAAATCCACTTACCAGGATGTCACCTAGGGAACCCATTGAAGCTCAATAATACTTAAGAGCAATGCCTGCTGCTTTATGGGGAAGGTAATTCTACTTCAGGGAGATGCTGTCAGGTGGCTGAGTCATGCTAGGTCTCCCCTGAGTTTCCTGCTGTTCCTGTCTACTCACTCTTGTTACAGGACCTCACCCCTCCCTTAACTAGGATACATTCAGGAAGTGTATGAATTACTAACAATGATGCTCTGTCAGTTTGCTTCTCTGCACCAGCTACGTGCACACGCTGGGGCTTCCCTGGGGAATAGCTCACGGCTGGCCCTGGTTACACAGCAAGCTCATTCCACCTCTCAGGGCAATCAGTCTCTCCTCCCATAGAAGGCCTCCAAAAGCCTCTTCTATAGCCACGTTACCAGGCCTGCCGACAGGAATTCCAGGCCCCAGGGCAGAACAGTCCTGCTCCTTCCACCCATGGTCCGCCTCAAACCACCTTTCCACCCTCCCACTCACCACCATGTCCCCCCCCAAAAAAAGTCACTGCGTCCCCCTCCAGTCTTCCACACACTCCCTTCCCTCAGGTGGTGAGCAACAGCTGGAGGGGCTAAGCAGGGAGGGGGATGCCACGAGTAGTGGCGGGGGCACAAGTAGGTGAGGAGAGCAGGGATGCACACCATGAGTGGCGGGGGGGGGGGGGGGGGGCGGGAGGGGGAAGTGAGTGGGAAAAGGGGAATGTGGAAGAGAGGAAGAGGGCTGAGTGGGGAGGGACATGGTGGCAAGAGGGGCTGGGCCTGGGGTGGAGTGGGGGTGGACCGTGGGCAGCGACCACAGGCCAAAGAAGTGGGATGGGGAGCTAGCCTCCACGAGGGGACATGTTCACCCCACTGCCTAGTGCCCGGGCCCCTTTTAAAATTGCCAAGCCCATGGCAATTGCCCCCTTTACCTGCTTCCCCCGTTGGCAGGCCTGCATCTTATGTTCAGTATTGCTAAGGTGTTTGTTACAACAGATGGATTAGCTCACAGCCAAGGACCTATTGAGCAGGGTACCACAGGGATCCATCCTGGGTCCAGTTTCATTCAATATCTTTGTAAATGATTTGGATAATGGCAGAGAGAGTACACCTAAAGTTTGCAGATGATAGTGGGAGAGATTACAAGTGCTTTGGAAGACAGGATTAGAATTCAAAATGATCCACAAACAGGATGAAATTCAGTATGGATAAATGCAAAGTACTCTACTTACAAAGGAACAATCAACTGCACATATACAAAATGGGAAATGACTGCCTAGGAAGGAGTACTGCAAAAAGGGATCTGGAGGTTATAGTAGATCACAAAGTAATGAGTCAACAATGTAATACTATTGGCAACAACAAAACCAAGAACACACTCCAAACATCATTCTAGGAGGTATTAGCAGGAGTGTTGCAAGCAAAAGATATGGGAAGTAATTCTTCCACTCTACTCAGCATGAAGGCCTTAGCTGGAGTACCATGTCCACTTCTGGGCACCACACTTCAGGAGAGATGAGACAAATGGGAGAAAGTCTAGAGGAGAGTAACAAAAGGATTAAAAGGTCTAGAAAAAAAAAAATGACCTACGAGGAAAGATTTAAAAAAAACTAACCTGGGTTTGTTTAATCTGGAGAAGAGAAGACTGAGGAGGGACACGATAATAGTCTTCAAGTACAAAAAAGTAGTTTATAAAAAGAGGGTTGTAGTAAATTGTTCCCCTCATCTACGGAGGGCAGAACAATAAATGGGCTTAACTTGCAGCAAAAGGAGGTTTAGAAAAGACTTCTTAACCATCAGGGTAGTTAAACCCTGGAAAAAAATTACCTGAGGGGACACATGATAACAGTTTTCAAATACATAAAAGGTTGTTACAAGGGGAGGAGGAAGAAAAATTGTTCTATCCTCAGAGGTTAAGGAGAACAAGAAGCAATGGGCTTAAATTGCAGCAAGGGCAGTTTAGGTTGGACATTAGGAAAAACTTCTTAACCATCAGGGTAGTTAAGCCCTGAAACAAATTGCCTAGGGAGGTTGTAGAATCTCCATCATTGGTTTTTAAGAGCAGGTGAGAAAAACCCCTGTCAGGGATTATCTAGGGGTAATACTTAATCCTGCCTCAGTGCAGAGGATTGAACTAGATGACTTATCAATGTCCCTTCTAGCCCTGCTTTGATACTGTTATGGGGATTTGACTAGGAATAGGTCAACAGCTTTGGATAAAATGAAACACCCCCCCCATGTATTCCCAAGCCCCTCCACTACACACACCACACACTTCCAAGATCTGACAGACAGGACAGTGGAGTTGTGAGCAGGCCTCCCCTCACCCAAAAGTAAAATAGCTGGAGACTGCAAGTTTTCCTGGAAGTGGATAAAGGATGTTTGTGGCTCTCTAATCAGAGCCTAGCTCTCACCTTTCTCCTAAGCATTTGTCATTCCTTTGTTCATCTCACTCCTTTTTGATTAAGGACTTTTCCAGACGGGTAAAAGAACTGTTTTCACTTTGACCTTAAAGTAGTACATCCCAGAATGTGCTGTTCAATGGCTTTATTATTGAAACATCCTGTGTCACATGGCAGAAAATAGGATGAAACCTTTCCAGATCATGCACTAGTTTTTAATCACTATGCCCAATAAGCTGAAAGGAGCAGAGCTGAATTCTTAGAATGGATAATTGCAGACAGGCTAGAAGACATCTTAATAGAACCCTACAGTGCCATTTTATTTCAGAATTGCATTTAAAGACACCAGAAAATGTGATGATTTTACATCAGATTAGATATTTTTATGGCTGTGCATGTTTTTGCACTTCTCAGAACAAGTCAGGTTTAAGATTAAACCTATTGGCTTTCCTAAGTGCTATAATATATGCAAAGCCATTTGTAATATACAATGATCTTTGCAAAAATGCAAGTGCTGAAATGTACCTGGATTAACTTTATTGCCTCCCTTAACACACTACGAGTATGAAAATAAGTGCAAGTGTCTAGCCCTTTGTGAAGTTATCAATTTTGTTACACAGCTGGATAGAAGGTGAAATGCCAGTTCCTACTGGCCTAGTGGTTTTCCAGATACTGAATTAATTTGAGACGTTGTGATTAATACAAACAAATCCATTTCTGAACTTTCAGAACCTTTCCCTAAGAAAGCTGGTAGTGTCTGTATTGCAGTGGTTCCCAATCTTTTTGGCTCGAGAGCCACAAATATCACGTTTACAACCCTGAAGGGCCAATAGCCTCCACCAGCAGCCCATCCCCCCTACCACCAGATGGAAGGAGGAGTCCTCTCCGGTCCCCTGGCTGCAGCAGGGAAACCACATGTGTCCTGTAGCCCCATGTGCTCCAACTGGGTCCCTAGGCAGTGGCTCCCTTCTGCAACCAGGGGGATGGGAGACCAGTGCTCCTCTCCCTCTGGCTCCAGCAGGGATCCCAGCACCTATAGACCGAGGTGGAACACTTTGTCATACTCCCTGCTACAGCCATGGGGAAGGGAGGGCTGATCTCCCATCCCCTTGGCTGCAGCCAGGAGCCTGCACCGGTCTTGTAACCCCACGGCAATGTGCTCCGCCTGGGTCCTCAGGCAGCAGCTCCCTTTGCAGCCAGTGGGAGGGGCGCGGTGAGCCACTCTGAAAGACCCCACAGGCCACTGGGAACCACTGCTGTATAGTATCTCACATGCTGTAACAGAGCCAATTGTAACAGACAACAGACCCTTAAGGTATGTGCACAGTACAATAAAACAGCTCCGGCTGGTCTGGGTCTGCTGGCTAGGGCAGCTCTAAAATTGCAGTGTAGATGTCCAGGCTTGGGTTGGGTCCTAGAACCCAGGCTCCAGCCCAAGCCTGGATGTTTACATGGCAATTTTAGAGCTCCACAGCCTGGGGCCTCACAAGCCCAAGTTGGCGGACACAGGCCAGTGGTAGGTGTTTTATTGGAGTGTCGACAGACCCTTACGCGTATTGCATTGGCAAAGTAAGCTGATCAGAGCCTCTTGAATCCGCAAAAATGGCTTAAACCACGTTTGTGTGCCCCCATACTTTGGGTCCGGCCAGAGGCCTGTCAAGCCCCTTTTGTCAGTTAGGGTAGTCCTGAGACATTTACTTTCTGCTTCTCAGGACGCCCTATGGCCCATCATGTTCCAGCCACGCTCCCTCCTGTCCCCTCCCCAGCTTGCCCCTTAGGTCAAAGGGGTCTTAGTGTTACTGAGAATTGTGCTCACTGTGTGAGTCCTTCACTTTCGGTCTCCGTGGGAGTCAGGACCAGGAAGCAGAGGCATGGCAAAGTGAACACAATGAGAAGGTGCATCCATAGGTTATGAATCTTGGGGGCAAGGAAAGCCTGAATTGACTAATTTGTGTGGTTTTTTTTTTTGGGGGGGGGGGGGGGGGAACAGAATATAGGTTGTTACTTTGATCCAAACTGGTTCATCCCTTCCTCTGTCATAATACAAGAACTTACTGCCTTTCCATCCAGGCACTAGGACACATACAAGTGAGACAGTGCTACTCTCAGTGGGTAGCACTGAAACCATAGCTGTTGCTGCTGCATGTAGCACCACTTTGGAAGCTACTATATATATTCAGGACCTATGATGACAGGCTCCCCATTGCATTACATCTGGTGTCATTATGGAGGGCTTTGACCTGCAAGGTGCTGAGCACTCTGGCACCAATCCTGCAAAGCACTGGAGCACCTTGTTCATCTTATTGGAATCACATTTGGACTCCCAGCCTTCGGCAGTCAAAGGGATGGTCTGTGCTCTTAAAAGTTAACCACATGCTTCAGTGCTCAGCTCTGTGCATGATCAGGACCTTCCATTGCTGCAGAGCAGCTGCAAGTCTCTGCAGCCAGCATAAGTGGAGAATTCTGATTGGGTATAAAAATAGTCCCCCAGTTTACACAGGTGAAAATAATGCACAAGGTGCAACCCAGAGGAGTCATTAGGTCTAAGGTCTTTAACATGTTCCTTGATGCTTTTTTTTTTTTTTAAATAAAAATCCACCACAAAACCTCATCTTCAACAAGGTTTGTGTGACCCAGTTGTTGCGCTCCCTCTTAGAGGGAGTTAGGCATAAATTATTTAACAACTGGCAGTAAAGTTCTTTGCAGCCAGGCAAATACAAAATTGCATCCTGAAAAGCTAGTTAGAACAATTAAGGTTATTTTGCAGATAGAATGAAAAGCTTGTGAACAATCTGCAGTCAAGTAGGCAGTGAGGAATCTAATTACAGGCCAATTTCACAGTGGTTGGACAGGCCCCCTTACACTACCCTCAAAAAAAAAAAAAAAAAAAAAGACATCCCAAGAATCACAGAGTCAAATTACTAACTGCATTAGAAAGAACAATATCATGAAAGGAGCCAGATTTAGACAGCCAACAAATACAACGTACAGGAGAAGGGAAAAGGGGGATTTTTCCCAAGAAGTTAGGATCATATTTGCAGCAGTGATAATGGGTAAATTGCCGTAGGTTTGGCAATTCAGGTTGTTTAAACACCCAAAAGCTTATCAAACCAGCCAAACTAGTTGGGGATACAACTGCTGGCTGACACTCTCACAAGAAACAGACTCTCCCATGAGATCTCCAGTACTGTCTGCTTCTGAGTGTGTGAAAAATTCTGGGATACTTGAGCACTCCCACTACTTGGTGCTAGCAATAGATGAACAACAAGAAGTTAATCAGATTTTTTTTCAAAGCTCAATAGTGGTTTGGATCAAGACTATTGTTATCCCCAAACCAATTCTCCTATCTATAAGTTGTAGACAAGGTAAGCAGGTTAACACAGGAACATTTCCTATTAAGTTAAATTAGTATTAACTGATATTGCTGTAGCATCTAGGAACTCCATTCAGGGATCAGGGCTTCATTTACAAGGCATTGTGCAAACAAGATCACCCATCTCAGAGAGCTTACTGACTAACCTTTTCATTAGCACTCTTGTTCTTTGACTTACGGGTGCAGCATTGACTACTTTGGTAGCAGGCATAACAGATTTCAAGATCAGAAACAGCTATTCCAAGATGGACCACTAATTAACTCCCCAAAGTCAGTGTACTTTTTTTTTTTTTTTTTTTTTAAATGTACCCTTGATCATGTAGTAAGCAGCATCCCATGCCATTTGTACATCTTCAAAGGGCTGTTGTAGTAGAAGGTCTTAATTTAATCAAGAGTCAAGCAAGAAAAATCTTACCATTTTTGTCAAATGGTTAAAATGGGCAGAGGGCATAGTTATCAAATGTATTGTGAGTCTACCTCCAGGCACACCAACTGTAACACTAAAGCATTCTTACTAGTCGATAGGTGTCCCCTTACCCCACAGAGGAGTTTGGTGGGCCATTTCATCCAGTGGAACGCCATTGACTTTAGTGGAGTTACAGAGAAACTGCTTTATTTTACCCCACACAGCGTCTACTCCTTGTGCCATCACGGCCAAGACTTGAATCAGGAACCTCAGGATACCATAAACAGAAGTTCTAGTCCCGCGAGTCAAAAGCCAAGCTAACTAGTGGCGTACTGAGCTCACAACAACTAAGACTCTCTCTGTAGCACGGTCACATCACTGTATGTCTGATTTAAAAAAAGACAAAACAAAACACACCCAACCAACCACTGCATTTACATGGTCAATAGTTGATTTTACAGGATACTGTATGCAACACATATCTGAGGCAATATCAAATCCACGAGTGTTATGACCAAGCTCTTCAGCCATATAAATCCACCATAACCAGTCCCCCATTCATTTTATCAAGCTACGAACAAATGGACAAAGTCTACACTCTGGTCTCAACAAACAGTCACAAAAGGTTACTATAAAAAATTCAAACCTCTTACTCAGTATTTCCTCTTCTCAAGCAGCTACTCCTCAGTTGTTGATCACTTACTTCAGCCACACAATCCACCTTAATCAGAGGGGCATACGAATCTCTTTTATACTCCTGGATTGGCTTCAGTGGGACCCACCGGGTATATACATGATGGAATAAGTCAGCAGAGGAACTCTGCATTTCTGTTTACGGCCCTAGAATGTGAGTACTTACAACACTCTGGGGAGAAAGGAGTAGGGTGAAAAAAATAATCAGTGTTCACCCCCTACTATAATACTGATAGATAAACTACTGTTTTATTTTCCAAATTTCTATCTGGAAAACAGACCAGGATGAATGGTTTTCACAATCAAAGCTATGGAAATAGCATTTGAGTCCATGTGCTTTAAATAAAGAAAAAGCATTGGAAACCTGAATTTTAAGTTGCAGAAAGAACTACAGAGTTACTCATTCAGGCACTTTAATACAAACATAAGTACACGCAGCATGAGACCAGTCGACTTTTAAGCATTCAACCATCTCATAGAACTAATTTCAGAAGTTAGGTACTTGTCTCAGCAGGTTCTGGGAGATCTACTTCTGAAGTGGAACTAAGCTATCCTGCATTCGCTAACCCTTTCCATTACCAGCTGGTGCCAGTAAACCATGTTCCTTTCATTGAGGGGAGCTAATTCAATACACCTGATCTTCAAAGTGTGCTTCAGATTGTCAGGCCATCCACACCTTCCCAATCCAGATCAGCCCTGCCAACAACAAGGCAACCGTGGGGGAATTTTAATTGCAAGGGACTATTAAAAACCTCACAGATGCCAATGATCTGAGTAGAAAGAAGAATTCCTGTGGTCTCTTGCATCATTATTTTGCCAGCAATGCAAATTGGGCTCTTCCTCTATAAATGCATGAGGCTGGACCATATCCCACTTCATCATTTAGTGCCACGGAACATGCAATCCCTGTGGCTGCTGCCTCTCAGCCCAGTTAGCAACCCCCCAGTGATGACTTTTCTTAGGCTATCCACTAAGCTAAGGATTGCTGTACGATCTCAGGCAGTACCCAGAGAAGTTCATGGGCAAGCACATCTTCCCCTAGGGGATGAGCAGAATGGCTCAGGCAAACTTAGAACAGATTGAACCTGGGTTTTTTTGGACTTCTGTTTTTCAAGCACTGCTGGGGGCTGCCAAGCTGGGAAGCAGATGTGCTGATTGTTGCAGGCCAACCTGAAGCAACACATCTTCTAAGAGAGTCTCTTCTCTTCCCATTGCTGGCCTAGTTCTGCAGCTATTAGTGATTTAGATAGTTCCCAGCATCAGTGTAGCATAGAATGTGCAAACTGGGGGACGGGGCTTAAAACTACCTTTGCACCACCCAGATGCTGTAAAATTAGATAAATTAGAGGTGCCCGGTGGTGGTCTCTGCCCGAATCCCCCTCACCCAAAGAGTTCCCCTGTGCCTGAATTTGTGAGGAAGAGCCCTGGGCTGTCCCTGCATTGGAAGAATTGTCCCTCAGCCCCTCTATGCTGACAGACTAATAGTGTCCAAGAGTCAGCTCAGGGTCTGTGGGGGGAAGATATCTACTCTAACTTCTCAGGGCTCAGACAGACTAAATTAGATTTGCAAAGCCCTTCAGGTTCTTCCCATTGGTGGTTCCAACTTTGAAACACCTTGCTAGGGAGACGTCGTGGGGGCAGATCCCAAATACAGTATCCCTACTTCCCTTGTACATACTGTATCAATGGTCTGAGGGTGACATTTGCCCCTGTGCAGATGGCCACCACTGAGTCTATGGGCCATTAAGTTCCCTTTAAGACCCTATGGCACCTCTTAACCATTCACAAGCTTCAGTGGTGCAGAAGCTTTGTGCTGGCCCTCTGAACTTGCTGAAGGAGTAGTTCTCTTTCCTCTGCCTGGCACTGGAGGATGGGGAAGGGAGAGATTCCCAGGACCAGAGGGACAGGACACGATACAACACAGGGGAGGGGGAAATGGATCATCTGTGTGGATACATTTTTTAAAAACCAGGAAATGTCAACGCGTTTTATTGAGACAACCCTCAGCCAAGTGTGTTACGTAGCTCGCCTGCTAAAATGAAGGCCTTTGCTGTGTCAAATCTGAGCTGCAGGTTTAAAAGCGAACAGGGAGCAAACAGCGTAAATATGCAGAGGAAATAAATGGAGTCTTAAGAGATGCTTGAGACACCACCTCCTGATGCAAGGACAAGGCTTTCCCTATCTGGCTAAGGTACTTATATAGCCCCTTCCACTGCAGGGTCTGAGCTCCTGCTGATCTTTAAGGTTTTTATCCTCACTACACCCCTGAGATACTAAGTGACTTGTCCCAGGTAAAGGGAGTCTGCGGCAGAACAGGCATTGAACCTCTATCTGCTAACTGATTGACTAGTAGCCTGACCACTGGAGCATCCTTTCCACTAACTGGCCTGCTGGAGAATGGGAGTATATGGTGGTAGCATGTTGAATCCCTGAGGAACAGACATCCCCTCCCATCAGCCAGAGGGGGAAAGTTTAACTCAGGAGAGTACTGAAAGTACCTGGAGAGCCTGTCTCAGCTAGACAGAGGGCTGCCTTGTAGGGGGTCAGGGATCTGACTGGATGAATCCCAAGCATACGGCATTAATTTAAACACTGCCATAAGTGGATAGGAGGACAAACTCTGCTGCCAGCCCATTGATTTCACAGTGCTGCATCCAGGGAAATGAGGGTGGTATTTGGAGCACTGCAGTTAATGTCTAGCCTCCGTGGTGTTATTAGCTATTGAACAGCTACTGATCTCACCTGAGAGGCAGATGCACCTTGCTGGCGGGCGCTGTGATTCTGTTGTACAGTCGGTTTTGAATTATTAAGGTCCAGATTCAGTCTCAGATTGAGCAGTACCTTAGAGCACATGAAGTCCTGTTGATTTGAATGGGACTACTTGTGTAATAAGGCCCATCTCAATGTAAGGGTAACGGAATCTGCCCCCAAGTCCTTGGAGAGCCTCTGCAGTGAAAGCCATGACATAAAATTAACATACTAATTAATTAACAGTTAAACACTGCGGAGCAGTTACTCAACTTGTTCAGAAATGCTGTGCTTCTCGGGTCAGCTAAGGGCTTCTAGCTCTGAAAGGGTCTCACACTCATGAGCTATGTCTGGAGGTGTAGTGGCTTTTCACATAGAGATGGTAAAAAAAAACCCCCCAAAAAAACTAACCAACCCCCTCCCGCTGCCACCAACCCTTCTTGGCTGCTGATGCTAATGACAGCCAGCCAATGCACAGAGGGTAGAACTGTGTTGCAGCCTAATGATCTAATCCAGCAGCATTTGTCTTACCCAGCATTAGATCACTCAGGGCCCTGAAGACTCTCAGAGGCATGCTACTAAATATGTTTGGGTTTTCTCTTAGGAAAGGTTATTTAAATAGCCATAGTTACAGCCCAGAGGTGGAGGACTCAAGCCAGGGACTCAAGATTGCCTGTGAAATGGGGCTTTTGCCCTGCTTCCCATTGTATGCACAGTCTTCGCCCCGAGACTGTGCATGAATTAATCACTGCAGCGTGTTTCAGCGTTTGGACCTTAGCGAGAGCATGGTGCTCTCTCCCTCTGCCTGGCCAGCCCGACCTCTCCCCGTGGGGTTAAATGGGGAGGCAAGCACGGCATAGGATCAGCAGACAATCACAATACCCACTTACCAAAAGAGCCCTTTCCGAATCCAGCCAGTGTCTTGGCTGGAGGTGCCAAGCCTGAAGTGATGGGCACTTCCAGGCTGCCTCTCCTCCTTCTGGTGATGGACACTGGGGACAGAAGGCAAACTCATTTTATGCTTCCGAGTTTGTTTTGTGGCCTTGCACTGATTTGGTTCAAGCTTTTAATTTCTTTAATGTGTCTATTTTCTTCCACCTTAATCCCTCTGCGCCTCATGTTGCCATCTGGAGCTGAACTCCTCCAACGGCATTTGGATTCTGAGTTAAGCTCCAGACTCATCTCTACTTTAGATTCCACAGAGCTTTTAAGGTGAAAATCTGCAGTCCAGCTACTACACCGGGTCAGCCCTGTGCAGGTTTAAGGGGTAGCATGGATATTGCTGAAGGTGCCATAAGGATCTTCCTTCCCCAAACGGAACACCCCAATGCATCTCAAAATATAGCCTGGTGTGCCAGCCTAATTATAGATTGTCTTGGCCAGCCTCTCAGGTGCTGAGTGCTCTAGTTCCCGGCAAGCTTCTGGGATTTCTTGCAGCCATCTCCAGCTTGTTTTGCTAAAGAAGAGTGGGAATGGAGATTTGGAGCACAGGGCTCATTTGCCACCTTTCCTCTATTCTGGAGACTTTAGTTCACAGCCTGACTCCAAGGAAAAAACAGGTTCAATAGGCCTCAGCCTGCTCCCATCACAGAGGCCCAGATCCTCAATGGTAGGTGCCTAACTCCCATTGATTTCCATGGGAATTAGGTGCCTCAATAGCTCTGAGGTTCTGGGCCAAAGTCACCCCCACATCATCTGGCCCTGTTCCTTCACTCCCAGGCAGCCCCTGCTCCGGAGAACTCCAAGGCTGGCCTCGCAGAGGGTGTTTTAGGGTGGAAGTGAAATGCATCGGCAGAGCTGTTTGTGTTGGGACCCAAGACTGGAACAGAGGAGTGTTTGAGGGGTGTGGGCAGAGCTGTGATGTGGATGACAAAGACTGGAACAATTTCAGGTCAGGACTGAGGGACATTGCCAGAGCTATTTTAAGAAATGTTTCCCACCCCCTTGCTCAGCTGATGCTGGGCTCAAGACATTAATGTCTCACTTCTAAATTTAAAATAGACAGACAGAGAAGCTGGGAGCTTGTTCTACAAGGAGAGAACAAACAAACAGTTTCTCTGCAGGGATACAAGTGAGAGCCTGCCTCTCATCCTGCACAAGGTTCACACGTCAAGCTGACATATTTTGTGGAAACCCTCTGGAAATCATTTGAGAAGCACCTCTCATTTGAAGCCGTCACTTAGGGTGCTGGGTTTTGATATACTCAGCATAATTACATAATGACACTTGCAATCATCTCCTGGGGGAGGAAAAGAAAGGCAAAGTGCTGGGGGATGCTGAAGGGCTGGGAGATGAGGAAAGTAGGCCGAGAAACAGTAGCTGGCTCACAGCATCTGTAGGCTGTAGAGAGGAGTGTGGTGGAAAAGAGGGATGTGGAATTAGCTTGGCTCATCATTATTCCTCCCCCCACCCCCAATGACAGAATACACCTAGTGCAAAATACATTCCCATGCTATGTGCCCGGGTACTAATTGATAGTAATTGAAATGATCATAGATCGAGGAGGCAATTCAATCTCTTTTCTTTCTGATTCATCCTTGCTCAAAGGTATCCGGGTGGAACACCAAAGGACAGCTAGCAGCCAGCATTAAAGAGCCTGAGAGCAGGACAGCAATTCAGGGGGTATATGTCACAGGTCGCTCCACAGCAGGGTGACGGGGTCCTGGACTCACTCAGCCCTTGTCCTCCAGTGTACAGATTCAGGGATAGAAACTCAGCCCAACAGCTGGGGTCCAATAGAGCATACCCCTTCTGAGGTGCAGGAGAAAAGAAACAGACCCCCCCCCTCTTCCTCTGGGCAGCCCCTGGCAAGCAAATGTCTGAGGTAATTGTTAGTGGTCCGATCATCCTTTCTCTTAGGGGGGCTCACACCATCCAAACTCCATAGTCATAGCTCCCAAAAACCGCAAAGGAAAGAGAAACTAACTCATGGAAGCCAGAAGCAGGCGGGCCTCCTGCCTGGACACAGCCCCTGCCATTGGTCACACAGCACAGAAGGCCCTCAGGCAAGCCGCTGTCAGGGGTGCTAGAGCAGATGTTTATGGGCAGCCCCACCTTCGGCCCAGACTGGCCAGGGCCACGTGAGTAGCCTTTGTCCTCTCCAGGAGCTGTTCTCCTTCCAAGGCTGCTCTCTACTGAGCTGGACCTCTTCCCTTTCTAGGCTCTTCCTGCAGGCCTGGCATGACTCGCAGGTGTGGCTGGGCAGGGCTGCATGAGTCCATAGATGTGGTGAGGGGTTTGTGTCTGCACTTGGAGAGGTGGCTGCACAACTCTCATTCTATCCTTTTGGAGGCTGCCCGAGTTTGACACTGGCTGTTTTCTTCACTGATTTGTTAAGGAGTTTGCCACAAACAAACAGCATTTCTGTGGCAGCCGTTCTGGACCTGCTTGGGTCATCGTTACTATGCACACAATTAGTAGGGATTGCATAGGCGGAGCCACTGAAACAGTTCAAAATGGGGACGAAATGGCTCAGGGCATTGATAATGGATTATAGATCTTGCTAGCTCTAGGTTACTGCTTTCAGTTCATCAGACACTGGTCGTCAGTGACCAAACCAGTCACATCTGAAGGCTGTTAGGTGGCCTGTGTGAAAGGAGCTGGTGATCTGACTCGCCCTGAGTGGCTACATATCCACACTGCAGCTGCTACAATCAAACTTGGTATTAAATGGAACCCTGAGTACGTGTCTTATCACTGATGTCAAGGTTGGATGCCAAACTACCTTCTTATAACCTGGGTGTGGTCGAAGGATGACACACATTAATAGAACAGTGGAAGGGACATTTGCACTGTCAGCGCTTAAGATGTACCTGTTCTGTAAATGGCAGACATCAGTCAATAGGGCAGTTCCCCATAGATCAGAGCCCCATTATGCTAGGCCCTGTACAAACTCAAAAGGAGAGAAAGTCCCTGCTCCAAAGAGTTTAAAATGCACATGTATTACATTGTGAATCAGTTATCACAGGCACAGGTAGCTCTCTGGAGTGGTTTCAGTAGGTTTAAACTGCCAGAACTTTGCCATCCAAAACAGTTATTAGCAAGAGTTTCCGATAAGATATATTGAAAGGCCAATCATACTGCCAAAACTTGGTAGTGATTTAAAAGGTGGCTAATGTTAATTCATAGAAATGGAGACTGGAACAGAGACATCTCATTCCTTCACTGATTTCTATGTGGATGAGCTCCTAAAACAATCCAGTGGCCCGTAGTTTCATAACACACGCACACTCTCTCTTTCTCCCTCCTCCCCCTGCCTGTCCCACACTTCCCGTGTGATCAGAAGGGACTGGAAGAAGCAGCTAGTGGATAAATGCAAGATATAATTTAACAACCTATTTGAACGTAGCCAAAGTGGGGCGAATGCAAATGCCCAGGCAAGCATCAGCTCAATAGAACAGTACGGGTACAATCAAGATGTTGTGCAAAATTCAGAGCAGTCTGCGTAATGCAGAGCGCTTGACCACTATGATCCTAGATATGCTTAAGAGAACTCTTGCTCTTTTAGCTTGCTAATAGTCTTAACTTCTTAATGCATTATGCTGGGCTTTAGGCAGAGCAGGAGTTTCACAGCAGGGTGCTGTATAAATTTTCTTTCCCATGAAAAGAGACTTGCACATTAACATTCGTTACTTGTGCCCAAATCCCATTCTTTCCGGGCGGGGGAGTCGAGTGTTTTCGGGATTATAATTAACGAGTGGTTCTTACGAGTGAGGGTGACAATCAGGCTAATGTAGCATGTGGCTGTATTGTGCAAGGAGGAAGATCTGAACATAAAGAAAGCTTTGCAATGAGGGTGCTGCAGGGAACCAGCTTCCCCCCTGTGCCAAGGCAGGAGGCACGTATTTACAACCTACAGCAGACGTTTGTTCGGTTTGGAGAAGGACATTTGATTTTTATTATATATTTATTATTTGTATAACTGTGGTGACTAGGGGCCCAAGTGCTTGACTCTGTACAAAACCCAGAACACAAGGATGGGCCTGGCCCCAAGTGGCTTACAACTGATGTGCAAGACCAGAGACAAAACACAGACTCATTGGGGAGTACAAGGAACCAATGAGACAACGTTGGCCAGACCGATAGGCAGCGGTCTGAGCACACTAGCAGCCTGACCATTGTCAGGTTGAATGTAGGCATCACTGCCAAGGAGAGTTTGGTAGATTCGTCTGTGATACTTTGGCCAAATTATTCAGGCCAGAGCCTCAGCTAGTGTCAGTGGAGCTTCAATGGAGTGATGCTGGTTGACACCAGCAGAGGAGCAGAGCCCCCAAAAGTCTGTTATGTTATATATTTTTAATGAAATTACATTGGTCAGATTTTTCCATTGCAAAGCAGAGATTTTCTATCATATCTATTATCAGGAAGGAGGAGTTGTCATGTGGCCCTATAAATAAAAAGTGCCAATGTACGATATAACATTTCCCACTTCTATACCATCATTCACCGAGAACCTGAAAACACTAGACAAACAATCAAGCTTCACAACATCCATCTTTGGCAGGTAAGTGTTACCTTCATTACACAGCACGCGGAAAATAAGCCACTTGGGTAGCCAGGACTAGAACCCTGCTTCTTCACGTCTAACAGCATCTGAGCTAGTGGAGGTCTCATAAAGGGCAGTAGTACATCTCTTATCCTCCACATAGACTAGCCACTAGAGGGCAATACCAAACTCACATACACAAAGCCTGTACATTTAGACACTGAACGCACATGCTTACCTTCAAGCATACATGAAGTCCCATTGACTTAAGGAAGGCCACAAAGCAAGACATAGCTAGAGCTAAGAACAGAACACAGGATTCCTCTCTGACCCCACTCTGATCACTAGACTGACTTTCTTCCCAGGAGAAAAAGGAGACTTGCATATAATGGTAGCGGGAATGTTCTACTAAAATCAAAGTGACCAAGAATCACATGCTCCTCATTGCTCATTCTATGTCCACTACCCTATGCATAGGAAAGGCTGAGCAATGATGAAGCAAAATGCGTGCTTCACTTGTATTCTAGAGGGAATTTTAACATAGCAACAAAGACAAAACTCAAAATTGAGACAGAAAAAAACCCACACATGCCCCCCCCTCCCAAAATGGGGTGGGAGTGGGGGAAATCAAGCAAACTCATGGATGTCATTAAAAGATCCAGCCAGTCAAAAATGGGGCCGTAAGTACTAAGGTTATTACTGGAAGTGAGAGAGTTTAAATATCCAATAGAGTCAGCAAGCTGGTATGTCTTTAGCATGATGTGAAAACATTTCTTTCCTTAGTGATCATTTTCTGTCTACGCTGGGGGCAGCAATGATGCCTTATTAAAATTCAGGCTGGGAAGTAGCTGGAAGATTTAGATGAGTGGCTTCCTTTGCATTTTTATTTTGTCTGCTAGTTGCTGGATCAGTACATACTCAGGATGCTGACAAATAGTTACTGAATAAAGCACTCTTTGAAGTGACTTGACAAAAATTATCCTCTCTCCAACGCTGTGGGAAATATGTTGAACTCAATCTGCCCATCTATTTATCTGTCTGTGTGCTGATACCGTTCGCTTCTAACCGCCTTTGAGAGTCATAAGTTCCATTTTATCTAGATGCCCATTGCTTGAGTGCATAGGGTGAAATTCACCCATTGCAGAGAGCACAGACCTAGACACTAGAGGTGGTCAGGAAATGATGCTCTCATTTCATGAAACATTTTCGAGATTTCAAAAACCTTCCCCATCCCAAATGGAGACAAAAAGTCAAAAATCTTGAAAGTGTTTGTGAAACAAAAATCCTCCCTCTACCCCTCTAGTTTGGGTCAGTCTAAATGTTTCATTTTAATGTCAATCATTTTTTAAAACCATTTGTTTCTGTAATTAGCTTAGATTTCAGAATGAAACAGAAGAGTGGAATTTTTCATTGTGAAAACATCAATATGAAATATTTAACTTTTTTTCTTCTTCCAAAACTTCTTCAGGTCAAAAAAATTCATCAGAGTCAACCTTGCCCCAAGAAGAGTTTGGGTTTCGACAAATCAGCATTTTGACTACAAAAAAAATTCTTTGTCAAAAGAATCCTGACCAGCTCCACTATACACCATCTCCACCTTCAAACAGGGCAGCAGTGGAACTTAAGTGGTTCATAAGCCTTGAGCTGCCCCTCCACATAGGAGGTGAGAGAGAAAAAAACATGATAACGATTTTTTTAAAATTTATCTAAAGAAGTAATGCTTAATCCAGAACTCTCAAGCATTATGCACAACATCCCAGTGTGCTCTCAATCAAATATCATACTTTTTACCCAAGGATCTCAGAGGGCTGTATCCAGGCTTGGCAAGTACTAGTTTCCCTATCTGTGAAATGAGTGATTAAAAAACAAAGAGGAGTGTGATTGATTATATGCCCTCGTGCGTTGTGACACATGAAACAACTCACTATTTCCCCGGTCGGTCTGTCTGTCTAGGGTCACGTTTCCTGCTCTGTTATAGAGAAGTGTAATGGCTTGGCTAAGCTCAGAGTGAGACAGTGGCAAACTCAGGAATACTACCCAGGTGTCCTTGCTCCCAGTCTCCAGCTATGATCACTAGGAAGATGTCACGTAATACACGAGCCCAGGAAATGGGAGCACTTTAAATCAAATTAAAGGACACACGTTTCTCCATGCAGTGGGGAAGGAGTTAAGTTTGCACTTCTGTTGGTACCTAAAATAAAAGGAAAGCTTCTGCTCATATTCCAGCCTGTGTTCAAGCTGCTGGATGAGTGTCTCAGCCCAGTTTATAAAAAAAACTCATCACACACGTTTGAGCTTTTTCAGTGTATTTCATTCAGTCAGTGATGGCTCCCAGGCCATTACAGGTTGAGTGCCACTAATGTATGCTACATACAAAATAAATGAAAGCAGAGCAGTGGGATTTGTGGAGCAATTTTCTGTTTGCCCCTCACCGTTGCTTCTTTTCTGTGGCATACAGTTAAACTTACGTTAACGGAGGGAAAATGCTCGACAAGCCCATACACACACCTCCCTTTGCTCCCTGTGCTGTGAGTAATGGGTAGGGCAGGAGTGAATCACATTGCTTATGTAGACCAGAGGTGAAATTTTTCTCTGAAAGAGGACTTCTCTGTGGCTCAAATCCTGCAGTCCTCCCCCAGGAAAAGCTCCCATAGACTGAACTGAACTGGAAATCCCATGAAGCTTTGCCAGAGTACAGATGCATTGATCCCTCTGTGCCCTACAAGGCTGATTTTCATCTGCAGTTTCCATTGGTGTGCAAGTGCTGTGACCTCAGTGGCAATCGAGAATGAGGCCTCAGACTTACAGCTTTGACTCTACCATTGTACATCATGAAGTGGCAGCACAAACTCCTTGGGACAGGGACTGTCTTTTTGTTCTGTGTTTGTACAGCACCTAGCACAAGGGATCCTGGTCTGTGACTAGGGCTCACAGGCCCTCCTGCAGGACAAAAACTCTTGTGCACAAATGCCTGGTGTGTGAAAGCAGATGTGCAATGGTCTAGCTACATAAGCGTTTGTGTGAGCAGCGGAGATTGCAGCAGCACAGTAACAAGCTGACATGTAGATGGTCACAGATCTCAAGGTTGAAAATCTGGCCATGTCAAAATTATCCAGCTACATACACTACTTTAAAAATAAAGAGATGGGTGTTAAATATCCCCTAGTATGTTCAGTAAGATGAGGGAGTTTTCCTGGAGTCCTTGGCCAGCATCGCCTCTTCTTTCACTTTGGTGTAATGCATTGTGGGCTGATCAAAGATGGGAGCTGTGGGTGCTTAGCACCTCTGATAATCAGGCCCACTTACTGTGCACCCAAGTGCCATCTACCTTCCCAGGAGTGGCTGCACATGGCTGCTCTGTGTACCTAGGCTCCTTAGGGAGGAGAAAAGCTATTTAAATACAAAACAACAGTTTTCATGGGCAATCAGATCATGCCCTTGGAGAGCAGAGATATTCTTGACCACTGAGTCACCCTAGACTAAGGCCTTAAGAGGGGTATGCTGTAGTCGTATTGCTTGGAGTTGAGAAATCTAAAGAGAATTTTGGAGTTAAGTATTTGAAGAAAAGACAGAGGATTCCCATTGTGGAGGGGAAGGATCCAAATAGCTAGGAAGTTCAGTGTCTCGTTTAGATCAGCCCCACTCCCCTGCAATCAGACTGTTTCAAATCGATGCCAGCCCTTTGAGGCAAGAAACACCTGCTTTAACTTTGTCCGGGGAATGTTGCTATGGTCTCTCAAACTGCAAGCAGCTGTGGAAGCGCTTATATAGCTGGTGATTTTCAGAGAGGGGTTTTGTTTAAATGAATTTTCCATGCCTGTCGGTATTTCCACAATGAGACCTGGAGCTGAGGGAGAATTTGCTGGGAGATTGTACAGATCAAAAAGGCTCCTCTCTCTAGGCTTTAATGCAAAATCACCTCCTTAATGGTTTCACAGTTCAGCGATGGAAGGGCCTGTAGGACAAGTATTGGGAGCATCCCACTTGCTTTTTGGCCAATGATGTATGATGTCTGCACAGAACTGGGTGAACTCATTGGTTTCAGTTCACAGGGATCCCTGCCTGCTAGAGAGGATGCATGGACATAGGGTATGTTCTGCAAGGGAAGATCGATCTAGAGGTTTCTTGCTTACAATCCAACAAGCTTCATGGGTAGAATCCTCAGTGGGTGTAAATTGACATAGCTTTGCAGAATCAAGCCCTGTAACTAAGCTTCCGAAACAGACACCCAACTTCTGGGTTTAGCTGGCTGGAAAAAGTTCGGCCAAAACAGTTTTGTCAGGATTTGCTGATTCATCAGAATCTAAACATTTTGCAGAGATGGTTGTATTTCAGTGCAGTCCCTCCAGAAACCAGCCAGATTCCTGCTGGAGCCCTGCCTTGCCAGGCAGGTGTCGGATAGAGTCTTGCCTAGTTTCCTGACGGGTCACTTGCTCAACTCCTCAGTAGCCCACCTAGCAGTCTACTGGGCTTCCAGGGTCTGCAGCTACAGGACAGCCTGGCAGATAGACTGCCCGGCCCCCAGGGCTCCGGACTCCCGGATCTGTGGCTCCAGCACAGCCGATGGGGCAGACTGCTGGGGAGTGGGGCTCTGCCCCCTTAAACAGAGAATTTCAAAATGGTGGGGTTTCGTTCTGAATGGGAATGAAACCAAATTTCAAAATAGCAAAATCCTCCGGGAAATGCACTTCCCATTCTCTGCCCAGCTCTAACTCTGGGCAGTCTAATCCCCTGGGAAATTTCCTCTATTAAGATGCATTATAATCAGTATTTCTTTAAGAGGGC
This sequence comes from Emydura macquarii macquarii, assembly GCF_026122565.2. Taxonomy (NCBI): domain Eukaryota; kingdom Metazoa; phylum Chordata; order Testudines; family Chelidae; genus Emydura; species Emydura macquarii. The sequence continues at coordinate 1,774,875 of NW_027132983.1, read as the reverse complement.
ATTCTGCAAAATGATGGGCAAAATTTTACTGCCTTTTGCATTTGTGTCAATCCAGTATGACGAATTTATTCATTCATTCTAGGGTAATTGAGGGCAGACCTTGGCATTCACACATTACCGCCTTTTCTCCAGGCTGACTTCATGTGAGTTGGCAGCCCAAATGCTGAACTTCCAGTTCAAATGAGCCCCAGAATGTCAAGTGAGACTCAGTCAAGCCCACTGAAATCATGATGAAAATGTGAGAAAACAGGAATTTTGCTTGGTTGTGGTAAGCCAGCATTGGGATCACCCAAAGCCAGGTTCTCAGATGATCTGCTAGTCTTAGCAATTTGTTTGAATGACACCCTGAATTGTCTGTTTCAATGGATTTCAAGATTTGTTTAGAGCTAGGCCTGAGCCACAAATTTGGACCCAGCACCCTGGATTCAGAGTTCCCTCAAGTTCAGGGATCTTTTTGGTTCTAAGTACCTTGTAAACATTTCTAGTCTTGGGGGAACAGGCTGAGTGGGTAGGGAAAAGTTGTGCAGAACAAGATGTTATTTTGCTAATTGTTTATGAGATCAGAGGAATTACCATTATGGATCACACCACGGGTCTGGGTAGGCCAGTGTCCTGTCTGACTGTGGCCAAAGCCAGCTGCTTCAAAGAAAGGCACAAAGACACCAGCTTGGCAAATGTGGCATAGCCTAGCCACACAGGAAGGGTCTTCCAAACTTCCATCTTAATGACTGGCTTATGCCCGGCCCCATGCAAATGGCTGGAGGAATCCACTAGCGATTTGGTGGAGCATTAGATGTTTGACTGTTTGCTGGAGTTTAAGTACTGGAGTGAACTGTTGGGTTCTTTTGTATCCAGGAATGGATTGTAAGAATAAATGTGTCCTGGATTGCTTCTCAAAACACAGTCCCAACCCTGCGGTGGAAGACAGGTGGTTGTGGGCAAGACCCAGATTTCAACACAGGCAGATCTAAGTGAGGGGTGTGTTGCATATGTGATTTACCAGGGTGTATAAGCAAATCACTCCTCATCTGAGCCTAGGGCTACTGGACAGATCAGAAGAGATGCCTTCTTCAGAGAGGACTCTGCATTCATATGCCCTGAATGCACAGCAGCCTGACTTTGCATTGCTTATCATCCATCAGCGACATTCCTTTCTGCCTCACTAACACACTGATCTCATCCCTCATCCCCTGTTCCCAGGCAGGGAAACCCTCATTACACACTCCCCTGAAAGCTGGAGCTGTGGCGGGGAGGGGAGAGAGCCAAGAACCATGGCAAGTAAACAAGGGTTTGCAAGTAGCTAGGTTGCCAGCCCTCCAGGATTGCCCTGGAGTGTCCAGAGATGATGTCATATGATGAAATCTCCAGGAGTACATCCAACCAAAATTGGCAACCCTTTCCAGAGCCAAAGATAGTTAGGAGCCTAAATACCTTTGTGGATCTGGGCCCAAGAACCTTTCCATAGTCTTTGCCGAAGAGGCCTGGTGGCCCCAGGCTTCCCCTTAATTGGCTAATAAACCATCCCCATGGTTCTCGTTTGCAGTGTGGCAGCAGGGACAAAGCAGGCATTGGGATCCCGAGAGATGTTTGGTGGAAAACAACTGTGAGAAAGGAATAAACCAATTAACTGCTGACGGCAAAACTGCTGCCCCCCCGCCCATATAAGAAATGTGTGTGTCTCTAGTGGATTTGGGGGTGGGGGGAAACGGATGTCTGCAAAGTTAGGAGAAGGGAAAATCCTTTCCCATTCCAGCTAAAGAGATAATCTGTCTGAGGCAGCACCCTCTGTGAAACAGGAAAGCTTTTGAGAGGCAACAACACTTTAATTCAGACTTCCTCACCCCCCCGCCCCAACTGTGATTAGTTACTCTAGCTACCTTGATCTCCCTGGGAAACTTTGCTCAGTCTGCCCTCGGGCAGAAGACTGGCCCCCTCCCCAAACAACAACGTGCCCTCCTCTTTACCCACCAGCCTTAGATAAGCTGAAAAGATGGATTTGCACAACCTGCTCTGGGAATTAATTGCTTCCAATGGCCCATTCATGTTGGAGGAAGGGACTTACCGTGGACTAAGGACCTGAGCTCCTTTAGTTTTCCCTTGATCTCCATAACCAGCACCTGGATGAGTGTTACTGTAGCAACAATGGCAAGGCCAGGCTCAGAAAGGTTACAGCTAAAGTCCAGTGGGTCAGTTTTCCACACAGATTTTCTCATCCTTCCCTCCATCGGCCCCCCTTGCCCCATCCTTCCCATCATGCTTCACCCCTGCTGGGGTCTTGGTATTATTTGTATTGCAGTAGTGCTTACAGGCCTGCTCTACTAGATGTGCCTAGTGATCATAGCAGACTGAAGCTGGGTTTGAATTCAGTACATTTGGGTTTTGTTCTAATTGCAGAGAAATTCACTTCCCTTCCCCCCCCCCCCCCCCCCGCAGCTCCCAAACATCTCTACTCTCCCTTCCTCCTCCTGTCGCTCAGCTTTACCATCTGTGGACAAGGGGGAGCACTGACCCTGGATCTGTGGAGGGTGCCAGCTGGTTATCCTCCCCCTGCCCATCTTGGGAGATATGGGGGCTGCCACACCGGACCACTGTCCCCCTCCCACCAGTTCCTGGTCTCCTCGGACTTGATTCCCTACATAGTGCGTTGGGAGTCCCTCCCTCTTCTACTGCATCTAGGTTTGCATTAAGGCTCAGGGGTCAGTTAGCCCTTGTCATTCCCTAGTTCTGAAAGTGGAATTAGGTCCTGCATAGTCATTTGCTTCCAGGGAACACAAGAGGACATCTACTGTGGAATTAGTGGCTAAAAGCAACTTAACATGCAAAGGTGTCTGTTCTGCACAGTAGCAACTGTTCACCGCAACAGGAGAGCGGGCTGCTAGTTCTGTCTAGTGGTCATGGCTCTGAAAGTCTGTGAAAGACAGAAGCCAAAGTGGAAGCGGTTTACTAATAAGACCCTGGCCCAGAGCTTGAGCTGCAGACAAGCTATGCTCAATGCTGCTTATAAAGGAAGGTGCAAAGGTGGCTTTAAGCCACATCTGTGACCCCATCCCTCAAACCTGGGGCCATCTGAGCATGGGTCCAGTCCCTGGTATAATTTAGGGCAGCCACAGGGCTGACAACAGCCTTCTTTTCCCTGGCCACACCCTTTGCACTGGGGCCGCAAGCTGAGGTAACACGAGGGTAAAAAAAATGGAGGATGACAACCCCGGTCATCTGGTTACCATGGGGAAAGGTGAACTCCGGCCTCCCTGCAAACAAGGCTTTGTCATTCCAAACCAAACACCTTGCTGGGGTTTTGGGGTGACACTGGCACCACTCCTCCCAGCTGCATAAGTGAAGTTTGCTGAGCAAGCAGTAACAAAGGCTGCACAAGCACCAGCATCGTACTGCTGGAAACAACTGAGTTCCCTTGGAAAGCAACAGTGTAGTGCAACCTGCTGGTCAGTGCGTTGGTATCCCCAGCTGTCCCTCATGTTGGCCAAGATGGCGGTGTCATGGGGTCCACTCACCACAGTGGTGCCTCCTGCTGGTCATCCTGGGGATTAACTCTGCTGGTTGGGTCACCCCCTTCAGGTGGTGCCTCTCCAGTCATCCTCTCACCCCACAAACCTGCCTCACTCCAGGAACCACTGCATCCTCTTCATGACTCAGCCCTTCAGCTGGGTCACCATCCAGGTTTCCCCCTTCTGGGATTACCCAAAGTCCTTCTGTGGAAGCAGTCCCAGGCAATGTCCTCCTATGCTGTCCTGATGATGCCACTTCCCCCGTGGCCAGTAGGGGAACCCGGGCCCACCCCCTACTCCAGGTTCCAGTCCAGAAACCCTCAACGCAGCACTTCTGGGCTTTCCTCTCTCAGCCCTCACTACTCCTTCCCTGGACTGCTTCCTACTACACCTGGTTCCCCTTCTTTCTCTGGAAGTGCCAGCTCCAAAACCTTCCTCCCTTTTCCCAGGGAGTGACTGCTTCCTGCAGCCTTCCCCAGTAACCCCTCTGGTTTCAGCTCCTGGGTTTTATAGGCCCCACCTCTTCCTGCTCAGATGAACCTCCTTCAAACAACTCCCTACTCCCTGGCTCTTCCTCCAGGTGCAGCCGGGCAGTTAATTGACATTCCTGTCCACTTAACCCCTTCTAATCCTGTGTGGAATTGGATACTCTATCACAGTGACCATCACAGTAGTGTAGCCCATTAGAAAGAATACCCCCTCCAAGAAGTCTGGCTTGCTGCTGGGACATTTTCCCCAATGGCGTTCTTCCTGCCTCTCGTGTTTAAATGACTACAGACAAACACAAGGCCCCACATGCAACACTAACATCTCCAGTCTCTAGACAGAGAGCTATAGACCCATAACTGAACCCCTCAGATCTCGTCTCCACCCCCTTAAAATCTGGTAAGCCGCAGCCTTTGTTTCTGTGTAGAAGATGGGCTGTTAGAGGCCAATACTCCTACAGCTCCTTCCAGCCAGGGGCTGTGCGCTACAGTGCTCTCCAAACATTAACCAATGATGCCTTAGTCCATCTCCTAGCCCCTGTGTGCAGGTGGGGAAGCTGCATCCATTGTACCACCTCATTTGCACAGGGTTTGTGGTAGACCAGCCAGGAGAGTTTTGAGCATGGCTTGGGGAGCTCGTGCAATGCCAAAGAAATTACCAGGAATTATGGGCACGGCGCAGCAAGGGGCGAAATCAGGACAATCAGTGCCATGCAAGTCTCAGGGCCAGGAGGTGCAGCCCATGGCTAGAGGGGGGAAAGGTGACTATATTATTCGTCTTTATTATTTGTTTTACGGTAAAACCTAGGAGCCCCAGTCATGGACCAGGACTAGGTGCTGCTCCAATTCCAGGTGGCTGCTATGGTCCCAGACACAAATCAGAGAAGCCTTTCCCTAACTGCCTATGGGCTGCAGTGCAGGCCAGCACCTCCATAGCGTGCAATGTCATGAGTCCTCCCTTCCCACCCTGACACACTCCCTCTTGTCCCCAGCTCCTCTGCTGGCCCAGGTGCATTGGCCCTACTGCACCAGAGAAATATTCCCCCGGCCAATGGGCCTCATTTTCAGCCCTTAGCTGCTGCAGGAGCAGTGCACAAGGGCCAGAATGGGCTGCTCAGTCTAGGACCTGTGGTTTAATGTTGTCATCCCTTCTATGTTATTGTACAAGACACTATTTCATGGGGCCAATGCCAGGTGTGAGCATGCTCGTTAGCATTCCTACTGCTAAGGTTAGGTTCTGATCCAGGGGAACAACAGGCCCCTCCCACTGTATAAGGATAAATATGTTTGAGGTCCTCAGGCACTCAAAACCACCTTACGGACTCCCATGTTGTCATTTCCTCATTAGATCACTGCCACCCATCGCTCAGCCTCTTCTACTTCCCATGCTGGATCTGGGGCCCAGGCAGGATTTTTGGGGGTTGACATAACGAGGTTGGTAGGGGGCTGTGTGTTACCAGCATACATACATCTCTGGTCACTTTGTGCCAAGATCTCTCTCGTCCATGTCGCCTGACAAACCATGTATAGTAGAGCTCTCACAGATGTAATTGCCTAGAAAGGTTGAATTAGCAGGGACCTGTGTTCATTATTAGTCTCTGCATTGCATTTGGCTCTGAGCACAAGGTCTGAGTAATTCAGGCACTTTGCTATCAGTTGGGGCTTTCCTTGAACGCTGGGCTCTGGTGTATTTTAGTTCACACCTATAGCAAAGGCTCAAACCTCCTGGTGCTTCTCTAGTCTGCTTATCTCCTTGGAGGGAGAGAAAGCTGAAACCATTCAGATCTCTTGCCACATGGCAATATCCCCCAGCAATGTTAGTTACAAACCACTTAAAGCAACCCCGTCATAAAATAAAACCACCGAGGACGGCAGCAGCTACAAGAACCCGTCGGCATGTACTATCCCAGACTGCAGCAGTTCCTGTGCATCAGAAACGGCATCCTCTCTGAGGCCACTTTGGCTTTGATTGGAAGAACATGTGCATGGCATTGTTAAAAAACTTACATTCATCCTCCAGGGGGTTCCTGAGAAGAAGTCCAAGGAAGAAAATGTGACTGTCAGCTGGTGTAAGAAGGGCCAAGCTGCTGTTAGTACTTGAGGAGCTCATTAGCATCAGACCTACACATTCCATTTCTCGGGCTGGGGTGAATTTAATATTCTTTCATTTTAACTCGTGCTTTTGATAACAGAAAAAAGCTCTCTCTCGTTTCCTGCAGTTTCCTCAAATTCACAGAAAAGAGCAGCTCAGGGCCAAGGACAGTCTGCAGGGCCTTCCTCCTACCAAATGTCCCACCTCACGGCAGTGGAGCTAAAGGAGTGTCTCCTATTGTCTTTGCGCCCACATCCAGACAGGTGGGCCACGTGCTGGGGAATGTGTGGGTAGGTGGAGAAGAAGGAATCTTCCATCCCAGAACATAGATACGTTGCGGATGGGCTCCATGCAGCTGATTGCAACCCAATGGCTAAGCAAGACAGTCGTGTGTTGTGCTCCCTCCATGGGGGAAAGGGGGAGGAGCTGTGTAGTGGAGGATCCCCCAGTTCTGTCCATACTCTACTCCCCCTCTCCCTGGTGGCTCCCTCATATTGGGCTTCTCCTTTGCAGTAGAGCCAGGCTGGGTGGAATGCACCGGGAGCCTTACACAGTTGCTCTGGTGTGCATACTCAGTGGTGGGAGCACTCCCCTCTGGGAAGGGCCAGCTCAAGACCGGAGGAAGAATTCTCCTGGGGCCAGTGCAGAGGGAGGGAGAAGGGGGGCCAATATAGGAGCTTTTGTGATCAGAAAATGGGTTTGAATGAGGCTGCCATGTCCCAGCTTAGCAGGAGCCTGGAATTAGCGCGCACACAGGCAAAGCACTAGGGTAAAGAACTAGTTACTTCTGTGAACACATTCCTGGGGCTCCCTGATTCCTCTTCCCCAGTCCAACTGCAGTCTCATCACTAAGGTTCCTTTATTTGGCACACAGCAAAGCAAGGCTGAGTTGATCAGATTCCAGCGCGGTGGGTGGGTATAGCGTGAATACCCAGCAAACCTCTTCCTTTATATACATTTACAATTGCATTACATCAGAAGCGTGGGGGTGGGTTTGGTCACTTTGCAGGAACCAAGCTCTGTGCTCGAATGACTTACTCTTTATCCCATCTTATGTTCCAGGCTGATCTTATCCATTCTTATCTTGTCCACTGTAAATGATTCCCTGGGGGTTCCCCCCCCCCTTCTCTTAGCTAGTGCAGACAGTTTGGTTCCAGCCGGCTGATCCATTGACCTCCCTAATCCTGTCTCCTAAGAAACCAGGCCTTGCCTTGTCAAGCCAGGCCGGTGGCTGGGGGGAAGGGTTTACACAGTAGTGACTCGATGCTCCCACTGCGTGCTAGGACCCTGGGGCTGCCAGAGATCAATGAAAGCAATCCTGATTCTGTTGTAACTTATGCCAGAGGCTGCCTGGCCCCAGTTGGCCCCAGGATCAGAGGGCTGCAAAGGTAGATTAAAGCCACTCATCTTTCTTCTTGAAGCAGCTCTAAGCACCGCTTGGCGCAGCCCAGGATGGCCTGCAGCATAAAACCCGAGCTGGTCTCTTCTTTGCTTGTTCCTAAGTGTCAGTGTGGAATCGGGAGGAGCTATTCCTAGGACACTGTCTAATGTACAGTTTGGGATGGTTCTGCTTCTAAGACCAAGTCTTGGCTGGCAGGCACCGTTAGTCAGCACAGCGCTGCATCCCACAGGAGATAAACGGGGCGTGTTTACTGGTGGCTGGCTACTTAGTGAGGAGAAAGGGAGTTTATTTTGCTCCACACAGTCAGTATATTTTTCTGCCATTGACATCTCAGTTACAAGCACAAAGAAGGAAAAAAGAGTCTCTAGCAAACATGGGGGAATTTTTGCCGGCTATGGACTAACTGTGGCCCAGACTGGCCCCAACCCGCCTTAGAGTGTGAAAGGAGATGCTGATCAAAGTGTGGAGGCCTTTATTCTGGAGGAATTCTTTTGGGGGTCTAGAGAATCTGAAGTTCAGACAAGCCCATCCATTGGTCTCTGCCACAGCTGAAGACTGAGTCAGAGATCTGAAAGCTGGGATCACTACACTGCCAGAGAAGCCTGGGCAGCAGTTCTAACTGCCCAGGCCAAGGTAGTGAAGATGGTTTTCATTTTCTTTTTAAGATGCAGAAATAAATAATGCCATGCCTAGGAAAGTCTGCAACCAGCTCCAAGTGTCTGAACGTTTGCTGGCTGAGCTTGCCTGTTAATGTTCTGTGATAAGGAGCTGTGCTCTAAACAGCTCCAGTAGGTGCCACTATGTAATAGGGAAATGCCCTAGGTTTCCCCCGCCACCTCCTCCAACACAGAGGAGCTCTCCAATGCATTGCTAGGAATGAAAGACTCCAAACAGGGATATTCCTTTAGCTGGTATATCACTGGAAGTGTGCAGTAAGGATTAAGCAAAGCCCAGCAGCTATTCTGGTCTCCCCATCCCGTTCAGCAGTGCCAGTGTTTTGACAAGAGTCTAGTCACTATTTGGATAGGCAGCTTCCAAGAGAACCATCCAGGTGCTGCAGGAAGCCCTTTGGGTGATTTAGTAGGTGGCACTCTTCCCACTGACTTAACAAACGCCCCAGCATGGTGATAGATGGCACTGTGCTGCTGTAGATGTACCATTTGAACAGCATTTAACGCTGACTCTTTGTGGTCATTTGCGATCCCACTTCTTGCAAAAACAGAGGTGTTTGTTCCAGTGCCCTGACCAAACTCTGGTCTAGGTGATTCCACTCAGCCTGGCTCTGGCTGCTGGCATTGTAGCTGGACAAGCTATTCTTCATCCTGCGTTTCCATCGCAACTACCATTTGGCATTCCTATGTGCTGTTCAACAGTGGCCAGCGTAGCTGAACCACTGATTCACAGGAAACCTTTAAGATCTTTCACCTTTAGCCCCACCCCACTAACTGATCAATAAGTCGATTCCCACCTTCTCTTTGCCAGCAATGCCACCATTGACTGTTTGCTTGTCTTCTCTCAGATACCTCCACACTCTCCCCAAATGTGTAGAGCTGCTTTCTTATCCTTCCTTAAATCCCTCCTGAAATCCATCCCTCTGCCATGATGCCTACAAATCATTTGCCTCTGGTGTTGGTTAGGCAAGTGCGTCTCTGGTAAATTCTGTTTTATTGTTATCTCATCACTGTATGCCTTCACCCACCCCCATTCCGTCTCTGTTTGGCCCACCTGTTGTATATGGTGCAACTTCTAGACTGTGAGCAATCTTCTGTCTCTTTGTTATTTCTCTGTGCAGTACCTACCACAAGAGGGCCAGGGCCTTGATGCCTGATTAGGAATCCTAGGTGCCACCATAAAATAATCAGTAACAAAGCCTACAATAAGGTAGTGTTAAGATTTCAATTTTAGACAGACAGACAAGTCTTGGTGAGTGACAAAATGATTCAGTGGCATTAGATTAGCATAGAGGTGTGGAGGTGTCTAACTTTTTTTAACTCACCTCATGAAGTACAGTTCTGGAGCTCCAAAGCTGACAGCTAGGACTGGTTGGAAAATGAAGTTTCCGTTCTGTGGAAAGTTCTGGCATTTTGAAATTTATTTTCATTTCAAATATGAAAAGCTGAAAATTTGAAATTTTCCATGGAACGGAAATTCCAATGGTTTTTGATTCAGAACCATTGAAATGTTTCATTTTGATTATGTTGAAATACAATACAATATAAACTATTAAATGTAAGAGTAAAATTAATATATTCATATAATATTACAGTAGAAACAAAACGAATCAAAGCTATAAAATCAAAACAAAATGTTTTGGCCTTATTGAAGCAAAGCAAGAAAGTCTAAACAATTCAGCATCTTTCTGGTGAAGATCTTTTCAGGCTGAGACTTTCAAAGGTCTCTACAGTATTTGAGCTCCCAATTCTGGTTCACCATTTCCATGGGAATTGGGTGCTCAAATCTCAGCCTTAATATCTTTTAAGTTAGGCGTCTAGACTGCTCTCATTTAAGTCCCCCTTGCCACCAAACCTGAAACCAGTCCTCAACTCAAGCAGATTCCAGGACACGGAATGACTCATGTTATACATTCATATCTAATGAACACGGTTGGTTGGTATCTGAAATCTCATCCTTCTTCAGCAAGATATTCCTTTGTGCAAGCTCTCACCTATACTCCCCACACCCCGGCAGCAAGTCTTAACCAATGCTGAGGAAAAGGCAAAATTTAAAATGTTCCACTTTAGTTTTATCCTTTGGAAGCTCTGCGGAAAAGGGCAATGGGGAAGTGTTTCAAAGGCACAAATGGCAGGCAGGCGCCAGTGAGAGTAGAGGCACGTATCTGCCATTCGTGCCTTCGAACGTCTCCCCCAGCATCCTCAATAAAGCTAGCGTGGCATCCCAGTGAAAGCTGCTTGGGAGCAGCTTTGCTCCAGGAAGCACTTCCATGAAGCGCCAGCACAGCGCTGGAAGAGGAAGGAATGGTTGGAGGCTCACAGGCTGCCCCCAAGGAGCAAAAGAGGGGTTCAAGGAATGCTACAGCAGGAGTGTGCCCATGGCTTTCCTTACATTTAATAGGCTACACAAAGCAGCCACTACTGTCACTTGGGGGAAATGTCTGGTTTCCTAGGTCTTTTCCATTATTACCCTGCGCACCCCTCCAACTTGCTCTTCAAATCCATTCAACTCCCTCCCCACATTCCTGTCTGTCTGTTCTTGGTCAACCCATTCCTTTACTCCACATCAGCCTACCCTTTCTTGGCCATCAGGATCAGCCTCCATCACTACATTCCAATCAACATGGCTCAACCCCCTTCGGGCAAACAGATCCTTTTGCAAGAGAGTCTTCCCTGATGCTCGAATTCCAAACCTGAACTCGGAGCAACACTTGGAACCCTTAGTAGCTCTAACAACTAAATAGAATGGGTCAGACCTGTGGCCATGCCATATTCTAGGCCACATCAAATCCCAGACCTGTACCTTGGCATGAAGATCTCAGTGGGTTACCCAAGAAACCCACATCAGTTCATGTGCGCTTATGGAAGAGGGATGTCATCTGTGCAATTATTTTAAATTTATCTCAGCAATTAAGTGCAATTACCTTCCCACTGCAGAGTTTATAGATGAATTTTTATTGGTAATTAGTCTAAAATTAGCTTAAGAAGTTGTTAAGGATGTCGCCCTGGTTTATCAAGCACTCTGGTGTTTCTCGGCCCAAAAGGCAGCAGCAATTCTGTGCTTCCTCTGTGCTATGGGGCCAGTTAGTGGGGAACTCTGCACCTGCCCAGCATGCTATGGAGTCAAGCTCTCTGTACAGGAAATGGTGCCTTGTGGGCGGAGGCAGGGGTGGGAGTGACAGAAGCACAGCTAATGGGCTCACATACAGCACTGGTCCACTGGCCCAAACCACCACAGCTGGCTCTCCCATAGGCTGTAGTGATACTCCCAGCCCAGCTGCATCCTACCTTTCAGATACTAGGGGGAAGGATTCCTTCCCAATATTCTGAGCCTGCAGAGGGCATCATGTGAGTACAGAGCTCTGTGCAGGATCTGGGCCCAATTCCTTTCCTTTGCAATCACTCCCATGGGCAAAGCTCTTTGAGATCAGACTGTGGTTATGGGAGAAGGATAATGGATTTGGAGTCTTTGGAACACAGCAGGTGGGCTGGCCAAGTACTGTAACTGGCAAGGAAGTTATGTGAGATGCCGTACATTAGTGAAAAAATACCTGTGTAACGAATCACCTTTGTGGTTTCTGATTAAAAAGCCAGTTAGATTCTCTCTTGTGCTACATGTTCAGAATCTAATGCAGATGATTAGGTAGTTAAGAGTCACATCCTGGAGCTAGCAACACTTTCGTTATGATTCGTAAAAGCTGATCATGCGATGATCAATAAAAGAACACATTACATGGGGAATTATCTTTCATGGCTTTTGCGATAGAAAAGCCATGAAGATTGAATCAGGCAGATGGAGAGATCTCTGTTACAATGAGCAAATGAGGAGAAGTCACATCTGAAGATAAGGATGATGGGATAGCATCACGTCTTTCTTATTTTTGTTATAACTTATTGGCACTGAGAACTGGCAGGAGATCATATAATATTGGCCTGATTCTTTAATAGGACTAGCCCCTGAACCACACAGAGCTGTACAAATCTACAGACACCTGGGAACACAGGAAGCTGTAGGGACTTCTTTGCTGCCCGTCTATTTCTCAAAATGCTTATAGGTAATGCATATCACAAGGTAATTTACCATTTTGGTTTCCGTCTGTGTGCAGTTAAACCATTTTCGACCCCAGTGCAGGCTGCACTCGTGGCTGATGCCTGTCGTCAGCAACAGGTAATTTTCCCAGTGTAGATAAGGCTTGTAATTGTGACTGCACTGGAGGGAGATGTCAAAGAGTTCTGTTCTGTGTTCAGCAGAAATTCAGCAGGCTAGCTGCCACCACACACTGCTGCACAGTGTGGAGGCTGGGCTAGTTGGACTCCCAGTAGTCACTGTTTGCCCTGCAGCAGGTGAGACAACTGTGTGGCTGGCAGAGGAGGGGAACTTTGCAAGAACTGGCTAAATTCATTTTGATAAAAGCAGAAGTCAGTGTATATGAGACAACTGGCATACCAACACTGTGGTTCAGGTGGGAATGCTGAAGTATGAGGACAGCCGACTGAGAGAAAGATTTTGACTGCAGAATGAACTGGCTGAGGGGAATACGGAGTTTCAAGACTGCAGAAAATAAAAAACAAAGCAATAAGAAAGTGGCTAGGGCAAGAAATAAGGCTGTTACAGAAGACTCAAGAATTCTACTGTGAGGTTTGGACACGTGCCGGGAATGAGCCGGAAAGGATACCATAGGCGGTGAAACATATCAGAGTGCAAGGAACTAGAAACAGAAGAAGACCGAGGATACATCAGATAGACACAGTTAAGAATGACAAAGGACAAAAAGAGATGAGATGGACGAGATGTCTCTCTAACGTCCTGGGACCGACACGGCTACAACTACACAGCATGCAAAGGACAAAAAGGTTTAAAGATTAATGAAGCTGGAACAAGATAGAAAAAGGTGGGAAGACCCCATTGTCACTGATGGGTGGGAATAAAAGAAGCTGATGATAATGGTGCAAGGGGAAGGAGGGCAAATCTTTTCTACCTTCACTTCAATTAGTATCTGCAAAAGATGGTTTTTGTTTGTAAAGTCACAGCCAGCAAAGCCCCAAGGGTCAGCTCAGTCAGCATCTAAGGCCCAGATTCAGCAAGGTGCTGGAGCATAAGTCTGCCTTTAATCATGCGAGTTGTCCCATGTACTCCAAAAGGCTGGATTCTGGATAGTCCAAAGCTGATGGTATTTGGATCCAGATTTTGATTTGGTCCATTGTTTAAACAGAGGTTAGGAGTGAAATTTGGATCTGGAGTTGGAAGTGATCCCTTCCACAGCAAGTCCAGAATCAGGGTGTATTTTGATTGGCGTTTTGATTGATAGTATGTAGAGCTTGCATTTTATACCAGCTACTTTGGTGCTATTAAAACAGCAGATCCCCAGCATCAGCTTGAGAAATGCCATTCCATGCAGTTGTACCACCTCCTGTTTCTCAATCTGTATGTAGTTGTGTGTCTGCATTCTCTTTATTACTGTGCTTCCTCTGAAGTGAGCGTGCTGCAGTAACTAAGATTACAGGCTGCTCCCTGGGCTGGTGTGGCCCCGGCATAAGTCAAAGCAGCCGGGGGGCTATTCTATTTGATGGCAGCCTTTCCTGGCTGCTTCTGAGCTGCTCCGCCTGTTAAGAGCTGCATGCTGGAAGCCATTTGCAGCACACAACAGCAACGTTATTGAAGTCCTCATAGACGCAGCTTCTGATTTTCAGTTTGAACAGATGAACACAGAGAAAACACACCCAAAATAAAATTAACCAACAACAACAAAAGAAATCTGTATTTATCCAATATGCAACAGCACCTCCCACACCCAGAAATGGTTATTTACATCTAAGGGCTTGTTTACACAGAGCAGTAATGTGCATTACGGGGTGCGATTTCTAAGGTGTACTCATATGTTGCACATTAATTAGTTTGTGAGGACCCTGCTGGTGCACACTAAAGGTTCCCAGTGCGCCATTCGAAACGGTACCGTGTTACCGCGCAAGAGGGAACATTACACAGAGATTACTCATTACAATATGTACAGAGCCCCAAAACCCCCAGTCTTTTGGACATCTACGTAAAACTCAAAAATGGCTAAAAATGTATCCCTCAAAATAAAATTGGCAAACCCCCAAAACAAGACACCCTATTTATAGACCAGGACATATTTTTAGGTGCCAGTAGGTGGTGCTCATGCTCTCAACCTACATGCATTACACATGTACAGATATCACTTTTCTAGAGCACTCTTGTAATTCTCTGCAGCCCGGAACAGCTGGAGTGCCGAGTTCTGACTACTTCTCCTACCCTCAGTCCTCAGCAACGGCTGAGTATGCCAGTCTATTTTGCCCTTACACTGTGCCCCCATTAAAGCCCTCGTGTACTGCTCGTGTGGCATAAAAGGGCTGTAGTGATGGCTAGAATCTGGCTCCAGCTATTCGGGGATTATACCTGATGGGCCAGTTGGCAGATAAACCACTTACCAAGCCTAACCATGGCTTGCAGAAGCACCCCTGCCTTTGCAAAGATGGTTCTTTGAGGACAGATATCACAGCAAACAGGGCCTCTGTGCTTTCGCAGCACTGGAGAATCAAAATATACAACACACATCACAGCAAAGAGGATTCTCAAACTGCTGGAGCCAATAATTCCCATGGGAATGTATTGGTGGATGTGACCTTTTTTCATCACACCATCCCCCAGCAAAATGGCTTCCACCTCTGCCTGTTCTCTCCTCCCTCATGTACTATTTCCCTTTCATCTGTTCCCGCCACACCCTGTGTTTGTTCTTTGCTCAGTTCCCTTTTGAAACCGAAGTGGTTAGATTTGAAATTAATTTTTGTTTCAAAATATCCCTTTAATTTTATTTTTTTTTAATTAAAAAACATTTAACACTGGTTGAAATCGACTGAAACGTTTTGTTGGACCCAAAATGGTTTTTTTAAAATACTTTTTGATACACTGAAAATTTCAAATGTTTGTGTGTTCAGGCTGGCCCCAAATGAGTTTGTTTTTTTTTTTATCTATTTTTCAAAATTGCCAACAAACCAAAAATTCCATTATTCGCCCAACTCCACTGCTGCTGTGTTTGACTGGAGTAGAGGCTGCTACAAGGGTAGGGTTCAGAGGTGAGTGACTATCTGCTTTGCCCACGACAGAAGAACCACATTTTGGGGTAGACAAGGGGAATCTGGCATCATGCAACTTTCTTCATCCCCCAAAGCTTCCCTCTGCACTGCCCTGGCATGCCTTAAACTAGTCCAGTGCATCCACCTCCTGACGAGGCTCAGGGTAGGGAAGCACCACTGAGGCTGGGAAACACTGGCCTCAAACCCATTCTTTATAATGCTGTTAAACAATTTCCTTTTAGAGCCATAGATGCTGAGTGCACAGATTTAGAAAACAAAAACAAAACAACAACCCCCAAACCTTTAAATATTTCATTTTAATCAATGGCTTTCAGTAAATGCTTGCTGAGGAATTCAGGGGAGCGTTTTCTCTTTGACACACAGATACTTTCAATTATGAAAGATGGCTAAAAATAAAAGAAAATTATACTGTTCAGGCATCTCTGGAGGTGGAAACAGAAGGGGTGGGGGAAACTACGAGGGAGAGCCAGGGAAGACGCAAGGAAAGGCCATTTATTTTTAACCAAAGAAAATGTCAAAGAGGAAGCCTGACTTGATTATCTGGATTCTGCCACTCACCTTCTCTATTAATACTTCTGCCACAGTGATTTGATACATTTAGGGCCTGATCCAAAGCCCACTGAAGACAATAAAAGTTTTTCCATTGCCTTCATTGGGCTTTGGCTGAGGCTCTAAAATCTTCTAGTTTTACTAATCAGAGGAAAATGATTTAAGCTTTGCTTTAAAAATCACGTGTTTTCATGTTGAAATGAATGAGTAAAGTTCTGTCTAACCTGTTAAAAAGAATATTGTTCAGGGGGGAGGAGGGGCTGGTAATAATATAGGGTTTGTTACACACAAAAGAAAAATTATGGGGTGTATTGATGATGATATGCCATTTATTCACTGTAACTGACATAAGTTGGCCATAAGCAGGATTTGAACCCTAGATCTCGCATGCCAATTGCATGAGCACCTCCTGTTAAAGGTTAGTGACTAACCACCCTACTGGCAGCTGTAGCACACTCATTAACATCTTATATGGACCAGGCACTAGAGGGGAATATTGGTGCACACTCCCCTACAGTGGGTTATAATCATCAGTGATAAACCAACTGAGTATCTGCCCCTAAGTCAGTCTAGTGGCAGAGGAACTACACTGATTTACATCAGCTGGGAGTCTGATCCTCTGTGCTTTAGAAACTTGTATTGGGATCACTTCCTTATCAATATACCTGGGCATGAAGCCATCAGCCCTTAGGAAACTCTAGCTAGTCCAGACAGCTGCAGTGCATCTCCTCAGCTAAAACTGGCTATTGTGAATTTACGCATCAAACCTGTCCTTCACTCTCTGTACTGGCTTCCATTGAGCCAAGTTCCAGATTTCAGTCCTTATCTTCAAGAGGCTCAATGGCCTGGACCCAAGCTCAGCTAAAGCTCCAGAATGAAGACTGTGGTCAGCTCTGCTCCTCGGATGCGATGGAGCAGTCAAGTGCATGGGTAAAGCTTATTGTGATCCAACACCCTCTTGCTGCCACTGGCAGAAGGCACAGGGTAGCAGATCCCTGCGGTTCACCAAACAAATGTTATGGAAAGTCTCTAATGAAGGCCTCTGTCACACTTGGCATTATAATCATTGCAAGATTAATGTATGAAAAATGTGAAGAGTTATGTATCTGTACTTATGATGATGTTTTCTTGGTCTGTGAGTTAAGACAGGTCACCAAAAGGTAATCCACATACACCTGGCAGGCAGGAGATGGGGTGGGGGGAGAAAAGGATGCTTCTTATCCCGGCGGGTCATATGCACATGGAGTACCGTATTGTTCACAGTGAACACCCATTTACAGTCTGAGCAAAATACTAATCAACAGATTACAGGGGCTGGAGGAAAAAACAAAAACCAGTAGACGTTATCTTGTTTAGTGGTAAGGCAATGAATTTTTTAAACTATATCTGGGCTACAGACCTGGCCTTCAATAATGCGCGCACACATGCTCACAGAGCGCATAGCAGACATAAAATACATACATTTTAAAAGCATTACATTTTTTTCCTGGTGGAGAAAAAGGAAGAAAAGAGAATCACGATGACTAATGTGCTTCTGGAAAACACTCAAATACTAGTTATGAGGACAATATAAGAATCTGAACGGAACAGAAAACATACTAGAATACCACTAAAATGCAGCTACTTGGGGGGGGGGAGGGCCACATACAAACCTGTTCAACAATTCACAACAACACTACAGAACACCACTATGACACAACATAATGAAAAGGAGTACCATGACAAACTGAAATTAGAGGGGGCAATTTTTTGTACTTGTTTGGATTGTACAGGTGCAGATGTTTGAGGTGGTGGTTTCTGAGTTGCATTTGGATGCATAGCATGGATCTTGCAGATACAGATAATTAGTTGGACATCACTCACGTCACATTCGAGATGCAGATTCTCTAACCATTTTCTCTCCTGCATAAGAAAAGCTATGCAGCTAAGGGAGAGATGATGATGTGGGTTTGCCGCAGACTAGACCCCAGAAATCTGTCCATCTAAAACAGTCTGACCCTTGTTACATTTTCAAAGGATAGTACATATCTTTTAGAGTCTCCTCGCACACCACTGCTGTTTCAGGATATGCAGTTGCAAAGCTGCAATTTATGGAATGGGAGACTTCCTCCTAAGTACAATGCTATGATATTCAAATGACATTGATACATTCCAAGCATAGAATCGGTTTCGCATCTCTAATGAGAAGACTCCTAGATTTAACATAATATAAAAATATGTTGTTTAGATTAGCATGTTTGTTCTCTTGTTGACATGAGTGGGACATACCCCTGGAACTCCCTTTAAAATGACGACTAGGCCCTTCTAATCTAGAAAGCACTTAATAGCGGTCACCTTTATTGGAAGTTTTCTATAGCTAGAACATAGCATGTACGGTTGTGCAAAGCTACAGTGTGCATATAGCATATTCATTGCTGTATTGTCCATTTGCTTAATGAAACCCAAAACAGATCTGGGAATTAAGGGCCCAGTTCTGCTCGAATCTTGAGCCCATAAGCACGGACGTAGTCCTGTTGACTTCAAACACTACTATTCACATGCTTAAAGTTAGCCATGTATTTAAGTATCTGGCTGAGTCGGGGCTTAAATAAAGAGATTAACCACACTGCTGCTATCATGGCAGGCCAACATCTTCTGATGAAACCTCTCACCCAAACGTGTGACAAAGGCCCACAATAGAACATATTTCTGCAGGAAACTTCAGATAACTGTGTGAGTCAGCCTCTTACGGTATATGACTTTCTATAATCTCAGTACAATAATTCTTTATTTCTGATCTAAATCACTTTCAAGCAAGAAGAGCGTGGTGAAGACACCGTATTTGTATAGACCAGTGTTTCTCAAATAGTGTTCCGCAGAACCCCAGGGTTCCGTGGGCCGAATTGAAGAGTTCCACGAAAAAGTGGAACCGTGCTGCTGAAATGGAGAGAAATTGCGCAACGCCGAACAGATGATGGCGCCACCGAACAGCTGTTGGTGTGCCACCGAACATGCCACCGAAAATGGCTTAGAGAGCGCGCTGCTGAAAACAGTCCACACCACGCCGCCGAAAAGGGGAAAATTCCCTGGACTTGTCGGCGGAGGGTATGGCATAGCCGCGCAAGGGTTCCGCGGCGAAATATAATTGAGAAACACTGGTATAGACCATTGGGAACTTTGGGAGTTAAAGGAGTGATGTCTCCTGAAATGATGGATATTGGGAGATATGGCTGAACAGGGTTACCCTACGTACTGTATTTACCAACAACAGGCAGTACTTTAGCATTTGGTTCTGTGTGGCAGATTCTGCTGACACATACATGGGAAAAGATGCTTTACAGAGAACCAGTCAGTGTCTTATCCACTGACTGTGTTGCCTCTTCGTTTTAGTGGTGCATAGACCTTGTTGTTGCTCTCTGTACAGGGCAGATTTCTCACCGATTTATTTGAGTTCTCAGCTGAACATGTGTATGACACCTTGTAGCTTTCTGCTCTCTCTATTGGACTCAGAGCACATTTCTGGAGTAAGTCGTACAGGTCAACAGGGAAAGAGGTAGAACTGCAAAAATTATACAAACTGCAGTTATTTAAAGAGTCATGTGTCTCTCTCTCTGTGTATTATCTGTTTATTTTCCACTTCAAATTGTAGTCACAGAAATAGTATTAAAATTACCTTAGGAGGGCAAACTTTTATTATGTAGACTATAGCTAAAAAGCCCTTAGGGTTCTTCTCCAAAACACCTGTTTTATCCATGCCCCTAGCAAAGTGCTCGATGTTAATTGGATTGTGTTCTCTATGCCACACATGCTAAGTTTAAATGAACAGAGTCTTAATTAGCTACAGTCTTCCTTGCACTTTAAGTAGGTTTTTTTTTTTCTTTATTATATTGCACATGTGCTGTGCTTTTGGAGCATGTTGCTATGTGACTCCTATAGGGAACAATCTTCAGTATTGTAGATCTCGTAATATGTTTTCTACCAATTACCATTGAACAGATAAAGGGCTCACTCGATCCTGGCTGTAACTTTTAATTTTAGTGGATGTATTTTGCCCAAGGAGTTTGCCTGGTTATTTCACACAGTTTAGATTCCGTGAATGGATGCAGCTTTTCATTAGAGTGGGTTGTTTGCAGTCTGTATTTGTTTATGACTGGTCTGTTAACATAGCATGGCTTTCCTTCGGGCTAGAGAATGCTTCTCTGGGAGCCTGGGGCTGTATTATGTCCATGAGAAAGGATTCAAACTATGGGAAATGAATCTTGTATTTTTCTTGTGGATGTGACATAAATCAGCCACAATTTCTTATGACCACTGATCATCTAGATATCATAGGTACGTATATGACCCCAATGTACCTCAATGTATTTATCCTCACAACACCCCTCTGAGGCAGGGCAGTGCTATTATCCCCATAGCACAGATGGAGAACTGAGACACAGAGAGACTAAATGACTTGCCCAGGGTCACACAGGAAATTTGTGGCAGAGCAGGTACTTTAACCCAGATCCCTTGAACCCTGCCCTCCAGATTTGGACTTGACAGGCAAAGGAACTCATTGTTCATTTTATATATATGGTACATACATGCACACAAATACACACACAGAGGGTGTGACTTGTAAAGAGATTTGGGTCCCAGTGGGAGGCAAAGCACTATTGACATTCAAGTTGTCAGTTAAAAAAACCCAACTACTTAAGACATCGCAGTTTGCATATGTGCCATATTCCATGGCAGTACTTGGACTCAATAGTGGATAACTGGGTGAAATGCAGTGGCCTGTGTTATTGAGACTAATTGATCGAGTGGGCTCTTCTGACCTTAAAAATCTATGGGGCTTTGGAACATAACCTAATATAAATCACTGGATCCCCCAAGTGATCTGCTGTGTAGTACTGGTTAGTTCTCTTGGAAATAATTTCTGAGTGATTGCCTTTACATTGTGCCTCATGTTGTTCTGTGTGAATTGCGAGGCGAAACCATGGATGCATCCTATACTATAGCCTTGTTGTTCACACCTGTGCCACATGTGACAAGTACACAAAGACGAGTAATGGAGAATAATCCCCTTCTATTCTTCACAGGAGCTCTGAATTCCCCCTCTCCCCTCCCCTCCACTCCCTTCATCCTTTAAGGTCAGTTAATCAAAGCCCCGATAGATTTTAGCTCCTGCAGTACATCTGACCCTTGCTGGCTAGCCACATTATAGCTCACATTTTCTCTGGCTGAGCCGTCACTGCAGCACCTGCAGCAGGGAAACCCTCCTAAACAAGCTTCCTGTGAAGGGAACTGTCCTGATAAAAGGCAGTTTTGTGTGCATGAAGATGATGCCTGCCTTTAAATAGCTCCACCACCTCCCACAGCAGCCCACTATAAATACAATGGATGCAGTTAAAGGGATGTGCAGGTCAGCCAGTTAGCAGAGAACACTCTTTCTAACAAAAGTATAATGCCCAGCAGTACAAGAGGAAGGCCCTGAGTATCACGTTCAAATCACCTTCTGTGAACAACTGTGGGCCAGACTCTGCTGGAGTAATGTTCTGTCAATACTCCTCTCAATTTCATTGTAAGTAGGGGCTCAGCAGAGTAACATGCAATCCTATTCCTGTGGATAGAGCATTTCTCCATCATTAGTTGGGCAACAGCTACCAGAAGAGGCACTGTTGGGTTTTGTGTAATCCACTGAGTAACAAATATCGGGTATTCAGGCACAGCAGTGTGGCTGCTCTTGACCACCGCCCTGTGGACAGAGGATGCTCTTTAGCACCCTGCCTACATGGCCGACCCATGACTTCAGGGCCCCTTTGAAAATTCTCCATTCGAAAAGGTAATTCAAATAGTCCCCACAGTCCCTCACCAGGACCAGGTGGTATTCACCCAAGGGTTCTGAAGGAACTCCAATTTGAAATTCAAGTCCTAACTGTGGAATGTAACCTATTGCTGAAATCAACCTCTGCACCAGGTGATGGAAGACAGCTAATGTAACACCAATTTTTAAAAAGGGCTCCGGAGGCGATCCTGGCAAGTAGCGGCAGGTAAGCCTAACTTCAGTACCAAGCCAAGTGGTAGAAACTATAGTATAGAACAGAATTATCAGACATATATATGAACACCATTTGTTGGGGAAGAGTCAACATGGCTTTTGTAAAGGGAAGTCAAGCCTCACCAGTCTACTAGAATTATTTGAGGGAGTCAACAAGCATGTGAACAACAGTGTTCAAGTCAGTATCGTGTATTTGACTTTTCAGAAAGGCTTTGTTAAGTTCCTTCATCACAGGATCTTAAGGAAACTAAGTAGCTGGATCAGTTGCTGGCTGCAAAATAGGAAACAAGGAGTCAGAGTAAACGGTCAGTTTTCACAATGGGAAGAGGTAAACAGCAGGGTCCCCCAAAGGAACTGTGCTGGGACCTGTGCTGTTCAACATATTCATTAATGATCTGGAAAAGGAGGTGAACAACAAAATGGCAAAGACTGCAGATGATACAAAACTATTCAAGATAGTGAAGTCCAAAGCAGAATGCGAAGAGTTACAAAGGGATCTCACAAAACTGGATGACTGGGTGACAAAAAGGCAGATGAAATTCAGTGTTAATAAGTGCAAAGCAATGCATATTGGAAAAAATAATCCCAACTATACATACAAAATGATGGGGTCTAAATTAGCTGTTACCACCCAAGAAAGATCTTGTGGATGGCTCTCTGAAAACTTCCACTCACTGTACAGCAGAAGTAAAAAAGGCTAATGGTATATTACAAAGTATTAGAAAAGAGAGAGAAAATAAGACAGAAAATATCATCATGACATATATAAATCTATGGTGTGCCTACACCTCGAATATGGAGTGCAGTTCTGGTTGCCTCATCTCAGAAAGGATACAGTGGAATTGGAAGAGTTTCAAAGAAGGACCACAAAGATGATCAAGGGTATGGAATGGCTTTCATAAGAGCAAAGACTAAAAAGATTGAGGGCTGTTCATCTTAGAAAAGAGACAGCTAAGTGGGGATATGATAGAGGTCAATAAAATCATGAATGGTGTGGAAAATGAATAGACAAGTGTTATTTACCCTTTCACGCAATACAAAAACCAGCCCAATGAAATTAATAGGCAGCAGGGTTTAACAGAAACAAGAGAAAATACTTTTTCATATAAAGTACAACTAACGTGTGGAACTCATTGCCATGTTAAGATGCTAAAACGTCTAACTGGGTTCAAAAAAGAATTAGATAAGTTCATGGAGGATAGATCCATCAGTGGCTGTCAGCCAAGATGGTCATGGTGCAACCCCATGCTCGTGGTGATCCTAAACTTCTGACTTGCAGAAGCTGGCAGTGGAAGACAGGGTGGATCACTCCATAACTGCCCCTGAAGCTCTGCAATGGCCACCATTGGAGACAGGAGACAGGCAAGATGGACCATGGTCTAACCCAGTATGGCAGCTCTTATGTTCTTACCCCACCCTCCCTGCAGCTCCCTGCTTCCTTTTATATTTGAATTACCTGTTTCCTCTCAGGTAAGGCTCAGCTTGTAATCAGGGCCAGCATAGCCTCAGGCTCTCCAGCACAAGGGCAAGCCATCCTGCTACACCAAGTGTTAGTAGGTTTAACACAGGGCTATAAGTGGATATACGCCACATGCACGTCATGATGTACAATTTCATGTTCCCTAGGGTAACATTTCTTGTGGGACATTGGCACGCTTGGCAGCCTGGGGCAGGGGGGCAATGGAAGGGAGGGTGCTTCTCCTAAGGGCTGTGCTGGATTTGTATTGGCACTGAACAGGTTAAATAATGCCATCCATTTCAAAGCTATGGCTGGTGATGTTACAAACTGGAGGCACATTTCTGGGGCTGGCCCATGGCAGTCTGGTGGTGGGATGAGACTCTGTAGAGAGAAGGGGAAGTATATGCCCGATTCTTGGTAAGTAGCATGCTGCTCACTTGGCTATCCAGGATTCCCTTTCTCTCTCCTTTATTTTATCCCTCCACCCCCTTGTTTCCACTGGGGGTGGGGAGGAGTTTCAACAGAAAGTTTTTTGACCAGCTCTATTAGTCATGTGCAGAAGTGCTTTGCTGAATTTAAGAACATGTATAATTTTAAGCTCATGCTTCAGTGCTTTGCTGAATTGGGGATGTGGTGGATACTTAGCCAGAATCTGAGAAAGACCCTGGGCAGAGCCTTTGGGTTCAGCCCAGCACCAGCAGATCATTTGGGGGGCCAGCTTGCTAGAGGGTGCCTTGTGGAATCAACTGGAGGAGCAGTGCAGCAGTAAGAAATTTACCACTTCAGCTCTTCAAATACAGAACTAGGATTGCAAAAGAAGGGATGTTATTAAGAAAAAGGGAGAATTCAGCCAGACTGAAATGAAAGGGAATCAGATCAGGTCAAGAGGACAGGCTCTAAAATTGCCAGATGGCAGGAGGAATCCTCAGGGATTTTAAAAGGTTGTTAAACTTCTGGGGAGCAGAGACTTTGCCGTAACAGAGCATTGAGCTCTATGGGTGGGTCTAGAAGAGATGTGGAGGGGTCACTGAGGCCAGGTTCCGGCTCTGTGTGAATAGCTGGGAGTGAATGAGGGGCTGATACTCATCCTGAAGATTTAGTGCTCCTGATCTGAAGTGCTTTGAGATGGGGATCATCTTTCTGGTCTCTGTTTGTTCAGCTTCCAGCACAATGGGGTCTGGTCCATGATTGGAGCGCTGAGGGGTTTCCACAAAATAAGTAATAACTAATACAGGCTCCTCCTTCCCCTCCTGCTTGGTGATACAGAGTATCAGTACAAGATGTGCAGTGTATCCTCAACAGAACAAGCCCTGATGCAATTACCAGAGACATGCTTGGAAGCCGGGCAGCACAGTGACTCGAAGTATACACACAAAAGGGGAAAGCGCCTGCCAATAAATTCTGCGTTACTCATTATTGACTTGACTTTGCTGGTTGTCACGATCTACCTGTTCATTGCCAGAGACTCGACGAAGCTGCTGCAGCTCTCTGTTAATGAGCTATATTTGCGCTTTCAAAGGATGATAGTTCATCAGGTTAAGATTTTCCTTTTCGTTATTCCTATGCAGCTGGGTGACTTGCCAGATTATGTTCTTTTTTTCATTGCAGGTGCCTCTTGCACTCATCCTGGGGAAGAACTCCAAGTGCTGCTAGGCTTTTCCCACTGGCTGCTTTTCTGCTTCTTGCAGGGATGGTAAGGCTGGTCAGGAAGGTGGCTGAGGTGACCCCAGACTCTGGAATGGTGCTTCTCCGTTAGCCCTTCTACTAACGTGGCAATAAGCAACTTTGCTTTCACTAGTGCACGACAGCGAATTCAGGCACATCCTCCCCTGGGACTCCCAGTGCTAGATGCTACAAAGCAGCTTCACAGACTTCTTTCAGCTCAGTGCTGCTGACTGTTGAGATTTTATTGCCAAGTCTTGCGACAGATGGTGTTTTTCCTAAAGCCTTGGGTTCCCGCAATCAGTTTATCACCAAAGAATCTCAACTTTCATTTAAAGGAAAAGAAAGTTTCTCGTCCACATGGTTGCAGAGAAATCTTTGAAAAGGTGACTTCTAGCAATGCCAGCAGTGCAAAGCGAATACAAAGAACCTTGACATTTAGTACGGTTAAAATCCCATGGGTTTTTGCAACCCAATTCCTGATTTTCTTCTTGGTGTTGGCAATCAACCAATGGAAACATCCATCTAAGGCATGTCACCCTGCCCACTGCAGTTATGGTCAGAGAACATTCATCTCATCTTACTAGGGTGCTGGTTCTGGAAACCATCCCCATTCAGGACAATCCTTATGCACATGCTTAATCACCCATGAAAGTGCTGACCTGAAGAGGGCTGATCTTAAGCATACCTCTCTGTGAATCTGACCGTAGGAGATTTAACAGTGTGTAGACTCTGTTGTTAACGCCTTAGTTTGTTCACTTGATGCTGACTGGTCAAAGCTGGAGTTGAAACTGTGATCCAAGGGAGAAAGGGTCTATATCTTCCAGCCAACCAGTCTCCAGAGTATACCTTTGAAGAATGCAGCGGAAATCTCCTTTTATGCTCATTAGAGACAGTCAGTGATTTAGGAATTCAATTATCAAATGTTCCATGGAAGGAAGTTCAGAAGTGAAGGCGATTAACATTATTCTAAAGGAAGGAAACTTTTTAACATATCATAATTTTTATAATCTATATTTTTTAAATGACTTGTCAGTCCTGATGCTGCACTTATTCACAAATACATCTCGCCAGCCAGGCCCCCGATTTTCCTCAGACATATGAATGGGCTGCAGGGAGGCTGCAGCTAAGCGAAACAGACAGAGAAGGGTTTCTGTGGGAGATAAAATCATTAAGGAAAACAACGAATGGCTGAAAGCGATATAGAGCTGGAGCGGTTCAGTCAGCAGGAAGTTCTGTTAAAGAGCATCTATACATCGGGGTGAATTCACTCTGTGTCCCCCTTCGTCCCTGCCATACACACCCAGCGGGATCTGAGCACATTCATTAATTGTTATTTAACTGATGTGCATATTCCATGTGCTGGGTGTGGTAGATAGGAGGCAATTAAATTTAGCAATGAATAATGGCTGGGGGCTGTGATTTTTACAGGCTGGGGGAGTTAGAATGTCTGTCCTTGCCACTGATTTGCTCTATGACTCTAAGGCTATGTCTACACTTATGGCGGCAAATTTGCCACCATCAGATCAACTTATTTGGATCGACTGAGCGATCAGTGAAGACCTGCTCAGTCGATCCAGAAATCGACATATTAAGACCACCTCCTCAAGTGGCGTATCGCTGCGTCAATGGGAACACAGTTCCCATCAGCACAGTGCATTGAAGACGAAGTGCAGAACAGAAGCACAGAAGTCAACGGGAGTTACGCAAGTTTTTTGCGTAGTTTGCATAACTCCGGTCGACTGCTGCCGAATCTCTGAGGTAAGTGTAGACAAGCCCTGAGCTGCTCACGCCGGGGCTGATAGTCAGAGGTAATGAGCACCCATAAAGCCAGTAGAAGACAGTAGAAACTGTGGATGCTTGACAGTCAATTCAATGAATATGGGGATTAATAATTAGGCTCCCAAACACCTGACTTTAGGCACCTAAATGCTGATTTAGGCACATAGGGTGGGATTTTCCAAAGCATCTGAACAATTTAGGAACACAAATCAAACTGACTTTCAATAGAGCTTGTGAGCCTAAGTCACTATGATACGTTAGAAAACCCGACCCATATTCAGATATCAGAACATGGATTTAGGGGCCTAAGTGCTTTTTGTTCTGTGTTTGTACAGCACCTGGCACAATGGGCTCCTACTCCATGACTGGGGCTCCTAGGTATGACCGTAATGAAAATAACAATTCTGATGGAAAATGAAAGGCTTCCCCAGATAGCGGAGGTATTCTCTGGCATTGAAGAAGCTTCACATGAGAAAGTCTGAAATAGAGTAAACTGGAGGGAAAAAAGGGAAGTGTCTCAGGTCTTTTGCATTTCTTGCTCTCCTTCCAAATCTCAACACACCAGTGCTTTAATTAATAAATCTGTCACCCTTCCAGAGTTCAAACAAAGGAGCAATGGAAAATGTATTCCAGTCACGCGGGTACCTGGGGAAATGAAGCAATCTCTTTAATGCTTCGAAACCTAATTATGAGGCTCTTGCACTTACTCAAAAGCTGTTCTATGCTAGAAATTAGACCAACAGTTACCTCAGGAGGTCACTTTGAAGAATAATATTTAAAATAAAGTTCCAGAGGGGTAGCCGTGATAGTCTGTATACAGCAAAAACAACAAAAGTCCTGTAGCACTTTAAAGACTAACAAATTTAATTTCTGCAGGCATAAGCTTTCATGGGCTGCAACCCAAGGCATCTGACGAAGTGGGTGCAGCCCACGAAAGCTTATACCTGCAGAAATTAAATTTGTTAGTCTTTAAAGTGCTACAGGACTCTCGTTGTTTTTATTTAAAATAAAGAATCAAATATATTGTTTGGAACACAGTAATGAAAAAAACCCAACGCAATAACTATTGAGAATGTTGTTACTTTGCTTCAGGCTGGCTCTTTCCAGTTGTCAAATCAAATGGGAATCACTTATCCCAGCCACTAGCAAGGCTACTTAATAAGGTCAGGGAAGAGTCTCAAGAGGGTTCTGATTTGTGATCAGTCCCATGAGAAGGGGTGTCATTGACAGTTTTAGCAGACGTATGAGGAATTGATGATGCTGAAGTGAATTAGCTATCCACGTGTGTCTCCATGCATGCATGATGTTACTCTCTCTTGGTTGTACCTGGTATTGCTGCCAGCTAGGGGAGTACTCTGGCTCAGACGGTAGAGGCCTGTGATTGCATAGCTAAATTGCCCAGGATTCTAGCCTCGCTCCCCACAAGGCTAGGTGTGAGTTATCAGATCAGTCCCTAGAACATACTGTATGGACTACTACACCTCAGGTCTTTCGGTGTTTCCTTCTCACTCAGGCTTCTGCCACTCAAATGTCTTGCTGGTCGAACTTCATTGCCATGCCCACAGCTACTGTCTGATGGCGAGCTGGACAATGTTTTTAGGATTAAACTTTTTTTCTCTGAAAAATGCAGATTTAGATTGAAAAACATTTTGTGAATTTATTTTCAATTTTCCAAATTGTGTCAGTTGGGATGGACTCACCCTCCCACCCCCAGTCTATATTTTGGCATTTGCAAAACACAACATTCCAACTTTTCTAGTTGAAATGACTTTGCATGAGAAATTTTAAAACACTATTTAATGCAATGTAGTAAAAGGTTCAAAAAAAGCCTGGGAAAATGAAACAGCATTTCATTTTGGGATCTGTTGTGTTTGACCTGAACATTTTTTTTTTCCCTTCAGACTTTTGCCACCGTACTGAAAAGTTGGTTATTTGTACAGCTTCACTCTGTCTGTAACTGTCACTGAATGGTAACTGCAACGTGCACCTGAGGACATTAGAGGGGCTGAGTCCAGGAAGAGTTGAAGGCAGTCCCATTTTGTAGGCTCAATTTAAATTTGAAATCCAGTTTAATTCGGCTGACCTGAATTCAGCCAAACTGCAAGATGATACTAAGGGATAAATACTGCCTACTTCACACTGACTCAGACTTTCATGCTTTGCTGACTATTGGGTTTCAGGCAATATATGTGTTTTTTATATATATAAAATATATAAAATGATGCTCAAGGATGGGTCATCTCTGGGGACTGAAACCTAGGCCTGTGAAATGAAAAGCATGTGCACCTACTGCTTGAGCAAACGGAGATACACACTGGGCGAGGGAAAGTCAGTCAGTCATTAAAACACTGTTTGAGAAAGCTTTGTGGAGGTAGCAAATACCACTGTAGTAAGTTTCTGACGTATATACAATTAAGCTGTCACAGCCTGTCATGGTTATTACTTTTCTGTACAGGCAGTTATGATGATATTGCTTCCCCTAATTATATCAAAACTTAAAGTCAGAAGTTCAGTATCCTCAACTATGTCATAAAGAATTTATGAGAACAAAAGAAAAAGAATTAAAAAAAAAAAATCTAGGAAAGTTGCTCCAGGGAGAGATGTTCCCCCTAACTCAGATATTTTGCAAAGAAAATGATAAAGATTCCAATTTCCCAGTTATTCTGAGCCTGTCTTGGAGGGAGCTGTTAAAACTTTAATGTGGGCTAATGGTCAATAGGACCATGCATCAAGTGAGAGAGTTCTTACCACAATCACTGTGGCCTCTGTGAGGGACAGTGGCAGAGCATGAAGCAGTGTTCCAGAACTGAATCCTCCCCAAAATTTGGATCCACCATGCTGAATTAGGACCCATCTTTTGGGTTTTGGGAAAGGCTGTTTCCACTTCCAGGTTTATAGTTAGAGTAATTGGGAATAGATTTCTTTTCCTATGGGGGGGAGCGGGGCAGGTGGAAGAAATTTTTTGCTGAAATTTTTCTTCAAAGATTTCTGGGTTTGGATTTAAAAGACCAAAACCATAAAGTTTTTCATTTAAAACTAAAAAGGTTTTTGTTGCCAAAACCATTTTTTCTTTCAGTTTTTGAGCCCCTGCGGGAATCTTAAACAAAAACAATTTTTTGTGCAGGAAAGAATCATTTCAAGCAGGCGTTGGGACAAACAAAAGATATGAACAGGCGCAAGTGCACACTAGTTCTTATGCATGTGCTCCATGGAGCTGTGCATTGTGGAATAGGTGCAACGATCTACACAGCTTAGACAAGTGTAGAGAGGATGGTGTGGATAACATGATGCATTGTGGCCACCTGAAAGGGTTTGTCTGGTTCCATCCTAATAGTGTAAATTGCAACAATGCAGTGTAAATACAATATAAAAAGCTCACGGCGGGTATCCTGGCCACCAAGCAGGGCATTTTTCCAAGCAAAATCCTGAGAGTTTCCATCTGTGCACATGCAGTTAGAATGAATTGCAGCTCGTCAAATGAATGGCATCCCCTTTGCATTCAGATTACAGTGAGTGAGATTTGCCTACAACATGGGATTAAGAATATTTATGAATCCTATTAGCATGGTGTATGTACCTTCCAAATAATGGGAATGAGAAGTAAATTGAGAAACTTCAGACTCAACAAGAGGAAGGAGACAAACTGCAATGGCTTTGTAACGGTTTTTACATTGATGTGTGAATCCGGTGCTCAGGAAGAGTAGAAAGGCATAATGAAGAATAATCATGTCTGCCTTGATACAGAAACCTATTCCTCTCAAGATCTCATAGTATTTTACAGTCAGGTAAGTATTTCCATTATAAAGATGGGGAGAGCATGGAGAGGTAAGGGGATCACACTAGGTCATACAGCAAAACAGTGGGAGGGTCAGGAACAGAACCCAGGCTTCTGATTCCCAGAGTCCTATGCTCGAGCCACAAGATTACACTGCTTTCTCCGGATCCTAAACCCAAGAGCTACGGCTGCTTCTTCTACACACTGCCTCAGTTCTGACCTGCGGCTCCATGAGTATGTTCCATTCATGGCATCTCAAGCAGAAAGTACATCTCGGGTGGCTTTGTGACGAGAACCAAGTTGAGATGCGCCACACACACCAGAATTTGAATCCAAGACTCGAGAGGCGAAAGGATAAGAGCACCAATCCACTGAACTGTGATAGTCCTGAACAAGGATCAAACTAAGGAGCAAGTATCAGAGAGCATCCAGCAAGGGTATGGCAACTAAAGGCGAAGCCATGTTACTGAGGAGAACATTTCAATGGGAAAAGGAGCTATTGGTTTACCTCTCTTTTTTGGACTCTTACTATTAGTGATTAGTGAACCTCAAAGGTCCATGTATCTGTCCAGCTCTTGAAAAGAGTAATCTATAACTTACTGAGGCTGAACTGTGTGTTGCCTCATGAGATATATAGGCCTACAGAGTCTGATGCCCGGTCTACATTTAAAAAGTTAGGCCAACATAACTATGGTGAATTTATCACACCCCTAAGGACTATACTTAAGGAGACCTAACCCCTTATGTAGATGCAGCTAGGTTGACGGTAGAATTCTACAGCTGCTCGGGGAAGTGGATTAACTACATCAATGGACAAAACCCCTTCTGTTGCTGTTGGAAGTGTCTCCACTATAGCGGAATAGCTGCAGTGCTGTAGCTGTGCTGTTATAGCAGTGTCTGTAGTGTAGACATGGCCTGAACATATTTTTGAAAGCTTTTATTGGAGAAGTTGCTGCTGGCACTTTAACTGGGTTTAAAGAGCAGATCAGGGTCAATCTTGGTGCTCTAGACTACAGTATTTTTTAAACAGAGCTAAGTGACAACAGGAAAAAGTGATTGTACAAATGTTGGCCTGACTCTTGAAATGAATTCTCTACAGCCATGTTTCCTGCCCTTTAAATCTGCTTTCCTCACAGATGTACATGGCTGAGCATCATATGATTGTTCAACTAAAGCAAGTTTCAAAGTCATGCTCAAGAACTACAGACAAAAAGCATGTCTTAAATCTGAAAGCGTGAATATTCACACCAGAAGTACTTATATACATTTCCATAGAAACAATGACTTATCTGACCAGTCTCAACCAACCAACACAACTCAAATATCAAGTGCTTGCTGAGAAATATTTGTGAGAAAGCCACAGAATAAAAAAGCTGCATAAATTCAAGAAAAAAAGGCTAGCTTTGTGGAATAAATTCTTCATTGTTAATTATTCACTCAGCCAGAGTTGCTAAATCACCACTTGCTAAATCCAGCCCTCTTAACAGAGATGGGGCTATGGAAAAGGGACACAGAAGATTGAAAGATAGGTGTGGGTGAAGTTCAGAGTGAGCTGATGCTGGAGCAGAGAGAGCTAGGGAAGTTTTAATGCACATTAGCAGAGTCCACAAGGACATAGTGTGTGGCACGCTGTAGATTTACACGCCAGCTTGCCGTGCGGTAAATGTACATGTAGACATGCCCTCTGTTAAGTCCTCTGGCTTTGCCAATAAGTCACTTTCACTTAACTATGGTTGACCATCCCACCGCTATGGCTGACACCATTGCCACAATCCAGTGGGCTGGTTCGGATAAGACCACAGAAGTTCAAAGGAGTGTCTGAATTTTTGGGGGCTGTTCCCACACAAACATGGATTAAGTAAATCAGGGCAAACCTCATCAAGACAGTCTTATTTTGATTTAGTATAACAAATGCTTAGCTCTTGGGCAGTGCTTTTCACTGGTAGATTTCCAAGTGCTTTTTGGAGGAGGTCTCGTAAACTTCATTGCACAGATGGGAGGGGGAAGGGGAAACAAGGCACAGAGAGGTGAAGTGACTTGCCCAGCAGGCCAATAGCAGAACCAGGAATAGAAACCAGGTCTCCTGCGTGGCAAACCAGTGCTCCATCCATTAGGTCACACTGCCTTCCTATTTTAAAGCTAAACTGTACTTAACTGTTCGTAATTGACTTAAACCAAACCAAAATAAGCCAGATTTAAAGTTTAATAAGTATTCACTCAGCCTTTTGACAGGGTTATCCAAAATCAGGTTAAAAAAAATCATACTTTGAGTTAAACTGGTACAGCTGTGTGTGTGGACAAACCCTCCAAAACTGGGTTAATAACCTAATGTGAATAGGCATAAAGGACATCTATATTCCTTCCTGTTTCCAGTTATGCTGGAAACATGATCTGATCTGTGTTTCCACCTCTTGAAACTTGCGGTTGGAATCACGGATAGTGAAGCACATGATTATTAACTGACTTATGTAACTGTGCATCACAAACCTCAGTGTGTTTTATAAAATTACAAGCTATACATATAGTTATATGGCCTGATTTTCAGAGGTGCTGGGCATCTGCAGCTCCCATTTTCTTCAGCTGAATTGTCAATGCTCAGCACTTCACATAACAAACCCCTAAAATGCAGCCACTTCTGGGTGGGGTCAGCAAACTTGCACAGCATTGCTGAAACTCAGAGAGAGTTCTACCAATTCTGTTTCTCCTGAGTTCTACTAAGCCCAGGAATGGAGGGGACAGGGCAGGGCAAAGGTGCCTTTAGGCACCTTTAAGCCTTGCCAAATTCTTAGTTTGGTCATGGGACCTGTCCTATTCTCAGAGCAAGTCGCAGCAGCCTCAAGGCTGCTCTGACAGTGCCCTTCCCCCACATAGCCCTTGTAGCAATCAAGAATAGCTGGAGTGCACCAAGGTCCAGTTGCATTACCTCTTGTGGTCAACATGACCCTATGCTAGGGAGTAGCCACGGCATAAAGCTGTTCTGCCAGGGTCACTGGTTATGCTGGGGAATTTCTGGGGGCTGGTTCTGCCTCCTTAATGGCCCCTTCATGTGGCCAAAGTGGTCTAAAAGCACTTGAGGGGAATGAAAAAATCAGTCTCAGTAAGGGCCTGATCCAGATCTCACTGAAGTCAATGGAAAGACTCATTCCATCTTAGACTTCAGTGTGTTTTGGATCAGGCCTTGAGAGAAGAAGAGAACCCCGTTCAATTAAAGTAGCAGAGGAATTCATCACCCCGAATGGAAATCCATTTATAAAAGGATATTGAACTTTTGGGTTCCACATGAGTTTTGATTGAAAGTTTGGCAAAACTATTTGATCTACGCCAGTTCTCCTTTCCTTGCATCTTCTCTCTCAATAGATTGTGCTTGAGCCCTCTGAGCCCAGCATTGCAATTCTTTATATCCTTTATTCACCACAGCTATGATACCTTTTTTTAAAACAACGTCTGCCTCTAGCTTCATTTTGCTTTCAGTTTGTTCGGACACTCCCTATAGCTACTCCAGGTATGGGTGTGCCAGGGCAGTTCCCTTATCAACATCCTTGAAATAAGCACTGGATTACAGCTGGAGTCATATTTGTTTGGCATGAGATCAGTTTACAGGAAACAGCAGCCTGTCACACAGTTAATGTTTACACCTTTGTTAGTTCTTGGGCTGCAGCACTTCTTGACAGTGCCAAGAGCTGAAAGCTATTATTAAGGAAGTGGGAGGGTACACTAGCTACATTTAACCCTTGCCATGGTAATGACTTCAGTGTTAAAATTGCTGTGGTTCACACATCAGTATTCATAAATTCTCTATAAATAATAAAATCAGGAAATATTGACAAAAATCTTTGCTAAGTTCACAGGGGCTGGAACTAGAGCTGCTGCAGAGGGTGCAGGGGGAGAGGGGAGCTGCCACATCCACAGGACTTACAGTTTGGTTCAATGGCTCTCAGCACTATAAAAATTCTCTATAAAAACTATAAAAAACTATAAAAAATCTCAAACTATAAAAATTGTTCACGCACCCCTGGCTATGTTATAGCTAGGGGTGTAAATGCATGTCTGTTAAAACGCTATTGAAACACTGTAGTGACAGCTACTTGCAGAGTGGTAGCTGTTGTCTGGGGCCAGCCAAATCAGTTTTGCACTGGAGGAGAGATCATAACATGGAGTCTGAACTTGTTTATTTTACACTATATGCCACCAATCTTTGAGTAGAGGTGTTCACAAAGAGCAAACAGGCAACTCCTTATTGGAATCTCAGCCAATGCTCCATTCCTAGGTGCAACTCTGCCTCAAGAATGGACTAGTTAGAAAGATTAAGACAGAGAGCAAACTTCTTTGGTATATTAATATTAGAATGGGAAAAGGTGTATAGAAGGACACAGAAAATTATTAGGGGTATGGAACAGCTTCCATCCGAGAAGAGATTAAAGGACTGGGAATGTTCTATTTAGGAGAGAGACGACTAAGCGGGGATCTGATAGAGGCCTATCAAATCAGGAGTGGTTTCGAGAGAGTGAATATGGAGATTTCCCCCTTCACAAAACACAAGAACCAGGGGTCACCCAGTGAAATTAATAGGCAGCAGGTTTAAAAATGAAGTACTTCTTCACACAGTGCACAATCAACCTGCACACCTCATTGCCAGGGGAAAGCTAAAAGTATAACTCGGTTCAAAAAAGAATTAGATACATTTATGGAGGATAGGTCTTAGAATCATAGAAGATTAGAGTTGGAAGGGACCTCAGGTCATGTAGGCCAACCCCCTGTTCAGAGCAGGACTAACTTCAGCTAATCATCCCAAACAGGGGATTGTCAAGCCGCAGCTTAAAAACCTCTAAAGATGGAGATTCCACCACCTCCCTAGGTAACCCATTCCAGTGCTTCACCACCCTCCTAGTGAAAAACTTTTTCCTAATATCTAACTGTAGGACAGGCTCCTGCCTGGTCCAGTCCTGGCAGCCCTTCCGTGGGCCCAGGCTCGGTGGAAGGCCACTGCGCCTTCCTACTCGACAGGGGAATGTTAGTTTTACAGTCTTTCGCCCCGGCCCTCAGGCAGGGCGGGCGGGCAAGGCCCCCCGGCCCTCAGGCAGGGCGGGCAGGCAAGGAGACTTTCGCCCCGGCCCTCAGGCAGGGCGGGCGGGCAAGGAGTCTTTCGCCCCGGCCCTCAGGCAGGGCGGGCGGGCAAGGAGACTTTCGCCCCGGCCCTCAGGCAGGGCGGGCGGGCAAGGAGACTTTCGCCCCGGCCCTCAGGCAGGGCGGGCGGGCCAGGAGCAGTGAGCTCGAGTCCAGCGAGTGGTAGAGGCTATTTCCCTTTTGGGGGTTGGCAAGGATCAGGGGGAGGGGAGGGGGACGCAGGCCCACCCAACTCCACTGCGTCCCAGCCCAGGGCCCTAGCAGTGGCACGGGTGTTGTCACTCAGTCGGTGGGGCTCCTGCCGCAACACGCCAACTGGGCGTTACCCCAGTACAGCCACGCCTCTGGCTGTCCCTGGGCTCCTTCCTCCCCTGGTTCCCCGGTACCTGAGTCTGTCGGTTCCTCCAGGTCATTGGGGTACACGGCCCAGGGTAGGCCGGTCAGTCCCTCGGCATCCACGGGGGGTAGATTGGGGAGCTCCTCGGCGAGGGGTAGCTCCTCCAGATCGCAGGGCTGGGGGTAGGGTTCAGCCTCCGGCAATTCCTCCAGGTCCAACCCCACCTCCAAGGGTTGGGTGTCTGGCAGCTCCTCTAAGTCTGAGCCAGCTTCAGGGTGGAACTCCCAGCTCTCTGGTCCGGGGGGTTCATCCCACTTGCTGCGGCCCCTAGGCTGGGCCCAGCGTTTCGGGCCTGCAGGCCTCGGCCAGTCCAGGGGGCCCGACCCAGGCCTTCGAGGTGGCTTGTCGGCGTCGCTCCTGGGGCTTCAAGGCCGGGAGAAGCTTACCTGAGGCGTAGGCCAGGGCGTGGCTCAGCCCTTCCCTGTAGCCGGCAAGGCAGCGCATCTGCCTCCATCAGCCGCCTTCCTCCTTCTGAGCTGTGGGGCCAGCTTTTTATGGCTGCCGTCCTCCCGGAGGCTCCTCCCCCCTTCTGCCGGGTTGGACGCCCAGCTGGACCTATCGGAGCCCAGCTGTCCGGTTGCCAGGCAGACTGGGCGGTCGGCCTTGCTAGGGCCTGATTGGGTGCTTGCGGCCCTTCTGCGGGCCCAGGCTCAGAGGAAGGCCACTGCGCCTTCCTACACTAACCTAGACCTCCCCCCCTGCAACTTGAGACCATTACTCCTTGTTCTGTTAGCCACGATGGTCAGAGACACAACCCAGTGCTCTGGGTGTCCCTAAACCTCTGATTGACAGAAGTTGGGATTGGACGACTGGGGATGGACAATTCAATTGCCCTGTTCTGTTCATTCCCTCTGAGGCATCTGGCACTAGCCACTGTCAGAGACAAGATACTGGACTAGAGGGACCTTTGGTCTGACCCAGTATGGCCATTCTCATGGTGCTTGCCATCGCCTTCTGAAATGGAACTGCATCACAAAACTAACAGTCCAAAAACCGTACAGCACTCTCACATTTAGAAAGAGAATTTGGGGCACTGTGTCATTGCACACCTGTCAACTGCCCCCATAACAGAAGTTATTAAGAGAAGTCCTGATCCTGCAAACGTGTGACTCTCTCTCTGTCTCTGTCTCTGGTGTGTGTGTGTTTAGTTATGCATGTGAGCAGTCCCACTGGATACACTCATGTTAAGGCCCCTTTACGCTTACCAATGAGTTGTAAAGGCCTCGTATTGTAAGTGAGCATCAGGCCCAAGGGTGTAAGGTGGGGCTCTGCTTTTGAGTTGCCATTTCTTCAGATACAATAGTAACACAAACACTTAGGTACCAGGTCATCACAATAGAAGTTTAAAGAGCAAATCAATTTTACAAACTGCATGAGGAAGTATCTGATAGTGTCCCCTTAAACTTTCATTTGGGAGCAAAAATTACCTTGTGGGATGCAGGTGATGTAATTCTCCTCATTCAATTTTGAATGGAAAAAGCATCTTGCAGGACTGAGCCCTAAACTGTCATAACCTAAGAAAAAGGAATGTTACGTTCATCGTAATAAACATCTGGGGCCCAATCCTACTCTTCACATTTAGGCAAGACTTCCATTAACTTCAATGAAATTTTTGCCTTTGTAAAGAGAGCAGGACTGTGTCTTTGATATACTCATAGATCATTAATTAATTGGAAGTAGGAATACAGGAACTGCCATACTGAATTAGACCAATGGTCCATCTTGTCCATCATACTGTCTCCAGCAGTAGCCAGCACCAGCTGCTTCACATAACACTTCTAAGCATATGCAGTGCAACATCCACTGTATTACATCGAACCACGATGCTGGGCTGAAATTTCCGTGCCACATTGTTTCTACCTCTACATTCACATTTATAAACATGAACCATTTCAAACAAGTTAGGGAGCAAAACCTGGCTGAGGCTGATGAGTTTTTGGTTCAAACGCCATGCTGCTAACATGTTCCAAGTTCCTCCCTGAGTCTCTCTTACATAGGGAAGTTGCAAGCTAAGTTTTTCTGAGGAAAAACATTCTGCTTGTAATAGAATGTTTTCGCATTAACAGACAGAGAAAATGGGATGTAGTAGATTGTGGCACCATTGTGATATGAATACCAACTTCACTTGAATAATAATTACAAAAAAATCCAAACAAGAATGGGGCTTAATCACTTGTTATAGCTATATCTACTTTTGTTTTTACAGATGTGCAGTTCATGGGAAATTAGATGATTAGTTCCTCAGTGCATCTGTCAAGGAGAGAGACAAACCAGCTTTCTACATCCGACTTCAAATGATGAGAAACGTAAGAAATGGGCTGCAGTATGTCTTGGAGTCTTTTTTCTGGATTTATCATAAGCAGCCTCCCCAGCACATTAGTTATCCGAGATATACGGATGGAAAGGAAATGCAGTTGTAGCTTAGAGACCCACAGCAGTTTGGAAGATATTTTTCTACTCTGTTTTAGTTATGTATGAAAGAGGCATAACCTTGCAACTTTACAGCACTGTCTTTTGGTAACAGATGTGCAGTTTAGCCCTTTACAGCTGCAAGCTTTATATAGCTAGCCAAGATATTTTACAGTGACTAGTTCTTCCATTTTTGGATACCTACCTTGAAACACTATACAAGGCCTGATTTTCAGACAGGTGGTGCTCAGTGTTGTCTGCAAATCAGCAGTGAGACCACTAATATGCTTCAAGTTAGGCACATGCTTATTTACCATACTGACGCTGAGCCTGGATGAGGAAGGGTAGTCTTAAGGTTAAGGCACTGGAGTGGGATTCAGGAGATCTGAGCTCTGTTTTGCCTCTATCACAGTCTTCTTGTGTCTGTGGACAAGTCTGGTCTCTTTATAAGAGGGAGACAGTAAGTGAAAGGCAGGAAGAAAGGGAGTATTGTCTAATTAGATCCTAAACTCTTCAGCACGAGTGTTGCAGACAGTGTATTTGTACAGTATCTTGCATAATGGGGCCCTGACTTCTCTGGGACAGTGAGATGCTAGGGTACTACAAAGAATGAAACTTTACTATAATGATGAGCGACCACTTAGAGGGCCAGCTTAGAGGGCTTCATGACAGGGGCATTGCATGCTTCCTGGCATGGAGAACAAGGGGATTTCTAATAAAGGAGAAAGACTGAACAGTAACTGAAAGGGAGATTACACATTTGCTCTGATACCTCTTCCGTTAAACGCACCACACCTACCCTGAGAGCAGCTGAATGCTGCTGGCTTTACTCACAGTGTGGCTGGTGAAAAGTTCCAGAGGGGTAGCCGTGTTAGTCTGTATACAGCAAAAACAACAAGAGTCCTGTGGCTGGTGCTACTCCAAACTCCTCCTTTCAGGGCAGTCTGCTGCTGCTGCTGCTAGCATCGCATGGAGCAGGCACTTAATAAAAGCAAAGTCTGCACAGCCCCTGGCATAACTGAAATTTCACGTGTGCTCAGCAGGCCCTACAGAAGCCAGCCAGCCAGCAGTGGACATCATAAGTGGAAATGATAGCACCTGGGCATGAGAAGACAAGTGAGCTTTGTGGAGTTACAATTAGTATTAATACTACTCAAGCATCAGTTGCCTGCATCAACTAGCGCATGACAGCTCATTGCGATAGAGACACCGGCTGAGATGCAGGAGTTACAGACCCATCAGAAAGCACCAGCACACGGAGAAGCATGTGTGACCCAACGCTGATCTGAGAAGTGAAACTATTGTTTGAACACAATCTCTTAACTGCATCAGCTTCTTTCTCCATGGGTGTCTTCATTAAATACCTGGCTTTCTTCTCTTTTGTAGTGCTGGTGAAGGGAGCTGGAATGCAAACAGACATCTGTCTTTATCCACAGAACAGGCCCACACAGGAAGCGGGCATGCAGACTTTCCCCAGGATGGAACACCTCTCGGTTTGACTGGGTCTTTAGTCTCCATAATCAGTTAGGCTCACTGCCTAGCTTGCCAGTAAGGTTGCCAAATGGGATGGTACATATGTGGGATCCCAACCACTAGGGAAAGGACTAAACCCACCAAATCATTCCATGAGGGCCACCAAACAACTGTCAGATAGCAAAGCTTTTGGTCACTAACAACATGGGCTGAATTCACACCAGCATTCTAGATGCAATATGTTCCATATCTTATTGCCAATAACCTGAGGCATATAGTCCCCCACCAGGTGATGTGCATCCTGTGCACATGCTTCTGTGCAGCATATGTGTATTTTAAATTGGTCAGCTGTTACCTGCTCTGAATGGCTTCATAGCTGATACAGACTCAGCCTGACATCACTGCTCTTGTGATTCAAAACACAGGCTCAAGCACTGTAAGAATTCTACGTGCTCTCCACCAGGATTGCTCTCCAGAGCTTCTAGAAAACGTCTCACCCCTGACATGACGGAGCCTCCACATCACTCTCTCCCAGTTCCTTTTCCTTATTTTCTTCTTTAGTCCACATGTGAGATATGACTGGATGTTTCCGAGGCACTCTGGATTGGTGCTGGTTCTACAAGGTACCCACTGGCCCAGTGCTAGCACATGGCTTTCCTTCTCACAGACGCTGACAAACGTTACAGTGTGATCCATATCCCTTGAACTCTAGCTGCAATAAACGTATTTCTTTTTCTGCTAGCAGGCTGGCTAAGGCCCCAGCATTTAGTGCAAAAAGCCAGTTCCTTGGGCCAACAGCTTCCCTCTGAATCCACAGCAAACCTACTCATCTGCATGGTTCTGTTCATCTACTGCAGCTCAATGGAATCATGGTCAGAACCTGCAACGCCAGCTGATTCAGTGCAGCCAGAGCGTTGCACACCACACGTAACATTTACAGAGAAGCTTTGGCAGGTTCCGAGGAGCACCTTGACACGGTGCAGAGCCGCTGTCCTTCAGTGTCGTGAAACCGTAACTCAGGAATAAAAATGGGGGCTCAGATCCTCTCCTCCTGTTCCAGTCATTTTGTGCTGCTCAGGCAGCTCTCAGCAGGCATCGAGAAGCATAACCAGCCCCTACACCAATTGTCCCTGCACACGAAGGCTTCCGGGGTGTGAGTGGGCAGGTGGAGCAGACCTGTGCTACATGGACTCAGAACTGGGCTCGTAACCAGCTGAAGGAGTCTCTAAACAGCTCTAACTTGTGCTCATAGCGTGAGGCTGGACAGATGCACCATGAGAAGCACGGAGGTGGAACATGCCTCCCCTCCTGAGCCGAGCACAAGCCAGGGCAGGAGGGAATCTGGGCCAGTACATTTGTGCTACCAGCCTTCTGTGTTTATGTCACCCTCTAATGGTGTGGTTTGGAGTAGCATTCGGTACCTCTCCATTTGCATGTTTGTATAGTTTAAGTAGAAGTGTATTAGAGACTGTTTTCTTCATAGCTTGAAAGAAGAAAACACAGAGCGGAAACTCAGCAAGAGCACATCAATGAGAATTGGAGGGGATTGCTCAAGGGCTAATCAAAAGCACCTGCTAAGAAGGTTTTGGAGATCCAGAGCATTCCAGGCAGGGAGGATGTAAGAACAGAAGGATGCTAGATAAAGAAACAATGGGAAGGTCACTCTGAGACCACCTCAAGAGCCGCAATATTCCACAGGACTCTTAAAGGATCCAGAGCATTTTAATCTGGAACTACAAAGGAGTTTCACAAGTATTAAACTTCATGTTTAAAGTGCTGCATTTCTGGGGTGTGTATTTGTTTTTAATCAATCAGGAAGGGGGGGCATGCTGCCAGAAGATACATCCTGAGGATGCAGTCACAGATATGGGTTATAGATAAGCAAATACCACTTCCTCTTGCATTAACCTTACATCTTGGCATTACTATTACATTATATCCTCTTAAATTATGTCCCATTAGAACTACAAATTCCTTAGTATAGTTAGTATTGGGAACAACTGGCTCATCATATCCTGTAATACAGTATAGGGACCCAGAATACACATCTGTAACATATTGCCCTGTACATGTCATCTTCCAAGTACAAATGTCAAAAGGTATATAAATGATGAAGGACTTGCATATAAAATACATAATCTAGGCCCAATTTTCCTCTCACTATACCAGTGTAAACCTAGAGTAATGACCCCCAAACCAATGGTGTTAGGACACTGTAACGGAGAGGAGAATCAGATCCATTAACTAGAATGGGTGACTCCTTCAATATGAAAAAGATTAGGGGCCCAGTTCATCGTCGCCATGCCCCTGGTGTAGTCACACACACCTATACAAATAGCAGGTGTCAAATGCTATCCAATCACAGTGGAAGAGTTTTGCACTGGTGTCAATGATGATGCCAGGCGCAGGGCAATGGTGAGTTAGAC
Organism: Emydura macquarii macquarii; assembly: GCF_026122565.2. Classification (NCBI taxonomy): domain Eukaryota; kingdom Metazoa; phylum Chordata; order Testudines; family Chelidae; genus Emydura; species Emydura macquarii. Next base: position 1,732,531 of record NW_027132983.1, on the reverse strand, counting down.
TGCAGAAGTAATGGAACAGAACAAAGCGTGAAATGTAGGAACTGCCAGATTGGATCAGGTCAGATGTCCGTCTAGCCCAGGATCCTGTCTCTGAACTGCCTTCATTGCACATGCAGTACATAGATGCATCATGTGACAGTGCCCCATCTGGTTTAAAACACGAGGGTCAGCCTGCCCCAGTCAGCCAGCAGCACACCTTCTTCACCCCCTCAGAAAATTACAGCTACCCTTCTAGTGACTAATCAAAAAGAGATCAGATAACAATCAGGCCTGCTTTGCTGAAGATGTAGAAATCAACCAGTGACGCCTCTTCAGCTTGATTTGATTCCTCAGCTACAATATGTGCAATATGAAACCGTCACTGGACAGACATTCACCACCTGTGCCCCACATCTGGGCCACAAAAGTTTGAGAGGACAAGACGGTGGAGGGCAATGATATTGAATTATATGTGCTTAATACATGCTGATGGAGAAGGCGGCTTCAGCAGAACATTGTCATATTGTTAATTTATTTTTAATAAAGCCAAACCCTAAGGCAAGGGCACACATGGTCTCAGGGCAGGTTGGGAAAGGCTCCTGCCCATTTGCTGCACATCATGATTTTTCTATATGTGCCACAAGCCCTGCTGTAATGGGGTGGCCATGTCCCCTTACAACACGGCAAGCACTCTGTCTCTGTTTCCCTCCTGCTCGTCAGGTGATCCACCCAGCCTCCAACACCTGTAGGGCTGAGGCAACTTAGCCCTCCAGCTAGGTCAGATGAGGGGTCCATCCCTTCCACGGACCCAAAGTCCAAGATGAACCTAAATAAACAAATTCTTCCATCCCTGCTGGGCTCAGTCCTCAGCAGACTGTTCTCACCTCCCTAGCTCTGCAGTGTACAGAGAAAATAAATGCTTTCAACCTCCTGGGCTCATGCAAGCCTAAGTCAGTCACTGGCAGCCAAACAAGGCGATCGCTCCAGAGTAGCCTATCGTCCCAGGGAGGCTTTCCTAGGCAACAGTCTTCCCCCAACCAGCCTCCTTTCCCACAATGAGAGCAGAAGCTCTACTCGCCTTCCTGGCCAGACACCAACCCAGCTGGGCTCTCCACTTTTAGCCCCTCCCTTGAAGCCTGACACCTGCATCAGGTATCACAGGCATGGTCTGATTGGGCCCATTAACCCTTTCCTGACTGACGCAGTATTTCTGTAACCAATCACAAAGGGAGTGCTCGAAGTGGAAGGTGATGTGTACATTCACCAGTCATCAGCCCAAATCCCCACACATTCCTCAGAGTTTCCACCATTATGGAAAATAAGGAGATTTGAGGATGCTGGAGAAGCCCATTGGTTGCCATGGAGATCATGTTAGGCAATACGGAATAATATGTAGAAATGATCACATTCTTTTCTGCTGTACACAGCAGTACCTAGCAGTGCTGAGAAGTACCTGTGTGATGGTCACAATGCCCACTGGCAGACTGGATTTCAAGGAGAGGCCGGTTAGGATGCGGAGAGCATCACACACGGCCATTGTCTCCCAGGTCTAGAAACAGTCGGAAGGATTCCAGGAATGTTTCAAGAACGACTGTTTCCCACAGGACAAAAATCCTTTTTGATTGTAGTGGGCTCCCCCTCCACCCACACAAAGTAATACAAACACCACAACAATAGTAGCCTTGCGACCACAGTCCTTCTCCAGCTACCACCTTATTGGGCTTACAGTGACTCAACCAGAGAATCAGATTATATCAACTTTCATATGTCAGAACCAGTCCCGAAGGGCATACCCGCACTCGTTCAGCAGCAAACCTGCCCTAATGGCTTACTGCTTTCCAATCTAAATTCTCTTGGGTTCCCTCCTAAAACTAATAAGACTGAAACTAGGCCAAAGTTGCTCATTCTGTAGAAGCAACCCCATTCAGCTGATATGTGACTGCCGAGCTATTGCACTCAGGGATTTCATCTACAGATAGCTACTCTGACCAGTAGTTCCTCCCGTCATTTCATTTCCTCCTACTCTACATAGTCTATTTCTAAAGTTATCAGCTGTAGCCAGCTAATGCACCATCATCATCATCAGACACAACTGGCCCCTCAAACCACTCAAGCAGGCTTCAATCAAGTCTCCTTTGGCTCACTTGCTGGGTAAGAAAGTGGAGGCTGGAATTTTTCAAGGGACCCTAAGGGGTAAGCACTCAGCACACACTGGAAGTCAGTGTGAATTGGGCACCTCGCTCCCTGAAGCCTCAAATACAAGAGCTGGACTCATGCCTTATATTCAAAACAAGCTGTCGTGAGTAACTGCTCAGCTCACCACTGTGATTTAGGGGGCCATACTCTGACCCGCTATACAATAATCCACATTATATGCCTAGCAGCAAAGTGGTGCTTGAACAGGTCAAAACCCAAGGCAAATGCACCGACTTCAGGCTTTTCACATTTCATTCTAAATAGCTTCTCAACTAGTTATTATGGCATTAATAGCTGCATGTCGCTTATTGCAAGTGGTTATTGGACAATTATAGCTTGTCAGCAACCAGTATAAAATTACTTGGTTTTAAAGGCTGGAAATTCCTTAGAAAAGACTTTTCAGCCACATCTACCGCCTAGGTACTTAGTCACAGTCTTTCAATAGCTTCTAAATAGCACAACCACACACTGTGAATATTGCACCTACTCAAGCCTCTCTCATTTCTCAAATTCTGATTTTCAGTGGGAAAACTGGGTGTTCAATACCTTTGAGAAGTAGGCATCTCCCCTGGCCTGCACACTTTGCACTACTAAGCCTTTGAAAAACAGGCCACTGTGATGTGCATTGTACAGTTATTATTATATGGCTGGTGATGGTATTGACAAGCATTTAATCTGGAACTTTCTAATCTATCCCAAGGGAAGGAGCATGTCTAAATCCCTTAGGCCCCTTTGAAAATCTGAGACTTCATTAAATAGAAGTCACATGCTATTACTTCATTCTTAAAACTTTTGTCCAATCTTTCTTTGGTTCCTCCTTCTTTAAAGGGTGATGGGTTGATCCAAAGCCCATGGAAGTCAATGGAAAAAAAGTCCCATGGATTTCAACAGGCTTTGGATCAGGCTTTATGGAAAGGTGACAGTTTTTGAATGGTTGCCTCAGGCTGACTTTCCATCAGTCACATTATAGCCCCTTCTTCCCATAATGTGTATGAGGTATGCCACTTTTATTTGGAACCAATCATGTTGGCGAAGTAAGGAGAAGGTTCCGTAGGTTCTCTGGAGTTTTCTTTTCAGTTTTGGCCATCAGATGGTGCCAGACCTCTGTGGCTAAATCCTTAAGACAGGGGCTCCCAAACTTTCTGCCAGCATGACCCCATTTTAATGAAGTCTTTCCTGCCAGGACCCCAGACACCATGGAGAATGCCAATTTGAAGAGCAATATGTCATCCTCCACACGCTATGACTTTGCATGTACTCTACATGTGAGGTCACATGTAGGGAGCATGGAGGGATGCCATTTTACTCTACAAAATAATGTCCTCTGAACAATGTGATCTCATCCGCATGGTGTGTGTGAGTTCATGCTGCGCAGAGAATGCCAGTTAGTAGGGCATGCCAGTTAGTAGTTCACCCTTCCTGGTTGTGATACTTGTCCCAGTATTTTCGTAGTACTGGTCCCAGTAAGGCCCCCTTACTGGTTCAGGATCTGGTCCCAGTAAGGCCTCAGTACTGGTCCCAGTAAGGCCCCATTACTGATTGTATCTGGCGCCAGTGAGGAACCATTACTGGTTCTGGAACAGGTCTCAGTAAGGCCCACTTACTGGTTCAGGAGCTGCTCCCAATAAGGCCGCAGTACTGGTCCCAGTAAGGCCCCCTTACTGGTTCTGGTACTGGTCCCAGTATTTCCATAGTACTGGTAACAGTAAGGCCCCCATACTCGTGTACTGGACCCAGTAAGGCCCCCTTACTGATTCAGGAACTGGTCCCATTTAGGCCGCAGTACTGGTCCCAGTAAGGACCCCTTACTGGTTCTGGAACTGGTCCCAGTAAGGCCCCCTTACTGGTTCAGGATCTGCTTCCAGTAAGGCCTCAGTACTGGACACAGTAAGGCCCCCATACTGGTCCTGGGACTGGTCTCAGTAAGGCCGCAACACTGGTCCCAGTAAGGCCCCCTTACTGGTTCTGGAATTGGTTCCAGTAAGAACCACTTTCTGGTTCAGGACCTGGTCCCAGTAAGGCCGTAGTACTGGTCCCAGTAAGCCCCCCTTACTGGTTATGGTACTGGTCCCAGTAAGGCCCCTTACTGGTTGTGGTACTGGTCCCAGTATTTCCATACTACTGGTATGAGTAAGACCCTCATACTGGTTCTGTTACTGGTCCCAGTAAGGCCCCCTTACTGATTGCGATACTGGCTGGCCCCAATAAGGATCCCTTACTGGTTCTGGAACTGGTCCTAGTAAGGCCCACATACTGGTTCAGGATCTGGTCCCAGTAAGGCCGCCGTACTGGTCCCAGTAATGCCCCTTACTGGTTATGGTACTGGTCCCAGTAAGGCCACAACACTGGTCCCAGTAATGCTGCAGTACTGACCACAGTAAGGCACCCTTACTGATTCCTTTACTGGTCCCAGTAAGACAGCTGTACTGGTCCCAGTAAGGACCTCTTACTGGTTGAGGTACTGTCCCAGTAAGGCCGGAGAACTGGTCCCAGTGAGGCCCCCTTACTGGTTCTGGAACTGGTCCCAGTAAGGGCCCAGTAATGGTCCCAGTAAGGCCCCCTTACTGATTGCTGTACTCGCTGGCCCCAGTAAGGGACCCTTATTGGTTCTGGAACTGGTCCCAGTAAGGCCCCCTTACTGGTTCAGGATCTGGTCCCAGTAAGGCCGCAGTACTGGTCCCAGTAAGGCTCCCTTACTGGTTATGTTACTGCTCCCAGTAAGGCCGCAACACTAGTCCCAGTAAGGCCCCTATACTGGTTGTGGTACTGGTCCCAGTATTTCCGTACTACTGGTACCAGTAAGGCCCCCTTCCTGGTTCTGGTACTGGTCCCAGTAAGGTCCCCTTACTGTCTCAGGATCTGGTCCCATTAAGGACGCAGTACTGGTCCCAGTATGGCACCCTTACTGGTTCTAGTACTGGTACCAGTAAGTCCGCAACACTGGTCCAAGTAAGGACCCCATACTGGTTGTGATACTGGTCCCAGTAAGGGCACAGTAGTGGTCCCAGTAAGGCCCCCTAACTGGTTGTGGTACTGGTCCCAGTATTTCCGTAGTATTGGTACCAGTAAGGCCCCATACTGATTCTGTTACTGGTCCCAGTAAGGCCGCAACACTGGTCCCAGTAAGTCCCCCTTACTGGTTCAGGATCTGGTCCCAGTAAGGCCCCCTTACTATTTATGGTACTGGTCCCAGTAAGGCCGCAACACTGGTCCCAGTAAGGCCCCCTTACTGGTTGTGGTACTGGTCAGATCCGTACTACTGGTACCAATAAGGCCCCCTTACTGGTTCTGGTACTGGTCCCAGTAAGGCCAGTGTTGTGGTACTGGTCCCAGTATTTCCGTACTGGTACCAGTAACAGAATCTGTACTGGTCCCAGTAAGGCCTTACTGGTTCTGGAAATGGTCCCAGTAAGGCCGCAGTACTGGTCCCCGTAAATACTGGGACCAGTACCACAACTGGTCCCAGTTAGGGGTCCCAGTAAGGCCCCCTTGTTGGTTGTATTACTGGTCCCAGTATTTCCGTACTACTGGTACCAGTAAGACCCCCTTACTGGTTCTGATACTTGTCCCAGTAAGGGCCCAGTACTGCTCCCAGTAAGGCTGCTGTACTGGTCACAGTACGGCACCCTTACTGATTGCTTTACTGGTCCCGGTACCAGTGTTGCGTAAGGACCCCTTACTGGTTCTGTTACGGGTCCCAGTAAAGGCCCAGTACTGGTCCCAGTAGCTTATCGCAATCAGGACGGGGGCCTTACTGGGACCAGTACTGGGCCTTTACTGGGACCAGTAACAGAACAAGTAAGGGGGCCTAACTGGTACCAGTACTACGGAAATACTGGGACCAGTACCACAACCAGTAAGAGGGCCTTACTGGGACCAGTGTTGCGGCCTTACTGGGAGCAGTACCAGAACCAATAAGGGGGCCTTACTTGGACCAGTACTGCGGCCTTACTGGGACTAGTACCAAAACCAGTAAGGGGGCCTTACTGGGACCGGTGTTGCGGTCTTACTGGGACCGGTACCATAACCAGTAAGGGGGTCTTTCTGGGACCAGTACTGCGGCCTTACTGGGACCAGATCCTGACCAGTAAGGGGGCCTTACTGGGACCAGTTCCAGAACCAATAAGGGTCCCTTACTGGGGCCAGCCAGTATCGCAACCAGTAAGGGGGCCTTACTGGGATCAGTGTTGCGGCCTTACTGGGACCGGTATCATAACCAGTATGGGGGCCTTACTGGGACCAGTATTGCAGCCTTATGGGACCAGATCCTGAACCAGTAAGGGGGCCTTACTGGGACCAGTACCAGAACCAGTAAGGGTTCCTTACTGGGGCCAGCCAGTATCGCAATCAGGGGGCCTTACTGGGACCAGTACTGGGCCTTACTGGGACCAGTACCAGAACAACTAAGGGGGCCTTACTGGGACCAGTACTGCGGAAATACTGGGACCAGTACCACAACCAGTAAGGGGGCCTTCCTGGGACCAGTGTTGCGGCCTTACTGGGACCAGTACCAGAACCAGTAAGGGGGCCTTCCTGGGACCAGTACTGCGGCCTTACTGGGACCAGATCCTGAACCAGTAAGGGGGCCTTACTGGGACCAGTTCCAGAACCAGTAAGGGATCCTTACTGGGGCCAGCCAGTATCGCAATCAGTAAGGGGGCCTTACTGGGACCAGTACTGGGCCTTTACTGGGACCAGTAACAAAACCAGTATGGGGGCCTTACTGGTACCAGTACTACGGAAATACTGGGACCAGTACCACAACCAGTAAGAGGGCCATACTGGGACCAGTGTTGCGGCCTTACAGGGACCAGTACCATAACCAGTACTGCGGCCGTACTGGGACCAGTACTGCGGCCTTACTGGGACCAGATCCTGACCAGTAAGGGGGCCTTACTGGGACCAGTTCCAGAACCAGTAAGGGATCCTTACTGGGGCCAGCCAGTATCGCAATCAGTAAGGGGGCCGTACTGGAACCAGTACGGCGGCCTTACTGGGACCAATTCCAGAACAAGTAAGGGATCCTTACTGGGACCAGTACTGCGGCCTTACTGGGACCAGATCCTGAACCAGAAAGGGGGCTTTACTGGGACCAGTTCTAGAACCAGTAAGGGTTCCTTATTGGGGCCAGCCAGTATCGCAATCAGTAACCGTACTGGGCCTTTACTGGGACCAGTAACAGAACCAGTATGGGGGACTTACTGGTACCAGTACTACGGAAATACTGGGACCAGTACCACAACCAGTAAGGGGGCCTTACTGGGACCAGTGTTGCAGCCTTACTGGGACCAGTACCAGAACCAGAAAAGGGGCCTTACTGGGACCAGTACTGCGGCCGTACTGGAACCAGTATTGCGGCCGTACTGGAACCAGTTCCAGAACCAGTAAGGGGGCCTTACTGGGACCAGTACTGCGGCCTTACTGGGACCTATACCAAAACCAGTAAGGGGGCCTTACTGGGACCAGTACCATAACCAGTAAGAGATCCTTACTGGGGCCAGCCAGTATCGCAATCAGTAACGAGTATGGGGGCCTTACTGGTACCAGTGTTGCAGCCTTACTGGGACCAGTACCACAACCAGTATGGGGGCCTTACTGGGACCAGTGTTGCGGCCTTACTGTGACAAGTACCAGAACCAGTAAGGGGGTCTTACTGGGACCAGTACTGCAGCCGTACTGGAACCAGTACTGCGGCCGTACTGGGACCAGTTCCAGAACCAGTAATGGGGCCTTACTGGGACCAGTACCAAAACCAGTAAGGGGGCCTTACTGGGACCAGTGTTGTGGTCTTACTGGGACCAGTATCATAACCAGTAAGGGGGTCTTACTGGGATCAGTTCCAGAACCAGTAAGGGGGCCTTACTGGGACCAGTACCAGAACCAGTAAGGGGGCCTTATTGGGACCAGTACTGCGGCCTTACTGGGACCAGTTCCTGACCAGTATGGGGGCCTTACTTGGACCAGTTCCAGAACCAGTAAGGGGGTCTTATTGGGACCAGTGTTGCGGACTTACTTGGACCAGTTCCAGAACCAGTAAGAGATCCTTACTGGGGCCAGCCTGTATCGCAATCAGTAAGGGGGCCTTACTGGGACCAGTACTGCGGCCTTACTGGGACCAGTACCAAAACCAGTAAGGGGGCCTTACTGGGACCAGTACTGCGGCCTTACTGGGACCAGATCCTGACCAGTAAGGGGGCCTTACAGGGACCAGTTCCAGAACCAGTAAGGGGGCCTTACTGGGACCAGTGTTGCGGCCTTACTGGGACCAGTAAATGAACCAGTAGGGGTTCCTTATTGGGGCCAGGCAGTATCGCAATCAGTAAGGGGGCCTTACTGGGACCAGTGTTGCGGCCTTACTGGGACCAGTACTGCAGCCTTACTGGGACCAATTCCAGAACCACTAAGGTGGCCTTAATGGGACTAGTACCAGAACCAATAAGGGTTCCTTACTGGGACCAGTATCGCAATCAGTAAGGGGGCCTTACTGGGACCAGTACTGGGCCCTTATTGGGACCAGTATCAGAACCAGTATGGGGGCCTTACTGGTAGCAATACTACGGAAATAGTGGGACCAGTACCACAACCAGTTATGGGGCCTTACTGGGACCAGTACCACAACCAGTAAGGGGGCCTTACTGGGACCAATGCTGCGGCCTTACTGGGACCAGTACCATAACCAGTAAGGGGACCTTAATGGGACCAGTACCAGAACCAGTAAGGGGGTTTTACTAGTACCAGTAGTACGGAAATACTGGGACCAGTACTACAACCAATAAGGGGGCCTTACTGGGACCAGTTCCAGAACCAGTAAGGGTTCCTTACTGGGGCCAGCCTGTATCGCAATCATTAAGGGGGTCTTACTGGGACCAGTACTGGGCCTTTATTGGGACCAGTAACAGAACCAGTATGGGGGGCCTTACTGTTACCAGTACTACGGAAATACTGGGACCAGTATGCATTGTGCAGAATGCATTGTGCATTCAAGGTCGTGCTCTGCAGCAAAATGACGGACTCCGCACAGAAAGGATTGAGAGTGTGACCCAGCTGGGGTTGCAACCCACACTTTGGGAACTGCTAATCCACTGAGGAAGCTATCTGGCTGACCAATAAAGACTGGAAATAAACCTTCGTGTGTTGTCGCAATGGGGAAGCAAAGAGGAGATGCTCCAGCATAGGATTTTGCTCTGTTCCCTATAAAATGTTGTTAGGTAATTAGAGTGGTTGTCATTACAAAAAAGAGCATTTACCCCCCATGATAACAGAGGTATCAGAGTTCACAGGGCTCCCACCCCGCTCTTATTCCTTACTGTGTGGAATCTGCTGCCAAATGTTCACTTTTTAATGGCAACCAGTGCACTTCTCACATCTCCAGTATCAACCCACACTTAAATCCACACCTAGTTTCTTCCCTTCACAATGAAATGGGATGCTAAAGAGCTTCTCCAGGGTTACAGAACCATTTCAGTTTTATCTGCAGTAATTTATGAGAGAAAAATGACCTCCTGAAGCACTATTTGCTTTTACAAATAATTTATTAGCACTAGGGTAAATTGGGTTCTGATCTTCTCATTCATCATTAGCTTCAGCCCCCTTAGCAATGCCAGATGACACATCCATCTTTCCACCGTCAGATCTGACCTGTTCTATCACTGAGCAAATGGTTCTTACTGCACATCTTTGGCTTTCAGCCTGGGTACTGGGGTTCCTGTCCCCAGCCACTGTCTGTGTTTTGGGGTATATGGGCTGGCGCGAACCTGCTCCCACTCTTGGACTCTGGTGTGCTGCTAATGCAGAATGATCAATTACTTATATCTAACCTTCTTCAGATCCCAAGAGCTCCCATGAACCACTTTGCTGCTTCCCACAGGGCCCGGTTTGAAGTGCAGGGGAGGGGGGGAAGGGGAGTTCTCCCTTTGCTTCTAACAGAGGAGTGGGAGAGGAAGGATGCCCAGTCCTGGGGACACTAGCCTATGAGCTCGTCGACCTGGGACAAGTCTCTGCTCTACTGCAGACTCCCTGTTGGACCTGGGACAAGTCTCTCTGTGCATTTGTATAATGGGGAATATTAGCACTTCCCTACCTCACAGTGCTTGTGTGAGGCTAACCACACGACATTTGTGACATGGCCCGATATTACGGTGATGGGGCCATTTAAGGCTATACCGAGTGCTCCCTATTCTTTTAACCCATGCCGAGGAACAAGTTGGGAAAGTGTTACTGCTTCTGACAGAGTTTTGACCTAGTGAATAAAATTAGTCTAAGGCTTGAGCATGGGATGCAGTGACTCACAAGTTATGGTGCCTGATGACGGCTCTCACCTGACACGTTGTGGTGCACGTCCTCAGAAGTTGCTTATTTCATTTGGCTACGTATTTACGCTTTATAATCTCAAGGTTTTTTCACTGTAGACCCATTTGCTTACAGGAGGATTTCACTCGCTCTTTGTACTCACCTTACAGGATTTTTCACTGTGAAATGGTGCAGAAGTATATTAATTAAGCTATCATCTTGGTTAGTGAGAATGAGAAAACTGGAACAAGCTGTTCTCTAAATGTGATCATTATGCAAGAAATTAAATGAGATATCCAAAAAGTCTGTCCAAGATGGCCAAAGAACTCTTCTCACTATACACCTTATCTTAGGTCAGGAACAGGAAATGATCCTGCCCTGCCCTGAACGGAACCTCTCTTTGGAGGATTTATGGGATATATTGTAGTTTGTCATGAATATAATCCTATTCTCAACACTTTCTCTACCTGCCATAGCCATGCCCTGTGAAGTAAATACATAATCTACAGCTCCAGCCAGGTTTTCTTTCAGAACATTATTGACTCTAATGACTGGTTTATATACAGCAGGGCTGTTGAAGTTTGCGTTATTGGAAAGGTAATGCCGGGGGACACAGACGCCACCTTGCAATGAATTACAGTTACCCTTGTGCCCACAGGCTTACAGAGCAGAGTAGCCAAGCAGAGCTGGGGAACGAAGACGCATTGAAGCCATTGGAGGAAAGCTATGATGGCACTCTGTCAAAGCAGCTGTTGGTTGCTGGTGGAGAGAGGAGCATCTGTGCAGGCTGAGCTCCACATCTAGCTGTGAAAGGGCTGGGCTGTTGCTAGAAAGGGATCTTTGGGTTTTTGAAACAAAACCAATCTGTTATTTCTCCTAACTGAAACATCAGAAACTTCAAGCATAAAGTCTTGGGGAAAGACTGCAACTGGTCAGGAAATGCACAGGTGGGGAGGGGGGTGCTTCTGTGAAAATTTCTGACAAAGGCAATAATTGTCAGAATTTTCTTACGAATTTTTTGACTTTTAATCAAAACCCCCAAACCCTCTAAATTGATTTTTTTTTCCATTTTTGGCAACTAAATAATTTCAGCCGGTCGGGCAAAAATAGGTTTTCCCTCACACTTGCCATTTTCTGTTGAAAACCGTTACTGGAAAGTGTTCTGCTACCTCTAGGGAAGATGTTGTGGGCCTGATCCTCTGTGCCCTGCACCACACTGCAGTAGTTTTACAGATTTCAAGGCAAAAGGGACCAATGTGATCATCCAGTCTGACCTCCTGTATAACACACACAACTTCCCCAAAGTAATTCCTTTCACACCAGCACAAAGTCAGCACCAAGTAGGTATCAATGCTACCATTCTGAGTTAGTTATGTTTTACCACCCCCGCCCCCCGTCATAAATGACTCCACAAAGTGTAGGGCCATGGAGAAGTAGTTCCTGTGTTTCGGAACCCTATGGCCCACTCTGCCAGCTTACAGGGGTGTTCTAAATAGCATGGAGGGACACTAATAGTCACTAAAGGCCACTGTCAATTCAAAGTCTAGTCTGCCAAAAAGTGAATGGGAAGTTGTTCCTGGCACTATAACCTGCTCCTGAGTTTGTGATTTTCGAACCACATTTTCTCATTTTGATCCGTTTTCTCTTCTCTGTTGTTGAGTTATTATACCTGTTGGTACAAGCTGACCCTTTCAGCAATGTTATGCTGAAGTGTGGGTGGCTTCTAGCAAGCATGTCTTTGATCTCTGGGCAATCACAAACCTCAAAGCTGTTGGATATGCTGGCTGCCTTCAATTTAGATAAAATAGGGGAACAATTAAATGTCCTTTAGTTTAGTGATAGTTGAAAGACTGGAAGTCATTGCCCAAAGACTAGACCACATGAAAGATCTGCGCAGAAACTGGGCCATGTGGTTTGAGGGATTTTCCTATGGACTGATAAACACAGGTGGGGGGTATTGAGTGGTGGAGCTGTGTGTGTCTGTGTGAGTGAGAAGAGCGAGATGGCAAGCAGAAAGCCAAGAGGAAGAAGCCAGAGAAGCCCTGGCATTATGGATAGAGGGAAAGCCAAGAAAGAGCTTTTGGGCTGAGTGCTGGCTAAAAAATGGCTTGGAACGGTGAGCAAGGGAATGGTCTCCTGTTGTTTGATTCCTGCTGTATACAGTACAGGAAACAGTACTCTGGGTACATTCTTTGTAAATAAAGAGGATTACATCGACAAAATACCTGACTCCATCATCAATTTTTCCACCTAATGGGAACAGCACACAAGGCCCCAAATATTGGCTAACTGTTAACAGTAACTGCTGAAATTACCTAGCAGTAATTTGAAAGGAACAGAGCAGACTCATGCTGCAGCATGCTTTCACTTCTGCCCTTTGATCAGCTGTTAAGCAGGGAGTGGAAGTTTTGCTTTACAGTGGATTAGAAATCAGAACAGGCAGGGAGGTTAAAGAGAAGGGCCACAGTAGCACAGATCCAGCTGTGTTACCAGTGCTTGGGTTGCTGTTCTGTAGCGTGTATGAAAGATGCTGTCCAGTCTCAGACTCACCTGCTCAAAGCAGGCCCAAGGATGTTATGTTCACTTCCCTGGGTATCATGGTTGCCACCATCTATGGAACCACGTGGAAATGGGATGCCAGAGGGAAGTTTGCCCAGTTTTTTCAAACCCGGAAAAAAGGGTGGGTCAGTTCAGGCCTTTTTGGAACAATGGTTCAGGTGGGTCTCTATTTTATCCAGATGGATTTTTCCATTCAATGTCATTTTTTAGTTTCTTGTGAACACCGTAGCTAAGCTGTTCCTAGGGCTGGTAGGAGGTAGCGACCTCATTGATGTACTGCGCTATGTGGGCTAGTGAGCCAGAGGACAAGGATAAAGGACAGCAATTAAAACAACTACAAAAGGCTTGCTTTATCCCTGTAGGTGGTCAGATTCTGCCAGTCCATGTTTTTACAGGACAGTGAATAAAAAATGAAACCCACCTAAAACATGCTGCTTGCTCATCGAGCCCTGAGGCAGCCAGAACAACTTGTGGATACTAACAGGAAGCAGGGGCTGATCCGCCAGCTAATCAGAATCTTCCTTGTTGCATGGGCTCAGGAAAGGAGGGGATTCTGCCCCCACAGCAGAGAAGTGATTTCACAGCCAGCCTTTCAGAATACATCTCCAGCAGTGTTTGTGCCTACCCTCGGAAGCACGTCAGAGGCACTCAATGAAGCCTAACAAATGAGGAGGCTTTGAAAGGGATGTTACACAAAAATGCAAATTAGTGACCAAAAGCATTAAATCCAAAGCAGGCCCAGGCTGTGGCTTTAGAGACCAGAAATCATAGAATGTTAGGGTTGGAAGGGACCTCATGAGGCATCTAGTCCAACCCCCTGCTCAAAGCAGGACCAACCCCAACTGAATCATCCGAGCCAGGGCTTTGTCAAGCTGGGCCTTAAGAGCCTCTAAGGATGTAAATTCCACCACCTCCTTAGGTAACCCATTCCAGTGCTTCACCACCCTCCTAGTGAAAACGTTTTTCCTAATATCCAACCTAGATCTCCCCCCACTGCAACTTGACACCATTGCTCCTTGTTCTGTCATCTGCCACCACTGAGAACAGGCTAGCTCCATCCTCCCTGGAACCCCCTTTCAGGTAGTTAAAGGCTGCTATCAAATCCCCCCTCACTCTTCTCTTCTGCAGACTAAAGAAGCCCAGTACCCTCAGCCTCTCCTCGTAAGTCATATGCTCCAGCCACCTAATCATTTTCATTGTCCTCCACTTGACTCTCTCCAATTTGTCCAATCCTTCCTGTAGTGGGGGACCCAAAACTGGACACAATACTCCAGATGTGGCTTCACCAGTGCCAAATAGAAGGGAATAATCACTTCCTGTGATCTGCTGGGAATGCTCCTACTAATGCAGCCCAATATGCTGTTAGCCTCTTGGCAACAAGGGCACACTGTTGACTCATTCAGCTTCTTGGCCATTGTAACCCCCAGGTCCTTTTCTGCAGAACTGCTGCTTAGCCAATTGGTCCCCAGTCTGTAGCAGTGCATGGGATTCTTCCGTCCTAAGTGCAAAACTCTGCATGTGTCCTTGCTGAACCTCATCAGATTTCTTTTAGCCCAATCTTCCAACTTGTCAAGGTCAATTTGTATCCTATCCCTACCTTCCAGCGTATCTACCACTCCCCACAGCTTAGTGTCATCCACAAACTTGCTGAGGGATCAATCCATCCCAACATCCAGATCATTAATGAAGATGTTGAAAACGAGCCCCAGAACCCACCCCTGGGACACTCTGCTTGACACCAGCTGCCAACTAGATATCGAGCCCTTGATCCCTACTCACTGAGCCCGATAATCTAGCTAGCTTCTATCCACCTTATAGTCCATTCATCAACCCATACTTCTGTAACTTGCTGGCAAGAATACTGTGGGAGACCATATCAAAAGCTTTGCTAAAGTCAAGGTATATCATGTCCACTGCTTTCCCCACACCCCACAAAGCCAGTCATCTCATCATAGAAGGCAATCAGGTTGGTTAGGTATGACTTGTCCTTGGTGAATCCATGCTAAATGTTCCTGATTGCCTTCCTCTCCTCCAAGTGCTTCAAAGTGGATTCCTTGAGGACCTGCTCCATGATTTTTCTGGGGGCTGAGGTGAGGCTGACTGGTCTGTAGTTCCCTGGATCCTCTTTCCTCCCTTTTTTAAAGATGGGCAGTATATTTGCCTTTTTCCAATCCTCTGGGACCTCCCCCGATCACCATGAGTTTTCAAAGATAATGGTCAATGGCTCTGCAATCACATCACCCAACTCCCTCAGCACCTTTGGATGCATTGCATCCAGCCTCCATGGACTTCTGCATGTCCAGCTTTTCTAAATAGTCCTGAACTTGTTCTTTCACCACTGAGGGCTGCTCACCTCCTCCCCATATGGAGCTGCCCAATGCAGTAGTCTGGGAGCTGACCTTGTCTGTGAAGACCGAGGCAAAAAAAGCATTGAATACTTCAGCTTTTTCTACATCATCTGTCACTAGGTTGCCTCCCCCATTCAGTAAGGGGTCCACACTTTCCCTGACTACCTTTCTGTTGCTAACATACCTGTAGAAAACCCTTCTTGTTACACTTCACGTCCCTTGCTATATCTCAAAGATAGTACCCTCATCCTTTAGGAGAGCAGCCTCTAGGTCTTGTCTCCATAAGAACTATGGTTCAGGTCCTTAAAAGTATTTAGATGCATAACTCCCACTGAACTGAATAGAAGTTAGACATCTAACTACATATGGGGATCTGGCCCATCTGTGTTATTATGACAAGGGAAACAGAGTTCTCCCTCAATCCACACAAACATATTACTCTGAACTCCTCAGGGAAAAGACTTCCAGTTGGATGACTCAGCAGAGACCCAATGGGATCTTCTGGGGCCTCTCTAACCACATGAGCCAATGGGAAACCGCTGTTGCCAGAGCAAAGGACAGGAGCGTTATGTAAACTGAAAGCAGCCATCAGACAGCAAACTGCTCAGACACACCACTGCTATTACAATAGTTTATAAATTTGCTTAAATACAACCTATTTTCTTCAAATATAGCCTATGCCAGAATTTCCAAGGAGACTTAACTAGGTGGAAGGTTTGGAGGGATATAATAGGCCATTGTTGACACAAAGAAATGCAGGACAAGCCAACACTTCAAGAACTATTACACTGATTTCTTTTTCAGGCTTTGTAGGAAAAAAATTAATCCCGGCAATTTTCACCAGACCAATTTTGCTAGTGACAGTTACAGGCAGTTAAAAAAAATTCTGCATTAGTGGGGAGATGGATTGAATGTGCTTTTCCATCTCTTGTCTTTGTGATCCTCTGTGGGAAGAGGCACAAAACCCATAGACATTTCTCTCATGACTCTAGTGGCTCTCCTATTGTCTTCAGTAGGTGTTTGGTCTGAGTAAGGTCTGAGTAAGGACTAGAAGAGCTGGCCTGTGTGCTTTTAAAACTAAGTGCAGCAGTGACCACTAACTCCACAGCTGAGGAGCAAGGCACTGATGCAGATGGGCTGGCTGACTGACCAAAACCAGCCATCTTTTGGGTTGGACAAAGCAAGGAATCTCCCACACAAACTAAACACTAATGATTGGGGAACACTCCACACACTGGGGGCCAAATGCAGTTGCGGCTGTAGGATTATGTGATTAATTACTGACTATTTTGATCTGAAAGAAATCCACAGGCCTGATCTAAAGTCCATTGCAGCTAATAGAAAGATTCCCGCTGACTTCAACGGGTTTTGGATCAGGCCGGTGGGGTGGACACCAAACTGCTGAATGCAATTACAGACAGTCGCAGGGAAGCCTACATTATCACAAAATCAAAGCACTGTGTATTTCATGTGCCATGCTCATGTAGGCTGCTGCTTCTTAACCACGTCAGAATTAAGTGGGGAAAGAGATGTATTGGTCCTTGACAAACACACTGGCGGTCCAGTAGCCTGTCTTGACAAGCCATTACCCTATAGAAATAACGGTTAGTCTTGATTTTTGTGCTCTGTACTTGGAGGGTAATGAAATGTACTGAGATCTGGTCTACAATTAAAAATTACAACAACCTAGCCACGTTACTCAAGGCTGTAAAAGATTATGTGACCAGAGTGCTGTAGTTAGGTGTAGACGTGTATTCTTCTGTCAACTTAGATACTGCCTCTCTGAGAGATGGATTAACTACATCGATGGAAATACCACTTCTGTTGGTATAGGAAGTGTCTATACTATGGCACAACAGCTATAGTGTAGACATACTCTAAATCACGCAGTATGTCTTTTGGTTTTACTTCTGCTGTAAATGGAATGTATAGTGAAGAGGAGATTGTGTGGTGTTTGATCCCATCTTAAAACATTTATGTTCTTTATGGACATTTTATAAACAACAGCAGCAGCTCAGGGAATTATAATAGCACCTAGCATTTAAGGCTTGCTTCCTTAACATTGAACAAGTCAAGGTAGTAGGGAAATCTTAATAATTAGGGAGAGGCTAACTAGTTCTGATTAAATAAGAATGGACTTCAATCTTTGCCCCAGATTCACACCTGAAATCTGAAAGTTTGGCTAACTTCCCCCTGCAATGATTATTTTACATCTTGGCATGGCTTTTGCTCTCTAGATTGCCATGTGACTAGACACACCCAACTATCCAAACCATTTGCTTCTCATTTTCAGTGGCAGGAACCCCATGTCCGTTTGCGTGTGTGTATGTATGAACACTAGAACACCTTTGGGCACTCAGAGTAAAACTTGCCACTCGGCAAAGGGGCAGCCCAAGGCCTATGCATCACATAAGCCTGCCAACTAGAATTTAGGTGTATGGCTTGTGTTGTAAATTTCACCCACAGCAAATAAGCAGTCACCATTTCCAGGATCGCTGGTTGGAAATGGCTTTTCCCACCATGGAAAATTTAGAGCTTTCATTGAAATTTTTTCAGGTTCTTAATCTGAAAAATTTTAAGTTTTCTAGTTGGGTTTTTCAGCAAAAACTCAATGTTCTGCAGAACGCAGACAATTTCCATGACATATTTTGTTTGGTCAAAAATAGTTTTGATAGAAAATTTTCAACCGGCAGACTCAAAAGATTTGAGTAGCTCAGTTGAACATTGGGTATACATCCAAACTTCTAGGTACTTAGTTGAACTGGGCCCCCACAATCCAGACATTTTGGTGTTCACTCGTGACCACTAATAACCTCTCTATTCAAATCGAAGTCTCCCAAAGCTCCTCTTTCTCTAAGGCATACTGGCTAAGAGGAGCAGGGTCAGGACAAGCATGCAATCCACTTACAAACCATGGCCACACCAGTGCTTATGCTTGATTGCAGGGTTCATATAGTTAGCTGGGTGTGAGAAGGATGCCAAATCTGCTGACCCCTTCCCCTTCAAGAGCAGCCTCCACTACTCTCCCCATTAGTGACTCCTATTGCTGGCATAATTAAGATTCATTAGCTTTCTGCAATAGCAATGGCAGCTTTGATCCCGATGAGGATCCACATCTGTGGCATTGAGAGCAGAGGTTCAGTGCATTAAAACAGAACCTTTGGCACAATGTAGCACCCTCAGGTCAGATTTTTCAAGCATTCTGCACAGTGCTTAACTTGTAATGAACAAGGTGCCGGGGCTCAAGCAATTAGGAACAGGGGCTCAAGCAATTTTTTTTTTTTTTTTTAAACTTCTGACATGGCAAGCCCAGAGGTGTTGGGGCTATGGATTGCCAAGCCCAGAGTTGCCGGGGCTATGACTTGCCAAGTCCTAGCACAAATTAAGCACCGGTTCTGCACCCACAATCAGAGCCATATTTTCAGAAGAGATCAGCATCCCACATGTAACCAATGTGCTGAGCTCTTTAGAAAACCTAGCCTTTAATGCACTCCTCTTCCCCATTAAAGCTTGGGCTGTCAACACTTTGGGGCAGACACCATCTTTTATTCTGTGTTTGTGCAGCACTTAGCACAACTGGGCCACAGGTTATAGTTTGCAATGTCCTAGACTGGCTGGTGCCCTTCCACAATCCTTTACGTAGTGGTTTCCTCTTCATATTAATCCTTCAATGCTACTTAGGTGTGTCTTTTTAGGGGGAAGAGGCATTTCAGTGCTGGCACAAAAGGATTTGTAGATGAGGCAGGAGGATTTACTCATAGCACAGAAAAATCAAAGGAACAAAGAGACTATTTTCTTCATGATACCCTAAGGAGAAGAAAACATTCACATTAAATCAGCTCACGTTACAGAGCTGATGAAACAGCAACACCTGGAAAGATATTTTGAAGTTATCGGCAAAGGAAAAAAAAATCTTCACACTTCAGTTCTGAGTAACTCACAAAGAGCAGCAAATAGGATGCTAGATTAACATATAATATCTATAACCATGTAAAGAGCCACTGGGTCCTGACAGAAAACTTCCACCATTATATTATACTCAGTGCTGCTAACATGCTGCACCAGACTTTCTGTTTTCCTGCTTCCTTTGTTTTTTTTGTCTCTGTAATTTATTACTAAGGACACTAGTAGTACAAAGGGTACACTGTCAGTCAAGGGGGCCACGTGACCGGAAGGTCCGCCTTACCTGCCTCAGTTTACCGGAATTTCCGCCTCAATCGGGCTCCCGACTTCCGGCCCCGCCCCACCGAGACCACGCCCCTTGACCTTTAGGCCACGCCCCCTGACCTTTATGCCACGCCCCCTCCCCCCCCCCCCCCAAGGCCCCACCCCACCTGGTCACCTGACATGCAGGCCCTCCTTGGGTTATGACGTCCTGGTCAAGATGGACCAATGGGTGAGGGTTATCCTCCGAGAGCGGGATTGGTCCCAGAGGGGGACCTGACCGGAAGAGGGCATTGCGCATTACACGCCAAGAGCGGGGATTGGGGTGTTTGAATTTGTGCCAAGAGCAGGGATTGGCCCAGAAAGGGCTGGGGGAGGAGCGTGGCGTCCCCATCCCCAAGGGGAGCGGGGTTAGGGAAAGGTGCACCAATGGGGATGTTCGGACGACGGCGGCGCAGTCCCCGGAAGTTTTGGGGCCTTTAAAGCGTCTCGTTTTCGAGACAGCGTGGTTCACAGCCCGTGGAAAAAAACGCCAAGAGGGGAACATGGACGCCTTCACCACCCCCGTGCGGCCTTCGAAAATTGTTTTGGCTCCTCAGTTCTTGGCCCCCAGGCTTAGAAACCGCCACCTTAGCGACAGTTCCGAGGAGGAGAGCCCTGTGGCCCAGCCTTTGTTCGACACGCCGGAGACGCCCGACGAGCCTGACGGCCTCACGCTGTCCGTGCCCCTGGAGGAAGGCCGGTTGCGGGAGGAGGCCGAAGGAAGAAACGAGCCGCAGGTAAAGGACCGAGCAGGGCTGGTGGTGGGGGGGTTAGTAGGCGAGCCGGGTACTGTAAATCTAAAAAGCCAAAGCCAAGCCGTAGAGACTTACAGCTATTTCTTTTTTTGAAAAATCTCTCGACAGGTCGACGATGCATTTTTACAGGCCTTTGAGAAGCTACACATCGATAGTCCTGAGGAAGTAAATCACGTGAAGCAAGGCGATGCGGCTCAAGAAAAAATAAGTCTCTTTTTACCAAAACAGGACCAGGAGCAAATCACGCCCCTAGAACCACCAAAGACCTTTGACCCTGTTGCTCAGGAAGTATTGGATAGCGTCGGTAAGCGCTATAAGAAAAATGCAACTATCTTGCTAAACAAGCTAGGGCAAGATAAAAATATATCTTCGTGGGACGAGAACGGGGCTTTTGTGTACAAAGGCTCGGTGGTTAACGGCTCTAACATGCTCGACTTGGTCAGGACCGTCACCCAAACGCGCGCCGTTCCCAGCGGACACGAACCAAAAGGGTGGGACACGTTGATGAGGGTCATGGCGGAGCTAAATGTGCCATCTACCATCATGGGCAACGTGACCAACAGGGGTCTTTTGGAACACCTGAAAACTGCAGCCGTGGTTAATCAGAAACCTTTTTTGCCTCCTAAAAAACGAAAACTGGCTAAAAGCTCTGAATGGCTCAGTGTGTAATGTTTTTTTTCATGCTCTAAATGGTGTATTTTTGCTTTAAATAAAAAGGCATGTGTTTTTTACGATTTAATATCTGTGTGTGCTTTTTTAAAAAAAAAACAAACATCATTTTGTTTTTTAAAAACCCCTCGCTAGGGGCGCTTTATTAAGAAACACGACTATAAAAGTCATTACAAGATACACATGTCTGGGCATGTTGAAACATGTTTTGGGCATGCCCGGGCTTGCCCAAGGATTTACTTTTTATATTTCTTACAAAATTCACCACCATCCGGTCGTTTTGCACTACGTCTTTAGAATATAATTTTAAAATCTGGTCAAAAGGTAAACCCTTGCTACGGTGGTGTAAAAAAAACACGCAGTGGTAGCCACAGGCGACGGAGCGGGGGTCTTGTAATTGTCTAGTGTGAAACGCGATGTCGGCGGCATTTTTGTTTAAAAATTTCATGATGCTTCTAGGAAACAACACGCTGTCCGGGGGGTGTCCGTATGAGTCAAAAAACTCTCCGCGGTCGCCCTCCGCCAGGTACAAGGCGAGCCAGTGTTCACCCGGTTGGTTGTGCGGATGCGTGTTGACCACCAAACCCAGGGGTCTCCGAGACAGCCTGCCGCCGGGGAGCCAATCGCTAGGGAACACATCTAAGAAACCCTCTTTTGTGTCAGGGTCCGCTGATAAGACACGCAAGAGCTGCACGGTGTCCATGTTCACATGTAGTCAAACAGAACGTTTCTTCTCTGATTTATCTCTATGACGTTGTCAAAAACCCCATACACGATCATATTGACGGTGGCCGTCAAAGCCTTTGCAAAACGTATTTCTGCTCTCAGGTTCCCGGTTTTAATCAGGGAATAGTGGTCGGCGCACTCCTGGTCGGGAGACAGGTCGAAGGCAAACAGCGTGTAGCCCTGTGCAAATTCCACACGGTCGATGAGCAGCGCGCGATCTTTCATGTGTTTACCGGCCGTCTGTACCAGATTCATGTACTCCCTCACGCAGCGCCCGGCCTCAAAGTCCGGTTGCAAGGGCTTGGTGGGTATCTGTTCACCATCCACGTACAACGCCACGAAATTAATATCGTAATGTTTAAAGTGAAAAGGGTTTTTAGCATAATTACCACTGAAGGCGTCGTTATCCACAAACCCCAGAACAAGCGTTTTGGGCAGCTGTCCCAAAAACAGGTTCTCCTGGTTACTGACCCTGCTGCCTGCGGGGATGCTAAACACTTTCATTCCCACACGGTCCACGGGGTATTTAGCATTAGCGGTAAGCAGGGCCTCAGCGTGCCCCAAACGGACGCCTGGGGCCACCCGTACTTTCTTCACAAAAAGGGACGCTGAGATGATGCGCAGCTTATAGCCTTCAGCCGCATCCCCCATCAAGCAAAAGGCATCTTTACAGCGTGTCAGTTTAATTTTCACGTCCACGCCGTTCAACAAAAGTTTTTCTTGAAAAAACAGGTCGCTGTGCAGATGGCCCAACAGCTCTATCGTCCTGCTCTGGGCTGTCAAATTTGACCTCTTGACAAACCCTAGATTCTCGCCGTCCCGTGCCACGTCTTCGTGTTGTCCGGGGGTATCTTTGAAAAACAGACCGGCGGAAAATTGCGTGGCGAGAGTGTCGTCGCTGTAATTGAGCACGGCTTCTATAAAGGCCCTGTAAGGGTAACAGTTGTTGCTTTGACTTATGAGGCGGTCTCCCAGCGTGACATCCAGCTGGCTGAAAATAGACGCCACAGGATAATTCACCAGCCCCACAGCGGCGTCCCGGGCGAGGGCGGTCCCATCTCCTTTTACGATCTTGCAACAGAGGTACAGAAGCGTGTTGTTTAAATCCATATAATCTATGCCGTTCCCGGCTATAAAGAAGTCGAGGGGGGATGCCTCCGTAATGGCCGATAGCGGTGGCACCTCGATGTAGATGCTTTTCTCGATGCTGGTCTGGGTGGGGGCTATTTGGAACAAGTCTAGTTCGGATTTGGCACATTCATCGGACCCACAGTGAACGAAAGCCATGGTGATTAAAATATGTCTTTTTTACCAGGTGCTGGGCGTCTCCTACGCTTCCCCTTGGTCTTTCGCTTATGACGGCCCCCGTGCGTCACGGCCTTTCTTTTAAAGGGCTTTGGTGGTCCCGTGCGTCGTTGGTGTGAAGCGCTCCTCTTTCTCCTTTTAATGTACAACAATCCCGACCCCTCCTGCTCGGGAGGGTTCCCCACCTTCTCCAGAACAGCCCGGGTGACGTTGCCTACCACGTCTCTAGCTATGTTTTTAGCGGCAGTTTTGACGTGGGGTTTAATGATCTCTAGCCCCCTCCTCAAAAGCGGTACGGCTTTTCTGAAGAGGCTACGGAATATTCCACCCACTCCTGCACCGTACATCACGGGGGACCCGTGATAACCGGGAAGGGCGTATCCAGCTTGGGCTTTGTAATAGTTGCTGTAGACGACCGGGTCGCCATAATTTTTTAGGATTACCATAATGTTTTGTTTTGTTTTTTAGAAGCCTCGCTCTCTCCGGGGACGCAGGTGCAGTTTGACGATCACCTTACCAGAGCGAAATGAGACGTATTTGTTCTGGTCTGTCTTTATTTCAATGGTGATGGTGTCGATGTGGTGTTTACTGACAGGAATGTAGTGTGGTTTATCGTAGGTGATGTTGACAAACTCGTTGTTTGTTCCTCGGACGGGCACGCAGCGTAACAGTGGAACGGAAAAGTCCCCCACAAACTGGTGTTCCACGATGTCCGTGTACAAATATAAAGAGTTAAAACCCCCTGTGATGTCTGCCGTGAAAAGGATTTTATTAACACGGCTCTTGGGGTGCAAACCAAGAATATGTGCCAACTCTCCGACCGTGGAAAACATATAAGCTTCATCAGCGGCCTTAAGTCTAACTTTTCTACGCACGGGGTCATAGTTCAGCACCATCTCGGGTGCCCCGGGTTGACTAGCCACAGTGCTGTTCATATGTTCCAGTAATTCGGGCAGGGACGAGTAATAACCGCGTCGTAGGACGAAATTCCATTTTTTATCTCCATAGGTGATTTCGAAAGGCGTGGCATCGCTGATGTTGTTCCAGCTGTGTGGGTACTGTATTTCCACTAACCCGACCTCCCAGGCCCCCGGGAGATCCAAGGATTTAATTAGTTGTACAGTAAAGTTCGAGTTGGTGTTTTGGGGAAAAACCCCAGAGCTGGCGTTGCTAGGTAAAGTAATGTAAAAGCCTCCGTCGCTCATTTTCTTTTACAGGCGTCTAAACGTCGCAGAGTTGAGAAGCTTCCACCCAGCTGTTAAACTTCGCGGGCCACCCCAACCATTTCACCAACAGCTGCTTTTTTCTCCCTTTTCCTTTCTCCGCTAGAACTTTTTCAATCCTGTAAACCCTGTCCCGTTTGGGGTTCACTTTTTGTAATTCTTCGGGGTAAAAAGATCCAACAACTGCCTCGCCCGCGTAATCTTTTAATCGATATACAGGCCTCTGTCCCCTCGTTAAGGTTTCAGTCACTATGAATATCTCATCGGTAAACGTTTGTTCATAACCTTTTTCAAAAGCGCCTTTGGTTTTAGATAGTCTCACGTGATCACCCTTTCTAAAAAGGGCAACAACCGGTTTTACTTCTAAACCGTCTCCGTATACTGTTTTCCACACTTTCAGAGAATTTGAGGGGTTCACGTCGATGGGTCTGGCACGTATGGTTCTGTGAAAGCTCCGGTTGTAACTCTTTATAAACTCGGGTAACGCTTCGATGTAGCGGAAGGTGTTGCGGGAGGTAAAATATCTCCACATCCTAGATTTTAAAGTTCTGTTAAATCGCTCCACAACCCCAGCTTTGACTTCGTTATTAGTAACAAAATGGCAAACGCCGTGCCGCTTTAACAAACCGCTTAAAGGTTTGTTTAAAAATTCTTTTCCCTGATCGGTTTGTAATTTCTGAGGCACACGCCCTTGGCTAAAAATAGCTTTAAAGGCCGCGGCCACTTCGCCACCAGTCTTCTTTTTGAGGCCTAAGGCCCATGCGTATTTGGATAAAATGTCTATCACTGTTAAGATGTACTTAAAACCGCTGTTGTGTTTGGCAAACCTTTGCATATCCACCAAATCTGCCTGCCATTGCGCGTCCACGTCGGAAACGACCGTCTTGTTTCTTTTAAAACGTATTCGGGCCGGTTTGTGTAAAGCGTAAGCATCCTGGTCCGAAAGCCAGGCTTTTACCGCACCCCTGCTCAAAGTTTTACTATGCTTTTTGGCCGCTTGAAAAAGAGAGTTCACTCCTCCAAAGCTCCCAATTTCCCCAGGGGTGTAATATATTTGCTTTAAAAGAGCCGCCTGCGTTGACATGGTTGTCGCGCATAACACAAGTATGAAAAGACACAGTTATGCTGACAATCTTTATTAACAGCCGGGTTTAACACACCCCCTTTTTACAGCTGCTTCCCTCTCAGATTGGTGTAACACACATGTGCAAAAACAGCTGACGCGTGGTTGATTTACTTCCTCAGGACTATCGATGTGTAGCTTCTCAAAGGCCTGTAAAAATGCATCGTCGACCTGTCGAGAGATTTTTCAAAAAAAGAAATAGCTGTAAGTCTCTACGGCTTGGCTTTGGCTTTTTAGATTTACAGTACCCGGCTCGCCTACTAACCCCCCCCCCCCCCCCACCACCAGCCCTGCTCGGTCCTTTACCTGCGGCTCGTTTCTTCCTTCGGCCTCCTCCCGCAACCGGCCTTCCTCCAGGGGCACGGACAGCGTGAGGCCGTCAGGCTCGTCGGGCGTCTCCGGCGTGTCGAACAAAGGCTGGGCCACAGGGCTCTCCTCCTCGGAACTGTCGCTAAGGTGGCGGTTTCTAAGCCTGGGGGCCAAGAACTGAGGAGCCAAAACAATTTTCGAAGGCCGCACGGGGGTGGTGAAGGCGTCCATGTTCCCCTCTTGGCGTTTTTTTCCACGGGCTGTGAACCACGCTGTCTCGAAAACGAGACGCTTTAAAGGCCCCAAAACTTCCGGGGCTGCGCCGCCGTCGTCCGAACATCCCCATTGGTGCACCTTTCCCTAACCCCGCTCCCCTTGGGGATGGGGACGCCACGCTCCTCCCCCAGCCCTTTCTGGGCCAATCCCTGCTCTTGGCACAAATTCAAACACCCCAATACCCGCTCTTGGCGTGTAATGCGCAATGCCCTCTTCCGGTCAGGTCCCCCTCTGGGACCAATCCCGCTCTCGGAGGATAACCCTCACCCATTGGTCCATCTTGACCAGGACGTCATAACCCAAGGAGGGCCTGCATGTCAGGTGACCAGGCGGGGTGGGGCCTTGGGGGGGGGGAGGGGGCGTGGCATAAAGGTCAGGGGGCGTGGCCTAAAGGTCAAGGGGCGTGGTCTCGGTGGGGCGGGGCCGGAAGTCGGGAGCCCGATTGAGGCGGAAATTCCGGTAAACTGAGGCAGGTAAGGCGGACCTTCCGGTCACGTGGCCCCCTTGACTGACAGTGTACCCTTTGTACTACTGACACTCACATAGAAACAGATTTTTGTTCTATAGAAACCCATCTGTTCCATTGCCTATTCTTTGCTTGCAGTCATCATAGTTGTCTCTTTGTGACATCATAATCGTCTCCCCAACAGGCAGCTATGATGTCACAATCACAGGAATAGGACGTCATGTGAGGAAGGAGCAGCAGGAGCAGGTGAAACTCCTAGCTACAAGGATACTGTGCCAAGCAAATTCAGCAGGGTTGTGACAGTCTAACCATGAGAAGAATTTGGCCTCTTGTTTTCATACAACCATCACTAATAAAACAAAACAGAGAAATACAGAACATATTCACTATGGCAACAGATTGTCTCAGACTCTAGCTCTACCCCAGCTGCTCTATTCATTCTTTTCGGAACACAATGCATGTAGAGGTGTTGGCAAAGCCTTTGTAGAGTCCCTTGGTAGAACACTCCCACCTCCCATTTTGGTTCAGCTGGCTATGACAAGTTGTCTGGATGTCTGGGACTACTGCTGCTTCAGGCCTGGTACACCTGCAGGGGGACAAATGTACTGCTATGGCTGTAGGAAGCAGTGGAGATAAATCACTGGTGGGAAAAATCAGAGGCTGTTGGATTTTTAGTGTTTGTTAATGCACTAGGATATTTAGAGTAGCCAAATATGTCAGGGGAATAAAACCTGGCAGTTCTGTCAATACAATAATCTGGGCACATGCAGAAAAAAATCCACAATTATTTGCCCAATTTGTAAAAGTAATTCTTTCCTGCCAGGTTCTCATCTCTTTTGGGTTCACTTCTGTGCCCAATCCAGCACTTGAGTGATACTTGAGTTGAATGTTTGTGGAAATCTAATTTGATCGTGTACATGAGTGAGTATCAAGGTCCCTGCCTCACCCCCTTGCGCCACAGGCCAAATAATCTTCACCTGCCCTATATCTGAAGCAGGCTGCTTCCCTCTCTGTGCCTGCTCAGCTATGCTGGGGAGGAGAGCCAGGGTGGGAGCAGCATCCCCCTGGAGCTTCTCTCCTGCTGCACTGTTACCAGAGATACGGTAGCTGGCTCAGGGGTGTAAGAAAGTACTTGATATCCCTGAACAGGTGCCTAAGTCCGTGCCATCTCACCTCAAAGGCATATGGCGTGAGGCTAACATTTTACATTACAGCAGCACAAACGTCACATCCCTGCTTTCTAACTGCATGGTTAAATTAAGATGGTTTATTGGTAAATATCCAGCAAGACCAGCAATTTCAGCCTCCTGCTATGTATTGTGCAATTATACTGAGCACATCCGAAAGAAATTCCCAAGGCGCCTAGAAGCTTTTACTGAGGACGAAAAGTATTCTTGTTTAGACAGTCCTAATGAACTACTTCAAGGAGGAGATGGAGGAGGCGCAGGAGACTGTCAGAGGAGGTTCCACATATAACCCTGCATATGATGCCTGCCTCTGCAGCTGGTGAGATTTTTTCATAAGCTTTATCACTTGAATATTGGTATTAGTGCACAAGTACAGTCAAACCAAGGATTCACAGATGATTCACTAAATTCCTAATACTATTTGTAATGAACGGTTTGACGACCAGTACTCTTCATTAGACAGAGTAGCAAGAAGAATGAGGACACAGCCCAAATGGAACAATGAGCATGTGGATCGTATAGAAGTCAAAGGGAGAGTCACAAAAACCAAGGCAAATAAATACATGACCATTATGGACTTCATCTAGAGCCATGGAAGACAGTGGTCATCTATTAACTTCAGTGGTCTTTAGATCAGTTAGGAAGATGGAAAGGATACTAAATGAAGAGGTTTTCTAGCAGCATAGTTAGTTAATGCCTTGCTAATAAAGGGAGATCATATTGCATATGTTCTTCTCGCTAATCACTCAAATTTCCCCACTACAAGAACATCCCAGATATTCATCTTCCTATTCTTCCAAAATATCCTCTAATACTTTGTCCTGTTATCATTCTTCCTTTTGGAGACAGAGTCACTTTTCTCTAATTCCAGCTAAGTTTCAAGGTTTCCCTTATCCCAGTCTCATATGTTTCCGATTCATGTGTTTTGTTCCTCAGACTCTCATTGTATTTCAACACAGGCATTTCTTTCCTCCATGTTGTATCAATTGCTTTAAGGCATGGCATTTTAAGCTCTCCATGTATTTTCATTTATACAACTCCCTTCACTCTGTCACCATTTGTTTCTTGTTTAAATCTATAGCTTAGGGCAAGGGGACATAGGCTGTTTTTCCTATTTATGTATTTATCTCCAAGAAATAAGTTTCACAAAGTCAAAACATTTATAGAAAATAAAACAAAATTCCTGGAAACCTAAGAAACAACTCGAGTCTCAGTGTATGTGCTAGTTACATTTTAAATAGATGATCAAGTGAAAATACAAGGAAATGAAAGCTAGAAGATGCTTATACCGACTCCAATAGTTAAAAAGTTAATTGCACTGTTTTGAGGGAGTAAGTATGATTACCTTAGGCAAAATAATGGAAAAAAAATCATTTCTGCAAGTTTTAAGCAGGAGCAATTCCTCGTTAGGGCTAATTTTTTTTTTGTAAAATTTTTATTGAAAGTGTTTGCTTTTGAAAATTTTGGGATTTGGCATTTTTCATTTCCCCTGATTTTTCTCCTCTTCCCCCCAAACTCCCCTCTCTCTTCCCATTTTTTGATCTGGAAGGAGAGAATAGGGGGAAAGGGAATAAAAAACCCAAACAAAAACAAATGAATAATGTTTTTGTTTTCCTGTTTCATTAAAATACGGAAAATTTTAAAAATTCTATGAGTATTTCCAGTATTGAAAAGGGCCACCTTTTGATGAAAGCATTCTCCATTCAAAACATTTTGACCCACTCTGACATTTGACCTTGAATCAGAAATGTGTTTAGCAATTCTCCTGCCTTCTCTTGTGCAGCCTAAATTGATTGGGTATTGTTAGGATGCTCCTGAGCACTAGGTTAAGGACAGGTTGTTTTGTTATTGTAGGGTTGCTTGGGAGTGCAATGAGGTTTTTTTACATTTGAAACATTTGAGCTGGGGAAAATAATAATAATAAAAAAGACCAAGAATGGTAAGGCCTCTGCAAACTGATATAAGAAAAAGTAGGGTGGGTTTGGTGTTGTATATAAAGTATTCAGGACAAAACCCTGAGGCCCAGCAGAAAAAAAAAAAAAACCCATCATAGCTCCATCAGCGTAAGTGGAGCTACATTGATTTCCATCGGCTGAGGAACTGTCCCCTGATTTTGGCTATTTTTTCAACTTTCTTTAATTCCTCGTCACACCACACTTAGACCCAGAGCCCATCATTTCAACCCCGTACATTTTGCTCAAATTCTAATTACATTTCACCCAAAGAGGTGATGCTCTGTATACTAGATCTCCCGCTCAATCGCTTAGACTTTCATGCTGCCGGCAAACTCTAAACACCACACAACAGGGTCAGGGTGGCTCCAGGGGAAAGAAGTAATTTAATATTTCAATTCTCTTCTTTCCACTGGCTGCCCCACTGCTCACTTGATGTCTTGCTTTCCAAATCTGAGTGACCCATTTTATGCCTGCAGCACCAATGATACCTCTTCTATTAATCTTCTTTGTCAACATGGCTGAGTTGGTAACACTTGTCTCTGGGCCAGAAGGTGAGGGTGGGATTAAATCCCACCCCAAGCCTCACATTCAGTGTTGACAGAGGATAAGACAAGGGCCTGGTGTGGAATTTAATCAGTTACAGCTCACAAATGGACAAGTGCTCTATTGTTAGAAGTGCAGTATCACCCTACAGTTGAGAAGCTAAACTGTGACTGTACTTAGCTGAAATACTAGGTCAGTGGTTCTCAAACTTATTTGATTGCACTCCCCTTCTTTGTTGTGTCTGTAGTAATTTATGCCCTCTCCACCACAGTACATAACCCGATAAAAAAATGCAAGTCCCTAAATATTAAAGACAATAAGGCATTGATTCAAACAGAACCAATGATCCCCATTGTAATGAGAGCAAATGCAAACCTGTAATTGTGGTAGAGGCTTACAATTAAATGTGTGCACCGTGTCATAGCAAACGGATTAGAGGACAGATAATTACTTTGTATAATGCTGTTCACACTTAACAGAAATCTGTCAAAATGCGCAGTGCCATCTAGAGCCAAATGCACACTGGGCCATCTGAGGACCGGATATGTCTGGAGGAATCAGCTTTGCTAGTTATGCATTTGCTGTGGGTAAAATGTACACAGTTAGTTTTATTTTCCCCTAAAGCTTCTCAAGTCCCCACAGAATACATTCCATGCCTGCCGCGGAGGCCCGCACCCCAGTTTTGAGAACCTCTATACTAGTTGATAACCAGTTCCTCGCCTACAGGCTCTGCCTCATTGAAACAAGCTCTAATTTCCCTAAGAGGATATTTTAGCGTCTGCATTTGCCTGTGCAACAGTGGGGGCACAGGAATTAAGGGTTTAATCCAGCTCCCATTGCCTAAAATGCTGCTGAATGGGGTCTCAATATCCCAGAAGTGACAGAGAGTACCTCTACAACAGACAACAGCATAAGCAAGCTAGTAAATTGTCTTCTAACAAGGGAGAGATCTTAATATTCACCAGGCTCTGCATATAACCCTCTGGTGCTCCAGCGAGCTGTGGGTGAAGGTGCTGGGTGGCCAGCAAAGGATATGATTACTTATCAGCTGAGCTATAAACTGCTGCCTTCTTAGTACAGTGCGATAGTTCCCCTCTGCATGAATTGGCTGAGATTGCATGATGGAGAGCCCAAACGTGGATGGACCCAGTCAGATTGGTGTCTGTGATCGACAATTTAGACCCTGATGCTGTGGATGAATCAGATTCTCTCTCTCATGGAAAAGTTCTACAGAATTTAATAGGGATGAAACCAATAGGGGGCAGTAGAACTTTAATGGGGTATATGCTTGACCAATAAAATCAGAAATAACTCAGCCATTACTCTCTGATAGTAACCAGGAAAAAAAATG
Source organism: Emydura macquarii macquarii (assembly GCF_026122565.2). Lineage (NCBI taxonomy): Eukaryota > Metazoa > Chordata > Testudines > Chelidae > Emydura > Emydura macquarii. The sequence goes on along the minus strand of NW_027132983.1, from coordinate 1,701,066 downwards.
CATTCTCAGTTTTCCCAGAATATTTTCAGTGCTATAGATTTTATGAACACTCTGGATCAAAAAATGTTGGGAAGGTTGGGGCAGGGCGGGGAGAGAGGAGAATGGGCAGTGACATTCACAGTATTGAGGTACATCTCTGTTCTCTGCCTCTTCCAATGCCTGACATGCTTTTCACTGGGACACCTCTGCTAGAGAAATATTGATGCATGGCTCTGCACACTCCAATTTACTCACAAGCCTGGCTGTCAGTGGCAGTGACCTGGTTGATCTTTCATCACATGGGATTTATTTAATGTGCACACTGTACTCTGAAAACGGACTATATAAGTGCCTTCGCTAGCTGCTCACTAGTATGGGAAGCAGCTGGTTAATTTAATTGGGTTTATCATCAGCTGGTGTGGCACTGGGAGAGCCTGAACCTTTTGCAGTGATGCCCTTTAATTATGGCATTGATCTCCCATTACCATTCTGAATGCTCAGACCGTGTCAGGATTGAAAATCAGGCTGACTATCTTTCCTGATGCTTTTAACTCTTTTTAGTTATACTTTGTTGTGTCTTACTGAGCAACAGCCGTCACTCTTGTGAAAAATGCTGTATACAGGTGTTGTGTTGTGTTAACGACAACCTTGTCTTTTCACAATAAAATGCGACAGCCCTCCTGCTCTCTCACACAGTATATGCTGAGCTAGCTCACCTACTTCAAGGCCAGATGGCACCACCAGAATCATAGAAGATTAGGGTTGGAAGGGACCTCAGGAGGTCATCTAGTCCCACCCCCTGCTCAAAGCAGGACCAACCCTAGACCATGTAATCCAAATATCTGAATAAAGACTGTACATTGCAGGACATTAAATCCCACTCAGTTACCCCTGTAGTGAGCTCAGTAACCATCCGTGTGTTTGACTAAAGCATATCTTTTAGAAAGGCATACACTCTTCATTTGAAGACATCAAGAAATGAAGAATCTATTCCTTCTCTTGGTAGTTTTTCTGAGTAGTTAACCACCCTCGCTATTAAAAAAGTTGGGTCTTATTTCTAATATGTGCTTTCTAGCTTGTGCTTCCAGCCATTATTTAGCAGAGAAAGGCCTAGCAGAACCACAGAGCTCTTTAGTATCTCGTATTCTCTCCCCATGAAGATACTTACACTCTAATCAAGTCACCTTTCAATCTTTTTGATAAGCTAGAAAGATTGAGCTCTTTAAATCTCTCATAGAAGGCATTTTCTTCAGCCCTCAAATAATTTTTGTGGTGCTTTTCTGCATCCTTCCAGCTCTTCTTGCCAAAGGAGGGTGGAGGTGGGGGGGTGGGGAGTTGAGTGGACACAGTCAAAAGGATTGGTAGTGCTAAATGGAACCTCTTATGGTGTAAGATTTTTGCAAAATGTGATGAGCCTTCGGAGTAATGAGATCCACCAACAGAGGGACCTCATTTCTTTCACTTTGCTCAAACAATCCACACTCAATGGCCAGCAGCTGCATCTGGTTCTCATGAACACACCCACAGTCCTGTAGGATAACAGGAGAGGCATCCCTGTAAAGTAATACTTTGTAGACCTGTCAGTATCTCAACTTCTACCCACTTCCTTTGTGCATATATTGCAAGTGACTTGGGAAGCATTTCTTATCCTGATAAAAAAATAATTCTATAGCATTTGTTATGGCCATTTCTTACTGGAATTGGACAAGGAACCACTCTGATGCAATTTTGGAATTGTCTAACGTTGTTCCCGTACCAGATGCTCCACTTTCTCGCCGACCTAGTCAGACTAGTAGGAATGATGTTCCTACATTTATTAGGGAAATAATCACAGAATTATAGAAACATTGGGCTGGAGGGCACCTCAAGAGGTCATCTCATCCATCCTCCTGCACTGAGGCAGGACCAAGTATACCTGGATCTTCCTTGCCAGTTGTTTGTCTAACCTCTTCTTAAAAACCTCCAATGACGTAGATTCCACAACTCCCTTGGTAACTTACTCTAGTGCTTAGTTAACCCTCTTTATAATTGGAAAGCTTTTTCTACTATCCAACATAAATCTTGCTTGCTGCAGTCTAAGCCAATTACTTCTTGTCGTACCCTTTGGAAAACAAATTGATCACCATCCTCTTTGTGACAACCTTTTACATATGTGAAGACTGAGCATGCCCCTCCTAAGCCATGCCCAGTTCTTTCAATATCTCCTCATAAAAGGTTTAAAAAACGTGACCTATCAATTTTGTTGCTCTCCTCTGAATTCACTCCAATTCATCCACATCTTTAATAAAGTATGGCACCCAGAACCGCTGAAGCCTCACCAGTGCCCAGTAGAGCAGGACCGTTATCTTCCATGTCTTGCACATGACACTCCTGTTAATTCATCCCAGAATGACATTTGCTGTTTTAATTTATTTTTGCACCAGCATCACCTTGACGACTTGTATTCAGCTGGTGATTCACTAGAATCCCTAAATCCTTTTCTGCAGTATTACCATCTAGCCAATTACTCCCCCTTTTCATACTTGCGCTTTTGATTTTTCCTTCTCAAGTGCAGTACTTTTCACTTGTCTTTACTGAATTTCATCTTACTAACTTCAGACCATTTCTCCAATTACCAAAATCATTTTGAATTCTAATCCTGTCTGCCAAAATCAAGATTCACTGGCTTCATCTTCAGCCTCTGGCTCAGGATTAGCCATCATCACAATCCTGCTGCCTGTATTATGTAACCTCAGATCCTGCTTCTCTTTCATAGTCCCAGTCACTCGCAGAGAAGTTTCTGCTATTTTTCATGTTCTAGAGCACTACCACTCTGGCAAATCTGTGGATAAGCACCAGCTGCTTGTTTTCTCATATGCCATTGCTTTAAAATAAATATTTTCTCATCCACCCATTTGCTTAAGCAGGAAACAGGAAGAGAAGAAGGTCTGTGCATTTTTAAACGGTGTGGGGTTTCTTGGCCTTGCCATGAAGTTCCAGAGAAGCACGATTTCAACGAGTGACCAAGAGCCCGCATTGGTGGTAGTACACTTCCCTCACTAGACACCGCCCGTTGACACTATTTGCACTTAACAGGCTATCAAAGCCATGGTGAGCAGAGTGCAGGTGTTTCTCTAGACCATCCTGGAAGACCCACTTTGATCCCTCCATCTCTCTTTCTCTACACTAACTTGGCCAGGACTGAAAATCATTTCAGCCAGCCATAAGCCACTGATCTCCTGTGCCATCTTACCTCACCCACAGTCAAGCCTCCCACCCAGCTTGCTTTCAGCGCAGAACCACCCTCCTTCTTCCTGTTTCTCCTCCACAGCGGGTGATGCTTAGAGAGGTGTTCTAGCAGCAGCATTCAGATCCAGATTTCAGGGCTTATGGAGTCAGTGTTTTGGGTCAGGCCCATTTGGCACCACACGGTTTGCCCACTTCCAGTCTTGGCTGTGGCAGTACTAGGAAGGACATGCAAACCCAGCCTGCTCAGGCTCTGCCTACTCTGAAAACAGGCCCTGAATGCACTCCTCCCTGAGATTCTGCTAGAGCCGCCCGCCCTCAGGATTGCCCCTGAAGTCTCAACCCCTTCCCTACTTAAACCCTGGCTTCGTGCTCTGTGCGAATAAAAACAAAATGTTTGATGTTCGGTGCCCCACTGGCCTAATTCCATCCTGTGAGAGTTGCTGTTTTCAGTGGAGTTATTTATTCCTTACTCTGAATAGGTCTGAAAGCCTCACATCAATCTGCTTTTCCCCTTTCTGCTCAGAGCTTTCCTCGCTCACATTCTTGCTTCCCTTTTCACGGTGAGCTGAATGCCAGCTAGGATACCATCCCGATGGCTTAGGAAGCAGGCAGCTTCAAAGCCTTCCAAAAAGATGGGGGCTAAGCTGGGGCCCTCCAGCCCTTACAGCAGAACCCCATCAGACTTGCCCATCAGGGAGACTAATTGAGAGCAGGTTTAACACAGTCCTTAATGAAGGCAGCAAAGGCTTTGTGAAAACAAACCAACCTGAAAACGCATACAACAAATCCTTGTCTACGCCCAGAAAAGCTTAAAGATAAAATTCTGGCAGGAGGAGGAGTTGGGGACAGACAAAAAACCCGCTCATTCCACTCTATCACACTTTGATATCAAACTAATACTTATGACAACAGTCTCTTCCCCTCTTTAAAAGTTTGACTCATGTGCCGCAGCTGAAGTAATAGCAACATGCGCTAGGTGGATGCAGCAGTGCTCTTCTCAGATGTTTATGCCCCTTTCAATGTATGGGAGCAGCCTAATCTCAGGCCTGGCCTGGATTCTGGAGGCACTGAGCACCAGTGGCCTCTGTTGATGTTCCTGGGCACTGTGGGTGCTGCAAATTGGGCCTTACTATAATTGTTTACTGTACGGACTACTTGGGAACAGGAGAGAGCCCTGAACCCAGTGCGGGAGTTGCAGCACACAGCACAGCACTCAAGTGCAACTGCCCCCCATGGAGTCTGCTAGTGCAGATTAAAAGGTACCAAGTTCATGTTAGCGGTTGACAATGTCATCGCGAGCTAGGTTCTTTTTTGTTCACACTGGTAGAGTGTACGCAGGACAGTTACCGAGCAACACTGATGTTCTCACTGCAGCTCACATGCCAATCGTCACAGCGAGGGGCTGCGTAGACAAGCCCTGGGAGTCAAAGCACCTTTTTTCAGGTGACCTCACACAAATCACGTCCTCTCTGTGTCAGTTTCCCCAGCTGTAAAATGGGGATAAGATGCCTCACAGAGCATAGGGCAAAGGGGGAGGAAGGGGGAGGGCGGCTGAATGATTTGCTTTTGGGAAGCACTTCGAGAGCCGCAGATGGAAAAAACTATGAAATTGCACAGAACTATAGACATCTTTTCATTATTTATTCATGTTGCCGTCACCCATTAAGGCCAGAGAGCTCTGAGGCAAGCTTCAAATACCAGGCAAAACCAAGTATGGAGTGCTGCGCAAGTTCCAGAGTAGGGTGACCTTTGTTTTTCCACATACAACTTCAGATGGCAGAATGCCAGTGATTAAAGCAGGCCAGAGAGCACAAGGAGAATGCCTCCCTCCCACTGATAATGAAGGAGTAGCACTCGGGCTACAGGGAGTGTAGAGTTTGTGTCAAATGAAAGCTCCAGATGGAGTTTATAAATGTGGCCTATACAAAGAATAAGTATGTAATCTTTGGATTATCCGTGTAAGACATCATTCATGGCTCCAGCCCCCCGTTTTATCCCTAAATATTAAAAGCATCAGTGGTCTACACAGAGCCATCAATCCCTGACATCAGGTAACAGCCGCTGGTTTCCTAATGATCAACAAACTTGAGTTCATTAAAAAGTTACAACAATTGGGACTAGCCATCAGGTCAAAAGGCCAGGTGAGCATCCATGACCCCCTCTGGTCCTAGGCTGAGTATTCCCACATAGCATATTATTGAGACAGCCATGCCAATTTTAGTCTGCATTACGTCTTCAGTTGACACACAAAACCCCCATATTAAAGTGGGTTGCAATTGTTAAAGGTGCCTGTTTCTTTAAATGGAATGAAGCTTTTATGTGCAATATGAATGCACCAGACAAGGAGTCTTCCCACTTGAAGAGTCTCTGATTAGATCTGCATCCACCCCTCTCTCCCTACCCCACCAACATTATAAAAATAGGTACTGGGATCTTCAAAGGAAGAGAAACTTAATGGCCCCAGTGGCTGTTTGATGAATAATTAATGATGCCGCATTAACAGGGAAGTTAACTAAAGCCTGGAGAGAGCCCTTCTTTAGTGAAGAAAAAGCTTCTATCTTTGGGCACTCATGCAGGGCCCCGGGTCACGGGGACACATGCTGATTTCAACAAACACCACAACATTAAAAAGCAGAGCAATAAACACACAGTGAGAGTTAAGTGTCACTCTCCAGCACTTGGCACTAAGGGATTTTCAATAGCTCATTACGTTCAGAGGACCATGGACACCTGGGGCTGCCTTCCACCTCCCAGGCCTACCACATGGAAGGGAAGGAGCAGTAATTCGAACGTGAAACATGTGAGCAAATTAAGGGCTTGTTTATATAAGCCACCGGGGGGGTGTTACGGGTCCCCCATGGGTGCTGCACACTGAGGATGAGTCAGGCTGTGCATTACAGCCCCAGATGAAATAGCTCAGGAGACCCCCTTGGTTTAAGCATGGGTGTGCTGGCTAAGATGGCAGCCATGACATAAGCGGGATCTCATTCCAGGTTCAAACGGCTGTGAGCCTCAGGCGCTTGGGCTTTGTGGGTTTTTCTTAAACCTCCCCTGGTCATCAGAAGCAGCAGGCATGCTGGTTTAGGTGAGCCACTGACATTTTCACCACCCTACGGGATTGGCTCATGTCCTAATCTGTAAAAACGGGGGGTGATAACTCTACCTCTCCCTTTTCTCGGTCTTGTCTATTTAGATGGCAAGCTCATCAGGGCAGGGACTGGCTCTTCGGGTCTGTTTGCACAGCTGCTGGGAGACGTAAGCCCCGTGGGGGGGGAAAGGAGGGATAGACAGACCCCTGCTAGCACTGTCTGAGCTACTGCCTAAGAATAGCCTGTGGCTGTGGCAGCACCTGATGCACCTCCGGCTAATGGCCCAACATCATACCCGGGAGGTGGGAGGGAGGCTACTTGGGTGGCTAGTCTGAGACACCCCCCATGCTGCCATGGCTATTTAGGCAACTAGCTCAAGCACAGCTGGTGCGGGTATGTCTACTGGTGATGGGTTTCACACCTCCCAGCTGCTGTGTAGACAGACCCTAAAGCTGTGTCTACACACTGGAACTGGAGATGTAATTTCCAGCTTGGGTAGACGTACCCACACTAGATTTGATCAAGCTAGAACACTAAAATATTAGTTTATAGCCACAGTGGTGCAAGAGGTGGGATAGGCCAGCCACCCAAGAACACACCAAGGGTTTCCCATGGGATCAGGCTTGGGGAGGCTATCCCATCCTGCTGCTTGCACCGGGGCAAGTACAGTGCTATTTTTAATGTGCTGCCTCAGTTAGAGCTACCACGGGTACATCTGCCTGGGCTGGAAATCACACCTCCAGTTCCAGTGTAGACATAGCCCTAGCGTGCGCACACTGTGCCTCATATCATGGGGCCCCAGTCATGGCTGGCACTGCTGCAATAGAAATAAATAAGTCACACATTACGCACTGGTTGTACTTGTGAAACATGAGTAAAAAGATAACACATTTAAAACATATTGGCCTAATTAATCTACTTAAGAAAACAACAGCTAAGATGTGCCGATAGGAGCCTTGTCAGATAAAAGTTAAATGTGCAGTTGAAAATAGCATCTGCTCAGATTTAATTCTCTTCCCCTCACCCTTTCCAAAAATAAAATGGAAAAAACCCCACTACTGGCTGAAACATTTGGTTCTCACTCAAGAATCTAGTCTGACTTTTATAATGCTTTCCTGGAAGCTGAGATCAAGAGGCTGGTTTGGGGCTCAGGAAAAGACCCTGTGGCGGGATAAAGATGAGGAGTCTGCCAAAGACCAAGACTGATATTTTGTCATTAATTTATTGGGAGAATCGCTCAGGACTGTTCATGTTAATTAAAAACAGTGGTGAACAAAGCTTGTTTGCAGAGGCTGGGTTTTGGCCAAACATCTGTATAAAGATGAGGAAATTAGCTCATAAAAGTCATGAATGGCCTTCCACCTCAGGGTTTTATAACTATTTCTCACACCTTGTTTCCCTGCCCCTCCAACTACTGCATTTCATATTAAAAGTAGGAATGGGATTCCATCCACAGCTTTGAACGTATGGGGGGCGGGGGAGGAAATCAAGAAAATCCCTTTGCTGTTGTCTACTGTAAGAGCTGACTACAAAATGAGTGAGATCAAGCCACTGCGCCCATTCCATTTGGACATTATCTATACTATCAGTGCTGAGGACAGTCACATGATCCCTCATTCTTGCTCAGGCAAAACTCCCATCAGAACTTACTCAGATAAAAGTCCCATTGAAAGCAATGGGACGTTTGCCAAAGTTAGGACTGCTGCCTTTATCCCTGGATTTGAATAAGAAGAGAGCTCCACCACATATTAACAATTGTGCTGATCACAGATCTTAAGAACCCTCTGGGAAATGAGTTAGGGAGCTTAAGTCCAACCCCCGGGGGGAGGCAGCCTCATAATGAAAAACCATCATTAAGGAGGTCACTACCAACTGAATTGGTAATGGACACTCTACAGATCTTTCATCTCAAGAGACGATCTTTTCAAAATAAGTTTGAGGCTCACTGGTGTGGTGATGTGCAGAAGGTTGCGTGGCTGCTGCCCACATGTGCCTCGTCTTCAGCTAATGCTATTTCTATGCAGGTTTCTAGAGCATGCCTAAGGACTTATTTACACAGGGAGTTAGAATTATACCACTATAGTTCTGTTGGTAAATTTTTCCATGTAGACAAACCTAAGAAGCCTTTATTCTCTAGGATTAGCCATTTGGTACACCTCAGTATCACGAAGACCTGCTTGATAAAAGAAATCCCAACAAAAAGAACTGGAATGATAAACTCAGCAATTGAAATAATCCCACCTTCTTTAAAGCCCTATTTGTTGTCTCCTCAAAGCATAGAATCAAAGCCCGAATTAACTAATTTATTCTAAACGTCAACAAACTAATTGCACTGGTTTTGTTTCCTCAATTTAGTCCATCTGTCTAAACAGCTACTTAAATCCTAATGTGTCAAGCTACTTGCCCTGTGTTTAAGGTTGGCGCTTTTAGTGGTTTCTTTTGCAAGATGAATTCAGTGCTCTTTGACACTGAGGCAATTGCTTCACCACCTCCAACCCAATGGCTGTGTCTTCACTGAAAAAAGACTGTGCTTCTCTATAGAGATAGCTAACTGGAGATAGCTATCACAATGTAAAAAGCCTAGTGGGGACAAGGCAGAGGCAGTTCTCTTTACTTTGATGTAGCTAGTCAAGGACAATGCCAGGTGGGAGACATTGGGTTGATCTCAACTAGCTATACTGAGGTCAAAACTACCCGTGTCCTCTCTCCACTAGGATTTTACATCAAGATAGCAGCGAAGATAAAGCCAAAGAATCAACACATTGCATGGTGTCACCTTACCATGGCACAATGATAATGGACTGGCTCAGAATTTATTCTGCAAACCTGGATGAGATACAGGCTCCGGGAGAAGGGGACAATTCTGTTGAATCTAATACTGATGGCCACCAGTGGGTGAGTGCTATGTGATTGCCTTCTGTCCGCAAGAGAAGAACGCTTTTTCCTTCAAATGCAGAATGTGACTAAGATACGACACTGCAGCATGTGGTGCAGAGTGGATAAGAATTGTGGAGCAAATGGGCCAGATTATCTTCTCCTCTTCCGGCTACTCTGTGTTGCTGAAGAGATGCAAAGTGGCAGAATTTCACCTTAACTGGCCAGCTGAGATTCCCCTTTTGCAGTGGAGCAATCATCTAGTGCAGTGTTTCTCAATTGGTGCTCCGCGGAATCCTGGGGTTCCGCAAGAACACTGTTAGGGTTCTCCGCGCCGCCGAGAGCAGCTGTTCTCTGCGCCGCCGAAAGCAGCTGTTCTCCGCGCCGCCGAAAGCAGCTGTTCTCCGCGCCGCCGAAAAAGGGAAGATGTCCCGGATTTTTCGGCAGAGGGTATCAAGTATGAGTGTAATTTAATTGAGAAACGCTGACCTAGTTGCTTATTTTGACATTTTTTTTGGCCCCATATGTAAAAATACTGTTAAGGGTTTGGGGGGTTCCGCAATTATTAATCGAGTTCAAAAGGGTTCCATGCCAAATTTAATTGAGAAACACTGATCTAGTGTAAAGCAACATGGCTAATTCCTATGCCAACTTGCCCCCACGACCACCCTTGCATGGAGTGCAGGAAGGAGTGCATTTGCTTCCCGCCAATTTTCAACTGGCATATTGATCCCTTGGGGACATATTACCAGCCCCTAGGCTGCTCTAACTTCTGCTGGGACTGGGCCAGGGCAGACTGAGAATCAACTGGCTGTAACCGGTTTTTTGCATAGTTCCTCCTGCCATTCCACACTACGTAAATCTTGGTGCAACGAAAAAAAAAAAATCGGTGCCAATAGCTTGTTTCCTTCATGATGAGGTAACTTACACCATACAAGTCCTGCACCACTCCGGCTGGTATCAGGTACCAACTCAGATGGAAGGTCTCTCTTTCACTCTCATCTTTTATGTATCTCAGGGGGGAAAAAAAAAAGCTATCTTTTTCAGTTAAAACATGACATATTTAGGGACCACAACATTCCCCCTGGGTATCTGCTGTCAGCAAAATTTGGTGCAATAATGAGAAAAAGCAAAAGGAGAAAGAAAAATTAGATAAAAGAGAAACAGATTTGGTGGTCAGACTTTACACCAATATAGCCACGCAGAATGCATATGTAAGCTTGGAAGATAATTGACACCATAGGAAGTCTTGGAAAGCATCTGAGAAACCGTTGAGAAAATGGGGAAGAGATTCTGAAACAGATGAGATGGATGTAAGGGTGGAACAAAGAGCCAGAAGCTGCATCTGAATGGAAGGTCTGAGGATAAGAGAGATGCAAGATGCCTTGAGCACTGAGAGAAGGCCTGGAGATCTCATTTCGTTATGTCAGTGAGTGTCTGGATCCAAATGTAAATGGAATTACTCTTGTGAACTCAAGTGGGCTCTTGGTCATTCATTGCCCTGAATGAGCAGTAAACAAATAGAAAAATCACAAGATCTTGCCTTGCCACAACCTTTATTTGCAGGCATCATCATTTGAAAGTAAAAGATTCTTTCAAAACCAGCAAGGAGCCCATGAGAATCAATAAGAATCAAGGATAGAGGAGCAGCGTGAGGCTTTAATTAATGTTAACCTAAGCCCTCCATTGACTACACCAAAGCACGGCCTGGGCTTTAGACCACAGATGTGTGTATTCAGTGGGTGGGCAGGCTTGCCTAAGGAGACCACAGACCTCTCTCAATAGCCAGGAGCATAGTCAGTTAGAAACAAAAAAGAAATGACAGACTATATATTTGCAATGTTATTGTAGCCGTGTTGGTCCCAGGATATTAGAGACACAAGATGGATGAGGTAATATCTTCTATACTTATATGGCACCTTCCATCCTGCAGTGCACCAAAGTGCTTTCCGCACGTCAGAAACGAGGGATCACTTTCCTTCCACCCCCACTGTACATTTTTGACTAGATAGGGCACTGTCACTGACTACTGTCACACTAGCTTCTTCCAGATCCAATGTTCCTTCTGTCCCATGTTCACACACCCTGCTGTGCATCTCTCTCTACAAAGCAGGGTGCTCTCTCTTTGAGGCTTGGCACTCTGGTCAGGTCACTATTGTCCTTCCCTTCCAAGATGTCATAGTCCTATCAGACAACTGTCCCAGGCAGTCTTCTGCCCCACTGCTCGGTCTGTGCTACTTCCCCAGGGACTGGTAGGGGAACCCGGCCCACCATCTACTCCAGGCGCCAATCCAGGGACCATATGTCTAGCAACCATGATCTGCTTACTCCCAGCCCATGTTGTTATATCCCTGGGCTCCTTCCTACATCTTCTGGTTCCACCCTGGCTGAGTTGACCAGCCCAGACTCTCTCCTCCCAGGGAGTAACTACAGACTATTTAACTCCATAGCCCCAAACACAATTCCCTTCTCCCAGGGAGTGACTGCAGACTATTTCCCCTACAGCTCTTTTTTACTCCCAACTTCCTCGCCGTATAGCAGCCCTACCCATTCCTTCTCATCTGGACACCATCATCAATCAGCCTTTGGATCTCAGGCTGCACCCAAGGAAGAGCCAATCAGGCTAATTAACTTAATTTGCTCTGCTCTGTTTGTGCACAGTTTGTGTGGGGGTGAACATTGCATCACAGGCACTAACAAGACAAGATGTACATAAAATAATCATCTTGTAAAGGAAGTCAATTGGGGACTGAGAAAGGGAAAAGCACCCCATGCAATAAAAAAAAGCAACAATGCAAAACTAAAAAGGGAATTTGGTTAAGTAGGACATTATGAACCTGTGGAACTCATTGACAGAAGATGGCTCTAGTAGGGTTAACAAAAACTATGCATTTTGGACCAGATCTTCTGCTAGTGTAAATCAGTTGGCTTCAGTGGAGGTAGGACAGCTTACATGAGCTGATGATCTGTCCCTTTGCATGAATATCTGTAGTTACAATACAAATGACTAAGATATCAGTCTTTATGCCTTGAGACAAAAGATAACCACTACCTACTTGGTGTTAGGAAGAAACCTCAACCCATCGTCATGTTATTGCATCCTTGGGTAACATGGAAGTTTCACAGCTTCTTCCGAAGCATCTAGGCCTGCCCAATGTCAAGGACTAGAAGGCCTATTGGTCTAATGCAATTTAGTAATTCCTGTGTCCCTAACCACTTCTGGGGTGGCACTTGGCAGCGGTTTCACAGTGAATAGTTACACCACAAAACACTTTGGTACAGAAAGTGAAGAAATATCCCATATCCAGCCAAAAATACAGTAGGGATTCTCTGTACTTAGCCAGACTAGAATCTGGCTAACACCCATACTCTTGTGAAGAATGCTACTGGAACCTTTACAACAGGAAAGATTGGTTTTATATCTCGTTTGAAAGATGGTATCTCCAGTAACAGAATGCCTCTCTAAAACCAGTACAGTTCAACCATCTTATGACTGACCAATATCACATCCAATAGCATCTTAGGTTTTTGAAAGGACACCCATCCAAGCCCCACGCAAGCTATCTAGGTTGGCCACCATAGTGATCTCAGAGCACAATCCTTACCAAGCGATCCCCACCTGGGGCCTGAACCAAAGCCTACTGAAGTCTATGGGAGTCTGACTTCAAAGGGCGTTGGTTCAGGATCTTTCTTTGTGAGATATGAGGAATGAGAAAATGCATGTTAAAGGAGAAAGCCACCCTTCTGGGTTTTACAGTCCCACCTGAAATGCACGTCTGTGCAATGCCTCCAGGCAGGATGAACCTAATGCAGAACAGTTTGGGGAATGCCTTAAAATTTGCATAGCTTAACCATATCAGACCATGAAAGATCAGTATGATGTTCCCCATGAAACTGAGGGTTGAGTTCAGTACAGCTGTGATTTCAGAGACACAAAATGTCCCTCTCTACCCAGCCGGTTATAAATTAGAAAGGTTCCAAAACAGGAATCATCTGCAGCTCTTTGTGCACTTCAACATGTGTATCCTTCATGTCAGTCCTTTCTAGAAAGGCAGAAAAAACAATACTATATAGTACAGAACCCAACACAATGGGGCCTTCATACCCGACTGGCTCTCTGGGCATTACTGCAATACAAACTGCATTACAAATTACATTCATGTATTAATTATCATTATTATCCATACAAAGGATTCTGAAGTGCAATTTGGATCAAGCAATTAAAGAATAACAATAAATAAAAATAATATTTTCCTGAAGATTCAAGAACATGAGCTGAAATGAGGTAATATGAATTTGAATCAATTCCATTTTTCCAGCACAGAGCTGGCTCTAGGTATATATTAGGCAAAGAAGGAATTTGATTTTTTCCCTGCAGCCAGCGACTTCAAAATGCTCCCCCAAATCCTTTGTGGAGGCTATTAGAGCTGGTTGGAATATGGATTTTCTGTCCTGAGAAAAATTTCAGATTTGAAATTGTTTTTGTCCCACATTGGGACAAAAAGACAAAGTTTAAACCTTTTTAAAAAAAATTTTTTTAACCTTTAAAAAAATATTTTGTTTCAGGTCAAAGTATTTCATTTAGATTTTGACCCTTTTAATTTTTTTAAAACATAAAATAAAGTATATTTCAAAACAAATAGTCAAAACTTTTAATTCCAAAAATATCAAAATGGGACAGATATTTTCTACAAAAAGTTCCATTGTTTTTCAAAATGGAATTGTTAAAACGGATACAATTTCACAAAAAATTTGAGTTTAGTCAAAATGGCAGTTTTCCAGTGGAAATCTGTTTTGATTTTCCAACCAGCTCGATTCCCTGGCATCTGGGCAAAAATATTTAAGGGCACCTCTTTCTCTGTTAAACTGCCTGTCATTAATTTGTTTCATGCTCTCTCTCCTGCTCTTTAAGTTTTCTTTTTCTCTCTCTTTCTGTGTTGTCTTTTTCTGTTCCCTTTCTTACCCTTACCTGATTCTTCAGGCTGTTTTTCTTCACTCTACTCCACCCCGACCCCTACCCCTACCCCCACATGTGTTTTCTTCTTCCAGTCGTGGTGCCTGCAGGGTCGGTGCAACCAACTAGGCAAACTAGGCAGTCGCCTAGGGTGGCAAAAAGCCAAATGAACTATTCATGAAACTACATAAGTAAACAAACAGGCTTCAGCAGTGAGAATGAAAGGTCAATGAGAATGTACACTCAGTATCAGAATCTTCTCTCTTTCATGTAAAATTAATCTGTAATTATAAATGCAGAATTTTTATTCATACTAATGCACAATATTCATTTTTGGAAGTTAACTGTGGGGGTGTGGGGAGGAGACAAGGCTGAAGGTTCACCTAGGACACCTAATAGTCTTGCACGGGCTCTGGGTGCCTGTGTGGTGGCCGCCATCTTGGCTAACTCTAGGGATTGAATCCCAGCCACCCACAACTAAAAGTATGAGTTGCTATGGCTTGAATTGAAGAGCCAAGATCTGTAGCTGGGGCTGACATAGAATCCTGTCCTCTATGAACAGGGCACAGAGGAGGATTCACAGCACATGCTGACCAGAGGGTTGCACTCCTGTAGGGGTAAAACACTACTCATTAAAAGGTGAAGACTGATGATTTTAGAAGTATTTTCCTGAGGGGAACATCTCAGGGGATGCATAGAAGCACCAATGTAATTATTCTGTCCCTAGGTTTTCAACAAAATGTGAACTCAGGATCTATGTCACTGGCATCTACCACTTGAGTTAAATAAGTGACTCTGTTAGCTGGTAGCAGTAGTAGGCTGTTGTCCTCTAGCGAACCAGCCACTAGAGGACAACACGACACATCCTTTGCCAGTGGGAAAAGGATGAGAGAAGACTCCATAACATGTTGAGAAAGTGCTAGAAGCACCATGAGGAATAGGTAACAGACTACTGGGAATATTAGGATAAAGTGAGACACTGCACCTGAAGCCAGGCGAAGGTTGAGACTCCTTAGGGACACGGCACAAATGGTAGGAAAGGAACATGGACAAGTCAGAGAAGAAAAGAAAGGTGCAGTGGGAGTGAGAAGGACACAGAAACATGCTA
The DNA here is from genome assembly GCF_026122565.2 of Emydura macquarii macquarii. Lineage (NCBI taxonomy): Eukaryota > Metazoa > Chordata > Testudines > Chelidae > Emydura > Emydura macquarii. The sequence goes on along the minus strand of NW_027132983.1, from coordinate 1,685,834 downwards.
GGGACAGGAGAGCAGCCACCTGGGAAACAAAGAGAGCAGGGAGATTGAGAAAAGGAGGGAAGCTAGGGGGCCAGATTAAGGCATAGGCAAACAGACCATGCTTAGGGTACAGCCTGGCACACTCCAGCTGAAACCCCACCTGCCTAAGGAAAAGTGAGAGAGCCTGCCAAGCACTTTTCCCCTGCCCCAGGGGATTTTCTTACAGTGTAGCTGAATTGCACAGCTAACCTCCAGGCCAGAGCAATAAAGCAATTCCCCACTCCCTCTACCCACGCAAACACTGATGATCAAGGGGAACGGAAATGAAAAATGCCAAGCTCCCGGAAGCAGGGTAGAGGAGGCATGCTAAGTGAAGGGAGTAATAGTGTGGAGGAAGCAGTACTTGGCATTTGATCTCAGAACATCAGGCCACCTGCCAGAAGACACACACAATTATCTCCTCCTTATTGCTCAGATACACACTACGCTATACACATCTCTGTTATTATTAATCCACTGGAACGGATTCAGTGAGATGTGGGACTAAAACCTCCAGCAGCACTGTGCAAGCTTCTCACAACACCTCTAACAATACCCCTCAACACCACATGCAGTCCTAGTCCTGGGCTTTCACGTAACTTGGCCAGTGACCTGTACACCGCTCAGCGGTGTAACCTCCATGCTGACTACACCATTCCTCCATTCAGCTTTGCAAGGGCACAGCACATGCGGCTCTGGCATTCCCTGCCTTTATTTATTTGGTATAGAGCAGAGCTTGCCAATCGTACTGAACTGTGGAGTAATTTTTTTTTAAATGAACAAATGGGGGCTAGGATGAGACTCAGCCACTTGATGTTCCCGTGGGAGCAGAGGCAGGATTTGAACTCTCACTTTCCAGAGGTGAAGGGCCAGTCAATTACCCACGGTGCCATTTACCTCTCTTCAGTCTAGGAGGGGTAATCAGTGGGAATTGCAGCTGCTCAACAATGATCAAGAACAAGCCACTGGGGCGCATCACCTTTTGTGATGGGGTCAGCAGTGATTTTTGCTGGGCAAATTAGAGAGGTGAGAAAGGGTGTCTGGTTAAAGTCTGTGCTGTATAGCATCTCTAACCTCTGGGTGACATGCTGGAATGTCCTCTCTCCTTTCAGTGAATTGCTCCCACTTCTACTGTCACAATCTTAATCACAGCCTGTGCTCGAGGGGACTCAGGAGATAAATCAGTGTCCGCAGGAAGCACTGTTATTTTGCAGCTCTGTATAAAAAGACATCTTAATGTTTCATGTCTCCAAAAAATCTGAAAGCCTTTCCCAGAGTTTTTGCTTTAACCAGTGCCTATCTCTGCACTCCAACAAACACATCCCCGCCGCCTCTGCATGCTTCCCCGCACTGGTAGATGGAAATCAACCACATTAAAAGCCACAGAGACAATGCATGTAAAATAAGGTAGCGAGTGTTCAAGCATGTGAACACTGCTACAAGACTGGGAGCCAGGACCCTTGGGTTCGATTTCTACTGTCTTGCTGAATGACCCCTTGCCTGGGATGATCTTTACACACAATATATTAAGTTGCATTAATCTTTCTTTGCTTCATTTTACCCTTCTTTAAAGTGGGGCTAATAACGCTTGCCTACCTCTGAGGCTGGTTGTGATATCATCAAAGACAGTTCCAAGTATTATTATTTATTATCTATATCAGTGTTTCTCAATTAAATTTGGCCATGAAACCCTTTTGAACTCCATAAATAATTGCGGAACCCCCCAAACTCTTAACAGTCTTAAAATGTCGAAATAAGCAAACATCAGCATTTCTCAATTAAATTACACTTACATTACACTTACACTCGATACCCTCCGCCGAAAAATCCGGGACATCTTCCCTTTTTCGGCGACATGGAGAACAGCTGCTCTCGGCAGCGTGGAGAACAGCTTCTCACGGAACCCTAACAGGGTTCCGCGGAACACCAATTGAGAAACACTGATCTATATTAACTAGCTCTCAGAAGCCTCAACTGAGACTGGGACCCCATTGTCTTGGGCACTATACAGACACACAGTAACACACAGTCCCTGCCTAAAAGAGCTTACATTCTAATAGACAAGAGGGACAAAGGGTGGGAGAAAGCAAATATCTTCATTTTTACAGATGGGGGAACTGTGCCACAGAGCACCAGATCCAAAGCCCATCTGAAGGCAACAGGAAAACTCCCATTGATCGCAGTAGGCCTTGGATCAGATCTGGAGAGATTAAAGGACTTGTCCAACGTCAGGCAGGAAGATCTGTGGCAAAAAAATGGAACCATACTCCCTAACGCCAGGTCAGTGCCTTAACCACAGAAGCAACCTTGTTCTCAGGGAGATTATTGATGTAGCTTCCCATCTGGTCAGCAACTAAGCAGGAGAGTGAAGTGCAATTATAGGGCAGATGCAGCCTTCAGCATCACACCCAGTTTTGCCAGAAGAGTGCAGGTTTGCACGCTGCTCCACACATTCCTTACACATCCTCCCGTGTCCACTAGGTAGCAGAGGTTTGAAGAGTCCTGTTCCATAGAATCCAAGGTCTGGGAAATCACTGGTACCAGGTATAATGCAGGGGGAAATCCTGCCTGTCTAGTTTTTATTGGGCTTCAGTTCCCACTGTTGCTGAGTGCTATTTAACAGTGATCCTGTTCAGCAGCAAATGCATTCCACTGGGTCACATTTGGCACATTCCTGTTTCAGTAAGGAGGGCTAGCTGTAGCTAGCTCCAAACACCAAAGCAGTGCTGCCCCAGCTAGGATCACCTTTCATACACCCCCTCCCCAGAGAGCTCTCCACCCTCTGAGACATTCCCATCAGCTATTTCTATTACTGTCTAGGAAATGCTTCTGTAACATAAAATGAATGTTAGATTGTGAACTCTGGGTGTTTTGGAAGTGCCTGGCACATTGGCGGGGTGGGGTGGGGGGAGAAGTACAGTAATTATTATTAACAACTATGAGGTAGGGCTGTTTATGGGAATGAACAGTATCTCCAATTCTCCAAGTATTAGTGCAATAGATGATGTCATCTAGCTTCACATTCCTATTTACATACACTTCTTACTGACTTGAAAGAACAGTCTCTATTCGGAACGTGCCACGCTGGAATTGTACCATCCCCAAGACTCGTTGCACTATGGTAAGTGTGGAAGTCTGACATCTCATCCTAGAACCACCAGCAGCCAATGCTTTGCATGTGCTTCTTCTGTGGATCTGCAGATCAGCCTGGACAGACAAAGAAAGAAAGACGCCAAAGAAATTTGCGCATGCTTCCACAAGCACGCGAAACCAAGCGGACAAAGCAGCTTCCCCCCAAAATGGCACAGAAGAGATGGCACGCAATCCCGGGCGCAGTGCTCAGCTCTGCTATCCAGCAGGCCAGAGAGAGCAGACTGCGTCATGCATGTCACCCAAGGTGGTCTGTGAGGCCAAATTTCAGAGGTGAGGTATAGGCTGGTGTAAGGTATGTGCTGATCAGTGATCTCAGAGTGTAAAGGTTTGCAGGCAGATAATGAATAAATAATACCTCATTCTTATGTAGCGCTTTTCCACAGCAGATCTCAAAGGAGGTCAGCATCATTATCCCCATTATAGAAGTGGGGAAACCAAGGCACAAAGAAGTGCAATAAGTTGCCCAACGTCACCCAACAGGCCAGTGGCAGAACTGGAAATAGAATCCAGGTTGCTAAACCAAACTACCTGTCTGCCTCCCCTTGGACGCAAGTAAGGTTTGGTCCTGCAAACACTGTTGTGAGGAACTTTGCATCTTTAAATCAAGAAAAGAGAGGATGATTTTGGTTAATGCACTGAATTCAATATTCAAGTAGCTCCCATTGACTTGAATGGGAGCAGATTTAGGCCAACATGGATTGCTTTGAAAATCTCCTCCTAACACCTGTGCCGTGCAGTTAGGAAACTAACTGGCAGCCAAATGGAGATGACCGAGCACTGATGCCATGTGTTCATCATGGCAAGAATCTCTGCTTCCTGAACTGGCATCCCCCTGCTGCACTAACTTCACTTTCCAAACTGCCTCAACTTGGAGCCCCATGGACAGGGCTAGCCTGAAGGTGACAAAGGCATAGATAAAGCAAGCAAAACCCACTTCTGAAGGAAATGGTTGTGGATTGGAGCCTTAGGCACCTAAATTGGAAGGGACTTGGGGGATGGATCACCAGCAGCTCCCAGTGTGAGTAATGGATCCAGGTGCCCAGCTCTTCTGCAAAAATCAAGCCAGCTATTTAGGGACCTAAATATAGAGGTGTATGGAAATCGTGTTGGGAAATTTCCCAAGTGACCTATGTCAAGTGATGCAGCCATTCGGGTAGAGAGCTAGAAATAGGATTAGGATCCAGTAATCCCGAATTCCAGTTCCCCGTTTTCACCACTTGCCAACCCTTCTCAAAATATTCACTTGGAAAAGCAAAATCACAGATCTCTCAAAGTTAGGACGTGATTGTGCATCCTTCAGCACAAAAGCTACAAAAAGGAAAGCGACATTAAAGATAACAAACCAAATCTACAGTATTAGTTATAAGAGCAGTTAATGATAAAAGTACAGAAAAGCGTCTACAAAATAATCTGTAGACAGCTGGCTCTACAAAAATTATGAGAGAGGGGAAAAAAGGAAATGTAATTGAAATAAGAGCCTCTCTTCCATAATGTCATTCTTGACATTTGAGCAAGTAATTTTAAAAAAGTCTAAATAATATTTAGAAGAATAGTTCAATACTGGATTTAAGGGACACCTCTGTCAGATCATCTCATGGGACAGGAAGAGAGATGGCTGATTACTTGCACTATTTAGAAATTGTCATTTTATTTCAGTTTGTTATTGCTATTATTTTTTGTATTGTGGTAATACCCAGGAGCTCTGCTCATGGACCAGGATACAGCAGTGCTTTTCCTACCGAGAAAGCCTGATGCATGGTGTCATTAGGAAATCCAAGGTGGTAACGCCACAAAGGAGCAGGGGGGAAGCTACAAACTTTCCTCTCGGAACCTGTCACCTCCGGCGCACCAGGGGATGTCAACCTGGCAATTCCATATGTGCCTGTTGCAGAAGAAACAAGCAACTCTCTCCCTCCTCTGAGCCTGTGCACGAGGAGGGTCACAGACATGTCCATTTCGGACCAAATTGCTTTAAAACCTTGCAGTTTAGCTGCAGGAGGAAATGAGTCAGACAGACAGATTTCCTGTCTCCTCGCCTCGCTCTGCAAAGCAAGGCCCTGAGAATCAGGTCCACAGGAGCTCAGGCAGTCCAAATGGTGACTAGTAAGATGCTGATGTGAGACGCCACATTCCCTTTCCACCTCCCTGCCCCCCTCCCCGAAACTAACAACCACCTCAGTAGGCACGGAGCCAGAACTGGGCATGGGGACATGCAGATAGCACACTCACAAGCAGTGCCCCTTGTCTGGGACATAGCTTCGGGGTTAGAAAAGTCAAAACATTTTCTTTGTTAGCAGGAAGAAGATGAGAAGGGGGGAGAAGGGAAGAAAGCTTTGGAGAGAGATGGAGGGAGCTTGAGCAGCCATATGCACAAGGTGGATGTGTGTGGGGGGGGGGGGAGAAAGGAATTAAATAAACTACTATCCCCTGCTAGACAAGTCTCTCAATTCCTCTGCAAATAGACGGTGGTCTCGGACTGTTGTGCTCCTGTCTACAAGTGAGCATTTCCCTCTCCTTGCCGAGCATGGTTCCGCTTTTACAAGATGCTGTGCCCCTTCGGCATCAGGTGGATTCAGAAGTGACAAAGGATAAAGGTTTTTTAGCTAGCATCTGAAAAGGGAGAGCGTAGAGGGAAAAGGATCAAATGCAGCCTCGTTTCAACACACGTCCAGAGCTGAAGTTCATTGCTGTGGAGCTGCCAGGCATTTATTTGAAAGAAGAAATATTATTAGACTGCATTCTTAGGCGTGGTTTGTTTAGTGTTGTTGCCTTGTAGGAGAGGCTGTAAAGTAGAAGATGTGACTGACAGAGTGAATGAAGGGGGATTTAAAAAGAAGGCTTCTGCTTAATACTAATAGTAGGTGTATTAATAACAACATTGGCTGGTTGGACATTTAAAAGAGGAAGATTATTAACATTAGCATGAATACAGGTGCTGAGATAGCTTTACTTCTCATATTATCGTTAATGGGTACTCAGAAAAATGCCATATATTTGTGAGAGTGTTCACAAATTCTACAAGTTTTGCAGAAACCATGGTTCAGAGGCCCCAACTAGAAGCATGTTCTTCCTTATTCCTAACTGGTTATTCATCACTTCTAGCTATTAAAAGCTTCATTCAAGGAGCAGAAACAATTTCATGTGAACTAGATAGCCACTCAACACAAATTGTAGCCATTGACCATAATTAAATAACACATAGGGTGGAAAATGTCCAAACTAGTGACAAAGAAGGTTTACTAGTAAACAAACATGTTTACAGAAATCAGGAGCTGTTCACACACAAGTCAGTGTGTGTTTCAAGGTAGGTCTCCAGTGCAAGCGGAGTGAGATTGTAGCACAGATAGGCATCCCTCTGCGAGGTTTAAATAGCAATGAAGAACAACAGTGGCATGGGCTAGCCATCATACCTAAGGTCCCTGGCTGATTTGTTCTCAGCTTGCTAGTCCATGCTGAAGCCTGGGCCACCATGTCATCACTACTGTTAGCAGTGCTCGCTGGATTAAAATCTATGCACACTATGACCACACCTTCTCTCACTGTGTAGACATACCCTTTAGGGATAAATATGAAACCAGAACAGAAAGACAACAACTTTGCTATAGCATGTTTAAGCCATCCTCTAGCAGTCCACTGCAGGGATCTCAGTTACATTCACTTGCACTGGATGGGGATCTGGCCCAAGATCATCTAATTGCAACTCTCTTGACTTCAACAGTGTGACACAGCTTCACACCAGCTGGGAATCTGTTAGTGTAATTTCTATAAACACTCTGTTGCTTTCAACCCCATTAGAAGCGAATTGTTTTTTTCACAATGGGAGGTCTACCTAAATCAAAGCAAGTCTAGTAGGAGCCTAGCATCTTTGAGTGTAACAGGCACATGGAAGGGGTGAGAGAAAGGCCCAGGCTAAGTCCAGGGGGACTCTAGGCTGATGTATTTAGAATCCCCTCTGAATCTGGCCTTACCATTGAAGTCACTGGGTCTAATCCCATGTGTAAGGGCTGCAGGAGTGGGCCCCAACTGGCTCTGCAGCACTAAAGAGCTCACTTGCACAGCGGAGATCTTCTCTATTGACTGGGTAGGCATTCGGAAAAAACTGTGCAGAGAAACTGACTCTCTTGTTTTGGAGGTGTCCTTCAGGCACGCAATATAAGTTCCACAAGGGAAATGAACTACTGCCATCCAAATGTACACAGGCCCTCCCAAATCAAGTCTGGGGCCAGGATTGCCAGAGGAGTCTAAGGGGATGTCTATGCTGCAGTGACGGTGTGAGACTGCCACTCACATAGACATGCCTGCGCTAGTTTGGTACTGGAGCAGGGAAGCCATGGAGGGACAGGCCTCAGGGCAGGCTAGCTGCTGGTTAATTAGCTAGGATTCTGGGTGGGTTTGTCACACCTGTGCTGACGCCCGTTCTGCTGCGACTTCACATCTCGATTAAAGCTAGCTCATGGCCAGACAAGCTGCAGTCACATGCTTTCAGGGTATGTCTGTGCTGCTAAGTGCCCGGCTCCCACTGAAATGCAGTGGGACATGGGTGCGTCACTGCCTTTGGCACCTATGACAATCCTGGTTTTGATGGTCTATATATATATATATTTTTTTTACCCTTCTTTACAAGACCTCCGATTCATTCTGGCAGGCCAAGCTAGGAGGAAAGGTCTGTCCCCTTCCTCCCTTGTGCAATGTATCTGTCTCAACTCCTTAAACAGGCAGTCTCAAGCAACTGGAGACCTTGCTTTTATACAAACAACTCTGAAAGCAGTTTCTGAAAGTGACCTGTACAGTAAGGCAAAAGGAGGAAAAGATCTGTCATTCTTCTGGGGAACAATCTATAGCATTTCCTCATGCCATGCAAACTAAAAGCCCTGAAAGGATAGGAAATGCAGCCATCTCTTTCTTCTTTGATGATAAACCAGGGAGAGGAAGCAAAGCAGCAGCAAGCTCTGCTTCTAAGTGAGCTCAAGACAGATGTGACTCAATAATGTGTTTCCTGAAGGATATAAACAAAGCAGCAGCCTAAGAGATGATCTCTCTGTTTATAAACAGAAACAGGATTTTTGCTTTGTCTTATTTATCTGTCTCCTGTGGAACATGGTTCGGTACAGGAGTAGATATCGAGTGCCATTGCCATCAATATTTTTTCTTGGCTCCGGTGCTTTCCTGCCAAGCTTCAAAACTGTGAGGACCTGATTCCGCTTTCAGTTACCCTGATGTAAAATCTGGACAAACTCCATTGAAGTCAATGAGCTTGCTCTGGATTTACTGTGGTGTCACAGATAAAAATCCCTCTCCATGGTCTCTTCAATTTAGGTTTGGGGTGGGGAGGGGAGGAGAAGTACAGTGCAAAGATCATGTTCTCCAAGCCCAGAACAGCACAGCCACTGCATTCAATTTCAGGTGTTATTTTCAGAAGCAGTCTCTTCCAGTGAACCCCCATGGGGGGGCCAGGAAAGAAGTGGGGACTGTTCTTGGATTCACTTTCCCATTCGCCCCCTACCCTCATTGTCCCACAAGACAACAACAGTTTTAAAAACAGGGACCATAAGAGAAAGGAAAACAAATTTGAGTTTGTGCCTCTTACAGTTGCTGGGTTTGATACTCTGTTCCCTACCTCCAGCTCTCTTAAAACTAAAAATAAATAAAATATTATCACAAAAAGAGCTGTCTGAGGAAACTTTGGGTGCCAGGTATCTAATCATGATTTGGGTGCCAGGAATATTGATCAGTGCCAGTAAGCGGATTTTAAATTTTTTACAGATTCAGTTACAAACTGACATTGCAGAAAACAATTTCAGGCCAATGCTTCAACTTCTCTCACACACACAAATATCAAAGAACTTCCCAGACTGGTTTATTTATTTAGTTTAATAGCTGGACAAAAGCAAGGAGGATGGTTTTGGTTTACCAAAAGCTCTCCAAGGATTGTTCTGATGTAACTCCCAGTTTATTCAGCTTCTCAAACTCTGATGCAAGGGTTTCAATAAATGGCCTGTCCACGTTTTGGACCATTTTATCCCAAACCAGAGAATTTGTTTTTATTCTGTAAAACCTTATTGATTAAGGTTTTTGTTTTATTCAAGCCCAAAGCAGAGTCTGACTTGGATCTGGGGTCCATTTTGTTTCAACCCTTCAATTCGCGGGGTGGGCTGCAAAATAATGTGTCTTGTTTTGGACTCCCTTTTATTATATGGAATATTAGTTTTTAAAACTCTCCTTTGCTCTCAGCTGGGATGCTGAACCATTTTAAACAAAATTTCTCCTTGAGCATGTCTAGTTATGCTGGGACAACCAAACAAAACAAGAGAGAAAATCCTCCAGAAAAGAAGAGAGGTGTTGAAAACACAGGGAGGAAACGCTGCCCTTGCAGGTGGAAAACTGAACTTTTGCCCTCGACCAAATATGCACAGTATTTGTGTGTTCATTCAGATTCCCGAGAGAAGCTGGATAGATCCCAAATGGCAGCATTAGGGTAATCCTGTAGCTAGCACCATTTACAGCTATCTGTATTCTCCTAAATTCCAATGGAAACCAGGACTGGGACCACTCAGGTGGAGAGGTAGCAGGGAGCTGACCTCCAGCTATTATTCGGCTCTTGTGCAGCAGGAGGCACTGTTGTCCCCAGGGTATATTTGCTGACACCAGCCCCTTCCCCAGTGAGCATTCTTCTCTCAATCACATCCACCAGTGTCTCCATCATCATGTCAGTTTCCCTCCACCCATCCTCATTAATGCTTCCCTTTCCCGCAGGTCACAGGCTTCCAAGCAACTCCAAATGAGGGCGTGTCACGGGGCACGCCACTCACCGTTAGTCTGGTGCCTCCTCCTGACCCCTCTGGGGATTAAGCTGCTCAAGTCAACACCCCTTCCCATGGTTGCATCCGGCCACTCTCTCTGGTCTGCAGCCCCTCTCTCACTCCAGGAACTGCAGCATCCTCTTCATGACTCAGCCCTAAAGCCACGTCACTCAGCGTTCCCCCCTTCCGGGGTACAGTCCTTCAGAGACTATCATTCCTCCAGTGACGCAGGCAGTCTTCCACTTCACTGCCCTGCCAGTGCCACTTCCCCAGCGGCGGGAAGGGGAAGCTGGGCCTGCCTTTACTCTGGGTCCAGTCCAGGGACTCTCATTCCAGCAATTCTGGGCTTTCCTCTTTCAGCCCTCACTGCTCCCTCCCTGGAATGCTTCCTACCTCTCCCGGTTCCCCCCAACCACGGTGTACCAGCTCCAAACCCTATTTCCGGGAGTCACTGCTACCCCTGTCTGTTGCCAGCTCCCTGGCTTCATAGGCCCTGCCTCTTTCTGCCCAGCTGAGCCTGTTTGCAATCAATTGCCTGCTCCCTAGCTCTTCCTCCAGGTGCAGCCTTTGGACTTAATGACCTACCTGACCACCTTAACCCCTTCCAGCTCTGTGTGGGGTGGACACCCTATCACAGGGTGCAAGCAATTTTAGTCACCTCAGTAGCATCTTCTAACGTCAGTTTGGAGCACTGCAGTGATCTTCACCTCCAGTGCTCCCTGTTGATCTTCCTTTGGCCCTGCAGTGGCTTCTCTCTCTGGATCTTACAAGATCTGGCCAGGCCTGCACAGAGGTTTTAGGGAACCTGGTGCAAAATCTGAGCTCCGCCAAAAATTACCACTGAAGGGAGGCCAGAGGATGGGGGATTGGTAAGTGACACCACATTCACTCCACAGTGACTGGCTCCCTTCACAAGGCCTGTTCCCAGAGTAAGGAAGGAACCTTCACTCCCCTGAGTGCTTCTCCCTCCTTACATAGTCTTTTCTGACCCTTTCACAGCTGGGGTCACTAATTATAATTAAGTTGCCTGATCAGGACCAGCTGGGGATTAACTACTAGATCAACAGGCCTGGCAGTGCCCAGTTTCCCTTAAAAGGCCAGCCAGCCTATGACAGAGGGACACTGACCTATCACACGAGTCATTTAAAACTGGACTGGAAAAGGCCCTAGAAAATACAGTGCTCGATCCTGTACTTGCCAACAGGGCCTAGATATCTTGATGGGTCTTTTGCAATTCAGATCTGGAATTCAGATCCTCCCATATTCAGGGAGGTTTGTAACAAGGGTTTCAGTTTTGGTCCAGGTCCTTCTCTGAATCACTGTTATACCATGAGGTACCTATGATGGCAGGAAAGTGCTGGAACTTGCACACAACTCAGGGTCCCCCAGCATCCACAGACAACATCCCCCTTGGTAGTCACATCAAAGAGATGACAAAACAAACCAACTTAATTGTTTTACTTCATGCATAATTAACTGGTCAGCCTCCCCCATGTCTCTTGTGTTGCTTTCCCAGCACGTCCCTAAAATTAACCACAGAGCTAATGAAGCCAATTATCAAGAACAGACATTGTCTCCCGCTAGTTAATTGTCACAGGAAAGGTCACCCAGAGCAACACACCGTGAGACCCAGCTAATTGCAAACTTCACCTTAAAATGCAGCACTTACTGCTGCTGTCAGGAGTGACACCATCTAGCAACGGGAGCCCTACATCTGGGAACAACACTGCTGCCAACTAGAATCCCACAGCCAAGTTCTATTGGCCACCAACAGCGCTCACAGATACAGGCTCCGATTGCGGAGTTAGCTGCTCCTCTCAGATGTGGCTAGCCACCCCAGCAATCAAGGCTGAAGATCAGAGGAATGTGCCAGGCTTGAAGGGTGTTAGCAGAAAACTGCTGGCTGCTTTTCTTTGGAGATCATTTTGCATTATGAAGGGAAAGACTGTGTTGTGGGGAAAAGAAAGGGAGCGAGAACTTTGGTTTTAAAAATTCATACTCAGTTTCTGTACATTTTGTAAAGGGATGGGGGTGTTGTGGGTAACAATGCCAAAGTGATGAGGGTTTCCAAAAATAACGTCAACTGTGGGAAAGAATAATTAGAAAAATAAAATCAGGAATTGTTAGAATGATGCAAGGTCTCAGCATCTTTCCCTGGGGACTTCACCTAGAGAAGGTGGAACGGGTATGTGCTACAATGACCCTGAGAGGCCAGCCACGCTGGACAGGCCAAAGGGTAGGCAGTATATGAAAAACAGTGCACTGGGCCTCCTTGTTGGGGGAACTGAATGATAGGCCAACAACCTACCCTTGTTAAATTATAGAAACATCCCTGGGCATCCATTCTGGCAAACAGCATGGTAGAGATGGGGGATCCTTGGTTGTGCCCTAACTGATGTCTGGCATCACAGGAAGGATTCCGATTCAGAAGATCATAGCATGGCCAGGTAGAACTGTGAAAGAGAACAGGTAAGGTGCTATGCCATGCGAGACAGAGCACTCTTCTTTCGCCTTGGTCCTACTTGGGTGAAATATCTCTATAGGAATAATAGTTAATGTTACTGTGCTGGTCAAGGGAATGGGTGTTTCTACTCTGTTCATGTTATAATGGACCAGATTCACAGCTGGTGTTAGTCAGCCTGCCTCCATAGATTTCAGCGCTGAAAAACCAGCCCAGTCTATTTTATTGCCATTCATACCAGAGTATCGTGGACAATTTGCTATACAACAGCTCTGGACTATGGGTTCGATCCGGCAAGCCCATAAAACAGCTCATGCACGTGCAACAAGGCGATACAAGCCTGCTCAGCAACACACAATCCCTCTGAACGTGCACAATGCAAATATCTAAGGTCATGAATGTGCACCTAATAAGAAATATATCCTCATCTTGGAAGGGCCCCCACAATTTTGGTAGAGCGGAGCCCATTTACTGCTAATTGGCCCATTGTGCAGGGTTAGAAAGGGGAGATAGGAGTTCTGCAGGGGCCTCAAATTCATTCCTTGCAGAAGGGTCTCTGAATCCTACATCTGTCCCCACTGCAGCTACCTCTGGGATTTAGAGCACACAGTGTTTAACAGCACACGCTGACACTACAGAACCAGTTAGGACAGGAGGTGAGTAATACTTGCTTTAATAAAGCAAAGCTGGTAATTTCCTGGGTTAGAATTTGGAAGAACTCTAAGATTTATCTCCCTTTTCTTACAAAAAAACCAACATGGGCCCTTAAGAGGCTCTGCATGGTGAAGACCTCAGTTTCACTGACTGAAAGGCACTGCTGAATAGCATCACGTCCATGGCCCGTAGGCTGGGGTGTTGCTTCATTGACGATGAAAAGCAAAAACTGCTCTCGTCTCATCAATGTTGTGTCGGCATCAGCACTCATTATGACAGAGACCACGTTCAACACCACTGTGCAGACAGAGGAAGGGAAACCGCGGTCAGCTCGAAGCCGTCATGGCCCACTGGATCGGACATGAGAGCTCTGGGTTCCATTTCCAAACTGCCACTGGTTCACTGAGCCCTTGCCCCATTCTCTTCACCTCTGTGCCTCCATTTCCCCATCCATAGAATGGGGATAATGAGATCTATCTGCCTTATACGATGCTATGGAAGTTGGGCCTGAAAAGCTCTGGGCAAGGGCAGTATTATAAGCGAGAAATGGATTCTGCTACAGGACAGTAACAGCACTTGGTTGCCTGAAAATGCTGCTCTCTCCACTGAGACCTATTGTTTTTAGCAAGGCCAGGCACTGCCTCCAGCCCCCTCACGAATCTCAGGGACTAATCCTGCCCACTGGATTTTCCTATTGATGGCAATGGGTGCAGAACTGGGCCCTCAGTTTGTAAGGAGAGACCTTTGCAGATGCCTAGCACAGTCCATTTTTCCTAGTGCTTCATTCAACCCTGAACACAGCTACCACCTTTGGGCTTGAAATGACTCTTTCTGGAATCACAGCAAGAGGAACGATATTCACCAGCGTCACCTCCATGGAAACCCCTTTGTTAGAAGCCCCAGTAATAGGGAGGAAAGAACAAGACAAGTCTGGCACGCACCTCTGTGCTGCAGTTGTCCATCTGCAAAATGGGGAGAAATAAAGCTTCCAGAGGGGTGTGAGGATAATCCACAAATACTCAGATACTGAATTAGCCGAGGGCCATATAAGTAGATAGAATCCCACTGGTGCTTTCTGTATCTTGGCAGGCTTACTGATGTTGCACTGTCAGAGAGAGGGTGAAAATAGTGGCTGCTGGCAGCATAGGCCCCATTAGCAGGTGTGCTACAAAACAGAGTAACTACAACTGAAAGCAAGTAGCCCAGTTTAATTCACGTTTGATCTAAGCAGCACATTAGCCAGCAGATTCTGTGGGTCAAGAAATCACCACTAAGCAAAGAGCTCCGTTGCACAGAGCACTGTTCAGCAGATACTGGGACTCCAGTGAGTCAAGACTCTCGAGGCTGGCTAGGAGAATGGGCAGCAGCCTATCAAGACTGGGATGGAATCCAGCTGCCGATGTCTAGAGTTCTATATTTGGAGATGAAGCTGCTTTTATCAGAGGTTCAGATCAGCTAGGAAGGGAGGGAGAATTGTGATTCCAGAGTAAATTAAAACCAAACCAAAGCAGATGCCATGTTTTTGGCAGTGGTATCAGGAGGGTCCATGCGCTGCGCTAGCTGGGCACTAGCACAGCATTATGGATTTTGCCAAGTCAGACCATAGCAACGATGGCTTTCTGTGCCGTGTGCTTGCACAGCTGCCATGACACAGTGTGTAATCACATTCACGTCAGGTCGCACAAGAAAGGGGACTGTAGAAGGGGTGGCCTGGTCCTCCCTGTCAGTCTTGGAGGGAAGCCACACCCCCTCTCAGCCACACCCGTGTGGGTGAGCTGAAAACTGGGGATTAGCTCTCGATATAGTCTATTGCCCGTGCCCTCAGACTGTGCGGGGCAGCTAAGCAGTCCCTAGCCCTGGCCCTTGGTCAGGGCAGGGCAAACTAAGGAGTCCCTAGCTCTGGCCCTCGGTCAGGGCGGGGCAGGCAAAGCAGTCTATTGCCCTCAGCCCTCAGGCAGGGCGACGCAGGTCAACTGTCTACAGCCCAGTGACGCTTCACAGGCCATGGGGTGTGGTGACAAGGGGAAGGGGACGTGCACCCTTCCGACTCCAGCACATCCCTGCCCAGGGTACTCTGCCACAGGGTCAGTGGTGCCCCAGCCGAAACGTGCTGATACGTGCTCGGGCTGGAGCCCGGCTGCACTGAGGTCCAGGTCATCAGCCCCTTCCTTGGGATAGACTGCGAGGGGAAGTCCCAGCAGGCCCTCAGCATTGCCGTCCTCCACCTGCTCTTCTAGGCCACAGTTGTCAGGCCGCTCCTCCAGGTCTTTTGAGCTCCAGCTGGTAGGCAGCTCTGGCAGCTCCTCAGCAGGGCAGCGGTCAGGTTCGAGTCTCAACAGCAGGGGAGAGACATCTTCTCCTCCGGCAGCTCTCTCCAGACTGAGCCGTAGGGCCTGCCCTTTATACTTCCTGTTCCTGTCTTGGTCCCGCCCCTCTGTTTCCAGTGTGGCGGGTGTGGTTGGAGGGAGGCCACGCTCCTTGTCTGTAGGGACAATGAATGTGTGTGTGCACGCACATGCGTGTGTGTATATGTAGGACTAAATTAAAGGGAAGGATGTTTTTCTTTGAGATTTCTTTCTTGACTTTAATAAATGCTCCCTGTCTAACACTCTAAGCAACTGAGTTTAATAATGCGTTTATACTCAGCTGTATACAGCTTGGTTCACATCTACGCTCTGAGCTAGGGTTGAGCTTTCCCGAGTCGTGTGTACATCCTCATGTTCCCTCTCACCGCACTAGCATGAGCATAAATAGCAGCATAATCATGGTAGTGCCAGCGGTGGCACTAGTTTCAGGGAAGCACCTTGAGAAGTTTGTGGCTTGGCACTTCTGGAGCCCTCAGCTGTCCTTCATCCTGGTCAACCAGGCTTTAGATGCAGGCATTAGCCAGGGATGGGAACTGCACGAAGGGTACTGGCTGAACATCTCCACCATGAGATGAAGATGATGCTTCTGTGCAGATTTGGTTAGGTCTTTCAGCTGCCTCCGATACCACCGACCATGAAGTGTCAGTGGTACGTGTGCAACCCTCAGCATGTTTGGTTAGCCTTGGCCACTCCATCCCTTTATTTCAGAGAGGCTTCAGTAGGTGGTACAAAGCAATTGCTTTTCTGCTCCAAGGGACTTGTCCCCCCTCCTTTAATGGGTGCATGAGGCTGTTGGGACAGGGAGGGGGCACAGGCTGGGCTGTACTCTATATGCTGACAATGTCCAGCTCTCTGACTCCATCACCTTTCATCCAGCTGGTGCAGTGGAAGGAGAGTCCCAGTGCCTCTAGGAGATTTTGAGTCTGGAGGACAGCTGTGTCAGGCTCAGTCCTGAAAAGACCAGTATAATGCCACGATGATGATAGAAGCACATGGAAAGAGTCAACAGCCCTGATTGAGGAAGGGTGTCAGCCCCGTGCAAATTAGCCTGCAGCAGCGATGGTGTGTTAGAAACAAAATTGCTCCTGCACAACCAGGGAGCAGCAGTAGCAAAATGCATGTTTTTCCATTTGCACTTGGCAAGGAGGCTGCAATCATCCCCTGCCACTGAAATCCATGCCTTTGCTATCCCGAGCTTAGATTACTTGGGGCAACACACAGCCCATTTGGGCACTGAAGCTAATGCAGAATTATTAAGTGTGTGTCATGCAGCAAACTGCACACTCAGCACTGGTTCCCACCAAGTTTCCAAGTGGCTTTTCAGGTGTAGCCTTTAACCCATTGAGCCATTATAAATACATTAAATAGATAAGCAACTGCCAGTTTACTTAGTCATAACTGTCTGGGTTCACATATCACAGTTACACAGAACAGGCTTCCCGTAAGCGACCACAGAAAAGCATATGTAAACAAATAAATAAGTGAACAAACAAAATCACCCTTTACAGAATGGCTTACATTACTATGGGCTCATGAGCCCTTTTGCAAACCAAAGAATTTGAAGATAGTTACAAAACGTTGAAGGGTCATCATTCCTGATAAACATATCCATCTAGGTATGTATAGCACCCTTGCACCATACCACCATCCTCACAACACCTCTGTAAATTTATGATCATGTCACAGGCAGGGATCTGAGGCATGTGGTATATCAAGTGACTTGATATGAGCACATATGAAGCTTGTGGCTGAACCAGAAATTAGACTAGGGTCTCCAAGCTCTAGTTCAGTGTCTTAACCACAAGACCAACCTTCCTGGCCCCCAAGAAAAGTTTTTTAATCCAAATCAGTATCAGATCCAATTCGTACCAGCTCAATCATCTTTTGATGTCAAACTGGGCCTGAACAGGGACTTGGAATGGTTTGCTCATTACAAGAAATAATTGTCACTGTTCACACATTCTCACCTTCTAATCAATGGTTGTGAATAGGCCTCATCTACTCTAACTGAATGGACTTTGCTAACACCTACCCTCCCCATTGTTGTTCCTTACCCTTGGATGTGTATATATACCCCCTATCTGATTTCTATTTCTTGCATCTGACGAAATGGGTTGCAGCCCACAAAAGCTTATGCCTGCAGAAATTAAATTTGTCTTTAAAGTGCTACAGGACTCTTGTTGTTTTTGCTGCATACAGACTAACACGGCTACCCCTCTGGAACTTTTCACAGGGATGAATGTCAGTCAACCACAGAAATAAACCTCCTAGTGCAATTTGAGAGCAAGATTTATACTGAGAGGGACTGCAGATTGCACTGAGCTCTTTTAGCGTGCGGCTCAGGTGCCAATTCTGTAAAGACAAGGGAACCAAGTAATAGCAAGCGGGTGCTGTGCAGAGCTGTGGGGGAGCTCAGGACTACAATAACAAGGAGTGCTGCTGGTCAGAATTGAGGTGTGGTGGCAGTGCTGTATGGGGGAAGACACAGAGAACCTGCCTTCACTCTGCTAGGCTTCAACTCATGTGGTTATTGCCTCAGGTTTACAAACCTGACATTCACTAACACACACTAAACGCTCTATTTGATAGGAGCCACGTGCTTTCCATCCATTCCATGTGCACCATCATCTTGATGGAGTTATATGATGCAGACAGACAGTCTGAACTGTGGGTTAAGTAAGTTTTTGGCATTGCAGTGTGCGCAAGCAATTCTCACAGGGCAGAACATCTGGAGTACATTATTCATTAAGAGCAAAAGATGCCGTTACATTTGTGGAGGCATCTAGCATATTTCTTAGGATCAGACACAAATCAGAGTGACAATTAATGACATGGCAGCATTTCTTAGAGAAAATGATTTTGCTTAGTGTTAAATAAAACCTTTGTATGCTTAGTTTACTGCACACGTTTCCAAAAATGCATTAATTTGTATCAGCAGCAGACATGAAAGAGGACTTATAAGCAGTACACAGTAATCTGGCTGCACAGAAGTCAGGATACATATATACAGTAGCAGGGTGTCACAAACTGTGAGTGAGAGACACTGAACTGATTATATTACTTCTAACAAGTGATGCTTCTAGGAATGTTCTAAGAAGTCTCATTCAGTGACCTCCAGTAAGGCCAGTTAGCTTGGATACCACTTACTATAGTACTGCTCAGGCTATGCTCATGTATGTGTATTACTGCAATAGGCATGTGACAGACAGACACTCCAATTCTCAAATCGTGTCTCTTGGACCACAACTGATCAACGGAGCTCTTGTGCTTGGCCCCTGGAACTACAACAATGGTTAGTTTTCCAGGAATGATGCTTTCTGCTAATTGCATCTCAATCCAGCAACCAGACACTTTTTAGATTCACTGAGCTAAAACACTAAAACTTGTAACAACAAGCAAGCACTACTCTACACCCTGACTGGCTTCTATATGTCTTTCTTTGTCAGGTGTTTCCTTAGTATAAAAATCTCACCCAAGATAAAACATGTAAAATGGACCCCAAAGCGGCAGCTTAGCAAACACATTGAGGGGACAGAATTAAATTACAGCATGACCTGGAGAGACTGGGTAGGGTGGGATGCAAGTAATTAGAGGGGAAAAAAAGTCATAGGAAATTCCTGCATCCAGGGAGAGACAGAGCAGGGATGAAATCAATAAATAATCCATCACATTAAAGTGAGGTGACATTTATCTTTGTCTCTTTAATGTGGCTCTACTATTTTATCATGCAACCAAGAAGTACAATTTCCCCTGGAAAGACCTAGAATCTGCATGAGAAGGAAAAGGAGGGAATCCATGGTGCTGCTCACAGACTTTTTATCTAAAGCAAAATTAAGCATCTGCTTAAGTGTTTTGCTGGATTGAGGCCAGAGAGCCCAGTATCATGCAGGATCAAGCCCTGAATCAGATTTTTCCCAGACAGCAGAACAAAACACCACCACCACCACAGAAAACAAAAAAACCACAACCCCCCACTCTTCCCCCCATCAGTGCACATTTGTTCATATTACATCAGTGTTTCAACTCTGAAATGCAAATCTATTTAAGCCATTACAAAGCTACTTTTGTTTTGCTTTTCATCCTGGAGATGAATTCAGATATTCTGTTGTTACCTACTCTAGTATGGGGATACAAAAGAATCCTTTAACAGAAGAGGCAGAGGCAACTCATGTTTAAGAGCATGCTCATTTGATTGTCTTCACAAAAGAACTATTTGAGGTACAGCTGTAACGAACAAAGGAACGTTAATTTGCAGACCATGTTGGGCAAAGAGTGGTTCCATTTATGCATGCTCAGGTTAATTATTGCATTCCACTTAACGCAACACTAATTACCGTTAGAAAAAAATTATACTGCTAACACCCATTTGGGATATACGTTTTGAATGTAGCTTTTCTCCTACATAACTTCAAAAGATGATATAAAATTTGATATAGTTTGAAAAACACTTCTGCCCACTGGGATTAAGCATTGTCTGTGGAAATGGTAAATTATATGGGCAAGATCTCCAACTTGTATACATCGGTCAGATGGCAAGACAGGGCATCATGGGAGATTTATGCCAACTGGGGGAGCCCAGCCTCACTGTTTACTCCTTTTTTCCAGATCATTTATGAATATGTTGAACAGTACTGTTCCCAGTACAGACTCCTGGGGGACATCACTATTTACTTTGTTATAATTATCAATTTCTATCAGATTCTGGTCATCTTCTATCTGATTTCATTGGATAGGAACATGTTGCCTTCTACAGACAGAAGTTTAGAAATGAAGGGAATATTTCCAAACTGTTACATAGGCATTTGTCAGCTAGCTCCTACTGACTTTAGCTGATGTACTCCTTTGAACATTGGCAGTTCAAAGTGATACACACAGGGAAACATTAGGGTACTTTTGCTCCACATATGGAGGTAGGTGAAGCATCAACCAGCTGGTTAATAGGACTCCAAGAGCTAATAACTGCAGTAGTATTTTGAAAACCTTCTCTGTTCTCCTCAAGTTGCTCTAGCTTACTACAGGAGCAGAAAATAGCTGTGTTTTTCGGTGATTCACAAACTTTCTTTTGAAGGAGGCTGGATATAAATAAGAATTAGACAGGTGAGGTTGGGGGGGGGGGGGGGGGCCCACCGCCAAAAAGAGACCCCCAGGGAAATTTAGAGCAGGTTGGGGGGGGGAACCTGAGAAAGAGATACAGCACTCAGGCATAAATATCCTCATTTCCCGGAGCCCAACAGGATCTGCAAATGGCTGTTTGTGTTTAAAAAAAACCAAACAACTGAATGCAGCCAAAGAAGAAAAGAAGACCAATTAAGGTTTGGCACGGGGCGTACTTTAAGAAGACAGCTTCAGGGCTGTAGACTATCAAGACATTTTCCTAAGGGAGAATTATTTGCTGCTTTTCTGATATGGCAGAAGTTCTGTGAACTCGCACACTGTTCTGCATTAATGGAACACAGCAGAACTCTATGCGGCCAATCTGCTTGCAATCATCAGTTTTTCTTCTTGCCTTCCCATCCTTGGCTAGTTGGAGGCCAACGTCAGTGTAAAACGAAATGAGAAGTAGTGTACAGTTCCGTTCACCCTTGTCAAAATGGAAAATAATGGGCTTTAATTCCAGTTTGTATCTTCCTCTAGAAAGAAGTCTTAAATTAAAAACACAAGTAAACATTCAGATCCATGCAGAAAACAAGAAATCTTCCTTGTTGCTGAATAAGTTACAGCTCACATTCATGACTGTCAATCCTAGAAAGAGAACCCACAGTCCTCTTTGGCTTCCCCATCGCAATTATTTTTCATGTTGGCATATTGCTTTCCCCATGAATGTTTATACAAATAGAGTAGGCCCAGTCCAAAAGCCTGGATGCATATAGCTCCTGATGTTTGAGAGAATTCAAGCTCTGGTCTGAACTTTCCAGTTTTAATTGAGAGGTATTCATGCAGCCTACATGCAACTTTTCTGTTTAAAAAGTAGACTTCATGCTACTTAGCAGGGAACATCAGACCCTGCGTCTTTTACCTCTCTCTTTTCTTTATTCCCTGTAAAATCCATGGGGCAAGATTTGCAAAAATGAATGCCTACAGTTAAAGTTCTGAATCTGTATTTTGGAACTGAAATAAGTAAAAGTGAAGCATAATTTCAAGAGTCCTGAGCACACAACATCTCCCATCAATTTAGTAGGGAACCTGCAGCCCCCTCAATAAGATAGTGAAACTATGCAAACTTTGCTTGTCAGTGTGTACAAGTTCCAGTGACCTATTTAGGTTTATTTCACACCCCTTGCATTTCAGGTTTCACTGAACTCAATATGCAAAAGGGAGGGGGAGGGAGGGAAAGCACTATGGACCCAGCAAAGCTCTTTAAGCTCCAAAAACAGCCTATGAGATTATTTGTGACTGGAGGTGAGGACAGAAGCCACCTTGGAAAACCTCACTTGTGACTTGGTGTTAGAAAATGAGGAAAAGCGTGAATTATTTATATGGGGCTGTTCATGAACCAGATAAAACATTTTTGGTGACTGTCAAAGACCCACTCACACTCGGTAACTCTAACACTGAAACAAACATACAATTAAGGACCTCCTTTCCCCACCTTCTAATGCATTATGTAATTTAAGTCCCTATTATTCACACTCATAGGGATACAGGGCTCTATTTCTTGAGCCTTACTAGTCATAATATAGGCCATAGATGAGAGAGACCCTAATAACCCTTTATTACCAGAGTAACCCAGCTTGTTCACTTGCAGCTTGATCCCATAGGGTGCTGAGCACTCTATTCACAATCCAGCAAAATGCATAAGCACCTTTTTAAATTTAAGCAAATGAAGATTCCCACTGGAGTACAAGTTGAGAACGTGCTTGAAGGCTTGGCTGAATCAATGCCAAACTGTTCAGCACCTTGCTGGAGTGAGGCCTTA
The DNA here is from genome assembly GCF_026122565.2 of Emydura macquarii macquarii. Classification (NCBI taxonomy): domain Eukaryota; kingdom Metazoa; phylum Chordata; order Testudines; family Chelidae; genus Emydura; species Emydura macquarii. The sequence goes on along the minus strand of NW_027132983.1, from coordinate 1,663,466 downwards.
GGCTCCAACCCAGCCCTTAAATTTTCCTTCTAGGAGACTAGTCTCATGCTTCAGGTTAATCACATGCTTAAGAGCTTTGCTGGATCAGAGTTTTGGCCCACCAGAGAATTGAAATGGATAGACACAACAAAACTGGCTTTGTTTTTTAAATACAGCTTCCGGTAAATTCAATTTAAAATATGCATAGAATTTAAATGAACTTTTATCTATGTGATTTTACACATTTGCAGCCTTGATAACAAGAACACCCAAGTGGCATTTGAAATAGGTTTTTGTGCTTGTCTATTTACAGTGTTTGCACATGCTCAAATGCATGTAGCACGTCAAACAAAGTCCACAGATGGAGAAAAAGAGAGCACAAGGAAGGAGAGAAAAGGAGGAGGAGAATCAGAGAAAGCAGCATGTGCTCAAAGCAAGAGACAGAAGAGGGGAAAAGGAATGAAGAAACCAGAGAAAGATGAAAGAAGATGGGTGCAGCAGACGTGGGGGTGGGGGCTGGAGACGAGCAGACAGATCTGATCCCCAGTTGTGAAGTGAAAGTTTACAAAGGATTAGTTTTTTCCCACATTCCCACTGTACAGGACTTCAGCTCAGTAAGAGAGAAAACCACAGGCTCCATGCCTACTCAGTCTGACACATTAAGAGCCAGGCAAAAAGTGCTAAAATATGTGGTCCTGGAGATTGGGAACGGTGGGCCTGCGCCATCAGATGCTTAGGCAAAGAGCAACTATCAGCTGAGACACACACTGCACAGCTCTTACTGGCTAAGCTGTAAGATTAGCGCTCCAAGGTTAGAGCTGCTACCTATGGATGGCAGAGTGTTGGCTTTGGTAGTGTGAAGGACACACAGAGTGAATCCAAACACTGGGTGTGGGCTTCACAAACTGGGCAAGTTCTCACTAGTGCCGAGGTAACAACCAAACTGTATTCATGTAAGGAGTTTTATTCTAGTCTGCATTGCTCAAGTTCTTGAGTGGTGCCCATCACCACAGTACCCGAACACCTTCTAAAGGTAAATTAAAGAACACATCGAGCATGTGGTTCCTTCCCTATTCCTTGCACCTGTGGAAGTTTGCATGTGTTTTATTTATTTTTATTTTTTAAAGTTATGGGGCTCTCTGCTGTTATTTGTGAAGGCAGGGGCAAAGAAACAAGATTAGCTTTTGGCCTGCAAAGAGATGACCTGTGAGGTAATTCTTAATTCCTGAGGGATTGGAGTTCTACAGTTTTGAACAAGCGGCCAGTAGATTCCTATCTGCCTGGGCAAAGCCCACAGCATTTCCAGTCCATCAGCTTAACATCTCAGTAGCTATGCAATCACTTACAGTCCTCCCTCTCACATGCACATGATTCTCCATCGGAAGAGTTGTATTTAGTGGTGTTAAGAGCAGAGCAATGCAAATTCAAAACAACAACAGTACAAGAAGTGTGATAAACATTGGCGTAGAGGATGCTACCAGGGAATGTGGCACTAAAAGGCTGGCCTTGTTCTTTCCTTCATTATTTATTCTGACTTTATTTCCCAGGAAAATGGGCCTGTTCTATTGGGGCATGACCCAGAGGACAGTTTAGCAAGCTAAGTACTGCTGAAAAGTGTAACTAATGGTCTTTTAATACAGGCTTTCTATCCAAGGTATAACATGGCTGGAGGGCAATAAACACACCAACCTGCTAAAGAGAAGTTTCTTCTAAGCTTGCTTCCAAAGGCATAATGAGTAGACTTGGTCAAAAATTGTCCATAAAAATATTTTTTTAAAGAAAAGGACTTTTTGACTAAATAGAAATTTCTTTAGGAGAAGGGGAGGGGAAGAACTCTGGTTGAAAATTCTGTTTTCTGTCTTTTGAGAGAAATGTGAACAATTTCAAAGAATTTTTGACAGCATTAATATTTTCCCTTTTCATCACATTTCTTCAGGAGGTGGCAGGGGAGAAATTATTTCCTAACCAACTGTAAGAGTGAGCCAGAGTCATCCCTGACATGACATCCTTGACTCTTCTGGATGGAGTCCCCGCTTTGAGAGAAATTTGACTCATGAAGTTTGTTGTGGACTTGGATGCTTCTTTTTCAGCTAATGACTAGAAAGTGTTTTCAGTGGATTTAACCGGATTCGTCTGTAGATGGGGACGCAAGGTAGGACCTTGTCAGAGGGAAGGAGAATAACGGACTTGCTGCCTGGGATCACCCGAGACCGCCCTCACCACCACCTCTGCCTTCCCCTACATAAGGAAACATAAGGCTGTGAAAAGTGTAGCTACTTTCTGATCAGTAGCATAGGGCTCATTACACAGAGGTGAAAGGGGGAGAAGTGCTGAAAACGCCTGCAGAATATTTCCTTCCCCCCTGTGTATTATTGAGTCAGTTTGTTTGCCTTCCTCCACCGGGCTGGTAGCTTATTGCTTTTCATCCATAGTTCTGCTCTGTGCACAGCTGTTGCATTGATTCCCTTTTAAGCAATATAGGATATGGAGTCAGATTCTTCTCCCAGCTCCTTAACCAATGCAGGGCCTTGCTCCTTTTCATTTAATAGGTCTGCAGTGTCCAAGCTTGATTCTGCTCCCAAGTGTGTGTTTTTTCTTAATTGATCCACACTAGTCAAACTCAACCCTAAGGCCCTGATTCATCAAAACACTTTATTCACCTGCTTAAAGTTAAACATATGCTCGTCTCATGCAGGTCAATGGGACTACTGCTGAGTATATTGTTTCTATTACAGTAAGACCTAGAGTCCCCTTGTGCTGGGCACTACACAAACAAAACACAGTGAGAGGTAATCCCCACTGAGTTTATGGTCTAAGACAAGGAAAGAGAGGAAACCAAGGGGTGAAGTGACTTGCCAAAGGCCATACAGCAAGTGAGTACCAGAGCCAGGAATAGAACCCAGGTCTCTTGACTCACAGCCCACTGCCACATTCACACTACCTCCTTAAAATTAAGCACAGGCTTCAGTGCTCTGCTGAATCAGGGTCTCATGATTACAATTTAATAAAAAGTGAGACTTTTAGTGTGTCATTGCATAAAAACACTGCAAAATTCTTCACCACAAGAGAGATTTTAAAATTTGCTTTAAGGGAAATTAAAACCAAGTCAGGAAAAGACGTTAGCTGCAGCAAAGAGACCTACTGCATGGAAAATACTACCTGCTATTCTGCTGCTGCTGCTTTCACTCCCCCGGGAGGTGAAATCGTAGTTACAGCACAAGCTCTGCCTCTGTGTTTTAGTTCCATAGGGAGGCTCCTTAATCTGAGAGGAAACTGAAGGACTCCAAACAATGAAAGAAAAGGAACTCATTGTTTTATGAAATGCACTGATATATCAGCGTGTGAATATATACAACAGATGGGAACAGGAGAGTCAGATTCTTCTGATATTTTCTATGAACCAGTCTGACCATCTCACTCCAATGGCAGAAAAAATAGGTAGATGTGATTTTTCTAAAGCATCCCAACTCCCCTTGGGAGTCATGGTAGTTGGAGGTCCCAGATCCTTTAGAATTGAAAAAATCCCTGCCACAGTGTATAGTGAGGAAAGAAGGCATGCAGCTGCATGTTTCATCCCTCATGATCAGTCTAAGGACTTTTCAGGGCTCAAAGGGAGATGGAAACATGTATGACACTATCCCTTGGGGCCCCATAGCACACCTTACAACAGCATTTCAAACAGCTGTGGAAACTCTTGGGGTGAATCCTGGCCCCTTTGAAGGCAATAGCAAGTCTCCCATTGACTTCAATGGGCCCAGGCTTTCACATGGCAAGTAGCTACTTTTAAAAAGGTAATAACAGGCTCTGAATGCAAGTGCTTTGGCTGCACCAGTTTATACATTGGCCGATGTTTAAAAACACCAGTGGCCTTATTCCAGCTCCTCTGGTTTACTGGGAAACCTACTGAAGGCTGAGCGAGGGAACACTGAGTATCTTCTCTCTCTCTCTTCAAATGATACCATAGCATCCCAAAGAAGCTGTACAGCCATGTTGTTTTTGGCTTGCTGTGTCTTGCAGAATTTCTCTAAGGCTGGAGTTTACAAAAAAGCCTGAAAGAGTAAAGCACCCAACTCCCACTGAAATTCAATGAGACTTGGGTGCCTAACTTCCCTAGGCTGCTTTGGAAATCCCAGTCCGGGCACCTGAGCCTGCCCTTTTCATTCCAGGAGTCTAGAATTTCCCCGAGTTAAATGAGTCTTTCCCAATGAGGTTAAACTGAGGGGGAGAAGGAATTCCCACTGGCAAAGAACATTCCCTTGCCCAGGACAGAGACTCCCCCACCAGTTCTGCCTCCCCAGAAGCCCAGTGCATGGGGCTTTCGTGGGCAGGAATGGAGAGCAGGGGCAGGACAAAGGCAAACAGAGGCATAGCTGGAGCAGACCTTGATTATCCACTGCAAGCTCCAAAGGAGCTATGGCAATGGGACAAAAGTTACTGCAGCCCAAAAGCTTCCCTCGCTTGCACCCTTTATCCCAGCAGCAGTACAGAGGAAAAGCAAACAGAAACAGAATCTTTTCCATCCCTATGCTGATGCAGGCATGACTCTGGGTCAGGGGATGTTTCATGTACTCCCACTTGACTAGGATGCAACTCGAGATCACATACATCCGTTACATATTGGCCAAAGAGGCAGATGAGTAATACACACTGGCCAGTGGGTTAACTTTGTCTAATTCTAGTGGATCTTTACTTCATAAGCATGGCCTCCTTATGATGTGAGGCTGAGATCTGCAAAGGTGTCTATGAGATTTAGATGCACAGCTACCATTAATTTAACTGTGAGTGGAGCATCTGAATCTCTTAGGCAGAACTGAAAACCATCAGCCTAGATTTACTTCAGAAGCTAGATCTGGGATTCCTTTTCATACCTATTCTTTGCTTCAGCCACAGTGTCTGATACTCCCTCCCTCTCCCCTCTTCCAAAAGGGGATCTACAGCGCACACTATAGCAGAAGCTCAGGGTAGCTTTGAAAGAAGGAACCCATATTGTGACCTTTGCTCTACTCAGAGAGCTTTTATGCTTCTTGCAGCTCTCTGTTCTATTCTGGCACAGTTTCTGACTGAGGGAAACACTTCAGGAAGCAAGGATTTATTCTGCCACTTACAATTGTGAACAGCGGTGTCCCTTGGTGCCTTCATTGTCCAAAGGTGTTTGAATGTAAAGCTCATACATAATAGTAAGTTTCCAGAGATGCCGATGAAAAGCCTTTTGCTATTTGCCAGCCCTGTATGGAATGCAAGACCTCAGGTGTCTGGGCTTATCTTCCAACTGAACTCATTCAGTTAATACCATCCCCAGATTATTTCTTGTAGTTAGAAGAAAAGCATGAAAAACAAAGACACAGCGGCTGTGTTCTCAGCCATTCATCACTGAGTGAGTGCCTGATGCTTTAAAAGCAGGTGTTTCAAGTTTCCCCTCCATTCTTAAAATGCCAAAATAGGACACTGCCTCTTTAAATTATAAGTAAAAAGAAAATAATTTTTTACATAGCGGGGGGAAAAGGAGCATTTGCTAATTTATAGCATGAGCTGCTTGAATGCTGCAAAAACATTCCTGCAAAGATTTCATCAAATGGATTTGTGTCAGCTGTTTTCACACCCCTTTTGTGTTTGCTTCCTGCAAAACAGTCATGCAGTTGGTTTGCTCATATGAGTGTTTTATGGGGAGTTAATTACAAGCTCAGAAGAAATATATATTCAATTTGCTGCCCACAAACGTTCACAGTGGCAATCTGATAATGGGCTTAATTCAAAGCCTATCAAAGACAATGAATGAAGTGACTCCCACAGACTTCAGTGGGTTTTGGGGCATACTCTAAAAGAGTTATGATCAGCCAATCAGGGAGCAGAAACACCACCAGGTGACTTGTGTCCAATCACAACTAAGTAACATAGCTGGAGTTTCAGAATGTGAATTTCAAAGCACAAGCTGTTGAACGGAAGGAAATCTGCAAAAAATGTGGGGGAGTAATTTTGAAAAAGGGAGTAAATGTGAGCAGGGGATCAAATTCATCAAATAAATAGCTAATCATCCACAATTCAAATAACCAGTCAAGACTTACAGCTGGCTCTAAGGCAGAGGTGCCCAACCTTATTACAGGAGGGCCACAAAGCTAAGCACCACCTTGTGAGGGCCAAACAGATTTAGTTTTGTATGTATTTAGGTAGAAACAACCTATGTACAGTGTTGTCTATTTAAAAACAAAGAAATCAATGGATAAAACATGCATCTGCATTATAAAAACAGAAATAAAACAACAAAGAACACAGAGCTAAACTAAAGTGATGTAAACATGATGACAAAATGCTAATGAATCAGCCATTAATATATTATGTTGAAGCAGGCCACAGGCCTTATGAAATTCTCTGGTGGGCCATAGGTTGGGCACCCCTGCTCTGAGGGATTGTTTTTTCAGAAGCGACCTCCATTTTGCTCCCCCAAATAATACTAATTGCACTTGTAGTTGTTAGATGGACACAAAGAGAGAGGCCAATTTGAGGACCCTTTCAATAGACAGTTGGACCAGATGTTCAGAGAGTTCAGCTTCCAGTTAGGCACCAAAAGAAATGGCCACATTTTCAGAAGAGAGTGTAGCACATTGAGCCCACATTGGGTGCTGAGCTCCTCTGAAATGTTGTCCATAAATGTCACAACGAGAGCTGTTAGGTACTGACTGCATTTGAAAATCTGCCCCCACTTGGCTATGCTGAACACGAGATAATTTGCCACAGATGTTCATTCCAGCACCAGAAGTGCAGCACATGCTCCAGTTTGAAGCCATAAACCATTCCTCACGCTGCATAAAAAGACATCTGAAAGTTCCTTTTAAATGCGTGCTCAGTTTTAATCCAACTATAGTGAGAGAATAGCATTCTTTTTCTGTTTTGAATAGAGCTGTCAGCTTTTAGACACATCACAGCAATTTTTAAGAGCTAGAGGCCATCACTACCTTGTTGTAGGTGCTCTTTACTTAAAGCACAGTATTTAGAAATTGCAGAGAGCTCACTTATAGACTGGAAATATTCCCACGTCATTACATATCCTTGTGGGTTACTCAATAATTACACTGATTAGATCCAAATGTAATTACCATTCTGCCACCCTTAATTACCAGTTAGTTATACCTCTGCATGCAAATAGTTACTCTGACTTCAGAGAGGTTACTTGCCTAGTAAGGTAGTGTACAGTGGGAGTAAGAATGGTTTAAATTTGCCTTTATGGACTTGCTATGTAAATACCACCAGGCCCATCAAGATAAATCTGGGGCCTTGGTATATCATGTTCATTGGGACCCTTCCCACTTCACCTCCATTTACAGAGGGTTTGGGGGGGCCCTGAACTTGGGGCCCTGGTAGAATTGTCTCCTCTTCCCACTCCTCTCATCAGCTCTGCCGCTGACCACTTTGTACTGACCATGAGCTAGATTATAGAACACATACCCCACTTTAGTGAGCACCTAGGCCAGATCTTCAAAGGTAGTTAGGTGTCTAACTCCAATATTTGATTTCAATATGAGTTAGGTGCCTAAATACCCTTGATGAACTGGGCCTTACCTACACAAAAAGTCCCACTAAAGTGCTTCTCCAAATGGGTAAATATTGCATGATCTAGCCTATAGATTGAGTCAAACAAAACTGGAGGTTTCTGACTGAAGAAGGTTGCACCTTCACCAGTGTAAGCCACGGAGCTTTGAAAGTGATGCATCTGGGACCAGGCGTTCCACACCTATGCAGCCCTCCAGCAGAGATCATCATCGTAGCAGAGAATATGTTATCCATATGCTGCTGTTGCAGAACAACTACTGTGATTAAAGGTTTGGGAACAACAGATACAAATTACAGACCGGGAAATCTTGGTTAGCTTGACATGTCAGTGAAAAATATGCAGGAATGAGAGATCAATGTACAGTTCCATTGAATTGGCAAAGAGCATGTTAAAAGCTTTATTGTTGGGCATCTCATAGTGGTGGTGCTTGTTTCATTCCTCTGGTCTTAAAGCTATACTGCCTTTTATTTTTCAGTCCAATGACTGGTAAATTACCTAAGGGCACTTTCGATTCCCTCCACCCCGTAAGTCAGTCATCTCCATAAATAACAATGCACTGATGTTAATTTACTGAGAAAAAGTATTGTGATAAACCCAAGCAAACAATACAGGAGTAAGTTACCACATATTCAAATACACTGCTGGTAAAAAGCTAGAAGACACAATGTAGTATCTATCCATCCCATAGTACTGCTTACTGAACAAGACACATTATTTTAAATTATTTCAAACCTTTAAAGTAACCTAAGTTTAAAACACCAGCACATTTTATTAAAAGCCAAGCTAAAAGTTCTAAGCCCCTTATTTCAATCTGCAAATCAGACCATTTTCAGGGGCAGCTTGTGCTACTGATAATCTTGAGGCAAGAAAACCCTTAGATGGAATCGTTCAAGATCATTCATGCCATAACTGCATATCATATAAGTCTGGAAATACTTTTTTCCCTGGGAAAAATTTCAACAAAACCAATTTTTTTTAAATCAAAACCTTTCAGGTTTTTGTCGAAAAAGAAACCCCCCCCAAAAATTGAAACATTTAGTTTTTCAATGAAAACAAGCATTTTCAGCAAAAAAAAATTGTTTTAAATTACCCATTTGTACAAAAAAGCCTATTCCTTCCCTCCCTCTCCCCAATCAAAAAACATTTTGAGAGAAAACTTAACTTGCTGTAACTGTACAATATCATTCCAGGGTTTTGGAGGTAGGTGTCAGACCTTCCTCTTCATTGAGGAAAGATAATCCAGCAACATTATATTTAGTGTTATACAGAGATTCTTCTTCTTTTCCTTATGTGCTTGATCCAAAATAAATAATTAAAAAAAAAAAATCAATGGAAAGACTCTTATTGACTCCTGTGATCAGGACCTGAATCCAAAATGAAGATCTTTCCCCCTTTTCTTTGAACATTCTCGATTTGCTTTTCATTAATACAGAAACAAAGGAAGAAAAGACTAGGGATGAGTGCATTTATTTTGCCTAATTTCAAACTCACTTGAACATTTTAGGTTCTAAAGTTCCACTTGCACTCACACATTACTGGGGTCATATTCCAGCTAAGAGTAATGGCTCAAGCAAAGCAAAGAGCGAATACTCCAGTGAAAGATACCTGGGTGAAAAATGGAACAGAATATGAAAAAATATTATCGAGACTGAAAAAAAGGAATACAATAAATGTAAAAGTACACAGAGTACGCACAAGTGCAAATTTAGCTTTTGGGTATTCTTCAGCCTTCACTTGGCACAGACTTGCCTGTAGCTAGAAAAACTCTTAATTTCATTTTGTAAAAGTGACTGTCTTGGTTAAAACGTGAGTTTAAAACTAAAGGAGAAGAGGGCTCAAAAGCATGACAGATTTGTGACGCCTAAGAACCCAAAATATAATTTGAGTGGCTTGTAAACCCTTGAACTCCATCCTTACACACATGGTCCTCTAATCTATTCCACTGCAAGTTCAGAACTAGCCCCATACTGTATGTTACAGTCCAAAGCCAGTCCAAGGTTGATTGGGCCTTTCTGATGATGTTACCACCATCTCCCAGCAGTGCACATCTGGGACCCTCATTAAATCACACACAAAGCAATCCCTGTCCTTGTTATGTTAATAAATGCCTGCCTGGTGGGGGTGACGGAGAATGTGTTCTCTGTATCCTCTGCCTGTCAATGTCCTGTGGGGATGATTTAAAAAAAAAAAAAAAAAAGCCTTTGGAGGGGAAGAGGGAAGGACAAAAAGAATGTAGTTTTAAAAGCCCCTCTCCTCACAGTGCCAGCTTGCCATTTCAGCCACTTTCTAACTCACTTTCTGGTGTAAAAGCTAAATTAGCTGGTGCATTCCCAGAAGTAGGTGATAAGGCTACTGAGTCAGTGGGCTTAGAAAGCAAACATTGCACCAGACAATCAAGCTGACAGAAAATGGTCCTGGTACAGACAAAGGGGAAGCAAGGCATAGACCAATGCAGCTAAAACCTATTAGACCAGGTTTACAGATTGCAACTCTAGCCTCAAGGTCAGAAGGAAGCCCTTTCTAATCACCAGCGATCTATGCAACACACTGTCAGCGATTAGCGCTAATCTTCTGAGCTTGTGGACAATCACAGTTTTGTTTCCTAGTGTGCCAGACAGGTAAATCAGGCTGAACAACCCTAGGCACGGAAATAAGTGAATTACAATGGTATGTTTTATTGTACCTAAATAGGCACCTTTTCAAGCCAGTTGTCAGAAATTAGGATTAAACCCATATGCCCCCCACTTCACCAGAGAAGTGACAGATCTGAAGTTACTGAAGTGTTTAACAAGTGAAATCTGAGCTTGCACTAATGGCAGGCAAACTAATATAAGGCTGAAGGGTAGGAAAAATTTCCCGAGGAGAAGATCTGTTAGACTGTGGCAGGGTCTCTCAAGGGATGTGCTTATAAGCCCCACTCATGGTTGCAACCCAATATTTGGGCACTCGTCCCAAAATTCAGATTTGCATATGCCAATGAACTGCACAGGCAAAACAGGTAGCTAGACGTTTAACTGCTCAGTCTGAGTCAATGGCTGGATTTTCTAAGGAGCTAAGGGACTTAGGTGCCCAAATCCCACACGCGTGGGTGCCTAACTCTTAAGTGCCTATACAGATCTCAGCTAGTAACCTGAGGGTATGTCCACACGGCAATTAAACACCTGCAGCTGGCCCATGTCTGCTGGCTGGGGCTCACTACAGGGCTGTGAAATTGCAGTGGAGATGGCTGGGCTCGGGTTGGAGCCTGGGCACTGGGACCCCAGCCAAGACCAAATATACAGCACAGTTTTACAGCCTGTAGCCCACTCCCGCTGACTTTGCGGGCTAGGTTTAGGCCACACCGATAACTGTCCTTTGAAGCCATTTATAGAGACAAGGTGAGGGAGGGAATATCCTTTATTAGAGCAACTTCTATTGGTCAGAGAGGCAAGCGTTCAAGCTTACAATGCTCTTCTTCAGCTCCGCAGCTCGAAAGCTTGTCTCTCTCCCCAACAGAAGTTGTTCCAAGAGAAGATATCACCTCTCCCAGCTCGTGTCTCTCTCATACCCTGGGACTAACACGGCTACAGCATCACTACAAACAACTTTTCATTGAAATGCAATGGCTGCATGCTGGATCAGGCCCTAAACAAACAAACAAAAACTCTAGACAATGTACTACAGAAAACAATCCAGCCTGCAGCAGAAGTATGGTCTAGGTAGCGGTCTTATCCCATCTCTAATTTCTGTGATAACAGCTACTTTCCACAGAACGTTGGCTACCTAAGGGGTTTGGACACACTGAAAACGAATGGGAATTAGGTGGCTGTGAAAATCTTTTGACTGCCAAAGTGAAGTAATTATGCCACTTATGTAACATTTTGCGTTTTCCCAAGCACTGCACAACCATCAATCTTCCCGGTCCCCCTGTGAGGGAGCCCACTATGATCATCCCGATTCTACAGAGGGGTGAACAGGGGCAGAGAAGTTAAATGACTTTCCCAGGCTATGCAGTGAGGCAGTGGCGAAGTCAGGCCTGGTGCCTCGTGTACAATCCATCAGACCTCCAAATGCCTTGCTGCTACTGGACACAGGATGAGAGAATACCTACGTTGTTTGTTTGAGGGGGAGAGGGGGAATCAAGACCTTTCACTTTACTCCCCCTAAAGCATGGCAATTGTTGTACTTTGGCTTCCTTGGTGGGAAGCTGCAGAGTAATTTAGGTAAAAGACTCCTTAAGGGTTTTAACTTCCTCTTGCGCTTGGAGTGGGGGACGGGACGAAGGGGACGGACAACTTCCCCTGTAGCAAAGCAACTGGCTTTGCCAAAGCTTAGGTCACTTTGCAAGCAGCAGGCTGGTGTCAGGCAGAGAGAGTAGATCAATACAGAATCACTTCGTTGCATAGCTGACGGACAAGCCACTTTAAGGAGAAAAAAAAATCCTTTTCTCTCCCTTCCTCCTCCTAGAAAGCAAGGTAGTTGAAAAGAAGTAGCCTGTATGATTAGATGTCGATGTTGTACCACAGATGTACCGCACCGAAAGGGGGTGGGCATGCTAACTGTGCTTTATTAAACACATCTCAGCCACCAGGCTTTCCTGCTTTGTCATTATTATTTTTAAATCCACATTACTGCACAGTTTTGCCCAGAAATTAACTTTGAGCCAAAAAGGGAGGCTGTTCAAATCCTTTTGGCTGTGGCTGCCTTGTCCTTACAGCTGGGTGATAGTTACCATCCCACATGCTTCCTAGAGCAAGAGATCAAAGGGCTCATTTGCTGTGTGCCCAGCGCCATGAATATTTATAAGCTGGATTGTTAATTGGAGCCCCCTTCCATTCCATTGGCACAGCAATGAATAACCAGCAACGGCACGGCTAATCATGTACACTGACTTCCGAGGCATGAGCACTGCTGTTCGGGAACAAGAAGAAAGGAAAAAAGTCAGGGGAGTGCGCAGGTGAAATGCAGCACTGAGTTCTAGAAACTCCATCACGGGAGTCATTTCAAAACTAGAGTGGGCAAAAGATTGGTGAAAGCATTGCAGGGTCCAGTCCTGAGCGATGGACAACAGGATCTTTTGCCCCATGTCTAATTTCAACAGGCCAAATCCTTCACTGGCCGAAATTCCATTGAAGTCAATAGAGCTGCGTCTATTTCCAGCAGCAGAGAATCTCGCCTTGAGAGTCTCTGCATCTGGCTTCAGGAAATGAATGTCCTCTTGTGGCATGTAGACAGAAGCTCTCCCTCGGCTGCTAGTGTCTGGTGCAGCCTTGTGGGTGGGCTTGAGAAGGAATCCATTTCCTGAGAGGCAAGGTATTATGAACAATGCCGTATGCTTTGTGCCAGATGGAATCTCTGGCACTGTGGAAGTGCGTTCTGGCCCCTTGGAGAGCCCTCAGCGCAGCCAAGCAGGCTTGTCTGGAGGGAGGATGAAATGGCCACATATTGAGCAAAGCTGCAGCCACATGTGAAAGTCCTCTCTCTGCTCATGTTTTATTTGGAACCAAAAGCATGTGAAAATGAGAGAGAGACGGCAGAAAGGTCAGGCCAGGCCAGGCCAAATTGATGGGGATAAAGGGCCTGATCCTGAGAGGTGCTGAGCACTTGTAGCTCTCACTGAGTGCAAGAGGAGATTAGATCAATCAGTAGCTCACAGGATCGGGCCCATCACCTTAAATAACTGGCAAAATACAGGGGGAAGGCTAAAAACAAAGTATCAAACAGTAAGGCTCCAGTTCATGGTAACTCACAAGAACGTTAGTGCAATGACACGGGCTAAAAAGATAAACTGCTGCATTTTTAGAACAAGGAAGGAGGTAACTGTGGCCAGTACAGCTGACCAAAGGATGGCAATTCCATTTCAGGGCAACTTTTGAATTTTTTTTTTCCCATTCCACATTGGAACAAAACCAAAACCTTGCCAATGTTTTTGCAAAAACAGACCTGCCTCAAAGCTTCCGCTTTCAGAGCAAAACCTCAGCTTTTCAATTTGGATAGTCTGGGATGGAGGAGACCCAGAATCAAGAGCTTACTCCTCTTCCTTATTCAGAGCAGAGGTTTTCATCCAAGACTCCTCTAGATCAGGCAGACTTGGGACTTGGGTCCCCACATTCCCAAGATAGGACACTATCCTGGGGGTGAGTGCACTTCAGTTTCTAGCTGTCTCTATCTCCCCAACAAAAACTTCATCAAAACTGGTACGTCTCCACAGAATCTTTTGACAGTGACAAAAACAGCAGAATTTTATTTTGTCAACAATATTCCAACCAATTCTCGTGACTGGTTCTAATTTACAACTTGTAAAAGGAAATCAGATCAGATCCAACAGCCACACTCTGAAGAGGAAAGCATAGGGAGGGAAACAGGCAGCTGGGATGTCAATGAATTGTCATTCATCCTGTAGGCACAGGTACTGAAGAGAACCTGCTGTTAGAGATGTGAACACAGATGATTCACACAAGCTCCAGTTACTGTGCTGCTCCTGGATGTTCTTAGAGACCATAGGAAGCTGCACAATAATGATCTGTCACTCAGAACATTAATTGGTGCCAATCCAATAGCAGTTTATGACCACCACACACTGGTAGCAACATCAACAGATAAAGGTACGCCGATTATAAGCTTCCCTCTGATTCAACCCACCTTCTCAGAATTAACAGGATTTACATTTTCAGAAACATTTGCCTAAATGACATGTATGGAGCTTCCCATGACACCACAGGGAATGGCAAGCTATGGGCTGAAATTTTGATTTCCAGTTTTCCACTGGGGTTGAAGCACAAAAACGGACAAGCTGGATGATGTGAAACCCTCCTCTGGCCTGGGCTGCACAGCAAAATCGAGCAAAAGCTGAAACTGAGGACTCCCAGCTTTCCAAAAATATTACTACTGAGGAGAGGCCAATGGTGGCGGTGGTGGGGAGGCAGAGTTGAGGAGTGAGCCCTCACTGTACTCACCCTGCAGTGGTGGCCTGCCTCCTGTTCAGTGGGGCTGGGCCCAGTTCTCTGCTCCAGGTGTAGTCACCTGACGTCTGGTGTCACAGACCACTCAGTTTGGGGGCCCCTCTCCAACAGGGCAGCTTAGCTGATGGCATAGGGCTGCTGTAGCGGCTCCTGAATGCCCCCCACTTTCTGCCCCTTCCACTGTAGAAAGGATGGAAAAGGCGGTTTAATGGTGCCTTTGCTTTCTCCCAGCACTGGGCCTGCATCAAATGCAGCTTGGCCAAGGAGATGAGAAGGGCTTAGAAGCCCACGCAACCATCTAGTTTGCACAACAACATGCTGGGAATGGGTGACGGGATGGATCACTTGATGATTGCATGTTCTGTTCATTCCTTCTGAAGCACCTGGGATGGTTCACTGTCAGAAGGCAGGATACTGGGCTAGATGGACCATTAGGCTGACCCACTATGGCCATTATGTTCTTTGCTTGCACTATATGGGCTCCTGTTTTGAAAATCTAGTCCATAAAGTATGGTTTAACCCAACAGACATGACTAGAAGTGGGCATTTGCATCACAAGAACGTCTGCCACAATAACGGAAACTTAAAACGTTTAATCCTGCTCCCATTAAAGTTTAAAATCACCTTAGAGATGAATGCGAATACATGTTCAGCTCAGAGATTGTTTAAACTTAGTCTGCTGTAACCTGAAGGAAGGTCCAGCAACAGGCCCCAAATGGGATGCCTGCAAAGCTGTTTTGGCCCCTATATACTGCATCAGCTGGAGACAAAAGCACACACAAGAAATAATCTCAAGGATGTACATGTGGAGCTCCTTCAGAGCAAGGAAACTGGATCAATCTAATCAGTACGGAAGCATGAATGGGGATTCTCACAAATGGAATCCTGCCACGGTTTATGGACCTGATTCAAAGCTCACTGAAGTAAATTAAAAGTCTCCCGCTGATTGGAATGAGATTCTCTTCAGCTCTCCGCTTCTAGAGGGCTGGAGGAAATAGCTTGTAATTGAACAGTCAGACTTGTATTCAGCCGACCACACAATGGTTCCAATAGGTTCAAATAAACAGCACATACTTCCTGTGAAAACCTGCCCGTTTCCAGAAGAAAACACTTACACCTGCAGTTCCTGCTGATTTGCCACGACCGACTTTGCAGAAGCTGCTCATGCACTTATCAGTGCTGCCAGCCCAGCACCAATCTTGGCTGAACAACGGCATATCAGGACTGACAGCGACGTCCTCGCAGAGTGGCAATGACTCTGGGATAGAGAGACAGGCAGGCGGATACATTTCAGAAGCCCTAATTTACATCCATTTGGAATGCAGATCCTAGCCTAGACTTAATAGGTTGGTGCCATAATGCAGAAATTTGGCTTAGACCAATCTTCACAGTGTGACTGTGGGACAGCCTTGCAAACGGTCAACCACGAGGTGGAAGAGTACACAATCAGATGAGTGGAGAGTGGACTGCAAGACCTTGTTCTCCTTGGTGATGCAGCAGCTAGACAGCTGAACAATCTTGTTACAGACTTGTGTCACATACAAAAGAAGAAAACTGAATAGTTACAGAAAGCCCCAGCAATAACAGTCAAGGAACATCCCAGCACAGCACGATGATGCACTGCATCACCACAATTCAACTAACATGAAAACATGACACGAATAATGCAAAATCAGGACATCTCTGCTAAACTGTTAGAGGAAGTAACCTGGAACCAGTTGACCCATTGCTCAGTTCTGCTTTCATTGTTTCTGGCTAGGTGAAAGGAATGTGGATGAAATTCATGTACTCACTGAGAATTGCCTATTGCTCTAGGATGACAAATTGACTGTTACTGGTTTAAAGTACTGCACAGAATTCAGAAGACACTTATGAAGCTATTACTCAAGAGGTTTGCCAAAGGAACCCTAGTGTACATGATATGGGATTCTTCCCAAGCTCTGTCTTTAGAACAGGAAATTTTAGACAGAATAGTTTAAATTCCCAACCCCAACTTACAGCATAATGTTGGAACTTATCTACTGGGGAATGCATTCCTGGTCACAGTAAACAGGTTTAATTCCTTACATCACCATAGCAGCCAAATCATTGATCTGAACAAAATGGAAACCACATGTCTTCCCTTACACTAAACAATGGGTTAATAATTCTCAGACCAGACAAATTTAGAAGGGTTTCCTAGAAGGCCAATCCAAACTTGTGTGTGCTTAAATTAACTAATTGAGGATCAACCATCTTAGGTAAACTGGACAGCCATCTAAAACCTGATAGAGGCATAACTGGCAGCTCACATACAGAAAGCAAAAGCTTGTAAAGAAGATGTTGAACTCCAGCTGGAGGGAATGAGAAAGAGGCCAGCACATTCACATGGAAATTTGAGGACAGCATGGCTTCCCCACCCGTTAGAAGATCCAGGAGAAATCAAGTCTAGGATCCACCATTTGCCTTTGGATAGATGGAGAGGGTGCCCTCAACCCCTGTGGTTCTGTCAGTCCTGCAAATGTTTGGCCTAGATAAGGTTGCAATTTACTGAAGAATCCTTATGTGTAGGATATATTAATTGGGGCTGCTGCTGGGATATTCGAAGTTGTCAATCTTGTGAGGAGAATGACAACAGCCTGGCAATTTAAATTAAGAAACAGAGTTTTCTTAGGCTACATCAATGCGAGGTGCGAGGGGTGTGATTCCCCTGTTCATACACCCATCCTCGCACTAGCTCAATGAAAACTAGTGCGAATATAAATAGCAATGTAGCTCTGGTAGCACAGGTAGAGACAGCAGAGGCATGGCTCACCCGGTCCAGTACGTACCCACCATTTTCAGGTGGAGTTGTACTCAACACAGCTCAATCATGCCTCCACTGCCCCGCTCCTGCAGCTACACCGCTCTTTATGCTCACACTAGCTCTCAGCAAGCTCATGCAAGTAAGCGTACACGAGGAGGGGAATCACACCTCTCGCTCACAGTGTCGACAAAGCTTTAGAAAAAGTAAGAGAGAGGAGGAATATGATGCCTTCTCTAAAGACAAAGTGGAAGAATTTCTTCACAAGCAAAAAATAAAATTGAAGCAACAATCCCAGCACCTCAATTCCCCCTGTCAGGAAACAAAGGGAGAGAATTCAGAGGAAAAACAAAGCAAATCATTACATTTCTGGATTACACTGAAGAAAATAAAAAGAACAAAGGCCCTGATGCGAGAAATACATGAATGCCAAACTTCACACACCTATAAGGAATCCCACTGAAAACAACACAGCACTTGAAATGACTTCAGTCATTTCACGCTAGACAAGACAAAGCCTTGTCTACAGGGGACAATGCTGCTCTGGCTGAGGTAATGTGGGTGTTATGACCCAAGAGATCTCTTCTATTTCTAACTTTTAATAATTTATGAATTCTGAAACTGGAGTTCAGTCCAAACCGGCCAATGCCACAGGCTTATTACACTTGCCTCGGCTTGGCTTTTTGTTTTGTTTTGTTTTTAAATAGCACTATAGTATGATTTTTATTGTAGCTAATGAATCCCAGCCTACAGCTGTGAAAGATTCCAAACACCCACACACCACGCAGGGGAAGGAAATGCTGGAACTGTTCACTGAAATCTGGCATGGGCTGTTTTCTGTGGCTGTCCATACAAACACAGTGTTCTCCTGAGATCCTGCAAAGGGCAAGGTCCCGGATTTACTCCTGCCACACGGCCTGGACATTAAGTTTTGTGTTTGCAGTTACATAATGTCTTTTCCATCTTTAGTTAGTTGCTTCCAGGTTTCGGTAGGGAATTCTGAGATGACAGACTTTCCAGCTTTCAAACTTCTGCTCACAAAACTACAAAGCCCTATTTCCTTCTATGGTCCAGTACTCCAGCAGATGGAGGGGACGGGGGCGGGAAGGTGTTTTTTCCCCTCTCTCTTTCATTTTTCCATATTACTCTTGGGCTGGCACACGAAAGCTGTCGTGGAATGGTGGAAAGTGCATTTTACGGGAAACCTTCTGAATACGGAGCACCTATAAAGGCTTTTAATGCCAGAGCTGGTTAAACAATGACGACAAAGGACTTGAAAAAAAATTTGTTTTTGCTCACACATGGAATGTGCTGTTCACTTTTGAATGCAACAACAACAAATTAAAATATTTAAAGCACAGCTTAATAATTAAAAAATACCCCAAAATAATTCTTGGGATTATGAGATGAGGGGCTGCCCTAAAACGTTAGGAAATGAAAAGGGTCACTTTTGTAAGTATTTGTGCAAGCCACAGACTAGTGAGGAAGGAAGGAAGATCTTGGGGGAATAGAGCATACGGCTGAGACTCCAGAGCCCTTGGTTCCATAGCCAGTTCCATCAGACTTCCTGTGTGAGCCTTTGCAAGCTGCTTGCTCTCTTACGTTCCCCAGCAGTAAAACAGGGATAATATGTCCCTGCCTCACAGGAGAGTTGTGAGGATAACTTTATTAGTGACTGTGGGGGGCTCACGTACTATGGTAATGATCCCATATAAGTACCTAGATATTTAGGGTCCATTTGAGTGTAACTGACAGAGCCCCATTCTGATCTGCAAATGCTCGCAGTGCGGTTCAGTAACACAGGGCCAGATGCTCAGCTGCTATGAATCAATGTGGCTCCACAGACTCTGCTTCAGTGGAGTCGCCATCCATTTACATCACCAGAGTTTCTATCCCATAGTCTTTTGCCTTCCGGATCAAACTCCTTGAGATGAGAAAAGTCAGTCTATGCCCTGGAAGGAGTACAGCGAAAATAACAATAGGAAACAATAGAAAGCCATTCACAAACAGTCTATTCTGGCCACTGGTGGGTAACGATGAAGCAGAGGCATTTTCTACATAACTTGCATTGCATGAACAGGAAATCTATGTACTAATGTATTCCCACAGCCATTCACATGAGGGGACAGTGTGCCTCTGGAATGTTTACAATGAATCATTTATTGTCCTTGTTCAATCTTTCCAGTAGGAAGAAGCTACTACACATTTGACCTTATAAAAGGCAATAAGTTTGCTTGGTAAAATGTGGTCAGCAATAGCCCATCCTTTGCCAACTACCTAAAATGCAGGATGGTAGCAAAAGCTGTTGGTGCTGCTGCCACGTAGTTCAGAGCTTTGTCAGTGTTCCCATCTGAAGCTATGGTTTTCAAGGCTTCTACAAGTCAGTGGTTTGTTTTTTTTTTCCCCCATAGAAAAGTTACTCCAGGTTGGAAGGTCTTGGTCTAAAAGCTATTATTTTTTCTAAATATGTTTTGTGCTTCAGATTCTGTTCTCATATACAGTACCCTACAGACAGCTCTCTATTTTAGACTGGGGACCGACGAGCTAGGCAGCAGCTCTGCAGAAAAGGACCTGAGGGTAACAGTGGATGAAAAGCTGGATATGAGTCAGCAGTGTGCCCTGGTTGTCAAGAAGGCTAATAGCATATTGGGCTGCATTAGGAGGGGCATTGGCAGCAGGTCACGGGAAGTGATTATTTTCCTCTATTCGGCATTGGTGAGGCCGCATTTAGAATACTGTGTCCAGTTTTGGGTCCCCCACTACAAAAAGGATGTGGACAAGTTGGAGAGAGTACAGAGGAGGGCAACAAAAATGATTAGGGGGCTGGAGCACAAGACTTATGAGGAGAGGCTGAGGGAACTGGGCTTGTTTAGTCTGCAAAAGAGAAGAATGAGGGGAGATTTGATAGCGGCCTTTAACTACCTGAAAGGGGGTTCCAGGGAGGATGGAGCTAGGCTGTTCTCGGTGGTGGCAGATGACAGAACAAGGAGCAACGGTCTCAAGTTGCAGGGGGGAGGTCTAGGTTGGACATTAGGAAAAAGTTTTTCACTAGGAGGGTGGTGAAGCACTGGAATGGGTTACCTAGAGAGGTGGTGGAATCTCCATCTTTAGAGGTTTTTAAGCTGAGGCTTGACAAAGCCCTGGGTGGGATGATATAGCTGAGGTTAGTCCTGTTTTGAGCAGGGGGTTGGACTAGATGACCTCCTGAAGTCCCTTCCAACTCTAATATTCTATGATTATGATGGAATTTCAGATGCAATTGTTTAGATAGGAGGTTTTTAAGAACTGGTTGGACAAAGAGCTGTCAGGGACCGTCTGGGTATTCTTCATCCTTCCTCAGTGCAGGGGGCCCTTGGGGTCCCTTCCAGCCCTCCATTTCTATGATTCAATTATTCTAGGATTGGTAACTTAGGTTTTAACCCTTTAGGTAGGCTTAAAAAAAAGCCTATTTATTATTGTTAAAAAAGTGGCAATAGTACCACACTCAGGGTTGATACAGGACCTGATCCAAAAACCGCTGAAGTCAGTGGGAGTCTTTCCATGGACTTCATACAGGACTATGGGCACAATCCAAAGCCCCCAGTAAATCACATTTTATGGCTAGATACTCCCTGACATTTATACTGGAATGTGGTTGAGGAGAGGAAGTAGTCTTTAAAGTGCTACAGAACTCTCGTTGTTTTTACAAATACCTGAGATCTGCTAACTTAGGTGTCTTGTGGGTTTTCCAAAAGCACCTAAGCATGTTTTGTGCTGGACCTAACTGCAGCTTTAGGCACCCAAATACTTGAAAGATCTGGCCCTTAATCTCTCTGGCCCGGATCTTCAATGGTATTTAGAAGACTAACTCCCACTACTGCAATGGGAGCTAGGCACCTTTGGGATCTGGGCCTCAGTTCCCCAGCTATAAATGAGGATAACATCACTTGCTGCCTCACAGGATGTTGTGAGGATAAATACATTACTAAAGGTTGTAGGTGCTCAGCTACTCCAGTGATGGTGCCATATAAGTACCTAAGACAGACAGAGATGCCTGGATGTTCAGAAAGTGCTGAGCACCTAACCATAAAAATCGGGCCACTGTATCGTGTCCTAAGTTGGGCACCAAAATAACTGAAGCTCCCAAAACCACTTTTGAAAATCTTGGCCTGTATTTTTGATACCTGCCAAAGTCTAGGACAGTGACAAGTCAAACACTGAACCTTGGAATCACAGGCATCTGAAACATCTTTTAAAATATTTTATGATCTCAATTATCCATTAACTGAAACTCTGCATCTCAGACACCATGAAATTTAAGTAACAATGAAAAAGAAGCTGCGCTGTTAAGGAGCTGCACAGAGCTGTAAGAGACAGTGTAGTGAACATGATAGTTTGCTAGATTAACTAATGCATCACTAAGCGGTAAATATTTTTAGTGGATGCTTTGGAATCATTGCATGATGGATAATTAGCGAAATGTGAGACTTTAATATAATTTAAAAAAAAGAGAAGAAAGACTGAGTTTGATTGGAGTTTGTCTCTTATCCAAGCCTGGAGGAGAATTTTCAGATTTAATTACAGCTAATGAGAACACATTTCAAAGCTGCAAAGGTCTTTTTGCAATTAAATAATGCATAGAAGAAAATATGGAAATGTGAAGCTTCTGTCAAGGGCATGGCTTTGGGACCATGTTCAAAGTGCAAAGGAAAATAGAGAGTGTTTCTGAGGTTAAGGGTTAGAGGAGATTCCTGCAGCTAGATGGTCTTTTTTCCCCTGGCTTTCTACACATTAAATTTTCTTT
Source organism: Emydura macquarii macquarii (assembly GCF_026122565.2). Lineage (NCBI taxonomy): Eukaryota > Metazoa > Chordata > Testudines > Chelidae > Emydura > Emydura macquarii. Next base: position 1,641,435 of record NW_027132983.1, on the reverse strand, counting down.
CCAACTGTTCTGAAAGCTATTGCATTACCCTGTGCTTATGGTAAGGAGACAACCTGAATAATTGTCCTCCAAGAAGCAAACATGGTTTCAAAAATAATCTCTGCCAACTCTGTTTTCTTAACACTAAACTTTAATGCCATGCTGGTGAAAGAGTCTAGCTTTGACAATCCTGAGAGTCAAGTTCACCAGATACTCTCCAAACAGGTACAGCCCAGGTGGACAGTCCTCCCTGAGTCCAGCCAATGTACATTGACCTTTGGCCTTGAAAGGCTCCATTATGTTTGGAAAAGTACAGGGAACTCTCTCCGCACGGTTATTTGGTTTCCATAACTCGTTCTGACCTTGTCACAATTCCCAGTCTGAATACCAATTAGTGCCACTTAACTCATGTCAGCAACGAAACTCACATAAGCCAGATAGCAGCCATCACATGGCAATAACAGTCAGTTTCTACCAACCCAGAAAGTATTCAGATTTCCGGTTTCCAAGTTTCTGCAACCCATTTCTAGTCCTCTGGTCTATCCAGTTGCATTGACAGATGAGGCAAACCAGTCTGGATAAAACATGAACTAACCTGAGCTTTCCTCCAAACTTTGAACCAAACTAAGGCTCAAAATCCTGCCTCTCCCCCCAATTTTCTATTGCTTTTGTGTTTCTAGCTCTTGCAGAGTATTTCCAAACTAATATATATGCAAAACTCATGAGAGCATCCAATTTTTGGACCAAAGGGGGGAAAAATTCAGATAACCAAACTTTTACTACCTATCATTCTGAACCTCATAGGAATCATAGAATCATAAAATATTAGAGTTGGAAGGGACCTCAGAAGGTATCTAGTCCAACACCCTGCTCAAAGCAGGACTAACCTCAGCTAAATCATCCCACTGGAACTGACACACTGGATCAAATCAGTGGTGCATCTGGTCTTGTGTCCAGTCTCAGAGTGACCAGTACCAGCTATTTCAGAAGAAGGTGTAAGAAACCATGTATTAGGCAGTTATGGGATACATGGCCACAGGGAAAGTTTCCTTTCACCCCATCCACCATATGTAATGACAAGTTTACATCCAAGTTACCTTGCAGTATATGTGAAGAAGACACTGTGCTAGATCTAGGAGTTAAAGTGGAAGACTTGGAGCCAGGACTCGTGAGTTCTTTTGTACAGTCTGACCTTGAGTCACTGTGAATGTGGAAAAAATCACTTGCCCTCTCTGACCCGCTATTCCCCATTGATACAATGGAGTAATACTATTTATACCCACTTCACAAGTAGAAGGGAGACTAAGGTTGAATCAATATTTGTAAGGTGACCAGAAATCCCCATAGGAAAGGCATAGGGCTTGACTTACACTAAAGCTACTTTACACCCCTGAAGTCAAGTAAAGGGGCCTTGAAATTGGTATTAATGTAACTTACTCTCGCTTAAAATTCCTTTTACATTGACAGAGTGGTATAAAGATATCTTGCTGAAAAATGAGAATCAGGATACAATATAGAGTAAAAGCAACACTTAACTCTATAAGTAGTGTAAATTATTTGTAACTAATATTTTACTGGTTAAATTTTGTCTCTCTTTGTGGACTGTTCAGAAACAGCTCACAAAATCCTTGAATGCATTTATTATTTGAAACTTTTTTTGTGAAAAATGTCTCTCAAAGAAAAGCTTGTAAAGGATTCATTTCAAGTATTTTGCAGTCAAACCCAGAAAAGCATTCTGTGTCGGTTCATTATGTAAGTCACATGGTATTGTTCTTTTCCCTGATCCGATGACTTCAGGTAACTAACTGTGTTAATTGCAAAATACACATTCTGGACGGTATAGTGAAACTTATGACTTCACTTTCAGAGATTATTGGAGCAAATATAGTTCACTTTTTTAGGAGTATTCATGTTACAAAATCTCTACCACTAGAATAATCATGGAAAGACAACATGGAAGGGCATGAACAAGGTAAAATAATCAGATTCAAACTATTATTCATGTAAATGTTTTCCCATTGTGTTCAGCTCTGTGGAAAATGGTTCTCCCACAAAAATCACAAGGCAATGATTACTGTACCTGATACCCCTCATTCAGCATACTGATGAAGAGTGTAAAATATGTGGTAAACTCTAGGGATAGAAACAATTTTCATGGCATCAGCGTACTTGCCTTGATGAAGAAATTTAAAGTTCAATCCCCAAGGAAACCCTGCTAGTGTAAAACAAACAGTTATTCCATAGGTATCATGAAAAATTAATAAATCAACTCTTCTCATTGACAGATGCTTTTCAGATAGAACACACACAGATGTCCATCCACAACACTCAAGGATAACAACTAGAGCTAATAAAGACAGATTCACCAGTGCTAAAATATGCCTCTTGATCAGCTATGGCCCTTCCATCATAGGTTGGAATTCATCTATAAGGAGAGAAGCTGAGGTTACCTCTTGTGTCCTCTCCCCCAGGTTTCCATTGAAGAGGTGGTATTAGGAGAGGGCTCTCTCTCTTTCTGTATATATGTAAGTTATTAACGGACAAGGTGCCAGTAGACAGCATGCAAGAATATGGAATATAGTTTCTGGGTTTTATAGGACTGATAAAACTCATTGCTGTGCACCGCAAATGGCTTCCTTTGCACTGCTTTTTACATCAACTCTGAACAAGGGGAACAGCTTTAGTTTACAGCCAGGGTTTCCCTAGGAGGATCATCTAAACTAGAACATGGTCATGCTCCCTTCCAGACAATACTGTCCACTTTTTTCAGTGATGCTGACGCTCAAAGGCGCCCTAGGGTGGGGTGGGAGATTGAGGCCACTTTCCAAGACCACACCTCCACCTTGGTGGGGCTCTCTGCTGCTTGAATCCAGCATAAAGATTTGCATTAGCTTCTAGCATCTTAAAACCAAACTGAATCTAGCCTAGCCCGTGAAAGGATAAAGGTGGACCTGGGCAGCAAAGTCCGGAACTCAGCTTCTGCGTGGTCTGGGAGTGCTCAAATTCCTGGCACAGCAACTCCAAGGGACTCCCATGCCGGTACAGGCCTGGCACAGGGGATTGCTCCTACCGAGACTTTCAGAGTGACAATCTGCACCAGGGGCTGAGCAGCCACACACGGCTCCATGCTCAGGATCTGGTGTCAGGCTGTGAAGGAGCTCTCAGAGAAGAGAAATATTCTACCCAGGTGCTGAAAATTGCATGTTTGATTGGGGGATGGGAGGAGATGGTACCCTTGCACCCTCCTCCCCCAATAGCTATTTGTTCTCTGCCATACCCAGCTCTCTTCAGCTGCTTTTTGGGAAATCCCAGCTAGATGGAAAGTCTTCGGGTGTTAACCTTCTGGATTATTTATGAGCCATGAGAGAGATCGGGAGCAGCATCAACTGTTATACTAAGATGTATAACACACCAGGGACACTCGAGCTCCTCCAGATATACAACCAGCACTTTGAAACCACCACAGAAGAGTCTCTCTCCCAGAGCCTCCTTCCCAGATTTGACACTGAGCTGCGACAGGAATTTGATCAGTGCTGTATGCATACCCGTCCAGTCCAGCATAGAAGATGAGGCTCATAGTTACCTCACTACTGAGCCTCAGTGCTTTGATTAAGAGGTTCCCAGAAACTTGGGACACAACAAATAGTGTGTGATGTCTCTCTGAAGCTATAAAGGTGATTTGCTGGGATTTCTAGGACTAACAAATAAAAGTTAAAAAAAAATTCTCTTGCTATCAAGTTGCTATTACAACCCACAGGCAAAAGCTGTGTAATTTATTGGCCATCTAGTACCACTTGCAGACAGCAAAAATGAGTTATTAAAAACATAACACATTGCCTTCTCAAAGGCACCCAATCTGTACCACAGCCAGCAGAATCTGAGTGGCACCAACTAGCCACTGCACTTCTCTCTGTTTGAATAGTGAACCTTTGTGTACTTTTTAATTGGTTTAATTCCCAACAGTGGGTACTAGCCAGGCCTCCAATTTACGGCCACTTTGGACAATCTGAAATTTCTGTCCAATTCTCTTACAGGTAATAGACTAATCAATTAATGGAGGGGCAAATCCTCTGACATAGGCCCATAAGATGCCAAATGCAGCAGAAATGGGAGGGGAGGGGAGAGGAGAGGTATCAAAGGGACTCTGTGTCCGGAGCCCCATGCTGGAGAGACTTAAATTGAGACAGTAATGGCACGCAGAGGGCACAGCCAGTGGAGCCTCAAGGACAGACCCACACAGAGAGAAGCTGCGAGCTGAGTCCAGCACTAACAGCAGTGCCTGTGTAAGAGCCCTGGAGCCTCCATCCCACCGCCATTATGTAGCGTTGACAGGCAAAGTTCTTTGACTTGGACTGGGCTCACAGAACCAAGACTTGGTCTTAACACAGCCATGCAGTGCCAGCTTTAAAATGACCTAGGGGCTGATTCTTCACTGTCTTGTCTGGTCATTAGCATCCATGGAGATGGTTGTAAAACTCTGCCGTCCTGACTTTGCAAAGGTGTCAGTGACTGCACCGACGGGGCAAGGCAGCAAAGAAACAGGCACTTAGCAAGTCACGGGTGAGAGATGTGCTGCATAAAACAAATACAAATCACACAATAGCCACCTACTCTGCACACACATGGCCACGTCGGCTCACCCCAGAAGCCACGCCATTCTCCATTTTCCCTGCTTAGCCAGGTTTTGGCAGCCAGTTTTGAAATCATGAACCCTACATTTCCTTTATTGCTCGATGCAGCAGTTCAAGATGATGCTACGTAGAGCAGTATTTAATATTTTCCCCTCACTGGGAAAGAGCAGACCAAAAAGCAGAATAGCAGCACGTATGTGGGAAGAGGGAAGCAACGTATGCATTTCTGTGCTGGAGCCCTCCCTGGCTGGTGTTTAAGGGCCTGATCCTGCTCTCATTGCAATCAAAGGCAAAACTCTCACTGACTTCAGCAAGAACAAGTTTGGGTCTTATGACCTAGATTCATAAAACACATGCTTGATTTTAAGTTCACGTGTAAATCCCGTTGGTTTAAAGCGAAGCATGTGCGTAAGTGCTTTGATGAACAGGAATGAATTGAAGCATGTGATTTAATACTGCGCTGAACTGGGACAGAGAGGCCACTTTTCAGTGCTCTAGCAGTGCAAAGGGCCTTAAAAATCCCATTCTGCGCTCCAGTTACACTGCCAGAGCTGTGTAAAATCGCCTGCGTACAATGAGAGTCAGGTCTCAATTGTGTAAGCACAACTTTGCCCTGAGTGCAAGGCAGAAAGTAGGAAGTCAGTTCAGACCTTCAGCATGTTTCTTAGCACATCCAAATACTCTCTCTCTCTATCCCTGGATGTAGAAGCTATTGAGAGTAAAGGCATCATGTTGAAAATTCATCTGCTGCAGCTTGGCTTTGATTTGCTAACACTTTCCTGTTTCCCATCACTTTGCACTTTAAGTGGGTGTCAGTCACCAGAAAACTCAAATATTCTCTTACCCTCACTGTAGTGCACTAAAATATCTTCTGCTCCAGGAGCTCATTAGGTTAAGCAGAACTTGTCCTCATCAGTCTGCTTCTCTAGTGTGAAAATCATTATTCTTTTAGCACTTTATGCAGTTCCATTCTGCTCATTACAATAAGTACTGGAACTCATTAGCACAAAATACAGTGTTTTGAGTATTAACACACAGTAAAATATCCATACATAACATGGAAGTAAATAAAGACATATGGTGTTGAAATCTATGGGAAAGCACCAATTTTGTCAAGTTTCAACTAGAGAAGAGTCCAGATTAGCTCCTCAGCTCTCGGACAACTCCTTTGGGTCTGGGTCTGTCCGGATCTTTGGTGGCCGAAATGGGTCAAACCTGAGTCAGGCTTGTCAATCCATATTTAGGCACCTCAAAACGATAAAACAGACCATGTCTATTTAAGTCAGTGGTTCTCAACCACTTTACAATTGTGGGCCACATTCAAGACTCCCCGTATGGCCCTGAGAATGTCACATGGGCTGCCGCTGTGTGCTGATTGGGTTGTCCGTGGCCCACGGGCTGCAGGTTGAGAACCACTGATTTCAGTGCTGGATGCCCAGGAGTCACTGGACACTGCAGGTTCTCAGCATTGTTAAAAGTCAGGCCACTTATATTTAGGCATCTAAATAAGAATTGAGCAGCCTAACCTTGGGCATGAGGTTTGGGTATTTCAGCCCGTATTTGGAAGGCGTCCGTCAGTTTACTAACGTGTTTGGGGTCAAAGATTAAAAGCAGCCATTTTCCAGATCTCATTCCAGCACAGGTCAAGAATATAGCAAGTAACATGGATCAGGTAGGTGTCACCTACTCTTACAGAGATGGAGCTGAAAGACCTGAGGAGAAGTGGAAAAGCAGAGGTGACTCCCTCAAGCACTCACATGCCACACCAGGGCCCCAGCCATGGGCCCAGCTGCTCAAACTCACATGGGCCTGAAATAGATCCCTGCCAAGGGTAACAGATAGGGACTCCTCTACAATGGAGAAATCCCTCACCTGCCCATCAGAGTGGGCAAGGCTGTAAAGATGCCCTTCATGCTGTGGAATAGGGACATATCACAAACTGCGATATGGCCCTCTATTTCTTAATCGATTTATTAACCTATCCAACAACAGGGTCCCTTATGCTTCATCCTAGCAAGAGAACATGCATTCTTGTGAGAGACAGAGTGTGCTGTACTTACAAACATCATGTGTGCTGACCACTTAATCAGGGTAATTTCACAACACAGAAGCACAAACCTATCGTCGATAACTGCTCCCCATTCACTTATACACTGGCCTCCTGATACTAATCAGCTGCCTAGTTTTTACTAGGAAGGAGCCAGTGTACGTGCTTGGAGGCGGGTACACACAGAGTTCGCTCCCTGACCTCAGCCACCGCACGTGAAGGTTAAACACAAGAGGGGATATGAACTTGGACGCTCATCAAATACACACACGCTTGTTAACACTAGGAATGTTTAGAAAGGAGATAACGTAATTGCAAAAAGGGCCAGCGATGGGGGCTCTTGAAACAACTGCTATCACAGAGCAGCAAGACTGAAGAGTAACTACTCCATCCAAAGCACCAGTCTCCCAGGAATTTCTCTGACTGTTTACTTCAGCTCCCTTGGCTTCTAAGGGAGACATTTCTCACACTGGAGCTGATGTGAGATGATGTTACAGAACAAGAAGTTTACATGGCCACTATTGTCCCCATGTTTTATTTACTGTTACCCAAGACATTTTATATCCTTTTATTATTCTCTCTGGCTCTTCCTCTCACATGAGTTGATTCGTCTATTGGAACAAGCAGTGAGTTCAATCTTAAATTTACAAGAGTCAGGTGGCATAGAGATTGTGATGTCAAAAATTCACCATTAATAATGATGAATAATAATGCTTGACATTTTCAGTGTGCTGTCCATTTTCAGAGCACTGCACAAACATTTGGGCAGGTCAATTTTTTTTTCCTTTTACCATTTTGAATTGTTGGCAAAATTCTAAAATCCTAAAAAGTTTTTAAAAAATTGGAAAAAATGTTGACAAATTTTGGCAAAAAAATCTCCCCATGTTTTTCAGCCAGCTATAGAGCTGGACAATATTTCTACGGAGATTTGATAAAAGGGGAAAAAATTAGAAAGTCCTTATTTTTCCATTCTATTTTTAAACCAGCTCTAACAAACATTAATATAACACCCCTGCAAGGTAGGTAAGAACACATTGTTCTCAGTTTTCCAGCTGGAAGAAATGAGATGCAGGGTGGTTCAAATACGACAGAACTAGAAATACAACCTGACACAGTCCCTAACTTCCAGTCTTGGACTCAGTCCTACTGAGCTGCACAGCCTCCCATCAGAGCAAACAGGAAGCGAAGATGGGCAGTGAGGGAGTAAACCCTTCTTAAAATAAAAATAACTTCAATAGCAACCAATAAACAGAAGGAGACTATTATGAATGACAACGTGATGGGCGTGTGGACTCATGTGTCAGTCTGATATATTTCAAATGACTTTACCAGTTAGAAAGTTCTTCTCTGAAGCGGATACTGCCTCTGGCACTACCTAAGTTTTTATCCACACAGAGGAAAGAGCACCAGGCCCTTGGCTTCCTATGAGTCTGTGTCATTGTTGTTAATACATAACATCCCTGGCCTCAGCCTTCAAATAAGACTGAGTATTCGTGCTACCCCACGTGTCTTTTCTCCTAGAGACATCAAATGCTGAGGCCTCCACTGGCAAGAGCCCCAGTTAAAAATTCTGCCATCTCAGATACTCCACGAGAAATGTTAATTCTAGCTTGCAGCAACCCATGCTGATCCCTTCTTTGGTGGCGGCCTGAGAGCAGAGCAAAAACAAACAAACAATTGGCAATATCATGAGGTCTTGACTCAGTTCTTATTCAGGGTAAACTCCCACTGAGTCAATGGGAGTGTGTCTTGAGTAAGGACAGCTGAGTAAGAACAGAGTAAGGACTTTCGGATTTGGACCAACACCACTTAACACTTACTCATCTTCAGAAGTCTTAGCAAGTTGGGAAAGTCTGATCCTTTCCTCTCCTCCTGGTTCTGGGGGTAGAATTGGGGGAACTTGTGATGAGTCCTACAGCTGCCATAGCTACCACAGAGCATACCTGTTATCTTTCTGAGGACTAGGAGGGAAGAACACCATCAGTTTAATTTATCTCCATGGAACTCTTGGTCCTCCATGTCTGAGTGGATGAGGCTGTGTTGTAGGAGGAACTTAATAAAGTGAGGGACTTCTAGCTGGAAGTCATTCTTTAGTTTTTGGCTTACACACATACAGTCTTATCTTTCTGCTCACAAATCAAATTCCAACCCCATGGAACACAAAGCTACCCAGATGTGCCCGTCTCCTAAATTCACATACACACACTCCACACTGGTCTTGGAGGAGGACAATATGACTGTGTTCTTTTCTTCATTACATAGCTAGCCATCATAGGTTTCTAATACAGTGGTTATCTATCTAGTATCTAATATTAAGGAGTTGGAAAGGCAGCATAGCTATGAGGCATTAGCTTATAAACTAAGCTGTCTGGCTAGAGAAACAGATTCTGGTCTGTGCTGGGTAAGCAGAGATCTGAAAGGGGAAATCCTTTCTAGAAGCTCTTTTGGGTCCACGTACTTGTACTGAAGATACCTCTGTTTACGTTTGGACATGACAACATATAATGTACCTTGGCTCATTTGTAGACCACTTGCTGCAGATTTCTCTTACATGTTCTTTTTTAAAAGGGGCCCAAGGATTGTAACAAACCAGCTTTGAGGAAAACCTGAAATGCAGAGGTAACAGAAGTTAGCAATAAGCCATGGAGCTTTTCAGCTCTAAATCAATGGTGTGAATATAGCCCAGGTGGACAGTAACTAAAAGTCATTGCTGTCTCATGGCTTACAGCATCCAATATGGAATGTGTTGCAAATATCATTTCCTTGTGGACATAGATGTCTACATCATCAAAGCTACCACAGGTACCCCCCCCCCCATACTGACATTCTTAACAGTGGGGCTAAATATTGAAAATGAAACTACAATATCTAGCCAGCAAGACATGCCTTCCAGCTCACAGCTGAAGCACTTTATGGCTGGGTGATAGAGTGGAAGCTTGCTGTGTTATCTGTGCATGCCTGGAAGGACTTCAGACTCCAGGACATTCAGTCTGGCACCCTTCACCAGCTCTGTTAAACCCACTTAAAATATTTCAAAGGAACAAACCAAAACAGAGAATTTAAGCTATGCATCCCAGCGAATGGCTTTATCCCACAGGACAGAATCTTCCCTTATGCCAGCGTCTCTCAGACCTTCCCCTAAAACAAGAATCGTACTATGGATACCTCACACCTTCCCTGAAGCACCCTAGACTGATTGGCTACATGATGATGTAATATCGGGACAACATGAAAGGGAGAAAGAGAATAAACTTGCTTTAAAACAGTGGATGTGGCTGTCTTACCCCTCTTCTGCCCCTGCCAACTTTCCCTGCTTTTCATGTGCGAGAGGCTGGTCCCTAGGTTAGGATTTCATGGTCAGAATTTTTGAAGGACTCTGTTGGGACCAGATTTTCAGAACAGCTCAGCTCCCACTTGGGACACAAATCAGTGGTCAGATTTTCCAGAAAGCTCAGCACACAGGGCCCCTGAGCTCTGCTGATAGTCTGGCCAGAAGTGTTACAGTAGTGAGAGCTACTGGATGTAGCTGTTATGCACTTAAATGCCTTTTGGAGATCTAGACCAACTCCCATTGATTTCTAAATGGGAGCTGAGCTCATTGAAAGGTCTGGCCTTCTATGGATTTAGGTTGGAAAGATGGAGTTTTCAAAAGCGCCAGTGTGATTTGAGAGCATGAGTCTCATCTGCTTTCATTGGAACCTGTGCTCCTAAATCAGACACACTCTGGAAAATCCCACCTCAAATTCCCTCCTTGCTGTCTGCAGCCCCCTGGCTTTATCCTCTCCAGTGTGTTCTGTCCTCCTAATGGGTTGTTCCATATCAACCCCTCAAATTATGTAATCTTCTGCTCATTTGATCCCAGCCAACGTACCAATGTTGAAGGACACAAAGTAGTTGTTCAACGTTGGGCCCACTCTGAGACCCATTGTTCTGTACTGTGCAGTTGTTCCATTGTGCAGAATAAAAGTTTCCATAATAACCAAGTTAAAGAGATTTTTGTTAATCTAGTCACATAGAAGCCCTTCAATGGTCTGCCATGAATGTGTCTGACTGCAGTAGGTTAATAAAACAATCCTGCTGGATTTAATATTTGGGACTCACTCTGCCTTATGGCTCTTTTATTCCTGTACAATTGGCAGATGGCCCAATTATAATTTTCTGTTTTTGACTTTTTTTAAATAAAATTCCTAGGTAGTAATAATTAATTCAGTGCAATTTTAAAGCCTGCTGTGTTGGCATCAAGGCTGTTAAAAATGATCTGCAAATCTCCACATAATAATTGAAATACCAGACCAAAGGGGGAGGAGAAAAAAAAAAATCAAACAAAAGTGTACCAGTTGGAAGAGTCAGGTGGATATCTTAAACACACCATTCATCTTCTGGAGGACATTGTGGTTATAATGGCCAGGAGGCCTTTGAAATAGGGGACTTCTCAAGCTGCACCCATGACTGAGCCATTGGATTAGTAGCTGATTCTGGCCCCCTTAATCACATTGATCAGTGATCAACTCTACAGCTAGCTGTACTGAAATAGTAGGACTAATTACTGAGAAAAGTGCTACTCAATGTAAATTGGCAGAATCTGGCCTTAAGATGACAGTTTGCTCTTATGTAGATGGTCCAGTAAACAAGGCACTGGCCTGGAAGTTAGGAGAACCTGGGTTCTCTTCACAGCCTTGCTGCTCAGCTTCTGTGTTATCTTGGGCAAGTCCCCTCCCATCCCCATCTCGTCTATTTAGACCACAAGCTCTTTTGGGCAAACGTCTCTCATTATGGATATGTACAGCACCCAGCTCACTGGGGGTCTGACACTCAGAGGGAACCCCCAGGTGCTACTGTAATACAAATAAGTATTATAGAGCCTGTGCATAGGTCTCCTATTTTCCTATATTTGTAACTTGTCTGTGGCTAGGTAGGACTTGCACTGTGCTGCATGTCAACGTCACCAAGAACTGCATAGTGGCTGTGGGAATATAACTCTGATGCTGCTGTTCTGTAAAACTCCACACAACATAGCTGTTAGCAGGCTAGGGCTGGTGGCACACAGCTGAGCTATTGGGGTTCTAACCAGTGACACTCCTACAAGTTAGCCAGTTCACTACCATACGATTCATTATCAAATCATTACAATGGTGAGGGCCTACTAGGGTCTGTGGGTCCAGTTTTCAAACAGGAAGCACAAGTCGATATTTTGAGGCTCATGTCAGCACATTAAACAGGCTCTCACAAGACTAGGAAACCAAATGGAGGATTTGTGTGTCCTATTAAGTGAGCCACATGTTGGAAAGTTGGGCCCACCATCTGTACTCTTATTCACAGGGTATGTTAAGAAATGTCACGTCGTGCTCGCGCACCTTATCCTTTAAGAAGGCTCTCGCACTCTGCAGTGGTGGTGAGTTTGACTTCACCCTAGGGATTCATGCTGGAAGAATCACACTGAGTGGGAGGTGGAGGTAATGGGAGAATAAAAATGGAGGGAAAAGATTATGAGGAGTGAGCTGATGTGCCCTTCCCTGTCATTGAGCATTCCAAGCTCACACACATACCAAAGCAGGAACATCTCTCACAATACAAACTGAACAATGGAAAAAGGGCCCTACCACAAAGAAGGGCTCCTGCTGTCAATCCTGATTCCTCTGGGGCCCCTTTAGCCACAATGGCTGGCACTTTACTACACACACAGTTCCATTGATGGCAGTGGGACTACTCATGGAGTAAGGGACTGCTCAGAGTGAGCCAGGGTGGCATAACTGGCCCCTGGAACGGATATCATATATCAGGAATATACAGAGTACATCTACCGCCAAAGAAAACAGAGACATAAGTTGCCTCATTCAAACTAATGGTGAGCATTCAGTGCCTGGAGAGCATGTGTGTGGTTTGCTTTACTTTCCCCATCTCAAATGTACATTCACTCTCCGGACAGTTTCCCTGAGTCAGATAAAACCTCCTCTTGTCATAGGTGTGTATCTGTACCAATTTTGGAGCAATCCCATGTTGTAGATGGAGATCAGAATCTCTAAGCAGCTGAGATGTAGCCTCTCCAGTGAACAAAAACAAAAAACTTGTACCCTAGCACTAAATCTTTTCTCCCTCCTTTTCTTTCCTTTCTTCTGATGTCTGTTCATGGTGCAATCCCAGAAATAACATGAAGAAATTCTTGGCTTGCTATTTTTGGCATTGCCTTCCACTAAGGAAAAAAAGAGATTACACTATGAGCTATTCAGGCAAATTGGCAAGCAGGCAACAAACAAACTTTCTAGCCCTTATGGTTCTAATGATAAATCCTGGCCAAGTCGAGCAGACAGCCTCAGCTTCAGAAGAAGTCTAGCTCAGCGTCAGCAGCTCCAAACAACTAGCCTATGCATTCAGAAATACATTTGACAAGTAGAAATAGAGTGATGTGATGACTGCGGGTACTACCACTAATCTTTAAGTCAGGCTGATGGGAAGAGGGTGTTGTTCCCAGGCCTCCTGATGCATTAAATATACATTGGCTGGTGCTGTGCTTGAGGTCCTAAGATAAGTAGCTGGAGGATCAACTTTTAATCTGCATATAATTAGCAAGGGACAGATGGCAGACCACAGAGAAGCCAAATCAAATAAGTCAGTTTACTAACAGTATGCCACAAAAAAGCCTCCTGTATCTAAATTGAAGCTTGCTTTAAAAAACAAGTAGAAGTAACATTTCAATCAGCCTCTCTTAGAAATAGAATACCCTGTATACTACACTACTCTATTTAGGCCTTAACCTACACTGATATAAAAATATTTTATCAAATAACTAATAAATCATCATCTTACTGTGTGTTTGTACACTGCCTATTATAATGTGGCCTTGATCTTGATGGGGTCTTCTGGGTGCTACCACCAGAATACCAATAAATAATTATCATTTAAACAGATGTTTAAAAAGTCTTCATATTCTGTTTGGAATGTAAGACTCAACAAGATCTACCAAACAGGGCTAGTCTGAAGAGAATCAATTTAGTTTTTAAGTTATGAATGTTTAAAATTAAATGGCCAAGGATTTGAAATGGTCTCCAGTTTGAGATGATCTCTGCTTTGAGACTGATCTCAGTTTTAGACTTTCTAGGATTTGAAGCAGTTACCTAGTTGAGGCGATCTCAGATTTAAAGACAATACCAATTTTGAGATAACCACTTGTTAGAAATGACACAAGATTTCAAACTATTTGAGCTTTGAATCTATCTTTAAAACAACAGCACACACACACTGCAACTTGTTGATGTTAAATTTTTGAGCCCCAGGCACTTTGCAAAACAGTGGATAAGATGGAGGGTTTTGGTGAAGGATGCTAAGAAAAGCTCTCCTTTTATGGAAATTGGATGGAATCTTCAATGTTCATGCATAACAGATGGGATGCAACCCAAAGAACCTCACCAGTGGCATGGATGAAGGTCTGAGTCATTCCTTCCAGAATTTAAATCTACAATATGGTGCCAGGAAGTATAGCATTTTCAAACATGAAGAACTAGAGGGGCTTCAGCTGTAACAGTTCAGATCCAAAGCCAGAGTCCAAACTTTTCCAAAGCCTGAGGTTGTTCCAACCCAGGATCCGGATTTAGATCATTATGAAGGTAAAGTCCCAAAAGAAAGTTGGTAAGAACAGCCCCAAAGTTAGGGACCATTCAGGCCCATAGCTTTTATTCAGATCCATATCTAATTGCAGCAGGCCTAATGATCAAGATTAGCTATATAATTGCTCAAATCCTTCTCCGTGCCAAATAAATAACAGTAAATTCCCACACTGCAGCTTCACAAGTACTAATCACACTACAATAGCAGCAGAGAACAATTTAATGTCAAAGATAGCAGGAGTTTTGGGATTTCCAAAGTCAATGTTACATAGCAAACTGCAGAAGCAATATCTCTCAACTTGTGCCCCCATCATGTACACTCTGAGTACTTTTTCCAGACCTGAAGAGCTCTGTGTAGTGTGAAAGCTTCTCTCTCTCACCAACAGAAGTTGGTCCCGTTAAAGATAATACCTCACTCACCTTGTCTCTCTTGTATCATGCAGTCAAGCTGTCAGTCTATTCCCAGTGGTGTAGAATACAGCAACAGATTTTTTTCCACTATAAACAATAAGCAGAAGCAGCAAGTCCTATTTCAATGGCCTAATTCCAGTTCACTTTGGACTTCAAAAATTGACTGTACCATGGATGAGGTAGCCATTCCTGGGTACAGTTAATCAAAAGCCAAAAGAGGAAAGTTATGTTCATCTAAAAACCAGGACTAGAGACTGCACTCTAATATCAGTCTATAGGTTGGGAAAGGAGTCAAAGGGAGCTGGGCACCCAACTCTCATTGAAAAACCGAGGAAATTGGGCATCTAACTACCTTAGTCTCCTTTGAAAATACGGCTGGGGCGAAGAGCACTACATCCTGATAAACAGTTAGGCGGGGCAGTTAAATCCCACTGCAGAATACGGATTTAACATTAAGTACATGCATCAGTGCTTTCCAAACTCTCAATGAAATAGACTTCAGCATCCCAGGCTGGGCCCTCTGCTATATAATGAGCTTGTTGGGCCAAATTATTAAGAGTTCAGCTACCATCCGGAAACCTAAATATGGGCCAGATTTTCCACAGTGTTTAGCACCCAGCAACTCACATGACGACAGTTATGGCCAGGTTCTCAAAAGAGATCAGTAGCATCTCCTGGGCTGAGAACTCTTGAAAACCCTCAAAGGTGTTTAGGCACCTAACAGTGCAGTGGAAAGTAGGAGCTTAAATGCTTTGAGGATCTGGCCAAAATGACTACTTGGCTTTCGTGGACACTGAACAACTAATGATTAATTCTCATTGGTTTACAAGGCACATCAAATTCCACTACATATCAGATGTAGATGCCTGTTAATGAAGGCTGTAGCTAATTTACATTTTAATCTCTTGGTTCTAGTGCCCATAAGATTTTGAAACATTCACTTTTTGAGTTTAAAATTGTCACACTTAGTTTCAGCCATATTGGATTTTGGAGCAAAACCTCCTCAGATGTTTTATGTTATGAATGTGTGGGAAAAAAATACAATTTTCCTAGTGTAAAAAAAAAAAAAAGTGTGTGTGTGTGTAGTGGAGGACAAGAGGAATAGCTGAAAACTGGCAGAACTCAGAAACCTGAAACTTGGCATATAAATGGTTCCCAAGGAAGAGTATATGTTTTGCTAAGTTTAGAAAAACTGTGGTTGTAACATAAAGCTGCAAACACTTAAAAATGTGCTATGATACACACACACAGTAGAAAATTGTGTTAAGGTTTAAGCTGCGGTATTAGCCCTGATGTACTGCGTGTGTGTGTGTGTGATCAGTGTTATTCTGGGTGTGAACAAGAATTGAACAGGGGTCCTCTAGTACTAAAACCATGCTTTCCTACAGCTTGACTTAGAAACTGGGTAATGTAGATTGGAGCAATAAACACACTCCTATCCTCTATGCCTCAAGCATGGAGGGGAGTGGGGCAGAGGGGAAGTACATAAGACTCCCTGATCAGTGGGTTGCACATGTGCAGCTAGGGAAAGTTTCTTCCTAACTCCCACTAGCCAGAATTTGACTAATGCCCTGAAGCAAGCGAGCTTTTATCCCTGTACTCTTACTTTGTTTTTAACATTGATTGTTACAACTCTTGATTGTCTCATTATCCAGATTATGTATCCATCCAGTCCCTTTTTAAATCATGTTAAACCGTTAGCCACAATGACATCTTGTGGCAATGAGTTCTGCAAGCTCATTGTGTGCAAAACGCTTTCCTTTGATCGGGCTGAATTTTCCACCTTTCAGTTTCATTAACTGTCCCAGTGTAGAATGAGAGTGTGAATATGAGTATTTTATCTACCCTTTTTACCATTTGTTAGAGATGTTCCAGGATAAAGGCAAAACTGCAAAAATAGGAAATACGCCTACTGCAGGGGGAATGAGAAAACAATACTGATTGTGCTGGTGATCACTGTATGTAAAACGACAGCTACAACTACGCTGCATACATTAATGACAAGTAATTAATTCTGCCCTATGAGGACTACACTTGCCTCTGCCTCTTTATCTTGTTTTTCTAAAACTCAAATCCTTATTGCTGCTTTATGAGTGACCTGCCATTGTACAACCATATTCCTTCTCCATTTAATCCTCCCTAATTCATTTAATCACCAGAGGATCCAAGGAAAGAGGTGGCAGCAGCAGCAGCAAGGTATGCGGTACACAGATGGCCGCCCGGTGATTTCCTCCCACAAAAGGGGTAAAGTCCCTGTGGTTAGGACTTTGATAAAGATAACCAGATGAGACTGCCAGCAAACCAAGGCCAGGTAGCCTTTGCAGCAGGGATGTAGTAGCAGTTAGATTAGCCTCTGTACCAGGCCACTGCTGCAGTTGTTTCCATCTTACAGCTAGGAAGCTGCAACAACAGGAACAGCATGTGCTGCTTAGCGCAGAATAATTTTCACATTCACACTAGGAAACGTAGGCAGAATTCACTGCTGTGCAGCCAGTCCCTACCCCCTCCTCCTCATGACCCCATCGTCCACCTGAGTGAGAAAAACAGTCAGCCTTGTTAGTCTCTTTCAAGCAAACAGACCGATAATGAAAGTTTGGTTAAACCCAGGATCATATTTTTGGGGATGGAAGGTAATGAAGTGCACAAACACCACCTACAATGATCATAACATGGAGCAGAGTCTCATTATCCACACTCTGGGCCCAGATGACATAGCGGATCTAAGAGCAGTAATTAAAATGGCTGGTCTTGTGGGTAAGGCACTAGATTAGGATGCATGCTTGTAAGCTCCTCTCTCTCGCACGGTGTGTACTATGCCTAGCACAGTAGGACTCTGATCTCACTTAGGGCCATTAGATGCGAATATAAAATAAGTAGAAGGTTGTTCTCTCATCCATTGTTCATACACAATATTTGTTGTAAAAAGCCATCCCCCCCGCCCAAAAAAAAAAAAAAAAAAAAAAAAAAAAAAAAAAAGGTCAAAAAGCAGTTTTAAATTTTACCCCTAAAGCTTTAAAGAGGTTCAAATCCTTTCTTAAGTAACCAACTCAAAGGAGCTCATGAGCCTCAGTAGAGTGGTTAGAACAGTTATCTAGGAGTCAAGGGTGCTTAGGTCCTCTTCACAGCCCTGCCACCCATTCACTGTGTCACCTTGGATAAGCAGTTCCTTCTCATCTGTAAAAAAGGGTAAAATACCTGACCATACACAAGGGGCAAGGCTGTGAGGCTGCTTTTGTGAGAACCAGCAGAAGAGGAAAGAGATAAGATATAAACTTGGTCTACCTGCTCACTCTTTCCCCTTAGAAGCCAGCTTCTATGGCAAATGGGCAGTATCTGACTCAATCTATTTATAGAGATTCTTAGATGGTCCCCATCACAATAGAATCTGCATGATCTACAGGAGCTACCACCTGCAGACCATCTTAACTGAGCACTTCACTCAGCAGGGCCCTGGGAACACCTGACCCTTGAGCCCATTCCACAGAGAATGCCTATCAAGCAAACATCCATTCATCCAACAATCTAGTTCATGTGTGGTCCTTTGGGTGGAGCATCTGGGATCCTGTGGCAGTGGAGCTGCTCTCAATGATTTTACTGGAAATAAAGTTCACATGTGGGATTTTTCTCCCCCTATGTTCAGCAACACATAAAGAACAAAGGCATCACATTCGGATATTTTCATTGCATGGTGACATGCAAACTTATTGTGTAGGTCATCACACTATTATCAGATATTACATTAGAAACCCTTATTGGAGGGGGCAACTGAGAATATTGAGGAGAAAATATGGCACTTATTCTCCTGGGGCTGTGGACAGCAGGGAGAGTTTTTTGCTAAGTGGTTCTATGAACTTCATTCCACTAATGGATTCTCTTTGGCGCTTAAGGATCCCATGTACTGTACAAAAGGTATGTTATACTCACTCCTAAACATCTACTACACTGTTGACTGTGCCCCCAGAGGTAAGTGGGGGCAGTCAGACTTTTGAATTCTACCACCTGAGAAGCAGATGAATCCAGAATAAACGCATTTATTGTTACTGCTTATTTAGTTTTATAAACATTTTAGGCAACGTTTGACTAATAACTCAGTGTAACAGGAATTACAGGCAATGTCTACACAATATATGAAGCTCTTGAATACAGTAGTGCTTTTTCATCCATCCATCTCAAAGCACTTTACAGAGGTAGCCAGGTATCCTTACCCCCTGTTTTACAAGAGGAAACTGGAGCAGAAAAAGGTGAAGTGATTTGATGAAGGTCACACAACAGGAGAGTGGTAGAAGCAGGAAAAGAACCCTGATCTCCTGATTCCCAGGCCAGGGGGTCTGTACACGGCCCCACACTACCTGACCTCATTAGAGCCCGCCTTTCATAATGCTCACAGAGCTACTGAGGTATTAATACTGCACTCCCCTAAATTGCTAATGCTAAACCACAGTTCTGTAAACAAACATGTATTTACACAGGTCATTAATATTCACACAGCTTCTTTATGGCTCCAAAGAACAAAGACCCGCACCTGGGGCGTGTGTTCCCCCAAGAAACACCATGGTACTCTGGAGAACACACACTGGAAACAAATTACATATGAAGGGCAGAGAAATAGGCCAGCATAATTCTGCCTTAACTCCCAAACCAGAAACACAGGGCCTAATCCAGAGCTCATTGGAGTCTTTGCATTGACTTCAATGGGCTTCAGGTCAGGGATTTAGAGAATAAAAACAAAGAAACAACCAAGTATAAATTAGCAGCCAAAGAAACTGGAATGTTTGGAAGTGCTCAGAAGTAGAACAGAGAGTTCTCCTTCCCGGTTGGCAAATCTCATAGTAATAAAGGTCCCAACCCTGCACCGGGCTGAGCACCAATTGTCTTCAGTGAATGCTAAGGGTGCTCACTATTTAACAGGGCCAGGCCCTATGCCAGAGATTGCCAGTCCTGCCTTTATTTTACAGAGAGGAAGGATCTTTGTATCCACCAGTCACATGAGGCCTAGGACTTCGTGAAACCAGGGGAAGCCTTTTTCAGCAGCAAAGCTTAAAAAGTCACTAGCTTGTGTTATGTGAAGCTGAAAGACAGGGGCGAAAGAAGGGAAAGCAAACCTGAAATCCTATAGGAAAAGCCGATGTTTTTTAACTTACTGTTTATTATTTTTTACCTCAAGCTACAGCCTCAGTCTGTCTCCTCAGTCCCATACTGCAAAGAGGGTTCCAGTTATCTTCCTGAGAAGAGCCATGGACACAAAATGGAAAGTGCTATTGAAGAGCTAAGAGGAATAGTTTGATAATTTTTATGTGAGCTTAATTGGTTAAGTTCTGGCTTGACACAGCCTTTGAGTCTGAGCCCTTTTCCCCACAGAACAAAGGTAAGAGCAGTTTGAGCTTCCCACATCACCCTGACAACATACTTCAAACTTGACCTGGAAGAACCACCTCTCTGGCTGAAAGAGTCTTAATGGGTCTTCCAAGTCTTCTCAATTCTTGACCTCTTTGCTGAAGCATCCAGAAAGGGTGCCAATTAGTGGCATGTGTTGTCGTGCTTTTCTGTGTGGTTCAGTAGCTACTTGTCCTCTAGCTACTGGACTGGAACAAGCAAAGTAATTCCATGTGGGCAACTGAAATTATAGATATTTAAAAATACAACCTAGTTTCATTATCCAAATTAAACTTTATATTTCCTTTTTCAAACAAAAATACCTAAAAACCTGGTGAGTTTTGAACACACTGTATTCAGACACCTTTGGTTTGTGTTATCCTGGGTCAAAGCAAACAGGCATGGACTGGAAGCTCTAAATGGGATCGCTGGACCTTCTTTATGTTTAAGTCATGTAAAAACTTGTTTTAACATTTTCCGAGGTTTCACTTTTAGCTGCAGTGTCAAGTAATGCCAAAATGGACACTGGCGTCACATCAATTTGGATTAGTTCTGTAACACCTTATCTTGCAAGCATGAAAAAATAAGCCAAGTCAATACTGGGAAGTGACCTGAACATTCATCCAAACTGCTCTGAGGTTTAAAAAAAAAACAAAAAAACCCGCAAATAAATGATGTTTGCTTTTATCATTTTTCAGCTTCTCTTCTGCCCCGAGCCCAATTTTGCAGACCTTGGGAAGTTTGGATACTAGTACTTCAGAGAAGCTTCCAGACTGGAGCTATCTGGATACAAAACTTCTGTAATGAAATCTGAAACAGAGCTGGAACACATTGATATTTTACCACCTTTGAGTAGACCTTACAAATACTAAAGGAGGAGGGGCTTGACAAAAGGTTAGCATACTTTTATGGAACGCTTTGTGAAATTCTTCACCACATACTCCTCTTGTGGCAATGAATTCCACAGTTTATCACTGAGGCCAACAGCTTATCAGGATTCAAAAAAAGGATTAGACGTTTGTAGGGATAACAAGACTACTGAGAGTTATAAAATAACTGGATTAAAATAGT
Organism: Emydura macquarii macquarii; assembly: GCF_026122565.2. Classification (NCBI taxonomy): domain Eukaryota; kingdom Metazoa; phylum Chordata; order Testudines; family Chelidae; genus Emydura; species Emydura macquarii. Next base: position 1,620,322 of record NW_027132983.1, on the reverse strand, counting down.
TTAGGAACCTTCATGCTTCAGGGCCAATATCTAATTTGGTCAAGAAAAAACAAAAGCAATTTTCCCTGTGAACTGGTTATTGAATAACTGCTTTCCCGCTTCCTCTGACGCAGTTGGCCACTGCTGGAGACAGAATATTGGTGTAGATGGTCCCTGGTAGCTCTATGATCCTAAGCAGAAGAAGGGATCGATTGTATGACATGCCAATTTTCCATTGCTAAAGATGACTTATGATTCCACATTTCCTGTCTTCTGAACCTGGTCCAAGCATCTCTTTAAACTGAATCCCCTAGGTCTGGGACTGTGCTGTTCTGTGTTTGAACAGTGGCTAGCACAATGTGTCCGCTACCAGAAATATATTAGACATATCAAATAAAGCTGGATCTCAAATCTCAAGCAAGCCTGGGCCTAATTATTCTTTCAGTTAGAACATGCGATGTTTGGCAGTTTTGCATGGATTCAACCCCAAACCACTAACACTCAGCAGATTCCATTGACTTTTGCTTGGAGTCTTTTGAGTTTGTTCAATTTTGAAACTGAGAAACTTCAAGGACTGTGACTCCACCAACTTGAGATATTTAAAACTATGTTCATGCAAAATGCCCCCGGAACAATGAAACCAAATGGCTTGGCTCTGAACGTTTGGTCAGTGCCCCTTTACTGGGGGATACAGAGAAGAGCTATATTCACATTAGCTCATCCCGCTGCATCATTCTATTGAGGAAACAGCATCTTGTGTTCAGAAATCACACTCCATTACACTGTTCCTGCCCTCATTCGTAACTATTCTATGGATATACAGAGGCCTTCATTCCCTCCAGGATTCTCAGTCTGGTCCTTTCCACCAGCACTAAATGCCCTTTCAAGAGAAGGCACTATAGCCTTCAACTTCTGGAATAATGATGATCGATATCTGTCTATGCTTTTAAGCACATTCAAGCAACTTACTAGGAAGAAATACGGAAGGCCAGAGGTGAATCACCATTCTTGGAAAGGGTCAGCCACCAGAAATGGAACTAAGAGAACTCTCCTTCAGATCGTGTTAATTTCAGAGTAGCGGGCAGTAGCCATTGCTGTCAAAGGGAACCCCCAGTAGCACGTGGATGCATGGAGCCCCCTGTATTGTGTGGATAGGATGAATGGATGGAGAGAGACCGAGAGCAAAAAAGAGCATCCAGCTGAAGACACTCCGAGTTTTGGTCATGTACATACATTCATGGGAAATGTCGTGTGGTATTTGCCCAGCTGAACAAACCTAAGCAGCAGCCAAAGCAGCCTGTGAGATGACTGCCTCAGTCACAGTTCATGCAGCCCACAGTAGCAAAGGGAAAAGAAAGCTGCTGGCGATAGCAGTTCATAAAGGGACATACATAATTGGAGTTCTTCTAAATGAGGTCAAGTTTTTGCTGCTGCTGCTTCTATTCCTCTGCTTAATAGTCAAGAGACAGCGCAGAGGATCCAGCTAGAGCCTTTGTTCTGGTTAATCTCAGGGCGATAAAAGATGTTAACAACACAGTCACAGCCCTATCTCGTTGACATAAGACATCCAAAGACTGTTGTACATTAAATGTGCACTGAGCCATGGCCTCTACTTCTCCTGGAAGCGTAGCTTGCTGCAACCCCAAAGCAGCGTCTCAGACAGGTACTAGGCTTTTGACAGCTTGAATTGGTTTAAGATGCTGCTACTTTCATGTCCTACCTGGGAATCGGATGCCTGCCCTGAAACACAGGCAGACTGTGGCATCCTATTGAACAATGCTTTCCCTTCACCTTTTATTTCAGTGACAAGAGAAAAGAATACATGACAGGGGCTGCTCTCCCTAAGAAAACAAGCCCCTCCCCCTTAATGAATCAATCAGCCTAAATGTCCCTAGGGCTGTTATTGCAGCAGGAGAGGTGGACTCTATGTCAGATCCGAGGGTGCTAGGAATCTGGGATTGCCAGTTCATTGGGTACCATTGACTTTCCTGGAGATTTGCTTTTGCATCCTCTTCTGGACATCATAACTTTGTCTTCCATAGCCGAATGGAAACCATAACACACTGAAGGCAGCAGAACACATCACAGAGTAGCAGCAATCCAGGTTTATTTTATTAAAACGTGAGTGAATTTAGCACTCCTAGACATGAATGAATAGCAGCAAAATCTCTTTATGCCTTCCCCCAAAGATATACATATAATCTAGCTCTTGGAAACCTTAGTTTAGGCAGATAATCCTCAGCAAAAGAAATGTGTGTTTGTTTGACGTTCAGGTTTACTGTGGGAGTCCAGCATCCATGAATGATCCATCTCCAAAGAAGCTGATTATAGTTAGGATCTCTTCCTGGTAATTTTTAGATTGAAAATACCCACACACAGTTTCCAGCAACATGTCCATCAATGACAAACCCATTCCATCTCTAACAAGGAGAAATGAGTACAGTCAAATTGTTATATAAATCATCGACAGAGTAAACAGCAGTGCTGCTTGTATACAATAAAGTCTGGAATTACCATACCATAGATCTTCTGGGACCATTTTGATTGATCGCTCTTATAGGCTCTTCTTTCTGTTGGGATTCAAGACTGCATTCCAAATACCCATTCATCTTTTACACACCTCCTGCCTTCATGCCTGCTTCTGCGAATACAGTCAGTGGTCTTAGTGCTCACACATTAGGGGCCACTCCCAGTGGAACTGATTGTTAGGCTAATAGATTGCATTGTCTCCCCAGGAAAATATCTAGGTATTCATAGTATTTAGGTAAATATTTCTTATAAGAAGAGTCACCTTCTGCTGAAGTTTCATGGAGGCTGATTTCCATTCTGATTTGGAAACATTTTATAGCCACTTTGCACTAGTGTAAATGACCATGCAAGGGGCAGGACAATGAGACCCTGAGTGTTTGTCTAGTTCCAGGTTCAAAGTCCCATCAAGGTGAGGGGACTTGTCCAGATCACCTAGTAGGCATAGAATCAAGCTCTCCTGAATCCCCGGGGCTAGCCATTAAGCCACAATGCATGCCCGTCTCTTAAACGAGAGATAGTGGTGTCATAAACCAACCAAGTTTCCTCATGACCTATGACAGGACAGCTCACATAATGCTTCCACACACATGTAACAGAGCTGCACAGTGATACATCGTCGCACCTCCTACTACACTGTATCATGCAGAACAGGAGTCTCACCAGCAAGGATATAGATTATGTTCAGTCTTTACAAACTGCGCTGAGCAGATGCTCCTTGAGGCCCTGGCTCATTCCCATTCACTTAAATGAACTTGGATCAGGGAATTAAAGAGAGTCAGGCTTCCCTTTTCACACCCATAAAATTGCAGACACAATTCAGGCCATATAGGCCTGGCAAGATGCAGGAATCTCTCTGTGCATAATTGCATAGCACTCTGTTTTTGTGTGCTTACAACATTAAAAAGGTAATGAAGACAAAAGCAGAGATTTTCAGCTCCACCTAGGGGATTTTCACAGCCACTGGGAATTGGGCCTGAGAATCCCTTTCATGCAGCTTTTGAAATCTCAGTCTTGCTGTTCAAATGGCAAGAGCAAGACGTAAACCAGTGGTATCTGGGCTGTGCAGTTACAAAGCATGCTTTGTAGGCCAGTGTTGCTAACCTACTGGGGAAGCAGAGTGATGCAGGCACAGAAGTCCCATTTGTCAGGTGGTTTTGCAGGCAGCACTGAGCCAATGGGCACCTCTGGATTTTGTTACTAAGTACTGAAAAATGTAGTCTCAGTCCAGATAGGTACAACTGAGCCTTTGGAGTCCATCCAAACCATCCATTAGGCATCTCTTATCATATAGGTACTTCTGCATGGCTCGTGAGCAGCACTTTTGCCTTTAAGGTAAAGTTAACTAAAATGTAACTAGGATTACTGTTTACCACGAAGGAAACACTACTGAGACAGACATGGTAACTATTAAACAAGTGGCAGGGGCTTTGTTCTGATCAACATTTATCAGTGAATTCAGTGTTCATGACGAGCTAACAGAACTAGCTCTACAGAGCCAAACAGCAAGTGTCCCTTGTCCCTTAGCACTGCACACGTACCTCAGTTCTAACGTGCAGCCACCACCTCTGCTAAATCCACAGCTGCACCTCACCTGAGCAGAGACTGATGGATGTGTAGCATGTTTTGGGATATGCACAAAGATGAGACCCGTCTCACCAATTCTCCCCTTGGAGCTATACTGAAAGCTATGGACAAACCATGCTATGGGTTTCCAGAAGTGAAAGACACTCCGCTGTGCAGCCAAGTGAGAGCATTTATTAATCCCACTGTGTCATACAGGGTGTCCAGAATGACACCTGAATTGGTTACATTGTTTGGAAAATACACAACAGAGTGCTGATTTAAAAACTCTAGTCAGTATGGGCCAGATTTCCAAAAAGGTATTTAGCTGCCCAAAGATGCAAGTGGGATATTCAAAAGCACCTAATTCCCATTGTACTCCATGGGAGATAGGTGTCTAACTTGCTTAGGCACTTTTGAAAATTCCATTAAGCACCTCTCTGCATCTTTAGGCACCTAAATACCTTGGAGACTCTGGGTTCATGGGCTAGTGAAAATGTACCAAGGGCAAATTCAGCTCTATGCCTAATCCAGCACTAGTTAATATCCCATTGCAGTTCCCTTGACTTCCACGTTACTGCATGGAGTGCAGAATTGAGCCATATGACTATCATGTCAAATCCCTTATTTCTTTTCAAAGTGCCATAAACAGCATGAAGTCCTCTAGTCCACTCTTCTACCAATATTTCAGTATTTGGTTCAGTGCGGTTTTATATTACTCAACTAATGGGATCTCTTTCTAAAAGAGATGCTACAGCTCAAACAGAAGTGGTGGGCTTCACACACAAGTTACCGGTTGAAGTTCTTCTTGGCCAGGAGGTCAGACCACATGATCATAATGGTCCCTTCCCACCTTCAAGTCAGTCTATGAATCTACTGCACCATTTAGAGGTTATTCCCCAGACTAGTAGAAGTGACAGCTCTTAATGTGCATCTTAAGTGTTCCTTGCCATCTAGTAATACCCAGTCAACCATCCAAAATAGTTATTCTTTCATCATGCAACCCATACCCACACTGAAGTCTCCTCATGTAAACACTCTCCAATGAATAAAGTGAGTCTCAGGAAGACACTAAATTAAGAGTTGTGTACTTAAGCTCTTTCAAATACTGGTGACAGTTATCCCAACCTCCTTGTCACACAGATAAAGAGATATCACAGGCCAAATTTTCTCTCAGGTGGATGGGTGTAAAAATCTAGAGTAACTCCATTAAACTCAATGAAGATACTCTGCCTTTACACCAGGATATCATCTTTAGCACAAACACAATCTCAGTCATTACAGTACTGACAAATGTTCCCCCATCATTATTGAATCATTATTGTCTGAGTATAACTCTACATGCATCATAAAAGCAGCTGAAGATGAAGCCAGCTTCGAAAAGCAGATGAGAGAGACTAAAATTAACACCACAAGCATTTTCAGTCTTGAGGTCTGGACGAGAGTATAAAATAACTGAACTTTGTTCCTGTGGCTTATTACATCATATGGCCCTTTTCACTGAAAATATTTCTACTCCTCATTCCAGCCCATCTGTTCTTCAGCAAACTCCTTCTCTGTATTTACTTGAAAAATAACTAATTGAGGCAGAGGCGTCTTGCCAGGGAAAAGCATGTTCATAATTATCCAAAGAACATTTTAGGTTCATTTCTGCCAGTATATATAGATAGATGTATTTTTAGCAACACTGTCAAAAGTGGTCTAATATTTCATTGCAGAAAGTCTTCCTGACCCAAAAAACACATGGTTATTTCTAGTTAGGAAATAATACAGGGTTGTGTAAAGGATGGTAAAGCGACATGCCCTGCTGGGAAACAATGGGGTTTTCCACTGCTGTTTTCTTTTCTTCGGGGGGGAGGGGCGGGGAGGGGGTGAGAGAGAGAGAATTAAACCCAATGACGTTATTTAGTAAGCTGGTGTGTGAGGGACCACAAGTCTCAAACCGCCATCCTCTTAGGCACCAGTAAGTTCCATCTTGCCATCCAATACCGTTAACAGGTACTGAAATTACAAGGAATTACTGGAATTACAAACACTGAGAGGACTGGGTCCTGGGATGTGATTGGTGGAAATCCAAGGGTCCTGACTCGTTCCCTGCTTCTATTTAAACCAAGCAAAGATACAGGAAGTTGTCGGTGCAAGTGGGTTTCCCCTCCTTTGGGCTGCCTTCTCTGTACTACCTGAGCCTATTGCCCGACATATCTCCTGGGCGCCCAACCAACCTGCCTCCCGGCTCCCGATTCAGTCTGATCACTAGGTCAGATTGCCTATGTCACGGTCGTGACCCTGAGAAAGGAATTATAGCACTGGAAGGGAGGCAGAAGTTCTAGGTACAGCAACCTACTCTGTTCTGGTATAGTTGGAGCAATACAACCCCTTTTAGTGTGGATGCAGTTCTCTGGTATAAAAGAATGCTACTCCTTTTCTTCCTCCCTTTGTCTGTCTCATCTTTTAGGATGGTAAACATGTTAGGGCAGGAGCCCTGATTGGACTCAAGGCCTCCAGACATTACTTTTAATATGTTAATAATGGGAGCATTCTTTAACAAGGTAACAAGCCTTAGGGATGAGGGGAAGTAGAAGATGTGGTAGATCTTGACTTTAGTATGGCATTTGATACCATCTTACAGGACCATCTCATAAGCTACCTAGGGAAATAGAGCCTAGACAAACACACTATAAGATGGATGCATAACCAGTTAGGGGGAAAAAACCCAAACCAAACAAACAAACAAAAAAAACTGTACTCAGAATAATTACCAGAGCTTCACAGTCAAGCTGGCAGAACATATTGAGTGGGGTTCCACAGGGATCTTTACTGGATCTGGTTCTATTCAATATCTTCATAAGTGATTTGGATAGTGACAGAGAGAGTACATGTATAAAGTTTGTAGAGAACAAGCTGTGAGGGGTTGCAAGCACTTTGAGGACAGGATTAGAATTCAAAATGATCTTGACAAACTGGAGAAATGGTCTGAAATAAATAGGATGAAATTCAATAAGGACAAATGCAAAGTATTACACTTAGGAAGGAAAAAAAATCAGTTGTACAAATACAAAATGAGAAATGACTGCCTAGGAAGGAGTACCGCAGAAAGGATCTGAGGGCTATAGTGGATCAAAAACTAAACATGAGGAATACTGTTGCATGCTAAAAACAGCAAACATTATACTGGAGTATATTAGCAGGAGTGTTGCAAATAAGACATGACAAGTAGTTCTTCCACTCTACTCAGAGCTGATAAGGCCTCAACTGGAGTAATGGGCATCACACTTTGGGAAAGATGTGGACAAGTTGGAGAAAATCCAGAGGAGAGCAACAAAAATGGTTTTTTAGTGGTCTATAAAAACCATGACCTACAAGGAAAGATCGAAAAAAAACCAGAGACTTGCTTTGTCTGGAAGAGAGAAGTTTGGGTAGGGGAGATGTGATAAGTCTTCAAAATAAAAGATAGTTAGAAAGAGAATAAATTATTTTCCTTATTCATGGAGGACAGGACAAGAAGCAATGAGCTTAAATTGCAGGAAGGAAGATTTAGGTTGGACATTAGGAAAAAATTCCTAATTGTAAGGACAGTTAAGTACTGGAAAAAACTACTACACATTGTGGAATCTCTCATTGGAGATTTTTTAAGAACACGTTAGACAAACGCCTGTCAGGGATGGTCTAGATCAGTGTTTCTCAATGACTGGTCCATGGATCAGTGCCAGTCCATGGCAACCTCCTTGCCAGTCCCTGATATTTCTCTGGCACAGAATATTAATATTTAAAATGTACAGATTTTTTTATGTATATGTATTTTACATCACTGTATTCATTCAATTATTTCTGAACATTAAAAAATACATAAATAGATAATTAGACTGGGCTGACCTCAGTTGCCATGGTGCTGATATGCAAAGCACATTTATGAGCATTTTTTGGAAGGAAGTAGTTAACAAAAAGCAGTGAGAAAAATTTAAGTTCTAGTAAAAATTTTACGTAGCTAAACCAGACAATGTTAGTGTCAAAGCAGTTACCTCTGGATCAATTTTTTTTTGAACTAATGAAAGTTCAGAAAAAACAGATGCAAGTGACTCCAAACGCAATAAGGAAGAAGGGTTAGAAAAGAAAATATTTGGCGTTCAACTGAAAGTACGATTAGTCTTACATTAAGTATGGGTTTATTGCAAGTGAGATGTAGAAATCCTGAAACCTCTGTGTCGCATATGGCATGACTCTGAACAAGGTTGATATGAAACCTTCAAAAATGATCAACAACTTGAAACCAGACATCTGGATTTAAAAAAAAGAAACCAGTGGAATTCTTCCAAAACGGAAGCAAGATGAAGTGAAGGGGCAAAAGAAACTACTGCATACTGCCATAGCATCAAATTAAGGTATGTTAAAAGCATCATATCTGCTGTGCCTACACAGAACTAAAATGCAAGTTGCCATTTACGGTTGGTGATCTAATCGAGCTTTCAGTAATAGATGCTTGTTGTGAAGTTGTGGGTGATACCAAAAAAGTGAGTTGCATTCCACTGTCAAATGATATTGTCACATCAAATCATTGATCTTGCAGAAGATACCAAAGCTCAGTTGATAGAAAGAGTGAAAGATTCAAGCTGGTTAGCAATTCAGTTTGATGAGTCAATGGACATTTCTAATGCAGCAGTTCTTATTGTTTATGTGCGCTATGCCTATGAAGACACATTTCCACAAAGATCTACCCTGAAGAACTGCCACAAAAACTCAACAGGTACCGAAGCCTTCTGGGTCCTAAATGAGTATGTGACAGGACAAGGACATCAGTGGACCGCTGTATTGGAATTTGTATGGATAGAGTGGCTGCAGCGACAGGCAGATGTTCAGGTGTAGTGGTGAATGTGATGGAAGTTACACCGGCCGCTCAAGCAACACACTGCTTTATTCACTGAGAGGTCTTGGCAGCCAAGAAATGATTTCCAGAGCTTAACGATGTCCTCAGTATAGTTGTTAAAATGGTGACTTTTGTGAAAACAACGGACTCAATTCTCCCATCTTTGCTACAACGTGTGAAGAAATGGGGACTGAACACCATCACTTAACCACCACACTTCAGCATGTAAGAGTATCCCATGGCAAAGTATTAAACAGAGTGCATAAACTGTGACATGAACTTGAAGCCTGTCTCAAAAGAAATCTCTGACAACGTACTTTCAGGACTTACAATGGCTCGCCAAACTAGCATATTTTGTGGATCATTTGATCACTTCAATCACCTCAATCTCTCTATGCAGGGATGTATGTCGAGTGTCTTTGTATTGGCTGACAAGATCACAGCCTTTTATAAAAGCTTCAAGTCTGGAAAGACAACTGGGTGTGACTATTATGACATGTTCCCATCTTCTGGATTTCTGGCTATTCATGATAGTAAAGATGTGGCTCTGCCTCTCCTACATGAAATAATTGCATCCCATCTAATATCAACTCTCCAAAAGTTTGAGGACTACATTCCATCAGACTGATCCACAGAGAGGAAAGCAATGGATTAGTTTCTAGAGAAGAGAGGATCACAGAGACCTGTCATCATTGCAGGACATGCTGCCACAATTCTCAAGTGATGAGGGTCCGAAGTTACAGTTTCATGAAGTGACATTACCTGTTTTCTGGATCAGAGTCAGAAATGAATGCCCACAATCTAGTGAACTCGCTGTCAAAACTCTGCTCCCATTCCATTCCACATGCCTCTGCGAAGCTGGATTTTCAGCGATGACTGCAAGGAAAACAAAGTACTGCAACCGGCTGACCGTTGGAAAGATGCTCAGAGTGTCCTTGTCAAAAATTCATCCTGGATTAAAAGACTTGTGTCAACATCTCATTAACAATATAGTGAGTGAATCCATTTGAATTTTATTATTTTTTTTAAAACTAAATCAATTGAATTATCTCTAATGTACAAAAGGAAGTTTACAGTTGTAGATAAAATTATTGGTACCCTTCATTTGAAACAATGTTTAAAAATCAAAGTTAACATTTTTGTATCACATAGAATAAAGTCCAGTTCAGCCAGTTAGCAAACAAACAGAACTGGACCAGTGGCCATGTGCTGGTAAGCAAGAAAAAAAATGCCTTACATGCAGATAGTACAAAAAAGAAATGCGTGGCTATTATTACAAAAACAGCAAAAAATACCAGTGAAACACTGTTCGGTTTTTTCCCCCTCCTCCCAAGCAGTCCATGACAGTTTAGGAGGGCAGCAAACTGGTCCCTGGTATCAAAACGGTTGAGAAACACTAGTCTAGATAGTACATGTCCTGCCTCAGTACAGGGACAGGACTAAATGTCCTATCAAGGTCCCTACATTTGTATGATTGGAGGAATGTCTGCCTTAGGAAAAAAAAGTCTGCATGATTCATATGGGCCATTAGGAGTCAAGCAGCACAAAGAGGTCTTGAGTTACCCAGAGCTGAGCTCGTGTGAAAACAATGAATCCAAAAACTGCGTATGAAAGGGTGAACTCCTCTAATGACTGAACTGCTGAATTCCCAGAAATTGTCAACTGTAGAGCAATGCATTTGTACAGTTGCTGTTGAAAAACATAACCCGAGGTCAAATTAAATGGTTTATTACAATATTAAGATGGTAACAATTATGTATTATGGTTATAATTGAGACCAGTTTTGGAGATGGTCTTGAGATGATTTTAAGACTTCAAGTTAAGTCTGGATTTTTTTCTAAGAAGTATGCTTTAGCTCAGCCAGATGTTGTGGGCTAGATGCAGGAATTACTGATTGAAATTAGATAGCCTGTATTATGGAAGAGGTCAGACTAGAGGATCATAATAGACCCTTCTGTCTTTAAAAACACCCCCAGAGAACTACGGATCTGCAAATCATGCACCTTCTATTTGGATCTGCAATTCATTGCACAGGTGCAAATTGCATCTGCAAAAAGGGAGATTTGGCCCCAGTTCATTTTGAAATGTAAGGGTTTCTTTGATCAGCATCTTTGGAGAGAACTCTTTCAGAGGACTGCTCTATATCATAATCCATACCAAACTGCCAATGCAGCATCAGTACAGGCAGATATCTACAGTCCTGCAAATCCGTAAATGTCTGCGGACCATTTTTGCGGGTCATGGCTTGGATGTGGATACAAATTTTGTATCCATGCAGGGCTCTACAGATATCTGCTAGTGTGGATATGGACAGAGAGGTACATGGAGAGGAAGTACTTGTTTGTTTGGCTGCAGGTGCCTTTTTGTGCTTGCCTCTGGATAGTGTTACTAAGTGCAGACATTTTTTAAGCTCCACCGGAATGGGCATGACTGATTTCCCTCTGTGTTTTGGACTCCCTCCAAACCATCCATTAGCCTTTCCTTCACAAATAGATGTGTCTTCCAAGTGGCTCATGGGCAACACTCTTGTTTTTAAAAACAAGTTAAGTTAGGGTAAATGAAAATAAGATATACTACTTGGGAAAGGTTATGGGGCATACATAGCAAGTAGGAAGATTTGTGAATCATCATCCACTAGATTCCATTCATCTGCAGAGATAAGGGGCCTTCTTTTGTGTTTAGGAACACTCAACACAATAGATCACCACCCATTTATTATTTGTATTACCGCAACAGGAAGGAGGCCTCATCATGGACAAGGACCCATTGTGCCAGGCCGTGGGCAAACACTGTGGGAGGTAATCCTGTTTATAGGAAATATTGGACTCCTATAGTGCTATTTGATGCAGTTCTGGGACAAGGTGCTCAGCATGACCTTCTCTTGCCCTACAATATCTTGCCATCTTCAGATGGTTTGAAATACAGAGGTCTAGATCCTTATCTGTGTAACATGGCATAGATGTACTTATGTTGTGCAGTCATATTAAAATAAAGTCAGTGGAACCACATTGATTTCTATGAGGTCAAGATCCAGCCTTCAGGGCTGCTGCATTTCCAGATAAATACACTGACTTCACAACTCCCAGGGGCTTCAATAGGACTTATAAGACTAGCATTTGGACCAACTATTAGAAAATGTAGTGGCTAGACTCTTGTGTTTGGGGCAGACTCTTCCTTGCTGTCAGAGGGCTTCTCTTCTCATTCTCAAACTTTGTAGCCCTTCAAACAGTGTCAATCTCCAATGAGAAGAGGTGGCTACCATAGACAAGTGCTAGTGGGACATAAGAGAATCCTCTTGACAGCATCATTTACATTTGTCCAGATGAAGAGCTGACAGCTGACTCTCAGAAGGAAAGCTAAAGCAAATTGTGTTGGCTGATCTTACAAAATCCTTAATAGTCTAGGGCAGGGTAGTCTATTTTTTGTCAAGGTCTCCATTTCTTGGTGAAGGTACAATCAAGGTCCAGTCTCCAGAGAAAATTATAAAAACCCAACAACTAAATAAAAAGATTTTGGGGTCCATTCAAAAGCATCTGGTGGTCTGGATTTGGCCCCTGGTCAGGATATTGACTATCCCTCTTTTAGGGCTTTCACAGTATGATTGTCTGATCTTTCTTTGAACTTTACAAAGGCTGTGATACTATAATACTAATTACACAGGTGGCCCCCGCTTCCCCATGTCCCCAAAGAACTTCAGTGGGACTCTGTGGAAGTGCCAGTGTATGGCCACGTGGTTCTCATTACACTAGCAGGGTCTACATTATCCTGCAGCAGTAAATTGAATGGACACGTGAACTTAGGGAGGGAAAGAGACCTTAATACTGGAATTTGTTGGCAACTGCAAACGTTACTGAAGCTCTTAATCCAGAGCTCTGGGATTCTGCAGCTTCAGAGCCCTTGATATGTTCAAACACAGATTTACTCCTGCAGCTGTTGCAAATGAAGTTTAGACAAACTTCCTTCCTGTGAAGCAGCACTACAGACAAATATATCACTGAGCAAGACCTGCTTCTTTTCCTTCAGCCATCACACAGCTACAAATGCAACACACTGTCATGACAATGCCTATCCATTACACCCCTACATACAGCAAACCAGTCTGTATCAGAGTGCGTACCAAAGCCTGCAACTAAAAGTATTCTCATGGCTGGAGACTAAATGACTGGGGGGTGGGGAGGGAGAAGAACAACTTGGTTCTTGTGGGTTTTTACATCATGGCTGAAAATATTTCTGCTCCTCACTGCATCCCAGCTGTTTTTCCAGTATATAAGGTTGACTTACTGAGGGCAGGGGTGTTTATATGGGACATGAGTTAACTAAGAGGCATATTAAGGGAAAAAGATATACAGTTACCCAAATATTTCATACCAGGAATGACATTGCACTCAGTAGTGGTGTATAAATTACTGGCAATCTGGTGTCTCATTATTTAAAATTCCAAGCATGACTTGCATGGATGGATATTTTGCACTGCGGGGGTGAGAGGGAAGAGAAAAACCAACCCAAAACAATATGAAAATTGCCATAAGTGAGAGCATTCCACCATAGGTGCAGACACTAGAAAGAAACAAAATTACTGAGACTGAGAGATAATAGTTGATATTATCTGCTGTGCTTTCTATTTGCCTGAAGTGCAATTATGTCCAGAAAGCGTCGGTATGAAAATGGCACCTTCAGATATGCTCCTTGGTGAAATTCACTGAGTCAGATTCTATTGCCCCATCCAGGCCAACATTAAAGGCCTAAGCACTCTAAAATTGTGCTTCCTGCCTTAGTACCTGATGTGATCACAGCAGAACCTAAACAGCCATTTAAAAATGGAAAGTACATTTCTAGCCCTCATGATTGTCAAGAAAATCACGAAGTTGTGTCTGTGAAGCCAGAACTGCCTGTTCCACTTATTAAAGGTGTGGATGCCAAGTCCTGCTGGTCTGAGGGGCTCTGCCAAAACCACTTCAGTGGAGGACACTGAATGGCAAGAGAAAAGAGCAGTGGACCCAACTTACTCACCCAAAACAAACCTCACATGTCAAACCAGATAGACGCTGGATGCTGGGGTGAGTACCAGAGGCCCCTATGCTGCTAACTCAGCCTTTCCACTAGTAGAGAGGGAGGAACAAGGAACCTTGCTGCTGTTGGTGCAGGATGCTTCTCTGCAAGTGGGGGAGCAGGGCCCTGGGACTGGCCATAAAACAGAACCATAACCAAAGCTGAAATCAAACCCTGTTTCAAGAACTGCAGGGTTTAACTGAAATGCACTGGAGGAAACATCTCAGCTGTGTTAGGGACTAGAATTTGTACACACAACTAAAGAAAACTGCCACGTTTGTGCATTATTCATGGTAGTAAATAATTACTGATCTCTCCAGTTCCCCAATGCAAAAGCCATTCTGCCATTGACCTGTATGATTAAATAGCAGGATTTCATACTAGATTTTAAAGCTGAAATCATATCGCTGAGGTGGGTGGGTGTGCGCACACACAAATTAAATACATAGTATCTCTGCCGGCTGATGCTGGCTAAAGTTAATGGGGCAGGAAGAGGAGCCTGCCCGGGCATCTCACTGCTTCTAACCTAATGTTACCTTCTCCATCAGCCATGGCAGCTGTAGTCCCAGGAGCAGGCTCCACCCTGGGACAAAGGACTTCAGCCTCATGTGGTGTCCAGTAGTAGAGGACATGCGCTTTATAGATCATTGGGAAGGAGAGTCTTATGGTTAAGACACTCCAGATCTCTCATGTACCAATGGAGTTAGTTTCCATCTCTGCCACTGCCATTCCTGTCTGGGCACCTAATCTCTGTGACTATTTCCCTATCTGCAAAAGGAAAGAGATATTTGCTTTCCTCCATTGTTGGTCTTGTCTGTTTAGAGTGTGAGCTCTTTGGGGCAGGACTGTCCCTTAGCGTGTGTCTCTAACACCTAGGCACCAATCTCAGCTGGGACCATAAGATGCTAATATAGTGGGAATACAGCACCAACAGCTTGAAGCCAAAACAAACAAATAGTATGTTGTATGTTTGCAGGAAAGGAACTAACCGGATAAGGAAGGGAGGCTTGGCTGCATTTCAAATGGGATATGAAAATGCTAAAATGAAATCTCCTGCTTCATATATAAATATCTTCTTCTTGTGGGATCATTATCATTTTTGTTATAAAAGCACACAATTGTAATGTTATCTATTGAAATTGCAAATTTCATGCTGCATTAGAATACTGTATTTAACTCCAAAATAAACCTCATTTCCTGTGCACAAAACAATCCCATTTCATCAAAGTTACATCAAAGCACCAAATGAAGTGCATGCAACCCTAATCTGCTTTTCAACGCATGTTCCGCCCCCTGGCACTCATGCCACAGAGGATACAGTTCTGTAGCAGTTCCCAGCTCCACGGTTTCACTCGAGCTGCAAATGCTTATTCATTTAGCTCTGGAGATTCTCTGGTGCAATCCCCACTCAAACTAAGATGGTAGGTGTCACATTTACAGTAGGATGCCTGATCTGCAACAAGCTGGTAGCCACTCCCAACCTGGGCATTGTTTGTATTACTCTTCCCACAGTTCTTCTAAACTCTTCCTTTCTGTTCTTCAGACCCCTTCTCCACCCTGACTGTAGGCCAGAATACCATTGAAGTCAATGAGATATTAGCCATTGACGAATATGGGGCCAGTAACCTCTACACTATGTCCTTTATTCTCCTGATTTACCGCCTCCTCTGATGCCCTGTGACTGTTGTGTTTGTTGATGGGCCTGCAGCCGATTTGGAGATTCTCTGACTCCATCACCACAGTGCTCTTCCTCCTTTTAACCACCCTGTCTCATGCCGGTTTCCTTTATTCTGCATTCCCCACATTCCTCAAGTCACTGTGCCATTCAGTGGTGCAAGGAACATCTAATTGGGCCTTAAAGGTGGTATTTTCACATGTGTTTTGTGGTGGCCTAATGTAATGTGGGAACTTCTGAAAATCTCACCCTCACATCTTGCTTTAAAGAAAAAAAAAAAATTGTCCCTGATCGTGTTTTTGATGGCTGCAAGTCTACTGGCTAAATATAGTGTGAATGAAGCTTCCCTCCTCCAGATTGTAAACAGCAAACTATTTCTCTTGGTCTGATCCAGGCACCTGCTGGTAACATATACAAAGACACAGCTGGGCATTATTACATAGGATTAAAAAAACCACAGCAGCAATGGATGCAGTAGTTAATCATTAGTCTTATTTTTAGCAGCCCTGGGTACCATGTTAATTTTACAGAGCCAGATATAGACAATGAGCAATCCAATTCGGTTTTCATTTTGAGATCAAATTCTGAAAGGTGCAGAGTATCTGAAATACTTGTAATACCTTTGTCTGCTAGATTACTGAGCCCTTTGTTATCAAATATCTGTTCCCCAGGTCAGTGGGTCCTTCATTTTGCATGTTTGTTTCAGTGTTACAGGGGATGGGTGGGTCTAAAAAGAGTCACCAAAAATGTGTTAGGTAATTTACAGACAGCCCCGTAACTGTGAGCAAGTCACCCCTTAACCTTTTAAAATAATTAAATAGATTGAGCTGCTGGACCCTATCACTATAAAGCATGTTTCCTAATCCTTTAATCATTCCCAGGGCTCCTCTCCAAGGTACCAGCATCCTTCTTGAATTGTTGACAGTAGAACTGGACACAGTATTTCAGCAGCAGTAGCACCAGTGCCAAATATGTGGATCAGACTGGATACAATACCTTGTTCTGCATATTGGCCATGCTTATTCAGCAGGTCTATCTGGATTCTGCCCCTGCAGTTCTTCCTTTAAGCACCTGTGACCAGTGGCAACTATAGCGATCAGACAGCCTTCTAAACCAAGTCAGTGTTTAATGTTAACTGTAGGAATAAAAGCATTTAGAGGAGAGGATTTAAAACCAAAGTCTACACATGACCCTCTTACCTGGAGGTACGTGGGGATGGCCTAAACAGGTATGGCTTCTCCAGCCACCTCTGTGGGTCATAGAGTACGTCTACACCACAAAATAAGCCCAGTCAGGTTCAAGCCGAACCTCCTTCTGTCTACACACAGGGCTAACTCAGGGTTCGAGAACCCCATGGAGGTGGAGCGTCCATGCCTGCGTCAAGTCAGGACCCAGGGGTCAAGCCCTATTGCTTTGCAGTGTAGACAGCCCCTTGGGACTTAGGCTCCGGCAGTCTGCAAAAAGTATCCCACAATCCTCCGGGCTGACTTTCTTTGTCCTTTGGACAGTCAAGTTTTCCCAGACTATACCACAAACAAAGAGGTAGAGTGTCCACATTTGGGGAGTGTGCTAGGAAGTCTGAGATAGTCATGATTGGACTCTGGGCTGCATAATGCAGCATAGATGTTGGAGGCCCAGGATTCAACAATTCCAAACGTGGTAACACTTGTGATAACGCAGCCCCAACAGTGGGCTTCCTGACTCCAAATTGATTAGTGACTGACTAGTAATCTGGAGTTGCCAGCTTCCACACGGCAATCGTCACGCACTGCTCCACCGAGAGGGCAGCTCTCATTCTGGCATCCTTGCACTGCAGGGCAGGGGCGAGTGCCACACAGAGTTCCATGAAGTTCTTTCACATCTGAAAGTTCTGCAGCCATTGCTTGTCATCCCAGACCTGCCTAATGCTGCAATCCCGCCACTCAGTGCGTGCTTCACACACCCGAAAGCGGCGGTGCACCATACGCAGACGCTCCATGAATGCAAACAGTAATCCAGCATTGTTTGCATGGCATACAGCAGGTCAGGCACCTCGGATTCCTGTTCCAATTGGGAGCTCACGCTATACTGCGCGAGCAGCCACGATGTGTTCACAACACTGACCGCAACAGAGGACAGCATCCTTTCAGATGGAGGTGGTGGGCACAGGAAACACTTGAAAAATGCCACTAAATGCAGCTGGAAACTCATGGAATGATGGGGCAGAAATCACCACATCATGGGATGTTGAGCCTGCACCCATGATGTACTGGGATCCTCTCTGCCTTCCCACAATTCCTAGTGGCACAAGCTGGCAAGCTGCACAGTGGGAGAGCTGCTCAGAGTGCACTGCTCTTATTGTCGACGCTACAACACCAAGTGTGGACCCT
Source organism: Emydura macquarii macquarii (assembly GCF_026122565.2). Lineage (NCBI taxonomy): Eukaryota > Metazoa > Chordata > Testudines > Chelidae > Emydura > Emydura macquarii. The sequence continues at coordinate 1,602,300 of NW_027132983.1, read as the reverse complement.
CTTCGACAACACGAGTGCTGTGTGAACAGGCACAAGTGTTGTAATTATAGCGCTTTGTGATCATTGCTGTAACTTGCATCGAGAACACTAGTGTAGATGAGGCCTTATCTGGAGCCAGTGTCTCCTTCCAGCCCTCTATGCAGCCTGCTAATAAGATACATCAATATATTCAAACAGTAAATGTCCCAATAGCCAGGTTAATGAACAGTACACATTGCAGAGCAACCCCATCTATCACACTTCCCTACCTGATGTTCTTTATACATCTCAAGCTCACATCAACGCCTTTAGCCACAGCATTGCGCTGAGAGTTCATGTTAGAATCTACCTCCTCCCCTCTGCCCCCACCTCCTCATGTGGTGTTGCTGTCCTGTTTTGCTTGTAGAGGACCTTTGTATTCAGACGTTACACAATGTCCCTTCGTTAGGGTAGCGAGTGTGGACTGTGTGTCCAGCACTTCTGTGGGTATGGACATTGTGTCTGTGATCACTGCATAAGAAGAAGTAGGTGGAAAGTGATTATGTAACTTCTTTGGGCTGAATGGTTCTTCTGTGCAAACGCTTAGCAGTGGGAGGCAGTTAGTCATGTTCTCTCTGGGCTGCTATTGTATCTATAACAGACCATTTTCCTCATTAAACAAGTGAGCGGTTGCAGTACTTGGGATTATAGGTTCATATATATTTATTTTCAGTCCAAACATTATGGATATAGGTCAGATTGCTGGACTATGCCAAACTCAAATGGTTCCAAACTCTGCAAGAGAATCTCCCCCCCCCCCCACATATCAACTCCATTTCTTATTCTTATGCTGTTTGAATTGTCACTTAAAAAAAAAAGCAGAATGACAAATGCTAGCTGAAGTCATGGGGGGACAGAAGCCAGGAAGTCAGATGATAAAGAAGAGGAAAAAAGGGGGAAAGTCTTCAAGGGATGATTTTCAGAAGAGCACAGTAGCCAAAAGCTCCCACCAGTCTCATTGGGAGACAGTGGGTGCCAACCACTTAACAAAACCCACTATCCTTTGAAGACTTTTTTCCTTTTCCCTTTTGTTAGAAAGATGTCCCCAGAAATTTAAGTCAATGAAACTCTAGGATTAACAACCTTTTATGAACCTCAGCCAACCTTCAAACTCTCTCCCCCTCAACCACCTCCCTAAATCTAAAACCCAAATACTTCCTGTGTGGCTGATCGACACATGCCAGAGGGACAAGTGCTGCTTTATATCCAGCCACGCTGCATGCAGTAGGATCTCAGGAGTTCAATAAGCTACATTCAGCAGTAGCAGAAATAGACAAAGATGAAATGTTCTCAAACTTGCTAGTGCAGAGCACATTGAACAGGCTCAGAGTTATTGCCTAACGGTTCATTTGTGCACAGCTTGGGTAAAATAGGTTCAGGAGCATGCACAGGGACAGGTTTAATACTGGTTTTATTAGCAGCCTTCTCTTTCCTCCCAGAGCTCTTGCAACAGTCTATCCTCCAACAGCACTGTGAATGGTGTTCGATTACAAATGCATGGTGGCTTTAAAAAAGGGACAAACCTTTGCAATTTAAGGCCCAATCCAACTCCAGTGAAGTCAGTAGGAGCCTATTGACCTCCAGGGGCATTGGATCACGGCCAGAAGACTCACAGGTTGCTGTAAGCAGCCACATCAGTCAGTGTCATCATTCTCACTGGACATTTTCATACTCCATGGTTAATGCTCTAAGGCCCTGTCCACACGACAACTTTCAGCTGCAATTTTTTAGCCATAGGCCAACTGAGGGACAGAGGTGGCTGTGTGATTTCCACCTTGGAAAGCCAGCAGCACTGTGGCCAACTTTTCCATATCCCACAACTCCACCACAATTCATTCCAGAAACACTGGAATGAGGCTAGCCACTGATCGTTAACAACCTATCGAGTAGTCATACCCAGGCACTACTCATCTCAGTGCTGTTAGACAGGAATTTGTATCCGGGTTGCTCACATAATCCCTCCAGACCATGATAGATCAGATGGATCCAGCTCTCCACATTGTTTTCATTCCACCACAGAAGAATTTTAGAGGAATGCACTTCTACGTCTCAGGGCGTCTCAGACATATTGGCCAACTGGCCATCGACCAACTGCTTACACATAAATAGTGTCACAGTTAGGAAATATTACCACAGCCTTGCAGCATAAGTCATCTGTGGACAACATTTAGCTGTCCCAATTCTGCTCTTTCCTGGGGATACCGACTCTACAAAAGGTCACTGATGACACAATGGTGTGGGTATGAAGATGTGTCAATCAGCTCTGGTTTTTTATGGTGCTTTGTTACTTGATCCTGTGTTTCTCTTCATGTTAAGGTGCAGGCCAATTAAATTAAGTAAGATGGCACAGCTGATACTGAACATGGAGCAGGAGTGGAGCATCTACTGTCACAGTGGTAGAGTAGTCATCAGTAAATTAACTAGGCTGCTGCTGCAAGTCAATGGGGCAGAGGATGAGACACTCCCACTGATCTCCCAAAGGCTTTTCAGATGTGGACAGAGCAGACAGCCTGGCCTGCTAGCAATCCCTTCTGTATCTATTGAATTTATAATGTGCCCATTATTAGAGCATCTAGGCACCTTGTACTGTAATTCATAGAAGCATGCTTCACCCGGAAGACCATATACTCTAGATGGGGCTGAAATGCTCAGCACGTCGCAGGAGTGAGACTAGAGAGAGAGAACACAGGCTGTCATGTCCATTGGCATGCGTTTGGGGGTAACCACTATACTTGAGTGGTTCAGCCACGTTCCACTCAGAGGTGGCTGCATTTCAGTGCGGGATAAAACTCATTATACCCCTGAGAGGTAGACAAGTAATTTATTTTTTCCTGCAGACAAGTAGCTAGTTATAGGAAGAGCTAGATGATTTGGGGGAGAGTTAAAGTTTTACTTCCAGGAAAAGTGTCAAAGAAGGTTCATAGAGCAATTTTGCTTTGGTTTTCAAACCATTAAAAAAGTGGGTTTTGATTTGGTTTACTAATCTTGTCCCCCTCCCTCCCACAGGAAAAGGCAGAGCAGGGGAGGAAAGAGGGAGATAAAGTGGGAGGAACTTACAAGTTCCCCCTCACTGAGTTTCAAAGCCCAAGCAACATGTCTACACTGCTATTTTTAGCCCCACAAGAACAAAACACACCCCAAAAATCATAGGAAACCAAGATTGGTTTGTTTTTAAATGGAAAGCCTCCAAAAACCCTCTTGCCCTGCATTAAAGGGGGGAAAAAGAAAAAAAAAAAAGTGATAAAATCCTACTTTTCAGTCAAAAATTGCCATCTGGGTCTAGTCATAGGTACTGCAGCTCTGTGTAACTTTGGGTATGTCTACACTGCAAAGAAAAACCCAGCTCTGGAACCTGACAAGCGAGCAGGATCTTACAGCCCAGGCTCCAGCCCAAGAGGGAATGCCTACATTACTATTTTTAGTCTTGCAGCCGGAGCCCCAGTCAGTTACCCTGGGCCCTGAAACTTGGCACCACAAATTTTATTTTACAATCTAAACATAGCCCTAGGTAGGCTACATGACCACCTAGGGCTGTGCTCTTTCCAAACTAAGCAGACCCTGCATATGGCTAGAAGTGTATTACTATGTAACTAGTGAAATGCAGCCATCTCTGGGATGGAATGCAGCAGCTATTGCTATTGTGTAGAATAGCTGTGCACGATTTCCAAAGAGGGTACAAATAAAAATTCAATTCAACTGCAAAAGGAAGAGATAAGTAATTCCATTCTGCCTGCATTATGTCAGAATTCAGATGGGACCCAAAACTTAAGAACCCTTGTTCTTGCTACTAATGCCATGGGAATTTTAGGCTGGATTTGGTCTCCCATTGGGGGCCTAACAACCATAGGCTCCTTTGACAATCCCAGTCTTATAACCAGAAAGCAGGAAGGATTTCAGATTTCTTTTCTCTGAAGAGTGGCACCTGCAAAAAGCCCAGGACCCTCTAGCACCACACCAGGGCATTGAAGCAACACTCACTTGGAGGGAAGCGCTCCATCTAACACCCACTCCTGCAGCACCCGAGCTTCCTCTGAGCACCTCCAACCTAAGGACTGCCCTGGCCAGCACAGCTTAGCTTGAGAGATCCCAGCCTAAGGCAATATGGCTACAGCTCAAGGTGCTGTGTGGGATATGCAGTTATTTACCTGGCTGAAGTGAAGACAAGAGATCATCTACCTCCCTCACAGGGGTACAATAATGAATTACCAAGCTAATATTTAATGGGTGCAGCTAAATGCTATTTCCTCACATCTTTCCCCCAGCCTCCACCCCTTCTGCATTACCAGCTCATTTCTCCCTTACTTAGAGCACTCTCCAGATCTTGGCTGGCATTATTCCAGCTGCCTTGACAGAAGGCAGGTTCTCTCATTCCCAAATCATGCATTTCCTGGCACTGTCCCCACTGGAAACCTCCAGTTCTTGGGGGTAGCTGATAACATCTGGTAACCTTTTCTTGATTACTTCCCTCCGGCACTCTTCAGTCTGACACATTCCAAAATTGGCCTTCGCCTTCCTGGAAAGCATGACACTCAGGGTGAGTGACTCAAGCGTTGGCACGCAGTTCCAGCAGCCTGGGACATGAAGGCAGTGCCTTCCCCTCATGCAGCAGCTGTAACAGTAGGAAGTATTATTTCGCAAGGCTAGGTTCAGATATTTCCTAGAAAAGCAACAATGTCACATGTGTTGGTGTTCCCTTGTGAATTCAGTACAAGGAAATCCATATCCACCACATGTGGTTTAGAAATGGTAGGTGTTTTTAGACCCATGTCTGCATAATCTCTCGCCTGTGGTATGCAGTAAACATTCCACATCTTTAGGGGAAACTCCTACACAGCCCAGGCAAAGCAGGATTTTAAAAACCCAAAATAAGTGTAAAGACACCAGCAAGACCATTAATTTTACGTCTCATAGGGGAACATTGATTTCACCTGGCTATTTTGAGGACAGTCAAAAGGTGATGCAAGACTGACCCCCAGCAGATAACCCCAAATAACTGCAGAGGACTTGGTAACAACTGATATGCTCAACAGAGGAAGGAGGATCTTGTGTTTAAGGTACTGGCCTCAGCTCTGGAGATCAGGGGTCAGTTCTGAGAGTGACACACCTTGGGCAAGGCAAGTCAAGAGGGCTGGCTTTCCAAACGAGCTCAGAGTCACACTTTTAAAGAGAACTCTGCTCCCAGTGAGGCACCAAAAGAAGTTGCTGGATTTCAAGACAGCTCAGCCCAGGTGACGCGGAGCATTTTTTTTTTTTTTAAAGCTGGAGCACACGTACCAATGAAAGCCAGCGGGAGGCTGTGCACTTTGGGAAGCCTTGTTGCCCTAAATGTGCAGGCTGAGAACTCGCATCTCACCCCACACTTCTCTGTGCCTCAGTTCTCCCTTCCTTTCTCTTACTGTGTCCTCCTTGTTTATTTAGGGGCAGGCTCTGTCTTTCACTATGTATACACAGCACCTAGCAAAACTAGGATCCTGAGCTTGTGTGGGACAAGCCTTCACAACAAACACACCTGCAGCAGCAAGCCCCACAGCTTGGGTTTACAGACTCCAGCTCATGCTAATGTGCTAAAACAGACATATCTGCCTTCTGGCTTGGGCTGAAGGTCAGGCTATGAAACCCACCCCCCGGCCCCAGGCTTCAGAGCCAAGCCCCAGCCCAAGCCAGGACATCTACACAGCTATTTATGGTGCCTCCACACAAGCCCAAGTCTGTAGACCCAGGCTCAGACTTGCTGCTATGGCTTTTTGCTGTGTAGACATGCATCTAGGTGCAACTGCAATAGAAATAAATATTCCATATGCAGCTATACTGCCTCATGTCTGAGGTATTTCCCAAGCTTGCATATCTGACTTCTACTGCTTAAGTAAGGAAACAATTTGGTTTACCTTTAAGAAGTTAATTCAAGTGTAATTAAACTCCTGAAGAGCATGTACACAACAAAAGCACCATGTAATACAGCATCCATCTGTATGAGGGAGGGGTCATGTTGAGAAACATAATTTAAGGGGAGGAAAAAGCCATGAGATCAATTATATTGATCTCTGTCAGATCTTGATGGAAAGAGATGGTTAGACCGCTAGGTGTTGACTTGAAACTGGTTATTAAAATAAGGCAGAAGGAACATGATCTTTAGATAAAAGATTACTGCTTGCTGGTTTCCAGTACTGGGTTTCTTAGGTAACTGGACCTCTGCCAAACCATCTGGCTCTTCTGAGTTTCAGTCTAACTAAGAGAACCCCACAAAAGCTGTAAGAAACTGCTACTGTCCGAATGTGCAGGAAATGTAAGACACTTGTGAAATGTGCTAATCAGAAGAGGTTTTAGAAAGGTTTGGGAGTACAAGATGGGTGCATTAAAAAAAACAAAAAACCCCACACAACTCACCCCTCCCCCCCCCCAACAAACAAACAAAAAAAACAAAAACCCTCCTCATTTGCTTAAAAAATGAAGGGGGAAAAAAATATCACCGCAGGAAGAATATCCCTAAATGTGAAGGGCATATCAAAGCAGGCCCAGATCCTCCAATGTCTTTAGATGCCTACCTCCAATCGATTCAATGCTGTAGCTCTAGCGGTCCAACCATCCCAGGGAAACTAATAATATTTTAATACTTCTCAAAATTAAAAGCTAGTTTAGGTTGATAATTCCTCTATTCTGCCCCACTTTAGGTCCTGCCAATCTACCTCAATCCTGGTTATAGGAGACTCTGTCAAGAGGATAGCTCATTCTTCTGCTTCTCTGCTGAAACTGAGAAAGGCCAATTAATACCAAATATGATGGCAGTTTCTCAGATGTAGACACTTGTCTACAATGGGAATTGCTCCAATATCACATCACAACTCTTTGTTCACTACTACATTGGTCTTGATCTGAATTGGCAACATATGGGTTAAAAGTTGCATAGTTCATTACTACTCTGTGAGCCCTCCTCCCCCACCCAGTCTCCCTTTCCCGCTGTCTAAATCAATTTATCTTGCATTTAGTCCAAGAAACTAAAGTAAACTGAAAAGGCAGGAGGATTATTAGAGTGGGCACTAGGCATGTAATTATATCTGTTCTTGGCATCTATCCATTCCAATTGGGGCTGGGACTTACAGGGAGAGTCTGACATGGCAAGTCTATGTAGTACTTTCATCTGCAGCGGGTTTGGTAGTGAAAGGGGTCATTAGGTTCCACAGGGGGAATCCTCTAATCAGTGGGCAAAAGGCAGGTAGGAATGGCTCAGAAAATTCCTAGCACTCAGGTGCCAGATGGGTTTCTCCAAAGATCAGTCCAGCCAAGTATTTGTCATGAGTGTTTACACTAGCAGGGTCTCTTTAAAGCTGGTTCTACTCTTTGGTAGTCAAGTATTGGTACGAGAGAGATTTATCCCTGGACACACACACACACACACACACACACACACACCTCCCCCCCCCCCCCCCCCGCTCCCCACGGTTTCAGAACTTCATTCCAGCTCCCTTGTAAACTGTTCATATGTGATGGCATCCAAGCACCCAGGCTTACTGAATTCACCTGTAGTGTCCCTTGTGGGCAATGACAGGCCACCAAGACATGCCCAGGACCTCCAAGTGTCACCATCCACTGCCATGCCAGCACTTAAATACGACAAAGTGTCTTCAGACTGGAGGGACGGCAGATCTTGTTTTTCAGATAAGGCAACTAAGGATCTTTTTGCCTCTCCCTGGGGCTGAGCAGGGGTGTTAGAAGCCCCGTGGCAGTTTATGAAGAGAGATGTAAAACCAGTTCTCGGTCTACTGTTCTGTAAGAAGAAATATGTTCCGACGTCCATGTTCCGATGTATGGGCTGAAATTCCCTCCTGAGCAGAGGGACTGCACAATGTCTGCCACTAAAATCCTGTTGTAAGGGCTTAAGAGGTCTACAGGCCCCATATGGGCTCTGTCCACTGGGGACATTTCACCATATATGTATAAACTATACAGGGGTATACAGCCCCATAGACAGGGCATTGGATTGAGAATTAGGAGACCTGGGTTCTAATCCCTAGTCCTTGGGAAAGGCACTTTCCCTCTCTGTGCCTCCAGTTCCTTTGAGCCTTGTCTATTTAGAGTTCAGTTCTTTGGAGCAGGAACTGTCTATTGCTGTGCTGTACAGTATCCTACACAACCAAGCCTGCATCTTGGTGGAGGTCACTAGGTGTTACCTTATTACTACTGAATACTTGAGAAGCACAATGGCTACTGTGTCCCGAGTAGCTAAGTCATAATGCTACGTGATGGCAGTCTTCATGCCCAAGCTCTTGTATTCCACATTCATTGAACAGGTGGTTCTTTTTTTTGGAGCTTTCCTTTCCATTCACCTCGTGAAACGCTTTAACATAAAACTGGGTAGCCACCTTTGACAGGCTTGGTTATACAAACATCCCTGCCCCTAGTCTCACTTCATAGTCCTTCTGCTTTTCTTCCTTCTCACAGGAGACAAGGAATTATCTTCTGAAGTGATAATTGTTTCAGGCAGCAAGCACACCTCCCTGCAGGCCAACAGTCACTGGCACTGTGCGTGACAGGGAACTGCAGATTGCAAAGGCAAGATTAACAGAGCATTTCCGAAGATAAGCCCGCTAATCTGCGATAATGGGCCTCATTCCTCCATGGTGATCAGACGAGGCAGCCGGTAATGGGTGGCACGCTACGTGCCCCACCTAGATAACAGCGTGATAGCATTACATATCAACCCTCTCTTGGGCTGGATTGCCACATCATGGCCTCTCATCTTTCTGATTTCAGCTAAAGCTCACTCTCTAGCCATCGGATCTATGGTTACTGAGCGTGTCTGATGGAAAACAAAGATGAAAGTCTGAGGCAGTAAACACCAGTGAATTGGCTAGTAGCCATGTCTCATCTGGGATAGTGCCCAGATGGCACAAGAGAACACAAGTAGTGCATCCATGTGCATCGTCTCCTAAAATTACATTCCTAACAACCATCCCATAATTACTTTGGGGTATGCAATGTGGTTTTACTTGGAAATGGTAGTTATAGATGTCATTATACTGCCTCTATGCTCTTCTATTCTTAGTTTCCTGGAAATACTGCCTTCCATACAAGAAAAGTTTGAAAAGGGTTTTCATTCTGTGAGTGGGGTGTTGACAAAATAAAATGATACATGGTATAACTGATGCAGAAGCAATGAAATCTGATGTAACGCACTTAACATAGGGCCAGACCCCTCCAGCTGGTGTGACTCGATGTCACTCCAGGTCACATTCACCACTGGAGTAGTGTAAATTCAAAGCTCCATCTGCGGATCTGGCCCCTACAATTTAAGAGACAATGGCCAAGATTTTCCAAACATGACTAGTGACTTTTAGTGTTTCCATTTTTTGGGTGTCCAACTTGACACACGTGGAAGGCACTCAACACTCTTCAAAGAGAACGAATCCCTTTAGGACTGGTCATGTGAGTGAAGCATTTCCAGGCTGGCCCTAAATGATTAGATAGTTTAAAGGAAGCCTCTCTAATGACAGAATATGGAAGAAAAGTTCACCCCCCCAACCCCAAGTCTATAGTGTAGAGTGCTGTTTGGTATGTGCCCTACTATCTGTGATTTAAAACGCACACAAAAAAACAGACCTACCCAAGTATCTGAATCCATTTCCTTGTAGCTAATCTCAGTTAGAGGCTGCAGGCCTGTTTCTCACAGAATATTTTATTTTCAATCAGAAAATGCTGATTCATCATAACCATAATCAAAACTGATATATGTCAGGAAAGTTTTAGGTCCAGGTTGGAACTTCCGACCAAAACCAGAGAGAGACATCCAAATTTAGCCAATAGCTTGGCAGGTAGGGCACTCACAGGGGATGTGGAAGACCCAGGTTCAAATTCCTGCTTTGAATCAGGAAAGCCTGAGCCTCCATACACCCTAGGGGAGGCCCCGACCACAGGGCTATTGGCTACACTGCGGTATCATGCCTTCTCCCTCTCCTCAGAAAAGAGTTTCAAAATTCTCAGTTTCATCCTATTGCGTAAAAAGACTTTTTGAAGTACCTGTAATTCCAGTGGAAGACAACAGGAATGGCAAGTGCTCAGCATATCTGGAAATTAGGCTCCCTATGTCCCTGCCAAGAGTATTGGTTCTCTTTTAGTTCCAGTGGTAGAGGCTAATGTTTCTGAAGCAGCAGTCCTTATGAGTTCTACTCCCCATGCTACATACAGGCTATTGCCATCACTAGGAATCATTGGCTAAGACGTGGTCATGGGCTGTTTCATTTACCGCTTTTTACTGTAAGGCAAGAAGGGAGCTGGTTTCTGTCTCCCATAAGGGACAGGCAGGTCAAAGGGATTTATATAAAAGCCAGCTAAGATGGCACATCAAATCCAGAGATAGGAGATGTAACTATCATGTAGTGCAACCGCATGCTCCAGAATGAAGCTTTCCCCTGAACAACACACCTCTCAATGGTCCCTCATTTTCTGATCCAAATTTACTTCGGTTTCCCACAAACTTGCTATTATCTCCATTTTCTTGCTGTGAATTATAGGCACGAGAGATGCCTAACAAGGCTGAGGTTGCGGCACGCTGTTTCTGCTAAAAGAATGCCAAGTGGGTAAGCTTCCTAGAATCAGAGGATGCTGGAACCTCTGATGCTATTTTAGGGGAGTTGAAGAGCTGACCTACACCCCTAAAACTGTCTCTTCCAGTCATTCAACCCTATGTTTTTAAATTAATCTTCCTGTAACAAAATCCACAAACAAAAGGCAGCCATGTTCCTCTAGTTCTCAGAAGCCCATGCTACAGCTTCTGAATTTGCTAATGATCCTCTCACCCAAGGCTTAGACTGGTATCAGTGGGTGCCCTCTCTCCATGACATGCAGGCAATATTTAGCCTTCATTAGAATGATCCCTCTGCCCCTTTCCCCACAGGACTAGACTGAGTTTAGACACATCTCTGAGGGAGGAGCCACATTTAAGCAGCACCATCCCAGAAAGATTAATCTGTTGCCAGTCTACATCAACAGAAAGTTAGGACACCCATCCCCCCAAAGTCTGCTCAGCTGCACTGGCCAGGGATGGGATGGAACCAAAGCAGTCTTTTCCCCATCCCTCTCTGCCTACTCTCCACCCACCCACCTCCTTCTGCATCTGGACCCAAGGTCTGGGTGGCCCCTGGAGGGATTTAAGAGGTGGTCTTTTCACTTCCCCCCACTCTGTGGGCATAAAGGCCCGAGTCTCCATCCAGCCCATATTCTTTGTATGTTTTTCCACCCAATTGTTTCCACTGGGTAGTGAGATAGCAGGAGAGGGGAACAATCTTCCCTAAGCAGAATGGAAATCCAATAACATTCTAGTGCCAGTGAAGTTTTGTAACCCACTGTGTTCAAGTAGGCTTGAAGTTGGGGCAGGCATTACTTTTGCCTAAGTCTGAAACAGAATATTAAAGCCTTATGCTTGAATGGAGACACACTGACTTAACTCAGGTATAAGGACCCACTCACATGGACCTTCATGAAGGACTGGAGCTCAAGTCTGATCATCTCTCTCCATGAGCTGATGCTCTCTTGATTATTTCTCGTCCCTCTCATTTGGAGTCACTCCTCTTCCCCAGAGACTCGCAGGCATGGCACTGCATGTGCTCTTTCTATCAGAGTACTGATGACTCAGTCATTACATCTATGACATATTTCCCCATCAAAGCAGTCATACCAAACAAAAACATTCACAGCTGTCTAACTTAGGCTGCAGAGGCCTGGATTTAGGAAAAGAGATGGCAACGGTCGCAAAGCAGTGCTAGCTAATGGGAAGATAGTCTCAAAAATTCAACAGCTCACAAGCCAATACTTTTCAGTGTATAATATTTTTTTAGAGTAGACAAAACAGTGTCCAGATCTAATGTGTGCACACTATGACAGAAAACCTCTACAGGGGACATGCTCCCAAACTTTGTATGCATGGAACTCCCATTAGATACAGCAAAAAGTACCAGTGAAAGCGTGATTTGGCCTGCTCCAAAAAACCCACTTCAGTCAGTGTCAAGACTCCCATGGGCTTTAGATCAGCCCCATAGGGCTTACTAGAGTCTATGGACACAATTCACCAAAGTTCATGTTCAAGTGCCTTGCAGAATCAAAGCCTAACTCAAACACCTAGAACCTGATCTAACTCCCATGAACATTTACAGGAGTTTTTTCAGTGACTTGAGTGGAAGTTGGCATTTTGGAAGATTCCAGATAGAAACTTTGTATAAACTTTGAACAGCTAAACTCTAATGTTCAGTTTCATTCAGTTACATTTTTTTACACTACTGTTAATTCTAAGAGATTATAGACAACCAAACAAATCCCACAGTTACAGAATCAGTTATATATGAAAAGGTTTTTAAATCTCTCAAGTGTAGTTCAGTTTTTGCAATTTGAAATGTTATTGTATTATAGTAGCATCTTCAGCATGAAGACAAGATCAGGGCCCCATTGTGTTAAACACAGGGTATACTGAGAGAGATTGTAAATTCTTTCAGGCAGTTACTATCTAAAGATCAACAAGGGGTAGGAGGGAAGGTGTGTTAATATACCTCCCTTTAAATAAATAGTTTTGGGTTTTTTTTCCAGATTACAAATGCAGCTGATCACAGCAGTCTGTCAATTCCATCACCACAGCAATATCTAGGTATGTTTTGGCCCAGCTCCTCCTCCACACATTAATTCTGAACACAAAATGCTGTCTGTCGTGTCTTCTGGCACAGTCCTTCCCTTCCATTTTATAGTAATGCATCATTTTTTCCCCTACCATTCCTCAATAGGAAATTTTGTACTTTCCAGTTTCTGGTAATACATTTTCCAGCCCAGACCAGTAGACTTTGTATCCAGTCCAGATAATACATATGGGGAGAAAGTAATCGTTTTATTAAAAACAACTCAACTTCAGTCTCATTTTGTCTATACATTTCACTATGTGCTAAATTGCAGTGCAGGTCAAAAAAATGGATGCGAAGGGAATTGAAATTTCCAGAGTTGTTTCCAGTTTGACAAGCCCTGTAAAGACCCATTTTTCATTTTTGAAGGTTGGTTGTGAAATTTGTATTGAAAATCTAATGGAAACACTTCAAGACGACAGAGGTTTCAGTTAGTGAACTTTCTTTTTATAACTGATTTGATAAAAAAAAAAAAAAGAGGCAGCAAAAAAAGTTACGCAAAAAAAGTAATTTTTTCTGGAGTTGTTTTCAAACAGACCATTTTTTTTTTTTAACAGTACATTTCAAACTGCAGTCCCCCTATTTGAGGGGGCATGCAACTCCACCACCCCAGAAGCAGCCCAGGAGGATTGTGCCTTGGACAGGCCTACAGTCTCCTCCTTACTGCCCCTAGCTCTTGGAGGCCTGTGTGGGAATGGTAACGGTCACTGAGATTGTACTAGATTGCCCTACGCTGGCGTTGCTCAGGTACACTGGCCAACACATGGGGTGGCTGCTCCCTTCCTGTGTAGTTGCAAGAATACAGCACTTACTTGGTCCTAGGCCTACAGGGGTGTCTATGGATGCAAGACGCCCTTCCACCTTTCACAGCCTTGCATGGGCACAGAGGCCAAGGACAGCCCAGCCTTGTGTCTCTCCATTAGTGTCTTATTTTGAGGCAATCTAAAGCTGTGAAGTGCAATTCCCCTGAGAAGTATCACATGCCCTGCATCCTTCTGAGTGCCTGACTAGACAGAGTTAGTGAAGGGCAAGCTGGGCCATAAGTCTACAGCACACTAATGTGCGTGCACTGATTAGCAGGGTCCACCCAGCCGCCACACACAAATGTGTATTAGGGAACTATAAGTGCATAGAAGCCAGGGCCACATGATGAATGATTGTGCAGCAGGCTAGTCCGTTGTAGGTCTATACCCTGGATTGCCTTGCACAAACTCTCCAGCTAGACAAGCCCTGAGTGGATGCTGCATTTTACTCCTTCAAAAGTTATACAGATTGCTAGCCAGATTTGTTGTGAGTTAGTCCAGATTTGGACTGCAAGTAGGTGGCTTTGCATCTTCTCCAATGAGTTTCACTCTAGGGCTAGTTGATCCTCCAAGGGCATAAGTGAGGAACTTGGCTTCTGGGCAGGTTTGTCTTCTAGCCTGTAGATGGCAAGAGACTGCTGCCAGGGGACTCTAGATGGGCTTTGAAGGGAAAGAGTCTGTGCCAGGAATATCAGATGGGAATACTGATTTAGCTAATATTTTAGCAGTTAGAGCCCAAATCCTTGAACCCCCTTCTACCTCATTGGCATGGCATCAGCCAATCACTTCATCCAATGGCCAGCGTTTAGTGGGTCAGGCCCTGAGATAGCAGACACTCATGGGGGAAAAGGATCTCAGGAATAAAGACAAATGGTCAGGCTGCTTTGTGTTACAGGATGGAAAAAACAGCTTCCCACCTGACTGGGAAAATCAGAGATTTCTTTTCTTTCTTTTTTTTTGGGGGGGACAAAAAAAAGTCAATGTCTCAAATATTTTTATGAATGGAAAACAAATCCAAAAAAATTTGAATTGGGGTGATCAAATCATTGTTTCAATTCCAAACTTTAAAAGAAAATAAATAAATAAATAAAAAAAAAAAAAAAAAAAAATAAAAAAAAAAAACACACTTTAGATTAGGTTAAATTTCAAAACAAGAATTTTGAATAAAAAACTAGAACTTTTTCCTTTAGTAAAACATCAGAATGAGACACTGGATTTCAAAATGAGAAATTTCTCAAAACTACTCCTTTCCTGCAGAGCGTTCTCTTTGAGAAGTCAGAAAATGCCAGTCAGAAAGTTCCTGACCAGTTCTAGTTGGTGTCTGTATGCCAGGGTGTTCATCCCCACAACCAGACTGCAGCGCAGTATTTCTTGGATTTCCACTAATGGCATCTTCTCCCCCTAAAACTCTGGGTACACGGCCAGCTACTGGAAGTGTTAGTTTCTGATCCTCAGTAGGGGGCAGATTGGCCAGAATAAGCAGGCTGTGTATTTTATTAGCACCATACGGATAACAAAAACAGTGAAGTTAGTCAGATCCATGACACTCCGCCAAAATAATTACTCCTCTGCTACACATCTTCAGACTCCATGCTGTGGTTTGAACAGAAGCCCTTAGCTATTATGATTAAATGCCTATGGGACTGGCCAAGGAATTTAAAGAACTCAGGGAAAAACAAGTTAAATACTGTTTTCATGTAATGGAAGGGCATTATTCAAGCCCTGAGGTTGCATACTGAATGACCTGATGTCAAAAATCTTTCCTCTCTTCCTGTTCATTTGCCTGAAATGCCCTTTTAGAAACATGACCACATTACTGCAAATGTCACTACAGTCTTTTACTAAAGAGACGACAGAATGGTCATGCGATATTCCTTGTGCCATCGCTGCCAATTGAGGGTATTTTAGTTTGTAAATACAGCTGATCTGTAACTATTCCCTACACAAATCAGTGGTACTATAAAACGTATTTCTATAGCACTGCTAGTTTACATTGCTCTTTACAAACCTAGACTCATGCACTGCATAAAGAAGCTTGGGACATAAACTAAACCCAATATTGCCACTCTCATATTCAATAGTTGTGGCTCCAATTCAATAGTTGTGGCTTCTTCAGGCCCCCCAAAACCATGACATTTAAGAAAAATTGCAGTTTACTTGCCTTTTGGCTTCTGTGAACCATTACAACATGCACAGGCCACATCTTCAAGCTTCTCTAGAATCCTGAGCATTAGGCACATTTTTAAAATGAAAAACAGAGATTCTCACCTAGTCACCTGACTCCAGGAGCTGAAACTTAAAAAAAAAAAAAAAAATAAATCACAAGAGTTGGCAACAATGCAGATCAGAAGAAGATCACTGATCAGAAAGAAGGGGGATGACTAGAGGGGGAACTGGCAGTTGAGCCCAGGGAGAGTGTTCAAGTTGTGGGAGCTCAATGCATGAAGAAACATATGGGGCAAAAAGGGGGGGGGGGAGAGAAGGGCCAGATTTCCCCACTGGTGTAAATCAGTTCAGCATCAGTGACTTCAGAGATGCTGCGGCAGTTTCTACAGTCTAAGAGTCTGGCCCAGAGACTGGCAAAGCAAGAGGAGTGGGGATAGAAGGAAAGGGAGTCAATGGAATGAGTCCAGAGATGTTGTGGGGGCAGGAATGTGCCTGGCCTTGCAGGTGAGGTTGAGGAGCTAGAATCTGAAGCTGGAAGAAACCAGAAACCAGTTCAGGGATTGTTACCTTACCACTGAGCTAGCTATGGCATCCCCAGAGATGCAATTGTCATGTCCCTGACATTAAACACTGGCAACAACCAAGTGAACAGACCAAGGTCGGATCAGGCTGACTGGAAAGTAGAAGGCTGGGACTTCACATTACAAACCAGAACACTAGCAGCAGCTGGACTGGGAGCAGAAGAAAGGCAAGCAATTTTTTAAACTGAGCTATCAACAACTACAATCAAAAATGCCAGAACAACCTTAACACTGAGATAAGATTATTAAGGACAAAGCAAACCCACAGAATTTGGGAAATATAGAATAAGGCCATAAACCTACCTCCGTTAAGCAGCTCCTCATCCCCATAGCACCCCAAGTGTTAGAGTGTGGCATTGCAGAATCGTCACCTCAGTGCCCCCTTTTGCTGGCTGATGTGGTTCTATCACAGTACTCTTCTAGTTGAGTTGGTCCCCTGGCCAGGTCACACACACTCAGCCCTCTTCCAGGGCAACAGAAGTCCAATTAAACAGCCAAACACCCCCCACCAAATCATGCTTCTGCCCCTCTTGGGCCTGGCAGGTTTCCCACTGCCTCCCCACCCTGAGGACTCAAGCAGCTTCTTCCAGTGGCCTCCCTATTTCTTATAGGCCCTCTCTCAGAACTTCCCCCCAGGAGCCTAAGCTACTGCATATAGTTGGTTCCTCTGCTAGCTTCCTTCTGATGCTGCTCTCTTAAGTCTTTATCATGAGGCTCAAGTGTTCACCCTCCTAACAGCTGACCCCTCATTCTACTCCCTCAGGATGAGATGCAGTTAATTACAGCACAGGTGGGGCTGATTGAAGAGGACCGAGCTACCCTCAGGCCTCCTCAGGAATAAAGGAGCAGGCCACCCTCTTACAATCCAATCTTACGTCCTCCCACATGTATACTTGCAACTCAAGCAGTCAGACATCAGCAGCAAAGATCCCTGAGATATGCAGGCCCAAGCTGTACTGGGATTTATAGAGCAGCACAGCTTTGCTAATGCCTATGCTTTTATCACCTGTCTTGTGTTTTTCTTAAAGTCCCTGCTCCTGGAATCAGATGATTATGGGGACTCTCAGACTGTATTTTAAAAGCAAAATCCCTAGCCCTCATAGATGTGGATTAAAGCTTGAAACATTAAACACAAAGGCTCAAACATCAGAGGGCAAACATAAAACCCAAAATGTAAGATCTCATGGCATTTTTGGGATCTTATGCATGAATTTTGAACACCTGGGGCTGCTGAAAGAAGTTTGAAGTCATTGGACCATAAATACATTTTACTCTTTCTCGTGTATGACCCTGGGAGCATAGGCTCAATTATACCATTGCAAGGCAAAGCAGTCCACTCTGGCCCACTTCCAGCGGAATATTTAAGCATATGCTTAACATGAATCAGATGAAATCAATGGGACTTGAGCATACTCTTAAATTTAAGCAGGTGCTTAAGTGCTTTGCTGAACAACGGTTAAATTGCTCCTGTGGCTAAAATCAAGCAATCATGCAGTTAAGTGCCTTGCTGAATCAGGGCCTTAGCCTTATAAACCACAATTCACAGAGTAGCTCCTTCAAAAGAAGATTCCCCCTCTTGTTTTCAGTGACAGAACCTACACTTTTCAAAACTAGAAGATCAAAGCTCTCTAATTCCTTCATAATTTAATAGTTCTCTTTCCATCTGTCACATACCCATGAATCATTGGGAATTAAGCCCTCCTTTGGGGATTGCTACATTTTAGGCACTTCTGCAGCTTGCAAACCGCTTGCCATTGTGCGGTTTATCAGTTATTCACTCAGTCAGTGAATGAGCCTCAGCTTTTCATTCATAAACCAACCCCTATTCCTTGAATAAAAGGGTGAGGGAGGGGGAGGAACTTGCTGTGTTTCTGTCATCTCTTTCACACACTGGCCTGTGCTTGCTGAATCAATGGGGACTTCAGGAATCCTCTGGCTTTGTTATGTTGTGCTAGGATTTCCCTATTAAAACAGAAGGTAGCAACAACCGGCTCCAGCACAACAATGATCTAAACACAGAGGAAACCCATTTGCAGATAGATGCCCCCTTTGTACAGGGAAGAATGCTTGAAAAAAATCTTTAATAAAATAGAACTGCATTGCAGGTTAATGAGGGAGTGGGCGTTGATTTAACAATGGAGAAGTCTGCTGTGTTTACATAATGGAGGAGAAGGAGGAGTCTGACGCAGCCATTGGAGATACAAGAGACCTGTGGTTGTGAATGAATTCGAGACACAGCCATGCAGTACAAAAGGAAGCCCCTTGGCATGGCATTGTTGTGGCATGTCTGCTCCTTGTCTCAGCCAAGGAACAACGTATTGAGAGGAGAGAGATTTTAAGAACAGTCTGCATGCATGTCTCTGACCTCAAGCTTTGCAATTGTGACCCAGGCAGGTCTAGCTTCTGCAGATACCCCAGTGGGGTCCCCATGTGTCAGTCTGGCCCCCCTGAACAACTCACGCATCTTGAGAGGGAGACCCCTTTTAAAACCTCTACAGTCCTTTTGATCTTCAGGTTCCCAGGCCTTTTCAGCTCCTAGAATTGTCTCAACTCTTTGCTGAGAAGTGGCTTTTCCTGAGCCATGCTTCCCTTCCTGATTGTTTTTCCCCCAACAGTCCTCTATTCAACTACAAAAATATTCAGGCAGTAAATATCCCAATAAATAGGTCAACATACACTGCTCAGAAATTAGCACAGAACAGCTCCGCTTCTGTCACTGGTGCTCTTTATTTTATCATGGGAAAGCCACATTCTTTTTGCCCCAGGATTATTTGATTAATGAGGCATGTCAAATATACTGAGGATTCCCTCCCTCCAACCCGCTGTACAGAACTGCCAGACCAGCACCTAGAGTTTCAGGCAAGGCCATTCAATAAACCCATACCTACGTTTGGGCCCACAGTTCATTATCATGCACTTGTATTACGGCAGCACCTCGTGGCCCAATGTGTTAGGGCCTATATGAACATAGACGCCCTCAGGGCTGAGGGGAAAACAGAGCTCCCACAAAGGTGAAGGGACTGGCTGCAGATGATACGGCAGAGCCAGGAATAGAGACCAGCGCTCCCAAGTCCCAGCCCAGTGCACTGTTCACTGGACCGGGTGGCCTCACAGGAAATTACACTGCCAAAGGGGGAGGCTGGTTTTCAACATCTGGCCCTTCCTGCCCAATGGGAAAAGCAACCCCTCATTACTGTGTGTCCTGCAGATGTGTACACAACATTTTGAACCATCATGTGATTTACTGAAATTAAAAAATATATACATTTGATCCACAGCAGGCTGGCTAGTTTCATGTGTGAAGAATAGCTGGCTGCTCTGAGCCCCTGAGCAGAGAGTTGTCCTCCGGGTGTGAAGTCCGCGATTGTGGTTTCTGCAAGTCACTAAGCAAACAGCTAGCGAGGCACTCCCAGGGGATGAGAGAGGGAAGGAAACTTTATGAATGCTTGTCCTCCTTTCATCCCTTGAGCAAATTGCCTGTTGCCAACTGTAGCCTTGCAGATACTGACTAATTGCCAATGGAGCAGGAGAGAATGGGGGTTGGGGGAGATATCCTGGAAATTTACTCAGTAGAGAATCTCTCACCAGGATGCTTTATTACGTAAATTTAGTCCTAGTAAAAAGTACCAAACTGACAAATGGACATTGAGTCAAGTTCAGTATCCTCCCCCCAGCCTTGGGGATCTGAAAGGATGGAAGGGAGCTCTTTACACATATCCTTTTTTATCCTCCTTTGCCACGGCTGCCGTTGAGGGTGTCAGTTAATGCCAACTGTTGTGGTGGGTTGTGAATTGTGGTCTGTGCTGTGAACACTAAGTTGACACCCAGGCCACTGAATGGCCACCTAATGAGTAATTGTTTGAGTTGCTTCAAAATGGGGCCAGATTTGAACCCATGACCTAGCAGTAAATTCCAGTCTCCTGAGCCATTTATATCTCTTGTGTTGGGCAGGTGCAATAACCATTTAAACAAGACAACATGCAGTATGAACTCCACTTATGGAAGTTACAGGGCATTCTGTTTCTGCTGTGAGATAGATACCACCACATCAAATTTGGACCCAAATCTAATGTTCTATCTTGGGCATGGCCAGTCCCAGATTTGATCTCTTTATAGCCTTCTCCTTTTACTCTCCTCTAAAACACTAGACTGTTCTTTGATCTTTCTCCTTGATCATAGAATCATAGAAATGTAGGGCTGGGAAGGACCTTAAAAGATCAAGTCTAGCCCCCCCCATGCTGTGCCAGGAGCAATTATGCCTAGACCATCCCTGAAAGGGGTTTGTCCAACCTTTTTTTAAAAACCTACAATGACTGGGATTCCACAACCTCCCTGGGAAGCCTAATCCAGAATGTAACGATCCTTTATAGTTAGAACATTTTTCTTAATATTTAACCTAAATCTCCCTTGTTGCAGATTAAGCCCATTACTTCTTGTCCTACCACCCTTATCATATTTGAAGACTATTAGCCAGTCCCCCCCAGTCTTTTCTCAAGACTAAACATGCCCAGTTTTTTAATCTTTCCTCATAGATCAGGTTTCTAAACCTTTCATTATTTTTGTTGCTCTCCTCTGGGGCAGTTTCCAATTTGTCCACATCTTTCTTAAAGGGTAGTGTGCAGAAGGGGACACAATATCCCAGTTGAGGCCTCACCAGTGCCGTGGAGAGCACACCAATTAAATCCTGTATCTTATATAGGACACTTAGGTTAATGCACCCCGGAATACTAACCTTTTTAGAAACTGCATCACATTGTTGACGCATATTTAATTTGTGATCCACTATAACACCCACATCCTTTTCAGCAATGCTACCACCTAGTCAGATATTCCCCATTTTGTAGTTGTGTATTTGATTTTTTTCTCAAGTGTAGTACTTTCCAATTATTTTTAGTAAATTTCATTTTGTTGATTTCAGCTTTCTAATTTGTCAAGATCATTTTGAATTCTAATCCTATCTTCCAAAGTGCTTGCAAACCTTCCCAGCTTGATGTCATCTCCAAATTTTATAAGCATGCTCTCCACTCCGTTATCCTATTCAAGCCATTAATGAAAATATTGATTGGCACCAGACTCAGGACAAATCCCTCTGTGACCCCACTTGGTATGTTCTCCCAGTTTGACAGTGAACCATTGATAACCGCTATTTGAATATAGTCTTTCAACCACTTTTGCACCCACCTTATAGTAATTTAATCTAAATCAGATTTCCCTAGTTTGCTTATGAGAATGTCATGTCAAAAATGCTTTACTAAAATCAGAATGTATCATGACTACAGCTTCCCTCCTATTGACTATGCCAGGAACCCTGTCAAAGAAGGAAAATTGGTTGGTTTGGCATAATTTGTTCTTGACAAATCCGTGTTGCCTATTTCTTTCTTCTTGTGCTCTAGATGCTTACAAATTGATAGCTTGAAAATTTGTTCCAATATCTTTCCAGGTATCAAAGTTATGCTGACTAGGCTATAATTTCCCAAAATCATGTTTTTAAAAATCATGTCATTACTGATACAAGATACTCCTCAACACTTCATCCCATTGAGAACAGATTTCCTTTCTCCAGCCCATCGGCTCCTCACTGCTTTTGAAATCTCATTTTAAGACAGATTTCCTTCCCATCATCTCTGTCACTGTTATTGGCCTTATGACCAAAGGCTTTAATTTGTTTGCCTTGTACAGTGCCATCCACACTACAGTCGTGATTTATACAGACCATAGCTAAAATCCCAGACCAGACTTTTGGAAACATTCAGATCCCAGTTTAAATTCTACAGTTCCTGTCTCTAGTTTATACCACAGGGCTATATGTATTCCTGGTGTGCATTGATTTGAATTATTTGCTATATATTAGTATTTTTGTAGGATTTGCACAATCTCTATAAAGCATTTTGGAGATAGACCTGCAAAAATTAAAATATAATATTAATATGAACTCCATCACTTTTAGTGAAGAGCTAAATAATATGTGCAGTTAGTGTAGTTATTTTTCTAAGTCAAAACGAAGACCAGTAAGCACTCAATCAGTCAGTCAGTAATGCACCATTTACAGCTGCTATAACTGCCGGGGTTGAGATGTTGTTATGATTAGTGTAGACAGCACCTTCGCCAATAGATGGTGATATAACTTTATTTTAATGTTAAGTTATCTTCTTTGTTAGGCTGTTGATCTGATCCAAGGAGGTGGGAGGGGAGAACAGGATGTTCTGTCCTGCCTTTGTATACCAGAGTTGGTGCTTGCATTGTCCCAACAGATTCATGTGTTTCCATTAGGGATTATTACAATGCACCAGAATTGCCCCACGATATTGGAACACCCAACATGTTTGCAAACCACCACATTGTTCATTGCCTGTATTTTACATCCCTCCCACTGATTCCCAACGTTTGGCAGTCACGTCGATTTAGACTGCAAGTTCTTTGGGGCAGGAGCTCTCACCAATGACATGCACAAACCTGTTCTCCTCCCTTAATTGCAGTTGAGGACTCTAGCTATTACTGTAATCCTAATAAAACAGACTCTAGCCCCTACTGCAATGCTACAGCTTCCCCTCCCACCCCAGGCTTCTTTACTTCACTTGGTGTCTAAAAAATGTACAGAAACCTGCCACGACTATCTAGTGTAGCTTGTTATTAAATGTATATCTTACAGTGAGCTATAGCTCTTCAAGAATAAGCAGGCAACTTATACTTTGGACATATTATTCAGTCATTAGCAGAAGAGCACTATATAAAAAGTACAGCAAATTGCAGATAATTTGCTCTCTGCTGTTAACTTTTTCCCAACAGGATTTAAAATGCAAGACAGCTCCAGGACAGAAGTTGTAGGCTCTGCTACTGCACTATTAATCAAAGATGCATCACAAGCCAAAAATAGGTAGCGTGTCCTTCGTTTGTAGTTTTCATAGCATTCTGTCCCATCTACTCCCATTATTTTTAAATGGAAAAAAAACCCCAAAAATACCTATCCACAGCTGGGGATAGTGTCTGCTTCACTGATGGCCCAATCTAAAGCCTACTGAAGTCCACAGGAATCTTTTTATTGAATTCATTGGGCTTTAGTTTTTGGCCCTTGGGACTCCATCCTGCACTTCTTGTCTTGGCCAAGCCAGTAGGAGTTTGACCTGATTCTGCATTTCTTCCGTTAGCTTCTGTCCCAAAGCTGTGTTCAGTCTCCACAAGGGAAAACAGCAGCAGCCACAGCACCAGGCAGAAAATTCCCTGACAAATGGCAGTGAGTGGCTAGATATTACATTCAGCTCATCACAGCCAGGCCCAGCCTCAGATATGCTCCAGAATCCTTAGAGCTGATATTCCCAGGCCTGCTGAAGGAGGTGCCGTGAGCATTGTAAATTGGCTTGGGGGACAGCATGCCCAGCAAGTAGTGATTGAGCAAATCAGTTTCAACAGAGGATCAGAGAAAACTAACAAGAAAAACATTTATGAATCGCTTCCCCAGCAACAACTAGTAGCCCCATATGCTGAGAACCACTGCGGTAGGAGATACTGCAGTCTCCAAAACTGAAGGAGTGCTGAGATACATAGGGCTCCCTCTGGAGAAGAGGCAAGTGGAAGGTTACCAACAGAACTCAGCTCCGTTAGATGCCAAAGTGGCATGTATTTGTGGGAGGCACCCAGTTTAGCTGAGGAAGAATGTTCTCTCTCACCCCCCTCCTACCCTCCCACTTTTCAGCAGCCTGCTTCACGGTTAACAGCCAAATGAAAACCTCCTGCCCAGGAACAGTGGCATGCCTGAGACACGGTGAACTTCTCTTGGTGTTCTGCTGGCTGAATTTATGTTAAGCCGGTATTATCATCAGTTCCTTTATATCCATTGCCGAGATGGGCTGGCAGCATTAGTGGCTCTGCAGTGATTCATGGGCTTAAATGCCCTAATCCCCTCAGAAGAGGAAATGAAAGTCAAGCAGAACAATACACACACACACTTAACAACAGTGTGCTGTGCTGAGGAGCTCAGGAAAGTTTAGCTAAGTTTTTTTCATAGGGTTGGTTTGGTGCTAAATGATTGCAGCTGGCATTTGAAGGCAGGTGGGCAAATGGGAGATGGACTACAGGAAATAATTACTCCAGCTTCCTAATGTTGATTTAGCTCTGCAACTAAACTCCTCCGTAGAGATGCTTCTTACTACAGACTTTTAAGCATAGGGCAAAAACTGCCTAAGGAATAAGAACACATTATGCCTCAGGGCCTAAACCGGCCATTAGCTGATGGGGCAAAGAATAAGATTCCCCTGCAGGCAGATCATTCCATTAGGGGATTTCTTGAAATTCTCTGAAGCATTGGCTCCATCTGAGCGATAATACCAGAGAGAATGGGCCACTGGGTCTGAACCAGTACAGCAATTCCCAGTTGCCAGCTCACCAGTGGAGAAAGAGTCAATTCAAAACCAAGTTCATCCATTCCTATGTACATGCCTAGATCTCCGTAGGATCCAAGTGTAGAAAGCATGTGTCAGAGCTAGGGATCAAATCCAGCTCTCCCAAGTCATCACCCTACCTACTAGCCCGCCCTTCCGACTCATCTTACAACTGCTTATTACAGGTGGTTTACATAGGCTGGAGTCCAACACTTTCTCCCCTCCACGCCCTTTAGCTAAAACAAGCAATGACAGCATGTAAAATACCACGTTGGGTACTCCATCAAGGAAATACAAACCACTGTGCAAGGACACTGAAGGCAAATTGAGAACCAGGCAGTGTCTGTGCCAGACTTGAGCACTTGGAGCAGTGTGACTATTAAATCTTCAGCTCTCAGACATCCCACATGCGGGGCTGACTAGACCAAGGGCTGCAAGTGTGGGTCTGGGGGAGCACAGCAGTGCCAAGAACAATCACAGAGTTACCAAGAAACTCAGCTACAACACTGATAAGTGTTTCAATTAAAAGGCTCAGGACGACCAAAATATCAGAGCCAAGTAATTCTCTAGTAATAAATGTGGGTTTCGGATATTACTTTGGGTTTAAACTCTTAACATCATAAGGACATTTAAGACACACACAATAAAGCTGGAAGGGAGCCACAGATTCCCCATAGTGCTCAACACCAGACGTTTAAATCAAAGCTGCCATGAGAGACCAGGATTGCACTAAAACTGGGGGAAAAGGCACTTGGTTAGAGAGGAGAGCACTCCGAGAACTTCTCCCCCACCCCCTCGTTAATTAGACAGAGAACAATGGACTCCCAGGCTGTGCCGAGCAGGATGGACTATGGCTCAAGAAATGGGTTGAGACTCTGTTCAACTAAAAATAAGGGATACGTGTCACTTTTATTTTTCAGGTGAAGCAGTGGGACTGCATGCTGTGGGACCCTTTTGTACGATATAGGGTCAGTCCTTTGGGTCAAGGGTTCCAGCCCATGTATTTGATCCTTTCCTAACCCATCACTCTGGTGGGGCACAAGCCCATAATTTAGGCTAATGTGGTTTTAGGCTTAGTTATAAATCCAAGAGTTGGACCAGGATCGCAAACCTGCCAAGTGAGTCTGGGCCAGTTTATAGTTTAAGCATGTGGGATATGGATGTTTTGACATGAACTCAAAGCAAAACAGTGCGCAGAGCTTTTGCAAGACACAAATGCTATACACCTCCTGTCTAATTAGTAACTAAATACATGGTAGATCGCTTGCAATGGCTGAATAGTTATGGTAGATACAAGTCAAAGTACTACACTCATCATGCCACAAACTCTGCAAGAACTCCACATTTTACTGGGGCTTCACAGCTATGGAAAGGAATCCACACTGCAAGGAGACAACCCATGAGTTATCTGAGAGACACAGAGTTGCTTAATGTTAGACTTCAGAAAACCATGTAAACTCAGCTCAAAACTGGACCCAGGTAATTATATGGGGCCTGAACCAGAGCCAATTGAAGTCAATGGGAGCCTAAGGTATTTATAAACAAAAATTATATATTTATAATGCAATACGTTTATATAAAATATTAATTCCACAAAATACCCAGATGCCTAGATTCCAGAAGGGACCGTGGTGATCCTCTAATCTGATCTCTTATACAGCACAGGCCAGAGAACTGCCCCAAAATAATTCCTGGAGCAGATTTTTAAAGAAAACATTAAATCATGATTTTAAAATGGTCAGTGATGGAGAATCTGCCACAATCATTGGTAAGTTGTTATAATGATTAATTACTCTCACCCTGAAAAATTCATGCCTTATTTCCAGTCTGTAACTGGCACCCAGAAAGGTTTCCCTTTGCCTCATATGGACTTTCCAAAGTGTTCTTTGACAGTTCAGCTCTCAGTATTTTCCTATTTCCTTTTTTACCCTGGGAGCACCTGGAGTCTCACTGACTCCCCCACAAGTGAATCCATGCAGTGTGATGAGCTACACCGATGTCTGAGTCAGATGAGCACATAGCTCAAGCCACCTCCACATCTTAAAAATAGGATGAACAACTTGCTGGAGAGAACCAGCTTTTCTATAAGTGGAATGAATTATTTGCATATTGAGCAGCTACGGTTATTTCCATTGTACTTCTGTACTTTTGCATTTTCCTCTGGCCTGCTCCCAGGTTAGGAGTCCTAACTGGAGACAAGTCCCAAGCTGCAAAATCTGAGTCGACATTCAAACATCCTCCAACTTCAGAACTGTTCAGATCCAGGAGGTTGATTCAGGCCCATCCCTGACCCCAACCAGGAACAAGTTTTAGACCAGACAGGACCCTGCTTAGTTTGTGAAGTCTGATGGCATTCACGAAGGTTATGTTTCCCAATAATGCATGTTCCATACTTCTGAATCTCCAGTTTTAGCCTCTCTCTAGCACAGTGCAAACATTTCACATGTTACTTCAAAAGACAGTCAGGGATTCTCCTAACTGTATTACCTGCAGTTATTGCACAATCAGCCAGTGAGAATCACCATACTTTGCCACCAGTCTAGAAAGTCTAGAACCTCTTCCAAAGAAATCCTTGCGTGACTGAACAACAACTTCATATTGTCCAGTCAATGCTATCCTGAGTTGCAGTTTAGTGCCTGGAAGTGCTACATTCAGCCAAATTCTACCCCACTCCACTAGCTAAACATTAAAGGGTTTGCTGCACAGGTGTAACATATTTGGGCTTTTGGCTTTTTTGCCTGTGCAATAATTGTAGCCTTATTTGATTAGGGAAGATGGTCAATATTAAAGCAGTGCAATAGCTGCTATCTTGATTCCAGGGACCTCTTGAAATAGGTGATAGACACTCATGCTTTTGAGCTAAAGAGCCAAGCCTCTCTAGGTGAGGTTGTAACAGTCTCATATCCTTTGTGGATCAGGACAGAAGTAGCCTTGTTACATTTACCAACGGGTTACAGTAGCACCTCCCTAAAAGACAGTATTGATCAGCTGGCAATGCACTCATCTTTGGGGTAATACACTCAAATCCTGCTCCAGAATTTAGTCTCACTCAAATGCCAACACAACAGCAAAGTATCATGGGAGAGGCCACTAGATTGGTGGCAGCACCTTCATTTGGAGGAGCTGTCATGACGACATCTCTTCTACCCGTTCCTGCTGACTGTTCATGTGGAAGTTAGAGATGCTATGGTACATATCTGTGAAGTGTAGGGTATAAGCCTACTTTCCTGGTCAGCATTATATTGACAAATTCTTTTCTAGATGTGCAACAGCCTTATCACCAAATCCTAATGCCCTAATATGCAGCTGATGTTTCATAGAATTGTAGAAATGTAGGGCTGGAAGAGACCTCAAGAAGTCATCAAGTCCAACCCCCTGCGCTGTGGCAGGACCCATATACCTAGACCAGTGGTGCCCAATCTTATTACACAGGAGGGCCACAACCTTGTGTGGACCAAACAGATTCTACATATTTTAATAGGATTTAAAGTCACCTGTATTGATTTATATTTTAAGTTCAGCTTGTTTCATATGTATTTAGATAGGTTGTTTCTGAGTGCAGTGTTGTCTATTTAAAAACAAAAAGTAATCAGTCCATAAAACATGCATCAGAATTATAGAAAGCAGGGACAAAACCCAGTAAATTATAGAAAACAGGAAAAAAAATACTCCACATAACCCTCTCCCTAATCGGTCGTTAGTATATTGTATTGAAGCAGG
Organism: Emydura macquarii macquarii; assembly: GCF_026122565.2. Lineage (NCBI taxonomy): Eukaryota > Metazoa > Chordata > Testudines > Chelidae > Emydura > Emydura macquarii. Next base: position 1,573,984 of record NW_027132983.1, on the reverse strand, counting down.
CCACGGGCCTTATAAAATGCTCTGGTGGGCACCTCTGATCTAGACCATCCTGACAGGTGTGTGTCCAATCTGTTTCTAAAAACCTACAATCACGGGGATTCCCCAACCTCCCTTGGAAGCCTAAACCAGAACTTAACTATCGTTATAGTTAGAACATTTTTCTTAATACCTAACCTAAGTTTTCCAGTTGCTGAAGATTAAGCTCATTAGTTCTTGTCCTATCTTCAGTGGAGATGGAGAATAATTGATCACCATCTTCTCTTTAGCAGCCCTTAACACCTTTTTAGACTGTTATCAGGTCCCTTCTCAGTCTTCTTTTCTCAAAGTTAAAAACCTGGCATGTTTGTAACTTTCCTCATAGATCAGCTTTTCTAGACCTTTAATTATTTTTGTTGCTCCTCTGGACTGTCCACATCTGTCTTAAAGTGTGGCACCTAGAACTGCACACAGCACTCCCGCTGAGACCCCACCAGTGCTGAGAAGAGCGGAACAATTGTCTCCTACGTCTAATACAAGATACACCTGTGACAAAGTTGCTCTACTTACCACTGGACAGTGCTGCCTGCTGGGGATTCTGAGAATTAGCTGGGTCAGGCCGACACCCCTTCTAGAGGTTACACCCTATCGGTTTCTGCAGCCCCTCTGTTCACGACTCAGACCTCCAGCCAGGTCACTATTGTGGCTTCTTCTTCCAGGGGGAGTGCATCAAGCTTCCTGCTCTCCAGCAGTCTCAGGTAGTCATCTGCTTCACCACCTCATGATGCTTGGCAGGGGAACCTGGGCTCCCTCTGCCCCGGGTTCTGGCTCAGGGACCCTCTACACAGCAGCCGAGGCCTGTTCCCTGAATCTTGCTGCCTTTCCCCGAGCTTCTTCCATCCCTCCCAGCCTTCCCCACTACCCTGGGTTTGCCAGTCTCTTCACTCCCTCCCCCCAGGGAGTAACTTTAGGCAACACACCCCTGCAGGTCCTCCAACCACACCTCCCTTCTCCCAGATAGTGACTACAGATTTATGCTTGCTACACCCCCTGCTTCCAATTTCTTGTCTTTTGTAGAAGCCCCACCTGTCCTTACAGGTGAGTATCTCTATAATTATCTGCCTCCAGCCTAAAGCTCCCCCTTTTGCAGCCTGATTAGCTGATTGGGCCCACCTCCCTGTCGTAATGGAGAGCACACCTCATCACAACACCCCAGAATGATATCAGTCTTTTTCCTTAGCTGCATCATATTGTTGATGCATATTCCACTATAACCCTCAGATCCTTTTCAGCAATACTACAACCTAGCCAGATATTCCCCATTTTGTAGTTGTGCATTTGATTTTTCCTTCCTAAGTGTAACACTTTGCACTTGTATTTATTGTATTTCATCTTGTTGATTTCAGACCAATTCTCCAATTTGTCAAGATCATTTTGAATTCTAATTCTGTCCTCCAAAGTGCTTGCAACCCCTCCCATCTTGGTGTCAACTGCAGATTTTATAAGCATGCTCGTCCCTCTGTTATCCAAGTCATTAATGAAAATATTGACTAGTACTAGACACAGGACTGACCCCTTTGTGACCCACTAGATAGGTCCTTACAGTTTGACAGCAAACCATTGATAACTACTCTGAATACAGTCTTTCAACCAGTTGTGTACCCACTTTATAGTATTTAATCTCGACCACATTTCCTAGTTTTCTTATGAGAATATCATGTGGGATTATGTCAAAAATGTTCCTGAACCTTTGGGAGGAGCAATGGAGGATTTGATGGAGAGGTTTATTTTCATCTTTACAAACATTTGTCAAAAAGTGTCCTAATAAGCGTGGGTGGGGTTTTTCAGAAGTGCTCAGTGTTGAGCTCACTCAGGATGAGGAGGAGGAGATGTTTAGAAGGCAAATATCCATCGAACACCTAACTCCCATTACACTTGGTAAAATGAGCAGAGAAGTAGGCCAACACTGAGCATTCTTGGAAAATCTGATTCTAAAGATTGGCAGAGAGAGGGGAAGGCAAGAGTCCTTGCTCTCCTTAGCAACATATTTCAAGATAAACAAGAAATTCTATAACAGCACATTGACCCCAACACACTACTTACTAAGCCCTCGAGATACACACCTTGTTAGCATTCCACATACATCTTATCATCAGTCTCCCAGCCATTCCTCCCCTTCTCTCCTGTTTACTTACCAGCACTCTGCACACACACACGCGCTCTTTACATTCCTTCTGTTATAGTGTACACAACTTCTCCTGGGCTTGAGAGAAGCCAACCCACCTCTTGCACAAACATGCCTGGGTGAATGCAAGCAGGAGTAACAAAGCAAAGGAGGCCAGAGTGCCATGGCTAGGCGTGGTTGCATCATTTTCTTCTGAGGAGGTTCATCAGAAGTTTGCCGATTCCTCCTGGGGCTTCTCCTCACACCTTACACTGACAGAGTTAGCTTTTCATTCATTAGATCCCTTCACACCTGAGCATGGGGGAGAAGAGGGTGGTGAAGAATAAACTTTTAGTTGCTTTCCTACAGTCTAAGAGGATGGACCTTGTAAAAGTTTGCAATGGCAATAAAGACATGTTCACATGGTGCTTCCCCATTTTATGTCCAAGACTCACCTTTCAGGCACATTCCTTTGCAGCTCACCCAACCCTTCCTGAAAGCGTTCTGTAAATGGCCACCCATGCAACACTGATACATTCCCAAGGAGGAATTCACTGGCCTTATGCAGTAAAACTGTATAGGGGAGAAAGTGCAGGAGCTGAGAAGGACTTCTGAGAGACAGAATTTTTCATTTCCTGGGTCCTAGTATTTAATATCATGAGTGATATCTTTCCCTTGCCTTAAGGGAACATGTGATTCAAATGAACAAACCCAGATATGTCACTGTCAGCAAGCAGGCCAGCAAAGAATATTTTGCCCTGGCTCAAATGTTAGCCTATAAAATGATGCTTTATTTCCAAAACATAAGATAGCCAAAGGCTGCTCATATGTAGGACGCTAAAGTTCAGAAAGAATCAACTTTGTAAGGACTCTGGGGCAGTACCTACGTCAGCATAGTTACTGCCACATATCACCTCCTAATCAAAGATACCCTCCCTCAAAGCACACCATTACTAGATCTCTTTAGAGTTTGCTGGGACTCTGTATGAGGGAGTGAGCACATCTCTATGGCAACAACATGCTGTGTTCTGGTAACAAGGGAGCACCCAGCTCTTCAACACTGACAGGAGGATGAGGAGGCAAGGTTCACCCTTTCCCACACACTGCAAGGAAATTCTCCCAAGTCCTACAGACTGGTGTCAAAAAATGAACATCTCACCCCATGTTTTTAAACTATTCTTAGGCTGTGTTTCAAGCACTTCCATCTTGCCTGACATTTCCTCACTTGATAAAGTGATGTTCTGAATAAACTGGAGGGAGAATTTCCAACTTAAAAAACATTCCAACAGAGAATTTTTAAAGTCTTGAAAACTTGGTCCCCTTCTATACTCTAAAAATAACCTGTGGACCCCCGCTAAGATTTAACAGTTGCCATGATTCTGAACAGTATGTCAGCTTGGACCTTCCCCACAGCAGGAACAGGGCTCCCACCATAATGCTGGAAAAGGACAGAGCCCCTCCCAGCTAAACCAAAGGAGTATCTCAATTAGCCAGATAGGATTTATTAACATAGAAAGACAAGGTATAAAGGACCAATATCTATCTAGGCCCCTCCATTGCAATCATATGGCCCATGGCCAAACTGATTCCCAGATCAGAGAATCCCTGCTCAGTACTCCAGAGGAAGCAACAGACATGAAATTCCTTTCCAAATCTGGGGTCAGAAATCAGTTTAAACCCCTATATCTGAATGAGAATCATTGTAGTAGTTGATCTACTCCCACTTATGCACAGAATTGTATTGATTCATGAAGGAATCCTATTGGTCAATATTAGGTGGATTGACCAGCTGAGAAATTGATGATGCATTTTTATACCTGTACAAATGCAAGATCAATATTGATTTACAGTTTGCAAACATAAGCTAGTCTTGTGAATTTAGGCAAAAGGATATTGGGACAGAGTTAAGGTTATCTGAGATCCTTGACTTTGCATTTCCATATTTTTCAACTCTATTTTTCCCATTAAAGCACATTTCTTGGCTGTCTGATGCATTTTAAACTTCTATATTCTGAAGAAATGTCTTTCCCTTAAGTTTTTGCAGCTTTAAGTACAGTGTAACAGAATTACATCAATGGACAAAACGTTTCTACCATCTGCCTCAAACAGCTAGTGTAGAAAAATACAGTCATGGTTTAACGGACTCCTCTCTTTTTTATCCATTTTCTTCAAACATTCATACAAGTGATTTCACATTCAAAAAGTGTCTCCAGAGAGCAGGGGACTCCTGGATACTATTGCAAACCTGTACTCATGAAAATGTTTGTACTGGAGTGTTCACGTGACCATCTCTCTGATTTCACTCTGTCTGCCTATGAAAGTTTCCGTGATCCAACAAAAATGCAGATACACAGGAGACCAGCCAAATCCAAGGGCAACAAATAATGAAGAGCATTCAAAGTGAAGAGTTCATAAACAACTTCTAGGCTGCAAGGAGCAGAACTGAACCCTGGAGTCTATTACCAAACTCTGCAAGTGACTTTCTGTGCCTCAGTCTTCCCAGGAGAAGAAGGGGAAGGAATACTTCCCTACCTCACAGAGAGCAGGAAGGAAACTGGTGGGGGCAGAGATGGGTACAAAGATGTTAAGTTTGTAACACCCATGCAAGAAGCTGGGGGAGAGGGAGAAGCGGGGAACAGAGCTTGGAGTGTCCTTCACTCCGCCTGTTTTGCACAGAAGCGCCAACAAGATGGCACATTAGTTCACAATTCAATGACTAGTGAAGACAATGGGAGACTTTCCATGGGCTTTGGATCAGACCCTTATGGAATTAGCAGCCAGAAGAACAAGTCTGTGACCCATCAATGTAGCAGTACATTGTCTAGTATTCTGCTTGGTCTTTTTGAAAAAGTCCCAGTGGCAGAGCTTTCACTGCCTAGTGCATAGCTTAATAGCACCGAATACCAGCAAGTTGTTCCAGAGAGTGTTATTCACACGACATTGTGGCAGCCAAACCTAATGGGGTAGGTATCTCTTTGCTTTCATACAGTGTGCCTCAAAGTTCATGCTACTGTAACATAGTGTACTTTCAAACAACTAAAAGCCAGCCTGTTGTAATGCTGTGTTTCCTGGTGGATCGATGCGTTCACATCCATCAAAAAAACAGGCACAAAACTCATTTCCTTATTCTCAAGTTACGGTCAGACACAGTAGAGACACTCAACATGAACCAGGAAGGTAAATTCACATATTCCTGAACAGCACAATAAAAGATTTGTTGCATCATTCAAGTATGTTTTTGCACTGTAAGAAAATTGTTTCCTTGCTGTCTGGTCCCAGCTAACTCAGTGACTTATACTGTGTAGTATACAATATAGATCCTCCTTTCCTGCTGTCGATGGATGCAGTGTGTGCACGTATATGTTTCTGGGAAGTTTGCAAAAAGAATCTGGCTTTTTATTTCATGAAGAGTTCATAGATTTCAAGGTCAGAAGGGGCCATTAGGAGCAGGTAGGCTGCCCTCTGGCATAACGCAGGCCACTGAATTTCACCAAGTGACTCCTGCATCTATCCCAACAACCTGTAGTCAAACTAGAGCATATCTTGCAGTCTTGATTTAGAGACTCCATGAGTGAATCTTTACCCTGGCCCTGGGGAAGTTATTCAAATAGTTAATTACTATCAGTGTTAAAAATGTGCATCTCATTTCCAGTTTGAGATTTGCCTGCTTCCATCTTCCAGTCACTGACTCTTACTATGCATCTATCTGTTAGATGAACGAGTGCTTTGCTCTCAGATATCTTCTCTCTGTGTCTGTATTTATAAACCGGGATTTCATTTACCTCTTTCCATAATCTCTTTCCCTAAACGGGGAAGAAAGGGAAAGAGCAGAATTTGCCAAGAGGATTTTAAAGATCCCAACTACTACAAAAATCTTCATCATTGACTATTCCAGTTAAATTTAGTAACACTTGAATAACATGGTATGGCAGACATTGGGGTGGACCAGGCAGGTTTTGGCTGCTGTCTGCCACCATGCATCCTCCCAGGGGAGCTAGGTGATTTTTTTTGTATAGGGGCATCAATATTTTGAGGAAGATATTACTTGGTATCATTCTAACTTATGCAAAATGTACACACACCCCCACACACCTGGGTGAACTTAGTCTCAAAGTTTTTCTCCCCTGTGAAAAATGCAGATTCAGCAACACCAAAACCTTTTTGTGAATTTTCATTTTCACCTGATTGTCCATGTAGAAATAGCAGCCCCGCCCCTCAAAAATGTCTGAAAAAAAGTTTTTAAAAAGGTTCATTTTGGTGCTTTTAAAATAAAAGTATTTTGATTTTTTTGTTTGAAACAACTTTTTGTTTAGAAAGGTCCTTCATATTGATTTTTTTCTCTGAGTCAAAAATGGAACATTCTGTTTTGGGCGGAACACAATGTTTCGTTCCACCTGAAAGAACATTTTTTTCAACTTTTCAATTCACCAAAAATTTTGGATAGTTTTCATTTCTGTTCGACAGGAAACAATTTTGTTTCCAATTTTTGGATTTTCCAGTGAACTGAAAAATCCATTATTCACACAGCTTTCCCCACATATGTAGCACTACCACGGAAATACTTAATTGTTCAACATTTACCATAAGCAGGGAGGCCAATTATCAGCCAACATCATGTTTCCTGCATGCTTCAATAGCTTAGATGAGCCAGTAGGCTTTGCTTAGAGCTATTTGGCAGGTCTTGCCCTGAACCAAGAAATCTTACTTTTTTTTGGTTTGGTTGGGTTTTTTTAATTCTCCACAATCATCATTTTCTTTCTAAGCTGCGTGATTTTTTCCATTTCTTTGGCTCGCTTTAATAGGGTCATTAAATCCACCTCCAAGGAGGGCAATTCATTAGATCACACTGTTTTCCTGCCATTCTGTCACTTCCCTATTGTACTAATATTTTGTTGTGGTTCCTCTTGTTGCAGATGTTTCTTCTTCTAGCATTCTTGGGTGCCTGCAGTCAGAGATAACTCTCTGACCAAAGCTTTTGTGAACTATATAGACAAGACAGGCAATGGGTAGGAGATTATTATTCCCACCTTACATGTAGGGAATTGAGGTGCACTGAAGCACATATTGAATTTTAAGTGTACAAGGAGCTCCATTAAAGTCAACAAGGCTATTCACATTTCCACTTAAGCACATGCTTAACTTTGTTTCCTGACATGGGGGCTAAGTGATTTATCAAGGACTGTGGCAGAATTGGGTATTTAACCAGGATCTCGAGTCCCAGTGAATTGCCTTAACTACAATACTATTCTTGCTCTCATAAACACTGGAAAACAAAAGTAATTTCATAAAAGAAATCAACAATTAAGGAATTGATTTGCAAATATATTGTTTTAACTATATTTTAAATTTATTAATTCGACATTAAATCTATTCCCCTACTGATTTGAGATCTTAACTAGTAGTTCTTTAATTAAAAAAACCCAAACAAACAAACCACTGCAGTCCACCTTTAAATTGCATTTAGAAAGCCATTTCCTCTTATCCATGAATAGAGCTGATGAAGACAAAGAAAGGCCCTGGCTACATTTCCTGTGTCAAATAATGTAAACAAAACAAAGCAGTCTAATACACTTAAGTAATCTAGTGGAGGCAATTAACCTTTTGAGTGAGAGATGCTAATTGCTAAGTAATTCTGTTTTCTATGGTTCCATATCTTTGTGTAAGCCTGACCCAACCCTGCAATAATCAATCATTTCTTTTGTTGAAAGTCAATATGCTTTCATGGTTTTTTCTTAGCTATTTTTACGAGCAGAAGAATTGCCAAACCAGAATACCCCACTGGCCCCTCTAAGTCCAGGATTTTAAATACAACAAATGGACAGAACCAGATGCTACAGAGGCAGATAAAATAAATCTCATCATGGGCAATTATGGAATAGATTGCCCACAAGGGAAATTTTTTCCTAACCTCTTTCAATTAGTTAATGTAATGATTGACTTACATCCTGAAGTACAAGATTCTCTGAAAAGGTCTTGGGGTCCAGGTAGTCCTTGGGCATCTTCCAGGCAATTTTGTTAATTAATATTGTGATACTTTTCAAATAAATTATTTGATTAATTTTGTTTTTAATTTCCCACCTGGCTCTAGTGCAGATTGAGCCTTTGACTCTTTGCAGGGAAAACCTGAAGCAACCACTCTTATCCAGTGTTATCAGCCTTTCATTTTCATGAATCAAGACCTTAAGTCTAGCGCATTTTGGGCGCTGGGGGAGGAGAGGGGAAGATGGGCTACATTAATATCTTCAAACTACTGCACTGAGTGCTCTGCAAAAGATGCTGGGAATCAACTTGGTCCTGTCCTCGGTTCTGCTTCAAAAGGGCTTTGAAAGCCAGCTCTCTAGTTTATTGAGTTGTTGAAGAGGCTCCTCGATAAGCAGGATTTCAGTTAGATCAATAGCACAAACAATAAATCACCCCCCAAACACCAAAAGCATTTTCTCTCTTCCATTGCATTCTTGAAGCTGGGTGGCTGGTTTAGATCCACATTCAGACTCCTTCAGATGCCAGATGTCAGAAGCTGTCTGGATTTTATCCACCTCAAATCAAAAGGCAGACAGAAAATAGAGCAAATGAAAAGTTAAAATAAAAGAAGAGCAATGTGTGTTTTATGTACCACATGCTGGTTAATAACACGAAAGGACTCTAAACTAAATTGGCTGTTTAATCAGGAAAACTATTTACAGAGATGCTGCAACTGCAGCTAGTATTGTAGCCATGTGCACACAGACTGACTTCCCGGACCCTCCTCCAAACGTTCCCCTCCTGCAGCCTGTGCTCTTCCCTTCAAGTTTCATGCAGGTTGCTACAATGTGCATTATTGGTTCTCACTGTAGCGGGGTCCATTGCAAACTGCAGGGGTTCTCTTACTATCAGAATGTAAGGCACAGATGGGTGGAGGAAGGTACTGTAACTTTCCCAGGCTCCAACCAAAAAATATAGGTTCCACCCCAAAAATAAGCTATGCCCACTTGAGACAGCCAAACGAGAAGCAGATGTGCAAAATATGATGATGGTTATTATTAGTTAACATTTCTCTATTAATGTATTAATGGTTAGAGGCTTCACTAGATGAGGGCCTCGTGCTAGGCAATGTGCAATCATATAGTAAATGACAATCCCTTACCACGCATGCTCTTCTGGGCTCTTGGCTGCCCATGGGGAATATTGGATGATGTGTGTTGGTGCCTCAGGCTTGGTGTCTGAGTGTGACTTAAGGCCCAGATCTGCAAAGTTGGGGCTAGTAGCCTAAGTCCCATTTTTAGGTGCCACCGTGATCCACAAAACTCCATGCAATTGCCACCTAATCCCATAGGCACCTAACCTCACTCAGCACATAAGTTTCCACTGTAAATTCCCTAGGGCTTAAATATCTGCCTCTGGGCATTGCTCACTGGTGCCTCACTGCAGGCATCTGGGAACCCCACATCAGAATAGCCCAGAGGTCAGAGCACTCTCCTGAATTGGGATACCCCTATTCAAATCCTTTCTCCCTTTCTGGCAGAGGATGGGGAATTGAACCTGGGTCTTCCTCCTCCTAGGTGATTGCTCTAACCACTGGATGAAGAGTTACAAGGTGGGCACCCCCCCATCTCTTGCTCCTTCTCTGGAGAGATTTTGAATGGGACCCGATCCAGTAGGTGGCCTCTGAGCATGCCTCCTGGTTTGGGCCCCATGGGTGAGCGAGATGCTCCTCCTCCTGTCTTCTCCTGTTCATGGATCACATTGGGGCTTAGACAGGAGATAGGAATCCAGCTGCCTACAGCGAGGCAGCAGCAAACAATCCCCATAGACAATGCTTCATTTGTAACGAAAGAGGTGCCAGGGCTCAAGCAATTCTTTTACATTCATAACTGATGCAGCAAGCCCAGAAATGCTGGGGCTCTGAACTGCCAAGCCTAGAGGAGCCAGGGCTCAGCCCTGGCACAAATTAAGCACTGCCCACAGGCAGAAACACAGCTGGCTAGCAAACTTGCACGGTGGAAATTTAGGCACTTACAGAGTTAGGGGGAAGCTGAGTGGAAACTTTGTGGATCACGGTGGTGTCTAAAAACAGGACTTACATGCCAAGTCCCTTTGTGGATCTAGGGTTAAGGTCCAAATTTCTAAAATTATTTAGGAGGCTAAGGATGCAGCAAGGGGCCTGGTAGGATTTTCAAATGCACCTAGGCCCTAACTCCTCTTGATTAGAAAAGCAGCGAGCTGCTTTTCAAAATCCCACTAGGCGCCTATCTGCATCTTTAGCCTCCTAAACAACTTTAAAGATCTGGCCTTATGTACCCTGCTGGGTTCTGCTAGGCACCTTAGGCTTGGTTCCTTCTCAATTGGGCAAGAAGAAAATGGTATCTCCCAAGTGCCCCCTACTTGTGGCAACAAAAATCAGATGTCATGCACCGTAGACTGTGCATAACTTCGTAATATAATCATTCTTCTTCTTTCCTTTATGCTTGATCAGCCAATAAAATACTGAATGTTGATATTTAAAAAGATATCAACACAACTCTGTCACTGCAGCTCAGTTCTTATTAGCAATACCCTCTGCTATTGAGTCGTTTATGACATGCACCAAGAAGGATGATGCCAATGTCCAGCCCCAAGCAAAGCCAGGAAACATAATATTGGCTGAGGCTAAGAAAATTCTGGTCTGACATATACTAAAGATCTTGCTATAACCTTGATATTCCCTTGGTTATCATCTAACAAGTGTCCATCCTTCGAACTACATCTCACCCTAATCCCCCTAAATTGGTTTATTTTCCATTGTTTTGACCATTGCCAAAAGGAGGACTTAAGGAATAGAAAAGGTCTGCCTGTCCATTTCACTTTGAATTGCTCTCAGACCTAGCTGATCCAGCCCAGACAAAAGGTGCTATTTACATGCCATCAGCACCACCCAGGTAAATAAGTGAACATTCATCTGGGCACCTTAGCAAAAGATAACCAGGAGTTTTTTAAAAAAAGTGAGTATATATATTTTTTTTCTTGGGCTTTCCCTGAACGATGCTGACGAACATTAGTGTACATATGTAAAAAGAGGACAGAATTCTGTAACTATAAAGTTCGCTGGGGATCCCATAGGATAAAATGTACTGAAGAAATGTAGAGACTATGCATAACCATGGACACAAGCTAAACATTCAAAGCAGAGATCAGAAAGCCCAGGTTAGGTGCCCACATTTGAAAATCAGATTCTACACAAACAGAGAAGGAGCACACCTTTCCCATCTCTATTTCTTTTTAAATCTTCTGGTAGATTAAAAATACAGAATTAAAAGTTAGCAGCTGCTAAATCGCACAACTGACAGAGGCCAGTGTCCTCCGCGTATGACTCATCCTTTTGTTTTCTTCAGACTGTGGTTGTGAGGAAATGAGAACATGGTAGTGTCTCTCTCTCACTTCCTTCCACAGCTTACGTACTGCTCCCTAGTCTCAGATACTGTTGTGGGTCTCTAAAAGTTTTTGCTGTGTCAGCCTGCAATGACTGCCTAATGCTCTGTATTAAACTAGGTACTAAAGACACTAAGAGACATATCAGAGATATCATATTGCACCTGCCTTGGTCTACTTGTTTGTTTGAAATAAGAGGGATACAAATTAATACCTGTAACATTTGCAGAGATTGAAATAAGTGGGGCAGAGGATTATTAACCAAGGGAGGCCTCACGGTGTTAGAAATTATTGCAAAGTGTGATCTGATCTGTTGTATGGAAAGCAACCAGGTTGGTACAATACTGTCTCACACACAGCTTTGAAAGACTATCAGAAACCAAAAGTCAGGCAAGTCAAGACTTTGCTCAAAGATTCTGATCTCAGATCAGTTAACAACAAACTTCCTTGTGTCTTGTGCTTTTACAATCATCATAGATCCTAAGTAAACTTGATAGAGGTCACGCAACAAGAGAAGGAAGCCAAGAAGACAGCCAACACCTGACATTTCTGCCCTGCACTTTGTGAAGTCATTTACACCAGGGAGACAAGAGTGCAGAGAGCGTGAACTGAATAGTGCTTTCCACTTACTTTGTACTGAATGATTGCACCCAGGGCTGGATTTAGGGGCAGGCAACTACCCGGGGTGCTGAGCTTGAGGGGTGCCAAGATCGGGGTGCTGTTTTTGTTAGGATTTACAGATCATAATGTGCAAATTTATCATCTTACATGACAGGGATAAATCATGCATGCAAATCGTGCATCCAAGTTGTGGAATGGGCTACCAATGCAAAAAATGTATTCAAAAGTTTAACAAATGGAGGTGGGAGACTCTGAAGACGCTCCTCATCTGAGATTCTATTTGGTCTAGGGCTGGCCCTGATTGCACACAGTGCAGGGAAAATAGACAGTCAGCCCTGGGTGTACATCTGTTACCTCTTACAATCCAAAGTGGATGTAAAAACCTCTTCCACCTAACCCACAGATCTTAATGTTGTGTCAGCAACTGCCTAGAACTCAGTGTTAAATACAGTATATGAAAAGAACGAATAGTGTAATTCACTTTCTACCATGTGTGTGCACCCATGTACTACTGCCCTTTATTACAGGCAATTACAACAGCTCATCTGTGGACCATATCCCCATATTACTAACAGATAATGAAGATTCTCGCTGAGATCAAGTGGTAGAGGCCTGTGCTTTTGGAGCAGGTGGACCTGAGCTGTATCCAGACTATCAGCATGGAGTTCTGCATGGCCCTTGTGTGCAGCATGACAACCCTGAAGTTACTCAATGGCCACAGATTTGTTACAGTAACAACATGTTGGGTTTATAAACTGAATTTCATTCAAGGATCACAAACCATTGCACAGACATTAATTCACTGTGCTACAGTGTATCCCTGGAAGCTAAGCACTGGTCAGGAAACGGTTTTTGTTCCCATGACAAATTTTCATTGACAATTTTTCTTCAAAAGTTTTTGGGGTTTTAATCAAAATCCCAAACAGAAAATTTTGATTCAAAACAAAAAAGAGTTTCTCCTGAAACCAGAAATTTCCTCATGGAAATGTCCATTTTGATTAAAAGAAGAAAAAAAAAGGCATTTTTCTTCAAAAATTTTTTGAATATAATATTTTGACAGGCTCATCGAAGAACATACTATTATGCTCATTTCACAGATGCGTGAGACTTGCTGCAGGTTACATGGTAAGTGCATGACAGAGCTAGGAGACCCCAGGAGTCCTGATCATCTTTCTCAACAATCTCTAGCCTATGACATTCTTGAAGCAAGGAGTTGTGAACTTTTGTGAGGGGTATTCTTCTCCCTTGATCTCAGCTGTCCTTTATGGTCTCCCTTCAATGAACTTTGGATCAGGACCTAACTCCTCATCACTGAGCTGGTCTAGTGTTAGTACCCTAAGCTGTAATACAGAGAAATAGGCATGCATAGTCACAAAAAGAGCCATCTGGCCATTCCTAGGCAGAGTGAGCTATATCACACTTGTATCATTGCTTTAATTTATTGTTCTTAAAGTGCTTTGAGGCTTCTGTTCTAAATGTTTCTTTTTAAATTTCCACTTCCCTTTAAAAATGATGCCACCAGATTTGACACTGCCTGTGCTGTTAATATCTGACACATGTCAGATGAATTCTTTTCTTTGCTGTCTTCCCCCCCACTATCCCCCACTATGCTGCATAGATTTAGAATTTTTTTTAGCTCACTGCTTTGCTATCCTCCTCCACACATTTTTCAGCACTCAGAAATCTTATAATTTTAAATAACACAGTGCTTTGAGCTGATCCTATTATCATTTGCAGTAGTGTTTCCCCAGAGAATTATATAATCTCAACCTGTCTTCCCTAAGAAGCATCTAACTATGTAACCTACTGTACTAAATTTGAGCTTAGTTCTATTTTTTAAAATACTTGTAAAAACTTCCCCATGTTATCCTGCAACTCCTGAACAGATGGCTCCTTTTCCCTTATTTCCAGCCACTGCAACAGGAAGAAAACTACAGACCTTCTCTTCCCCATCTAGATATGGGATCACAAAACCTGCTGCTTAGCTGGTTCTCAGCATTTCATTCTCTTCACTGTCATGTAGTAGGCAAGCTAGGATTGCTGCGGTTCACTGTTTCCTTGTCCTCCCTCCCCATCTGCTTGTTTTTCTCCCTCAATTGTTTCGCATTATAATGTTCAGATCGTGGCCTCTTTTGGGCAAGTTCTCTTTTGTTACATGTATATGCAAGGCCTACCAAAATGTAGTCCTGACCCTTGACTGAGGGTTCTCGGTGCTACTGAAATGCCAACATAATATTGATTATTAATTATTATTATTATTAAGTAGGGCTGGTCAAAACCTTTCCATCAGAACTATTTATTTTTGATGGAGAATTGAGTGTTTGATTAAACTCAATACTTTTGTGATCAGTGTCAGCTTTCCATAGAAATCAGGGTGTTTTGTGTGATTAAAATCTGTAATAGTTCAGTATAGAAAAACTGCTGTCATGCTTCATGGGAATCACTGTTCGGTTGCCTTATGTCTCTAGTCTCTTCTATGAGACAGGCTCTCTGATAGGACATCTCCCATGATGCACCATGGCCAGTGAGTCCCAGGAGATACTGCCTCCCTCTTGAAGAGGGGAGACCATGATGCATTATGGAGAATGTAGTTTGGCCAGGAAGCCTGGCCTATAGAGGAGAATGGGAGCATAAGGCACACAATCTACATCTCCCATGATGCACTACAGTAGTATTCCCAAATACAATGTTTTGGGTTATTGCTGAAATTTGTCAAGTTTCTAATTTCTGCTGAAAAACTAAAAGTTTTTCATTGATAACAAGACCAATTTTTAACCAGCTCTGATAAGTTCAGCATTGTGATTTCCTCCTCCTTAATGTGATAGCAGAGCAAGGCACAGGGATCTAGTATGATTTTGCAGTCACCCATTCCAAAACCACAGGCTGTTTGCAAACATTAATTCAAACTGTGTAAAAGAATTAGCATGAAGCGTGTTTGTGTCCCTTCTGAGCGGATTTTCTCCAATCTAGCAAATGAGTTCCCTAACAGCAATGTTTGCTGAGATGGCAAATTGAATTTCTAGAAGTTAGTAGAAAGCAATATTTGAATACACAACTGGAAGTATTTACACCTAAAACCCAATTCTCAGTGGTACACTCATCCAGTTGGAAATTTGAAACATACCATGTAACGGATGTGTCCAGACCAGCTGGACTTTGAAATCAAGGGAAAGGACTATAAGGTGTACTAACAACCCCTTTGTGTTCTAGTTCCATCCACCAGCTACAACATATACATTGCCTTGATGAAGCTCATAGAAATTTTTGTGACAATCAGATTTGGAGCAGAGAGAAGAAAACAGCCTGAAGTGGACTTAAGCTCTGGCCGATTTTCTACTGTAATAATACTGTGTACTGTATGTATACAATAGCCTTTTACATATGCGGCCTTCCTCTTCAACTCATTCCTTCCTGGAGGCCCACAAAGAAGGGACTTAATATATAGTATTACTAATGAGTATTTAAAAAAACAAACAAACAAACTCTCCAGGATGATACAGGACCATTGTGATTGAGGAGGGCTGTGGGAGAGCAGAGAATTGAATCATGATCTCCTGAGTGCTTAAGTATCACCCTAATGGCTGGACCAGGCTGCCTCTTTTCCTTGTTCCTTCCCCTGCTTTTCCCACAGTGTCTTGGCCTCTACGTGTTCCCCCGTGTTACGAATGTTTCAGGGAAAGTATTGTCTGTATTTTGGGGGGTTTTATGGCAGCAAGCACCATAAATAATGATGGCAGAAGCCTGGCAGGCTGAGAGCGTGCACACCGACAATACACGGACTTCCAGTTTGACTGACTGGTATAACCAGACTTCAGAAGACTTGGACAAAAAAAAAACAAAGAATGGGCTCCTCCCACAACTGACAACAAAGCACTGTGGTCTCATGGTGCTGAGCGTCCAACAAAAAATATTATTGGTAATTATCAGCTGGATCAATTAAAATAAACTTGTATGAGGGCCACATGGTTCATTCTCTCCAATAAACAACAACAACAACAAAAAACGCTCTACCATACTCGACATTATAAGCCTGATTCATTGTACTAGGTGTAAATTCTATAGATGGAATTCAATGGATTACTGCTGATTTACATTTAGGTTAGCCAGGATCATCCAGTAATTACTCTAAACATTATAGCCCAGATCCTTAAGCTGGATCTGGCCCTGAGTTATCGTTTAACATTTATATCATGGTAACGCCTAGAGGCCCCATTGTGCTGTATAAACATACACTAAATGAAAATCCTGGCTTCAAAAACTTACATTCAACGACAAAAAGTATAACAGGAGGATGAGACAAACAAGTGGGCAGGGAAAGGAAGGCACATGTGGTAACCAAAAAAAAAAAGGGTGTTTTAGCACAGACTAGCTGTATGCACAATAGTTGGTGATCACCATTTCTAAATGGCTATTTGCCACTGGCCTAGTCACAATCCATCTGATAAGATCTTACAGCAGTTACCTTGCAGTGCTATGGATCATTATTGTAGAATATTGTACCATAATTTTCATAAAAGTAAGCGAGAACGTGTTGCATTCTCCACCAGCAGCTCTGATGCACGTGACACAGTAATAAGAATGCAACAAAAAGAGTGCCAGGCTAATGTAATAGACGTAATGAAGATTAATCTCTCCCCAGAGATGAGGACATGCCTTCTTTGAGACCTAGCACACTGCTACAGCATTTGGAGGATCAAAACTGGGTCAATGCAAGCTAATGAATAGTAAACCTCTCTTGTTCTTATTATGGGGTGGTGTATAGGGATTTCAAGTGAGCTTCTGATTTCTATTCCAGCAATGGCATTCCCATGTTGGAAACCGTGAGATAGGTGGGAAGGAGACTCTGACTGTACATCCACAATCCTCCAGTGGGGGTGCAGAGCAAGCGCTGCTGCTAGCATGAGCCCTGGGGAAACTGTGGCTGGGACTCTCAGGGGAGCGCATTCTGTAGAAGTGAGCAGCTCTGACACCATTACCACTTTAGGGAAGCTGATGTCCTGCCTGCACTTTCCACCACATTAAGATCTTGCAGGTGCAAAGGCAGACGGAGTGGATCCTTGCACCCTCTGCCATCTGTGCAGGGCCAGACACAATCTGATCCATAGGTTAAGTATCTGAGAAGGACAGAGGTACTACACAGCACGAGACTGTCTTATGGCTCAGGCACATGCATGGACTAGGGCAGATGCGGGTTCAACTCCCTGCTCTGCCACAGCTTTCCAGTGCAACTTCTTGCAAATCAGTTGACCGCGCTGTGCCTCAGTTTCTCATTGGTAAAACGAGGATAATGGGCACTGTATCACAAGCTCTATGTACCACTTCACTCTCCTGACATCCTCTGTTACTTGAATGGATGCAGTCCTGAAAGGTACTGAGGAGACCCTCCATACTCACTGAGGCCTGGTCTACATTGCAAAGGGAGGTTGACAGAATGCGGCTTCCGTTGACCACATAATGTATCTATTTTCACTGGCTGGTCAGTTCCGTCAACTTAAATCGCAGGCAAATTCGACGTAATAAAACCACCTCCGTAAGTGGCGTAGTGCTGAAGTCAAATTGATTGGGTTGAATGAGTGGCAGTGTAGGCAGAGTGCAGCGTAATTCGATGTAATTGGCCTCTGTGAGTTATCCCACAATGTTCTGCTGTGACCGCTTTGCACGTTCGCACTCAGCTGCACTGCGGCCATGTACACAGGAAACAGCCCCTCCCCTCAAGCCCCAGGAAATTTTGAATTCCCATTTCCTGTTTTGTCAGTGTGGAGAGAGCTTGCCAGCAGAACTGATCATGGCAACTGCACACCCCAAATGCGCTCCAGCCTGGAGTCGACCTGTGGTCTTGGATCTCAACAGTCTATGGGGCAAAGAGTCTGTTCTGGCTCAACTCCGAGCTAGCAAAAGGAATTTAGACATTTACAAAAAGATATCATGGCGCATATTGGTAAAGGGGCACAGGAGGGATGCGCAGCAATGCCGCGTTAAAATCAAAGAGCTGAGGCAGCTGTATCAGAAAACTCGGGAGATGAACAGTCGTTCTGACTCGTCACCAAAGACATGCCGCTTTTATGAGGAGTTGCATGTGATTCTCAGAGGTGACCCCACCACTGTAGTGCCACACAGCATAGATACCTCAGGGGAATCCATGATGAACGAGGAGGACTCTGTGGATGAGGAGGAAGAGGAGAACAGGGACCAGGCGACTGGGGAATCCATTCTCTGTGAAAGCCAGGAGCTGTTTGTTACACTGGAACAGCCCAGCTTGACACAGGAGAGCGTGAGTGACCGAGATGCCAGGGAAGACACATCTGGTAAATATGTACTGTAAATCTCATTTCTATGGTTATCTCCCCCAGTCCAGCTTTTTGTCATAGCAAAAAAAGAAAAAAGAAAAAAAGTGTGGTGGGGGGATGGGGCTTCCTAGTAGTTAATCCACTTAAGCAAGGGGTTCCCCCCGGAAATGAATGTTTATGTGCACAGGGATGCTCCAAGAATCCTCCATGGTACTCTGTGATCCTTTGCAAAAGATTTCTGGGGAGAGCAGCCACATTTCTTTCACCACGATAGGACACTTTCCCCTGACACTCTTATTAATTGTGCAGGCATCATCGCAGAACACAACATAGCAGCATAAGGGCCAGGCCTGTACCCAAATGCTTGCAGTAAATCCTCCCTTTCCACCTCTGTTACCCTCAGGAGACTGATATCACTCATGGTCACATAGGGAAGATGATGCAAATTTGCAGTACCCGCTACATACAATCAGGTTTTTTTTTCTCTGCCATGGGAGGTTTTTTGAGGTATGTAAACTGCAAGTTACAAGACATCATGTGACTGCGATGGGTCTTAGGGGTCGCAAGATGAATGCCCACATATGGTTGAGCCCTGGGGAATTTCACCACACACTCCCACACACCCTCTGTACCACCTTTCCAAAAACAAAATTTGTGGGAGGGTCAGGAGAGCGCAACAATCCTGCTGGTTGGGGAACTATGGACTTATGCAGCATGCACCGTGGGGATTTCCTTGAAATGGATGCACCAGCCCCTTACTTACAATGGCTGGAACGGCACTATGACCCCTGCAGTAGGTAGAGATTGGTATGCGGGTCTGCCGTTCTCTTGGGAATATAAAGAGGAGTTATTTTACATTGTAACATTGCTTTTCATCCATGGGGCCAGCTAACAATGTGCTTTGCTTGCCTTTCAGGGGACAGCACGGCCTTCAGCTCAGCATCTACTACTCCCGATGACCACCTGTCGCAGATTAGGAGGAGGAAAAAAAAAACAAAAAAAACCCCTCAAAAAACAAAAACCACACTCAGGATGACATGTTCACCAAGATAATGAACACCTCTGCGGCTGCTGACACAGAGCTAAGAGCCTGGAGGATTTCATTATTGGAGAAAATGAACATAGACATGGAGAACAGGAAGGCAGCCCAAGAACGTGAGCATGCAATGCAGGATGAGATGCTGCACATAATGAGGGATCAGTCGGACACGTTGAGGTGTTTGTTTGAGCTTCAAGAAAAGCAGCGGCAGGATAACCTCCCTCTGCAGCCCCTGCAAAACTCTCAACTCATGCACTCTTTCCTAGCCTCCACCCCCAAGCGATCTAGGAGGAGATTGAGCAGAGTGAAGTACGTGCTCCACTCCACGCCAGGTGGGGGGTGCAGAAAAAGGCGCCGGCCTCTTTAAGAAATGGGACTGTGTTGTTTGCTGTTTGCACAGTGAAACTTTGCTCTGTGTCCCCTCACAGCCCCATTACAATGCATGCACAGTGTTGAAATAACTTCCTTTCCCTTCACTGTTAACCACCAACAATAAAAATTTATTGCTTTAAAGATCATTACTCTTTCTTTATTGAGACCTCGGGGATTAGCATGGGGGGAGAGGAGGGGTGTGGGCTAGCACAGTGCTGTAGTGCTGGGGAATGGGTGGGGGACGGGAAGGGAAGACAGAACAGATTTTTCAGAAAGCTTTTTCATTAGGTCTCACTGCAAAACCGATTTTTTCAAGGCTTCCCTGAGGCACAGTGCTCCGCGGTTGGCTCTCAGCGTTGCACTGCTGTCTGGCTGCTCAAAATTGGCAGCCAGCCTATCTGCCTCCACGACCCACCCCAACGGGAACATCTCCCCCTTTGTTTCACAGACATGATGGAGCACACAGCAGACAGAGATAAGTGCTGGGATGTTTTTCCCACTGAGGTCTAGCCTAGTGAGTAAACTGTGCCATCGCGCCTTCAAACATCCAAATGCACATTCCACCACCATTCTGCACTTGCTGAGCCTATTATTGAACCCCTCCTTCTTGCTGTCCAGGTGCACGGTGTACAGCTTCATCAGCCAGGGGACCAATGGACACTCAGGGTCCCCAAGGATCACTACTGGCATTTCAACATCGCCAATATTTATTTTTTGGTCAGGGAAGAAAATCCCTGCTTACATCTTTTTTTAACAGAACTGAGTTCCTAAAGATGTGCATGCAATGCACCTTTCCAGACCACCCCATACTGATGTCAGTGAAGCATCCCCGGTGATCCACAAGGGCCTGCAACACCACTGAGAAATATCCCTTTTGATTAATGTACTCTGTGGCTAAGTGGTCCAGAGCTAAGATAGGGATGTGTGTGCCATCTATTGCCCCCCCCCACAGTTTGGGAATCCCATTGCAAAAAACCCATTGACTATGTCCTGCATGTTTCCCAAAGTCACTACCCTTCTTAGCAGAAGTCTGTTAATGGCCCAGAACACTTGTTTTACAGCAGCTCCCACGGTGGATTTACTGACTCCAAATGGATTCCCAACTGACCAGTATCAGTCTGGCATTGCTAGCTTCCACAGAGCAATGGCTACCCGCTTCTCCACTGTCAGATCCGGTCTCAACTTTCATGCGTTTCGGGGCTGAGGACAACTCTGCGCAGAGTTCAAAGAAAGTGGCTTTTCACATCTGAAAGTTTTGCAGCCACAGCTCATCATCTCACACCAGTCAGTGCTGGTTTTCCAGGACCAGAAGCGGCGTTCCACCGACTGCAGATGGTGCGTGACAGCCAGCAGCAAATGGGAATTAGAATCATAGAATCATAGAATATTAGAGCTGGAAGGGACCTCAGGAGGTCATCTAGTCCAACCCCCTGCTCAAAGCAGGACTAACCTCAGCTATATCATCCCAACCAGGGCTTTGTCAAGCCTTAGCTTAAAAACCTCTAAGGATGGAGATTCCACCACCTCCCTAGGTAACCCATCCCAGTGCTTCACCACCCTCCTAGTGAAAAACTTTTTCCTAATGTCCAACCTAGACCTCCCGCCCTGCAACTTGAGACCGTTGCTCCTTGTTCTGTCATCTGCCACCACCGAGAACAGCCTAGCCCCATCCTCCCTGGAACCCCCTTTCAGGTAGTTAAAGGCCGCTATCAAATCCCCCTCACTCTTCTCTTTTGCAGACTAAACAAGCCCAGTTCCCTCAGCCTCTCCTCATAAGTCCTGTGCTCCAGCCCCCTAATCATTTTGGTTGCCCTCCGCTGCACTCTCTCCAACTTGTCCACATCCTTTTTGTAGTGGGGGGCCCAAAACTGGACACAATATTCTAAATGCGGCCTCACCAATGCCGAATAGAGGGGAATAATCACTTCCCGTGACCTGCTGGCAATGCCCCTCCTAATGCAGCCCAATATGCCATTAGCCTTCTTGGCAAGCAGGGCACACTGCTGACTCATATCCAGCTTTTTATCCACCGTTACCCCCAAGTCCCTTTCTGCAGAGCTGCTGCCCAGTTCGTCGGTCCCCAGTCTATAGCTGTGCATGGGATTCTTCCTTCCTAAGTGGAGGACTCTGCACTTATCTTTGTTGAACCTCATTAGATTTCTTTTGGCCCAATCCTCCAGTTTGTTTAGGTCACTCTGTATCCTATCCCTACCCTCCAGGGTATCTACCACTCCCCCCAGCTTAGTGTCGTCCGCAAACTTGCTGAGGGTGCAATCTACCCCATCCTCCAGATCATTAATAAAGATGTTGAACAAAACCGGCCCCAGGACCGACCCCTGGGGAACTCCGCTTGTGACCGGTTGCCAGCTAGACATGGAGCCATTGATCACTACTCGTTGAGCCCTATGCTCTAGCCAGTTCTCTATCCATTTTATAGTCCATTCATCCAACCCATACTTCTTTAACTTGCCGATAAGAATACTGTGAGAGACAATATCAAAAGCTTTGCTAAAGTCAAGGTTCATTCTATGCTTGTAGCAGGGCATCTTGAGTAATATCACAATTTTCAGCGCTGCAACCCGTCGTGCCTTGAAAATACTGCAGGATAAGACGTGACGTGTTTGTGATGCTCACAATGATAGTGCAGAGCTGAGCAGGCTCCATGCCTCTCTAGCAATAGCGTATGCGTGGCAGAGACTGAAGGGTTTAGAAAAATGGCATGAAAAAGAGTTATTCTGTTTGTTTAGAACAAGAAGGGAGAAGGAGGGAGGACGTTGCATCATGGGAGGGTGTCAACCTTCCTAAAAGCCTCTGCAGCTAGCTGCACCGTGGGATAGCTACGCACAGTGCACTGCTTTGATTGTTGACCTAAGCGCGGATAGTGGGGACGCAATCCCCCGACTCAATGAGCGTGGTGTGATCACGTTCCTGCGACTTCTAAAATTTGGCAGGTGAAGGCTGATTTAAATAAATCTACTTCATTCCGCAGTGTAGACATACCCTTAGTTTGGTTGTTATCATCTGTGCAATCTTTATGATGTTTGTCTCGTAAGTCATACCTGGAAAAAAACTCTACTCATCAACTTCCTGCAGATGACTAAAGTAGCATCTGTTCTCACAGTTTCAGCATTCTTTTGGTTAGGGTGGGCAAAGAGATTTTGGCTCTAGACGGGTAAATGTTTATGACATTTTTGTAAGGCTGTCGTAATTTAGCCACCGCACATTTTTACCATGCCAAAGAAACAAACAAGATTCAGGATGTGGAAGAATTTCTACAGATTGCTCAGGTTTTGCTGCATGTTCTCACTTGAATTATAACTGATCTTGGCTCTGGGCCCAGAGTCGAGACCATCAACAATTTTAAAGCGATAAAGTTGATTTAGTTTTCATGCAAGGTGCTTGATATTCAGGAAGAGCAGTGACAAGCCTTTGATATGAGCATGGTAGGAGCATCCAAACTATTTAATTTTGCTTTCTGGGAACAGCCTGGGTATGATAATAAAGCCCAATAAGTATTCAATAGTGGGCTTGCTAAATGGATTGAGTTTCAGTAGCTGGCTAAGCTGCCACAATAACTTTAACAATAACTACAGGGGTCCAGTATACATAAATACTAGTCTAAATAGGAAACAGTCCTGATATCAGGAAGACAGTGCAAAAGCAAGCAAGCAAGCGATTAGAGAGCACCAACTACAATCAAATAACATTGTACTAACACTTGCTAAAATCAACATGGGAAGCAACAGCAAATTCAACCCTTCAGGGAAAGAACAGCAAAAGTGACTTAGACTTTGCCAGTTTATAGGCCACGCAACAACCTATAGGCCCTCCTTCCAATTATTCTGGCTTATACCAATCTTTTCAATGCCAAAAAATATTCTGCAGAAGCCTGCTTTGTTCACACCTGTTATCAGTTTACGAGCATGATCCAGATTCCCTCGTCAACCCAAGTCCTATTGGATCTGAAAGCTCTTGCCTTGAATGATACCTTGCAGTGATGAGTTCCACAGGTTAATTATACATGGTTTTGATCTCACTGTTATCTCCACTGCCTCCAAAACTAAATGTGCACCTGGCTCCTAATTATAATCTGGGCATTATAAAAGTACGCCAAGAGTCTGACCAAGGTTTATATTATGCAGGTGTCTAGAATAACAAGTTGGAACTAGTGTCATTAGGCAATTTGTTTCAAATACTTTTAATGAGATTGTATTTGTATAGGGTGCCAGCGTTTCAGGAAATACATTTATCCTAGATAGCTGCACTGTTCAGGTGGTTGAAGATCCTTGGTTGGACAATATATCCAAAGCCTGGATGTACGCAGTATAACCAAATAATTGCTGTGCATGATTGCCCATGAGGCATGCAAGTGTTTGGTAAAGCCACACACTTTCTCATGTGGTATTGCTAAGGCATGAGAGTATCTGGTATGCACCCACAGGATCATATTGCCGCGAAGGCATAAATGCTTCTTGTCTAACCACATCTCCTGTCATGTTACTGCTGACAGAGAACATCTTGATTAGATAACTTAGATGTCCTGGCCTGTGAAGGAAAGGATAGAAGAATTCCCCTAATAAATATGCTTCCTGCTGCCTGATGGAAAATAGACAGCCCTTTTCTTTGAGGCTAAACATACAAACTAAATATCACAATCTCTTCATCGGCAGATTTCAAAGCACTTTATAAAGGAAGCAAGCAACCGATGGAGAAAATGAGGAACAGCTGGATGAAAGGACTGCCCTAAATTCAGCCAGGTTGGCAACAGGGCTTGGACTAGAATCTCAGTCTCTCAATTTTCAGACCAGAGCCTTATCCACAGGGCTACGTCGCCTATCTACCAGCGTGACCTGAATTTTACCACACTTCTTACTGACAGTCGTATCCAATAAGCCTGCAGCACATCATGAGGGACGATATCGCCTTTTAGTCCACTCAGTAACTCTGCTGCAGATTACAGTTAGCCCTCTTGGAAGCTCACTTCCTCTAAGAGCAGCAACAACTTTTTTTTCTGGTGCTTTGTTTTATTACTTCCCGCCCGTCTCATTCACAGATGCTTTTCAAATGTACCCAATTCCCCACCGTCTTACTCTAGTTTTATGCCATTTCCATGGCATTGAAATCAGGGGAGTGACACTAAGGGTTTCACAGGCTTCCCTACCAGACCCATAGCAACCTCTCTCCTGTGATCTTATGGTTAATCCACAACACACTGCAGACATTATTGGAAATCAAGACTTCATTTCCCAGAATGTAGCCTGCTTAGAAGAAGATGCCAATTCCTTCAGTGCTTCTAAAACGACATTTTTGGGATGGAAAAACAGGAGCTGGACTGATGGGCAAATCGCCAATACCTCCTTGTTGGGCTACAGTTCAGATAAGTACCTAACAACATCCGGAAAAAACATTTGAGGCATCTGAACAGGACCCCCACATGGGGAGTGGGGAAAAGGGTACACTTTACCAGCGCCCGGAGGCCTTGGGCGGCCTGGCATAGGCTGCAACCCCCATTATGTGTGTGGGAGGGGGCCTGTGTTACAAGTTTGTACTGGGCCCAAAAAAATTATACTTGGGCCTTGCATCTGAACTGGTTTTGAAGACAAGGAACCAAATTCCAATTTCATTTATACTTGATCTCAGTGGAGTTCAGAGATTTAGCACCCAACTCCAATTGAAACTCAGGGGGATTTAGGTGCCTAATTAGATTAGGTCCTTTTGAAAATCCCAAATCTGGTTCTTTACATTAGGATTCTCCAGATAAAAAACACCATTTCCAAATATATAAAATAATTGGCACCAGAGCCAATTTACACCAAGTCACCATCACTGTGCCATTCCCAACACTGGAAAGAGAAAGAGAAAAATATCCTATATTTTCCACATCTTTGTGATACAAGCCATAAAGTGCCTTACGTATTGTGATGGAGTGACTCCTCTGCTTTAGTGGGTCCAGCGCTTTTCGCTAGCAGTGGGATGTGGTATACCTTTGTCCCTCAGAGTCTTCCCACCCTAGAAGTGGGTGAGGGTAATACTGTTCCTCCAAAATGGCCATTCCCCTCTGGCTTCCAGTCCAGTCTCTGGGCCTGGTAGACCTTCGCCTCTTCATTGGGGTTTTGGCAGCTCCAGTGAACGGCCAGCGGGGGGGCTGGTCACACTCGCTACTCCAGACCCCAGCCCAGGAGCCCTACAACTAGCAGCCTGCTGGTGTCTAGAATGCGGCTAGCTCCCCTGGGTTCCTTCCCCAGAGCCCTTGGCTCAACTGTCCACACCATGTTTAAGCCAGGCCTCTCCTGGCCTCCATGCCTGGAGAGAGTCTCAGGCTATGGCTACACTGAATTAGCTTAATTCAAATGACAGAAAACGATTTAAAGAAAGCGCTGCAGACTGTCCACACTACAGTGTTTGCACTGGTTTCTTGCGTCCACACTGGCCAGCCTCAATTTGAATTAGAAAACACTGCAATGTGGGAAGCTATCCCACAGTGCAACTAACCATAGAGGCTGTTGTGACGAGTGTCGTCATCCCAGGATGCAGCGCTGCTTCTCCCACCCCCAAACAAACAGGAAAAGGATTTTCATGCTGTTTTTTTACTCCCCCGATCGCCATTGCTGCAGGCACATGGAGCCAGCTGAACTATGCTCTCATTTTGACCATGACAAATACATCGCCCCTTATCCTGGATTACTTTAGAACTGTATGCTGTTTGCCTTTTATGCTCCCCCCACCACCCCCTGTATATTGCTTGCCTTTGATTTTTTCCTTCACCAAACGAACCCCCTTACCTGTATGCTGTTTGCCTTTTATGCTCCCCCTACCACCCGCTGTATATTGCTTGCCTTTGATTTTGATTCTACAGGTGTAGCTAGAATGTAAGATAAATAACAAGAGAGTCAGTTAGTATATTAATACAGTGATACAAATGTTTCCATTTCACTGATGGAAAGCATGATATAATGTATCCACATGTAGCACTGTGAATAAACTCTTAAGAAAGTATCAATTTCCATGATTGGCCACTGAAACAATATAGTAAAGAATTTCCTCTCACTGCTGGCATTTAAAACGCATTCACCACGCAGGGACGGGGGGTGGGTGGTGAAATCTTTCAAAGGGACAAACTTTAAAGGGCTAAACTTTCAAATGGACAAATCTTAAAGGGACAAACTGCAAAGGGCTTGCTGGGCAGTTAAAACGCATTCACAATGCGGGGATGGGGTGGGGGGGGGGGGGAATTTTCAAACCCTTAAAGGGACAAACTGCAAAGGGCTTGTTGTGTGTGTGGGGGGGAGGAGTGATCGCAGCTTGGATTTTAAACCCATTCACCGCAGGAAATGAAGATTTAAATCTTCCCGGGGCTACTTTGGGGGAGGGTACTGAAATGGGGCATCATGGGATACAGTCTGGAGGCCAATTAATTCGAATTAAGTCCCATTGCGTCCACACTCACACTAATGCAAATTAACTGATGCGCTTCAGGAGCTAATCCACTTGCAGAGGTGGTTTTATTAATTCGATTTTAAAGGCTCCTTAATTCGAATTAACAATGCGCAAGTGTAGACGTGGGAGTAATTAATTCAAATTAAGGGACTTTAATTCGAATTAAGCCACTTGTGTAGACCAGGCCTCAGTCTCTGGCAGCTCCTCTGGGTGTGGCAGCACCAAGCAAATACTCAGTTCAGTTGCCCCTCTGGCAGGGCCTGTTCCTTCAGGCCTCTGCACCTGGAAAGGCCCTCAGCCTGCTTGGGCAGGACTCTCACCCAGCCTCTACCTGTGGAGTTCTTCCCCCAGCGTTCCTCTCTTCCCTCTGCATGCTCCTGGTTCTTGTCCAGGTCTGCCCGTCTCAACTCACCTCACTCCTACAACTCACTCCTGTCTGGTTGAAGGAAAGGCTTTTAACAGGCCCCAGGCAGGCCCTTAATTGGCCGCAAGTGCCCTAATTAATCTGGAATAACCCCTGTTGAGCTACCAAGGGAAAAGGGACCTGCCTTCTGCAACTCTCCTGTAGCCGATTGGCCTGACCCCGGTCACAGTATATATTTTA
This sequence comes from Emydura macquarii macquarii, assembly GCF_026122565.2. Lineage (NCBI taxonomy): Eukaryota > Metazoa > Chordata > Testudines > Chelidae > Emydura > Emydura macquarii. The sequence continues at coordinate 1,546,100 of NW_027132983.1, read as the reverse complement.
TATGCATCCAAATTGGACAGTTCTAACATATAAGCCAAATGGACACAACATGATCTAGTCTGAACAGTATGGCAAGTATCAAGGGTCACAGTTTCACAGTTAACTGCACCTTTGAGCCTCCTCCTGGTCTTCCTTGAAGGCACCCACTTAAAATTTCAGGCACCAGCCATCACTTCTCTTGGGTGGAGACCAGTGTCCCTTTCCCTCCAGACTGGAGGTTTAGCCTTGCAGTCACTCTGCACGTGACTGATTTCCTCAGCAGGTCAGAGCCAGGCCCAGCACCTTGGGTTAACCTTTCTCCATGGGCCACAAGGACGTATATCAGTTACCAACCAGCCTTCACCAAGCAAAACGTTTATTCTTAGCATAAAAGCGTTACAGAGAGGACAAAAAACCCAAGTTAATATCTGCAGCTTATCACAGGCTGCCAGCCCATCAGTCTTATGGGGTCCTAATAGGCCAAAGTCCTTCCAACCTCTCTGCAATGGTTGGGGCCCCCCACCATTGTTCAGACTGTTCAGCAGTTCAGACTGCTCAGCGGTTCATTGTAGCTTTGATCCAAATGGCTTAAAGCTCTGGGGCCTGGGAAATTTAAAAAAAGTGTCTTGACGTTTTATAAAAGCCCTTCTTGCAGAATTTTAACTCCTCTATTGGACACGCAGATGATCTGAGCACTGCCAAACCTCAGATAGGGTCTATTGAGTGAAGATTCATGTTAGTACTTGAATAATCTGGAAAGCTCCACTCATCCCTAGTCATTAGAGGCTTGACCCAAAACCCACTGAAGTCAGTGGAAGTCTTTGTATTAACTTCAGCATGTTTTGCACCAGACTGTAGCACCTAGACTGCATCTGAAGTAGGACTACCAGCTCTGAGACACTAAATCCTCTAACTACTTTATCTAAACCACTCCATCTGCTACATGTAGAGATGGGGCTGAGCTGCAGAGAGCAGACCCAGATCCAGACTTTCCTCAATATTTAAGAGTGTTCAAATCCAGGGGCTTGCTAGGGCCCACAGTAGAGACAGGAGTTAGTCATGAAGTTTGGGCCCGGGTCTGTTTCCAACCATCCACCCAACTTTGAAGTGTTCAGGGCCAGGGTGTTGGCTCAGACCCAGCTCATTACGAATGAAATGGACTTTTGCTGCTTCATGCAGTCCCCCATGGAAATGAATGTACTTTATAAAACCATCGTGTAAAATGGTCACACTTCGCGATCTCTATGAGAGAGGAACTGAAACAGCCAGGGGCACTCCAGATCAGAAGTGAGGTGCAATGGAAGAGCTGAAGCGAGGAAAAGTACTGGATGAGCAGGTTGGGCCACAGAGGTCAGGACTCAGCTTCATAAGCAAATCTCTCTGGCTCTTTAGGTGTGGATTTTCAAAGGAGCATTATGGAAATAGGCCTCCAAGACCCATTATTAAATTACAGGGGTTGGGTACTTCACTCCCATAGGCTCGTTTGAAACTCATCACTGTGAACCCAGCATGTCTTTGTGAGCATGGGAGCCCGTCAGTGGCACCTGGTAGAGAGCCCACCCTACTGTAGCTCCCATCAGGCCTCACATATTCACAACCCCCAACATACAGTTGTGATAATATGGATCTAAAAGGTGCTGTGTAAGGCATCATGGATAGACTGGTAACATCATTACACGATGTGTATCTGGATTGTGTACAAAGAGGTGGTGCCAGAAATATGTTCTGAAAATGTGGGAGGTAGTGCCTAAACCCAGCCTGCCTTAGAAAAAGGAAGGTGGATGAGGCAGAGACCCCACAGGTGTGTGAATTGAGTGCCTGGGCTTAAGAGAAATCCAACTGACTGCTTTAGCAAAGAAAGTGGTTCTGCTGTGGCCCAGCTGCTCTCTGACTGCCTGACCACTGACACGGAGGTGGGTGGAATACACTGTATTTGGCAACCGTAAGAATGGTAGCTTATCGGAGAGTCTCAGCCGGAGGGGGCTGAGCCAAAAGCCCATTGGAGTCAACATGAATCTTTCCTCTGCCTTCATCTGAATGGGTATGGAGATTGAGCTCTCTTATCATGACAGAAGATCACTATAGATGGGGGATGAGGCGCATTAGCAGGTGGTCAGGGGAAGTGTATTCTGTACATGTTCTGCAGGTAAGAAGATAACTGGAATGAAATTTGCTTAAAAAAGCCACTGAATTTACTGATAGTTATTGAGAGCCAGATTCTCAGCTGATGTAATGATGCATAGAACACTGATGCATAGGTGTCACTGGGTAGAACAATGCCCATTTATATCAGCAAACAGCTGAGCCAGTGTCTCCTCCTACTTGCCATTTAGGTATTCTTTTCTTGATCAGAGCATGAAGTCACCACTGAAGTGTTGTCAGCCTAAGCTCCCTGCTTTCTTAATATGAACACAGAAAGCTGGGAGCTTTTCTTGATGCTCTACCAAACTGAAAGAAGAAATCCCTCTAGCAACAAGACTGCTAGGTACTCCACACTTTTGAGAATCAGACCCATTAGGCCTTAATTCTGCATTACATTTAATGGGATTACTCACCAGAATCACACATTTGTCACAGCCTGGAAATGTGCAGGCTGGCCTAATGGTTATGACCAGGACTCAGGCCTAGTGGTCGGAGCAGGAGTAGGGTGTCAAGCCAAAGCTCAGAGCAAGACACTAGGCGTCAACCAAAGGCCAGAACCAGAGTCATGAGTCTAGTTACAATTTGTAACTGGAATCAGGGTTCAGGAGTCAAGCCAAGGGTCAGGGCCAAAGAACAGAGCCCAGATCCATAGCAGGAATCAGTATCAGGATTTGTTGTAGCAGCAAGTCAAGTACCGCCAAGTTGCACCGACAGCTTCCTGGAACTTCCTCTATGCTTAAATAGTGCACATGGACCAATCAGATGTCCTGGGGATGCTGCCCATGGGGTCTTCCGTGGGCAGCACTTTGTCTGCCAGGATTTATAGTGCCTTGATCATGGTTCTGCTATGGCTGGAGGTATGGACACATCAGTTTCCTGCTGCCCTGCAGACCTGAGTTCTACTCTTTAGACCCATCTGTATTCAACAAACCACGTGCTAAAATTTAAGTATATGTTTTGTTCACTAAGGACAATATTACTTGTATGTTTAGAGTTAAGCACATGCTTAAGTACTTTACTTAGTCAGGGTGTTAATGGAGGTGCCTAATCATGGATTTGGGGTCCATTTTTTCAAAACGTGCCTAAAGCCCAGAGCCACAAAAGGTAGTCAGGTGCCTAGTCTCCATTGATTTCAACTGGGGCCGAGGCTCTGGGCTCAAGTGACTTAGGGTGTCCAAGTCCCACTGACTTTCAATGGGATTTAGGACTTGTCCACACCATGGGGTAATGCACTCTGGAGGGGTGTGGGGTGCATTTCTGAAGGGTTATGATGTGTTACACACTGGTCTGTGTAGACCCTGCTGGTGTGCTTTAATGTTTGAAACAGCACTATGTTAAACTATATGAAGGAGCTTTTAGATTCTGCTTAGGCACACTACACAGACAAATTAAAGTGCCACCAGTCAGTGTGCTTGAGAAGTCACACTGCTATAGAGCACATTATCCCACCATGTGGACAAGCGCTTAGACTTTTAAAACACTAACACGCATTGGAAAATTTCACCCTTGGTGCCTAACTTTAGGCATCCACATTTCAAAACACTGGCCTCAACCTCTGTGCTTCTGTTTCTCCCCCATAGAATGGACTCTTTACAGTGGATTTATGAGGATAAGTTAATGTTTGTAAAGCATTTTAATTGGATGAAATGTATGACAATTAGGGGATAATTATTGAACTGATTAAAAGACTCAACTACCCAACCTGAACTGAATGAGAAAATTGAAAGCCAGATAATAATGTGCCAAGAGCCTAAGAAACAATCCATTAATAATTACTGTTGATTTCTAGTCCTTAAAATAGTGGCCTGTTTACAAAATCAGCTTTCAATCATGATTCTGTAAATAACCACATGGTGCGGTACAACCATATATTGAAAATGAGTCAATGTTTTTATTTCTCCCAGTACATACTGCAGAAGCCACTGCAACACTTCACTGACTCTCCATAAATAAGTCCTCTCTCTCTCAACCGCATGGACACAGTGTTCCAGTACAATCATTAATGGCAGTCCAATGTAATTTAAACACATTTACAGACTCCACAATAAATGATCTCTGGCATCAACCCTTTGTATGAGTAAACTGGTCCCCTGCAGTCAGAGGACCCCCAATGCACTTATTTGTGACTATCCCTTTCCTTCCTTGGCTTTAATTAGAAGTCATCCTCTACTTAATGATGGCATCGCTCAACTAGGATCCTATTTACATGGTAAGCTTCTTGCACCTTGTGGCTAGGCCATGATTTACACTGCTTGCAAAAGCTCACAGGTCTGAGTTCTCCAAAGCACATGCCTGACTTTAAAACATGTAGTCCCATTGAGTTTAACAAAGTACCTATGCATGTGTATAGTATATTTATGAATCAGGACCAGAGCATATCGATTACATATAATAAATAATGATTAATATGTTAATGATTTATTTTTCTGAGAAAAGATCATGTAGTGGGTATCCAGATGAAGATTGTTAGACATATTTATATGTATCCTTTGTGCTTGCAGTTCATTGCTGGTACCCAAAGCTAGCATTGCAGCTGTTTTAATCCGTGCCAGCTCCTTAGCAGGTATAAATTGTCCTAGCGTCATTTTCTGCAGTGGAGCTATGCTGATTTATAGCCAGCTGAGGTTCTGTCCATCATGCTGGATTTGCTGTTACAGGTAAAGGACAAAGGGTAACATTCTCACAAGTGCCTAAGTGACTTAGGACTCTAAATCCCATGGTCTGTCAATAAGGCTCCTACTCCCTTAAAGTAAAATGCACAGGGCCAGTAACTCATTTTTCCTTACACTGCTGCGAATCAGGAGTAACTCTACTAAAGCACATGTAGTTACACTGGAGTAAGTGAGAGGAAAAAAATCAGACCCATATTGTGCTGTCCATCACAAAAGGGTCTATCCACAGAACTGTCAAATAAGGATGAAGCTGGTAAGAGTTACTTTTATTGCCATCTGCTGCTACCATCAGTTCTTAAGGAAACTGACAGAAAAACATTCAAAAATAGTATCCTAAAGCCAAAGCTTTGCCTGGTGTAAATGGGCGTCACAAGAGACGCACTGATTTACACCCATTGAGGATCTGGCCCTGTAATATCTATAGGCCAAATCCTGCAGTCCTTTCTTAGGCAAAGCACTCATTCTTCTTTCCATCACCTCCCCAAACACCTTTGAAAGCCATGTTGCTCTCTCTTCGTTTACATTTTGCTGGGATGGATCTCAGTGGTCTCCTATTTATGTTATGGAATTCCCCATCAAGATTCCTCAAGGGCCTTTCGGGTTCCCTCGGGCAACTTCCCCACAGTCAGAGGCTCTGGATGCTGCGCTCTTAAACCTTGCGCATATTTCAGAATCGAGTTGCTCTTTGATCTTACATCCTAGAAGCTCCTTAAGTTTCACTGTTGGCTCATATTCCATGAGGAGGTCTAGGCAGACCAGTCCCTGGCTCTGTTAAGGCAGTGCTATCAAGTTAATGGTACTGGAGAGCAATCTTGTGTGACCCCTGGAAGCATGTTCCCTCTTTACTTTTTCCATACAGTTAATCATTAAACCCTTTCACAGTCACCAGAGGTGCTGGCCTCTCCACAAGCCACCCTTATCTGCCATATTTATTTCCTGATCTGCTTTCTCTTAACTATCTGGCAGACTTAAAGCACCCAGGAATCACCTGATGGCTTTTACTGCCCTTTATTCCAGGCCAAATAGGTCTGTGCTGTGTCAGCTACAATATTTACAGCATGTTATTTCTCCTTGCCCACGCACCAACGTAAAAGATGTTTTGCCCTTTCCCTCTGTCTTTACATTGTCCCTCATTCTTCAAAGCAGCATGTGTTGCAGTAACACATCTCACCATTTCTTATCTCCGCCTCCCTCCCGCTCCCCAAAAGCCAGTTCCTGTAGCCTAACAAATACCACCTTCCCTTTCCCGCCAGCTCCCTCTAGCTAAAGTTCAATACACTGCTATGCACAGCTTTTTAGTTTTACAGAATGTATCTATTTTTGCATTTCTCCCCTTCTTTCTTTCTCCCCACAAAGCCCTAATTCACAAGTGAAGGATGAAGAAATCAAAGTACTAAGCCTAAAAACATCACTTACAATGTTGGCATTAAGAAGTTTGCCCTTCAGTAGAACAGACAATAACTATGAATACCTCAGGCTGTCCCCTGGATTACAAACAGCAGTACTGGTGGACTAATGGTGTAGCTTATGTCATTTGCCATAGATGGATTCACAACATCAGCCTACAGCTTATTGTAATTTTGCATATATGGGGCCAGCTCCTGAGATCCTAACTCAGTGGAGCCAATGGAAGTTTTCCTGCTGAGAAAAAACTGAATAACAACGACCCTAAGCCTATGAGAATTTTGCCAGAGTAATTAAAAACAGAGGACCTAAGGATTCAACTCCTAATCCAGCTCCCAGGAGCTGGACTAAGCCACTCACTCCATAGCGTATACTGGACAGTGGCTTCCAGCACACACCTGACCTAGGATACAAAAGATGTTCCAGTGCAGAGCAAATATTATGCAGAAGACATCCTATGCTACATATGGAAAAAGTTTTACAAGAGCAAAGAAAACAGGCATGTGGTATTTCATGATCAAGGTCATTTTCCCAGTGGTGCAATGACATCTGAGACAAAGTCCTGGAGCTTAAGAACAAACATGCATTGTGGGGGGGATTTTCTCTTTGCTGCTTATGTTTATGTGAATATGTTTTAGGGGAATTCAAAACCACTGAACAGGGGATGTACATGGAATAACCCTGAGGCAGGATTATATTGCAGTTACTTAGCCCCAGCATATGACAAACGGCTGACTCAGCAGGTAGCAAAAACAGATCAGAGACTACAATTGAAAACCTTTAGAGAGTTTCCTCTTTCTGGAAAGATATTCACTCAGAATTGCCAGTAATTCAGAGAATTTTCAAACATGAACAAGAGACCAGGAAATATTAGACTTATATGATCCCCATAGCAGCAGAGAACCAGGTCAAGTTAGCACTGAATGTCTCACCAGGGATTCTTATGATTTGGGAAGGTGACTGAGTACAAGAGATCAGAGCACAGCATCTGTCCCAAAGAAATGAAAAATGGGCCACATCCTGAAGGCAAGACTCCGTGGATCCAATTCCGATCACCACTTCCACCATCGTAAACGAGGAGTCACTCGGGGAGAGTCAACAATGCATATAACCAGTGGAAGAGCACACTCAGTTTCCCTGACCTCTGTGGAAGATTTGTGTGAGTAAGGACTAAGGGTACGTCTACAGTGCTAGTTCAAAAACGATAGCAGTGAAGCGGCAGCAGTGCAGACTTAGTATGGGCTTTGCACACCTGCTCGGGCCCCTGGATATGGCCTCACTGCTATTGTTATTTGAGTTAGCTAGATCAAAGCTAACTCAGGCGTGGCTACACGTGCTGCAGTTACACCGCTAACCGCAGTCTATGCAGACCAGGAGTTAGGGTTTCAGGGTTTGGTCCGGCCCTTGAGGAGTTTGCACTACTGTTCAATCCAGCAAAAATCTCACTTTTTTCAGAGGTTTGTGAAAAGCAAAAAACAATTAGCACTAGTGATGAGCCTTAATCAGCCACCCAGAGCTAAATACCCATGGTGGAGGGTGAAATTCCTTATTCCAATGTTGATTTCAATTTTCATAACAGAGTCAAAGCTAAACACCAATTCCAACCACACCAGAAACTGAAGTATTCAAAATCCAGACCCAGCTCTGAATTGCGTAGCAAGAACTAATCCCAAGTGAGCACATTTCCTTGGACTTGAAGTGGAACATAAGTAGCAGTGTAGCCAGGAGACCTAGGAGGAAGCCTCCAGCTGAGCAAACAGATAGGATTCATGCTATGATTGTCTTGGCTGGAAGCAGTTTTTGCATCTCTTACTGTTTGGCTGACAATCATGTAGGGTCAGGCAGCAGTGGGGGATGGTAACTTCTTTTTATTTCCCTTAAAGAGGACTCTTCCTTCTCACTGGAGAGAGGAAGAAAGAAGAGAAGAATCTGGCACAACTGGTCAGACATTTCTGGAATCTGAGGAGTGGGGTGAATACTGAGTCACTGTTAGCATGTTTAACCTTCTGCTCATTTCAAACCAGTCAGTTCTGAAGCACTTTGGCAGAATGAAGTGAGCCTGTGTGACTCATCGTGCAACCCAGAGGACCACCAAGGAGAAATATCAAACATGGTGTGCTCCAAGGGTGTAATTTATAAGTTATGCGCACACATGTGCATAAAGAAATTGCATGTGCAAACAGGTACTTGCACGTTCATGTGCCTGTCACATGTGCAATTCCCCATTTTGCAAGAGTAAATGTTCATTTTTGCTTTTACAGTCATCTCTGAGATAAATGGTGTCCCTCTAATCTGTACAATCAAAGAGCTAAAATTTGGAAAAGCAATCCTCTACTGTCTTGCACGGCACCTAGCACAAAGGGGCTGTGGATGGTGTTGCTCTTAGATGTCGCCATCTTTTTTATTACACAAATCTTTCTTGGGCTCCTCTTTTTTCTTTTTAAGTAATTTTAAATTTGAGAGAGTTTAATGCTGGTGAAATATGCTAGATTGGCAGCTGTAGAGACAGATATCCTCTGTTTATCCACAAATAGCTTACCCTTACACTGCTATCTGCCCATGTGCTCTGACTCCTGAACTGGAGAGATCTCTTCTAAGGATAAGGCTGGAGTTCCAGCCCAATGAGTCTTGGCCTCTCTGTTGAGACTGCCAACAATGGTGGTGGTTACTTACTGTTATGTGAACTCCAGTCAAATGGGGACGGAAATCAACTTGCCCAAACTCCTTTCACACTAGTTCCTGAAAAGCCAATAAGGGGCTGGAGGAAGGAGCAGTTTCTTCTTCATTCAAAATGTCTCATCCTTATTTTAATTATATAGCAACTTTTTTTAGCCAACAGTTGAATCAACGATCCAATGATATTGGCCCAGTGTGAGCCAAAGTGATAAAAATGAAAGCAATGTTTGCCATTTATTTAATACCAGTTATTCAGTTTGTGAGGTTTTGATTGAATTTGACAAGGGACCAGATTTACCAGCGATCAACTTAAACAGAAGGCACTGTATATATAGTGTTTATTATTTGTATTGCAGTTGTGTCTAGGGGCCCCAACCACAGCCCAGGTGTGCCAGATGCTGTACAAAAACATAACAACGAGATGGTCCCTGCCCCAAAAAGTTTACACTCTAAATCATTTCAGTCATACATTTAGGGGGTCATTTGAACCGATGTGAGCAATCACTATATATTTGACAACATACAGCAAATCCAGTTCAGTTCACTGAATTCTGGGCTGTTGTGCTAACTTTTCCTTGACTTAGCCACATTTGTATTTGATTTAGGAGTTGATGGAGGTGGTATTTTCTAGTCTGACTCCTTTCGAATGGTTCAAGGCGGGACATTACTTCTGTCCTGGTTGTATTTTGATTGCTGCTCTCTGTACCAGGTTATCTCAGAACACTGCATCGGGGCCCTGGTTAGCTCCTTCTCAGCCGACATTACCAAGAGTAGCATCAACAGCATCTAGGAATCAGGCAGCGGCTGCTAGAGCTGAGAGAAGTTTTTTCAGTGAATAGTAAGTTTGCTAAAAAATGCCATTTTGGGGCAACCAGAACTATTTGCATATTTTGTTTTTTTCAGCAGGAATTGTTATTCACTCAGCTCTAGCTGCTGCTGGGTTACTGAGACCCAATGCTTCCTAGTACGTTGCAAATGCATAGATCAGGCCTTCCAGAATTCCCCTAGCATCCCAGCCATGTGTGCAACCCTACAGGAGGGGTGGGAGTTCCTTTTGTCTGAGTATCTCTGTATGTGCCAGCAGGGCCCAAGCATAACTTTTTCGGGCCCAATACAAACTTGTAACACGGGCCCCCTCCCACTCACATATCACAATCCCTCATCCCATACATACAATAGATACAGGGAAATAAGTTTCTATAAATATCCTCAGGCATGATCTACAATTTAGCCTCAATTTTTTCTTCATGGTAATGGGGGTTGCAGCCTGAGCCGGGCCCCCCAGGGCCTCTGGGCCCCAGTAAAGTGTACGCTTCCCCCCCCCCCCCTTCATGTGGGAGCCCTGTGTGCCAGACAGGAACAAGACACTTCATGCAGCATCTTTTTTTTTTTTTTATGGATAATTTTCATCCTCATTATCATTTATTTCTAATAGCGCCCTCAACATACCAGGGGTTTTCCAAACATGAAAGAAGACCCAGCCCCAAACAGTTTACAATCTAAAAGGCAAACAGACAGACAATAGAGAAGAGCAAGGCAAAGGTGGAAAATAAACTATACTTAGGGTGACCAGATGTCCCGATTTTATAGGGACAGTCCTGCTAGTCAGAGCTTTTTCTTATACAGGCGCCTATTACTCCCAACCCCCATCCTGATTTTCCATTCTTGCTCTCTGGTCACCTTAACTGTACCAGAGAAGAGGATAAAGTGGTAATAAGCCACATTTGGTACCTGCAATTGCTTGCTGTCCTTTAGATTCTCTTATCCCTCATCCCATTTGCCTTGGTTAATTACTTGTTAAAGCAGTCAGGAAATTATTTTTTCATCTTTGAAAAATTTTGATGAAAAACAAGTTTTTGTGTTTGTTTTCATCAATTTCTTTTTTTTAAAAAAAAGAAAGCAAGCTTTTTTGGGGTTTCACTGAAAACCCAAGAACTTGAAAACTGAGAAACTGGGGATGAAAGGTTTTGGTTACTGAAGACCTCAAAATTTTCAATTTTCTGGGGTTTTTTGACTGAAAATTGAGAATTTTAAACAAAGAGATATTTTCCATAAAAACCATTACATTTAAATAAAAAAAAAATCCCATTGAAAAAAGGTTTCAAGTGCAAACTTTGGCCATCTGTATCACTTATGCTGGATCAGGAGAGGTGTCTGACTCAGAGTGGATCATAAAAGAAAGGTGAATTTATCCCTGTGACAGGTTGTACAAGCCCCGCACTGGTCCGGCCGGGGTTAATCCCACTCTGTGGGCCAAGGAGGCCACGTCCCCTCAGCTCTTCTGAGCATGCTCCACCTGCAGCCCCAGTACAATAGGGAACAGCCCAGCTCAGCTAAGGTAGACCTCTGAGGAGAGGGTGGGGGGAACGCACCTTGGAGGCTCCCACCCAGAAGCTGCCAGAGCCCCAGACCGCACAGGCCGAAAGCACCGCAACCCAGGCGGCTGCCTCACCACCCCAAGGAGGCCCAGAGAGAACAGAGATGCTGAGAGCGGCAGCAACCAACAACCCCAGAGACCGGCAGACTTTGTCACCAGGGAAAGGGATAGGAAGTAGCCCAGAGGACTTAAACTTTGCTACAAGGTCGAAGAAGGGAACCCAGTCAGCGTGTTTCGGGAGGATCACTGCTGACTTGATAGCAAGCACCCCCGTTGCTGTCACGGCCCTGGGCTGGGGTTTGGAGGAGCAGGGAGAGCCCGAGCTCCCCTACCCTAGGTGCCACACACCCCTGTGTGATGCCCCACTCTCCCAATGTACCATTAGACAACTTTACCCTGACTGAAAGAGTCGTTCTATTGGTTCCGGCCACTAGGCCACACAGCCCAGACTGCAAAGGCAGCCATATTCACTCAGGCCACTAGGCCAAAGTGTCCTGGAACTCAGGCTGGGAAGTTATACCCAACCGTGGAGTTGCAATGCCCCATGACAACCACACAGAATTTTGCATCTTTCTCCTTTTAGGGTGAACATATGAACAAGAGATACTTTTTAGTCCTAACAGAGACGTCAAAGCTGGGAGGCTGGAGCCTGCCATATTCAGCTATGCCACTGCGGTAAGATGACAGATCAGCTCTCTCCTGTTAGAAGACTCCTATCATCAACTGGGACAGAAATCCTTCCTGGAGAAAAGGGTTCAGATGTGGCATAGCAGATGCCACCAGTCACTCTGATTCCCTGGTGCATAGTCATACTGTCAGTTTCAATGACATCTCTGCTTTCTGATGGCTCTACAAACAGACAGTCCAGACAGCACCAAGCAGTAAAGCCAATGTTGCTTAACATGGATGGAGGTTTAAAAGCCACCTTTTATACTGAGCTTTCACTTTGCTTATTGAACAGCCAACTTCTTCAAAGCTGATGAGAATGCCAGGCACACACAATGGGCCTGATCCACCACTGCCCTGAACTGTTGCCGTTGATACCAGAGCAAACCAGGTGCAATATGCTACCCACTCAGAATGGTAACTTTTTATAGTCACTTTGCACTGCGCAATGGAAGATCAGGTCCAGAGAGTACAGCGACAGAGCTGTTTGTGCCTCATCATCTCAGACAAATATACCTGTTTACAGTCATACACACTGATTCATGAACAGAATTGTTTACTCCCTTATTTCTTTACAATGCTCTGTTCTGGGATCTGGAGGCATTCTGAGCTAACTAGCTGATTTAGCTTTATCTCCTCAAGGCTTTTCCTGTCTCTTAAGACTAGAGTGTTTAGGTAATAAGAACAGTGCATTCATTCAAGGCTTTCACTCGCTATCCCTTAAGCCAGAGTCAAGGGACGCTCCTAATTATTTCCTGTGGGATCTTTTGGGCTTTGGTAATATCCCTGCCAGCAAAGTCAGACTGGTTTATCATCAGCTGCCTGATGCCATATAACTGAAATGGATGGAATTCAAACCAAAAAAAAACAAAAAAAAAAAACCCCACACAACACACAATGGAAGTTAGGAGCCTAAGTACATTTGTAGACCTGGGCCTAGGTGATTTTAAGATCGGAGGTTTCAAATAAGCATCAGCTTCTCACTACAGGTTACCTGAGAGGGGAGAGAGAGATTCTAAACCGCAAGGTTAGGGGAACTCCCTTAATTCTCTAGATTTAGGATGAAAATAAGGGACTGTGACCCCATAATAACCAGGTTTCATTCCACAGAAAGTTGAGGACTGTTGATTGAAATCTAATGGCCAGATGAAAGCAAACTGCCCAGCTTGGAAATACATATGGGTCTAGTCTGATTTTCTACGGTTCTATCTTCTTAGAGTCACTGGTAAACATGTTGCTGTCTTCAAAATCTTTTCCCTTTCTTTTTTTCCCTTTCACCTAGGATAACCCAGGTTGAAAGATGTATTCCTGAGGTGCAAAAAGGAAACTGGAAACATAGGAACAAAGGGAAGAAATTAAGTGAGTGCAGTTGGCAGGGAGCAACTGGGACCCCTTGTCCTGTTGGATCTGAGAACAAAGATTGATGTGGCAGGATTTTTTGTCCAGTCTCTTTGCATAAGGATCTTGTATGATTTCAAAAGCAGAACTTGATAATCATTTGTGTTTCCATTTATTTAGGTTTGTTTTTATTTTGTTTATATGCAGTGCCTCTTGTACATAAGGTTTCCATTCAAACCTTCCATTTTCCATTTGATTACTGACTCAGCTAAATTCTCCTGATGCTACATCTCTCCATGCACGGTGTCAGTCCACAGTTGCTTTGCAATCATTTGGATAAAGCAACAGTGGCTGAAACCTTAAATGTAATTTGATTTGCAGAGCCCTTTGAGAGCCCACTGAGAGGGAGGATGTTCCAGCAGTCAGGGCACTGGCCGAGAACATGGGAAACTCATGTTCAATTCCCTGCTCTGCATAAACTTCTTATGTGACCTTGCACATGTCCTGCTTCATTCCCTGCTTCATAGGGGTGTTGTGAAGAGAACTAGATTAAAAGATTGGGAAGTGCTTTGAGATAAATTAATGAGAAGTATTCTGCAAGAAAGGCCGTGGTGTTATTAATCAAAAGCTTTTGAAAAGAAAACCAAGGCATATTTGAAGCAATGGATGTTCAGAGTCAGGGATGTTTGCTTATATACGGCCTTATTGTCTCCTCATTGTTTGAAGCAGATTTGCAAGATGCTTTTGTAGTGGCTTTCCAGTGTTAAACCTTCATAGCTGTATGAATGCTCAGCCAATTTTCTTCTGAACTTGATTTTTTAAAATGTCTCTATAGGCCTGACAGCAAAAGCTGAGTTTGAAGCAGATCAGTTCTGTATTCCAAGGTGCTGAGGACCCACAGCTCTTATTGAGAAGTGTAAATTGCTTGTTGCCCTTCAGAGTCTCTCATTGCTTTCCACATTGAATTCAGCTGGAGTCACAAGTGCTGACTCAAAGTTATCAGTGCTTAACGGTGGCAAGTGGAATCCTACTCATTCAATTCTTGGTGGGCGATTTAGAGCAGGGACAACTTGGAAGGCAGGAGTTGGTAGAGTTCTTCTTTAATTCAAAATCTGTGAAGTTCTTCCATCCCAAAGGCACAACCAAATCCCACTCCAGGGCTTGAAAAGCTGTTGTGCTGAAGTCAGTGATGATTCATCAAGGAACCCAATTTAAAAAAAAAAAGATATTTTAACTACTTCTTCTATGAGAAGGGCTGAGTTTTAAGATGCAGTCAGATTCTTCTTTTGTCGCACTCAAGGACATTCCCAGCCATTATATAACCACAGAGCAAACAGATGTGTCTAAGGGTGAGTTTGGGTAAAGAGTGACTCAGGATTTCTAAAGCACCATCAAGTGCAGACAAGTCCTTTGAGACAAGTTACTTACTGCCACAGAGTGAAACAGCTATGGGCAAAAACTGCACGTGTCACAGAGCGTAGTCACCCATTTCTCTTTAAGGAGGAATTGTTGTGGAGTTCAGAGCTCTGAAGGTTACAGTGACCCCTTTCTTGGCTGTAACAGGGGATTGTTTCTTTCCCTCACGCCTCCCCACAAATGAGTGGAGTGCAGGGTACATATCACCTGCAATTTAGCCATTTTTCCTTCCAGCGAATACCTCCCTGATGTCTTCTGACCTGAGGCTCCTTTCTCATATGGCCACAACCGTCTCTGTGGTCCTGCCTCCTCTAACCCCAATCTCCTGGCTCCCTGGTCTTTGCTTTTAAAGATGCTCTCCTAATTCTGGAGCAGACTGAGGAGAGGAAAGGGAATTCTAGAGTAAGATTTTTATTATTAATCATGGATTTATAGCACAAGGTTCAATGGCTGTCAGTGGGACATATGTTCCTAAATCCCACTAGCACCTCTTTTAAAATCTCCTCCAGAGATGTGTCTGTAAACTTCCCATGCTGGTGTTTTTCTGTAAAGGCATTATGACACCCCCCACTTACAGGGGTACCTGGTGCCTGTAAGGTTTCCCACCTTCCTTGATCTCTGAGAAGTCATCGCTGACAGGTATCTGTGCTACATTGACTGGGAGTCTCATCCAAAGCCCAGTGAAGTTAGTAGGAATGCTCCTATGGACTTCAATGGGCCTTGAAGACCATTCATGTGACTTGCTGCCAGCGGGCCAGATTGTGATACCTTTACTCCTTGTGAATACCACCTTACTCCATGGCTAGTCCCACTGAAATAAACGGCAAGGATATAAAACCTCTGGCTTAAACCCTGAGGCATATCTCCAACTATTAGGCATTAGGATGAGACCTGCACAGGTGGCAGATTATCCCACAACTGTCTGCTGAGGGTTTTCTTGAATTTTCCTCTGAAGCATCTGGTTATGGGAGCTATTGGGAGCCAGGACTAGAATGACCACTCAGATGTACCAGTATAGTGATAATGCTCCTATGGAAAAGGCATCAGAATCTGGCCCTAAGCAGTTAAGGAACCTTTAGAAAATCCAAATAGGTAATGAAACATCTCTGAAACTGGAGACTCAGAAGCAGCCCAATGGTGGGAGAAAAATGTCAGAACAGAATCAAAGCTGCTAAAACAGAAGTTCCCCAGATTTTCTAAGTCTCCCTTGTTGTTCAAAACTCAGAAGCTCACCCACAAGGCTCCAGATGCATCAAAGCTTGAATCTTTGCAACATAACATGTAACACATGAGATGCATTAGAGGATTATTAATTTGAGAGACATGAGTGTAAAGTGTGCCAACAGGGGACAATCTCTCAACTGGTTACTTTAGAAGATGGCTGCAAAATAATAAAGCAACTGCACATACATTTCCCTTTAGAATGAACATACTTTACAAAGCCACAAAAGTTACTAGACCTTCATATGAGTAAGAAGAAAGAGACAGATCTTCAGTTGAGATACACTGGCGTCGCAAGTCACTGGAGCTCTGCTGATTTCTACCAGCTGAGTCCACAGCACACTAGCTAAAGATAAGACTACAAGAGCTATTCATTGCTCAACCTTAGGGCATACTCTGATCAGTGTCTGAGGTCTGGAAGGGATTTTTCTTCCAGGGAATAGTACGGAGCAGTTAGATAGATGGGGCCAACATCTCTGCTAATGTAATTCCACTAACATCAGTGAAACTGGATTATGCAGGTGTTGCCTCTTCCTCTCAATCTTATCAAAAGCTGCTGGTGAAGACAGGACACCAAACTAGATGAACTACTACTCTCTTCTACTGGCAATTTCTCTCCTAGGGCTTTGTGAAATGTAGAGGCTATAGTTATTTCAGGTTTAATTTTAACTAAATCATAAGCCCTGGTTTTTAATAGGTTTTAGGGCACACAGTTTACATATCTCCCACTGACCAGCTTTTCTGGGCTTGGGATTTAACATCTACCTACAGTTAGTCTTTATTCTCCCTGACCAAAGCCACTGCTTCGTGGTTCTGCCCACAGCATGACAACAGCAATAAAGGTTGGGGGAAATGCTGCTGCTGCTGGCTTCTGCTCTGAGTCCAGCCATGGGATCAACAACAATAAGCCCTACTGAATTGCCTAAGTCTCAACTACAATATGGGGCCATATAGATCCACCCAACAGAGCTCAGAATCTGGAGCCTCTCAGATGAAGAGTGCCATAAATCTTCCACCAGACTAAAGGCCATGATCCAAATAGGATTAAGTTTATGCCATTTCCCTAATGTTGCATTAATGTGTGTACCTGAAAGGGTGGATGGAGAGAGGCTCTCTTTTCCTAGAAGATGGGTGATGCTTGAACCATCTAGGATACAACCAAGGAAGGGGAGATGCAGATGATTACTGTGTTACTGACAACTTCAGTACTCAGGTAAGAACTTGACTGGCCAAGTAAATTGCTTACAACAAATAATTTTGATCCCTTCTAGTTCTGCTATTTGTTCTCTCTACACTATGCATTATGTGTAAACTTACATCTCACATACACACACACGAAACTGAAAGGCTGCAAAATTGAAGCGGAAATGCTTTTTCATAGAACATAATTAACCTGTGTAACTCCTTGCCACAAGATTGAATCATCCCAAGCATGGAGAATAAGACAGGACTAGCCCTTCAGCCATAACATCCCCAGTTACATTATAAAGAAAGTGAACCCTCATGCTTTGAACCACTAACAGACAGACAACATGAACAAACTGTCCCCAAAGATAGGTTGTTTTAGAATGGTATTTCTTCAGTCTTCCTCTGAAACAGCTAATCCTGGCTATTGTCAGAGAAAGGATGCTGGACTGGATGGACCCAGGTCCGATCTGTTATGGCTGCTCCTACTCTGGCCACACGAAAGCTTAGATATGCTCAGATGCAGGATTTGGGCTCATCTCATGACAAAGACATGGGCTGCTTGAGAAGGTCAGACCCTGATTTGGTTATCAGACACCTACAATGTTGAGGGGTGTTCTGATCAGGTGGGCATCTCTCTGAGAAATGAAAAGTGTGTCTTTCTTTCCCATTATGTAGGACTTATGTCCCCCTTCCCCAGCTTCTTCACCCAACCTGGCCAATTCCTTTCAACTCTTCATTTCTCCCTTTGTTTTTCTTACTATTCCCCAGGACATTTCATGTGTGTAGTTCCAGTTGAGAAATTTCCTGCCTGAACACTGCCTCACATTACTCATTAGTATGAATTTCTTGCTTTATTACCCCCGAGTGCCAGGGTTTTCAATGCTAATTAGATGAAACTCTTTGAGCGAGCGGCTGCGATGCACATAGTGTGTGCCTGCTGCTGCTGCTCCCGCCACCATCTCCAAAAGCCCAAGTACCACATCTTGAAATCTGAGTTGGCACCAGCAGTGGGCAGCAATTGAATTTCAGCTAAAACTGAATTCGGAAACACCACCCTCCTGATCCTAATTAACAGGGTTCCTCCCGAGGTTTTATGAGACAAAGATGAGATACATGCCGATACGAAAAGCGCGACATTAAATAGAAACGGGCACCACAAACTCACACCCTACTCCCTCTCCAAGTTGTAAAATCACCACTGCCTTCCTTGTTCCAGTTCATTTACTTATGGCCCAGTTCTGCACTCCCTGACAAAAGTTTCCATAACCTAAAGGTAGCAGCTTGAGAAATGAGTCACATTCCCTCCCCCACCTCACACTGCCTTCCCTGTGTCAGCAAGAGAGCTGTCATCAAGAGCCAATGAGCGGGGTGCATGATTCATGGAACCTGCACGGACCGGCTCTTCTTGGCAGGCACCTCTGGTTTCCACTTTTAGAATGGCAGGTTAACGTTTGCTCAGGCTATCCAAGGGCTTGTACATTAACTGTTTAAAAAAGAAAAAGAAATCCTGAAAGGATTTCTAACCTCAGGGAGAATTTTCATAAAAAGCATTTTAACGAGTTCTCCATGGAAAGAGAACTTCCAGACATGCACTGCCCCAGTTTAGATCAGCCTTATGCTGCTCTAAAAATGAACAAAACAGACTGTCACTCTGTACAGTCCAAATTCATTAGGAGGTGCAAACACACATTTTCTCTCTCTCTCTGCTCCTCCATCCCCAGAACGATGACGCCTAGGGCCTGATATCACTCTCCCACCAGCTTCATGTCAGTGCAATTCCATTCACGTCAGTCAACTTACTCCTGATTCACCCCAGCATCAGAAGAGGCTCAGGCCCACAAGCCTTATATTCAGTGCAAACTTCACTCGTCGTCACCAAGGATGGAATGAAAGTAGTAAAATGCTCTGGGGGCAGTTATTAAAAATGGAGGGCCAGATCATTAGCTGGTGTAAAGCAGTGTAGCTCCAGTGAGGTCAACAGTCCTTCACTGATGTACACCAGCTGACAACAGGACCCTCAATCTGTAGCCAAAAGCCTTCTCCAGTCTCATGTGTCTGTAGGATTCAGCTATTAAATTAGCGGGCATTTCCCATTGGTGGTGGCTGCTCTATCAAACCTTTGATGTGGCCAACACAGCCTGAGAAAGAGAGGGAGATCTGTGCCTAACACAGCTGTAATACTGATCGGGGAGGGTGCAGAGGCAGTATGTACAGTATTAACTGCGTCTCTGAGATTTTGACACGCTCTGGAGGAACCAAGTAGTACCCAGGCAAGTTATATGTTTCCTCTACAGTAACAGCCAGGAAGCAAACAATCAACCATTCACAGTTCCATTCAGAGACACAGATTGCAAAAGTCTATAGTGCAGCCTCACTAGGAGGTTTGCTATTTTAAGTGGCTGGGAGTGCGGTTACAAAGGTGTAAAGACCTTGGGGCCTCTGTGAGGTACAAAGCTGCAGGACAAGATTCCTGAGCAGTTAAAAAGTATGTATCTAGCTGCACAGTAGCATGCAAGAGCGAGCTTTTGTTATACACAAAACCCATTGACACACTAAGGAGAATGCATGGATCAGGGGGATGGGCAACAGGATACAACCTTTTCCATGCTCGCCGTCTGTCACTGGCTCCCCCGAGGCCTCATGCTCCACCCAAGTGATCAGACTGTTTCCTGCCTGTCAAGGTTAGAGCAAGCTGAAGGATCAACTGGATGGATGCCACATTTACTGTCTAAGGCCCAGCTCCTCAAAGGCATTCAAATTTCTAACTCCTACTGAACTCAACATAAGCTGATTTCCTAAATGCCTTGGAGGATCTGGGCCCAAGCTCCTGGCAGACATAAATCAATACAAAGAATTTAATAGAGGAAGAAAAATATACTGGAGGCCAGATTTTTAAGACAGCTCAGTATCCACAATTGGAGCCAAGCTTACAAGAGAACTCAGCTCCCACATAGGCCCCAGAAAAAAAGTTTTCCTGAGTGCCCAGCACTCAGTTTGGGCACTGAGCCCCTCTGCAGATCTGGTTGTAAGTGACTCAGGGGGACAGCTGAGTGCTGAGCACTTTTGAGAAGCTGGCCCTTAACATCTGAAGTCCCCCTGTGATGCCTCACTCTATGGTTTTGTTGCAGCACCAGTGGGGAGCATACAACTAAACTGTATCCAAACATCTGTCAGGGATAGTCTAGGTATAATTAATCCTGCCTGGTGAGGAGGAGAAGAGGAAGAGAGAGACTAGATGACCTCAAGGTCCTTTCCAGCCCTATATTTCTACAAGAACTAAACACCAATGAACACTGGGCCAGACTCTTCTCTCATTTACACTGGCGTAACCCTAGTCAACTAAGAGTCACTCCTGATTTGCACCAGCACCAACACTGACATAGCACATAAACCATATTGGCTCCGATTTGACACAGCACTTAAGCACATTGTTTGCTAAATATGGATGGACTGGGGTACCGTCTAACTGCTTTTGCGGTAAACCAGCCTCTGTGGAATGAAGTGTAACTTAATCTAGGTGAGTTGCTTGGATTATAAAACTGAATATCGCAGCCAAATGGAAAAAGTCATTAACAACAGGCCTCATTCTGTAACATGGATGGTGAGTAGTCCTGTTCAAATCAATAGAGCTCTTTGGGACATAGCCAGGCCCAATGTGAATTCTTTCATTTCCTCACTAGGACAAGGAGGGCTTTAGCATTATTCTTTCATGTTCACAGAAGTCCCAGTATTAACAGAATAGCTCTAACTGTTTAACCCGAGCAGGAGCCTGAAGCTGTACTTCCTGCACATGTATGGAACAAACTCATCTTCCTGGTTTATTATGAAGCGGCCTTTGAACTTAGTGCTCAAGTAGACGTAACAAGTCAGAATGTGTGACCCAGCTATGCCTTTTCAGAGCATCTGTTGGGGAAGCTGACACAGAGAGATAGCAAGACAGGGCTGGCCATTGAAACCTCAGTGTTTGGCTTTAAAGGGAACTTACTGCATTTTCACAACCAACATGTCAAGGAAATGTGTGTATTTAGAATGAAATGGTCACACTTCCAGGGAAATTTGTCCAAGGTAAGACAATATATTTACTTCAGTGCTATTTTATTAACACCCTCCCCCCCCTTTTTTTTTATGAAAAACCATTTTGTAAGTGACTAGAGTCAGGCTAATCACACAGATGCCTCGCCTCTTAATGGAGCTACGATGAGATAATCACCAACACCACAAACACAAAGTTTCCAGACCCACCTCACTTGGAGAGGGGACTCTCTCCTTTCATATTAATATTAAAGTAGAACTGAGGCAAAACTCAGATGTATTTATCTACATCCATTCCTGAATTTTGTGGGTTCAGGTAAAATAGGATCATAACCACACCTGGATTTTGGTTTTGCAAATCCCACACCACATTCGTCTCCACCTACCCCCCATAATTTCTGGGCCTGATTCTGCCTGCTTCCCTCTCACTGAGTAGTACTTTACTCCATGATGAAATCATTGGCACTACTCATGGGGGAAGCTACTCCTCTGTAGGGGTGACAATCTGGCCCTCTAATTTTAAAGGACTGTTAAAAAGTATCTCGCTCTTAAAATGCAGAAGTTTGCTCTGGTTCAATGAGACACCAAATCTCACCAATAATTTTGCTTTTTAAGTCTCACACATTCAGAATGGCACAGTTTAAAATTCCTAGTGTGACAACTATTAACTAAGAGGTTTGGGGTGGTATTAGACTGGATTTGAATGCCAGGTCTCAAAAATAGGACACATGTGGGGAAAGGCTGGGATAGACACAATTCTTCTTTCACTGATGGGGGTGGAGGGGGTGGGAAGGTAATTCAAATGAAACGAGGATCTCTGTTCAGAAAAGGTAGTTACTCACAAAGGGGAAGTCACAAAGACAACAGACAAGCACACCAACTGCCCTATTTTTTGTCTTGTACCTATCCCAACAAGAGCTATCAGAATGAAAAAAATAGAAATTTCTCTCTGAAAAGTGTCTCTCGATTACACAACAAAAGGACACCAATGAATGTATTACTGGAGTTGATATCTCACAATGAATTGCTGAACAGCGAGTGAGCCATCATTTCCACAGTGAATAAGATCATAATGACTCTTGGCCAGGTAAAGCACAGGTTATCCAGTGAGAGATCTTTTAGTGAGCATGTAATTGACCTGGATCATCACACACAGGACACACACTGTAAAAAGCCACTTTTGTTGTTACTCTTCAAGCTGCTAGATCAATATGCGAATTATTTTGCCCATTAGTCTGAGAACCATGTAGGTTTTGACTCTGTCTGTCATACCAGTTACCTAATGTAACCAAGTTAGTTACCTGGTCAGAATCAGGGTACAGTCCGCGATCCAACTGTATGTTGTCCTCAGATTCCGTTTATATCCATAGTGCACTCACTGAGCTATGTAGGTACCAATGCCCTGCTCCTGCCATGAGCTCTGACCAGTGCTGTGCTCTACCTGTGTAAAGGCCAGAAACTCTTCAACTGGAGGGACTGTCTTTTGTGGCCATTAGTTCATGGTTTAATGGTTCATTTGGTCTCTCTCTGCATTGCCTTACGAGTCAGTAGCTTCCCCTCTGATGACTGACGTACCATCTCCTGTTTTAGGTCAGAACCTACCTTCTACTGAGGAAAATTCCTTTGTTCCTTTTATGACCTTTGAGGCCTTAGGCCTGTGTGATATAGGCCCTGACCTTCCCAGGCCTTCAAGACTCAGCTCACGGCACCAGACCAAATGAAGCCATTATTACTGTTCCCCCCATCCACAGTTGTCGGAATCCAGTGCTGAAGAGCCACTGGAGACAACGAATTCCTTAACTGCCCTCTCATTTCCACTCCACTTCCTACCTTCTTGTCCATGCAACTGGGTATCCGCAGATCCACTCACTGCTAGTGGTGTCTCCTGGCGGCTGCTCTGGGGATTAGCTCTCCACCCCATGGTCTCTCCCTCCCCTTAGTGCACGGGGTGCTTCTTCAGGACTCAGCCCTCCAGTAAGGTCACTTTAATCCTCACTTTCTAGGGTACTATCAAAATCCTCCACTGCATCCCAGACAGGCCTTAAGTCTCAGTGCTCATTGCTCTGGCTAAGTCACTCCCTCAGCGACTGAGACGAATGGTCCTGTACAGTCTTCAGGATCGCTGCTCAGATAGCACCTCTCATTCAATAGATAGTGGGGAGACCCAGTGCCCCTCCCTATTCCAGGTTCCAGTCGAGGGACCCTATACCTAGCAACTGTGGTCTGCTTTCAGTCAAAGTTTCAAAAGGGGAAAACAGAATGGGTCAGAGTCTTAGCTGCTGCTTTACACCAGCTGACGCTTTCTGTCCCCTTACAGTTAAAGTGGACCCACTTAATATGTTTAATAAAGGATTAACAGAGGTTGCAAGTATGAAATGAGTTTCATGCATCATTGAAGGTAGAAGCATATCATTAATAAGTGCTCTAGATGGTTCTAAGATGTAGTATTAAGCAATCTATTGGTCACCATAACACTCTATAACAATTGATTCATGATACATTTAGGCTTAGAAGGATTAAATTTTTATCAGGAAAGACTCTGTTATTCTTTCCCTAGACTCCTTCCTACATCTTCTGGTTCTCCCTCATCTTCGTTTACCACCTCAAGCGCCCTCCTCCCATAGAGTAACTACACACTACTTCCCTACAGCCCTGTTTTGCTGTCAGCTTACTGGCTTTATACCTGCCCTTCCTGTTCCTCCCCAGCTGGGCTCCCCCAGTTCTTCAAGCCCTGGCTCTTCCCCAGGTGCAGCCCATCAGGTTAATTATTCTAATTTACCAGCTCTGCCTTGTGTGGGGTGAATACCCCATTACACTAGGTCAGGAAAGATTTCAGTACCTCATAGCTAGGGCCTGTGTCTGCCGCTGTATCCACAAAATATCAGGAGCAGGATCTGGGGACTTTCTCACAGCCCGCATGTTCAGCAGATAAGAGAGTGTGTTTTCTCTGGTAGGCCAGATGGGGATCCGATGTGGGGAAGAGGTTGTATGGGATCCTAAAGTGCCTGGGGAAATAAGTTACTCAACAGACCAAGGTGACTTGAAGGGATTATGGGGAGGATGTGGATAGATTTGTACTGAGAGCTAGAGGTGCTAAAGAAATTATTTAAATAAAGTGCAACAGCTGAGTTATTAAAAAACCCTGAAAAATGAGGATTCTAAGGGAGATGGTGTTGACACAATACAGCAGGAGCTGCTGGAAGAAACTTAAGGTAACAGCAGAGACAATAAAGCCAGTGTTGACTTGAGTTTTCTAATAGATACTTAAAACCTGATGAACTAGAACCTCAGGTAAAGGACCTCCTGAGGAGTGTTCCGGTATCTGCTTGATGTTCTTAATATGTCCCATAGGAGGTCAAAAGAATGTTGTATTTAAGGCTTAGCGTTTGTGGATCTGGGCTTCCTGACATTTTCTACCATGCTATTTTAATCTGCCTGGCATTCTGCAATATAGCAAGCAACAAACAGATCTGTTATCAGGAAGTTACAGCAGCTCCAGAAGTTGCCGCAAGCAACAAAACTACTACTTTCCACCTACCAAACACCGTCCTGGCTATACATTATTATAGGCACATTTTAATCACCCAGACTCGGATTTTCCATGTCAGGTGTCCGCTTCAGGGCATGGGGGTGGATAGGCGCAGAGGGCAAGGGAGGCAGGAGCTGGAATAGGAGAGGGCAAATAGCAGGAGAGGGTGGATAGGAGCAGGAGTGGGGGAAGGACAGGAATAGGCTGAGGGGCAAAAGGGTCTGTAATAACTCCCCTCTGAAATCTGGAAAGGATTACTTGGTTCAAGAGCCTGTCAGCAAACAGCTGTGAAAGTCACTTGCAAAGTCTGTCTCATCCCCCTCTAGTGACATGTCGACATAGAGGATAGCAGCTTACTACTGCTACCAGTTACTGCATTTGATTAAGGGGTAGAGGTTTCTGTGTAGATCTGAAGGTCTGAGCCTTGCTGATGACCCAAACTGCAAACAGATTTTTCCAAAGCTCCTAAACTTGGCTAAATTTGGGCAGATTGTCACAGGAACAGCAAAAGGCATATCCCTGACACAAAGGTCGTCCCTTACCAAATTCCAAGTCCCTGCCACAAAGCTTGGAGGCACTAGAGCATTTCAAAGAAAGAGTCCTAAGAATAATTATTAACCTGACAATTTTTGAAAATGGGTGAACCATTTTAGTGGAAACTTTCTAAAGAAATTCAGCCTGAGGCAGACAGCAGGCATAGAAAATTTCAGCCCAAACAGTTAAAGTTTGGCAAAGTTTGAGCAACTGAAAACAGGGTTTTTATAATGAGCAATGCTACCACATCTGCCTGGAATATGGCAACATCAGCTACAGCTCTGTAGTTAAGGCTGCATTGACTTAGTGAGGTGACTCCGGATTTAAATTTGTGTCAGTGGCAGGAGAACTGGGTGCCAAAATTTCATTTTACCCAGTCCAATCTTTCCAGGAGGCCATTAATTAGAAATAGAAGAGTTTGACATGGCATTTGCTTACAGTCTTTTGTGTGTTAACAAAAATAGTGGTAACTGGACATTCCTGAAATATTGCTAGAGCCAGCTGAAGTTCCCATTTGGGTCAAGTGAGGCTGTGTGAGAGGACTTCCTACTGAAGCTGTGCTAAACAATTTGCTTCCCTGGCACCACATTCAAACCAGCAATTTGTAATCTCACCAAAGGATCCATGGATGTTAGTGGATCTGATGTTTGTTTACAGAATACAGCTTTCAAGAGCTCTCACCTCCTTTGCTTTTCTGATTCCTACCTTTGCATATTTCTTGGGCTTTCAAATGTGCAGCTTGTATTGGGGAAGGAGGGGAGAAGGAAAGCCAGCAGTCACATGTAGGCTTTGGTATTTTTAAACAGCTTAAAGGGACAATATCAATGTATATATGGCATTTTAGTTTTTATTGCTTCTCTGGTCTATTAAAAGGGGGAAACATAAGTAAAGACTGGTTTAGATTAGGGACATATGCACCAGTATAACTACAGCAGTGCCACCTAACTAGCACTAGGATATTCTGGGTCCTCTCCGCTGAGTGCTGCTGCTGCACCTCAATTCTGACCTGAGACATCCTTGCTATTCCCATCTCAAAAGGCTCCTGAGCAAAGAACGCCATTGCTTAAAATTGTGCAGCAGTTTAATTAATGTGATCAAAAGTTCCATCAGGAACTCTTATGAGACCTTGAAACTCATTTTAAGTTGTGACCGGAGGTAGGCTTTGAACCCAGGTTGCCAGAGATTTATTCACCTTTTCAACTATGTAGTCCCCAGCCCCTGGTTATTTTCTTACCCCCAGTACAATTTGAAGATCTTCAGTGATGTGACTCACATATCAGTCAACAATTCCCAGAATAAAAACCTTGCCATTTAAAATGTGATAATCAAATTTGTAAAAGGAAAAGGAAACAAATGTCATTTGCAGCTCAGGTAATATTAACAAGCTTCAGCTGTTTTTCACTTAGTTAAAAGGTCAAAGGTAGCTCAGCTTTCATTTAAAAAACAAGGCCAGTTCCTAGCCCTCATGGCTGTGAAGAAAATCTTGAAAACATGACTCAAGTGTAACCTAGCAGCGATGCCTGACTTTGCAGAGACAATAGTGCTGAGCTGAGTTGCCACATTCACCGCAATACCACCACCACATCCCAACATATGCCCACAAACTCCCCAGTGCAAAGCCCCAGTTATTTGATCAAGGGGAGCAGGGATGAGTGTTTATTATATAAGGAACATTCACAACAAAAAAGGGATTTGCCACCTTGATAGTGTTGCATGTTAATTCTGGCACTGGATGGTCTAAAGTTTCCAAAGAGCTACCAAGCGTGTCTCACACAACAGATCATTGTGAGGGTAGGGGGTCCAGACAAGGCTATTAGCGTCTATCTATGGCAGATGAAGTGATAACTCCATACACACACACACACACAAACACACAAGATAAGTGGAGATGTAATTCATATGCTAAAATTAAGGACTGTAAAAAGGGAACATATTTATTGTACTAATAATTAAAGAGGAATACCCTGAAGTTACTCCTTGCAGCCCGCCTTTGCATGGAATTTTGGTATCAGTTGCCAAAAAAAATCTAACAACTTGCCAGCAAAATAAATGAACTGAAATATTTCATATCTTTTTTATTAAACAGAATCTTGTTTTACATCCAGAGTCTCCCTTGAAATTGTGTATTACTGTCTCTTTTGTGATGAATTTCCCATTTGGCTTAAACTGCAGCAGCATCTGCTGCAGATGTGATGGTAGCAGATGTTACAATATCATGGCATCTTCTCTCTCTTTCATTCCTGGCTGGTAATTTATGGTCACACGTGAGCAGAGCAGGAGGGAGCTGCCTGTATGGAGTCAATGGCCATGAAGTATCTACGTTTATTATAAGTGGAGTAGCAGAGCAACTCAAGTGCACGGAGGAGATATGAGCTGTCCGAGGACACAGCCACGCTTGCTAGGTGCCTTGGCAGATCTTCTAGTGCTATAATACAGAATTAAATAGAACCAGCTTTGGCATCATAAAGAGAGTTGTTCTGCTGCAGCTCCAAAATCCTGCTAGAGTGCCAGCCTTGCGATCAAAATGCAAGAGTCCGTGAAACGGAGAGACCTTGTGAAAAATTCAAAGAGACGCTTTTCTGCTCAGGCACGTTTTAAAATAATGGAGTGTTTCCGAAACCTCCCTGAAACAGTCATGTATTTGGATTAGCATTTCCTCTCCTGTGATATCAAGATGCCTGAGAGCTTTCTGGAAATATCCTGACCCAACTTTTCCAGCCAACTAGTTCCCTGACAAGTAACTGCAGCACTTGGCCTCCGCTGGACTAATTGCTTGATATGACTGACTTGTTTGAGGGAGAGAATGAGCCCAGCTTGTTGGCTGGAACTCAACAGCGAACAGCACAACTCAGGAGTAGGATGGAGGTGAAAAGGTGGGTTTGAGGCACATTTGTGTTCCCCCCAGTCACTGGCCAGCTGTGGGCCAGGCTGGTCTCCCAACATAAGTTAGAGCAGCCCAATGGCTTTGGTCATTGCTTTTTGGCAGAGCTGATTAAAAAATGACTTAGCAAGAATTTCTTCTTTTTTTAAAAAAAAGCAAAGAGGGGAAAATGTTAGAAAGTTTAAAAGGCTAAAGTGCTCTCTTCATGGGATTCAGGGCTTCTTTCATCAAGCATTATTTTTAAAGAGTGTGAATCATTTTGCACTTGGAGGTAGCTAGATTGTTCTGCTGTCAGTAGCATCAGCATCAGTTGTGCTAAAAATACAACATGTTCTGAAGTCAGATATTGCTCAGCTTACAGCTCAAGGCCTGACCCAAAGATGTACTGAGTATCCTCAGGTCCCAAAGTGCTGACAGCTTTCAAGATCAGACCTTCAGACAGCACAAGGCTAACCTACTTTGTCAAGCAATGATCAGGGAGGGGGTTAGAGGAGTCAAATTCTGCTCTCAGTTATACTGGTGCCAGGCTGGAATCGCTCCATTGACTTCAGTGGCATTATTCCTAATTCTCCCTGCTGCAAGTGAGATCAGAATCAGGCTCTTCCTCTCCCCACCCCCAAATCCCCTTTCTCCTTCTTACACTCAGTGATAAATATTTGATTCTCCTTGAAATCTGACAAAAAGGCTGGCTACCATTACAGCTAATGACTGCAAGGTATATCCTGCTGTCACTCATTTTTGCTTTACCTCAGACAATTAAAGATGGAAAGACTTTAATTGCCTTCACAGTTCTGGCCCCATTTCTATAGCCCAAGCTGCCTACTTCCATCTAATAGCTCCGGTGATTTTGACCATTTTCTTTTAAAGCAGTGAAGAGGTGAATCAAAGTAACAGACATTTCATTTTGACAAAGCCTTTTCCATATAGATATTCAGCTATTCAAAATGCAGAGATGGTGCAATTATCGTACAGGCTTAGCTCTCAAAACCACAGCTATAGAATAGCCCAGCGATTAACCGGTGTCATTTTTTCCTGAACATTTATATATATTTGCACTTCATTGCACTGGAAATTCTCATAGCAATGGAAACGTATGTTCTTAGTGCTCTTCAATTGCCATGAAAGAGATTTGCAGTGTGGTTTCTCCCCAAGTATTGGCATATGTGGTACAGCCCCTCCTAGAACGTAGATTCTCCCCAACCCACTGCATGACGTAGACCAGTTTGGAATTTGCTTAGTCACAAGACTTTAATTTGGTGCCAGGTTTATCAGACTACCCACTAGCTTGCCATTAGCGCAGCTTCCCCGCTGCTTGGCCTGTTGTCTGAAAAAGCCTTTTTGGGTTGTACTTATTTATTAGCCATTGGAGTTGTAACCTCTTGCTGATGTAGTGTAATTTGGTTGTACATGGAGGTTCAGTAACTTTATTACTATAGGCTTTGGTGTGGTTGCATTTGGATGTGTCTAAGTTATTTATGCTCTGGTACAGGACACCTTATTTTAGTTCTCTATTGAGGTTCACCTGTGCTGAGGTTCATATTCCCATATGACAGCACTAGCTCTGGCTTGGTTGTATGTTGAAGTTTGGAGGTTGAGGGACTCGAAGCTATTGCCGCGGTTTACCTGGCTGAGCTGTATATGATAGCTGAAGGACTCTAGTCTAGTGGTTCTTAGTCCATGATTCAGAGGCCCTCTGGCATTACACAGAACTTAAGATTTTGACAGTGGGAGTGTAGAAGTGGAGCGTGTGTGTTTAGGGAGAACCCAAACGTTCTCTCTTGTACAAAAAGGTTTACAGAATGAAAAGCTGGAGAATAGAGCTGGCCAGGAATTTCCCTCCAAAGTATTTTTTTCAAAGGCAAAATATAGTTTCCTTAGCCAGCCTACATCTCCCATGACACATGGTGGCCTACCCTCTTGCTGAGGTACCAAAGTGCATCATTGGATTCCCATAACCACATGCATCACAGGAGATGTAGTTTGGTGAGGAACCAAGCCCAGAGAAGAGAATGAAGGCATGAGCCAGATGAACTGCAGCTCCCATGAGGCACCGGGGTAGTTCAGGCAGACACAGTTCAATGCCCAACCAAATTGAAATGAAACATTTTGATGTGGGAATTTCAAAAAACATTATTCCAATCAAAGTGTCGAAACAAAACTTTTCAACCGTTCTGAACTGAACATTTTCAGAGTTTTCTGTTCCACAAAATGTTTTGACTTTTCATCCTACGAGAATTCTGATTTTGAGCTGGGCAGCCTCTGCTCTGACCTATTGCTAGGGCATCTCGGACTTGGATGAAGCTTGTCTTGATGGAGTTAAATGAAATGGGTGCTCAAAGTAGCTTGGATACTACAGATAATGCTAGCCAAAATGCAGTTGTTTCTTTTATCTCATTTCCTTTATGCTAGTGTTTAAAGGTCTTGTGGCAGAATTCCATTCAGTGGAAATAAACAGTCTACCCAACATGTCGAGCTATCAGACCACTAAATATATTTTTCTCCCTCCCCATCAGTGCACATAAAGGATCACAATGATTTGGCGAGATCACTTCTACATTGGGAGTGATAGACTATAATAAATGTGAACTCCCTGCCTGCTAGCCAGCCACAATACAGGTTTTGGTGTGCCGGCCCTGCTGTGTTCTTTACTTTGTGTCCTACACTATGACACAGGACTAAATGTATTCCTGGTGTAACTCCACTGAGTTGAGTGGAGATGCAAGCAAACTCATCCATGGTGTAAGAGTCACTTCAGCTAACAAACAAAGTAACTCTCCACACCCCATAACTGGTGGTTTGAGGCCAACACAAGACCCACCTATGAAAAAATAAAATACTTAACTGTGTAAGTCTAGTTGATTTTCTATTTTCTCTCTCTTCAACATGACCCCTTTCATATACTTTGGGGAAGAGAATGGAAGATTGCAAATACATCCAGACAAAGCTTCTCTTCACCTCTGTCCTTCATCAAACCTTTTCAGTTGTTTTAAAGATAAAATCCTAGTTTCAAAGGCTTCCTTTTACAGCTTTATATTAACTGACTCATTTATTTGTTTGTTTTTCCAGACAAAGAGTCAGGTCTGACTCACCTGCCTTTGGGTGTGAGTAAGTCAGCTCTGGAGCATAAGACACGTTCTAAAGGCAGGAAGCACTCAATGTTTTCCAAAGGGATTTCACTCAGATAACTAAAAAGAGAGCCAGCTCTCCACTGTAATGAAGCACCTTGCTACAGAGTACCTGCTAAGGAACTGTCCTAAGATTACAAGCTCTTTGGGGCAGAGACTGTCTCTTTGTTCTGTGTTTGTACAGCACCTAGCACAACAGGGGAGTAGACACTACAGTAATACAGATGGTAACAAAGATAATGTCTTTTGTAATAATCAGGCTGTCACAGTTTCCCACAATGATCTGTAAACATTCATAAACCGAATACAATGGGGATGGTCCCTGAAGACATTGCATGTGGTTGCAATGTGTGTCACAGGAGCACAGTAACTTGCTCTGTATGTAAGAATTCCCTTGGAATTCTTGGAGGAATACACTAATGATACAATGGCCTTATACTGTGCTTCCCAGCTACAAGGAATTCCAGAGTCAGTCTCTCTTCTTCCTACGGGTATAAGCATACAGTATGCTTAAATCATAACTAACCACT
This sequence comes from Emydura macquarii macquarii, assembly GCF_026122565.2. NCBI lineage: Eukaryota > Metazoa > Chordata > Testudines > Chelidae > Emydura > Emydura macquarii. Next base: position 1,514,390 of record NW_027132983.1, on the reverse strand, counting down.
GAAGCGCAGCCATCTGAGACAGAACAGCAGCCATTGCACAGCATCATTCCTGATAGAGTATGATTTAATTCCTGTAAAAACCAGTAAATATGAGTAACAATATGCATTGAAAGGATCAACTCACTACTCACTTCTTCCTCCGCCCCCGCCACTACCTCTTCCTCCCTCACTTCCCCTTACCAAGAAATGCTCTAGTTCAGACAGGCATTAATTCAGGGAAGTCATGTGGCCAGGGTTATATAGAAGGTTGGACTAGATAGTCACAGTGGTCACTTTTGCCCTTGTAATCTATGAATGTAGTGCCAGGGTAAAATGGAGATGGGATGGGGAAGGTGTCTGGCCATGCAATGGGATGTGGAGGGGTCATGGAGGGTGGGGGGAAGCGATAGGCAGAGCTTCTCTGAACATCACCACTTATTTTCTCCAATGTGACCTCTGACAGGAGGAAAGTGTGTGCACTAGAAAACGCAGGGAGGCAGAAGAGCTGTAATTACCCTACTGAGGATTTGACTGAGGCACCTGGGCTAACCTGTCTAAACTTTTAAGATAAGTGCTGTGAGATCTTTAATTACAACTAGGGTTGCCACTTGTCCGGGTTTACCTAGACAGGTCCTGTTTTCGGCTTCTGTTTCCGGGTGCCATATTGCCACATGTCCAATTTTCAACAGGAAAGTCCAGTCGAAAAGGGGACTCGGCAGTGTCCATTTAGAGGTACTGACTGGACACCAGAAGTCCGGTTACCGCAGGGCCAAGGGCACCAGGTCATTAACCCGTGCCAGCTGCTACCTGCAAGTAAGTTCCCTGTCAGGCTGTAGCAGCTCCCGTTCCAGCCCTGAGCAGCGGGAGCTGGAGACAATTCAGCGAGCGACAGGGGGAGGGAGGAAAGGAGCGAATGACAGGGGCTAGGCCTATGGGGGTGGAGGAGAAGAGGGTGGGACCTCAGGGGTCCAATTACCAGCAATTAGAAAGGTGGCAACTCTAATTACAACAAATGGTCAGGACCTCTATTTTACATCCACCTCCAGAACCAAGGCTCCCGCCCCTACCTTTCCCCAACTCCAGGCTGAAACACGGTTCATTTCTTAGAGGAAGGGTTGCCACCACACCAACCTCACTTCCTTTCCTTCCCCAGCTTTGTCTCCATGACTGGAGTAGGCCTGACAAGCTGCAAGGGCAACCTGCTACCTCTCTGAAGAGCTGAAGTGACGAGCTGAGGGCTGCATGCTGTGATATGTTGTTATATTTAGATAGCAGTCTAGTCCACACATATTCTGGAACACAGATAATACGTGGTCCCACGTTAGTTAATTGTGGGCATGTGCCGAAATGCGTTCTTAAGCAACCCTGCAGGTCCTGTTCTAAATAGAACAGCTGCCATTTACTTGGCAGTCACTTCCAATGGCTCTCTTCTCTAGGGGCTAGAAAGGCCTGCATGAGGTTATCAGAGCTAATGAAGCATCTCCTTCAGCTCAAGCAGTAGGCTTAATGAGCCAGATCCTCAACGCCCAGAAATCCAGGGAGCCCCACTGAAGTTAGCAGAGCTCCACCAATTTATACCCACTGAGGATCAGGTCCCTTGCCTTTAATCCTCAACAGCCTCCGTTTAAATTTTGGCGGGAGCAGCCTCCTCCCCAACTAACAGATACATCTTCTAACAAGAACTGGCCAACTCCTGCTATGAGCACAGAGGACGATGTGCTGTATGGGGTTTCTTATAGCATTTCCAGGCCTGATTCTCATTTACTCTGGCAATGGGGTATACATTACAGAACCCGTCATGCTGCCAGTGTACAAGAAATCAGGCTCTTAATGGAAATGCTGTTAAAGGCTCCTAAGAATCTGTCAGCACATCGTCTGCAAAGTGCCTCCTCAGCACTTTGGACTTCCCCTCCCCCTGCAGTTTCATTAACAAAACTGGAATCACTTTACTGAATGCTTCCCTGCGTTTTCTTCAGGGATGATTCTTTGCTGTTGCCCTTAAAGCACAGCTTCACAGCTGGGACTTGCACGAGGCTTCAGGATGAATATATATAGCAATACTAACCTATGTTTTATTGCTCCTTTCATCCCAGAGGGTCCCAAAGCACTACAACCACATAAAACAGATAACACATTAATTAAAATATATCTGTGTCTACATATTTCACTCCTTTATAATGCATCCTATTGCAGTGGAAGCTGATTGCTTATACAAAAGCAAACATTCATTTTAACTTACCGACTGGAAAAGTAGATCAGAAAGAAAATGAGCCAAATCAGTTCCAGTGTAAACAGGTGCAAATCCATTCAAATCAACCGAGTCACTTAGGAGCAACTGAATTTTGCTGAAAGTTGTTGTTGTTACACCAGAGTAAAGATGGCATAAATGTAATCAGAACCAGGCCTGTTGTCTATTCCCGTAGTTCAGGCCTTTGGCAGCTAGTGCAATGTTCTCTTACGGTGCCTCTGGTATTCTTCTTGCCAATCCTGAGCAAAGAACTCCTCCATGCACCCCAGCATAGTGTTGTTATCAAACAATTGCTCAGTGTAAGGGAGCAGACACAGAAGAGAGTACGACAGGGTGCTCAAGAGGGCCAGGTGGCCTAGCAGTTAGCACATGCGGCCTCCAGTCCCTTCTCTCTCTGTCAGGTGGCAGTAGACATGCCTGGCTCCTGGCCTTAGGCTAGGAGTGTTTTGAACTCTACCCACTTCTGGGCCTTTGCCCTTAACAGGGTGGGTGGGAGAGGGGGAGTGTTACAGAGACCGAGGCCCTCTCCGCTGAGTCCCAGCTCTGGGCCCTGTGTGGGAAGCAACACCGGCACAGTCCTCCCTGCAGAGAGTCTAAGGCCTGGTCTACACTGGCGACTTAGGTCAACTTAATGTCACGTAAGTCGATTTAATAACACCCGCGTCTACACTGGCACCACTCTTAATTTGAATGAAGGTACCTGTAAAATCGACTTAATAAGACCACCTCTGTAAGTGGCGTAGCGCCTAATTCGAATTTGTTAAGTCGACTTAGTTCAGTGTAGACGCAAAGGAACTTAATTCGAATTAATTGACCTCTGGAATGTATCCCACAATTCCCCATTTTGACCGCTCTGGACAGTCATGCTGTGCCGCTCTGTGGGCACACTAGCAGGAAAAGTCCCCTCCCCTCAAGCCCTGGGGAAGATTTGAATTTCCATTTCCTGTGCTGCCAGCATGGAGAGAGCTTTGCCACAGACTGGTCTCCACATGTCTACTGCAAGCCCAAACGCGCTCCAGCATGGAGTCGACCAGAGGTCTTAGACCTCATTGGGCTGTGGGGCGAGGAGTCTGTTCTGGCTCAGCTCAGAGCCAGCAAAAGGAATCTGGACATTTATGGGAAGATATCCCAGGGCACGCTGGAGAAGGGACACTGGAGGGACACTCAGCAGTGCCAAATGAAGATCAAGGAGCTGCACCAGTCGTATCAGAAAGCCAGGGAAGCTAACAGCTGTTCTGGCTCCTCATCCAAAAAATGCAGGTTCTATGATGAGGTGCATGCAATTCTTGGGGGCAATCCCACCACGGTGCCTCCCCGCAGCATCGATAGCTCTGCTAGTTCACAGTCCATGATCAATGATGAGGACTCCATGGACAAGGAGAAGGAAGCTGAGGAGAGCAGGGTGCAGGAGAGTGGGGTGTCCGTTCTCCCAGAAAGTCAGGACTTATTCCTGACCCCTGAGCAGTCCACGAGCACACAGGACAGCACAAATGATCCCGGGGAAGGCACATCTGATGAGTTGTCTTTCTTATTAGCATTTCTTATTAGCATTTCTGCCCTTGTACATTGGGGGCATAAAGGGGATCTCAGGCGTTTTGTTGACTGTACAGGGTGGTTACCCAGGGATCAGTTTTTTTATGTGATGAGAAACGCTATGTTTCTCATCAGTTGGTATCACATGGAAAATTTAATGTACGTAATCTGTTAACTTTTTTGAGGTTTTCAGGGGAGGGCTGCTTTGTTCCTCCCTCCATGGTAGGATTCTTCTCTGCAATCAAGGTAGCTAGCATCATGGCTTCATGTGTTTTAAGCATAGTTCCCCACCACCACCACCACCACCACACCCTCCACAGTTGCTCTCTGTGAAGTTTTGCAATACAGGCAGAGAGAAGAAATCATTTGCTACATTGTTTCATGGGCTCATTATTGAAATTGTTACATTTGTCTTCACTATGCTGACTGTGGCTACCCTCTTATTTTTCTTTCATTCTGTAGACACCTCGGCAGTGGACTGACCCTTAAGAAGTGCTGCGGGCAGACTGTCTCAGATTAGAAAAAGGGGGGGGGGAAAAGGCAGAGATGACATGTTTGTGGAGCTCATGAACGCCTCAGCAGCCGCAGAGACAGAGCAAAGAGCGAGGTGGCTGACCTTGTCCCATAACATGGGACAAATGCAGGAGCATGATCGCAGCACCACGCAGGTGGTGCTGCGACTCCTGCGGGACCAGGCAGACTTGCTCCGGCTTCTTGTGGACAGAGTCCCGCTGCAGCCCCTCCATAATGCTCCTCAACTGAGTGCTTTGCCACCCTCTCTCTCCCCTGCCCCCAAGAGGTCTCAGAGGAGATTGTCCAGGATGAAGTACGTGCTCTCCTCCACCCCGGTGGAGGCGAGCAGAAAGCTGTGGTGGCCACGCTGACTGCTGGCCGGCCAGCCAGCTACCACCCTACCCCTGGAGACAGTGAATAAACCTTCACCCCTCTCCCTTCACCCATGACTTGAATGTTAAAAAATAAAGTTTTTCATCATTCCAAAACTTTTCTTTATTAAATCATATCTTGTTCAGGAGGGAGAGGGATTTGTCGGGCACAGATATCGAAAGGGGATGGGGGGTGGGATGATTATCAAAGGCAAACAACAGACAGGAACAAAAATCACTCCTGCATCTCATTGCAGAACCTTGTTTTCAAAGCTTCCCTAATGCAAAGTGCTCCATGGTTAGCTCTCAGTGTAGTGTTGGCATCTGGCTGCTCATAATTGGCGGCCAGTCTTTCTGCCTCCACAGCCCAACCCTGGGGGAACTTTTCCCCCTTTGCTTCACACACATTATGAAGAACACAGCAAGCAGATATCACAGAAGGGAGGTACTTCTCACTCACATCCCGCCTAGTGAGGAGACTCCTCCATCTGTCCTTTAAACGCCCAAAGGCACATTCTACAACCATTCTGCAACAGCTTCACCTCTTATTAAAACACTCCTTGTCACTGTCAAGGTGACCGGTGTACAGCTTCATTAGCCAAGGGAGCAAGGGGTAAGCAGGATCCCCCAGGATCACTATGGGCATTTCCACACCCCCGATGTGAATTTTTTGGTTAGGGAAGAAAGTGCCTGCTTGCATCTTAGAGAACAGCCCTGAATTACAAAATACACGAGTGTCATACACCTTCCCAGACCACCCCACATAGACATCAGTGAAATGACCCCTGTCATCCACAAGCCTCTGCAGGACCATGGAAAAGTACGTCTTGAGGTTTATGTATTCAGTCGCCAGGTGTGCAGGCGCTAAGATGGGGATGTGCGCCCCATCAATGGCCCAACCCGCAGTTTGGGAAGCCCATCATGGCAAACCCATCCACTATATCCTGCACATTTCCCAAAGTCACTAGCCTTCATAGCCAAAGTCTATTTATGGCACTGCACACTTGATTCACAGCTATGCCCACTGTAGATTTACCTACTCCAAACTGATTCCCAACCGAGCAGTAACAGTCGGGGGTTGCCAGCTTCCAGAGAGCAATGGCGACTCTCTTCTCCACCGTCATAGCTTGTCTCAAGCGAGTGTTCACGCACTTCAGGGATGATGCCAGCTCCGAGCACAGTTCTAGGAAAGTTGCCTTTCGCATATGAAAGTTTTGCAGCCACTGATCATCATCCCACAGCTGCATAATGATACGGTCCCACCAGTCTGAGCTTGTTTCCCTGCACCAGAACCTGAGTTCCATGGACTGCAGATGACTCGTTACAGCCTGCAGCAATCGGGAATTGTTCTGCTCGATGTCTTGTATCAGGGCAGCCTCGGTGGCATAGGTGTAGTATCTGCTTCGCCTTCTTGCTCTATTTCTAAAGTACTCCATGATAAGCCGCAATGTATTTGTCATGCTCAGAATTATAGTGCTGAGTTGAGCTGGCTCCATGTCTCTGCAGCAGTGGCGATCGCAGGGAGTAAAAAAAAACAGTGCGAAAATCCTTTTCCTGTTTGTTTTGGAGAAGGGGGGGGGGGGAACCAGCGTTGCATCCTGGGATGAAGACACTTGTCCCAACAGCCACCGTAGCTAGTTGCACTGTGGGATAGCTACCCACATTGCACTGCTTTCTAATTCGAATTAAGGCTGGCCAGTGTGAATGCAAGAGACCAGTGCAAACACTGTAGTGTATATATTCTGCTGCGATTTCTAAAAATCAGCTGCTGAAAGTCGAATTAAAGTCGAATTAACGCGGCAGTATAGACATAGCCTCAGTTACTTCCTTGGGCTACTTCCTCCCTATGGGCTCCTTCAGTTTGGGGCGCAGCCTCTTTACTTCAACCAGTCACTAGCTTAACAAAGAGTCCAAAGGAGCAGGGCCCTGCAGGAGCTGCTGGTTCTTGAAGTTGGAAAAAGCCTTGCCTGGGGCCCTTACCTGCTCTGGGATCCCCTCTCAGGCTCAACCTTCTGCCTGGCTTCCCAGGTGAGGATTTGTGTCTCCTGCAGCCTGGGCCTCTGAGCTCCTGTTAAGCAGCTCCTCCAGGTGGAGCATGCCTGGCAGACTGGCAGGGTGGGGCTAGCGAGGTCCAGTATTTGCTTTTAACCCCCTTTGGGACCAGTGTGGAGTCTGTACAGCTCATCACAGAGGGACTATAGAGAGAGCAGAAGCTTAGTCCAAAGAAAAGGTCATTTGGCTGTGCCTTCTCCTGTTTGCTTTTCTCCCCACTCTCCTGTTTGTTCATTTTCTCACCATCTGATCTCATTGATTTCCTGACTCCTCGCTTGTCGTGGTGACCTTTGCAGATTAATTCCATAATATCTTGTCTGTGTATAGAACCTTTTATACCAAAGCAACCCAAAATGCTTTACCAACGGCTATGTCAACTCCAGGCGCAACTGTGACGCATGGTACATGCCCGCATCCCCTTCCGGCCCTGCATGGGTTATGCTTATTGCAGGTCACAGCATTGCTGTGGGTGGAGTAGCCTCTGTGGAGCGCTGCTCTCTTTCCACACAGGTGGGCACAGAGTGGATGGGCAGGCACAGGCAGTGCATGGTGTCTTGTTTCCTCCTCCCCCCAAACACACTGGCTAGTGCAGCTGAGAAGGCAGGGAGAGGGAAGTAGGCAGAACAAGCAATAGGACTGGTGCAGATTACTTCCCCTCTGGAGCAAGAGCAGGGCTGGAAGCAGAGATCAGATTGTAACCCTCATACTCTTCCCTGGTATAGCATTGCCCCTTACTCAGGTCTTGTGGCAAAGCCACAATCTGGTCCCATATTTAGGGATCATTGTGCCTGCCACTGAAATGTAACTACCCAGCTGAAACTTAGCAGTTAACACTGCAGCTCAATTTACGGCAGGAAGTGAAAAAGGATATGGTACCCAGATGAAAGGTACCCGAGGGTGCTGAGGGAGTTGGCTGAGGTGATTTCAGAGCCGTTGGCTATTATCTTTGAAAGCTCGTGGCAACAGGGGGAGGTCCCTGAGGACTGGAAAAAAGCAAATATAGTGCCCATCTTCAAAAAGGGAGGAAAGAGGATCCAGGGAACTACAGACCGGTCAGCCTCACCTCAATCCCTGGAAAAATCATGGAGCAGGTCCTTAAGGAATCCATTTTAAGGCACTTGGAGGAGAGGAAGGTGATCAGGAACAGTCAACACGGATTCACCAAGGGAAAGTCATGCCTGACCAACCTGATTGCTTTCTATGATGAGGTGACTGGCTCTGTGGATGTAGGGAAGGCGGTGGATGTGATATACCTTGACTTTAGCAAAGCTTTTGATACTGTCTCGCACAGTATTCTTATCAGCAAGTTAAAGAAGTATGGGTTGGATGAATGGACTATAAAATGGATAGAGAACTGGCTAGAGCATAGGGCTCAACGTGTAGTGATCAATGGCTCCATGTCTAGCTGGCAACCGGTCACAAGTGGAGTTCCCCAGGGGTCGGTCCTGGGGCCGGTTTTGTTCAACATCTTTATTAATGATCTGGAGGATGGGGTAGATTGCACCCTCAGCAAGTTTGCGGACGACACTAAGCTGGGGGGAGTGGTAGATACCCTGGAGGGTAGGGATAGGATACAGAGTGACCTAAACAAACTGGAGGATTGGGCCAAAAGAAATCTAATGAGGTTCAACAAGGACAAGTGCAGAGTCCTCCACTTAGGAAGGAAGAATCCCATGCACAGCTATAGACTGGGGACCGACGAGCTGGGCAGCAGCTCTGCAGAAAAGGACCTGGGGGTAACGGTGGATAAAAAGCTGGATATGAGTCAGCACTGTGCCCTGGTTGTCAAGAAGGCTAATGGCATATTGGGCTGCATTAGGAGGGGCATTGCCAGCAGGTCACGGGAAGTGATTATTCCCCTCTATTCGGCATTGGTGAGGCCGCATTTAGAATACTGTGTCCAGTTTTGGGCCCCCCACTACAAAAAAGATGTGGACAATTTGGAGAGAGTGCAGCGGAGGGCAACCAAAATGATTAGGGGGCTGGAGCACAGGACTTATGAGGAGAGGCTGAGGGAACTGGGCTTGTTTAGTCTGCAAAAGAGAAGAGTGAGGGGGATTTGATAGCGGCCTTTAACTACCTGAAAGGGGGTTCCAGGAAGGATGGGGCTAGGCTGTTCTCGGTGGTGGCAGATGACAGAACAAGGAGCAACCGTCTCAAGTTGCAGGGCGGGAGGTCTAGGTTGGACATTAGGAAAAAGTTTTTCACTAGGAGGGTGGTGAAGCACTGGAATGGGTTACCTAGGGAGGTGGTGGAATCTCCATCCTTAGAGGTTTTTAAGCTGAGGCTTGACAAAGCCCTGGTTGGGATGATATAGCTGAGGTTAGTCCTGCTTTGAGCAGGGGGTTGGACTAGATGACCTCCTGAGGTCCCTTCCAACTCTAATATTCTATGATTCTATGATTCTATGAAAGTGCAGAAGGGATTTAACCAGGTGCAATGGCCAAGATTTTCTAAAACAGGAGCCTGAAGTTAGGCTTCTTGATACCATGTTTAGGCACCTGCATGATTTTTCTAGAGTGCTAAGCAGGAGCCAGCTCCCTCCCTGAGTTACCATTCCTCCTTTCACCATTACCTGCCTAGTCTCCTACCCAACTATTAAGTAAGTCTGCTATGCAATTCCTGCCTCTGGTTAGCACATGGTGGTATGATTGTGCAGCTTCTTGCCCTGCAGCTCTGTCTTCCTAATTTTGGCAGTAACAAACATACTATAAAATAAGTCCTGCACTGAGATCTGTGAACTATAAGGGTATTCCTTCACTCTAAAGACTGACAGCTATAGACAGTACATCTCAATGGAGTCGATGATGAGAGGCAGTGGGGAGACACACTTACACTGCTCTTGGTATGACATTCCATTTTCCAGGGATTCTTACCAGGAGAACACATAACGACTCTCTGCAGAAAACATAAATAAAGAGACAGAAATTGGTTCCCCCATTTTAAACACCCCTTGGATTTTGCCAATAAGTTAGCATCTTTAAGTAGGTAAGTTTTTGAATCTCTCCATCTGGCTATCATCTCAGAAATAAAAGTTATAGGATGATAGGACTGGAACACAGAGGCTGAGCCAGACAATGCAATTCAGACTGAAATCTGACACCTCCACTCTGTGTTTGTGATGGGGGCTCAGGCTGGAGGGAGACGATTTATATATTCTCCCCAAAGTGTGAGGGGCTAATACTTATCTGAGCCCCACCAGTCTGTGCCAAGTGTTCAGGTGATGCCTGTCTTGTCCTTCTGGTCATCCCTCTCCCAACTCTTAGGGTGGAGGAGACCCTTAAAAGGAGTTCCTATTCTATTTTTTCCACCAGTCCAGCAAAGCCTCTCCTCAGCTTTCCCCTCCTGCCCAAACACACACACACACACCTTTGAGATTGTGGGGGGTTGCATTTTCCAGAATTGCACATTTCAAAGAATTGCACAGGACTGGTATCCAGTGTTGCTGGCTCTCTTGATATCATGAGTCTTGTGATTTCTGGTATGTTCCCCAGCTGCTGGTATTGTATAATTAGGGGATAATCTCAGCTGTTGTTAAAAAAGAGTAAGGTTCTAGCTCTCATGGTTGGAGAGAAAAATTTGAAAATGTGACCAAAATATGCCATAGAGGCTAAGAAATCAGAAGACAAAGAAAAAGGACCTCATGGTTATTATTATTATTATTTTTTTTTTTAAAAACTCATGATTTGGGGGGCCTGACCTGATACTCAGTAATGTCAACTCTGGGTATCTCTACTGTTGGCCAAACATCAGAGTCAACATAACCAACTGACGGAGTCCTGCACCAGCTGCTTGTGCATCTGACACATTGGTACAGCCTAGATGCACAACAGGGGCTGAGTGGCCCAGAGGACAGCAACTACAGCAGGTGAGTCAGAAAATATTCCTCTAGTCAAGCCAAATGACGCTATCCTAAGTTCATCTCATCGGAAATGCAGTGGGACTTTGGCTGGTCAGAGGTATGGCACGAGCCCTGTAAGCAAGATCAATGTTACCCTCTTAGAATAGCTTATTGAGACTTGAGCCACCAACTCCCATTACAGTCCATGGATGATATGAAGTTAAACCTTCTTGTGCAACCCTTTGAAAGAGAACCCCAGCTGTCTAGCTGATGTTTGACTTTTCTACTTTTAGCCAGTTTGTGTCACAACATCAATGTTAACAGGGTCTTAAAAATGGTCTCCCATGAAAGCCTGTAAGAGTCTGATCACAGTTGCACTCATATAACTAAGGGTATGTCTCTGCACTACAGTCAGAGGTGTAACTACAGCACACGGAGACATATTGGAGTTATTGTTACTTGAGCTAGAGAAATCAAAGCTAGTAGTGAAGCCTGACAGCACAGGTTAGCCACTTGAATACATACCCCAGGTCCCACTTGGCGTTATACAGCCAGCGCTACTGTCGATTCACTGCAACTGATCTTGGAGATAGCCGGATCAAGCCTAGCTCAGGTATGTCTACACATGATGCAATCACACCTCCGAGTGCAGTGTAGACATACCCTTAGAACAGAATTTGTCTCATACTGTTTACCAAAGCAGATCTTGTATATCAGCCTCCAAAAAATAAATAAATAAATAAGAACCAGTTTCTGTCTTCAGTTGTATACTAGCTTCTGGGTGTCATTTATGGCAGAATTTGGCCAGCATAACTCCACTGATGTCAATAGTTACATCAGGGATGGATTTGACCCTCTGTGTTTTAAAGCCAAAATTTTGACTGGATGACTCCTACATGAATCAGCCTTCATGGTTTGAGATTGTGCAGGTTTCTTATACACAGAGGTCCTATCCCACACAGTGGACTAAGGACCAACAGAGAGAGTTCAGATGAAGAGAGTGACAAAATATCCTGAAGTGATAAAGGTCTAAGAACTAGATCCTCAGATGGTACAGATTGGTGTAGCTCCACCAGTCACCAGTATGACATCAGTTTCTAGCAGCTGAGAATCTGGCTGTAAATGGGCTTGGCTGGAACATTACCTGCTACATTTCAGGCTGAAACAAGTTCTGTGGGATTTTTCTTAATGTAAATGATAAACCCCAATAAAGAGGAGTTGTAATGGAAAGACTGATGCAATGTTTAGCTGGAGTGATGAATGGGGTCTATAAACATGCTCTCATTATGATTCCCCAGTCTGACACACCTTTCTCCCAGCCAGGCTACACGTTACTGTAATGTTTCCTCTTGTTATGAATCAATCAGTATAAGAATCAACATGCAAATATATGGCTAATAGAGATCGGAATCAAAATGATATTACATTACTATACATATTCTCTACAAAAACCTCAGTGTTAAATGAATATTTTCCACGTTGCAAAGGATGGAGGTAGGCCATGCAACCTTAGCTCAATCCCCATGTGCATAAATGGTTTTGATTCATGCGTCTCCTGACATCGGACAGATGCATCACGGGTTGTCCTGCTGGATGCTCCTATGGTGCACCCCTGTAAGACAGGGCGGATTCTCCATCGCTGCACTTGGGGGCAGGTATGGAATAAGAGGGGCAGGCTTGTGTGAGGTGTATTCTGGGGCAATGCAAGACTCTGCCTGGCCCCTGGTGTAAGTCAGGGCAGCCCCAGGGTTGCGGTAATGTACACTCTGCTTCCCATAACCTTTGGAAACAGAAGATAGCCATAGTGCAGCCCATTGCAGCCATATATCAGACACACCCTAATCCACCCCCAAGCAGAGGTATCGTGTTGGGAGCAGGGCCATAGTAGAGTTCTTACACCAACTCTACACCAGCCAGGAAAGCTCCTTGAATGGGGGTTTTCTCAGGGGGCCATTTCCACCCAGTTAAAGTCCCCTGTACTCTGCCAAAGAAATATAGCATGGCCTTGTTGCAATGGAGAAATTGGCCTTCTATGTATGTTTTAACTTAAGTGAGCATAGGGTTCAGTGAAAAACTTTCTTTCTGTTTCTGTTTGAGTCCAGATTTGCTACAGCTGAAGGTAATTGTGCAATAGTAACCTGTTAAAATGTAACCAAGCAGCGGATGTGCCAGTTATCTGCATTAAAATCAGTCCATTTTGATGATAATTTTCCATGGCTGCAGAATTAAAGTCTAACCAGTGCCCAGCTGAGGAAGTGACCTTGTCTGAGAAGGGATGGAGGACAGGAAACAACAGAAAAGTAACCTTCTCACACAAAATTCTAAGCAAGGAGGGAAGGGGAGAAAAATAAAGCTTGCAAATTCCAGCTGATTTGGCAATTTGACTCCAAGATACCTGCAGGTATTCAAAATCAACTCACATCACACACAAAGTGTTTGAGCGGTTTCCTCATGGAATAAAGGGTATATGATTACGACAAAATTAAAATGCAAGTTGAATATTGGATTAATATGCCCCAACAATGAGGTTTATTAGATTGTAGAATAGACACCATAAGAAAGGGGTAGGAGTATCATAGCTTTAAGGCCCGATCCAAAGTCAATGGCAGAAAAAGGGAATCTTTCCCTGAGCCTTCAGTAGGTTTTGGATCAGGGCCTTATTTAAAACAAGAGTGGACAAAGTACTACTGTAGGGGAAAAGCCTATGTTGGCAGGGATAACGGACAAGATGATTGAACAGGTCTTTTCTCTGTAGTCACTAATGCGCCATGAATGAATACAGTGAAAAATATGTGTGTTGCTAACTCAGTCACCATACAAGAATGCTTAAAAGCCGCACTAGACACAACTGAAAATAAATATATCCATCATACATCGGGAAGACATTTTCCCAGAATTGCCCATGAAAATGGGAAAAAATGACCAGCAGAAACAAATAGAAGAGGTCAGACTGTAATGACACTATTTAGCCTCCTGGATCAAGTTTGCCCCTGATATAACCACATTGATTTTAGAGTTAGAGCAGAAGTAAGTTGGGCTATTGTGGCTGGGATCAGAATCCAAACCAGTCCTGAGGAGTCTTCTAGTGTGTGAGCCCAAAACTCTAACACATGGGATTTAATTTGTACCAAACCCACCAGCAAGTGCTCTGTGGTCTTACTCAGGACCAACAGAGAAAAGACTCCAGAAGAATCAATGCTAGACTTTACCTAAGACCCAATGCGTGCTAGGATAGCAAACTTTGGAAGTCGTGGTTAGTTACAGGTAGGTTTATCAGCAAAGTTGTTTTTATTCAATAACCCTGCTAACTCTTTACTAAACCTAGTCAAGACTTTTTCATTTTAAAAAAAATTAGAAGATAAAGTCTTCTTTTCCTGCAAGTTTTTCCTTCTTCTTTTTAAATTTTACAGGTGTTTGATTAAAAACTAACCCCCCAAAAATTTAAGTTCATTTTTTGGAAATTGAAACCCACAAATCTCCCCCCAAAAACCCAGTTTGTTTTTTCATTAAAAAAAATCCCCAAACAGAATATTTCCACTAAATGATTTGTAAACATAAATAAAACTTCTAAGTTATTTTGAAAATTTTCACACAAAATATTTATCATTTTTCAACCAGCTCTACTCTTACCTTATTAGAGATGATCAGCTACTTAGCTCATGTAAATCAGCCTAGTTCCCTCCATTTCAACCATCTGCAGGTCTCAGCTGGTATCTTTGAGGTAACATCTCAAAAGAGCTGAGCTCTAGTTTCCCATTTTGCAGGAGCAGTTGGCAGCTGCATTTTGACCAAACAAACTACAGCTGTTGAATACTTGCAACTCTAATGACCTGATTTGCAGCCACAATCAGGGAAATGCAAATATCCAAATCTGCACCTGTAATTCAATTGCAGATGGAAAAAAAACAGATGCAAAATTTGTAGTTTCAAACTTCAGCTGCAAATTTGAAGATTTGGCCATTGCTATGTTCATTAAAGACTCATAAGGTAAAGTTTTCAAAGGCACTTAAGTGACTTAGGGCCAGATTTTTAAAGGTATGTAGGCACCTAATGGGATTTTCAGAAACACATAGGTGCCTAAATCCCAATTATTTCAATGGAGGTCAGGTACCTAGACACTTTTCAAAATGGGACTTAGATGCTTTTGAAAATGTTACACCACCATTTCCAGAAGTAGCATGCTATTATGGGGGAAAAGAGAGAAGAAAACATTGGTGAGTATATCCCAGCTGGAGTAGATGACTATGTGTTGCTTTAAATCAATAAAGATGGAATACCCTGGTGCTTTGAGAGGAAGCAGGCCCTTTGTATTCATCACTTCGTGTTTCAGTAAACTATTTTCTACTAAATTTCCCTGTCGATCCATCTGTGTTCTGATGGATGATGTCTGCTGGCATCAATCACTCCTTATTGCATTTCCCCTCCTTCTACCTTCAGTTGTAAAAGACACAATGCATCATGATGCAATAGGATGGAGAGAAGGCACTGCCTAATTTCCCCTAGGATGCAATATTTATCCCGTAAGGGAGGATTAACTGAATAACTTGCTAGCTTTGTGTGGAGGCTTGTAAGAAGTGGTGACTAATCCTAGCTAGTGAGGATTAGCAATGTTGCTGTGGGAAATCTGCCAGACATTTCAATTATATCATGTCTTACATTAATGCAGTTGTGCTTCTACCATAGGACGATCATCACAGGATACATGTATTTATTCTTTAATCCACAGTTTACGGTGCAATGTAAATGGCATGATGGATGCGATGTGCAGACCAGTACCATTGCTCTCACTTCTGCAAGAGGGCCAGAAGGCAGGGCTAAGTGGTGAGATGAGGCTGCACCAGCATGTCATTTTGGTAAGATGAGGTTCATATTCAGTTCACATCAGAAAGGAAAGTCACTTGGCGCCCTCACTGTTCAGTATACCTGTATCCAGTGTCAGCCCAGAAAGGCAACACCAGAGGGCCCTGCAAGACACAGCTGAGGTGCAGTGGGCAGAGCCGTGTGAGGGGCCCAGAACTGGGTGCTGCAGGGCTGCATGGAAGAGCCCTTGTAGGACTATGGGAGCTCATAACTGAGGCCTTGCCTTCATTGAGAACAAAGGGCATATGCTTTGCTATCTGGAGTGCTTTGCTGGCGGCACTAGGAGTCAAGTGCTCCCCCCCCAGCACTCACTAGTGGCCTTGGGGGAAAACTGCAAAGACAAGCCAACCAGAAACTCCAGCCCCTAGGGGCAGAAGCCGCCAAAGCAGGGACCTCTGGCCATTCAGAGAACTTTGTACAGTTCTGACAGAGCTTTCTCTGCCCTGTGCTGATTGGCTCTTTGGTCCAGCCCTCCATTTCTGTCACTTCACCTCCCCTTCACTCTACACCTACCCCTCTTAACCCCATCACTTCCTCGTTAGCTCATCCCCTCCTAACTACCACCCCCTCGCCCCAAAAAATCATGGACCTAATATGACATTTACCACCAACATCACATCGTTCATTCTGCCAGTGTGCTGTACCGCTTGCCTTCTCTGGGTCTGTCTGCTCTGTTTCGCTTGTTTTCACTTGGCACACTGAGGTCCCAGTCTTGTTTGGTTCTTAGGCACTATCATAATAAACATGATTCATAATCTTAGTGAAGGAACTGAGTTTGTAGTTTTCACGGAGTTAGCAGGTCAGGTTATGAGGGAGCCTAGTCTTCAATTCATCCTGATAACTTGTGTGAAAACTACAAAGCACAGTGTCTTCATTAGAATGTTACCTCAAGTTAGTCAACAACACACCTTTTTTCATAGTGTAGAGAAGGTCTGAAAGAGCAGGAGATCCTGCATGGTGGCAACTGAGCTACACTGGCAGCAGTGAGAGAGGGATCAGGAGTGGAAGGGCAGGGAGTGCTGCAGGTCAGGACTGAAGTGGATTTGCATTGGCAGAACTGGAGGGCCAAGAAACCAAGTAGCAGGGATACTGTAGGTTACTGTGTGGTGCTATGGTACACCTGGTTAGTGCCGGCCTTCTCAACTTTATATTCAATATTGGTCCTGTAATCTTACCTGAGTGGCAAAATAAGCTACACTAATAAAACCAGGATGACTGTCCCTAGTGCCACAAAATGGCCTTTTTCCTAGAAATCAATTCACCAGCTAAGTGCTGAAATAACAATGTTCTCTCACCTCTCAGTTCTCTCCACATTTGCTCTGCAGGGTGAGAGAACAGGAAACTACGTCTGGAACCTGCAAGTTCCAAGTCAGTAAAATCAAGTAACTGTCTAAACACAGAGACCATTGTATCCAACCAACAATCTTGTCTGACTTTTGCAAATTTCCCATCGTACCCTCTCCAGGTGTGACTTACTCAGCCAGCTTTACAGTTCATTGGTTGTGAATAAAGGAGAAGAATATCAGTGAACTGTGAGACTAATTATAGTACAATAGGAGATTTGTAATCTGGCCACTCTGACTCATTTCCGTACAACTAGTACATTTGGGCCCGATCTCGGGCTTGATCCAAAGCCCGCTGGAGTTTTCCCATTGAGTTTTTAATGGGTTTTAGGTCAAACACTGAGGCATATTTCTATGTTTATAAAAATAGAGTCCCCCACTCACTAACTTGACAAATGTAATCAAATAGCATCACAGAATCTGAATAGCATATCTTGTATTAGTTTTCCTTGTGAACAAGTGCATCTGCTATTGGACTGATCCATGGGATGTTTCATATGTTGGTTTTATGAGAAAACATGCAGCTGCGTTGTGTGTGTGTGTGTGTGTGTATGTGTGTGTGTGCTTTCTTCCTGGGTCAGTATCCCTAACAAGCAACACATTAACCTTCATTTCTCCCACCCACAAGTGGTTATCACTGCTTAATTGTATTCAGAGGTGTCCCTGAGACTGCAGATATCACACAGATAATTAAAATGTATGAGTAAGATACATACATCTGTGAATAATAAAACAGTCAAATAATTCTGCAGTGAGATTACTATACAAATAACAGCGGTGCCAGCCCTGGGGTGGTGAAAATTATGTTTCACATGAGTTATTCTTTTTCTGTGTCTTCATAGTAATACCTAGCTTATCATTAGATCTCAAAGCATTCCACAAAGCTTTACAATGCTTGCCATTATTATCTCAATTTTATAAATGGGGAAACTGAGGTACAAAGAGAGGCAGTGACTTGCCCAGGGTCAACCAGCAGCTCAATGGCAGGGCTAGGACTAGGAGCCAGATCTCTCCTGAGCTACAGTCTAGGGCTCTATCCCATAGGCCACACTGCCGCTTGTTAGCACAACTCCACTTTAAACCACCCGAGGATCTGGCCTGCTATGTGATTTGCATCACTTGTGCAGCATATGTCACTGTCCAATTTTTGACCTAGGAAATTCTGCTCTTGGCAATACATCCTTTCCCTTTACGAATAATCACCAAAGCCATTACCATTCAAATAAGCAAGCACACCATTTTGTTTGATTAGTTGCTTTTTCCTCACACTGTATTCTAGTAACAATTTATTTCGTTTTCTACAGGCCCAACAATTACTAGAGCTGGGACTAAACTGCAAAGTTTGGATCTGGATCCACACTGCCCCAAAGTTTGAGGAGTGTTGGGATCTGGAGTTTTATTGCCAGACAGTCTATTTCCAGACTGTGCTTTTGACTATTAGCTTTATGACAGCATATGTCCTCTAGCCATGAGATAGAGTTCCTTCAGTTCCATATTTGATTTCCAAGTAGCTATTAAGTTTGCCTGGAACTCCACCTTGCTTTTCCCTTAGACAGTATTCCTGCAGGCCTCTTGGTGGAGATCACATTATCAGCATGGAAAACTCGGTTTCCAGGCTGCTGCAGAAGAGAGCTGCTCCCTAAGTGTGTAGCTGATTGGAAGCCCTGGCGCTGCATGCCACATGTCAGTTCATGCCTGCTTGAACTAAATGTTGTGTTTTATGAATCATACAAAGAGCTCTCACCTTGAGTCATTTACTTTAAAAAATAAATGAGAGGCAGAATACAATATTAATCGTTTCCTGGTCCCTCAAGCCTGACCACAGCCTAGTGCATCAGGCTCTTTCCTTGTTGCTCAACTTCTCTTTCAAGTGGATCAGATCGCATGAGAATGGGTGGGGCAGAAAAACGTAGAAAGAAACGTTGTACAATGCAGATAGGGTACAGCACACTGTCTGGCTCACTGATATGAATGGAAGTCATGCAGTTAATTCCCTGAACAGTGCTTTGAAGGCTAGGCAGAGAATATGTACTACCATTGCAGCTGGTGTGGTTCTTTTTCCATAGCCAAGAGTGGGAGCAGGTGCCTTTCCCAACTGACTCTTAAACAACAGCCACACACTGTAGTGAGTCAAAAACTCTCTCCCTGCCTGGGGTTTGGCTTTATTAACAAAAATTAATCAATTAACTTAAAATTGAACTCAAGCTTCTCCCCAAAGATGGCTGCGCCTCAGGACTGCTTACACCTATCCCTAAGGTCTTTCTTTCTACAGAGCCATTCCCATCACCCTTATATCTGAGAGGATGACAGGCACCTACCTCAGCAAGCCAACAGAATTCATTCAATTTCTTTCTTTCCCATCAGCATTAGCACCCAAAGCCAGGATGCAGTGCCATAGGCAAACAGCGCCAGCCCTGTTATAGTGAGTGTGTATGTTCATATCTTGCACTGTGAACTAACTGTTAGTCTCAAGGGACTTTCAAGCAGACGTGGGTTGGCATCACAGAAACCAGTACCACAATAACCACTACCCACTCTTCTTGGGACCTTCAGTAGATAAATCAAGTAATCAATGCGCACTTCTTGAAGAGGTGGTCTTTGTGATCATAACGGAGGCACATTTTTCAGGGTTCGGATGAACCAGTGAGGTAGGTAATTGCTACCACCTCAGCTATAAAGGAGGCGGGAGTGTCTTTCTAGAGAGAAAAGACGACATAGCGTGTGGGCTGAGGAGTCCTGAGCTAGGACCCCTAGGAGCTTGCAATGCCCAAGACCATGCTTTGGCTAGTCTGTGGATAATATAGGTCCTTAGTGTTGTCAATATGGTACCATTCACCATCACTGCAGCCACTAAAAAGTAGATTGTTTTTATCATTTTTTTGCTCATAATGAACATGACTAGAGGAACAGTTAAGATCTTCTGGTCAAAGGTTTACATACCACACAGTCTTGCATCAGCATCTATAGCTATCTTCCGCTGCAACCTATTGAGATGACCCATTGCCCTTAAGATAGCACATGCCAGTCTTCTTTGCTCTGCATTCTATGCCAGCTGGGACTCTCTGGCAATGGAGTGAGCAGCTGCTATGACAGTGAAGTTAGTGGAGCTAGTTGAAATTTTTCTAATTTCAAAATGTTCAGGAAAAATGTCAAAGTATCTAAATTCAATGTAAAAAAGTCAAAATTTCTAATATTGAGCAGGACAATTTTTCTCCTCCCTCACCCCTCTTTTTTTTAAACCCAACTACAGAGCTGGTGAAAAATTTTCAAGTTTCAGAACTTTGACTACATTTCAATACAAAAAAAGAATTTTGAAACAAAAATTAGGATTCCCCTATCTCACGTTTTCCAGTCAGTTGTAGAATGTAGGTTCTTTTTTGCATGAATCACTGCCATGGTGTTACCTGCACTGTGTGTTACACACTGTATTATCTATACAACATAGAAATAGATTTGTTAGTGTAATGCAAGGTTGTAATAGAAATTTCAGAAACACTGCTGAATAAGAATTCATTGATTTACAGAGGGCACACATACACCCTATGTGGAGTACAGAGGCTCTTTTAAGTAATCTACCACTAAAGTGCAAATAGCCTTGGAAGTAAAATATATAAAATATTTAGATGGTTTGTTCAGGTCCGTGTTTTATATTTCTCTGTATCATAGGGGGAGGGGAGAGGTTATTCACTGCAAATTGATTTTTCCCCCTCCCTGCATGCTAGAAGTCAGTGAACAATATTAGCAGATCATCTTGCAAAATAAACCTAGTCCCAGCCAAAAAGCAAATGCACTTTGTCAGTGCAGATTTTTCCAGCCCTAAGACTTTCTCAGTTTGGCTGACGTAAAACATGTTGATCCATTAAATTGGCTCTTTGTTCAAAATCTTTCTCCAAAGCCCCCTTCCTTTATGGGGCAATGTCCATGCTCCTCCTCACCCTGCGTTTCCCTTACTCTCCCATTATTTACAAAACCTCTCTGCTCATCTTCCCCTTATAATATCTTTACTACACTATACCTTTTGCCAAACTAAACAGTTACATTTGAGACTGTTACTCATGCTGACCCAAATATTCTACAAGATATTCCCTACCGATTTGCTTTGCTCCTCACTTGCCAGTCTTGAAGCGGAAAGGAATTGGAATGGAAAGGTTACACTGATTGCAAAAGGACATTTTTATAAAAGGTATCCAAACCCATGTGCCTTGCCCTTTTCAGAAGGCACCCACCAGGGAACAGAATGGAGTGACTCACAGGCAGGTTCTCACTGGCGTGTCAGCATGTAGAGGGGATGCAGGGAGAGGTAGCTGGCAGCCTGTTTGGTGGCAACATGCATGCTTGGTAGTCTTAGGAACAAGCCTATAAACATGGCCTGAAGCCCTCCAGCTTCAGGCTATGACTTGTCAGTTCTCACCCACTAAGCAGGAGTGGGTGTGGTCAGTGCTCGGGTGTGAGACCTCAAAGGAAAATTGAAGGTTCCACAGGAAGTGGTGTCTGAGTCAATATTGAACCAGCTCTCAAGCATGGAGAGCTGTGCTATTTTAGGTTCTATCTGTTGAATAGGATGGATATAAAATTTACAACGTGGTCGACAGTTGTCATTCAAGATTCAAGGGCAGTTTTTGGTAGCGTTTTTATCCAATGTCCTAGCCAAGTACAAACACCACTGTATGGGTTCTCCCTACCTTAACTGCCTCTGTCATTTGAATAGAACACAAGTTGTTCCTTGCTTCCTGCCCTAAACAATTACATGGTATTGTTCTGGGCTGTTTATCAGCAGCTCAATTCAAAGATGGTTGTATTTCAGTGAGGAGATAAGCAAATGCCTGCATGTATATCAGTTGTACAATGCTCCTTCTGGGTAAAAAGTTGCTATTTAAATTCAAGATACAATCTGTGCATAGTTGAGCAGGTTTCCCTGCGTGCAGCTTAGCATACCTTCCCCAGCATGATCCCAGCCTCCAACTCCACTGACACAAATTGTGAATTCATGTAGGCCAGTTTTAAAGAGGAGTTATCGAAGTTTGCATGCACATTTGTCTGGATGCCCTAACTAGCCACAAGAGTGCTAGAACTTCATTTTCAGTGCACATCTGGAATTTGCATGCCTGAGTTAGATGCAAGCATCTCGACAGGGCATGGTGAAAAAGAGATGAGTTAGGCCAGAGCTTGGGCCAACATTGTAAGCATCTCTATTTTTTGGTGCCAGATTTGAGACACCTTCAAGGGGCCAGGTTTTCAGAGAGAGATTGCTCAGCTCTTTCGGAAAGTCACACCCCTTCTCAAACTGGGCACCTAAAAATGGAAGCACCCGAACTCATTTGCCACTTTTCTGAATCAGTAAAGCCCTGCTGTCTCCCTCATGCCATTTTCCTCTCTGATATATGTTCTGACATTTTTTAAACAGACGTTTCTCGAATTGTCATATTGGCTCAGTGGGTGGTCAGTCAGCCTAAAGTCTTGGATATCATGATTCACACTTTCAGTCGCTTATAAGTTCTCTTTAAGGTGGGAGGTGGAGGGGAAGTGCCTGCAGGACATCTAGGAGTTTTTGCTTCTATAGAGCTCAGTCCAATTTCATTTAAGGTCAATCCAGAAATTCCTTTTTACTTCAGTAGCTGTTGGATCTGGTCTCTAGCTACCAAAACTTCTACACAACTAGCATCTGGGGAATCAAATGTCTGCCTATTTAGCTACCAAAGTTAAGGTTGTAAGTGGATGTGTGTTTATTTAAAGCAGCATTATAGTTATGATCTAGTTACACAGTAGTTACCCATAAAAAGACATTTATTCTAACTTATTGCACACTGTTATTGACTCCAGTGGGCTTTGGACCAGGGTCTTATTTCCTGTAATGATATAGAAATAAGTACAGAATAAAGCTGTGATGTCTCAGATACCAAAGTTTATATTAAACAAACTGTGGGTAAGCGTTGGCTTTTGAAAGTGATCAAATGAAAAATAAAAAAAAGATGTTTGAGACATTAGGTAATTCAAAGATAAGGTTACAAAACCACTGTCTGAAATTTAGGAAGTTGGAAAATAGACCAGTAAGTTGAAACATGAACATTGGAAGATGGCAGCCATTTTGAAAGATGGCAGTTCTTTGCAAGTTTCTCTGAAGTACACCATGAGAGACTCTTTTTCTTGAAGAATTTGCCTTTAAAGGTCAGTAACCTGGAACCACAAACACTAATGTGCATTAAGTAATTATTATTGCAACGTGTCACACCACATAGGTAAAGCGACGGGAGCCACACCTTATCTGCTCCTGACAAGCCACTTCTCCCTTACTTCTGTAGGAAGGGGTGCAGTGGCCTGGTGGAGACGCCTCTCTCTTCCGTGCAGTGAGGCACAGCATAAGCAGTCTGAAGTGCAGTAAGGAGGGGCTTTACACCCCATTACAATCCTGGATGGGTGCATAAAGGACCATCTTACTGTAAGGAAGAAGGCCTAACTGAAGGGTGAAACTGGATGCTCACACTAATAAGCAACTTTACTGTATAACATATATTGTACTGATATTATGGGAAAACATTTTAATTTAATTGGAATACCCATGACTGACTTCAATAGATACAATAACGAGCAAACAGGGACACAATGTGATTCAGCTGATATTGACTAATGAGTATGTTTGGGATAGAACATTAGTTTATTTAATTTTCAGGAGGCCAACATAGCTGGCTTCCTTCTTCATCTCTGACCCACTGCAATTAGAAATGGCCAAGCGTAAAAGGCGAAGCAACTGGTTCAAGGTCCAGGTCCAATGGAACAAAAAGAGCTGTGGAAAAATTAAGAGTTTTGTTTGCTCTGCCTGGAAGGACAAAATACTGTTGTAAAAGGTAATGCCCTAGACTTGCGTTAATTGGATATCCACTACAATATTTCCACTGTATGTTAATGGTGCTCAACAATGATTTTCTCACCAGAGGTAAGACTGTTACAATCTAGGTGTAGAATTCCTGACATTTTGTCCTGGACAAACCTGAGGGGTTAAACTAAAACAATTTGCAAACTTGGGTTGATCTTGGAAAATTTTTTCAGTCAAGAGAAAAAAAAATCAAATGTGAAAATTCTTTCAGAATTTCCATCAATTTTATTGAGAAAAAACATGTAAAGACCAATAATCCCCCAGACAAAACACTGAGTTAGACCAAAATGATTTTTACATTTTTGTTCAGCCAATGAACTGGAAAGTCAGTTTTTTTTTTTTTACACAGCTCTAATAATCATTTTTTTTATTCTTATTGTTCATGGCAGATATATCTTATGGATAGTTTTTGCAATATATAAGAAATTATCAGCCTTGCACACTACAACTTAATTTTATCCCTATATTTTATAGAGTAAATAAGATAAGATAATGGGAAGTATGTAAAATAAAATGCAGAAAAGAATGGTGCAAAATCATTGGATGGGGAATAAATGAAAGACACAGACGACTGATTAGAACAGCAAATTAGTCAGTCTACAGACATGGGTTCTCAAGATACTTACCTCCCATTTCCATTAACTTCAGCTGGAGTTATAGGGGTCTATATTATTTGAATTACGAACCTCAGTAGAGGTCTGATATTATATTGAAATTGTTGTCACATAACTGTGCTCAGGCACAGGAAACATTTAAATATATCAATACGATATAATTAGTAATGGAATAGGGCTAATCATGCAGACCAGCTAAGTTACCACTCTGATGACATTTGTTGGATCATATAATTCACTGGCAGTGTGGAAAACCTTGTTTACATGGATAATTGAGTGCATCTAAAACAATGAGAGTTTACTTGAGTAAGAACTGAAGGAAAAATCAAGCACGGAGTTCAGGTTTCTGCCCCAGAACAGGAAGGGAGACAAGAATTTAGCATAAACCAGGACTAAGGAACCTGATTTCCTTTCTCTAGCAATGTAAGACGATCTAATCAAATTGGTTAAATAGCAAGAAGCAATGAATCACATTATTGCACATCGAGAACAATGTCATCCAGCTAGGTAAGCCACTCATCTCCACATCAAAGGAAAGAGGACAACAGCTCTAGGGTCTCTCTGACACAAGCATGTTCTTGGGAACATCCAAAACCTGAGACTTCCTTAGATACATGCTCTGAGATTGGGAGTTTGGAGAGAGACTCTGATCCGCCCTGTGTAAATCACACACGTCACTTGCCATGTGTCAGGATTTCAGATTTCTTAAATTTCTCTACCTAAACTTTTCCTCCTGGTAGTGGTGGTGGTGGTGAATTCAAAGTGACCTGCCAAGAGTATAGTTCAACTTCCACTTTTGAACACACCTCAGAGTAGGGGGCAGGACAGAGCCTGGTGGCCCACAAGAAGCATCAGGAGAGCATCTTCCAGACTCCTTCACATCTGTGGGAGTGTGCCCCACACTATCCATTGGAGGACACAGATTGTTCCCTGTCCTCCTAGAGACATGGTTCGCTCTATGGGCTAGTGCCTAGGGCCACGACTGCACTTTTCCCCCACCTCTTTCTGGGTGATTTGTTCCATAGAGGGAGCAAGGTTCAAGCTGTGCCACGTAACACAGGCTCTAGTGTGTTTTATCTTTGTCTAGGCCATGAAAGGAGGTAGGCTCAAGGCCTCTTGCTCCAGCCCTACCATGCCAGGACAGATCACCATCTAGATTTTGGTGCATTGCCACTGAAATCTTTTATCCTGGGAGAGAGCACAGACGGACATCTTGGAGAACACTGAGCTCTGAGAAAAAGAATGTGTAGCTCCCAGGCTGAGTGCACCAGAGGTTGTGCTCTCCATCCTCAGACAGAGCCAACGGAGAAGCCAAGCTGAGCACAGAGACAGCAGCATGACCAGATGGGAGCTAAGGTCCTGTTACACTCAATTACCAGTGAATACATAAACTTCCCCTTCGCTATGGCCTATCACCATCTGCACTATTGGCAGATTGGCTGTAAAGAAGTGGACATGTGGCACTGACTCTCAAAGGCATGCAGTGGACCTTGGCACAGACTGCTCTTGAAGGTCCCAGCTTTCTGGGGAAATTGAAGAAAAAAATAGAACGTTTTATCTAGCAAAGGCAGCAGAGGAAAAAGGTTAACAGCAAAAAATTTAATATCTTTATAGCTTTGAAGCCAACAGCCTTCTCCACAGACCCCAGCCAGGATTTGCAGCCTTTACCCACCCAGATCCTGAACCATCTGCCCTGGCATTCCTCCCTTGGACAACATATGGGGGAGAAAACTCTCTTCCTAGCAGTACTGCTGCAAGGATTTGTACAATGCATAAGCCAAGGCAGATGAGAACTGGACAAGGTAATGCAGCCTTTCCCTTCTACTTTCCATTCAAGGAATGCTGAGTGCTATTATTTAGGTGTTTGGTCAAAGAGTGAAAAAAGTGAAAAGCTGATGAAGAAAAGAGATACAGGAAGGCTCTCCAGTTGGAAAGAGCTGCAGAGGAGAAATCTCTGTCTGACAGTAGCAAGAAAAAACCCAACAGCATGCTCTTATATTTGTCAGTTCAGGCCCCTTGCTGGAAGACAGTGGAGAGACCAAGCATCCAATGAGCATAGAGAGGGAACTACTGGCTCTTCTCTACAGGTGGTCTTGTAGGAATTCTGACATCAGGTGTGTCTGAAATGGGGTTATGGCACTAGAAAGTCTGCATTGCTCATCACCCTACGTTGCCTGGCTGTTCTAAGGATCGAGTCTACACACTTGAAAACATACCAGCTGACAGGATATGGAGGTGAGAGTCTGAAACCTAGTGAAGAAGAATATAAGGCTACACACACCATATCTGAGGGTCTATTTTCCCTCTAACTTATTGGGCCAAATTTAGCCTTGATGTAGCTCCCAGGAACTCAGGGAGTTGTTCCTGGGATGAGTCTGCCCTGTTATTTCAGATGGTCTAATTATGAGAGTTTAGATTATGAGGAATTAAAAGTAGCTAAAACATCACTAAATTAGTTGGGACTCTCTTTTGTCTACAAGAGATTACATGGCAGAAAGCAGGGTGTTTAGGGATAAAGTATACCATGAAGTTCAGTGGCAGAGTCGCAGCACTGCTGGAAGTTCTATACAACTGTGTCATTCAGCACTGCACCGTTTCCAATCCATGCTGAATCTTACAGAGGATGTGACAAGATCAGATATTGTTATTAGTTTAGTCATGCGAAATGAACCATGAAATGAAGACAGAAACTAGTGAATAGGGTCTGGGATGGTGAGGTCTTTATTTTTCAAAAAAATATTTACCTGTCTGTGTGTGAGGGAGACAATGTTAGAGAAGATCACTAGACTGTTTAAAAAGGGAAATGAAAAGTACAGAACAAGGACCTGATTGAGACAGACAATTATAGTCGGGATAGCTACTGTGGGGAAGGTAAATTTGGAAAAGTGGATTTCCTAGAGCATGTTTTATCCAATATAATCTAAGCCACTTATGCCTATTTGCCACATGGTGAAAGACAACGTAAGCTTAATTTTTAAGAGCCACGTGAGTTATGTTGTTGTTAATCCCCAGTTGTTTGCCTGTGAGTCTTTTAACAATCAATCAGCTACCGCTGGAGAACTTCACTGACTCTTCCCGTCTCTCTCTCTCTCTCTCACACACACACACACACACACTTTCCAGGGCCCAGTTCTGGTCCCATTGAAGTCAGTGGGTTGTTTCCTATTGGACTTCAGAGACACCTGGAATTGGTTCTGATACCACTGTTATATTACTAGGGATAGGACCCAGGACATTTCACTCCAGGCTCCTGTGTCTAGAATTAAAGAAAAACTTCCACATGATGGTGCTGGCAGTTTGGGTGGCTGTAATAATTCCAGAGGTAGCATTTTTTGTAAGCCATCCACTAGGGCCAGCAGCGGTAAGCACATGAACTAGCCAAGCATGGCAGTGTGCACGGTGAGTGGCTACTTCAGACAGAAACTTGCAGGCATGTGTGTCAAGTAGATGAGGCCAGAAGTGAAGGAAACAGGCAGCTGCTGGGCAGGGACATAAGGAACGGAGAGATGAGGGACTGATGCCAGAACAATAATTCCAGCAGGTAATGCCTTGTTAGGATGATTCCTGATAGTCTTCCAATCACAAAGCAGTTTACTGTGGTTTAGGTTCAGCCTCTAAAATCAATTCAGCCACTCACTTGAAATACGATTCTGCCATAGGGAAATCCCGCTGAGTTTCTCAGACCTTGCATGATAAAGGCAACCTT
This sequence comes from Emydura macquarii macquarii, assembly GCF_026122565.2. Lineage (NCBI taxonomy): Eukaryota > Metazoa > Chordata > Testudines > Chelidae > Emydura > Emydura macquarii. The sequence continues at coordinate 1,486,459 of NW_027132983.1, read as the reverse complement.
TGTGGGAAAAAAATGGGAGATGCACAAGTCAGAGGGATGTGTGTACAACCATACAGAAGATTTACTCATCTTCTCCTCTTCCATAAAATAACCTGTTTGCTCAAAATAGGTGCGAAAATCCAGAAATGACTGAGCTAGGATCTCACTTACAAAATGACTCGGATGCGTATGCCTTTGTCGTTCTTATTTCGATCAAGCCCTTATCACCTATACACCTGCAACTGGTGTAAAGTTTATTCCAAAAACTAAAGAGGCCAAGATTAAAGCATGCCTTTGCCAATCCAGCCTAGGGAACTGATCCAAAATTCACTGAAGTCAAAGACTGTCTTTCCATTGACTTCAGTGAGCTTTGGATCCGGCCCCTAGAGCAGCAGTGACTGAAAATAATTGCCATCTAATGGCTGTTCAGTGGCCCACATTAAATAAATTGTTGGCTGTCCAGTTAACAGTGGCATGTGGCCACATCACAAACATCACCACCTCAGTTCACAGTCTGCAGAGATGCCAACTCCCCCCTTTACATCTGGGCTGAGTCACATTTGCCCAGCAACATGGGGGGAAATTTGCACTTCCATTGCCCATGGTGTACTTGTTGTGTGAATAAGTTTAGGACTCAAGTCTCCGGGGTCATCAATTCTGCATTTAACATTTTAAGAGGGGAACCTCCTCCCAACTATTAAATTCCTGTGATGATAAATGTTGAGTAGATTTGATCAAATTATGCCTACTGATGTGTTGAAGAACATTTGAAAATTGAGTCATAAAATTGCATTACATTTATAAAATATTACAGCACGGCAGCTACATTCGATTGCTCAAATCCTGATCCTCAGGACAAAGCCTTTGAGCCAACAGCTAAAAGATGGAAGTTTTCATTGTAAATATTTGGGCCTGGGGAACATAAGGGAATGAATGATGAGGATCCTCACCACAACATTTAGTTTCTACATATAACACCAAATACCATTATATTTTTTCTAGTTATCTACCACCAGATGGAGGCTCATTTTTCCATTAGAACTGCAGAAGAAAATGCTATCTATACTGACTAGCTAAAAGGAGATACTTTAGATTTCCATCTTCTAAGAGTAGCCCTTTAAGCTACCTTTATGAATGTATTTAAGTTTGGATGATGTTTGTTTTCTATGTCAGAATGCAAGCAGAACACCTGCTGAACATTGTGATTCTTCAAGTGTTTTTTAGCTCTAGATCCCAGAGAACATTTTAGCATGTGCCAAAACTTCACACACAAGTGGTCTCATGTGAAGCCAATGGGACTATTCACGTGCTTAATATTAAGCATGTGCTCAAGTGACCTGCCAGAGAAAGGTCTAAGGAGTAGATTAAGGCCTGTGTAAAAATACAAACTGGATTTGCACCTTAATTCTTCACAAAATAAAAGTATCTGCCAGTGGATTCTGTAGTAAAATACATAGGACCTAATTCATATTCCCATCCAGACTTCAACGCTTAAAGTTAAGCATGTGCTTTGCTAGATTGGACTGAGCCCAGCACTTTGCAGGATGAAGTGCACAGAACCTCCAGAGAGCAGAGCACAGTCCACACTGTCCTACCCAGCATCTGGAAAGTGACAGGACTGGGCACTGCTCAAAGAGCACTGCTAGGGATAGTATGAAAACAGTATAAAACCCTCCTGGTCAATGGGAGTTTTGTACAGACTTAGGGAGAAGAAAGGAAAACAGGGAAAAAGAAAAAAAAAAACCCAGAAGAATAAAAAATATGGAAGGAAAGAAAGACTAAGAAGAGGGGAAGAGAGTGGGAGGAAAACTGCAATTCTTTGCCATTCACTGGGATTTCTTTGAAAATGAGATTAGCTAGTTTTATGACTATCACCGTGTCCTCGGACTTCAAATGCCCTCTGATTCCTTTGGTTCAATTAATATCAGAAAGATGCCAGTGCACGTATGCACCGCGACCAAATTAACGAGTGTTGTTGCCAGTACAGGACAGGAAGGGACAAAGTTACAGAGAGATAAGAGGTCAAGATTAAACTCGGATGCCATTTACTCTGCAGTTCCAAAGTCCAGGACTATAAAGTTCTGCAGAGTTGGCATTTTTATTTTACTTACCTTTTTTTTTTTTTTTTTTTTTTTTTAAGAAATAGACTAGGGTCTGATGAAATAACAGCTGAGTCTGGGTCACCTGGGTATAGGACTGTTACAGCATACCATGCGCTGTACAGATCCTCCTGTTTTAGGCCCTGATTCAGCAAGTTACTTAAGTATGTGCCTGCCTTTGGCTTTAACAAGGGTACTCATGCCTAATGGGGCTATTCACATTTGAAGTTCTGATCATTATTTATCGTCACATGGATTGCAGTAGGTCCTACAGGCCTCAAGCTCTGCTGTGCTAGACTGTCTCAGGGTCTACTGCCGGCAGGTGGGCACCTCCTTCTGGTTGCTCTGGGGATTAGCTCTTTCCAGGTCCAGAGCCCCATTCTGCTGCTCGCTACATGCCCTTCTGTCACCCTCTCCCTCAGTCTCTGTGACTCCAGGTGCTCCTTCTTCACAACTTGACCCTCCAGCTAGGTCACTATGTTTGTTTCCTCCTGCCGGGGGCATATCTACTCCCTTCTCACTGGCAGTCTTCCTTCTCACTGCCCCATGGTGCCACTTCCCCAGTGCTTGGCAGGGAAACCCAGGGCCCATCTTATGCTCCAGGGTCCAGCTCAGGAATCCTCTAGTCAGCAGCCAAGTTCTGCACCCACATGAACCTTGCTGCCTTTTCTCTGAGTTTGTCCTTACCTTCTGGCTTTCCCCATTTCTGTGGGTTTTCCAGCCTCACAACTCACTTTCCTTAGAGAGTAACTCTAGGCTACCATAGTTCTGTGGTCTCCAAATACAACCCCCCCCCCCCCCCCACTCCAACTTCCCGTATTTATAAACCCAGCCTGTTCCTGCACAGGTGAACTTTCCCAATTAGGGCTTTCCTCTCAGCCTTCAGTCTCCCACCTTGTAGCCTAACAGGTTAACTGGCCCATCTGGCCTCCATTAACCCTTTCAGGGCAAGTGTGGGGGTGAATGCCCCACCACATAGGCACTGTCCAAACATAAGACAGAGAGGGTCGCTGCCCTAAAGAGCTCACAATCTAAAGAGCAATAAATAATGTGAAGGAAGTTAAGTACATGCTTAAGTAGCTTGCTGTACTGGGTCTTATGCAATCAAAACTTCCTTTGCTGATATAATACATTAGCTATGAAATGCTTTCAAAGGATCAGCAGTCTCAGATCTGGGTCTTTGATCTCTGGAATGCCTATTAACCATTTAACTGCTCCCATTCACTGTTGAACATTCCAGATATGCTAGGCAAAATTCACCTCCACTCTTGCTAGATGTGGTAAGATAATAAGTACATTAAGAGGGTTCAGCTAAGCACAGCAACATGTATCGCAGGGCAGAGTGACAGCTGTAAAGCACTTAACACTGATGGGAAGGGGCAGGGGAAGAAAGTGAACACAGATCCGAAAAAGCAACAGCGCACCCTTGATCTTTATGCAAAACTCACTGCCATCAAGGGCCTAATTCTGATATCCTGATGCAACTGGCAAAACCCGCAAGGAAAATAAACTAAGTACTTAATTTGTCCTCCCATGGCTTTTGATCAGCTCTTAGTAAACTTACCAATTAATACTTTCACCAGGGTATAAAAACATGTTTTAAATTTACAAGAACGTTAGTCAACACAGATTTATTATGAATTGTATAATTGTGGGCCAGATACAGACAGTGTTCAGCTCTTATGGAAACTTCTGGGGCCAATTTAATAGTGGTGTAAGTTATATGTCAGATTTAAGTGTTGTTATAGTTGTGTTGGTCCCAGCATACTCGAGAGACAAGGTGGGTGAGATAAAACCTTTTATTGGTGCAACTTCTGTTGGTGCAAGAGACCAGCTTTTGAGCTATACAGAGCTTCAGGCCTGATGCTACCAATCAGTTAAAGAGCGGTCATTCAAAGTAAGGGCTTGATTTTGTCCAGTTATTCCAGTGATGGCTAAATAGATTTTCTCTTGGAACCAAGGCACCAAGTCAGAATCTCCCTAATGAACCTACTGGAGACTCTCCCAGCTGCATCATCCTCGGGAAAGATATTTAGGAAATTAAGTTTAGTTTTTCACAGGACAACCTCTTTAAAATGGCTTCATATGCTCTTCCAGCTCCCCTGAGAAACCGCAGCCTTTGCTTCTGCAGACAGACATGAGCCTCTGCTTTCTGAGGCTGCCACAGACATACTTCGGCCAGTACAAAAGCGCAATTGAGCACGCCTACCAGAGCAAGGAGTTCTTGACAGGCCACAGGATTCCAGTTACTCACTTGGGACCATACTCTCTGGGGCAATGCTGGGCAGTGTTTTTTAGACCAACAACCTGCATTTATTGGAATACGCTAACAACCCCTTCTTATCACTCATCCTTCCTCCTGAACAGTCGTACAAGACTCACAGTGTTTGGGCCCTAATCCAGCAAAGCACTTAAATGCACGCCTAACATTAAGTGTGTAAAACAGTCCCACTAACTAATGGTTAGATGTGCTCCCATTTAAGCAGCCAGATTTTCAGAACAGATCAGCTCTCTAGGTGTTCACTGGGCATTGAACTCTTCTGAAAATCTGGCCAGAAGTATTACAATGAAAGCTGAGCAGCTTTCAAAATCTGACTCCTATTGTGAGTGTTGAACTTTCAGCAACCTGGCCACAGTACTTTGTTGGATCAGGACCATACAATCCAAGGGGTTTGGCAACGTTATTTTCTAGTTTAGTTTCAAGTTTGAATGAGCCTGAAAATTTCAATATGAAACTCAGATAAAAACCACTACATTTGGAAGTGGGGGCTCCCCACTTACTTTTTGCTGTTTTCTGGGGCATGGGGCCCCAATCCCTTAAACCACCTCACTTCTGATGCCTTCAGAGCTTGGGAAGCTGGCTCCCTGCCCAGTCTTCCACCTTCAAGATGTTGGTAATGCACACCTTCTCCAGAGCTCACCCTCCTCCACTCCCAGTTCTGTAGCAGCAGGGCCTAAAAGGCTCCTCGGAGTCCCCCCTCACTTTACATCAGCCTACACCTGAGTAAGGCCTCTAACTTTACTACTCTATCATAACTAGAGATGGGTTCAAGCCCACACATTTAGATCCAAATTTCAGACTCCACATACGGATGTGGATGCATAATGGACTTAAAAGACTCAGCCAAACACAGCCTCTCAGGAAGTAACAGGCATGCCCCCTTTCATTAAATAGGGTATGCATGCTCAGCCAATCAGTGATCCTAGGATACCAAGCATATGACTTACACTACATGACTACTGTTCTGTTCTTGTAGAATGAAACAGTGAAATTTGGGCTCCAAACATTTGTGTCAATCCCAATGCAGCAAAAAGCTTAGCTTTCAGTTTCAGTGACAATTTCACAGGCCCAAAAAGTTTGGCATGAAATCTAGTTAGCGCAGCTGTTGTGTCTGAAACTGTTTTCCATAGTTTGGTGTCTACCAACAAAAGGGACACTTAGCTCTGTTCCAGAATATTAGGGGAAACAAAATATTTAAAATGAGCATTAAGGTATTTATTAACCCATGAATATCACATCCAGATGACATTTACTAGCAATCAGATCAGAGGCCAGGTCAAAGGGAAATACATATCTGAACTTTGGAGAAGTGGGAGTAATTAAAATCTGAACCCAGATCCAAAGTTTGTCACCTTTCTCTGTCTGTCTCCCCCAAACTCTGGAGTTGAAAAATGTAGATAAAAATTTTGCATCTCAGGCCCAGCTTTAAGGCTATATTTAAACCAGAAACTTTTGCCAGTATAGTAATGTCATTTAGGGATGTGATTTTTTTCCAACATTTTTATATTAGCAAAATCCCTAGTGTGGATGCAATTATTCCAGCAAAAAAAGTTATTTTGGGGGATAGCTTATTTTTCTAGGGGAAGTGGAATAAGCTATACAATCAAAAGCAATTAAATGCTGCTTTGTTTAGTGACAGCTGAAACAGTGGAAACCCACCAATCAAAACTGTAGAAAACAAACTAGAATGCTTGGGCCCATCATTGGTCTCTTCACCTCCTCCTAGTAAATCCAGCTCCAGCCCAGGTTACTTCTACTCATCCTGGTCTGCCAATATCAGTGAATAACAAGAAGGGTTTGAGCAGGAACCTATGGTCATTATACTTATGAGGAAACATTTTTTGACCAAATTCTTAGGTATGTGGGTAGCAATATATCTGTGGTTCTCTGCATGAAGTATGCCCTCTCTTATCTACAGGGCCTTTACATCAGGACACTGCTGACTTTCATGAGCTAGCACTTTGCCTTGGTCTCCTAACACACTGTTTGTTTATGCTGCTTTCCCAACATACTTGCTAATATGATAAAGGTTAATGTCGTACAAAAAGCAAATAGAATTACACAAAACTGTATCTAGCCATTTGATTTTATTGGCCTGCTTGGGAAGGTAAGGATCAGAATTCTACAATGTAGGTAATGAGGAAACACTGAAGTGAGATAAAGTATCTGTGCAATATAAACATCCTACCCAAGGCCTCCTCCCTGCTTGCATAACCACCAAGCAATTGTTAATGGAGGTCATTTGGCAGGATATGGCAAAGCTAGTAAGGAGCCCCACCTCAGCTGGTGGAACAGTTCCAAGCTATGCCCTGCTTAAACCACTTCACTCATTGCGGGAAGAGTAAGTGAGACTAGTCAGATGGTGTTGGGAGCTGGACTCAGGAATGAGAGGGATGAGGCATTTATCTTATCGGGTCAGCTCCAATGGGAGGTCCCATCTATGCTTGGGTCTCCCCAACTATTCGTAGCCTCCAGGGAACTTGTACCTAGCCCTTCTCCAGCTGAGTCCAGGGCAGCCTTCTCCTTCAGCTCTTTGTTAGGCCCCATGGTCAGAGCTGCTTTGCAGGTTGGTAGCTGATGCCCTGGTTCAGGAACTGGAAGGCCCATGAGACCAGTGATTTTAGTGGGTGGGCCGGTGGTGTCCTCTCATTGCTGGAGCTCTGGGGTTGTTTTGAGAATGGGTAGCCTCCTCACAGTGCTAACACACTGGTAGGAGGTGGCTTGTACGCAGCAGGGCTGAGTTTTAGCTGGCAAATGCTCACTGACCACACTGGCCATTACTGCTGATGAGGAACATGGACTTATGTGCTATTGACCTACAGGGACAATAGCAGACTTGCTATCTAATGTCACACAGTTGGGGGGCTTTTAAATCAAGGTGTTAATACCATGTATTGTATTCTATTGTTATGCTAGGGATTGGGAAATCATAGCCACATGTTGCAGCTGTTGGATGTCATAGCCACCTTCAGTTAGGCTAAGTGAAGGAACAATTAAATGTCCCTTTGTTTAGTGATAGGTTAAGCAATGGGAAACCACCCCAAGGACTAGACCACACGCAAGCTTGGGCAGTGACTGAGTCATATGGTCCAAGGACGTTCCTGGGGATTTGATGCTAAATGCAGGAGAAATATTGATTTGACTGCAGCCGTATGTCTGTAAGAGAAGGAACAGAACTGCAGAAATCCTACAGCAGCACACAGAGAAGGCAGCAAGGAAGCCCGACAGACAACCACAGAAGCACTTGTAGTGTGATCCTGAGAAAAAGCTCAGAGAGAGCGCTTTGGGATAGAGTGCTGGCTGGAAGGAGGCTTGGAACTGGGAGAAGAGAAATCCTCTCCTGCTGTTTGAATCCTCCTGTGTGCAGACAAACAGGATTTTATGTACAGACTTTGCAAATACACAGCACTGCATCAAAGAAATGCTTGACTCTCATCAATCTCTCCTCACAGAAGCAACTCCCAAGATTACAAAAACTGGCTAACTGATCAGGACAAAAGAGGTAACAATATTAATGAAGTCCCTTGTGAAAGAACCAAGCTCAAACATGTAGAGACTTTTAAATTCTAGCATCTAGGTAATGATTATTAGAGAGGGGCCAGAAATAAAAGATGAGATTCAAACACTGTTGAGCTTTGCGGCAATTCAGATGCATATATGAACTTTATTATTAATTGTTCATTATTAAATAAGTGCCTATGTGTGCTCTTGTGCTCACTCTGGCTCTCTCTTTTGTTTCTTGTTCCCCTCCCCCAGATTGTATAATTCTGGCAAGAACACAGGAGACTGTACCTACAAAATTCACTTCTATTATTGCCATGTTAACTAAGGGTTAATAGAATCTACATTGTATAAGAGTCTGCTTACCCTTCTGGTCAGAGCACTGGACCATGATTCAAGAGGCCTGTGTTCATCTACCACAGACCTCCTGGGTGGCCTTGGGCAAGTAATTTATCCTCTTTGTGCCTCAGTGACTGATCTATAAATTGGGGATAACATTACTTCCTTCTTCCTGCCCTTTGTCTGCCTCATCCATTTGGATGTAGGCTCTTCAGAGCAACATCTGTTTCTTACCAAGTGCATGCACTCAGCTGATCTCAGTTGCAGCCTCTGACTGCTATTGCAATACAAATAATATAATAATACTTCTGCTATTCTGTGAGAGCCTTTATTTTTCCTATCCCTCTAATCTGTCATCTTCCTAATGTCCTAAGGAAAAAGGAAGACACCAGTTATCTCCTCCAGGATCCCGTGTTCTCTTATTCACCTCCACAGATACCTAGTACACTTTGCATAGCTGAGTGGAAGAGGGGCCCCATATCAGTTTAGAGAATTCATGCTCTGTAGGTTGGTTTGTTTTTTAAATCCCATCTGTTATAGAACAGTCCTCAAACAGCACAGCCATCCAAGACTTCATGCTCGTCCACAGTGGACAACTATCCCAGTGCTCACACTTTCCATGGCATAGTTTTCCATAGAGTTGATCACTTGGACCCAGCAAGAGAAAACACATTCCTGAGCCAAACCCAGGCCTAGACAGGTAGTCCTCTCTTTGACAAGGGATGAAGTCACCCGCAATATCCTGTGTGTTGCTAAACTCTCTCAGAGCAAGTTGAGGAGCTAACCAAACAATACCAGAGCCAGCTGAGGAGCTTCCAGAAGGGTGAAGGGCAGGAGGGAGAAATGAGGTTCGTCTCTCTCAAAAGGTTATTAACTTAAGTATAAGTCCACATGGTTTTTGTACTGGGGACAAAAGGGACTCAGCCCACTAATATACAGTGTAGGTTACTTACAAAGTCTAGGCATTGTTCCAAATAGGATTATACCAGTTTCATAGGTCATATATTAATTTATGCTCATCTCTTCCACACAATTCATTTCCTAAGCACTCTGTGCTGTCTTTGCCAGAAACAGTATCCTCTGAGGAATTCTTCTTAGCTATTGTTTATAAAGAGCCACATGAGAGGAAGGCAGTGTGGCCCAGTAGATAGCGCACTAGATTTGCACTCAAGAGACCTTGGTGCTGTTCCCAGATTGGCCACTGACTTGCTGGATGACCTTGGCCAAGTCACTTCACCTCTGTGCCTCAGTTTTCCCATCTGTAAAATGGAGATAGTGTTGATCTATGTGAAGGACTTTGAGATGTACTGATGAAAAGAGCTAGGTATTACTATAACTATGTGGTACTGTACAGTAAAAACTATGCTGAAGTATGCTTGTCCTGTCTCCAACAGTGGTCATTCACCAAATGCTTCAGATATGCGAGTGACCCCATAGGGAATAAACTCCCTTACACAGGTGGAATTTAATTAGGCAGACTATATACTTGGCTAGATTTGGAGTTTTGGCAAGACATTAGGACTAACAACCCTACTTCTGCAAAAGATTCACTGGGATTTGTAAGGATGAGTGCCTGGAGCCTGCAAACAGTTACTAACATGGGGCTTGATCTAAAGCCTGCTGCAATTAAGGAGAGTCTTTCCATTGACTTCAATGGTCTTTGGATCAGGGCCCTGCTTAACTTCTCTGACATGAGCCATCCCATTGACTCAGTTAAGGTGACGTGTATTTGCAGGATGGGGGCCTATTAGCTGCCAGTGATTTTATTTTGCACCTCATCCAAAACACAGCACTGTTGCATGACAACACCAAGTTTGGGCATTAGTTTAGTCCTTCAACAAAGGATAGTGCTACCTGCAGCACTTAACTTTTTTTAAAAAAAAGCAGATTGCCCATCCAGCTAGCAACCAGGCTTGACACAGTTTAGGATCACACTCCAACCTGGCATGACTGTAGGTACAACATAGATTCTTTGTGAGAAAGCTATGATCTTTTCCCCCATATTTAAAACCAGGCACATCAGATTTAACTATGCTGTAAATGTCACATGGGAAGACTCTTTTCAAGTGTTTAAATGAGTTTCCATTTAACTTAGATCCACTACTTTTCTGCGGGACTTTCACTTAACCTCTTTCATTCTCATCCTCTTCAATATGACACGCTATCTGCAGAGAATAGCTCTTTTCTCCAAGCTTTGTTTTGCACTGCATGTGCTGTGGAAGTCTCTAACCTAAGAGTTCACCTTATTCAAATCTAATTGTTTAAGTATGTCTGTCTATTGAAAACGGATGATGGCAACCAGACTCTTGTCATTTTCCAGCTTTGTGTGTGAGAACTCCAGCCTGTGTAAACTGGTGTAGCTCCACTGAAGTGAAAGAAGCTTTTCTGATTTTAACCTCTGAAGATCTGGTTGTCTGGCTTGTTTATAATTATACCAAACATACTGCTAAGTCCAGAAATCTCTTATCAGGTGCATTATTCACCTATCTGTGTACAGGAAACAGATCAACAAAACTCAAGCTATAAGGAGAAGCACAAACACTTCCCAAGACACCAATCAGATAGGAGCAGTGCCTTTGCTGATAATTAAGGCTGGTTTAAGACATCACAACCAATTCATAGCTGCAGGCTTCGGAGGTATTTATCTGGACAAACAATTATGAAATGTTCTTTTGTCCCTTTGTGTACTGCGTGGGCAAAAGTCATTATGACTCGGAGTTACCTGAAAGGTCCATTGTTCGACACCTATTCACGGCTAACACAACACAGAGAGCAAAGAGTAGAATCTGTCCAAGATCCAAACGGCTATTTATCCCTATGCAAGCAGGTCCATGGCTAACATCATGAAGAAGATTCCAAACTGGCCTAACTTATGTTGGTTAAGGTTTGGGTTAAATTTTTCAAAAGCATCAGAGTGATTTAGGAGCCTAAGTCCCATTTTCAAAGGTATTTAGACACCTTAAGATGCAGATAGTCGCCTAGTGGGATTTTCACAAGCACCTCATTGTTTAAGTCCCATTGCTTTCAATAAGACTTGGGCCTGGTCTACACTACAGAGTTAGGTCAATGTAAGGCAGCTTACATAGACCTAATGATGTCTGTGCCTACACTGCCAACTCCCTCCCACAGATGTAACTCACCTGCTACATTGACCTAATTACTCCACCTCCATGAGAGGCACAGTGCTTAACCTGACATAGTTAAGTCGATGTAGTGGCAGTGTAGACACTGCATTCCTTTGTTGACTTAACCGGCCTACAGGAGGTGTCCCATAATGCTTGGCTATGATCAATGTGGTCATCGTTCCCAACTCCACTGCCCAGCAGCCAGGTATACAGGAAACAGCCACTCCCCTGTTAAAGGACAAGGAACTTTTGAATTTCCATTTCCTATTTGTTCAGCATGGAAAGTTTGCATGCCCAGCGGATCATGCCAGCTGTTGAAAAAAGGTGCAAAATGTTATGGGTTGCAGATGATATCAGGGGAGGGAACGAACTGCATCATAGGACATTGAAGCCATGTTCCCAGTCACCCCTGTAAGATTGTTTTGGTCACATGAGGCATTGCAAGCCCTTCACAAAACGCTCTGTGGGATACCTACCGACAGTGCAATGCTCTTAGCATCGATGCAAGCAATACTAGTGAGGGCATGCTCTACTGGCACAAGGCGTGTGGTGTGGGCATGCACAACTGACTTAATTACTGCAGTGGCTGGCTGTTGACTTAACTGAAATCAACTTACATTTCTAGTGTAGACATGCCTTTAAGTCTACTAAATGTCTAAATCTGTTTTGAGAATGGGACTTTGGAACCTAAGCTACTTAGTCACTTGAAAATACTACCAATAATCTTGCATATCACATTGGGTGTATTATATGATCTGTTCCTGTTATCATTTGAGCATGTTTTAACAGATTTAATATGCTTATGCATAGACCTGGTTTTATGTAGGTACTGACATAGCCTCCAATACAGTAGCATTTTACGGTCATTATTGTATTTATCACCACACCCATTAGAGGTAGGAAGTATTATTGTCCCAATTTTCCAGGAAGACTAAATGAATTGCCTGAAGATTTCTTTGGCACACCTTTGAATTGAACCCAGCTCTCCTAAGTCACAGGTCTAGTGGCAGAAAGGGGCCATCAAACAACAACGAATCGGGCCTCCAGGGTCTACCAATCCACCTCAACTGTGACCTAAAGCACTTCCTGCTGGTCTAGTCCTAGGTTTCCCACAGAGCTCTGACAATGCCCAGCAGTTGAGTCCTGCAGAACCACTGCTATTCCAATCGTGCGCTCCCATACTCAACCCTGCCAATCCTGACCTGTATTTTGCAGCTCTATCTATCTACTTTTGCCTCCAAGTTTGTTCCCATGTAAAACTCCTTTAGAGATCTCTATCCCTCTCTATCATTGATAAGATAGAGAGCTCTTTTAATCTATTGTGCCAGTGGGAAATTGTGTTCTTAAGTAAACACAGTAGGTCAATACAGCACTAATTTATAAATCCTATGCAATCTGTGTGTGTACAAAAAAGTCTTATCGCAAAGTACAGTTCTACAATACCCATGTTTCCAGACCAACAAATTCACTGGTGAATATTATGAAAATCACATTTGGCTAGCACAGAAAAGGAAAGGAAGGATGGCCTTGTGTTTAAGGTGCTGGCCTCAGGATATCATAGAATCATAGAATCATAGAACATTAGAGTTGGAAGGGACCTCAGGAGGTCATCTAGTCCAACCCCCTGCTCAAAGCAGGACTAACCTCTGCTATATCATCCCAACCAGGGCTTTGTCAAGCCACAGCTTAAAAACCTCTAAGGATGGAGATTCCACCACCTCCCTAGGTAACCCATTCCAGTGCTTCACCACCCTCCTAGTAAAAAACTTTTTCCTAATGTCCAACCTAGACCTCCCTCCCTGCAACTTGAGACCTTTGCTCCTTGTTCTGTCATCTGCCACCACCGAGAACAGCCTAGCCCCATCCTCCCTAGAACCCCCTTTCAGGTAGTTAAAGGCCGCTATCAAATCCCCCTCACTCTTCTCTTTTGCAGACTAAACAAGCCCAGTTCCCTCAGCCTCTCCTCATAAGTCCTGTGCTCCAGCCCCCTAATCATTTTTGTTGCCCTCCGCTGGACTCTCTCCAACTTGTCCACATCCTTTTTGTATTGGGGGGCCCAAAACTGGACACAATATTCTAAATGCGGCCTCACCAATGCCGAATAGAGGGGAATAATCACTTCCCGTGACCTGCTAGCAATGCCCCTCCTAATGCAGCCCAATATGCCATTGGCCTTCTTGACAACCAGGGCACACTGCTGACTCATATCCAGCTTTTTATCCACTGTTACCCCCAGGTCCTTTTCTGCAGAGCTGCTGCCCAGCTCGTCGGTCCCCAGTCTATAGCTGTGCATGGGATTCTTTCTTCCTAAGTGGAGGACTCTGCACTTTTCTTTGTTGAACCTCATTAGATTTCTTTTGGCCCAATCCTCCAGTTTGTTTAGGTCACTCTGTATCCTATCCCTACCTTGCAAGGTATCTACCACTCCCCCCAGCTTAGTGTCGTCCGCAAACTTGCTGAGGGTGCAATCTACCCCATCCTCCAGATCATTAATAAAGATGTTGAACAAAACCGGCCCCAGGACCGACCCCTGGGGAACTCTCTGTTTGATTTCCAGCTATGTCATAGGTTGGGCCCTTGGAGCTGAATGACTGTAGCTACAAGCTGCGTAGCTAGTGACGGAAAGCTGCACCTCCAGCATGGCCAGCTTTGCACTGGGACACTGAGCCGTCTACACAACCTGAACTCTCTGGAAGAGGTATAGAGAACACCCAGTAGGGAACAAATGCAGTACACCACTGTGCATTGATTGGGACTGCAGTTGTAACTGGTCCTTGCTCAGGCCATTCAAGTTTGTGCATGCTGGCAGTTCTTTGCAAACTCATCTCTCACCATATTAATCCACACAGGGATGTCACTCTTGGTAAAATGGAAACGCTAATGTTTTTCACAATGCTCCCCTTTGCTCTGTAGGGTTGTCATCCCTTTGGGGGGTGGGGGGGGGGGTGGAAGACAGCATATTAAAACCATTCTGGAATGTTGTCACAATGATATAACCTTACTTGACCTTTTCTAATTTGCTAGTCTCATATCACAGGCCAGATCCACAACTGGTGTTAATTGGTATAGCTCACTTGTACTTCAAAAGAGCTATGTCGGTTTATACCAACTGAGGAGCTGGCCCCACATCTTTCAATAGCTGAACTATTCTTATGCCATGTGGATTTTCCCCCTTGTGGAATGTCTTTGGATCAGACTGAGAAAAACCAAGGGGAAAAAAATTACTCAATCAAATATAAGGTCAATTGCAATAAACTTAAGTATATTCCCTTTGTCATGTCAAGATCTACAGGTTTGCAGGATTTCACACAAATCAGGCAATTTACCATGGCCTGGTTTCTTGAGTAATGAAGTAGAAAATGGTGAAGAAGAAATGCCCTCTTCTTTAGACAGACAGCTCTCCATAAACAGGTCACCTAACTGAAATGATTGTGGGATACTAGAGGGTTTAATCCGGCTCATAAAAAACAGGTCATTAGGATTAAAGTTCTAGCACTTGCTCTAGTCAGGACACCGCACCAGGTTTCCCACCTTTATACAGTAGATTGTGACATTCAAGCTGTATTTATCTCTAACTTGGTTTCAATTATTACCATGACTCTCAACTGGGCCAATGGGATTAGTCAACCAATGACTCTATCTTTATTGCTATACAGACTGCAGCTGTGTAATCTCAGTGTTTAATTAAAACAATGAACTCCACACAATAAAATGGGCAAAATACCCCCTATATTTGTATAAAAGTGCAATGGTTTAATTTTCCTGTTAGGTACCATCCAGATAAACCTAAATTGTCATGTGCACAATTAGCAACAGAACAACACTGTACGAGGTGACTTTCCTGAAGATTTTTGATGAGTGTAATCTAGTTTTGAGAAGGAAATGCTGTTGCAGTGTGAAGAGTGAGCAATCACACCTGACCCCGTTCAAGGTGTTGTGAATGCCAGTTAGGAGTTGGGTGATAGCATGCCACACACAGGAACAAGCAAAATGAGCGGCTACGTGGAGCCCTGGCCTTAAAGGAGGAGTCCCCCCTCTTCCTGAGCTGCCTTAGGCCTTTTCTTCACTCCTAAAAAAATTCAGTTTTTACCTTGTGGAAACTACCAGGTATGAAGTAAAAACCCAGCAGAGACCAGACCCTTTCATTTTCAGCTGAGGTAAAGGCACCAAGATCACTCCTATACTCCCACCTAGGGATGACCTTGCCTATTTTACTTCGTGGTAAAACTAAAGTCCCTTGTCTTCACTGTATTTTTACCTCAGGATAGCTCACGTGTAGTAGCTCCCTGAAGTGAAAAACATGCAGCTTTTTTAGCTGTGAAGACAAGACCTCAAGAATTCAAGGGCCAGCTCTCATTTGCCCCCCCGGCCAGGAGCCTACAAGAGCAGGCCATTTGTAGCCCCAGTACCATGGGCAGGCAAGTGTGTGTATTAGCCACACATTTTAGGCCAATTCTGATTCCCTATCCTTTTTTAAAGCCCACCTCTCCTATGCTGCAAGTAACCAAAGAACTATAAGCCAATTTGCCACTCCACAGTTACGTTTACGAGTCCCTTTCTGAGTACTCTTTGCCTCAATTCAGGAAAACATTTAGGCATACGATTAAGCCCCACTGAAGTCAATGAATCATTAAGTTCCATTAAAATTAATGAGATGTAAGCACATGTTTAAAGTTATGCACATGCATAACTGCTTTACTGAATTGGGCCTCAGTCTACAGTTTCTACCTACTGCTTGGGCTGCCTACTGTTCCCTTTCTTTCACTGTAGCTTCTCTGCACTCTGTAACAGCAGTGTGAATGCTATGTTACAAAATTAGGCTCCCATCCTGCAGATGGATCCATGTGGATTCCCTTCAGCTAGCTCTCATTTCAAGGTTCATCCCCGACTTGACTCCCAATGTTACTCACATTCCACACAAATTTGCTTTTCCCTCATTTCTATTACTGAAAATTGTTTAGGTCAGAAAGAAGTAATCATAAACCAGGCAAAAAAGCATTAAACCAATACACTAAAGTGAATGAATACACAGCCTTTTAAATTTCCTGCATCAACCGGGGGTTGATTTTTGTGTGTGCGCCCTCCCCTCCATCCACTTCGGGTCTGTGTCACACACAGCATTCCTACATTTGGAACTATGCAAATAGAGAGGCATATTTGCAGTACAAGGTTTGCAGAGCCTGTGAAACCACAAGATAGCTCGGAACGCTGATAGTCTTCCCAATTCAATGAATTATAACCCATCCCTAACTGTGTGATATTGCAAAAGCTCTGGTAGAAATTTTAAATGAAAGACTGGACAATTTAGTTTAAATTTAGAGAGAGAGAAGAGAAAGAGACTTGATCCTTAACCTCAGTTCAGATCAAACCAAGGCCTTGATTCTGAAAACACATATTTCCATGCATAGAGCTTACTTCTTTGAATAGTCCCATCATAGTTTATGAGATATAAAATAATAATACCACCCAGCTCTTACATAGCTCTTTTCATCAGCAGATCTCAAAGCACTTTACAAAGGAGGTAAGTATCATTTTACCAACAGGGAAACTGAGGCACAGTACAGTGAAATGACATGCCTAAATCACCCACCAGGTCAATGGCAGAGCTGGGCATATAATCCAGTTCTCCTGATTACCAATCCAACGAAGTGTCATCAGGGTTAGGCCCCAAATCAGAACCTTCTCAGAGATTTGAAAAAAGCCTCTCTGACTTTTCTAGCATCACTGCCATTCCTTGAGTTTGTCTGGCACCAGACAGGACACTTCAGAAACACCACATTTGCAATATGCCTGAATCCGCTATGATGTTTGCTTTAGCATGTTAGAAAAAGACTTAGATTTACTGCTGCTGTTACAGCACAGGACATAGCTCCACTCGGTAATCACAGACTTTCTGCAGGGCTTGTTAGACAACAAGATGTTATTCACTAGATTGGCATAGTACTAATATATCTTCATGGTTACTCAGAGCACTACATCAGATGGATGCTAGGAAATACCAGAAATCTGGTAGGTAAAAAAAAATATCTGTTCCATAAAGTTACCAGCCTGATTCCCAGATCAGAGATGTTTGAATTTAGGAAGAACACGTGGCACTTTTGGGTGCTTATTATAAACCACCCTATGAATTTTTTAAACCTGTGATGGACAAAACTTAAAAAGGACAGACTTAGCAGATAGGGACAGCTACACTGGATCAAATCCCATAGCCACTAATACCTGATGCTTCTAAGGATGGCAAAAATAACACAGTTGAGGGACTGATTCTGATATCACTAGATGTGTGTTAGGGTATCCAACTTCACGGCTAGTCCCACTGGGGGGAAAAAAAAAAAATCTATCAAAATCTGGCCATTGGCCAATTTCACAATCCTGTATACAGAGGAAAATTCCTTCCTGACCCTTACAGAGATCATCTCACACCCCGAAGCATGAGATTTGATTACTCTTATCTGAGCTCACACATTATTTATAGTGACAAAGATGCCCTGATGTAGAAGACAACTCCGTGACCTCCTGGATCACTGGATTCCATAGAACTCTGCACTTTGTGAAGTGACCTTTCGTTTCTTTGTTCTAGCAACATTAGCAGGCTTATTTTCAGCATGAATCACAAAAAGAGGGCTCCAGTAGATTAAGGTTTCACTTTTCCACACCACAAGTATTTGTGAATGACAGTATTTCCAATGTTCATGATTTTATTGTGAACCCTGCAATATTTGTTGGAGTTTTAAGAAACCCATAATGACGTGAGAATCTTAGCTTTCTGTAAAAAAAAATGTAGTCCTCGTTGTGGAGAAAAGCTATAAAATGTGAGCCCTAAAGGGCTAGGCACCAGAAGACAAATAAAAAATCCCACATCTTACTTATTGATTTAAGTCTCATGATTTTTAAATTAATTTTATGATTTTGGAGAGAGTTGACTCATGATTTTTGAACATATGGGGTGGACAAAACTGGAACAATAAGGCTCTGGAGACGAGTTAAACAAAGCAAAAACACTTATCTCCATCAGATCAAGCCATAGCATCTAAAGTGAACAGGATTTCTTTGGTTTAACAGGGACCTAATTAGAGAGGGAAAGTTCAGGTCCTTTTGAATAGAAGGCACTTACTCACAGCTGGGTAGATTGAGATGGTTAAATGTTCCCAGCTACCATGTGGTCATTAGTTCAGTGTCAGTAAATTAAATATACATGACAAAGCTTTAAAATGTTCCCGTTGATGTCAAATTTCCTCAGGTGGAAGTGACTTAGGTGAGACCATCAAATCTTTCCCCCTTATCCCAGCTAGACATTCACCCCTGTTTCTGCTGCCTCCGGCACCCTTGATTGCTTCACAAACCTTTGTTTCGAGAGACACCTTTGAGCCCAATTCTGTAATCCATATTCATGCTTAAAACAGATTAACCACAGAATCACATTGACGTCAATGGGATGCTCACCTAAGAAGGTGCTACTCAGCATAATTGGAGGTTGGAGAATCAGGCTATTTATAAATATATATTTAGGGCCTATTCTGATCACTTTACTCCAGTTGAGTGGTCCTTTACTCCAGGACTATAAGCCTATTGAAATCAATAGAACTACTGATAGAGTAAAGTGCTGTTCTCCAGAAAGGAAAGAATCTGGCTCTTAGTGAACTGCTTGCTGAAGACATAGCTGATTCAGAGGTGAGCAATTTAATGGAAACCAGAGATAGGGTCAAACTGCAAAATTCTCACCTACCTTGGAATCTAACTTCTTCAAAATTTAGGTGTATTTAGATCAAACATTTGACCTCACATGGTGCATTTTCCCCAGGTTTGCATTTCTGGTAGGAGACTACTTACATCTATTCACTTTGTAGGCTCTTCAATAATAATGCCTAACCAATATATACATAGGATTGTAAATAGGGGGGCTAGGAAAGCCCTCTGAGATTATTCACCCCTGCCACATGTGCACATGCACACAGGGTGCTCCCTAAACAGGGACAGCAGGCATAAATATCAGTCTTTGCAAGCATTGCTTTCCTGCCAAGCAACGACTTCCTCCTTGCCCAACACATGGAGATTGCAAATTAATTTCCTGTTCATTGTCTCAGATTTAATGGATAACAGGATAGGGAGTTTTAGGATTAAAAAGCCAAGTTTACTCCCTAAGACCACCATTCCTCTCTGCTGATTACTCCTCCTATCCTGGCAGACACAGACTTCCCTTGTACAACCCACAACTTTTAACATTGAGCATTCCTGTAACCCTCTGCTTGAAAACAGTTTGATTACAATATTGCCATCATAAATTCAGCATGGTAACAGCTGGGACAGATTTAAAGAGGATACTTTTTATGGCTATCTATTATTCATGGTGTGCTAGCCCTTCCAATGTGTTTAGCCAAGAAAGAGATAAGATATCCTCCAGTAGATTATTGACAGTCACTTGGCAGCTTCCATCTCTGGGGCTGCTTCGTCACAGAAAGTGAATTCAACCTTTAAAAGCAATGATTTGATAATTTGACTGTGTCTGTCTGGGAAATAACATGTAGTGAAGAGGACAAAGCCAAGTCAATTGTAAAGTGTGTGGGTTTTTTTTAAGTCAATGCTAGTGAAAACTCAGGAGACTCAATCACATGTTCATCCACAGGCCAGGTAAAGCAAGGTCAGCAGGGAGCATAGGCTTCTCTTCCTGTTCTCTACAAAGCCATCTCATCTCTGTGGGGGAGGGAACGCCACTAGGTATGATAGGGGAGCCTGGAGTCTCCAGCCATTTGCCTCATGTCCTCTCTGCTGAGCCTGCAAACCTGGAGGCCATTTAGGTTATGTTTACACTGCAATTTCTAGCCCTGCAGCCTGAGCCCTGTGAGCCCAAAGTCCCTGGGCTCTGAATCTCAGTGCCATGGGTTTTTGATCACAGAGTCTCAAAGCCCAGGTCAGAAAACTAGGGCTATGGGACCTTCCCCCCTCACCAGTTTTAGACCGCTGGCTCCAGCCTCAGCCCGGACATCTGCACTGCAATTTTATAGCCCCACAGCCCGAGTCCTGCAAGCCCAAATCAGCTGACTGAGCCAGCCACAGCTATGTCATGGGTCTTTTACTGCAGTGTACACACACCCGTAGTGTGAACTATGGTGGTGTATGTGATATGGGCCACGAGTTTCCCCCCTGTAGCAACAGGCGTGAAGGAGGAGCTGTTTCTCAAACAAAACAGTGGCTCTGCTCACTCACATCAACCAGTTCTAGCAGCAGCAAGAATTCATCAGGATGTGTGGACCAAGGAAAGAGCAAAGACTGAGCATCGCTGTGGGAAACACACAGCCAGAACACACAGAACCCCAGCCAGCTGCATGCCATCACTCTCCTTGCAGCACTTCCCCCTCTGGCAGGGCTCGGAGTGGGGCTGGGCTGAGGAGGTTGGGATGCTGAGAGCATCCAGGGAGAGGCAACGCGTCCAGGGTGACCTGTGCTAGCAGCATAGCCTTCTGGCTGGTGATCTGCCACCATGTTCCCTCGCCCAGTACCAGCAGCACAACTGTGCCATTGCCATGTTACCATCTGGCCCCGAACAAGGGAAACGCACTTCTCAACTTCCAGTCTCCCAGTCCTGGCCTGTTCCAAACCCTCTTTCTACCCCTCCAAGTCCTTCCTCACACTGCACTTCTTCCAGCAGTCTATTTTTTTGCCTTCCTCTCACCAACATTCCCCACCCCCACCCTCTCCTTGAATGACTCCTCCTCATTACTATCAGTCCAGTTTACTGCAGGTTGCCACCTCTTGTGAACGTGTCTCATGTTCAGTTTGCAAAGCACCACTGACATTACAGCTCCGCATCTGCGATCGTTGTCATTCAGACAGACTAACGTGCCGTGCACTAGCTGAGCTGTCAGCACTGGGGCAGCGCTGTTAGCAATTACTAATGCTGCCACAGACCAGCACGTGGCAGGGTCTCACAGGGACTTTTAAAATAATCAGCCTAACCCCTCAGAGACATGCCTTTACGAAGCCTAATGGAACCTCAGAGAAATCCAACAGGGCTCAGCCCAAGCCGTCTGCAGTCACAAAGCAGGCAGGTGTGTTTTAAACATTCTAGGAAACCTAAAAAGAACACAGACACAAATTAAATAGAAAAACAACAGGCTTGGAATTTTGATAGCTCTTCTCATTAAGACCCTCTCTCCTGAGCCCTTCTGGCTATGGATGGAAGGGGTCTTTATGAGGCCTGGGGAGCTGCCTGGGGCATTCCTGGTAATGGGCTGCACCACTGCTACCTTTCTCCTGCAGAGCTGGGGTTTCAGGCTCAGAAATTGGGAATCAGGACAGATTTGTCCCCCTCCTGCTTCATATTAACAGTTTTCATTGTATATCTTCTAACCATGCCTCCATTCTAGGGAGCTCAGATTCTGCCTGAGAGCAACTCAGGGACAAAGCCTTGGACCCCTTTATGGTCTAAGCCTATTATGCCTAAGATCACCTTCTAGGGCACTGTGGTGGCGGCCCTCATCCCTGGAATGCTCCCGGGTGGCCTGGTGCAGCATCACAATGACATCTCTGCCTCAGTTTCCCCTAATGGGCTTCAGTGAATCCAATGAGGCTAATGTATATTGAATTCTGCCACTTAAGGAGTCTAATTTATTTAACCCAAAAGTGGAACTTTGCACAAAGAGGCCTTCAGCCCAGAGTCTCTACCTGGCAGGAGGAGTGCGGGGGCACTGACCTTAGTCCATCAACCCCACTTATGTCCAGGTCCCTTACCTTCTGGAGCCAGGGCCTCTGATCATCTGCTGGGGAAGGGTTTCTCTCCTCATGGGTCAAGGTCCCCCCAGAGGTCAAACCATGATGCCCCTTCCTCGGATAGGCATATAAACCCTCTGCTCTCAGACTTCTGCTGTTACCTGGTGGAGTCCTTTAGTGGGGCCAGGTTTTGCTGAGAGCTGGCATTCATTGCACCTCCCTTTTGGAGCCTCTCCCCCCTAGGAACATTCTTCCTTGGTTTCCTTTCCTGGTGAGCCCCCTCCCCAGGTCCCCCTGAGAAGCCTTGCCCTTAGGAGCTCTCTCTTTCAGTGGTCCGGGGACTGTTCCTCTCTCCAGGAGCCTCCATTCTCTAGCCCAGCCCCACTGCAAGTGGCTTCCTTTTATCATGCCTGGATGTTTCCCTGTCTAATTAATTGCCTCCCAGTTGCTCAATAAGTTAATTAGTCCCAAGATGAACCTGAATTGCCTCATTCCCCTTTGTGGAGCCTGTCAGAGGTAGGCTGAGCCCAGGACCCTTCAGAGGCTCAGCTCCCTCTGCCAGGTATATTCAATCTCCTTTAGGCACAGTGAATGAATGGGAGACGAAGGTGTTGGGAACCTGTGAGCTCGGATCCAAATTCTGCTGACCTGCGGGAGAGTCTTTCCACCGACTTTTTTATACTCGTGCTAGCGTAGCGGCTAGAGACTTCAACTGACTTCCACAGTGCAACGCGCTGTCTGAACACATGAGGACAGTCTGTGCCCTGTGGAGCTTGCAATCTAACGAGATAGACAAGGAAAGGAAAAAATTATTATTGGATGGGATTTTCAGAAAACCCTAAGTGACAAAGGAGCACAAGTCCCACTGACTTGCAATGGGCCTTGTTCTCCTGATTCTCTTTATGCTTTAGAAAACTCCATCCATCATCTCCATTTTAGGTATGGGGAACTGAGGTACCAAGTGATTTACCTAAGGTCAGTCAGGAAACCTGTGACAGATCCTGGAATTAAACCAGATCTCTTAAATCACAGTCTGGCACCTTGATCAGAAGGCCTCTTTCACTGATATTAATAGAAGACAGGTGTTTGGATCCCCAAGACTGCTTTGTAAATCTCTGCTGTGATTTCTATCGAGTCGAGTCAATAACCCTTTAATTCATTTTGGAGTCTCCCGCAAGCAAAGTAACGTCAGTCGTCCCCCTGTTTTATGAAAGTTCGATCATGCTAAGCGAGGACACCTCTCTCAGTGCAGATTCTGAAGCCCCATGGCATACTGCCGTGCAAAACTTCAGTGGAAATCAAGGACACATTCAACTTAAGCTGTATACTTAGGGCCAAATGGGTAGCACTTGGGTTTGCTAAGTGCCCTGTGTGCAAAACCTCTTCATGATCCCATTCTTGCCTCTGAAACTAGACCCAATACAACAGCATTCTTTGCAGCATCCACTTCAAAGGTGGAGTATCTGTACCCAGGACGGCACTGGAGCTTCATTTTGCCTCGTGCATTAGGCAGCACTGAAGAAATTAGGATTAATGAGCGCTATAAGCTCAGACTGTGTGGCGCTTCAGTTCTTAAGCATTTCTTCTGCTACTGACAGCACGAACATATTGGGTCACTCGTTTGAATGCTGCACAGGAGGGCAGTGAATTCAGCAAGCTATCCCAGCACGATTTCTAATGAAGAGCTCTCCCCATCACAACGCAGTTGGAACGTTTGCTGGTCATCTCACCGCAGACTGACCGTTCATGACAACTAACAGCCCTTCTTTCCCTAATGGTGAGCTCTTTGGGTCAAGCTAGGTAGAAGCAGTTTGAAAATAGTTGGGAACATCCCCTCAGTTCCTGCACTCCCAATCCAGCAGTGCTATAGGCCAGGTCATTGTTCCCTAGCCTGCTCTGGCTGTAGATCTGTTGCTTCCTATGGACCAGAATTTCATAGTTAGAGAGCAGGTCTGGCTGGAAATCTTGCATGTGCCCTTTCCAGCTGGATTGTTTAAATTTCTCTGCCTCCAATTGGTCTGTCACTGTGTATGTTTAACATGAGACCAAATAAACTATTAATGAAACAAACTTCTTTGTATCTAGGCATTTATACTGTGTGCAGCACTCTGTACAATAAGGCAGACAAAACAATATCCTGTCCGTGACTGGCAGCATCATCTAGTGGACAGAGGTTTTATACGGAGCGTCCAGAGATCTAATCCTGGCTCTGCCACTGATCAATTTTGTAACCTTGGGCAAATCGTTTCATCTTTCTTTGTCCCTCTCTCTTCTCCCACCTGTGAGGGGCTGTTCCCTCACTCTGTTCGTCAGGTGCCCAGCATGATGGGGCCTCGAGGCACTACGCAAAGGGGAGCAATCAGGATTCATACCAGCCCAGCCAGCCATAAAGGAGAAGAACCCTGTCAGCAGGGAGGGATTACAGAGTGTCAGGGCCACAGCAATGTGCGGGGCACCTAACCATCACCACATGACAGGCTGGTTAGAGAAGAACATGGTGTGAAACGTTCTTTGAAGGAGGCTGCATCCCCAAGCTGTGCTCATTTAGAGACGTGCTGGCCAACTTGGTTTCATCTATCAATGGGATACCAGGTGGACATGACAAAAGAAAGACTTGTGCTCTGTAACCACAGTGCTGACGCATATCAACCAGAATAGTTCAAAGGCCCTCATCCAGCACATGTCAGGCTGCTGACGTGACTCCTCAAAGATTGCCAGTGCCCTCGAGAGACAAAGTGAACCGATGAGAGGCTGGAATGCAGAGAGCCATCGGAGGCGTTGCTTCATTAAAGACTTCGGGCTTGTTCCCAAACAGCACAGCTCAAAGCAACAGCTCAGCGCCGAAGCCAGTGCCAGGGACCAGACAGGAAAAAGTGGTGCTGCTGACCCTCTGCCCAAATTTAAATGCCTACCTCCCTGTATCAGCCATGTAACAGGGTAGGCACCATCTGAGCCCCCATCCTTGCCTCCAGAGGCTGCTCTGCAGTGATGTCCTCTTCTGTAGGCTATATGCACAAGCCTCAGTGTCTCTCTCTCATTCACTCTTCTTGGGGTCTGGTCTCTTTATTCACAGAGTTCCAAAAAACAACCCAAAAACACATCTAGCACCTTTGTCTGGGCCCAGCCCCTACTTCCTGAAGTACTGTCTCAGCTGGGTCTTCCTTCCTCAGTTTACTGCCAGGCCTCCTGCCTTTGGCTGTCTCAGGTACACGCTCTATCACAATCCCTTCCCTGCAGCTTCCAGCTGCCTTTTATATTGGACCTTCTGATTCCTCCCAGGTAGGGCTCTCCTTGTAGTCAGCGTTGGCTTAGGCCCAAGCTCTACAGCCCACGGGCAAGTCAACCTGTCACAAGTCGCTTAAGCCTTTTCATTCCCTGTAGTTTGTTTTCTCTCTTTGTGTAAGGCTGCTGCAATTTTTGAAGCTGCCCAGGTACCTGTTCATAGACCAGAGAGGGCACTCTAGTTTCCCAGGCCTTGGAGCCCTTTCATAAAGCAATGCTTTTGTAGTTTGTCCTTGGTTAATCCAGTTTATGCAACATAACAGTGACAATGACTGACATTTACAGAGTGCCTTCTACCTGGTAGGGTCCCAAACTGATTTACAGATTATTAAGCAATCCCTTCAGACACCACAGACATTCAGCCAGCTTTCAGGTAGAGGCCAGCAGCTGTTAGACAAATGACACCAATGCCATACAACTGTTTAGAACAGGAAGTGGAGAGAGATACTGTATCAGCTGGAGCTTCAGGGGGAATTTAGGAAGGCAGAATGCAATAATTGGTATTCAGATCACATGTCCGATCATAGCTGGGGGAATACTAGAGTTGTGAATTTGCCCAGGTTGTTCTCTGTTTACTGCAATGCTGTGCAAACAGTATGCTTTGTCAATAGAATGATTATGGAAGGTCAAACTGCTCTGTATAAAATAACCTCCATGATCTCAAATCTTTCCTGAGTTGATACAAAATTGAAAACAAAGTTATTTGGGGGTTTTAAAAAAAAAATTCACAGAAATTTTCCATCTTATGTGTCTTACCTCATTATCTTTTCCCCCTAGGACAAACACGTGAGAATGTTTTGCTCAGCTGCTTGCAAATAAAATACCAAAGCATGGAATAGCTCCTAAGTTTTGGCCCCTCTTCATGACGTTGTGTGAAGCAAAAGGCAGACATTGCAGATAGGGCCAGCAGCACTCACCCACTTCCTGGGAGAGCCCAAATCTTCAACCCTTAAACGTTGAGGTGTACTTATGTGAGACATTCCACTGAACTCAGTGGGAGTAAATATAAGCAAATAATGTGAGAGTTGCAGAACGTGGCCCTGCATTAGTAGTCCATGGGGAGTGGGACCATACAAAATAGCATTCCTGGATTACACAGGTGTTATAAGAGTTCAAGATTCATTATAGGGTGTTGCCATTCATTTAATCACTTCTTTTAATTTACACTCAATTCTAAATACTTTTTTTGAGAAAGAGTATGGGATTCCATGTAAGGTCATTTTGCAAAAGTCAGGACAACTAATTACTATACTGAATGGAGATTTATGAAATCCGCCTATGACCTCCTTTTTAAATGCAGTTCCGAATTTCTCCCAAATCATTTAAATAAATCCCTTGACAACAGGTTGGTGATACTCTGCCACCTTGCAGAATCCAGTCCTTTGTGACTCGGGCCTTTCTACAGAGAATGCTAAACCAGGACACCAACATGCTCTGGACAACTCTGGATTCAGATCTGGAGCCATAAGGATGGGAGAAATAGTAAGAGTATTAATAAAAACTCAGAAGGGAATATCTTTCCACATAGACTCTTCGGCTCCTGGTTCGCAACTGGAAATGTTTATCAAGAGGGGAACTATAAAAAGGAGGGACAATAACCCGAAGGCATTCCTCTTTCTCACTCTGCCCATCACATTCAATGCATCTGAAAGGACAAAGAAAACAGCAGTTGGACTCTGCAGGAGGGATCCTGACCTAAAAAGTCTAGTCAGTAAGACTGGTACTCGTTGGTCTGGATTGTGCCCTGATATGTCACAGTAGCAAAGTGCCCCCTTTTCCAGGGTAGCAGTGAGACAATCTGGATCAGAAACAGACCCTAGGTAAATTTCCATAAGTTCAATTTAATAGCAGTGACCAATAGTCAGAGTTAGAATGTATTTTAAAAAGCCAGAGAGATATAATTAGAACTCTTGAGAGAATCCAGGTGTGTCCTCTGATCTTGGATACTTGCTAAGCCAATAAACCATGGGTATTTGGTTATATCCTCGTCCCTGTCAGAGTAAATCTTTGTCCTTTGACTCCCTGCTCACCATTCTGGAAGGCCTATCTGCACAGATATGATACACCCAACAGAGATATCCCTGCTCCAGAGCACTGATCAGTTTTCTGACATTTAACTATTATTTCCTGAACTGTCATTTCTTGGAGACAAGATTTCTAGGAATTCAATCCAGTGAATCAGACAGCCCCTTAGAAAAAGGAAATTACTGTCTAGCAGATCCTGGTAGTTATGGCATCAATGCTTCTTTCGTGATATATCTTGATAATATGGCTATTAGCATTACTGTATAAATCACACATCCGTAGCATTTCAGAACAATAGGCAGAAAAAAATAACCCCCAGTTCTACTCAAGTGCTTTGCTGGACTAGTCCACCTTTAATAGCCACTGGAACGGATGAAGAGATAGCTGTTTAACCTTTTATCTAAGAGAATAGATGAAAAACTATGCTTAAAAAGATAACCATATTGGGTGTTTGCAGGCATCTTCCATTAACTGCTCTCTGTGAACATCTTGCAGTAAGAATTCTGTACACCAGAGCAGCAAGAGTGAACAATCCATCCTCCTAACTGGTGAAATTGCAGTCTGGAATCTGTTCTCTCTTTGCTTTTGCTTCCAAGTATGAATCTGTGCCCCAAGGAAATCATAAAGTAATTCTTCTTTGGAGAGAATTTAGAATGAGGGGGAAAGAAAAATGGGTTTTCTTTTTACTCATGTTTTCCCTCTCTACCCAAATTTATGAATGCCCCCCCCCCCCCCAAATAAATAAATAAATAAAAGGGACAGTTTTTGTCTATGTAAATGTTGTATGTAGAACTGGATTTGGAAAATATGACATGCAATACATCCATTGAGAAGACAGTCAGGAAAAACTTCCAAGGCTCATAAATTCATGACAAAAAATTAATTATTTCCTGATCATAAATATATTTAAAATACACAAATGCAATCAAGATCCTGGGTAGATTAAATAGCTCAGATTATTTTTAATGTGCTAAATGTTAAACACTTTTATTTCTATGTCAACAGTTCACTACTGCATTGCTCAGTAGTGCTCATAAAAAAATCAAAGCAGTGAAACATTTTACTTTAGGTTTATTTCAAAACTCAGACTAGTTCATCGACTGGTTAGCAAACTAAGTTTATGGTCTCATGTCGAAACCTGAAGAATCATGTGGTTTTGAAGCAAAACCAAGGGGGAACTGATGGTTTTGAGTGTGTTTCGCTTTGAATGAGTGGGTTTGTTTGAATCCGAAACTGAAATGTAAAATTCTGAGGCTGTGAAACCACGTAGAATGAAATTTTTTTTTAATGGTTTGCAGGAACTCTTGTGAGCAAAAGCCACCAGGTTTTGCATGGTTCCAAAAGCAGTCACCTACTGCTGACTGTTGAGAAATAATGTGAAATAATTTCGCAGTCTCACTCCAGTTCCTATTGGGTTGGTGTTCACATCAGAATATCAGTGCCACAATTCACATCTGTGCTAGCCAACTCAGTGGAGAAGCCAAGGACTGAAACGGCCATGGAGACCAAACTATCCTCACTAACAAGGCCCTATCTCCCTAGGGAAAATTTCAACACATTTCTCCCTTTTGCTAACTCTGGTTCAGTCCCCCCTCTGTCAGCAACATTGGAAGACCTAGAATTGTTAGGCCCCTGACAGCTGCCACTGCTGTGGCCAGCATATTGATTAGATGAGCACTGACAATGTTAAAAGCACCAGCAGGCCATCTACACTAAGGCCTGGACCCTGCTCTCATTTATGTTAATTGCAGAACTTATGGACGTCAGCGGTGCAGGATTGGATCCCAAGATTCCAGAGGCTGCAGACAACAGATGGAGCTAGAAAATTTGCCTAGTGAAGATAGGACCTAGATGTGGCTTGTCTAGGCCAGAATTGTGGCCCATTGTGTGGGCCGATGATGCAGGGAAGCCAGCACTGTTGACACATGTATTCTACCTCTTCTGTGGATAAATAGCTCTGTTCTCCTAGGCTGACAATCTGGCTCCTTTTTCCAGCACCGAACATACCATAAAATTAATAAAGCGCTCTCCTTATCTCTCTGCATATAGAGCAGCACAAAGCACAGATGAAATTAAAACCCACGTGGTGGGGGGAAAAGGACTAACAAGGCATAGAACAAAGAATAAAATAAAATAAGTGAGGAGGGATCATTAATTCAGGAAGAATCCAATTCATTTAAATGGGACTGCTCAGGAGAGTAAGGTCTTCTCACATAAGTAAAGTTTCCAGAATTAGCCCCTCTCTCAGGGCTACTCTGAAATATATAAAAATGCATAAGCAAAAAACAGTATTACTTCTGTTCTGCTCCACATACCACACATTCAGTAGAAGGAGAATTCAAGCACAGTGAATGGCTAATAAGGCATAAATTACCAAGGTACCTACAATGAGAATTCTAATGATAGGCATTTTATAAACCTTTGAATACATTCAGCTGTTGAAACCATTTCAAGACAGGCTAGTTCACTGCAGACACCAAATTATCCGTTTGCCATATTTTTTGTGAAATAAAAGAAAATGGCCTGAATTCATCACAGGCATCATTCTAATGATTTCACTGGAATTTCACCATGGATGAATTTGGCTCAAGGTGACCAAGAAATTGTGTATTCTCTTCTTTTCACTGCCATTATATCTGTGTGAATGTGGTAAAATGCACGTATGATCCTTCGCGTCCTTTTCTTTTTTTAAATATCCTGCGTACAACTGATTGCTTGGCTGGGCAATTAAAATGCTTATTGACACCAGTGGAAAAAGGATGGTTTTGTGATTAAGGCAGTGCAATGGCATTCAG
Organism: Emydura macquarii macquarii; assembly: GCF_026122565.2. NCBI lineage: Eukaryota > Metazoa > Chordata > Testudines > Chelidae > Emydura > Emydura macquarii. The sequence continues at coordinate 1,456,326 of NW_027132983.1, read as the reverse complement.
GAGATGCTGGTCCAATGCCTGACCCTGTAACTTTGGGCAAATCACTTTGGGTGTGATTTTCAAAAGCAATCAATATTGGTCTCTCTGCTCCCATGGAAGTCAATGGTAAAACTCTCGTCGATTTCAATCACAGAAGAGTTAGGCCAACATTGAGTACCTATGAAAATAGTCTCTTACCCTCACTGTCCTTCAGTTACCATACTTTGCTTGTATGTTGTACCATCTCTCCCACTCTTTGTTTGTCTTTTTAGATTGCAAGCTCTTTGGATCAGGGACTGTTTTTCACTGGGTATGTGTGCATTGCAGTAAAAGACCCGCAGCGCCAAGTTTCAGAGCCCAGGTCAATTGACTCAGGCTCAAACGGCTCAAGCATCAAGGCTAAAAATACCAGTCTAGACATTCTGGCTCAGGCCTGCCCAGCCTCTGAAACCAAGAGAGGTGGTAGGGTGTCAGAGCCGGGGATCCAGCCAGGGCAGGAATGTCTACATTGCTATTTTTAGCCCCTAAGTATAAACTCAATGAGCCCAAGTCAGCTAACCTGTTCTCTGAGACTCAGTGATGCGTTTTTTCTTTGCAGTATAGACATACCCATTATGTACAGCACCTAGCATAATGGGACCCTGATCTTGGTTGGAGCCTCTAATGGCTTTCATAATACAATTAATAATAATAAAGAATGTGGGATTGCATCATTAGTGCTTCTAGCTAAGCACATGGCCTTTTTTTTCATATTATTAAACTGAAGGCTGTAGCTTTTATTTGTTAACTTGTCATAACAATTGTTCTTTCTGGAATCTTGCACCCATCTTGCATGGAAGCATTTTCACTCATTTCATGAAATACCTTGGAAGATATAAGGCCACCCCTATAGTACTTGTTCAGACAACATTCCAATTCAATCAATAGGAGTTTTGATTGAGAGTCGAATCCTGGCCCCATTGGAATCGATGACAAAACTCCCATTGGGTCAATATGGCCAGGATTTTCCTCTGAGTGTCTATATTCAGGAGCTCACCTATCCTGCATAGGAAAACATAAGAATGGCCATACTGGGTCAGAACAATGGTCCATCTAGCCCAGTATCCTATATTCTGACCAATATTCTGACCAATGCCAGGTGATTCAGAGGAATGAATAGAACTGGTAATCATAAAGTGATCCATCCCTCTCACCCATTCCCAGCCTCTGGCAAACAGCAATCCCTCCTTATTCTGGCTAATAGCCATTGATGGGCCTATGCTCCATGAACTTATCTAGTTCTTTTTTGAACCCCAAGTATAGTCTTGGCCTTCACAACATCCTCTGGCAAAGAGTTCCACAGGTTGACTGTGCGTTGTGTGAAGAAATACTTCCTTTTGTTCGTTTTAAACCTGCCGCCTATTAATTTCATTTGGTGACCCCTAGTTCTTGTGTTATGAGAAGGAGTAAATAACACTTCCTTATTTACTTTCTCCACACCAGACATGATTTTATAGACCTCTATCATATCCCCCCTTAGTCGTCTCTTTTCCAAGCTGAAAAGTCCCGATCTTATTAATCTTTCTTCATATGGAAGCTTTTCCAAACCCCTTATCATTTTTGCTGCCTTTTTCTGTACCTTTTCCTATTCCAATGTATCTTTTTTGAGATGAGGTGACCAGATCTGCACACGATATTCAAGATGGACGTACCATGGATTTATAAAGAGGCAACATGATATTTTTTGTCTTATTATCTATTCCTTTCCTATTGATTCCCAACATTTGTTAGCTTTTTTGACTGCCGCTGCACATTGAGTGGATGTTTTCAGAGAACTATCCACAATGACTCCAAGATCTCTCTTTTGAGTGGCAACAGCTAATTTAGATCCCATCATTTTATATGTATAGTTAGGATTATGTTTTCCAGTGTGCATTACTTTGCATTTATCAACACTGAATTGCATCTGCCATTTTGTTACCCAGTTTCGTGAGATCCCTTTGTAACTGTTTGCAGTCTGCTTTGCCAACTATCTTGAGTAGTTTTGTATCATCTGCAAATTTTGCCACCTCACTGTTTACCCCTTTGCCCAGATCATTTATGAATATGTTGAACAGTACTGGTCCCAGTATAGAACACTGGGGGACACCAGTCTTTACCTCTCTCCATTCTGAAAACTGACCATTTATTCATACCCTTTGTTTCCTATCTTTTAACCAGTTACTGATCCAGGAGAGGACCTTCCCTTTTAACCCAGACAGCTTACTTTGCTTAAGAGCTTTTGGTGAGGGACCTTTTCAAAGTCTTTCTGAAAATCTAAGTACACTATATCTACTGGATCACCCTTGTCCACATGCTTGTTGACGCCCTCTAAGAATTCTAGTAGGTTGGTGAGGCATGATTTCCCTTTACAAAAACCATATGGACTCTTCCCCAACAAATCATATTCATCTATGTGTCTGATAATTCTGTTCTTTACTATAGTTTCAACCAATTTGCCTGGTACTGAAGTTAGGCTTACCCACCTGTAATTACCAGGATCACCTCTGGAGCCTTTTTAAAAATTGGCATCACATTAGCTATACTCTAGTCATCTGGTACAGAAGGTGATTTAAATGATAGGCTACATACCACAATTACTAGTTCTGCAATTTTATATTTGAGTTCCTTCAGAACTCTTGGGTGGATACCATGTGATCCTGGTGACTTTTTAGTGTCTGCCAATTTGCTCCAAAACCTCTTCTAATAAAATCCCAATCTGGGACAGTTCCTCAGATTTGTCACTTAAAAAGAATGGCTCAGGTTTGGGAATCTCCTTCATATCCTCAGCTATGAAGACCAATGCAAAGAATTAATTTAGTTTCTCCGCAATAATCTTGTCTTCCTTGAGTGCTCCTTTAGCATCTCGATCATCCAGTAGCCCCATGGGTTGTTTGACAGACTTCCTGCTTCTGATGTACTTTAAAAAATCTTTGCTGTTACTTTTTGAGTCTTTGACTAGCTGTTCTTCAAATTCTTTTTTGGCTTTCCTAATTATATTTTTACACTTCGCTTGCCAGTTTATGCTCCTTTCTATTTTTCTCAATAAGATTTAACTTCCACTATTTAAAGGATGCCTTTTTGCCTCTAACTGCTGCATTTACTTTGTTATTTAGCCACAGTAGCACTATTATGTTCTTCTTACTATGTTTTTTAATCTGTGGTATACATTTAAATTGAGCTCTATTATGATGTCTTTAAAAAGTTTCCATGCAGCTTGCAGGGATTTCACTTTTGGCACTGTATCTTTAATTTCTGTTTAATTAACTTCCTCATTTTTGTGTCGTTCCCCTTTCTGAAATTAAATGCTACTGTGGTGGGCTGCTTTGATGTCCCCTGCCAGGGATGTTAAATTTTATTATGTTATGGTCACTGTTACCAAGTGGTTCGACCATCCTGCACCGCCAGAGGAGAAGAGGCTAGACAGCCTAGAGCCATTCCCATTTCTTCTGTTCTTTTACAGAGTATCAGGACTGGGAAATATGGAAGAAAGAGGAATTGCTAACCAATATTGAAACCAACAAGCTTCTGGAGAATGAGTACAATCAAGGGCTGGGGAAGTTATACTGACTCTCTTCACCTCAAACCAAGATCATGGCAGTGGACTCAGTCAGCAATGAGTCACTTCCTAAGATATTGAATGCCACTATCTGAGCCTTTGCAAGCCTCTCAAATACCATGCTGCTACATTCAACCAAATAAATGCTTGCAACAAGGCAAACAGATGTAGAGCCAAAGGAATTTAGCAAAGACGCTGAGAAGGCAAATTATCCCTCAGCTCCCCTCCTCTACACCTTTTTTTTTTTTCCCACTGATCTCCAAAACTGAAACATGAAAATGTCATTTATATACAACGTTTTTCCTGCTATCTTGCAAGGCAGCCTTGTCAGTGAGAATCACAGTGCTAGGTCACAGCAACCCAGAGACAGTGATTTAAAAAACAAAACAAAAAATCAACCTTGCCTTATTTTATCTGTTATCCCGGTATCTGGCCCAATGAGCTCTGTTTGCTTAGTTAGGTTTTAAGAAGCCCCCTGCTGTGTCACCCTATTTACTTTTTATTCCACGTGTTTATATGCGAGTCTCAGCTCCTGACGTGTATGAACAAACAGCTCCTATTTACTGTGGCATATTTAATAACGATCAGTTCATGCTTCCCTAGTTTGTTAGTTTAGCAAACATGGTATATTTGTCACATAACCATTGTACCAGTGAAAATATCACGTTAAGTCACTTACACTTCTTCCTTAGGTGGGATCTAAGAAATACCAGACTTGCTAAAAAATTCACAGATGGGTTTGTGCTGCATAGATTGCTACGATTAGGGTGTATAGGTGGCTCAATGAAGAATACATAGGACTTTCTCCTCTAGATCTTTGAATAAGACTTCAGGAGGACCTCATCCTTGTTCACATCACAAACCCACTTTAATACCTGGAAATATCTATGGGGGGGTGGAGGAGGGATCAGGGCTACAATAACAGTGGTTGCAATAGATGGGATAGATAGTGGGGAACACTTTTCTCATCCCACAAGAATTTTCAAGATTTTAAACAATTTTCTTCATTCTGAATCAGGAAGTCAATATTGCAAGATTCCTCTTATTGCAGTCCCCTCTTTTCCTGCAATAAGATTACCACCCATTTGCCATGGGGTGAAGAATTAATCTACTAATGATAACGAATAAGTGCAAGAGCAATAAGTTGCTCTATCTCGAATTCTATGCAAGACCCCTACTATGAATGCTGATGGGTCACTCAGTCTCTACTTTGGTAGCAGGAGCAATGAGAGCGAGCTGGGCTGGACACAAGCGGTGTTCCACCATTTATTTTAGTGCTGGTTTGGCATTCGAGCACTAACAAGGTAGAAGCCATCTTGCTGCAGAGGCACTTGGTCTGCCTGCAGTGCGTTGCAGACACACTGCTTTATTAACTTGACTTCATGAGAGTGGAAGCCTGCAAACCCCACGCAACACATTTGTTGTTGTGACTTTTCACTGAGTGGCTAGGGCATGCAATCTCCTTGTTACCACACCAGCATGCAAGTAGACGTATCAGGCTTTATAAAGCATGATGCTGCTAATTCTGTAATAAATCCCCAAGGCATCTAAAAAGTTCATTATTCCTCATATCATAGCCACTTGGAACTTCATGGTGACAGTGGGAATGGAACTCTGATCCTCCAACCCCAAAAAGCACAGGCTCCTGCCACTTAAGCTAAAAGAGGAGTCCCCACTAGCTGTGAGCATAGCAGTACAGAGTTCCTGACACATAGTTGAGCAGTTTTGATTCCATTCCAGGTGTGTCTGAGTCACAGTACCTCTTGGAGCTATTCCTGGATAGAGCAGCTTATTTACCACCCCCCATCCCCTAGCCCTCCTTGCTTGGGACTGTGCCCATGGTGACTATCCAGCCCAGAATACAGTTTCCAGCAGTGATGGGTGAAACAATTCAACTAAAAGAGGAAGAAACTAAACCTTCAGTTGAAACTTCTTGGAGTCCAGCATGTGGTTAATAATTTGTTGTTGCTACATGAATGTGCATCTGCACTTCTGGTTTTAGCTGCGAGCTGAAACAGAAATATCACAGCACAGTGAGTCCAAGAAACCCAGAATGAACTGGAAATTATCCTCCCACCAACCCACCAAAAAATCCCCATCGGCTTTCACAACCAAAGAAGATTTCTGCAGAAGTACCTCAACACCTGAATGGAAACTGAAGGTCCAAAACTCACAAGCATTCATTCAAACCATGCCAGTAAACTATTAACAAAATCTGTGGTTGTAAATTAACCCCACACTGCTCTGTTCTCTCTCCTGCATGCTTCTTCAAAAGTCCTCTGCAAACATGGCACCATCATGAAGTCATTATATGCAGGAATGGTAAGTCTGACCTCTAATAAGCTATAGGGTCATCATCATTCATTGATGCACAAACCAGTGGATTTCTCATCAATTAAACAACAGTGATTAAAGCTTTGGTTTTCCAACTCTGGAGTTTTCTAGCAAGGTATCTTCAAGAAGGTCTAACGGTCTGAGGTTTATATACCTTTTCAGTCAGCATAACATCTAGGTGCACTGCAAACATGCTGTGCAATGAAGGTTTAAAAAAAATGTCATACTTCTAGTAAATCCACCTATACCATAGATTGATGAAGGGATCTTCTCATAGATAAAACACTGGAATTGATGCAGAACTACTCCCAGGAATCTGCAAAAGTGCTGTGGCATGTGGCATGATGCCTTTGCCTGTAGCATTTCCACGGTGGTCTAAGTGCTGAAGAAGTGGCAATGAAGAACATATATTTTTCTTTATGCCTGGGAAGACGGAAGACAGAGTGGTCGGAAGCTGATAGGGAGGGAGGCTGGGCATCAGAAGGGGGGTGACAAAGCTGGAGAATCCCTTGGTGATCCTTGCATTTCCTTAAAAAATATATGTAAGTCTGAACGTGGAGGCCACTTCATTATTCCTCTTCCGTGTTCAGGCTTGATCCATCTCATGTTACTGTTTGAACTACTGCTAAAAATAGAACAGGACACACTGTTACATAAATCAGGGTCCCATTGTGATTTTTCTCCACCGTATCTAGGAGTGGAACTTATGGGCCTGGTGTCATTTCCAAATCTTCCTCCAAAGAGGCACATTTCTCAAATCTTCACTCAACCTTTCTCCGCTGTGTGAGAGCCTAAAAGGGAGTTGATTCCATCTTCCTATTTTAGGGATCAATTTCCCCAGTGCTCACACACTCCCTATGGGAATCTTCCTCTCTAATCTCCAGGAGGCATTTTAGCAGCCACCATGAGAAAATCAAGGCTTTCTTGTTGTAATGAATACATATGTGGATGATCAAAACAATGACTTAGTTGACTTCTCTATTTCTTTGGCTAGGACAGAAGATGCTTGTAACATTTTACAGTGAAAAATGGCATGGCAACCATTTAGCTCTCACCATTCTCCACTCCTCCTTCCACAAGGAAGAAAGCATTATCCATCTGCATGCACACATCTGCCTCCATTTTAAACACGTCCAGCCCACCGGACGCAACAAGAGGCAGTGTGGGTGCACACAGCCATTTCCTGGCGCCCACTTGGACGTTGAACCTGAGCTCTAATTTTCCAGGAAAATATATATTTAAGATCCTTGTCTCATACTTGACATCTATATAGTGGTTTTCAGACCCAGTTATTTACTGAGGTCACATCATTTCCCATGAAAGTGCAGCCACCTTTGTCCTTTTTATGTTGTGTGTTTGTAAACAGTACACGGCAGCAATCTAGGATAGGACGTAAAGAATAACGTGCCCAAACTGAACTGCAGGCAGGGCCGAATTTCCAATTAGGCACAGTAGGCACGTGCCAAGGGATGCCAGCGTTCTAGGGGCACCTGAACAGTGGCGGATTACCACATAAACCAATGGGGCTTGCTCCCAGAGGCCCCAGCCAATTTGTGGGACCCACACAAGCACCGGAAGGCTGAACCCACCCCTTTCTCCTCCTCTCTCTCAGGGCACCGCCACCCTGCTCCTCCTCTTCCTCCTGAGGTCCCACCCCCTGACCAGGCTGAAAGCCAGAGCCTAGGGGTGAGCATATTCCCCACACCTGGAACTGGCTGAGCTGGTCACCCCAGTCCCTCACCCCCCACCCTGCGTGCAGAGCTGGTCTGGCCAGTCCCTCTCTCCCCTGTCGCCCCTCTTTGGAGTGGAAAACACAAAGGTCAGCTGTAGGCAGGAGAGGCAGTGAAGATGCTGTGTCTAGGGACGGGCAAGTTGTAAATCCAGTCCTGACTGCAGGGAGAATTTAGGGAGGGAAATTTAATTACCTAAACTGGAAGTGGGCCATGGCTCCATTTCCAACACTTGTACTTTTCAAAAAAAAAATTATAGGGAACCTTCAGTGATCAACACCTCCGTTTTACATCACATCTGGAAGACAACACCCTGCTACAGTTTAGTGTCCTCTACCACCATGCTGTGGGAATCACTTCAGCTGACTTAAAGGGTAGCACTTCACTACCAATCCCATTTCCCACAGTCCTCAATGTTTCCTTGAAAGGCTCTAATGCAAGCACTATGCAGACCTGATCCTGCTTAGCTTGTGCCTTCTCCAAAGATCACAAGCCAAAGTATCATGGATGTAGCAAGAGCTGGTTATTTTTCCCTAACTTGCCCTCCCTTCCCTTGCCTCTTTCATATATCTCCGTCCCATCTTCTCGTATTCATTTCCACTCTCAGCTAGTTGGTTCTCCAAACTTTTTATTCTGTCCTGATGTAAAAGATTGCCAGTGCCTCTCTGATAGATTAGAGAGGCACCAGCAATCTTTTACATCAGGAGAGAATAAACAGTTTGGAGAACTTCTCTGAACCTCTTCTATCCTTGTATAAGATGCAGTCTGAAACACAAGAGGCGGCACTGGGATAAAGAGGAAGCACTGTCTAGTGGTTAGGGCATCAGCCTGGGATCCAGGAGATGGCAATTCAGTTTCCTGCTCCACCATGGATCACGTGTGTCTTTGGGCGAAGTCCTTACCCTAGTGGAGTTAACGGCAAAACATGCCTTGACTTCAGTAGGGTCACTATTTCAGGCTGTGTGCCTCAGTTTACAGTCTTTAATGGAGGGAGAAGCGCACTTCCCCTCCTCCTGGAGAGGTGTGAGGATAAACACATTGACGCTTGTGAGGGACTCAGATACTAGTAAGTACGGAGGCCCACGTACATTTTTTTTTAAACCTTTGGAGCCCTAAATTTAAAATCAGGTTATAAATGAGGAGATTAATTTCTCATCTCAGTCTTCCTGTTGCTCTTTCCCCTACTCAATAGAGGCCTGCGGCTGTTGCAAATCAGGAGTGAGGTGTGCTGGCAGCAGAGCATGGGGGAAGCCTACTCACTGCCGGCTTGCACTGTTCTTGGCACTGCCAGCGCAATGAATTATTCACTTATGTAAGCACTGACTTCACTCACAAACTTGGGTGGGGGGCAGGGGACTATTAATCTGGAAAAGATTCCCAGATTCTACATCTGTACCTTGAGCAGGTGAGATCGGCCAACAAGGATCAGTGCATTTCTTCATAGTGTTTACATAGAGACGCCCTCTCTTTCTGGGAAACATTCTGTGTGACACCACCCAAAAGTACCTGGAAGATGGATGCCTGGTAGGGCTGTGAGAAAAATTCAGACTCCCCTATGCCAGACTGGCACAGCTGTATGTGCTGCAGCCACCAATCAATCCAGCTGCTACAGGCCTATTGCCTAATGGGGGGCATGGATCAGTGTTCATGGCACATTCCCTGACAGCACCCAGCCCAAGCCAGGGAAGCTAAGGATCCAACCAGCGGACCAAATCTGGTGATAAATCATCCTGGTCACGTGCCACCTGAAGCACCTTATGCATCCGCTAAGAAGAATTGCCTAATGTAAAGCAACAGAGAGAGAGAAATCTATGACAGATCATGCTTTTCTTTTCACTTGTTCCTTTTGTTTCTGTACTTCTCTTCCTTCTTGCCTACCTGCAGAGATGCCTAAGACTGTGTGAACTATTCACAGTGACACTTTTAAAAGCTTAAGGACCTTGCATTGTTTTAATTTAATAAAATTAGTTGGGGGGGGGGGGGGACTTTGTTACTTACACTTTAAAATTATCTGACCCTCCTCCTCCAGGTGTTTATTATTTTGTCTTTTCTTTTCTTTTTTTTTTTAATCAAAAAGCCTTCAAAATCTCAAAACTTCTAACTTGGAAATTCAAAAGTTCATTGAGATCCATTTTTTTTTTTTGGGGGGGGGGGGGGGGATCAGATCACAAAATATTGCAAAGCACAAGGATGCAAAGGAAAACCGACCTGCGGTTCAGGAAAACGCCAGAGACCTGCGCTACACAGATTTGGGGCTCATAGGCCATGTCTATACTGACGGCAGCAAATTTGCCGCCGCCAGATCGATCTTTCTGGATCGATTGAGCCATCAGCGTAGACCCGTTCAATCAATCAGGAACTTGACGCTGGTAAACCACCCCCTCAAGTAGCATAGGGCTGCATCGACGGGAACACTGTTTCCATCGGCGCAGCACAGTGTAGACAGCGTGCAGAAGGGAAGCAGAGCAGTCGATGTGAGTTACACAACCTACTCTGCATAGTTTGCGTAACTCTTGTCGACTGCCGCCGAATCTCCAGGTAAGTGTAGACCAGGGCATAATAAAAGTGCCAATGTTCCTCCCACGCATGATTTTTTTGTTCCTTCTGTCATTGAGAACCTAACGTTTTCAAGATTAGTCATATTCCCTACACCTGTTTGGGTATTTCAGGAAGCACCCATTTCTAATGAAAGAAATGGATCTGAAGTCAGGAGATACAAACACTGGGAAGCTGAGAGAGATGGAGCATGTTGAAATCTTTGCTGACACACCTCTGCTTTTCAATATGCTGCCTGTTTTAGCCTGTGTAGTTGAGTTCTCTCCTGCCAGACAAATGAAAGAGGAAGAGTATGTCTGATGCACATGGTGTGGAATGTTCAGGTTATTAAGGGCAGGGTGAAGGTAACCACAGAGCCAATCAGATAAGATGACTTAACGAGGAGGCATGGCACAAGAAGATGCATTGACTCTTAGAGCTCCCTCCTCTGTGTGTTACACAACTGAACATAATGGCAGGAAGTAGTGAAATGATGAAAGGAGTGGATGGTACTGGGGTGGCCCGAGGAGATGGGAAGGGAAGTTAGAACAAAAACAATTAACCTGTTTCAGGTTTCTCAGGCCGGTTTCACAGCCAATTATGAGCTGTTTACACATGAAGCAGCTACTATGGTACCACTGCCTTTCACCAGCTCAATGGGTATGTGCCGTTTCCCATTCCCTGAGCAAACACGAGGCAGGACATGTGCTGTCACTCACTGGATGGGTTTCAGCTCTTTTCCTCAGAAACCCGTTGCAGGTCATGTTTCCATTTCACTCCTCATACCCAAACTAAACCAGAACATACTAGAACTACCACCTTCACTACTTTTCCTTAGGTCCTTGCATCTCAGATCTCTGAGATCTAAGTTAATGGTCACTATTTCAGGGCAACTGCATCTGTATTTCCCCTCTGTGGTCCAACTAGGGCACCTCTTTTAGGCTCCTAGTTCCCAGCTGCCGCCACTCTTGGGCAAAAACTCACATCTCTCTCGACTTGAGGTTTTCTAGGCTGCACAATTCCCTGCCTACATTGTGAGTTCCCCAGCAAGCCAGGCTGGCCCAATGTCTGCACTTTGCTCTCTCTCCAGGGGCTATAAACACTGTAATTGTCCACAGTTGTAAATTCCCATGCTGCCTTTTATGAGCAAACATTTATTTTTAGGGTGAAAACATTACAGAAAAAACATTAAAAACAATAAAGGAACCTAACCGGGTGCTAATAAGTTTACCAGAGATCACCCCAACTCTAACAAGGGCTCTGGTAAGAGTCAGTCCTTCAAACCCCACCAAGGGGTTTTCCATGGTTACAAGTGTATAACAGTGTTAGCTCAGAACAAGCACCCACATGCATAGGTTAGTCTTTCCTTTATACAGCTTGGGGCCTTAGATCTTCAGTGCCTGGGAACAGGTAATCGGCAGATAATGGTCCCCTCCTCAGAGCATAACTTCAGAAGGCTGGGTTTGCAAAACAGGGAGAGAGTGGGGAAGAATTTGCATTTACCTCCCCCTAGATATTTCTCAGGAAACCCACTTCATACATATTGTCCCAGAAGACCATTCTTGTCTGCTGCACTGTTCAACAGAGTCCTTTGATCATCCAGGCCCACAGTAATACAGAACATTTGCATTTAATACAATGGACTCCAAAGATACTTAAACTTAATTCTATAAGGTTTTAGAACGATATGTAGGAAATTGCTACATCTGACACATTAGGGAGGTTGTGCTCCATCACTGGAGATTTTTAAGAGCAGGTTAGACAAACATCTGTCAAGGATGGTCTAGATAATACTTAGCCCTGCCATAAGTGCAGGGGACTGGACAAGATGACCTATCAGGTCCCTTCCAGTTCTACGATTCTATGATTAATATCATCAATCACTGCAATATTCACAAGAAGGCAGGTCAGCATCATCCCTATTTTGCAGAAGATGAAAATGAGGCAAGAGGGAAGTTAAATGACTGGCCCAAAGCCATCCAGCTTGTCTGAGGCAGGAATAGATCCCAGCTCTCCTGCGTCCCAGTCCACTGGCATGATCATGAGGCCACCATTTGACAGGAAGGACACTGACCACCCACAGTGGTTGAAGCGTCAACAGCTCCAGCAGAGAAGGAGAAAGGCCTTTAGGATGGGCTGGGATTTCCAAACACTAACTTGGTTCCATTGAAATCAGCTGAAAAGTTTCCCACTGACTTCAACGGAGCTCTAAAGCAACACTGAGTGCTTTTGAAAACCACACCCTTTAAGGTTCCCAAGCCTCTGTTACAGGGGTACCAAGGATTCAGACCCTCCTTTTCCTCTCACCCTGGAACGCATTTGCTGTGTAGAGGTTTTCTAATATATCTTCCACCACCAGAAAGTGATGGAGCTTCCGAAACCTACTCCAAGTTTTCCGAAATGAAAAACAATACGCATGGACTCATCCTCACAAAACACACACACACACACACACACACACACACACACACACACACACACACACACACACACACACACACACACAGAGTTAGCCATCTCCAATGCTGCACCATGCTTGCAAAGCGTTCTCTCTGTTTGTTTTTTAGTTTATAGCAACACCAAAAAGCATCCCAGGAGCCTCACAGGAAACCCAGAAAAGATGGATCCCTGTGCCAGGAAGTTTACAGTCTAAATGATGGACTTGACAGACTAGCAAGGAGAGAACATAGCTGGAAGAAGAGACAGGGGCAGACACTGACTCTGGGTCACACAATTAGGCAAATGTATGTCTCGATGGGTGCAAAAAGAGGTGTTCTGACAATGTGGTCTGTAGCTAGGTGACTGCTCTGGGATTCAAGAGGCCTGGCTCTATTCCTGGCTCTGCTGCAGCTGGAGAGGAAATGGGTAAGTCTCTTTAACTGTCTGTGCCTCAGTTTCTGTGAAATAGGGATATGAATCTCACCTCCTTTGCAGAGCAGTTTGAGATCTGCAGATAAAGAAGTGCGCAATACGTATTGTTTGAAGGTGGTCAGGGCAGCTTGACAAACAAATTGTGGCAGGGTATAAGGAGTGGCATGGAAAAGTCACTTAATAAGAAAACAACTACAACTACGTCACCCATCATACTGGTGCAGGGGGATTAGGCAATACACTGTTGAGGTCACCCATTGTCCTCATGCAAACAGGAATGGTGTGATGTTCATTTGCTGAATGACCTTCCATGCTCACAACAGCAACGCGTCATTCACAGGGGGCCGGGGGGGAAGGAACGATGGCAATTCTTCAGCAGCCATTCCTTTCAGGGCAGTGCTAAGCCAGACTTCCTGGCACACTTTCCAATTCTCCGTGGTTGGCTCTACGAGGAAATTGACACTTCTGCTTGCAGAGCAAGCAAAAACAATGTGCAGATGCCCCAGGAATGTAAATCATCCTTGCTGGAAAAGAACATGGTGATAAACCAGAGACTGGCATTCAACACAGGAAGCCTTATTGCTTCCGAAGTGATTAAGCATTGGGACAACAGAAGTGGAGCGGAGAAGAAGATTGGGGACAATCAACCCAGTGCTTTCACCCACTATAATCTGCAGTGCCATTTCTCCCCATCCCATTTTAATCTTCACCCTCTCCCCTCTCCCCTCTTCCTTACACATTGCTATCTTACGTCACTATCTGCTCCCCATTACCATAGACGTGAGCACCTCAGAATCCTCACTGTATTTACCCTCACAACAGAAGCGCTATCATCTCCACCAGTGCAGTGGATAAACAGGGAATTGCACCCAGATGTCCCACATCCAGGCTAGCTCCCTGACCACTGACCTATCCTTCTTGCATGCTTCCTGGAGACGTCCAAAGGGTGACTTAAGCTTGTATTTTTCTTGGAGTCAGAAAACATGCCCTCTGCCTGCAAAAATCTTTGGATGGCTGTTGCTATCTGGCTGCTTCTTTAGAGCACCCTCTAAGCATTACAGAGTGCTGTTACAGGGAGCCAGCTGCACTGTGTGTGCATGTATGACAGGTTTTCAAGCCCTGGACCACTCTACAAGTTAGACTGGACCCAGTTTTGATCACCCTTTTCTCCTCAGCCTGGAAAGCAATCAAGACCAGCTCACAGGAACGAGAGACAACAGCATCTGAGGCACCTGAGCAGAGGCTGTGGTGCCAAGTGGGATCACTCCAGTTAACAGCAGCATTGTGCACTCGTCCCAGTGCTACCGTCTGCACCGCCTTTGTGGATTTTTTGTTTATTTGCTTTCAAATCTGCCAGTGAATTTAGTGCTTCTGAAAGTTAAAGATGCATAACCCCGGCTAGAGCCAGGCAGCAGCTGATTCTCCCCTCACACCAGTTTCATGCTTGATTTCAATGGAGCTACTCACAGTGTACACCCTTGTAAATGACAGGAGTCAGGCCTGCAGTGTTCACGCTCCCTCTGCCTCCCTCCACCTCTCACTCTACCCAGTTTGTCAATTCACCTCCACCCAGCCCCACAGCACTCCCTGCTATCCCCAGCCGTGCACAGCTCTCGGAAATGTTGCCTCCTGCATGCTAGACCAAAAGGTAAACTTGGACAATCCTCCACAAAGAAGAATGACACCTTGGATAGCAAGCCCACTGCACCACTCAGAGTTACCCTTTAGCCATGTATATGCTTCTCAGTGCTCACTTTAAATAGCCTCACCCACACCAGACACCTCCCCAACACAGCCTTCAGATGACAAGCATCATGAGCAGGGACACTCACTTCATCTGTTTAATTCAATGCATGTAAACTACCATACTCAGTCACTGTATTAGAGATACACAAAGCAGGTCGCCCATACTGAATATTAATGTTAGTAGCTCACAGGAGGCAGCATGATTGGACTTTGATTCAGAAGCACTTCATCTGCCATTACCATTTTATATTTAATCATAACCTGCAGCCCCTGCTCATATTCCAGTCACGATCCTTGACACAGCTCTGCCAATGTCCCTCAGTCTTGACCTGCAGCTCCTCCCTCTCCCCACCCCTTGCGTTCCAGCCCTGGTTCTGCTCAAACTTCACATGCAACACTCCCTGCTATTTCACCCATGGGCCTGCCCATTGCTCTGATACTGCCCATGCTCTGACTTGCAATACCCTGATCACTCCAGTCATGGGCTCATCATCACAGCTCTGCCAACTGCTCTAACAGAGACTGCATCAGGATCGAAGGAGAGCTTTAATCCACCGTGGTACCTTTCCACACCAGACTTGTGCCCTGTGTTGATCAGAGTGTTCCAGCAATGTCTCTTTTATCCCACTATGCCACCGACAGCTGGGGGAAATGGTGTAATAACCCCTACCTGGGGGGTGGTTTCCCCTGGGCTGATAACACCAGCTTTCCAGGTTAGATTCTGCAGGAGGTACAGTGCAAGGTGGTCATACTGCATGGAAGAAGTTGGTCCTTATGTCTGGAATTGTCAGAAGGGCTTAGCAATGGGGACATATTTTCAAAACGATCAACATGTTGGGGACTGAGCTCTTTTGAAAATTTGGCCCCACATGCCCAGTGGTAGGAAGAAAAAGAAATGACCGAGTGGATTAAGTGTGAGGTAGTTCTAAGAATAAAAGGTTACACTTAAGAATAGCAGCAAGAGAGAAAAACTATTGAAAAAGCAGGAAGTAAAATAAGACCATGTGGGAAGAAGTGTTTTTAAAGTACCAAGTTAAGGCCTCAGACTGGGAGTCACAAGATCCGAGTTCTGTTTCTATGCCACAGGTTTCCTGTGTTCCTTCAGGCACGTACTTAGTCTTTGGGCCTCAGTTTCCCCAGCAGTAAACCAGAGAGGATATTTCCTACATCACAGGGGTCTTGTGAAAACACATTCAGTTAAAATCTGTACAGTGTGCCATTTTCTTGGATGGAAGATGCTTCGGAAGCACAGTGTCATTCTGGTTATTATCTTTTGCCATCTGCCTGTGATGAACAAGGCCCTTGAGGTAAACTCTGCTTTGTTTCCACTGTGCACCCTCATGCCCAAAACTATAAGGTATGAAGTACCCTCAACTCCCGTTGAAATCAACAGGAGCTGCAGGTGTTGGATGCTTTGCAGGCTCCAGGCATTTTTTCTATGTATTAATAATTTGACTGACTTAGCAACTTTTAAAAGATTTTTCTCAGAGCCCCTGGAAGAGCAGCACCTGGAAGACTTTTCTATCTCCATTTTAGGAAGAGAAGGCCAGATTCTCAGTTGATATAAGTCAGTTCTGTTGAGCTCTGGTGATGTACATGTGCTGAGGATCTGGCCCCAAGTGTTCTAATGAGAAAGGAGGAAGGAATATGAATTTCTGCTTTTGAGATGAAAATTCACATGCAAAGTTTTGGACTGAAAGGAATTTTCGGGCCTGAGTTCTAACAACCCCTAGAAAGAGAAGTTTCGTTTCATGCTAGCAGATTTCTCTCTCGTAAGGATATATCTACTCTGCATCTGGGAGCATGCTTCCCAGTTTGGGTAGACTGGAGCTAGTGCACTAAACACAGCAATGCACCCGGGGTTAGTATGGGAGGTCTCTTGGGCTAACCATCCAAGTACAAACCTGCCCAGACCCTCAGGGTATGCACTGAGGGGAGCCACCTCTTTTGCCACCTTCCCTCCCCGACCATACTGATATTTTTAGCACACTAACTTGAGCAGAGCTAGCACATGTCTATCTATGTGAGCTGGGAAGCACCCTCCCAGCTGCAGTGTAGATGAAAACATGAAAAATCACTTAACTGTGGAAGAGTTAACAGGTGCTGCTCGATGGAGGAGGGGGGAAATTCAGCACATAGTGCTTAAAGAGCAGGAGATGAGAAAGAGAGATATTACTGCCACAAAAAATAAATAAAAAAGGAAATAAACTCACCCCCATTACCTCAATTGTGCATTAAATTGCAAGAAGCGAATTAAGTGATATAATTTGTTATTTAACAATGCAAACACCAAAGAGAGGAAATAATGAACTTTCTATGTATGAAGAGGGCAAGAAACAACTCAGACATTATTTGTCTAATATAGTAAGAAATTCATTAAATAGCCCGTTAGTAGCCATGATTTAAATGCAATTCTCTGAACTGATAATGAAACAGATTAAGCTGTCGATTTAATTAAAAGCAAATTCACAGAAATGGCTGATGCTCATTTTAAACCATTTGTGCTAAGGCAAACGAAATAAGCCTCTATTTTACAGCATGGCTGAGGAGCTGTAGGGAGTGTGTTCTTGAAACACAAAGAAAACTTTATGATTAAGTAGCCACATAACCAGTCTATGGAAAAATCCATACAGACACGAAGGGAATCACGCTTCTTTTCTTAAAGGAAAAAAACGAAGAGCAAAGAACAAAATGAGATTTGCATATGGTTCTAGGAGAGCTAGCTTCCACAGCCTGACTCTCGGAGTTGTGCCAGAAGGCATTTGAGACACAGTCAAGGAAGATGGAAATAACAGAACTAATACTTGGCACGTCTGTAGCTCTGTTCGTCTGACAATTTGAAAGCACTCTACAAACGCTATTAAGCCACACAGAACTCCTTGCATGTCAGATGAGAGATGATGTGGTCCAAAGGATGGAGAACGGAGGTCTTCTTGCTCTGTTCTTGGCTCTGTTGGATGACCTTGGGCAAGACACTTTCCCTGTCTGTCCTTCTGTCTACATACCTGCCCTTTGTCTCGTCTATTGTGCCTATCTGTTACTGATGGCAGGAATGGTCTCTCGTGCATGTACAATGTATCACATGGTCCAGAATTTCGTTGGGGTCTCTGGGTGCTACTCTAATACAAATAACTAACAACAGTAATGGGATATGCCCGCCACTGACATGCAGTCAGAGTTGGCATGGAACATAACAGCTATTTAACACATATATATTTACAGTAGTGCTCGTTGGCCCTAACTGAGATCAGGGCCCATTCTGCTTGGAGTACGTATCCACAATTGAAGACAATCCTTATCCCTATAAATTGGAAAACTGACAAAGGACGAGAGAAAGGGACCATTACTTTCATCTTACAGATAGGGATCTGAGATACAAAGACATTAAGTGATTTGCCCAGGGTCACATAGGGAGTCTGTGGCAGAGCTGAGAACTCACTCTACAGTCTCTCAATTTTAAGCCCAGTGTTTTAACCTCCAATTTTCTATACAGTAATAGTAGGAAACTATTAAGGGCAGGAAATGATAAGAAATACCATATTCTCTCTGTAATTTGGATAGGCAGCAAATTATTAGGTCTAGTCAAAAATGGGAAGCATTTCATGAAAACAATGGTTCTCAGAATGTTTCACAAAGAAGTTTCAAATTTTATTTTTTAATATAATAAAGAGATATTCACCCTCTTCCCTTTTTATCTTCTTTCCAATCTCCTGAAAAAGAGAGGGGAAAGGAAGAGAAGGGGAACACAACACACCCCCACCCCCCAAATGTGATTATTTTTTTCCAATGAAAATTTTGGAAATTTCGTTGGGGAAAAAAAAAAACTCATTTGAAAACTTGACAACTTTCATTAAAAACGTGTTTTGAACAAAAAGATTCAACCAAATCCAAAATGGAGTTTGGCTAAGACACCACAATCCTTCTAGAAAAGGCAGTTGGATCATTAGCGACTGGAAGCCATCAAAGTTTCTGTTGTACCCCTCTGCCTAACAAAGCACACCTTTAGCAACAAGTGGCATACTGAAGCCTGGGTTTGCCACCACCTCAGAAGAGCATCACCCACTAAATTACCACAGCTGCTGCTTTCTTGCATGGGTCCTTTATTCAAATACTGACCTGGCTTGATGCTGCAGAGCTTGCAAGAGCTGATGAGTTCATAGCCTAATGAGACAGGGCTGCAGGCTACAGCATAAGCACCCGAAAAGCGGCTGGAAGATGATTATCTGAACTAACCTCCCAAGGCTCACTCCTGTATAGTTACTATCAGAATGTGAAGTAATTTATCACTGAAACAGGGCAGCTGAACAAGTTAAACAAAGCCAAAGAACTAAAATTCAAAGCAGTCCAATTCCCCCTATTGCCTATGGGCTGAAAACACACAGCCAGGGGTCTGATGGATACGTGACAGATGAATCATCCTTTGTTTGAACTAGTTCTTTTAGTCGTCATTTTCTTTGTCAACCAAACTCTCCTTTATAATATCAGACCTTCTATACCAACAGCATCATGGTTCTAATTTTCCACAGCCATGCAAAGCATCTCACACAGGTTATGTAGGGGTCTCACCGCTGCCAAGTAGCCTCCATACTAGTCTTCAGTCTTGTTCCACTGCTCTTTTCTAGCTCACCTGAAAACAGTTTCCTTTGTAGTCAGCACTTTACAAGAGGAAAGGACCATTTTCATCACATAAGCCATCCCAGAACTAACATGCTCTAGAGGCAATTCTTCATCCTTACAACTTCCCTGCTAGATGTCCCCCTCCTCACCACATGCAGCTTGCCCTTGGAAACGTTGCAGCCTTCCTCCGTTAGGTATTCCTTTTGGCTCCCATCTTAACCATGTCTCCAAGGGTCTTAGACTTGGTTGAGACACACGAAGGGAGATGATCCAGTTCTCTCGAAGAAGGTGGTTTGTCAGGGCTTTTCAAATTCCACAATAATTATTAAACTATAAGCGGTTTGGGACAATGCTACTACGTGTACAATGTCTAGCACAATGGGGTCTCCATCTCAGTTGTTGTCTCCAGGCTCTCCTGTAATACAATGATAAACAGAAATGCCAGAGCAACATCATGTAACATGATTAAGGCCGTTACTAATTACATTCTCAGATGGAAATATTGTTTCTCCAGAGGTGCTCGAGCTACAGAATTCAGACACACATTTCAAACAGCCCAAAACTCAGAGGTTTTGATTTGGGACCCAGCTCAACTTGAAATAAAAAAAAACCCAAAACATTTGGAATTAACCAGGTAAGTCAGAAATCATATGCAGCTTCTCCCCCCACCCCTCAAACCTTCACCACCATTTTTTTTTAAAACCTATTGTCATTTAGCAGTTGAACAGCTCCAGGCAAAGGAATTTCAAACCTGTTCTACTAGTATAGCCTCAGCCTCTTTTTGGAAGACAGGAGACATTCTCTACCCCCTGAACCTCAGCAGTCAAATTATAATTTTGCAGATCCAAACCCCAGGATGATTTAGATCTGGGATCATTTTATCCAAGCCACCAAAGCATGGGATACAGATATAACAACAGCCACAGGAAACAAGGGATCTGACACCTGCCATGTGACATGGTATAACCTGTCAGGGCCAGAACATAGAGTTGAATTGTCTGTTGCCACCAGTGCCATGTCTTGAGTATGGCCTATTTTTACATCCATTCTGTTCCATGCAAGAACAGAACCATCCAGTCATTAAGGGGAGACAATAAGTCACAATCTACAGCACTGCTGACTGAGCAAAATTTAATGCTGTTTTGAAAAGCTGTGTTGCTACATCCATTCAACTCAGAAACAAAAACAAAAGTCAGGTGTTGGGTGCCAAACTCATATGGACCAGAAGGAAGCAACACGTCTGCATGAACCCTTGCAAAGTGGTACTACTTCTGTCCCCTCAACTCCTTTATATTCCTCTCCATGACAGGTACATTCCCTGGGGTCCCAGGCTGATAAAGCCAGGTTAGCTTGTTGCTAGGTCACAGCAATTCCTTCTTTTCTATGCTTTTGTTCCCTCTTCTCTCTAGGCCCTTTGCTGCGGTAATAGTGGTGTCCTGGCTAGACACTAGGGTAACCAAACATGTAGGGGAATGCCCTACATAATGATTGGTCTCTCTCCCAGAGCACTGGGGCAGCCAAGGATCAGGCATGGATCTACGTGGTTTCTAGTTAGCTACTGTACTAGAGAAGCAGAAACAGTCATTGTAGTAGGAGCTGGACCAAGCTGTTCCGCCCAGAAGTCAACCTTTGCCTTTCTTGAAATTGACAGTATAAGAGTTCCTGGAAGGACCACAGCCTCTGGTTAAAACCAGGACCTTCTAATGGCAGCAGGCAAGAGCATCATTTTTCAGTCATCAGTCAATTACAGAGAAGATATCTTGGCCATAGTTTGAGGCATTGTCAGAGCTCTTGATCTCATTGTCCATCCATGTTAATTAATCAAACTTAATTTGTGGTTTTTTCTTCCTCATAATAGAACTGCTGGCTTTCAATGGGAACATAAGGGTGGCAGAGTGAGGCCGCTGCTGGGCTCCTGATCAGCTGAGCTGTTGCTGCAGTCTCTTTTTGGAGGTGGGGTGATGGCTGGCTGGGTTAGTTTATTGGATTTGCTTCCCCCTCTCACTCCCTCACAGGAGGAGTTCACAGGTCTAATGAGGACCCAGAGATCAAAGATCAGTTCTGGAGACAAGCAGGCTCCAGCTGGTCAAAGCTTTCCAGCATGCAGAGCCACCATCCGTAACTTGGGCAGGTTGTAGTTCATGAAATGTTCCCTACACTGCCACATTTTGAAGGAGCTTCCCCACTGCTGTAAAATACACAGAATCTATCGATATAATTAATGTTTTAATCAATCAGTTAGAGAATCCCCAAACCTTTGCTTTACCTACTCCGGGTGGTATTTATAGATGTTAAGTGCACTTCTGTGATTATTTGGTGGCACTAAATCTTTTTACCCAAGAAAGAATATCTAGTAACTAAATTCTCCGTTGCTGGGCATAGAGGATGCAGAAGTCCCATATATAATCAAGAATATATGTATTACATATACAAAACTCTCTTCATCCTGCATAAAACCAGCTTTGGAATGAATGTGATCATTTTTTGTAGCATGTATCAACCCAACAACAATAATTTAGGAATGGAAACAAAGAAATACTATAACCACTTGAGATTGCTGGGATAGTTTATGTGGGCAGCGTAACAGTCAAGATGGAATTGCCCAGGACACCAGAGATAAACATTCCTACTCTTCCAAAAAGGACCCCAGGAACTTAGGGACCATGAGAGGTCAGGATCTCCATTTGATATTTCACCCAAACGCTCTCATCTCCAGAAGGCCTCTAACAGCTTGCCAGGACATTTGTTCAGTAGTCACTTAGCAAAAAAAGGAATGCCACCTCCTCTCCTGATCAAAAGTTCCTGGGCCAGGAGTACCCCTCCTGCATTTCCACTGAAGGGATTCTGATGGAGCTCCACCCGGGATGAATTTGGTCCTATGTGTTGAAAGCAAGCTTAGTTCTCAGCAGAACTGTCTCTTTAGAAAAGATGTTTACCCTACTCCCATAAGCTTGCAGTGGCAATGTTACCCTAGCTATCATAGGAGGGGTGGGATCATCAGGTGCTAGAGGGGGTTCCTGGCACAGAACATCTTGGTATGGAAAGAAGACACAATGGAAAATTATAGAGATATAAAGGAAAACACAAACACAAAGGTGTTCCCATTTTGTTGCAAAATTGAGAGAGAAAATTGTTCCAAATGATTTTTAAACAAGGATTCAAACTATCACTCCTACACAAAGGTTAACAGCTCAAGATCTTCACCAAGAACCCTGGAAATGACTGAAGAATTGTCTCCTTTATAAAATTCTGGGTAACAACCTACCAAAATTTTGGCTAGGAAGCAGGTTACTTTCCATAGTCATGAATTTGATCCAGGGCAAAATCAAAACAGCCAACATAGCTATGGGATATGAACATCGCAACATTTGGCTTCCCGAGAACCTTGGGGTGGGGAGGGGGAAATCAAGAATTTGGGGGGGTTGCTGAGGCAGAAATGTGTAAAAGCAGCTTTTTGCTAATGAAATTGCCTTTCATTTTCACAATTAGAAAACAAAACATTCTTTGGCCTTCCACATATAACCTCAGAAGCAGGGTCTCTCATCAGAGAGAAGTTTTGTCTCATTTTCTAGTGATTTGTCTGATCTGGTTTTACATGTCCCAGTGGCTGGGTTTCCACTACTCTTGGGAGACTATTCCACAGGCAACTTATGAAAAAGCACTAGTTCCCCCAAGACAAAAGCTGAAGCTAGCAGATCTAATGCCAGAAGGTTTTGCACACATTTTCCTTGTCTCAGAATTACACCTAGATGCACCTCCTTTGGCTAAAATAAGCTATTCCTCCTCCTTTTTAGGGTTCAGTTGTGGAATCCTGGCTCTCATTGGACAATAAGTTGGAAGGTGTTGCTATGTATTAAATTAAGATTCATATTCAGAAAATGTTGAGGCCAGAAGGGAGCACTGTGATCTCATCTGACCTTTAAGATTGGGAACAATGTCATCTACAGACCATCTACATGAAAGAGGGGATATTTACAAACACTATTAGCAGAATACTTTTGATTTTTCTTACAAACTTAATCCACCTTCCTCTCCACCACCATGGAAGGACTGTATTGAGTTCATTGACTTTGTTACAATCTCTATTTTAGAAGGTGTGACTTCCTTTACTTTGCAATATCTATTTATGTGCGATTGTCCTAATAATTGGTTACAACATTTTTTAAAAGTGCTGTAACACCTTGGCAATGTATGTTTGTTTTACTCTATGTGGCTGACACGCTGGCCGTTACTGCTCTTATCTATCTCTTAGCTCACAAAGTGGAGATCTGGTGCTTTGCACCTAAAGGTACCAGGTTCAATCCCTGCTGATTGATGCACCCAAGGGATTGTTACAACACATTGCATATTTCACAGATAGGAAGCTGAGACCCAGAAACATTTGCCCAAGGTCACACAGTCAGGAATAGAAAGCAGGTTTCCTGCCTCCCATTATTCTAATTATAGGCAATAGGTTATTCCAGGGATAGGACAGACAACAATGCTAATAGCATTAAAACTTATTCAGGATCAGATAAGGAACAAAATACATGCTAGTGGCTGTAGCAAACCTGCTGTTAATTCTCTATTCCATCTCCCAAAAGACAGCTATTATTATGCATTTATGATGCATTCTAGGATTGGATCTATCCATCATAACAAGTATATTGAGAAATCAATTAGGTGAACTTGTTGTTATGTTTTAATTGAAGATGGCTGGATAAGTGGAAAGTTAAATGCTATTTATTCTTTGATACTCTAATAAGGAACTATATCTAAAAGCCTTTCATATTAAACACAACAGCCATAGGAATGTAAGATTCACCAAAAAGGATTAGACATTTTCCATCTAGTCTCATATCCTGACTTTTGCACAAGCCTATATCACAGACTGCAAAAGCCAGAAGGGACCATTATGATAATCTTTTCTGATCTCCTTTATAATATAGGCTATATAGACCTTCCCCAAAATAATTCCTAAAGCATATATCTTTCAGAAAAATATCCACTCTTCATTAAAAAATTGCCAGTAAGGGAGAATCCACCGTTATCTTTGGTAAATTATTCTAATAGTTAATCACTCTCTCTATTAAAAATTGACGCCTTATTTCCAGCCTAAATTTGTCTAGGTTCAACTTCCAGTCCTTGGATCCTGTTATAGCTTTCTCAACTACATTGAAGAGCCAATTATCAGATATTTGTTCCCCATGTAGGTAGTTATAGCCTGTAATCAAGTCACCCTTTAACCTTCCCTTTGTTAAACTAAACAGATTCAGCTCCCTGAGTCTATCACTAGAAGGCAGGTTTTCTAATCCTTTAATCATTTTTGTGGCTCTTCTCTGAATCCTCTCCAGTTTACCAACATCCTTCTTGAATTATGCCCAAGACCAAACATCTACTCTGCAATGAAACAGCCCCATAGCCTGAGCCCTGAAAGCCCGAGCCAGCTGACACAAGCCAACCGTGGGTTTTTAATTGCAGTGTAGACAGACCATAAGAAATAAATGAATTCTGTATCTTTGGTGTCCGTGTTTTGATTTAGTAAATTCTCATTCACCAGGAACATAATATGGAAGTTTCAACTGCTCTTCAACAATGTATTTTGTACTTGAGGAGCTGCCTTGAAAAGAGTTGAGCCCAACTAGCTCTTAAACCTTTGTTAACATTCACGGTTGACAATCGGGACAAAGTGTGCTAGAGGAAATAGGACATCAGTTATCTAGTCCCATCAACAATCACACCAGGGTGAACTGCTTTTAAAAGTGACTCTGTTTAAACTGCACTCCAAATTTGATTTACTCTCTCCAACCCCATTTTGAACACCCAGGGACCTGTCTACACTAGGGGAAGTTTTTTCAGGATTTCCCAATAGTTCAGCTCCAGTGTGGTAGCAATACCGGGAGCCCCAGTGTAGACAGACCATGGACGTTTTTAATCACCTTATCATGGGTTAGAGCAGAATTAAGTGATTCAGTGTTAGGAACTATCTGATCCATGTTAGGGGACCAAAGCAATAGTATGGACAGGACTTAAATGTCTCTAAAATTGGAAATAGCTTAACAAAGTGTCAGAAAAAGGCAAGATAAGTCTAGGTGAAAGAACAAGTTCCAATTTACAAATTCTGACACCTGTAACCAGCTAAGCACATTTACAGCGAGTTACCTTTCACAAGGGGTCACATGAGCATTTACTTCAGCTTCGATCTATATTGCTCCTGCACACCAAACTTTGCTTTCAGGATCTGGGTTCAAACAAATCCCAAATCTCAATGTGAAATGACTAGTGTACCTCCCGGATTTGGCATCGAAAGTGCAATTGTCATTTTGATGGAAAGGTAAAGAACAATATCCTAGGTTCGTTTGAACCCAGAATTATAAACATGTTTCTCTGGTTACAGGTGCACTGCACTCGCTCCCTTGCAAATTGATAATTAGCACTCTGCCCTTGGCTATCTCAGCACTCCAATCTCACGTGACATGGGGTACTCAGGGTTCAGGAAGATAGAATGGCAGCCTTGGGGCCTAGCAGGGATAGAGACAATCAGACCTGATAAACCCACAGAGCATTGCTTAAGGGTAGCAGGTCCTGTGAGAACAGGCAGGAGGAGCTGTTGGGATGAAGGGGGGAGCCAATGGGAGGGTTTATAGAGAAGGAGCCATGTTGAGGAAGAAGGGCAAGAGCATGTGGAAGGAAATCAAGATTTTTTTTAAAAGAGCAGACGAGGACGTTGTTTATCCATTGTTCAGGTCCCAGCTGTCCCCTTTTTAGAATTGGCTTCATCATCACCGCAGATGCAGCCCCCACCATAGAAGACTCCATCCACTTCATATCGAGATGCCATCAGTCAAGGCTACTGCAGCCATCGCTGGCTGAGATGAGCTGCCAGAGGCTCCCTTTGTAATGCACCAGCACCCCTCCTCAGTCCCAGGGCATGTGGCACAGCACTCTCACTGGGGGAGCTGGCCCAGACTGAGAGAGACCAGACACGGATCGGATCTTCCATGCATCACACCTAGACCTGATCAGTCCAGAGTCCTCACTTTGCAGCTGACTTTCCAATATCGGCTTCTTCTGGGTATTCCCTCACCAGCATCCTTTTCCTGATTCGTTTGATCCTGTCCCTCCACCCCTGTTTTTTTGGCATTTTCTTCCCTTTCTGGCTCACTTCTCAGAAAACTTGCTGATCTAATCAAACATTTTTCTTCCCTTAGTCCAGCTCCCATTCCCAGAAGACCTATTTCTGCTGGTCTATTGTTTCCCTCTCTCTCCATTTTCCTGTAACTGCGTCTGTCATGATCCGCACTTCCAAACAGCAATGAGTCACATGAGCTACTCTTCAGGGACCCTGTTCAGGAAAGGGTCTGCACAATATTTGTTTCCCGTCTTGTTCTAGGAGGGTGCACCCCACTGCCACAGCAACACAGCAGCAGAATGCTGACAAGTCTATGACTAGAGCAGAGTTAGCAGCACCAACTAGCTGGTAATTAATTAATTGTTCAATACAAAATATTCATTTTGCCAGCCTCCTAGATTTAGGAAGCACATTGCATTTGAGTGGCAAATGGCTAGTGAATTTTAAAACTAATGAGATCACCGTAGTGTATCTACATAATTCAAATTTCAACTAAATCCCACTTAAAGTACATTTCAATCCTAGCCAGAGGGCAGCAAGGCAGAAGAAATTGCTGGCTATTTGGGTTGTGTGGTTGGTCACCTTAAATCATGTGGTATTGTTTGGATGGGATTAAACATTTTAAACAAGCAAATCGATAATGGCAGAGATCCTGGTATTAGTTTACAGGTAAATCATCACTCATGATCAAATCTGTCAAACTTTTAGGATTTGTAGTTCCCTTTCTCCCAAGACACAGGGGCTGTCCAAGTACTTGTGAATAATGAAAATTTTGCTTCATGGACTGCAGGGACAATTTTTTATGAATCAGCTTTTTTACTTCTTGAGCAGGTAGCATGTGCCAACATAAGAAGGGGGTCCTATGGTCACCCCTCCATATAAGTCAAACGTTCATACTATTAAATTGTAAACCTCTTCAGGGACAGACCGTCTTTTTGTTCTGTTTGTACAGCACCTAGCACAATGGGGTCCACAACTAGGGCTCCTGGATATAGTAATACAAATAATAAATACATAAATAATGAGAGCCACACGAACGTTCATGGGCCATGGTGAGTAATAGCATGGACCTCCAAGAGTTAATTTGTTTTTTGCTGCTCTTACTGTTTAGCCAAAAACTCTGCAGTGCTCAAGTAAGAATAAGTCTATATGGAGATAACTGGGAGGATGAACTTCCCCCCTCTGCAAGAAGAGCAGGAATGATAGTCTCCTTTAGATAAACTCTTGAATCCCAGCAGAGTCAACTGAATTCCACAAACAAGATACAAACACAGACAGGAATTACTCCACTTTCCCCAACACTGGAATGCAAGCCGCCTTTCGGGTGGAACATGGCAGCTGTTGAACAGCACATAGTAATGCTATGTTCCAGGAGTAGACCAGCACAGGGGACATACGTAATGGAGATTCAGGAAGTTATTATTCATTCAGCTGCAGTGCTGAGCAAGCAGTTGGTTGTTTGTGCTCTTGTCACTAAGTTCATTGCCTTCATAAAAAGCTACACAACAACAGTAGTTTAGGTCAGGCAGGGAAGCTGAATAACTTCATCAGTTGAGACTGCCAAGGGAGTGGGAGTCAGGATGGAAATAGCCAAGCTGGAATTTGGCCAGTGCACAGAGGCAAACACCTTTCATTGGAAGGAAAAAGCCAGGGAAAATTTAAAGCCTCCAGGAGATGAGGACAATTGTTTCATCTTGTTTGAAAGAGGCCACTTCTAGCAGCAGAGCTCCCCACTAGCATCGTGAAACATTCTTTTCTGGGCAACGTTTAACTTGATCTTCAAATACCAGCCAAGAATGCATTTGGCAATAATCTGAGATGTCCGATAATGAAAACCAGACAAAGGTTTCCACTCTGTTGCTGAGCTTTATCCCTGCCACGGTACCCTTTGACCCGGCATCAGAACATAAGAGCCTACATCCAGGAAGATTTAATGAAGGCTATTCTATCATGCTGACAAAGGGGAGTAAGGTGGAGAGCAGGAATAAAACAAAATGGATTTTTTAAAAAAACAGATGTATTTCCAGCAGAGAATGTGGATGGCGTCTTCTAAATGGTCCCATTTTGGGGGATTTGCCCCCCACCCACGTACTTGCAGGCAAACTATAACATGAATCTGAGAGGGTGAGGCCAGAAAAAGGGCTATGCTTTGCAGCTGCATTTGTCTCTCTCAGAAGGTCCCATTTGTATTGCCTTGGCTTGGTCTTTTAGCTAAAGAGGAAGATTAAACTGATGTCATTTCCTCACCGATTCCACGTATATGCAACATTGCCAGGAAAAGCTCTCTCAGTTCATTGCAAAGACAGACACAGGCCCTGTCAGCTACAGAATTAGTGGAATTAGCCTTATAGAAATATAAAATATAAAGGGTTTTGGGGCACTGGTCTCAACAAACTGATCCTGGGAAGATGCATTTCCTTAAGAAAGAGCTAATCACAAAAAGCTGGCCTTCAAAAGCACCTTGATGACTGTATCAGTCAGACAGTGATATGATCTGCCAGGAGGAGGGATCATATCTGGTCATTAGTGACAGGGGAAAGTAGCCAGCATCATTGCTCTTGGCAGGTTATGTTTGAGATTGCTAGATTTGCTGGCTGAATAGAATTAGACACATCCACAAAGACATCCATGCACTTAAATCCAGATCTTTTCCTTCATCGCCACGTTATTCACAAGTTCACTCCTCCTTGGGCTGCAATTTGCTCAGCTCTCCCAAGCTAAATATTGCTCAGTAGTCAGAAAGGAGAGCTCCAAGGTTGGGGATGGGGGAGGAAACCAAAGAAAGTGGTGCCTGCCAAGTCAATAGGTGGACCTTTTTTCTTGCAGACAATCCCAAGCGTTGTGCGGGGGTCAAGAGGATAATAGTGATGCCATCTTGAGAAAAGACACCCTGTCAAGGCCCTGACCGCATGGCGCATTCTGCAAGAGTGGAACAGTGCCCTCCGCAGAGTCTAGCTTTGGTAATGAGTCTGTCCTGTCTGCTGACAATTCCCCTTAGCATTTCAACTGGGGAAAGGATTCTTTATTTCCCCTCATACAAACCCTTCTGTATTAGTATTGAATATGTGCATTATGGTCCCATTTTGCTATGCACAGTAAGGCACAGTAAAAAGCCTCTCTCAAACCATGTCTGTATTATCATCTTCATTTTACAGATAGGAAACTGGGGCACAGAGAGATAAAGTAACTCGCCTGAGGTCACAATGGGAGTTTGGGAATTGGACCCAGATCCCCTGACTCCCAGTGTGGAGCCTTAATCACAAACCATCCTTCCTGTCATTGTTCTGCTGCCTCATTTCACCCCAGAGGCTCCTGCATTTCACGGATCTGTACAGTACCTGGGGATCCTTCGGAATGGAAGAGTTTGTGGATTACAACCCTCTCATTTAGTTTTTACACTGACAACAGGAATAAGATGTTAAAGAAATTAATTACTATGTCCCCAAGAATTGAAATTGCCTGGAGGCCATTCCTGAATGAACTACCCTTGGGATTCTTTCAAAAGCATCACCTGTGCTTCTGCTTCCTTCTGAAGGCAGAAGGGGTTAATAATACACTTCTCCATCTCTCCCATCTTAGTTGGCTCAGAGCTCCTGGAACACCATGTCTCAGTAAGCTGTTCTCAGCTAGGAACCTTATTGCCACAAGCACAGGTTCTATAACAGCCCAAAGGATATATAACCATCCACTGATCCTGGGCCAAACTCATTGCTGGCAAAAGATGGGACACAGGTCCATTGACTTCAGTTGAGTTGATCCCATCTGTTCCAGAAGTGAGTTTGGCTCAAGCTTCACAAGAACACATTAGAATCATAGAATCATAGAATATTAGAGTTGGAAGGGACCTCAGGAGGTCATCTAGTCCAACCCACTGCTCAAAGCAGGACTAACCTCAGCTATATCATCCCACCCAGGGCTTTGTCAAGCCTCACCTTAAAAACCTCTAAGGATGGAGATTCCACCACCTCCCTAGGTAACCCATTCCAGTGCTTCACCACCCTCCTAGTGAAAAACTTTTTCCTAATGTCCAACCTAGACCTCCCGCCCTGCAACTTGAGACCGTTGCTCCTTATTCTGTCATCTGCCACCACCGAGAACAGCCTAGCCCCATCCTCCCTGGAACCCCCTTTCAGGTAGTTAAAGGCTGCTATCAAGTCCCCCCTCATTCTTCTCTTTTGCAGACTAAACAAGCCCAGTTCCCTCAGCCTCTCCTCATAAGTCCTGTGCTCCAGCCCCCTAATCATTTTCGTTGCCCTCCACTGCACTCTCTCCAACTTGTCCACATCCTTTTTGTAGTGGGGGGCCCAAAACTGGACACAATATTCTAAATGCGGCCTCACCAATGCCGAATAGAGGGGAATAATCACTTCCCGTGACCTGCTGGCAATGCCCCTCCTAATGCAGCCCAATATGCTATTAGCCTTCTTGACAACCAGGGCACACTGCTGACTCATATCCAGCTTTTTATCCAGTTACCCCAGGTCCTTTTCTGCAGAGCTGCTGCCCAGCTCATCGGTCCCCAGTCTATAGCTGTGCATGGGATTCTTCCTTCCTAAGTGGAGGACTCTGCACTTTTCTTTGTTGAACCTCATTAGATTTCTTTTGGCCCAATCCTCCAGTTTGTTTAGGTTACTCTGTATCCTATCCCTACCTTGCAGGGTATCTACCACTCCCCCCAGCTTAGTGTCGTCCGCAAACTTGCTGAGGGTGCAATCCACCCCATCCTCCAGATCATTAATAAAGATGTTGAACAAAACCGGCCCCAGGACCGACCCCTGGGGAACTCCGCTTGTGACCGGTTGCCAGCTAGACATGGAGCCATTGATCACTACAATTACAGAAAGTGAAAGAAAAACACTAAAGACATTTAACAAAATTCCTCTCTTTGGACTTACTTCTAGTCCTCTGGAATCAATGGGAGTTTTGGATAGCACCCTGAGAAAACAAAACAATTCTTCTAAATGCAAAAGGGCACTTTCTTAGAAAAGCAAAACCAAAGAAAACCAAGCAAAAAACTCAGTCATTGAGTTAACACTTCCCCATCACCTAGTCTGACCTCCTACAAGGTCCTACAGACACCATAGAATTTCATGTAGTAAGTCCTCCATCAGGCCCATGTCTTGTGGCTGAACTAGAGCATCTCTTTTAGAAACACAACCAGTCTTAATTTAAAAACTCCACACAATGGTGTATCCACCATATCCCTTGGCAATTTGTTCCAATGCTCAAGAACTGTCACTGTTAAAAATATGCACCTGATTTCTAGCCTGAATTTGTCCAGCTTCAGCTTCCAGCCACTCGTTCCGACTGTCTGCCTTTATACATATGCAGGAATCATTCCACCCACCAAAAAAGTGCAACCACTTCTGTTCACTGGTACACTCAATAATGTTACACAAGTGTTTAGGGCAGGAAGTGAAGAATGCAGCATTCCATTGGAAATGTTGTGTGGAGGCAGAATGCAATTACTCAGACAGGAGATTGACCAGGAGATCCTGGGTCAGCATTAAAGCACCGTTTGCTTTGTAATTAAGATTTGCACACAGAGATAAAGACTGGCTTGGTGCAGACCACATCCCCGAGGCATCATGCTTGCTGAGGGTTCCAAGATGGTGTCCAGAAGCAAACAGGCAAGCAGCCAATCCTCCATTTCACTGCCTCCTGTGACAGACAGCACGGTATCAGACATAGAACTAACAGGAAATGTGGTAAGTTGGCAAGTGCCATTGAGGACTTGGGGAAGGATTTTTGCAGATGTTCCTCCTGCCTGCTTATGTCTTCACCTTGCATAGGATCATATTGTGGAGGCAGAGACACCAGCAGCAACTTAGTGTTATCAGACTCACAAATCACAGAAGCAAAGCGGTCACCGGTAGGAAAGATTTCTCATCGGATATTAATATCATCCTATGTTAAAGCCTAACACATCATTCACTGTACACTCCATCCCTGCCAAGCTCTACAGGAGTCTGTGCAATGCACTGAAACTGTTCTTCCTCTTATTGCAATCATGATTGAGAAAGAGGCAAACACTACATATAAACCTCCCCCCAAACACACACACACACACACACACACACACACACACACACACACACACACAGAAAATATTTATGATCCAAAGAACTCAACAGGGAGCTTGCCTGCAGCTGGGGTCTGGGTTTGGATTTTAGTGCTTTATGAGGACTCCAACCTAACTGCACTGCTCTGAAATTCCTCCTGATCTAGAGATTACAAGGATGAAGATACAAGCCTGGAAGAGCTCACAGGAACAGTTTACTGCACTCATTGTGCCAGGTCCCAGGGTCTGGCTCCTGTGTGCCAGGCACAATTCCAGGAATGGGGTGCCAGAGAAATGGCTCTGTGATCGATGACCTGCCAGGTATTAGTCTGGTCCGGAGAAGCAACTTAAAGCATCCTCAGGATTCTCAAAGGGCCTGATT
Source organism: Emydura macquarii macquarii (assembly GCF_026122565.2). Lineage (NCBI taxonomy): Eukaryota > Metazoa > Chordata > Testudines > Chelidae > Emydura > Emydura macquarii. The sequence continues at coordinate 1,423,383 of NW_027132983.1, read as the reverse complement.
CAAAACTCCTCAACTTCAATGGTAGACTCTTAAGTGGCTCCAGCTACGCAGGTTTCCAAGAGGCTCTTCTGGCAGCTGGGACCAGTGCAGCAATGCTCCAACCAGGCACCCCTCACATTCAAAACACATACTGAGGCCTGGAAAGGAGGGGTAACAGACAGCTGGGGTAGCCAGTTGTATGCCAGCCAGGGATCCCCCTATGCCAGGCCTATCCGTGGGAGGAGGGCAAAGCAGGCAGAATAGGGAGCTAAGAGGCAGCCCACTACATTTTCTTCCCAGTTTCTCTGTATTAACAGAGCAAACCTTGAGCTCCTGGATTTCCTTCCCTGATCATCCTCAGTCCTGCTCTCGCTCACATCCCTGGGTTGAGTATGTGAGTGAGCGACAACATGGGTGAGAACGTTTAGGAGAATCTGGCTTTTTGATCTCGTTCATGACCCTTTTACAACTCAGCAACAAGAGATTCTCCTCCGGAGGGAAGCACGATGGTGAAATCAGCTAGGAGAACTGTGTGCCCTGCACTAGTACAATAGGCTATCAGGTTACTATGCTGGTACCTACCACAGCCCTGGGATCAGTCCAGACTGTGAGCAGTAGCCCAAGCAGGTTGTGCTGGCTCAACCCAATCAATCATTTCTATTAGGCTCCCAAAAAAACACTTCCATCCTATCCTTTATCTGTCTCTCAGACATTTCTTTAGCATCCTTTACCACAGTACCTGAGCAGTGAATGGAAAAGTCCTACACAACTGAATGGCAAACTCCTATTCAACCGAACAAAGAGTGATACCATGTTTATAGCATTTGTTTTAAAGCAATCCATAGAACTACATAGAAAATGTTATCTCCTCTACTACAGAATACCACAAATTGGTTTCAAAAGACTACAGAAAGGCTATAATTTGGCAGTTGGTTCCACAGGTTGTTTGGAGTCATTTCTACAGAAACCAGTTGGTTTCATCCGTATTCACTTCTAGAGGGCTTTTCTGCAAGAGAATGGATAGAGGGACCTGAGAAAGATTAGTCCCAGAGAGCATCTCATTCTCTCCAAGTCACCATGCCCTCTGAGCAGCTTCCACTGGCATGGCACTTCCTACCAGCCTGGCCAGAGACAGGTGCCCTAGAAGAGCTTTCTCTTATAGACCAGGGCTGTGCCTTTGCTCCCTGCACGATCTGGGAAAACCATACCAGTGCAGTTGGATGTCAGATAACCGTGTTTATTAGCTGTGTACAAACACACAAGGCCTAGCTACCTGTGTATGCTGCAGCTCTGGCAGGGTCCCCTGGCTTCAGCATTAGAAGACAGGGAGGCCCACTAGAGGGTTCCCAAACTATTCAAAGAAGGATTACCCAATTCTATACATACAAACAGGAGAATCCCCCCCCCCCCCCCAGGCTACCCCTACTCCCAGCATGGACTGTGCCTCCTCCCCCAAACCAGAAAAACACACCCAGCGCACTGACTGAGTCCCCTCAAAACTGCCTACACACAGAGAACCGATGGTGCCCACCAGCCCTCTCATATCACTGAGGGTGCCCGCCTCAGAGCATTCACTGTTCCATCTCTCCAGAACCACCCCTGTGCTATGCTGACTACCTCCCACCAAGTCTCCCTGTCCCCACAGCACTGACTCTACTTCGCACCAGAATTCCCCCCCAACAGCGCTGACTTTAACGCACACAGACCCGCCAGAGTCCCACCACAACTGCACTTTCTATATCCCCCTCAACAAGATTCATCTGAAAGTATTGACACTAATATCCCTTCCCACCTCACCGTCTTCCATCTCTAGCAACAGCTCCCCTCCAAGAATTCACACGCCAGAGCCCAGACTTTACCCCTCTCCCTGGAGACCACCTCTCAGCAGTGACTGAAATTAACGCCCCAGCAGCCTCATTTCACCATCACCAGCAGCCCAGTGCCCCGTCTCCTTTGTATTCCTCACCCCTCAAGGCTGCCCTCCAGGTCTGTGGACATTTATGAGTGAGGATATATTTGTGCCTCCTTGAAATGCACAGGTACCTCCGGCATCTTGGTAAAAACATCTAGCTCCTGACAAACAGAGATGTCAGGATGAGGAGTTAAATTTGTTGATGGCTGTAAAATCAGATACGGCCTGGATACAGTAGCTCTTCCTTGGAAAGTGTTTGAAATGTAGGTCCAATCTGGAAACATTTCAGAGACTCCAAAAATGTGCCAGTCAATTTCCCCCCAATATCCCCTGTACTTGGTATAGCCCAAAGTTTTCCCATCCCTATTCTTTCTAACTACCTGAAACGTTTGAGCTCTTATCTAATTACAGGTTTCACTACTGATTAACAAGACAGACACATGCTGAATAAAAAGGGCATCGATTGTGATTTTTTTGGGGGGAAAAAATCTACATTGAGGAATGATTTTGAAAATGTACATGCTATTGCCCATTTATTCAGCTAAATGTAAATGCTGTTTCACATCTCTTCATTACAATAGTCCAATAATTATCATTATTAATAATAAAGAAAAGACATACCTTCTATCTTAATCTAAAATACCTGGGGAAATTCATTTGACATGACTAAAACCTGGGATTTGGTAGATGAGGCATATTTGTGTCTTATTTTTTTAATTTTTAATTAAATAATGTGTGTATTCAATTATTGTATTGCACTGAATGGCTCAGTATGATGTCAAAGTGATGTGTCTCTGTGGTGGGTGTATTAGGACTGTATTGCTCTCAATGGCTCTGTATAGTGTGTGTTTTGGGGCTGTGTATATTTTGACTATTTTGCAACCAGGGAGCTGGGACTCCGTTTCTATCATCCCTGTGACAGGAAGGGTTAGTTTGTTTACTTTTCTACTGGAGCACTGTCTGATCTGGGAGAGAGCCCTCTGCCACCCGGAGGAGAGGGTGGCACCTACACAGGAGATACCAACAGGGGAATGAAATCACCAGTAGAGCTAGGGCTGCTTCTCTTTCCCATCTCATGGCTCCTCTGTGGTTTCGCCTTAGTCTGAAGTGGAACTTGAAGGCCCTGATTTGAATGTTGGCTGTGGCAATGAATAGAATTTGCACAAACACTCCAAGCAAAGGAGAACTCGACTGATAAAGCAAGTCTGATCTAGCTGGAACCTGGAGTAGACAGACACAGGAAAGCTCACGAAGGAAACTGGTTCCAAATTCAGAAAGGAGGTTTCCAAAACCCAGCTTTTATTTATCTCAGCTGCTTTCCACTGCGACACTGGAGCAAGGCCTCCATCTTTTTTCTCCTTGTCTCACACATACCTCCTCTTTCACTGGTACAGCTGAGGAACATACACTGCCCTTATCTAAAGAGGTGCCTCATGTTTCTTAGCCTAGAAGAACAGAAAACCTGTCTGACAGCCCAAATTCCAGCAGGAGTGACGGCGAGATGCTAAGAAAACAATTCCACCTACAAAAGCTCTTCAGGCTGAAACAGCTGCTTTTGTGGCTGCTTGGTTTTTTGGCAGGCAGTCAGCTCCCCAGGCCCTCTGCAAGACACTCCACTTATTTCCTGTTCTATGAGCAAGTCCCCACAGGCCAGTTAGAAGGCCGGGATTAATGTGCACAAAGCAGCGAGGCCAAAACACACAGTCTGATTCCAGTACGGCATACAAGGCAAATTCAAGTGTGACAGAGGAATAAACAGAATCCATGCTTGCGTCTGGTGTGGCCCCATGCAGAATGTAACATGAACAGCAGTCGGCACAGCTCCAGCCTGACAGATTCTATAAATGCAGTGTTTGCAACGCAGTAGATCTCAGTAAGAGGGACTAGAGTCTTGAGAGAATCCCGAAGAGATATGGAGACTTTCACCTCCCGGTCAACGGCTGGAATAGTCTAAGTCAGGAGCACCTAAGGGCTTGTCTACGCACTGTAGCGATCAGTGAAAGATGCTACCTATGCCAACTGGAGAGCTTTTCCTGTCAGCGTAGGTACTCCATCTTCCAGAAGAACAGTAGCTGTGTTGACAGGAGAAGCCCTCCTGTTAACACAGCGCTGTCTACAGCTGGAGTTAGGTTGGTATAACTGTGTCAGTGGGGGGGAGGGGTGGATCTATCACATCCCTAAGCAACAGTTACACCGACATAAGTTTGTAACCCTTACCAGGGCTAAGAGTTATTACCATCTGATGGCTGTTTATTGGCCCGTGTGAAACAAGTTGGTCGCCTCAATCCTGTCCCTAATCACCACGTCACTGGCATTAATTGGGTTTCCTTCCTGGCAGTCTCAGGAAAAGAGCAAAGGCTGATCAGAATGGACACTGAACAACCTTCACCTCATCAGTAATTTGTATTACAGTCACACCTCGAGGCACCAAACAAGATCAGGGAGCTATGGTGCTGCGTGGGCTGTACATACACTTATGAAGAGATAGTCCCTGCCCCCAGAGAGCTTTAGTCTCAATCGAAGAGACAGAGGGTGGGAGGGTACTGAAATGAAACTTCGAAGAATTTCATTTTGAATTTGTCAATAAATGGACATTTAAAAGAAAATAAAACTGTCATAAAAAATTTAGAGGATTTCTTCAAAACACCACTTTTAATCAAAAATGTGTTTTTGACAAAAAAATAAATTTCAGCTCTCTCTGCTTAAAGGCTTTGCTGAACTGGTGTTTGAGAGAGAAAATGTTAAAGAACTCTGGGGCCAGAAAGAGAGCTGGCCTAGGAGAAGGAGAATTGAGATCATCTTCCTCCTGTGACTCTGAATCGCTTAGCAGATGGGAGGAGGCAGATCACAGCATCTCTCTGTCTGGCTAAAGCAGAGGCAGCAACCTGCAGTAAACAGACCGGCTCCATCAGCTGGATGAAGAGATAGACTAGCAGCAGGACAGGAGACCTGCAGTGGAGGTCCTGTGTCACAACTGTTTCCAGCTGTGGTCAGCAACAGTCATAGTGTGAAAAGGTCAAAAGGTGAGGGAGAGGGTAGCATTCACTTCTGCCTGAGGACCAGAAGAATAAAAGAAATAAAAGTCATATGGATTCACAGTTAAGAAGGACCCATGGGCTAAAAAAAGAAAAAATTCTGGATCAAATAGAGCAGCTAGTCACTCGAGCATACACCCAAAGCATGTAATTCCTCTCTGTAGAAGCAGCAGGTATATTCTCTGCCCACACATCACAAAGATCCCATGAAGCATCTCATCTTTACTGCCTGCCCGCCCCCCTTTTAAAGGCCTCTTTTCATTCCTCCAATTTTATCTTCTGATCCTTGGGAGCCCTTGCCTCTGGAGTGCTTAACATGGGCACCACTAAAGAGCAAACAGCTCCCAATCCACTGAAAATTTTATACTTTTCTCCTGACACCTTTCTAAGTCAACATTTGTTTCATAGAGATGGGGGGATAACTCAATTTCTAAAGCTGGTCAAATATTTGACAAAAGATTCATTGCAATTTCACAAAGTAGATGGGCTTTGGTTTGATTTGACTTGACCACAGCAGAGTCCTTTAGAATTTGCGAAGGTTTATCTGACCTTGTTGTTGGTACACATACACATTCAATCATGGATACAAATATCGGATGAAGAACACAAGTATTCTACCCACTAGTATACTCAGAGCTCCAGTTTTGAAGCTTAAACACTGATTACCATCACCAGATGTTTATGAATAATTCTTAGATGACCACTTATTCATTTGTGATAGTCACTAAATATGTTAATACTGCCTAGGTTAGCAAATACGGAGACTGATTTCGAAATACTTTGCCAAACCAAAAGCAATCAAAGTTAGTTGGATGTTTTCGTTAGCTACGACTAAGCAGGAAAAAAATAGGCAACATAAGAAACCAAAATAACCCATTTTCAGAAAAAAATCTTGCACGTTTCAATTCGCATAACACAACGACCAACATGAAGAGACTGTGCTCATTGAAATCAGTGGGAGTTTTGCAATGTACTGCAATGGAGTCATGATTTCACTCTGGGTTTTTGATTAGAGCACCAATGTGATTTGATCAGCAAGTGTGCCCAGGTTTGAAGAGCATGTATATTAAAGTGTGCTCTTAGTGTCTTCAAGACACTTCCTCTATGCGTTTTATAATCCTCAGTCCTCTTTCCAAACAGTGAAGAGATGGAGAGAGGGGGCGTGCAAAAGAGAAGTTTGAATGAAATCTAGACAACATGGAACTAACATGACATGTGACTCACCTTCCCACTCAGCTCTCTTTGCCTCCCCATCTCATTGTTGTCTGTTTTGCTCTCTGAGCCCAGCACTGTTTCTAGGCTATATACATAATAATAGGGCTGGGATTGTCAAAGGGGCCTCAGTTGATTTTCAACAGAACTTGGGCACCTACGTTTCTTGAAGCCCTGCCATCCTTGTCCCAGTGTGCTGAATATTCCACTTGCTGGGTCTCATACATATAGTTGCCAATTAAAATAAAAAGGTGTAAGTGTGACAAGAAGCTACTTACACTTAACTGAATTCCCCAGGGAAATGATTCCATAAAGAAACATACATTATTTGTTATTCTATTGTATTATTCAAAAACAACGAGAGTTCTGTAGCACTTTAAAGACTAACAAATTTAATTTCAGTAGGCATAAGCTTTCGTGGGTTGCACCCCACTTCCTCAGATGCAGTTGGTAGAAATAACATAGCAAATATGTTGCCTGTATTTGCTATGTTATTTCCTCAACTGCATCTGAGGAAGTGGGGTGCAACCCACGAAAGCTTATGCCTACTGAAATTAAATTTGTTAGTCTTTAAAGTGCTACAGAACTCTCGTTTTTGCTGTATACAGACTAACACAGCTACCCCTCTGGAACTATTGTATTATTCCATAAAGATCGGTATACTGCCCTCATCACAGCGATATCTGAGTGCCGTCCAGCAGTGCACTAAGAAACATGACTAACTCAGAGAACTCAAGGATAAACCACAGTATCTGAATCCAACATCAATTGATCCAGCGAGTCAGAATTTTTCCACAACCACAGTTGCATGAGTGACTATTTCAAGTAAGCCCCGGATCCATGTAATCTTGAGTTTAATCTAAGTTCCCTTTTTTGTAAGTGACTTCAATGCTGGTAAAAGGCACCACACTGACAGCACTGGAGAGCACGATCTCTCTCTAGCTACAGAATGAGCAGGGCTCTCATCTCTCACAATCCTCCCCAAAAACCCTGTGATCAAGGGACACCTCACTGGAAGGGGTTTGCTAATGCAGTCCCCATGGCCCATTTAACCCTTGACATTCTCAGCAAAGCAGCCAGACAGTTGGCCCTGAGCAACAGCCTTGTTCTGGTGTTTTCTGTGGTGTGGGCACCTGTTCAGATTCAGAACTGAACAGAGACCAATTTACATTACAGAGATCTCTATCAAGCTCTCCAATTCTATCTTTCAGGGATTGCTGGCCTGAGGTGAATTGGAACTAGTCCAAAAAATAGGACACGATGATGTGCCAGCATCCTGGCCTTTGGTTCCGGAGACCTGGGAACATTCACACGTTTACTGTTCTAAGCTAAGGAGCAGGTAGAAATAAAATTTGGCTCACCTAGTTTATTCTCTACCTCGCTTGGGATGTGTCTATTGCCAGGCGTATCAAAGGCAGCGCAGAGACCTCAGTCAGAGAGCAGGCAAGCAAACAGGGTGGTCCAGTAGATAGGGGACTGGACAAAAACTCAATAATAGCAATGGCATGCCCTGAGATGAGGATTTCCATCGCTAAGAGAGTGCTCATAATCCAAACAATGTTGCCAGAATCCCACATTTTCTGACTCACGCAAAATACACAGGACGATCAGGTTCCCAGTCACCTTTTCTAGATGGAAATACACCAGCAGATAAGGCAAAGATGATTTTCTCCCAAGAGAAAGTGTCTATCAGTCCTCACTCACTGGAAGCAGCTAGCCTCAACCATCCCCAAATGATGGGGGGGGGGGGGGGGGGGGGGGGGGGGAAAGAGTTAAAGTAGGAAGAAGTACAAGAAGTAACTTGATGGAAACAAAAATAGATATATTAACCTCAGACCCATATAAGATTATTTTATCTCCAACAGCATGGAACTTCCTTCAGGTGAAAGCAGCATATACAAGGTCCAATTTATGACGTTTGGAGAAAGCTTGCAGACTGGACCTTATTACTAATTTGCATCTCTCTTCCTTTCACTGGAATACCAAGTTGTCGATCTTGTTAGTATGTCTGTCTGGCTGAGGAAGATACAGTGGATCTGGAAGAACATATTTTTATTTTAAATAGGAGGTGCAAGTTCTTGATGTATAAGCTTCTGGTATACACAGCATATTACCTGTCATGTGAAGGGGACTTTAGCAGCGCTCTTGCATCTGTACTGGGGGTGATAAGTCACCAAAACCAAGATTCTCCTATCCACATCAAATAGCCAGATCTCAGCTGGTGTAAATGGATATAGCTCCATTGACTTCAGTTTTTCTTTAAAGCAAGTTTAACATCCTCTGGTTGTGCACTCTGGGAAATAACTGCCCTTTGATATTTATCATCACAAATTTCTTATTTTTAATAATAAATAATAATAATAATAATAATGCTGCTCCTGATTCATCCAGTTTCTGCTTAAACTCCTGCCTCCCTCTTTAAAAATGTCCTGATGGGGCTTAAAAAAAACCAAACAAACAAAAAAAACCCTCAACTCCAACCCAACTGCTTTTATAACATGTTTGGCCTGAATTGCCTAATCCTTCTACAAAGAACTCCAACTTCTGCCATGTGCTCAACGGGAGATATGCTTGAGTATCTATGGGTAGAATTTGCCTCACAGATGCTGACATCCATTGACACAGAACAAGGAGTTCCTTTGGAAAGAAATATTTAGGAACCAGAATTAAAAGAAGGGGGAAAGAGAAGGTGATTAAATGATTTTCTCCATGCTTCTATTCACCTATCTGTAAACGAATCCTCTGAAGGCCCCACTGAAGTAGGTATTTATGTTAATATTACAGTAGCTACATCATCAGGCCCGACTGTGCTAGGTGCTGTACAAACATATAGGAAGATACAGCTCCTAGCCCAAGGAGCTTATAATCCAAAGAGAGAGAAACAGAGGTTAAATGACTTCCCCAAGGTGACAAAAATGGAAACAGAAGCCAGGACAGCTGGATGCTATCCACCAGACCACATTGCCTCTCACTCCACTACACCCCTCACGTACAAAGCACTGAATAGGTGAAAAAATAAAGATGTTTCTAGGCCGCAAATGGAGGTTTTGTTAAAAATGGGGAAGGAAGCACAAAAAACAAAAATATAGTAGCATATCGAGGACCTGACCCACCACTGTGTTATTTCAGGAGTACATGGGTGTAACTCCACTGAGAATTATGCTGGTGTGAAATTGAAGAAATGCAAATCTTATATATTCCCCTAAAGATTTTCTAAAATTGCGCTGAAAACTGTGTGTGTGTGACAGGGGGTGTAAATTTAAAACAAAACAAAACAAAAAAGTTTAAAAAAAAAAAGTCATTCTCCTCCCAGTTTTTGTCTTGTCAATTTCAGTTATAAGCTCTTTGGGGCAGGGATGGTTTCTCACTGTGTCTGTACAGTACCTAGCATAATGGAACCTCTAGATGCTACTGAATTACACATACTGGTTCCCAATAGTATACCCAAGTTCTCCTGCTCACTTTTGTAGTTTTCCAATTACATATTATTTTCCCCTCTTTCACTTTTTAAAGAGCTTTCTCTGCCCTTTGCTGTGGGAAAGATACACACAAATACAGGAAACCAGCTCATGCCTTAATTTTCAACAGGGCTTCCCACAGGGGCACGGGTCTTCCATGCAGGATCAAGACCTTAGTCATTGGCTTTATAAGAGAAATAGTAACCATTACAGCTGGTCTGAAAATGGGTTCTCTCACCCACCCCTTGCCAGGAAGTTTCACTTTTTCATTGAAAACTCAATAACACAAAATATTTTGGCCTAAAATGGGAGTTGAAGTGCCTCATGGGAGTAGCCTTTTTCTCATGTCCTCATCCTCTCTGTGGACCAGAGAGTCTCCAGCTGGACTACATCCCCTAGAATGCCTCAGTCTCCCCTCTTGGGAGACTTCTGTCTTGGAAATTCTTTCGTCAACCTAGCTTCTGCCTCTCAAGGAGGTAGATTTACTACACCAATGGAAGAACCCCTCCCATTGTCATAGCAAGTGTCTACACAGTTGCACTGCAGCTGTACTGCTGTAGAGTTTTAAGTGTAAACATAGCATTAGAAACCCCCAAGCAGTGCTGTGCTAGCACCTGAGAGTCTTTCAGTGAAACTTCTGTCTCCAACTACAGAGTTAAGCTGTCCAGGCACAAGATGAGGCAAATGCAAACAAACAGCATAGGTGGGGGTGACCAGTAAATGAGATTGCTTAAATGCTTTCTGTAATAGTTTAGTATACCAGTAATAGAGGGGAGGAAACAGGCTCTCTTTTTAAAGATAGCTGCCAGATCCTCAACTGATGTAAATCAATGTAGCTCTATTGAAGATCAATGCCAATTCACACCTGCTGAGGATTTGGCTTGTGATTTTTCTCAACAGTTATCTCTGCAATTTCATTTTTAAAAGTAAAATCATGTGGAGGCTGTGGTTTTAATATGATACTCTTCAATGCCAAAAGAGTAAAGGAAATGCCACTCTGCTGTAACTTGCGTTCAAGGCCAGAAAAGAACCACAGAATAATTTTATAAATTGCCTTACAAGAGTTGCACAGGTTAATTAGTCTCTTCTTTCTGGAAGGAGCCCATTGCTGGGATGACGGTTTTAGAGTTTAACACATTTCCTCACACTCAGCCAACAGTCTAGTGTACATTGTTGAAGGAGCAGTGCTGAGAACACAAAGGACAGCCAGACGAAACAGCTTGACAGGTAACCCCTGGCACCACTTCCCTTCCACTGTACTAATACAGAACATTAGGCATGGAGGCATCGGTTGATGAAGAATGAGAGACATGTGGTCAACCATAACTACTTGCCCTTGAAGCCTGACAAGTCATAAAAGATTATCCCATGGCCATCATAAATCCATTCTCTTACCACCAGGCCTTTAGAACGTAGATTCCTGCAGCTTACAGAAATCAAAAGGATATTTAGCTATGGGTACTGGGATGAAAAGGACTTTGGAAATTACTCAATCCTCAAGGAAAAATCTATAGAGGGACAGGCCAGATTCCAGGTGCCTACTCATGTGCCTACTCATGCCCTTGAAAGAAGTCCTAGTCCTCCAAAGTGGACTGAGCAAGATTATTACAAATATACACGCTGGTGATGGTAGAAAATCATAGCTCTCATAAAACATGAAAAGAAAAACCATCAACGATGGACAGAATTTTGAGTTCCAAGTCCGCAGCCCTTCAGTGCTTTCCTCCCCTCCCGCCAGGTCTGATCCTGTCCTCTGCGTCATGCTTTGACTCACTGTGGAATCTTGCTGATCCTGAGGGGCTCTGATTGCCCCAAACTCCCCTTGACTTCAACGGGTGCTCGGTCTCCCTCAGGATCGGGCCCGTAGACAACGAGGACATTGCTAATTCTACGCTGAAGTGGGTGGAAGTTTTTATATTCCAAGTATGAGAAATTTCATCATTGCAACAGGCATAGGGAACCATGCAACTCCACTATAATTACATGGCAAAACACCATGTGAAGCCATGCCAGCAGCCAGCTGTACCCTTGCCCGAAGCCTCATAGGCATTGCTCAATGATACCAAGTGGAAGTGATTAGCAAGTTGTTGCTGTAACAGCCTCTTCCTTCACTTTGTACCAATAAGGTACCATGAACGAGCGGTGAGAGAGTCCTGTTGAATTATGCTCTTCCCTATTGCAACATAGGAAGTCACACTGTACACTGATTGGGAAAGCCATGAACAGCAAAGGCAGTGAGGGAGTTGAGAAGAGTAGACTTAGAGATGAAAATATGTATTTTTTAAAATACTGGGCGAGTCTCCAAGAATTGGGAGTCAGAGGGTTGGTATGCAAGAACTATTTAATACTAAAGAATAAAGTCATCAGGGCAGGCTTCTGCCCCCAAGTTTTAATGGGGCACTCACACTTATGCAAGCAACAGTTAGAGATAATGAAAGCCAACAAGACTCCAGAGCCAGTGGGGATTCTTGTTACAGCAACAAAAAAAGACCAGGAAGGGGGAAAAACCAAAAATGGGCCAATAATACTCATCAGCTTTCTAGACTCAAATTAAACACCCAAAGACTACCACTGCATTCATTTGTAAGCCTGCCAGGTCTCCTAGGAAAACTAAGGGACTGCCTTTTATTTTTCAGAGCTAGATTCCAATTATTCCACATAAAAGACCAGAATCAGACTGTTATGTTTATGGATTGCTTGGTAAACTGAGTGCAAGCAAACTGTGTTTTAATATGGCTAAATATAAATGTATAGCTCTAAGAATAAAGAACGTAGGCCATACTTACAAGATGAGGAACTCTATCTTGGGAAGCAGGGACTCAAAAAAGATTTGGAGGTTGTGATGGACAATCAGCTGAACATGAGCTCCCAGTGTGACACTGGGACCAAAGAGCTAATGTGATTCTGGGGAAATTTCACGTAGGAGTAGAGAGGTTATTTTACCTCTGTATTTGGCACTGGTGACACTGCTGCTGGGATATTGGATCTAGTTCCGGTGCCCACAATTCAACAAGGATATATATAAATTGGAAAGGGTTCAGAGAGGAGTCAGGAGAATGATTAAAGGATTAGAAAAGAGAAAACTAGTGATAAACTCAAAGAGCTCAATCTCTTTAGTTTAACCAAGAAAAAGTTAAGGGGTGATTTGATTACAGTCTATAAGTTTGTACACAGGTAATAAATATTTAATAATGGGCTCTTCGATTTAGTAGAGAAAGGTATAACATAGTCCAATGGCTGGAAGTTGAAGGTAGACAAACTCAGACTGTAAAAAAGGTGTACATTTTTGACAGTGAAGGTAATTAACCATTGGAACAATTTACCAAGGGTCATGGTAGATTCTAGGAATTATTCTGGGGAAGTTCTGTGCCATGTTATACAGGAAATCAGACTAGATGATCACAATGGTCTCTTCTGCCCTTGGAATCTGTGGAAACAGCTTTGCTTCCTGGATCTTACCTTCAAATTCTTAGATGCCTGTCCTTTCCAAATGGAACCTTTGGAAGTGCATCCACCGCTCCGTAAGGAATCAAGAGTCTACATCTATCATTTATGAAAAGCCAAATGCACTACTGCTGAGGTACAAGCAGCAGGATCCATAAGTCTTTCATGTAGCCTTTTCCATAAGCCTTTCACAAAGGAGACTTCCAGATTTTGCATTTCATTTGTAAAGTCTGCCAGTAAATCTGAGCCACAAAACTTTGATTTAGAGATGATTTAAAACCTTGAACTGCTTCAGGAAACAGATTCGCAAATCACGCTAATAAATTCTAAATACAAAGCTTTGATTTATGAGCCTGACCCTTTCCCAACCCCCCCCCTTTTTTTAAACTTTATACCTGGACTTTGAGTAACCAGTTTATAAATCTAACCTTCAAAGCCTTGCCAATCAGATGGGGAGAGAAATGTGAAAAATAGCTATGTGACTGGAGAGGTTGGGGGCGGGGAGAGGGGAAGAAATGTAAGCACGCCCGCCACAAATTGTGGAAAAGCAAAATATTTGGGTTTGTTTTATTGTTGTTGCTGCTCTTTTATACCACCTCCCCCCCCGAAGAGTCATAGCTCCCCAAAATAAAACTAGCAAGATTTCACCTGGGAGAAAGGCCTCATCATGAGAACTCACGGCACAGCAAGAGCTGGGATGGCATAAGCCAGGTCTACACTTAAAAATTAGATTGACCCAGCTGTGTCACGCAGGGCTGTGAAACATTTCACACCATATGTGATGTAGTTAGGTCAACCTAACCCCCTCTGTAAACATGGCTAGGTCAATAGAAGAATTTCTTCATTAACCTAGCCACCGCCTCTAAGAGAGGTGGATTAACTCCATTGACAGAAAAACCCATTCCGTCAACGTAAGAAGCGTCGACAATACAGCGCTACAGCAGCACAGCTGCAGCACCGTATTGTAGGCATAGCCAAGGACTTGTCTATCCTTGGGATTCAGAAATCACGGCCTAAGAAGGGTAGTAAGGAACATCGTGGCTCACTGCGATTAGAGTGATGAGCACTCCCTGAAATCACTCAAGCCCATGTACTTTCATAGGCAGATAGCCCAGGAACTTTTACAGTTTATTTAAAATACTTAGATGGCCCCCCATCACTGTAATACCTAAGCACCTCACAAATCTTTAATGCATTTATCCTCACACCCTCCTGTGAGGCAAGGCAGTGTTATTTCTCCATTTTACAGAAGGAAAACCAAGGCATGCAGAGACCAAGTGACTTTCTCCAGGTCACACAGGGGTCAGTGGTAGGGCAAGGAACTGAACTGCAGCCTCCACCAGTCCAGGGTGGAGTCTTACTACTGAACCATCCTTCCTCTCTGCAAATCAGAGCAATCTAAGAGGGACGCTACTACAAATGTATCTCTAAAAACCAGAGACATTGTCAAGTAGTTGAGGCCTAAAATGTAGGTTATGAAAATTCTAATATCAAATGAAGAGTTTCTTCAATATTTTAGGAGGATTTCTCCTTTAGTGCTAGAAAGCCAAACAGAACAGCTTTGGGTGAGCACTTGAGGACCACAAAGCAGGGCACATCAGGCTGTTGGCTAGTGGCCAAGCTAAGTGAAATGCAAACGAAGCAGAATGGGCCCAATTTTTCCCCACACTGTTGGGCACATTTTAATTACACTAGTTGTGCAAGCAATGGCGGCAATTTCACAGGAAGGAGACCATTTACAAAATTTCATGCATAATTTACACATGCAGTTATGGAAATTTGGGCAGTAAATTGCAAAAAATCAGAGCATGAAATGAAAGGAAATTAAACCCTAAGATGTTATTAAAAAGACAGATAAGGCCTTTTAAAATTTGTATGAAATATGCTTGTTCCCTGATTCTGCACTCTTGTGTGGCACAAGTTGCCAGACACTTCTGCAAAGTGTAATAGTTTTTAAAGCACAGAAGGGACCATTCTGATCCTAGACTGACACTCCTGCATAACACTGCCCAGAGAATTTCACCCACTAATTCCTGAATCATGCCCAGTGCCACATGGTTAAACTACACCCAGTCTCGATTTAAAGATTTCTTTGGTAAGTTGTTGCAGTGATTAATTGCCCTCACTGTTAAAGCCTGCTTCTTATCAAGCAAAATGTTTCCAGGCCTGGATTCTCTATTCACCCACACCAGTGGTAGCACTTTACCCCGCTATGTGCAGGTGTTAATACAATCCCAGCTGCAAGGCAGTGGACAATCAGTCTCCGCCTGTCATCCCTATAACCTGCATTCAAGTCCTGACCCAGGAAGATTCAAGTTTAACCCTCCGAGGAATGAAATTCCAAAGAGCAGAGATGTGGTTTACACAGACCTTTCCACAAACAACAATCCCAGGACATGGGAAATACAACAATAAAGAGCCTGTCTAGAGAAATAATGGAGGAACAAGCCCCTGCAGAGTCTTATTTGGCATTCCCTGACCAGGGAGTGTAGATGGCTCAGCAGATTTGTAATAAGATCACATTCTTTTCACCTCAAGGTCAGCAGTTCAAATCTAGTGCAGCCTGGTAATGGCCTAGAGTCACTAATATCTGTTGCATGATCTCCTTGGGCTGGATTGATTGTATCAGTTCAGTCCCTAGCAGATAACTGTCTATATCAAGACAGTCTCCGCAGAAAGGCCAGCATGGGAACTACACCCCCCTCATCCCGAAGGGGAATCCTCCTTCCTCCCCCAGATCAGAGTTGAAGCACATGTGGAGGGAGAAGGGCAATGAGAGGGAGGCTGCATTCCTGAGGCTTACACTGTGCTCATTCTGAAGGAACACTGAGACCTTCACTCCCACAGCCATCTGCTTGACACACCTGTGCTACATTTGGAGACCATGCAGCAGGAGGTGTGGAGATTATCACTACCCCTCCACCTCTGACAAAATGCTAATCAACTTCTTGGGACAGTCACACATGCTCTTCAGTCCTTGACATTATGAAATAACAGCTGAGGCCTCAGTTTTTCAGCCAATATCACAGGAGCGAACGTTTTTTATAGCACTGGTCTTGTTGCATAGTTAAAGGGTGAGGGGAAGATTGTTAAAATGGACGGGTTTCTCAGGAGGGCTTTCCAACTTAACATGTTTAGCAAGATACTTTATTGTTCAGTTCTAGAAGGTATTGAAAGAGATTTCCAAATACAGACACATGCCAGCAGGAAAGACAGAGGTGGAAGGGAAATTAACCCACATTAACTGCTGACCAATAGAGAGTTTTATGTTTATGGTAAGGCCAAAGAAAGCTGGGACAAAGTGCTACTCTCCACTTCAGATTGGATAAGAGTAAAAAGCCGCATACCTGGGAAAGGGACACTCCCATAATCCCCTATCCTTGTGGAATCCTCTCTGTGATTTCTCTTCCACATGCCACAGCAGGAATTTTGGGAACATCCTATAGTCTAAACATTTATCCATTTGGCGAGTATCTACCATGTTTGAAGAAAATTGGGAAAAGATCACAAAATGATCCACTAACCAAGAAAGCAACTAGATTCATAAACACTATCCACAATAACTAATAGTTCACTAAGAGCTAGTGTGGTCACAAAGTTGGAACAAGACCTGATTTTAAAAAATGCCAATTATTATACGTAGATTTTTTTTTAATGTCCTGGAAAATGTTTATTTATTAATTGACTGACTGATGAAAAGCAAATTTGAAAATTTCCACATTTGATAAAAATGTTGTTTTTTGAAAAAACAAAGAAAAAATTACCCTTAGAAATTTACTGAAAAATTGTAAATCTTCCATTTCCCCCCATTGGAAAACTGAAGTTTTGGCCAAAATAAAAAAAATTCACTGAAAATTTGCTTTTCAGTCCAAAAAGCCACTTTTCATCCAAACAACCAAACAACCCATTCTGACAGAAAAGTTTCAGCCAGCTGTAGCCAGAACACAGCTCAGCTGTCATATGGACACCTGGAAAACAAAAGGATAAAAGCAAAGAGAACTGGCCACACTTTGGATGGTCTAGTGAACTGACACTGTAAAACAGAACCTGAGCCATGGAAACTGTACTCCGAGATACAAAAGCTGTGCCCGGAGACCAGGCACATCAAGCCATGACTTGAACCTTCCTGAGTAATTCACACACCCATGTCTCTACATGAAAGCAGCAGAAATGGAAAGGAAGCATAGTTAGGGCCTGAGCTATACCAATTATCACAGAGGTAAACATCTTATACAAGGATGAGCCATAGCACCTAAAGGGAAAAGGCTGAGGGATCCACCTCTCATGAGAAGGTCCTGACAAGATACAGGAAACAAGAGGAGACTTTTACACCTAGGAAACATTAACAGTGCAGACCAAAGGATGCCACCTGATCAGTCCCACATGTGCAAGAAGTAGCATCAAATTCAGAACGTTCAGAACAAATAAAGGGGGACTAAGTGAGCCAGGGTGCAAACAATGGGATTATGGAACTTTTTACCTAATTAAGGCCAGAAGTGACCATTAGGATAATCTAATCTGGCTTCCTAACTAAGGTGACCAGACAGCAAATGTGAAAAATGGGGATTGGGGTGGGGGTAATAGGCGCCTATATAAGAAAAAGCCCTGAATACTGGGCCTGTCCCTGTAAAAATCGGGACACCTGGTCACCCTACTCCTAACATCTCAGAGAACTTCATGCAGCCATCCCTCTATGACCCCCATTACCTCTAGCTGAGATAGAAAACAAACACCTCTTGATATGAAGCCTTCAAGTGATGGAGAATCTACCACATCCCTAGACAAGCTGCTCTAATGGTTAATTACCCTCACGGTTACCAGCTCTAATGCAGGCAATAGTCTTTACTGTTGCTGTTTATTACTTCTTAAGCACCAGTGGTATCCCTGGCATGGCACAAGGCATTCAGTGTCTGACCCAAGCAGTTTACATTCTTCAAAAAAAACAAAAACAAAATAAATTACTTACTGTCTGGTGGCGGCTGGGGTTGGACATGTACACATATGGTGAGTCTCAGTAGAGTTGTTGGAATTCAGGTATCCACAGCTCACAATGATCACCATAGCCAGCGTCATTCCCGGCAGTCTTGGAGACTGGATGACTCTCTCAACCTTGGAAGCTCTCCCTCCACAGTAGGGTTGAAGAAGACTGTGGAGGCAGCATGGTGAAATTTGCAGCGCAGCAGTTTCACGGATAAGCCAAGGACTTCTTATTCCAGTTGATCTGGCACCAGCTCTGAAAATTTACCCCAGAACCTGTCTAAAACAAACAAAAAGAAAAAGAGCAATGTGGGTGCATGTCAAAATACACATTGTGGATACATAGGGCTTGATCCAAGGCCCACTGAAGTCTTTCCTTTGACTATGGGCCTATAGTGAGAGGACAATCTGAAAAAGGACGCAGTCATCCACACACCTAGTCCTGCCAATATCAGCTAACTCAATGGCTGTGTTAAGCTGAAGTCACAACCCTCCTATCTGCTGCCACCCTGACAGCTCTCATTCTCAGGGTCACCACTAGCATGACAGTGGCCCATGCTGCAGATCTGCTCAGTGAGTATATTGCCACCAAGGGCCTTTCTGCACTAGGTATCAGATTCTTCTGTGGTCTGAACACCTGCTGTTCCCAGTGAAGTAATATTATCCGGACTTCATTGTAAGCAGCATCAGTTTATACCAGGGCTGGATTAGGTCACATGAGCACTTTTTCCTTACCAGTGGAGCCTCAAACTGTATGTCTACACGGCAATAAAAGACCCGCAGCTCCGAATCTTAGAGCCTGGATCAACTGACTCAGGCTCAGGCTGTGTAGCTAAAAATAATAGTGTAGACGTTCAGGTTCAAGCTGGAGCCTGGGTTCTGAGACCGCACAAGAGGGGAAGGCCTCCAAGACCAGGCTCCCACCCAAGCCCAGCATCTACGCTGCTGTTTTTAGCCCGCCGCCCAGGCTCTGAAACTCAATGCTGCAGGCTTTTTATTGCCATGTAGACGTCCCCTAAGTACTGATGTATTACTAGGGAGAGGATTTCTAAGATGCAAACGGCAGTTAGATACCCAACCCCCATGGACTTCCAAGAGGAGTTTGGGGCTTAACTGCCCTTTGTGCCTTTGAAAATCACACCTCTCTCAACTAGTAACCCACCCCACCCGCTGCTGGTGCCGTAAGCAGCACAACCCAACCTGCTGTTTGTGAAGCAAGGGCTGTCGCTCCATCAGAGGTTACCTCTGGATACCCTCCACAACACTAACTGGCTCAGGGCACTGATAGTGCTGGAGGAGCCTACAGCTGCATTTCTTTCCTTCCAGAGGAATGAGAGGGTGGCAGTGACAAAGGGGGAAAGCACTCTTAAAACAAAGTCACTTGCAGAGCCCAAAACCCAGCCTAAAGGCACAGAAATGAGTCTTCCATGGTGGCCCATC
This sequence comes from Emydura macquarii macquarii, assembly GCF_026122565.2. Classification (NCBI taxonomy): domain Eukaryota; kingdom Metazoa; phylum Chordata; order Testudines; family Chelidae; genus Emydura; species Emydura macquarii. The sequence goes on along the minus strand of NW_027132983.1, from coordinate 1,403,926 downwards.
TGCCCGTCTGAAACCCCACCCATGGTGGTTTGTGACTGACGCACCCTTCCTCTGTGTTGGAATCGGTTTGACACAAAGCCCACAGCAGTGAGCTAGCAGCTTGTTTCTCTGGCTGCAAAATAAAGGATCAGTGATCCTAGGAAACCCCAACTGGGAACAAACCCTGGCCGTGTGTGTGTGTGCACATGGCACTGATCTGGCAGTGAGATGGGAAGTACTGAGAGGTTAGTCCAGCAGTCGCTCTCAGCCCACCTCCTTCTGGTTCATTAATGTTGATGCCTCTTCCTCCTACATTTTCCTCACCCCTTTGCAGATCTCAGTGTTGGCACCAAATTGATCGTAGCAGAACTCAGTATGAGGCTATCGCTCAATCTTATGGCAGAGGAAGAATATTTTCCCCATCCCACCAAGCTATTCCCATTCCACTGCAGCATACGGAATCTTTCATGACCTTAAGCTGCCCTCTGCAAATCCTTTGACTCTGTGCACCAACCAGACCACAGCAGAATGACCGCCTCTGACCCGCTGGCCTTTCTCCATTGTTACAGATTAGGGAGCAATGATCTGATTAAGCTGGAAGGTTCACATTTCAAATGGCAAATGCCGGCAATCATTGACTTCTCCTCCCCACCTGAGACCTTCCCAACCACCCCCACCATTATTAATAATTAACATTTATGAAGGGAAAATGGTACAAACAGAAGCCCTTTCTGGAGATGGTCCCAGTTGGATCAACAAGTTTCAGGGGTTATGGGATTAACACTGACTGTTTCTGATGGATTGTCAGAAATCTCATTCTCTTCTTTATAATGCCTAGTAAATACAAGCACCTGGCAGTTTTACATATTTGCAGGTATGACTTGCATGCCATAATATCAACGAGACACTCTGTAGAACACATCAAATGGATAAGTTATTGAACTTCCTGGCTGGTTAATAACATGGCCTTGAGCCTCAAGCTTTAGACCACTACCCAAGGCATACATACACTCAGCCAGGTAGGCTCCACCTAATGCGTCTTACTGCTTAATGAACAACGAGGGCTAAATACACAGATCACGGGGACCAAAAAAAACTCATATGTACATGGAAAGAAGTGAACTTAAATCACCACCACACTTGGTGGCCCACAAACCCTCAGCAGTGCAAATACATTGTCATGATTGCCGGTCGGTCCACAGCCAGCTGCAATAACATAGGCCATGGTTTGGAAACACCCAGAAGCCTAAACACACTCACAGCTGGTGACCTGCAAACACTCTGTAGCATGAGCTTACTTGCCCAGGCACCATTTGTCACAGCATCATATCACAGTTGGATTAAGCAAAGTGGATTTGCCCACAGGCAGAGGGATATAAAAAAACCCCACCTCCGGATCTTTACAATGACTGCATCAATTTGGTTTCCTTAGTGCATATTGGAGAAAAAATAAGTTCCATTGGAGAAAAATGCATTGCAGCCTCTCTTAAAACACCTCTTGGTTTTCTGTGTAGTTTGAGTGCATGAACAGAAAAAGCTTTGTGGTTAATTAGGAGTGTACGAACCTGTTAAGGAAGTAGGGCAGAAAGGATGGTAGAGATAATTACAGCACCAGCAGCTTGAGATCTTGTTGCATTTTCCTCTTTGACAGCAAATCAAGAGCAGTTATTTGCCATGTGACTTTTAACCATCTGTTAAAAGAGGAAAGCAGGACTCTGGCTCTCAAATGACTTCTCTGCAGAGATGACTGAAGCCCAATCCTCTCCTTCCATTGCACAGGTGGTAAGCAGGGCCAGTAGTCTCTGCCTGGCCGTTGGAAAGAGAAGTGAAGTGGGGTGACTCGCTGGAGGATAGGGAGAAAGAACCTGGATTCACAAAGGGACTAAGGCATTACAATGCTGAGCGTCACGTGCCTAACTTTTACACACCTAGAAAGTCACAGGAACAATCCTGTGATCCACACAGCCAAGTTAGGCACCTTGGTTGTTTATACAATATATGGGCAGAGACGAGTGCCTTAAATTGCAATCCACAAAAGCCCAGCATGCTAGACAGGGAGACACCTAGACTAGTCTGTGGGAGATGCTGACAAGGAGAACGTGTGCTAAGCCCCATGACTCTCTGAGAGACAGACACCTAAGTCTGGGCAGCAGGGAGGTGATTAGCTCTGCTTAGTGAGCCACCAATGGGAACCTGCTGCTGCAGTCAGGTTTAGGCACCTATGTAGTTTCTGACAGGAAAGAGTTAGGCTCCTGCTTCACACAACATAAGATGGACAGTGCTGCCACCACCCACTTTATAACTTTTAGCCCAGTGGCAGGCGCACTCACCTGGGATGTGGGAGGCCCAGGTTCAATTCCCCCTCTCTGCCAGAGGGGGAGAAAGGCTGTGAATAGGGGTCAGAAGGTAGGCCAAACACCTGCCTTCTCTCAGTTTGCGAATCACCCTGGGCCTTCCTGGAAGACAGGATGCCTAGAGAGAGGCAGCACTGCTCACACCCAGGGGAAGAAATTTAGGCACCTAGGGAAATTTTACTCTGAAAACTTAGGCATCTGCAAGGTTCAACAGTTTTATGGATTGCAGTGAAGCCTAGAACAGGACCTTAGGCACTTAAGTATCTGTGTGGCTCCCACCTGAAGCTAGAGTCATAGAGTTTAGGGCCAGAAGGGACCACCAGATCATCTAGAATCATCACCTGTATTGCACAGGCCACCAACCACATCAAGCACTCAACAACCAGAATTAGACCAGGACATTACAGCTCACAGAAAACTAGACTATTCCGTGCCCCAGGCAGAGGTGAGGAGGGGCCAAGGTGCATTAGTGCCCGAGACCCCTGCAATAGAAGGGAAATGAGGAAGTGAGATGTACCCAGATACTCCTGGCAAGTGAGCCGCAGCCATGTGCTGCAGAGAAAGGCAAAAACTCCCACAGGTCTCTGCCGATCTGACCTAGAGGGAAATTCCTTCCCAACCCCACACATGGCGATCAGTTAGACACTGAGCATGTGTGTAAGAACCAGCCAGAGAAGCACCTGAGAGCGAGAATGCTCAATGTCACCTCAGAGCCCTGGCCTTCCCTGGCCAATGCCCCATCTTCAGCTGTGGCCATCCCTGATGCTTCAGAAGGAGGAGATACAAAAATCCCTCCCAGAATGCAATGGGGGGAATCCCTTTGCGACCCCTGAAGAAGGAAGCCAGATTCCATCCCTACTTGTGCATCATCAACAGAATTGTTTACCAAGTTCCAGGTACACTGTCTACAAGCTACACCACTGGGTTTGCACAGATGCACCCAAGTGCAGCATTGTCCTGCAGAACCTTTATCACAGGTGCCGATGCATGAGAAAGAGAAAATTAAAATGCTGCTTGGTTTTCAGGGCCCTCAGTCAGAAACTAAGACTTTTACTTGAAACACTGAGCAAATTGGACTGGGAATAAGTGGGTGAGAGAGACGCACAGAATCACACAGGCCATTTTTACGGAGTCACTCTTTGTCACTTTAAATGGGGCCTGTCCGCCAATGCTGCAAATTGTCCTAATTCCATTGACTTCAATGGAGCTAGGACAGCTCACATCAGCCAAGGATCTACCCCAATGCTCTGCCTCAGTTTATCCACCTGCAAAATGGGACTGCTGTTAATTACCTATAGCACATCACAAGCGTTTTGTAATTCTTAATTACTAACATTTGTAAAGGATATAGACAGCCTGGGTTGAAATTGCCACAGAAGTGTTCAGATACCAAAGTGATGGGTGCAGCATAAGAACCTGAAGAGAAAAGACCACAATGGCAAATCATCATCATAAAAGAAGCTCTTGCCGGAAGAGGAAAGGGTTAGGGTTATGCCTCTCAGAAGCATGGAAATGTAGAACAATCACATTGCTGCTGAGATCACCTTAGCAGCAGAGCAGAACAAGCTGTTGATGGGAAATTGGACACAGGGATCCCTCACATCTGTTTATTACATCTGCACTCTAAGCATCAGCACAACCTGCTGATCCCCACTCCAACTCATTGCAGTTTCCTAATGGGCTCCTTTGCTGATTAAGCAATGTTCAGTGCTACCTAATTAGGCTGTCTTTTTAGCACAGTTTGCTAGTGGAATCTGAACCTTTTAAGGATCCCTCCTTGACACTGTAACAAGCACATTATTGCTGAGCAAAAAAGGCATTTCTCTGGGTCACTACAAATTTCCTCCATGTCACCCGTAGCCTTGTTTTATGGGAAGCGCGAGAGTAATAAATGGCCATTATGGAAAGGGGTGGGAAAGAGAAGAGTCTGAGAAATTAATAGACAGGAGAGATATCACATTAATGGGAGGTAACAAAGAGCTGCAAAAGTGTTATAAAAAAAGGCATTAGAAGAGCCCTGTAATTGGGGCTATTAAATAAGATCACTTCGGCCTTTGTGTGTGCGTGTGCCTATGATGGATGTCAATTTCAACAGTGATAATAAAAGTAAAATATCTATGTTAAGGCAGAGTACATTAACTTTTATATTGGCATAATTTACTGCACAATGAGTTCTCATCACTGATGAGAGAAAGACAGGGCAATCTTCTCTAGGAAGCCAAAGAGAATGGATAGGCTTCTTTACGGGAAAAAAGGGTTTCTTTAAATATGTATATATATTATGCATGAAATAATTCTTTTCCAGGTCCATTACTCTTGTCCAGAGGGAAGGAAAAATTTCCACAGATCATGTAGATCTTGGGTCTGATTTGCTATGGCCCTAAACACATTGTGCAGTTGCGGTTGTATTTTGCCACTATTTTGCAGTGATGTAAATGACAACACAGGGTCCAGGGAAACAGAGAATCAGGCCCCTAATTGACAGGGATTCATGGGGAAGATAGTGCAACAGCAAGACTTTGGGCAGTTTAGTGTGAATAAGCATCCGAATGTTCCATGCACTGTGTGGGTCAGGGAAGTGCTAATTGGCTAGGGAACTTTTTACCTGTAGTTGTGGTTTGGGATTTATTCCTGCAGGCCTTTATTCACATGAGTAATTCCACCAAATTCACTTAGGCCCAGATCCTCAAAGGGATTTAGGCACTTAACTCCCATTGATTTTAATAGGGTTTAGGTACCTAAATATCTTTGAGGATTGGGCCCTATTCACTTGAGTATTCATGTGAACATGGACTCCGCTGAAGTCAAAGATACTACATACGCTGTCAGGCCCTAAAAATTATCACCTTGTAGATAATTGAGAGTCTGTCCAATTCTCTGGCTTCCCACTTTCCCCTTCTCATCTCTTATCCTATCTGCCCTTTCCACTCCGCAAATAAGGCCAGCTATCCCATTTGTTAGCTTTTCCCATAGTCATCTCCAGGCATTTTTGTTACAAATGGAAATATCCAACGTGTGCATCAATATCAGAACTTAGGCAATGACAATGCTTGTCTTATATCTAATAGACAAACTGGAATCTTCAGAGTTGTTGATACAGTATCTCTCACCAGTACTACAATGGCATCCCGGATTTTGTTTATTTTATAACAAAAAGAAAGCAGTGTACTTTTTCAGCTTATCTAAATGCAAGGGGAAAAATTAAAATGAATCAGATACACCCATTCCACCTTCCTGCACTACTTGCATCAAACCTACAGGTATACAAATAATTCAGCACATTTAATTTTTAGACATCTTGCATTTCAGAAGCTAACCTTGGAAATCATTGCTGAATGAAGGACACGCTGCACCATGACTAGATTGTAACTAAATTTGAACAAAGTTGATCTTTACACACACAAGCCTGGAACATGCTTAGGAAATTTGCAGTAAACGTGAAAGGTGGTAGTTTGACGATTAAGGCAATGGACTTCGAATCAGAGCACCTAGGTTCTACATCTGACTTTGGTCTTCTGGGTGGCCTTGAGCAAGTTGTTTGCCTCCTACTCTGTGTCTTGTGTATTTAAAACGTAAGCTCCACAGGGTGGGCGCTGTTCCTTACTATGTCGGTACAATATAGAGCACAATAAGGCATCCAAACACTACCATAATAACAGCAGCAGCAGCCACAGAAGTGCTAACCAGTTCAGCTAAGCTAGTTTTCAGACTGGCTGGAGCTGGAGGGTAGACCAGGCTGCAGGCAACCTGAACCATTTTTACTCTCTTAGTTTCAAAACTGGGTGAAAGTGGTTTTGAAATCAGTTTGATTTAAAATGGTTCCAGCCGCCTGGACAGGGCCTCCTTCAACCTAATATTAAAGCCTGACCCAGACCAAAGTCCAACCTGGGCTCAGCCAAGCTGACACTTCCCCCCAAACCTGTAGCAGTGCCGCCACCACCACTGCCTTGTCTTTGATGCTTGGCCTGGGGTGGGGAGCGGGGTGGGGGATTCCCGCTTCTCATACCCTGGTCCCACGATCCACCTCTGGCTGCCTCCTGCCTGGGGGATAGGCGCCGCAGCAGCTGCGTGCCCCGCTCCTGCTGGCCAGCACCACCTTGACATGCTGGGCACTCTGCAGAGTGAGAGGCTCTGCCCCTCATCAGCATATTCACAGCACAGTGAGGTGATGGCGGCAGCTGGCAAGAGCAGGGCAGGTAGATGCCACACACCGATCCCACAGGAGGTAGAGATGATCAGACACACCTGACCTGAGCCTGAGAGGGTCAGGTTGCTGTCACACCTGACCCCAAACCATCTGGTTTGGGTCAGGTTGCAAGACTCTACTCCTGTAGCATGATCTACACTACAGCTCTGCTAGAGTATTGAGAGAAGTTTCCCCAATGTAAGCCAAGCCACATCCGCAATGTAAATGCAAACCCCATTGTCTAATTGGTGCCTTGATTCACAGTCTCATTCATGGAGTCTCATTGCAAAGGGCTAACATCCTGTAATGAGCATCTGCAACTCCCACTGGAGTCAATGCTTTCCAGTGTTTGTCCACATGGGATTAGACCTCTTTGGCTCTTGCACACCTCTTCAGAAAGGTATTTAAGTGTGTGTCCAAATTTATGCTTAAAAGCAATGGGTCTATTCACCTGCTTAAAGTTAGGCCCTTTGCTTAACGGGATAGGTGTCTTCTACAGGAAACTTCCAATGCAAACCCAAGGTACCTCTGGAAATGCTGGCATGTATTGACTCAGAAGATGGTGCTCATCTTTCTAATGGCCGGACTGTGACTTGTTTACACTAGTAAGCCATTACTCATAATTAGTCCCATGGAAAACAACAGGTTTACTCATGAGGGCAATAGATCACCAGTGTGAATAAAGGGCTCCCCTATGACCCAAAGTCAATAGTCATGATTCAATGCCCCAGCTTGGCGGTAGGGGGGCAATGTGTGGCTGGCAGTACCATCTTGTGGGAGAAATGTAAAATCAAAGTCATAATGACTTGGGACATTAGATTCATTGGCACTTTGTGAGACTAAAGGTACTAATCCCATTCCCCTGGCCATATTCTAGGTAGGCTCCTATACTCTGCCCTCCTAAAAATTCCCCTTACAACTTCAGTATGTAATTTTTCTGTCCTGAATAGTTATGTAGTGTTGCTGTACATCTTTAGATGGTAGCCACATTTCACCCCAGAGGTGACTGCATTTCAGCAGCATTATCCTTGTCTAGGGCTTTGGGATCTTTAGATGAAAGGCATTTACCAAGTGTCACTTTATTCTCAGCAGCAGCAAGTTAGGACAAAACAGGAGAGTTCTCTCTCTTCTGTGCCCTGTACCTCTCAGATGCTCTGAACAGAAACCCACTGGGGACAATGCATTCTCCTTTCTTGTCCACAGCTTTGAGAGTCAATTTCTAATCTCTCTTTCTCAGAAAGGACTGCATTGTCTCCTGTATTATCTGGGAGGGGAACGGAGACATCAGCCTCAGAAGTTGAGCAATAGCGGAAGGGAGAAACATGCAGAGTTCCTTTTGGCACAGGAGAATTTCTCTCTCGGCCTCTTATTATAAGGCTGGAAAGGCCCTTCGCTACACAGCCAATGCTCTGCTATCTTGGGAGGAACGCTGACCTTCCTGACCAGTATTTTTAGGCTCATCATCTCTACATCATGTCCTCTATTGTTTCTCTCCTAGTGCTTAAGCATTTAAAGATAAAGGGCCAGCTGTCTGAAAAGGTGTTTGCTCTGTGTGTAAAACAGACTCCTTGATGGATTCCGGATAATGTAAACAACTGCCAAGGGCCAACAGAAAGGTAAATCAACCCCAGTGAGGCAAGAGCTGTTAGAGCTAATTCACTTGTTATGCCCTGTATTCTATGCAGAAGAAAAGGCCAGCAGTGGCTCAGAGCTCAAAGGAGGGAGAAGCTTCCTATTGGCCATAAAAAGCCACAACCACCAGCCCCTTGTTCAGCCTAGTCTCATTTCTAGTTCTCAGCAGGAGGCATGGTTTAACCCTAAATCAGACTGAAGTGGGGAACAAGTAGGAAGATTCATTTCATGCGTCGCCACGAGTTTATAACAATATTTTCCGTCATTGTTTCTTTCAAAGACACTTTCACAAGGTGACACATGTGTAAACACCAGCTGAAGTGGGGACAAGTTGGACTGGACTGTCTAGCCTTGGAAATACAGTTTATCAAGCAAGTGTTTACTCTGCTATATCTGTAGCAACTGGAACACCACAGCACAGTAGCTGTATCACAGTACTGCTAAGATATTAAGCAGTATGGCTAATGATGTGAAATAGGAGATAGCCAGCCAGCTTCAGAACATGACACACTTTGATAGAAAGAGGTGGTTTTCTCCACCGCACTCAGAAAATATTTTTCTTAGCTTTCAAATTCACTTTTAACCAATGATTTGGCTGCTCATATACGTCTCCGCAGGCACAAACACCACCATTCCCAGACATTGTTTTGCAGCCTGATACAGTTTCAGTTTGGTTAAATAATTGTTTTTTATTCTTTTAGGCCCTGATTCAGCAAAGCATTTAAGGTGAGGTTTTCAAAAATACCTTAGGGAGTAAGATGACCCATTGCCATTAATGGTCAATGGATATTGGGTGCCCAGCTCCTGTAGGTGTTTTTAAAAGCCTCATCCTTAAGCACATGCTTAATTTTAAGCAAGCACTTAGGTCTCACTGATGTTAATGGGATATAAGCACATGCTTAAAGCGTGTTGCCCGATCAGGGCCTTAGTTTATTTAAGAAAATAATATGAAAATACTTAGCAATTGAAATGACAAAGCCTATCACCCAGAACTGTGCAAAGAACAATAATAATACTTGGAAAACACACCTCTCTCTAAAATTTTACCCTACTATTGTTTCTTGTAACACATAAGGCTCAGATACTTTAAACACTTATGCATTTGAATAACTTTGGGCCTGATCCAAAGCCCATTGAACTCAATGGGAGTCTTTCTATTGGCTGCAGTTGGCTTCAGATCAGTTTCTTTTATGCACATGAATAGCCTCAGTGAGCTCCACAGAGCTAGTCACCTGCATCAAGTTACTCACATGTATAGATGTTCGCAGGATCAGAACCTAAGATTATTATAAAAATGGCCACACTGGGTCAGACAAATGGTCCATCTAGCCCAGTATCCTGTCTTCTGACAGTGGCTAATGCCAGGTGCTAGAAGGGGAACAGAAAAGGGCAATTATCAAGTGATCCACCCTGTCATTAAGTCCCAGTTTCTGGCAGTTGAAGGTTCAGGGATACCCAGAGCATGGGGTTGCATCCCTGACCATCTTGGCTAATAGCCATTAATGGACCTATCCTCCACGAACTTACCTACTTCTTTTTTGACCCCACTTATACTTTTGACCTTTACAACATCTCCTGGCAACAAGTTCCATAGACTGACTCTGCGTTGTGTGAAGTAGTACTTCCTTATGTTGTTTTATACTTGTTTTGTTGCCTATTAATTTCACTGGGTGATCCCTGGTTCTTGTGTTATGTGAGGGGTAAATAACATTTCCCTATTCACTTTCTTCACACCATTCATGATTTTATAGACCTCTTTTCTAAGATGAACAGTCCCAGTCTTTTTAATTTCTGATCATATTCTGAAGGGTTCCATTCCCTTCATCAGTTTTGTTGCCCTTCTTTGCACCTTTTCTAATGCTAATACATCTTTTCTGAGATGGAATGACAGGAACTGCGCACAGTAGTCCAGGTGTGGGCATACCATGGATTTTTAAAGTAGCATTATGGTATTTTCTGTCTTATTATCTGTGACTTTCCTAATGGTTCCTCACAATCTATGAAATGACAAAAAGACTGACAAAGACAGAGAGCAAAAGATTTTTTCTCTATTTACATTACACATTTGATAGCACTGAGAATATAGGGTGAAATTTTCAAAAGCACCTAAAGATGTGTCTATACTGCACACTAAGCTTAGTCTCTGACTCAGGTTTGAGCCCAAGCTTCCTTTCCATCCACACACAAATCAGTCTGACTCAGGACAAGAAGTACTCAGGTCCTAGGATTCTACTAGGGGGTGGGTCAGAGCTCAAGTCCCATTGTGACTCAGGACCAAGCCCTGTCATTTTGCAGTGTGAGCACAGCTCAAGACGCAGACTTGAGTCAGAAGGTCTGTGTAGTGGAGTATGAATATATTAGCATGGTGGCAAGAGCTGGGTCCAGCAATTGTAAACCCAGGTTTACAATGCAGTGTGGACATTCAAGCACAGGCTTGGAAACAATGAGTCCACAAATCCAGGTCCCACAGAGCTGGGCTTACCGTGCAGTGCAGGTATACCCTAAGTGATTTAGGAGCTTGTCCCATTTTCAAATGAAAATCAGGGCCAGATTTTTAAAGGTATTTTAGGAAACTAAAGATGTAGATAGGCACCTAGTGGGATTTTCAGAAGTATCTGCATCTTTAGGTGCCTAAATACCTTATAAATCTGGCCTTTGGGCCCTCTCAATGAGATGTAATCTCCTAAATGCCTAAATTACTTTCAACAGATCTTAGATGCTTTAAAAATGTTTAGCCAGGCTGAATTAGGGCCTGATCTTGCCAAGAGAACCTGGGACCCAGTCAGTTCCACTCTTTAGTCAGCCATTTTCCTCTGTTAGTTATATGGTTTTTACACACACACACACCCCACCCCACCCCTTTATGCTCTGTAAGATTTTTTTTAAAACAGGAGAATATTACTGTAAAGCAATAAAAATTGGCACAGGGAAAGGGACAGCTGTAGCACCTTAAATTACTTTATGCTCATTGTTTTAAAAAGAGACTTGTTGACCATATCCCTTTAACACAGTTCTTTTTATCTACAGAGAGAATCACAAAGATCGGCAAGACTCAGCTTGTGACAACGCAGATTTGTTGTTGTGAAGTTCCTCACCTGACCTGCCATTTTGTATTATTCGCAGCCAGGGCTCTTGTAACAGCAAGTTTAGAAGTGGGTTTATATACATGGTGGCCATTATTTAATAATCTCCTGTGCCTTTTTAAGTATCCCTGTGCTTTGTTTATTCCTGGGCCCGAAAGGCTTAAAATTCAATCATGGTTTGGCCATAAAAGTGGTCAGTAGAACTGTAAGTTAAATGATTAAAGAGGCTGGGTATTCGGAGCCCAATTCATTGGTTCCCTGCACCTGGTACAGACACTTACATCAGTGCAAAGGGAGTGTAAAATGCATTCACTTTTCACTGGTGTGAGTTACTATACACTGTGCAGAGCAATGGTGCACTGAGTCCTCTGTTTGCCATTTGCTCACTGCTCTACACATAAGCATTTGGGGATTTATGTTTTTATTGGAAGCTTCCAGTGAAACTCAGGAACTGCTCCTTGGGTAATTGTTTTCCATCTGTTTCTCTTTATTTTGTTCTATCTGTGAGGCCCCATAGTGGTGCACAAGTATTTAATAAGGACAATAGTCAGAACTTTCTGCTTTAAATTGCAGTTAGAGTGAGACAGCGATTGTTAATGCAGGAGCATGGGGTTCAATAGTTAGCCTCTTGCCGATTATTCCAGATCACATTTACTCCATTTAAAAGACAAAATACCCTTTTAAAGCCAAGCTTTCCTAGTATTGTACACTCATCCTGGGCTCTGTGTTATTAGAACACCCGCAAACCAAAATTTAGCAGATAACTTTCCAGATGATGAGCAAGTCAGTAGAACCCACCTTCCTCTCCTGTTGTTAAAATGGCTCTGCTGTACCCCCAGAAGTAAAACAGATGGCTTCCAGAGCAGAAAGCACAGACAGGCCTTAAAATACACACTGTTTGCTGCAGCTGGTAGCTGTAAGGTGAGGATGTGGCTGTAGAGTTTAAAGGTCAGCCTCCAGTTTGGAAAGTGGGACTCAGTACTGCAAGGGGAAGAAAGCATTAGTGGGTGGGGAGAACTCCTTGCTGTGCTATTTAAATTGCTAAAGACAGAGTCCTCAGGCTTTAATAAGAACAAAACTGGTACATTGGAATAATAGCATGTCATTTTTGCATAGGTACTTTTCTAACCATACAAGACTAATTCCTTTGCACAAGTGATGAACAAACTGTAAGGGACAGAGGCATAGGCAGTCTTGCCTAGCAGTCACAGCCGGGCTGAGGTCTGCCCACTAAAGACAGGAGTCACCAGGCAGGAGTTGGAAGAATCACAAGGCCAGGGCCCATAAACAAGCATCAATATCAGACTCCGGCCAGGGTCAGAGACTCGAGATCAGAGGTAGAACTGAGAGGCAGAAATAAGGGTCAGTCAGAGACTACAGATCGGAAACAGAAGAGGCATTTTTTAAAGCATTTGTCTCGTCCTGACCCTGCAAAAGGCAACAGGGTCTAGTGGTTAGATGGGATGCCAGGACACTGCTCCTCTTGGTTCCGCTCCCAGCTTTGCAATGACTGGCTCTGTAGCTGTGGCAAGTCGCAGGTTAACTTATGTGTGGCCACTGCTTTATTTCAGAGGCATGTTTCTGAGGCAGGTTTGTTTGTTTAGTGCTTACAGATGCCTGGCTGAAAGGCCTTTGAGAAGTGCAATTAGGGTAGGATTTAGTAACATATTAGTTGCCAGCCTGTTCCTTTGAGATAGGTCCACGCTTGGGCCTTTGCTGCTGATCAGACCTCTTCAGCTGGCAGCACGGGCGCGACTGCCACCACTAAGCTAAAATGTGAGCTCCTTCTGCTTTCCCCTAAGCCGTTTTCCCTCTCCAAGGCCAAACCACGTCGCCATGTGCCGAAGCAGAACGCTGGCCTGGCTTTCAACGTCACACGCCAGCAAACTGTAAACTAGCCCTGTGCGCTGACCAAGTCTAAAAGGAACTGAATGCCTTCCAGCTGGCATCTCCACAAGTCTTCAGACAGCAGCTATTTATTCAAGGTAGAAGAAAAAGAAGGCTGGAGTTTCCACTGGAGGAGGCTGGCAGAGAAGCAACAGCTCTGGGTTTCACTTGGCTGGCAAACTTCTTAATAAAAATCATCCCTTTCCCATTTGTAGCCAAACCCCAGATCCCCTGCAGTGCAAAATCAGGAGCGAAAGCTAGATCAGGCCTGAGTTCTTTGGCAGCCTGGGCTTTTCTAAAGGCTTTGAGTTATTATTTATTAGTAGTACTAATACAGTAGCACTCAGAGGCCCCTGCTAAGTCCAAGGCTCCATTGCATGAGGCAGTGTACCAATGAATAGTAAGAGACAGCCCACGCTCCCAAAGAGCTGGCAATCTAACTAGACAAAAGAAGTAGCCATATTCCTGTTTTACAGATGGGCAATAGAGGTACCAAAAAGTTAAAGGTGCATTGCCAAAGATCGCACAGGAAGCTTATGGCAGATCTGAGAACTGAATCCAAGTCCTAAGCCAGAGTCTTAACTGCATGAGCATCCATCCAGTCTAAATACCAAAACTGCTGCTTATGTTGCCTGCTGTAGCACACAGCATGTGCGGGCTTCAGCTGAAACAGATACGATACAATATTTCATTGCAAATGCAAGAAATATAGCCCTTTTATAAAGCATGGGATGCCTAAAAACCTGCCTCTCCCCAGAGAAGGGACCCAGGAAGAGATGGGGAGAAGGAGCATTTCTGAGCCTGGGATGCACATGGATAAAATCTGTAACTATTCGAGGAAAGGGAAGACACAATATTCCTCTGGTTACACCTTTTGTGCTAGTCTCTGGCATGCTGCACAGCTCTTATTTTCTGTTCTGTTGCACATGCAGCTATTCCAGCAGTCCCTCAGCAGAATTCCCCTTTTCCAAGGAGGAAGCTCTAATCGGAGTTATCCAGCCACGCTGCGGATAGTAACGCACTGCCACCAAAATCAGCACTAGCGCCACAGTATTAGAGGAAAGCTGCCGTCTGAAATACTCTCTGCTGAGGGGGCATGGAAAGTGACTGCATTTGAGTTGTTCAGGGGAGAGGGTGACCTTCCCCTCCCTCTTTGAGTACCAGAGGTCCTATTTTTCCTTCAAGTGGAAGAAAGAAAGGATTGTCTCCTACTGGCATTTGCAGACCCTACATCTCTGCCTGCCTCACAAAGCAGCAGTTTATGTCTCTGCAGATCAATGCATTTTGCACAGCAGCAATCTGCTGGGATTCAGAAAATTCCATTGCTGGGGTTAAATGGATGTCACAGCTAACCAGAGAGGTTCTTCTGGAATTTGAATGACATGCAAGTGGCTCTGTCTAAGACACAATGCTCCCAGGAGGGACAGCGGAGTTCACCATACAATGACCCCAGCACCCGTGCTTTCCTTTCCCCTTCTCCCACCACGTCTGCCTATGCAGTTAGGCCTGGAGGTCTAATCACAGCCTTTAATCACAGACTACAGTAGTCGCCCTAGGCACCAGCAGAGCTTACAGTCTGATGCAACCCAGGGAGGGGCCCCAGCAAGTACCCCCTGACTTGAGCTAGTAACAGCAGCAGGAATGCAAAGGAGAGATGGCACCAGGCAAAGCACATAAGTCAGAAAAGCAGAGTACAGGGTGGAAAGAGAACTGCAAAAATGGGACAGAGACGCTGGAATGAATAGAGCTCGGTCACACAGGGGTAACTCGCAATGCTTGCAACTGAAAGGACTGTAGCTCCCCAGATAACTCTCATGTAAACCGAGTCAGAGTGCATTAGTCAGAACCTTTCTGAGACAAGGACCAAGGCTCAGGCTAGCAAAGTGCTAACATGGATTCCCTGGCCAAAGCCAGGGCAAGGCCTTTGTTTCTAACGGAGGATTTCAAGTGCCACGGGACAGTGCACCCAGCATTCATCCAGACACATTCATACAGCCCTTTATCTTCAGGTTTTATTGTTCCAAATTTCCCAAGAATGTCAGTGTTTATTCCATAATCTAAAAAACAGATGAAAATTGGTAAGAACCAAAAATGAAGGGCAGCAGATGGGGTGGGGAGAGGGGTGTCTGGCCCTCACGGGGTGCTGGGGTGTGGGAGGGGGTAGGGTAACCAGTACTCACAGGAGCAAGGGGGAGAAGGGAGGCGAGTACTCCAATTAGCAGTTAAAGAAGCCCCGTGACGGGGACTGCGAGGTGGGGGAGCTGGGTCCTGAAAATGCCAATGTTTGGGTGGAAAGCAGTAAAACCCAAGTACTGGCTTTTCCAAAATCTGGGAATTGTTCAGAGACAACTGGTAGATATCAAAAGCAAATGTCCTTGCTTAGACTTTACACCTCCCGCTCCCCTGTAGTGAGCACGGAGCACACCGGGAAGAGACTGGTTTTATTTTGAGGCTCCAGTCACATGACATGGGTCTGGCTTTCAAACGGTCTGTACTCCCATGAGTTTTTTAAAGTTCTGCCCCCTCAACGAAGGAGGAGGGGCAACTAAGCCCAGGCAGAGAACAAAACGGGAACAGGAGTGAGGCCAAAGGTTAAAAATGAGGAAGCCGGAGGAGGGCACTGAGCAGAGAACCCTGAATAGCTCTCACCGCTCAAAGGCATTTAAGGAGTCAGTGGACACTGCCCAGAAGAACTCTGTTTTGAGGCATGATCGTACGAGGAACCAGAAAGAGGTGCCACAGTCACAGAGCACCCTCCCCCGGTCCAGTTTTCTCCTCCTGAAGTGATGGTTGGCCATCTTGGCTTATACTTGTATCACGTAGCTCAGCTCAAATCGCCTGTGACTCCTGTGGCTACATTGTACCTTAACCTATGCCCCACAGGGCAGATTTTCAAAAGAGCTCAAGGGCTTAATTTTTTCAAGTGTTCAGCACTCACAATTTGGGCTAGATTTAAGAACTCAGCACCCAAAAGATCTCAACAACCCTCCTTCCTTGACTAAAGAGCACTTTTCTGCGAGGAAGCACGCACGCACGCACGCACGCACACTACTCGTTGTTTGACAAGTTATGTACTAAACCTCAGACATTAACATCTGCTAAATCACCATTTCGCTAGCTAAAGTCATCCCCAGGAAGTGGAATTTATGCTGAAGCTATGTCCACCAGACAGCATTCGTAGCCTACAGCTTAGTGAATGGTCAAGTCAGTTACCCTCGTTGTGACATCTCACCAGCATGTCTACACACCAGCAGGAGATGCAAGTCCCAGCCCATGTGAACATGACCCGTGCTAGCACGGGTCGAGTACATACCTCGGACATCCCATGGGATTGTACTCAGGCAGCCAGCCTGAGCCACCCCCTGCTGGGAATGGCTTGTTTGAGGGGTCATCACCCTGCTATTTTTAAGGTGTTAGCTCAATCAGAGCTAGCACATGTATGGCTACCTGATTGGAAAATGACACCTCCCAGCTGCTGTGCAGGAGAGCTCTCTAAGGCAGTCAACCCAACAGAGAGTATCACCAGATAAGAAGGCAGCACCTTCCCCCCAAGCACATAGCATATTAAACAACACTTAGTACTGACTTGGCCTTACCGCCACATGGAGGGCCCAAAGCTCTTCGTACCAGTGGATAAACGTTGGGTGCACATTTTACAGACGGGAGGTCAGAAACAGGTTGCTAAAGGCTACGGACTTCCCAGGGAATATCTTTAGCGCATGCTCCCTCCCCAGCAGGAGCAGAACTAGTGACGTGGACGCCATGCGCCCTCCCAGGAGGGTGTCCTGGGACTGGCAGGGCTATGGAAGAGAAGATTGAGATGGAAGGAGGCATTCCTGTTCCCAGGCTGACATAAGGCCTATGCAGGCCCTGAGAACCACACCATGAGTTGGGGCTGTTCTGTCTAACCGGGCACACTGGCCCCACTCAGTTGCCACATGGAAGAGGTACATGTCATGTCCCCTTGGTTTCCTGTGTGTGATGGAATCCCAGGTCTTGAACCCAGCGCAGCACCTGTGGGCCTGACTGTGGCTGCCCCTCAGCAGCTCACCAGTGGAGAAGGGGGTTAGAGAAGCTCTAGCTCACAAAGCTCCTGACTGGGAGAGATGTCCAGCCCCATTGACTGGGTGGGATGTGCTATTTAAACCAGAAAGCAGCAGAGGAAGTTGTCTGAACAACTAGATGAATAGCTGGCCAGATTACCTGATTCCTGAGCGCTGCCTCTCAGCCTGTTCCTGCCCTCCTAATCCTGAACCCTCAGCGGCTCCCAGGTCCTGCTTCCCAGCATCACTCCAGGTCCCTGCTCTTATGCACCTGACTCTGATCTGGGCCTTGACTCCAGTTTCAGACTCCTGACTCCAATCATTAGGCCTGACCACCCACACCATGGTCCCTATGCCATGTCAGGCTCAGCACCAGGCCTAGAGTGAGTCAATGATTTATCTGGGAGGCCCTATCATCTAGTGGATAAGCCATAAGCCTTAGCAGTAGGGAGATCCACACTCCAATCCTGCTACTCTCGATAACTAGCTGCCAGCCCTTGAGAGTCACTTACACTAACTGAAGGGTGGCACCAGTATCTGCACAACAGGATAATAATACGTGCCTTCCACCTAGCACTGGAGTGAGGCTTTACTCAACAACATGGGTTAGGTGCAAGACAATACTGAAGGCTAATTTGGGGAAAGCAGTGGTAACATAATGCTCAGTCCTGCAACGGATGGGCAGAATCTGAACAGCTTTTGACAAGCCAGTCTCTTATACCAGGTGCCCTGTTACAGTTAGATCACCTTGGCCAATTAAGGATTTCACCATCCAGGTAACCAGACCCGACTAACTAGATGTGTAAGCACTAGATGTGTACGCACAATGAACAGGGCAGCTTAAATCTGAACTGACTGCGCTACTGGACATGCATGTTCAAACATACTTAACTATTATTTCACAACAAAATTTCTTTGCTCAGTCTCTCCAAAAAGCCAGGCGGACTGCCTGGGTCCGGAACCAAACATGAAAAACACCCATCCAGAGCATGCACTTTTCAGAGATCTGAGCATCTGGAAGCAGGGTTCTTACAATGGAAACTCTTTAGGAGCCTTAACTGTGATGGTCATGTGTGCACATGCTCATTGCTCATTGATAGAGAAGAGTGCCAGCGACAGAATCACAGATGCCACTTCCACTTGCCTCTTGGCTTTTCCATACAAAGTAGTGACCATGCCCAGCTGCTTGGCCTGTCAGATTAGTGCACATTTGCTAGCCATATGGCATTTGCTCTTTGGTCAGGGTTGGCCAGGCTCACAGCACTGTTTGTGGTGTGCAGCAGTAACAATCCCAGCAAACATGTGTTTTGTAGTCACATGCCTGTATCATATAAACAAAGCTGCAGCCTCTCTTTCCATTGCTGGCGTGACATTGGTTTGGTTAATTCTCGAAAGGAAGGAAGGAACCTGGCAGCGTTAAGGTGACCAATTTTCACATTGGTTCCTTAGTTCTTTGGAAACAATTAGGAATAAGGAACCAGTGGTTATAGCAAGTGTGTCTAAGCTCACCATGGGCCACTTATAATTTCCTATCTGAGCTGACCTGATTGAGCAGTGGTATGAACAGCAAATTCATTCTGTCACAGTGACAGAGCTTGGCTTTTTCTCACCAGCGCAGCCACTGCCCTGCTGGGTTGTTCGAGCACTGCCCTTTAATAATCAATGACTTAGAAAGCAAAGCTTACTTTTTATTCCCCTTAAATTCATCTTTATTCATCATGCAAAGTCTGCCTCCTGGCAGGCTTCAGAGAAATATATGGAGAAAATATCAAAATCACCAACAAAGTAGTGTAGACACTGCATGTGGGGAAATAATCTGGATCTAAGTGTTCATCCAGCTTCCTTTTTGCTAGGTGAGAGCTTAGCAGTAGCACTGAAATATACACAGCAGTGCATGCCAGCAGACTGGCTTCCCGGCAATGCTGACCATGCTGGAGGAGCTCCAGTTAGGTTCCTCTGTAATTTGGGAGATGTTCTAATACTGAGATCTGTCATTTCTCTTTAGGTGGCAAAATCCTAACCTGTGGGAGATCCGAATTCAAACCTCCCCAGGGCTCAGAGTGTTGGGAAACAGAAATGACACTCAGGCCTTTACACATAGAGAGGTGAGCTGCAGCCAACCGTCTGTGACCCACAGGTTGAACCAGCCCACTGCAAGGCCTTTGAGGTGCTTGGGGTTAGAGGCAGGAGATGGCAAGGCAGCACAGCTTTCAGTCCTGTGCTAAAAAGCACAGGGCCAGATTCTAATCCCCTTACTCATGCTGAATAGCACCTTACTGTTGGCATACTCCCAGTGGGCAACAGAATCTGGCCCACCAAGCACTCCCATGCTCCTTCCAGCTGCAGGATTACTGCTCCCCATCCTCAAGCAAACTCCTCCACCAGGCAAGATGTGGTGATGAACCCACACACACACCACCAGAGTGGCAGGAAGACATAGCTCCTCAGTCTAGCCATTCCCCTGTCATTCAATGGAGAGCCATTTCTTAAGGATAGTCTACACTAGAAGAGCTACAGTGTATCTGGAGAAGACTCTCTATGCCAACGGGAGAGAGGTCTGTTAGAATAAAAAAACCACCTCTGTGAGAGGCAGTAGCTGTGTCAGCGGCCCACATAGTGCTGTCCACACGGACGCTTAGGTCAGTGTAACTTATGTTGCTCATGGGGGTGGCTTATTCACACCCCGCAGCGACATAAAAGTTACACCGCCATAAGCTGTAATGTAGACAATAGTCTGCACGCATTAGCAGCATGCTCCCTCTGGGGAGCTTCACCTAAGTTCCTAACCACCCTAGGCCCAGCTGTTAAAAAGCCAGCCATTCATTGTTATTCCTTTGCAAGTTTCCCCTCCTCTAATGACCTACTCTGAACAAGAGCAAAGTGGTGGAGGACACTCTCTGCCCCGGAGTACAGAATTCATTTGAGTGCACGTCAAGTTTTCCTGAATATCATCCCACTGGGGTGGGAGGAGGAGGAGGAAGAAGAGAACAACCAGCTTCTTCAGGAAAGGTTAAACCACTGGGAAGAGAAGACTGGAGATAGAGTTGGCTAAAGTGCCTCAGCTTAGCTGTGCAGCAGAGTCTGAGATGGCATTTTGATTCCTGTCCTACAACTAGAGATAAGAGAGGGCCAAGTCAGGGCAGATGACATGATCTCTGAAAGCCGCCTTTCACTTCAGCACAGCATGTCCTCTGTGCAATTAGAGAGCTTTTCGGACTGAATGAAATAACTCTCTCCAGCACTTTATTTGTCCCTCAGGGCAGCAGCAGTGGCATCTCCCCAGCCCATCTTTCTGCAGGGAAGAGATTAAATATCTAAGATGAACTGAAATGCAGTCAATCAGGAAGGCAATTTGCCAACATGTCAGGGGGAGAGGAGTGGGCAGGTC
This sequence comes from Emydura macquarii macquarii, assembly GCF_026122565.2. Classification (NCBI taxonomy): domain Eukaryota; kingdom Metazoa; phylum Chordata; order Testudines; family Chelidae; genus Emydura; species Emydura macquarii. The sequence continues at coordinate 1,383,374 of NW_027132983.1, read as the reverse complement.
AGATAGGAACTTAAGTTAGTGGTTTAAAAACCAGTAAAAAGAGGTGAGAATTAAATCCCAATAATTCTCCACAATTTATTCAGCATTAAAGAGTATATTGAATCTCTTCTTGCCCACCCTACATCTTCCTCTCCCTCCTAGGAGGGAAAGGACTGTTCCAAATAAATACAAATAGACATGACAATCACCTGTGTTTGGGAAAAAAGGCATATTGAACGGCTCTTCCATGAAAGAGAACCAAGCAGGGAATGCAGAGCCAGTCCCTGGGACCCAAGAAGCTCAGATACCGTGCAAGCTATAGACAGCAAGATGGGGCTTTAATGCAAAATAATTTTAAAAATGTCAGGAAAGGCCCAAATCAATGAGAATTGGGTACTTAACTCTCCTAGAGGCTTTAGAAAATCTCATCTAATATTTGTATCCCTGTCCCTGGCCTACCAAGAGAGTTGGGACTTTACCCATGCAATTGAAATTAGATCAGATCTATGGACACTTAGTACTTCACAGATGACAAATCCCAGCCATTCAGAGCCACCAGAGCAATGGCAGAAATGGAACTCCATCTTCCTACCGCAAAAGTACAAACCCCCACAACTTGAACTCAAAAAGGCTCTTGTTTAGCTCTTAGTGGTGTTGTGTTTATGGTACAATTGAAGGCTTTGGAAAATCGTCAGTGAAGGGCAATGATCATAGAATATTAGAGTTGGAAGGGACCTCAGGAGGTCATCTAGTCCAACCCCCTGCTCAAAGCAGGACTAACCTCAGCTATATCATCCCAGCCAGGGCTTTGTCAAGCCTCAGCTTAAAAACCTCTAAAGATGGAGATTCCACCACCTCCCTAGGTAACCCATTCCAGTGCTTCACCACCCTCCTAGTGAAAAACTTTTTCCTAATGTCCAACCTAGACCTCCCGCCCTGCAACTTGAGACCGTTGCTCCTTGTTCTGTCATCTGCCACCACCGAGAACAGCCTAGCCCCATCCTCCCTGGAACTCCCTTTCAGGTAGTTAAAGACTGCTATCAAATCCCCCCTCATTCTTCTCTTTTGCAGACTAAACAAGCCCAGTTCCCTCAGCCTCTCCTCATAAGTCCTGTGCTCCAGCCCCCTAATCAGTTTCGTTGCCCTCCACTGGACTCTCTCCAACTTGTCCACATCCTTTTTGTAGTGGGGGGCCCAAAACTGGACACAATATTCTAAATGCGGCCTCACCAATGCCAAATAGAGGGGAATAATCACTTCCCGTGACCTGCTGGCAATGCCCCTCCTAATGCAGCCCAATATGCTATTAGCCTTCTTGCCAACCAGGGCACACTGCTGACTCATATCCAGCTTTTTATCCACTGTTACCCCCAGGTCCTTTTCTGCAGAGCTGCTGCCCAGCTCGTCGGTCCCCAGTCTATAGCTGTGCATGGAATTTTTTCTTCCTAAGTGGAGGACTCTGCACTTTTCTTTGTTGAACCTCATTAGATTTCTTTTGGCCCAATCCTCCAGTTTGTTTAGGTCACTCTGTATCCTATTCCTACCTTCCAGGGTATCTACCACTCCCCCTACCTTAGTGTCATCTGCAAACTTGCTGAGGGTGCAATCTACCCCATCCTCCAGATCATTAATAAAGATGTTGAACAAAACCGGCCCCAGGACCGACCCCTGGGGAACTCCGCTTGTGACCAGTTGCCAGCTAGACATGGAGCCATTGATCACTACTAGTTGAGCCCTATGCTCTAGCCAGTTCTCTATCCATTTTATAGTCCATTCATCCAACCCATACTTCTTTAACTTGCTGATAAGAATACTGTGAGAGACAGTATCAAAAGCTTTGCTAAAGTCAAGGTATATCACATCCACCGCCTTCCCTACATCCACAGAGCCGGTCACCTCATCATAGAAAGCAATCAGGTTGGTCAGGCATGACTTTCCCTTGGTGAATCCGTGTTGACTGTTCCTGATCACCTTCCTTTCTTCCAAGTGCCTTAAAATGGATTCCTTAAGGACCTGCTCCATGATTTTTCCAGGGATTGAAGTGAGGCTGAGTGGTCTGTAGTTCCCTGGATCCTCTTTCCTCCCTTTTTTGAAGATGGGCACTATATTTGCTTTTTTTCCCAGTCCTCAGGGACCTCCCCCTGTTGCCACGAGCTTTCAAAGATAATAGCCAATGGCTCTGAAATCACCTCAGCCAACTCCCTCAGCACCCTCGGGTGCATTGCATCTGACCCCATGGACTTGTGTATGTCTAATCCTTCTAAATAGTTTTGGACCTGTTTCTTCACCCAGTACAACGTGAGCATAAGGATCAAGAAATTGAAGGGACGGAATGGCTTTATCATCAAGAATGATTTGTATTGCAGTAGTGTCCAGGACCCCCAGTCATGGGCCAGCACCCCAGTGTGCTAGGTGCTGCACAAACAGAACAAAAAGCCAGGCACTATCCCTGTGAGCTGGCAGATTGAGGTAAGTCAGCAGATCGTAATGGCCACATTCTAGCCTGCAACAGCCAACTCAAATGCATTCAGCAAGAGGGTTTAACATACAGTGCAACGAGGTACAAAGATGCTTGTGCCATGACTGAAGTCACTTGGAATGCCAATGTTATCATCACATCATAATTCTGGGCCAGAAGACCCAGAGTTGGGGATCTCAGAACCTTGTGGCTGAAATTAACTTGCATCTCTTCCCTGACAGCCCTCTCCCCACCCACATAAATCCCTAACTATTATTCAAACCACTGGGGAGGAGAGAGAGAGAGAAGCAACAGAGCACTGGAAATTAAAGGGTGACTACAGCCACTGGAGATGGTAAGTGTCTGGAAGAAAAAGAAAAAAAAACTCCACTTGCACAAATAGTTTATTGGGCTCAGGAAGGAAGCGGTGAGTCAGCGAGAGAGAGATCAGAACAGAGGCTGAGCTGTCATATGACACTACCTTTTAGAGACAAAGCCACAGATCGATCTCTCTCTCACACACACACACACACACACACACACACACACACACACACACACACACACACACACACACACACACACACACAGGAAGCTACAAGGAAGGCCTTGAAAACATCTGAGGAAACCCTAACCGCAAGCTAGAGGGGGAGCTGCTTTCTAAACCCTTACTGAGTAGTTCATGAAAAGCATAGCCAAAGAATTTAAGTTTCGGGGTGACAAGTGGGTGCCCCTCTTCTCCACAAACCAGACTACTGTCCATCAGACCTACCCAACAAGAGTTGCATTTAATCTCTCAGAGTATCCTTATGGGGCCTGACCTTGCAGTGGATCAAGCATCACTGAGGTTCCGCTAAGCGCCCACAGCTCCGGGCAGCACCACTCAGGATCAGGCCAACCCAGTGCAAGTGCCTTCACAATCACCAGGCATCAAGATGCCAGTAGTGCAGGGCTGCTGGAGTAATTTTTATAGTGGGGGTGCTGAGAACCACTGAACCAAAACTGTAAACCCTATATATAATGGAAGCCACTTCAAGCCAAGGGGCTTAGCAGCACCCCTAGTTCCAGCATCCATGGGTTGGTGCTACTCCATTGAAGCCAGCTGGTTTGGAGAACCTGGCTAGATGTGAAGAGGCCCCATTAGATTATATCCAGCTCATGCCCTTGCCAAAACAGGTTTGTTTGCTTCCTACAGCTCAGTATACCTTAGGCAAACTCTCCTTTTTATTGATCGTACCTGTGGGTAAATATATTCACCCTGCTTATGGCCACTTAAAGAGAAGCTCACTCTAAAGAGACTTCAGAATAGGGCTGAGGCGAAGACTTCAACAAAGACACACAGCAGGGAAAAACATAGGATGTGATTTTTCATACTGAAGTAGAAAATATTACAACTGGAGCCAAATTTCATCAGATGCTCCCTTGCTCCATTTTCACCCATCACATATGAAGCCCAGATGGCAAACTGCTTCATGTGAGGGAGAGGAGTGTGTTGCAAATGCAGTCAGTGCCATATTTCAGTAGATCATACAACATCCAGGCATTCTGGACCCGATCCAATTTCCATCAGCTTCAGTAGGCTTTGGATCTGTCCCTTTCAACATGCAGTAAGCCTCATTCTTGCTATGTGAGGTTCTTTATTTATATGCACATTTCCACTATGTGATCCATGGTACGCCTGGCACAAAAGAAAGAAGATTCTTGACGTTTCAAGGGCAAATCATTGCTTCCGACTACATTCGTCAGACCTGGTTAACCCTTCTTGTTATGCAGAGTGTCATTTTGCATGGGCCATTGTCATTGCAGCTCTATTATTCACCTTATTCGGGGACTCCCTTTGCCTGGAAGTTTCCTTGGAGTTCTTTCAGGGTGACCTGTCTTAAAGCTGTGTGTGCGTCTGAAATGCTGTGAAGCGTTTCGCCCAGCTATTTAGTATAGCCACAAACAATGGTGATCTCTAAGCAACCTGCAATCGGAACTTCATACTTTCTCTCAGACTGGAACTCTAAATACATCCAGTCTGGGACTGAGAGGGGAAAAAAGATCAGGGTTTTAATTCTTTGCTTGGGGTCTTTTAAATTAAAATCCTGGACCTCTTTAATGCTAATGAAAGAACTATTAAAAAAAAAAAAAAAAGTGGCTGAATGCAATTCAAACTGTATCTGTCAAATACAGGATCAAGAGGAATTCACGGGTATACATATCCCTGCAAAACTGCCAGACCCATAGCAGACAGGATACTGTACGGAAAGTTTAAAATGTGGGTGATTCTAATACCTGTTGCTTTATTCACAGGATGTGTCGGTGCTTATTACTTGTTGGAGCTTTGTAGGAGAAAGCAACAAAGAAACTGGAATAGCACCATGTGAAAATATTAACCATGCAGAATTAGGAGAGAATAGTTGAGCTTTGAAGATGGATCAAGAATACCATCTGTGAGCTTGTGGAGAACAGGCTGGCAATGGAATGAAAGACTCCACAACCAGCTATCCCCTTCACCCCTGGTAGCACTCAGGCCATGCCATCCTAAACCAGCCTATTTTATGCCTCGCTTCTTTGCGGCAAGGTCTATCTCCTTAGTAGTCAGAAAGGGCAAACTTTTCAAAAAGTAGCCACTGGGTTTGGGTGGCCAGCTGGAAACACCTTGAACTTGGTTCCTAGAAGCACTGAACAACAACAAATATAGCTGAAGTCAGTGGGTTCTGCAGATGCTTGAGCCCCTCTAAAAAATAAGGCCCTACCTGTCTCAAACTGAACATCCACAATGGACACCAAAAGTCACTGGCCATTTTTGGAAAACTTGAGAGCAAATGCACTGAGGGGTTCCCTGTATTAGGTCTCCCTGTAACATGCACAAAGAGCAGAGATTGACAAGCCCTCTGATCAGCATCCATCCATTCCTACTAGACAGAAAAGCCCAACCTTGGAGCAAAAACATCAAACAAAGCTCAAACCAGGAGGTCATTTGCCTTCTCTGTTTTATTACTGGGGTGGTTTGATTTTAGAGTACCTTTGGGGCTAATGAAAAGCGCGAAACCGACAGCCCTAGTAACAAGTCTTCTATCCACAGAAGAAGTTCAATGAGGGCTATCGCAATGCTAACTTCCCCTGCACCCAGCACCTGCCAGCCAGCATGTTTCAATCCCGTGTAAGATGGATTAGCTGTAAAGTATTCTCTACAGCCATTCATTTCTGAGCCTAGAAATCAGAGTGCATGTCACGAACTCATTTCCATGATCAAACAGCCATCCAATTTTAACAACATTCAGACTAAATGGGCCAAAACTGCTTTTGTCCAAGCAGCCCCTTTTCCCCTCTCCCCCACATTGGGGGTTCAGATGAAACAGAACATGGATCCAAACCAAGACTAAAAACCCAAATGATGAGGTTTTGCAAACTCTAAACTGCCAGGACTTGCCTAGTGTGAAGATGGGATAAACCCACCAAAATTGGCACCGCCCTCTTGGATGCATGATTTTCCTTTAAAGCAAATAAAAAGGAAAAAAGATACCCAAGCCTAGGCATAAAGGGGATTCCAAATATTTCCTGGGGATTTAAAGAGAGTGAGCTGGGACAGACAGAGAGAAACAGACAATGACTAGTTCTTGCTCACATATTCAGTGTCTAACTGATCATCACTTGAGGTGGGGTGAGGAAGGAATTTCCCCCCAAGTCAGATTGGCAGTGATCTTGGGGTGGGGGTGACCTTCCTCTGCAGCATGTGAGTACAGGTCACTTGCCAGGATTCTCTCTCACTTAATCATTTTCCTACCATTGCAGGGGATACAGACACTGGTGCACCTCAGTGCCACCTATTCTCTGCCTGGGGCACAGAGAAGTCTAGTCTCCTGTTGGCTGTAATACTTTGGTCTCCTTTCACTGTTGGGTTTAGCATGCAGGCGCTGGTGACCTATGATATACAGGAGGTCCCTTCCGGCCTTAAACTCTACGACTCTAAAGAGCAGGGAGCAGACAAAAAGCAGTGCTCTGACCCTCCTGGTTGGAAATTGTGAAATATGCCAACATCCTATCCTCCTTAAATTAAAGAAACACAACAAAGCAGCCATACTACAAAACAGCAACCTAGAGATGGCAGAGCGATGTTTGTGCCGTAAGCCTTTCTGCATGTCAGCCATTGATTCAGCTGTGACTGGGAATAGTCCATAGCTCTCCAATCTTGATAAGTTATGTCGGCTCAAAGCAGCAGGGGTTGGCAGCAAGATCTTTAAGGAACTGAGTAGGAAAAGGGATTTGTGATAACAGACAGAAACGTGGAAAAGTACAGAAGAAAGGAGTCAATTCAAGTTGATGGAAAACAATGGAAACAAGAGCAGAATTTGTAGCCATTTCAGAGACCAAGGAAGGAGAGAGACCCATGTGAAAGGAGAAATGGCAAATACCATTCATAAAGGACAGCGCTATTTAGAAGGGTGCTGAGGTTTGTACCTTCCAAGGAGTCTGGTGGTTAGTTGCATTTTTCCCCATCCCTCCCACCATGGTTATCAACAAAGTTCTCCTAAGGGCAGTAAAAAAGTAGATAGGCCAGAGACTTCTCTGCAGTTGCCTGCTGCCTGTAATTTCACACAGACCAAGAGCGATTAGAGACTAGAATGTGATCTTGCCTGTCCTGGTGAGGGGTAATTTTGCAAATCTACCAAGATATGGCTTCAATGAACTCCCCAACAGATCAAACCAGTGTGGCAATAAGCTGTGGTGGGCATATTGGATCAGGCTGAAGTATGAGACAACCTGGGCTCTTAACAGGGACGGTTAGGTTAAAATCATATTTAAATGCATTTACCCATTTCATAAACGCTACAATTGTGGGAACAGAAGAGATGGTTAAATTCAGTTCACATTTCACTGCATTTGATTCATCTCAAAGAATGAAAGAGTGTTTAAACAGGTGAAGGTGGCATGATTCACTGAATAGAGCACCGGACAGTGTGTCGGAACACTTGGATTCTAGGCCTAGCTGAGCAAGTGGGAGGGTCTCTGTGCCTCTATTTTCCCTTCCACTGATTGTCTGTCTTGTCTATATGGATAGTGAGCTCTTCAAGAAAGGGACAGCCTCTTATGTGTGCAGCATCCAGCCTAGCAATAGTAATAGCAATAGTTTCCCTCTGTTTCTTGCAGCCTAAATGTAACACTGTTATGTTGGCATTTCCAGCACTGCAGGTGACTTTGAAATGAAAAACAAACACACATCATGTTTAGTTGTTTTAAATTTCATAAGCACTTTTCAGGTTTTGGGGAAAAAATAACCCCCATCCACCACCCCTTTAACATTTTTACTGGTTCTAGAAAACAGTCACACTAAGATATACCTGTGTACTATTAAGGGAACATGATCAAGGCTGATGGGCCCAAACTTTAACCAGCATTAACAACAATTTCCTATTGAGCCCTGTAAAATCTCCATATCCTCCAAATTGAGTGTTAGAAATGCAATACCTCTGACAAGCAATGCACTAAATGGCAAAAACCAGGTACTGGGCTTTCTGAATAAATCATGGCTGACATTGTCTGGGGATTTGGACACTTAATTCCCATTCATTGCAATGGAAACTGGGCATCCATATTCTATCAGGCAGCCTTAAAAATCTCCACCTACGTAATACACTTATACGGAGAAGCACCATTAGTTAGAGGAATTCAGAATGCTTTGCACAGCAGCATTTTGCAGATGGGGAGACCAGCGGCACAGAGAACAGAAGTACACATGGTTTTTGTTCCTGTCACTTGACCAACCTATTTGAGTCTCATGGGAGCAGTGGAGCACCTTATGCTCGGTCCTCAGCCAGGGTTCCTAGCCACATCCCATGCATCTGCTGGGTCTTAGCCTGGCAAGTGACAACTGGTGGAAAAAGCAGCATGGCCCAGACAGAATGGCACTAGGCTGGGGGATCAAGAGAGTCTCAGCTCTGCCACTATCCTGCTGTGTGACATGAGGCAAGTCACTTAACTTCTTGTGCCTCTTTCCCCTCCCCCCTTTCTTTGCTTTGCCTTTTTAGAGTATAAAGCCTAGATTCTCAGAGATATTCAGCTTCCTAACTTCCATTGGAGTTAAGTGCCTAAACACTTTTGTAGGTCTGGGTCTAAGCTGTTTGATGTAAACACTAGGTGTTTCTACAGCACCTAGCATAATGGTGCCCTGATCTCAGCTCAGGAGTTTAGGCATTACTGTAATATTGCCGCTAGTAATGAGAGAGGACACCTCAGTCCATGCTCATTTGACCTTGAATCCTGAGTAAGGCAGTTTCTGTATACACTTCTTTTGCTTCTACTACTTAGAGCATGAAGGTTAATTCTCTCTCTTGGAGTAATCTACGTGAAATCCAAATAAGGGGCCAATCTTCCATTGCCCTACGGCCCTTTTCTGACACTCTCTAACAGACGAGAATTGTGGTCAGATTAAAACTGATTTGTCATAGATTGCCTTTAACGGAGACAACACACTTCAGGTACCAATGTTCCTAGTGGGTAGAGATCCTCCATGCCATGCCAGCCTCTGGAGACAGAGCTCCAAATGTATCTGTGGCAATGTAGTAACAAACTGGCAAAACAAGAGCCCCCCGAGCCCTCATTCACAGTTCAGTGTAGTATTGCTCTCAGCCAACCCTATAGGTTTTTAAATTAATTTCTTTCGAGGGATAAAAATATAATCAGCATTCTACTGGCATATTTTGAATATACACAGCTCTCAGCCTGCCAAGGAACAAATGTGATTGTGAAACAGCAGCAGCAGTCGGATTTACTGAAACAGAGTGGATAGAATGAGCTTTTCTTTGAATGGACTTTGAATGCCCATTTCTCATTAGAAAATAGAACAAACGCTCTAGGCAGCTTTGCAAATTCCCCCCTTTAGCGTCAGCTTCACGATTCAACATTTCTGGCAAGAGAGACAGCGAGACACTGTGGTCTGACTGGCTCACAAGTCAAATAGGTGGATATAAAAGTGGTCAGAGAGGGCCCTGAAAGATTAGGCCATCTACATGGGTGGCATGTGTGCAAGAGATACATGTGGAATAAATTTCTGTGTTAAACAGTTCATCCATTAGTTCCCTGCCTTTCTGGCGAAAGCCGGTTTGCTGAGGCTCAGGAAAATGGGCAAATGAAATGAGAAACCATAATTTTTAACAGCAGGTAGCTTCTGAGACATTCGTGTGAGCTCGAGTTCTTTGTTGTTGCCCAGCCTGAAAAAGTGACTGTGATTGTTGCTGGATGTTCCATTTCCTCCCTCACTCCAAATGTGACTGTTACAGATCATGGCAGAGGACACAGTCACGATAACGCTGCAGAGCCAGGAAAGAAACATATGCCCAGCATTTTGTCTAGAGAGGCCGTTTCTTGCATTCTTAGAAACAACCCTCATCCCATTAATTTCTTCCTCCTCCCTTACTCCTCTCCAGTTCAACCCACTCTCCTCAGTTCCCACACTTTACTTAAAAGTGACTCTTACTCTGGCATCAGGCCAGAGCCCATGTGCTAAAACTGCCATGTGTCTGGAGCACATTCTAGAGGGAGATTATTCACAAACAAAAAGTTTTCCAAGTGGTTTTAAAAATAATAGCAGCAGCTTGCCAGCTATCTCCCCAAGTGCACTGGGCTCTATTTTCTATACCTACAAGGGTTATAGAAGTTAACCAAGGGTTTAGCCAATGAATTCAGAATGGTCATTTGAGGCCTAAACAACCAAACCCTCACCTGGTGTCAATTGATTTCAGTGGAGTTAAACCAGCTAAGGAACTGGCCAAAACTACCTCCTAAAACTAACAGCCAGTCCATATATTCCACAAGGATTTGACAGGTTATGATCTCCATTTTTATAGCAAACATCTTGCGCACTTATGCTGGGAGGACCTTTTTCAGATTATTTTCTTGGCCTTCATAATGCACCCAGAGCTGAATGGCGTCTGATCTATCCATATTTTTTGTTATGTACTTATTTCAAGCCGCATTTGTGTCTCCGGGATGTTTGTCCTTTGGCTCTAATATAGAACTCCATATCTTGTCATGTTATTGCAATTTTCCAGTACAATCACGTGCCTCATTATGTTATTGCTTCAGTGGTGTGTGGTTGACATCAGATACCACATACCTAGAATTGTTTGTATTACTGAGAAGGATTTTTTTTTTTTTAAATGACTTATTCAGCCTTGCAATAAGATGAACAAGTAAAATATTTGTGGTTTTTTCTTCTTTTCCTGTCACTGTGATACAGGGCAGGTAAGTAGATCATTGGCTCAGGCAGATATATTCCTGGCAATTCTGGAGGATGCACTTACCCAGACATTCTGAGCTTGTGAACACAAGCTTGGATTTTGTTTTCCCACAAACATTTATAGAGATTAAACTTGACTGCTTGCATCACTGCAGAAAATGAATGCAAAGTGAGGCACAAGAGAATTCACTTTAAGAAAGCCAAGCAAGTATTTATGGAAGGTCATTTGCATCATTAGCCCAGGTGTGGTCTATACATTAGTTTGCCACTCCAAGTTTGTCCTCAGTTATGCTAATCTGAAATGGAGAACCCGCAGCATCTCTGAAACATTTTCCCCCTAATGCAATTATTCCTGAGGGGTGAAGGAGGTGGGGATTTCCTCTGCTCAGAGCAAAGAGTCTGATCATTCCTGGCTCAGTTTGTTCTCCTAGCACACTGCTAAGGTTCAGCAAATTGCTCTGCATGGTCTGCAAATGCTCCAAGTCTTGGGCTCTCCATTTCTAAAGAGGAACAACAGGAGGGAGCGGCTAGGGAAACAGAAGGCAAGTTCAGACAAGGCTCATCATTGCCTGTTCAGGTTGGCCTCTGTAAGTCTTTTATAATAAATATTTGTTCTTAATTATGGTGCAGTTTACCCCTAGAGCATGTCTGAACTCTGTAGTGGGGGGGATGTGGTTGATAGGTAAATAATACTTTGCACTTTCATCCAGGGATCCTAATGCATTTTACACATACTAAAGCCTTCAATACCCCTCTGGGGGAGGTAAGAATCACAGATGGACTTGGGTAGTGTTATTAAAGTCTTGTCCCACTGAGGGCTGTGGAAAAACTCACTGACTGCAAGGAGGCCAGGATTTATCCAGAGAAACAGATGCAGAGGGTCAAATTCTGCTCATGGATACAGCTTCCATTGAGGTCAGCCAGGTAAAGTTGTGGTATAGTGAGTGGGACTTGAGAAAGAGGAACCAGTCTAAACAGAGGGATCTGTTTTGGGATAGCACGAGGGGCACAAGCTAGGATATGGACCACTACCAATCGAACTGGAGAACATCACATACAACACTGGACTGCTCAGCAAAAATCTCTTTCCTACATCCCCACCCACCAATTGTACCATTTATGGTTCGTGAATAAAAGTGAATTGCTCAAGTCACATACCAAGCAAGCTGTGGCGCCAGGAATAAAACCTGTGTCTCCTGACTTACAATTCCCTGGTCTAGTCGTAGACAATATCATTCCTTTTTGCCTAATTTATATAAGGTGATCTTACAAGGTCATCAGGTGTCCCTCGGGGATCAAAGCTGTTATATCTCTTACTACTAAACTGAGCAGCCACCATGCTCCTTTATGCAGAGATGTGGAAAGAGCGGGGTTCTGACCCCCCTGGGAGGCTGATAAATACAGGACTTAGACCTTCCTAACTTTCATGAGCACAAATATTTATCTAGCAAGATTAAGAGAAACATAAGCAAGATCATGGAGCCCTGCCTTCCCTCTTGATGATGACAGAAGCAATCCTCTTCCCAACCTCCCTGAGGAAAGTCTGTTGAGCTCTTTGGGATGAAGACTGAAAGAACATTACAATTCCAGATCCTACAGCAGGGAGCTCAAACCCCAGCAAATCGGGATGAATGCACAAGCACATGCAGCTGTTGGGTGTCTGTCAGTTTGTGGGCAGACCCTAGAGTTGATTTAGCCCTATTACCACGGTCCCTCACCCAGCGTTTGAGTGCACAGAGAAAGTCCATTTTTCATTAGTTATGGCAGCAGAGATTTGATCCATAGATGAGCCAAGAGAGCCTTCTGCTAGCCAAAGCCGCTAAACTCATTTCAGCTGAGACGCTCTCACTGTACCCCCTCTGCTCTTGCTACTGGCTCTGTTCCTGCGATATAGGTGGGATTGGACAGACAAGAATCCTTTTCATTGCAGCCCCTTGCCAGCTAGCCAAACAAATGCGGAGAGCAGAGAGAGTGCTTGATGCATGTATAAGATCACTACGAACACGCTTTGAAAATCCTAGTCTGAACTTTTAGAAGAGAATAAACATTTGGAGACCTGGTCACTAAACTTCTTTTCCCCCCCCCCCTTTTTAAAAATAAAAATAAAAAATTTTCTTCACTGAATGGCCTTTTTCTCCCCCTAGCTTTCAATCTATGAGTTCCTTATGGGTAATTTTGATGTCACGAGTCAGCTAGGAGCAGCCACAAAGAGATGATCATGCATCTTTAATGTCCAGGAAGTCAGTATAAACCCCTCAGAACTACAGCCGCTTTTTTTCTTCCCTGCCTTATCATTAAAGAGCAGGTTGCTGGGTTTGGTTTTCTTCCTCTTTCCTAATGTTGTCCAACCTTTCAGGCAGAGATAAAAAATAACAGCTTTTAAGAAGTGTCTTCAAGATTACGGAACTGGCCTGCAGTCTGTAGCCAACATGAAATAAATATTTGTGCAGTTCCTATGACATCATCTTAGTATCATTCATCTGTCTGCTACAACACTCGGCACTTATTTAGTGTCTTCTATCCAAAGACTTACTAGACAAACATTAATTAAGCCTCACAACAACCTACTTACAATATTCTGTAGCAATGGCCCAAAACACTGGGGGCTAGACTGTGTCTTAGTTCCCCATAAACAAATTGGGACGAATAACTCATGTGTGTTTCTCTTTGCAGCTATCTGTTTGTTCTAGAAGGATAGACTGTGCGACCTCTGCTCACATTGGGGAGCACTTACTCACATTGAAGTGAGCCAGCAGGAAGGAAGGGATTGCACAATGTGTAGCACCCTCCTACTCACGCACATGTGCGCACACTATGTGGTTATTTATTATCTCCATTTCATATATGGGTAAATTGACACACACATAGGGCTAGTTTCTGCCACCCTCAAACCCACTGAGCAGTACCTTACTTACAAACATAAGAACGGGTCAGACCAATGGTCCATCTAGCCCAGTATCCCGTCTTCCGACAGTGGCCAATGCCAGGTGCCTCAGAGGGAATGAACAGAACAGGTCATCAAGTGATCCACCCAGTGTGGTCCATTCCCAGCTTCTGGCACACATCAATCCCTGCCCAGCTGGCTAATAACCATTGATGGACCTGTCCTTCATGAACTTATCTAGTTCTTTTTTTTAACCCCTTATAGTCTTAGCCTTCACAACATCCTCTGGCAAGGAATTCCACAGATTGACTGCATTGTGTGAAGAAATACTTTTTTGTTTTAAACCTGTTACCTATTAATTTTATTTGATGAAATTTCTTGTGTTATGAGAAGCAGTAAATAACACTTCCTTATTTACTTTCTCCCCACCAGTCATGATTTTATAACCTTCTATCATATCCCTCCTTAGTCATCTCTTTTCCAAGATGAAAAGTCCTAGTCTTATTAATCTCTCCTCATATGGAAGCTTTTCCAAACCCCTAATCATTTTTGTTGCCTTTTTCTGTACCTTTTCCAATTCTAATACATCTTTTTTGAGATGGGGCAACCAGATCTGCATACAGTATTCAAGATGTGAATGTACCATGAATTCGTAAAGAGGCAATATGATATTTTTTGTCTTATTATCTAGTCCTAACATTGTTAGCTTTTTTGACTGCTGCTGCACACTGAGTGGATGTTTTCAGAGAACTATCTACAGTAACTCCAAGATCTTTTTCTTGACTGGCAACAGCTAATTAGGACCCCATCATTTTATATGTACAGTTGGGATTGTGTTTTCCAATGTGCATTACTTTGCATTATCAACACTGAAATTAATCTGCCATTTTGTTGCCCAGTCACCGAGTTTTGTGAGAGTTCTTTGTAACTCTTCACAGCCTGCTTTGGCCCTAACTATATTGAGTAGTTTTGTATCATCTGCAGATTTTGCCACCTCACTGTTTACCCCTTTTTCCAGTTCATTTATGAATATGTTGAACAGTACTAGTCCCAGCACAGAACCCAAGGGGGACACCACTCTTTACCTCTCTCCATTCTGGAAACTGACCATTTATTCCTATCCTTTGTTTCCTATCTTTTAACCAGTTACTGATCCAGGAGAGGACCTTCCCTCTTATTTCAGACAGCTTACTTTGCTTAAGAGCTTTTGGTGAGGGACCTTCTCAAAGACTTTCTGAAAATCTAAGTACACTGTAGCCACTGGATCATTCTTGTCCACATGCTTGTTGACCCCTTCAAAGACTCAGAAGGTAGGGCAAGAAGAAGAAAGGTGAGACCAGGCAAGCTTCTTCAGGGGGGACGTGGTGGGACATTTGCTATGTAGTCCCACTGAAATCAGTACGCAAAGGTGGAGGAGGTAGCCAGAGAGTTTAGGTGATTTGCCCAATGTCACAGGGGCAGATCTATGACTAGACCTGGCCTGCCAATGTCCTGCCCTAACCTTTGTATCACTATCTCTTCATAATTTTCAGCCATTTGTCTTTCCCCAGCCCTCCCCTCATGCTTGCTTTGTTCCACTAGCAAGGGCAATTCTGACCCCAACAGCAATACTTTGGCAGAGTTGACACAATGAATTCTGGGAGCTGGAAGCAGGCATCACATTGCTCTCATTTTCTTCTTCCACCCTTTTCCCATCACATAAATAATTACGTTCTACCTGCCTAAATGTCTCCATTACATCCATTGGATATTACCTTCATTTTCTGTCTTTAAACTGTCGGTAGTGTTGTTAGTAGTTATAAGAGCTGTTGCATCCCATCATTGAGGTGGATGCATTTTAGTACTCCGGTAAAGTTATCCTTCTATGCTGAACGGATGTTTTATTCTACAAGGCTTGATGCTTGTAAAAGGTGCTATGTGAGTAGGTATCTAGTATATTTACTGGACCTGTTGAAAAATGGTGGAAAACGTTGAAAATTTTTCCTGATTTTTCAGATTTAGAAAGACCATTGACATTTCGAACATTTAGACCAACTCTGTTACTTAGTGATTTTGTGAAAGATGTTGGGTTGACAGGCCTGGAAACCCAGACCATTACTTATGCACAAGGCAGGGGCTGAATGACCAGTGGCAGTGCCAGTTTTTAATCACACTGCCCTGCCAATAAGCCTCAAACCTCAACCTAGGCAACAACCCACCTCTCAGAACGGAGAAGGTAGCTCAGGATCCCTAGCTCATTCTCTCCTTGGCCTCTCTTCTAGAGATGATTGGGGATTTGGGATTTGTTGCGACAGAAGCTGTTGGCACAAAGGATCTGTTTCAACGTTTCCTGGTTTTGGAAAGAAGGTTTGAAATGGCTGCGTGGCAGAGTTGCCACCCAATGCACCCCCTCCTGGCTGGCTGCAGAGCCGCAGCAACTTTTGCCTCAGTTTCTCCCACAGTCCTTCGGCCTACTCCAGTTGTAGGAGCCTCCTGCCCAGGCCACTTGATAGAGTCCAGCCCCTTCTGGGGCCTCAGAATCTTTTACTAAAGTCCAGCCAAACCTTCAGCCCAGCTGGCAGCCATCTTGTCACGGGCATGCCTCAGGTGCCTTAGACTGTCCTTCTATGCCTCAGTCCATCCCACAATCCCGGGGCTGGTCCACTCCTCCCCTAACTCAGGGATTCAGGCACGTGGCAACTAGGCCTCCCACTCACTCCCGGAGAAGCCTGCCTCATCTTCTCCCTTTTTCCTTCTCATCCTTCCTTCAGGCAGCTTCTCCCCCTCCTCTTGTCCGGGACTGTCTCCCTTCAGCTGGGCTCCCTCAGCCTTTTATGGAAACCAGCTTTATTCCTACGCCAGCTTGGCCCACTGTCCCGGTGAGAGCAATCCGACCACTCAGGGCCCGTCTACCTTGTGTAAGAGGAGTGTTGGCCCTCTACCGAAACAGAGGGGTGAGGGGTTTGGGTGGCATCTCTCAGGACAGGGGAGGGTCGAGGAGGAAGCAGGGCCCTGAGATGGACAGCGCCCAGGGCCAGTGGGGAGAGGCCAGCACTCCAGGTCAGCCTGATTGACAGGGCAGACAGGCCAATGAGGAGCCAGGAAGCTGGGAGTCCCGTCCTCCGTGTGAGCTGGGAGCTGCCTGGGCCAAGAGGGGCCGAGCTAAGGACAGAGCAGCCTGAGCCAGGCAGCTGGGGCCTGAGGAGCAGATCCACAGCAGCAGAACCGGGGACCCGGGGAGCAGCTCCGGGAGCCGAGCTGGAGGCCGCGCTGAGGCAAACTGGGACTGGACTGGAGCCATCCGGAGCCGGGTGCAGTGAGTGAGCGGCTGGGGAGAGTGGGGGACCCTGGGCAGGGCCCGACGCAGGGAGACGCCACCAGCACAGAGGCCGCGCAGGCCGGAGTGGGAGGGGGTCGGGGGGGCACGACACGGGGAAGAAGGGTCCTGCCCCTACCGCCGCAGGCGGGTGGCCGGCCAGCACCAGAGCAAGTGTCCAACCCGTGGCCTCCCTGAGCGCAGCTGGGCATGGGCCTGCGACATGAGAGACAGACGGGGAGCTTCCCTCACACCCCACAGACGCTGGGTGGGGGCCTTGGGGGTGGCGGTAAGTGTTTTCCTTTCACTTTTCTCATCTTCTCTCTATATTTTTTAATGGGTGGCTGTTTAATAAATTGTATTTGCTTTGAACCATCTGCATCGATCAGTGGGTTAGGGAAGCGTCCAGTGCAGAGAGAGCCCCCCGGAGTGGGGACAACCAAGCCCCTGTCCTAAGTGACCACAACAAGGTTGGGGGGGTCGAGTCCCCAGGGATCCGGGTTACAAAGACTCTGCCACACAGGAGAGTGGGAGGGGAGTCCTTGAAGTCAGGCAGGCCTTTGGGTAAAGGGAGTGGATCCTTTTGCTAACCAATTCCACCAGGTGAGCGTATAAGCCAGAAAGTTTCCCCACAATAGTGGGACCATTCCACTGCTTACAATTGCAATAAAAGACCCATGGCTGCCCACATCAGCTGAATCGGACTCGTGGGGCTATAAAATTGCAATGTACACATTTGGCCTCAGGCTGGGCTCTGAGACTCTCCACCCTCACGGGGTCTCAGGGACCAGGTTCCAATCCAAGCCCGAATGTCTACACTGGAGTTTTATAGCCTGAACTTCGTAAGCCCAAGTCAGCTGATCTGGGCCAGTCACAGGTCTTTGATCACAGTGTAGACATACTTCATGCTGGGAAAGGGTTAACATGGGGCTGTGTGGGGTAAGCACCCTATCACAGGTCAAAGTTCTGTTTTTTGGGTTGTAACTGCATTGCATTTCAAAATGTAAGTTAATTTATAGGGAAAAGGGATACTTTTTTTAAAAAGGTTAAAAAAAACCCAAACACACACAAATAACATTTCAACTGGCCTGATCCAAATTGTTTGAGGGTTTTTGATTTGCAAACATTTTAGAGATGTAGATTTTTATCCCATTTCAGATGGGGAAATTGAGCCGTGGATATACATCCACTAGGAACTAAACGGGGACCACTAACTTAATGCGAACAACCATCAGGAGCAAAGTCTTTTGGTCACTTCTGGCTTGGATTTTATTTGAGCCATTGAGCCAGGAGCAAAAGGATCCAAGCACTCAATCCAAACAGTCCACTTTAAATAATAATAATAATAATTAATAATGAGGAGGATGCACTAGTGCTTTTAAATAATTCATTCAAAGTTCCTGTAGTGGGAGTTTAGACCTGTGTCCACTCCTCTCTGGATACACGGTTCATAAATGTATTTACTAATTAAGGGGCAGCAGTGTAGAATACCCTGGATACAGTATACATCCAAAGTCATAGATAAGCCGTAGCAGAGGATTAATTAGGTGGATTTATGTGATCCTATTAGCCTTGCTATTGCTGCACATTGGACTGCAAAGCAATTAGCACTGTAATTCAGCAGGGTTTAGAGAACAGTTTATATTAAACACAGTCATCAGCAGTAAGCCTGACCAACATCTTTGTAACTATTAGTCCATTGCACCAAAATCGTAATTATTTCTGCCATTCTAAAGCAAGGCTGTAATCACGTGAGGACCTAGGACCTGATGTAAAGCCCAGTGAATAAAGTGGAAAAACTCCCATTGCCATCACTGGGCTCTGGGTCACGTCCTAAGGTGCAGCTGCTTTGAAGGTGTCTGCCTTGGGATACAGAAATCTAAATCCTACTAATGCAGAATGCACCATCACAAACCTGCCTCTGTGCTGCCTGAATCACTGAGTGACTGTGCTGGCCTTTCACCTCTGAAGACTACTGCGCAAATCCTGTCTACCAACTGCCCATGAGTTTGGTGGCCTCCATCTCCGATGGTTGTTGGCCACGTTATGGGCCTGATCCTGCAAGGTGCGCAGCTATCCCTGGAAGTGCTGAGCCCCCTCAAATCCTGTTGGAGTCACTGGGAGTTGAGGACATTCAGCACCTTCCAGGAGTTGTTCAGCATCTCTCAGGATCAGGCCCTGAGTCTTCTGTTACTTAGGCAGAGTGGCTTCCTGCTAAGATGGATTTAGCCCAGCCAGCAGGTCAAAGAGAAAGCTTATCTTCTCGTTCACTAGGCAGAGCTGCTGCCTGTGGATTATTAGCAGCTGTATTATCAAAGCAGCAAAGAGCTCCAATCATGGATGAAGACTCCGTTGTGCCAGGTGCTGTACAAACATGGAACAAAAAGATGGTCCCTATTCCAAAGAGAGTCTGAATACAAGACAGGAGACATCAGATGGATACAGACAGAAAGAGGAGTACAAGGAGACAAAACTGGTCAGCCTGATAGGCCACACACAGTTAGATCTCTGTCCAAGACATGGTCAAAGGAACATACAGGGTATCCCATTAATACCAGACTGTGACCTCACACCAGTTTAAATCTGGGATGGCCCCCAATGGCTTCAAGTGTGAAAGCAGACCCTGGCTTGGCAGGTCTAGCCACTAGGGTGAGCACAGGACAGACACTTCAGTGTCCAGTATCCCTCTCCCCATTGCAGTTCCTGGGGCCTAAGGCTGAGGGATAGTGAGAAGGGGAGAGATGCAAATAAAGGCAAGAGAAGATATATTTTCCCTTTGTTCCTCTCAGGATGACCTTTCTGGGTTCAAGACACACTTTAAGCCCTTCCTTATGATATCTCCCCTTTTTCCTGCTTTCTCCCTTCTCTCCCACCAATTGCTTTAAAACCCTTTTCTAGTTACTCCCACTTTTCCTCCTCTCATAAGTTGGATGGCTTGTGGCTAAGATGTAGAGCCATCTCTCCTGATTAGGTAAGAACTCAGGGCAATCTGGCATCTACATAGAGTATGCTCCCTGCCAGGGATTGACAGGCATTGCTCCTTGGACAACAGGCGATGGACACAACAGGCTACCTGGTAGGGGGCATCTGCTCCTCTGCAATGACACTGCTGGCAAACACAGCAGACTATAGCATGCAGGGAGGGATTCTGATGGCAAGGCATATGATGAGACGTGACCACAAAGAGGTACACATGGTAATAACCCATAGGCATCAGAAGAGGCTGGGAGAGCCCAAGGTGAGCCATGGCCCATGAACACTGCCAACAGAGGTCCAACATCCAGCTCTGATTACAGCCATCACTCAGATCAGAGAGATCAATGGAAACACACCAAGTATCACAGCAGCACAGAAAGGAGGGCAAGAGAAAATGCTGATGGCAACATGCAAGCATACACAGACCTTTAGAGGTAGAAATAACATTAGAGATACACCCACTATCCACCCCTCAACCCTATGACTTGCAATGAGTAGGTGAACCTGTTGGCTGTTATTGGGAACCTTTCATAAATACACGCAGAGTTAATGCTAAAGAATTAGAAGGTTTTATTGACTACATCCAGCTTTGACAGAAGTGTCCACAGAGCTGAATGAATGCTCCCAAAATATCCTGTCCCAATATACCAGCATGCATTGGACCTCAAGCAAAACCTGGGTGGACATTTTGGAAAGTGTCTCTTCCTTGATTGTTCCACAATCCAGCTCAGAGGCATGACGGGAGAACAAACCAAGCCATTACAGTCTCACATTTCACAAGTTAAAACAGGCTGCAGAAATGTTTTTAATATTTTAATGTATTCCAAGGGAGACTGGGCAAACTTCGTCAAGTTCCAACCCCTCATTTACCTTGCATATTTAGACTGTAAGCCCTTTGGGGCAGGACCAGTCTCTCACTAGATTTTTGTATGGCATTTTTCACAATGGAACCTCAACACATACTGCAAATAATTTAAAATAAACTGAAATATTTATTGGCGATTAACAGAAGGCAAAGGAAAAACTGAAAGATTGTTAGTTAATGCCCAAATGCTACAGATACTGTGAAAATTACCTTAAATGCTAGCCCTAAACTTTAAGTTACAGAATAGGAATTTACTGAACCTGGTCTCCCATATGGCAGAAATCTCTTGACACTTTAAACAGCCAAAAAGTGGGGTCCCTCTCAGAGCACAAACACAACAACATGTAACTGTCAGTAATTCACATAATAAATAATTGTCTTGCTCTGGCCTGCTGACATCTTGCCAAGAGATGCCAAACATCCAAAACAACCTGATCTTTTGAAGTTAGTCAAAAAGAAAAATCCAAAATAAACCAACAATAATAATAAAAACAGATGGGATCTCCTTAATATTGGATACTAATCCTGATTAAACATCCTCTCTTTTTGCTGCTAGAAACAAGAGTTAGGGGAACTATCTGTAGCCAATTTATTAAAGGATGTGGCTCCTTTTTCACAAATTCACAAATTAACTACAACCCGCCTTGAGTTTTGATGAATAACTGAGCATAATGAACAAATTCAGTGAATGGTTTATGAGAACATAATTCTGTTTATAGATAATCTAAGAGATAGCAAATAATTCACAACCTATCTGCAATTTACATTATTCAGTTGATTATCTGGATCATATGGTATTTTCTCTGCTTCCTCATTGGGCAACTTCCAAACCAACACAGAGACCAAGATTTTCCAAAATGACTACTTATTGGTGCTTAACTTGCAGCACTTTAGAGAGGCTTGAGCTTCAGAGGGTGAGTGCAGATCACTTTCTGAAAAATCAGACCCTTTAAAGGCATCTCTAGTCGAATATCCAATAACTGAAGCTCCCAAAACAACTCGTCACTTTTGAAAATCTAGAGTAGAGATTTTTATGAAGGTCAGACAAACAAATACACATTCCATGAATATTACTGCAAACAAAGATCTTGCTTAGACAAATAGTCCCCGAAAACTCAAAGGGGGCTGTGAATATCTTTGGAAGCATAACTCTGGTTTTCATTTTAATTTTTTCTGGGTGTTTTGCAGCCTTCACCAAGATCTACTAGACAAACAAAAATCACCACCACTTCCTTTTCTGCTATGCAATATATAGTGATATTCAGTTAGTAACACTTCCTCCTCTGATCTGCATTGCTATATTTCCAAGAAGGCTCATCCAAGACCTTCCCGTCATAGATGCTAAGGAACTTGCAGCCTGGCACTTAAGTAACACAACATTATTTGTATATTTTCCAGTTAACCTTCCCATTGTCTTTCTACTTGGGCTTCTTTTAAAGCAGGAACCAGTTTCAATTAACAAGTAAAGAGCTAACACATGCAAGTAGCTGCTTGATGCTCTTGGGAAATAGGTTTTTTAGGATTAAAGAGAATAAAATTTATAAACCCATACAGTAGAAAGCAGCCATACAGATAATGTTACTTTTCTCATGCACAGAAATGACTGTGTGTCTAGTATACGTCAGTTATCATCTTACTAATCATATGAAACAAAAACATTGAATATAGAGTAATTTCCTGCTTGCAATCTGCAACTCTAGACTAGGTAGTATTGCACAGTCAGCGTGCTCTATCAATAAAACCATGCAAAGGCAGAGATGACTACTTCTCTTAGTTCCTTTTTTTGTGTCCATTGTGATTAAAAAAAACCCAGCCATATACATTGGGTGGGGGTTAATGTTTTATAGTATTTCTGCAAGGAGACAACTCACTAACTTATTATTTAATATTGTGATAGCACAGTTTTGAATCAGAGCCCCACTGGGGTAGGCATTGTACACATATATAATGAAAAGACAGTCCGTATCCAAGAGAGGTTACAATCTAAGTATCTGACCTCATCAAATCTCCCGGCTCGTCATCTCTTTCAGTTGCCAATGACAACACATCAAAATGATCTGCAATTAAATTGGTACAAAATTCCCCTCTCCCCCTCCCATCATTTCTACCATCCTCCATCCCCCACAACCATGTCTTTTGATTACACTGTTATATGGGGGAGAAGGGGGGTCCCTGTTGTTAGGAACTGGAAGATCCCTTAGGAAAGGCCTTAGCTTTCAGGAAATGGGGCAGCTTTGATTGAAAGAACCAAAGTCTCCAGGCAGAAACTTTAATGAATGAATGAATACCTCCAAGGAGAAAGGAGGCAAGCAGCATAGAGATCAGCATCACTCATTCATAGAAGTGAGAGTTTTAAGTACAGCCTCCACCACTCCCTTCTTCCTAGAACACACTGTCCCCTCCCAAAGGTACACGGCTCATTTAAAAGTTCTGCCCAGGACTCCCTGAAGTCAGACTCTGGGAAATCAACTGGAATGTGGCAATGCCTTGAATCCACACCCTGTTGAAATCCTCATTTCATGGTTGATTATAGTGTTTCCCTTCTCTATGGCTTCCCACGTACCAGAATGCTGCTACCAGCCCTTCTCACACAGGGTATGTCTACTCGTGGAACTAAGGGTATAATCCTCATTAACCATTTTTCAACCCTTTATAAATGTAACCCTCCTTTAAAGTTTGACTGTTTTGTCAACCCGCAATTTTTGGTTGCCCAATTTGAGACACCCATCAGACTCTTTAAGGGTCTCAAGCTGGGCACTCAAAAAACTCACCCATCAAGTTTGAAAAAAATCTTCTCTCCTGTATTGAAAGCGGAGATATTTCAACTGGGTCCTATCCCACCATCCATAACTTTAGAAAGGAAAGGGAGGAAATAGATTTGGGTGAAAGGAGAATGGAATTTAGTGAATTTTTTTTCAGTTCAAAAAAACAATAGAAAAAAAGTTGTCCCTTTGTCTTGTTTTGCCACTTCCAAAGCCCAGAAGCAGAAGTCTCCCTATGGTACTTATCCGGGCCTCGTTGCCATTTGAGCACCTCATAATATTTAATGTATTTGCCCTCAACATTTTTGTGAGCCAGGGCAGTGCTATTATCCCTATTTTACAGATAGGCAACAGGCACAGAGAGGCTAAGTGACTTCCTCCAGGTCTCTTGTGGTAGAGCAGGGAATTGAAGTGGATTCTGTCATGTCCTAGGCTCCTAGCCCAATCATTGCAGCATCCTTCCTCTTCAGGAGAGACTAATCTGATGGTGTTATTAACCCAAAATGAACCAGAGAGCTCATGACAAAGATTTCCAGCCCAATTTTTGAATGCTCAGGAGATCCAGAAAGCTGTTAAGCAGCAATTGAGCTTCTAAAGGCTTATCCTAACTTCCACATCTGTGTAGATCTCACCTATTACAACTTGTGTTAAGTGAATGGGAGGAGGAGGAGCCATTCCAGGTACTAAATAAATGGATGATACCAACAAATGTGGCCACTTGTCTCCTGCCACAGGCTATGAACAGGGGGGGAGGATAAGGGGACTGAATGTGTCCAAACCTGCAAGGACATGATGGCATTTCCTAGGAACTTGCAACACTTTTCAAGGTGGGGCACACTGCATCTCTAAGGCAGAGTAATAAGTGTGCACGCCCTGGTGTGTTTTATTAATTGTGCATTATTTGACTGTGTCTTAGTATAAGCTCAAAAGTATTACGTATGTAAGAGTTACTCCATGCACAAAGACACGTTCACACATACACACACACACTTTTTAACATGGTGGCACATTGAGGGTCAGGAAAGAATTTTCACCAAGGTCAGATTGGGATGGAGTTTGGGGCGGGGGATTGGGCCAGGTCTTCCTCCATAGAATGGGACACGGGTCACTTGCCAGGATCATCTGGCTATAACTCAGCCATTTCTCTGCCATTGCAGGGGCCATGGGCAATGGTGCACCTCAATCCTGCCTGGGGCACCCAATAGTCTACTGAGGACTGTGATATTTGGGTTCGACTCTGGTTGTTGAGCTTGGTATGCAGGTGCTGGGTAAGAATTAGTGGCCTGTGATGTACAAAAGGTCAGGCAGGATGATCTGCGTGTGCCTTCTGGCCTTACACTTTGTGACATGCTCACACCCAGAAGCAGCAGGACAGATGCATAGATTATGTCAGGTGGAGAGGCAGCATATTAAGGATTATAAATGTGTGGGGATGATTCTTCCTCAGGCTTGTACATCATTCTTGTGGCTTTCAGGGGTTATCAAAGTGCCAGAAGAGACTACCCAACCGGGAGCAGTCCTTCCCTCTGACACACACAGCTCATACTGAAGACAGTATTGTCAGGAGGAAGTTGAGAGTCTGCAGTGCTGAATTCTATAGAGATGAGGGCCATAACTAGAAAGATTCATGCTATTTTCAAAATACACACTCATGAAGTTCTTTTTTTCCCCAGTGCCAATTTCTCCACAATTTTTTTTTAAAAGTTGGATGGAAAAAAAAAGTGCTTGTTTTCCAAAAAACATTTTCATTAAAATAAATTTCAGTTTTCAGAGGGAAAAGTTTCCAGTTTTGCACAACAGAAATCTTTTATCCAAAGTGTTTGGTTTAAACCAGAAAATTTGGTTGAAAATGAAGGTAGTTTTTAAAACCACTTCTCCCCCACTCTACTGCCTCTCTCAGGGAGATGCACACAGAATCTGCCTCTTTTATTAAAGCAGAAGATCAAATAGAATATTCACCAATGTGATAGTCCTGCACAGTCAGAAATCACAATGAAATCTGCTGTAGGAAAAATAGTTTTTTCCATTCACTCAAATTCTGAAATTTGCTGTGCAGCTCCCTTTCATTTTGTACATACATCACCACACTCATTAAAAGATTCCTCCTCCTTCTCCTCGCCCACCCAGGAACGCTGGGGCTCCTGGCAATCGGATCAGATCGTGTGCCACTTCCTTCATTGATAAGGAATATCTAGTATATGTGGACAGGAAGGAACCAACCAAGGATGCAGAGGATCAATAGAGTCATTAATACACCATATCACCACTGCAGATCACTGCAGAATTACTAGGCCACTGGCTTAGCAAGAACATTTTGTGGAAGCATGTAGGAGATCCAGGTGCCCAATGCTTGCTCTAGGATGGCATGGGCTAGACATGCCCTAGAGGCAACCTGCGCAGATGTTGGAAGAATGAAATCATCACATATCTTGAAGATGACCCCTCCAGCCAACCAAGCCCTGGCATGGAAGACCTGGGACTGTTAGTTCATCCTTGGCCAAAGCATGGCACTCCTTAAGTTGGGAGTGGAGAGAGAAGCCTCTTCACACCATTAAATGAGCCCTCTTGGAGGTGACGACTTATCGTGTCCCAACGTTTGTGGGAAAGTCATGCAAGATAAATAGACCCATTGCCCTACCCTATCAGCATGAGCACGCCAATCCATCCTGCAGAGCCCTTGGAGCCAGGACATCATGACAGGAGAACAGAGGTACACCCTTGCCTGATGACATTGCATCATTGCACAAAGACAATGCCACCATGCAGACACTGCAGCACCATGATGCAGCATCACAGCATGAAAACATGGTGGTGTGACCTTCCTCCTCCCCATCAGCAAAACAAGAGCACCATAGTGCCTTCCCTTCCCCACACACATACTCATAAGGAGTTCAGGATCAGAGTGCTTAGCCTGTCATTTAGCATCATACAACACCAGCTCTAAAGAGATCCTCTTCCGTTACTTATAGAAGCCACGGATTTCAGAGCAGCGGGTGGGGGTGGGAAGAGTTTGATTAATTTTTTTTTTTAATTAGGAAAAAAGGAATCCTCTTTTCCTCTGGGTGTCCCACACACATTACCCAGTGCCTTCAGGCTAATATGTATTGCAGCGTCTGCTGTTCTCAAGCTATCAAATTCCCCGTTGGTAGCAGATGTGTAATAACTTTTAGGGGGCTGGTTTTGTTTTGTTTTTTGCTGTTAGTGTGATTACCTTTTAGCAGTCTCCCTTTGCTAAAACTAATACATAAGGAGAGTAATATGCATCCACTGTAAAACTCTCAGATATACTCCCAGTCATAACATCTGTGGCAAATTGTCAGCTCTGCTATGGTGGGTCCTATGCTTGTCTCTCCTGTGGTGAGTCAAGGCACTGCCTGTTGCCTCCTCTGTTTCTTGACATCAGCCCCTCTGGTAGCGCCCAATGAGGTGGGTGCGGAAGGGACCCAGGCCCACCCTCTACTCCGGCTCCCAGCCCAGAGGACTATGAATAGCAGCTACATACTGCTGACAGTGCTCAAAGCTGCAATTCTTTACCCTGGGCTACTTCTCCCTTCTGCCCCTTCAGCTTCTTGGGTTCCCTGGGCAAGGTCTCTTCCAGTCCTCCTGCCTGGGGAGTCTCTCACTCTTGTTCCTCTGTGCCTGGGAAATGTCTTTGCTCTGCTTGAGCAAGTTTCCCCTCCCTAATCTCTCTGCCTTTCTTGTGGCTTTTCTGTGATCCTCCAGTCAATCACAGTACTCCTCCAACTCTACCACCAGCTCTCCTCACTTTCCTCTTTGTGGCTGCAGCAGGGGTTTTTAATCAAGTTCCTGGCAGGGCCTTAATTGGCTCCAGATGCTCCAATTAGCCTGTAGTTACCTCCCCTCAGTCCATAGGGAACAAGGCCCTGATCAGTCTGGGGCTTATACATTTCCCTTGGATCACACTCCTGCTGCCCTCTGACCCTACTGTCTCACACACTACATAACCTGTTACCACCAATGCGGTAGCAAGGGCTACATTTCCCACTCCATGCCCAGATGCAGTCTCCAGGCTTGGATGAAGGGAGCTCTGAAAGG
The DNA here is from genome assembly GCF_026122565.2 of Emydura macquarii macquarii. Lineage (NCBI taxonomy): Eukaryota > Metazoa > Chordata > Testudines > Chelidae > Emydura > Emydura macquarii. Next base: position 1,355,875 of record NW_027132983.1, on the reverse strand, counting down.
GCTGGGGAATGGAAGAATATCCCCAAGCCTGTTGCTGCATCCCCAAGACTGCCTTTGCCCCTCTGCCCTGCCAGGAGTTCATGGCTAGAAAAACAGCAGTTCAGCAGATCCATTTACCCTGGGTCACTTCCCATACCTGCCCTCAATCCCTGCTCTGTAGTTTGCAGGCAGCGATGGCCTCTCCACTGGCGGCTGTGGAGGAAAGGAGAGTGTCTGCCTCCAACAGCATTTATTCATTGACATATTGCTGACAACACTGGCTCAGGCAGAGCATCCTTCCAAGTACCTAAGATGTTTGGAGGTTCAGCAGCTTTGAATGCTGTGCTCATCTAGGCAAACATTATGGGGTTCTGTGTGGCTAGGATTCCCCAAGTTCAGAGTAAGAGCTCCTCAGCAGCTCTTGGGGTATGTCTACACAGCAGATTTGCTGCACGCCAGGCAGATGTGCTGCACGCCAGGCAGATGTGAGCTAGCTGGTGCACAGTACTTAAACTGTAGTGACAGTGTGCACATGGACAACTATTTTCTGTTCCAATCCACATCATTGCATACGCCCACACACACAGACAGGGGCTTGGTGTGCACTAAGCGCAAGGGATTCTAGGTGGTTATCCCCTGGTGTGTTCCATTTAAGAGATTCTTATTGTGGTGGTTGCTGTCAAGAGTGCGCTGGGCCACCTGGTCTCCCTCGATGACGAGGAGATCAAGGTTCTCTGCATGGCTCCAAATGGATGGTCGAGGCATGGTGTAATGCTGCTGGAATAATATTGCTGTGATGCAGACATAATCCAGTCTAGGAGCAAATGGGCTGATCCTGGCCAACACCAGCTTTTGAACAGGGACAAGCAGTCAACGTGAGCCCAGAGCAGTGGAGGCCCCACAGCGAAAATGAAAATAGGCTGGCCAATGCTGATCGCAAGGCAATGCAGGCTAGAAGCAGGATGATTGTCAAAGCACTGTGCAGCCACGGCGCATGCACATGAACAATAGTTTGCACTAACTCAAATCACAGAGAACTTCGTGTCCTTTGAAATTCAGTACAGCCTGTGCAGCAAATGGGGAGTTAATGCACTTCAAGGAGTTTGCATCATGTATACACAGGCTTTTTCCAATGCCCACTAGCCCAAGTTCGTGTGAACTAAACCTCCCATACAGCCAAACCCTTGGTTGGGGAATTTATTGAGAACGGGTCCTTGTGCCTCATCATTAATGGTCCTGTGCACAGCACCTTCTCCTAGAACAGTCAGGGCTGTGTTTGTTGTTGGCCAACAAGGCAGCCCCAGTACCCAACAAAATATTGTAAGGATCAGACCCCTGTAGTGCCCCTCACCAGCTACCAACCTGCCTCTGACTCAGGACAGGATTTAGCCCCAGAGTCCTAGCCAAATTCCAACCCGTTTCTGCAACCCCAAAATTCTCTCGATTGTTTCCATTACAGCCTCCATTCTGCCCTTTGCAATACACACCAGCATTCTGCTGTTGTCTCATTTCACACTAGAGGTGCCTGCATTTCAGCACTGAGTGAATAATCCCTATACAAAAAGAGACGTGTCCTCTTCCTTCTTCAAAGGGGTGACTGGCCACTCCAATTTGTTAGATGAACATCCTCGTGTAAAACAGCGGGAGTGAGATCAGTTCCCACGAGGAAAGGGAACCAATGATTGTGACTAAAGCCAGGTGAAGAACGGGCAGCTGCTCTTCAGCCTTATAATGCAGAGTATAATTTGCTCATTACCACTGCTGGTTAGTGCTTTTGCTACTGATGGAATATGATTAATAATAATAATATTCAAAAGCTCTGCAACCTGCACCTCAGCCGTGATCTGCCAGGCTCCCCCCTGAGAAGAGTACTGCCAGGTAACATGGTGGCTCAGCAAAGATTACGTGAGGAAGCCTGGATTTCAGAGACGGAAGAGTAATGAACTGGATACACCAGCCCAAATGCATTTCTGCACAATGAGCAGCAATGGAGACTTTTTTTTTTTAAAATATATAAAGTCTTATATATTCCACTCTTGAGTTATACTGATATGAATAAATCGGAGGAAATACTGTGGCTTTAGAGCAGGATTCAGGCCATTTAGCAGTGAAAAAGGCTTGACTGTGCAATCCACCCACTGCTCAGCAAGCCCATTCCCTACAGAGGGGTCTGACGAACTTCGTCTATCCATTGCTGATGAACACAAGCAGCAGGCAGCCTGATGCTCCCTTAGGGTGCCTGATGCACTTGGATACTTGGAGCCACCAGAGGATGGTTGTAAATCATTTCAGTCCATGGACCCTGTGCAGAGCGAAGGTGCAGGAGCAGCAGAGGCACAGTCGGGGAGACAAACAACTTGATTAGGCAAAGGGCAGCTCCCATGCAGACAGTTGCAGGGCAGATTTTCTTCATGCTGCCCCTGTGATACATAAGCAGTACATATAATCTGCTCCTCTGGTGACTTGCATTTCCCCCACTAATTCTCCCCACTGCAGCACTACCCTCTAAACAGAAATACTTCTCCCCAGCATGCCCTTATGAAGATGGCCTTTTAAGCTGAGCAGAAACAAGTAGCTGTAATCCTGTTGCCATGTCCTTCTGTCTTCCCAATGGTAAGCATCCTTCACACCTATTCTTTTGTTCCCTCTCCTCAGGAATAAGGAGACCTCGCCCTACCAATATGCCTCCACCTGGCCTTGAAGGGACTCATCTGTAAGTGGTAGAGAGGGTTATTCACTCTCCCCAGTGCAGTGATTGGTTCTTTTGCAGAGACTGCCAACATGAGAACCAGCTGCAATAGGAACATGCCTCCATTCTTCATCAGCCAGAATAGTCAGTCACTGTGGAGCAGCTCAAGGCCCTCATCTCCCTCCCTCTGTGTGATATGAAGTGTATGTCATACCCTTTTGGCCAACCATCTGCTTCTCCCATGGGATGTCCTTCACAAACCCAGGAGGCTTCCCCTATTTTCCACTGAGGGCTAGGAGGGGGACTGAGATGAACCCAAGCCAAATGCAGTTTCAGAAGCCAAAGATGAGCTAACACGTGGGAACAGGCAGGATGAAAAGGGAGCTACTTCCCAAAACTGTATACCCAAAAGTAATAGAACAACTCTTGTACTGAATGAGAGGCTGAATCTACTCCCTCTTCCCCAGACACTTGCTCCTGCAGAGCAGCCAACCTCCTCACTTTCACTGGGGAAGGGGGTCTCCACATCTCAGAGCTGTGCTATCTTGTTTTGGTTTCAGAGGGGAGCACAGGTGAAGAGACATGCTATTCTAGCAGACATCTTGGTCCCTAGAGAAGCAAGACAGACATAATCCAGACCTTGAAGGGACATTAAATCCTTCTGCATCCAAGCTGGGAGAAGGCAGTTTCCAATAGGACTTTATTCTTATTACACTCTGAAATCTATAGAATCTCAATGTTTTCTTGGCCCAATCTGCTTCCTTCTTTTCTCTCTTCCTTTACTAAAAGAGGTTCTTTAGGGTGGACAGAAAGTCATGCTAAAATTGTTCTGGGTCCCAGCTGAGTAACAAAAAGGAGAACCAGCCTTGTTACACAGACATTTTCAGAAAACAGTATCTGTCGTGGAGTTCAAAACTTTACACTTATTTGTAGAGACCATCAAACCCAGTACATGTAGGCTGGCAACAAAGAACTCACACAATGTGGGACTCTACCTTGGGAAGCAGTGACTGTGAAAAAGATTTGGGAGTTGTGGTGGACTATCAGCTGAGCTCCTGGTGCGTGTGGCCAAAAGGGCTCATGCAATCCTTGGATGCATAAACAGTAGGAAGAGAGGTTATTTTACTCTGTATTTTACACTGCTGTGACCGCTACTGGTCTAGTGTGTCTAGTTCTGGTATCCACATCCTTCTTGAATTGTGGACAAATTGGAGAAGGTTCAGAGAAGAGCCACAAGAATGATTAAAGGATTAGAAAACCTGCCTTATAGTGATAGACTGAGCTCCCTGAGTCTATTTAGCTTAACACAGAAAAGGTTAAGGGGTGATTTGATCACACTCCATAAATACCTATATGGGGAACAAATTTTTAATAATGGGCTCTTTAATCTAGCAGAGAAAGGTATAACATAATCCAAAGGCTGAAAATGAAAAGTAGACAAATTCAGATTGGAAATAAGGCATAAGATTTTAATATGGAGAATGATTAACCATTGGAAAAATTTACCAAGGGTTGTGGAGGATTCTCTGTCAGACAATTTTTAAATCAAGATTGGATGTTTTTCTAAGAGATCTGCTGTTGTAGTTATTTTGGGGAAGTTTTTTGGTGTGTGTTGTACAGGAGGTCAGACTAGATGATCACAGTGGTTCTTCTGGCCTTGAAATCTATGAAAATACCCAGAAGCTAGCACACTGGCTGCTGTTTTGCTACGTGACTCAGTGGCTGGAAGCTTACTGAGGAAGAGAAGTACTGAGGCTTCACCAGTCTTCAATAACAACCCCACTCCCCCTCCCCAAAACTGTTGGATACTCCTGTTAGCAATAAAACATGTTGCCGAGACGTAAATAATCGCTGGAGAATTTCAGCATTGAGCTGTGCTATCAGTGCGTGTTTGGGCATAAGTGAGTACACATTTCAGTCAGCACAAGTTCAGAAAGACAAACACCTCCCACACAAAACTAGAGACAGAGGAAGCAGCAACAGCTTGGAGGCAGATAAGAGGCCTGTCAGAACAGGCTTGGACCATCCCTGTGGCCAGAAGCCATCCAATAAGAGAGAAAGCTATTTGGGGAATGAATGAATGGATATTAAGCCTGACATTAGGACTTCCAAATGTCTCAGCTTAGCTTTCTGCCAAATGGATGCAGGGTGGGTACATCCAGGTGTTTGCTCTAACCTCCAACACCGGATGATTAGAAGGTAGCAAGCTGACCTGACTGCAGACTGACAGGGACAGAAGCATATATCCATTTTATTTCCCTTTTCATCCAAGGGAACCAGGAATACCAGATTCCACTGGAGGGAAAGGGTATGTCCAAAAGCACATGCCCCAGTGCAGGGAAAGACAGCTGGCTCCCATGGGAAGACAGTCAATGACGCCCACTGGAGCCAGTCTTGTTCCTATTGAAGTAGACAGTTGTTTGCCGCTGGCCTCAGTGAGAGTAGGGTCATAAACAAAGGGCTAGTGATAGTGACATCTCATTTACATGAGCCTAAAGCATTCTGCCTTTGCTCTCTTAGGGCCTGATCCAATGGAGGTTACTTTGTCAACCTAACCCTCAGTGTAGGGACAGCTAGGTTGATGGAAGAATGCTTCTATCAACCTAGCTACCATCACTCAGGGAAGTGGAGTTCCTGCAGCGATGGAAAACCCGCTTCTGCCACTGTAGGCTGGGTTTGCATTCGGGTTCCAGCAACGTAGCTACACCGGTCTGGTCCCTGCAGCATAGACATGGCCCAGGTGCAACACCCAGGGCCAACCCTTCAGGGAAGGAAGTAGCATCACAAGATCACATTTTCATTCCAGAAACGGGAATGAGGGAATGCAAACAAAAACTAGTAAGACTTTGCTGTTAGAGCTGCACTACAAACCTGTTTCCATACACGGGTCATTTGGCTGCATGGTTCGTGTGGCGCAGAGATGGGCCCAAACCAAAACCCCAGATCCAAGACTCTGGGACAACTTGGTTCTGAATCCAGATCCAGAATTCACAATTTCTTCCTGTCTTTATAAAGGGTCAGTTCAAAATCCCAGATCCAAACCCAAACATGCTTTCAGGAAGCATAGATGCAGACCTAAACCTTGGAATTTGAGCCTCTCTCTAATATAGGTTTTTCCATAGCAGTTATATTTGAAGCCGTTTCAGTTATTATGGTCCCATCACTGTTTCTACCACAATAACCTGGCCCCATCAAATTCCCTCAGCTTTGTTCAGGGTTTTATTCTAGCAACTCTCACGTAAAAAAACCAAAACAAAACTGGAGACAGCATTGTAGAGGAAGCAGCAATAAAGCTTGGAAACTTTGTGTATCAGTGATCTTACTAGAATGGCACTGCAATGGCTTCCGATTAGGTGTGGAAAAGCAAACACGCATGTTAAAAAAAAAAATCCCAAATATCTGTTTTCAGGGCAGCCATTGGAAACAGGAAGAGCAGAGCACCTGAGTGCAGAGTGATTACCAGAGCTACAAAATTAAAACAGTAGAATCCCCAGCAAGTGGCTTTCCGTAAGAAAGATGTTTCTCACATGAGTAAAAGAGAGAGAGGCTGGGGAAAAAAGATCCTGCACGGTTTCCCCCTCCTCTGTTTGTATTCTGTCTCTTTGCCAGCTATTTTTTAAGGCTGTGTGCATTCATCTGGTCTCTGTGAAAGGCAAGCTACTAATCAGAGATTAGCTGCAACCAGAACTTCAGATCTGTTTGAATTCCAGATTTTGCAGTTTCAAATCTCCAAACCCAGATCTGCCTCAGTGCTTTTGTCTTCGGGTCTGAATCAGAAGAGTTCTCTATTCATTCTCATTCAGATGAGGCCACAAATCTTACAAGAACCGTTGTCAGGGAAGATAGATCCTCAACTATATTAGAAACTCAGAAGCCAATTGCAGCCAGCTCTTTGTCACTGAAGTTGCTTGTGCTGTCCACTCCATGGATTCTATATGTATCATCAGTCTTGCTGGTGACCTTTTCCAGGTAAAAGCCCTTTGCAAAGTGTAGCTAGATTTACCTACAATTAATCAGTAAGAATTAAGTTTAATACTTTGTCTTTCTATGCCATCTTTTTATAATAGGAGAAGCTCTAAGTGTTTTACAAAACATTCATTAAGCTTCAAGACACCCCCTGGGGCAGATGAGAGATGTGTTAGGGAAGACTTTGCCTACCAGTGAAATGCAGCCACCTTTGGATTGGAACACAACAGCTGTTTGGCAGTGCACAGCAACACTGCACTAACATTTTAGGGCCAGAAATGAAGGATCCCCTATGCAACTACACTTGCAGGAGGGCAGCGCTCAATGAGATTGGCCAAGTAGGAATTCAGGGAGGAACTCAGAGTCTTTCAACATTGTCACTGGAATTATAGTAGCCACAAGTGGTCAGGACTTATGTTTTACACCTCAAAGGAGACCTCCAGCAGCCTCACAGTGTGCCTTTTAATATCAGCAGAAAGCATCATGCTACCTGTAGACCCATCAATCCCCCTCCTGTAGCACCCAGTTTTTCCCTGAAAGTCACTAGCCCAAGTTTTGACCCAGCCATCTCTGATCCTGTAAAATCTCGCAAGATTAGCCCAACACAAGGTACTATTGCTACATCTCAGCATCAGAGCTATAGACATCTCTAAAAAAAGAATCTTTCTCTGAAATAAAGCATCCATAGGTGATAGGTTCATTGACTGGAAACCTCCCCTAAACAGGCCACTAGGTGTGCTGATTCTTTATCCTTTTTCTCAAGAGCTGGATATGTTATTTCAGCAGCAGGTTAATTGAGACACTTGTCTATATACTGTAGAGTCTCTAAAGCTTTGGGGGATCTTTGGGATGAAAGATGCTGCAGAAGAGCAATAGATTATTATTCCTACTTTTAGTTTGCCACTATTTCACCTCAAGCTTCTCCTAGACTTCTGAGCAGATTCTGCTGATTAGAAATAAATAAGTGAGCCAGCCTGCTCACTAGATGGATTCCCTCACTCAGTCTTCCTCCCCCTGCCAAAAAATATCTGAGCTCTATATTTAATTTCTACTTGGAAGAAATGTCAGGGAAGAAATCTTTCCTTTCAAAGCCATAAATATTCAGGACACAGTTCTTAGACCATTTCCCTCTCATTTTCCCAGCTAATAGCTTAGTGCAGATTTAAAGCCAATCTTGCCCAAAACTTCACTTGCGGGACATCACTAAAATATTTATCACTGGCATTTTTACAGCTCCTTCATTTTAATGCAGGGCTCATGGAAACTTGGCCATGTGAGTTTCTTCTGATGCCCGGCAAAAGATGTGTGAGGAAACCCCCACCCATGCCAAGTCGTAGCTGCAGACTCTTCTCCCTCCCCCCCCACTTCCACCTTGCATGATGCAGGGTTGCTGGATTCAGCTCTGATCTTTAAGAGGACATTGGTTTAACAATTGACAGCACCCCTTTCTGGGGCTACCAATTTCCAAGCATCCCACCCGACACTATGCATGTAGCAGCCCTTTCACCTGTTGCCCCAGTACGGCTGGCCCTTATACCACTGCAGTTCCTGCCCTCAAGAGTCATGATGGTACCTGGCTTCAAGCAGCTTCTCTGCCCCTTCTCTTGGATCCCACTTCCGGCACCAGGCCAGGATGGAACCCCCAGGAAGCAGCAGCAATTGCTCTTGGGGAAAAACAGGCCAAAGAATCAAAGGAGGGAGAGAATATGGCAGGGTCGAAAGAGGATGGGACATATGCGCAAGCTCTCGTTCAACAGCATGCATAAAATGTCACACATGGAGCTACCCCAAACTTGGCAGTTATACCTATAATTAGGAGGTAAACTGAGGCACAGAGAAGAAAGGTGATTTGCCTCTGGCTACAGAATGAGTCAGGAATAAAAATCAGGAGCTGTGGGCCCAATCCCTGGGCTGTGGTTCCTAGGCAGAACACTCTGACCAAGGGGGAAAGTGCACATGTGGGTTTACATACAGCTGGAGAGCTGTGAATGGCAAGAGCATAATGCCACAATCCGTTAGTGACAGGAGCTTCTACTGCCCTGGCCCTGGAGGCTTCCACCCAGAATGTGCAGCAGTCACTTCACCCACCACTAATGCAGCAGCTGCACACAGACAAAATGACTCTACACACACACCCCAAGCCGTCGAAGCCAACACTAGGACAAGCTCCCACCTTCAGCAAGAGGCCCCAGAGGGCTTTAATGTCTCGGTTTTTAAGGCCTTGTCCAAATGACCCACCCACCAGTAAACTGCCCAGTGTCAACGTGCAGGATGTTCTCACCCCACCAGAGGCCGTGATGCCCTATTGGGCAAGGAGGGTTTCTTGGGGGTCCCAGCCCCACGGAGCTCCTGCATGATGTGCCTTAGCCACTGCCAGTGCAGTGCACACCCGACATGGGAGTTCAGTAGAGAGAGCAGCGTTCCCCATCAGCACTAACCACTGCCACTTCGGGCTTCAAAAAAGACACGCACTGTTTGTTTGCACCATTGTTGGGGGAACAATGAGGTAAGGCATAAACAAGCACTAGAGGAGAAAGAAACCACTCCAAGGTCTGCTCAGACCTGCTGTGTGGGGCTCCCCAGACACAGCTGCTCAGCTCTGACTGACACCACGTTTCAGAAACATCACCTCATGCCATGTGCACCCCTCAGCTCTAACACTGCCACCTCACTTGTGATTAGGATGGAATATGCAGGAAAATGAAGGACCAAAAGGCAGCATGTAGTGCGAGCGGTCTTCCTCAGGAGTTCTCCTCCTAAGGGAGAGAGAAGCTTTCCCATTCAGCTAACAGCCTGCAGGTAGCCAAGATATAAGCGAACACAACAGAAGAGAAACCAATGCCCGATGCAGGGCAAGAACAGCACCACAAGCACACGAGTGAGATGTAAAGTTACCAGCAGTGTTCACGAAGGAGCCCATCCTTCAGCAAAGATCTGCGACAGCCACAGGTGGAGGAAAGCCAGGCATGAAGACCAACTCCAGCAAAGAGGGGAGTGGACTCAGAATCAAGATTTCAATTGCCTACTGGGTGCCATGGCAACTAATTAGAACTGGGACTTGAAGCAGCTGTCAGGGAAAGGAAAGGAACTCACTTACATAGGAAAGCCAGGGGCTGAATTATTTTTCATTTCTGATCAGCATGATGCCTCTTACTCCCCTTTCAGGACTAGATTTCAAATGGGGCTTTTCCCTTCAGCCACTATTTCTTGGCTTGTGAACTTACAGCCTATTATAGGCTAACCAGCATCAGGTGTGGCCAGTAACTGGCTGAGCGACCTCCAAGAAACACCTATTATCTTAGCAGCTGTTGCCAAAAGTGGTGCTTGAACTCAGGAGGTGTGCTCTCCCAGAATCAGTACCAAGCCTCAGCATGGCAGGGACCTTGTGTTGTGGGAAACGAAGTTTGGATAAGATGGAGGGCCTAGCTATTTGTAGTCCATCAATTATCCCATGCAACTTCTAGGAAGAGGAGTGCTGTTGAACCTGATGTCAGCATTCAGAGTAATTACATGCTGTTCTGCATGCAGCCAGTATGGGGGCTGAAGCAGACGTGCTGCAAGTCCCCACTTCCAACATCGGTGCCCTTCTGTTCATGCCACCCCATAATGCAGCTAGAAATCTTGCACCTTTTCCCTTGTGGTTTGCCCCTCCCCTGCCTTTTGCATTCAGAGCCACCATTCTTCTTTCTCACTTCCTATCCCTGGGGTTGTAGAGGGGTGGACCCTGCTTGTGTCACGAGCCCAGCAGGGGCACAGGACTGAGAAGCTCACTGCAGGAGCAGAGGCTTGGTGTGCAGTGGTCAGCAGCTGCTGTAGGCCCCACTTCGAGATCCTTGGGTAAAAAGCAAGAGGGATCCGCAGTAATATCCTATAGAGGCTCATTGGTGCCAGTGCCATTTCTATGGCTATCACTGGTACCCTGCTGCCCTTGTCGCTGCCACCTCCAGGCATTGCCATCTCCCGCCGCTTCCAGCCTCAGTCTTTCCCAACCCCGTGAAAACACCTTCCAGACCCCTGCCCCGCTCCCACACCCTGGGAGCCCCTCCCAGTATTGCAGCGTCACGGCCTCGTTCAATGCACCCTCCAGGAAATAATCCCAGCACCAATGCCTTCCCCGAGCAAAGCACCACCTTCTTTATCAATACACTGCTTCCTTCCACTGCCCTGCCCGCTTCTAAATGGCCTGAACCGGAAATACCCGCATTCTTGCCGATAACTCTCCCAACCAATGTCTCCACCTGACCCTGTTGACGCCCCAGGGCACTGTCTACTATAACAGTTTCTCAACCTGTGGTACGTGTACCCCTGGGGGTACGCGAGACACAGGCAGGGGGTACCCGGGGAAAAACAGAGTGAAGAGGAGGCAGGTGGCAGCTGCCGACTTCTGGGGAAGCTGGGCGGTAGCAGCCTGCTTCCCACCCAGTCCCAGCTCCCAGATGGGAGGTGTGTGGCAGCACCCGGCTTCTGGGGGAGGCAGGCAGCAGCCCTCCTGCTTCCCGGCCAGTCGCAGCTCCCAGCTGGGGAGCGAGAGGCAGCCCTCAGCTTCTCGGGAAGGCAGCTGGCAGCCTCCCGCTTCCTGCCAGGTCCCAGCTCCCAAGTGGGAGCCCGGTGGCAGCCTCCTGCGTCTTGTGAGCTGGCCTTGCAGCTGGGTGGCAGCCACCCGCGCCCCAGCTCCGAGCCGAGGGACAGCCTCAAGTGCCCTGGCTTGAAGACAGGCAGCAGTTACCTGCCCACATCCATGGGTCCCAGCTGGCGCAGAAGCCTCCTCTGCCCCAGCTTGGATTGGGTGGCAGCCCCCACTCCCTGGCTTAGAAAACTTGTCAATTTCACTTCTGTAGCTGAGCAGTGAAATTGACAATTATGACAGCCCCAGATTTCACCAGTTACCCTCTTTTCCTGTCTCTCTCTCTCGCCCTCCTTCCCTGTCGCTCTCATCCCGTCCTCCTCCCAAATCTATGGCATAAAATTTGGCGCAGCGCTTTATATTCCCCAGCATTGGCATGCCGCTCAAAGCCTCCTAGCTTTGGCCAACATCACCTCTAGTCCAGATACATACTTGAGTTGCACACCCCTGGTGTAAAGGTGGTAACCCTACCCACACTAGATCTGACATCTATCATATCACAGCCTTATATACGCAGCCCTTCTTCCAACATATGACTCACATTAGTCTGTAAATATAAAATCCCATGGAAAATTGAGTGATGGGGGTACTTATTAAAATTTTCAGAAGTTAGGGGGTACTTGCTACTTAAAAGGTTGAGAAACACTGTACTACAACTTCATTGCCTTCCAGCACTCTGGTCCCCCATCTGTTCCTCAGCCACGCAATGCTATCCCCAGGCCCCTTCCAGAGAAGGCTCCCATGATCCCCAGCGGCTTAAGACAAGCAAACTATGAATGGGCAGGAGAGTTGCTGTGAGTATGGCTGAGCAACCCTTGGTAGACGGGGCAATCAGTGCAGGGGGAGGAATTAGCAAAGCTCTGGCTGGAGAAGCCTTTAGGCGACCAGGAAGGAGGGAAGCTTCAGGGTTTGGATGGAGAAACTCGGGGAAGCGGCCTGAGGCGCAAGAAGATCCAGACAGCAGACTAGGGTGGGTCTGATTCAAAGCTGTCCCTTGCTGCATCTGTTTCGTGGCCATTCAGCCACCAGTGCTCCCAGTCCAACCCCATTCACCAGCACAGCCTTCACCCCAACACACAATTAAACGGATGAATTTAAAGCACATGAAAAAGAAAAAAAAAAGCACCTCTTAAGCAGCCGGTTGCAGCTCTGTCTTAGCTATTAATACAGAAACGTGTTGATTAGCTGAACTATTTATATGCTTTCAAATGTTCAAGACTATAAACATCCTATTTTTGCTCAAAATGGAGAGGAAAAAAACCCAGCCAGCCTGGTACCCTGGAAATCCACGCAGGCAAATTCAGTTTAACGCTTTAAGATTTTGCTTGATATGTGTCTTTTTGCGCCACAAAGTGGATGGCAAATTCAGAGCCTAAATTATTATTGTGTCGCACTCAGCAATGTGCTTGACTCTATTCAGAGTAATAAGGAGCCTGGGAGTGAAAGCTGGGCCCCCACTGAGTCAATGGCAAAAAAAGCATCCCCCACCCCAATCTCTGGCCTCTGGTGATAATCCAAGAGGGCAGTGCTTCCCCTGGGGGCAGAGGCAGAGTAATCCAACTGCCACTCATGTATTTTCATTGGCTTTAATGAGAATTGGATCATGCTCCCAGATAGATATACCCTAAGGAGGGGAGAAGACCCAGAGATCATGGGACCAGAGCCTCAGCTAGTGTCAACTGGCCTAGCTCCATGGGCGTCCTTGCAAATGCCCAGGAGTTTGCTTGTACGGGGGGGGAAGGGGCGGGGAGGCCATCCCCTGTGGCTTCTAGCCTAAAGCAGTGTTCTCAGTAGATCTGCCAGAGGTGGGGGTGGCAAGGGCCTCTGCACTGTGTCCTGCCTCCCCCCCCCGGCTAGCACAGCACTGCTGAGGGACATGCTACCAAGGTCTTTGCAAGCTCACAGCTGCCACCAGCATTCCTGGGTGAAGCAGGGAGTCCCAGCACAGATGGGGGCACTGCATGTTTACAGAAGTCTTGGATTTCTGTAACTGGTGCTGGCTTCCCCAGCAGGTTTTGCGGCAGAATAATCTGACAGACACCTCCAAACCTTCAGAGGCCGTCCCCCCACCCAAGGGGTTTCTGTGATCCCAAAGTCAGCAGTGACAAGTGCTGGCCGGTCCTCTGCTGCTGTGGCTGTGCATGGGGTGTAGGTGGGCCTCAGGAGGGAGCCCACAACCCAGCCAAGGCAAATGGTCAATGGAACTTGTTCACCAAGGGAGGGGGGGCATGGCAGGAAATGGACCAGCTGGAAGGTACAGGCTAGACCAGGCCTCATGGGTCCCTTCTAGACACCCCCCCCCCCCCCCATTTGTTGCTCTGCCTGTTCCAGTCCTGCCATCTCAGCAACTTACCCCACCTCTGAACTTAGCTCTGGGACTTTGTTTTCTTATTCTGGGGCACCACCTCATCTGTCCACCTCACCTGTGGCTCTAGGCCCCAGTTCTTGCTAATTACCATAATTTTTCCTAGCACTATGCTACCCTTCAGCCTACACACACACACACACACACACACACACACACACACACACACACCCCAGTTCTGAGACCCAAAGCAGTGCTATTTGGGTTTTAAGCCAATGCCCCAGATTTTCAACAGTCAAACACACTTATTTCTTGACGAGGTGTTTGACAACTTATTGAACTATCAAACTCAGTGGCCAGGGGAGGGAGGCGCTATGCCCTGTGGATACATACTAAGTAAGATTTGTGGCGAGCCATTAAAAAGGCCCAAGCATCAAGTCCTTTTTCCCCCAGTGGAGTTCTACATTGGTTGAAAGGGGCCACTGTCAGCATAAATTCATTCAGAGCTTCCTCCATTCCTTGCCAGAAACTGACAGAGGCAGGGGTATGAACAGCAACCTGTTCGTACAGAGATGGTCCCTACAGGGCCAGGTTACTACTGGGGCCCCAGCGCTTACAGATTGGGATGGAGAAGGTGCAACTTGCAGGTGAAATTTCCCCTTTCAATACCCCAGTGCTTATAGTGTCACAGCTGAGCCTATTTGAAGGCGCAGCTCTCCCAAAACAGGGTGATCACCTAGCTTTGTTTGCAGCACAACCCACCCGGTGTAAGAACAAGCTACTAGTGTTTTGAGGCTAATTGGTTAACCAGAAGCCCTCCCTGCTGTGTGAGAAACAGCATCTCTTTGCTGCACTGAATCCCACTAACCTGAATGTAATCAGATAAGAGCATTTCTCACGCCCGCCCCCCCGCCCCAGCTCCTCTGCTTAGCAACTGGGGGGGTGGGGGGGAGACCTGTGGGCTCATCCAACACTGGGCACTTGTACTTTCAGGGGCAGGAGACACGCATTCCAGCTAAGAAGTCTGTTCTATTTCTGTTATGATTCTGTGCTGACTACTATTCTTCCCTGCGGCTCTGAGGGCTTTGCTCTGGTCCACTGGGTATGTTCAGTTCTTTTTTCCTCACGGAATTCTCTCTAAGACTTCAGAAGTCATATGTCTCTGTGAAAATCCCCTGCAGCAAGGAGCAAAACCCTTAAAACGCACAGATGCTTATGCACACAGCTTCCATATCAGGGTCAGAGAACCTCAGACAAAGTTCCTTTAGACACTGCTGGGAGATGTCACTCTCAGGAGGTAGGGAACGCTTAGCGGGCAACCTATGTCACATCTTAGGCAAAAGGACTGTCTAATGCAATGGGCTGGTAACAGCTGCAACCGCCTGATGCTGTTCTAGGGTGTGGGGGTGTCGTGAGCACAAACCCTTCAGAAGCAACACAGCTTGTTTCACACAGGAGCTGAGGACTACAAATTCTTGTAGTTAAAGAGATTAAAAATAGCATTCTGCACTGTTCCAGCCAACCCCAATCACGCTACTGTGAAAGCCAGCACACGGCTGATGCTAAATGCTATTATTATCCTGAATCCTATCCAACGGTATCGTAGGAAACCATACGAGAGAACCAGATTAAGAGAGCAGAGCCATGTTAGTACCTGCTGAGCTGTTCTGCACCCTTCTAGCCCACATTTATGCTTATACATAGTTTCCGCTCTTCCACAAAAACCACTATACCATGTAATTAAGGGAGAAAAAAGTATAAGCTCCAGCTTTCCCCAGGCACAAGATGGATTTTCATTTGTTGACACACAAACAAGCCTCTCACTCAATATACATAGATGTCCAGCTTGCAGTAAGCTGTCTACGATGGGGACGTTGGGAGAGGTAACCAAACACACAAAGGTTCACTTGTCTTTTGCTTCAGACTTTTGACTGGCTATGTGAGTTCTTATATTAGCCCCCCCCAAAAAAACAAAAACAAAAACATGGTATCTAAGCTGCTTCGTGGAATAAAAAGGGACAACCTTTTGTTCCCTGACACCAGGCCCTAGCTGGTGGGGGGAGGGAGGGAAGAATATCTTATTTGCAGAATCTAGTCCACAGAAAGGAATAAAAGCAATAAGCGTGTTATTCACCAGTTGGAGTAAAATGGAAGGAATACTGAAAAAAATATAAATTTGCTTTTTTGCATGTCTCGCAGCTGGACCAATGGACCTAAACTGCAGTGTTTCACTGCCTGCTTCTCACTGGGGCTGCTTGGATGCACACTTCTGTGGTGGGGAGGGGGTGTTCAACTGTGAATGAAAACTGTGTTTAAATGGGCTTGATACCTACAACAAAACAATCCACCTTTTGGCCTAAGTTGAGTTGTTGCCTTTAAGTTCGCAAAAGTTTGTTTCCAACTTTAAGCATGCCCAGCCTATACCAGAAAGCAATTACTTGTCTGTTAGTTTGCTTAGCCTCTGCAATTTCACTGAAGTAGGCACAAGTTTCTTGAGGCCTCTTACAGCATTAGCATTTAGTATTTAAAAATGAAGAGCCCCACGCCTTTTACTACATGATTTACCTAAACACACGGAGATAAGTTGATGCCTTTACCTCAGTGGTTCTCAACCTATTTACCCTTGTAGGCCACATATGTGGGCCACATCCAATCCTACCTGCATGCACCTCAGGATGAGATCCTGAGGCAGTTGTGTGCTGATTGGGCCGCAGGTTTAGACCCACTGCTTTACCTCCACACAAAGCTATTCTCTAGCCAAACTTTTTGGATGGGTTCAAGATGGGGACCTGCCTGTAGAGAAATCCAGCTCTCTGTTAATAAGCAGATAACCAGATGCTAAGGAATTCAATAGAGAGGTGAACTAGATACTGTGGTGTCTCTGTGCTCCTCTTGGCATACATGTGCTCTCAGGCCATTGAGTCAAAGTATAGACATGTCTGTCACTTCCTTTTTGAAATGCAACTACAGCCCATGTTAGGGCACAGCCCATGTCACACCTGAATCACGCACCAAACTGTAGACACTTGAAATGGTCCATGGCACAGTACTTGTACCAGGGAACTCTGGGCTCTCCCCTCTCCCCTGGGCTGTTGTTACTAGATGTGACTACATGGTGATTTTTGAGCTCCTCTCTCCCCCAGCTCTGATTTCATGAAACATTCAAAGTACCAATTCAAGGAGAAAGAGACTAAGGCCCTGAGCCCAAAAAATGCTGAGCACCTACAATTTCAACTGACTTTTTACACCACATCAGGCCTTACGTCACATTTACTTTTCACTGGAAGCAGCCCCTTTACAACCACTGTAGAGGTTATTGACAAGGGCCAAGTGCCTCCCTAAGCCACAGGTGCCTCATGAAGAAGAGCTTGCTTGGGCGGCGGTGCTGGGGGGTCAAAACCATTGCCAGTCTCCCACTGTTCTTTGTTCTCTGCTTTATTCAGTCCTCATCACCCCCCCGCCCCCGCCATTACTGCAGGAGCTCAAAAATTAAATTGTGCATGAAACCAAATTCCACACACTTGAGCCCAGAAAATGCTGTTTATGGTCACTGAGGACATTAGTGGGCCATAAAAAGGGATCAGAACAGCTCAGTCTTGTATGGACACAGGTTTCACTGACTAGCCAGGCACTGGACACAGAAACATGGTTTTTAAAGAAAAAATAATATTTATTTGCAATATAAACAAAAGTCCCAATATTGGTTCCGTATATATAGGGTCATTAATTTACCTTCATAACTCAGAAAGCAAAACCATTCCTCCCTAACAAGCTCTCATTTGTATAAGTCAGAGGATGTCTTTTTTTCCTTTAAAGAAGACAGACCGCTTACAGTACAGGAAGCCTTTATAAGCCAGCTTAGCTGTAATGCACTACAGATGCACTGTCTAAAATCCCTGAAAAAAAAAAAAAATTCCTCCATGAGGTAAAATGCAATTAGGATATTCTCAGTTTGCACGCTCACTCTCAACCATACTTATCCATTCTCCCTTCCCTGATGACCCACAATCCCAACATTGTTACAAAAACCACACACAAAAAAACAACCCAACCAAACAAAAACCAACAAAAAAAAAAAAAAAAAAAAAAAAAAAAATTCCAACATCCTGGTAACATCTTTTAAGGAAAAACAAAAGTTTCATGATCTGACAGCATCAAACGTTCCTCCATATGGAAGAGGGCTTTTTCCTTCTCCCCCCACCCCTTTTTTTTTTTTTTTTTTTTTTTTTTTTGAAAAAAAAAAAAAAAAAAAAAGTACAAAAACTGGATGTTTAGAAAAAATTCCGTGGCTTTTTTTGTTTTTAAGTTACATGAGAGTTCCAGTGGATGAGGAGGTGGGAGAAGGGAAGGACTACATTGCAGCCAATAAAAGAAACCTCCAGATCCATTCTGCCCTCCTCCCAGAAGTTAGTACCACTTCTTCAGCATACGAGACCTTTGCCAAACATCAGCCAGAAACATTAACAAGTCTTCTTGTTATAGAAGGCACGGCAAAAAGTTACTTGAAAAAGGGAAACCCATCCGAACTTCTGCTGAGCAGTCTCGTAATTCACCGTTTTTACAACACTCAGGTCGTTATTTCACACATTTCCACTCCCCTTCCACAGTTTGTGCATGACCCCACAGCAGTATCATTCTATAAAAGCTTTGCTCTGCTCCAAGCTTTTGGAGTACCAGTAGCACTAGATGCCCAGCCTCACACACAAAAGAATTAAGTGTGCGAGATTAAGTGCCAACATCACAAGTCTTTTCTTTACTTCGGAAGCTGGAATGATTTCAGGCCAGCAGTATAACATTAATAGTTCAACAGACGGCAGAGAAGGAGTGCTAGCCTCAAACATGCTTCTACCAACTCTGGAGGCTTCACAAGGTTTACCTCTGGCAACAGCAGTCAGTGTTTTTGGTTGGGGGGAAGGGGGGAGGGTGGCATTTAAAAAGAGGCTTGTAGCTTAGACACCTTGGCTGATTCAGTGCAGTTTGTGATTTTATGAGTGTGGGAGTGGCAGAGAGGTTCAGACCAACTGGCCTTCAAAAATAACAAAGCTTCCTACCAGATGCTAGCAAAAACAGCAGCACGCGTCTCTCTCTGGTGTACCCAGTAATATGCCAGGCTGTCTCACGGTTTCACAAAGTGTGCAAAATGCATTTGGTCAATATAAACATTTGATTTAAAAAAAAAGAAAAAAAAGAAAGAAAGATAGATAGATAGATCAAAGAAGAACAGAATAAAATACTGGTTTTGCAGCCTTGTCTGTACAAACAGTCAGGAACTTACATATTTAAAATGAGTTTGAGCCCAAGACTCAGAGTAAGATTACCTTTTTTTAAAAAAGTAAACATGGGTTTTAAAACAGTCTTGGGCCAACACCTTTTGTTCAAGGTTACCAAGTGCGTAAATCTCCTTTACTTTCCACAACAACCTAATACACAGGTAGCTTTACGTGTGTTTGAGTGCGTGCCGTTCGCCAGTCTCAACACACCCAGGAGAGCAGTTATTGCCGATAACAGCTGCGCTCAGAACGCCACAATATCCCTCATGTTACATAACCCCTTTAAACAGATTACTCTTTGATCCATTTTGATTAGCATCAGGATACTAATAAATGGCCTTAGCCTTTTTCAAGCAGCAATCAGACACCTCTACTTGGAGAAACTAGTTCTTTCAAGGCTGCCTGGCAAGATACATATATTTTTAATATTTGAAATGCTCAAGAGAAGCTATTCAAGGCTCGAGTTCGCAACCAAACATCCTCCTCTTCATGTGGACTCTAAAGTGTTCAGCTGGAACAGGTTGTGATTGGTGGGGGTGGTAAAGTACAGTTGCTCACTGGGGGAACGGTTGTCACATGGGCTGTTGAGTCCCAGAGTCCTCTCGAAGTCCAGGAGCTGGCCCATGAAGTTAAAGTTTGGGGAGATATTAGACTTTTTCCTTTTCACAAAGTCATAGGCGTCATTCAGGGACAAGTTCATTTTTTGCATCAAGTAGGCAACGGTCACTGTCACAGACCTGCTGATGCCAGCTAGGCAGTGAACCAGGATACCACATTTCTTGGTACGGGCCTCATCTGAAACAAGAGGAAAAAAGAATACATTTAGACCTCTGTAGCAAAAATGCATTCCCTGGAGCAGGGCTAGATGGCAGCTGCAGGTTTACAGAAGCAGGTCACTGCCAGAAATTGATCCACTGCTCCAGCAGGTCAGAGTGTAAGACTAAATTTAACTCCACACATTTTCCTCCTCAAAAATCAGACACCCTGACAATATGCCCCAGCGATGCAGTCATACTTAGCACTTCAGCTTCTCCATGCTTAACAAAGATTAATTAAAGCTTACAACACCTCTCTGAGAGAAGTAATAATACTTTCTATTTCATACAAGGGAGAGACTAAGGTAGAGCATTTAAGTAACTTGCCTACGGCCAGAAAGAGGCAGTGTCAGAGATGGAATTACAAATCCAGAGTTCCTAACACCCAAACCTGCTCCACATCCCTCTCACAATTCATATTAATTAATCAGTGCTAAGATTGTGTTGTAAAGTCTAAACAATCACGTGACCAGACACAACATCAAAAAAACAGCGGGGAAAAAAAAAACTTGAGGTTTTTTTTTTTTTAATTTTCTGAATACAGTGGAAACTGATTCAAGTGAACTTTGCAATAGAGGAACTTTACTTATCATGACATTGTTCTTTAGGGATGAGGTAGGAGTGAAACAGACTTCACTCTAGCAAGATTTGTGTCATAGTGAATCTATCAAGACAAATGGTGGCAGAGGGAAAAGGAAAGATAGCATGTAGTAAAACTGCAATTTCTCTTAGCAACTAATTGCCACTGCTTGACAAACATCTGTATTGTCTCTTTCTCAGAGCCTGAACAGCATGATCCCTCCATGAATTGACATCATACAGTTGAGAGGGAAATGCTACTGAGAATGCTGCATACATAAAAATATACTGCAAAGTTTACTTCTGGGAAGAACTGTATTTCAAATCAGTCATCTGTCATACAACTTGGCAGTGAAGGATAAGATGCTATGAGAAAGTAAACCTCCAGCCCCGCTCTGTTAAAAGCCAGAGCTTAAAAAAAAAAAAAAAAGTACTCCAACACCACAGACTTAGGGATGGGCAGATAGGAGGCTACAAAGGGGTAGTTAAAAACAAGCCTAGGTCTGACCTTCTAGCCCCCACATTACTGTGTTAGATGCTCGAATATAAAGGACAGTAACTCTGCAGATTACATTGCCACTCCTCAGTTTCAGAATTTCTCTGATGTATTTTTGTCTTTCATCTGAGCTAAGCCCCGTTTGTAAAGTTTTGGTTTTATAGTAAGTGAGTGAGGTAATCCTCCATTTCCTGTCATTAAAGACAAAGCACAAGTGTGGTGTTCACAGAAACATGCTCTGACAATGCCACAGACCATCCACGAGGAAGGCGAAACAGCATCCCCACACCTTGCTAATCTTTGGACTTTAGTCCAGGACTGTGCTATTAGAGGGTGGGAGAAAGAAATAGGAATGGCAACTGGTTCCTTCAACCCAACTGCAAATCCAGCCAAGGTCCTAACACTGCATTCATTGTTCCATTTAAGACTTCAATGTCAACACAGAGGCATCTAGGTCCCTTACAGAGGCTATGGTATAAAAGCAAGAGTAACATTTCACTTCACACAGGTATCAGTCATTTTGAACAGATAGAAAGTTAGTCTTTTTAATGGTTAAAAGTGAGGACAGCTACTTGTGCCATTCAATACTGATAAAAATCTGATATTATTAGGCCAACCACTACCATCACTGAATAGTTCACATGCACGTGGGAAGCATGCATTTTATTCAGCCTGATAGTCATCTACCACAGCACAAAAAAAGCAATTCTGGAAGTTAAAGTTATCCTGGGAAAAGCTCTGTCCTGAAAAGTCCTTTTTAAAAAAGGTGTCTTTAGGGCTTGTCTACAGAGGGAAATTTCCGAGCAATAATTATATCAGTATGATTATACTGCTCCCTGTGTTAGACTGGAATAGGAGCATCTGCATGGGCAATTACATCAGTATAACTATAGCGGTCTAATTACACCTGTAGATTTCCCCATGTAGACAAGTCCTCCAATTTTACCTCCGTATGATTTAAGGATCTCCATACAGGTATTGAGTATGAGCAACTGCAGACATCAGTCAAATCAGTTCACATTTCCCAAACTAAGACAATACTACACCCCTCATTCTTCGCTGCTTCCCGCCTTATATAGATATTTACATCTGTATAGAACGACTATACAAGGCAGTGGAGAATCAGGCCCTATAACCAAAATTACTTTTAACAATCAATTCTGGGGAACCCAACTTAAGATGCCTTAATGGGTACTGATTTGCTGAGCACTAGTCCTCTGAAGTCGAGGCACCATCAAAAAGTACCTCAGTTTGGATACTGAAAAGCAATTGATTTTGGATGCCTCAGTCTTGGCACATGTACAACGTCTAATCGTAGAAGTGTACAACTTTTACATCCATGTACAGACGAGTGGCGACTGCTACGGAAAGCAGTTCACTGCATTCGCAAGTTGTGATTGCTAAAAGGATGTTCTGCCAACAGCAGAATTCCAACACCTACCAATGAAAGCAATGGCCTCCGGGAAGAACTGAGAGAGATTCTGACTCCAGTGATCTGAGATGGGAATCTGTTTATATTTAAACTCTCCGTTGTTCTCGAACATGTTTGGCAGGTTGGGAGTCACGTTCAAGATGTACTTAATGCCGTATTTGCCCAAAATATCTAGGTTGGTAGAATCTTTGGCACAACCCAGATACAAGTAGGGTAGGATCTGGACTGGGAAGGCAGGCTGGTTGTTAGGGATTGGGCTCCCATCCGATTCTGTGGCACTGCTTGGCTCCCTGTCAGACTCGCCATCAGAGCAATCAGAGCTTATCCTTAGTCCTCCCAGGCCAAGGACAGATGCAGGAGGAGAGTTGCTGGGTGAGGAGCTGTCAAGGTTGGTCTCACAATGCTCAGAGTATTCGGTCTGAAATTTGTTAAAGCCACCTGGAAAAAATAAATGCATTTTACTGTTTAAAATGAGAGGTTCTTGCATCAGTTACTGGGTTACACTAAGTGTAAACAGCCTACTTCGGTATTTGTTTCTCCCTAGCAAAAGGGCTGCGCAAATTCAGATCCCTGAAATGCAGATTATCAAGGGCCTGGTTGTGCTACCCTTACTCCCAGAGTAGCTCTTTACCTGGCAAACAGTTCCACTGAAGTAAATGGAACTACAGGTTGTATCATGGCACTGCTTAGCATGAGTACGGGTAGCAGAATCACTAAGTAGGGACCCATCCACTTCCCATTTATAAATACATAAATAAATAAATAAATAAAGCAATGGCAAGAGACTCATTGAATCTGAGCTCGCTTTCACTGAAGTCAAAGCTGCTCAGTTTTAGTTTCCTCATAATTTAATATCTTTAGGTTCTCAGAAATATAAACCTAAGTCTTTTTCCCTTTTGAGATGGCTCAGACAAGAGCTACTGTGTTATTTAACATGTGAGGAAGCCACAAAAACAGTGACTCCCTAGTCAGAAACAATTCAAACCCCATCTATGAAAGATTTCACTTTCAAAACAGTTAAGGTATGGGTTTTGCACGGTAAATTGAGTCCAACCTCTAATCTGTACATTACAGACACACTTTGCATTGGATCATTTGTTACAGAACTTTTTAAAAATACAAAAAAGATACAGAGGATCCAAAATGCCTATCACTCAGCATTTCCTCTTCAGTGCCTCAGCTTAGCAGGATGAGGAAGGGAAGGAAAGTAGGGGGAAAGGGGTGGGAGAAGAGACTCTATCTTCGTTTTAATATATATTATCAGGAGCTTAGCCATCATTATCCAAAGCTGATGAAAGGCGTCAGTAGAAAAGCCTCCTGAAAACTTTGTTAGTGGGTTTGGTGGTTGTGGGAGGATCATTGAGCAGAACAGACAGCCCCTGCCACATCCATTCATGAAAACAGGGCTCTTTCTTCCCCTCCTCCTCTCCCCTCCTCCCCCAATAGAGAAAGACAACATGGAGAAGCCATTTTGGAATTTTAATTGAAAACATTTTCCACCAAGGCCCCAGGAAAAAAGGAGGGAGAGAGAGAGAAAGAGAGAGAGAAAGATCTAACTCCTCCTCTCCCTATTAAAGATGGCTTAAAAGTAACTTCAAAGCTGTTCCTTCCTGCTTAAGGGAGAGATCAGTTAAAAAAGCAAATGACAGAGCTAATCAGATAACACTAAAGAGTGATGGGAGAAGGGGGGAATTTAACACTAAGACATAAATGGAGGAGGGAAAGGGAAGAGTATATCCCACAATCAGATCAAGAGTCATGACTGGGACCTGTCCCTGGTGTCCGGCAGGCATGTCCCACTATTTCAATTGCTAACAGATCTAAATGCTAGAAAGATGGAAATACTCCAACCTTAGATAACCCATTCCTCTCTCCCACACCCCCTCTACAATGCCATACGCTCCAGGAAGCCTGGCCATCTCCTCCTTGCCCCATATCACTGGGCTCCCTCTAGTTAAAGAGAAGTGTTTTTAAATGGTTGAAAGGGGCAATTTTTCTTCTGCTTTGCATACCATTTCTGCCTCAACCCTGCCTCCCAGTGACCGCAGTGGGGTGTGCTTTGGGAATGGAGCGCGTTTGACCAGGCCAGAGTTTGGGGGGTGCCTTTAGAGATTTAGTGGAGAAGAAAAAAATTAATAGGATATAAATCAAGATCTTAAGGAGGAAGCTACAAGGAGCTGACTGTGTTTCATTCAGAGACTAAAAGCAAGACACCATCCCCACAAATCTAGAAGTGCTAAGCTAGTGCTCTGAAATATCCCCAGGTGTACAGCAACGGCATCAATGGAGTGTGTGTCTAAGAGGCAAAAGGGGACAGTACCAGTACAAGAAACACCGCCCCTACCACAGACATTACTGGATCTAGGAATTTCTAGATGGAGAGGGGGGATCCAAGAGCTGTTTTGATTGAAAATGAAGCCCTAGCTACTCAAATTTTGCTTTTAAAATAAATGATACAAGATTAAATTTTAGTCTACAGGGAAGAGTGTCAGATCTTCTTAAAGGTAATGTCAAGAAAGCAGCACTGAGTCCAGAATAACACAGACAGGCCTTTCAAAATACTCTGAGGGCAAGCTGCGTGTCTCCAAATGGTTTCTACAGCCAGCCAGAGGCACTCAGCTCCAGAGAGGGGGTTTATTGCACAAGGGATTGTTTTCATGCAAGGGGTACCCTGCCTCCACCCCTCTGCTCTGCTGTATAGAAAGGGTCTGCTTCAGTGTAGCGAGTTTGAGGGAGCTGCTCATAATTATTGCAGGTCAGTTCAGGACGGAGGAGGCTGCGCATGATCTGTGCCAATCTGGATTTTCCTTTCAGAGAGAAAAGAAGAAAGATGCATCTATCTCCCTCCAGTAGAGATTAGATGTTGAGAAGCTGGACTAAAGAAACAGAAGAGAGGAAAATCCTTAAGGTTGGGGAAGGGAAAGGAATCTGCCAGGCTGTTACCTCCACCCTGCCCTGCTCTCTGGAAGAGATGGATCCCTGCTCTCTTACAGCCTTTGAAAGGAATGGGAGGGGGCGACTTTGCCTACCCCACCAGTTGCAAAGAGGAGGAGGAGGGTCCCCAGCTCCAAGCCACAAATGCAAAACTTAGGGTGACTCCCCAGCCTCTCAACTCCCCAACTCCAGCACATGGAACCATTTTGTAAGAAGATTAACATGGGAGAAAATAATCCAGGCAAAAGAAAGCGTCTTTTGCTTTGAAACCACATCCTACCTCGGCTTCCCCTTCCACCCACCCACCCACGATAAAAAACACACACACACACAGTCCTCGGAGGGTGGGGAATCTCTCTTCCCCAAAAGGTCTCGATTTCGCAGGAGAGAAGAACCAGAGTCAATCGAGGGCATGGGGGGGGGGGGGGGGGGGAAGAGACTTGGACGAGAAGGAATAAAGCTCTCCGAGGAAATCGGACACAGGGTGCACAAACTGTAAAGCCGGGGAGGGAGGGGGAGAGGATGAGGTCTGGACAGAGGTGGGTGGGGGGAGGCAAAGGAAACATCTGTGTTCACATCTGGGGAAGGAGAGCTCGGCGGAGCGGGACCTGGCGCTGTCCCGGGGGCACGGGATAAGCTCGATACGCCCCCCCCCCTTACCTTTCAGGTAATACGCCTTGCAGCCGTCATCCCGCAGCTTCTGCAGCAGCAGCCCCAGCACCGAGCTGGGGGCGCCGTTGTCCTGCTGCCACTCGGCCGTGGCCTCGTCGTAGAGCAGCACCGTGTCCGCCTTGCAGCGCCGGGCGAAGCGCTCCTTGTCCTCGCCGTTGGGGATGACGGAGCGGATGGGCAGGTTGCCCTTCTTGAGGCGGCGCAGCATGAGGCCCGGGATGGCCAGGTTGATGGCCGTCTCGATGTGCGACGACTCGAAGAGCTCGTGGGGGCGGCAGTCGAGCAGCAGCAGCGAGCCGCCCGCGCCGGACTCCAGCTCCTCCTGCAGCCACTCCACGCTCTTCCACGGCACCGCCGCCGCCATGGGAGCCCGGGGGGAGCTGCCCCACATGTGATTTTTCATGAGGCTCGCAGGGCGGGCGGGGGCCAGCGGGTCAGAGGGGGGCAGGACACGGGCCGCCGCAGCAAGGGCGAGGCACCCTTCCCGTCCCTCCCGCCCGCCAGGCTCGGGGCACCGCCGAGCCGCAGGCAGCGGGCGCCAGAGGGGCAGGCAGGGGAGGCGAGAGCCAGGTGCAGAGCGAGCCCAGAGCGGCCCCAGCCGCTCGCCTCCTCCCGGGCAGCCTGCCGCAGAGATGCCGCCGTCCCAGTCCGCTCGCAGGAGCAGCGGGGATCGCCGGCTCCTTCCCCCGCCCTGGCCCGGGCCGGTGGGCGCCTGCCCGCTGCGCTGCTCTGCGCCGCGCCGCCCTCCCCTGGCAGCCTGGGGCGGCTGCGCTACAGCGCCGCTCTTCAGACGCTGCTGCTGCTGCCGCCGCGGCCGTTCGCTGCTCCCTCGCGGGCTGGCCTGGCTCCGCGCGCCTGACAGCAGCAGCCTCAATTAAAAAGGGGCTTCGCCATCCGAGCGGTGTGTCACGCTCCGGGGGGCGGGGCCGGGGAGGGAGCGAGCGGCCCAGAGGCCAGCCTTAAAGGGGAC
Organism: Emydura macquarii macquarii; assembly: GCF_026122565.2. Classification (NCBI taxonomy): domain Eukaryota; kingdom Metazoa; phylum Chordata; order Testudines; family Chelidae; genus Emydura; species Emydura macquarii. Next base: position 1,329,144 of record NW_027132983.1, on the reverse strand, counting down.
GCGGGGCTCTCCCGCTGCCAGACGGCCGCGGCCGGGCCCGGCTCAGCGCAGTCACCGCGCCGCAGACGCCTGGGCAATCGATTGCAGTTGTCCGCAAACAACCCGAAGGGCCGGATCTTCCCGCACTCTGGGAAACACTCCCCGCCCCTCGCCGCCATGGCAACCACTTGGTTTTCAAAAAACCAGCCCTCAGCCCGAGCAGAGCTGAGCGCGCAGCGAACCGCCGGTTATCGCAGGGGAGGCGTTTCCGTGCCACCAGCCCAGAGCAGCTAGCCGCCTGCCCGCACTGTGCAGCCAGCCAGTCCGTGGCCAGGATGCAGTCCCCCGGTCAGCCCAAGCGGTTTCTGCCGGTGTACCCCAGTGGAGAAGCTGGGGGGTAAGGACACCGCCTGCCCTGGAATAAAACAAGGCCAGACAGTAGGGAAAAGACTGGATATTAACAGGAGGTTTTCATCCTTGGACAGGCGCAGAACAATGAACTGGCTCCTTTTCCACAGCACAGGAGGAACGGCCCTGGCTCACTCGAGTGTGTACATCACAGCGTCTCTCTCAGACAGAACCTGGAGTCCAACTGAAGTAATGACTCCGGTATCCGAGAGCTGCACATCACAGGCGGTTCGGTTCATTCAGCCTCTCCTGCCCCTACTCTGAGTGCTTCCACCCTCTGCCTTAATAATCAGCCTCTGCCATAACCCTGGCCCCTCACTGCACACTTCTTATTCCCCCCTTGCACACTGGCTGGCCTACTTCGAGCCAGGGCTGTTCCAAAACCCCGTCTCCCTTGTTCTCTCACACCCACCACAGAGTTTGTGCTATCCCTCTCCCTGGCTAAGTACCCACAAGCAGGGCTCGTATACAGCACCCACAAGTGATGCTCTGCCCCATGACAGAGGGGAATGAAGCCACCCCTATTCCATGGCAGGATACGGCAGGACTCCAGGTTTACACCAGTCTCACTCTATGCATTTCAGAGGAGTCACACCTGATTAACACCAGGGAGTGGAAAGTCGGGTCCAAACTGTGTGCCTGAGGCCCGAGGTAGCCCAGGCTGGGCGGCCTGTGAGTTTGGGCGTCCCAAAGGCAGAGGAACCCATTCTCTGTGTTACACTCTGCACAACTCAACGGGGGGAGGCTGCCGCTGGCCTGGTCAACTTATTCTGGCAGCATGGAAGCATTGTCCTCGAGGGGCTGGAAGCAGGAACCTCGTGCGTTACACAAACTAAACCCACGATTCGACGCCACAAGCAAACGGCTCCACCAGCGCCGAGACGAGACCTCACAGCAACAGCATGGGCTGGGCTGGGCTGAAAGGAAGTGGCGGACGCTGGCCCTTTAAACAGCTTTACAAGCTGAGCCCGATTGAAGCGCCCGCTGCTCCATGTGACTTTTCCGCTTGAGAAAAAAAAAAGCCTCCCTCCTCCCCCCTCCCTTCCCGTTGTTCCCGACGCCAATGAGACGCTCCAGTGGGCGGCGATGGAACGCAAGGCCCTATCCGGGGGGGAGAGGGGCGGAGCGTTTAGAACCTGGTGTATCAAAGCGCGGGAAGGGGGCGGGACAGAGGAGGTGGTGAATGGAGCCGCAGGTAGAGATGTAAGTGACTGTCTGGGGCAGCGTGCGCAGGGCGTCATGCACTTGATCAAAGCAGCAGCAGCAGGAGCCGCACCGGCGGCGGTACTACAAAGGGGCTTGCCGTTCTTCCTCCACTGTCAGCCCAGCTGCTCAGGGGTTAATACCTTCCTTGCCTGGTTTCAAATCTCGTGCTCGGGCTGAACATGCAGCTCACACCAGCGGGAGGCTTAGAGCACTGGTGCTAGTGAGGCTGCTGGAGAGAGACAGGCACTGCTGGGCACATTCACTGAGCGGAAAACACGGCCAAGCAAACGTGATTTCTCCCTATCACATTGTGTTAAGCACTGACTCGACGCTGCCCAAGACACAAGAGTGAAGACAGCTCATGAACCAAAGAGCATTAAATCTCCCGCCCTCTATTTTAAAGAGCCCCCCCCCCTTTTTAAAAATAGCCCTGCTCTCTTGTGCTCAGGCTAGCTTTTAAAAATTAACTGGCAAATTATAAAACTAGACAATAAAGGTCCATCTGACCCACTAAAGTAAGGTGTGTTTTTAGGTGGAAAAAGACAGCTATTCTAATTTTAAAAAACCCACACAACAGGCAGTGTAGTTACAAACTAAAATGTAACCCAAACTTCTCTGAACGTTTACATTCCAGTTTAGTTTCAGGTTAAATTTTAAAAAAGAACATTTTTATATGTGAATCCCTGTATATTTTTAGATTAGACAAGTGTCTTGCTTTTCAGCATGGATCAGCATAAATAATAGCTTTGCCTGCTGAAATATTGAACTTTCAAAATGTAAAAACCATGGGAGGAATTAGCCTGTTTTCTTTCCATATAATGGATGAACCCTTTGTTACCTGCAGCTTTCAGTGCCTGGCATAAAGTCTTCCAGTTACAGATCAGACTTTATAAGTCTCTCCTTTCCAACGTGTAGGAGTATTTTTAAAAACAGAATGTTCTGTTTTCATACAAACCAGTTCTTCCATCACACTCAATTTTGCAAACTCCCATTGACTTCCACGAGAGTAGGACTGACCTTCTAAACTTTGATGGACATAATCTCTATTGTCATTGGCCTATTACTCTATATTTTTCTAGCTAATAATGTGAAATATAGACTCTGATTCTGCAATCTGATCAAACAGACAGAGTCTCATCTAAGTTAATGAGGATCCACGGGGTAAATCCATTCAGCTGAGAATGCAGGATCAGGGCCATATATGCAGGTTTGGCAGGATTTTATTTTTAATCTGGAAATGCTGATTTCACCTACACAAAACTGGTACTTATGCAAAATGACAAAAATATTCCCCATCGACAATAACTGAAATTTACAGCCATAGTAAGAAAAATGCTACTTGAGACTACAAGAGTTTGATTGAAGGATACTTACTTTGTACATTTTGATGTGTGGTATTGACAATTTGTGTTTTAATGGCTATAAAGCTTTAACTTTTTGACTCTCAATTTCTACTATCATGAAATAATTATTGTCTGACCCCCCACCCCCCATGAAAATTTAAATTGATAAAAAATCTAAAAAAAGCTTAATAATCAATATTATCCATCAAAATTATAAATAACCAAGTTCTGCTAAGCCTACGTTATACAAAAAAACTGAGTTTTAAAAACACTGAGCATCACCCTTTATAAATGCTTATATTTTAGAAGATACCCAACTCATTCATTTTAAATTACATTTTAAAAATACACTTTGTATTCAAGCTGGCAACAAACATCAGGTTGTCTCTGAAAGGTCTTGAAACCGCTCAAGATCAGGATTTCCCAAAGTCAGGGATTGTAACTGGAACTTTAATTTAGCCAGTGTCTCTGTGGCAGTCACATACGTTGGAGAGTTGCAGTTTTCTGAGGCACCCATTTGTCATGGATGTTTTATGTTCATGTCGTGCATTTGGACTGGGTTGGCTTTTAAGGAGGATTTTATTTTATTTTCTTTTCGATGCAGATGAAAAAAAAAACCTATCAAATGTTCCTTCCTCTGAGTCTGATCTTTAGGAGCTTGATTCTGCATAGTGGTCCTGATCCAGCAAAGCACCTTAAGCACATGCTTAACTTTAAACATGTAAATAGTCTCATTGCAAAACTCAGTGATGTAAATGGGTGCAGGAGCAGCTGCTATACATATGGTCTATGGGTATCAGCAGTGGTAGTGCTAGCCCATGGGGGGCTCTAGGCAGGAATATTCCCCACCCCACCCACAAAACAGGCGAGGTCTTATGAAAATAACAATAAAGTGAATGGGGAGGGGGGGCCTTGAGCTGCCTGGGGCCCTAAGCAATTGGTTAGTCTGCTTACGCCTAGCGCCAGCTCTGGATCTCAGTGAGTTAAAGGCCTAAGAAAGAGGAGCAACAAAATATGGTCGTCTACTTCCCCTAGCAGCCCTATGCATTTTTTACTATTGGTTATTTGTGGGAAACTAGTGTGATTCGGCAAGGAATGTTGCCACAAGAAGTTACAAATATTGGTGTTACAGCACAGGATCTCTCAGTACTTACAAGCCACAATGAAACTAGCTTGTAAACTAGCTGACCTTTGAGTCCATTCAATTCATAAATGAAACAGCAACATGTCATGCAAAGAAAGCACTCTATCTAAAACATTTGTTACATTGTTTACAAATGACATCCAGAAATCCCTGTGTGGACTGAGGGGACCTGATTCTTCATGATCTTGTGCTGTCATTGACAAAGATGCAAAGCACTAACAACTCTAACCACGTTCCGCTAATGTTAATAAATACCCAATGGGCAGGACAGTTGTGGGGGGATCTGGTCCATTGACTTTGGCCAAAGCTCACTTCCAGTCCCAGATATTGCTTGATCTTTTTGATCCCTTGTCTGTGCATTAGAATATTGAAAGATATGTCTGAGTCCAGTTCAAAAAGGCTTTAGCTGAGTGCATTATCACAGCTCAGAGTAAGAAGGAAGCATGGAGATAACTGAGAAAGTCTGAGCTTCTTTTTCTTCATTTTGAGAGCATCATTTTGTTCAGCCTCCTTTCCTGTTCACAGGCTCACACTGAGTCAGGGCCTCTCCCTGGCCAGGACTGCAGGGAGGCAACGTTGTGCAGTCTGTCTGACTGCTGCCCCCATGAGTCAGTAATTAGGAAATGCACTAAAACCAATGTAATCAGCATCAGTCTTATAGGGACCAAGATAATCACCTCCTCCACCAGGGTCCATTTCCACTGACTTGTAGGGTTGGGGGAAAATCACTGCTAGTCACTGAAAATGGTATCAGTAGAGAAAGGTCTTTCGTCTCAGTTTTCTGTATACTACTGCACACACAGAGGAACCCCTGCTCTCTCTTATAGCCCCTCTACCTCACTAAGACAAGGTGGAGAAGGCAGTCAGACCTACATTAGCCATGTCTGACTTCCCCACACTCCAGTTTGAGGAAACATATCAGATCATGAAAAGTCTCACTGGTGTGTGATCAGAGGGTATATCACATACACGACAGCTAAACATGACAGTATCTAGCCAGAACACACATGGAGTCAGCTGTTCACATTTCTTGGCCATTTTGTGGATGAGGAATTCAGACAGAGAGAGATAAGTGTGTCTGGCTACTTCCAGAGACCTAACTCATGAGCCCTTCTCATCTGTTTGGCTACTGTAATCTGTACGTGCGTATGTTTTTACTGGATAGAATCAGAAACACCAGAATGATGGCTCAGGTGTTTAGTTTTATTTTCATCTAGTTGTGTGTGTGGTTTAGTTGCCACAAGCAGTGATATCTGTACACGTGTAGTTATGCGCTGTTGTATATTATATTCTTAAGAACCCCTCACACTTGAGGACAAGCTGTGTTTTAGCTGGGAGAGGAGAATATAGCATAGGAACTGCTGTATATATGTATCACTAGATATATATATATTGCTCTGCCGATTGCACTGTTAAACCTGTCCATATGTTTCTAATATGCTAGTGTCACTCTCAAGAGACTGAAGAAAAGAAACTTTCAGAAGCAGGACAGCTTCCTCTTTACACTTGGCTCCCACATTCAGAGTTCTTTTCATTCTTCCCACCCATACCAATACCTACGTCCTGGATCTCATCAACAGCTACACACCATCCCCTTTCCGAGTCTATTTATAATCTCGCCAGCACTGACCACTGTTGGATTATACCTGAGCACCTGGCACCATGGCTTCACTCCTCACAAAATGACCATGTTTTAATGCTTGCTCAGGCATCTTGATCCCACTTGACTTGCCAGCCTGGTTTGTTCTCCAATCAGTATTTTGCTGACCCTTCCATCTCAGTCCCTTCTGTTGATGCTTACACTGCTGTTCTGTCAACTGCCTTCAACCACCTTACCTCCTTCCGTTTACCAGATCTTACTCATCAAATTCTGTGTTGCCTCTCACACAGCAAGTTCTCTTTGGTACAGAGAAACCAGCTTTGATCCTAAAATGCACAAGCTGGTGTCCTGAAAAACAACGGCATGTGTCCCTACTCCACATCCATGGCAAGCTCTGGAAAGCTGCCAGCAGATATTCTACAGGGTTTGCCTCCCCAGCTGCAAACTCTAATATCTATTCCTTCAGCTGCAGAGGAGCTAATAATCCTTGCTCTCTTTTCCCTGCCATTCATTCTCTTCTTCCTTCCTATGTTCTCTGATTTTACCTCCTTTGCCCATCCCTCCTCCTCTAACGTCACCTCTCCCAAGGACTTACGTGTATTTGGTGATTTACAAAATAAAGGCATCAATTCCACATTATGCAAAACTTTCCCCTCTACTGTGTTTTGATGTCTCCCTGCATTTGGATCATAAGCTTAAATTATGGCAGTATAAGAGCAAATAGCGGTGTTACCAAATGGATACCCGAAATGCTCTCACCGTCTCTGCTGTGGTCATTGCTCCCAGAGAAAGTTCTAATCACAAAATCAAGCAGAAGGAGTAGTTGAAATCTTAGTGAAGAGGAAAGCTGCTGTTTTCTGGTATCGAATTAATGCCCATCAGGAACAAGCAGCAAGTGGAGACAATCTGAAAGTGATGGGTAGATTCCCAAAGTACCATTCATGAAATCCTGCAGAGTCACTGTATACTGGAGATCGCTGATCACTTCAGCATTTCTGATGAATCGTACAGTAAAGAAGTTTGTAACTGGAGCTGCTCAACATTTTTACAAAAAAACAAAAAACTCTCCTGCCCCCATCAAAAATGGATCTTTTTTCCGGGGGGGGGGGGGGGGGGGGGGGGGGGGGGGGGGGGGGGGGGGGGGGGGGGTTATGCACAACATTTGTTTTTCAAAATTTTCCAAGTTTTTTCAGTGGAAGCCAAACATTTGGGGGGTTGTTTTTCATTTTTTTCTTTTTCCAGTGGCAAAATGGGAAGAGGGAGGGAAAGGGGCAGAAAGAGGGTGAGAAAAGGAGGGAAAAAACTTAATCAAAATTTCAGCAAAAAAATGTCAATATCAGTTCTTTTAAAAAACGTTGAACCAAGTGTTTTTGAAGTAATTGAACGTTTTTGCAATGTTCCCTCCCACTTTTCAACCCATTCACTTTGTAATGTCTCAGAGCGGGTCCAATACTAGGAATACATGAATCAGATGATTGATCCATTTAAATCTAATGAACTGCCGCTAGCACAAGCTATTGTCTCAGAGGAAAGTGGAAAAAGCCTTATACACACCTGCCAAATATCCACTGCTGTACATAGAATGTGCTATTCCTCCCTGACTCCCTTCAAGAACTGGCTGACAGTCTGAAGCATTGCATTCAAGAGGCAGCATTTGGACAGGGCTCTGAGCCTGGAACTCCCAGTTCTATTCCCAGCTCTGCCTTTGATCCTCTTGGGCAAAATCACACGCTCTGTGCCTCAGTCTCCCCATCTGTAGAAGAGTATTCATAAATCCTACCCAACTTTGCGAACACATTGAGGTCTACAGATTAAAGAACACTACACACATTTTAATATCCAGCTGCAGTATCTGACTCTACAGCCTCCTCGCAGCATTGAATTGCTACACACCAAAGAACAGTTTCCTTTAAAATTTGCTGCAGATTTACCATATAATTACTAATTGCGTTAAGTGACATTCCGCTGTGGAAGGGCAGCAATAGTTGGATACAATACATTGTTTTTACTAATGCATACAAGAGGTTAACTCTCTAGAGACACAGGTGCATGGTTTCAACAATAGAAAACCTTGCTTTCCACTCCTGCACTAATCTGTGACTATTTTTATCAATGTTAATGTTGAGCTATGGTAAAAATACTCCCTGGAGAGTCTGGAATTTACATTTGCCTTCACATCTATTCAGCAGAAAACTAGTGCCACAGCCCCCAATCCTGATTCATTAGCTTCACCCGCCGCCAAGGAAATGTCAGCTTGCTGTGGCCTGGTGAGCCACCTCTCCTGCAAATGCACAGCTTGAGGCTCTGAAGCTACTTACTCTTATTTGAAAAAAAAAAAAAAAAAAAAAAATCAACAAGTCTGTCTCTAACAATGGCGCTGACACTATTAACAACGTCACAAAACTGTACTGATCAAGTTCATGAACTCTTCCACTATTTTGCACGTGGATTGTCTCTCTCTCCGGGTATACCTACACTGCAAGTGACAATGCGATTGTACCATGGGCAGATATTCCAATACGAGCTTTAACCTAGCTACATGGGTAACAATGGCAGCGTAGATGTGGCTGCATGGGTTAGCAAGCAGAGTACATACCAGGTTTCCTTAAGAGTGTGTACACGGCTTGCTAGCCAGCGCTTTGAGATTGATGGAGTCAGATGCTATATCAGAGCTAATATCAATACTGTCTATTTTAAGGTGTCAGTGGATAGTGGACCTCTGACTTCAAAGGTTTTTTCCTGTCACTTTGCTGTACAATAAACTAACTCCCGCTCCCTTTGGAAATTGTGATCTGCAGCTCCACAAAGGGGCAAGGAACATGAAGTAATCACTAACATAAGCCTTTCAGGCTCTCTCCCCTTCTCGTTGGTTCGCTGCTTCTATTCACCTCTCTTCTGAAAAGGGATCTTTTCTCCCTTGCCTAGACCTCAAATTCTCTCACTCTGCTAAAACCTTTTTCTATGAAATCTAGTAAAGTATTGTCAGACAGGCCTGGTAGAGCTCCCCCAACTGCACATTCACCAGACTGTTTTATGTGGGTCCCATCATCCTAGGCCCGTGTGCTCTTAAACTTCCTTTGGTCTGAGCAGGTGCCAGCACTGTCTCTTTCCTTGACCTCTCTGGCATCCTTCCTGGGCATGTCCTCTCCATTACCCCCTCACAGAAATGGAACCTTATGGCCCAGCTACCTTAGGCCCCCAGGACAAATGCTGACCCTTGCAGTAGCTTAGACACACCCTTTCCCAGAGCTCCAATTGTGTGCGTGCTCTGGGTTTACAGTCCACCTTTTCAGGGACTCATGATAGTTCAAGCCAACAGACCCCCAGGCATCATAAGGGTTCCCAAAACCACTCACTCTTCACTTTAGTTCAAACAAGAAATGTACAGATTCAGAAAAAAAAAAAAAAAATCTCCGCTCACTTCCCTGCCTGTTTCCTCACTGCTCCTGAGCATTCTCTGAGCTTCGGACAAGTCCATGATCCCCCATCCTCCATGTGGCTTTTCCTCTGAGTCATGGAGAATCTCTCTCCTCTGCAGACAGTTTGTAACTGCATGACCAGCCATGGAAGAAAAACAGGACACCCTCTGCTACAAAAGCACAGCCCTGTGTTCCTCTCCAGTGCCCCTGTGAGTCCGAGGGTCTCTGCCTTCCCCCTACATCTCAGGAACTGTGATTTTTAAGACCAAGCATTAACACCTGATCTTTGTTCTCCTGACTGGGGACTTCCCACTCTCCAAAACCCAGCTTCCTGCTGACAGGTTGGAAAACACTGATTCACCTATGATGTGTCCAACATCTTAACATTTCACTTGAGAAGGTTGTGTATAGTCTCTGCCAAAAGTGAAGAACTAGCTGATTGTCATGGTTATTGCAAGATGTTTGTACAGGAAACAATCTTAAAGCTATGTAACATGTCGGATATTAGGTTTCACTCACAACAGATCTGGAACACATAACCTGAGGAGGGGGAGTCAGACAGCTGACCCAATCAACGTAAGAACAAAAGGCCATCAATGGAGACAGTTTGTGTTTACTATGTGGACAAGATGCTGGTGAGACGATTCTCAGGGTACCCAGGATTGAAAGTCACCTTGTTCATCCTGTGCCTCCAGCATGAGCGAGTCACTCAGCTGGGTGTCACCTACCCTGGACTGTGCCAGCCCTTACGTTGCCTGGCAGGTTAACAATAGGCGCACCCCAGTCCCAGAGTCCCTCTGAAGCATTCTGCTACTGATCCATTGACCACTCACAGAAATGCCAGGTCTGCTGTCCCCAGAGGAACAGGCCACACCAGGATGCATGATTCAGCTCAGGATCAGCACTTGGCTTAACGTCATGACGCTCAGCTCGATTTAGAGTGAAAACATGAATATGAGGGTCAAGTGATAGCAAGTAAGGATATTGGAAAGAAATGGCTACATATAAAATCAAATTAGAACACACTTTCTAGAGACTAAACTTAACTAACCATTAATCTCCATGCTAAAAAAGTTTCTCTCACCCAAAGTCCTCTGAAGCATTTTCAACCAAGTTTGGCTCAGATCCCATTTTTTTAATGTAAGCACACAGCCCGTTTACTTCCTAGGTGCAGGAAAAGAGGGGGGGAGAGGTGTCTTTGTCTTTTACTTTTATCCTCCCCCAGCTCATTTTCTGTACTCAGAGACAGGATAACCACCAGTTCCTGTTTTTCCTGTGTGCTGCTTTCCCTGTTGACTTCACATCTCTCCATTGACTTCGTATGTAAATGAGTATCCACTGCATTAGCTTACAATGCTTAATTTACATCCCAGCCGAGAGGCAGGTGAATAAACATCTTTTGTCTGATAGAAAACCCGTTCCTCTCTCTCTGTGGTGGGCTCAGACCTTAATACAGATGATAAGGACATGTTTTCAGTCTATACATGTAATTCCTTACCTATCTGTGCATACATTTTACAGTGACAGCAGTGACCAGAGTGACCCCAGCTTTCATTTCAGACCTCACGTGACATTCTTTGGTGAACCAGAATGTACATGCCAGCATCAAGACATTCCTGTAACCCTCTTGGCCTATTTGCATTAAGGGGTTTTTGGGTCACAGAAGACTAGAGGTTTACAAAACAAATGAAGAACCCCAGGGTAATTCTCAGAAGAGGGGGCCTGCTGGGCTGAGAGACAATAGCTTGTGGCTGGGTAACAGGTGAAGAAATGGTCCATATGGTTACCCATTACAGGAGTGACTCTGCCCATGGGAGCTGTCTCATGAAAAGTGGGTCCCAGTTCTCTGAACTGGACGAGTGCTGCGAGAAGTAGACAGTGGGTGAGAGATCTCTTATGAGACAGGAAAGTAACTTGTTAATAAGCACAGGCTCCAGACTGCATTTTATGTTTAAATTTTAACTGTAATCTTGTGTTTCCCAGTCCTCCTCCTTGCTTTTATCTGAATCTTTATCTCAAGGTCTGTTAAATACGTTTCCGTTTGATTTTACAACAAGCCTGTCTAAGGTCTGGTGTCCACTACAGACCTACATCAGTATAACTGTGTCACTCTGGGGCATGGACATAGTTATACTGACCTAACCTCCGCTGTAGACAGCGCAGTATCAGCAGGAGAGCTTCTCCCGCCAACATAGCTAGCACCTCTCAGGGAGGTGGATTGGCTAAACATACGGGCGAGCTCTCTGCCCCCTCAGCTTAGAGTGTCCTCACTGAAGCACTGTGCCGATGCAGCATTTTAAGTGTAGACTTAAAGTGACTTCTGTTAAGGAGGGCAATGAACTGAGGTGAAACCAGGGACGTGGGAGACTTCTTCCACGTGGGTAGCAGAGCAACGTACACTGCAGGTGTCCCAAAGATTGGAGCTGGGCATTCAAGTGTAACAAAGTGGGGGGTGTCAATTGCTAGCCTACAGAAGGAAAGAGCAGGGCTCACAGAGCCTGGAGCAGAGCACCTGTGTTACCAGTAGCTGGGGTTCATTTTCCCTGCTGGGGCACAGACATGCTCCCAACTGAACGAGCACCATCAAGGTTTAACGACCCCTCGTCTGGGAGATGCACGTGAAACGCTGCAATAATTACCCCATTAGTTACACGGCTAAACTAAAACAGTGCAAAACAGGAATCTAAAACCATATGTCATGGATCTGCACCTGCGTGAGGAGCCCGTTGCCCTCCATGGGAGCGCTGCTGGGGACAGAAATCACCCTGGCAGTGTCTCTCTTCCCTTCCTAGCCTACACTGAAAACTTACAGCGGCAAAGCTCTCTCGGTAAAATCTCTTAAATGAGCAGCGGTAGCTATGTTGGCAGGAGAGCATCTCCTGCTAGCATAGCACTGTCCACACTAGCGCTTATGTCGGCAAGACTTATGTCACTTTGAGGGGTGTTTTTTCACACCCCTGAGCGACAAAAGTTTTGCTGGCATAAGTGCTAGTGTAGACAAGGCCTAAAGAGACACCAACATTTTCACTCCACAGAAGGCAAATGGAAGGACTTGCCCCCATTGATTTGACTAATCATGCTGCTCAGAGCTGAGGCTCAGAGGCTGATACTGACTCGTGTTGAGTAGCAATCAGACTCCGCTTACAGTCCCCTTGAATTCAAAGGGACTGTTTGAGGAATAACATTCTATCCAATGTGAATAAAGGTGGCTAAATCCGGCCCTAACAAGTTGAGTTACTATGTGGATAGGGATCAGGATATAACCCACTGAGCTGAACTACGGCTATATGTGTTTCTTACCTGTTATTTATCTTCATGTATAAACCCAAACCAATCCCCCCACAAAGCACTGAACCTCCTGCGCTTTGTATCCTCCACCCAACCTACCAAGAAGACTGAGGGAGAGGTCCATTCTGCTCCACACCCTCAAGCCAGAGGCTGTTGCATACAGCTGTTTAAATATGGCAGTAAGACACTGCAGGGTATATTTTACTGGTCCATTAACCCACACCACTGGGGGTTGGGGAAGATTTAAATGACAACAAACTAATAGAACATACTCTGCAGGGTCAATACGCTAGGGCTCATAGATGTTTTATAGTAGTTAGCCATTTTTAAAAGAACAATTCATCCTTTTGTTTGTCGAGTATATCCTTCCACAATGGCAAACAGCTGGCAGTGGAAGGACAGGAGAGCTAGCAGTGGAAGGACAGGGGGGTTTCACTGCTTCAAATTTTGAAACATTAATTCTCTACTTTTCTGTTCCTTCCTTCCACTCCCACAATTTTAGGTTAGATCTGCTGTCCTAGCATCCTCCACCCTCTTCTAGAGAGCCCTGCCACCAATTCCTCATCAGCTTCTCTGGGGTGTTCTCAAACCTCAGTTTCCTGTAGAGCACTCTGTCTTCTTCAAAAAGGCTAAATCAGGAACTTCCCAGCTCAGTCTTTGTAACAGCAAAGAATTGTGAAAGCAGCTTCGTCATCTACCAAGAGTTACTGGAGGATAAGAATGGGGACAGCCTGGGGAGGTGGGGAGATCAGAAGTAAGTGATTTCCCCACTCGGAAGCTCCCGCTTTCCCACACCTCCTTGCCCTGCCAAGCTTCCTGCCTGAAGAAGGTGTATGTATCCTACATTAGAGACGTCCTTTTCACTGTCCTGCACACCTCCCTGGAGATACTGATGGAGCTCTGGCACTGTGGGAGGGCTGGCTGGATGGGTAGAGAAGCAGGCAGCCAAAAACTCCATGCTGAGAGAGACTGTCCTTGGAACACAGTCAGCAGGGAAGAGACAGAGAACCATCGGTCTGGTCAAGTGCCTGAGCAGAAGACAAGACCCTTGTGGTGTGAGAGGGAGGGAGAGAGATGGGAAGGCAAGAAGAGAGGAATGGATTAGAGGCAGGGAGTGCAAAGGGAGGGGGGGGGGGGGGGCAGTTTGTCACGGGTAACTGACATTAAATCTCTCTCATTTTCACATGACTCCTGGGTCTGACTTGACGCAGGTCAACTAAGCACCCACCAAAGGCTATTTCCTGTCCTGTCCAACTGGGCAATAGCTGGAGGCCTTGTAAGAAAGCCTGGTCCCTTGTGACTCCCAGATCCCAGAGTCTTGACATGCTTATCTGAACTGAAGCCTTTAGGAGGTTTGCCCATCGCTAAAATGACGATACGCTGCAGGATCTGAGTCTTATCTCAGCTATACTGCTGTAAATCCAGGGGAATTCTATTAGCCTCAGCATATTTATTTCGGATTTAAACGGTCATGAGATTACAATCTTGCTCAGTGACTTGACATTGCAACCCATCCACACTCATTACCAAAACCATTCACAGCGCAAGTTAACTCCTTTCCGGTGCACAGAGGTGAAGGGCAGGTTTCTCTGTGCTGCAGCTTTTCATGTTGTGCTGCTTTGCTCCCTCTTACTGCACTGCTTCAATCTCTACGATTGCTCGTACCCTTTTATTACAGTGTGAGTTACCCAGTCAGGGGGATTCTGGAAAAATGTTTCCGCCAGCTACTTTTGTTGCTGCTGATGCTGCATCTTTAGGTTAGTCACACATTTCCTCCTAATTCATCCCAGCCTTTGCTTCAGTCTCTGCCCTGGCAACCACACTAACAGGTCTGCTACAATCTGCTGGCTAGACCTTGAGAGCTTTGAGCTGGCTAGTATAGACATTTAGCTATACTTGTTTAAACACGAAAAAGGGTAAGAGACCCCTGACAACTAAAGCAAACACAAAAACAACTCACTTTAGGGCAAACATTTCAATGTGTTTGACCTTAAACAAATAGGTTTTGATGTTTTGTCTTGGCCACCAGAAAATGAAAATAGCATATAACAATCAGCTCTTCTTTCAGCTCTATTCTGCCCTCTTTGTTTAGCTTAATGGGAGTCAAAGTGTCCACACACGGAGTTATTCAGGAACAGCTGAATAGCTCCATGTGTAGACAAGCCATTGACCAGAAGAACACAAGGGCAGAACATGGCCAACCTGCGTAAGATTCCAAGCGGAAATTGACAGAACATTCACCACTGGCTGCAAAAAGCATAGCACCAGTGCTGCTATCCTCCAGTAAGTGTGCGGAGCTGCGGCAGAGGAGCAGATGCTGGAACAGGGACCGTTACAGTGCTCTGCATTGGAGCAAAGAGGCACCTCTTTTGTATGCATCTGTTTTGCATTTCCGTTCTGAGAAGAATACGCAAAGGATAAAAATCCAAAAGTTTTAGCTTTCTTTTCACAAAGTACACGAGAGACTTTGGACATAGGAGGCCTTAAGAGCTGCTTGTGTTAAAAAGTATCTGAGACTCACTTTCCTTGCTGGACCCCTTAATCCCTTCCTTCTACAGAAAGGAGTCTGACAGATTCTTCAGTGCTGGATTCTACCCTCGGTTATGCCATTGCAAAGTGCAAACCCATTGACTTCAGCCTGGTTGCACAGATGATGCCAGCCAGAGATCGACTGGCCTCTTTTGTTATTACCCTTTGCATTCAGGACAGCAAAGCAATAACTCTTTGCATTGAGCCATCCAGCCTGAGATCCCTAGTTCGTCCTTGTTTCCTGATGCTCTGCAGTAAATCCTTTCATTCTGAAATGTGTCATCAATATCAATTGAAAGCTGCTCTCAAAATGAAAGCCCACTTTTGTTAAATATTTTGCATATGTCAATATTTTCTCCATGTTGAGATGTTTGAATTAAGCTTTTTTTTTAATTAATTTTTTTTTAATTCTGAAATTTGTGTAGAAAACATTATTGACATTTTTTTAGTTTTCCCCAATTTTTTTTTTTAAAAGGAAAAACAAAAAGACAAATGTTTTTTATTTTTAGAAATTGATTTTTTTTAAGGCATGAGATTGCATTTTTTAAAAAGGTCATTAAATGAAAAAGATATTTTTTTTGGAAGCATTTCAACCAACTCTAGTAAAGAATAAACCACTCACTAGTCTAGCCCAGTTGACTTTGTCAAATATGTTCATAACTTTGAAACGCTCTTTGCCACCTCAAAGCCTTTCTAGTAACAATAAGATCTTGACCATTTACGCTAGTTTTTAGCCTCTGGTTTCTCTTCAGAGCAGTGTTAGCTAATGGGGAGAGCACTGGACTGGCCTTAGGAGACCCAGGTTTTATTCTTAGCTCTGCCACTGACCTGCTGGGTGACCTTGGGCATGTCTCATCCCCCTCTCAGTTTCCCCATCTGTAAAACAGGGACAATGACCTCATTTGTACAGTGCTTTGGGATCTACTGATGAAAAGCATGATATAAGAGATTAGTATTATTATCCAAAAGTGTAGCCACAATGATGGGCACAGGGCCTGGTCTACAGCACTGCCATGATGCTACATGCAGGATTAGTGCTGGTGCAGTGTAACAGAATTCACTTACCACTAGGTGCCCCCCCGTAGCAAGGCGTGGTGTAACAGCTCTTCCTGGCCAATGCCCCTTTGTTGACACTGTGGTGGGTTCTCTGCCTGGCAGCTCAGCCCTCTGGCCAGATCACAGTCTTTAGTCCCCACTAGTGCTGCTCAGCCTGCAGCCCCCTTTCTGGGCTTGTTAACCCATACAAAGGGCTTGTAGGGGAACCCAGTCCCACGCCGTATTCTGGGGTTCAGCCCAAGGCCTTGCACTGAAGAGCTAGCTCTGCACTTTCCTCTGGGCCACTTCCTACCCCTCTTCTCAAGTTCCCCTCTGGGGCTCCCAGTCACTTCCCTGGTTAGGCCAGGCTTCTCTGCCTGGAGAGCTTTCTTTACTCTCTCCCTGCTTGGAGCTCCCCCACAGCTTGGCTCTCCCTCCAGTTTTCCCCCAGGCTTTATTCTCATTTAAGCCCAATTTTCCCTCCTTCACATCAGCCACCTTCGGTTCTTTATTTCCCTCTGGTGGGGCTCATTCTCTGCTCAGGTTGGCTTAGCCCCAGGCTCTTCAGCCCGCAGGACACTCCACCCTGGTCCAAACAGCGATATCATTGCATTTTTACCAGTCACCAAAAAGATCTAGTGTGCATATGACCCAAAACCAATTCCCTTCTCCTTTCTGCACCACTTCGATTATACAAACTGGGTATCATTGCAACCAATGATCTCCTTCCCGCTCCATACTACACACTGTACTTCTGAAGGCAGAGGGGCCAAGCTTCCAGTGCAGAGCAGCCATAAAATGCTAGCAGGGTGGACCGGTAGCATTGCGCAACCCCGTGGCCCAGGCATAAATGACTGCACAAGATGGAAAGAATTGGGCCCTTGGTGTGTTTTACATTCCATAGTCCTCAAATCCTGATCCTCACACAGTGCAGAGTAAGCAGGCAGTGTGCTCCGGGAGCCACAGAGGTGGGGAGAGGGGGGCAAGAATTAAGGGATTGCTCTCCCCACACCAGGCTGCAGATTGGCAGCAAAGATGCGTTTGCTGTGGCCAGTTCCCTCAGCTGCTTGGGATGGAGTGCTGCTTGCCCAGGGCCCCACATTCAGTAACAATGTCTGCCCTGGGCTAGCATAACTTGCTCGTTTGCAGTGAGTACTGCTGCTGTATGTTAGGCTGGACATTTCAATGAGGTCTCCTTTTTCACCCCCACACCCCTCATCTCATGCTGAGAAGTTGTTCCACTTTATAGCCATCAGGAAACGCGTCTGGAGGTTTTGATGACAAAGTGTTTGGATCCATCAGGCCAGTTCCTAGCTACAGTAAATAAGAGCCTAGGTGATGGGGAACAATGCACAAGAGGTGATTGCAGACAGCATTTGTCAGAGCCCATCTGGGGCACGGACTGGTTACTGGGATGCTGCTGCTGACAGTGCAGTTAACCTGTGTGTCTCTGAACTGCACTCAGGGATTTTTTATTGTGTGTTCGTACTACTGGAGTTGTTAGGCTTTGCTGTTCTAATGTTGAGAACTGGCAGGGCTGTGTACTATAGGGAGATTTTCTAACCAATTTTAAAACCAGCTGGAGTTATAGTGTAGACCCAGTTTCAAGCATCTTAAGGTGGCTTCACCTGTTTTTACTAAGCTGGCTTTAAGACCCTAACCCACCTAAAAACTGTGTCTATACTATGTCATGAACCAGTTTTAAAACTGATTTAGCTGAACTGGTTAGGAAATATCCCCAGCATAGATCAATCACTGTAATATTTGTCATTTGTGAGGTGTAGTGTCCCAGAGAAATCTAAGTTAATTGTCTCTTTAGTCCACTGTCCACATATTAACCTGTTGAACTGTGTCTGGAAGGTGTTAATACTGTATTTTAGCACAACAAAGGGAAGGAAATTGAAGATACGTAAGGGTCCTTGCTGTGCATGCAGGCAATTTAATTAGGTATACGTGCATTGTGTGCGTGCCTTGATTTCCTCAGTGCCAATTTTAAAAGACGGGATAATAGTAATCAAATAAAGAGGTGTCCAGATGCCATTTAAGTAAATACATCCTGAAAAATGAGTCATTCCCTTTACCCTGGACAGAAAGACATCTCTGCTATGGATGGGGCCATGGAGGTCACTGGGCAAAATGAATGATCAAGGGAGAAGCCTATGTGTACGCTTAAATGGCAAGTTGCACCTGGCATTAAGGGACAGGCTCTTCCACCTTGGCGACTGTCATCTCAGATCAGTGCTCGGAAGAACTTGGTCAGAACGGCTTGTCTGAAAACCAGGGCTGTGGTGCTCTTTCCTCAGGCTAACATGGGGAGGTCTCCGTGTGTCAGAGGCAGAGCATAAAGGCTGTGTGAGAGAGAGAGAGAGACAGCTTCCCAGCACGGGCGCCGTAAAATATGATGTGGCTCTGTCTTTCCTTTCTTGTGGCACTAGCGGATCATCCAGGTGTGGCAAGACACCTCCTCCACCATGGTGGGCTCAGCACTTCCCTTTCTGGCAGTGGGGGGCTTGGAAGAAGCCAGCTCCATTCCAGAGGGTGTTTATTTTTCCACTGGGAGTTTATTTCTCACTATTTTCCACGCAGGGTGGGGCGGGCTCAAGGAATTCTCCCCCACCAAACAAAAGAAACAAATTCACAATGCAAAACAAAGAGGAATACCTTTGCCTACCCCCTCTTGGGGGTGGCCTTGTTTTCGGCCCTGGGGTGCAGGCCTGCCCCTAAACCATCAGTCAGTTATGGAGCTTCCCCTGTAGGGAGGAAAGCTGCCTCATCCTGGGCAAGCCTATCTCCCTTCTTTCTCTAGCCCTGCAGCAGCTTGTCTCTTGTCCTCCTCTCTCACCAAAGAAGGGGTTGATAAAAAATCCCAGGCAGCAGTGTCCCTAGCTGACGTGAGGTTACCCAATTTCAGCTCATAGGAAAAAGGGCCTTTATCATTCTAGGGCTAGTCTACCTACCCGCCACCACCCCACTCTTACAGCTGTCCAGAGTGATTTTGTCACCCAGGGGTTCACTCTGGCCTCCCTTTCTGTTATTGGTCCCTTAGTGCACATTGAATAAATGATCAATAGATGTGTGGATCTTATTAAACAGACTAGAATGCTCCTGGGTGCCAGCTGCAGTCTAAACAGACAAAGCAGATAAAGGCTGAGAGGGGAAACAGACAGAGAGAAGGGAAATAACCTGCTGTGTTATCTCAGGCAAGTTAACAGAGCCAGGAAGAGAAGCCAGGTCTCCTGACTCCCACTACAGTGCCTTCCCTGCTGTCTGCTTATTCTGGGGAGCTGAGGCCAACTCTTGAGAGGGTTTTCCCTTACAATCTCTGCTCTGGAAGAAGGAATGGATGTGCCAGCCTGTTGGGTTTCAGTCTCAGAAGGGAGGAGGCCTGCTGGTAGTTCAGGGACCACCCCAGGCGTTGTCAGCAGTCTGAAGCAGGTTGGGGAGAAGGGCGGGGTCATGCCAGACTGTGAAGGCCAGTAAGGGGTTGCAGAAAGGCTCGAATGAGGGGGAAATGGCACAGTTCCTTGGGAGGGGCAGGAAGGGTTTATCAAGCCCAGGTTCTGACTCAGCTTTGAGCCCAAACCCCCTTCAGTCCACACACAAATCAGTCTCACTTGGATCGACAAGCAATCAGGACCCAGCTCCTAGGACCCTGCTGGGGGGGAGGGGTGTCAGAGCCCAAGTCCCAATGTGACTCGGGTTCAAGCCCTGTCATTCTGTAGTGTGGACGCAGCTCAAGCCGCAAAGACCCGCATCAGAAGATCTGCATTGTGCAGTATGGCCACATTAGCATGGCTGTGAGAGTGGGGCCCAGCAATTGTAAACCCAGGTTTACGGTGCAGTGTGGACACAAGCACAGGTCCCCCCCACACCCAGGCGTAGTGTGCAGTGTAGACATACCCAGAGAGACCATCCAGGGAACTGCCACACCTCCTGCATGCCATATAGCAGCCTCCATACTAAGCCCTCAGAGCCAGGATTCAGGAAGGGAGGGTGTCTGGCCTGGGAGGACAGGGGTGTGGCAAGTGGTCTGGGGATACATGGACTCACCGGCCTAACCCTTCCAGGGAACGGCTGCGGCAGCAGCTCCCCAGTAACACTCCCTCAGGCCACCGCAGCAGACATCAAGGAGTGCAGAGGAGCTCTGCCCCCTGTATCCAGGGTGTACGGGAGGAATCTACCTCCGACACGCCCAGCCCTTGCAGAGCTCCCCTGGGCAGAGCCTGCTTTGCTTGGGCCCTGGGCAGAGAACAGGAGTTGGTTCTAAACTCTTACACCACTTGCTTTAATAATCCAGCCCAAGCTTCTGAACTAGGCAAGAGGAACCTGCTTCTGTTCAAAGCTAAAACTGCTCCTCGACTTTCTTTCAAGGGGAAAACACAATTCTGTTGCTTGTGCTTAAAGCGTGAACTCTTTGATACAGTGGGTGGCTTTTCATTATGCGCGTACAGTGCAGAGCACAGCAGGTTCTCCTCAACGGGCTATAGGCACTATCACGCCACAGATGATTATTTTGGAAATGAAGGCATCCAGCTGCTCCTTCTTCCCTATGAGGACACACCCAGGTTCAGCAAGTGAAGTCTCACTGGTCCACACCCCAGCCGATACATCCAGCCACAGGCTCTGTGTCACCTCCTCCCATGGGAAACACACCAGTAAGGCTCCGGCATCTGTACAGAGGAGCGACATCATCTTGCTTTGGGGCTGAATCAGAGATTTCTTCTTGCCATCTCCCTGATTTTACAACCTTTGCCGTTGAACCACTGAAATGCTGGCCCTCATCTTCTGTTGAGCAGCAACTAAGCAGGGACATGACCCACTTAACCACTGTGTTGCACTCTCACCCACAAGGGAAAGCTTGTCCTGACTATCTGAAGTCCACATACCCTCATACGGACCACCACCACTCCACTGCAGCTTATCAGAGCACAGGCCTCTATCACTTGAATTAAAGGAATAACTATTAGCTGGTAGCAATAGCAGGCTTTTATCTACAACACAGTTGGCCAGCATGTTACACACATGCCACATGCATCACAGAAAATAATATTTTTTTAAATGTTAGACTGTGTTAAATGTATTTATTTACACTAGTTTTTCCATATCTCTTCACTCATCTAGCCAGGCTGCCAGAGTTAACGTGAGTCCAGCTGTAGGCAGAGCAAGAATATAACTAATAAAATCTTAGAAACGTCTAAAACTTCAGTGGAGCTATGCTGTTTTGTGCCAGCTGATTATCTGGCCCATTATTTCAATGTAAAACTAGATTTGCCGTATATATTGTCATATATTTAAAATTATTTTTATTAATTCAAATGGTGACATTTAAACAAAATATTCATATTGTTTATCTTGCAAAGTAACTGAAGTTGTCATGCCACTCAAAAAAAATTGTTTGCACATTCTCAACTTTTTTTTTAATATAAGAACAGACAACTGAAATCAGAAAGAAACTCAATGCAAAAGACATGAAACAAGGAATGCAAAGTAAGGCCCAGAACCTACAAACACTAACATATGTCCCACTGATTTCAACAGATCTCCTCAGGTGAAGTTATACACAAGTTTAAATACTCAGAGGATCAGAGCCTATGTAATGGTTCTATGCAAACCAGACTACAAGTACATACAGGAAAACAGAGTAGGCCAGTTTCTGCTTTCTCTTATATTTGTGTAGAGTAACTCCAGTGATGACTGCTACTTTGGATTTATATTGGAGAAACTGAGAGCAGAAACTGGCTCAGTAAATCTGTTTTCCTATGCTACTGCACAACACTGAGGACCTTTGAAAAAACAAACAACTTTTGCATACACAAAAATAAAAGCAAACTGATTAGACGGAAGATGCAGAACACTAGGAACTATAATCCACAGCCACAACAATCAGAACAAGTCAAAGAGCATCTTCCTATCTTGGGAGTCTTCAAATTCTCATGGCCTTTTGGAAACAGGCATCTGTGCAATAAGATTCAACAACTGTCACTGGTCTGTGTGTCACTCTGAAACCTAGAATGTCTTTTGGGTCAGTGTAAAGTGCTGGAAACCGCTACAAGCATGGCTGAGAGCTCTTTGTATTCAGAACAACATCAGGTTGAGTCATCACTGGTTTTCACAGTCTGTTATGGTCCAGTTTTTAAGTTCGCAGCCCTTTTGACTTTACAAATGACACCCGTGCAGTGAACAGCTACAGTTAGGCATGTATCTAGGCCATGCCAAGAGTCATAAACCATTGTGATATCAGAAGTAACTCAACTAAACACCAACTCTTGCTCTACAGCTAATTTGCATGCAGCAATTTCATTGGTTGTATGAGGAACATTGCACAGATAGTGGCTTGCTTGATCCAACTGCCACATCCATGTGACAGCCTGGGCCTTCAGCGACTGGGAAAGCCCATAAGAGAGCAGATTCAGATCTCAATTACAGCCATGTAAACATGGAGTAGTTCAGTTGAAGTTAAGAGACTTCACATTTGCACCAGTGCAACTCAGAGCAGAGTCTAGGCCTTATATTGCTAAAGCTCATTGTGTGCCCATATTCTGGCTGGGAGCAGCCTTGTGCCCAGTTGTCCCTGGGACAATCTGCTCTTTACTAAAGGATAGGTAAGAACAACCTACATGGGGGCTGTGCAGAGAAGCCATGGCTCAAATCACATGCAGGTAAATAGGTGGATCGTGTGTCTGACCACAGGCCATGTCCGATAATGCCCCTCTGTAACCCTTCATATCAGACAGCCTGCTCGGTGTCTCTCCACTATATTTCAGGTGGGGTAGGATACAGGCTAGCCATCCTCTGCCCTGTGCTTCATCTGTTGGCCATGGCTGTCTCTCTATCCACAGTGCCAGGCAGAATCTGACCCAACACATGTGATTTGTTAACGGCCCATAGAAGCAGTTACACTGAATCACTTTGTTTTAAAAGCCTTGCAAGTCACTTCATTCCTGCATTCAATCTGCCCTTCCCCAGTCTGGCTAGGAAAGCATAATCAGTTCCAGGAACAAGAAAAGATCTTTGGGCTGACATAAGCTTAGTTATTCTGTTTTGTTTACTTAAACTTTTCCTTCATTCTTCTCTCCCTACTGTACCTTTCCAGCCTTTTCCATTCACAAACCCACACAATTCTTTCTTGAGCCATTCACTCTGAGTTGTTTTAGTAACTAGAGGCCAAATTTGTCCTGGTGCAATCAAGCACAACTCCAGTGAAATCAATAGCAGGCTGCTTTCACTTACACCAGGGCTGCATTTTGCCCTTTTGTGCTCCTAGCCAGTTTGAAGAGCTTGACTGGATCTGTTGCATCAGTCACACTGGATTTCATAACATTAGACATTTCAATGCGAGTGACTCATCCCTCTTGGAGTATATTATATGTATGAGCAAAGATGATTAACTTTTGCTGAATGGGATGATTCCTGGGATAGGAACTGGTTTTAATTAGGAACAGATCTCAGACTTTCACAATCTCTGTTTTTAAATACCTTCTTTATATATATATATATTTTTTTAAATTCTATTTGCTTTTTAGCCCAGGCTTGATGTTAATGTTTAAGTTAAATATCCTTGTCATCTCATTTTAGAAGGAACAACAGAGACTTAGAGCTCAAGCTTCAGATTTTTATAATCCCTGACATTGCCAACTCTCGTGATTTCACTGCAAGTCTCATGATATTTGCAGAAGAATCTCAGCTTTCACTTAAAAAAGAAGTAAGTTTTTAGCCCTCATAGTTGGATGGAAAAGCTTTTAAGATGTGAATCAATTAAATTCTGAAGGCTCAGAAAGCAGAAGACATGTAAAGAATAAAAATATATCTTTAAAAAAAACTCATGATTTTTAAGCCAGTCTCAGGATTTTGGGGCCTTATGGCATCTGATGTTTGACTTTTACAAGCTCTTGATGGCCCAGCAAGCTAGTACTATCCCCTGTGGACTGCTATCTCGTGTTCCAGCTTCTAAGCCTCAATTTTATTTTATTTTTAAAAAGTCTCTCACTACTATGGATGCAAAGGAAACCTTCAAAATGTAGCCAGAATGCAAACTAATGCAAACTGAGTCTGCTGCGGCCCTATGAACTGCCTCTGGTACCTTTAAGAGGGTGTTGACTCTAAAGCCTACTAACAAGTTTCAATGGCAACGTTGTTAACGATTTCACTGCTGATCAAAGCACACAAGAAACACAGGGACAGCTGCAGTAGAAAGCTCTGAACAATCTACTGTGAGTGGCATCACGTTTTGGCACCAGGAGTGGGTGGAGCCTGTATTGTGGGTGGAGCCTGGGAGAACATGAGGACTTTTCTTTTCCCAGCTTGTCCCATGCTGCGATTTCTGTTTATCGTCGCTGATGTACAAAGCTGTTATAATAATAATTGTTATTATTATTTGCATTACAGTAATGCCGAAGAGCTCCAGTCCTGGACCAGGACCCCACAATGCCAGGTGCTGTACAAACAAAACCAAAAGATGGTCCCTGCCCCATGGAGCTGGCTGACCTTCCCTTGCCTGCAGGTCTCACTGCAATCCCTATCCCTGCCTCAGTGATTAATTCAGGTCCCGTGCCCTCTGCATTGCAGCATCTCGCTTCTCAGTCAGGTCTGGAGACCCTTATCCACAGCAGAACATGTGAACACACCAAAAAAAAAGCTTTTCCTCTTTGTGGGTGATGACTAACTTACCTCATTTCTGGAGAATTGAAAGGAGGTGCACTGGTCTTCTAGACACTTACCTAAAAGTACTTTACAAAGGAGCGGCAAGAGTCATCTTCATTTTACAAGAGTGCAGTGATGAGGCATAAAGGTTAAGTGACAAGGCTGTGGTCATGCAGGGAGTCAGTAGCAGAGCCAGTGAAAGAATACAAGGCCCCTTGAATCCTGGCCTGGTGCACTTTCTACTGTATCATGCTGCATTCTCCATGGAGGGATAGTCTTCAGACCTCTCAATATGGCACCTTTCAATAAAATAAGGTATTACTGTAATGGGGATGCTCACAAGTCCTTAGTCACAGCAAGGCTACAGGCCACATTTCTTCATAGCCTCTATTATACTCATCTGGGCATTTTTCTTCTAGAGCTTGTTTACCTGAGTCTTGATAGGATAAGAAATACCTTTAAATACAGCCTCTAAATGTTATCCAAAAAGAACCTGGCGGTTTTGCACATTGATGTATGTAGTAACTGTATCTTTGGAGTTTGGCTGTATTTCCCTCTCCCCCACACCTAGCTATTTTCTTGCTCTTCAACTGGCTCACTTTTCTAAAAATGTGTGACAGAGCAACTGGCTGCAAGGCAGTTTCCGTCACACTGGGTGCATGTCATGGCTTCTACAAAAAATGGGAAATAGGCACACTGTGAATCTGATGGTGGTGGTGGGGGGTGTGTGTGTGTGTGAGAGTGTGAGTGATTTAAAAAATAATGTATAACTGATCTGAACACTCCTGAAATTTGTTCAATGACTATCCCAGGAGACTGAAGTCTCCTGTTTATCCCAGTTGACAGGCAGCAGCAATCTGTAATACTCAGCAGGCTGTGGTCAGTCCTGTGCAACTCCAGCTAAATCAATGCGACTGTGGAAGGCCCAAGACTATGTGGCCCTTTATGGATAAAAAGGCCATGTAATAGACATAGGAGAATAGCAAGCATTTCCGGATGGCCCACTAAGCAGCCGGGACCACCATTCAGCAAACTGGTACCTATTTAGCATCTTAGGACACAATGGGGACATCCTTTACCATCCTTTACAAACTGTGAGCTCTGGAAAGGTGTCCTTCTAAACAAAGAGAAACTCAGCAGACAGGCCAAGGGAAGAATGGCTGTAAAGACTGAACTGTCCTCTTAGCCCCTCAAGCAGTTCCTTCAGGGATTCCCTGGGTTGGATATCGGCATAACAGTTCACTGAAGCGTGGCAGGTGAGGTCTCTACCGAAAGCCAGTAGCCCATTGGACATCAATCACTGGGAAATGTACGTACGAGTAATATTTAAGGAGTTCTGTATCTATATTGATAATCAAGCTTTTAAGGTCTAAGGCAAGTCACAAGCAGGAGATTTATCTCAGAGACACCTGTCTCCCTGTCGGGCCACTTGTGTATTGTAGCCTAGCTTCATACTGAGTCAGGTGCAAACTGAGAGATTGCAAAATGTGCAAGAGAGGAAATTTACAGGATGAAACAAACAGCAGTGTCCTGTTTATTAATAAAGACCAAGGACTTTTCTGGTTTACCTTGGAGTGCAAAGGGACACACTGAATCCTTCTCCAAGGAGGCAAGCTGATGGTGTGCTTGGCTCATGAGAGGATGAAGTACTGCAAGGATTCTGGGTATTAGTTGGCTAGATGTGACTGTATCTTATTAATTAAGTCTAGACTCTAGAATGCGTGTTGTGATTTCATTTGATATGTAACCATTTGTTTCCAACACTTCTAGTTGAACATCTGCACTTCAGTAAATAAGCTTACACTTGATTTCACTATAAACAAATCTAAGTGCTGGGAGTTAAGCAGAGCAGTGATCTGAAGTGAAGAGGTAAGCTTCTTTGGAAGCAGTGGATTGGTGAAAGCTGTGAGTGGCCAGTGGACCAGGAGTTGTACACTCCTGGGACAGCTCAAGGGTTGGGGTGCGCCAATTGGTAACCTGTATAGTGATGGGGGAGGGGAGCCCATGAAGCCTATAAGGGAAGTGTTGGGTTGTGCGAGGCCAGTGGAACTGGGGAGCTGATCCACAGCAGACACAGACAAGGCTCCCTCATGCTAAGGGCAGGTTGTAGCCAGGTGCCTCATAACCCCGGGCACCCAGGGGAAGCATCACAGAGCAATAATATCAAAGTAGAGCCAGCTATGGACGAATCCATTCTAGGCTTGACACAAGACATAGACTGGGACAAGATGTGCTGGGAGATGGCCAACTGATAATACAGCTAGTGTGTTATGCAAACATTTACGGACTGTCTACACTGGAGCTGGGGGCGTCATCTCCAGCTGGGGCAGATATACCCACACTAGCTGCAATTGAGTTAGCATGTATCCATGACTACACAGGCCGGGGGAGGTGCTAGCTGCCCACGTACAACCCTGTCTGAAACCCTAGGTATGTACTCAGGCCACTAGTCCCGCCCATTGTCCAGGAGTCTGCAGCTGTCCTGCCACTGTTAGCAAGTTAACACAAGGAAATCACAGCTCAAGCACGGACATAGCCAGAGTCAGTGTGAGTTCACTCCAGGATCCCAATGATCCGGGTCTTGCTTTCAGGGGCAAAAATCTAACAGCAAAAGAAGTTAAGAGCGTAGCTTCTCATTTGTGCTTCCCATGCTTTTCACAAACCCTTTCCCTCTCTTTTAGATCCTGTGTACGTTACACATTATTTTCCATTCTTTGTTTAAATGTTTGTTCAACACTAGCCCCTCTACACAACCAAATCATTCAGTTCTTTCTATGCTAAGTACTTCCCTGCTTGCTATGGTCAGGACTTATTCATGGAAAGTCATGAACAAGTGTAACCCACAAGTGTAGAAGGAGTGTGTGTTACAGGGCCCCCTCTGTGTGATCCACAGAGGGTAGAAGTTGTCACAGCCCCCGCTACAAAACCCTGACTCTTTAGCTCATGCTCTGACATCTCTCGTGTATTGGCCAAGAGGGCAGCCACCACAAAAGCATCTGTTAAAATGACTCGATCCCCTTGCTTTATCACCCATCCCTCTAGTCTGAAAGGATACGGAGCTCTGGTATATGGCTTCACAGGCAAAGAGGGAAAATTTTAGTGGGAGCCTCTTCTTATATCAGCACACACCATTGAGGTGGAGATGGCTAAGATCTTAGTAAAGCAGGAGAAAGAGGAAAACTTGTCCCATTTCCTCTCTTCTGGGATAGAAGAACTGATTGTTTTTTCTTTGGGGTGTAGTCATGCCTAGAGGCCCCCAACTAAAAGCAGGGCCCTATTGTGCGAGACGCTGTACAGACACACAGTGAGAGACGACCATGTGCCTTGAAGAGCTTACAACTTAAATAGACAGGACCGAAGGGGAAACAGAGGCAGATTGACTTGTCCACTTTCACATACCAGGTCAGTGGAAGAGATGGGATACAACCCAGGTCTCCTGGGTCCAAATCCAGGGCTTTATCACTAGATCACACTACCACTTGTTGGACCGGCTGATGTGACACACTGTGGCATATAGATGCAGGAAATAGCATTTCAAGCAGGGGATGCAGATGCACTTAAACTAGACATCCTGTCAGCGTATTTATCAAAGCACCTGCAGTCCCCATTTCAAGTCAGGTGAAACAATAAGAAATACTGAGCTAAATGAGGAGGCTTGAAGTAGATAACCTCAAACGATTCCTTTCTAGGAGCTGTGTACTCAGTTGTAACCTAAAGACCTTGAGAGACGGGAACAGCCAAAGATAAGTGGGCAGATGAATGCTAGATATGCTGTGTAATGAAGAATGAGCTGGAGTTCGTGAATATGACAGCTTTGTAGCTATTCATTCTAAATACAGATGAAGCCGTTTACGTTTCATGACCTGTTCTACCCATTTTGGTGAGTACAGTGGGCTGAAGGTGTGATCTGGAATGACGCCATCTCTGTCACATCCTTTAGGACATAGTTTCTCAACCTGTGGTACAGGTACGCGAGACACAGGCAGGGGAAACCCGGAGGGAAACTGAGTGAAGGGGAGGTGGGCGGCAGCTGCTGACTTCTGGAGAAGCTGGGCAGCAGCAGCCCACTTCTCACCCAGTCCCAGCTCCCAACTGGGAGGCAGGCAGCAGCCGTGAGCATCTGGAGGAGGCGGGCAGCAGCCCCCCGCTTCCTGCCAGGTCCCAGCTCCTAGTTGGGAGCTCAGTGGCAGCCTCCTGAGTCTCGCGAGCTGGGTGACAGCCACCCATGCCCCAGCTCCGAGCCAAGGGACAGCCTTCAGGGCCCCACCTTGAAGACAGGCAGCAGCCCCCTGCTCACATCACTGGGTCCCAGCTGGCGCGGAAGTCTACTCTACCCCAGCTCAGATTGGATGGCAGTCGTCCACCTCCCGGGCTGGCAGCCAGGCGGCAGTTGCCTGCAACTTGTCCAGGTGGCAGCCCCCCTCCCTGGCTCAAAGCCCAGTGCCCAGAAAACTTGTCAATTTCACTGCTCTAGTTGAGTAGTGAAATTGATAAGTAGGACAGCCCCACATTTTACCAGTTACCCTCTTTTCCTGTCTCTCTCTCTCTCGCCCTCCTTCCCTGTCTCTCTCTCTCTCACCCCTTCCTCCTCTCAAATCTATGGCAAAAAATTTGGCATGGCGCTTTATATTCCCCAGCATTGGCATGCCGCTCAAAGCCTCCTAGCTTTAGCCAACATCACCTCTAACCCAGGTACATACTTGAGTTGCACACCCCTGGTGTAAAGGCTACCCACACTAGATCTGACATCTGTCATATCATGGCCTTATATACTCAGCCCCTCTTCCAACATATGGCTCACATTAGTCTGTAAATATAAAATCCCATGGAATATTGAGTGTTGGGGTACCTATTAAAATTTTCAGAAGTTAGGGGTACTTGCTTCTTAAAAGGTTGAGAAACACTGCTTTAGGACTGCTCTGATTGATCAGTGTATTGGAAAGCTAAGTGGAAGGTAATGTTAGCTTCGGCCATGAATTCCACTAGAAAGTGGAAGGCTCCAATGCAGCTGACCTACTTGGAATGAATTATGGGAGTGTTGATATGCGAGATTCAGGAAAAGCTGATCTGTAAAAAGGGGGAAACTAGCTACACAGAACATGTATGGGCAAGAATATTCTGGAGAAACTTCCCACATATGACAAATGCTTCTCCTCTGGGGGGAGGGGAGGAGATGAGAAAATAACAGAACATCCAAGCTGAGGGTCTGATGACTGATTCATGGTCTGTGTGAAATGAGATGATGATCTCAGTTCCTAGGAGACAGGTCTCTACAAACCTTCATCTTCAACCCCACCTATCTCTTGGCAGAGAATCCAGACTAAGGCCTCTTGAGAGCACTGAACTCCCATGGCATGCATTATCTCATCAACAAACCCTCCAGAGTACAGATAGCGAGGTCATCTCTCTCACCTCGGAGGTGACCTCCTGGAGCAGTGGTTCTCGGTATTTTCCACCAGGCACCCGAAAGCCACTTGTGGTTTCTTGCCACCACCTCTCTAGATCCGAGAATCCTTTGTCTACAAAATACTGTGGGATTGTGATCCTGGCCTGAAATGGCAGGTAGACTATGGGTGCTGGTGGGCTTGTTGCTATCTGGGGATGGGAAAGGTGCCTGGGAGAAGTGTGTACTGTTATTGTGTTTTTGAAAACATTGGAGGATGCTGGGGTTGAGATGTTGCCTGTGGAGCTAATGGTGCTCAGTACTGAATGGGGCCTAGTTGAGTGGGGAGGCTATTACCCTTCTCCCCATCTCCAGACCAGTGCTGCTTTGCCACTGTCTCCAGAGCAGTAGCAGGAGGAAAAGATGGGGTGGGCTGAGGACCTGACTGGATGGGAGAGAGGGGAGTGGAGAGCCTGATGGGGAGGGCAGGAGAGAGGCAGAGGCAGAGCAGGAGGGAGCTGCTCCTTCCCTGACTCCCACTGGGGCCTAGCAACCTCATGGAGTTTGCTGCTGTATCTGTCCCCTTCACCAGCTCAGAAGTCCTGTGTCAGAGGTCAAGACTGGGCCATGATGGTGGGCAGTGAAGGGAATCCCGCCCCGCCATTGATCATTCTGCAGCACGTCTGCAAATAGCAGTGCGCAAGGCGCTTAGTCTAGCACCTTCCAGCAGAACTAGATCCACTTTAAATGAAATTAAAGGGGTAGGCAGGTAAGGAAGAAACACAGTGATAAGGAGTATTCTGCTTTGATTGGCACTGAACTTAATTGCCACAAAGCAACAGCAACACACACAATGTCTGTGGGTTTCATTTATTGCCAAATCCCTCCCCCCCCCCGTAAAAACGCCTAATAAATACAGAGCAAAATACTTTCTCTACACCCAAAGTGTATTGGAATAAAAATAATAAGAAGTATTCGAAAGCAAACAATAAATACTAGCGCTGGCTGTCATCTCCCTACCTTTGGACTACACACGTGTCCAGCACACTACACTGCACCTCCACCCTTTCCACTTGGCAATAATCAGTAGAACACTTTGCAGTTGCTTTTAGCCTTAGATCTTCATAAAGACGGGCCAAGTATCATCTCCCCTCTTTTACAGATGGGGAAACTGAGGCAAACAGAGGTGACATGCCATGCTTACAGTCCACAGCAGGTCCGTGGCATACCCTGGAATAGAATTGCAGGTCTCCGCTTCACTTGTTAGCTCAAGCCCCTGTTCACACTCACAAACCCTTCACTTGAGCGCAAGGGTGCTAGAAACGTAAGAGGGCATAACATAACGTGACCAGGGATATAGGCTAAAGCCTGAGTGAGTTCAATTTGTCAGCTAACATGATCACTCTACTGTGGATGGAGAATAGTGTCCCAATACAACACTAATGTGCTGCTATGTCTCTGATACCCACAATTTCCCCAGGGCCATCTTTTCTCGTCATCTACCCATTCCCTGATTCTGGACTGGAAATCAACGATCAAGTCAGATAGGCCAGTTTGGCGTTCAAACCTCACATTCTCTTGCAGCTTCCAGTACCAGCAACTGCATTTCTGTAGAGTGCTGTACCACATCGCCATCCTAACACCGCACTCCAGAGAGGAGAATTAATTAAAAGCAAGACGCACAAAAGCTGGAGTTCTACATTCAAATTTAAAACTACATAAAACAAGCCCTACATAGCTTTGGCATCAGAGGAGACCAGAATCTTATTTTTACAGGTGAAAATCAAACCCATTTTTCATCCTATAAAAATTGAACTTCTGAATGAAAGTGCCACGAAGAAGCTATATGTTCCCCAAAAAGTGAGAAAAAGAGATCAATTTGTCCATCATTACTGAGCTCTCTGTTGCCACACCTGTTGAGAATCTTCCAAGTCACCCTGTAGCAAAACTGTTGTTCATTTGCAGCAATAGGTAAAACAAGGAGACGGGAACCTCCCTTTGGGAATTCCAAGTGTGGGCCTGCAGTATTACAGTAACACAGTGCTCAACCCTGCCAGTTCAAAGGACTGATAAAAACTTGTTCTTTGAATATCCACTCATTTGGTTCACCTTACTCAAAGTTTGCGTGAGTTTAAATCTCAAAATAAGTCAGACCCACCCCAGAAAACTTCACCTAGTTTGCAATCTGTGGGAATTTTAAATTCACTTGCAATGATTATTCATACCAGGAACTGTACTAAGAAAACATATCTGTTTATCCAATCAGGAAACAGAAATGCAACACTGCTCCAAGGTGGGGTTTTACAGTTTGAACAGCAAGCCAGAGTAAACACACAAATTACAAAAACTTGCTAAATAATGTCCAATAGTGAATACATTCAAGAAAATCATTATGTGCTCACAGCCATCCTGAGAGAAGAGGAGATCAGATAATTTATTTGTTACAAATTATTTGCTCAGTCTAGGCTTTAGTACGCACCTTAAGTCATAACACATCATATATCAATGGCCTTCATTTAAAAACTAAGGGCCAAAATTTTCAGAAGTGACTAGAGATTTTGAGTGACTGTTCTGAGACACTTCCTGAAAATCAGTCTCCTTGATATCCCTGAAGCTGGGTCCCCAAAACCACTAGACGCTGAAGGTAATCTTGGCCAAAGCCCTGGTTTTTTTGCTTCCTGTAGTTCCAAACTGAATTAAACAAAATCCTGGAGCAGCTATTCAAGAAAGAGACAGATCTTTTGCTCGTGTATCAATGGAGCTATGACAATTAACACCAGCTGAGGATCTGCCTAGGACTGTTTTCACCCTTTAGACATATTAGATGGGCTTTTCATACTGTTGTTATTAATAAGAACAATACCACATTCATGTTAAGGACATCTAACAGAGCATGCAGCAGTCCAAATGCTGGAACACATAAGCTGCTTTTCCTTCTGCTCCATTCTAGCAAAGCTGTTCCATACTTAGATCAGAATCCGTTACACATTTGACCACCTATTCTCAGTGGTGTCATCTTTGTTTGTAAGCTGTCATGGAATAAGATCATCAGGGTCCTGGATCAGTAACTGGTTAAAGGATAGGAAACAAAGGGTAGGAATAAATTGGCAGATGAAATTCAAAGCTGATAAATGCAAAGTAATGCACATTGGAAAAAATAATCCCAACTATATATATAAAATGATGGGGTCTAAATTAGCTGCTACCACTCAAGAAAAAGATCTTGGGGTCATTGTGGATAGTTCTCAAAAACAGCCACTCAATGTGCAGCAGTAGTCAAAAAAGCTAACAATGTTGGGAATCGTTAGGAAAGGGATAGATAATAAGATGGAAAATATTGTATTGCCTCTTATAAATTCATGGTAACATCCATATCTTGAATACTGTGTGCAGATCTGGTCACCCAATCTCAAAAAAGATACATTGGAATTAGAAAAGGTATACAAAAGGGCAACAAAAATGATTAGGGGTATAGAACAGCTTCCATATGAGGAGAGATTAATGACTGGGACTTTTCAGCTTGGGAGAGAGACAACTAAGGGGGAGGACATGATAGAGGTCTATAAAATCATGACTGGTGTGGAGAAAGTAAATAAAGAAGTGTTATTTGTGCCTTCTCAACACAAGAACCAGGGGTCACCAAATGAAATGAACAGGCAGCAGCTTTTAAATGAACAAAAGGAAGCATTTCTTCACACAATGCACAAATCAACCTGTGGAACTCTTTGCCAGAGGATGTTGTGAAGGCTAAGACTATAACAGGTCCAAAAAAGAACTAGATAAGTTCAAGGAGGATAGGGCCATCAATGGCTATTAGCCAGGATTGGCAGGGATGCAAAACCATGCTCTGAAGTGTCCCTAGCCTCTGTTTGCTAAAAGCTGGGAATGGGTGTCGGGATGGATCACTTGATTACCTGTTCTGTTCATTCCCTCTGAAATACCTGGCACTAGCCACAGTCAGAAGACAGGATACTGAGCTAGATGGACCATTGGTCTGACCCAATATGGTCATTGTTATGTTTATCTCCAAACTGTTCTCTGAAATTTTGGATCTAAATAAAAATTGCCCTCCCCCCTTTTTTTTTTAATTAAAAATAAAATAAATAAATAAAAAGCAAGGACACCTTTACAGCTGTAGATGCCCGCGTGTTTTACAACAGGACAGAAAAGTCTCCATCTCCCCATTTTACAGATAAGGGAAAGCAGGGACAGAGGGACTTTTCCAAGGTCTCTCATAACCCAGTGATAGAGGCAAGACTAGAACTCAGGTCTCTTGATTCCCAGGCCAGCATGTCATCCACAGGCTCATGCTGTCTCCTACTTTCTGCTGATTTCTTTTAGTTTTCTGACATGCATGAAATCAGGCCATGTTGCGTATGCACACATTTTAGGTCATACACTGACCAACTCCCATAAGAGCCCCAACTTCAGTGTCAGCTATGGAAACATGTAGAATGCCACTATGACCCCAGCACCCAGGTAGCAGATCATCTGGGGAAGTCTGGTGATTTGCATGTGGGTAACCTGGAAGGCAGAAGATAAGCTCAGGGCATGTTCCATTACACGAGGGATGATGAATCCAGCGCCTCGGAGGTAAGTAGTATATTGCAATCTATTTAGCACATGACAATGCAAGTCACAGAAAAATATAGAGGGAGGGGCAGGAGACTTATAACTTTCCAGCCAGGGAATGTAACCTGTAGAGCCAGAAGGCAAAGAGAGAGGGGCACCTTACAGATCAACCACTGGGCAAGTCACTGTGGTATTTGGGCAGCTTTCCCATCAGCAGCCTGGGAACAGATGTTTTCTCCCAGGCAGATATTTTCTTGTTCTTCAGACAGACATTTGTTTCTGTGGTACAGAAGGAAGCTGTAATCCCCTGTCCTTTCTCACACACGTGCCCTAGAGGCTTCCCATTAAACGTTCACATCTGTTCCTGGTTTACCATTTATCTCAAGATATTACTGCCATGCCAGAGAATGTGCAGCAAAGGATCAGGTGACATCTTAAGAGACAGGGCCTCAAGAGAGCCCTCAAGATTTAGCCCCGTGGATGGCAGGTGAAGCAGTAGCAGGAGTCATCATATAAAACAAGTCACTGTGGACATCAAAATGGTGTCTGACCTTATGTTGATATATTGGTCAAAAATGGTCCCTCCTCTCACTGACAACAATGTAAACTCCACTGATGTTAAAAGAGTTATTCCTGATCCACGCTGGTGAGAGAGGAGAGGAGAGCTTACACGCACACACACTCATTGAACAGCAAGGAGGGGAAGAGGAAGGGCAAAAAGAAGTCATTGCTTAATCCTGGCCTTTCTGGGAATTAATCCATAGCACTAAGAGGCTCTGAAGGCCACTGCGGTGGGGTGGGTAAATTAGAAAGAGAAATGGAGTGTGGGGGAGAGAGAGAGGTTTAGACATGGAGGTAACAAGCTAACGTTACTTCCCTATCCACCACACCACCACCGGTTGGGAAACTCAGATTAGTAGAGGAAGTTGCCCCTTTCTATCCCTTCTTGCAAACCCACATCCCAACAACTTGGCTACAAGGTGCAAGCTCCTTGTGTCATTTGTAGCTGTTGCGTGGTCCAGTCCCCCACCCCCATCTCATGGAGCGAAGAATTCTTTTTTGGTTTGCTTTGCCAGTGAGAGCGCGATCTACAACAGACCAGATGGAAGACATTTGCATTTGGGTTTGATATGATTTACATAATTAGGTTTAGACAAGGTTGGATGTAGATGGCACAATCATCTGTTAGCATGGCTCCGTCTACTCTCCCAGTCCCCCCATCCAAAGGTTGATCATAGTAACATCTGTTGTGCCATGGCTAGTGCTCTTGATCTAGATAAATCAGTTAGGTATTTAGATCAAATTGCTTCTTGGGTTTTTTTCACTCAGAATAACATAGGGCCAAATTCTGTGGTCCTCAACTGAGCAAAGTTCCCACTCCAATAACTGCAGGGGCCAAATCTAGGCAGGGGAGATAGAAGATGGGAGAAGGTCTGCTGAAGGCTCGACCAAGAGTTTACTCTCAGCTGTGGCTGGAACGCATTGCTGGGGAGTGAGGGAGCTCCTTAAGATCCCCACCCCACTCAGGCACATAAAACAAGCCATCATTTTCCCTTGCACATTGCAAAGGAACTTCAAAGCTGTATTTATAGGGGAGAAAAGACAAAGTTAGTAGTTAATGTTAATTCATTTAGTTTAAAAATAAACCATCTTGTTGCTAATACATTTCACAACCCTTCTATCACTTACACAGTTACATGTGTTTGCACTTCTGTCAAGAAAGGGGCTCATGATAAATGCCTTTATCATTGCGAAAGATCTCACTTCCTCTGTGCTGCAGCTTGTGTTACAACAATTGCTGCTTGGGCAATACAGCTCATTACCATACTTCCCTAAACAGTATCTGTGGTGCAGATCTTCTTACTCAACACGAGGGAGTGACTCATCAGAGAGCGCTCACTCTGCCTCTGATTAATCGGGTATGGGTTTCTAGTTTCCCAGGCTGCTGCTTTGGGCCTGTAACTGAAGGCTGGTTGTTGGGTGTAGTCCTCCCTCTCCTTTTCTTAAGTGGATGTGTTCTTTTAGGGAGAAACCAAGTTAAAATATAAAATAACCCCTTTTACATGTTCCACCTCCACCTACTGAGAGGAGGCAACCAAAACATGGTTCATTGGTCCTGTTCAAGCTGTGGTTCTAGGAAGATCTGTGGTTTTCTGTCAGGAGAGAAAAGAAAATGTTTCCTTTTAACTAGGCTAAACACCCCCTTGGTGAACCATCTTACCCATAACTTTAGAAGCAATGGCTATGATTTTCGAAGGCGCAAAAGGGATTTAGGCACTCACTCAGGCTCTTCTGAGAATTCCAGTTATTGTATATTACATCTGACCATCGGGAGCTGCTTACAAAGGCTAAATTCTGCCCTTGGTTACACTCTTGCAACAGACAGGGTTGCTCCATCCATGGTAACTATATAGCCTCCATTATTCTAGTATTTTAACACCTCACACAATCCTTACTGTATTTATCCTCATAACACCCCTGTGGAGTCAGGATTATCTAAGTGATTTGCCCAAGGTCACAGAGGAGGTCAGCGGCAGAGAAAAGAATTGAACCCAGCTCTCCCGCATACTACAGCAGTAACCTAAGCACTCACCCATCCTTTGTTACTTAGCTATGAGCAGAGTTAGGCCCAAGGTGCTGTATATGTTGCCTAGATCCTAGCACACAGCCAGTGCTAGCACCTGTTGAATACCATGGCACCTCATATCAGACCAAAATGTAACCTCACATTCAAACTGTGCTCGTATTACGTATTTAAATATATTGAAGCGGGTGCGGTCTAGCTGTGATTATTGCAAAATGAATGACGTCAGACAGGACTCTCGCAACTGAGGCTATAGACCACATTGTTTTAGGGTTGACTCCTGCTGCTATGAGCTTACAGAAGGCTGTTGCGTCTGTGTCCTTCATTTTGGGTTTCTGTCCCACATTTGATCCTTGGTACATTGCAAGGCATTTTCCAGGGTAGGCCTTGTGTTTTCTACCCTCCAGGCAGTAGGGAAGGAGCAGGGTTGAGATTTTTAATTCCATCAGTGCAAAAAAACCTGATGCACATGTAAGGATCATTTTCATGCAACATTCTCTGCGCTGGGCAAAAACTCCAAAGGACTTTGATACATGGAGTGATCCTGGCCCCAGTGAAGTCAATAGGAACTTTGCCACTGGCTTCAATGAAGCCAGGATTTTATCCATCATCTATAACCACCCATCAATGCATGCTCCGCTTTGGCTGCCATATGGTGAATTTCTTCAGGTAAGAACATGGACCAAATACCACACCAGGACAGACTGAAGATAGATTAGCAGGGGGGAAAATCCCTGTTCCATTCCTAGAGAGAGAGAGAGGTTTATGACTTCACAGCAGCAGCTGCTCCCAAGCTCAGTTGATGCTACAGTTCAGGTAGGACCTGGGGAGCAGTCCATTCTACCACCCACCGTAACACTGGCTGCTGCTGCTCTCTCGGTTTGGTTTTTTCCCTTTCCATTCAGGAATCACAGACCTATCGTCCCTCACTGGTCTCAGACAGAATCAAACAAGCAATGAAAACATATTTCTAGGGGAAAAAACAAAACAAAAATCCAGCACTTCAAAAACGATCTCACTAAAAACATGTAAGAGTGGCTGCATCTTTCCTTTCCCTGACGTATGTGTCTCTCTATTTGAAGATTCACTAATGATTTTTTAAAATCTCTACCTATATACCTTTCTCACATTGTGCACAGGTAAACACACACTGCGAGATCTATTACATACATGAGCTGTTGGCCTGATCCAAAACCCACTGGAGTTAATGGCAGTCTGATCTCATCTCTCTGATTTGACATGTACAGATCAAGATTTTCAGAAGTGCCTAGTGATTTTGAGCATCCAGAAGCTTGAGACACCTTAAAGGGACCTGATTTTCAAAGGGTAGACGCTCAGCACTTTTTGAAAACTGAGCTTTTTTAAGGTGTCTCCAGCTGGGCACCCAAAATCATTAGTCACTTGTGAAAAGTTTGGCCATTGAATCTCTTTGTTCAAGCTTCAATGTGTAGATTTCCAAGGAGCTTTTTTGTCAGCCTCCTAGAGATGAAAAAGAAGCAGTAGAATCATAGTTGATATCATCTTGTTGGGGCAGTGAAGTTTATTATCATGCTCTGTCACATATCCCCAATGCCCAATAAAACAATAGACCAAGAGTATTTAAGCAGGGAAATGCTGGTTTCTTATAGCCATTGCAATGCTCTTTGCTAGGGATACTCAGTAAAAAGGGATCCTTTGTCAAATCAAATTCCTATTATTACAGTACATTTAAAACAACAAAACAGAAAAGAGACCCATCACTCAGGGAAAATTTCACATGGAAATGTAAGTGACAGATTATTGTACAGTAAATTATTATTATTAAAAATTTGGGGTGTGCCCAGGATTAGCAGCCTATTGTGCTAGGCACTGTACATACACATTGTAAGAATCGGTCACTGTCCTGTAGAAGGACACTCTTCATTTACAGCATTTTAGTAGTGGAGAACTGAAGCACAGAGAGGTACAGACCATTTGCCCAAGGTAAGACTGTAGCAGAGCCAGGAACTGTGCCTCTATTTCCCAAGTCCCACTCCAGGGCCTTAACCACAGACTATGGCGGCTACTTTTAAAATATGATGATCTGAGTTGGAATGTGGCCAGGATGGTGGGATTAACATTGTTACTCTTATGGAAAGTACCTCGGGACCCATGATGCCAAGTGAAAAGGGTCTTTGATCTTTCTTCAGTATCCCACCTCCTTCATCAGCACCACTCTCTCTAACACTAAGGTAGTGCTGGATTAATACCTTATCTCAGGAATTATCAACACCACAATATCTAGTTGGCCCTTGGAGGTCTCCCTTCCAAGTACAGATCCATCTTGCCCCTGTGTAACATGGGAGATCACAGTAGGTGGTAGGTTGGCTGCCAACAATAAACAGTCGGCAGTACACATACTGGCAGGTAATACCATGTTTCCAGGTAAACAGTGTTAAATGTCTGCTATTGCCAGAGCACAGAACCAGGAATCAAGATTCTTGGGTTCTCTTCCTGTCTTCATCAGTAAACTGTGAAATGGGACTTACTACGAATTGAACTTGGAGGCAAGGGGTCTCCAGAGAATCCACAGATGAATATTATCATCTAGTCCATCTCCCTGCCATGTCCAGATCATTCCATAGTGTACATTCAGTAATGTCCAGTTTCATATATGGGCCAAGTGATAGGAGTTTCCACCATTTCCCTGAAGAAATTATTCCACAGCCTACAAGGTCGCACTGTCAAAGACTTCAGTGTGACTGAAGATGTCAAATGGGTATCCCAAACTCTTGTATTCGGCAGGAATGAGCAAAACTAATATCTCTAAGTTATCTGACTGGAGGGATGGAGACTATCCTAGACCATAAAAAGAATATTGAGCGGAGACAATTGGATTTCCCAGATCATGAACTAAGTTCCAGGCATACCCTGCACCCAGTAGAGAAAGCCTTTTTACTGAAAATTATACACATCTTTTTTTTTTTTTCCTTGCCCAAATTGTGCGTGATTTATAACTGAGTTTGGAATCTGAGGACTCAGTACTGGCTGAGGACTCACTGCAATGTCTTGAAAAGGAATTTGTCCACAAGGATTTATGTTTGAACTCCAGCTCAGAAACTATTTGAGGTACTTGGTTACGTTGGGACTTGCTAAACTACAGCTTTCTCTTGTTTTTTTATTCTTTTAGTAAACACCTGTGCAGCTAATGGCAATGACATTTCTCTTATGGAAGTGTGTATAGCTCATACAAAAGATGCTCAGAGAGGTGATGAAAATTCAAACAGACAGATGCAAAATCCCCAGGGTGGAGGAAAAAATACAGCTGTCTAAAAAAGCAATTAGCAGTGCATGTATTTTGCAACATTTGAGGCAATCTTTAATTTGCTCAGGCCTTCTCAGATTCAGATGGGGCACTTATTTTAACTTTTTTTTAAATGGTAGAGATGTCTTACATGGTCTTTGGTAAATATTGCTGAGATCCAGCTGAAAACCTTGGTCAACCTTGTCTTATTACTACAAAGTGTTATTCCAGTTCCGCTCCTTTTGAAGTCAATGGCAAAACCCTCATTGATTTCAATACGAGCAGAAACTGGCACTTATAAACCACTCTAAAAATGAAGGTCCTGATTCAGGGTAGCACTTAAGACTCACTTAACGTTAAGCACCTTTTCTGAATGGGGAAACTTTGCAGAATTGGGGCCTAAGTATCTTTCATTTTATCCTGAGAAATCAGACTGGCACCTTCACGGCATCTCCATCAGGTTGAGTGAAATCACAATCACTAACACAAGACACGGAAGGCACCCTTCCAATTCAAGCTGCCATGTTCATTCACTCCCAAATATCCCATTTGGCCTGTTATTTATCATTCTTCATATCATCCCCAAAAGGATTTCACAGGGGTGGGGAGAAGCATCTTAAAACACAACTGCTGGTGTGTTTTGCAAAGTAAATAACCCAACAAAATTAAAAAGATGATTTCTTTTGTACTTGGATAGCATAAAACAGGATAGCACTAAACTTCAGCGGAAGAAATCTCAGGTGCTTGCCTTTTCAAAAGCATCCAGCATTGGCCTAATTCAGCTCCCACTGAAATCACTGTTCAAAATTTCCACTGGCTCCCATGGGAATGAAGTTAGGCTAACACTAACATTGAGTGCTTTCAAAAGAAGTCCCACCCTGGTTTACGAAGACAGTTAAAAGTGGCTGGAAAATGATGCACTAGCTACACATGCACATCACCCCATTGTTACGGCTGTGGAGCCTTATCCTCCCAGAGGCTAAGCATCTTTAAGATCCATGGCAACTGAGAGCACTCAGCACCTGTATAGCACTAGAGCTCTACAAGCTCACACAGCCATATCCCTGGGCCTGTTCTAAAACAGTAAGAGACATGAAGTGCTGTGCGTGGCCAGTATACTTCTAACTTCAGGAACCAACGTACCCATGTCTAAAGCTACACCCCATCACCAATGGCAAAAGCCTTTCAGGTGACTTTTATCTAGGCTTGGAAGGATTAGATTTTTATTGGTAAAAAAATCAGTAAATGTTGATTTCACCGTGCACGCACAGAAACCAAGGAAAAGTATTTCCATTGATAACAACCAAAATTACAGATAGAATTTTTCCTTACTTTGCCTTCTTGAGAACTTAGTACTGTCAAATCCAGTGATTTAGACTTTTGAACTAGGCTTGTTACAAATGGACTCACTTATGAATAGGAAAAAGAGTTATGATGTGATTTGTTGATTTAAGGAGATTTACTTGTAGGTGATGTTGACAATTTGTGTTTTAATGGTTTCTAGAGATTCAAGAAGTTAAAGCTTAACATCCGAAGTCATTAAATAATGGTCCGAGCCCCTCCGAATTTCCCACAACTGTGAAAATTTAAATCAGTAAAATAATTTTTAAAATAAACATAAGTATTATCTGCTGAAATGTAAAAAAAAGAAAAAAAAAAAAAAAAGATTCTGCCGAGCCTACCTTTATCATACTGCCAGACTACTGCTGAATGGCATTCCATGCTCTCTTCTGTCAGTGCACAGGAAGATCTGAGTAATGTCAAAACCTGCAAAGAAAAAGTAGTTTAAAAACAAAATGTTGATAGTTTTAAAAAAAAAATCCAAAAAGGTATTTAGTTCTTTGTTTAAAGCTTTGCATCACATTCTGCTCTCAGTGACACGGATGTAAATCCATCCAGGTACCCTGCTTTCCACCAATCTTTCAGAGCAAAACTTATCTAAGTGTTTTTTCCCCACTTGATATCCTGGACAGAATGGCTAAATTCATCCCCGATATAATTCCATTGGCCTCAGTGGTTTACATCACAGATGAATCTGGGCCCCAACTGCTGAGACAATCTGAAACAGATTTTGGCAGAGCTGGGAACTCAGACTGATTACAGGAAATAAGGATTGGTCTCTAAAAAAGTGATAAGCCTTTTATAGAAGCAAAATCTCCCTAAAATTGGCCAGGTGGTCTAAAAGTTAGTAGTGACGACCGTACATGGGACCTGGATTATCAAGTACTCATTATGCTGGTGACAGCTGAAAGTGAGGGGCACAAGTGACCAGACACTTTACCAGTCTACAGCAGGGAGCAAATTCAATGCGGGGTAGGCAAAGACACCCACACGAAGGGTTCTTCGCTACTGGAGAGTGGCAAGCCCCACTCAGACACCACGTCTTTCCAAAGCAGTTAGACCTCTCGAATATGTTTTTCTTGATTTTTCAGTTCCACTATGAAGCCAGCAATGTTAGAGCACAAAGGAATGTGGTTTCCTATAGCACATTTCATAGAAAGGGAGGTCTCTTAAAACACTCAGTGGGCCTGACTGTGTCTTTATTGGAAAGGCAAAATTCGCTGACTTCAATGGGAACTTTACCTGCATATGAACTGCAAGATGGGACCCAACAAATTATGGCCCCAATTGAGCAAAGCACTAATTTAAGCATGTGCTTAACTTTAAGCATGAAAGTAGCCCCATTGATGTTGATGGGAAAACTCATGTGTTTAGCTAGGCAATGTGCTTACGTACCTTGTTGTATTGGGGATTACTTACAGAAAGCTGAAGTCCCTTCTCAGTTACTTTGAACGCACTGAAGTCAATAACAAAACTCCAATTTGACTTCAGTGGGACCAGGATTAGATCTAAAATCTGAACTAAATCCATCAATGTTAATGGAGTCACTCAGGATTTAATACCCCAGATTAAAGCCGAGCAGCATTTGTCCTGTAATCAGTGAAATTTTGAGTATCAACTCCATTTGTGGGGCTCAGAAGCATATGTTCCCATCTATAATATACATCTGGCTATTGCTGATGATGGCAGAAAGCTAGGGTCCCTTGACAAAGCTGTTGTGAGAGCCCTGATTTTAAAATAAACAAACAGACACACACAAAAAAGAGAGAAGCATTTATCTTCATCCCAGCTGTGCTCTCCAGGACAGAAGGATTTCTGTAACAAGACAATAACGCTTTATACGGCGAGGTTAAGTTTCAGTTACT
Source organism: Emydura macquarii macquarii (assembly GCF_026122565.2). Classification (NCBI taxonomy): domain Eukaryota; kingdom Metazoa; phylum Chordata; order Testudines; family Chelidae; genus Emydura; species Emydura macquarii. Next base: position 1,285,546 of record NW_027132983.1, on the reverse strand, counting down.
TGAAACTATCAGCTCTTGTGTTTGAATCATCTTATATTCTCCACAGTGAAACAAGGCTTCCCCATTGGCAAACATTCGGTCATGCTGTTAAATCGGACACAAAGGCCAAACAGGCTGTGGATTTAAAGTGATCTAACAGGAAAAGCCTAAACCCAGCCTCAAGCCCAGCTTTGGTTTGTTTACGTATGTTACAGGCACTGTATTACCTGATCCTCTGAGCCAGCTCCACTCCCTGTCTGCAAGAGGAAAGCAAGGCAAGCATTCTGATCCCTGTTACCAACAAGGAGGGGGCTGAAATTTAACTCAGACTGGGATTTTTACTCCACAATGAAATCTTCAATAAAACTCTTGCCTCTCTTTTCAGAGTACCAGAAAGAGCTAACTCTGGGTGCTTAGGATTGTTGTTTTATAGCATTTACAGCACTGCATGCTACATAGAAGGGTGGTTGTTTTAGCCACTATGATATATTCTCCAGCCTCTGTGTGTGTGTTTCTCGTTGTGTGGGTGGGTGTGGGTTGGGGGAGGGGGGCTATTTAATGGAAGAAGATGCTGCTGGTTGATTAGAACAAAGGACTGGGAGCCAGGACTCTTGCATTCTGATCCTGCCTCTGCCACTGAATAGCTGTGCGACCTTGGACAAGTCACTTTAAGCACACTGTTCTTCAGTTTCCCCATCTGTGAAATGAGGATATTAATAACGACCATCCTCCCTCGTGAGGGTGTTGTGAGATATAGCATTTTGGAAGAGGGAAGGACAGAGCTAGCCTGGGCACTGGGAGATGTGGGTTCAATTTTTGCTCTCCCACAGCCATCCTGAGCAAATCAGACCCAGATCCTCAAAGGCACCTGACTCCCATTGATTTCAAAGAGAGTCAGGCCCCTGAATGCCATTGGGAATCTGGGCCTCCGTGATGCTGGATCTCATCTGTAAAATGGGGACAATACCACAGTCCTGCCCCAGAGGGGTTTATGAGGATAAATGCATTGAAGATTGCAAGGTGCTCTGACACCACAGTGCGGGGGGCCATCCAGGTACCTTAGTGATGTAGTTAACAACATGGCGGGTCCTACAGGGAGGAAAGTGGTTCTTTTGTTTATAGGCGCTCTGCAAAATTCACTCTGCAAAGCAGAAAAATCCAACACAGGAGGAAAGGTGGTATTTTAAAGATTCCCAGACTGTGTATAATATTTTAGAGAGATCCATTAATATTGATGACACAGCATCAAATGTGGTTACTAAGTGAAATATGCAAGTCAAAGAAGAAATCATGACAGGCAGAAACCAGCTCTAATAACTCTGATGGCTGGCTGGAACAGGGACACTCCAAACAAGCGTGGGAGAGTACTTCGCAGCCAAATGTACAGTTTTGTGATCATTAAAGTGATGGAGGGAGACGGCAGGTGGGATTAAAGTTTAACATTATAATCTGGAGGCAAGATGTCTCCAAATGTATCACAAAGTGCACACTGGATGTAGGTTGATGCCAACAGAACTTGCTGCCCTGGGGCTCTACAAGGGGCAGAGTTTGCAAGCTTCCTGTAGAGCATAAGGGCCTATTGTTTAGTCAAGCTTTGAATTGATCTTAAGTCAATCGGGCTTAAGCACATGCATAACTTTAAGCATGTGCTTAAGTGCTTTGCTGAACTGGGGCCTAGATCAGCGATTCCCAACCTGGGGGGGGGGGGGGGGGGGGCGCCAAAGATTCCAGGGGGGTCCATGAGGCTTCAGTAATATTGAGGTCATTTAGCCCCGAGCTCCACACCAGGTGCAGCAGCCTTGAGCTCTGTGCCGGCTGGAGCGGAGAAGCAGACACCCTCACAGCCCCATACCGGCCAGGCGCCCGGTTGGAGGGGAGCAACCCTGGCCAACCCACCAGAGTCTGCCTCCATTACCCTCAGTCCATGAGGGATGAGAAGAAGCGGGGCCCCATGGGGCGTGCAGTGGCGGTTGTGCCAGGGAAGGCTTAGCTTCTTACTCAGGTAAGAGTCATTTATTATTAATATTATGTAATTTAGTGTTATCATCATTATTATGTGTTTATAGGGTTATATGTATTTATGGCCGGTGAGCGGGTGGTTGGAGGGAGGGTGGGGGGGCATGTTTTATCTACTGTTAACTAGTGGAGCTTTCACTCAAAAAGGTTGGGAACCACTGCCCGAGTTCACTTGTAATAGCAAAGACTAGAGTTCTTGCTGATATATTTTGTATTGTCTTGAAAGACATCTGGTCAATGCCTAGAATTCTTACTGGTGGAGGCCACAGGTATGATTACAAATCAATCAGTAAATACACAACAGCTAAAGCAAAAACTGATTCTAAGGTGGACAAGCCAGAGAAGCCGGGGAGAAGTGGGTGTCACAAGAGTTGTGAAAACCCTTCTTCCCAGTTCAGTTAAAACAGTCACAAGCCCATTTCTGGGTTAGATCTGGTTCACAGGCTCTGAAGTTCAGAGGGAGTTGTTCTGAATTAAGCCAAAATTTCCCATGGCTAAATCTCCAAATCCATAGGCAAGGTAGGAGTTCTATGGGTTTGCATATGTCTGCATGGGCCCACAGACTAAGGGACTGGAGGGTGGTTACTAACCATATACACCAAAATACCGCGCTACTTGCCCCATGTGATCTGTCCCAACAAATGCAGGTCGAACCAGAGATAGGCCATGAACAGAACCCTCAGAACATTACCCCAAATGGGCACATTGTCAATGGCAACCAAAAATAATCACTCACAAGCTCCGTAGATGTTCTTATGAAGCTAAACATTGTGTGCAGAGTATCCAGAGAACCTGGCGCACACAAACAAAGATGCCAATGGATCACTGCCCCATTTACGAACTCGGGGTGAGTCCCAGTCAGGGCTGACTTGGAATGGACTGAGAAACCAAGATGAACCTTGTGTTCCCTTAATTGAGTTCAGCAGTAAAGGTGAGTGGGCCCTGCCCTCTGTCACATGACTCATGGGAGTGAAAAAGAAGGAGCTTACGGAAGCAAAGGAAAAAGGCCCATTAGCAGGGCCAAAGCATTTTAACACCTCTAAGGAGGAGGACAGTGGCACCATCGTATACAGGCACCTTCACGGTGGCACCATCGTGTACAGGAAGGGGAAGAAACAGAAGAGCAATGTTGAGGGAATGATGTGATAACTGTACCAGAGTCTCAAGGAGGCAGAGGCTCAAAGAATAAGAATTGCAGTGAGAGAGAAGGCCTAAGCAGAGGGAACATCTGCAGGCTGGGAATGAGGAAGGCGATGGTGGTACCTGTGAGCACGTGTTAGCAAGCTACCCTAGGAGAGTCCCATAAGCATATTATTTTTCTCTTTATTTCTCTGTCCATGCGTTTGGGAATGTGAATGGAGGAGAGAGGCTGGCAAAGCATGAACGGGACTTTGCTGCCTATAGCACAGATGGGGAGAGTGAGGAGCCCCCCAAGGCACCCAGTTGTCCGGCACCTGACAGTGACGTAACCCCATGTATATTGTTTTCTGTTCTGGGAAGTCGAAGCCCTATGGAACCAGTTCAGCACACCAAACAACAGAGTTCTTTCTAGTGCTCCCCAGGGACACACTCACTGGAGGAATCAATACTATAGGCAATTCTCCATAACTGTCCCCATTCTCAGAAACTACACGGCCAGGAAACTTTAGAGCAAATGGGATTCAGAGCAGAGCTCACTAACCCAGCAGCCATCTTGTACAGAAAGTTTTAAGTCGCAGTTCTATGGGAAATACCTGCATTTCCTCACTATGGCAGCCTTTGACCCTGTTACTGCTAGACCAAAAGAGACAATATAATGCAAACTGACAGTTCAAGGGTGGAACAGGAAACCTGAAAATAGAGCGGCAGCTCCGAGTACATAATTGGTGTAGAAGAGGAAGTGTATTGTCAGTTCTCTCCAGTTACATGTGCAGATGCCCAAGGCTTTTCTATACACTGCCAGCCCTATAAATAGCCTTAAGTAACATTGCAGGAAAAATGCACTGAGGCGAGTTCTTTGCTTTTCTATCAAGGAAGAAGTAGGTAGGGATTAGTGCAGGGCTGACTCGTTAGAGTCCAGAAGAGTGTGTCTGCCAAATGTTGTTTTTTTGTCCCCACCTTCGTGAATGATCTCTGTCGTGATCGTGTGAAAAGCTTTCCCAGGATAACTTCCCACAGACATTCTTATTAACAAAGAAAATCCCGTCTACTCACAGAAAAGGAGCAAAATGCAAGGAATAAGAGCAGCACCCCTGACCTTCCTCTCTAAGGCTCTGTGAAGCAAAGAATCATCTCTGCTGGTTTTACAGATGGGGAAGCGGAGAGCTTAAATAACATGGCCAGTGTTGAACTGCAGGGTCAGTGGCAGAGCTGTAAATAGACCCCAGGGGAGACAGAACTGCATCGGGAGTCAGTGGAGCTATGACAATTTACTCCAACATGTGAGGGTCTGTCCCCTGACTCTTAGTTCGTTCAGTACCCTGTCCCCAACAGGTGGATTTGTCTGAGTTTCAAAGAATTCTCATGCATACCTCTCTGCACTTTCTGCGCCCAGCTCTAATGGAGACAGGCATTAGACAGACAGCACTTAAATCCATTCTCACAAGCCAAATAGCGAACTCAGATAGATCACACATGCCAGCTGCATAGTAGAAGTGGGATCATGAGCTAGGACACAAGCAAGGCAAGAGCCCAGATTGCCCCTCTTTGTATTTACCACAAAGCCTGAGAAGTTTGTACGTAGCTACAACAAAGGATTTTTTTCCCCAACAATGCTTTAAAAAAAATCCTATATTTTAATAAAATGGGGCCATATCTCACAATCTTACTCAGTCCAAGCTCCCATTGTGGCCAAAGGGGAGTTTTGCCTGAGGACTGAGAAAGAACTCCAGAATTCCACCCACCAGGTGTGTTTGAAAAGCCTCATGTGACAGAAAGATGCCGAGTTTTATGTTCACAGATACAGAATGGTGGAGTCCTGTGGAAGCACAAATTTGGGAGGAGGGAGAAAAATTATATATTGTAATTTGTATCTGACTTTTAAATCTCTCCTCTTAGTTGTTGCATTTAGCACATAGGTCGTACATTGATGGATGCTACAGAAAAAACCTAAGATCAGGTTAGATAGATTGCACTAACAAGGTTAGATATTGTTAGATCCATGGTTGTGCACCAAGGTCTATGTTTCAGTACACTTATCTATTCCATACATAAACATATCTAGAGAGAGCGAGAGAGATTCACCCGTTATATAGATGTAGATATACGAGATCCTTGTTGTATGTACATGTGATCAGGGCAGACTTGCATCCTCCTTATTCTCTGGCTGCCAATAGGGACCTGAAAGAGGTAGACACAATCTCAAGCATTCCAGAGGGCTGCCTGAATCAGCCCCCATCAGCAGGTGCAAGCCCGTTCACTCCAGCATCAGTGCAGAATCATGGCCTGAGTCCCTAACTGCATTCCATACTTTCCAGTCCTCACTGGGCCAAGGTGATGCTGGCAATGAGGATCTGCTTCGGAGGATAGCAAATGATCCAATTAGCATGAATTAATTAATTAACTGTTGAAAGGCTCTCTGAAGGGGCAAAGTCCTCTGAATGAGGCCAGGGATTACCTAAGCAATACAATTATTCCACTTCAAGGTCTGAATGCTCATGAAATGACCTCCTTCCCATCCCAGAGCTGAGCACTGATGTGATTTTTGGCTCTGAACTGCCCCCAGGATGCTCATCCCCACAGTATGGACCCCACAGTGCATCAGTCGTGCTAGTGGCAGTGTCGTGACAGAATGAAAGACCCTGCTTCAGTACTGCCAGGATGGAGCGCCTCGGCTTGCCAAGCAAAATGCAATTGGAAAGCTTCCCGAGCCAGGCATCTGCTCCCCTGATCTACTCGCCATATGAAGATGCTATGTTGGGTGCAGTGAGATTGGGGGAGTGAATTCTCTGCAGCACATTCCAACAAGAAGGTCTCTCTCCACACAGGGTGTTCTTTGAGCAGCAGTGACTGCACGTCTCAACCCATGTGGGGACAGACGTAGAGACAAATAGAAGAGAAAGAATAATAGTGTTGAAGCAAACTGTAAATCTTAGACCTTGTGGAGGGCTCAGGAACAGGTGCCATCAGAGGCTGGCAGCGGAAGGGACCCTAGTTCTTTATAAAGGGCAGAGATTTTCCTGCAACGTAGAGTGTTTCCTACCGTTGCCATTTTTTTTTTTTTTTTTTTTTTTTTTTAAACAACACTTACCTGATCACTGGCAACATTCACAGTCCAGCAACAATTTGTTACATATACAGTCTTATGCAGTAGCACTAGGAGCTATCCACAATACCCACCACATGCCAACCGTGTTAATTACCCTGTTTTGGGAACAAGCTCTACTGTAGAAAGCTGAGGGTTTGTCTGCATGCATTGGACTAGTGCATCACTTCAACTTCCCCCATCTCTTGTCCTCTCCTCCTTCTGGCAGCGATGCTCAATCTTGAGCAGCTCGACCGGGTCCTATCCTTGACCAAGAAGTCATTTTTAGCTCCTTCGGGGCCCAGCATAACAAACTAGCTAAACGTTTTCATCAAAATTATACTTTTTTCTTACTTCAGCCAAGCCTATTCCCTACTCACTAGTATTTGTCTTCCCGTCTACCAGATCTGAAAGCTTAGCATCTATTTCAATGGTCCATCCTGAACCACAGAAGTTCTGAATGATCAGTCTGGAAAGGCCTGGTAAACGACACTCATCACAGCATTCTGACTGAGGCCTGGTCCAGCAAGCTGCTTAACCTGGGAACAGTCCAACTGTAGCCAATGGAGCTAATCATGTGACGAGGTAGACGTGCTTATGCACTATGCTGAAACAGGACCTTAATTAGGTAAAGGATGCCATGGCCTATGAATCGCCTTTGAACTGGGATTACACATTTCAAGCAGAAGCAATTTCAGGTGTAAGCAGCTCCCCAATATGAAGGTACAGGCACTGGGGCTAAGTAGTTAGCGTTTGGCCTCAGGAGAAATGGGATTTCAGTGGATGTGGGGCACTATTCAGAATTATTGCTATTTTAAATAAAACACAGCATGTTAGTTTACTCTGAAATTGAGGCCCAAACGCCCGAACTATTGAGGCACCTAGTGCCTTTTGAAATCCTTGAATTAGGTGCCTAAATACTTCTGAGAATCTGAGCCTGAGACCCTTGTCTCGGTTACTCATCAAAAGACCAAATTCAGAACAATCTGAGAGAGACTAATACAGGTTTCTGATCAAAAAGTAATGGGTATGTGTAAGAAAAATCCTTTCCATGCACGTCTGCATTAATATTGAGAGACATGACTACTAAACCACCACATAAGATGACAATTTCTAAACTGATGCCACTGACGGGATCCGTGCCAGGATCAGCTCAGAGTCTAAAATGCTCAATATAACCTCGCTTTTATTTATTACCACTAACATGTGGAAGACAGGTGGCAACAAGGGATGGAGTTAAACACGATGCAAGTCTCTTGTTTATTTGTACACTGAAGCCAGTAGATTGTGACAGAATCACTGTTCTTTTGTTTAGCTTTGGTCTGGTAAATCACCTTTCCTCCCACCCACTGTGTGGCATGAGGAATGTTTCATAATCACGGCTTCTAACAGAAGAGAGTGTTGGTGAATCAATTAAAAACTTCAGCAATAACCAGTGAAGAATGATCAATGGCCAGCTGCTGATGGCCTATTTTGTGTGCAAGGAATGACAGCCCTCTTTGGTTCAGGCGATCTGTTTGCAGCTTAGTCAAGGCAATGTGATTGCATTCAGATTTCAGACCCAACAGCAACAATCCTTTCATTGGGCAAAGTGGTTATTAGCCTAAGATACAGATAAGACAAAGTTAGCATCAGCACAATTAGTTTTGTAGGTCCGATTGCTAAAGGTTTCATTAGCAATGAGCAATGCTGGGAGCCTGCGGTGTTGCAGGAAACAGAACTTTACTAAACGTGCGGAGACATCAGTGTTACCCATCTACAGCAACCTGCACTAAGCCTGCTTTCTGGAGGCCCTGCCTGGCACCTTTACTGATCTAAATCCCTTCTAAAACACAAGCCTTTTCCTCCAGTTACACTCATCATCCTGCACTAAGAGAAGAACCTGGCCCAGAGCTGCACCAAGAACGAGAGGATGGATCTGTGGGGTATTCATGCCATCTGGGCTTGAAGGTGAAGCTTACATGGATAAATCTTCTCTTTACAACAGGCAGCTGCCAAGCTTTTGTGCAAGAAAAACCACATCACAGCTGTGGGCTGCTCACTCCTTTTGCTACCCATCTGATTCCAGACAGATGACAGTGGGAAAGAGGCTGGAGAACCCTAAATAGAAGCAGGAGAGAAGCACCAGTTTGGACAATTTCAGTGCAACTCTTACATTTGTATCTGGCAACTAGGTGAAATGCCACAGACCCAGCTAAAGAAAACATTGGCTTACACCCAAGAATCTACAGTGCCCAGAGACAAACTGTACTAGATTTACAATTAGCGAAATAAAGGCTATGAATCCTGGAGGGGAGACAAAAAATAACCCCAGTCGTCCGTGTGTGTGAAATCCCCATTGACACCAGTCTGGTTCCATAGGCCTAGGAACCAAAGTGGTAGGCACCATTTACAAAGTTAAGATTGGCTCAACTGGAGTTTTGCATGCAGAGATGCTGCAGGATCAGGTCCCAGGCATTATAACTCACTGCCAGAGGTGAGGGAGTTGATTTTTGTTAGTGCTCATGGTCCAAATGACATCAAGGGTTACTTCTGTAAGGAGATGGTGTGACCTTTCTGTTCCTAGGGTAGCCACCTGAAAATGCCAAGGTCAGGGCAAGCTGTAAAAGAAGAGCAGATTCTCCCAGCACTGGTGGGTGACACTGAAGTCAGGCTTCCCAACCAGCCACAGCTTCTGATTCCCCACACTGGTTATCAAGAAGCCAGTACACAAATACACACAGCCCCCTTTACTGCATTTCAGTCTCTGGCTCCCAATCAGCTACTAGGTCCAGTAAAGAGACCAGTTATTTAAACTCTATGGTCTTTACCAAAAAGGTTCCTCCTGACCCCAAAGGGTCAGCCACAGTACCAGATCGATACAAGTTTGGATCTTACCCAAAATACCACACTGCCAGCCAATCCTTTAGTAACTAAAACTAAAGGTTTATTATAAAAAGAAAGGAACACATAATAAGAGAAATGTTAAAGAATTAAAGCAATCAGATACATACAAATGATTTGAAAGTCCATACACATCATGTTTCTAGGAGAATTGTGGAGTTTGCAGACTTGAATAGTCCCTCTGGTATACATCCAGTACCAGATGGGTCTCAGTCCTTTGTTTCACAGCTTCAATTGCAGATGACTTGATCCAGAGAGAGATAGATGGCTGAAAGCTGAACCCGACTGAAGACAAGACAGATCCCAGTCATCTGCCTTTTTATGTCCTCTGGCCCTTGCCATGCTGCTTGTGGAATTTCACAGGAACCAAAATGGAGTCCAGAGTCACATGAGCAAGTCCTGGTGACTCATCAGGTATATCCCTGGCTTCTCCCTCGGGGCCCCTTGCATCTATGAATTTAATGGGCCATCAAGCAGGCTTTTGTTCTGCAGCCATCCTGTCTGGGGTGTCGCCCAGACAGCACAATTTGAAATACCGATATATCAAACATATCCATAACTTCCATTACACATATAACACATGAACATAAATATCATCATCTTACTTAGCACATTATAGCCTTTCTAACAGTACCTGACATGGCATATCTCACATGAATTACTATGATTTTGACATACTGATGTCAAACAATATACTAAATGCCTCCCCCTCCCCCCCAATCCAGCCAGCGTGACAGATGGTATATAGGGTTGACAAAGCAACTATATTACAGTGGTTGCTTAAAGCAGGGGGAGGAGGAGGGGAAATACAGTGCTGTACACACCACAGAAAGCAGAATGAAAACCCGTCATGCATATCCTTTCAAAGGGAAGGAAGCATTTCCTCTGCCCCACCTACCAGCCTTCCTTGAAAGTGCAGTACAGGGAAGGAAGAACAGGAAAGGGAAGAGCTCAAGTGACTCAAAAGCATGGGGAAGCAGACAAACCTCATCCTCTTAACAGCCTTTTCAAAACATTTGTGAACCTTTTCACACAGCAGGAGTGAGACTGTGAAGAAGTGGAGTCACCATGTGCCCATCTGGACAATGCATTCAAACATGCACGCAGGTTTAGTGTCCAAAACTCTCACCTTTTTCCTTGCTTTCATTCTTATCATAATTATGATCCTCAATCACTCCTGAGCCAGCTCATACACATGAGACGATGTCCCTCTCACTCACAACCCTTTTTATACTCAGGGACAAGAGCTAAGGAAACCCACCTGGTCCATCATGCATCCCACATGAGTCAGACAGCAGAATAATTCTGCAGCACCATGCAGGTTCACAAACCTGCTGCCAGCATCGTTCCACTTTGCCAACATCAGCTGTATTTAAAAGTAAAGCGGGTGCTCAGTGGCCATTCTAAACATGATTGCCATTTTAATCACTTGGTTTCAGATTTTTCTCTCTCTGCAAATAGCTCCCAGATAGAATTAATGATCAAATTAGTTCCACCCAGCCCCTGGCTTTAGGAAAATTTATTCTCATTAATTGCAATCTGTACTACATAGGAACAAATCCACTGTGGGGAGAAACTGGGGCAATGCCCCCTGCTTTGCACCAGGTCTCCCATCGCCCACAGACCAGCACCACCACCACCATTGTAGCACCTTCCATTTGAGGACTCAAAGCTCTTTACAAACACTGATGAATGGAGCCTCACAGCACCCATGCAATGTAGGGAAAATGGTTACCCTCACTGTACGGAAGAGAAAGGCCAAGGTCATATAGTGTCAGCGGCAAGGCCAGGAATGGACCACAAAAGTCCTAACTTCTTAGCCTTGTATTTTAGGCACATGAGTATGTAGAATGTGAAAAAAAGATAAACAACGTCAATCATACAATTATTTCTGTATTCCAATTAAACTTGATTTTTAAAGGGGAATTTTTCTTCTCTCCATGCTACAAGCATGCGTTACCCATCGGATGTGCTGCAAAGGGGTGGAAAACCCAGCACCATGTTCAGCTAGCATTTCTAGGTGTTCAAGCGAGATACCTTAAAGAAGTCTAATTTTAGGACACACCAAGCACTTGCCCACTGAAAATCAGGGCCCTTTAAAAAGTGTCTCGTGTTGGGCATCCAAACATGGAGACAACCAAGATCCCTTTGGACAATCTTGGCCCCACGTAGCTCAATGATTGCAGTCACATTGATTTCAACGGGGGCTGCCTGGGTCCATCTGCACTGAGCCACGTTGGTTTCAATGGGAGCCTGGTTGCATGAAGCTCTTTCCAGGATTGGCACGATAGTTATTTATTAATGTATTTGGATTTCTACAAAACATAATAAAAGTGAGGCTGTCCTGCTGTCTGTCCAGTTTGCAGGGATACCCTACCACATGCTAAGCGCTGCAGTGATTTTTTTTAAAATCAGCATCGTGAGACAAAGGCTTGTCCTAGTGGTCTGAGTGCAGGACTGGGAGCCAAGAAGTCCTTAGTCTGATTCTTCCCCTGATAACACCCCCCTTGGCAGAACATTTACTATTTGTATTATGGCTCTGCAGCGCTAGGTGCTGTTCCCTAGTGCATACCAAAGAGATGTTCTGTGCCCTGAAGAGCTTACAATCTAAAAGTACCTCTAAACAGCACTGGGAGGGTGACGTCCAGCATACGTAGACACTGCAGACAAGCTGTGCCTCTACTCAAGTGTGCATGCTAAAAACAGCACATGGCTGCAGTGGCTCGGGCTCTGTGCACAGTCCCACCTGACCCTTGGGTACATACTCAGGTGGCTAGCTCAAGCCACTCCCTGTGCTGCTGTTTTTACCCACCTGGAAATCCCCCATCCCAGGTGCTGGGTAGATGCACCCTAAATATCAGATGAGAGCCCAGGGGTGGATGTGACAAACAGATCTGAGTAGTAAGTGGCAGGCAGAGCACACCAGCTGCCTGGCCATTGTTGAGCTTCTTCTAGACAGCAGGGAAGCATCTTAAAGGAGGTATTTGAAAGACAGTGTGGTGGCCTTCTGGATGAGTATGGGGAGCCTCAGGGGAAAAAGCATGGGAGAAAGTGGGAGGGTGCTTCTTAAAGAGTTCAACAGTTCACCGGTGCCCCATTTCCCCCCATCTGGGGCATGGGCCAATGCTCAGCTGACAAGGGTGTGGACTAATGTCAGCTCACATCTGGAAGGGGGGTTGAATGTGAGCCGTATAGATTGTTGTGGTTAATTTAAATACATGCCTTAAGGAGAAGAAAAAAGACGGAAGGAAGGAAAACTACAGCAGCCCCAGCCGCCTGGTTCACCCCAATGGAAAGCGACAGAGTAGACAACACTGCAGCTGCCTGCTATTTCATTTCATCCTAGCCCTTTGTGCTGCATGGCCCCACCCCCATGACTATAGCTGTGACCCAAGACAAAAGACGCGGCTGGAAGTTCTGACTGGCAGTGGGTGCCTAAAGCTATATCATAGAGGAGCTGATCTGCTTCTCGCTGAAGAGCATCAATTGGAGGTTTGTAAATGCTGACTGCAATAGGGCACAAAGATGAAGACATCGCTGGCAGTGCTTTTGCTAGGCTTCCATCCAGAACTCCTCTTTCAGGGAGGGAGGAATTGATTCACCCAGCGGTTTTGTGAAGTCATTCTCTCCTGATTCCCTTTGTCCGCCCCCAGCATCATCTGTGGCAAACGAACACAATAACCAGAGTCTGTTGCAGCATTTGCTTCCTAAGGTACCAGCAATTGTGCCTCTCCATGCCTGGCCCCTGCCAACAAGTTGTCACCGAGGGGGCTGGCTTCTGGCCTGTCCCTGGGAGACAGCAAGGACATTAAAGCTAGTCACCAGAGAGTGCAGCCTCCTTGCGATTGCTCAGGATTACTAGGCTGTGCTGTGTGGAGCACCTCAAGGTGAGGGGAACTGGCGTCCTTCACTGTAGAGTGAGGAAAGAGCTGTTGGCTGAGAGCCAAAAGGGGCTGAATATCTGACTTCCCTGGGGGCTTGAGTGACTAGTACGGGAGAGGAGAGCTGTCTAGCTATCCTCACTCTGAACAACGAGAGCTGGTGCGTAGCCAGTGATGGCTGAATACTTGGATGCATGACATTGCATGACATTGGCAGGGGAAGAGAGAACATGCTCAGTTAGAGGAAGGAGCACATAGGGACTTGTTGGCCAGATTTCTCTCTGTCTCTCACACACACTCCCCATTCGCCCAGCGAAAGAAATCAAAGACCAATTCACTCACAAAGGGCTACATTCACAGCTGATGTAATCTGGCTCATCTCCATGAGCTTGAATGGAACTGCAGCCATTTACAGCAGCAGGGCATTTGATCCTATGTCTTAATTCTCTTCAGCCATTTCCCCACCACCATCCTTTTAAGTATCACTGATGGGTTCTGAAGTCGGTGTGGTGCCAAGAGTAGAATGCCACTGGTTGGGAACGTGGGAGGGAATTTGTGAGAATTGGCTCCTTGCAGACTATAAGCAACTGGGTAAAACATAGAAGAAACAATGACCAGAAATGGTTGCTAATGCCTGACAGCTAGTGTTAGAAGAAGCAAGAGCAGAAGAGTATTAGCTCTGTGAGCTGAAGGATGCTGGAAGTTCTCTATAGGAGAATGTGCCTTGATCCACATAGCTCACTGCAGCCAATGGAGACCCATTGACTCCAATGGATTTTGGATCACACTTGTAAAGATCAGCGACTCAATGGCTCTGATGAAAGCAGTGAGAGGCAGAAGAAAAGGGTGGAATGAAGACGAGGGGTCATTCACTGCTAGTGTAGAGGAGGCAGCTCCATTGACTTCAATGGAGTTTCACTTGTCTGCACCAGCAGAGGATTTGATGGGAAGCATCCATCAAGTTTCATGAGATTCAGTGGATAGGATAGAAATCAGGGTGAAAACGGTTGGATAAAACCAAACTAGAGAAATACTGCTAGGGAGGAAAATATCCCAGGAAATGCTTTCATAGGGATGGTGGACAGAAATTTGATCATCATAGTGGATTTTTCAATTTCTTAGATGCAAATCAGCTATATTACTGTGATCCTAAGACCCCTCATTGCCAGCTGGCAAAGGAGTTACAAGAGTATCCTGATTCCAGTACATACATTCTGGTTCATGAGTCATGTAAGAGGGTCATGTAAGATTTTAAATGAAAGCTAGGATCATGCTAGTCATTAATAACTTAACAGTACGTACAGATATTATGTAAGGAGTTATGTACATATAATGAAAATACATTCTTAAAGTCTGTATCAAGGCACGGTTGACAAACAAGTTTCTGCTGGACAGAGGATGTAGATCCACCTCTCTCTCTGGGTCCGCATTGTAAATTAAGCATTGTAAGCCAACACAGTGAAAACCCCATTTACATATGAAATCAACAGGGGGATGCATCAACAGAGACACCAGACCAGAGACACCAGACACGAGAGACAGAACGACAAGGGGGTTGTCCTGTCTCATGGGGTAGATTAAGAACTTTGGGGAATATACAAAGAAGGTAAAAAGATACTTCCTAGGTGCAGGATAATGGGGGTAATAGGGCAGTGTGATTACATTCATGAAAACAGGATCACAACCAGCCCTGGTTGAAATGCTGCAGAAGACATTGGAGGTGAGATAAATGTATTTAGATTGGAGGCTAACCCCTTCAGTTTAGTCTTTAGAAAGCATATTATATTTTTGCTTTATATGTAACCTGTTGTTTCCATTATCCTTGCTCACAATCTCTGAAATCTTGATCTTTGATCATAAACTTATGATTGTTTTCAGTGCTGTGGTATTAAGTTAAGTGCTGATCCTCAGCTGAATAAAACGAACTGGTGTGTACAATGGTGTGCAAAAAATTCAAATAAACCAAAACAGCTTCTCTCCTAAACATGTGGAACAAAAATTACTTTCAAAATTTTTGTGACTTTTTTCTCTCACTCTATTTTTCAGTGAGCTCCAGTCATAATACAGGAAGGAAAAAGCTTTTTGAAAAGAAAATGGACCTAGAAATAGATAAAAATTAGATGCCTTACATGCTGATTTCTGCACCTCTAGACAGGTTAGTGGAGCAGGAGTTAGTCTGTTGACAGCTAAATACCACATATTAGCACTGGAGCAATAATGGAGTGGGAGGGAATTGCTAGAATATTCTTTCAAATTCTTAACTGGATTCACTTTGGCTGTCTTTGTACCCTTTTCATGTTCACGTTCATGCAATCGAGTTTTATTAGCACAAAATGTTCACGCAAAGTGAATATTAAGCTTACACTCTCAAATATTACTGGAAAGTAAGTTTTAGATTCATTTTCCATACAAAAATCACCCCCAAGCCCTAAAACTGACTATTAAAGAGTTATTTATATTCCTCCAAGCAGGGAACAGCAAGGACGCCATGTGATCACACACAGCTAAAGTTACACCACTGGAATTTTGCAGTTTCTTAACTGCAATTGGAGAAAAAGTTCACTGAATAATTTTGAATCATGAATAAATCTGAAATAATCCTGATCTGCCAATGGACATTCTGCCAATGCTAAGAGAGGACACATTCATCAAATAAATTTTTTGCTCTGAATTATTCACTCGACTTCATTGTGCATAACTGATTTGGATACCAGCCAACCTCTCTCCATGCCCTTTGACCTAAAGAAAGGAAATCCACAACATGCAGGACTTGACCACATAGGGATGCAGTGGTTGAAATGAACTTACAGGGACATAAGCTTGATAAGACAGCTGCCATTTTCAGAACCACCAATTCACTATGTCTGTTTTACACATTTTACAGTTGTTCCATCACTGCCTCCAAGCTACTGTGAATCAAATGCACCTAAAAACATAATACATTACAGACAAATTCCAAGGGCAATTACACCCCCTCCCACACACCAGAACTGAGAACAGATGCAATTTTGAGCTGTGGTTCTCTAGTTAGTGTCTCGTCCATTAATATTACTACTCCAGAGGAAGAATTTTGTGCTTGGGCCAAGACCTGCTGAAGCTCATCCAAGTTAGAGTGAAAGAGAGCCCACAAGATGTGTCTGAAACCAACAAAAGCGATACACATTGAGCAATGCTGATGGTGAGGATGTCTGTCATGCCATGAGTCAGTGTGTTACCCAGGTGATGTGTCAAAAACATATACACAAATAGCTGCTACAGAGTAGAAAGCAAGGAATGTGGTGATTATGTGTGTGCGCGGGGGAGGGTGGTGGTGGTGTGGAAATCTACATTACAACACAATATACAGGGTACTTTTGTGCCAGGATCTCTCTCCACCATTTGTCAGTTACAGAACAAATTGTGCTTTGGCCCCCTTTAGACTCTCACAAGTGCTCCCCTTTGGGAATATGTTTTGCTACCTTCACCCCTCTCTGGGTGCAGCCACATGGTCCTACCAGTTAGATGGGTTTCTGAACTGCAACCTCCCTGTTCAGCAGCTGTGTTAACCCAACAAGCCCAACTGCGGCTGGCATCTGAAAGCCTTTTCTTCCAGGAGGCTGTGTCCAGCGGCTGTGTAAAGGGACTCAAAAACAGCTTCTTCAAAACAAAGCATCATTTATTTACCCTGAGGCACATAGCTCCGCTCTACACT
Organism: Emydura macquarii macquarii; assembly: GCF_026122565.2. Taxonomy (NCBI): domain Eukaryota; kingdom Metazoa; phylum Chordata; order Testudines; family Chelidae; genus Emydura; species Emydura macquarii. The sequence goes on along the minus strand of NW_027132983.1, from coordinate 1,268,874 downwards.
TGCCCATTACCTCTTCTCCCCTGTCCCTTCTTTCTTCATTTAACTGAACCTCACTTAAATAAACCCAGCTGAAAAACCAACCAACCAAATTATGGAACTACCATGGCATTTTTTGCCATCCCATTATTCCCTCTGCTGGTGTGTTCTACCTCTTCCCCCACCCTGCGTCTGCCCTGTCTATTTAGATTGTAAGCTCTCTGGGGGTGGGGGTGGGAGGGGTAGGGGTGGGGGGGGAGGCGGGCAAGGACCATCCACTACTGTGTTTGTGCGTTGCCTAGCACACAGGGGTCCCGTTCTTGGCTGGCTCTTAGGAACTACCAAAATAAACATGATTAAATAAATAGCAGCAGCAGCAGCACACAGAGCTAAATAATAAAAGGCCTGGGTCATACCTACAAAAGCTTGCAAGGAAAGATTGTGGTGTAAGTTCCCCTCAGCCCAGTAACCCAGATCTGTGGGTTGAGAAAGAACCTGCTTATTGCACTCTCTTTCTCTGGGCCAGCATCTCCCCACAAACTCAGGTAGCTGCCTACAACCCACTCCAACCCTCTTCTTCCCTAGGTGAGAATCTCTGAGGTGTTCGTATCCCCTTTGAGTCTAGGGGTTTTTGGACTGGGAAGAATAAACCTTGCCAGTCTAGATGGAACCAGGTAGGGGTATCCCCCATCAATTGCTCCCTTTAAGCAGCCTTCTCTCTCATCGTTTCAGTTCCTGTCTCTTTCCCCCCTAACAGCTCCCTCTGACTGAATGCTATGCAGTCAGGCAGGATAACAACAAATAGGTAAACCGAGTCACGTCATCTTCATACAAATACCACCAATAGCTCATTTGATCCCCACCCAATTGCCGAATTATCTCTTTATTTGAAAGCCATCTTTGCTCTGCCTCCCTTTCCCTAACCCCATTCAGTTATGTTCTTGGTAACTAGGAGTATATTAGTCAGAAAACTCAACTCTGTGTATTACTGTAGGGGTGACCGATAGTAATTGGACTTCCTCTAGTTTTTCCCAGTTCTCCTGTAACCAAAGCCCACAACTGTCTCTAATTAATAGCTGAAGGATCAATGGCTACGAGTGAGGTCAGGTCAATGTGCACTGTCTGACACACACACACATAGCTAAACATCTCCCACAAACCAGCCTGCTCACCTTAATGATAAACAGACATGCATATACATTTTTACTTTTGCTTGCTCCCTCACTTAACCTTGCTCAACTCCCACTGAAATCAATGGGTGCTACATGCACATATCGAAGGGAAGAGATTGGCCCTCTGTTCTATCTTAATTAGGTCTCTGTACTAACAGGTGTAGTTCCATTAAAGGGGCAAATTTTACTGATGGAAAACTATTCTGCTTTTGCACCCTCTACTATTTTTCCAGCAACAAAACTACCCTCGACACTACATGTATGTTCAGAATTGAACTGATTATTCACAGGAGTTTATTCAGTGAATTTGTCCCTCTTCTCTGTTCAAGAATTATCCATGAACTGGCTCTAATTTTTGTGGATTTGTTTGTTATTCAGAATTTTCGGATGAATGGTTTATGCCTGCATTTCACCCTATGGGTCACTTTTAAATTATTCACCAAGACTATTCCTTTGAGTAATTGCTGTTCATAATTTACTATTCACACCCTCTAATTGGTCCCCAAAGTCACATGGTATTGTCTCTGCTCCTTGATTGGAGGACTCCCAAATTCACATAAAGCTTTGAAGATGGTTGTATGAACACTTCTGCCACAAACACTTGTGCAAATCTAAAGAGTAGACTAATGGAAGAATGACAAGTTAATGAAAAATGCTTTCTACTACATTTTCTAGAGTGAAGAAGTGGGTGACTTATAATGGAACAAAATTAGGTAGTGTGTCTGGTTTTCTTCAGACTCAGTTACAGACCAGAATTTCTGCAGTGAGAGCCAAATGGTCCTACATTTACTGCGCATCTAGAGTTTTAGATCATATTAGTCTTCTTCCACCATGATCTCACAGCTCAACATTCCCCAACAGCAAACAAGCCAAATTGCACTAAGCATGCCCCACAGTCCAAATTCAGACTGCAAGGGGAACAAATCCCCTGAAATCGCTATTGTTAAACCTGCTTAAATCAGGTCGGACTCTGGCCTCTTTGGATTTTGCATCTTCAAAGTGGCTGTCTGGACACAGTACCATCCTCGCGTCTCTTCCAAACAAGTTTTTAGTAACGGTTCATTCCCATGGAAATATATACTTCAGCTGGATATTTTGAATGGATTCTGCTTTTATAGCTAATTAAATTATATCAAAGTGACTGCTAATTATACAGAATAATGCTCAAACAATCGCATTGGTCTCTGTGGATTGGTATCTTTGATAGAGATGAAGGCAGCAGAAATTCTAGTTACGCTGTATCACTGTACAACACCATGAGTTAAAGCAACTGATGTAGGGATGCTACCACCTGATTAGGAGGAGGCCTCCTGAGGCATGAATTCAAGCTACAAGCTGTTACAATTCAAGAGGCATCCTCCAGGCAGGTGGCGGAACCATTACATCCCCCAGTGGGCATGTGTCAGCATCCCAGCCACCCCCCACCTTGTACTAATCGAACCCCTATTTCCACAGTATAGGGATTTGTCTCCCTCTCATGGCTGGTCCTCATAAGAGGTTAATAAGGCTGCTTCAAGCGGGGAGGGAGGGTTATGGGATTTATAGTCCATTAGCTCAAGCCCTAGAGGCTTGTGCTTTCAGTGCTGGAGGTCCTGGGTTAAGTCCCTGCTGACGACCTGTGGTGGTTGGGCAGCTCTTTGGCCATCTCAGCAAAGCAATCAAGGATTGTTTGGAGCATGGAGCCTGAACTACCTGTTCATCCCTAGCCAGATTTGGATCTGGGGTCATGCTTCAGGCCATCTCTAGGAAAACAGACAACTCTCATGGCACTCCCTGGAGCATGTCACTTGGAGGCTTTGCATCCTAAAGAGATTTCAGCCAGGATATCTCCTGTATCCCCTTGCTCTCCTTCCTCCGTTACGACTAGTTCATTTTATAAAGGCATGAGAAACCACCTCTGCCCAGCAACCTCAAATCATGGCCCAGAAAGCTCAACCAAATAATAATTAATAAGCATTTACAGCACCGAACAAACATTGCCCCTGCCTCTCAAATGACTGGCTGTCCCTGAGCTAACAAGCCTCTGCACAAATCATTTTCACCCGTACAACAGGGGAATCTCTTCCTTTGGTTGCATACAGTGAAGATGCCACAATCTGACATTTTTACAACACAGCACATGCGGTTGCTATAGAAATAATTGTGATGCTACAGAGAAAGGGCTCTCTGCTGCACAGCCAGGCAAGGTAAGGGAATGAATTAAAGCTCAGGAGAGGCCCTGCTTGAAAAGAAATATTTCAGCAAGGGCAATCTGGAGAAAAGACACTAAAAAAACCAAACAAAACCAAATAGGATCAGAGGTGACGGATTTGACAACCAAATTGAGCCTTCTAACAAACAGGAATGGGCTAGGTACTAGGAGTCCGTACCAATGGGATTTGCTGTGTGTCTCGGTGCTTATACAGCCCTTGTCACAACCATATCAAATCACCTTCTTTAACTGATCATGTCAGAGACTTGGGGCGTATCCCTCAGGTACGGCTTGAGCCAACTAAGGTCCCCAAATGAACGTCTTTTTTTATTTTCAGGCCATTTTATGTTGTGTCTTTAACACAAAGGGCTGGATTGCTCAAATCGTGCAGGGGTGCCCAGTGTAGGTGTGACTTGAGGCATCACAAGGGCCCAGCCAAGACTATGCGCCAGGCATGAGCTCGCTACACAGAACAACAGTAGCTCTCCAGCCCCATGCATGCTGCTTCCTCACTTGTAAGCTTGCAGAGTGGAAGTAAAAAAGGAAGGACATTTCTGAGACATTAGCTTAAAGATGACCCTCATCCTGCCTATGAAGCATTTCGCTAGGCAGTGCCTGCTACAAAGCAGGAATTACTTGGGCCCCTTTTCCATTCAGATTTTTTGGAAAATTTGTTTTGGGTCAACCCAAAAATGAAATACTCTCTTTTAAAAAATTTGGAATGGACAGTGAACCAAAAAAATCTGCACAGACCTACTCAGAGACTTGAGGTCAGTTCCTAGCTCTGCCACAGACTTGCTAGTGACTTTGGACACATTTCTTGACTAGTAGCTGAAGCTACACTAGAAATAAGGTGCAATTTTTAACAGTGAGGTTCATTAACCACTGGGATAATTTACCTAAGTATGTGGTGGATTCTTTGTCACTTGAATTCTTTAACTCAGGATTAGATAGTTTTCTAAAAGAGAAACTCTAGCTCAGCCAGAAGTGCCTCACACAGCTCTATGACCTGTGTTATACAGGACAGGCTAGATGATCATAAGGAGCCCTGTGGCCTCAAATCTAGACTTACTTCAGTATCTCTGCCTTAGTTTCCTATCTGTAAGATGGGAATAATGCTATGTCATCCAACAAGGATCCGATAAGGTTTAAGGATAAATCCATTAGTGTTTGCAAGAAGCTACAGTAATGAGGGCTTTGTAAATAGAGATGGATGCAGATACAGACAAGGACTGCAAATCTAAGGAGACTGCTCTGTAGTCATTTCTGCAATGAGAATGGAAACTCTCCCTATGCAAAGCCAAGAGACGTGAACGCATTCCAAACTGCCCAGCGCTGGATAGCAATGAATTAGCAGATTTTGCATGCAGTGAGCACCACAGCACTACCAGTAAGAAAGCAGCTGTGTCCCCCTCTCCAGCTGTGCCGAACTTCAACATGCCTCCATTCTGAAACCAACTAGAGTTAGATTTCAGGCTTGTGTTTGGACTTGTGGGTGGAGATGGTAAAGATGGATCCTAGGTTTTAGGTTTCTACTACCAAGCACACGCATCGCTGATTCTCACTTACTTTACTACTTTTGGGTCACATGGTCTGATTGCTCCATGCTTAATTACATATCTTCCAGGGATAAGGACTCCTTTGGTCCTCTGGGCTATCACGAAGGGCTAGCAAGTCTGGTAATGCTTGATTCACTCCAGAGTAGCTGGACCAACAGCATATCAAGTCAGCAGAGAGCAGACTGCTTTGACAAATGATAGCTAGAGCTAGTCAAAATTTTTCAAAATGCAAGATTTTTGGGGGTAGAAAATGGCTTTTTTTTTTTTTTTAATTTCTGGTGGGGATTTATGAAACTGAAATTTTTGTTTTCATTTTCCTCTTTTCAGAGGCAAAATGGAGAAAGGAAAAAAAAGGGGGTGGGGGCGTGGAGAGAAGAGAAAAAGAGGGGAAGGGGAGGAAGGTAAACTTGGAAGAAAAAAAAAAAAAAAAAAGGCCAAAACAATTTTTTTCCCAAACAAACATTTTTGTAAACATTTTTGAACAAACAACTGTTCCTCTTCTAAACTTGTTGAAAAAAAAATGACAGCACATTTGAGATATTATACAAATTTTGTTTAATTTTTTCCAACCTCCAACAATCAGCTGTGGCTGGAGCCCCCTCACTCCAAGAAAGGATGGAGAAAATCTCAAAGCCAATTTATCGCAGCGTGCTGAACAGAACACGAAATAGAGTATGCAAGACCTCTCCCTGCCTGGACTAGGGAACTTTCATCAGCTTACCACACAAATCAATCACTAGGAATAGCACATCAGGAAATGCATGAGACATATATCCAGAAACAGCTCAGAGGATCCAAGCTTCCTCCTCAGTAGAACATGTCTCTATCACATATCAAGGCCCCTCCTGACAGATGGAGTTTCCCAAGGTACCTATTTACCTTTAGGAAGCAGGGACAACCCAGCAACCACCCACTGTACATTTCTAAACCAAGAAGTGGGTCTGACAAAACCTGCTTACCATAGAGCCAAGTGATGGATTCTGTCATTGAATTGCCACCTCCACTTTCTTCAGGGCCCGCCCATAACTGAGTCACATAAGAGGCAGCTTCAAGCACAAGTGGACCTGCCCATCTTACAGCATCCAAGGATAGCTGGTTTGGTTTTTTTTTTTTTTTAAACCGTCTGTACAGAAAAGCATATTGCACATCAACCCAGCAAAATAAATGCTACACTGAGAAGGGCTGACTGAGAAAGGACCTGATTCATTATAATCCGCTAGTGCTGGAGAAAACAGAGTAAAGAAAGACCCTACCCCAAAGATCAGAGAGTCCAAGGAGAGGCATCTAAAAGATGGGGGGCATTGGAATGTTTTAGCCCAGAGAAGGAGCTTTTTGTGCTTTGATTTAGAGCTGCTGAATTAGGCTGTGTCTCAAAAGATAGGAAGAGGACCCAACCCTGCAAGATGGCAGTTGCCTTAACTCGCTCTGTCGCCTCTCCCCCCTGCAGGATCCATGGTGACAAGTCATGGGCTGGCTATAGGGTTCCATCCGTAGTGCAGCACAAAGGATCTGACCCCACGTGACATGCTTAGCATTCCCACCCTCTTCCTGGTCCAGAATTAGCAATGAGCCCACAGCAAAACCTGGCATCTGAATTTCTGGATTCTGGGAGAGTTTTGGGAGGAACTGCATCTTTGAGGTAAACACCACCAGCCCCTAATCTCCCTTTCTGGAAGCTAATACAAGCATTCCTGGAAATGCCATGTAAAGGAAGAACAGTGCCTTGACACTTCTGTACATCATTTATACAGCAGAATAGTACAGCATTTGGGACCACATTCAGGTGAGTAATAATACTCTGTCCCCTTCCCTCTGAGGACCGTCAAAACACTTTACAAGACTTCATGATTCCAGCCCTGTGACGTGTGTTACACCATTCTACAGAGGAATAAACTGAGGCATGGACTCTGATTTTATGAAAACCCTTGTAAATCCAGAGTAACTCCAGTCAAGTCAGTGGGACTACTCCAAATTTACACCAGCATAACTAAGATCAGAACCTGATTCTGACTTGCAGAAGGCTCTCTTTGGGAAGTTGTGGACGATCAGCTTCTAAATAACTAGCTTTAGGTCACACAGTGAGTTTGTGGCAGGGCTGGGAACAGAACCCAGAACCCCTGGTGGACAGTCCTTTGCTTAACCCCACAACCATTCTACCTCCCTTAGCTGTCTGTAAACACTCTCTATCCACTAGGACAAATGGCCACGTCTCAGACAGGGTGGGGAGCGGAGGAAAACATGGATAGTCCAATATAAGAGAACAAGTCCCAGGAGTGGCGGACTCCATTAGTAAGGTGCTTTCATTGCCGTAAGCAAGAGAGAACAAAGACATTCACTAAGTAGATTCCTTCCAGGACAGTTCATTCCTTGACTGTGGGCCTTGTTAATGCTAACAAGCCAGACACTTTTCAGTCACATGGTTACCCAGGGAAGTGACACTACTACATACAGTTCCCAGGACCATACTAGGAGGTGCTGCCTGCCGAGAGGAAAGATGTTAAACCAAAGCCCCTTGTGGGGCTTAATTGGGTGGAATCTTGGTCAGAGTCACTACTTCCCAGGATAGTCTCCCAGTGCATAAGGATGGCCCAGGTTCTTTCTTCCTAGATAGGTTCATAAAATCATAGACGTGTAGAACTGGAAGGGACCTTGTCATCTAGTCCAGTCCCCTGCACTAAGGCGGGCTTAAATATTACCTAGACCATCCCTGACAGGTATTTGTCTAACCTGTTCTTTAAAACCTCCAATAATGGAGATTCCACAATCTCCCTAAGTAATTTGTTCCAGTGACTAGTAGGAAGTTTTTTCTAATGTCTAATCTAAATCTGTTTTGCTGCGATTTGAGCTCATTGCTTCTTGTCCTGTCCTCAGCAGTTAAGGAGAACAATTTATCACCCTCCTCTTTATAACAACTTTTTACATACTTGAAGACTTATGTCCCCCCTCGGTCCTCTCTTTTTAGTCTAAGCAGATTAATTTTTCCTTGTAGGTCATGTTTTCTAGACCTTTAATCATTTTTGTTGCTCTCCTCTGTTGCTTCTCCAAGTTGTCCACATTTTTCCAGAAGTGTGGTGCTCAGAACTGGACACCATAATCCAATTGAGGGCTTATCAGTGCTGAGTAGAGCAGAAGAATTACTACTTGTGTCTTGCTTCCAAACACTCCTGCTAATACATCCCAGAATAATGCATATTGATTCATATTTAGTTTATGATCACTATAACCCGCAGATCCTTTTCTGCAGCACTCCTTCCTAGTCACTTCCCATTTTGTATTTGTGCAACTGATTATTCCTTCCTAAGTGTAGTACTTTGCATTTATCCTTATTGAATTTCATCCTATTTATTTCAGACCATTTCTTCAGTTTGTCAAGATCATTGTGAATTCTAATCCTGTCCTCCAAGGCACTTGCAACCCCTCCCAGTTTGGTATAATACACACACCTTATAAGCATGTTGTCTATGCCATTACCCAAATTATTTATGAAGATATTGAATAGAACCAGACCCAGGACAGATCCCTGCAGGATCCCACTGGATATGCCCTTCCAGTTTGATTGTGAACCATTGATAACTACTTTTTGAGTATAGTTTTCCAGCCAGTTGCGCACCCACCTTATAGTAGATTTGTCTAGGCTATATTTCCCTAGTTTGCTTATGGGACGATCATGAGAGACAGTATCAAAAGCCTTACTAAAGTCGAGGTATACTGCTTCCCCCCATCCGCAAGGCTTGTTACCCTTTCAAAGAAGGATATTAGGTTGGCTTGACAAATCCATGTGGACTGTTACTTATCACGTTATCTTCTAGATCCTTAAAATTGGTTGATTATTTGCTCCATTATCTTTCCAGGTACTGAAATTAAGTTGTCTGATCTATAATCCCATGGGTTGCCTTTAGTCCCCTTTTTATAGATAGGTACTATATCTGCCCTATTTCCTCTGGGATCAATCCCAGGTCTTCCACACATTCTCAAAGATAAGAGGTAACGGCTCAGATATCTCTTCAGCCAGTTCCTTCACTGTTCTAGGATGTATTTCATCAGGCCAACTTGAAGACATCTAACTTGTTTAAGTAATTCTCAACTTGGCTAAATGTAAATGTATACATCTAGGAACAAAGAATGTAGGCCATGCTTACAGCATGGAGGACTCTATCCTGGGAAGCAGTGATTCTAAAGAAGATTTGGGGGTCATGGTGAATAATTAGCTCCCAGTGTGATGCTCTGACCAAAAGGACTGATGCTATCCTTGGATGCATAAACAGGGGAATCTCCAGTAGGAGTAGAGAGGTTATTTTACCTCTGTGTTTGGCATTGGTGTGACAACTGCTGGAATACTATGTCCAGTTCTAGTACCCACAATTCAAGAAGGATGATGATAAATTGGAGAGAGTTCAGAGAAGAGCCACTAGAATGAACGAAGTATTAAAACCTGCCTTATAGTGACAGACTCAAAAGAGCTCAATCTATTTATCTTAAAGAGAAAATTAAGGGGTGACTTGATTACAGTCTGTAAATACTTACATGGGGAACAAATATTTAATAATGAGCTCTTCAATGTACCAGAGAAAGGTATAACACAATTCAATACCTGGAAGTTGAATTGAGACAAATTAAGACTGGAAATAAAGCATACATTTTTAACGGTGAGAGTAATTAACCATTGGAACAGTTTACCAAGGGTCTCTGTCCTTAACAATTCTTAAATCAAGATTGGATGCTTTTCTATAAGATCTGCTCCAGGAGTTATTTTGGGGAAGTTATATGGCCTGTGTTATACAGGAGGACAGACTAGATGATTGTAATGGTCCCTTCTGGTTTTGGAAGCTATGAATGTATGAAGTCAAAGAGCCCAGGCACTTTTTGAAAGAATAAGAGATAACCCCAGATATGGGCAATGTTTCCTTTTGTAGCCATGCAGTTTCTACGCCCAACTGAGAATGGAGAGGAAGGGGGGAGTGAGCAATGGCTGAGGCACAGAGAAAATGAGGAGGAAGAAATAATGTAAAGAAGAGGAAACAAGTTAGAACGGGCCACCTCAATGGAAGACACTCCAAAGCCACCATGAAAAGTTAATACCAAAAACAAGACAAGAAAATAGCGACAGAAAGAAAATAAAGGAGCAGGCTCAGACGGGATGAAAACCTGTGGAGAGGAAAGAGAGTGGTGGCTGCTCTTGAGAGTCTAAGTGGAGCTGCAAGAACTAGGCTGAGAGAAGTAAGAGAGAGAAGGAGAGAGCCCCCCACAGATGGAAAGGGAAGATGGAATGGAAGAAGGGCCAAAACAAAAGGCAACGTAATTATTTTAAAATTAATTTGTAAATATGTGCTGCTGAGATTTTATGGCTATACATAGGTACACACTCACGTGCAGCCACTTGCTAGGTCACATACATCTCAACTGCAGTGTATGTTGTTAAGTCCTCCAGAACAGATCGAGTACATTTCATTATGTTGCGCAGTAGCCTTTTTATCAACTCTTACCTTGGTGCACTCACTGGCTAAGTTAAAGTCCTCCTCCTCCTCCTCCTCAAAACCAGGCCCTCCGATTTCCATTCACACCTTCCAGAATAAAGTCATTCTCTGTGGCAGGAGTGTGGAAAGCTACTGCTGGTATTAACTGAAAGCCCTTACATGTCAGAGTAATAATTAAAATTGGACAGCCAAGGGCTGAACTGTCCCTATTTTTCCAAAGACACTAAACAAAAAATGATCTAGAAAAATGCCTTGTAATGTATTCCAGTTATTTAGGGCTGTCAAACACTTTTTAAAAATAATTGCAATAAATCATGAGATTAAAAATATAGTCATGATTAATTGCAGTTTTAATTATACAATTATACAATAATAGTTAGTTAAACAATAATAGAATGCCAATTTAAATTTATTATAAATATTTTGGATGTTTATCTACACGTTTTCAAATATATTGCTTTCAATTACAACACAGAATACAAAGTATACAGTGCTCACTTTATATTATTTTTATTACAAATATTTGCACTGTAAAAAAGACAAACAAAATAAGTAGTATTTTCAATTCACCTCATACAAGTACTGTAGTGCAATCTCTTTATCATGAAAGTGCAACTTGCAAATGCAGAATTTTATTGTTTTAAATGTAACTGCACTCAAAAACAAAACCATGTAAAACTTTAGAGCCTACAAGTCGAAGCATGAAGGGACATACGGATGTTTAGCATATCTGGCACGTAAATACCTTGCAACGCCAGCTACAACAGTGTCATGCGAATGCCTGGTCTCACTTTCAGATGACTGTAAATAAGAAGCAGGCAGCATGATCTCACATAAGTGTAAACAAATTTGTTCGGCTTAGTGATTGGCTGAACAAGAGGTAAGACTGAGTGGACTTGTATGAGGTGAACTGAAAAATACTATTTATAATAAATTTAAATTGGTATTCTATTACTGTTTAACAGTGTGATGGAAACTGCAATTAATTGTGACTTTTTTTTAATCAAATTAATTCATTTTGCATTAATCGCATGCATTAACTGCGATTAATTGCCAGCCCTACAGTTATTCATTGGGATTTGAAAAGGCAGCCCATCTGGACCAATGGGAGGCTATGATTTGGAGTTGCTGGTTGTTCTCAGCGCAATGGCAATGGTTTCAGAACCTGTGACATCCCCACGAATGGTAGGTCTACGCCGCATCTGGGAGCGCACTCCCAGCCTGGATCTACTGACTTGTACTCGCAGGGCTCCTGGAAGCATTCTAAAAATGGTTCCATATGCTGTGTTTTGATGTTCCAGCTTGGGTTGGCGGTCAGCTCTCCAGCCCACCCCATCCTCCATCCCGAGTTGCAACATCAAGCACTGGCTACACGGCTATTTTTAGCTAGCGCAAGCCCCACTAGCACAAGTCTATGGACCTGGGCTGGAAGGCGTGCTCCCAGATGCAATGTAGACATACCCCTAGTATTCTACAGTTGATTTATTTGGTCAGTTTTTCCTGGTAGCTCAGTCCAGAGAAGTGGTTTGCTTTTCACCTTAAATGTTCTTGGTATTTACCAGCTCTGTCAGTTTTTATCAACATGAAATGGATGGATAAATCTGTTCTGGCAGGAGCCTGAATTTTTCAAATCTCTTGGGTTTGGAAATCATTCTACCAGAGGGAGCGGTTCCGATATTCCAGATAAGATGTGTTTTTCAAATGAGTCGGATATTCACTGCCAGTTGGCAGCCACAAGTGCCTCATTAAGAGCTTCTCCACCAGGCTAACCCCCTAAATAACCCTGTTTTTCAGGAATCCTCAGCACTGCTGTTTAAAAGGAGGAAGAATTACGCAGAAAGGGAAGTCCCTAACATTAGCAAGACAACAAGTCCATGCCCAGCTCAGCTAGTGGCTAAAGAGCTTGCAAATCATTCCCTCATCCTTTCATCATTCCAGAGATCCCTAGATAAAGCCACCTCGGAGCTTTGCTTGGGATGTTCTGCTGCAGCACGGGAAGAAATGCAATCGGTATTAAGGATCCAGTTCTGAAGCAGCAGAGGATGAATAAACTAGATTGCAAACATTTCTTCCCCCCCCTCCATCCCACTCCCACCCAAACCCCTGTGTCCCGATCTCAGAAGACAAAGATAGTATCTTACACGGGGGGAAAAAGAATGTGTCAGGTTGAGCTGTGATTGAGGAAAGGCCCCTACAAAAATGGTGCTTCTATACAGATACATACTCTATAGCCCTGTATATGTAGATAGATGGATCTTTAAAGTGGAAAAAGCAGGAAAGCTCCTATGTTATTTTCTTTGATTTCTTTTCCAGAATGAAAAATAATACTGTACAGCAGCCTTGCAAAATTCTACCCGCCTGGGGCAAGTACCTTTGACAGACGATATAACTAAAATATAATGAGCTGTGCCTTTATGACGGTAAACCATGAGCAAGTAGATTTTATACCTGACCTGCCAACATGTTCATGACAGCCATGCAAGGTGATTGTACATCGCCGGTCGAGAAAAAAACAAAAAAACCTTTTCTAAACTGACGTTTTAAAAACGGACTTCCAACGAGCTCCAGAGCCCCACTGATTATCATTAGCTGGAATTTGGATTGGAATTCAGCGGATGGAGGCAAAACACTGGACAAGCTTCAGCACAGCTCTTCAACATGTGCTTCGCTTCAGGCATGGGAGTGGTCCCACCGCACCAGCTCCACAGCCAGTGTAAATTGTCATCTCTCCAGTTGCTTAAAGCTAGGCACCTGCTTAAGTAGCTTTCCAAATCAGAGTCTTCACTAAGTGGTTATGCCGAGTACTACCTTACACACCAATCCTGCAAACCCCTGTGCACATTTGTAAGTTTACTGCGGTGAGTAGCCCCATTGATTGACTGATTGCAGTGGAATTACTCACAGGAGTGAAGGTAAGCATGTGCATAAGGGTTTGCAGGATCAGGGCCTAGCTCTACAAGGAACATCGTTGATTTCAATGGGGTTACTCAAGAATGTAAGCTCCTACTCTGTGTGAAGAAGAATGGCAGTAAGGGATTATATCAACACCTGTAATGCATATACACACATAATGTAATACCTTCTGCTCTTAGAGAACGCATTTCATCCATAGATTTCAAAGCACTTTACAAAGAGGGTCAGTATCATTACCCCCATTTTACAAATGGGGAAATTGACACGCTGATATAGAAAGTGACACACCCAAGGTTACTTGGTAAAGTTGTGGCAGAGCCAGGACTTGAACCACGGTCTCCTGAATCCCAGCTTGCTGCGCTATCCATTAGATTATGCTGCCTCCCCAGGGGCCCATAGCTTTCAGCTGGTGGTGAATACCATCAAGCTGAGGTTGCAAAATGACTTCCATTAAAGCCCCCAATTTACAACTTTATGAAATCTTCATCTTTAGGATTGAAAATGATCCATGACGTGAAATGATTAATCTTTTTGTAAATGTTGAGCAAACACTGCTCAGCCTTTTTATGAATTATTAGGGGGAAGATACAGGAATCACAATTGTAAATTTTCTCCACAGTAAAACTGGTTCTTCCCCAAACTCCCAGGAATATGACTCTAAACAAGGCTGAAACTCATCTTCAAACTTGCCCTGGACAGTCTTTAAAGAGTAATATCTGCTTCCGTGGATGTATAGATCTTAAAAGCCAGAAGGCCCTATTATGATTTGAGTATATAAAAATGATGCTTCTTCATTATGCATCTCTGAATATATGAAGGTTCGTTTGTAAGAAAGCAGGGTAGGTCAGACCTTCATTGAGGAGGATAGTTCGGCTCAGGGTGTCCAACACGACAATGCCTATCATGTGTTACGCTGCATTTGAAAACTCAGATGTGAGAGAGAGGGTGGGTATTTCTCAAATTTCATCAAAAGTTTTGAAATGGGGGGGACAGGATGTCAACTAGATTTTTGCAAAAAAGCGTCCTCGTTTTTCAACCAGTTATAGAGCTGGTTGGAATGGTTTGTATTTCAGAAATATGGGGTGTGGAAAGAGCATCAAAGAAAAGCTTTGTAAATATTTTCACAGAGCCATTTCCCTTTCTTTTGACCAACTGTAGTATGCGATCACATGCAATCCACAATCTTGCACATGCAAAAGGAGCAGAGTTACAGTTGTATGCATAATCTGAACTTGGACATTTCCTAGTTTCCAAGGGCTTAGCTATACAGTGCAGAGTAGCTTTTCATAGAACACCCACTACCAGTAGACTGCAATTAGGATTTGACATTTTGTTCTGTTTGTACACCACTAAGCACAATGGGGTTCTGCTTCGTAACTGGATGGTACCACAATGCAAATAAATAAATATATACAGCATCAGTGTTATTGCAATGCTACCAGCTATGTGCACTGCAATAATAGTTGATGTACAATGAGCTACATTTTTATAAGAACCCGGCTGACACTTCTTTCCTCCTCTCTCTGTTCCTCAGATGCTCAGAGAGGGAGGTAATACTTAAGACATGCTCTCCTGGGCCATGTCTCCACCCCTCTCTGAGGCTCCTGGATAAAAGAGCACATAATGGTAAGTGCTTAATCCATGCCCTCCTCCAATCTCAGTGTGTCTAACTCTCATGCCTCAGCTCTCTCACATGTCCACCAGAGATCACATTCAGAATAAGAATGGTGCAGCGATCTGATGAGGAACATCCTCTTATGTCAGCAGCTCCCTTGCCTCCGGTTCTCACAGCTGTCAGAAATACACTTTCGCCTCAATAGCTCAACCAGAGTCAGACACGGAGGCCCTGCTGCCCTTGCCCTTCTCCCTCCCCTCTCCACTTGCACACACAACTCTTTAGCACCAGCCTACATGGGTGAACAGCGTGAATTCAAGTTCGCTCTTCTTCACAAGCTTAATGGGCAAAGGGTAATGTGCTCGGAGGCAAAAAAATGAAGGCAGAGATGGGGAGGGCTGGGGAAACAAGATCTATGGTGACCAGCTCCCTGTGGTGCTGGTAAATATGCATGGAAATGTTTATAGCAGAAAGATTAGGTTTCAGTTTCCATCTATTAAAATGCTCTCGGGGTTGAACAGACCAGAAAAAAAAAAGAAAAGCAAATTCCTTGTCATGTCAGAATGATAAACTCTTATCTCAGAAAACATGAAGAGGTTATTGTTCGGAGCCCTCCGACTGCTATCCCCCCTGCATCGCCCCTTGTAACTGGCCCCATTTCTGCCTACATTCCGACGACACATGGTTTGTGTTTCACTGGATTTGTGGACGAGAAGAGGAGAAAGAAAGAAAGAAGGAAGAGCTTTGCCATTGCAGTTCAAATTTTAGAGGAAAATCTGGGGATTTGAAATTGATTCCCTTTGGCCGGCTGGCTCGTCATATCTAATAGAAGGAAGCACAAAGACTTATATTCCACCCAAAACAATGCCTTTGTAAAAAAAAGTTATGCAGGCACCAAACAAAACAGACATCTGTACTGGATCAAGCAAGCCAAAGGGAAACAGGCTTATTGCAATAAAGCCAGGCTCCCTGAGCCTGGTAACTTAGACCAGGTGGGGCCGAGTTATACATATTCCAATATAGGGCTTCCTGTTTTGAATGGAGATTTGCTGCCCAGCTGAGAGGACTTGTTTCTTTCCTGCAGTTCCCTGTATTCACCCTCTCCCTGGCAGGAAACTGACAGGGAATGACCTGAAGCCAGGGTGGGGAGACCAGAAGCTAAGAGTCTGACATTCACAGGTGATGAACTCCCATGATTCCAAATGACAGCCAGGGGTCCTCAGCTCTTCTGAAAATCAGGAGCTGTTTTAAAATGTTCCCAGTCTTTGTTCCCCAGCCCCAGCTCCATCTAACATTCACTGAGTACTCTCTTACATAGCAGGCATTTGTTGGGAAACACTGGTTTATACTTAAAATCTGAAACTTGTTAAAATCCCTCCCCCCGCAAAAAAGGCATATTAGTCATAAAGTAGGCAGAGGATCAGGCACTATGGTCCTCTTATTAAGCATCCTGAGGCCACTTTATATGGTGCAATCAGTTCTCTGATCATTCTGTCAAGGTTTCAGATCGGACATTGACCCTTACTCACACGAGCAGCCCCAGTGAATCAGGGTGGACTCTGCCCTTGCAAGAGAGGACTCTACATGGCCTCATTGGTCTTCTACATCTCCAAGTTCCACAATTCTCTGCCCGTTTGCCAGGCTGTCTGTTGTTCACTGCAGATTTTACAAGAATGCACTGAATTTGAGATGAACAGAAAGAGAAAGAGAAATTCACAGCACCAGCCTCGGGGACCATTAATACTAATGGTTCCTAGCCCTTACCACTTCAAAATGCCACATGCAAATGTTGACTAGCTGCTTCACACAACACCCTTGTAGGCGTTATACCCCCTTCGTACAGATGAGGGAACAGCAGGAAAAGCCTGCAAGACCTGGAGCCCCTCCTTCAAGGTGCTGAGAGCGCTCAAGCAGGTATCTCAGCATCATGGAGGACTGGGCCCAATGCAACGTGTCCAAAGTCACACAGTGAGTCAGTGGCAGAGACATGATTACAGCTCAGGAACTCCTGAGTCTCAGCCCCATGCTCACTCCTCTAGACCACGGTGACCAGCTGAACCACCACCAAACAGAGGAGCATATTGAACTCCTACGCTGTAAGTTACTTTTCAGAACTAACTCCATTGCACGATGGCTGCAACACATTCTAACAAGGCTGCAAATGCTAACTTAGGTCCCATTGCTGCAAAGGTATCCGCCCGCTTGGGGCCAACTCATCTCTGCACAGCTGTGCTGGGTTCCACATTGGTAGATCCCTGTGAAGAATCAGGTCCTGAGAATCTGAACTGGTCAGGGCAGGTGCCAGGTCTTGGGCTGGTCTGTGAAAAACCACACGCACCTATGCCACAGCTTAAACAACAGTCTCATTCTTCAGTTGACCTGTAGCTTATCACATCGTCCCTAGACACTGACGAAAAGCCAAGCTGGCGATTGTTATTTTCCCCACCAAATTAGCAAACTGAGGAGATAATATTAGGCCAGAGGGAGACGTGTGTGTGTGTGTGTGTGTGTACATTTTTCTCAAAAAGTGACCAATAGAATAAAGGCACAGCTCCCAAATCCTTTGGCTGAAAATTAATTATTGGTTACTGCTGACTCAGGGAATTATGAGATCCTGACACAAATTCTCAAGCCCTTCCATTTATTTCTCTTGGCAATAACTGTTCCTATCATGCCCAATGCCATTCTGGGAATTGGTGAAAGCAGTAAAAGACTGTATGTCATACTGAACATAATAGAGAAGGAAACAACCCAGGCTGAGAAATCCATTTTGTGCCTCTGGCCTCAGATTGCACAACACAAATAATCAGGGCAGATCCTATCAAATTATTTATTTATCTGATCATCCTGAAATAAGTGTGGTAGGCATCTCAAGATGATTTACTACCACAGATCATCAGACAACATACTGGGTGGAAGCACAGTAAGTATTAAAGTTTGCAAAATAGAAGGGATTTGTTTTTGTTTTTTTAATGATACTGGGAACTGCCCTTAGTCATTTGAGCAGTAAAGACAATCTATGCATTATTTAATTGTTCAGCATCCAGTTGATCTCCATGATCTAAATGAAAATTTCTCTAAATTTCTGCTTGGGGGTGGGGTGGGAATACATCTGCCATGATTTACAGAAACAGTTTCACTTTAAACAGAAGGTCTTTGTTAAAATAAACCGTGACAACTACAGTCTTCCACACAACTTGCGTTCCTGCTTTGTCTCCTTTATTTACCAGGGACCATGCCGTCATGAGCAATATATAGTACATAGAGACCTCTAGCGACCAAATAAAATATTGCATATAAACATATTACAGCACACAGCTTTCCAGTTGGCATCATACCTCTCCTCCTCCATCTCCTTGCTCCTCAGTGGATAGCCTGATGGCTTACACTGATACCTTCAAAACATAAAAAACTGAAGAGGTTATCCTCATGGCTTATGCTCCAGCCTTGGCAATCTCGCTTGATATGAACAGGCCCCATGAAGCTATACTGGTTCCTACAATTGTCACAGGAGAAACAACAAGCTACACTGCTTGTAATTTGCTTGACTTGTCAGAGCTACAACAGAGATGCATTTAGCGTAACAAAAGCATGTGGCCATTTTCTTCATAGGTACAAGCATCATGAAAATGTGCAACTCCAAACATAGCCTAGTGAGATGCATGGAGACACATGGGATTTATAACACATTCTTTCCAACAGATTCTTTAATGCTATTACACCATGTCCAACGGGCCACGTGATAATCCAGTCATCCATGGGCCATTACACATTACAGGTCAGATCCTTAGCTTGTGTAAATCTCCATTGAAGCTGCAGCAGTTCACACCAGCTGAGGATCCGGCCTTACACTTCTCTCCACTGTCACCCACAAAGTCCTCTTGGAGCTAGTGCATGCTAGGCTATTTCAGCCGAACGATGGCTGAAAACAGGCACCCTTTAAAACACTGCAACCCACAGAAGCAATCCAACTGGAAACCACACAAAGCATTTATGAAATATGGCAGATTTAAGAGAGCTTTGCGCACAGACTCTTCCAAACCAGACTAGCTGCAATGGAGTGAAAGCAGGATCTGTGGCTGGGAGAGAAGCCTTAGGGGTCAGCCAACACAAGAAAACCTTCCATTCCAATATGGTCTCATTCACTATGTATTCCTATCAGCCTTGATCCTACAAATCCCAATGCAATGTGCAAGGTTGCGCTGAGGACGCACGTGCGAGTGAAAGGTGTACATGGCCAGGAGCAGAGGGAAGGTCTAATCACAGTCCTTTGCATTAAGCAAGAGGTTCAAAATGCCTGCGCTGCTCCTGCTCCACTACTCATGGGCATCCCGGGTGGGGCATAAGTAGAGAACAGGATAATCAGAGACATAAGCATAAATGCTATCCTCATTATGAGACACTTCGCTACAGTCCAGGAATGTCTCCATTCCACCTACATTCCATACAATACCATTGAGTCCCCAGATCGAAAAACAGACTCTCCCTTGCTATATGTCAGGAGCAATCTTAAGGCTCCACCTTCTCCTCTTGGGCCTTATTCCTGCCTGTGGGCAGAAAAAAACTTGGTGGCCATGCTCATTAATCTTGTGCTCATGCAGGCAACCTGAGCTGTGCTGGATAAAGATCACGATACTAGACACACTCTAGGGGCTTCAGTCTTCCAAGATATTTTAAACCAAACCCACAAGCGAAAGAGATTGTTCCCCAATGCTGCCTAACAGTAGAGCTGAATTGTATGCTGTGCCATTCACACTCATGGTACTGACAGCCCATGGTAGGTCGCAGCATGCAATCAAACTGGAGAATCCCTGCTGCACCCTCCTACAGTCACTTGCGTAAGATCACTGCTGCCATTCGTACTGCACACACAGCCCAGGGCTGCCTTGTCTCTCCAGAATTCAGTTGAACATGAGCATTGGGTGGGCTAGAGTTACACTAGAAGATCTCGGTAATGAGTTCCACATGCAAGACGGGGAAAAGGGTGTGTGATATGCGAGGGTGGGGGAAGGGTCAGCCAGTGTTTTATAGGATTGAGGACATGTGAGTGAGTGGTGAAAGATAGGGAAGGGATATTTCATTAGGTTGGGATTTACAAATAAGCCTACCACTGGGAGTGCCAAGGAGACTGCTTTAACATTGTCTCATTCCCTATGCACGAGCCCTCAGGAGAAGGAAAAAGGAGGAGGTGAGAGAAGGAAAAGAGGGGAAAAATTTAGGAATGTGACCTATTCCCCTCATTAGCAAAATACATCCTGCTCTCCTCATAAGCTTCACTGTGGGCTGAGCAGGGATTCTTATTTAAAAGGTATGTGTCATGGGGGCAGATGGATGTGCCTATTAGAGCTGTGCAAATAGTTGATTCTTTTGGTTCGTTGGACGAAAAAGTGGAGGAAAAATTGTTACGCGTCAAAACAAAACAAAATTTGCTTTGAATTTTTTTTGTAGGCTGAAAAAACAGTTGAATGAAAGGCTGCTGGTGTGAGGTGTTTACATTTAAAAAATATAAAAGTAAATTTTGAATAAAAAACACTTCATTTTAAAAAAAATGAAGAAATGAAACAATTTTTTTTAATTGGATTTTTTTCCTCCAACCAAAACAATTCAGTGACTTATCAAAATGTTTCAGTCAACCCGAAGCTTCAACTTTCAGCAAAAAATAGTTTTGGACAAAAAATGTTGTCAGGCTCTAATGCATGTGACACAGATATAAAAGTGGGAGATGGGCTCTAAGACTTCTCTGTCTGGGGCAGGTGGGGAGAGATTCCCTCTGAACTAGCTGGCAATCGGAAACGCTCTCTATGTTAAATTGAACAGAAAAGCTCCTGAGGCTAATCGAGAAAGGATCTAGCAGCCAATGGAGCCTTTTAACATGCAGGAATGATTGAGATGAAGAAACCAGCCTGGAGAGGGTCAATGGGGCAAGAGGTTGGCTTTGGGAATAGGGGAAGGCTCTCAAAAACTCTGCTGTGGTTAGCCACGTGCTAGCAGTAATGAGGCGAAGAGGAAATGAAAGAGTGGGTGTAGCTTTGGAATGGGCTGGAGCCCAAAGAAGCTGTGTTCTAACTTGGCCTCCCAGTGCAAGTTCTCAAACACAATGGGGACGTCCTGGAGTGACAGGTGAGATGAAGGGGACCCATCCTTGGGGTGCTCTGCCTTTGTGTCTCTGCCTCATACCTCACAGAGTCTTTATTCTGAACAGAGGATGATTTATGATGGTTTTCCCCCTGGACAATTTTACTGGCAGGATCCACCTGATGGGGCTAAAACCTAAAATGAAGCCAGACAGGCTTGTCTCTTCCCAAAGGTTGCAGTTCATCAGACAGGGCCTTGGCTTCCTGGGCCTACCATAGCCCATCCACAACTGGGAAACAGCAAAGCAATGCTAACAAACATCACCACCTAGGGCACGGATTTGTTCTGGCTCCCTAAGTAATTACAGAGCCTTCATCATCATCATATCTAAGCACCTCATAATCATTCATGGTGTTATCCTCACAACATCTCTGTTAGGTAGGGAAGTATTAGCCCCATTTTACTAGTGGGAAACTGAAGCACAGGGTAGACTTAAGTGACCTGTCCAAGCTGACACAGGAAATCTGTAGCGAGGCCAGAAATTGAACTCCGGTCTCCTGAATCCATGTCCTGTGTCCTAATCACTACTCCATCCTTCCTAGCCATCAGGGCTTAGCTGTCTTCAGGAGAGCCTGGCAACAACAGAGATGTGGAGGAAGTGTAGCCAAGAGAAATAAGCACCAGGTTAGAAATCAGTAATTTCTGAGTGCTAATCTTGGCTCTGCCACTGACTTGCTGGGGGTCTTGGGTGAGTCACCTCACCATCCTGCCTTGGTTTCCCTATCACTATTGCAGCTGCTACTCCTGATTATCCTGAGCTTGTGAGGATCAGATCAAGTCTGCACAACACTTGCAACATGCCATGTATGTGCATGGAAGGGAGAGAAACTGACAGTGAGGTTTGTGTGGGTGTCCATGAAGACTCCCTGGACAGGGGGCGCTATTTATGCAATTCCTCTATGGTAAAACAGCCTGTGCTGCATAGGCTGGTACCTTAATAATAATAATTATAATAATGTTACAATCCAGACTAACCAGGAGGACCCAAAGCCCCCATCCAGGCACGTAATGCAGTTCTTTGCTGGAGCCCTGAGGTTTTCTTACAGCCATTTCATGGAGTAGCCACATGCAGACATCTGAACAGATAAAGGAAAAAACTCAGCTCCTGGCCCCTGGACAGCCATATTACCTCAGAAAGCCTGCTGTGGAAAAATGCCACCTCGGAAGTGATTAGGAGCCCTCGAACTCTAGCATAGCAAGGTGTAGGAAGAGAGATTTCCCAAACTAAACCCCATCCTTTAGCAAGAGACGCGAGAACATCCGTGGGGTGAAGCTGTCAGTGCAAGGATCGTACCATGTGTTACCTTGTGAGACTGAATCAGGCCTGTGCTGCCAAAGGCAAAAGGCCTGGGTTCCCACAAGGTTATGTCACAACTCACATTCACTGTCTGTGCCCGCACATCAGAATGCCTGCATTACACTCTTGGCCTGCACAGATGGATATAACGCCAGGCGCAGGACAACAGACAGCCAGGCCTGTGATCTTAGTGGGTGCTGAGGTCCAACATGCAGGAGCAAACCTGAACTCTTCAGGCTCCAAAGCCCCAAATGTGGGAGAACTCGCTCATTCAGACAACGGTGTGCAAGTTTTCCTTTCTCTCATCTCAGCTTTGTGTTACTGGCTGTTACATAACATTATGCTATGATCATCTCTGCTCATTGCACAAGCGTTAACAAAAATTGCTCTTTATAATGTTCATGACTGAGCCTATTATGCTGTTCCTTTTTATTTTTTCCCCACTTTACCTGATTAAGAAAATTGCTTGTAGGTGGTTTTCTTGCATAATATGCCTGCTGCTGTATATATCAGTGGGTGTAAGGAATAATAGCTATGGGAAGGGCTTATACCCAGAGCGTTCCAGGTATTTAGGTGCCTAACTCCCATTAATTTCAGTGGGAATTAGGCACCTCAATACCTTTGGGCCTTAGCCCTTTGGGAAAACTCTTCTACTGAGTTGGACTATACCCTGGGAAGTGTGTTTGATATCATCAGAGCTTGGAGGGGTTCTGCAGCTACTGAGCTTAGAATATATTTTCCAAGCCAGGTCTCAATCTCCCAAGCCCCCCCAGACTTCATTCAGAGTTCTGGGCATAGCCGCGCATAATCTATTTAATACTGTTTTATACAGCCCATCTTGCATGATGGGTAGTGCACATGCTTGCTCATTGATTTACTTAGCTTTGTGTCCACTTCTGAAGTGAAATAACTATCCTCAAAGGCAGACACCGAGTGCCCAGTGTTGGTGCATTACCTGAGAAGAACCCGGGAAACTTAAACGGTGCTTAAATAGCATAACTATACTCCTCCCAGGGTTTAGTCCAACTTTGAGGCCACATCTGCCCAGGACACTCAGCCTCTGCCAGAGATCTATTAAAGATTGTGAAGTACTCAAGTTACTAGGTGATGGGGCCATAGCAGTACGGGAGATAACGAGGGGGTGGAGAAAGAAGAAAGTGTTAGATGTCTGTATGTTTGGGAAAAGGGAAGAAAACAAAATATAAGCCCTAAATGAGGCATCCCTAAAAAATTGCTACACCCAAGAAAAACAAAAAGACCTTGTTTGTAGATATCACGTGAAAGGGGATGGCAGCGTGGTCGCTGAAACAGGTTTGAAATTCACAGGGATCCAGGGAATTCCAGCCCCTCAATACTTCTGATGGAGAGAAATTTGATTTCATTAAGTTTTTTTTGTATGGGTGTCATGGAGCTAGCATGCCCCACCATGGGCGTCGGGTCATGTGAGCTGGGAAGGCAGAGGAAAAGCCGTAGAGCCACCGATTGGGTGTCTCATTCACAATCCCAGACTATCTAACACGGTAACACGACCCAATAGCCAGGGTCAGTAAGGTGGCCCTGTCAGTCAGGGCAGCGCAGCCTAGTGGCCTGAGTCACTAGAGCGGCCCTCTAGTCGGGGCAGCACAGCCTAGTGGTCACAGTCACTACAGTGGCCCTTCCCTTCAGGACAGTGCGACTTAGTTGCTGGAGTCAACAGAGTAGCCCCTTGGTTGGGGCAGCGCAGCCTGGTAGCTGGAGTCAATAGAGCGGCCCTTTGGTCAAGGCAGTGCGGCTGAGCAGCCAGAGTCAACAGAGTTGCCCTTGGGTCAGGGCAGCGCAGCCTAGTAGCCAGAGTCAATAGAGTTGCCCACCTCGGTAGGATAAGGTGATCTATTGGTCGCTGGGGTAGTGTGGCACCACCTACAGATGGGTGGTCCCCTGGGTAGGAGGGCTGGGGTCCTCCCTGCTCCTCCGAGCCCCAACCCAGGGCCCTGGCAGTAGTGGGGGTACATGCCACTGAGTCAGTGGGGATCCTCCCGAAACACTGACTAGTTCTCTGTTCCTCCCATCGCAGCATCGTCCCAATCCCCTGGGTACTTCCTACCCTGCTTCATGTGGTGACGGAGCATGATTCTCTGGGGCCTCCAGGCTCCTCAGGTGGGGCTGCTCCCAGTGGCTCAGTCCCTTTCCTGGCTTCATCCGTCAACCTGGAATCCGCTTGGGGCTCAGCGTGGCTTAGCTCTGGGGTTGATGTCTGCAGCAGCTCCCTGGAAAGCACGAGCGGTCTGCATCCAGACTGAGCTGGGTTGCTTCCTTTTATACCTGAGTTCCAAACTGATGAGCATGCCCAGCAGAGGCGGAGGGGCATGGCCTCCTCAGCCTGCAGTGCATTGTTAACTTTCTCTGGGCCAGGGCGGAGCTGGTATGCCCCGTCACAAGGGGTCTTACGGATCAGGGCTTAAAAAGTTCCAAGGTCCTTCTGCTCTGTATGAATTTAAGATGTACACGCTGAGTCTAGCCTGCACGAGTTTGCATGCAACTTTGCACATGCATGTACTTGTACATGCAGCATGGCAACTCCTGGGTGACACACCATACACATGCTAAAACCTGAGTGCACAGCACAAGGCACCATTTATGTTCCACTTCAGCTCCATGTGAGGCCTTGTTCTTGCGCTCTGCATTGGGGTGGATTTCTCCCACAATGAATAGTTTAACACTTTGCACATGCAGGTGCTAGAATTTGCACCAGCAAATCCCATTAGCAGCAGCTGCTTTTGAGGGTACAATTCCTAATATGCAGCATTAGTATTACAGCTGGCCAGAAAATGGATTCCCAGTTCCAGAAAAAAACTGAGTTTTTGAGGGGAAAAAATTCATTCCAAAATTGGAAAAATCCAAAACCTCAAATTATTTTAGCAAACTGGAAGTCCTTAATAATTCATTTAGAAAACACCTAAATGTTCTCTCTCTGGATCATTTATTGTTTCTGAAATAAAATAGACTCCTTGGAAGCCATGCTACCAAGGGGCCGGGCAAGCTGGCAGGAAACCTCCTTCGTTGCCATCAAAATTTCATTGACAGCAACATGCCCATGGTCTGTTTCAATTTTGATGAATCAACATTTTTCGACTGAGCTCCAGTTAGAATATTCAACGTGAACACATAGGTGTTTGCACCTGACAAGTGCTTGTTCAATAGGAGAGGCTCGTTAGTGGGTGTCCAGCTTGAAAGATCCAGACAATTTCCTCCTTCCTTCCGCAGTTTTGTAACATGCTGTGCCGTGCAATTCAGCGGTGCATGAAGTAATTCCTGTGTGGGTGTGATATACATCTATAAAGTGCTTCGAGATCTTTCAGGGCTATAGGAATGGAAGTGATTTCCTGCATGGGATTACATTTATTTTGATTACCACTATTCTAACTTCTTTTCTCTGCTATTTGTAAAACTGGCTGTGGAACATTACCAGCCCAGCCAAGCCAAAACACCTGTACAGTGTGACCATTCCCTGCTAAGCCTGACAGTAGCCATAGAGATAACACTGCAGTGACAATTGGTGTCTTTCAGAGAAAATGGGAAGCTCTCCCCTCTCCCAAGCCTCCACACACACCCACACCCAGAGTAAATTCTAGAAATTGAGACTCAGAAAAAGGACTCTGTGGACTGGCTCAGAGCAGGGGTGGTGTTCAAAGCATGTGAAGCAACGAGCATGACAATCCCATAACTGGTTATAAAACTGCAGTGTTGAATCTAAAGGAATCCCACTGCCGTCTTTGCACGAACACGTGTTTTACATTTGAACCCTTAATCATAGATGATAACCTTGGAAGGGGCCTCTCGAGTCGGCTGGTCTAGACTCTGGCTCAAAGGCTCTGCACAATTTCCATATATGTATCTGATCTCAACACAAACGAGGTAAACTTTCCATGCAGCAAGCAGAGATTTAGCTGCACATCTTGTGTTGATGTTAAGGGAAGACAAATGGATACATCCCCTTGAAATGCACTTCAATTTATATCCTGAAAGGACCTAATTCTCACTTACACTAGGACCTAGTCTACATAAAACTTGCACTAATTCATGGTTTTAAACTGATTTAGTTCAACTGGGCCAGATTTAGGGGCAGGTGACTGCCTGGGGTGCCGGGCTGGGGGAAGGAGGGGCTCAGGGTGTTGTTTTTGTTGTTAGTGACAAAAGGGAAAATAGAACATTTGAAGTAAAATATTTCAGGTATTCCATATATGGATTAATTTTTCACTAACCTCCTAGATCGTTCTGGACCTTTGTAGAATCTCTTTTCCTAATGTGTGGATAGCTTTGAGGGTTCTGCTCACACTGCCACTCACAGTCATGAGTGATGAGCGCAGCTTTTTGAAGCTCAGGCTCATTAAAAACACATCTTCCATTGACAGTGGCTGACATCACTTGCTATTTTATCACTTGAAAACCCCATTGGCCAGTCTGTGAATCTCTCTGATACTGTGCTACAGTTCACAAGGGCAAAGGTGAGAAAAGCAACCTTTTGAACTAAAGGACTAGAGTTAATATTCTAAGACTGTCACCTACGGTAACACTATTTAATACTGGTTCACCCAATGTTGGTGCACAGTTCAGTTCTTGATGTTTTAGTACATTTCAGTTATTCTTAAAATTAC
This sequence comes from Emydura macquarii macquarii, assembly GCF_026122565.2. Classification (NCBI taxonomy): domain Eukaryota; kingdom Metazoa; phylum Chordata; order Testudines; family Chelidae; genus Emydura; species Emydura macquarii. The sequence continues at coordinate 1,241,908 of NW_027132983.1, read as the reverse complement.
AAAGTTTCCATAAGCTTAGAGGAAACAATTTTTTTATTTGCTTATATATGGGATGAATAAATACAGATTTACAGATCCTAACAAATTTATCATCTTATATGACAGGGATAAATCATGCATCAAAGTCATGAAATGGCCTACAAATGCAATAAAAAATAAGGTATTTAAAAGTTTAACAAATGGAGGGAGCGCACCTAAGACAGTCCTTCCCTGGGGTGCCTAGGGCCGACCCTGTGTGGACACACTGGGGTTACCAATTTAATCAAGCAATCGACTTCAGCTAAATCAATAAAACTCATTTTTAAACCCATTTCCACACAGGTATATGCACATGTTTAAACCAGTTTAAAAATCTATTTTAGTGAAACTACTGCGAATTTGTCAGTAGACAAGTCCTTCAGATTCTAGACCTCTCTGACAGAGTAATGGGACCTTAAATGGGTATAAATGGTACCTTTATACTGCCAAAGTGATTTAAATAGGGGCTAACTGAAAGTTAAAATCAGGCCCTCCCTGTCTACTCCTAAACTGAGTAATTTGCTAATTTGAGAGACCTTGTACATTGGGACATTTAGGTTTGGAAAGAACAATAGGGAGTCCCCAGTCATCAGCTAAACCACTCTGAGGAACTCAGCTTGCTTTGATAAAAGGACCAAAGCTTGAACATAAAAGTCTGGCTCCCACTACTGGGTGAATCAGACAAAATGATAAATTCTGTACTCTGTGCACTGGCAGAAAGCCAGGATTTAAATGAGCACCCAACTGTGCTCCTGGGGTAGCACGGCTGAAGGGTTCACCGCTGCTGTCTATATCTGATCTGCAAATAAACAGGGGATGGGCTGCCACCAAGGCTGAAAACCTAACACCTTTCACTAGTGTTAAACATGCTTCAAGGGACTGGAAAAAGCAGTCAGTCAGTCTGTGTGTAGGCACATACACACCTGTAAAGACTGGTTGGCTCAGCAATGATTGCCATTTCTTTGTCTCCAGGACCATCTCCTTGCTTTGGTTTGTTGCAATGAACTCAAGGTCAATACCCACTAATTGAATTATCCTGGGGAATTTAGATTAGATTATTTAGATTGCAAACTTTGGGACCAGGACTGTGTCACTATGCTTGTGCAGCACTTAATGCAATGGGTCCATGTAGCAAAGCGGTATGGCCACCCTCCTAGGCCGACACACGCCACCTGGTGGGCAGGCCCAGGTACGACATCACTTGCCCACCCAAAGTGCAGTGGTGGGACAGGAAGGAGAAGTATAAAAGCAATGCCCTGTAGCTCAGTCAGGGGAGAGCGGACATCTCTCCTCTGGGACTGGGACATGAACCCGACTGCTGCACCATAGAGGAGCTGCCAGAGCTGACGGGAGCCTAGAGGAGCTGGCTGCCCCCTGCGACCTGGAAGAACTGCCTGATGTCAGAGCCACTGAGGGCCTGCTGGGCCTGCCCCTCACTCTAGCCTGTTTGCTGCTGCACCCTGCCTGAGGGCCCAGGGCTCTAGCCTGTTTGTTGACCCATCCTGCCTGAAGGCCCAGGGCTCACAGACTCCTTGAGGGACACAAACCTGGACACAAACTAGCCCTTACCAATTTACTACTCTGCTGAGGGCCTGGGCATATAGACCTCGGAAGGGCTGTGCAGTGAAGCAATCCGGCTTCCCTCCGAGGCTGACACCGAGGGTCAACCACAATCTGTTACAGTCCACAATCTCAGTTGAGCCTTCCAGGCATTAGCGGAATACAAATAAATAAATTGAGAAATTTGTTCAAACAAATCTTTTTAGACTGGAATCCTGCAGCTCAAATTATCTTAGGACCTAACATGTTTGAGACAGAAAACACCCAAAAATCCCTTGAAAAAATCCACCCAAAAATCCCCTTTGCATTGCAGTGAGTAAAATGCACCATTTCCAGCCCATTTAGAAAAGATAACACTACACGGAAGAATAAAAAGCAAGAGCATCACCAGAGCAAGCACACACAGACACTGCACATGCTCTAAGATACAAAGCAGGACTTTTGAGATGCCCAGGGTTGAGAGGACACACAGTTCTACACTGACTTTCAGGGTTCCTACCTACATGGATTGGAACGAAATGTCAAGTTATTCCAACAGAGTTTTACTGTTCACAAGAATGAAAGGAGACAGATGTCATAAGGCTCAGCAGCAAAAGATTTGCTGGTAAAGACTAGCAGGTGCCTTCTTTTGCTGCTTTATGATGCAGAAAAATGGCCTAGAAGGATTAGGAGGATTAATTTTTTTTTCTTTTTTACCTTAAATATCAAGTCTGTTCCTCCTTTAAGGATTTGTTGGAGGTCTCAGATTTATAGATTTATTCTAGTGACTGCCTCAGATCTCTATTGAAGGAGGAGGCATTTTGGAACTTTAACAAAGACTGTTCTTTCTCCCAAGAGTTTATTAGGTTCTGGAGTTATTTATATAGGTGTTAAAATAAAATTTAAAACCAGCTAGTTTTCAACTGTGTCTAAAAATCCCTCTCTCACTTAATCACTCAATTCTCAGCTTCTCATCTCCTTTGAGATAATATCATATAGGATAGGTCCATCCACACGAGGGAAGATTTCTAATCATTTCCCAGTGCGAGGGAACCAAAGGCCCTAGCATAGATGGTGTTGCTGGCATTTTCAAGTCCGTGTCTAATAATAGACCCTGTTCTGAGCATGATTAGATGATGCAGTGTTAAATATGTGGGCTCCTGACAGCATGACCACTGGTGGAGAGAACTCTACCAACACCAGTTGGATGTCTTTAGAAAATCTGTCTCATGTAGAAGGATAAAGACCATTTGAATTACTATATTTTATACAAACAAAAGCTAAAAATAAACCAAGTAGACTCCCTTACTTTGACAAAATTATTTCACCCTCCACTGTACAGCATAAAGGGACCAACAAAGAACACAAGCCTGGGGTTGCACATTAGCTTTCAATTGTACTTAACACTTGAGGATCTCCCAGTATTTAAAAATGCATTTATTTAAAAGCACTAGCATGATTTCCCTGGCTGCCAAAGTAAGAAGTAAAGACCCTCTCTGTGCAGGAAGTATCCCCAAGCCTGTACCTTACCTCCAGTCCCTCCCAGGTACTGCGTGAAGGTGACATCTGCTGGGAATAGTGAGAATGGAACAGAGTAATTCAGTCAGTCCATGACCGCTCTCCTGAAACAGTCAGGGTGCTAGAGCCTGCAGGCGGGGTTACAGCTCACCACCTTGGAGTAGTAAACATTTCAAGGGCCATTACCAGTAAATAAAATTGGGCTGATCTACACTTCACAGCTGAAGCTTGTTTGCAGAGAGAAAGCAGTTTGAAGCTAATTGCATTTGGTGCAGGGTGCTGGAAAGTCTGATGCAGCCTGTAGGGCCCTGAAACAGAACCTGGCCACTCCGATCGCCATTACTGCATGCAAGAAATGTACCTTTCGGTCCAAGTCCTTTATTGCTGTTACTGTCCTTCTCCGTGCTCTTGGTGGGCAAACCCACTTGTGCCTTATATGGACATTGGATCCTCTCTGGGATAGCTACTGCCTTTTATTCTGTGTTTGCACAGCACCTAGCACAATGGGAGGGCCTCCAGCGCTGTGGTAATACAAATAATCATAAATGAAATTGTCAGTGGAAGCTCTGCCATTGATGTCAATGGGAGCAGGAACAGGCCCCTACAGTACACATTCTCTCCTCATCCAATGACAGTAAGGCGTGAGCAGGAAAGAAGCAACAGGCCAAATACTTCTCTAGCATAGCTCTATTTACATTGTCAGGCTTACACCAGGGACATTTGACCCAGCCTCCTTAATATTTTAAGTTTTCTTGCCCCTCTTTCCCGGTTACCTGCCAATATATTGTGTGCTACACAAGAAAACATAACAATATTCAGTATGCCTGACATCACAGCCCAGCTGCAGATGTGCACAAGCTCCACTCTAACCAGCCTGGCATTTGAAATACCTATCTTGGCATTGACCGCTGGCAATTTCCGCCCCACAACTCCCTTTAACTCTTTTTTGCATTGACAATCGGCTGTGTTCAGAGCACAGAAGTTTGAAATCTTGCTGTTCAGGGGGAGATTTTAGCAGGCGCAAATTGGAGCTTGGTGCCAAATTCCCAGTGACAGCCAAGGGAACTGGTGTCTAACTGACCCTTGTGCCTTTAAAAATTGGTCCCTGAAGCCATAAACCCTTGAGGAAATTCCTAAGACACCGGCAGAGCAGGGAATCAAACCCCCAAATCTCAGATTTCACAGACACGGTTGTCCGTAAAGCTACTGAGTGCTGCTGCTTGGATGGGAAGGAGTCCAGCGGGCCTGGATTCTTAGAAGTTTCCAACATCAGCAATATTAAAATAACTCTCCCGCATCTCTACTGTGTGGTGTTACGTTAACTGCTGTCTAGCAAACTCTTTGCACGTTGCTGCTGGCAGTTTCCCTTTTCACTATTAAAAAGCCCCGGGGGGTGGAGGGGTGGAGGAATGACTCACGCTTCACAATCATTGGCTTGTTTGTTACTTTCCCCCCTCCCTGGATCATGGGCTTGCTCCTGGTGCACATGCTCAGGAGTGATGGAATGCTCCGAAAACAGGCTGGTAAGTACAGCAAAACCTGCCTTTAGCGACCACCCAGGGGACCAGCAAAACAAGACATCAGTGGGCAAGTGGAGGTGGTCTTCACAAGGAGAACAGAACCTGTTCTGGGATCCCTTGGGGTGTTGTCAGGCAGTTGGTTAAGGCAGGAACACTGTTCTTAGGGCAAGTTTTACTAGGTGGTTAGATAGTCCAGGCAGCTACAGTTTTATTAGCCTTGACTCTTGAAATGGTTTTCCATCCCTTTGATGGCACACAGTAGAACGTTTATCCTCGATGGTTTTGTATCCATTGGGTGGGGGAGAAGGTTTCAAATCAGGTACAGAATAAACTGAGGCCAACATGGAACCACATGCTTACAACAGCTCTTAACCCCACTTGTCTTTATTGTATCTTGTTGCCTGTCTTGGGCTAGACCGTGACTTAGACTGTGTGCCTGGGTAAGCCAGTAAGAATCCCCTTATGCCCCCCACCTGGACTCTGGGGGCATGGCCAGGGCTAGCTGCCCGCCTAGTCCCTCTCCAGAGCAGGTGGGTGTGGAATGAGTGGAGCATTGGCTCCACCCTCCTACTTGCTGGCCAGGGTAGCTGACCGAGCACCATGGGCAGAGGGTAATTACTGCTGGGAAAGACACCCGCAGAGTAAATCACTACCCCTGGGAGCAAGAGGGAAGCAGGGATTGTGTGTCTGAGCCATAGCACCTCCTGGGGTGCAGCAATCTATCCAGCATCCCTTGCTCGGGGCAGCACCTACTGTCACAATCTAGCTCGTAGATGTTAATTAAATTAATACTGAGACAGCATCTACGCTATTAAAAAGATTTCTCCCTATCAGGCTGCATTATGCACTTACCTCTGGGTTTTATAATCTCACTGCATGCTCACTTTTCCAGAAACATCAGCAGGCTGTCTATTTGTGGGATGAGTGTCAGAGTCGCTTTGCAGAGTCACCCATAATACTTAGGGCACAATGTTCATATACCATAAGACAAGCAGTATTGATCAATACCATGGTAATGTTCCAGAGGGGTAGCCGTGTTAGTCTGTATACAGCAAAAACGAGAGTTCTGTAGCCCTTTAAAGACTAACAAATTTAATTTCAGCAGGCATATGCAGTTGAGCTGAAGCCCATGAAAGCTTCTGAGAAAGTGAGCTGAAGCCCACGAAAGCTTATGCCTGCTGAAATTAAATTTGATAGTCTTTAAAGTGCTACAGAACTCTCCTTGTTTTTACCATGGTAATGGATGCCTTAGGAATACCTGTGATAGACACACTGATTGATATTTATAAACTTACCCATCCAGTGTCCTGGATACAGCAATTACACAAGTGACAAGGGCAAATCTGGACATCCCAGGCCACTCCCACAGCTATTGCTATTAGATGTCCTATGCAACATCCCAGCTAGACTCTCAGACCATCGGTTTGGTTGGTGAGAAGCTGATGAGCTTTGCTGCTCTTTGAAATTTATTGTTTGCTCCCAGTCATAACTCTAGGCTAACACTGCCTGATACACACCACTTAGAAAGCTGGCACAGCACAGGAAGAGAACAGCATATTTCCATGACCTGGCATCTGAAAACATTTTAAAATTAAAAAAAACAAAAACAAAAAAAAAACCAAACACCTCTGCTCTTGTTGCTGTGAAATGCAGCCCAGTCGTCCCTCGTTTAGCAACCCTCAGTCAAGGAGCCCAAATGGAGTATCCCGCCAGGCGTAACATGTGTTATATTTGGAGATGCCATGTCCACAATGGACGAGAGAGCAGGATCCAGGCAGTTTACCCTCACTGCAGTGAGGTAGAAAAGAGGGCCGTGCACGCAGTGTTCTAAATTAGCCCTTAGCATGCTGTGGGAAATGTAAAGTGATATGTCCAAGCAAGCTCTCATTTAGCTATCAGGTACTTTCTGCAGTTCCTTTCCAGTCATTGTTAATTACAGAGATATTTACATCAAAAGGAAGCCATGTCCTCTATAACTAGCCAGTCCCTCCTGCCTGAGTCAGTGAGGGATGCCATAGTGCAGAGTCTATGACATGACACTTACTTCCATGCTGGTGTGCAGGAAGGTTTTTTAAAATCTCCGTTAGGCATCAAGTAATCCAATATGGTACCACGAGCCCTGAAACACCCTGATAACACAAACCATCAATAGAGAATCTGTCACTGGCTTTTAACTATAAAATCTGGAAACAGAGAGGGGCTATCATTTGAACTTAGGCGCACAGTATCTAGCAGAAAAACATAGTGCATGACTTCAAAGTAACTTCATTGATTTAATAGTCGGGAGAGAAAGGAAAATGGCCCTCAAATCTTTTTGCCAATTTCCAGTGCTATTAAATATAATCATCGCGGCTCCCTTTAATCTTTGCTTCTCTTCAGGGACCTGGCAACAAAGGAAGTGCAGTAATGAGAAGCAAAAACAAGATGTAATTGCAGCAGAGAATGTAACCTCTCAAACATGCTGTCAAACTGCAACAGACTGAACTTTTTATGGTAGTGGGACTGCATCGGAGGCATAGAGCTCAGGGATTCCTGTGGCCCAAAGGAAAGAGAGGGGAAGAGCCCAGTCCACCAGTGGCCAAGTTTGGATACCTTTAGCCACATGGCATAGTACTTTGCTATTTGAATAATCCTATTGGAATCAATGGCATTTGACTGGCATTAACAACATTTGGACTAAGAAATGAGAACACAAAAAAAAAAAAAAAAAAAAAAAAAAAAAACCCAACCTGGAGATGTGAAATGGATTAAAAACTGACTGATTGGTCTCAAAATGTGATTATCTCTGGGGAATCAGCACGGAGCAGGGATATTACCCCTGCGCCTCAGAACCTGCCATGCGTATCCTCACAGCAGCCTGTGAGGTAGGGCAGTCATACAATTATTCCCATTTCACAGATGGGGAACCAAGACAGGGACTAAATGATGTGCCCAAGGACACACAAACTCTGTGGCAGACTGGGAATTGAACCTAGGTCTCCTAAATCAGCACCTGATCCCCTACGTAGTTGCTCACCGAATTCCATGATGGCAGACCGAGAACCCCACTTAGTGGGTTTAATTCAATGTTACGTGGATAGAGGATTTCCTCAGTATTCCAACAGTGATGACAGAACGCTAACCATTAAAGATAAATACACAAGTTACTAGAGTAATTTACCGGAAAAAGATAATCTAATCTAGGGGAGACCTCACTGCAAAATCCAAGTACATAAAAAAAGTCATCCTGCCGTCACACAACTCAATTACTGAGAGTTAACTGTAACTGAATGAGTTAAGAACTAGAGTGAAGGTTAAGTGAATTACAGCACTTAAAAATGAAAGTTAATTATGGAATGTTTGCAAACTTCTCAAGCTATTGCTTCCACTTGCCTGTGGACAGATGGATTTTCTTCTCCAGCTGAGTTCCTTTGCCACTGAACTAGTTCCTAATTCAGTGCTTGTCTGCATTGGGGGACACAGGAAAATTAATCCAAATCAACTAAAGATGTGAATTTAAAGTGGATTAGTTAAACTGAATTAAATCCCGCCCTGGATGCACTGATTCAGAAATCAAATGTCCTTAATTTGGTTTGCTTAAAATAAACTCAATTAAGACCATTTTAATTCTGAGTGAGAACATCCACTTAGATTTTTTGAGGTTTGACTAATCCACTTTAAAAATTCACACCTTTAGTTGATTTAAATTAATTTTCCTGAGTTTCCCTGTATAGACAAGTCCTAAACAGTACAACCAGGCACAACAGCTACAGTTCTCAGAGAACCATTGCTAGAAAGAGATGCATAAAGCTCCATTGCCAAAAACTATTACAGGGGAGTAAGGGGAAAGCATTAGGGAATTATTCCAAGCAAGTTACTTGGTCATAGCAATGCTTTTGTCAGGGACATTGGTGCAGATTTCATTGGCTTTCACTTTCCCACTGTGAAAGCCTCTGGATCCAGGAAACCCCAGAAATTCCTCTCTTCTCCTCTCCTTTCCACCTCCCAATCCCATTCTCTTCTATTCTACTATAAGAAACCTTTGAAAGCACAACATTCAGGGATGCCAGGCCTGTGTCTGTAGCAGCAATCCCTTCCTTTCATCCCCTTTATGGCCTAATGCATATTATAGATAAAATTACTAATTAAATAAATCAGATCAATTGATCTAACAGATTAGTTATTATACGCACACATATCCACCACAACCTAGCCATTATTTTTACTCCATTTAAAAACATAACAACTCCCACAGACAGGAAAGACAAAAGAAAGAGGGAGAAATGTACCATGCTTTCTCAGCTGCTCCTTTCCTTATTTATGGAAATAATTCTTCTACCCAGATTCCCAGCCTTTCAATTAACTAATGCTTGACACCCAGCTCCAGGCACTGGCCCATTTGGACAGACTCCTCTGATGGTTTCAGCCTTTCAACAAAAAATGGGCTGGCTCAGAAATGTTGCAGCAACACTGCATCCAGCCAGCTGGCCCTGGGCTAGCATGAGATGGGAACGTCACCCTTTGGAGCATCTTGTATCATGTTCTAGGGCAACCCATTTGGCTGATCCACTGCCGATGGGCCTGGCTACAGATGCCACCCATTCTTTAGCAGGAAGTATTATTCAGCATCTGGGTTATCTTCACATACATGTGGTTGGGTCTCAGCACTCCGCTGATTGTTTCTTTTTAAGATCTAATGATCTTATAAATAATAGACTAAAGAAAAAACAATCTCTCCCTCAAGAAACATTAAACAGGATCTTTAAAAAAGGCTTGGGGAAAAAAGAAAATCGATCTTTAAGCAAAAGATCAAATGGCATTAAAGCTATTCCTGTAACTGGCTGCTTTAATCAGCTAACCAACTTTTAGAAAAAACATTTGAACAGGATACCTTTTGGATCCTTAGTGCGTGAATTCTCTGTATTGAACTGCTGCATTTGTCACAGATCTCTACATGAAGTTGCAGCAAATTCAATGGGGTTTCATCCCAGCTTCCCATTAAAGGCAAACACCTCTTACAAAACACTGGGTCTGCAACTGTAACATTCTCAACTCCTCTAGCCAGCTGACAACCATTCTGCTAGATTTTGTCTCCCTTTGGTCCTTCCATCTGAACCTGTCTTGCCACCTTTCCCAATCACAGATCACTTCAGTCTGCACCCTCGCCTGACAGCACTCAGCAAGCTGGAAGCAGCCTGGATCAGGAATCCAGATTTCCTTTCAGTATGGAGAGGCAGCGTGTTTTAACGGACAGGACTGGGAGGGAACCAGGAGACCTGGATTCCATTCCTAGCTGTGCCAGTGACCTGCTGGGTGACCTCCAGCACGTCACTTCCCTCCTCCATGCCTGTTTTCCCCTCACCTTCTGGTCAGTAAACGCTTTGGAGCAGGGACGGTCTTACTTGGGTGTCTGTACAGCACCTGGCACAGCCGGGCTGTGATCACAAATGGGGCCTCTAGCGACCATTGGCAAACCTAACAACTACAGCCTTTTAACGTGGCACTGCAGAACAGAGCGGGGTGCTCAGTCCGGGCAGAGGCATTAATGCAACGTCTTGCTATTCAAACCTTCTCCGGATCAGGGCAGTGGCTCTCTGGTTCCTAAAAGTTCAAGACCAGAAGTTCTCATGACCAGCTGCAGCAGCTGAATTTAAACCCAAACTGCTTCCCTGGAAGAGGATCCCTTCCCACACTGACCCGAGACCGAGCAAACTGCGCGGGAACAACTCGTTCAAAGCAAAGCCCCGTCGTGCCCCCGACCCACGCGGCCTCTGGGCTGGGGGCGTCCCCCCCGCTCTCCCCAGCTGCTCACTCACCGCACCCGGCTCCGGACGGCTCCAGCCCGCCTCAGCGCGGCTCTGCTCTGCCTCCAGCCCAGCTCCCGGAGCTGCTCCTCGGTCCCGGTTCTGCTGCTGGGGCTCTGCTCCTCAGGCTGCTCTGTCCTTAGCTCGGCCCCACTTAGCCCAGGCAGCTCCCAGCTCACACGGAGGGCGGGACTCTCGGCCTCCTGGCTCCTCATTGGCCTGGCCGCCCTGTCAATCAGGCTGACCTGGAGTGCTGGCCTCTCCCCACTGGCCCTGGGGGCTGTCCATCTCAGGGCCCTGCTTCCTCCTCGACCCTCCCCTGTCCTGGGGTACTAAGAGACGGCCCACTAAGACGACCCACCACGTTTTAGGAAGGGGCCATTTTCAATGGGATGACAAGAGCTGAAGACCAGCTCCATTGGCCAAAACGCTGCCAAGGGGAGGGAAGAGGCTGCTGGAGGGGTATTGGCTTAATCCAGACATTTGGAGTTAACGGTTTTGTTCCAGGAGAAGAGTGCTGCCTGCAAAATCATTGGTGCCGAGTGCAGCGCTGTAGGGCCCTGTGCACTCTAAACTAGTGAGGGGTGCACGCCCTTTAGGGCAGTGTGCAAAACCCCAAAAGGCGGGAAGCTGGAAAGATTCCCATTGGCCAGGGAGAGGGATACTAAGGCCTGAGAGGGACACAGTGTGGCGGGGCTGTTAGTTCATCATCTGTTTGATGCACCTGATGGTTTACTTCCTCTGTACTCAACCCGGGTGATAGATGCAGGGGGGAGGGGAAATCCTGCTCAGGGAGGGGGTCCTTGAATCAGGCATGGCTCTTTCACAGAACGGGGATTGGCCCAGCCTGTCAACACCAAAGGGTCAGGGGGGTGGAGAATCCATGGTTTAGGCAGGGAGGGGATCGTCTGTGACCAAGGAGGAGCACTCGGATGCAGCAGCACCTGACTGCAAGCCCACTGGGACTTACCTGAAGGAGCTGTCGGCGTCAGTCCCAACGATTCCAGTTCTGCGCTTTCAAACTCCTTGGGGAGGCACTTCACAGGCTGAGTCGAGGAGACGGGTTCGCAAGCACCAGAAGGACGCTACTGGAGGGAATGAGCAGGGAGGGGCTGGATTTCAGTGTCAGCTCTCTGTGTATCTCGGGACATATACAAGGCTCCTGGCCAAAGCAAAGAGAAAGGGGCAATTCCTTTTCTTCCTCAAACCAATCACAGGGGATCTAAGAATCTCAAAAGCTTCCCCAAGACTCTAGTTCTTATGAAGGTTGATATGGCTTTAGGCAGAGATCACCCCCACTTAATACTGATCCAGGGGAGAACACTATCACTGTCATCAGCTACATAACTGAAGTAGTGACAGGCCAGTTCAAAAGCCATCACCATGACAATCTTTTGACTCCATCTTGGGGTTCACAACAGAACCCAATGGCAATAATGAGATTCTTACACTGCCAAAGCCTTGCCCCAGTGATCGCCCAAAGCTCTCCTTTGAGTCAGCTGTTTACAACAGGATAACAACTTAGATCAGTTGGTGTCCTCCACCTTCTCTCCCCATCTCCTGGAAAGTGTCCACATTTAATGAGACTTGGACATTTACTGCTGCTTTTACCAAGGTTTGGTTTGTTTTTTTTTAAATCTAGCAATGGATACCAACAGCTGAAACAATTCTCTCTCTCTCTCCAGGGCAAAGAATCCAGCCTTCTGAGCCAAGCCCAACCTTGCATCTTGAGGGATGGGGAAGGCATTCAGAATTGACAGCTCGCTTGATGTCTCTGCAGTCACCATGTGGCACCTGGCTACACTGATAACATACTTCGCAAATTAACACACAGGCAACACCTTTTCCTATTACTGCCTCATCTATATACAGTGGATGACTTCACAGAAAGGTAGAAAGCAGTGACCTTGTCCTGTAACTGGGGCTCCATTGGGATCCCATTCACAGAATGTATAGAGCGAGGCAGTGAGAATACTCCAATTTATGGTGACTTTCACTAGCCCTATTTTAGTAGAGTGATAGAATTTCCTCCTCCATTAAGAATGAAAATACAGTATCAGGAAAGTCACGCTCCACTGTAAATTGCAGAACCATGCACCAAGGCCTGTTTTTATCTTTCCAGTAAAGGGTATGTGAGTGTGACAATGGAAACTTTACTGAGAGCAGCAGACTATGTGTTTTCATAGGCCCACGCTGGGGGAAGTCTGAATGGAACAGCTCCCAGACAGCTGTTAAGAAAATACTCACAGAGGGAGTGTAAAAAGGAAGTGAAGCAATGCTAAACCTCATCCAGACAGCTATTCTGCAACTTATTCAAGTAACCCTTTCAGCAGGCAAACCAGCACCATTACTAAAAGATGCTACTCCTCCACCATGCTGCAGGCTTGGGAAAGGATTTAGACAGGCCACTTATTCACCATTTTCTGGGGTGGGGAAGAACCCACTGATGTGACCTGCTAACAATTTATTTGTACCAAGAGTCACTGTGCTCTTGACTGAAGATGCATTAACAAAATGGAAGTGAATGATTGGGTTGTGTGAAAAATGCCCAAAAGGAGTAGAAATGGCAAAGGAGAACAGAAGCGATAGGATTTTGGGCAACCATCAGGCTTACGTACTTCACCTAATTCTTTTTGGGGTGATGAAGGATCCATGGGACTCCCAGCAAGCGATGCATTAGCAGAGAGGAGTATGTTTATGTCTTAAGTGATGTACTAAGGATAAAGTAGTTTGGAGCACTGTTAGGGAAAGGGCCCATCATATAGCGCACATCCAGAGCACAATTATCTCCAGAACGTTCCAGTCTGGAAAATCCTAAGTGATAGGAGTCAGTCATTCCAACCAAGGGAAAGTGAATGGCAGAGAGGTGGAAAATATATTGTAACTACACAATGACGGCCTATTTTGCTGCAGTTACAAAGAAGAACCAAAGTATGTTAAAAATCTACTCTTAATAGAATGGTAGTTCTCTCTCCAACACATACTGTATTTAGAACTCTTATTACTAGCTCTTCTATAGAGCTCAAGCACATTACAAAAAGTTAAGTTTTATGATCCCTATTTTAGAGACTGGGAAGCTGAGGCACAGAGAACATGATTCATCCATGACAATTTTGTTTCAGAGCTGGCAACAGAACCCATGCCTCACGGCTCACAATCCAGCATGCTGTCATCAGCATGAAGTTGATCCCATGCAAGACAGCTGTCTTTCTGGTTCCATCCCCCCCAAATACCTAGATTCATGTAAGCCATACATGATCCTCACTTCAAATCAGTGCTGTGTGGGACAAAGATAACAGAAAATCATCTGGTTAGAAATGCACTTGGCATAGGGTGATCTTTTCTAAAATCTGGAGAAAAATTGCACCTCTGCCCACTTAGCATCACAAAGTGATTCCCCTCCCCTCAAAGGCTAATGCTTCAAAAAGCAGGTTAATTTTAATGCAGATGTAACTTTTTTTTTTTTTTTTTTTAATTTAAAAGACCAAGAAAATGTGATTTGTACCACCAGGTGGGTGAGGACAAGTACAGCTTCTCCATAGTGCTGAGTTTAATTTTATTTTTTAGTTAGCTGACTGATGTGTGGTTATGACACTGTGGCTAGAGGTAATTTCTGCTGGGCATTCAGCCTCTAACCCAGAACAATCAGTATCATAGTGCTCTGTGCTTTTGCCTACTTAGTTATGAGCTAAACTGTGGTCTCTCTCCAATTCCAGCTCCCAGACAGGAAGGAAAGTGGGCAGTGCTTGAAGATTCTTGCATTTTCACGGATCATGCTTATGTTTAACACACTCCATACCCAGAGCAGCCAAAAATCCATTTGCTGCAGTCTTCAGGCATATGTAGCTCCCCTAGGGACCAATCCCGGCACAAAGAACTGTTGCTAAAAGTTTAGTGAGGTCATATGTCTGGCAAATCTAATGGCAACAAATTAAACTACTTTTTTAAGAACTTGGCTTAGGGTTTGCCTTGGAGATCCAAAATAAAATCCTTAACCCCTGCTTGTTCTCACCAGAGTAACAAAGAGCAATCTGCAAAACAAGTCCTTCTCACACTATATAGATGTACATTTTGAAATAAGTTTACACACTCCCTTCACTCACTTATCTATTCAATTGCTTCCTGAAGTAGTAGTTTTGTAAAATGGTCATTGCAGATTTTCCAATGCCATGACAATCCTAAATTTAAAAATGAGTGTAGACAGAAATCACTCCAGGGGGTATTTTGTTCTAAGTTCTGTTAAGATACTTTTTCAGTCTTTCTGATTTAACAGAAATCTGGAGCTACGTTAGTAAAGTTAAGTGTGGAATTTCCAAAACCGGCACAGTGAGTTAGGAGGACAAGTCTCATTGAAAATCATTGGCTCTTGTGTGCTTTTGAGAATACAACCTTTAATGCTCAAAAGTATAATTTGAAATATATTGATCAGAGCATTTTTGGTTGAAAGTTTAATAGAAAGAAGCAGCTTCAGAACATATTGTTAGATATGTCCACCCCATCATTATCCTTTTAATCCAGTTATTTAATAGAAGTGTGTGTGTGTCTGTGTACACACACACACACCTTTGAAATTAGTTCACCTTAAAAAAAAGGAAAAAGTCTACATCAAACGTTATAACCAAATTGTTTTTACTGAAAGCCTCCATAAAAATTATACCAATTGTTTAAGTCGCCAAGACATTAATGTATTTATGCTATTAAGGGCAATACAAAGCTACATTTTATAGAGTTTTAGTGGAAAAGTATTTAAGGGAATCAAGAAACTCGAGGAAATTGAAATCTAACTTAAATAAAGCTTAAAAACTTTTTAAAGTGTTCCAAGACATTTGGATTCAATTGATAAGATCCAGTTACAAGTTCTCATTGCATGAAACTACTTTCCATTTTAATATAATTTCTGCTGATCAAATTAGATAAGTTTAAGAACAGCCCTCCTTTAAAAGCAGATTTTCCTTTTTAAAAAAAAAAAATTTCCTCTCTCTGTCAGTAGCAAAGCACTGCAGGGAGTTCAATGAGAATGTAATGGTTTCGCAACAGAAGACCACTGAAAGCTTCTAGAAAAAGCATAAAAATATGGTGGTTAAGGGGGAAAAATATCACTGGATTGATTCCAGTAGATGAATCTAAGTGAAAATAATGATTTCTAAGATTCACAGCTTGGAAATGGAGAAAATAAGCACTCAGTCTGTAGGTTAGACAGAAAGATTCAAATTCATCAGCAAAAGGTGCTTGGAGACCAAACAAAGCTTTTGGCACTTGCAAACCAAAAGGAGTGAAATATACTATGGTAGCTCCAGCTAGAAGAAGTTGGAGATGTGGGCAGTACCAATATAAAAGGAGATAAGGAACTTTCAGGTGCAGAGAGAGAAAATGGAAAAAGTTTTATCCAGATGGAAATAATCAGATATCAGTTGGATTTAACAAGTTTTCAGTAGAATTCAGGAGAACCATCTTCCAAAGAAACAAGTGCAAGGAAGAGAGCTGGTTTTTTATACCCTTGTGTTAAAACAGACATGCCATCAAAGCCTCAGGCAAACTTCCAGAATGCCCTGAGTACATCTGGAGATGGGAGGATTTGGAAAATATGTGGGAGAGGAGTGAGGTCAGGAGTCAGTGCACCTGTCATTACTGCAGTAGGTAGGAGAGTTTCAGCAACCAGCTGAGGCTGGGGCTCATGCAGCTCATTTCTCAAGGTGGGTAGGTAGGAGTGGCCATAGCAAGCAGTTACGTGTATGGGGGCAGGGGGAGGTGAAGGGTGAATTCTGGGAGGAGTACTAAGCAAGCAAGGGGCCTCAGAAGTGCAGGCTCCTGTGCAGCCACATACTGGACACAAGTGCAGAGCCCTGAAAGAATCTATGGGGGAAAATATAGATGTGAACTGAAGTGTCATTCCAGCTATAAAAATATCAAGATAAAACTGGTTTGGGACATTCAGCTAGAAAAAGAAGGAAAGTAAAAGGCTGCACCAACAGTCCTGATATTTATCCTCCTGCCCACAATGCCCTTTAAAAAAACACAAAAAAAAACCCAAAACAGATCAAGCTTTATTAAGGAGAATGCTCCTCAGGACCATATTGTCTCTTACTAGCCGGTACCTCTCATCTAGCTTTAGGCCCTGCTATTTTCCCTTTCTACACACTGCGTAAGAGATGACTTGATCCCACACACAAGAATATGCTCTTTGTGCAAATGACATTCAGATTTTAAAGTGCTCTTCATCAAATTCTCTAGCAGCCATTTGGGACTTGGATGAGGCAAAACCTTCTAAAAGCATGAGTCATGTTTTCCATTTGATGCTTTCTACAGTTTTAGAATAGAGGTGCTCGTCCAGTATTTGGGAATTCTTTGCCTGTGAGCAAACTCCCCCACCAGCGCACACAGACACCTCAACAATAGATCAGCAAATGTGGGACAGCACATTTCAGATGCTTCACATTTCCAGAATGCTCAGATTAACTATTTTAACTCAGCAGCAGCTCTGAGAAGTTAGGATCTGGCCTTCCCCTCCACCCCAGATACAATACCTGTACTCTCAACAGAGCCGGCATGAGACATAAGCAAACTGAGCAATTGCTTATGGCCTCCAAGCAGCTCAAGGGGCCCCCCATTTGTTTTTTATTGTGTTGAGGGTGGTGGTGCAAAAATATTCCTGCTTAGGGCCCCCAATGGGCTAGCACCACCATTGCTCAACAGGTAGTTACGTCAAAGGATCACAAACTGTTATCTGTGTTTAGTACAATAAGAGAATTTTATTCTTACAGTAACAAAAAATGTGTATTTACATATGCCATTGGCTGTACATTTTACTGTAATAAAATAAGTAATTCCATCTGTTAAAAATGATGCACCCAAAGTATTAGAAACACACAACCAAAACCCCAAGCCTCCAGACAATGCTGGCTTTATCAGCCCCTCGTGGAATCAATTCCCCTTGCTATGCATGAGCTTCTGCTGATTCTCAAGACACTCTTTCAGCTTGTCTTCAGTCAGTGTCAGTCTCTGCTCCAGAATGGAAACAGTCTGAAAAGTGAAATAATAAAATAAAGAGTGCTGCTGAATGATGTATGAAGATAAGCCACATGTGGCACCCTTACTGCTCAGTACAGTTGCTAAATATAACTTATCACAAGCTATTCCAGGTCTATTCTACAGGATCAGAAGTTCCAAAAGGGATTAATGCTCAGTAACGTCTATTGAGGGGAATAGGAGTTGCTAAGCTCAATTGAAAATCTGGCCCTAATTTATGGGTGCTTGAGCACTATATGAAAGCATGGGCCCAAATTTCCTCTTCATTTTCGCTCTCTGGTGGAGTGTTGTCCGCCTTTACGTATAAGCAATTTCTGTTTCTAAAATGCCAAATACCAGAGAGCTCATGATATAGGTGTTCACTTAAAGCCCCTGGCATACAGGTGATTTGAGTAGTTATTCCCTTTTTTGTCTTGGATTTCATGTCTTAGTTCCAATTTTTTTTCCCTTTTCCTGATTGCTGTGTCAGTTAGCTTAGAGATGGGCTGCTGACTTATGACAAACAAACAGACCAGAAATGAAATGAAGACAGGCAAAAAGACAACACTTCTAGAGTAGGCACAATTGCAAAAACAATTATAAAAATTCTTAGATACGCTTAACATTGTGTTTGTACCCTCTAAAGACACTGTGATTAATGCCTTCTAAATATGATCACTAGCTGTTTCTCGTAGCTCTAAAATCTAGATATAGAAAGACAGTATGCAGGAAGCATATTTTAATCATATGGAGATAAATGTTCTGCTTGAAGTCAATTATTGATTACTTTGAAGTAATCAAAGAGTCAGCAATGTAAGAGTGCATTTCAAGGACACTAGAGCAGTTGATAATATTGAAATATTAGACAGATATAGAAACCATTAAATATAATCAAACAATTTATGAGAATTTTTAGTTTATCAGTTAAAACCGAATATCAGAAGCCCTATTTTAAACACACAAAATATTCCTCTCTTTTTCCTCATACACACCCACCCACCCAAACAAAATTGGCATTTATCCAATAAACACTGGAAAAATACCAGAAATAATTACTAGTATCCAGGGGCTCCTCTACATGGAGCAGTAATACAGACTATCGGGGTGTGATGTCTAAAGTGCATTAATGTGCTGCTCATTGGTTGGTCTGTGTAGAACCTGCTAGTGTGCACTAAAAGTTCCTCAGTGCACTTTAACACAGTGCAGTTTGAACTAATATCACATTAAAGTGCACTAGGGAACATTATAAAGATTACTCATTACACTCTATTATACAAAAAGAGAAAGTCCCCCCAAAATCCCTATTTTGACATCCACACAGAACTCATGAATTGCTAAAAATAACTCCCCCAAATGCAATTAATAAATCCTAAAAACAGAAGCCCTACCTATAAATGGACTTCTGTGTGAAAAAGATGTTTTGTATCATTGACATTACTTTTAGTAAAGAAACTCAAGTAACTAGGAAAACATCACGGTATTTAACATCAGTGTATTTTGTAAACCAGTGCTATGAAAGTCCCCGCAAAATTATTTTGAAGTGTTGTAAATTATAATCTATTTGTATGTAGAAGCACAAGTGAAGGTACCAAGGCACTCTACTGCCCTTTTACCATACTAAATGTGGTAGCTACACTGAAATTCAGAGTATGGATGGAACAAAAAGAAATACAGTGAGCTGGTAAAAATGCTGGGCATATTAAATACTGTGCAGAACTCCCTCAAACCACCGCTACAACTCAACATCCAGTCATGACATTTAACCAATAGACAACAAGCCTCCTCACCCTTTATAGTTTACCTCTACCACCCATAAATGATCTGTTAATTTCTATTGCAAGTTATTTACAGCAGGACTGCATTGTGCTACTCCAGTTACAGAAATGTTTACAGTAAACACATCAGTCCTGCATTATTTTATGTTTCCACTGCCCCTCATATTAGTCTCTTATTTTAAGGCTTTGTCTTGTATCATATTACTCATTCGGGCCTGGGAAGTTGAAAGCTATGATGGGCTTTAAGACTTGTGACTCTACAGGGACAGGATTTCACCTAATTGCAGTCAATGGAAGTTTTGCCATTTATAATCAGTCAAGTCAGCTTGATTAGCCACAATGTGTGAAATCCTATCTAGCTACTAGCTGTCTGAAGGAGGAACAGGGAAGAACCCACAGAGGAGGGCAGAAATCTACAATGGGTTAAGGATGTGTTCTGGGTGTATCAATGATCGCATGATTACAAACTGTGGCAACACAGGATCCATACAACAAATGGGATTGTTTAAACAAAAACCAAAACAAACTTATTTAGTTAGCAATTAAACAAATGTAAGTCAAACACAACCATTTCCTGCTCCAGTGTATACAATCTCAATTCTAATAAACCTAAAATAAAATTTTTCTTGGAAGTGGCAATATGGAAAAATAGCCAAAAGCAACACAGAAAATGCATCAAATGCAGAAAGTGAAAAATCAGAATCCATAAATATAGGTTTAAAATCTTCTGACTACAATTGTGTAGGTGCTAAAACTGTTCAAAAGCAACTACTGTGACAGACACTGAAGAGACGCTTCTATTCAATTAACAGTTGTTACGGTTTTTTGCTACTTTTTTTTTTTCCAATTTAAAATAGTCCTTTATGGCAGGTAAAAGGAATTGCACACCATTAAGTTTGCTATATGTTGTTCTTCTTGCTTTCAGATTGTATTACTTGTCATAATTAAACCTAAATGAGAAAAATATTGCCAGCTAAAATAAACCAGAATTCATTTTTACACAAAGCCACATACTCAACTTAAAAAAAGAGTTCTGATCACCAAATGCTCTCATGTTGTAAGAATATACAGTCACTACTACATATCATACAGTAAAAGCTTAAAAAACAGATAATTTATTAGTCTGGCAGAAAGGGGACATAATCAAGGACTAAAATCAGGGAGGAAAAATCACAATGTGTGTAAAATTATTTTGAAGCTGTCAATAAAAAAAAAGATGTAACTGTTTCCTGAACAGACTCTAAACAGTGGAGCAGAATTTAAGACTTTCGGCAGAAAAAAATTTGATTCAATACAATTTCTACTAACCCTCCCAATCTTTTTTGCAATGTTCCTCTACTGTAACCCTCAAATGTGTAGTTTAGAAGAGTTAGAGTCAAAACTTGACTGGGTTATGGGCCCTCACACTGCAAGATTTCCCATTATCTATTAAATGTTTATTATATATTAAAATGCAACATGTCTTATCTTGCACTTTGTTATTTTGATACATATCTAATTTTTAGAACAGAAGACACTTGCACCAGAGCATCATGCAGCAAAATGTCCTAAAAAATGACAGGACTTTACTTCTATATTATACTATTGTTTCCAGTAATTTTTTTTACCCACAAATCATAATAGGGATTTTTTTTTTCTGGTTGACTATATCCACCCTGAATCCTCCTCATGCAACATGGTGAGCTTGTGCTGTCAATGCTACTAATTTGAATGCATGGAAAATGTTGCTGTTATACATTTCCATCTCTGATTTGCTAAGCAGTAGAAGTATCTAATATACAACAGGTTCAACCTTGAGGCTAAGCATAAGAGCGGTAGTTAGTCCAGATTCTCGTGAAGGTTAGAGCTAAGGAGAAACAGGTGTTAATTCAATTTCAACAGAAACCAGTTTAGTGGCTGTCAAAGGAAAACTAAGCATTTTCCACCTTGCTATTGAAAAACAGAGTCTGGGGGGATTAAGCAGGTCCCATTAGTAATTCCCAATGCACAAAGCATTATAACTATTGGCTACCAACTCCTCAATAAACACAGCAGCAGATCTTGACACAAGAGAGGAATGACACACATCCCTCTGGATAATTGGGAAGTATGATCAGCTCAGCCAGATGACTGGTCATTTCAACAAAACGAAGTTACTTACCAGTAACTGATGTTCTTCGAGATGTGTTGCTCATGTCCATTCCAATATAGGTGATTGCACACCACCGTGCACAGTTCCCGGAACTTTTTCCCTTTAGCAGATCCCGTAGGGTTGGCTCTCGTGCCCCCTGGAATCCCGCACACATACCGCGGAATGAGGCACTGCCGGCTCTACGGCCCCTCAGTTCCTTCTTTCTGCCAACTCCGACAGCAGGGACGGAGGGTGGGTGTGGAATGGACATGAGCAATACATCTCGAAGAACATCAGTTACTGGTAAGTAACCTCGTTTTCTTCTTCGAGTGATTGCTCATGTCCATTCCAATATAGGTGATTAAAAAGCAATACCTTGGAGGTGGGTAGGAGTTGCCGGTGAGCTGCCCTCAGCACGGCTCTGCCGAATCCCGCGTCCTCTCTCGCCTGCTGAACAATGGTGTAGTGGGACGTGAAGGTGTGTACCAACGACCAGGTGGCGGTTTTGCAGATGTCCTACAGAGGCACTCTCTCTAGGAAGGCCGCAGAGGAGGCCTGAGCTCTGGTTGAGTGCGCTATGATGGTTCCCGGAAGTGGCACCTTCACCTGCTCGTAGCAGAACTTGATGCAGGATGTGATCCACATGGAGATGCGCTGGGTGGAGACAGGTGATCCCTTCATCCGTTCCACCACTGCGATGAAGAACTAAATCGATTTCACGAACGGCTTTGTCCTCTCAATGTAGTAAGCCGGGCTCATCTCACTTCCAGCGAATGCCATCTCCGCTCGTCCTCCGAACCATGTGGTTTGGGAAAAAACACTGGGAGAAAAATATCTTGGTTATAATGAAATTGGGAAACCACCTTGGGAAGGAAGGCTGGATGTGGCCTCAACTACATCTTATTTTTATAGAATACCGTATAGGGGGGCTCCGAGGTAACCAGGAAGGCTACCTTCCATGAAACTGAAGCCATGGGCTCAAAGGGGAGAGTCTAGAGAGGACCAGGTTGAGATCCCAGGGAGGCACTGGGTCATGGACCTGCGGATAAAGCCTCTCCACCCCCCTGAGGAACCTGACCAACATAGAATCATAGAATCATAGAATATTAGAGTTGGAAGGGACCTCAGGAGGTCATCTAGTCCAACCCCTGCTCAAAGCAGGACTAGGAAGGCCTCACCTTAAAAACCTCTAAGGATGGAGATTCCACCACCTCCCTAGGTAACCCATTCCAATGCTTCACCACCCTCCTAGTAAAAAACTTTTTCCTAATGTCCAACTTAGACCTCCCGCCCTGCAACTTGAGACCGTTGCTCCTTGTTCGGTCATCTGCCACCACCGAGAACAGCCTAGCCCCATCCTCCCTGGAACCCCCTTTCAGGTAGTTAAAGGCTGCTATCAAATCCCCCCTCACTCTTCTCTTTTGCAGACTAAACAAGCCCAGCTCCCTCAGCCTCTCCTCATAAGTCCTGTGCTCCAGCCCCTAATCATTTTGGTTGCCCTCCGCTGCACTCTCTCCAACTTGTCCACATCCTTTTTGTAGTGGGGGGCCCAAAACTGGACACAATATTCTAAATGCGGCCTCACCAATGCCGAATAGAGGGGAATAATCACTTCCCGTGACCTGCTGGCAATGCCCCTCCTAATGCAGCCCAATATGCCATTAGCCTTCTTGACAACCAGGGCACACTGCTGACTCATATCCAGCTTTTTATCCACCGTTACGCCCAGGTCCTTTTCTGCAGAGGCTGCCCAGCTCGCGGTCCCACTATAGCTGTGCATGGGATTCTTCCTTCCTAAGTGGAGGACTCTGCACTTGTCCTTGTTGAACCTCATTAGATTTCTTTTGGCCCAATCCTCTAGTTTGCTTAGGTCACTCTGCATCCTATCCCTACCCTCCAGGGTATCTACCACTCCCCCCAGCTTAGTGTCGTCCGCAAACTTGCTGAGGGTGCAATCTACCCCATCCTCCAGATCATTAATAAAGATGTTGAACAAAACCGGCCCCAGGACCGACCCCTGGGGCACTCCGCTTGTGACCGGTTGCCAGCTAGACATGGAGCCATTGATCACTACTCGTTGAGCCCTATGCTCTAAAGCCAGTTCTCTATCCATTTTATAGTCCATTCATCCAACCCATACTTCAACTTGCTGATAAGAATACTGTGTGAGACAGTATCAAAAGCTGAAAGTCCAACCATTCCCTACATCCACAGAGCCAGTCACCTCATCATAGAAAGCAATCAGGAAGAACCATGTTGACTGTTCCTGATCTTCCCTCTCCAAGTGCCTTAAAATGGATTCCTTAAGCTTGTGGAAGGCCGAAATGGGCACTATATTTGCCAGGTGAACCCTCAGGGAGGCCAGTGCCAGACCCTAAAGCTTTAGCTGGAACAGGTACTCTTGTCTGTGAGGATCGCCTGAATAGGAAGAGGCTCAGCGGAATACCCCCTCAGGAGGCCAGTGCCAGACCCTCTGCCCAGCAGGTAAACTGCTTCCATTTAGCCCCATACATGACCTGTGTTGAAGGCTTTCTGCAGCCCAGCAGGACTTGTTGGACCTGCACCGAGCAGGCTATTTCTCCCTCCGTCAGCCACAGAGCCTCCAGGCCGTGAGGTGCAGGGAGTCCAGGTTGGGGTGTAGCAGGTGGCTGTGGTCCTGGGAGAGAAGGTCGTGCCGTCTTGGGAGCTCCACGGTCAGGGTGATCAACAGGTCCATCAACATACTGAACCAATGCTGTCTCAGCCAGGCCAGGGCGATGAATATCACATCTGCCCTATCCCTCTCGATTTTCAAGAGAACTTTGGGCAGGAGCGGAATGGGTGGAAACACATACATTAGGAACACGTCAAATATCGATCCCGGCTCGTGACCCCAGAGTGAGCAGAACCTCGGGCACTTCTTGTTCCAGGACGACGCGAACAAGTCCAGTTGGGGAACACCCCACTCGTGGAATATTAAAGTCACGACCTCCGGGTGCAACGACCAGTCGTGGCGAGGTAGAAAGGACCTGCTGAGGTGATCCGCCTCATCGTTCTTCACCCCCGGGAGGTGAGAGGCAGACAAGTAGAAGTCCTGCCTCACTGCAAAGTCCCACAGGCAGATGGCCTCCTGGCAGAGGGCCGAGGAGCACGCTCCCCCCTGCCTGTTTATATAAAACATGGCTGCAGTGTTGTCCGTCAGCACCTGCACCACCCTGCCCATCAGGAAACGGAGGAACACCTTGCACGCTAGTCGAATGGCCCTGAGCTCTTTTACATTGATGTGCAGGTGCCTTTACTCCCCCATCCAGAGCCCGAGTGCCCAGATTGGCAGTGATGTGGGCTCCCATCCCACATCTGAGGCATCAGAGATCAGGGTGACCGACGGGGCAAGGTCTCTGAAAAGGACACCCCTCATCACTGCCCTGGGAGTCCACCACCAGTTTAGGGAGGCTAGGACTGGTGGGGGAACAGTGACCACCCAGTCCAAGGGGTGTCTGCTCGGCATGAATGATGAGGCCAACCACACCTGAAGTGGCCTGAGCTTCAAGCGAGCTAGCCTCACTACATACGTGCAGGCTGCCATGTGGCCTAACAGCTGTAGGCAGTGCCTGGCTGTTGTCATGGGGCACCGGTGCAGCTGGGCGATAATGGCGTAGGCAAGGCCATCAGGACTCCTGCCGCCTGAAAAGCCTCCGGTGTCGGCAGGGGCGCTCCCCCAGGTAGTTGGGGGAGGCTCCCTGCTCGGAGAGGCAGGCACCGGAAGGGACTCAATGGGCCATGGCTGGTGCATCTCTGTACTTGACCCTGCCCTTACCGGCAGCGCAGGGGCGTGTCCATGCTCCATGTGCTGCTGCTTCTTCTTCCTCTGTGCCAGGGATGCCTCTCTGTGCCGAGTCAATGTTGGTGCCGGGGGCGCGCTGTGCACCAAGGAGACGCTCGGTGCCGAGGTGGATCGGGGCAACTCGGAGGCCAGGCGGAGCGCTGCCTCCATTAGTATGGCTTTTAACCTAATGTCCATGTCTTTTTGGGTCCTAGGTTTAAAAGCCTTGCAAATTTTGCATTTCTCTCTCCTGTTCTGTTCCTCCAAGCACTTAAAGCAATGTTAGTGCCAGTTGCTGAGCAGGAAAGCCTTCCCGCAAGAGGCACAGGGCTTAAAGCCAGATGACCCGGGCATGGCCCGGCCACCCTAAGCCCCTCCGGGCTTCTAATCTATCTTCTAAACTAACACTACTTAACAGTACTTAAATAGTTAACTACACTAAGGCAATAACAACAAAGTCCAACAAAGGGGGAACGGTACTTGCGAAGCGCAAGCGTCATTCCAGCAACAGTCACGGGCAGAAAAAAGGAACTGAGGGGCTGTAGGGTCGGCAGTGCCTCATATGCCGCGGCACGTGCGCAGAACTCCAGGGAGCACCAAAGCCGACCCTACGGGATCTGCTAAGGGGAAAAAAATTCCAGGAACCGTGAATGGTGGCGTGCACTCACCTATATTGGAATGGACGTGAGCAATCACTCGAAGAAGAAATACTGTTTGGCCCGGGTCTGAAGGTGAATTAGATAAAAATATGGAGCAAAGAGTTAATACCAGGGACGAGCACGATCCCACTAAGACATCTGCAGGTGGATGCTATGGAAATTGTTGGGATTATTTTTCTTACTACTCTATCAACAATTTTATAATACAGAATCTGTATTTTATTTTATTACTTAATTGAGATTTTATGAATTTACAGCTCGATCTATTAACATGAGGAATCTTGGTTATTTCAAATAAAATTTGGATGAAACTTGTTTGATGGTTTTATTATAAGTGGAAGCTAGTACTTTTATAGTACTTTTGGAACACCTTACCTTAGAAAAGTTTGGCAGTGCATTAGCTTGCATTGTATCATATTGCAAGAAAGCCACTGCTCCCACCTCTTAAGATTTTATTCTCCATCACACATTAATTTATAAAGATATGTATTAATTCTAGCAAAAGAAGCTATCAGAACAAGACACAATGGCAAAAATCTTTTAGTGGAAAATGAATGAAAGACATCCTAATAGCTTAATTTTAGACACAAGGATTTGAAACCAAAAAACACAAAGGAGATACTGGAATGATTACATCTTGGCATTAGGAATACATTATTTCATTTTCTTCAGTTTTCATCATCTCATAATAATGCTACCAGTATAATAAGGCTGACTCAGATTTCTAGACCTAATGCAAGAAACAATACAAAACCCACAGAATAGACTTCGTGCTCTATATCCACATCAATGTTCCTGGTAGTGTGTGCCATATGAAAAGATGAGCTGAAGCACCACAATATTATACTGACGAACAGCAGGACATAGACTCAGACTTATGGTCAGAAGGGACCATCATGAATGATCATCTAGTCTGACTTCCTGCACATTGCAGGCCACAGAACCTCACCCACCCACTCCTGTAGTAGACCCCTAACCTCTTGCTGAGTTACTGAAGTTCTCAAATCATGATTTAAAGACTAAGGTACAGAGACTGCACCATTTACATTAGTTTAAACCAGCAAGTGACCATGTACCATACTGCAGAAGATGGTGAACAATTTCCAGATTATGGCAGAAGTTTTAGGTGTATTATTCCTCATAAGGCACTCATCACAATTCTCATGGACACTTAAGACAAACATGGCCAAACTGCACTGGTGTTTATCTTGATATATTTATCTGAATCAGATATTTAATGATTGAGATCAGGAGTCACCTGGCAGTACCTACATGAGCAAGGCCAGCTTCGAGATATTATTTAGGCTTGTTAACACTGCATTGGAGTAGCTAAATCTTGCACGATTCCCTAGGGAAAGACTGATACCACTTCCAATCATACAAACTAATTAAAGTAAAGAAAAGAAAAAACACAAAGCAACTCAAAGCCTCCAAGCACTGAGCTTTGTCAGAATTACACCAAGAAAAATGGTCTTAAAAAAAAAAAAACTAAGACGGGGTGGGTGACATAATTCAATGAAGTCAAAACCGTGCATGCTATGTTACAGCAAAGTAACAGATCTTAGCTGAAACCTTGAGAGAACTGCATGTTGAAGTACTGTAGACTGAAGTGTTGTATTTTAAATCAAAGTTTCAACATGAGAGTTTGCTTAGTTATTCTTTATTGTATTTAAGACACGATAATTTTTAAAGTGCTTTACTGGTTAAATTATCTCAATATTACATTGGCGTTTTATTTAAGGACACTATGGGATATTTAGGGTTGGAGGCTGTTAAGTTTGATTTTTGGTTTTCCCTCCCCCACTTGTGTGTTATTTGGTGAACTTTCAGATGGTTTATGCTGTTTTATAGCACACAGAGATACAATATATTTCTAAAATTATCTCCTTTAGTTTAGCCACAAATATATACTGAATATACATAGCTAAATATTGTTCACAATGATCTAAACATTGATACTTCCATAGCAGCTCTGCAGAATTAGTCATTTTAAATGCATTCAAACCACTTTAGACATATTTGGTCTAACACAGATTTATTATTTGAGAGGACATGGACAAAAGCCCAGGGTTTAGAGTAATAGTTTAAGTTCCAGTCCTGCAAGATGCTGTGCACCTTGGGCCTAATCCAAAACCCACTGAAGACAATGGAAAAATTCCCATTGACTGCAATGGGGGACTGCATCAAGCTATTTCTGAGAGGTGTCAAGTGCTCCTTCTCACTGAAGGACAATAGAAGCTGAAGGTCGTGAGCAGCTCAAGGGAGGTGCTGCTCAGCCCTTTCCAGGAGCAGATCTTTGGATTATATATCCTGCAATGATACTACAGTGACACATGAGAAGTACATAAGTGCGTTATTTAAGCAGTTTCAGAAGGAAAAAAATTCCACATTTCAAGATTATAAAGGAATCAAAACAAGCATATTTCAGAGAGTTGCTCCCAACAAACAGTAGCTATGAGAATATAATAAAGAGCAC
The DNA here is from genome assembly GCF_026122565.2 of Emydura macquarii macquarii. NCBI lineage: Eukaryota > Metazoa > Chordata > Testudines > Chelidae > Emydura > Emydura macquarii. Next base: position 1,213,703 of record NW_027132983.1, on the reverse strand, counting down.
TGTCAATATCCTGCAAAGAAATGAAATATCCTGAATGAGTCAGAGCCTAAAGCTAATTCAAAAAACAGAGTATTGAGAATTATGAAATATAGCATCTAGGTCCTCTAGATGAGGTTAAGGTTCCAAAAAGCAACAGTTTCTCACTGCTTCAGAAGTTTTTCAGATGGAAATGTTTCTTAAATGTTAAAGATATCAAATAAGGAACAGCAGCATTGGAATCAAAACCAATTGATTTAATATTTTCTAAAAGGCTCTCTTCTGATCTCTTATTATCCACTGGCATGTTTGTGTACTGACAGAGGCATAGGAGCCAACATCTGTCTTATACCCAGGTGAGTTGCAACTATTTGAAGTCATTAGTGAATTTTACTGAACGACCTGCTTGTTCTATTCTTAATGCAGCTCAGAAAAGGGAAGGACCATTTCATTCCTTTGCAGAATAAGTTTTGAATAATGTTTCTGAATGTAAACACAATAATGATTTTGCTTTACTTATTTTAGACTACAGTATATACTTTACTTGTGAAGACCAGTTTCAGTTTTAATTAAACTCATTTTTGCCTCCAAAAGGTGTTTTAATACTAGTAACTTTCATTTTAAAAAAACCACACACCCCCATCTCTTCTGGAATAAATGAAATGATCCTTTAATCTCACACAACCTAGTTTGTCCTTAGTTCCTGCTATGGATTATCTCAGGGATTTAGGAACTCTTCTACATTTCACTGTGTTGTTTTTCCCCTGGTTTCAATGCAGGATTAGTTTTGGATGTATATGTGAAACTCTTTTCTGTGGGTGGATTATCTCAGCAATTTATGAATTTTTATGATAACCTGATTCTGAACTCTGTTTTCATTTGGAACAGACATCTTTCTTTACACACAAAACAGAAGCTATTTTCCCTCAGCAAAGTGCCCACTGTGTACTAGTGCTACATATATTTATCTTATTGATAATGGCAACTGCAGGTGTTTGTGATTACGGCAAAGTATATTAACCATGGAAGCTAATCATTCCACATGCAGTTTTTCCATTGCAACTGAGATATTCGTTCACTGACCTTCTGCTCTCACAGAGGAATACTTGACCTGCAAGTGCAGCTAAGAAAGAGTATGAGATAGCACTCTTTAAAACATATTTTAATACCAGCTCTGCTCTAATCACACCAAACATATCCTAGAGTAAACTGGTTTTGAATGAAAACACTACCCAAAAGAAAACAGCTTTGTTGCCCCATAGAAAAATTATGAGAATATTCATTCCACTCCTTGTCTGGACACATTGGGTACGACTACACTGCAATTAAACACCTGTGGCTGGCCCATATCAGATTACTTGGGCTCGCGAGGCTCAAGCTACAGTGCTGTTTAATTGTGGTGTAGACACTTGGTGGAGCCTGAGCTCTAGAACCTTCTCCCTATATACGGTCCCATAGCCTGTGCTCCAGCCCAAGCTCAAACATCTACACCACAATTAAATAGACCCATAGTCTGAGCCCCACGAGCCCAAGTCAGCTGACACAGGCCCGCTGTGGGTTTTAACTGCAGTGTAAACATACCTATTGAATTGGCTGCTGCATCTTTAAGTTTACCCCATTTCTGAGAACAGCAAAGAGATTAATTTCATGCTGCTATTCAGGAAAGTGAAGCCTAAAGTTTTTAACTTTTTATCTTTGCAGGTCAGATTTAGGATAGCACTCATATTTAGGATGCTTAAGTATACAAAAAATAAAAAATATTTGCAAAGTGAATCAAAACTAAAAGTTAATATTGTAAATACATAATTCTTGTTTACATGTCATGTTAAGGCCATTTTATTTCCGAAGTAAACAAAGGAAGACTGAGTAACGTATTTGCTCTCTTAAGTAGAAAAAAATAATACTGGTTAAAATAATTTGCATAAACCAAGAGACAAACATCATAACATGATGCTAACAGGCATAACTTGGAAGCATCATCATGGACATTAGCTACATCAAATTTACCTACTGTCTCATTCCTAGAAGTGGTATGTAGCAACCACTAGCCCCTTCTGATACATCTTTCTATAATTAGTTGGAGTGCTTCACTGAAGAAGCAAGCCTGCTTACGTATGTCCAGTTGGGCAGGCAATAACACCTCTACAGCTTCATCACCTGTACTTCCAGCTGACGTCCAGCAGGAAGCGGCCTCAAAATAATCCTGCTGTCTCATAAGTAGACAGTACTGCACTTCATCTTTAAACTTGCTGTCAGTTTAAGGAGGGAAGGTACTGACAATTGGTGAGCAGACAATGTAACTTCACAAATTTGCAACATGGAACAAAATGTGCATTGGCAGCAGCACAGTTTTCAACTATCAGATGACATTGTTCAATTGGTTCCCTAGTACTAATGATCTCTCTGCATTGCAAAATCATGAAAAATCATCTTTTCTCCCCCATAACGCACTATTCAGGGTTTAACATTATAAATTGCTTACATGATGGGCTAAATAAAGAAGAGATGTTAGCAAATGAATAGGAGATCCATGTGATGTTTGCATAAATTTCCCACCAAAGTAGTTTATCACAACTATGATGTGTTCTCTGCATGATGTTAATTAAAAGGTTAGAGCTGAGTACTTCAATGTGAACAAAAGATCATCATGATCACAGTTTTATTCCAACCTTCAACATAGTAAATTAGAAATATATTAAAATTCCCTCAATACTAAACAATTAAAATGCCTGGGAAAACTGGGACAAATGTGCAAATATATATGTGTGGAAATATTACAGGGGAAGTCTGTCTTATTTTCTTAACTGGAAGGTTCTGCTTATGAAAGTAAAGCTTTTCTAACTGACAGTATTCAGGAATATTAATTAAATGGTTCATTATAATACACCAGTAAGACAGTCAATATACTCCTGGTCTTTTTCCAAGACGACCTTTTGTGTACGTTTCATTTTATGGAGACATCAGACTTTTTTCTTTTTTTAAAAAAGAACCACTTGAAATGCTGTGGTATTTATGTATTTTATAGAAATGAGCCTTTATATCTGGAATCTGAATTCAAACATGCAGCACCACTTACGGGGTAGATTGACACTTTACTATCTGTCCTGGGCAACAGGCAACATGCAGATGAGCTGCCACAGGAGCAGCTTGGGAAGATGACTAACTCAGAGTCACAATCTGCTTCCCAGTTTCCTCTTGCTCTGGGTGGAAGGCACTGTGTCAGCGCTACACACAGCACAGACTGTTATCTGGTCATCCAGGCTCCTCCCAGTCCTCAACCACCTGTGTAAAAGAGTAGTGGTGACTTTGCAGAGCCTGCTTCCTGATGTGTTGCAATGGATGATCCAGGTAGCCTGTATGATGCAGGAAGATGTGGGCACATGACACCCCTTTATTCTGTTGCATGGATACAGATGGCTAGTGCTAATTTAGGGCCTAGGCCTCAAGGAATGGTAAATTTAACCAAAACTCTAACAATTAGTTATGTCCTCCATCATTGCATTGATAGAGCTACACCATCCTTTGGAGCGCCTGATTCCACAGAAACACAAATTCAGTCCCTTCTGATCTCCTCTAGCCTCCTGTTATCTACAAACCACTCTCCTATCAAATAGGGATTTCTACTGTTCCCACCTGTAGCATTCTGAAGTCTTAGTTGTATATGGTCTTGTCTCACTCACCCAAAGTCACACACTAAGGGGTACAATATCATCCCGGTGCTTGCACAGTTATGGAATTGTTTCATATAGTTAAATGTACATATCTACTCTCACATAACTAAACTGGGTGCACCCAAGGATACAGCCATCATCAAATTAAGATTAAAAAGTTAAAATTAAATCATTTTAGTGTTATTCCGGTGTAGGTACAGTTAGGAAAATGTTCCATAAATGCAGCTATTTCACCATCTTTTCAGACTTCATTTTCAACTTTATCCTATAATGTTCTAATTTATTCCTCCTCCCTCTCTCTGCTACATCCAGAATAATATTTGGAGTTTCTGAAGTTACTGAACCTCTGTTTAAAAGGTATGTTTACATTGCTTATATCTATTTTAAACCACACACACACACACACACACACACACACACACACACACACACACACTGTTTACTACAATATTTTTTCTCTTATAAAACACCTATATAGTAGAAATGGAGCCCATTATACAATAACCAGAATTGTGGATCAGAATTACATAATGAAAGATAAGGAATGCATTCCAATCGTACTGGTGAAGCACACAGTGTACAAACCACTGGGTTCCATTTTATTCGTGTGTACAACATTTGAGATGCTAACCAGAACTGTTTGAAATAGATCATCAGTAGGATCTAAAAGCACTTTTCCATGTTTTTCAAAAGAACTATAATGCTACTCAGTAGAAATACAAGAAAACTAAATGTTTTTTTTGTTTTCACCTCACTATTTTCACTAAAGTAGTAAGTGTTCCAAGATTCAATACATTTAGATAAAACTAGTACTATATCGAGCAATCCACCCCAACCTCCACACTTTTCAATCATGTTCATGCTCCTCAGAAGCAGAAGACTGAATTGGAATGAAAATTAGTGTTATGCTATGATGCATTCAAATTCTTCTGCATTTTATGAGAAGAGCAGGATTTTTTTTTTAATATTAGAAAACAAAGGAGAAAACCTGTTCTATGTCAATAAATGCATATACATTTTTATTTTTATACCTTCCCAGACAAAAAAACCCCCTTAATTAAAAAACATGTAAGTGCACTTAAACAACCGTAACATCAACATAACAATTAAGATTAGCCATAAGACACTTGTTAAATTTTCTCACTCACTCTTTCCAAATAACAACCATCAATTGGTCTTCTTTGCATTAGGTCATCAACATCCTCCACCCTGTTATACAAACCTTCTCCCCACACTTCAACATACAATATTTAATCTTACCATTCTACGTGGGTACCATTAAGAAATTACAATTTTCTAACTGGAGTGATCAACTGGTGTTTTGTTGAAGATGGTGTTTTTTAATTTGCTGGTTATGTTTTGTTTTTCTGTGCTGGATTTGTTACATGTTACTGGCTGGGATTGTTTAAGTGCAAATAGTTTGTACGTTGTTTATCATTTTAGGAAGCTACTATTTGTAATATTTAGAGTAGTGTTATTTAAGTGATATTGTCAGAAAGGATATTGTGTTAAGATTTTTTCAACAGTTAAATGTTTGTGGTTAGAATTAAAGAGGTGTACAGAACTAGTGGAGGCAGGAGTTGTGTGTTGTGGGTGAGGTAATCTGGTTAAGACAAAATAATGCTTAAAAACAAAAACAAAAACAAAAAAGACAGAGCTGTGGTGGGACCCAGACATGAACATGTGAGAAGCATGGTGGAGAGAAACAGGATAGAAGCTGTTTAGGAACATGAGGGAATTTGAAGAATGTGGAAGGAAAAAACAGGATTTGAATGGGAGGGGGGGGGAAAAACAACGATAATGCTGCGACGCTGATTTTACAGGCTGAGGATCTAGAACTAAAGTTAATTCTCTTACTAAAGGTAATGATGCACCCCCAGACTGAAGAATATTATATGTAGAATCTGCTGACCAGGGTTTTGTTTTGTTTTTTTAAAAAAACATATGAATTGAACGCACATATTTCCTTAATTTCCAGAAAACAGTATGCTACTAAACCAGTTAGAGCCCTACCATGATCCAAGCCGGCTTACACACTTCTAGAGAAAGAAGGTTTACAGGACACCTAAAGACATTTACTTTAGTGTTTGGAACCCCACACGTTTGTGAATACACAGAAAGTGGTCTTAATTTTAGTATGTGATTTGTAAACATTGCAAATTTAAATTTTACAGTGCTTTGAAAGCATAAAGTGCTTATATAAAGGATCAAGAATTAATTGCTACAAAGGTTACTGCTGACAGATATTTTAATAGCTTAATCTAGCTCCAAATTTAGATTTTTATACTACCTCCTACATTATTTTCTAATGAGCTTCATAGAACTCCCTGAAAAAATTAAGATTAGCTCCACAAAAAGGGATAAAATATAAGGTGGGATTTTGAAAAGTCACCAGCACAAGCCTAATTCTGGTCTGACTGAAGTCAGTGGGATGTGGCATAATACATATGCCATAGATGTTGAATTCAGTAGCAGTTTGTGTTTTACCCTGAAGCAAGATAATAGTTAGTAGATGGAGATGGGATTATATTTAAGTTACAGGTTTTGTGGACTATAATTTTCTTTATGTCCTTCTAATACTTATCAAAAATAACATTTTAAGGATATTGTGACAATTTTTTAAGGTAACCCAGAAATTTGACATTATCCATCATTCTAAAGAGATTTATCAATAAGCTTCTACAAAAACAGGTGAGTTTTGAGATTATTCACATTTTTACTTTAAGGATCTATTTTAAAAAGTTCATATATCATTTGATGTCAGCGGATGACCCATTACCTATAAAGCACTTCATACCTGAGTGAGAACATCTAACTGTCCCACAATATGCTCCAGGGTGTCTGCAAGACTTGTCTCCTCCTCTTGCTGGTTCCTGGTAGATTCTTGAGTTTTGTTTTTCTTAGGAGGATCACCACAATCCATTTCTGATTGCTAGGAAAACAAAGAGAGACTATTTGTTAGTACAATGCAAGCAACAGAAGTAGTATTTTTGTCTCAGGGATAGTTTGCAGTAAGTACAATCTGTCCCAGGGAACTGAATCTGTGCTGTGCAGAAGAACTGATGGCATTGAGGCAACAGCACACAGCTAGAAATCAGGAGAACTGCCATTAACTTGTGTGACTTGGGGAAAGTAACCTTTGGAGTACGGGGATAATATCTGCAACTCCTGGAAGGAATGCACGGTACACGTTAAAATTCGCAAAGAGCTATGGGCCACTTGGATGGAGGGTGCTACAAAAGCACAAAGTGTACCTGAAGAGAGATCAGGGAGACAATTTGCGTACTTTTGCACACACAAACATTATAAATATGTCCTTATAAATGAGAATTTACAAGTTACCATGGTGATGAATATCTCCTAGAGTTTTAGTTCAACACTGTAAAAAGCACAGAGGTTTATATCAACAATACAGGGACCAATACGTTTTCTTCCCATATCTATTGGCTACACTAAACTTGATTTCTACAGTTAACCTCACCAAAAGCATGTAAAATTAAGCAAAAATGTTCCAATACACATGCAAGTTAAACATTCATAGTTTTGGTCCAGTCATTTTAATTTTGTTTATATCTTGAACTCTCTCCTCACGGAGGCAACAAAAACAAGCAAACTTTGACGTTTTAATCTCAGCTTTTTTTGTTATGCAAGCTTGATAATTTCACTACATAAACTCCTAACTCAAACATTTTTGCTAAAATTTCCCCCTTCCTTCCTCCTTAAAAGTTTATCTTTTATGTGAGACAATCCCCAAAGCTTTTTCTACCTTTTGGATATTTAAAAAAAAAAAAAAAAAAAACAACTGGCGTCAACTGAATAAACTAAAAGCTGTTTTTCATAATGTGAAAGCTAACTACCTTAATAAATTATGCGGAATGTTCAAATACTTACTACTTTACATAAACTATCAGAAATTGACATGGATTTGAACCTAAACTCTAGATCCAAACATCCTCAGAACCTGATCCTCCTCCTTGCACAGTCATCGATACCAAATTAGAAGGTTAGCATCTTACGTTTGCTTGGGACTAGCATAAATGACTGCAAAATGTGCAAGCCAGAGAATCAGACACTCAGACTTTGGAATGCTGGAAATCCAGATCCAAATCATGCTGCTCAGGCCCATTTCTAGTCAGAATGTGGCTAATGACTCCTTGCCTTCTTCACTCCTAAGCACAGTATAAATAATGTTTCTCTGAATAATGCTGTTTATGCTGTCACAGCCCTATTTGATGTGAGTTACTTGAACACATTATACAACAATACTGTAATCTGAAGACTAGGACAAGTTCTTAACCACCTGTCCCCTAACAATCCACATTAATTTGACATCCCCTAGCTTATGAAATTAGAAAAGCATAATTGTGAAACATTTATGTTTTAAGTATTAACTGCATTGCTTGGTGCCCTACATTCCTTCCATCTGCTGCCCAATACAAGATAAGGCCCCAATACTGTACTGGAAGACCAAATTGGTGTAATGCAGTGTCTGTGCAGAGTCCTACTGAGGTACATGAATCAGCAGCCCAACCAGGCAGATCACAGATAAGAAAGTCAGAACGTCATTGTGTACACACTTTATTCTAAGCAAAGAAGTTATTGAGGAGAGGGGGAACCACAGCCCTACAAGGAATTTCCACAATTTGTATATTAGATCTGCTCCAGGAATGTCTAACCACCAAGAATTGCAGTCCAAACTGTGACATTAGTTTACTAATATAAGTTTGCTCTATCACAAGCTATTTAACCCCAAAGGAAACCCAATAGAATTGCAATTTGTCTGAGTTTACTTAAAAGAAAAAATAGATGTGCCCACCAGGTGATCACCATAAAAAAAAAACAAAAAAAAAACCAACAAACAAACCCCAAGCATATTTTTCTGTTATTAATCAAACTGATTTTATATTTTGGTTGACTGGTCTATGGTTACTCCACACTCATCCCGGTGTATCTGAGCTTTGAGCACACTAACATTATACAACATTTTCACTTAACAAAATGTTTACGGATTTTCATGTCAGAACCCATCAGAAGAAGCTGACTTGTTCAAGCAGAAAAGTAATTGTACTGATAAACTGTTATTCCTCTACCTTTAAACAAAGCAAGAACCTGACAGCTTCTCTTTTAAAAAATAGTTCAACTTATTATAATCCTGAAAAATGCTATACAAGTTATTCTCTTTTGTACATCACATTTAAAAACAGTCAAGAAATAAATGCTTAAGAGCCCATTGCCTCAACATTTAGCTTGCACATTATATATAGAACTACCAGAAAGGTAGTTAACAAGCTACTACTATGGCCAGGAAAGTGTGTAGCTGATGTGCCCTGAGCATCTGGCTGAGGGAAGCTAGGGTTGTGGTATGGGCATTAAGACCTAGCCAAATAACTACAGTTATCTAGACCACCAAATCAGGGATACAATGGCCCACCCTAGGGAGTAATTTCCAAAAGGAGAGCTTTCCACTGAAAGAGCTCTATCACAAATCTTAGTAAATTCACTACTAAAAACAAACAGCAAGAACATCCTAGCCTAACCTGCCACCAAAAGAAAAAGAAAAAAAAAAGGGGGGGGGGGGAAAGAGGTGGAAGTCAAGGAAAACCTGAAGTAACCAAATTCCAGGCCATTCGGAGTTTTCAGTACTACAGACACCACCCTGAATTGTAGCCAACGAGCAAACAGGAAGCCAGTGAAGAGAAATATAAGCAACTCAATCATGCCCTCTTAACAGCATGCTCCACTTGGAAAGCAAATAGCTGCATTCTGAGGTATATGAAGCTTCTGCTCAGCTATCCATAAATGAAAAGTGGCATTATAGGAAATAACTGCAGCCCAAGAAGTTCAGAGTAGTGATGGATGCAGTAATAAGTGAAGGCTGAAAGTCATTTAGGGCAAAGGGCCACCACCTTCCTCTATGTGGACTTCCCTCCTCAACAAGAAACATTACTTTAGGGGTAAGTCAAAGTATTTTCATCCAGATTTCCATCTTGGTCAGATTCTGACAGAGCCAGTAGATTCTAAATAAGAATTTGATTAAAATGGGACAGATGAGGCTCAGAACGCCTGTTAACGACACCATTGCCCAAAACATCCCAAAACTGAAGGCAATGAGAGTTTTGCCCGTATAAGAAAGGGGACCAGGACTTCGCAGGGCAAAGGCTGGATAGAATACTTAACAGTTAATAAATATACTGAATCTGAATGTGGCCTCTGGATTTCTTTTGTGCCCTGCTTAGAAAAAAAATAGACAAATTATTATTTTTAAACTGAAGCAAGTTCTCCTTGATTTAAAAACAAATAGATGGGAAAGAGCCTGTGCTATGTAACTGTGTGCCAGGTTGAATGGCAGTTCTTCCAGAATCAGCTACCAGCCCTTTTGGCCCAGTGCAAGTACGACGATGACAGGTTGATGCTGAATTATTGGGAAATAACTTGCCATTATCAACCTGCTACTATGTCCTCCAGATTGCAGTGACAAATATAATTTTATATTTGCAGGAGCTCTCTGGTCTGCATTTTATTTTTAATGAGAAGCCCAAGTCCTTGCAAACTTTTCCATAATCACCACCACCAACTTGAGTCTGGAATACTGGAAGTAGTAATACGGCCTATTGGAATTTTGCATCCAACTAAAGAAAAATAAGCAGAATACAAATACCGATGTTTTCCATTTTGTGATGGGGTATTTTTGTTTCCTTTACAGTGCATTTGAAAACAAGCAGCAACTATTTTGTTTTTAATAGATGTACAGGGCATGTGGTGAGCTAGTGACTACAATGGGACTGGATATAGGTTCAAGAGACCATTCCTCAAGCAGATGAAACAGAAAATGCTGCAAAAATAATACATGCTATCAAAAGCGTGAAATAGGTACCAGCTTCACAATTGTTTCAGCACGGTCCAGTGTCCTAATTACACAAAAACATACCTGTTCTCCCTTACCACTAAATTGTAAAGTAACATGCCAGATGAATTCTGGGGAAGGACACTGAATACAATAACACTGCTCTGAAGATTTAATCTATTTTAGTCATAGTTCAAGTGAACAATTCAGCACAACTGAGCAAATGCATGTGCCATTAAATATCTTATAACAACATCTGCTTATCAGGCATTGGAAGTACAGTGAGAAGCAGCTGAACATTAGAAGAAGAATGGAAGAGCATTTTTTTAATACAATACAGTTCTTAGTGACAAAGGGAAAACAAGTGATTTATTTATAACACCCATTTAAAGATGGCACACTTCAACTACTTCGGAGGCCATGGCGGGAAGGGAAATAAATCAGCCTTCATTCCAAAAGTCTTTATATTGAAATTTTTTATGAAAACAGTTCTAACTAGAGAGCATTTTACTCAACTACCATACTGTTGGGTCTTGAACAAATCAGTTTTGGAATATATAAGCCAGGGGGAAATGTAAATTGATAAACAATTATATAAAATTTCAGCTAGATTCTGAGAAACTAATATTAAAAAGGGGCACTATCACATTTCTATCTGCAACCTTTATACTGACTACAGTTACAATTAACCCCCAAGCTTAATATAACTGAAGGTAGGAAGAAAGGGTTTGTGGTTTTTTTGTGGTCCATCTCTGGTCTATTATGCCTCTAGTTAGTTTCACTATTTCACCGTGACTATTAAATTTCTCCCTTGCTTGACAGAGCCTCAAAAGTTAAAATGGGGAGCTAAAACCCTCTTAACACAAAAAGAGCAACAAAAAAAGGAATTCAGAATAAGTCAGACACTAAAAGATAATTTATAAAAAACTGGAATTTTTAAAATAGTTATTTTAGAAAAAAACAGTCTTTAAAACTATCGATAGTCTGATATCAAAAATATTAGACTGTTTGAGGGCTTGGTGGGAATAAAACGGGGACTAATGGAAAGAAACCGGTTGTACAGGTTGTCTTATTTGGGACCTCATTCTGCAAGTCAAGTCAAACAAAGAAAATACTGAAATCGCCTCTTTCAAAGTCATTATTTTCACTACAGGTAAAATGTTACTTTAGCTGTATCTGTGGAGAGTAACAGTGATATCCAGTGGAAATTCTCATTAGCTTCAAGATAAATTTATCAGGAAGGTCATGAGTACCACAATCCCAGTTCTTGGGTGCTCCCTATCATGAGGTTATCTTTTCCATATCCCTTCCCTCCTGTTTACCTTGCTTTTCTCCTTCACTGTTGGTCTCACTTCGTGCTACTGAGCTGTGCTTTATCTTTAGCAAATGTCACTTTGCAGACTAAGAGACAACTGTTACTAGTAAGTGTTTAAAGAAAGCATCAAGAAAAACAACAGAAATGAATTCCTATAATGTCTCTTCAGAATGACCAATTTCCATGGCATCCCGGTATTCCATTTGGTTTGTATTTTGTACCAAAATTCCATGGTTTCCATGCATCAGTTATTATGCACACATTTTTTGGGCCACATTTTCCTTGTTGCCATTCTAGAGCTGGAAGAAAGTAGCAGTCTGCAGCGTTTTCCAGACAGGAGAGTATATCTAGTAGTTGGCTCCCAGTCCTGTGGTCATCTAAGACCATGTGAATTTTGGCAAGGAAAACTTTATGCCTTAGATTACTTATAATACTAGTGAATACTTACCTCTTTAAAACGAATATTTTGGAGTAGGTGTCTAACGCAAGTTTAGAGGTTAGGTTTAGGTTCAAATGATAGGATAATAAAAGCAAACAATTATGGAAGAACTAATTCCATGGTCTTCCTATGGAAAGTTAAATCATAGGAAGAGATATTTGGTGAAATATTGCCCAAAGCTTCCAGGCAGTTTTCCATCTGATCAGTGATCAAAGAACCAGCCAAATACCCTATGAATTTGTTAAGCAGACTACATTAGGAGGTTTGGAAGCTTCTTCGCTGGAGGTTTCCAAAAGGAGGCTGGATAGCCATCTGTCTTAGATGGTTTAGACAACAAATCCTGCATGTTGGCAGGGGGTTAAACTAGATGACCCTTGCGGTCCCTTCCAACCCTCTGATTTATGGCTTCATGTAAATGCATAGCATTTCGTAACTAGCAAAGATGTGACTAGGTGTTCAATTACAAAGCAAGATGGGTGGTGCCACCTTAGAACGATAATTCTTTGAGAGGTGGAACTTCAAGCACTATCAGCTGTTCCTAAAGAAAAAATATTTATAGTAAAGGGAAGCCAGAGGCAGGATTCACATCAGAAGTTCTCTCTATGTTTAACAGCCAATTGTGTTGATATTTAGATTAGGGTTATGACTCTTCTTTTTGCTCCTGCTACTTCCCAAACCTAGGAGGCAGTTCTTCTGGTCTCTGATAAGGAGGATGTAGTTTTTATTTTACCTTCCCCAACCCTCCTTGACTATCATATCTCCCTATCACAATCCAGCATGAGCATTTTTGACAAGAGACATCAACAGCTTTAGTGTCTAAACATTCAAAGCACTACCAGTCTTGGATGCACACTAGCGATCCCTGATGGGCCAGCATGTTCTGTGACTTCAGAAGGATAAAAACAATACAGATTCAGAAGAGTTTCTGTGCTTAAGGCACCCTGAAATGAATTCTGTACTGGGGGCAGGGAGAAGAATTTGAACAAGACAGATAGTGGGAAGGACGTCTACCAAAAGCCCTAAGACTATTGTTTTCCAGACAGCTCAAGATAATTCAGGGAAAGCATATGAGGGAATAGCTACCAACACACCAATATATTAGTATGTTTATGTACATGTTCTTAGATGTATGAATAACTGGGTGCTCTTAAAAGTCAAAAGAAATATAGGCTCAATGATAGAAAGCAAGACACACATTAATGACCCAGTCAATAAAGCAGTACAGCAGAAACTGCTATGATTTACATTTAGTGTTTCACTTTGTTTATTGGTGTCATTAATTCCTTTGCACTCAAAAAGCTTTTACTAGCCTTCTGTAACTTGTTCTTTGAGATGTGTTGCTCATGACCATTCCAAGTAGGTGTGTGCACGCCACATACCCACTTCGCTGGAAGGTTCTCCCTTAGTGGTATCTGTACGGTCGACTCTAGTGTCCCCCTGGAATTGCACCCTCATGGCACCATTTAAAAGGCCCAGCCGACCCTCCACCTCTTCAGTTCCCTATTACCGGCTGACTCCAACAGGGCAAGCGAGTGGGTCTTGGAATAGACACAAGCAATACATCTTGAAGAACAATAGTTACAGAAGGTTAGTAACTGTTTTTTTCTTCAAGTGCTTGCTCATGTTAATTCCATGTAAGTGACCTTCCAAGCTAGACTGTAGGAGGAGGGGGTGGAGTTCAAAGTCCCACAGATGGAAGCAGTTCTCTGCCAAAAGCGGCATCATCTCTGGCATGCATAGTGAGCAGAGGTGTGAATAGATGACCACGTTGCCGCTCTACAAAATGTCTTAGATCAGTACTTGGGCAGGATTGCTGCAAAGGACACTTGTGTTCTTATGGAATGAGCTGTTAACATTGGGGCAGGCACATTCACCAAGTCCTAACAAGCCCTGATACACGAAGCGATCCATGAAGAAATCATTTGTGATGAAACAGGTAGCCCTTTCATTCTATCTACCACTGCTACGAAGAGCTGAGTTGTTTTCCTGAACAGCTTAGTCCTTTCAATATAAAAGGCCAAGGCATGCCTGACAACCAGAGAATGCAGTCTACGCTCCCGACTATTAGCGTGTGGTTCTGAATAGAAAACCAGGAGGAATATATCCTGGTTCACATGGAACTGGGAAATCACTTTTGGAAGGGAAGCTGGGTGAGGACAAAGCTGAACCTTATCCTTGAAGAAAGTTGTATAGGGAGGTTCCGACATGGGTGCCTTGAGCTCAGATACCCTCCTGGCCGAAGTTATGGCCACCAGGAAGGCCATCTTCCAGGAAAGATAGAGGACTGAACAAGTTGCCAGGGGCTCAAATGGTGGTCCCATCAGTATTGACAGCACAAGGTTAAGGTCCCATTGGGGAACTGGCTGGCGTGTATGAGGATGCAATCTGTCCAGGCCCTTCAGAAAACATCCAACCAAGGAGTTAGCAAAGACCAAGTGGCCTGCCAAGTGGACCATAATTGATGACACTGATAGACCCTGTTTCAGATTGAACAGATAGTCCAGGATAGTAGGAATTGATGACAGTATGGTTGGGATATCCTGAGCTGCCCAAACTGAAAATTCCTTCCACTTAGTAAGTGGCCCTCGTGGAGGGTTTTCTGCTACCAAGGAGGACCTCTCTAACCGATTCTGAGCATGCTAGCTCCAGAGGGTTCAGTCATGGAGCTTCCATGTCATGAGGTGATGGAACTCCAGATTGGAATGTCAGAAATTGCCATGCTCCTGAGTGATCAGGTCCAGAAATAAAGGTAGAGTGATCAAGGTTTCCACTGAAAGGTTGAGGAGCGTGCTGTACCACTGCTGATGAAGCCAGGCTGAAGCTATCAGAATCACAGCAGAACTTTCCTGCCTGATCTTCAGCAGGACCTTGTGGATGAGCAGAGTAGGTGGCAATGCATAGAACAGTTGACCCATCCATGGGATAAGAAACGTGTCTGTGATGGACCCTGGCTGTGATTATGGAAATAGCAGAACTGCAAGCACTTCCTGTTGAGCCTTGTGGCAAATAAGCCCACGCTGGGAACGCCCCAATTATGGAAGATATTGCTCAACACATCCGGGTGGATCACTCAGGAAGGATCTGCTGAGGTTGTCGGCCAACACATTCTGAGCTCTGGGAAGGTAGAATGCTGCCAGGTGCATCGATCGGGCGATGTAGAAGTCCCACAGTCTGGGGGCATCCTGGCACAAGGGAGAGGGGTATGTTCCACACTGTTTATGTAAGTTTTAAAACATTGCTGTTGTACTGTCTGTCAGGACCGATATCCACTTGCCTTCTAGGTGACCTTGGGAGTCCTGACAGGCCAGGCATACCGCTCTCAGCTCTCTTACATTGTTATGAAATAGGAGTTCTGCATGGGACTAAACCCTTGGGTCCTCAGCTTCCCAGTTCATCACCAAAGCGTCCATCACTAGATACAGTAAGGGGCAAGGTGCAGAGAAAGATACTTCTGCACATACCATGCATGCGTTGCGCCACCAATCTAGGGTCTCTAACACCGAATGAGACAACTCTGTCTGTTGTCTTGAGCTAGATGGTACACTGAGGCTAGCCCCGCTTGCAGCAGCCTGAGATGTAGTTCAGCATGTGAAGCTACATGTGTGCATGTTGCCATGTGCCCAAGCAGTTCTAGGCTGTTTTGAGCTGTGGTGTTGGGGTAGCATTTTAAGTCCTCTATGATGCTGCAGAGAGCCAGAAAATGAGATTCCAGGAGGGATGTCCTGGTCTGACCTGAGTCTAGCACTGCCCCAATGAACTCTATCCTCTGGGTGGGGTGAGAGTCAACCTCTGTTCATTGACCATAAGGCCCAAACTGTCAAAATTAGACCTTATCAATTCACGTCTGCCTCCACTGCACCCTGGTGCGTCCCTTGACTAGCCAGTCGTCAAGATAAGGATATACTTATACCTTTCTCTTTCTCCGTAATGCAGCAACTACTGCCATACACTTGGTGAATGCGCAAGGGGCTGTAGATAGTCCGAAGGGCAGAATCATGAACTGATAGTGGGTCTGACTGACTACAAAGCGGAGGAATCTCTTGTGGCTCAGGAAAATGGCCACATGGAAGTAGGCATCCCTCAAGTCAAGGGCGGCATACCAATTGCCCAGATTCAGAAAGGGGATAACGGAGGCAAAGGAGACCATGTGGAATCTCAGCTTCTTCAGGAATTGGTTGAGGTTTTGCAGGTCAAGAATGGATCTGAGCCCACCCTTGACTTTCAGGATTAGGACATAAACGGGAATAGAATCCCCTGCCCCTTAGCTCCTGAGGAACCTCTTCCACAGCTCCTATTCTTAAGAGAACTTGCACCTCTTGTAATAGAAGTTGCTCGTGAGAGGGGTCCCTGAAGAGGAACGGAGAGGGTGGGAATTGGGAAGGTGAGAGAAGAAAATTGGAGAGAGTATCCCAGTTTCACCATGTGTAGAACCCAGTGGTCTGACGTGATCTGGGACCTCGCATGGCAGAAGGGGAATAGTCGGTCCGGTAAAAAGGGGAGAGGGTGGATCCAAGACCTTAGATGGTACTGTGGCTCTTCTCTGAGCCAGAGGTCTGGGGTCCTGTTCTTGGTCTCACCTGGGAGGGGGTAACAGTGCTGTTCCTATGATCAACTCCCTCACCACCTTGAAGGTCTCCAGCATGGAGGGGAACTGCAACTCCTCCTCACATCTCTCTCTGGGCAGGGAGTCCAAGGACCCCAGACTCAACGAGTCCCTCCACACGGCCAGAGTCGACAGTGCCATGCCCGAGGATTCAGGACTGGAGTGGCCCGGTGCAGTTTGCACTTTGCTCAAGCCTTTATGCCCAGATGACTTCAGCCTCAGTGAGCTTCCCATCTGTCTTCTTTTGCTTTTTATGTGGTACCGAGGATTAGGAGTAGCGTCACACTTTGCTACGTGCCAAATCTCATGGTGCTGGGAAAGCATATCAGTGCTGAAAGTCTCTAGGCATAGAGTCCTTTCTCAGTATGGTATCCCTTACTGATGCCAGTGTGCTCTGCACAATGCTGAAGTACTCAATCTTGGCTTTCCTGAACTTTGCTTCGTGGGTCAGCAAGCCAACTCCATAAGCAAAAACTTAAGTCTCTGGCTTTTTTCCTTTTGGGTCCTGGGATGGAAACCTCTGCATAACAATCCCTTTGATGCGTCTCTCCCAAGCACCTGAGGCAGGTTGAGTGTGAATTGTCTCTGGGCATACGTTTCTTACAAGCCCTGCAAGGTTGAAGCCAGGCATGCCCTGGCCCAGGGGTGGGAAAAAAAGACCCCAATAAGTGGGGTCTAACTATGTTTATCCTCAGAACTATCACAACTAACACTAAGTATTACTTATTTACAGGTACTTAGAAAAATTTCACTGGGGAAGAGTTTGCAAAGCAAGAGAAATGATGTTCCAATGTCTGTCACAGGCAGTAAAAAGGAACTGAAGAAACGGAGGGTTGGCAGGGCCCTTTATACGGCACCATGAAGGCGAGACTCCAGGGGACACTAGAGTAGACCTATGGATACTACCAGAGGAAAACATCCGACAAATTGTGCCTGCAGCACACACACACCTACTTGGAATCGACATGAGCAAGCACTCGAAGAAATTACAGCAGTAACATTTTCGTTTGCTATTTCACTCACTTTAAACTATTAGTGCAAAGAAACACAAAGCCTAAGATTTTATCATTTACGAAGGACTGAACCATTTGTACCATCCATCTCTCTCTAAAGCAGACATAAAATAATGGTTTGGGGGAGGAGAAGGAAACATCTTGCTTCTGTCTCTTTGGATTATGTCTGAAGTATTAAAATAAACTACATACAGCAGCAATATAAGCGGGCAAATTTACATTAATTAGTCTGAAATGGCACTCCTGAAATAAAGGTAATTTTCTCCACTCCAATAATGTCTTGTCATGACTTGCTTTATTGTCCAATAGGCTGAACACTCAATAAGTGCCAGATGTTAGCTGAAGAGGAAGTCTATTCACTGTTACAGAAAATAAAAGTCTTATCATTCTGATTTGTATTTCAGCAAAAAAATCTTGTCAAAGCAGAACACTTTCTCTTAAGGAAAAACAAGGTTACTTACCAGTAACTAATGTTCTTCAAGATGTGTTGCTCATGTCCATTCCACTGTAGGTGAGTGCACGCTACCGTGCATGGTTCCCAGAACTTTTTTCCCCCCTTAGTAGATCCCGTAGGGCCGGCTCTAGTGTCCCCTGGAGTCCCGCGCACAAGCCGCAGTATATGAGGCACCGCCGGCCCTACGCCCCCTCAGTCCCTTCTTTCTGCCAACTCCAACAGTGGGGACGGGGGGTGGGTATGAAATGGACATGAGCAACACATCGCGAAGAACATCAGTTACTGGTAAGTAACCTCGTTTTCTTCTTTGAGTGATTGCTCATGTCCATTCTACTATAGGTGATTAACAAGCCATACCTTGGAGGTAGGGAGGAGTTACCAGTGAGCTGCCCTCAGCACCACTCTGACGAATCCCGCGTCCTCTCTCGCCTGCTGGACGATGGCATAGTGGGACATGAAGGTGTGCACTGATGACCAGGTGGCGGCTTTGCAGATGTCCTGCAGGGGCGTTATCTCTAGAAAGGCCACAAAGGAGGCATGAGCTCCGGTTGAGTGCGCTGTGATGACACCCAGAAGCGGCACCTTCGCCTGCTTGTAGCAGAACTTGATGCAGGATGTGATCTATGCGCATATGCGCTGGATGGAGACAGGTGATCCTTTCATCCGGTCCGCCACTGTAACAAAGAGCTGCATCGATTTCCGGAACGGCTTTGTACTCTCCAAGTAGTAGACCAGAGCTCATCTAACGTCCAGCGAATGCCATCTTCGCTCGTCCTCCGAACCATGTGGTTTGGGAAAAAACACTGGGAGAAAAATATCTTGGTTATAATGATATTTGGAGACCACCTTGGGCAGGAAGGCTGGATAAAGTGTCAACTGCACCTTATCCTTAAATAATACCATATGGGGGGCTCCGAGGTCAAGGCTCTAATCTCGGAGACCCTCCTAGCCGAGGTAATGGCCACCAGGAAGGCTATCTTCCATGAAAGTATAAGCAGGGGGCATGAAGCCATGGGCTCAAAGTGGGGCCCAGTGAGTCTCGACAGGACCAGGTTGAGATCCCAGTGAGGCACCGGGTCATGGACCTGTGGATAAAACCTCTCCACCTCCTTGAGGAACCTGACCGACATGGGATGGGAGAACAAGGATCCCCCCTCTAGCGGCTGATGGAAGGCCGAAATGGCCACCAGGTGAACCCTCAGGGAGGCCAGTGCCAGACCCTAAAGCTTTAGCTGGAACAGGTACTCCAGGATCGCCTGAATAGGAGAGGCTCAGTGGAATACCCCAGGACTCTGCCCAGCAGGTAAACCGCTTCCATTTAGCCCCATACACGACCTGTGTTGAAGGCTTTCTGCAGCCCAGCAGGACTTGTTGGATCTGCACCGAGCAGGCTATTTCTCCCTCCGTCAGCCACAGAGCCTCCAGGCCGTGAGGTGCAGGGAGTCCAGGTTGGGGTGTAGCAGGCGGCTGTGGTCCTGGGAGAGAAGGTCGTGCCGTCTTGGGAACTCCACAGTCAGGGCGATCAACAGGTCCATCAACATACTGAACCAATGCTGTCTCGGCCAGGCCAGGGCGATGAATATCACATCTGCCCTATCCCTCTCGATTTTCAAGAGAGCTTTGGGCAGGAGCGGAATGGGTGGAAACACATACATTAGGGTCCCCGTCCATTCCATGAGGAACGCGTCAGATATCGATCCCAGCTCGCGACCCCAGAGCGAGCAGAACCTTGGGCACTTCTTGTTCCAGGACAACGCGAACAAGTCCAGTTGGGGAACACCCCACTCGTGGAATATTAAAGTCACGACCTCCGGGTGCCACGACCAAACGTGACGGGGTAGAAAGGACCTGCTGAGGCAATCCGCCTCGTCATTCCTCACCCCCGGGAGGTGAGAGGCAGACAAGTAGAAGTCCTGCCTCACTGCAAAGTCCCACAGACAGATGGCCTCCTGGCAGAGGGCCAAGGAGCGTGCTCCCCCCTGCCTGTTTATATAAAACATGGCTGTGGTGTTGCCATCAGCACCTGCATGACCCTGCCCTTCAGGAATCGGAGGAACACCCTGTACGCTAGGCGAATAGCCCTCAGCTCCTTCAAGCTGATGTGCAGGTGCCTCTCCTCCCCCGATCAGAGCCCCTGAGTGCTTAGGTTGGCGGTGATGTGGGCATCACATCTGAGGCATTGGAGATTAGGGTGACCGATGGAACCAGGTCTGTGAACGGGACTTCCCTCATCACCTTCCTGGGAGTTTGCTACCAGTTTAAAGAGGCTAGGACTGGTGGGGGGGACTATGACTACCCTGTCCAAGGGGTGTCTGCTCAGCACGTATACAGAGGCCAACCACGCCTGAAGCGGCCTGAGCCTTAGGTAAACTAGCCTCACTACATACATGCAGGTCGCCATGTGGCCTAACAGTCGTAGGCAGTGCTTGGCTGTTGTCATGGGGCACCAGTGCAGCTGGGCGATGATAGAGGCCATTGCCTCGAACCGTGGCTGAGGGAGGGGGGCTCTGGCTTGGGAAGCGTCCAGGGTGGCCCCAATGAATTCTATGCACTGTACCGGGCTTAGCGTGGACTTCTGCTTGTTTATGAGCAGTCCCAGCCTGCTGCACATAGAGCAAGTGAGGGTCACGCTGTTCTGCACATGGGACCTGGACCTGCCCTTGATTAACCAGTCATTCAGGTAAGGGAAGATCTGCACACCCTGGCGTCTCAGGTGGACAGCCAGTACCGCTATGCATTTGGTGAATACCCTGGGGGACGATGAGAGACCAAAGGGCAGGGCTGTAAATTGGTAATGGGAACCAGCCACCATGAAATGGAGGAAGCGTCTGTGGTTGGGAAGGATAGACACATGGAAGTGTGCACCCTCCAAGTTGAGGATCCAGGGAAGGGATAATGGAGGCTAGGGAGACCATGTGAAACCTGAGTTGTTTGATGTATTTGTTTAGACGACGCAGCTCTAATATGGGTCTCAGACCCCCCCCCCCCCCTTCGCCTTGGGGATGAGGAAGTACCTCGAATAAGAACCCCTTCCCTCTTTTGTCTTGGGGAACCATTTCCACCGCTCCCAGGTTGAGGAGGGTGACCACCTCCTGCAAGAGGAGTTGCTCATGAGAGGGGTCCCTGAAGAGGGACGGAGGGAGAGCGTTGTTGGTGGGGTGGGGGGGAAAGGGAGAAGGGTGATGCAAATTGTAGGGCATAGCCCCGAAGAACTATCCTGAGGACCCAACGGTCCGACCTGATGCTTGCCCATTCTACATAGAAGGTCTTAATCTGTCCAGGAAGGGGCGGGGCGGATCCAGGGAGATAGTAGGGGCGCCACCCTTGGGTGCACCATCGAATTGTCCTTTTTGATTGCCCGACCCCTTGGGGGGCCCCTGTTGGGAGGCTGAGGACTAGCTAGGGGGCTGATTCCGCCTTCTAAACCCCCTATTTCTGTCACTGCCCCTGTTGGGCTGGAAAGGCCTAGGCGGGGGCCGTGGTTGCTGCCACCTGGAAGTCTGGGGCATGTACAGGTCCAGTGAGCGGAGCGTGGCCCTGGAATCCATGAGGCCATGCAGCTTAGCATTGGTCTGGTCCGAAACAGGCCTGACCCATCAAAGGGGAGGTCCTGAATAGACTGCTACACCTCCTGCAACAGCCCTGAGAACTGCAGCCATGAGCAGTGTCTCATGGCGATGGCGGATGCCATTGCCCTACTTGCAGAATCTGCCACATTGCTGGACGTTTGCAATGCCGCCCTAGCCACTGTAATCCCTTCGTCCAGGACAGTGGTGAAGTCTGCAGCCTGGTATTGGGGCAGGGCCTCAGTGAGCTGCCTGAGGGAGTCCCATAAGTTAAAATTGTACCTGCCCAGCAGGGCCTGGTGGTTGGCAATCCTGAACTGTAGGGCTGCTGTTGAATAAACCTTTCTCCTGAACAAGTCTAGTTTCTTATTGTCCTTGTTTTGGGAGTGGACCCCTGATGACCCCGTCTGTCCCGCTGGTTGGCCGCATCCACCACCAGGGTTCCCGGGGCCAGGTGGGTGAACAGAAACTCAAACCCTTTAGGACATAGTACTTTTTCTCAGCCCCTTTAGATGTAGGGGCAACAGAGGCAAGGGTTTGCCACAGGGCCTTGGCAATTTTAAGGACCCTGTCGTGGACAGGTAGAGCCACTCTTGCTGGGGCATCTGCCCCCAGCACATTGAAGAGGGTATCCTCTTCCTCCTCCAATTCCTTAATCTCCAGATTTAGGTTAGAGGCCACCCCCTTGAGCAGCTCCTAATGCACCCTAAAAATCTTTCAGCGGCGCCATGTGGTCCCTGAAGGCTGCCTCATCTGGGGAAGAGGAGAAGCACTCCCAAGGCACGACCTGTGGCTGTTTCCCCACCTGACAACGGGGTGCACCCGTGGAGGGTCCCCTCCCCTGGGTCCGAATCCTCAACCGAGGAATGATCCTCACATCCCTTTTCCAGAGCAGGGGACACGGGCTGAACCCCTGATGACAGCAGTCTGTGGCCCCGGCCCTATCTAGAAGCCCCATGAGCCCCAATAAGGCCACTGGCTGAGGTGTGTCGTGGGGGCAATCGGCTGCCCTTACGGCTGTCCCGACAGCTGACCCCCTTGTAGGATCCCGAGCCGCTGGAGAGGTGGTGCCAAGACCCTCTCTAGCCCTTGGTGCCGCTCGCTGCTGGAGACCGCCCTCTCGATGTCCCCAACGCAGAGGACGACGAAGACCACTTCCATCTCCGCGACCGGTGTCAGCGGGTAGAGAAGTGCTCCGAACAGCTCGATGAGGACGAACGCCGTCTCAATACCGACAACTTTCAGTGCCGCTTGCCCTTCGGGGAACGGGAGCGGTGCTGCTGGGAGCTTCACAGTACCGAACCCGACTCCGGTGACCGGGCACTGCGTCCACTTGAGGGTGACCGGGTTCTACGCTGCGCTGGTGTGGGCAAACTCCTCAGTGACAGGCTCCTCGACAATGACCGAGTTCTGCGCTGCTTCATTGCAGACAACCTCCTCGGTACCGGGGATCAAGAACTTGAACCGTCCCCGTACCGCGCTGTGGGCCTCGAGTGGTGCCACCTTGCTGGCACTGCCTCCGGCGTCGGGGACCAGCTTCGGTGCCGAGAGGAAGGTCGGATCGACGAGATAGACTCGGAGCGACTGTTAGGGGAGTGTCCACGCTCTACTCCCAATGGCCGTCCAGCAGGAGACTTTTCCATCCCTGCTGGGTGTCTCCACCGCCCTTCGGGAGGTGGGGGGGTAACAGACGGACGACCCAACGCGGGCTTGCCCGGGACACCAGCCCTCTCTCCCTCGGCCTGGGGGGAGAGGGCGCGGAGGTGGCGTAGGCAAGGCCATCAGGGCTCTTGCGGCTAGGAAAGCCTCCTGTGTCGACGGCGTTGGCGGGGCATTGCCCCACTCCCAGGAGTCGGGGGAGGCTCCCTGCTCGAAAATGCAGGCACCGGAGGGGACTCGATGGGCCGTGGCTGGTGCATCTCCGTACTCAACCCTGCCCTTACCGGCGGCACAGGGGGGTGTCCGTGCTCCGTGCACTGCCACTTCTTCCTCAGCGCCAGGGATGCCTCTCGGCGCCACGTTGCTGTCGGTGCCAGGGGTGCACTCTGTGCTGAGGAGACGCTCGACGCCGAGGTGGATCAGGGCAGCTCAGAGGCCAGGCAGAGCGCTGCCTCCATTAGTACTGGTTTTAACCTGATGTCCAGGTCTTTTTGGGTCCTTGGTTTAAAAGTCTTGCATATTTTGCATTTATCTTTCCTGTGTTGTTCCCCCAAGCACTTAAGGCAGCATTCGTGGGGGTCACTGAGAGGGAAAGCCTTCCCGCAGGAGGCACACAGCTTAAAGCCAGGTGACCCGGGCATGGCCCGGCCACCCTAAGCCCCTCAGGGCTTCTAACCTATCTTCTAAACTAACACTATTTAACAGTACTTAACTATTTAACTATACTAAGGTAACAACAACAAAGGGGAATGGTACTTGCGAAGAACAAGAGTCGTTCCAACAACCGTCACGGGTGGAAAGAAGGAACTGAGGGGGCGTAGGGCCGGCAGTGCCTCATATACCACGGCATGTGTGCGGGGCTCCAGGGGCCACCAGAGCCAGCCCTACGGGATCTGCTAAGGGGAAAAAAGTTCCGGGAACCATTCACAGTGGCGTGCACTCACCTACAGTGGAATGGACATAAGCAATCACTCGAAGAAGAACAATGGTCTCAATCTTGGCTGTTAATATCTATTAATCTTCATAGGGTTTAAATCGATCACTCAATGAATCTTTGCAAGTAAAAGATGATGCAGCCCATTTCCTGCCTTTGGGGAGACGAGGTGGAAAAAAGCGTGAGTAAACAATTTGAGGTCAGGGAAGACTATGAGAATGCTACAATTCAAACTAAGAGGGAAGCATAAAGCTTGGGCATGCCTCTCCATCAACAGAGTAAACACAGCTGAGGAGTAAACACAATACTCTCAGAAAGGAGTAGATTAAAAGGTGGGGAACACTATAAGCTTGTGAAAAGATCGAGTGTTTTAGTTGGATACCAAAAGCTAAGAGTTCACAAGAGACTAGAAGGCTGTTTCAAGATACTGTACCAATACAGTTTACATAAGCAGATTTTTAAAGGCATTTTTAGGTATTGCTGCGCTTAGCGTTGCAATGCTTTACTGATTTAGGGGCTTGTCTCATTTTCTTTCCTTGCTCTGATACAGTTTGCAATGAAATGTACATACCTTGCTCGCGCTGCATCTGAGATGATGCTTCATGAAGAGCACAGAGCATTTTCTTGTTTGTCTCATTCTGTTCAGGTAAATTCAGGATATCTTTCTAACAGCCAAGATGCAAAATGACTCCCTCCTTAAATTGTGTCTTGTCTACAGCAAGAAGGCTGGTGCTGCTGCTAAGATTTATTTTGGTGTTTACACTAGCTAGTGGTCACAATAGTGGGACTCTTTCCTCCTACATACCCACTCCCCAAACACTCAATTTAGTGCTATGAATGGTCCCAGACTAACAGCCTTCACAACTCAGTCACTATACCTCCAAAAGAGATACAGAACTTACACTGTAATGCAAACTTCCACAACCAATATGTCTCAATTCTAACCTAGAAGGACCTGTGCTAGAAGACAGGTCTGTTTATACGCCCTTTCAATCACATGCCTCTCTCCTGGAGGCTGCTAAAAGTTGCCATTAATTGAATTAAACCGTTGAAAATCCACAATCTCAACTTTTAGAATAATTTCTCTAGAAAACTTTGAGCACCTTGTTGAATATAAAAAAATTACCTATTGAATGCTTAAAAAAATTATCAGTTCTCTTAAGAGCAGAATAAAAGCAGTCATCTCTCACAAAATGAAATTTCTAATTTGTTGACGTAAGGCTCCTAATCAAAAGGTAAAATATCAATTTCTATAGCTATGAGTAAATATTTCATGCACTTTGGCTAAGTCTATATGCTAAGCTATCATACAGTCAATGAAATTGGTAGTAAAGACCCAGGTGTCATTTCCAATTTGTAAAAGGTTACATGTATACACACAAAAAAAAAAAAGTTTACAGATAAAAATGCAGTTTTAAAACTCTGTAATTTAAGGTACATTTGCACTCACTGTGCTCTGCCCCACAACTGGAATGCCACACAGATTCAATACATGTCAGTAGGAATAAACTCAAACTAAATAACAATTGCATTTTCCTAAGACTACATCTAGTAGCAACAGAATTCCTTTAAAAATAAAAAAAAATTAAAAAAAATAAAATTAAAAAAAAGTGGCATCTGACACCTTGGCAATATGGAAGCTCCAGGCTAAGTGACTCAGACACATCATTTACAGATAAATATTTTCCTGTAACGCTGATACATGACTCTGGAACTGTTGGGATCTACCTAGCAGCCCCCTTTAAAGAAAAGGGAATATGGAAAGATAAGGTTGTTCAGGAACAAGTGCCTCAAGAACTTTACAGCTAAAGGTTGCATGTGCTGTGACATGTCAGTGCCTTCATGTCTGGTGAAAGAATGCAAAGCACGAATTATTGCACTGCAAATCTTAACCTGTATCATGGGAATCCTCTTTCTCAGCCAAAGATGAACACAAAGACCTGACATTGAAAGGATATTGCTTATGTTTCTGTAATGCTTATGAGTAGAAATCTTAGAAAGTATTTGTTTCCAGCAACCTTAGAGATAGTTTGTTTTATTTTGTTAATGTTTGCACTATTGATTAATGTTACTGCTTTTCACTGAACTATTTCAATAAGATGTAGTCCTGTATTACCAAATGTTGAGGATGTTTAAGAACTGAACTTGCAATTCTCTAATTCCATCATCTTCAAAAAGAATGAACCCAAGTGTGAACATCCATTATGCATTCTTTTTATTTAATTAAAAAAACTCTTTGGAGAAGATATTAATCAGCAAGGGTGGGAAATAAAAACTTAGGAAAAAAGTGAAACCATCAGATTTTCATAATTAGACTTCACTCAACCCTGGCAATGGTTCTTTAAGCATCACAGCTTGTCAGATACTACAGTTTAATACTGAGCAGTAAAAAGACTTGGAGGAATTGAAGATAGCATATTAAAACTATCTGCACAACATTTGTGTAAGTATTGCAAGAAAGGTCTGCCACACATTGCATACTTATCTGTTAACATGCTGACAGAAGTTCTAGTGCTCTACAAAACTTTTAGAGGTCTTTGATCCTTTACTGCAGAGGTTTCCAACAGGGGGTACGCATACCCCTGAGGGTACTTCAGAGTACCACAAGGGGTACATTGGGAACTGTAGCCTGCCTCCCCGCTGGAAGGAGAGACTAGGCGGGAGCCTGCAGCCTGCCTCCTGGCTGCATGCTGGGCAGGAGGCTGGCCAGAACCAGGTGCCATGTGGCAGGTAAATGTGGGGGAGAGCAGCAGGTGAGTGTGGGGGCAGGGGGTTGCGGAGCCCGGCCAGAGCCAGGTGCTTTAAGAACTACTGTTTGGTACCGTGGTAACATCAGGTAGAGTGAAAACCAAGAAGGAGTACTTCAGGTGAAACCTTGAGACCGTAAGGGTAAAGTTTCTAAAAAAGATTGAAAACCCCTGCTTTAACGCACACACATTTTGAAGATGCACATTTTCTATAACAGAAAACAAACTACTGAGATCAACTCTAGTTTGAAAACAGAAGACTCCTCAATTTATCATAGGTGACACAGATAGTGATATCTACAGGTACGATTGCCTGAAACTTTCCATTATAAGACTCCTGTGTTCAGCTGCTTATAACGAACTGACAAGTTTTAACCATTTGAGCTGAAATTTTCCATGGTGTCTGCCTGCCTTAGGCTGAATTTTTTTAAAGTTTCAGCCATTCCAGAGAATAAGGTAAGGGAAACACGTACTTGAAGAAACAAAAATTCCATCATGTGGTATCACACTGGCACCTACAAAGGACATCAGCAGGGTTGGAACCTTTAGATCCATTGCACTGAGCTAACAGAATAACCGAGATCAGTCATAGGCTGTCATCCACTAAGTGGAGCAACATTAGAAATGGAGAATAAGACTCCCACTGCATCATTCTATAGTAATCAAACATTGCGCACTCTCTCCTATTGAATACAGTGTTTTTGGCTATTCCTGCAGAATATAGCAGGTTTTGGGGGTTTTTTTAAGGCAAGGTACAGCATATATTCACATCTGATTGTGCAGGGAATTAGCTGTAATGGGAGTTTTAGCTCCATGGAGCTAGATGAAATGCACAACAAGAGGGGATGTGACAACAAGAAGGGGGAAAAAATGCTAAAAGGGAAGTAATGAGCTGATTCCAAAATTAGAGATAGTTACTAATTTGAAAACCAAGAGGTCAGAACAGAAAAAATACATCTGACATATGAGTAATTCAGGAAGAATTTACTTACATAAAGAATGACTGGATAATGGAATGAATGCTGCAGTTAGCAATGAGACAGACCACTGGGCAAATGTGGAAAAGAAGAAAAGGGTACAAAACGCTACACAGATTTAGCTATTAGTAAAATGAGAGAGGTAGATTTGGAGAGTTTATAAATCACAAATCTTACCCTTCTCCAGAATACTAGGCAAGGGTGCCTGCTACCTCGATTACTTTTTGATTTGGCTCTTGAGCCCCTGGCAGTAGCTCTATGGGCTCATCCAGATACCCGAGGCATACAACTTCGTTCCATGGAATATAAATTAATGTTATATGCAGATGATGCTCTTTTGTATATATTCAAAAGAGAAACCACTATTCCAGCTCTCCTATCTCTAATTCAAAGATTCAGAGCAATAGCTAGTTATAAACTATATTGGAAAAAAATTGAAACTATTGGAAATCTCCTGGTTATCATGTAGCAGGACTTTCTCTCAATGGAACTTCCATGGGCAAACTGATGCAGTTAAGTACCTAGGTATAAAAGTACCAAGAAACATGAATGAACTAGTGCAGATAAACTTAGATCCTGTTTTTTCTCATATAACTAGTGTTACAAATAGGTAGCATCCTCTCTCCCTGAGCCTGTGGGGAAGGATCAATACAGTAAAAATGAATATTCTGCCTAGGCTCCTCTGTATTTTAAGTGGTCTATCTGTAAATATCCATTTGATTCCAGAAAATGTAACAACATTATCAGAGTTTTTCTGTGGGGTCCAAGTCAACCCCCATGACTACCATTTAAAAAACTTCAGCAATCTTTAGTTTGGGTGGGGCTGGGCCTGGGCTTCCAAACCCACAAAATTACTATTATGCTTTTATTGTGTCAGATGCCAAATTGGTTCCAGCATGCTAACACCAGTATTCCGCATGGGTGGAAACTGAATGGGTACTGATGTTCCCTCTGGAGTTTGTCTGATGGAGAAAAATAAGGTGTCTACTGTGGTGGCTATGTAAAGGGTCTGGGCTATCCTAGCTAAGAGGTACCAATTTCATCCTTGCCCTTATGCAGTAGTAACCCAGATTTGCAAATGGGGGGAGGGGGGAGAGGGAGGGATAATTTGGAGGAACTGGCTGAGCAAGATTCATATGGATTTCCCAATTAGTCATGGATGAGGACTTGGTCTCTTTTCTAACACTTAAGCAACTACATGACCTGCCAATCTCAGTGGAAGGCAGTGCTTACAACTACAGTAGAATCTCAAAGATAAGAACACCAGGAGTTACAAACGGACCGGTCAACTGAACACCATGTGAAACCGGAAGTAAGCAATCAGGCAGCATTGGGGGTGGGATCGGAGGGGCGGGGAGGTGTTAAGGCAAATACAGTACAGTTCTGCACTATACCGTGCCTGTATTGCATCTTAAAGGTTGGCATATCTAGGTTTCCTGTCCCCAACTCCACTTGCCATGTGAGAGGCAGCCACTTACAGGTAGAAGGTGAAGACGCTGAGGTTCACAGCCCCTGCTGCGAGCCCAAGGCAGCCTGACTGGAGCATATAGAGCAGAAGCACCCCCACTTTCCCTCAGAAAGGGAACAAAAGCTTGGGAAAGACTGAGCTGCTGCTGTTGCAGCCAAATCCTGGCCTGGAGTGGGAGCCAGAGGCTGCGCTCTGGATGAGTTTTAAAGCGACACAGCCTGTGCACCAATGTGGCCCAAGTTTTGCCTGTGGCTGCACTCTTGGGTCGTGGCTGCACCTCTGGAAGTGCAAGGGGAAAAGGAGGGAGAGGCGCTGGCAGCAGGTTGGCGCCAACCCTTTGCCACATGCTGCCTCTGGAGCGCAGTGGGAAGTGCACAAAGCAGGGTGAGTCCTGGGGAGAGGCAGCTGAGGGCTGGGGCTTGTAATGCCAAGGGTGCAGGGCAGGCCTCCCCAGGTCAGCCCAAAGGCAAGAAACAGGAATATGCAGGGAGATGCTTGCAAACCAGGCAGTGCTGCCAGGTGCCACCTTTGCAGAGATCTCTCCCAGCCTCAGCTGGAAGAGACTGACTGCAGGGTACTGTACCATAATGTTTTGTTCAGAATTACGAACATTGCAGAGTTACGAACCACCTCCATTCCCGAGGTGTTTATATCTTCGAGGTTCTACTTTAAAACACTTGATAATGCATCAATTTTCTCCAGATGCCTATTTCTAGGACTTCCAGAAGTCCCAGAGTTACTGAGAACCTTGGAAATACTTCATAAACTCCACAAGCCCATGTTGACTATGTATGTTTTACTAAGGAAAAGGAAACTCCATTAGTCTAGTGTTTTTATGGAAGCACTGGAGGAGGAGCTATGACAACCCTTAAAAGAACCTCAGTGGCAGAGCATATTACAAATGGTTCTGGGGAGCTCAGGCTACAACGCAAAAGATTCTATTCAAAATGTACTGGATGCCACAGAGGTTGTACAAAATGGGGGCCTTGTTTTCTGATATTTGTATTTGACTCGTATGGTTGCAAAAATTCATATCTGAAGAGGTAAAGCCCGCTTCCTCTGCCATCACTGCAGTGATAATCTTACCTTCTGCCATGCCCCTCTTCATACTCTGACCTCTTCACATGTTTTAAAAAAAAAAAAAAAAAAAAAAAAAAAGCCCCAAGACCATGTCTCACTTTCCCATAGTATGTGAAAAACTTTCCCCATAGCAAAGGTTTCACATATGGTCCTAGATCAATCGTGGCAAGCATCAGACAAAAGGCAAGGCTTCCAGAAAGTTAAAATCAGCAGAAAATACAAGTTTACATACTAAATTCCACCTCAGTGTTATTTAGTGTAGCTACTGCACTGCAGTAATATCACATGCTTCAAAATTCAGATTCTAACATGCCTAAACAAAGGCTGATATTTAAACTTCAGAAAAAAGTCTTTAATATATTGAATTTTCCTTATTTTCATGTGTCCGAAAAGTTATATTTACAAACTTAGCTCACAAACCACAATCTTTGTTCACCATCACCCTTTTTAGCATACAAATACAGATAAATATCTGAGCAGTTTCTAAATGCTAATGTGATATCAATTGTTCAGCATTTGTTCTTCAAAGAATTTACCATACAGTCTTCCTAGAATCTGGCAAATAGTACCCACAAATATATCACATAATGAAATACATATGCTAGTAAATTCATGTCAATGATAACTATGTTGGGGAAATACCCCACCATCAATATGCTCACCAAACAGAAGATGGCCCAAAAGAAGATATTACCTCACCCACCCGGTCAATCACATTTAAACGAACACATTCAGGTCTTACAAGCCCAAGTTACATGTGCCAACTTTGATTTTGTTCACACAAGACAAGATAGAGGGAACATCATGCCTCTCCTTCACCCAGCAAAGTTTTTATGTGATGCCATTATTTGTATTATCTGTTCATTATGACCTTCTGTTCCAGATGTCAAACTTGAAATGGGCACTGAAATGGACAAGAATTCTATTTCTGAAATGAGCTGGGATATTCAAACCTTAAGAACAGAAGAACAGCCAAATTGGGTCAGACAATGGTCCATCTAGCCCAGTAACCTGCCTTCCAACAGCAGCCCATGCCAGATGCTTCAGAGGGAATGAACAGAACAGGGCAATTCTCAAGTGATCCATCCAGTCATCCAGTCTCAGCATCTGGCAGTCAGAAGCATAGAGACACCCAGAGCATGCAGTTGCATCCCTGACCCTCTCGGCTAATAGTCATTGATGGACCTATCCTCCATGAACATATCTAGTTGTTTCTTGAACCCAGTTATACTTTTGGCTTTCACAACATCCCCCAGCAACAAGTTGACAGGTTGACTGTGCATTGTGTGAAGAAGTATTTCCTTTTGTTTATTTTAAACCTGCTGCTAATAATTTAATTGGATGACACCTGGTTCTTGTGTTATGTTAAGGGATAAAGAACACTTCCTTATTCACTTTCTCCATACTATTTATATTATAGATATCTTATAATAACCTGTTAGTTGTCTCACTTCCAAGCTGAATAGCCCCAGTCTTTTTACTCTCTCCTTATATGGAAGCTGTTCCATACTCTTAATAATTTTTGTTGCTCTTCTCTGTACCTTTTCCATTTCTAATACATCTTCTTTGAGATGAGATGACCAGAATTGCATGCACTATTCAAGTTGTGGGTGTACCATGGATTTATATAGTGGTATTATAATATTTTCTGGCATCTTATCTCTCTTCTTCCTAAAGGTTAGCTTTTTTGACTGCCACTGCACACTGAGCGGATATTTTCAGACAACTATCCACAATGACTCCAAGATCTTTCTTGAGTGATAACAGCTAACTTAGACCCCACCAGTTTATATGTATAATTGGGATTATGTTTTCCAATGTGCATTACTTTGCATTTATTTCATCTTCCATTTTGTTGCCCAGACACCCAGTTTTGTTAAATCCTTTTGTAACTCTTCGCAATCTGCTTTGGAATTAGCTATTTTGAGTAATTTTGTATCATTGGCAAACTTTGCCACCTCACTGTTTACCCCTTTTACCAGAAAATGTATGAATACTCTGAACAGTACTGGTCCCAATACAAACCCTGGGGGACATCACTATTTACCTCTCCATTCTGAAGACTGACCATTTATCCTACCTTTCTTTCCTATCTTTCAACCAGTTACTGATCCATGAGAGGACCTTTCCTCTTATCCTATGATGGCTTACTTTGCTTATCAGCCTTTGGTGAGGGACCATGTCAAAGGCTTTTTGAAAGTCCAAGTACACTATATCCATTCCATCACCTTTGTCCACATTTGTTGACTCCCTCAAAAAATTCTAAGATTAGTGAGGCATGATTTCCCTTTACAAAAACCACGTTGATTCTTCCCCACTATACTGTATTTATAGGCATGTCTGATAAATCTGTTCCCTACTATAGCGTCAACCAATATGCCTTGTAAAGAAGTTAGGCTTACTGGCCTATAATTGCCAGGGTTGCCTCTGGAGTCTTTTTTAAAAACTAGTGTCACATCAGCTATCATCCAGTCACCTGGAACAGAAGCTGATTTAAGTGATAGGTTACATACCACAGTTAGTAATTCCGCAATTTCATATTTGAGCTCCTTCAGAGCTGTTGGGTGAATACCATCTAGTCTTGGTGATTTATTTCTGTTTACATTTACCAATTTCTTCCAAAGCCTCTTCTACTGACACCTCAATCTGGGACAGTTCCTCAGATTTGTCACCTAATTCCTCAGGTGGGAATCTCTCTCATATCTTCTGCAGTGAAAACAGATGCAAAAAATTCTTTCAGCTTCTCTGCAACGGCCTTGTCTTCCTTGAGTGCTGCTTCAGAACCTAGATCGTCCAATGGCCCCACTGATCGTTTGGCAGACTTCCTGCTTTTGATACACTTAATTTTTTTGCTGTTAGTTTTTGAGTAGTTTACTAGTCGCTTTTCAAATTCTTTTTTGGGTTGCCTGATAATATTTTTATATTTGACTTGCCAGAGTTTATACTCCTTTATTTTCCTCAGTAGGATGTGACTTCCAATTCGTAAAGGATGCATTTTTGCCACTAACCACTTCTTTTACTCTGTTTAGCCATGATGGCATTGTTTCGGCCCTCTTAATATTTTTTTAATTTGGGGCATACATTTAATTTTGAGACTCTATTATGGTGTTTAGAGGCATTTCCATGCAGCTTGCAAGCATTTCACTTGTGACTATTCCTTTTAATTTCCATTTAACTGCTCTCTCATTTTTGTGTAGTTCCCCTTTTTTGAAGTTAAATGCTAATGTGATGGGCTTCTTTGGTATTCCTCCCTCTCCCCACAAAGATGTTCAAATTAAATTACATAAAAGGTTATGGTCACTATAACCGAACTGTTCAGCTATATTCACCTCTTGGACCGGATCCTGGTGCCCCACTTAGGACTACATCAAGAATTGCCTCTCCCCTTGTGGGTTCCAGGGCTAAATGCTCCAAGAAGTAGTCATTTAAGATGTCTAGAAATGGCCTCTCTACATCCAGTCCTGAGGTGACATGTACCCAGTCATTACAGGGATAGTCAAAATTCCCCATTAGAGAGGCTATCAAAACAGAAAACCCAGTAATAATCTCCCTGAGCATTTAAAAACCATCACCACCATCCTGGTCAGGTGGCCAGTAGTATATTCCTTCTGTTATTATTCAAGCATAGAATTTCTATGGATAGAAATTCTATGGTACAGTTTGATTCATTTAAGATTTTTACTATATTTGACTCTATGCTTTCTTTCACAAGTAGTGCCACTCCCTCACTAGCACATCTTACTTTATCATTCCTTTATATTTTATACCCTGATTTACCATGTCCCATTGCTTATCATTGTTCCACCAAGTTTCTGTGATGTCTATCAATATCATCATTTAATACCAGGTGCTTAAGTTCACCCATCTTAGTACTTAGACTTCTAACATGTGTATATAGGAACTTTTAATATTTGTCATCAAGATTTAGTTGTCTGCTTTCATGTGATATAACTGAATGGGACTCTCATTTGACTGTTTCTCTTCAATTCCTACTTGTACTTCATCAAATTCTATCCTCTCTTCTTCACTAGAATATAGAGAATCCCAGCTAATAGATCCCCCACATGGGATGTGTCGGTCCGAACCACGTGCTTCTCTGCACCAGTCATCTTTCCCCCAGACCTTAGTTTAAAAACTCCCCTATGACCTTTTTAATTTTATATGCCAGCAATTGGGTTCCATTTTGGTTTAGGTCAAGACCATCCTTCCTGTATATGCTCCTCCTTTCCCAAAAAGTTCCCCAGTTCCAAATAAGCCTAAAATCCACCTCCCTTCACGATCTCTTCATCCTGCAGTTCTGCCTTTCTAACTGGCCCTGTGTGTGGAACTGGAAGCATTTCAAAGAATGCCATCATGGAGGTCTTGGACTTTAATCTTTTACCTAGCAGCCTAAACTTGGCCTCCAGGACCTCTCTCCTACCTTTCCCTATTTCATTGGTAACTATATGCACCATGACCACTGGCTCCTACACAGCACTGCACATGAATCTGTATAGATATCTCTAGAGATCCACAACCTTCACTCCCAGCAGGCACTTCACCGTGTGGTTCTCCAGGCATCACAAACCCAGTTATCTATATTTCTAAAGATTGAACCCCTATTACTATTGCCAGTATCTTCCCAATCACTGGGATTACTTCCCCGGGAGAGGTACTCTCAGTGCAGGAAGATTCCAGGATCTTGATTGCTCACAAAAAAAAAAAAAAAAAGGGGGGGGGGAGAGAGAGAGAGAGGAGGGAAGCAGAGTAATTTGGAGGTGCATACCTGACATTGCAAAGAAGCCTAGGTCCCTAGCAGTGTTTCCCAACCTTTTTGAGTGAAAGCCCCACTAGTTAACACTAATAAAACACGCCCCTTCCCCCCACACACACTGGCCATAAACACATAACCCCTATAAACACTTATAATGATAACACTAAATTACATAAATAATAAGAAGTTATTCTGACCCAAGTGAGAAGCTAAACCTTCCTTGGGGCAGATGCCACCACATGCCCCGTATGGCCCTGCCTCTTCCCATCCCTCATGGACAGAAGATTATGGAGGCAGCGGGCACTGGTGGGGTGGCCGGGGCTGCTCCATGCCCCCACCAGCGGATACAGATCTTGGAGCAGCTGTGACCAGCCAGTGGAGGGCTCAGGGGGGCAGTTCCTCTGCAGGGTTTGGGGAGAGGGATTGCTGCTCCGCTGCGGCCAGCACAGGGCTCAGGGGTTAATGACCTCAATATTACTGAAGCCGCAAGGACCCCCTGTAATCTTTGGTGCCCCCCAAAGGGGGTCATGCATCCCAGGTTAGGAACCATTGAACTAGCTGATATCTTATAAAGCTCTATCTTATAAAAGATGCAGCAATTTTATTATCCCTCCCTCCCTCCCAGGATCAGAATGGAAATCATGTTTAGATCAAGTTCCATTTTGAGTCCACCACCCTTGATATGTCAGGCAAATCTAAAGTAGTCTGTTGCAAAGAATAGTAGGAAGATAGAAGAGTCATATGTAACCTAACACACAATCATTCATTCCTTCTTATATCCATCACTCATGTGCTAACCTGTCTCATCTCTCTCAAGGAGGCTGTCAAAAGAGTTATCAGGCATATGCTGAGTTTTTATTTACATCAGCTCTATTTTGGTCAGTATATATATTTTCACAAAGGTTAATAAAGTACCAGAACTTTGTAGCACAAACTCTCATTAGGAAACATTTTATTTTTTGATTTAAGTGAAAGGCAAAATGACACAGGAAGTACTCTAGTACAATGCCTAAGTGTATCCAGAGTATTGGTAAGGAATAATTGACAATAGCCCTTGAATGGAAAACAAAGTAACAAGGTTAAAGGAATCTGCAGTCAACTTTTAAAAAATAAACATTCTTAGTACAATCATGTGGCATTGGTGGAAAAAAGATTAAGCAACTTCCCTTTTCAGTGGGCAAAGTTATTTTCTTAATCATGAAATCAAAAGCCACTTATGAGAAAAACAAAAACTGCAATTCTAAGGTTTGATTTTGTAAAATTTTTCAGGGGTGGATTGAACACAAGGATGAGAGGAGGAAGGAAACTATTACCTCTCAAAATCATAACAAAAAACTTAACTGCAAAATATCTTGTTTTTAAACCACTCTATTTTGCCTGAGACAAAATACAGCCCTTATGTACAAAGAAGTCTGAACATACCTCAGTTTTAATGCCTGCAATAAACTGGAGTTACAAGAAAGTGCTTTAAAAAAAAAACTGATTTTACCTTTTAAAAAAAGTATCTGAGAATAGCATTTAAAGTAAAAAGTTGTCAAACTTATGTGCAAGTGCAGTGTTATGGAAACTAGGGCTCAGTGTTCAAGCTATTTACATCACTTAAAATAATAAATCAAACCACCTCCAGAATCATTAACCTCTTTTCAACAGCCATACCTGCTATGCTTTACAAGTTATTTCACATACATTTTAAAGCTAGACAACCCATTGAATTTAAATCAGTGTTTGGGCTCTTCTCAAGGAAAAATGTGTTTATAACCATCTCTTCCTCTTACATTCCAGCCTATAATAGGAAAAGTATGGATTGTTAAAATGAAATATTCTTAGCAACCCAATGTATATCAGGATACTGAAAACTGAGGCTATTGGACATTTTTATTTTGAAACAAAAAAGGGTCTATATTTTGACTATATGTAGCAAAACCATTGATAAAGCACTTTTATAGGTCCTGCCTTCACTGTAATTATAACCATGTTGCAATTCACCTGTTCACAGTATGATTGTGCCCCAAACAACTTAACATAGCTAGTGTGTTTGCCTGTGTAGACAAGACCACGTTACAAGCATGGTAAGAACAGTGACAACTCTGAGAAGACCACGAGTCATATCCTGTCACCACTGTAGTCAAGGGAGTTTTGCTACTGATTTCAATTGGCCAAGATTTCACCCCATGCTCCACTGTGTCTCATCCACATGGCAACACTAGAACATATTTTAACCAATTCCCATGATACAGCAGAAATTACACTGTGGATGAGATCACAGTGATGTGGAGTCGAAGTCCCGAACTGTTTAATTGGACTATCAATTCTCAGACTGTGTCAGCTAGCGTTTTTCTTAACTTTCACTCTTACTAACCTCCACACAGTTCTACCAATAGTGCTAGTATGGAAAGGCACCTGCGTGTTTTCAAGCAACATGTCTTCTAACCTTGGTCATGGCAAGTCTAGAAGACACAGTGGTTAAACATCACGCAAGTGCTCCCACAGTTCTTCCCACATGGTGCAAAGGTGTAACATTTTTTTTAAAATGTCACAAGGCCTCATACTGAAATTTCACTCTGCATCTAGTTATGCTTCACTCCAGTATACGCAATCTCCACTGGGCTAATATTTTTGGAACATATAGGTGTTATGCCGCTTTCCTTGGAAGTGTTACTTCCCCTTGCTCCTCTGACCATGCTGAGCACAGAAGTCTTCAGTGTCTCATGAGAAATAAAGGAACCAAAATGACTACAACTATTCTTAACATGGAGTGAAGATTTCATCTTCCAGAAGCAAGCATGCACACAACAACAGCCAGCACTACCAGTGGCCATTGTAACTCCAAGAGGGGGAAGAGTAATAAGAAGGGAGATTCTGCCTGGTACG
The DNA here is from genome assembly GCF_026122565.2 of Emydura macquarii macquarii. Classification (NCBI taxonomy): domain Eukaryota; kingdom Metazoa; phylum Chordata; order Testudines; family Chelidae; genus Emydura; species Emydura macquarii. The sequence goes on along the minus strand of NW_027132983.1, from coordinate 1,175,333 downwards.
CCTGCTTCTTTTGCAGTGAAACACTGTTTGAAAGGGCAGCAGGGTTGGGGGTGGCAGGACAACTGAAATTAGGGTAGAAATTAATAGTCTAAAATAGTCTAGTCCAGCGGATGGCACTGTCGATTTTTGTGACATGCAGAGTTTTGGTGTTAAAATTATTGAGGTGTAAAGAAAAAGGAGAACATTATTTTATCCAAAAACAGTTAAGGATTCTTGCCTCCTACCCTTTTGGGGCACCTCACTCTCTTCCCATCTAGCATCCTTTTGCTCTAATACCTCAGTTTATTCTGACTTCTCTTTTTACAGAATGTTCAGCATTCTAAGGGCACCAATCTGAAATAAATCAATCAACTTGAACAGCAACTCTGTATGTATTACAAAATACTAATACTAAAGAACAGCTACAATAGTCCCAATTCAAATCAAATTTCATACTTTGGCAAAAATCTTCTGTCAACTTTATAGACCAGGAAGTTGATCACTTAAAAAGGTATATTGTGAGTTGTATGTTCCAATAATTAGTTCGCTAACAGAAATTTATAATGGACATATCAAAATGCCATTAGCATAGCAGCACTACTGAATGCTACTGTACATGACAGATATGCTAAAAATGTATGAGCAATATCCACAAAAGACAGTTAAGTTTACATTACATTTATTTACCAAATATATCAGACAGAATAAATTTACTTCCATTGTATTTAGTAGCCTTAATAGGTTACACTTGTAATAGCCACATTCTCATTAGTCTAGTGGGTTAGCAAGATGTTCACTAATACAGTCAAAATCCAAATACATATTTTGGGTTACTCATAACCCAAGGAAAGGATTTGAACCAGTGTTCCAGAGATTTATGGTATGTCTACACTTAACCCGCTACAGCAGCATAGCTACAGCACTTCCATGTAGACACTACCTACACTGACAAGTGGGGTTCTCCCATCAGTGCAGATAATCCACCTCCCCGAGAAATGGTAGCTAGGTCAACAGAAGAATTTTTCTGTCAATCTACCACTGTCTACACCAGGGACAAGGTCAGCATAGCGCTCTCTCTCAAGAATGTGGATTTTTCACCATCCCTAAGAGACATAGCTATGCTGATGCAAGTTCAAATGGAGACCAGCATTTAGAAATAGTGTTTTTACCTAATACACCACCTATCTGGCATTCAACATTAAACATCTGCAAAGCTTAATTTGTTAGATCTTGGCTTGTTATTAGCTTGGAAAAAACTTGTCTGAACAGATTCCATATGAGGAGAGACTAAAAAGACTGGACTGTTCACTTTAGAAAAGTGATAACTAAAGAGGATATGATAGAGGTCTATAAAATCATGAATGGTGGGAGAAAAAAAAAAGTGTTATTTACTGCTTTACAACACAAAAACCAGAGGTCACCCAATAAAATTAATATGCAGCAGGTTTAAAACAAACAAAGAAGTACTTCACACAGTGCACAGCCAACCTGTGGAACTCCATGCCAGGGGATATTGTGAAGGCCAAAAGCATAACTGCGTTCAAAAAAGATTTAGATAAGTTCTGAAGGATAGGTCCATTAGTGGATATTACCCAAGATGGTCAGGGACCCAATTCTATGTTCTTGGTCTCCCTAAATCTTTGATTGCCAGAAGCTAGGATGGACCACTTGATAAATTGCCCTATTCCGTTCACTCCCTTTGAAGCATTTGGCACTGTGGGAAGATGGGCTAGTGGGCTAGATGGACCATTGGTCTGACCTGCTATGGCCTTTCTTCTGTTCTTATGACAAAACCTATTTTCAGAACTCTGGCACAAGCCTAATGGATTTAGTCATATTTTCATAACACTAGACTTCAGTTGCTGCTAATGGTTTTGTTTTCTTTTAAATGAAACATTATCCAGATCATAGCTATATCTTTAAACACAATTCGATCAAAGAAAAGCTTTGCTTACATATTCCCTTTTTTCTAAGGCCATATTATTCATCCATTTATTTAATTGCACTTTTTAGGGGATAACCAGAAACAATAACAGCCTCATCAATAAAATAAACATTCTGCAACTTAAGTTAATGCTGAAGAACAAGAGGACTCAGTACCCTGGTAGCCTGAAATACACAGTCAGACACCTTGTAAGGTATAGGCAATGCTCATTAAATATCCTCTTAGTTTTCTCATTAAAAACGGAAATAGCTAGCTCACTTAATCTATGCAAAAGCTAAAAAATGTTAAAAAGAATATCAGTGACTGGTGCTCACATAGATTTCCAGACTGTCCTCTGAGGAGCTATTGTTAGGTGCTTGATTAGAATTTAGCTTCACTTGGTAATGACTTGAAATGGGGAGATCAACTGATAGGCAAGAGAGAAGATTCTGCAAAGCTTCAAAGAAAAACTAGCATTTCCTCTCAAGTATTTTATATAGGTAGGTAAACTAGGGAAGTCAAAATGTCAACAATCATCATCAGTGTTAATGTAAGATGGGCTGACCTACCAGATTGTGAAGAGATCCTGTTACATTAGTGGCAAACGTCTGAGTTTTCAATACCTCACCATAATCAGCAGCATCAAAGTTAGTTTTCCATACCATCACCTGCAGGATAAAAACCAACTGGTTAAAATTAATCCTTTTAAAAACTGCAATTTACATATATGCTTTCATTCTGCTGGCAGTCTGGAAAAATGTTAGCACACCCAGGGTTCTGAGAGTAAAGCTTTGCCAGCAAAGAGCAATAGAATAGACTTTGGCAACATCAGAAAAAATGTAATTCAATAGAGAAGTTACATAACACTTGCAAACATTTAGTTTGCTGCAAGCTGGGATGTGAATCTATCCCACAACTAGCCTGCTATGGACTAGCTGATGTGCATTAACAGTATGTTAATGTGCTCTGATCTACTCCTCTTTGAAATGGGAGTAGATCATGGCACCTTAAGATGCATCAGCAGGATCCACATGTACAGTTAGTCCACAACAGTCTAGTGAGGGGGTAGAGTCACACACCAGCAAACTGCAAATTAATAGTTCATGTAGACAAACCCATCATTTGAGTTCTCAAAAGACCTCTCCTGGGTCAAGTATGCCATGGAACTAGACAGCTACCTTGGTAATTCCAAAAATGTTTGAATACCATGAAATCCACTGACGTGCTGAGAAGTTATGTTTACATCATATTAATCTTCAGGCATAGACCCGAATATCAGGACTTACTTTGTTACCTATGGCTTAGTTCTCAGGAGAAGAGAGAGCTTAGTTGGCAAAGTAAAATGAGACCTATAGAAACATACTATCTATCAAAACTGAAGCCTAACAACAGGCAACTTCTCTCCACAATGAATTACGTAACCACCGTAAGTACTTTTGAAGAATGCCAAGACAAAAATCTGGATTCTTTTAAAAAATTGGTCACATGACAATATGAAAGTGCACTGGGGGGAGGGAGGGGGGGGACGACACGACACGAATTCCTTAGGATAGTGAATACCTACCAAAGTTGATAAGTATTTAAAATATTTTAAGCTATTTGACAAATAAAAGGACATTTAAATATTTGTAGGATTTAAAGTTTGTGGGGTTCATTTTAGCTACTAATTACATTTTTACACCAGGAATATTTTTGTTTAGTTTTACTTCCATGTTTTTAGAAAACTTGATTGTATTTCACATTGTACCTTCCATAGTTACAGAAACTGATCATGCAACTGTAAAACAGTAGCCAAAAACAAAAGAAAGAGAGACACCTTTGTATATAACCTAAAGTCCCAAAGACTTACACTCAGGCTTAATTTTACACACTGGATAACAGTGCAATAAGTTAAGCGTGTGTATAAAACTTTGCAGGATCAGGCTATAGGCATTATGTATTTAAATTCCATAAATACAGAATTTAATAGAATTAAGATGCTATGAAATGTTTGCTGAATGCATTCATAACAGAAGTGTGCAGAAAACTTTAAATATACACATAGCTTGAGTTATTTCTTCCTCCTTGCATTAAAGCTTTGTGCTTGCACACACATACACACACACAAAATCACCTTTGTGCTGATGGTAAGCAAAGAAAATTACAGCCAAAAGGGAGGATTTTTCAAAACAGTATAAAACTGAGAGTTTATAATGAAGTTGCTACCAGTAAAACTAGATGTGTAGAACCTTTTGGAAAAAAGAAAGGTCAAGTGTTATAATTTGGTTTCCCGGTTTAAACAATAGCAAGAGAAATTTCTGGACATGTGAAATGTCATCACTGAGGAAAAGGAAAAAAAAAAAAAAGAAAAGAAAAGAAAAGAAAAAGAACTGGCTGTCAGATATAACAGATTACCTCACATGAAAAAAATATATATATACAAATTCAAAACAAAATAAAGGAATTCAAGAAGCCTTTGCAACTTAAAATTAAAGAAAAAAAGTTATATTCCAAGCTCTGCTATCCTGTTTGAATGTAGGCAAATAACCTTCACTGTGCCTCAGTTTACCCATGAGGTATGGATACAATATTTACCTACCTCTTGAGGTGATGCTTAGTGTATACAGAGCCCTTTACATTGAGTGGAAAGGTGCTAAAGTGCTGATTGTCTAGGCACTTGACAACTTCTCTTGTATGGAGTGACTATATTCTATTGGATTGGTTTTATTCTATTTCCTCTTATAGCTTGATTCACCCTACAAATGCTGCAGAAAAAATATTCCATCTGTATTTCATTCCCTAACCTTAGACATGAAACTATCTTAAAAGGTCATCTGTGCTAAAACTAATGTATCCTCTCCTCCGCAAACAACATTGTTCCACAAACACTGGATTTTTCTGCATCAGAAGTAGAAACCTTTTCTGTTCACTCAATTATATCAAGAATCAAAAAAAACCAAAAGACTGTCAGATTAGGCAGACATCACGCACCTGTTCATCAGACCCTCCTGAAGCAAAAGAGTCCCCAGTTCTTGAGAATGCAACACAGGTAGCTGGCCCCTGTAAAAATAAAAACATTTACAGGAGGTAAAAAGCTATAATGCTGAGGTTCAAGACAGGCCTTCAGACAAGAAATAATAGCATAATTTTAACTCAGTCAAAATCAAACACTTATTCCTCAATACAGATTTCAACAGGTTTAGAGGTTACTAGAAGTTTCTCAATTAATTTTATTTATTTACGTTTTAATTTAAGATACCCAGCTCCTCAATATCAAATAGCCAGGTGTAAAAAGAACTACACTAGTGTTTTAGTGGGAAGCTGTTCAGGACCATGGGTAAAATTTTCAAAAGAACGTAAGTCAGTTTGAGCCAGATTTTCAAAAGATATTTAGGTGCCCAAAGAGATCGCTTCTGGAAATTCCACTAGACACTTACCTGCATCTTCAGACACCTAAATTACCTCTGAAATCTGGCTTCTAGGCACTTAATGTTACCCTCATCTTTTAGGGAGTAAGCCACCCTTTGTACCGCTCTCTGTACAGTCAAAATAATAAATTCAGATTTACAAAAGTTTGGGCTCAGAGAAGTCTAGTTTTTAGTTACGAATAAGTGGTAGATAAGGAAAGATGACTTTCTTTGTTCACACAATCATGTAACTGCAGGAGCTAGAGCTTTGAGAGACCTCAAACTGCCAGAGCTGACAATACTAGGACTATATCCTACAGCTGCTCAGATCAGTGAAGCACACAGAGTGCATCAGAGCATCAATCCAATTCTCTTTTATCAGTTTTTTTTTTTTTAAAGAGACAAAGAAACCTGTTAATGTAAAATGTACACGATTCAACTAATCTGCCCCTCTGAAATATAACCTCATCCTCATGCTCTGTTAGTGCATTTCTTCACAATCTGCTATAACTATGTAGCTGCAACTGGCATCAGGGAGGAAGCACAGGGGACAAGTGTAGATGGGATGGAGAAGAGACGGATGCTAGTACAGTGCAGGCACAGTGGGGATTGCTCAGTGCTTTCATGCCAAGATGTCAGCAAGTGCAGGGTGTCCAGTGCTGCTACCTCAAATCTTCAGTGCACCAAGTCACTAGTACTACAGCAAGATCTTGGTGTGCTAATGTCTCTGTGCTGAGTCATTAGGTTCTCCCTGCACCCCTCCCCTATCCACTGCACATCACTGCAGAAGCATCTCGTTCTCCTGGTCAACTCAAGAATCCCCCAAGGCCATACTTTATGGGCAGCTAAAGCAAAGCACCTCTTCTCATGGTGGCCACTATAAATGATATAAAGACAGACAGAAGTCAATTTTGAAAGCATATAAAGTTGACCCCAACAACTGGAAAGCAACAGCCCATGACAGAGCAAGGTGGGAGCAGATTTGTCATGTCACCATTAACCACTTTGAAGCAAGACGTGTTAACACCTTATGCAAAACACACGAACAACAAAAAGAAAGGATACAACAGCCTGCAACTGACATGAACAATCATGTTTGTCCCACATGTAACTGTATTTGCAGTTTTCACATGGGTCTGACCTCACATATATGTGTGCACCTATAGTGCTTGCTAAATCCATTGGATGTCGACATTGACCTGAGGCTTCATCATCATCACCACCTTCAGAAAGATTTGCTGTAGATCAGCGTTTCTCAATTAAATTTCCCCGCGGAACCCTTTAGGCTCCGTGGGGAAATTACACTCATACTCGATACCCTCCGCCTAAAAATCCGGGACAGCTTCCCTTTTTCAGCGACGCGGAGAACAGCTGCTCTTGGCAATACTGCTGTAGATATTTGATTTTAAAATAGTTATACAGAGAAAAGGTCAAAGTTAATGCATTTATAAAATACTTCATCTACTATAGACACCCACATTTTGAAGTGCTAGGAAAATCTTCAGAGTCAATTATTTTAGACTTTAAATAGTCTTGACTAGTCTACTGAAGTAATGGTTGAACAGAAGTGCAATACTATTCACACAGGTTTAAACATCTGGTTTAAAAGTATTTTCACAAACATTTAAGATGTACACAATCTCAAAAGGATAAGGGAAACACTTAGATGCAATAAAGGAGAGTTAAGAAATAGTTATCTAAGCACAGACGCAACAGACAAACTGTTCTATTAGGAATAAATAGCAGAGAATACTGGGAATGAAATATTATGACAGACACTAAACAATTACTTCGCAGCTTGCTTCAATAAGTGTATATTGCCGAGCTTCTGTCTAAGTCTGGATCAGGTTTCCAGAGACTGCAGATGACTAAGGCTTCTGGAAAAGTTAATTTAACAAGTAAAAACCTACACAGAGACACAAAATGTATACTTTGACTGAAGTAAAGTTTGGGTAACCTTGCTATGTTACATCAGGTCACACTGCACCCAGACAGGCAGGCAATCAGCTTTTCATTACCCTTAGCTGAGTTAAGGGGATGTGCTACTTTAATAGCACTGCACTCATTTTCCCAAAAATCAAGCCACACCCCTTTGCCCAGTTCTCCTTCTTCCTCTGATGCACTTAGAAAATAAAACATACATCAAACCTTACAAATAGTGAACAAGGAAATACACGTAGGCCAGATAAATTGCCATTGTAAACCACTTAGCTCATCTGTTTGCACCTACTAATGAGGCAGAGAACAACTGCTACTACTTGCACCCACAGTTCTTTATGCGAGCAAATACACAGGTACATGATTATGCCTGCACAAGCAGAGGCTGTGGATGTCCTGAGATCCCAGGACATCTGTCCATTCATGGTTTAAAAAGGGGGCTAAAACTCCTGCTAATTCCTTAAGGGACAAACCCAATGACCACATGGAAGGATTTGAAAGGAATTCTTAAAACAACTGTCTTGGAGCATAAAACACCTCTTAGTGAAGACCAAGGGAAGCACATGGCCCTCTGGGCAAGACAGAGAGTTGAATCTGTGCAGGAGCGGCTCCCTGGTGCTTGCAGCAGGTCCCTCTATGAAACAAATAGGACATGTTGCCCAAGGGAAGGGAAAGAAACCTATTGTAAACCTTTCGGAATATAACAGTGGTTCCCAAACTCTACCATGTTGCATACCACCAGCATAAAGCATCACTTGTATTACCACCACCTGTAAAGGTGGGGGTAAGGGATGGGACTGGGCTGGGAGGGGAGGGATCAGCTGCTATGCAGCTTGAGGGCGGGGCTGGTGCTGGAGCAGCTCCTGGTGTGTCCAGGGGAGGAGAGGCCTTACAAAGTTCTACGCTAATCACCTCCTATTACTAAAAGGAAATCAATTACTTATCTGTCTTTTGAAAATACTCCTGTATTATTTGTTATACATGATTATGAATTCTTCTATATAAACACACACACAATATGGTTCAAATCTGTGACACTGCAGGAAACCAAGGTAAATATCATTAACACAATTTACTTTTTATTATTAAATTTATGCTGGAATACATGTCATTTCTCTGACAGAAAACAGTAATATTTTCCAAATCAGGAGTAATATTCAAACTTTCAAAAAAATCACATTATCTTCACTGAGTACTAGAAGTCAGCTGCACAATAAATATACCTATTAGATACTATAAAATGCCATTTAGAACCACGCCATCCTTTTGCAGTGATTTTGTTCACAGAGAGAGTTACAACGGTTACACATGCTGCTGCAAGTCTTAAAACATTCAGTTTATAAAAAGACACCACCATAACCGGGAATATTTGAATCAGAGACCCAAAATGTAACTTAGTTTCTATAACCTGTTATTAGGATTTCTGCTTTTTTCTTTTCTCCTGCCTTCCCCATTTTTCTTTGCTATTCCCCTCTCAAATGATAAGTATTAAAAAAAAAAAAAAAAAAAAAAAAAAAAGAAAAAGAAAAAAGAAAAAACAATGCTGCAACAAGCTACTTGACCCCAAGCAAATTTAGTTTTCCTGCATCAGTTTTATTTAGAGTTGTTAAATGATTTTAAATCACAATTAATCCCGAGATTTAAAAAATAGTCGTGATTAATAGCGGTTTTAAATCACACAGTTAAACAAGAATAGAATCCCAATTTAAATATATAATAAATATTCTGGATGAAATCAATATATTTGAAAATGTGGAAAAACAATTACAATACAGAATACAAAGTGTACAGTATTCACTTCATATTATTTATTACAAATATTTGCACTGTTAAAAAGATAAAAAATAGTACTTTTCATTTCACCTCATACAAGTACTGTTGTGCAATCTCTATTGTGAAAGTGAAATTTACAAATGTAGAATTCCCCCCACTCTCCCCCCCATAACTACACTCAAACAAAACAATGTAAAAAAAACTTTAGAGCCTACAAGTCAAAGCAAGGGGTGTATGAATGTTTAGCATATCTAGCACGTAAATACCCTGCAAAGCTGGCTACAGCAATGTCATATGAACGCCTGTTCTCACTTTCAGGTATATTGTAAATTAGCAGGCAGCACTGCCTCCCGTAAATGTGAAAAAACTTGTTTGTCTTAGTGATTGGCTGAAAAGAAGTAGGACTGAGTGGACTTATATGAGGTGAATTGAAAAATACTATTTCTTTTGTTTATCTTTTTTACAGTGCAAATATTTGTAATAAAAACAAAGTGAACTGTACGCTTTGTATTCTGTGTTGTAAATGAAGTCAATGTATATGAAAATGTAGAAAAACATTCAATAAATTTAAATTGGTATTATATTATTGTTTAACAGTGTAATTAAAACTACAATTAATCATGACTAATTTTTTTAATCAAGTTAATTTGTTTTGCATTAATCACACGCATTAACTGTGATTAATTGACAGTCCTAATTTTATTATAAATAACAATGTTTTTAAATTATAAAAAGTGTTCTGGTAGTACTGCTCTTTTACCTTATTTCCAAAACCCACCTCCCCCCACACAATGCTGGCCCCTCCCTCCTATCATCATGGCATATCTTAAGTTACACCTAAATATAATCAAGACAAATAGTTGTTCCTCTTTTTGGAGATGACCTACAAAAAACAGAAACGCAAAATATATTCTTATCAGATTTATGAACTACTTGCAAATCAGATTTCTCAAAAACAAAAACCTCATCAACCGGGTGGCTCATGAAGCTCTATAAAAACTGGGGATTGTAAAACGCTACACGAATCTAACGGAAGAGCAGTCTTATAACTTTCTGTACAAATGCCTTAATGAAGACCTGGTAGTTACTCCCATTAAAGCTAAAACAAATAAATTTCATGTTTTAATCCTCCCAATCTGCCTCACCCAAAATGTCTCATGAATGTCTTCAGACCTGATGAGGTTCCCCTTCTCCCCAATCAGGCCAAACTTGAGGTTAATTAGACAAAAGCTTATCTGGCAAATGGAGGTTTTTTCACCTTCGGAAAGGAGAAAATCTCCTCTTACAATGTCAGGTCAAAAATGGCTTGATCTGGAAATGTAAAATTTTGTTCTGTTACCTGCAATGAGAATTAGTGTCTGAGTATTTTTAGAATAGTTGGATATTTTTGGGAGAAAGTCACTCACTGTAAAACTCCAAACTTTTCAAAACTGTCGTCAAGTCCTGACAGAGGTTATGAACTCCTGTGTTGAAGCTTTAAACTAAAAAAAATTAAAAAAAAAAAAAATGCACAGACTGCTTTTAGCTCATTTTGTTACAGATACAACATTGAAAACGAAAACCAGTCATTAAGGTTGGCAGTCCACCATGGTGATTTTTCCCACAAAGTCATTCAATTATTCACAGTCTTCCCACACTACCCTCCTCCACATCCAGGAAGGAAAACACATCAGCCACCAGAGCTGCCCAGTAGAGTTCCTGCTCCTGACTGATACCATCTATGCACATCCTTCCTACTACAAAGGAGAGAAGATGGGGGAATCTAGATCTCACACTTCCTAATCTTCAATTCAGTGACTCCTCCAGTGATGCTACTAGAAACCTCCAGTGATGCTACTAGAAACCTCCAGGACCTTGAGCCAATGCCACTCTCCTTTCCACAAAGGAAACTGCATACTGCTCTGCCTCAGCATCAAAATCATTCTCTGCTCATTTATCCACTGAGTGAGTGCTAGACAAAGATGATGTAGTGTCAGAAATTCACCCAGATGATGGATGAGCACATGATGGCATAACATTTAATCCCTTCTGTCAGGTGAGGCAAAGACAAATCACTTCTTTAAAAATGTAGAGGTAAGAAGCCACTATACAGATAATTTTTTTTGCATGGGAAAAGCATTTAGATGACGTCAGGTCAGTTAGTAAAAACAGCATGTATGCCAGTAAAAACAACTAACCAACTACTGAAAAGACACTTCTTCACTGGCTTTCTAGCTGCAATTCATTTTTTTTTTAAAAAGTTAAGAAATGGAAAAAAAAGACTCCATTTATTATATTTCAAGTGGTATCTAAAAATTTCACTACTTATAAGCACTATACACAGACATGTGTATCTACCTCATCTCCCCTCCCACCACACAACACATATGGGCACAATAGGCCTGGAACTTCATGCAAATCTGACAGTGTCCTCTATATATTTTGATAGCAGATAGTTGAGTAGTACATCCATATGCTTAAACACCTGTTTAAAGTGTCTTACAGTTTTAGTCAGTGAAGTGGCGAGTTTCTATAGTTTACTACCTACCAATCAGGTGGGTAGAAGGTGAGAATTATATGGCCAAAGTTAAGATTGCTTGCAGCACCTTAGCTCTGCATTTTTGGTTTTATTTATAAATATAACCATAGTAATGTTTTACATAACTATTTGCTTACAACTTGTACTCTGTTAATGAAGTTGTCTGGAAGCAGTCATTAGAACCCTCAGAAAAAGTATACATACAGCTTACATATTTACATTTTTCTAATGACTACCTAAGAATGACTTTTAAAAGGCCCTGTAACGTTCTGTTCCTGTAGGATGAACAAATATCAATGGTGGGCCTGCACACCAAATCTCATTTTTATGAGAGTGAAAGCATTTCACTACTTGAAACACTTAAGAATAAAAATATGCAGCTAGAGCATGATATTTTGCAGCTGCAAGATGTCAGCTCAGAGCTATAAACTTGTCTCTCTAATGATCCTTCTGTTATGAGGGGCCAGCTCCATTATAATTAAAGACAGCAATGTAAACTTGGCAATCCTCACTATGTAAACTAGAACTAATCAGCCAGTAACACAAATTCCTGGCATTACAACAGTTGCGTCAAAGCATGTTTGAAGAAACTCGCGTCTTCTTCCTGAAATCTTCATGTACCAGTAACTGTCCCAGAACAGCAGTCAGCTGTCAGAAGAGCCACCAAATGTGGACCAGGCATATTCTCCCACACAAACGCACAAGTCAAGAATGTCTTGAGAACAAGCTGCTCATCTGGGTGACTAATATTTCTACAATCTTGCTCATTTTCTTAAGAAAAGTACATTTGTCTTTTAACACTTCATTTCCAACCTCAATAGCTACTGTCACTGACTTAGGATATGTCTACATTGTAATCAGAGGCCTGACTGCAGCACATACAGACATAACCGAGCTAGCTTTATCTAGCTAGTTTGGGTACCGAAAGCAATGAAACTGCAGCAGCATGGGCTAGCTGTCCGAGTACAAACCCAGGGTCCCAGGCAGAGCTGTATCATCCATGCTGCCATGGCTTCACTGCTACCGTTACTCACACCTCACTAGATCTAAGCTAGGTTGGGTAGTTCTACACTTGCTGCAGTCTCAGTTCTTAATGCAGTGTAGACATACCCTCAGTAGTAAGACATTTCGGAAAAAAATTCAAGTACGTTGGGTACATGGTATATCTGCCAACTAATCTGATGAAGGAAACAGTGCAACTGCGAGACCCTACACCAACTGTTCACAGTGGAAAGAAGCATCTCTCTGTCACCGGACCTGTATGGACAGCTGTGTTAAGGTTGGGGGGGAAGGAGTAAAAAAAGGTTACTTACCAGTAACTGATGTTCTTCGAGATGTGTTGCTCATGTCCACTATAGGTGAGTGCACGCCTCCATGCACAGTTCCCGGAACTTTCTTCCCCTTAGCAGATCCCATAGGGCTGGCTCTGGTGCCCCCTGGAGCCCCGCACGCATGTCGTGGTATGAGGCACTGCTGGCCCTACGCCCCCTCAGTCCCTTCTTTCTGCCCACTCCAGCAGCAGGGACGGGGGGAAGGGGGTTGTGGAATGGACATGAGCAACACATCTCGAAGAACATCAGATACTGGTAAGTAACCTTGTTTTCTTCTTCAAGTGATTGCTCATGTCCATTCCACTATAGGCAACAAACAAGCAATACCTTGGAGGTGGGTCGGAGTTACCAGTGAGCTGCCCTCCTCACCACTCTGCCAAATCCCGCGTCCTCTCTCATTTGTTGGATGATGGCGTAGTGGGACGTGAAGGTATGCACTGATGACCAGGTGGCGGCCTTGCAGATGTCCTGCAGGGGCACTCTCTCCAGGAAGGCCATAGATGAGGCTTGAGCTCTGGTTGAGTGCGCTGTGATGGTTCCCGGAAGCGGCACCCTCGCCTGCTCGTAGCAGAACTTGATGCATGATGTAATCCACGAGGAGATGCACTGGGTGGAGACAGCTGAGCCTTTCATCTGGTCAGCCACTACGACGAAGACCTGAGTCGATTTCTGGGACGGCTTTGTACACTTGATGTAGAAGGCCAGGGCTCGTCTCACGTCCAGTGAATGCCATCTCCTCTCCTCCCCCGAACTGTGCGGTTTGGGAAAAAAATATTTTATTACAATAAAATTGGGAAACCATCTTGGGCAGGAAGGCTGGATGCAGCCTCAACTGCACCTTATCCTTACAGAATACTGTATAAGGGGGCTCAGAGGTCAAGGCCCTAATCTTGGAGACACTCCTAGCTGAGGTAATGGCCTCCAGGAAGGCTACCTTCCATGAAAGCATGAGTAGCAGGCATGAAGCCATGGCTTCAAAGGGGGACTCCGTGAGTCTCGAGAGGACGAAGTTGAGATCCACAGGTCCGTGACCCAGTGCCTCCCTGGGATAAAGCCTCTCCACCCCCTTGAGGAACCTGACCGACATGGGATGGGAGAACAGGAATCTCTCCTCTAGCGGCTGATGGAAGGCCGAAATGGCTGCCAGGTGAATCTTCAGCAAGGCCAACACCAGACCCTGGAGGTTTAGCTGGAGCAGGTACTCCAGGATCGCCTGTACAGGCGAGAGGCTGGGTGGAATGTCCCGGGACTCTGCCCAAGCGGTAAACCATTTCCACTTAGCCCGATACATGACCTGTGTTGAAGGTTTCCTGCTGCCAAGCAGGACTTGTTGGACCTGCACCGAGCAGGCTCTCTCCCCTTGTCAGCCACAGAGTCTCCAGGCCGTGAGGTGCAGGGAGTCCAGGTCTGGGTGCAACAGGTGACCATGGTCCTGGGACAGAAGGTCGTGCTGCCTCGGGAGCTCCAGGAATGGGGCGATCAAAAGGTCCAGCAGCATGCTGAACCAGTGCTGTCTCAGCCAGGCCGAAGCGATGAGTATAACATCTACCATGTCCCTCTTGATTTTCAAGAGAACTTTGGGCAGGAGAGGAATGGGCGGAAATACGTAAATGAGGGTCCCCGTTCAGTCCATGAGGAACACGTCGGAAATCGACCCAGTCTCGCAACCCCGGAGCGAGCAGAACCTTGGACACTTGGTGTTCCAGGCTAACATGAATAGGTCCAGTTGGGGAACGCCACGCTTGTGGAAAATCATAGCCACCACCTCTGGGTGCAACGACCAGTCATGGCGAGGTAGAAATGACCTGCTGAGATGATCTGCCTCATCGTTCCTCATCAAAAGGGGAGGTCCTGAATAGACTGCTGCACCTCCTGGGACAGGCCTGAGGATTGCAGCCACGAGCACCTTCTCATACAGATGGCGGAGGCTATGGCCCTGCCCACCGAGTCAGCAGCGTCACAGGATGCATGGAGCGCTGCCCTAGCTACCATGGTTCCTTCCTCCACGATGGTGCTAAAGGCTGCAGCCTGGTCCTGGGGCAGGACCTCAGCGAACCACCTGAGGGAGTCCCACAGGTTGAAATTATATCTCCCCAGGGCGGCCTGATGGTTGGCAATCCTGAACTGAAGGCTTGTTGTGGAATAAACCTTTCTCCCAAACAAGTCCAGCTTCTAATTGTCTTTGTTTTTGGGAGTGGACCCTGGCTGACCTTGCCTGTCACGCTGGTTAGCCGCATCTACCACCAAGGTTCCTGGGTCGGGGTGAGTGAACAAATACTCAAACCCTTCAGCCGGGACATAATATTTTTTCTCGGCCACCTTTGCTGTAGGGACAACCGAGGAAGGGGTGTGCCACAGGGCCTTTACAATCTTAAGGACCCTTTCGTGAACTGGGAGGGCCACTCTCGCTGGGGCAGCCGCCGCCAGCACATTAAAAAGGCTATCTTCCGCCTCTTCTAACTCCTTCACTTCCAGCCCCAAGTTGGAGGCCACCCTCTTGAGCAGATCCTGGTGCGCCCTGAAATCGTCCAGTGGCACAGAGAGAGGGAGACTGCCTCATCCGGAGAGGAGGAAGAAGACTGCTGAGGCGTGTCCTGCGGGTGCGCCCCCTCCCGGCGAAGGGTTGCACCCACTGAGGGTCCTTCCATTGGGTCCGACTCCTCGTCCGAGGAGTGGTGTCTATGGGCCTTCTCCTGTTCTGGAGGCAGACTGCACCCCCGATGACAAAAGGAATTGGGGCCCCGGCTGCAGCTGGATACCCCAAGGGGCCCAATAAGGCCATGGTTGCGGCCATTGACCCTGGGGCCAAACCAGGGCTGACTGCGCCACAGGCTATGACGCTTTGTGGGGGCGTCGGCTGTCCCGACTGTCCCCCCTGGAAGACCCCCAAACCACTGGACCAGCAGCACCATGTCCGTCCTCAGTCCTGGGCGTCCTTCCGTGCCAGGGACCGCCCTCTCGATGCCTCCGACCTGGAGGACGATGAGGACTGCCTCCGTCACTGCAAGCGGTGAAGACAAACGGAGGTGCGCTCCAAAG
The DNA here is from genome assembly GCF_026122565.2 of Emydura macquarii macquarii. Lineage (NCBI taxonomy): Eukaryota > Metazoa > Chordata > Testudines > Chelidae > Emydura > Emydura macquarii. The sequence continues at coordinate 1,159,445 of NW_027132983.1, read as the reverse complement.
GACTAGAGGTACCGGAGCGTCATCTCGGTACTGATGATTTCCAGTGCCGCTTGCCTTGCGGCTCTGCAGACACCTTCGGTGACCGAGGTCGGTGCCGCTCCGAATTCCTCGATGCCAAGCTGGACTCCAGTGACCGGGTTCCACGTCGTGGACTGCACCGTGTCGGGTCCTCCGAAGGCGACCAGGTTCTGCGCCGTCTCGATGCGGGTAAACTCCTCGGTGCCGGGAATCTGGAATAGGAGCTGTCTGAGTGCCGCCTGGCAGACTTCGACGGTGCCGCCTCCTGGCATGCTCTGCCTCCGGTGCCAGGGATCAACGTCAGCGCCGAGAGGGAGACTCCACGTCCCGTGCTGGTGCAGGCCGATGCCGACTTGGAGCGACTGCTGGGGGAGCAGCTCTGCTCTACCCCCGGAGGCCATTCAGCGGGAGATCTTCCTCCCCATACCGGGGATCTCCACTGCCCTTCAAGGGGGCCCAGCGTGGGTTTCCCCCGTGATACTGGCCCCTTCTCCCTTGGTGAAGTGGGGAGGACGGAGGTGGTGTAGGCAAGGCCAATAAGGCTCTTGCCGCCAGAAAAGCCTCCAGTGTCGACAGCGTCAGCAGGGGCACTCTCCCACTCCCAGGAGTCGGGGGAGGTTCCCTGACCAGAGATGCAGGCACCGGAGAAGACTCAACAGGCCGGAACAGGCACATCTCTGTACTCGACCCTGTCTGTACCGACGGCGCAGGTGAGTGTCCACGCTCCGTGCACTGCTTCTTCCTCTTCAGTGCCAGTGATGTTGCGCGGTGCCGAGTCGAGGCCGGTGCCGGCGGTGTGCTCTGCACCGAGGTCTTGCTTGGTGCCGAGGTGGAGTGGGCTGGCTTGGACGCCGGGCTTTCAACCGGATTTCCCAGTCCTTCTGAGTCCTCAGTTTAAAAGCCCTGCAGATCTTACACTTTTCTTTTCTGTGCGCTTCCCCCAAGCACTTAAGGCAGCGGTCGTGGGGGTCGCTGAGCGGGAAGGCCTTCCCGCAGGAGGCACATGGCTTGAATCCCGGCGACCAGGGCATAGCCCGGCCGCTCGAAGTCCCCGCAGGGACTTGTTTAGAGTAGTTATAGATAAGACAACACTTAACAACTACTTAACTAAATTAACTTAGAACAACAAACAAGTTCAAACAAGGGGAATAGTACTTGCTGAGAGCAAGGCTAGTTCCAGCAACTGCCACGGGTGGAAAGAAAGAACTGAGGGGGTGTACGGAGGGCGGCACCTCATATACCGCAGCCTGCGCGCGGGGTTCAAGGGGGCACCGGAGCCAACCCTACCGGATCTGCTAAGGGGAAAAGTTCCGAGTAACCATGCACGGAGGCGTGCACACACCTATGGTGGAATGGACATGAGGAAGCACTCGAAGAAGAAAGAGACAATACATAACCCATACACACTTTTTTGGGGGTGGAAAACTAAGTTATTTGTTAAATCAGCCTCCAAATCAACACAGCAGTTTTTATAAGATTGGGGAAGCCAATTCAGGGCCAGAACAGGTCTGCTGAACCAGGCCCTAAGTTAGTACATTACTAAGATTGCAGAAGAAAGTTTGATTTTAGGAAAAAATGCTCTCTCTCATCCCCACCTCTTTTCATTACTCCCTAACTGGAGGAACTAGTGTGTTGCAAGGCAGATTGTCTGTAGCAGTCCCTTACTGCAGAAGAGTTACCTTATATTAGCAACAGCTGGGAACAAGGAATGCCGGAATCCAGCAGAAAATGAGAGGCGTGTCTTACTGACCTAGACCAGACTCAAAATTGAGTGACATATATGTGTCCATATGTATCCAATTCAAAATAGCCCCACATCTGACTGGCTGATTCAAGAAGAATCTAGCCTTTTTTTTAATATAGCATCAATCCACAAAAATCTACAAATGAAGTTTCCTCTAGTATTGCACAATGCAGAGTTTAATGACTCACAGCTATTCATTACCTTTTCAGATCTGGAAACTACTCTAGGCCAAGGTCAAATTCTCTCCTTTATGCAACCACATGAGGGTTTGGAGTGGGAGGGGAGAGAAAGAGTGTGTGTGTGTAGAAATCAGGCTCAGCCTCCTAATAAATAAGTTAATCAGTTACTAAAGACACTCTCCTACCCACTCCTTCTCCTGCTCTCACACTAGGGCTCACTATGGTTATGTCTACACTAGAAACGTAAGCTGACCTGTATGAAGTTGACTTACAGCCACTGCAGTAATCACTGTGGTGGTTTACGTCCACACTACCCTCCTTTGGTCAATGGTACGCATCCTCACCTGGAGCACTTCCACTGACCTAAGGGGGCAGCGTGGAGAGCTGAGAACCTGGTTTCTCAGTTCCGCTGGCAGTTCCCTGTCAGGAATCCGGCTGCCCCACAGCTCACGGCAGGCTGCCTCCCCTCCACTCCAAGTTCCCCACCAGGAGCAGGGGAAGCCACCCGGGCTTCTCACCCATCGAGAGCGGGGTCCAGCTGCCCCAGCTTCCCACCCCCACGCTCCCCACGCCAAGCTGTGAAACTGACAATGCCACCCAGGCTTCTTGTTCCTGCTCCCAGCCGGAAGCGGGGTCCAAAGCCACCCGGGCTTCTCATCTCGGCTGCCAGCCAGGAGCATAGGGCAGCTGGGCTCTAGCTGCCTGGATTTCTTGGCAATTTCATAGCTCCTGCTATGAAATTGACACGACAGTCAATAGCTAATGTAAGGGATGCTGCGTCTGCACAGACACTGCATCAACCGAATTACACCAACATAAGCCTTACACCTCTTGTGGAGGTGAAGTTATGTCGTTGGTGTAGTGGGGCACTTACATTGGTGGGAGGAAGGCTGTATTGTAGACACTGACATAAATAGGTTGACATAAGCTGCCTTATATCGACCTAACTGTGTAGAGTACATCAGACTTCTAAGAGGCACAGTCTTTACTCTCCACTGCCTAGGCCCCGCTCTCAGTAAATAATTAATGCCCTTACTCCCCTTACCTGTCAAGTATGAAAGAAAGAAAGCAGGTTATTAAAACATCGGTTACAAATATACATGTTTGTGTGTCCTGTATTTAGTGGATATCCTAGTTTTTGTATTTCATGTAATTCAGCCCTCTATGAAGCTTCAGGCTGGGATTTTCAAAATGGGCCTACAAGAATTGGGCCTTCGAAGTGGGGCTACAAAACCGAAGTCCCAGCCCTCAGCCAAAAAGGACACTGTTGGGTTAAATTTTAAGTTGTCACATCATCATCTTGCAAAAGAGTATTTTAGAACTTGTTTGCCTTTCACTATTCATGCGTTTGAACCTCACTGGACTTGGAAAGTGAAATTAGACTATTTATTTAGATTTAACATTTAAAAAAACAAGAGCTCTGAGCACTCTGATTATAATTAGACATACCACAACAAAACACCCAGCAGCATAAATACTAGTATACAAATAAATTAACTCTACCAACCAGGACCATTAAGTAATCAAATGAAGATAACAAATTAGCTTAAACAGCCGACAAAACAGGAAGACCCAAGAAAAGCTCTCACTCCAAATCACACCCAGGAACATACTCCGCCACCTTCTCAGAAACCCTATCAGACAAAGTAACTAATCTGTGTGTAGAGTCAGTTTCCTGAATTGATCCTCATGTATTAGCACTTTTTATTTCTGTAGCTGACTCTGCAGGAAAATGTTGAAAAGATTGTTTCTAAATTATGAGAACTTGTTCTGTAAAGTAACCTCAAAGCCAAATCTAGATCTGAGGTATACACTGCCTCCCTTTTTTCCTTGCTTATGAAAGCAGTACATTAAATTAACAAATTACATTTCTTGTTATGTTTTCTCTACATTTCCTCCACCCCCCTACTGAAGAAGTTTCAGGTTAATTAAAATACTTGATCAAGGACATTAAGAGTTATCGGCCAAGAGAACTGAAGCCTAACACTCGACTACATTTCTCTGTCCGCTGCAGAGTCCACATGCTTTATGCATTACTTTATCAAAGTAATAGTGAAGATGCTCCTCACCTGGTGACCATGAAGAGTATACAGCAGCCTTCCTTCCAGTAGATCCAGAATTTTAAGCGTTGAATCATTGGAGGCAGTAATGAGGTAGTTTCCAGAGGGGTGAAAGGAAAGACAGTTTACCACAGCACTGTGCACTAGGGGGAAAAAAAAAATTAAATATATACACACACACACACACACACACACACAAAGTAATGTCTGAAACCAATTTATATAATAAGTTCCTCCAGACCCCTTCCTTCCCCCCCCCCCCCCCACACACACACAAAGGTTAATTTACAATACTTTGTTTTGTAATGTTTAATATGTTTTCTGATCATAATTTTCTCATTATACAGGAACTCTTTTCAAAGCATTCTAGAATGAGGGCCACATTTAGCCTGGTGAAAAGTAAGTTTTGCCAGTTACTCCAAAACCTGATTTGGGCCTATGCATTTTAGGCTTAAACCAGAAGTTTGAACTGTACACCAAGGTCTTTTCTTACCAAAGAAAAGGGATTCCATATGTGAAAAAACTGTATATTAAATATTTTTCCACCATCTTAAAATGAAGGCAAAAACCCCAGGCCAGCATCTCATGGAGAATGCTAAGTAACACTTTTGTGGAAACCTAACACAGAAAGTGATTTTGTTTTGACTTGCCACTTGTGTCAAAATTTCATCTTCCTCCAAAATCTACAGTCTTAGTTTAAGACACTTTATAAGAGACATACCAGTCAGCTTGAAAACATATGTTTGATAGTGACGCTAATTGAAGCTTTACCATAAGAAGTTTTTATATTTTCAACAAAAGCACCAGGACATTTAAAGTTTGTTAAAACAGTAAGTAGTATTTTAGGATTTTTAATTTTGAAACATGCATCTCCAGTGATGCAAGTCTTCTGCATGGGGATAGAGCCTGAGAGCTTTATCTGGAAGAGTTTAAAAAAAAAAAAAAAAAATCTGCAAGAAAAATCTGAATTAATCTTCTTAATAGCATCTTTTTCAAACCGAATGCAAGAAAATATCTTATATTTAGGTATTTTAGCATAAATATGCTATTGAGCATATTTATCTGTGGGAACATGTAGTACTTCACATAATGTACAAGTACTTATGCATATGTGATATTACAGGATATTAGTAACTGCACTAGGCAATGTTTTGAATATGAAGTCTAATTTGTGTCTTAGTTACATCATCTGGCTTCAAAACTTTCTAGCACCTTGAATTTACACTTTATTATATAAAGAGACAGAAAATTCTTAGTTTGTATTTCAAATCCAAGTTTCACATTAAACCCCAACTACTTAGTCTTACTACAAACCTCAGATAGAATTTTAAAAATGAGTAATACCTTGCATCATCATTAGTTTGTAAAATCTGAAATAATCTTGTTGAGTTGTAATACAGAATGTAGATATTTCTCCTTAAACAGTACTAACAGTTCTCACATCATCCATAATTTATAGTGTCTTTTAAGAGACAGGCCCAATTACTTACACACTCACACACACTCACACAAACAAAACAAAAGACCAATACAAACCAGGTAACCTGGAAACAATTATTGCCTCAGGTAAACACTTTTAACCTTCTCATGTAATTGAAATAATAAACTTAATGACATCATGTAAATGATTTTCCCTACTGCAGGGCAGTGGGAAAAAAAAACCCACCATCCAAACATTTCTGGAGAAAGAAACTAACCCAGAGATCAAAAATAGAACCCATTTCTACTATAGGTATTTTATTGTGGTTCATAATGTCACAGGAATAGGGATGTTAAGATAGGAACCCATCAGAATGGGATAATATTTCACAAAGTAATAATTTTGTATTGCTAATGGAATGTAGATAGCCTCCACACTCATATCTATTATCCATATACCCATCCGTTAATGAATATAGGTGTATTTTATCACAAGGAATAAGTTTCAGAACAGAATACTTTGACCAAGCCTGCACAGAGAAGTGACCAGAAATATGGTGGCCAAAAGTGCCTCCTCTGAAGCCCAGGACAGCAAATGAACTACTTCCAATTTCACCAAAGAACATGGGAACTTTCTAGGATGGAAGGAAACCATGCAAACCCCAGACAGTTCGAGGCCAAGCTTTGTAAGCAGCCACAGCTTTTGTGCCCAAGTACTTCTTGGCAGCTATAAACTCAGAGGAGGGTCCATCTGTCCTCCTCTGCCATCAATTATTTATCTGCATTACCATAGTGACTAGGGACCTACTCATAGACGAGGACTCCACTGTGCTAGGCATTTACAAACAAAACGACTCTAAGCTCCTTGGGGCAGGGACCAAATATAAAATGAGACAACAGATGGATATAGAAAGGGAGGAGTATAAAGTGAGGCAATACTGGTCAGCATGACAGGCAGCGGTTTCGGCAAACTAGCAGAGTAACCATTGTCAAGGTTTTTGTAGACTTCACAGAGAAGGAGTTTTGAGAAGGGATTTAAAGGTGGATAATGAAGTAGCTTTGCAGATATTAATGGGGAACACCTCTCAAGCATATGAGGCAGCATGAGAGAAAGCACGCAGATGTTTGAGAAGTTAACAAATGGGTAGTAGAGGCTGGCACCATGGGCCAGTGGGAGGTGAACATCAATAGCTCGACTGCTTCCCATACCAGCTCCCACCACTCAGGACAGACTTAAAACACCACCACTCCCTACCACACACACACTAAGCTTGCCAACAAGTACTGTGATCCAAGTCTATTTCATGCTGCAACCAAAGATGGCAATGAACAATAGAGTTAGCAGGGGAAAGAAGCAGCTCCTGCCACCACCTTGTTGCTACGAGTTTATCCATTTGCCATTCAAGGCTTGGAAGTGTGTATGGCCAATATTAAAGAGACAAGGCGTCTCTTGAATATCCTGGGACCAACCCAGCTACAACTACACTGCACATGGCCAATATTAACAGTCAGTCAGTTAGGATTAGCTCAGTACTAAGTTCATACACACATCTCTTTTTGCAAATTTATCCACTAAAATTGAGTCACTGCAGTCTATAGGGCGAACTTAAGTACTGTGAACAAAATTTAAACTGTGAACTGAAGCAATGGTTAGCCCACTCAGTACCAGATTGCCATTTTAGCAGCCATCTGCTGGAATATAAATTAAGATGGCTGTAACGACATAATCTCAATACAGTGGTTTCCATTGCACATCTATTGTCCTATTCTTTTCATCATTTCTTTATTCTTTAAAAATATCATCATCATATTATAAAAAAAGTGTAGGGCTGTTCTCGTAAATTAACGTCAGCACAATGTGCACTGACAAACTTTGAGCACTGCAGAGTTGACTCCTAAGGTGGCTTACTCCCAGATCAATGACTCTGGGTTGATGCAACAAGTTTTAAAGAAAGAAATAATGGGTAAAACTGAAGGAAATCCAAAGGACTCTAGGTTACTATTAGTAATTCACCCTCTGTTCTCCCCTGCTGCAAATGATGCCTCCCTCACCCCATCCTCACACCACATCAAAAAAAATTCAAATACAGCAAATAGAAATATTTTGGTAATGCACAATGTGATCTGGATGACTGCACATGGTACTCAACTCCATGAGTTCTACATTGCACTATTTTTTAACCTAAAATGTACGTTATACAATATAGTAATTTATTCCAAATGTAGTAAGTTTAAGCAGAATAAATTATCATCAACCTTTATTATTAATTTGTATTGTGGGACCACATAGAAACCCTAGCCATGGGCCAGATTCCACTGTGCTAGATGTGAATAAACAGGGCAAAAGTCAATCTCTGCCTCCAAGTGGGCATAATCTAGTCCCTTAAATGAATCTGTTACTAACTAGAACCCCAAAAGACACTTCTAGTGACAACTTTGAGACTAATTCAAAATAACCTAGTACAAAGACAGATGCAGGAAATGGAAAATGGTTTTCCTTAGGGCACATCTAGTTATTTATGCACTTGCTTAATTGGACTGGTAAGAGATGTCATAATAACTTTATCATGATGCACTACTTCTATAGGTAGCATGCCTAATACACATAACAGTACACAACACAGTAACACACCACTATACAGACATTTTTGGTTGAATTGCTGTACACTTAATGAAGCATTAACTCCTACCAGTGTAGTGGGTAAACAGTTCATTTGTCTGCTCATTAAATATGCCCAGATTATTTATCAATTGGTTTACTGAGACACACCATAGAAAAACAAAGCAAAACTGTAAAACCTTTAACTATAATTTACAAATATTGCAGTTGGAACAAGTCTTGGCACCAACAAAAAGAGACTAATTAGTTGTTGGGTAACAACCAAAGTCTGTTATGTTTCTATTAAAAAACAAAAAAAAAAACACTACGTATCAATTACAATTCTTGAATCAATCCAATTTGACTCCTAAAATGGATTCCCTTGAAATCAAACAGAAATGTATCAGTTTTCAAACATGATTATATATTGAAGGAAAAGATGCCCTCTAGTGGAACTTAGTGGTTTGATGGTTATCTGTTCTATATATTTTTCTAAGAATATAATTTCATTTTCACATGTGCGATATCTGTTAACTGCTATCTAAATCAAATGAGTTAGGTATATAAATCCTTATGCAAAAAAAAAAAAAAGGAGAGATACCCAATTTCTATCTGCAAAGCAACTGGTATGAATTCACTGTGCATCATAACCACTGCAATTTATTAATTTTAATTAGTTATTATTTCAAACTGAAAGTTTGGTACATAATTAGGATTTATGCAGTAGTTGGTTTTACAAGATTTCAATAACAAAAGTGTCACAATAAAATGCCATTCAGGAAAAATATTCCAAGAGACAAAAACTAATCTTAGCAGTAAAATGGCAATCGAAACCTCATTGGATCCAGAATATTTAATAGCTCTAAATCATAAGCAGGAAGGGATCACTGTGGACCCAAATAATGGTGTGGCTGGAAACACACGCTGTGTATCCTGCCACTGCATTAAAGTCGATAAGCAGTTTCAGATTGCCCTTTACCCTAGTTTAAGGATTAAAAAAGTTCTGCCCGTTTAAACAGCAGAGATTTTACATACCCATTTCCAAATTTCACTAGTACACACACAGTTTGGAGTAAGCACTTCTCTCAATACAGACAACTTTGCTAGCGGAGTTATATACTCTTTTACCTCACAGATTCATATTTGGTTCTGTGTTGAAATTCTTGGTTACAACTATTGTTGTAATCAACAACAACAGTGATATGCATGCACCATCCACAAGCATTTTCCACTGGACCTCTTCTGAAAGGGTCTTTCTTTCCTTTAACATATGTTTATCAACATAAATGATGATACATTGGAAAGGGTTCACAGAAGAGCCCAAGAATGATTAAAGGATTGGAAAACATGCCTTAATAAAAGAAAGACTTAAGGGGTTCTATCGGTTTAGCTTAAAATAAAAAGTTAGAGCGGACTTCATCAGAGTTTATAAGTATCAACATGGGGAACAGAAATTTAATAATAGAGGGCTTGTCAATCTAGCAAGCAAAGGTATAACATGATCATATGGCTGGAAGTTGAAGCTAGACTAGAAATAAGGTGCAATATTTTAACAGAAAGCGTAATTAATCATAGGCATAACTTATCAATGGTTGTGGTGGATCCTCCATCACTAGAAATTTTAAAATCAAGATTATCTGTGATTTCCACTTCATGCATCTGACGAAGTGGGTTGCAGCCCACAAAAGCTTATGCCCGCAGAAATTTATTAGTCTTTAAGGTGCTACAGGACTCTCGTTGTTTTTGCTGTATACAGACTAACATGGCTACCCCTCTTAAAAAAAAATCAGGATTGGAAGTTTTTCCATCCAGATGCTCTAGTTCAAACTGGAATTAATTCAGGAAAATCAGGTATCCTGTTGCCTGTTTTATACAGGAAGTCACACTCGATCACATATGTCTCTTCTGGCCATAAAAATCTATGAACAGTAAGATCAGCTTTATATATTCGTGTTTAGGGTTTTGAAGTTTGCAGACTGATTCATTAAGACACTCCCACTAAGAAGAGTTATTTACTAAAATGTGATTAAGCAGGCACATGGTCACTCAGCAAATGAGTGCAGTAGTCTCTGAGGGCTACCTGGTGACTCTCTCATCACACTTGGAGTATGAGGAGAACCTCATGCCTCATGTATTTTGAGCTGAAGAAACCCTCAGAGAGAAAGGAAGGCAAGTTCTTCTTTTACAGTGCTGCTGTTCACTTGCTTCCTTATGGTATCAAAGAACTTTGACAGTGGCCTCTTTGCACATTTCTTGATTTACTATTGAACATACTCATCCCAAAGCACTCATCTGTAATAAGAATTTAAGCATATGCTTTTAGAGGTAGATGTGAAGGAGGAGAGGGTTGCTCAGGAATAGTGCTAAGATAGCTCTGCTCTTTTGGCATTGCTACAGCTTTTCATATCTTTCAGCCATATGTACATTCACTATATATTAATATAAGGAAGCTAGAGACTTTTTAGTTTTCCCAGTCTGACTTTTAAGTAAATAGATGCATAAAACAGAAAACATTGTTGGATAGGGAGATATCACTGGTTATATAAAACAGAGGTGACAACAGTTTAATTTAGAGCTGGCAAGTTTTGTTTTCAACTTGTAAAGTGAACAAGAATTCATTGCAAGCAATTTCTTTTGCTTTACCTAGCCTCCTGGGGATCCAATTATTAGCTTAAAAATCACAGTGAAAAATAAAATTCTCCTAGGTCTGTAACTTACCTTGATAATGTTGGAGGAGTCTATTCATCCTAACATCCCACACCTTCACTGTGTTATCTGTACTAGCTGCAGCAATGCACGTACCACTGGGATGAAAATCCACATGATTCACAAATCTGTAAAGCAAAATCCAACAGAAGAAGAGGCACAACAAAACGTTAATGTAACAATATGGGGGCGGGAGGAAATCTGACAAAGATGCTAAACAAGGCTCAAGTCAACTAAAATTTATCATCATGTGCTTCTCTCACATCCCTAATGCATGATAGAGAACTATATTTTACGTACATCTGTCCTCAAATTTTTGTATTACAATTACATGAGTTCCAGAAGTAAATCTGCTGGAATTTTGTGGATTTAGATGTTTAAACACTTATTTTCAAAAGCTTGTATGTAACAGAAGTCATTTTTTACTAAGGTCACAGGAGTTCTTAACTGGTGCTTATGAGATACAACATGCAGCCATATTGTTTGAACACATTATTATTTTAAAGGAACTGTAAAATAGATCCTTTGTGAAGTGTTTTAACTCTTGCTCCACTGATACAAGTGAGAGACCAGATATGAGAAAACTGATTGCCCTATTAGCATCCTTGCACTGCCCCATATTAAGAATACCACCATGTGCTTATATAGTGCTTTACATCAAATTCTGAGATCTATTGTGTGGAGGAACTGTGTGTACTAAAAAGCCTTATGAAAAGTAACAATATTGTATCGTGGCATTAACGAGATCAGAATCAAAGATCATGACATTAAATACAACCTTAATGACAACTTCAGACATTACCTTGAAACAAGAGAATTGTATAAAAGAGAAAACAAAAAAGGTGGTATGCAGTTAGTCATCTATTGAGGAGGAGTGTGTGAAATGATGCTATGGAATGGGAGCTAGAAATCATGGATTCTAATCCCAGTTCCATCATTGATTTTCTCTGTAAACTTGTACAAATCCCTTAATCTTGCGGTGGTGTAGTTTCAGCTATACAGTAGGTATAACGTTTCTCTACTACACAGAGATGTATGAGGTTTGATTTATTTTATGAATGATTTAGAGAGCCTAGAATTAAAAGGTACTGCACAAGTGCAAAGCATTACCGTAAACACATTTGGTTCTTGAACTTCATTAATTTAGAGCACAATAAAAATAAAATTTTGGCAAACTTTGTGAATGGAAGTGAGATTTGAACCTCCCTATATTCTCTATAACTAAAGACTAATCATGTTGGGGGTGGGGGGGGTGGGGAGAATGTAAAAATTTTCATTTAATGCGGTTTTGTCCCCAGTTTGGAGAACCATAATGTGGCTAAAGTTATTTTTAAGAACTGTTCTCATATCTAGGACACTGCCACCCACTTTTAGAGATGGATGTTAAAACATATCAGGTTCCGTTTAGACCAGCATCCATATCACTTTCAAGCACAGTTGCAGGGGATTGGATGGAATGACTGGTGACAAAAGGTCATTTCTGTATTGTAGCTAGGGTCTATGTGACACTGCAGTTGATCAGTCAATCATGATTTGAACTTTCCCAAACAGTGAAAGCAGTGTGGAAGGCTCAAGTAAGACAGCCTTGTATGTCTTGTCCCTGCACATTTTACTGGTACTTACCCACCATGCTCACAAAAAGAATGTATACACTCTCTGCTGGTTTTATCCCATAGTTTGATAGTTTTATCATCACTGGCAGAAGCTATTAGTCTTCCATCAGGAGAAAACCTAAAACAAAGACAGAAGTTATAACAAAGTTCAGAATTAAAATGGAGGATTGGGGGGGGGGGGGGAGTGTTAGTGTGGTGTGTGGAGCAGAAGAGGGGATACCTTACTCATGCTGCAATGCATCTTAGGGTTTGTGTAGACAAACACCCCACACTAGTCTGCCATGCACTAATAAGACCTGGTCTACACTGGCGGCTTAGGTTTTGATTTTGATTTAAAGCTTTTGATTTAAAGTCCCTTAATTCGAATTAATTACTCCAGCGTCTACACTGGCGCTGCTGTTAATTCTAATTAAGGTGCCTGTAAAATTGAATTAATAAGACCACCTCTACAAGTGGTGTAGCACCTAATTTGAATTTGTTAATTCAAATTAGTGTCAGTGTGGATGCAATAGGACTTAATTTGAATTAACTGACCTCCAGAAGGTATCCCATAGTGCACCACTTTAAAGTCCCATCCCCTCAAGCAGTCCTGGGAAGATTTGAATCTTCATTTCCTGTGCTTGCTGCCAGCATGGAGAGAGCTTTCCCACTGTTCTCAACATGGCTACTGCAAAGCCCAAATGCGCTCCAGCATGGCGTTGAGCAGACGTCTTAGACCTCATTGGGCTGTGGGGTGAGGAGTCAGTTCTGACTCAGCTCAGAGCCAGCAAAAGGAATCTGGACATTTATGGGAAGATATCCCAGGGCATGCTGGAGAAGGAATACAAGAGGGACGCTTAGCAGTGCAGAGTGAAGATCAAGGAGCTGCGCCAGACAGGACAGCACAAATGATCCCGTGGAAGGCACATCTGGTGAGTTTTCTTTCTTATCAGCATTTCTGTCCTTGTACATTTGGGGTGTGGGGGGAGGTGAGGGGGAGGGAAGGAATATCAGGAGTTTCATTGCCTGTACTGGGTATTAACCCAGGGCTCATTTCATTTATGTGTTGAGAAAGGCTATGTTTATCATCAGTTGTCATCACCTGGAAAAATTTACTGTATGTAATTGGTTATCCTTCCCTCACCTGAAAAAACTTTTCAAGGGAGGGCTGCCATGTTTCTCCCCCCCCGGCCGGAATCTTCTCTGCAATCAAGATAGCCAGCATCATGACTTCTTGTGTTTTAAGCATTCCCCCACCCCAAAACAAGCTATAAGTACTTTGTCTCTGTAAGGGTTTGAAATCGGAGCTGAGATTTCCACCCCATCCAGACACAAGCCCTACGCAGCTGATCTCTGAAAGGGATTGAAATACAAGCAGAGAGAGGAAATTATCTGCTAGCTACATTGTATCATGGTCTAATTATGTACATAGTAACACTTTTATCATTATTAAACGCTGCTACTTGTGGCTACATTGTCTCATGGTCTCCTTATTGAAATAGAAACATTAGTATCACTTTCTTCACTATGCTAACTCTGGCTCCCTTGTTATTTTTCTTTTATTGTGTAGACACCTCTGCAGTGTACCGACCCTTAAGAAATGCTGCGGAAAGACAGTCTGTTTAGAAAAAGGAAAAAAAGAAACAGATGACATGTTTTCTGAGCTCATGAATGCCTCAACATTCAGAGAGAGAGAGCAAAGAGCGTGGAGGCTGACCTTGTCCAAGAGCATGGACAGGGTGACAGACACTCATAGACAAATGCAGGAGACTGATCGCAGCACCAAGCATGAGATGCTGCATCTCCTGCAGGACCAGTTAGACATGCTCCGGCATCTTGTGGACCTTTCAGAGTGGAGACAGGACAGAGTCCCGCTGCATCCCCTCCACAATGATCCTGAAACGAGGGCTCCGCCACCCTCCACCTCCCCCACCACCATGAGGTCTCAGAGGAGATCGTCCAGGATGCAGTACATGCTCTCCTCCACCCCGGTGGAGGCGAGCAGAAAGCTGCAACGGCCAAGCTGATTGCTGGCCAGCCAGATACCACCCTACCTCTGGAGACAGTGAATGAACCCTCACCCCCCATCCCCCTTCACCCATGACTTGAATGTTAAAAAATAAAGTTTTGCATCATTCAAAATTTTTTTTTATTATTATTATATATGCTATTGATCAGGAGGGATTTGTCAGGCACAGATATCAAAGGGGGATTTTGGGGGAGGGGGGAGAATCATCAAAGGCAAACAACATACTTGAACTGCATCACTCCTGCATCTCATTGCAGAACCTGGTTTTCAAAACTTCCCTAATGCAAAGGGCATCGCGGTTAGCTCTCAGTGTAGTGTTGGCATCTGGCTGCTCATAATTGGCAGCCAGTCTTTCTGCCTCCACAGCCCAACCCTGAGGGAATCTTTCCCCCTTGGCTTCACACACATTATGAAGAACACAGTAAGCAGATATCACAGAAGAGAGGTACTTCTCACTCATGTCCAGCCTAGTGAGAAGACTCCTCCATCTACCCTTTAAATGCCCAAAGGCACATTCTACAACCATTCTGCAACTGCTTAACCTCTTATTAAAACACTCCTTGTCACTGTCAAGGTGACCAGTGTACAGCTTCATTAGCCAAGGGAGCAAGGGGTAAGCAGGATCCCCCAGGATCACTATGGGCATTGCCACACCCCCGATGTGAATTTTTTGGTCAGGGAAGAAAATGCCCACCTGCATCTTAGAGAACAGCCCCGAGTTACGAAATATACGAGCATCATGCACCTTCCCAGACCACCCCACATAGATGTCTGTGAAACAATCCCCGTGATCCACAAGTCCCTGCAGGACCATGGAAAAGTACCCCTTGCAGTTTATGTACTCAGTCGCCAGGTGTGCAGGCGCTAAGATGGGGATGTAAGTCCCAACAATGGCCCCCCTGCAGTTTGGGAAACCCATCGTGGCAAACCCCTCCACTATGTCCTGCACACTTCCCAAAGTGACTAGCCTTCATAGCAGAAGTCTATTGATGGCACTGCACACTTGAATCATGGCAGCTCCCACTGTAGATTTACCGACTCCAAATTGATTCCCAACCAAGCGGTAACAGTTGGGGGTTGCCAGTTTCCAGAGAGCGATGGTGACTCTCTTCTCCACCGTCATAGCTTGTCTCAAGCAAGTGTTCATGCAATTCAGGGACAGTGACAGCTCCGGGCAGAGTCCGAGTAAAGTTGCCTTTCGCATACGAAAGTTTTGCAGCCACTGATCATCATCCCACATCTGCATAACTATGCGGTCCCACCAGTCTGTGCTTGTTTCCCTGCACCAGAACCTGCAGTCCATGGACTGCTGATGAAACGTTACAGCCTGCAGCAATCGGGAATTGTTCTGCTCGATTGCCTGTAGCAGGGCAGCCACAGTGGCATAGGTGTAGTACCTGCTTCACCTTCTTGCTCTATTTCTATAGTACTCCGTGGCGTTGCATTTGTCACAATCAGAATTACAGTGCAGAGTTCAGCTGTCTCCATGTCTCTGCAGCAATGGTGATCGGGGGGGAGTAAAAAAAATGGTGCAGAAATCCTTTTCCTGTTTCTTTGGGTGGGGGGGGAGGAGGAGGAGGGAGGTGAAAGGGAAGCAGTGTTGCATCCTGGGATGAAGACACTCTTCCAAACAGCCACCATGGCTAGTTGCACTGGGGGATAGCTACCCACATTGCACTGCTTTCTAATTCGAATTAAGGCTGGCCAGTGTGGACGCAAGAAACCAGCACAAAACACTGTAGTGTGGACAGTCTGCTGCAATTTCTATAAATTGGTTTCTGAAAGTCAAATTAAGCTAATTTGAATTAGCGCAGCAGTGTAGACATAGCCTAAGTGTCTGTGTTGACATTGCAGCTTTGCATTAACTGTTCCCTAGGGCACTTTGATCGACTTCCATTTCAAAGCAGGGTAGATCAAAGTGCACTAGGGAACCACTAGTGTGCAGCAGCAGGGTCCACGGACACTTAGCATGCAATAGATTTACAGCCCAACTTTCTGCAAATTAAGTATTCATGTAGACAAGCACTTGCTCTTTGAGTAGTCCCACTGAAGTCAGTAAGATTATTTGAGGAGCAAGGTCAGCACAATGCAGAGCTAAATCTGCAACGCTGATTTCTATGATTACTGAGAAAAGCAACCTAAAAAGACTGACTTTATTTAACAGCGTGCAAATAGATTAAACAACTCTTCAGAAAAATTGGTTAAACTAATTTCAGATCATCTATCCTGCTTCTTTTCATTTAAGGTTGTTTCAAGTGCTTCATTTCTAGGCCCTGCTCCAGACTAGATTCACTACCTGTAGGAAGGATAATTTATTTGTCCCCTAAATGCCCATATTCTGGTTAAGGTTCTAATGAGAAGTTTAAAATAGGCAATAGTAACTGCAGCAGTAGAAACACTGTTTAACAGTACCAGACTAGTGCAACCTTAAGCCGCCCTTTCCAACAACTTCACAAGGGCAAGTAGTCCCACAGAGATCAAACACATATACTCACATGCATAAATGTTTACAGGATCAGGGATTTAACTTGCAATGAGAGAATTACAGCCATGTGTATAGCGTAATCAGGGATACGCTATTCCTGACACCGCATCTTATATATCCACACATACAGACACCAGAGTATGACAGCAATATTAGAGATTAATTTAATTAGAACTCCCAGATGAAACTGCAGCCTTCCCTTATATACATTTTAGATGTTCTTCATTTAATAGACACTGTATGACACAGCTGACAGGTGCTTTTTAAAAGAGCACATTCTTTCCCATTAAACTGATTTTTTCCTTTTGTACAGTACTTTTGCTATTATTTGCACTCGTGTGCTTTTCTGACTAAGACCACAAGTGACAATTGTTTATCAGCCCATTATAAGCTTCCATACTGAATACCTAAAATAACAGCAAGTTTAGCGCAACAAAATGCTAAAGTTATATATACTTTTTCTCCAGGACTATCTCTTCATTCTTATAGTATACTTTCTCTTGAAAAAATGAGACTTCTGATAATGAGGCAAAGTTAGGAGTGCAGATGATAATTTCTAAGCAGAAACCAGCCTAAAGGTGATCAGATACATATAGATAAGCATTTTAATACTGCTTTTGTTCACTACTCTGAGATGGAGAGGATTCCCTATCCTAGGCAAGATAAGGAGAAGTGAAATAGGGCTGAAGTAACTAGACAGTCAGCTTCTCTATTGGACAGAAAAGAACATAAGAATGACCATACTGGATCGGACCAATGGTCCATCTAACCCAGTAGCCTGTCTTCCAACAGCTACCAGTACCAGATGCTTCAGAGGGAATGACCAGAACAGGACAATTATTGAATGATCCCCTGGATGGGGATATAATTCTTTTTTTAAACCCAGTTATACTTTTGGCCTTCACAACATCCCCTGGCAATGAGTTCCACAGGCTGACTGTGCATTGTTTGAAGAAGTACAGTGGAACCCAATTTATCTGATAAAATTGGGACCAGGGCCAGATCAGATAATCAAAAATTCAGATAATCAGGAGAATAGGGAAAGAATTTTTTATCTGTTATTTAAAAGCAGCTCCGCATCTTAAAACTAGCTGACCCTTCCTTCCAGCCCCAGGTGGTGGGCACTCGGGGAGACCCGCCGCCTGGGGCTGGAGCATCAATTTCCCATTTTCCTGTGCACGCACTAGTGGTTCAGTTAATATGGAGAGCCAAATAATGGAGGCTTGGATAAACAGGGTTCTACTGTATTTCCTTTTGTTTGTTTTAAAATTTGCTGCCTATACATTTCATTGAGTGACCCCTGGTTCTTCTGTTATGTGATGGAGTAAATAATACTTCCTTATATACTTTCTCCACACCAGTCGTGATTTTATAGACCTTTATCATATCCCCTCTTAGCTGTCTCTTTTCCAAGATGAGAAGTCCCAGTCTTTTTAATCTCTCCTCATACAGAAGTTGTTCCATATCCTTAATCATTTTTGTTGCCCTTCTCTGTACCTTTTCCAATTCTAATAGATCTTTTTTGAGATGGGACGACCAGAACTGCACACAGAATTATCAAGGTGAGAGAGTACTATGGATTTATATACTGGCATTATAATATTTTCTGCCTTATTATCTATCACTTTTTTTTTTTTTAAAATACACACTACCACTGCATATTGAGTGAATGTTTTCAGAGAACTATCCACGACTCCAAGATCTCTTTCTCCAGTAGCAACACTCAATTTAGACCCCATCATTTTGTATGAATAGCTATGATTATGTTTTTCAGTGTACACCGCTTTGCATTTATCAGAACTGAATTTTATCTGCTGCTTTGTTGTCCAGTCACCCAGTTTTGAGAGATCCCTGTGCAGTCTGCTTTAGACTTAACTATCTTGATTTGGGTATCATAGACTCATAGAACTGGAAGGGACATCAAGAGGTCACCTGGTTGAGCCCCCTGCACTTATGGCAAGACTAAATATTATCTAGACCATCTCTGACAGGTATTTGTCTAACCTGCTCTTAATCTCCAGTGATGGAGATTCCACAACCTCCCTAGGCAATTTATTCCCGTGCTTAACTATCCTGACAGTTAGGAGATTTTTCCAAATCTCCAACCTAAACCACACTTGCTGCAATTTAAGCCTATTGCTTCTTGTTCTATCCTGAAAGGTTAACAACAATTTTTCTCCCTCCTCCTTGTAACAACCTTTTACATACTTGAAAACTGTTACCACATCCCCCCTCAGTCTTCAGACTAAATAAACTCAATGTTTTCAATCTACCCGCATGTTTTCTAGACCTTTAATAATTCATTTAATAACAACATCTGACAAAGTGGGTTACAGCCCATGAAAGCTTATGCCTGCAGAAATTAAATTTGTTAGTCTTTAAAGTGCTATAGGACTCTTTTTTTTTTTTTTTTTTTTTTTTTAATAATTTTTGTTGCTCTTCTGTGGACTTTCTCTAATGTCTACATCTTTCCAGAAATGTGATGCCTAGAACTGGGCAAAATACTCCAGTTGAGGCCTTTTCAGCATGGAGTAGAGCAGAAGTAATTCTTGTGTCTTGCTTACTTTTGTGTCTTGCTTACAACACTCCTGCAAATACATCCCTAATCCCCCGCAAATACTGTATTTGTCATAAACAGATTTTGGTTCTTCATTCTTCAGTGTTTCAGTTTTGTATCATCTGCAAATTTTGCCACCTCATTGTTCACCCCTTTTTCCAGATCATTTTTGAATACGTTGAACATTATTGGTCCCAGCACAGATCCCAGGGGGATACCACTATTTACCTCTCTCCATTCTGAAAACTGACCATTTATTCCTGCCCTTTGTTTCCTATCTTTTAACCAGTTACTGATACAAGCGAGGACTTTCCCTCCTATCCCATGACCACTTACTTTGTTTAAGAGCTTTTGGTGAGGGACCTTGTCAAAGGCTTTCTGAAAAATCTAAATACACTATATCCATTGGATCACCTTTGTCTACATGCTTGTTGCATTCCCCCCCGCCAAGGATGTTAAAATTAATTACATTATGGTCGTTGTTACTGAGCAGTTCAGTTACATTCACCTCTAGGACCAGATCTTGTGCATCATTTAGAACTAAATCAAGAATTGCCTCTCCCCTTGTGGTTCCAGGACTAGCTGCTCCAAGACGCAACCATGAATGGTGTCTAGAAATTTTACCCTGCATCCTATCCTGAGATGACATGCATCCAGTCAACATGCAGACAGAGAAGCAACAAAACCAGAAAACCCAATAATAACGGGGGATTTTATCTATCTCCCTAAGCATTTCACAATCACCATTACCATCCTAGTTAGGTTGTTGGTAATATATTCCTATTGCTATACTATTATGCACACATGGAATTTCCATTCATAGAGATTCTAGCGTACTTTGATTCATTTAAGATTTTTACTATATTTGACTCTATGCTCCCCCAACCACATATAGTGCCACTCCCCCACCAGTGCGACCTACTCTACCATTCCTATATATTTTGTACCCTAGTATTATCATCATGTCCCACTGATTACCATTGTTCCACCAATTTCCTGTGATGCCTATTATATCAATCTCCTCATTTTATACCAGGCACTCAAGTTCAGCCATCTTAGTATTTAGACTTCTTGTATTTGTACACAAGCCCCTATATAATTTGTCAATATTTAGTTAGCTGCCTTTCTTTGACTGTTTCTCTTCAGTTCCTAGCTGTACTTTTTCAACTTCTATCCTCTCCTATTTACTAGGATGTATCAAGTACCCACTTCAGGTATGTGTCTATCCAAACTGTGTCCTCTGCACTGGTCAGCTTTGCCCCAGCCTTTAGTTTAAAAACTCTTCTATAACCTTTTTAATATTACATGCCAGCAATCTCATTCCATTTTGGTTTAGGTGGAGCCCATCCTTCCTGTATAGGCTCCTCCTTTCCAAAATGATAAACTTGTTCATAATAAACCCAAATCTCTTCTCCCATCAGCATCATCTCAGCCATGCATTAAGACCTGCTGCCCTACCTGTCAAACTGAAGCATTTCAGAGAATTCTCCCATGGAGGTCCTGGACTTTAAAATCTTATCTAGCAGTCTAAATTTGGCTTCCAGGACCTCCCTCCTACTTTTCCCTACGTCATTGGTATCTACATGTATTACGACCACTGGTTCTTCCCACAATTACACTTAAGTCTGTCTAGGTGTCTCAAGAGGTCTGCAACTTTTGCACCCAGCCAGCAATTTTCCATGTGCTTCCCCCAGTCATCACAAACCCAACTGTTAAAGAAAAAAATTTGAGATGCTGCATTTACCTGGGGTGGGGAACAGAGATACATGGCTCTCTATACATGTTCAAAAGTTACTTCAGCTCAGGACTGATTTGAAGCATAATGCAATATTGTTATATCAGAACCACATGTTGAATGCACTCTTTATTTTAAGGCATACATCATCACCACTGTTTTTTGCCAGTAGGATGTACTTACTTGGCACAGCGAACCCAGTTTATGTGCTGGCTCAGGGAGAAGAGAAATTTCTGTCTGTGAACTGTCCATACTTTGACTGTTTTGTCATCAGAAGCTGTAACCAAGGACTGGCCATCACTGGAAAAGTGAACGCTTCTTACAGTTGCTGTATGAGCCTTGAATACAGTAGATTCTCCTTTGCTGTGTAGAAAGAGTAGGGAGTTATTTTTTTAAGCTGCACTAGAAGGAGAGACTATTTTCCAAACAGCATGAAGCTTGTGTACAGTAGGCATAGTGTTTCTAACCACTATTTCTATGGGCACCGGATACATTTATATTAGGAGGAAATTGTTGACCTATCCTGAGCAGACAAGTGTTTAGGAACTGTAAAAAATATAGCACTAAAAGAAACTGCTCTTTTGATTTTAGTTACTGAAGCCCATCCGAACTTGAGACAATTTATATCTATGGTGTCTATACAGAGAAGAAAAAGGACGTTTTTAATTAGTGTAAATCAAATATTCTGCTAAAAAGACTGTTTACATCAGTGATGCTTCATCAGTGTATAGAGACAACAACAATAATGGCTGAAATTCTTGGCTGACATCAGTCTAAACTGTCACTGCAATAAGGAAAAAGAAGGGTACCTAAGGAAAAGTTTCAAGTACAGTCAGATAACCCAGTGCTACCAAATGGGAGTGTGTCTAATATTTATCACAAAATAATATTCAGCTGAACTTCTCCTATGCGGCATCTTCTGAGACATTCACAAATTCACTTCTGGTATTTCTGATTTATTTTAAAGTACCTAAGTGAGGCTAATTTAAAAAAACGCAAACAAGCTACATAATTTAACATTAAACATAATTAATTCTTCCTCTCTCCAGCATTTTCAAAGTAGCGCAAAAGGTATTTTTCTGGCAAACAAATACAACTGTAGCACAAAATTCTGAGATTTTCAAGATTCAATATGTGCATTGTAGGTTACCAATCCTGCAATGCTCCTTAGGGTAGAGTGGGCTAGCAATAGCGTGAAGATAACAGATGGAAACGCTCAAGCCAAGAGCTGAAGAGAGAAGTGGTGGGGGTTTCCTCATTAAAGCTAACATTTAATGGACCAGCTCACAACTGCTGTTATTGGAAAACCAGGGTTTTGTTGCCAGATTCTTGAGCCCTTGGATTCTCAGGGACTAAAGGGTGCTGCAGAGGGAAAGCACTCAGGCCCTGGGAAGAGACAGATTCCTCTTATCCGCAACAGCAAACCCCCATTTGAGTGGCTCCAAAATAAATTCCATCCAGTTCTAATCTGCCAGGAGGCTGGTGGCTACAACTGGTGACCTCAAGTGTGAAAGGTTGACAAGGAAAGGAAACTTCTAGTTTCTGGCAGCTGTATGGAACATCCCCTAGTTTTACAAAGAGTCTCTTGGTAACTATTTTTTCCTGCCAACTCAAAAAGCTTCAACTGATATTTAAATTAGATAATAGCAGTGTGAAGTGGCAAACTTTGTATACACGGCCCAACAACAAACCTAAAGCCCCAATCCTGTAATTTATTCTCTGCAGACAAACTGCACCCATATGTAGCCCCAATTTATTCAATGGAGGTCCATTTGCTAAGAACAGTTTGCAGGATTGGGGCCCAAGTATTTTACCAAGAGGTCTTTCTCTATCTGGTGCAGATCTCAGCTTTTTTAGAAGCAGATACACCCTTATTCACCAGGGAGGTGTTTATAAGAGCTCGCTGGTTCACTCCTGAGAACCTCCTGTCATTGAGTTTAAATGCCTTATCTTACTAATTAGAGAACAGGATAAGTGGGATCAAGCCAGATCTGAAAAGGAAGGAGAAGGAACAGATGAATTTCAAAATGGCTAAAATCCATATTTTGAAAGCAAGATATGCAAACATTATTTCAGAAATGTTCAGTACCAAATTAGCTACCTTCATTTTTAATGAAGTCAAGACCTTCTCACACATATACTGCCAACAGCAATGCTACTGACCTTCATGTTTTGCTAAGTTACTCAAGACTACCATTACTGCTTTTTAAATATACAAATACAGTAGAACATTTGAGCTCTTCCCCTCAATAAAGAGACTGTAGTGCCTTTAACTACATTTCAATAAACTGTGAATTTGACACAATAAAGAGACATCTGACTTAATCCTGATGTTTTCCCTTGAGTATGGTTATAGAAGTTCAGTCTGATAATATTAAAAACCCACAAACAAAATCAACAGTACTGACAGTTACCACATAAGCTACCTCAAAACAGGCACAGGTATAATAATTCCCTTTCCATTCTAGCTCACTTCTAAGATAGCAACCATACATACAGCTTCAAATCACTGAACTAATATCTACAAGGTACTGAGATATCATCCAGCACAATTCATTTAAATTCAGCCTTCTGAGAACATTCCAGTTTTTCCATACAATTTACAAATTTGCTTCCAAGAATTCCAGGAAATGGATTGGTTTTTTGTTTAATTTATTTTCAGCATTACATGTATTAGCAGCCAGGCTCTGGATGCAGAAGAAACTGTCACTCCTTTTTTTCCTGTCTAAATGAATGAACGGCGAGATTAAATTTTAATCAAATGTAATTTATCTAGTGTCTTTAAATAATATACATGTTTTTATATGCGTCATATTTCTTCCAGGAAAAAGTTCTACTAAACCGAAGTTCACTATAACTGAAATTGCAATCTGCACATTTTCATCCTGCTTCACTGTAAGTTTAGCTTAACCTTATCCAGTTCCACTGTAAAATGGATCTACTGTATAGTCACATACTCATTATGAAGGCACAATGGCACCTCCATACTAAAGGACAAATTAAGATTTGCACTAAAAGCAGGGATTAAATTTATGTATCCTCCCTAACTGTATTACTCACTCTGAGCACATAACAAAAATTTTAAAAATTTACAGGCAAGCCTATTAGTTTATGAATAAGTTTTTAAAATGGGTCCTTTGAAACTTTTTTCTGGCAAGTCTAATCTTTTTTTGGATTCCCCTGCAAATAGATTCTGTATTTTTTAAATCTGATTCACTTCTAGATTGCAGCAAGAGCTAGGACTTAGGCTAATTTAGGCTTAAGTGTGTTGTTAAAAATTAATACAATTAGTCATAACCATAAAACATTCCAACAAAAATAGAAAGGATTAATTTTAAAATGTCTTCCCTGCTTCCTGGGGTGCTGAGTTTAGTTTAGAATGCTAAAGAGTACAAACCAAACACCCAATAAGAGAGACCTATCATGAGCCTGCTTCTCTCTTGGAGCCCAGATCCACTGTTTCTTTATGGTCTTTAAAAGCAGCACTTCCCAGAAAGCAACACTTCCCATCCATTTGTCTGGAATCCTCATGTTGGCTACCACATGAAGGGGAAGATATCACTTCCCTGGTTTAGGGCAGGAGTCTGACAAGATGGGGGAGACACACCCAGCTACTTTGCTGCTCCTCAGCTCCATACAGCGGTCCAACAGATATTACTTGTAGAAAAAGTATAGCTGCGGACAGAAGTGTGATACGAATCCATGTAGCATGCAGGCCTTTGCCACTTACGGTGTATTTCAGCTGGTTGAGTAATAGATGGGCCTGCTCTTGGCTAACTAACATCTTTGGATCATTTTAAAACACACTACAAAGAGACTGGATGGCTTAGAGGAATGGTAAAAATAATGGTTAGCATCTTCCAGACAAGGATCCCCAAGCACATTACAAACTTCTAACTAAGTCTTCCAATATCCCAGTTAGGTAGGGCACTATCACAGTTTTAGAAATGATGAAAACTGAGGCACAAAAGGTACGGTTCAATGCAAGTCCATGACATCGTCAAAAAGAGAATCCAGATCTCCTGACTTCCAGGCCTGTGCTTTACCCATATACCATCATTCTGCTATTAATGCAACAAGGCGTTATTTACCTTTAGGTCAGCAATTAAAATTTAAAAACTAGATGTCATGAAAAGCCACCCATTGTTTGGTGGATTACAACAAGCATCTAGCTCCTAGAACAGATGTCTACATCACAAAAGCCCAGCACTGTATTTTTTAGTGCCAGCACAAAGCTAAGGACTAATGAGACATGGAATGTGAACTGGTAGGGGAACCAACTGGCCTGTATTTAAGTACAGTAGTAGAGTTGTGTCAGGAAGCTTACACTGGGCTGTACCTGTTCTGTGGACAGAGGATTTCAGTCTCTAGGGTTAGTAAGCTGGCACCTTCTTCAGGACTAAATTCACTTCACCAGAAGAGTCCTATGCAGAATGGCTGTTGCATCACCTAATATTCTTTCCTTTAGCAAATAACTGATTCCCAAACCCCTTACTGGAGCACTCCTGCCAATGGGCTGAAAGAAATCACACACCACAACTTAGTATTAAAAAAAATTAGGAAGCAAGATATACTTACACACTTGGAACCCACAAACGGACCGTTTTGTCTCTAGAGCCTGAGGCCACCAGATGGCCAGAAGGGGAAAACTGAACACACATCACTGCATCTTTGTGACCCACGAAGCGATAAGCTCTCATCTGGGGTCTCATACTCCAGATCATCAAACACGAATCCATAGAGCCACTTGCTAAATTTAGAGGAAAAAGACTCACATTAATATTTTCTCTAAAAACACTAGAACGGTCATACACACTGAAGGGATCAGCACAGATTTCAGCCCTTTCAAACAACAGTTCTCTCCAATGAATTAAGACCTTTGTTAATCCTGGGCACTACTGCACATTGTATATTTCATTAGCAATTCAAACCAAGCATCGAGAATCATCACTTGTTAGCTTGGGTTGCCATGCCTACTTTCAATGAAGAGATAGTTCATGTAATCCTGTTACTGCAGTAAACAATATAAAAACAAAAAAGTACAAACACTGTAAGAGATAGTCCAATAAAAGGCAACACAGACATGCGGAGATGCTCTATGATTTTGAGACTCTGTCTCTTCATCAGATTATTTCCATTGGAGAGCAAACAGCAGTCACAACTTTGGTTGGTTAATTATCCAAATGCAGATACACAAAGCAGACAAGCCCAGCAAGTTAGCAACATATAGAAAACACATTTGTGACAGTGCTTTGTATCCCCAGGACACTGGCTTTCCTGTAGTTACATGGTTACCTACATTTGCTTCTGAGGCACCGCTTCCAATGAAAGCTCCCAGGCTTCTCTAAGCCACTAACCCTGATGAAAATAGAACCACCCATCTTCTCCTACAGTCTGCCATGTTTTATATGTCTGTAGCACAGTGGACACTTACTATGAAGTATAATGGCACATATATTCAATGGCAACTTACAGAAAAATATTAGACAGCAAACCTCTAAAACAGTGACAATTAAAATACCTCTTCAAACTAATCCTACGCTTAAAATACAGAAATTTTGTGGGGGAAACTTTTGTGTCTTGGTTTAAAAAAAACAAACAAACAACTACATGGTTTAAAAATCTTAGCCTGTCAACAGACTAAAGCATCATCTTTATCTCCCAAGTGGGACATATCTCCGGTGAACATAAAAAGTGCCTAGAAAAAAAAACAACATTAGTTTATGCTAGGTTTAGATGCTATAGTGTCATAATCATAAGAAGATTTTAATTCATTACATTTGTATTTTGCCACAATAAGCTTTTGCTGGAAACAGCCTTTTATTTTACAGTCATTTAAAATACAAAAATAACAACTCTCCTTTCTGGGAAGTGATTTAAGATTAACATAGACCCATTTCAAACAGGATGTTCTATTATTCATGTTCCTTTAAGGGGAAAAGTTTGTACACGTTTCCATTCAGTGGCTTTTTGCAAGTAACACTTTTCCCTAAGGTTAAGATAAAAATAACATTAAGATTAAAACAAAGAGGGCAGCTATAGACATCTGGATTGGAGGACAGGGCTCAGATTCCAGAGATATGAATTCTATTCCTAAATATGCTACTGATTCACTGTATGATGAAGTTACTTAACTGCAGTACCACAATTTCCCTATCTATGAAATGGGGGAAAATAGTGCTTAGCTATCTCCGTACAGCACTTTGAGATACAAGCAGTATTTCACAGTTTATTATTGGTGGATCATTAAAAGCATTAGGTAGCGTAAACATCCCAGTAAAATGGCATCAAATGAAGGCCCAGTTCTTCAGCTTAAAGAATATGAAAAATCAAATATGAAAAATGGGAAGTGTACAGGTTGCTTGAACATACAGTAGCTGACTCAATATACCTCACTCAAATATTTTGAGTCTTCCTGCCTGCATTTTCATTCATAGAAGTGCTTTACCCACAGCACTTGCTATGTAGGACTGTAGTACTGCTCTTGCTCTGCAACTGCTGGCCTGAACCTAAAAAGAAGAGGAAGGGAAGGGAGACAGGAAACAAAACCAGAATATAGGATCCACTGAGAAACAAAAGAAAGATAGGGTAGGAGGGTTTGCTTAACTTTGATATGCCCTAATTTTCAGAGCAAGGGTTACGTGGGTTACCAGGATCCTGACAAGGGATACTGAAATATGCCTTTGGACAGCCTATTAGGCTACTGAATTTCAATGCATTTAGCCCTGCTGTGTCATTGTCTATTGGACACCCTTGCCCTATCATTTCTTTGTTCACCACCTCTGCACAAGACATAGCAATTCTCTCCTGTGCTAAAGAGCACAAGGGGCCTCAATCTAAGTAGCAGGCCAACAGGCATTTGTCAATTTCTATTTGGTTCTCAGAAAAGACAACTGAGTACAATGCAATGCATCTTACTAATGGATGGAAAATAAGCCTAGGTTTAGTCATACCAAGTAAAAGTGAAATTTTACCATACAGTGGTCTCAGAGTAAAGTGAGGCACACAAATATGCAACGCACACAAATATGCAACACACAGTGCTCCTTGCAACTTTGTCAGGACGCGCACACACGCATGCACGCACGCGCGCACACACACACACGCGCACACACGCACGTTAAATGCCCTTTCTAGAAGTTAAGCAAAAATGTGGGCCTTCAGTCTTGAAAACAACACTTCAGTGCTCTGCAGGTGATAGTTACAAAATAGAGTCAGAAACACAGCGGCTCTTTTAATTACATTGAAAAAGAAGAGATTGTCAGATGACTATCAGAGCACAAAAAGATAATTTACCCAACTGCTTCTTATTGAGACTAAAATCCACACTAGTGATGGCATCTCGATGGCCTTTAAAGTGTCTCTCCAGAGATGGATCCTCCTGAAAGACAATAACATTAGCCTATATTCTTTAAATTGTAATAGTAACTTTTGCATGATAAAAATACTACACATATATTTTTATGACAAAGCTGGGTTGTTTCTCCACTCCAAAATAGTCAAGGCCAGGTTTCCAAAAGAATAGAACCACAGCACTGGGTGAAGCAAAGAAAAAAAAAAAAAACACTGCATGTGTAACTACTTGAATAATGTATGCATTGTATGCATATAATTACTGAAACAATATATGCAAACAGCCAGTTGCACATGGAAGGAAAGTTGGGAGGAACAAAGAAGAGAAGCAGAACAGAAAGATCATAAATAGCAGCAGGATGGTTGTAACGTCACACCTCACCTCATTTGTTTTCTTAATGAGATTTGAGAGACACCAGACATTGGAGGTCAACTATCAAGGTACATTTTTTAGCCCACTGGGCTACTAAACAATAAATCAAGCTCCAAAGACAACTTTAAAAACTGATGAGGATTTCAAGGCGAATTCATCAAATCGTTCTGGTTTTTAACATGCAAGCAGACAAATTCCCACAGATGCCGTTAATGCAGGTCATCCTCCCTGCCCCTCCACACCAAGGGGTTCCCAGCTCAGAGAGGAAACGGGTCGCTCTCCTTTTCAAAGTGGTCCAGGACTGCACCGTCCAAGAAGCGCACAAAGCAAACACCCCAGGCTGCCTGTCGCACAGCGCCGGGTCAGGCCAGGCCAGGCCCAGCACCATGCAGTGCGGTGTCGGGCAAACACCCCGCAGGGAAGGGCGGCTCGGCTCGGCTCGGCTCGGCCCGGCCGGGCGTCAGGCCCGCGCCTCCCCAGCCAGCGGCGGTGCGGACTCGCTGAGCTGAGCCGGGCCGGGCTCCCGCCGTCCCCATTTGAATGTCAGGGAGGGACTCAGGCGCGCGAGCGCCGCAAAACGAGCCGCTTCCCACCTCGCCCCCGCCCCCCCCGCGCCCGCGACTCCGGGCCGCGCCGGCGGGGAGGGAGAAAAGGCCCCGGCCTCACGGCGGACGTTCCTTGGCAACGCGCTTTGGATAGTAACCGAAGAGCTGCACCAGCCTCCCCCGGGCCCCCGCGACCGGCCCTTACCAGGCCGGAGGCGGCCATGGCGCGCTCTGCCGCTGGCCAGGCCCGTGCCCTCCCTGTCGCTCTGCGGCCGCCGCGGTTCGGTTTCCGCGCCTCCCCGGCCGCCCTAGTAACGGCGTCCGGCCCTTAAAGGGGAGGCCGGGCCTTGCCTAGTTACCTCCGACAGGAAAAGCGGCTCGGGCCAGGCGCTCGCCAATGTCATCAGGTCGGGGCGGGGCCATCGCCGGGGGGAGGAGGGGGCAGGAGCGCGCGCCGGGCAGAGGGACTCGGGACCCATGGGCACGCGCTCGCTGTGCTCTTTCCCCTCCCCCACACACGCAGTTCACAGGTGTACTCAGACATGCTGTTCACACGTGTACACTCATTCATACAAACACAGTTCACATGTGCACAATCACGCACATATGCAATTCACACACAGTTCACACACACACTCTTACACATGCAGTTCACCAGTGTACACTTGCTCTCACACATGCATGCAATTGACATGGACACACAAATGTACATGCCATTCACATCTATGTACACACTCATTCTTAAACAATTCATATGTGCACACTCGCTCACTCAGACACAATTCACACATGTACACCCTGCATACATACCTACAAACTCATTCTTACACATGCAATTCATGTGCAAACTTGCTCACGTACACACATGCAGTTCATGTTTACACACATTTTCACACACATACACACTGTTACACATGCAGGTCACAACACACATTCTCACGTGCACACATTTACTCATGCACACTTATTTGCTTGTACATGTGCACACGTGCACACATACATTTGCACGCACACATTTGCATGCACATACACAATCCAGGGCTATTGTGGCTGGTGCTTCCCTCTTACTGTGCCCCCAACTGCCCCGCCTCCAAATTCCCTCGCATCCATGCCATACAGTGTGCTGCCCCTTGCACGGTCTAGCTCTGCAACTGGCAGGGAGCTCTGAGCCCCTGGGTGGAGACCCCAAGGCCTGCTGCCTCCGCAGCATACAAGGAATCACACTGATTCCAGGATAAGGGCAAAATTTCCCCCCTTACACAATAAAATACATACAGGCCAGGATATCTGCAGCATTGCCAGCCTCAAGTATTCAAAATTATGAGTCAGGCCCCCCAAAACAATAAGGCTGCTTAAAAATCATGAGTCAAAGAAGCATTCATGAAAGATAATGGAGGAGCACAACATGTGCAGTGGCATTGCAAGCGCCCCTTACTCGTGATTCATCTGTAACCTGGAGGGACCACTTCTGGTAGTGGAAGGATGGTTCACATCTCATCTACAAGGGATTTGTTCTAGTTATAGCCCCCAGTGCCGCTGTAATAATAATATCTAGGTCTTAGATAGCACTTTTCATTTGTAGCTCCCAAAGCGAACCTCTAGAGTAGACAGATAATCCCTGCAACCTGGGATTTGCACTGGCAGTTTACCCTGGTTTCATTCAGGGATAAGCTACATGGATGCAAATCATGACAGAGTGGTTTTGCATGTCAGTGCTAGAGGTTTGCAGTGATGTGAATAGACCAGGGCTGCTCACTGAAATCCCCAGGTAGAGCTAGTTGAGAATTTGTCAGAAAATTTCAGTTTTCCTGAAAAATTTTTTATTTTCCATCTTAAAAAACCAAAATTAAGGAGGTCCAGCTGCCAGCCAGGAAGAAGTTAAATTGATAAGAACCCTCCAGAAGAACAGCTACACACCCAACATATTCCTTTCAAAGAGAAAAAAACTGAATTTTTCTGGAAATTTTGTATTTTTGACTTTGGGCCTGATTCAGGATGAACATGTTTTTCAAAAACATGAATTTTTTCATGGCAAGGTCTTTCCATTTTCTGGCCAACTCTATCCCCAGTGTTAGAAAATGCTTCAGATTCCCAACCCCTGCAGCCGTTGGGCTCTCTGGTGAGATTACCTGTAGAAGGCTCCAATAGTGGTGATGGCTTTAGTGAGATGGGCACTTTTCCACAAGGAACTGGAGTGAGATGATCATCTCTTTATCCTACCAAACAGCAACCTCATGGTAACAACATTCAGTCACTACTAATCTTAAGCAAAACCAGTGCCCTTGGGATGAAAAGCTCCCTACCTCATTGCCAGTCCAATGTGCCATTCAGATCCGCACTGTGTTTTTAAAATCATCAGCAAATGCTGATTAAGACAACCATTTGTATCATTTTGGGGACAGAGATACAAATAACATTACTACATGCTACCACACAGCTGAGCACAAAAAGCTCCCAGTTCATTAGTTTTGAAAAAATCTATCTTGCTTCAAGAACAGAACATCAGCCAGTATTTTATGTGTCCAAAGAGTGTGGTTCATGAGCCCAGTTCCGCAAACATTTACTAAGCAGCAGAGATAGTGCTTACAACTGGGAGTAGCCTTATTGATGTCAACACCTGCTCGTAAGCATTTTTGCAGGGTCCGGTCCCTATGATAGCTTAAAACTGTAAGCTCTATAAAGCAAGAGATGTTTCTGCCTCTGTGTTCTGTGTACACTGATGGTGCTCCATAATAATAATATTGCCATGTACTTCTTTTACACGGTAGGTTGCAGGTCAGGCTCTTGTACCAGATATAGACTGGCTACAGGGCTTCCTTTCTAGAGAGATATATCAGTGATGTGTTCACTATAAGATCATTTAATGCACTGCCAGGAATGGCTGGTGTAAGCTTAAGGTATATTACACATGGCTCCACCTACTGGCTAAACAAAATAATACCGTTTCACATTCATCTATCACAAAAAAACCGAGAGTTCTGTGGCACTATAAAGACTAACAAATTTAATATTTGTAGACACAAGCTTTCGAGAGATTTCAGCTCTCTTCTTCAGATGCAGTAATACAGAAAATAGGAAACACAGAGGCATCTTATAGATAGATATCCAGGTGTACTGAGAACAGAACCAGTAAGGGTTCCTTACATGGGCCAGCCAGTGCCACAACCAGTATGGGGGCCTTACTGGGACCAGTGTTGCGGCCTTACTGGGACCAGTACCACAACCAGTAAGGGGGGCCTTACTGGGACCAGCTCTCCGGCCTTACTGGGACCAGATCCTGACCAGTAAGGGGGCCTTACTGGGACCAGTACCACAACCAGTACGGAGGCCTTATTTGGGCCAGTGATGCAGTCTTACTGGGACCAGTACCAGAACCAGTAAGGGGGCCTTACTGGGACCAGTACCAGAACCAGTAAGGGGGCCTTTCTGGTACCAGTAGTACGGAAATACTGGCACCAGTACCACAACCAGTAATGGGGCCTTACTGAGACCAGTGTTGCGGCCTTACTGGGACCAGATCCTGACCAGTAAGGGGGCCTTACTGGAACCAGTACCACAACCAGTATGAGGTCCTTACTGGGACCAGTGTTGCGGCCTTACTGGGACCAGTACCAGAACCAATAAGGGAGCCTTACTGGGACCAATACTGCGGCCTTACTGGGACCAGTTCCATAACCAGTAAGGGGGCCTTACTGGGACCAGTACATGAACCAGTAAGGGGGTCTTACTGGTACCAGTAGTACGGAAATACTGGGACCAGTAACACAACCAACAAGGGGGCCTTACTGGGACCAGTAACACAATCAATAAGGGAGCCTTACTGGGACCAATACTGCGGCCTTACTGGGACTAGTTCCAGAACCAGTAAGAGGGTCTTATTGGTACCAGTAGTACGGAATTACTGGGACCACTACCAAACCCAGTAAGGGGGCCTTACTGGGACCATTTCTAGAAGCAGTAAGGGTTTCTTCTTGGGGCCAGCCAGTATCGCAATCAGTAAGGGGGGCCTTACTGGGTCCAGTACAGGGACTTGTACTGGTACCAGTAAGGCCCCCATACTGGTTCTGTTATTGGTCCCAGTAAACGGAAATACTGGAACCAGTACCACAACCAGTAAGAGTGCCTTACTGGGACCAGTGTTGCGGCCTTACTGGGACCAGTACCAGTACGGGGGCCTTACTGGGACCAGTACTGCGGCTGTACTGGAACCAGTACTGCTGCGTTACTGGGACCAGTTCCAGAACCAGTATGGGGGCCTTACTGGTACCAGTACAACGGAAATACTGGGACCAGTACCACAACCATTAAGAGGGCTTACTGGGACCAGTACTGCAGCCTTACTGGGACCAGTTCCACAACCAGTAAGGGGGCCTTACTGGGACCAGTACCAGAACCAGTAAGGGGGCCTTACTGGGAACAGCACTGCGGCCTTACTGGGACAAGTACCATAACCAGTAAGGGGGTCTTACTGGGACCAGTATTGCGGCTTTACTGGGACCAGATCCTGACCAGTAAGGGATCCTTACTGGGGCAGCCGTATCGCAATCAGTAAGGGGGCCTTACTGGGACCAGTTCCATTACCAGTAAGGCCCCCTTACTGGTTCCGGAACTGGTCCCAGTAAGGCCGCAGTACTGGTTCCAGTACGGCCGCAGTACTGGTCCCAGTAAGGCCCCCTTACTGTTTATGGTACTGGTCCCAGTAAGGCCGCAACACTGATCCCAATAAGGCCCCCTTACTGGTTCTGGAACTGGTCCCAGTAAGGCCCCCTTACTGGTCAGGATCTTGTCCCAGTAAGACCGCAACACTGGTCCCAGTAAGGCCCCCTTACTGGTTCTGGAACTGATCCCAGTAAGGCCCCCTTACTGATTGCGATACTGGCTGGCCCCAGTAAGGATCCCTTACTGGTTCTGGAACTGGTCCCAGTAAGGCCCCCTTACTGGTTAGGATCTGGTCCCAGTAAGACCCCCTTAGTGGTTATGGTACTGGTCCCAGTAAGGCCGCAGTTCTGGTCCCAGTAAGGCCGCAGTACTGGTCCCAGTAAGGCCCCCTTCAGGTTCTGGAACTGGTCCCAGTAAGGGTCCAGTACTGGTCCCAGTTAGGCCCCTTTACTGATTGCGATACTGGCTGGCCCCAGTTAGGATCCCTTACTGGTTCAGGAACTGGTCCCAGTAAGGCCGCAGTACTGGTCCCAGTGAGACCCCCTTACTGATTATGGTACTGGTCCCAGTAAGACCGCAACACTCATCCCAGTAAGGCCCTATACTGGTTATGGTACTGGTCCCAGTAAGGCCGCAACACTGGTTCCAGTAAGGCCCCCTTACTGGTTCTGGAACTGGTCCCAGTAAGGGCCCAGTACTGGTCCCAGTAAGGCCCCCTTACTGATTGCAATACTGGCTGGCCGCAGTAAGGCCCCCTTACTGGTTCTGGTACTGGTCCCAGTAAGTCCGCAACACTGGTCCCAGTAAGGCCCCCATACTGGTTCTCTTACTGGTCCCAGTAAAGGCCCAGTACTGGTCCCAGTAAGGCCCCCTTACTGATTGCGATACTGGCTGGCCCCAATAAGGAACCCTTACTGGTTCTGGAACTAGTCCCAGTAAGGCCCCCTTACTGGTCAGGATCTGGTCCCAGTAAGGCTGCAGTACTGGTCCCAGTAAGACCCCCTTACTGGTTATGGTACTGGTCTCAGTAAGACCGCAACACTGGTCCCAGTAAGGCGCCCTTACTGGTTTTCGTACTGGTCCCAGTAAGGCAGCAGTACTGGTCCCAGTAAGGCCCCCTTACTGGTTCTGGTACTGGTCCCAGTAAGGCCCCCTTACTGGTTCCGGAACTGGTCCCAGTAAGGCCGCAGTAGTGGTTCCAGTACGGCCGCAGTACTGGTCCCAGTAAGGCCCCCTTACTCGTTCTGGTACTGGTCCCAGTAAGGCCCCCTTACTGGTTCTGGAACTGGTCCCAGTAAGGCCGCAGTAGTGGTTCCAGTACGGCCGCAGTACTGGTCCCAGTAAGGCCCCCTTACTCGTTCTGGTACTGGTCCCAGTAAGGCCGCAACACAGGTCTCAGTAAGGCCCTCTTACTGGTTGTGGTACTGGTCCCAGTATTACCGTAGTACTGGTACCAGTAAGGCCCCCATACTGGTTCTGTTACTGGTCCCAGTAAAGGCCCAATAGGTAGAAAACTGGTGGGAAGACATCCTGGTTCAGGTGGAACTGAGACACTACCTTAGGTAGGAATGCAGGGTAAGGCCATAGTTGGACCTTAGCCTTAAAGAAGACAGTGTAGGGTGCTCTAACATCAGTGCCGAGTTCGGAGACCCTTCTGGCTGAAGTGATGGCCTCCAGAAACGCCACCTTCCAGGATAAGTGTAATAAGGAACATGTCGCTAAAGGCTCAAACGAGGAGCTTGTCAGCCATGAGAGGATGAGGTCGAGGTCTCACTGGGGAAGTAGTTGATGCGTGGGAGGGTACTGTCTGTCTAGGCCCTTCAGGAATTGAGACACCAAGGGGTTGGCAAACACTGAGCACCCTGCATCACCAGGGTGGAAGGCTGAGATTGCCGCCAGGTGTATCCTAATCGAGGACTGTGCCAGGCCCTGCTGTTTCAAGTGTAACAGATAGTCCAGGATCACAGAGGCTGAAGTCAACTTGGCCCGACAACTCCTTTGGCTGGACCAAAATGAGAATCTTTTCCACTTGGCCAGGTAAGTGGCCCTTGTGGAGGGTTTCCTACTACCTCAGAGTACCTCCCTCGCTGGCTCAGAGCATGTCAGCTCCAGGAGGTTCAGCTATGGAGCTTCCACGCTGTGAGGTGAAGAGACCTAGGGTGGGATGGAATAGGGCCCCAAAAAGCATGGTCCTGGGTAATGAGGTCTGGTAGCAGTGGGAAGATAATTGGGGAGTCTACCTAAAGGTTGAGCAGGGTGGTAAACCAGTGCTGCTGAGGCCAGGCGGGAGCT
This sequence comes from Emydura macquarii macquarii, assembly GCF_026122565.2. Classification (NCBI taxonomy): domain Eukaryota; kingdom Metazoa; phylum Chordata; order Testudines; family Chelidae; genus Emydura; species Emydura macquarii. The sequence goes on along the minus strand of NW_027132983.1, from coordinate 1,123,100 downwards.
ATTAGAGCCACTGCTATCCCGCTTGATCTTTGCAATACTCTGTGGATGAGCGGGATAAGTGGGAAAGCTTAAAACAGCTGCCCAGTCCAGGGAATCAGAAAAGTGTCCGTAATTGACCCAGGGCTGTGCTTCTGAAAGGAGCAGAATTGAAGGGACTTCCTGTTGGAACGCGTGGCGAATAGGTTTACTTGGGGAACTCCCCACCTCTGGAAGACAGTGTTCAATACGTCTGGATATATGGACCATTCTTAAGTAAGAAACGGTCTGCTGAGGCTCTCTGCCAGCATGTTCTGAGCCCTGGACAGGTATGATGCCTCCAGGTGTATCGATTGAGCGATACAGAAGTCCCAAAGCCTGAGGGCTTTTTGACACAGCGGGGAGGAGCAAGCTTCACCCTGTCTGTTTATATAAAACATTGCTGTCATGTTGTCTGTAAGAACCAATATCACCTTGCCCTCCAGACGATCTTGGAAAGTCTGAAAGGCTAGACGCACCGCTCTAAGCTCTCTCACATTGATACGAAGCAAGAGTTCCAACTGGGATCAAAGCCCCTGTGTCCTCATGTACCCCAAATGTGCTTCCTACACCACTGCTGACGCATCTGTTGCCAGACATACAGACGGCTGGGGGACTGCAAAGAGAACTACGCAAACATTGTCTGGATTGCACCAACAACTCAGGGATTGTAGCACGCAGGTGGGGGGGAAACTATCCTGTCTATACTGTGGCATGCTGAGCGGTACACGGAAGCTAACCAAGCTTGAAGGGCCTGACATGCAGCCTTGTGAGTTGCACCACATATGTGCATGACGCTATGTGACCCAGAAGCCTTAGGCAGTTTCAGGCAGTAGTGTGCAGATAGAGACATGGGTTCTCTATGATGCCCCGAATGATATGGAAGCAAGCCTCCGGAAGGTACGCTCTGGCTTGATCTGCATCCAGGACCGCTCCAATGAATTCTGTTCACCTGGTGGGGGTGATAGTCTACTTCTGCGCATTGAGGATAAAACCCAACCTGTCGAACATGGCCCTTATAAACTTCACATCCCATTCCACTTGACCTCTGGTACAAGCAGTGATCAGCCAGTCATCAAGGTAGGGAAACACTTGAACTCCCTTCTTCCTAAGGAATGCTGCTACCACTGTCATACGCTTGGTGAAAATGCGGGGAATTGCTGAAATGCCAAAGGATAGGACCGTGAATTGGTAATGTAGTTGGCTGACAATAAAACGGAGAAAGCTGTAGACTGGGAGGATAGCCACATGGAAATATGCATCTTTTAAATCGAGGGTGGCGAACCAATCGCCCGGATCCAGAGACAGGATAATTGAGGCCAGGGTGATCATGCGAAATTTCAACTTCTTCATCTATCTGTTGAGATTTCGCAAGTCGAGGATAGGGTGGATTCCCCTTTTGCCTTTGGGATTAGGAAATAATGGGAATAAAAAGCCTTTCCCTGAAGATCCCAAGGCACCTCTTCTACCTCTCCTACTTCTAAGAGTGCCTGCACCTCGTGCTAAAGGAGTTGCTTTTGAGAGGGGTCCCTGAAGAGGAACAGGAATGGGGAAGAGGGTTGGGAGGGTGGGTGTTAGGAGAACTGGAGGGAGTACCCCAGCTTGACAGTGTGGAGGACCCACTGGTCCAAGATGATCTGGGACCATGCACTGTGAAATTGGAAAAGCTGGTGCAAAAATAAAGGGGATGGATCCGGGGAAGTGAATTTTATTGCTTCCTCGGGCGCATCTTCAGAAGTTCTGCTTCCCTGCCCCCCCCGAGGACTGCCTCACTTGACCGGAGTCCCTACTGGATGAGGGATTTTGGGGCCTCTGCCTGTTATTTCTACCTCTCCAAAGGCTACTGTCCTGCCTGGAGGAGCTCCGGTAGAAATGAGGTAGAGGTTGCGGTCTAAACTGTCTCCTTTGAGGAGCCAGGGTATGGAGTCCCAAAGACTTGAGCATGGTTCGTGAGTCTGTCAGACTGTATAGTTTCCCGTCAATCTGAGATGAAAAAATTGCTGGCCCTTCAAATGGGAGGTCCTGGATGGTGGTCTGGACCTCATGAAGGAGTCCCAATGTTTGATGCCAGGAGCTCCATCTCATTGTGACCCCCAATGATGTTGTCCAAGTGGCTGCATTGGCGCTGTACAGTGTGGCTTGCAGAATGGTCTTTGACACCACTTTCCCCGCCTTGACATGGCCAGCAAACTCCGCTTTAGAGTCAGGAGGCAAGGACTCTGCAAATTGTTCCATAGATAGCCATGAATTAAAGGCTTATATACTAAGGATAGCTTGCTGGTTTGCTATCTGAAGTTGGAGCCCCATGGTGGAATATACTTTCCTCCTGAAGAGGTCCAACTTCTTGGCCTCCTTTGCCTTTGGGGTAGGACCTTGTTGACCCTGTCACTCTCTCTCGTTAGCGGCCGCTACCATTAGTGAGTCCTTTGAGGGGACAAATATTTCTTTTCTACCCTTTTGGCTGTAGGGGCCAGTGTCTGGCACAAGGCCGCAGGGTTGTCATGGATTGTTTATATTAGAGGGAGTGCCACCCTAGAAAGGCCTTCAGGAGTCAATATATCCACTATGGGATCTGCTCCCTCCACAGTCTCTTCTTCCTGAAAGCCCATATTTCGTGCGACCCGGCGGAGTAGTTCCTAATGGGCCTTGCTGTCAGCTATGGGAGCACCCGCCACCACTGGAGACGAAGATGATGATGCCCTGATCCCTGGGTCTAGCACTCCCGAAGAAGTCCCCGGTGCCGGATCCTCATCCTCAGTGCCAGGGTCCCGTATGACGTAGATGCTGCTGCTGGGATCTGAGCCCTCCGTGGTGCCGGGTGGAGCACTTGCCACTGAACGGGAGGGCACGTTTCTTGCCTCCAATGTGAGTGAGTGGGATCTTGCTGAGAGGGACTCTTGGGCCACTGCAAGGACACCTTCCACTGCGGTGCCCATGGGTTACTCCTCCCTCTGTTGCTGTCCGCCACAGTGCCGGCGAGACATAAGACTCTGCCTTTGAATCTGATGAAAAATGCTCGCTTCTTGGCGACCATGGGGGTTGGGGCCAGGGAGCGGTGCCACGGGGACCGAAACCTAGCCATCAGGCTGGTTTACCCCAGATGGTACTGCAGTTCTCTTTGGTACCTGATCCTGCCTGTGGCAAGTGGCTGGCAGCCCTGTGGTCTGTTCAATAAGATCTCTGGCTGCCTCAAATGTTGCAGGGATGGAGGAGAGCTGAATATCCTTCTCCTGTGTCTCTCTATGTGGCAAGTCCACTGGTTCCAGACTCCACGAGACCCTTCTCTGTCCCGGAGTCAACAGAACTGATGCAGCTGGCTCAGAGCTTGAGTGGCCCAGCGGATGTCGCACTCTATTGGCCTCTGCCAATGAAGACAGGCATTGGAGTACGACCCCCTTCTCATCTTGGTCTCCTTCTGCAGCACTGGAGAATGGGAGCAATGCCAATGATCTCCGTGCACAGGCCCTTCGGTGCAGGGGATGCATGTCAGAGCAGAGGGTCTTTCGGGGCCGAGTCCTTTCTCACTGGTTCCTTGACGGAGGCTAGGGCACTGTGCACCGATGCAGAGGAGCTCTGTTCCGTGGATGAAGGGTGGCCTCCATTAAGAGGAACTTCAGTCTTTGACTGCGCTCCTTCTGGGTCCTGGGCTTGAAACCTGCAAATAGTACACTGCTCCCATTGATGAGACTCCCTGAGGCACCTAAGGCAGACAGAGCGGGTCGTCTCTCAGCATAGGCTTCAGGCAGGACTCCCACAACTTGAAGCCAGGCATACCCATCCCTGGAGGGGAGATTAACAACCTGATAAGCAGGAATACCTAACTACACTACAAAAACAACAAAGAACTACTATAAAACAGGGTTACTTACCAGTAACTGTTGTTCTTTGAGATGTGTTGCTCATATCCATTCCAATATAGGTGAGTGTGCGCCACCGTGCACTGGTTCCTGGAACTTTTTTCCCCTTAGCAGACCCCATAAGGTCGGCTCAGGCGCCCCCTGGAGTACCGCACTCATGCCACGGTACATAGGGCACTGCCGATCCTGCGGGCCCTCAGTCCCTTCTTTCTGCCAACTCCGACAGCGGGGACGGAGGGTGGGTTTGGAATGGATATGAGCAACACATCTTGAAGAACAACAGTTACTGATAAGTAACCCTGTTTTCTACTTCGAGTGATTGCTCATATCCATTCCAATATAGGTGATTAAATAGCCATACCTTGGAGGTGGGTAGGAGTTACCAGTGAGCTGTCCTCAGCACGGCACGTCCAAATCCTGCATCCTCTCTCACCTGCTGCATGATGGCGTAGTGGGATGTGAAGGTGTGCACCGACGACCAGGTGGCAGTTTTGCAGATGTCCTGCAGGGGTACCCTCTCCAGGAAGGCCGCGGACGAGGCCTGGGCTCTGGTTGAGTGTGCTGAAATAGCACCTGGAAACAGTACATTTGCCTGCTCGTAGCAGCACCTGAGGCAGGTGGTGATCCAAGCAGAGATGCGCTGGGTGGAGACAGGTGAGCCCTTCATCCAGTCCGCCACCGTCATGAACAGCTGCGTAGACTTCCGGAATGGCCACTTCCTTTCAATGTAGTAGGCCAGGACCTGTCTCACATCCAGCGAATGCCATCTCCGCTCCTCCTCCGACTCGTGCGGTTTTGGGGAAAACACGGGGAGGAAAATATCTTGATTATAGTGGAACTGGGAGACCACCTTAGGCAGAAAAGCTGGATGGGGTCTCAACCACACTTTATCCTTATAAAAGACGGTATAGTGGGGCTCCGGGGTCAAAGCTCTTATCTCGGAGACCCTCCAAGCCGATGTAATGGCCACCAGGAAGGCTACCTTCCATGAGAGGACAAGCAGTGGGCATGTAGCCATGGGCTCGAAAGGGGGTCCCGTTAGTCTGGAGAGGACTAGGTTCAAGTCCCAGGGAGGCACCGGGTCACGGACTTGCGGGTATAGCCTCTCCAAACACTTGAGGAACCTCACCGACATGGAGTGGGAAAACAACGACCGTCCCTCCATCGGATGGTGGAAGGCCAAGATGGCCACCAGGTGCACCCTCAGGGATGCCAGTGCTAAACCCTGAAGCTTCAGGTGGAGCAAATACTCCAGGATCGCCTGTATAGGCGAGTCGCTAGATGGGATGCCCCGGGACTCCGCCCAACAGGTAAACCATTTCCACTTGGCCCGGTACACAACCTGAGTGGAAGGTTTTCAGCCAGTTGTCCAGGTAGGGGAAGATCTGCACCCCTCTGCGGCGCAAGTGGGCCGCTACCACCGCCATGCATTTTGTAAAGACCCTGGGGGCGGACGAGAGCCCAAAGGAGAGGGACGACGACTGGTAATGGCAGCCAGCTACCATAAACCTGAGGAAGCGCCTGTGGCTGGGAAGGATGGAAATGTGGAAGTATACATCCCTCAGGTCGAGGGCGGCATACCAATCTCCTGGATCCAGAGCAGGGATGATGGAGGCTAGGGAGACCATGCGAAAACTGAGATGCCTGATAAACTTGTTTAGTCGGCGGAGATCTAATATGGGTCTGAGGCCCCCTTTTGCTTTGGGAATGAGAAAATACCTGGAGTAAAATCCCCTCCCTATTTCCTGTGGAGGAACCGCTTCCACAGTCCCGAGGGGAAGGAGGGAAATGACCTCCTGCGAAAGGAGTTGCTCATGAAATGGGTCTCTGAAGAGGGACGGGGTGCGGGTGGGAGGAATCTGGGGGGAAAGCAGTAAATTTGAGGGCATATCCCGAGGACTACACCGAGGACACAACGGTCCGATGTAATAGCTTGCCACTTGGTGTAGTAGGGTCTGAGCCTCTCCGCAAACGGGAGGTGCGGATCCAGGAGAGAGGTATCGGTGCCACTCTCAGGTGCACCCTCAAAACTGTTTCCCGGGGTCTGGCCCCTTAGAGGGCCCTTGCTGGGGGACCTGGAAGACCCTGGGCGGTCGCAGAACCCAACCTCCCTGTTCCTACGGGGCTGTGATGGTCTGGGTGATTGCCTAGGGGGCCTGGCGCCTCGAGGCCTGGGGGGTGTAAAGGCCCAAAGAGTGTAGGGTCGCCCTAGATTCCTTCAGGGCGTGCAGATTCTCATCTGTTCTGTCCGAGAACAGACCTGCCCCATCAAAGGGCAGGTCTTGGATGCATTGCTGCACCTCCTGGGATAGCCCTGAAGACTGCAGCCATGAGCAGCGCCACATGGCAATAGCGGAGGCCATGGCTCTGCTTGCATTGTCTGCAGTGTCGCTAGCAGTCTGTAAGGCCGCTGCTGCCACCGTGGTGCCCTCTTCCAGTACTGTGGCAAAGTCTGCCGCTTGGTCCTGGGACAGGCCCCCTGCAAACCTCCTTAATGAGTTCCACAGGTTCAGGTTATAGCGACCCATGAGTGCCTGGTGGTTCGCTATTCGCAACTGCATGGTCCCTGTGGAATAGACTTTGCGGCCAAACAGGTTGGTTTCTTGTTCTCCTTATTTTTAGGCATGGTGCCCTGTCCACTTTGCCTATCCCTTTGGTTGGCCGTGTCAACCACCAGGGTCCCAGGTGCTGGGTGTGTGTACAAAAACTCAAACCCCTACTGTGGCACATAATATTTCTTCTTGGCGCCCTTAGATGTAGGGGCAACCGAGGCAGGGGTTTGCCAGAGAGCCTTGGCCAACTTCAGGACTCTCTCGTGGACAGGCAGGGCCACCCTGGACGGTCCTGCTGACCCAGCGACCCCAAAGAGGGGGTCCTCCTCCTCAGAGAGCTCCTTCAGTTCCAGGTTGAGGTTGCTCGCCACCCTCTTTAGGAGCTCCTGGTGAGCTCTAAAATCTGGAAGGGGTGCCCTATGGTCCCTGGCGGTCGCCTCGTCAGGGGAGGAGGATTGTGGAAGGGCCCCAGTAGAGGGTCCCTCCTCAGGGTCTGATTCCTCCTCGGAGAAATGGCCCTTGTCTGGCTGAGTAGGCGGGGGAGGTGCTGGTTTGGCCACTGATGATGGGACCGAGACCGTGCCTTGCCCCATCTGGGCCCCCCATGACTCCCAGTATGGCCACTGCCATGGTCCCTGTGGCCATACTGGTGCCAGCATGGGTGCCAGCTGTGGCACGACCAGTAGGCGAGCACGGGACCCTGAGCCACTGGAGCGGTGCCGGCGGTGTCTATGGCTCCTGCCTGCCCTCATCGAGGATCTACTGCGCGAAGACCCCAACGACGATGAACGCCAGTGCCATCGTGTGCGGTGCCGGCGTGGAGGTGTGCGGTTGGACGAGGTTGAGTGCGACCTCCATCTCGGTACCGAGCTTTTGCGGCGGTGCTTCCCCTTTGGGGACTGGGAATGGTGCCAACCGTGCCTCCGCGGTGCCGAGTCCGAGGAGCTCGAGTGACGGCGTGGTGCCGTCGGTGCTGTTTCCTCTGGCACCGGGATCCACACCAGACTGCGGTCTGGGGATCGGGACCAGTGCTGTGGCGAGAGACTCAGTGCTGAGGAGCTGCGCGAGGCGGGATTGTAACGACGCCTTGAGTGGGACCTTTCTGGTGCTGCAGCTCGTCGACGGTGCCGCGGTGCGGAGGAGCTCGACGACCCGGAGTCGGAGGTGGGAGAGGAGCCCGAACGCTCTACCCAATCTCTGACCGTCTGGGGGGAGACAGACTCCTGTCTCTGCCACCCACCGGGGCCACCCCACATGGGTTTACCCCGAGACGCCAGTCCCTGTGCCTTGGCCGAGGAGGGGACGGAGGCGTGGGCATGCCTATGAGGGCACATGCCGCAGCGAACACCTCTGGCGTCGAGGGCCTTTGCAGTGGTGCTTCCCCACCCCCAGGAGTCAGGGGAGGCTCCCTGCATGGAGATGCAGGTGCCGGAGTAACCTCAATGGCCCGTGGCTGGTGCATCTCCTGACTCCCCCCAGGCCGCGGTGCGGGGGAGTCCTGGCACTCGGTGCCCTGGCGCTGCTTCTTCGGCACCGGTGACTTGCGATGGGTCGGCTCCGGTGCTTGTGGAACGCTCCACACCGAGGAGACGCTCGGTGCCATGGGCAAACGCGCTGGTTCGGAGTCCAGGCGGAGCTTGGACTCCATCAGAATAGCCTTCAAGCGTGCATCTTGTTCTTTTTGCGCGTGTGGCTTGAAGGCTTTGCAAATCCTGCACTTGTCCTTACAGTGCTGCTCTCCCGAACAGCGGAGACAGCGATCGTGAGGGTTGCTTACGGGGATGGGTTTGCCGCAAGCAGCACAGGACTTGAATCCTGTTGTGCCAGGCATGGCCCAACAGTAAGCCCTTAAGGGCTTCTTATCTAATCTAATGCTAACTATACTACTTAACAACTAATTAACTCTAAATGTTTAACTATAAAGAACAGTTCAATGGAGAAAGCTACTTGTTTGTAAGGCAAGACGTTCCAGTAACCATCACGGGCGGAAAGAAGGAACTGAGGGCCCGCAGGGTCGGCAGTGCCCTATGTACCTCAGCATGAGTTCGGTACTCCGGGAGCGCCTGAGCCGACCCTACGGGGTCTGCTAAGGGGAAAAAAGTTCCGGGAACCAGTGCACAATGGCGCGCACTCACCTATATTGGAATGGATATGAGCAATTACTCGAAGTAGAACAACTATAAACAGGTACTTGAGTCAATGACTTGAGAGGGAATTACTTGCTAAGCAAGAGAAAAAGTGTTCCAGTGACCATCAACGGGTGGTAAAAAGGAACTGAGGAGGTGGGGGTTGGCAGGGTCCTATATAGAGCACCATGAAGGTGTGACTCCAGGGGGCTGCAGTGCCGACCCTATGGGTACTTCTGAGGGACAACTTTCCAGTGTTCTGTACATGTGGTGCGCACACTCCTACTTGGAATCAACATAAGTAAGCACTCGAAGAAGAATCTAATTATATTATGTTGGCCACAAACACAGCTGTCTGGCTGGATTTGGCTTATGGCTATATGTCTGACAACCCTACCCAAGATGATTTAAATGTTAAGTTACAACTCCCAACTTAATTCAAACAGAAGCAATCAGCCAATTTGGGGGACAGTTTGGAATCAGTTCCCCCTCACCATGTAATGTTCCTAGATTCCCTTTTGTCTCCTCAGTAGTTTCCCACCCCCAAAATGTAGGGTTGCGTCTGGTTTCTTTGTTGTGTATTTTGATACCATCTGCAAAATGAGGGTAGAGCAAGATAAACAGGTTTAAAGATACACTATCTGTTCTGTCTCCAGCACACACACATCTTGCAAACACCGGGAGCAACATCTGGACAACCTTCTGAGCAAGACCCCAATGAATACACATTAACGCACTGTTTTAATGTCAGGTATTAATCTTTAATTCCACATCACAGCAATTGAGTGAATGGGGAAGGAAAAGGAAAATAAAACCAAACAGCAGATATTTACATCTAAAATTCACATCACTTATTTGTTGGTTCTGGAAACATGCTATCACAATATATACAATGAAATACCTTTAGGACACTTGTTCAAATTCTTTTTTTTTCTTTTACGTTTGCTTTCCGTAATAGTTAAGATAGCTTTTTTGATTTTTTTAAAACATGAATACACAAAAGAGAAGTGGTTAGATGTTTTTGCCTTTTTTAAATAAGCACAGAATTCCAGAAGTTAAAAACACATTTACAGGGCAGAGTACCAGTCAGACATCACAATCTATACATTTTTTGCTCATTTTCCTGTACAAATACTCAGCATTCAAATGGGATATATACAAAAAAAAACATGGTGGAAGAAAATTTTAAATATCACAATTTGTTTCTGCTTCTGCTCTCCAGCCTTCCCAATTTGGCTGATCCCCCTGACTCTGGGATGGATATGTAGTATCTCCTTTCCCACCCAAAGCGGGAAATAAAGGTTAAACAAAAAACAAAAGGAGGAAAAAATCCCATCGTCTTGAACCTGACAACACAACTAAAACATTCTCCCAACCAATGAGCAACTAATATGGCAGATTAATTGAATTTGTCTCATTGCTTCACCTCCATCATTATCTCTGCCTATTCCTTTTTCTACAGATAGAGGCTGTAGGAACACCAGTGTTGGACATTTTCATAGCTCATGCATGCAGGAGAGAATTGGTGGGATCATGAGGGAGGCTATTTTGCTGCCAAAAGAAGCATTGTCCATTTCATACTTTGTACAGGAGTGTGAGACTGCAATGACCATGTCCCTTGTAAACTATGTCTAATTACTATAATTACATAGAGCACGGCAACAAACCCTGGGGGCCACCATTAGCTCTAATTCAGAAACTGTAGTTGTGCCCTCTAATCCCAAGGCTGAATTTGGCCTTTAATTTTCATGTTTTTATTGGCCAAGCATACTTCCCACAGAGTAGCGTAAATTTCACATTCACCAGATCTTAATCATAATCACTCCACTCTTTCTCCCCTCACCTCTGCCCTCTTAAATTAGGTATTTAAAAAGGATATACAAATTATTTTGCAAAAATTTGACCATGGTCCTGAATAACTCCTTGAAGATTCATATCTAGTATGTTTAACTGAATTTGCTCCTTCATGAAACGTGGTGGCTATGGACCTGCTGCAAAATTGGCAGGCATCTGTTTATATAAGCTAACTAATCATCTAGCCTTTACAAAAAGCCTTTACCAAAAAAAAAAAAAAAAAAAAAAAAATCACAATCAAAACTGGGTGTCTCCATGCCAGACACGCTCTCCAATCAGAGCAGCATGATATCTGTTAGGAGATCCCTTAGAACTCTGGTTAGCAGTTAGCTCTGGTCAGTCACACTGACTGGATGTTTAGCCTCACTCCAATGATAACTCCATACTCACAAAGCTTTATCCACAGACACGTTATTTTTACTCTAAAGGTGAGCTTAATACATTTCCAGATACAATACTGTTTAAACCTACCAAAAAAGGAAAAAAAGTGTCTTGTTCTAATAAAGTTTCATTTGAAGATCCTGGGCCAGATTCTCAGATGGTGTAGATCAGAATATTTCATTCATTTCAAAAGAACTACACTGACTTACAGCAGATGAGATTCTGTTTCTAAGAGATTCAGTATTTTTCATTTCTACTCAGACCTGCCTTGGCATTCATGCTAGAGATGAAATGCCCATTGTGGGCCAGATTTTAACACCTGTGTCTCATGGTGAAGGATACAGTGATTTGAAGTCTCCTCCTCTGGCAAAGTTAAAGGAAGAATGTTGGACACAACTCTGTTGGAGAGTGATGGGGACAACTTCCTGGTGCAAGTGCTAGAGGAACCAACTAGATGCTGTGCTCCTTTTGACCTGTTGCTCACAAACAAGGAAGAATTGGTAGGGGAAGTAGAAGTGGATGGCAACCTGGCCAGCAATGACGATGAGATGGTCAAGTTCAGGATCCTGACAAAAGGAAGAAAGGAGATCAACAGAATAGGGACCCTGGACTTCAGAAAAGCAGACTTTGACTCCCTCAGGGAACTGATGGGCAGGATTCCCTGAGAGGCTAATATGAGGTGGAAAGGAGTCCAGGAGAGCTAGCTGTATTTTAAAGAAACCTTATTGAGGGTGCAGGAACAAACCATCTCAATGTACAGAAAAAATAGCAAATATGGCAGGCAACCAGCTTGGCTTAACAGAGAAATTTTTGGTGAGCTTAAACACAAAAAGGAAGCTTCCAAGAAGTGGAAGCTTGGACAGATGACTAAGAAGGAGTACAAAAATACTGCTTGAGCATGCAGGAGTGAAATCAGGAAGGCTAAAGCACAATTGGAGTTGCAGTTAGTAAGGGATTGAAGAAGAAGGGTTTCTAGAGATATGTTAGCAAGAAGGTGGTCAGGGAAAGTGTGGGCCCCCTGCTGAATGGGGGAGGCAACCTAGGGACAGAAGACGTGGAAAAAGCTGAAGTACTCAATGCTTTTTTTGCCTCTGTCTTCACATACAAGGTCAGCTCCTAGACTACTGCACTGGACAGTTTAGTATGGGGAGGAGATGAGCAGCTCTCAATGGTGAAAGAACAGGTTCAGGTCTATTTAGAAAAGCTGGACATGCACAAGTCCATGGGGCCAGATGCAATGCATCCGAGGGTGCTGGCTGATATGATTGCAGAGCCATTGGCCATTATCTCTGAAAACTTGGGGTGATCAGGGGAGGGCCTGGACAATTGGAAAAAGGCAAATATAGTGCCCGTCTTTTAAAAAGGGATGGAGAAGGACCTAGGGAACTACAGACCAGTCAGCCTTGTCTCAGTCCTGGAAAAATCATGGAACAGGTGCTCAAGGAATCCATTTGAAGCACTTGAAGGAGAGGAAGATGATCGGGAACAGTCAGCATGAATTCACCAAGTGCAAATCGTGCCTGACCAATCTGATTGCCTTCTATGATGAGATGACTGTGGATTTTGGGAAAGCGGTGGATGTGATATATCTTGACTTTAGCAATGCTTTTGATAGTCTCCCACAGTATTTTTGCCAGCAAGTTACAGAAGTCTGGGCTGGATGAATGGACTATAAGGTGCATAGAAAGCTGGCTAGTTCATCGGGCTCAACAAGTAGTAATTAATTAATGCCTTGATGTCTAGTTGGCAGCCAGTAACAAGCAGAGTGCCCCAGAGTCGGTCCTGGGGCTGGTTTTGTTCAACATCTTCATTAATGATCTGCAGAATGGGGTAGATTGCACCCTCAGCAAGTCTGCAGATGACACTTAGCTGTGGGAAATGGTAGATAAGATGGAGGGTGGAGATAGGATATAGAAGGACCTAGACAAATTGGAGGATTGGGCCAAAAGAAATCTGATGAGGTTCAACAAAGACAAAGGCAGAGTTCTGCACTTAGGATGGAAGAATCCCATGCACAGCTATAGACTGGGGACTGATTGGCTAGGCAGCAGTTCTGCAGAAAAGGACCTGGGGGTTACAGTGTACAAGAAGCTGGATATGAGTCAACTGTGTGCCCTTGTAGCCAAGAAGGCTAACGGAATATTAGGCTGCATTAGTAGGAGCATTGCCAACGGATTGAGGGAAGTGATTATTCCCCTCTATTGGGCACTGGTGAGGCCACATTTGGAATATTGAGTCCAGTTTTGGGACCCCCACTACAGGAAGGAGGTGGACAAATTGGAGAGAGTCCAGCAGAAGGCAATGAAATTGATTAGGGGACTGATGATTAGCACATGACTTACAAAGAGAGGCTGATGCTACCTGAAGAGGGGTTCCACAGAGGATGGAGCTACGCAGCTGTCAATGGTGGCAGGTGTCAGAACAAGAAGCTATAGTCTCAGGTTTCAATGGGGGATATCTAGGTTGGTTATTAGGACACACTTTTTCACTAGGAGGGTGGTGAAGCACTGGAATAGGTTACCTTGGGAGGTGGTGGAATCTCCATCCTTAAAGGTTTTAAGGCCCAACTTGACAAAGCCCTGGCTGGGATGATTTAGTTGGGGTTGGTCCTGCGTGGAACGGGGTTGGACTAGATGATCTCTTGAGGTGCCTTCCATCCCTAATTTTCTGTGATTCTATGAAGGAGGACAGACCTTTTTCTAGCCAGGCATACCAATTAAGAAACAAAAACAACAATATTTCTTTTGCATGGGATACAGCTTGAGAAAGAATAAACAAACAATCTCCATACCCACTCTGTATAATGGCCACCTGAGTCCAAACTTGACACAGATTACCATTTTCAGGAGAATTTGAAAGTGGTGTATTTGTCCAGTCACTTTGCTTAGAGGTAGTGCTAAAGGTGACCTGCAAAGGAAAAAAAAATGTGTACTTTTTTGCTTCTTTATAATGTTTATGATATATAGGAAAAAGCAAGGATAGGGCACAGAATTGGTAGTCTGGATATATGGGATCTGTTAACCATTGTTGCCACTAATTTGTGTGGTGTTGGACAAATTCCTTAATTTGTCTGTGCTTCAATTTTCCCTGCTCTAAAGAAGAAAGGCATTGATACTTACCCTCCTGCTTTGGAATGTGCTTTGCAATCTATGGATGTAAAGTACTATATATGGGATTATTATAAAAAAGGGCTGAAATGAGGGCGTTATTTTTTGCTTATCTTATAAATATCAGGAATATTAAAGTAGTTGATATTTTCTTCCCTATTTTTGCTGGAAGATTTATTAAATAATTTGAGAAATGGGAAATTTCTCAGCCCTCAAATAAAGGCGGCAGTATTGTTGGATCTTTCACCTACAGAACTTTTCTCCTGTTTGCAGGTATTAAGCAGGTGTTAAACAAACAAAACAAAAAATCCTAGAACTTAAAACAGCCTGATTAAAATTCCCTTCCCCACTCCACTGCTCTGGCCTCAGCCTCTTGCTTTGTGTCACATCCCAGTTTCACTAAATTCTACAGTCCTTCTCAGAGTCTGCCAACAAAAAAGGGAAGTCAAGACTGGATATTTGTGCAATGTACAAAAAGAAAGGCAGGGGAGGGGAGACCCTTGCAATTAAAACAGAAAAAATAGTCAAGCCTTCTTTACACATGATAAAGAAGCAAAAAGGGGAACAAACATTTCCCTCCCCCTTTACAGTTCACCTTTAAAATCCCTGATGCTGGAGCGCACACTACACACTGGGCATTTCTTGGAACTCATTGGTCTTCCTGTGTGCAGGGAGAGATGGAGGCACTGTGTAGCAGCAGCACAATGAATCAGAGGGACATAGGACATGACAGTAACAAACACTGCTAATGAGCCTCAGCTCCTGGGTGATGGATGTTGTGGATTGTGCAGACTTCCAGTCCTGAGGCAGGGATTGGATATGATATATTCAAGCCTTCTCTTCTTACTTGCTGAGTCATTAAACAGTGGTGGCATGAGCCACTCAACTGGTTGCTTAACTGGAATAAAAGTGCTGGTGACAACCACTTGCTCAGAGCGAGGCATGAGAAAAGGCTCAGAATTGGGTTGGCCTCAAGGCGACAAAACCCTCCTCTTACCCTGCAGCAAACGTGGATATCCATATGACTGGAGAAGCAGGCTGGCTGAACCAGTTTAAAAAAAATTAAGGAAATCAAACAAATAGTACATGAAAAACCAAAGGAGGCAGAGTTTGTCTGAAATGATACCTCAAAAATCAATATGAAAGCCTGTCAGCACTGGTTAGATCGTTTCATCTCAACTGAGTCAATGCAGGAGAGTACTGTAAAGCTCACACACTGGGAAGAGCCAATTTCTTCGTAGAACAGCCAAGTTTCCATTGCCTGCAGAGCATGCACCTTCCAGCCTGACAGTTCATGGAATCCCTGAATTCAGCAATGAGCTTTCACTTCTGTACAGCAAAGGAACATGTCCCTAGTGCAACTGCTTCTACTTGTGTGCGTCTCAAAACTGGGAGGGAAGCTTTTTAAAACAACTTGCCACCCCTCCCCTCGTTCAATATTCCAATTCTTTCCATTTCTGCAAGTCTCTATGGCTAACAGCTTACATGCCACTTTGTGTGGTCTGATAAACTGCAGAAGGAATAAAGCGCCCACTGCACAAAAAAATTAAAAATAATGTAAGACTGAAGAGTATAAAATGCAATAAAAAGGACAGCAGCAACCTCACATGCCGGCCCAAGCTCTGTATGGGCTCCAGACATTAACTCATGGCAGTAGAAAGTAAAGAATTGGATCACTGTTCTCTCCTCTGAGTAATGAAATTTTATGTCTCTTCTTCTTGTTAGATTTGGAATTTCTACACAAGCTTCTTTCCAGATAGTCCTGTTTACTGCTCACTGATGCCATGCTCCCATGCTACCCGGGCTTGCTCCTCCTTTCCAGCACTAGCTGGGTGGGAGACTTTGCGATGTAGTGGCCGATGTTTTTCTTCCTCTTCCATCATCATCATCATCATTTCCTCCTCGTTCTCCATGTTTGGGAGCCGAGAGTGGTATGGTTTCGGGGGAAGAGCTGGCGGGTCTATGGTGTCCTGAGGAATGACTCCAGATGGAGCAGAGTGGCTTCGACATGGCTGGGATTTGAGCGACTCCAGAACATCAGGTTCAGAGAGACTGTACCTAACAGGGAGGTAGGGTGTTTCTAAGTCTTCATCAGTATTCCATGCCTGGCTAGGGACAGAATCCATGGTGTCTGTGCGTGGAGGGGGCTCAGATGAATGTCCAAAGTTACTTTCACTTAAGGAGGACACACCACTGCTGGCACTGCCTGATAGAGTGGAGTTACTTCCATCCAGACCAGACTGGGGACTTGTGGGTGATGCAGGGATTGGATGAAGAGGAGACTGTTTAAAGAAAAACACACGTTAACATCTGTGATCGGGCAATTTTGCATCTCAGCAGTCATGTTTCATTGTTTACAGCTCATTAGTTACTGCCTAATTGCTTTCGTGCTTAAGAAAAAAAGAAATCTGAGCCATTTGTACACATACACCTGATTTCCATGTACAAATACTTGTTTGTGTTTTTCCTGTAGGCATGATCAAACAGTAAAAAACTAGTAGTCATGATGGTGACATCCTCTTCTCCAACCCACATCCCAGCATCCTCTATTTCAGTGTTTCTCAATTATATTTCCCCGCGGAACCCTTGCCCGGCCATGCCATACCCTCCGCCGAAAAGTCCGGGAAATCTTCCCCTTTTCGGCGGCACGGTGTAGGAGGCTTTCAGTGGCGCACTCGCTAAGCCGTTTTCGGCGCCTCGATCAGCTGTTCAGCGGTGCGCTAACAGCTAATCGGCGGCCCCATCAGCTGTTCGGCAGCACGCGATTTTTGTATCTTTTGGCGGCGCGGTTCTGCCTTTTTCTGCGGAACACTCTTTGAGAAACACTGCTCTATTTGCCACACCTGCCTTGCTAGGACTTCCCACATTCTGTAAATATGGCATACCAGCGTATCTATGTAAAATCCTGCGACACAAACATTACAATGAAAACATTAATAATGTGTTACAGGTTTTTAACACAACTGATTTATTTTTTCAGTAGTTTTGCCATTTAGAAGTTAGTAATTTCTATTTATTAAAAATGATTTTAGTAGCTATTTCATCTCCTTAGTGCAAGTGTACATATTAACTAACTTGCTGGAGCAAAGGGAAACGACAGAAAAAATAAGGAAATAATCTCGGAAATAAGACAGCTGAGAAAGATTGGAGAGAGGGAATAGGAGAGAGAGAAGAGAAAACTGAAAAAGACAGAAATAAGATAAATGCGAAGATGCCCATAATGAGTGCTACAGGAATTGGGGATAGACAGCATGCATTAAGCAGGGCAAGCAAAACTACTGAAAAAATAAACCAGTTGCGTAAAAACTTGTAACACGCTATTGCTCTGCTGCCTGGCTCTTCAGAGATGACGTAAATGTAAAAAGTTCTCTGATGCTCAACAGTAGTAATGTCAGAGAGTTTTGTTAATTTCACACTTGCTATCACCTCCTCTGCTCCTCTCTCTACTCCATTGCTGACGCACACACTGAGCAGGGAGTGAGGAAGAGGAACAGAGGGGAAGTAATTTCTAAAGCACTCATCAAATCTCGTTAATTCAGATTACTGCTCAGTTGGGAGCAGTGCACAGACAGTTTGGAGTTTTAGAAAGCATCAGTATACAGCCTACTAATGTATATTGGCCCAGATAACTCATTTGCCAGCACATCCATGAAGGTGTACCAATTGTGTGCAGGCTTGCAAATCTGGCCCTAAAAGGGAATAGCCGTGAATGAGTTGTTTAATGAACACTGTTATCAATTTGTTTGCTTTCTAATAAATAACACTCTCTTTGTCAGATTGTGTCTAGACATTTTATTATTTGATCAAAAGGATTGATTGCAGAGACAGCAGGCTAAGCATGAGTTTTACTGTACATTGTTTTCATTCAAAACAATGAGTTCCAGATGAGATGCTTTGTTTTCTGTGTCAGGAAAGAATAATGAACCTCTTGAGGCATAGAGTGGAAAACTTGTCCTTTAAGAAGAGAAAAGATGATCTGGCAAAACACTACCTGATGTTCGTTCAGGAGGGCAATCTAAAGAGAGTTGACAACTAAACATTTTATCCCCCCTTCCTGTCTCAATTTGAGTCAAAAGTTATATGAGGCCAACAAGGTAAAAATGCTGCTGCCCTCAACCTCTCTCAAAAATCCCTATGTAAGGGAAATGAGAGTCCCAGTTATTATTAGAACTGGCTATTCAAAGGCTTGTGTGCTTAGATCGAAAAAACTTACATATAATAAAGTAAAAGAGGGTAAGCCTCCTATGGCAAACCAGATCACAAACATATCTAGGGGCTATTTGATTACTGGAACAGAAGAAAACTGCACATTTAATGGAGAGCTGGGTATAGACAATCACAGCATCAGCCCTCAGCCTGAGCTTCTGCTCCTAAGAGAGAGACTTTCTGCTGCTCAGGCAATATGGGAATATGGCAGGATGGATGTTGGAATGAGTAAGGGAAGGTATACGAGAACTGGGAATTCTGGAATTGATCATAACTGCTTCTGACCAGATTAGCTGGATGCTGTGTCCTGCAACCTCAAGAGATCATTTTACCTTGCGCAGTGTCCGTGCAGGAAGTGCTGGAGGGGCATCGCTGAGCTGGTGATGGAAGGCATCGAAGTGCAGTGCGTAGTGACCTGAAATTAGATCAGGAATAAAATACTAATAAAGAATTGTAGTGGGGGGTCACCGATCTGTACCTTAAAACTGTAAGAAGTCACCCTTCTAGCCCTCTGTAACATCAAGTAACCAGGTCCAACTGCTGACAGCCCCATCTCTAGTCCAGAGCTTATATCCTGGAAAGCAATTCTTGTAATGGGTAACTTGAACTGTATCTGTCACATCACCACAAAGTGCAAATGAGGAGTTCCATAGCAACAACAGAATTCTACCCACTAGTGTTAAAAAGGATTTCGTGGCAAGACAACAGGCTCTTAAATGCTGTGTCTGGAAACACAATTAATATCTTTGTAGCCTTAAGCTATGGCTGAGGATAGTCACTGGCAAGAAGCCAGACCAGTTTACATCATTCATAAACCTAATTCTAGTCTCAAAACACACTTATGACCTTATTGCTGCAGCTGATGAAATTGTAAGTGTTATCTAATAGTCAACCAAGCAGATCAGGATAGCCTTCTCTTCCTACACTCCTTACAGAAGGTTCATACAAGTCAATGTTGGCTTTCATGTGGCCTAGGTTTATCTGTGCATGGGCACAAGACTTATCAAGTGGACCTATTGGGCATTTCCTTACCATGGGGTAGGCTTCGGGGAGGTACTGGTGGGGCCAAGATGCTCCCAACGTGGGCAGACAGGAATGGCAGGGCCTCTCTGGTTCCGCTGTCTAGGCTCCAGCTGCTGGGCGCTGCTGGCACAGCTGAAGGATGGAAAAAGATTGAACTTGGGTAACATTACATTACAGGTTTTTCTTGGGGCTAGAGGCACTGGCTTCCTCCATTCCTGAACTCAGCATGTGGGTCTGGCTCCTTGCCATTTGATATAGTACCCGACCACGGGGTGGACCTAAAGGCAGCAAGTACGAGAGAAGTTGTGTACTCTTAGGCTGCAAGGATGGCCCAGACTCCATGGCCAGGTTGAATGATAGGGTTAGTGGACTGGGGTATACAGAAAGGTGATTTTTTAAAATTTATGGGTGAAGAGAAGTAAAGAGTAAAAGCATAAGTAGCAGAAACCTCACTAAACACAACAAAGCCTATTACTGCACCATAATGGCTAAGTGGAGAGTGAATAAAGTGATCATATCTAAATATAGTTCAACAAAATCATTAACTTTAATGGCATAATTTACTAGGCTAAAGAGTTAATCACTAGCTATGATCACAATTCTTCCAAATGTGGTTCTAAGGAACCAGATAATCCTATTTCAGAATTACCATCAAAAGACCTGACTTTCTTTAGCCAAAGAATACAAGAAAGCTTTCCAGTCTTTCCAATCATATAATACATACTGGTTACAATCTCTAGATGCCTTCACTTTTGCATGGAAAAGAACTCAGGCAGAGAAAACTAAGGTAATTCATTCAGACCTGAGAAGCAACAGCTTTTTCCTTCTAACCTGTGTGATATTTGAAATATCTGGAAAGATTTCAACTCTTGTTATTAAAGAAAATATGTTCTCCTTTCTTTCAGGCACACTGCACGACTGTCTTGATCACAAGAAGATGCAAATAATGCTAATCAATGTGCCAGAACAGCAAATGTTATTTATTAATGCTGTGTTGGTTATTCTAAAGCCATTTAATAGCTGAAAGGAGAATCAAAATGATTTGGAGAGTCTAATAAAGAAAAAATTAAATGAAAAAGTTCATCACCTTCAAATATAGAAGATAGACCCAGCACAGAGATTAAATCCTCTGGCATAAGTCCCTGTGTAGAAAGGAATTATCTTTGATTAAAGCACTTGTGTTTTGATGCACTCACTGTTCTTCTGTTTCTAGAACAACTATTCTTCTTTTCATCTCTTCCAAATTTTTTCTAACCATTTCAATCCTATTCTCTAATTGTATTATTTTAACAGACACTGAGTCTAGTTTTGATTAAAATTATTAGATCTTCCCTGCAGGCTCTGGATGACAGAAAATATGGGTTCTAACAATAGGTTTTACAGTAGAAGATGAAAAACATGTGAGATTACAAAAAGTTGATGATTTATCCTTGAGTCCATCTAGCTGCTACTGATGCCAAGCGGCAAGTGGAAAATGCAACAGGGCCTGTTATTCAATAGATGCCACTTAGATGTCAATGGAATTTCAGTTAAGATTTTTTTTTTCTAATGGCACACTAGCCTCATTCCTCTATATCTGTTTTAGAGACATCAGATCAAAGCAGTAGGTGCTAAGGGCCTCCAAGGCAAAAAATAAATAGATGCTCAGCTAGACTAGAGTATTTTATAGGCCTTAAACTTAACTAAAGTTAATGGGGTGGGGAGAAAGGAGAGATGATGTGCCCAGAAAATAGCTTGCATCTTGGAGAAGGGAAGAAATGCCCTTCAGTCCCAGAAGTCAGTGGCCTGTAAATATTTCACTCTTAACATGACAAGTATTATATATTTCCCATATTTCTGTACTTGGTGAGGTTTTTTTTTTAAAGGGATGGGGGCTCCACCTCCAAATCCATCAATGCCTAACCCTGGAGAGAGAGAGAGATACACACACACTCTCTCTCTCTATATATATGTATGTATATGTATATGTTCTGGAAGAGGGATGGTGATCTTGCAGAAGCTTAAAAATTCTGCAGGCTTTTCCTCAGCCCAGAAAAATGTTTTACTCCTATGGATTTCAAATGACTATCCCATCAAAGGATATCCTCTATTCATGGAAGTGTCAGCACCAGGCACCTGGCCAAATTCCAATCTTCCTTCTTGATTCCACCAGTCATTCAGTTGCATGAGCAAATATTACTTACCTTGTAAATCTGCGTCTTTGAACATATCTTTGCAAAGTCTGAGTCTCAGCTCAAATATCTCCTGAATCTCAGCTCCCTAAATAGGCAAAACTTCGCAAGCTTTGAAGGACTTCTTTAATCCTTAAGGGCTGTGACAGTGGATAGGAGTAAAGCTCACCACACAACCATGGTTATGTGCCATGGCTGTGTTTATATATTGCCCTTGGAGCTTTTTAATTAGTTCCTGATTTAGCAAGAAGCAAAGACTCCCCAAGGGAAAACAATGAGCCAATTATACAATCAAAATGATTGCAAAGTTAGAACCTCAAACATGAAATATGTAAAGATAAACACACCTTGAAAGACACCAATCCAAAGATGGAAGGGGGGTGAGGGAAAGAGACTGAGTGAGAATCCTAAAAGAGGATGGGCCAGGTCCAGGGATGCAATTGATCTGTACAGAGTGCAGGTCGGGAGCATGTGCAAAGATTGTGTCAAGTTCACTTCTGCACTCAGCTCATCCTGCTGGTTAGAGCAGCCTGAGAACTGCTCTAGTTTATGCCAGCTGCAAATATTTCCATGGGCCAAAAACACAGCCAGGGATTGGTGTGTTGCAGGGTTATCCCAGTCCCTTTCTCTGCTACACTGGCATCAGGAAAGGGGAGTAGAGTAAGAATCCCGATGCTGGCTCTACATCACCAATTGTCTATACAGATGGATGAGGCACCTTGGATTGCCTAACCCAGTTTTAAGGCCAGATTCTGTCTGAGGCCTTTTCCCAGCACTTGACCTGCCATTTGGCCATTGAAGATCTGTTAATCTGCAACTCAAAGTGAACACTTGGCACAGAGTCTGAGGTAAGTGCTGCAGGTAATACTGTGACCTTCAATGCAGCTTTGGATATAACCAGGATTGATATGGCTATATTTCTGAATACATATCACTGAAGAAGCTCCCTGGACCTGTCTTCCAGCTTTGAAACTATATGGAGAGGGGACAACTGCAGGTTTTGATCTGGAGTTCCTGGAGTTAATAAATAATTAAACAGTAATAAGTCACCAAGACTAGATGGTTTCCACCCAAGAGTTCTGAAGGAACTAAAATGTGAAATTGCAGAACTACTAACTGTGGTATGTAACCTATCATTTAAATCAGCTTTTGCACTAGATGACTGGAGGATAGCTAATGTGATGCCAATTTTTAAAAAAGGCTCAAGAGGTGATCCTGGCAATTACAGGCAGGTACGCCTAACATCAGTACCAGGCATAGTGGTTGAAACTATAGTAAAGAACAGAATTATCAGACACATAGATGAATACAATTTGTTGGGGAAGAGTCAACATGATTATTGTAAAGGGAAATCACGCCTCACCAATCTACTAGAATTCTTTGAGGGAGCCAAAAAGCACGTGGACAAAGGTGATCCCGTGGATATGGTGCACTTAGATTTTTAGAAAGCCTTTGACAAAGTCCCTTATCAAAGGCTCTTATGCAAAGTAAACTGTCTGGGATAAGAGGGAAGGTCCTCTCCTGGATCAGTAACTGGTTAAAAGATAGGAAACAAAGAGTAATAAGAATAAATGGTCAGTTTTCAGAATGGAGAGAGGTAAATAGTGTTGTCCTTCAGGAGTCTGTACAGGGCCCAGTACTGTTCAAAGTATTTATAAATGATCTGGAAAAAGGGGTAAACAGTGAGGTGGCAAAATTTGCAGATGATTCAAAATTATTCAAGATAGTTAAGTCCAAAGCAGACTGCGAAGGGTTACAAAGGGATCTCACAAAACTGGGTGACTGGGCAACAAAATGGCAGATGAAATTCAATGTTGATAAATGCAAAGTAATGTACATCAAAAAACATAATCTCAACTATACATATTAAATGATGGGGTCTATATTAGCTGTTATCACTCAAGAAAGAAATCTTGGAGTCACATTGCGGATAGTTCTCTGAAAACATCCACTCAATGTGCAATCCACTCAAATATCCACTCAATGTGCAATGGCAATCAAAATGCTTAACCGAATGTTGAAAATCATGGCATAGAGAGTACATTTATTAAGTGTGCAGACGATACCAAACTGGGAGGGGTTGCAAGTGCTTTGGAGGATAGGATAATAATTCAGAATGATCTGGACAAACTGGAGAATTGGTCTGCGGTAAATAGGATGAAATTCAATAAGGACAAATGCAAAGTACTCCACTTAGGAAGGAACAATCAGTTGCACACATACAAAATGGGAAATGACTGCTTTGGAAGGAGTGCTGCGGATCTGGGGGTCATAGTGGACCACAAGCTAAATATGAGTCAACAGTGTAATGCTGTTGCAAAAAAAGCGAACGATTCTGGGATGTATTAACAGCAGTGTTGTAAGAAAGACACAAGTAGTAATTCTTCCGCTCTACTCTGCACTGATTAGGCCTCAGCTGGAGTATTGTGTCCAGTTCTGGGTGCCACATTTCAGGAAAGATGTGGACAAATTGGAGAAAGTCCAGAGAAGAGAAACAAAAATGATTAAAAGTCTAGAAAACATGACCTATGAGGCAAGACTGAAAGAACTGGGTTTGTTTAGCCTGGAGAAGAGAAGACTGAGAGGGGACATGATAACAGCTTTCAAGTACATAAAAGGTTGTTACAAGGAGGAGGGAGAAAAATTGTTGTTCTTAACCTCAGAGGACAGGATAAGAAGCAATGGGCTTAAACTGCAGCAAGGGAGGTTTAGGTTGGACATTAGGAAAAACTTCCTAACTGTCAGGGGTGGTTAATCAACAGAATAGATTGCCTAAGAAGGTCGTGGAATCTACATAACTGGAGATTTTTAAGAGCAAGTTAGATAAACACCTGTCAGGGATGGTCTAGATATCACTTAGCCCTGCCATGAGTGCAGGGGACTGGACTAGATGACCTCTCGTGGTCCCTTCCAGCCCTATGATTAGGAAAGGGATAGATAATAAAACAGAAAATATCATATTGCCTCATTATAAATCCATGTTATGCCCACATCTTGAATACTGCATGCAGATCTGGTTGCCCCATGTCAAAAAAGATACATTGGAATTGGAAAAGGTACAGGAAAAGGCAACTAAAATTATTAGAGGTGTAGAAAAGCTTCCATATGAGGAGTGATTAATAAACCTGGGACTTTTCAAAAGACATGACTAAGGGGGGAATATGATAGAGGTCTATAAAATCAAGACTGGTGTGGAGAAAGTCAATAAAGATGTGTTATTTACTCCTCAGAACACAGAAAGTAGGGGGTCACCCAATGAAATTAATAGGCAGCAGGTTTAAAACAAACAAAAGAAAGTATTTCTTCACATGCAGAGTCAACTTGTGGAACTCCTTGCCAGAGGATGTTGTGGAGGCCAAGACTATAACGGGGTTAAAAAAATAACTAAAGTTCATGGAGGATAGGTCCATCAATGGCTATTAGCCAGAGGGGCAGGGATTGCTGTTTGACAGAAGATGAGAATGGGTGACAGAGGATGTATCACTTGATGATTACCTGTTCTGTTCATTCCCTCTGAAGCACCTGGCATTGGTCGCTGTCAGAAGACAAGATATTGGGCTAGACGAACCATTGGTCTGACCCAGTATGGCCTTACTTATGAGTTGGGGGCTTTGGCAGTGATGCACTAGACAGTATTTTCCCATGATTTCTTTTGGGGAGGCATGCTTCACCCTATGAGCTGGAATTCAGTGCCTGTCACAGATTGGTGATTATATAGAATATAGAGAAGAAAGTCAAGCGATGTCTCCTCTAAGGCAGACAGTGCCCTGGGTTCAGGCTGACATGTCCAGACAGGACAATTAACATGCAAAAGCACAGCTGTTGGATTAGACAAAAAACTGACTGCCTTGGGCTGCATCTAGGATTTCCTGAAATTCTCCTGTTATTGCTCTAGCACTCATGCAGCTCAGCTGGTAAAAGTAACTGTGAGCATGCTAGTATAGACTAGCCACAGGTATTTTCACCAGTTTGGTGCTCTGTAGTATAGGGCACTGGTAGTTAAAATAAGCCACGTTAAAAATAAAATGCAACAGTTGTATG
Organism: Emydura macquarii macquarii; assembly: GCF_026122565.2. Taxonomy (NCBI): domain Eukaryota; kingdom Metazoa; phylum Chordata; order Testudines; family Chelidae; genus Emydura; species Emydura macquarii. The sequence continues at coordinate 1,097,767 of NW_027132983.1, read as the reverse complement.
CCACAAAATGGTTACCAAGCAACAATGTTGCTACTTGAGAGAACAGAGCAAATGTCAAATGCTGAAACTGCACAATGTTCTCCTGATCAATAGAAATGTTTCCATGATGGGATTAAAACTGACATTCATATCAATATTCTATACTAGGATGAGAACCACGAACACTAACTAGAGTTTATTTCTTTTCCTTTTCTTGAGGCACTTTTGGTAATGTTAAAAGGAAGTAATCAATAGCACTGATCATAGAGGGAATCTGAAAAACAGATGTCAATCTAGTGCACTAGCCCATTACACTACTTGGATCTGTTCCCCATCCCATATCGGTGCCTAGAACTACTGTATACGATCGTGGTCATGGATACTTCAGAGTCTGGCTTCTGCCTATTGGAACCAACACTGTATCCAGCTCTGCTCCAGGGAGGAAGCTACCATGGAAGCTCCTATTGCCCTACAGCAGCCAAACCATCTGGTGGAGCTGTGTGCACTTGGTGGTCATGTTCAGCAGCAGGGAAACCATAGCTGAACAACTTTTCCCTTCAGCAGCTGTCCATGAGAATTAGTGCAGAGGACTTCTCACAGGGAAAGGGCTTGGACAAGTTCACAGGACATGAACATTAACAAAAAACCGAATTGGTGAATGGTACGTTGACTTACTGACAGTGGTAATGGTTCAAAAGAGTGCACAAATGCCTGCGCCTGCATTTATTTACATTCATAATTTGACTCAGGAGCTGGGATTCCCTGATGATCCCCTAAAGAGGTTTATAAAACATTCCTAAAGAGACTGGTCAATGAAGCCCCTGCCCTTGATATGTGCATGGAACACTTGTTTTTGCCAACAGGGATTCATGGTTTTAAGTTTAAAAAAACATGACAATTTGATTTAACAAAATGTGCATCTCTGCTAATAATGATGAAATCTCAAAAGCTACCTCACAGGGTATTTTGGAGAATCTTTTGAAGAAGCAAAGCTCGTTATACATAAGTATTATTATTGGGCCAACTCCTGCACCCTTTACTCAGGCAAAGCGCCCACTGAACTCAATTGGAGTTGTGTCAGGACTGCAGGATTTGGCCTACTGTTATTAATAAACGGTAAAGTGCTTCTTTAGTGGAGGCACTTGTGCATCTCTTTGTAGATCCAAAGCATCAGCTCAGCTGTCTTTAGGCTGGCAGAAGCTTCCAGTTTAGTGAAACTCTCAGTCTAAGAATGTGAGAGGATGTATAGAGACAGAAGACCACAACTATACAAGCACGAACAGAATACCACTACCACAATATGCAAGCATATAATTAAGAACAAGAATACCTTTCTCAGCGACTGATAAATTGGGATCACTGCAAGGTTTGCATGGTCCGATCACCTGCTGGATCAAGGCGCGCTGAAAATTTGGAGGCTAAAGACGAGGGGAGGCAGCATAGAAATGTGAAAACAGTTACAAATTTGCCAATACAGAACTCTGTGATAGCTGAAGGGCCTGAGATAAAAATCCATGTAAGGTTCTAGGCTTCTGAGTTTTCAGATGAATGTAAGTAGACAAGGGGCAGATGGGAGACAGTTTGGAGGCACTGCATTGTTGGAAACCATTTCAGCCATTTATTGGTTAAATGCCCCTGGAAGTTTTAACTCTTAAAGACTTGTAAGGGTTGAGTTCTGGTTACTCCAGAAACCACTTCCTGACTTCCATGGCCCTGGTGTGATTCCATAGCAGCCAAGATCAGCTAATGCAACCAATCTCATTGCCCCTAGGTTTATTTGTAAAGGGTTGGGTTATTCTCGGTGACAGATGCCTAACTATGGAATTTGCTTCTCCCTTCACTTCAGAGATCTGATTTTTTTTTTTACTTTCATATCATGCTGCCATGCTCAGCTGTGCTCCCAGCCCTTTCTGGATGGTTTTCATGAGATGTGGGATGATGGTAGAGTGAGGGTATTTTTTGCTCTGAAGAACTTTGAGTTTTGAATCCTCGGTCCTATATTTCATTTATCAACTGTGGTTGTGTTTTATAAAGTTTATTCATTTATTTCTATTTCTAAAATTGTGCCCATCCCATATACAAAGTAAAGTCACGTGACAGTTCATGATGGATCACATCAGGTTTAAAGTAAGAACAGCCCATCCCCGCAATGGGGACCCACAATTGTAACAAACTAGTAAGTTGCTGATTTTAGTGAATCAAAACCAGCAGTTCTGAAAGGGGGAGAGAGACAAGCATAGAAATCTCTGCACAACCTGATAAGCCACTCTGTAAATGTAGTTAAATCAATGGTTTCTGAATGCAGGAGAAGGTAAAAAGGGAAGAAATGAAGATAATTAGAAATGACAATAGTAGATCTGTATGCTAATCAGAAATAGACAAATGCCACAGCTGCTGCACTAGGAAAGAACAGCACGTCTATTACCTGTCCATTTTCCATGATAGCTGCAGGATACATGGCACTGCTTGGTCGGTCCCGGTGGGTTGGCAGCAGCATCATCAGCTCCCGAGTGTGGCGGTACTTATCTGGTAGAGAGGGAGAGCCTGTAAACAAGTGAGAATAATCACGTACACATGACAAACCACAGAGAGATCTCAGCTTGGCCCAGTGATCTAGTCTTCTTACTTTCCTGGGACTCATGAAATAGCCCAACAATCTGGATGATGATCTTACAGGACTCCAGGAAGACATGGTGCTGAGCCCACTTGTCAGCTGACTTTAGGTAGGATGCACAGCATTACAATCCCGTCATAATCCATTTATTATACTTTTAAGACATGGGCACACTGTTGGGTTTAGGATATTCAACCCAGCAAGTCACTAGCTGTACATTACAAGCCACTTACACTTTTATTTAGGGGTATCTGTCTGTGGAAGCAGCAGTGGTTGTGGTTTAATATGCCTACTGTTCTCTTACCTAACAAGATATCAGATGTAAGTACACAGATGCTGTAAAACTGTGTACTTTATGACTGAGTAAGTATGAATGGGAGGGATACAAGGCTGGGATACAATATGCAACTGATACTGGAATTTGCCTTGTGTGCATCAGACACGGTACAGATAAATTGAGGCTTTGGCATGAAAGTGGTGATTCTCGTGGCTGGCTTCTTTTTTGTTAATATCAACCAGATAAAAATGGAATGTTCTATGAATTTTGGGGGCATTTTGTTTATCTCTGTGCTTTCAGGTGACATATAATGCTGCTATGCTGAAAATATGCCAACAGAGGTTTGCCAACATGCTGGTATATAGTATGAGGGTATTTGCCCATGTGGTTCAATAGTTGTTTATTATCTGGATAATTGCTAGGAGATGTTATATTATGAGAGGGTCTATGTGTTTCATGTTAAACATTCAGTGGAGTACAGCATTGTATACTGGCATACTTTGTGTTTTTACATTAGGCACCATGTCCTACAAGGAGAGTGCCGCACATGAATGGACTTGCTAATGTATATAGCTTTGATGGATGTGACAAAAGAATGATTCACATGAATGGGATGATTTGTGGGTGTCTGGTAACACTAGACACACCCTGTTGGATACACAATCATATGCAGAAGTTAACGTTTTGAAGCTGCAGAAGTGAGTTAACTTGTACTGATTATTTATGCCACAAACATACATTTCACAGACAGCAGCACACAGCGCATTACCCAGCCATGCCTGCTTTTGGGAAAGACATGCCCCCTTTCTGCAAACTTTCCACAACCACACGAACATTATCTGAACAGCACTCCAACATATGAGCAAAGGCATTTTTTTCTAGTTAATGCAGCTTTTACACAAACAAAAGCATAACATGCACCTTTTTGGACTGAGGGAACAATGTGGCCAGCAGAGTGCAGATTAAAGTCCTGCACTTGCAGCAATTTCATCAGAGGGTGTAGGGTGCAGATAATCTAAACCCTACCACTTCATAAATAAATGCAAAATAAAATGCAACCTAACTCCGATCACAATTTCTTCACAGACATAAAACAAATACATTTAGACATTCTTAGTTCTTTTGCACATTATCTTTAAAAATACAGTGTTAACACTTTATGCTGAGTCTCTTTTACTCACATACACATCACAGATAGTCCTATTTGTGCATGATAAATATAAAAATACTGAACTTTTAGGGGTGCCAAGAACTGTATCACAGCACAAAACACACTGCTACTTTTTCCCCTTTTATTTATCATTTGCTCCTCCCTTTTCTTGTCCTGGGAGCAAACAGCAGCTATATGTACCATCAGTTTAAATGGAATTATGAATCCCACAATACCTTGCATTGCATAATCTGCAAAATCCCTCTATTTTATGGTGGCAGAGTCTGATTTTTAAAACAAGCCCTCCTTTTTGTGCCCTCGATTTGGGATTGCAAGTAACTGTGGTTACAAATATCATTATAAATGGTGTCTCAGCATCTGATTTGCTGGCAAAATTGTGAGTGCAAAAAGAGTGGCTTGTTTGAAACCCTGTTAACAATCAGGACTGGTATCTTGGACTTGGCTAAGGAACACCTCTACTGAGTCAAGTAAACATTTGAAAACAAATTCAAATCTTTTAAAAGCTTCAAGAGCTGATATCCTACAGAACAAAATTGCAATGCAGTGGTCCCGCAGATGCTACAAAACCCTGCAGCATGTACCATTGGTCTGCTATGCTTTTCAGTTTGTCGCCCTGTACATATAATGTGTGTAGTGTTTTAAACACTGTTTACAGGAAAGCAAAACTTGGTAAGTCAGAGGCTGGGGAGACTTCATTTTATTCCAACATTTTTAATCAAATAAAACATTAATATTGACACCATAAATACCGGTTTTAAAAACTCATTTTCAATTAATGGAGGTAATCTGTAAACCCCTGCTAAATCCTTTTTGATTCTCCCATTTTTATTGGTATTTTGAAACGATTTGCTTCCATCCCAAGAATTTTTAGCTCTGATTAAGATTTTTATTTACTTTAAATGCGAAGTACAGAGACTCTGTCATCATGCTAAGTAAGAAGCTGGGACTTTCTGTCTAAGCCCGAGAAGAGGGCTGTCTAGAGGAAGCACTGAGAATGACTTGACAGCTCCCACAGTGAGTACTCAATATGAGCTGCCTTTAAAGTATATTGAACATGCTCCAAGCCAGCTTTAAAATGATTTCTTTCAAAACAACATTACATACCTCCTTATAGGACTCCCTGTTCTATCTCCTGGTTAAGGAACCTCAGCTCATAACTTCTTTTAACCCCGTTAGAATTCAAGTAGTGCCTCAACTGAGCGATCTCAAGGGGAGTGAATGCAAACTCAAAAATTCTCATTGATCTTGCCTACAACACAGTGCTGCTCTTTTGCGGGGGCTGGAACATGGTGCTTCAGGAAGTGCTGCACCAGAAGCTATGTTAGGGGTTGGGCCAGGCCATGCAAAACCAGAGAAGAACATACCCTTTAACTGGCAGACAACAGTAATTTGTGATGTGTTTCTCTATCACTAGTGCAAGCTAATGAAGTTCTTACCGTATCCTGTTAACAACAGTGCTTTATAATATTCAACTCCCTGTATCCTGGCTGTAAGTGACGTGCATTAAAACATAACTGTAAGCTTTGCTATGTACTATTTAATCTGTTCTTTGTGGACATGATCAGTATCAATCTATTTTCTTGATGACTATCTTCCCGCAAATACAATTTTAAGTTATTAATACATACTTCTATTACTTAGTTTGCTTGGCTTATTCTTGACTGACCTTTAAATAGCTGGTATTCTTCTCCTTCAGTGAACAGTGCCACGTTTTCGGAGTGGGGAAATAGCTCTACCATCTCCAGGGATAGGGGATTCAAATTCTACTTGAACCCTAAGTGCAAGTGACCTTGGTGGTCTCTTGGTCCCTATGGAAATTAATCCACCTTGCAAAGATACCTCTCTGCTCAGGATGACATCAATAAGCGCGCTGCAGGACAGGACTGCAGCTAACGAAACAAACTAGTGCAAGGATTAGGGTAACGGGATGCAGTTTTTCACCTCTAGGTTAAAATGTGAACCTAGAGATGAAAGCTTTTAACAACTGATGAATACTAGAACTAGAAACAGAGGTAACCAATGTTCAGCCTAGGACTAGAGGGGAGAAAAACTTAAATCTGAGAAATGCTAGGTGGCTCAAGTGAAATGAGTTGGTGGCCTTAGTATAGTTCCTGACCGATGTAGCATCCCAGTTGGTAACTTTGTTGGCAGTCTCAGCAGAAAGGCCAAGGACTGAATGGGTCATGGAGACTGAACTATCCTCTCACCTCTAGAGGTGGTCCCTCCAGGACAGAGATGAGGCACATTGGTGGGGGCAGTGTGGGGAAGCTTGCACTGCTGCCGCCCGTGCTGTATCTGTTCTGTGGATAAATAGAGGGCTTCAGCCTCCAGTGTTGTCAATCCAGCACCTTTCACCAGCACTAAATTAAAAAGAATATAAATAAATATAAAAAGGATAGAGGTGCATTGGCAGAGCTGTGCATGTGACGTTTGCATAGTACCTTGCCCTAGCCAGTGCCATGACTCATTTTAACAAGCATCAAATTTACCCAATTAAAAAAAAACAAACAAAAAAAGTCAAACAAAGAAGCCAAAGCCATATTAATTTCAACACAGTGGAACTTTTGTATAATTAAGTTGTTTTTTCTGCTGAATAATTTCACTCTAAATGGAGCTTTCACAATAACCAAATTAGAAACTTGCACATTGGGAGTATGGAAAAGATCTAGGACTTTCATTCTACTTTACTGCAAATGGAGTTTCTTAATAATTCGGTTAGACTTCAGTAACCGGTAATAATTCGGTAAACATTGCTTTTTGCCTAACTGAAAATAGACAAAACTGGCAGAGAAGAAATATTTTATCTTGAGTTTATCGAAATGTACTAGTGAGAATGGAGAGTAAACAAAATATAATAAATAAGTATCTGAAAATGTCGCTTTAAATAGCACACTTTAAAAATTATGTTTTTCTTGCTGTATCCTTATTTGTCGTCAGTAGCGTTATCTAGTTCTCAACTATGGGAGGTGCTGTTGACTTAAGTATCAGCCAGACATCCTTTTATATTGTTCATCACTTTGGTTCCTAAGCAACAGCAGAGACCACAGCTGAGGGGGCAGTTGGTGATGCTGGGAAGTCAGACAGCTCAGAAAGACTGGCAAGGCCTGTGGCTGTGAATACCGGATTTCTGAAGTGGAACTAGCTTGAAATGCTGCAAGCACCAAAATCCCACACTGCTCTCTCAAAAGACTCATAGAACTAGCTGGACAGATTCAACTGGGGACCCTTCCTGACACTACAGCACCATATTTAGTTCCACCTTCCCTTTCCTGCTACGTCACCTTTATTCTAAGTACTTTACTATTTGGGTTGTCATGTTTCCCTTCCAGCTCTTGAAATGAACAAAGCTCTTTGTATTGACATCAAGAATTCCACTCCTCAGCTTTCTATGACACCTAATCCTTCCGTTAAATCATACTGCTGAATGAAGGTTACTAACGCTCTGAAGCTGCAGTAGCAGCTATGGAGTGACTCTGCTGCAGTTCTGAGGCTGGGGGAAAAGAGGATTCACTGCACGAAGCCTTGTTACCCTAATAGGTAGGGGAAAACAAAACATTAAGTGGCAAAGTATTTGTTTTTCTTTTTTTCCTGTTTTCAAGTATGACACAGTGTGAAAGTCCTCCTTTAATTCTGGTATCTCTTACTCCAAGCCCTTCAACCTCCATTGTATACAAGCATGTTAACCCTTCTCACAACTCCTTTAGCAAGCTCTAATTTCCTTAAAGAACAAGATTTAATTTTGTCTTTTTCCTGATGTTCTGCTTCTGGCAATACTGTACCAAATAACTATTTATGTCCTTCAGTAGATTGTTTGCCATAGGGTAGTATGGCATCCTTTCCCTTACAGTGTCAGTGAGGTAAGAGGTTGGCTCAATTGTGTGGAAGCACATTCAAAACCATTATACAGTTAAACTGCCTGAAGCCAGCAAGTACCAAAGATATACACTCCACCAAATTTTGCTGAATAAATGACTGAGACCACTCGGGGGGTTACACAAAACATTTCAGAAGAAGTCACTGTTGAAAACTCAGTACCTAATTCCAAAAGTGAAATAGTAAAATTATTGTATTTCAAGCCAAGGAGGCATCTCAGCAGCACACTCTATAAACTGATTGAACAAGAGTCAGGGCCACTTGGGTTCCCCTGAACTCTTCACTCAAAGTCCCTCCATTCTTACCTCGTGCACTGGGGGGGGCAGAGTTAATCATCTGGGATGGAGCAGAGTGGGTAGAGCTCAGGCTTGAGGTGGAAGGGCTGGCCTGGGACAAGGATAAAACAGACACATTGGTGACTGAGCCATTGGTGACTGAGCATTGGTGACCTGGAGTTAGGGTAAACAAGCTGCAGGAGGCAGAGAAAGCAGCAAGACAGAGAACTGAGCAGACTGGTGCATTAGATATTCACCTGCCACAGATCATTCAGTGTCTAGGGAATGTGACCTCTGTCTAGAAAATAGTTATAATAAAACTCACTATTAATACTGTACACTCGTTGGGCTGTGGGACCCATTTCAGCCTTTCAGATCTATTGTCATGGATTGAAAGATACTTTACTAAATAAAGTACTTTATTTAGTATTTTATTTATTTACTAAATAAAGTATTCTGCTCAATAGGTGATAAGACATCCCTTATAAGAGTGACCTGTACCTTGCTCTGTTCCCAGGCTGCACTAGGAACTTTCAATTTACACCTATAGAAGAGTTAATCATATTTACTTAGAAAGAAATCACTGGGGGCCATCTCTGCCTCCACGAGGTTTCTATCAATCTTTAGGAGATACTGATTTATACCCAAGGTCAGACTTCATGGGATTATTGTTATATCTTTTCAGCTCATAGCTACAGATAAATCTAAGACAGAAGAGGTCTGAGTAGGTGGTCTACTGTATATGTAAATGATCCTTGTCCCAAGTACAGCCTACAGAGTTCAAATCTATTCCTAGAAACAGGTCCTTGATATTGTACTGCAGTTATACCTGCATGTGGTACATGTCCTCAGCAGTCTCCCCTACAGAACTGTCTGTTAGGATAACCAGGTTTCCTGTTTCACTGGAAGTATGGGAGGAAAGAGAGGATGACGAGTGTCGGACTGAACCCAGCAAGTTCAATGGGCTAAAACAAAAATGGAGACAGAGGCACAACAAGGTGCAAAGGTTAGACAACATTATTTTCCAAATCTTTATTTTAAGTAGTGAGGCATGATCTTTAAAGGTGCTGAATACCTGTAAGCTTCACTGACTTTAGTGTTGAACGCCTTTGAAAAATCAGGCCATAAAAGCTTACACAAATCTGCCCACCCCCTTACATTTTCATGGTAATGGTAATAAGAAACCAATACTATTATAGTTCAGTTAGATATACACTGACAATATAAAACAAGGTCATTCAAACTTCAATCTAGGACCAAGTTGGCATCTTTTCAGGAACCTGAGTGCTACACCTAATTTGCCTCAAAGAGAGCAGACTGAAACTGCTCTCGTTTTTAATGCTGAGATGCAACCTGTGGAGACAACTCCCAAGAATTTTCATCAAGCTCCAGCAGAGGCTATTCAGATCAAGACAGAGCATTTCCTGCATAGTCTATAGTCTCCATGGTCCGCACCTATGTATTAAAATTGAAGTCAGCTGAATGTAGAACTCTATGGCCCAAATGGCGTGCAGGCGGCACTTTGATCTCTTATGATGTAAAATTATGTTGATATATTTCTCTCTCATTTTGAATCACACACAAACACACACATAATATACGCAGTAGAACCTTGCTAAATCACACTGCCAACTTGGAAGCCCTTTAACAAGTTTATGACTTTTAAGAAAAGTGCCATCACTTTGAGTGAGTGATGGATTGTGGAATTCTACAACAGAATTTAACATCTTGGATTCATGCACCTGAGAATGAGTCGCTGCAGCCTGTCCTATTGAATAAAGCTTTAAAAACAGTTATATAGACTCATTCTTCAAAAGGAACAAACAGAGAATAGCAACCGAGATTTACAACTCCTGTAGCATTCTTGTGTTTGTGTTCTGTCTTGTGAGGCTATACAACTTTTCAACTCACAGCACATTTTATAGATACTAAAAATATTTTTGGCATCCTGAAGTCCTGCTATCACCAGTTCTAGGGATGAGTGCTCAGTTTGAATAAGGATCCAAGAATGCAGATGTGTATCTAAACCTTAGAAGCCTCTTAAAGCTGAATATTGGCCTGTGCTATTTTTTTACTATTCTGATCTACTACCTTGAAAGCTTCCCTTATTATATTTTGGTTTTAATCTAGGCTGGAAATCAGAATTGTAAACACAACAAGCTGAACAGCTTTAGAACCTTGAACAAAGTTTCAGTTTGAGTTCAGTTCCAAAGATGGGCAACAAAACTTTTTTTTGATTGTCAAAGTAAGTGTCTTATTTAACTTGAGCAGGTTGCCTATCCCTCATTTATGTGTCAGAAATATTAAAAGTTTAGACCTTCAAAGTCATTGTGAATTTTGGGTTCTAAGAAAAATCTAAGCGCCAGTGAAGGATAGACTATCTGTATGTATAAACATTGCAGTGGAGTGGTTATGTGTCAGCTTCCAGCAAACAAGTGCTTAAGATCTCTATTAAATCCCAGGATTCTCAGCGCAGCACAGCTTCCAGTCTACACATGACAAGAAAAGGATGGGCTTCACTGCACAGCTTTGCATTGATGACTCTAAATCAAACATCACTGGTCATTACAGACTAGCGAAAGGGACACTTTTCTACAAAGGCTGACGTTGCTGCCTCCACAGTACTTCTGGCCACCTATGAGGCTAGGCTTCTTTGGGCCCATAACTGTTATTCAAGTCTCTCTCTGCCCTTCCATTGATTTTCAAGACCCCATCCCAATACAGGATTGTACATTTTGAACTTTCTGCTTAAACTGTTAGACCATCTAGAGATTACAGCAGAAAAACAAGTACCTGTGTCGATGCACCAGCTTGATGCTCTCTGGACTCATAGGGCCATGTGACACAAGAACACTGCTGCGTGGGGTGCTGGTACCAGAACAAGCTGGACTCAATTTATCCAAACCAGGCAATTCCTACATAGGAAATACAACATCACTTATTCAGAAATTTTGGGCTTGATCATGGGAAACGGAGAATAAGCTTTCCCTTTTTATCAGAAGACTGGTGATAAATCTGTGACTGTGTTCTTCACAGAGCTATTATGGTTCTGCAATTAGTCCAAGAGCTTTCAGCCCCCTTCACCCCAATCCTAATTAGTTTATTACCAACAATTCCCAGGAGTCACCTCAGCAATTTGCTGGAATCTTAGGCATACAATGGCCCAGACTGTAACTGCCTTCATTTTTAATATGTAGATATGGCTTACAGAGAGTACAAATACCAGCATATAGTATGGCCCAGCCACTTGTACAAAGATGGGGAACTGCCGGCTGGGAGCTGTAGTCTATGGGAACCACATCTCCATATTAAAGGGAGGGCACATTGTGTAATTCTGGAGGCCTTATGTGGCCATCCTCACATAATACTAACTTAGCTAACACTGAGAAAATGTGGATTTTCCTTTCAGCATATAATGTAAAATGCTACCATATGCAATTCAAAATGTTTTCTTACATCTTTGAAAGATACGCCTTCTGTGTTTTTGAAAATGTTTATGAAAGAGTCAATATATCTGTGAAAATGACACTGTACTAGGAATGGATAAGTGGTCTGCCATTTCCTACGACTCATTTGACCCAAACACCTCAAGGAGCTGCCCCAGAGCATGAAGAATAAAACGGCATGAAAGGATGGGTGGACATCAGTCCTAGTGACAGTGGAGTCTGTGGCTCCTCTATGATGTTTGACAACATTATTAAACATAATCTGAGAAGCAGAGAAATTTAGACTTGTTTTGGGATCACTGATTCTGCAAGAACCACTGACAAAAAATAAACATTAACCAGACAGTCAGCACTTGCAGAGAGGCTAATGGTTATTCTATGACTGTTCTGTTTCTCTTCCCTCCACACCATGTGTTGCCTTTTCAGTGATGTGCCTCAGGAGACTGAGGATTAGGGTGGGATGTATACAGGATAAATTGGCCATAGGGAAAACATGACCATCAGACAAGTGCGTGATCAGATTTCTTCAAACAGAACAGGAGTAGTCTTCTAAATGAGCTTACTCTTAAAAAGCATTAACCTTTCTAATTCTGAGTTGTTTGGTTCTACAGCTGCAGCCAAATCTTGAGACATTAGTAACTGAGATGCAGCACAATTCGCTTTCTGTGTAATTAACTTCTTATTAAGCTTTCAAACAACTTGGCAAGAAAAAAATACTGATCACACAACTCTGCCGAGTGACAACACATTAGCATCATGTACCTATTTATTATGTGCTACTGAAGCTCACTTTTAGTCTGTATGTTCTTAAATAACCATGGATGCCCTGTGCTAGTCAAATTAGGAAGTGGTAATTAGATGAAATGGACGTCTCTCCCCTTACTAAGGACAGCTGAGTGGCAAATGTGCTAACAAAGTAATGACTTCAGTGGCAGTGCCAAGAGGCAAGCTCCCAACAAAACTAAATGCAAATCAAATCATGTACACTTGGTTAACCAACACACTAAACAGCCCCACTATTTCAACACTGGAGATTCACACGGAAATTTCCTAAAACACATTTTAAGTGGAAGGTCCTGTTTGTTCTTTCTATTGTTATAGAGTAAAACACATAAAATATGATGCTTATATGTGAAATGGTGACAGCCAATTATCTACCCTGAGCAGATTTGTAGGATATGGAGGTAAAAATAGCAGCAGCTGTTAGTACCCTGTTTACACTAGCTCTCCCACTATTGTGGCATTAGTATACCTGAACTAATGGCAAGTATTTTCATGCTAAAAGCCTAGGGGAGATACGGGCATTCTGACTATGGGATTGATTCTCTGCCCTCTACTGCTGTCCTTGCCTGCTGAGAGGGCTTCCAGGCAGCAGGAAAGGACAAAAGATGAGTAGGAGACATATCCAATCAACATCCTGGCCTGCACAGCACATTGCAGAGTGAGTATGATCTGCCAACCAGCCAATGTGTCCAGCCCCACATCTGGGTGACACATATGCTGCATTCAGCAGCTTGCAGCAGAACGGGATACTCATGGATCCTGATCAAAGGAGATACAAAATATACATAGCCCCACATATAGTTGGTCTGCCCTGAATCATCCCACTCTGAAATTACAGGATGGCTGTTTTGTGAGATGGACAACTAGTACTGTCTACTCATCTTTCTCCCCAGCCCTGGCACAGCACTCTATGGTAAGGACTTTTGCCCTATGCTACATAAAATAGTTCAGCTTCACGGGCCTTCTGCTACATCGCCAGTGATAAAAATTAGAGAGGAACCTGGAAAAATCCCAAGGACTATATTAAAGGCTCAGTTTGCAAACCTTTTTGGGCATTAATTCTTGCATTGGAAACAAAGTTTCCTGTAAGAGTTAGACAATCCCACAGGTTCAATATATGCTACTTTTGTTCAATTCCTGTGTGCATCTCATTGCAACTGAATGAATTTTTATCATGGCTCTGAACTGCTGGCAATGACCCGGAAGTGATGGTGGTGAAGATGAGCTTACATGGTACAGACTAGATCGCATCATTTGGAACTGATCGATCAGTTTCTTATGTAGGGGACGCATCTCTGGATGTACAAATTTCTCATGTACTGCCAGACCCACTCCAAGAACATGCACCTATTAAAAAAAAAATGATAACATCATGAATTAAGAATATCTACATTCATCCTAGGAGCCACTACATAATTATGACCTCTAGTTTGGACAGCAAGAGAAAGATATCTGTAAAATAGTCTATTGTTCATTTGCAAGATTGCTGAAAATTAGTAAGCCTAAGAAAGCTGACAGGCCTGTGTTTAACATACATTTTAAGTGTGAGACAACCATATTTGTGACATGTTGAGTTTCTATTTGCAAGAGATAACTGTAAAAAATGACAAACTTGATTCTCTCTGCAGAGCAAACGGTGTTGAATCCTCACTCAGACAGTTCTTTGTGACACAGGAAATTCCTGTCCTCCATGTTTTCACATAGTATCAGATAAGGGGTCACAGTTGCTAATGGAGATTTGTAGGGGGATGTCCTACAACTAATCTGAATGGTGCCAAAACTGCATGCATACTCCTAACTCTCCTCTCTCTCTTGCTCATTATTTATTCATAAAGGTCATAAATATAATATTAGTGAGTAGGGTTATATAAACTCTCTGATGAGACAGAACAGTAATACTTAATAACAATACTTTACATAATGAAAACACTGTACAAGTAGCAGCTAATTGATCCTCATGACTCCCCTTGAGTATTGGTAAGGTAAGCATTATCCTTATCTTGCAGATGGAAAATCTGAGATACACAGAGACTAAGTGACCCTCAAAACCCATGCCACTTTTGCCGAATAATCCCAAAAGCGCCATTCAGATTTGGACAGATTTTTGGAATATATTATGTTTTATCAATCATTCATTTAACAGTGACATGATTTTTCTCTTCTATCACAGCACTTATTTACAACCAATCTGGGTGAGATTTGATACGTCTGTGCAAGTGAGACATTGTGTACACGAGACAGAGCCAGGGGTAGTGCTAGTAGGCTCTGTATATGCTTTCCCACATGTCTCTGCCAATATATCTCGGTCATGACCTGTACCACCTTTACTATGTCTATTCTGAGACTCTACTGAGAAGAGATTGCTAAATGTCCCAAAATGATGGGTAGTTTTGTAATGTAGAAAGACATCCATTACTTAATCAAAGAAGCAGCCACACTCATTGAATTTATCATCTAAATTAGGCTTCATCTCAGATCTACAGAGGTGAAAGGCTAGTGCATTATTAACTCCTTGCCCTTCTCACTTCCCTATGTTTTAAAGACACTACAAACCTCCTGTGTTGAATTTCTCTGCTTCTGAATGAATTACTTAGCTCTGGGGCCTGGTCTACATTAGAGTGTTTGGTTGACAAAAGTCAGTGCTGGTATACACGCTGCAATTACGCCCCCACCGACAAAACTCCCCCGTTTTTTCGACAAAACAAAACCACCTCGATGAGAAGCGTAGGGCTTCTGTCAGCAGAGCTCGGGCGACGCAGTGTCAGTGTAGACACTGTGTCCCCTTACAGCAGTGGAGGGGCTGTCATTCTTGTAGCAGTGAAATTGAGAAGAAAGCCGGGTGGCTGGTTCCCGCTCCTGGCTGGGAGCAGGGTGAGAAGGCCCAGCTACTGCAAGCCCAGGGTGGCTGTGTCTTGGCTCCTGGCTGCGAGCTGGGACTGGGCAAACCGTGGGCGGCTGGAGCCTCACTTCCAGCTGCAA
Source organism: Emydura macquarii macquarii (assembly GCF_026122565.2). Lineage (NCBI taxonomy): Eukaryota > Metazoa > Chordata > Testudines > Chelidae > Emydura > Emydura macquarii. Next base: position 1,082,370 of record NW_027132983.1, on the reverse strand, counting down.
GCTGGGATGCGGGTGGCTGCAGCCTAGCTCCTGGCTGCGAGCCCACACGCTGTCACACATTCATCATCTTGGAAAGCACAGCAGTACCTGTTCCTGCATGAGCTCCTTGAGCTGTGTAATTTTTTCTGCATCTCCAGGGTGCTTGGTGATATAATCTTTATCAAAAAAGGCCTGTGGGAGAAAGACAAATCTTTTGCTTATCAGGAAATATTTCTTTATGCCCATATGTCAAAGAAGAAGAGAAGAAGAAACAAAAATCCTAGGGGATCCAAATACACTTAGAAGACTGAAAATTCCATCTCTTCTAGTATTTTGGGACCTAGATGAAGTCCAGTACCACAATTTTAGCTGCCTAGATAATTCTGCTCCTCAATTAAGTCAGAGGGATCACTGTTGAGTAGCATAAGGCATTTCCTCCCAGCTCCAAAGAATCATGAATCTAATCAAATCTTCCCAAATGACAGTGCAGTGCACTATCACTAAGCCATTGCATCAGCCCGTTACTTGAACTTCTTTCATTTAAGTATCTCAAGAAACTGTAGGAAATGAGTCACTAAAGTAGTAAATAATGTAAGGGATGAAAAACATTTTCTAATCTTCTCTGCTGGGGACACACAACCCAGAAATGTGGACCAGCAGCATCATTTTTCAGTATGTGTCCCTGTATTGCCCTTTTGCAACATACATCTTTAACTCCTGGCTAAGGAAACAGCACATTAGGTCCCCTTAGGACTAAGACTATACTGGACACTGTCTGGCAAAGACAATTCTTTCTTTGGAAGTGCCAGCCAGCAATTTTCCCTCAGCAGGGACCTCAGCACACTCAGCTTCCATCAGCACAGAGAACAAGTCCCACTGCTTGCTTTGCAAAATGAGTTTACAGTGCAGCAGTATATAAACTGCCTGCTTCACAGTTCTACCTGCAAGATTAGCTTTCCCGTGTCAAATCAGAATTTACACTTGAGAAGCTCAGTTTTCAACTGTGACCACCTAGACAGGACATCCACATCAACACTTAACTGCATACAACAAGATTTACATGTCCAAGTGCTGATATATAAACAATTAAGTATGGAATTTCAGCCATACGTATGAAAGCTGGGCACACAGGTTTAGTTTTTTGTATTTGACTTTTTATTAAATCATGCTCTTGTCAACACAGCAGGAGAAATGCGACTGGGAAAGAGCTGCTCATTGGTTGATACTAAACTCAGAGGTATAGTCCCTGCTTACCTCCTGGTACCGTGCTATGCCACCATTCACTGCGGCATCAATGACTCCATTCAGACACATGCTGAGCAGGTTAATGTTGCCATGCATTTGTTTGTGCTGATACTGGCTTATCAATGTCCTCAGCTCCTGGTTTTTGTTCTCAACAACTTGAATGGCATTTTCTAAAGGGCTTACCTCGACCTACAAGGCAACAAAGAATAGTTCAATGCCCTGGACACCTCATTGCCACAGCATTCCCTTCCTTGTGAAGAAACCAATTCCTACTACTGCTTGACGAGCGCTCCCTTTTCTTTCTGATGCGCAGACTAGCTAGCCCTTTTGTCATGATGGCTTTTCACAACAGTTTTGTTGTGTGTCAGCAACACATCTCAGTTCACCTCACTGCACACTCATCTCAGCAGTTACAATAGCTGTCACATGTCTCTGAATAACTGACTGGAGATGCTGTCAGGATTCAGAATTGTACCTCACTGGCACTTACTCTGACTGCTCTGTTCCCTTCACAGTGCCCCTCTTGTTATATTTAGCAATTATTTGGGCTGAGGAAATGATGGGAAAAGAATCTACAATATCCACCACTGAAGTGTGAATCTTTTCAACTGTAAGACCCAGTCAAGAGATTTTAAATTGCCCATCCTTCATCCTGAAGAACTATTCATTCAAATCCCAGTTACAAGTATAAGAAATGTTACCAGTTCTCGTCTCTCCACTTCAAACCACCGAGAGATCCCAGGTAAACTGTGAGTCAGGGTCAGAGTGGTACGTTCAATCCACAAGCTCTGCAAAGAATACAGTAAGTGGGGGACCCCGTGAATCACAATCTGAACACCCTTATTTTCACTGCAGGTGTTCACAATCCCTCTCCATGGCTCTGCCACAAATACCTTTTAAACAGAGTAGGCTTTACTCAGGCCAGGGGTGCAACCATTGGGCTCAACCGTCCAGCATCTGTTATTCATTATTTGAATTAAAACATCTTGTGGCACCAAATTAGGATTCAGGCCACATTCTGCAAGGCGTTGAGCCAATAGAGAAGAGGAAGACAGTACCTACGCCCTGGAGAGATTAAAATCTAGTTACTATTACTTACTGCTCCTACCTTAAATTCATTGTCTTTGTCCTTTGGACCTTTGTGGAAAGGCCTATCATAGCGGAACTTCCTGATGTTGTTGACACGATAAAAGCTCTTTATGCGATCAGGGACACGGTCCATTTGTAGCACATCAATATTGTCTGGGATGGGAGTCACTGCATATATCTGCAAATCTGCAAAACGAGGAGTCAAAGAAACACACGGGGGGTACCAAATAAAAATACAATGAGACAAAACATGGCTCCTGTAGGGATGTTACACATTGCCATAAGAAAAAAAGGTGGAGAAAGTATGAAATGCATGCTTCCCTTTTTCTTCCATGACTCACCTCTCCTTTTCACTGCTGCTTCAAAGGTAGCAACAAGTCATCGTGGGCTAGCATCTCCAGGGCCAGGGAACCCTACAGCATTGTAAGAACTTTAGGCAGTTTTCAAAGGTATTTAGGCAGCCCCAAATATGCATACATGCACCTAGTGGGATTTACAAAAGTGCCTAAACAGGTGAGCCACCTAATTCCCATTGATGTTAAAAGAAGTTAGGCGTATAACCTGCTTAGGCACTCCTGTAAACCCCACTAGGCATCTGGGCTGCATCCTTCAGCACCTAAATACCTTTGAAAAACTGGCTTTTATTACCTAGGCTTTGTCTACATGCACAGATTGTACTGATATAACAAAATCAGTTTAGAAACCCATTTAGTTAAACTGGTGTAACTTTTGTGCAGACAAGACATTAGAAAGCAAAGCAAAGGAAACCCAAAATAGCTCAACCCAAAACAAACCCTTGTTACTTGGTGTTTCAACGTCACATAGCAAAGAAAAAGTGGGTTCTGTCAGGGATGGAAGGCAGAAGTGGGAGTGGGAAATAATGACCATTCTACTCTTGGTAAATGTAACTTGAGGCTATTTGTCAGTAAAGTCAAAGTACTGTTCAGTATCCTTATTGGTGAAATAGGAGCCAGCAGGCAATCTGCCCCTCCCATCTAGCCTCAAATGTCCACACACTCAAACAAATGCCATGTGGTCCAGTCCTCAGATACTGCACAACCACATTTGTTTTGTTGTTTGCATGTAAATTCACAATGCAGATTAGTGTCAACAAGATGAACTGGAATCAAAGTCTGATGTACTGCATAAGAGAGGCAGGTAGTCTGAATGGAAGGAAACGTGCAGTGCAAAAGGAAGGTGAAGTGAAAAAGAAATTGTAAAGTATGTTGAGAATTGGCATGAATCTAAATGCACAGTTCTCTCTTGGGGAATTGCAGAAGGTAGCTGGGTGGATGTCTGGTGAAATGTAATTTTCAATACGGGAGAGAGTGTCAGTAAAGCTTAGAGTAAAGCGTGGACTGGACCAGGCAGTGTGCATGTCTTCCCACACAGACCTGCAAATGTACATCAGCCATGAACTGGAGTATTTCCTGAGCAAAAGTGACAATTATGTCCACTGGTGTGTAATGGAATAAATGTCCATTAAACACAAGTTGGAGATGATGAAAATCATTACACCTATCACTAAAGCCAGATATAAACCAAGATCTTCTAAAATGAAACGCCTTTCCCTTTCCTCCACCCTTTGCGTTCTAGAACAGTTTGATTAACATTAGGCTGCCTTTATGAAAAGATACACTGAGCATCACACTGCAAGATGGTATCATCTGGGTGGTTTGGATGCTGCATTGCAATGGCTTGTGGGAACTCACTCAACATTCTCTGTTGGAAGGCCTCCAGCCTTTCGTAGTCATGGCCTCGACATACATACTCCTTGTTCTGCAAAATAAACAGACATGAAAACCACTAAATTCCTAAACCATTCTCTTTGCCTTCCTCACTGTTTAATTGGAAGATGTCTTCTTCATATATAATAAGAGGGGCACATCTATTTTTTAAAATAATTTTTGTTGTATTATATTGAAAATAAAAATTAGAAATGATAAAGTTATGAAAACATCTTTAAAAGATTTAACTACTTAACTATTCATTATTACTATTAATTATTTACAACATTTACATGTACCTACGATATGATTGCTATCCAACATGGAATGCACGAGTCAGCCTCCAAGATGTACTCACTGTTGGAACTTGAAGCAGAAGCAACTGTTTAGAGTAATTATTGGAAATAAGACATGCTTTACTAATAATCTACTTTCCTCTTTTGTTCCATTGAAGATGTAAATTAATCCACAGCAGGTCCAAATATGTTTTAAATTCTTTTAACCAAGTTGAAAGAGCTTTTGTCCAGAAATGCAGAATCTCTTTTTGGCAAGCAAAATTAATGTATTGTGGATTTCAAAAATGGATCTAGATAATGAGCTGAATCCCCTGAAGTCAATGGCATAACCCCAGCATGATTTGAATGGAATCAGGATAGGATCCAACATCTCTTCTACATCCACCCAAAAAATATGTCCTCGTTTTCATTTGAAAAAATTTTGCACTGAAGTCCAGAAAATTCCAATTATGAGACAATCCCAGAATCAATGTGCTGACTTTTTTCACCCCATGCTTAACGAAGCTTGCTAGTATTTCAGGTGTAAAGTGACGGAGCACTGCCACTGAACAAAGATATAAACAATTGCATCTACTTACATGGTATTTGTTACAACAGAAGTAGAGGGATAAGCTAAAGCTTCAAGACATGGTTTAGTCTAAGGATATCCTTGCAAATCTCTCCCCCAAAGACATTTGAGGCCTATGTAATTGAATAAAATGATTTATAATGGGACCACAGATTTTAGAAAGAAGCTCCTTAGATATCTGCCAAGATAGGAGTGTCTCTTCCAGATGATGTTTTTTTAAATAAGATCCAGTTGCTTCTTCTAAAATAGCATGCTAAACCTACCTAATTTGTAAATACACATAGAAATCTCTGTTGGGTGAATCTTGTTTAGTTTTAAGCTGATCAAAAATCTTGTAATGCTACTTGGCAAAGCGATTTCCCAGATGTTTCAGCCTTTTATGTTCTCTTCATATTTTATTTGGATCTTTAAAGATAGGACAGAAGCCTGGAAACTCCCTCAGTTGTGCACAAAGGCACAAATCTTATTCTCATCCCACACACTGAATAATGGGGCTGTGTATTGAGATCTGCAGGGACCCGGCATGGTGAAAGAATCCTTCATTCCACACCTGGAGTGCAGCTCTGCAGGCGCAGTTGCTCCTTCAGACACTATACCTTCTGTCATGGAAGGGAATGGCTGTGCCCCAAATCTCTGTGCCCCAAATCTCCATTCTTCACTGAGAAGTTTAGGTAGCCCCTGGAGAGCTGATTCGCTGAATCCTCATCTAAACCATAGTGGTCACTCTGCAGCCATAGCCCTCTATGCCAAGGCAGGTGTGTGGAGAAGCAGCGTAATCTGTCTCAAAATAAATATTGAGCTGTAACTCCGGAAAAAAAAAACAGCTACACTCTGAGCCTTCAGTGTGATATCCATATTTGGATTACATTAAAAGAGTGCTCCATTACTGTAAGTTAAATTAGGAAAAATTATATGGCAAACAAAACAAGGCTTTGAGGTCCTGGTAATTTAAAGCAGTTCCTTTCATCTCTGCATGTTGTAATCAATCCCAGAGTTAATGCTGCTCAGTTGTAGAATTTCCAGACTGGTAAAAGAAGGTAGACAATCTTTAGCTCTATAAAGCCTCTAACTTTATTTGGGATCTTTCCATTCCATAAGAAAAACATGAAGATTTTTTTATAGAGCTTTTTCTAAAACCAGCTGGGCTATTAAATTGCTAGACCTTGAAGCTAATACAATACCCAAAGAAAGATATTTGCAACAAGTTACCATTGATCACGAGAGATAAAGGCAGAATGGGCTCTGGGTAAATCTGCATTTAACATAGACCGGGAAGGACATTTTGTTCCTTACGCTTATATTATATTTTTGCAAGAGGCTTCTCTAATCCAGAACTAATGGGCTGTTCCCACTGTCCTCCCACACATAAGTAGATTGATCCTTCCCACTGAACAACCTCTCAGCAACAGATGACCCCTAAGAACTTGTCTGAATTGCTTCTTAGCTAAATGACAGTGGGCTTTTTTATTAAACTAAATCCAAATAAATATATAGACTATGGGTGACCAAACTTACTGACCCCCACCCCCAAGACAATCCTCCCAGCTGGGCAGAATCCTCTAGCACCTCCATGCTGCCACAAGGCAGAAGCTCCGAGCTCCCCACCCAGTCTGGTAGGCGGAGAAGGGGGAGGGCGCAGGGGGCTCTGCGAGCTGCACTTTAACTGTAAAAGAGACACATGTAACTCACGAGCCACAGTTTGGCCATCCCTGAATAGACATACAAACAGCACTCCACCCCAGGTCACCCAGGATTTGTCACAGAAACGACTTTCCCAATCCAGAATGCTCCATCTGTTTTTTGTCAAAAAACAAGGTTACTTACCAGTAACTGATGTTCTTCGAGAGGTGTTGCTCATGTCCATTCCATTATAGGTGAGTGCACACCACCGTGCATGGTTCCTGGAACTTTTTTCCCCTTAGCAGATCCTGTAGGGCTGGCTCCGGTGCCCCCTGGAATCCCGCACTCATGCCGCGGTATATGAGGCATTGCCGGCCCTACGCCCCCTCAGTCCCTTCTTTCTGCCGACTCTGGCAGCTGGGACCGGGGGGTGGGATGTGGAATGGACATGAGCAACACATCTCAAAGAACATCAGTTACTGGTAAGTAACCTTGTTTTCTTCTTCGAGTGATTGCTCATGTCCATTCCATTATAGATGACTAACAAGCAATACCTTGAAGGTGGGTGGGAGTTACTGGTGAGCTGTCGTCAGCACGGTTCTGCTGAATCCTACGTCCTCTGTTGCCTGCTGGGTGATGGCACTTGAACTCTGGTTCAGTGTGCTGTGATGGTTCACAGAAAGGACACCCTCGCCTGCTGGTGGCAGAACTTGATGTATGATGTAATTCGCAAGGAGATACCATTTCTTCTCCTTCTCCGAACTGTGCGGTTTGGGAAAACCACGGGGAGAAAATTATCTTGGTTACAATGAAATTGGGAAACCACCCGGGGCAGGAAGGCTGGATGCGGCCACAACTGCACCTTATCCTTATAGAATTCTGTATAAGGGGGCTCCGAGGTCAAGGCCCTAATCTCGGAGACCCTCCTAGCTGAGGTAATGGCCATCAGGAAAGCTACCTTCCATGAAGGCATGAGCAGGGGGCATGAAGCCCTGGATTCAAAGGAAGGGCCCGTGCGTCTCGAGAGGACCCGGTTGAGATCCCAGGGAGGCCCCGGGTCACAGACCTGCGGGTCAACCCTCTCCACCCCCTTGAGGAACCTGACCGACATGGGGTGGGAGAACAGTGGTCTCTCCTCCTGCTGATGGAAGGCCGAAATGGCCGCCAGGTGAACCTTCAGCGAGGCCAGCGCCAGACCCTGGAGCTTTAGCTGGAGCAGGTACTCCAGGGTCGCCTGTTAAAGCTATAGGTGGAGTCTGGGGCAGTCTACCCAGCCTAAGAGGTAAACTGTTTCCACTTAGCCCGATACACGACCTGTGTAGAAGGTTTCCTGCTGCCAAGCAGTTGTTGGGCCTGCACCGAGCAGGTTCTCTCTCCCTCCGCCAGCCACAGGGCCTCCAGGCTGTGGAGTGCAAGGGGTCCAGGTCCAGGTGCAACAGTTCATGAGAAACGCGTTGGAAATTGACCCAGTCACACGACCCCGGAGTGAACAGAACCTCGGACACTTCGCGTTCCAGGCCAACGCAAATAGGTCCAGTTGGGGAACGCCCCCCTTCTGGAAGATCATCGCCACCACCTCCGGGTGCAATGGCCAGTCGTGGCAGGGTACGAACGACTTGCTGAGGCTATCTGCCTCATCGTTCCTCATTCCCGGGAGTCCTTGCAGAGGGCCGAGGGGGGAGGGATGCTCTCCCCCCTGCCTGTCTATTAAACCATGGCTGTGGTGTTGGCTGTCAGCACCTGCACCACTCTGGCTGTCGGGAATTGAAGGGACACCTTATACGCTAGGCAAATGGCCCTCAGCTGCTTCACATTGCTGTGCAGGAGCTTCTCCTCCCCGATTCAGAGCCCCTGATTGCCTGGGTTGGCGCTGATGCGGGCTCCCCATCCTACATCAGGAGTATCAGAAATTAGGGTGACCGACTGGATCAGTTCCTTGAACGGAACACCTTTCATCATTGCCCGGGGAGTCCGCCACCAGCGGGTAGGCCAAAGGGCAGGGCTATGAACTGGCAGTGGGAGCTAGCCACCGTGAGACTGAGAAATGCCTGTGGCTGGGGAGGATAGACACCTGAAGTGAGAGAGGTCCCTGAAGAGGGACGTAGAGAGAGGATTGTTGGGTGGGATAGGTGCAAACTATTTAACTGTTGTCCGACCCCCTGGGGGACCCCTGTTGGGGGGCTGAGGACGAGCTGGGCGGTTGATTTCTACTTCTGAACCCCCTATTCCTGTCCCTATTTCTATAGGGTTGAAAGGGCCTAGATGGAGGCCTTGGCTGCTGCTGCGCCTGAGGCCATGCCTGCCGCCTGGAAGCCTGGGGCGTGTACAGGCCCAGGGAGCGAAGCATGGCCCTGGAGTCCTTCAGACCATGCAGCTTTGCATTGGTCTGATCCGAGAATAGGGCCGACCCATTGAAGGGGAGGTCCTGAATTGATTGCTGCACCTCCTGGGACAGGCCCGAGGATTGCAGCCACGAGCACCTTCTCAAGGCAATGGCGGAGGCTATGGCCCTACCCGCCAAGTCAGCAGCATCACTGGATGTCTGGAGTGCTGCCCTAGCCACCATGATTCTTTCATCCAGGATGGTGGTAAGGTCTGTGGCCTGGTCCTGGGGCAGGGCCTGAGCAAACTGCCTGAGAGAGTCCCACAAATTAAAATTATATCTCCCCAGGAGGGCCTGATGGTTGGCAATCCTGAACTGCAGGGCTGCCGTTGAGTAAATTTTTCTCCCAAACAAATCCACAACATTTTGCTGTCTTTGTTCTTGGGAGTGGAACCTGGCTGACTTTGCCTGTCCCACTGGTTGGCTGCATCTACCACCAAGGTTCCCGGGGCCTGGTGAGTGAACAAATACTCGAGCCCTTCGGCTGGGATACAATACCTTTTCTCGGCCACCTTTGACGTAGGAGCGACCGAGGAAGGGATTTGCCACAGGGCCTTTACAATTTTGAGGACCCTATCGTGGACTGGTAAGGCCACCCTCGCTGGGACAGCCACTGCCAGCATATTGAAGAGGGTGTCATTGGCCTCCTCTAACTCCTTCACCTCCAGCCTCAAGTTAGAAGCCACCCTCTTGAGCAGCTCCTGTTGAACCCTGAAATCCTCCAGTGGCGCCATATGGTCCCAGGAGACTGCCTCGTCTGGTGAGGAGGAAGAGGACTGCCGAGGCGCGTCCTGCACGTGTTCCCTCACCTGAGGAAGAGATGCAACCATAGAGGGTCCCTCCATGGGGTCCAACTTCTCGTCCGAGGAGTGGTGTCTATGGGCCTTCTCCTGAGCTGGAGGCATGGACCGAACCCCTGCTGACAGGATGGATTGTGGCCCCTGTCCCATCTGGATGCCCCGTGGGGTCCAATAAGGCCATTGCTGCGGCCATTGACCCTGGGGCCAACCTGAGGCTGACTGCGCCACTGGCTGTGGCACCTTGTGGGGGCGTCAGCTGTCCCGACTACTTTCCCCCCTGTGGGACCCTGAGCCACTAGACCTGCGGTGCCGAGCATGGCCTCAGTCCCGGATGCCGTCCGGTGCCAGGGACCATCTTCTCGATGCCTCTGACCTGGAGGACGACGAGGACTGCCTCCGTCGCTGCGAACGGTGCCTGCGAGTAGAGGTGCGCTCCAAGGAGCTCAAGGTACTGGAGTGTCGTCTCGGCACCGATAACTTGCGGTGCCGCTTACCCTTTGGTGATTGAGACTGGTGCCGCTCCGAACTCCGCAGTGCCGAGCCTGACTCCGGCGACCGGATTCTGCATCAGGAATTCCATGATGTGGGGTGTTCGTGTGGCAACCGGGTTCCGTGTCGCCTCGGTGCGGGCGAACCCCTCAGTGCAGAGTCCTCCAACGGTGACCGGGTTCTGTGCTGTCTTGGTGCGGACGAACTCGTCGGTGCTGGGGATGTGGAGCAGGAGCTGTCTGAGTGCCGCCTGGTAGACCTCGACCATTGCCGCCTCTTAGCCTGCGGTGCCTCCGGTGCCGGGGACCGAAGTTGGTGCCGAGAGGGAGACTCTGCATCCTGAGTCGAAGCAGGCTGGCTTGACGACGCTGACTTGGAGCAACTGCTGGGGGAGCATCCTCACTCTACCCCCGGTGGCTGTCTGGTGGGAGATCTTCCTCCCCGTACCGGGGATCTCCACCACCCATCGGGAGGACTCAACGCGGGTTTGCCCCAGGACACCGGCCCCTTCTCCCTCGGCAGGGGGTGGGGAGGGATGGAGGTGGCGTAGGCAAGGCCAACAAGGCTCTTGCCGCCTGAAAAGCCTCTGGTGTCAATGGCATCGGCAGGGACACTCTCCCACTTCCAGGAGTCGGAGGAGGCTCCCTGCTCGGAGGTGCAGGCACCAGAGAAGACTCAAAGGGCCGTGGCCGGTGCATCTCCACACTTGACCCTGCCCGTACCGATGGCGCAGGGGAGTGTCCGCGCTCTGCATGCTGTCTCTTCTTTTTTGGCACCGGGGATGTTTCTCGGTACCGAGTCGAGCCCTGTGCCAGTGGTGCACTCTGCACCAAGGAGAAGCCGAGATGGAGTGGGACGGCTTGGACGCTGGGTGGAATGCTGCCTCCATGAGCAGGGCTGTTAACTGGATCTCTCGGTCCTTCTGAGTCCGTGGTTTAAAAGCCCTGCATATCTTACACTTGTCTTTCCTGTGCTCTTCCCCCAAGCACTTAAGGCACAGATTGTGGGGGTCACTGAGCGGGAAAGCCTTTGCGCAGGAGGCACACAGCTTAAATCCAGGTGACCGGTGCATGGCCCGGCTGCTCTAAGTCCCTCAGGGACTTCTTATCTAACCACACTTAACAACACTTAACTACTTAATAATTACTTAAAACTAACTAAAGTACTTCGAATAAGAAAGAGTTCAAAGAAGGGGAATGGTACTTGCAGAGAGCAAGGCTAGTTTCAGCAACTGTCACGGGCAGAAAGAAGGAACTGAGGGGGCATAGGGCCGGCAGTGCCTCATATACCGCGGCATGCGCGCAGCACTCTAGGGGGCACCAGAGCTGGCCCTATGGGATCTGCTAAGGGAAAAAAAGTTCCGGGAACTGTGCATGGTGGCGTGCATTCACCTATAATGGAATGTACATGAGCAATCACTCGAAGAAGAATTAAATGTACAGGTAAGGGACAAAAGGTTTGGCGCTCCCGTGGCCTTGAACAAGAGGTCTCTATCTAGCATTTCAATAATTATCCACAGGTAGGGCCCATGAAAACCTTCTGACAAACAATAGCTTTTACTATGTAGGAATATGGTATCCAGGCCTGGGGATCAGAATGCTGCAGCCAAGGAAACATGGTCACCCATCCCATAGTAATATCATGAAAAGTTATTAACGGAATTCTAAATGGCTGCTTATCAGATTTCCTCTTAAAATCAGGAAGCTGCCATCCCTTTTGCAGAATGAGTGCCGATTCCTAAGGGTTATGGTCCATGGACCCTGGAGTCAGGTATGTCTTTTTAATGAAGTCATGAATCCACCTGGACAGAGAGTATCTGATCTTTTTATGACCTTTTTTGGAACTTTTGAACAATGTAAAAAGGGAGTCTGACCTTCTAAAGTCCCAAGTCCCATGAAAATTATACCTCAGTGCTCTAACTATAGTCCTATAAACAAAAAGTTTGATTAGAAATTAAGATTACTTAAGTTAAACACCTGCCAAAGCAAGGACACTTCCAGATTAGGTAACCTTTATACGTCTTGACACACCCAATACAATAAGCAAAAGCACTGACATACTTTTCATTTCCACAAAAAGATTCCCTTGTATTTCCAACACAAACAATGAGAATGCACTCACTGTGCACCTGTTAATTGCATTCAAATGGACAGCCTCAGATCCAATCACTGTTAGATACATTTGCTGTATCCATTTTGTATCGGATTTTAGGTAGAGCTGGTAGAGATGCCCTACTTAAAGTTGCCTAACACCATTAAAAGTCCTCGTTTGTAGTTGCTTATAACTACTAAAATTGAATCATTAGGGTTGAAAGGATGTTTTCTTGTGTTTGAAGCACTGAAATGGGATCCAGGAAAGCTGGATTCTATCCCAAGCTCTGCCATGTACTTCCTATAGGATGATGGGTAAGACTATCATAATGCTTATTTACAACTGGGTCAAAATAAGGTAGCACAGGCAATGGTAATAATGACATTTTCTAACTTTTTCGTGCTTTATTTTGCAACCTTAACATTCATCTAGTGTCATATCACAGGGCAGGATTTCGTCCCTCTGGATTCTTACTGCAGACAGTCCTCATGCACACTAATGGCAAGTTCAATAACAAGTGCTGTAATTATAATGTGTTTTATACATGTTTGCTCACCACAGCATAAGGCTTTCCCCCAAGCCTTTACCTTCTAACCAAGGCACAGGGTAGCAGAGGGGTAAAGAGATCTCACTTCTCTGAGATCATGGGCTTCTCTGGCCCTTTCTTCCAGCATTCCCCCTCCCTACTGTCTTGTCCTTCCTCTCTTAACTGCTTCCAGCCAACGAGCTGAATGACACCACCAATTAGTTAATCACTGAGTCCTTAAAATAATACCTCATCAATGTACCCCATGTGCCCATGCCTGCAAAGAGCACAGAATGGTGAGTCAGCCTTAGGCAGCTCACATTCTGTCGCACATAGATTTTTGTATGTAATGTTATTGGGACGTGGGGCAGTACGAGATCAGTGTCCTGAGTGAATGAGTGTGACAAAATATGGTACTTTTATGGCAAGTGTCACCAGGTAGCACTGCTACACCTAGTTTTGCAAGTTCTTTTTCTGGAAGTGCAAGAAGATGTTCAGTCTGGGAAAAACATGATATGTGGTGTCAGTTTTGTTATGCAAGGTTCTGTGTGAAGGGAGCTGTGCAACCAGCAGGAGTCAATTCTTGAGGCAGAGTTGCCTCCTGGGGACAACCCTATTGGTGTTGGGCTGCAATTCCTGAATGAAGGGATTGCCTGCATGCTTTTTGTGACCATCACTGTCCCAAGACTGGTGTTCCGTGGCACTTTAAAGACTAACAAATTTAATTTTAGCAGGCATAAGCTTTCGTGAGGCTCAGCTGAAAGCTTATGCCTGCTAAAATTAAATTTGTTAGTCTTTGACGTGCCACAGAACTCTCGTTGTTTTTGCTGTATACAGACTAACACGGCTACCCCTCTGGAATCTCAAGACTGGTGTGTTTATTTTGAAATAAAACATATTTAAGATACACCCAGAGTCTGCTCCACTGATTTCTCTTCCACCAGGAAGTTGATGTGCAAAGCTCCAGACATCTTTTAGAAGGGAAACAGTGTTATTTATTATTTTGTATTACAACAGCACCTAGAGGCTCCAGCCAAGATCTAAACCCCAGTGTGTCAGGCACTATACAAATAGTTAGTGAGAGTCTCCGCCCCCAGAAGTTTATAATTTAAATAGACAGAACAAAAGGTGAGTGGGGAAACAGAGGCACAGAGAGGTGGAGAGGCTTGCCCACAGTACATCAGTTTCTCCAGTCCTTTGGCACACAGTCTCAAGAATCAGTACCGCAGAATGGCTCTCTCAAATACAGTCTTGGCCATTTTACTGTTATCAGAAAACTATGTCTGGACAACCCCACTGAGCTCTAAATGTGTTAGGGAGTCTGTGACCCCAGTAACTGCAAGATGTCATGGGCAAATGGGTGAGCCTGTTTTTCAAAGCTGAGTTGCTAACGTGATGGACCTCTGGATTCACTTCTTATAGGCAAAAACAAGCCAGACACACACAGAAAGGCTGCATTTGCTGTATCTGTACTGCTCCTGAGGTAAGTGTGCTGTTGAACTAATTACAAGATGCTCTTCCACATTCATCAAGAGGCTGACAGGACAGTTTTGGTCTTCCCCGTTACAAAATATACTTTGTCCATTGTCAGTGCTCAAATCAATTGCTGTCAAATTAAAGACTGATGTATCACTGGCATGGTGTCATGACCAACATGATGAAAAGTTTGGGAAGATATTCTGGGTGTCATGAAAGACCGATGGCCAGAGATGTCCATGGGCAGTGATTCAGACTCAATGCAAACTGAAGTTATTTAAAATGGGACTCAAATTTTGGAATATGAATATAGGCATCTTTAAAATGGATGAATGCAAGCAAACTGCCCAGTTCCACTGCTGCTACATGCTGCTTAGTGTTTTCATCTTCAACGACTTGTAGGCTATGAAAGAATGTAGCCATTTGAGATCTGTAGCCAAGCTGACTACTGAAGTGGGATTCTTAAATGGGTTTAACTGCTCCCACTGACTTCAATGGGAGCATAGCTGGACAACATTGTGCACTTTTGATCTACTGGAGAGGGCAAACAGGAATAGCATGTTCTTCAGAATATTTCTGACATCAGAACTTGCTTTCTTGCTTGAATGTCTACCAGGTGCCTAATGTCTGCCAGTAATATTTTATTTTATTTTATTTTAAGTTTGAAGGAATTGATTAAATGCATTGAGAGTGGAAGCTGAAAGAATTCTACATACGGCCTGTCTGAAACCAGATGGTACACACTAATTATTGGTGGATTTCTCCCATCTTGGTTGCAGTGATGAATTCAGTCTTTTGGGAGAGGAGTTTTGCTGATATTCTGATGTGAGAAGTTTCCCTTTGCTCTGTTGGAGGCCTCTGTAGTTCTCAGCTTCTGGACAACTTGATGAGAAGGCCCACTTGAAACAAGAGCCAATATTGGACTTTGCTGGAAAGCAGCCCAAATAACACAATTCTGAGAAGAAAACTAAGAGTGTTTCTTTTCTGGGTCATAGACCTTCCGCATTATCCTTTAGGTCCTTGTCTAAGTTGTCTCCAAAGTGCTGGCCTGGAAAAGATAGTAAAATAAAATCCTGTTTGGCCTGGACATCCAGTTGCTATTAATAGAGCCATACAACCCTCCTGTCTTTGTTAGTAAGGAGAGCTAAGTTGAAGGAAACTTTGTGGATATACTTTGTGGCACACTGGCAAATCTCCAGGTTCTTCCTTTCCTCATGATTTCTTAGGCATCCCCTGTTCTAGATTTGACTTCTAGTAGTTTGGTCCTTTGGAGCAATATGCTGAGGCTATGTTGGCTGAAATACATTTTGAGACAAGCTCAAAGTCATTCTTAAAATGAATATTCACCTGTCTATAAAAGATTTTTGATTGCCACTATGCCCGTAAAACGAGTAGAGGTCTCTCTAATATTAACAAGTGAACATTGGGAAAACATTCTTCAAATGCCTTTGGTAATTACTTTGGGTAATATACAGTTTGGAGAAGACTGGGGTTTTACTGAGTGAGCCTTCTTTTTAACAAAGTCAAGGAGATCGTGGTGTATGGAGAAACCTGTCTTTTTAAATCAAAGTAGAAGCAGCATCTGACAGATTTTTCTTTTTTGCTAGTTTCCTTTTCTTGATTAAGTCCAGGACCCTGGACACCTCATCAATCAAAAAATGGGAATTCTTTGTGATAAAACAGTGAGACCAAGTATGCCCATAATGTCAGTGTCCCTGACATCCTTAAGCATTTTATTTCTTTTTCTTGGGGGGGGTGCTATGTCTGCCTAGTGCTCTTGATCACTGTTGCCTGCAGGGCTAGGGAAGAGATGGTAAGAGTTTTCTTTATGTTCCATGTTGAAGATCACTATTGTAATGGAAGGAGGAATATTAAGATTTTTATTTTGTCTCTCCCTTCTGCTGGAACCTTGTCTGTGGTAGTAGGAGCTCTGACCATGCCAGCTTTTGGCTAGGCTGCTGTTTGACACTGAGAAATGTATTATCTCCCAGAGACTTTGTAGAGGAAGAGGACAGAAACACCAAAGGGCCACTGGATGGACTTCTGGAAAAATGGCTTCTGGCATGGGGCTACTTAATCACAGTAGAGCTGCTGCTTCTGCAGTTCCCTTCACCACAATAGAGCTTGTGGGGGGGAACCTGCATTCAGTCATGCACAGTGCCCAGGAAAAAGCCGTATCAAATGAGGCCTGGTCTTGATCCTGGATAATGGCCAAAAGGGAGTTGGAGCCAGCTCTGTACTCCGAGAGTGCCAACCAAAGCTCTCTGAGTCCCAGAACCCTGTTCACAGGAAAAGAGTGAGATGGCGGGAGGAACAGGACATCCTGGCCCCAGACTGCGAGAGCACTGCTTTAATTTTCAAGCATAACATTTCTATCCCCCTGTCCTCGGAAGGGGCCATCATAGTCCTGTGACTGCAGAAGGATGGAACCACACTCCACTGAGTAGTAGATAGACAGAGCACTGTAACTCTGAGATGTGAGTTTCTCATAGGGGAGGTCCTGCTACTGGAATCTTCTTCTCTGGAAAGATCCACCCACATGTGCGTGGAAGGGCAATGGAGCAGTTATTAGTTCTGAACTAGGGCAGTCATTAATTTTAGCCATTCACTTTGCAGAATCCTCTATAAAGAGATTTAACCTCCGTTCCAAGAAGAGGTTTGCAAACATTTCTAACCTTCACTGTGAAGCAGAGACAAAATTGTTTAGGAGTCAGTACTTATTACCTGTCTGAACAGTCTGAAAAGGACAAAAGATAATAAAAGAACATTAAGATCAGCCAGAAAAACAGCACTCTTTCACCAGCACATTGGTTATAGTGGCAAAAGATACGTTTTTAATACCCTTATTTAATGATTGAGTCTTTCTCTGCCCTCCTCATGAACTGGAAGCTAAGGTGTTTGTGAATAATTGGTGCGTCTTCCTTCAGCTGCAAAATAATTGGAGTTAAAACATATCTCCTGTTTGTCTTGACAAGATGTGGTAAAATAAGCAAATTCTGCTAATGGATTAAATAAAACAAGGTTGCTTACCAGTAAATGTTGTTCTTCAAGATGTGTTCCTCATGTCCATTCCATTATAGGTGAGTGCACGCCGGCGTCCATGGTTCCCGGAACTTTTTTCCCCTTAGCAGACCCCGTAGGGTCAGCTCTGGTGCCCCCTGGAGTCCTGAGTGCATGCCGAGGTATATGAGGCCCTGCCGGCCCTACAGCCCCTCAGTCCCTTCTTTCTGCCACACCGGCAGTGGGGACGGGGGGTGGGATGTGGAATGGACATGAGTAACACATCTCGAAGAACATCAGTTACTGGTAAGTAACCTTATTTTCTTATTCGAGTGATTGCTCATGTCCATTCCAATATAGGTGATTAACAAGCAATACCTTGGAGGTAGGTAGGAGTTACCGGCGAGCTGTCCTCAGCACGGGTCTGCCGAAACCCGTGTCCTCTCTTGCCTGCTGAACGATGGCATAGTGGGACGTGAAGGTGTAAACCAACGACCAGGTGGTGGCCTTGCAGATGTCCTGCAGGGGCACTCCCTCCAGGAAGGCCGCAGAGGAGGCCTGAGCTCTGGTTGAGTGCGCTGTGATGACACCCGGAAGCGGCTCATTCGCCTGCTCATAGGAGCACTTGATGCAGGATGTAATCCATGCAGACATGTGCTGGGTGGAGACAGTGATCCTTTCATCCGGTCTGCCACTGCGACAAAGAGCTGCACAGATTTCCGGAGCGGCTTTGTACGCTCGATGTAGAAGACCAGGGCTCGTCTCACGTCCAGTGAATGCCGTCTCTTCTCCCCCTCCGAACCATGTGGTTTGGGAGAAACACGGGGAAAAAATTATCTTGGTTACAATGAAACTGGGAAACCCCCTTGGACTGGAAGGCTGGATGCAGCCTCAACTGCATCTTATCCTTATAGAATACTGTATAAGGGGACTCCGAGGTCAAGGCCCTAATTTCAGAGACCCTCCTATTCGAGGTAATGGCCACCAGGAAGGCTACCTTCCATGAAAGCATGAGCAGAGGGCATGAAACCAGGGGTTGAAAAGGGGGGCCCCATGAGTTTCAAGAGGACCAGGTTGAGATCCCAGGAAGGCCCTGGGTTGCGGACCTGCGGATACAGCCTCTCCACCCCCTTGAGGAACCTGACCGACATGAGATGGGAGAACAGGGATCTCCCCTCTAGCAGCTGATGAAAGGCTGAAATGGCCGCCAAGTGAACCTTCAACAAGGTTAGCGCCAGACCCTGGTGCCTTAGCTGGAGCAGGTACTTCAGGATCGCCTGCAGAGGCGAGAGGCTGGGTGGAATACCCCGGAACTCCGCCGAAGAAGTAAACCGTCTCCACTTAGCCCGATACACGACCTGTGTAGAAGGTTTCCTGCTGCCCAGCAGGACTTGTTGGATCTGCATTGAGCAGGCTCTCTCTCCCTCCGTCAGCCACAGGGCCCCCAGGCTGTGAAGTGCAGGAGTCCAGGTCCGGATGCAACAGGCGACCATGGTCCTGGGAGAGAAGGTCGTGCCGCCTAGAGAGCTCCATGGGTGGGGCGATCGAGAGGTCCAGCAGCATGCTGAACCAGTGCTGTCTCAGCCAGGCCGGAGCGATGAGTATGACGTCTGCCCTGTCCCTCTTTATTTCCAGTAGGACTTTGGGCAGGAGTAGAATGGGCGGGAACGCGTACATGAGGGTCCCCGCCCAGTCGGTGAGGAATGCGTCGGAAATCGACCCGGTCTCGTGAGCCCGGAGCGAGCAGAACCTCGGGCACTTCGCGTTCAAGGCCGACGCGAATAGGTCCAATTGGGGAACACCCCACTTTTGGAGGATCATAGTCACTACCTCCGGGTGCTGCGACCATTCGTGGCGGGATAGAAAGACCTGCTAAGGTGATCCGCCTCGTCATTCCTCACTCACAGGAGGTGAGAGGCAGTCAAGTGGAAGTTGTGCCTCATGGCAAAGTCTCATAGACAGGTAGCTTCCTTGCAGAGAGCTGAGGAGCGCGCCCCTCCCTGCCTGTTTATATAAAACATAACTGCGGTGTTGTCTGTCAGCACCTGCACCACTCTGCTATCAGGAATCAGAGGAACACCCTGCACGCTAGGTGAATAGCCCTCAGCTCCTTCACGCTGATGTGCAGGCGCCTGTCCTCCCCTGACCAGAGCCGTTGAGTGCTCAGGTTGGCGTTGATGTGGGCTCCCCATCCCACATCCGAGGCGTTGGAGATTAGGGTGACCGACAGGACCAGTTCCCTGAACGGAACGCCCTTCAACACTATCCTGGGAGATCTCCACCAGTCTCGGGAGGCTAGGCTGGGTGGGGGGAACTGTGACCACCCAATTCAGTGGGTGTCTGCTCAGCACGTACCACGAGGCCAACTACTAAGTGCGGGTCACCATATGGCCTAACAGCTGTAGACGGTGCCTGGCTGTTGTCATGAGGCATTGGTGTAGCTAGGAGATGATAGAGACCATCACCTCGAAACATGGCTGAGGCAGGAAGGCTGTGGCCTGGGAAGTGTCCGGGGCGACCCCACTGGGTTCTATGCGTTGCACTGGGGTTAGTATAGACTTCTGCTTGTTTATGAGCAGTCCCAGCCTGCTGCACGTGGAGCAAGTGAGGGTCACGCTCCCCTGCACTTGGAACCTGGACTGCATGTGGTGAACACCCTTGGAGCCGAAGATAGGCCAAAGGGCAGGGCTGTAAATTGGTAGTGGGAGCCAGTCACTGTGAAGCAGAGGAAGCGCCTGTGGCTGGGGAGGATGGATCCATGAAAGTATGCGTCCTTGAGGTTGAGGGCTGCATACCAGTCTCCTGGATCCTGGGAAGGGATTATGGAGGCTAGAGAAACCCTGCGAAACTCGAGTCATTTGACATATTTGTTCAGATGACGCAGGTCTAGTATGGGTCTCAGACCCCCTTTTGCCTTGGGGATGAGGAAGTACTTTGAACAGAACCCCTTCTCCCTTCTGGAACCATAACCACCGCTCCTATGTTGAGGGGGGTGTTGTCCTCCTGCAAGAGGAGTTGCTCGTGAGAGGGGTCCCTGAAGAGGGATGGAGATGGGAGGTTGTTGGGGGGGAGGGGTAGAGGTAAACTGTATGGCGTTACTCCCAGAGACTATCCCGAGGGCCTAACGGTCCGACGTAATCTTTGCCCATTCGGGATAGAATGCCCTTAGCCTGTTCGGGACAGGGCGGGTCGGGTCCAGAAGAGCAGTAGGGGCGTCACCCTCGGGCGCACCATCAAAACTGTCTCCTATGATTGCCCAGCCCCTGGGGGGCTTCCTGCTGGGGGGCGGATTCCATCTTCTAAACCCCCTATTTCTGTCCTTATTTCTGTGGGGTTGAAAGGGTGTAGGCGGAGGCCTGGTCGCTGCTGCACCTGGGGCTGTGAGTGTCTCCTGGAAACCTGGGGTGTGTACAGGCCCAGGGAGCGTAGTGTGGCCCTGGAGTCTTTCAGACCGTGCAGCTTCGCATCGGTCTGATTGGAGAAGAGGGCCGACCCATCGAAGGGGAGATCCTGCATTGATTGCTGCACCTCCTGGGACAGGCCTGAGGGTTGCAGCCACGATCACCTCAAGGAAATGGCGGAGGCTATGGCCCTACCCGCCGAGTCAGCAGCGTCACTGGACTTTTGGAGCGCTGCCCTAGCCACCATGATTCCTTCATCCAGGATGGTGGTGAAGTCTGCGGCCTAGTCCTGGGGCAGGGCCTCAGCAAACTGCTTGAGGGAATCCCACAAATTAAAATTATATCTCCCCAGGAGGGCCTGATGGTTGGCAATCCTGAACTGCAGGGTTGCTGTGGAATAAATTTTTCTCCCAAACAAATCCACAACATTTTGCTGTCTTTGTTCTCGGGAATGGAACCAGGCTAACCTTGCCTGTCCCACTGGTTGGCTGCGTCCACCACCAGGGTTCCCGGGGCCGGGTGAGTGAACAGATACTCAAACCCTTCGGCCGGACATAATACTTTTTCTCAGCCACCTTTGATGTAGGGGTGACCGAGGAAGGGATTTGTCACAGGGCCTTAATAATTTTGAGGACCCTATGTGGACTGGTAGGGCCACTCTCACTGGGAGAGCTGCCGACAGCACATTGAAGAGGGTATCGATGGCCTCCATTAACTCCTTGACCTCCAGCCCCAAGTTAGAGGCCACCCTTTTGAGCAGCTCCTGGTGCACGCTGAAATCCTCCAGTGGTGCCATGTGGTCCCGGAAGACTGCCTCATCTGGGGAGGAGGAAGAGGATTGCTGAGGCACGTCCTATGGGTGCTCCCCTGCCTGCTGAAGGGATGCACCCATAGAGGGGCCCTACATGGGGTCCGACTCCTTGTCCGAGGAGCGGTGTCTATGGGCCTTCTCCTGTGCGGGGGGCACGGACTGCACCCCTACTGACAGGGTGGATTGGGGCCCTGGTCCCATCTGGGTGCCCCCATCTGGGGCCAAACCGGGGCTGACGGTGCCACCTGCTGTGACATCTTGTGGGGGCGTCGGCTGTCCCAACGACTATGCCCCCTGCGGGACCCCGAACCACTAGACCAGCGGTGCTGTGGCTGTCCTTGGTCCCGGGTGTCATGCCATGCCAGGACCGTCTTCTCGCCACCTCCGACATGGAGGATGACGAGGACTGCCTCTGTCGCTGAGAATGGCCGAAGGATAGAGGCGCGCTGCGAAGAGCTCTCGGTACCAGAGCCTCAATACTGAGGTCTTGCGGCGCTGCTTACCCCTTGATAATCAAGATCGGTGCCACTCCGAACTCCGTGGTGCCAAGCCTTACTCTGGCGACCGGGTTCCATGTCACGGACCGTGCAGTGCGGGGTCCTCGAATGGCGACCGGGTTCCGCACTGCCTCAGTGCAGGCGAGCTCCTCAGTGCTGGGCTCTCTGATGACGACTGGGTTCTGCACCGTTTCGGTGCAGGCAAACTCCTTGGTGCAGGGGATAGGGAACTGGAGACGTCCAGGTGCTGCCTGGTGGACCTCGACCAGTGCCGCCACCTGCCATGCACTGCCACCGGTGCCGGGGATTGATGTCAGCGCCGAGAGGAGACTCCGCACCCTGAGTCGAAGCAGGCCGGCTCGACGACGCCGACCTGGAGTGTCCTCACTCTACCCCCAGTGGCCGTCTGGTGGGAGATCTTCCTCCCTGTACCGGGGATCTCCACCGCCCTTTGGGGGGACCCAACACAGGCTTGCCCCAGGACACCAGCCCCTTCTCCCTCGGCTGGGGGGGAGGAGAAGGATGCGCGGAGGTGGCGTAGGCAGGCCAACAAGATTCTTGCTGCCTGAAAAGCCTCCGGTGTCGATGGCCTCGGCAGGGGCACTCTCCCACTCCCAGGAGTTGGGGGAGGCTCCCTGCTCGGAGATGCAAGCACCGGAGAAAACTTGACGGGCCATGGCTGGTGCATCTCCACCTCGACCCTGCCCGTACCGACGGCGCAGGGGAGTGTCCGCGCTCCGCATGCTGTCTCTTCTTTTTCGGCACCGGGGATGTGGCTCAGTGCCGAGTCAAGCCCAGTGCCTGCGGTGCACTCTGCACTGAGGTGATGCTCAGTGCTGAGGTGGAGTGGGACGGCTCAGATGCTGAGTGGAGCACTGCCTCCATAAGCAAGGCTTTTAACCTGATCTCTCTGTCCTTCTGAGTCTGCAGTTTAAAAGCCCTGCATATCTTACACTTGTCTTTCCTGCTCTTCCCCCAGGCACTTAAGGTAATGATCGTGGGGGTGGCTTAAATCCAGGCGACCGGGGCATGGCCCAGGCATTGTAAGTCCCTCAGGGACTTCTTATCTAACTACACTACTTAACAACTACTTAAAACTAACTAAAGTACTTCAAATAACAAAGAGTTCAAAGAAGGGGAATAGTACTTGCAGAAAAGCAAGTTCTAGTTCCAGCAACCATCACGGGCGGAAAGAAGGGACCGAGGGGCCGTAGGGTCGGCAGTGCCTCATATACCGCGGCATGCGTGCAGGGCTCCAGGGGTCACCAGAGCTGACCCTACGGAATCTGCTAAGGGGAAAAAAGTTCCGGGAACCGTGCACGCCCTATATTGGAATGGACATGAGCAATCACTCAAAGAACTGTTATTTCATTGCCTTACAGCATATTTAAACATTGTATGGAAAATGAGAAAGTGGGTGAATTTTACAAAGTATTAAAATTAGAAATGAAAATAATGGATTGTTCTTGATGGTTGTGATAGATCAACAGCTATTCTGTAAGCACTGTAATACAAGTAGAAGGATACAATCTAATGACCTTGAAGCAAAAACACACACAGCCCCATGGCAAAATAAATGCTTATTCCATGGCCTCATGCTACATCATTCTGGAATATATATCAGTTCCAACTGTTACATATCTGAATTGCCATACATCAATCACAGCAACTGTTGAACAGGAAGAAATATTACATGATGGGTCTGGACAGTTTTGTGTGTAATGCATGAAGTTCCCAGCTATTATTAACTTTGTCATGAAGTGATTCACTTTCAAAGCAGAGGCCCACTTCACTTATTCTTGTATCTACTTTTTGCCTTTTGACTGTAGCAACCCAGGAAATTGTGAACCTCTGCATCAAATTATTATGCTTCTAACCATAATAAACTGAAAATACCAGAAGTCGCCATTTAATACAGATTCTTCCCTGCAGAAGCCATTGTAAGCTCTCAAAACGTAGTTTGTCAAGCCTTACTTGAACTTCTGTAATGTGGAAGCCAGATAGTTTTTAATTAACTGGCCTTTATGGAGCCAGGGAATTCATAGTGACATGAACAATGACATTTTTAGATGATGTTTGCTACCAAGTGGAAGAGGTGAAAGTGAGCATGTTAATTTCCTGTTTTAAAATCTGCAGTAAGGAAACAGTAAATCAGAGGAAAGTGTTGGGTGCTAATTTGATCCTGGAGAATTTCTGAATACATATTTTATTTTAAATCAGTGAAAATCTTACTTTTCCTTAGATTAACCTTCATCAACCATTTGACTATATGATCCATGCAGATACATCAGCTAATGGACTCAGTCTCTGAGATATCTATACACTACTGGTCATTGAGAGAGAAAGAAGGAATTTTATTAAGGTTGTTACACTATTAATTCCCATCTTGCTATCAGAAACACTGCTATGGAATATAATTACAGAATTACTAGGGATTATAATGATATACGCTGTGCTTGCTTTTAAAGTCACCAGCAGCAATTCCCACACTGTTATACAATTTAACCAAGAGTAATTGTTGTACCACTGAACATTCATGCAGACTCTTAAACATACAGGCCAGGTCACTTACTATCCAAGATGCAGCTGTATGTCCACAGCTGAAAAGTGGGCTGGTTCACTTATGGAACTACAGACCCTAGAAACTCTTCCTCTGCTAGACTGATTAGTTTATTGTTCATGTTCTGAAACATCCACTGCCAGATACAAAAGAGGAAACTGAGGTAATTTCCTCTGGAAATCTCCATAAGTGTTGATACTGGTTCCTTCTATCTTTTGCTTCTCACAGTTGAAGTGCTGGATATGGTTATGATTTTCTGTTTGTTTTTTGAGCCTGATAAATCATTTTTATCACGTAAGATTTTGTAGTCTGTCAGGGTTTGAGCATCCTTTATATTCTAGTCCTTACTAATTATGTTTTTATGTTCACTATTGTCAGATTTGTCATCTCTTTTGATCCCTTTACACACTCCCACTCACATTCCACATCAAATTCAAGATCATTGCAATAGGCTTTGCACAACTTAGCCTAGGCTTAACTTTCTACTCTAGTCCTTTTTTGTTTTTTCTCCAGTCCCTTTCCTCCGTCCAAACTGCATGCCTAACCACCCTTTTGCTTCTTTTATAGCCTCTCATGTCTGTGCCTTGCTCTATGCTGCCCTCCATCAGTGGACACCTCTGTTGCTGACCTATTCCAACACCCTTCAAGTCTCTCCAGAAAACACATTTTTTTCAAATGGCCTAAACACCAGAGTTTAAATTTTTAAACTTCCTTCAAAGTACTGGTAGCTTACTACTTTTTTGTTTTATATACATTACTGAACAAAGCACTCACACGCTCTCACCATTGTAGGCCTTGTCCTCTCTCCCTCCTATGCTCCACAGGATTGGTTGCAATCTCTTTTCATACCTTCCCTTGAAGAAAACCAGAAATCTGAAGTTCTAGTTCTCTCAAGTTATCTTATCTTGTCAAGGTAGTTGGCTAGGGCTCTACCTATATTAGAATTGTCAGACAAGTTTTATATGAGGTGTCAAACGATATTCCCTCCCTACCTCTGAACCAGTAATGTAATCAGCATGGACAAAGGCAACACCCATCTTAGGGACACAGGCCTGGACGGGACCTCCTGAGTCATCAAGTCCCATCCCCTGCTATCACAGGCAACCCAATCATATACTCTCATTCATAAACCTATCCAGTTTCATCTTAAAGTCAGTTAGGTTGTTTATCCCCACTATCGCTACTGAGAGGCTGTTATAGATCCTCACTTTTCTGATGCTTAGGAACCTTCCTCTAATTTACAGCCTATATTTATTCATAGCCAGTTTATAACCACTTGTTCTTATAACCATTATCCTTCAGTTTAAATAGCTCTTCTCCCTCTCTCATGTTTACCTCCCAAATACGTTTATAGATCGCAGTCGTGATCCACTCAGAGCCTTCATTTTGCTAGGCGAGGCTTTTAGTGTTGATTCCCTATTAGAAAAAGGAGTCAACCACACTTTTTAAACAACAGGTATTAAAACCCAGTTGACCCTGTGCAGACCAGTGGACAATGAGGAATGACACCAGTTTATGTAGACAAGGGGCTGTGTTTTACAGCTGTGATTGAACATGTGTGAAAATTCTAGTGTACAAGCAGCCTAGAAAAGTCACCAAGTTGGTATTTGGCTCTGAACAACATTTGAGAGCTTGGAAATATGATGTGATACAAAAAAATAGAAGTTTGTAATGTATTGCAGCCAGAACTGCTGCAACAGAGTGCTGTGCTGAATGAAGAGAAAGAAGTGCTGTTGAGTCTGGAAAAGACTTTTCATATGCACACACTTGTATATATCAAACTCCTGATAATGAGCTTTCAGATCGGTGCACCTGAAAATCTGCCTCTCTATGTCTTCACCATGAATTATTTCCAATGGCCCCATTCTGTTAATTTACCCAGCAAGCTGGCTTTATAGGAGCAGATAACAAGCTACCCATTACTCACTGTAGGAAGCAAGAGAGATTACATGCCAAAACCTGACTCATCTCACGCCAATCAGCGTGAAACATGGCCAATTTGCCACCACGGTTTGAAGTTTTCCAGGTCTGTGTGTTTATTACATAACCATATAGCAGCTTTAAGTGTTCAGAATGGTTGGTGTTGATAAAGTTACCCTTGGTTGTTCCTGATAGTTACAAAACAATACAACATAATAAAGCACAGAGCTTGAAGGCAGCAAATAGCCCAGTGGAAATGACACAAACTGCCTCTGAGCTGGATCAATCAGTTCTATCCCTTTCAAAGCAAAACATTATTTTTAACACTCAACATTCACAACATTCCTCTCCCCCACAAAACCCCAGACCTGTTCCTATGTTGCACTTTTTACTGAGCTGACTTACCCGCAAGAAGAAGGGGAATTTCCGGCCATAAAAACCAACTCTGAAAAACTCCGGTTCCAAGCGCTGCTGTTCCATGATGTTATCATAATAGGTAGCTTCCATTTTCTGTGAATGGAAAAAGCAGTTGATATCTAACTCTTAAAGTTCCTGCTATTGTTTCAGAATCTCAATCCACATTAGAACCTCATGATAATACTTTGCAATTACATAGTGCCTGTTATGCAAAGATTTCAAAACACTTAAACATTACAGTAATTAAACAAAACTCCTGGGAAAAGTATAAGTATTATTATCCCCATTTTACATTAAATTTTATGGGAGTTACTTGTACAATTTGAGAAAGTGATTTGCTCAGAGTTGTAGAATCAGTTAGTGGCAAAAATGGGATTAAAATCTAGATCTCCTGAATCCGTTTTAACCATATTCTCTCCCATAATCTAATGAAAGGGTAGGAAGTGGAGTTGGACTAAACTATCTGGAGTTATGGACATCCACAAGTTTAACAGGAAGAAAAAAAACTATTTGGGTGAAGGAAAAGGTACTTTTCTACTGATAGTATATTGGCCTGTGGCAAAAGTAGGCTCTCAGACCCCATTGTCCAGCTGGGCCACATGCAACTCAAAGCTCAAAAAGGCTCACAGAAAGTTCACTATTAACAGCAGTGACTTTTTTGGAGAGTGAAATCCAGTTTGAAATCCTAACCTAATTGCAGGGGAACCTAATTGCAGCTTTGGCCCAGCCACAGACTGCTGAGTCAAGGCTCTGTTCTTGGTTCCTGCATACAGAAACCCGTCTTCTAAAAAGTGGGGTTTTAGCCTCAAAACATTATAGGCAGAATAAATGAATGGACAGAATGATGTGGAAATAGAATGGAGGAGAGAGAAACTGAAAAAAAAGATGGGGGAAAAACTCACCAAAGAAATTTATGTCTAACACAGATTTACAAAACTTTAACAGAAGAGGTGAGCATAAGAATCAGGTGAAAGGCAATTACCCACCAATCAAGATCTTTTCACTTTCTGACTGATTAAATACAACCAATGAAGAAGCAGTAATGATGACTAATTTACTAATGCAGTTTTCGGATAATGACACAATACTGAATTGAGCCTCATCATTGGATAGGTATGCTCATCAAACTGAGATTCAATTCACAAAAGACTTGCTTTTATGAGAAAAATGACATGATTGGCAAGAATGCCATAAACGTCACTGTGCTTTGAGATTCTATTTATCTCTTTCTATCTTCTCATGAACCTAGACTGACATGTTACTCTTGCTGCCCTTAGAATAAATTTAATATAAAACCACAACAGATCAGTCACTGAGAGGAGACCAGACAATTTGCCCCCCTCTAAAGAAAATATATAAATAAATAAAATGTAATGCAATACTACAAATATACATATGTGTTTTTGTGCTTGTAAGCATAGTTCATATTTATATATTTAACTGTTGCCCATATATTTATTGGTATTTACAGTTGGCAGGATGAGAAGTTACTTCAATGAGCCTACATGGGAGAATTATGTCTACTTGTTAGTAAAGGTTGCAGGAACAGACCTCTAATCTTGGTAAAGGGGGAAACTGACCTACTCAGAAAGGTGCCATCCTAACTGTGTGAGAAACAGTATGTTTTGGGGTTTTTTAAATTAAGACTTCTCTGACATTTCACCAGTAATCATTAGGGAATGGCTAAAGAGTTCGGAGGGAGAAGGGCTGGTTGGACTTACCCGAATCCAGCTGAGGCTCTGATAATCATACAGACTTTCATACTGAATGGCCAGTTCTCTGCACAGCGGGATTCCAAACTCCCAGCTCTGCAAAAGCAAATCAGACTCAGACCAGTTGGGATTCTCAGTCATAACTAAAGCTCTTAACAGTTAAGAACAGGGAGATGCATTTGTTTGGAATTCATTAGCAATTAAAACCCAAGTAGCAAACAGACATGAAAACAAAATGCAACACAGGGTTTTCTATTAGGCTTCATATTTATGGCTGATGCAAGATACTCAAACGAAACATAGAAATTCTTCACTGTACCTTATCAACTTGGTGAGAACAAATGCCTATGTTTCCATGAGTATAACATCATTCTTGATAATTCACTAATCAGATCAGGAACTTCTTCAGAGAAAGATACAAGAGCTAACAAATACACGTGTTGTAAAAAAAGCCCTGCATAGCTACTCCACCCCATGGAATAGAGTTAGGTGTAATCATGGGATTGGCCCTAACTATCTGAAAGACTGCACCTCTCTCCCTGAATATGGCCCCTCATGACAGCTATTTTCCACAGGAACAATGATATTGTCAAGCACCAGAAAACACTCTTGAGCACAGCAAAGGAGAGGTTACTGCCCTGTACAGTAATTTGAGTTGTTTTAGATGATTTGTCCCTAGGGATGCTCCACTGTTGGTTATGTGCATGCCTGTGCACTTTTGACCGGAGACTTTTATTAGCAGTGTCCATAGGTCTGCCTGTGCACTATATACTTTGTGCTCCGGTGTGAGGGCATATAGGGAAGGGCAGACCCAATACCTCTTGTTTCTTCTCAACCATGAAGTCTAGAACAGTGGCTCTCAACCCTCCCAGACTACTATACCCCTTTCAGGAGTCTGATTTGTCTTGCATACTTCCAAGTTTCACCTCACTTAAAAACTACTTGCTTCAAAATCAGACATACAAATACAAGTGTCACAGCACACTATTACTGAAAAATTGCTTACTTTCTCATTTTTAACATACAATTATAAAATAAATAAATTGGAATATAAATATTGTACTTACATTTCAGTGTATAGAACATAGAGCAATATAAATAAGTCATACTCTGTATGAAATTTTAATTTGTATGGTCTTCACTAGTGCTTTTTATGTAGCGTAGCCTGTTACAAAACTAGGCAAATATCTAAGGAGCTTGGGTATGTCAGAGTGGGTGAAGACTGAAAACTCTTCAGTGGGTGAGTGAAAAGTTGTAATAGTAGCCAGGTGCACTGTAACAGAGCATTAGACAATTCTTGCCTCTTCAAATCCAAGTCAAAAACCTTCAAGAGGGGAAATTCCAAAGAGGGTATAGAATGGAAAGAGCACCAGAGGTGGAAGTGTTTCCACTTTTGCAGGCAGACTATGCATGTGGCTGGCTTTCTACTGCTCAAGAGCATGGACTGAACTTCTGGAGGGCTGCCTCAGATGGGTTATGGTGCCCACATCCTGCATCAGGAAATCTGGTATGAGATGGAAACACTGAAGCATTGTCAGAGAGAAGTGAAGCAGCTTCGAGAACCACACTTGTCTCAACCACTCAAATGCTATCAGTATAGCCACTGCTTGTTCTTGCTTCAACTTGGCTCCTTAGGGTTGCTCCGCCTGGGAGGTCCAGTCAGTGACCAGCAGATCCCTGGCCTTATTTCAATTCCTGGGTCTGAGGCAAAGCCTGGAAAAGTCTACTTTAACATCCATACAACACACAAATTTCACCTAGTGAAATTTCACTAGAGCCACTCAACTTGCCAAATCCTACCTGTCCGCAGAGAAGTTGGCCTCAGTGTCCAGTCTGGTCCAGTGGGCACAGAGAAATGTCCAGTGGACACAGACAAGGTGCATGGGCAAGAAACCAGAAGGATCCCATGGAACTGAGACCATATCCCCCTTTAGAGCAAAAAAGTTGACACTTTGCACTGGTCAATGTTGCCTTTGGAAGACTCCAGGCTCAGCAAATGCTGTGAAAGACTGAGTCATTGAGTTCCCGCTTGTGGTTCTGGTGGAAATGCCTGCTCAGGGAGTCTCCAATAGAATTTCGGAAGCCTGGTAGGTACACAATAGAGATTTCTATCTGGTGGGAGATGCACCAGTTCCAGTCTTAGTGATTCTGTGCCTAAGGACTGGGATCTTACTTCCCCTTAGAATCACAGAATATTAGAGTTGGAAGGGACCTCAGGAGGTCATCTAGTCCAACCCCCTGCACAAAGCAGGACTAACCTCAGCTATATCATCCCAACCAGGGCTTTGTCAAGCCTCAGCTTAAAAACCTCTAAGGATGGAGATTCCACCACCTCCCTAGGTAACCCATTTCCAGTGCTTCACCACCCTCCTAGTGAAAAAGCTTTTCCTAATATAGAACCTAGACCTCCCCCACTGCAACTTGAAACCATTGCTCCTTGTTCTGTCATCTACTACCATTGAGAACAGCCTAGTTCCATCCTCCCTGGAACCCCCATTCAGGTAGTTAAAGGCTGCTTATTGATGTATACAATATATTGCCACTCTGTTGTCTAACATTATCTTGACTCATTGGACCTTGATGTTGTGGAGAAAGTGCTGGCACACATACTGAACTGCCTTGAGTTCCAGGATACCATTTGCTCCGGTCTGTGGAGCCCTGGAAGTGAGCCACCCAGCTAAAGAAAGAAGCATCATTGGTGATGATCTTTATTGGAGACAGACGTGAGATTATGGGATTCCCATGTAGACCCTGAGATGGTCTTTTCACCAGTTGAGGGAGTTGAGTACCTGCAAAGGTACAGTGACTGACTTTCAAAGGCTGCGTCTAACGGGTATATACACAGGTTTAAGCCATGTCTGAAGACATGGAAGATGCAGTATCACATGAGGCATGATAAACATGCAGGCCGACACTAGCCCTTGCTGTGGTTTGAGTGCTCTGTTGTAGGGTGGTTATGAGAATGGACATCAAGATGAACCTGTCCACAGGCAGGCAGACTCTGGCAGCTAAGGAGTCAAGGGAAGCTCCAATTCAATCTATATGCTGTACCTGTGTTAGGATAGACTTTCTGGGCACAAACCCAGGGACTGAAATAAGGCCAGGGCTCTGCTGTACGCTGACTGAACTTTGCAGGTGGAGCGATCCTGAGGAGCCAATTGGCCAGGTAGGGAAAGACAGTTATGCCCCACTGATGTAGGTGACCTGTGACGATAGAGAAGACTTTCATGAAGACCCCTGGAGCGGAGGAGTCCAAAGGAGAGGACACAATTCTAATAATGTTCCATCCCAACAAAGAAGCATAGGAAACATCTATGGGAGGGGTGGCACAGCGATGTGAAAATATGAGTCTTGGAGGTCGAGGGTAATGAACCAATTCGCTGGATCTAACAATAGAATTATGGTTGCTAGAGTCACCATCCTGAAGTGCTGCGATAGGATATAAATATGAACAGTCTTCCAACAAATTCTGGGGAAGTGGCTCAATTGCCTCCAGATGGAGGAGAGACTGGACCTACTGCTTTAGGAGACCCTTGTGAGAGGGATGGGAAAGGAGGGCAGGACAGAATGAAACTGGATAGGGTCCTGTGGAAACCACCTCTAATATCCACATATCTGGGGTGATGAATTCCCAAGCAGGTAGAAAATGGGAGAGATGGTCCCCGACAGGAGGGTGAATGGTGGGTTCACGCGACATAAGAGCCAGAAAAGGGGATGAACTCTTGATCAAGCTGTCAACGTGGCTGTTTAGAGAAAGATGCAGGCTGAGAGGTCATCGGGGAAAATAGCCTTGGCATTTTTGAGGGAGTGGAGAAAGGTGGCATTGGGGAAAATGGAACAAGGTGGCATTGTGGGGAGTAAGGTGGCATTGGGGAAAATGGCCCTGGCATCTTTGAAGGAGTGGAGCAAGGTCTCAGTGTCGCCAATGAAGAGCTTAGGCCCTTCAAAGGGGGTGTCTTCAACAGTATTCAGAACTTTGTTGGGGAGGTAAGAAGATTGTAACCAGGAGGATTGTAGCCAGGTTTTTTGCCTTCCTCTGCAGCCTGGGGCATGGGTCACTTGCTGGTGGATTCTCTGTACCTTAAAGTCTTTAAATCATTATTTGAGGACTTCAGTAACTCAGTCTTAGGTTAGGGGTCTATTACAGAAGAGGGTGGGTGAAGTTCTGTGGCCTGCATTGTGCAGGAGGTCAGACTAGATGATCATAATAGTCCCTTCTGACCTTATAGTCTATGAGGCCCACCGAGGAACTACTGTGGTTGCCATGGACCATGAAGCTGTGTTGACAGCTTCAAAGGAGGCCAGCAGGGAAGGGAAGCTTTGGTGATCAACTGACCCTCCTAAATGAATGCTTGAAATTGTTCCCTTTGGTCTTGTGGCAGGTATTCAATAAAATGAGTAAACTTAGAATAAGTGTTGAAATCATATATTGCCATAAAGGCCTGTTAGTTCGCTACCTGAAACTGAAAAGCAGCAGACGAATAGTTCTTCAGACCCAAAAGATCTAAGTTTAAGCGCTTAGACTCCTTGTTCAAGGGGGCTGACCTGGAGAGAACTTGTTGGTTTCTCTCAATGATTGGGTCCATCAAGGAGTTGGGGGAGAGGTGAGAAAAAATTATTCCAGTCCCCTAGCTGGAATGTAATTTTTGTATCTACTTGTTTGCATGTGGGCACAATGGTGGCAGGTGTCTGCCATACAGTATAGGCTGGTGAGAATAATGCCTCATCAATAGGCAAGGAGACCTTGCCCTGGAGGGAAGAATGTTCACCATGGAATGTTGCATCTCCAGAACTTCCTTCAGTGGAATTTAGAGGGATTCAGCCAGTTGTCTCATTAGGTCCTGTATGGACCTGAAATCATCCTATAGAACGGTGGTGGTGGTATCATCACCTCATCAAGGAAAGACGATGGTTTTTATGATAGGGGTGTCTCCTCCTCAGCTGCTGGCTCCTGGTCCTCCTCAATCTCCTCCTGGACAGGGCAAGGGAGCAGTATAGGAGACGAAACTTGCAAAACCAGAGGCTACTGTGGTACTGTCCAGTGTTCTTAGCAAGGTCTCTTAGGAGAGAGTATCCGATAAAACTGGTCCCCATAGGGAGCCCAAGGTTTCCAGTAGGTCCACTGTGGCGGTGGGTAAGGAAAAGGTCCCCAAGTATGCTCCTGCCAGGAGCGACCACTGGGCTCTGGCATGTCCTCCTTGGGAAAAAGCTCCATAAGCGTGAGAGGTTATGGAAGGGAGGCAGAGTCCTGCACAGAAACCTCAGCATCTGAGGCGGTATCATTCCCTCCATGTCCAATGGAGGGGTTCCGGCATTAGTACTGGAAGTGATTACCGGAAGTCTGGATCCTGCTCCAGAGAAAGGAGGGTTGCTCACTGGCTGGTGTAATGGTACCAGGGAAAGACCTCTCTTGGTGCCCCTTAGGATGGGAGATTTCAGTTCTTCTGAGATGAGTAGATCCTTATGAGAGAGGAACCTGGACAGTAGCAGTGGGCTAAGACAGAGGACAGAAGGAGCCAGGGCCATAGCTGGTTTCAGGGCCAGAGCCAGTACTGGAGAGAGCACTATGATATTGTCCCTGTGCTCTGAACCAATACATCCTGAGGAGAACAGTGCCAGAGACAGAAGCCAGTCTGAACATTCTGAATGGCTCTTGAGAAGGTGGCAATACTGATGTCTTCGAGGCAGCACAATAGCAGCCACTAATTGTAAAGACAGAGAAAGGCTTCTTCTGGCAGCCAAGAAAAAAGGAGCTAATAGAAATTGATAGCTGCAAAATTCTGCTATTCCTTGACCTGAGCCCTGCTACACAGCAATGGAAAAATGTGCTGAATAGTGTCAAAAGAATTCTGCTTCTCAAGGCATTTCACTTTTACTACTGTTTCTAGCAAAACTGAGTGACATAATCGGGGAAAAAAAACCTTGTTTTGGGAGGCAAATTCAATGATTCAGTTACTGTCTAAGGCAAAAGGAGGCAAACACAGCAGACAACCCCATAAATGTCCATCTGGAAGAACACAAAGAGAACCAGTAGTACTTCTGTTATATTGTTTCATACAACTGAAAACGTGTCAAACAAGTCCTTATTAAACTTTACTAGTTACAGAATCCCCTATTTTATATATATATATATATATATATATATATATATATGCTCTTTGTACTCTCTTTGCCTAATCAGGTAGTCCTGAGATATTAGCTGAAGTTGATAAACCTGTGGAATATAGCTGGCTAAATACTAAGAATATCTGAAGTTATATAGAGGGGGTGAGCATCAGTTTTCCTACACAAGAACAGAACCCTGAGCACAAAGTATTCCTTTGTTAAGGTAACAAATTCCTTGTTAAATACGCCACTCCCTTCCCCCAATGAACTGAGGATAGACTTTTCCCATGATTGCTACATGCAGTGTGTGTCTTTGCCAAAGAACAGCTCCTTCACTAACCGTGGCCAACAAGAAACTAAATGGAATGTTAATCCTATTCTCTGCATGGTGCAGTGGGGTTTGTGCTTTATGCTGATGCAATTGCCCTCCAACAACAACAAAAAACCTTAAAACTGAGAGAATTCCACCAGTCTTGCCTTATGGAGCTAAGACTCAGGCGCTTTTAGAGAATGGAGATAATGTAGACAAGAGAATAATTTGCTCTTGAATTTTTACAAAATTGTACAAATACCTGCTAAAACTCACCTCCCGAAACCATCCCAAAGTATCAAAACATAAAGGATCATAGCTCATAAGTCTCTACAGTGGTTTTAAAATGTGTTTATTTACTATGGGAAAGATAAGTCAAATAAGTGACTTTGCAAGTAGCTGCATTTTGTTCTGAGGCAGTGAATGGATAATGGACTCCAACTGGAATCCTGAATCTGGGAGTAAAACAACAGCTGAGGTGGGGAGGATTAGTCTTTACTTCTCAGAGCCACTTAAATTACACTGATCATTCATATTTAACCCTGCAAGTCAGAAACCAACCAAATCAGAGCCTTCTACAAATAGAGACTTTTTTAGAAATGAAGCAACTGACATTCACACAGTTCTTTATCAGCCCAGCTGATTCAGAATTTGTTTAGAAGATGCAGGAATTTGCTGAATTCTTTTCTCTGGGTGTAACTCCTCTAGTTCTGAGTTTTATGTATGTCCCCACTCATTCTCTCAGCTACTATCTAGCTATCTCCTGTTTAGTCTACAATGCTGAAGGGCCACTTGTCACAGCATAAAAATCTTTAATACACTTACTACTTAATTGAAAAGATGGGTTGGTAGGCCAAAAAGCAAGTCTGGGAAATGGGGGGAAGTGGTTGGAGGAGAGCAGTAGTTGGCATACCTTCCCTTTGTTGAAGTAGTGGATAATCTTCCGGCATAGCCCTTCCTTACGCTGCCACTCTGTCTGTGATGGGTAGTGCAGGAACTCTCGCAGAGGCCTGTCCTCCCACTGAAGCAGCTCACAGTACAGAAGCAATGTAAATGCAGCCTCTATTAGAACAGAAATCAGTGATGACTGAATAAATTACTACAAATAAATACAATTAATGGGTTTGATTTACACTTGGATTTGTTGAGCAAATCATGATCCAAATTTTACCTACAGAATAACCTGCGGGAGAACAAAGTGCTTGAAAACCAAGATCCTCTTCCTGAGACATTGGAGAGATGGAAGCTATTTGGTCAGTGCATCATCAACTTCATGCTGCAGCATTACCAAGATGACATGTCCTGGGCATGAAGTGGAAAATGTGTTGGTCTGCACCTCTGTCATCTGGCCAGGAAATAGGGAGCTAGCATGATGAGTTTTTGCAACTGCTACCTTACTCTAATGCCAATTACACTTCCCTGGCTTTTTGATGAATGATCCCTGAGGTGGAAAAAGCACCTTACTAATGTTTGTACTTTCCCCTTCTGTATCATCTTTTTGACTTCTCAGTTCCCCAAAGCTGTGCAGATGTATATACAGTGGTGTACCGTGGGTCTTCGGTGCGCGGGGACCAAGCCTGCATTTGCGCCCTCCCTCCCCTACAGGGCAGGAGGGGTCACAGCAGCACCCCCCAACTACCCCAGGGATGGGGGAGTCTGTACCTGCAGGGGTGGTGGTGGCGTGAGGCCTGAGGGGGAATGCAGGCTTGGCTCCACCCCCCCCCACCACACTTACCCACCGGGTGATGCCTGCCTCTCCCACTCCAGCCCAACAGCGGCTCGGACAGGGGTGGCCACCCCCCGGCATGGGGATGGGGCGCTGGGTCAGACCTTCACGACGTGTGGGGCACGGGAGTGGGAGCAGGAACAGCCCCCCTCAGCCTCCTGCACCCCCCGCCCGTTTTGAAGTGCCAGCCTGGAGTTCCACACTTACCTGCTGCTCCAGTCCCACAGCCCGGTGCAAGCTCGGGCGGGGCGCCCTCACCCCCCAGTCTGGGGGGTGCTGGGCTGGCCCTCCACAACGCACAGGGGGCCTGGCCCCCTCAGCTTCCCCTCTCGTACACCACTGTATATATAATTTAAAAATTATTCTCATCTTTCACCTGAGATATAAACATAGCAACGTATCAGACTGCTAAAGCTTTTATGATTCATTTCTCCAAGGTGCCCTTAGCTTTTCTCCCTTTCTTCTAACACTTTCTGAACAGGATACATGACTAACATGTAGCTTCTGCCAATACCAAACATTAGCAAAGGACTACCATCTACAAGGTCCATTCAACACCCTTCTTCCTTGAAGTACTGTTTTGAAATCAACCTCTTTACCAGGTTTCTTAATTTACAAACTGGTCTGTTTCTTAAATGGTATCAAAGCCAGTTGATTAACAATATGAGACGACTGTGCTTCTAATTCTTCCAACTGCAGTAGCTGATCTTCACAAAGTTTCCTAGAAAAGTATTTAATGAATTTTAAAGAAGAATGCTGGGAGACTCAACATTTCTGGCCTGGACTCTAACAGCCTCCTCATTACTAACCGGTATAGTTCTCAGCCTGTAAGTGCATGTCACACAGCTTGTGGATGTAGCGGATATACATCTCTTCCTTGTTAATTTCAGATTTATAAAAGTTCTGTAAAGAAGATAAAAATAAATATTCAGAAACAATCCTGAGCTATGTTGTCAGTGTAAAATAACCCCCTACTTCCAGGCAGCTAATAGAAGCTGCATATAATACAAAGAAGGTGCATTAATAATATGAGAGATTGGGCCTAAATCTGCTTTCATTTAAATTGGTGTAAATGAGGAGTAACTCCACTAACTTCAAGGAAGTTATGCTGGATTTAACAGTGTAAAGGAGAAAAGAATTGGGCCCACTGTATCCATACAAATGTGAGTGTGAGAGATCAATGTACAAGAGAGGGAATGCACACAAATGTATACTGGTAATTCATTCCCTCTGCACTCTAAAAATACTACTGCCAGAACTTCTATCTACAGAAAAGGAGATGTGAGTGGGGGGAGTGTTTGTACAGGAGAGGGTTAAAGAGGAGGAAGGGAAAAGGATAAAAATACTTGTAGAAATATTCTTTGCTAAGAGCCAGTCTTGCTCATCTGCTGCACTCTCTTGCCTCCTGTCTCAATGGAATCATTTAACCATACTGCTGTAAATTCACAATGGAAAAAACCCCACATTTTCTGTTATGGGATGCTGAGACTAATAACACTCTGCATATAATCATATCTCAACTTTTCCATTCCAGATTAAAATACTATGCATGGGACCATGACGTACAGGTGAATTAAAAAAAAATTAAAATAAAACGTGTTCTTACCATCAGGTTAACAGTACAGCCAATTTTCTTGTTTTCTGTTTCATCTCCTTTCATGCAGTCCCTGAAAAGAGAAACACCGTGGAGACATTTAGACTTCAAAAGGGTGTTTTTAAACTAATGATAAACCTGTTCAAAAACAAGAATTCTCTTTTTGATGCCAAAAGAATGGATATTGACCTTCGTAACTGTTGTTCTTCAAGATGTGTTGCTCATGTCCATTCCATATTAGGTGTGTGCGTGTGCCATATGCACCAGCGCCAGAAATTTTTCCTCTAGTGGTATCAGTAGGGCCAGCTTTAGCGCCCCTTGGGGTTGCGAGCTTATGCACCGCTATATAAGACGCTGCCGGACCTCTCCCTCTCAGTTCCTTCTTGATGAAACTCCAACTGAGAGGAAGGAGAGTGGGTTGTGAAATGGACATGAGCAACACATCTGGAAGAACACTACTTACAAAGGTCAATAACGGTTCTTTCTTCTTTGAGTGCTTGCTCATGGACCATTCCATATTAGGTGACTCACCAGCAGTATCTCTGGATTTGGGCAGGAGTTCATGGACGTGCTGTTTGCAACACCGCCCTTCCAAAGCCTGCATCGTCTCGGGCCTGCTGAGTAATGGCGTAATGAGTCGTGAAGGTATGAACTGAGGACCAAGTTGCAGCTCTACTGATTTCCTGTATTGGGACTTGGGCCAGGAAGGCCGCTGATGATGG
Source organism: Emydura macquarii macquarii (assembly GCF_026122565.2). Classification (NCBI taxonomy): domain Eukaryota; kingdom Metazoa; phylum Chordata; order Testudines; family Chelidae; genus Emydura; species Emydura macquarii. The sequence continues at coordinate 1,043,306 of NW_027132983.1, read as the reverse complement.
CTGGGCCCTCGAAGAGTGGACCATCAGTGAAGCTGGAGGCTTGACCCCCGCTTGCTCATAGCAGGCTCGGATGCAGGCAGTGATCCAGGACGATATCCTCTGAGATGACACCAGCAGCCCTTTCATCCATTTGGCAACTGCGATGAAGAGTTGCGTGGATCTGCGGAAAGGCTTAGTCCTGTCAATGTAGAATGCCAGAGCTCTCCTGACATTGAGAGTGTGGAAACACCTTTTCTCTTTGGAGTTGTGGGGCTTTGGGAAGAAGACTGGTAGAAAACAGCCTGGTTCATGTGGAATTGCCATATCACCTTTGTCAGGAATGCCAGATGAGGGTGTAGCTGGACCTTGTCCTTGAAGAACACTGTGTAAGGAGGTTCAGAGGTCAGGGCCTTGGTTGTTGAGACTCGCCATGTCGAAGTAAATGCCACCAAGAACACAACTTTCCAGGATAGGTGCATAAGAGAGCAGGATGCCAAGGGCTCAAAGAGGGGCCCAGTGAGCCTGAAAAGGACTAGGTTGAGGTCCTATTGAGGAATTGGATCCCATACTGGCAGAAAGACCCTCTCCAGGCCTTTGAGGAATCTGACTGTCATCTCATTCAAGAAGACCGTTCTGCCCTGTACAGAGGAGTGAAAAGCAGATATGGCGGCTAGGTGTACCTTAATTGATGACAAAGACAATCCTTGTTGGTTTAGGTAGAGCAGGTAATCCAAAATGGTTTGGATAGGCGATATAGTCGCAAAGATATTCCGATGAGGCGCCCAGCAGGTGAAGCGTTTCCACTTGGCTAGGTGTGCCACTCTAGTGGAAGGTTTTCTGTTTCCCAACAGGAACTGCAAAGAGCAGGCCCTTTCTTCTAGGCTTAGCCTCAGAGCATCTATGCCGTCAGGTTCAGGGAGGCTAGGTTCAGGTGAAGCAGTTAGCCGTGGTCCTGCGAGATGAGGTCTGATCAGGTTGGGAGTGCCCAAGGGAGGGGATGTCATTGACAGATCTAGCAGCATCCCAAACCAGTGCTGGTGTGGGCAACTGGGACTATCAGGATAACCCACACCTCGTCCCTCTTGATCTTTATGAGAACCTTGTGTATAAGCAGTATTGGTGGAAAGGCGTACGTGATGTTGCCTGACCAAGTCAGAAGAAAGGCATCGGAAAGCGAGCCATTGTCAAGCCCTTGTAGGGAACAGAACTGGTGACACTTCCTGTTTCACCTGGTGGTGGGGAGCACACCACCTCAGGAAGATGAATTCGGTGACTTCTGGGTGCAAGGACCACTCGTGGAAAGAGAAAAAAGATCTGCTGAGGTGATCTGCCAGCATGTTCCTGACCCCTGAAAAGTGCACAGTTTCTAGGTGGATGTTGTGATCTGCACAGAAGCCCCACAGACATAGGGCCTCTTGACAAAGGACTGAGGACTTGCTCCCCTGTATTGTCCATCAGTATTTGAACCACCCTGCTGGCCAACTGGGGAAGGAACACGTCATAGGCCAATCGGATTGCCTAGAGCTCCCTGACGTTTACATGCAGTGTCAGCTCTTCTCTGGTCCAGAGGCCCATGAGGGTCCTGAGATGGGCTCCCCACCCCAGGTCTGAAGCATCTGAGACCAGTGACAAAGTCGGTCATGAGGTGGCAAAATGCACCCCTCTCAGTACGTGATACGGTTTTGTCCATGACAGGGAGGTAAGTATTGGTGGAGGGATTGTGAGGATCATGTCCAGATGGTGTGTGGCTGGCGAGTTTAGAAGGGTCCCTGAAGAGGGACAGAGCAGGAGTGGGAGCAAAATAAACTGGAGGGTGTACCCGGCTGCTATGCGTTTAGTACGCAATGGTCTGATGTTATAGTAGCCCAGGCTGGGAAGAAGGGTGCAAGGCAGTATGAAAAAAACAGGGAGGCTGGATCCTGGGTAAGGACTGGTAGGTCGCCTCCAGGGGCACCTTCAAAAGGCTGCTTGCCCCCAGTGGGCTTATGGCTCGAGCCAAACTGTGGAGTAGTCTTTGGGGATTGCCCCTGATGTCTTTTATAACCCTTGTTTTTCTTTCTATAGGGTTTTCCTCTGGAGTGGCCCCCAAACTTCTGTGGCTGCTGGGGTCTGAAATGCCTTCTGGCTGATGATGGAGTGTATAGACCCAAAGAGTGTAGAATAACCCTAGAGTCCTTTAGCCCGTGCAGCCTTGAATCCATTTGGTCTGCGAACAAGACTGTCCCATCAAAGGGGAGATGTTGTATGGACTGGTGGACTTCTGACAACAGACTAGATGACTGGAGCCATGATGCCCTTCTTATTGACACCGCTGACACAATTGTTCTGGCCACCCAATCAGCTGCATCAGAGGCTGTTTGGAGGGAAGTCCTGGCCTTCCTCCAATATTGCCTCAAACTGCTGTTTGGAGACTTGCGACGGAGTCTGTAAATTTGTTCAATGACTGCCAAATGTTAAACACATATCTTCCCAACAGGGCCTGTGGGTTCGATATGCACAACTGCAGGCTTGCCGTTGAATAAACCTGCCTCCCAGAAAGGTCCAGCTGCTTCGCCTCCTTATTTTTCGGAGTGGAACTTGCCTGTCCCTGCCTGTCGCTTTCGTTGGCTGCTGCTACCACCAATGACCCTGGGGAAGGGTGGGTATAAAGATATTCAAACCACTTTGTGGAAACATAATATTTCCTTTTTGCCCGCTTAGATGTGGGAGGCAGAGAGGCTGGGGTTTGCCATAAGGCCTTTGCCAACTTTCCCACTCCCTCATGGACCGGGAGGGGGCCAGGATAGGGCTGTAGCTGCGAGGATGTCAAACAACTTATCCGCAGGCTCCTTCAACTACTCCATCTTCAGGCCCAGATTTGATGCCACTCGCTTGAGCAGCTCCCGAACAGCCCTGAAGTCATTGTGTGGGACAGAGGCGGAGGGTCCTGCCACTGCCTCATCCAGTGAGGAGGAGGATGACGCTGGCAAAGGTGGAGGGTTAGAGTCATCCTCTCTGGCTGGAGTAGTTCCTTCTGAGGTTACTGCAGGGACCTCCTCCTGGTCCAACTTGGCATCCAGGTCCAGTACTGGGCGAGTGACTGCTGATGACCTTGGCACTGAGGCTCCGGTGAGTGACTGACCCTCTGAACCCATGACAGAAGGTAACCTGCATGAGTTCCAAAACTGCCATGGTGCAGGCCACTGCTCTTGTGGCCAGAACCCTATCTGAGGTGCCATGGGGAAGCTCACAGCCATGGCAGAAGTCTGCCCTCTGGAAATGCTCCCTGGGATCCACAGGGGTACGAATGCTACTTGCCTCTCCCTGCTGTGCCAGGAGTTTTGGTGTTCTGGTGCCGGGGAGTGGTGTCGGGAGCCTGGATGCTGCGTCTCTAGTGATCGGCTCTTATCTTTAGGCTTTCTGTATGGGTTTGGTGACTGGTGGTGGGATTCCGGGGATCTGTGCAAGGACTCTGGGGACTAATGATGTTCTGGAGACTGGCGCTGTAGGTCTGGAGACTGGTGACTAGAGCCCGACATCCCATGGTGCGGCTCCGGTGACCACTGTTGGGGCAGAGACCGACGTATTGGCTACAGGGATTGTTGCGGGGGTCTCATTGCAGGTTTGCCTCTGGATGGCCTGCAGTCGGTGGTGCTGATGCCTGGTTCCAGTGCTTAGACTTCTTTTCCTGAGATATTGGGAGCACGGGGATTGCCAAGAGGTCCTTTACTGCTTGGATTACCTCTTTCTGCTGCCAGGAGCACTTTGCTGGCCCTTTGCTGCTTCCAGGAGTCAGCGGTGGGTTCGGGATAGAGCTCAAAATCCAGATTGGCGAGGACACCCAAAGTCTGGTGGGGACAGGTAGCTCAATATGGGTCTTGCCTGAGCTCCCGCCCCTTTCTTGTCCTTCGGTGCTGGCAAATGCCCCCATTCAGTATTTGTCTTTTTTGATCTTTTCTTCGGCACCATAGATGTTGATCAGTGCCGGGAGGAAGTCGGTGTGTGTGTGGGGGGGGCATTCTGCACCAAAGATGGCGTACTCAGCGCCGATCTGGCCGGCTTGGTTCTGATGCTGGTCTAAGTGCCGACTCCATCAGGAATGCTTTCAGTCTGATGTCTCAATCTTTCTTGGTGCAAGATCTGATCCCTTTACAGATTCTTTCCCATATGTGAGCCTCTCCCAAATACTTCACCAGCTCTGGTGTGGGTTGTTAACTAGCATGGGCTTCTTACATGAAGTGCACAGTTTAAAGCCCAGACACCAGGGCATGCCCTGCCCCTGGGCCACACTTATTAACCGACACTATCTCTAAATGAACTAACACTTAACAACAAGTAACTGAGCTATTTACACTATGAAACTATGAGAAAAACCACTAGAGTTGGAAGAGCTTGCAGTAGCAAGAGAACATTTCAGCACTGTCACAGGAGGTAAGAGGGAACTGAGAGGGAGAGGGGGCCAGCAGAGCCCTATATTACAGCACATAAGCGCACGACCCCAGAGAGCACTAGACCCAGAAAAATTTCCAGCACTGGTGCATGTGGCACGCACACACACCTAATATGGAAAGGACATGAGTGTGCACTTGAAGAAGAAACTACAGTTAAGGATAAAATTTATTTTTTAATGCATCCCTCAAAAAAGACCCCATACAATGCAGAAGTTATTCAAGAAAGTTAGTCATCAAATGAGCTTTACTTGTAAAATTAATTTATTGCTATTAAAAGATTCTGTAAGGAGAGCCTTAGAACTGAGACCTTCTATTTACACACAAACAAGGTGCAGTCTGAGCAGTGGCAGTGCCAGCTTCTTCAAAGTGCACCAAAAACACGCCTCAGCTGTGATCTGAAGGGACCCTCTGTAAAGAGGGGAGTTTCATCTTCAGAGTCATTCAAACTTTGTCCTCTGTTGAGACGGTGTTGTTTGGTGTTGTTTATGGGCACCCATGCACTAAGGAATGCACTATGATTACTTCCGAATTTTAAAGAGGATCCTGAACAGGCACTGGATAATTATGACCTATAATCACTTCAATTAAAGACCTATTGTAGAAGTGAAAAGCTCTGAATCCTTCAAGTAGCCAGATTTAAATACTGCAGCAGTCTAAGTTTTCAGCAGTTTTTGGAAATAATGTATAGTTTAGCACCATAAAAGTTAATCTTTAGTACTAAGTAAGCTTTCCTAGAATGACTTACAAACATTTGCAAAGAAGAGACAAAAAATCTTCTAAAGCCAGTGACACAGCAGAAGCTGTCGGGGACTACTGTATCAGCAAACTGGCGGCTAGCCACTCAAAGCCATCAGAAACTATCAGCAGAGTCTTCCATTTCATGGCAAGACTTGCTCTGTACGTAACTTGCGAAATTACCACAACTGAGATCCAATTTGCCTGCTGACAAATGCTTTACTGAGAGAACGCAGGCATGGCCTATTGCAGCATGTTGGTGCAACACAATTGAAATGTTGCTGCCATATTCATTTAAATTAAAAAACTGAGGTTTGTTACTGAATTAAATAGGAAAATTAATACTACAATCAATAGAGTAGATTCAATTAAAATAGATATTCCCACATTTTACATTCTCAGTATCTCTCAGATTTTTGTTTTGATGAATAACTGCACAGCAGAAGTTGTCTGGGGAGAAACTGGAGGTTTTGTCATGTGGGTGGGGAGAACTGGGCCTTCTGGCACATGAGAGAGCATGGGGAATTATTTGGGATTGTTGAATGAAGCACAGTAGCCAAATGTTTCTCTTATAATGATTAGCAGCGAAACAGCCAATTGTTAGTTACACTGTCATTTTTAAGTTCCAGAGATAACAGTCCACTGAGATGAATGGGACAGTTAACTACTGTTTCATTACATCTGATTACGTTCAGTTCACCAACTGATTTTCTTTATAACCATTAAGGTTATAATCTTTTTTTTTTTTTTTTTTTTTAAATAAATGAAAGCTGAGATCATGAACACTATTCTGCTGCAAATTCCATGGTCACTGATTCATAGAATACATGGGGCCCTGCTTATAACAAAGTCTCTCTTAGCGGAGTCAGAAGGTGTTGTTTTAGACTTAGATTAATCAGGGAAAAATATTCTAAGAAGATAGTCAAATTAGTAAATTCCAAGAGTTCTACAGTCCTTTAACCTCATCACCAAGTAAATTTAACACACCAATTTCTTCATCCCAAACATTTATCTGGAATGAACAAGAAGTAAGTGAGAATGTGGTGCTCTCAATTTATGGCCCAACATTGCACCCACTATCTTAGTTCAGAACCTGACAATAATACTCTGTAATGGTTAATCTCACATTACTCCATAGCACCGAATTAACTGACTGCTTCAAAACCAGTACAAAATAGGTCTCTTTACAAAAAGGATTTGGTGCTTTACTAATTCTGTACATCCTTCCTGGAGAATGCTAGGATACTTATACTCAGAACACTTTACTACTGTGATCAGGTACCTGTAGTCAAGGAGACGCTCCATGAGGCGAGTAACTGATGTAACAAAAGAGATGCCAGTCTCCCTCCATGTCTCTTGTTCAATCTTCTCCAGCAGGCTGTTTGGAAATGAAGAGGCAGCATATGAGGCTTTCCTGGAAACGGCACAGATCCTGGAGAGATCCAGGGGCAACTTTGTTTCTCTCTTATACAGAAGACTGACAGAATTATAGTCTTACCTAGGGTAGGGCCCAAAGAGTTGGGTTCTACTCCATGCAGCATTAAGCAAAGACAAGAAAAGATGGAATTGACAGCAAAAGGTAAAATTTCCCCTGACATCACTACTTCAAACATAGGAAAGAGAGCACTGTATATAACAAAAGTTGGTTCCCAAGCTGCTGTTGGTAGATTAAAATGCTGCTTATAACAATGGAAAGCTATGACTGGGAAGGAGTCTAAACCCACTGTAATACATTTTATCTCCTCAGTTAAACTGTTAAATTCCAGTCTCTAATGAGCAATCCCAATTCAACGTCTTGCATAACAACTATTATTAGAGACATCAGCTGAAGCAAGGGAAACGCAGAACATTGTTCTTGCCAGTAAATAAAAAGAGAAACAAATTTTCCATTATTTTCATTTAAAATGTATTTGCCATTTGTGTGTGTACACTGATGGAGCCAAACTTCCAAAAAGTGGTTTCTCTTTGTGTGCACTCAAATACATACGCATCCTTTCTATGTATTAGCATATGGGTACACAGGTTATAGATTTATCTGCATACCCAAAATGATGGGGTGTGTACATATAAATTCCCTAATTTTCATGAGGTGTTGGTGCATCAAAATGCACATAGATGCTTGTTTCTTACAGGTGTCTCTGTCACCCACTTCCTTTGTTTTTATGCATTAAGCTACATGCACATTAATGGGGGCTAGGAAGAAAATAGAGGGATCCTAGATGCCCCAAACCGGCTGGAACTGCTTGATAACAGTCTGAAGACTATGATTTCACACTTTTATTACATAAAGCTGAGCACTGGCTCGTCTCACATGTTTGTGATAGGAAGGTGGACATCATTCCATGCACTGTATAGTATAACCTATGCAGCATCAATACTAGATTTTATTGAATGAAATATACAAAAAAAAATATTTTTGTATTCTTGTCAGTGTAAAAAGGATGCATAGCCCTCCCTCTGATTTGTGGCCCATGTCACGATAACCTGTCAGAAGTCCCTGTACATTACTGTGTTCTGAGGGAGGCCACTTCCATTGCTGGTACTTTACAATGGATCATTACTTTGAAATTTCACCAAGCTCTGTAAAGGTGACTTTGTAACATGCAAGATGAATGGAGACTGGTATTGCTTACAGTAGGCTGAAGAGCTCCCTGTAGTTCTCATCTCCTTTTCCCTCTGATACCAAGCTGTCCAGCTTATCAATCAACTCAGCTTCCACCTGGATCAGGGAGGAATGACGGGTTAGAAATTAACTGTGCTTGCAGGAAAGGTAAATTTCAAACATCAAGGATGCTGAGATTGTATTTTATGGATCATTTCCTATGCTCTGCAAGTTGCCTGGTTTTATGGATGGATGATTTCTGCCCTTATATAAAAAGGCATCTGAAATAAAACAGACTCTTTTCAAATTTACAAAACAATGGTTCAGTTTCAGTGAAACAACTGGCCTCATTTGGGTCAATGGAAGAGTGGACTACAGAGCTCAGTTATCCTCTTGCTGAGCAGAGGGATAAAATGGGCTTCCTTGTGGAGTTGTTTGTGTCTTATAGGAGTCTTTGTCAACTACTTTCTTTGTTTTATCAGATGTGGACTTTCTATAATGAATGTATCAGCTAGAATCTTATCGTGTCCTACCTGTCACTAATGTAAAAACCATAGTATAATCACCATCAATCTGCTATGGTAAATCTGGTCCAGGAAGGTAACTGATTCTCCAGGATCCAATCACCACTGCATCACCCTTAAGGATGTTTTAGCAATAAAACTGCATATGTAAACAAGGCCCTTTGTGATTATATGATGCACTTTCCTTTATCTCTTGTGTAAAGGTGTACCTCTGCTACCATTCTGTTCACTTACAAATTGATTCCAATTTTCCTCAGTCTAGTATTATTTATCTTGATGAACTAGTTTGATATTAATATTCTTTATGATGTGGGTTGCAGAATTCAGTTTCAGCTAATTTTTTAAAAATCTAATTAAAAACAGGGTTTTTAAAAAACAGAAATTGCTTTGTAAAGCACATGGCTTGTACATGTTTAATGAAAAACAAAGAGTGATTTTCTCTTTGTGTCATTTAGCTGCCAAATTGAGAGTGAAGCAAAGATGAAAAGCAAAAGTAAATCAGTCAGTGATTACACTGACGGAAATGAGGACGTTGTTACCAAGACCATTAAGTAGAAACCAGGTTGCATTGTTATTCAATAGAACTGAAAAGGGGACAATGTTAAAAAATTACATAATAAAAACAAATGTTGTTTGAAATTTAAATCTTAATTTTTTAAATCCTGTAACAACCAATTTAGGCTGGAACCCCTCCCTCAAAGAACTTCTCCTCCTCCTCTCCCCCTTTGCACTGAAATCTCCCTCAAACAGCTGATTTCTGTACATCTTGATTATCTGTAGTACTTGTTCCACCTGAGGAAGAGAGCTTCCTTTTCTGTATTCTACACTGACATTTCAAAGAGGAATCTGATACTGGTTTTGCTATACACTTTATAATTGACCTGGGAGAGGAGGATACATTTAGGAATGTGGAATACTACCATATTGAAACAAATCAATGGTTCATCTACTCTAATATCCTGTCTTTGATAGGGGCTTACACTGGATGCTTCAGAGGAAAGCGAAAACTCCAAAAGCACCGGGACAGCTGAGCAATACTATACCATGAGGGCAAGTATTTTCCTGGACCAAGCAGCTTATGTCCTGAAACATGTAGTTTAACAGCACTAGCATTCTGGATTATGTAACTGCACATTCTGTTTTTATTTATACAGACGGTCTGATCCTTTCTTTAATCTTATTAAGCTACAGTATTCAATTAAATTGTATAGCAGTGAGTTCCACAGAGTGCATAGAGGGGATTTTTTTTTTTGCATCCCGGAATATATGCTGAATCAGTGAGTAAAAGAAATGAATAAAGAAAGACCACACTGAGTTCATCTTTGAAAAGGGAAGTGGACACGAGTCCAGGATTTAGAGGGGTTGGTGGAAGGAGGCTCTGGGTAATTAGATTGGAAGCTCTTTGGGGTGGGGACCTGTTCTTTGGTTTTGTGTTTATACAAAGGGGTATGTGGCTTTTAGGCGTGACCACAATATAAATAATAATAAGCAAGGGAGGTGAGAAAAAAACGTTACGAGCCAAACCAATCCTCACCACTGGAAAAAACCTTTCATTACCTCTAATGGGTCAGTCTGCAGAAAGAGTCCTTTACTCTCCTGCAATCATAAGGAAGGATTTGAAAATTGAAATGACTCCTTGTTAATACACTAGCCATGTGAAATTACTGTTATTTACCCTCAGAAAAAACATGTTCAATCATTAACTAATCATATTTATTTTTGGAAAGAGGGGCTTCTCTTTTACAGTAGTATTTACTTTTGCTGTGCTCTTTGCTGCAAAAAACATGATCCCAGAAAATAGACATCTTGATGTCCCATACTTATTCTCCTTTCTTGACTTTCATGTCAAATTTGCACAGTACATAATCCAAACAAGTTTTCTAGCCATCTGTACGGCAAACTCATCCTGACACTTGCTATTTTCTTGTTTTCATTTTATATTTTTTATTAAGGCAAAAGTACAGTAAAAGTTAACATACTGCATTGTATGTTACTTATTTCGGATCGGATTAATATTCAAAGACCTGCCTAAAAATTCTAGCTTGCTAGCTGGGGAGCCCTCTTCCTTCGAGTATGCTGAAAAGGGTGACCACATTTCTATATACCTATCCTCTTTTTGACATTTCTCTCGTGTACATACTTGGTGTGAAAGCTTTTCCATTACAAGGACAGTTCATATTTTACTATACCACAACTTCATAGGAGGAGAGGGCACATTTTATCAACAATGTACAATACAAAGTCTTGCTAACAATAAAAAAATAAATGAACTGATCACTCTGTTTAAAATGTAGATCCTTTACTGGAGTATTAAGTAAGCAGGATCTCTAGGAAGCCAGCATTTTGTAATAAGATGAATCTCTAATGATTTTCTCCCTAAACCATCTAATTTCTGGACACAATCACCATATGCATAAGAATATATCTTTCCCTACAACCCCTCCAAGAGAGCACCTCTCTAGTAGCAAAAATATGATGGATCTTAAGTGGAGTCAAATGCTGACAACACAGTAATTTATAAATATTTTCTTTGTGAACTACACAAATTGAAGATGTAGAGACAGACTGTAACCCCTATGTCCACCACTTTTACAAAACGATGATAAATTTTGCACAAAGTGCCCCTCGTGAGGTATCATTTGAAAACTCATAATTTCCTGATCGTTATTGTACTGGTAAATTATGTGTGGCAACATTATATGTAAAGTTGTGAGATTATACTGTATGATGTTACTAAGGCATATTCCAAATCTAGGAAAGCAGCCCAAACCAGTTCATCAGAGACAAATGGCTAGTGTGACAGGGTGCTGGCCAAGGACTGCTGAGTCAGCCCCCTTTCATGCCAGCTCCCATTTAGGGAGGTAAATTGGAGCTTGCTAGAGAAAACCTGCACTTAACTAGAGAGCCCAATTAGCCTGGGACTTCAGCTAGTCAGCACCTCAGTCAGGTGTCAGCATAATCAAAATACACGATCACTTGGTCAAGTGGCCATTCTTTGGCAGGAAGAAGGATGTGAGTGAGAAATGTACATTTTGCCAATGGAACAGATGGGGATTCCAGTGTGAACAGACTGGCTGTCAACTAAACCCCAGCTGGAGACGATTCTCAAAGAGAAGGAAAAGATATAAAAATGAGGAACAGAGGCTCCAAATCACCTCTCCCCCCTGATCTCTACTCATGGCATTAATAATGTCTGAAGCGTAACTGAACTGGGGGAGTGGTCCTGGCTGAAGAATTCCAGCTAGATTTTTGTGAGCATGTGGTGAGAAAAACCTTTTCGCTTCAAGTTCACTTAGCTTGTTAAATTAGGTGTTAGTTTGCGTTTTACCTTTTATTTCTTTGTAACCAATTTTGACCTTCATGCCTCATTACTTGAAATCACTTAAAATCTATCTTTCTGTAGTTAATAAATTTCCTTTATTGTTTTATCTAAAACAGTGTGTGTTTGGATTGAAGTGTTTGGAAACCTCCATTTAAGATAACAGGGTTTGTGCATATAATTTTCTATTACTGAAATGACAGACTTTTTATGAGTTTGTATTGTCCAGAAGGGTACTGGGCAATACAATACGCACATGTCTGGGATTGGAAATTTGCTGGTACCACTTTGTAATACAATTCAGGAATGGCTGGCTAGAAGCACTCATATAACTCAGCTGGGAGTAATTTACATCCTGGAGTCTGTGTGTGAGCTGAGTAGGAGTAGCTGCTCTCATAGCGAAGCAGTGTAAAAGGCACCCCAGACTGGAGAATTAAGGGGACACAGCTGTTCAACAGTCCAGATTGTACCATGGAGAATGTCCCAAATAGAGGCCCATTAATCCAGATCAATTTCTTTGTCCAAATCCCTTTCCCATCTTTACATTTTATCAACACTCTTTTCAAACAAAATTGTTATATCTTAGAAATTAAACCTTTTGTTCCAGATTACTCCTGTGTCAACACCTCATATGTGGTTAAAGGTCTAGATAGAGCTGCCTTGTATCCAGATTTCACAATAAAATGTTAGAATTGTAAATACTGAAAATACAGAATCTTTGTATTTACATTACATTACATATCTCTTGGTATGATTTCAAATCAGGATCCAAGAACAGCTGTCCAAATTGAGTAATCTCAACTCTTATCCATGACTGATAGTCACTTTTGAGTTCCCAATTTAAGACATTTAGGGCCTGGATATGCAGAAATGCTGAGTATGCACAATTGCAAAGAAAGTCAATGAGCAGCAGGTGCTCAGCAACTCTGAAAATAAGGTCCTAGGCATCAAGACAGGCATCCAGAAATGGAGACACAGAAAATGAGTGGACACTTTAAAAAAATGTAGCCTTAAAGCCAGATTAAAAGTATTTAGACAACTAAAGATGTAATTGTGCTCCTAGTGGGTTTTCAAGAAAGCCGACAATGCCTAATTATCACTAATTTTAATTAGGCGTCTAGGTGCTTTTGAAAATCCCACTAGGCATTCATATGCATCTTTAGGCACCCAAATACCTTTAAAAATCTGGTCCTAAATGACTAACCCAAGGTCACAAAGAAAGTTAGCAGCAGGGCCAAGAATATAACTCAGGAGTCTTGATTGACTTCTAGTAAATCACCCAAAGCACTAGATAACTTACTTCATCATCTATGGTTTCGCAGGCTTCCATTGTTTTTACTATTAGGAAGGAGAATCCACTTAGCCTTGCTCTCTGTGCAGTGAGTGCAACACTGTGTTCTGTCTCAACAAGAGAAATGGCTACTTGGAAAATGCCTTATAGAAATGTTCATATAATGGTGGGACTCTGAATGTAGTGTTGTAAAGGATGTTACTTTTTAATTAATATCTATCTATCTCTCCCTCCATGTCAACAGCTCCCTCACATTCAGAAACAAACTAGCAGTTGGAAACTCCATGTTTCCAGCACAGTGTTGCAGAAGGGCAGAACAACAGAGAGAATACTGCAAGAGTCCTGGAAAACCATTTCACCTGTTTGAAGTTTCCATTTTTCCTCTGCTCCCAGTCCATCATGTCATGAAAGATGGGGATCATGATGTTCCGGACCTCTGTCTGTGGGACCAGTGTGACACCAAGAAAGGGGCCAATCATTCCCGGAATAAAGTGAATTTTATGTTCACCTGGACAACACAAAGAAATTAACATTTAATGAAAGTCTTCTTTGCTGTGAGGAAGGTGAGACTTTATGGTAAAGACACATGCAACCTGTCCTTGCATTAAACCTAAAGAAGCAAACAGTTTCTGTCTCCAAAAATTACCAAAACCAACAGCACTTCAGTTTTCTATTTTCCATGGTGAAATCTGCATGATTATCTTTACATTAATTAATCTTTACATGTAGCAGAAACTGCAGATCCTTTCCACTTACAGGGAAACTCATTCAAGATCTGCTCCACCTTTATGTGCCAGCATCCATTAATTCTGCCAGAGAGAATTGACAGATTCCAATGCTGTTTTGGTGGCTTTGGCTCCAAAGAAGAAAGACATTTTTCAAAGGGACTGTGACAACAATAATATTTAATGGATCAGGTACAGGCTCTTTAGGCTTTTTAGAGTTTCTTAACCTTAGTGGTGTAAAATCTACAATCAAATGGACAATGGACCTTGACTTAGACCCAAACAGTGATCCTGCTCAGCAGCAGGAACACACAGCACTGTTAGTAATCACTTTTGTGGTGTACTTGCATTATGAAACTTTAGTAAATAAAACAAAATTATCTGAAAAAACATTGATAGGGCAATACTGTTTTGAGATATCGTTTCTCCCAAAAATGATCTTTCAGGTTATGTTGGCAGTCCAACATACACTCATATATTGGAAGTTTGCCTCCAGTAAATTAATCAGTCTCTTAGGTTATCCCACAATTGCAAAAAGGGAGGGATAGGAAAAGAGAAATAAATCAGAAAAGCAGAAAAAAATGATTTTGATTTGAAGAGGTTCATCCCTAGGGCGGCATATGTCATTAACTGTGCAATATTAAAAATCTTGTTTCTTTTCTGTCATTGTGTATGTGGAGCATAAAGCAGACACTTTGGTATATTCCTCAAAATCATGATCTACATTATCACAATTTAGACATACTAGATTTGTCTTTTTAGCTTCATGTGACATTGGTTTAAACCTGTTAACAATTTCATGAATATTGCTATCTGCTTTTCAGACAAATAATGAGAAGCAAGATGTGTTTCTAACATATCTAATACAGTGGAGTCAATGTGATACATTCCCTGCAAATGTGATGTGACATGATGCAAGATGCTACACTGTACCCCAGCTCACTTTGACCAGAAGATGTTATTTACATCAGAAATAATCACAATTCAGAGATTTGTAAATTATAAAGCCAAAAGGGATCACTGTGATCATCTAGTCTAACCTCATGTATAACACAGGCCATATAGGATTTCCCTGAATTAATTCCTGTTTGAACTAGAGCATACTATTTAGAAAAACATCCAATCTCGATTTTAAAATTAGCAGTGATGGAGAATCCACCACAACCCTTGGTAAATTGTTCCAATGGATAATTACCTTCACTGTTAAAAATTTTTGCCTTATTTCTAGTTTGAATCCGTCTAGCTTCAATTTCCAGCCATAGATCTTGTTATACTTTTGTCTGCCACACTGAAGAGCCCTCTATTACCTGTTCCATACATGAATTCTTATAGATTGTGATCAAGTCACCCCTTAATGTTCTCTTTGTTAAGATAACAGATTGAGCTCCTTGAGTCCTCCTCTATATAGCATGTGTTAATTTCAACCCTTTAATCATTTTTGAGGCTCTTCTCTGAACCCTCTGTGGTATCAACGCCTTTTGTGAATTGTGGACAGAAGAAATGAATACAATATTTCTGTAGTGGTTGCACCAGTGCCAAATATATAGGTAAAATAATCTTTCTCCTCCTACTCAATATTCCCTGTTTTTTACATTCAAGAAACACATTAGCGCCTTTGGGTACGGCTTTACTCTGGGAACTCTTGTTAATTTATTAGCCACCATTACCCCCAAGTCCTTTTGGCGTCACTGTTTGCCAGGATAGAATCTCCCATTCTTGAAGCAAGGCTTACATTCTTTGTTCCTAGATGTATGGTTTTACATGTGGCCACATTAAAAGCTTATGTGCTGCTTGTGCCCAGTTTACGAATTGATCCAGATCATTCTGTAGCAGTGACCTATCCTCTTGATTATTTACTGCTCACCCAATCTATGTGTCATCTACATGCTTTATCAGGAATGATAATATGATTTCTTCCCAGACAGATAAACATGTTAAATAATACAAGGCCAAGAACTAATCCCTGCAGAACCCCACTAGGAACACACCTCCTTGATGATGATTGCCCAATCATATTTTGAGAGCTATCAGTTAGCTAATTTTCAATACATTAAAGGTATGATGAGTTGATTTAATAATATTCCACTGTCTTCAAATGTCATGTGGTACAAACTCAAATGCCTTACAGAAATCTGTGTCTATTACAATTGGTGTAACAACTATTGCACAATTGTGGGCACACTTTTGATTTTTTAACTAGGAACAGAGAATTTGTTATCATGCTTATTATTAGCACATTAATAAAGCACTCATAAGTATGCACCTTACTGCATGTCACTTTTGTGCTTTATCACTAAATGTGCACATTTATAATAATTCTGTATCACCTTGACTTGTTCTGTTGCACCATTTGCAAACTGATGAAATTGGACACAACTGTATTAGTGTCAGCTATGCAGTCACAGACCAGATGAAAGTCAGAGTATACAAGTGTATCTCAAGTATTAGTCCAGATTGCAGCACAATAGCAGGGATTTCCAAATGCTAATGCAGTACATCATCTGGGAATACCAGAGAAAAGCTGTTGAAAACAGTCACGGCAAGGTTTGAGAGTAAAATATTCAAATTAATAGAAATGTGTTATTTCAAAGGAGAAAAATATCACCATGGAACTATGCAGAAACTCTTTTTTTTTTTTTTGGTTGGAAATTCCCAAAGAAACTACAAGACCCAGCATGAGGTCTTGGTGTCGCAGCACTAAAGATGAATATTTTTAATACAATTCTTAGACAACTTTAGTTTTGGTGATTAGGAAAGGAACAGGAGATAGAGAGACATACCAAGGTTTTGCCACATACTGAACAACTCATATGCCATCATCACTCGCATGTCGCCGTATCTGTAAGAGAAGGCATAGATACAACCCCTTAATGGTACAAAATGCAGCAAGTTGGGGATCAAAGAATCATAGAAGATTAGGTATGGAAGGGACCTCACAAGGAAATCTAAGTTCAGCCCCAACTAAATCATCCCAGCCAGGGCTTTGTCAAGCTGGGCCTTAAAACCTGTAAGGATGGAACTTCCACCATTTCCATAAATAACCCATTCCAGTGCTTCACCACCCTCCTAGTGAAAAAGTTTGTCCTAATATCCAACCTAGAACTCCTGCGTTGCAACTTGAGACCATTACTCCTTGTTCTGTCATCTGCCACCACTGACAATTTCGTTGCCCTTTGCTGGACTCTCTCCAATTTGTTCACATCCTTCCTGTAGCGGGGGGGCCAAAACTGGACCCAATACTCCAAATGCAGCCTCACCAATGTCGAATAGAGAGGAATAATCACTTCCCTCGACCTGTTGGCAATGCTCCTACTAATGCAGCCCAATATACCATCAGCCTTCTTGGCAACAAAGCCACACAGTTGACACATATCCAGCTTCTTGTCTACTGTAACCCCCAGGTGCTTTTCTGCAGAACTGCTGCCTAGCCAGTCGGTCCTCAGTCTGTAGCAATGCACTGGATTCTTTTGTCCTAAGTGCAGAACTCTGCACTTGTCCTTGTTGAACCTCATCAGATTTCTTTTGGCCCAATCCTCCAGTTTGTCTAGGTCCTTCTGTATCCTATCTCTACCCTCCACTGTATCTACCACTCCCCTCCATCTTAGTGTCATCCGCAAACCTGCTGAGGGTGCAATCCAACCCATTCTGCAGATCATTAATGAAGATGTTGAACAAAACCAGCCCCAGGACCGACCCCTGGGGCACTCCTCTTGATACCAGCTACAACTTTTTCTGTCAAGCCAAGCCGGACGCTTGCCATATTTGCTATTCTTTCTGCACACTGGAATGGTTCGTTCCTGCATCCTCAATAAGGTTTCTTTAAAATACAGCCAGCTTGGACTCCTTTCCCCCTCATAATAGCCTCCCAGGGAATCCTGCCCATCAGTTCCTGAGGGCATCAAAATCTGCTTTTTTGAAGTCCAAGGTCCATATTCTGCTACTCTTCTTTCTTCCTTTTGTCAGGATCCTGAATTTGAGCATCTCATGGTCACTGCTGCCCAGGTTGCCATCCACTTCTACTTCCCCTACCAATTCTTCCTTGTTTGTGAGCAACAGGTCAAAAGGATCATGGCCCCTATTGGTTCCTCCAGTACTTGCACAAGGAAGTTGTCCCCAACACTCTCCAAAAACTCCCTGGATTGTCTGTGCACTGCTGTTGCTCTCTCAGCAGATGTCAGGGAAATCAAATGCAATTAAATTAATATTGAAACCAAGGTTATATTTTTTAAAGAATATCAAGGAATTCATCTAATTGTTGAATATTTGCATTATGTCCTATGACTTCTACTTATGATTTTTCTGGGGAGATTCCTCCCACCTCCTGTAATGTATGGGAGTTTGTGATAGAAACATATGTCCTAATTTTGAGAGGATGAAAAAAAATCAGAGTTTCAGAGGCAAGGAGGTCATGTTCTTACTTGTCCAGAATCTTCTTTCTCTTAGCTGAAGTTATAGTTTCTAGCTGTAGGCTTGGTTGGTTTATAAACAAAACTGCCAAGCTGAAATAGGAGTTCCACACCTAGAAAACAGGAGGGAAATTAAACACGACAGTCCAAAGACAGAACTAGTTCTGAACACAAACATACATGCCATGTAATACATTTTGCAGATGGCATCAGGTTGTTCCTCAGGTCAGAGGAAAATAGATAATTATGTCTAAATAAACTAGATGTAACAATAGGCTAAATGAAATCCATGCCAGGAATTATACAAATACTAGAGGGAATGACAATTACACGAACCCAGCAGCAACAGAATGTGAGGGAATCACACATAGGCCTTTCACCTCTTGACATCCGAATTCGACTCTGCCTCAGGCCAAAAGTGAAATGAACTGATAGTTTCAAATATTCCTTGTGAGCACTTTTTCATACCCTAAACCACAACATACACGGTGCTATGAATTACATCAGACACGATATGTTCTGGACTTTAGCCAATGCAAGCAGTCTCACTTTTCCAACCAGTAGAATTCATAATGCTTCTGGGGTTTCCCAGTTCAATCAAAGCCTCAGCAAAATTTGATGACTATCTGTATCAGCTTGCTTGTTTTCTGAGCAGATAGCTAACAAACATGGCCAACATTATCTGTTAATATAGAGTAGTTGCTGTTCCTGCTGATGGTTTTAAAGGATGTAATTACATTTTGTAGATGTCAATCCTTACCTTAAAATCAAAGTCTGTTTCTGTGAAGTTCTTGTGTAGGGCAGAGGACAGGTACTGGACTGTTGTAACTATGATACTATAATTTAAAAAAAAAAAAAAAAGATCCTTTTGAATTGTCAGTACAAATCACATTCAGAGACTCTTGTTTGGCTCTGAGCACTGGTGCTGTTTCTGTTATACTTCAAAATGCATTTTGGCACTTTTTCTTTATGCAATCATTTCTAGATATCATAAACGTCACTGTGGTGTTTTTTTAAAACAAAGACTTCATATTAAATAATGCAAGGCAGAATTCAAGAATATATTTTCCTGAAATATTGTAGATTTTGGAAAATATGAAGTAGAGGATCTTTGTAATTCCTGAGTTTATTTTCAAAAGTCCAGTACTGCAGTTAATAAATAGAAAAACAAACATAACTTATTTGTTTTTGTTTCTATACACAACTTCCATCAAAAAGCCAAAATTTTTCAGGGAGGCAAGATCATCTACAGCAGCAGCTCTTAACCTTTCCAGACTACTGTACCCCTTTCAAGAGTCTGCTTTGTCTTGTGTACCCCAAGTTCCACCTCACTTAAAAACTACTTGCTTACAAAATCAGACATAAAAATACAAAAGTGTCACAGCACACTGTTACTGAAAAATGCTTACTTTCTCATTACCATATAATTATAAAATAAATCAATTTGAATATAAATATTGTACTTACATTTCAGTGTATAATATATAGAGTGGTATTAACAAGTCATTATCTGTATGAAATTTTAGTTTGTACTGAGTTCACTAGTGCTTTTTATGTAGCATGTTGTAAAACTAGGCAAATATCTTGATCAGTTGATATACTTCCTGGAAGACCTCTGCATACCTCCCAAGGGTACGCATACCATGGTCGAGAACCACTGCTCTAGTTTTTGGACCTTGCTGTAAAATGATCCTTTGAAGATCTGTCAGACATCTCCTCTGAACTTTTTTTGGAATATTTTGTAAGCTCTGGATTCATTGGGAAACTTAAATTTGTAGGTGCATAACTGCCTTTAATTAAATTAAATGTCATTGAATTATGTAACAACATGCAAGAATTAACAAAGTCTAATTTGCTTTGGTATAAAAAAGAAATAGACTAAAGCTCAGCATTTCATTCATGTGATTCTTCAATAGCATTGATAAATGCACCTTATTTCAATCTGAAGAGATTTACAGCTAAGCAGCACCAGTAGGGATCAGGCTATTGGGAGTGTTCTAGGTAACCAGCTCTTTTTACTTTATATATATTTCTCTTATTTTGTAGAACAGCATGTAACCTGGGGGTTCGTAACATCTAAAACCACTTCTTTCACTTCTCATTAGCACTGTGAACTCACAGAGCATACAACATCACAATTGACCAATCAGCCTTCACGAAGATGTCCATTACATCATCATGCAATGTGGATCCCCCCAGTATTCCAGTTAGTCAACTGCAATGCTACAGCTAGGTTAGCTAATGAGATCAGACATTAGTAGGTAATCCTAGCCTTTGGGTATAATCCTGGCTCTCAGCCTGCTGCTGCTACCTCCTAAAAACAATGGAAAAAGCTTGACAGGGCAAAAATAAAAAATAAAACTAAATAAATTCAAACCCAAAGGAGATCTGCCTAATCAAGAAATAATTATTTCAATCTGAGGCTTTGTCACCTGGCTTAAGGACGGCCGTCTGCCCCTCCTTTTCTAAGAAAATTGAGTCTGCCACTGATCTAGGCTAAGAGTTGCTTTGGTCTTTCACCCAAAGAGCAATTTTAAAGCCAGTAGAAATGCTGTTTCTGGAATTCACTGATCTCATGAGCAGAGGCCCAAACAACAGCATCATGCACAAACTGCGAGAAAACTCCTTGGTGAGTTTTGTTGCTGGTTTTTTAATTGAGACACACTGAAGACAGAGAGTAACAATGTAGGAAAAGGAAAATTAAGACCATAAGCACTATCTATCCAATATTCCTCAGCAGCTCCTTCCATTTCAGTAACCTGGCTGAAATGGCAGAGCCAGTCCATTTGGCTGTCCCTCCTTGCACCTCAGACAATTGATGAAGTACATTTATCATACGGCAAGAGGACACTGTGCCTCCTTCAGTCAGGATAGGATTTGAGGGATACTTGTGGATACAGATATAGATAACTGGAATTGGTATCTAGTTCTATTTACCCCTTAAAGTGTGTTTCCTGTCTTCAAAGCAATGGACAAGTATTACCTATATTTTAGAGATGGGATAACAGACAAAGTGGCAAATGTTCAAAGGAGTAAATAAACTCCATATGTGACTAATTTTGGGCACATCACATTAGTTTATCATCACTTGTGTGCACAAATGACAGAACTTACATACAGAAAGCCTATTAGCACTTGATTTGTGTGAACAAATAGTTGTTTATAGTGTTAACTATATAGTATGCATGTGCACTGGTAGCATGTAAAACTTGTACAGTCAAGTGAACATTCATGGACAAAAGCCCTAATTTGGCCCTGAGAGCTTAAGTAATTTTTCAGAACCAGGATTAGTACTCAGGAGGAGTTCTTGCCTAGAGTCCCAGGCCTCAATCCAGTAAAACACACTGCTTCTCTGGGATTGAGAAGCCCTAATTTAGAGCACCCACAGAGTTGTCATGCAAACTTTCAGTGCTTTAAACATGTCCTAACTCACTTGCTGGTGAGCAGCCTCATCACCATCCAGTCCCGAGGAAAGACACTCATCTTCATCAGGTTTCGAAACACACAGAAAATCTTCAGCAGGAACTCCTAATACACAGAAAGAAGAGAATAATAAGCAGCGGCAGCTGTAGACAAATGTACTTGCCTAGCGACAGCCAAGACAATTAAGCTAATTATGTTTCCCTTGCTTGATCTTTGTGTCACTAGACTACATAGCTGATGACATGGAAGCAGCATATATGGGAATGAGGCAGATGTAGTTGTTTTCTGCAGGTGCATTCTTCTGTATTTTAAGGCTTACAATGCAGAACTTCATTGTATTTTATTCCATGTGACTTTTCAATAGTGTCATGAAGAATTCTGGTCTCAATTCCCAGTTATGACCAGTGTAGCCTTTTGGAGGAATAGTTATTTATTTAATTTATCCACACCAGAAGAAAAAAAAAAAAAAAAAAAGAAGGGGGGGGGTATGTTTTCAAGGTTCTATGCACCCCTGTCAGAAATTAAACTCTTTTATAGATTATATAATCTGGTACTATAAGATCCCCTCTATGAAGAAGAAGAAAGGACCTGCTAACAGCATCCCATCCCAATGTCTGTTTCTAAAAAAACACTGGGGGATGCTTTTTCTTTTTAATTTGAGAGAGAGAGTGTGTATGTAGGAGAGAAAGAGAATGCAGTGCTCATGAAAGGTATATCGACAGCTTTGGTGACTTTGATCCTTTGTTAATACACAGAAGTGAAAAGAACAGACAGCAGAATGCAAGCTTCCTTCACGCTGCTCTGGCCACTTAACTCTGACGTGCAAGGAAACCTAAGGGAGAAAGAAGAGTGGTCTAGAAGTCCTGAGCAAAAGCCTGAGAAACAAACTCCTGAGTCAAATCCTGGCTCCGCCAATGACCTACCTTCTGGGTCTGAACAAATCACTTTCTGCCTCATTTTTCCCCTTTATGTAATGGTGATAGTAATTCTCTCTCACACCATAAAAGGTGTAAACATTATTGTTGTTACACCAATATAGTTCCATCACTATCTCCATAGCCAATTTAATCACAAGCCTTTTTACTGGCACTGTCAAGAAGGTTGCCAGCTGCGATAGTGGTATTTGTGATGTTAGGTAAGAACAACTTCAAAACTTTTCCTAAGTGAACTCTTAAGTGGAACTAGTTGAAATTTGGAATGTCTGGTTTACAGGAAATTTCAAAATTCCTTTGTTCTGATTCAGACAAAAACCAAAATATTTTTGAAATTTCCCAATTACCTCATATTCCCCCCTCCAACATGCAGATTTGGAAGTTTTTAATTTTGAAATTTCATTTTGGATTTCTCAATTTTGTTTTGAAAGTTTGCATTATTCCAATTGTTTTTGAATTTCAAAATTTTGTTTCAAATATTATTTTATTTTTTATATTTTTATTATATTTACATTATTTCATGACATGCAGATGTAGTAAATATCATCATTAAGGTTAGCTCTAACTTAGTACTGATTAAAACATCTTATTATATATTTCTTATTATATAATATGACATCAGTAGCAGTAGTGCATAATGAGCAATACTACTGATATGTCATAAAATAATGTAAAAATAAAAATGTACAATAAAATAGAATTCAAAATGAAATTTTGAAATTTCAAAGCAAAAATTCAAACAAATTCAAATTCAAAACAAAATGTAGAAATCTGAAATTAAATTCTAAAACAAAGATGTAATGAAATTAAATGTTTTTGTTTTGAAATTTGAGAATTTTTATCAAAATTGACAACTTTTTCAAAAATGTTTCAGTTATGATGAAACTAGCATTATCTGTTTAAAAAAATCCACAAAGATTTCCAACAAACTCTACTCTTATATATATTCCATGTCTACTTAAGACTCAATATGAGAGCGCTAACTAGGGTGACCAGATGTCCTGATTTTATAGGGATAGTCCCGATATTTGGGGCTTTGATTTATATAGGCCCCTATTACACGCGACCCCCTTTCCTGATTTTTCACACTTGCTATCTGATCATCAACTCATATCAAGTGGCCCGTTGAAGAAGCCATCAAAAGTTAACAACTTTAAATCACTATCAATTTAGGCTCCATTCAACCTAGCAATCTAAAGATAAGATGCTCTGTTATCCCTATGTCTATCCAGCTAAGCGATCCAGCCTTCTTAAGGATACATTTTCATTAATAACTGGAAGTCGACAACCTCTTGAAAAAGCACTTCAGATCATGGACCACCTTGTTTGTTCAGTATTTTAACAGGTTTCTACCATGGTGTCTGTCTGGTATTACTATTCACTCAACTGAGGTGTCACAGAGTCACAAAAATATTTTGTATATAACCCCATCATCATACTGTGAAAGGAAAGTGACAGAATAACTGTTACTTCCATCAGATTTATTGCTTCTTGAAGTAATTCTGCACATAAGAGCCATTTACTGTGGTCTGAGACATGCAGCCTTCATACCGAGGTGCAGGTAACAGGAAGGCTTCTTTTCCTTTGAGATGGACATCTCCAAACAGATGATGGTTTACGTACTAGTGAGGATACATAAACTGTGTACTAAGCAACTATCTCTTGGCCACTAATAGCTATGATTTAGGTCACCATTCACAAACGGGAATATGGGGAGCTTGTTGAAGTGTACCAGGTAGAGTAGACTGGCCACTACTCCAATAGGCCAAGAAACTATTTGCTGTTGACTTTTCTCTGCTTGGCATGCGAAACTCAGCCTTGGAATATAATTATCTTTTGACATAAGAACAACTTCAAACCTCTTCTTAAGTGAGCTCCTATGTATATTCCATGTCCTGCAATAGGTTGCAGAATAAACTACTTTGGACTTTCCAGAAAAGGAAAACTAGTTTATAGTTCAGGCTATGTTCTACATAGTGCCATAATGTAATCTATCAGGTATTTATCTGGTCCCCATTGCCATAAGATCTGAACACCTTGCAATCTTTAATGTATTTATCTTCACAATACTGCCATGAGGTAGGGAAGTGCTATTATCCCCATTTTACAGACAGGGAACTGAGGCACAGAGGGTATGTCTAACTGCAGCTTAGAGGTGTGATTTTCAGTGTGGGTACACAGATTCATGCGAGTGCACTAAAAATAGCAGTGTGTAAGTTATGGCACTGGCAGTGGCTCAGGCTAGTCACCTGAGCTCAGACCCAGGCATGGACTTGGTTGGCTAACCTGAACCACTGCTAGTGCCGCAACGTCCATTCTCCAGTAACTCAAAGTGAGTTAGCGTAAATCTGTCTACCCACACTGGGAATCACACCTTCCAGCTGCAGTGTAGACATACCAGAGAGACTATGGGTATGTCTACACTGCAAAGAAAAACCTGCAGCACAAACTCTCAGATCCTGGGTCAACAGACTTGGGCTTGCAGGACTTGGGCTGTGGGGCTAAAAATAGCAGTGTAGATGTTCCCACTCAGACTGGAACTCAGGACCACAGGTTCTTCTTTGCAGAGTAGACATACCCTCAGTGACTTGTCAAAGATCACACAGGAAGCCTGTGAGGGAATAGGGACTTGAACTCAGGGCTCCTAACTCCAAAGCTCATGCCCTAACCACTGGTCCATCCTTTACTCTGATAATAATTACATATATGAAACAAATAGTGGCTACATCTATAGTGAATATGGATGTTCAACAGAGCAAGTAGAAACACTTTCTGCATTGCTCATTCATCTGATTTCTGAGGACAATATTTGATAGCTGCTCTTAAAAACTACAGTGTTCTGTCCTACCTTTAGCTCATCCTTGCTCTGGAAATTGTCTAGTAAATGTTGAAAATGAGTGTCTGACATCTGACGAAGCAGAGACAAGAGACAGGACACATACTCTCCCTGTTAAGTAAATGAAGAATTATTTAGTCCAGACAATCAAAGAATTTTTTAGATGTAAAATTCAACCTGTGATAAGGGATAAAGGGTGGGGTCTGAAATGGTACCAATGCATATGAAAAGAAAAGATTTATGTGCAGAGATTAAAAATACCATATGCCAACTGATCTCTATTTCCTGTCAATATACAGGAAAAACTCTCAGAGGCTCACCCGTGTGTGCTCTTTTATTCCATAGGATTATTACAAATATCAGAGTTTAAATGATCAATAATGACAGTCAAAGGGTCTCTCTCCCTATATGTTTTTTTTTTTTTTAATAAACTCATTCTCAGTAAGCCACTTACCATATCAGATGTTAAAGTTCACTGGGGCTCAAGAATTCTCTCGTTAAGAAATTTTATTTACACGTTTTCTTTGTTTGTGATGGTCTCTACCCTATCCACTAGGTATCTCAGTGAAGGCACTTCTTCATTAAAGTCTCTAGCAAAAGCCGTCAAATGACAAGAAAGCTCCTTGAGTTCTACTTGAATTCATTTGCTTGAGTTCTGCTTGAGTTCATTTGATTCTTAAGGACTGAAGGTAAATATGTAAATACAAATTTCATGATCTGACCAGGAGAATGGACAAGTGACCTTCACAAGTGGGATGTTTCTCCATGGAGAGTTTGACAGATGATCATAACTGCAATATGCTTGAGCTCCAACTCCCATAGGATGGGAGAAGTGAAGTTGCTCTGAAATCAAGGTCTTATATAGTAAATGATGCTTTGCAGTTATACAGCTCCTTTTATAGTCTCTCAAAGTGCTTCACAAAGACAAATAAAATCCCCATTTTTACAAATTTGAATAGTACAGTATAAAGGGGTTAGGCAACGTGTCCAAGATAATGTTGTAAGTCAGTGGCAGTCAGGAATTGTATTTGTCTCCACAACTAGTTCTCTGCTGTGACTACCAGACAATGTGTCTCCTTGTAGCAATGATGTCTCTAAGCCACTGAACCAATTTATTTTTAAATAATTTGTAAAGATTTTCTAAGTACCTAATCTTGTGTCATACATTACAGATACTGTGCTAAATAAGAATGTTCATGAAGAATGTCTCTGAAGAGATTTTATATCTGGAGGTGTCCTGGGCAAGTTCCTTCTTCCAGTACAGAAATCTTCAAATGGACTCAAGTATCTGCCCACCACATGCTCTGGAATGTTTATAAACTTTTCTGAGCTACTCCAATTAACCTAACACCTTGTCTTTATTAGGAAAAAGGTGTGTTCTTACCATGCGTTAGCTAACACATGTAACTAAAACAAGGTAAAATCATAGCCAAGTCAAGGCAGTTGTGGTTGTATCAAGTTAGCTAGTGAAGGTAAACCCTAGACCTCCCCCTACAAACTGCCTTGTCTTCATTAGGAATTTACCTCATGTTTGTTACTACATTTTAGCTAACAAGTGGTTCAGAAATAGCTTTCTTCCTAGTGCACATGCACCCCCACTGTACATCTGCCTGAACATCACACTCAAACTCCCAGATAATTAGCAAGAAAATGAACACCATGTGGTAACTGTTTTGGAGAACAGACTGACAACACAAGCGGTGCTGATATTAGGTCAGCATTTGATTCAAGTAAAAATAGGGTTAGGATAGAATATGTAGGTCAGTGAGTCCACGAAGGAAGAAGGTTGAATGGGAATTTTATCCTTTCCCCTCTTTCAATGGAGGAGAAGAAAGAATTCTCATTCCCTCTTTATCCCATGCAGATGAATAATTTGGGCCAGCTCTAAGCGCATTGGTACCTCTTGCAAAGATCAGGTTGGTAAATAACTTTACCTCTCTTTGCTCCTTTCCTCCCACCCAGATCACAATTCCCTAGCTGTTATTTCCTTCTCCAGAAGGATGCCCCCGGTTTCATTTGTGTGACGTTGTAAGTGTGGACCAGTTGAGCAGTCTCTCTCCAAGGACTGAAGGGAATGCCACTGGCCTGTTGGTGAGCAATCATATTCCCAGTGTTATTTTGGTGCCCATTAGAGTTGGAGCCCTAAATCATCACCTAGTTGGCATATATCAGCAGCTACCAAATGATAATTTCCCATCATAACATCAAATGTAATCCAACACAGTAACTATAACATCCAGGCAAGCTTCCTGGGCCCCACCAGTTGCTGATGTAAATGTGAAGCAGTCTGACAAGTGCACCGTGAAAGGCTTTTCCAGAGTGGAAGGATTGGATCCATGAGTGGGAAGGGAGGAGAGAAAGCTGTGATGGTTTGTGCAGGAGAGATGATAATGAGGTGTAGGTGGTGATGAGGGAGTGGGAGAAAGGGAGCTGAACGTTAGAGAAGCAGGAAATAGAACCTGATTGTTAGTTACTAACAGTGATTTCAGCTGTGCACTGCGGGCAACGCTGCCCTCTTACCGCCTCCTGAGATTGCGATTTACTCATGATAGTAAGTAGAGTCTGTAAAAGTACATCCAGGAGGCTCTCCACCATCATCTCAACCTCCTCCACTACATCTGCCTCCTACAGTGAGCAGCAAGAAAACAGACAGTTAGCAGCTGAGGACAGATGGAAATGGTAAGCCAAAAGTGCAGTTTTCACCACACCAGGAACAGCCTTCCTGATGGGACTCTGATAACTTCAGAGAGGCTCAGGAAGAATTTTAACAAACGAGATTTCTGGAGATGGAAGTTTGGAGAGAGAAAGTAAACACTGGCCTACATAGCAGACACTGCCACATGGCTGCAATGTTACAGTATGTTCCTTCCCACCTTCTCCCTCCCTGATAGAATGATATTGAAACACACCAAAAGATATAAATCCATAATCAGAGACTCTGTACTCCGTGGCACAATGGACCAACTTCTGTTCCCCTATGTTCTGTGGCAACATTAATTTATTTTATCATACATTTCATCCCATTCAAACTTACAGAACTACAGTGCATAGTTGGAAATACTCATTGATGTGACTTATTTTTAGCACCATAGACTTCCTCCTTTGGATAATCTGGGGTATTTCACTGCCCTGTAGGAACCTGTGAAAGTTTAAAAATTGACTGATATGGCATTTGAGATCACAGTATCCTGAAGATCAAAGCTGGGTATTTAAATCAGCAGTAATTTCTGAAAATAAGTGTGATTTCATTGATTGGACAATTTTACAGAGTTCTCTTTACATTCACCATAAAGTACTAGTTACTGTCTCCTATAGAACTATAAGTACCAGGGTGGGGTTGGACTTTTGGGCACCACCAATAACTCAGTTCCAGGCTAAGGTGAAGAAAATTAAACAATGTCCTGGTGGATTTGTGTGAGGTTTTTGTATGGTTGGATTTTTTTTTGAACAGCAAGAACATGCTCTAACCAGAATGCTATGAGTCATACAAACAAAAGCAGTCATTCACTTAAGGAATTCTCTTGCTGCTAATAAAGTTAGAGTTCTATTATAAAAAGATTCTCTGAAAAAGATATAGATCCAATAAAAAATATCTCAGACTGCGCGTCAGTAATTTAGTGTTGGAATGGAGAAAACAAGTGGGCAGATTACCAAGGAGCTGGCCTTGATAATGGAGAAAATACTACTGAGGATCCCAGAGCAGATGAGTAACTCCTTTTGCTGTCTCAGGTGAAGGTGAATGTGATGAAGAACCACAGGGAGCAAGATTCGCCGGGATTCTAAAAAAGGTAAACAAAACTCAGAATTATTTTAGGAGAGACTTGAATTTCAGCAGTCTTGATAGTATCCAAAAACTGTGCACGTGGAAACCAAGGAATTAGCATTAATATAGGATGCTGATACAGTAGAATCCACGTAATTGGCCCCGATAAACAGCATATCTGATTAATGGGTGCGATTGATACAGAACAGATTTTTAGTGCAATGTATTTCAAAGACACTAAACAATTAATTAATCGTACATATTAATGGTGTGCCTAATGTCAACTACTGTAAATGTGCTTGCAAACAATAGGTGTGAATTGCCATTTGCTAGCATCGATTTCCTGCTGTGTGGCCCTTTGTTCACTGCATGCTGCTTTCTAGCTCTCTTATGGCAGCTCAGTGAGTTAAACTCTTAGGAAATTTGCTTATCCTTATATGTTTATCACCTTAAGAACCTATAGTGAGGCAGTGTGGCCTTCCTCCGAGTCATAGGGGGAGGAGTCACCCTCCAGGCCCAGATGGGCGAAGCTGGATCAACCTCATCCTTCCCTCCACCCCGAAGTGGATAGTTGGGACGGGAAATATAAAAGACAGGGTCTCCCCTCCAGCTCAGTTGTGGCTGAGGACTGGTTTACACTTACCTCGCAATTCGATGGCAGTCGACGGGAGTTACGCAAGCTACGCAGAGTAGTTTGCGTAACTCACGTCAACTGCTCTGCTTCCCATCTGCACGCTGTTCACATTGTATTGAGCCGACGAGAACAGCGCTCCCGTCGACGCAGCGCTACGCTTCTTGAGGGGGCGGATTTACTCAGTCGACTTCCTGATCGATTGAGCGGGTCTAAACTGACCGCTCAATCGATCTAAAAAGATCGATCTGGCAGCGGCAAATTTGCTGCCATCAGTATAAACACAGCCTGAGACAGCGAGGGAGACAGACGCACCCTGCTTGCTCCAGGCTGCTGACTCTGCTGCCAAACCCCGAGACGCTCTGCCCACCGGAAAGCTTGTGCCTGCAGGGGAACCACCGGGACTGCTGCTGGCCACCTACTCTGGGGAGACCAAAGATGCCCTGTGGACCCAGATACACCCTGCGGGGTGGGTAGAAAGTAATCCAGGGGCAGCCAACTCCTGTAGGGCTGTAGTTCTGCTGGAGGCCCAGTCAGCATGTTGCAGTTGGATTCCTTGCTGATCCAGTGGTGGAACCTTTCCCCACTGGTAGGGCCCTAGGCTGGGATGTGGTGGAGTTGGGTGGGCCTAGGACTCTCTACTTCCTGCCACCCCACCCTTGGGGTGGCAGCTCCCCCTCTACCTGCTGTGGCGCTCAGCCCCCTACCTGAAGCCCTAAACTGCATATTTGCCCAACCCTGCCTGAGGGCCAAGAGCTCATAGACTGCGTACTTGCCCAAGGGCTAGGGGCATTGGACTGTTTATTGGCTAATTCTTCCTGTCAATAGACGGTGATTGAGTGAGGTGGTAGGGGCTCCCTCCGACCCCAAGGGGCAGGAGCTACTGGCATCCCTCTACAGGACCTGATTGCATTCATTGCACAAAATAGTGGAAAAGGTGCTATGTCGGAAGCAGGGCTGCATCAGGATACTCGGGCAGGTGCAAGGAAAACAGACCAGTAGCATGAAGGACGCAGGAAGGATCAGTTAAGTTTTCTGTTAATTGGAATACACTGAAGTTAAGAAGGGGTAGGGTGGGCAGATAAAGGAGGGCTTTGGAGGCTGGAATCCCTTATTAAAGAGAGGAGGAGGAGGAGATGACGAGGTTAACAGAGGTAGGAGCCGGGTTTACTTAGCACCTGTCCTTTACAGAGCCCTAAGGAAAATATATTAACCCCCAGGGTTAAAGTATTTAAAGAAATAGAATCCATTGCCTGCTGATCAGACCACATCACTGCCCTCTTTGAGCTACTCCACTTGCTCCCCTTGCCACCCACTGCAGGAAGTTAAATCCTCTCTTCCTTACCTTCAAGGCCCTGGCTGACTCAGCCCTGGATTACTGGATCTCACCTTCCATTGGTGTTTCCCCTCTGTCCCTTTGTTTGTACAAATATGCTAGCATCTAAAACCCTTTTGTTTTCTTCCCCCATTCCTGTCTTCTTAACTTCTTTCGCGCAGATCCTTATGCATGGAATGACCTTCCCAACCCAGTGCACCAGGCTCTCCACCTCTCCTCATTCAAATGCCTCAAAAACACCCACTTCTTTTATGAGCCCCATAAATGTGAAGTTAAAAATGTTCAGATTAAGGATATTTTAGAAATATATATCTAAAGTGACTCTTTCCTGGGTCTCTCATTGAATCTTCTCTTTCAATGAGTGTCTTCCAGACTGTAAGCTTGCTGGGGCAGGGATTGTCTTCATATCTGTCTTGTTCAATGCAGTTATAAGAAGAAATAATACTAGGGTTGTAGCACAGTGTATTCCTTTAAGCACTAATAATCATAATAACTGGGTGATCACTTAATAAGTATGCTTTTAATCAGTGGATATGCTAGTTAAGAATATTCTTTTGTATCCTAAATCTGATGTTTTCTACAGTATCTGAGGTCCCACAAAATTTATTTATGGTGACACATCACAGTACACCACAATCTTCACCGTAGAAAAAGCTCTATATACATAGAGCAATATAGACATAAAGAGCATACACACACCACAAATACAATATAACTAACATAACTTCTCCTAGATTATTTATATTTTGCACTGAATAGTTCTCCACAAAGCAGCTGCAAAAAATGCAACACAATCCTATCATCACTCTGCAGGGGCGTTCAGCTGCAAGTGTTACAAATGGATGCTGCTGTCTTACCTGAGAAAGAAAACAGGCGGCTGTCCACAGTGCGTGCTATAGATTGCAGCTTAACTACATCCATCGACTGTCCGATATGTACTGTACTGGGCATGCTCCCTAGAGTTCCCCTCACAAACTCTGCTACTTCCTGCACTGTAAACATCTGCAATAGCTCATCAAAGATTGCAGGGAAGGAATTCAGTAAAGCAGCCTGAAAAAAATGAAAATAAAGAAGCTATGACAGTTTTGAGTTCTGTAACTACTGAATAGGGATGGCACATCATAGGCATATTTGTGTGAAATACAAACAAACCATTGTAAAACAGAGTTAAGGTTCTGAAAAAAAGCTATTAAATTCGAACTGATGATTGATGTTTTATCTTTGTATCACCCTGCTGCTCACAAGAAGCAAAGCGCTTCTGGTATGTAAGA
Organism: Emydura macquarii macquarii; assembly: GCF_026122565.2. Classification (NCBI taxonomy): domain Eukaryota; kingdom Metazoa; phylum Chordata; order Testudines; family Chelidae; genus Emydura; species Emydura macquarii. The sequence continues at coordinate 1,011,103 of NW_027132983.1, read as the reverse complement.
TCATGTTTTGTTTGGAAAGCCTTCCAATACCAACGTATAGTAAGCTGAACACAGAGTAATAATAAAAAAAACCAACCAAAAATCCCACAAGGGAACTGGCCACTTTATAGCCTCACAGCTTGTAAAATGGTGTTAAAAACAGATTTTTAAGGGCAAGAGAATTAAAGAGAAAAAAGAAAAAAAATCCCAAACTAGTCCAAATATTTTTCTTGATTTTTATATTTTAATGGAAAAAAGTACTTCTGAGCTAAGAACTTATATAAAGTTTTTGCACTGAAACAACTTAATAAGGGAGAGTTAAAAATCCACCTGAAAGGTTGTTTATAAAGAAGATACTGAGAGACCCTTAAAAGCACAACCACTTCTACAAGAGTGAAGTTGGATATTCAATAGACAAGCATTGGATTAGTGTTACTATCATAGAGTAATACATGGACTTAAAGAACCTAATCACTATAACAGAAGGCTTGAATATGTAAATTGCCATTTGACACAATCACCCTGTTAGAAACAGAAAGGATGAGTAAGATCCAGAAAGACTTCTCTTTCATCATTTGTCTAAAATATTTTCTCTCCCATCATTGGTTCTCCTGACTATTAATATGTTAAGCGTTCTTTATTATGAAGGATCCATAAGATCCAATATCGCTTCTCTTTCAATAATGAGTCTATAATATTTTCTTTCTTGTCATTGTTTTTCATGACCATGTAGTTATTAAATATATCTTTTTTACTGAAGGATGAATGAGATCCAATATCTTTTTTCTTTCATGACTGATCAGATTTTTTTCCCCCTCTCATCGCTGATTCTCCTGAGAAAGTTAAGTCACGTAGGAATTGATGACCACTTGCACTGCATTTTCAGTGCTTTGAAATCCTACTTATTCAATCTATTACCAGACTATTCTACATCTCTTTCCCTATTTTCAAAAAAATCTGAACAGTGGTGCACTGCACTCCAAGATTATATGCAGGAAAAGACAGATTTGTTGTAGAAAAAGGAGTGTCACTGGGTACATTCATGATGAAAGAGTTGTGCAGGGTAGGGGATCATTACTTACAGAATTAAACGATGGTCTTGAAGTACCACCACACTTTTGTGGGACACATGTCCCAGCTCCGCTCACCTGTCCTCCAGGCTGAGGGGCCTATGGGGCAATTGGGGTCAAGGGGGCAACACAATGGCAAGTTGGAAACAAAAAGTAAACTTTTCAAATATTAAACAGGACAGGTTTCACAAATATACAAATGCCTGAAATGAAAACATTTTGAAGGACAATAGTAAAACAGGACAAAAAAGAGAGGGAGAGCAATCCCGTCCTCAGTCCAGTTTCCCTTGTGCGCTTAAAATGGACCAAATGAAAAACAAAAGAATGGTTTCCCCAGATACTATTTTCCCCACAATGTCAGTTTCCTGGCAGAAAGTTGCAGTGATTTCTGATGATCCTGAGCCACACTCTTGCTAATCCAATTAGTGTGTGATAAAACCTTTATTCATCACTTTCCCCCACTGGGATAATTAAACCTTACTGCAACAACTACAGCAATTGCTTCCATGGAAAAGTCATATTAGGACAATATTAAATATATTTGTAATTGTCTTTTAATGCATTTCAAGAACTGAGAATGTGGAGAACCAGCATCACATTACAAGTCAGCTCTATGCAAATCACTGTTTGACAACCTCTGAGCTGGGTATGTACATACAACAAAAGATGCTACCGTTTAAAATGTTAAGTTTTAAAACAAATAAGGACATATGTAAGTATAAAGAACCTTACAATAACACAGAGCCAGACTGTGACATCCTTACTCAGACTGAGGATTGTCTAACCCTATGTGAAGTCGCACTGAAGTGAAAGGGACTATTTGCAGAGTAGGCACTACCAAACATGAGTAAGGATATCATCATATGGTTATAATCAATCCACAATTGATTCTAGTAGTGATGGTTAAACTGAGGATGTTGAGTTTTTCTAGGATTTCCTAGCTATTAACTATACATCAATCAAACTTTTCCACTGTGCAGCTGCTGCAAACTACTGTATTGACTTGAGCTGCTGCTACTTTTCTTTTTGACCAATAAAGGAATTAAAATTCCTCTGTCCCAATTCTGAGACATGCTTATGAACGAGACCCTTCGCATAGAAATAAAAAGACTATGGAATGTCTACTCTAACCACATAACGTGACAATACATTTGTCTCCCTTCTTCACTGTAAAACTGCCTAGCTGTTCTGCATCTATGAACAGATGCAGATCTACTGTCTAAAATTACTCTGCAACTATGTCACTCACTTCAGTAAAATCAGCTGGTAAAAGAGTACTAATTATGCCAACTGGCTCCTAACTATGAGAGGAATATGCTACTTGTGCACAAAATAGCTGTCTCTGCACTGCCTTTTGAATTCAAGTACAGAAAATAGTTAACCTGTGTGAAGATGAGAGTCTCTGAGCTCCTGCTGTCCAAGCTGAGCACAAATCTGATGGATTGGAAAAGTTCTTGGATGCTGGAGCGAAATTGTTCCTCCTCCATTCCGCAAGTAGCTCTGGAGTAGAGGATCCGAGATTGGACAATGAACTTGAAAAGATATTCCAAGGCCTTAAAGAGTAAGAGAGGAATGAGAGTAACAGAGAGAGAGAGAGAGAGAGAGAGAGAGAGATAAAGGAGCTATAAAGAGAGTCAGGAAAATTTTAACAACATTATTAATAATGGAATTCTTCCTTCACAGAACACAGGGAAAGAAAAGCAGGATGTGTAAACTGAAACACAGTTATGTACCACCTACTCGTAGCTAAGTGTTCCCTCCCCATCAACAATCTTCACTATAGAAATCTCTCACTAGGATAAAAAGTGTGTTCTTAACTCAAGCTAACTGAATCAAGATAAAATCCTAGTGAAGATACAAGGCAGTTTGTAGTTTTCATGTAAGTTAGCTGGTTGAGCTAAACACTATGAGGGAGCATAGTCTTTAACTCAATCTGCTAACTCATGTGAGAACCACAAACTACTTTGTCTTAAACAGGATTTTACCCCAAGTTAATGAAGTTGAATTGAGAATACATCTTTTTTCCTAGAAAAGATAGAAGTGAATCTGCAGCTGCATAGTAAATATCTAGAGTCATGGGTGGGCTTGTACAGCGCCTAGTGCTGTGGCTTCACTGTTATTGATACTCAAGCTAGCCAGATCAGATAGCTTAGCTACATCTACTTGTGCTATGGTCACACCACTGATTGCTATGAAGAGATATCCAACATGGCATAATATGCTAGACATGTACTTGCAGTGGCTAGCCCCTATTGATGCTCGTGCTGCGGTGGCTATACTATTTGTAGCTCGCTAGCTCAATCAGAGCTAGCCCAGATAGGTCTACTTGAACTGGAAATTATACCCCTAGCTCCAGATGTTGACGTACCCTTAGAATAACAGAAGATGGCCTACCTGGAAAAAAAAAGAAAAACCCCGCTCTTCACTCTGGACATGATGGCCAGGCCTCTCTATCTGCTGCAACTGCATGTAGAAACAACAGTTCGTGTGTGTGGAAGGAGGCAGGAGCACAATGTGACCGTCTCTGGAAGACCATAACTTTACTACCAGCATGGAGCAGTTGTATCATAGCAAACCAACTTCCTTTTTGTCCCAGCTGAGTACAGTTGCAGAGGGAGTTGCCCATATGGCAACTTTCTTTTGCCCCTGTTTAGCCCAGGCAGAAGGGAGAATAATCCCCTTGAAATACAGCATCTAACACTACACAGTGAGTGATAGTTACTGCAATTCCAGAGGATTATCCAAGTGAATTTTTACAGTAGAGTGAAACTTCATAAAATGGCTTGTATAGACTAGTATAAAAGGTGTATTTTAAAAACGTGTTAGCTAAAACGGTTTAACTAACACATTTTAACAACCACTAATTTAAATAGGGCAACTAATTATTTTTATGATTCTATGTATTAAATGGTATATATGAACTCTAGGCATGAGCTAAGTGTCAGTGTGAGAACAAACTATTGTCATAGTGCACCCTTTATTATGCTAACCAGCCCAGCATGATCAGCAATAAGACTCACAGCTAATTGAGAAAATGGGTAGAACTGAGTGCCACTATCCTATATAAAAACATACAGCTCTCCAGTCTGATCACATGGAGCACACAAACAGCAGCAATTAAATGTGTTTCAGGCTAGTGCCATTTTGCTTCAGTAGGCACCTCCCTCTTCTAAGTGTGTCTCCCAAAGACACACTGAACCACCATTTTGGCATGGCTGCGGTGGTAGTTGAAGTGCTGTTTGATGCCCTCCTCATAGTCTGGGTACCTATAGTTACACTGTCTATGGAAGCAAACACAGCTGACACAAACACCATTAATGGTGAAAGGTGAAAGCTCATAAAAGGTGAAAACTACGCCTGACTGTCACAAGCACAAATTTTTTAATATTCTTGCATCATGAATCTTGCCTGCTCAGCCAGTGTGAGATGTGCCCTCTAAGATTTGCTACAGCCAGTACGACTTACGTTGGGAGAAATCTGTGGACTGATTTAAGGATAAAAAATTGGGAAATGAGATTCACCAATAGTCCTAGGACAGCTTGAGAAGTCCCAATATTCAAAGTCCTTCATTATCTCTGAAACAGTGGTAACCTTGATCACATGGGTCAGTACAACTTCTTTTTAATTTATACACCTCCATACAACATAACCCATTGATGAATACTTCACACCAAAGAACTCCACCAGGCAATAATACTCTGTTCTTAATCAGTTTTCAGACTGCTATTGCAACTTTTGTTCACAGGAACATCAGTTCTCACACAGTAGTTTTGCGCTAAGTGTAAATCTGCTGCCAGCTCCACACACAGAAAGTCAAAATTGGACTTGGTCAGGTCTCAACCACTCACATTTGGTCCAGACAGCCACAACATTGTCTCATGAGCAAATAATACTTGACCTGCTCCAGACATTGCTTTCCTCATGATCCAATTTGGCAATATAACAAACCTCTTCATTTGCATCTTCCTTCTTTATGGAGTGCTCTAAGTGTATTACAATTACTGCCCTATTCTGCTTCCAGGTTATCAAGCACCAAATTCCAGAAATTGGAGGATGCAGCAATGTGAAGTGACTTGAAATTCTCCATAAAGGGCAAAGGCCACTGCGATCCAAGGAAGAGAATTAGTGGGTTTGTATATGATGTTCCATAACCCTCTGTGGAAAGAGGGACTCTTAAAAAGGCCTATGCTCCTTGGGGCAGACAGAATGCCCTCACAGTTAGGCAGAGCGCCAGGTGTGGATGCAAACACATGGCCGTGACGGCAGAAAAGCTGGTGCATGGACACCAACAAATCATATCAAATGTTGGAGGCACAGTCAGTCTACAAAATCACAGTTGTAGAGTGTAAGGCCCATAGAGAAATAGAAATCAATTGAAATGCTCTGAAACCTGCTGTTTTCTTGAACACCATTATTTTGGAGGCATGGTCTGACAATGAGACAAAAGGGAATTCAGTCCCTAACTGGAAGTTAAGTTTCCGCAAGTTTGGTCAAGCCAACAAGCCGCAAAGGCAAAATTAATGTGTGTGTGTGTACGTAAAATATATATAATCAGATCCATAGGCACCAAAGCCCTCTGCTATAATTTTTCAAACACAATGAATCCTAAATGTTTTAAAGCACAGACACTATGAAGCATAAAAGACTGGAAATACAGCTTGCAGAAGGTGGTTGGGAACATATGAAGCAAGGGGAAAGACTGTCAGACTAATATAGAAAAATAAACCAAAAGTAATTTTTCAGGAATAAAGTACATTTTCTTTTTCTGTAGCAAGTCTTGTATCAGTCCAGGGATTGTAGGGACTTAAAGAAGCAGCAACTCAGAAGTGCGGAATCTTCATTGGACTATTCTTTGGTGAAGCCTTCCATCAAAGGCCACACAGGCAACTTGAAAGGATGCAGGTAGTAATAATGGTCCATCTCTATAAAGAAGCTCCACATAGGTCCTGAACTGAAGCTAATGTTCAGGATGTAGACATAGCAAAGAACTCTGAAATGTGAAGTCAACAAATGAACCTTGACCCTATAGGCCTTTGACATAAAAACTATCCATCCTTCAAAAGAGAATGAGGATTCAAAGTCTGATCTTTGTCAGAGCCTTAGAGACAATCTGTTTCTCTCTTTCCACAATTTCTGAAACATCAGAGGCATCAATAGCATAAATGTGAAGGTGTACACTAGCTGGAAATGTCATTTGTGAGAAAGGATGACATATTTCTGTTTGGCTGTCCCAGAATCTGCTGAAAAAGGTAAGACCTGCTCAAGATGAAATGATCTGAGGACATTTCAGGGAAGCCAACTTTCATTCCTTTGGGTTTAACAAAGGCCAACTGAGAAAGAAGTTTGTGTTTCTCCATCTAGTAACCATCTAAATTCCAAATTCAATGGTCTTTCTATAGTAAACCTCTGACACTTGGTGATTCTGAGTTCTTGCTATAATATAATTGTAGTAAAAAGGTAGCATTTTATTTGTTCTCTGTTGAACTAAACTAGTGCAAAAACTAATCCCCTGTTTCACACACACTGATGGGAAGTTGTGTCTTCCTTCAAGTTCATGCTCTGTTCACTGACAACTGGCCCATGCCCTGTGGGATGGTATTTGTTATCATCACCGGCCACTCAAAGGCCCATTTACTATTTTCTTAAACTATTCATCCAACGTGATATGAGTCTGTATCATAGACAGAAATAAAAACCAAAACTTCAGACTCCCAGTCCTGTACTTGAACCACTATCAAAATGTTGCTTCTCTAAGGTTGAAATTTACCACTGTGCAGAGGACCAGCACAAGGCCACTGCCCCACAAAAGTCCCACTTAAACCCACAAAATAGGGTTTCAGTAGGAGTTAAGGAGGCACAGACCTTGTGCTGGTCCTCTGCACAAGGATACATTTCACCCTAAGATTAGAATTTGGACAGTTTTGGACAAATCATTGAAATTTGCTCCGGACAACTGAATACTGGAAGTCTGTTCAAGACCATGTTTCATGTGCCTTATAGCAGCCTCAGCTACGTAGAAGCCACAGCCACATTAAACATACAGATATTTACAACACACACATACCCTCATTGCTTCTTGGATATGATCTTGTCGTACAAGCTCAGCTGATCGGTCCATGTACCACTTCAAACATCGGATCAGTTCTCTGAGTAAGAGAGACATTCACAGAAACATCAAGCAATTATCTGTAAGTGGCCAAGCCTGAAACCTTCTGGCTTTGTGAAACAACTTGGCAGTTGTTTTCTTAGACAGCAAGAAATGCAATGTGCTGTCTTGTTCCACTCACTTCTAATAATTAGGTATATTAGTTTAAACAATTGAGTTTACAACAACAACACATAAATTAAAGCGTAAAAAACAGGTCACTCCAAACAAAGAAATAATCAGTTTATAGAAATAAAACACATAGTATTTCTCTTTGGCTAAGCAATCTGAGTAAGGCTCTTATAGGTAAGCAAGTTTCAGAAACTGTTTGAAACTGGAATAGACCAACTTATGTAAAGTTGAAAATATCTTCATTTAATTTCCTAAAGTGCACAAGACTGTTTAGAATGCCCTGAGATATTACATATGCTTAAGAACAAGTTTGTTTGAACACTCTCCCATCAGAAGAAAAGTAGAATTCCAAATAACATTGATTATTAAAAACTGTGAAACTGCTTTCTCATCCTTCAGAGCCACACAGTGCTTTGTGATCCTGTAGCAAACATACAGTTTCCAGTCTGTTTTAAAAGAACATTTTTGCATGTAATCTATTTAAGATTTTTTCAATACACTATAGCTTGAGTCCCTTGTATCACCAGGGCCAGAAATGATGGAACTGGAAAATTGTTGTTTCCAGTTTATTTTGACCTACTTTGGGAGCCAGTAAGCTATGCATAAGAAGCAATCTGGAAGGAAAGTAAAATACAATCCTGATAATTGCTATTGCTTTCTAAATCTGACTCGAAGTAATATTTCATTGTGATATATTGGAAAATAAGGCATACCACTGTTTTGAACATTAATGGGAATTAAGTTTCTAATTCTCTATTGAAATGAACATTCTGCCTTTAATCTCACAGAAGAGAATACCTTGATGTAATCTGAATATTTACCCTCTTCTTTGGAACTAGCCATAGGAAAAGATATTGGAGAATAGGAGATTTGTCTCCCTAAGTAGAGGCTATGGATTTTGTACCAATGGATGCATTCTTGATAAGAAATGTAAGAAACATTTCTGTGCTCCCTGTTTAAGTTTCATGCGGGCCTTAAGCAGCCATCATCCTTCTAGTATAGGAAGGGTGGATGCTCTGTGGGCCCTATCAATAATTCCCTTTTTAATTAGTTGCTGTTGAGTGACATGAAGTGCTTCCTCGCTTCACTGCATTTCTAGCCCCTGCCAACTAAGAGACTAGGACTGGAATGACATTCAGCAGGTTTTCTCTGTGGTTAGATTTAGAAGTCACGCTACAAAATTTTTGTCCCAAATGTTTGCTTTTGAACACCAGATATACTATGCTAGAATAAAAGTTATGACTCTGGTGCTTATACCACTCACAAGTCTGAGAGTGTTACTGTATGAAGTGATGACAAAACACAACCTACTTGTAAGCCAGAGCTCCTGCAAAGTGTTTCTGAATGTACATATCCATAACAGGTCGAAAATGGAAATATTTGCTGTCACGTAGCAGATTTATGATGAATACCTGCGGGAGATGGAAAAGGGAACCCATAACAGAGCAGACAGCACATGTCACCAGGGATTAAACAAAGAAGCTACACAGGCTAAGAAATAGTCAGATGTTAATGTTTTGTTTCAATATACAGACAATGGAAGTGCTCCTCTTTGACTTATTGTTTGCCCCTCCCCCTACCGATGAAGGCAATCCTTCTCTCCTCATATTTTGGCTATGGTTATCCTACTCCTTTCACTCAGTAGCATTAAAAAAATTCAAGATTAGAACCCCTAGCATTTTATGGTACATTTTATGGTAATAAGATAATAGCAATTAAGGCATGGTGGTAAGGTAATAAAAACAGGGGAAATACTGACCACCAGGGAAAGAGAAGTGCTAGTTTAATGGAAGTGGGGCTACTTACCAAAGACTGAAAGACCAACAGACCATACTTTTCTGTGTTGTCATCCAAAATCACAAACAACGTGTCTAGAATGTCTTGCAGGAACTGAAATAGCATGAAGAGACAGAGTTTAAATCTACAAATCCTGCTTACATTCAAGAGTGCTGCTTTTATTCTCACATGTGTTAGACATTCCTACACCTTTACAATCATTCTGCAGGAATAAACCACTTAAAATTCACCCCTAGTATGCATAAGAAAAATTATTTATTGCCAAGAATGTCCCCCCTTACAAAGAATAACTATAAAAAAAACCGAGAGAAAACAGAAAAATTATGTAAATTATATGAAAATAGTTTATAATAAAATAGTGTTTTACTTTCATTGATTCTGGGCAGATCAACAGTGTTGCCAGTTGTGGATCCAGGGTGACTTTGATGAAATCAATGCACTGGACAGATGTCAAGGTTGAGTTTTCTGCATATAGTCAAAATCTGGGGATCAGAAGTGGGCTAGGACTTGTTGGTTGCTGATTGAACCTCAAGAACTTGAACCTCAAGAACAACATTTGAGGAATCAGTCATCCAGGTAGGGGAAGATGACTATTCCCATCTGTCCAAGATGGCCATGACTATCAAGGCTCTTGGTTGAAAGGCTGACGGGAAGAACTTGGTACTGATAATGATTGCTGCTGACCATGAACCACAGGAAAGGTCTATGAGTAGGATGCATGGCTATATGGAAAGATGTATCCTAGATGTTGGCCACAAATCAATTAATGTCGAGCTAATGGTGGGAATTACTGCTGCTAGGGCTACCATTCTGAATCTCTGCATTTGTTTGAAAGTGTTCAGAACCCTAAGATCAGTCTCCATCCCCCTTTTTTCTTGGGAAATGGGAAGTACCTGAAGCAGAAGCCTTTTCAGGTGAATCTGTGAAGAACCAGTTCAATTGCCCCCAGCAGCAGGAGAGATTCTAACTTTTGCTTAGGAGACCCTTGTAAGAGGAGTCCCCAAAAAGAGATGATGAGGAGGGAATGGAGCTGAATTGGATGGTGCAACCCGACTAAACTACTTCAAGTACCCATCTGTCTGATCCGATGTATTCGAGGATAGGTGAACCCCACAGAGTGGAAGTTGCAGCATAGGATCCATAGTGAGGTGATTTGTGATCCTTGACCAAAAGGTCAAAATTGCTGCTTGGTCACTGGCTGGGAAGTAACAGTAAATGACAGATTAATCTTGTGGAACCTGGACCTCTTTTTGTGTGGTTCCGTCAATCTTTGGGAAGTGAAATATTGGACTGGGTAAGATCATTAAATATCCTCTTTGTAATAAAGTGTAAAGGCCTAGGAATTACAGTATCACTTTAGAGTCCTTGGGAGTGTGGAGACACTCCATGATATCACTGAAGAGTTTGGGACTTTCACAGGGGAGATCCTCCAACATCTTCTGTACTTCTTTAGGGAGACCAGACAACTGCAGCCATGAAGCATCGAGAGAGACCTGCAAAGAAGCTTTGGTATCATCTGGGCTTTGGAGATGATGGTTTGAAACTGGTTCTTCAGATCCTATGGCAAGTGATCAATAAAATGAGAGAATTTGCTATAATTTGTATAGTCATATTTTGATAACAAGGCATAATAGTTGTCAATCCTGAATTGTAGTGCAGCCAAAGAGTAATTCTTGCAGCCAAGAAGGTCCAGGCGCTTAACATCCTTGTTATGTAGAATTTGATCTGGACAGATGTTCCCTGTTTCTCTCATTAACCACGTTGATCAGCAGAGAGTTTGGGGAGAGGTGGGATAAAAAGGTACTCTGAGCCATCGGCCAGCACATAGTACTTTTTGCCAGCACTCCTGCACATAGGCAGGATGGTAACCAGGGTCTACCATATAGTATGAGCTGGTGACAGGAGGGCATCATTAATAGGAACGGTTATCTTGCCTTGAGGATAGGTATGCAAGATATCCAGGGAAAGCTAGGATTCCTGTATTCCCTCTAGGGGAATCTGTAAACTCTCAGTCACCATCTTCATTTGTTCTTGAAAGACTTTGAAATCCACTGTGTAGGATGGGGGAAAGGGACATAACTGCCACCTCTGGAGGAAGAGGATTTATTGGAAGGTGATGCCTCCTCTTCTGCCCTTAGCTCTTGCTCTTCCAAAGGGTCTTCCTGGAGAAGAGTGTCCTAGTGCCTGCTTGTCTTGACAGGTCCTTTTCTGTGAGGGCACTCCATAAAGTTAGTCAGCATAAGGATTCCAATGGTTTCACAAAGCATAAGGAAAGGGGAAGGTGCATAAGGAAAGGGGAAGGGACTCTAAGGGCGCTCCTGCCAAACTTAGCAGATTGGAAGTCAGCTAGTTCCAGGGGTCTTTTCCTTACAGTACACTGCTGGGAATGAAGGATGGAATGGAAATGTGATGGAATCCTGGACAGAAATGTCCGAGTCCAAGATGGTGTTGTCCCCTGTATCTAATGGAGGATCTAGGATTGTTGGTACTGATGGTTATTTCAGTACTGGTGGCTGTGTTGATACTGGCATCTGAGTTAGGACCAGGGGCTGACTTTTAGTGTGGAGGTGCAGACGAAAACAGGGTTACTTACCAGAAACTGTAGATGTGTTGCTCATATCCATTCCAATATAGGTGAGTGCGCGCCCCGTGCACTGGTTCCCGGAACTTTTTTCCCCTTAGCAAGCCCCGTAGGGTTGGCTTAGGCGCCCCCTGGAGTACCGTGCTCATGCCGCAGTACATAGGGCACTGCCGACCCTGCGGGCCCTCAGTTCCTTCTTTCTGCTGACTCCAACAGTGGGGACGGAGTATGGCCCTGCCAAATCCTGCGTCCTCTCTCGCCTGCTGCACGATGGTGTAGTGGAACGTGAAGGTGTGGACCGATGATCAGGTAGCTGCTTTGCAGATGTCATGCAGGGGTACTCGTTCCGCCGACGAGGCCTGGGCTCTGGTTGAGTGGCTGAAACAGCTCCTGGAAGCGGCACCTTCGCCCGCTCGTAGCAGGTTCTGATGCAGGCGGTGATACAGGTGGAGATGCGTTGGGTGGAGACAGATGAGCCCTTCATCCGGTCCGCCACCGCCACGAACAGCTGCGTCGACTTCTGGAACGGCCGCATTCGCTCGATGTAGTAGGCGAGGGCTCATCTCACGTCCAGTGAGTGCTATCTCCGCTCCTCCTCCAACCCGTGCGGTTTTGGAAAGAACACGTGGAGGAAGATATCCTGCTTATAATGAAACCGGGACACCACCTTAGGCAGGAAGGCTGGGTGGGGTCTCAATCGCACCTTGCCCTTATAAAAGACAGTATAGGGGGGCTCCGAGGTCAAAGCCCTTATCTTGGAGACCCTTCTAGCTGATGTGATGGCCACCAGGAAGGCTACCTTCCACGAGAGGACGAGCAGCTGACATGTAGCCATGGGCTCGAAGGAGGGTCCTGTCAGCATGGCGAGGACCAGGTTCAGGTCCCAGGGAGGCACCGGGTCACGGACCTGCGGGTATATCCTCTCCACCCTTTTAAGGAACCTGACAGACATAGGGTGTGAGAATAATGACCTCCCTTCCATCGGCTGGTGGAAGGCCAAGATGGCCACCAAGTGCACCTTCAGGGAGGCCAGTGCTAGGCCCTGGAGCTTCAAATGGAGCAGGTACTCCAATTTCGCCTGTATGGGCGAGCAGCTCGGTGGGATACCCCGGGACTCCGCCCAACAGGTAAAGTGCTTCCACTTGACCCGGTACACCACCTGAGTGGAAGGTTTTCTGCTGCCCAGCAGAATTTGCTGGACCTGCGCCAAGCAGGCTGTCTCTCCCTCCATCAGCCACAGAGTCTCCATGCTGTCAGGTGCAGGAAGTCCAGGTCTGGGTGCAGCAGGCGACCCTGGTCCTGGGAGAGCAGGTCGTAGCACCTCGGGAGTGGCAGCAGTGGGGCGATGGACATATCCAGCAGCACGCTGAACCAGTGCTGTCTTGGCCAGGCTGGGGCAATCAGTATGATGTCCGCTTTGTCCCTCTTGATCTTCAAGAGGACTTTGGGCAGTAGCGGAATGGGGGGAAACGCATACATGAGGGTCCCCGTCCAGTCTAAAAGGAACACGTCGGAAATGGAGCCTGGCTTGCGACCCCGGAGCGAGCAGAACCTCGGGCACTTCCTGTTCCAGGACGATGTGAACAGGTCCAGTTGGGGAACACCCTACTCGCGGAAGATACAACTTATCACCTCCATGTGTAGTGACCAGTTGTGTCGGGGTAGAAACGATCTGCTGAGGTGGTCTGCCTCGTCGTTCCTGACCCCCGGGAGGTGAGAGGCAGATATGTGGAAGTTGTGCCTCACCGCAAAGTCCCAAAGTCGGATGGCCTCCTGGCAAAGGGCCGAGGCGCGCGCTTCTCCCCCTCCCCCCCCCCCCCGCCTGTTCATATAAAACATGGCTGCTGTGTTGTCCGTGAGGACTTGCACCATCCTGCCCCTCAGGAATCTGAGGAACACCTTGCAGGCCAGCCGGACTACCCTGTGCTCCCGGACATTGATATGGAGACTCTTCTCCTCCTCCGACCAGAGCCTCTGGGTGCTCAGGTCGGAGCTGATGTGGGCTCCCCAACCCATATCCGAAGCGTCCATGATCAGGGTAACTGATGGTGCCAAGTCTCTGAAGGGGACTCCCTTCAACACCTCCCCTGGGTCCCTCCACCAGACCAGGGAGGTCAGAACCTGCGTGGGAACTGTGACTACTCTGTTCAGGGAGTGCCTGGCTGGTGCATACACCGAGGCTAACCACACCTGGAGAGGCCTGAGCTCGAGGAGAGCCAGCCTCACCACGTATGTACAGGCCGCCATGTGTCCCAACAGCTGAAGGCAGTGCCTGGCTGTCGTCGTGGGGGACCTGTGGAGATAGTCGATTATGGCAGCCATCGCCTCGAAGCAAGGCTGTGGGAGGAAGGCTCTGGCCTGGATGGCGTCCAGGGTGGCCCCAATAAAGTCTATGCGCTGCACCGGGGTGAGAATGGACTTCTGCTCGTTGATGAACAGCCCCAGTTTGGTACATGTTGCGCAGGTGAGTCCCAGGCTGTTCCTCACATGGGTCCTGAATTTGCCCTGGATCAGCCAGTCGTCCAGGTAGGGGAAGATCTGGACCCCTCTGCGGCGCAGGTAAGCCGCCACCACCGCCATATACTTCGTGAACACCCTGGGGGTGGACGAGAGGCCAAAGGGTAGGGCCAAAAACTGGTAGTGGGAGCCAGCTACCACAAACCGGAGAAATCTTCTGTGACCGGAAAGGATAGTAATATGAAAATAAGCATCCTTCAAATCAAGGGCAGCGTACCAGTCCCCTGGATCCAGAGCAGGTATGATGGAGGCTAGGAAAACTATACGGAACCTGAAGCGCCTGATGAATTTGTTCAGACAACGGAGGTCTAAATTGGGCCTCAGGCCCCCCTTCGCCTTGGGAATGAGGAAATATCATGAGTAGAACCCCTTTCCTGTGGGGGAACCTCTTCCACAGCCCCTAGAAGGATGAGCGAGTTCACCTCCTGTATGAGGAGTTGCTCGTGAGAGGGGTCCCTGAAGAGGGATGGGGTAGGTGGAGAGTCTGGGGGAAAGGCCGTGACTACACCGAGGACCCAGCGATCTGAGGTGATGTCCTGCCACTCAGTGTAGTACGGCCTCAGTCTGTGGGCGAACAGCAGGGTTGGAGCCAACGGGACGGTAAGAGTGCCACCCTCGGGCGCACCATCAAAATTGGCACTTATTGTTGCGCCCCTTGGACAGGTTTGTTGGGAGCCCGTCGAGGACCCTTGTCAGTCATGCCAGTTAGGTTGCCTATACTGATCCCGACCCCTCCTGGGTTGAGCGGGTCTGGGAGGTGGTCTGGGGCAGGCTGTGGCTGGAGTTGGGCTTGCGGCCGAGACTGACGCCTCGAGGCCTGAGGGTTGTAAAGCCCTAGGGATTTCAGTGTGGCCCTGGAATCTTTCAGGGCATGCAGTTTGTCATTGGTCCTTTCAGAGAAGAGGCCAGCACCATCAAAAGGCAAGTCCTGGATGGACTGCTGGACCTCTTGAGACAGTCCCGATGACAAGAGCCAGGAACACCGCTGCATCACAATGGCCGAAGCCATGGCTCTGCTGGCAGTGTCTGCCGCATCGCTTGCCACTTGTAAGGCTGCCCCTGCCACTGCAGTACTTTCTTCCATAACCTGGTCCTGTGGCAATCCCTGCACGAACCTCTGCAAGGAGGACCAGAGGTTCAGGTTGTATCTGCCAAGGACAGCCTGATGATTGGTGATCCTCAGCTGCAGGGCCCCCACAGAATAGACCTTGCGGCAGAAAAGGTCCAATTTTTTGTAATCCTTATTCTTGGGGGTATTGCCCTGGGCCCCTGCCTCTCTCGTTGGTTGGCGGCATCAACAACGAGAGTTCCCGGAGCGGGGTGAGTGTACAAATACTCGCACCCCTCCACGGGAACATAGTACTTCTTTTCGGTGCCCTTGGACGTAGGGGCAACCGATTCAGGGGTTTGCCAGAGGGCCTTAGCCAGCTTCAAGACCCTCTCATGTACTGGCAGGACGACTCTGGAGGGCCCTGCTGACCCCGACACACCAAAGAGGGGGTTCTCCTCCTCAGACAGCTCCTTGAGCTCAATGTTCAAATTACTAGCCATCCTTTTAAGCACTTCCTGGTATGCCTTAAAGTCAGGAACTGGCGCCCTACAGTCCCTTGCGGCTGCATCGTCAGGGGAGGACGAGGAGGATTGTGGGAGGGGCCCCGTGGAGGGACCCTCCCCAGGGTCCGATTCCTCCTCTGAGGAATGGCCCTGTCTGACTGACTCGGGGGAGGGGGGGTGCTGCTGCCAAGGTCCATGTAGCCACGCCAGTGCCGGCATCGGTGCTGACTGGGATGCCTCCTGATGGTGGGCACGGGACCCTGAGCTGCTGGATCGCTTGTATCTACGGCCTTTGCCCACCTTGGTTGACTACCAACCCTGAGACGATGAGGAGGAGGAGGATCTTCGCTGCCGACAGGTGCAGTGCCGGTGGGGGACAGGGGGGTGAGCAGCTGGAGGTGCTAGAAGACGACCGCCGCCTCCATGCAGAGGTCTTGTGATGACGCTTCCCCCTCAGGGACTGGGAGCGGTGCCGGCGGTGTCGTCTCGGTGCCAGCTCCGACTCCAAAGACCGTGATCGCTGGTGCGGTGCCATTCCCGCCGTCGGTGCCGAGTCCTTCGGCACCGGGATCCTCACCGGACTACTGTCCGGGGATCGGGACTGGTGCCGTTATGTCTGTTCCAGTGCTGGACTCCCCGCCGGTGCTGGGGATCTGGACCGGTGCCGAGCGAGTTGGGACTCAGGCATCGGGATCCGCACCGGGCTGCGTGCCGTGGATCTGGACTGGTGCCGAGCGTGTTCAGTCTCTTCGGGTGCTGGGATCCGTGCCGGGCTGCGTGCTGGGGATCTGGACCGGTGCTGAGCTGGACTCGGTGCTGGGGTGCTAGAGCTGGAACTAGAACCCCTGCGCGAGGCAGAACTGTATCGGCGTCGCCTCGTGCTTGAACCTCTCGACTGCCCTCGGTGCCGCGATGTTGAGGAGCTCAACGACTCGGTGTCGGAGCTGGGAGGGGAGCCAACACTCTCCACCCTCTGTGACCGTCTGGGGGGAGACTTTGACTCATGTCTCTGCCACCCACCGGGGCCACCCAGCACGGGTTTATCCCGAGATGCCAGCCCCTCCGGCGTCGACGGCCCTTGCAGGTGTGTTCCCCCACCCCTCAGTAGTCGGGGGAGGTTCCCTGCGAGGAGATGCAGGTGCCAGAGTAATCCCCATGGCACGCGGCTGGTGCATCTCCTGACTCCACCCAGTCGCATTGTGTCCTGCCGCTTCTTCCTTTTCAGCACCAAGTGGGTCGACATCGGTGCCGATGGAGCGCTCCGCACCGAGGAGATGCTTGGTGCCACAGGGGAACGCGCTGGTTCAGAGTCTGGCCGAAGCTCAGACTCCATAACTATGGCCTTTAAACGTGCGTCCCTCTCCTTTTGGGTGTGTGGCTTGAAGGCCTTACAGATTTTGCATCTGTCTTTTCTATGCTGCTCTCCAAGGCAGCGGAGGCAGCGGTCGTGAGGGTCACTCACGGGGAAAGCCTTGCCGCAAGCTGCGCAGGCTTTGAAGCCAGTTGAGCCAGGCATGGCCCAATCTTAAGCCCTTGAGGGCTATCATCTATCTATCTAACTAAACATTTAATGCTAACAACTATGCTACTTAACAACTAATTAACAGTCACTTATCTAAATAGAATGCTATACGAAGGGGATGCTACTTGCTAGTTAGCAAGAGGCAGACGTTCCAGGATCCGTCTCAGGCGGAAAGAAGGAACTGAGAGCCCGCAGGGTCGGCGGTGCCCTATGTACCGCGGTATGAGTGCGGTACTCCAGGGGGCACCTAAGCCGACCCTACAGGGCTTGCTAAGGGGAAAAAAGTTCTGGGAACCAGTGCATGGGGTGCGCACTCACCTATATTGGAATGGATATGAGCAATCACTCGAAATAGAACTGAACAGTATGTTAGTGCTGGGGGGGTACATTGGTTCTGGTAGGAAATCCCTGTGTACCTCTCAGTACAGGGAATTCAGGCTGTTCTGTGACTCCAAGATCCTCATGATAGAGGAAACTGTTTGGTACCAGCACGTCTGGACACTGCTTCTCAGATTGAGGTGAATTGAATGGTACTGGAGGCAGTATGGGTAAGCGGTCCATATGCTCTCATGCATATAGCCTGAAGAGGGTGCCTGGATTAGTGTCAGTTTCTTCAAGTCCTTCTGTTTGGAGGGCTCCAAGGGTACCAACAATTGTGCCAAACAGCGCTGTTTGTCATGAGACTTCTCAATCAGAGTGCTGGTAGTTTTGTTCATTAGTTCCTGCATCTCGATAGCAGAGGAGATAGAAACCTAACTGTGCCCATACTGCCTCCTTAATCCCTGGCCTTTGGGGTGACTTTGCTCTTCTTTTAGGCTCCATATCTGGGGATTTTTGATGTCTGTTCCTTTCAGAGGGCTTTGAAGTCTCTGAAGCTACCCTTTCTCATCTCATCAGAGCCAAGTCATCACTGGAATGTTCTGAGAGGCTGATGCCAATATATGCTGGGGAAGACGGACCCTGAAGAGAGGGTAGGTCTCAAGGACTGCTCCATAAAGAGTAACTTCAGTCTGTCCTCCCTGAGCTTCCTGGATCTGCTCCCGTAGCCAGAGCAAACCCTACACTTTGATAGGATGAGAGTCTCTCTGAGGCAGCCAGAATGCCTGTTGCTGAGGGGAAGAAGCCATGATAGTTCTGGCAGGGTTTAAAATCTGGGTTTTTGAGGCATAGCCCAAGAAGGGAGGCTGCAGACAAAGAAGGTACAAGGGCAGAGGCCTTTGCTGTGAAAAACAAGATGGGGAAACCCCAAACACACATACCAACAAACAATAACAACAAGGTAAAGAAAATAATAAAATAAAATATTAAAGAAAAGAAAAATGGTCAACTAGATAGCCTACGCTAGAAGACACCACAACGTTCCCTCTCTAGCCACAGATGGTTGCAAAGGAACTGGAACTGCAGAGGGTCTGCTCCTTGCTAATATATCCTCAGTCCAGAGCATGAGGATGTGTAAGGAGCAGGCACTGACGTGCAAACACTGCTGATGAAAAATCTCTGATCAAAAGTGCATGGCTGTGCACACTCAAAGTGGAGCACCTTGGGGACAATAACTCGAAGAAGCAGCTGTAGTTAGCAGATATAAGGTGGGTTTACTGAGTGTTTCTGGATTTTCTGGTGTTTAGGATTTTTAAACTACAGTGTTTTACAGTGTTCTCAGCTTTCATACATTTACTTTCCTAAACTTGTCTAAATTTATCTTTTAAATGTATTAAATAAGTGCAACATTCTAATGCTGTTATAGATTAATGGCTAAAGTTATCTCAATCTTTAACTTCTTTTGTTGAGGAACAAAGCAGAAACATAACTTTTCCTTATCTTCACATTGAAAATATATATACAAAAAACCCCAAACCTATTAAAAATACCAGGTACATAACATTTCAGATAACAGTCATACTTGTCTGGGCTTTAAACATTGACAGCAGAGAGTCAGTCACAGGAAGGCCTCTTCTGGTTTGCTACCTCAAAGACTGTTACCATAAAAATAATTTTTCCATCAGTAATAGTGACCATTAGTTGATTCAGTACCTTAACAATTTCCTCGCCATTGACATGCCTCAGTCTTCCTAGGATATCCATTACACGGTCTGGGTAAGCCTTCCATTTTAAGAGGGCAAGCAAGTCCACTGCAAAGTAACACAAGAAAGGAATACACACTCTGATATACTGTAAAGCACAAGGACATTAAGAGTATCTTGTACAGGCAGTACATTAACATGGCTGAAATTCAGATTCAGTATGATAACTATAAAGGGCCAGACTGGCCACTACAAGAAATAAATGTTTCAGTTGCCACTGAACATTTGGATCATGTCTATGGTCTCACTCCTGCTTTTCACACAATATGATGAAAGATTGAAACATGTTATAAGATTAAGTAAAGCCTCTAAAATACTAACAACAGTTCAAGAATCCTTCCCATAAAGAAAAAAAAATCAAGCTTGTGGGTTCGAAACACACTCAGAACTAGCTAGAATTTATGAACAAGAAAGGTAGGAAAAAATCCACCTCCAAGATGTGATAGAGTTTTAAGAGGCAATACTTGTTCCATGTATCACTCCTCACAACAAAGAGAAAACCCCAGAGACATATCCTACACCACTGCCAAAGAAACAAATGCTGTTTAAAAAGTAAAGGTTGTATCTCTCCCCATTTTGTCTTCATGTTGCATTGTGGGCAGTCACATTTCACCTTTTGGTGCCTCTGAGGACTTGCAGTAAGCAACACAAAGCCTGGATCACAGAAACCTTCAATACAAAGCCCAAAAGAGCTAATTTAGAACTGAGTAAACATGCTAACTTTGAATTTATTACTCTCGGGGGTTTAATCAGAATTAATGTGTTATGCTAGCTTTTGTGCCTCCATCTACAGAAATATACATTCTCTCTCTGTTAGAAGTTAATATCCTCATTTCCTTAAAAACTCATCTCTACTCATTCCAGTAGCAATGGAGCTTAGTAAATATAAGGACAGCTAACATTAAACCATAGTAAAAGGAACACTCTAGTGAAAAAACAGAACATATTTCAATGGCCTTGTTTTCAGAAGGGACAGTTTTGGTACCGTTCTGAGTGAGTTTGGTGGAGGAGAGCTGGGTGGAGATTGAGAAGGTCTCTTTGGTGCTACGCTGGAAAATGAGGCTAGAAGGGATGTTAGGGCAGCCGTTGTAGTCCTCTTTGCAGCAGGGCAGCCCCAGATACAGTGCATGATTATTAAATGTGCTGTTCTCATCACACTGCAGATAAAGAAAGGAAACTAAATTTTACCAGTTGATTTACTTTATTCCACACATTCATGCCTTGATAGCAATTGACTAACAATACTCTGAATTATTATTTGTATGATCATAGCACTTAAGAGCCCTAGTCCTGGATCAGGATCCCATTGTATGATCCTCTAAGTGCACAGAAAATCTATACACAGTAACCTGCATTTGCTACCCTCAAGTACAGTACATTAAGTTACCTCTGCTAAAGAAAATGTGGTCTTCCACCCACAGATCCCTTCAAAAATGTTAAGGACCTTTCAGACATATGTAGTGTCTCTGTTTGAGAGCTATATCTATACACGGAAGGAAAAAACTAGGGTAACCTGGTAAGGACAAAATTACTCTACTAGAGTATTGCTGAGCAGGAGTATGGTGTCTCACATTACGAAGGTCAAGTCCATAACAACATGATTTCAGAGCATAAAAGCTCAAAGTAATGACATACCCTTTTTAGCATTCTTGGGCGGTTATGAACACCAGTGAGACTGAATTTAAAACAGAGAGGAGCAACAAAACTCATTATAATTTGAGGGGGAAAAGTTAGTTGTACCTTGAAAATGAAACCTATCTGTACCAAGTCCTACAATTTGGGATCTATTCTAAACAGGCTGAGAAAGCTATAGATCTTTCTTCATACCCTTGTAATGAAAAATAGTATTATGAGAAATGCAATGACATTTACTCATATGTATCTACAATGAAGTAGGGATAAATAGGTGGAATGTCTGCAGTGCAGCGTTAGAAGAGTTGTGAGCTAGGGTACCTTATAAACATAAAGCTCATGGACATCATCTGACAGGGTAGTGCCATCATCTCTCATCAGAGGAGTGAATGCAAAGCCAAAAAGCTTTTTTTCTCCTTTGTCTTTAGCTGCAGCAAGAAACAAAGAACATAGAGAAACATTTCTGCATATATTGCAAGTGTGTATGTGTATAATTTTTTCCTCACTCTTTATACTATATACACTCACTCCTTAACCTCTATTTCTACCAAACAAGACAGGAAGCCACTTAGGGATTCATAGTGTATATATATATATATATATATTTATATACACACACACATACATGTATATATATATATATATATATATATATATATATATATACACACAAACACTGTACTATGTCTCAGTTTATGCTATTGCCTACAAAACTAGCCTCCACAAATGTAAATCGGACAAACCTTTATCAAAATTGAGCTGACCAGAGTAAACTGTACGCACAACTTGTAAAGACAATATGTCAAAGGAGAACAAGAAAGAAAACAACATGGGAGTATACCTAGATTCAGTCCTGAACTGCATGTTCTAAACCCTTTTTTTCTGTTCTCTAACAACTCTTGATAGCACCAGGATCGTTAACATTGTACTTATGTTGCACTTTTCCCTCTTCCAGTGACATAACATTCTCTAATCCTCTCCTCATAACAGAAAGAAATCTACATATTAAAATTTATTTTGGACATAGTTTTATACTCACTGGAGCAATGCCTGAACTCGAAGCGGAGGTGAGACCCACGAAACCTGTCTATGGGAATGGGTAGCTTGATGATTTCTCCCCAACGAGGGCTGTTACTGTGGTAGAGGACAAAAGAGTGGTATGCACTTCTGTTTGGCTCTCCTGAGCCTAAACTGATACAGTCCTGGAACAAAACACAAAAGAATACAAGTTAAGAATAAAAGACATCACACTGCTCACAAGTCATTTTATTACACTGTAAGAGCCTCATGCTGAGGTTACTGAAACCTAGTGGTTTTTTTGTCTCTGTATAATTCATACCCTTCTGCAAACACAAGGGCAGAGATAGAAGGAGAAATCTGAATGCAAAGGAATCTGATGTTTTTTGAAGGAAAATATTAAGACTGTGCTTTGGATCAGAGGTACAGCTCTGGGGACTGTGTCACAAGTGGCATTCAAACAGGATTTATTTGCTTTCCTTTTTCCTCAGAATTGTATTTAGTTTTACATTTGCATCAAGGAAGTACAGGATATATATTTATAAAGAGACCAGAAGGAAAAAAAGGGCAGTAAAAGATAATTACTTATAATTAGGCTTTTCTGAAAACTCCATTTGGCTCGATTCCTACTTTTGCGTCTCAGCTCACTAATGTGATACAGGGAAGAACTCTCTGAGCTCTCAAATATTGTGGCTCTTTGAAGCACTGGCCAGTTAGCCTCGTTTTGAGATCAAATGCCACTGCCCTTAGAACATTCTATTTCATGTCCCTGAATAATGGCAAGCAAACCCTCAGGTTAATAATTATCACCTAAAGATACCAGAGTGGATTCCTACTCTTGAAGACTAAAAAGTTCCAGGGTAGTCTTGACCAATCTACACATTCTCAGAACATGGAGGAACAAAAACTGTATAAATTAATTTCATTTAGGAAAATCATGGAAACTCCCTGAATCCCCATCCACAACAGGAGGCAGGACAGTTGGGAGAAATACTGAGAAGGTGGCAAACAGCTGGAGGAAGGGCCATATGGTCCCCAGGAAGGGGACAATACAAGGTATGTATTGAAATACAGATATATAGAAGGTAATGTATTCCTTTGCATTAGCACAAGTGCATGCACTCGGCCAGACACTCACAAAGCAATTTGGAAGCTCTGACTACACCATATATTTTAAAACCAAGCACAAAAAGGACAGTTGAAAGAATCCGCAAGAATAACTTTCAAGAAAAAACGGTTTTGTTTTTGTTTTCCACACTTTCCCCAGGAAAATAGTAATCCAATTTTGGGGTTATTGATTTTTTATTTTTTTGGGTAGGATAGATTCCTCCCTTTTAATGTTTTGAACTTCTGTGTCACTTTGTAGTATTTATATGGAAGGAACAGAACAAAATGAATTCAAACGATCAGGTGCAGAGAAGGGTTACTAGGATGATCCAAGGAATGGAAAACCTAATTTATGAGAGGAGACTCAAAGAGCTTGACTAGTTTAGCCTAACCAAAAGAAGGCAGAGGGGAAATATGATTGCTCCCTGTATATACATCAGAGGGATAAAAACCAGGGAGAGAGAGAGGAGTTATTTAAGTTAAGCACCAATATGGACACAAGAACCACTGGACATAAACTGACCATCAAGTTTAGGTTTGAAATTAGATGAAGATTTCTAACCATCAGAGAAGTGAAGTTCTGGAATACCTTTTCAAGGGGAGCAGTGGAGGCAAAACCTAAAGGGCTTCAAGTTTGAGCTTGATAAGTTTATGGAGAGGATGGTATGATGAGACTGCCTATAATGCAATGTAATGGATCTGTGACTGCTAGCAGCGAATATCTCCAATGGCTGGTGATGGGACACTAGATGGGGAAGGCTCTGAGTTACTACAGAGAATTCTTTCCCAGGTGTCTGGCTGGTAGTTCTTGCCCGTATGCTCAGGGTCTAACTCACTGACATATTTGGGGCCAGGAAGGAATTTTTCCCAAGTCAGATTGGCAGCTTTTCACCTTCCTCTACAGCATGGAGCACAGATCACTTGCACGTTTAAACTAGTTTAAATGGGGATTCTCTGTAACTTAGTATCTTTAAATCATGATTTGAAGTTCTCTGTAACAAAGTATTTAAATCATGATTGAGGACCTCAGTAACTCAGCCAGAGGTTAGCGGTCTATTACAGGAGTAGTGGGTGAGGTTCTGTGGCCTGCGCTGTGCAGGTCAGACTAAATGATCATGATAGTCCCTTCTGACCTTAAAGTCTATAAGTCTATAATGTAACAGAATGCTCTGGGGGCACTAGGACTCAAGTGGCCTTCCCCTCCCGACCAGTAAAACAGCAAAGGAACCAGCCAGAGATTCCTGCCAGAAGTAACAAAAGCAGCCAAAGCAGGGACCGCTGGATATTCACAGAACCTTCTACAACTTTGACTGGATTTTCTGTACCCTATGCTGATTGGCTGTTTGCTCCAACCCTCTCCCTTCTTCTTAGTCTCTTCACCTTAGCTTCACTCCACGCCTGCCTTTCTTACCCCCTTCCCTGTCAGCCTCACACTCCTTCTCTTCCCTTTATATTCAACTTATCTCCTTCTAATTATCCTCACAATAAATAAATAAATAAATAAAATCATGGAACTAACATAACGTTTGCTGCCATCACACTGTTCATTCTGCTTCTGTATTATACCCTCTTCCCCAGCCCTGTGTCTGTCTTGTCTAGTTAGAACGTAAGCTCTTTGGGACAAGGACGCTCCACTACTGCGTATTTGCACAGTGTGTACAACAAAGGGGCCCATTCTTGGTAGGCTCCTAGGCACTGCTGTAATACATACAGTATAATCTCTCTTAATATTGCTAGCAGCTAGGAGATAACAGATAAGATTATCAACATTATAAGGAGTTTATATGATGGAAGTAGATGCACAGTAAGATTGGATACAGGCCTGAGTGAATGGTTCAATATTGTGACTGGAGTTAGGCAAGGGTGTGTGTTATCACCAATCCTCTTTGCATTAGCAATAGATTGGGTGATGAAGCAGGCAACAAAAGGCATCATGGATGGTGTCAAATGGGTTAGCAGAGACTAGTTACACAACCTTAACTTTACCAACAACATTCCTTTACTAGGTCTGAAGTGGAATGGAATGACTGCCCTTACATCAGATGTAGAACAGGAAGCAGCAAAATTTGGATTGAAAGTAAATGCAGAGAAAACACAAGATTTTGAAAGTAGGAAACAGGACAACAGATACAAAGGTGTAAGTGAATGGAAAAGAAATTGAACAGGTAGAAATGTTCTGCTACCTGAGGTATGGGAGGGTGATGTCATTGGAAGGTGTCTGTGATAAACATATCATATGAGATTAGGAAAAGTAAAAAACACCAATTTTGGAAGGATGAACAAATTTGGTCAAACAGATCTCCACACCAAACTATAGGTCAGATTATACCATGCGATGGTACTGAGCATGTTTCTGTACAGAGCAGAGACATGGCTGACGACTGTAGTTATCAAAAAGAGATTGGAGGCTTTCCATCAAAGATGGCTGAGGAAAATACTGAACATTTAATGGAAAGACAGAATTACAAATATAAGAGTGAGAGATCTGAGAGAGCAGGACATGTTATAAAATATCATCAAAGAAAGAAAAGTCAGATGTCTGGGACATGTACATCATGTGAAAGATGGGAGACATGCTAAGCAATTATTGAACTGAGTACCTGAGGGAGGAAAGAGAAAGCAAGGAAGGCCAACAAAGAACTGACAGAAGACAGTGACAGAGGACAATGATTTGACATCAGCTGGGATGAAGTACCACAACTACTAGTGAGTGACCATAATCAATGGAGGAATTGGACTTTCCACTTTGTCAGCAGATCAGAAGGAACTAAGATCAAAGGTGAGATGTCTCTCTTTCTACCTGTCCCTTTCACCAATCCAGCAGATTTCTGTACATGATGTGGCAAGGCATCCTTTTTTGCCATGTCAGCCTTAGTGTTTCTCTCTGTGAAGTTAGAGACGGGGGCTGGAGTAAATCAGTCCTACTCTGGAGATTTTTTAAATTCTAAACTTTGGTTTATTTACGATATTTACAAAGTCAGGCTCAGGATAGCCCAGAGTAGTTCTCTTAAGCAAAATACCCTATATAACATAAAAGAAATACATCTCCTTGACCCCTGACTATTAACTTATGCTGGTTTCTGGTCACTAGCCCTTTCCCAAAAAGAAGTGAATTCAGTGTTTCCCCTATATCGAGAACAGCCTTCCACCTAGGAGAAGCCTTTTCTCCCTGCTGCCCCTAACCTTGCTGCAGCTTGTTTCTTCTCCCTCCTCCCACTCTCTCACTGAAGGAGGGTTTTTAAAGATCATCAGCAGCCCTTAACTGGACTCTGGTGTCTCTAATTAACCTAAGATAACCTCTTTTCAGTCATAGGAAAAAGGGCCTTCACCATTCTAGGACTGATACACGTGCCTTCCACCATTCTCTTATAGCTGTCAGGTCTGACTTTGTCATAATGATCAATAATTTTGTTAATAAGTGCTTACTATTGTATGACATGTTTCTACATGTAATAGAAAAACAGAGGTTATTTGTAAGGTGTCAGTTCCTTTAAAATGAAGCATTCATACTATAGGAATTCATATTAACTAATAATTCCATTTCACCTATCCTTCCCTCCAATACAATAAAATTGCCTTTGTATCCTGTTTCTCAAAAGATACTTAACACTGAAGTGCCCATGTATCAAAATCAATGTCCCCAATCTACCTCATACACCCTTTCTTGCTTGTAATTTGGTAAGAAATTAAGTGGATCTCTTGTAAGAAAGTGACTTGTAGTCCTGGCTTCTGCAAGGAGGACCCAATGCTTTTCTGTTTACTTGGATTAGGGATACCTTTCAAATGAAGTGATATATTTTTTTAAATCAGTCAATTACTTATTTAAAAAAAAAAACAAACAAAACTACCGAACAATCCATATGGGCCTCTAAGCGCTCAAAATTGTAATATCTGAACCTTTGTCCTATTTTTTTACATGAACTCACTGTCATCCAACAAAGGAAATACTTTAAAAGATGTACTTAAGAATCAGATAAATTTTAACCATATTATTGAACATTCAATTCTAATAAATGTGCCAAATCTATAACTCAATCCACCTGTAATATTGGCATGCATAGCTGAATCATGGGCCATACTTTGGTTCTAAATCAGATGAATTGAGTATATCCACTACTCTCTGACCATCCTCAGTTCAACAGGATGGGCCACTTTAATATTGACCCATATTTTCTTTATTATTTATATTACAATAGCACCTAGAGGCTACAACTGAGATTTGGGCTTCATTGTACTAGGTACTGTACAAACAGATACCATAGCAAGAGACAATTTTTGCTCCCAAAGAATTTACAATCCAAACATAATAATTTAAGTGGACACATCCTCAAAACGGAGAAATTGTATGCTCAATGCACAAAGAAGCTCATGTGTTTTTAAACTTCAGACCAAATATTTAACTGAAACATGTACGGTCAGATTCTCAACTGGTATAAATCAACACAGCTTGGCTAATATCAATGGAAATATTTCAATTTACACCATCTGAGGATCTGACCCAAAATTCATAAGGATGTTACCTAATTTGTATAGCATTTTAAATGTTTTAATAGCTGTTAAAAATTAACTGATTAATAACTGAGGATTCCTAAACTGGAAACACTGTGGAATATGGACTATAGGATCTGACAAACTAGTAAAAAATAAGCAAAACATCCACCCTAGCGCAATAGCAGCTCACAAGAGAAAGCAGAACTCTGTTCCCTTTAATCTGAATATGTGTATACTTTATTACTTCAGAGTAGTGGCACAAAACATAACAAATTTAACTTCTACTGAACTGAACTTAGACCAACTTCAAAATGCCAAATGCCAATAGACAGAAATAATCACTACGACATAACAGAAACACACTATATGGAATTCAACACGGAGACTAATCCTGTCTCATCTCTTTTTTCACTGTAGTGTTTTTTGCTTGATGTAAAAATTTGCCAATTGATCTGCCAAAGTAAAAGCAAATGAGACCAACCATCTGGGATTACTGTTAATTTAATGGGATAATTTATCATTGCACATTAATATCCTTGTCCTTGTAGAAGACAATTGACCCTATTAAGTGTATATTGCTGTTGTGAATCTATAGAAAAGCCGTGAAAAATAGAAAACTTCGGCTCCTCAAACGTTAGGGTTTCCAGTTTGTGTTTCAGCCTCCAAAATACTGTAAAGTTTAGGCAAAGAAAGTTTATATTCAAGGTCTTCCTTTTAATTTAGGTGAAGATCTCTGAGAATGATGAGCTCCATCAGTTTTAACAGTCTCATCTCTGTAACGGATTTTAAGATGTCTAGGCATCCATTTGCCAAAATCCTACATGGGTTCATTACCCTAGGCGTTTTCAGTATGATGCTAGATTCGTATTGTTTCACCTTTTATTTTCAGAATCATTGTTTTTGTTTCAAACTATTAACAAAATTTCAAGGTATTTTACTTTACACTTCATACATGTGGTCTAGCTAGTCATTTTGGCCACTCAGAGCAAGCGGGTTTTTAATCGTATGCTTGTGAGGTCATTTCTAATGAGGAGAGTAGCAGATATCCCTCAAGGTCAGAATAGGATTTTGATATCAAACAGAAGGAGGAGCTGCTGCTGCAAAGATGTTCTTAGCCAGAAAACTTCAGCTACAATAATTCAACATAATAGAAAAGAAAATGCAAAAGAATGCATTAAAGATTAATATTTTTTTATTGTAAACATTAATAGTAAGGAGTTTCTGGAAGAATTGCTTGATCTAGTATCTTCAGTGTTTATATTTGTTTTCCCAGAAGGATCACCTGAGTTACTTGAGGCTGCTGACCCAGTGGGATATAGCCATTTTCTCCCCCAAGTTTATGTTGTTTAATTATAGGGTGAGTTTAATAACTTTTAGTGCTTAATGGAGGGGAGAGAGTGATAGCAATTCCCTGTTCTAAACTTACAGTAATTGAGCAGAACTGTGCAAGTTCCTCTGACACAGCCAAAGCACCACAATTCTGATTTGAAATATATTTTGCTGTTCCTGGCCTATGGCCCATTCTGAGCAGAGATTGCCGGTTGTGATAAGGGGTGCCAAATTACAAAGTAGTGTGAGAAAATTTCCACTAAAATTAGCTCAAAACCACCAAACTTGTTGACTTGAGACACAATTCAAATTTGAATACAGTGTCTTCTACAAAGTTCAGTGGGACCACACAACAATAATGACATCTCAATATGTCCCTAAAGGCCCAATTCTGTCATCCTTACTCATATTTTTGTATGCAGTGTTGTAGCTGTGATGGTACGAGGATATTGGAGAGACAACATAGGTGAGGTAATATCTTTTATTGGACCAACTTCTACTGGTGAGAGAGACAAGCCTTCAAGCTTACAAAGTCAGAGCTCTTCTTTAGATCTGGGAAACTAACTCACTCAGAGTGTCACAGCTAAATACAAGGTGGAACCGATTGTTTAGCATAAGTAGTTCACACACATTTCAAGGGACCATTCAAGGTGAAGTGGTCTGTTAACACCCTTCCAGTCATAGGGAGGAAAGGGAAGAGGTGTAGGGAAGAGCAGGTGGGAGGGTAGGGCGAGGGGTTATTAGTGGGCTATAGATTGTTGTAATAAGCCATAAAGTTATGATAAAGTGTTGTGTAGGTTTCCTTGAGGATAAAGTGTTGTGTAGGTTTCCTTGAGGATGAAGACTGAATAGATCAGATATAGAGCAATCATTTTTCACAAAGTGTTCACCCACAGGTAATGTGGTGTTCACTTTTTACAATGTGATCGCTCTGTATCTGACCTATTCAGTCTTCATCCCCAAGGAAACCTACACAACACTTTCAAAAGACGAGCCGGGGTGCTTAAATTCATAACTTTTGCTAAACACGAGAAATCGTGGACTGAATAGAGACATTGGATTTACCTATTACCCACTAACAAGCCCCCAACTGCTTTTTCCCACCCCACCTTCCTTTCCTCCCTATGACTGGAAGGGTGTCAATGGATCACTTCACCTTGATTGGTCCATTGAAATGTGTGTGAACTACTTATGCTAAACAATCTGTTCCACCTCTTATATAGCTGTGACACTCTAAGTGAGTTTCCCAGACCTAAAGAGGAGTTCTATGTAAGCTGGACATCTTGTCTGTCTCATGAATAGAAGTTGGCCCAATTACTTCACCCTTTTTGTCTTACTAATATCCTTACTCATATAGAGTAGTAATTTACCCCAAAAGAAATCCCACTGAAATGGGAATTGCTCCCAGATTATAGCACTACACAAAATGAGTAAAGATGGCAGAACTGTTCTCTTTGCAGAGCAGTCTTATTCACTTGTCAAAGCTTCAGAATGGCAGGCTCAGTTGCTCCGATTTCTTTTCAAAACACATTGTTTTTGGTTGAGAGAACCCCTCATTCACTGCAAGGCATCTCCAAAGCCACAAAATTATTGCCATGGATTCTTCTGAGTCTTAGTCTCCCCTGTCTTTCACTATCTAGCTCACCTATATTTCTTTTCTCATCCTCATCCATGCAAAAAATAAGACAGATGCCTAAATGCATAATGTCTACATAACCAGGATCTAAAGACTGAACAGTAATTCCTCCACCTTCAAACTAAGGCTGCTGAAATGTCCACCAGCCAAGAGCAGAAACTTTCTCCTTCAGAGCGCTCCTTTCCACCCTAAACAGCAAGTTAGCAGCACAAAGCATATACCTGCAAAGCTGAGATCATGTTCTTCACAACACTTCACTTTTTGCTGGTAACAGAGAAAACAGACTACAGTTTGAACTCTGACCCCTTGGTATGGTAGCAACAGGTCAGCTCTATGGAAACATTTGTTGTTGAAATAAAAACATTGTCTCTACCACCTTCTCCTATGAATCTGATACTCGATGAACCATTGAAGCTGTGGCACTTTACTCTTATATCACCAGTTGATATTCATCAAGAAGTTCCTATCAGGAAATGTTACTGACATTTTATTTTCCAGCACAACCATGACTTCTTCAGGGCTGATCAGTATTGTAGCAGTTGAGATTTTTGTTTCTGCATCAAAATCATCAGGACTGAAGACTTCTTCACAGCATTTATTATAGTTATGGTAAATTTACAGGTTTCATGATTTTTGATAAAAAATGCCATGATAAATGAGGAGGGGGCTCCAAAGGACCAGAAGGAAGGGTGGGGGAAGAGAGTGAGTCTGCCCCACACACCCTGCAGTGGTGACTCCTTCCCCATGAGGCTGGGCCTGGCTCCCTGTTCTGGGCGTTGTGATGTGGTGCACAGGGTTGCAGTGCCATTCAGGTTTGGCCCAACTGCTCCTCCATCATTGACAGAGGGGCAGCCAGGCCAACCATGAGCAGTGCTGCAATTCTACGCACCAGAGCACAATGCCACTTACTCAAATTTGGCCAGCCGTGCCTTTCTCCACTGCCCTCCCATCACTGACATGGAATTCTTCAGTTTTGATACAGTGTGAGTGAAAAGTTTAACTAAATTAGCTTTTCACTTACCATTTAGTCCAAGTCCCCAAATTCTGAGCTTTAACATTACTTCCCCACTGGCAGAATTGCCCTAAATTAACGCAAGCCTGGTAGTTGGATCTCTTTATTGTAGTATAGAAATAAAGAATGCAAAAAGGCCAAACAGTTGTAGGAACTAATTTTATTCAAAACTTTCCAGGGCATTAGAGAAGGCAAGAGAAGATGTATGTGGAACAAGTGGATTGATACTGATGTAAATTATCACAGAAACAAATTTATTTGCTTACCTTCAGAATCTCTCCATCTGCATAAAGAACATACATGGTCACTTCAATGTTCTTCTGCACACTCTTCCCACCTCTCTCAAAATCCCCCTTCTCTAGCATCAGGTACAAGTCATTACGTATATCACCTAAAGTGAGAGAAAGGAGTCACGTTTAAACACCAAATCAAAGATATGATGCCTTTATGGAGGCAAATGACTGACTTTGTTCTTCACGATTTTGACTGGAGCCCCACTCATTCCAAGCAGCAAGTTAATAAAAAAAAGAACATCTGACCATGAATGCATTAAATCAGAGGGTTGTTAGTAACATTTTTATTAAATCTGAATTTGGAACCAATAATTGCATTATTGGGGGGGAGTGAAGGGAATGGGAAAATAACCTCACATCCTTTTGCTGAGTCATCTGATTTAGAATGATCAGGGTAAATTTAACCAAGGGTCAATAACACTTGATTAGTTGTCTCTAGCATGCTTTAAAAATTAGGGTATTATGTAGCAATTAATAGGAAATTAAATTCAAGCAACTCTTTTCACAACAAAACTAATGTTTATTATTATTGTAACAAAAGCAAAAGCAGTTCGTTGTTTTGGAGACCTGTTTTCAATTCCAACCTCAGGTGAGGTGGAGTGGGGGAGAATTAATACATTTCTTTCTGTTAGATTCCTGGCTAACTTGCAGGCTCCAACCAGGAGTGCTAGGGGGAGAGCACTAGAAATGCCTGCCAATTTCTCATCACCTTGTTTTCAAGTGCTTTCAGAACAGATGATTATATCCAGAAATACAGATGCTAAGGTACTAGGGGTAACAATCTGTCAGCCCATTGTTGCTTTGAATTTGACAGCTGCTAGTCCACTTTTCTAGTATTTACTGCTGGTGTGTGAAACTCAGCTTTCAAATCTAATGCAGTCAACTCTAAAGTATTTATGGTCTGTAACAAAAGGAGACTAGAGAGCGCCCATTTTTCTTTAGGTTATATTTATTTATTTATTTTTCACTGTCACTGGCTTCTAAAGATGCACTTTTTCATCTGCTTTTCTTTCCATATAGCATACTAAAGGACAGCCCATGCTAACACCTTGTGAAAAATGTGTAAGGTTAAAAAACAAAAAAATCAAACCCTTTCAGGCAAATATTGTGTTAAGCAGCCCAAAGAAATTAAATAATGAAGTAATGGAATGGTTATCCAGCAATGCAGAGCCCGTTTGGAAGTATGTTTTTTTCCCACTACAGTACTTGGAGAAGCTGATGCATTTAAATCTGTTTATTAACCAGAAGCACAAAGAAAGAAGCAGCGTTTGTTTTCAGGAAGTGAGGGAAATCTATCATAAATGTACTGTCTTTTTTGTAGTCTACACCCAAACTGAAGTGTTCCTTATCCCCTTTCCTAAATCTAATATGTGGACCAGCACTACAAGCTTTCAGCCTTGTCTTTATCTCTCTTTTTGCTGGTGACAAATATTACTCTCTTTAGCACTGAATATTACATATAGAGCTATATTATTTTGCCTCAACTTCTGTTGGGAGTTGTTTATGAATGGAAATCTGTATGCACAGCTTCCTCCTCGCTCCATTACCCCACTCCTACTGTGCAGCCCCATGAAGTCTACAGCCTGAAGCATCTCACAATTAGAGATCTGAAAATGCCAAGGCTTATTAATGGAGGGGAGGGAGAAGAGACAAATTGTCGCATGGAAACTGTGACAAATACCAAAGAGGCTTGCGAAGGCCCTCTAGCATTTTATCTAGCTTTTCTTACTAAAGTTTAGTGGTCAAACTTAACACCTAGCAAACCACAATGATATGAAAGCGATAATGCAGTTCTAATCAGTCTCATTGCTCAAAATGCAGACTGAGCCATCTATGTGCTTGCTATGGGACTATTAAAGAAATGCAACAATCTGTTGAAATGAAAGAGAGAAGTAGGGCAGAGTTGGTTATTTGCTTTGAAATTGCTCCTGGTCAACCTTAGTGAAAACTGCACCCATTTTCCTCAGCACACTTCATATGGTGAGAAGAATTTATTTAAATTTATAAACTAATTTTCTGGAAATTAATTTTACTAATTATAATTCGTATTTTGGAGCCTCTTGCTGGTGGCCACATCTTGCTCAATACTGACTCTGCAAATACAGAGTTACAGTGACAGATTGCAAATCAGTTTCTAGCCTGGTTTAATCCGATATTTGATATTTACATAGCATTTTAGATTCCAAAATACTTTACATAGGTTTATATAATGGAAATCCATAAGATACAGACACCTTTTTTGGGGTGGAAGACAATATCTTAGGTAACATGAGATTGACATCATAGTGAAAAATAATGAGGGGAGAAGGCATTTTAGTCACGCACACTGGTGCAATTGCTCTGACAAAAAATGGCTTGGGGTCTGTAATGTTAATGTAAAGCATACAGGACCTTTTTAAAAATTAGGTCTTTCCCACAGCAAAGGTTACGAGAGCAAATTTAGGTACTTCAGCACAGAGAAGGGCTGAGGTAACTATCAGGCACTGAATCTAATTACAGGGAGTCTAGTTATTCACCTTAATTAACTGAATTAAGCTCTTCAGTTTAATGGTGAAAATAATTTTACTGTCTTGAAAATATATACTTAAATATTACTCTGGCTTAACACCTCTGCCATTAGCTCCCATAGAATTGGAGTCACATTGCACTGATATGGTAGCTATCATCAGGAGGTCAGTAAGCCCAGATTCACTAAGAGTTGCACAGAAACTACAGCAAGTCTTCAGTCCCACATCAGTTTGTTAACTGCATATATCTATGTTAATTAATTACACTTAGAAAGCCAGACGTGCCATCCTGCAACAAATGTTTAGAAAGAAATCAGAGTGCAGCTTGTATGTGACTAAAAAGGTCTGGTCAATGATTAAAAAATGATCTACGCCAGCTTTAACACAGAATGGCAATGGCATTTCCTTCTGGGGAAATTCTGCGCCACTGTGCATGCACACAATTCATGTTCCCTGCTGATTTTTTTCTCTGCAGAAAATACATTCTGCAGGAGAGGTGCTACAGTTACGCCTTTCACCCATCAGGGTCTGCTGTGGTGCCAGAACAGAGGGCAACTGACTTACCACTTGTAGCAGTCAGCAGCTGACAGGAAGGAGGAGAGACTGTGTTCCTGAGCCACAGTGCCCTACCCTACTCCTACCCGCCAGGTGAGGAGGCAAGGGATGGGGGGAGGAACAGACAGAGCAAGGCAAATGGGACTCCTGGGGGGGGTCAAATAGACTGGGGTTCAGAAGGGCTAGCGGGGGGGGTGACTGGGGTGGTGGCTGAATGGGAGTAGGGGTGCGGAGCCACATGGGGCCATGGGGTGGGAGTGGCTGAGTGGGGGTGCAGGCCCACACAGGGACAGGGTGTGGGGGGTGACTGCATGGGGGTGCAGGGCCATATGGGGGACGTGGACAGTGTATGGGAGCAAAGGGTGGCTGAGTGGGGGTGCAAGGACACATGGGGATGGGGAGGAGTACATGAGGACGGGGGCAGATGTATCTGACTGAATGGCAGAGGCTAGGCGGCAGCCAGGGTCTGCATGGGGAAGGCTCCCCAACTCCCTAGCAATCCCTTCCGCCCCCCAAAAAACGGTTGCATATTTCTGCCATCCACACCCAGCAACCCTCCAGGTTCACTCCCAGGCTCCTTCCCAGCATTACTTGCCTCCACCTCAGCTCCTCCTTTAACCCTGACTCCCCCAAGCCTTTGCACTGCTTCTGAGGGTTGTGGAAAACACGTTCTTCTACTGTAGTTTAAATGAACTATTACTCAAAGGTCTGTATTAATATGTTTAGTAAGGAATCGAATTGTCAAAAACATTTCTTGAATCTTTTTTGTTGTCTGTATTGTTACAGACGTACTTGTTGACAGGTATTTTGAAATACATTACCAAAATAATTAAAATGGGCATGATTATATTGTGTTATTCGGACAAATAAAATATGCAGAATTTCTCAGAATTTTAAAAAATAGTGTGCAGAATTTTTAATTTTTTGGCACAGAATTTCCCCAGGAATAGACATTTCAAATCAAAAAGTCTGGCTACGAGAATTCTTGTTCCTTAAGTCAGATCTTTCACACTATTTGTAAGACAAAAATAAACAACCAACCAAAAAAGGACTTTTCTGACATACCAGCTAATTTATTCTTCTGTGTGACCAACGTGTAAACTGCAATGGCTCCCTGAAGCAGTAATAATTGATATTTCTCTACTCATGGTTTTGGGAAGAACAGTGTAGCTTGGATAGTTTAATACTTCATATCTTTATAAGGAGAATATTGCAGAGTAGAAAATGGGATTAGTTGTGGCCTCACACCTTTAAAGCAGAAATAATACTGCCATAAGGCTGGTTTACCCCTACCTAAGTAGTTATATTTCAAAACATTTGGATGACATTTTATACTAAGGTGTCTTCATTTTGGGTGGCTGTCAAGGTTGAAATGAAATATCTAACAGCAATTTTCAATAGCATAGAATTAGTGTTTCTGCTTGTGTTACTTCTCTCAACAAAAATAGTTCTAATTTCCAAAGTTAGCTGTTAACTAAGTGTCTGAAGTTTGTAGCATTCACCCAGCCAGTAGCTGCAATTTATTTCCTCTGTGAAATGTCTTGAAATGCTTTTGAGTGTGAAAAATGCCACATAAAACCAAATTATATTCTTCTGTAATTTATCAGAAAAACATACCTAATGGCTCCTTCCTCCCTCCACTGCAGGTGTTGGGGTTTTTTTTGTTTTGTTTTTTTTCTCGTTCATGAAGCCTCAAGTTCAGAAGACAAATCCTGATTCAGCTATAAACCTAGCTAGTGTGACAGGGCCAGACCAGACGGCTACGAAAGGGTGCTGGAAGGCATATATATTAGCCCCAGGCTCCATAAAGCCCTATTCCCTGGGTAACCCAGCTGGAGGCTATTTCAAGGTAATTGGGGCAATTAGGCCACCTGGAGCCTATCAAAGTAACTGCCCCAGCAGTTAAAAGCCTCAAATCCAGGCAGGCCAAAAGGGCTGAAAGGGAGTTAATAGCCAGAGTAGAGAAAGCAGATCAGAGCAAAGGGGAGCAGAGCCGCCCTGCCCTGCCCTGCCCTGCCCTGCCCTGCCGCAGAAGCTAGAGCTTGGGACTACCATCCATTGCTGCCACCAAACCGGAGACAGAAAGGGTCTAGCTGGGGAAGGCAGAACAACCCTTCACATCGGTACCAGGGAGCAGGACACAAGCATTGGGGCCGTGGACAGGCGACCCAGGGAAGATAGTCGGTCTCAGGGACTAAGCAGTGTGAGACCACTCCTTGCAGGGGCCCTGGGTCAGGGCCAAGGGTAGAGGGCGGGACCGGGCCTCCCTCCCCCTGCTCCCCTCCCAGCCGCACCACCAACGTGGCCGGAAAAGTGCAGGACCCACAGGGTGGAGTAGGCCCACCCCGCCACACTAGCTTTGGCAACTTCACTTATATGAAAATGAAATCCTCTGCCTTCTAACCTAAAAATGCCATGAAAAGCTGCTATAACTATGTATTGGTTTTCTATTTGCCTAAAAGTATCAGAAATTGAGAAATGCACTGCAGCACGTTTGAAAATTGCTAGTGCTCATCGTTTGTTTTAAAGGCTTCAAGCTGAAAATATCTTTAAAATATGACCAGTTGAGAGAGAACTTAGTAGCTGGCATCTATTAAAGTAAGGAGGAGATTTTTGCTAAAGGGATTTTCATGTTCTCTGTTAAAAGGCTTTACCATGATGTTCTGGCCACGTAGTAATCCTACTTTATAGTAACAGTCTGTATTTATGTAGCACTTTCCATTAAAGGATCTCAGAAATGTTTATCTAACCCTTACAATGACCCTTTGAGGAAAAACAAGGTTACTTACCAGTAACTGATGTTCTTCGAGATGTGTTGCTCATGTCCATTCCACTATAGGTGAGTGCACGCCTCCATGCACGGTTCCTGGAACTTTTTTCTCCTTAGCAAATCTCGTAGGGCCGGCTCTGGCGCCCCCTGGAGCCCCATGCACCTTCTTCAGTATATGAGGCACTGCTGGCCCTACGCCCCCTCAGTCCCTTCTTTCTGCCAACTCTGGCAGCGGGGACTGGGAGTGGAATGGACATGAGCAACACATCAGCTACTGGTAAGTGATCTTGTTTTCTTCTTTGAGTGCTTTCTCATGTCCATTCCACTATAGATGACTAACAAGCAACACCTTGAAAATGGGTAGGAGTTACTGGTGAGCTGCCCTCAGCACTGCTCTGCCGAATCCCACGTCCTCTCTTGCCTGCTGGAGAATGGCGTAGTAGGACATGAAGGTATGCACCGATGACCAGGTGGCACCTTTGCAGATGTCCTGCAGGGGCACTCTCTCCAGCAAGGCTGTAGACGGGGCTTTAGCTCTGGTTGAGTGCGCTGTGATGGTTCCAGGTACGTGACCTGTGTGGAAGGTTTCCTGCTGCCAACCAGGACTTGTTGGACCTGCACCGAGCAGGCTCTCTCTCCCTCCGTCAGCCACAGAGTATCCAGGCTGTGAGGTGCAGAGAGTCCAGGTCCGGGTGCAACAGGCGACCATGGTCCTGGGAGAGAAGGTCGTGCCGTCTCGGGAGCTCCAGGGGTGGGGCGATGGAGAGGTCCAGCAGCATGCTGAACCAATGCTGTCTCGGCCAGGCCGGAGCGATGAGTATAACATCCGCCATGTCCCTTTTTATTTTCAGCAGGACCTTGAACAGGAGCGGAATGGGCGGAAACGCGTACATGAGGGTCCCCGTCCAGTCGATGAGGAACGCGTCGGAAATCGACCCAGTCTCGCGACCCCAGAGTGAGCAGAACCTCGGACACTTCGTGTTCCAGGTCAATGCGAATAGGTCTAGTTGGGGAACACCCCACTTCTGTAAGATCATAGCCAACATCTCTGGATGCAACAACCAGTCATAGCAGGGTAGAAACAACTTCTTGAGGCAATCCACCTTGTCGTTCCTCACTCCCAGGAGGTGAGAGGCAGTTAAGTGGAAATCATGCCTTACGGCAAAGTCCCACAGATGGGTAGTTTCCTTGCACAGGGCCGAGGAGTGCGCTCCCCGCCGCCTGTTTATTTAAAA
This sequence comes from Emydura macquarii macquarii, assembly GCF_026122565.2. NCBI lineage: Eukaryota > Metazoa > Chordata > Testudines > Chelidae > Emydura > Emydura macquarii. The sequence goes on along the minus strand of NW_027132983.1, from coordinate 972,141 downwards.
CATGGCTGCGGTGTTGTCCATCAGCTCCTACACCGCTCTGCCTGTCAGGAATCGGAGGAACACCTTGCACGCTAGGCAAATGGCCCTCAGCTCCTTCATGTTGATGTGCAGGAGCCTGACCAGAGCCCCTGAGTGCCTAGGTTGGCGCTGATGTGGGCTCCCCATCCTATGTCCGATGCGTCAGAAATTAGAGTGACCAACGGGACCAGTTCCCTGAACAGAACGCCCTTCATCACTATCCTGAGAGTCCACCACCAGTTTAGGGAGGCTAAGACGGGCGAGGGAACTGTGACCACCCGGTGCAATGGGTGTCTGCTCGGCACATATTCTGAGGCCAATCATACCTGGAGTGGTCTGAGCCTCAGGCGAGCTAGTCTCACCACATACGTGCCGGCCGCCATGTGGCCTAACAGCTGTAGGCAGTGCCTGGCTGTTGTCATGGAGCACCGGTGCAGCTGGGAGATGATAAAGACCATCGCCTCGAAATGTGGCTGAGGCAGGAAGGCTCTGGCCTGGGAAGTGTCCAGGGTGGCCCCAATGAATTCTATGCATTGCACTGGGGTTAGTGTGGACTTCTGCTCGTTTATGAGCAGTCCCAGCCTGCTGCACGTGGAGCAAGTGAGGGTCACGCTCTCCTGCACTTGGGACTTGGACCTGCCCCTGATCAGGCAATCGTCCAGATACGGAAGAATTTGCACACCTCCTTGTCTCAGGTGGGCAGCCACTACCGCCATGCACGTGGTGAACACCCTTGGAGCCAAAGACAGGCCAAAGGGCAAGGCTGTGAACTAGTAGTGGGAGCCTGTCACCGTGAAACAGAGAAAACGTCTGTGGCTGGGGAGGATAGACACATGAAAGTATGCGTCCTTGAGGTCGAGGGCAGCATACCAGTCTCCTGGATCCAGGGAAGGGATTATGGAGGCTAGGGAGACCATGCGGAACCTGAGTCATTTGACATATTTGTTTAGACGACGCAGGTCTAATATTGGTCTCAGACCCCCCTTCGCCTTGGGGATGAGGAAGCACCTCGAATATAACCCCTTCTGCCTTGAGGGACCATTTCCACCGCTCCTATGTTGAGGAGGGTGTCCACTTTCCGCAAGAGGAGCTGCTCGTGAAAGGGGTCCCTGGAGAGGGACGTAGAGGGACGGTTGTTTGGGGAGAGGTACATGTAAACTGTAGAGCACAGCCCCATGAGACTATCCCAAAGACCCAACAATCAGAAGTGATCTTTGCCCATTCGGAATAGAAGGGCCTTAACCTGTTTAGGAAGGGGTGGGGCGGATCCAGGAGAGCAATCAGGGCACCACCCTCAGACACACCATCAAAACTGTCTCCTCTGGTTACCCGACCCCCTGGGGGGGGCCCTGCTGGGCGGCTGAGAATGAGCTGGGGGGCTGATTTCTCCTTCTAACCCCCTTATTCCTGTCTCTATTCCTACAGAGTTGAAAAGGCCTGGGCAGAAGCCTTGGCTGCTGCTGCACCTAGGGCCGTGACTGACACCTGGAAGCCTGGGGCGTGTATAGGCCCAGGGAGCAAAGCGTGGCCTTGGAGTCCTTCAGACCGTGCAGCTTCGCATTGGTCCGGTCGGAGAATAGGGCCAACCCATCAAAGAGGAGGTCCTTAAATGATTGCTGCACCTCCTGGGACAGGCCCAAGGATTGCAGCCATGGGCACCTTCTCATGGAGACGGTGGAAGCTATGGCCCTACCCGCTGAGTCAGCAGCGTCACAGGACGTCTGGAGTGCTGCCCTAGCCACCGTGGTTCCTTCCTCCACAATGGTGTTAAAGTCTGTGGCCTGGTCCTGGGGCAGGGCCTCAGCGAACTGTCTGAGGGAATCCCACAAGTTGAAATTGTATCTCCTCAGGAGGGCCTGATGGTTGGCAATCCTGAACTGCAGGCTTGCTGTGGAATAAATCTTTCTCCCAAACAAATCCAGATTTTTGTTGTCTTTGTTCTTGGGAGTGGATCCTGGCTGACCTTGCCTGTCATGCTGGTTAGCCGCATCTACCACCAAGGTTCCTAGGGCAGTGTGAGTGAACAGATACTCAAACCCTTTGGCCGGGACATAATACTTTCTCTCAGCCACCTTTGATGTAGGGGCGATCGAGGAAGGGGTTTGCCACAGGGCCTTTACAATTTTAATGACCCTTTCGTAGACTAGGAGGGCCATCTCGCTGGGGCAGCTGCCGCCAGCACGTTAAAGAGGCTATCTTTGGCCTCTTCTAACTCTTCCACCTCCAGTCCCAAGTTGGAGGCCACCCTCTTGAGTAGCTCCTGGTGCGACCTGAAATCCTCCAGTGGCGCCGAGTGGTCCCTGAAGACTGCCTCATTTGGTGAAGAGGAAGAGGACTGCTGGTGAAGGGTTGCACCTGTTGAGGGTCCCTCCATGGAGTCCAACTCCCCGTACGAGGAGTGGTGTCTATGGGCCCTCTCCTGTGCCGGAGGCACAGACTGCACCCCTGATGACAGGATGGATTAGGGCCCCGGTCCCATCTGGATACCCCATGGGGCCCAATATGGCCATAGCTGTGGCCATTGACCATGGGGCCAACATGGGGCTGAGTGCACCACAGGCTGTGATGCTTTGTGGGCGCATTGGCGCTCCCAATGGCTATCCCCACTGGGAGACCCTGAGTCACTAGATCGGTGGTGCTGTGCACATCCTCGGTCCCGGGCATGCCCTCTCGATGCCTCCGAACGGTGCCGATGAACGGAGGTGCACGCCCAAAAGCTAGAGGTACTGGAGCGTCATCTCGGTACCGATGATTTTTGGTACCACTTGCCGTGCAGCCCTGCAGACCCTTTTGGTGACCGAGGTCGGCACCACTCCGAGCTCCTCTGTGCCGAACCGGACTCCGGCGACCAGGTTCCACGTCGTGGACTGCACAGTGCTGGGTCCTCCGATGGCAATCAAGTTCTGCACTGCGTGGGCACAGGGGAACTGGGACGGGAGCTGTCCGAGCGCCGCCTGGCAGACCTAGACAGGTTCCACTTCCTGGCCTGTGCTGCCTCCGGTGCTGGGGATTGATGTCAACGCTGAGAGGGAGACTCCGCACCGAGTTGAAGCAGGCCGGCTCGACGACACCGACCTGGAGCGACTGCTGGGGGAGCGTCTCTGCTCTACCCCCAGTGGTTGTCCGGCAGGAGATCTTCCTTCCTGTACTGGGGATCTCCTCCAGCCTTCAGGGGAACCCAACGTGGGTTTCCTCCGTGACACCAGCCCCTTCTCCCTCGGCCAGGGGGGTGGGGGGGGGGCACGGAGCTGGCGTAGGCAAGGCCAACAAGGCTCTTGCTGCCTGAAAAGTTTTCAGTGTCGACAGCATCGGCAGGGGCACTCTCCCACTCCCAGGAGTCGGGGGGAGCCTCCCTGACCGGAGATGCAGGCACTGGAGAAGACTCAAAGGGCCGGGTCCAGTGCATCTCCATGCTCGACCCTGCCCATACCGATGGCGCAGGGGAGTGTCCGTGCTCCGCACGTGCCCTCTTCCTCCTCGGTGACAGTGATGGTGTGCAGTGCCGAGTCGAGGCTGGTGCCGGCGGTGCACTTTGCACCGAGGTCACACTCGGTGCCGAGGTGGAGTGGGGCAGCCCACATGCCGGTCAGAGCGCTGCCTCCATCAGCAGGGCTTTTAACTGGATTTCTCGGTCCTTCCGAGTCCTCAGTTTAAAAACCCTGCAGAGCTTGCACTTTTCTTTTCTGTGTGCCTCTCTCCCCCAAGCACTTAAGGCAGCGGTCGTGGGGGTCACTGAGCGGGAAGGCTTTCTCGCGGGAGGCACACGACTTGAATCCCTGCGACTGGGGTATAGCCTGGCCGCTCTAAGTCCCTGCAGGGACTTGCCTTATCTCTAGCTACTCTTTTTAACAACACTCAACAGCTACTTAACTAACTAAACTACTTAAAATAACAAAAAAGTTCAAAGAAGGGGAATAGTACTTGCTGAGAGCAAGGCTAGTTCCAGCAATCGTCACGGGCGGAAAGAAGGAACTGAGGGGGTGTGGGGCTGGCAGTGCCTCATATACCACAGCATGTGCGTGGGACTCAAGGGGGCGCCGGAGCCAGCCCTACGGGATCTGCTAAGGGGAAAAATGTTCCAGGAACCATGCACGGAGGCGTGCACTCGCTTATAGTGGAATGGACATGAGCAAGCACTCGAAGAAGAAGGAATGATTATTATCCCTATTTTACAAATGGGAAAAATGAGGTAAACAGGTTCAGGTCATACAACAAGCTAGAGACAGAGCTTTAAATAAAACCCTTAAGTCTTGACTCTCAACATCTGTTTACAAAGTAGTCAGCTTTTTCCAGCTTTACAGCCTTCTAAAATGGACTTAATACATCAATGTCCATTTGGGAAAAAAGGCAGCTCAGTCCAGTTGCTATTTGTACCTTAGATGTGTCCAGCTTTCTGAGTAATTTGGGAATATTTCAGTAACAAGGAGCATTTACCCAGGGAGTCTTTACAGGACTTTTTAAGAAAAAGTCCAGTCTCTCATGGCCTGCAAAGCCAGAGGATCAAGGACTATCTATATATTAAAAACTAACATGTGTCTGTTTCTGCCCAACGGTTGAAATGGCCCTATTTATGTAAGGTCTGATCCTTTGAGTTATTGAGCACACTTCACGGCATCTTAAGTCACTGGAGCTCAGCAATAGGAAGCATTTTGCAGGATTGGGCCTCTATTCTCTATAAAAGAATGCCTGGTGCTCATGGAGAGAAGGTGGGATAGGATGAGCATTCAAAATATATTTGTTTTTCAGATCCCTGGTTCTGAAATAAAAAAACAGAGAAACAATCAATCCAGACCACACACCACATGTAAAAAATAGGGTTCAGATCCTCAGCTGGTATAAATCAGCATATCTCAGTTGATGTCAATGGACTTATATCTGTTTAAATCAGCTGAGGAGCCGGGTCTAAGTTTCTAAGGGACTCAGTCCACCAAGTCAGCAAACTTTCATAAATTTATGTTATAAAATTTAAAGCATTAATATTATGGAAAGCATGTACCATGTGCATTATCTATACCGAGTCTAGGTTTTTATAGTATTGATGGCCAAGCTCTCCCGATGCATGAGAGCATCATATTAAACCAGAAACTTGCTTACCAGACATTTTCTTGTTGGACAGCTCCACTGCCATCTGTCCTGCAAAACCTCAGCTTCTGCAGTAGTTTCACAAGATATTACACTGTAATGAGTTGAAAAGGCTCACAACTAGTTTCTGATCTTAGACAGTCTGATTTTGCCACCCTGAAATCCATGAATAGTCCAATTGAAATAAACAGAACTACTGACTTAGTATGGTAATTTTCAAAATACATAAGGATGACAGAATCAGGCTGTGGTTAGCAGTATGATCATAAATTGTGTATCTTTTGAGCCTCACTTCATTTTTCTTGTAACAAATCACATGTACATGATGTATAGGGCATCAAGCCGAAGTTTCTCTTATACTATATCATGCTATTTCTGATTTATGACTATTCCCTTGTTCTTCCAATCAGGACTGAAAACCTGTTAAGGATCCATTGGGCCTGATTCCCATTTACACTATGGCCTCTTTTCACTGTTTTGGCAGTGAAAGAATCCTTAAAGTTGGTGTAAATAGAACTTTTCATACCATAAATGAGTATCAGTCCTATTCTTTCCTAAAAATGTGCATGAGACTATATTAATGTTAACAGAAACAATGTGAAAGTAGAAAGGGGACAGACAACATCTATTATTATTTATTCTTTGTATTACAGTATCACTTGTGGAATTAGTACATGCATTTTAACCCTTGATGTTCACTCTGGCTTTCGGTGAAGAAAATGGTCAGGCTGTATTTCCCTCTGCCTCTGAAGAGAACCAGGGAAAGATAGAATATCCCATTAATCTGCTTTCTGATAAAAGATTTTTGGGCCTGTATATCCAAGGTATTTATAAATAGATTTATAGAGCCAGCAGAATATACCTGCATAAATATTGGTTTTTAGTGCCATGGTTTTGCTCCCAGATTAAATATGGAGAAAGTTGACCTCTCTATTCCCTCTCCTTCAACAAGATTTCTCTTTTAAACTGATTGCATGATTCTATCTTTAGGGTGGGCAAGGCACACTAGTGGATAGTCCTGCCTATGCCCTTGCATCAATAAATGATTGGTTTCATTATCCCTCCTGTGTAGATATGGATATTCAAGGACAGAAAAGACACCTAAGTGGTTCCAGAAACTTCCTTGACAGCCTGTTCCATTTTTTTTTTTCTGTTTTTATAGATAAACAGATTCTTCTAATATTTTATCTGCTCCATCTTAAACCTTGATTATTTTTTTTGACTAATGAAAATTGGTTTTCATTATCTTTGTAACACTTATTTACAAATTTTTAGACAATTATGCCTTTTTTTAAGTCTTGTTAACCCTCTTCCCATAATTGTGTTCTGAACAGCTGACAAGCCCTGCTATATCCTGTTATTAATGTTTCTCTTGCCATGACTTAGTGAACATTCAAAGTACTGATACCCAAAGCTTTCTCAGCAGTGATACTGACTGATCCTGTTATACCCAGCAACTCTGACTGGAATACATTAGTGCAAAGGAAGATTGATAATGCACTGATAATGCCCATCTGTTACCAAAGCTTCCCTGCAATGTTATTATGGTTTGTTACTTTTACCAATCCCCAACATTCCATGAAAAAAACATGAAGATGTGAAAAAGCAAGCAATAAGCAGACATTACACAGAAAGGCAGAAACTTACACCCAACTATCTTCATCTCTGCATCAGAAAGAAAGGGGAGAGAATGAAGGAAAAGTAAAGAGAGGAACCAGGAAAATTAGACAGAGGAGGGAGAGAGAGAGAGAAAGAGAAACATCACTCACAAGTAAAAGATGAAGCATGCACTTTTCATCAGAGGATCAAAGTAAAAGACAGAATACTTATCAGCACATAGGGAAGGGAAGGGATGTCCTTTGGGAAACTGACAAACGCCATGCCTATGCAACAGATTTCTGATCAGCAAGTTCTGTATACAAATAAAGTTGCAATCCAAAAGGGAAGCAGCACATGCCTCATTACTTTTATCTCTGGGGAAAGGTAAAATTGTCAGGATTAAATGGACGTTCTTAAATCCAATACCAATTTCAAAAGAAACTCCATATGGCTGGTTTGACTGAATCCCTTCTGATTCACAAGGACATAGAAGAGCAATAAATTCACCAGGATGCTCTTCTCAGATGACAACACAATGAAAATCTCAGAACTTCTAAGTTTAAAATGGAAACAGACATGGTTGTCCTAATAAGCTTTAGCAATGCTCTGCATAGCTATGAAGGACATATATGCAGGACTTGACAGGTTCCAGTACCTCTGTTCCCTAAGGATTGCTGGATATCAGTCAAGATGTTTGGTTGATGGGGGAGGAGGAGCTTAACTAAAAGAATCCTCACCACTGCCATTAAAAAAGCGAGGGAGGGAGAATGGAAACCGGGAGAAAAGTAGTTCCCTTAGAATTTTAATGTTTAGATGTCTCGGGGCAAAGGGAACTTGCTGACTCCTCATAAAGAAAGGAAGAGAAAAGAATGTTAAAAACTGATAAGGAAATTTCATCTGAAATGTGTTTGAATACATTAAAGTTATTTGCTATCTGTTGACAGTTTTTAGATGAACAGTCTGATCAGTGTATTTGAGCAACATTAGGTGACACAGCCTCTACATGGTTATTAATCCTCTTTTGTCCGTCACCTTTAGAAAACATGCATCCATTTGCAAAGTATGATTCTGATATAAATCTTTGTTCTAACTACTGATGGTTTCAGATAGAAGAAACCTTGTTTTTAATAAGAGAGCAACAGCTCTGAAGTAAAGTGAGGAGGAAGCAGACTGAAGGAGTGTTAACAAATAAGTGGATGTGCCTGAGAGCTACCAAAAGCACGCAAAAGGTTTTGACTTGGTAACCAGTAAAGTCTTTTCTAAATCACTGAAAATACAAATAAAATTGTTAGGAAATGAAGACTTTTGAATTTGGCAGTGATAACACTGGAACCAGATATTATGCAATCTTTATTCTCATAGTTCTCCTAATTCAATCCTGATTTATACTATCCCTAGCACTCTAATACTGGATCTCTTCTAAACAAACTCCAACAACTGTGTCAAACTCATGAGATGGATAAATATCTGCTATGGACTGGATGAGATCAAACACAAATTTACCTTGTAAAAACATAGATCTCCAGAGTTGAAGGGGCACTAACCTGCCACACTGAAATTCTTTTATTTTTTTAGTATACCAATTTTGCTGGTGGGGAGTTGTCCAGGTAGTCAAGTGTTTACATCATGCATAACTTCACTTATGATTGTTGGTCATGTGCTCCTTTATATTTACTATTTATCTAGGAGGGAATGTGTGCGAACTCCTCTGAGAAGGGCACTGGTTATCAGGGGGTGTCCAATGTGCTTTTCTCCATATCTGAAATACCTGAGCCAATTTTTTCAAATGTGAGTGCCTAAAGTCAGGCACCTAATTCCCACATTTAGGCACCTAAATAAGAGGCCTAATTTTCAGATATGCAGAACATCTGCAGCCACCATTGGACTTAACAGAGTTCTGGTCTTCAGCACCTCTAAAAAAGAAACAGTCATTTACTATAATAACTGTGGTCCTTCAAGATGACTGCCCATGTAGGCCCAAACTCTGGGGAGATGCACACGCCTGGGGAACAAGTTTGGACCTTTTAGTTATCACTGTCTGATGAGGCTTTGGTTGCACCCAACCTCCTCCACTCACTGATAACTGCTCCTCTGTATCTTTCTTTAAATTCAGGAATCCTTAATAAGAGACTCCAAAGTGGCAAGGGGAATGTGAATCCATATAGACAGTCATCTCAAAGAACTACAGTTACTCTGGTATGTAAATGTTTTTTCTCCTTTAAGGATTGACCATATGGATTCCCTCTTGAGGGAGATTAACAAGCAGCAGTCTCTGAGGAAAGACGATGCAGGACAGGCTCTCTTGAATTGAGCACTAGATGCCAAGTTAAGGGAGGACAGTAGAATAAAGATGGATATGGAGCTGAAAGTTACAGCCTTGCATATCTTAATGATGGAAACACTGTGAAGACATACTGTAGAACCTGCTTTAATTTTAGTTCAATATGCCTGATGTCTCCAGGTGGCTGAACACCGGCAAAGTCACAATAATGTACCCATAACCTTAGACATTTGGACAGCTTTTGTGTTGAGATGGACTGACTGCTAGACTTATCCCCATAAGCCACAAAGAGTCTACAAGATTTGCAGACTGGGTTGTTACTATTAGAAAGGGAACCTCGTAGGCTTAGACTCCCTCATACCCCTTGGAAAGCAAACTGCTTAAAAGAGGAGAGGCATGGAGGAGTCAGGGCAACACTCACTTTATGACAGCCCCCGAAGCAGGCTGGTGCCCCAAGAAGAGCGAAAACAATGGGGGAAGCATTGAGGCCATTAAGCTATTCTTTGAACCTGGTACACATTTAGTAATCTGAAGGAACAAAGGGGCAGTTCCACATACCCAAGAGTGGGGATACACATGAGCTATTCATGGAGGAGAATCAGGCCAATTATTCAGGTGTCAAAATATGGATTTAAGCACTGAATTTTCAAAAATTTTGGCCCTGATGTCAAGTACAGTAGTCCACTGAGCAGGAGTTATGATTTTATTCTGATATAAAACCTCTTGCATAGCAGACCACAGAGTGATATGCTACCATCATGCCATTGGGCCTGGCTTGTAGAACACAGGTTTAGAATACAGTTAAATAAGTGAAATTATTTGGCACGTTCTTAGGCCAAAAAATGTCTTTGGTAAATTCACAAAAAAAAAAAAAAAAGACATTCAGATTAAATGTTTGTCAACTAATTCCATTTCTTTAGCTTTATTCAGATTTATAAATGATTTTTGTGATGGATAAAACAGTTTTAATTTGAAATGGTGTCTTCTTAAATTCCCATGTAATTATCAAAATATAGAATTTGAAGGTTAACATCCATATGTCCTCATCCTCCTCCCTCCCTCTACCTCTCATTCTCCTTCTCCCCCTCCTGCTCCACACAAATACAATGCAATTTTAAAGCAAAATGTTAGTTTCCATTATCAAATTCTGTTTTTCAAATGATTAATTTTTTCTCTAGTAATTTGTTTCGCTTTAAAAAGTGTGAACCTGCTATACACACCCCTATCTTAAGGAAAGAAGTCCTGGTACTTTCAAGAGAGTTAAAATATATATAGTTCTAAACTTCTGATCATATCATTTACACTAGATTTTCTAAAAATACTTCCCACCTAACCTATGTTGAGCTTTTCACTATGGTTTCTATAAAGACTGCCTGGTGAGGTTGCACCAGCCATAAATGTTAATTCATCAGCACAGTCTTTCCAGGCCAGGGGGTGGAAGGGGCAGATTGGGTGACGGAATGGGGGTTGGGCCTTGGGCAGAAGAGGCCGGGCAGGGACCTAGCAGAAAGGGAGAGGCAGGGGGCTAGCCTCCCTGAAGGGGGAGTACACGCATTGCCCATGCTTTAGTGCAATCTGGAATTTGTAATCTGGAAATTTCCAAGGCATCTCTTACATTATTGTCCATCCTTAAGTGAAAAACCATCCCAGTTATTAGTGCTTAAGAAAGACTGAACAATAGCACCTGCATTTTATAGTTAGGAGTGATCTGCCTACCTGGCATTATGACATCGGGGAAACCGAGTTTTCTGGTAACAGACACACCCCTGTTAAAGATCATGGGGTTCTCCCTTCGAATCTGCTCCATGTCCCCACGAAGAAGCTGTAGAGAAATTATAAGTCCTGCAAGAAACAAAGACGTTTATTTTTCTAGATCCGAGAGTTACAACTCAGTCCATATCAAGCACACGTGGGATATAATGTACATACAATAAAACAAGCCAACAAGATAATACAAAAATAATTTTTTATTTGAATAATATCATGTATCTAAATCTGAAGTAATGCTGGAGAAAAACAAGGTTATTACCAGTATCTGTTGTTCTTTGATATGTGTTCCTCATGTCCATTCCAATATAGGTGAGTACATGCCATCATGCATGGGTTCCCGGAGCTTTTTTCCCCTTAACAGATCCCGTAGGGTCGGCTCTGGTGCCCCCTGGAGTCCCACGCGCATGCTGTGGTATATGAAGCACTGCCGACCCTACAGCCCCTCAGTCCTTTCTTTCTGCCAACTCCGACAGTGGGGACGGAGGGTGGGTGTGGAATGGACATGAGCAACACATCTCGAAGAACAACAGTTACTGGTAAGTAACCTTGTTTTCTCCTTCGAGTTATTGCTCATGTCCATTCCAATATAGGTGATTAAAAAGCAATACCTTGGAGGTGGGTAGGAGTTACCAGTGAGCTGCCCTCAGCACGGCTCTGCCGAAATCCGCGTCCTCTTTCGCCAGCTGAACAATGGCATAGTGGGATGTGAAGGTGTGTACCGATGACCAGGTGGCGGCTTTGCAGATTTCCTGCAGGGGCACTATCTCCAGGAAAGTTGCAGAGGATGCCTGAGTCCTGGTTGAGTGCGCTGTGATAACACCTAGAAGTGGCGCATTCACTTGCTCATAGCAGCACTTGATGCAGGAGGTGATCCATGCAGATGCGCTGGGTGGAGACAGGTGATCCTTTCATCCGGTCCGCCACTGTGAAGAAGAGCTGCGTCGATTTCCAGAACGGCTTCGTCCTCTCGATGTAGTAGGCCAGGGCTCGTCTCACATCTAGTGAGTGCCATCTCCGCTCCTTCTCCGAACTGTGTGGGGTTTGGGAAAAAACCCAGGGAGGAAACTATCTTGGTTATAATGAAATTGGGAGACGACCTTGTGCAGGAAGGCTGGGTGAGGTCTCAACTGAACTTTATCCTTATAGAATACTGTATACGGGGGCTCCGAGGTCAAGGCTCTAATCTCGGAGAACCTCCAAGCCAAGGTAATGGCCACCAGGAAGGCTACCTTCCATGTAAGGATGAGCAAAGGGCATGAAGCCATGGGCTCAAAGGGGGGCTCGGTAAGTCTAGAGAGGATCAGGTTGAGATCTCAGGGAGGCACCGGGTCACGGATCTGTGGATAAAACCTCTCCACCCCCTTGAGGAACCTGACCGACATGCAGTGGGAGAACAGGGATCTCCCCTCTAGCAGCTGAAGGAAGGCCGAAATGGCCGCCAAGTGAACCTTCAACGAGGTTAGTGCCAGACTCTGGAGCTTTAGCTGGAGCAGGTACTCCAGGATCGCCTGGATAGGAGAGAGGCTTGGTGGAATACCCCGGGACTCCGCCCAGCAGGTAAACCGCTTCTACTTAGCCCGATACACGACCAGTGTTGAAGGTTTTCTGCTGCCCAGCACAATTTGCTGGATCTGCGCCAAGCAGGCTCTTTCTCCCTCCATCAGCCACAGAGCCTCCAGGTCCTGAGGTGCAGGGAGTCCAGGTCCGGGTGCAGTAGGCGACCACAGTCCTGGGAAAGCAAGTCATGTTGTGTCGGGAGCTCCATGGGCGGGGCGATCGACAAGTCCAGCAACATACAGAACCAATGCTGTCTCAGCCAAGCTGGGGCGATGAGTATCATATCTGCCCTGTCCCTCTTGATTTTCAAGAGAATCTTGGGCAAGAGCAGAATGCGGGGGAACGCGTACATGAGGGTCCATTCATCCATTCGATGAGGAACGCATCTGATATCAAGCCTGGCTCGTGACCCCGGAGCGAGCAAAACTTCGGGCACTTCTTGTCCCAGGACAACGCAAACAAGTCCAGGTGGGGAACACCCCACTTGCGGAAGATGGAAGTCACTACCTCTGGGTGCCACGACCAGTCGTGGTGGGGTAGAAACGACCTGCTGAGGCTATCTTCCCCGTCATTTCTCACCCCTGGGAGGTGAGAGGCAGACAAATGAAAGTTGTGCCTCACTGCAAAGTCCCACAGGCACATGGCTTCCTGGCAGAGGGCCGAGGAGCGCGCGCCCCCCTGCCTATTTATATAAAACATGGCTGTGGTGTTGTCCATCAGCACCTGCACCACCCTGCCTGCCAGGAATCGGAGGAACACCTTGCATGCTTGTCTGACGGCCCTGAGCTCTTTTACATTGATGTGCAGGCGCCTCTCCTCCCCGTTCCAGAGCCCCTGAGTGCCCATGTTGGCGCTGATGTGGACTCCCCACTCAACATCCGAGGCATTGGAGATCAGGGTGACCGATGGGGCTATATCAACAGTGCCCTGGGGGTCCGCCACCAGTTCAGGGAAGCTAGGACGGATGGGGGGACCATGACCACCCTGTTTAAGGGGTGTCTGCTCGGCACGTATGCTGAAGCCAACCAAGCCTGGAGCGGCCTGAGCCTGAGGCGAGCTAGCTGCACTATGTACGTGCATGCTGCCATGTGGCCTAACAGCTGAAGGCAGTGCCTGGCTGTTGTCATGGGGCACTGGTGCAGCTGGGCGATAATCACAGCGATAGCCTCGAACCAAGGTTGCGGGAGGAAGGCTCTGGCCTGGGAAGCGTCCAGGGTGGCCCCGATGAACTCTGTGCGCTGCACCGGGGTTACAGTTGATTTCTGCTCGTTTATGAGCAGACCCAGCCTACTGCATGTGGCACATGTGAGGGTCACACTGTCCTACACATGGGACCTGGACCTGCCCCTGATTAACCAATCATCCAGGTAAGGGAAAATATGCACACCTCTGCGCTTCAGGTGGGCAGCCACTACCACCATACATTTGGTGAATACCCTGGGGGCCAAAGAGTGGCCAAAGGGAGGGCTGTAAATTGGTAATGGAAACCAGCCACCATAAATCAAAGGAAATGCCTGTGGCTGGGAAGGATAGATACATGGAAGAATGCGTCTTTCAGGTCGAGGGCGGCATACCAATATCCTGGATCTAAAGCAGGGATAATGGAGGCTAGGGAGACCATGTGAAACCTCAGTCACCTGATGTATTTGTTTAGACGGTGCAGGTCTAATATAGGTCTTAGACCCCACTTCGCTTTGGGGATGAGGAAATACCTGGAATAGAATCCTCTCCCTCTCATTTTTGGAGACCATTTCCACCACCCCATGTCAAGGAGGGGTGACTACCTCCTGCAAGAGGAGTTGCTCATGAGAGGGGTCTCTGAAGAGGGATGGAGAGGGAGGGTTGTTGGGGCGGGAGGGGAGACGTAAATTGCAGGGCATATCCCTTGAGAACTATCCCGAGGACCCAACGGTCCGATGTAATGCTTGCCCATTCGTTGTAGAAGGACCTTAATTTGTCCAGGAAAGGACGGGGCAGATCTAGAGAGACAGTAGGGGTACCACCCTTGGGTGCAACATCAAAATTGCCTCCTCTTATTGCCCGAGCCCTTGGGGGGCCCTTGCTGGGAGGCTGGGAATGAGCTAGGGGGCCAATTTCGTCTTCCGAACCCCGTTTCTGTCCCTGCCCCTATTGGGCTGAAAGGGCCTAGGCGGTGGTCTAGGTTGTTGCTGAACCTGGGGCCGTGACTGCCGCCTCAAAGCCTGGGGCGTATACAGGCCCAAGGAGCGAAGTGTGGCCCTTGATTCTTTAAGGCCGTGCAGCTTCATGTCAGTTTTGTCAGAAAGCAGGCCTGACCTGTCAAAGGAGAGGTCCTGAATGGACTGCTGCACCTCCTGGGAGAGCCCCAAGTATTGCAGCCACGAGCACCGCCTCATGGTGATGGCGGAGGCCATGGCCCTGCTCGCTGACTCTGCGGCGTCACTAGAGGTTTGAAGCGCCGCCCTAGCCACTGTGATCCCCTCATCAAGGACCGTGGCGAAGTCTGCGGCCTGGTCTTGGGGCAACGCCTCAGCAAACCACCTGAGGGAGTCCCATAGATTAAAGTTATACCTGCCCAGCAGGGCCTGGTGGTTAGCAATTCAAAACTGCAGTGCCGCAGTCGAATAAACCTTTCTCCCAAACAAGTCCAGTTTTTTGTTGTCCTTGTTTTTGGGAGTGGACCCCTGATACCCGTCTGTCCTGCTGGTTGGCCAAATCCACCACCAAGGTTTACAGGGCTGGGTGGATAAAGAGGAACTCAAATCCCTCCGCCGGGATGTAGTATTTTTTCTTGGCCCCCTTGGCTGTAGGAGCGACCGAGGCAGGGGTTTGCCACAGAGCCTTGGCAAGTTTAAGGATCCTGTCATGTACTGGCAGGGCTACCCTTGATGGGCCTTCTGCCCCCAGTACGTTGAAGAGGGTATCTTCCTCCTCTACTAATTCCTTGACCTCTAAGTTTAAATTAGAGGCCACCATGTTCAGCAGCTCCTGGTACACCCTGAAGTCCCTCAGTCGCGCCATGTGGTCCCTGGAGGCTGCTTCATCTGGAAAGGAGGAGGAGGACCGTGACCGCTCATCCCTGCCGGTGGAGTGCCCCCGTAGAGGGTCCCTCCCCTGGGTCCAATTCCTCGTCCAAGGAATGGGCCTTTATGTGCTTTGTCGAGTGAAGGGGGCACCAAATGGACCCCTGATGATGGGACGGACACTATCCCTGGCCCCATCTGAACTCCCCATGGACCCCAGTAAGGCCATTGCCATTGACCCTGGGGCAAACCAGGGGCTGGCATCGGCACCAGCTGAGGAACCTTATGGGGGCATAAGCTGGTCCCCCGAGCGTCCCTGCTCTTTCGGGATCCTGAGTCACTAGAGCGGCAGCGCCAAGCTCGCCTCTGGCCCTTGGTGCCACTCCATGCCGGGAACCGTCCTCTTGACAACTCTGAAGTGCCGGACGAGGATTGCTGCCATCTCCTCGAATGGTGCCGACGGCTGGAGGCGCGCTCCAAGGAGCTCAATGAGGATGCCCATCATCTCGGCACAGACAACTTCCGGTGCTGTTTCCCCCTAGGGGAATGGGAGCGGTGCCACTGAGAGCCTCGCGGTGCCGAACCTGACTCTGACGACCGGGATCTGCATCGTGCCGGAGTGGGCGAGCCCTTCGGTGCTGGGCTCCGCGCCGGTGACGGGGTCCGGTGCCGCCTAGTCGTGGATAAACGGCTCAGTACCAGGGACTGGGAACATGAACTGTCCCTGTGCTGCAAGGCGGCCCTTGGGTGGCGCCACCTTGACTTTGTTGCCTCCAGCGTTGGGGACCGACTTCGGTGCTATGGGGAGGATCGGCTCGACGGGTTGGACTCGGAGCTGCTGGCAGAGGAGCCTCCACGCTCTAGCCTCGGTGGCCGTCTGGCGGGAGACTTTTCCACCCCTGCCGGGGTCTCAACCAGCCTTTGAGGGGACCCAGTGCGGGCTTGCCCTGGGAAACCAGTCCTCTCTCCCTCGGCAGGGGAGTGGTGGTGGAGGCATGGGCAAGGCCATCAGGACTCTTGCTGCCCGACAAGCCTCCAGTGTTGACAGCATTTGCAGGGGCACTCCCCGACTCCCAGGAGTTGGGAGAGGCTCCCTGCTCGGAGATGCAGGTCCCGGAGCAAGCTCGACAGGCTGTGGCTGGTGCACCTCCGTACTCGACCCCGCCCGTACCGGAGGCGCAGGGGAATGTGTGCGCTCCGTGCACTGCCGCTTTTTCTTCTTTGGCACTGGGGATGTTTCTCTGCGCCGGGTAGACTCCGGTGCCAGTGGTGTGCTCTGCACTGAGGAGCGCTCGGTGTCGAGGTGGATCGAGGCAGCTCTGAGGATGGGCAGAGTGCTGCTTCCATTAGAATGACTTTTAGCCAACTGTCCTGGTCTTTCTGGGTCCTTGGCTTAAAAGACTTAAAAATTTTACATTTTTCCCTCCAGTGTTGCTCTCCCAGGCACTTAAGACAACGATCATGAGGGTCCCTAAGCGGGAAAGCCTTCCTGCAGGAGGTGCATGGCTTAAAGCCAGGTGACCCGGGCATGGCCCGGCCACCGTAAGCCCCGGAGGGCTTTCTAATCTATTACTAAACGACTCCACTTAACAGAACTTAACTAACTATGCAACAACAACAAAGTTCAACAAGGGGAATGGTACTTGCGAGAAGCAAGAGACGTTCCAGCAACCGTCACGGGCAGAAAGAAGGAACTGAGGGGCCGTAGGGTCAGCGGTGCCTCATATACCATGGCATGTGCGCAGGACTCCAGGGGGCACCAGCGCCAACCCTACGGGGTCTGCTAAGGGGAAAAAAGTTCCAGGAACCTGTGCACTGTAGCGTGCACTCACCTATATTGGAATGGACATGAGCAAGCACCCAAGGGAGAACCAAACTGTTTTAAAGAACCAGCTAGGAGTGGGATGTTATATGGCATTGTGAATTTGGAGTAGAAAATTAAACATTGCAGGTAGGTTTCAGATTGATTGTGAAACACTTAGGAGACACTATGTTTTTTCCTGGTATACAGTAGGCATAGTACCACAATAATGTAAGTCTTTATCTTAATTACCATATCAAAACAATGCCAATGGGTTTCTTTGAAGTGTCTTCACTGTAACCTAACACTATACAACAATCTCAAAGCTTACTTGCACACGTTGTTTCCTTAACCAGCTGATGTGAGAATGTTTGCCTCTAATGGAATTCCCTCCAATACTTAGGACTGTCTCAGCAAAAGCAATGGTCAATTTGAATGAAAGTTCAGGACACAGAAAAATAAGAGTGAGTTGGTAACTTGCTGTCCTCTTATGTGCCCCCTTGTATTCTTCATCAACTGAATAGCTGGATAAGGATCAACTACATAAATTAATTTCAGCACAATTACTTGCATAGATCCGATCCTCCTCTAACTGCTTTTTATTTACATTTTATTTATATTATACTGCATCCCAAAAAACTTGACATTGCAATCTTAACACCTTTTTAAAATTAAGGTATTTTTAATGTCATTTCCTAATTTAAAAAAAGAAAAAAAAAAACCTGAAAAAAACAAAAATTCCATCCTATGGAACCCTACTGATTTCCAACTTGGATGATCAGCAGGGTACAAACTTTTAGATTCACAGCACAGATCACCTGAGATAATAGAGTAAATGGCAGCTGTAGTAAGTGGTTATCTATGGTGGGCCAATCACTAGAGGGGAATGAGACACTCACTTTGCAAGTGGGATTCACAGCTATTTGCTGACAGCAGAGGATTGTAGAGACTCAGGACTGTCTTCAATTTCAGGTTCTGTAGGGCAGTGTTCTTTTAACTCTGCTCTTGTCCAACACATCTGTCATCCTGGCTCCGCCCCCTGGTTTCTATCCCATCTATGCCACTCCCAGCTCCTTCGCCCCACCAACCTCAGTTCCTAATCAGCCTACATCCACCACCTCTTCTCCCCACTCCTGACCAACCTCCCACACCTCTGCTTCCTGCTCCTAGTGCCCTCTACGCTAATGTGATTTATTGCAAATTCAGTGACAGCATAGCTGATATGCAAACAACTGAAATCTAGAAAAGAGTAGGATTTAAACCTCAATGGGGTCCTGCTGAATTATAAATTTATTTTGCAACAAAAGCAAAACTGTCTGCACCTTTAAATGACTATACATTAAGAGTAACAAAGGGTAACAGATTCATGATGTGCTAAGATGAGCATGTCTCAGGTATGTGTCACTGTTGGAATCTTTATGGGAATACTGAGGTGGTATTTTCATTAGGTGAAGTGGAGATGCTTTATGGTTCACCATAATTAAGAGATTCTAACTAAATTTTTGACTCCAATACAAATCCTTCAGATCTGTGGAACTTCCATTGATTCCTACCTAAGAACACATAACCAGAAACATTGCTCCAAATGGATATATAAAACATTTTTGCCAATGCAGATAGCTATTGATGTTGTGCCCTTCCCTTGGCTACTGGTTTTCATAAGCAAGGGTAAAACGCCCAACAAAAGTCAGAGTATCCATGAATCAAAAATCAGAGCAAGCAAATTCCAGAGAAGGTCACTAATTGTCTCCACTTTGACCTACACAACTCCTATAGAGACAATGACATTGTACAGATGTAATAAATGAGAAACTTTAGTGTGCAGAATCTTTATTATTGCCAACAGTGCATGTGGAGGCCATATACCATCTTGACTTTCTGTATTGAGGGCAATTTTGTTCGAGTGGTAGTTCGACATTTTTTTAACCTGTAAACTGAAGAAATTTTATATGGAAATGATTAAAACACAAACAAGGAACTCCAAAATGCCATTTTTAGAGAGAGTCAGAAATTTTATATGGAAATGATTAAAACACAAACAAGGAAATCCAAAATGCCATTTTTAGAGAGAGCCAATTTTCAGAGTTGTAAAGCACTATTAATCTTTACCTGACAAAGTATAAATAAACAAACTAGAAAGAACACGTGATGATTGGCAATGGGCTAAGTCTGACAGCCCATTGTGGAACTTCACTGATTCAAAGAATTCTCAGTTTTACCAAAGATACACTTAGAGGTTTTACTCAAGCCAAAAAAATAAAAAAAGTTACCATAGTTTGAGCTTGGTGCTGTGTACTTGGTACTGGACTTGCGGATAATGTTTTCATGGATCTGATACCATTCATTCTCATTGTTGCACCTAAAATAAAAAGGACACTAGTTGAAGTTACCTGCTTTTTTTTTTTTTTTTTTTTTTAAATCCAAATGACAATAGGAGAGAGAGGTTTTATTCATATGTTGTGTGATTCTGTTTTGTGAGAGAAATCCAACACAACCCTCTTTTTAACAGACAACAATAGAATATCAGGCCAGAAGGGAAACAAGTCTTGTCTCATCTTCCAGTATTAATCGCCTTATCTTGGACTCTGTTGAGCCTGTGGTGACGTCTGTAATTTTGGGAAGAGTTTCATTTTGTTATGATACAATGACGGAAGGTTCACACATATTTTAATTTAATTTTGAAAAAAATATCAATTTAATCCTAAACTTAATTGCTGCTGTTTATTATCCTTTCACATTTGGCAACAAATCAAGTTACATCTCAGAACTTAAAACTGGGTAATTGAAAGATGATATGAAAAAGAGACTCCTGAGTATTTCAGTTATTTGCAGCAAGTCTTATGCTTAACTATGTTGAACAGACTATCTAGCAATATAAGACAAATCCAAAAAACTATGGGATAACAAACATAAAAACCTACAGAGAGGGTTTATTTTGCTGGGATTGAGGAAAGGGTTTCTTCCAATCATTTATTCGCCTACAGCCCCCTGCTTGTGTAATTTTAATGAGGTCCTGCAAATACTATTACAGTATTGTATTTATAAAGTCAATATAGCAACGTATTTTTAAAAAGTTTCCAGGATAGCAATTACAATATGTTTACCCATCTATCACCTGTACATAAATTAAGTCTATATTTTGATTGACAAAAAAGTCAACTATTGATTTCAGTTTGGATGATGCACTGGTAATTTGTTCTATGAATAAATGTTCTTTAACAATATTTATCTAAAATAGCCAGCTGGACTGATCTTTAACAGCACAAACGATCCAGATACATTTCTTAGCTAGTGTTAGCAGAAATGATACATATGAGCAGGATAAGTCCTGAAATATTTTCTAATAAATGTATCTTGGCCATGGTGTTAGCAGCTTCAGATTTTATTCCAGAATGACTGTATAATAATGCTCACATCCATAGGATGTGTAAGAGATGATGATTCCTGTTCTCATTTTTACAGGTTGTTGATTTTCTATTTTTACAGTTAGCTTTTCAATGTCCCATCCACTTTTGACCTCTTCTTCAACTTTATTCTCTCAAATATTAACTTTAAATGAATGTTAATAATGAGTAATTAGAAAGGCAATTAAGACATGTATATAATAAAGAAGGCTGGATTTTCCACTGTGTTATTCTACAACTACATTGAAGCCACTAGACAAGAGGCTTAAAACTGGCACAATACAGTGGCTAATCAGGCCCAATCTCTCAGTCTTCTTTGCCTCGTCCCTTGTCTCCAGTTATCTGCTCTGCTATGTTACATCTAACACAGACTATAAGACGCTTCAGGGGCAGAGATTTGTCTTATCTTTATATAGCCCATAGCCTGGGCTATATAAACAATATGACGACTTCTTTTTTGACATAATAAAGTTCCAATATAGTACAAAATAAACAGTTGTCTTTGAGTTACATAAAATGTCATTAAATAACAATGTATGTCCATTGGTACTTGAAACCTTTCTTCTTCCTTCAAATTATTTTGCAAATCTTCCCATGCAGGACAACCCACTATGGGTTTATGCTCAAGGGCATTTTGCAAATCTTTATGCAAAGCAGAGACAAATCCTTTTAGTCTGACCCATTTAAGCCAACCTTTCTCCGGTGGCTGGACTGCTTCAGAGCCTTACTTGTTATATGAGTGTTGGTTTATATTGCTCAGTCTTGATGATTGTACCCAGTATTTTTTTCTTAGATTCTTGTACATAAGGTGGGTACATCTAATTAACTGAGATTACTGCAACACTATTTCACTTCATTTTACAGTTGGCTGAAGAACAGAGGAGTAAGTGACTAACTCAAGGTCATTTAGTTAGTCAGTGACTCTCAGTCCTTTGTTCTAACCCAGTGGTTCGCAGTCCGTGAGCCACTTGTGGCCCAATCAGCACACAGCTGCGGCCCATGTGACATCCTCAGGGCTATACAAGTAGTATATATTGTGTGAATGAGGCCCACATAACACATAGAGAGCTGAATATGCAGCCCACAATGGTAAATAGGTTGAGAACCACTGCTCTAATCGTTGGAATACAGTTAATGTGTAAAACAAGCAACCCCAACAGTCAGCATAAAATATACAATACAAGACTGTGAAAGCAAGGAGCTATACAGCTTAGAAAAAGCACATGGTCTCACATCTTTCTTCCGAATCTAGGGAGAATAGAACATTGTCTAAAGAGAATACTATCCATTTGCTAAAGTCCCATCAGTAACTGAATAATGGGAGGCTCTGACAAAGTTTACAGTCTCTTAACAGATTGACACTTGTAACCTCTTGACTTGCCAGATCAGTTAATACCTGACATGATTAGATACCATCCTTTACCTTGTATGTGTTGGTTCAATCAAAACATCTCTATCCATTATATGGTCATCCTGACCTTAACTAAAAGAGGGGTCAGCATGTCCTTGTTATCTTTGGGGAGTGTACTTGTACCATTCTTGATATTGGGTGTTTTTGGTACCACCTTTCTGAAACGTGCTTGCGTGAGCATCTTGTGCCTAGCGCTTCTTTAGAAATGTTTGTTTCTGCAATACCAGCTCCGTTCTTGCCAGTTTCTGTAAACTTGCATGCAGGTTCACAGCCTGACTTCTGCTAACCTTGCTTTATAACAGCAGGGCTCAACTACTACTTTAGCTCAAGCCTCAGACCTGACTGGTTATACTGGGCCTCATATCTCAGGCTCTCACTTTCTACTACACCCTTAACTGCCAAATTCATTTTAAGTGGTGTCACACACTGCATGTGTGAACCCTTATGCTTAGCAATCTGTGCCAACTTGTACTTAGTTCAGACACTGTGGTTACCTTCCCCAGACCAAAAGAAGAGCTCTGTGATGCTCAAAAGCTTGTCCCTTTCACCAACAGAAGTTGGTTCAATAAAAAAAATAATACCTCACCTACCTTATCTCTCTTATAACCTGGGACCAACATAGCTACAACAACACTACAAATATCAGAGAAATGGTACCTGACCAAAATAAAAAGCCAGCCCTCACCAACAACTATAACATCTTCTAAGTACCTCTAAAGATACAAACACTTTTCAGATACGCTTGATTCTACCCCTTATGGCACAAGATTCATTGGTATGCTCCAGCTATTTTTGGGCCACTCCATATATCCAATTAAACTGGCTGATTAGACCATGTTTCCATTGTCAACATTTGCATAAGAGCCAGAGTGCATCTAGCATAGTTAGGAGAAACACATTCTAACACAGTAGAGATTAATTGTGATCAGGAGCCACTCTCCATCTGCCTTCTGCAAACCTCCCCTGGCTTCCTCCTCCACCCCTGGCATCAGGGCCCCATTCCCCAAAACCCTTCCCTTGGAGCCTCTCAGCTCAACCACAACAGGACTCAGCCCCCCACCCCTGCACACTCTGCACCACCACTCTGCACCCCCATCCCATCCCAGCCATCACCCACTGCCTGTCCCCACACGCTCTAGATTCCCAATTTCTCTCTTGAACCTTCCTGGATGAGCTCCTTAATGCTGAAGCAGTGGCCACAGTGCAAGTCCAGGGTGCCGCGGTCGTCTAATTGCAGTGGACATATCCTCAGAGGAAGCGTATTGAAGAGAAAATATTTTGTAAGGTTGTGCAAAAACCTTAAGTTTTCCTATAGTTTTGGTAGTTATGTTATTTAGGAAAGGATTTCAGCCACCTTAATTGTATGTTAATGAAGCTTTTTGTGTTGGCATTATGTACTAAAGTAAGATTAGGGTTTTACTCCTCTCACTCTCTCTCTCTCATGCAGCTTTGGTCTTTCATCATTCATAGACTCCAAGACCAGAAGGGACCATTGTGATCAACTAGTCTGACCTTCTGTACGATAAAGGCGATAGAACTTCCCCAAAAATAATTCCTAGTGGATATCTTTTAGAAAAACATCCAATCTTGATTTTAAAATGGTCAGTGATACAGAAAACACTACAACCCTTGGTAAATTCTTCCAATGGTTAATTATCCTCACTGTTAAAAAATTATGCCTAGTTGTAGAACGCGGAAGAATATTGTGACGTGAGAGTTGCGTAAGTGGCAATGGCTAGGCCTGAGTTAGCATAAGTAATAATGGTTAGGCCCAAAATGACCCAGGCATGAACCCAAGAGAAAGCAGAAGTATGCTAACCGCACAACCAGTTTAAAGAAGCTAAAATTCAGCTAAGGCAGTAAACAAGTAACCGCAGCTTATAATGGATTGGTCCTTAGGATATAACCAATAGCAAGGGGAATAACAAGTGTCAATACCCAAGTGGATTGAGAAGTAACCAATAAGCATATCGCTAGGATAAGGGAAAGGGTTATATTAGGACCAGGGGTGATGCCCTGTCATGGAGCTCTCCGTAGACCTTTGTGTGCACGGATGGTGCTACATGAAGCAGGTTCGCTCCTGGTGCAACTCGCTTATTGGGAGAAAATGGGCTTCCCCTCCCTGATTGTGGTAAGCGCCTGACTTGTACCTTTGACAGCTTGAGTGTTGTAACAGCACCTTAGACTGATTTTTACCTCAAGCAGCTTGAGTGTTGTAATACTAGCACAAATAAACTAACTGTGTGCGCATTTCCTCTTCTGACTGCTCTTTCTTGCCACAGAGATCTCAAAACACGAACCCTCCATCTCGGCGGAGTACACTAGTTTCCAGTCAGAATTCACCTAGCTTCGGCTTCCAGCCATTGGATTGTGTTATATCTTTCTCTGCTAGACTGAAGCCCATTATCAAACATTTTTCCCCCTACAGGTATTAGTAGACTAATCAAGTCACCCCTTAACCTTCTCTTTGTTAAACTAATAGTCTGAGCTCTTTGAGTCCATCATTATAAGGCATGTTTCCTAATCCTTTAATAAATCTCGTGGCTCTTTCCTAAACTCTCTCCAAGTTATCAACATCGTTCTTGAACTGTGGCCACCAGAATGGATACAGTATTCCAGCAGTGGTTGCACCAGCACCAAACACAGAGGTTAAATAACTTCTCTACTCTACTTGAGATTCCCCTGTTTATGCACCCTAGAATAAAATTAGCCCTTTTGGCCACCGGAAGATCAGTCACTGCTTGTCAGGATAGAGTCGCCCATTCTGTACATATGGCCTACAATCTTTGTTTCTAGATGTATATATTTACATTTAGCCATATTAAAACACATCATATGCTTGCACCTAGCTTACCACGCAACCAGATCTTGCCAGATCTAATAATTAAGCAGGAATTGGGCTTGGGCAGGACCTGGATGGAAGTTCCAAAGAAAGGCCAAGGACCTGCTGTGACACTCTGTATTCCATGTACACCCTTATAGTGTGATTTGTGTATCATTCATGTTCACCCTTACAGTGTAACTGTGTATTGTCTAATGCAAAGTATGTCATGTAAGGTGTTTTTGGAATGCTTACGACATACTGAACATTATTGTTATGGTAGAGCGTTTACTGCAATGTCATACACATGTACAGATATGAAACTCTGCTATATCATATCCCCAAATGTGTGTGTCACATGGATTGAATAGATGCAGACAAACACAAAACTGAGGGTCCATGCTTCGCAGAGGCACGCATACAGGAACAATGGACTGGCCTGAGCACCTTGTACCCTTTGGCTCAAGTGGAAGAAATCATGCCCATTGCCAGATATGGCTGATAACCTGACCCCAGGGGGTTCAGGAAACTTGTTAAAAGGGAGAGGTATCTTTGTCTCTGGTGTTCTCCCTTGGAATCCATCTACATAGCAACATCAAGGATACTGAGATACTGCCCATAGGGTGGAGGCTGGCTGCAAGATTCATTTCAGCCAGCTTGGTGGTTAAGATGACATCACAGACTGAAAAACTACTGAAATATTACGTCTAGTTTACGATGTGAGTTACCTTTTAGTTAATTGTGATTTAATCTCAATTCACATTAATCTGATTTATGATTATTGAAAATCTTGCTGTAGTCAATAAACTTATGTTTGTTTTATCCAAAATAGTGCATGTGGATTGTGTGTGTGTAGAGACTTCACTTAGAAGTCTTAGAATGACAGAGCTGGTGCATATCAATTTCTTTGATAAATTAACAGACAAAAGTAAATGAGCTTGCAGGGTAGAATGTACAGCATTGAACCCTGTAAGACAGCAGTTCCCAGGGTTGCATCTGGGAATGGGGGTATTTGCTGGGGGTCAACCCATGAGCAGCTGGCCAGAAGCGCTCCTTCAATAGGCCAGGGACTGATTACTTGCAGGAAGCTGGGCGTGGGCTGACCCAAGAGTGGGTGGTTTACACAGCAAAGCAGAGTGAGTCAGGGCCCAGGAATGAGAGATCAGAGTGACATACCTACACACCAGTCCAGATTGCAAGGGGGAAAAGTCACACCTGTAGAAATTGACTGGCTGATTTTTCTTCCTCTGAGTCAAAATGTAACCAAAGTACAGTGTTAGGTAACACAATGCTGTGCATGCCTCCTTATACAGGCAGAATGTCTCTGAACATCTCTTATCCGTAACCATAGCTCCATCCCATCCCATATAGGGCTGCAAATCTGAGCAAGGGAACAACATGCAACCACACCAAATATATAGGGACAGATTTTCTGTTTGGTTAGAGCTGCTTTGCATTGGAAACCAGTGCAAAGGTATTCTAAACCCAAAAGATTCAGCCAATGAAGGATTTGTCCTGTATAGGGGAAACTTCCAGTGTTGTAGAGCCACTGTAGTACCTCTTATACCACCTCCTCTTCTAGTTTCTAATGGAAGAAGGGAGACATCTGTGGGAAAAGGGGGTATGGCTTGGGCATCCCTATGTACTGGCGACCCCCAACTCCCAGTACAGTCCCTTGGGGTTACTGGCATATGATACAGTTTAGAGCTGCACTAATCTACACTGGGAAACCAGCTCAGTGATGAGCCAGCCAAGGATCAGGGAATGCAAAGGTGGCCTAAAGCATTTGTAAAATACCCTTGGGTCCTGCTCTTTAGGATAAAATTTCCTATACAAAAATATGAAACACCTTCAGCCAAGGTTTAAAGTAAACGGGACTGTGTGTGAGGGGTGGGAAGACACATAACACAGCTCCCCGCTCCTCTTCTGTGAGTAAGCAGCACTCCTCCAGAACTCCCCCTCTTTCTTAAGTAATGAAATGTGTCATGACCAGGTTGTGGGGCAATCAGACCTAGTGATCAGAGTGGGAGGCTGGAGTCAGACCAAGTTAGACACCAGAGGGTCAGAGTCCAACACAGGCCAGAGGGCAAGCTAAGAGTCAGGTGTCAATAGGCAGGCAGGGTCAGAAGCCAGAGTCTGGGAACTCTCACATGCAGGTTCTGAAGCAAGTCAGGTGGGCAGTTTCTATTGTTGCTCAGACAACTCTCTGCCAAGCTTCCCAGCTTAAATATCAGCACCAACCAATCAGGGCTGATTGAGAGCTGCCACTAAGGTCCTGCTAGGCAGTACTTCCTTCTGGGCCCAGCCTCATAGGGTCCTCCTGTGGTCATGAGAAGGTGACAGTAGCCCAGAACCTCCATGGTCCCAGGTTCTAGCCCTGCATCTTCTTACATCATCCCCACCCTTCAGGGTGGTACTAGTCCAGGATTATCTGGGTGAGCCTTCTGGAACTCCTCCAGCAGGTCAGGGGTGTGGACATAGGATATAGGCTTCCAAGTGAGCTCTTTAGAGCTATAACCTTCCCAGGCCACCAGATAGTACAGGCAGCCATGTGCCCATCAGGAATCGAGGACAGAGTACACTTCATATTCCTCGTGACCCTGGATTTCAGCTGGTTGAGGCGGTGGTGTGGTTTGATCAGGGAAGGGGTTCTTCATGCAGGGATTCAGTAGGGAAACATGGAAAACTTGGTGTATTATGAAAGAAGGGGAAAGCTGGAGTTTGAGTGCAACTGGGTTAATCTGCTGGCATATCAGGAAGGTCCCAGGAACTGGTAGTCCAATTTGCAGGACAGCTGCTTGATCTGGAGGTGTCTGGCAGTGAGCCATCCCTTCTGGCCTACCATAAATACTGGCCTTCCTTGCCTCTTCTAGATGGTTCTAGGTGATTCTTCAGTTCTTCCTGAATCAGATGCAGGACCCAGTTGGTAACAGCAGTGTTTGGGGATGAGGCTAGTAACACTGGGTGGAAATGAGAATGGAACATGTAATTGGCAAAGAAGGAACTCCTAGCCTTAGAGGGATGATCGGCGTTATTGTAGGAAAACTCTGCATATGGCAGGAACATAGTCCAGTTGTCTTGATGAGAGTTTCTAAAGCACCTCAAGTACTGTTCCAATACTTGATTCACCCATTCTGGTTGTCCATCTATTTCGGGTGGTATGTGGTGAAGGTGGATATCTTGTCTCCAGTAGCCTGAATCATTGGTTCCAGAAGTGAGAAGTTAACTGTGGGACTCAGTCAGAAACCATGGTCTGGGAGTCCATGAAGCCAGACCATATTGTGCAGAGGGCATCTGGTTGCAGGAGATGAAGTGGGCCATTTTGGTCAGATGGTCCACAACTGTCAACACTATGGAGAAGGAGCTCCACAATAAAGTCTAGGCTGATGGTGGACCAAGGTCTAGGCAGAGTCTCTAGGGACTGTAAGGAGACAAGGGATCTTGTTCGGGTGTATGTGAATACCATTTGCAGGAGTCCATGTATGCTTGGACCACGGCCCACATGTGGGGACACAGAAAAAATGGGCAACCATGTGGGAGATCTTCTGGTGGCCAAAGTGACCCACCAGTGGAGCATCATGGAACAGCTGCAGCAGCTCCAGTCAGGGGCACTCTGCAGGAAGTGGAGGGTGGGGGCACATATATGTGCTCGAAGTACATTACCCCATCCCACCGGAATAGTAGTACTTAGCCCCCAGGGGAAGGTGCTGTGATCCTTGGGCAAGCGGGTCTTCCTTCAAGGCAGACCAGATGAGGAAGATCAGATCTCACTGGATTTGGCATTAGCAATGTTACCAGGCTTGAGGTGGTAGGGGGGAGTTGGAAGTTGATTCTTTGCTTCCCCAGTATTCTTCCCCTTCCACGATAGAGCATCAGCTCTCCCCTTTCACCCTTCCCAAGCAATAGGTAATCATGAACTCGAAACAAGAAAAGAACAAGGCCCACCTTGGCCTCTGGTTCAACGCTCTCCCTCCAGAACAGAGTCAGATGTCAGTAACCCAGATTGATCGGATGGGTTTGGGACTTGGTTCTACAGACCTTGGTATGGAGGCTAAGCTTCGGGCTGTTGGACCATACCTCCTTCCTTTATGCAGATGAGAGTCAATGCTCAGGGTGAGATTAATGAAGGCACCTAGGGTTTTTGATTGGGCTAGCTCGTCTTTTATTTCAACACTAAGTCCCCAGCAGAACTGGTAAAGTTGGGCTGCCTCATTCCACTCAACATCAGCTATAAACCCTTGGAAGTGGGTGGTGTAGGTGGCTGGTCCTTGCCCCTGGCAAAGCTTCTGAAGGGCAGCCTCTGCAGTGTGGATCTAATGCAGTTCGTTGAAGATGGTGGCAAAGGCTTGTAGGCAGGCATCCCAGTCAGAAAGCACTGGCTGTTCAGCTCCATTGGGGGGAGGCCCAAACGAGTGCTTTGCCAGAGACCAGGCTTACTACTAGCCCCACCTTAGTCTTGTCTGTAGGGTATGTATGGGGGGTGGAGCAGGAAGAGCAGCCTGCACTGGTTCAGGAAACCCCAGAATTTTCAATGATCCCCATCAAATCGCTCAGGCAATGGCACTGCATGGGGCTGGTTCTAGTGATGCATGGTCCATTCAGGCATGTAGCGTCACCATTTCACCTTGTGAGTGTGCAAGTTACTTGAGAAGGGACTGTGCTTCAACAGTGAGCTGCGCCACCTGAGCCTGCAACTGGGCTACTTGCTCATGGAGATTCTGTGCTTCCAGTGCATACTTCTTACTGTGGGTCTGTAATGTAAGGTTCTCTGCCTGCAGGCTGATGACTTGATCCTGTGGGGTGGGGCTTGGGCCTCTCAAGGGACTGCTGATTGGGAAGTGATCTATCGCATCCATCATCTGTGAACAGGTTGGAAAGATTCTGACAGGAGGATGGGGGGAAAGATGATCTGAGCAAACTGTCACAACTGGGTCATGGGTGATCAGACCTTGTGGTCAGAGGAGGAGTGAGTTACCAGAGGGTCAGAGTCCAAGACAGGCCAGAGGGCAAACCAGGAGTCTGGTGTCAGTAGGCAGGCAGGCTCCAGTTACCAGGAGGTCAGAGTTACCAGAGGATAAACTAAGAGTCAAGAGGTAGGCAAGGTCAGAAGCTGGAATCTGGGATCTCTCACACACAGAGTCTGAAGTAAGATAGGCATGTGTATTGTTGCTCAGACAACTCCCTGTCATGGCTTCCTGTCTTAAGTACTGCCAGTCAATCAGCCAAACAGTCAATCACTGGTATGCCACTCAGGTCCTGCTCAGCCCAGCCTCATGGGGTCCTCCAGTACAGAGCCCAGTCTAAGCCTCCTGTGGCGATTAGGGTTGCCAGTTGGATATGTATATATGTACCTCCTATGTGATTTCTATTCCTTACATCTGACGAAGTGGGTTACAGCCCACGAAAGCTTATGCCTGCAGAAATTAAATTTGTTAGTCTTTAAAGTGCTACAGGACGCTCGTTTTTTCTTAATCGTTTACTAACCCTTTTTGAACTACTTTCAAATGGAACCTTAAGATAAAAGTGGCATTGTTCTGATGATATGTTATTGTCTTGTTCCTTGTCTTGTCTAATTTACATCACTAATGGTTAGTCTTCACACTAACGTTGTCGTGCTTTATCTGTACTGTGTAGCTAAAGTGGTATGACCCTCCCTAATCTGGATAAAGTTATATTAGTATAAAGGTCCTTATGGTGGTATAGCTTATTCCTGCATTGGAAAGGGAATAAGCTATATTGGAATAAGATATCATTGTACTGATATAACTGTATCCAAACTAGGAGTTGTACATGTATATAACCTTGCAAGTAAAAAAACAAAACAACCCTTTCCCTCCAAAATTTCCTAACTGAAATAGTTCTTCTGGTATAAAAACTGTGTGTTGACCAGGACAAAGATCTTAATTCTAACCACTGGCCAGGTTATTTTGAATATAATACAGCTGCAAAACCTCTTAAGATGCTTTTGAAGTTATATCTTTTCCTCAATAGCAAAGAGTGAGTCCTAGTTATCCTGAAGTAGTGTTGGTTTGTTATTAAATTAAACCTCTGCCCTACTGATTTTCTTCATTTGCTCATCTTTACAAACCATAGCTTTCAGCTGCTGGAAAGATGCAAGACTTCAGGAAGATAAAAGCAGTTTACCCTGAGGCTTTCCTTGTAAGGTCTGTTTTCATGTATGAAGCATGTTAATTCCTCTTTTTTAAAAGGGCAAATAATGTTGGCAAAATTAGACTGGAGCAAAACCAGCTGCTTGTCAAGATAGACAAAAACATCAGCAATTTTTCAGAGTTTATGTTCATGGAACTGGAGCAGTCAATGGCATAAGGAGTAACAGGCTAAATGTAAAGAAGTAACTGGTCATTTTCTAAAGCTTTCACATTACAAACCCATGTTCTGTCAGGTATAATGAGTTGCTCTGCTCTAGCAAACATACTGACAGCCCTTAAGAAAATGCTGACTATTATAACTGCAAAAAGCTGTGTGGAGAATAGGGAATAGGATGCTATATATCAAGCATACCATCTGAGTGGGGTAAAAGAGACAATTAAAAAGTAAAACTAATTTTTCCCAGAATATGTTTGAAAGGGAATTAAATAACTGAAAAGTCTGGTGGTGGGATATGTATGGACTCCTTTCACTTCTAGATCACTGGTTTCATCCAGATTTGTAAGGTTTTAATCTAAATCTTAGCTGTACAGGTATCAACGTCCCTCTCCCCAGTCACAAATGGCATATCTGCTGGCTGTCGCAGCATGACAGGTGTGGAGAATGAACTACTCTCTCAGCCTAAAGAGGCTCTCTTCAGAAAAAAGGTTGAGGCACATAAAGGGGGCAGTGTAGGGAAGCTTGAACTGCTGTTACCCATGTTGTTCTGAGGGTACAGGACTTTTGTTTACAGAACTGAACTGTTCCTTTCACCAGCATTAAATTTACTTTTGAGAAAAAGAGTGTTTTCTTTGTACTTTTAATCTCAAGATACTGCAGATTTGCATCTTTGCCCTACATCTGGGTTGATATCTATTGTCTAAATAAATGCTTCTCTTTTTATTGTGAGATACTGTACTGGTAAATTAAATAATTCAGTACATTTCACATGGCCTAAGCAGTGCATTTAGAATTATTCAATTTAGATACAACAATTTACAAACTTTGCCATCCGCTGCATGATGAACAAGAAACCCCTTTGTCATTTCTGTGGCCCCAAGCTGTCCAGCATTAGCACACGGACACAAAGTATGTTCTGAGAGAACACTCCTGGCCATTTCTTTTCTTTTGAATGAAAATAGTTGCCTGTCCTGGTAAACCTAGGAACTTCAAATTAACCTAAACGGGATAGTGCTACAATCATGGGTAACACTGGCTTCAATAAATGTGTCCAGCTCCCTCTTGAATTCATTTTTTTGGTTTAAATCTATTGCTGACTTTGGCAGCTTGTTTCATATGCCAGCCATCATTTATGTTAAGAGACCTGGCCCAAACTGGTTATACTGTAATCCCGCATTAATTTCATTCACTGACCTCTTGTTTTCGAAACTGTATTTCTCTCAGTTAACTTGCATCAATCCATTCCTCTCCTTTCAAGATCCTGTAATCCTTTCAGAGTTCTCTTTCTTCCTAAATGACTAAAGCCAAATCTAGATGGCCTTCCTTTGTGATTCTTACTCCAGAACATCAAATAAATTTGATCTTTAATATACCTTTATATTCTAAGCAAGATCATCCCTATGATAAATGAATTGAATATCAAATAATATTTGCAACATGACATTGTTTATATAACACAGGGATACGGCTGCCAATTTATGCCTCTCCATCTACATCCCAAGATTTTTTTTTGCTTTCTCTGAAACAAGCAAACACTGTACAGATGGTTTTAACACATCCACAAGCAGGCCCAAGTCACTTGCTACACTGCATTCTGTATTGTGGCTCGTTTTAGGAAAGCAAATGCAAGTTAGAACAGCCCTTAGCCTATTCTAACTTGTCAGAGGACCAGCTTGAGGCAAAAATGGCCCAAAAATCAAGGGATCACAAAAGGTGGCCTACAGCCATTTTTGCACCAACCACTCTTCTAAGTTGCACTGTATACTTTTTGGCCAAAGCAATGATCTGATTCTTGATGCTTAATTTTAGGAACCCAAGTTTGAAAATTTAGGCCTAACTATATTCATCATTAATGTTTTTCATAGTTTTTCTTTGGGCATTTTACTAGTGATCAAATGTATTTCTATTTAAATAAGAAATTCCTACTCTGCAGTCCAAATTTCCTTTTTGGTTGGTTGCTTCTATAGTAAATTCACAATGCTGAATGTTTCACACACACTTTACACTATAATGTCAAACACTCTGGGACAGAAGTACAATGAAGGCTACCCAGATGGGCAAATAGCAACGGTGTGTTGCAAGAGGAAAAGCATTTAGGCAATATACTTGCAATGAGAGAAAGGAATTATTTAAAGCCAAAAGGTTCTGTGTCAGATGAGGAAAAAGGAGGAAGAGAGTAATAGGACTGTGGAAGAGAGGACAAAAAGGAAAACTGAAAGCGAGAACAAGAAAAAAAGTGAGATAAGGTTAAAGAAAATGGGAAAGAAAGCCAGTGCAGATAAGGTAAAAGGAGCAAAGAATTAAAGATAAAAAGGCCATACAGAAATATAAAAATACAGGAGACCAGGAAAAGTGAGATAAGAAATAATGTATACATTTAGATTTATTAGTTTTTACTTCATTTTAAAAATAGTTTTATGGGTATATAATTAAAATGTATTATTAATAAAATAAAGCTTTTCATGGTTTATGTTATGATCCTATAACTGTGGCGCTGTGATACTATATCCTCTTTGCAAGATTATAATATGACTGCAGGATTAAGAAGCAGGAAAAACTGGATTATGAGAGGAACAATCTTATTCAGACATAAATCTTTAAGATTAACAAGGCAGACTGTAAAAGAATGGTAAGATAAATTGAATTTTTGTACACCCATTCTTTTTTGCACTCTTGTAAAAGTTCCTGTTTAAATGTTATATATCTTCTTCAGATTCTGGTAAATTTTCAGGTTCATTTAAATTTCCTATCTTCTCCCTCTGAAAATGCTTGTCAGGCCCTATGTTGAGTGGCTTAGTTATGGCAGTTGCACACTCTGAGGTTATGTCTACACTGTAATTAAAAACCCACAACTGACAGCTGCCTCGGACTTGCAGAGCTTGGGCTAAGGGGCTGTTTAATTGCAGTGCTGTCACTGGAGGTGGGACAGAAACCTGAGCTCTGAGACCCTCTCCACTTGCAGGGTCCTAGAGCCGAGGCTGCAGCCTTTAGGCTGTTCTAACTCATGCTGAGGGGATCAGTCCATAATACACCAGGTCCAAAATTGGGGAGTCTAATGGTGGCTGAGAACACTGAGAATCTTCATGAAGACAAAGAGCAATGGCAAGCCTGAACTTCTTTTAGTATAAGAGGAAGAAAGGTGCAGCCCAACTGCCTCAGAGTGGGGAAAAGGTCAAGATTCAGAAACAGAACATTCTTCTGTTAAAAGGCTTGCAGGCTGTGTGCAACACTAGAACAAGGGAACATTCAATGAAATAAATGGTGGGAAATTCAAAACCAGTAAAAGGAAATACTATTTCACACAACATGTAGTTAAACGATGGAACTTATCGCTACACAAAGTTGGTGAGGCCAAGAAGCCAGCACAATTCAAAAAGCAATAAATATATATGAATATCAAGAACTTCCAGAGTTGTTGTTATTAATGAAAATATAACTTTTGAAGGGATATTTACCTTGCATTTAAGGGCTTAAGCCAATCACTAATTAATAGAAATCAGAATAAGATCTATATGTGGGACAGATTATTCCACATATGCCTGTTGCAGGGTTCTTAACTCTGGTTCTGACCAGTTGTAAACAGGATACTAGACTACATGGACTGCTTGACTAGATGGATTGCTGGAATACAGCAACTCTATGTCCCTGTGTGTGTTAAGCTAAATTTAAAAGACCTGGGGGGATGAGCCCAAAGAGCAATGATGGGAAACTACTCTCCTCTGCCAGTGGACCCCTCCCTTGTAGAATTCCACAAGTATCAATTTTACCTTTGGTCATATTCAACATCTACATGCAGTCACTAGCTGACTGGATCAGACAGCATGGATTCAAGTGCCTGCAAAATGCAGAAGACAGAAGTTATGCTGGTGGGCAAAAACAAGCACTTTGAAGAGTTTGTAGCCATGGGGCAATCTCTTTTTGTTGGACGCATGCATCTACAAATGGCAAATTCAGTCTGTAATTTATGCGTGCTCCTAGATTTTCCCCACGGGAGAAGATGAGACAGAGAACAAACCTCACATGACAGACGTTAGTCAAATAACTTAATGCATTACTTAAAGGACCACAAATATATAAGCAATATAAGAACCTATACAGAATAGAAGAGAACTTTAACTCTGAAAATCCTGGGTTTATAATGCTTGGTTTCAGTAAATTTACAACATCTCTGAAAATTTTTTTACCCTTAATTACCGATATGTACTTTCAACTTTAACTGTGTCTTAACATGGTTTTTGTCTGGGATAATAGTAACATTTTCCTTTTTAAAAAATTGGTATTCTCTCTCTGATTTTTCTGTACTGTGCTTTCAACTAGAACAACTTTGGAATTGGTGATTGTTGTCAGGGCAAGAGCTGCAGGACATTTGAAGGAAAGAAACCAAATTCTGAGCATGAAAGGTGGAAGGAGAAAAGTATTAAGTGTGAGCACTGGTGAAAGGGGAGGCACCAGAAAAGGCACAGAATAGTTTATAGGTCGTGTCTACAAACAAATCTATGCCTGTTTATTTAAACCAATATAGTTAAAAAGGTTTGTGAAACCAGTGCAAATCCCTGTGTGGACACACTTATTTCAATTTAATTGTGGCTTTCAATTTATTTCAGTCTAGTTAATCCTGTTCCTAATCAAGTTAAGATACACCAAAATCAAAGTGTCCACATAGACTTCTGCATCAGTTTAACTAAATCACTTTAAAACACACACTTTAAATTAAATCAGTGCAACTCAGTATGTACACAAACTAAGATCTAATAAAAACAACGAGAGTTCTGTAGCACTTTAAAGACTAACAAATTTTATATTGTTAGTCTTTAAAGTGCCACAGAACTCTCATTGTTTTTGCTGTATACAGACTAACACGGCTACCCCTCTGGAACTAAAATCTAATAGTTATTTTTCCCAATAGAAATAGATACATCCTTATACACAAATTCTGCTACATAAGTCTTAATAAATTAAAATGTGTGGGTTTAGAGGAAAAATATTAGTGAGCCAGTTTTTGCTTTCTCGTAAGAGCAGGGAGAGAGAAAAAATCAGCAAGGTTCCCAGGCATAAGGAACTGGATGGAAGGCAGCACAGATAAAAGTTGAAAAAGGAACCAAAGAAGGTGGTTAATCTTGCAGTTTGGATAGGGCAAATGATTTGGATGACAGCACAGAAGTAGGTGAGAGCTAAATTGTGCAAATCCTTGAAGATGAAAAGAAGGTGCTTGAATTTGATGTGCAAGGTCAGAGAAACCAATGAAAGTCTGAAGAGGAGATGAACACAGAGTGAAAGGAATAATGGATTACTTCTGCAGCTGCTTTCTGGACAGACTGAAAGGCTGTGAGCTGACAGAGTGGGGGAGAGAGAACAAAGCGGCAGAGATTAACGTATATGATGCATTAGATGTATAGGACCTGGGCAAAAGTCTTAATGTTAGTCATAGAAAGGAATGGACAGTTTTAATGACGTTATCAGAGGAAAGAGTCACTTGACAGAGTGTATTACAAGGCTTCTTTACAAGGCCAAGATTCATAAACCATAAGAGCAAAAAATCATTGTTTGAGATATAACTGGAACCCTAGTAGTTTATTATATATCCTTCTAATTAGATATTCATATTGTTACTCTTTCACAGTTTATCATGTATACTACATGACCCAGCATAAATTAAGAAAGAAACAATTCCTTCTCATGTATCTTTCATCCAGCTAATTTTAGTAAACAGATATCCAACCTTCCCTCCTCTCCTTCTAATCATGTGAACTCTCCCGTTTTTTTTTTTTCAACTCCCTTTCCTTCATA
Source organism: Emydura macquarii macquarii (assembly GCF_026122565.2). Classification (NCBI taxonomy): domain Eukaryota; kingdom Metazoa; phylum Chordata; order Testudines; family Chelidae; genus Emydura; species Emydura macquarii. The sequence goes on along the minus strand of NW_027132983.1, from coordinate 935,281 downwards.
AAATGCAGCTCTTCTAAAAGTTGTTGAACTGTTATTCCCTTTTATCAGAACTCAGAAACACTTATAACTTCCTTACTTCAAGATTTCCCTGGATTCTCAGAAAGTCAATGTAAGTGCCTGACTGTTGTGTTAAAATATGTTCTTCATTAGAATGCTGGTTAGGATTTTTAGGCAGATCATTTTGTCAAGGAAAATGTTTCTTTTGGGGGAACACTGACTCTTCTCTCTGATACTGCACAGTAAGCACTGTAACAGTGACACTTAAACCTCTGACCCAACACAATATCCATCCATCATTTCTCCTACAGCTAGTTTTAACAGAGCCCTTCAACAATGGTCAAATGCATGGTATAGCTTGTACAGACTGATAATACATGTGGATTTAAATCCCACAGAGAATTGCAGACCTGCAAGCAAATCACTTTGAAAATAATCTGAATTTACAGCCATAAATCCCAAACTAAAGATATATTTTAATCTCTATTAATGCTCCTGAACAACAAAGCATCTTCAACCTTGAAAATTTGAGTTTTTTACTTTATTAAATTAAAAGCATTTCAGACTGTAAACCTGTGAAAGCAACAGCTAAAATACGAATCCTTATTATTGCAAAATATATCAGGGGCGAAAGAACAGATCACAGCTGCTTTTAAGGCAATTACACCTGCCAGCATGTTTTCAAAAAATCTGTCACTCAAACACCAGTATGAAACAGAATCTGAATATTGATGGGAATGTGCAGATAGAAGAAAATCTTGAGTCAGGTACGTGTGGGTATTTATTCACTAGTCTTTCAAAGAATGGAGGTAGACTACTAGTGGATCTCCAGTGCACAGTGATAGTCTATGAACTATCCCAGCACACTGAGGAAATAACTGCCAATGTTCTCTATTTAATTAACCATCAGAAATCGATATTGATCCAATAAAGCAGCCAGCCTCTGTGAGCAGTTGTGAATGGAAGCCAAACAGACAATTGCAGTGTAGTCTGGAAAATCAGGCAGATTTATTTTAAGCAGGTCAAAGGTAAATGATGCCACTGAGGCTAAAGTTAGAAGTGAACTGCACATTCAGGTTTAAGTGGAAACAAGACTTCAATATACAAACACGACTGAGCAATAAAAATATGCTTGAATTTTTTATGCTTTTCCATCAGCAAAGTCTTCACTTGTACTATGAATGACAGTCGACATTTCAGTCGTCAACCCAGAGATTCCCTGTCTTTATTTTATTTATATGTGATAGACTGGTGTATGGTCTCCATGGAAGCCCTCAGAACCCTTTATGGCATGGCATGACATGGCAGTATCTCCTTTATGAATTCTCCTATAGCTGTTCTTTAAGCTTTTAAAAGTTAAATGTAGTAGCACTGAGAGTGGCATTAGTAAGAAACAGGGAGAAGGACAGTTTATGAATTCTCCACAGTGTTGTATATTCAAGGAATATTCCAAAATGTATCTTCCTATCATGCAACCTAGATGAAATATCCTATCTTTAAGATGGAGCTGCATATAGTTTTAGTACATCTCCTACATTCTCACTAGCTATCTTGCAACTGTAAGAAAAAGAAAGGGCAAGTAGAAACTTCCCTGCCTATGCTCTCTCTCCTCCACCCCTAAACTTGCTTCCCTATGAAAAGGAACATTTGAAAAGTGGGCTGCAAGGGTTATTCTTTAAAGAGCTCAGCATTAGCATCAGCCAGCTAAGTAAAATGGATTAGAAGGCTAGAGAATTCATCAACATAAGCAGCACACACTTGCACATTTCTGCAAGAGATTTATTTAGGTTACTTGTTTGCAACCTTGAGAGCAGGTCATGCTAACCAGTCAGGGAGAGGAACTCTCAAAAAATTACAAGTCCTTTACATGGCCATTTATAGTTCAGTGCTGAATCTCTGATTTGCGGCACATGTGTATTCATGTAGTATTAAGACACTTGACCTATACTAATTGCTCATGCAATTTCTTTCTCCCTTTGGTGAATTACTCACGTGTAAACTTTGAGAACAAAATCTTTTTCTTCCTTTAATTCAGAGATTGATTGAAGTACATCCATGATGCTCAATACTGCACAGCCATAGGGGCGACGATAATGTAGGTGGGAGGGACCCTTTTTTGAATCATTTAGCAGCATGCGACCTGAAACAGATAGCTTAATTAGAAATTAAAATACAGCTGCTCTCTCTGTTCCTATCTTTCTGTTGTCTCTATGTGGACGTGTATACATACATACAGTAAAAAGTACAATACAGAGCTTTCCATGTACTGTACAGGTATTCTAGACTGTCTATGTCCATCTTTTCATATTCTTACATGTATGAATTATTCTGCCAATTGTTACATAGAATCCTTTACCCTAGGACATCTCAGAAGACTGCCTATTATTCTGATCAAATTATTGTCTCATTAAGATATGAGATTTTTTTAAACAGGCTGAAAAATATTGAAATGAAATAGTGTAGTTAACACAAATTCAAGAAATATTTATCTGGCATCTTCTCAATTAAAACACCAAAATCTATACACCTCTGTACGTGCTAAATGCATCCCCATTAAGCAGGTTTTTTGCTAATAGTGTGTATCAAACACCTGCCATTGTCATTTACTGCCATTGGGCATACAACAGAAAAAGAATTCCCTGTATTTATCCAGCTGCAAATGATTTACAATTCTGAATGACCAAGTACCACACCAAAAAGAGAGCTTTATCTCCCCCTTCCCCAAGTCTTGTGTTCAAGGTTTAGAATGGTGCATGATAAACCTGATGTAATCTCTTTCCAAATGGGTATTTCCCCTAATCCTATGTTCCACATCAAGAAAATCACTGCTTAGAAATTCCTAAATTGTTTTAACACTTATATATAATATCACAATTTGAACTTCTGTTTCTACAAAGAGGTAGGGTCTGTGATGGAGCTTAATAACTGGTTAAATTCATCACAGTGTCTCTTCAGTACAAGGTATGTTTTTAAAATGCTTTTCATTTTGATTTAATACTAAAAGTATTTATTTAGCAAACCAGACTGTACCTATTCGAATTACATGCGCAACTATGTACAAGTCTCTCTTCATGTCCTTGCTGCTGAGATCCTGACAAATTGGAAAAAATATAGAAGTTAAAACACATAACACAATACACTTTTGACCTTAGAGCAGGTCCGCAAAACTACTTGCACAAACATACCCCACAACAAATAATAAATAGTAATATTTTTCACTTATTTAACTCCTTCCATTTTTAAATCTGTTTTACAAAGGTGGGAAAGCTATGTATGAAGAAAAATAAGGCACAGACAGGTTACGTTTTGGCTAGCAGAGTTCTACAAAAGAAAAACAAAAACCAACTGTCTACATTGGTGAGAGGGGAATGCTGTCAACACTCATTTTCAAACATGTATTTAATCCTTTAATCCCAACTCACCACTACTTGAGATGAAATCAATGAGCTGCAGTACTCCACAATATCAGGAAATTAGACAGCTGTGTTGCACTGTCCCACATGGCCTATTGGCCACTTGCCATTTGTGGGGGAACTATGTGGAGTCACATCCACACATTCACAAGACATTATGCCTTGGTCAAAGACGATTCCTCCATTGAGACATCATTTGGGGCAGTAGTTTTATAAGCAGCCATACCATCTGCATCCTCGCAGTTTCTGATTACTGCTTGTTACCCACCCACAGTGAAATACACATAGAAACCAGCACTTGAAGAAGAAAGGGAAGTTACTTACCTCGTAACTGGAGCTCTCTGAGATGTGTGGCCCTATCTATTCCACTACCCACCCTCTCTCCCCTCTGCTTCGGATCATAACTGCATTCACGATAGAGAAGGAACTGGAGCGATGGTCAGTCCACCCCACCCCTTCCACTCTCGATACAGAGCATGAGGAAGGCAGTGGCACAGGAGCGAATCAACGGACACTGCTTGCAAGAATTTGCTGTCTCAGGCACATGGAGCACATGCATACCCACAGTGGAATACGCACAGAGACCAAAGAAGAGAAAAGTGTCTAAGAGCCATTTAAATGGTTGTCAGCCATGGAATATTTAGACAATTATAAGATTTTGATTCTGTTATTATATTAAATACAAAAATGTCATAGTAATACTAAAAGGAAAAATAGATACCTATAAACAGATACTAAATGAAGTTGCAATTTAACTCATGCTTATTGTTCTCACTTCACTGGATAACCCAAGATAAAAAACATCCATTCTAAAATCACTAGACATAAGATGAGAATAGTATGTTGTAGCAGGCTCAGTTCAGAATTTAACAGCTAGGAGGGCTTATGTCTGACCCTTAATGTTAATATAATAGCTGTGGAATCAATTTTTAATGTTTTCTTTCCCTTCAATTAAACAGTGACCTCCCTTCCTAGTGATGATGGCATACTCTAAGACATTTGAGTAAGAGAAGGTTACAGCATTGTTAGGTTTGTTTATACAATAACAAGGCTTCTACTACTAAGTTTTGTAAAATATGATAAAAAACCTTTTTTTCTCAGTAGCCAATTTTCATAATGAAATCACTCAAGTCAAATGTCACTAAAACCATTGTGAAAAGAAAAAAAAAATAAAATTTTTAGTAAAGGTAAAGGTTGAAAAATTCTGAAACTGGAAATTCTGGTTTTGCCATTCTACGACTTAAAATCAATTTAGAGAATTAAAAAAGTTCTTTTTGTTGGAAAAGAAAATATGAATTCTACCTATTACCTTGCATGGCAGATTTCTGTACTATGTAATTTGAGAAAGAAAAATCTCAAAAATTGATATTTTAAATAGCAATGAAGACAGACAATGAAATATAGAAGTACAGCTAAAATAAATGCATATGAATAACTACACTTTTAACTACAGCAAAGATCATATTTGCAGTACAGTGAATGACAAATAGGAGTAAAGAGATTTTATAAGCAAAGTTCTAGGAGAAAAATTCTGCTCTTTAAATATGTGGTCAGACTTGCTGAGTGGGGATAGAGAGGGGAGGGGAAGATACCAACCAGAGCTGTATTTCCAGCATTAGAGCTATACTGCTAGCACATGGCAGGATGGCTCAAGAGGTGCAATGAACTCATGGAGATATCTTACTACTCATTTCTTTGAAAAGAAATAGTGCATTTCCCTTGCTAGTGCATGCTGCTTATTGCAAATATCATGCTGGGTCCTGGACATGCCTATTACTTTAAAGGCAAGCAGGGACCATCACAATTATCTAGTCTGCACATTGCAGGCCACAGAACCTCATCCACCCACTCCTGTAATAGGCCCATAATCTCTGGCTGAGTTACTCAAGTCCCCAAATCTTGATTTAAAGACTTAAAATTACAAAGAATCCACCATTTACTCTGGTTTAAACCAGCAAGTGACACACGCCCTGCAGAGGAAGATAAAAATCTCCCAGCATCTCTGCCAATCTGTCCTGGGGGAAATCCTTTCCGATTCCAAATATGGTGATCTGTGAGACCCATCAGCCAGATATCTGGGATAGAATTCTTTGTAGTAACTCAGAGCCCTCACCATCTGGTGTCCCATCTCCAGCCACATTTGCTATTAGTAGTCATAGTTGGGCCATATGCCATTTTAGGCCATCTGATCATACCATCCCCTCCATAAACGTATCAAGCTTAGTCTTAAAACAAGTTAGGTTTTTTCCCCCACTACTCCCCTTGGAAAGCTGCACCAGAACTTCACTCCTCTGATGCTTAGAAATCTTTGTCTAAATTCAAGCCTAAATTTATTGATGGCCAATTTATATCTTTTTTTTAAAACCAAAATCGGCATTTAACTTACTCTTTTCCCGCCCTGGAGTTTATCCCTCTGATATATTTGTAGAGAGCAACCATATATCCCCTCAGCCTTCATTTTGTTAAGATAAACAAGCCAAGCTCCTTAAGACTCGTCTTGTAAGATAGTGTCTCCATTCCTCTGATCACCCTAGTAGCCCTTCTCTGCATCTGTTCTAGTTTGAAATCCTCTCAAACATAGGAGACCAGAATTGCACAAATTATTCCAGATGAGGTCTCACCGGTGTCTTGTATCAAGGTAATAACACTTCCCTATCTCTACTGGAAATATCTCGCCTGATGCATCGTAGGACTACATAAGCCTTTTTCAGAGCCACATCCACTGGCAGCTCATAGTTGTCCTGTATTCGACCAATATACAGAGGTCTTTCTCCTCCTCTCTTGTTTCCAACTGCAGCATCCCCAGCTTATAGCAAAAGGTCTTATTGTTAGTCCCTAAATTCATAGCTTTGCACTTTGCGCTACTAAATTTCATCCAATTTCTATTCCTCCAGTTTTCAAAGCTGTCCAGATCTTCTTGTATGATATTCCGGTCCTCTTTTGTATTGGCAGTACTTTCCAACTTTGGATCATCTGTAAATTTTATTAGCACACTCCCACTTTTAGTGCCAACATCATAATGAAAATGACCGATCACTGAGGAACTCTGCTAGTAATCTCCCTCCAGGTTAATATTTCATGTTTCAGTATGATCCACTGTATTCTCCCCTTTAACCAGCTCCTTACCGACTTTTAGATTCTCATATTAATCCCCTTCTTCTCCAACAATTTGCCATGTGGCACGGTATCAAATGCTTTACTGAAAAGCTTTGTCTAGAAAATCAGTTACCTTCTGAAAGAAAGAGATCAGGTTGGTATAACGCAATCTAGCTTTTGTAAAACCATGTTCTATTTTATCCCAATCACTGTATACCTCTATGTCCTTAATTACTCTCTCTCTCAAAATTTGTTATAAAACCTTGTATACAACTGAGGTCAAAGGAATAGGCCTATACTTTCCTGGATGACCTTTTTCCTTTCTTAAATATAGGTACTATATTTGCAATTCTCCAGTCATAGGGTATGATCACTGAGTTTACGGATTCATTCAAAAGCCTTGCTATTGGGATTGCAAATTTCATGTGCCAGTTCCTTTAATATTCTTGGATGGAGATTATCTGGGCACCCCAATTTGGTCCCATCAAGGTGTTTGAGTTCAGCTTCCACCTCAGATATGGTCATTTCTATTTCCATATCCTCATTCTCATTAGCCATTGTTCCCAAGATCCTCATTACTCCTATTAAAAGTATTTGTTTAGGTGTTGGGCCATACCTAGATTATCTTTAATCTTCATCCTATCATCAGTGCTTAGTGGTCCCACTTTTTCTTTCCTTATTTTCTTTTTAGTTATATGACTAAATAACCTTTCATTATTGGTTTAAATTTCCTTTGCAAGTCCAACTCTGCTTGGCTTTTGGTAGTTCTCACTTTTTCCCTACACTTTCTGAACTTCAAGAGGCAACTTTCCTTACTGATCGATGCCTTCCTTCCATCCCTTGTAGGCTTTCTGCTTCCTCTCAATAACCTATCTGAGATGCTTGTTCATCCAGTTTGGTCTGCAACCCTTCCCTATGAAGTTTTTTCCCCTTGCTTGGGATGCAGGATTCAGATAGTTTCTGAAACTCTGACCTAAAGTAATTTTATGCCTCCTTCACATTTAAATCTTGAGTTCTTCAGACTGGTCCACTTCCCTAACTAATTCTGTTAACTATTTAAAGTTTGCCCTTTTAAAATCAAGGTCCCTAGTTGCAGATTTATTTTTATTTACCCTTCCCATGTGGTTTAAACTGAATGAACCCAAACTAAGGTTGTCCTCTACAGCCAGTTCTTCTATGAGGTCTTTACTACTTACCAATACTAAATCTAAAATGGCATAATTTCTTGTAGGCTAGGTGACTGTTTGGTGAAGAAAACTGTTGGCTATCACATCCATGGATATCTGGGCCTTACCATTATTAGTTGCACTTTATCCTCCAATCTATATCTGAGAAATAAAAGTCTCCCATAATCACAAAATTCTTAGTAGTATTTATTTAATTAAAATATTAATGAGGTCTCTATCCATATTCAAATCAGATTCTGGGGGGTCTATACCAGACCACAAGCTCTATCCCAGTGGAACCTCTGTTACCTTTCTTCCCCAAAGTGATTCTGACCCAAACAGACTCTCATTTTTACCATATAATTATAAAATAAATCAATTAGAATATAAATATTGTACATACATATCAGTGTATAGTATATAGAGTATAAACAAGTCATTGTGTAAGAAATTTTAGTTTGTACTGACTTTGCTAGTGCTTTTGATGAAGCCTATTGTAAAATTAGGCAAATATCTAGATGAGTTGATGTACCCACTGGAAGACCTCTGCATACCCCCAGAGGTATGTGTATCCCTCATTGAGAACCATTGCTCAAATTTGACAGTAAAAAGTTAACATTACTTTTGTTTAGGTTTTACATATAAGAGGATTTTCCCTATACCTAATTAAAGTTCCCTGAGCAGGTACTGTAATAGCTACTGCTGTACATGTACGTTACTTTGAGAAGTAGTATTTATATTTTTATTATGACAAATTAATGTATAGAGTGGACTATTTTTCAAGGGAAATTGTTAAAATACTGGGGAAGAAAGGAGAAACACGTTGTACCCTCTTCAATGCCACAGTAGATACTAAAAACATGAATACAGCCCCAGGTGCTGGAGGTCACAGTCAGAAGGCATAGGACCTCATTGCAGATGGCCCTGAGATCTGCCAGGTTTGAGGGTGGCTTTTTGCAAGGGGAGAAAATACTGCCCCACGCTTGACTGCAGAATGCAAGACTATCTATGCGGAAATCCACACAGAGATTTCCTGATAAAAAGTCCCCTCTTCTAGCTTTTAATATAGGAGACAATCTGAACCAATTATTTATTTGTGTCCCATAGAACTTAAGTGATTTGTTGAGCTGTGCTCTCAATATTGCTTCTGTAGTGGGTGTAAACTATTCCTCTCACAGTGCTGACATTTTCAAGCGATGTTTGTTGACAGACAAATGTAGTAAACCAAAAGACAATGATAATTTCATGCTTCATTGGAAACATTGGCTGGGAGTGGGGTGGGGGGAGGGAATAGCTAAATGGAAAACAACAAATTGGCATGAAAAAGAATGGTTATTTACTTTACAATAACTGAGGTTCTTCCAGATGTTGTCATCCCTGAAAATCCCTCTGTGTGATCGATAAGCAGTGCCCCAATTGGAAGGAGGTATTAGTATTAAGGAGTCCTAACTGCCACTACCTAAATAGTGACTTTAACACTGCCCAATCAAATTTGTCATCTGATCTTGAGGCCAAGTCAAGGGCATAGTACTGAACCAAAGTAAGGAAATTAGTTCACATAGCTACCTTGCAAATTTCAGATATGGGGATGTTTCTGAAGCATGGAGAGGATGCAGCTTGCACTTTAGTGAAGTGAGTTTTAATATTTGGAGGAAGAGGTGTACCAATCCGATGACAGCAGATTGAAATACAGTGCATAATCTATTTTGGTATCTTCTAGGAGGAGATGGCTTGACCCCTCAGAGCATCAGAGATGGTACAAAAACTTGGATGAAGTCAAGTTATGGACATGATGTCAATAAAAAAAATAAACCCCCAAAGCTCTTCATCTACCAGGAATTTGCAACAACCTAGCAAACCTCCTAAACTGACAATCCAGAGCTCATTTGTGGTTGGTGATGGACTGTCTGCTTAGGAAGTCTGCTTTCATGTTGCTGATTCCGGGTAGATGAAGAGCTTTTGTAGGTCATTTTGTGTTACTGACACGATGACCATAACTTGATTGATTCCTGAAAGAGTGCTAAGTGGGCACCTCCTTGCTTGTTTATACAGTACACTGCAGATGTATTGTCTTTGAGAATCTAAACAGCGGAATTCTGTAGAATAGGTTGGAATGCTATGCAAGCTAATCTGATTACTTTTAGTTCTAGAACATATATATATATATTTTGTGACAAAGCTCTTCCTCTACCTTGGTGAGTCCAGCACTTCCTTCTAGCGGTAGGTCAAGGAACTGCTTCATCCCTTAGCATTCTTCCACCCTCTAGTTGTGGGAGAGGGTAATACAGCTCTCTAAGATGGCCGCTCCCTCCAGGGTCCCGGTCCTGTCTCTGGTTCTCACAGGCCCTTGCCTCTTTGCTGGGGCTCTTGCCCCTCCAGTGAATGGCAGGTAGGAGGTGGGAAGGAGGGCCTGGTCCCACCCTCGACTCCGGGCCCCAACCCAGGGACCCTACAAGTAGCAGCCTCGTGTTGTGGCTTCAGGAAAGCTGCTACAGGTACTTCCTTTGGGCTGGATGGATAGCAATATGGAAGTATGTGTCTTGTAGCTGGAGAGACATGAACAAGTCTTGAGCCTGAAGAAGAAATGATGATCCAAGTAAGCTTTACCATCTTGAATCTGAGATGGTGTATAGATTTGTTCAATCTACTCAGGTCTAGGATAGGATAAAGATCCCCTTTTTGCTTCAGGACAAAGAATTATAAGGAGTAGAAACCTCTTCCCCTGTACTCCAGAGGTACCAAGTTATGGCTGCTAAGCAAAGTAGAAAAGACACTATTTCCTCTAGCTGATTTTCATGAGAAAGGTCCCGGGAGAATGATGGGGAAAGGAGAATAGGTAAGGGGGAAGGACTGAAATTGGATGGAATAGTCATGAGACAACTTTCAGCACCCATTTGTCTGTTATTGCAATCCAAGCATGAAGGAAGAAAGCAAGATGGCATCCAAAGGTAGGGCTTGGAGTGGCTCATGAGTGATTCGAGTGTGGCTCCTGATCCTTGCTGTCTGGAAGCAAATGAAGGCTGCCTACTAATTGGGGAAGATGTTCTCCTCTGAGAGAACATTAGCTTCTTCCAGGGTTGCTACTCAGAAGGCTAAGTAGATGTTTTATGCCTCTATTGCCGTGATATCTAGAGAACATATGATTTGGGGCTGAGATGTAGATACTCAGTGAATGAAGTCTGGCTCTGGAATCATTTAGGAGTGTAGTGTGTCGTGTGTGTGACCTGTGCCCTTGAACGGCAAACTGTCAATTGTACTCCGCACTTTCCTCAGAATGCCAGAGGCCTGCAGGTATGAATCTCTGCTGCACACAGTTATCTCGGTGACCATGGATCCAGTTGCTATGTTGATGCACCCATGGCAATCTGCAGTGATGTTTTAGCCATTAGTTAATCTGTGGCAATGATGGTTTTCAACTTTTCAATCAAGTCTTGTGGGAGTTTAGCTAGAAAAGGGGATATCCTATGTTAAATATCTAGCTGAATTTCATGTTGTGAATGATCTCTAGTCTGTGGTAACTGGATCAACCTCTGAATCCCATCTGCTTCCAAACCAGCTGAGTTTGGGCAGTACACAGTCATTGTTTTAAAACTCAGAGCCTCTAAGGTACAAACCTGGGTGCAGAATTCTTGTCCAGCCTCCTCCCTTGGGATATGGGACTCTGCAGTCCAACTTCCATAGGCCATGAAACCAGTGCTCTGCCTTTATTATGATCAGTGGAACTGGACTCAAAGGACTCATGTTTCCTGGAAAAACTATTACTGACAGGATACCAATGGAAACAGGGAAGTTAGACTGGAAGTCACTCATCCACATGGACAGAACACTGCACAGGTTTAATACAGTTCAACTTGTTCTGCTAAACCTACATTCAGCTTCACTCATTGTGAATGAAACATGGTGGCAGCGTCGGAGCTGTGAGTTCTCTGAAGTGCAGCAGCTAGCAGTGTGAATCCTGGAGCTAGGCCTGAAATCCCCCAGAGCCTTGGATTTTGCAAATACAAACCTAGCCCAGCGATTGGCCCAGTGGAAGGAGGAGTTTGGGCAGTACACAGCAATGCTCATGCAGGATAACAACAATAGCAGAAAAGTAGAACTGTTACTTTACTTTATTGGGGAGCAAGGCAGAGAGGTCTGCTGCACTTGAAGCTCCCCACTGCCTCAAGCCTTGCAGCAGTTCTAGGAGCCTGTGAGAACTATTGTTCATAAAAGAATGAAACCATGGAGTGACACGGGTTTTTCACTAGAAACAAATCTGAAGGGGCGGGGATAAACCGGAAGGTTACTGCCTTATGCACTCTGGCTGCTCCATGCATTGGGAAGACTCCCTAATTTGGGACAGGATCACAGCACTTGGAATCACAACCTGTGGGAGTGTTAGTTCCAGGAAGGCAACCTCACAGGAGACAGATGAGGCATGCAGCAGAAATCTTAAGACAAAGGACGCCAGCCATAGGAGGCACAACACCTCCAGAAGTATATGAAGTGAGACAACAGCAAAGGAAAGCAGGTGGCTGCCAGGATTACATACCCACACTGAAATGCATTTACTATGGGACACTGCATAGGCGGGTAAAGGAGAAGTGCCCCAAACCAGGGCAGCATCAAAAGGAATGTGGCAAGTTGAATCATTTTTGCAGCACGTACAAGGACAGGAGAAGGTCCTAGGAAGATTCAGTCAGACTTGTACAAAAGCAGTAGGAGATATCGGACTGCTGTGGTGACAGCATGACTTTCTCTTTGACGCTGAGAGATAATTAGGTTCAGACTGTTTGGACACGAAAGCAACAAGGGAAGATAGCAACCTCCATGCATTCCTTGTGTGATTTCAGCTGGACAATAGGACCTCCTGCAACTGATTCCTTGGTGTGAAGTGGACCCAAACATACTCATTAGAAAAAGCAGGCGCACCTTCATAATGTACAAGGAGAGCATAATGCAGCCCATAGGAAAATGTGACCTCATAGTAAATAACCCAAACAATAACAGATGGTACCAACTGAAGTTTGTGGTGGTGGATGGCAAGCACCACAGATCTCTCTTGGGGAATACAGTAATACAACTCACAGATCTAATCAAGGGGCAAGCATCAGAATTTTATAGCTGCAGTGCAAGAAGCAAAAGAGGGAGTCCCATGGACAAATGGAGATAATTGTAAAAGTATATGAGGATGTTTTCAAAAGTTACGAGTGCCTCAAAAGAAATCTGCGACCAGAACTAGACCCCACAGCAGAATCAGTGTGCTTACCACTGTCATGCTGGGTAGACGGAGAGAGAGCCTTTGTCATATTGATTAACGTCAATATGTCAAAATCATAATAATTCATGGGAGGTATGCCATGTTCAGGTACTGTTAGAATGGCTATAATGTGCTAAGTAAGATGATGATGTTTATATTAATGTGTTGTGTGTGTAGTGGAAGTTTTGGGACATATTCGATGTACCTGTATTTCAAATTGTGCTGGCCGGGATACACCCCAGACAGAGAGGCGGCAGGACAATAGCCTGCTTAATGGCCCATCAAAACCTTTACAGAAGCAAAGGGCCCAGGAAGAAACTAAAGGCATACCAGAAGAGTTACCAGGATTGGCCCATGTGACTTTGGACCCCAGGCATACCGGAAGAGTTATGAGGATTGGCCCATGTGACTCTGGACTCCATTTTAGTTCTTGTAACTTTCCACAGGCTGCATGGCCAGGGACAGAGGGTATATAAGATCAAACCCCAGAAACCATTTTGCCTTCTATCCTGAGCTTCAGCCACCTACCTACCTCTGGATCAAGTCATCTGCAACTGAAGCTGTGTAACAAAGGACTGAGGCTCATCCAGGAGACTGTATAAGCCTGCAACTCCACATTTCTTCTAGAAACCTGATGTATATGGACTTTTAATCATTTGTATGTATCTGATTTGCTTTGACCTTTTAACATTTCTCTTATGGTTAATTTCTTTCCTTTTACAATAAACCTTTAGTTGTAGTTACCAAAGGATTGGCTGGCAGCGTTGTATTTTAGGTAAGACCCAAACTTATATTGAACTGGTACTGTGGCTGACCTCTTGGGGTCAGAGGGAACCTTTTTAGTAAAGAGCATAGAGTTTAAATAACTGGTCTCTTTACTGGACCTAGTGCTGATTTGGGAGCCTGGAGCTGAAATGCAGTAAAGGGGGCTGTGTGCATTTCTGTATTGGCCTCTGTGGGGATTCATAAGTGCAGTTTGTGACTGATTGGGAAGTCTGGCTTCAATGCCACCCACCAGTGCTGGGAGAATCTGCTCTCCTTTTACAGCCTGCCCTGACCTTGATATTATCAGTTGGCTGCCCTGGGCACGGACAGGTCACAACCACAAAGGAAAATTCCAGTGGCACTACATAATCCAGTGTTCAAGTAGCTCGAAAGTCTGCAGAGCAGGTGTATCACAGCACCTGCAGAGTCAGTGGTATCATAACACCTGCAGAGGCCAGTACAACCTATGTACAGCATGGTGTGGTAAGGAAGCCATCAGGCAAATTATGCATCTGCATAGACCCAAAGCCACTGAAGTAGGCATTGATAAGATGCCACTGTCTACTGCTCACAACTGAGGACATCTTGCCAGAACTTTCCAAAGCCAGAATCTTTATGATCTGTGAGGTAAGGAACAGGTTTTGGCACATCAGGCTGGAAAAAGAGTCAGGCATAAACTATTTGGTTGCTACAGATGGCTGTACATGCTGATGGGCATAAGACCAGCATCAGAGATGGTCCCGAGAAGACTCACCCAAGCACTGGAAGGATAGCTTGTGATGAAAATAACTGCAGATGATATCCTCATTGTAGGTGAAAGTAACAGTTATACAGTAGCTGAATGAGACCAGGACGGAAAACAACAAGGTTTCCTACAGCCATGCAGGGACTAGAACATAAAACTCAACTCAGAAAAAAATGTTACTGAAACAGCATGAGGTGACATACATTGGACATCTGCTCAATGCAGAGGAATTGAAAGCAGATCTCAACAAAATGAAGGCAGTCAGTGACACATCAGCTCCAGTGCATATAAAAGGGGTACAGCGCTTTATAGGAATGATAAATTTTCTGTCCACTCCTGGCTGCAGTAGCAGAACCCATACATCAGCTCACAAGGCAAGATGTGGAGTCGGACTGGGCAGGTCACCAGCTCCAAGTATTTGATATGCTGAAACAAATAACAGATGCGCTAGCCTGAAGTTCCACCAAACAGGAGAGCCACTGACACTCCAGTGTGATGCATCAGAGAAAAGATTGGGTGTAGCTCTTTTGCAGGAGCAACCACTCACTTACGCCAGCAGAGTCCTGTCAAGGACAGATATACACCCAACTAGAAGAGGTGGATACCCACTTTGTCCAGTAACTAGAGTTCTTTGAGGTGTGTCCCTCCGTGGTTGCTCCACTTCGGGAGTGCATGTGCCGCCTTTGGAAGATATTTGGTAGCAGTTCCCATTTGGCTTGCACACGTGCCCTACACATCCTCATGCCCCATCCAAAGGACACACAGGGCAAACTGCCCTCAGTTCCTTCTCTGTCACAAAGTTCCATAGAGAAAACTCCAAAGAGAGGGGAAGGAGGATGGGGTACCCCCAGAGGGACACATCTCAAAGAACTCCATTTACTACACTACTTCTACTTCTTCAAGTAGTGTCCCTATGGATGCTCCACTTCAAGTGATTCCTGAGAAGTTTCTCCATAAGAAGGAGAGCGCTTCGGAACAGAGTACAGTACTGAAGAGAAAACTGCACTGGTAACTGCAGCATCTGATCTAGAGACACGAACCAGACCATAATGGCTGGAGAAAGTATGTACAAAGGTCTAGGCTGCAACAGATTT
This sequence comes from Emydura macquarii macquarii, assembly GCF_026122565.2. Lineage (NCBI taxonomy): Eukaryota > Metazoa > Chordata > Testudines > Chelidae > Emydura > Emydura macquarii. The sequence continues at coordinate 919,766 of NW_027132983.1, read as the reverse complement.
CAGTAACTGGAACCTCTTCCAGGAATGCCACAGACATAGACTGACCCTGTAGAATAAGCTATTACTCTAGAAAGAGGTTGAATGTCAGCCAGATCATAACATGCAATAATATACCCCAAGATCCATCTTGAAAATTTTTGAGTGGAGAGTGCCAATCCTTTGGATCTGTCCATAACTGAAACAAAGAAAGAAGACCTTCTGAACAGTTTGGTTCTCTCCAGATAGAAGACTAACACCCTTCTGACATTAAGGATATGGAAGGCAGTTTCTTGTCTAGTCTGATGTGCTTTTCAGAAAATAACTGGGAGATAAATGGTCTGATTAATATGAAATTCAGAAGACATCTTTGACAGAAACTTGGAATTGGATCGTAACTTACCTTTTCCTCGAAAAACACAGTAAAAGGAGGGCCTGCCATTAAAACCCTCAGTTCTTTTACCTTCCAGGCAGTAGTGATAGTCACCAAGAAAGCTATTTTCTTGGATAAGTAAATCGATTAAGAAATCATAGCTAATGGCTCAAAAGGGTTTGTTTGTTTTTAAAGGCAATTAAGAACCAGGTTCAAGTCCCATATTGAAGTACATTCTCTAATCTGATGCAAAAAAATCATCAGTCCTCTGAAAAATCTTGAGATTGCAAGATGAACAAAGATCAAAAAAAATTTCTACAAATGAGTGAAAGGGTGTCACTGCTGTCAAGTGAACCATGGCGAATCACAGTGAAACTGAAGTCCTTAATTCCAACAAGTAGTCAAGGATGGTGAAACGAGAAGTAAACAGGAGAGACTTGTTGATAGGTATACCAATAGTAAAATATCTTCCATGTTTAAGGTAAGTTTTTCTGGTAGACATTTTCTGCTGTTTAACAATATATGTTGCACCTATCTTGAACAGGAAGTCTCTGTCCCCGAGAACCATCCAGGAGCCAGACCTGGAGTAGCAAAACTTTCAGATTATTATCCCAATCTGATCAGCATGCTGAGACAACAGACATCAATTAGCTGGAAGTCTCATCAGTGGACAAGCAGTATGAGGTAAGGATACCAAATTTGTCTCAACCAGGTCGGTGCAATAAAAATGACTCTGGCCTTGCCTTGTTTGATTTTGTTCATACTTTCAAAAGTAATGTTGTCGGTGAATATGCATAAAGAAGGCCCCTCATCCATGAGATGTGGAAGGCATCCCCAAGTGATTGAGGGTCTAGTCCACTATTTAGCAAAATTTCTTGCATTTTGTGTTGGCGGCAGACGCAAAGAGGTCCACCTCTGCAAGCCCCCACATTAATATTATGTTGTTGAGGACTCGTGAGTCCAGCTCCCATTTCTAATTTTGGAAGAACTGCCTGCTGAGGTCATAAACCATGGTCTTTGAACATCTGATAGGTAAAAAAACCTGAGAACGCTGGATCTGACAGGGTTGAGCAGGCCATTGCGCCATGACTTGAGGCTCTAAAGCAGTGGTTCTCAACCTATTTAGCATTGTGGGCTACATCCAATACTACCCTGTATGGCTCTGAGGATGTCACATGGGCTGCAGCTGTGTCGTGACTGGGCCGCAGGTTGAGAACCAATGCTCTAAAGTGAAAGTCCCTGATCTGTAGAGAGAGAGGTCTTCTCTTGACCTGTCTGATCTGAAGAGGAGAAGGTACTCCGCTGAATAATGGAGAGAAGGTGTGTCCGAAACATTGGGACTGATTAGAGATATCCTCTAGTTTCAAATGTAAAGATATCAGTGCCGACGGTGGTGCTGGAATGAAGTCACCTCTACCACGATTTAAATCAGCTGGTGCTGTTAAGACTTCCATCAACAGGGCTGATGTTGGTTCTGTTGCATATATTGGAATTGGTATAACAACATTTGGTACACATGACTAAAAATACCAGTAACAGGCACTGAGGCACTGTGCTTCTTCAGTACTTAGCCAGAGCCAAACTGACATCACTTACCCCTGGTGGATGAGCAGGTTTAGTGTTCTGTTACCTGAACAAAAAAGATTTGGGACTCTCCTTATGGGAAGAAACAGACTGGTGCCAACACCCTGAGTGTTGCATGCTAGCAAGTAGGGTCATTGGCTGACAAACACTTAGAAGAAGCAGGATCCATATTGAAAGTCAATCCTCACTCTTCAGGGTTTGAAGTTCTTCTCACTGATTGTTTGAGGAAGTATAACCTCAAGCAAGTGTCCTTGGACTTTCTTGTTCTTGTTAAGAAGGAATGACATGCCAAGCAGCAGTCTGCCACACAGCTATCAACGAGACAAAATAAACTGTGGCTGTCCATGGGTGGAATGAGATTAGTGGACAGCCATTGTTTGAAGCCTGAAGGCTTTAAATCCACCACTGTGACCTGGAAAGTTGCACAGAGTGCAAAGGGACAAATAAAATTTAGGTTTTTTGGGTTTTTTAAAAAGAAGAAAAAAAAGGGGGCCAGAAATTTAAAGGGAGTTAAGCCTAACTAGTTATCTAATTTGTAACTGAAGCAGATTCCAGTAAGTGGATGGACGCTGCTCCATCTAACGGCCATGGGTGGTAAAAATGAAGGTAGCTGCTCTGGCCTTTATGCCAGTGGCAAGGGACGGTAGGGGAGGGGGAGGGCACACATGGCACAGGTGTGGCCCTGCAGACACTGCTATTCAAATATTTTTATCTTGTGCACATGAAATGCATGCACAAATAGAGTGGGATCTACACAAACAGTCAAAAAAGAAATAATTTCCCATCTTCTGTTTTCTAAGTGTATAATACATGCAATGAGCATTTAAAAATTAAAACTATAAAAAGTATTTGATAATGTCCCTTTTATTGCAAAAAATCAATGAATCTGGAAGATTATTTCAATTTTCTTACGTTAACATTTCATTAACATTGAGCAGAAATATACAATTTTCATTTTCCTCAATATACAGGAAAGAACGAATTTGTATTTGTTTCCAGAGTGACTGACTTCAGTCAAACAATCTGCAAGAGAAGTCTCAGTTCACAGTTAGATAAGGAAAGAGAATAAGAATCCATACGTACTGTGAAAAGGCCACACATCCGTTCTATCTTCTCTGGATTCCTCGGGCCTCCGTTCTTGTTTAACCTCACCAGAAACCGCTCACTAAAAAGCAAAGGACACAAAGGAACACAAGTTGCAACAAACTTAAATACAAAAGAATAAACACATTTCAAAATGTGTGTTACACCCTGTCATTTTTTTAATTTTTCACTTTTGGGTTTTTTAAAAAGAAGAAAAAAAAGGGGGCCAGAAATTTAAAGGGAGTTAAGCCTAACTAGTTATCTAATTTGTAATTGAAGCAGATTCCAGTAAGTGGATGGATGCTGCTCCATCTAACGGCCATGGGTGGTAAAAATGACGGTAGCATAAGGAACTTTATTCAGTGACTCAGGTAGAATTACATTGTGAAGCCAGGAGTAATTATTGTAGAAGGCTTTATTTTCAGGAAGTACCTCTCCGTGAAAAGCTACAGTGCTGATGAATCTCAATGGCAGATTATCATACTAAAATAACAGATTTGTGTTAAGGCTATTTTTCAAGTGCGTGAAGTCTCATGACCCAAGACTACAACAACAGGAATGTTGCAGTGCAGGATTGACGTCCATTGACAGCTGTTTGAAGTCAGAAGGTACGTCAGGTAAAACCAAAGTGCATTTAGAGAGCTGTGTGAAGGAAACTTACACAGCACCTACCTACATGGTGCTTGGTTCAAGTTAGTTCTGTCTGCCTTTCGCTTTCATGACCAGTGAAATTCACTCAAAAATGTAAGAATTAAAACAAAATGATACAGAGATGAGGATAGTATATCTGAATGCTTACTTGTTTTAAACAAAATTAATTAAAATAAATACTGTACTAATTCTTGCATCTCAGGACCTGATTTACCAAAATCTTTAATCATTTGCAAATTGAACAGCCCTTGTGCAAGCCAGGACAGAGTCTAAAAATCAACAAAATGGGGTTGTAAACCAAATCATCCACCACGCTAATGGGGACACAATATGGTATTTCCATAAAAGTCATGACAGAGAAATTACTTACATAAATATACAAAACCAAGTTCAGTAGATTTAATTATTCACTGGGCTTGTGACTATGCACTTGTATACACAAGTGAATAACTCACAGACTTCAGCTGTGCACATTAGAATGTGTATCCTTGGTAACTTTTCCAACCTTGTGCAATTATTTAACTATTAATGTTCTTAAAGTGAGGCATTTATTTGCACCATTAAACTAAAGATATGGAAAACATGAAGACTGAATGGCTCCATGGTTTGGGAGGGCATCTTAAAAGATGGCATCTTTATTTCCTATCCCTCTAAGGCTAGTGAAGAGTACATATAATGGGGGAATCTTGCAATTTTTCAATCAGTAGCTCAGGAAATATTAAGCCAATTCAAATAGGGTTGGATGGTAATCATCTTCCACAATCTTATTTGGCACTATCTACATTAACATTTGGACTAGATTTAAAAACTGTGCTTACACTGGCCACTCAAATTATATGACAACCCAGACCATTCACTATGGGGAGCACTGCTTTGTTAAGCTACCTCCAAAACAAACAAGAAGGTCCTGTGATTCAAGTCTATATGCTTGACTCCTCCAGCTTGCTCTCCTGTGTGCCTGTCAGAGCACAGATCCAGGGAAAGACATACTTAAACAACCCCAATTGGCAGCTGCTGCTGTAATCTCCCTTAAAGTGGGGTCCATTGTATGGAGGGGACTTACTTTGTGAATTAATACTGTCCTCAGCTTTACCATCACTGCACAGATGTTCTACAGGGGTGGAGAGGGAATGATGCACGTCCCCATAAACCCAGTCCCACTCCTCCCCATGTGTAGACCCCAGATCTGGGACAACTGGTATTAATAAACAACTCTTATAAGGATTACTTGAATTCACTGAAACACAGTCTGTGCTATATATTGTTTCTTTGTAGATACAAATACAAAATTTATAGGAAATATATATAATTTAAGTTTAAATTTTAGGTTTACTTTAAAAACTGTGATCTGACAATTTAAATCAGATTGTCACTGCATTGCTTTACTACTCATAAATAGAATGATTGTGCCATGACTTCTGAGGAATACAAATAAATCTTTTACTTTGATGCAGGGCATGGTGCAGTAGATTTACACTACAACAAGTAATATAAATATCCATAAACTGATTTTTCTTTTTTACTGTGAGAGATTTAATCTGAAACCATTCTCAATCTCTACTGTTCTGTTGTATGTTTAAAAAATAGCTATGATGTGGTTATATATATTTATTACTCCCATGAACTGCCAAAGTAGGTTGAGAGAGTCATACAACCTTAATAAAGTTTGCATTAAAATATCCTCCTAAATGATCAATAATTTTTGGCACCAAAAAGTATGAAAGTATGGCTGAAACACGATCACGTGACCATGTGATGTAGAATATGATGTAAAACTGATGTTTCTGTGAAATAAAATTCTTAGGACATAAAATAAGAAGCCTTCGTACACAGTCTGTATCATCCTGCTAAACATTTAGGGTAAGAGACCATGTTTTTCAGATACTTAAACTTATTCCACAGAAAGTGAAGCATTTTGGGCACATTTCCTGCCTCTTCTGTTGCTTTTTAAGATTGTATTAGCCTCAATATTGGCCACAAGCAATGTGGTAAAAATTAAGGCGAACTAAGTAAAAATAAAAGTGAAAAAAATGCTTTTAAACTTTCCTATGGGCACAGCACAGTTCTGTACCCACCAAGCTTCTGCGTATATGTCAAGCAAAAAAGTTATATAAGTGGAGAAAATTCTTACGGCCATTTCTCCATGAATGGCTGTTCTTACTTCTGCTGGAGCGCCCTTTTGTCTGAGTGGAGTGGAGTGGGCTGCTCTTACAGCTGGAGTCCATGTAGTATGAAAGAAGTGTATCTCAAGAAACTTGGAGTGGGATTTTCAAAAGTGTTCAGTGCTGGCCTAACTCTGCTCCCACTGAAATTAACTTACTTTAATGGAAGCAGAATTAGGCTAACACTAAGCATTTTTGAAAATTCCTTGATATTCAGAAATTTAGCTATGGGTGTTACTTCCCCTCTCCCCCCAACAGTATACATTGGTGGAGTGGTGGCCACCGAGGGCCACTGCCCAGGGTTGGAGGAGCCCAGGGCCCCTGGTGGGTGGCAAAGGACAAAGCAGAACCACCAGGCAATAGGAGGAGGGCGAGGAGCAACAAAATACAAGTTCGCCCCGGGCTCCATTTTCCCCAAGGCCGGCGTTGGATGAGCTCAAGCCACTCAGCAAGCTGCTGAGGTGGAGGATGTCGGAGGGGGCTGGCTGTGACACCTGCCTGACCCCTTCACCCTCTTGCTGGCCCTGGTCCCTGCTGAGGGGAGGGGCTGCACATGCCCCAATGCTCCTCTCCTTGGCAGATGCGTGCTCAGCAGCCCCTGGCCTAATTTCCCACTTGATCAGCCTGAGGGGATGGTGGTTTGCCTGCCTGGTGGGTGAGGTGGGAGAGAGCGAGGGCACTTTCAAACTGCATTTGTTGATAGTGGGAGGGGCCACAATATAACAGTTCAGCTGCCCCCTAAACAACTTGAGTCATGACCCCTCCCAGGCAGGGCCCTGCTTTACTTTCATCTCCCCACCTAGAAAGCAGTGGTCCCTCCTTGCAGTGCACAGCTGTTGCTCCTGCCTCTCCCCGTGGGGCACAGCATGCAGTTCACCTAGCCTCCAAGGTCACTTGACTGGCTCGACCGCAGCCAGCTACCATGCAAGGAGGGGGCCCAGCAGCACCATGTCACCAAGTGTGGGAGCAGCTCTGAGTCAACAGGAAACCCACGCATGGAAGTGGTGCAACCCTGCCCTGTGCCCCCAGAGGCTGGGTGGTTTCTAGCTGCGGCTTCCAAGTCTGCCTGCCCCAGCTGGGGGCTTCTGCACATTAAACATCCTGTAGGCCCTGGTTAAACCCCTCCTGGTGCCTGTGTGAGACCCGAACAAACATCAGGGCAGGCTCCCAACCCCACAGGCCAGCAATGACCCCACGGAAGGCCCAGCCCTGCAATCCTTGGGCAGGCACGGCATTTGTCCCCCACGCAGGGCCCTGTGGGCCAACCCTTCAGATATTCTCACAAGATTACCCATCTGCCTGGTTAGAGCTAGAATGGAAACAGCACAAGCAAGCATAACAGGATTTCAGTACCTCTGTTTCAAATCCTGGGTGAAACCCAGAATGTGCAGAGATGCATTTAAAAAAAAAGTTAACTAAACTACATGAAAGGTGGTTTTGTGTTTTTAGAACTGAGATGTGGGGAGATGCTAACTAGTTCTTTATTTTATTATCAAACAATCTCCAGAGACTGTTTGCAGTGTTGTTGAAGTCATGTTGGTCCAAGGATATCAAAGAGACAGGGTGGATGAGTTATTTTTTATTGCAGTGTTTCTCAACAACCAGTCAGTGGACCAGCGCTGGCCCAAGATCTCCCTGACACAGTTTAGGAAGACAGCAAACCAGTCCCCTGGTATCTAAAAGGTTGAGAAACACTGTTCTATTGAACCAACTTCTGTTGGTAAGACACACAAGCTTTGGAGCTTACAAAGACCTCTTAATCAAATTTATAAATAGAAAAATGTCCGTTGCTTGGACAGAGCCACTAAAATGCAACTCCATTCACCCTGGTGTGTCAGTAATACCTCATCCTGATCACTAGTATGGAAAGAAACTGAAGGATTTACATCATCATGGACACTTGATTCTCCTGTATTGACAGGACAAGACTATTAACAAACACCAGCTGTGCAGTTTATGTCCTATACTACAGGCTTGAAGCCTGAGCAGTGGCCTCAAGGAAATCTGAACACTCCACATATCATCTAACCTGTTTTGCCACAACCATTTCAACAATTTTTCCTGAAAAGGAAGACTAGACAGAGGTTAATAAATACCAAGATTGTCAGAGTCAAGCCAATAACTTTCTTAAGTTCTGCTCTTATTCTACCCCCACAGTGACGCACTCAATCCACAGTGGGCCCAGTACTTCTTCACTGTTCTCCAACATCCAGGATGGACACAGATTCAACTCAAGTTGTGGACCAAAGCATAAACATAGGGAGCAGACTGGTTGAGAGAAGGTGACATTTTTTACATGGTCACTTTTCAGATAAGAATCACACTTCATGGCTTTAAAGTTTTGCACTTATTTTTAGAGAGATTAATGAACTGATAGCTTTTCTAAAGTAGATGCATTCCCTGAGCTGCAGGAATTGTACAAAGGAGATTTTTCCTATGCTCCCAAAAATACTTTTCAGAAAGATTTAAAAAATAGTTATTAGGTCACCTCTGCACAGACTTTGATGTCAACTGATGCATCTATTTTAATTCTTAAATCAATTTTATTATGCAGTCTTGTAGTTATATGAGAAAATGTATTTTTTTTTTGTCTCTTGTAATTACTATTCATATCACATATCTTCACCATAATGCTCTGTACTTGGTTGACTGGTTTCCTAAGGAAAACTTGAGTTCCAAAAAAAAGAACAGCAAATCCAAAAAGGCCTAAAATTAACCATCAAGATTGTTGTGCATAGCTGTCATGATCCTCAAACTGATGATGATTACTTTTGTAACAGGTTCTAAGAGTATGTTTACTCCTCACTAAAACTGAATGTCATGGGGCACACTCACTTCTCATGAGCGGCTCCAGTTAGCTGGGTGTGAACCTGCACGAACGCAAATGCGCGCGCACACACACACTCTCTCTCTCTCTCTCCCCCTCTGTTGTTGGTGCCCCCATCGGCTGTTGCCCTCATCAGGTGGGTCTTCAGTGGCTCAGCCCTCCAGCTAAGTCACACAGTCTAAAATGGATGAACCTATTCTGGGGTAAGAAAGTTCCAACAAGGGCTATCACTGTGAGCTTGTCGGTATCTGTGGCCCTGCCTCTGGGCTCAGTTCTCAGCCCTTTCTAGGCTAACTTTAAGTCTGTCCCTGCCCCATTAGAGAGCAGCACCCCCTGGAGACTCTTTGCCTTTAGCTGTTCTGTAGTGTCCCAGCTCGCCAGCCATGTCACTCCTTACCTTCAGTCCCCTTCTGGGGGGGGTAACAAAGTTCAGTGAAGGGTTGGCCCTCTTTGGGGTCTTCAGCTCCATCCTTGGGCCTGTTTAAACTTCCAGCCCCTTTCTTGGGCTTTTAATACAGAGTCTTATCCCCTTCTTGGGGCTTAGGCCACTCTTCCAGTGGCTGGTGGGGGGACCCGGCCCTGCTCACTGCTCCCGGTATCAATCCAAGGACCTTATAGATAGCAGCCACCTACTGCTTTCCTTTACTTGGTTGTTGCTTCTATTCCCTGGGCCGCTTCCTACTCAGTCCCATCACTTCACCCATTACTCTAGGTTACAGTCCTTGGGTTCTATTTGTCTCATTCTCTGTTTGCACAGGGTCTCTCCCAGGCCTCCTTATGAGGAGATTTTTCTATTCTACCCCTGCTTAAGCAGGGCTTCCCCCAAGCCTCCTAGCCCAAATCCTTGAAGAATTTTTTTAAATAAAATTATTATTATTTACTGGTCTCAAATTTTCAGGTAATTTTTCTTTTTCGAGGCTACACATTCTGTTGGAATTTGCCTTATGACATGAGAAACAAATGAATAATCCCTTCTGCTAAAGTTGAGATATTCTTAATAATTTATCCAACCATCGTTTGTTCTCCAATTCAGCACACAGTAAACTTGGAATTTATGGCCTGAGAGCACTGTGAGGAGCTAAAGGAGTGTAAAAGTAAAATGTAATTCAAAAGTATTTGAAAAAACATTAGGAGCAGAAATAAAGATTAATTTTCCATCTTTAATGGTCAGGTTGGCTGTGCTAGTTTTGATTTACTTTCTGCTTTAAATAATTTTAAAAGAAAGACCCAAAAAGAGAGAGAAAAGAATGATGTAGCATCTGCAGAGAATGTGAGAAAGAAACCGCCTATCAGTTCACTATCTTTGTCTTTTACCAGATATGAGAGCCAAAGCTGCCGTAGGCAACGTGCCCATCTTCACTCTGTCCATTAAATCAATTCTTATCTCAGTGGAAGCTAACACCAAGCCATTAATTAGTAAGAAGATAGAAATTGTGATTAAATACTAAAATATGTTCATCTGGGATCAAGATTTAAATGGAAGGCTTCTAACAACTGAACTTGATGCAATGTATCTAGTTAACACAATAGCACTTCCTTCTTACCCACATGTTTTGAAGACACAGATAAGAACATGACCTGTAAATTTCCTCCCTCTTTCTAAATAAAGATATAAAAGAGAAAGAAATAAGTTCTTTGTAATTCTTGTTCTAAATAGGTTCTTATACAGTGCTCATAGGATCTGAGGGCTAGATCCACAAAGGTGATCTAAGCGCCCTACCACCTAATGGAATCCACAGCTCCAAGTTAGGCACCCAGTCTCCTTATACAATGCACGGTGAGAGTTTGACACCTAAGAATGGAATCTCAAAAAGCCTGCAAACTGAGTGAAGAGCTGCCTAAGATAGTCAATAGGAAATACTGAGGAGAGGGGTGGGGCTTAAGTACTACCCCTCAAAGTGAGTTAGATGCCTAAATTCAGGTTGCAGAGAGGTGCTTATCTCTGCTTGGGACTCTCAGCCATGAACCCTCCCTAGGAGTAAGGCATCTAAGCCCTTTCTCACAAACAAGCCAAACAGGAGGTGATGTTGGTGCCTCCATATAACCTTTATCCCAGTGGTTAGAGCACTCACCTAAGATGTGGGAGACCGACATAAATGTAATTATTTATACAAAGTGAAACAGTTTCAACAGGAGATACTGAGAGAGACCCACCTCAGAATATCTTATAAGATCAGTGGCTAGAGCACTCTCCTAAGAGATGGGAGATTTGGGTTCAAATTCCTGCTCCAAATCAGGTAGAGGGGTTAATTAAACCTGGGTATCTCACATTTTAGATGAGTGCTTTCATCATTGGAATAAAAGTTACATGGATTTAAGGTGGTCACAGGCACCACCACAACCATCTGTGCGGAGCCCGATCCATTAGACATGGTTTTAGGCGGCCTCTGAGAACGCCTACTGGACCAGGCCCCATAAGCAAGATAGGCAAAGAGGACAAGATATTTCAAGGTATTTAGGTACTTGACTCCCACTGAAATCAATAAGAGTTAGGTGCCTAAATACCTTTCAGGATCTGGATCAGAATGCCAAGTTTGAAGATTACACTGGAGCTTAGGCATGAGCTAGGTGCCTAGGTGTCAGGACTTAGGTGGCTGAGTGCATGCTCAATGGCATATTTTTTAGGTATTATAGGGAATTTAACAGCAAAAACATAGGCACCATGGGATTCAGGGTTAGGTAGCAGTTGAGTGGAAGTTTTGAGGATCTAAATTTTAGATTTAGGCACTGACCATGGCAGCTAAGTGCCTAAATACCTTTGTGGATCTAGCCCTGAGTGCCTTTCAGTAGTGTATCACATGGCTTTGTGCTCTCATCCTCTCCCTAAGGGAGAACTGGGTATGTAGCTGAATGTTTTGTTTTGGAATTTTTTTAAAAAACACTCAAACACAGTTATATGTTTATGTTAGAGAAGGCAAGGTCAAAGACATGCATCTTTATCTTAGTGGTGAGGTTTGTAATAGTCCCTGGTTCCTGCTGGAGTTCACACCAGTTTTGGATCAGCACCCAAGAGTGCAGAGGTGTTAATTACCCACTTCATTTTAAGTGCTCTTCTAGAACATGTATGAACCCTGTATGCTTAACAATATGACCCACCTTGTTCTGGTTAGCATCCCCAGAACTGAGGAAGAGCTCTGTATGAAGCTCAAAAGCTTGTCTCTTCCATCAAGGGAGGTTGGTCCAATAAAAGATACTACCTCACCCATCTACTTTCTCTCTTTTCCTGGGACCAACACAGCTACAACATCACTGCAAATATGAGTTTATCTTTTACTTATTGTGACCATAAGAACCCTTTTATGGGACCAGGCAAAAGTTGCACCCACCACACTGCTGTCAGAATATTTAGCCAAACAGCGTCTTGTAAGGAATCATCATAAAACTAGTGACATGCTGGTCATTCGTATTACTGCGTGATGTACATACAGTAAATGTGTAAATAATTGGGTATGTGTGCTGGAAATAAGTTCCTAATATTCAGACCAAGCAATCTAAGTAGAGCAGATAAACAAGTCAGTGGTAGACAAAGGAATGTTGTTTCACCTGTTTGCCTGTGTCTCCAACGTAAATTGAGTAAGGCAAGGCCAGAGACAATGGAAGTACATTTACATCTAACAAACAGCATGATTAAGGCAACTGAAAAAAGCAAACTGATCAGAGAATGAGGAAGACAGCATGGCATCTACACACCAGCAGAGGAGAAGATTTTTGGCTGGGTTTATCTTTCAAAGAATACATTTCAAAGGTTTACTGGACTTTAAAAAGAAGGGGAGAGAACCCCTTAGTGATCCACGACTTAGGGAACAAAACAAGAGAGCAACCTCTAATTTTGAGAATGTTGGATCTTCTGGCCTAGAAGGCTGGAGATGCTAGTAACCTCATGTAAGTGAGAAAACTGCTTATGCAAAATTGAAACTTGATAAAGTTAAAGTTTAGGCACTAGAAAGTCTGGTCTGTTTCGTTTGTTTGGTAACCATATCTGTCTCTTTTTTTCTTGCTTAGTAGCACTTAAATCTATGTCTTTTATTAATAAACTTTTTCCTTTTATCATAAACTGTCTCAGTACTATTATACTGAAGTAAAACTGTTCTAGAGCTCCTGATAAATGACCATTAGAGGGATTTTCTTTCAACTGGCCAAAACATCAAGCAAAAACAACATGCCACGTTCTTGTGACTCCAGAGCTCTTGAGCTTTGCTACTGCACAACAAATCCTACTCCTGTCTCCCCTCTCTTTCATTAGAGTTGTGCCGCCTCTTTAAGGGTTTGAAAAAACAAAAACTACCAAGGATCTCCCAAAAGGTACTCTAAAATACCAGCTGAGATTTACTCCCAAAATACCAGGGCATTGTCTGACTTGGCAGACCAACTCTTATGGGCATCACTAGGTAGGCTGTAACAGGACTGTGGGACACCACCAAAATGGAGGGGCACGGAACAACCTGTACAACCTGTTACTTTATTATTATGCCATAGAACTTTTTTTTTTTAATAGGTGGGCACATCCAGGTTAGCAGTTGCTTTCATAATGAAAACCAAATATTACAAGGAGGGAAAACATTTTCCCTTTCTCAAATATGGACTATGCACTAATCTAGATAGCTTTGCATGGAATCAGAAAGCAGTATGGATAAAACAGCCTACGAAAGAATTAAGATAATCACTACTTTTTAAAATTATTTAACGTTAGGAAGGCAGAGATAGAAGAAGACAACATAAATATTTTAGAGCTGTGTGAATAAGTGCATTCAGGAACACCTACCTTTATGTTTGATGCTTTATTTTTCTCTGCCCAGAAAGTGGCCAAAATGCAATTAACAGGGATCCCTTATAGGGGTCCTAGGTCCCAGAAGAGCCTTGGCAAGATGCTGAACTTATCACTATGGAGACAGATGTCCTGTATGTCTTTTTTGCGTTCATTTTAAAAACTGAAGGAGGCATGATTTCTTCCCTCCTTGAATCCTGTTTAAATGAAATTTTAAAACTCTTAATGTCTAAGTTATGTAATTTTTATTCAAGCTGTTAAGGGCAGAAGAAAGGGAGAGAGATGCTATGAGTTAGGTAGAATTCTGTATTTTTCATGGCAACTATGTTTGATCAATATACCACTGTACCTGGAAAAGTGGTAAGGTTCTTTGAAAGGATCCTGAGTTCATTGACTCTTCTGGACAAAGTGATTGCTGTGAGGAACAAGAACTTGAGCATCAGGACATACTGCACAGAGTCAGCAATAGGTCTGAACAGAGACTTTGTCAGCACCTGCAGAACTAGGCCAAGATTCCAACGTTTCAATGGCTGTTTTACAACAGGCTTTTTCTGGGAAAGGGCCTTCAAGAAACAGATGTAAGGATTTAACAAGAGATATGAACACTAATTCTGTGGACTCTGATGATAAAATTCACAGGTAACAGGCTCAGTCTCTTCTGGAAGCTTATCAGCACAAACTCCAGCATTTCCCACATTATTTGAATAGAACTGAGACCATGCTCTCTCTTTCTAGTAAACCAAGTCTGCCATTTTTACTTCTGGATCCTAATGTTAGACTTTTTTAAATGTAAGAAGGGAGATGATTACTGGTAGGTCTCTAGATTACCCAGTGTTGAGCGCTTACCCTTTTAGGTTCCAGTTGTTAAACTTGGTCTCTGCAAGTTCTCATATTTAAGTGGCTCTTAGCAAAGGAGACTGTCAAAGATTTGCAGACTGAGATCTGAAAACTAACCTTTTCATCATTCTTAGGGAACCAGAGAATCAGGCTATATTTACACTGGCGGCGGCAAATTTGGCCGATCTTTCATGATCGATTGAGCGGTCAGTGAGACCCGCTCAATCGATGAGGGAGTCGACTGAATAAGTCCACCCCCTCGACTAGCGTAGCGCTGAGCCGACGGGAATGCAGTTCCCATCTGCTCAGCGCAATGTGAACAGCGCGCAGAAGCAGTCGATGGGAGTTACGCAAACTACTCTGTGTGGTTTGCGTAACTCCCGTCGACTGCCACCGGGTAAGTGTGAACAAGCCGGGTAAGTGTGGGTAAGTGGGTACAAGTGTGGGTAAGTGGGAAAGTGTGAACAGGCCCTTAGTGTGTTATCCAACCATGAGAAGGCAGCTATTCTCCGATGCCTAGAGCAAAAAAATGGGACATTATTGTTTTTAGTGTTATTATGCCAATCAGCATTGTTAGAAATTGACAGGACAGAAGATAATGGGTAACCAGGGAAGATGGGAACTGGTGGGTAAGCCTCTACTAGAACTATGGAACATCACTCAAAGAGCGGTATTTGCTTAATCAGAAGTATACATTCTTTATTTAGGATCTTAATTCCTTAAAGATAGTTTCAGAATGGATCCAATTAAGAACAGGACTGAGGAAACCAGTAATCTTGAAGGCACGAAGAATAAGATATCCACAGAATCTTCCAAATGAATTGAATTAGTATTATTGCTCCTATAACCAGTAGCCAATAAATTTAGGGTCAGATTAGTTGGGTTTTTTTTTCTTTCCCATATTCAGAGGCAGAGGATTATGAGAAAGTAGTGGATTGGGGGACTCTAGAACATTTTATGAGCTAACCTTTCAAAATGATTTTTAGTGCTCATTAAAAATGTATGCAGCCAGTGAAGGAGAAAAAAATCTAGAGATTTTTGTGCAACTATTCATTGGCTATTGCTACCGACTTTGGGGCAAAAGTTATGTGAATGCACACATACACTTCCATATTATAGATATTTAATATTGTTACTCCTTGGCTAAACAGTAGTTGTTTTCATGGCCTCGAAGCAAGTCCATTTCTATTGTTTGAGAGAAATTGATATTGTGAGCCAGGTACAGTCTAATTTGTTTTACTATACAACATACATGAATCCTGTTATTCTTAAATCAAGATAAATCCAAGTGCGTGCAGGTAGCTCTAGAAATCTCAGCTCAGTCAACCTGAACACCTACCAGGAATAGTTTGCCTTCCTCCAAGTCCGCTTGGGTCTTCAGCTGCCATGGAAGTGGCCCAGTGGCCCCAGTCATGAGCCAGAAGAGCAGCAATAGATTCACCACACTGCCCTCTACTGACCTATGCTGCTCAGCTGATTTGTCACACTATATACCCCAGGAATTATCTTTCTATATGTACATGTAGGTCTCTTAGGGAGCATACACTGCCAAGCTTCTGGAGTCCTACTAGGAATTTACTGGTGTCAATATATGTCCCTATGGGGTGCACCAACAGTTACTTTCTTGCCAATCTGAATGTGTGTAAGCAAGTAAAGGCCTAGTAAAAGGAGGACCTTTAGTCTAGAGATAACTTTCAGATGTACCAAAATAGGGACTAAATTGTCACTCTATGATTTGCCCTAAGCAAGGGTAGATTATACTTGTGCTGTCCAAGGTGCAGTCTGGGAAGCTGATTGTGATTCAGTCTTTCCTCTGCTTTGGCTTGGAAATACACTGAACTAGCACAGTGTATGGTTTCCCAGTACATGGACTCAACTAAATGGGACATTATTATGAAGTTGGGGGAGGGAGGGGGCAAAGGTAAGGCTCCATCTTTACTCCCCCTTACTCCCTTGCACAGCTGTGTAGAGTTAGTAATAGTATTGCACTAAATCTTAAACCCATTTACTATTCAGATGCTTTTCCTACTTTTTTCAATCACATTTGCCAAATATCAAAAATATTTGTGTTTAAAAGGACTACCTAACTCCACAATAAAATCATAAAACTTCTTCTGGTGACATCCCAGTCAATTCCTGATGTCAGAAATACAGGATTGACATTGGCTAAAATCATACAAAAGGAGGCGATGATGAGCTGTGAGTGGAACAAGTTCTAATGGAAGCAGAAACATCTGTAACAGCCACATGAATACAGAAAAATATGGCAAAGTAAGGCTTCAATGTTGATGTCCATTAAAAAAATTACTGTGGCTCTGCAGTGAGTACATGCTGTCTGCCCCACTTTAAAATGCAGAACCTTCACTGGCTCAAAAATTATATTTGGAAAAGATATATAAGATATATAAACAAACAAGGGAAATACAACCTAGATGGAGCATAAGGTGGGTGCATAACTGGTTGGAAAGAGGGTAGTTATCTGTGGTTCATAGTCAAGCTGGAAGGGCATATTCAAGTGGGGTCGCTCAGGAATCAGTTCTGGGTCCAGTTCTGCTCAATATCTTCATCAATGATTTAAATAATGGCAGAGAGTACATTTAATAAGTTTGCAGACAATATCAAGATGGGAGGGGTTGCAAGTGCTTTGGAGGATAGGATTATAATTGAAAATGATCTGGACAAACTGGAGAAATGGTCTGAAGTAAATAGGATGAAATTCAACAAGGACAAATGCAAAGTACTCCATTTAGGAAGGAATTATCAGTTGCATACATACAAAATGGGAAATGACTGCCAAGGTAGGAGTACTGTGGAAAGAAATCTGGCAGTCAAAGCGGATCAGAAGCTAAATATGAATTTACAGGGTAACACTGTTGCAAAATAAAAGCAACCATCATTCTGGGATGTATTAGCAGGAGTGTTGTAAGCAAGACATGAGAAATAATTCTTCCGCTCTACTCCATGCTAAATAGGCCCCAACTGGAGTATTGTGTCCAGCTCTGGGTGCCACATTTCAGGAAAGATGTGGACGAATTGGAGAGAGTCCAGAGAAGAGCAACAAAAATGATTAAAGATCAGAAAAACATGACTTATGAGGGAAGTCTGAAACAATTGGGTTTGTTTAGCCCGGAGAAGGGAAGACTGAGGGGGGATACTACAGTTTTCAAGTACATAAAAGGTTGTTACAAGGAGGAGAGATAAAAATTGTTCTCTTTAACCTATGAGGATACACAGGACAAGAATGGGCTTAAATTGCAGCAAGGGCAGTTTAGGTTGGACATTTGGAAAAACTGCCTGTCAGGGTAGTTAAGCACTGGACTAAATTGCCTAAGGAGGCTGTAGAATCTCTGTCATTGGAGATTTTTAAGAGCAGTTTAGTCAAACACCTGTCAAGTATGGTTTAGATAATACTTAGTGCTGCCTTGAGTGCCACTCGAGGTCCCTTCCAGTCCTACAATTCTATGATTCTATTAGTCCATTTCTTAGGAGTCAGTTTATGACTGTTCCCTACAGTAAATTTAATAGTGCATTTTCTATTATTAGTATTTACCTTTTAGATTTGCTATTTTTGGCCACATTCTTCTAGCAAAGTCTATTCGATTTCTCACAACTGCTGTCTGACAATCTCCCTCCTCTCCATAGGATGAACGGAACGTGATCAAGTCAACATGTACAATGTGTATGTGAGAGAATGAGTCACAAAGGGCAAAGGGTGTGTTCAGGATGACACTGTGCCTTTATGAAGAGCTCACCTTCCATTTATAAACCTACCCCAACCCTTAACCTGGACTTCATTCTACACTCACTATTCTGAGTAATCTTTAGTATTGTCTCTAATAAGCCAAGAGAAGTCATTCAAGGAACGGGAGACACCTTCCTCCACACATTCACAGCCAGAACCACCACCTCCGCTGTACTCCTAATTTAAAAATTATTTTACTAGATAATGATGGCTTTTAAAAGGAAATATGATTCACGGAATGTTGTTAAAATCTTCATTTTCACACAAGTGTTCACATTCTCTTTTTGTCATCAGTTGCCTTGCTAAGATGACCTGCAGTAACCCCAGTTTCAAAAACAAGTCTGAAAAAGTGCTTTGCATTGGTTTATGCAGTGGGTTTTATAAAGACATCTTGGAGAAAAGAACCCCAAATGTGTGATGGAAATGAGTTGGCCTCTGAAAAACAGCTCTAAGCAACTCAGTTTGCTTTCCAACAAATTCAGGCTTAGAGCTCATGAATTATTAAGTTATCACCTTGGCTAGAAGCCACAGGGGAGGATTAGAGAGCATACAGTAAGACTGTCATTGCAAATACTGGGTTTCCATAGAAACACAAATTAGCTAAAATAACTACCTGTCATCCCAGTTAACCACATTCAAGCAAAAACAACAAAAAATGCTATAAAATGTATTAAAGACTGTAGAAGGAATATAGCTAAGCACCAATTACAGATTCTCCTTGGATTGTTGTAAGTCTGCCACACTAAAATTGAAGTTCCAGTTAGCATTTTTGTGTTATTTGAAATCAGGAAAGGCTCATATCTGTGTTCATGAAAGGCACTGGAAACTGAATCCTCCCCATTAATTGGAAAAAAGTTTGACTTCTCTCCTTTGGAAGTCAGGTCACAAGATATGATCCCTCACTTCCACCATGCCTACCACAGTTCAGATGTGGTGACAAAAGAGTGAGACACAATCCTGCAGGCTTCTCCTAATGTAAAATGTTCTAAACTTGTTTGTGGAGAGGACTTCTAAACATTGACTAATGATATTTTAGGGATGATGGCATTTTAGATTAAAATTAATGCTTCAATAATTAAAATCCATTGATTCATCTCTAGTTCATTAATATTTTTACAGACTTAGCTACACATTTTCACACATTTACACATTTTCTCACTGAGGCTATCTAAATAGGCTTTGCATTTTGTTCTACCAAGAAATTACCTCTCTTCTCAGTTATGATAATTGAAAGTGGAAAAACCACAGATTTATAATATGATCACTACTCACAATGTCAATGGTCATGGCATCAGTAAAGAAGCATTATTGGTTCAATGAACAGATTTACATCAGAAACAACTGCACTTGACCAGCCTGCAGAAAATGTTGAAAAATAATCTAAAGGGCAGGCATGGTAGTTTATCTGAAAAATCAACCTTCCGCTGACAAGCTTTCTATGTGGCACTCAGCCAAGTAGAGGCATCAATATCAAATGTGAAAGTAGCAGACTGCTAGGCTTTCCAAAACTAAGGGCTTCTCTAAGATACAGATGCTTTGATGGGGCTGCAGCTATGTTGCTGTAGTGCCGCAGAGTAGACATTTTCCAGAGCGATGGGAGAGTTTTTCCCATTGCTATAGTTAATCTACCCCTTCAAGAAGTGGTAGTTTGGTAAGAAGACTTTTTCCATCTATACCCCTGAGCAATGTAGCTAGGTCAATCTAAGTTTTAGGTGTACCCCAGGACTAAGGATAAGAGAGGTAGGCTGGTCTACACTGCAGAGTTAGGTCAACCTAAGGCAGCTTACGTTGCCTAACTATACAAGCGTCTACAATAGAATGGTGCTACCACTGATGTAAGTCGCCTAATACATTGACCTAATAACTCCACCTCTGTGACAGACGTAGTGCTTAGGTCGATGCAGTTAGGGTGATGCAGTGTCTGTGTAGACACTGCGTTACTTACATCACGTGTTGGCTCTCAGTCCTGCCACCAGGGCTGACAGTCTGGACCACCGCTGCTGCCTCCCAGTGAAGGACTGGGGGTGGGAAAAGGAGAGCCCAAGCCTGGGTGGTGGCCAGGCTTGGGCTCTCCTCCCCCACTTCAACCCCTCCCTGGGAGGTGGAATCAGAGCTCCCAGCTGTCAGCCCTGGTAGCAGGGCTCACAGCAGGAGCCTCCTGAAGGCTGACAGCCCAAGCTGTGAGCCCTGTGGGGCTCAGTTTCACAGCAGGGAGCCTACCCCCAGTCAAACTGACATACTTGTCAGTTTCCTGGGTACTAGTATTTCACATTTGGGCTCCAGCTCCAGCTGTCAGCCTCGGCACTGGGGGGGGGGCTCCAGCTGTGAGCCTTGCACCAGTGCTCCAGTTATGAGTCCCAGGTGGGCTGACAGTGGGAGAGGAAATGTGAAATAGCAGCATACATGAAACGGACAAGAATATCAATTTCATTGCTGGAAGGCTCCCTTCTGTGAAACTGAGCTGCACCTGGCTCACAGTTGTGAGCCCTGCACCACTGTCAGTGCCCAACGCTCCGTCTATGAGTGCCACACAATGCCCCACTTCAATCCATGAAAGTGCTGCTGGTAAGGAAGTGCACCTCCGGCAGAAGGAGGGTAATGTGGACACCAAAAGCCCATTTAATTATTGTGCTGGCTGTAGGTCAACCTAACTTAAGTTGACCTATTTTTGTAGTATAGACAAGCCCATGGTAAAGAAGTAGCAGTAAAGGGAAAGAAAATGGTATTTATTTGTTTAAAGATAAATTGTGTGGCTAACTTATTTTGTCGATTAGGTTATACTTTTATGCTGGAATTCCCCTTAGAGAGTTCATGCATCAGTAACCTTACCATACATTTGTAAAGCTACACAACACTTTGAAAGCTACACAGCATTTTGCTGTGCTACTTAAATCATCCAGGCCATAGGAATGAAAGAACCGAAGCGGAAATCCCTCTGTAACATTCTTAAGGCAACAACCTGGTCTTCACATTTCATTCTGATAATCAGCTTGTTCACTTTCTTTTCTGTTTCTAACACCAGACTGTTCACTGATAACCTGTTTAAGTAATTCTGCTCTATCACAAGCTATTTATAAATTTTCCCTAGCTTCCCTGACCTCTTCTCGTCCCATTTTGCGTAACTCCCGTCGACTGCCGCCGAATCTCCAGATAAGTGTAGACCAGGGCTAAGGGTCAGATGAGAAGTAGGGTCTCCTACCCACCAAGGCAGCTGCAACTCCAGGAGAGAAAAAAACAGACCAAGAACCCCAGTGCAGAGCAGGGTGAGCTCCAAAAGCAAGGAGTACCATAAGCACAAGGTGGCTGAACTACGGCTGTACAAGCAGCCTTTATATTGGCATTTGCTAACTTTTGAGTGCTTGGTTTTGCAATTTTAATAATGCACATTTAATGCTTTTCTTGTATAATATATATGTGTACATACATATGTGTGTGTGTGTGTGTATATATATATATATATATATATATATATATATATATTTTTTTTTTTTTTTTACATACACACCCCTACCTCGTCTGTCATTGGCACAAATGTTTTCTAGTCTAGCTATTTTCTTAACTCCCATAAAAATCAGCTAAAGCAAAATTAGTGCTACTGCTAAAAATATGTAAACTAGATATGTTCAGACGTTTAAAATGGCCACCACTCGTTACTAACACCCCTCATGTTACCCACCACCCAACAATGCTGAATCATAATTTCTGGAACCTGGGAATGTGTAAGGCAATAAACAAATGCTATTTTAATATTTAACCAGACATAGTTTGGAGCTATAGTGATCAAATTTAGTGTGGTAAGAAATATATGGTGGTACAGATCATAGAATCATAGAATATTAGAGTTGGAAGGGACCTCAGGAGGTCATCTAGTCCAACCCCCTGCTCAAAGCAGGACTAACCTCAGCTATATCATCCCACCCAGGGCTTTGTCAAGCCTCAGCTTAAAAACCTCTAAAGATGGAGATTCCACCACCTCCCTAGGTAACCCATTCCAGTGCTTCACCACCCTCCTACTGAAAAAGTTTTTCCTAATGTCCAACCTAGACCTCCCCAACTGCAATTTGAGACCGTTGCTCCTTGTTCTGTCATCTGCCACCACAGAGAACAGCCTAGCCCTATCCTCCCTGGAACCCCCTTTCAGGTAGTTAAAGGCTGCTATCAAATACCCCCTCATTCTTCTCTTTTGCAGACTAAACAAGCCCAGTTTCCTTAGCCTCTCCTCATAAGTCCTGTGCTCCAGCCCCCTAATCATTTTTGTTGCCCTCCGCTGGACTCTCTCCAACTTGTCTACATCCTTTTTGTAGTGGGGGTCCCAAAACTGGACACAGTATTCTAAAGGCGGCCTCACCAATGCCGAATAGAGGGGAATAAACACTTCCCGCGACCTGCTGGCAATGCTCCTCCTAATGCAGCCCAATATGCTATTAGCCTTCTTGACAACCAGGGCACACTGCTGTCTCGTATCCAGCTTTTTATCCACTGTTACTCCCAGGTCCTTTTCTGCAGAACTGCTGCCTAGCCAGTCGGTCCCCAGTCTATAGTTATGCATGGGATTCTTCCTTCCTAAGTGCAGGATTCTGCACTTTTCTTTGTTGAACCTCATTAGATTTCTTTTGGCCCAATCCTCCAGTTTGTTTAGGTCCTTTAGGTCCATAATTTAGGTCCTTAGGTCCCTGTATCCTATCCCTACCTTCCAGGGTATCTACCACTCCCCCCAGCTTAGTGTCATCCGCAAACTTGCTGAGGGTGCAATCTACCCCATCTTCCAGATCATTAATGAAGATGTTGAACAAAACTGGCCCCAAGACCGACCCCTGGGGCACTCCGCTTGTGACTGGTTGCCAGCTAGACATGAACCCATTGATCACTACTCGTTGAGCCCTATGCTCTAGCCAGTTCTCAAAGCCCTCTCACAACAATCCCCACATACATACCTCGGAGGTACATTTGACTCCAATTAAAAGGTATCTGAATCTTCTATCTGTATGCCTGTATCTTATTTAGATCTCTTTTCATCAACACACACATCTTCATAGTAAGTGAAAATTTAAAAATAAATTCTTCAGAGCATGTGTAAAATGCTCTGTCAAGCTGTTCATGTGACTTGGAAGTTTAAAAGATGGTTGCTTCAAATCAGGTCTAAATAGGGATTTTAACTCAAGTCCTACTCTATTATACAGTATTCCTAATTGTCTTGTGTAACCCCAGTGTGTTAAATAGAATTGCAAAAGTATAAGTGAGGACATAATTTAGCCATGCCAGTGGAATTACTTAACCAATCTGTTGATGATCTGTGAGAAGAATTAGAATCACTTCCATACAGCCAGGCAGCTCTGCTGTGCCAACAGGGTTAAATATATATATATATATATAGAGAGAGAGTCAGATATAACTCTGAATATACACAGGGATCATATATGTAGTACAAGAAAGTGACATTTGACAGAGTCACTATTCAGACTAGACCTACACTTTAGACAATGCTCAAAAGCCTGATCCAAACCTTTACTTGTTCATTTATAATACTTCCTACAAATTCTTTGAGTTTTTTGATCTTCAGTAAAAACACATCAGCCTTTTGATCCATAGATTGAATAAGATTATACACCTACTGGAAAAATAGATATGCATGAAAAAGTGGCTAAAATCCCTGCTCCACTTAGTTTTAGAGTTAGATTAATTTTAATTGCCTTTATTGTGAATTTCTTGTATTTCTTATATTTCCCCAAAAGACCTACACATCAAAAGTAAAACCAAAAGGGCAGTCAAGATTCTACATACACATAAAAACACAGCCTCTTAATTAAATAATTGGATCACTAATAAGAACTGAAAAAATAAATGAAGAATGTCACAGTTCTTCAATAAAACCTTAGGGTATGTCCGTAAAGTGGGGTAATGTGCACTACGGGGATATGATTTCTAAAGCACAGACGTGTTGTGCATTAGTTGGTTCATGTGGACCCTGCAAACATTAAAAGTTCCCTAGTGTACCATGTTAAAGCACAGTAGAGAACTTTGGTGTGCAAAAGTACGGTTTACATGGACCAATTAATGCAAAACATATTAGTGTGCTTTAGAAACCCATCCCTGAAGTAAGCATTGCCCGACTATGTAGACACAGGAAATATGTCAAATGTTCACCCATCCTCCATTAAAACTTTATTCCTAACAAATGTATTAGCAGTCAAGAAAGTGAGAAAACAACCGCTGAAGAGGTTGTTAGTAGTACCTGGCTGTTTATGGCACTAGTCAAAACTTCCTATATTTAAATAAAATGTTCTCTCTCTTTTACAAGACTAAGAAAGGCAGCACAGCCAGAAAACTGGAGAGCCCCTTCTCTATGCTGTGATGTATGCATGTACAAAGTCAAATTCGCAGCTAGCTGAGGCTCTGGGCAGCATCCAGAATATCTTTTTCATTCTCCTTGTACTCCAAAACTGATGAACAAATTGCATATTATACACCTGTATATATTTGTATCCAAAGGTGTGGATTGAGAGTTGTTAGGTTGAGGAAGGCCAAGCAAGAATTAAGCATGCAGTTTTGAAAAAGAGATGCTAAAACGGAGAGGGCCTAATATTCACTGAAATCATACAAGTAATTTTGTGGCCGGAGATAAACCTAACTGGTTTTGGGGAAGTGATATAATGGATAACCACTCACTCGAGTTAGTAGTGGAGTTTTAGGGAAGACAAAGATCTATTTGCTATAAAGCACACAGATTCAACCTGGATCATTCAATCCTTGAGGCACACTATGTTAGAAAGACTTCCTTAGAACTTCACATCCCTTTCAAACTGGAAGCAAGAGCTATAGCTGAGTTACAGGTTTTCATCTGGCTTAACCCATATTATGTAACTAAATTTGGTGGTCTGTTTAGGGGCGTTTTTCATGATTTATTAAATTAGCAATATATGTATAACCTAATTTAATTTAATGGTTCAGTCTCTATTTTCTTCAGTCCACTAAAATAAGATCTCTTTTTATTTAAAGTAACTGGAATTGAATCCAGGACATAAAAATATTAGTGTGGTGCTGAAATACCTCAGTAATGAGTGCTGTACCAGAACCTGAGTGGAATAGAACACGAACACAAACACACACAATTCAAGTTCCTACATAGTTTACACACCTGACACAAATCTACAAAAACAAGGAAGTGAAAAGTTTAGACAAGGCCACTAATGACAACATCATGTTAACACTGTGCAGATTAAAACATGTTTTCTAAAACAATGCATTTTACCCAGGATAGACAAGCCCTTTACATGAGTTTTAGTTTTACATCTCAAACTGCCATATATGTTTAGAATTTCAAGAAGGTTTAATTCATTTCCTTTGTGACAGGATGGCCCCTCCTTAAGCACCCTCCTGCAGCAGGCCACAGCACAACATGTGTACCTGCCACACTTCATCCATAAAAGGAATACAGTCTCTCAGTGTCCAGTACGAAGTCCCACCTTAGGACATATTGTATTCATATACATCAATGTAGTAGTTTCCCAAAATCCTTATGGTAAAACTATTTTCCAATTACCCAGTAAAGCATATAAATGGAACAGAGCTTTTCCATTCCTATCCTCCACGGACACAACTTCCAGATCACCTTCTCAAGAGTCCACCAGTTCCCAGTTTCTTTTGCTCCTGTTCCAGGGCACCACTTTCTAAGGCCTCCACCTGAGTGACTAGTCTCTTCTACCACAGCCCCCAAATCAGGTTTCCAATGCGAGAACTCTCTGCAGTGTTCCACTCCCCAACATGCACTCCATCCCCACCCCTGCCTGAGAATCCTAACCCTGCTCAGGAAATGTCCTTCTGGGACCAACCTCTTGCTCCTGACTCTTCCTGTAGAGCTCTGCTCATGTCTTTGCCCAGAGGGCTCCCCCTCATGTAGTGTTCCATTCCCCAGGCCTCCCTGCCTGAGAGTCCTATGCCTGCACCTGGGGATCCATCCTCCAACAACAATCCTCTTGCTCTGGGCTCATCCTCCTTTGACCAAGCTGGATCTTCCCTTTTTCCTAGAGGTCTCTGCCTAAGACTTCCATTTGTCAGCATTCCCCAGCTCTTATCAGTTCCAACCAATAGCTCTCTTCTAGCTCTTATCAGAACTCAGCTCTCTCTCTCTCTCTCAGTTCCTCGGAAGCTTTTTCCCAAGCTTTCAGTGGCATCTCTCTGTTTCTGGCAGCTCTCACCTGCTACTTCCTGACTCTCCATATCTGTTATCAAGCACTTCTAAAGCCCAGGTGCCTTCTCAAGCCCAACTGTGGATCAGATGATGACAGGAACTCCGGCCTCTTCCTTCTTAAAGGGCCAGTTTCACCTGTGTCATATTCCTACCAATCTAAAACCATGTATGCACTTCAAACATTTACATTTTTTAAAGATTATGTGTTTCTAGGGAAACAAATGGATGTCATAACATGGAAAAGAACAGAGGGATCACCCGAGATCCTGGACATCAGTTTCTCTCTTTCTCTCATTCTTTATTAGCATCAATTATCTGGGAGAGGTGCACAAATTCACCACTGTGTTGTATGTAGGAGGAGGTCTGGTTGAAGCTATCTGATCCAGACAGAGGATTATTCAGTCCAAGATGTTAAAATTAAAGGACAGAAGGCTATTCTGAAGATTTTCAGAAGTCTAAATGAAAATAGCTCATGATAGAGTGCCTGCAGGCAGGGCACCACAAGGTTCCTTCTTGATGTCGTAGACATTAAGACAGAAGTGAGAGAGTTTTACAGCCACTTTGCCCTTTTTGTCCTCATGGAGTAGCCTGAGGAGGCACAGGATCCCTGTGTGGCCTCAACAAACACTGCTAGCCAAAAAAATATGATCTTGGCTGCATGAAGCACATGCATATCTAATGTGGGATTCACACATATTGGAAGAACATACTGTTACTGGTGTGAGTGGTTAGCCAATGTTTGGAGTCCTACAGGTTGTTTCCATTAGGAGAGAAACTGACAACAGAGTCAGGCATTTCTTTGATGCAATCTCATTTATTTACAAAGTCCTGTTTCCCTGAACACAGTAGGAATCAAACAGGAGACAAGTTTTTTGCTCATAGTTCCAAGCCTCTTTCCAGCCAGCACTTTGTCTAAAAAGCTCCCTCAGCTTTCTCTCAGGGCCATATTTTCAGTGCTTTTCTTGATGACTCCTTGGCTTTTCTGCTTCCTTCTCTGTCTGCTTCTGGCATCTTCTTACTCACAGACCCAGCTCCACCAAACAAAGCAGCCATCATTGCCCACCAGCTTCAACAAGCTTTGTGACTGCCCATACACTGAAGACAGGCTTACTGGGAACCACCCAACCTCCAGCCTGGGAATGATTTTAACAAAATGAGTCTTATGCTCTTCACTGAGAACTGAATGCACAGAGGTTTTGCTTGGTTTTACTTTGATGTACTATTTTTCAATAGAAAATAAGTGTAAAGGCTGAGTGGTTAAGGCATTCAATCACCGTAATCAAAGAGGCAGACAAAGGAGGTGCTGTTGTCATCATGCATAGATTGGATTATGAACAGGAGGCTGCCAAACAACTCTCAAACACCACATTCTACAAGCCACTACCTATCCGATCCCACTGAAGAATACCAAAATAAATGAAAACATCTACTTAATAAACTCCCTAAAGAAACACAGGAACAAATCTTCACAGACACACCCCCCGAGCCCCAACCAGGGTTATTCTATCTACTAACCAAGATCCACAAACCTGGAAATCCTGGACACCCTATCATCTCAGGCATTGGCACTCTCACTGCAGGACTGTCAGGCTATATGGACTCTCTCCTCAGGCCCTATACCACCAGCACTCCTAGCTATCTTCGTGATACCACTAACTTCCTGAGAAAACTACAATCCATCAGTGATCTCCCAGAAAATACCATCCTAGCCACTATGGATGTAGAAGCTCTCTACACCAACATTCCACATAAAGATGGACTTCAAGCCATCAAAAACACATTCCCCAATGATCATATGTCACACCTCACAGCACACACACCTGACTCACAACTACTTCAGATTGGGAGCCAATCTATACCTCCAAGTCAGTGGCACAGCTATGGGCACCTGCATAGCCCCACAGTATGCCAACATTTTTATGGCTGACCTAGAACAACGCTTCCTCGAAACTCATCCCCTAACACCTCTTCTTTACCTATGCTACATTGATTACATTTTCATCATCTGGACCCATGGGAAAGAGTCCCTCGAAGATTTTCACTGGGATTTTAATAATTTCCACCCCACTATCAACCTCAGCCTGGACCAGTCCACACAAGAAATCCACTTCCTGGACACTACAATAAAAATAAAGCATGGTCACATTAACACGACCCTATACCGAAAACCAACTGACCGCAATACGTATCTTCATGCCTCCAGCTTTCACACTGGACACATTACACGATCCATTGTCTACAGCCAAGCCTTAAGATACAACCGGATTTGCTCCGATCCCTCAGACAGAGACAAACACCTACAGGATCTCTATGAGACATTCTTAAAACTACAATACCCACCTGGAGAAGTGAAGAAACAAATTGACAGAACCAGGACAGACCCAACAAAGAAAACAACAGACCACCACTGGTCATCACCTACAGTCCCCAGCTAAAATCTCTCCAACACATCATTAAAGATCTACAACCTATTCTAGCACATGATTCGTCTCTCGCTCAGGCAGTGGATGACAGACCATTCCTGGCTTACAGACAGCCCCCCAACCTGAAGCAAACACTCACCAGCAACCGTACACCCTACAAAAAATCCAACCCAGGAACCTATCCCTGCAACAAACCCCGTTGTCAGCTCTGCCCACACATCGACTCTAGTGACATCACTGGTCCTAACCACATCAATCACACCATAAGGGGCTCATTCACCTGTACATCCACTAATGTTATATATGCC
Organism: Emydura macquarii macquarii; assembly: GCF_026122565.2. Taxonomy (NCBI): domain Eukaryota; kingdom Metazoa; phylum Chordata; order Testudines; family Chelidae; genus Emydura; species Emydura macquarii. The sequence continues at coordinate 890,847 of NW_027132983.1, read as the reverse complement.
ATCATGTGCCAGCAATGCCCCTCTGCCATGTACATTGGCCAAACTGGACTATCACTATGCAAAAGGATAAATGGACACAAATCAGACATAAAAAATAACAACATCCATAAACCAGTGGGAGAACACTTTAATCTCCCAGGGCACACTGTCACTGACCTGAAAGTTGCTGTACTTCTCCAAAAAAATTCCAAAAACAGACTTCAAAGAGAAACTGCTGAGTTAGAAATGATCTGCAAACTTGACACATTCAAAATGGGTTTAAACAGAGATTTGAAATGGCTCTCTCATTACAAGAGGTAAATTGCTTTGCTCACCCATTCTCATCTCCTACTCAATGACTGTTATTAGACCTCAAGTACCCGGCTTTCATCCACCTCCCCCATTGTTCTCTATGCACTTGTATATTTATATGATGATCCTATGTTTCTCATTTCTACCTCTGCATCTGACGAAGTGAACTGAGCCTCACGAAAGCTTATGCCTGCTAAAATTAAATGTATTAGTCTTTAAAGTGCCACAGAATTCTTGTTGTTTTTGCTGTATACAGACTAACATGGCTACCCCTCTGGAATTTGAATTTTGAAGTCGTGGGTTTAAGTCTTGCACCATCTCACACTGAAAAGCCACCTCCAGTTCATTCAGCTATAAAATGGGTACCTGATCCATCCAGTTAAGGCAGTCAGACATGATGCTGGCTGCATCACTCCCTTGTATACTGTTGGCTATGACACTGACATGCCTTAAACTTGTCAGCCTATTGAGCCATAGACTTGGGGATATTTGACATTTTCAAGGCATACTGAGAGGGGAAAAAGCCTTTACTGCTAGAATGCTGAAGAGATGTTTTTACATCTACTTTAAAATAAAACTCATCTTTGTTTTTGTTTTTTTCTGGTTTAGGGAAGACCATTTTCCTGTCTTTAAGCAGTTAAGTGTAGCTCAGCCTCTCATCCCAGCCCTCCTGCACCTCTTCCTTTGGGAAGTTAGGGCAATATTAAAACTGATGTTGTTTTCATCACTGTGCATAATACAACCCCAAGAATCATAGAATATTAGAGTTGGAAGGGACCTCAGGAGGTCATCTAGTCCAACCCTCTGCTCAAAGCAGGACTAACCTCAACTAAATCATCCCAGACAGGGCTTTGTCAAGCTGCAGCTTAAAAACCTCTAAAGATGGAGATTCCACCACTTCCCTAGGTAACCCATTGCACCCATTCACCACCCTCCTAGTGAAAACGTTTTTCCTAATGTCCAATCTAGACCTCCCCCACTGCAACTTGAGACCATTGCTCCTTGTTCTGTCATCTACTACCTTTAAGAACAGCCTATTTCCACCCTCCTTGGCCCCCTTTCAGGTAGTTAAAGGCGGCTATCAAATACCCCCTCATTCTTCTCTTTTGCAGACTAAACAAGTTCCCTCAGTCTCTCCTCATAAATCTTGTGCTCCAGCCCCTAATCACTTTTGTTCTCCTCCGCTGAACCCTCTCCAACTTGTCCACCTCCTTTTTGTAGTGGGGAGGGGGGGGGTCAAAACTGGACACAATACTCCAAATGCAGCCTCACCAATGCCGAATAGAGGGGAATAATCACATCCCTCGATCTGCTGGCAATACTCCTACTAATGCAGCCCAGTATGCTACTAGCCTTCTTGGCAACCAGGGCACACTGCTGACTCATATCCAGCTTCTTATCCGCTGTAACCCCTAGGTCCTTTTCTGCATAACTACTGCCTAGCCTGTCAGTCCCAAGTCTGTAGCTGTGCATGGGATTCTTTCGTCCTAAGTGGAGGACTCTGCACTTGTCCTTATTGAACCTCATCAGATTTCTTTTGGCCCAATCCTCCAATTTGTCTAGGTTCTTCTGTATCCTATCCCTACCTTCCAGGGTATCCACCACTCCCTTTAGAACACAATAACAACAATTGTTTGCATTTCTGAGGTACTTTAGTATGCACTGAAGTATCTCAAAAGCCCTTTGTATTTTACTCTTCATGGTTACCATTATTTTCAGCTTCTTTTGGTTGCCAGTCATACAAAAAGCCTCTTCAGGTCTTCCCATCTTCCTGCGTGCACTAATCCCACAGATATTGCTATTCAGGCCCTGATTCAGCAAAGCACTTAAGCACGTGATTAACTAAGATTATGGGTAACTCCATCCCAATTCAGCAAAGCACTTAAGCATGAAGTCAAATTTAATTCAAAGGGATTTAAGATATACTTAAATGTTTTGCTGAATTGGGTCATGAGACAACTTCTCTCCTTCTGAAACCATTGGAGGCCTTGTACAGGCTTATTTTCTAGCTACACATCTATCTTGCCTTTACCAACTGCTTCTCTTGAACTCAGCAATTTCTGACACTTCAGTTAATTGTTCTAGAAAGGGAACAGTTTTGTTTGTTTTAAGTATCTAGATTTGCCATTCTTACTCTGAACTTTTGGTGACAACTATTTTTTGTTCTATTCTCTTGAAGAGGGCCATGTCTTTGAGTGCTCTACACCAGACCAAAATAAGTATTTTGAATAATTACTACAGATAGTGGGAATCAAAAAGCTGTCTCAATATCAGGTTAGACTCCCTCCCGACATTCCTTAAAAGTGTTCTTAAAGATGGCCAGCTAATTGGTGGCAGACACTTCTGTTTAATTATAAGACATAACTGAGTCATTTAGGGTATTCTAATATTTCCACTTTTTAAAATATTTTGGAGAGCCCCAAATATGAGTCATTCTACTCCACAACTTCTTTGGAAGAATAATTTTTTCAAAATGAAGCAAAAGGAAGAAAGAGCTCTGAAATCAGTTTTTTCCCAGCTTGGGATATATCTAAATCAAATATGTCAACATGTGCAAGACAGTTTTGATCACAGTGGCACAAAATGCCTTTAAGCAAATGTTAAATATTTCTGTCCATGGACCCAGACATGATTTAATCAAAGCTCAAAGAATGATTTGTAAGTAGTGTTTTTTCCCACATGAATTGAAGATTATAGCTTCCATTCTATCCTATAATTGCAGTTTAAAAAAGGCTTTAGTCTAGACATCTTTAGTTTTCTCTCTAACCTGTTTTCATCACTTGTTTCTGTTGTGTAGGAGTAAAATGACAATAAAAGTTAAAAGTCAAGGATTCCTGCTGGCATTAGACCTTTTCCTGCAACATTTTCTTCAGTACATGCTCTCTCAACTACTCTTGATGAGACATATGAACTATATAAACTGCACTACTTAGATACAAGGCATTCAATGTGGTAATTTTCTGTTAGTTTTCATCCTGGTATTTCTGAAGGCCACACATGAGAAGGAAAAAAATAGGATCTATTTTGTATCATACTGAAACCTCTACTGGCTGCCTATAACATATTGTAAAGAAAGATGGATACCTGCAGCCGTATTTATGTATTTACATCTAACTGAGAGGAAAACAAGTTATTGTGGTAATTCTAGCATCTCCTCAATCCACTATGATCTCTCTTAGGTCACAAGGGAAAGAGTGCTTGATGATCTCAGCCTAGCACCTTGACAAACAACCGGGCTCCTTCCAAAACTCTCATATAACACAGCAAAATCAGCATTATCACTTTTTAATCAAGTAACAACTTTCACTCAGCAGAAGACCAGGACTACATTAGTAAACTTGTTTAAGGTTAAGCCTTAGATCTACCCTACAGTTTTGTCAACCAAACAGTGGAAGTGTACACACTGAAATGCTCCTTCCACCAATGTAACTCCCCTGCTATGCCAATATAATAAAACCACTTCAACAAGAGGTACAGGATTTATGTCAATATAGTTATTGCGACATAGTATCAGTGTAGATGCTGCCTTCATTTGGAGCCATGAAACTGACAAGAAAACCAGGGAACTAGAACCCAGCTCCCTTGAGAACTGGGAGTTGGGGTGAGAAGCCCAGGTGGCTGGACCCCACTACCAGCGGGGGACAAGAAGCCCAGGTGGTGGTGCTCCCAGCTGGGGTCCGAGGCAAGAACCTGGATGACTGGAGCTTGCTCCCAGCAGGGAAGCCAGGGGGAGGAAGGAATGCCTACCAGGAACGTGTGCAGCAGCTGGGCTCTCAACAGGGAGCTGCCAGTGGAACTCAGGAACCAGGCTCTCAGCTCCCCACACTGCCCCTCTTAGGTCAGTGGAAGCACTTCTGGTGAGGACACGCACCACCAAACCAAGAAAGGTAATGCGGACATCAGCCACCACAGTAATTAATGCAGTGGCTGTAAGTCGACCTAACACAGATCGACTTATCTTTGTAGTGTAGACAAGGCCTTAGGTGCATGGACTGATCTGGAAGTTTGTACAATAACTGCCCATGCTACAGCTACTGTTAGTTAATGCTCTGAGTCACCCACTTTCATAAGAACTAAACTTCATACTCAAAAAACACCAAACTTGATATTTTGATGTATGCATCACAAAACTGCCAGTTGCTGAATTCATCTATCAAAGTTCCTTATGACAAGAGCGAGAAAAGAGAGTTCAGACATTTTTCTCCAAGCTTTGTACTCTCTGAATTCACATTTTTCCATGTGAGATGAAAAGCAAATAAAAGATTGATACTGTCCTACCTGATCTGCTTGCCCTCTCGGACATCATACAAAGAAAAGAAGACATCTGTGTCCTCCCCAATAGTATTATAGGTGAAGCTCTTTAGACTGAGAAAGAAGTGATGAGGCACTGGCATACGGCAAGCTTCCCCATGACGCTGACGAATTGTATCCACCTAATTTTTAAAAATCAAAAACAAGTATTATTTTCTTCACAAATAAGGGGCACGTAACTCACATGGCAGAGTCACAACTGAGACAATGTTCTTCCTTCTCCATGGAATAGAAATTTAGCCTCATGAATTAGGTTCTAAGTCAGAGCCATAAGGCAGATGTGTTTTCAGTTTTTCTAATTTGAACTTATATGTTTGTTTTTCTTTGAAGTGGTTTTAGAAACAAAGATAAGCAGATGCGTAGTGTCACCAATCTGAAATCAACTTACCTATCCATCAGCAGACCATATCAATTCTGTTTTACAGCCATTGCTCCTGATTCCAGAAAAATTTAATCTGGTTGACTCACATTGTTACCAGGTTTTAAAATTCTAAAGAAATACCATCTGCTTCTTACTGAGTTTTTATAATAGTTGCAGCTTATTAAACACCTCCGTGAATAAGAGAAATGTGGAATTGGCCATGTGAGTTGGGGCAGGGAAATTGAGGTCTAAAACAAAGATATTTTGGTAAGGAAACTCCAGAAACAGCTAAGCTTAGGGAGAAAGCTTAGGCTGGGGTTTATCTTTTATTATTGATATTTGAGCAACCAAAAAAGTCAAATCCCAAGAAGGGTGTACATTTGGGCCCAATACCAGTTACATCATTTATACCAGTGGAAAGTGCATGTAAAATACTACCATTCTGATTTGATAGTGTTTTATATATAGTTTGCATTTGTGTAAATAAATACATAAGGTGCAGGTCAACAATGTATTGAGATGATTCTGTTCAGAATGGGCTGAGAGTATATTTCCTTAAAGGGACAATGTTAAAATTTTAGTTTTCAAAATTGCCCTATCTTGAAAGTCACAATCTAAATGGAAAATTCTCTGAATTTTAAAATAAATCAAGGTGTAACAGGATATATTCACAGCCTAGTATGCCTGTTACAAGGTCCAATCCTTTAAAGCCGGAAATTTTGGGAAGCACCATTCCAAGTATGGAGATTCTGTGACCAAGAAAGAACTAGGTGATAGTAAGGCTACATAAAAAGGCAACCTTTCAAGGGAAAGGGCGTGTGGATGGAGAGGAGAGAGACCAGGATAGATAGGCACTGTTTGTGGGTCTCTCCATGATAGAAGTCCTGATAAGAGCAGCAGCCTGAGCTGAGGAAAAGGATGCTTAGACATAGGCTGGAGAGGGACCTGGGGAAGGGTGAATGATGCTTTGAGATCTTTGGATGAAAGGCTTTATATACATAACAGTCAGTAAGTGATTTGCATTATTTCTTTACATTCAGATACATTATCACAGACGTCAAAGAAAAAAGACACCATGCTAGGGTTTTGCAGCCGTCTTACCTGTGTTGTGCTTTGCTGGACACTGTGCCTACTTGATAAATGCTGTGGAGGAAAAAAGAACAATAAAAATAACAATTGTTTATTATATCAGAAACATTTGCACTCTATACAGTGTCAGGCCACTATTTTTAAAAATTAATTTTCAACCCTAATATCCTCCTGTCTGTACATACAGTCTCCATATGAATTCCTCTAATTTGTTATTGTGTTCTTTGTCAAACATGCTATCGATGACATTTCTGATATCACAACAAACTGATTATTCAGTTTATTTTCATAATTCAGAATGATTTTCTTTTGCTTATCTTATTCATTAAGACCTACATCAAGACCACTAGCTTTCTCTGACAACTCTTTCACATCTAACTGGGGTAATTTAAGAGTGGTGTTGCCTTAACTTGGAGTGTAAATAGCTCTCAAAGATTTGATGATAGTATTTAAAATGGTCTTTGTATGTCAGTTAAAAAGGCCCTTTTTCTTATATTGGGTAACTTAAGGTATCGAAATGCAGGAGTACCCTATTATTATTAATCCCCATCTACTATCTGTTAACCTAGGAACAGATGCAGTTGTTTAAACATACACAGAGATAGAAGCTACAAAGGTGGTGATTTTTTTTTATACTTTCCATGTTCAAATTTTGCACAGATCTGGATCGTGTGATACAAAATGAGATTCCAGTAAACATTTGAAGACATTTTCACTAATCTCAAATAGTCAATACCTGTACAGAAACATTTGTAGTAAGAGCAACATCTCTAAAATTGTAACTCAGAGGATGATCCTGTTGTTTTTTTTAAAGCTTTTCATGCTAAAGGGTAACATTATAATCAGAAAATGGACTGCAAGACTCTAACTGTGCATGTTTAATCTCCAAAGGGGAGATTTAAATATTAATCTAAATTGAAAAGGTTTCAGAGGGTTTAAAAAAAAAAAAACCTTGTTAATGATTTTGCGCCATGCCTTGTTGGGTACCTTTATTTTAACTTTACTATTTAAAAAATGAAATATCTTGTCAACATGATCAACGGAGTAGCCCATGTTCTTTCCCTTCTCTTCTTACCCTATCCTTTTCAGACACATCTCAGACCTTGTTGTTCTGACAAACACACTACCTAGTAGCACCTGCATGATTTGTTGTCAACATGGCAGCAGTTGCAGTAACAGAAATACAACAAACTCAGAAATTCCAAAACACTATCTCCAAGCCATGACATTCTTATGAATCTTGCAGTCAGTAAAAATTAATAAAAAACAGAGGAAAAAGGCCATTTTATTTTTGGGATGGAAAGATATTCTATACAAAGGAATTAGCTCAACAAGAGAAATGGAGGTTAAAGTATCTGCATTTTAACAATAGTGGGCTGAATATCCTTTTTGCATCTTTGGCTGGCCAACAGACTGGATTTCATCGCAGTCCATACTTTTGATGCTTCAGGGCTAATGCAATGCACTCCACTTTTGGTTGACCCTGATGGCCATCCAGAAACAATATAGATTTAATGTGTACTTGCCCACTGCCACTTTCTTCAGCATTTCATATTAGCTAGTTTACACAGCTCCCCACTCAGCCTGCTGGTGTCTGTGGATCCCATTCTTAGGTACGTAACTCTCCCCAGGCTTTGCACAGGGAACCTGGATCCCTGATTCTGCGTTGTAGATTCCATTAGATGGCAGGGTGCCTAAAATGTAGGCACTGCAATGCTTAGTTTAAGTCTCCTTTGTGGATCTAGCCAAAGGCCTTTTACCTTTTTTAACCACCAGAGAATTGCAGCAATAGCCTACTAATGCACACCACTGCTATTTCTGACTCATCATAGCTTACTGCTACACCATAATGACTAATAAGGCTATTATAGTATGGTTTATTAATCTTACACTTCATTATTTCTGAACAACCTTCCTAAAGTTTTGTGGGGTTTTATGCAATGTATCCTTCCGCTATGAAAAACAATTGTTTCAATACCTCATTTTGAATATATTTATTGCTTGTTTATTTTTCTAACCCATTCTCTCTTTTAAAAGTTGTTCCTTGAAACATTTGTATCCTCTTCCCCTTTCCCTCTCCTCCCATTCCATTGCCACCACCAGAAGTAGGGAACAGGTGTTTTCTGTGAGTTTCAGTGATAAAGTCTCCGCTTTGCCCACAGGGAGTTTGGTGTATGGCTATAGAATCATCAAAAAAGCCCAAACAACATTAAAATTTGCCTTTGGACTAATACCATTCCCATCTATACACTAAAAGTATTTTGTATTCAGCTGTGAAAACAGTCTCTCCCTCCTCCCCTCAAACATCCTCACAGATCACCACAGTACACACAGTATGCGTATGGTCTGCAAAAAATGACATAAAATGGAAGATGGCTAGAGTTTAGTGCAGGATATTGCAATCTGAGTCCTACTATTACAAAACAGCTTTGTCTTATTTTTTTGCTGTGATGGAGGCAAATATGAGGTTTCTTTTGCCTCCCTCAAGGCATCTACAAAGCCCTAGTCAGTAGTGTTCTAGGTGACGAGCACCCACGCTGTATCTACTTGCATGCAAAGTCAAATGTTTCACAATGTGGGGAATTTTCAGTCTACTCCAGGGCAAAGCTTGTTCAGATTTGGACTGGTTCATCAGCCTCTTTAATGGCAGGAGTCAAGTTTATGAACAACAACAACTTATATAAAACCCAACTGAGTCCCAAAAACTGAACAACAGAATGTGCTTAAGTTCTGTTATTCTGTATTTTCTATTAGTAAAAATCAGAATATGGACATTTAAAGGCACATCACTTCTGAAACAAAAAGTTTCTGCAACGTGGTTCAGAATTTTACAATCCATGCTGGAGCAGGGAGGAGTGGAACTTAGCAGAAGCCTCTTTAATTTCTATTATATATTTACAAATATTTAAAAAAAAAAAAAGAAAAGAAAAGAAACTTTAAAAGCTTTCCAGTTCTGTATAAAAGCCACCAACCTCTACTCTCTTTGAACTCTCCATGTACCCTGCTTTTTTCAAATCAAATAATAGGTTCTTTGCAAGTCTATTTCTAAATTGATTCAGTTTCTCTCCACTTACGCCACACAGAACAATATATTAAAATAGAAGTATTAAAGATACTACAGATCAGTCAAAATTTCCCTTTATCTAGCATGATATCCTCCTGTGTCTTAACGTTCTGTTTGAATACAATCAAAGCAAAAGTAAGCAGAAATTAATTAATGAGCAAGAAGCTTGAAATGTTATTCCCTGATGCAATATCCCTTCAAAAGTAGTGTATTTGTAAGAAATTCTGATATATTATTCATCTTAATTTAAAAAGAAAATAGTTCAATTTAAAGACAAATAGCTGAGGCCTGGAATAAACATGATCAGTAACTCTGTCTTCTGCCCATCTACAGTACTCACCCTGTAGGTATTTCAGAAAGATGCATAAAAAAACTGAATCAATTAATCTAAATGAAGGCTAAACCAATGTTTAGAGGCTACATTTAAATCTTTCTGGAGATCTGCAAATATCTCCAAAGACGTGTCCTGTTTATTTCTTTCCTGTGCCCATTCTTGCTAAATAACAGTGTCCCACTATTACTGCTGTGCTGCTGAGCCTATACCACTGACTGATGTAGATTAAATCCAGAGGCAACACCAACTACAAGCTGATCTACAGGAAGCCCCATGGAAGAGTTTAACACAGAATACATTTCCCATAATTTTATACAGGTTAAAAAATAATATATATACAAACAAGCGCTATTCAGCTTATACTATTTTTTTAAAAAGCTTGCATCTCTTCATAAGTGTGTGGTATCAGACAACAAGGGCGCGCACAGAATTTTTTTTCCATTTTGTTGTGTGGTGTTTCCTTGTGGAATCTTTTTTTACAGTTGCTAAGGATGGATTATACTGTCTCTGAGCATGAATTTTTCACGTCAGTCATCCATTCAAATATCATGCTGCTATACGGAAGGCGTAGTAGAAAGTGAGAGCTTGAGGCCTAGTATAATGGGCCTAGATACATGACGGAGCTGAGGCCTGAACCAAAGTCTGGCTTTAGAAAACAGCAACTGCTTGCCCGCTTACAAGTTCACTGATTGATACAGGAACTTGGCAGAAACACATGCATTGGCATTCCTAAGGAGCAGTAACAGGAACACAGTATTGTTGAAAGCAATAGTAGTCCTAACTCTCCCGACATATGCTGATTACAGAAACAATCCAGGGAGACCGTACCCATGCTCCCCAAACAGAAATACAACATAGGGAGGCAGAACAGATTCCCCCCAAGATACAGTGATGCACAAACACAATCATGAGAGACAGTAGAGAGATACCCCCGACCTTAAGACAGAAGAGAAAAGATGATGGATGAAGATGTCATGCTTGATTTGGAGGCAAGGTATGCAGCTATAGCCGATGTCAGAGATGCAATGTGAAACATGTTTGTATCAGGGTATAAGAAAGGAATCCTAACAGGCACATCTTTGTCCGGCTGAGGGGATAATGGAAATTCTCGCCATTAACTACGCTGGTCCACTGTAACAAGCATACATGTCCTAATGTACCTGTAGCTCCTATGGGGCACTAGCACTGTGCTTCGCTTGCAATAAACCTGGCTGAGTGCTTTTGCCACTTATCTGTGGTAATTTACTGGTTGTGCTTAATGAGGTCTATCGATTCAACTAGCTGCAGAAGCTGAGATTCTGTCCAGAGGGGAAATCACACCAGCATGCATGCCATAACCGACTGACAACAGAAGGATGCTGAGGTCTGGTCTACATTTAAAATTTAGATCGACGTATATGTAATACTCAGGGATGTGAAAAATCCACGAGTGAGTGCCATAGCTATGCTGACCTAATCCTTAATGTAGATGCAGCTACATCAATGGAAAAATGATTCCATCAACCTAGCTATTGTCACTCAGGGATGTGGTGTTCAAACAGCAAAAGAAATAACCTCCATCATTATAGACTGCATCTCTGTCCTTGAGTTATGCCGGCATAGCTACATCACCATAACTACACCACTATAGTCCCTGTAGATTAGACATGGCCTGAGTTGGGGTGTTTCATCTTGCCTTTGTCTCAGAGAAGAGCTGAATATGGATGCACAGGCACCAGAATGTGGGAACCAGAATTGCCTGGGCCACCTAGGAGCAATCAAGATCACCAGTGCTCCATCTTGTTTGATCTTCCTCAGAGATTGAGGTAAGGGAGGGATGGGTATGCATTTTGCATACATCAGTTGTTCCTGATGAACTAGTTGAACTAGAAATATGCCCCCTCTGGAATCATGGCCTTGAGCTGCTTTGTAGCAGTAGGTCGAGTGTTTCTTGTTCTTTTGAGATGCAAAGAGATCCCAAAATGGGAATCTCCACTGCTATAAGATTCTCTCTGTATCACCAAGTTGTGTGGTTCCCATTAGTGGTCTCTGGAGAAGTATCCCCTGAAAGGTGCATGGCTGACAGGGTGATCTGGTGATGAATGCACCAGTTCCAGAGATTGACTGTATGTATAAAAAGAGGGGTGGACCTTTGCTCCCCCTTGTTTGTTGATATAATAAACTGTTGTCATATTGTCTGATATAATTTGAACATGCATGATCTGGATAAATGGTAGAAATAATTTGGAAGCTTTGTGTTCTGCATGGAGCTCTAGAAGGTTTATGTGCAATTTGGGATTTTTGGTGGGTCCAGGTATCCAGTGCTATGTGTTCATCCAGATGGGCTCCCAGCCTAGTAGTGTGGCATCTGTAATCAGTCTTTCTTGTGGGTAATGGAGGGATGAAGCGAACCCCCGTGCATACCATCCCCTGGCTGTCCCATCAGAAGAGAGAAGCCAGAACTCCGTGGGAGAGCAGTATCTGTTTGTGCAGACTGTGCTTGCTTAAAAGTTCTGTAACCAAGCTTACAGACATCGAAGGCTGAGTCTCGTACATGGCCACATGACCTAGGAGGATGACACAGGATCAAACTGTCACCTGCGAGCTCACCTGTAGCTGAATGATGAGATCCTTCAGAACTTGGAACATGTCCTCAGATAGGTATGCTATGGCACTGATTGTGTCTAAGGTCATCCCAGTAAAGTCTGCAGTCCATGTGGGAACTAAATTGGACTTTTCTACATTTACTTGGAGCCCTCAGAAGAGTTAGAGATTGAGAAGAGACAGGGTTGTTGACCATTCCTGTTGATATGATTTCCCTGTGAGCAACAGGTCATTGAGGAAGCTGACAAGCCATGATAATAGAGGTGAGCAGTCCCTACCTCTAGTATGCTCATGAATAGTCTTGCTGCCGTTGAGAGGCCTAAGGGTGCCCTCTGTGGGAGCACTCTCTATTAATAATGACCTAGTCCCCTGGTGAATCACAGGAATCTCCTGCGTGCAGAGTGTCTATGTGGATGTCTATGTGGAAATAAGCGTCCTTTAAATTGAGAGTTGTGAACAAATTGTTCTTGTCCAGTGAAAGGATAACAGAAGCTAGGATGATCATTATGAACCTCAGATGGTGGCTGTTTTGAGATCTAGTATGGGCCTCCAGTCTCCTTTCTTCTTTGGTCTGTGGAAATATCTTGAATAATAATAATAATAATAATAATAATATCTTGAATCAAAGATAGTATCTTGAAAAAATCCTTTTTGCCTGTACAGAGAGTTGTGGACTGATTAAAGGACAATTTCTGACCCCAGCACATGACATCAGCAGCAAGCTGTGCTCTGGAAAGTTCCTTCAGAGCCAAGGTGGGAGAAGGAATCATTTATTCCAGACTATTTTGTGGTAGTGGAATTCCTCTGTGGCTGCTACTCCAGCCTTATGGCTAGAATAAACTATGAGCAGTTTGCCCACAAATTAGGTCATGGCCAATGGATCCATGTATTAGCAGATTCACTGCTCTTTCTCCTAAATACCTGCAGTGCAGGAATGTACAGGACATCCTTACAGAACATGGCTCTGTGAAGTGCAGAAGGTGTACATCCCCTAAGTGGTACCCTCTGCACAGCAGAACCATTTTGGTTTTATCACAAGAGTCTTACATAGTCACAGGAGGAGAAACCTATGATAGGTATGAATAACCTCCAAGTTAATCAAGTTATCAAAATTAATCTATAACCTGAGACACTAATGTGCTGGAGCAATGCCACTGAAACACTACTGTACTGTAACACTCAAGTGTTGGATTTTTAACCTAGAACACAACCACCAGAACTTTCACATTGTAACTGAATCAACGTTTCTGCCAGGACAATAGAACCTTGATTACATTAATGAATTTAAAAACTCATTATGTTACAAATATTCAAATTAAGAAAGTTACTTTGAAAGAAGTGCAAGGAAATCAAGGAAGTCAAAGTTAGAATCTGTATTAGGGGTTTTCTGAGTCATGCAAAGGTTAATATGAAGCTTATATTAATACTTTTTTCTTTCCTTATTTATATTTTCAAGAAAGTTCTTTTGACAGGGCACAGAGAACCTGTCCTGTCTCTGGCAAATGAGAAGTTAGTAGTAAAAACCAGTGCTGCAGAATGGAAAGTCTTACTATTTCCAATGCATAAAAAAATGGACTTATAAACTATGACTGGATGGTATGAAAAAGGTAGTATACCCAAATCTTTACAGATTTGAACTTTTCGAAAACATATAGTCTTTATTTCTTTCCATGTCTGAGCAACAATCAACTGTTTTAAGAAGTCACTTCCAACTGACAAGCTCTTTGGACTACTTTTTTCTCCTTTGCGCCTTGCTTGCTTCTTTTTCTGCTGCCAATTCACTCCTCCTTTCTGGGGAGCTGAACCTCTATTCTTTGGACTAACTGTATATTTTTATAGTTCTAAAATCTAACTCTAAGTAAATCTAAAAGGCATTGAAAATTTTAAATTGGGAAATAAAAATACTCGCCAGAGATGGCTTATTCCTGGCACTCATAAAATATTTACGACAAACAATTACTATTTTCTTTGGAATGCATTAGATTGCAAAGAATTACAGTTATCTTCAAATATTTTACTGGGGTGAAGGGTTCTCCTGACAGAGAATATCTTTTGCTTTGTGTTTGTATAGCACCTAGCACAACTGGCTCCTGGTCCATGACTAGATTTCCTAGGTGCTATAATAATACAAATAATAAATAATAGTAATGTCTTCACCCGCCCTCTTTCAAATTACATAAGTAGTTCCTGATACTACAACTTAGCAAAGGGATATTATAGAGGGGTTTCCCCTTCCAACCCTCCTGTTCAACCTCTGATCCTTGGATCAAGATTTGACTCCACTATTCAGGATATTAACATTTGAGAAGCTTAATTCTCTTGTCACTCCGTTTATTTGGGAAGACATGTATTAAAATGTTGTGGTCCTAGAGACAAGGGAAAACTAGGGTTGCCTTATTTTAAATTGCATTATTGTGTCTACAACTCAGTACTGGCATAGTCCACCAATCAATTGTTTAGGCCTGTGAAACAGTAGATTTACTTCACTATATCTATCAGTATATCAATGCCTAAAAATGTTGACGTCTAAACTCCTTGCAATGAAGGAATTTTTATAAAACAAATACCTAAATTGAACACTCTGCTAAATTATCCATCTACTTTATATTCTATTATACTATCAGTAAAAAAGTATAAACATTTCCAGTGAAATGCATGATGTTTCTTGTTTTGTTTAGTAATATTGTGTTATAGTGTTTTCTTCTGTTTTGCTTAGTAATGTTTCCTCCATCATTGATTATGTTCATGATAAAGTGGTTTTGCTTAAATTAATATATGCCATAGTCCCTCATATCCTGCCTCTCTGTGAACACCTTATTAAAAACTGGCAGCTGACCTGTCACCAAATCCATCATACCACCTCTGTGGTCTCTTGTGAAGACAAAGAATAGAAATTTGCATTTTCATCAAATAGTAGCTCTTCTGAATGTCCTGGACACATGCACAAATTCTTGATGAATTCCAGGCTCCAGAAGCTAGATTTACTGGACAAGACATAATGCTAATCAACTCTATATCTTGCTACCAGTGTGATCTTACAACATCTAAAGAATGTTAACTATTAGTATTTGCATCTAGTGTTTGGTGAACACTGTTACTCATTATTATTTGGTATTCAATTAAATGGCAAAAATGTGGTTCAGTCCAATCCACAGCAGCTATTAAACAAATTTAATGCTCGCTTAAGATAATTTCAGGGAATTGTAATCTTTTGCATGTTCTCAACTGATTAAGGGCAGTCTGAGAGAAGCCCATGATATTTTCCACAAGATAAACAATGACATGTGATTTTACATTCCCAAAGTAGGATTTTATTTATTCGTAGAAAGCTATAGAGGTAAATCTGTTTTTGTCGGATTGTTATCTGTCAGCATGGCATTCTGAAACTTTTGCCTAACACATGGAGCTTTAAAGTGAGAAAAACAAAATTTGTGAACAAGACGCTAACAAACTGGGCGTTATGACAGATCATAACCTCATGCCTCATCTGATAGACTACTAGCAAGTATTATAGCCACAGCATAGAAATAGCAGATTTCTCTATATGATTTCTAAAGCATAAATGAATAAAAACGAGAGAAAGAATGGGTGGATAGGAGTTGCTGCTGATTCTGGAACACTGACCTGAGAATGGCGGATACTGTTGGATTGTAATGTTACTGCTAGAGCTAGGTCTGATTGTTTTGTCTCTCTCTTCATGAAGTCCTAAAACCTTAAATTCAGTAGCTCCTCTACCGCTCTGGTATGTTTCATTGGAGCTGGAAGCGCAATTTCCATACCTGAGCTAGCTGACCAGCGTATAAGCCAGTCTGAAACCCTATGTATGTACTCAGGATGGCTAGCCCATCCCACTACCAGTGCAGCTGCGGCTACTGTGCTATTATCATCATGCTAGCTCAATGAGAGCTAGCGTGGCTATGTCTACCTAAGCTCGAAATTACACCTTCAGCTCCAGTATAGACATACCTTAGTGCTTCTTCCACTGGCCGTCAGATGAACATGTCAAGCAAACAGACTAAACTGCAGCTGGGCTGAAATCACATTCTAAAACACCAGCTAGGTTTTTTAAACCAATGCCAAGTTACTATTGATTCTCCAAATCTGATTTGTATACTCCATTTATATTTTACTAGAGCTATTAAACATTCAAGATAAGCCAGTTGAGAGTCTCTGGGTTAAGCTTAGAAGCAAGAACAATAAGGGTGATGTCATGGTGGGTGTCTGTTACAGACTACCAGACTAGGAGGACGAGATAGATGAGGGTTCCTTCAGCCAACTAGGCAAAGTTTCCAGTTCACAGGACCTGATTCTCATGGGGGACTTCAATCATCCTGAAATCTGCTGGAAGAGCAAAACAGCAGAGCACAAACAATCCAGGAAGTTCTGGGAAAGTGTTGCAGACAACTTCCTGGTGCAAGTGCTGGAGTAACCAACTAGGGGCCATGCTTCTCTTGACCTGCTGCTCACAAACAGGGAATATTTGGTAGGTGAAGTAGAGAAGTGGGTGGCAACCTAGGCAGCAGTGACCATCAGATGGTTGAGTTCAGGATCCTGACAAAAGGAAGAAAGGAGAACAGCAGGATATGGACCATGGACTTCAGAAAAGCAGACTTTGACTCCCTCAGGGAGCTGATGGGCAGGATCCCATGGGAGGCTAATATGAGGGGGAAAGGAATCCAAGAGAGCTGGCTGTATTTTAAAGAAACCTTATTGAGGGCACAGGAGCAAACCATCCCAATGTGCAGAAAGAATAGCAAATATGGGTAGGCGTCCAGCTTGGCTTAACAAAGAAGTCTTTGGTGAACTTAAACACAAAAAAGAAGCTTACAAGAAGTGGAAGCTTGGTCAGATGACTAGGGAGGAGTATAAAAATGCTACTCGAACATGCAGGAATGAAATCAGGAAGGCCAAAGCACAATTGGAGTTGCAGCTAGCAAGGGACGTGAAGGGGAACAAGAAGGGTTTCTACAGGTATGTTACCAACAAGAGGAAGATTAGGGAAAGTGTGGGCCCCTTACAGAATGTGGGAGGCAACCTAGTGACAAAGGATGTGGAGAAAGCTGAGATACTCAATGCCTTTTTTGCCTCTGTCTTCACAGACAAGGTCAGTTCCCAGACTACTGCACTGGGCGGCACAGGATGGGAAGGAGGTGAACATCCCACAGTGCTGAAGGAACAAGTCCAAGACTATTTAGAAAGATTGGACATACACAAGTCCATGGGGCCAGATGCAATGCACCCGAGGGTGCTGAGGGAGTTGGCTGATGTGATTTCAGAGCCATTGGCTATTATCTTTGAAAGCTCGTGGCAATTGGGGGAGGTCCCTCATGACTGGAAAAAAGCAAATATAGTGCCTATCTTCAAGAAAGGGAGGAAAGAGGATCCAGGGAACTACAGACCGGTCAGCCTCACCTCAATCCCTGGAAAAATCTTGGAAGAGAGGAAGGTGATCAGGAACAGTCAACATGGATTCACAAAGGAAAAGTCATGCCTGACCAACCTGATTGCTTTCTATGAAGAGGTGACTGGCTCTGTGGATGTGGGGAAAGCAGTGGACGTGACATACCTTGACTCTAGCAAAACTTTTGATACCATCTTTCACAGTATTCTTATCAGCAAGTTAAAAAAGGATGGGTTGGATGAATGGACTATAAAATGGATAGAGAACTGGCTACAGCATAGGGCTCAATGAGTACTGATCAATGGCTCCATGTCTAGCTGGCAGCCAGTCACAAGCGGAGTGCCCCAGGGGTCGGTCCTGGGGCCGGTTTTGTTCAACATCTTCATTAATGATCTAGAGGATGGGGTAGATTGCACCCTCAGCAAGTTTGCAGATGACACTAAGCTAGGGGGAGTGGTAGATACAGGATACAGAAGGACCTAAACAAACTGGAGGATTGGGCCAAAAGAAATCTGATGAGGTTCAACAAGGACAAGTGCAGAGTCCTCCACTTAGGACGGAAGAATCCCATACACAGCTACAGACTGGGGACTGATGAGCTAGGCCTGGGGGTAACAGTGGATAAGAAGCTGGATATGAGTCAGCAGTGTGCCCTGGTTGCCAAGAAGGCTAATAGCATATTCGGCTGCATTAGTAGGAGCATTGCCAGCAGATCGAGGGAAGTGATTATTCCCCTCTATTCAGCATTGGTAAGGCCGCATTTGGAGTATTGTGTCCAGTTTTGGGCCCCCACTACAAAAAGGATGTGGACAAGTTGGGAAGAGTCCAACGGAGGACAACAAAAATGATTAGGGGGCTGGAGCACAAGACTTATGAAGAGAGGCTGAGGGAACTGGGCTTGTTTAGTCTGCAAAAGAGAAGAATGAGGGGAGATTTTATAGTAGCCTTTAACTACCTGAAAGGGGATTCCAGGGAGGATGGAGCTAGGCTGTTCTCAGTGGTGGGAGATGACAGAACAAGGAGCAGGGGACTGGACTAGATGACCTCCTGAGGTCCCTTCCAACTCTATGATTTTATCCTTCCATTTTGCCAAATTTGTAGAAAATTATGTCATTTGAACAAGGAAAGATGGGTTGTCTTAACTAACAAGAAGTCAGAATAATAAAGACAGTAACTACCAAAATAATCAGTCAGTAAAAGAGAGAAAAGAAATGCCAAATTTAAACTACAACATTGTCAATGAATCAAGAAAATAAATAAGGAGAAAGAATTAACATTGCTATTGTAATAAAACCTCACAGAGAAAGCCTTTTTTTCCATTGAAAAGCAGAACTTGATAAACCAATCATGTTGCGTTACATATATGCCTAGTCTAGTGATCATACAGAGTAAAACACTTATTATAGTCCACTCCCAGAAAGAACATTACCATTTACCCGATTCTTCATTTTAAATTAAGTTCAGATTGAAAATAATAATGGGACTCAGTGATGCTGGAGTGGTGTGTAACAACCCAGAAATACCCATCAGCTAAGGATAGCATGAATCCTTCCCCCTTCCTCCCACCAACATTATTAATGTTGAAATCATTTTTTTAATTGTTTGCATTTTTCCTCCCAAAACAAACAACATAAACAAGGAAATGAAAACCTCTTCTCCACGCTTTCACACAAAGGACTCTCGCCTGCGATTTCTTACCATTTTATAAAGATCTGAGATGCTGATCTGATCTGAATCCACCACCTCAAAGTCCTTCCGAGGAACGAGATCCAGGCCCAAATGCCTATAAAAGAGAAAGGCAAATGGAACAACTGTTAGCACATTATATAATGTGTCATCTATCTATCTACATTCACACACAGGGACAGTGACACTTGAACCACTAAGGTGCATGTTATCCTTCTGGTACTGTTGGTTTTCAAACACAGTTAATCCTTTTAAAATATAAAAAATAAAAGCAAACAAAAACAAAGGGCCAAACAACTCATATAGTGTAAATCAGCCGGCTCAACTAACTTCCATGGAGCTGCCCCAATTTATATCAGTTGAGCATCTAGGCCACTATGATGATGCGATGGGATGAGAAGGTTACTCACCTGAGGTTCTTTGAGATGTGTGTCCCTGGGTGTGCTCCACTTCCAGTGTCGGTGTGTCCTGGCATGGTTGATTGGAGAATTTTGGCAGCAGTGTCTGTCCAGGTCGCGCATGCGTGGTGGTTGTCTCGTGGTGCTGTTGGCACTTCAGCTCTCACGCGCAACCCAACACCCTCAGTTCCTTCTCTACCATAGAGTCCATAATGCGTACTCCCAAGTAGAGGGGAGGAGGGTGAGTAGTGGAGCACCCACAGGGACACACATCTTGAAGAACCTCAGTTAATGCACAGGATGAGTAACCTCTTCTTCTTTGAGTTATGTCCCTGTGGGTGCTCCACTTCAGGTGACTGTAGAGCAGTGTCCCATTGTGGATGGAAGGTGTTTTGGAGTTGTTTGAGCGATTGAGGATCTAATGTGATGTGGAAGTAAGCATCTTGTAGGTCAAGGGCTGAAAACCAATCCTCCTGCTCCAGCGCTGGAATTATCATGGCCAGTGTGATCATCTTGAATCTTTGGACTCATGAACTTGCTGAGCTTTCTGGAGATCTAGAATGGATCTCCATCCTCTGCTTTTTCTCTTTGTTAAGAAGCAATGGGAATAAAATCCCTTCCCTCGGCATTGTGGAAGAACTTGCTACATGGCATCTATCTGTAGAAGGTGCTCGTGAGAAGGGTCCCTGAAGAGGGACAGGGAAGGGAGGTTGGGTGGGTGGAACTGAAGTGAAGGGGATAGAGTAGCCTGATCATATGATCTCTAAGGCCCATTTTGTCAGTGGTGACTGACACCCAGATAGAAAGGGCATAGTTGGTGGCCAAAGATCTGGCTGGTGTTTGTATTTGCACTGTCAGGTGAAGGAGGTCATTCGGACCCCTTAACCAAATCTTCAAAATTCTTGTTTGGCTGATGTAGATTGTGACATTAATTACTGGGTATGAGATAGTCTATGTATCTGGGGCCTCTGTCTTTGACCCTGAGGATCAAATTGTCATTGCTGACATGGGAATGAAAAGTTTCTGCTGCGCTGATATGGCTGGTATCATCTGCGTTTGGGTGCAGGTGTGTAAATCCCAAGAGTAAGAAGGGTCACCTGGGAATCCTTCATAGAGTGCAGAACCTCATCGGTTTTTAGCATGAAAGAGTTTTTCCCTGAGAAAAGGGAGATCTTCCAGCTTTAGTTGTAGGTTTTTTTGGATTCCTGATGACTGTAACCAGGATGCTCTGCACATTACGATGGCTGTGACTGCTGTTCTTGCTGCTGTGTCTGCTACATCAAGGGACACTTGTAATGCAGTTCGGCTGACAAGCTGTCTCTCAGTTATTAGAGTCTTGAAGTGTTCCCGCCTGTCCTTTGGTAGATCTTTAACAAGGTCATTAAGTTTGACGTAGCTGTCGTGGTCGGACGTGACAAGGAATGCGCTGTAATTTCCCACACAAACTATAAGGGTGCAGAATTTCATCCGAATAAGTCGAGTCTCTTCCACTCCTTTTCCTGTGGACTGGATCTGTACTGGGGTTGTTTGCTAAATTGGTTTGCGGCTTCTACTACCAGGGAATTGAGCGAGGAGGGGGGTGAGAAAAAAGGAAGCCAGTGTCGTTGGCTGGCACATAATACTTCCTAAACACTCTTTTACATGTTAGTGGGGCAGTAGCCACTGTTGCCAAATGATCTCTGCTGGCTCATTTATGGGTAGCACGATTTTAGAAATGTAGGAGGTCTGGAGAATGTGTAGCAGTTTGTGCTGAGTGTCAGCCACTTCCTCCAGAGCAATCTCCTGACTCTGCACCGCCCTTTTAAACAGTTCTTGGAACTACTTAAAATCATCAACAGTGGTGGGAGGTGGGACATTATGGCCTCATCTGGTGACGATGAGGAAATATGAATAGCTGGTGTTCTGTCCTGCTCTATGCCCTTTTCCCTCTCATCCCGTTTCCTCATAAGCTTCAGTGGTCTCTGGTATGGGGGATGCTGATAGCGATCTTGTTTTGCCAAAGTGGGATTGGGCTATATTGGGCTAGGTATGATGCCCATGGGTCCCAGGGTGGTCATGGCATGGGAAAGGGCATGGGTGGGAATAGCCATAGTTGACCATATCACGACTGCACCTCTCGGATGCATTGGGCTATCGATTTCATGGGTCCCAATGGTGCTCTCTGTTTGATGGGTGACAAGTGGTGCAAGAAGGCACCCTCTTCTTGGTCATCATCCTCATCGCTCAAGAATAGTGGGGCAATGGGTGAGGTGGATGTTCCAGTGCCATATGCTCTGGGGAGCTATTGGTGCCGAAGAGTGGAGAGTGATGTAATAGTTGGTGTGGCGTCCTCAGTTTCCGTGGAGTTGGTACCGCTGTTGATGGTTTAGGCAGTACCATGAGCAGTGCTGGTGTCTTGCACCCTAGTTTGTTTGGAACAGTGTTGTGTCTGACGGTGCCAAGGAGGTTGTTGGCACAGATGGTGAGGGGATAGCCACTGGTGAGGTTTTGGCGCCATGATTTTCACCAGCATTATCAGTGCCATACAGGAGGAGTCCAGTTTGCATCTCAACTCCTTTACCTTTCGATGGGGCTTGGCCACAGTCCTGATGCAAATAGTCTGGTGCAAAGAAAAGCGAATTGGCAGGAGACTGCTTCTTTCTAGGTGGGGGTCTCTGCAGTGAGATCATAGCTTTTTTCCTCGATCTTTTAGAGAAATGAGCTTTTGTCTTTAGATTAAGGCGACATTCCCAGGAATTTTCCTGGAGAGGGAGTCTGTTGCCCTGGGTCAGAGGCCAGTTGGAGAGATTTCTCTATCAAGATGAGCTTCAGGCAGAGGTCTCAATCCCATCTAGCTCTGACATTCAAATTAGTGCAGTGAGTGCACTTTTGGGGAATGTGCGACTCCCCTGGCCAGTGGACACAGAGGGAATGACAGTCTGAGATGGGCATAGCGTCTCAGCAGGAGCCACATCTTTTAAAACCTGGTGAACCAGGTATTGTTGAATGTGTTCCCGCTCAGGGGAAAATGAAAAATACATTTTTAATTTTTTTTAACTAACTAAACTAAAGAAAAAAAGATGAAGATTAAATATACTACTACTAACTATGTTACTAATTCTAACTATTTTGTCCAGGTATGTCACAGACATTGGGACACCACTACGGCGCTCCATCTCAGACTGGGGATGGTTAGGAAGGAATTGAGGAGTTTGGGTTGCACACATGAAGGATGAGGTGCCAATGGCACTGCCGCCGAAATTCTCCAATTGACAGTGCAGGGACGCACCAACACCTGAAGTGGAGCACCCACAGGGACATCACTCGAAGAAAAAAAGTTAATTTTACAAAAGTTGGGAAGTTTAGAGCTAAGGTTCCTACCCACACAATTTCAGCTGGTTCTTTTGTTACATGATTAAACAAACACACCTAGCAGCGGTTCCCAACCCGTGGCCCGCGGCTCCCCTCCTGCTGGCTGAGTACCCAGGCAGAGCGCATTGCCGGTGCATGCTCCTTGCTGCAGGCCAGGGCATGGGAGATCAGCGCTCCCCTCTCCCATCTGTAGCAGGGAGCATGGCAAAGTGCTCTGTCTGGGACCCTAGGTTCTGGGGTACCTGCTGGAGCCAGAGGGAGGGAAGCACTGATCTCCCATCCCCCTGACTGCCGAAGGTAACCACTACCTAAATACCCAGATGGAGTTAGTTGCCGGTGCAGGCTTCTTGCTGCAGCCAAGACGAAGGAGATCAGTGCTCCCCTCTCCTTGGCTGTAGCATGGAGCACGGCAAAGTGCTCTGTCTGCGTTCCTAGGCTCTGGGGTCCCTGACGGAGCCAGAGGAAGGAGAGCACTGATTTCCAGTCCCCCTGGCTGAAGAAGGGAGCCACTGCCTAGAGACCCAGGTGGAGTACACAATTTCCCTGTTGCAGCCAGGGGGACAGGAAATCCTCCTTGTTGAACTCCTTCCCTCTGGCTGCAGTGAAGGCGGAGGGTGCTGCCAGCGGGAGACTGGGGACCCTTCAGTTTTGTAAAAATTATATTTGTGGCCCTCGAGCCAAAAAGGTTGGGAAACACTGACATATAGAGTCACAAAGAATGTTCATATATGTGTATATAGTTTAAAAAATAGTATTCAATTGAATTTACTTATGTAGTCCACTTGAAAGAGGACTAGAGAAAAAAAATACCTTTTCCATTTTAAGGTATGATTTGCCAACTAGTATATGACATTGTTTCAGTATTGTGTAATTTTTTAATAAAAGGCATACATGCAAGGAAACAGTGTAGGGTGTCTTGGAAAATTCAGTCTGAATTTCCTGACTCTTGTGCAACTAAAAGCCAACCTTAACACTGAGCAATTTAATTATTTTGGAAAAAATACTATTTTATTGTGGTACAAACAGACTGAAAAGCTGTCTTATTTGGTCTGCTGAGTTCCCTGGAGCATAAGACGTTTCTGCACATATCTAGGGAAGTGGCACTGCTATGCTTCAGCTACAACAGCTACCAGAATGGCCCATTGGGGCATTTGGCTATGAGGCACAAAACTCACTCCCACTGAAACAGGCAGGGCTCAATAGATTTTTTTTTTTTATTATGGTCCTAAATTATCTACTCACAGAAGCACAGTACAGCGCTCTTCATTTATACTTGTAGGAAGGCGCTGTGGCCTCCCCCGGAGACAGAGCCTGAGGGAGGGCACAAGCAGCCTGAATGGACCCAGTCAGGCCCAGCAGCTAGGTCTGCCTGGCAACAAGGGAACTGGGCCACAATAGGACCGCTCGGCCAGCCCAATCAGTGGAAGCGGGGTGGAGCCTCCACAGGAAGGGGCGGTATAAAAGCCCGGCCCCAGAGTTCAATCAGAGGGAGACTGCTGCTGGAGACAGATGTGCTGCCCTGCCGGCAGAGGCCTAGGCCAGAGCAGAGCCACTGACAAACCCTGGCCCCACCTGGGCCTGGAGACTGGGTAGGGCCTTCCCGGAGCTGGACCAGGCAACCCGGCCAGAGAGACTGGGCTGAGGTGCTCGGACCCTGGGACTGGACCGAGTCACCGGAGCCCCGGGATTGGGCAGAGACCCCGGAGCAACCCAGGTGGAGGATACCCCCTGAGGCCGGACAGGACCTGGAGGAGCTGCCGGCCGCCGAGCCCCCTGAGGTAGGACAGGACCTGGAGGAGCTGTCGGAAGCCGAGCCCCTCCCCGCACCAAACTACCTAGAGGAGCTGCCCCTCAAAGAGGAGCTCCCCCAATTGCCGCCCGTGGATGAGGAGGGACTGACAGGCCAACCCCAGACGGAATACCCCCGTGATACCGAGGAAACAGGTACTGGGGCCAGCAGGGAGGAAGTAGCCCAGGGGCAGCCACAGCTTGTGGCTGAGTCTGAGGCCTAGTCAGTGTGTTGCAGCGGGAGCCCCGCCAATACAGTGGCAACCGCTTTTGACACTACCAGGGCCCTGGGCTGGGATGCAGTGGAGATGGATGGGCCTGCGTCCCCCTCTCCTCCCCCTTTTCCTAGACACCCCGAGGAGAGCCTCCTGCTCCCTACCGCTCCAGAGAGCGAACCCACTGCTGACTTGTTTGCTCACCCTGCCTGAGGGCCAGAGCGATAACCTGCTTGCTCACCCTGCCTAAGGGTTAGAGCAATTGACTGCTTGCTCGCCGAAAGCAAACCATTCCCCCTTGCATAGGAAGGCGCTGTGGCCTCCCCCAGAGACCGAGCCAGAGGGAGGACCCCAGCAACCAGGCCAGCGAGGTCAACCCAGTAACAATGCTATTGGAAGACAGTTGTTAAAAAGTGCTATAATTTTTATAAAACTACTGCATGTAGGCAAACTACGATTTTCAAACCCTCATATCTTTGCCAAATACAACTAGATTTACATTGGGACATCGAAAGGCAACCTTCCTTCCTAGGTATTCCCTGTCAAATATCAATTTCTACTCTAAGCACACTTTGGAGTCAGTCATATTAAAAATGGTGGCACAATTAATTTATGCTTTTTAATAATAGGAAATGTATATATTTCACCAGTGTCTTTATTCTCAAAAATGGC
This sequence comes from Emydura macquarii macquarii, assembly GCF_026122565.2. NCBI lineage: Eukaryota > Metazoa > Chordata > Testudines > Chelidae > Emydura > Emydura macquarii. The sequence continues at coordinate 865,303 of NW_027132983.1, read as the reverse complement.
TAACCTGCTTTTGTTGAAACTTACAAATACATTTCACCTTTGTACAGGCCAAAAGGTGAAAAATACTGACCTTCCTTAGTAACTGAAAATGGAAGTTTAGAATAGAAATATTCAGGCAATCTTAACTCTTGCTTTCACTGGCGTGCCAGATATAATAAAATAGATAGTGTTTATATTTTAAGTATAATATTCATTGATGCCAGCACTTAGAAACTATGGTGATTAGCACTTTGTAAATACCATAGATTAGAAAGTTTTCTTGAGTCTGAAAGGCTTTCCCTAAAAGAAACACACACAAGTTTATATGAAGTAATCACTCCCAAACATGCAGATCTCAGGTGACAAAAAATAAAGAGATGCTTTTTAACAGTATTATCAAAAGGACAGAATACACAATACTATTCTTTATGTGGCGTTACAGACTACTCTGATAGTATTACAAGAAAGGCTGCCAAAGCGGCTCATAGTTCGAAACTATTCCAGTCTCATGATTTTAACTCTTTAGAGCTGCCAACACAAACAGTGGCTGGATATGTTATTCCGTATTTGACAAAAATGCTATCCTCTAATAACATTTGACACAACAGCCACAGTAGCACTTTGAAACTATTACCTTTGAAATTTATTTGGCATTCTAAATTTAGTAAAATCCTCTAGCTCCATGGATTTCCAGTCCACAGGATTCTCATCCTGTAAAACTATGTTAATCCTGCACAGGACCTATTCCCAGTAAGCTAGTACCTGTGTGCAGTGCCACAGTAACTGAATTAAATCTTTTTCTACTAGCCCTTAAGAACTTAACATGTTCCTATCTACAATGCAGGTTAAAGTTCAATCCATATTATGTAAAAAGTTTAATTGGGTAGATTAGACCTGCTCTGTGCGAGGTCAGATGATACAATGCTTAAAATGCCAGAGATAGTCAGTAGCCCATTTCACAGTAAAGCTCCCACAGTTGCTAACAGTGATGGCCCTGAATGAATGAAATCAACAAAAGGAAATTTTTTGGAAAAGTTTTCCGTGTTACAGATGAGAATTAGATGACATGGAGCTCAATTTATACGGCAGTTCCCTTTACACAGCATTTCTGATTCAAAAAAAAACCAAACAAACTTTTTGTTTCTTACTTTTGCCTTATAGTTTGATTACCCTTTGAAGCAGCTCTCCAAGTAAGTCACTTAGGAAAAATTCCTCAGAGGACAGACAGCTTCTCTGACTAACATCAGTGTAGGACAAAGTCAGTAGTGAATCGGCAGGAGCTTGTGCAAGTCTTTTTCCATGGAGCCAGCTTTTGGACACTGTAAAGGAGAATCTCAGCTTTCTTTGAAATCCCTGGCCCTTTTCCTTGCAAAGATTACCTCAAAAATATTAACTGACATAAAGCAGTGCTAAACAATTGCTAAGACTGAAAAGGACTGGGCTTTATCTTCTGCAGTAGGAGGTTGAGTGGGAATTTAAAGACCCATCCCCAAAAGATTTTATTAAAAAACAAGTTAAGTTTGGGATGTATTTCAAAGTATGACCTCAATAACAATCCCCACAATCTTCATTTACTTATAGATTCCAAGGCCAGAAGGGACCATTAGATCATCTAATCTGATTTCCTCTATAACATAAACCATAGAATTTCATCCAGTTAACTCTGTTTTGAGCCCAATAACTTGTGTTCGACTAAAGCATCACTTCCAAAAAGGCAGTCTGCATTGAAGTGAAGACAATAAGAGATAGGTAATCTGCCACTTCCCTTCATTGCTTGTTCTTCACTGTTAAAAATGTGTGCCTTATTTCTAATTTCAATTTATCTGGCTTTAACCTCCAGTTATTGATTTTTATTATGATAGATTAAACTACCTTTAATACTCAATATATTCTCACCGGGAAGGAACTTAGACACTTACACAAATATTACACACATCTTATACTGGCATATCCAAAGTGGTATGATAACTGGGGAGAACAACTGTTTACATTTGTTTGGCAACTCACCCGAAAATGGTTGACTCTGTTAAAATTTTCAGACCCAAGTGAAATCAGTGTTGTTACCATTGTTGCAACTACTATAAAAGGAATCCCTTCTTGGATACCAACCTGCAGTGCTTCATGTACCATGCATTTCTCATAACCTCTTCTCATCAGCTACTCTAGCATCACACCAGGAAGAGATGGGGCCAAGCTGCTGCTATAATGACTACAGCCACTGATGCCAACCCAGCCCTACTCCTAGCCTGAAGTCTGTGGAGTTCATATTTGGGAGGAGCCTAGAGCCCTGTTCCTCCTCTCACAAGAGACCTTTTCCTCCCAGCCCCATCGCAATCCTTTGCCCCAGCTAAGGAAGATCTCCAACAGTTCAAGGAAAATTGACTACTTCATGAACCAAAAGGGACTTATTCTTCAAATGACCATCTAGCCGACCATCAAAATGAACCCATTCTCCATCTAATCATCCATTCCACAGCCACAGCCCAAAGAACAACTTGCCTGCACTACCACTGCTGCTGTGACTAAAGAACATCATGATGTTTAGAGGATCCTCAATCAGGTTCTGAAATTATGGTGGACTGGCCCAAAAGGTGAAGATGGTAGAAAAACTGATGAATATGGGAAGGGGGAGAGTATGGAATTCATGGAGTTCTTCTGTTTTGCTGTAAGGGGAAAGGTGGAGAAAGAGAAAGCAGAACTGCAGATGATTTTGTGTAGCAAGGAAGAGTGTTGTACCCAAGAAATGTAACATGTACCACTAAATGAGAGAGAAAACTTTTAATAGCCAAGGGCTCTGAAATGATACATAATGCTAAAGGATTCCACTGATGTGGAGCATAGTAAGAAAGGACTAAGTAGCAGATGATATCATCCAAACTTATGGTACTTGTTAGTTCAGATAAAACATGTGCAAAGATCTCCCAGATAGTCAGCTGAATAACTAAGAGTTATGTTGTAACATAAAATGAATAAAACTTTTAAAAGTAATAGGTTGTCAAGCTGGAGGCCATCTTAGAACAGGTATAAAGAAAGACTGTTTATTAGGAAAGTGTGAATTGAATTATTAATTTGTGAAATCATGTAAATATCAGCAATATTTGGGGATCTAAATATTTTAGAATATTTGTATTTGTTATTTGTGCAAGTCAAACATTCAGCCATTTGAGTGTGGAAGAACATAGCTAAGAATGTTAACAGCAACTAGTCTCATAACTAGGTTGGCAGCCGAATATTCAAGTAACACAAGTACTCAACTGTATTTGAAAATATATGGCTGATTTAGCCCACTACAGCCCAGAAACAATCAGGAGTTAGGGGAATGAATGCTCCAACCCAGAAGATGGTCAAGGGATATGAAGGAGGGAGGAGGCAAAAATGGAATAACTGTCATCGAGGAGTTTGGGGCAAGGAAGAGAAAGCAGAAGAAGAAATAGGGAGGTAATGGGAACCATCAATAAATGAGAGTTGGCGATGGGGGAGTTAGCATCAAAGGGAGTGTGGAGAAACTAACAAGTAGGGCATGGGAAGACAGATTGAGAAGGAGCTAGACAGGAGTCAGTTTCAGGTAGAGAAGAAAAGAGCTGTAGAGGAAAGGAGAAAACAGGAGCTGTCAGGAAATTTGTGTAGGGGAAAAATTGCCTCAGTGGAAGCCAGAGCTAATTGAAGAATCAGATTTATGTATTGTATAAATGAATAAGTAATTAAATATTTTAAAAGTAAGCATCAAAAGATCTGGCATCATATGATGGGCAATTTCTACACAAAGCAAATTCACTCAGTATGTGTTTACCAGAACAACAGGAGACTCAAGGAGAGTGAAGACATACAAAAAGTACTTTTTAAACCAGAATGTATATTATTTCAAGCCCTGCATAAAACTTCTTAAAAGCATATAAATATATATTATCCCACTGGTTGACATGAGAGTTAAGACAAAAATAAGAAGGAATGAAGATGGAAGGTTTGGGTGCAAAGGAAAAGCATGATAATGAAGTGCACAGTCCAAGGGGTGGGAAACGGGGGCCAGGGAACAAGTACTAAGTGCAAATTGAAAAATAAAGACACCAGAATCTCTTTGATGAAGTGTTCCTTATACAGGCTTCTCTGGAGTGAGAATGTCTTAGAACAGGTCCCATAACACAGAGAAATTGCTTCGTTTGCCTCTCCAGAAGACAATCCTTTTTATCTTACTACTTTTAATCTTCAGTGGAATTTTACAAACATAAAACTAATTCACACAATGTTGTTATGAGGCAAGTATATAGTATTGTTATACTTTTTTTGTACAGATAAATAAATGGAGACAGAAAGGGCAAGTCCCAAACTTATACAGAAAGTTAGTTAGTGCCAGGATTAAAACTTGGTAGTTCTTGGCTCCCAATTATCTGCATAGGTCACCAGATCACATTACTCTATTACCTGTACAACATTACTCATTTTAATATTCAGTAAGTGCTATGTTGCAACTGACAGTGGATAAAATGATTTTCACATAAGTGAACAGCAGGAAAAGGTCAGGAATTTCAAAACAGGGTTTAATTCCACTCAGATCACACTGTAAAGATTGTAATTTTTCTGAGCAATTCTTGCTGTATTGCAACTGTTGGCCATTTGTATTCTTTCTATATGTTTCCAGCTATTTTACTGCTTTAGTTAGTTTTTTTTTTTTAAAGTAATTTTAATGCATTTTATGAGGAACAATAACCTTTTACTGTCAAGTAATGCAAGCCTGGAGAGCAATATTTACCTTTCGTTACTATGGTCCAATCTCAAGTCCCATATTACTAATGGCTTCTCCTTCCCTACTCTGTTTCTAAGTATAAGGAATAACACTCCTAAATTTAGGCATAAGAAAGAAAGCATCTCCCAGCAATATAATGGGGAGAGTGATTGTACTCAGAGATGTGGCTGCACTGAGTTCATCACCTAACTTGACACCTAATTAATAATTAGAAGGGGTGAGGAGCATCTGGTTTTCTAAGTGAATGTCAATTCTCTCTCTCTTTCTGAGGCTGACTAGTTACCACCTCTCTGCATGCTGCTTTTTTATATATTTATGGCCAGACTGCTCCCTCAGTTAAACCTTAGACCTTTCCCAGAGAGCAGGAAAAGGCAAGAAAGAACCATCCACCTGCCCTGCCCCGGCTCCTTCAGCTAGCAGAATGACGCAGATTTCTGCAACAAATTGGGAATTATGATGCCATTTTAACTGATTACAAAATTATTCAATAATCTTTGACTTTATGAAAATAATTTAACTGTGCATTTAAACGTTAAAAAGAAAAAAGACTGCAATTATTTCTGTGCACTGGAGCAGAAGCACAGCATTCCCATGGTGGTTAGGAGCTCTTTTCCTTGCCTTGTTTTGCTGCTCCTCAGCTGCAAAGGATTCCTAAGGATGAAATGGATCTTTATATGGGAAAAATCTAACTTTGGTTAAACACTGTATTTAGTAAATATTTTAAAACTTAGTTTTGAATTTTAAATGAAGGATTAAAGAACCTTACAATGTTAAGCTTACCTTTTATTTTAAACACTCTTATATTTTAAAAATATAAGAAAAGGAATTATAGATTTGCGTTTTTTAATATTTGGTTCCAGCTGTGCAAAAGCCTTTGGAGCTATTTACAAAAAATGAGCTATTTCCAATATTGTTTCAATCCTCTCAATCCACAGTAGATTTCCAATTGATGTCAACAGAAATTTTCAGCGAGATCAAATCTTTATGTAGTAGCCTAACTTTAATTTATTCAGTCCCTTACTGTCACATTCAGCATCACTCAGTGAGAAAATCTGCTCTGGTTTAGGTCACCAATATTTCTGTTCCCTAACTTCTTTCCTTGACCTTCTTTCTATGGTTTTCTCTCCTCCTTCCTCTACATTTGAGAGTCTCCTTTGTTCATTCTGTATTCCTTCCATGCAGCAATTCCCACCTCCCAAATGGCTTTTCTTCCATACTGTTTCCTGTCCATTTCCTAGAATAACCAGCACTGAAACAGTTAATGTTGACACAAGTGTCATCATTGGGCTTTAGTGCTGACATTTCGAGGGGAGTGAGACATTTCACAGCCCTTGAAAATGGTATCAGACTATCTGCAGACTCAGGCAGATATCATTGTGTAAGTTTACACTTGATTCATATTTGGGAGGTGGTGTTTGCAACTATGAGCACTAGAAACTTACTTTTTGTAAAAAAGATAAAAGCTGAGATGCTGGAGAATCTGAATACATCATGCAGGCCAAATAAATACATTATGAGGACTAGATCTGTTCCATGGGCCATACGTTTGACATATGATCTAAACACGTTACTGTTAAGTCACTTTGTGGTACTAGTGGTCCTGGTGGAGCTCCAATACTGGCATTGACCGAATGATTATTTGGACCTGGAATTTCTCTCTGAATTGGACTCATCTGGTAAGCAACTCTACACATCCAGGAAAAAAATCCCCAATTAAAGGCCCAGAGAAGTTCATAGAATAGGCTTTATTCAGAGGGAAGTCTAAAGAAATTTAAATTAATATAGTTTACACTTTTTTCTTGCATCTTCACAGGCATAGACCATCTCTTTGTTATGTTTGTACAGAGTCCAGCAGGGCTCCAGATATCACTGCAACATCAGTAATGAATGCTAAATAATAATAATGTAAATTAAAATAATTTAACTTGTTTTGACTCTTTCAGATACAGTTTATCTCATGGACTCACGCGAGTAATTTTAACTTACTTGTCTTTTAGCCTTCTGTTAGATGCTTTTCTTAGTATAAACTTCTGGTTACTCAATATGTTAGTTACAACAACTTGAACTCCCTTATATTCAGGTTTAATGGGCAAATCCAGAAGCAATGTTTAAGAAGGTGCAAATTACACATCAATAAATCTGTCTGAATCGAAGAGATTATTTTTAAGTCAAAGAGCCCAACAATCTAGGTTAGTGTAACACACTAAGAAGGCTGGAAGTAATAAGTTACATCACCTTATATTCATTTGGATTTACCAAAGAATTTGACCCAATATATTTATGTAATGTAACACCTTGTGTAGTACTTTTATATGCCCCTTTATCGGATTATTGCCTGAAGTCAGAAAGCCATCTCATAGCTGAAATTCTAAAATGTAATATGTTACCACATATTTATTGAAATCCTACTCAACTCAATTTCTGAGTTCTTGATTGGCATTTTGTCATTTGTCACTTCAGTATGGTACATTTTTTTACATAAGCACATGTGAAAAATTAAAACACTGTTTTCACTGTATTTCCATTCTACAATGTTAGTGTTTCTTCCCAAACCTTTATTCTCTATTAATCTCTTTTTCTCAGCACTGCACAGGGAAGTGAAAGTAGGATGGGAGATTTTACCCTCCTGGCTGAAACTATTTAAGATACATTTACAAAAATTGCATGTCCCTATTCAAAGTTACCCTATTCAAAATCTATCTTCAAGGGACTGCTATTAGTTTGCCAGAAACAAAATTGAATTTGCTGTTCTTTGTTCCAGATTACTGGTTCTCAACATGCAGCCTGTGGGCCACTTGTGGCAAATCAGCACAAAGCTATGGCCCACGTGACTTCCTCAGGGCCATACAGATAATATTGGATGCAGTCCACAATGGTAAATAGGTTGAGAACCACTGTTCCAGATGATAATGCACAGATTACAGAAGATCAAGTACTTTATTATGGCACGCAAGCTAACTGCTTAGTTATACCTTTACTTTTAAAAATATTATTCTATTACTATCAACTGAATGTCAAAGAGATTAAATTCTCTTTTAGGAGCAAATTTTGTCAATTAACCCTTATAGATGTGGAGGGCCACAGACCCTGCAGAATAGGTGGAAATTATACTATGGGGAGCTCACATTCCTTGCATGCTGTAGATTACTATAGAGCTTTTCACTACGCAACTTTATAGGGAAGAGACTTTTTTGATGGTAAGGGGTAAAATCTGTACCTATAGGAATCTACTGGCCAACCCACCCAACAGAGTAGTAGTGCTCTTTCTGCATGATTCACTTTTTTTTTTTTTTTAATTTGTTCTATGGTAGATGGACTTGTATCATGTTAACAGGCCACTTCACCTTGAACGGTACCTTGAAATATGTGCTGACTACTTATGCTAAACAATCTGTTCCACCTTGTATTTAGCTGTGATGCTAAGTACATTTCCCAGACCTGATGAAAAGTTCTGTGCAAGTTCAAAAGCTTGTCTCTCACCAACAGAAGTCGGTCCAAGAAAAGTATTACCTCATCCATCTGGTCTCATTTGTACTATGTAGATATTTAGGCAATTTGTCATCCATTTCCCGAGCCAGACTGATTATCCCCTCCTCAACCACACATATTTTGAATGCCAAATTATTCACATTTCTATTCTTCTGACCTCTCTTGATTTATGGGATTGAATGGGATATCCTTCCTCAGGTTGGGTAATACTTCATACAGCCAGTAGCTCCACTGAAATTAGTGGAACTACTCATAGAGCGAGATACAACTTAATATAAGGATATGAAAATCAGGCCATCTTGAATATTCTGTAATGATCAGTAGCAATCTATAAAGGTTTCTACAAAGCTCTTCTATATAACTTCGGAATAAGGTCTTTCTAAATTTTTGCACGATTTTTATATTTATTTTGAAGCCTCTTCAAATGTTTCCTCTGTAGCACTGACAGAGCAAATATGCAGTTTATTAACAATAATAGTATAGACATCCACACACAGGCTGCAATCTTGTCATAACTTACGTCTAAGACTTCAAAAGATATCAAAGAGCAGATACTGCAGAAGATAAGTTGACTTACGCCAATAGCTAACTAGCTGATCCTAACCACAAATTCTTAGTAAGCTGTGAAGTAACTGTCTTTTACATCTTTTTCTTCCATGCCTATAAATCTGTAATAGAGATGCCAAAGATCAAGCTTTCCTATTTGATACAGTATCATAAAGGTATAATGTTATTATCAGATAAAGAAATCAAACAGGTGTCAATTCAGATTTAAGAAACTATATCAGAAAATTAAAGTATCCTATACGCATTCTGTCATAGACCTTTAAGCTTGGTAATTTTCACCAACGCAACCTTATCATAAAATACTTCAAATAGTTCAGACCATGCTGTCTATTTGGAATAGAAACATAAGCAATATATATGATTAACAAAATAACAGCTAACAAAATATTTGTTTCATATTAAAGAAGCTGATCCATTCAAATGGTATGTTCAGAATACAATGTGAAGTATAAATATTTTAACCAGACAAAAATGTTATAAGGCCTTAAGACCTGATCATGTGGATGACTGGCAGTTGCACAGAGTTTCACACATGAAGAAGAAATCTTACCAACCCTATCACTGAGATTTGTGACGATGGGCACGAGAATAAAAACTCTCCCCCTTCGGATGGAACAAAGAAGTGCTTCTTGGCCCTTTTTGGCATAGGAGCACAAGAAGCGACTGTGTGCTGCACTTTTTGCTAGTTCCACAATATCTTCATTGAACAGGAGAGTCACCAAACTGGGACTGAAGGGCTGCAAAATGTGCAACAATTTGCTTTGAGGCTCATTAAATTTCCTCAAGCTAAATCTGCAGTTCAGATACCACAATGGGTCTGAGCTCCTTATATTGCCTGAAGTTATCAGGCAGAGACAGAAAAGATGGAGTAACTACCTCATCTGTTGAAGACAATGAAACCACCACCAGAACCATGGGACCCAGTTTGCCCTCTTCTTCCAAATATTCCAACTAGGACTGTCGGTGCTAGCCAGGAGATGACAAAAAGGTCTCATGTACAGATCTTTGCTGTCTACGGTAGGTATCCCAGGCCCCAATAGTGCCAATAGGAGGAATCAACTGGCAGGGGAGGACCCCATGGCACAGAGTCTCTTCGCAAAGCATGCCTGGCCACAGGACAGAACCCTGACTTTCTTGGACTTCTGTCTGAAACCACCTCTGCCTGGTACCACAGAAACTCCTGAGGAGCTTCTGACTCATTGGAAGAAAAAGCCAGATCTTGGAATAGCAGTGGAACCAAAAGTACTGATGGCTATGTATCGAGACTAGCAGGTGGGAGGCGGGAAGAACAGATGTGTATTCTTGGACTAGTCTCATCCTCAGGATGGTCCCTGCTTAGAGATGTGGGTCAGAGAGAAAGGGTGAATGAGGCTAGAAGAGAGAAAAAATATTCTATAAGTAGACATAGGTCACAGACAATCCTGGGGTGTGGGGTGAGTCCATAGGTGGAGCCATCAGATCCAGAGCTTCCCTGGTCACAGTGGAAGTCAGATCCTTCTGCGGCCACATCTGCATAGGGACTATGTCTACTTTGAATGTGGAAGCGAGCATTGCAGGGTGATTGTCCTGTGCTTTAGATGTCATCTAATGTCTCAGCTGTACAGTATCTATTTAATTATCAATTCTATTTCCTAGCACATGAGCATCTATTAAAACAGCAGAGTTTAATTAACTCAAAAAGCCTAAAATAGAACCTTCTGCCCCACAGTAAAAGTCTAAATCTTTGCTAAGTAAAACTGAAAATCCTTCAAAAGCTGGACTAACCAAGTAACAAAACTGTAGCCTGAAGCTTGCTTAAATCAACAGACATCTGAACAAGTTTCAGAGGCCAGGGTTAGCTAATGAGAATTCCCTGTTACCAACTATGGAGGGTTTAACCTCAAGACTGACAACAGAAACAACCACAGCAGGTATTAACTTCCAGAGGGAGAGAAAGAGAGAGAGAGAGATTTCATCTGATATCTGAGCCTGAGACCCTTAAAAGCTTTATAGATAATGAACAACACCTTAAATTGCAGCTATAAATAAACAGGAAGCCAATAAAGAGCATAGAGCACCTCTTCACACTTCAGAAGAGTCCTTGGAAAAACAAATCAGAATCAAAGAGTCCTGCAAACCCTGTATTTCATGGAAACTGGTAGGCTAGAAGTGCTAAGTCACTTTTCTGAAGATGGCAAATTATGCTCTTTTGAGCAATTGGGAAGTTTGGTTTAGAAAGACAGAAAAACAAGGTTACTTACCAGTAACTGTTGTTCTTCGAGATGTGTTGCTCATATCCATTCCAATACATGTGAGTGCACGCCACTATGCATGAGTTCCCGGAACTTTTTTTTTCCCTTAGCAGATCCCGTAGGGTCGGCTCTGGCGCCCCCTGGAGTGCCGCGTACATGCTGCGATATATGAGGCACCACCGACCCTAAGGCTCCTCAGTCCCTTCCTTCTGCCTACTCCGGCAGTGGGGACGGAGGGTGGGTTTGGAATGGATATGAGCAACACATCTCGAAGAACAAGAATTACTGGTAAGTAATCTTGTTTTCTATCTTCGAGTGATTGCTCATATGCATTCCAATTTAGGTGATTAAGTAGCCATACCCTTGGCGGCGGGTAGGAGTCACTGGCGAGCAGCTCTATTCAGCACGGCTCTGCCGACTGCTGCATCGTCCCTCGCCTGCTCAACAATGGCGTAGTGGGTCGTAAAGGTGTGCACCAACAACCAGGTAGCTGCTCTGCAGATGTCCTGCAGAGGCACGTTCTCTAGGAAGGCCGCAGATGGGGCGTGGGCTCTGGTCGAATGTGCCTTCACTGGTCCTGGCAGGGGCACTTTTGCCCGCTCATAACAGGTCTTAATACAGGTTATGATCCATGATGAGATTCGCTGGGTGGAGACGGGAGAGCCCTTCATCCGATCTGCCACTGCCACGAACAATTGCGTCGATTTCCGGAAGGGCCTGGTTCTCTCCACGTAGTATGCCAGGGCCCGTCTGACATCTAGCGAATGCCATCTTCGTTCGTCTGCCGACCCATGAGGTTTAGGGAAAAACACAGGGAGGAAGATGTCTTGATTATAGTGGAACTGGGACACTACCTTGGGCAGGAAGGCCGGGTGGGGCCGCAGCCTGACCTTGTCTTTATAGAAAACAGTATATGGGGGCTCCGATGTCAATGCTCTTATTTCGGAGACCCTCCTGGCCGATGTAATGGCCACCAGGAAGGATACCTTCCAAGAGAGGACCAGTAGGGAACATGTGGCCATGGGCTCGAAGGAGGGTCCTGTCAGCATGGTGAGGACCAGGTTTAAATCCCAGGGAAGGATCAGGTCCTGAACCTGTGGAAACACCCTCTCCACCCGCTCGAGGAATCTGACCGACATGGGGTGGGAAAACAGGGAACACCCCTCTATCAGCTGGTGGAAGACCGAGATGGCCACCAGGTGTACCTTCAGGGAGTCCAAAGCTAGGCCTTGGATCTTAAGGTGTAGAAGGTATTCCAGAACCATCTGTATGGGCGAGCAGCCTGGCATGATACCTCTGGCCTCCGTCCAACCAATAAAGCGCCTCCACTTAGCCCGGTACGTAACCTGCGTGGAGGGTTTTCTGCTACCCAACAGAACCTGTTGGACCTGTAAGGAGCAGGCTCTTTCTCCCTCTGTCAGCCAGAGAGTCTCCAAGCTGTCAGGTGGAGGGAGTCCAGGTCTGGGTGCAGCAGGCACCCCTGATCCTGGGAGAGCAGGTCGTATCGCCTGGGGAGCGTGATCGGTGTGGCGATGGATAGGTCGAGCAGCGTACTGTACCAGTACTGTCTTGGCCACGCTGGGGCAATCAGGATGATATTCTCCCTGTCCCTCTTGATCTTGAGAAGGACTTGAGGGAGGAGCGGAATGGGGGGAAATGCATACATCAGGCCCCCCACCCATTCTATTAGGAACTTGTCGGACAGGGAGCCCAGCTCACGACCTCGGAGCGAGCAGTATTTCGAGCACTTCCTGTTCCAAGATGACGCGAACAGGTCCAGTTGGGGAACACCCCACTCTCGGAAGATTGAAGCCACTACCTCCTGGTGTAGCGACCACTCGTGTCGGGGTGAGAACGACCTGCTAAGGCGGTCCACCTCGTCGGTCCTGCTCCCCAGGAGGTGAGAGGCAATTAAATGAAAGTCGTGCCTCACTGCAAATTCCCATAGACGTGTAGCCTCCTGGCACAGGGCTGAGGAATGCGCTCCCCCCGCCTGCTCATGTAGAACATGGCTGCAGTATTGTCCGTGAGGACCTGCACCACCCTGCCCCTGAGGAATCTGAGTAAGGTCTTCAAGCCAACCGGACTGCTTTGAGCTCGTGAACGTTGATATGTAGGGCTCTCTCCTCCGGAGACCATAACCCTTCGGTGCCTAAGTCTCTGCTGATGTGGGCTCCCCATCCCACATCCGAGGCATCTGTGATAAGAACCACTGACGGAGTCAGGTCCCTGAACGGGACTCCCTTGAGCACCTCCCTTGGGTTCCTCCACCAATCGAGGGAGGACAGCACCTGTGGGGGAACCGTGACCACCTTGGTCAGTAAATGTCTGGAAGGTACATAAACCGAAGCTAACCAAGCCTGTAGAGGCCTTAGCTTGAGATGTGCCAGCCTAACCACGTACGTAGAGGCTGCCATATGTCCCAACAGCTGCAGGCAATGCCTGGCTGTCATCGTGGGGGACCTGTAAAGCTCTGCAATAATGGTACCCATCGCCTGGAATCGGGGCTGTGGCAGGAAAGCTCTTGCCTGAATGGCATCCAGGGTGGCCCCTATGAAGTCTATGCACTGCACCAGGGTGAGTGTGGACTTCTGCTCATTAATAAGCAACCTCAGTCTGGTACATGTGGCGCAAGTCAGCTCCAGGCTGTTCTGTACATGAATCCTGGATCTGCCCTTGATGAGCCAGTCATCCAGGTAGGGGAAGATTTGTACCCCGTTGCGGCGCAAGTGGGCCGCGAATACCGCCATACACTTAGTAAACACCCTCGGGGCCGAGGACAGGCCAAATGGGAGGGCTGTGAATTGGTAGTGGCCTCCTTTTATCATAAATCTCAGGAACCTCCTGTGTCCTGGCAAAATGGAGATGTGAAAATACGCATCCTTTAAATCGAGAGCAGCGTACCAATCCCCTGGATCTAGGGCAGGAATTATAGAAGCTAGGGAGACCATACGAAATCAAATTCATCTGATAAACCTATTCAGACGACGGAGGTCCAGGATAGGCCTCAGGCCCCCCTTGGCCTTGGGGATCCGGAAATACCTGGAGTAAAATCTCCTTCCCGCATGCGGAACCTCCTCTACTGCGCTGAGCTTCGGAAGGGAGTGAACCTCCCGCATGAGAAGCTGCTCGTGGGCCGGGTCCCCGAAGGGGGACAGGGTAGGAGGAGAATTTGGGGGAAAGGCCGTGAGCTGAAGAGCATATCCGTTGAGGACCACCCCCAGGACCCAGCGGTCCGTAGTAATTGTCTCCCAAGCCTGATACTATGGCTGAAGCCTGTTTTCAAAGGGTCGGTTAAGATCCAGGGGGAAAGGAAGATCGCCACCCTCAAAGTCGCTGTCAAAAGCTTTTATTACCGTTTCCGGATCCAGCCTTGCCGCCTTGCTGTGCCCGAGCCGAAGAACCCTTCCGGTCACGTTGATTGGGCCCTCTAAACCGTTCCTGACCCCTCCTTGGCTGAGGGGCCCTAGGGGCTGGCCTTGGCGGGGGAGGCGGGCGTTGTTGAGGCTGGGGGCAAGACTGACGTCTCGATGTCTGAGGGGTGTATAGCCCCAGGGACCTCAGGGTAGCCCTTGAGTCTTTTAGGGCATGCAACCTGTCATCCGTCCTCTCTGAAAAGAGGCCGGAACCCTCAAATGGCAGGTCCTGAATCGTTTGCTGGACCTCTGGAGATAACCCAGACGCCTGCAACCATGAACAGTGGCGCATGATGATGGCTGAAGCCATCGCCCTGCCTGCGGTGTCTGCCGCATCACTCGCTGACTGTAAGACTGCCTGGGCCACAGCCTCTCCCTCCTGTGCCACCATGGCCAGGTCTGCAGCTTGATCTGGGGGAAGCGCTGCAACTAGACGGTGCAGGGAGGCCCACAAGTTTTGATTATACTTCCCCAGGAGGGCCTGGTGGTTCGCTACCCTCAATTGTAATGCGGCAGTGGAATTCACCTTGCGGCCAAAGAGGTTTAATTTTTTCCCTTCCTTGTCCTTGGGGGTGCTTCCCTGACCCCCCTGGCGGTCCCTTTTATTAGCCACGTCCACCACTAGAGTACCCGGGGCAAGGTGATTATAAAGGAACTCAACGTTTTCCTTTGGCACATAATATTTCTTCTCTGTTCCCTTAGATGTTGGGGGAACAGAAGAAGGTGTCTGCCAAACCACCTTGACTATTTTCATGACCCTTTCATGAACTGGTAGGGCCACTCGAGAGGGCCCTGAGGACCCAAACAGGGGATCGTCCTCCTCAGACATCTCCTTAAGTGGTAGACCCAAATTATTGGCCACCCGCTTAAGGAGGTCTTGGTGCGCCCGAAAATCAAAAAGGGGCGACTTGTGGTCTCTTGATGTCCCTTCATCTGGAGATGAAGAGGAGGATAATGGAGTGGGCCCTGTGGAGGGACCCTCATCCTGGTCAGACTCTGCTTCGGAGGGAACATGCGGAGCTGGCTGAACTGGGGGGGGGGTGGGGGGGGTGGAGGCTGAACCACCCCCGAATGGAGCGACTCAACCCCTTGTGCTGGGTGGGCGCTCCATGGACCCCAGTATGGCCCTTGCCAAGGCCCTTGAGGCTAACCCGGCATAGGAAATTGAGGGTCCTCCACATGCCGACCCCGGTGGCCCAAGCCCGTGGACCGCTTCTTACGGCCTTTAGGCAGGGAGCGGCTTCGTGAAGAAGAGGTCGAATGGTGTTGACGCCTGCGGGGCCTTCTGGAGGAAGACCAGCTAGAGGAGCTGGTAGACCTCCTGTGTCTATGGCACGACCTCTTATAGCACCGCTTGCAACCTCAGGAGCGGGAACGGCGGTTTCTGTGGCTACATGCCGGTGACTCTGAGTGGGAGTGTGCCTTTCCCACCGTCACCGCACTGCTCGGTACCGCGGTAGAGTCAAGCATAGTGTGCGCGGTGTCATCGGTGCCGAGTGCCCCAGTGCCGGGTATGGCAGTGTTGGGTATGGCGGTGCCGGGCATAGTCATTTGGCCCGACGGTGCCTGGGTCCCCAGGAGAGCCGGGGGCATCGGTGCTTTCCCTGTCAGGGAGGCTGACGGTGCCATAGCAGGTGGCGGTGCCGATGCCGCTGTGGTCAGTGCCGCATCGAAGAGGACCAGTAGGACCTACCGGTAGGCGAGCTGGTGTGGTGCCGCGATGCTTCCCGCACCGGAGTGCTCGAGCCCGAGCTGTGGTTGGTGTTGGAGTCGGCGCTGAAGCTCCTGTGCCAGCTCTTGGGGCCTCGACCGCCCCCAGTGCCGCGGCGCTCGACGACCGAGAATCGGAACTCAGAGGGGATGGACTCTTCACTCTCCGCGACCGTGTGGGTGAGGATCGGGAGCAATGCTTCTTCCACCCACCGGGGCCACCCAGCGCGGGTTTGCCCTGAGACGCAAGTCCCAGATCCCTCGGCTGAGGGGGGGACGGAGGCGTAGGCAAGGCCATGAGGGCCCTTACCGTGGCGAATGCCTCCAGCGTCGACGGTCCTTGTAGGGGCGCTCCCCCACCCCCAGGAGTCGGGGGAGGCTCCCTACGCGGAGACACCGGTGCCGTAGGAACCTCCAGTGACCCAGCGGATCATGAGGGTCACTCACGGGAAATTACTTGGTGCAGAGAGCACAACTCTTAAAGCCAGTGGAGCCAGGCATGGCTCTGCCGAAGCCCTTAAGGGCACTTAATCTAAACAATCACTAATTAACTCTTTTAAATGACAAAAACTAAACTTAACAACTACTTTGGTGCTCTAACAAGAGCGATAATGCTAAGGACTGCTGCTTGCAATAGCAAGGGGCAGAAGTTCCAGCAACCGTCAGAGGCGGAAAGAAGGAACTGGGGACCCGCGGGGCCAGGAGCGCCCTATATACCGTGATATGAGCGCGGCACTCCAGGGGGCGTCGCACCCGGCCCTGCGGGTGTGCTAAGGGAAAAAGTTCCAGGAATCTGTGCACGGGGCGCGCACACACCTAAATTGGAATGCATATGAGCAATCACTTGAAGATAGAAACTACGATTGTGTACATAATAAAATAAGCTAATTATAGGTGATTGGACCTGGTAACACATCGCAAAAAAAAATTATATTCAGGACACGGCTTTATATTGGTGGAAAAATAAATTTTAAATAATGCAAATTAAACAGAGAAAGGACATGGGAATCAATAACACATTAGAAGCATGGTTGGGAACATTACAAAAAGTTAGCAGCAGCAGTAGTGAAATATATTACATTTTACTTAAATGTTACTCATAGACTAAACTGTAGGGAAAAATAGCTTCCTACATTTAAAGCAGAAATTATCTTGGAATTCACACAGTGTAAAAAACTAACTGATTTTGCAAACTGTTTCCAGAAAGGCCCCCAAAATTGAACACTTTCAGAAAATAACCCTCAACAAATAAGTATCAATCCAGAAAGAACACTTCTGCCAGATCCTCTGGCTGACTACTTTGGGAAACACAGAAAACAATACCACCAAAGCCTCTGCCAGTGCATAATCCTAAAATAAGAAAACAGAACCATTTAGTAAACAGAAAAAATAACTATAGCCAAGAAGTGATTCGAACTGCAAACTTCAAACTTATAGGAGCTTGAAGGGACTGAAACAATACAGATATAGGAAGTCAGAAAATGTTTATGATTTTTACAGGCCATAAAATGAGTACCTATACATAGTACATCTTAGAAATATTAAATTACAATACTGATTGTAAATTATTTGTCCCTGGAATGCCATCCATCAGCATTGCTTTGGGGAACTAAGGATCTGCTTAAACTGTGAGCACTGATATTTACTTTTATATTCTTTGTTAATAATTATGTAATTCACACATTAATAACAGTGCCTTTCTTTCATGATCTTAAAGTGCTGTACAAACATTAATGAATTAAGCCTCCTAAAACCCTTGTAAGATGGCATAATTATAGCACTCTGCAGAAACTGAGGCACAGTGTGGTTAAGTTACATAACTAAGATCACAAAGTAACAATGTTGAGAATAGAAGCTGAGAATCATGCCATTCATTCCCTTGCTCTAGATACTAGATATTATTGTTCCAAAAGGTGTTAAAGAACTTAAAGATTAGTGAAAACTGAAAGTAACTCCCATTAGAAGAGAGAGAGAGAATATTTCAATCACATTTACAGTTTGCAATATTTTGAGACAGATTTTGTTCTAAAAAAGCACCTTCTTGATGCAGAAAATGTTCCCAGGTATAGCTGTAATGAATATAGATCTCCTAGTATCAAAACTGTCAAGTCAGTTAACAGAGGGTTTCTAAGAAAAGTGTATGTTTGCTAAATTGTTTTTGCTGATTCTAAAAATTAATATGCTGATCTCCAAACTACCGTAAGGTTGTAACCATTTCACTGTGAATATTACTATTTACTATTTTATTTAAAAAAAAACAAAAAAAAAAAAGTGTCACTTCACTCTTCAAACTTCTGATAATTAATAAATAATAATAATTCTGGGTATAATCATGCCCTCTATGATAAAATGAGAAGGTCCAAGGAGAAGAAAACTTGGTAAATCTCCTATTTTGGAATTCCCTCTAAATTCTACTGTAAGGGTAGAGACTGCAGAAAAAGCCGTATATGTTGCTCCCAAACACCAGTTCTCAAGGTATCCACTGGAGACCAAGGCTATCCACACTGATTTCTGAGACCCCCTGCAGCTCTTCCCTGTTACCTGGCAGTATACACAACTTAATGATATTATGATTACTATTACTGTTATTATAGTACTGTTATTATATCATTTTTAACCAACTTCTGAGTGTTTCCTGGGATTAAATTGAGACTAGTTTTTCTTGTTTGCCAAAGAGCTAGCTGTTCCCAGAAGCAAATATTTAAATTGCTACTCTAAAGTGCGTCCCAATGTGACCTATACGTATGTCGATAGTTGAAGACACTTCATTATTACTGTTTTATTATCTTTAGTTGGCTCTTTGATTTCCCTCAACATTATGTGCTCAACATACCTTCCCTTACCTGGAGACTCATTGTATAACTCTATTAATACATTTGTTATTGTGACATGGGATTTGAATTTATATGGATTCTACTGTATGTTCCTCCCTACTCAGAAATTGTATCTGATTACATTTTATGGCATCTTTCAGATATAGTGCTACTCTCTTATCTCTATGACCTAATCTGTTCTTCCTATATAGTCTACGTCCAAATATTAAAATAGCCCATTATTTTTTTTCATTTAAACATGTCTCAGACGTGTCTTTTCTCCCTGTATAGCTCAATTATTTTTGCTATTGCTTCTCACACTGGTACACACACACACACACACACACACACACACACAATACCCTGTTCTACTTATATCTCTATAATCTCAGCCCATCCCTTTCTCTAGCACAGCATAATTTCTTTCTTTTTCTACACCACCATATGCAGAATTTACACTGTATTACTGCTATACCCATGTTTTATGCTTATTTATTATTTTATTCATTTAACAGAACTTCTTTTCGTTGGTCTACTAACAACTAATTCAGTGGTTCTTAACCTTTCCAGGAATCTGACTTGTCTTGTGTACCCCAAGTTTTACCTCACTTAAAAACTACTTGCTTACAAAATCAGACATAAAAATACAAAAGTGTCTCAGCACACAAGTACTGAAAAACTGATTACTTTCTCATTTTTATCATATAATTATAAAACAAATCAATTGTAAGTATAATATTTATCTTCCATTTCAGTGTATAGTATATAGGGCAGCATAAACAAATCATTGTTCGTATGAAATTTTAGATTGTACTGACTTAGCTAGTGCTTTTTATGTAGCCTGTTGTAAAACTAGGCAACTATCTAGATGAGTTGATGTAACCCTGAAATACCTCTGCGTATCCCCAGAGATATGCGTACCGCTGGTTGAGAACCACTGAACTAACTGAGCAACCTACTCCCTTCAGTGCTGAATTCCCATTTAGTCCAAATTCCTTTCTTCTCAGCACTTCCTCTCTCACTTTCTCTTGCTCACTTTGCTGCCTCTCTCAGGAAAAGTATCTAGGGATAAAGTTCCTGTATGATTCAGACACAGAGGCCCTTTGGAGGTTCACTACTTTGTGTCAGCAACTCTCGTCAAGCCTGACATACACACTACACCTAACACACTGTTGTCATAATATATACCCAAAAAGTGGCATGCAACATATCACTGGAAAACTAGTAAGTCACTGATCATTAATATTCTTGTGTGATGTATGTACAGGATGTGTACAAAGTTATGGATATGTTCTTAAGATGTATTTGGCAAGCAATGCATAACTACAATATGTCCTAGACAAAGGAATGTATATTTGCTTGTCTGATAAGCCTGATCATCAGGTAGAGATAATGAAAAACAGGATTACTTACCACTAACTGTTGTTCTTCAAAATGTGTTGCTCATATCCATTCCAATACAGGTGAGTGAACGCCACTATGCACGAGTTCCCAGAACTTTTTTTTTCCCTTAGCAGATCCCGTAGGGTCGGCTCTGGCGCCCCCTGGAGTGCCGCGTACATGCTGCGGTATATGAGGCACCACCGACCCTAAGGCTTCTCAGTCCCTTCTTTCTGCCTACTCCGGCAGTGGGGACGGAGGGTGGGTATGGAATGGACATGAGCAACACATCTCGAAGAACAACAATTACTGGTAAGTAACCCTGTTTTCTACTTCGAGTGATTGCTCATATCCATTCCAACATAGGTGATTAAAAAGCAATATCTTGGAGGTGGTTAGGAGTTTCCGGTGAGCTGCCCTCAGCACGGCTCTGCCGAATCCTGTGTCTTATCTCGCCTGCTGAACAATGGCATAGTGGGACGTGAAGGTGTGTACCGACGACCAGGTGGCGGCTTTGCAGATTTCCTGCAGGGGCACTCTTCCCAGGAAGGCCAGAGGCAAGGCCTGCGCTCTGGTTGAGTGCGATGTGATGACACCTGAAAGTGGCACATTCGCCTGCTCGTAGCAGCACTTGACGCAGGAGGTGATCCATGCAGAGATGCGCTGGGTGGAGACAGGTGATCCTTTCATCCGGTCCGCCACTGTGATGAAGAGCTGTATCTTTTTCCGGAAGGGCCTCGCCCTGTTGATGTAGTAGGCCAGGGCTCATCTCACGTCCAGCAAGTGCCATCTCCACTCCTCCTCCGAACCGTGTGGTTTGGGAAAAAACACGGGGAGGAAGATATCTTGGTTATAATGAAACTGGGAGACCACCTTGGGCAGGAAGGCTGGGTGAGGTCTCAACTGCACCTTCTCCTCATAGAACACAGTGTAGGGGGGCTCCAAGGTCAAAGCTCTGATTGCGGAAACCCTCCTAGCCGAGGTAATGGCCACCAGGAAGGCTCCCTTCCAAGAAAGGACGAGCAGAGGGCATGTAGCCATGGGCTCAAAGGGGGTCCCCATGAATCTGGAGAGGACCAGGTTGAGATCCCAGGGAGGCACCGGGTCACAGACCTGCGGATACAGCCTCTCCACCCCCTTAAGGAACTTGACTGACATGGGGTGGGAGAATAAGGATCTTCCCTCTAGCAGCTGATGGAAAGCCGAGAGCTGCCAGGTGGACCTTCAGGGAGGCTAGTGCTAACCCGTGGAGTTTCAGCTGGAGCAAGTACTCCAGGATCACCTGGATTGGAGAGAGGCTTGGCGGGATGCCCCGGGACTCCACCCAGCAGGTAAACTGCCTCAACTTGACCCTATACATGACCTGTGTTGAAGGTTTTCTGTTGCCCAGCAGAATTTGTTGGACCTGCGCTGAGCAGGCTCTCTCCCCCTACATCAGTCAGAGAGCCTCCAGGCTGTGAGGTGCAGGGAGTCCAGGTCTGGGTGGAGCAGGCGACTTTGGTCCTGGGAAAGCAGGTCGTTTCATCTCGGGAGCTCCTCGGGCGGGGCGATTGACAGGTCCATTAGCATACTGAACCAATGCTGTCTCGGCCAGGCCGGGGCAATGAGTATCATATCTGCCCTGTCCCTCTTGATTTTCAAGAGAACCTTGGGCAGGAGAGGAATGGGGTGGGAACGCATACATGAGGGTCCCCTTCCATTAGATGAGGAACGTGTTGAATATTGAGCACGGCTTGCGACCCTGGAGAGAGCAGAACCTTGGGCACTTCCTGTTCCAGGACAACACAAACAAGTCCAGTTGGGGAACACCTCACTTGCGGAAGATGAAAGTCACTATCTCCGCGTGCAGCGACCAGTCGTAGCGGGGTAGAAACAACCTGCTGAGGCGGTCAGCCTCGTCGTTCCTGACCCCGGGGAGGTGAGAGGCAGACAAATGAAAGTCTCCCTGCCTGTTGATATAGAACATGGCTGCAGTATTGTCCGTCAGCACCTGCACCACCCTGCCCTTCAGGAACCTGAGGAACACCTTGCAGGCCAGTCTGATGGCTCTGAGTTCTTTTACATTGATATGGAGGTGCCTCTCCTCCTCCGACCATAGCCCCTCAGTGCCCAAGTCGGCACTGATGTGGGCTCCCCACCCCACATTCGAGGCATTCGAGATCAGGGTGACCAACGGGGCCAGATCCCTGAAGGTGACGCCCCTCAACACTGCCTTGGGGTCCTCCACCAATTCAGGAGACCAGGACCGACAGGGGAACTGTGACCAGCCTGTTCAAGGGATGTCTGCTCGGCACATACGCCGAGGCCAACCATGCCTGGACCAGCCTGAGTTTGAGGCGAGACAGTCTCACCACGCATGTGCAGGCTGCCATGTGCCCTAACAGCTGTACGCAGTGCCTGGCTGTCGTCATGGGGCACCAATGCAACTGGGCAATAATTGCGGCCATACCCTCGAACCAAGGTTACGTGAAGAAGGCTCTGGCCTGGGAAGCGTCCAGGGTGGCCCCAATAAACTCTAAGCACTGCACCGGGGTAAGAGTTGATTTCTGCTCGTGTATGAGCCGACCCAACCTGCTGCATGTGGAACAGGTGAGGGTCACACTGTCCTGTACGTGAGACCTGGACCTGCCCCTGATTAGCCATTTGTCCAGGTAGGGGAAAATCTGCACCCCCCTGTGCCTCACGTGGGTCGCCACTACCGCCATACACTTGGTGAATACTCTGGGTGTGGACAAAAGGCCAAAGGGCAGGGCCATAAATTGGTAGTAGGACCCAGCTACCATAAATCGAAGGAAGCCCCTGTGGCTGGGAAGGATAGATACATGGAAGTATGCATCCTTTAGGTTGAGGGCAGCATACCAATCTCCTAGATCCAACGAAGGGATAATGGAGGCTAGGGAGACCATGTAAGGTAAACAAAGCTATAAACCCAGCGAATGGGGGAGAGACCTCAACTATAAGGACGGGGCTGAACCTCAGAGAGACAGTTCAATCAACTGTTTGTATGCATTATTATTGTATTCTAAAAGTGTACCAAGTAAGGTATTTTATGAAAGCCTGTGACAAACTGGGGATTCATTTAATTGTGAAATGTATGCATTAACACTATAGGAGAAACTATGGATATTCACTTACGTTGTGCTTTAACGTCTGAGACCAAACTCAGGGAGAAACAGATTTTCACCTAGACAGGAGGGAAAACAGCTACCTACCTGTCTCCAATGTAAATTAAGCTGTCTCAAATATATATGAAATCAAAACAATGTAAGTCCCTTTTCCATACGATGAAAAGTCAACAGGAAAGGAAGAACAGCAGGAAGTCTTCCTGCCTCTTGACAATGAATTTTAAGAACTTTTACATCCCAGGAAGAGAGAGCAACTTTGTCTGGGCTAGTTTGTCAAAAAATACATTTCAAAGGTTTAATGTACTACAAAAAGAATAGGGAGAAAACTCCATAGTTATCCATCACTTGGGAAAATAAAGGGGATAGAGCTTTTGAAATCGCAGAATGTTGGATTCGGCAACCAAAGGGGTTAAAGTTTCTGTGACCTGAGTTTAGGCAAAAAACCTTAGGCAAAGATTGTAACTTGCTGAAATTATGTTTAGTCTTAGAAATGTATTTTTAGGTTTGTTTGCTTTTGACACTTTTTATCTTTATTCCTTTCACTTAGTCCTTTTGTTAAATTAACTTGTTTTACTTTTACTATAAATCAATTACTAATAAACCAATGCTGTGATTGAAATAAGAGTGTATAGTCTCTTTAAAGGAGCAACGAACTTATTAACTTCTGTGAGTGTTCCAAGAGAGGGCAGGACATTGCAGGGAGACATCTCTGGGGAACTTGGAAGTTGGGGGTTCACTATTTGTTATCTGAAAGGCAATGTGTGTCCTGAAGGGCTTCCTGCAACCTGGTGTGTCAGAGAGTTGTCACTCCACTTAGTAGTAGCAAAACTCTCACTTGCTGAGGCTGAGAGAGGTAATACAGTAGTTCACAATTCTGGGAACCTCAACATATTGTCACACTGGCAGATGATTTGGGGGATATTCGGAACTGGGAAGGTGCTGGAGTCACTCTGCAAAAAGTAACTGAGTGGTGGAAACCAGAGTGTGACTGCATGTTTGTCTGCTGGCTGTTGGTATCAGGGCTGTGAGCCACAGCAATAGCATTTAAGGCATCTAGAGTTGCAGGGCAGGTGGTGAAACAACCCCTTACTGGTCTGGGTTGAACTCCAAAGCATCACAATAGGTTTAATGGGTTCCATTTACATTAGTGGGAGTTAAAATGTAAAGTTTTCATAGGCTGCATTGCAAAAACAATCACTTAAACAATTCTGTTAGTCTACATCCTTCAGAGTCTCTTTTTCAACCAAGAAGAGAGTAATGTATTAGTTTAACAAGAGGGGCCAGCTGAGTCCTTCTCAGTTCATTCAAGTATTGTTCTCCATGGGAGTCCTGATGCAGATGATGAAGGAATGTGGACATAACTAGAGTAAGTTAGGGAGGATAAATTAACTTTTTTCTTTTTTGGTAACTTGCACAGAATTTTACTTTGTGCTTTAATTATAACTTATCCTTCATCCTGGTTGAAGAAAGGTTGTTCTAGGCCTAAGGAGGGTGACATTTCCTCTGAAAAGGTCAGGTGTATGCCATGCATAACGTATCTGTTCATTGCGCTTTGCCTCGGAACTAAGCAAGCCAAGCTTTGTACCTGTTACTTTCTAAGAGCCGATTCTGGGATAGGGCCAGTTTTTGTTTACAGTAATTAATTAATTCCAATTCTAAATTCAACTCTAAATTACTATAAATCCCTCTGGCCGGGGCGATGAGTATCATATCTGCCCTGTCCCTCTTGATTTTCAAGAGAACCTTGAGCAGGAGTGGAATGGAGGGGGGAACGCATACATGAGGGTCCTCGTCCATTCGATGAGGAATGCGTCGGATATCAAGACCGGCTCACGACCCCCAAGCGAGCAAAACCTCAGGCACTTCTTGTTCCAGGACGACGCAAACAAGTCCAGTTGGGGAACACCCCACTTGCGGAAGATGGAAGTCACTACACCTCTGGGTGCAATGACCAGTCATGGCGGGGTAGAAACGACCTGCTGAGGCGATCCGCCTCGTCATTCCTCACCCCCAGGAGGTGAGAGGCAGACAAATGAAAGTCGTGCCTTACTGCAAAGTCCCACAGGCATATGGCTTCCTGGCTGAGGGCTGAGGAGTGCGCATCCCCCTGCCTGTTTATATAAAACATGGCTGTGGTGTTGTCTGTCAGCACTTGCACCACTCTGCCCGCCAGGAATCTAAGGAACACCTTGCATGTTAGTCTGACGGCCTTGAGCTCTTTTACATTGATATGCAGGCGCCTCTCCTCCCCGTTCCAGAGCCCCTGAGTGCCCAGGTTGGTGCTGATGTGGGCTCTCCACCCCACATCTGAGGCATCGGAGATCAGGGTGACCAAAGGGGCTAGATCCCGGAAAGGGACGCCCCTCAACACTGCCCTGGGGGTCCGCCACCAGTTCAAGGAGGCTAGGATGGGGGGAGGGGGGGACACCATGACTACCCTGTTTAAGGGTGTCTGCTTGGCATGTATGCTGAGGCCAACCAAGCCTGGAGTGGCCTGAGCTTGAGGCGAGCTAGCTGCACTATGTACGTGCATGCTGCCATGTGGCCTAACAGCTGAAGGCAATGCCTGTGTTGTCAGGTGCAGCTGGGCGATAATCGCAGTCATAGCCTCGAACTGAGGTTGCAGGAGGAAGGCTCTAGCTTGGGAAGCATCCAGGGTGGCCCCGATGAACTCTGTGCGCTGCACCGGGGTTACAGTTGATTTCTGCTCGTTTATGAGCAGACCCAGCCTGCTGCATGTGGCATATGTGAGGGTCACACTGTCCTGCACGTGGGACCTGGACCTGCCCCTGATTAACCAATCATCCAGGCAAGGGAAAATCTGCACACCTCTGCGCTTCAGGTGGGCAGCTACTACCGCCATGCATTTGGTGAATACCCTGGGGGCCGATGAGAGGCCAAAGGGTAGGGCTGTAAATTGGTAATGGGAACCAGCCATCGTAAATCGAAGGAAACGCCTGTGGCTGGGAAAGATAGATACATGGAAGTATGTGTCCTTCAGGTCGAGGGCGGCATACCAATCTCCTGGATCCAAAGCAAGGATAATGGAGCCTAAGGAGACCATGGGAAACCTGAGTCGCCTGATGTATTTGTTTAGACAGCGCAGGTCTAATAGGGGTCTTAGGCCCCCCTTCGCCTTGGGGATGAGGAAATACCTGGAATAGAATCCTCTCCCTTTCTGATTTTTCGGAACCATTTTCACCACCCCCATGTCGAGGAGGGTGACTACCTCCTACAAGAAGAGTTGCTCATGAGAGGGGTCTCTGAAGAGGGATGGAGGGGGAGGGTTTTTTTGGGGGGGGGAGACGTAAATTGCAGGGCATATCCCCAGAGAACTATCCCGAGGACCCAACTGTCCGATGTGCTGCTTGCCCATTCGGCGTAGAAGGGCCTTAATCTGTCCAGGAAGGGGCGGATCCAGGGAGAAGGCAGGGGTGCCACCCTCAGGCACACTATCAAAATTGGCCCTTTGGATTACCCAACCCCTTGGGGGCCCTGACTGGGAGGCCAAGGACGAGCTAGGGGGCTGATTACGCCTTCTAAACCCTCTGTTTCTGTCCCTGCCCCTGTGGGCTGGAAGGGCCTAGGCGGAGGCCTCGGTTGCTGCTGCACTTGGGGCCGTGACTGCCGCCTGGAAGCCTGGAGCGTGTACAGGCCCAGGGAGCGGAGCGTGGCCCTGGAGTCTTTAAAGCTATGTAACTTAGCATGTGTGTGTTTGGAAAACAGCCCATCTCGTCAAAGGAGAGGTCCTGGATGGACTGCTGCACCTTCTGCGACAGCACTGAAGACTGCAGCCACGAGCAGCGCCTCACGGCAATGGCAGAGGCCACTGCCCTGCTTGCGAGTCTGCAGCATCACAGGACGTTCGCAGGCCCACCCTAGCCACTGTGATCCTTCATCCAGGACCGTGGCAAAGTTCGCGGCCTGGTCCTGGGCAAGGCCTCAGCAAACCGCCTGAGGGAGTCCCATAAATTGAAATTGTACCTGCCCAGCATGGCCTGGTGGTTGGCAATCCTAAACTGTAGGGCTGCCGTTGAATATACCTTGCTCCCAACAAGTCCAGTTTCTTCTTGTCCTTGTTTTTGGGAGTGGACCCCTGATGGCCTTGTCTGTCCCTTTGGTTGGCCGCATCCACCACCAGGGTCCCCGGGGCCGGGTGGGTGAATAGGAACTCAAACCCTTCGGCCAGAACATAGTACTTTTTCTCGGCCCCCTTAGATGTAGGGGCGACCAAGACAGGGGTTTGCCACAGGGCTTTGGCGATTTTAAGGACCCTGTCATGTACAGGAAGGGCCACCCTTGCTGGGGCATCCACTCCCAGCACATTGAAGAGGGTATCCTCTTCCTCCTCCAATTCCTTAATCTCCAGGTTTAGGTTAGAGGCCACCCTCTTGAGCAGCTCCTGGTGCACCCTGAAGTCTCTCAGCAGCGCCATGTGGTCTCTGGAGGCTGCCTCGTCTAGGGAGGAGGACTGCCAAGGTGTAGCCTGAAGCTGGTCCCTCCCATTGGTCCGACTCCTCATCCGAGGAATGGTCCCGACGCCCCTTTTCCGGTGTGGGGGGCACAGATTGAACCCCTCCCGACAGTACCGACTGTGGCCCTGGCCCCATCTGGACACCCCATGGGCCCCAACAAGGCCATTGCTGCTGCCACTGCCCCTGTGGCCAGCAGGGGGCTGGTAGTGGTACCAGCAGAGGTGCATCGTGAGGGCATTGGCTGTCCCTCCGGGAATACTGACTTTTCTGGGACCCCAAGCCTCTAGAGCAGTGGTGCCGAGCCCCTCTCCACTCCTTGGTGCTGTTTGGTGCCAGAGACCACCCTCTCGCCGCCGCCGCCGAGGACACCGCCAAAGATCACTTTCGTCTCCTTGAATGGTGCCTGCGAGTCAATGAGCGCTCCAAAGAGCTCAATGCCGACGACTGGCGTCTCAGCACCGAGGACTTTCAGTGCCGCGTGCTCGGAGAACGGGAGCGGTGCCGTCGGGAGCTTCTCGGTACCGGATGCGATTCCAGTGACTGGCTCTTTGAGGGCAACCTGCTTCTGCGCTGCGAGCTCCGCGATGCCAGGCTCCGCGACGGCAACCAGATGCTGCACCGTCTCTTTGCGCGCAACCTCTTCAGTGCCGCGGACTGGGAGCTAGAGTTGTCCCTTCGTCGCACAGCAGACCTTGAACGGCACCGCCTTCTGCACCCCACCTCCAGCGTCAGCGTCTGGCCTCGGTGCCAAGGGGAACATCTGCTCGACAAGGGAAACTCAGAGCGGCTGCTAGGGGAGCGTTCTCACTCTACCCCCAATGGCCGTCCGGCAGGAGACTCTTCCACCCCAGCCGGGGGTCTCCACCGCCCTTTGGGGGGACCCATTGCGGGCTTGCCCTGGGACACCGGCCCTCTCTCTCTCTGCCAGGGGCGGGGAGGATGCGGGGGCAAGGCCATCAAGGCTCTTGCCGCCTGGAACACCTCCAGTGTCTACGGCACCAGCAGAGGCTGTACCCCAACTCCCTTGAGTCGGGGTTGGCTCTCTGCCTGGAGATGCAGGTACCGGAGAGGACTTGACTGGCCGTGGCTGGTACATCTCCCCACTCGACCCTGCCCTTTCCAGCAGCGCAGGGGAGTGTTCGTGCACTGTGCACGGTTTCTTCTTTTTCTTCTGCGCTGGAGACGTTCCTCAGCGCTGGGTCGAAGTTGGTGCCGGAGATGCACTCTGCACCGAGGATACACTCGGTGCCGAGGTGGAGCCTATTGGCTCGGATGCCGGTTGGAGTGCTGCCTCCATAAGCAGGGCTTTCAACCTGATATCTCTGTCCTTTTGAGTCCTAGGTTTGAAAGCCCTGCAGATTTTGCACTTCTCCTTTCTATGCTCTTTCCCCAAACACCTACGGCAG
This sequence comes from Emydura macquarii macquarii, assembly GCF_026122565.2. Classification (NCBI taxonomy): domain Eukaryota; kingdom Metazoa; phylum Chordata; order Testudines; family Chelidae; genus Emydura; species Emydura macquarii. Next base: position 835,971 of record NW_027132983.1, on the reverse strand, counting down.
CAGTCGTGGGGGTCGCTGAGCAGAAAAGCCTTCGGACAGGAGGTGCACGGCTTAAAGCCAGGTGACCCGGGCATGACCTGACCACCTTAAGCCCCTCGGGGCTTCTAATCTATTTCTCTCTAAACTAACACTACTTAACACTACTTAATTATTTAAGGTAATAACAACACAGTTCAACAAGGGGGAATGGTACATGCGAAGAGCAAGAGTCATTCCAGTAACTGTCACGAGTGGAAAGAAAAAACTGAGGGGCCATAGGGTCAACAGTGCCTCATATACCACAGCATGTGTGCAGGACTCCAGGGGGCACCAGAGTTGACCCTACGGGGTCTGCTAAGGGGAAAAAAGTTCCGGGAACCCGTGCACGGTGGCGTGCACTCACCTATATTGGAATGGACATGAGCAATCATTCGAAGGAGAATTGTTCGTTTTTAGAATTTTTAATTATACCTATGGGGGAGAAGGTATGCTGTGAGCTCAGAGTGTAAAAAGTGATATTTGGTTTCAGCTGCCAAAAAGAAGATAGTTCTACTGTTTGCAAATTTCATTAACACAAAAAACATTTTATATGAATTAAAAAAGATGGCACCCAGTTGGTACCTGTACTTACTCATTACCCCAGTCCAGTCGCACTGTAAGGTGTCTCTTCACCTCTCGCACCTGATCCTGTGTCAAGTGACCTGACAGTAGCTGTCTACGTAGGTCAATAAGTTCATTCATCACATGGCGTAGTTTGTAGAAAAGATCTATCTTATGCTTCTGTAAAAGTATATTTTGGTGGTAAGAAAAAAAAAAGGGGGGAAAAAGAGAAAAATCAAATGAGATATTATAATCAATTATCCAACAAAAAAGGCAACTCACAAAAGAATCACTCTTCTTCTCATATATGCATCAAGGTCACGAAGCTTCCATAAAATAAATAAATACAAACTCCAAGCTCCTTTTTCAGGTTGTCACAGTCATACAGTTTATTTTGCTTCAAAAAGTAACCTCTATAATAGCTTCTGTTTTTAAGTATGCATAATTTTTTTAAAAATTAGAAAATTAGAGCTTTTACTATTTGTTATTACTAGAACTGCTATTAAGTTCACAAAAACACAACCAGTTGTAAACCCCGAAATGGAAATGTCTGCTAATTGCTGTGGCCTTGAATATTATAACAGTACTAGAAAGGTAGATGGATCACAAGGCAGAATTAGGTAATGTTTTCTTGCCTGAGGCCTAACTCTCAGAAAGAGAAGGAAAAACCCCATGAATTTATATGTATCTAATTACATCCTGCTCTTTAAAGTGTGCCTAAACCTCAAAATGGAGCAATTGCAATTTAAATCACTTGATTTTTTCCTCCCCAATCATTGATTTAAATCAGGTTCAGCCTTTGTAAAACTAATATGAAAAATTGGTCTTTTGCAACTTTAGATTAAAATTTATAATATACTAAATTATAAATACTGGTATTTTAATGCCACTACTGGGAGGCTGTCTTATTTGAATATTACACAAAAGCCTATTGGCAAAAAACAAATTATTGAAAATTAAGGCAAACACTCAAACAGGTACATAAATTTTGTACATGTACCATCCCATTAACTTAAATGGGACTACTTATGGCTCTGAATCTGCACTACTGATGTCCATGCGAATTTTAATTTTAGCTTCAATAGCAGCAAGATCAATCAGTATGTGCTTAAAAGTAAGCATATGCATTAGAAGGTAAACATTTGTATTTTTACTATATTTTCATATTATAAAATCTGAATAACAAAATTAATTTGCTTCATTTTTAACAATAAGAAGTTATCTAGACTTTTAGTACATTAACAAAATTATTGCAAACTCTTTTATACACAGGCCAAAAATTTCAAGGATAGGAGTCTAAAGGCTCTTAGGCCCATATTTAGGCACCTAAAGATGGGATTTTCTGAAGTACCTAAGAGCACAAGTCCCACTGACTTCTAACTGCAAACCTTGATAGAGAAACACAGCCTGATTACAGGATTTCAGCTTTCCTGATGTGTGGAAGTTCAATATATCAGAAAGCAGTATTGGTTACAAATACCGCATGGTTACAAATCATTTACTATCAATGTTGTGTTATTCTCACAATAAAGATGATATTGAAGCCCTGTACTTGTCTTTTTCAACACAGATGAGCATTTTAAGTGAACAATTTCTTAATAGAAAAAAACTCCATGTAAAATTAAAATGTTTTACTAACTAGGAAACTAAAGAAACAAGTATGAAATATCCATTTTAGCACAAAGAGTATAAAATGGGTGGAAGGTAAAGAGCTAGAAACAGGTAAACAAAAATGTGATTTAAATACAATAAAATCAATTATTTTTAAAAAAAAATCATTATTTAAATAATAAAAATATCATGATTTTTACCCACTCTGTTAACCCCATATAGAGATGTAGTCATCCATCAATACCTGTAGCGTACCACATGTCTAGAATACAGAATTAGCTCAACCCATAGGTTTCAATCATAGTCATTTTGTTGCCCTCTGTCGAATTCCTATTTAGTCAAATCAATTTGGCCTTATGAATTCAGTTTTCAAAGCAGGTCTTTCTTATGCACATAGGATAGGATTTTTAGAAGTGTTCAGCATTGGTCTAACTCTGCACCCATTGCAGTCACTGGTAAAACTCCCAGGATGATATCCTGGCCCTACTGAAGTCAATGGGAGTTTTGCCATTGAATTCAATAGTTCCAGAATGTTACTCCCATTGATTTCACCGGGAGCAGAGCTCAGCCAATACCAAACATTTTTGAATATCCCATCTGTAACTCTTAAGGTACTAAGGTCCAGGATTTAACTGGAGTACCTAATACCAACTAAAAACATAGGCATAGATCCCCAAAACATGTCTATCATAAATCAAAAGAATGAAAAATATTTAGGTCCATATTAACATAAGTGGTAATAAATCACAACAAAATAATTCTTCACAATGCCAGCAACAAATACAGGCAACACATATAGGATCTTGGGGCCAGATCAACAAAGGGATTTAGGTGTCTAACTCCCAGATTTAGGCACTTATGTCTCAGTTTAAGCAGCGCTGAGATCCACAAAATGGCCACTCAACTGCTGCCTGACTAAACTCAACAAATGTCTAAATTTTTGGCTGTAACAGTTCCATGTGCTTCAAAGTTTCTGCTCCTGAGCATGTGCACTGCTGCTTCACTGGAGGCATCATTCCAGATGCCTATCTCATGTCTCAGACCCAGTGCGATCCTCAAACCAAGCAAAGAAAGGCATAGCTCTACCTATCTTCCCTGTGGGGACTGATTAATTAGGCATGCTCTGAGCACACCTACTTCTACAAGAAAAAGAAGAAAGAAGCAGCAGCACAACAGTTCCCTTATAACCTTTAGATGAGTGGTTAGGGTACTCAACTGGGATGTAGGAGATTTCCCTTTTCAATTCTCCTCTCAGTCTGATGAAAAGGGATTTGAATAAGTGTTCCCAACCTCTGAGGTGAGTGCCAGAGCCACTAGATTATGTGATATGCTGATATGGGTCTTTTTTCATCTCTTCTGTTGAAGCCATTCCACTTTAACTGAATAATTAAATATTAACTTGCCCAGAGCAAATGAATCACTTTATAGTCCAGTGGTAGGGCACTCACCTGAGAGATAGGGAATTCTGTTAAAATCCTTCTCAGAGGAGAATACTGAATTGGGGTCTTCTACATCCTGGATAAGTACCCTAACCACTGGGCTAAAGATTCTAATCTAGACTACCTCTGTCTCTTTCTCCTTCTCCCCACTCCCTGATATTTTGTGTTAAATTAGCCAGGTGCCTAACTCATTCTTGCAAGAAACAGCTTTGGCACCAGAAATGGGGTGCCTAGATGTGGACTGCAATTCAGCCCTCCTTGGGCCTGGATTTAGGTGCCAACTCTACTAAAGGGGTGGAGTTTGCAATACCTACATCCCTTTGTTGATCTGGCCCTTGTGTCTTCTCTTTAATTATAATTGATGGACAAGTACCAAGGAGCAGGATTTTAAAATCATTTCTTCCTATGCTTTTTTAATAAGACGGGAGAAGCACAGTTTAAGTGAAAATTAAAAATAAAATTGGCAAAATAAGTAAATTGATTTTATTGTTTACAGAAATACACAGAAGGAACCACCTTCAAAGTTTTAAAGAAAATGATGGTGGAAATAAGTAAAAAACTGCAACCATTCACTTTGCAGTTTAATTATACTTTGTTATAATAAATCCATTTCCTCAAAACTTAATGTTTGTTTTTCCAGGAGAGTACTTTTCAGTGCATAGAAACAGAATAGCAGTTTGCTGTTCTATTAAACAATCACTAAAACACTAATATGAAAAAGTAGTAGTAATTTATTTTATCTCTGTTGTTTTAGGGTCCAGTTCTGCAAAGAGATCCACGTGGATGGATCCTAACCCCGATACCTAATGGGATACGTAAGTGAACATCAGGGGCTACTTGCAGGGATCTAAAACTGCCTCCTTTTAGCCATGAAGGAGTAAACTACTCCTAATTAACAACTAACTCAGAACAAATATAAAAGTGCTTAGCTTTTATTCCACTACAGTTATTTACCTAAACAATGAAGAGTTTTGACACTTTAAATATACTATCCACAGTAAATAACTGAAGGGCCTGGTTGGGTAGGAAAGACTGAATACTGATGAACTATTGACTGATGAAGGGAGCTGACACAGTGAGGTTATCAAGAATAATAATGCTTACCTGTAAAAGGCACATTAACTCTTAACAGTGAAAAGGGAACCTAATGCAAGCACAATATTCCCAGAATATGATCTTTTTCTTGTTAATAATCTGAGACAGATTATTGCGCATTTGTAAAACTGACCTCTTCATAATGCAAAGACTAACATTCGTACAGAAAAAATCCATGTATTTTATAATGAATTTGGCGTACAGAGATTATAATAACCAACTGTAGCAGTTATAAATTAACAGAATTTCAGTTATGATCTTTATAGGAATTTTTGAAATGCTGGAAAAAATGTGGAGAAAGTAATATGACATTCTGGATGGACAGTGAAGCTTGAGAGGAATGATATTAACTAGAGAATGAATGTTTTAGGAGAAGCACTGTCTTTCTCCATCATTTACTGCATATTCCCAGAAATAAACAAATGTTTAAATGGAGTTAAGATTGAAAATGTATACTGGTAATTTGACACCATGCAATAATCAGGCATTTTAGTACTTGATTCAGTTGATTTTTAAAGACACACGAGATTTTCCCCCTTATATTGTCATTAGAAAACAGAGTTAAGATTGGTTGAGTGCCCTCATTGTCCATTTCTAGATCTTAACACATTTGGATTTCTTTTAAGGTTAACCAGAAAGAGAAATTACTGACCAGTAATAACTGTTCTTTGAGAGTTGCCTTGGTGCAGTCATACTTTTGGGATATGGCACCCATGGCATCAAGCTGCAGAAGTGCTTCCAAAACCAGTGACAAGGTGGGTAAGAGATATTCTCACCCACCCTGTCTCTCAGATATCCTGGGACCAACATGGCTACTACAACAATACAAACAAAATTGAAAAGCAGTGTCTGTTGGGGAACGCATGAGAGATCTTGCATGAGGGTGACATCACTGCCCTACCCTATGTAAAGGGGTGTACCTCCAATTGCCTCAGTTCCTTTTCCATAACTATAGAGTCCAGATGTTAACTAGAACTCAGAGGCAGAGAGGAAGGTGGGCAAGAAGTGTGAAATACACGTAAGTGACTCTCGAAAAACAGAAGTTCTTGGTAAGTGTGACAGACATAGAAATGCTTTTGGAGCAGAAATGCTCATCTTTGGAGCAGTGCTACTTCCTACCCTTCTCTGAGGTCATTGATGCGAGAATGGAGCAGCCAACTGGGGCATCATGACTGACAGCACAGGCACTGGAGTTGGAATCTTGACTCATAGGGGTAGTCATGAAGTGGGACTGAATTCCTCCTTTTGATGCCCAAGAAGGCTTGCAAAGAAAGCTCCAGGAGGAACAGTTTTATTAGGCAGGCCTCTCTAGCTTTTAGAGTACACTTGGAGAAGGAGCGACATTTGGAACATCGCTCAGGAATACATCCCTCTCCTAAACAAAAGAGGCATCTGGAGTGTCTATTGTTAAGTCGCATTGAAGCTTCATATGAGAGACAGGTTTTGAATGCCAAGGATTTCATTTCTGCCACATTACTAAAGCCCAGTACAGTGGCTATGTCTGCTCTATAAACCAAATACCTGATTTTTAAAAAATGTGCCAACACACTGGAGTCCCCGTCATCTGATTAGCACAGCCACAGCTTCAAGCATCAATACAGTTGTCTATAATGAATAAACTAATGGTAGTCATTAATTACTTCCAACATCACAATACCTGATCTCATCTCTGCTCATTTTTTCAATAGAGTTCAACATGTTGACGTCCTGAATGATGTATCACTTAGAAAAAAAAATAGTGAGATGCAAACAGCTCCTGGCATGGGCTGAAGAACAAGGGAGAGAGGAATTGGGGGACACAACCCTGGCATAGTGCCGAAAATGGAGGACTTTGGTATAGGGTGAGGGGGGAATGTGGGGCACTCAGAACCTCTGGGATGGGAGGGATGGGGTGACCCTAGTATAGGTAAAAATGGGAATGGGGGAACACACAGAGCCCATGCAATGGGAGACCCTGGAATGGGGGGGGGGGCGCTAAAAGAACCCCTTGATGGGCAGGGAGATTGGGAGATCCTAGCATGACTGGGGGGAAAGGAGAAATGGAGGACTTAGGGGGAAAGGGGAAATGGGGTTGCGTACAGAGCCACTGGCATGGGGGGAGAATGGGGACCCTGGTATGGGAGGAAGTGGGAAATGGGGGGCAAAGAGAAACCTTGGAAGTGGAGAGATTGGGAGAGTTACAGGAAGTCCTGGAAACAGAAGAGGACAGGAGGGTGGCACACAGAGAGCTTGTGAAGAGGAATGGAGGGATGCAAGGAGTCCTGGGTGTGGGGCAATAAGCTCAGGCCACACAAGCTATGGAGTGTGCAATCCCTAATACAATTAATTGTAACTCAAAGTACCTAATACTTTTACTTGCATTTTCTCCCAAAATTTATGCAATACTCAAAATTTTAAGTGCTGTCATTTTGGGCAAGGGAGGATATGCTCTATTTTTTCATGAATAATAAAGAAGTTAAATTCCAACTTTAAGTGCAACACTCAACTCACCCTTACCTATGGAGCCATACCTTATGCATCAATAGACAAAAGTAAATCAAAACCAGCAAAAATCATTCAGATTAACATCATCAAATGTAATCAACATATCCCATAAAATAATTACTTAAAATGACCTAGCCACACTAGTCATTTGAAACAATACAAGTCTTAGGGTCTGGGAGGCCTGGAAAGAAGCCAGCAGAGAAACATCTATAAATATCATACTGCAATTAATATATTTACTCACTAAATTACAAACATACTAATTATTTTAAAGCACTCAAATTTTACTTGGTACTGACTAATACACATAGGAAAACACAGATCCTGGCCAATGATCTTGTAATCTAAACACAAAAACAACAGAATATTTTGGAAAATTTAGAATATGGTACTAACTTGAAAATGGGTATTGTTTGTCTGCTATGAAGTGTCAGATTTTATTGATGTGTGTCAGTATTTTTGCACATCACATAAGATACTAAGGGTGAGATTCTGTACTGTGCCGCTAAGTGATGAAGCACAGAACTCTCCACCCAGAATAGTGTGTGTCTAAGAGGTCTATTAGCTGCCTTTGTCTGGGCTGATTCTGGGCTGATTCTGGAAGCTGGAGAGGACACCAGCATAATTTAAGACAGTTGTTGGGGACCTGTCTAAATTACAGCATCTTCCCCAGTCTGCCCCGTGGGATGCAAAGCTGTCTGGAATGTCCACAGTGCTGCATGGGTGCATGCTGTCCCCAACATATCCTTCCTAATCCCAACCTCACTCCAGCACTCTGCTACACTGGTGCTTATAAGGGGGGCTGCAAAAGGCAGCTTTCTTACAGTTTCCCTGACTTCTTCCATACCCCCTCCTCGGGTCAGACCACACCCTTTTAGGGTTCCTTTATGCCAGTAGTTCTCAACCTATTTACCATTGTGTGCCACATATGCAGATCTCTATATATTACGTGGGCCGCATCCACACAATATATATGTATACCTGAATGGCCCTGAGGATGACCTATGGGCTGCAGCTGTGTGCTGACAGAGCTGCAAGCAGCCCGTGGGCCAAGAACCACCGCTTTATGCCATTCTAGCATAGTGTAAAGGGGTGAAAGTGGAACTCAAGATCTCACCCATAATATTCAGGAGGACTTTTAATGAAGACAGACTGAATACATATCACACTAGAGTAGGGAAGATATTCTAAATGTACAGTGAAACATGGAAGGTAGCACAAAAATCAACAGGAAAAGGAAACAATGGGAGTGAACATTAGAAGGGCAAAAAGGGCAAGGAGGGATGTGATGTTTTGTCCCTCTATAGTAAGTGCTCAATTAATATGTTCCTATAATGGAGACTCTGACTAAGCACAATTTTATCAAGTGGCATTGACAATTTAAGCCATAAAAATAGAGAAACGAGATGGAATATTTTTATATAAAATTTTTGCTCAGTTTTTAATATTATCCAAGTGATGCTCTAGTAAGGGTTAACTATTTAAAGATTCATAAATGGCACCCAATGCCCCTGCTAGTGGGTGCCTCTCACCAATTAAAATACATATACATTGGTAAAGTAAACACTCTGAAAAAAAGATGTGGTAAAAAGGCTCCCAAACTATTCTTATCCAGCCTGTTAAATCCAATCTAATCCAAGCTGTTAAAATTAATTCTATGTTCAAACAAAGGACCATGTCCTGTCCCTTTTTCTTTCATAACTTCTCCATCCAAACAGCTAAATCACTGCCCTATACCTCAGTTATTTCCCTCACTTGATTACTACACACTATTTGTAACAGGTCTTTCCTATATTAAATTTGCCTCTCCCTCCAAACTGTCCAAAATACCAATGCTAAATCACCTTTCTCACTCACTTCTTAGAACACCTCATACACCTCCATCCCTTTCTTTCATAAATTTTACTTCCTTTCTTTTACATTGTGAACTACATTCAAAATTCTTGTCCTTTTTTTTAAGGCTCTACTGCATGCAGCCCTGGCATAAGTCTCCACCTTTATCTTTCTTCAGACCCTCATAAAAATAATCCATCCTTGATGCCAGTATCAATACCCATTTCATCTTCTCATAAAAGTCTCTCTGTGCTATCTTCCATCCTCCTCTGCATACCTGGAATGTCCTTCAAAAATTTTGTTTTATTTCTCAAATTTCTATTAAGTCCTTCTTTTAGATTGCAAGCACTCCTTCAGTCTTGTGTTTCTTCTTAAAAATCATTGAACACTACTTGTTAAAAAGAATAAATAAAATTAATAATAGTATTTATACTAATAAAGGAAGGTCTGAGCCTCTATATTTTATATTGCACCCTGAAGATTATCAACTTGGGATCTGGCAGATTCTAGAACTGGCTTTCTCAAAGTTCATGATCCCAGGCACTATCAGCAAGAGCAACCCAGAAGATCACAACCACTATGATAGAACAGGGATTCTTCAGAAAATATAGAATATAAGTCTTTTTCGATTGAAACCCTCACCTTCAGCTGTACTCTCAGAAGCAGAAATAGCTAGTGCAGAGCTATGAGCTGGTACTAACAAACATAACAGCATGACTCATTCAAAAGATGAGCTGTTATGTTCCACGCTAACTGAATCTTCTGGGTGCTTTTCAAGAGTAGTGTATGATAAAGTACATGGCAGTAATCTAGACTTGAGGTTATAAAGGCAATTTATTCTGAGGAGGAGCTATCTGTTGTCTGCATCAGAGAAGAGACTGGAAAGATCATTCCATTCTAATCCCATATTTTCAAAGATTCTAAATTTTAACAAACATGTACTTCTTAGAACAACATTTTTTATATTTGTTCTCAGGCCTGAACAAAATCTGTCCAGCTATGTGAAGATGAAAAAATCCATACTTTTCATATAAAAAATTTCAGATACTTGCATTTAAATAGTTAAAAAACAGTTTTACTTCAAAACTTAATTGTTGGCATATTCATAGTACTGAGTGAAGAATGTGACCTTTGCTAAGTTTAAAAACACTAGGTTGTGGGTTTGGGATTTTTTTTGTTTTGGGGTTTTTTTTTTGGTTAAAGTAATTTGGGTACTCCAAGTTACTGCTTCCATAGATATGCTCTTGGAGTTATGTGCCCATATGCAATCACACTGGAAACAGTAAAAGCTATTAGCTAGCTAGGAAACATGGAGAATGACACATGCACTGCATATTGCATAGATTATGGGTCTAATTATTAGTTCCTTTGTTACTGCAATCAGTGCAGCAATAGAAGGGGGAAGGGCAAAGGGGCCTTTAAACAACCTCTGTGCTTCCTGTATTCTGGGTTTTCCCAGGAACATGTCCACACCTGAGAATAAGTTAGACTGCTGTAACTACTGCTCAGCCAGGCCATAGTCTCCTAAGGGCTCCAAGCCACGTGAGAACAGACAGCTGGAATGCAGCACTCCTTGGGATACAGCCCATCCCTACCTGTGAAAACCCTTTGCTGAAAGCCAGCACAGAGTTGTTCTGACAACTTCACATCAGCCAGGAAACTCCATCTGCTGGGGGGTATTTCTACACATTTCCTTTTCTTTTATTACACCACTAAGGGTCTAAGCCAAAAAAGAGATCTGGGCCCAAGTCATAAGAGAGATTTCAGCCCAAGTGTGTAAAAGAGAAGTGAAAGCCTCAACCATTTAATTTCCTATTTTGTTCCACCTGTTAGAGCACCTAGATAATGTCACCTTGATAATGTGCACTAACAGTGAGACCCCTTATAAATTAATGCATTTTGCAAGTGAAAAAATAAAAAAGCAACAATAATTCATCACAAATTATATTTTGGTCATTTATTTTGACAACTGAAGTTTAATTTTAATTTATAGTATTTAATTGCACACGAGTAAATGTTCTGTCATAAATATTGTAAAAATGATGAATTCTTAGAAATGTGAAATCAATACAGCTTTCAGCTATTACATCTTTACTGAGAAGTGAAGCGAGAATACTAAAATGTTACCAATGTTTTGCTGTAGTTGTGTTAATATTATTTAGGTAATAATTAAATGGTTGTTTATATGAGTGACATTATTGGATTGAAAAAGGAAAATCTATATTATTGTTTTTATATCCTGAAGTTTTCCTTTAATGCCATCTAAAATGATAGGACAGACCTCCTGGGTGGTTTCAGTCAACATTGATGGATAGACTATTTAAAAAAGTTGGGGCTCAAGTAGTAGAAGAACTGTTCTCACAAAACGTATTTGTGCAGCACTGAGCACAAGGAGGTACCAATCTTGTTATGTCTGTAGTTGGGCAAAGTTAGGATTCTGATCCACTTGAAGAATGATAGTCCTGATTTGCTTGCTCTCTGAGAAAAAACCTAGAGTCCTATGGATTAGGAAGCAAGATCCTATGTAAAACACACCTTGACAAGGAATTAATTAACCTTTCTGAAATTATTACAGATCTGTTTTGCTGAGGAATAATGAGTATTTTAAGTAGGCTAGATCGTTTGAAGAAAAGACTCTGATCAAGAGATTGCTGAGATGGGGTACAATCATTTTACACTAATCTGTCAAAAGTAATTGTAGCCCAGGTCTGAAAGGCTGAAGTCTGCCCCCAAGTCCTGGGGTAGAAAAAAATCTTTGTTCATTTATGGAACAAAAGACAGGGAAAAGGGACTTGGCTGTGATGTTACTGGATGACAGATTGTCATAAGGAAACAAGCGGAGTTCCCCAGGGGTCGGTCCTGGATCTGGTTTTGTTCAACATCTTTATTAATGATCTGGAGGATGGGGTAGATTGCACCCTCAGCAAGTTTGTGGACGACACTAAGCTGGGGGGAGTGGTAGATACCCTGCAAGGTAGGGATAGGATACAGAGTGACCTAAACAAACTGGAGGATTGGGCCAAAAGAAATCTAATGAGGGTCAACAAAGAAAAGTGCAGAGTCCTCCACTTAGGAAGGAAGAATCCCATGCACAGCTATAGACTGGGAACCGATGAGCTGGGCAGCAGCTCTGCAGAAAAGGACCTGGGGTTAACAGTGGATAAAAAGCTGGATATGAATCAGCAGTGTGCCCTGGTTGTCAAGAAGGCTAATAGCATATTGGACTGCATTAGGAGGGGCATTGCCAGCAGGTCACGGGAAGTGATTATTCCCCTCTATTCAGCGTTGGTGAGGCCGCATTTAGAATATTGTGTCCAGTTTTGGACCCCCCACTACAAAAAGGATGTGGACAAGTTGGAGAAAGTCCAGCGGAGGGCAACAAAAATGATTAGGGGGCTGGAGCACAGGACTTATGAGGAGAGGCTGAGGGAACTGGGCTTGTTTAGTCTGCAAAAGAGAAGAGTGAGGGGGGATTTGATAGCAGCCTTTAACTACCTGAAAGGGGGTTCCACAGAGGATGGGGCTAGGCTGTTCTCGGTGGTGGCAGATGACAGAACAAGGAGCAATGGTCTGAAGTTGCAGGGCGGGAGGTCTAGGTTGGACATTAGGAAAAAGTTTTTTACTAGGAGGGTGGTGAAGCACTGGAATGGGTTACCTAGGGAGGTGGTAGAATCTCCATCCTTAGAGGTTTTTAAGCTGAGGCTTGACAAAGCCCTGGCTGGGATGATATAGCTGAGGTTAGTCCTGCTTTGAGCAGGGGGTTGGACTAGATGATCTCCTGAGGTCCCTTCCAACTCTAATATTCTATGATTCTAGTAATACCTGTTATGTCTGGAAGAGTAAAAAGTTGTTTTTGTTAACTGGAATAACATAAGGACTTGAAAATATACAGGTAAAACATTCCTTTCAGTTATAAAAGCACTATATAGAGAGAATTATGAACTTCTGAAAACACAAACCAATGAGAAATGTCACACACAAAACAGAGATTACAACTGCAGTTTATTACTCTAAGTAATGAAAAATGAATTCTATTCAGTTTGCACTATAGAGATACTCTAGCAAAGCAAACAAACAAACATAAAAAAGGAAGCAAATTTTACATCTCATTCTCAGAACGGGTAAGAAATGAAACAAATTCCAGGGCAGATGAATGCCCTGGAGAAGATTTTGTTTTTCATATAGCACACAGCAGCTGTTCAGTCATTGCATTCTCTCCCTGGTGACAGTACACAGGAAAAAGAATGACAGCAATGATTCCGACAGTATAAAAAAAGTGTACTAAATATACATAGTGAGCTACTCTGGCCATCCAGCCAGTATGAAGTGATATAAAAGCTATTCCTCCCTTTTTCCCTTTACAATATACATGCTTTGTGTACAAATAGCCAAACGAAAAAAAGGTAAACTTATGGTGTTCATGCTTTAAAACAACATTACATTTATAAATAAATGGGCGACAGGACAGATAGCCCTGTAAAAGGTGGCAGAGGAAGGGGAGGGGGCTTAAGGAGTCTCCCACCAGCCTTGTACAGGAGCCAGCAAAATCCCACTATTTCCACTCATGTGAGAACAAGGGTTGCATGAACTAGAATCCCCAAAGAAAGCAGGAGGCATGGGCTGGGGAAGGGCTATGACTCTGTTCCCCAAACTAGCTAGAGTAGCTGAGTGGACATGCGATAAGTGGAAGCACAACACAGGAGCACACTGCTTCCTGCAAAATAGTGTTGCCCAAAGTGTGGGGTGCACGGCCCCCTCCCCCGAGGCATGTGAATAACAAGACAGAATGTGTGGACAGACTTCTTAATTGCTCTCCTGTTTCAGATTTCTTTCAAGTCTCTAGCTGTTACAATAGTGCAGAAAACCTTGACAATGTAACCAATGCAGGAATGTATGCCAGAGTTTGGAGAAAGCCTGAAATGGAGGTTATTCACCCATAAAAAGAGGTTCTTAGAGATGTGTGGTCCCTATGATCTTGTTTGTACTCCATAAGTGGGTATGCATGTGCTCCATGCACCTGAGACTAGTGCTTTGTAGCAAGCAGTGTCTGTTGCAAATTTACACAGAATCCCCAGGATCCAAGGAGACTCAGTAAAAAGATAGTTACTGACTGGACCTCCTGACTGGATTTCCCATAAGCAGCCATTCATTCAGTTATGGGAAGATGGTGGAACCATTTCATCTCATCTGGACCACCGCCACTGAGAAGACCTTTGTGAAGACCCTAGGTGCTGTGACTAGTCCAAATGGAAGCTCTTTCAAGGAGCGGATCATCGACACCAGTGTAACCAGTGAATTCTGCCAAGTGAATACAAGTATTTTACTACCAAAGATCAAGAATGGGCCTCCAGCCTCCATTTTTCTTGGCAACTACAAAATATGATGTGTAGAACCCTTTGCCCTGATGCTGAGGAAGTATTGTATGGTTTCCCACTGGAGGAGAGAACTCACTTCCTGATAGAGAATCTCTTCCTGAAGAGGACTGGTATCGGGGTCTGAGTGGAAGGAGAGTGGAAATCGATAGTGTAGCCAAAGTGGATGATCTCTAGTACCCACTTGTCTGTTATTGCCCTCCAGTTGTGTATGAAGAAGATAAGAGGGCCACCACAGTTTGGGAAGCAGTATGTAATGTCATGGATAGAAATAAGCAGGTCTTGAACATCCAATCAAAAGAAACCTGTAGTGGTGTGTGGCACTGGGCAGCAGTAGTTGAGGTTGAGAAAGCTGTATATCTGAGTTTATGTACCCTCTACCTTTTTACATGGCAGCCCTCATGCACTGGTGATAAAACACCTGAGGAAGGGGTGTGGGTCTGTACATTGGTTTGTGGTGATTTCTCTTCGAGGCTGGTGTGTAAATGGCCAAGAGCAGAGGGTTCTCATAGAGTCCTTAAAGGAATGAAGTTACTCATCTGTCTTCTCACTGAAGAGACTGGACTCAAACAGAAAGCACTCAATGGTATTTTGGAACTCACCCTGAAGAGTGAAGCCACCATTTGCATCTTATGACAAGGGCTGTAGCAATGGCTCTAGGTACAATATTGGCTGCATCTACTGCTGCTTTTAAGGATGTTTTAGCCACCAGCTTGCCTTCATCAATGAGAACTTGGAATTGGGCCCTGCCTTGTCTTTGAATTCCACAAATTTAGCATAATTTGTGAAACTATATAGTTAGGGCCTGATAGTTAGTGATCCCAAATTGGAGGCTGTTAGATGAGAAAACAGTCCAACCCAGAAGATCAAGTCATTTATCACCCTTGAGTTGGCCTGGGGTGCTGTAAACCGGATCACTGTGCCACCAAGGAATTCGGCACTGGGTGCATGCGACACTAAACACCCCTGTATTCACACCCTACACACTACTGTAATCATCTTTATACAAAATGTGTCTTGTGAGGTACCACATGAATAATATTATTAAGTAGTGTGTGTATGCAGCAGTTATTAAGAGTTATGGATATATGCTAGAATTATAACGAAAGAGTGTTTAAACCAGATATGATGGGGAGTTGGTAAACAGGACTGCCTTAGACAAAAAACGTGTATCTGATTCTCTGAACAGCCAGATGTTCAGGAAAAGACAATGAAGGTCCACTTTTACATATTAGGTAAACAAAGCTATTAAGCTAATAGGCGGGGGAAGAAAGTTCATGGCACATCCTTCACCACCAGACTCCATCTCGCCTTCCTCTCAGCTTGAATAAACTTTACTTTGAGATGTAACCCTTAGAAGAATCAATTTCAAAGGTTTACTTGTCTATAAAGACAGGGGAGATGAACCTCAAGTGATAAGCAATTGACATTACTACTGTATTATAGAAGTATATAGAGTATGGTCTTTTCTGAAAGCTAATGACACACTAGTGACTAATATCATTGTGAAATGTACGTATTATCACTATGTGAGGAAATATGGATACTTAATGATATTACATTTTAAAGCCTGTGTTCAAACAGGGAGGAACAGGAGACAAGGCAGCTATTTACCTGTCTTCTATGTAAATTAAGCATGCTGGAATCAAAACAATGGAAGCCCCATTTTCATACAGGGGGATGGGAACCCCACGATAAGGGAAGAACAGTATGAGGTCATCCTGCCTCTTGAAACAAGGTAATTGAATTTTGGAAGATATAACCAAAGACAGAAGCCATCTTTGGCATCCATCACTAAAGAGACACAAAGGAACAGAGCTCTTGCAAACTGAGAAAGACGCTTCCTTCAACCAATATGAAGGGGGGAGGGACGCAGTGGCCTGAAGTCTCTGGAAACTGAATATAGGTGAGAAACGTGCTTAAGCAAAGATCATTCACCTAGAAAGACAAGGGAAACCAGCCTCTTGTACATCTGTGGAAAGTCCTGATTGAGGGAAAGTCAGCCATGGCTTGGAAGAAGGAAGATTGGTGAGACACACCATCCTGAACAAAGCCTGTACTTTGCTAGATTTAGTTTTAAACTTTTAGATGCATTTTCACTTTTATTTGCTTGTAACACTTTCTAACTTTATCTCTTATACTTGAATTCACTTAAAATCCTATCTTCTTTTGCTAATAAACTTGTTTTACTATTAATATAAACCAACGCAGGGCTCTGTTTAAATGGAAGGGTATATTTACCCCAGTTCTGTTAATAAGCAACAATGTGGTTTTGCCTCTTTAGAGGAACAAACAAACATTATTTCTCTGAACTGTCCAGGAGAGGGCTGGACATTAAAGTGAACATTGTTTTGGAAAAATCTGGGACTGGGAGTGTGTTGGGTTACCTTGCTGGTTGTAATCATGATTGGTAAAAGCCAGAAGGGGTCTGTGAAGCTATAGACAGGCTGCTGGGGTCAAAGTGACTGAATCTGGGCTGGCTGCTTAACGCACAGACACCTGCATGCTTATTGCTGACTGACAGCATCCCAGGCTGGGAGATGCAGCACCAAAGCATTGTAAGACACCCAGGGCTGCAAGGCAAGTGGTGACATAATTCCATACTGGTCTGGATTGCACCTCAAATGCCTTTATTGTGGGTAAACAGGAATTCTGCCCCTTTTGCTGGGCTGAAGTAACACTTTTCTGCCCTTTCTGGGATAGGGGCACAGGAGGCAGGCATATGCCACACCATCCTAGCAGGTTCCATAACAGCCTCATTGTTCTCATTGGGAGAGCCACCCTGCTAGGGTCAGAGGGAAGAAGGATGTCCAGGAGTCTATGTTGTGTGTTGTAGACCTCCTGAAGAGGGATCTGAAGTTCAGATGCAATCTTCTTTAAAAGTCCCTGATATTGCCTGTGATCATCAAGCAGGGATGGAGATGGAAGAGCAAGAGCCCCATCTGGTGAAAAGGACGGCAAATCTGGTTTGATTCCCTCCTCTGCATACTCCCCCTGAGTCTGTTGGACCAGCTAGGGGAAGATGGTCAGTGGGATTTCTGCATTGATCTGGAATGCCTAGGATATGGAACCACGACACCTAGGAAACAGATCCCTTAGGCCAAAATAAGGCCAACATGATGAGTCGACTGGCTGAGGAGTCCCCCAAGGCACTCAGAACCATCAGTGTCTGATAGGAGGATGGCTCCAAGACCTCCTTGATGATCTGTCTAGGGTGGTCTCCCACCAAGGGGGCAAAAGTTCATATAGAATGTCATTCTTCCAATGAGAAAGTTGGCTCATGTTCTACCGGTGGTGCCAGCGGTAGAATGCTCCAATATGTATTGGGAGAGAATTTGTTTCTCCCCAAAATAGTGGTCTCTGGGGTGGGAATGTCTCTCATGAGGAATGGACCTGATTAGAGAAGAGATTGTGCGTAGGATAACGCAAAAATATCCTGCACTGAGGTAAAAGTTTCAGTTCAACCCAGAGTACATGGAGTACCAGAAGTTGGTATCAATAGATCTGGGATGTTGGAGGGCAAACCTGTGATTGGCTGAGGCAGTACCATGGAAAGGAAATCCAACATGGAACTCCTAAACAGAGCTGCCGAATGCCAGTCTTTTGGTCTGAGAGATGGAAATGGAGCCGGTACCAAGGAATCCTTCCCCTTTCATGCCTAAATCTTCCATTGAGGAAGGGAAAACAGGCCTAAGTCCTTAGGACCCGAGCATGAGGATTCACCTGCTTGGGGAGGTATCTTTTCTTTTAGAGGCAGATCTGGAAGGGGATCTGTCCTTGTGTCTATGCTTCTGCCACTTACTCTCATGAGAGGGTTTCTTAGGTTGAACAGATCCCACCTCGGCCCCAGAGCTCATGCTTAGAGGTGTGCTACTCACAGACTGAGTCTGCTACACGTGGAGATCTCTCTGGCTTGGATCTAACTGTGGTGTCATGGCTTTCTCCATGAGATGTTTCTTCAAGCATAGCTCTCTTTCTAGGTTGAGGGAGGAAAGGAGCAGTAAAAGCTGCACTTAGAGGCGACATCAGACTCTCCAAGACAAGAGGTAGTGCTGATGTTTGTCACTGATGAAGTAGTAATGGGGGCAGATAACATAATTATTAAGCCCCGAGACCATGAACATAGTCCTTCGCCTGGGGAAAAGCTCCCCAGAGCAGGGAGAACTAAACTAACTATGAACTTCTAAAACTGTAAAAGCTATATATAACTATGTACAATACTACATTACAGGTTCAGAAAAGAAAAAAGCATAGCTGAGGACACAAAGGATTTCAACTCAAGCTATGCAGTGGTAAGAAGGAATTAGAGAGGCATCAGCCCACACCATTAAGCCCTTAGAACAGAGCACAAGGACAGGAACTGCACAGACGTGGACCAACAGACACTGCTTCCTACTATCTCCAGTCTCAGGTGCATGGAGACCATGCATATCCATCTATGGAATACACATAGGGACTAGCACTTGAAGAAACAATAATTCTGACAACTCTGAGATGTGAAACGTCCCATTATTTGTAATGGGTGCTAACTTATATGTCAGTATTGTCGACCATTTCACTGCCTATCAAAAACATGCAAGAAAGAAGAGGAAGATTTACACCAGTGTTTCCCACAGCCAAAGTGTGTGGTCAAAAGCAAAGAGGAAGAGGGTCACAGAAGATGTGTAAATTAAAAAGTGTAGGCCTCTAGCAACACATGATGAGACTGTAATAGGATATATAACTGTTTTCATTTTCCTGAAGGAAGGCTCAGCTTTCAAAAGTTTAGGAACCAGTGCTGTAAAAGCTGAGCACAAATTATCCAGTCTTTCTTCATCCAGCTCCTCCCAATCCAGACTGTGATTCAGAGACACAATATGTCCTCTAGAAATAGCTTTATCCTAATAAGATATAAAATGACTGGTCCAGCTTGTTGGTTCTGAGGTTAGCAATAGAAGCGGCCTTGTTAAAAACTCAGTCAGTCGGGTTTCTTACTCCCTCTTACTATCTCATTCTACAGTGCCGCATGTGGTTGAACTATAAGCAGTCCTGATGGTCTCATAAAGACAACTTATCTAGTGGTATTTGGTCAAGAAAGATTGCTATAACGAGTAGCCTTGAAAGCTGGGGTAGTTCCCCTCTACTGAAGAGTAAAATAACTGAAAAGAGATGTTTGCATAATGCTATACAAATGACCCTGTCTGAGTAATATATGAAGATTTTAATTCCATATAAAAGATTTGCTCATCCTCTGGAAATGGCACTATTAAGCTTCTGAAACACAATAATCTTGTGACATTAAGTTGTTTGTAATTTGATGCAACCAGAGAACAATTATTGTAGATTTTTGGAACTGAATGTAGTGTTCAGTTGTAGGCAACATCTTCAAGATAAAAACAAGAATTATTAACAGCATATCCTGCATAGCTGACAAGGGTTCTGAAATGAGTTCTGGGTTTTCCCACTCTGTCCTAGGTATGTGCAGTCCCAGGCTAAACACTGATCCATTATTAGAGATGGCTGTAAACAAGATCCTATGTAGTATGCGAGAAGGTTCTTGGATTCAGCAGCACTGTGGTAGAAGTTGTGCAGCAACTTCAGATAAATTAAAAAAAAATACCTGAGGTTTTAAGTAATTCTAGAAACAGAAGTCTTGTCAGTTTGTCTACAGTTATTCTGACTGCACTTCTATGAACAAATTCTGTAAATCTCTCTTTTACCTAGGATATTTTAGTTAAATGTATACACAAAATGTTTATAATAGTGGTAATAATAAAAGATGGTTAAGGACTAACTGCATATGGTCAGACTTCATATCGTGTTGCTGGATCTCCTATCACATGCAGCACAAGTCTATCATCCACTAAATCTTGTTGCCATGTTTTATTTTCCAGATACAGACCATTTCCTAGGCTTCTATGGCATAATCTATTACTACTGACAACTCAGAGCATCAGCACTGCTCAGACTGTCTTGAGTGCACTTGCACTCACAAAAGTAACATTGTAAGGTTCCATATTTAGTCTCTCTCAGTGATTCTGTATCAAAGTTTTACAAATCAAAAAATTATTTTTCTAACTGCCAGTTCTTTAAACTCAACCTGGTTTCCCAAAACAAGGAGCATTTTCTGCCTCCTACTCAAGCACTCATAATAAAGATTCTGAAGTTAGAACTTGTCTGACAATTGTGTTAATGCGCGAAATACTAGAATATTCATCTAATTTTTGCATACCTAGCTTTGCAATGTTACTAAGAGTCTACACTTGTTTTTGTCACTAAGATAAACAGATACTGCATGATATGAAGCTAGTATATTATGGAGGGTGACTTTTTGTCACTATAACTATATTTAAAGGTACTGTAAAGAAAACAACATCTTTGCATTTCTATAGTGCAGTCTGAAAAATTCTACTGACACTTGTCTGGGGTAGAATTGTTTTAAAAGGTGAGTAAAAAATTTTTTTTCTTATAATAGTTATCACAAGAGTGAGTGAGCAGATTTTGTCCCTAGGCTAATACATTTTCTGATGCCTCAATATGGACTTGGGTTTCTAAATGTCACATTAAAGTCTGAAAAATGATAACATGAATGCAAGACAGTAGTAGAACTGAGAACAGAACACAGACTTCATGACTCCATGTTCTCAGTTTTAATCACTAAACAAGTCCTCTCAATGAAACTCAGTTGGAATATTCAGTGTTGTGCCTTATTTATGGTTTAAAACTTACTGCAAGTCTCTAACGTTATTAATGTAACCAAATCCCTTAAGCACAACAAAAGATATTTACATTTTTACACGTAATACTATATCAGACTGTGCAACTAACTTCCAAGCAGTGATGTTACTATGAGGCCTCCTGCCATCAACAGAGAATCTCAGACTAGTCATAGTAGTACTAAATAATTGCAAGAATGTGTTTTTATCCAGAAAGTCAAAACACTGTTATAAAGAATACAGAAGAGTAAATTACAAGCACGTAATTTGGCAATTTTGAATATATTATTTGACTAAATCCCTACTCTTGAGTTCTTTGTTCCTAGCACAAGACAGCTGTGAACACCTTTAGTTATAAAAGAGGTTCTTCCTTTGATGTATCAGTAGCTGAGTTTCAGGCTCAGACCTATGTGTTCAGGTATTACTGGGAAAATTTTTATTTATTGTAGGCACCCTGTACTTCAGGAGCCTTGGAACTTGATTGGGAGTTTACAGTTGGGAAGATCCTGGGAGACTACAACTCCCATGATGCCTTGGGGAAAAGGAAGAGACTCTTCCCCTTCCAGAGAGACAGGGAATAGCATGTGGGGGACTCCATTTTGGTGCTAGGGTGGAGTGCAGCCCAGGCTGGAAGCGGCTGGCTACTGCCTTCTGCCAGAGTCCCAAAGCTGCTGCTGCCTGCTGACGGGGTCCCAAAGCTGCTGCTAAGAGCTTGCTGGAGCCTGACTGAGCAGGGAGCTTCGGAGGTTGGTGGCATTGCCCAAGCCAGGGCAGGGACTGAGCCTGGAGCTGCCTGAGGTGGGCCTGCAGTGAAGGTGGTGTGAGTGCCCTCCCCCCGTTGTTTGGGGCAGGGCGTGTAAGGGAAGGGGCACTGCAGAGAGACTTTCACTGGGCCTGAGAAGAGTCAGAGAGAGAATCCTTTCAAGCAGGGCCAGGACTGCAGACATTTGGTTGGGCCAGCGTGACAACTGGGCTGAACTGGAACACCAAACCCACAGAGTGCTGTCTTCTTCAGATCTTCGAGCGCGCCCACGCAAGCAAGGGGTTAGGGCTCTGAACTCTTGGGGAGTGTACACTCTGCAGGTGGGGTAAACAGTGGCAGTGTAAATGAAAGTTTAGACAAGTTTCATTTGTTTTCATACTAATTTTATTAATTGATTTATTCAGCTGCCCTGTGGATTTAACATAATAGTGATGTTTAGTTTCAGTCTGTTATGCCATATTTCTTTAATTTGTTAAATAAAGTTGTGTTAACTCTAATTTAAGTATATTGGATGTTCAGTTTGCATAAGTGCAATTGTTAAGTTAGACCTGTCTCAGATTATTATTATCATCAGACTAGGTTTAGTCCTGGAAGCTCCCAAGGCCCGCTATTAAGCGTGTGCAGGGGCCAGCCAGGTGGAGGCACCGCCAAGTTTAAATTTCTTTAAAAGTAAAGGGACTGCAGCAGGGGGGTGGATAGAGGATTCCCACCTATCCTACATCACCGCTGGGATACTCAGGATCTCCTTTGTTGTTAACAACCTTAGGCGCCCTTGCACACAGGTGAGTGTTGCCAGCTCCCAAGTAACCCAGAAATAGAAGGGGGTTACATTATTATTTATATTTTTGTAGTGTATTCAACATACTAGACCTTGTCCACACACACTCCCCCAAGAGCTTACTTTCTAA
The DNA here is from genome assembly GCF_026122565.2 of Emydura macquarii macquarii. Lineage (NCBI taxonomy): Eukaryota > Metazoa > Chordata > Testudines > Chelidae > Emydura > Emydura macquarii. Next base: position 813,192 of record NW_027132983.1, on the reverse strand, counting down.
AAAGAAACAAACAACATGCAAATGAAGGGGGAGAAGGATAAAACAAATAATCAAAATATATTGTACACATTGTTTAAATAAATAACAATTATCTGCAACTGCCCCTCTATCTCTGGCCATTAGGAGTTAGCTAATTTCTCTGATGCATCATAATAGAAGCTGGGTCGTGAGGAGGGATTTGACATAGTAAAGGATAGAGGCTTTACAAATCAATTCAGGGAGGTTGTTCCAAGGTTAAGAGAAGGAGCATAAAGTAGTATAAATCTGATCGGGGGAGAAGTAGATAAATAAGTGATTAAAGATGGTATTGTTAGTGAAGAAGCAGAGATGCAGGGAACTCAATAAAAGACAAGAGCAGGTAAGTAAGGAAAGAGCAAAGGTGTGAAGGACCTTGAGGATGTGTTACAAAGACACAGATAAAAATGATTAGTTAAACTAAATTAGACAGACCAACTACCAGTGCCTCAGTGTCCCCAGAACATTTCACCTCATTTCCTGAAAAGCAAGATGCAAAGAGTCCCCAAATTCTAAATATAATTTTCATATAATAAAAAGCAAACAGGAATCACTGAAAATCTTTCACTTCCAAACTCTAAGTGTAAGACAGCTAAGTAGGAATCTACTCAAATGATTTTTAGAGCAGCCACGCCACAGTTAAATAATTTTCCTTTTTTAAAGGCCTCATATTGTCTTGATTCCTATTCTTGGAGATAAAAAAGCCCAAGGCAGGTCTCCACAAAAATGCACTTTCCAAATACAGTGAATTAAAGAAGCCATTTTGTATACTCAGAAGAATCCATTAGACTTTCCAAAAAGGAAGGTGAGCAAATTCTTCAATCGTCTGTCTACCATTTTGAGACAGCTGAGGGGCAAAGTTTTGGAAGACTGATCAAGGGAAAAAAGGTATTAACCAATGGCAAATATATAGATGGGGATTTAAAATGGATGGTAAAATAAGAGCTGAAAGCTCCATAGAAATTACAGGGGCTAATACGTAGAGTATCAAAAATGTATACCCTTTCCTCGCCACTCCTTTATATGCTATCTAAATAGATTTTATGCTCTTTCTTTCTTACTATGCTTATTTACTGTCTTAGGTTGCTAGCGTGTTGACATCACAGCCTATGATGCTGACCAATATTGTCTCATTGTCTCCTTGTACTCCCCCATCAGTCTGTCTATACCCATCTGTTCACTTTTATCTCATATTTAGACTGTGAGCTCTTCAGGGCAGGGACAATCTTTTTGTTCTGTATTTGTACAGTGCCTACCACAGTGGAGCCTTGGTCCATGATTGGGGCTCCTACGTGCTACGATATACAAATAATAAGTAAATGTCTGTAAAGAGCCTATAAACACATGGGCCAAGATTTTCAGTTGCTGAAAATCAGCAAGCTTTACTGAAATAAATGGCCCTCTATAATGGCCTTGCATTCAAAAGTTTTAAAAGAGCTGGATGAGGAGCTCGCTGGACAATTAATGTTGATTTTCAATAGGTCATTGAAAACTGTGGAAGTTCCAGAAAACTGAAAAAAAGTTAATGTTGTGCCAACTTTTAAAAAGGGTAAATGGAATGACCTAGGTAAATGGAGTTTTCTTATGTGTAACTGGAGTTCCTACAAGACGTGCATGAAATCCTTAACTGTATTCCACAAGTGGGTACACATGTGCACCATGTGCCTGCATCCAGAGATTTTCAGTAAGAAGTGTCCTTTGGTCCATTCATGTACAGTTCTCTTTATGCTCTGAACAGCAGGTATAAAGAGCAGTGCAGATTGACAATTTTCCAATTCCTTTTCTTACTGCAAATCTAGTCATAATCCATAGCAGAGGGGATAGAGGATGAGTAATGGAATACAGATAGGTACAACACATCAAGTGATGGTCCCTATGTATATTACATGTGTGGGAGATTAGTAAGCAGCAGTCAAACAGGTGGTATGTGAGAGGATGCTGATGGTTTGGATGTCTGTAATACTGCCATTCCCATGGCTATACCTGCAGTACAAATCTGGATCAATGTGTAATGTCATCTAAAGGTGTGTATGGCGCTCTAAGTGGCTGCCCTTCATAATCCTAGGAAGGGTACATCTCACAGAGATGCTGAAGAGAACACTTGCACTCTGGTGGAATGGGTTCTCACCCCCTCTGGGTGAGAAATTTGAGTTAGTTGGTAACAAAGATGATGCAGCGCAAGATCTACTTAAAGAGTCTAGCAGACAGAGCTTGACCCTTGATTGCTCTGCCAGTGCAATAAAAAGTCTAGGTGTTTTCCTAATTGCTTTTGTTGTCTGTAGGTAAAACATCAGTCCCTGCCAAATATCTAGAGAGTGAAGCCTTTTCTCCTCATCAGAGGCATGAGGTTTTGGAAAAATTACCGGTAAGTTTGATTCATGTGAAACTCAGATTACGATATAGATCAATTTTGGATGGAGACCTTCCTTTATGAAAAATGGTATATGCTGGATTTCCATGAATGCTCCCAGCTCGCTCACCCTGCTGGCTCATGTTATAAGGAAGGCAACTTTAATCGAGAGATGGGACTTTGAACAGATGGCTACTGGTTCAAAGGGAGGTTTGGTGAGAATGGAGAAGATGAGATTGAGATCCCATTATGGTGTTGCTTTTTCACCACTGGTGGGAAAGTTCTAAGAAGTCCCTTCAGGAATCTAGTTGTCGCAGGATGAATAAAGATAGTATGGTCATCAACTAGAGGATGAAAGGTACTTATTGCTGCAAGATGGATTCTGATCCTTATCTGCATCTGTGGTCCTTATCTGTATTGAAGGCATCAGTGTAGTGTAGTGTGATGTAGTGATTTATGTGTTGTTTTCCCCATGGTTTTCATTTGGGCCTTGGCTTTATTGCCGATATTCTGTTAAAATCACCGAGCTATTTTCCTGTTGTTCACCAATAAATGTTATTTGATTTATCTAATTGCTTCTGGTGATTCTGTTACATGAGTAGTTGCTCCAGTGACAGTTACAAATGGGGGAATGAACCTAAAGGTGGAGGGAACCTTTTTACATCCATTTCCTTGTAAAACCCTTGGGAGCTATTCTACTTCAGCATAAAATTTCCAACAATGTGGCAGTAAGAAGGAACTGGTAAAGCACGGGTCTGCATTGCCTTTTACACTTGTTTCATGGCATGAGGAGAAGGACTGCACATAAACAGACCAACAGGCACTGCTTACGAAAAATCTCCAGACTCAGGTACACAGTGCACATGTGTACCCACATATGTAATACAGATAGGGACCTTCAGTCTAAGAACAATTATAAGCCTAGCCACATGACATCAATTCCAGGCACAACAATGGAGTGGCTGATAGGGGACTTGATTAATCAAGAATTAAATTAGAGTAATGTGATTAATGCAAATCAGCATGGAAAACACATTCTGTCAAACTAACTTGATATTTTTGTTGATAAAGGTAATGTGTTGACATAATACACTCAGATTTCTGTAAGGTGTTTGACTTGTCATCACACATTTTGATTAAAAAACTAGAATCAAAATATGGCACACATTAAATGGATTAAAAACTGTCTAACTTGATAGATCTCAAAATGTAACTATAGACAGGGAATTGAGCGGGGGTGTTTCCAGCAGGGTCCCACAGAGATTGATTCTTGGCACTATGCTATTTAACATTTTTATCAATTATCTGAAAGAAAACAAAATCATCACTGATAAAGCTGGCAGATCACATAAAAACTGAGTGAACAGTAAATAATGAAAAGGACAGAAAAGGACAGATCACTGAAGAAGAGCAATCTGGATCACTTGGTAAACTAGGTGCAAGCGAACTATATGCTTTTTTAATACAGCTTAATGTAAATGTGCACATCTAAGAACAAAGAATGTAGGCTATACCAACAGGATGGGGGATTCTATCATGGGAAGCAGTGACTCAAAAAGATTTGGGGCCATGGTGGATATTCAGCTGAACATGAGCTCCTGGTGTGATGCTATGGCCAAAAGAGCTAATGTGATCCTAAAATGAATAAACAGGGGAATCTCCAGTAGGAGTAGAGAGGTTATTTTATCCTTGAATTTGGCACTGGTGTGATCACTGCTGGAATACTGTGTCAGTTCTGGTGCCCACAATTCACGAAAGACGTTGATAAATTGGAGAGGGTTCAGAGAAGAGTCAGGAGAATGATTAAAGGATTAGAAAACATGTCTTATATTGATAGATTCAAAGAGCTCAATCTATTTATCTTAAAGAGATAAGGGATGACTTGATTAGGGTCTATAAGTATATAGATGGGGAATAAATATTTAATAATGGGCTCTTCAATGTAGCAGAGAAAGCTAAACATGATCCAAAGGCTGAGAGTTGAAGCTAGACAAATTCAGACTGGAAATAAAGCAGAAATTTTTAACAGTCAGAGTAATTAAATCATTGGAACAATTTACCAAGGGTTGGATGGATTCTTCATCACTGACTATTTTAAATCAAGATTGGATTTTTTTTCTAAAAGATATCTTCTAGGAAGTTAAATGTCCTAAATTATACAGGAGGTCAGACAAGTTGATCACAACGGTCCTTTCTGGCCTGGGAATCTATAAATAAATCTCTGTAACCCATCTGTCAGGGGGAGTTGGCAGCAACAAAGCCAGGATTCACTATCAAAGGGTTTCTCTGAACAACCTAATGCAGAACTGGCTCAAGCCCCAACCCAGTAATCTGGGAAAACTAACCACCACTATTGGGTACCTCTAAGAGGCAATATTTCTCTACTTGCAAGCACCGTGTCTGTGTAGAACAAAAGAAAACTTTTACTAAAAGGGGAACCAATATTAATTTGGGAAAACATCACAACAATTCAAAAGCTTGTGACCACAGGCAAACACCCACCTAAGTGCATTTGGCAGTGTCCTTTGCCTCAGTTTCTCATCTTGTGTTGTGAAAGTCTGACAAGTGAGTGTTCCTTAACACACCACTCCCCCTTCTCCCTCCACTGCACCTCACTCACAGTTAGCAATCCTTGGTTAGTGAAAACCCAGAGTTCAGATGTATGTTCATGGGGGTTCACCTCCCACCCCTGGAGGGGGGTGGAAGGCAAGGGCTTTGAGCAATGCCTTTACTGCTGCTGCTGACCGCCAATGCTGGAGTCTTTCTGCCGCCTCTCTGCCACCATTTCTCTGCCCCCTCTGTCTGCTGCTGCCACTGTTATTCTGCTGCCGTGTTCTGAGACATAACATTCTGAGGTCCCACCACTTAGCCCAGCTGTTAGTGATTTCAGCACTCACGGATTTCCGCAGGTAGTGAGGAACATCATTGCCAGTGTAGTTTCTGTGTTATCTTTTGCTGCATTATACACTGTTCCCACATAAAATCTAAGGCTTAGCCCCTAGACCTGCTTAGCAGTGGTATCAGCTCCAGGAATCACCAACCACAAAAAAGGACTTTCAATTGAGAGTCTAATCAGCTCTGTCTTTAAATATTGCAGAAGGGCAGATCAAATGGTGTTTAGGACTCTTTAGGCAGCATCCACACCATCACATTGAAACACCTTTTCCCACCCACTTTCTCCCCACTGGGATTTGGCTTCCCTACCTGCTTAGCAAGTGAGGGTCAGTTTAGAATGATCCCCCTCAATCAGAGAATACTAAGCACAGTTCTGCTGCCCTTTTTTCGTACAATAAGGATAACAACATTTCACTACCCTTGCATTCCAAAAACTAGAGTGATTTGTAACCCAAAACCAGACCAAATAGGATAAGAGGCAATGGGCTTAAATTGCAGTGAGGGCGGTTTAGGTTGGACATTAGTAAAAACTTCTTGTCAAGGTAGTTAAGCACTGGAATAAATTGCCAAAGGAGGTTGTGGAATTTCCATCATTGGAGATTTTTAAGAGCAGGTTGGACAAAAACCTCTCAGGGATGGTCTAGATAATGCTTGGTCTTGTCTTGAGTACAGGGGACTGGACTAGAAGACTTATCAAGGTCCCTTACGGTCCTATGATTCTATGAACATTGATCATTTTGGCAAAGCAGCTGCATCTGCTGCACAATTAGGCAGAGAAGTTATGTCTATGCAAATATGGTCTGCTCCCAAAGTCTCTTCCCACACTTCATCACTAGAAGTCAGGAGAGAGCTCATTCAGACCCTGCTTACATCTAAACAGTAAAGAAATAATAAATTAGCTAGAGAAACAGAGGAATCACTTTTCACCCTCCACTAAAACACAGTCAGATCGGTTAACAGTGCAAAGCAACATAAAACAACTGATTTAAAGAAAGGAAGTCAATTATAACTTCTCCAATTGAAAACTACAAGGTGAATTTTAAAAGAATTTAAATATCAACTCTGGAATTTGGATGTGAGTCCACAGTTGACACCCCATTTCTTAGAAAGTGTGTCACTGGATCTTTAGGGTAGATCTAACTGGAAAAAAAAAGGTATATTCTTAACTTGGGTTAACCAGGCTTTTTTAGCTAACTCAGACTGAGACACCAGTGAAAATCTGGCAACTCTGCTTTTTAACTCAGGTTAATAGCTCATGTTAAAGCCCATATGGAAACCTGGGGTTGACTTTGAACTGCTAATCCAAGTTAAAAGCTAAATTTCCATGCCTTAACTTCTATTCTAATCTGAGGTAGCTAATGTTTGTTAGCTAACCTGAGTTAAGAACCCCCTCCCTTTTTTCTTCCAGTGTAGACATCCACTTAATAATAAACATATGTAAGGGGGATCATAACTTTAAATGTCTTCATTTTTATATCCTTAAATTCTCAATGAGTGAATAAAAATGTATTAACATGCAAACATTTTATTTACTCCTACTGGTAGATAATTAAGGTTTTTTTTCAAGAAGAATTTATCAATTTATTGTTCTACCTATCTGCTGTTTATTTGGATCACAACTGCCTTCATAAATAGAGGAGGAGGGCATCTCAGTTTGCAGAGTTTGCATTAAAGCAAGGTAACTGAAAGTGACAGAAAAAAATATTTCACATAGGTCAGAGTACATACACTCTTTACAGACTCTGTTAACCAGTGGAAAATATGTTATGGCAAGAACTTGCTTAAGTTTTAAATACTACAGTGTGACATACAAGAAGAGAGAGATAAGGAATGCCAGATCATTTTAAAGCAAATGAAAACTGAGTAAAATAGAAAGCAAAGTTTCTGAAAGATGAGCAGAGATTTGCATAGTTTCCATATATGTTAATGTGAATAACGTGGCTGCATCACTGTCCATTGTGCTTAAAAAGTAGTCAGAGTAATTACTTCTCAATACACCTGTTCTGCAGGGCCAGGAGTTGCGAATGCAGCAAACTCTACATATATCACCCTCGAGGGAGCACCTCATATGTCACTCAAAAACAATGCCTCTGGATAATTAAACAGGATTTTGTGGTGTCCAAGCAAAGAAACGTTTATTTGGCTTTCCTTGAGTTATGAAAAAATAATGGGTATTCCATCCTATCCCAACCTCTGATGGAAGAAGTATGATCATTGCGATGTGTAGTCTTGCAATGTGAGGAAAAGGTGGTTTTAAAGAAGATTATATCTGGGCATCCTGAAGGTTCTATTGTGTATGTTCAAATAACTTTTATCTCCTCACCACTGCCACCATCAAAAGCAGTTCTAGAAATATTTAAGTTCTATATAAATTGCACCCACTTAATTTTTTATATTTTCATTTTATATGCTCTGCTCCATAGTAATCTCTCTACAGTGCTCTAGCAGCAAATGAGCCCCTCCGACATTTTTTCAATTCTCTGAGCACTGCACATTTCTGCACTGCACAAAACAAATAAAACCCAGTGACATTAATTAAAACTCTATATGACAAATGGAAAATCTTAATTATTTGATCTGTTCTAAGAATAAACTAGTGTGTTCATTTGTATCAAAGCCACCTACCAACATGATGTATACATCTGATGATTTACTGCACCTGCTGCACATCAAAGCAACATTGTTAAGTCATGACTTGTGGCTGCTCTAGATATTATTCAGAAAGGGAACCAGGTAACATTACTCCAATACCAAAATTCAAGGAAATTACATAGAATCAGAGCAGAGGGAGAGTTTCCAGGGTTTTATAAAAGATAATTCCTTGAAAAGATTATTTTCTTCCTTCAGTATTATCTGACTACGAAGAACAGTGGGGCAAGCGACTAATAGTCAACCCATTATCACAGTACTCTGCAATTAACAAATCAACTTAGTCTGAAGTTCCAAGCTTTTTCCACATTATTAGAAAGAGAAATTAAATTACAAGGGATTCATGCCAACTTCCAGTCCTTCCTCACATGAAAAATGGAAGATGCTTTCCTATTCATTCTGCATAAACCCACATGAAACATCTAAACTACGTTTCCCTTACAAATTGTTTCATTCAGATCCTTTTAATTTTTTCCAAATTAATACATTATTTACTAATATCATCAAACCAGATTTTGTTCCATCGTGGATTAGCTACACAACTTGTGCTGTTTGTGAGGTACAAGATCCTCATATCTAGCATCTAGTAATTATGGCCATATAGCAGGTCCACATTCCTGAAGTATATTCATTTTTTCCATTTAAACATTCATTTTGAAAGTAAACTATATTAGGGTACTAAAAAACCCACAAAAATTAAACAAATTGCACATCACAACATAGGCTGTAAATTGTGAAAGAAGGAGTTCATAAAATAGAGTATTTTTCAAAAGAAAAAAAAATGTAGATTTGAAGCAACATTTCAGCCACAAGGCTTTCCTTGAGCTATGGGAAAAAATAAACAAGGGAGATGGCAATTACATAAGCTTGCTCTACTTCTAAAGAAGTATTTGCATTAGAAACACAGCCTTTAACTTTATTTTCCATATTTTTAAATCAAGATATGAGAAGAAAACTGCTCTCAAAGTAACACAAGGCACAGAACACAAAACCTGCATTCTTTCCATTCTTATATAAGCAACTTCCCCCACCCCCCCAAAAGCCATTAAAGCAAATGTGCAAACTGCCAAATTACAAAATATTAAGCTATCATTGAAGACTTCAATCTTAAAGGTTCTATTTTCTCCTTTTTTATAAACAAAGGCGTATCAGCTTTCAAGACAGTCTGAAGAAACAAAAAGCTAAACGATATAGTTTTCTCATATAAATTACAGAAATGGATCAATCCCACTAATATCAAAGGCAAAATTCCCTATTGACTTTATGGGGAGCAAGACAGGGCATATAGGTGTGCTTTTGAAAATTTTACCCCAAATGACTTATGGATAGTTAAGCACTGGAACAAGTTACCTAGAGTGTTTTTAGAATTCTTGGCATTGGAGGTTTTTAAGAACAGGTTAAAAAACATCTGTCAGGGATGGGCCAAGCATACGTAAATGTTGACTCAGCGCAGAAGGATGGACTAGATAACCTCAAGGTTTTTTCTGGGCCTAAATTTCTATGATTCTATATTCCCTGCTTTGTTCAATGGAACCAGGCAGCACGGGGCTGTGAATTCAGTGCCTCCCTTCAACATCACTGGCTACCATGAGCACATCAAACTTGTTTTTTGCTCACTACGCTGGGACTCTATAGAATATCAAGTCACATTCAAAGTCTCAGTACTTGTCTTCAAGGAATTCAGTAAACTGGGCCCAGGATACACGAAAGATCTCCTAAAAAGCACTGGAATGAGGTACAGGATTTATAACTTCACTCCTTAGGCATAACAGAGTTGTCCATCACAAAAGTAAACCTCATCTGTGCAGGACACAGAGCATTTCCACATCAGCAACAATCACAGATCACGTCTGATGAATTCTACAAGCAAGCTACAAAAATTTACAGGTCCCTAGTGTTTTCACCTTCAGGCCACACATGCTTCCATTTTAACTGTGGTGCTGAGCTTGCACAAAGAAACTTCTGGTTGCTACATGGAGGGGAGAAGAAGTTACTCACCTTGTACAGTAACAATGGTTCTTCAAGATGTCTCCTTATGGGTGCTCCATGGTAGGTGTACTTGCGTCCCTGCGCTGCTGATCAGAGAACTTTGTAGTAGTGTCCATTAGGTCCATGCAAGTGCTGTCCCCCGTGCTGCTCCATAAGGCCAGCCAGTACACACAGACTAACCCTCCTCAGTTCCTTCTCTACCACAGAGTCATGAATGAGAACTCCAAAGTAGAGGGGAGGGGAGTGGGTTGTGGGGCACGCATAGGGACTCACATCTTGAAGAACCATCATTACTGCACAAGGTGAGTAACTGCTGCTGCTTCTTTGAATAGTGTCGGGGAGCAGTATCCCTACTGGTAAGTGACGGGGAGCAGTATCCTTACTGGTGGTTTGGGACTTCGGAGTCTGGTCAGTAACAGACGATAACACTGTAGAGCCAAAGATGGCATCGGAGGCGGAGTCTCCAGTAATCGCATAACATTCTGTGAAGGTAAAGACAGACTCCCATATTGACCTCTTGGTGTGACTGCAAATCAAGTCCAGAGGGGTCATGTTGCACGCATGGTAACATTGCCTAATGCTGTTCAAGACCCACTTAGAGAGCCTTTGGGTTGATATTGCTGAGCCCTTAGATCTCTCTGCAATGAATTGGAAAAGTTTAGGAAATTTGCTAAAGGCTCCTGTCCTATATAAGTAGAAGGTCAGGGCTCTCCTGACATCTAGGGTACGTAATATGGCCCTCCTGTGGTCTTGGTGAGGATTGGGTAGAAAGTTGGGAGGTGAATCAACTGAGTCATGTGAAATGGAGAAGTTACCTCAGGAATAAAATTGTGGATGCAGCCTATGCATAACCTTGTCTGGGAAAAACAAGTGCATCCCCCTTGTGTTGGGGGAAATGCCATCAGAGCTGCTACTTCCCCTATTTTCCTGACTGAGGTAATCGCTAGTAGGAGGACTGTATTCATGGATGCATGCATCAGTGACCAGGTGGCCATGGGTTCAAATGGCAACCTTGTCAGCTCTCTCAACACCAGGTTTAGGTCCCACATGGGGGCAGGATGTCGAGATTGCAGACCCTGAGGAAGCTCAGAGATAAGCCTAATTTCTTCAGGGTTAATGCATAGTCCAGGATAAGTGGTAGAGTCACTGTTTTGGAAATTTGTTGGGCAAAACACCAACTCTGAAATCTGGACCATTTCTGCAGATAAGTGTGATGAGCTAAAGACTTTCTGCTGTGTAAAAGCACCTCTTATACCGCTCTTGAACAGAAACATTCTAGAGTGCTGGAACCAAGCAGCAGCCAAGCCTTGAGGCAGTGAACCCCCAAGTTGGGATGTATGGTGCGTTCCTTGTCTTGCAAGAGGAGGTTCAATATGACTGGGAGAGTGATAAGTGGACATGGAGTGAACTGAGATAGGTAATTAAACCATGTCTGTCTCGGCCAGGTAGGGATGATCAGGAGGACATGGGGTCTGTCTCTTTATTTTGAGCATTTCCAATTAGTGGAAATGGCAGAAAAGCATACAGAAGGTCCTTGCTCCAGGGAATGAGGAGAGCATCGGCAAGTAAATGACATCCCCTCCCCACTTTAGAGCGATAGTGTGGACATATCTTGTTCAGGTGAGTGGCGAACAGGTCCATGTACAGTGTCCCCCATTGTTTGACTATGCTCTGAAGTATCATCATGTCAATCTCCCACCCGTGATCTTGTAGGGATTTTTGACTGGCGGGTGTCTCTCTCCTTTTGCGTCCGGGGCTTGAAGGCCTTACAAATCCAGCACTTATCTCTTCTGTGCTGCTCTCCGAGGCAGCGGTCGTGTGGATCACTGACTGGAAAGGCTTTAGTGCAGAGATCACAGTTCTTAAAGCCTGTAGAGCCCGGCATGGCTCTTAGCAAGGGACCCCTTCAGGGGTACTTACTCTAACACTTACTAACTATTAACAGCTACTTAACACTAGAACTTCAGAAACCAGTTGAACAACAAACAACGGTATGAATGCTACTTGCAGACAGCAAAAGACAGTAGTTCCAGCAACCGTCAGAGGCGGAAAGAAGGAACTGGGGACCCACGGGGCCAGCAGCGCCCTTTATACCGCGACATGAGCGCAGCACTCCAAGGGGCGCCTAAGCTGGCCCTGCGGGGCTTGCTAGGGAAAAACATTCCGGGAATCTGTGCACGGGGCGCGCACACACCTATATTGGAATGGATATGAGCAATCACTCGAAGATAGAACTGTCTTGAACACTACAAATATATGAGAATAATTTTGGTCTAACTCTTTTGATCATGGTGATTTCCCTAAGAACCAGAGGAATCAGTGGAAAGGCATAGAGCAAGCCTCTATTTCACTGCAAGAGGAAGGCAACTGGTAATGAACCTAGACTGAGACTTCCTTTGGAGCAGAAGTTCTAATACATGGCAACATCTCTGGTAGCAAATAAGTCTATTATATGGGATCCCTCAATGACAGAACATTGGTCTTACAATGGACCTGTGTAAGCATAATTAGTGCTTGGTCACTGAAAGGCTCAGGAATTCCAGTAGGCTGCTGCTCACTCACAGGAGTCAGAGGGCCACCGTGGTCTGATGGCACAAAGTTTACAATTTGACAGACTCCCGGCAGAGAATCAAGGAGTGGGCATGTAGTGCATGGCTGTCTGTTTTCTATTAAGATTTTCACTACTGAGTGTCGAAGGAGAAGTAGGAATGCTATACAGTCCAGTCTGATGGATTTAGCTCTAGGACATTCATGTGTAAACCCATGTCATCCTGAGACCAAGCTTTTTGAATCTGTAAGTGGTCCAAATGAGCTCCCCAATCTGCCCCTGATATGTCCATGATCAATGTCTTTGTCATGTGGGAACTGAGAAAGGCAACCCTTTCCATGCGTTTTTGGGATCCAGCCACCAATTTAGTTCTGCAATGATATGATGTGACACTGACACTTTCCAGCCTAATCTATGTCTTGCTGGGGAATAGACTGATCTGAGCCAGAGTTGAATGGGTCACAGGTGAAGTCTGTCAAATGTCATCATCACTTACGTACATGCTGAGACGTGGCCTAATGCAGTAAAGCAATTCTGTACTGTTGCAGCTGATTTTGATGTTAGTTGGAGGGTAAGTGCTTATAACACCTGGAACCTTTCCTCAAACAGGTATGCCTTTCCTGATCTGGCATCGATCATGGCTCCTATAATCTCTATCTGAGACGGCTGTGACAGACACGCGGGGGGTCACTTACCTTGGCACTGCAGTCCAGTGGTGGAAGTTGCTTCTGGGAGCCAAGGGCCATGGGTTATTCACCCTGCGGGGGCTGCTCCCAACAAGTCCCGGCTTGTGATCAGATGAAACCTGGCTGGGCCGGGTGGATCCTTGCCCCTCCCTCCTCAGCTGCTCCTGGCCCCACAGAAACCCCTTTGTGGCTGCATTTGAGAACCACTGTCAGACTCTTTGGGCCCATTTAGTCCAACAAATTTAATACGAACAGCCAGGTCTCTGCTCCTCTGGCCATTCTCTCCCTCCTTTCCCCAGTGGGGACACAACAGCAACAGGAATCAGCTCCAGCTGGAGCCATACACCACCATCAACAAAAGCAGCAGATGAGGACCGCATTTGCTTTTCAAAATTTGGAAACAAGAAATGAAAACGTGAGTGATTAGTCTAAAATTTGCAAGTGATAGCTCCAATCTTAACTTTGCCAATCCTCCTCATGCATTTAAAAATGCTGACACTCAGAAAGAAAGAAAAGAAGGAGAGTCAGGAGGGAAAGGGGGAGGCATGGGAAGAAAAGTGAATATGGGGGGGGGGGTGCACATAGCACTTCTGGCATGAAGGGAAGAATGGGGGAGTGGGAGTCACACAAAATTTTTGGTGGGAAGGGTGAATGGTAGACCCTGGCACAAGGGAAAGGGGGGAATGGAGTTGCGCACAGAAACACTGATGCATGTGTGTGGGGAGGGAGAATGAAGAACCTTAGCATGGGGGGGACACAGCATCCCAGTGGTAGAATGGGAGGTGGTAAACCACATAGAACCCCTCATGGGGAGGAAAATGAAGGACCCTGGGGATAAAGAGGAATTAGGGTGCAACAAAGAGCCCCAGAAGCACAGGAGTGAAGAGTGAGAGACCTTGCCATACAGGGGAAAGGGAGCACACAGAGCCACTGGCATGATGGACATGGTGGCCTTACAGGGAGTTCCTGAAATAGAGGAGAATGGGAGAGTAACACACAGGAAACCTGAGGGAAAGACTACAGGAATGCCAGGAGCCCCCAACGTGTGCAATCAGATCAGCCTAAAGAACCAATAAAGTGTGTCCCCCTCCTAGTTGACCTGCGTCAATAACAGCATGCTGAATCTTACAAAATAGGTTTTTTCTCCACCTCATTCTTACATTATTTCCTCTGAAAAGACAAATACAGATGAATGACCGAACTGAGAAGAGACCTGTAGCAGGGTCAGCCACCTCCTAAGTGGCCCTTTGTGGCCAGGAGTGCCTACGCAGTGCCCAGCTAACAATTTCTCCCTAAAAGGGCTTCTTAAACAAACTTTACAAAGGCTTTCCTTGTCCATTCACCACCCCTTCTGGGTGGGGGGTGTCTACATTTATTAATATAAATAAAGCTACAAAATAAAACTCACAATAAAAGTTGCAAATCACCATTCATCACTTTTACCCTCATCATGTCACTCTCAGGCTTTTCCTGCCTGTAGTCTCAGCAGAGAAACCTCACATCACAGGTTCTTCTCTGGAGCCGGTTCACTCCCAACAATCTCCAATTCACCCTACTCCTAGACCTCCCTACAAAGGACCTTTCCTGATTTGGCCACGCTCTACCAGGTTGACATCTCAGGTTTCCGGCTCTGACTTCCAAAACCCCTGGTAACAGGGTCTTCCATGCAGCACCCTTTCTTGTTTCCTGAGCTCCCCACATCACTGCAGGCACCTACAGCCCTTTACAGAGAATTCTCTGATCCAACCCAGGTGTAACTCTTCAGTAATCAGGGTTAGCTAGCACCAGGCTCCAACTCTTAAGGAGAAAGCCACCCTGTTGCAAGGCCTATCTAAGGTATTCCTTATGCACCAATTACTATGGTATCTAAAGACTGCAAATCTGTCTATGCATATTACACACATCTCTACCTATCTCTAATTGTCTTGTAAAGCAAGTATCATTCCCTCATGCACAAAGGAGTTTAATGTTCTCTTTAACCTTTATTTTATTATGATGATTTTTTAATTATACTTGCTCAAAGCACTGCATGGCAATCATACAACAGCCAATGATATCTGGATGAGTCCTCTTTGTATGCTCATGGAGTACCCAAATGACAATGGCAATCAGTTGACTGTCATATATAGCAATGGGCTGGGCAGACCTACAGGCTTTGTGGTGGAAGGGAGAAATTGGATCAGCCAAAGAAGGAAACATTCAGAATTCCTTAAGTCCCATCCCAGAAAGCCTGAAGCGCTATGACAGCCAGCAACTGAGAAGAATTTCTTCCCTGGATGAAGAAAGAGATGAACATTTAAAACCTAAAGAAAACTTATTGCTTCTATGTTTATGAAAGTATTTTCACAGAGAATTCCACTTTGGAGTTCTTCACAAAAAAAAGTCGTGTCTAGAGATTTACCTGAGTGGTTGCAATTTTCTTGTTCAGGTTATATACTCTGGTAAAGGTGTTCCATGTAATCATCTGACTTCCAGCAAACTTTAGCTCTCATATATTTAAATTGATAGTGAAACATAACGTAACATCTGTGACATTGAAAATAAATCTCCTTATTTACCAGTGAGGCACAAATATTTATGCTAAACATATAACTGTTTCCATATATTAAAAAGGTTTGCTAGATTGCAATGATAACTTAATGTTAACTGTGTGCAAAAAATTATAAAACGTAATTAGCTAATAGACTGTTTTCTGTACGCATCAATCCCCTTTTCTCTCCATATGCAACAACTGCTCACCTCTCATTTACACATCATAGGAAGGATGCTCAGTTCAAAATAGGGTGGCCTGCAAAGGAGATATGCACAATCTTCTAAAGAAATTAAAAGACTTCTTTGGGCTAGAAAGCCTATGCACGTGTGCAAGCTAGTGGAGCAATAGGGCAACTGTAATTATTGAAGAAGTGAAGTAATTGTTACTAAAGCAGCTGACATCCCATGGCACTGATTTTTCTGAGATATAGAAAGCGTACATAGAGAAATACACCAAAATTTACCAAGTTCATTTGAGTGTGTGCATGGTAGTGGGGAGGGTAATGTTACCATATTCACCACTTCTTACCCCTCCTTGATTTTTAATTATTAAAAGTAATGGCTTATTTTTAGTTTGCCTTTATCCCTTATAGAAATCATTTTATAAAAAAAGGATATTACAAGAGTGAAATTCATTAAGTTCTACATTATCACAAGAAAATAACATGATCATGACAATATGAACATGACCACTTCTGTTTAATGGCTCCTCATTTCTATGGACAAAACAGTTTCCAGTTGCATAAAGCAAGAATGACAGTGTGAATTCACATGTTGTGTCTTACTATTTCACAAAATCAAACATTTTCTCATTCTGAACTACATCTAACAGAAAAGTAACATGAATACTACTCCTGGAAGAATTCTGCACCAAAAAAATTAAAAATTCTGAGCATGATATTTTAAAATTCTGCAAAATTCTGCATATTTTATTTGTCAAAACAACACAATATAATCACACCAGTTTCAATTATTTTGGTAATTTCTTTCAAAATACCATCAGCAATTATGTTTGTAACAATACAGACAACAAAAAAGATTCAGGAAATGTTTTTTGGCAAATAGATTACTTACTAGGCATATTAACAAAGAACTTTGAGTAATAATTCTTTTAAACAACAATACAGAAATTCCATAAGGGGCCACATGGGGATGTGGTGTAGGAGGGGTGGCTGCGAGTGTGTGTGCAGGGATACATAGGGTTGTGCAAGGACATGGGGACAGAGCAGATATGCCTGATGGAATGGGAGAGGCTAGGGGTCAGACAGGTTCTGCATCAGCTCCACAACTCCCTAACAATCCCTCCCCTCCCCTCAAAAAATCTGTTCCATACTTCTCCTACTCACACCCAACAATCCTCCAAGTTCACTCCCAGCCTCCTTCCCTCTCCCTTATCTGCTCTGATAACCTTGACTCCCTCAAACTTTTGCACTGCTTCTGAGAGGTGTAGTAAATACGTTAGTTAGCTTGTAACTGTTGTTCTTCAAGATGTGTTGCTCATGTCCACTCTGATTTAGATGTGTGCGTGCGCCACATGCACCGGTGCCGGAAGTTTTTCCCTAGTGATACCCATAGGGCTGGCTCTAGCACCCTCTGCAGCGATGCTCTGTATGCGCTCATATATAGGTCACTGCCAGCCCCCCTCCTTTCCAGTTACTTCTTGCTGTAACTCCAACAGAGGGGATGGAGGGTGGGTTGTGGAATGAACACGAACAACACATCTCGAAGAACAACAGTTATGAGGTAAGTAACCGTTTTTTCTTCTTCAAGTGCTTGCTTATGTCCATTCTTATTTAGGTGACTCACCAGCTGTGTTTCTGGAGGTGGGCAGGAGTTCATGGCCGTGAAGATTGCAGTACCGCTCTGCCGAATTCCGCATCATCCCGAGCTTGCTGCGTGATGGCATAGTGGGATGTGAAAGTATATATGGGCAACCATGTAGTGGCCCGACAAATACCCTGAACAGGCACATGTTCCAGGAAAGCCAATGAAGACGCCTGGGCTCTTGTGGAATGGGCTAACGGATGCTGGAGGTGCGACTCCAGCTTGTTTATAACAGACGCAAATGCAGGCTGTAATCCAGGATGACATTCGCTGTAAGGAGACTGGTTTGCCCTTCATCCTGTCAGCAACCGCCACGAAGAGTTGCATGCAGCGGTCTGGTACTATCGATATAGAAGAATAGAGCCCTCCTTATATTGAGTGAGTGAAGGTGCCTCTTCACTAGAGCTGTGAGGCTTAGGAGAGAATACCGGCAGGAAGATACCCTGATTAACATGAAAGTGGAGGAATGCAGAATGAGGACGGAGCTGGACTTTGTCCTTGAAAAACACCATATAAGGTGGCTCTAAGGTTAATCTCAGACACCCTGCGCACAGAAGTGATTGCTACTAGAAAAGCCACCTTCCAGGACAAGGGCATGAGTGAGCAGGAGGCCAACGGTTCCAAAGGCAGAGTAGTGAGCCAGGAGAGGACAAGGTTCAGGTCCCACTGGGGAGCCGTCTCTCTAATCGGAGGGAAGAGCCTCTCAAGCCCTTTAAGGAATGTTGTTGTCATCTTGTGGGAGAAAACCAATCTGCTCTGTATTGGTGGGTGAAACGCCGATATTGCTGCCAGGTGAACTTTTGCCGATGAAAAGGCTAAGCCTTCCTGCTTTAAGTGAAGAAAATAGTCCAGGATCACCTGTATAGGAGACTTCATTGGCGATACATTCTGATAGGCCACCCAGCAGTTGAAGCGCTTCCACTTTGTTAGGTAAGACACCCTGGTGAAAGGCTTCCGACTTTCTAACAGCACTTTCTGGACCTGGGTCGAACAGTAGCGCTCTTCCCTGTTCAGCCATGCAGGAGCCATGCTGTCAGATGCAGGGAGACTAAGTTTGGGTGAAGTAACCGACTCCTGCCCTGGAAAATGAGGTCCGGGCGCAGTGGCAGAGACCAAGGACGAACCACCAAGAGATCCAAAAGCATCACGAACCTGTGCTGGCGAGGCCACTCCGGGGCTATCAGAATGACCTGTGCTTTGTCTCTCTTGATTTTCACCAGAACTGTGTGCAAGGGAAGTATCAGGAGAGACGCATACAGGAGACCCCTCGACCACAAGAGGAGAAAAGCGTCTGTTAGGGAGCTGTCCTCCAATCCCAGGAGAGAGCAGAAGTGATCATATTTCCTGCTTTCCCTGGTGGCAAACAGGTCCATCCGGGGAGCTCCCCACCTTTGGAGCTGGTGGAGTGACCACTCGTGGTGAGAGCAAAAGGACCTGCTCAAACGATCTGCTAAAGTATTCTTCAGCCGCAGCAGATGGACCGCTTCAAGGAGGATGTTGTGCTCTACACAGAAATCCCAGAGACATATGGCTTCTCGACATAGGGCTGAGGATCTGTCTCTCCCTTGCTTGTTGATATAATACATTGTCACTGCGTTGTCTGTGAGGGCCCGCACCACCTTGCTGGGCAGGTGTGGCAGAAACACCTCGCAGGCCAGCCGGATTGCCCTAAGCTCTTTGACGTTTATATGAGCAGTTAACTCCTCTCTAAACCAGAGACCTTGAGTCCTGAGGGCCCCAAGGTGAGCTCCCCACTCCACGTATGAAGCATCCGAGACCAGGGACAGCATCAATCTTGGGGCCATGAAGGGTATTCCTGATAGCACCTGACAAGGGTTCATCCACCATGACAGGGAGGGGTGTGTGTGTGTGTGTGTGGGTGGGTGTGTGTGTGTGTGTGTGTGAGAGAGAGAGAACAAACCCTGTCCATGGAGTGTCTTGATGGGGAATATCAAACGCAGCCTTGCATGGCAGACCACGTAGATACAAGCCAGCATATGTCACAGGAGATTGAGGCATACCCTCGCCGTAGTAATCGGGTGGTCCCATAGACTGGCTATAAGTGGTGTCATAGCCAAGAATCTGGTGTCGGGCAGTAGTGCTTTGGCTTGGATAGAGTCCAGAACCACCCTCATGAACTCTATTCTCTGAACCGGTGTAAGTAACGACTTCTGTTCGTTTATTAACAGGCCCAGTGACGGACATGTGTCTCTCACAATTCGTATGTCATGACAGACCTGTTCCCTTGAGCAGCCACTGATGAGTCAATTGTCCAGGTAAAGAAACACCTGCACTCCCCTGCGCCTGAGATGGGCTGCTACTACTGCCATACATTTGGTAAAAATGCGGGGGGCAGTAGATAGGCCGAATGGCAGGACTGCGAATTGGTAATGTCGCATGCCCACTGTAAACTGCAGGAATCTCTTGAGGCCCAGGAAGATGGTGATATGAAAATAAGCGTCCTTTAAATCGAGGCAGCGAACCAATCACCTGGATCCAGAGAAGGAATGATGGCCACTCGAAAGACCATCCGAAACATTAGCTTTTTGAGGAACTTGTTAGGGCCCTTAAATCTAGTAGTGGTCTCAGACCTCCTCCCTTTGACTTTGGGATCAAGAAATACCATCAGTACAATCCTTTGCCCCTCAGATTCTGAGGAACCTCCTCCACCGCTCCTATCTGCAGGAGGGCTTGTATCTCCTGGACGAGGAGTTGTTTATGAGAAGGGTCCCTGAAGAGGGATGGGGAAGGAGGGAGAGGGAGGGATTGAGGTGAACTGAAGGGTATAGCCTGTAGCCACCATGCTCAACACCCAACAGTACAACGTAATGGCAATCCAGGTCAGGAGAAAAGAGGCAAGGCAGGAGGAGAATGGACAGGAAACTGGATCTTAGGCATAAACTGGTCAGTCGCCGCTGGGCACACCTTCAAAAGCCTCTCTTTCTACTCAAGGAATGGTGGCTCGGGCTTGGTTTTGAGGTCGATGCCGGTGAATTGCCCTGGTGACGTTTATAGCCTCTGTTTCTTTTTCTATAAGGCTCCCCTCTGGACTGGCCTCCAAAGCGCTGCTGCTGTGAGGGCCTGAAGTGTCTCCTCAATGAGGACAGGGTATAGAGGCCCAACGAGTGCAACATGGCCCTAGAGTCCTTCAGACCATGTAGTCTGGAATTGGTATGGTCCACAAAACAGAGCAGCGCCATCAAACGGAAGGTCCCAAATGGACTGCTTGACTTCCATCGAGAGACCAGATGATTGGAGCCATGAAGCCCTCCACATAGACACCGCACAGGCCATTGCCTGCGTTGCCAAGCCTGCCGCATCTGAAGCCACCTGCAAGGAGGCCCTAGCCACAGTCTTACCCTTCACCAGGATGGCCTCAAACTCTTGTTTGGAGGACTGGGGGAAGGAATCAGTAAACTTCTCGAATGATTGCCAGATGTTAAAGTGGTATTGCCCCAGCAATGCCTGCTGGTTAGATACCCTTAGCTGTAGGCTCGCTGACGAATAAATTTCCTAGCCGAATAAGTCCATTTACTTTGCTTCTTTATTCTTTGGTGCGAAGCTCATTTGCCCCTGCCTGTCACGCTCGTTAGCTACCGTGACCACCAGAGAGCCAGAAGATGAGTGCGTATATAGATATTCAAAACCCTTAGCGAGTACAACGTCCTTTTTCTCTCCCTGCTTGGACGTGAGGGGCAGAGATGCTGGGGTTTGCCACAAAGCAGTAGCCAGCTTCAGGGCCATCCTGAAAGGGATTGCAGATGCCAGGACGCCAAAGAGCTGATCCATGGGTTCTTTAAGCTCCTCTATCTTAAGGCTCATGTTGGCTGCTACTCTTTTTCAGCAGGTCTTGGTGCGACCTATAATCGTCCAGCGGGGCCGTGTGCGAAGGGCCCTCTACTGCCTCGGCTATAGAGAGCGAAGAGGCGGCCAGTAGCTGAGGGGTTGCTTGCGCCTCTTCCCCAGCTGGGGTGGTCACCGATGAACTTCCCAACAGCAACTCTCCATGCTCTGAGTCAACGTCTAAGGACGATACCGAAGCAGGGACTTTCAAAGAGAGCAGCACCGAAGTTCCCATAGACAAGAATAAGTAGGGCACTGCGGAATGGGTGAACCCCCAGAGGTTCCAGTATTGCCAAGGTCCAGTCCATTGTCCTTGAGGCCATTCCCCCATCTGAGGTGGCATGGGGAACACCAAGGTGGGCTTTGTAGCCTGCCCCTCGGGGAGACTGTAGCCTCCTCCCCGGAGTCCAAGGAGGTATATCCTGATGACCACGATGCCGCCTGTTTCTCCATGTCTCTGCGCTGGAGTTCCGGCATCAGGGAGCGGTGTCTGGAGCCAGAGTGCTGGCCACATCTCAAATGCAATTTTCCTTCAGCTTCCTGTAAGGACTTGAGCGGTGCCAGGGGTATGGTGACCTGCTGCATGCTGGCGATTCACAATGCCACAGGCTCGGCGAACTTTGGGGCTCTGAAATGTTTGGCAGATCGGTGCCAATCCTCCGGGAATCGATGCCTATCGCTCAGTGACCATCAGCCCGAACCCAATCTGTCCCGGTGGGGCTCCGGCAACCGGTGCCGAGAACCCAAAGAGCGTCTCAAGTGTCAGTGAATAGCGACCAGTTGACGGGGGACGAGGCTGTTGCGCTAATGTTGGCATCCCCTTCAACGCCCGCTCTTCAGTGTGTAGGCCTACCCTCCCAAGGTGTAGGCAGCACCAGCATGGCCAACAGATCCTTCATCGCCTGGAATGCATCAGGTGTGGAAGGGACCAATAGGTGGTGCGGGCCTCTGCCGCACGCTGGAGTCGACAGTGGCACAGGTGCCAGCCTTGATGCCCATCTGGGTGGAGACCCTCTCCCAGCTGACTCCGGCTTCCCTGAAGTCTTCTTAGCCAGCTTCGGAGCCAGCGAGCACTCCCTCTCTGGGTACACCTTCTTTTGGTGCTTCTTTAGCACCAGGGATGTCGAGTGGTGCCAGGTGGACTCTGACGCTGGAAGAGCGCTTTTTAACAATGCCACGGTACTCGCTCCTGAGTCTGATCTCGGTTCTGACGCCAGTCTGAGCGCCACCTCCATCAGAAGGGCCTTAAGTCTTATGTTCCAGTCCTCCTTGGTTCTCGGGCGAAACCTCCTACAGATCTTACACTTCTTGGAGAGGCACGCTTCTCCCAAGCTCCTTAAACAGCTCTGATGTAGGTCGCTCAGTGGCATAGGCTTCTTGCAAGAAGCGCAGAGCTTAAACCCCAGGGAATGGGGCATGCCCCAACCCTGGGAACTTACTTACTAACTAATGGAGTAACAACTAAACAACCAACTTTAAACTATATGCATTAGGAAAGCTAGAAACCACTGGGAAAAAGAAGACTTGCGAGAGCAAGAGAGTTGTTTCAGCACGGTCATGGGCGGTAAGAAGGAATTAGAAGGGAGGAGGGCCGGCAGCACCCTATATACGAGCGCATACACGCACCACTGCAGAGGACACTAGAGCCGGCCCTACGGGTACCACTAGGGAAGAACTTCAGGCACCGGTGCATGTGGCATGCACACACACCTAAATCAGAATGGACATGAACAAGCACTCAGAGAACAACTTTGGATACACTTTCAATGTAAAAAGTTTTTTTTGAAAAAGCACAGACCAAGGTAGCTGTGTTTCAAAGATTGTATTTGGTGGCTCAGGTTTTAAAAGCAAAATGCACCAGCTTAAGAAATAAATGAAATGCATAAGAATCAGCTCAGTAAAAACAGTGGCTGATAAACACAGCACTCTGAGCGAGAGGAGGGCTTAAGATCCCAAAACTATGTTGCCAGTGAAACATTAAAAGCTATAGCAGCAAAGAATAATATAAGAAAGCTACGATATGGTAACTTGAATGCAAAAGTAAGTGATTTTAAGGCAAAGAGAAGAGTTAAAAGCAGTTCTTGTAAAATTAATACTACAGAAGTTGAGGATAATTAAACAGTTGAAGGTTGTGGAAGATGTTGTAGGAGGAGGTTTCTTTGCAGCCATTCTAAAGGAAGAATGGGCCCTTTTCCCAAGGGAATGGTCTGCGAATCCTGACTGAGATCATTGAATATGGACGATTTGGTTGGAATCACTGAAGGGAAAAGGGGGGTTTCTGTTGAAACTTAACTGCCTCCAAATGTATAAAAGGGAATATAATTTGTGTACAGCTGTGTGAAAATAATTAGAGCAGTGCAAGGAAAAAAATTGTGTGTGCAAATATATTGTGTAAATCTCTAAGGTTTAAAGGACCTAAACCAACACACTTAGTTTGTAAAAACCCCACTTTGTAGGTTTCAGATGAATTGGTTTTGTTAGCATTTAACCCTTTGGGTACTTCCATGCTTTGTAAAGTTCAATATCTTTTAAAGACCAAGGTTGTGGCTGTGGGAGAGGCAGCCAGAATCAGGAGAATGGGGAAAGATTCTGGATCCTTTTTTTTTTTTTTTTTATGACAAAGTAGCACAAAGGAGCTGCAGATAATGGACATATCTGGGCAGCAAACAAACTACTTGAAACCAAAAGCCTCAGAGTTCAATCCTCCAAGAAAGTAAGGTAGAAAACGTTACAAATTTGGCCTGCCCACAGAACCAAAACCAAAGAAAAATCGGGGTAATTCCTCTGTTTTGTCTGCAATCAACAAAAACAAATTGTAAAAGGAAGGAGTATTTTAAGCAATAATCTCTCACTCACTCACTCACACACACACACGGTAGAAAAATGTTTTTTGTCTTTCAGAACTTCAGGAAAAACTGACACCAGCAAAACAACTGAAGAGCAACACCATGGGTCTACTATTGCAACATAGATGGTGTTTTGTGTTGTTTGTCTTGTTACTAATATTGTTGTGTATTGTGTTTTTAAAAAACGTGGGGTAAAGCAAATACATGTGTAATTTGGTATACTCACATTGCGTAGAACCCTGATACTTAAACAAATTATACACAGGGCTGAGGTAGTGGCTACTAGCATGTTTTTGTACCCAGGGGTCCTTTACAACTATTCTGCAGGAAAATGGGCTCTTTTCCTGAAGGAATTGTCTGTAAACAATTAATTATAAATAACTGCTGCGGGCAGCAGGCACAGGGACAATCTGATTCGAATCATTTGACTACTTAACAATTGGTCAAAATTATAAAAGGGAATGAGAGGTTTTCATTAAAACTTGACAGTCTCCAAATGTACAAGATGGGAATACGAGTACAGTTGTGTAAAAGGAATTAGAGCAGTGTAAGGGATATTAAGCAAACGCAGACAGTGTTGCTTGGCTTTGTTATTAAGCATTTCATTTTTTGGATAACTCAATGACAAGAGGACATGATCATGGCAGGGGCAGGAAGAACCAAAATAGTAAAGGAAATTCTGGATTGGGGAAGTCAAATTCAAGAATTGCAAAAATCTGATCCAGGACTGGAGGGCATTAAAAAACTAGGGACCAAGCATATACCAAAGGGAACTAAGGGAAGGTATTTGGTGTGCTCGAACAACCGAGGGACCAGTAATGCTATGCCATCAGGGAAGTTGGACGGATTTCCTAAGCTGGGTGCCTGGAAGATTGCAGAGGGGCACCCTGGATTTGAGGAGGCATTAGGGAACTTTAAAAAGGCTGTGCTGGTGGCCAGGAATGGCAGCCAACTTAAAGTCACACCTGGAACGTTGTTTAGATTGTGCTAGGCACAATCCACTTCACAAAGTGCTAAGGGGAGACTTAATGAGACAAGCCCCACGAGGATCTTGGGAAAGAATACAAATTGACTACACAGGACCCCTATCACCTGATCAAAGGAGAAATCTATTCATGGTGGTGGTGGTATATGCTTTTATCAGGTGGGTGGGGGTGTTCGCCACAAGGCATCAAACTGCCCAGTTAACTACTAAAAAGTTGGTAAATAAGGTATTCACTTGTTGGGAGGTCCCAAAGATGATTGCCTCAGGCCAGAGCTGCTTTCCAGTGGGATCTGTTGGGGGAGCTCTCAGTCCTCACTGGAATCACACAATTGTTCCATATTGCTCATCACCCACAGGGGCCCAGGAATCAAAGGGCACAGGATTCTCTCCATACAAGGCTCTCATGGAAAGGCCCATGGAATGGTGAAAAAATCTACTTACTTCAGTACCTGGGGAAGTCACCACACACAGCCTAACACAAAAATGGGTTTTAACCCTAATGACCATGTAAGACAAGTACAATAGGGGTGGCCTGGCGAGATAAGCAAGAACCAGTAAGCGTCAATGCATGGTATAGCTTGCCTAGAGAGCACAATCTACCCATGGTGGGAGATGAATGATGTACCGGATTCCAGGACAACACCATCCATTCCCAGCTCCTAAATGGAGGGGCACCTACCTGGTCCTTGACTGATTAGGGCTCAGCCTATTGCTATTGGGTACAGAGAATGGAGGGCAGGAATGGGTCCACTGCAAACAAATAAAAAGGTTCAAAAATAGAATTGGAAAAGGGGATGCATAAATTATGTCATGTGTGTGTTACAAGTTAACCTACAAAGGTAAAAATGTGGATTCCCTGGCCCTGGATGGAACGATCATTGCTACTAATCACAATTGTTACAGTTATAAATTCTACTCAAATCCCACGATGTGAAGTGTCAAAAGGAGGACACACATGGACTGCTACACCTGCAACTTGTGGTAATGAAGCAAATGAGGACTATGAAAATTTCCCCATAAAAAGATGTACCACTAATCCTCCAACAGGAATTTGGCAGTCCCATTATATGGTTTATGGATTGATGGGGGAATCCCAGTTGAAAATATCAAGTTTATCAGAAAATTTTGCATGGTATTCCCTGGGCACTGCCATGGTTGATAATAGTGGGAGGCATAGTTATTCAGCCATGTGGTTTGTCACAAAGAATCCAAAGAATATTACCCATAATTAGGGTGTGATGTCACCATGTGTAACCACAATGGTATGTCCATAGAGGATAATCTCTGAAGGTATGATTGTTATGTACACATTAGACTGGGTGTAAAGTACCTTTTGGGACGTTGGGTGTATCATGATTTAACCATTTTGCAGGATGTAATCCTATAGGTAATATGGATGCCAAATTGGAAAAATCCTAATTTAAATTTGGCTGCAGCCTGGAGCTGATAATATTCCCCGACAAGCAAACATGTGGGAGCCTCTGTGAGAGTGGGTGCAGTCAGCACTTTTCAACGTGTTCTTTTGATCTATTACATGGGTGGTATGCCCCAAAGAATAGTGGGTGGACCAAATTTATCCCAACTGTAGTGTATATACAGAAGGACTGAAACAACGATTTGATTGGTGGGTGAGGGGACGTACCTGGAATCATCGTCAGAAAAGGGGATTGTGGGCAGTAGGGAACACACTACTGGGTACATGGTATCTGGGGTTTGGTTACCCACTCATCCAACTGATAAGCCAAAATGTGAAATTTCAACAACGGATGGAATGGTGTGAATTGCCGTGGGAAGGCAATGCAAAAAGGTGGTCCCCCGAGCCCTATGGGAGTAACAAGAAAAAGAGGAGTGCACTGGGAACCACTGGGAGATAGGTGGGGAGGATGGAATGGTGTGAATTGGACTATCATTAAATTAAGCAATTGTATATCCAGAAGAGATGTCTGAACGTGCCCCTCTTCTAGGACTATGGAGAAGCAGGATCAATGGCCTACTGCAAGGGGGGGCATTTAGGTGTAATGCATATGGGGCACGGAGTATTCTGTTGGGAATGTATGCAATCCTGTAATATAATAGTAGGAGGCAAAATCACACCAGCATATGACTGGATTATAAACATCTATACTCTGCCATCTGGACTATGGTGCACTAATGGATCCGTGGACCTAATTGTTGCAAACAATCAAACCAGCACCTACTACCCCATCCCATACCAAGTAGTTGAATTGGTTTGGACAATACCGAATTTCACAATGGATATTCAATGGACACAATATGGACAAAAGTACAAAAAGATTACAGGGGCAACTCACCGCGACCGCCAATAGTTGGACACACTTACAATACACACTTCAGGATGGTGTTGATAGGATTTTAATCCTGTCAAAGCAGGAGAAGCAGTGTTTCTGGTGGTGGCCAGGATGTTGGACTATATTGCAGTAGTCAGAACTCTTGGTGTTACTATAGATTATTATGGCAGCTGATGTATTGTTAAGTATACTTAACAGCAAGAGGGGTGCAACCTTCTAAAGCACAGCCATTAATTATAACACACAAGTAATGTAGTAAGCCCTCCCACCCAGTGTAACAGACAACCTGGATCCAACCTTCTCGGGCCCACTACAATGGGAAGTCTGAAACACTAACTGAAATAGGTGTAGTATGCGCATATGAGAGAAGGTGCAGGGCAATGTGCTACACAGGGGCAGAGGAAGCATCAACACATTCCATAGGGATGCCCTACCAGGAAATGTGTCACCATATGTCCCATGCTTTTCCAGGGATACCTCGGCAGGAGGATCCCATAAGAAAAAGAAAAAAAAGAGGTGGAGTGTTAGAATATAAATATTTAGGCCTGCCTGTAAAGGCCTATGATTGTTTAAGTATATTCTTATCACTTAGCTAGTTGTAGGGGTATAGAAACAAAGAATCAAAATCACAGGCCACCTGTTTATGGGCCTTCTCTCACTGTGACAGTCTGAGGCCTTGTACTTCAGCTAAGCAAAAACAAGCAGCAGAGGCAGCCATAGACTGGGAAGCAGACAGTCACATCCACACATATCAAACAAAATACACTAAAATAAGGCAATACCAAGTTGTTAAGAAGGCGATCAAGTCTAACACCTCCAGATAAAGGAAAGATCCTAGAATGTTTAAAAAAAACCCTTGTTTGATAGTAGTCTGTCTGGTTTTTAAACACTTGTCAACAGATGTGGTTGTAGAATCTACACTTCCTATTGTTTGGCCATTATGGTATCCATTCATTGTTCTGATAATTTCTGTCTGATTCTTTGATTGTTTCTGTCTGTCCCATAACTAATTGTAATCAGTTACGGTGATGGAGTATGATTGGTTAGAGAATTATGTTATAATATATTAGGATTGGTTAAAGAATTATTTTGTAATATTTTTAAGGAAATGATTAAGATATCCTTCAAAAACTAAGGTCAAACAGGAAGGGGGGGGGAGAAGAAAAATTACTGGTGTAAAGAACTGGAATTCTTACTTGATTACCCCAATAAACTCATAGTATTGCCTGCTGCTGGACTCTGGACTTCTGCTTCTGTCAGTGAACCAAGAACTGAGGGAGGCGGCCCTAACAGTAGCTGCCCTGCAAATTTCAAGTCAGGGTACTTCCTGAAGAAATGCTACTGAAGTTGTTTGTGCTATTGCAGAATGAGCCCTCGCCCCATAAGGGGAAGGAAGACACAATTACTGGTAATAAAGCAGGATACAGACCAAGATCCATTAAGAGATCCTCTGGGAGGATACAGCTTGACCTCTGACTCGTTCTGCTATAGAAAGAAACAATCTAGGTGACTTTTCTAACTGGTTTTGTCCTTTGCATGCAGAAGGCAAAAGTGCATCATATGTCAAGGGAATGAAGTTGCCTCTCCTCCTCAAATGCATGCGGTTTTGGGGGGAAAAAACACAGATTCAAGGATTGATTGGTTTACATGAAACTCCAAAACTACTTCAGGGGTGTATTTCGGATGTAATGGTAAAAAGACTCTGTCTTTATTGAATTTTGAGTATGGCATATTAACCTATTAAGGCTGCCAGCTCACCTATCCTTCTGACTGAGGTGATAGCCACAAAGAATGCAATTTTCTTTGAAAAGTGAGACATGAAACACGTAGCTAATGGTTAGTGGGAAAGAAGTGTATAGTTAAGATTGTAAGAAAACAGGTAGAAAATTTCCCTGTCTCCATGTTTTTTAATGGAGAGAGTTTAATAACTGCTTCCATAGCCCTTATAAGTGTCCTTCTAACTGTTTAAATTCTCCTGTTGTCAGCAAGAAGGCTAGATATATGGGCTCCCTAGCAAGTTAATGGGGCTTCAGTTAGAAGCTATGAGTTCAAATAGACACAGGAGGGGGCTGCTTTATGAAGGGAAGCACGTTAGTGCACTAAGTACTCTTTAGGATTCACAGCTAAGGTTTATAGAATTCTAGGAAGAATACCAGGGAAATGTTTTGTGAAGGGAGATATTTCTATGAGAAACTATGGCACATTAAATTATGTTCTTCTAACACTATTGTTAGAATGGCATGTTTGTTAAAGAGGAAAGAATGAGCTCCCTTAAATCTCAATATTCCCTGCTGCTTCTCATAATTAGCAAAAATACTGAATCTAGATAGAAAATTTACCACACAGTATTTCAAATATTTCACCCTCATGTTGATTCAAGAAAAAAGCCTTTTTCTACAAAGAAAATTAAAAAGTACAGATATAATATGCATTATGAGTTATTTAGAGAGCAGCCACTCAGCTTTTCTATGAAAATGAGGTTTGTCCACCTACCACATAATTAACTCAAAATAAGAGTATTTACATATTTCTGCATAACACCAATAATATTTTTTCCAGAATATATACAGAAAATTAATCAAAATATTTGAGGACAAGTAACTTTGACTGAGATACTTTACATGGATGGGAAATCACATCTTTATTCCTATTGTCTAACTCACAAATCCAAAAGACATAACCAAATCTTACAGTGAATTTTAATTGTTCAAGGACCACTTAATTAAAATGCATTTGGCCTTTCTTATAAAAATCTGTGTAATGAACACTAATAAAAATTTAGGAGAAAGACATCTGAGCCTTCTCAGAGAGTTTGAGAGATACTACATATTTTGTTTTGCATGTCTGTAAGTACAGTGATCACTACTATCAAGTAATAATTTGCCAATATCACACATGGGTATCTGATACACCACAGTTATTTCCTCATACTTGGGATATGTCTACACAGCAAAAGCTGCGCATAAGATAGCCTACCAGATGTAGACTAAATCCAGCTACCACAAATAACAATAGCAGTGAAGACACCATAGCATGTGCTTCAACGCAGATATTAAAATGCAGCACAGACCCAGCTCATGAGCACACTCTGAAGCCCACACTGCATTGTCTTCACTGCTATCATTACCTGCCCTAGCTAATTCAGGTAGGCTAGCCTGTGCATAGCTTTCATTGTGTAGACCAGTGATACTCAGACTGAGGCTCGCAAATGGCTCTTTAATGTGTCTTCTGTGGCTCTTTGCAGCACGATATTAAAATACTATGTGATTTACTTAGCAGCCAGCCTAAGTTATTAACCAATCAGGATGCTTTTACTATGTTATTAGCCAATTATAATTGATAATACTTGCTCAGTCATTTTGCTGTGGGATTTTTATTTATTATATATAAAACTAAATATTTCCTTTCATACTGTTTAAATATGAATATATAGTATTGTAGGAAATAAAACAATGAATTCACATGACTGTGGCTCTTTTGGATAATGAACCACTGAAGTCCGAGTATCACTAGTGTAGACAAACTCTTAGAATAACTGCATGGTAAACTTAGCTTTTTAGTGGTGACCATGGTATGGGACTTTCCTACCATGCCAACTCAGTATGGCAACAAGATCTCTGATTATTACATAAGCTAAATAATGCATTAATTAAATTAGATTTTTTTAAATATCCAAATTAAAGTTTTTGTATAATCAAAAATTTCTACTGGTCCTGCTTACAGCCAGACCTAATAGCACTCTAGTGTTTACAACTGGTCTCTCATATAAATATTTGAAGATGCTGTAGATAAATGAGGACCAATGTGGCCCTGTGGCATAGACGTGGGCCTGAAAGCCAGGAACTACTGCATTCAAGTCTTGACTTTGCCAATGATTCAATGTGTGGCCTTGACCAAGTTACCCTTGACTTAACTTCTCCATGCTTCGGTTTCACCATATGTAAAATGGGGATAATACTCACTTCTAAGCCTAACACAAGTGTTGTGCAGCTTTGCTAAAGGTTCTTACATATTTAAAGAGATATAATTATATATTAATATTAAATCGGAAAATGTATTGTTTTGTTTCCACCCCTGTACTAGATGATTACCTCCAAATCTATACAAAAACACTATGTTCTTACCAACATATTAATCATGACATAATGTCTTAGTTAATGGTACACACAGCAGACTAGTAGAGAGGTCATTTCCAGGAAGGAAATATGCTCCTGTGTACCAATCATCTCACACCAATAACTGAGGCAAGATATGCCAGAGGTTGGAAGCTAACCTGACTGACTGTAGACTGCCCACCATAAATGAATGCTGTCATATCTAGGTGGTTATGAATGAAGGAGAGAGCCATCTGCTACCTTTTCTTTATTTACTCGGTTATATGTTTTGATACTATGGGTTATTTGTTCTTCTGTTCTGTTCATTCAATACTAATCTTTCTTTTCTCTCTTATGTTAACACTTTTAGGATCCAGAGATTCGATATGTCTGGGTGCAGCTCTGTAGCTACAGGTTCTTCTGCAGCAGTGGTTAGTCCCAGCTACTATTTTCATACTTAGTGTAACGCTTGAAGAAGTAAGCTATGTACTATAGATGGCAAATAGACTACTAGTGCTCAGGCTTAATAAAGGAGCAAAGCCACACCAGCAACACATGGAAAAATTCCTTTTAAGTCAAGGGGCATTTCATGCATTACTCACTTGACGTCTCTGGCCCTAATACAGCAGAGACAGTAATCGTAGCTGAACAACCAATAAAAGAAAACAAAAATAAACATTTTCAAATTTGCAAGCTGCCTTTCCTTGCTTGCTGTTCCCTTTGACCATGGGATCAGGCCAGCTATCTCTCAAAATTGTGTATGGCCAGAAAACTGGCCCCACCATAATGTAGTATCAAATGAAAACAAGAAAGTTACCAAGGAAGTTAATTTTAAAAGAAAATCAATTCAAGAAACCTCTTAATTTATTTAATACATTTTTTTTCTGGAGACAATGGTGTAACTCAGAATCCATTCTGTTAGGGCTCTCTCTTCTTTCAAGCACCAATAAGTAAGTTTTGAAAAAGATGATGCTATGCTATAGGAAATATTTACATGTACAAACTGTGTAGAATAATCCTTCAGAGTCATAGATGGAAAAGTTCTCAGAGGTAGTCCTTGAAGTTCATGTGTTATTAAACAGATCTCCTCACACACAGATACCATAAGAATACTTTAAAACACTTTAAAACGTTGAATCAGTAAAAATTACCATCAGTTTTTGGCAATGGACATTTTAGACATATAAAGCTTGATTTTCAGAGGTACTGAGAGCATCCACAATTTCCAGTGTAGTCAACAGCAGCTGCAGATTCTCACAACCTCTAGTCAGTCCCAGAATAATTTCCTAACATTATTCCACGGGTTCCCAAGATGCCACACATACAACAATCATTTCTTGGAGTTCATGGTGTGCAACACAACACTTGTTTCTACATATGATGTAATAAAGAACCGTGTTCTCACTGTACCTACCACATACAGCTGTTTCCAGAGGATAGCCCATTCCTGGAGCGTTGTTGTGGCTTCAGTCACAACAGAATCTTCAAGTGGAACTACTGTTTCATACTGCCTGTAAAACACAGAAAAATATGCTTCACAAAGGCTCTCATGAAAAGGTAGAACACAACAAAAATGACAGCATTAAAATTCGCAAATCCTAAACTTGTAATCTATGTAATCTATATACAGAGGAAAGAACAGTTATTACAACATGCTCCCCAAAAACTGGCCAATCAGACCGCCTTTCCAGTAGGTTCTAAATTGAGCTCTGAAGTCCACAGGAATGTTCACACTGTTTTCTGTTTACGTCAAATTTACTTTGTGACAGAAAGACATCATTTATAGTACAGCCAATTAAAGGAAAATAAGTCCTTTGCATTTCTAATTTCTATAGATTTAGTCTATTAAATGATAAATATTTCTAAGAATTTTATAACACAATAGTCTAATACCCCTCTGCTATGCTGAACACCATTATACATCATGTTCAGGAAGCATCTCGATTATCACTCCATTATCTCCCACAGGAACCTGCGAGGAGAGGGAGTATTTCCTAATTATATGAGGGCACTATATAATTATCATTCTAATAATGGTCAATATTAGAGTCTTTTTAAATATGATGAGCTAATATCCCTTATACCCCATCCAACATCCATCTCACAGCCAAAGTAACCAGATTGTGATCTGGATAGTTGCACAGGAGTGAGGTTTCTCCCCAAAACTATGCTGATCCTCTCACCTATATTCAGTACTCTGGCCAATGGATCCATTACTCTATGGGTCCACTAGCTCTGCATCTTCTTCAGCCTCCAGACCTTTTAATGTAGTAGATTACAAAGCCTCTGTGTGGACTTCCTGTCTACCAACTAAGCAGGAGAATTACATTAATTCCACTGTCTTCAGGATCTTCAACATTCACGGAAGTAGAACCAGGATTCTTCCACACCCTCTGAGCACACTGTATTGTAATAATATTTGTAATATTGTGATAATATAGTATGATACTCTGTAATAATCTACCTTTTATATTATCTGAGCCATCAGTTCCTTGACTTAGCCTTTTAGTGGAAAAAATACAAATGTCAGGTATTGCACAACTGCCAAGAATTGTAAATGTAAAGCATATCTCAAGCTTCCAGTACTCCAGCAATTAAAGAACAAAGAAAAAAAATCTATGACAGGCATTTGTGTTTCTGAAATATCAAATGCTAGATTGTGGAAGTTACTCACATATCTGAATAGGAGTGATGTAGAGCCAATCTGACTCTTTACAGAAGCTCTAGGATAAATTGTGCTTCAGGAGGCACAATCCAAGCACTTCAAAGAACACAAGAGGCGTGCACCCACTGCCCTTCCTCTTGTATGGTACAGCTTACTCCCATTCTCTGCACCTAGCCAGCTTTCTGACACTTTGCAGGGGGGATGACCATGGATTCACCTACTCTTCACCACATTTAGGCTACTTGTTATCCCCCTTATGCAGGGTGTGAAAGAGAGAGAAAGGAATGCCATTTTTGCCCTCACCTTCCCCCCTTGTGTACTCACATTAGCTCCAAATAATAACAGAAATTGAGGATTTATCTATATAAAAAGACTGAGTTTTTTAAATGTAAAATCAAGTTCTCAAAACAAACTTTCATTTGGATTTTCCATCATCATTGTAACATTTAATTTTAATCCATTTATCCAAGGATTTTATAATTGTGCCTCACTACAAACTAAAGCTAATATTAGAAAATGGTTAAAAAATTGAGTCAATATATGTTTCTCTAAATATTCAGGGACTAGAAAACTAGCACACACAAGGGCCGCATCCAGCATTCCTAAGTTAACCAAAACTCCTATTTAAATCAATTATTTAAATCAATTCATATTTTCTTACTGATTTGGAACATTAAACAGGATATTTTTTGTTTGTTTTAAAGAAAAGACTGTTCCTGGCCTTTGAAACTGTTGTTCTTCAAGACGTGTTACTCCTGTCCATTCCAATTAGGTGTACACGCTTCACAGTTGCCAGGCTTTCCCCCCAGTCGGCTCTGGAGCCCCCTGGAGTCACACCTTCATGGTACCCTATATAGGGCTCTGCCAACCCCCTGCCTCTTTGATTCCTTTTTGCCAGCAGACTCCGACAGAGGGGTAGGCGGGTGGGTCTTGGAATGGACATGAGCAACACATTTCGAACAATAAGAGTTACAGTTCAGGACCATCTTTTCTTCTTCAAGCGCTTGCTCATGTTGATTCCAATTAGGTGACTTCAAGCAGCTCCTTAGGTGGTGGGGGCAGAGTTCAATGGGTAACTGATTGTACTACTGCTCTACCGACTGCCACGTCATCTCTGGCCTCCTGAGAGATAGCGTAGTACATCACAAAGGTGTGGATGGATGACCACATTGCTGCCCTACAGATGTCCTGAATTGGGACTTGTGCTAGGAAAGCTGTCGAGATCATGTTGGCTCTTGTGGAGTGGGCTGTCAGTATTGGAGCTGGTACCTTCGCCAGGTCATAAAAGGCCTTGATACACGTCATAATCTATGATGAGATCCTTTGGGAGGAGATCGGGAGGCCTTTCATTCTATCTGCTAATGCAACAAAAAGAGTTGAGATGTCTTTCTAAAAGGTTTCGTCCTCTCAATATAGAATGCTAACGCCCTCCAGACATCCAGGGAGTGGAGCCTCTGTTCCCAGCTACTGGCATGCAGTTTGGGATTAAAAAAAAAAAAAAAAGTCTTGATTCAAGTGGAACTGTGATACAACCTTCAGAAGGAAGGCCAGGCGTGGCCGCAGTCGAACCTTGTCTTTGAAAAAAAACCGTATGGGGAAGCTCTGAAGTCAGGGCTTTGAGTTCTGAGAGTCTTCTGGCCTATGTGATGGCCACTAGGAAGGCTACCTTCCAAGAGAGATATAGGAGGGAGCATTTGGCTAATGGCTCGTGTTGTCAGTTCTTAGCTGTGTGTGTTTCCGCAGTGTGTATGATGTCCCAGCTCTGTTTAGATAACCGAGACACCAAACCATGATCAGATTATCCAATAAGACAAGAGATTTGTTTAAAAAATGACGGCGCCAGGCCAGGTTTATTGTAAACAAACCACGGTCCTAGTATCCCGCAGACTCTACAAGACCACTAACACATGTATGCTTGTTACAATGGACCAGCTCTATAAATGGCAGGACTTTCCGTTTCCCCCTCGGCTGGACAAAGAAACTCCCTTTGAGACGCTTTTTAATACACTGATACAAACAAGTTGTGTATTGCCCTTCTGACGTGTGTAGTTGCCACCCTCTGAGGTGGTAAGATACCACCTTTTACCTAGTACCAGATAGTTCGGCCAAAACATCTCTATCCATCATATTGTCATTCTGAGGGGTCAGTAAGTCCTCATTATCTTTGGGGCATTCGGATGTTCTGGTATCTTTCTGGAATGTGTTTGCATGAGTGTTCTGTACCTACTGCTTCTTTAGGAATGTTTGTATCAGCTCTGCTCTTGCCAGTTACTGTGAGCCTGCCGGCATTCACAGCAGGACTACTGCTAACTTTGCTTTATAACAGCAAGGCTTGACTACTACTAGCTAACTCAGGCCTCATACCTGGTTTGTTATACTAGGCCTCATATCTCAGGCTCTCACTTTCTATGACAGCTCAAATGGTGGATTCATTACTGCTGACAGAACAAAGTTAAGGTACCATTGGGGAACCGGCTGGCGTGTTTCAGGGAACAGCCTGTCAAGGCCCTTGAGGAAGCGACCTGCTTTGTGGTACGCAAAGATTGAGTGGCTAGCCACTCGTGGATGAAAAGCCAAAATGGCAGCCATGTGGGAGTCACTACTGACTTTTGTGCACTGATTAGAAGGCCCATCCTGGTGGACATCAGTTTTATGAACTCTAAATCTGATTCCACCTGATGTCTGGATCAGCCTTTGATCAACCAATTGTCCACGTATGGGTAGATCTGTATTTTCTGCCACCTTACGAACACAGCCACCATCGCCAGGCATTTTGTGAAGTCTCTGGGGGCTGCCGACAGACCAAACAGCAGCACTGCAAATTGGTAGTGTGATCGGTTGACCACAAAGCGAAGGAATCTTCTGTGCCGTAGGATGATCAACATGTGGAAATATGCGTCTTTCAGATTGAGGGTGGCATACCAATCTCCTGGCTCCAAAGAGGGGATGACTGACGCCAGGGAGACCATTTAGAATCTTAACTTCTTCATGGGTCTGCAGTGGCATAGGGAACCACAATGGGTGCTTCGCAGCCTGTCCCTTTGGGGGAACAATGACCTTCTCTCCCGAGCCCCAAGAGGTATACCAGTGACCATGAGGATGCCGACGCCACGTGTTTCCCTCCCTTACTTTGCTGGAGTTCCGGCGCCGAGAGTTTGAGTGCTAACTATGCCTTGACCACCTCTTGTTCTTTGATTTTCTATAAGGACTCGAGCGATGCTGCAGCTCTAATGACCTGCTGCATGCCATCGACTTGCGGTGCCGTGAGCTCAAGGAACAGTGTCACTCCAAGGATCAACGCGACTCTCGGTGGATCAGTTCCGTTGCTCCAGGGATCGGCACCTAATATCCGGTGACCAGAGGCATGAACCCGTCCTCTCTTGGTGCCGTTCCGGGGATCGGTGCCAAGAATCCGGCGACTGTTGCGGGACTGGCGAGCAACAATCAATTGATGGGGATGGGGGACGCTGCAGCCAAGTTCCCCTTTGACAGACCCCCGGTCGGGGTATCCACTCCTCGGTGTGATGGCCATCTCTCTTGCAGAGTAGGCAACACTGGCATGGCTAATACGTCCTTCATCGTGTGGAAGGGATCAACATGCGGTGCAGGCCTCTGCTTCTGCCTGGAGATAGCAGCGGCATGCGTGCTGGGCTCGACGTCCTTACAGGAAAAGACCCTCTCGGGGTTGATTCTGGTTTCCCCGAACTTTTCTTAGCCAGCTTCGGGGCAAGCAAGCGTTCTCTCATGGAGTGCACTTTCTTGTGGCGCTTCTTCAGCACTGGGGATGTCAAATGGTGCCAAGCTGACTGACACCGGAGGGGTGCTCCTGGTCGATGCCATGGTGCTCAGTCCCTAATCCAATCTTGGTTCCGACACCGGTCGGAGAGCTGACTCCATCAAAAGGGCCTTAAGCTTTATGTCCTGGTACTTCTTAGTTCGTAGGCGAAAGCCCTTACACATCTTACACTTTTCAGAGACGTGAGTTTCTCCCAAGCACTTCAAACAGCTTTGTGCTGGTCACTCAACAGCACAGGCTTCTTGCATGAAGCGTAGGGTTTAAATCCCAGGGATCAGGGCATGCCCCAAAACTGGATAAACTCGCTAACTAGCAATCTAACTTCTAAGTACTAATTTAACAACTATATACAGTAGAAAATATTACAAAAACCACTAGCAAAACTGAGACTTGCAAGAGAGTTGCTCCAGCACCGTCACAGGCAGTAAGAAAGAACTGAGAGGGAGGGGAGCTGGCAGCGCCATATATATACGAGCGCATATGCGCGCTGCTGCAGAGGGCACTAGAGTCAGCCCTACGGGTACCACTAGGGAAAAATTTCTGGCACTGGTAAACATGGCATGCACACACCTAAATCAGAATGGACATGAGCAAGCACTCAAAGAACAACTTGGTTGATGTGAAATTTGGATGACACCTTGGGCAAAAATTTGGGAGTAGATGTTACAAAACGCTGTCCTTCAAAAATACTGTAAATGGAGAGTCTGCCATTAGAACCCCCGTTTTTCCAACCCTTCAAGCAGAGGTGATAGTCACTGAAAAGGCTGTCTTCCAAGATACATTAATGAGGGAAGAAGCAGCCATAGGCTCAAAGAGAAGGCCAATAAGGTATCTAAGTCCTAAATTCAAATCCCAATTAGGAGTGGGTTCCTCAACTTGGGAAGGAAAGATCCCCAATCCTTTGAGAAAGCTTACAGTTGTAAGGATGAGAAGACTGAGAATCCTTCAACCAGGGAAAAAAGGCTGTTATATCCCTGACAGTGGTCCCAGATAATCTTGTCTTTTTTAGCTCTAGGAGGTAATCAAGAATGATAGAGAGGCAAGAGTAAGCAGGTGGAACACTTCTCTGGACACACCAAAGGCTGAACCCTTTCCACTTCTGGAAATAAGTGCACCTCATGGAATCTTTCCTACTGTTCAATAATACCTGTTGGTACCTTTTTAGAACAAGTAGATTCCATTACCATGAAGCATCAAGGAGCAAAGCTTCGAGACAAAGAATTTTCGGATGAGGGTGAAGAGTCCAACTGGCATCTTGGAAAATAAGATGAGGAATGGATGGAAGGCTGATTGCCTGACAAATGGTTAGGTGAATCAAGTCAGGATACCATATCTGTCTGGGCCACATTGGGACAATTAATATGATCCTGGCTTTGTCATGCTTAATCTCATTTATCACTTTCAGAATCAGGGGCATTGAAGGAAATGCATATAGGACGCCCTTTTATCCATAGAACGAGAAAGGCATCACCCAAAAAGAGAGGATCAAACCCCCTCTCAAGCAAAAATATTTGAATTTCCTGTTAGTCACAGTGGCAAAGAGGTCTATTTCTGGAACTCCCCAGGACAGAAAGACTTGACTGAAAATCTGAGACTCCTGGATGAAGTCATTCGCTATTCTGGTTTGTATCCCTGGGGAGTAAGCTGCTGAAATAAAGGATGCAGTCAGCTATGCACCAGTTCGGCACAAAGAGAAGGAGATCTGTCTCCTTATCAATTAAAAGAGAACATGCAGGCTATTTCTGTCAGGATCTTTATGGACCGGTTTCTGATTAAATGCAGAAAGTGGATACAGGCATTCCTGATTGCCCTCAGCTCAAGGAGGTTGATGTGCAATTATGCTTCTTGAGCAGACCATTTGTCTTGAGTCGTGTGGGCCCCCAATGTGCCCCGACAGCCCATCAGGGATGCATCCGTCATTATGGTAACAAAAGGAGAAGACTGAACAAATGGAATCCTCACACATACACGCTCTTAGTTTTTCCACCAAATGGGAGAGTCTCATACCTGATGAAGGACCAACTCTAACATGTTTAGGTTGTATTTGCTTGGAGCACAAACAGTTCTGAGCCAGCCCTAGAAGCATCAAAGGCAGAGTGTGGCATATAACACCACAAAAATGAAAGCTGCCATGTATCTGAGTAATTGAACACAGCATCTTATTGATGTCTGTGAGATTATTTGAATCTTTGAGACAAGATTTGCTAACACTAAGAATTTGCTAGAGGGAAGATAAGCCCTGGCTGATATTGTGTCTAAGGAGTCTCCTATGAACTATATTCTTTGTACTGTTCTCAAAGTATATCTTTTGATGTTGAGATGTAAACCTAGCCCACAGAACAGAGATCTCGTCATCTTTATGATACCAGTCTTTGAGGTATAAGAAAATGATTAACCCCAGACTTCGATGATCAGCTGCAACCACCACCAATACTTCTGAGAACACTCTGGGGGCAGATGAAAGGCTGAACAGAAGAAGCACTCAATGCTGAAAATGATGCTGACCCACCAAAAAACGCAGGAACCAGTTGTGAGACAGGTGAATTGTGATACGAAAATAGGCATCCTGAAGGTCGAGAGCCAAAAACCAACTTACCAGTTCTAATGATGAAATAGCTATGAGTGTCACTATCCAAAGTTGTTTAGGAGTCTTAGATCTAAGATTGGTCTTCACCCTCTATTTTTCTTCAGGACCAGAAAGTAGCTGTAGGAAAAACCCCTCCTTCTGTGCTGAACTGGAACTGGTTCTACGGCTCCTATTCACAGGAGGGAATCAACTTCTTGTTTTAAGAGGTACTCAGCAGAGGGTCCCTGAAGAAGGACAGGAATGGAGGATGGGTATTAAGGATGGAGGTAAAATGAATAGTGCACCTCAATCTTATAACCTCCAGCACCCATTTGTCTGATGTGATTGTCTCCAATGAGGATAGAAAGTGGGAGAGATGGTTTCCAAATGGCAGAAGATAGGTAGAATGGTGTAGATACAGCTCAGTTTCATAGGGTTGTTCCAGGCCCTTGACCAGCCTGTCAAAACTGATGCTTAGATGATGATGATGATGAGAGCTCAGTAGCAGACTACAGATGGTGATCTGTTCTTCTGGAATCTTGATATCTTCCTGAGCAGTTCATAAGTTCTGTGGAATGCTGAGAAAGAAGCATGGTGGGATCTTTGTGCCATTTGGGACCTACTAAACCTTTATTTGCTTGTAGGCATGTAAATTCCCAAGAGATCTCAGTGTGGCTCTGGAAGCATTAAGAGTACACAAGGATTCATCAATGGATTCAAACAGTCTTAGGCCATATAAAGAGAGACACACCTCTCATAAGCACCTCTTATCAGTTGGGTGTGATTCTGGAGCCCCTTGTAGGCTGTTGACCTTGCCCTGAAGCCAAGTCACACTGTCAAAAATGGATGAACTCCTTCCAGGATAACGAAAGTCCAGCTGAAAGTCTAAACAAACATCCGAACAAATGATTCTTGTTTTTCTTTTGTCTTACTCTTAAGCCTACTTTCTGGGCTCAGTTCTCAGCCCCATCTGTGCTAACTTTAAGTCCTTCTCTGCCTTGTTATGGAGCACTGACTCCCAGTCTACTTGCCATGGAGTCTCTCTCACAGTCCATCACTTGCTGATGTTCCCTGCTCTTCGCACTTACCCCTGGACCATTCTTCTTTGCTCCTTTAGCTGAGCACTGCACCCAGAGCTCTCTCTCTGGAAATGTTTTATCTTTAAATTTTCTCACTGCCATCGCTCTCCAGTCAGGTCATCGCTCAAGTTCAGTCCCCTTCCAGGGTTGCAAAGAATAAAACAAAACTGTCTGCCCTCACTATGTTCTTCAGCCCTGTCTCTGTGTCCTTTAAACTCCATCTCTTTTAAATTAGTTGCATCCCCTTTTCTCCATAGCTTAGGCTGCTCCACCACCGGCTGGTGAGGAGATCTGGGCTCGCCCACTACTCCAGGTCTCAACCAAGAGACCCTACACAGATAGCAGCCAACTGCTTCCTTTAATTGGTTGCTGCTACATTCTCTGAGCCTCTTCCTACCTGGCCTCTTTATTACTCTCTGTTACCTTAGGGCCAGAAATCTCAGCTCCTCTGACTCCCAGGTTTAGCTAATACAGAGCACTCCTCCTTGGCCCTCTGGCCCCAGCCAGAAACTGACCTACTCAAGCCCTGCAGTTCCTTTTATCTGAGCCTGCTAAGCTCAGATTGGCTGCTTCTATGCAGCCTCTCTAGGCAGGCCTGGGGGACCCAACTTCACTGCTCCTTTCCTGGGGCGGGGTGTAATAGAACCATCAGGCTTCAAACAGGGAGCCTAAGTGGGCCAAATACATGCCATCACAGCCAAAGGGAATGTCCTCAACCGTGTTTTGGACCTCTCTTGGGAATCCAAGAGCTGGAGATAGGATGCCCTCCCCATATGAGCGCTACCATAATGATGGATCAAACAGCAGTGTCAGCCACATCCAACAATGCCTATAATGATGTTCTGGCTAACAGATGATTCTTGTTAATAATAGCCTGAAATTACTCATGCATGCTGTTATTGAAGTATATAAGATGTATCAAATTAGATATCTAGGTTGGTGCCCCCAGATGAAATGCTTTTCAAGCTGTTTGCCTCTACAGGAAAACTGAAAGACCTGGAGGGGGAAGGCATCACTGAATCCAATTTAGAGAGGGCTAGCCAGAGGTTAGCAGAAAATCGGAAAGCAGCTTGTAAATCTTGTGAACGTGTTAGGATGGAAAGATTGAAGCATCAAGGAGCAACAAACTGACTCTACCATCTTAATGATACAGGATGACAGAAGAGCACAACACCCTATTCCCTGAAGGGTCATCATCACTGGACAGGCATAGGGCTTTCTGCTACTGGGAGCAGAGAAAATAATCACATCACAAATATGGAATAGAAAGAGGCTGGAAATAGATCATGCTGAGCATAAAAGCCTTCTTAGGAAGTTTCTTTTCTGTGAAAAATATATGAGATCTCTACGATCAGACCGGAGAGAAACTGTATAAGATTGGTTTAATCTAGACAGTTTTTCAAGATTCCATGTCTCTCCTATGAAGGGCTGAATGCTGGAAGGGATTGTGGAATTCAAAGAAAAGACCACACAGTCATCATGACCACCTCTCCCTGAACCACTGGTACCTCATAGGAACTCTCCTCCATTTTCTTCCTGCTGTGATGCCTGAAAAAAAACTGCCTGTTCTGCGTGGGGAGATAACACAGTGGCATCCTGCTTTGCTTTTCCCCCACAGGAGGCTCCATATGGAGAAGACACAGGAGTAAAATCCCTGTACCTAAGAATTAATGTACAAGGGACCCACAATGGGGGACTAAAGAGTAGTAGGTCATCCCGCACAGTGCTTATAGCTCCCAACTGGCTTGTCTTTTACCTCTTTTTACATCCTGTAGACTAAGGCGATAGAGAATACAAGATGGCATTTCAGCCTGATACGCTAGCATTTCTTTGGTCTGAGTCAAGAAATAATGGGGGAGCCTAGAATGGGAGGAGCTGGGAACAATAATTCCTGTATCCTAATTGAGTTCCAGCAGAGGTAGCTGTGTTTGTCTGATTTTATCAAAACAGCGAGAATCCTGTGGCATCTTAAACACTAACATCCGACGAAGTGGGTTTCTGCCCAAGAAAGCTTATGCCCAATTAAA
Source organism: Emydura macquarii macquarii (assembly GCF_026122565.2). NCBI lineage: Eukaryota > Metazoa > Chordata > Testudines > Chelidae > Emydura > Emydura macquarii. The sequence continues at coordinate 769,494 of NW_027132983.1, read as the reverse complement.
TTTGTTAGTCTTTAAGGTGCCACAGGACTCTTGCTGTATCCTAATTGTACACCATGTGTCTGACGGACCAAAGATAAAAACACCCATGTATCTGTGCCAGTGGTGATCATGCCACAGCTAAATAGTAACGTGCATAACTCTGCACTAGTTTATGTATGAACTCATTGATTTCAAAGGTTTGCCTGGGTATATCTGAAGGAAGAACAGGGCCCAGTGAGTCTTGCAATTAATAATCCCATTCTTAATGTGTTTGAAAAGTTCATATTTGCCTCTGACAAATTATTTCTTTAGTTCATTTATCATTTTAGTGTGCCTTCAGGATCCCTGTCACAGAAGTTTCTTTATCAGCCTGTAAAACATTTAGACTAGTGTTACCTTTTCTGTGGAACTGAGATTTTAAACAGTAAGTCAAAGATCAGATCATACCTAGCGCTGATAACATACACCAAATGGAGAATGTAAAGATTTGCCTGTTGACAACAGCTTGAGAACTGGGAATCAGAAAAGCTGAAAATCATCTACAGTTTCTTTTGGGCTCCTCATAAAATGGCACTGAACTACAAAAGAGGGGTTGAAAAATAACCCAGTATACATTCACGAAATCTTCTGGAGGGAGAAAAAACCGACATTTTTTTACATGCGATAAAAAAGTCACTAAATTTAACAAAAACATTTCTTAAGGATTCTTTTTGGAAAATGGTTTTCAAGCTTCTTTCATCACTGACAAGAAAGAACATTCTGCTAGATTAACTCTAACCTTCAAGTATGCGGTTGAATTTAAAGAGACTGCATAACAGGATTACAGTTAAACCATTTAAGCATCATGGCTCAGATTCCTATAAGCTTGCATTCTTGTCTATACTATGCCTACATTTTCAATGAAATGTCATGTTGTGACCGAGTCTAAATTTTAAATTGGTCAAATGTTCTGCTGTACAGTTTAATAAATGTTTTTATTGGTCTACTTTAGAACACTGGGCAAAAATTTTAACCTGTAAACTGAATTTCTTCAATGGACAAGGTCAGACTCTAAATAGATAGGTTTTCATGTACGTCACACTTGAACAAGCATGAGTTTAAATGTTTAAATTCCAGTGCAGGTTGTCTTGCGGCTCTCTTTAGCTTTCCCAGCCTTGAATGCCAGAGTATTTCTAATTAAATACATTTACAATCCGGGCATTGAAAGAAACTAAGCTAAAATAAAACTAGATACAAAAAGAAATGGTATTCACTAAAGATTAGTTAAAGAGAATGTTTATCCAGAAACTGTAAATTACAATATACTGAGTCTGTCTTTAGATATTGTGGGATTCCCTCAAAGACCTTCTGCACTCAGTTAACAGTTGTTTATCAGAAATAGGACATTAAAAAATGATCATTCTAATTATGGGTTTTGGATCAGAAAGTGCATATTTGTTAGATTTTTTTTAAAAATCCATGTTACATTAAATATTATTCAAAAAACAGATACTATACAAATCCTGCACCAAACACACAATTATTAATTTGCTAATGGGCATTTTTGCTAATGGGCATCACAATAATGGAGTGCTTCACAAACATTAATAAATCAAGCTATCAAGCAGGAGGGAAGACAGCATGTCATCTATACCCCAGTACGAGAGAGCAACTTTATCTGAGAATACATTTTAAAGGTTTACTGGTTTATAAAGACAGGGGATCTGAACCTCAAATGATAAACAATTCAATCAACTGATTCTATACAAAATAAAAAAGTGTATCAAGTACGGTCTTTTATGAAAGCCTGTGACACACTAGTGATTCATATCATGCATTAACACTATCTGAGGAATTATGGATATTCACTGATATTATGCTGGTTTTCTCCCAGACAGGAGGGATCTATCTTTCTCCAATGTAAATTAAGCATTATGGAATCAAAACAATGGAAGCCGTATTTACATAGGAATCAACAGGGGGATGGGAACTCAACAGGAAGTCTTCCACAATATCTTCCTGGCTGACTGGGAGCAATTCTGATAATTAAGGAGTTCAGTGCCACATAATTTAGTGACTCACACACGTGCAATGCAGGGGTATAATTTCAGAAAAATTGGGGGCAGGGGAAGGAGTTGGGTCAGTATATAGAACATTATATGTGATTATGTTATATCCTGCAAAGTCAGGAAGACATGCAGGCCTATGAAAAGTTGGGTGGAAAGCAACTGCGTCCCTTAGCCCACAGCAACTGACACTCCTAAAGCAGTGCAACCCCCACCCCTTATCAATGTACGTGAAAATATGCAGGGGCATTAGCTGATCCCCACTATCCAAGCAGTTAACTCAATATTCATTCTCCCAAAGTTGCTCAGAGGAAAGGCTGGTGTAGGGACAAGATGATAATGTCTGAAAGGAGCCATAGTTTTACACTAAGGCAACAAAGTCTTCATAAACTCTAAGTTAGGGTATCATTTTGTCCGGTATGTGTCCACTTTGCAATGCAGGAGTATAATTTAACTTGTTTGACATCCGCTAATAAAGATTTGCTCCTGCTGAATAATCCTTGCTGAAAACAACTCTGCAATTTACAATGCATTTAACAATCTTAATAATATATATTAGAGCTCTACAGATAACAGAATGCCTAAGAGTTGAAAGTTATAGTAATAGAAAACTCCCCTCTTATGTGATGCCTACAAGAAACCTGACCACTGGTGTGCTGAAACCACTGCCCATCATGCTGACCAACACTGTCTCCTTGTTTCCTTGTATTCCCCAGCTGTCTGTATCCATATGGTTGTCTCTTATTTTATACTTAAATTGTAAGCTCTTTGTGACAAAGACCCTTTTTTGTCCCACATTTGTATAGCGCCTAACACAATGATCCTTGACTAGAACTTTTAGGTGGTATGCTAATTGTGATATACCGAGGGCAGCAGGAGAGTACACGACAGGAGGTACATCAGCCCCAGAATGATCAGGGCTTTATTCCCTGCAGCCTAACCAGGGACAGCTGGGGCCAATTAAGGATCAGCCAGGTGCTCCATAAAAGGGCTCCGCCCCAAACACACGGAGCACAAGCTGGAGGGAGCAGAGGAGTTGTGTTGTGTGGAGCGGAGCAAAGTAGCAAAGTGTGGAAGAGTGGAGGAACCCCAAAGGAGGTACTGAACCCAGCAAGGGGCAACACGGACACAGGGCCTGAGAGGCCAGCAGGACTGAGGGGGGAAAGTAGCCCAGGGGAAGAGGCTGCGGCTCCCAAAATACAGAGCCAGCAGTCTGCAGCTACTGTTCATAGGGCCCCTGGGCTGGGACCCGGAGGAGCGGGTGGGCCCGGGTCCCTCCCGCCCTCCCCCAGGGAAGACAGGGTGACGGGCAACTTCCTGATCCACTACAGGAGTAAAGCATGAGACCCACTAGAGGGAAGCCGGCCGTATACCACTTAATACAAATAAACAAACAAACAAGTGCTGTAATTCCTCCAATTTGATATTCAAAGTGTAATTAAACGAGATAGATAACATTAAACAAAGAACAATTATCTGTCTAAGGTATGGTTTCTTGTCTACATGCTCATGAGAACCTCTAACTGCTCAAAAACTAAAATGAAAATACCTGTGATAGGGTGTTGGACCCACACTGGCCTCTACGGGGTTAATAGAGCCCAAGGGAGGTTGCACAAGACGCAGCCAAATAGAGAGGGGCTGAAAGGAGCAGCCAGTCAGGGCCAGGCAGGCCCCTATAAGAAGAGCTGCAGGGAAGAGTAGGGTCATTTACTCCCTGGAGCTCAATGAGGGAGGACTGGGTGCCTGGGAGGCAGGAGGAAGCAGCTAGCTCCCTGGACAGAAAGCTGGGCAGCTAGAGCAAGCTGCTGGGATTGGCAGGCTGAGCCCCTGAAGTAAGGACGAAGAAGGTGCTGGGGCTGCAGGGATGTTGCCCAGAGAAACGTACTGAAGAGTTGGAGGGGACGCAGCACGTGACTACATCTACATGGTCCTTGGGCTGGGACCTAGAGTAGTGAGCGGGCCTGAGTTCCCTCCTCCGCCGCCACATTCGCAACTGGGGAAATGGCGAGACAGTTGGACTGAACACTAGCACCCGGAAGAGGGGAGCACATATCATGACACAGCTCTCTAGTGTATGGCCATACATCAGTACACTGTTTGCCAATAATGCTTTCTTAAAAGTTGTGCTTAATATAACAAGACAAACATGTATTTTCAAGATCTAATTTAACTAATAAAAAAACTACTTCGAATAAAACTAAGTGTTGATCTCATTAGGCAAATCTAACTGTGAGATAAGAACTTCTGCACCAATATATTATGCCAACAACTACATTACTGAACTTTTAAAACTCAAGATGTTAACAAAAAATAAGCCAGCAAATTCAGAGTTAAATGGTCAACATTTTCAAAAGTGAATTGTGACCTTCAGTGCCTCCAGATTTTGGTACTCAATGTGAATCACTTTTCAGAGAGTGCTGAGTACGTGCTTTCTGAAATCAGGACCATTTATGGTGTCTCAGATTGGTCATAGAAAACTTGGAAGTATCCCAAATCACTAAATCCTGGCCAAAGTTTCCACAGCAGATCTAACTCTAAGGCCCAGATCCTCAAAGATATTTAGGGACCTCACTCCCATTGATTTCAGTTGGAGTTAGGTGCCTAAATTTCTTTTGAGGATATATGGACCTCAATCCCTTACATTGCAGAGGGGAGAAGTCCCTGCGTGGTTGCCCCCAGGGCGTGGGGGGGAGCAGCCCACAGGGAGCCCGGCAGCCTCTCAGCTCCCCACACTGCCCATTAGGTCAATGGAAGTGCTCCTGGTGAAGACATACTCCACCAACCCAAGGAGAGCAGTGTGGACATCAGCCACTGCTGTAATTATAGTGGTGGCTCTAACCTGACATATGTCGACTTTTTTTAGTTGAGACAAGGTCTCAGCCTTAGTTGTTAATGCCTCGAGGAGATTTTGCCTTCAATGGTTTACATACACAGATTTTGCTGTCCTGTGGGTCACTGATCGCATTGTTTCCTTTGGAAGTTGATATTCCTTTGGTGCAAAACAACGGCCTCAACATTTCAACCAAAGCAGATTTTTTTCAACCTGTAATGGTTCAATGGCCTCATACTTACCTTCAAGTGTCAAGTCCCCCTTCAAAGTTATTAGCTTAGTTGCCTTCACTTGGAAGATGTAGTGTGAACAAAATATTGCAAGAAAGGGGTTACAAAAAAGCAAGGCCTTTTGTTCCCAAGATTTGACTGTGTACAGCTGATCATTTTTAAAAATGTGCCCTAAGCTATTGCATGTTAACATCATGCTCTGATTTTACGTGACAATACCGAGACCTCAGCATCAACACACTCCTTTACACACACACACACACACACACACACACACACACACACACACAGTAAAATTTTCACAAGTATCTACCAAAGTCCCTTTTGAAAAAAAGGGCTAGGGCTCTTTGGCACTTTTGAGAATTATACTCCCAGTCCAATTTTCAAATTAGGCATTTAGAAGGCTAAGAATCATTAGAAGTCACTGAAGGTCTGATCATAGCAAAATAGGAAGTGCTGGCTGCATATGTGTACTCTCTTAGCCTATTATAATCGATACAACTGTGTTCCCATTTATGTTAGAGAACAAATAGTGAGTAGGGAGCGTGAATGGTTTCTTAAAAGTGTACATATTACTGATGACAGACATTTTTTTTCTTCCAACACTAAAAACACGGCTGTGACATTTGATAAATGGAGGACAGAACCCCAGAAAATGATATTTGATTATCAAGCTTCAAAGATGATTATACACAACAAAAAAGTAAACTTAATACATTTAGGGAAAACATTTTTGATAAGGCCCCTTCAAAATTCCAAGTGGATCATTTTTCAGATTCTTTCTTCATTTACACAAATAAGGCAACTTCTTAATAATCAAGAAAAATACTCACCCTCTGTTACTGACGATTGCCTTTTTCAAGTGAATATAGTTAGCAGGAAAGATCCCCTACAAGAGAGAAAAATAATTCTACTTGTCAGAACAATACAATTATAGCTTTGAATAGTTTTCATTCTAACAAATTAGCAAACATTTGATAATTGCCAATTTACTAATTTAAAAAAATTGTCATCTATATCATGAAACAAGCTATCGCTGTCAAAATCAATATTTAAATTATAGTTACATCAGATGGCTTCAACCTATCTCAGAACAGGACAGTATGTTGATCTGACAATTATGTAAATTATATAACCTTTCATTCTTGAAACAAAACTTCGTTATGGGGAAGTTTTGTGTATCTATCCAACAAAAATATCACAGCAAATAGAATAAAACATCTGAAAGCTGTATAACTCTAAAAGCAACTTTTAAAAGTCCTTCATTTTCTGGTTTGAAATGAACACAGGGCTTCAATAATAGTTTCCACTTTTTCCTCTTTGCTCTTTACAAGAGTTTTAATTTTTTCTTTTGAGTTAATTCAAAGCATATTTATGTTGTAGAGAAAAAAATAGTTTTAAGGAGTAATATTAATATCTATAATGGTTTCTCTGACTCTCTTAAATTATGAACTTAATCCTCAGAATGAAACTGCTTTTCATCCCACCCCACTCCTGAAAATGTATCATCCTTTTTTTGGTCCTCTGATCTTGTCACTCTAAGGCTACACTTTGTGCTTGTCTAATTGATCACGAGATTACAGATGGTGCAGAATGCCGTTGCTGGGATAACGAGTTTTATAATAATAATAAATCAACTTTACATAATCTGCAGTGGTTCTCCTGGATGTAGCAGATCAATTTGCTATCTCATCTAAAGCACAAAAACCTTGTTCTTGAAAAATACTTATTCAGCATATACGTAATATTACTTACTAGGCTATTCCACTGATGTCAATGAAATTCCCCACAACTGAAGTTATGTACATGCTTAAGTGTTTGCAGGTTTGAGGACCTAATAACTTATGCCATCTTTCTCTCCGATGTAATATTTTGTGTGCCAGTTTGCTATTGTAGGTCATCAGGAAAGAGGGGGAAAATGTGAAACAATGGATTTTTTCAAGACCTATCAGTAACTGTCCATATGTAAAACGTGCTCCATGTGACTGGACAGACATTTCCGAGATATTTCTTTTGAGTGCTTCTTTAAGTAATTTTTAAAAGCTTTTAAAGAAGTCATGTTAACTTTTATTTTATTTGTTATATTTGCAGAGAAAATTACCTATATATTTATTGCCATTAGTGTTTGTCACAGGTGGCTGGTCCTTTGAGGGAAGTTAGGCCTAGCCTCACCTGTGACTAATCAGTTAAAAAGCCAGCAAGTGGCTCAGCTGGAAAGTAGGCCTGCACATGGCAGGCCGCGAACAAGTGGATAGAGATGCAAGAGAAAAAGCCTCAACCCTACAGACGGCCCCAGGTTGAGGGAAAATGCTAGGTTTATAGACGGAATTTGTGTTAAACTTGGGAGGAGGGGAAGAGATTCAAAGTATAAACTGTGCCCTGAAGGAAGGGCTTGAAAAAAGACTTTGGTCATGGTGGTAGTCCTTCCTGAGCTGGGCAGGCAGGCCAGCAGCCTACAATATTATATTCTTTCACAGCTCTGATTTGAGTACGGTGCCTGGGAAAGAATATAGCCTTTTCTCTTTCCCCCTTTTTAAATGAATTTAGTGCCAGTGAAAAATGATGGTATAATAGCTTTTAGCGAGACACCCATATTTTTTAAATAGTAGCCTCCTTTTTTGTGGGTAGAACTCAAACAGAGGCATAAATACACAGATCTGTGAATGCAATTCTTTTATGTGGGTACAAAATGCACCCATAAAATGGACAGTTGAGCTTCAGCCCTTTGAAAATTTACCTTATTTAACAACAGAGGAAATACATCTGGAACTACTATACAAGTTCCCTTCCAAGCCAAATTATGACTCCACTTATCAGCCTCAAACTTGATTTGGAGGAGTCATCTGAAGAAGTGAGAGAGACTTGTAGACAGTATTGCAATTAATTGGGTGTTAAATTTTAGGTAAAACAATAGCAGATAAGGTAGCAGTTAGTGTAGTCAGTAGGCAGCAATTTAAAAGGAGTCAATGTATCAGATTAACCAGTGCTAGCAGCACAAAGAAAAATAGATGACTAGTGTAAAGTCCAAAATATAGCAAGTCTACAATCATCGTTCAATTAAACATCCCTCTCATTCATACCTCCTTAAAGGTTGATTACTGCTTGCACATCTTCCAAGAGCAAAAATCAATATAGGCAATACTCAAAACCAAAAGAAAAGATACACACTTGTGACTCATATTCATGCAGACTGACAATAGATCTAGACTTCCTCCTCTTTCCCCTGACTTCTTTGGACTCCATATTAACCTCTGAGAAAGCAGAAAGAAATGAAAGTATGGGAGGGCCCTGCCTCCTTACATAATCTTGCCTAAAGGACTCCATGTCTTCAAACAGGATCCACATAGTCTAGTAATTATCAGCTTTTTAGAGAGTTTCAGGGTTGGTGTGGGGATGTGCAGGTGAATCCGAAGACTGTGAATACATACTGAAAATCTACTCAAAGAGCTCCAACTATAGAAGAGCAACTCTTCTGTGTTGCCTTCCAAAAACCTTTCACAGACTCTGTCACAGGTCTTTTAGCTAGCGGCTCTTAATTTTTCAAAGAACAAGTCACCAAAAATTAGGAAAATATATCTATTCTTACCTGAAATTTTCATTTCTTTGAGTAATAAGATCCAGAGATCCATTATAATGGGATTTGCACAACAGCATGTCTCCAAAATGGGAAGCAGGATCATCTTTTAAATATGAACATCCAACAGGAGGTATATTATATATCCTCCATCTTCAGCTAGGCTCTAATATGTAGAGAAAAGTCTTCCGCCAAAAATGGAAGTGGCTAAGGACTGGATGACTAATATGTAAAATTCTGGTGAATTTATGAAAATGATCACCATCTGGCTGCTTACCAGGTCTTAATACAAGAGACAAAACTCCTCTGCCTTGAGACTGGCATTGCTTCTAAGGACTGGACTTTTCTGTTTAAAAGAAGTATCAACTTTTTTTTAAATTTACTTTGTGAATGACTGCTATGGCAGTTGTAACCTTATTTTGACCAAAGCTATAGGTAGCCATTTTCTCCTAAAATGTAAGCATCCGGCTCCAATCAGAATTCTAACTCCAGACAGAGCTTGTTCAAAATTTTGCCGATAGCTCCGAGGCAACTAAGGGTACTTACTGACCTCATCTCAATACCTAAGCTATCATTGGTGCTTCAGACTCTTTCAATTTGCCATATGACCTATATTCCTTTCTACAATGTCTGACAGGAGCCAGAATTGTAAATAAACTTTTGGGATGACTCTGAATAGCCTCAGCTTTCTACAAAGTTTCTCATTGTATCACTAAGACAAACAGGAAGTGATTTTCCTGATCATTGGATCTCAAGGATGAAAGCCACATACAACAGTGAGAATCAGATTTGTTGGATCTCACTATATTGTTCATAGAGCAGTCTTCAGGCCATGGGAATTTTAGGCTGAGAGGGACAATATTTTCAATAATCTCCATCCATATCATTCCTTGTAAAAGCATGGATAGGAATTTAGGGTATCAGATGGCAGCTTGAGTATACATTGTGTTGGTCTAATGCCACTTGAGCATTTTCATGGCCAAAAGAGGGGGATGAGGGGATGCCTGCTTGGACTTCGCTGCTGTCTATAATCTGTATAGTGAGAAGGTCACACTTTCAGGTAAAAAAGGACCTGAGTTAAAAATTTTGATCCCTGGACACCAGCCACCTTTATTTTTAGCAGTGATACAAGGCTGAATTTGGACTTGTGTAAACTAAGGAATTTTCTGGCCTCATGAAGAGATGCAGCTGGGAACAATAACCTGGACATTATGACATGATGACCCACAGTAAGAGATGGGTACAATAGCCCAATAGTTTGGGCATCTGGCTGCAGCAACTAGTGATGACAGCCCAATACTTTCTTAGGCTTTTAGGAGTATTGGGAAATCTCATCCCTTTATAAACCTTCCCAAGGGAGTACAAGGAGGGATATATGGCTATACAGCTTGTCTGTAGCAGTGGCAGCCCCCTAAGCACAAATTTCACATTACTCCATATTCTGTCTGTAAGAATCTATCCTTTGAAGGTTTGCTTGGATTTTCTGTTGGCTATTTTTCAAATATTTTATTATTTAAACTGCTTATCTATTTATTGACTGATTATTTCAAATATTTATTATTTGACTGTTTAACTCTGATTGGGACAGTTGGCCTTTCTTCCCTAAGAAAGAAGAGTTCCCTTGTGCGTGTGTTAGGAGATGTGTGCAAAAGTTCAAAGGAATCAGCAGATCTGTGGCCTGGTCTTTTGTGAACTGATCTGCCACACTATATTCCAAGAAGGTAAGCAGGGAACCAGGTGCTGACAATTATCCACCATGCTGCACTCCATGAAGATAAGCAGAAGAAACAGCATTGATTTTATTCATTTCCCTTTTGGTAGTTTGTCCCCATAATCCTGATCCAGAGGAGAGACCAAAACTGGGTTCAGAGATTTCTCAAACAATACTTCAAGTGAGCAGTGATCACACTCTCCTCAAAAAGGATAGACTTACTGTCTCCTCCTCCTCCACATGAACCCCTTCTGGGTCTCTCAAAGACTGTCCCAGGGTTCAAGAATGGACTCTCAAGAAGCTCTAATTCTCTCTACTGCATGGGAACCCCATGGGACAGGTAAATTTATGTTTATCCAGGAGCCATCGCCTGGGTTTTAATAGGGGAACCTCTGGGAGGTTTGTTATAGAGGTGGCAGGAATACGAGGGAGTTGAGGCCAAAGGCCCCTTACCACACACTCTGCCATTAGCATTATACCTACTGTGAGCGGTGCCCTCCATCTGCTACCTGAGGGGAGGCTACAGCTGCATTCTGCATTCAGAAACATGGATGCTGGTACAAACTCCAGAGACTTGAATGTGATCTTGCACAGTGCCCTTCTGGCATTACTTCGCCTGATGAAGCTTAAGAGGGGTGAACTGCTTCACTCAGGAGCAAGTTCTTCTAACCCTATCAGTCACCCTTCCTAGGTGGGTGAGGGGAGCCAAGATACCCAAAGATGAGATGGTGCCTGCATCTTGTCTAGCAGATCTAGCCTCTCCAATCCTACCTGTCTCCTTTCCTATGTGGAAGGCTGGGGGAAAGGCAAACTCACCCAGATGGGGTGACAAGAGAACTATGTTCTGTCCAAATCTGGCCAAGCTTCCTAAAGAGAGATGATAAGGGGGTGAAGCTGGAGATGCAGATACTTCCCCTTTCGCCTCTGGCTTTTCTTGTAAGGCACCAGCCACTACTAGCACCTCAGAAGGAGAAGTAGAGCTAAAGGAACAATCTCCCAAAAAAGCAAATGCAGCCCTGGGAAACATCTGGGAATTAGACTGCCCAAATACTGAACAAAAGTGTTAGAAATTTGAAATAAAGTTTGGAATTTTCTCTAGAAAAGCTCTGCAACAGGGAGGTTTGATTTATTTAATTAGCAATGAGTGAGGCTGAATGTAAGTTTAAATTGAACAAGTGAAACTTTATTAAATACTGTGAATTGCTTTGTCCATGTGGTCACATTGCTTCCAGCCTCACCCTCCATGTTTCTCCATTCCCCTGGTGTCCCATCAGAGAATATGTACACTCTGATTCTAGTTCACTAATCATGATAATCTTAACTATTTTACAAACATTTTAATATAAATGTTAAAAACAAGTAATTGATGCCCAGACTTCCTCCCCATGTCCCTTTGGCCAGAGGTTGGAAGCACATAGACAGGTAAGAGTCTCATCTTTATCACAGATTCAGCTGGTTACATAGACACAGATAGTTTGATCTCCATAACACATGATCACATCAGGAGTGACCTCTGTGTCTGCCTGTCAGCTGTCTCAGAGCCTAGCAAACTCTCTGTGCGAAGTCTCCTCCCTCTCGGAGGGGTTTGGCCTCCAGATAGTTCTCTGTCTCTCCATTGCCACACACACACACACGGGTCTGGGTGTCAGCTAACATCAGTAATACGCCTGGACAACACCCGGTAGCAATGGAGACACATCAACATGCTTTGTAATCTTTCTGGAGCACTAAAAAGGGGTGTTGCCCGGACTGTCTCTAGGGGTGTGTAGTCTGATTGCACTATTACTGAATAGCCATAGGTGTATTGATGAAATTGCTCCACTCCAAATACCACAGCTGTTTCTATTTGGATATACCTGCTCAGTCTCTGACAAGGTCCTTCTGCAAAAGAGCTGTACCAAATCCTCTCTCTGATGCATCACACTAGAATGTCAATGGCTCAACTGGCAGGTAGTACTTCAGGACAGGAGCATCTGTTGTTATATCTTTCAGCATGTCAAATGACTGATACTAGGGCCTGCCCAGCCCCACTCAATATCTTGCCTTATGATCTGATGTTTGGGTTCCACTACTGCAGACAGGTGTGAGCAGAACTTGAACAGAAAATGTATCATTCCTATCATCCACAGCAGCTGGCATGTCTCTGACGGCCTTGATCTTGTTGGGATCTACTTGCATTCCTTGTATTGTGAGCTGTGCTCAACGTATAAATTGACATACATATCACCACAAGCTTTTGGAGTTATATTTTTTCTGGATTGAATTTTATGTTCACATCTCTGCATCACTGTAGAAAAGCTTGTAGTTTTATGCCATGGTCTTGTTCAGCTTCTGTATCATTTCTCCCTTCATCTACAATGAGGATATTTGCAGTTATTTTCAACCCAGGCAGTCATTTCAGTGCTTGGGTGAGTATTCTCTGGAACACCTCTGGTGCATGGCTTCCATCGGCACGCACAACCGTTTGTAGTGATCAAAAACTGTTGCAAATGTTGTCAGCATGCTGGACTCTTTGGCTTATGTGCCAAAACTCGTTCCTCCCATCAAAGCCCATAAAGATCCTGACTTTGACAAGTTCTTGCAAGATGTCATCAAGTTTGCTCTGTGGACATTACCATCTTTTCAATGTCCAGTTAAGAACATAAGAACTGCCATACTGGGTCCAACTATGGTCCATCTTGCCCAGTATTTTATCTCTGACAGTGGCCCATACCAGAGCATCAAAGGGAGTTATGGAGCAATCCACCCATGCATTTCACTCCTGGGGGTCAGAAACTTATGGCTGCCTTAAGCACAGTGTTGCATCCCTCGTCATGGCTAACAACAACTGACGGACCTATTCTCCATGAAATTATCCAATTCCATGGCTTTGGGTCTATGCAGATTTGCTTGATGGCTTCTTTAACATACCATGCTGCTTACCTAGGGTATCTGGCATCTACAGGTACTACGATAGCCCTACTCTGGAGACTTTTGAACTGCTTGTATACTGAATTACATAATGCCACTGGAATTTTCTTTTGTGGTAAGTGTAAGATATACTTCCAGTCTCAGCTTTCCTCTGAGACACCCATCACCTTTGAAAACTGTATCCTGAAGTGTATTTCAGCCATCAATGACTCCAGAGGAAATTTCTCTTACCTCACTTCCTTCCTCCTAGGCGGTCATCAATAAAATGTAAAAATATGCTACAGCAGCTGCCAGTTTAAGATGCAAAAATAATAGTATAGTCTGATATCCTGCTTTTAATATTTGAGTGACTTCTTTAAAATAGTTCTGAAGAATCAATAATTAAATTTCAGAAAGACCAAGTTTAAAAAGAATGTTGATAGAAAACAGCCTACATTCATTAGGACTGCTCTGTTGCAGAGTGCCAGCATTGCCAGACACCAATGCCACTTCAGTGATCAAAATCAAAGAGATTCTAGATTCTCACTTTTGGAAGAACGGATGTAAGGTACACAAAGTGATCTGGATGAAGGCTATTCCCATGTCATTTCATATAAACTATCAAGAGTCTGAAAGTGTCATTCCACAGAATTTGGTTCCAGCATTACAAAAGTAGCGTCAAGAAATTCCAAATGAGATATTTATTCTTCATGGTAGATATCATCTTTTCGATGTAAGGGATATATGGCGCCCTTTATTAAATCCTCTAGGCAGAACATTTCTTACTGAACGTTTATATTATGCCTTCCCACATAACTCCCAATTACCTAAGTGCTTAATGAACACCAACTCATCTATGACTGGCTGAGTATACAGGAATATTTAAAACTGTACTTGATAAAAATATATGACAGATAATATAGTCAGATAATATATTCATGATCTTTAAGAAAAAGGACAAACAGGCCAGAACATCTCCTGATATTAATTATTAAGTGTCATAATTGTGCATGATATTCGGTGTTTCCCACAGATTACACACAAAAAGACAAAACCTGCTTCCTTAGGCCAAATTCTATTTGCAGTTAAAGCTAATGGTTACACAGTTTCCTATTAAAATACAAAAGACGTTATCAAGAAACAGCAATTATAATTACTTATAAAAAATTAATGTCAATTGGTAAATATATTAGGTGATATTTTCCATTTAATGGCATCCCTTAAAATATTTACATAATTAGCTTTATTTCTGTGGGGAAAAACAAGGTTACTTACCAGTAACTGATGTTCTTCAAGATGTGTTGCTCATGTCCATTCCATTATAGGTGTGTGCACACCTCCGTGCACAGTTCCCAGAACTTTTTTCCCCTTAGCAGATCCCGTAGAGCCAGCTTGGTGCCCCCTGGACTCCCGCGCACATGCTGCGGTATATGAGGAACTGCCGGCCCTATATCCCCTCAGTCCCTTCCTTCTGCCAACTCCGGCAGCAGGGACGGGATGGTTTGTGGAATGGACATGAGCAACACATCTCGAAGAACATCAGTTACTGATAAGTAACCTTGTTTTCTTCTTCGAGTGATTGCTCATGATCATTCCACTACAGGTGACTAACAAGCAACATCTTGGAGGTGGATAGGAGTTACCGGTGACCTGTCCTCAGCAAGGCTCTGCCGAATCCCACATCCCCTCTCACCTGCTGGACAATAGTGTAGTGGGACGTGAAGGCATGCACCAATGGCCAGGTAGCAGCTTTGCAGATGTCCTGTAGGGGCATTCTCTCCACGAGGAGATACGCTGGGTGGAGACAGGTGAGCCTTTCATCTGGTCCGCCACTGTGATGAAGAGCTGCATCGATTTCCGGAACGGCTTTGTATGCTCAATGTAGAAGGCCAGGGCTCGTCTCACATACAGCGAATGCCATCTCCTCTCCTCCTCCGAACCGTGTGGTTTGGAAAAAAACACGGAGAGAAAAATATCTTGGTTACAATGAAATTGGAAAACCACCTTGGGAAGGAAGGCTGGATGCGACCTTAACTACACCTTATCTTTATAAAATACAGCATAAGGGAGATCCTCCTAGCTGAGGTAATGGCCACCAGGAAATGGCTACCATCCATGAAAGCACGAGCAGGAGGCATGAAGCCATGGGTTCAAAGGGGGGCCACGACAGTCTCGAGAGGACTAGGTTGAGATCCCAGGGAGGCACCGGGGAAAGCCTGCAGATAAAGCCTCTCCACCCCCTTGAGGAACCTGACCGACATGGGATGGGAGAACGGGGATCTCACCTCAGGCGGCTGATGGAAGGCCGAAATGACCTCCAGGTGAACCCTCAACGAGGCCAGCACCAGACCCTGGAGCTTTAACTAAAGTAGGTACTCCAGGATTGCCTGTATAGGCGAGAGGCTGGGCAGAATACACCGGGGCTCCGCCTAACAGGTAAACTGCCTCCACTTATCCCGATACACGACCTGTGTAGAAGGTTTCCTGCTGCCAAGCAGGACTTGTTGAACCTGCACTGAGCAGGCTCTCTCTCCTCCCTCAGCCACAGAGCCTCCAGGCCGTGAAGTGCAGGTAATCCAGGTACGGGTGCAACAGGCGACCATGGTCCTAGGAGAGAAGGTGGTGCCTTCCAGGAGCTCCAGGGATGGGGCGATTGAAAGGTCCAGCAGCATGCTAAACCAATGCTGTCTCGGCCAGGCCGGAGCGATGAGTATAACATCCGTCCTGTCCCTCTTAATTTTCAGCAGGACCTTGGGCAGGAGTGGAATGGGCGGAAACGCGTACATGAGGATCCCCATCCATTCAATGAGGAACGCATTGGAAATCGACCCAGCTTTCAACCACAGAGCGAGCAGAAACGTGGACACTTCGTATTCCAGGCCGACGCGAATAGGTCCAGTTGGGGAACACCCTACCTCTGGAAGATCGTAGTCTCGACCTCCGGGAGCAACGACCAGTCGTGGCAGGGTAGAAACGACCTGCTGAGGCAATCCGCCTCGTCGTTCCTCACTCCTGGGAGGTGAGAGGCAGTTAAGTGGAAATCGTGCCTTACAGCAAAGTCCCACAGACGGGTAGCTTCCTCGCAAAGGGCCAAGGAGCGTGCTCCTCCCTCCCTGTTTATGTAAAACATGGCTGCGGTGTTGTCCATCAGCACCTGCACCGCTCTGCCTGTCAGGAATCGGAGGAAAACCCTGCACGCTAGGCGAACAGCCCTCAGCTCCTTCACGTTGATGTGCAGGTGCCTCTCCTCACCCGACCAGAGCCCCTGGGTGCTTAGGTTGGCGCTGAAGTGGGTTCCCCATCCCACGTCCGTGTCGGAGATTAGGTGTCAGAGATTAGGGTGACTGACAGGACAAGTTCCCTGAATGGAACGCCTTTCAACACTGCCCTGGGAGACCCTCCACCAGTCTAGGGAGGCTAGGATGGGCGGGGGAACTGTGACCACCCGATCCAGTGGGTGTCTGCTCGGCACACATACCGAGGCCAACCATGCCTGAAGCAGTCTGAGCCTCAGGCGAGCTAGTGTCACTACGTATGTGCAGGCCACCTTGTGGCCTAACAACTGTAAGCAGTGCCTGGCTGTTGTCGTGGGGCATTGGTGCAGCTGGGAGATGTCAGAGACTATTGCCTCAAAACATGGCTGAGGCAGGAAGCTATGGCCAGGGAGGCATCCAGGGTGGCTCCAATTAATTTTATACGTTACACTGGGGTTAGTGGGGACTTCGGCTTGTTTATGAGCAGTCCCAGCCTGCTGCACATGAGGCAAGTGAGAGTCACGCTCTCTTGCACTTGGGACCTGGACCTGTCCCAATCAGCCAATTGTTCAGGTAAGGAAAGATTTGCACACCCTTTTGCCTCCAGTGGGCAGCCACTATTGCCATGCATTTGGTGAACACCCTTGGAGCCGAAGATAGGCCAAACGGTAAGGCTGTAAACTGGTAATGGGAGCCAGCCACCATGAAACGGAGGAAGTGCCTGTGGCTAAGGAGGATGGACACATGAAAGTATGCGTCCTTGAGGTCGAGAGTGGCATACCAGTCTCCTGGATCCAGGGAAGGGATTATGGAGGCTAGGGAAACCATGCGAAACCTGAGTCATTTGACATATTTGTTTAGACGACGCAGATCTAATATGGGTCTCAGACCCCCCTTTGCCTTGGTGATGAGGAAGTACCTCGAATAGAATCCCTTCCCCCTTCTACCTTGAGGAACCATAACCACCATTCCTATGTTAAGGAGGGTGTCGACCTCCTGCAAGAGGAGTTGCTCGTGAGAGGGGTCCCTGAAGAGGGACCAAGGAGGGGGTTGTTGGGGGGGGGGGAGGGAGAGCGGGTAGAGGGAAACTGTAGGGTGTAGCTCACTGAGACTATCCCGAGGACACAACGGTCCGACAATCTTTGCCCATTCGGGATAAAAGGGCCTTAACCTCTTTAGGAAGGGGCGGGATGGATCCAGGAGAGCAGTAGGGGCGATACCCTCGGGTGTACCATTAAAACTGCCTCCGATTGCCCGATCCTCGGAGGGGGGAGGGGTCTGTGCTGGGGGGCTGATTTCGTCTTATAAACCTCCTATTTCTGTCCTTATTTCTGTAGGGTTGAAAGGGCCTAGGCGGAGGCCTTGGCTGTTGCTGCACCTGGAGCCGTGACTGCCGCCTGGAAGCCTGCAGCACATACAGGCCCAGGGAGCGAAGCGTGGCCCTGGAGTCCTTCAGACCGTGCAGCTTCACATCGGTTTGAACGGAGAACAGGGCCTACCCATAGAAGGGGAGATCCTGGATCGATTGCTGCACCTCCTGGGGCAGGCCTGAGAATTGCAGCCATGAGCGCCTTTTCATGGAAATGGCGGAGGCTATGGCCCTACCCACTGAGTCAGCAGAATCACTGGATGTCTGGAGCGCCCTAGCCACTGTGATTCCTTCATCCAGGATGATGGTAAAGTCTGCGGCCTGGTCCTGGAGCAGGGCCTCAGCGAACCGCCTGAGGGAGTCCCACAAGTTTAAATTATATCTCCCCAGGAAGGCCTGATGGTTGGCAATCCTGAACTGCAGGGCTCCCATAGAATAAATTTTTCTCCCAAACAAATCCAGCTTTTTGTTGTCTTTGTTTTTGGGAGTGGAACCTGGCTGACATTGTCTGTCCCGCTGGTTGGCCGCATCTACCACCGGGGCTCCCAGGTCCGGGTGAGTGAACAAATACTCAAAACCTTCAGCCGGGACATAATACTTTTTCTCTGCCACCCTTGATGTAGGTGTGACCGAGGAAGGGGTTTGCCACAGGGCCTTTAAAATTTTGAGGACCCTATCGTGTACGGGTAAGGCCACTCTCGCTGAGGCAGCTGCTGCCAGCACATTGAAGAGGGTATTAATCGGCCTCCTCTAACTCCTTCACCTCCAGCCCCAGGTTAGAGGCCACCCTCTTGAGCAGCTCCTGGTGTGCCTGAAATTCTCCAGTGGCGCCATGTGGTCCCAGGAGACTGCCTCATCCAGTGAGGAGGAAGAGGACTGCCGAGGCACGTCCTGTGGATGCTCCCCCACCTGACGTGCTCCCGTACAGGGTCCCTCCATGGGGTCCAACTCCTCGTCTGAGGAGTAGCGTCCATGGGCCTTCTCCTGTGCCAGAGGCACAGGCTGAAACCCTGATGACAGGATGGAATGGGGTCCAGGAACCATCTGGATGCCCAATGGGGCCCAATAAGGCCATTGCTGTGGCCATTGTCCCTGGGGCTGATTGCGCCACCTGCTGTGATGCCTTGTGGGGGCGTCTGGTGTCCCGACGACTGTCCCCCCTGTGGGACCCTGAGCCACTGGACCAGCGATGCCGTGCACGTCCTTGGTCCCGGGTGCCCTTCCGTGTCGGGGATCATCCTCTCGACGCCTCAGACCTGGAGGACGACGAGGGCAACCTCCATCACCGCAAGCGGTGCCGATGGACGGAGATGCACTTCGAAAAGCTCGAGGTACTGGAGCGCCGTCTCGGTACCGATGACTTGCGACACCGCTTGCCCTTCGGTGACCGAGACCAGCGCCGCTCCAAACTCCACGGTGCCGAGCCGGACTCCGGCAACCAGGATCTGTGTCGTGGACTGCGTGGTGCCGGGTCTTCGGATGGTGACAGGGTTCTGCGCCGCCTCTGCACTGAGGTTACACTCAGTGCCGAGGTGGAGCGGAACGGCTCGGACGCCGGGCAGAGCGCTGCCTCCACGAGCAGGGCTTTTAACCGGATCTCTCAGTCCTTCTGAGTCCGCAGTTTAAAAGCCTTGCATATCTTCCACTTGTCTTTCCTGTGCTCTTCCCCCAAGCACTTAAGGCACCAATCGTGGGGGTTGCTGAGCGGGAAGGCCTTCCCACAGGAGGCACACAGCTTAAATCCCAGCAACCGGGGCATAGCCCAGCTGCTCTAAGTCCACCCAAGGACTTGTTTATCTAATTACACTTAACAACACTTAACAACTACTTAAAACTAACCAAACTACTTTGAATAACAAACAGTTTAAACAAGGGGAATGGTACTTGCAGAGAGCAAGGCTACTTCCAGCAACTGTCACGGGGGGAAAAGAAGGAACTGAGGGGGCGTAGGGCCACCAGTGCCTCATATACAGCGGCATGTGCATGGGAGTCCAGGGGGCACCAGAGCCAACCCTACGGGACCTGCTAAGGGGAAAAAAGTTCCAGGAACCGTGCACGGTGGCATGCACTCACTTATAGCGTAATGGACATGAGCAAATCACTCAAAGAAGAACTAATTATCCACCACCACCAGAGGTGGTCACCTAGGAACTTCACTGGAGAAAACAGGGTTACTTACCAGTAACTGTTGTTCTTCGAGATGTGTTGCTCATATCCATTCCAATATAGGTGAATGCGTGCCCCGTGCACCGGTCTCCCAGAACTTTTTTCCCCTTAGCAAGCCCAGTAGGGCTGGCTTAGGCGCCCCCTGGAGTGCCACGCTTATGCCGCAGTATATGAGGCGCCGCCGGCCCTGCGGGCCCTCAGTCCCTTCTTTCTGTCGACTCCAACAGAGGGGATGGCGGGTGGGTATGGAATGGATATGAGGAACACATCTTGAAGAACAGTTACTGGTAAGTAACCCTGTTTTCTACTTCGAGTGATTGCTCATATCCATTCCAATATAGGTGATTAAATAGCCATACTTCGGAGGTGGGTAGGAGTCATCGGCGAGCTGCCCTCATCAGTATGGCCCTGCCGAAGCCCGCGTCCCCTCTCACCTGCTGCACGACGGCATAGTGGGACGTGAAATGTGGACTGACGACCAGGTTGCTGCCTTGCAGATGTCCTGCAGGGGCACTCTTTCCAGAAAGGCCGCCGATGAGGCCTGGGCTCTGGTTGAGTGCGCTGAAACAGCTCCTGGAAGCGGCACCTTTGCCTGCCCGTAGCAAGTCCTGACGCAGGCGGTGATCCAGGCGGAGATGCGTTGGGTGAGCCCTTCATCCGGTCCACCATGGCCACGAACAGCTGCGTCGACTTCCGGATCAACCACGTCCGCTCGATGTAGTAGGCCAGCGTTCGTCTGACATCCAGCGAGTGCCATCTCCACTCCTCCTCCGAACCATGCAGTTTGGGAAAGAACACGGCGAGAAAGATATCCTGCTTATAATGAAACTGGGACACCACCTTAGGCAGGAAGGCCAGGTGGGATCTCAGTCGCACCTCGTCCTTATAGAAGACAGTGTAGGGTGGCTCCGAGGTTAAAGCCCTTATCTCAGAGACCCTCCTAGCCGATGTAATGGCCACCAGGAAGGCTACCTTCCACAATAGGATAAGCAGCGGGCATGTAGCCATGGGCTGAAGGGGGGTCCCATCAAAGTGGCGAGAACCAGGTTCAGGTCCCAGGGAGGCACTGGATCACGGACCTGTGGGTATAACCTCTCCACCCCTTTAAAGAACCTGACTGACATGGGGTGTGAGAATAATGACCTCCCTTCCATCGGCTGGTGGAAGGCCAAGATGGCCACCTGGTGCACCTTCAGGGAGGCCAATGCTAGACCCTGAAGCTTCAGATGGAGCAGGTACTCCAAAATCGCCTGTATGGGTGAGCAGCTCGGTGGAATACCCCGGGACTCCGCCCAACAGGTAAACGCTTCCATTTGGCATGGTAAACCACCTGAGTGGAAGGTTTTCTGCTGCCCAGCAGAATCTGTTGAACCTGCGCCAAGCAGGCTCTCTCTCCCTCCATCAGCCACAGAGTTTCCATGCTGTCAGGTGGAGGGAGTCCAGGTCCGAGTGCAGCAGGCGACCCTGATCCTGGGAGAGCAGGTCGTAACACCTCGGGAGAGTCACTGGCAGGGCGATGGACAGGTCCAGCAACATGCTGAACCACTGCTGTCTCGGCAAGGCTGGGGAGATCAGTATGACGTCTGCTTTGTCCCTCTTGATCTTCAAGAGGACCTTGGGCAGCAGCGGAATGGGGGGAAACGCATACATTAGGGTCCCCGTCCATTCTGTAAGGAATGCGTCGGAGATGGAGCCTGGCTCGCGACCCCCGAGTGAGCAGAACCTCGGGCACTTCCTGTTCCAGGACGACACGAACAGGTCCAGTTAGGGAACACCCCACTTGCGGAAAATAAAAGTCACCATCTCCAGGTGCAGTGACCAGTCGTGTCGGGGTAGAAATGACCTGCTGAGGCGGCCCACCTCGTCGTTCCTAACCCCGGGGAGGTGAGAGGCAGATAAGTGAAAGTCGCGCCTCACCGCAAGGTCCCAAAATCGAATGACCTCCTGGCAAAAGGCCGAGGAGTGCGCTCCCCACTGCCTGTTCATATAAAACATGGCCGCTTTGTTGTCCATGAGGACCTGCACCATCCTGCCCCTCAGAAATCTGAGAAACACCTTGAAGGCCAAGCGGACTGCCCTGAGCTCCCGGACGTTAATGTGAAGACATCTCTCTGCTGCCAACCAGAGCCCCTGGGTGCTCAGGTCGCTGCTGACGTGGGCCCCCCATCCCACATCCGAGGCGTCTGTGATGAGGGTGACTGATGGGGCCAAGTCTCTGAATGGGACTCCCCTCAGTACTTCCCTGGGAGTCTTCCACCAGTTCAGGGAGGTCAGGACCTGTGGGTGAACCGTGACCACCCTGTTCAAGGAGCGTCTGGCTGGTGCGTATACCGAGGCTAACCATTCCTGGGGCAGCCTTACCTTGAGGCAAGCCAGCCTCACCACATACCTACAGGCCGCCATGTGTCCCAACAGTTGCAGGCAGTGCCTGGCTGTCGTTGTGGGGGATCTGTGGAGATGATCGATTATGGCGGCCATCGCCTCGAAGCGAGGCCGTGGGAGAAAGGCTCTGGCCTGAGTGGCATCCAGGGTGGCCCCGATAAAGTCTATGCACTGCACCGGGGTGAGAGTGGACTTCTGCTCGTTGATGAGCAACCCCAGTCTGGTGCATGTCGTGCAGGTGAGCTCCAGGCTGTTCCTCACGTGGGCCCTGGACCTGCTCCGGATCAGTCAGTCGTCCAGGTATGGAAAGATCTGGACCCCTCTGCAGCGTAGGTGGGCCACCACCACTGCCATACATTTTGTGAAAACCCTGGGGGCAGACGAGAGGCCAAAGGGCAGGACCGAGAATTGGTAGTGGCAGCCAGCTACCACAAATCAGAGGAAGCGCCAGTGCCTGGGAAGGATGGAGATATGGAAATATGCGTCCTTTAAGTCGAGGGCGGCATACCAGTCCCCTGGATCCAGTGCGGGGATGATGAAGACTAGGGAAACCATACGGAACCTGAGAAGTCTGATGAACTTGTTCAGACGGCGAAAATCTAATATGGGTGTCAGGCCCCCCTTTGCCTTGGGAATGAGAAAATACCTGGAGTAGAATCCCCTCCCTATTTCCTGTGGAGGGACTGCTTCCACAGCCCCGAGGAGGGAATTCACTTCCTGCAACAGGAGTTGCTCATGAGAGGGGTCCCTGAAGAGGGACTGGGTGGTTGGGGGAAGTCCGGGGGGAAGGCCATAAGATGAAGGGCGCAGCCCCTGAGGACTACACCGAGGACCTAACGGTCTGATGTAATCTTTTGCCACTCGGTGTAGTAAGGCCTGTGTCAGTGGAAAAATGGCAGGGGAACGGCATGGGTGCCACCCTCGGGCGCACCATCAAAATTGTCTCTTATTATTTGGCCCCTTCGTTAGGCCCTGTTGGGCGGCCGCTGATGACCCCGATCGGTTGTGGCGGTTCGAGCCCCTATATCTATCCCGGCCCCTCCTGGGTTGAGCGGGCCTGGGCGGCAGCCTGGAAGCCAGCTAGGTCTGGCGTTGGGGCAGAGACTGACGCCTCAAGGCCTGTGGAGTATATAGCCCCAGGGATTTGAGGGTGGTCCTAGAGTCCTTCAGGGCGTGCAATTTTACATCAGTTTTGTCCGAAAATAAACCTGCCCCATCAAAGGGCAGGTCTTGGATGGATTGCTGGACTTCCTGTGTCAACCCTGAGGACTGCAGCCACGAACACCGCCGCATTGCAATAGCCAAAGCCATGGCTCTGCTGGCGGTGTCTGCTGTGTCGCTGGCAGTTTGTAGGGCAGCCCCTGCAACAGCAACGCCTTCTTCTAGGACCGTCGCAAGGTCCGCTGCTTGGTCCTGTGGCAGCCTCTCCGCGAACCTCCGCATGGAGGTATAGAGGTTTAGATTGTAACGGCTGAGGAGTGCCTGGTGGTTGGCGATCCTCAGCTGCAGGGCCACCGTCAAATAGACCTTCCGTCCAAATAGGTCCAGCTTTTTGCTTTCCTTGTTTTGGGGGAGTATTGCCCTGGGCGCCCTGCCTGTCCCGTTGGTTGGCCGCATCAACCACAAGGGTCCCAGGAGCAGGGTGGGTATAGAGGAACTCAAATCCCTCTGAGGGAACATAGTATTTTTTCCTCGGTGACCTTGGATGTGGGGGCAACTGAGGAAGGGGTTTGCCAGAGAGCCTTGGCCAGCTTCAAGACTCTCTGGAAGACACTCGATGGCCCTGCTGACCCAGCCACCCCAAAGAGGGAGTCCTCCTACTCAGAGAACTCTTTGAGCTCTAAGTTAAGATTACTTGCCACCCTCTTGAGGAGATCCTGGTGGGCCTTAAAGTCTGGCAGGGATGCCCTATGGTCCCTGGTGGCCACATCGTCAGGGGAAGAGGATTGCGGGAGGGGCCCCGTGGAGGGACCCTCCTCCGGGTCCGATTCCTCCTCCGAGAAATGGCCCTTGTCTAGTTGGTTCAGTGGGGAGGGGGCGGGGGGGGGGCGAAGGAGTGCCGGCTGAGCCACTGAAGACTGCACTGACACCATGCCCTGACCCATCTGTGCCCCCCTTAGCTCCCAGTACAGCCACGCCTGTGCCAGCATCAGTGCTGACTGCGACACTTCCTGCAGGTGGGCGCAGGACCCCGATCCGCTAGAGCAATGCCGGCGATGCTTATGGCTCCTCGATCTGCTCCAGGAAGACGTCGACGAGGAGGAGGATCACCGGTGCCGACGCTTGTGGTATCTGCAGGGGGGCGAGCAGCTGGAGGAGCTAGAAAACTAACTCCATCTCGGCGCTGAGGTCTTATGTCAGCACTTCCCCCTTGGGGATTGGGAGCGGTGCTGGCCGTGCCTTCTCGGTGCCGGTTCTAACTCTGATGATCGTGACTGGCGGAGTGGTGCAATGTCTCCGCTGGTGCCGAGGCACCGGGATCCGCGCCAGACTATAGTCCGGGGATCGGGACTGGTGCCGTTGTGTCATCTTCTCTGGCACCGGGATCCGCGCCGGAGATCTGGACCGGTGCCACATGCGTCATGCCAGCTCCTTTGGTGCTGGAATCCGTGCCGGGAAGCGTGCCGGGGATCGAGACCGGTGCCGCATTGGTGGACTCGGTGCTGGGGTGAGGGATCTGGAGCTGCACACCTTGCACAAGGCGGAACTGTATCGACGCCGCCTCAAGCGCGAACCTCTGGACCGCCCTTGGTGCCGCGGTGCAGAGGAGCTCGACAACCCATACTCGGCGCTAAGAGGGGAGCCCACACGCTCTACTCTCCGTGATCATCTGGGGGCAGACTTGGACTCCTGTCTCGACCACCCACCAGGGCCACCCAGCGTGGGTTTACCCCGAGACATCGGTCCCTGCACCCTCGGCCAAAGGGGGGATGGAGGCGTGGGCATGCCCATGAGGGCGCGTGCCGCAGCGAATGCCTCCAGCATCGACGGCCCTTGCAGGGGCGCTCCCCCACCCCCAGGAGTCGGGGGAGGCTCCCTGCGAGGAGATGCAGGTGCTGGAGTAATCTCAACGGCACTTGGCTGATGCATCTCCTGACTCCCCCCAGGTCGGACAGGCGGTACGGGGGAGTCTTGGTGCGCGGTGTCCTGGCGCTTCTTTCTCTTCAGCACTGGAGCATGGCAATGGGTCGACACCGGTGCCAGTGGAGCGCTCCGCACCGAGGAGACGCTCGGTGCCGCAGGGGTATGTGCCGTTTCAGAGTCCGGTCAAAGCGCAGATTCCATCAGGATGGCCTTCAACCGCACGTCTCTCTCCTTTTGCGTACGTGGCTTGAAGGCCTTGCAGATTTTACATCTGTCCTTTCTATGCTGCTCTCCGAGGCAGCGGTCGTGAGGGTCACTCACGGAAAATGCCTTGCCGCAAGCGGCGCAGGATTTGAAGCTGGTTGAGCCAGGCACGGCCCAACCTTAAGCCCTTGAGGGCTGTCTATCTAATCTAACTAAACACTTAACACCAGCGCTAACAACTATGCTAACTTAACAACTATACTTAACAGCTACTTATGCTAACAAACTACGATATAAAGCAATGGGGAGGCTACTTGCTAGAGCAAGAGGCAGACGTTCCAGCAACCGTCACGGGCGGAAAGAAGGAACTGAGGGCCCGCAGGGCCGGCGGCACCTCATATACCGTGGCATGAGCGCAGCACTCCAGGGGGTGCCTAAGCCGGCCCTACGGGGCTTGCTAAGGAGAAAAAAGTTCCGGGAAACAGTGCACGGGGCGTGCACACACCTATATTGGAATGGATATGAGCAAATCACTCGAAGTAGAATTCTAAAACGTTCTAGTAAGCTTTGAAGAGACTTTCACATCCATTTTTACAGTTTTAATTTTTTTTTATTATTACTTATTAACACCTAGTCAGAAAGGCAATGAGATATTTGTCAACATATTAGCCATCATTATTAAAAAGAAAAATGTTTTGGAAACAGTCTGTCTCACAGGGTGACTCTCCCCTAAGGGGAGTTGGAATCCAGCCATATCTATGATTTATTAGCTAAGACTAAGCAGGTAGGTATCAAATGATTTTCTAATCAGCAACTAACCCAGTTGGGGAAAGAGTTGTAGAAAACTGGAAGGTTCCTGCAGAAGTCCCTGGGGAAAGCTACAGGGACTGGGTTGGATCCTGTGGTAGGCTCTGGAGCAGGGGGACTCCCAGGGCAAACTGCCTGTAGGACTGGAAAAGAGCAGTCAGGAGCAGGGAGGCTTTGAAAAGAAGCTCCTGGCTCAGGGAGGCAAAAAGTAAAATTTGTGGATAACTATGAGACAGACAGCTGGCCTGCAGCACAGAAACCTGTAGTCCCCTGAGGAAGATCCTTGGTTAGGTGGAAATGATGACTGATGTGGAATTTGTTACCAGTTTTTATGTGGAAGAAATAAAGCCAAAGCCATGAGAATGATGGCCTTAACCAGATTCTGGAAATGCTGTTCAACCTTCTCGGGCTGGGGAGACAGGCCAGCAGCCTACACAGACCTAAGCAAAATGTCTTTGCTTAAGGTTCCAGGTATTTCTCATTCAGGCATTGCTGAAAGGACTTTTTATTCTTCAGGGTAAATGGGGTTGTTCCATGACACTGTTTTGTCTTATAAAAGGATCCCTTTAAGCAGCTTAATTTTGCATCAGCATAGGAAAATATAAAATGCTTTTCAACACTTAGAAACAATAAAGCTAAATTACTATCATCTGGCATGCAAAGCCATACTAAGTACTTGCATAAATGAAGATGATAAAAACTTACTGGCTGATGGGTTTTTTTTATAACCCATTAAAAGTATTTAAAAACTGCTACATACATTTACTGAAACAGTACATGACTCAATTATCTTCACCATGGCCAGATCAGTGTTTAGTACGTTCAAATATTTAAAATTATTGATCTGGAATAACAGGTAATACTGTCAAATATGGAAACAGTCTCAAATGGGGTTCCACAGGGATCTGTTCTGGGTCTGGTGTTGGTTAATACCTTTATTAATGACCTGGATGTAGGTATAGAGAGCATACTGATCAAGTTTGCAGATGACACAAACTGTCAGATTGGATAGCCATCTGTCTTGAATGGTTTAGACACAACAAATCCTGCATCTTGGCAGGGGGTTAGACTAGATGACCCTTGCGGTTGCTTCTAACCCTATGATTATATGATTAACACTCCCTATTAAAGGCCAATGCTGTAGTATGCAGTTTTGAAGGGACTATACAATAAGACAGTAGGTATGTTTAGTTTAGGGGATGGACAGAGGCAATACTGGCAAAATTAAGCTATGTATACTGAATTTGACACTACTTAAAGGGGTAATTCCATAAGAAGTAATAAAAGGTAGACTGGAAAACAATATTCCAAATACATGATTTTTTTTTTTTAAATCACTGTCACTGATCCAAGTTTTGATATCATTCTTTGCAATTCTAGACTACAGTATGTAGACTTGGTAACTTTTCTACAGGCCTCTCATCAGATTCCAACTGCTAATCAACATTGAAGTAATGTGAAGTATTAGAACATAAGAATAGCAATACTAGGACAGACCAATGGTCCAGCTAGCCCAGTATTCTATCTTCCAACAGTGGCCATTACCAGATGCTTCATAGTGTTTGAAAAAAGGTGACATGCCTGCCCCACAAATGTATCTGTGAAGTATTAGTATAGGAGTATATCAATCTGCAAACGCCATTCTGTTTTGTGAGTGCCAACTATAAACTTGTCCCTTTCTCTTCACTTTCCACTCTAGCCTCTTTCTTAGCTGGAATAAGCAGGCACAGTCAGGAGAAATCCTGACAAACAGCAGAGGGGCTAACAATGGGGAAATCATCAAGAGTTTTCAAATTTGATGGCCCTCTATTCAAATGGGTCCATCCTAGAACAACAGTCAGGCTGCAATCCAGGGGATGCCTTTTTCACAGTTGGAGGGGCAGTTGACATGACAGAAGCCACTGGAGTTAAGCAACTGATCATCTGACAGGGGTTTACATAATAACTATATTTATGGGCCGGATCTTCTCGAGCAGGAGGGCTCTCCCAGCAGCCATCTGTCACCTGACACCACGAAGACTGAGCATGAGGGGTGGTGTGCAGAACCTGAAAGGACACTAACGTAAAACCCAAGAAGATCTTGGAGTGGTTTGGACAGCAAGGGGAAAGGTTTAGTTATTCTTTCCAATTCCTTCCAAACTAGGTTCTGAAGATTACCTAGAAGCATACCCTCAGCTAAACCTAGGTAGGTCACTACTGCAGTTTAATGGACTAAAAACAAGCATGGACCAAATAAGCAATTCCCAAACTATACGCAGTGTCCTAGATAATGAGTTGGTTTACCACTATGAATGTCTATGAATGTCTTGGTTCACCTAGAGATCTTTGCTAAGGAGTTACCAATTTAACTTCTGAATGAAATAGTTTCTTCTCAGGACTTGAAATTGTGCTCTGGCCCAGGATTATCAGGCTTGGGCCACACAGTGGTTTCAAACTGAGATCCACTAGGTTAAGGACATGGAGAACTCATTTTGGAGCACTATTTAAATATCTTTCCAGCAATTTCCAAAGCTGAGTCAGAAGAATCAGACCTCTCTAGCAGAGTCTAGACAACAGAGCAGTTGGGCTGCTAAATATCCCAATAAGTTCGTCAAGTGTCACAGCAGCCAAAAGAGGGAAAAAATTGAGTCCTGGATAAGTAGAAAAGTAGGCACTACTGGCAGTGAAAGAACCCAGGGTTTCTATAGGGAAAAGAACAAAAGAGAAAAAAAAATTCCTGCAGAAGAGAGTTCTCTAGGATTTCTTTTGTGCATAGGGGTTGCATAGTCCATCAGCTGACTTTGGGAAGACAAATAAGGTCTTCTGAACTCACCCATAATACGTTTTAAAAGCTGAAAAACTGGGCACATTAAGCAAAATTGCCTAAAAATAGAGTGTGATTGTGTGTGGTGCAATTATTCTGGGTATCTATGCTCCATCTGAGGCCACGAAGAGTAGACAGCACCAGTTCTATGTACTTCCAGTTCTGCTCAGGACTAGTCACTGTCTGGTCTAGTAGACTCTGTCTGAGTTCAGACAATAATCAGGGAACTCAGTGTCAACCAGAAGCACATGTATTCAAATAACCTCATCAATATATCTTATGTGCAGAAGAACATAAGGCCATACCCCTTTGCAATTTACCACTGAAAGTCAGGGATCAGGTAGGAAAACTGCCACGATTAGTATTAATCTTTCCCACTCATTGGGAGGGAGTGAATGCCCTTTGTCCCTATTACTGTGTGACCCTATCCTTCCAGTTTCTAGAAGGGCACAATGCTGACATCTGAGACAAGCTACAGAAAAAATTCAGACCGGTTTCACTTTTTCTTTCTTGGTACTGGAAAACTAGTGGTCAGAGAGGGAAAGAGAAGGCTTGGTCCTCTGTATATTTCTCCCAGGAGATGACAGTCACTCATCTGAGTGTCACAGTACTTAGTCTGATGTAGAGTCAGATACATGTGATCTGGTTTGTGAATAAAAGGAATCAAGTAAATCAAGAAGGCCTCAAGTGGATCCAGCCTTGCAATTTCCCCACTTCGTGGCAAAGGGACACATTCTTTCGAGTGAATAGAACTTCTCAAACTGGAAAGATGAACTCAAATCCTCATATCTAAATCTGCTTGAAAATAAATTTTACTACTCGCACATTTTGGGCAAGCGGGTAGGGATAAGACTAGCTACTCCCCAAATTCTACTAGAAAAACAATTTCATACTTTGAATGTGAAAGAAGAATTTTAGTTTCATCTTTAAATTACCTTTCTGGGAAGGGCTCCAAAGTCTGGAAACTGAGTTGCTTCTTCTCCTTTGATGAATTAACTCAAGTAACCAGACTGTAACAGGCTCGTGGCCTTTTTTCTTTAATTAGCAAGCGACTCTCAGTGCTTTTGCTAGCTATATTCCATACCAAAATTGGGCGAGTCCTACTTAGCAAATCAAATGGAAGATCCACTGATAACAGTATTCAGGACACTACTCCTAAAACTTACATCAGAAGCAGCTCTGATACCCATGCTTATGGTTTATATGAAAGTATGCATGGAGCACCAAAACACCATTCAACGGATTTCCTCTACTTGAGCAGATATTCTTCTGTCAAGGAAGTGGCCACATTATTGGAAGAGTGAGCTGTAACACCTGTGGGACAAGAGAAACTTTTCACTATTTATGTTCATAGAAAAGCATCACTTTGGGGGTCATAGCCTAGGGCTGCCCTGAAACAATATGGGGGGAGTTTCTTGTTTGTTTGTGACGCAAAGATGTTCCATAGAGGCATGCTCCAGCACATGAAGATGTCTGTCAGAATGGAGTCATGGATTTCTGACTTGTTGTCTGCCAAGAAATGCCTGCTGAGTTTGTCTGCTAAAGAGCTGTGGATACCCAGGCAGTATGCCTCCTGGACAATGATGACTTTTCTCTGTCAAAATAGAACCCCATGGTTGCAAAGCCTTAAATGAGGTACTGAATAGCTGACCTCCTGTCAAGAGTGATCTACCAAGAGCCAGTTGCCTAAATATAGAAAGACTGTGGCTCTGTTGTCTCATCTGAGCTGCCACCACAGAGAAAACTTCGTAAATACTCTGGGTGCTGTCATTAGTATAAAAGGGAAGTTCCAGAACTGGAAGTGCTCCTGGCTAATGATAAACTGTAGGAATCTCCTGCGGGAGGGGTGAACATCTATATGAAAATATGGCTCCATCACATCAAGAGCCATGAATCACATCCCTCCTTGGAGGAGAGGATTATTGATGCCAACGTGACCATCTTAAATTCCAACTTCCAAATGAAGATGTTGAACTGCTGAAGATCCAGAATGGGTTTCCACCCTTTGTTTATATGGGGGGAGGGTGAAGAGACTAGGAAATAGAAATAGAAAATCTAACCCTCTTCCTTGATACTGAGATAAGAAGCACCTTATTGCCCATTAGTGCAATAGGGATTCTGCTTGCTGTTAAAAATTGCCTCATGAGAGCAGACCCTGAAGGGGGACTGGGAAGGAGGTTTCTGGGGAAGGAAGAAGATGAACTCTACGGCGTATCCCTGATGGATAATCTCCAAGACCCAACTGTCTGTCATGATTAACTCTGAATTGTGAGCAAATACTGTGAGACGGACTTCAAAAGGAGACAGAAGAAGGGACAGGTGGCATTAGGATGGTGAGCAGATCTCCACTAAAACATCAAAAGTGGCTCCTAGCCATGGGCTGGGAATGGATCAGAGTCATGGTGGTAGAGGGGGCTGAACAGAAGGGCCTGTGAAGCTTTTGTCTCTTGCAGGGAAACTCAGCAGGATGCTGGTAGTAGAATGCATGAGGAAGCGGCAGTTTTGGTTTATATGCTTGCCTCTCGTGCTTTCTCCTTGGAGCCAATGTACATCCCCAGGAAGCAGAGAATAGACCGAGTTCTTTAACAAGTGGAGAGAGTCATCAGTCTTCTCATTAAAAGGAAGGTCTTGGATAGTATTCTGCATCTCCCTGGGAAAGCCTAAAGATTGCAATCATGAATCCCTTCTCATAACAATACCAGTGGCCAAGCTTCTGACTGGTGTATCTGCTGTATCAATTACAGCCTGAACAGCCATTTTCAACCCCAGCTTGCTCTCCTCTAAAGAGGAAGGAACTGACCCTCTCCTCAGAGGAAAGTGTGTCCTGAAAGGCCGCCAGACTAGAGTAATTATTAAAGTTATGCTTGGCTAGCAGGGCTTGGTAATTGGTGATGCAGAATTGCAAACCTGTAAAGAAGACCTTTCTCTCCATGAGTTCCAGTCTCCTGGAGCTCTGGTCTGACTGGGTGGTCCTTAGGTATTGAGGCCTATTACCTGTTGTAGCAGCCTGTACCAGCAGGGAGTTGGGAGTGGGGTGGAAGAACAGGAATTCAGCTCCCTTTGTGGAACGAAATAACACTTCTCAGCCTTCTCAGGTGAGCAGGCGCAGGGTGTTAGGAAGTGCCAGTTCTAATATGGCCTTGTTAACTGGGAGAGCCACCTTACTTGGACCCTGAGGCTGCAGAACGTCCAGCAGTTGGCACTGTGGGTCTCAGTCATCCTCCACAGATATCTGGAGATCACTAGCCACTCTTCGTAGTAAGTCATGGTATGGTCTAAAGTCATCTGGTGAGGACAGAAAAGAATGAGAGACTGCCTCACCTGAGGAAGAGGAAGAGATTCTTGTCACAACTGTTGGTACCTGTGTTTCTGGTTGAACATCTTCCTCCTCCTCCTTGTGCACCTACAGAAGAAATGGTTACTCATCCTATGCAGTAACTGTGGTTCTTCGACATATGTCCCCCTACAGGTGCTATACTCTAGCTGCTCTAGCACCCCCTGTGCCTTTGATCTGGGATTTCTCATAGCGGTGTCCATTCGGCCCACTAATGCCTATTAGTCAGGGTTGTGCCTCGCACTGTTGTTATACCATATGGGCAAACCACCCTCAGTTCCTCCTCCACCATAAAACTCCATAGCAGAGAACTCCGAAGCAGAGAGGAGGGAGGGGGTAGTGAAGCACCCATAGCAACACACATCTCAAAAAACCAAAATTACTGCAGTGGGTGAGTAACCATATCTTCTTCTTTGAGTAGTGTCCCTACAAGTGCTCCACTCTAGGTGACTACTAAGCAGTTACCTCTAAGGTGGCAGGAGGCGGGGGTGCTTCAGAGTCGAGTCCAGTACCAAAGAAAGTACAGCCAAACCATATCATTATCAGCAGCAGAGTCGTGAGTTTTAGCAATAGCATAGTGTTCGGCAAACATATGTATAGATGCCCAAGTAGCTTACTTATGACTGTTTACTTTGCTTAAGAGCCTTTGATGAGAGAACTTGTAAAAGACTTTCTGAAAGTCCAAGTACATTATATTCAAAGGATCACCCTTGTCCATGTTTGTTGATACCCTCAAAGAATTCACACTGATTGGTCAGGCACAAATTCCCTTTACAAAACTGTGTTGACTCTTGCCCAACACATTGTGTTTATCTACATGATTGATAATTCTGTTCTTCGCTACACAGTAGAACCTCAGGGTTACGAACACCTCGGGAATGGAGGTTGTTCATAACTCTGAAATGTTAGTAACTCTGAACAAAACGTTATGGTTCTTTCAAAAGTATACAACTGAACACAAACTTAATACAGCTTTGAAACACTACTATGCAGAAGAAAAATGCTGCTTTCCATTTTTTTTAGTAGTTTACATTTAACACAGTACTGTACTATATTAGTTTTTTTTAGTTTTTTTCTGCGTCTGCCTGATTGCATACTTCTGATTCCAAATGAGGTGTGCGGTTGACTGGTCAGTTCGTAACTCTGTGTTCGTAACTCTGAGGTTCTACTGTAGTTTCAACTAATTTGCCTGGGACTGAAGTTAGGCTTGCCAGCTTATAATTGCCAGGATCAACTCAGGAGCCTTTTTTTTTTTCAAAAAAAATAAAAGGCATACATTAACTACCCTCCAGTCAACTGGTATAAAAGCTGATTTAAGCAACAGGTTACATACCATAATTAGTAGTTTAACACAATTCCATATGAGTTCTTTCAGAACTCTTGGGTGAATACCATCTGGTAGTGGAGACTAATTACTGTTTAACTGAGACTCAGGATCCCAAACCAAGAATGGTCAATCATCATTGTATTCTGTGTTGCCACCTTCTTAAAAAAAATTAAAAAACCATAATAAAGGTGCAATCGTACAATACTCTAGCACCTTTGGTGACCTGTTAAAAACATACTACATAAACAGATACATCAGTTCACCCAGTTTAAATCACATAACCCAGAGACAACACACAAACAAAAATTAATCAGCTTCCCCACTATTAAACCACAGAGTCCCATATTCCTACTATCCAGTCCCACCCCAATACTCATCTTCTCTCAGGCAAGGAAGAAAATGGATTTTTGAGTTTGCAGCTAAATTAGCCAGCCACACATGCACTTGCAGGAATAAAAGCTCCAGAATGATGGATTCCAAAGCTGAAAAATACTAACTGAATATTAATATGTCACCTAGTTTTAATATATCAATCTTGTAACAGCCTTAGGGAATAAACAAATATTCCTTGACACAGACAGTTGAACTTTTACGGTGAAAGAAAATTCACAGGTCAGAAGGGTATTTTCCTTTCAAACCCCCTCCAGGTCTGATGTTCCACAGGACAGAATGTGCAAAGCAATATTCATCCATAGCGATGGGAGGACAATTCCAATTGCTCAGAAAGCACATTCTGAAGTACCCTTCTCTGAAAGGCTGTGTCTGAAGAAAAAAGGATATCAACTTTCATGAACGTGTGAAACTATGTCCATGTAGATGTCCTACAGATTTCTTCATATAAAGCACAAGAACTCTCTGACCAAGAGGGGTGAACTCTTCAGGCAACGTGCGACAATGTTATCTGGTGGATTCACTACAAATGCTCTATTGTCTTCATCAATACATGCTTTGATCCATCTTCCAATGGAGGATTTAGAGGTCTTCTACTCTTTAACTGAAGAGTGATACAAGATGAAAAGTGCTGTGGACCTCCAATAAGGCTCTGTGTGCTTAAGGTAGATTTTAAGTGCTTTCCTGGTATCTACTTTATCACTCTCACTCAAATTTAGCATTAGGGCAAACAAAAAACAGCACCAATTCTCGCAACTTGCTGAAAACCATAGTTATTTTTAGAACAAACAATAGGTCCACCTGAATAATCATTTTGCCTTTGTGCATTTTGCATGTGTGTAAGTAGTTCAAATGGTTGTTTTGTTAACACGTCTAGCACCAAATTCAAGCTCCAGGAAGGGGGCCTATACACCACAGGAGAATTAAAGACTACTGCTGCTTTTAGGCAGCTTTTGATGTGGTGAAAACTAAAGATCTTCTGTGGTTCCTTTCAACTGAAAATGCTTGCTATGGCAGCAACTTGTCTCTTCAGTGCATGGGAGCTTGAGACCCTTAGCCAGCCCATTCTGTGTGAACTCAAAGGCATCCTTTACCTTAGTTGTCTTGGCACTAAAGAGCCTTTTGTGGTAGCAGTACCAGAATTCCCAAATGAAGAAGCTGCTAAAACAGAGAGGAGTCACCTCTAACCATGTTCACCAGAAACATATGATCCTCCAAGCAGGTTACAGTCTCCTCTAGATTTTGAAGGGTTGTCTGATAGGACTAGGACCTGATGAGGTTGCCTAAGCAGGGATAAATATGCATCTCGCTCTCTCCCAGAGTGGCCACTAAAAGTGCCAGGATCTTTATTAAGAATCATGGGCCTAGTCTTCACTGAGAAAAAAAAGGGTCTGTTCTTAATTCAAATTAGCTAACTTGAGTTAACTAACTCAAGGAAAAGTCCTAGTGAGGAAAAGGTATTTTGCAGTTTTCACTCAAGTTAGCAGATCAAATTAAAAAATCAGGCTCCAACATAGTCTTTCACCCAACCTACTAGGGTTTTCCTCAAGAGTCCTGTTTGAAGTTTTCAGACCTGTTGAAACAAGACCATCTATGTCTCCCAGACTTGAAGTCTGTGTGGATTTTGTGAGGGTTGGTAACAAAAGGACAATGTATAGCAAAAGGAATATAGCTCTCTTAAGTTGGTAAAAACAAAAGATGATTTTTTTTCCTTATCTTATTCTGCTACTGTTTTGTCCACAAATCTCACCAAAGAGCTTGCCTTTAGCTGAGGTCATAAAGTATTTTGCTTGTGCATCCATTTTCCAAAGGCAGGACCCCTAGAAGTGTCTTTGTTCTACCACAGTTACAGGACTATGGAGCAAGCTGCAAATCAGAGGAAATCCAGAGAAGCATTTATAACAAAGGAAGCTACTAGTGCAATCTTGTTCAAAGTTTGACTGTTTCAGGGATCACTTCCAACATGGTTATAATCTTCCATAACATAGGATCAAATAATCCTCCTTGTTCTGCCCAGTATATGCCAAATAATTCCCCTTCCTCCAAGGAAATCAGACAGAAAGAGGATGAATTTTGCCTGTCTTCTAGTTCTTTGATCTTATGGCTCTTAGTCTTCTTCACAGAATAGGAGACATAAGAGAAAAAGGATTAAAAAGAGTCCCTCTTCTTTGACTTTCCCTTTTTTCATAAGTGCCACTGTGCCTCCCGGAATTTTCTTACTGGATTCTGGGGGGAATTCTGGGCCTGAGTTTGAACTGAAGGTCACTTTGAACCTGGAGCACGTTTTTACTATCTTCCCTTTATCTTTGCAAGTCTTAGCCAATGGCTCCTTTGAGGTCACCCTTGGACTTGACATCAAGTTTTTGGACAGGAACTGGGACAGGTCTCAACCCTACTGCTGAAGTGCAGGAACCTTCAGAAGGGTCCCACTGTATATCTCCCCAGGGGATGAAACTTTAGGCAATGGGAGAAGGAGAAGGCACTATGAGCATGCAGCTCACCTGTCTGCCCAGAATGACGTCTAGACACTTCATTACTTTTGGGGAGCTCCTGAGGCTGAGGATGGTGAGGATCCCAATGGAGCTACTAGTGGGGGAAGTACCAAACAGTCTCTTGCCCCTGAATTATATGCACTGGGACTCAAAGACCTGAACAGCTCATCTGCTGAGTCTGAGGAGAGGCTCAAGCGACATTATGCACTACCTTCTGTACCCGCCTGATGTGGGGGAACCTCCCTGGTGCAATTCCCTGGCTCAGCATGAACCTGACCCTCATAGGGTATGTCTAAACAGCAATTTGACATCTGTGGCTAGCCCCAACTCAAACCCTGAAGTCTACCCGGCAATGAAACAGCCCCATAGCCCAAACCCCACAAGCTGAAGTTGGGTGGGTTTTACTTTGCTGTGTAGACATACCCACAGTGGTTGAAGGGGTTTGGTCCCATGTCTGAAGGGCTACAAGGGACCTGTCTCTCCCTCATGTCTCTGGATTGACCTTTGACACAGATGCAGGCTGCTCTCTGCAACTGGGACAAATCAATTTCTAGTGCCATTAAATAGGAACGAATGTGGCTTGAAGGGCATTTGCAGCCCATTTTCTTCTCCTTAGGGCTCAAGACAAATGAGGAAACACGTCTTCTCCAGCAGTAACACTCCAACCACACAAAGGGGCCTAAGGCAAGCCTGTCTCAGAAACCCCTACCCAAAGAGACTTTCCCTTCTCCCCCCAGTTTTGTTTTGGGAATCTCCAATTAGCTAAATTCAGAATTTTAGGTAGTCTTATTTCTAAGGCTCTTCTATAAAAAACAAGCCCCTTGTCAGAAGTTTACCCAGGAGTGGAGACTGAGAACACTAGGGTTCTCTACTGAGGGAAGGTCCTGGCCTGAAACTAGCAATCTATTACGTGAGGTGGTTCCCCTTTCTCTCCTGACCGAAAATAGAACCAAGACTGATAGACACAGGGTAGGGTGAGATCCAGCTTGGAAAATTTCCTGCTACTAGATGAAAGTATCTTACTTACAAGTCACTGAAAGCAAAGTGCTGTAACAGAAATCCCTGGAGAGCCTCACCTACAGTTGTTTCTAGTGGTCCAAGCTATAATAAAAAATGTTACAGAAAAGGACACTATGAAAAGAAGGTGACTCACCTTGTGCTGTAACTGAGGTTCTTCAAGATGTGTGTTCCTGTGGATGGCTCCACTTCAGGGTGATTGTGTGCCCCTGTGCCTCTAATAGGAGAATTTCGATAGCAGTATCCAGTTGGCCATACATCTGCTCTCCCTGCCTTGCGCCTGTAGCAGCGGTTAACTAGCACTGTGCGGTCAACCCCCAGCTCAGTTCCTTCTCTATCGCAGAGAACCTTACGAGAACACTGAAGTAGAGAGGAGGAGAGTACGTAGTGGTGTACCCATTGGGACATACATCTCAAAGAACTCAGTTACTGCACAAGGTGAGTAACCTTTCCTTCTTCCAATAATGCCCTTGTGGGTGCTCCATTTCAGGTGATTGTATTGTCACTAAAGTAACCATCCTGAACTATTGTGTTTTGACAAATTTGTTTAGGTTTCTCAGGCCCCAGTCTTTTTCCGAGTTAAGAAATAATGGGAATAAAAGCCCTTCCCTCTGTGTTGGACCAGTACTAGTTCTAGTGTACCCAACTGCAGGATGCACAAACACCTTCCTGTCTCAGCAGGTGCTTGTGAGAGGGGTCCCTGAAGAGGGATGGGGAGGGAAGGTGGTATGGGTAACGGAGGTGAACTGGGTGGAATAACCAGTGGTGATAATTTCCAGTACCTATTTGTCTGAAGTAATAATTTGCCATGCTGAGTATAATTGTGCCAAATGGTCTGTGAATGGATGCTTGACAGAAAGCAGTTTCAGCAACTGGAATTGGAGGTCTGTTTGGGCCCTCGACCAAACCCTCAAATTTGATGTTTTGGATCCAGGTTGTTGCAACATAGGAGGTTGAGATGGGAGTGGCCTACGTCTCGTGGGTCTTTGCCTCCACCTCTGGGTATCGGTACTGCCTCTGTGGCTGTGTGTAGGGTGCTGGTCTTGAACGTTGTGAATAATATCTGCCTTGTTTTCGTTTTAGTGCAGGGGTGCAGTTGTCAAAAGAGTCACTCTAGAGTCTTTCAGTGTGTGGAGGGACTCATTAGTCTTACCCGCAAATAATATTGGACCTTCAAAGTGGATATTCACTACAGTGGATTGCGCTTCCCTTGGGAATCCAGACAGGTAGAGACTGGATCTATTGGTCACCCAAAATTAGTGGATACTTTTAACTTTAATCTCTCTCAGTGCCTCAATTCCCCATCTGCAAAATGGGGATAATAATCCTCCCTCATCTCACAGGTGTGTTGTAAAAATATATTCATTCATATTGATGAAGAAAAGCCCACGCAGAAATTAACAATTCTGTGTTCAGAGAAGGGATTCAATACCGTGTAGTAAATAAGGCACAGGACCACACAACGAACAGAGAAAACAGTATCACATAGCTGCTCATTAAGTAGGTGCTTTCCATTCTGTTTACTTTGTCCACTCAGGCTCCCATCCCGTCTCAGTCTGCTCATCTTCCCACGCCCAAACTCTCTTTCTCTGTACTCCGTTCCTCTCTCTCTTCACACCTGCTCCTCCACATCCCAACTTCCCCACCTCCCCTCTGCTCCTCAGTCTCTACTTTCATGTCAACTTGCTTTCTCACTCTCTTCCATACTGCCACTGCAGCAGCAGAAACATTGAGCAGAAGCGCTCTTACTTCTGGTACCTGGTGCCACAGTGTCCCCCTGCTGCAAGGAGGAGCAACTGCTGGTAAAGTCCTGCATCACTCCAGCTGTCCTAGTATAGACCCTGCTCAATTGCTTTGTCAGGATGGCACAAACACAGCCTTGTCAGCATGTAGGAGCTCTGTACTAGTGTAGCTTGTTTTGTGCAGACAATTTTTGGAAAAGAATCCTGCTAACTGTTAACAAACCTCTACTAATCATGCATGAACTGTGATTTTCCAGGGACATATAAACTTGGCCAAATTTGGGCAAATTTTAGTGAGAGAAAAGACATCTCTGACACCAGTGACTCCTTTGCTAAATTTCAAGTCCCTCCTACAAAACATGGAAGTGCTAGAGTTTCTCAAAGCAAAACAATGTATTTCCCGCCCTGCCCCGGCCCTCACCTTGTTGTAGGAAATGGCTGAACCAGACAAACAACTGACATGGAAAATTTGAGTCTGAATTGTTTATGTTTGGCAAAGTTATAAGTAACTGAAAACAGCATCTCATAATGGAAAGTGCTGCATCTTTAACGATTGTTGGTTCTGGACACTGTAATCAGTGTGAATACCAGTGAGACACAGTACGCCCGATTTGCAGATCAATAAGGTTTAACGTGCAAGGTTTTCTATAAATATACTAGTTAGATACAAAGCCTAAAATTAACTACAATATATCATACTCACTAAGCCTGAAGAGCTAAGCAGTCACTCAGAAGGCTGTATACAGGAACGACTTTCTTCAGGGGCCCCGCCAGGGAGTCAGTGGCCTCTGGTCCAACCAGCAGCACCTCCCACGGAGTCAGGTGTTGATGGAGCGCCCTCCTTTGTCTAAGTGGTAACTACTTATACCCTTCCATAAACTACCTTCACCTAATTATCTCTCTCTTATTATCATATATGCTAATTACCTACATTGGGTTTCCACCCTTAACTACATTCCATTCTCACCATAATAATTGGGGTCATCAAAACAACATCTGGTGATAGGAGGGGTGGAGTAAAAGTATGCCCCTTGGCAATAAAACAATGTACCCCAGACGTTCAAGGATAACTTGTTCCCATCACCGTTATCTATGTGCAGCTGCAAGCATACAGTATCTGTATTTTGTCTTATTATGTGCCGTGCTATGCAGAAACTGAGACATCTATACCGTTATTCAGTCTCTGCCAACTGAAAGATGTCATGCTACAGGGGTCAGAATAGCCAAGCAAGCAACTGAATGCTATGCTAAGCCTGTAGAACAGAGGTCAAGCAACTCAAATTGCACTGGGCTCCAACAACGATAAGCATAGCTCCCAGCTCCGCCTATAACTAGCTGCGCATACACAATTTTAAATACAGTCACACCAAAAAAAAGGCTACTTTCCCCTACTTTTCACAGTACCCCAAGCAAAGATGCCAACATTCAAAATACACAGTTGCTCAGCAACAATACATAAACCCTCCACACAGAGGTCAAAAGCTAACAAATAGGCAATATACACGAGCTAAACAATAAACTATTTCAAGTAGTTAATCCTAAAAAACTCACTGAAGTACTAAAATGGAGGATTTTCAAGGAAAAAAAGGAAGAGGAGGAAAAATCCCTGTTCTTTGAAACCTGAAGCAGATTCTTCCATAGGTTTTCCCAATCAGAGTGACTTCACCAGGAAAGTCAATGGTAAACACATACATTTTAACCAGACAGAAATACTGGAAAGGTGGAAATGCTGCTTGGATTTATTTTATCTGATTTATTCCCACTTTCTGCAGTATGTTTCTGAGGCACTGTGTTGGTTACCTAGGAAACTGTGGTAGGTTGGAATGGCTCTTGTGTCAGAATTGTGAACACAGATTCATGCAGGAGATGTAAAATAAATGTAGAAATGAATAAAATGCTCAACAACTTAGGGGGGTTATTAGAAGAAAAATATAATTAATTGAACATTACGTATGTTATATTTTTGAAAAAAAACTAACTAGTATTAATCAATATATTTTTGCAAATGACATTGAAAATAACAGTATTTAAACTAAAGCCATTTGAATGCTGGAAATATCTTGTATCTTTGTATTTTTAACCATACACAAATGCACACAGAATTCACAACCAACATAAAGAGCCCTCTTAGTGCAAAATTTCCTTGATTAGACTATAAAATTTGTGAAATATAAAACATTAAAATATATTCTCCCTGGATTGGTTTTATTTTAAAAATTCGCTTCTTTATATTTGGATAAAGAGAATTATTTAATCCTAAATCCTAATCCTAAATTAGGATTTTTTGGAAAAAAAATCAAAATGGATGCCATCTACATGTAATACAGGTGAAAAGAGTCTCTGACTAAGGGACAACTAAGAAGCAATGTATATTAATTCAAAAGAGAATTCAGTATAATCGTGTATGCCAAAAGAATTGTAAAGGGAAGCGGAGTCTTATGAGTAAAGGAGAACATGGGTTTACAGGGCTGAAATGGCAAAGTGGCGAGTCTTCATTCTCAAATAATTTTTTAAAATAGAGACTGTATTTACACTTACCTTTACACTGGGTTTCTTAATGGAAACTCCTCTGTACCAACCTAAAACAGGACAAAATATACTGTATTAAATTGTGGCATTGCATTTCTTTACACTGAAATAATCTGACTGCCGTTAGCAAAACTGTTCAAATGCTGAGGTCATCCTTGAACCAGTCACTATAGCTTACATATGTTATAAACTCTTGAAAGATTTTTACTCTGTGGTGACTACCAGTCATAAGAATCTGGAACTCCTGCTTATTCCCATTAAGGATAGAAATAGCTTAATGTTTGTAGTCTCTTTAAATGACTTGCAATTATTGGCAACTGTGAGTACACATTCAGCACACATGCAATAATTCATACCGAACATCTTTCCCACATGGGGGAAGACATTCCACTACATTTCAAACACACTTGCATTTTATAGGTTTAACATTTAATCAGGAAAGCAAACATGTGAAAAGATTTATACTGTGTAAACACTGCCTTGTTATAGTTTCTCTAGTGTGGGATCAGCTAAGTTGCACCAACAATGCCAGAAGTCACCATGGAAACACCAGGAGCTCCATATCTTGGATGATAGGAGTCAGCAAGGCCCTTCATAATACTTAAACACTGCAGTGGGACTATGCTTGGACGGGTGCCCAGTGGCAGTATGTCTAAAGGACAGTGATGGTAACAAAAAAAGGGATGGACCTCAGAATCCACAGATTACTCTTGCTTTATACAGGTGAAATGAATTTCACTCTAACCAACCAAGCATCAGCAACAAAAATAGGAAAAATCAAAACTGATAGTGCTGAAAGACCAACAAGGTTGATACTGTAGAGCTGACAGAGACACAGAACGGAGGGAAGGACAATGAGAAAGTAGTCAGTGCTAGGAAACTTATCCAGCCAAAGGAAGTGAAGCATGTTTGCCCACATAAAAATTTTCTAACAATCATTTCAATTAGAAATTCTAGTACCTTCATGCAA
Organism: Emydura macquarii macquarii; assembly: GCF_026122565.2. NCBI lineage: Eukaryota > Metazoa > Chordata > Testudines > Chelidae > Emydura > Emydura macquarii. The sequence continues at coordinate 726,366 of NW_027132983.1, read as the reverse complement.
CTGGGATTGCTCAAGTATCAGAGACATCCCTTTTGTTATCCCAAGGACATCAGCCCAAATTTGGCTGATTTATAAACTTCTGAATGAAAAGTTGCATGTATTTACACATATTCAGTAGAGATTTCTTAGGCCTGGTCTACACTACAAATTTAGGTCAACGGAAGACACCTTACTTAATAGTGTGTCTACACTACTTGGTCCCTTCTGCTGAACTAACATCATCTGTAATGTTCACCCACCATTCTGCACTTGCTGAGCCAATTGTTGAACCGCTCCTTATTGCTGCCCAGCTGGCTGGTGTACGGCTTCATGAGCCATGTGAGCAAGGGGAAGGCTGGGTCTCCCAGGATCATTATTGGCATTTCAACAACATCAATGGTTATTTTGCTATCTAGAAAGAAGGTCCCTGACTGCAGCTTTCTGAACAGACCCAAGTTCCTAAAGATGCGCGTCATGCACCATTCCCGACCATCCCAAGTTTATGTTGGTAAGAGACCTCCTGTGATCTGTCAGCGCTTGCAAAACCATTAAAAAGTATCCTTTTCACTGTATGTACTCTTTTGCAAGGTGGTCCAGTGCCAAGATAGGGCTATGCATGCCATCTATAGCCCGACTGCAAATAGAGAATCCCATAGCAGCAAAACCATCCACTATGTCCTGCACGTTGCCCAGAATCACTAACCTTCTTAGCAGAAATCAATTAATGGCACTGCATATTTGGATCACAACAGCTCCCACAGTGGATTTACCAACTCCAATTGATTTCCCACTAACCAGCAGCAGTCTCCCACTGGAAGCTTCCACAGATTAATTAAGCACCCACTGTCAAACTATTGCCTTGAATAATCTCAGTAACATAATAGAAGTCTTCACATTTTTCATATAATTAAAACTAACTGAAATTTTATACATAAGCCGTATTTGATTTTTTTCTTATTAATGGCTATTTTCCCATTATTTTTCATAACTGAAAGTTTCTCTTTCAGCAAAGGCTGAAGGATACAATCGTCTGCCACAGAGAACTCCACAAAGAATATCCTTTTTTCAAAACAGTTGCCATTTCTCAGTGTTCTCAATAGTCCGGAAGCTACAGCAGCCCTCAGATAAGAAGTGTTTTCTCTTCTTCATTTTGAGAAGGGTTTCTCGTATTCATTCTTCTCAGTGACTCTTCCCTTGGACTGAGTCTAAAAGCACTAAGGAATGGGAAAAGATCCTAAAGATCAGAAAGTTAAAAATGGCCATCTCTCTGAAGGGACACAGACAGACACTTCACTCCAACAACAGTCCATAGATCAGCCTTGGGGGTGGGGGGTGCCAAAAATGACAGGGTGTCCTTGAGACTTCAGTAATATTGAGGTCATTTAGCCCCCCAAACTCTGCACCAGCCAGGCACAGGAGCCCCACGTTCCACACCAGCCGAAGCAGAGGAGCTGCCTTGAGCTCCGCACTGGCCGGAGCAGCCAAACCACCAGCGCCTGCTGCCTCGATTACCCTCCTTCCATGAGGCATGGGAAGATGCAGGGCCACACGGAGCGTGCTGTGGCGGTTGCGCCAAGGAAGGCTTAGCTTCTTACTCAGGTAAGAGTAATTTTTTATTATTTTATTTGTGTAATTTAGTGTTCTTATGATCATTATATGTGTTCATAGAGGTTATGTTTGTGGATGGTGAGGGGGTGGGGCGGGAAAGTGGTGGGGGGCATGTGTTTTACTTAGTGCCTGTTAACTAGTGGGGCTTTCACTCAATAAGATCGGGAACCACTGCCACAGATAACCTGAGCAAAGTTACAGTTTTTTTACAAAAACTCCAGATCAACTATTGCCATCTACATGACATCAAAAATCATGAGACCCCAAAAATCCATGAGATTGGCTCCCAAATCACTACATTTAAAAAAATAATTCAAACTGTGTATTTCAGTCTGTCTTTTGACTTTCTAACTCCCCTCTGCTCTTCTGCCATTGTGTGAGAGACAGAATTTCAGACTGAAAAGTCAACCCTTAATGCACACTGAAATACATCCCTCCTCCTGGCTGCTCAGATGGTGACTCTAGTTACTCTCTCCATACTCCTAAAACAGGGATCTGCCATCCATTTCTATTACAGTCTTGATTCTCCCCTCTGATTCTCCCCTTTTCCATCATATTCCTCTCCTTAACCTTCCTCTGTGGTCTACCATTCTTATGAACTGCCTACAATGTCTTACTATGCTAGTAAATTATAACAGATTATTGTCATAAATTTATGTTTTGGTGGATTACTTACTTATGAATTCAAAATGTGTTCAAAACATAATTGGTACGTTAGCTTGTTGTGGGAGTATTTACTGCTTGCATTTTTACTGTGACAGCTGGACTGCTGAAATTATTTTTATTGCTCAATATAATCAGATATCATAGGTGAAGATTTCCTGTTTAAAAGTAAAGTTTTTAGGCACTTATGAATTTTACATTTCAATTTTTTTTTCAAGCTGTTTAGTATGTTGTTAGAGATAAGGGTTTAAATAGAGTTATATAATCTTTATGATATATTAATATTTTCCCTATAAAACTGGGTTTAGAATAAATTATATCATTTTAAAAGTAGTACAAAGCAGCAGTAGGAGGAATCTCATTTATATTCTCATTTTTTAAAATTAATTAACTGAGTAATACTCAGTGAGAGAGTGACTTTTTACCATTTTGTTTCAGGGTCCAGTTTAGACAAGGAATTATGAACATCCATCATCTGCAATGTCTACAAATTCAGAGTCATCTGCTGGTACCACCAGCAATGCTGCAACTATACATATATCAGACACACATAAAAATATAGACTTTCTTCATCATCCAGTAAGACCACGAAGGAATTCTTAAGCAGGACCAGCAAATTCCAGCAAGGTTCCATAGATGAAAAGATTGCTTGGTTCATTTATGCAACAAGTTCTCCCTTTTGTCTTGTTCAGAACAAATATTTCATTGACATGGTTCAAACATTATGATCAGGCACACTCCACCTGGCAGAACAGACGTTGCTAGAAGGTTGCTGGATACAGTGTAGGAGAAGGCAATTAATCAGTGTGCAAAAAACACTGAAGGGAAATTCAGTAAACTGAGTCTTGATGGGTGTACATAAGGATCTAGTAATGTGTGACAAAAGAAGATGGGGTTGTCTATCTTACAGAAACAATTGATACATCAGGTAATGCTCATATTGCAGAATACTTAAAAGCAGCAGCAGTTAAAGCTATAACAAATTGAACAAAAATTCAAGTGTCAAGTGCGCAGCTTTATCACAGCCAATGCTAAAAATGTAGCAAAGGTGGTAAAATGTAGAAAATAATGATAACTCCAGCGCTTATTTGATGCATCTTTTAGCCAAAGACCTCAGTACAACTCCAGAATAAAGGAAAATGTTGAAATTGCAAAATACTTCCATAACTACCTCCTCTTTGCTTTAATTTCAGTGAAGAGAGCATACGGATCCAAACTAATTCTCACCTAAGATGTATTATGGAATTCAGTGGTTGACTATTTTGAGCTATTTAGTAAGAATTGGCCTGCTCTGATCACAATTTGTAAAGAAAATTGTGACAAAAGAGATGAGACTATCACAGCCAAAGTAATCAACATCAGACTAAAGAGAAATATAAAAGATATGCTGACTATACTGAAACGTATATTCATAGCCTTGGACAAACTGCAAAAAGATTGTTGCTGTATTGCTGATGCTCTTGAAATTTGGAAAGAACTTCAAAAAACACTGAAAAAAGAAATATCCAACAAATTTAAATTTCAGGCAGTAAAGAAATGGAAGGATCAGGCACTTTACTCCACCTCATTTTCTTGCCAATATTCTCAACCCAAAGTAGTAGGGTATGCCTAATGGCTGATGTAGAAAATGCTACTATGACATGGGTATATAATCACCACCATACAATCATGCCAACCATAATAAATTTCAGAGCTGGAGGTGAACCATTCAAGCAATACATATTTGCTGATAATGTTTTAAATAAAGTCACACCACTGAACTTGAGGAAGTCACTAACTAGGCACCTGGAACCAGAGGTTGTTGAATTGCTAAACCAACTTTTGATAGCAGTAGCCTCTTCTGCAAGCACATAAAGAATATTTTCTTCATTTGGATTAATTCATTAAAAGTTGAGAAATCGTTTGGGAGTTGAAAAAGCAAGGAAGACTGGAATAGAAAGACAAGTTATGATTAAAAACAAGGAGGGAGGGGATGAGATCTACTAGTTTTAAAAGTCTGAAGGGCAGCCTAAGTAACTTAGGAGACTGGTTTCATTTTCAAGAGACGTTGGTGAGTAGGAACTTAAGTTCCAGTGACTTTCACCTAGGCAGATTTGAAAACTTTCCCAAACTGACCTGAGATAATCAGTTTAATTCACTCACTACAATCCCTCTGTTCCTAAATCTGAAATGTGTTTTGACAAGAAATTTCTTATGTATCCAAAACATTTAAGGTTGTTTTAATGAAAAAAAATTTATATGCTCTTTTGTGTGTTTAATTAAAGTGCAGTTGCCATTCTAATGCAGCTTGACACAAATCATGAGCAAAAAATTAATTATCTAGTAAATAAGCGATATATCATTCATTTTCTAACATACTAAAAATGTAAAATTAATATCTGAAAATATTAAGTTATATAATTGCTTAAATAAAATATATCTAGTTATAGTATATCTTCCTAAGTAGCAAATACATATACATATACCAAAACTAAAGGACCTTGGTTTTCAGTTATTGATTTTTATTGAAAAATTCCCAGGTTTTACAAAAGCTGTTTTGTTTTTACCGATTTTCACACAAATTTTGGACCACTGAAGTACATGAAAATACTGATTATGTTAAGAAAAATCCAATACACTACATTAGATAGATGTATTTATGTTAATAAATTAGTCTAAGTGTAAATGTCTGATAAAGTAAGGCAATATAGTAGAAATTGCAAATGTGCGTGTGCGTGGGTGTTCATACTGCTGATGTTCAGTGCATGAAATAAACCACAGCATTAAATTGCTTTTACTTTAATAGTCTTACATTTCTCTATTTGTTGCTTTTTTCCTTCTCCTCCAATCCCCCAGTATTAGTCTCAACATTAACCGAGAAAACTGAAGTTGTTTTTGTACTGATTTTTGTAATAAACACAGATAAGTTCCCAGGAAACGTTAAATAAAGTAAAAACTGAAAATGAAGAGACTCAATGATAGATCAAAGGCATGCTATTAAATCATTCAATAATTATAGAAATACTTTACCCAAGCACCACCATGTACCCTCATCTATATTCTCAGGCTTTGAGGCAGGAGGAAGTACATGAGGATTTTGTTAACAGGTATATTTGATTTATCAGTGTAATGGCTGAGTGAGTCACTATAAGAATGAGGACATGCCATCAGGATTTGTGCCTATTTCTAAGGATGCCATTTTTAATCAATTATTAAAAGCACCTAGAATACTGGAGTGGTGCTTTTGATATTTGTTTGTATAAAAAGCAAAACAAACTAAACACAGTAAGATCATCTGTGAATATTTCTTTATAAAGTCCCCCATGCAACATATCCAACTAACTTCTTACCATCCATAAAATATGTGGCCCCAATTTCATACAGGGCCTTGGACAGTCCTATAATAATTATATTATTATTTATTATTTGTATTTCATAGCTTTTAAAAGATTTTCACACTTTCCACCAGCTAGTAGCTAAGAGCACCTACAGGGTCTGAGCCTGGGATTAACAGCCATTCTTTGCCCCAGCATACACCATCAGGAGGACATTAAAACCAAGCAGGCTGCTCTTTTTCTACTTCTCCACTGCATACAGGAGCCAGCTACAGCTGGAGATTCAAGTAACAGACCACAAACATGCTTCAACTACAAAAAGCTTTGATACTTAACAAAAAGGAAGAATATTTCTGGAATTTACTTAGGGAAATTAATCCTACGACAATCATGAGGATTACCTGTTTTAATTAAAAGTACAATTTTGGGTTCCATTAGAGAAAGCTGCCAACTTCATATAAAAAAATCATCTGACTGAAAATAAGTAGTCTTTGGGCTACTATAATAAATAGGAAGTACAAGGATTCCTTCTGTAGCCATTCAAACTGGGTAGTTCTGTAAGGCGCAGAATGAGGATCCAACATCATGCTCTATAACTTTGCTGAGCTGGAATAAGGATTTATGTTATCCAGTATTTTATGTTGGGATTTGTACAAAACTTCCTTTTCTTGAAAATGATGAGAAAATTATACTACAAAGACTTGACACTGCTGCTTGGACACTCTTATACACCAACATTAAAGCCATCCAAGAGGAACTCAAGGCTATAGTAGTGAAATTATGGACTTTGTATCATACTGCAGAATAAATTATATTTATTGACTTCTTTTTGGGATCCAAGACAGCAATAATCACTTCATCCAAGTATTCATATTAAACGTATCTAATCCCAAATGGAGGATTGCTTTCGCAATAGCAGTCCTCTTCTGAGACAGACATCCAAGGTCTGATGGTAGTTTAATCAGGCCTCAGAGCTATAGCTTCTTCAGCCAAAAAGGCTTATGCTGTATTACTGCCACTATCTATTTCCTATCTTTTGTAGTGTCCTGGGGAACAGTGGCAAAGGCGGGAAGACACATATAAGAAATTGTCCAGCTTTGTGAGAGGTCATTCAATACCTCATCTCCCAAATCCGGACACACACAGACTGCAAGGCACTTTATTGTTTCTAGATGCAAAGAGGTCAATCATCATCAGTCCAACAAATTAACCAACAAGGAAGGAGTATATTTCTGGATGCAGGAGCCACCCTGTTAATCCAATTTCTACCATGCAACTCTTGGTTTTCATCTCCCCATTGCTGGGCAGTGCACATAGAGAAAGGAAAACTTTGCTCCATGCAGGACAGAATAATTTCTATTGGGGGTAGGAATAATGACATTCTTCCTAGTTATTAATGCAAAACCCATCAGACACGTTGACTATTACGACTGGAAAAAGTCCATTATCCATGGAAGGAACAATATTCCAGGACCTCAATGAATCACTGTGTTCCACCAGGTGGACACTGCAATCTCTCTCTTTCTGGTAATCATTCCCTAGATTAAACTGGCATTGAGGATTATCTGCCGTGATGCACCCTGTGAAGTTGACCAGGGAAAATTGCCCTGGTTTTAATTAATTTATTTCACTTTTGGGAGTTTGTCCCTAATAATCCTGCTTCAGAAGAGTAGAGGGGATGAAATTGGATTCAAATTCTTAGCCATTTTAAATACTTTTGGAGCAATCTCCCTGGTTTTGTTTGTTTCCCTCCCCCAAATAGGTCCCCCTTTGGGGTCTCTTCAGGTTTGGGGCTCAGGGAAGGACTCCCTAGAAGTTCTACTACTCTCTATTGTGTGATATCCACATGGTCCAGATGGCTGTTTCCCTGGAGGTCTCAGCCTGTGATATGAATATTGACTCTCTGATAGGACCTGTTACAGAGGTGGCAGCAGGGGAAAAGAGCATTGACAGTGTTCGTGCTGTATCCAGTGCTCTTCAAGACCCATGAGGAAGCAGAGGTGAAGAAGGCAGCTGAATGCTGGAATCATAGGTGTTGCATTGGTGCAGGTTCTAATGATTTAGGCATGATCTTCCATCTAGCATTACTCCTCTCATGGACATAAATGGAAGTGTGGCAGGTGATTGTTTGTCCCTGAATCTAGTTCTTTTTTAACCCTATCTGCCTCTTTGTCTAATAGGGAGCTGGGGGCAGAGGTGACCCTATATAAAGTAGGCTGTGAGGCAAACTGCATTCTGGACATAGAGCCAGCTGAGTTCCCCAACAAGAAATTTGGTAAGGGGTGAAGCAGCACCCACAGAACAGTTCTCCCTGTTCAGTAACAACAATTCTTCAAGATGCGTATCCCTACTGGTGCTCCACTCTCGGTGCACTTGAGCGCCCTGTGCCTTCCAATGGAGATTTGTCATAGCCATGACCATTTGCCCCACGCATGCATGCTATTCTGCCTCATGTTCAGGGCTGTTGCTATATAACACTGCACAAGCTAACTGTCCTCAGTTTCTTCTCTACCACAAAGCCCCATGACAGGGAATTCTGAAGCAGAGGGCAAGGTAGTGGAGCACCCATAGGGGACACACCTCAAAGAACTTAAGTTACTGCACAGGGTGAGTAACCATTTCTTCTTCTTTGAGTATTGTCCCTATGGGTGCTCCACTGTAGATGACTACTAAGCAGTTCCCCTTTGAGGAGGAGGGGGCTTCGGAATCTAGTCAAGTATTGAACTAAGCATAGATGAGCTGAACACAGTATTGGAAGCAGAGTCCCCAATCATTGCAGCGTTCAATGAATGTATGCTTAGAAGCCCAAGCTGCAGTTTTACATATTTCAATTACAGGAACATTCTTAAGAAAGGCTGTGGAACTGAAAATAGATCTCGTAAAGTTAGCTCATATGTCAGCAGGTGCCACGAGATTGATAGTTATTAATATAGTCAGTTATCCACCTAGACAGCCTCTGTTTGGAAACTGCAGCTCTGCTTTATGTATTTGTATAAATTTTCGTAAATTTACATAAAATTGCATTCTTCAGAAAAAGAATGTAAAAAAAAGTGAACAGAAAAAAAAACCCTGAAAATTCAACAAAATGCCCTAGACAAGTTTTCCCCATAAAAAAAATAAAATTTATTTTTCACAACTGTTCATACTAATGATTGAAATCAGCACTGGTTAAAATCTTTGGTTAATCTCAAATAATTTCTTTTGAAAGATCCAGAAAGGTTAAGTGTTTACAAAAGTGTCTGCAAAACTTCAGCACAAAAGAAGGGTCTTTGGAAAAGAATCCCAATGTGAAAGTTAATAATTATTTGAAATTGCCTTTGAAGTACTTACATATATATCGATGGTGAAATGCTTATTGAGGAATATTTTCAAGAACAACTAAAAGCTGCCAGTGCCAATCTTTCCAATAACTGATAGCTATTGATGTTTACAGAACAAAACACATTCGGTGGTCAGTCAGAAAATTTTTGCAGGAACCCAAAATGGGATTCTACAGTTTTACAGATGTCTAAACACACACATAATCTATGTCGTTATGTTAAGTGTGGCTCAAGTGACTGATATGTACTGTCCTTGTTAATCCAGGATACAAGCCATCAAATTAGGTTAACTGAGTATAAAGTCTATTTTCTTTATCCGCCTTTATTCCTGGAGAAGTTCCAGGAACAAAATAGAAATAAACTGGCAAATCCTAAGCAATGAAGATTTGTATTAGATTTGGGAACATAAAAGTCTGTAAGAACAAGTATCCAACATTCCTTTGTACAAAGATATTTAACTGGAGAAGCAATCATAAATCAACTCCATGCAAAAAACAAAACTAAGCATAAAAAGACAGTGATCACATATGCAAAAGTGTGAAAAGAGTGAAAAATCTAATCAGCCTGTTGTGAGGAAACAGTAATTACAGAATCATAAAAATAAAGGGCTAATGAGGGGCTATCCCCTTACATTAAAGCAGGGCCAGCTCTCCTGCTCCAGTCCAGCTGTACTCTAGTTTGGTGCGATGAGGAGAGTGGAGCTGCTCTGAGAGTTATAAATGAGAAACAGCCAGGCAAGGAAGAGCCCAGAATCCTCAGGCAAAAGATGACCTGAAGGAGAATTCAGGGATAAGAATCCTGAGTACACAGAGCTCAGAAGAAGAGCAGAGCTAGGTTCAGAGCTTAAGGAAGGGGATCCCTCTCAATGAGGGAGTGGTGAGAGTTGCCTGGTTGAACAGTGCAGCCAGATCAGGCTGGTGAAAGCAGAAGGAGGTCACCTACAAACTTCCCCAAAACAGACAACCACGGCCAGAGAGGGTTGGAGAGTGCTGAAGGATGTGAGCACCAGGAGATACCTGCTGGTTCTCTGAACTGGAGAACTAAAGCCAGAGAGCACTGAACACTGGGGAAATGATCTAAATTGTAAACCTCCTGGCAAAACCTGAACCATACATGGGGAAGGAAACAGGGAGTGGAAGCACCCAGCTAGAGGGGGTGGGGTCATGCATGATAAGAGACACCAGAAACATACCCCAGAGCTGGAGTGTGATGAAAGACATCAGAGCTGTATTTGGTGTGTTAATAGACTGTTGGACTTCGAGTGAACATACTGTTTGGACTGTACTGGGGAAATCTATATTATAGCTGTGGGAATTTTTGTAATAAATTAACCCTGCAAAGGACTATTCATAATCTGAAAGCCTGTATGTAGTTACTGGGAATTCCAGAAGAAAGGGAAACTCCCCTCATGCTGCACACTGCCACAGGAGGGCCTCCCAGGAAGGGACTACCTTATTACAGTATGTTGGAGAATACAGGCAGGCAATCATACTCCCTGAGAAGATGGGAAGTGCATATACCCAGAATAAGAAAACTGAGGCATGAAGCTGTTTGCAGGGCAACTCTGAGACCACAAGAGGGCACTCAGGAGGAGGCTATGCTATGACAAGCTGTAAGGAACTTCAAGAGGGCATCCAGTCCATCCCCCCTAAACTAAGGCAGGACCAAGTATACTTAGACCTTCCTTGACAGGTGTTTGTCTAACCTATTCTTATAAACCTCCAAAGATGTGGAATTCCACAATCTCCCTAGGTAACTTCTTCCAGTACTTAGTTATCCTTAGTTAGAAAGTTTTTCAAGATATCCAACCTCAATCTCCCTTGCAGCAAACTAAGCTGATTATGTCTTGTCCTGTCCTTGGTGGACATTGAGAACATTTGATACTATCCTCTTTATAACAGCCCGTGATGGGGTGTTCACTCCACACAGGATTAGAAAGGGTTAAAGTGGCCAGGTAGGCCAATTAACTGCCCTGGCTGCACCTGGAGGAAGAGCCAGGGAGAAGGGAGCTGATCAAAGAAGGCTCAGCTGGGTAGAAATAGACAAGCCCTAGAAAAGCCCAGGAACTGAGTGCAGAAGAGTATGCTGGGAAAGGCTGCAAGAAGGCAGGCAGCAGTCACTTCCTGGGAAAAGGGAGTTGGTTTGGAGCTGGTACTCTCAGAAAAGGGGGGAAAACAAGGAAGAATAGTCCAGGGAAGGGACAGTGAAAGCTGAAAGGGTAGAGCCCAGAACTGCTGAGCTAAGAATCCCTGGACTGGAGCCCAGAGTAGAGGGTGGGCCCTGTTCCCCTACTGGCCCCTAGGGAAGTGGCATCTTCAGGGCAGCACAAGAGAACACTGCCTGGGACTGCTTCCATAGAAGAGCTTTGGGTAACCCCAGAAAGAGGAAACACGGATGGTGACTCAGCTGGAAGGCCAAGTCATGAAGAGGACGCTGTGGTTCCTGGAGTGAGGCGGGTCTGCAAGATAAGAGGACGATGAAAGAAATATCACCTGAAGAGGGAACACCAACAGGCAGCGCTAACCCCGAGGACAGCCAGCAGGAGGCGGCACTGTGGTGAGTGGACCCCATGACACAGCCTTTAACCTTCTCTTGTCTATATCAAACTTGCCCAATACCGTCCATCCATCCTCATAAGTCATGTTTTCTAAACTTATTTTTGTTGCTATCCTCTGGACATTTTGCCCACATTTTTCTTAAAAGTCTGGAGCCTAAAACTGGATACGGCACTCCAGCTAAGACCTCAGCAGTGCCAAGAAAAGTAGTATACTAACCTCTCATGCCTTATATATCACACTCCAGTTAATACATCTGAGAATGATATTTGCCTTTTTCGTCACAGCATCACATTGTTGACCCATTTAATTTGTGACCCACTGTTACCCACAGATTGGCTGGGCAGCAGTAGAGCAGAAAACAGTTATTCCCATTTTTGTATTTGTGTATATGATTTTTTTTCCTTCTTAAGTATAATATTTTACATTGTTTTTACTGAAATTCATCTTAATGACAGAAGATTACATCTACCCCCAATATTGAAAGTCTTCAAATGATATTTGAACCTGAGTATGTCACTTGGAGGTCTGACTATACCAACAGCTGCATTTAAGATCAAGGGGCAGCAGAGGTCAAGAAGGTATTTTATCATCTAAGCCTGGCCAGAAGGGAACAGCTTTATCTTTCTGATGTAGCCCTTGCTATTATCATTCACGCCTGTGTTACTTCAAGGTTAGTCTACTGTAATGTCCCCTACATTGGCTATGATTCTTTAAATCAGTTTGGAAGACTGAACTGGTACAGGAGGAGGCTGTCCAACTGGTAAGCATCTTACAGAGAGCACAACATCTATGCTTAGGTACCTGCACTAGTTACTAATGAACTTCTGGATAAATTTTAAAGGTCTAGGTTTTAACCTAAAAAGCCCTAATGGCCTAGATTCAGTCTACCTGAGACACCACTTCTCTTCCTACACAGACAGTTGTGAGCAACAGATGTGCTGACACTACATCCTCCTTGACATAACAAATAGGGGACAGCTGACAGGATTCTAGAATTCCCACCCCTCTGTGGTACAAAATAGATTACACTAGTCAACTTTCAAGACATGTTGCAAAAGAACCCATTTGTTTCACCTGGCCTTTGAAGAGAGGTATTGGAATTGGAGTATTAGCTTTTAATTACAAGCCACTGCTTGTTTGAAGTGTTGTTAGTCCCAGGATATTAGAGACAAGGTGGATGAAGTTATATCTTTTATTGGATCAACTTCTGTTAGTGAAAGAGACAAGCTTTCAAGCTACTGGGAAGGTATCAAGTTTCTTCTTCAGGTCTGGGAAAGGTGTCCTTTCCTTTATCTGCCAGGAGTTTTATTTTCTCAAGGCATGTCTACATTATAAAGTTAAGTCAACATCTAACCCCACGCAGTAATTAAGTCGATCGGTCGGGTCCTCACCACGCTCATTGCTTTGGTGGCATGTGTCCTCACTAGCTGCGCTTGCATCCATGCACATAGCAGTGCACTGTGGGTAGCTATCCCACAGTTCTGCTAGCACAGGGGATTTTCAGAAGGGCTTGCAATGACTCATGGGACCACATGATTCTCGCACGGGCGATGGGAGCATAGCTTTGACCTCCCATGATGCAGTTTCCTCCCCTGCCAACCCTGATATCAATGACAAACAAACCAACAGTTTTAAACACCTTTTTTCAAGAGGAAGCCTGGCTTAGCCACACGTATGCCATAGCCTGAGAAGCATGGAGCCCGTTCAGCTGTGCACTCTTGTTGTGAGCATTAAAAACACCTCATGACTTATTCTGCAGTATTTGCAGAGCGGATACAGGACCTGCCATACAGAACATGGTGATGTCAATCAAGCAGCTCTCCTTTAAGCCATAGAATGAAACAATACCTGGTTGCTGCTGGCAGTCGCCCAGCAGCTGAACACAGTGCAGCACCATTTCTGGTGGGATTGCAACATTATGCAGCTATGGGATGATGAGTAGTGGCTGCAGAACTTTCAAATGCAGAAGGCCACTTTCCAGGAACTTTGTGCAGAGCTCTCCCCAGTCCTGAAGCAAAGTGAGACTAGAATGAGGGCTGCTCTGACAGTGGAGAAGCAGGTGGCAATCGCTGTGTGGAAGCTTGAAACACCAGGCTGCTACCAGTCAATGGGGAATCAATTCGGAGTTGGTAATTCCATTGTGGGAGCTGTTGTGATCCAAGTGGACATGGCCATGAACTGACTTCTGCTAAGAAGGGTAGTGACTTTGGGCAACGTGCAGGACATAGTGGATGGTTTTGCTTCTATGGGGTTTTCCTAACTGTGGTGGGGCAATGATGGAAAGCATATCCCTAACTTGACACCAGACCACCTTGCAAAAGAGCACATAAACTGAAAAGGATACTTTTCAATGATGCTGCAAATGCTGGTGAATCACAGGGAGAGTTTCACCAACATCAATGTGGGATGGTCTGGACAGGTACATGACATCTTTAGGAACTCAGGTCTGTTCAGAAAGCTGCAATCAGGAACTTTATTTGCAGATCGCAAAATAACTATTGATAATGTTGACATGCCAATAGTGATCCTGGGAGAAACAGCATACCCCTTGCTCACATTGCTTGTAAAGCCACATACCAGCCAGCTGGACAACAGTAAGGAGTGGTTCAACAACACACTGAGCAAGTACAGAATGGTGGTGGAATGTGCCTTTGGACATTTAAAAGGTCGCTGGTGCAGTTTGCTTACTGGGTTAGAGCTCAGCGAAAGCAACATCCCCATTGTTATTGCTGCCTGTTGTGTACTCCGTAATTTCTGTGAGGCAAAGGGAGAGAAGTTTCTGCAGACTTTTAAAGAGTGGCACAAACTAATCCCATGGGATCCTTCTCAAAACCATTACCAAAGAAAAAACAAAGAAAGTAGGTTCACTGCATAATAACATTCTAAAGTGTACTTAGCATAGCTGACTTCTTGTCTGAAGTTTCTCTTTTCTGTATGACATGTGCTCTTTAAATATTGTGCCCCTTTTTCCTAGCAAGTCTTGTCAATCTCTGATTACAATCAAGGCTGTGTTGAGGCCATATTTGTGAGCCTCTCCTAGTGCTGCAAGAGAGGCTGACTGGAATCATTAAGAACCAGCTTGAGCCCTCGTTACTTAAAGAAGAGTGAAGTTCCAGTCCACCTTGCTTCTGGAATCCCAAGCCTGTACCCTAAACATGGAGTCACAGCAATATGCGCTTCTTTATGAACTCCAACCTGCTTCTCCCACTCAGCGACTGTGTCCTCCTGTTCACAGATATTTTTGGGTGCCAAACCTGAAATGGGGTAGTGCTGACTGAGTAAGGGTCCCCTTGCAAGCCTTAAAGAGACATTACATTGCTACATAAAAACAGATCTAAACTGAGGCATGGGCTGTATAGAATTTTCCATAGGAAAAAAACTCAGAGCTTGCAGATAGTGTAATCAAATTTGCTGTGATATCATTAAAAAAAGTTATTTAAAAGGTTCTCTGTTTCCTATTTTTCGTAAAACCAGGAAGGTTAGCATACAAGCTTAATTAAAAGAAAATCCAAAGTGTATCTCACTAAACACTTCAGTAAAAATTATAAGAGATCATAACATCACTATTAATGTCTTTAAGCCAGACTCTTGAATCTATCAGTTAAGATATCATTAAAATAGTCAGACATCTGAATTCCTTTCTAGTCCATTCATTAAATTACATTTTCAAAATTAGGCATGTGCAGTTGAGTGCAAATCATATATCCATACGTTCACATGACTAGCTAGACAATTAACTAGCTATTATGCATGCATGAAAATACCAGATTTTTTGCATTCTTCTGTTAGCCGTCTGTACATGCTTTATTTTTAAAACCTGCCCCTTTCTGTATGAGTTACCTGGCATGGGTTTTTTTTTTCCTCTTTAGCATTTTTCCTCTGATTGCTCCCACTTCTACACAGAGGATATTTTTATTTTATTTTTGCAAATTTAGTTGCACAGAACAAAGACTACTACAGACAGGTACCATCCTTAACATATGCCATCTCTGGAAAAATCCCAGGGAACAACTTTTTCTTTTAAGTCCATAGAGTTAATGGCCTAATAACCTTATCTGGCACGTTTGTAGTATTCAAGAATCTGGTCTACAAAGATGTGCACTGGAACCATTCACAAAATTATAAATATATACATTATTTTGTCATACCAGAAAACTAAGATTTACCTCAGACATCTGACAAGAATATTTTATTAGTGTTGCAAAGTCAGTTTCCAGAACGGCCAATTTTTGTCATTGATAACTGCTGTGTCCTCTCTCATTTGATTCACATAGATTGTTCCCCCAGGTGAGAAAAAAAAATGTATGCAGCCTTTGTCAACCTGAAATCAGCTTTTGAGTCTACTGACAGAAGGTCATCACTGGGAGAAACTTGCAAGGGCTGGCATAGACCCTGGGCTTCTTTATCTTGAAAGCCCTTCTTAGACAAGCAGTGGCCAAGATCAGGATTGGGTGGCAAGATGTGCTAATTTACCCTATAACCCTCATAAATGGTAGCTTCTTGGTGCCTTTCCTTCTTAATTTTTATATTAATGAGATTATGACAGCTTTAGGAGTAGTGTAATATTTCCCTCCCAAAATTCTGAACCAATTTGTGTTGGTCCTTCTTTATGCAGACAACATCCTTCTGTGGGCCCAAATTCCCCTGGGCTTAGAGCATATTTTAAAGGACATTAACTCTTTCTGCAAGCAAAAGAACCTGCCCATAAACTATCAGAAAACTAAAGCAACTGACTCTGGCCACAGACCAAGGCTGTATAAATGGATGATTGATGGCCATTATATTGAACAGGTCAGGCTTTTCCCCTATTCAAATATCTGTTTTACTCATAATTGCCAAGAAGATAAACATATAGAGAAGATAAAGAAGAAAGTCTGAGGTTCTATGCAAGCAGTGATGCACTCACTCACATTCACGAGAGCATTCCAGCTTAAAGTTTAAGGCTAAAGTCTGTGCCCAAATACTGTAAAATGCAGAAATTTGGGGCTGGAAGAATTGAAGCGAATTACAAAGTGTATAAAATAAACTTTTATGGAGAACGCTCAGCCTTCAAAATTACATCCCAACTGCTTTACTCAGGGCAGAGATCAGGGAATGTACTATTTACACAAAAGCCCAATGCCTTAATATTAATTATTGTCTCTGTATTCAGCATATGAATTGACATATTCCACAGTTATGTCTGAAGGAAAAGCTCAGAAAGATATATACACTGATGCTCCCTTGGCTTTTGCAAGTTCACCGTTTCCTCCACTTTTTGGGCTTTTTGGAATTTGCCTTGGTTAGCACTGTAGGCAAAAGTGAGAAAACCTTAAATAAGCTCAGAGCAGAGGATAACTGTAACTACTAGATGTGGCAGTTGTTGATAAGACAAATGTTTCCTGGCTTTCTAACAAAGAATATCTACAGTTATGAGAAATATTGAAGTATTTTAAACAACAGTATGTTAAGGAGGGTCTTTAGAGGTCTCTGTTTCAAACTACCCAAAAAGCCTATTTGGAGGGAAGAGAGCTATGCTGCTTTTGAGACACCATCATTTTTGGCCACGTGGGTGTGTCCAGGCTGAAAACTTACCACACTATTTATTGTCTGTACTGCCACGCACGAAATAAATGATTATTTCCATTTTTGGCCTAGATACCTTTTACCATATCATCTTCACAATCAGAATACTTGTTTTGCAGTCTACACGTTTCAGTTATACAGGCTAGTGCCTTATTTGCCTGGTTGGCCATAATCATAAGAAAAAAATATGTTAAAGAGGCCACTTTTGACCAAAATGAAATATTATACTTCTAATTTTTTAAATCTTATTTTCATGTGTTTTAGGAGTGACGATTTTAAAGGTATAATTGATTTGGGGGAAGGGTAAATCTTTTGTTTTTAAAATTTTATCTGCTTTTTTGGAATTGTCGATTTAAAATTTGAATTTACTGTAATAATTCACAGTGGTCTGCGGGCTAAGATAAACTATGTTAAACTACTGCTTGAGTAAATTTTAGAATACTGCAATCCATGTTTTTAAAAAAAAATCCTAATTTTTCTTTGGTGTTACGTAACATTCATGAATTACAAGATTGACTATTCATGGATGAAAGATCACAGCTAACAATTACAAAACTCCCTGCCTTCAAAGAAAGTTAGCAGAGTGACAAGTTAGGACCATTCTGGCACATCTCTAGAAAAAGGCATAAATCAACTTTATCATTGAAGAGAGAGCCAGCAGAGAAACAACACTGAAAGGAAGAGGGGAAAGCAACAACAGCAACAGAGATTTTGGTTGTGTATGGGGAAAAGAGCACTCAGGTGGTGAAAAACAGAGAATGGTTGCTGTAGCATCATCTGTGCTGGGGATTGAGGGAGGAAGGTAATAAGTACGTACAGAGACACAACACGACTCTGTGAATCATGGATCTGCAATTCAGATTCATAACCAGGGATCCAGGATTTGGATTAATTTTTAAAGACATTTTTGGATTAAGGATCTATGATTCTGTCTCAGAGGCTTTAATGAAACATGTGCTATCTCTCATGTTTTATGCTATCAAAAATATGCCTCAATGGTATTACAAACAAATAATTTACAGTCACTTGCTTTTTCTGTACAGTAGAAGACACATCCTTTATACTTGTGGTTGGTAGCACTGACTTCAGTTGGATTATTAACATGAGTAAGGCAGCAGGATTGGATCCTCTATGTATATATTCAGAGACAGAGAACAGCTGCTGTTGCTGCAATGTACTTGAAATGGCGTTTAGTTTTAAGTGTAAAAAGAAGGTAAAGAAGTGTAAAACACTCTTACATGAATCAATCACTTCAACAAACTATTCTTTTTCAGTCTTGGTCCCAACCCAGTTACTAGTACATTTCATTAAAAATATTTTCAAACATTTATTGAAAATAAATAATATTGGTAAGCTCAATTTAATAGCCAGGGGACAAAAAACCTACAAAATATGATTGAAATCTAGATATCTGTTCAAAAGCAGCATAATGAAAATTCACTGCTAGATACAATGACCATAAAACAATTAGGTCAGGGTTCAAACATTTTCTGGACAGATGGTTTACTTAAACATACTGACCTCCTATCAGACTGGATTATTGCCAGTAATGCTCTAGTCTTTCCTAGGGAAAGTGGGTCAAATGAGGTTTTATCAGAGTATTTTGATGATGTGACGCATCATGGTACCAAAATGATTTATTAAAATCAACTGTAAAAAATTTTTTATATATTTTCAGTGAAAATAAGATTTATCTTTGGGAACACATCCACACTTCAATCAATCATACTAACCTTCACATTTTTCCAGGATCTGGACAGTTTCTCCTAGTTCCAAAACTAAGCCTTGTGGTATAGATCCTCGAAAGCTGCATATCACTAGAAAAAAAACAAAAGATAGGTAAAGGTTATATATTGTCTTGTTTTATTCTTAAAACAAAGGAGACCCTCACATATGAGCTTAATTACATACAAATAGCTGTTACACATCTGCTCAAAAATCTTCCCCATTTTGCCAATTTCTTCCTCTTGCACATCCTTCTCCCTCTTATCACAACCATAAACTCACTATGTTTAAAAATGATCCATACTTTTAAAAATCTCTAGATTGAGGAAGACCTTTAATAATTTTTAATCACTGATCATAGATGAACTCATGCTGTATGCCAACATTCACTTCATTTTGCAACCCCAGTTTGCTACACAATTTATCAAGTGGAAGAAACAGCACTGATTTAACTTGGATCAAGAATCTCATTGTTGAGCATTAATGTACACAAAAAGGGAGGTAGATTAGAGAGATTACTTTTCTCAACATTTCTATTCATCTTCAAGCAGAGTCTTGGTGCTAATTTACTGTAGGAAAGCTGTTATTTTTAGATATTTATGATTATGACTATTAGAATATGTGTTTTTGTTTTAAAATATTGAATGGGTTATAGGGCTTTAGAAATGACAGCCTTAAATGTCTTTTCTTCTAGTTTTTTTATTGGTTAATTACTGTAGAACTGAATTAAGAAAATCACTTTATGAAATGTCTATCTTAAAAATGAATGAGGGAAAATATAAATATCACCATGCAAAACCTCAAATCCAACAAGAATGGAATTTGTTAGAAATGCATAACAAAGTCTTCCTTAACCATGATACATGTTTAAATGCAGTAGTGGATGGCTACTGATTTATTTTATTTTTTTACATTAATAGGTCATGTCACTAGTCACTAGAATTACATATAAATATGATAAATTCTTTTGAAAACCTTTGTTATATCTATAAGTACTCTAATAAGTCATTATGGACTCATCAGAGATTTGTTTATTAAAAAAATGGAACAAACAGAAAATCCACTCTCCTGGAGAACTAACTTTAAGATGATTTATATATACTGAGAATACACATACATATTGTATATACATTTTACACAATTTTTACCCACACCCACCAGAACATGGATGTTTACAATGGAAAACCAAGAGTTGAAATAATGACCTTCTGTGGGCAATAATACACTAGGATAAAGCTTCAGATTTTTGCCCACAGGTAATTTTAAGATGAAATATCTTTCTGCTTAAAATTAAACTCAAGATTATGGGCCTAATTCTCCTATTCAACTGAACTACTTTTCATCTCTCTTCTTCTTACAGGCATTTTCATATGACAAAGAGCCACTGTAGCGAGGCCTGCATATAAAAGCCCACATATGCGGAGGGCAGAACTTTCTCAGGGGCTAGTCTGACACTCTGAAACAAAACTCCCATGAGAGCTATGGACCATCACAAACTTCACCATTTTCTGCTCCAACTGCAAATCACATTTCTTCAGCCTTTTTTAACAAACATGTAACATGATGTATATTTTTTTAAAACTAAAACCAAAACCCTAGCAAAACAAAAATTTCACTGCACACACAATTTTCCCCCAGTGGAGAGGATGAGAGAGGAACAAACTATGTGACCATGTTAGTCACATCTCTCAATGCAGTAATGGAAGCTGCCGAGATTCTAAAGTGATGATGGAAGTATAAGAACCTACACAAAATAGAATTTGTGCCTCTTCCCGTTTCCTCAAGATCTCTATGCAGGGTGACTAGTCAAGGAAAAAGGATCCTGGCTAGATTTCCCCACCAAATCCCAGCCATCAAAACAGCTCCTTGAATCTAGTGGCAACCACTGTACGCTACAGCAGGCTCCAGATTCTTCTAATTTACTTCAGACAGGACAAGCATCCAGACAGCTCCAGGATCCGGAGGAATGCCAGGGTGACTTAAAGCCTAGCTGGGGCAATAATGCAAAAATATTTTAAGTCACATAAAAGTATTCTCAATCCATTCGATTCACTTTCAGTCACAGGGGAATTATTATATATAATTATAAATACGGCCTGTTACTGAGGATAACCACTAAAATAACAATAACCAAAGTAGAGTAAAGTTATTGAGACTAGTTACAACATTCTGAAGTTACGGGCACCAATCAATACTCTACAGCAGTGGTTCGCAAACTGATTTGATTGCATCCCCCTTCTTCGTGTCTAAAGTAGTTTATGCCCCCACCCCTTGGGTGCCCAGTCAGCAATCACCACTCTTCAGCCTCCCAGCTCTACAGGCAGAGCAGAGAGTGGTGGCTGCTGGCCAGGTGCCCAGCTCTTAAGGCAGCACCATCACCAGTAGCAGCGGAGAAGTAAGTACCAGACCATGTCACCCTACCATCCCTACTTCTCCAGTACCGCTGGCAGCAGCACTGCCTTCAGAGCTGGGTGCTCAGCCAGCAGCCACCGCTCTCCCACTCTCCAGCTCTTAATGTGTGCAATAAAGTTGTTTGTTTTGTTTTTCCCCTAAAGCTTCTCTCACTCCCCCGGAATATATACCATGTCTCCCTTTCCCCAGTTTCAGAACCTCTGCTCTACAGTCTAGCTAACTTCTGTCCTTTCCCTCCATCTTACAAACCTATATCTCTGAAAAGCTCAAATATTTGTGTGGCTTTTACTTTTTATCCTCTTTGTTGTATGAAAAACTAGATCTACTTCAATTCATGCTTAAGCGGTTTCTTTTAACCTTTATTATGTACATTTTAAGACAATGCTATTATCAACTGTGAATTACATATACATGCAAAAACAGATATGGCAAGAAAAATAATTGATCATGTTACCTCACTTGGCGACACGGCTACTCTTTCAAATCTCTGGTGTCTATGTTTGCTCCTGTGTCTTCTCCACTCTCTTATTGTCAATTACCTATCTTTCATATCATTTTGAAACTGTGCATATTCAGCTTACCCAGTAACTTCATCTATGAGCCTATGTATTCTAAATTGCTAATTAAACTATTTTCATGCATAAATCACAACAACTAATCTAAACTAACCGACACAGCTACAACTACACTACACATAATCTAGACTAATACATTTTTGTTTATCCTGCTAAAACTTACTTTCATCATCTACTTCTGTCAGTCCACTGCTTCCATTCAGTTGTTTTTATCTTAGTGGTCCATTTTTGTGGCCTTAGTTTTTTACTTGTTAGCTTGTCTTGTTTGGGTTGGTGGGTAACCTGTAGCTAACAATTCCCTCTTGATACTCTGCTTCACCTGCTATTTGCATAGGCCAAAGATTTTACAGATAAGACACGCAAGGCAGTTTCATGGTTTACACAACCATGTGTTTTAACTAAGTATTCAAATGCTGGATTAGCAGAAACACATACAAAAAGCAAAAACTCCTTTTTTTCTTAAAATACTATATATAATCATTTTTCTAACATTATTTAGTATACATATTTGACAAAGAATTCATTAGTTTTATAACACCTTTTGTCAAAACAAAAAAGATGAACATCTAACTTGCATTCACTGCATAAGTCAATATGCCTTTGAAAATGCAAGTCAAATTCATACTAGTCTAAACTGTGCAATATCACTGGTCAGAGAATTTGCATCCATTACATTGGCCCATTAAGTTCAAGTGCATGCAGTGATCTCTAGATCAACCTGTATCTGTATAGTATTCTTATTTTTTCATACTGCCTCCCCACCCACCCTATTCTTTAAGCTTTACCTAACTCATACCTCATCATTTTCTTTCTAACCATATTCTTACTCTCATGTCCATGCTTTCTTCCATGTTGTTCCATATTTTTGGAACTCCCTCCTGCCTCTGATGTGCACAGTGATTGTTCTCTCTTTTTTCAAACCACCATGAAAAAGCATGGATGAGATTCTGTGCTGCATCTCTTAGAGGTGCAGCACAAAACTTGCAGCCAGGGTGGCTAAACTGGCTTTGAAACACCGTTGCGCCCAACCAATCCTGGACTGCTCAGGGACCCAAAGAGATCCCCAGAATAATTCTGACAGCACTGAGTGCCTAACTTTTAGCAGTCTACCAGATATGCCCTATGGGCCACAGCATTACTCAAAATATTTAAAGTACTGCAGTCCCACCTCTGACATGCTCCTCCTGTCCCTATCCCCACACCCAACTTGGCCCCTACACTCAGGTTTGCATGAGAGTCCAAATACAGTAGATTACAGCTGTTTTCCTACTCCAGAGGAATCCTTCTCCAGATGATAGTGGGCCTATCAAGCCCCTTCATGCTGCTCCAGCATTTTTACCCAGCCTAGGAGTGCCCAAACAGAGGTAAGGGTTTCATTCCTTTTGTCTTCCTTAAAGTCTGTAAGAGTTAACTCAAAAGGTAGTGTCAGACATATCATTTTAACAAAAACCCTCTATAATAAATGCATCTACATTTTATATAAAATTCTTGGGGCTGGGACTCTGTCTTGTAGAGCAGTGGTTCTCAACCAGGGGTACATGTACCCCTGGGGGTACTCTGAAATCTTTCAGGGGGTATATCAACTCATCTAGATCAGTGTTTCTCAACCTGGGGGTTGCAGCCCCAAATGGGGTCATAGGATGAATTTATGGGGGTCACAAGGTGTGATATAGCAAGGGCAGAGGACAGTAGGAGAGTACACTATTTGCAAACCAGGAAGTGCCAAAGGCCCCTCCCCCAGCCCAAGGGGAGGAGCCACTGAGCCTGGAACGCAACTGATTACTTGGGACAACTAATGAAAAAACGGGAACGGACGTGAGGGTCACAGGTTTAAATGAAGGGAGCCAGAAGGGGACACCGAGCAGAGAACCCTGGACAGCACCCACTGCTCCCGGAAGGTGTCAAGGGAGCCAGCGGACGCTGCCCAGAGGAACTCTGCCTGGATGCGTGAATACACAAGGGAACGGAAGTAGGCCCCACAGTCGCAGAGCACCCCCCCGGCCAACCTCCTCTCCCTGGTCTTGTAGATGGCCAATTTGGCCAGGGCTAGGAGGAAGTTGACGAGGAGGTCCCGCGACTTCATGGGGCCACAGATGGGGTGTGCATAAATGAACACGTGCGGGGAGAAGTGCAGCCAGAACCTCGGCAGGAGGTTCTGGAGGAGCCGGAAGAGGGGCTGCAACCTGGCGCACTCAAGATAGACGTGCGCCAGGGTCTCCCTCACGCCGTAGTAGGGGCAGGTATCAGGGTGAGGGGTGAACCGCGCCAAGTACACGCTCGTGCTCATGGCTCCATGAAGGAGCCTAAATCTTAAAGCTGTTTTCAAAGATCTTTATCCCCATTTTATAGATAGGGAAACTGAAGCACAGAGACTAGCCCAAGGTCACCCAGCAGGCTAGTAGCTGAGCTGGGTATAGAACCCAGGTCTCCTGAGTTCTAGTCCAGTGCAGTGGACATGAGGCCACGTTACCTCCCAGTAGGAGAGTACACCTATTTGCAAACTAGGGTGGGTGGGCGGGCGTGAGCCCGCCCACCGCTCAAAGCCCCTCCCCCAGCCCAAGGGGAGGAGCCACCGGACCTAGAGAGCAACTAATTTCATGGGACAACAAATGTAAAAACAGGAAAGGGCATGAGGGTCACAGGTATAAACGAAGGGAACCGGAAGGGGACACCGAGCAGAGAACCCCAGACAGCGCCCACCGCTCCCGGAAGGTGTCCGTGGAGCCGGTGGACGCTGCCCAGAAGAACTCTGCCCGGAGACGTGAACGGAGAAGGGAACGGAAATAGACCCCACAATCGCAGGACGCTTCCCCAGCCAACCTCCCCTCCCTGGTACTGAAGATGGCCAATTTGGCCAGGGCCAGGAGGAGGTTGACGAGGAGGTCCCGCGACTTTGTGGGGCCACGGATGGGGTGTGCGTAAATAAACAAGTGTGGGGAAAAGTGCAGCCAGAACCTCAACAGGAGGTTCTGGAGGAGCCGGAAAAGGGGCTGCAGCCTGGCGCACTCCAGGTACGTGTGCGCCAGGGTCTCCCTCATGCCGCAAAAGGGGCAGGTGTCGGGTCGGGGGGTGAACCGCGCCAAGAACACGCCCGTGCTCACGGCTCCGTGCAGGAGTCTAAATCTTAAAGCTGTTTTCAAAGATCATTATCCCCATTTTATAGATAGGGAAACTGAAGCACAGAGACTTGCCCAAGGTCACCCAGCAGGCTAGTAACTGAGCTGGGTATAGAACCCAGGTCTCCTGAGTTCTAGTCCAGTGCAGTGGACATGAGGCCACGTTGCCTCCCAGTAGGAGAGTACATGACGGGAGGTATGTAAGCCTCAGAATGATCAGGGCTTTATTCCCTGCAGACCGGTAGAGGGCAATTAGGAGCAGCTCAGGCCAATTAAGGCCCAGCCAGGTGCCTGATAAAAGCCCACTGCTCCAGAGAAACAGTGCACAAGCTGGAGGAAGTAGGTGTGCTGTGCTACGCTACGAGGAGCAGACAGGAGTATAGTAGAAGTGTGGAAGAGCAGAGGAGTCGCAAGAGAGGTACTGAGCCCAGGAGAGGGAGGAACCTGCCCCTGGCCAGACTGAAACACTCCCCCAGGCACAGGGGTCTGGGTCAGGAAGCTCAGTTTGGGGCAAGAAGGAAACAGGGCCTGAGAGGCCAGAAGGACTGAGGGGGGAAAAGTAGCCCAGGGGAAAAAGACTGCAGCTGCGAATACAGTGTCAGCAGCTCACAGCTACTACTCATAGGGCCCCTGGGCTGGAACCCGGAGGAGTGGGTGGGCCCGGGTCCCTACTCCCTCCCCAGGGGAGACGGGGTGACGGGTGACTCCCTGGCCCACTACGAGAAGTGAAGCGCGAGACCCACTTGAGGGAAGCTGGCTATCTGCCACACGTGGTGTCAGGAGTGGGATTTTTAACGCACAGTGGGTTTAAACCAGGGTGGTTCCACCCCACTACCAAGATGGAGGATGTGGTGAAAGCCCTGGTACAAGCCACAGCTGCCCATTAGGAAGCTACCTGGGTCCAGGTGGCGGCCCAGCGGGAGGCTGTACAATTACAGCAGGAGACCAACCACCTGCTGATGAGCCAGGCTGTCCAGGACCGGGCCCTACTCCAGGAGGTAGTAGGCCAGTTGAAAGTCCTGGTGGAGCGAGGTGGCAGCCAAGATGGGGTGCGGGCCATATGGGCCAGCAACTACCTGCAGAAAATGATGTGGGAGGATGATGTAGAGGCATATCTTCTGGTCTTTGAGAGAACAGCCCTGCGGGAGGCCTGGTCCCAAGATCAGTGGGCCAGTGTCCTTGCCCCTTTCCTAGGGGGAGAGGCCCAGAAGGCCTATTATGACATGGCGGCGGAAGCTGCTGCGGACTACTCCCAGCTGAAGGCTGAAATCCTGGCCCTATCTGGGGTGACGGTAGCGATGCGAGCCAAGAGGTTCCATAAATGGCAGTACCAGGAGGACAAAGCACCCCAGTCCCCGCTGTTCGATCTAATCCACCTGACTTGGCAGTGGCTGTGTCCTGAGGCCCTTAGCACTGAGAAGATGGTGGAGTTCCTAGTGATAGACCGATACATGAGGTTACCATCAGGCCTCTGAGCCTGGGTGGGTCAGAATGACCCCTCTACCTATGACGAACTGGTCACCCTGGTCGAGAGAAAGTTGGCGGCCCGTGAATTATCCTTGACTCCCCGGGAAAATACATGGCGGGTCCAGAGGCTGGGCCCCAACCCCAGTTCCGGGACTATCAGGAGACCCAAGAGGATGGGACCCAAGCGCTGGGTCATTGAGGAATGGCCCGAGGACCGAAGGGGACCAGGGAACACAGGGGGCGAGAACGGGGATGGCCGACCAAACAGCCCAGGACAGGGTGGGGCAACTAACCAATCATATCGGTGTTATGGATGCGGGGAACTGGACCACGTAGCAGCCCGGTGCCCCAATGGGGATGAACCCATGCAGTGCAATCTGGGAGGTCACGGGGGGTGCAGCAGTCTCATCGGCCTGGTAGGGGTGGTAGAGGCCCCCCATGGGTATACCATGCCGGTAAAGATGAATGGCATCAAAACCACGGCCCTGGTAGATTCTGGGAGTGCAGTCACGCTGGTCTCTGGGAAGTTGGTGGGGCGAGACCAACTGACCCAGGCCAAGCACACGGGGATAACCTGCATGCACGGGACTGTGGATTTCTACCCTTCGGCCCCAGTGAAGATTGAGATCCAAAGGAATATTAACCGGGTGACAGCAAGGGTGGTCCCTAAGCTCCCCTACCCAATCTTGATTGGGAGTGATTTTCTGGGGTTCGAGAACCTACTCCCCCCTATAGAGCCCGGGTCAATCACCTACAACCTCAGCAATTTCCAAAATCCAAAGGTTTGAATTTTTTTAACTGAATTTTTCATTGAAAATACCAGAAAAACAATGGTACTACAATACAGTAAGGAAAACAATAATAATCTCAATTAAAAGAATAATAATTCTAGATACAGCTTACTAAATAAACTATAGGTTCATACTCACAATACTGACCCTAATCCTTGGCTGCTGTTCAGTCTCCCCTATGGGGGCAACCAGAATTACCATGACATAGTGAAATCTTCAGATGACAAAGTGGACATAACGAGCTCAACACAACCCACTACACTTAATTCCACTTAGGGAGAATATTGATGGTAGGGAGGAAAAGGGAAAGAGGATGCCAGAGCGGGGCAGGAGTCCATAGCACTCTGATCCTGAGCTGGCAAAGAAGTCCCAATGGGACTACTCCAGTTGGCACAATTTAGCGCATCCCTTAGTCTGCTCTAAATTACATCAAGGGCCCTCTAGTCCCTAATAGTTCCAGGACATAAAAGCAGAAAGATAACTTAGGCTTGGTCTACACTACAGCATTAGGTCAACATAAGGCATCTTATGTAGACCTAATCATGTCAGCATACACACAACTGCCTTGCCACTGATGTAAGTGTCCTACTATACTGATATAAGATGCATAGGGCTTATGTTGGTGCAGTCAGGGCAATGGAGTGTCCATGTGGACACTGCAGGTTACTTACATCAGCTATTAGCTGTCATTCTTGTCAATTACATGGCTCCATACTAGAGCTGCGAAACTGTCAAAGCTGGTTGGGTGGGGAGCTACAACTAGAGCCCAACTGCCTTCAGGCTCCCCACTCTCCTCCAGGCTGCTGCCCAGGCTTCCTGCCGGTAGCCCAGGTGATACCCCGATGCTCCTGGCTCCTCAGGCTCCCCACTCCCAGCTGGGCTGTCCCCCTTATACTTATTATACTACTTATATACTACTTATAATCTTTTAAAACATTTCAATAAAAAAGTATGCTGAATCTATGAACCTCCATAAAAAAAACTGAACTAAAAGCTGCTTTTCTATAACAAAAGAATCAGGGAGAACATCTAACTTTTGAGGTCAAGCTTTATAAATATGGCACAACAGATCAGCCTAAATAACTTAGGAGACTGTCTCATTTTCAAGAGACATAAGTGAGTAGGAACTTAAGCTCCAATCACTTTCACTTAGTCATATTAGAAAATTTTCCCAGGCTGATTATTTCTGATCAGTTTAATTCAGCCCTCAGTTAATCTCTCTCTTTAATATATCATTTAATTGTAAATGTGAAACATCTTTTGATAAGAGAAGTTATGTGTATGCAAAAACATTTAAGGTTTTGTTTAATAAAAATTTATATGCTGTTGTATGTTTAATTAAACTTCCAATTACTATCCCAAAGTAGCTTGACACAAATCATGAGCAAAAAGTTTATTATCTAGTAAATAAGCAATATATCATTCAAGATTTTCTAACATACTAAAATTGTACAAGGATCTCAGATCTGAAAATATTTAAGCTATATAATTGCCTGAAGAAAGGTATGCATTTATAGTGTATCCTCCTAGATAGCAAAAAGATGTACCTAATCTAATGTAAAGGCTCTATTTAGTTAGAAATTAACATATTTTAATGGGTATATCAAACAATGAGACCACACCTTTCTTTAGAAAATAACTGAAGTACAAATGGAAAATTAAAATCGAGGCTTTCCACTTGGTGATTTAAATCAATCTATCCTGAATAAAATCTCCTGACTTCGAGTCCAGTGCTCCATCCTTTAGGCCATATTAACTAATGATCGATGTCCCAGAGATCACGGTTGAGTGGAGAACCATGGTGTGGCCAGATCTTATCAAGAGACTGTTAATAAGCAAGAAGTACTTCTTTATTGAGACAAAAGTGTCAATTTTCTTGATGTAGACTGTTTAACAAAAGTCCAGAATGGGTTAAATTTATCCCAGTTTTCCCTATGTATATATATATATATATATATACACACACATACACTTTACTAATTATACTTTTCTGAGCAGTATCATGTGCCGTATCTAGAACAGTGACAACATATGTGAAGTCCAGTGTTAAAAATAAATTACGTAACTAATAACCATGAAACACAAACTTTGAGATTATCTTTTGGATTTACCTGATAAAATCAAATAATTGCTTACAACAGTCTAGAATATCTATTTATACAATTTCTGCAATTCATTTTTAATCCAGAGAGACTAAATTATGAGCTATTTTAAAATGATGATTACAAAAGATATTTTATAATGTTTGTATTTGGGACAGTTTGCTTACAGTAGAGTTCAACTGAAAGTATGGGTCAGAGAAATGTAAAGCCTGCTAGCAATATGGCAGCACCCAGTGTACAAATTAGTTGTCCTACTGTTTGTCAGTGAACAGTCAAGCAGAATCAAATTCTCAATCTACAAACCAATCTACAAGCGAGATTAAGGTTTCACTCTGCTCTGTATGGCATATGCTCGTAAAGTGATATGGGCACATGATATAATTTTTGCACAAAAGCATATTTTCTAATAGAAATGACCATCCAAATTGTACATAGAAAAGACGGTTACTTACCTTTGTAACTGTTGTTCTTCGAGGTGTTTTGCTCATGTCCATTCTACTCTGGGTGTGTGCGCGCCCACATGCATGGTACTCGGAATTTTTTTCCCCTTAGTAGTATCCGTAGGATCAGCTCTGGCGCCTTCTGGAGCCCCACACTTATGCTGCGATATATAAGGCGCCCTGCGCCCACCCCCCTCAGTTCCTTCTTGATGTCAACTCTGATAGCAGTCGAGTCATGGAATGGACATGAGCTACACCACCACATCTCGAAGAACAACAGTTACCAAGGCAAGTAACCATCTTTTCTTCAAGTGTTTGTTCATGTTGATTCCATTCTAGGTGACTTACCAGCAGTACACTTGGAGGCAGACTCGGAGTTCACAGATGTCCCCGTTTGTAGTACTGCCCTCCCGAAGCTGGCATCATCCCAAGCCTGCAGGACGATGGCATAATGGGATGTAAAAGTATAAACCGAGGCCCAGGGAGCAGCTCTACAAATGGCCTGTACCGTAACCTGTGCCAGGAAAGCTACTGACAAGGCTTGAGCCCTGGTGGAATGGGCTGTGACTATCTCCGGCGGGGGTAAGTTTGCCTGCTCATAGCAGAGCCTGATGCAGGAAGAAATCCATGAGGAAATCCTCTGAGAGGAGACAAGTAGTCCCTCATCCTTCCTGCCAGCGCAACAAAGAGTTGTGTGGGTTTACAAAAGGGCTTGGTCCTTTCAATGTAGAAGGCTAGTGCCCATCTAACATCTAGGGTATGCCATCTATGCGCCTCACTGGAATTATGCAGTTTAGGATAGAACACCGGCAGGAATATGTCCTGGTTGTTATGAAACTGGAAAACTATTTTGGGCAGGAAAGCCGGATGAAGCCGCAGCTGTACCTTATCCTTCTAGAAAAATGCGTGTGCCTGTCCCAAGGTGAGCACTCTTATCTCAGAGACCCTACGTGCTAACGTAATAGCCACCAATAAGGTCACTTTCTAGGAGAGAAGCGATAAGGAGCAAGTCACTAGAGGCTCAAAGGGGGGCCCCATTAGCTTTGATAAAACTAAGTTCAGGTCCCAGTCCTTTCCAGTCCTTTGAGGAATCTGGCCATCGTATAGTGGGAAAACACCAACTTCCCTTGGATTGGCGGGTGAAACGTTGAAATGGCCGTGAGGTGAGCTCTTATTGATGAGATCTCTAGGCCTTCTCCCTTGAGGTACAGTAAGTAGCCTAGAATAGATTGTATCGAGCCCTGCAGGGGCAGGATATTGCAATTCACTGCCCAGCAGGAAAATCTCTTCCATTTAGCTAAATAGAATGTCCTATTTAGGTAGAGGGTTTCCTGCTGCCCATTAGAACCTGCTGGACCTGAGATGCGCATGCCCTCTCATCTGTATTTAACCATTCAGCCTCCATGTTGTCAGGTTCTGCGACAACAGATCTGGCCAACGGGGCAGTTCCAGCGGTGGAGCAGTTGAGAGTTCCAGCAACATGCTGAACCAATGTTGTCTCGGCCAAGCGGGAGCTATTAAGATCATGTCTGTTTTGTCATTCTTGATTTTCAGCAGGACTGAATTAGAGGTGTTGGTGGAAGGGCGTACAGGAGCGTCCTCATCCATGAGAGGCCTCAGACAGAGACCCTTTGTCAGCCCCATGAACTGGGCAGAACAAGTCGCATTTCTTGTTCACCTTGGAGACAAAGATCCACTTGGGGAGCTCCCCACCTCTGGAAGATCATATTGGTGAGGTAAGAAGGATCTGCTGAGCCGATCTGCCATGACATCCTTGGCTATGGACAGGTGTGACGCCATAAAGTGGCGAGGTCCCACAGAAGCATAGCCTTCTGACAAAGGTTTGATGAGTGTGCCCTTCCCGGCCTGTTGATATAAAACATTGCAGCGGTGTTGTCTGTGAGAAGCTGGACCACCCACCCTTCAATACAAGGGAGGAATACTTGGCCGGCTAGGCATATCGCCTTCAGCTCCTTGACATTTATATGTAAATTACAGTCTGCCGGACATCAGGTCCCCTGTGTGCTGAGGGTGCCATTGATGAGAGCACCGCATCGGATGTCCGAGGCATCAGACACTAGGTAACCGAGGCAGTGAGACCTTTCAAGGGCACACCCTGCATCAGTGATTGAGGGTTTGCCCACCAGCTCTGGGAAGCCAATACGTGCAGGGCTACCGTAACTACTCAGTCCAAGTTGTGCCTGCTCAGGGAGTACACAGAGACTAGCCATGACTGCAATGTTCTGAGCTTTAGGCGGGTGTGCCACACCATGTATGAGCACACTGCCATGTGACCTAGCATTTGCAGGCAAATGCAGGCTCCTGCGAGGGGAATGGTACGAATGCTGTTGATGAGGAAGGACATGGTTTGGAAAGGAGACTCTAGTAGGAAGGCTCTCGCTTGGCTGGAGTAAAGAACCGCTCCTATGAACTGCATCTGCTGAACCAGTATCCAACTCAATAACTGCTTTTCATGCTGCGGACAGGCTCTTAGTACGAAGGTGCTCGCAGACGACTGAGCATATGGCATCACAACCTGAGGGAACCCCCACAGGTTCCAATATTGCCAGGGACCTGGTCATTGTCCTTGTGGCCATCCTCCCATCTGCGGCAGCATTGAAAACCCAGTAGGTAGCTTGGGGGCTTCTCCCTTTGGGGGATGATCACTTCCTCTCCCGAGTCTGAGGAGCTAAAAGCGGGTGACCATGGGGGTGCCAATGCCATGTGCTTCTCCTTGCCACTTCTTAAGTATCCAGGCTCCGGTGACAGGGAGCAGTGCCGAGAACCCAAGTGCTGTTCATGCCTTGACTGCATCTTGTCCTTGGGCTTCTTAAAGGGACTTTCATGGTGCCCAGACTCCAGAGATTCTCTGCAGGGGCTCGCAAAGCGGTGCCGGGGGTTTGGAGAATGCCAGCATTCTGGAGATCGACGTGGGTGTTTTTCAGATTGGTATCGAAGTTCCGATGACTGGCTCCTGGCACCCAGTGACCGAAAACTCAACTCTGACCAATGCCAATGCGGTACTGGGGAGTGGTGCCGAGATTCTGGTGACTGCTGAGAAAATGGCATGGAAGGGAGGGGCTGTGGCGGAACCAGTGCTGGCTTCCCTTTCAACTGGCCCCCAGCCTAGGTATCTGAGCTTCGGTGCCCGGCTCTACCCTCCTGCAGTGTAGGAAGCACTGGCAAAGCCAACAGTGTAGGAAGCACTGGCAAAGCCATTGCCTGAAAAGCCTCAAGTGTAGAAGGGACCAGTGAACAGTGTGGGCCTCTGCCACTCCCAGGAGTTGGCACTGGAGTCAAGCTCGATGCCCTCACGGGCGGAGGCATTCTCTGGGCCAAATCAGCTTTCCACCCGGTGCCTGAACTCTTCTTAACTGACTTCGGCTCCTTCTTGGCATGCGCCTCTCTCTTTTTCAGTGCCGGCTATGTCGAATGGTGCCATGCGGGCACCAACACTGGAGGAGCACTTCTAGACAATGCCACCATACTGGGTGTCGAGTCTGATTGCAGCTCCGACACCGGTCTGAGTACCAACTCCATGAGACAGGCCTTGAGTCTAATGTCCTGATCCTTCTTGGTTCGAAAGCGGAACCCTTTACAGATCTTAAAATTTTCACACTTCCACTTGCTGTTTCTTCAGACTCCTCTTCAGAGATGAAGAAGAGGAGCGGTGCCATGAAGAGCTCGGTGCCAGCAGGGCGCTCCATACCGAGACCTACATGCTCGGTACCAAGTCAGCATGGGAGGGTTCAGAGGCCTCCATAAACAGGGCTTTCAGCCAGATCTCCCTGTCCTTTCTCGTCCAGGGTCTGAAGCCCTTACAGATTTCACACTTGTCCTTTCTGTGCTCTTCCCCCAGACATTTCAGGCAGCTGTCGTGGGGGGTCGCTGAGCAGGAAGTGCGTGGTGCAAGTTGCACAGGGCTTGAACTCCAGGGAATGGGCCATGCTCAGCTATGGGGTAAATTCCCAAACAGGACACTAAACTAACTACTAACTACAGTAACAAAACTCAAAACCTGAAAAGCTAAAAGCTAACTCATACTTGCAATCAAAAGAGAGATCTCAGTTCCAGCAACCATCAAGGGCAGAAGAAAGAAACTCAGAGGGCACAGGGCCAGCAGTGCCTCATGTACTGTGGCATGAAGTGCGGGGCTCCAGAGGGTGCCAGAGCTGACCCTATGGATACTGCTAGAGGAGGAAAATTTTCCAGCTACCATGCACATGGATGCACACACAACCAGAATGGAATTGACAGGAGCAATCACTCAATGAAGAACCTATGGGCCCAATTCTATTCTAGCATGCAAATTTTGACTAAAGCAGACCTATATTGTAAATCAGTCAGGTATAATCCAGTCTCCCATAGTTAACAAAAGCCAGTATTTTAAGAATCAGAATTAACTCCATGATGACAGAGCAGAGCCCATATTTAATATACTGAATTTTCTTCTTCAAATGTTGGCAGCACATTTTATATGCCAAAGTCAGATATGTACAGTTAATAAATATCTTAAAATTACACCTTGTAAAATTAAATATTCTAAAGTCAGTATTTTTTAGCTTTCTCCTGGGGTTTGACTGTATCCACAAATTAAATGAATGTAAATGAAAAAGTACTAAAAGAACTATATAGTTTGTTTTTCAAGGTCACTTTCTCCCCATTACATAAGAAACATATCTGTTGAACACAGAACTAATAAATAAATTAAATCTAGTTTCTTTCCTAGTTGGTTTTTCATTCAATAATTCTCATGTAAGAAATATCACCAAAGGAAGCTGGCCATCATTTGCTAATTCAGAATAACTTTAAATGTAATTAACTAACCTACAGTCCCTCCACTCTACTACCTACAGCTGAATTAGACCCAACTGTTATTACTCTTTCTCCTTGCTGTAATTCAAGCCAATAC
Source organism: Emydura macquarii macquarii (assembly GCF_026122565.2). Taxonomy (NCBI): domain Eukaryota; kingdom Metazoa; phylum Chordata; order Testudines; family Chelidae; genus Emydura; species Emydura macquarii. The sequence continues at coordinate 691,819 of NW_027132983.1, read as the reverse complement.
TTTCATTACCATCACTTATTACGAAACAAGTAGTTTTTATAGAAGCATGGTGGACAATTTACACATCATAAGTCAAACTTTGTCCCTTACTACATCCATTTTCTCAGTCAACAGGGAGGTATGAAAAAAGCTTAGTGACTTCAAAGAACAGCCAGAAAGCAGAAATATCAGCCACTGATGAACACACTTGATTTATCCTCTGCACAGGACCCAAAAATGACATACAGAAGTGACATTTGCTTGCAGATGTTATCCTGAATCATCCAGTTTTATGGGACTGCCTCAGATTCCTCCTCAAGGCTCTCTCCCCCCAACACTAGACAGAGAAGTCTAGTCAGTATATAACCCTAGAGTATTCCACAGCAGAACCCTAAGAATTCTTCCTCTGAGCAATGGGACTCAGTATCAAAGCCTACACTGCTGACTCATTTTACTACTAGGCCCAAAAGGGCAGGTTAACTAGAACTCCTAAATCACCCAGCACCACCACATACTTGAAGCTTACAACTCTGCAATATGTGATTCAGTGCAATCTGGATTTAAATTCTAGTGTTCAGCCATACAAAGCACAAGATCATTTGATGAAAGATGATCTCCATAGATGGCTAAACAATCATTTATTTATCTTAAATTAATGTTTTTTGACCAATTTCCTCTTCCTTTCTCAACCTTGAGAAAAATTAGTAAAGTTATATTATCCTAACAGAAAAAGTAGGTTCAGTCTTTTCATGTTTATTTCATTATTCTTCTGTAATCATATCAGAACCAGGAAAGCCATTACTACAGAAAAACAGTGTAGTGTTTCCTGCAGCCCAAATCACTTCCCAAGGACGGCTATGGACAGAACTTCTTGCTCATACTGCTAGACCAACTGGCAGCTTCTGACACAGTAGACTACTGGTCTACTGGTCTGCTACTAATCCACCCACTACTGGTCTGCTACTAATCCACCCACTACTGGTCTGCTACTAATCCACCCACTACAGGTCTGCTACTAATCCATCCATATGACACACCAAGAGTAGATGGCACAGAATTACAATCATTCTTTTCCACTGGAATTCAGAATGAGGATGGGTAACTACTCTTTCTCCAAAGGCCCAAACCTGCAGGATCCAAAAGGGATCCATACTTTCTCCCCATCAATATTTACATAAAAGCACTGGAAAAGATAGTGAGACTTGCTGCCAACACCACTCAATGTCTCTCTTTCACCACTGATGAAAATAACACCTCTAAATTGTCAGAATGACTATTTAAGAGGTCAGTTCATGAATGAAAAGAACCTGGCTCAAGATAAACCCAAGAAAGAAGAAGAGATGCTGGCAGAATGGGGAATACCTTGAAAAACTAGCTGAGATACTGTCCCATCTTTCACTGAAGGTGCATAGCCTCCATTAGTCAAAGTGGTGCCTTAGATTCGTGTCTGACTCCTCAGTAAGCCTAGATGACGAGATAGCATCAGTATCTTAAAATGCTTTTTCATCTCCAGCTTGCTAGTACACTTTGCCCTTTTCTCCTAGATGAGGACCTGGCCACAGTGGGGCATATGTCACTTCGAGGCTTTATTTAGTACTGAGGGAATTCTTCATCAAAAAAATTTAAAAAATATGCTCAAAATATTTTAAAATTCAGCATATTTTATTTGTCAAAATAACACAATATAATCATACCATTTTCAATTATGTTGGTAATTTATTTCAAAATACCTGTCAGCAGGTATGTCTGTAACAATACAGATGGGTAGCCATGTTAGTCTGTATACAACAAAAACATCGAGAGTTCTGTGGCACTTTAAAGACTAACAAATTTAATATTTGCAGACATAAGCTTTCGAGAGACTTCAGCTCTCTTCTTCAGATGCTGAAGTCTCTCGAAAGCTTATGTCTGCAAATATTAAATTTGTTAGTCTTTAAAGTGCCACAGAACTCTCGTTGTTTTTGCTGTAACAATACAGATGACAAAGATTCAGGAAATGTTTTTTGACAAATAGATTCCTTACTAGTCATATTAGCACATCTATATGGCTCCACAGAGCAGATGGCAATACTAAATATTTCCATGTATGTCAAGCACAGAAGATTTTAAGGATATGTCTACACAGCAAAGAAAAACCTGTGGCTGGACCATGCCATCCGACTCGAGCTCGTGGGGCTCTGGCTGTTTCATTGCTGTGCAGGCTTGGACAAGAGCCAGAGCTCTGGGACCAGCCTATCCTGCAGGGTCCTAGTGTCTTGGCTCCAGCCCCAGTCTGAAGTCTACACAGCAATGAAACAGCCCTGTAGCCCAAGCCCCAGTAGCCCAAGTTGACTGGCATGTGCCAGCTGCAGTTATTTCCTTGCTGTGTAGACTTACTCTAAAGGTAGCACATACTTAGGAGTGATGTTAAACTATGATCTGGCACAGAATTTAAATATATATATCAAGTTCAGCTCCTGAGTTCCTGGTGCAGGGGGAATGGGACACTGCAGGGAGATCCAGGTGAAGGTGGTTTGGGGCTCAACGGAAAGGGTCTGGGTAACGGGTGGAGGGAACTTGGTGGGGTTGTGGTTGTGATGCTGGGGGAGCAGGCCTTAGTGAGGTAGGAGTCTGGGTACAGCTGGGAGAGGCTTGGTGGGGTGAGAGTCCAGGTACAGGGGTAATAGGGCTCAGCAGGGTGGGGGTCCGAGTGTGGGGGACTCAGCAGGGGGTGGTCTGTGTGCTGGGAAGGGGGCCCAAATACAAGGGGGGGGTCTAGATGCACAGGGGTTGGGCAGACAGGGAAGTAGCTTCCCATACAGTGACCTCCCTCCCCACACGGCTGGGGAGCGTTGGAGGCAGGAAGCAGGGGAGAGGGGATGCAGAGTTTCCTGCAGCCAGGGAAGGTTCCTGGGAGTGGATCTCACCTCGCCCCAGCCACCCTATGCAGAGGAAGAGCAAGTCCCATGTCCTGTCTTCCCCCAGTCCAGCCAGAAATAGCAGCTGGAGCCCAGCACACAGTAGGAGCCACCAGCCAGGGAGTCCCCAGCCCTGCCCCTCCCTGGCTCCAGACACACCACTATAGCAAGCGAGAGGGACACAGTTGCACATGCACGCCCAGCCCCACACCCTGAGGTGGTGATTTACATCTCCCCTGGCTGCTCCTGATGCCCAAACCAGATGCATCCTGCTCAGGATCTCTGCCCGGGAGGGGTGCATAAACCAATTATTCTGTGGGAAAAGAGTAAAATCTGCAGGGACATTAATTCTGCACTTGCATAGTGGCGCAGAATACCCCCAGGGGTATTTATTATTGGAAATCACTGCACCTGAAGCTAAACATGAAGACAACGCACATGCTCCAGCATGTACAAAATGTACCTGCCAATCTTTCCCCTAGGTTGCCCTGAGCATAGAAGGTTCATGCTTAAATCCATCCACTCAGGTGCCTCCTCCTCCCTCCCCCATTTTTATTTATTATTCTCTCAACCAAACAAGCAACGGTTTAAATTACTTTTTAAATTAAACTGCAGGTAAATTACTCCTGTGTAGACATCTGCCTAGATTTATTCTGCTTAATCAAGATGCCAATATGCTATAGTGTTAGCTCTGGTATGTTTAGGCTATGTAGTAAAATTTAACCATGGAAAAGTAATTCCCAAAATTGTATTTTTCACAAAAACAGACACTTTAGAATCCACTGTTAACAGGGGCTTCTAAATTGTCAACATAGTCCTGTCTCAAGCCTAGCTGACTTCTTTCCAACATATTGGGAATAAAAGAGATGGAAAGGAAAGTATAGTTCAAAGAAATGTATCAGTTGCTTGAAAATGGATTACCCTTGACTAGGCATCTGCATACAAACCTGCTTGATTTGAACTGTAACCATGGAAATAAAAGTGAAAGTAGGAACTCACAAGTTAGATATTTTCTGATGAAAACACCAAATATGTCAGGTGACAAAGATCACACATCTTGTTTTAAACTATTATAGCTGAGTTGACCAATTGAGTAATAAACTGGCTTCCACTAGTATTTGTCTTCAATCTTGTTAAACTGTATCTTTCACAGTCATGTTACTTTAAGAATAATAAGAAGTGTTAACTGTTTATAGCAGCATTTCCCAAAGTGTGAGATGAGCCATGGATTAGCTGGGTCTGGGGGAGTGCACAAGATATAAAAATTAAGATGGGTAGAACTTTAACAACACATGATCAGGTTGAATAGAGTTGGAAGAGCCCTGATTGGTTTCATTTTCCTGAAGTGGAAGTTCAACTTTCAAAAGTTTGAGAAACTCTAGTTTATAGTGACAGTTTACTGACTTTTTCTGTGTGCTTTTTAAATTTTTCTTGGCCAAGACAAGATTTAAATCTTTTCCTCACTGTTTCTTAAATCTAAAATACTCTTTATATAATATTATCTGAAAATGATTTATAAAATTATTTAAGTTTCTCAGACAACAATATATGCAGCGTTAAAATCAAATTTTCAAGTCTACCAATATCTTCTTCCTTCATTTAACAACCAAAACTGGAGTCTATAGATATAACATGGCAAGCACTTACAAAAACCCTTTTCTACGCTCTTTGCACTGCTGTAGGAGCTTGTGGTGTATTCAATTCTTGCATGTAAGCAAACTTTAAAATTCAGCTCCTATTAGGTAAATGACGACAGTTTCCAATGTTTATTTTAGAATATAAATGCATCTGTATTCCTTCAAGCTATTAATTTTTGTAAATGTTGTCTTTTTTGTATTTGTCCTATAACAAACATTATTTTATCAGACATTAACAGGAATAAGCATATATTCTATCAAGAGCTAATTTCTCCACAACCATTATAAATATTGCAGGAAAAGCACCATGAAAAAGTGTATCCAATCATTTGAGGAGTGGATAGATTTGAGTGATCACTGCTGGCAAATCCAAACTACATAATGCTATATAGTATTCAGCTCATTAAAAATGTTAGCTCAAATGACGCTGTTGTAGGCAAACCAGATATAATGGACCAGATTCTCTGGTTGGACCAAGCTGTGCTTGGTGCATGACCACATTTATTTTCCCCCCTCCCAATCCCAGGTATAATCAGGGATCTGTCCAGTCCCTAGTATACAGACTTCTTTAATTTAGGCCCAGCTCCTCAGTCCCAAGGGCCATTCTAAAAGCCAGGCCCAAGGGAGCAGTGGTCACACCTCCTTTTGCCTGGCCATCCCCCTTAAGACCATACTTACAAGCGGGATTACAAAGGAGCTGCCAGGATGGCTCTGTACCATCATAAGAATTCCCTACCCATAAGACATCATTCTGGTAGCAGTTAAACCAGATGTCACTGGAAGAGCACAAAGCAGCCCAATCATACCAGTGAATTGGGCCTTACAAGGATGTTTACAGGACTATGCTCCCAATAAACTTGTTAGATATTGTCCCTTCCCCCTGAGATATGCTTTTTAAGCTTATTGAGGCTGTTCCATCTTGAGCTTTGTCCTGTTCCATCTTGAGCTTTGTCAAGTGAAAAACTTGAGCTCTAAGACTACTTAAGATCTGCAGTGCTTCTGTAGCAATGGCAAATATTGAACAATCTCATGAGAACTCAGACTGAGCAACTTGCTCTCTGGCCTTTACACATCTTTCCAGGAAATGTGAAATTGCATTATATATAGGTTTATTTGTTTCTTTCTAACTGAATTTCTGCTAAAGTGTAATATAGGCTGATCCCTCTCACTATATGTGCTTCAAGTACACCAGTCAGCCAATAGAACTTCCTTCACCCCTTCCGTCTAGAGCAGGCCTTCATCAACCAGTCTTTGTTTTTCCTCCACAAGATGCAGACCTATAAACAACTCTTACAGCTGTTAGAAGATGGTGGCTGCAGCATCTCCAACAGGATGGATTGATTGAAATCAAAATGATTTAAATAACCAATTGTAATTATGATTTAAATCAGCAAGCAGGAAACCTTGATTTAAAATGATGACAATTTCATTTTGAATATGTTCTTTTTAGTTATTTGGTTGATCTTCATTAGTTAGTAACCATCCAAGCATGGTTATGTACAATTAAACAGTCTTCACACTAAATCTGGTGCTTTTTGCTAACCAAGATGATATATTACAACTATACATATTTATTTAAGCAATTATATCACTTAATTATGTTTATTCAAATTCTTAATTTTTACGTTAGAAAATGTTGAGTGATACATTTCTTTTTATCTGTGATTTGTGTTATTTAGATCGAAATTCAAATTCAATTGAAAATGTACAAAAACAGTATTTTAAATTATTTTATTAACTAAAATTACCTTAAAATGCTGGATAAATAAGAAAAAAGTTTATCAAAACTTGTTAACCCTAGTCCAGGCCCCGCATCCCAGGTTGTGAACAAGTGAGTATAAATTAGGGCTTCCACAAACGTGTCTCTCTATTCCAGAGTTGCTGCCATCCTGAAAGGGCACAGGTGTTGGCCTTAATATTCCATTGTTAATCGAAGATTGGCACTGGACCGGCAGCACTGGACATGAATACATGAATGGTTACTGCAAACAGATATCATGAAGTCAGCCGTGGCAAGTCAATAGAAACCAAAGATGGATGGGTTTTCTTCTGGAAATGGGCAGATCAATTTCTGGGAAGTTCATGTTGCTTATTTGCAGCTATTGGAACCACTGTCAGCCTAGTTTGAGGCAGGTTGTTCTTCTCTGACATAGCCATCCATTCAGTTTTAAGGGTGATGGCATCTCAAAGTCAGTGTTTATCTGTAGTTAATGATAGTTACCAGTCCTTCAAGATTTTAGAATGAGTAGATCCCAGCCTCTCAACATATTTTTTTCATTCATAGACTGGAAGAAGAAGAAAACAAGCTTTCCTCTTTTTTCATCTCCTAGTTGGCTTCTTAACTTTAAATAAACTAGAAACTGAACTGAGAATAAACTGAAATTAAGAAAATATTCTATTTGCACCTCAAGAAGAGGTTACTGCTGTCAAAATCTGGTTTAGCACTTCAACAAACTCTGATTCCTGATGCTTAGCCAATGAATTCCAGCAGCTTAGTGATCTGTCTTTCTTTAAAAGTTATCAGAAGATATGTACTGATTAATATTATTTTTGTATTTAATTTACATGATTGTAATAGATTATAAGTTTAGATCCTAACGTAAGTTATCTATTTCAAATTTAATTGTAAAATATAAACCTGTATTTATGTCATCAATTTTTACCCGCTCAGCTCTTCAAAAAAAGAAAACTGAGGTGTGGCCTCACTTGTGGAGGTGAAACCATGCCCATTGTGGCTAGGCTATTCATAACAATTGTATAATTCAAAATACTAGACTTGAACATCAGCCACTGCTAAAAAGCTCTCATATTGCTATACAGAAAAGATCAACCCAAATAATGAGTGACATTGCTAAGTTAGAAAACTCTAAACTGGTGGCATTAGACAACGTATCACCTCTACACAAATTTGGTCCTATCACATACCTTGAAGTACGTACAAGAAATCGTAAGAAATGTTAAATCTGTGCCCGTCCTGCCTGATGAATGCCAGCAAATAAGCCCACTGCCAACAGAAATTTTCAATGCCTCGTTCAGAAAAGCAAATCTTGCAATGTCCTTGAAAAAACGTTATCTATCCAGTTCTCAAAATCATCATAATTGATGCAGAAAATGTAAATTAACAGTAACAAATCAAGAAAAACACCTGTCATGGTATAGAACTAAATGAAGTCCTCTCTCTGCTCAATGTGCGACAGCAGTCAAAATCCAAAGAGTTAGGATGTACACAGAATAGGATGGAAAATATTACTAAAAATATTTTGGCATTATAGAAATAAATGGTACATCCTCATTTGAAATGCTGCATTCAGTTATGCTTATCCTACCTAATATATATCAGAAATAGAGGAGGTTCAGAAATAGACAACAAAAACAACTGGAGTCACAGAAAAACTTGTATATAAAGAGACTAAAAAGATTTAGTTAATTTAAGAGGAGATGAGTAAAAGCAGACTGATAAAGCCATACAAAATAATGGATTGAATGGTGAAGGTGGATAAAGTGACTAGAAGCACCCATTATCATAATACAAAAACAAGAGTACGTTCAATGGAAGTGAAAGGCAGCAAATTTAAAACTCAGAAAAGGAAACAAGCTTTTACAATTGCAATGTGGAACTCATTGCCAGTGAGGCCAAGAATATAGCAGAATTTTTAAAAAGGCCTGAACATTTACATGGATAATGAGAATCTCCCAAGTTAAAACAGTAAAGACTTTTTTGAAAGTTTGAAAATCATAAAAATGCTCATACTTCAAAGCAGGTGGAGAGTTAGGAAATAATTTGCCATACTAGCTACATAGTACTGACCACTGGCAGACATAACATAGTGAATTAAATAGACCTTTGATACCAAATGGTCCTATAATTTCAATTGCCATCTGATCTCTAAACTCCCAGTTCCTGGGCAAAAATCACTGAGAAAGTAGCAGTAACAAAGATAAAACAAATATATCTGCTTACTATTTTGATCCTTTAGAATCAAACTTAAGGGAGGGTCACAGCATAGAGTCAGTTCTAATAATACTACTAAGTGGCCTCCTCATGTCAAAACAAGACACAGGGAATTGCCCTAGGCAACTGTTGCTCATCTCAATAACCCCTAATTTACAAAGTCCTGTAGCAATCTATTCTGCCCTTTCTCTAAACAGACCATTTAGATAGGTTGTGAGGCATGAAATAAATCAATAAAATAAAATGACTGCCAGATATGTATTTCCTTTTCAACATGTGTAACCTGTGCTCTCATAAAAATATCATCATGTCTGCAAAAAATCAATACCTGGATGAAAAATAAACAGCTCAAACTGAACCTGGAAAACAGCAAATAATGTTGATAGGATGGGGGAATAATTCCAAAGAGTTAGTCAAAATACTGACTTCCCCTTCCATTGAAAGCATCTGCCCCCAGTTCATGAAAATATTGCAAAGTCTTGGCGTCCTGCTGGATTCATTAAATCAGATAGCAACAGTGGTGAAAAATGCTTTCCTCAGTTTCTGCTTGCTATGAGACTTTATTCTTTCCTATTTAATGAGGTTCTAGCTACAGTAATCCATATATTAATCACCTCCAGAATGAGTCACTGCAAGTCACTGGAGCTGTAAGTGGATGCAACAAGGGCATTCCAACTGAACAAGAACATGGTAGCTCCCCTCCTCAGCTGTTGAAGGCCCTGAGAGGACTAGTAGTGAGGCAAAGTGACCTCTATCCAGTTTAGAGGCAGTTAACTCCCCCGTGGGTGCAACTAAGCTTGCCCTGCCCCCCTCACCAGAAATGCAGGGGCATGGCAGGAAGTATAAGAGTAAGGCACTACAATTCAGTTGCGAGTGGTCCGGGGAAGGAGGCAGATGTCCCTCTCAGAGAGCCGAGCCCTCAGCAGGATCCACAACTGGCTACAGAGAAGACCAGCAACCCACTATCCCAGGAGACAGACGACCCTGGGGAGAGATTGGAGGAATGGCCAACGGACCGCAAGCCTAAGAGCCAGGGCCCGATGGTGATTGAATGGCAACAACAGGAATGGGTAGGAAGTAGCCCACGGAAACCTGACATTGGTCCAGTTGTACTGCCAGGACTTTAGGCAGTGACCTTACGTTTTCCTGTTGACCTCATGGTGAGATCACCTGCCAATACCAGGGCCCTGGGCTGGGACCCGGTGGAGTAAAGTGGGCCCAAATCCGCCAGGCCCAGCCCCACACATGGGGCTGGCTGTGTTCCCCATCTTAGGCCAGAAGGCCTGCACCACAGAGTTTGTTGCTTGCCCCAGCTAGGAGGCTGAAGGCTATAGACCGCCTAAATGCTCTGCTCTACCTAGAGGGCTGGAGCCACAGCCTGTTGTTACTTGCCCCAGCCAGGATGCAGAAAGCGATAGACTGCCTAACTGCTCTGCCCCACCCAGAGGACTAGAGCCAAAAGACTGTTGTTGTTCACCCCAGCCAGAAGACCGGGTTCCCACTGACTGGTGGAGTGCAGGGCCCTCCCCCTGGAGATCTGGTCTGTTATTTGGGTCATTGCACTGCCGCAATTCAGACCACCTGACAAGCTTCCAGTGGACAACTTGACTTCCCAACACCAGCAGAAGAAGGCGCCATGTCCTGAACAGCAAGGAGTGCTACAGGACTCCACGTCTACGCTATACCCGTTCCCACTGGATTCTAGGTTGTTCCCAAGAGCAATTCAAGGCCCTGGTCCTGATGCCCAAAGCCTTTAGCTATGTTTACACTACGGCTGGCAGTAAGCATCCCCACCCAGGCAGACAGACTTGCACTAGCAGGGCTTGAGCTACTGTGCTAAAAATAACTGGACATTACTGCTTGGCCTCATCTGAGGCTCCCAACCTTAGGGGGTTGGGTGGGCTTGAGAGCCCGAGGTGCAGTCCAAGTCAATGTCCATACTGCTATTTTAGCATGCTAGTTCAAATCCGCTAGTGAGAGTCTGGGAGGCTAGCACCCAGCTACAGTTCAGACATATCCTAAGTAGCTCAGGACTCAGCTGTGGGAGAATGTAGCTGACAAAATCCAGGACAAAATAACAAAAGCTTGTGCTAAAGAATTCCTACCAAGGGGTCTCATTAGTAGAAACAAGCTATCAGAGAAGATTAGATATCTAAATCTGACTAATTTTAAAACATGCTGCAAGATCCAACTATTTGCTAAAGCTTTTCCACCACTAAGGAAATTCATTTAAGAAAACAAAAGAAAAAACAAACAAATGGAACTTCCCAGAATCTCGGAAGGATGAATAGTATAATCCTCTATGAAGTCCATCAAAAACATCATGAGGTAGATCTAATTTACCTAAATAGCATATGTAGAAATTTCAACAATGGCTGCTTTATAAAAAATAACAATAAATTAGATATTGTTAAATTAGTTAAACAGTATATTTATTAACAGACTATTTATAACTAGTTCACTTCTTTCTATGATACCTAAGAATGCCATTGGAACTCATGTTCTACACATTTTCGTTTCAAACACATCTATAAATACTGTATATGAGAATGAATTAATTCCTTTAAAATGTTTTAAAACCAATTCTTGAACAACAGTTTAACATTACATGCCAAAAAGTGTTTGTCATTTCTAAATTTCAGAGAAATTCTCTGTTACCATCTATCACTTTTTTCCCCATGACATATATAAATTGCCATTAATCCCAAGCACATAAGGAAAATCCTTACCGATTAGCTACTTTTTTATTCCAGTAACAGATAACTGAATACTATCATATCAAATATACAGGTAACCATTGGCTTTATTATTTGACACACTGTGACAAACTAAATATGAGTCATCAATGTGCTTCAGCTGAAAAAAAGGCTAATATGATTTTGGGATGTGTTAACAAGAGCATTGTAAGTAAGACATAGGAGGTAACTGTCCCACTTTTTTCTATACCGTGAGGCCCCAGCTAGAGCACTGTGTCCATTTGGGGCACCACAATTTAGAAAAGATGCAGACAAATTGGAAAGAGTCCAGGTGAGAGCAACAAAAATGTTAAAAGGTTTAGAAAACCTCACTTCTGAGGGAAAAAACTGGGTTTGTTTAGTCTTGAGAAAAGAAGACCAAGGGGGGGACCTGATAACAGTCCTCCAATATGTTAAAGGGCTGTTATAAAGACAACAGTGGCCAGTTGTTCTCCATTTCCATTGAGGGTCAGACAAGTAGTAATGGTCTTAATCTGCAGCAAGGGAGATTTAGGTTATATATCAGCAACAACTTTCTAACTATAAGGGTAGTTAAACTCTGGAATAGGCTTTCAAGGAAGAGCATGGAGTCCCCATCATTGGAAGCTTTTAAAAACAAGTTGGACAAACATCTATCAGGGATGGTCTAGGTTTACTTGGTTCTGCAACAGCACAGGGGGGTGGAACTTGATAACTTCTTGGAGGCCCCTTTCAGCCCTGTATTTCTATAATTCTATGTCCACATACCAAAGAAAAGATTTTAAAAGATTTTTCTCCTAATAAAAAGTATGATTAGTAACAAATACTCAGAGTGATATTATCACACAGAGCTCACTGAAAGAGAACCATAATAAACTTATTCAGCCATAAAAAGGTCTTGTGCTCTGAGGCATTAAGCCCCTTTAACAGAAACATCCATCTAAAGAATTTTAACTTGCATCATATGCATAAGTATATGCTTCAATATAATCATCTCCATCAGTCTGGAAGAAAATACTGTACTTTCACTAAGTCTATATCATACTTCAAAGATTGAATTGTATCTCATTTTTCAAACTACTGATAGTATATAATTGTATATGAAATTAAATATCTACAAATCTACAATGCTCTACTGAATTTGGGGAAAATTACTTCAGACCCATGCTAAAGGTAGTAAAGGAGGAAGCAGCTTCGGATATAATAGTTTGGATTAGTCAAGAAGTAACTAAAAATTTGGAAATATGCAATGTGATTTATAGTATTATTTTAATCAACAGATTTCAGAAATCACCAATTAAAACTATAAGACAAAATCATAAGGAATTTTCAAAATGGCACACTCTTAATGATATTAAAACTTGATGTGTGTGACATGCTGCATCTGAAAACGACACCCCAAAACCCCATATTAACCACTGTCATATAATTCTGATATGTTCTGTACAAAATATGCCTCATGTGGTATCATTTTAAAAGCCTTGATTTGCTGAACATTAATATTTTGTTAGATTGTATGTGCTACCATAGTATATGACATTATAAAATATCATTGGATATGTTACTAGATCATGTTGTGGTATGGGAAACGCACACACACCAGCTTTTCAGATAGAACAATGGAATAGCCAGACCTTCTGATGGGCAATTAAGGAGGATCTGCTCTCTCAACCCTCATCCCTGAAGACTGCACTGAGAAAGCAGTGAGACTGCACTGAGAAAGCAGAATAGGGATTGCTTGACCTTTCCAGCAAGTTCAGAGTAGCTATAAGTGTGGAGGAGAGTCACTTGTCTTCACTCCCCCAAAGATCAACACCTGAAGAAATGTCTGGAAGACAAAGGACTTTTGAATGAGGAGGTGGAGGAGGGACCCAGGCTGCAAGGCAAAGTAGCCTGTGAAACAAGGAGCTGTAAAGTCAGTGCCATCAGACAGGGTGAGATATTGCCCATACAAATCCTGTTCAGTATTATAGAATTTAGACTGTGGATTTATTTTTATTTCTTTGGTAACTACTGCTGGTATTTTTACGCTTACCACTTATAATCACTTAAAATCTATGTTTCTGTAGTTAATCTGTATTATAATTTCACCTAAAACAGTGTATCTTGGTTGAAGTGTTTAGAAGATCTTAGCTCAGATAACAAAAACTGGTGTATGCCTTCCCCACATTGAGGGGGAAGAGGACTAATTAATAAGCTTGCACTGTACAGACTTCTCTTCAGTGCAAGATGGTTACTCCTGTAGGATTAGGTTTGGAGAGCTGGGGCGAACTGGCTGGTGCTTGTGCCCTTGCTTGTTCAAGGAGAGCATTCCAGGTAACTCAGTTGTATGTGTGGTTCCACCTGCTATCCTGTTGCATGATAACAGCGTTCAAAAGGAGATGGCTGTTTGTTCATCAGCCGAGCACGGTGGGGTGCTTACCTCAAGTTGAATAGTTACAGATGCCCAGCATTTCTACTGCTCCCAGGCTGCACACCAGGGAAGTGCACTCCGTACCAGCGTGCATTATATGCTTTTTGATTTTCAATTTCATTCAAAACTCATGATATAAGTATTTCATAAAATCACAGGTAAGCATATGCTTTTAATACTCCAGGGAAGTATTCCAGGTCAAAACAAACAAGAAATAATAATCTGTACATATCTCTCTAGGTACTTACATCACCATGGTATCTGTGCCCCACACAATCATTAATGGATTTTATCACAATACACCCATGAGGTAGAGAAGTATTATCCACATTTTATAGATGGGGAAATGAAGCACAGGGTAGATTAAGTAACACACCCAAGGTCTCAGAGGAAGTCTGTGGTTGAATCAAAAATTAAACCAGGTCTCCCATGTCTTAGTCAATGCCCTATCCATTATCCTTCCTATGCTATGTACAATAAACAATCTCCAAAATAATATATAGCTAATATTTATATTTCTAAAGAAATCACAATGTAAAAAAATCAAATTTTGGCTTTAAAGCAGCCTACTGAGAAACTGAAAGTGTGCATAGGTATTATATATGTACATAAGGAAAGATAAGATTTATTTTTCACAAAGATATATTTCACGGGGCTTCTTCAGACATCTGGATCCTGATTAGCCTTTGGCGCTAAGGTGAATGATTTAGCTCTCTCTTTAGGTGCCTCAGGGGAGTTCATTAATGATAAAAGCAAATTGTTTCAAATAAATGACTCCCCTTTCTGTTAAAACAAGGCTTCAATTTGTGGATGAGTTAAATGGGTTGTATTTGGCTTTTGTTTCCAACCAGGAACAAAACATTTGCATTGCACTAGTCAGGCTCAGCAAAGTGCTTCTAGGCAATTCAAGAAATCAAGTGATGTCTCAGAAAGAACAGTTGTGGAGAAATAAGTTTTAAATTGCAGTGGTTAGAATATTCTAAGAGATTGAAATACAGAAATTAAATCCCTATTTCCTTATTTGGTAAAAAAGACTAATATCTGGGCAAAAAAAATCTACTCTTTTTCCAATGAGAAGATGTTATTTAATCCTGCTAGGAAACTTACTGTTTTGAATGATCCTGAACGATGCTTGCCAAAGAATGACCTTAAGAAAAAAGGAGACTGCAGCATTTTTAGATTTAATAAAACACAGTGGAAGTAACAGACTTGATCTAGGTAATGGAGAAAATTGTAATATGATTTTAGGCATAAGTCTGCATATCTGAAGTTCACTAATCACACCTTTGTCATTTTCAGGGCCTAAGCTCATTCCTATCAGAATGGTGTACTGCAGCTCCTGAAACTAATTAACTCTTACATTCCAGAGTTCTGACAGAATACTGAACAACCAATGACTGGTATGGGCAACTGGTATCTGCATGCACTATTTTACCATTGAAAGGATGATATACCAGTCAGCTAGCCACACGCATTGTTTGGTCAATGTTTTCAACAAAGATTATAATAAAACTGTAGAAAAGGGAAGTGTGGTAGATATGATTTATATGCCCTTCAGTAAAGCATTTGATTCATAAAACATGCCAGCTAGTAGCTTGTCCCCTCAGTGAAGGACAACTGGGTGTACCTTTGCACTTCCAAATAATCAGTCCATTGTATTCACTTGTAAACAGGGCTCCCTCCTTCTGGTTTATGTCTTCTTGTAAATTTTCTCTCTTGAAGATTCATTAGCACTGGGCTCAGACCATAAACTAGCATTCATTGTGAATTATACAATACTCCAATTTACACACAACCAGACAAACAAGTTTCTTTCAAGAAAGAGATGTTTAACATTATGTCTGGATTCCAGAGGGGAAGAGGTCTGGCATCCCAAGTCCAGGACCCTCCAATTTCACCTCTGAAGGGGTCAAACTTAGAGGTTGTTCTGGATCCAGGCCAGAGAAGTAGCTACCGGCACAGAGTCAGGTACCAGAAAACCATGTGGTGGAGTGGCCAGTAGCCTCAATGGTGGACCAGCATTCAGACATGGAAAAAACTGAAGGAGTTACCGGTAACCAAACCAGTGAGGAAATCCTGTAAATCAGTGTCAAAATATCCAGCTCCAGAGAAGTGATGGGGAAGAGGTGAGAGGGGGGCAATTTAAGTGTGTTTGAAGTGACTCAAATTGAGGAATACAAAGAAAAGCATATAACACTTTTAAGAGAGAGAGAGAGAGAGAGAGGTGACTTAATCCCTAAGGGTACGTTGCCTTCACTGCAGAGTTAAGAGGAGGTTGCTTACTTGAAACTAGAGATTCTTCAAGATGTGTGGTCCCTATACATATTCCACTGTGGGTTACACATGTGCACCATCCAGACAGAGTCAGGGAATTTGAAAGTAGTGTCTGTTGGTCCATGCACGTGCCCTGCTTCACTTTGTGTTCCTAACCAAGGCAATAAAGGATGGGGTGGACAGACCATCTCTTTAGTTCTTTCTCCACCGTGAATCAGACAAGCTCCAAAGCAGATGGGAAGAAGAGTGGGTAGTGGAATACATATAGGGACCGCAAATCCCAAAGAACCTCCAGTTACAAGTAAGTAACTTCCTCTTTTTCTTCAAGTGATGGTCCCTATTGTTTACTGTGCTCTGGATTACTGACAAGCAGTACTTAAGTAGGTGAAGGGTCGAATGGAGAACTATCATCCCAAATGAAGCATCAGCAGCTAAATGTTGTACCAGTGCATAATGCCTTGCAAATGTGTGGATGGAGTTCCATGTGGTCACTTTGCAGATATCTAGGAGGGGTACACCTTGGAGACACTACAGTCATGCCTTTGGCTCTCATGGAGTACACTCATACCCCCAAAGGACGGGGAGGTTCAAGCGCTGATATAGTAGAATGCAGCCCGATACCCATTTGGAAATTCTCTGGGTAGAGATGGCATTCCCTCAGATTCTCTCTGCTATAGTGACAAACAGCCTCAGGGACTTTCTGAATGGTTTTGTTCTCTGCAGGTAAAAGGCCAAGGATCACTGACCATATAAGGAGTGGAGCCTACTCTCTTCTGTAGATGCATGAAATTTTAGGAAAAATATAGGTAAGTGAATACACTGGTGAAAGCGAAACTCCGAAACCATGTTAGGGATAAATTAGGGGTGTAGGTATAAAGAAAGTTCTTTTTATAAAATATAGTGTATGGAGGGTCTGTCATCATTGTGCCAAGTTCACCAATCCTCCATGCTGACGTATCTTCAGGGATTGGAGGAACATGCAGCAAATTGCTAAGGGTTCAAAAGGGGAGGCCATGTCAGAACCGAAAGAATGAGATTCAAGTCCCATCAGGATGGTGAGAAAGTTCCTAACAGGCCTTTCCAGATTGGTTAATGGGTGTGGGAAAACAGAGTAATTCTCCGTAGGGGAATGGAAAGCACTGACAGCCGCCAAGTGGACTTGCAGGGAACTGAGGGATAGGCCCAATGTCATCAAAGATAGGATACACTCTAGTATGAGTGGGATACCGATAGCTTCTGGTAGAATGCTCCTCTGTTGTGTACAGGATGAGAAGTGTTTACATTTAGAGCAGTAACACTTCCTATTTTAGTCCCTTTTGCTATTAGAGAGGATGCCTCGCACAACCGAGGAGCATGCCCTTTCTAAGGCTGATGATCATCCAAATACCATGCCCTGAAGTGAAGTGGTAGTGGATTGGGTTGTTTCATCCTGCCATTGCACTGGGACAGAAGCTCAGAGAGTACTGGGAGGATAATCAGGGGACAAGACAACAGGTGCAGGAGGCTGGGGGAATTAAAACTGTCTGGGTCAGAAAGGAGCAAGCAGGATGACTGTTGACCTGTCCCGTTGGATCTTGCATTTATTTTTTGATATTTTTCCAGTGAGGTAGGCAGACAAAGCATCATAGAGACTGATGTAAAGGCTTCCTGATGAGATTTGGTGGTGAGGAGCCAGTCATCAACGTAAGGGAAGATGAGGCAGCCATGATATTCAACGTGAGCTTCTACCATGGAAAATACCTTGGTAAAGACTCTGGGGGCAGTGACTACCCCAAAGGGTAGAACTCTGTATTGGAAATGGTCAGAGTGGAGTATTGGAGCTAGGATGTATTGGGCTCAGTGATTCACAGCTCTCGCGCTCGCATAAAAATATTACTGGTTCAGAGGCTGGAATTAAGATGTTGATGCCAGCACAGAGGGTGGAGGGAAGTGGGACTTTTGAAAGCTCTGCTTTTTAAGCAGTGGTTCATACGGTCTCTGATGGCAGAAAGATTAGGCCCTATACCGTGATGAGGTCGATTGTCTGTGGAACTTTCTCTTAGGGGCAGGTGTGTATATACCCAAGGATCGAAGGGTAATCCTAGAATCCTTCAGGGTGTGTAGGGACTCATCCGTCCTCTGATTGAGGATGTAAGATTTATTGACAGGGAGGACCTTGCTAGTATTCTGGAACTCACTGGGGAATCCTGAGGCATGGAGTCAGGACTCCCTTCGCATGGACAGATGTATTCTGTTCCTCTATATCCATGTATCATTGAGGAAAGGAGAACAGATATAATGGCATTGTGTAATTCCATTTCCCATTACATTGCATTAATTGGCTTTCTTGTCAATTCTGTTTACACCTCACTACAGATTTTGACAGCATTTTGCCTAATGCAGTGGCAGCTGGGATATGGGTTTTTTGTTGTTGTTTTGATTGTTTTTTGTTAAAAAAGTATTTGGTTGAACAACTGGTGTGAGTGCACTTGGGAAACAAAGACACAGGAAATTCAAGGCAAAGCTTTTAATAAAGTCAGATTGACAATAGAAAAATCGATATGCATAATTCATATGTATAATACAGGTCAATCACAAATCCACATTAGCACAATTCCATAGCCATTTTCTCCCTGCAAAGCAAGGATGTGGGCACACAAACATCCCTTGCTCCCCTCACTCACCTAGACTCTGCAACAGTTATCAGATGCACTCTTTCCAGTTGCCTGTACCTGGCCTATAAGCCAGCACTGTCTTTGAACCACTCCTGGTGAAAATTCTTCCCCTTATCCTCAAATATACAGCAACACAAATGACATTTTATACTCTGGCATCCAAATGGATTTGTAAGCAGCACTATTTTGCATTCAGTCACCCAAATGCACATTCCACCATCACTCTACGACTGCTCAGTGTGTAATTAAAACTTCTTTTACCAGGTCCTCTCACATCTGGGTAGGGCTTTATGAGCCAGGACAAAGGAGGATAGGCTGGGCCCCCTAAAATAAGTTAGCACAAAAACCACATTCATAATTGTTATTGGGAGGAAATAAAGTTCCTTGTTGTCCAAATATGTAAACAGCAGACCTCCATCATATACTGCTACTGTATCCTATGTTGGCATCAATGATTCCATGTGTTCAACCAAGGCCCTCAATGAGCGAGTAGTATCCTTTCCAGATGACATATTGATGTGCACCTTGTGGGGGCAGCTAACGGGTATACGTGCCATCGATGGCCCCAGCACAGTTCAGGAGCCCCATTCTCTCAAAGCCTGTCATCTTGGGGACATTAGCAATTTTCACATCCCATGGGTAAATCACAGCAATAACCGCCTCACAAACCTCCATCTCTACAGCATGAACAGTTCACTGACCGTCACCAACCTGACGCAGTCTAGGGTAGCCAGCTTCCAGATAACAATTGCTACCTGCCTCTGGGGAAATGTATGGCCTCTCTCATTAGCATGCCTTGGCACTGAAGGATCAAGGTAAGCTCCTCACATAGCTTTATGAAGTTGTCCATCATCAGAAGTTCTGGAGCCACTGCTGGTCATCCCAGGTCAGGATGACAATGCAGTCTCATTCTGTGCCTGCTACAGAATCATAGTGGGATTGCAGCTAGTAAAACTGTATCAGCTGTCTCCTCTCTGCCACATCTGCATACAGCCTGAATGATCTCATCAAGGCACATTACCACCAGCTCAAGGCAACAAGCTGCCTCATCAGGGGAGGCAGAGATGTCCTTTTGATTAAGGTCTGATCTACACTGCCGGAGGCATCAATGGGAGATACGCAAGCTACATACTGAACTTGCATATCTCCCGTCAACTTACTAACATTCCCTTACTGCGGCATCTCCACTGTGCTGCATCAACAGGAAACACCCTCCAGTCTGTAGCGTTACTCTTTTCGGGAGGGTGGATTTACTGTGTTGGCCGGAAAGCACTTCCAGGATCAATTGTGTGCGTCTCCACTGCCCGCTCAATTGATCCTGCTTCATCGACCCTTGAAGCCCGACGCAGCCCCGGCAGTGTACACATACCCTCAGTGGCAAATAAACTTCTATTGTAAGAGGAACAGGATTGGAAGGGCCAACTCCACTGGTTGCTAGGTACCATCTACAACTACAGAAAGGTATTTTCTGTCCGACATTAGGAAACATTTAAATGCTCAAATTGTAAACTGATCTTACCTATAATTGTTATACATCCAAATGGATTTACACTCTTTGACCCATCCACCTGGATGCGGGCCTGGAAAGAATACTCATTGCTCAAAAGATCTAATCCTAACAATTGCAGGTTTTTATTCTTCAGTACTGTCAGATATTTATTCTAGGGCAGTTCCAACAACAGTTTTATACTTTAACTGGAAAATGAATGCACCTATGGAGTACAGCACTTATATGAACAGAAAAAATATAATTTTTTTTATCAGGTAATCCCTTTTCTATGTATGCTTTTTTTGGGAGAAGGTATCTAGCAGAGCCATCTTGTAGCAGAATAGAGGCTTTGAAAATGGTTTATGTTTTCTTGCTATATATCTTATACTTGACAGATTGCATGATTTCATTCACTGCATTCTTAATCAGTTTAATTAGTCTCTTCGGGCTACCTCTTATCCATTCCATTTGATTATGTCATTTGATTCAAGGAATTTCAGTACTAAATTTTCATGAGTGTACATTCCTGATATTCTTTAATTATTCTTGCACTGCAAATTCTGGAAAAATGGGAAGAAATTGTTCTGCTCGAACACAAAATGCACTAAATCCAGTATTTAGAAATCAAACTGATAGGTAGCACATCAACTGCAATACAAATTAATGCTAACTAGAGTATGCTCATTTATGTCAGTAAATCTAATCAGTGAAACAAGCTACTCCAGCTATTCTATTCATTTACCATAGTAGTGATTTTAAAATATACACTCCTACTGTCATTTTAATATTTTGAAAAGGCCAAAGAAACAGAGGACAAAAGTCTGTTACATGTTTATACGTGTTTAGACTGAACTGTTACATATTGTATTCCTGTTTAGCCTAAATTAATTCATATTCTGAAATTAATAATTAAGTGTTCTTTGTGATATGCTTTTAGCTGGTAATTTATTTTCAACAAATTTATGGGTCTAGCAATCATTTCAAATGAGTTGCTCCAATTTATATAAAAATGAAAACAGTCAGGTTGAGTGGGCACAAGTGTTGCAGAAACTGAGTAAAAGTGATTTATGCATAATGGGCAGATATCAAATTACTGAAGATTACTGGGATGTGAATCAAATATTACAAACTATTGGACATTTATCATCAAATCATCCATTGGTAACCTTCCTGGGGATTCCTAGTGGAAATGGTCACAGTCAAAAAAATAAAGAAATAATCTTTCATCTGCTAGGAGCCACTAGACTATTGGTAGTGTCTCAATGGAAAAGAAAAATTCCCCTAAAATTAAAATGAATGATTTCAAATAATATGGGAGATAATTTTACCATAACAATTAACACATCACATTTGTACCCAGAAGAAGAGATACTTCAGTATTGGATTACCCATTATTAAATACTTAGAGTGCACTCACTATTTAAGTATATTATCATATACGATAAGTACAATAGGGAAAACTCCCAATATCAAAAAAAATTAACCTGACTGGAGATTTGGGTTATTATTATTTGTATCACCTATGTATTCACTTTCGTTTTCTAGTAAAGACGGCAGCGCCCTCTACTGAATGGGGTCTGTAATAATATGCCCCGGGGGGGTTACATAGATATATATAGTATAAAGGCCAACAGCAGCAGTTCCCAAACTCTACCACGTTGCGTACCACCAACATAAAACACCACCACCTATAATACCACCACCAATTCCAGCCACGTGGCCAAGAAGCTGGAATTTCAGGAAGTGACCAGCCAAGAAACTAATTGCCAAGATAGCTTAAGCGGAGCATCAGCAGCAGAACTTCGGGCTAAGCTGCTGCCGACGTGTACCTTTGGGAGGTGGCCTGCGTACCACAGCTGGTACATGTACCACAGTTTGGGAACCCCTGGCCTACAGTATATAGGAACTACAACTGCCTAATACAGTGGTTCCCAACCTGTGACCCAGAGGCCAAAAGTGGCTCGTGGTGTCTTTCAAAGTGGCCCGCTGCTCCCCTCCCGCTGGCTATGGAAGGGAGCCGCTGCCTAAGGACCCAGGCGGAGTGCGTTGCCACATGGCTAAAAGACTGGTGTAGGCTCTTTGCTGCAGCCAAGAGAATGGGAGATCAGCACTCCCCTGCCCTGGCTGTCACAGGAAGCACAGCAAAGCACTACGCACGGGTCCCGAAGCGCTGGGGTCCCTGCTGGAGCTGCAGAAGGGCCACTGCCTAGGGACTCAGGTAGAGTGCACAGGGCTACAGAACACATGCACTTTCCCTGCTGCAGCCAGGGGAATGGGAGATCAGCGAGAAGACAGCCTTCTCATTGAACTCTTTCCATCTGGCTGTAGTGAGGGGCTACTGGGGGAGACTGATGGCCCTTCAGAATTGCAAAAATGGTATTTGTGGCCTTCAAGCCAAAAAGATTGGGAACCACTGGCCTAATACTATATGTTTTTGAAATAAAGTAACTTAATTTGAAATACTTATTAATTATTAGAAAGCATTTTGAAGGACTGGCGTGCAGCAATATAAATATCATTTAAACATGAATTTAAAATTATTTCACCATTCATTCTAAGAGAAAATACCTCAAAGTTTTTTTCAAATTTTCCAATTTTCCTACCAGGCCTCAGGAAAAAAATGGGAAGGGAAAAAAAAGTTTTTTCTGAAAGTTTCTGAGTTCTTTCCAGACCCTCACATAACCACCACTAACAGGCTAGATGGTTTTAGGATACTGAAGGACAATTTTCAAAGATTAAACTTTTCAAAGATGCCTAAGTGACTGAGGACCCGAAGTCTCATTTTCTAAAGTGCCTTAAGTGCTTAAATAATTTAGATGTTTTTTAAAATTTTAGCCATGGTCTTTATGTCCAGACAACTACACAGGAACCATATGGACATATAATCCAGAGAAGTCTCCCCAAGTCTAATTCCAATTTGCTGCATTTCTCATTCCATTTCCTCATCTTAGGTTGCAACGAAGTCTGGGAGGCTACATTTGAGCCAATTCCTGGCTTTTTAGCAAATTTAAAGCCAAAATCTTGTTTTTTTCATGAGTTCCTCCCAATGTTGTGCGCGCAGTTTGGTAGAGAGTTCCTCCCAGGCTCTGCCCAACGGAGCCTCCCTCATCCCAGTTTGGCACTCAAAGCTCAAGTGATCCATAACCTCAATAACCTACTTGAATCAAAGAATGATTTGCAGATTCTCCTTCCTTGTTTCCCACCCTCCCTAGCCCATATTTAAAACTGAACTGACTGTTAGTTCTGTATTAACCTACAATGGGTTCAGTTCCTGTTGCTACAGTTTCCAAATCAATAGGATGAAAGTTACCCTTTATGATTCTTAGATTGGGAGATTCTTAGGAGCACAGACAGAACAAATAGTGACCTCAAACACAGTTACAAGTAAACAGTCTTGTTTCTATTAAAAGTTGTATGTTACACTTCTATAAACAACTACCCAAC
The DNA here is from genome assembly GCF_026122565.2 of Emydura macquarii macquarii. Classification (NCBI taxonomy): domain Eukaryota; kingdom Metazoa; phylum Chordata; order Testudines; family Chelidae; genus Emydura; species Emydura macquarii. The sequence goes on along the minus strand of NW_027132983.1, from coordinate 668,366 downwards.
CTGAAAGAGCCAAAGCAATAGCCAATGCTGTACTCATACTCACATCCCCAAAATTATTATAGAGTCTGGTAGATCTCTCAACACGTGGTCATTGATACACTGATGATTCCTGCTGGGGTTCTCCCACTTCTACCCAACAAAGGAACCTCTTAGGTGTGGTCAGAACAATGTAACACCTTATATTCATGAGGGTTCCAACTTCTTTTTCCTTATCTGTATTTCCACACCCCATAAATTTTGGGGTGCCCAATTTTCCATAGGTTGTTGTCTTAGTTCCCCTTCTCCTTATCAGCATCTTATTAACATTTACATTAACCTGTTTCCAGGGTAACCTGCATCCAGAACAGAACTTTCTGTGATGTTACCATCAGGTGTTTTGTGGTCTATTGCATACTATTTTTCTGTAACATCACTAATTGGCACATCTTTTACAGTAATCTTGTGGTTTTACTGACATAGGATCAATCTTAGATCATCCACTGATGTCAAGTCTCCTTATGCCTGCGGCCTAGTGTGACTAAACTGAAATCTTACAGGCCTGGCATTCCTGCCTTGCCTTACTTATATCCTTAATACACACTTGTCACTCCTAAATACTTGTCAGTCTTCTACTCCTGTAATCTTATCCTATTTATCTATTCATCACACATTGATTACATATGAAATAGCATGCAAGTTAACTACAACACAATTAAATGTTAAAATAAAATAGTTGGCTACACCCCACTCTCCCAAAAACCTCTACCATCCTAACACTTTCCACACAACTTTGTCTGATCTCATAATCCCCTCAGTCATCATCACAGCCAGGTCAAATAAAGTGTATACTCCAGTTATGGGTATTCTCAGTCTCCTCAAAGAGCTTGCTGTGATCTCCTGCAATCCGACCACTATAAGTAGCAAGATAATGACTCCCCAATACAACCACTGCCAAGGAAGCAAGCCAACCTTTTCCTCCAAAGGTTCTCGAAACAGCACAGGTAATACCTTTCTCCTCCTCAAGGAGAAGGATTCTTCCCACTGAGTCAAAGACATCACTTTTTTCCCCTAAATAAGGGCATGGAAATCTTAGTGGATCTGATTCGTTCCACTATCAACTGAGCAGAATGAATGGCCTATCTTCCCCACTCCCACCTGGGTCCCCCTCAAAATGAGACATAGGAAAGGCAGTTCCTCCTTCCTCATACCAAAATCTATGGCAGAGACTGTGGACTCTGAATGATCTTTCTAAATGACGTGGTTTGACCATTTTAACTAGCAAAAAAGATACACAAGCAAGGCTATCCAGAAACTATATCAAGAAACATCTATCAAGTTTTTCTCTGTCCCATTCATCCTTCTTGTACCTGAAGTAACTCCTCGTATACTTTTATCAGCCCTCTCTCCACCAGCTTTGTCATCTTTTTTTCCTTATGACCTAATAAACAAAATATACTAGACAGTATCACAAAACTTCTCTCACTCAGGGCAATTGTTCCAGACCCATCAAAAAAAAGACAATTTTCTACTCCAAGTTCCTTGTAGTAATCAAAACATCCAGAAGTTCTCAGCTTATTCTGGACCAGTCTATCCTCAACCTCTCAGTATGCAAGATTTATTTTATGATTAAAACACTGTCCCCCCTCTGATCCGAGTAACAGTCACCCAAGATTTCTTAGGCTATGTTTACACTGGCAGCGGCGATCAATCTTTCATGATCAATTGAGCAGTCAGTGAGACCTGCTCAATCAATGAGGGAGTCGACTTAATAAGTCCACCTCCTCAACTAGCGTAGCGCTGAGCCAACGGGAACGGTTTTCCCGTCGGCTCAAGGCAATGTGAACAGCGCACAGAAGCAGTCGACGGGAGTTGAGTTACGCAAACTACACAGAGTAGTTTGCGTAACTCCCGTCAACTGCCGCCGATTTTCCAGGTAAGTGTGAACAAGCCCTTATGTTCTAACGACCGCTTGTCAAATATTTTTATGCTTTCCAGTGAGAGATGGCCACTACTGACTCCAGATAATGCCCTTTAGCCTATCATCTGCTCAGAAAATGTGTACAGAACTAGATCTCACAATGACCAGTCTGAGACAAAAAGTGATCCAGATTTACCACAACCTACAAAACACACATCTTAACCCATTTATTTCTAAGTAACTGCTTCAATCAGACATCTGTTTTCTGAAAGAAGCATCTCTTCAAAGACCACCCACCTGATACCCACTGGAGCAATAAAGCCTCAGTCTAATACTTGCTGCTTTTTAATACGTCATCCACGGTGTTAATAATTGCCTAAGCATTGATGGTTTGTTCAGCATTGTTAGATTTACTACTAATTAATACATAGCTAGAAAGATGTACTTGAGGGGTAGGTCACTTTTCTGAAATGCTTCTGAATTACATGGTTTGACCATTTTAACTATGACTCATCTCATCCTCTCTGTTAACAAAAAAAACCTGAGGACATTTATAACAGGAAAATAGCTGCTTTGTATGGTTATGTGGGACCATCATTAATAGATTCTTATTTAACAAATAAAATTGAGAAGAAACATGACATCAAAGAAGGAAATTTCTGAGCCTATTCTGAGCTCTAATCAAGACAGCTCTGCTATCAACTCCATTACAATTACCACAGACAGCACCTAGAAGAGCCTTTAGAAACACAAAAGCACCGACTTCTATTTAAAAATGGACTATGGTCTATAATTAGCATTATTATTAAACTGAAAGATCCTTCCATATACTGAAATAGAAAACAGAAAATACAGTTCTTCCTCCATTGGCCTCCCACCAAAATGCTAAAGGACAATAATATAGGCTGATGACACTGAGCTAAAAGAACCCTGCCACATACGCTCTTGAGAATATTCCATGATTAAAGGATTTTGAGAGGTGTTGCATTCTAGGATTTCTATCATCCACCAAGACAGAGTCTCATTCATGCCAAAGCTATTCAGACTGAGGGCAATTCCAAGGTCTCTAGACCTCAGATTTATGAAGCACACTGGTTTATCCACACCACTAGTGGCTAAAACTAGTGCTGTAGAGAAAAGATCTCAGTGCCCAGCACTCCAACCTCCTGTCATGGCCCAGCTTAATAATCATCAGCCAGTCCATGGTAAATCCAAACTGTCCTGTGCCAGGCCTACCTTCCCTATAGGGAGGCTATGACAGGCCACAATCTTACTCAGTTTCTGGTTCCAAACTGGCTTCTCTCCCCACATGAGCAATTGGTCTGCTCCCCTTCCCAGCCAGTCCACAACTGACCAAGCTGGCCTCTTGCTTCAGGCCTACCAACTACAGGTGTAGCATGCAGAGCTGACTGTGCTCAAAGCAGTTCATTAACCCTTTCTAGCCCGGGTGGGGCTTGTATACCCCACTGTTACAGGTGAGATACTCCATAACGCCACCTATGGAGTAAAGTGTTGCATGCAGACACTCTGGGCCTTAGATCCGAAAGTTAAAGTCAGAGCTTGGAGCAGGGCTGACCATGCTGTAAAATCAGTCCCAATCTCTAAACAGTTAAATATAAGTAACTCAGATTTTGGTTGCGAGCACCTTTAAATAAATAAGCACAACTTCAAAGGCAAGCGCTTAGCTGCAATGTTTGAAGGCAAGGCCCTGACCTGGTACTGAGGAACTCCTCCTCTGCCCCAGTCTCACCCAGAAGTACTCGTGAGAAGCAGACAAGCCTTTTTAACTAGACTGTGGGCTCCAGTGGATTGATTTAAAATCAAGGTAATTTAAATCACCAAGAGAAAATCATTGATTTAAATCAAGCTTCCTACCGATACTTCTTCACATATTTCCTAAACAGTGGTGCAAATCTGATCACTAAAACATGTTAATTTACAACTCAATACAGCATTTTACAAAGCAATTTTACATCTAGGAGGGTATACTTTAACTTTTTAGATAACGATTTTTATTATTTTAGTAAATAGTACATAATACTCATTACCTGTGTCAAGCTGCAGATGCAGCAGCAGTACATTAGGAATAGTAAGAAATAAATCACACAAACACAAGAGCACTTATATTTTATTAAACTAAATGTTAAATGTTACATAAATGTTTCACATTTGCAATTGTAGCTGTCTCCTGAGTTGCCAGCTGTCCTTAAACTTTTTTTTTTTTTTTAATTTTCAAATTCTATTAACTATAACAGACAAGTCATCATAGACAAACAGAAATACATGTTTTTCTGCTTTTTCAACTCCGAGTCGATGTCTTAGCTTTGAGTGAATAATACCAAACAATGAAAATATTCTCTCTCTGCCTGCAGAGGAAGCTACTGCTGTGAAAAGTTGACTTAGCAGCTGAAGGAACTCTGTTTCAAGGTGCCTGGCTAAAGATTTCCACAAATTCAGGGGAGTGACTTTGTTCAAAACATCAGTAAACATGTACTGTTTAAATGGTTCTGCTCCAGCCCTGAAATTTATTATGACTGGCATAACTGAGGAGTGATTTTGAGATGTCCATGCCATGCCAGTATCACCTTCTTCAGAAGTTAGGCATCTACCTTTATATCTGGGGTCAAGAATGTTCACAAGAAAATGAGGTGGAGTTAGTGCTTGATCCATTCGCTTCTTTATTGTCTGCAGTTTAACTTTCTGACAAGATATTTCTTTCTTCAATGTTTCTTGAAGTGCCTTCTAAATTTCGACAGCATCCGCAATGCAGCAACAATTTCTCTAAAGTTTAAGGCTATGGATATAGGCTTCGGTATACTGAGCATATCCTCTACATTCCTCTTTAATCCAATGTTAGATACTTTGGATGAGATACTTCCGTCTATTTTATCATGGTTTTCTTCACAAAGTTTTATGAGAATAGGCCAGTTCTTAATAAATTGTTCAAAAAATCAGCCACAGAATTCCATCGAACATCTTGAGGGAGAATTAGTTTGGATCCTCCTGCTCTCTTCAGTGAAACTGAAGCAAAATGGTTGTTATGGAGGTATTTTGTGACTTCAACAACATTTTATTTTATTCCTGGAGAAGACGTACTTAAGTCTTTGGCTAAAAGATGCATTAAATGGGCACGGCAGCCATGTTATTAAGGAGCGTCCTTCCGTTTCTTCTTCTAAAGTATCTTCCCATCTTTGCCACGTTTGCAGCACTGTCTGTGACAAAACTGCGTACGTGACCAGTTGAATTTTTGTTCAGTTTATTACAGCTTTCACTGCCACTTCTTTTAAATATTCCGTTGTGTGGGCATTTCCCGATGTATCTATTGTTTCTGAAAGATATGCAACCCCATCTTCTGTTGTCACACAGGCACATATTACTGGATCATTGTGTACGTTGTTCTACGCATCAAGGCTTAAACTGGCAAATTTCCCCTCAGTATTTCTTGCATACTGTTCAAGACAGTGTCTTAACTAACTCCTCCACCTTGACTGGCCAGCCTCTACCACCACATAAGCACAGAACAACAACAATCCTATCCAGCCTGATTTTGAATAGTCACTTCTCAGTTTTTCTCACTCTATTATTCAGTTAAATCATTTACATTTTTTTTTCAGCCTGTGTCTTTCTTTGCACATGCGACTTTAGTCTGCTGAGAAACAGAAACTGAAACTGAAACCCCAGAACTTTCAAGAAGTAAGAGCTGGTAGTTAGGCAGACTAGAGCCATTAATTCAGAAACTATGATGAGATTTAATTGTAACTTATTTTTAAGCGAGAGAGAAATTTAGTATTTTATTGATGATTTTAAAAAAAATTAAATTTAAAAAATCTGAAAAAAATCCACCCTGCTCCTGACTAGTTAGTATCTATTTCAGGCACTTCTATGCCTCTGGAGGACTGAGGGCTTGTACACACCAGCACTTAAGTTGGTATAAATTATGTCACTCGGGTGTGAATAAGCCGCCACCTGCATGACATAAATTACACTGACCTAAGCACCAGTATGGACAGCACTATGTCATCAGGAGAGCTTCTCCTACCAACAAAGCTACCACCTCTCACAAAAGTGGTTTTATTATGCCAACAGGAGAGCTCTCTCTCTCTCTCTCTCTCTCATCGGCATAGCACATCTTCATCAGATGTGCTACAGCAGTGCAGCTAGGCTAGCCTTAAGTCTTGTTGGTAGTCTGGTGTGAGTGGGTTTTCCTTGAGCAGAGAAGTGTCAGGGCACAACCACCTCCAGCAGTGGGGCAAAAAAAGGGCCTGACCCCTCCTCTCCATCACAACTTCACTTCTGCTGACCCTGGCTATTCCCCATCACAACTTAATTTCTGCTTTCCTCCTATCAGTTATTTCCTACTTTTTTTCTAGAGAGCTCAAATCCCTCTTCCTTAGGCTGACTGTACAACTTTATATCTATCTAACATCAAATACAAATGTGTACTTGAAAATAAATATATGAAAATTAAAAATAAAGTAAAATCTATACCAGAAAGAATTTCCCCTCTCTCAAGAAAACCAACATGTCCAAATTAAGATTTCGATTGACCAAAACTTGAAAAAAATATTAATTTGAATAGAGATTAGGCAGCACAGTAGGCTAATATATTACCCTCTGTTTTCAGTGTACCTCTAAAAGAATTCAAAACAAATTGCTATATACTGTCTGATGTATAAGAGAGTTCCTTCAAAGAGCTTGCTTATTATTTTCTGTTTAAAAAAAAAGACACCAGCACACCCATTCACAACTCCATCTGGAAGGTAACTAAATCATTACTGCAGTATGAACATTTATATTTATGGTTCCAAAAAACTATCTGTATAGTTTTTTGATGCAGAAATAATACTCTTTCCTTCCCTCCTTATTAAAGGATGACTTTTTTGTTTTATGTATTGACCATTGAAGTAATGAACATATATTGCAGTCAACTGTACAGTCAACAGTTGAAGCAGTCAACCACACCATATTTCTTTTATTGAAGATACACAATACCTGGAAATTTTCATAGTGATGCATTTTTATGTAGTGTCCAGTTACTCAAGTAAATTACAGTTTACCTAATAAGCATATTGACATGGTTATCAAAAACTATCTAGAATATTTTTTCAAACAATCATTTCCAAGTTGTCTTGCAGTATTATGAATTGATGAAAATAAATCTATACTGCAAAGGACTGTGTTTCAAGATACATTATTGTATAAGTGATTGAACAGAAAATTAATCTTGCTTTTTATTCTTCACTTCTGAATTGTTTTGGAGAATGTCCCTTAGACTAGATTTTAAATTTACTTAACTTCATATTTTAAAAATATATCAGCACAGCCAACTCTTAAGAAGTTTTTATAAACATTGCTGACTTCTTGATAGTAAAAATACTCCCGGGCTACACATTTAAATCATACCAAAACCACTAAAACTCATAAGTGCAGAAGCACAACAGAAAATGCACTTTCCTTTTTCCTTTCTCAGGGCGAGTATGAAAAACAAACAAAACCAGAAAGAAGGGAAAAAAGGGTAGGAGGAGTCCCAGAAGACAGAGAACAGAGGCTTAATGGAAAAAAAAAAGACTATGGCCAGAGAGAAGGGCACAAAAGGAGAGTAAAGGCAACAAGAGGAAGCACTGAATAAAGACGGCCAAATTTTAAAAAAAATAACAGAGAAATGCAAACCTGAAAAGATAATCCACTCAAAAGTGACTAATAAAAGTGCACTTTTTAAAAAATCTGCAGTTTTCTAGAAAATACAACAAGATGTACATGCAAATACACAAGAACCTACAGACAGAGAAACAGAGGCTAGATAGAATGTTAACAGGGAATGCAAAAATAAAGCCTATATAGAAGAGCTGTGTTGTAAGTCAGGGTAATAGAACACTTCCTGATTATGGTCTGCATTACAAAAAACTTGTTCATACTTATCAGGCCTCTTATTATTTTGTTCAGTTTCAAGGAAAAGAAGTCTTAGCATCAAAGATGTTTCATTTAGCTTATTTAGGTTTTCAGTAAAAATGGTGGCCAGTATAGGACAAAATTAAATCATTATATTATCTGCAAGCTTGTCTTCTCATGGCAAGCCATTTATTCTTCTGGTGAGGACCAAGAGGTTGACCATGCCCATCTATACCCACAGAAGCAGTTTTGTGGTGAAGATTTTTGCATCAAAACAACTTTCCCATCTATGCCTGTTTATTGTATCACAGCTCCAGTACAATCTTCCAGTGTTCAGAATACTAATTAATTATACACATATTTACAAGAAAGAGAGAAATAATTACACACCTATTTAGAAGGGAGAGAGAAATTTCAGACTAATAGATTTTCTGGTATGAGGAATTAACAAAAAAGAACAAGACTGTCTATTCACATACAGTTAATTAATTTGCAAGGGAAAGGGCCATTGGGAATTAGGAAGCAGTCCAAACCAAACAAAATAAAAATGGAATTTTACCAGCCTTCCTTTAATTGCTTTTAGTCTTCAAACCTTGGCATCAGATTTCCTGAAGGATACTCCTATGACTCTACAGTCATTCAGGTAATGACATGGAGAGACTACCTTAAGGAGGAATGCTTATGTAGTTTGAAGTACTACTTTGTCAGAGAAAAAACTGAAGAGTATTAACTGAAAGGGCACTCAAATCACTGACCCTTCTGACAGAGTAACTGCCACAAGATAGGCCACTTTAACAGAAATAAAAAACAGATGCTGGAGCCACCAGTTCAAAAGTCTGCTTCATTAATTATTCCAGGACTAGATTTAGCTTCCAGCTGGCAGTGGGAGTCTTGACAGGAGACAAAGCACAGCTACTGTTTTAATAAAACTGGCAACATGAGAATGTGAAACAAGACTATTTTCAAAACAAATACTCAAATGACTCTCAAAGCTGATACATGGATCTCAAATGTGCAGAGACCAAGTACCATCACTGAATCCATCAAAAATAAATGAATCCAGGTCCTGACTGAAGTTAACTTCAAATTAAGACCCTGTTCAAAGCACCCAGGATCTGAAGATTTTTCAAATACGACAGTGGCTCTGATGTACAGTCCTTCTTGCACCAGATGAGGGCCTCTACCATTTGCTCCAAACTGCCAAAGCTAGACGATTTATTATCTCAAGTTCCAGTCAGCCAACTGAAATATGCCTGATCTTGACTGCATAGAGGACCCATCATCAGAAAATCTTTGATGACAGACCCAACGAAGAAAACAACAGAACCCCATGGGTCATCACGTACAGTCCCCAACTAAAATCTCTCCAACACATCATTAAAGATCTACAACCTATCCTAGCAGATGATCCGTCTCTCACTCAGGCAGTGGGCAACAGACCCATCCTGGCTTACAGACAGCCCCACAACCTGAAGCAAATACTCACCAGCAACCATACACCCTACAAAAAGTCCAACCCAGGAACCTATCCCTGCAACAAACCCTGTTGTCACTAGAGTCGATGTGTGTGGGCAGAACTGACAACATCACTGGTCTTAACCACATCAATCACACCATAATGGGCTCATTCATTCACCTGTACATCCACTAATGTTATATATGCCATCATGTGCCAGAAATGCCCCTCTGCCATGTACATTGGCCAAACTGGACTATCACTACGCAAAAGTATAAATGGACACAAATCAGACATAAAAAATAACATCCATAAACCAGTCGGAGAACACTTCAATCTCCCAGGGCACACTGTCACTGACCTGAAAGTCACCGTACTTCTCCAAAAAAAATCCAAAAACAGACTTCAAAGAGAAACTGCTGAGTTAGAAATGATCTGCAAACTTGACACATTTAAACTGGGTTTAAACAGAGATTTGAAATGGCTCTCTCATTACAAGAGGTAATTGCTTTGCTCACCCATTCTCACCTCCTATTCAATCACTGTCATTAGACCTCAACTACCCGGCTTTCATCCACCTCCCCCATTGTTCTCTATGCACTTGTATATCTATGTTTCCTATTTACTGTATCATTCTACCTCCGCATCTGACAAAGTGAGCTGAGTCTCACGAAAGCTTATGCCTACAAAAATTAAATTTGTTAGTCTTTAAAGTGCCACAGAACTCTCGTTATTTTTGCTGTATACAGACTAACACGGCTACCCCTCTGGAACTTCTCTCAGGGAAAAAGAGATCAAGCATTTCCTTCTGAAATGAAAGCCAGTCTGAGTCATTAGTAGGGAGCTATTAGAAGTACACTGGCCTTATCCTCCTCAGTCTTCTTGGCCATTCCAGTTAAAAGCAAGAAAGGAAAGAAAGGATATATCAGATGGTCTGAAAAGGTAAATCAGAAGGTATTCTGTCCTCCATGCTTGTCTTTTCCAAAATCTGGGGCTACAGACATTCAAACTTCCATCACTATTGGATGCAAATAAATCAATTTAGAGAGTTGTCTACTCCTAGAATTTTTTTGAAACATCTTGCTATTTAAATCCTCTTCTGGAGGCATCATGTGACAACTCAACTAGCTGATCTGAATGTTGAGCTTTTCCTGAGCAAATGGCACTAAAATTATGACTTCTGCCCAGAGAAGAATTTTAAGATCTTCCATTCTCAACAGTAAACTGCATGTGCGCCTCCTCTGCTGGTAAGATACAATCTGACAACACAATTGAAGTATCAGGCAGAATAAAGAGGTTGAGAAAGGGATAAGAAATTTCATGGCATTCACAATTACTTTAAGTTTCTGACAATTGATGTTATTTTTGGATTCTGAATGAGACTACTTCAATTACAGCTGTCTAGGATATAATCCCCCATTCTGTAGGCATGACCTGCATTCTTTGTTCTTTTATGTATAACCTTGCATTTGGCTGTATTAAAAAGAATTTTGTTTGAACAGACCCAGCTTAAAATGTGATCCCAATTGCTCTGTATGACTCCTGTCTTCATCTATCACACTACCAATCTCGGTCATCTTCAAGTTCTATCAGCAATGACTTTATATTTACTTCCAGCTCATTGGTACAAACATTGAATAGTATTGTGCCAATAAAATATCTCTGGAACCCCACTAGTAACATCCCTGATGATTATTTCCCACTGACAGCTACTTTTTGAGATCTGTCATCAGTCCTTAATCCATTTAACTTGTGGATCATATTAAGTTCATCAGCCAAAAACTGCCTTTGTTTTGTGGTTGAAGAAGTCTATGGTGGGAAATGGAAGGGAAAAATGAGGGAAGGCAATAAAAGCAGTATTGCCTACCCAAGCATTGAAAGATCATGAATCACATCCGGCCACACCTCCCAAAAAACTCATGACTGACTATTAAGTTATTTGTATTTAAAACTTATAAATTACATTTTGTCTGTCTTTTGATTTTTGAATGTTTAGGGGGAAGCCACTAACACACACCTCCAATTTTTTTGCAATTACTTAAACTTCAAAATTCAACCTTAAATGTGAAGACAAAATATAAGCCTCCAGCTGGCTACTTGGAGAAAGATTCCAGTTATCTCCTCTTTACCTCTATAGGTGTGGGAGATTTAACAGTTCTCTCTCTCCACACCTCTGGGGTGAAGAATGCCATTCTAGCACTCTCCCTCCACGCTCAGTAGAAGATAGTTGAGAAGAATCAGTGTAACCTTTATGAAAAGAGGTTCCAAATAAAAGTGAACATTCTTCTCTAGATTTCATATCAAATATAAAATGTTCTCATACAGATTTAAGGCTATATTCTTTATGAAATAAAACCCTTGCTCACTTAAAAACAAAAACAAAAACAAAAAAAACCCACCATAAATAAGCTCGTGGTAAAACACAAGTAAACCAAGGAAACTTCCATTTTCCAAATTTATATTTCTGGTCAGCCCATATGAAATCTTACTAGATGGGCAACAGGCACCTAGAGCAAAACAGTACAATACTGTGTTGGTAAACTTCATCTTGGCGATTAACATTTTTGGCCTAATGAACAAGTACCTGTGAGGAGTGCTTCCCACCATCCTTTGGATTATCTTTAGTAAAACAGAAAATAAACTGAGACACAAGCTGGATGAGGTGATATCTTTTGCTAACCCAACTTCTGTTGCTGAGAGAGACAAGCTTTCAAGCCACTCAGAGCTCTTCTTCATGTCTCCCTAATATCCGACGACCAACACAGCTACAACTACACTACATACAGAAAGTAGACTGCTCAGATAAAATTTACTTACACACTACTTTGAGGATGTCTACAAGTAGAGAGAGCCATTTACACAAGAAAATTTAAGAATTTTTTTTCACAACTATCCAGTCTATTTAATAATCCCAACTTCCCTACAGGAATGGGAAGTTAAAGTATTTGAGGAATGGACACAGAAGAATTCATTCTATTATAAAGATTTTCTGACAAGGAAAAATATAGCTCTCTCCACCACCAACCTATGTCACTAGAAAAATCAATTAAACCACAACCCAAGAATGCTATTATATAAGCAGCAAAATATTTTATCAAAAAAGATACACACATACAACCAAACCACAAAGAAAAAAGGGTGTGGACTTCGGGAAGGAAATTACATTATGTTAAAAAATACTTAAAATAGCATTTACTAAGGACTAGACTTGTGACCTGACTTGCAGTCATGCATCCATGCTTCTTTACAAAGCCCACTTACTACTTTGTGCCAGCTATCCACAGCACCACCCATGCACTCCATACATCCACTATGAGCCAACGCTTACCTCCATCATACAGGTGGACAGAAAGGGTGCCAGCAGACATACACCACACCCCATATAGACGTGGCACAGTTTATTCCCTTGTTGGAGCAGTGGGTAGACTGGAAAGGAGATTATTATTTTGCCGAATCACGTATCTCCCTTCTAGACTGCTACAGAGGCAGCACAAAAACATACTGCTTCTTGTTCAAGGCAAATCATTAACTCATAATCTAACCCTAAATCAACTCCATAAGCTAAATAAAAAATGGCAAAAAATCCAATTATAACAAGAATCCAAGACAAGTGAAAAAAGTTACTAACTTTCTGTTGTTCTTCGAGATGTATTATTCATGTCCATTCTAGGTGGGTGCACGCTCAACGTGCACAGTCCGCTGGAAAGTTTTCCCCTAGTGGTACCTGTAGGGTCGGCTGTGGAACCCCCTGGAGTCACGCCTCCATAGTGCCCTATACAGGGCTCTGCTGACCCTCCACTTCTTCAGTTCCTTCTTGCTGACTGGCTTCAACGGAGGGGTAAGCGGGTGGGTCTTGGAATGGACACGAGCAACACATCTCAATGAACAACAGTTACAGAAGGTTAGTACCCACTTTTTCTTCAAGTGCTTGCTCATGTCAATTCCACGTAGGTGACTCCCAAGCCAGACCATCGGTGGAGGCATCAGAGCTCAAAAGACTTGCTGATTGCAGCACTGCTCTACCTAAAGTAGCGTCATTTCTGGCCTGCTGTGTAATAACATAGTAGGTTGCAAAGATGTGAACCGAGGACCACGTTGCCACTTTATAAATGTCCTCAATCAGCACCTGCGCTAAGAAAGCTGTGAAGGATGCTTGAGCTCTTGTGGAATGGGCCATTATTGCTGGTGCAGGCACATTTGCCAAATCATAACACGTCCTGATACAAGAAGTGATTCAAGACAAAATGCACTGGGAAGACACCGTTAGCCCATTCATTCTGTCTGTTACCACTATGAATAGCTGGGTTGTTTTCCTGAATGGTTTGGTTCTCTCAATATAGAAGACTAAGGCCTTCCTGACTTCCAATGAATGCAGCCTACGCTCCCAACTATTAGCGTGTGGCTTCAGGAAGACCAGGAGGAAGATGTCCTGGTTCACATGGAAATGAGAGACCACCTTCGGCAGAAAAGCTGGATGAGGGCAAAGCTGGACCTTATCCTTGAAAAAGGTTGTATAAGGAGGTTCCAACATAAGCACTTTGAGCTCGAATACCCTCCTAACTGATGTTATGGCTACAAGAAAAGCCACCTTCCAGGATAGGTGAAGCAGTGAGCAGGATGCTAGCGGCTCAAACGGAGACCCCATCAGTCTTGAGAGAATGAGGTTGAGGTCCCTTTGGCCTCCGGTGAACGTGTTGGAGGGTAAAGCCTATCCAATCCCTTCAGGAAACACGCAACCAAGGGGTTAGCAAAGACCGAGTGACCAGATTCCCCTGGATGGAATGCAGAAATGGCAGCCAAATGAACCTTAACTGATGACCATGACAGGCCTTGTTGCTTCTGGCGCAGCAAATAGTCCAAGATCGACGGCACTGAAACCCTTGTGGGCTGTGTACCCTTCTGAGCCACCCAGACCAAAATGCGTTTCCACTTTGCTAAATATGCAGCCCTAGTGGAGGGTTTCCTACTGCCGAGAAGGACCTCCTCAGCATGGCTGAATCCCATGGAGCTTCCACGCTGTGAGGTGTAACGACTTGAGGTTGAGATGCCGCAAGGTGCCATGCTCCTGTGTAATCAAGTCCAGGAGCAGAGGCATAGTGATCGGTCTGTCCATGGAGAGATCGAGGAGCATGGTGAGCCAGTGGTGGCAGGGCCAACCAGGGGCTATAAGGATCACTGCGGCCCTCTCTTGCTTGATCTTTATCAGGACCCTGTGGATGAGAGGGGTCAGAGGAAAGGCATAAAAACAGCTGACCTGTCCATGGAAAGAGAATGGCACCCACGATGGACCCGGGGCTGTGATTCCGGAAGGAGCAGAACTGCACGCATTTCCTGTTGAGCTTTGTGACGAATAAATCCACTCAGGGAACACTCCACAGATGGAAGATGCTGCTCAACACATCTGAGCGAATTGACCACTTGTGGGTAAGGAAGGACCTGCTGAGGCTGTCAGCCAGCGTGTTCTGGATCCCAAGGAGGTATAATGCCTTCAGGTGTATCAAATGAGCGATGCAGAATTTCCATAATCTGAGAGCTTCCTGGCACAGGGGAGAGGAGCTTGCGCCACCCTGTCCGTTTATATAGAACATCGCTGTTGTATTGTCCTTTAGGACCGATACTACTTTGCCCTCCAGGTGTACTTGGAAGGCCTGACAAGCCAGAAGCACTGCCCTTAACTCCCTCATATTGATGTGCAACGATAGCTTTGCTTGAGACCATAGGCCTTGGGTCTTGAGGTCTCCCAGAGGAGCTCCCTAACCCACTGCAGACATATCCGTGACCAAACACAATGACAGACTGGGTGATGAGAAGGGGATTCCTAAGCAGACCACCTGAGGATTGCACCACCAACCTAGGGTCAGAAGAATGGAAAGGAGAAGTGAAATCAAACTTGTCTATGTCATCCCGAGCTGGCTGGTAAACGGACATCAGCCACGCTTGCAGGGGCCTGAGCCGCAGTCTCACATGCTGCACTACATAGGTGCAAGCCACCATATGGCCCAGCAGATTTAAACAAATTCCAAGTCGTGGTGTGAGGACAGCATTTTAAGTCCTCTATTAAGCCCCCCAGGGCCAGAAAACAAGCCTCCAGGAGGGATGCTCTGGCCCGTCTGGAGTCCAGCACCGCCCACTTGAACTCTATCCTCTGGGCAGGCGTAAGCGATGACTTCTGTTCGTTAAGGATAAGGCCCAATCTGTTGAAGGCAGATGTCAGTCTGATACGGACTACCTTCACCTGCACTCTGGTGCGTCCCTTGACCAACCAGTATTCCAGGTAGGGATATACTTGTAACCCTTTCTTTCTTAGAAAGGCTGCAAACACTGACATACATTTGTTGAATACCTGGAGGGCCACTGACAATCTGAAGTGGAGCACCATGAACTGATAGTGGGCCTGACTGACGACAAAACAGAGGACTTCCTGTGGTTTGGGTAAATTGCCACAAGGAAGTAAATGTCCTTTAGGCTGACGGTAGCTTACCAATCTCCAGGATCCAGGGAGGGAGTGATGAGGGCTAGAGATACCATGCGGAACTTTATTTTCTTCGTGAACCTGTTGAAATTCCGCAGGTCAAGGATGGGACCAAGACCTCCCTTGGCCTTCAGAATTAGGAAATAGCAGGAGTAGAAGCCCTTTCCCTTTAATTTCTGAGGTACTTCCTCCACTGCTCCCACTCCTAGCAGTGCTTGCACTATTGTTGAAGCGGTTGCTGATGACAAGATTCCCTGAAGAGGGACGGCGATGGTGGAGGATGGGGGGTGTAAATTGGAACAAATATCCCAGTTCTATCGTGCGTAGGACCCATCAAACTGACGTGATCTGGGACCACTCATGGTAGAAGCCAGATAGACAGGATGAAAACAAAAAGGGGGGTGAATCTAGAACCATGACTGGTGCGCTGTCCTCAGGCGCATCATCAAAAGTTTTGCTTAGGGACAGGGGGTTACCTCATTTGGCTGGCAGAAGTGTTCAGTAAATATTTCTGTTCTATATTTCAGAAAAAACATGATGTAATTATATCATGATGACAAGTCTTTCTTTTTGCCTAGTATCTTGGGAGGATGTTAAACAATAGCTACAAAAGTTAGATATCTTCAAATCAGCAGGTCTGGATCACTTGCATCCACAAGTTTTAAAACAGCTGACTGGTGAGCACTCTGGACTTTTAAGACTGAGTTTTCAATAAGTCTTTGAACAGTGGGGAAGTTCCAGAAGACTGGAAGAAAGTTAATATTGTGTGTAGACTATATAAATCAAGCTAGGCTGGGCCTACTTATAAAATTAAATTACCAAATAGTACTAATAAGAAGTATATTGTAAATGTATAGTGGTGTTGGAATCCCTTTCTGAAAAGAAGTGATTGCATCACAACATGCTGTTTTCTTCTTTAACTATGTCTGGTATTTCATCAGGGTAACTGCCTTTCCTATGATTAATGGCCCCTCTTGATTGACCAGCCTCTCTAATGCAATTATCTTCTGCAATTAATTCATCTATACCTCTGTAGCTCTGTATTTTTCAAGGATACCTTTTGATCCTATCTTCTGATGGGTACCACCTCAGATATTACTCAGTTTTCATCTCAGCAAACCCCAACCCCCTTTCGTTAGGAAAGGGTGGAACTTTGTGACAAACAAGTGCTGGATTGTTGATTAAACAGAATTCAGGTAGCTAACACCTTCTTAGAAACATGTAGGTCTTTCCTGGTTTTGTTTGGATTTCCTTTGTTCTCTCATGTAATTACCAAAAATGCTTTGAAAACAGTGAACTAAAGAGTAGAAGAGGGAAGTAATCCCACTAACAAGTGCACTTCAAGACTGAGAAATCATTCCAGACACAGAACTGACATCTCACCCATCTTTCTTCTGAGACTACGGATCCAAGCTCTCAGAGAAGCTGTCAAGAATTAAAACCACCGCCTCTTGCTTGCATTGGTGAGTAAAATTGCTTTTGCAGCTAATATATACTGGACTTTTGGTTTGGGGGCTCATTTTATAAGTGTAGAAATTAAAGCCTTTCCGTCATCATTGCACAAGTCTTATGTCAATTCCTGGATGCACTAATATCAGATCCCAGTTGGTCAGGTAACATTGTGCCAATTTTTAAAAAGGGTAAAAGGAATGACCCAGGTAATTATAGGCTTGTCAATCTGACATTGATCCTGGACAAAACAACAGAGCAGCTGATATGGGACTCAATTAATAGAGAACTTAAGGAAGGCAATACAAATAATGCCAATCATTATGGATTTATGAAAACTAGATTCTGTCAAATTCACGTGTTTTAAATGAGATAATATGTTTGGTTCATAAAGCAAATAATGTTGATGTAATATACTTAGACTTCAGTAAATTTTACTTGGTAAACTTGGTACTCCAGCAGCCTGTCTGCAATCCCACACTGGCTTCCACCATCCTTCACTACAACCAAAAAGGTTACCCAACAAACTTCCGGTCCCAAATTTCTCCAATACAATGTGCCCTGAAGGGTCCAGCCCTCATTTGGACCACTCAGAGAAATAATACTGTTAGTTGCTCCTTTAAAGAAACAAAAGCACATTACAGCTTATTAACTTAACTGGGGTAAATATACTCTTCCCTTCAAACACAGCATTGAGTAGGTCTATACTAAACATAAAACAAATTTTATTAACAGGACACAAGTGATGTCAAGTAAACGAAATAAAGTTAGAAATGGTTACAAGCAAGTGAAAGTGAAAATGAATCTAAAAGTCTGAAATTTAATCTAGCAAGGTACCAGGCTTTGTTCATGATGATTTCTCAGTCAGTCAATCATTCTTTTTTTCAGCCATGGCTGACTTTCTCTCAGTCAGGACCTTCTGCAGAAGTGCAATATGCTGGCTTCCCTTGTCTTCCAAAGTGAAAGATCTATCCGTAAATAGGATTCTCTCTTATAGTGAGTTCCCAATGGCTTCAACCCCTCCTTGACTAAAGAACCCATCTTTTTCAACTTGCAAGAGCTCTGGTCTTTGTGAATGTCAAGTGATGGATGCCAAAGATATAAGCAAAGACAGGCACTCTCTTCCAAAATTCAATTAACTTGTTTTAAGAGGTAAGATGACCTTATGCAGTTTTTCCCTTCCTGTAGGCTTCCTATCCCCCTATATGTAAATAGGGTTTCCATTGTTTTGATTCCATCATGCTTAATTTACATAGGAGACCAGTAAACAGCTATGATGTTCCTTCCTGTCTGGGAGAGGCTTGTTTTTCCCCTTTGTTTGGGCACAGACTGAAAAGCCTAATATTAACAAGCATCCATAATTCTTTATAGTGTTAATATACACATTTTACGTTATTGATCACCAGTGTGTCACAGGCTTTCATAAAAAACCTCACTTGATAAATTTTTATAATACAGTAATATTGTATACAATCAATTCATTCAACTGCTTATCACTTGAGGTTCAGATCCCCTGTCTTTATAGCCCAGATAAGGAAACAAGTGTTACAGGAAAATGTCCAAGACTAGAGAAACTCTCACTATATCCCCCTGTTTTCACTCACTCATTTCTCACTTTAGGTTGACCTTTCCAGGCTTGTTTTGGGCCCAAACGGTGATCCCTCTCCACCTCAGGTTAAGCAAAATCAATATAATAGCTTTTGAGTTAAGACAACAGCACACACACACACACACACACACACACACACTTTACAAAGATCATCATGACCACATACAACACTCAAAAGAGGCAGAATATTAAAACCATCAAATTTCATGTGCTGTTAATCCATAGTGAGGAAGAATCAGTTTATAAGTGGAATTTAAGACAGTGATTAAAAATTCACTTTCCGACCAGAGTAAAAAAGTTTTTAGTTACATTATTACCACATTGTGGAACTTCATAGTTCTGCAGATGGGATTTTCCTGTATCTACAGTCAAATTAAAGCAAAATTAAACAGTTACCCAAAAAACAAACATGATGCTATACACAGGTATACAATTTTTTGACAAGGAAAATTTAAATACAAAAGCTTACTTTAATACAACATTACAGTTGCAAATATGAATCTAACCATATCAGAAAATTCACAACACACAAACTGTATATAATATTACCAATTACAATGTAGGCTTTTTTATAGGTTAAAAGGTGTATTTTGCAGAATATACACATTGTAATAACAATACTGCTGCAGGTGTCTAAACTGAACTTTCCCCTGGGTTTTTTTATTAATTAGTAGTAATAGTAGTACATTTTCAGTCTTATTACTTGTATCATCATAGGTTTTTGCATTTAATACATGTAACTCTGGTAGTGACATACACCAGATTTAATGGCATTTCTTGTACAACTGTATACCTTGGGTGTCTATACATTAGTAAGTTCTATGAAGCTTGTTCTAAGCAAATAACATTTGTATTTTCCATGTGTATAAACCTAGCAATAATAAAACTACTACACAGCTGCATTATGTGACAAATTAACTGAGAATACTTTGTCATGTTACTGGTCCTCTATATCCCTCAAATTTGCTCTAAATCATTAACATTTTAACTTGATAACTGAGCAGAAGTCAACTGTCACTTTAGAACGTAAGGTTTTCCCACATCATAAAGATACCAATTTTCACCATAAAATAGCAAGTGTTGATAAGAAGTGTTTAAAATATAGCACGTTTACAACAAACAACATGTGTTTGCAAATATGTAATGAATGTTGACTATGAAAAATGTTCGTTACTAGAAGTGCACTATGGAGTTTGACCAAAGCCACATCTACTATTAATAATGTACAATAAGCAATATCAAACGCACAGGAAAATAATCAATGTTAGCAGAAAGTATAACATTTATCTACATTTTCAGGGATATTACACAAGATTTGAAATTTTACAAAATTGAGGAAATGGTATATATCCTCTTCCTAAAAAACTGCTACTTAATTTCACCATAACTGTTTGTTTGTTTTTACCCTTTCTGGCCCCAAATCAAGCACCAACACTAATTCACATGCTAAAATGTGTGCAAAATGTAAGTTTAATGTAAATAATGATAACCCAATAGATTTCTGAGCATAACTTCTAAAAACTACAGCATCATATAGATTGATCTGATTTACTTTTAATAAGAATATCAGATTGCTACATGTTTACAGAAGTGTGCAAATCAGTTTTAGCTTAAAAAGCCCCAACCTTGCAGCTCTAGACTACAAGTGTTAAGTGCTGCCAGAATCCAAAAATGTTCATCAGCTTTCAATATCATAGTGATGGCATGGTACAGTACTAGGTTTTAACATTTATCTATATGTTACATCTTGTCTCTCTTTTCCTGGAAGGATACAGCCACACAGAACAAGTGCAAGGCTGGCGCCCCCTAATGACTTTCCATCATAATAATTCCCTTTCTCTAAATCCAGCCATATAAACAAGATCACCATAGACCACAGATTAAAAGAGAGAAAAAGGAATTGCAGATAAATAGATTAAGGTTGAGACATTTGTTTTCTAATTATTTCCACAGAGATAACGTATAAGTAGACCGTGGAAACCTTCTCCTCTCCTTCCACTCCCTCATCTCCTCAAAAATAAAAACATAAATAGTTCAATTGGATTTCCAATTCAGATAAACACTAGACTACAGATTCGAAAACCCGAAACGACTAAGGTCCCAAGCAGATGTTTCACCCCGCACACAGACCTCACGATGCTTATTTTATTATAAGCGGATAGCCCTTCAACGCACATGGTTGATGGGGGCAGCCCCCCTCATAGCATGGCCCCCTTCTCTCCCTACTGTACCTGGAAGACGAGGGGGGGTGCTCTGGCCTGTGGTGCAGTTGGGAACAGAGGGATGCGAACATTGTTGCACACGTTACTGTTTTCAAAAGGCGGAGAGACAACCGCTGCCATCCAGAAGCAACAACCCCACCCCCGCTTCCCGCCACCCCCACAAGGGAGCAAACCACCCCCCACCCCTAAACCGCGCGCGCGCCCGCCCGCCCGCCCGCCCGCCACGACCCCCCTCCGTTACAGCAAGTTTGGGCTCAGTAACAACGCCCGCCCGCGGCACTGGAGCTGGGCATCTTCGCAGGAGGGGCAGCCCCACCCCCGGACCCCGAGGGGTCAGCGCGGGATCCAGACCCCCACACAGGGCAGAAGGGCCAGCTCCCCAGCCACTGCGGGGGAGGGGGAAGAGAAGGGAGCCGCCGGCCGGCCGGTAGCTAGGGGAGCAGGGGAAGGAAAGAAGGGGCTCGGCACCTACCCACGCCGTATTTCTCCTCCTCGGTCGGGCTCCACATGCTGCTGCTGCCGGCGCCGGCCGCGGTCCCCCCTTCACGGAGCGCAACGGACGAGCCCTGCTCATGGAGCGGAGGCGGTTTCCCCAGCTGACAGCGGGGCCGCTGCTCCGCACAGCCTCCCGGGCACGGCAGCGTCGTCTTCTCCTCGCTCTCACTCGGGCTAGGCGCAGGTGCGGGGGCGGCGAGGTCCTCTCCCGGAGGAGCCGCCGCGGCAGGTGCCGGATCCCTCAGCGCTCGGTAGCGCCCGGCACGAAGCTGCGCATGGCCCCTGGGGATAGAAATGGTAGCAGCGGGTCTCGGCCGCAGGAGTCCCTGCTTCCCTCCGTCAGGTCACTCTCAGAAGCTCCAGCCTCCTCGCTGCTGCCGTCGTCGTCGTCGCCGCCGCCGCCGCCGAAGCACTGGCGTTGCTGTTGCTGCCGCCCCGCCGCTCGCCCCCTCCCGTTCCACATTGCGCGCATGCGCAGACACCTCTTCTGCCCACCAGCGCTCCCTAGTCCCGGGGTCGCACGCGACTAGCGGAGGGGAACGAAAAGGGCGGGAAGTGGAGCACGCGCGAGGCGTTAGTGGTCTCGCGCCACAGCAGATTCTGAGGGGAAAATGAGGAGAAGTGTCTCCAGGAGCTGAGGCTGTCTGAAGAAAAGACACCCAGCGAGTATCACACGTCTCCCGTTAAAACAAATCGCCACAGCTGCCAACACCGATTAACCGGCTGGATGGAAGGTGCCAACATGTTACCACCAGCAACCGACGCCTTTGTGGACAGCCAGGTGCCGAATTCACTTTGCCACATCAAAACAATTACAGCTGTGAGTTATTTTTCCTTGAACCTCTTTTGAACTAGGATTCTGCCAGCCGGGGGGGAGCACAGATACTAGAGTTGTCAAAGTGATGTCATTTGAATGCTTAAACTTTAACAAGTCTGTAAACAAAGCTATTGTTTAATCCGAAGCAGATTGTGTGTCACTATTATGTTGATGGCATTTGATACGTGTTGCAGTTGTCCTGCAAGCATGCTGTGTAGCTAACGTGACCTCTTCCAGTAGTACAAACAGGGAGAAGTTGTCAACAATTATTTTTGTGTACTTCCACTAACAGTGAAGTACTAAATCAACTCTTGCTCTAACCTTCAGTTTATGACACTTAAATAGGCAGATGCACTGTATGGCCTATATTAACTCGCATTTATAGAGCTGATTTCTTCTTAAAACATTTCACAGTGCTTCCCCAACTCTATGCCTAATAAAAGCTCCCTCAGATTGCAAGTATCTGGTAAATGAATAGGATACAGGAGGCTACATAATGGTGAAAGGCATTTTGGTCACATACACAAGGACAAAGTCCTTACTTAAAAGAATAAGGTTATTCAGAATCTTACTTTTTTATATATATATATTTCATTTGAAAAACTTCACAGTAAACAATCATATCATGGTCCAGGAAGGCATACTCTTTGAGCATCATAGGAGTTAAAGAAGGTCAGATTCATATACAGTATTTCAGTCCTGGTACAAATGCATAGACCAGGTTACGTAAGGGAAAAAACAACAATTAGAGTTATTGTTCTCCTGCTGTGAACTTTAACATTGATATTCCACCCTATTCAGTGGCTTTCTGGATTGAAATAATATTGGTTTTGCACTCCTTTCTCAATAAGAGACCTTTCAGAATGGAACTTCTAAGGCTTTTAGGCTAGGTGCTAGTGAAAAGTTTTCCAAGTACAGTAAAACCTCCCAAGAACGACTACTGATGGGAGTTAGCAAAAGTGGTTTCTTGTATGAGGTGGTCTCTCGTCAAAAGATTCACACATCAGAGAGCAGTGGTGTTCTGTGACCTCTGCAAGTAGTCACTCGTGACAGGTGGTCTCTCTTCAGCGGTCAAGTTATGTAATCCTATAATGTGGTGATTATGAACAGTTTAACAAGTTTCTAACTAGAAGTAAAGAGTGTTTATGTTGGTCATTGGAAAAGCAATTATCATTTGTAGTAAATGTTAGACTTCAATGACTTCTACTTAACCTCTGACATCAGTAGATCAGATATAGATTCTTCACCAAACCTTAGAAGCTGAAGGATGTATCATTCTAGATGTTTCCTAGGATTTCAGTAAGGTTTTATATTGGATTTATTACCTCAATTCCTGATAATTTACCTATTTTTTTCAATGCATACCTTCCATAATATAACTGAAGAGAACTGCTCTTTTTGCACAGCTCTTTCAGAAAATATGCCAGTAAGTTGCATTATATGCAATTTTATGGTTCCATAGTACTTTTTGTAATATAACATTTTGTTTTACCAAATGTGTTCTGTAATTATGTAATGAAACAATAAAGGTTGCTGAACTGAGCAACTGAGTTGACGTTGCTGTGGAAACCTTCATTATGAATTTTCTGACTTTTGTGCAATTACATTTTCAACATTAATGATGTACTGACAGCATTTTTAAGAGTACAAATAGAAAGACCTAAGCAGACATGTCCTCTTGCATTCTTGATTGAGAAAACAACTTGTATTTTATCAAACCTTACTCTACACATAAACGTATGCATACACATTTGCAGTAGTTTTGTTACTTACCTTCTTAAGGAACTCTCATAGCATACAAGAGTAGCTTTTAGTAATAACAAAATCAATAACTGAGAAATCATGAGATTGCTGAAGTTACAGATAGGATGGTACTAATTTAGGATTTTTCTATTCACTGTAACATTCAAATTATAACTCATCATAATGTAATAATATTCATAATCGATCATAATATAACTCATCTCTTACTTTTATGTGTACTAGCTGAATTTTCAATATTAGATATTTTACTGATCCTAAACTTTTTAAAGACAGGAGACAGTTCCTCTACTATGGCCATCTCTCTACCTTCTGCTTTAATGGATTCTTCCTAGCCCTCTCCTATCTGCCCTGTTTTTTACAGAGGTGATACATGCTTTTCCTCATGGCCCCAATTCTGCTCCTCTTTGAGGAAGAACTGAGCAGGATGCTGCTGCTATATGCAAGGTGCTTCTGAGCACCCTCACCCACTGAAGACAATACAGACTAAGTGTGAATAGACAAGGTGAAAATTAGACTAAAACAAACTCTAAAAAGGTGGTGGGGCTAGCAATTAGTAGTGGGGACAGACAGGACCTTCAGAGGACCAAAATATTTCATTTTAAAGACAGATTGGTCATTTGTATATCTTGACCAAACAAAAGGTGGTATCAGCAGTTCCAGTAATTCTTTAAGTATTGAAATGTTTTATGTTTTATTTACAATATTCTAAAGGTCTGATATTTAATTCCCAAATATCTCTTCAACTACAGTTATCTTGTTAGTTAGTACATTTGTACTTCCCAAAGAGTGACAAGAGTGGCAGGTATCCTACTTAACAAATCACTATCCTCTACAGCAGCGGTTCCCAACCTGTGGTTCACGGACCCCTGGTGGTCCGCAAGGCTACTACAGGGGAATCCGAGGAAAAGAAAAATAACATCCTCACCAAGGAAATGATTACTGAGTGTATATTATATCTTTGTTATTACATTAGATTTCCATAAAAAACACAGTGTAAAAAACTTGTAGCAGCATGTGGTGGTCCGCAAAATGTTTGGAGGCTGAAAAGGGGTTCCCACACTTGAAAAGGTTGGGAACTGCTGCTTTACAGCACAGTAGGTGGAATGCAATTTTACATCATTTACAGTTATCAAATGTATTTACAGTGGTTTCATTGACGTACATTCACAATGAGCCCTCTACCAGCCCAATACAAATTCTGATTTCTTTAGCAAACATTCTTACCCTGAGAAAAGTGCTAAATAAATATCTTGTCCTGTAAAGGAGCCACAGGAGCTAGTCCACTGGGGAGGAAGAAGTTGCTCAGGGTCAGCCATATGCAGCAAAGGAAGCCCAGAGCAACATATAGTAGCCTTGCAAATAGAGCCAACTTTAGCATTGTTGGGCAGGCCTGCAAAACAATGTTGTGCCTCTTCTCTTCCCTCCAAATGTAATGGACTATCTACCGTCATGGTTATACCACTATGCACAGGATTAGCACAATGATGCTTTGTGATACACCCCAAATATAATGATTGTGTGCATTTCCAATCTCCTGTTGCAGAATTGGAGTCCAGCTGCTTGTTCGTTCCATCTTTACTATCATTGTAGATCTTTAAGTTTTAGAGGATCTTGGCCAGGAAAGATTCTGGAAATTTAATTCAGAAACCAAAATGAAAGCTGAGATTTTCCTTAAATAGCTAGGGCTCCTAAATCTAAAGGATCCTTTGAGGATGGGATTCATGGGTCCCAGAGACTGGCTGTACTTGCAGATCATCAGCCTCAATTCCCCTCACAGCGACCCTTTGAGCTGTCATTGTCTAGGAAGCAGCACTGCAAGTGTCTTTCCCCACACTTCTGTCTCACAAACTAAAGAAGGAATGCCAAATCCCTCACATTGATGCTTATTTAAACTGGAAAAAGACATGTTAGAGAAAATGTTTAACTAATAAACACAATGTTAAACATGACTTAGCACCAACAGTAGACAGGTATAGTTTGTTTAAAATGTTCAAATAGTTTACCCTAGGGTTTTAACTATTTTAAACACAACTGTCACTATCTATACATAGTGCCAATTCATGTTTAACATTGTTTTAGTTAAAATACATTAGTTAGTACATTTTACAGCATAATGCTTTTTCATAGTATATGCGTGGTCTAGAAGAAAGGAGGCTGGGAAAGGAGAGACTTGCAAAAATTTCCTTCCTGTAAATAGATCAAAGAACCAGGCAGAGGACAGAGTTGAATGGTCACTTCAGATACTCTGCAAAGGACATATGGGGATCAAGCAGTGCAGGTAGCTGACATTGAACTATTCTTGCACAACTACACTGTCAGTGGTATCCTGATCCTCTCAGTCCTCAGTTATCTTGGGATACTTATCCCTATTGCCCTCTTCACTTCCATATGTCTAGCAAGGACATATATACCTTTCTCTTTCTTCCCAGTCCCTATATTCCTTATGGTTGTTATTGGTGATATAATGGGGTGCATCAACAACTGAAGTCTGTGTTCAAGATATGTTGCTACTGGCCCTACCCTCTGCTAACAAGGGATGGGTTTTGTTTCTCCCCGATAACTCAGATCCCAGAATGGGATAAGCTGGTTATCCATGCCTCAGTTTCCCATACTCTGCATCTCTGTTTCCCTTCAAGTACACATTCTCCCCCTATTAGTAGGGTGGTCTGGTCTGTTGAGGCAACTTGACTCTCCAGCTAAATCATAAATCTCCCCCTTTCAGGGGAAATCAAAGGATCTCAGCTAAACATACCAAACAAGTTCACCCTTTTTCACAGCCACAGTGGTCATCTTCATGCCCACGGTGTTCTCCCTTTTATGACAGAGGTTTTTCCCTTGACCTCTAAATGCAGGGGTTCTTGAATGTGAAGCTACACAAATTCAGATGAACCAAGGCATACATTTTTAACTGTAAGAGAAATTAACCATTGGAACAACTTGCCAAAAGTCAGTGTAGATTCTCCATCACTGACAATTTTTAAATCAAGATTGGAAGTTTTTCTGAAAGAAATGCTCTAGGAATTATTTTGGGGAAGTTCTATGGTCTATGTTATACAAGAGGCAAGACTAGATGATCACAATGGTCCCTTCTGACCTTCCAGTCTATGAATCTGTTAATTTATTTTCAACAGCTGGGCCACTGTCCCAGCTTCAGGGAATGCTACTCCCCATAACTCTTCCCTGTGCTGAAGTAGTACTTTAGCCTTTTCCCCATGTTTAAAAAGAGTCCCTCAGCTCTTATTGCATCAATCCACAGTAGTTTCTCTCCTCTTACTACAGATGCTCCTCACAGACTTCTCCTTAGGACTGTAATCAATCCATCACCTTTGGTAAGAGAGTTGTCTACTCATCCCTTCCAGGGGAAACTGCTAAAAGATACAAGGTAAGTCACCCTCTCTCTAAGACCCTAACTAGTGAAATAGCCATCTGCTCCAAGCTCATCCATCCACATCATTGTTCCCTCAGAGCTACTTCTGATATTGCTTAGGTTGCCTTTTAACTTAGGTCTTTACCCCAGAACTTCTTTCAGCTTCCCTAAACACCTTCCTAGGCCTGTTCAGGCTAAGCCCTTCACAACCCTTTTTCCCTGGCCTTTCCCTTGTAAGAAGTATAGATGTCAAATATTCCATGAAAAGATATTGTTAACAACTATAATTTTCTCTCTGCCTCTTTCAATCAGAAAACCATCCATCTGTGTCAACCAAGATTATAATCACACACCCCTATGCCTTGTCCAACTTTAGCTTTCTCTTGGAGCTAAAGGCATTGGGAACCAATATGCATAGCGGACAGATGGGCCACCTTCTCTCGGCAACATCAATTAAACTGAAGCTGAAGTACACATTCCCCAGGAAGGGAAAGCTTGATAAGCAGTCTTCCAACTATTGTTAGGTCCTCAGACCAAAGACTCATAATTTACTGGTGGATGAAACTTCCATCTCTTGCTTGGTCTAGCTACAGAGTGACAGACAAAAAAACTGCCCTTTTTTTCCTGTGCAGAGTGCTCTATTGTTTCCTGTACATTCACCAAGCACTAGAGATGAGAATAGAAACTATAAAAGTTAAACCAACTGGAAATAACATGCCATGGGACCTAAGAAGTCCAAACCGACTAGCTTTCACCCCAAATGTGAAACTACATGTGTTTGCTTTCTGATTCAAAAGCACCATCTTTCCATCTGTGAATAAAATGTTTTGTTCCTTCAATATGTCTTTCACCCCAAATTAGAAGCTATACATTTCTCTGCTTTGTGAATCAGATAAACCAACTCTATATATGTCAGTAATGTCTCATGTCCTATTTAAGTCCTAATGATGTAAATGAAAGTTAAAAGATATAACCAAAGAATGCACAGACTATGTCACCTAAATTTAGAGGAATTTTAAGGGATTTTTGTTTGTTTTCTTTCTAAATGAAGAAACTACAGAAGAGGTATAAATGGTACAGTACAAAAAGAAAAAAGGAATGTTGAAAGATATAAGCACAAACCAGGATATAAATGGAAAATATTGAAAAATTGTTTTAAAAAATGAAATTCCAGTGTATAGTTCAGGCTAATACTGAAATACAATCCTTGAAATTAAACAAACAAACAATCCCTGACTAAGAAAAGGATTGAAGAAATTTGTTATACACCATCAAGAGCAGCAGAGAAAGAGACGGATGAAATCTGATCACTGAGCTGATAAGTATCTGATTAAAAACAAGGTGGCCCCACTCTGACAAACCCCCAGACAAGGTATGTAATACTAAGGTCAACATGTGGGACGACAGAACTAGCTGAACCCCCATGGACAGCTTCTCCCCTCCTCCAGAGTATAGTACTAAGAAAAGAGTTGACTGAACACATACATAAGCTGCAGAATCCAGAAGTGCTATCAGACACTTAGACCAAACTCATGGATAACTCTCCCCTCTTCCAGAGTTAATAAGACAGAAGAAGAGGTGAGATTTCATTTGAGAGATGTTATATTTCTTTGTGTTCTATAATATAAATAACAATGTTATCTTTTTTTAGTCTACTGTCTTTCAAATGAGACCTCAAGTAACCATACTTTGGATTTTAATCATCTGATGTTTCTTTATACACCCAAGCACACTGGCCTAAGAGAAACTTAACCAATAACTTTAAAAGCTACTTCCTTTCATAACATGCCATTAAAATAGACACATACGGTATATCCTTTCTTACTGGAGAATTACTGGAAGGTTAATAAATGTATTAGTGATACTAAAGAATTGATATTGGCTTATTATAAATAAACGTTAGAAGAAATCTTGGAGATTTGTAGTGTTCCTTAGTATAGCTGCTGGGTCTGTGTTAATTGCTTCAAGACTGCATGTACAATTTGTGTTCAATACATGCCTAGAATGTTGGTTGTACATTTGATTGATGAACTGTTAATTGTTCTGGGTGAATTAGGAAACTGTTGATTGGTTAAGAATAACCACCAAATGCCTTGCTCTGAGAAATAGTATCCAAGGTAAAAGAAGACCTGGAAAGAACCCAGTTCTAAAATTAGTAAGCTAGCACTCTCTGGACTCAGTAAAAAGAAATTATCCTAATTAAATTCCAATCAAATATTGATTATAACACTTATCAAATTGTCAAAACTAGTTTATTAGATTTCGGCTTTAAAATCTAACTGGAACTGGGGCACAGTGATAAAGTTGACCCCTATTCACACTTACATCCCAATCCTGGTCTCTTAGTTGGTGAGGAAGGCAACCCCTTTTTATAACAGTCACATGACCCAACCATCATATGTTTCTTCTGATCAAGAGCTTTATGCGGAGGTGCCCCAGACCCGTGATTCCAGGGAAAATAAATACAGATGGAAATAGCTCAAACTCACCATGTGATACCCACATGAAGCAGAAGAGGAGCTCTCAAAAGTCCCCAAAACACCTAGACTAAAATAAGCATTTTGTAATAGCACCACAATTCTCACTTTTACACCAAGTGGGGTCAGAATACGATGATTCCAACTGAGCTTTAAAATATGAGTATTTTTTTTTTCCTTTTTGGGAAAGCACTATATATTTGAATCTCAACACTACATTAGAAGATAAATCAAATTAAAAAATAATAAAACTAAGATAACATATTCAGATGTCAAATTTCATGTACTATATTTGCAATGTTGTTTTTGTCATTGTGTAATAAAATTTATCTCCAATTAAAATGAGAAAGAGGAAGAGGAATTAGCAAGAGCTTTTATGGGTCATACTTGAGATGCCTTGGCGCAGCTGTTTGTGGGAAGTTAGCATGATGCTTTCTTGTCCTATGCCTGGCTCCTATGCCTGGATCACATGAAGGCTATCCATTCTTCACTTTTACAAGCATTAAATTAAATTACAAATGTAAAATTATTTAAATTTAACACTTTAATACAGAGAAAACAATCAAATGCAAGTATAATAAATTCACAGAAGAGCCTAGGATTCTCTTTGATCTTTTAGACCTTGATTTAAAATAGATCACAGATTACACTGAACAAACACATTTTTATGATACTAAGAAATTTTGAATATTTTGTTCTCCAATTATTTTCATATGAGTTCCATAAATAATGGAGAAATTCTGAGAAATGCTATTCTGGCCTTATTTTTGCTTTTCCTCTATTAGGAACTCTAGAGTTTTCACTTCAGCAGATTGCATGGTGACAAAAGAGAAATCAGAAAAGATTAATTGCAATTTTCTGACAAATTGATACTATTTTCTGTTTATTTCTTGTAATGTTTTAGGATATGAGGGATTTTCTGCATTCTGGAGAGATAATGGCATATTGTTAGCATTTAGATTCTTTCAAGTAGCAGGGTTCAGAAATCTTTTTTGATCTGGTTTACTTTTTACCATTGTGACAGGGCCAGACCGCATGGCTATGAAAGAGTGCTGGAAGGCATGTATATTAGCCCCAGGCTCCAGAAAGCCCTCTTCCCTGGGTAACCCAGCTGGGGCTAATTCAAGACAATTAGGCCACCTAGAACCTATCAAAGAAGCTGACCCAGCAGTTAAAAGCTTCCACTTCAGGCAGGCCAGGAGGGCTGAAAGGGAGTTAACAGCCAGAGGAGAGAAAGCAGAGAAAAGCAAAGCAACGCAGGGCAAAGAGAAGCCAAGCGAAGCGGAGAGGAGCTGCCCTGCCCTGCCCTGCTGCAGCTACAGCTACAGCCGCAGGGCTTGGGACTATCACCCACTGCTACTACCACACCGAGACGGAGAGGCTCCAGCCGGGGAAGCCTGAACAACCCTTCACGCTGGTACCAGGGAGCAGGCTACAAGCTGGGGGGCCACGGACAGGCGACCCAGGGAAGGTAATCGGTCTCCGGGACTAAGCAGGGTGAGGCCACTCCTCACAGGGTCCCTGGGTCGGGGGCCCGGGGCAGAGGGCGGGACCAGGTCCCCACCCCTTCACTCCCCTCCCAGCCGCACCACTGGCGTAGCAGGTGAAGCGCAAGATCCACAGGGCGGAACAGGCGCACCCCGCCACACCATGTATTTATTTATTTTCCCGAAAGGATGTATTTCCTTTGATTCCATTAATTTTGTTCCATTTGAAGCAAGCCTTTGAGAGTTGGTTTCATTGCAACTGAAAATTCAACCAGGTTAGCATTCCAGAGCTTGCCTTAATTGACACTAGCTATCACTTAGCCCATTACTACCATAACTGTCTACAATTTAACACAGAGTAGTTTATTTCTAAAAGTTCTTTCTGTAATGCTCTTGCTGTGTTTCAGAGATAATTGAATATTAGGTTGTTTTTTCCACAGTGAACCAATATGCCTCCTGGAACTAGTGGCTGTGGAATAACATTTATTATATACCTTAATTCTGATACACAGTGTTCAACTGTACAACAAGGATGCAGCACATTTATTTCATTTTGTATTGGTTTAAAGGTCAAACAAGAATACCTTCCTATTATTGTGCTGTCACTTTTCACATGGTCTCTTTGTTCCACGTGTTAGTCAGAGCAGCCTTACTATCAAATTAAATATTCCCTGCTAGTTATTTTTAGAAGAATCCTTCCTTACCCTAGCTGGTGCAGTAAATGTTTAGGCACCATCCATTTTATAAGACATATACTAGATAATAACAAAACTATGTTACTTGCACAAATCCCTCCAAAAAACAGCATACTTCACCCACTTTCCTCAAAGTAATAGACTAAATGGCAAGGAGCTATCCATGGTACTAGTGTACACCAACTAATACATTATCCCTACTTGAAGAACTGTGACATTTATATTATGATGTCATGTTTGCACACTGTTCCTTCTCTATTGTGCTGTTGCTAGTGACCTTCTCTATTCATATATAGTTATTATATTTATAGTATTAGTCAGATTTTTATGAGATATTTTAGACACAAAACATGACACGCAAAAAGACTCACAGGTTTAAATTTAAAATCTTCTCAGTTTTTTTTAGATAGGTTCAGAGAGATGAATGCTTTTCAGAATAAAAACCTGATATCAATACATAAATAAATAGAAATAACATTAAGTTTGTAATTTAAAATGAAGAAAATAAGAACATTTAAGCCTCACCTGGAACCCTACAGCGAGCCAAAACAGATTCCTGGGCAGTAGAATCATGTGCTCAGAACTAGATACTCAACTTAACAAGTAGAGTTTTATATCAGCTTCATTTTCCAAAGCAGATTTAAGGTGTAGTCCCATATAAAAAACATTAGAATAGTTTAATCTTGAAGTGACAGAATGTCAGATGGTAGTAGTAAAGTCTGTATAAAAGAGAAAGAATAATAAACTCTTGACCAGATACAGATAGAAAAAAACACAACTTATCCTGCTGCTTTATGATCATCGTACTGCAGATGAGAGACTTAATAAGACTCTGACATTGCAAAGTTGACTGAAAAATTGGTCTCCACTAGCAAAGGAACAAATCCTGATAGTTTTCGCCAGCCAAGAGGGAAATAAACCCAGAATATGGGTTGCAGAATTAATTTCTACCAGAACATTCAGAATCTTAGTGAGCAACACTTGTGCAAACTCAAGTAGTCCCCTCAATATGCTGCTTAGCTGCCATGGAGGCAGACAATTCAGACCAAATTAGAACTATTTATCTGGAAAAAAACATTTCTTCACGATGGAAGGTGCTTGAATCAATCTTTGGGGGCAAAACCAGCCTAGATTAAACAGTCTATGAAAAAAATCTATTGTCCGAGATATTGCAGATGCTATGTTAAAGGGAAAGAATTTCTTTTGTCTCCAACAGAACCTTCCAATAAAATCTTAAGAATTCTTTGTGTAGTCAATTACCTTCACCCTTGGACGTCCACTATAGGCTCCAGCAGTTTGCCCTCTTATTTCATCTGTTGCACATCATCAAAAAGCCAAGAAGACCTGTGAGAGTGAAACAAAGGAAGATGATAGGGAGCTACCTAATTGATGAAATACAAAACAAAGAGTATTGCACTAATCCATCAATATAATGGTCTGTCAGAAGCAACCAAATCTCCATGAAGCCATCTGGAAATACTCCATCACCTTCCAAGGGCAGACCATTAAAAAAGTCCCTTGCCTCAACTCAAGAGATGCTCCCCAGTCAAAGTGCAGAAGGCAATGATTGGTGCATGAGATAGGTACAGTATCTAGCTCTTCAATCTCCAATTCCAAACTAAACCAAAGATCCAAACATACACACCCACAAATTATAGGTGGCACAGGTAGCAATTCCTATAGTTAAGGTAGTTCTCTACCTTGTAAGTCCATGTTTTCCTATTACTTATAACTTTGACAAACTTTAACTGAATGTTTCCATGCCAGATGTTGGTTTTTTTTATTTTTTTTATTTCAGCACACATAGTTCAGCCATTTCTGAAAACAAGGATAGGGGAAAAGACATGGTTTTGTCAATGTTAAAAATTGATACAGCCATTTAATTGAAAAGCTCTAGGGCCTCTGCTTTGGAGCAGGGACTTGTAATTGGGCACATGGAGTACCTGGGGGTCAAGAATGTGTATTTTACATCCCCATCAAAATCTGTCCAAAATGGACAAGATATAAACATCTGAAAAATCTTAGTTTACACATGCTCATTGGAGCCTTATAGTTGGCAGCTAAATTCTCCAAAGATTCAGTCTGTACTGAGCATGTTCCAGGCCCAAGCCTTCAGGGGCTGAGCAGGACTTTTCCCGTAACTGCTCCACCCAGCTGCCAAGGGGCCACTGTGGCTCTGAGTATAAGGGCTGAGAGCGGAGAAGTCTGTCTCTCTTGTGCTGTCAATAGTTCTGCTGGTGGCCAGCCTGTGAGGAGGACAATGAGGACACTGAAAGACTGAAATGCATATGAGTGAAGAGCCACGCATGCAGGAATCCTGAAAGTGGGGAGGAAACAGAGTCAGGAACTGAGATGTGGAAGTGGGGATCGGGCTGGGAGTGGAATAAAGAGCCGAGGGGGGTTGTGGTGAGGCTGGGACTGTGACAAGGAAGCAAAGGAATCAGGGAAGACTAGGACTGGGACAAGGATAAGCTAGATGTGCCAGGGGCAGAAGGGGTCAGGCTGGGAAGGGGGAAACAGTACACTTCCCTCAGAACCTGGAATTGAACCCAGAACTAATGAGTGTCAATGTTCCTATGCTGTCAGCAAATAGCTGTGAAACTCAAAATACCTCATCTTCCACTAGTGGCTTGCCCATTTAAATGATGACAACTTACTGCTGCTAACACTTCCTCTGTTATCTCAAGTGGTAGAGATCTATGCTGTGAACCTAAAAGCTCTAATCTTGCTGATGGACCATGTGGGAGTCAATATGTTTTCACATGATGGAATTTTTTTTGTATATTTTTTTCCAGTATACTTTTTTAAAAATCTAGGAAATCACATTTTTAAAAACTATATTAAAAGAACATTGAGATTGCAAAGTCAAGCACTCAAAAGTTAGGAAATGCCAGTGTATTCTTAATTCACTCCCTTGTGTGTGCACGCATTATGAGGTAATTTTTAATTACATGTTCACATACAATATTTTCCACACCATCATTAATTACCATACATTACCTGATTCATTTATGAGGTGGGGCCCCATGGAAAAAATTAGTATGTGATATGTGTATTTAATACACACACTCATCAAAAGTGTTCATTTCTTGTGTTTTATTGTGTTATGAACTGTATCAGTGGCTTTTAGGGTGAAAGCCTGGCCTCATCCAAGTCAACAGCATCATCTTGATTGACTTTAGTGGGGCCAGGATTTCACCCTTAGCCTATTTGAACATAAGAATGGCCATACTGGGTCAGACCAATGGTCCATCTAGCCCAGTATCCTGTCTTCTGACAGTGGTTAATGAAAGTGCTTCAGAGGGAATGAACAGAACAGGCAATCACTGAATGATCCCTCTCCTGTCATCCACTCCCAACTTCTGGCAAACAGAGGCCAGGGACACTTAGAAAATAGCGTTGCATCCTTGATCATCCTGGCCTATAGCCAATGATAGACTATTTTCCATGAATTTATCTAGTTCTTTTTAGAACCCTGTTATAGTTTTGACCTTCACAACATCCCCTGGCAAGGGAGTTCCACAGGTTGACCGTGCACTGTTAGAGGTACTTCCTTTCGTGTGTTCTAAACCTGCTGTCCATTAATTTCATTGGGAGACCCCTAGTTCTTCTGTTATGTGAAGGAATAAATAACATTTCCTTATTCACTTTCTCCACACCAGTCAAGATTTTATAGACTGCTATCATATCTCCTTTTAGGTCATCTCTTTTCCAACCTGAAAAGTCTCAGTCTTTTAAATCTCTCTTCATACAGAAGTTGTTCCAGATCCCTAATCATTTTTGTTGCCCTTCTCTGTTCCTTTTCAATTCTAATACATCTTTTTTGAGATGGGGCAACCAGATCTGCATACAGTATTCAAGATGTGGGTATATCATGGATTTATATAGAGACATGATGATATTTTCTGTCTTACTATCTATCTCTTTCCTAATGGTTCCTAACATTCGGTTAGCTTTTTTGACTGCCACTGCACATTAAATGCGTGTTTTCAAAAAACTATCCACAATGAACTCCAAGATCTCTTTCTTGTGTTGTAACAGCTAATGTAGACCCCATCATTTTGTATGTATAGTTGGGATTATGTTTTCAAATGTGCATTACTTTCCATTTATCAACATTGAATTTCATTTGCCATTTTGTTGCCCAGTTTCCCAGTTTTGTGAGATCCCTTTGCAATGCCTCACAGTCTGCTTTGGACTTAACTATCTTGAGTAACTTTGTATTGTCTGCAGATATTGCCACCTCACTATTTACCCTTTTTTCCTTTTTGTTTTTGTTTGAATTATTAATACATTTGTTTGCATTGTTTTTCCTTACAACACCCTCACTTCATGTCAGTTGTTTAATAATCTAAGAAACTTTGAAAAAGTAGGTAGGGAAGTCTCCTGAAGTGACTATACGCCAACCATAGTATGATGTTTAAGAGGATTCAGGGAGACAAACAAACCCTAAAGTTATACAGAGGTGAATTAGAGAATAATATAAGGGATTGCAGGATAATTTATTTTTAAATTACTCTTTAGTAATAAGCCACCAGATTGTATTGTTACAGTCAGGTGTGGAATTGGATTGGCAGTTGCCAATTGTGACAGTCCTAGATAGGAAAAATATTTGTAATGTGATTTTCAGATGCATTATTAGAAAAGTTAAACATTACAACATTCAATGTACCCTGAGAAACAAGAAAACCAACAAACCAAATTACAAATATGCCACTTATTAATGATGAAATACCTGCTGCTTTTTTGTCTCATTGTACATGTGGGGTTCTGTAAGAATTGGTTCTTGGCTCTATGCTATTCAATATTTATATAGATGACCTGAAAAAACCATAAAATCATTACTGATAAAGTTTGCATGCTATCCTGGGATACATAAACAGGGGAACCTCAAGTAGGAGTAGAGAGGTTATTTTACCTCTATATTTGGCACTGGTGCAACCACTGCTGGAATGCTATGTCTAGTTCTGATGCCAACAATTAAAGGAATGTTGATTAAATTGGAGTGGGTTCAGAGAAGAACCCTGAGAATGATTACATGATTAGAAAACATTCCTTAATATGATAGACTCAAAGAGCTCAATCTAGTTTGACAAAAAGAAGGTTAATGGATGACTTGATTACAGTCTAAGTCACTGTTTCTCAGCCTTTTAAGTAGCAAGTAGCCCTTACTTCTGAAAATTTTAATAAGTACTCCAACACTCAATTTTCGACTCTGAGAAATGCAATCTTTTTCCCCTTTACCACTGGACAATTGTATTTCTCGTAAAGCAGGAGAGTTCTAAGTTCTGCAATGCTGTGTGGCTGTGGCAATCACAAAACCCCCTGCTGTTTCTTCCCTCCTTCCTTCTCCCCTTCCTCCATATAGGAGCAAAGATCAACGCCAAGCAATCATTATGGCCCAATGGTGAGGTCACGTGGTGTTCTCCTCACACAGGCAGGAACTTGTGAGGTCTGAGCAGGCACTAGCATCCCAGAATGGATAACCGCGCTCCCCATGGCTGTCCCTAGGGGGGTGCAAGCCTGGGGCAAATCACATTGTGTGGGCCCCTCTTAAGATTTTTATACTGGTAAAATCTGGGGCTGTCATAGTAAGCAAAGTCAAGTAAGCTTGCGGGTAGAGCCCAGCTCCAGGACTGGGCAAGCCGCTGGGCTCTCTGCCTGGCTTTCTGGGCACCGGACTTTGAGTCGGAGAGGGGAGATGCCACCTGGGCAATTTGCAAGCAGCTGCCGCCTGGCTGCTTGCCCAGGAGGTGGGAGACTGCCACCTGCTCTGAGCTGGTGCAGACGAGGCTTCCACGCGGACTGGGACCTGGGGATATGGGCAGGCGGCAAGCAGCTGCTGCGCATCTTCAAGCCAGGACGCAGGAGGCTATCTCTCGGCTCAGTGCTCGGGTATGGATATGGGTGGAAGCCACCCAGCTGCAAGCTTAGCTCTCAGGGCGCAGGAGGCTGCCGCTGGGCTTCCACCTGGGAGCTGGGACTGGGAGGGATGCAGGCGGCTGCCACCTGGCTTCCCGAAAAGCCAGCAGCTGCCGCCGAAGCTGGTGGCTGCCTCCTAGTGTACCAAGAAGCCAGTGGGAGCTGCCCAGCTTCCCAGGACTAGGGCGGCTGCTGTCCACCTCCCCCAGAAGCCGGCGGCTGCTGCCTGCCTCCCAGCTTGGATCTGGGACTGGGCAGGAAGTGGGCGGCTGCTGCCTGGCTTCCCCAGAAGTTGGTGGCTGCTGCCCACCTCCCTTCAATGAGCTTTTTGCTGCATACCCCCTGCCTGTGTCTCGCGTACCCCCACAGGTTGAGAAACTATGGTCTAAGAATCTACATGGGGAACAAATCTTTAATGATGGGCTCTTCAATCTAGCAGAGAAAAGTATAACATGATCCAATGGCTAGAAGATGAAGCTGGACAAATTCAGACTGGAAATAAGGTGTACATTTTTGACAGTGAAGGTAGTTAACCATTGGAACAATTTACGAAGAATTGATGTGGATTCTCCAATCACTGGCAATTTTAAAATCAAGATTGGATGTTTTTCCAAGAAATATGCTCTAGGAATTATTTTGAGGAAATTCTATGGCCTGTATTATACAGGAGATCAGACTAGCTGATCACAATGGTCCCTTCTGGCCTTGGAATGTATGAATCTATGTTTAGGAGCTCTGAAGAGGAAACTCACCCTGCATTTAATACATTTTTCCTTTCCTATAGGTAGTAGGATAATATGATTAAGGATTCCTGATAAAGGAAGCAGCAGAAATTTTGCTGTTTAAATTGGAATGTTGAAATTTTCTAGTTAGAAATTGTTTCCATATTAATATGTAATTTCTTCTATGTCTGTTACATCTCTTTGGCCCCTGGAGCAAGTTCAAAATGTTGTTTTGTTCTCAGAGTGCTTGACCTCATTAGCCTGAGTCTAACCATGACAGTTGTTTCTTGTCACCCTCTACAGAGTACTATCTACAATTACAGAATTCAGGAGAGATTTAAGATTTGAAGCTACTATAGGAACTGTCTGGGGGCAGCTAATGGAGAGATTTTAACTGACAGATAATCTTTCACTAACCTTAACCCTGTTGCAACCTGTCAAACTGTGTCATTCTTCTCTAGAGAAGCTATTCCTCCCTTAATGGTTAGTTTGAAGTTCATGTCAATTGTCACAATTTGCAGAGATTCTATAGAACATAGTTATTCAGTTGCAAACAATGAAGAAACATACTGCTGTTAATATCACTACCAACTGCTATAGAGAGTAACAGAAACTGACAATAAGGCACTAGAATTTATTGAATGAAAAGAACATAATATCAACCTTACAGTAGGAACATCACCATTTTGGGAACTGGGATGCGTTCCTAAGAGGGCAAATAATCTTTTCAGGAGTGTCTTTAAAATCAAGGAATAAAAATCAACCCAAGCAGTATTAGTTTAAGTATGGAAAGAAATAAACAAATTCAAACACATAAATATGATTATAAAAAAAGAAAGCTGTGTAAAAAGAGAACAAAATGAGAGAGAATACAAAATGGTATGGTGCGGTAAAAGGTTTTATTGACATGCGTTTGTCAATGCTACATTATATTACAAATAGTGAAGCCATAACTATGCTATGTAGTTTAGTTCAAAAGAAATTCCAATAAAACCATCTAAACATAACTTGGCAATTATAATGCTGAATGTTAAGGAAGTCTTTGTAAGAATGGGGGGAAAAAAGTCCCTTTCTTATTATGGGTTAGTATGGCTACAATAAGAATTAATACCCTATCTAGGATATTCTCCAGATGTTTTTTTAAATTTAAGTAGAATTATCAGATTTCTAATAGAGGGGGAGAACCCACATATTGATTTAAATAAACTCAGACGCCCAAAAGAGGAGGGAGATAGTGGCATAACTGATTTCAAGTACTCCTCAGCCACCCAAGTAGAATACATTATGGACTGGCCACAGGAGCCAATGGATAGCGTTTTGATGTGAATCAAACAATTTGTTCCTTCAGTAAAAGCTTGTTGCTTCAGTAAACACTTTATTTGGTTAGAGTGAATACTTATCTGGCTTACCAATTGACCATCTCCTTATAGAAAGTGCAATCATGACTCAGCACAAGCTTAGAAAATATTTCCAAAGACAATATAAAATTACATGGATAAGGTTAATAATAGGAAATATGTATTTTTCAAAGTCTAACTGGATCTTATATTCTACATGTTGGCAAG
The DNA here is from genome assembly GCF_026122565.2 of Emydura macquarii macquarii. Lineage (NCBI taxonomy): Eukaryota > Metazoa > Chordata > Testudines > Chelidae > Emydura > Emydura macquarii. The sequence continues at coordinate 628,061 of NW_027132983.1, read as the reverse complement.
TTTGGGCCTTAAAAGTTAGTGATATGTAAAAAATGTACATATAGCAAGTTACCTATACCTATAACAAACAGAAATTTCAGACAAGCTCTAGCTGTGTTATCTGTATGTCAGAAGTTAGTATTTAAGTGCTTAAAATTGTAACAGAGATCTATGGAAACTGCATCCTATTGAAAAGTTGATACTAAGACCTACTAGGGACAAAAGAGATATCAGCTGCCTGTAAAATACTAATGAATCCCATACAAGGGAACTTTAAAGGCACCATCACCCTTCTAAATAAAGCTATTAAAACAGAAGGTAGCCAAAAGCAGGGTTCTGAAGCTATAAGATACATCTATTATATTTCCAGAAATAAATTATACAAACTCAGATCTTTATAATCCATAGCTGCATTATTGCTCAAGGATTATTTGACAAAATACATAAAAAAGAACACCACATTTACAATAAATGTAATCACATAGCAAAGAACCCATTGGAAATTGTTGTTCCTAAAAGGCCACAAGTGTGTAGTCTTGGCATTACTGACATTTAAAAAACTTCATAAAATGATTATAATGACTCTGATACTATTGATAACACTGGCTAACAAAGCAATACTGATAGCATGAATGAAACCAGCAAGACTTTAACAGGCTATACAGCTGTCAGTAATGGAGCAAGCCTCATCAAAAGCAACCCAGAATTTGGACCAGTTCAAAAGGAAATAGGAAACAATCAATTATTTAAAACAAAATTACATGAATCTAATTTCACCATAAAGCTTAGTATCCCTTTGATACTGTAGAATACTGTATCCAGTTCTGTAGTCAACACTTTCAAAAAGGATGTTATAAACTTGGAAAGGCTTCAGAAAAGAACTACAAGAATTATTTGAGGTCTGACAAATCTCCCTAACTGCAAAACTTTAAGAAGCTCAAAAGCATGACTTGATCACAATGTGTAAGTACCTACACGGGGAGATTTCTGATAGCACTTTAATCTAGCAGACAAAAGCATAACAAGCTCAAATGGCTGGCAGTTGAAGTGAGACATGTTGAGATTGGAAATAAATTAAAATTTTTAACCAGGAGTACAATTAACCATTGGAACAATTTGTGAAGGGATGTGGTGGATTCTTCATCACTTGAAATCTAATTCAAGTTTGGATGTTTTTCTAAAAAGATATGCTTTAGCTCAATCAGACATTATGGCTTGATGCAGGAATTATTGGGAGAAATTCTATAGCTTGTGATTTGCAGGAGGTCAGACTAGATAATCACAATCATCCCCCTATGGCAGGGTTTTGTGGTCTGCAGACCGGTCCACAGACTATGTCTAAGGGGTCCACAAAAGGTTGTCATTGCCATAGAACAGACATTTTTAATCTGTGGACCTTCACAGGTCCACAGACTGTCTAAGATTTCCAAGTGTCCACACCTCCATTCAAATTTTTTTGGGGTCCACAAATGAAAAAAGGTTGAAAATCAATGCTCTATGGCCTTAATGTTGATGAACCTATGGATTATTATATAAGCATAGTGTCTCCCTCACTTAGATTTACATTTGTTATTGAAAAAAGAAAAAGCATATATACATATTCTTGTTATATTATTAATAAAAGAGGTGTTTTTAAAAATTGTAGGACCCTACACAGCATGCATTTTGTATGTATAACACCTAGCACAATGAGTCCTACTCCATGACTGGGACTCCTAGGTATTTCAGTAATACAAATAATAATACACACATTTTACAGGGGAAACAATTTTAAAAATATTGGAGAGACTGCAAAAACATTTTTGGTGACTATTTTTTGCATCCTTCCACCTATAAAGCCAAAGTCCAGTTGTACAGGACTCATATGGAGAGAAACATTATTATACGTATTTTAAAAGTCTTTGATAATGACCTAAAATAGCCTTTCTATATATGAAAATGTTGTGACTATGAAGCTGGGTATCTTATGAACTTTCAGAGCTAGAAACAAGTACTTTAACTACTGGGCAGCTGGAAATCTCCCTGTAGCAGGTTTCGCTTTGCCAAACAGACTGACAGCCAAACAGTCTCTCCGAGTCTTGGGCTAGATCTTCCAGGCAGTCCAAGATGCCTGTCAACCAAGTCACAATTAATCATCTCACTCCCCCTACCCCTGAGCCCTCTGGGATCTCTCAGGCAGCTGGGGGATGAGGGAAGGGTAGGGGGAGCCAGGCCTTCCCTTTCCACCAGGTTGTGACCCAGGTCCCAAGTGGATAGAGGCGAGGGTGGTTCAGTCCTTTGTGGCTGCCACTCTAAGTCAGCTTCTCCTGGGCCACTTCTTATCTTCCCTATTTTCCCTTCAGTTTCCCTTCTGTTTACACAAGGTCAGTAATTCAGAGCCTCAGCTGAGGGCAAGGGGATGTGGGAGAAAGCTCCCCAGCTCACTTATAGTTGTTCCCCCTTGTCAGGGAGAAGTGGGGAGGTGTCAGTACCCCATATGAATCTTAGTCACAGGCTCAGTCCTTCCCTGTCAATCACTCTGTCTCAGAAGCTATAGCCAGCCTTCTTGAAGCCAGTGTCTCCTTCCCCCCACCCCACCTGACTGCCACAGCTCTCTTTTAAGCAGGTCCTCCATAGGGAGCATGCCCAGCAGCTGCTGAGAGGTGGGGCCTTCTTGGCCCAATATTACTCCAGCACTCCTATAATCTTAATGTGGGATCTGTAAACCTCATCACACGGTCCCTTATGGTGATATAAAGCTCCCATTGCTAGACTGGATGGGTCAAGAGATATCAACCTGACACTGGCACAGCATTGAGTATTACCTGTCTTGGGGCTCAGACCCCTGGGGAGAACTTTCTACATTTGGTGTGAAAGAAGGAACCACAGGTTTATGATGGCCATGGGTCTATGATTTTGGAGCAGAAAGGACCTACCTTCTATTCTCACTTACGACCATACATTCCTGGTTGCCATGGTGCTTGATGACCATGAAGTACTAGTTGGCCACAGATTTACTACAACAGCTAGGAATATATCTTAAAAGTTTCTCATATCGCTTTGTCTGGACTACATCTACAAGGCAATACTATTCTTTTCATGTGGGACCACAGGAGGTACATGTAGACAGGGTAACAACCTATTGTAAGAGTTTCGGAGATTAAAATAATTGTAAGAGTAAAGATGGGAGATATGAATACTAAAGATCACCTCAAAGTCAATTGAGTCTGTCTATAGTACTGTGACACAAACCGAAAATATTTGAAATATTCCATGCCGGTATCTATTTCCTCTGTGTGTATGTTGGGTTTACTCTTTCCTTTTTCAATGATTAATCGTTCATTCCCTGCATGCTTAGATTAAGTTAATGAAGGAAATATTTTATAGTTTAATTCAATTTAAACTGAACTCACCCCAGTGTTAATAGGTCAGCAGCCATTAGAAATCACGTGGAGTGATAAGAACAGAGAATTCACAACAGCACAGGCCTTGATTATGGTATTAATGGAATAGACAGCATCCCAGTGATTTAGAGTGGCAGGTTCACCTCTATGAGAAACTTCCCAATGCATGACTCCATGAGCTCAGCCATATGTGAAAGAGAATTGCATGCTCAAATGACCTCACTATTGCTTATTCTTCAGTATGTTTTCATTATTGAATGGCAAAGAAACAGTTTTAAAAGGAAACTAAATCTACCAGCTATAACAATGTATTTTGGAGTCTGTGCCTCTAGGAGGTAGGTTTGATGTTACATTATATCTTCCTCAGAGGCTATTTGGAAAGAAGGTGGACTATAATGATCTAATAGAAAAAATAAACACATTCTACCCCATCACCATCACCCATGCCCCCAAAAGAATTGGATAACATATAGTGAGCATGTAACTGTGTAAGGGGCAAATCCTTTCCTCTGCCACAAAGCCTAGCAGCCACACTTGACATAAGAGGGTCACATGTGCGTGAGGCAGAGATTCCTTCTTCCCTAGATATGGAGCAGCATCAGAGCCACTACTGCAATTTCATGGTTGTGGTGTCTGCAGTATTTTCACTTCTCTGTGCAGGGGGCAGGGAAAAGAAGCATAGAAGAGATTTGTAACGAAATATCACAAATGGTTTTATATTTATTACCAATTGATCATTTGGGGCTTCCTAGTGGAAATGGTCACATGAAAGGAAATGAATCTCTCAATCTGCAAGTAGCTGCTAGGCTAGGCTACTGATAGCCTCCCATTGGAAAAAGAAAAATAGTCCAAATCTAGAGGAATGGTTCAAAAACATATGGCAGGTATTGTTATGGAAAAATTAACAGAAAACAAAATACTTCTATTTAGTTACCAGTCATTCAATACTCAGACAAAGCACATTCACGTGCAAAAAAACCAGCACATCTGTCTGGTTTTTTTTATATTAACAGTTGATAGGCAGGCCTGGTTTGTTAAATATATGTAATCAAAGATTTCATTCAATTTAATAAAAATCACTAGAAACAACATGTCATGGGTAATGTAAACTTGCTTGCTCTGTAATATAGTAACCTTGTACAGTGAGAGAACTTATGATTACATTACTATATAACATTTCTCTAAACAATAGTGCACTGTTTTAAAGATTTTACATGTTTTTGATTTGTTTTTGATGATCAATGCTTTTGATATTTACATGACAAGGATGTGTAAATTTGCTAAACCTGAATAAGTAAATAAATAGTAAAATTAAAAAGTGTGGAAGGGGGAGGAATAGCCATGTTGTGAATTCACCATTCCCACCCTACTCTCCTACACATCCACATGCTGGGGCAGAGGAAGTCCCTACAGAACACAGCTCCACTACATGTATGGGATGCATACCTCCTTCGCAGACAGGCTGGCTAACCTAGTGAGGAGGGCTTTAAACTAGTTTTGACGGGGGACGGGGACCTAAGCCCGAAGGTTAGTGGGGAAGAGGGACACCGCATGGAAGCAGAAGGAGGAGGGGGCAGCAGGGGAGGCCTCCCGATTCATACTGTGGAAGTAGGCCAGTCGGCTACTTATCTCAAGTGCCTGTACACAAATGCAAGAAGCCTGGGAAACAAGCAAGAGGAACTGGAAGTCCTGGCACAGTCAAGAAACTACGACATGATTGGAATAACTGAGACTTGGTGGAATAACTCTCACGATTGGAGCGCTGTCATGGATGGGTATAAACTGTTCAGGAAGGACAGGCAGGGGCGAAAGGGGGGAGGAGTTGCACTGTATGTAAGAGAGCACTATGACTGCTCTGAGCTCCAGTATGAAACTGGAGATAAGTCAGTTGAGTGTCTCTGGGTTAAGCTTAGAAGCAAGAACAATAAGTGTGATGTCGTGGTGGGTGTCTGTTACAGACCACCAGACCAGGAGGATGAGGTAGATGAGGCTTTCTTTACTCAACTGGGGAAAGTTTCCAGTTCACAGGGCCTGATTCTCATGGGAGACTTCAATCACCCTGACATCTGCTGGAAGAGCAATACAGCAGAGCACAAACAATCCAGGAAGTTTTTGGAGAGTGTCGCTGACAATTTCCTGGTGCAAGTGCTGGAGCAACCAACTAGGGGCCGTGCTTCTCTTGACCTGCTGCTCACAAACAGGGAAGATTTGGTAGGGGAAGTAGAAGTGGGTGGCAACCTAGGCAGCAGTGACCATGAGATGGTCGAGTTCAGGATCCTGATGAAAGGAAGAAAGGGGAACAGCAGGATACGGACCATGGACTTCAGAAAAGCGGACTTTGATTCCCTCAGGGAACTGATGGGCAGGATTCCCTGGGAGGCTAATATGAGGGGGAAAGGAACCCAAGAGAGCTGGCTGTATTTTAAGGAGACCTTATTGAGGGCACAAGAGCAAACCATCCCGATGTGCAGAAAGAATAGCAAATATGGTAGGCGTCCAGCTTGGCTTAACAAAGAAGTCTTTGGCGAACTTAAACGCAAAAAGAAGCTTACAAGAAGTGGAAGCTTGGTCAGATGACTAGGGAGGATTATATAAACACTGCTCGAACGTGCAGGAATGAAATGAGGAAGGCCAAAGCACAATTGGAGTTGCAGCTAGCAAGGGACGTGAAGGGGAACAAAAAGGGTTTCTACAGGCATGTTGCCAACAAGAGGAAGATTCGGGAAAGTGTAGGCCCCTTAAAGAAAGAGGGAGGCGACCTAGTGACGGAGGATGTGGAGAAAGCTGAGGTACTCAATGCCTTTTTTGCCTCTGTCTTCACAGACAAGATCAGCTCCCAGACTGCTGTACTGGGTGGCACAGAATGGGAAGGAGGCAAACATCCCGCAGTGCTGAAGGAACAGGTTCAAGACTATTTAGAAGGATTGGACATTCACAAGTCCATGGGGCCGGATGCAATGCACCCGAGGGTGCTGAGGGAGTTGGCTGAGGTGATTTCAGAGCCATTGGCTATTATCTTTGAAAGCTCGTGGCAACAGGGGGAGGTCCCTGAGGACTGGAAAAAAGCAAATATAGTGCCCATCTTCAAAAAAGGGAGGAAAGAGGATCCGGGAACTACAGACCGGTCAGCCTCACCTCAATCCCTGGAAAGATCATGGAGCAGGTCCTTAAGGAATCCATTTTAAGGCACTTGGAAGAGAGGAAGGTGATCAGGAACAGTCAACACGGATTCACCAAGGGAAAGTCATGCCTGACCAACCTGATTGCTTTCTATGATGAGGTGACTGGCTCTGTGGATGTGGGGAAGGCGGTGGATGTGATATACCTTGACTTTAGCAAAGCTTTTGATACGGTTTCTCACAGTATTCTTATCAGCAAGTTAAAGAAGTATGGGTTGGATGAATGGACTATAAAATGGATAGTGAACTGGCTAGAGCATAGGGCTCAACGAGTAGTGATCAATGGCTCCATGTCTAGCTGGCAACCGGTCACAAGCGGAGTTCCCCAGGGGTCGGTCCTGGGGCCGGTTTTGTTCAACATCTTTATTAATGATCTGGAGGATGGGGTAGATTGCACCCTCAGCAAGTTTGCGGACGACACTAAGCTGGGGGAGTGGTAGATACCCTGCAAGGTAGGGATAGGATACAGAGTGACCTAAACAAACTGGAGGATTGGGCCAAAAGAAATCTAATGAGGTTCAACAAAGAAAAGTGCAGAGTCCTCCACTTAGGAAGAAAGAATCCCATGCACAGCTATAGACTGGGGACCGACGAGCTGGGCAGCAGCTCTGCAGAAAAGGACCTGGGGGTAACAGTGGATAAAAAGCTGGATATGAGTCAGCAGTGTGCCCTGGTTGTCAAGAAGCTAATGGAATATTGGGCTGCATTAGGAGGGGCATTGCCAGCAGGTCACGGGAAGTGATTATTCCCCTCTATTCGGCATTGGTGAGGCCGCATTTAGAATACTGTGTCCAGTTTTGGGCCCCCCACTACAAAAAAGATGTGGACAATTTGGAGAGAGTGCAGCGGAGGGCAACCAAAATGATTAGGGGGCTGGAGCACAGGACTTATGAGGAGAGGCTGAGGGAACTGGGCTTGTTTAGTCTGCAAAAGAGAAGAGTGAGGGGGGATTTGATAGCGGCTTTTAACTACCTGAAAGGGGGTTCCAGGGAGGATGGGGCTAGGCTGTTCTCGGTGGTGGCAGATGACAGAACAAGGAGCAACGGTCTCAAGTTGCAGGGGGAGGTCTAGGTTGGACATTAGGAAAAAGTTTTTTACTAGGAGGGTGGTGAAGCATTGGAATGGGTTACCTAGGGAGGTGGTGGAATCTCCATCCTTACAGGTTTTTAAGCTGAGGCTTGACAAAGCCCTGGTTGGGATGATATAGCTGAGGTTAGTCCTGCTTTGAGCAGGGGGTTGGACTAGATGACCTCCTGAGGTCCCTTCCAACTCTAATATTCTATGATTCTATGATTCTATCATGTTCTCACATCTTACTGCCCCTGTGCAGTGGAAACACACCACTTTGACTGCATGTGAGGTCTTCAGCAGCTGCAGAGCATGGAACAAAAACTGTACCTTAAATTTTAAAATGAATGTTATCCCAGGGCTGGCCCTGGGCCCTTAGAGAACTTTGAGAACACAGATCTGCCAACTTCTGGAGAACCCCTCAACTGAGGCAACACTTAAACTGGATGTAGCTTTCACAATGTAGTGGAGAGTTTAGGGGGGTACCTATTCTGAATATATTCATATAGTAAAATGTATATTTTATAAACAAACTATCTGAAACAAATTTCCAAAACAAAACAATCCACTGTATGCACTTCTCCCCCTGAGAGAGAGGCTGAGAGAACAAATATGTGATAGTCATATTAACTTAGTGCACTACTAGAAAGTACTCAGGTACTATGGATATGAATGGAGGAGAACCCAAAAGACTTTTTGCCAGCCCCAACTTTGTTTTTGTGTGTGCGCGTGCGCCCACACACACATTTTTTCCTCTCTAACTTTGAGGTCAGGATAGGGAATACAGAAAAGCAAGGACTGGAAGTACATGTGAGGCTACTTAGCTGTCCTAGGAACAGATCTAATAATAATTGACTGGGGCATTTATCACAGAAAACAGAGTGGTAAAATACTGATTTATAATTAGTTCCAAATCAGGTTAAAGATAAAAATATCAAGCTAATTGACTTGCCAAGCAATGCAAATTGGGAGGACCCTACAGGATTTCTGGAGCCCTGGTTTTCTATGGCTTTGCTGCTTGACAGTGAGGAGCTAGTTTATATAAAAAATGGCCTTCAGGAGTCTGCTAAAGATGACAGAGAAGTAGATACAAAGGAGTTCCTCAAGGAATCAATCTGATCTTTATTATTAGTGACAAACAGAGAATCATCCGTATGGCTAGAAAGAAGTGTGATTTATTTAAGGATGAGTAAATGATCGTGTTTACAGACAATTCAGTGATGTTTCATTGAGTTTCATTCAGTTCAGCATTAGGAAGGAGTTCCTATAAAAAGATAATTTGGGGAGGCTTTGGTCCTGTACTCACTTAAATTCCACATTTGCCATGAAAGCTGATGTAGAACAAAAAATTCAGAGGCTGAATCTGTTACAGAGTCGTGTTCAGAAACAGATGTGGATACAAATAAGTGACTGGTTAATTGTTTTGACATTTAACATCAGCAGCTTTAAAAATGCCAGAATTACTTTTCATAATTTAATTTTTTTTAAATGTTTTAGCTATTTGTTATATTGTTGCTGTTGAATTTGGAAAAAGTAGATGTGAATACATCTTATACAGGTATGTATCATCAAAAAAAAAACAACCTAACATTAATTATAATTCTAGCTTTGCCATTCATATGCTGTCTATCTTTGGGAAGTCACTTAAGTCAAAATATTCAAAAGTATTTAGCATTTATGGTACCTATATGCAAAATGAAAATCTAGCCTATAGGTTTCTAAAACTGGACACACAAAATTAGTAAATACTTTTGAGTATTATGGCTTTAACTTCTCTGTTCCTCAATTTTTCATTCTGTAAAATGGACCTACCTCCTGAGGCTATTCTAAGGATTATTAAATTAAATGGCACTTACATTGCATATGAAGATGTAATTTACATATCAGTGAACATCTGTGGAAATCTAAATTAGCATAATTTATATGGTGGTGGATACAAGAAAATGTAAAATATACCAGTTTAGACACATCTGAGTTTGGCCTGATTCAGAACATGTTTGGGGATGAAAAGAGCTATTAAAGATATGGGGAGATTTGCAAAGGTACTAATGGGAGTTAGGAGCCCAAATGCCACCGAAAAATCAATTGGAGTTGGGTGCCTACTGCCCTTTGTGCCTGCTCCCATATATGAAAAAAATTATTAAACGGCTCATTGTGCCTGCTAAACTGAAACTAAATTTGAAACTATACTCAACATGGCCTATTTGGTAATCTGTAGTAGATATTAATAATCATATTTACTATTGTAGTGTCTAAAGACCAACCCAGAATGAGGCACCATTGTGTTAGGCAATGCACCAACAGAGAGTAATACACAGTTACTGCCCGAAGGAGCTTACAAACCTAAATAGAGAGAGACTGACACAGGCTGGTGGAAGGGGTATAACCACCAAGCAGAGTGAATCATGTGATGGCATCAAACATCATGTTAGTTCCACATTTTGGGGTCAGGTTTAAGTAGGAGGGGATAAGTTAAATGGAAAGAAAAGTGACAGGAGAGGAGACAGGAGGGAAGGCAATAAGAGGGACAGGGCAGAGGAGAAGAAGGAAAGAAGGGCAGGTGTGGAGTGAAGCTGAACTGAAAAGACTGAGTGGGGAGGAGGAGGGTTGATAAAGGTTGTGGCATGAGTCCCCTTCCTGTTCCCAGGCATCTGTGATAACCTGTCATCCACTTTGTGTATGTGGGACTGCGGCTGTGCACATGGATAGTATTTCTATTGTTTGAAAAAATCTCATAAAATAAAATATTCTATTTGTCAAAATCCAATTATAATGAATTTACCTTGAATTTATCCTAAAGTGGAGTCTCATGTAGGTAGTATTTTTTAAATTTTAGAGGAATCACTACAGTGACTCTTGAGAAAGTGTATCCGCAGTACAAACCTGAGCAGGTCAATGAAATTCCAGGAAGCACTACTTAGAAAAATAATTTTAATAAAATCATCTTACTCCTATGACTACATACATGATTAGGCAAGAGGCTCGTAGCTCTTTACTTCCCATCTTCATCTGGTCTCTTAATAGCTGTGGAAAGACGCCTCATTGCACTGACATGTGCAGATCTTGATATATTGCTCCTTTGAATTGCCAGCTACTCTGGGATTCAAACTGAGACTCTACATCCAAGGAAATTAACATACTGGTGCCCCACAAAACTTGTCCTTAGTGGCCTGTCAGTGATCTAATTGAGTCAATTTGAGGTTTCAAAAAAAAAAATGAAGATAATCGCAGGGAATATTCCCTGAAAGACAGAGCTGCTTAGAGTGTGTGAAAACTAAAATGCGTCATCTTCCCCTTGTAATGTACTAAAACTATGATTTCCATGCTGAGGATTAACACTGATTAGATTCTCACAAGGGAACAGTTTGTAGAATACTGGATTAATTTAATTTATTTATTATTTAATTTAATTAATTAATATTGGATTAATTTAGTTGTTAACACTATCTATAAAGTATTGGTGCATTTTCCTTTAAATTTAGGAGCCTTTAAAGAACAATCACTTCTGTTTCTTTCCTCTAGAGGAGTAGTTGTTCCCTGTAGGAGTCAGTTTGAGTCAGAGAATCAGCAGGAGAGGTTCTCTCCGTCTGCCCTAATCACTATTTATGTTGTATAGAGGTCACGAATTCCTCCAGCACATGAGGAGTATAGAGCCAGTAGCAGTGGTGCTTTGCTGCTCCAATTACAAGCTCCGGTATAGTGAGCAGGCTGGGGGCAGAGGCAAGAGGGGGATTTTGACAGTCTCTTTGGAGTGCATGGTTTTACAGAGATTCTGAACTATGATACAACCCATAGGCAGTCTTCAGGGGGCTGCCATCAATTAGATTAGCCAGTGGGTGCTATAATTTACAAACAGGCTGTGCCAGTCCTCAGAGCGGCCCAGTTTCCAAGAGACAGCACAGAATTGGACCCAGTGTATATACAACAGTGAGAAGGATGCCAAGCTAATGAGCTCCACAGCATGCCAGGCCTTAAATAAGGCATGATTACATGAGTGGATGCACAAAGGTCCCCTGTTCTGGAGAACTTCAAGGAATAAATGTTTTGTTTATTTCTTCCTTCCTCCCTCTGCTCCACTTTATTTTTTAAATTTAATCAAATTTTCAAACCAGGTGTGCTTTTGAATAGGCCTGACTTGGGTGCACAAATCTCCTGATGTATATGTTCTAAAAGTTGGGATTGCATGCAGATTTACAGTGAAATATGGAAAAGTGGCATTAGGAGACAAGGAGATTTCCCTAAAGCTTCTCTCCCTTGACAGATTGCTGATAATGCTCCTATGCCTTTGCCACGGGTCCAAATGTTTCCTGAAGAGGTGTTTGGAACACTCTTTACACAGTACAACAGGACCATGTTGTTGAATTTTTCTGTAATTAGCTAAATGGTTGTTATGTCTTATTTTTCTCTGCTGAAAGGAGGCCTTTTTTTAATATGTCTTTTTCCCTTTTGATTGAGATATTTAAAATAAGGACTGGACAGTTAGGGGAGACATCTAGACAAGAAAGAAAGAATCTGTCCCTCACCCCCATCGTCTTCTCCTTTGGCCACAGCAGTGCTGAATGCAGCAAGCCTGATCCTTAGGTGGTGTAAATCAATATAGCTCCATCGAAGTCAGTACCAGCTGAGGATAAGGCCCAGTATATTCTGTAGATAAATTCACTTCAAAGATTTTGTTCATCTGTGTGTTTCCTTCAATTCGAGCTTTAGAGTCTTATTGCAAGACTGAAATGGAATTAGCTCATTTAGTTCCACGATGTTGGTTTTTTTTAATCAAAGAGCATTACAAAAATCAGAAGAAAACCATCTGAATTGCAATCACAGTATGAAATTTCAATTGCTCACTGGAGTCTTCGTTCAGGATAATGCTTTGCTTCCTTGCAAAATTTAAATGATTGAAAATAGGATCAAGTCATGTAACATCAGAATTTTAGAATTGTCAGAAAGCTATGTAAATTGCTTTGCATGACAAAGTCTCTTTATTATTAGAAACCACATATGAACAAAACATTTTATCTATTTTTAAACAAATAGGCAAAGCTTTTAGAGTGTACAGTAAGCCTCTTCCCCTACTTATTTCTGAATTAGTCTTTCTGTATTAAGGAATTGAGCTAAGACTACAGGTTTGGCTGTCTCTAGACCAACTCAGATACAGTTGTGAATAGTGCTGAATTTAAAATAAGAATTTGCTTCTGTGGAAAAACAGAAAATGTCTCTGTGAAAAACTGGACTTGAAAGGTAACTGCTAAGATAGGAGGAAAAGTCCTGGGGGGTGGAGAGGGGTGGAAGGTAACACTCATCAGAAATGGTTCTAACTAGTTTGAACAATAAAGGACTGTGCAATGCTGAACCAGTAGTAATCCCAAACTAGCAAAAACCTGGTTTTTAGCTAAGATAGTAAGTTCGTATAGCATCACATGTTGTTGCATTGTGAAAAGGAACCAGAATTGCAATGGGTATTTATCAGATCCTACATGATCACACTGGAGCAAATCAGGATGAGAGGGTTATCCCCGGGACTAATCCTTTCATGAGTATTTTGATCAAATGCTTAATATGCATAGTGGAGAGATGTAGCAATTGCTTATTATTTTGACAGGTTTGGAGTAGTTGTACAAATACCATTCTGCTTTTACAATGAATAAAGGAATTTATGGTTTAATTGGCATCATAGTGATAAGGGAATAAGCAATGATACCAATAAACTTCCAACAGTAACAGAATGCAAAATACAGTGGTGATTCAATCTGATGATATTCTGAACCAAAAGAGCTCTCAGCCATGCTTGTAGTTGTTTTCCATTGCTTCACACTGACTCAGATATACTAGGCTTCACAGTGACACAGAATAATAATCCTGGAATTATATAGATTGCACCTTGTGCTTTTATTAAATTATTTGTTCTAGTTTGTGTTACGAGTTTGAGTATACAATTACTGATGTTTAAAATAAAAAAAGTATAAATAAAACATTAAAAATACATAACTAGAACAAGGTAACAATACTTAATTAATATAGTACCTTTTATCAGAGAAGCTTAAAGTCCTTTCCTATATTACAATGAAAAAAAAATTATGGAACTAAAGTTTTCTTATATAGCAAGGTGCAACTGTATAATGAGAGAAATTCTGGATGTGTAATAGGTTGACAGTAAGGGAAGACTGGAAGACTTCCCTATGGAAATAATTTCTTAAAACAAACATGTGGCTGCTACATAAACAGAAAATTCAAAACCCTTAGTAGTGGAACCTGTGCAAAATACAATATTAGAGTCAAAGTGCTGCTGGGGAACAGAGTCCATACAGTGATTCATTGCCTGCAGCCATCACACCTCAGGCTATGATTTTATAAGCCAAGCCAGGTCACGGCCTGGCCAATACTTGTGTGAGAGGTCTTCCAATAAAGCACAAGTGCTACAGAAGTGGTATTGATATTTAAGTGGAGGAGAGCATTTTTCCTACCCCCCACTTAGGCCACACATACACTGAAAAAATGTTGCTGCTTTAATTATGCCAGCATAATTAAGAGGCAACAGCTTTTGTCCCCCCCTGCTCCCCTTCTTTCTGACATAGGAAGTTATACCAGTATAAAGATGTTTAGACTAGTATAGCTTATTCTGGTTTGGTGAAGCAAAATAAACTATACCGGCATAAAGCACTTTTATTCTGGCATAACTGTGTCTATATTAGGTCTTTTGCCAGCATAAACTATGCTGGTTAAATAAATAAATAAATCACACCACTTACTAACAAATGCTGGTAAAAAGTGGTGACAAGGTCTCAGGCAAATATTGAAACAATCCCTTAGGGGTATTATGTTGCTGAAGAGCTCCATGAAGAAGGGTCCTACAGTGATCTACAAACCTCCTTTCCTGGAATGCCCCAGCTTTGGACAATGATATTGAAACTAGTGGTTTGTCCTGGTTTTAATGTAATTTGGTGACTGGCTAACTTCCTGTTTCCGCCATACTTTGTTTAAAGAAACTTGAAGTACAGCTGCAGAAGCTTCACTTCTGAAGTCTTATATTTTGAGAGATATTACTGTTTTCAGAGGTATCCTCTGTTTAAGTAAAGGGAATTTCTTTCACAGGAGCAGTCTCTCTCAAACTGGGAGAATCTTTTGTAAATGACACTATTTCTGCAATAGGGCTGGACAGTATTTCCATGTGCTTTGCCAGAGAAAATGTATAATGGGGTCACAGGCAGTCTAAATCCTGGAGTGCATCAGCAAAGCATATATAGGGATAGAATTGTATTCCTTTAAACAGTTTGTGAAATCTCTAGTGGCACTCAGTGTTATATATTTCAGAAGCTGCTAGAAACCAATCTGGGCATCAGTCTATAGCTAGTCCTTGCTTGTCTTGTTTGTGTATATTTAGTAAACAGTTATTTACGTTCCAATGGTGCCATGTAGTTTCTTCATATTGTTTTTGTTGTAAAAAGAGCAAAAAGATAACCACCACATTTCATGACAATTATATGTTGATCGTCCAAGACCATTGAGTGTTAACATAGCACAATTTAATGGGGGAAGTGCCACTGCTAGGATCTAATCTGGAAACACCCAGGCCCTAAGCACATATTTGAAATGAGCTTTTGCTTTAGAGGACAAATGCAGAGAACCGTGTGTAGAAAGGTCATAACTTGCTCTCCCAGTTAACAGCTTTTCTGACCACTCATCTCTGCATCTCCAGTTACAAGCACTTCCAATGTGACCTGTCCAGCTACCAAACTCTTCTGTATGCCTTTTATTGATGTGCACTCCCAACCCAAACCCAGCTGCCAAACTTTCCCATATTCCCACAACAAGTGATCCCCACAAAACTGAGATACTATCCTCCTTGCTGAGTAGGTATCTTTGTAAATGTGCACAAATGATATGATGTAGACCCTGCAGCAGTAGCATTCATACTGAACTCTGGCTCTATTCCACATTAATCTCATGAAGTCACCATTTAAAACAGCAGGATTTTGTGAAAGATCTTGGACATAGATCAGCACTAAAACAGAAGCAGCAGCAGTGTCCTAACACAGATAATAAACAAATGGTAGCCAGCATTACCATGTCCTCAGAGAAAATACCACTGAAGCAGAAGACAGCTTGGCAGCCAGAAGTGTGAAAGAAACTTCAAACTTTTTCCCATTACCAAGGTGAGGTTCTGTGAAAGTTTCTAATTCTCTTTAAATTCTGTATAAAGAGATTTCTATTAAACTGAAAGACTAAACCGTGAATCAAGGAGTGCTCACTCAAAGTTACAACAGGAGAGGAAAACCAGCAGAAATATGAACATTGTTCCTGATCTTGGAAGGGAAGCTACAACACCTTGAAGAATGAGCCGAATAAAAAAGAACGGTCTCAGAAAAAAATATTAAAATTATAGGACTCTCTGAAGGCACTTAACTTTCTAATATTTTATTTTTGCATCCTAGCTTCCAAATGTATTAGCAATTTGAACAAAAAATTACGAGCTCACCTTTGAAAGGACTCATGATACACTCATCCATAAACCTATAATGGGTCTGGGCTGAAAATTATAAAGATGCAAAGCTGTTTTAGCTGCTGAAATTAAAGAATCCACTGCGCACAGTGCTAAGAACGTAATACTTTCCTGATATTTCTATGAAGCAGTACCAAGAGAGCATGCAGTCTTTAACCGAGCAAGGAATTTCTCAAAGAACACAGGTCACAGACACAGCACGATCTATCCAGCTGTTTTTAAAAGTTTAGGCAAAAAAAAAAAATCTTTATATAGCTAGTCAAAGGCTTGGGTATGTCCTGAAACTGCTTATACCACTGGCAAAGAGATAAGCTATTCAGATATGTAATGGAGGATATAAATGTTTATATATCACCATATGGACCTGGAGGACGTGCATTTTGTTGTTTATGCATAAACTACAATAAATCGGTTTGGGGCTAATCAGCTTGGACGTAAGATCAGTGGATGCAAACGTAACTTTTATGATTAGTCTCTGATTGAGGAGAGGGGGTTAATTTTGTTTGCAAAAGCCTGATATGGCAGCCCAATGGAAAGATTAGGATATTGATAACACTTTGATATGCATTGGTTTAGTTTAAATACATTTAGGGATTGTTTATAGTTTTTGAAAATTAATTGTTTGCGCCTCTAATAAATGAGAGTCTACACTATAAAGCTGGTATTGGCAATTCTCAAGAGAACATTTTTTATTGTAATTGAAACATGATTGGGATGATTTTAAGTTTTATTCTTGGAACATCCAGAGGGTACAGAACCCATTCAAAAGGAAAATATACTATTTTTTTTTTAAAGAAGTTGAAATTGCCCTTTTACGTGAGACGATTAAAAGCAAATAAGAACAAAAATAAGTACAAGACTGAGCAAGGGAAGCATTCTGCATATCATTTCCATAAAGGAAATACCTATTTTTATAGGGAAAATATAATTCATAATGAGTAATTGCACTACTATTATAGACAGTAGGAAATTAAAGTCACTAAACTTAGGTAGTTCAGTATGTTTTATCATCACGGCTCTCATCTCAATAGGGTCAATATTGATGATATATATGCACCTCAAGAAAACAATTTAAATTTTAAACTCAAATTCAGACTGAGTTAGGCTCATTTCCTGTAGTTATACTAGTTGCATCAGATCCAGCAATGGATAGGACCCTGGGATGCCTATACCATTTTCCTCTTACAGGTGAGGAGATTACTGCTACATTTAAACCCTAGATGGAAAAACTCTAGTTTTTATTCTCATAGACACCAATCACACTCTTGAGTAGATATATTACTTACATCTCTATTATATAGTGAAAGATTAGTTATGGATCGAATTGGATCCAAACTAATCTCTGATAATGTTGAGGATTCTCTTGTAATTAATAAGTTATATACATAGGCGTGCACATGGGGTGTGCCCTAATGCAGGGCTTGAGATATCCTGCGGCAGGTTTACAGCGGCGGGGAATCACGTGACATGAGCTGTTGCTGAAAATAAGGACATCATCAGTTTTTCCGGTGGCAGGGAAGGACTTGGCGCGCAATGCGAGTTGCTGCCGAACACCAGGATGCTGGTACTTTTTATGGCGGTGGGTAAGACGCAGGTAAAATTCCATAGGTAATGTGTGCACACCCTAATCAAATGTGCTGTGCACGCCTGTGGTTATATATTTTATAGGTGAGATTGGTAACACTGCCTATTAGCAAGACTGCTTTCTATTTTAAGGCCCTGTTTTCAGTTATAACTATAACTTTGACAACTATAACTATAACTTTGCCAAACTAACAGTTTGGACTTATATTATCCATGCCAGTTGTCCGTCCCAGGCTATTTCATCCCAAAATTTCATCCCAAATGGTTTGGCCATTTTTGAGAATGCGATTAGGGAAAAAATACCCCATGCTAAACAATTTTGGCAACCTTCTCTTTGGGAATTTCTAGCACCTCCATGCATTATAGCAGGTAGATATGTGGTCTGTTTTAGGAATATTCCTTTTGCCATCCTTATTAAAATCTGCATAAATTTGGCTTAGTTATAATTCTTTGAAAATTGCAGTTTGCACATGCTCAGTAGAAATTTGCTAGAGTTTCTCATCTAAATTTCTCGAAGATACTTCTAGATTCCTAAAATTGGAACCCAATCCAAGTCCATGTAATGGAACTGAGAAGAGCTTCTGTGCTCTCATTGACCATGCTGCTGGGCCCAGGCAGCATGCATGAGGAAGCTGCTTGATTTAAATGTAAAGTGAACATGAGCTGGAATTGGGGGGAAGTACAGGGTGAGTAGATTGGGATAGGAATCTGGGGGCAAGAGGGAAACGGGGATTGGGGTGGTGGGAGACCGGGAGTAGTTATGCGAGGAGACTGGAATAAGGGCCAAGAAGCAGTGCGGTGGAGACTGGAACTGTGAGGAGAGAGTGTGGTGAAAAGATTAGAGTCTGAGAGGGGCTGAAAATTGAAACTGCCTAGGTGAGGAGAATGAGATTGGGATAAAGAGCCAGGGATGGCAAAGAGACTGGACTCAAACTGAGACAGGTTGCAGGGGATGAAGCCAAAGGGGTCAAGCTTGGGGGGAGTGGGGCTAATGATGTACTCCCTTCCGGCGCCTGGAATGGAAACCAAAATTCCCAACTCTCACCTTTCTTCTGTCGTCAAGAAATATCAGTGAATCTCACTGACAAAGTGTGTTTCATCCCCCTCTAGTGCTAGTGCTTAATGTGGCCCCCTTGTCTATATGCATTATAGAAGGTTAGGGCTGGAAGGGACCTCATGAGGTCATCTATTCCAACCCCTTGCTTGAAGCAGGACCAACCCCAACTAAATCATCCCAGCCAGGGCTTTGTAAAGCCAAGTCTTAAAACCTCTAAGGATAGAGGTTCCTCCACTTCCCTAGGTAACCAATTCCAGTGCTTCACCACCCTCCGAGTGAAAAAGTTTTTCCTAATATCCAATCTAGACCTCCCCCACTGCAATTTGAGACCATTTCTCCTTGTTCTGTTGTCTGCCAACACTGAAAACAGCCTAGCTCCATCCTCTTCAGAACCCCCATTCAGGTAGTTGAAGGCTGCTATCAACTCCCCCCACTCTTCTGTTCTGCAGACTAAATAAGCCCAGTTCCCTCAGCCTCTCTTCATAAGTCATGTGTGCTAGCCCTCTAATCATTTTCATTGCCCGCTGCTGACGCTCTAATTTGTCCACATCCTTTATGTAGAGAGGGGCCCAAAACTGGACACAGTACTCCAGATGTGGCCTCACCAGTGCCGAAAAGAGGGGAATAATCACTTCCCTTGATCTGCTGGCAATGCTCTTACTAATGCAGCCGAATATGCCGTTAGCCTTCTTGGCAACAAGGGCACACTGTTGACTCATCCTGCTTCTTGTCCACTGTAACCCCCAGGTCCTTTTCTGCAGACCTGCTGCTTAGCCAGTCAGTCCCCAGTTTGTAGCAGTGCATGGGATTCTTCCTTCCTAAGTGCAGGACTCTGCACTTGTCATTGTTGAACCTTATCAGATTTCTTTTGGCCCAATCCACCAGTTTGTCTAGGTCACTCTGTATCCTATCCCTACTCTCCAGTGTATCCACCACTCCCCCCAGCTTAGTGTCATCCATGAACTTGCTGAGGGTGCAGTCCACCCCATCATCCAGATCAATAAAGATGTTGAACAAAACCTGCCCCAGGACCGGCTCCTGGGCCACGCCATTTGATACCAGCTGCCAACTAGACATTGAGCTGTTTATCACTATCCATTGAGCCCTACAATCTAGCCAGTTTTCTATCCACCTTATAGTCCATTCATCCAACCCATGTGTCTGTAACTTGCTGGCAAGAATACAGTGGGAGATTATCAAAAGCTTTGCTAAAGTTAAGGCATATCACATCCATAGAACCAGTCGTCTCATCATAGAAGGCAGTCAGGTTGGTCAGGCATGACCTGCCCTTGATGAATCCATGCTGACTGTTCCAGATCACCTTCCTATCCTTCAAGTGCTTCAAAATGGATTCCTTGAGGACCTGTTCCATGATTTTTCCAGGGACTGAGGTGAGGCTAATTGATCTTTAGTTCTCCAGATCCTCCTCCTTCCTTTTTTAAAGTTGGGCACTATATTTGCCTTTTTCCAATCAACCAGGAGCTCCCCGATCATCATGAGTTTTCAAAGATAATGGCCAATGGCTCTGCAATCACATCAGCCAACTTTCTCAGATGCATTGCATCCAGCCCCATGGACTTGTGCATGTCCAGCTTTTCTAAATAGTTTTGAACCTGTTCTTTCACTATTGAGGTCAGCTCACTTCCTCCCCATATGGAGCTGCCCAGTGCAGTAGTCTGGGAGCTGACCTTGTCTGTGAAGACAGAGGCAAAAAAGGCATTGAGTACTTCAGCTTTTTCCACATCATCTGTCACTAGTTTGCCTCTGCCATTCAGTAAGGGGCCCACACCTTCTCTGACCTTTTTGCTAATATACCTGTAGAAACCCTTCTTGTTACATCCCTTGCTAGCTGCAACTCCAGTTGTGCTTTGGTCTTCCTGATTTTACCCCTACATGCTCGAACAATATTTTTATACTCCTCCCTAGTCATCTGTCCAAGCTTCCACTTCTTGTAACCTTCCTTTTAGTGTTTAAGCTCAACGAAGATTTGTGTTAAGCCATGCTGGTCACCTGCCATATTTACTATTTTTTCTGAACGTCTGGATGGTTTGTCCCTGCATTCTCAATAAAGTTTCTTTAAAATACAGCCAGCCTTCTTGGACTCCTTTCCCTTCATATTAGTCTCCTGGGGATACTGCCCATCAGTTCCCTGAGGGAGTCAAAGTCTGCTTTTCCAAAGTCTAGGGTCTGTATTCTGCTGCACTTCTTTGTTCCTTTTGTCAGGATTCTGAACTCAACCATCCCATGGTCACTGCTTCCCAGGTTGCCATCCACTTCTACTTCCCCTATAAAATTCTTCTTTGTAAGCAGCAAGTCAAGAGGAGGACAGCCCCTAGTTGGTTCCTCCAGCACTTGTACCAGGAAGGTGTCCGCAACACTCTCCAAAAACTTCCTGGATTGGCTGTGCACTGCGGTATTGCTCTCCAGCAGACATCAGGGTGATTTAAATCCCCCATGAGAACCAGGTCCTATGATCTGGAAACTTTTGTTAGTTATCTGACGAAAGCCTCATCTACCTCATCCTCCTGGTCTGGTGGGCTATAGCAGACGCCACCATGACATCACCCTTGTTGCTCTTGCCTCTAAACTTAACCCAGAGATTCTCAACAGGCTTTTCTCCAGTTTCCTCCTGGAGCTCTGAGCAATCATACTGATCTCTTACATACTGTGCAACTCCTCCCCTTTTTTCCCCTGCCTGTCCTTCCTGAACAGCTTATACCCATCCATGACGGTGCTCTAGTCATGTGAATTACCCCACTAGGTCTGTTATTCCAATCACATAATTCCTTGACTGTGCCAGGACTTCCAAGTCTTCTTGCTTGTTTCCCAGGCTTCTTGTATTTGTGCGTAGGCACCCAAGATAACTAGCCAATTGCCCTACTTTCTCAGTAGGGATCAAGAGGTCTCTCCTGTTGCACCCTCCTCCTTGTGCTTCCTCCTGGTATTCCAGTTACCCACTTACTTCCGGGCTTAGGTCTTCATTCCCTGGCAAACCTAATTTAAAGACCTCCTCATTAGGTTAGCAAGCCTGTCTGTGAAGATGCTCTTCCCTCTCTTCATTAGGTGGAT
This sequence comes from Emydura macquarii macquarii, assembly GCF_026122565.2. Classification (NCBI taxonomy): domain Eukaryota; kingdom Metazoa; phylum Chordata; order Testudines; family Chelidae; genus Emydura; species Emydura macquarii. The sequence continues at coordinate 606,248 of NW_027132983.1, read as the reverse complement.
CCCATCTATCCCTAGCAATCCTTCTTTAATTAAATGTCACATACTATTTTCCTCCAGCCTCATTGAGTGTACAGGCTAGACCTGCTATGGGGAGAAATCAAGGTTGTGTAGTGACAGTGACTGTTGGCTGTAGGACCTATGCATGCTTCATTTGTTGCAGAAGTTGGAAAGTTTGTAGTGAATGAGTCAAGGGATAGCAGGAAGAGAAAGGCAGGTCTCACGGTTAAAGCAGTTGAATCCAGTGGACACTTTTGACTTTACTCTCTGAGCCTCACTCCCCTCCACCCCATCAGTAAAATTGGGAGATTAGCCCATCATTTCATATGGCCATCATCAAAGGAAGTTCATTAATGTTTGTGAAATATTCAGATGCTATAGTGCTGACCACCATAGACAAGACCACTAAGAAGTGAATAATTCTGCCTTCAGAACAGGGTTTGAAGAGTGTGCACTAAATAAAGAATAGGATCACACACAAAAACAAGATTGGGCTTGGGCAGGTATGTACTTGGGGTGGCTAACTCCTCCTGCCTTTCATATTGCTAAAGCTACTCTTCTATTTTTAGTGTGTTAGCTCTGAGCGAGCTACTGTGGATGTGTCTCTTCACGCTGGGAATTACACCTCCAACTTGAAATGTAGATATACCCAAAGTGAGCACCATCTATTCTATACTGTAAAAAAGGCAGGCATCCTCTGGAAAAAATGTGATAGTGTAATTAAAGACTGGCTCATAAGGTATAACCACAAGGGGCCATATTAAGGCTGCACAGGCAACTTTAATTCTGGCATTTCCTAACTTTTGAATACTTAACTTTTCATACAACAATATAACATTAAAAACATTACTAAGGTTGCAATATATTGATATTGTACACATATATATAAAACTTCTTATTTTTCCCCAGCTGTTTTAATTGTTTTGTGTAGCAAACAATACTAAATAAATTACACATGAAAAAGCTTCTTCCTCTCCTTGATCAGTTCCAAGCAACAAGACGCCAAACCACCCTGCAGCACTTCCAATGCTATCTAGTCTTAAAAAAATGTAAATCTAGTCAGGCCCAAGATGCTTTCTATCTAGTTGTCCAAGGAGTCCTTCTGGAGTGTCATCTTGGCTCTGGGGAAGTCCAACATATTGGACTTTGTTGGTTACTTACGTCTCAGTTTCTCAACCTGTGGTATGCGTACCCCTGGGGGTACGCAAGACACAGGCAGGGGGTATGGGGTGAAAAACCCAGTGAAGGGAGGTGGGCAGCAGCCGCCAACTTCTGGGGAAAGCAGGCGGCAGCCGCCCGCGTCCTGCTCGGTCCCAGCTCCCAGGTGGGAGCCCAGCAGCAGCCTCCTGCACCCTGTGAGCTGGGCTTGCAGCTGGGTGGCTGCCACCCGTGCCCTAGCTCTGAGCTGACAGAGCCTCCCATGCCCTGGTTTGAGGATGGGCAGCAGCTGCCTGCCACCTGATCACATCCCCAGGTCCCAGCCTGCGTAAAAGCCTCCTCCACCCCAGCTCAGAGCAGGTGGCAATCGCCCACCTCCCGGGCTGGCAGCCAGGTGGCAGCCGCCTGCAACTTGCCCAGGTGGAGGATTCCCTCCCCATCTCAAAGCCCGATGCCCGGAAAGCCATGTGGCGAGCCCAGAGGCTTGCCCAGTCCTGAAGCCAGGCTCTACCGGCCGGCTTACTTGTCAGTTTGTCTAGTTGAGCAGTGAAATTGACAACTACCACAGCCCCAGATTTTAACAGTATAAAAATGTTAAGAGGGGCCCGCAGTGTGATTTGCCCCAAGCCTGCACCCCCCTAGGGATGGCCATGGGGAGCGCTGCTATCCACTCTGGTGGCTGCTATTGCCTGCTCATACCTTAGAAGTTCCTGCCTGTGTGAGAACAACACATGACCCCGCCGTCAGGCCATAGTGATTGGCTGGCGTTGACCTTTGCTCCTCTATGGAGGAAGAAGGGGAGAAACAGCAGGGGGGTTTGTGATCTACCACAGCCACACAGCATTGCAGAACTCTCCTACTTTACGAGAAATACAGTCATCCAGCGGTAAAGGGGGAAAAGATTGTATTTCTCGGAGTGGAAAATTGAGTGTTGGAGTACTTAAAATTTTCAGAAATTAGGGGGTACTTGCTACTTAAAAGGTTGAGAAACCCTGACTTACGTAAGAGCTAGCAGCATGGGACTGGATCTGAATGGTGGCAGTAAACTGAATGGGAGCTGCCCTCTGAGGATTAGAGAAGACTTGTCAGGTAGCAGCAGACTGGACAGAGGTAGCGTCAGCGAATTAGTGAAAATCCAGAGCTAAGGGAAGCCCTTGTATCTGCTTGACCAAAGTCGGGTCAGACTGGATTTGTAGATAAGACATAAGTGAATCTTCTGCTGGGAGCCAGAGTTTTCAAGCCAACTTGTTTATTTCTTCCAAAAAATGTGGTTGTGCTCCCAGGTTAACAAGTCTCCTGAGTGGATTTGCATGAGGAAAAGATTACTCTTAAAAGTGACTCAGAATATTTTGATTTTAAATTCCTATAACTAGGCTACGAGTACCGCTTTAGGTGGAGGCTCGAATCAAATAATTTATTATGAGATGTCATATTGAACTTTGTTACTGCTGTTGACTTCCGGCAGAAGAGTTACATATAAATCCTTGAAGTGAAGTGAGAATTTTATCATTGTGGCTTCCTTTCTGCCAGGGCACACACCTTATTTTGAAAACAGTATGCATCTAAGTGGCTGTATTTCTCAGCATAGCACCATTGGTGAGAAAAATTGCTACAGTGGAGCCATGGTGCAAGAACAATTTTTATAGTGGGGGTGCTGAGAGCAATTGAACCAACCCTGTATATAGTGAAAACTGCTTCAAGCCAAGTTGTTCCAGCACCGATGCAGTGGAGAGAATTCTTGAACTTCTTTTGCTTGCTTCATGGCTCATGACATAGTGCTGCAATTACATATAGATAATTGTTGCAGAATCTGCTAGGATACTGTCACAACCATTGCTTGAAATACAACACTTTCGGGTTTATCCCCTCCTTTAAATGCACACAGCACTCCTTTTAACACTAATTGGAGTTACATGCATGCATTGAGAGGGGAATATACTTTGCTTTTCTCCCATCAAGCATAGGAACTTCTGAAAGAGCACCTTTAAAAGAAGATAGAACTGTAAAATCTCAAGGATATATTCTAAAACCTCCTGAATTATCAACTTTTTTGAATTAACTGCTCCTCTCTACTTTAATTCTTTAGTGTATACAGTTCAATTTATTATTGTATTTTAGATTTTTAATCTACCTCCAAATGGAATGACAGTGTTACATCTGCATCAGGGTGTTCTGGAGAAGGAAGAGTAATTATGACCTGCAACTATTCTGTCTTTCTTGTGATTCCCAGGAGCTCTTGCAAGCAAAGCAAGGTCACACCATTCACTAACTGGATGGGAGACTATCCAGAAACAGCTACATGCTCTAGGAAGTGGGGTTGGAAATTCAGTAGGTAGCAGTCTTTCCTCAGGGCCATGTCCTACCATTTTGTCAAGCAGGAGCACTCTACTACTGAAGTACTAATACAGGGCACAACTGGAAAGTTAATTACAAACTGGAATTTTAGAAGGAGCTGTAAGGTTTAAAAGCACTCAGGAGTCAGATTAATCAAGAGAGAAAGCACAATATTTTCTATTAACTACGTGAGCATTCAATCAGATTCCTGTGAATCCTATTTACATAATCATTCCAATACCAGTAATTTGATACATATTCTCAAACATCAACTATCAGGGCCATTAAAGATTGTGGCATTTTGTTTTTCCCATGAGTAGTGGTCTGGCCAGATTCCAACTGTTAGTTACATTTTTTGTCCCTAAATTTCCCCTGCAGTTTCTGTTGGATAAGATAGTCTTCACTTCCTGTTACAGAGGTTTGCATCTGAAAGGGGAATTAAGCGATCCTGACTGTAGTTTGTTGCAGTGTTTTGCGAGCCTTCAAATGAAGGCTAGGCAAAAATTATTAGTTAGTCCATTCTGTGATGGGATGTAACCAATAAATCATGTATCAATTTCTATCTCACAGCATCCAGAGTGTTTGTGATGTTGCATCTTTCCACCGCCTCAAAAATTTTATTTGAAAAATGCAATTGCATAATATCTACAAAAGAAGCAAATTTCATCTGTGACTTTCAAACAAAGGAAATTAAATGAAGGAATCAATAAAAAAATGACACTAAACTCTTCTGGTTGCCACCTACACATTTGCTAAAAACTTGTATTGGGGGAAGCTATACAGATTAAACAAACTATGTCACAGTAGGAGCCTATGAGACCACTCTATTGGTAACCAATTGATCAACTTTGAAGAACCAAAGCCACTTTTTTAATATGTATAGCTTAGGAACTTTTGATTGGTGTATTGTACATCCAGATCTATTCAGCAGAAAATATGATTTCCAAGCGAGATAGAGGCCAGATGAATATAAGTGTTATAAAAGGATATCCACAGTTTTTTCTTGATCCTTGAAAAGCATCATTTCAAAAGAAACTTTAGAAATAAAAGGGGACTTCAACCAAAATAAATGCAGTTTCCTGTTTGGTACATATGAAATGCTTTAGAGTTTCCTAGTCACTGGGACAATAAAACAGCTATTCACTATTAATTATGTTAACAGTCCAAAACCCCTCAAATTCTGAAAGCTTGATGGAAGATATTTCTGTGCGTAAGCACAGATTAGTTTTACTGAAGAATATGCTTTTACATGTAATCTTATATTTGCATGAAAGCCACTGGCATGCTTAGGCATTTGCATAACATATATATTACATTCATAGTTAATTTCTGGAGAAATACATTATTGCTTTTGCTATAACAGCATGGGGAGAACATATTACTAAAGAAACTCACAATATAATTACAACAGCATCCCTCCCCAGAAACTGTTTTTCAAAGAAGAGGATCATTAAATGATTATTTGACATTGACATCTATCAAAGTTCTATAACATACTGTGCAGGGGACTGGGAGGCAGTAGAAACAGTGTTTTAATAGAAAAAATACATTTTCTTCAACTTTTAAAGAAATATTATGATGATTTGGGGGGACTGTTCTGTATACAATTTATGGATTCTGGTTGATTTTAAGAAATTACTGCATCATTGAAAGCCTCAGGGCTGTGTCAAGTATTTTCCAGACCAGGGACAATGGAGGGTCTTTCAACCTTGATGGTTGCCCATTCAAGGGAAGTACCTTAAGACAATGGATGGGTTTAAGCTAGTAGTATCCATTTTCTTTAACTTTGCTGCAGGGGAATGGAGTTTGAAGGAGTGGAGCTCCTCAGAAGCAGATAAATTTTTAGTGCTGGGTCTTAAAAACCAGAGCCTCAGTATGGGACTCAGAAGGATACACAGAAGGAACAAAGGCATAGCCTTTTGGAAGGAGAGGAGATGTCTTTGGTGGTACAGACAGCCAAGGTCAAAGGAAGCTGGCTGGAGCACTGAGAGCAGACTTCATGATTCAAGAGAGAAACCTAACCTGAATAAGGGGCATCCCAGAGAACAGACCTACAACACGACACCAACCCAGCTCCTGAAGAGCACTCCAGTGTGGTAAAGAAAGTAAGGCAGGAAATGGAAAACAAAGGTTTTTCTTTTGTCTATGTAATGGGATTTCCCCTACCGTGGGATCCTTTTGGCACTCATTCACCTCAGGGCCGCTCTCATTTTTCGTGACCCAGTCCTCCAGCCAGGTCGCAGTATAGTTTTTTTCTTCTGGGTTAGCCAAGTTCCCCCAGATAATCTTCCCATGTGCTTTCCCAGGCAGTCCTCTACAGTAATTCCCAGTATATGCCACCTCCCCATTAGCTGGTAGGGGAACTTGGGTCCCCACATTACATTGGTTTCCAAGTGATGGCTTCTCTAATCAACAGCCAAGATCTACACAATCATCATCCTTGCTGTACTTTTCTTGGACTTCTTCCTACTCTATCTTCCACACATGTTTTTCCCCCACAACTCTAAAATAAGCCTTCCTACAGAGCTAGGATCCCAGAGCATTCACTATCCTCTGGATTTCCTTCTAGTCACCTCACTATACTTAGAGAGTAACTAGAAATTTTCCCTACAGTCCCTTTTTAGCCTCCATTTCCTGGCTTTATAGGATCCCAGCCTGTTCCTGCCCAGTTGGGCTTCATCTTCAATTACTGCTTATCAGTGAAGCCTGGCTGTCCCCCAGGTGCAGCTTATAAGATTAATTGACTCATTCTGAGCCACTTTAACAGCTTCAGGGTTGGTGTTGAGTGAATGCCCCATTCCAGTCTGGATCTGTATATTTCTTGTGCTATCTACAGTAAAGAGTGTTTGGTTTTGGAACCTTTGCAAAGGCTGTGCATTATGTGTTTCAACTATCATATGTTCCTCCTGAAGAAGTAAAGAGTAAGCTGCTGTGCCGACAAGTTTGGAATTCTCGGAGTAGAACCTGGGAGAGCCAGCTCTAGTCCCTGGGCCTAGGCAGCTGGACTGTGGAGTCTTAACTCTAAGGAGGAAGTGCAAGACAGAAGATCTGTACCATAAGAGTGTGCCTAGAACTCCAAAGCCAGAGGCAACACTGAGTATGGGGGGCCAAAACACAGAAGCCTAGTAAGTGCTAGGAGGAGGAGCTTTATCAGGGTTGTGACCAGTATTTTAATAGGGTAAATAGATCCTTCTATGCTTATAAAATTAAATTTGAATTCTCTGCAGCAATAGCTCCAAGAAACTACTTTTACTATTATATTATCTATTACACAATAGGGGAAACTTGAAGAAAGGCAATGTTTCTTTTTTGCAGGTTTCTGTGCATCTTTCATACACTGTTTCAGTGAAAGATTCTGGGATTCTTGTAAAACATGCACAAATTTACACACAAAGGAAGAGAGAATCTATGTTGGCCATATGAATCTCAAAGTGTGTGCACAATCAATGCAATTTAACAATTACTTGTGTGTTAAATGGGAGTATGAGGAAAGGGAAATGGGAGTATGTATTCCTCTTCTTTCCACAAAAGCTCTTGAGATTTTTTTTTTCCTGTCCTTATTTATAAGAACATATGAACAGCCATACTGGTTCAGACCAATGGTCCATCTAGCCCATTATCCTGTCTTCCAACAGTGGTCAATGCCAGGTGCTTCAAAGGGAATGAACAGAACAGGTCATCATCAGGTGATCCATCCTGTCTCCCATTCCCAGCTTCTGACAAACAACAGTACACATGGGCAACCTCATTTACTTCAGTGGGGCAAAATATGGTCCCTTAGGTAAGACCAACCTTGCACAGGAGAAGAGCTGTATGCTGTAGCATCAGTGCTTAATTTGTGCCAGGGCTGAGTCCTGGCATCTCTAGGCTTGGCAGTTCATAATCCCATTGCCTCTGGGCTTGCTGCATCAGTTATGAATATAAAAAAATTTATTGAGCCCCGGCACCTCTTTCATTACAAATTAAGCACTGTGTAGCTTTTGGGGAATATAATGACCTTTGGCTGTGTGTATTCATTGTAGACAGACAGGAAAGTTCCCTCCCTCTAGACATAGCAAATATTGTCTCCATAGCACTCTCAGAACCCACGGGCTTGGGAGCAAGGAACCACACCTGATCTTGAACTGCTTGCCCCCTACTCCTAGATCCTAGGCCTTGTCCAATTAATTTTAATAGGAAACAGTAGCTTTGCTGCATGATTGACTTCTGCAGAAAGTAGATTTCCCAATTAAAGTGTTTTTCATAGCATGCAATGTACAGGAGCTTTCAGAGTGAGGGAAAAGATCACGTAAATACATTTATTTTCAAAAAGAATTTTCTCATTACAAAAAATGGACGGGTTATTCTGTAAATAGGTTAAATACACTTAAGGTACATTCTCATGCAACTCTTTTGTGGTGGTTGGTTTTTGTGGTCACTTTTATTCAACTTCAGTGACTTCACTCAAACAGGATCTGAAGCATATCAGACTTTAAAGCAAGTCAACAGACTTGACTCTAGTTTTCTGAGGCATCTATTCCTGAGCTTTCTTTATCCAGGACCTCTTGTCTCACAATCTAGCATCCCATTTCAGTCTTCTATTGCTGGTGGATAAGGATGAATGAGATCATCTGTTCTCGCTTCATGGCAGAGCCAGCAGAGTTGCTCTGCACTTGCACATAGATTTTTTTTCCATCCTGGTCTATGCTGAAAAGTTAGGTTGACCTAAAATCAACTTGTTTCAACCCATTTGTTCACATGTCTACACCTAAATTTGTCTCCGAGCAAAATAAACACCCTGTTACAGTGACAATAATACCACCTCACTGAACGATGCAGAGGCAGGGTCAACCTACATACGTCAATGCATTACCTGTATTGCCCCAACAGTCCTTCAGCAGCTGGCCCTCAATGCATCTGTCCCTATGACAGTGGTTGCTCAGGTCACAATTATGAACTCTAGAGGACAGGGTCACAGGCACTGGAAGACCCCCCACTTTAGAATTCCAGCATTTTTAATGCCTTTCCCTGATAGGCATGCTCACCAACAGAGGCAATTAGCCCACCTTTATGAGCACCTGACAATACCAGCTCCACCCCAGAAAATTACTAGACACATTCCTGCCTGGAGCAGGAAAGAAGTCATGGATCTCCTCGGCTTGTAGGGAGAAGACACAGTGCAAGCACAGCTAAGAAACAAACATCTACATGGGGTTGCATGGGGGATGCTGAAATTAGGGCATGACAGGGATGAGCAGTAGTGCAATTTGAAAGTGAAAGAACTTCACCAAGCATATCAGAAGGCAAGTGAGGCTGCCCTGCAGAACTACTGCTTCTACAATGAAGTGCATGCCCCATTGGGCATGGAACTCACCAGCACCCCATATATGACTGTGGACACTTTACAGGAGCCTTATGCAGAGATCCCTGCAGTGTACTGCAAAAGGGAAGAGGAGGAGCAGCAGTCGGGGCAGGGGACCTGAAGGAAGATGCAAACAATGAGCAGCAAGCCATGAGCTGTTTGAAACCTTAGTGGAGTCAAGATAGTCCTGCCACTCGAGAGCAGATAACCCCACTGGTGAAGGGGAAGGAAGTTCAGCTAAGTGTGTATGTTCATTATTTCTTAAAAGCTTTTTTTACTTTTTGATTGCAGGAAACCTCCCCCTTTTACTTCTTCCCTATTTAAAAAAGTGTCTCCCTTTCCATCCACACTTTTAGAGAACAAAGGCTTTGATTACTCATTTTACCTGTAAAATGTTAGAAAACAATGTTAGAACGTAAATTAAAAAAATTAGCATGGAAGTCTGATTTACAGAGTCCACATCAGATTAGTGTCCTGTACTCAGACAATTTGTTTTCTTGGGTTTTTGAAATATGGGTCACCCTCTTATAGTGCTGCTAAAACTACACTTCGTGTATTTGCACTTTACCTTATTTTCTGTCTCTTTACACACACAATAGACTTCTGTTTTGGGAAGCACCACACATTTATTAGTTTACACTCTTCATAATTGCCAAATTACAAAATTCATAATGGGAGTCAACAGTCAATCTGTGTTTCAACTCACTGTGCCTTCATATGTACAATTTCATAAAAACATGTAATAACACTGTTAAAATGCTATTTTAAGGCCTCCCTCAGCTCCACAATTGGCTTTTTCTCATAGCCCTGGTGTTTGGCTGTTCAAATTCAGCAGACAGCCAGTCAACCTGCCCCTCCACCCTGCCTGTAGCCTTTTCCCCTTTGCCTCATGGACATTATGCAATACCCAATATGCAGCTGTGGGGATGCTTACCTCACTGAGATCCAATTTACTCAGTAGTGTAGCTGATCATATTTATAATCAAGTAGTACATTATATGGGTAATAGATTAGAGTTAAGGTTTAAGTCAAAGTATAAATAGGATCATGCTACTAAGGTATGGGACTAATAAGTGTGTATTAGGTATATAAAGTAAGACAAGGCTGTAATGCAAGGTCTACAGGTTTTCAGCCTAGGAATATTGTTTATTGGACCAAATTCTGTTGGTGAAAAAGAAGCTTCACCGAGCTCTTCTTTAGGTGTGGGAAAGAGTTCCCAGTACCAACCGATCAATATTATAAAATTTCAAGTGCCAGGGACCCTTTAATCTACCAAAACCACATCAACAGTCATCTTGCACTGCTGAGCAGGTAGTTGAATCTTTCTTTGGCATTGCTGAGATGGCCAGCATATGGCTTCATGAGCCAGCAGAGCAAGGGGTAGTCTGCGTCTCCCAGAATTGTTATTGGCATTTCAACATCAATGGTAATCTGCAAATCAGGAAAGAACGTCCTGGTTTGCAGCTTTTGGAAAAGTCCTGTGTGCTTAAAGGTGTGATTGTCATGCACCTTCTGTGACAAGCCCATATTGACATCAGTGAAGCGTCCCCAGTGATCCATTAGCACTTGCCTAACTTTGGAAAAAGTATCCCTTTCTGTTTATATAGTGACCAGTGAGGTGGGGTGACATAAGAATAAGAGTACTGCCTGTCACCCCCAGCACAGTTTGGGAACCCATTGTTGCCAATCCATCCACTATTTCCTGCACATTGCTGAGAGTCACAGTCCTGTGCAGCAGGATATGCTTAATGGCCTTGCACACTTGGATGACAATACTTAGATGGCCCCCACTGTGGATTTTTCAACTCCAGCCTGATTAGCCATCAAATGGTAGCAATCTGGTGTCACTAAGGTGACCAGATGTCCTGATTTTATAGGGACAGTCCTGATGGTCTGAGCTCTTTCTTATTTAGCTACCTATTACCCTGCACCCTCTGTCCCAAATTTTCACACTTGCTATCTGGTCACCCTAGGTGTCATAAGCTTCCAGAGCGTGATCACCACTTCCTTCTTCACTATCAATGCAACTCTCATTCTGGCATTCCTGCACTGGAGCAACCTCAGGACATAGAACCTGGAATGTGGCCTTTTGCATCCAAAAATTCTTCAGTCGTTGCTTATCATTCCAATCCTGTATTATGATGTGATTACACCAATCAGTGCTTTTTTTTTGGGCCCAGAAGCAGCGAGCCACCATGTGGAGCTACTCTGGGAATGCCAGCAGCAACCTGGCATTTTTATTTGCTGTGTCCATCAGCATCCAGTCATCCACATATCAGGAAAGATGTGGATAAATTGGAGAAAGTCCAGAGAAGAGCAACAAAAATAATTAAAGGTCTAGCAAACATGACCTATGAGGCAAGACTGAAAGAATTGGGTTTGTTTAGCCTGGAGAAGAGAAGACTGAGAGGGGACATGATAACAGCTTTCAAGTACATAAAAGGTTGTTACAAGGAGGAGAGAGAAAAAATGTTCTTAACCTCTAAGGAGAGGACAAGAAGCAATGGGCTTAAACTGCAGCAAGGGAGGTTTAGATTGGACATTAGGCAAAAATTCCTAACTGTCAGAGTGGTTAATCACTGGAATAAATTGCCTAAGGAGGTTGTGGAATCTCCATCATTGGAAATTGTTAAGAGCAGGTTAGACAAACACTTGTCAGGGATGGTCTAGATATTACTTAGTCCTGCCATGAGTGCAAGGGACTGGACTAGATGACCTCTCGTGGTCCCTTCCAGCCCTATGGTTCTATCTTTGCTGAATACTTCTTCTTCCTCCTCCCACCCCTAGCTATAGTAGTACTTGAAGTTCTGTGAATATAGGATAATTGTATGTCCTGTACAACCAATGGTCATTAGAATTGCATAGAGGTCTGCAGGATCAAGGCTTCTGCCAGTCAAATAGCAGAAACAGAAGTGACATGCTAGGCTGTGGAAGTTTTAAAATAAGGCATTAAAATTATGGGATGAAACTGGCATCGTGAGATAGAGAAAGTAGCATTGTGGGAACCTGACATTCAGTTCCCAGAAGTCCCTGGGTAAATTGCTGGTATCCTATAAGGCACTTCAAAAATGTCCCACAAGGCATTGCTCTGGACAGCAGCATGGGGTACGCTGTGATACCTGCCCATGGTGCATAGCATTTTCCAAATACACAGCCACTCGTAGTGAGTATGTGAAGCACCAATGCAAGCATCCCAGTGTGCACTCATCTGAACAATATACAAAAGTCATTGGCTATACACTTAGGTAACTTATGTCAACCAAACTTTGTAGTGTAGACCTAGCCTTCTTCTTACAGTAGCAGGGACAGAAAGGTGACCACTTTTCCCTCCACAAGATCCATGGGTTTAATTAAGTAGAATTTGAGTTACCAACTTTATCCAGAAAAGTGGGAGAAAATTATGATACATATTGGGAAACAACTATTTCAGGTGAGAAGCACAGGTAAACAAGGTTCTACTGTACTTTTTAAAAATGTTTTCTCTTTTTATCCTACTTTGCTATCATGTTTTTCCCAATAAATAGTATAAACTACTGAGAAACTCCCTTTAATATATATCTCTGTCTCTAACTAATAAAGTCCATAAGCACAAAGGAACTCAGAAATCTGCAAATCTTGCTCTCCCAGACTGGAGCTGAAATAAACTTCTTGTGATAACAGAAAACAAAACTTGAGAGGAACTCTTTATCCACTAACTTAATTTCTTATGGAAAAGAGAGAAGGGACAGATACCATTACCTATTTGATTTCAATAGCTAATAGGATCATTAATGCTAAGTAAAAAATGTTGCCAGTGTAGCCAAAAGGAAACTGATTGTAAAAACTCCATGCAGTGCACAGTGGGGAGACAAAAAGCTGAAGACTTGTCAGTGGGTACATAGCTAAACTGTAGGTTAACATATAGTACAGTCAGGTTCTTCAGTCCTTGGGATCCCATCTCTGAGAACTCGTGACAGATTGGATAGAGAAACTGATGGTTTTATAAATTTACAGAGAAACAAAATAGCACATCAGCATGTGTAAAAAGCATTCCATTTTGAAGAGCAATGTCCTCATTAACCAAGGCCACTGGAAAAATCAGTGGCTTGATAAGAATTGCAGCTGTGTAATTACTGTTTTGTGATTTTTCCAGTTCTAGCAGATTTCTCACCAGTTTTAATTGAATATTATTGCTGCGGCTAAGCCACCTCTTTCCTGCTGTACTAAATCAGGAGTTCCAGCACTAGCATCTCTTTAGTTCATGAAGGCAGCTGGCTGAGTCCCTGCACAGGAGTGCTGCTGTCTGCATTAATCAATGAAGCAGGAATTTATAAACTGCTCAAACAAGGAAAGGAAGCAAAAGAATTGGTGCGAGGGTGGGGGATAATGAAAAAGCAAGAGGCACAGAGTTGGGGGTTGGGGGAAGGAGACCAAGGCAGGAAAGGAAAGAGGATGAAGTTGTGGTTCAAACATGTCAGAGTTAAGGACTCCTGATTGCTAATCCTGGCACTGATACCAAATCCACCCAAGCAAGTCACTTAATTTCTCCAGTTAAGTTTTACCTATGGGTATACTACCTTCCTCACAGGAATATTAGACAACTAGCTATTTCTCAAAGTGCTTTGAAGTTAAAGGTCTAAAAAAGTGATTTAAAAAAAATTACCAAAATACAGAAAGAGGAAAGAAAACAGCAAGGTAAAAGAGGCACTTAGAGTAACTAAGTTAGGGTAATGTGCGAAAGTTTCTCAGTTGATGTGAGCTCTAGCGCAGCAAGAATAAAAAAAGTAAAATCCATTAATAGGATGTCACAGCCAAAACCATCTATAAGTAACTGGAGGGTTGTCAAGGGAGTTTAAATATATGTTGCCAACAAATGCCTAACAGGAGCCTTATTACTTAGGGAAAGGGATTATTTCCCTGATTTGTCTCAATTTATTTCTAAGAGCAGCACATTACCAAGAGTGGATCACTCAGGCTAAAACTTCTGGGTTATCTTCTCTAGCTTTAAATACTCACAAGGGAGGAGGAAAAAGAATAGTAATCAATCTCTCTTTTTAAAACTCATCTGAACTATGAGTGAGATGTGGAATGCTGACATAGAAAGCAGCTAGAATAGTTTAGCTAAAAGGCAGTTGTTTTAACAAGAAATAAATAAAACTTTACAAATAAAGAAACATATGAAACAAAAATTAGTCTATTTACTTCAGTCTTGTAGGCTTTACACTATTTCTCTAAGCTTCCTCAAATTTCTGCTGCTGAACTAAAATGCCTGAGCTGCTGTGAGCTTTTATAGGTATCTCAGAAGAGAAACTGCTGACTCAGGCCCCCATCTTGCAAATGCTTATACACATGCATTAAAGTACTTGAGTAGTGACATTGAAGTTAGTGGACTACTCATATGATTAAAATTAAGCACATTGCACACGTGTTTTCAGGATTGGAGTCTCAATCTGCTCTACCTAGTACACACATGCTAAAGTGCTTCCTCTAAGTCAGCTTTCCGGCCAGGCAGCTTAATTATAATAATACTAAAACTATGAATTCTGCAGAATTCAAACTATCATATAAGTGAAGTGGGAAAATGAAGTGATCCTTTTACTTCCAACTGTCACATGAAGTAAACATGAAACATACTGAGAGAAACACAGATGGGAACACTTGGGATATCTGTGGAAAAACATCGTATTGTAAAATACCAATTATTGGTCCTTAACTAAATCTAACAATAGACTCAGAGTACATCTGCACTGCAGCTGGAGGTGCTATTTCCAGCTTGGATAGATAAACGCTAATGCGATAAAAACAGCAGTGTAGTCATAGCAGTGGGCACAGCGGCACAGACTAGCCAGCCGAGATGTTAGGCTGTGGTGCTACTTTGGCTACACTGCTATTTTTAGCTAGTTAGCTCAGTCAAAGCGTGTGTATGTCCACCCAAGCTGGAAATTACACCTCCAGCTGCAGTACAGATGTACCCTCAGTGCACCACAATGTTCTCTCCCAGCATGTTTGCAGAGAAGATCTGGACCCCAATAGTTATGTTTAGTCTAAGCTGACTTACATCTTGAGAATAATTAGCTTTCTGATGGGATCATAGGAGGACTTGTGTAACTTGGGATGCTATCTCTCCATCTAATAATTATAATAAATATCTGGCTCTTATAGAGTGCTTTTCATCAGTGTCTCTGAAAGCACTTCACAATCTTTAATGTATATATCCTCAAAATACCCTTGTGAGGTAGGGAAATACTATTATCCCCATTTTCAGGCCTCATTCTTCCTGTACAAAAATTCTTTCACTGCTCCTGTGAGTTGGAACACATCTTTTATGCTGAAAGGCAATCTTCATCAGAACTCTGCCAGCTAGGTAAGGCTGCAAAAGATGACTTTGTAACATACTTCTATGGTTTCTAGGCAATGCTATGAGGTCACTGCTCAGTGTTCCATGGCACAGGGCTAAAATTCCTAACTCTTTACACAAAGCTAGTAGTGTGTATTTCATCAATATTTCACATAGAAAGAAAATGGGGGGAGTGAACTGAGAGTGAAAAACATTAGCTTGAACATGACTGAGGCTGAGCCCTCTCCAGAGAACCTGTTTGACCCAAAAGATTTATAGCCATTGTTTGCAAAGTGTTGGTCCTGATCACATCATCTTTTAAGATGTTTGATTGTGTAGGGCATAATTGCACTATTTGTGAAGAAGTTCTCAACCTACCAGTAAGCCAAGAGGAAAGTTATTAGCTGAACTGAAACAGATAAGTTGTTCCCTGCTGGAAGTGATTTTTCTCATAGTTTTATTATTTTGATTGTTCTGTGGATTCATGTTAACACAAATTAATGGTTCATGACTGCTTTAAATCTTCTGCATCGTTAATTTAACATTCCAATAAAGGAACTACAACTTCCCATGAAGAAAAAAGATTGTCAGCATAGTAATAAAAACTAGAAAACTTTTATATGCATCTCCTATAGAAATTGTATATCCATAACTGCATCACAACAATGAGCTGTGAGATAGTGGCAGTATCTTACCTAACAGTAATTTCTGTCTGGACTGATCCTTACAGGACACTCTGGGTACTGATAACAATCTGGACATAAAGGCGATATATATATGAATAGCTTTTAGGTTAATGGCTTTTCTCCTTATGAAATTGGGCTGCAGAGCCAATTTGAAAGATTGCTCATGAAGAAGGGGAAAAGGTGATTTAAAAGATATTGGACTCACTTCTAGATTGCCATTCAAATATAGTGCAGGTTTAAAGTGACCACAGTTTATTACTTTGAGGCTAGCGACTCCTATATGAAATGGATTTAATTGGCTCAGTTCAATGCCCATTGGACAGGCACTCACATAACTAAAACCACCACTATAATTAGCACCTTATTGATAGTGTTATCATAGCTGCTCAGGACTGATTGGATATGGAATTCCAAGTGCATGCTGACCTCTAGAATGGTAGTCTTTGCAAGCCAGAGTTGAAGCACATTTGTGAAGCGGGGGAACTTTGCACTTCTCCTGTTTGTGCTCTGGCTATTCTATGATTAAGCAGAGGACCTTTGTCACCAAGGCTGTCAAGCCTACTCCTTTTACCAGATCTAAATTCACATGAAAGTTATAGACAAGATCCTAGAATTTTGCATTAATGGAGGTTGATGTGGTCTCAGGGGTGGACGCTTGTCCAGCAATACAGCATGCCTGCTTGTAGGGACAATAGCTCTGCAATTCTGGGGATAAACAGGTTAAAAAGTAGAAGAATTTAAAGAAATTAGGAAAGTTTTAGGTTCATGATTAGACATGATAGATCTTAGTGCTTATCTGCTATAAGGGGAATGTAGGGCACAGCAGAAAGATGATTTCCCATGTACTATACAGCAGGACCCAGATTTTTAAAGGTATTTAGGAATTGTTGCACTCAGAATTGCAACGCTTAACTGATTGAAGTGTCTCAAACTCATTTTCAAAAGGGATTTAGGCATCTGGGAGTCTAAATTCCATCAACTGTCAGTGGGATTTTTGGCTCCCATGTGCCTAAATCCCTTTTGAAAATGAGATTTAGGCTCCTGTGTGCAACAATACTTAAACACCTTTAAAAATCTGGACCCTTGTCACTATCCAGTTGGGGTACAAAGCTCAGCTACCTTTAAAGCAGCTACAACAGAAAGACTTCAGCTGAGGACAAACTCACAAAAATAAATTGGTCTCTATTCTAATCTCCTTTCTGAGAAGAATTAATTCTGTCTTCTGCCATCTCCTCCTACCCCTGGATTGAATTTTAGGGGAGAGATGAGCCACTGCAAATATCCCGTTCATGATTCCACACCTGTCCCCTACTATCTGGGGCGAGGAAGGAATGGAAAATGTACCCTGAGTTAACTGTACAAACACAGAAGGGAGACTATAAAGGCAAAGAAAAAGCCACCTTGGAGACCTAGTTTACAGATAGTTCTTCAGCTACCAACCCAATTTCTAAATTAGTTATTTTAATTTTTTTAATTCTAATATTATTCTAAATTTCTAAACAGTACCAGAAAGAAGAAACAGCAAAATATAATTCCATTCTTGAGAAGAGAGAGGCTGAACTATGGTCCAATATTTTAGGTACTTTGCTTCTTCCACATATAAAAAGCACAATTAAATTGCACATTGCAAGGTAATAGATACCTAAAGAGCTTAGTGTTTGATTTCCTACGTGAAAGGCTGATTCCTACTTAGTGTAAAGGTGCTAATGTGCTTAAAATAAGCTAGATGCATTAGACAATTGTATATAATATTTTCCTTGTACACAGGGATGAGAATACCTATGGACCATTTTAATACCCTGCTAATGCCTTTGTGGCCATGATAGTGTTATTTAATATCAATTACTAGACACTGACATTTGGTTGGCTCAAAATGTATATTTGTCTCTGCTGAAGCCAATTTAGAATTCCTGGCATAGGCATTGTGAACCAGAGAAAAAGCATACTGGGGCCAAAATTGGTTTTGTGGGTTTACTTTGTACTAACTATGGCCTTGTCCTAATGAAATACACTGTGAATCTTTTTGTTGCTGCTGTTCTGATGATCAGAGAATAGACTTAGGTGCTATTTTGAAGTTGCTACCCATTAATTATTTTAATTAGGTGGTTGCTAGTTTTTCCAGCCATACTGCATTAAGGCTAAGTCATAATAATTATGGTTCTGTGTTGGCTAGCACCATAACCAGCCACAAAAAATGAGTGAGTTTTGGTTTTAGCCCTAGCCACAAACAATCAGACCAGGTCTATAAACATGCTGGGATCTGAATGACTCAGTTTGCACAGATCTAGTCTTCGACCCACCACAAGTCCCCCTGATGTTTCCTTTCACCCAAACTAGGAACCACTCCAAACTTACCATTTTAATCTTCTGGTAGGACCCATAGCCTGACCACTCCTTCTTCCCCTGCTACTCTCTCCTGGGACAAGGTGATTTTTCTTTGGCTGCGCCGCTCTTCCTGATCCCCTAGCCTCAGGGGAACCACAGAGTTGCAAAGTGAGCGTAGTCCAGATCCTATGCTAAATGCATAAAGTATCCCATGAACCTTAATAGCAACACGTTTCCCAGCAAGTTGTGCTTAGGGATTGAGTGTCCTAGTGAGCATGCAGTTGCTAGGGATCCCAGAGGATTTTCTCTCTACTATCCTAAGACATATGAGGAGCCATCTGCTCCTGCCTGCAACAGGAATGGAAGGGAGTGTATTTCCCTTTCTGCTGCTCCATGTATTGTAGAAGTGTCACTCAGCTTCCTGCCCCTCAAAGACTCTTCTGAATTTGGCAAGGATAGTGGCCTGAGCTAGAGGCTTTCTTGAAGCAAGAAAATTGGGCTTATTCCCCCAGTGGCCTTAGATGAGACCAAGCAAATCTGTTCACTTTTGTTTATAAGCTGCAGTTCAGGCTATTGTTTTTTCCAAGGGTTGCCCAGAAGTAATCCAATTGTTACAATGTTTGTGTTGCAAGCTATGCAGGGGAATGTTTATTTTTCTCTCCTAATGTAATGTTTTCTATACATAACCATTTTTAACACCACTATATGGATTCTTCCCCCACATCATGTATTTTGATTATTTGTTTTAATTTTTATACCTTTGAGGGATCCATCATGGTCTGCTATATTTTAGCAACTGTCATTGGGTCTATTTATAAAGATAAACCTTGCCCCATTCAAGCGTAAGCATTTTTATATGCTGTCCTGTTTTGATTAATCTCTTTATAGAGCCAGTGGTGCTGGAACTTGGGTGCTGCCACATCCTGTGGCTTGAAGTAGTAATAACAAACACCAACTACATGGCTTCCAGGGTATCTATCATCAGCACCTCCACTGTAAAAATTGTTCCAGCCTCCCCTGTATAGCGCTAGCTGGATACTCAATCAGTCTGGAGGTTTTCCCCCTCATCAGGCTCTCTGATGTATACAATGCCTTGTTGTTGTTGTTCTTTTTTTAAAAAGTTTCCTTCTATCATATTTATCTTTATTTTCCTAGTTAAGCTCTGGAATGAGCTTTCTACAGAGGCTGGTAGAATCCCCATCATTGGAGGTTTTAAAGACCAGGTTAGACAAGCACCTGTCAAGGATAGTCTATGTTTACTTAGTTGCACCACAGGATAGGACAGATGCGTTAGATGACTTCCTGAGGCCCCTTCCAGTCTTACATTTCTGATTCCTTGAGCTTATATTCCTTCAAACCTTTCCCTGGGCTGTGCATACCAGCTTTACATCTCTCTTTGAGTCTCTTTGCCTAGTTAATTATCCTCTTAATCTTTAATCAACCCCCCTTCTTCCCTTCCCACCCTTGGTTCTGGATCAGCCCACTCCTCTGTTTTTTTGCTTCCTATAGCGCTTGGCTCTGATCCACAAAGGTACTTAGGTCCCTATGTCCCATTTTAGGCTCCACTGTGATCCACAAAACTTGCCAAACACTCTAGGGGCCCTAAACTTACTCAGCACTTAAGTTTTCAGGTATAAGTTCCTTTGATTCCTAAATGTCTGCCACCAGATACATGCACTGTTGCCTCCATCTAGGCATCTGGCTGCTTAGCTCTCCCTTAAGCCCAAGAGCAATCCACCAACTGGAGGAAGATAGGCAGACATGCCTGTCTCACATGTGGGACCCAATCTGGTAGGTGCACTCAGAGGCTACTTACTAGATCAGGTCCCATTCAAAATCTGGCAGGAAGATGAGGAGGTGATGCTACCACTGCCTGTTTTATAACTTTTAGCCCAGTGGCTGGCACACTTGCCTGGCATGTGGGAGGCCCAAGTTCAATTCCCCCCATCTGGCTGAGGGGGAGAAAAGACTTGAACTAGGGTCTTCCACCTCTCAGGAGAGTTCTCTAACCACAGAGTTATGGGATAGTATGATGTGGGGCTCCCTCAGTCTCTCCTGTTGAAGCTATTCCACTGTACATAAATAATGAAAGAAATAGTCATTGGAGCAGAGAGACTTTGGGTCTCCCACCTCCAAGGTGGGTGCCCTAATCACCAGGCTGCACTGTCATTAGGACAAAGAAAGGGAATGGGAATGACCATTTGACTGGCATAAATACTTAAATAGTCATTGAGCCAGGGGAGGGGAGGCATTTCAATGCCTACGTCCCATTGTGGATTTAGGCCCAAGCCTCTTCTCTAGTCACACAGGCCCCTCTTTAATATTTAATAGCACATGATTAAAAGAGAGTAGTTGCCAACATCAATGGTCTTAAATTACATAACTAATAATAAATTTGGGATCACTCAGGTAAATCCCAATTTTAGGACCACTCATGAATTGAGTGGTTATAGGAGTGAAGTATGAGCTGGTTTATTAGATGAGTTTTTGCTGTGAATGTACTCCTACCTACATGGATAACTTTTTTGAGTATATAATTTGCTGTTTGAAAATTCTGTAGTTACAATATAGGTGCTGGTTTCTTTTTTAATAGTATAGTCCTTTTTAAAAGAAAAAAAATCAAACATACTTTGAGAGTTTTCTGCTTGTCTCATGCACTTAAAAGCTGAGCAGAATTTCCCATGTCTCAAATTAAGTCAGTTGATTGCATCTAATTTGACTGTTTCCTCAATATAGAAGTCACCAGGTAGCAACAGCTATAATTAAATTCTGATCAGGAGTTCCATGACAATACCCTACCTCTTGACCTGCTTTCAGTTTCTCATAGCTTCTCATAGCATTTTTGTTGTTCATCCTTCATCACCCAAACGTAACATTTTTTCTTATGCAAAATATACAAAAAAAAACCTCTTCACTGGTTAGCCCAGACTCTGCAGCCTCACTCAGCTGGTTCCATTCCCCCTTTAATTAGAACTCCAGTAGCAGGGGACTGTCTTAATCCTCAGTGCTCCACCAGCACCCTGTCATAACCTCAGTGTATCATGTGCAAAACATAATAGTATTTTTTTTAACCTCACAGGGGTGTTATGCAAATGAATACACTGATGGTTACTGCAGTGATGGAAGCCACGGCAGCAGCGAAAGCTAGCAGGTATATTCTTATGAAAGCCTCTCTGTCCCCCCTCAGCACCTTCTACTGGCACTAGCCCTCCCAGTTTTGGCACAACAGAGAAATTAAGACATAAAACTTGTTATATGGCTTCTTTCCAAGTGTTTCTGTAATGCAGGGACATTCATAAACAACTGTGTGCTCTTCACTGCTCACCAACCAGCCATTCCTTTCAAACAGACCACTCAGATCCTTGTAGGTGCTCTTTGATTCTACTGGCTTTGGTGTTCTGTTCCCCTTAGCAACAAACTGCTCCATCACCTAGCTATTCTAGGAGGAATTCACAAGTGTAGGCATGGTGGAATGGTAGTGTTTTGGCAAAAAACCTAGTAGCCTCAATACACAGCCCACCTACAGTTTTTTTTCCCTCCCAGTATGTAATTGTACCTATGAGTCATTTTATTAATCCAAAGAGAAGGATAGAAAACAAGTGAACAAATACACTATTTCACAACTGTCTGTCTGTACTATTTACTTCTCTGCTAACGAACGAACAGCTAAAACAAAATTATTCTAATTGGCAGCAGCTTCAAAGGGCATTATCTGCTCTTTGTGAATAGCTGCCACATGGCTCCGGCCAAGGATTGCACTGTATTGTCAGATGATGATATTTATGGCTCACAACTAAAACGGCAGTATAACAGAAATTTTTCCAAGGAAAACAGTATGAGGAAACCTATCTACAAATCAAGGAATAGAGAGTATATAACAAAATTTCCAAAATGACTGCATCTTTTCTTTACAAAAACCACTAAACAATGACATACACAAAGGAATTAGAGATAGAGCTCTAATATTGTCAGGCAAGGATCAAGCCTGTGCTCCAGTTCATGGCAAGATTGGTCTTTTACTTTGCATGCAGCAAGTCATGTGATTAAACAGAGGCTCTGTGTGGTTTTTTTGAGTACATTGTATATACATGGACAGGGAGGGGTAGGGAACATGGTTGAGTGAGACATTTCTTAAGCATAAATTATACAAGCAACTGCTTGAAACCTCCTATGCTCTCATGCACTCTCTCCCTCAGACACATGGCAGTACTCCCTCCCCTCCTCCTGTGGTATCTTCTGTAGTTTTTCCTTCTGGTGGTGAGGCTGATACTAACCATGTCTTGAAGGGCCCCAGGCAATGACTTCAGTTACTTGACACTCAGTTTCTACCCCTTCCTCCATGCAAGTACAGTATGTTGACCTCAGCTTCCCCATCACCTGAGAGGAAGGAAGCCAAAACCCTTTGAATCAGAGGTCTAGCTATGTTGCCATCAAGTAATGTTCCTTCTCCCTGGTGGCTTGGAGATAGCAGTTTCCTAAGAGAGGAGTCAGCATAACTCCCACCAGGAATGCCTCGGTGCTGTCACTCTGTTGATGGAAGCAGCTCTTCACTTTTATCAGTTTTCTCTCCTGCAGGTATAGCATGGGGATTACTAGACTGATCCTGCAGCCCAGCTTTGTGGCCTCATTGAAGTGCTGCAGGATATCTATGCGCTTCTTTGTGAATAGCCAGTGGGAGAGTGATATGCACAGCCTGGTGTCTGTGCTCATATGGAACCATTAATATAGAAAACTTGCATTGCTGCTGTCTGATCAGACAGGTCTCTTTGTGCTGCATTGCACCAGCTGAAATGGGTACAGATCTTCCTGCTCATCCCATTATCCATTGCATAAACCCAACAGAGATTGTGGGGCCTTAACTACTCCTCTGACAACATGCAGTTTATCCAGGATGTTCCTGGAGATATTTTTCAAACCTACACATGGACAGAATGGCATGCTGTTGACTGAGTGTGTATGTGTTGTCAGTGTTGCTTCTAGTTTATCTGCTGCTGCTGACCCACTGGGCCATAACAGACACATGAATTGTCTGACAACTGGTCCACGTCAGTGGTCAGGTGAAATTTCCCACCTTTGCAGTTACTCAGGGCACACCATACTGCTACAGATCCAGCACTGCTTTTTTCGCAAAATAATAGTAGCTAGGTATCTGCCATCTGGGAGTAGCTGCAGCCATAAATCCTCTCAAGCCCGCACCCAGCACCAAGCTAAGAAAAGTCCATGGCCTGCATTCTAACACATGCTGTGGTCAGCTACATGGCCTTAAGGTGGCTATGATATTTTTGCCCCCTCTGAACACACCTTGCTATGGTCTGGTGAACTTAGCTAACTGGTTGTGTCAGCCTCTGCTCTGTAGTAGACTCAGTGCCTGTTTGCTTTTCTGCTGATCTAGCCTACTGCTGCATGTGTGCTTTGTGACTATGTTCATTGTGTTTCAGCCTTGCTGATGTTTCCAATCTTTTGGGATCATAACTCAGACTGACCCTACCACTGCAAAGCTGGCACTGGTACAGTCCCCAGAATCAACTTAGAAATGTTGCCAAACCCAGGAGGACGTCTGCTTAATGTGTTTTTTAGGGGTGGGTTGGACAATTGTAGTGGGTAACTGTTGCTGAGAGATGCTGTGTAGGAGCACTGCTTTCCCCTCTCACTGTTCCCACCAGAACCACATCCAACAAAGATGGAGACAATTATTCCACCTGTCCCCACCTGGGAGCTGTGACTGACAACTACATCCTTTCCAGAACTGAAATAGTGGAGCAAAGTTTTAGAGGGATCTGTAGCTGATAGTGTCTGGGCATTAACATGCTAGAAATCAAGCTCTAGAAAAGAAACCATCTCATATGGTACTTGAATAACTGGAGCTGTAGAAACCTCCTCCTCACTACTCTCCCCACCACCTGCATCTTGTCTGGTCAAGTGTACCCCCCAGGGGAATATTCCTCTGTGGAAGAGCTGCCTGCCTCAGGCGAAATGGATTCTGCTGATTCCTCTTAGCAATCTGGTTCCCCACTTACTGGGAATCCCCCCACACTTACTGGGGTTCATGGTGCAGAGCATCCACAACAGCTTCTCTACTGAGCAAGCCCATGCCTTAACAGCTGGTCATTTTTCCAAGCTAAATTGTTCCATTGAAGATGGAACTCGTCTTGGGATCTGCTGGTTCCACTCACACAGG
Source organism: Emydura macquarii macquarii (assembly GCF_026122565.2). Taxonomy (NCBI): domain Eukaryota; kingdom Metazoa; phylum Chordata; order Testudines; family Chelidae; genus Emydura; species Emydura macquarii. The sequence goes on along the minus strand of NW_027132983.1, from coordinate 581,913 downwards.
TCCAGTGGCTATAGGCTAGTGGGAATTTCAGAAAGTAGTTGACAAGGTTCCCTCACCAAAGGCTCTTAAAGCAAAGTAGGCAGTCATGATATAACAGGGATGGTCCTCTCGGGGACAGTAACTGGTTAATAGATAGGAAACAAAGGACAGGAATAAATGGTCAGTTTTCACAATGGAGAGAGGTAAACAGTAGATCCCCCAAGGACCTGTGTTGTTCAACATATTCAGAAGTGATCTGGAAAAAGGGGTAAAGAGTGAGGTGGCAAAATTTGCAGATAATACAAAATTAAACTAGCTAAGTCCAAAGCTGACTGCAAAGTTTTACAAAGGAATTCCACAAAACTGGGTAACACAACGGCAGATGATATAGAATGTTGATAAGTGCAAATGCACATTGGATAACTTAATTCCAAATATACATACAAAATGATGGGGTCCAAAGTAGCTGTTACCACTCAAGAAAGATCTTGGAGTCACTGTGGATAGTTCTCTGAAAATCTCTGCTTAATGTGAAATAACCGTCAAAAAAGCGCTAAACAATGTTAAAAACCATTAGGAACGGGATAGATAATGAAACAGAAAATATAATGCCACCCTATAAATCCCTGGTACACCCATACCTTGACTACTGCATGCATTTCTGGTTGCCTAATCTCAAAAAAAAAAATTATAATTGGAAAAAGTACAGAGATAGACAACAAAAGTGATTAGGGATATAGAACAGCTTTCATATAAGGAGAGATTAAAAGGACTGGGGCCGTCCAGTTTAGAAAGGAGATGACTGGGGGGATATGATAGTGGTCTATAAAATCATGAATGGTGTGGAGAGAGTGTTTGTTATTTATGCCTTCACATAATACAAGAACCAGGAGTCATCCAATTAAATTAATTAGTATTAGGTTGAAAAACAAACATAAGGAAGCACCTCTTCACACACACAGTCAACTTGTGGAACTCATTGCCACAGGTTATTGTGAAGGCCAGAATCATAACTGAGTTCAAAACCTAATTAAAATAAGTTCATGGATGCCTACCAACAAGTCCATCAAAAGCTATTAGGCTAGGTGGTCAGAGACCTAACTGCATGCTCTGAGTGTCCCTAAAACTTCTGACTGTAGATACTAGGACTGGATGGATCACTTGCTAATTGCCCTGTACTGTTCATTCCCTCCGAAGCCTCTGGCACTGGACACTATCAGAAGATGGGATACTGGGCTAGATGGCCCATAGCTCTGATCCAGCATGGGTATTCTTATGTTCTTACAAGTCTCTGTGAGGAATGTGGCAATGTCGTTTATAGTGGGAGCAGTGTTAGCAAGAGACCTTTTTATTGTTTGGAGAGTCAGACAGCTGCTGAGTGTGACCTGGACTGCTTTTGTTCCCTTTTCAAATCTTTCAGAGTAGGGGGGCAGGCTTTGTCTAGTGAAACCAATGAACATACCCTGTTTCACAGAAGCTCAGAGCAGCTGTGGAGGCCAGAGATACACAATAGTTGGCAATTATTGCTTCCTTTCACCAAAGATGCAAGTTCACAGTCATGCAATCATAGCTCACTCAAAGGCTCAGCCTGGCACTAAACAGAGAGCTCCTGCTCACTCTGTGACATCATGTGTCAACTGAACTAATCTGAAGCAATGTGCAGTCAGATCCAGTGAAAGACCACACTGGGAAATATGTAACAAGTCAATCCCAGTATCCACTACCCTGAAATGAAGTTTTTCCACATCAAGTCAAAAAGAAACAATAAAATGAAAGTAAATGGATGAAGAAAGTTGGAATGAACAGAATAAGAAAGTCAGATTAAAATGATAAAGTTGGAACAAAATACTCCATTGTCATTCAAATCATGTCAAGTTTCCCACTGAAATAGTCATGGTCTTATGAAACATTTTGATGAAGCAGCACTGACAGAAAACTGTTCTGTCAAAGAGTTTTCAACCAGATCTAGTGATTTATGTATTTGTTATAGCAACTGCTAGTGCTTTCATGAAATAGGTCCATCTCTGTAAAGCCATGGATCTGGGACACTCACCAGTGCTTGGACATTTCATACAGAGGCCTTGTGCTTTCACGGTTTCTTCACCTCTCCCTTTTTCCACAGGTGGTGCTGTGCACCTGAAAGCAACCAATCCTTCTATCCCACAGTCTTGGGTTTCTTATGGTAAGATAATTGCTGTTAGGGACAACATTCTTACAGAGTGACCCTGAGGAAGCTGCCACAGAGGAACTATCCCTCACTCTCCCAATATCCAAAGCTCTAACTGGGTTGAATTAATTGGGAGAGTCATCCATTGTCTCGGGGCTTGGTGTGCAAGTGCAGCGATGGTAGAGGAGGGTCTCAGGAACTTGGCATGGCATAGGGCTAAACCTCCCATTCCTAAATATTTTGGGCTTTACCTCCTTGCTACTCTGCCTATAACATAGAGTTCAAAAAAGAGAGAAGAGATGGAGAGGCAGCATCTGAGTCAAAACAAAGATAAAGAGACATGACAGAATAAGTCTCAGGCATGAGACGAACTACATAAATCTTCTTCCAGGTCAGAAATTTGCAAGGTTGACAAATGCTCAATAAAAAGGGAAGGTCCACTTTGCCTGATCATATATCTTTCTTTAAGAGCAAAGAGAGAGCACCCAAGTAACTTTGGGAGAGTGGGAATGTATCTGATAACTGAACAAATGCACTGTCCATATGTTATCAGCTACTCTAAAAATTGAGCCTGATTATTAGGTCAATGATGGTATTTACTCAAAGGGCTCATTCACACCCATAAGGCACAGCCTTGCATTACAATTCTCCAGAAATAGGTGGAATACATTTTGTACCTGTCCTTAGGGAGATTTAATTCTGAATTCAGGAACTGCTCTAAGATGGGGCAACAGCTAATATCCTAACCAGAATTTTCCTGGTTCATTACTGAAGTAATACATTTTAGATTTAAAACTGTGAGGTTCCCCTCCTCCCCCCAGTGTTTCTACACCAACACATTTTATTCTAATTTTAGTCTTTTGAGAAGTTTCTCTTCCAGATCTACCCACCCTTTTTCACATTTAAATAATTTTCAGTTTCAGAGAACTCAGTTTTAGTGGGTGTTTCAGTAGCTGTGCAATAAGAAATGTCTCCCAAGAACAGCTTTCCAAGCTTCTCAAAGCGGTAAGCAGGGAAATTCAGGACAGCAATTATAGTGCAAATAACCATCCCATTTAATTGCAAGGACCTGAATTAAGCTGATGAAACAAAAAAGCAGGGACCTGTTAATGAATAAAGTGATTAGAAGTGGTTGTGAAACAAAATACATTTGTAATTAACTTCAATACATTGGAATGCAGCACAAATCAATTCTATAAGAAAATCACTTTTTCCCACTTTTTGGATTCTTTATGCCCCACACTGCCCATGATTGGCACTCTTACTTTATAGAATTCAATCGTATAGGCCAATGTAAACATGAAAAATAGTACCCCATCCACTTGACAATGTTGGTCCCAATTTCCAGGGGGAAATTAAGCTTTGCTTCACGTTGGACTTAGAAGGTGGAGTGGTACCCATACCATCTTTGAGTTCCACCTCTCCTTTGGTCAAATAGGGGATAGGCTGGTTCATGGTGATTCTTATAGCTGTTTCAAGACTATTCGCTATGCCTGACCGACTATAGCCTCAAAGATTCAGGGATTGCTGGAATGCAGTAGCACTCCCTCCCCTTACCTGTCTCTACTCTCTGCAACACAGGAGGTGGTGAAGGGAAGCCACTGATGCCGCCTTCATCTGCCTGGGGATTCCCTCATGAAAGGGAAGCCACAGTTGGATGGCTTGATGGCACCTTTTTGCTGCTGGAGCATGTAAAGGGGCACAGCAAAGCCAACAATCTGATATTATGAGGTAACAAGAGTAAAACGGGAAAAACAAACAATAATAATAAAAAATTAGAAATCCCTCCTGCTAGGCAGGGGAAGACTGGAAAGACAAGTAGAACTGCATTGGACAAGGACACTGGCACCTGGATTGGGACACCAAGGAATGTCTCAGCCAGACGCAAGAAAACACAGAAGAAAACGTCAAAGAACAGTAGTGCTTCATAATCCAACTGCCACTGTCTTCCTCCAGTGATATGCTTATAGTATATTTTGGATTTAGAAGCGGTTAGTACAGTTAAGATTCCAAACTCTTGAGGAGTCCTGGGTATCTGAATCCAAGATGAGCATGTAATTTCTTGAATGGCTCTGAAAGTTCTCTACAACTGGAAGCTGCTGGATGGTTTTGGAAATAAGGTTAGATTTATCCAGTCAAAACATTTCTGGTGGAGAGGGGCTTATAATATCACTTGTCATGATAGGTACATACCCACATGTACTGGAGTCTTGTTCCATTAGCTATGTGTGCACATACAGAGCATTGGACACAGGAAATGAAAATTTTGACTGATGAGGTTGCTCAGGACTCAGGGTACTATTTCTCGGGGAAAGTTTTACATCAGATCCCTGCCTACCTCCAAGGACGCCATTATGCTGATGGTTATTACATCTCCATCCATTTTCTAAATCCTCAATCTTGTCCCTCAGGACAGACACCTTTTAACCAAATTATAAGTATGCCATATAAGGAAACCATGTTAACCTCCACTTGCTTGAGGCTTGAACCTCAACTTTCAAATTCCTTGCTTAATTGTCCATCTACATCTAGATCATAGGGGCAACATTCTCAGGATGACCAAGTCAGTCAGCCTCTGTTGTACAGCTCTAGCCATTTGCAGTAAAACAGGATAAGAAAGCATATTTGGGGTACAGAACAGCACTCATGATGCTAGACACTTGGCATTTTTCAATTCCCGCTCCCTTTTAAGCATGACACCCTTCACCCCATATGAACTTTTTTTTTTTTAAACAATCCAGTGGGTAAGACAGTCCCATTATTAAGGCTGCATTTCATTCACACAAAGTGCCTTTCTTTCTAATGAAAACAACACATTTCATTAACTTTAATAGTTGGAATTCACTTAAGTTCAGTTGAAACATTTCAGTATCTTTGCTTGTTTAGCTAAGCATGGTCTCCTACAGGCTTTTTACCTGCAGGGACTTCTTCCTAGAAGGTTTCCCTACTGACCTCCTTCCCTCTAGACTGCAGCAGCTTTTCCCACTGACCTCCTTGCTTCATACAAGCCCTGTCTCAGGGCTTGCAACAGGAGCCTGACCTGTTCTCTGTAGATCTTTCCAGCCTGCCTTCACCAGGCCCTCCCTAGAGAGAGGGAGCTCCCCTGCTGCCTCTATCTTGGAGAACCTTCCTCTGACCCGGCTCTTCTCTTTCTGTATATAGTTTCCCCTGTCTCTTTATGTAGTCCTCCCTGACCCTTTCATAGCTGGGATCCCTAATGGTAATTAAGCCACCAAAACAGGCTCGGATGGAGGTTAACTATAGGTCACAGGAAAGGTTGAGCCTGATTCCTCTTCAAGCAGCTTAAATGAGGAGCTTGCCCTGCAGACTAGACCACTGAGAATAGCAGGGTAAGGAGGGAAACAAACAAGAGTTTAGGAGAGAGGATTCTGGTTCTCATCAGAGGAAAAAAGTATGGGTTTTTTTTTTTTAGAGAGTTAAGAGGCAAAGATGGAACAAACCAATATTGCAGGGAAGAGAGGCAGATAGCTGGTGTGAGTCTGGTGGAAAAGTAGAAGGGGTGGTGTAGAATTTGAGAATGAGCCTCTCAATTTAAGAATTAATTCTTCCCCCCCATGGAAGAGAATTTCCTGGCGCTAGTTTAATCTGAGTGTTTGTATGTGGGAGGGGCAACTGGGGCTAGATGAATGCCGTTTTCCCCACAATCTAATAGATGTTTAAAAACATTTTCAAAATGTATTCACAAATGTATCTCCAAGGCCATCAACTCCCCATCCCACCAATTACCTCTCTTTTCAAAAAGCCTCACAATCAAAATTTAGTCAGACACTGCCCCTCCCCCCCAAAATGTAATTGGGACAAGAACAGGAAATTAGATCAAACTGAGTATGCAGCACCCTACTTTTCCCTGATTTCAGGCATGTCAGGAGTTGCAATATAATTGGGCTTCCAAACCCCAGGCAATGAAGAGTTAAAGACATACAGTCCCCAAGACTGCATGCTGTGTTTTCTCAATTAGAAGACACAGAAGTAGAACAATACCTTACGACTAAAATTAATTTTGAAGTATAGCATGTCAGAAAAGGTTCATCACAATGTATATTTGTTCAAAGACAAGGAGGTAGCCAGACGTATAATACAGGCAGAAGAAGCTGAGGGAGGGAATTACTGTATCTGCGTGTGAGAGTGCGCGTGCGTGAGAGGGAAAGAGATGGGCTAGAGATAGACACAAGGGAAGCATCAGCCCATAAGCAATCATTATTAAAAGAAACGGGGGTGGAGGAATTGTGCATGCAGTTCTTATTCAGCTTCTACCTCAAAAAAAACCAAAAAAACCTTAATCCATGTTTTCTTTGCGGCCGGTCCTGTTGGTCATTCACTTCTTTCTCTTCCTGGCTGTGTCACCTCCTCTATGTGCCTGATTAATATGTAAATGAATTTGTTTTATAATAATCTATCCTCTTTAAAAGCAGACAATAAATTTGGACCCCAAAGTAGTATGTTCCAAAGAAGCTGTTATACCAAGTAGGAGGATTGCATGAGAGCAGAGTAGGGTTCATGGAGGGAAGACCAAATTACAATAGCTAATAATCAGAGCACTTTATGATGTGTGTGGTGTGTGTGTGTGTGTGTTGTGATAAGATGGGTATTTTGTATAACTGAGCTAATCATAAGGGGAAGGTCTTCTGTATACTGTGGGAATCCATAGAATATAGAGCACCATTCATGCCTTGTCTTGCAAACCTTTTCCATGGCAGAGTAACCTACATTAAGGTAGGTGAAAAAAATCACTGCACTTTCACAAGCGCTTCAAAAAGTTGCAACAACTGGCAAGAGAGAGAATAAAACCCTTTGTCATTTCATTGCTGACATTTCAGTATCATTACAAAAATCTTTAGGATGTGGATGCTACCCACTAAAAGCAAGTATGTTTGTTCATATTAATCCCAGCCTTGCTTTTTACGTACATCGAGACTTTTAATACTCACCATTTTGGGCTGTAACCAGTGCAATGATGCTGAAGAACCAGAAGGTGGCTCCACACCCACAAAAAACTTTGAAAGATGCCTTGGTTGTCCAAGGCCTTGTCTACTCTACATCTTCAGCCATGTCAAGGGAAGGGTTACAACATAAATATCCCCAGATTCGGGTACAAAACATTTGCACATTTCAGTGAGGAAGGGACACTAACCACATGCCCAAACCCTGCTGAAATCTTTGATGTATCCAAGGCTTTGGCATGGCTCAGCAACATGGCTAAAACGAGGCTGGTCTATGTTGTAAATGGAACCAGGTTGTAACACAGCCATGTTGTAACCAGTTTCACCTACATGGCTAAAATTGTAGCACAGTTGGGCTTGAAGGCTTGACATACATTGCATGGCATTTATCTCACACGTTCCTTTCTCCCTCATTAAAAGAAGTTAAGCAGAAATACTGCCCCTGCCCTCATTTTCATGCTGTGCTTTGGAGACCTTCCTCAGGCTCCCTTTGTGGTTTGACTCTTAGCGCATTCCTAATGTCATGGTACAACAGAATGTGATGGCATTAGTCAGAAAAATAATATGATGTCACAGCTTTCACTTTCCAGGGACTGTAATTCAAGTACCTGAGGGCCTGACTCACCAGTTTGTCACTCCAGTTTTACAGTGGCATAACTCCATTGATTTTGAGGGAATTAAACTGCTGTAAACCTAGTGAAATGTAGTGATGAACTGGACCCTTAGTACTCTGGAGTTCTCCATGGCAAATGACTAGTGCTTAAGCAAGCCCCTAAAGAGCACTAGACTGCTTCAACGGACAAGTTAGGAGGAAACATGAGCCACTGTTTTGCAGGAGACCAATAGCTCAGACTTTTAACCTTTGGCTGATGGGGGGCCCATTGTGGAGGATAAAGAACACTTGGATCATGATGGCTGTCGTATTTCTATATTATTGGAAGCTGGGAGATTACTAGAAAGACATCCTTTGCACACCCTGCCCTGCTAGCTGGGATACTGGAGAACACATTCCAGTTTGAAGAAGTGTACAACTCAGATAGCTCGAATGATGCAGTAAGTACCTTCTGAAAACAGATGAACTCTTGGGAGGAAAGATGGATGGCCTTGTGGTAAAGGCACTAAATTGGGACTGGGGAGATCAAGTCCTAGCTCTGACACAGACTGCCATCCATGTGTCATTGGGCATGTCACTTAATCGCTCTCTGCCTTGTTATCCCCATTTTATAGATGGGGAATAATATTCCCTAACGCACCAGAGCATTATGAGTATAATTCAATTAATGTGAGATGCACTATGGTCATGGGACGAGCTAGACTGAGAACATGAAATAAAGCTTTAGTACTTGCATTTACAGACACTGCTATTTAAAAACAAAGATTTCAGAGCAAAAGTGTTCAGATAACTTAAGTCGGACAGCCTTTGAGTGCAAGTGGTATTTTTCCTTTTTAAACATTTCCTTTCCTGCCAAAATCCTCAATGACAATTATCTTGTACTGTACCATAAGCCCCCACAACATTTCAATGAAAACACGGACTACTGTAGGAAGAAATGCTGGAACATGATCATGATTTATTAAAATCATTTTGTAAAATCCTAAGAATATCACACAGAGAAAAATGGATGGTTTGTAGGGATAACCAGTGCTTCCTACATGGGACCAGAGCCCATCTGTAAGGTCCAAGCATGAAGCACATCTTCAGTGGAGAGATAACAAGTTCAGTATGGCTTTCAGATAGAGTGGAAGATCTGGATCCTGTTTGGCAGGATTGCTTTATCTCCTGTATGCTGCTGTCCTCCTGTCTGAGCCTTTCACCCCCTTATTTTCCATGTTATAATGTGTTTATTTGCACCATTAAAAGGACTTAATTTCACCTTAAAAACTCTCAACATTCTTGCTGATATTTTGTTTGCCTCAAATAAAACCTGTAATGCAGTAAGAGGAAACAATCTGAACATAAAGTGGAAGAACAAATTAATAAACCACAGCCAGAATACCATAAAACAGGAGTTTGAGTTAGGAAAAAAAGAGAATGGGTGCATATCCATGAGGGGACTCTGGATCCAAGTGTGTTGTTGGCATAGGTTTACGCTTTCTAGTGTAAGAATGGGTCAAAATGCTCCCCAACATTTAAAGATTGCTTGTTAAAACACAGTGGGTATAGTGGCAAAAATAACCTGACAGAAATAAGCACCCTACATTGGGCTCAAGACCTGCAGATAATAGAGTGGATGAAATCAGACAATGGGATTTGCTACAGAGAACAACCCTTCCTATGTCTTTCTGGACTTCAGAAGCCTCTCTTTAGAGCAGAGTCTGGTATATGATAGTTATCCAGTTGTTTTCACTGAAGGCTCACAGACTCAGTAGGATTAGTGACATGTTCTGAGTCCTAATTAAAAACAAACAGCTGCATGTAGATTTAAAAAAAATGCGAGAGAGGGATATGCCAATAGGACAGACATGGCATCATAGTAATTGTAAAAAATGAACAAGCTATTAAATTAGAAAAGTGCTATAAAACCTGAATTTCACATAAGACTAAGGGTCTGTATGAATAAGGAAATGCCTCCCTTATTCCATCCATTAGCTGCACAGGAAGATTTTCCTAAATCAAGGGCAATGCTTCCCTGTTCAGATGATGATGTGCCGCTGTAGGAGTTAGACCTGGAAAATACTCTCTGTTCTCACCAATATTAGCATGAGCTGCCATTCAGATGCACCAGCAACATCAAGAGCTGAGACTGTGCTGCTTGTGTGAAGAGAGCGATCACATTTCACTCCATTCCCCATGCCCGTGTTTGAACCTTAAACCTACCCTAGCAGAACTCTTTGGTCTTCCCCTCCACAAGCTCAAAATTACAGTAGAAGTCACTCTCATAGGCTGTGATTAAAGCTTTTATGTATCAGTATTCTAAGACTTGATATCCTGTACCCTCTGCTGCCCCAAAACAGCTAAAGCTGTGTCAAAATTCCACAGCTGCTGATACTGCTAGGTACCCCTGGCAAAATGCAAAAATCATGTGACAAGAACAAATCCCTCTTAAAAAGCAAAGCTCAGATAAAGTTTTAGAATGATGTAGTCTTTAACACTCCTCTCTTTGCAGGCCAGATTCCTCCTTTTCTCAAGGCCAGGCCCTTTGTGGTATAGGGTGAGCTGACCCTGCTCATTTTTATTTGTTCCTTTTAATTTTAACTCTCCACCCTCAAGTCTTCAATTGCTTATCCTTTATTCTCATTGGTTGTTACATCCTGGGGCTGCGGAGGAGGTGCCTGCCTGTTTCTGTTTCTTGCGGCGTTTGTTTAGGAGGCGGTTGTTAGATGTTTTCAAGTCTTTGATTTTCACCTGGTCGTAGTCTACTCTCATGGTAGCCAAAGCACTCGTCATCTCTTCCTGAAACCACAGAAAGCAATTGTGAAAACAGACACATACAAGACCTCCATTCCATCCTTTTGGCGAGTGACTGACAGAATGGAGACCTGTCATTAGTTATATTATAATCAATAATAGATTAGCCTTTTCTGTTGCCTGGGCTGAGACTAAAGGTATTATCGCCTGCTACTAGCTCAGAGAGCAAAAATCTAACTGCCACTCAATGTAGGCTGCCTAAGTGAATGTCATTAAATTTTGCAAACAGACAATAGTTAAAGTTTATAAGAGAATGCGTTAGACTAGTAGCCAAGTGATGACAGAACATCCAAGGGTCCTGAGCAAAACATATTCAATCAAATGGAGACATACAATTGAAAAATCATAAATGAAACTATGGTCTCAATCTCTTTGATGATATTTTATGAGAGTCTTGTCCAAACCTTAACTCAGTTCCCAGACAAAACACCATCTTAATGTAGTTTAAAGGCTGAGAGAATGTATGAGCAATTGGGTTAAAATACGTAACAGGGATGTTGCAATTATCCCAAATTCAAACATTATAAAACACAGGAAATTGAGAATGAAGGTTAACCTTAAAAGAAATGCAAATATGTTAAGATATGGAAATACAGAGTTAGAGAACCCAAACAACCTTAAGTCTGTCCTATAATGACAATGTAGTAACCATACAGTTATGATCAATACACAACAGTGTTTGTAGTCACAGATTAGATTTAAATTATTTTTAAAAACAAATTAGTTATTTTCATTCTTTTTCCTCATGGCGTCTCAGGGCAGAGGCAAGGCTGTTTGGGTGCTCAGAATGTGCATTTCCATATCTTAACATGTTTGGATTTCTTTCATTCCAAGCAAAGGAAGGCCTCTCCACCCACCTCTCAACCTCATTGTGGGACGAATCCCCAATAACAACAGTTAATCATTCATACAGTTGTTCTTTGCATGAATCAGTAAAATGAACTGACCTTCACTTCATCCCAGTGGTCTTTATCCTCTTGTAGAACCCGTGCCGTATGAAGAGGGGTCGGCGGCACCACCATTGATTGCTAAGGAAAGAAATAAAACCAGAAAGCATTCTGCAAAGCTACCTTTGTGAAATGATCACTTACTCTCATGAATGTATGCAAGGCAGATCTGTTTAAGCAACTTAGATGGCCTTCCTTTACCTTAGAATCTGAGTGCCCAACAATCAAATGTATTTATCTTCTCACCATAGAGAAGTACTATTATCCCCCTAAAATAATATCAACTAGGTGAAGAGGAAGTAGAAATCACAGTCTGGCATTTCATTTTAAAAATTTTTTTTTTATTCTTTTATATTTTTTAAACCATATATTGTGTATTCTTCTTATGTTTTGGTTTTTAACAATTGTTTATTCATTAAGTATCCCAATCAAAGCAGTTCATTATTTTTCTTCTAGCATCTGTGGTAGGGGAAATTTCATTTTGCACATATACTGCCGCAGGCTATGATCTCATCAGACCTTAAATGTAGGGAGGGACACAGTAATACTCCACCAGGAGACCTGCCAGGAAAAGTCAGTAAAATGAGGACACTGATACTTTGAGATCTACTGATGAAAAGTGCTATATATTTGAGTTACGGATTATTATTCATTCCTCCAAATGTAAAATAGGTACAGAACACTTCACAGGAAAAGGTTGGGAGACTAAATTCATGTCTGAAAATCACTGAGGTCCTTGGCTGAAAGATGCTACAGAAGTCCAAAGTATAGTATTATCATCCTGAGTAATTACAGATTCAATGCCCCAGCGTGGTTCAGAGAACACTGTTTTGCTAGAGATGCTTTTTCAGATAAGACATAAAACCGAGGTCCATGGCCTCTGTCATTAAAGTTTTTGTAAATCTTTTTGGTAGAGTAGGGCAATTCCTTTGCTCAATTCCAGGCTGAGTAATGACATTGTGCCTGCCTACAACCCACACTGTAATCTCAGTTGGGTACAGTATTCTCCTTCACTTTTTGTCCTAAACTGTTGTGGAGTGCTGCTGCATTCCATACCAGAGAAGGCTGCATTTCAGCAAAGGATGAAGAGATCCCTGTGCATGTTATCATTTGACATTTATATTGTAGTAGTGCCTAAAGGCCAACCATGTCAGGGTGCCATAAAATTAAATCCTGCTCTAGCTGATATAGCAAGGGGGAGCCAAAAGGATGGCTGATGCCTCCTCTGAAAAAGGTCTCCTGCTGGCCAAGGCATTATTTGTCAAGGGTAGGCGGGGAGGGAAGAATGGAAAACTGGCACCAGGTAGTGAATTTTAATTCCTCCGAGCATGAGCTGAGTGTGCCCCCACCTGCTGACAGTCACTTCCATACCAACTAACTGGGGACAATGTGCTCCTCCTAAACTACAACCACATCCTCTTGCAACCGAGATGCATGGGCTGCAATGATAGTGCCCTCATCCATGCTTTCAAACACAGAATGGGGACACCTATCTGCTTCACAGGGAGCTAATAAGGCTACACTCCTTCATGTTTATAAAGGGCTTTGAGACCTTCAGATGAAAGGCACGGCAGAAATGCAGATTTCTTATCCTCAGCAATGGATACAATAAAATAAGATACTGTAGCAAGTTATGCTGCTGTTTGTGTCTCTTCCTCCTGGGATGACCACAAACAGGGAAGTTCCTTAGAACAGCCATCCCTGGGACAAGGGATTCTGTAGGATAAGCATTCTGTTTCCTTTGGGTTTGTTTTCAGGGGAGCCCCACGTTAGGCATGAACGTAGAAAATTTATAACATTATTTCCAGTGACACCTACAGAGCAGAGTTGATATAGATTCAAACTATAAGGTCAGAAGGGATCATTATGATCATCTAATCTGACCTCCTGCGCAATGCAGGCCATGGAACTTCACCCACCCACTCCTGTAATAGACCCCTAACCTAAGACTGAGTTACTGAAGTTCTCAAATAATGATTTAAAGACTTCAAGGTACGGAGAATCCACCAGCCATTGAACCATGCAACAGAAGAAAGCAAAAACCCCCATAGCCTATGCCAATCTGCCCTGCGGGAAAATTCCTTCCCGACCCCAAGTATGGTGATCTGTTAAACCCTAAGCATGTGGGCAAGACTCACCAGCCAGACACCCAGAAAATTCTCTTTAGTAATTCAGAACCCACCCCATCTAACATCCCATCACAAGCCACTGGGCGTATTTACCGTTAGTAATCTAAGATCAGTCAATTGCCAAATTAGGCTGTCCTATCATACCATCGCTTCCATAAATTTATCAAATTGTCTTGAAGCCAGCTAGGTTTCTTGCGCCCCCATGTGCCCTAGGAAGGCTGTTCCAGAACTTCACTCCCCTGATGGTTAGAAACCTTCGTCTAACTTCAAGTCTAAACTTCCTGATGGCCAGTTTATATCCATTAGTTCTTGTGTCCACATTGGCGCTGAACTTAAATAACTCCTCTTCCTCCCTGGTATTTATCCCTCTGATGTATTTATAGAGCGCCTCTGTGCTTGACTCATCCTGATAGCACCTTGGATCCCTAGCAGGAGTTTGCTTCCTGCTTGAGATAATAAATATTACTTCATGAGACACAGACATTTGGTCAAATACTTGGAAGGAAAAAAAACCAAGTCACAAAGCAAGACTTGAACTGGATCCTTCAACAGCATCATGTATACCAGTCTCTGTTGTTTTCTCATAGGATGCAGTACACAAATCCTTGCTCCTTCCCAGGCACTTTCAGATCTATGCCAAGGATGAGAATTCCCTCAGCATGAGGCTCTGAATTCATATCAACATAGCTAGATACGATGGTGCCTAGGACTTCTAATAATAGGTCTCCATAAGTTCTGCAGCAATGAAGTACCATGGCTTTTTTTAAAGGAAGAAGGGTGGCACATGCTACAGTCAGCAGCAACTCCTGCCTGAGAGTAGGTAGGAATATACTTGGCTCTTGCTCAGAAATACTGCAAAGTGTGTCCTCCAGTACCACAATGAGGAATTGTGTCTTTGCAGACAGGTGTCCCATTACAGAGAGCACACTGAGCAAAGTCTCTGCTAATTAGCAATGAATAACAACAACTACTCTCCCCTTTCCTATGCCAAGCAGAGCAGCATTTCAGGCTCTGCATATAAGAATCCATCCCCCTCCTTTGTAAAAATCACATGGGACTCACATTAATCCAGGGATGATTCATAAACTGAGAAATCGTCATTCTCTCTGTCGGATCTGTCTTAAGCAAGTGACGAATCAGCTGCTTGGCTGAAAGACAAGGACCAACATGGCACACAGTATTCAGCTATATCCAGCACAATCTTTAGAATAAGGAACCTGCATTAAGAAGGGTAATTGTATGCCACTCAAGACATCTACCTGTGTCTGCTCTCATGTTGAAAAACAGTGGAGATGGGAGAGACAGAGAGAGAATGTACGTATGTACACACCCACACACACAGTCCTATTTAAAGAGGGGGGAAGTGAAAACAGGAAAGGTAGTAGAAAGAGGAGACAAGAGGGTTAGGGATTCTCTCAGCCACATACACCCTGAAAATGACCTATTGCTGACTATGGGTGTCAGCAATGGGTCCCGCTGGACCAGTGTTGACAACTGTACAACTTGGCTGTTGTCTAACACACAGTTTTCTGTAGCTTTCCAGCAACATAATATCTAAATCTTTAATGACCATGGCATATACCAGATAAAACTGTTCTCAGCACTATTAGGGTCTCAGTTATTCTTTCTGTAATCAGTTTTGTCCCACCCATATTAACAGTTAAAGTTTTCAGCACTGGTCCAAAGGGTCCCACTATTGAGTTTGTTTTATAGACAGGGCTGAATTCAGAGGCAACTACCCTCAATCACATACACATGAAAACAAATTTTCCAAATAAACTGCCCTCTCTCCAACTTCCTCTAGCATTTTAATAAATGCTGCCCTGGGAAAGGATAGGAACAGACTCCAAGAGAGAATGAATATTCACCCAGGAACACACAACTGATGCTCCTCCTTCACATTAAATGTACTGTGGCACATTCTGCATGCAAAGCAGTGAGATCCCATAAGACAGTTGTACCACACCTCACAGTGTGACACAGTGATGATACCTTGTTTTCACTCAATAAGTGAACTTAAGGGGTGTTATAGCATAGCCTAGCCTACTTCTTTTCTAACAAGCCATTTTATCATTAGAAGTATGATCAGAAGCTGCTGAACTCTCTTCCCTCACATATGGTTTGGCAAGTGAGACTAGGTGGCCTAGGAGATGGTATAGTAATGGAATCAGAACCTTCCACTTCTAGTGTGCTGATTTTAATTCGTCCAGCTGACTTTGGTCACTAGTTTATCTGAAACAGATCGTTGACCTCAGTGTAATACCTAGATGACAAGTGTCAATTTCCAGGGACATTTATCTATCGTCTTTCATCAGCACTAAGTGCCCATTGAAGTTTCCTTTTGTTTACCTTCCCCAGTACTCAGAAAATCCCTAGCCCTTCCCTGTATCATTTCATAAAAGAAAACCACAAAAGAAAGACTCCTCAGAAACAGTCTGAAACATAAACACACACACCCCTCTCAGCATCCAGTGTATATGTGTGAGCATCAGAGACACAAACTAGTTCAGTTACCTTCTTCTGATACTGCAGACCATTCTGGATTGGGAAACCCATATTGCCCCATTCGAATTCTCCTTTTCATCCCTGGGGAAATGGCCTGTCCAGTGTTGGAGTAAAATGGAGGAAACCCACACAGGCTGTAAGAGAGGTGCATGCAATTGTTATAAGCAGAAAATCCCACATTCCTTTGCCCCATATAAAGTCATATAGCCTATGATTCTTCCAAAAATGGGAGGAATAAAATCCCAATGACTAGTCCATTACTTGGAGCAAATATCATGAAAAAGTTATTAATGCAGCAATGGTATCTGGGATGGAGGTGGGGCAGAACGTAAGGGTGGAAAGCCTGCTAATAGCTGGCATACCCTTGTCTATTCATTTGTCCCTGTATCTCATACTTACAGAATATATGTGATGACACCAAGAGACCACATGTCACACGATTTGTCATATTTCTCAGGACCAAGGACTTCTGGGGCTGAAGAAGGGAAAAATCAGAAACAATTGATTGCCAGGCATTTCCCTCAACTCTAAATAGCAAGTACTACTATAAAATGACAACAAATATTTGTTGCAGGGAAAAAAATAAGCCATTGCTATCACTGAGTAATCTTTTCCTATTTACAAACTGCTGCATGATCTCCATCAAGCTCCAATGTGAGAGTGTCAATTTGACAAACTACACAATTCCTCATTGGCAAGACTGCTCAAGAGCGACCCTGAGCTGGAATAGCAGAGAGTGCTGCAGCTGAGGACTTTATGGGGATCCAGAAATGGAATAAATAGGAGTGCATGTTGCAGAGATCAGAACTGAAGGGCACTGGCAGAGTTATGTGGGAAAATCTTGAACAGCCCCTGCCTAGATTGGGCTTGGCTCCAGCTAGAATTATTGTACTCCACAGCATCAAATTCTTATAAAAGTGACAAAAATGAGAGAAAAAGATATATGGGGGTCAGGAGGTGGGGAAAATTGTTTTTTTCTTATGCAAAACAACCTGTTTTTAGCTTTGCATAGTAAGAAAAAAGTTCTCTAAGCATATGAGCAATTCATGCTGGTTTATAGAGGTATGGAAAGAGAAAACATCAGCCTGTTCACATGCAAATATATAGGACTGTCATGCGGGCTGACTTGAGAGGGGGGTCAGTTAGTATATTGTGTGACATCAGCATGGCAGAATCATAATAATCCATGTGGGATATGCCATGCCAGGTGTGGTTAAGTAAGGTTATGATATGCTAAGTAAGAGAATATTACTTATTTCCATGTGTAATATGTGAAAGGGAAGATATAGATGTATTTGAGATGTCTGTGTTTCAACTGTGCTGCCTGGGCAACACCCCAGATAGGAAGACTGCAGAACAATGGCCAGCGTAATGGCCCATTAAGGCCTTCCCAGGTGCGAGGGGCCCAGAGAAAGAAGCCAGCATCACCACTGAGTCACCAGAACCTGCTTACGTGACTGGACCCCAGGCACACCTGAAGAGTCACCAGGATTGGCCCATATGACTCTGGACTCCATTTTAGCTCCAGCAAAGTTCATAGGCCACATGGCGAAAAGACAGAGGATATATAAGATCAAGCGAGAGAAACCATTTTGTCTTTGTTCCTGTCCAGTCTGCAGACATACACCTATCTCTGGACCAACTCATCTTGCAACTGAACCGAAGGACTTAGACCCATCCAGGTACTGGATGTGAACCAGAGGAAACTATACAAGCCTGCAAATCCACATTTCTTCCAGAAACCTGAAGTATATGGACCTTTAATCATTTGTATATCTGTGATTTACTTTAACCCTTTAACATTTCTCTCATGGTTTATTTCTTTCTTTTTACAATAAACCTTTAGTCTAGAAACTAAAGGATTGGCTTACAGCGTGGTATTTTAGGTAAGATCCAAACTTATATTGAACTGGTGCTGTGGCTGACCCTTTGGGGTCAGAGGGAACCTTTTTAGTAAAGAGCAGAGAGTTCTAGTAACTGGTCTCTTTACTGGACCTGGTGCTGATTTGGGAGCCTGGAGCTGAAATGCAGTAAAGGGGGCTGTGGGCATTCGTGGACTGGCTTCTTGGTATCCAGTGAGGGGTAATCAGAAGCAGTTCGTGGCTGGTTGGGAAGCCGGGCTTCAGTGTCACCCACCAGCGTGAGGAGAATCCGCTCTCCTTTTGCAGCCTGCCCTGACCTTGGCATTATCAGGTGGCTACCCTGGGCACGGGTCGTATCACAAGGACATTAAAATATGTGGGCATGAATTCCCTTAACCAGTCAGAGCGCTTGATTCTATGCATGGTGGGTACAACCCAATGTTGTTTTCCTAGTGATGGTTTTTCTATATGGGGTTTTTGCTATTATCACTTGAGTTTTTGCTCCCCCAACCCATGAAGATATTTATCCCTTTATAAACATCAAATAGGCTTACATCTGTATAATGGAGGGGACCAGCTCTGCGAAAATAGTGAACACTTTTTATTATCCCTTCTCATCCCTAAAGAGGTGTTATGCGTGCAAACAGACTCAGCCACAAAAAAGGGGGAGTGGTTTTTCATCCTAATTTGAGCAAATCACTATCCTAAAAACTGCAATGGGTGTACCCTAGAACTAGTGCATCAAGTACAGGATAATGAGGCATTCACTACACTGGCACACACTGCTTGATGCAAGGAAGGCAACTTTTCAGACGAGTAGATTTTATTTTGGATTACCAATTCCTCCATTGTCCTAGTTTAAAAATGCACCTTTCTAGTTGGGGAAATGTTCTTTCTTACCATGTTGTTATGCTAAGAGAAGTTTTGCAAGAAAACACCCAAATGGTTGTGAAGACTGGGTTCAGAATATGGATTTTATCACATCATCCCACAGTGCAAAAGCCAACATTACTTCCGTATAACCAAGTTTGCCATTACTTTTTCCACTCTCCTTCCCACTCAGAAGAATTTGAACTCTGTTGGAACTAAGTTAGTTTCTGGGTTTGACCACAATTAAAACTTTGGGCTCCTCCTTGTCATCTCTGCAGGAGAGAAGAGGTGCCCTTCACAGCATGGGGAGCTTTCCGAAGGTCAACAGGTGGTTGGGAGGATTATATTTGTGAAGGGGGTCTCAGAAGACTCACCCACGTAATAGGGAGTGTAACAGGGGGTCTGCAGTGCATTCTGTACAGTGGTCTCTTTGGCAAACCCGAAGTCCGTGAGCTTGAGTACTGCGTTCTTTTCTTTAGACGTGTAAAGTAGGTTTTCAGGCTGCAAGGGCACCAAGAGAAAAGGTAAGTGCAACAACACAGGAGAAGGGTCTCAGAATAAATTCTACTGGGCTGTACTGCTAATTCATCCACATGGCCACCCATTACCACCACTAGCTGCTGTACTCTCTTTCCCTCACTTCCCCACCCGATTTAGGATCATTCCACTTCAACACTAGGCAGCATCTTTGCCTAGAGCAGGTATCAAAATCCTTCCCAATCCAATAATCATGGAAAAATAGGCTAAGTCCTGCAGCCATTGGAGTCAATGACAAAATTCCCATTGACTTTAATTCATGCAGGACCAAACTTTCTATGAAACCCTCTATAGAACATTACAATTTGTAAGATTATTCTTTCTGGCCTCTATGGCATCTAATCTGATGTCGATATCAGTCCATTGTTTTGTGCTCCATGAGGCATTCAGGCAGAGGAACTAAGCACCAAGGTGCTGGTTACAGCTCATTTTATGAGCCAAATCCATGGCCAGTGTCCGACACTACTCTATTAAAACTAACACAAAGATACAGTTTTTTCCCCTAAAGCTGAACTAATTCTGCCCTTGCAACTTGTGTACCAGCACCCTTGTACAGTGCTCTCTGAGAGAAGGCGAGGAAGGTTCTTAAGCACTGGGTCAAAGGGAACTGGGAGTTCAAGTATTGGCAAATAAGGACTTTATTTAACTTCACTGGGAGGGAGAAGAAAAAACTCTGAAATTATAGTTCTGTACACAGATATGCCCTTTTCCACATTGGGATTATTAGGGAGGAAGAAACATGTTTTGAGGAAGAACTTGAAGGAGGAGGGGAACCAGTTTGTACCATTTCTGCATTAGCCTGCTGTACATGTGGCATGTATTGTGTAGCCAACCAGCATCTATTTCTTAAGTTTGGCAATGGCACAAACTCAGCTCTGACAAAGTGCGTGGAATCTCATCCCTGAACTTGTAAGACAACCTCAAAGTTTCTCTTTAAAACACACTCCTTCCATGAGCCTTATAAATCCTAGTCCTCTTTTCATCTAAATGTGAACATGCTAGAAAACACACAAACACAAATAAATGTTACTGAATGGGAAAAGGACAGGTGCTAAATCCCACCACTAAATCATTTGTTCTTTGTTGCATCAGTTCTGCATAGTAATGTCAAATGTTCTCTCCCTACTCCTCCTGACTCTGAACACTGCAACAACATTAAGAATAATTGAAAAGTTGCATTTACATCTTGACTCCCTCAGAGCTAAGCTTTGCAAGAGGTGTAAGAAGTGCCACTGCCATAACCATAAAACACATCCTGCATTTACAGTGGGCTCACATAGAAATGGTACATGTGTTTCAAATGTCTATTTCAGAATAAGCTGTATGTCCTCTGCTGAATGGGGCTGAGGCATTATCAGTGTTGCCAATGGATGCTAAATAGCCAGGGGAATAGTTCTACATGGCCTTATGGAGATGATGGTTGAGTGCACCAACACCACCTGACTTGCAAGTGCATAGCCTGAGATTCTCACCACCTTTCTAAAACAGGGCCTGAAATCCAGACCTGCTTTCTGGAATGATCTCTTCAGCATTGTGCCACAAATAATTACCAGGTATTAGCAATACATGGTGCTCAAGTGCAGCTAGACCTTCCAACATCATCATTGTTTTCATTAGCAAATTCTAAAACATTCTTGAAGAGAGACTGACAACTTAAGAAATATTCAGACTGGAGTGCAATTTTTTTTTAACCTACTGTTGTTACACCACCTCTGATTACCAATGAAAAGTGATTAAATTTTTAAAAAATAGAATCATAGTAATGTAGAACTGGAAGGGACCTTGAGAGATAGTTTAGTCTAGCGCCCCACTATGAAGCAGGACCAAGCATACCCTAAACCATCCCTGACAGGTGTTTGTCCAACCTCTTCTTAAAAACCTCCAGTGACGGATTCCACAACCTCCCTTGATAACCTGTTCCAGTATTCAACTATCCTTATAGATAGAAAACTTTTGCTAATATCTACTTAATGCTGATTAAGCCCATTATTTCCTGTCCTACCTTCAGTAGAAATAAAGAAAAATTGATAACTGTCCTTTTTATAACAGTCCTTAACATATCTGAAGATTTATCAGGTTCCTCTCAGTCTTTTTTCCTCAGGACAAAACATACCCAGTTTTTTTTAACCTTTCCTCATAGGTCAGGTTTTCTAGACCTTTTAACATTTCCGTTGTTCTCCTCTAGATTCCCTTTAATTTGTCTACATCTTTCCTAAAGTGTGGTACCCAAAACTGAGCACAATATTCAGTGGGGCCATCAGCTGTACTGAGTAGAATAGGACAATCACCTCCCTGGTCTTACATACAACACTCCTGTTAATACATCCCAGAATGATATTAGCCTTTTTTGCAACTGCGTCATATTGATGACTCATATTCAACTTGATCTACTATAACTCCCAGATCTTTTTCGGTAGCACTGCCACACAGCAGATGTTCCCCATTTTGTAGTTGTGCATTTGATTTTTCCTTTCTAAGTGTAGTACTTTGCACTTGTCTGAAATCAACAGGATGAAATTCAATAGAAGACCAATTCTCCAATTTCTCAAGGTCATTTTGAATTCTAGTCCTGTCCTTCAAAGTGCTTGCAACCCCTCCCAGTTTGGTATCATCCGTAAATTTTGTAAGCACACTCTCCACTTTATTATCCAAGGCATTTAATGAATGTTGAACAGTATCAGATGCAGGACTGACCCTCATCCCCCAGCTTGACAGTGAACCAATAACTCAATAGCTCTATGAGTACGACCTTTCAACCAACTGTGCACCCACTTTATGGTAATTTCATGTGAACCACAATTCCCTAGTTTGCTTATAAGAATGTCATGTGGAACTGTCTCAAAAGCCTTACTAAAATCAAGATATATCACATCTACTGTTTTCTACTATCCCCATGGCCAGTAACTCTGTCAAAGAAGGAAATTAGGTTGTTTTGGCATGATTTGTTCTTCATAAATCTATACTATTTAGCACCCTATTATTCTCTAGTTGCTTCTAAACGGATTATTTGTTCCAGTATCTTTCCAAGTGTCAAAGTTAAGCTGACTTGTTATAATTCCCCAGGTCCTCTTTGTTTCCCTTGTTAAAGATATGTTTGCCCTTCTCCAGTCCTCTGAGAACTTATGGAGGATGGGTGAGGTCCAAAAGATAATCGCTAAAAGTTCTCAGATTGCTTCATCGAGTTCCTTAAGTACCCAAGGGTGAATTTAATCAGGCCCTGCCAACTTGAATGCAGTTAACTTATCTAAATATTCTTTAACCTTTTTCCCCCCTATTTTGACTTGTGTTCCTTCCCCCTTGTTGTTAATATTAATTGTGTTAAGCATCTGGTCACACTGAAGTGTTTTTTTTTTAGTAAAGGCTGAAACAAAACAGACACCGAATCCCCCCCCCCCCCCCCCCAATCTTCTTGATGTCTTCCATTACTAGTTCTTCCCCACTAAATAGTGGGCTGATGCTTTCCTGCATCTTTCTCTTGCTCCTAATGTATTCATAAAACCTCTTCTCATCATCTTTTTATCCCTTCCTTGATGTAACTCATTTTGTACCTTAGCTTTTCTGATGTCGTACCTACATCTTTGCATTGTTCTTTTGTATTTATCCTTAGCAATCCATGTTTCTGCTTTTTGTAGGATTCCTTTTTCATTATCAGGTCATTAAAGCAGACATACTGGTTTCTTGCTAGTCTTACTATCTATTCTTTGCAACTAGATGGTTTACTGTTGTTCCTTTAATATTTTCCCCGAGAAACTGCCAACTCTTCTGAATTATTTTTTCCTTAGATTTTCTTCCTGTGGGACCTTACATACTAGTTCTTAGTTTGCTGAAGTGTGCTTTTTTAAATCCCACTGTCCTTATTTTGCTGCTCTCACTCCTTCCTTTCCCTAGAATCATGAAATGTGTCGTTTGCCTTCCACCTTCAGTTTTACAACCAATATCTCCCTGTTAGTCAGGATCAAGTTTATCATTAATTTCTTTTTTCCCCTCCAGTTTGTTTATTTTCTGTGGAATTTGTTTCACACTTTTTTCTATATAGGCAGTTTCTCCTTTTTTCTGTGGTCTTTTTGAAAACAAAATAGGAAAATAAGATTCTGAAACCACAAAAATGGCAGGGGGACTTCAGTTGCAAGTGCAGTATCTGAAATGACTTAAAACGTTCTTTAAAATTAACTAGCCTTCAAGCTGAGAGTCTCTTTAACAAGAGTTATTACTATTTAGACCTTTTTGTGTTGCATACATAACTGAAAACCACTGGCCTTGGGGTAGGTGGGTATTCAGATCCTGAACTGAATGAGCATGAACAGATCCTCCCCACAATGACAATAAGACAGAAATACTGGCCTTTTTACCATACTCAAATTTTATATAAATCACCACTGTCCACTTGTTTTCAATTTAACTTGTCTCCCCTGCACAGGCACATTCAGGCCTCACCTTGACATCTCTATGGGCAATGTTCATTGCATGCAGATACTGGATGGCTGTTCCGATGTCTCTCATTATCTCAGAGGCCTCTATAAATATAATTTTAGAGAAAGGTCATATTAGCATTCCCACTGTAGCTCAGAGACAGGCTTGGGAATGCTTCTGAGTTACATCCTGCTTGTCTGTATACAGGGCTAGTGTCAAGGCTGGAAAACCTAAAATTAGCCCTAACAGCTGTGTTTTTGTTTTGAAGGCAATCATACCCCACAATCCCCCTGGCTGCCCAGCCACTCTCATCGAGCAGGCACAGTAACTGGAACAGTTGAGACTCCTGCTTTGTATGTACTTGTAAATTAATGCTCCACTGTGATCATCAGAACAGAGTATTATGGGCATAGCCGAGCAATGGAGCAGTGCGCAAGATCATGAAGAAAGTGCCCCTAGGTATATTTTTGGGTTGCCCAGCAGAGAAGTTTAAATAACACAACACCCATACTTCTGGAGTAACTAAAAGCTATGTTAGCATCAGATCAACATAATAAAATAATAATCTCATGGTAGGTTACATTTTTGGTCCTCATCAGTCTCAACAGTGTCTCCTCATATAAAAATAAAAATGAACTAGCGGTTTTACCCTGCAAAACCTATCATAGTATCTTTTCGTCAGCTTATTTATTAAGTCTAATTTCTGGACTTGATACATACTCCAGTAGGAAATTCTAGTGGCCAGTGAGCTGTCTATCCCCCCAGCAACTGATTTTGTGAAGTAGAGCCTGGAAGAGTTCATCAACTTGCAGCAGCCAGAAGAGCTTTTAAGGGGGAGGTCATTTCAGAGAAAGAAGGTGGTGGCCTTCCCCAACTCTTTGTGCATGTCATATTAACTGAGATGCTGCTTTTGGCTTCAACCCTCTAAGGCAGTGTTTCCCAACTGGTGCGCCGTCAGGCCTGAGCAGGTGTGCCACAGAATTTTTTGAAAATCTAGAAGAGTTCTGAATTGGCTCATGAATATTCATGAGTTCATTTGGAGACTATATGGTGGTGTGCCCCAAAATAATTAAAGGTATCAAGGTGTGCCACGGCAGAGAAAAGTTTGGGAACCCCTGCCCTAAGGTACTTCACCTGCAGTCTCTCTCATCTTCTCTATTCCCATTGCCAGAACTGGGAATGGGCGACAGGATGGATCACTTGATGATGACCTGTTCTGTTCATTCTCTCTGAAGCACCTGGCATTGGCCCATCAGAAGACAGGATACTGTGCTAGATGGACCATTGGTCTGATCTAGTATGGGCATTCTTATGTTCTTATGAGTCGACACTATCTTAAATCCACAAGTCTACAGAAATACCTACAGACTAATGTCTAAATTAACAGGGATCAGAGTTAGCATCTTTAACTTGGCCCTTTATTTCCTGCACAAGTGATACACTCAGCTTTAGAGGCTGAGAAGGAATGCATGATTATTTTACTGTAACCTGAAAAGCCTAGTTTATATAGACCCATCTGGGCATAAAGCAAGTCTTTTGCTTTAGCTGAAGGATCCAAGTGTGGCCTGATACAGAGACGCTCTTGCTTGAGGGCAGAAACTGCCTTGTCAGGCAGGAACCATCAAAGGGAGGAAAAATGCATCCTGTTCAAAAGCTGTGACCTTGCATACCCTTCTCTTTCACTACCTAGGCCCTGAGCACTAGGAAGCTTTCTGCTTGGTGGGTGGAGAGTAGGAGGTCAATGGATCTTGGGAGGTCTCTCAAAGAAAGACTTGTTGCCCAAATGGAGTTTTTTCTCTTTTAGTCCCCAAAGGTTTGTGAATGGGTATCTGGAAGAAAACATACTAAGTATATAATGCATAAAAGTCATGTTGTTATCAGGGTAGAAGCACCTACAGTCACTACGCCACTCTTTCCCTCTGGAGTCTTGGATCTGACAGAGCTAGACAGTATACTCCTCAATCTGCATCCAGTTCATGTGCCCCATCTGAGTCTCTCATGCTCGAGTGATTCATCATAAACCAGAGATTAGTGTAGGGAACTGGGAATCAGAAAACCTGGCCTTTTTACCAACCTTGCAAAATAGTCATAATAATTTACAAGCCCAGGTATAAATCCTACTCACCTATCCATTTTGTGAGGACAATAATGACAGAACTCTAATAATATTTTACTGTCTAATAAATGTAAGCCACTTCTCCTGCAGAGAGTGGGCAAGTAGAATTTTGCAGTCATGTGCATTTATGGTACTGTCCAAATAATAAAAAGTAATAATGATAATTAATAAACAACAAAAAGGCTGTTGTGTTCCAGGTTCTGTCACGGATTCACTGTGGGACCTTAAACAAGTCACGTATACCCCAATAGCCCCATGTAAGAATGTGGAGAGTAACACATACCTTTGAACGGTGCTTTAAGATCCTTGCATAATGGGTGCTATATAAGTGCAAAGTGTTTGTTATAATCATTTATTCACAACACAGCTGAACAGAATTGATGCTACTCAAGGGAGGTTCAGAACTGAAACTGCAGGAAGGTCTGCATGTTAAGGTGGGGGTACACTGGCAGAGCTGTGTGAGGACCAGGGATTAGAATAGCAGGGACTGCTGCAGTTTGGAACTGAAGTGGATGGGCAGGTGTGTGTCAGGAAGTTTTCATATAGCCTTCCACATTATCCCTGAATCTAGCCAATTCTGGTAGTTCATTTTCATGAGTTCCGATGTTAAATTGTTTTGAAGATAGAAAATAGAAATGTAAAACAGGAAACAAAACTGAACCCAATAAGGTTCCTGCAGAAACTACATATTTTCCATTTATTCTGGGTGAAGATGGAGGGAGGGTGAAGGAAATAAAATCTCTCAAACTTTCTCATGATATTCTACCTTTCTCTGTGAAAGCCTGGTCTCCTCGCTCCTGGATCCTGCTAAACAGCTCCCCTCCCTCCATGCTGAAACAGAGAACACATACAAAACAAACTCAGGGGGACAAGGAAAAGAAAATCTCCACCAGACTGTGCATCATCCTGCACGCGTGGACCTTCAGTAACTGTGATTTTATGTAAGTTAAGGAACTTTCTTGCCTGTTGCTGAGCCTTGAACTTGCTAAATAATCTGTTCCTGATAGGTTCAGTGAAGATGGCTGTCCTGCTCTACCATTAAATAAAAGATAAAATTAAAACAACCCCCAAAAACAGAAGTTTTGAGGCCAGTGATTTAACATGTAATGAGGAACGTCCCAGAAAACAGAATCACTGACACAGGTAACATGCCACACATCTCTGCTGGGAAACCAAAAATGGCAGGTTGGATGCTGGTTCAGAAGGCTGGTGGCAATCCTTATGGTTTTAGTGTGCTGCAAAAAAGTTCTTTAAGGTCTGGGGATGAGGAAAACAGAAGCAAATAAGCAACTGAGAAGACAGATATTAAACTGCCTCCCTCTGGAGGAAGACAACATTGCAACAGTGGCATCAAGAAGGCAAAGGGCAGTGGGAAGAATCAGGGCTACGTGGTAGTCCAAGGCGAGCCAAATGACCTTATCAAGACAGTCAGCCCCCACGAGAATGCGTCAATGAGAGTGACAGATGCATGTTTGAATATATGTATTAATTACACACACATTTCCATAAAGATACTTGAGTGCAAGAGAAGGTTAGTTTCGTGATTAGTCTCTTTGTTCCTCCCACAGACAGACTGCTTGGCGCAGCTGCAGGTTTCCCCCTAAATCCTATAAAGGAAGAGGTGCACTGAGCTGCTGCATGGCAAAACTGTGCAGCCAGGACTGCTCCTAGCTCTGATATCCAGCTGTCACATTCCCTCTACTCTCCGGAATGTGGATCAGGTGGAAGGAACTTCCCTAGTCCGTACCATTCCATAACAATGAGGAGGCATCTTTTCCCATGATGTATGTTCTCATACACATCCAGAATGTGGACAATGTGGGGACAACCTGACGCCCGCCAATGATGATCCACTTCCTGTCGTGCTTTCGGGCTGTCGTACAGGAGCTGTAAGAAGAGAGCAATGTTATCAGTCTATGCTATTCTGCTTAAATCTGGTGCCTAGGGTTCAAAGGGCAGTTGCAAAGACTGTGGCAGGGATCCTATTTGGCTGCCCTCTCAGTCCCTAAGATGCTAGCCTATCATGAAGTGTTTTACATTATCAGGATTGACCAGCTTCCTGGATTAGTGGGGAGAATATAGAGGGCTATTGTTCCTTGGGAAAGAAAGTCTGTGCTGCTGGGAGGCGGGGTTTCCCAGGTGAAGGCAGTTCTACCCTACCCATTCCTTGCTAGGAACATCCTCTTTCTCACTGGCTTGCTTGGGAGCCTAACCCTGCCCCACACATGCACAGGGAGGTAGCTCTGCTCACAGCAGCAGCTGTGGGAAGGGACTTCTGGGCATGGAAGAGGCATCATGCAGAGAGGCTGGCCAGCCAATGCAGTTGGACAGGAGGGGAAAGAATATGATGCTATCCACTTGCTGGAGGGATTGGGGGCAACAGAGGGGCAGGTATTGTGTATCTGGGAGGGTATGTGAGACAGAGCTGCTGAGGGGATGAGGGAGATGAAACAGCATTGACTTGATTCCTGTCCTTCACCTTAGGAAGAATATACACATCCTTAGGGATCTAAGGGTTAAAGCATTAGCATCTAATAGCAGCGAGAGGCTCTTGGGCTTCTCCATAATAGAAGCAACTTATAGCGTGAATTAAGTAGCAGGCCCAGCTATCCATACAATCTTGAAGGTTAGCATCTCCTCCCCACTCTAGCCACCACGGAGCCTGGAAAATTCAAGGTGTACTACAGGGCCCTAAAATGTAGTGAGATGTTAAAAGTGAGTACGTTCCTTGAATATTAACAAACTTCCAATGTTCCCACAGTTGCTGGCCAGATACTCATTCTCCATTCTCTATTATATGTAGTGGCATATCATTTCTTTTGGTTACTGGGGCCTTAGGAGTTAAGTACAGCAATAGTAGGTGCAATATTTTCAGACAAATTGGTAATATTACTATCATTGGGCTTTACGAGACCACCTCCTGCCTCATGTCTCATTTCTTTATTGTATCAGATTTCAGTCAAAAGGGAACTGAAAGGCACTTGTGGAGAACAAGTATCAATATGTATTCTGTCCTTAGTACACTAGGCGTTTAGAGGAAGAAGCATGGTCTAACGGTTGGAGCAAGGAACTGATAGCAGAAGTTCTGGTTTATTTTCCAGACTCTGATACAGACTCTCACTGTGACACTGGGCCTGCCACTTATACTTCAGATCTCCCTTCAATAAAATGGGGACAGCAATGCAAAACTACTTCACAGAGGCCTTGTTATGCTTAAGTCAATTAAATTTTTGTGATATGTTTCAAAAGTCTTAGATGACAGATGCCATTGCCCCTTTCTCCCTGGCAGCACCCCGTTTTGGATGCAGGGAAGAAGGAGACAGAGGAGTGGCTGTGGTGTTTCTACATTACTTGGGGATGTTCCCAGGCAGGAGACTTTAGGGAATCTTCATGTTCCTGGAGGTGATGGAAAGCAGCCTCAGTGCAGCTGAAGAGGTGGCCCACAGTTTCTTCTAAGGACATGCCTCCTCTTTAGTTAAATGGCTAGAGATCCCAATGAGCACCAATGGTCCCCAGACATCTCCAACTCCTTTCCAAAGATTCAAAACTCCACAAAGTGTGAGATTTTCACTGCTTAGGAGCCTGCATTGCAACATTGTTCTTAAATTCAGGACCCCTGCACCAGGCCACAGGGACTTCTTCCAATACCATCAATCTGTTTTCTAAGCTCACCCATCCTCCCACTGGCCTCAATATGGCCTGATTTCCAACTTAGAAAGAAGGGTCTGATCCAACTTAGAATTAAAACAAATAAATAAGAAAGCAGCCTGTTAGCAAGACCAAGTGCAGCAACTGTACTTCTCTCAGTCATCTGTCCATTCAGCCTGTTTTTTCCTTAACTACAACCACAGTGTAGCTCAGTGGCTCTGTCTATATGGATTTTCCCCTCTGCCTTTCCTGATTTGGGCTGTTGCCCAAAGGTCTAATTAAAAGCTCATTCAGCCACATGTGCAATAACAAAGCTCAAATATCCTCATGGCTGGCCCCCTCTAGCCAAGATACTGAGAGCAGCTTCTTAGTGTAGACTGAGCCATGCTGCCTGGATATTGCTGAATTAGCACCATTATAAAGGACCATTTCTTTCTATGATGCCTCAAATCCTACTCACCTTTTCTGTGTTCCTGTCACCTTGATATCTTCTCTTCAAACACCACAATTTCAGAAAAGCCCAGAAAGCTACTTGCCTCTCACTGGAGTTCTTAGAAGGCTATTTCCTGTATAGATCAGACTATTAAGGTACGAGGGTTCCTGCCACCCTTCCCTTTTACACAATGCTCAATCAATTTAATTTTAATTAGCAAATGCAGACTGTGTAATTTCCTACTCCCCATTTTTTTTATT
The DNA here is from genome assembly GCF_026122565.2 of Emydura macquarii macquarii. Classification (NCBI taxonomy): domain Eukaryota; kingdom Metazoa; phylum Chordata; order Testudines; family Chelidae; genus Emydura; species Emydura macquarii. The sequence continues at coordinate 551,680 of NW_027132983.1, read as the reverse complement.
TTATTTTTTTTGCAGCAGAAATGATCAAAAGAAACTTCACAGAGCAAGGCTAGAGCAGGCATTCTGAGACAAGGCTTAATTTTTTTTTTAAACACATAATTGCTAGCCAAAGGTAGACATAAAAGATAACAAGCAAAGCCTAGGAGCAATGACTTTGGGAGAAGCTCAGCCTTACCTCCACCACCTGCTACTGGAATGGGAGTGTGTGCCAGAATTTCTACCAGGGTGCTGGCATTGTTCCTGTCATGTACACTGAACCTCTACCTCTCCCCCAGAGCACTCCTGGCTGCTGCAAAGAGATGAGAGGACAAGGAAATAGGTTTCTAATGCTTTACGCCTCACCGGGCCTCTGTTTTTGGGTCTTCCCATCAAGAATTCTGGTTCTTGCTTCTGGTGCCTCTCTGAATCAACAGCATGAAGCCGACATGATTTTTCAGTTTCCTTGATGTCTTCAGGGTTCTGAAAGGCATCAGTGAAACTGCTTCCAGTTTTATCAGTTTCACCTTTTTTATTGTTTGGCAAGGCGATGCAGCAGCAGAGGCCCAGAGCCATCTTTCTACACACTCAAGAAGATGACACTGCTCCAGTTTACACGTAGTGCAAATTTGGAAAATTTTCTTTGCAACCATAAGACCTAGAATCTTAATAGTTTTTTTAAATGACAGCCTAAATTTTGCAGAAATTGTCAATAGTCCTTGTACTCACCACGGAAAGTTTCCCTCTTGGCACAGGTGAATGACTTTTCCAAGTCTTATTCCAAGGTGTGACACTGTCTGGATCAGGAATGACTATTTATAATGTTACTGATACCAGTATTACAGAATTGCAATGAATATTGTATAGGATATGCCATTCAAGGTATCAATGGAAAAGTAATGATTCACTAAGACTGATAAGCACGTTATATATAATCAGTTTTGTATTCTAAAGTTCCAAATATGTATGGTATCTTTGTATTTCAAACTTGTGCTGTGTTTCTGGGTGACACTCCCAACAGGATGGCAACAGCACTAAGCCTGCTTAATAGCCCATCAAGGGAACTCAAGATACAATGATTTGCACATTTGTACAGAGAAAGATTCATAAATCCAGGGGCTACACCTTATGCGTTACCAGGACATGTAGGAACATGCCTATGGACAGGGGACTCTGAGGCTTTTCCATGCCATGTGTTGTGTGGCTGTGTTTGTGTGGGGCAAAGGATGTACAAGCCTCATAGTGGAAACTATAAAATGCAGCTGCACCATCTCCATCTTGTCTTCATTCCTGCCTCTGGATCAACTATTCTACATCTGAAGCTGTCAAACAAAGGACTGAGACCCATCCAGATACTGGATGTACAGAGGAATTGTACAAGCCTGCAAACTCCACAATTCTGCTAAGAACCTGATATATATGGACTTAAGTCTTTTGTATGCATCTGATCACTCTGATCATTTAATATGTCTGCTCTTGTTTGTTTCTTTCCTTTTATAATAAACCTTTAGTTTTAGTTACTAAAGGATTGGCTGGCAGTGTCGTATTTTGGGTAAGAACCAAACCTATATTGATCTGGCAATGTGGCTGACCCTTTGGGGACGAGGAGAACATTTGGATGAAGGGAATAGAGTTTTAAATGATTTCTCTCTTTACTGGACCTAGGTGCTGATTGGGAGCCAGAGACTGAAATGCAATAAAGGGGGCTGTGTATTTCTTTTTTGGGGCTTCCTAAAAACCAGTATGGGGAATCAGGAGCACTGTTTGTGACTTGTGGGGTACTGAACTTCAGTGTCACCCACCAGTGCTGGGAGAATCTGCTCTCTTTTTCTAGCCTGCCCTGATCTTGGCATTTTCAGTGGGCTACCCAAGGCACAGACGGGTCACACAAGATATGATGATAGCTTCTCATTTTAGGTTTGAAACCAAAGATTATTGGTAAGAGTGCTACAAAAATTAAATTAAAGATTTGAACGTGAAGAGTTAATGTAACCTCCCCTGAAATGTGAATCAAGTCTCCACATTTCTGTTCTTGATTTGTATGTGTTCTCTTTCTCTCTCCCACTCCCTCCAGCTGTCATCTTGACACTACCACAGTCAAGTCTGGCACTAGGGAGCACACCTGGGCTGCTGGCCAGAAGTGAAGAAAGGAGGAGGTGCAGCAATCGTTATATGTCAAAATGCCTGCCAAAGCTTCTTTTAAGAGGGGAGGGTTAGACTCTGGGAAAAAACCTTTGTATTTATTTGGTACAAAGACACCAAAAATAAGCCCTTTGCATACTATGTACAGGTACAAACATATGCAGCATTTTGTGCAATGAATGCTAGTACTGGAATCTGTGGGCTAGCGCAGTAGCAAATGGGGCACACAACAGCATACAATGACAACTGTGTGTGACTTTTCCATCAATGTACAACTAGGGGATTGGTGTGTAAAATTTTCATGGAGGATAATTTTACTATTTCATCTGATTTCTAGAGCTTACGGGTATGGTCACATTGCAAAAAACTCATGGCAGCAGTGAGTCTCAGAGTCTGGGAAAACTTATTAGGGCTCACACTAAAGGGCTAAAAATAGTATTGCAGAAGTTCCCACTCAGGCCTCCAGCCTGAGCTCCGAAACTTTCCTCCCTTGCCAGGTTTTGGAGCCCGGGCTCCACACTGACTCAAACATATTTACACTACTACTTTTAGCCCTGTAGCATGAGCCCAAATCAGTTGATCCAGGCTCTGAGACTGGCTGTGATGGGTCTTTTTTGCAGCATACACACACCTATTGACGCTGTCCCTCTACAGTAGATTAAGAAAAATCCTCCTCTTTCTCAAATCCCTGTGATTCCAGCAAATTATGAGATTTATATTTGACCTCTAGCAGACTCACGAACTTTGTTAGGCACTTGAACTTAGTTGCCCCAGTAGCATGTGATTTTACAAGCGGTCCTCTCAAGGTTCATTCATTCACTCCCATCGCCAGCATCTAGTCCCTCCTGCAAACAAAAACTAAGTGTCCTCATCTTTCTGTTGTTCACTTCAGTCAGAGATGAGGCTGTAAGATTAAGAGAGATGGACCTGAATTAAATGTCCAGACCCTAACACTCAACTGGGGGAAATCTGAATCTAAATCCAATCTTTGTTTGTGGCAACCTATTTTTTAGCAGGTCAGACAAAGTCACCCATCATGTGCAAACGATGGACATATGTCTACCTCAGTTTACTTCCTTTCCTCTTTGCATGCTGCTTTTATGACAGTGTGGATTAAAGGAACATGCCTCAATACCAGGACTATGTTGATGCACTTCAACTAAAACCAGTTGTTCTAGAGCATCTCCTCCACTCATTCTCTGTTCAAGAGTTGTGGTTATCACAAAGAGGGATGTATAGTTATGTATGATTAATGCAGCTTTTGCTTACCCTTTCTTCTCCCCTCCCCCCACCTCCCCCCCCAAGTCTCTACCACCATGGCTTCGGACCACATGTTGTCTTGCAGTCAATTCCTTATTTCTACACTACATCTATAAAGGCATATCTGGATGGTCTAATGCATAATGAATGTGAACATGATGGGGAGACCACTTGTGCAGCACCATTAGAGTGGAAAGAGAAAAAGACAGAATCAACCACACAGGTTTTTAAACTGCACCTCAGTTTCAGCAAAGGCCTGTTCTGATAGCTTTACATCATTGGTCATTAAGTTAAATTATATTTTTATAAACTCAGGAAACCTTGAAAAGGCCTTTGCAAAGACTGAAATGTACTGTCTAAAAGGTGCAGCGGGGGAGGGGATGCAGGCAAGTCCACTGCTTAATGCCATTCAATAAGACATACTGCACTGTCTAAGTGCTGTAATTCCCCAAAGAGGATCTTGTTTTGCATTTTGCTTTACTGCTTGCTCTTAGCATTAACAGCTTTCTGACCTTGAAAACAAAACTCTACTGGGAAGCTCAGGTGTCAGTGAGATACTTTTTCACTCGCTATTTTTTCAAGGTACTTCTCAACTGGGGAGGAGGTGGGGAACAGACACAGTGACAGAAAGATGAAAGCAACACCGTGCATCTGGCATGTGTTACCCACAGAGGTGAAAGAATCCCAATAGAAGGAGAACCTCAGATGATCAAGAAGCGTCTACATTCTCCCTTAAATAGTGGGGAAAGGGAAAAAATGCAGTAGTTGAACATATCCCTCTGAATGAGTTTCTCTTTCACTGTCAATGAGAAAAAAAAAAACCTAAAATTTCATCACTATTTCTAACAGTCCCACAGAAGGGTCAAAGTAGTCCTTTGTGCTACATTCCTAAATAATATTTACAAGATTGTTTACTTCCTTATTTGTGCATCAGCATCAGCCAAAAGAGATCTAGCAGAGAAGCTTGTGTGCATGTGTTAGCTGTGGCAGTTAAACTAGCAGAGAACACACCTGCAAACCCCCAAAAAAGTGTTTTTTTTTTTTAAATCTTTCCATGAATGTGGAATACTTAAAAATAACCAGGTAGATTCGATGGATCTGGGGATTGATAGTGGGTCACAAAGCTTTCACATCTAGGTCTCCAACCCAGGGTATTAGTGACCAAAACTGTTTGGTGGCCTAAGTGAAATGAATTGTTAGTCCAGTTCCAGTGGAACTGTCCACATTACCAAAGCTACCATTGCAGCCAGCACTAATTGGCACCCTCAGTGAAAAAACCAACCCCAGGTTTGGTCCCTCCAGGTTAGTAATGAAGCACTGGGCAGTAGCAAAGTTTGCACAGTTTCTGCATGTGCGATACTTGTACACAGGAACTCAGCCAAAACCTGTCATTGACCTTTCATTTTCCTAAACAGGGATAAAGCCATTAAAAACCTGAACATTGCCAAGGTGTCTAGAACAATTTTAAAAGATGGGTCTGGTTTTGTACTTAACCTACTCAACACCTCAAAGCACAAAATCAAGGGTTTTCTTGGTCTGCTTTAGGGATCCTTCCACTTCCTCTTGTCTCTATTCTTCCAATTCGTACCCAGCTAATCACTCTAAAGTAAAAGCTGGAAGACCGATATTCAGTGTGGTGCCAGAGTGAGCTAGAGTGAAGGGGGATAAAGAGGAGTATTTGCATATAGTTTCAGAATTAGACTGACCTTGCTTACATGCTGGCATTCAAACCATGGACTCCGTTCCTTAAAATGTTTTAAAGAGCACATTTAAGACAAAAACTAAAATGGGCAAAGACCGGAAGAAGAGACACAAGCATTCGGAGGTATGTTCCTTTATAAATACTGACTATCTATAAAACTTTGCTTACTTGGAGACCAGAGGTGGTTAAGTTCTGAGGTACACATCTCAGTAAGCAATAACTACGTGTTTCAGCAGCAGCAGTGATGGGAGACAGCAAGAGGGACAGAATTTGTATGTCAATATTCCTCTGTTTTTAGTATAATGCAAGGAACTCTGTGCATTTATGGAGAGAATCATTTGTTAACCTTCTGGACACACTGCAAAGTCCAACTGGTTTCCTAAGAATTTGGGAATTAGTTGGATTTGGTATGAGGAGTTAAGGGATCCTCTGAGTATAATTGGTCTCCTGGATGGGTAATTTTTGGCTGTCGCTTCAAATATATCTATTTAATGTATGTCATAGTATACTTTATTGTAGAGGTAGCCAGAAGATGGCCTGCGGGCCCACCAGTATGATTGTACAAACAAATAAATAAATGAGAGAAACAGCTATTAACTCTAATTACACATATCGCTAGCCATTCACTCTGCAAAGGTCAAGTGTCTCTGCTCAGAACATCAGCAAAGATGGAACAAGGGCAACTGAACTGGCAAAATAACAGCATGATATATATTTCAAAGGCATCCTCTGTACATGATGTTAGCATACAGTGAAGCAAAAAACCCATAATTTATATTAACACAAACCAATAAGCTGTTATATTTAATGGCATAAGTGTGTTTTCCTGACTGAAGTATGGTGACCTAACTACTCAGGTTTACATTTTATACCACACTGCACATATAATTTGATTTAAAAGTCTTGTCTGCTATTATTTTTTAAATGTTTTTAGTACTGTGTATTTGTTTTAGAGCTGTACGTGCTTTGCAAGTTGGATAGATAAAGACATCTGGTAGGTGCCATAAGAATATAACACCGCAGATTTTGGAGGCAGTCAACGGGAGATACGCAAGCTACGTACAGTAACTTGCCTATCTCCCATCGACTTCCTAACGTCTACTTATTACAGCATCTCCACTGCGTTGCACAGATGGGAAATGCCCTCCCATCAACACAGCACTACGCTACTTGCCAGGGTGGATTTACAGAGTCAACTTCCGGGTTCGATTGTGCAAGTTTATTGCCGCTCAATCAAACTCGCAAAATTGATCCTGCACTGCTGGCAGTGTCGACATAGGCCCAGTTACATTCATTTGTAGCAGTGACAGAGGAAAGGTGGGCCAAGAGGAAGGAGGTGGTGGTGGGACAGTAAAGCATGAAGTATGCTGACTTCACAGCTCAGGCTCTTTCAGTTCCCAACATTTAAAAATTCAAATGTTGATAAATATTAGCCCATTAGTGAGTCTTCTAATTTCCCATAAACCAAAGAGAAGGTGGTGTTCAAGTGCTGTTTGCAAAGAGTAACCTTGCTACACCTGCTCAACCAACTTCTGTTAGTATGTTAGAACAGAATAAGACAAGCTACAAGCTTCCCACAAACGGTTCCTTTGTTATTCTAAACACTGTAGCCAAATTTAGTTTAAAAAACCACCAACAAATTTTTTTCTCCCACAAAATTATTAGACTGACCATTTGTTTAGGCAGGACGAGGCTCCATTTCCCAGTCCACCTTTACTTCTCAAGTGCTAGTAATATGATATGCCACAGGTGAATTAAGCACACAGTACTAGCATAATACTAGGGCTTAACAGTCATCATCCAGGTAGAACCCTCTGTCTTATAGCCCTGCCAGGAACAAGCTTCTTTCCATTAACAGATACTTAAAGACTGGCTGCCACCAAAGTAATTTGAATCTTCTTTGGTCTCCCTCCTCTCCACCAGCAGACAGAATGCAGAATGACTGGGCAGACCACAAGTTCTTACTCAAAGCATTTGTGCTAGATGTTTGGTCATTCATCACTGGGAGGTCTCAGCCTACTCCAGCTATGTGCATAAATGAGGTTGCCTTGAGATGACCAAACTCATTTCCACCTGATCAAAGCCAGGATTCAAACTAGCATCTGGAAATAAAGGTCTAGTGCATTAGACAACAGCACCACCTAAAACCCTGGCCTGTTTGGCCTGACAGACCACCACAGTTCTGACCACAGCATATTTGGACTAGTTGCCTGTGATAAATAGAATATTTACTTGCAGGAGAAAAAATGAGTGCCTACATGCAATAAATTGGGCTTCTGAATAAAATGACCTCAACTGCAGATTTACCCCTGCTCTCCAAGTAGTGACAAACTTCCTTTTTCTAAGATCTCATCTGAAATAATTACACTTTTCAATTATGGTCTTGCTCTGGAAACTGAAATAAGTTTCATCATAGTAAAAAAAATATATATATATATACCACTACTGCCAGTTTATAAATCCCTGACAATAAGGAATTATGCCATTCTAGCAAGGAATGACCCAATCTCTGTTATTCTCCTTGAAGGTAGACTAAATCAATGCACTATAACTGGGCACGAAGGCTTAGGAAACTCCAACAGTACCAAATACAGCTGCATGTATCCTCAGCAACACAGGCTAGTGCAAACATATCACACCAGTCCTCCACACTTGCATAGTTTCTGCATGTGCTATGCTTGCTCAAGTTCAAGGTCTTGGTGCTTTATCTACAAGGAGGATGCTCTGCCCCCAGCAGCTGATGTTTGTTAATCCAAACCTAGAGCTGTCAAAATGTATCATCCCTGTGTATCGCAGCTGTCATAGATGGCTGCAGAGAATGAGGCAGTCACTAAGATAACTGATTTAGATCAAATTAAATGTTTTCTGGATTATATCAAGGCTTTCAAAATGGATAGAGCAGTAGCGTTTGTGAGGTATCATTCCTTTATTAATGATGATCTGGTGCAATCATGCATCAGTTTAACTGTGGCCTCTGTATTGTTGTTATGTTCAAGCCCAGTGGGTAGCTTTCTGAGCAGAAAGAGAGCAAATAATGTTTATTACTACAGCAATTTGTATGTCCAGAAGCAGCAAGGAATCCTGCATGAGCCTGTGGTTTAACACAACTTTGACTATGTGTGATCTCATGCTCTGAGTCAATAAGGAGGATAAATTACCACCAACTTTCTTGAAACGTCTCCTTTTTCCTACTAACATGACTTCCCATCACAGTTGATAAGCACTGGAATAAATTGCCTAGGGCGCTTGTGGAATCTCTGTCATTGGAGATTTTCAAGAATAGGTTACACAAAACTCCTATCAGGGATGGTCTAGATAAGATATAGTTCTGCCTTGAATGAAGGGGAATGGACTCGAAGACCTCTTGAAGTCTCTTCCAGTCCTACACATTCATGATTCTATGTATGAATTACCTCTCTTGCATCAAGTCTCTTCTACAAAATTTTTCAACAAGGGACCTTTAAGGTTTCTCCACCACTTTGAGTTCATACTATCATCTGATTCGTACTATATATGTTTGCAGAGTTGTGTTTGCGTGACTGTAAGTGCTTTAAAACAGAGATCATGCCTCTCTCTCAGTTACAGTCCTGCCTACTGCAGGAGTAATACATTAGAGAAACAGGGCAACTGGATCACCTGGATCTGCACATCTTGTGCAAGGGAGACAAGACACAGCTGGGTGTGAAAATCAGAATTGTTCCAAATGCAGGTGCCATTTCTGCATCAAGAGAGCAAATACGAGAAGCAGGAAAGACTTCAGTGAAAAGAACTCTCTCCAAACTTCCACTTGTGCTTGCTTTTCTGAATACACAACTTCTAGAGCCAAGAAAATTAATGAATGAGAAGGAAAGAAAACAAAAACCCAAAGCAAGAAGTCAAAGGTGGATTCAGTTCAGATGGATGACAGTGCAGTAAGCATGTTAGTCATGTCCAAGGGGATGCTTGTTAATAGGTGAACACCCAGGAATACAATTAATATGCGGCATCTCATGTGGTATAAGATTTTACTGTGAGGACAGTGGAGATGGTTACTCTATCCTAACCTGCTATGTAGAGAGAAAAGAGCAGAGATGGGAAATAAACTCAGATTTATAGGACAGCAATTTGTAAATATGCATTTCAGAAGATGGCTGCGTGTGCCCAATAGTACTGAAAAATCCCCACCATGTTCTGATGTGTAATACACTATCAAATAATTTCCGCTCATGCAATAATCCACTCATGGAGGTTGGGGTTTGGCTATAAACATAAGCAGTCATCTCATTTTTAGGATAAAGCAATAAACCCCTTCCCCCGCTGTAAGAAAGTCAAAACATTCCTTAAACTACCACAATTTATTTCTTGCACATACATTGTATAATATAGACTTGCCTTGCAAATGCATTAACAGATAACCCCTATTGCAAAGCAACTGATAAACATCATACTTTGAGAATTGCATCATAAAAATTCCCACATTAACATTTGGGACGCACGTGCTTCTACCCAGGTGTCTGAAACCCTTTGCTGGCAGTGACTGCTGAAGCTATGAGGCCCTTGTGCATGGAACTTATGACAGGCTATAAATGAGGTGTGGCTCCTCATAGTCACCACGTTTCCTTTTCACAAGATTGCTGCAATAACTTGGAGGCTGGGAATTAGCTAGGCAGTCCAACTAATATTGCCCCAAAATTGGGGATCTAGGCTGAAAGTATTCTTGTGGTTAACTGCACTGTAGTATAGTCCTAGGTATTCAGTTAATTTTAGCTTAAAGTAGCTTTAGGATTCTTCTCACACATGCCTTCATATTCTAGGCCTAGAAGCCTGTTAGGGCTTTTATGCAGCACTGGATTTGAATATGGCTAAGCCAGAGACGTGTCTGAACTTGAAACAGTACAGCAACTGCAAGCCTATGTCAGCTACTGCCTTTGCTGTCAGGGAAAAGGGCATTCTCCAAGTTCTTGTCCAGCCTGCGCTGCCTTGCCCTTCATCCATAGCTTCTTCCAAATGGCTACAATTCATCCAACTATGCAAGAGAAAAAAATTCAATCTTGTTTCATCCTCCATTCCAGATATCGAGATTATCTACTTCAGTTGAAAGATTCTATTTCCTCAATGTCCTTTGCTGAAAGTGCACGTGAGCAACATGAGATTACCACATATCTCTGAAAGGTATGCTCTCTTCACTCACCCAACAATGAAGAGCTTTCTAAAAGGTCCTTTGCAAGCAGCTTGAGAGGTGGCCCCCAATTTGAAATCTAAATTAAAATATAATACTGTTGGGACTATCCATCTGAACCACTGCTGGAGTTCTCACTGTTCTACTTTGATTATTAAGCCTACATTTCTCATTGCAATAAACACAAACCTCACATTCTCATAAAATGGTTCTAAATCCTTATACACAATTTCTCTCTAAGGAGGTGTCACATTTTAACTTTGACATTTGTTTGGGTTTGCTAGTATTCTTCTCCAAAACCCTGTAGTTACCCTGAAGAGGCAGCGCACAATAGCAGTTGCCAATCTTTCTCCTGTGACCCTGGGAACCCATCAGTGCCAACTGCCAGAGGGCCCCCCACATACAGTAACTCACATCAGGCCTGACATTCACTGCCCCAACACACTATTGTCATAAAATATATTATATATCAAAGGCATCCTGTAAGGTATCATATGTAAACTGGTGACAAGCTGGTCCCAAAAGTCATTATGTGATGTACATATGGGCTGTGTACAAAGAGTTATACATGTGTGCTAAAATTGTTCTTAAAATGTTTTGGGGAGGCAAAGCATGAGCCTGCCTGAGACAAAGGAATGTGCATTTACCTGTCTGAGCAGCTTGGTTACAGGCAGAGGAAAAGAGAAGTACATTTACATAAAAGGTAAACAAAGTCATCAAGCTACACAAGTTGAGGAGACGGCCATTTAACAGTCATGCCGGGGGACAGAATTTGAACCCAAGGAAGACTTCCTTGCTTCTGAGGCAAAAAGAGTGGACTCTGAGTAACATAAGGGGAGCAAAAAGACCTTTTAGGGATCCATCACTGAGGAGATGATAGGGTACAGAACACTTTGAGCCTAGGAAAGCTGGATCCTCTTCATCTAAAAGGCAAGAGCTGCTAGAAACTTGATGTAAGTAAGAAACCTACTTAACCAAAGAAAGTAATCTGCTGAAATTACATTTTAGTCACTAAAAGTGTGTTTTGTTTTGCTTGTAACCATACCTGTCTTTTATTCTTGCTTAGTATCACTTAAATCTCTATTCCTTGTTAACAAACTTATTCTTCTTTTATTTCAAACCACCTCGGAGCTGTGTATTATGCAAGTCCTCAGCTAAACCGACAGGCTTGTGGATGCTCTGTCTCTTTGGAGGGAGTGAACTTGATCATTTCTGAGAGTGTCACAGTGAGAGGGACTGGACACTGCAGAGATGTGTCTCGCGGGAATTTAGGTCCACTGATTGTTACCTGCAAGGCAAGGTTTGGATTGGCAGACTCTGGAAGAATTTCCTAACAAGGCAGACAGGCAGGTGTATCAGGGAACTGACGCACAGCTTAGCAACAGAAAATTCTCCTTACTGAGGCAGAGAGGGGTAACAGTGGTTCATAAGTCTGTGTTTCCTGAACAGGATAGGATATCACACTTTGGTAATATGCTCTATATGCCATAACTTACAAGTGTTCTAGCTGCTTTAACTGCTAAAAGCCTGAAAGGGTCTAGCAACTGACAGGTCCTCCAGACACCCTCACCAACTGCCTCCAAAAATACTATACTCCTGCAAGGTCCCCCGACACCTGTGTCTATGACCCACTCCTTACCAATTGCCACACAATCATCCTCTCCTCCTCGCCTAGCACCTCCATAAGCAGGAGGAAAAAGGCAGCAACAGATTCATAACAACACCCTTTCCTGACCTCAACCCACTCAGCAGATTCATCACACTAGCCATTCAGGACATTACCTATGGCTGAGGAGTGAGTGAGAGACTGAAACCATTAAAATAGGTCTCTGCAGTAACTAGCCTAGAAAGCATCTCTCTCAGAGAAGGATTGGAGAGAACCAGGAATGGAAAAGAAGAACTGGATTATTTTGCTGGTTGGGTTCCAACTGTCTAGGTCTCCACTGATGTGGTGTTTTCCACTGACTGGGTCCCAGCCAGCTCAGGGCTCCCCCACTGCTTGACTCCCTTCTCTAGATGGTTAATTATCCAGTACTGTGTTATGCTCCCTTCAGCTCTCCCCTCAGTTGTCTACTCCATTCTACTGATCTCCTACCAATTTCCTGCTCTCTGGTGCTTAACCTGCTCCATGCTGCTGCTCCTCAGCTCTCTCTCCATCACTCAAAGGAATTCCACACAGCTAGAATTTCTGATCAATACCAGGTCCTCAATGTGGAAACTGTGGAAGATCTCTCTCAAGATCCAGCTGGTCCAAAGGAATGCAGAGAAACCTGCAGATGGCAGCTGAGCTCAACCTGCAAGAAAATCAAGCTTGCCCACTCACTAAGAGATCTCCAGCTGTCCAAGGAAGACAGATGCTCCTTGCTTGGGATTCAATACACAGAAGATTTGAAAGAGTACTCTGCAATGGACAAGTGGAAAACAGGATGATGTGTAGGGTGACCAGCTGTCCTGATTTTATAGGGACAGTCCCGATATTTAGGACTTTTTCTTATATAGGCCCCTTTTACCCCCCCGCCCCCATCCCAATTTTTCACACTTGCCCTCTGGTCAGCCTAATGATATACTATCTTCCAAAAGCCAAGACATGAGCCATCACTCTGAGATTGGATAGGCTTCTAAAGTCAATGGGAAGGAGCCACTGGTGATGGTTCATATCGGCACTAAGGATGCTGCATTGGGGGATATCTTGCAGACAATATATGATTTCAGGGAACTTGGAAGCGTGCAAGCAAAGGAAGACAAAAGGCAGAAGATTCTAGAAGAGAACCACTGGCTAGGTAAGTGATGCAGGGTGGAGGAATTTGGTTTTGTGACACATTGGCCCATCTTCTGTAGGGAGAGTGGGCTGTATAGGGAAATAATCTCCTCAGGGACAAGCTGGCTAGAGTAGCCAGAAGAGTGTTCAGCTAATAACAAAAGGGGAGGGTGAAAAGAGGGAAGGCATGAGCACTCATTTAGCACAAAAAGTGAGATGTTGAGAACAAAATTAATCAAGGAACCACAAGACACGAAGAGAAGAAGTTTTTTAATTGCTTATACACCAATGCATGGAGCTTGGGTAACTAACAAGAGAAATTGGATTGCTCATTTATGAGCATAAATTCAATCTAGGTGGTGTTTTTGAAACATGGTGGGATGATGTGCATGACTGGAATGTTACAACTAATGGCTATAATCTATTTAGAAAGGATCAAGTAGGCAAAAGGAGAGGGAGAGTAGCAGTCAAAAATGGCATTACCTGTTTCTGAGTCATTCACAACTTGGAAGAACAAGATCTTGAATAATTATCATCAAAGTCCTAACAGATAAAGCACAAGATGGGGTATAAGTTGGTGTCTGCTACAGACCACCAAAGCACACTAGGGAACAGGATGACTCATTCCTTAAACACCTATCTATAATGTGTAGGGAAAAAGCCACACAATCACGAGGGACTTCATTTACAGCGACATATGCTGTATGTCATATACATCACATGCTGCCAGTGCTAAAACATCCTTGCAATTTCTTAATGTTATAGATGACAATTTCCTAACTCAAAAAAAGTTTGCATCCAACACGGGGTAATTCTATATAGACCTAGGCCTGGTCTACACTGGCGACTTAGGTCGACTTAAAGTCACTTAAGTCGACTTAATTATACCCACGTCTACACTGGCACCACTCTTCATTCAAATTAAGGTGCCTATAAAATCGACTTAATAAGACCACCTCCGCAATTGGTGTAGTGCCTAATTCAAATTTGTTAAATAAATGTAGTGTTAGTGTAGACGCAACAGAACTTAAATCGAATTAATTGACCCCCAGAATGTATCCCACAATGCCCCGTTTTGACCGCTCTGGACAGTCGTGCTGTGCTGTTCAATGGTCACGCTAGCAGGAAAAGTCCCCTCCCCTCAAGCCCTGGGAAGATTTGAATTTTCATTTCCTGTGCTGCCAGCATGGAGAGAGCTTTGTCACTGTTCTCCGCATGGCTACTGCAAAGCCCAAACACGCTCCAGCATGGAGTCGACCAGAGGTCTTAGACCTCATTGGGCTGTGGGGCTCAGCTCAGAGTCAGCAAAAGGAATCTGGACATTTATGGGAAGATATCCCAGGGAATGCTGGAGAAGGGACACCAGAGGGACGCTCAGCAGTGCAGAGTGAAGATCAAGGAGCTGCGCCAGTCGTATCAGAAAGCCAGGGAAGCTAACAGCCGCTCTGGCTCCTTGCCCAAAAATGCAGGTTCTATGATGAGGTGCACGCAATTCTTGGTGGCGATCCCACTACGATGCCTCCACGCAGCATCAATACCTCCGGTAAGTCACAGTCCATGATCAATGATGAGGACTCCGTGGATGAGGAGGAAGCTGAGGAGAGCAAGATGCAGGAGAGCGGGGTGTCCGTTCTCCCCGAAAGACAGGACTTATTCCTGACCCCTGAGCAGTCCACCAGCACACAGGACAGCACAAATGATCCCGGGGAAGGCACATCTGGTGAGTTGTCTTTCTTATTAGCATTTCTGTCCTTGTACATTGGGGGAGGGGCGAGAGGGGGCATGAAGGGGATCTCAGGCGTTTTGTTGACTGTACTGGGTGGTTACCCAGGGATCAGTTTTTTAAGTGATGAGAAATGCTACGTTTATCATCAGTTGATATCTCATGGAAAAGTTAATGTATGTAATCTGTTATCCCTCGAAAAAACTTTTCAGGGGAGGGCTGCCTTGTTCCTCCCACCACAGTAAGATTCTTCTCTGCAATTAAGGTACATCATGGCTTCATGTGTTTTAAGCATAGCCTCCCCCTCCCGCCACGCCATCGGCAGTTCCTCTCTGTAAGTGTTTAAAATAAGAGCAGAGTGAGTGAATCATTTGCTACATTGTATCAAGGGAACCATTTGCTACATTTTTTCAGGGGATCATTCTCTAAATCAGTGGTTCTTAACCTTTCCAAACTACTGTACCCCTGAAGCCTGAGTCCCACCCCCACGGGGCTGAGGCATGTAACTTAGTTTCATGGCGCCCCTGTGGCTCCAGGCAATTGCCTTTCTTGCCACCCCCAATACCAGATCTGCACTTGCGACCCCTCTAAACCCCCAGGTTAAGAAACACTGCTCTAAATTGTTACATTTGTATACTTTTTTTCACTATGCTAACTGTGGCTACCTGGTTATTTTTCTTTCATTCTGTAGACACCTTGGCACTGGACCAACCCTTAAGAAATGCTGCGGACAGACTGTCTCAGATTAGCAAGGGGGGGGGGAGCAGAGATGACATGTTTGCAGAGCTCATGAACACCTCAACAGCCACATAGACAGAGCACAGAGCCTGGAGGCTGACCTTGTCACAGAACATGGACATGGACAGGGAGAGTCACCGAGAAATGATGGAGCATGATCGCAGCACCACGCAGGAAATGCTGCGAATCATGCGGGACCAGGCAGACATGCTACGGCGGCTTGTGGAGCTTCAGGAGGAGTGGAGGCAGGACAGAGTCCCGCTGCAGCCCCTCCATAATGGTCCTCAACCCAGGGCTTTGACGCCCTCCCCCTCCCCCGCGAGGTCTCAGAGGAGATTGTCCAGGATGCAGTATGTGCTCTCCTCCACCCTGGTGGAGGTAGGCACAAAGCAGTGGCGGCCACACTCATAGCTGGCCTGCAAGCTACCACCCTACCCCTTGAGACAGTGAATGAACATTCCTCCCCCCAACTTTCCCCATGACTTGAATATTCAGAAATAAAGTTTTGCATCATTTCAACACGTTTCTTTATTAAATCATATCTTGCTTAGGAGGGATTTGGTGGGCACAGATATCGTTGGGGGGGGGGGAGGGGGGTGTCACCAAAGGCAAACAACATACAGGCACAGAAATCAGTCCTGCATCTCATTGCAGAACCTGGTTTTCAAAGCTTCCCTAATGCAAAGGGCTCCGCGGTTAGCTCTCAGCATAGGGCTGGCATCTGGCTGCTCATAATTGGCAGCCAGTCTTTCTACCTCCACAGCCCAACCCTGGGGAACCACTCACCCTTCGCTTCACACACATTATGAAGAACACAGTAAGCAGATATCACAGAAGGAAGGTTCTTCTCACTCTTGTCCAGCCTAGTGAGGAGACTCCTCCATCTACCCTTTAAACGCCCAAAGGCACATTCTACAACCATTCTGCAACTGCTTAACCTCTTATTAAAACACTCCTTGTCACTGTCAAGGTGGCCGCTGTAGGGCTTCATTAGCCAAGGGAGCAAGGGGTAAGCAGGATCCCCCAGGATCACTATGGGCATTTCCACACCTTCAATCTGAATTTTTTGGTCAGGGAAGAAAGTGCTCGCCTGCATCTTAGAGAACAGTCCCAAGTTACGAAACACATGAGCGTCATGCACCTTCCCAGACCACCCCACACAGATGTCTGTGAAACAACTCCTGGGATCCACAAGCCCCTGCAGGACCATGGAAAAGTTCTCCTTGCTGTTTATGTACTCGGTCACTAGATGTGCAGGCGCTAAGATGGGGATGTGTCCCCCATCAATGCCCCCTCCCCGCCCCCCCGGCAGTTTGGGAAGCCCATCGCGGCAAACCCCTCCACTATGTCCTGCACATTTCCCAAAGTCACTAGCCTTCGTAGCAGAAGTCTATTTATGCCATTGCACCACTTGATTCATGGCTATGCCCACTGTAGATTTACCAACTCCAAATTGATTCCCAACCAAGCAGTAACAGTCGGGGGTTGCCAGCTTCCAGAGAGCGACGGCAACTCTCTTCTCCACCGTCATAGCTTATCTCAAGTGAGTGTTCACGTGCTTCAAGGACGGTGCCAGCTCTAAGCACAGTTCCAGGAAAGTTGCCTTTCGCATACGAAAGTTTTGCAGCCACTGATCATCATCCCACAGCTGCATAATGATGTGGTCCCACCAGTCTGTGCTTGTTTCCCTGCACCAGAACCTGCGCTCCACAGACTGCAGATGACTCGTTACAGCCTGCAGCAAACGGGAATTGTTCTGCTCAATGTCTTGTAGCAGGGTAGCCTTGGTGGCATCAGTGTTGTCTCTGGTTTGGCTTCTTGCTCTATTTCTAAAATAATCAATGATAAGCGACGATGTATTTGTCATGCTCACAATTATAGTGCAGAGTTGAGCTGGCTCCAGTCTCTGCAGCAATGGTGATTGCGGGGAGTAAAAAAATGGCACGAAAATATTTTTCCTGTTTGTTGGGGAGGTCGGGGGGGGGGGGGGAGGGAATGGGGGGAAGAAGCAGTGTTGCATCCTGGGACGAAGACACTCGTCCCAACAGCCACCATAGCTAGTTGCACTGTAGGATAGCTACCCCCACTGCACTGCTTTCTAATTCAAATTAAGGCTGGTCAGTGTGAACGCAAGAGACCAGCGCAAACACCGTAGTGTGTACACTCTGCTGCGACTTCTAAAAATTGTCTGCTGAAAGTCGAATTAAACAAAGTCGACTTTCCGCAGCAGTGTAGACATAGCCCTAGTCTTAACAGATAACAAGGAATTGATAACAGAACTTAAAATTAATGGTAGCTTTAGTACAAGTGATCATGACTGGATCACATTTATACTTTGCAAACAAAATGAAGTACAAACCAGTGATATATATGCATGGTGCTTTAAAAAGATCTAATTTCACAAAGCTGAATCTTGTTTCAAGGAGAAAAGAAGGCGGCTATAAAAATATTAACTAAGGGAATAAAGGGAAAGTTTTTAGTAATAAATATAAATCATAAGCTAGGACGTGTAGAAAATCGATAAGGGAAGAAAAGGAATACATGGAGAAATCTATGATCAGGAGAGTTAAAGACAGTAAGACATTTTTTAAAGTATATTAAGAACAAAAAGAAACCTAACATTATCATTTGTCCATTACTAGATGGGAATGGTAGAATCATCAATAATAATGCAAAAAAGGCAGAAATATTCAATAAATATTTCTGTTCTATAGTTGGGGAACAAACAGATGATGGAGTCATATCACATGATAACAGCATTCTCTATTCCACTAATATCTTGGGGAATGTTAAACAGCAGCTATTAAAGCTAGACATTTTTAAAATCAACAGATCTGCATAACTTGCATCCAAGAGCCCATTAAAAGGGTTGGGTGAAGAGTTCACTGGATGTTAATGTTAATTTTCAATAAGTCTTGGAGCATTGGGGAATTTCGAGAAGACTGGAAGAAAGCTAATGTTGTGCCAGTTTTTAAAAGGGTAAAAGGGATAATTTGAGGTAATTATAGGCTTGTCCATCCCAAGGAAGATAATGGAGTGGCTGATAGAGGACTCCATCAATAAAGAATTAAAGGAGGGTAATATAATTAATGCAAATCAACATGGGTTTTGTGGAAAATAGATCCTATTCTGTTCATTCCCTTTGAAGCATCTGGCATTGGCCACTGTCAGAAGATACGATACTGGGTTAAGATGGATCATTGGTCTGACCCAGCATGGTCATTCTTATGTATTTTCTTATATTCTAAAGATTTGGTTTCCAAAAGGAGAATGTTGATAAATTGGATAGGGTTCAGAAAAGAGCCACAAGAATGATTAAAGAATTAGAAAATATGTCTTATAGTGACAGACTCAAGGAGCAAAATTTATTCATCTTAACAAAAGAGAGTCTACACTTAAAAGTTAGGTTGTGTGACAGGGCCAGACCGCATGGCTATGAAAGAGTGCTGGAAGGCATGTATATTAGCCCCAGGCTCCAGAAAGCCCTCTTCCCTGGGTAACCCAGCTGGGGCTAATTTAAGACAATTGGGCCAGTTAGGCCACTTGGAGCCTATCAAAGAAGCTGACCCAGCAGTTAAAAGCCTCCACTTCAGGCAGGCCAAAAAGGCTGAAAGGGAGTTAACAGCCAGAGGAGAGAAAGCAGAGCAAAGCAAAGCAACGCAGAGCAAAGAGAAGAGAAGCGGAGCGGAGAGGAGAGGAGAGGAGCTGCCCTGCCCTGCTGCAGCTATAGCCGCAGGGCTTGGGACTATCATCCACTGCTGCTACCACACCGAGACGGAGAGGCTCCAGCCGGGGAAGCCTGAACAACCCTTCACGCCGGTACCAGGGAGCCATGGACAGGTGACCCAGGGAAGGTAGTCGGTCTCAGGGACTAAGCAGGGTGAGACCACTCCTCACAGGGTCCCTGGGTCAGGGGCCCAGGGCAGAGGGCGGGACCGGGGTCCCCCCCCTTCACTCCCCTCCCAGCCGCACCACTGGCGTAGCCGGTGAAGCGCAGGATCCACAGGGCGGAACAGGTGCACCCACCACAGTTGACATATCTATGTTTCTTGGGGGTATGAAAAATATATGCATCTGACAGACAGAAGAATGTTTCTTTCAATGTAGCTGTCATTGCTTGGCAAAGTGGTGCTCCTACACTGATGGGAAAATCCTCTTCTGTCAGTACAGGTTGTGTCTACAGCATGGGGTTATGCCAGCATAGCTACAGCGACAGCTATGGTGGTGTAGTCTCCATAGTCTAGACATACCGAAAGAGGTTAAGGGGTGATGATCACAGTTTATAAGTACCCAAATGGGGAACAAATATTTGATAATGGGCTCTTCAATCCAGCAGAGAAAGGTCTATCAGGATCCAATGGCTGGAAGTTGAAGCTAAACAAATTCAGACTAGAAATAAGATGTAAATTTAGTTTTTAACAGAGAGGGTACTTAACCATTGGAACAACTTACCACAAGTCATGGCAGATTCTCCATCACTGGCAATTTTTAAATCAAGATTGGATGTTTTGCTAAAAATATCTACTCTAGGAATTACTTTGGGGAAGTTCTATGACCTGTGTTCTACAGGAGGTCAGACTAGATGATCAAAATGGACCCTTCCAGCCTTGAATCAAATGCTCATCAAGCCATCAGAAACTAAGCATACAGCATACCCCTCTGACCCCCAATTCCATTTTCCACTTGCCTAGTGGCAACGGAGATTTCTAGCCCCACAAGAAGGAAATGTAATTTTGACTCCATTCCCCACCTTACTACAATTTCCATCCTTTTAGTGTTCTTCTGAAGTCTCTCCCTAGCCAAAGTCATGCTGTGGAGGAGGGAAGAGGAGGCAGAGTTTTTCCCATTCATTCCAAGATCTGTGATCCAATTTTCCAGGCATTAGAAAGAAAGCAATCTGCTTTGCACTTCCCGCTTTTGTATTACAAGGCTGCATAGAGTCAAATGCAGCAAAATAAGAATAGGGCAGTTTAAATGGAAAAGAGTAGGTTGCTATAATCAGAGGCTCCTTAATGTTCCTAAATAGATTTCCTCTCCATTCCTCTATAGTATTGCCACTGGATGCCTGCTTGTTGGCCATGCACATTAAAGGAAAGGGAGAAATTCCAAGAATATTTGGAAAACTAATGTTTATATCTCTGTTAATCTGGGGACAAAACAGAAAGAAATAAGACATTGCAAAGGTGGAAAATAAATGCCATTTTAGCAGTTTCAACTCTTTCTTCGGCAAGCTGTGAAACACACATTCAATTGTCGCTGACAGAACATTGCCTTTCTTCTCCTCTCCCTGCAGCAGTTTCTTTCTGTGTCAGCCTGCAATGCTGGCTCATTTCCAAAAGTCAATGTGTTTCTAAGATAAAAATATAGGTTTAGAAGGAGAAAGAAGAAGCAGGGAGGTAGAGAAAGAAAGAACAGCACTGATCTGCCTAGAGTCTCTCTGAACAAAAGTCTCATCTCTTATTCTGAACCTCTCAGGGGGAGCTGCAGCAGCTGCTGCCTCACAAAATTGTAAAATGCTTTATGAAGTGATGGATTTCACTGATACGACGTGCCATCCACTATCATTCTCCTGAACATGATGTGCTGGGGAATCAGGGAAACACCCACACTCAAGCCATGTTAACAGAGAGGCAGATTGTCCGACTGGTGCAGCTGCAAGTCCCTCTCAGAAGAGCTGAGCTAATATTTCACACTAGCCAAGTGGCAAGATGAGGAGGAAAGTGCCACTGATGTTCATTCCACCTCTGCAGGAGAAGAATCACTGAGACAAGTCAAAATGGGGAAGGAGAAAAGTCACTGATCTATCACTGCACACCACGCCATGAGACTCAGTAGATTACCTACCCATTGCAGATTCGCTCCATGGATGAAAATGGTGGTAAAAAACTCCTCTCCTTACACTGACTAAACTTAGGTATATATACACACACACGTGCACACACACACGTGCACAATTTCCTCCATTTTTAAACAGAGAACACATCTGTTGATTTATCCTCACCCTTTCATATAAGGAAGTAACAGAGAGAGAGACACACACTGAATTTTTTCTTCCAAACTCACTATAAGGTCTGAGGCCTTTTTTTTTTGGCTAAGCAGTAGCAGCCATACTAGGAGAGACAGCAGCAGTAAGCTAAAAAGCACGTAGTCACATCTTCACACCCCCATCTAAATTACATCACACAAGGTAATACTGGGCTGTTAAGAAGGTGCTACTGTCCTAATATTACCTACTACCACCAGATCTCAAGATCTTTAAAGAAAACTTTGTTTTGATAGCATTCTGTCTGGCAAGGAATCACTTATCAACAGTTGTGGTTGTAAAATATACATTTCTTATTGTTTGTCTTTATGGTATCCACTTCTCTATTGTTTATCTGAATGATTTCTGTCTGGTTATATGATTGTTTCTGTCTGATGCATAACTAATTGAGCAATATTTAAATCAACTAAGGTAATGGGATATGATTGGTTAAAGAACTGTTTCATAATGGGCTAGAATTGGTGTTTTGTAGTACTTGAGTTTACAACTCAAACTAACTCAGAATGATTGGTTAAGGAATAGCTAAGCAGGACCCAAGTTTTAACTATATAAACTGAGGTCCAAAAGGAAGTTCTATGGAACCTAACTCCAGGGGACAGCCCAAGAATTATAGCTGCCAGACCTCAACATCCTGCCAACTGTATTTACAAAAGCTGGAGTCCCCAAATAATCTAATCCTGATTGGCCACCATGAGAAGTTTATCTGCCTTATGGGGAGTGGTGAGCATTGTATGCTTAGCATGTGTATTCTGTTTTGGTAACTGTTAATAAACAGAGAATAAGGATATTACTGTGTAAAGCTCCTTCACAGGTAAAAGGTCCTGCAAGACCACAGAAGATTATGCCTGGAGCCCTTCGAATTGGGAAAAAGCAGGTACTTAATGTAACCAGATTACGCCCAGAGCCTTACAGATGGGGAATGGGTGACCCTGAGCCCTAGAGTGTGAATTGGGTAAGGGTAGGTGCCTTTCCCCTGGAGTTCTATGGATTGGAAAAGGCTGGGGGTGCCTTAACCGGGTTATGCCTTGAACCCTATGGATTGGGGTAAAGGTAGGGTGCCTCTAGTGTGTGCATGTAACAGCACAGGCACAATCCTGCCCAGCCAGTTAACTACTCTTGGCAGTAAGCGAAGGTGCTCATGAGCGTCAAACAAATCCCGCGGTATTTGGTTCATGTGAACAATAGGACTGGATACCTACAAGGCCAGTGTGGGTGCCAGACCAGCTCTCGCAAGTTTCACTGGGGGGATCTGGGTTCTACAGTACCTCAACCTCAAGGTAAAATCCCCAGCCACCTGGGTATCCACTACAGCCCCAGCTTCATCTTTCCTCAGGATGAGAGGATGAAGAACATAATATTCTATTAAACCAGCAATAGATAGCACCCCATAATCCCTTGCACTTTAGGTCCAGAATCCCCAGTGAATATTTTCCTGCTCGTTTCCTCTCTTTTGGGGTGGGATGGGGGAGCAGTGAAGAGCAGGGAGGTGAAGTAGAGACAGACAGGTGTCTCCTGAAGACCTTCTGAATAGTAAGCTTAGGGGACAAGTGCAATAAGCGCAAAGTGGGCAGAGAGCTCTGACAGTCAGATCACTATCAACCTCCTCCCTGCATTATTGTCCTTCAACACTGTGAACGTGAATAAGGCTCTCTCATTCACAAAAGCTGGGAAAGCTGTAAGACCTGATGGTGTCTTTCCAGAATTTCTTAAAAACCTCGAAGCCAAGGGACAGAAATAGCTGGAAACACTGGTTTTCCAATATCCATTCCTCATGGCTTGTCCCAAGGATCTGGTGCGAGGCTGTGGTCATTGCCATTGCCAAGCCAACCATTGTAGTGGCCCATGTCACTCCTAAGCATGTTGCACGAGGTCATAGAGAGAATATTATTGGCAAAGATTATGCCACTTGTAAAAGCAGGGTTACTGAACAAAGTTTTTGACCAGACCACAGCTGCACCAACCAAGTATTAGCCTTAACAAACAACACACTGAGGCACCATTCCAGTGAAAACTCAGGACTCGGGCAGTTTTCTTAGACTTATCTGATGACTCTGACACTATCTGGAGAAATGTCCTTCTCTTGAAAGCCAGCAAAATTATCTCAAACAATACAATGATAAAACTCCTCCAAGAATTTCTGGCCAGCATAGGTTTTGCTTTTTTGTTGGTGATCAGATCAACAGGCCATACACACACAATGATAGCCTACCACAGCAACTGGATTAGCACCGATCTTGTTTAATATCTGCACAACTGACCTTTCCCAAACATCATGGAACTTTGTCTATGCCGATGAAATTGCTTTGACTACACAGGTACAAAAATCTACCTACTAGCAGTGGTTTTCAACCTGTGGTCTGTGGACCCCAAACATCTGCAGACTAATGTCTAAGGGGTCCATGAAAGATTGTCATTACCACAGAACAGTGGTTTTCAACCTGGGAATCCGCAGACTATGTTTAAGATTTCCAAACGGGTCTGCACTTCTATTTGAAATTTTTTAGGGGTCCGCAAATTAACAAAGGTTGAACACCACCGTACTATAGAACAAACCCGAAACAAAGAATGTTAAAACCACAGAATTTTTCTTGTATTGGAGGCTAAATCAAAACCTATTAAGGCTGTCATGTCAGCATTTCATCTAAGCAACAGAGAGGCTAGGACAGAGCTGCACATGGACTTTGGTGGCCAGCAGAGGCAATGCGTGGAGGGTGGGGGAGGATGACAGCACGCAGGGTCAGATTTGCTGATTGGCTTGTACTGAGCATCTCAGTAACATTGCTGAAGCCAACTGCCCTCACTCTGCCCCCCAACTATCGGCAGATATGGGTCAGCTCTGGTGGCCAGCGGCTTTTTGTGATCCCAACCTGAACTATTATGCTGTGATGACAGAAGCCTCGCATACCACCAGCACCTGAAAATATCTACAACAAAATAAAGAGAAGCGTACATCTCATCCAGAAACTGGCAGGAACAACCTGGTAAGCCAGTGCAAAATAACTCTATGGACCTCTTCACCGGCCTGTGTCTACTCTACCACAGAATATTGCTCTCCCATCTGGACACACAGCTCCCACACATCACTTGTAGATTCTCAGCTTACCATGGTCATGTGGTTCATTGCAGCCACAGTAAAAATCAATGTCACAACCGTGGTTTCCCAGTCTGGTGCACATCTACCTACTCCAAATTTGTGAAAAAATAAAAATCCTTCAGGAGTATTTGACAACTGCACCTCATTTTCAAAAGCACCTATAAAAGGGGCAGTCTTCTAGCAAGGAGGCAACTGCTGCTAGGAAGAAACTGCTCCCCATTCCTGGGGGGATTGCTACAAAAATATCTATGCCTGTTTTGCCTATTTTAGATTGTGAATCCTGTTTGAATAAACAGGCCAAGAGACTAAACCTGACTGAATGGACTTCACTTTTGTGTTGGCGCTCCAAAATAACTAGGTTTTTTTAAATTTAATTTAATGCATTTATTTATTTTAAAGGGTGATGGGATTCCTTCCATACCACAAAGGGTTGCCTTGTGTTTTTGGGACAGGCTTTGAAATTTGGACTCTGCTCAAAGCAGCTTCAACGGATATTTCTCCTTACCCCGAGTCTAGCTACAACATAAAAGCTCCAAAAATTTAACAGCAAACAAACAAGGTTTCTAGTTAACGGGCTAAATGCAAAACAGTGGTAAGCTCGGGCACTGGGATCAGCCCTCATCATCTACAAGTTTCACATCTGTGATGAAAAAATCATCAAAATGCCCTTGCCAAAATTCAAAGCTCAGCTAAACAAAACCACTTCAACAGTGCAGATCTGGTGAACAATGTGACCAAGTCGGCTGTCCATAGCTTAAAAACAAGTTTGGTATTAAAGAAATTGACAACCAACTAACAGCTCTGACCCAACCTCCATTATTGCCTAAAAAGGAAGGACTGCAGCCTCTACGGTATCATAGGCAGTCTCTATTTGAGTCCTTGTCAACTGTAATCCTTGGACTTCTGCTCTGCCACACAGAATGCAGGCTGCTGCTGCTATCCCCTAACCTCTGCAGAGGCCTCAATCATCTGCCCATTTTATATTATTTTAACTTAGTTTGCACTGCCCAGGTGAACCATATGCACACCTAACGACCTTGGTAAATATTAAATAATTTATAATTAAACATCTAATTCTTAGGTATCTTAAACAGTAAAAATTTCATTTTACTTTTCTCCACTTCACCTTCACCAATCATTCCTCATTGTCAATTAAATCTGAGTTCACAATTAAAAAAAAAAAAAAAAAAAAAAAGCACCCACTCTGTTCCCACTCAAGCCTGATGCCTTCAAATTCCTTTTCCATCCTGTGATTACCCCTCCATGCTTTGCCAATATTTCAAAAGTTCTTGAGACTTGAGAAAAACCCCCATCATTAAAAATAAGGTGAATTGAACTTTTTTTTTTTTTCCCCCGTGGTCTTCCAGGCAGGGCTAGCACCTCTATGTATATATATTATAGTGTCTATTATAGATAACAATGATAAGTGAGTTAGAAATGCATGCATGTGTATTACAAACAAACTGTGGTTTCATGAATAAGGATATTGAGAAATATCAAGTATTGGCTGGGAGGTAGATGAGCACTGACTAATTTAAATTCCAGGATCTTACAATAATACTCAAAAGAACTTCTAACAGGAAATAGTAAACTAAGGCCCCAATCCTGCAAAGATACACACAATATACTTATCTTTATACATTAGTATTCCAATTGATTTCAATGGGATTATTCATGTTGCTAAATTTGAGCACGTGTAATTCTGCAAGATTGGGGCCTAAATAACCATGCAGTACTCCATGGTCCAGCTTCCATCTTTTGAAACCTAGCCTACGCCATACTAGATCAGCATTGCCCTTGGCTAGCCAAATCTTCCACTGCTGCCTATCCAGTCTCCCCCTACTTCCAGCCAATAATTTTATTACTGGTCTGATCTCTTGCCCTCTTGCATACTACTGCTAGCCACCAAATTTTGTTACCATCTCAGGTTTCCTACTATCTTCAACATTTAAAAGCTATAGTCCTCAGCCTGTGTATTTTATATTGAAGCCCCATCTCAGAATCCCATGTGCGTCAACTGTTTGTTTCATTACAGTAAGCCCAGTAGACTAATAGCTCTGCCAATAAATCATACTTTAAAATACTATCATAAAGAATTGCTAATGCTGCTTGTTAAGTATTTAAAGGTGTCTATTGCCAAGATATCCAATGCCCTGTCCACTGCACCATTTTGCAAACGAGTCCAAAAAGGTAGTAGCAGTAAAACAAAATCTGAAAAATATGGGTCACTTTTCCAATCTCGTCAGTCCCCAACATACTGCAAGGGAGAAACTAGATATGTGCACAGAAATGTATTCAAGAGTGTCTCCCCTCATCCCCCCCTCCCCCACTTACTCCACAAACATATTTATACACTCCCCTTTCTGACTGAAGCTGTATAGTCAGAAGCACCCACTGCCACACCGTGACTATAACAGCTGTCCTCACTTTGTTCTGATTCGGCAGTTCTCTCGGTTAAAATGCCGTAAGAGCTGCTCTGGGATTTTCCACATATTTAAATATTCCCTTACACAGCTAGGTTGTCATAGCCATAGCACTGAGCTTTCTAATTAAAACACAGCCATTACATTTTATTTCTTACACCTACATGTTGGATATTTGTTATACCCATCACATGCACTAAACAAGATATGTAAAAGAAACTTCAAATTATCTGAAGTTCTCGTTCAGGTTGTTCAAATCAAATCTTCTGAACCACACTGCATGTGAGAAAGTAATAACTGATTATCCTTCCTGGGTACTCCCAATACCAAGCAATTAGCATTTCATTCAGCAACAGAGGAAGGAGGGGCCTGACTGGTAATCATTCTTGGACAGGCTATCAACTAACAGAAGCTAAAGAAAGGAACGGTGGTAAAACCCTTGTTCTAAGAATGCCCAAATGCAGGACACTAGACTAGTCCTAGAAGGCAGAAATTAACATTTTAATTCACTGCTTGTAGTTTTCCCAGACCTGAAGAGCAGCTCTTTGTAACTCAAAATCTTGTCTATCACCTACAGAAGTTGGTTTAATAAAAGATATTAGCTCATCTACCTTGTCTCTTTAATTCATTGAGTTAGATTCCCAAGGAGAAGCAGCAGTGGGCTGAAGTAGTCATATGCAGAACATACACAATGTTGTTTTGTTACAAAATAAAGTTGTTTAGAATATATACACTGACTGTCTGCATAAGTTTGAATTAAAATGGTATACGCCAATATAAAACAATTAAGAGCCAAACACACGATTCTTCTCAATCCTTCCAATACTAACAACATCTACATTTGGAGATCACAGTGCTCAGCACCATTAATCATGCAAAAACTAACAGATGTAAGAAATAACACTCAGTAGCTATCATTGATGCTTTCACATCCTATTGTTAGTGAATTTCACCCAGCCTATTCTCACTTTACACTACTGCCCTCTTCCTGGAGTCCAGTCTTGGACCACTGTTCCTCTTCAAGTCTCCGTGTCCTTCCTTAAACTTTTCATATACACTCCACCCCACATTATGGGATCCAAGCAATTGCCTGGTAAATCTGTTAAAAAAAATGTGAACACTACAAAATTGTTAACCCAAAATTACCTAGTACAATTCTAAAGAGACAAGGTGAGGGAGGTAATATATTTTATTGGACCAACTTCTGTTGGTGAGAGAGACAAGCTTTCCAGCCACACACAGCTCTTGAACTGACACAGCTAAAACTACATGAGTACACTAGCTACTGTTGCATATCCCAAGGCAGGTGGGAGGACGGGGAGAGAAGGTTTGGGGCATTTTTGTTAAACAAAAGATTATGATATTGCTTCATTGGAAGTTTTACTGAACCACTAATTCTGAGCATTTTTTCATGTTCTTCCTGTGTGAATAGGCTTTTGTGCACCACTGTATAACACTGAAACCATTCTTGCTGCCCACCACCCCCACATCAATGATTCAGACCATTGAGAGGTGTGAAATGTTCAGTTCATCTCTCTTTTCAGCCTTGTATCAATAATGAATATTGTTTTCTTCCCCACCCAACTGTAGCAAGAGGTTAGTATCTTCAGATCTTTAGTGTAAGATCCTATTTGTGAATGGCAACAGGCATGCAGTCCCAGTACAAGTCAAGGCAGTTACACCCACCGGCCAAAATAAAGGTGTGCCTGACAATCAGGATTTCTGAAATGTAGTCGTCTTACAAGTAACCCCAAGTAACTCACTCTTGTCCTCCACCCTCAAAAAGGCCTTTAATCACAGTGGAGCCTTGCAGTGGGACAGGGATCCCATGGGTCCCATAGGGATCCGCTGCCATAATAGTGGGAGCAGGTAAACTGTACTTAGTTGCAGGCAGGATTGTATGGGCAAAAAAACCCGCACCCAAGTGCAGTAATTTGTGGGAAAATATTAAATCTCGTCAGTTTGTCATAAATAGAATTTCAGCAATGTAAAGTAAGGTTTTTCTTTTTTAAATAAAAGGTTTTAATACTTAAATATAAGCAAAGGCTAGAAAGAGATCTGATGTCTATTATAACAGGAGTTAAAGTATTATTACATGGTTTAAGCAAGATTAGTTTTATTCTTTTAGTAGTAAAAATTGTGTCTGAATTCCATTTATACACACACACACACACACACACACACACACACAATATATTAACTGACCATTTTTGTTGATTTGGGTTTTTTTAATTGCACAGAGACATCTGGTTCTCTCATGCGATTTTTGCAGTTTTTGCAGGTGAGAATGGGATAAAAATGTAAGAAATAATGCATGAGTGGGTGGGTCTGGGAGTGGGTATTGCAGGACGGGACCAGGATTTAAAAAAAAAAAAAAAAATAGTCCTGCGCAGGGCTCTAACTCACAGCATTTTAGCAACAAGGGAACGTTATTACAGAGCTGAGATGCAAGAGGAAGATTCCACTCAGTTCCAATCTTTCCTAAATCAGACCATTTCTACATTAATCGACACTTCCCGATCCATCCCCTTCTCTCTGTCTTGGTTTCTCTCTCTTTACTCTGGTGCTGGAAAACCTGTGGGATGCCATTTTGTCAACTTCCAAATATAGGGAACACCTAATGAGACCCAACCCAGTTAATCCTGCAACAGGTTTATCTGGTAAAACAACATATTCCAGTAAAACAGATGCGGACAAGGCAGATTTTTCTTTTGCTACATTTTTTTTTTCTGTACCATAAGTGGAGTATTCCTATAGTACATAAGGTACCTGCCTGAAAGTGACCTGCATGTACAGTAATAAAATACATCCAACTGCAGAAAAAGCTTGTAAAGCTTGAGACACACCTACAATGGAATTACAATCTTGCATGCATTTGGGTAGAGTTTGATTTTACCATGTATTTGAAACATATATTAGATATAAATATTTTAAACCAGCTTATTTCCACTCAGTTTCAAATTGCTGGTTAAATATAATTTTGATAGCAATTGCCTGGCTGTAGCTATTTTCTTTCTATTAAAGGTTAAAGTAGCAGACAATGCTCACAAAACTAAGATTATTTTTAAAAAGAAAAAATTAGGACAGCGTAATACTCCAGTAGCAGCATATATCCAACAGGAGGATTCCAGGTCTCTGATCCTTCAAACACCTACGGCTTGTCTACATGGGGAAATTGACTAGAATAGTTATTCCGCAATAGCTCCCAGGATAGACACTCAAATTCTGGAATAAGATGCTTTTTTCCAGTGTCGCTCTCTAATTTTTATTCCAGAATAAGTGTGTCCACAGACACTTTTCTGTAATAGCTACTGTGCTTTAAATTCACTTGCTACCTTATTCTGAAATAACTTCTCCATGGGGACAAGCTCTTACATGTGCATAACTTTATGCATGTGAATGACATTACTCATGCCCACAAGCACTTGCAAAATCAGGACCTAGGTCCATGTCTCTTTCCTTGGCTAGCAGAATGCCATACTTGGTGAGGGAGTATATTTAGCAGCAGGGAAAGGGGGAGAATCAGCTACTTTCCTGAAGTATGGGTATTATCACTGCAAGCTAACACAAGGGATGTACAAAGCAATTTATTATTTCAAATCATAAAAGTCTGCTTGAAGAGATACACATTTCATTAATGTTCATAAACATGATCCAGTCCCTTCTAAAATCCTGATAGCATTGGTCTCACTGACTTACTGGAGCAGAGAATTCCACAGGTTCACTAAAAACTAATAAAGTAATATTCTGTTTGAGGATGGGATTTTCAAAGGGGCCTAAAGGGAATTAGGTGTCCAATTCCTATAGAATCATAGAATTGTAGGACTGGAAGGGACCGCAATAGGTCATCTAGTCCAGACCCCTGCACTTATGGAAGGATCAAGTATTATCTAGACCATCCCTAAGAGGTGTTTGTCTAACCTGCTTTTTAAAATCTCCAATGATGGAGATTCCACAACCTCCCTAGGCAATTTATTCCAGTGCTTAACTACCCTGATAATTAGGATGTTTTTCCTAATGTCCCAGCAAGGGCAGTTTAGGCTGAATTTAAGCCCTTTGCTTCTTGTCCTATCCTCAGAGGTTAAGGAGAACAATTTTTCTCCCGCCTCCTTGTAGAAACCTTTTACGTACTTGAAAACTGTTATGTCCCCTCTGTCTTCTCTTCTCAAGACTAAACAAACCCTTTTTTTTTTTCCAATCTTCCCTCATAGGTCACATTTTCTAGACCTTTAGTCATTTTGTTGCTCTTCTCTGGACTTTCTCCAATTTGTCCACATCTCTCCTGAAATGTAGCACCAGAACTGAACACAATATTCCAGCTGAGGCCTAATCAGCACAGAGAATTACTTCTCGTGTCTTGCTTACAACACTACTAATACATCCCAGAATAATGTTTGCTTTTTTTTTTTGCAAGTGTTACACTGTTGACTCATATTTAGCTTGTGATCCACTATAACCTCCAGATCTCTGTCTCCAGTACTCATTCCTAGGCAGTCACTTCCCATTTTGTATGTATACAACCGATTGTTCCTTCCTAAGTGGAGTACTTTGCATTTGTCCTTATTGAATTTCATCTTGTTTACTTCAGATCATTTCTCCAGTTTGTCCAGATCATTCTGAATTTTAATCCTATCCTCCAAAGCACTTGCAACCTCTCCCAGTTTGGTATCGTCCGCAAACTTTAAGCATATTCTCTATACCATTATCTAAATCATGGATGAAGATACTGAACAGAACTGGACCCAAAATTGATCCCTGTGGGACCCCACTCAATATATCCTTCAAGCCTGACTATGAACCACTGATAACTACCCTCTGGGAACAGTTTTCCAACCAGTTATGCACCCACCTTATAGTATTTCCCTAGTTTGTTTCTGAGAAGGTCATGCGAGACAGTTATCAAAAACCTTACTAAACTCAAGATACACCATCCTTAAGTTCCTTTGAAAAATCAATGCCCTTTAAGCTCATTGAGTGTCCTCTCATATTACAGCACAGGGTGAAAGGAGAGATCATTTTTCACATACCCTTCATAAAAGGGCTGTGAGCTGAACTGAAAGAGGATGGCATGTCCATGTGTTATTTTAAGTTATAAACACAAACTGAGTGCTGCAAGTTCTGTATATATGCAAGTGCTTTGTTGTTCACAGAATCTTTCTTTTAAACACAGAAGACAACAGCAGCATCCTTGAGATTAGAGGGGCTGAAAGAACAGGAAGCTTCAGAGTATCAAGCCAATGTCAAGCCCACCATCCCAACTGTCAAAGTTTGATTGTAAATTGATTGGAAAGGGAAGAGGAGAACAAAATTAAAGGCTTTACTCCTCACAAAAAACAATGGAGACCTTGTACTGTAGTGTGGCTCCAGCAGGGGCTTCTGCCATGGAGAGGCAGCTGAGCCAGAGAAACCCGCCCTCCATCTCCTCCCTCCCCCTTCAAGCAATGACATCTTTGGTGTTAACAACTCTGTTGCTCTAGCAACCAGACTGCTTTTGACAAAGCCACATTGACTGAAAGGAACATGTGGGAAACTGGAATCGTTATAAAGCCCTGTGAGAAATGAATTCTTAAAATTTAAAAAAAAAAAAAAAAAATAGGATTTTAAGTTTTTGGTTAAAAAAAAAAAAAAAACCAAAAACTCTGAACAGATACATAAACTTGCAAACTAGGAGAATGTTTTGGTAGCAGGGGTGGTATTGTGCACTGAGCCCTGTCCTATTGTGAACAAGCTTTAAATACCCCACAGCAGTAATATCCAATCTGCCATATACTTAGAGAAATCCTAAACTTTTAGGATATATATATAGTGTGCAAGACACTAGTAGGTCACCATCCAAGCTATTCCGTCTTTCCTCTCCCTCAAAATAATAATTACTTAACTGAAAACCAATAATGTTTATATCTCAGCTTACCTGCTCACATGTTTGTAAGGGATAAAGATACTCATTATAAGGAGCATCACAGCTAATTCACAAGACAAATTACTCTCACTAGCCTAAATTTCAACACAGAAGAAAACTGAATGGAGAGCAAGCAAAGAGCACCATTCTAGCTACTCTCTGCAGCTTCCAAAGACGGAGGGTCCTGAGTTTGTATATTTTAGTAGTGCCTTCCAACAGAATTCTGCACTCCACTCCACCCTTGAAATAGGCATAATAAATCTGTCCCAGACAGTAGCTGACTCAAATCCCACAAGCTGCCCTACGGCCTGTTACTTAAACATTAGCACATTCAAAATAGGAATCGGGAAGAACCAGTATTTGTGGGAAAAGGTCTATGGAAAAGAGTCAGAGTTTGAACTGACAACAGTTGAGACCCGAGAACAGAGCGACTTTAATAAGCTCCGGCTCTTTGGCCAGCTTGTTCAGTGTGTGAAATAACATTTTAAAGATGAAATATTCAGACTAATTTATTAATGGCGTGGCATTGTAAAAGTTGTTCTGGAATAAATTAATTTTACACAATGTGTTTGCTATTTCTCTCAAAAAAGTTTTCAGATGTCTCAGCGTGAAATGCTATACTGTAAAGATTCAGGAAATAGGAAGCCCAGGGCTGATTTGCAGGCTGAACTAGAATTCTTTCCTCCTTTCAGTTTAGAGGTATTAAAATGCAAGAGAGCTATAGCTTAATCTCATTTAGAGAGCTCTGAATCATCTTAAATACTTAGGAAGTCTGTGTAAAAGTACCACAATCCAGACAATTTATACGCTCTAATCCCGAGAGGCCGTTGGTTAGAAGAGAGAGAAGTTCTTACAGTTTTCCAGTCCAATAGGTCATCTACTCCAGTCCCATCACTGGACACATCTACTCCACACTGCTGCTCAAGAAGTTTGCCACGTACCTTGCAGTATTAGAACCACAAAGCTGAGCAGTTCAAACTCTTATTGTAGCAAAAGAAATAAGGAATGCTAAACAGCAACCATTGCCACAGGTACATTACACATGATCCTAAACAGTTTGGCTTTTTTAAATTAAGTATTTCCTTAAGAAAGGAAAAATCCAGAAAAAATGGGAATGTAGCTATTATTCCATAACATGGAACAATAAACATTTCATACTAAAAATGGCAGCTTTTCAGCAGTGAGTGAAATGCAGTTTGCAAAGTATTTTAGGATGAAGTGTTGTATAGATGTGAACTTCTTAATAATCAATAGTTAATTTACATCTGTTTTAGATAACTTCACTTAATGTATAATTAAAATATTAATATTAACATTCTGTGTATGCTAAGCACTTTTATCTTCTAAGTGCCTCAGATGCATGTTGGCATATGATCCCAATTACTTTAGAACATTGCTAATCTGTGCTCCCTAACACAGTAAAATGGTGGACTCTCCCCATTTTTCTGCAAAGATTTAACAGCATAGGGCTAGCAGGACAATTCATTTCTCTAAAATGTCATTTATTACCTGTACACAGGATACCACACCATGTTTACTAGCACACTATTAAGAAGAAAAGGACCTGAACCTTGACATTTAGAGGAGGATCTGATTTTCTTCAAATTGTAGAAGGCTGGATCAGATGTTCCAGTTCAGGCATCTCTCTGCTGTGAACTATTACCAGAAGTCATTAAAACTAAAGCAGACTTGTCTAAATAAATGAACATTTTGTTATTCGGCTTGTCGTGTGCTTACATTGAAGATGATTTGCAAAATTCAGTTATCTGTAATGAGACATCCAGTCAGTGTGAATTAGTGAGGTTCTACTGTAGTTAAATTGAACAGAAGTATTTAGACCGTAAAGGAGGAGAGATGGGGAGAAGGGTTATATATTCCTAAAAGAGAGTGATTTTAGTCAGGTCTAATGAACAGAAAGACACGATAAGATTTGTATCTATAACAGTTTCTCAGATCTTCAAATCTGCTTGAAGCCACAAGAACACGCCTTGATCTTTCTGAGTTTTGTTACTACACAAGTCTGGATGGAACATGTTTCAGCTTGTTGGCACACTGGAAGAGAACATAAAAGGCAGAGGGGGAGCAGCAATACAGCTTGTTTTTCACAGAGACCTTTACGGTTTTACCACATCCCCTTCCTCTCTGCATTTTCACTTTACAGGCTTGATGAGTTAGCATCTACCTGCTATATCCCTATCCCTAACAACTCTTCCGTTGTTAGATATCAGCCCAGGCTGTCACTAAGCACAAAAGACCACTAGACTAACCAACTTATTTACATCTGTAGAGTGCAAGGCAATTGACAAACTCCACTGATAACCAAATCAAAACAACTGATTCATGACACCCTAAGATGTAGCAGTTCTAGACCAACTGCAGACAGGTAGGTGCTGACAGACCCCGGTCTTTCAAGTGATTCATTGACTTGGATCTGATAAAATAATCCACTATCCACCCACTAGATGTTTATTTTAGGTATTTCATGCATGTTCTGGGCTTGGCATTGAAGAATAAAGGTCAGAGTACCAGTCTCACACTATCCATATTTTAGGTGCTGCTCCAGTTCAGGTGGAATCTTCCTGAAGTATGCTTGTTTCACGCAACATCTGCCTTACCCCACATCCCATTACCTCCCTAGTGCTGGAGCTTGTTACATGTAATTATTTGTGATAATGATTCTAGGTGTCTTGTACCAATGAGAGACCAGTGTAAACATATGGCAGGGGTTTAAAAAAAAATGTAGCTGAGATTAAGATGAAGCATCCTGTAGTCTAAAGTCCTAAAATTCCACCTACAAAATACAATCACTCCTACATCCTTCACAAAATTCCAACTCTGATTATTATATTCTGACTCCCTGAATTCCTCTGCAGTTTCAGTATGACACAGCATTCTTATTTTTGTGCTAAACTGTTGTATAGTGTTGTTTTGCACCGTTATGCAGTTGGAATGCTTCACCATAGATATGACTACACTTCAATGGAAAGAGAATTAATAGCCATTTATAATCAACCAGGAAACTTGATAACATTTCTTGTTCTGTATCAAATCATCAACTTAAAATCACTTTCACATTCTTCAAAAAGTGAAGGTATTGATCCTTCACAGGAAAACGCCAGCCTAAACATTTCAGGAAAATGGCAACGGTACCCATTATCAGGGGGATGATTTAATGCACTACAATTATAACTGTTTCCTGTATCTGCACTTTGAAAACGTTGATTCGATGCTTTGTTCTCAGTCCTGTAAACTGCACGTGTTTTGCACTCTGTAAAGATTGCCCTCGTATGAACTTTGTATTCTCTCTCTCAAATTTATTACCCTCTCTGGTACTAATCAAAAAGGCACTTAAGAAAGCAAAGGTTACCTGTAATATAGGTAAGTTTACTGTTTGGTTTCCTGTTGCTGAGCTGTTCTGGTGTGAATTCAAGGCCTGCTGTCTCAGGGCAGGATGTCTGGCCAGCTTATGGGGAGCCTTAATCTCTAACTCAGAGGTTCTCAAACTTTTCTTTTGCTGGGACCCCCTTTGAAAATATTTCAGGCTGTAACGACTCTCCCACAAAAGTGATCTCTCTCCCCATGCCATGCCATCCTTACTGGCATGCATCGGGGACTGACAGCTCACGACCCATCCATAATAACCTTGCTACCCCCAGTTTGAGAACCCCTGCTCTAACTCTTAACCTTCCCAGCAGCCAAAGGTGACAGCCTTGTGATTAGCCATTGTTTGTTCTCTAGGCTAATAGGCCTGAGAAAGCAGGCCCATTCATAAACCAGATTCATGCTGTCCTAAAGAAGAAGAGGAGGGTTGTTATCGCGTATTGGGTGAGAGTGTACAGGAAGGAAAAGGTTACATGCAGCCACTGCTATTTCACTGCCTTTTTCCTAGTGTATCAAAACATTCAAACCACTGCCTTTTACCTTTCTGGAAATATCTAGGCTATCCCTGCTCAGCTACTAGGTTCTGACTAGCTCAGAAGAAAAGTGGTCTAGGGATCAGTAAAAGACAAAGGCTGCAAGTCTTCAATAAAAAAATAATTTTGTGATCTACAAGCTGTAGCGTATAGATTCTCACTCCGTGCGGTGTGAAGCAGAAGTGGGTTAAAGGCGATGCCCAGTAAGTCACACCCAGCTGCTGACAAATGTCACTAAGACACAATAGGAGCCCAGTGACATAAGGAAAGAAGCAGCTCACTCCTGCTGATGCTATCCCTGCACAGCCACCCACCATCTGAGAATAGCTCTTTTCTTCCTCCATACAGCACTAGGTTCCAGGGCAACAGGAAGCAGTGCTCCAAGGATCTGTCAGACCAGCTTCTCATAAGCACTATGCAAGAACAGAGAAGTGCTCATGCCCCAGGAGAAGAACTCCAGCCACCTCACTTGTTTTGATCCACAACCTCCCTCCTATAGCCTAAAATCACACCATCCTTAATGCCGCAGAGCTTGTGGGATAGGGTGGGTCATGGGATGATTTTTTGGCCATTTTGTGAGTCTCGTTCCACAGAAGAAAAAAAAAGGTTTGAGAACCATTGGCCTTTTTCAAGAAGGCACTTTTCAGTAACCCACAAGTTTATCATCTTTGCCCAGGTAGAAAGTGAGTCCAGATTCCTTTATCCCCATAAAGAAGGGATACAACAGAGAGGTTTCAGACTGACTGCAATGTGATGTCACCTAAGTTATGGAAGTGAATCTAGGTTGGCTGCCTACCTAAAAGAAAAATAATAGATGTGTGGACTACTTAAATTTGCCTTCTAGAAGGCCACTGGCCTGTAGACCAGTTTGTTTACTCCTCCATCCTTATTGTTTGGAAACACTGCAGTACAGCCAAAATGTCATTATGCATATAAGCAAGTAGCCAGATTAGATTTTCTGAACTGTGGCAGCAGCATGTGTGGCATTTCAATCTAATTGAAACAAAGGTGACAGCCCTTTTAAAAAGTGTATATAGCAAAACACTATGCCAAGCAGAGTAAACTAAGCCACATAATACTTCAGAAAAATAAGCAAAGCCACAGCACAGTTAGAGCCCCTGCAGTATCGTGGGAGGATGCCTTGTTTTTTCCCCAGTCTAAAATGATTAGTGAAATTCTATCTAGTTCCAATTACAGGCATGGACTAAAGGAGACAACAGGGACCTCCCAATTACAATATGTAGTGCTTGATTGACACATGGCTCTGTAGATGAATGTTTCTGCCTCTTCAAGCACTTTTCTCTTGAGTACTTACGTTAAAATTCCTTCCATTGAGTAAGCTCTCTGCTGCCTTTGTTCCCTGTGAAAGAAAACCTGCTGGCAGAAAACAGTCCCATCTGCCAAGTCAGGGGCAGCTTTAATGGGAGAGTTTGGTGGTAAAAGGAACCTACAATAAAGCTCTACCTTCAGCAGCAAGAGAAGTTTTTTTGTTTGGGGGACTTGGTTACAGGGAGCAGAGAGGTAATGGAGGAAGCATGTGTGCGTGTGAGCACGGGCACACATACATATAGAACACTGTGTATTATATGACATGCACAAATAAATCCCTAAAAATACCCACTTCTAGCCCTCTTTTCAGCTTTTGGCTCCTTATATATTAAAAAAATAAAAAGGATGTACTATTTGCACACAAGGTAACATTTGCATTGCTCTACTTTTGACATTTACATGTCAAATAGAGTGTCTTTTTGTAGAAGTTCATCTGCACCTACTGTTTATCCCCACTGTGTGACAGGTGGGGAACAGAGAGCAATGGTCACTGAGAACTCGAGTCTGTTTTCTTCCAAAAGGAGAACAAGCCCTAAGCTATATAACATAGAAGCAGAGTTTCTGAACAGAACATATTTCCTGAAGTTTTTACACAGCTGTTTTGTTTGATGGATTGTTCTGAGGTCCCATGTGGAGCAGGAGAGGGATTTGTGCTGCTTGGTTCAGGATCTCCATGAAACAATGACAACATCCTCCCTGAATGTTTCACCTCTGTAGATATCTTCAGGCTCAATACAAGATATTTCTGTTCAGGCCAATTAAACCATTTTGTCTCTCTTTTCTTGGTTATTTTCTTCTTCACCATTTTTGGGAGAGTGGCTGCACTCTGAGCCATGGGCAGTTTTACATAATTGCATATTTAATTTTGTATTCAGCACTCAGACTCATTGCGATGAAAATTGTATACATATAGTAAATAAGGCATCAGCTATTATTTTAACTCCCCATGACCTTTACAAGCATCTTAACACCTTTCTAGCCATTCCAGAAAAACAAGGCAGCACTTCCTGAAGTGCACACATTACAATGGAACATCACAACAGAATTTTAGTGATATGCCAGGTACAGCAAACAGAATATAGTTGTTGGTTGTTTTTTTCCTTTGGGGGGGGGGGGGGAGAGGGAGGTTGGGTTTGTGTGTGTCCTAGGTACATTAGCACTGAAGGAGTTAACTAATTTTTCAGCATCCTTTTTGATTACAGGGAACCTCTAAATTGGATGTCTCAGATTCCTTCCTCCATCATTAGTACTTCCTGCTCATTAAGCAAAGGGCACCCTGTTAAAGCACATTACCTTTAATTTCTGATATTCTTCTCTGTAGCTTCTTCAGTATTGAGTTAGCATTTTAAAATTACATCGATACCCAGGATACAGTTCATTACATGATCCTACAGCCACAGAATTTGTTTTGAAATTCATCCATTACCACAGAACCGTGCTCTAAAAGGTAAGTTTACATTGAAAAAAAATCTAGCCATTACTGCTGCAACGAAAA
Organism: Emydura macquarii macquarii; assembly: GCF_026122565.2. Classification (NCBI taxonomy): domain Eukaryota; kingdom Metazoa; phylum Chordata; order Testudines; family Chelidae; genus Emydura; species Emydura macquarii. Next base: position 512,026 of record NW_027132983.1, on the reverse strand, counting down.
CCTTTAGAATGTGCACCCACTATAAACCTACATAGTGATGTCTGCCTGAGTCTGCAGACACAGTGAAACAGCTTTAAACGCTAATTGTTCCCTTAATTTTAATGGGTTAGGTCTAAAAATTAAATAAGCGTCACTATTAACTAATTCACTAGGACCTACACAGCTACAACTACACTGCATAATTCACTGCTAGTCATTTTATCAGAAAATAGCAAGCTAATGTACTTATCCCATAACTTCAAACACCCCCTTATGCTAGCCTGTGCCAGAAGCCCCAATATTCCCCTAACACTTGCCAATACCTCCAGCTCCATCCTAACAAACTTCTGCAGTTTAATTGTGCGTTGTCAGTACAGATATCAGCAGGATAACAAAAACTGAAAAGGGAAGGAATGCATGAATTAGTCCCCATATTATCTCGAGCCCACATTTCTGTACAGATTGTACTGTGTGTTTTCATATTTAATCAATTAAAAGTCTCTTTTTTAAAATGTAAATGAAGCTATCCAGTATTTCTGTTCTGCCACATCAGAGTACTACAGAATACAAGAAACTTGCTGTAGAATTCAGGTCCAGCTTGCTACAGACAAGGCCTTGTCCATAACTTGATAAGTCAACCTGAAGATCACCAGTAGATTTGTCCTACTCTCTCCCATCCAGGGCTTGAGGGTGGGGACAGAAAAGGGTTTCTCATTATCCCAATTCTGAGCTCAGAGGCAGTTCACACAATTTTGTGGCTTCAGCCTGTTTACAGACTCAGTGAGACAGTTGTATTGAAAGATTAACTGTATCACTATTAGGGTTAAATTTGTAATTAAAATGAAAGTTTAAATAATGCACAACTGCATGTTTCCTGCTCTATTTATCTAAACAATGCTTATTACCGTAATATCTGCTCATCATTGGTAAGTGGGTAAATGCACTTGCCCAGATCTGATATCTCTGATCTGTTCTTATAGGCCCTACTCCTTTGGAAGTAGATAAGAAAAGGGATTTACTCAGTCACCCTACAGTTCTTATTCAACAACTAAAACCCTAAGACCATGGTTCTTAACCAGGGTACACATACTCCTGGGGGTACGCAGAGGTCTTCCAGGAGATACATCAACTCATCTAGATATTTGCCTAGTTATAAAACAGGCAACACAAAAAACACTAGTGAAGTCAGTACCAACTAAAATTTCATACAGACAATGACTTGTTTATACTGCCCTACATAATATATACGATACACTGAAATGTAAGTACAATATTTATATTTCAATTGATTTATTTTATAATTATATGGTAAAAATGAGAAAGTAAGCAATTTTTCAGTAATAATGTGTTGTGACCCTTGGGATTTTTTTTATGTCTGATTTTGTTAGCAAGTCCTTTTTAAGTGAGATGAAACTTGGAGGTACACAAGACAAATCAGACTCCTGAAAGGGGTACAATGGTCTGGAAAGGTTGATAGCCACTGCCCTAATATTTTATAAGAAAAAACAAACAAGCAAATATTTGTCTGAAATTCCCTTCCATCTGCACCACAATTCTTGGAATCTAGAGTCCATATTGCCCATTGGTACTTTTTTTAAAGACAGAAAATCAGAAGACTGGCAATACATCTAAAGGCGTCAGGCCCTAGACTTATTGCAACAGATTCGTGACTGTTGCTTGCATGGTATCCATATTCAAAACCTAGCTAACCCTCTCAGAGGGAAGGGACTTGGGGTTCAGTGCAGGTAGAAAAAGATAGTGTTATAATTGATAGTTGTTACAGAAACTCACTCAGAACAGTCTGGAAAAGACCTCGAGTTTGGACCAACACACAGCTAAAATAGGCTGTGTCTCTACATATCCAAAAATCTCTAATACATCCATCTCTGTGTTACTTAGGAAAAGATGGCATTCTATGGGGTTTTGAGAGATGGCCTCAGAAATGTATACAAGGAAAAGTCTACCTACCTTTAAAGCACATTTCTGCTCTGTCACCTTGTTAAAACACTCCAGTACTTTGCCATTAACACCCAAGCCTAACACCCGTTTGGAGAGTTTGTAGTCATCTGTAACTGCATGTTTTTTTATGTCTCCCCAGACATGGACAGCATCTCCAGGCAAGGATTTCACATTGCTCTTGCTCTCCTCATGAGTCTCTGGCTGGGGCTCCTGTTCATCTTCACTTTGTTCCATAGCAATGAGAAGTTAGCAATTACCGAGGTAGACCCCAGAGCTTCAGTAGGATTTCCCCCCCAGTAGATCAAAGCAAGTGCTTCAAGGAGTCCATTTGGCTGTATGTCATTCAAAGTTTTCCTAAAGAAAAATGCAAATAAATATTAACAATTTATTTGGTAGAATCAAATTCTGTTCCCACACAACCGCCTCTCTCCTCCCTTCTTCATATTTAGCCATCTGGCAATACCAAGCTTTCAAAACACCAAAGATGGCTGTTCACTCCAGAAAAGTAAGTTTTACCTAACAGCATAAAAGAACTTGACCAAGTTGCCTTGGATCGTATATTGATAGGTGACAGTCTATCACTACTTATCTAGGTTGTGGTTGAGTCTGAGTCATAGACCAGGACCCCATTGTGCTGGGCACTGTATAAACAGAACAAAAAAGATGGTCCCTGTTCCCAAGGAGCTTACAATCTCTAATAACAAATGGTTAAGATGGTTGAATCAGTGACTCCAAGGTTCAAAATTACCCAACTGATTCTAGACCTAAGTGAACGTGGCTGCAAATGCGTAACTGATGCACTGCCTCGGGAACAGGGCTGTGCACAGAGACAGAAAGAAGCCCTAAGTAAGAGATTACCTAGCTGCCCTGGTGTATAGGGTGGAGAAAAAAAAGGGGGGGTGCCCCCAGCTGAGAGGCTACCTGGTTATCCTGGTGTTATGTGGCCATCCTGGTGCACAGGGTCAAGGGTAGGAGGAAGAAGGTTTCCAGGTGAGGGGTTACGCAGCTGCCCTACTGCAGAATTCAAGGGGGTGAAGGCCCTAGATGAGAGGTACATAATTACCCAAATTCAGCATCCAAAGCTCAGAGGTGGGGGTGTGTGCATACAAGAAGCAGCCCCCAGATAGGATAGTAATGGCTACACTGGTGGAGAATCACAGGAGAGAAAACCCCAAAGTAAGGAGTTACCTGATTAAGTTACAACAGACTGAAGAAGAGAAGGCCTCAAATGGGGGTTTACCTAGTCACCACAATATAGAGCCTTATGGGGCATAGGACTGCCCACCTGAGCTTCCCCTCCCCCGGGGCACAGCTGAGGGGGAGGGGAAGGGCCCAGATGAGGGGGCCCACCTGGGCTTGCCAAAGGGGGGAGCAGAGAGGAAGGAGCAGTTTACCACAGGGCACAGCCAAAGGGGGGAGGGGAAGAGCCCAGGTGAGGGGGGCCACCTGGGCTTACCACAGGGCATAGCCAAAGGGGGGAGGGGACAGGCCCACCCTTGTGAGGGAGCCCACCTCGCTTTACTCCGGGGCACAGCCGAGGGGAAGGGCCCAGCCGGGCAGGTTACCGGGCTACCCCCGCGCAGCGCCGGCGGGGAGGGGACGGGGGTTACCCACCTGCCCTGGATGCACCCTCGCTCGGCAGGTAGGCGCCGCGCCGCGCCGCGCTTCTCCCAGGTGAGGCGGGGGGTCCCCGGGAGGACGGAGCTGCCGCGGGCCCGGCACCGCCTCACGTCCAGGGTCCGGCGCGGTCTATGCCCCCAGCCGCCGGGAGAGGCGGCCGCTCACGTGACGGCCAGGCCCAGCCGGTCCCGGCGGAGACACCCGGCCCAGGGGAGGGGCAGGAGCAGGAGCAGGAGCAGGCATGTGCGGCAGCGCCGCGCCCAGGGGAGGGTAGCGGCCCGGCGGCGCGCGGCGGGGGGAGCGCAAGCTAGCGGCCGGGGCGCGGGGAGAGAAGCCCAGGTGCCGGCCGCGCGGGGGGGAGCTCGGGGAACCAGACAGCTGGGAAGAGTGGGGCGCGCAGGTGCCAGCCAGCCAGGTGGGAATGGGCAGGGGGGAGATGCAGAGGGTACCAGCCAGCGGGCTGGAGGCGCCACACAGGATACCTGCCAGGCAGGGAGGAGAGGCACCACACAGGGTACCAGCCAGCTGGGGTGGGGGACCAGGGACCCAGACACCAGCCTCTTGACTAGGATACATGCAAAGGGCAAAGTAGCAGAGGAGGGGGTGGTATCACGAAGTGGCACATATACCTGCCCCCTCCTGGAGGAGGGACACAGGGCTAGGGGGTGGGAAGGGCATACAAAGATTAGGGGTTAATTAGTTGGACGAGGGGTAGGTAAAGGCAGAAATCAGCTTTGAGGCAAAAAGCAGTGAAGTGAAATCGCCTCCTGTCAGAGACTAGGAGCAAAGGGTAAGTCAGGGCAGGGAGGCCCTCACTGACGGCCCCTGTGCCTGCTCTCATATAGTACTGAGGAACTGCAGGAGGCGTCTGTCCTTAGAAGTGTTTGCTTTTTTTTTTTTTTTTTTTTGGTCAATACTTGTAATGCCAGTAGAGTATTGTTCACAGAACTGATAAAGCTATAATCTTTCCTGGAAGCATTATGACTCAGTATTGTTTGCTTTCTTCTACAATGGTAAATTGAGGTACTGTATTCTCTGCTGCTGCATCTCACCCAGAGGTAAATGGTAGGGAACAGACAAAACTGGAGCACTTCTACCACAGTGTCCAGTAACCCAGTTCAGACCAGGTTTAACCCACATATTCAGACACTACATAAGCCATCCATATAGGAATTGTTCACAGCCGTGTAGCTGAACTCTGGGGAATTTTTCTTTTTTTTTTTTTTTTTTTTTTTTTCAAGTGACCCAACTCTGGACAAGACCCAGTTGTCACTTCAGTACCTATGTGCAGATGCCAGGAGTGTGTACAAGAGAGGCAATAGCAAAAGAGCTATATTTCTTCCTCTCTGAGAAAACCAAGGACATGTTTCTCCTGCAGCAGGCAATCACACTTGCATTGTATACTGTGAGAAAGAAGGCTCCACCAGCAGCTAGATGGCCCACTCTTTGGGATGCAAGGGGATGCATTCAGGATGGCTAAGGGATAATTTGGGCTGGTCTTTTAAGACAGGTGTCATAGTAGTTACATGAAGGGGACATCATGCATGCATGTTAGAAGACCAATAACCAGCAGACCAAAACTAGAAGGGGCTGGGACAAAATCTGAGACTCTAAAACAGCAGCAAAGGAAGTGTGACTCCTTTCTTAGGGTACCCTCATCTGTAGAGAAGGGTTATTAATTGCAAAGAAGCCTTGGTGACAAAAGCTTTTGCCCTGTTCCCTTAAGAAATGAGTCAGTAGCTGTATCAGTGAAACAGGTCCTGGGAAGAAAGATTATATATTTTTTTTAAATTAGAATTCCAAGTACCACTGTCAGTAACACCCCTCCCTGAGGCACAGATTGATCGGTAAAGGGGAAGGAAAGATTACAAAACATAGGTGCATTAGCCTTCTTTGAATTTTTGTATCACTGCACTTTTGATGTGGTAGTAGTATGACATCTACTGGTGATAATGGGGCACATCCAGAGAGCAAATCCAGCAGCAAACCGATAAAGCATAACAGGGAAGATTGCAGCCTTTGAGAAGATTGCTTCATCGAATTTGTGTCCTGCACCTGTCTTATTTTAAAAGTGAGAAAGGATTGTCACATGCAGTCTAAATAAAGTCTGTTTATTAACTTGTAAAATTTCTTCTACAAAGCTAAGCAAAAGGAATCAGTAGATATTTGGACAGCCTGCATCTCCATGGATACTCTGCTTAGTGGAATATTCAACACTGATATCAAATTCACACACTCCCACACATACACACCCTCCTCAGCTGTGCAGTGTTTCACTGCAGATCTGAATGCTCAGTCAGAATATTAAAAATGATAGTTCCCACACTGTCACTCATGATTGTTGCAAAGAGTGCTGCTACATGGATGTGAGATACTGAACTTTTTGTACATGTGAAGATATTAATCATACATTAAAATATAGCTGTATTTGTTTCAATGCCAGGATCTCCATGTATCCATGCTTTAGGGATTAAAAGGAAAATTTGACATTTTACGTAAAACAGAATCTGCAATTTTAACAGATAGAATAACTGTTACAAAGGTTCATGAATCCTCCAGGATATAAAAGGGGGTTAACATAGCAGGGTGAAGTTCCAGAGCAGGCCCCTGTGCAGTGTGGCACTGCAATCAACCTGCCTCAGTTTCTCTCCTGGGTTTTCAGTGATTCAATTGCTGAGGTGGTTTGGCCCTCTAGCTAAGTCCACCCCTTCTACAATAATCAAAGTCCAAAGAAAAACATCAGTCTTCCACCCCGGACCTGTGCTGGTCACATAACAGGCTTTGACCCTCTCTTCTCAAGCTCAAATTCTAGCCATCCTGGGCTCTGGTTAGTACTTTCTTCCTCCTCCTAGCAGCTGTTGCTGTACTCTCTAGTAGGCCACACTCGCCCTCTGCCATGAGTTCCCAGACATGAGTTCCTAAATAATCAGTTTTTCTGCCCGTCTGTAACCACAAGTTCTCCATCTTCCAAGGATTTTCTCCTGGGCTCAAACTTCCTTCTGCTGTGGGACAAGGTGGTCGCAGTCCTCCACACAGTGATTGTGCTGTAATTCTCCCTGGCATCCCTAGCTCATCTTATCAGGGACAGGTTCTGCTCCAGGGGGCCTCTCTCCAGGCTTCCCACAATCTTTTTACCTACTAAGCATTGTAGGCATGTGATTAACACACCTGGCCCCCATTCCCATGGAATACTTACCATTAAAGAGCTTTACTTCAGTACAGGCCTTTGGCTGGCCCCTGTGCACTGTAGTATTTACATACTTTCCTCTGAAACGTTGTCAACTATCTGGGTAGTGTGCATTATTAGATATATCATGTCTATTTTAGTGTGCCTTCCATTTACTATTTAAGGTGCTTATATAGCTCCCATTCTGTATGATCTGAACACCTCACTGTCTGACGCATTGTCAATGCCTGGGAGATTGTAAAATAGAGATAACAGTACTTTCCTGATGGAGGGAAGTCTGTGGTGGAGCAGGGAATTCATCTTGGGTCTTCCCAGTGCAAGGCTAACACCCTATCCATTAGGCAGCCCATCTTCTCCTCTTGGGCGGATTGGCAGGATTTGGACCTCTGACCACTTGTAACCAAAGCACAACATTTTTCACTCTTCCAACAGGTCACAGAGTCAGGATTCTATAACACTCGGAGATCGTCTCCCTTAGCCTCATTGGGAGATTACCCAACGTGCTAATATTTTGAACACAGTGGCGAGGAGCATCTAAAGCATTGGTGTGCATCTGGGCCTCCTCCCATTGACTTCAACGAGATCATGCCCCAGAAGAAAGAAGTTCAATAATGTTTCATTAACTAGTTCAAGCGTGTAGAGTACAGGCCGCCATTACTGTCATTCTGTGTACAATTCATTCATCTGTGCCTCCAAAATTATTCATTCCCAGCTACAAACTGGTCAAATTTAGAGTCCACACAATTCACTGCAGACCAAACATAAGTGTTTTATTCATTTCTTGCTGTCGTAGGTTCGGTCGGCCCCCCCGGCAGTCTGGGAGGGAGGCCTCACCACCCTGCCTCAGCAGGGGTAGTCCCAGCTCAGGGTCTGGGGGAACAGTCCCCGAGGTTTACTGAGTTCAAGGCCCCCCTGGCAGGGCAGTAAGCCGTCTATAGGCCCCCGGCGGGGCGGCAAGCAGTCTAGCTCCCCAGGCGGGGTAGCATACAGTTCAAAGCAGCAAAATAGTCTAAGGGTCACTGGTGTGGTCCGGGGAGCAGGAGGGGGATGCAGGCCCACCCGATTCCACTGCGTCCCAGCCCAGGTCCCTAGCTGTAGTGGAGGGGTATGCCACGGGGTCCGGGGGGTATGCTGAAGTGTCAGCGGGGTCCCCACTGCAACACGCTGACTTGCCGTCCGGCTCCCCCGTTCCCAAACCGTGTGGCCCCTCCCCTGGGCTACTTCCTTTCCCATCCCTCAGGTACCCGGGGTTCTGGTGTCTAATCACCCTCATCGGGGTAAGTGCCCAGAGACAGACTGTATAACCCCTCGATCTCGTCAGGGGGTGGCAGGTCAGGCAGCTCTTCGGGGCTATCAGCGGGGCATAGCTCCTCCAGGTCAGGTCCAGTCAGGGCCCATGCTTCGCCATTGTCCTCTTGCCCGTCCAGCGGCAGCTCCTCCAAGTCTGTCCCCCGTAGGACCACTTCCTCCACGTCGGCATCAGGCAACTCTTCCAGGTCCTCACCCCTCACAATCCTCTGGTCCACCAGGGTGGGAGGATCCAGGGGTACCGCAGGGCCCCAGGCCTCATGCTGCTCCTTCACCTGCTCCGGGACGCCGGCCCTGGTCTGCTTCCCTGGGTACCTGGTCGGCTCACCTGGATACCAGGCCACCAGCAGCCCCGGAGGGCTAGGAGGGATATCCTTCCCCTCTGGGAGCCGGCTCCCAACTGAGCTCCTGGGCCTCTCCTTTGTACTTCCTGCCCTGCCCCCTTGCTTCCGGGTTGGTAGACGGGCAGGCTCTAGCTCCACCCCTACCGGCCCAGTCTGGTTCTCCATGGCCGTCTGGGAGGGAGGCCTCACCCCCTCACTACACTTGCCCTCTCAGTCCTCCCCAAAAGTTATTTTTTGTACAATGAGAGAAAGCGGTGTGTACTGCTGTAACAGTAATCACTGAAAGCAGCATCATCAGACAGGCATTAACATGGAGCTGTAATCCAGGCCATGTGATGAGGACCAGGCAATTAATTTCAGTGTCTTTCAGTGTTCATGTGTCAAGTTTATTACAGCTGTCTCTTCTTTGTGTCGAAGGTCTAACTCTGATGTAGGAGCCAGATTGTTCTGTCTGACTTTGGTTTTGAGCATTCCTGCAGTATGCAGGGGGGTGTGTACAGTAAGTTGTTGTTTTGTTTTTAAAGTGATTTTCAGGGTCAAAAAAGAAGTTAGATTTAAACAAGTTTAGTGTCATGCCTTGGAGCAGCCGGAGCAGCCTTCATGGTTAGTCTTCTCTCCCTCTCTGCTCCCCACAATCTCCATCTTGTTGCAGCAGCATTTACCCTAATGTCTACAACTACGTTTTCCCTGATGTTTCCCTCCTATGCTGCCACCAAGTCAGCTCTCACTATCCATAGACAAGATGCTGACAGATACTGGTGTTTGAAGAACCATGTCATGAAGACCATCCTGGACAGAATTAAGTGCCATGGTGTTTAAATGCAGACTACTGTCTAGAGAGGCCTGTTTATACCATCACCCCCACTAGTGGGAAGTTAAGATAAAGTGGGGCTGTCTAGCCAAGGCTTTGACCTCACAGTCTGAGCCATACAGGCATATTTTGTATTGAGAAATGACCTTGCCAACAGGTCATTTCTAATATAAAGATGAGAGATGAAAGAACACGGATAGATTACCACATCTGAACTCTCTGAGCAATGAGAGTTGTTCATGTTGAAAGATGCAACTAGAACCACCAGAAAGCAATTCTGGACACAAACTTCCTTTAGTCACCGAAGCAACACCACGTGGTCAGTCGTATCAAAAAGTGCTGAACGGTTCAGCTGATCGAAGCAGCCAGCTAACCCTGTTTAAGGCTAGCACAAGATAATCTGTGACCCTACCCAGTGTGATGTCAAGCACAAGAGGCATGAATCCAAAACTGGCATCTCGCTAGGCAATCACTGGTGTTAAGGTAAGCTGGAGCCAATAAGGTGCATCTTCAGCCAAAAAGTTAACTAATAAGTCATCATTTCCCTTAACCAAGTATCATGATAGACTAATAAATACAGACAGCACAGAGCTGTTCACACAAAATAAAATGAAGGAACAAGATTGTAGTCCGCTCTCTGACGTTTCCTGGGTCTAAACAAACTACAGAGGAACACTCTTTTCATAAGTAGCAAACAAATAGTTCCTTGCCAGGACAAAATTAAATATCAGTCCCTAATTGGCAGGTTTTACAAAGTCACTATTTGAAGTGCTGTGTCACAGAAGTAGCTCTCAAGCACTGGTTTGAGTTCATGACTGGATGTTAGTAGGATATTCTTAGCAGGTGAAACACATCCTTCTGCAGAGAGTCAGAATAAAGGCTCTGAGCTTGTAACACTTAAATCTTCCAAACAGGGCTTGAGTGGTGCTTAGTAAGAGACTCATGCCAGTCCTCTTCACAGGCATGAGTTTCACCTATTGTGTACTCAGAAGAGTCCCTTCCAGCATCAGCACAAGTATTTAATAGCCTCACCAATTGAGGCTATTGCACCCAGGTTTGTCTCAGAGAAGAGAGAAGAAGCTCCTTATCTTCCTCTGCACAGAAATTGCTCTTTTTAGGCAGGTTTCCCTAATACAAACAGTTCACCTTCCCCCCCCCCGCCCAACACTGGTGAGTACAAAGTCCTTACAACTGTTGCAGCGATGTTCTTTACTTAATACTGTTATATCGAAGATCCCTCTGGCTTCCTTTCTCAGCAGGCTATTTTTGGGCACCTATGATGTGTAGCTATCTGCCTCTAATGAGCAACCCATGACAGCTACAGACACCTGTTGCTCAGAAGCATCCTCTCCTATTAACTCCTTAAATCTCCTTTTCCTCCAGAACAGGAGCTTATTCAGCCTGACTCCCTCCACCCCCTTAGTGCTTGTCATTTCATGTTAGTTTGGCCAAAATGAAGCCGAACCAATAATAGTTTGTTTTAGGTACAACAGTGTTACAACGATTCAGCCATACTAAATAATTAATGCTTTTTAAGGTCATAATCCATGCAGCTCTCCGGGCTGGAATGACCATTCTGAAATTCTTTTGATCATAAAATCCTAACTTCTCCAGTCTAAGTACAATTTGTATAAGCCCACGGATATTTATATGTGCAATATCCTTCTCTTGTGCCACTTAAAATTTTATAATTTCTCTGCCAAGTTTTTTGGAAGGAGCAAGCATGCTGGTCAAGAAACACTTGAGGGTGCAGTTTACCCCCTACACTTGGGTCAAGAGAAGGGAACATCTGTTCTATCACCTTGTCTGCATCTTAGGTTGTAAAAACCTCTGCAATACATGCTGTGCCCATCCTCAAATACTAGCCTTAGCTCTCCTGTGGGGACTGATGATATTAAATGTGATCCAGAAATTGCACCGTGGGTCCTGCTGCTTCCCTTATGCTTCTGGCAGCAACAGTGGCTTAGAATCCTTTTGAGATACTAATGGAGGGGAAACTGCTGTTAGGCCCACTGTAGCCGAGAGAGTAAGGGGGCATTTTTCTTTTGGGTGGCATATTTTTATTTATGTTTGCTCTCTGAACAGCATTTTACTGTTGCTGGATAAGAGCCCAGCAGGGGCAAGAGTCCTTTCATTCTTATTCAAACAAAACAAATCTAAGATTGCAAGTTAAATATAAAAGCCAGTTTTTACTCAAAAGAAACTGCTGATTTTATCACAGAATTTAAAAGTCAGCCTGTTTCTTCTCTGGCCCCAAAACTGCAGAGTGGGTGGGGGGAGGAGTGAAGGGAGGAAAGGAGGAGGAAGAGGAACAAGTATAGGTCCCAATCCTGCAATGAGCTGTGTGCCAGCAGACCCCTCAGCCTGCATGTAACCCTAGTGAGACTTCAGATTTTCCTGTTTGGTATTTGGAAGTGCTGTTCTCACACTGGAGTTTTGTCATAGAATCATAGAGTTGGAAGGGACCTCAGGAGGTCATCTAATCCAACCCCCTGCTCAAAGCAGGACTAACCTCAGCTAAATAATCCCAGCGAGGGTTTTGTCAAGCCGCAGTTTAAAAACCTCTAAAGATGGAGATTCCACCACCTCTCTAGGTAACCCATTCCAGTGCTTCACCACCCTCCTAGTGAAAAACTTTTTCCTAATGTCCAACCGAGATCTCCCCCACTGCAATTTGAGACGGTTGCTCCTTGTTCTGTCATCTGCCACCACTGAGAGCAGCCTAGCTCCATCCTCCCTGGAACCCCCTTTCAGGTAGTTAAAGGCTGCTATCAAATCTCCCCTCGTTCTTCTCTTCTGCAGATTAAACAAGCCTAGTTCCCTCAGCCTCTCCTCATAAGTCTTGTACTCCAGCCCTCTAATCATTTTTGTTGCCCTCTGCTGGACTCCCTCCAACTTGTCTACATCCTTTTTGTAGTGGGGGGCCCAAAACTGGACACAATATTCCAAATGCGGCTTCACCAATGCTGAATAGAGGGGAATAATCACTTCCCGCGATCTGCTGGCAATGCTCCTCCTAATGCAGCCCAATATGCTATTAGCCTTCTTGACAACCAGGGCACACTGCTGACTCATATCCAGCTTCTTATCCACTGTAACCCCCAGGTCCTTTTCTGCAGAACCACTGCCTAGCTCATCGGTCCCCAGTCTGTAGCTGTATATGGGATTCTTCCGTCCAAAGTGCAGGACTCTGCACTTGTCCTTGTTGAACCTCATCAGATTTATTTTGGCCCAATCCTCCAATTTGTTTAGGTCCTTCTGTATCCTATCCCTACCTTCCAGGGTATCTACCACCCCCCCTAGTTTAGTGTCATCTGCAAACTTGCTGAGGGTGCAATCTACCCCATCCTCTAGATCATTAATGTTTATACTCATGTTTATACTATTTTATATTTGCTACAATTTTAGATTATTTTTATCATCCCAAACTAAAAATGAATAACAAACATGATTTTAAAACACAAGGCAAAGAATTTATCATTTAGGAGTCAAGGTTCAGATGGCATACAACATGGGCAACAAGTTGACAGGTCCCATGAGAATCCAGAAAAAGGTATAAGTTAAGTGAACTTTCCATGTCAAAAAACCTCTATCATAACTGGTAATAACTGGCTCTTCCCCCCACTTGGCAGTCTTAGAGAGGCCAAGCAGTGAGTGATGGGCTGTGAAGACTGATCTTCCTGTGCATCCCTAGAGATAGTCCTTCCACAACAGGGTGGAAACACATTGGTGGGATGAAGAGAAGGAAAAACTTGTCTGTGTCATACTTGTTCTGGGAATAAGCACACGGCTTCAGTCCACAAGAGCACCGTTCACCAGAACTAGATTTACTAAAAGAATATGAATAGAGAAAAAACTATCAGCTCAGGCATCTTATTCTTCACCTCACCCATTGCAATGGTTCAGTCTGTCAGTTTGCCTACACAACGTGTAAATTTAAGGGCCAATCCTAGCCTAGAGGGCATCTATGCTGGTGTAATATACATTCAGCCCCCTTAACCCCTGCATGCATATGCTTGTAACCTCAATATGTACATTGCAACAGCAAAAGACCTTTTCTAGGATCTATTATACTTAGTTCCTTATAAAGCGCTTGTTTCTGCTTTGAGTTACACTGGTGTAAGCCAGGTGTAAATCCATAAAAGCCAATTGCATTATTCTAATGTAAAATTGGTGTAATGAGAGCAGAATCAGGCCCTGAAACTCTCCCTTGCCAGTGCATAACTTATATCCCACTTTACACATCACCTATGAATCTGGTCCACTAAATCACAGGGCTAGGGAGTCTAAACTGGTGATTAAGATTCAGAAGCCTGAAGAAAGGTGTGCAGCCAGGAAGAGGAGAAGAAACAAACCAAAAGAGTATAAGAAAGAGCACTTAAACTTCCACCTTCTTCTGGCTCATCCACAAGTTATATTATACCAGTTAAGATCCCCGCTCAGCTACTCATTGGGGAGTGGGTGCCAGTGAGGATGAAGAAGTGAGAGTCTAACTCCTATAAGGGAGACTAGTTTACAGTCCCTTGAACACCACCTCTGAATTTGGCTCCTATTCTAGAGGAGTGTTGTGCTTACATTGGGCAGTCCTTAGCATCTCAGCCCGGCAGGTTGCTGTGCTCTCCTCGTCTTGCCTTTGCAGCAGTGTCTCTGTAACCTCACACCATCTTACAAGCCAAACGTTCTGACACATCACATAAGCTACAGCAGCTTAGACTCAGTGAGTCAAATTTAGAGGTGCTGTGTAAGGAGTAAGAGCAAAGTAAGTTCTACATTTGTAAGGACCTGTAGACCTATGGGAAGTCAGTTTATAGGCTTCTAGAGGGGTTCTAAGTTAGTGTAACATACACGAGGGGAGCAAAAGAAAGCATATATTACATCAACGTAGTCCTTCTCTAGATTTGTTTAGACTCCCCTCTACATGTGGCCCACTATTTACTTTTTTGCCACAATATTTTTTTTTTAATATCTGAGTGCTCAGTTTTATACACTTTCTTCTGAGATGATCGTTATTGCAGATGGGAGAGTGATTAGATACAGGTTGGTGTGGGAGTGTCCAATTAGTGTTTCTCTGGGTTTACATGGAGGCAGTGCTACTGTTTAAATATAATGGGGGGGCTAACTTTGGCTATCACACATTGCATGTCCTTTTCACCATGCAAGATCCATTGAGTGATTATTGAGAAACAACTGTGCTATGTATCTGTTCAGAAAAAAGAGATGAGACTTCTCATCCCACAATCATCTGGAAAGCCAGAAGATCTAATGCAGGGACTCTCAAACTGGGGGTTGGGACCCCTCAAGGGGATGCAAGATTATTATGGGCAGGGGGTCGTGAGCTGTCAGCCCCCACACATGCTCTGGCTGTCACTCCCGTGCATGGCTGACAGCCAGAACTCCTCAGAGCTGGGTGGCTGGGGAGCAGCAGCTGATGACTGGGTGCTCTGAAAGCAGCGCTTCCCCCAGCAACAGCACAGAAGTAAGAGTGGTATGTCATGGGGGGGTCGTCACTTGTTTGGGAGGGGGGGTCATCATAGCCTGAAATATTTTCAAAGAGGGTGCCAGCAAAAAAGGTTTGAGAACCCCTGATCTAATATCATCATGTCTTCCTTCTCTTATGCAAACTCTGAAATCATCTTGGGCTTTAGGTCGATAAATAGTGAAATTGTGGGGAAATTTATCCTTCAGTGGCAACTTCTTGAGGGGACAATGGTAATTTCAATAAAGAAAACTAACGAAAGAAAACATTTTAACTTGTTTCTTTCTAATATCACCTCCTCTGAGCAATATCTATGTTTTTTGTCTTGTGGGAAATCCACTGTCTAGGCTACATGATGTAGATAGGCTGTCACCAGGCAGCTGATATGCTGTATTTTTTGGAATCAAGTGAGGACATATCTTTGGCTGACTGGGCAATTACTGTAGCCTTGTTAAGTTTTCCCAGGAGGTTCTTCAAGAACCAATGCATCTGCGATGGTCGTAGATAATAACAGAGAAGCTCTCTCTGCAAAAACGTGTTTTTCCACTATGAAGGTTGACAAAAATGTCCCAGTGGAAAAGCAGGTCCCTATCAGTCAATGGATCATTAAACAATTCACACAGTATTTTAAATCTAGGCTTTTGGAAAAGCAGTAGCTTTTTCAAAAATCTACATCATCAGCACCCTCTCTATGGCTTGCTCAAGACTTAGCCTGTCAGAGGCCACGTGATCTAATTCAATGAAATCTTCAACACCTACCCTTAGGACCAGCAAAAGTCAGTTGCTTCACTAAATTGTGACTTCAGCTGGATGGCAAAAAATTTGTACTGAAAATCAGGAGTATATTTGAAAATGGTCTCTTAAGATAAGATGGCTTCCAATATCCTAAGTGCAGGTCCCTAAGGTCAGTGCATTTTCATATACTCTGTATCATAATCCATAGTGTAGACACCTTGTGAGAAGTATTGCAATCCCATGCAATATCTTTGGGGACTATATTGTATTAAATTTATGCATCTCTGTGGGTCAGGGATTAAATGCAACCCTGGGAGGGAGGGGGCGAGGATGGTTACTACAGCTCCTCCAGGAACCAAAAAAAACCCAGTGTGTTGGGGAGTAAGGTGAGTCACTTAGGTTGTATACACCATCAGAGAGATGCTGCTCCCTGACCAGCTTGTATATATCAGTGCAATACCTGATGCTGGTTGGCCTTCGTACACAGCTCCTAAACTCAGGGCTTTTTCCCCACCTAAAAGGACACTTTCAAGTAGGATACACCAAGGGGAGGAAAGACACCCAGTACATGCCATCACAATATTGTTCTAGGCCAGTGTTCTCAATTAAATTTGGCCATAGAACCCTTTTGAACTCCATAAATAATTGTGGAACCCCCCAAACTCTTAACACCAAACGTCGGCATTTCTCAATTAAATTTCACTTAAATTACACTTGCACTAGATACCCTCCACCGACAAATCCGGGACATCTTCCCTTTTTCGGCGGCGCGGAGAACAGCTGCTCTCGGCGGCGCGGAGAACAGCTGCTCGTGGAACCCTAACAGTGTTCCCACGGAACCCCAGGGTTCCGCGGAACCCCAATTGAGAAACACTGTTCTAGGCAAACCTAGGACAGTGAGGTACTAGCTTAGGAGGGCTCTCTTTATAAACCTGGGGTACTACAGTTTATTAAAGGCAGCATGATCACTAGTCATCCAGCAGGCTCTAGTATGTCCCACTCTTGCTGGTCTACAGATGACTGCCCCATTCTGAGGTCAGAGGTGTCACACACAAAACTGCAACATTTGTGAGGTAGCTGGGTTGTGGGGCTACTGTGCTGACATGGGCTTGCAGCTGTGATCATGCTAGTACTCACGACAGGCCTGAGGAGTTTTGGGACGTGGAAAGGCACCTGTGCCATGGCAGTCACACACATCTGGCTAGCAGTACTGGTTATGGAAATGCCAGTACTCAGCACAAGAGGAGACCTGAGTGTTCAATTCAGAACCACCATCAAGAAGGCCAATTTAATAAACTGGACTTCTTCCCCATTCACAAAGGGCAGACTACCATACCCACAGTCTCCTTCCTGGCAATCTTATTGTGACACTGGGCAAGAAAAAAACTAAGTGACTTCGCCAGTTGCATGTCCCAAATCTGACCTTTTAGTTTAAAGATATGTTATAGGAAAATGCAATGATAGTGAGGGTCATTCCTTATATGTAGACTAGAGCTTTGATATACACGTGTATTACTGGTAATTATTTGATGTTGTTTACGTATCTCTTGTTAGAGGTTAGCAATGTAGATAAACTGCTTTCCAGTCTCTCACTGTTCTATTGATTAAGAGTTCAAAAGGAGCATATAGATGGAACTTTGAATGTAACAATACTATTGTTTTTATTTCTATTTGAAGTTTAAGTAGTAAATACCTGTAAATGGTTGTAAATGGCCAATTATCTTGTGCTAATGTAACTAGTTACCATGTGCACAGGACAGAGGAGATGAGTCCCAAGTAATCATCTATTAATTGTTCAAGGAGGCACCTGCTGTCAAGAAAATATCAGTCAGCTGCATGGATCTATAAAGGACTCTAGTCCTTTTTGTCTCAAATCTGTCCAAGCTTGTCAGGAAAAGTTTGGATCACAAGATTAGGATCCCAGCACCAGCCTGGAATCACCCTGCTAATTCTCATGGGAGAATTTGCACAAACTGCATATGGACTATTTAGTCTTCATTTCTCTGGACTGGATTTCTAACAAAGAAGCTCTAAACAAGGACTGATGACCCCCAAGCTGTTTGGGTAATTTCAGAGACTTTGCAATTTAAGAACTTTGCAACTCAGTTATCATCTCCAATTTAAAACTGACCTAAGAGCTTTATTTTCATCTGTGTGTGTATGTATGCATGCCTTTTCACCATTACTTTTTCCTTTTTATAATAAATAGTAGTTTAGTTAATAAGTATTGGCTTTAAACATGTATTTTGGGTAAGATCTGAACTATTCATTGACCTCTTTGGTAGTGTGTCCGATCCTTTGGGATTGGTAGAACTCTTTTACATTTGATGGGTAAAGATTTTTCAGTAATCTCCATCATATATGAATCGGCTGTCTGGGTTCTAGCCATAGGGCTGGATAGCTTTAAGGAAACTGTTTTTGTCTACTGAATGACCAGTGAGGTCATTAGAATTTTTTTTTGGGGGGGCTGGCTTGGTACATCTCATGGAAGAAAAACCACCAGTATTTAGGGCTTTGCCTGCCCAAGCTAGCTCAGCATAGCTCTTCTGGAGGCCAGCCTCACACTTATTTTCCACAATAACAAAACCACAGTTAACAACCAGTTCCTCAGTCCACCCTGGGCTACAGCTCCCAGGGGATTGTTCTTTTACCTCTCAGTCTTTTCTACAGGGGTTTTCAATGTTCTGGTCACACATCACCATCATCCTGTATTCTAAGGCATTGATAATGAACATCTCCAGCATAATTCACCCTGTTTACCTATGCTAGGGCCCAGGTGCCTTCTCTTATAGCTCAAATGGGGGTCAGATGACCAGGTGCACTGGCCCTGCTCCCTCTCAAAGGGCCAGTGCCACTCTATGATAGGATCAGAAACTGAATGTAAGGGTGATATTCTCCATTTCCTCCTGTTTTCTTACCTGCGATAACCAGGAGTTAGTGCAAGAAAATCTTGGCATCCTGTTGCTAGGATCAAGATTTAAATGTATAATCTGATATTTCTCCATCCTTCATGCTCGTGCCTGAAACACCAGTGCCAGCTGAGGAACTTTAATCCAGACACACTGTGACACATGTCCAGCAGCATGACTAGAGGAAAAGGCACTGGATTATAACTAGGAGATGTGAGTTCATTTCTTGCCTCTGCTCCATGGTAGTAGCCAACCTTTAGCAAATCACTGCCTCTCTTTCTCTTCACTCTGTCTTGCCTATTTAGACTCTAAAGTCTTTGGGGCAGGGATTGTCTTTGACTGTGTGTGTACAGCTCCTAACACACTGCGTCCCCAATCTTAGATGGAGTCACTGGGCACTACTGTAGCAAATGGTGTATGTGTGTTCATGGAGAGAAATGAGTGGAGGTAGGGACACTATAAGTTTCCAGTTAAAAAGGAGGGGCAGCTGGGAAACCAGCAATAAAGGGGAAACATTCCCCACGGGTCTCAAGTGATCCTCACAGAACTCCCAGTCAAACAGTAGCAGCTTGTGCGCAATACCACACACCAATGGAGCATGAGCAGTAAGTGTCACAGCCCCATTCCGTCTGGGACAGGCTGATTCTGCTATCTGGCTCCAGGGGACTGTGCAACTGCAGGCATGGCAGCACTGTCTGAGCAGACTTGGCCTGACCTTTGCATCATTCCTGAACTGGTTTCTCTAGAAGCTGTGCTTCTTGAATGGGATTAACAAGCGGAAAAGTTTTTGGAGGGATGGATTCTCTCATTTCCTGTGTCGCTAACAGCATCTCTCCCGATTTCTGTATCCTTGGATTTTACTCTGCTTCGAACCTCTTTTTCTCTCTTCTCTCTGTCCCCTCTTATCCCCTCCTCCAATTGCCACTCTCTTCCCCTCGTCTCACTACCCTGTCTCCAACCCAAATAATGTTAGTAGTGTTTTTAACAGCAGATAAGAGCAGCACACGGCTGTTGTCTCTGAGATCACATTGTATGGCACGCTCGCCCAGAGGAACTGAATGTAAGTTCTGCACAGGTGCCTATGGTATGATCCAGCAGGCTGAAATGATCCCGGTTCCTGTGACTGAGATCTCACATTCATAACCTGCAAGGATGCTCTGCATCATAAGGAGACATCCGTGAGCAGTCTGCCAAACACACTTATGCTTTTATTGTGTCCAATACTGTGCTAACACATAAAGGCCTCCATCTCCTTGCCACCTCACAGTGCTAGTCCACAGGGCAGATGTGCTGACCTAGAGAGCCTTCTGAGACTTTTGCCATCTGCCATACATAGCCTGTAGGACTTTTGTGCTGGCTCCAGCTAGCCTCAGTGTAGTGTCTGCTTCACATCATCATCTGCAGAGCCACTGGACAGGCAAGAAACTAAAACAAATTGGAAAAGGTGCAGAAAAAGGCAATACAAATTATTAAGGGTATGGAACAGCTTCCATATTAGGAGAGATTAAAAAGACTGGGACTAGTCAGCTTGGAAAAGAGACGACTGAAGGGGGATATGATAGAGGGCTATAAAATCATGAAGGGTAGGGAGAAAGTGAATAAGGAAGTGTTATTTACTCCTTCACATAACACAAAAATTAGCGGGTCACCCAACGAAATTAGTAAGCAGCAAGTTTGAAACAAACATAAGGAAGTATTTTTTCACACAATGCACAGTCAACCTGTGGAACTCATTGCCGAGGGATGTTATGATTCAAAAAAGAATTAGATACATTCTTGGAAGATATGTCCATCACTGGCTGTTAGCCAAGATGGTCAGGGATGCAACCACATTGGGTGTCCCTAAACCTCCAACTGCCAGAACCTGGGACAGGACGACAGGATATGGATCAGTCAAAATTGTCCTGTTCCGTTCATTCCCTCTGCAGCAGCCAGCACCTTTTCCAATTCTAATGTATCTTTTTGAGGTGGGACAACCAGAACTGCATGCAGTATTCCAGGTGTGGTCATACCATGGATTTATATAGTGGCATTATGATATTTACTGGCTTATCATCTCTACCTTTCCTAATGGTTCCTAACATTCTGTTAGCTTTTCTGACTGCTGCTGCACATTGAGTAGATGTTTTCAGAGAAGTATTCACGATGACTCCAAGATATCTTTCTTGAGTTGTATCAACTAATTTAGACCCCATCATTTTGTATGGATAGTTGGGATTATGTTTTCCAATGTGCATTACTTAGCATTTATCAACATTGAATTTTATCTGCCATTTCGTTGCCCAATCACACAGTTTTATGAGATTCCTTTGTAACTCTTAGCTAAGTCTAAAGCAGACTGCAATCTCAAGTTATTTTGTATTGTCTGCAGACTTTGCCTCCTCTCTGTTCACAGCTTTTTCCAGATCATTTATGAATATATGGAAAAGCACAAGTCCCAGCAAGGACCCCTCTATTTACCTCTCTCCACTGTGAAAACTGACCATTTATTCCTACCCTTTCTTTCCTATCTTTTAATTAGGGCTGTCAATTAATCTCAGTTAACTCAAACAATTAACTCAAAAAAATTAACTAGATTAAAAAAAATAACTGCAATTAATTACAGTTTTAATTGCACTGTTAAACAATAATAGAATACATTTAATTTGGTATTACAAATATTTTTGGATTTTTTTTACATTTTAAAATTTATTGATTTTAATTACAACACAGAATACTAAGTGTACAGTGCTCATTTCATGTTATTTTTATTACAAATATTTGTACTTTAAAAAAGATAAACAAAAAAAAAGAATTTTTCAGTTCACCTCCTACAGTACTGTAGTATAATCTCTTTATTGTGAAAGTGCAACTTACAAATGTAGATTTTTTTTTTTTTTTTTTTTGGTTACATGTCTGCACTCAAAAACAGAACAATGTAAAACTTTAAAGCCTACAGTCCACTCAGTCCTACTTCTTGTTCACCCAATCGCTAAGACAAACAAGTTTGTTTACATTTACAGAAGATAATGCTGCCTGCTTCTTATTTACAATGTCACCTGGCACTTTTGTAGCTGGTACTGCAAGATATTTACGTGCCAGATATGCTAAACATTTGTATGCCTCTTCATGCTTCAACCACAATTACAGAGGATATGCTTCCATGCTTATAACAGGTTCTTCTTGATAACAATCCAAAGCAGTATGAACTGACGCACGTTCATTTTCATCATCTGAGTCTGATGCCACCAACAGAAGATTGATTTTATTTTTTAGTGGTTTGGGTTCTGTACTTTCTGCATCAGAGTGTTGCTCTTTTGAGATTTCTAACAGCATGTTCCACACCTCATCCTTCTCAGATTTTGGAAGGCACTTCAGATTCTTAAAGCGTGGGTTGAGTGCTGTAGCTATCTTTAGAAATCTCATATAGGTACCTTCTTTGCGTTTTGTCAAATCTGCAGTGAAAGTGTTTTTAAATCAAACAACATGTGCTGGGTCATCATAAGAGACTGCCTATAGGAAGGTGCAGTGACCTTCCTCAGAGCCTGGGCCCGAGGAAGGGCCACAATGCCCAGAGCAGACACTGAAAGGGCTGGCAGCCCAGTCTGCCCGGCAAGGGGGAGCTGGCTAGTGATAGGCCCCGCCGGCCGACCAATACAGCAACAGAGGGGCGAAGCCTCAGCCGGGGTTGGGAGTATAAAGAGCAGGCCCCACAGCTCAATGAGGGACAAGCTGCTGCTGGAGGTAGACATGCTGTCCTGGCCTGCTGGCTACAGCCCCAAGTGAGTGCCTCCAAAGCACAGGACCTGGGAACAGCCCAAATGATCAAGCCCTAAGGGTTGGATAGGGCCTCTGGGCCCCCTAGACTGGCCTGGACCACCAGGCCCCCAGGACCGGACAGGAACTCTGGACCTGAGTGAATGGGCTGAGCCCCCTGAGCCTGAGGGCTGGGGGAAACCTGCAGAGGCTGGTCCGGACCTGGAGGAGCTGCCTGACGCTGAAACCCTGGACCCCTGCGACCTGGAGAAGTTGCCCTCTGCTGAGGAACCCCAGGAGCCCTGTGACCTAGAGGAGCTGCCCTCTGCCAAGGAGCTCCCCGCCTTGCCACCAGTGGACGCAGAGGGAATGGTGAGCTTGCTGTGGGCTGTGTACCCCAGTGACACTGAGGATCCCATCGATACAGGTACCTGGGGATATGGGGAGGAAGTGGCCCAGGGACAGCCATAGCTGTGACTGAGACAGGGGCAAGACCCCGTTGGTGCGTTGTGGCGGCAGCCCCACTGACTCAGTGGCAACGCCTTTGCCACTGCTAGGCCCTGGGCTGGGACGCAGTGGAGTCGGGTGGGCCTGCATCTCCTTCCCCTCCCCCCTTGTCCTCGCCATCCAGGGAGTAATTACGGTACCCCGCTCTCCTGACCAGAGGACACTCCTTGCTCACCCACCCTGCATGAGGGCCGGGGCGATAGACTACCTGGCAGTCTGCCCTGCCTGAGGGCCTGGACTGCGACTTATCCGGACGCTAACATTCCCCTTTTAGGAAGGTGCAGTGGCCTTCCTCAGAGCCTGGGTCCAAGGAAGGGCCGCAACGACCAGGCCGGGCAGGAGCCCGTACTACACTGTCATAACATGAAATATATGGCAGAATGCAGGTAAAACCACAGAGCAGAAGATCTATATAGGTCTTCCACAAGGAGTTCAGTCACAAATTTAATTAATGTATTACTTTTTTAACAAGCATTAGCATGGAAGCATATCCTCTGAAAAGGTGGCTGAAGCATGAAGGGGCATATGAATGTTTAGCATATACAGCACGTATCTACCTTGCAACGCCGGCTACAACAGTGCCATGCGAATGCCTGGTCTCACTTTCAGGTAACATTGTAAATAAGAAGCAGGCAGCATTATCTCCCGTAAATGTAAACAAACTGGCTTGTCTTAGCAAGAGGTAGGACTGAGTGGACTTGTAGGCTCTAAAGTTTTACATTGTTTTATTTTTGAGTGCAGTTATATTACAAAAAAATCTACATTTGTAAGTTGCACTTTCATGATTAAAAGATTGCACTACAGTACTTGTACGAGGTGAATTGAAAAATACTATTTCTTTTCTTGTTTACAGTGCAAATATCTAAATAAAAATATAAAGTGAGCACTGTACACTTTGTATTCTGTGTTGTAATTGAAATCAATATATTTGAAAATGTAGAAAACATCCAAAATATTTTAATAAAGGCTATTCTATTACTGTTTAACAGTGCAAATAAAACTAATTAATCATGATTAATTTTTTTAATCTCACAATTAATCACAATTAATTTTTGTAACAGTTTGACAGCCCTACTTTTAACCAGTTACTGGTCCATGATAAGCTAAGAGAGAACATCCTATGACTCCCTATTCTGCTTAAGAGGCTTTGATGAGGGACCTTATCAAAGGCTTTCTGAAAATCCAAGTACACTATATCCACTGGATCACCCTTATGCACATGTTTGTTGGCCCCCTCACAGAATTCTAACAGATTGGCTAGTCATGATTTCCCTTTACAAAAGCTGGATTGACTCCTCCCCAACATATTTTGTTCGTCTATATGTCTGATAATTCTCTTCTTTACCACAGTTTTCAACCAATGTGCCTGGTATTGAAGTTAGGCTTACCAGCCTATAAGTGCCAGGATACCCTCTGGAGCCCTTTTTTAAAATTAGACATTATGTTATTTACTCTCCAGTCATCAGGTACAGAGGCTGATTTAAGCGATTGATTACATGCCAGTTAGTAGTTCTACAGTTTCATTTCTGAGTTCCTTCAGAACTCTTGGGTGAGTCCCATCTGCTCCTGATGACTTATTACTGTTAAATTAAACAGTTCGTTCCAAAACCTCCTTTAATGACACCTCTGTCTGGGATAGGGATAGTTCCTCAGATTTGTCACTTAAAAAGAATGGCTCAGGTGTGGGAATCTCCCTCACATCCTTGGCAGTGAAGATTGATGCAAAGAATTCATTTAGTCTCTCTGCAATGGCCTTGTCTTCCTTGAATACTCCTTTAGTATATTAATTGTCCACTGGCCCCGCTGACTGGCAGGCTTCCTGCTCCTGATGTACTTCAACACCTTTGGGCGTTTTTTTTTGTTTGTTTGTTTGTTTTTTTTGCTGCTCCTGTTTGTCTCTTGCGAGTTTCTCTTCAAATTCTTTTTTGGCCTGCATAATTATACTTTTACACTTGACTTGTCAGCGTTTATGCTCCTTTCCTCAGTAGAATTTGACTTCCAATTTTTAAAGGATGACTTTTTGCCTCTACCCATTTCTCTTACTATATGGTTTAGCCATGGCAACATTTTTTTGATCCTCTTACTGTTTTGGATATATATTTAATCTGAGTCCTGGTTATGGTGTTTCTAAATAGTTTCCATGCAGTTTTCAATTTCTGTTTAACTAGCTTCCTCATTTTTGTGTAGTTCCTCTTTTTGAAGTTAAATGCTACTGTGGTGGGTTTCTTTGGTATTTTCCCCCTATAAAGATGTTGCATTTAATTACACTATGGTTGCTATTACTGAACGGTTCAGCTACATATACCCTGTGGAGCAGATGCTGTGCTCCACCTAGGACTAAATCAAGAATTGCCTCCCCCGCTTGCGGGTTCCAGGATAAGCCGTTCCAAGAAGCAGTCATTAATGGTGTTTAGAAATGTTATCTCTTCATCCCATCCTGAGGTGAAATGTACCCAGTCAGTATGGGGATAGTTGAAATCCCCTGTTACTGGGTTTTCTGTTTTTGTAGCCTCTCTAATCTTCCTGAGCATTTTACAGTCACCATCATCATCATTCTGGGCAGGTGGTCAGTAGTATATCTCTACTGCTGTACTCTCATTATTCAAGCATGGAATTTCTATTTCTACAGTTTGTATGGTGCAGTTTGAGTCATTTCAGATTTTTACTATATTTGACTCAGCTTTCTTTCACAGATAGTGTTACATCTCCCACCAGTGTGACGTATTCTCATTCTTATATATATTGTACCCTGGTATTATCATGTCCTGTTGATTATCATCATTCCACCAAGTTTCTGTGATATCTATTATATGAATAGCCTCATTTAATCCCAGGCAGTCAGGTTCACCCATCTTAGTATTTAGACTTCTAGCATTTGTACACAAGCACTTTTAAATGTTATCAGTATTTAGTTGTTAGCCTTCATGTGTTGTAACTGAATGGGACTCTTCTTCATTTGACTGTTTCTCTTATGTTCCTACCTGTACTTTATCAACTTCCATCCTCTCCTCCTCCTTTTTTCTAGGATATAGAGTATCCCCTTTAATAAATCCTCCCCTCAAGGATGTGTCTGTCTGAACACACCAATTGGTTTTGCCACAGCCCTTAGTTTTGGCCTCCAGGATCTCTCTCCTACCTTTCCCTATTTCATGGTTAACTATATGTACCATGACAACCAGCTCCTCCCCAGCACGGCACATAAGTCTGTCTAGATGTCGAGGTCCACAACCTTCAGACCTGGCAGGCAATTCACCATGAGGTTCTCATAGTCATCACAAACCCAACTAGATATATTTCTAATAACTAAATCTCCCATTACCATTTCCTGTCTCTTCCTAATAACTGGAGGAGTAACCTCAGTGTGAGAGGATACCATGATATCATCTGCAATCATTTCCTGATGCTCCAGTTTGATGTTCTCCTTCCTGAGACTTTCATCCTACTTAACAGCATAGAGGCTGTCAGACCACTTGACCGCATCACTGAAAATCTCATTTGTGTCCCTATCTGTCTCTTTTAGCTCCTTCAGTTCAGCCACTCTGGTCTCAAGAGCCAGTATTCGGTCTCTGAGGGCCATGAGTTGGTCGCACCAACTGCACACAAACACAACCTGCCCCCAAGGCAGGAAATCATACATGCTTCATTCAGTGCAATAAATTGGATAGCCCCCACTCTATCTGCTGTTTGATTTCTGCCTGCATCATTTTTACTATTGTCGGGGGGGGTTGTTTATTTGTTCGTTTTTGGGGGGAGGAGGCGGGGGGGTGTTATTGGCCCACATGTAGCATAGGTTTGTTAGGCCTATCTGGCTCTCTTGCTCCTTGCAAAACTCAGCTATTTCCTGCTCCTGTTCGCTAGCTCCTCCAGTCACTTAGGAGATGGCTTTTTAAACCCATGTTCTCCCTTAGTTAGCCCTGCCCCCTTGTAAAGGGATCCCAAAGGGATTAGGGATCAAAGGATAGCAGCCTTGAGCAGCTGGGGTAGATTTAACGCTGACGTATGAATTTCCTGTCCTTGGTGGGTATAACATCTTAAATTTAGAGATCAATCTTGCTGTCAGATGCACATGGGGGGCTCCCACTGGTGTTATATGTAGATATATAGACATTTTGCATTAAAACATTTCTGGGCCTGATTCTCATTTACAATAAGGCCACTTTGCACCAAGATGGCAGTGTGAAGAGACTTTAAAGTGGGCAAAAATTATATTTAAACCCATTTTAAAGGCCATTTGCATGACTAGAGTGGTGCAAAGTGTCAGTGTAAAGGAGAGTCAGGACCATTGGACTTGTCTTATACACAGGCACCAGTAGATGGTGCTAGCATGTTGGTGGAATTTCCTAAGGGACGTTGTCATCTTATTCACTGCTTTTATATTTTTTGCTTCCCATTATTATTCTAAACCCTCTCAGAGCTTTGATACTAAAATTCTCTCAATCAAATTTTCTTCCATTTGGCCAGCAGTAATACTGTGTTTTTTAAGTCCCAATTCAAAGTCCTTCTTCTCCATTAACTTGCACTTTGTGCTGACATTTACACCAGTGCAATGTGAACACAAAGAAGGTATCAAATGCTACCTCATCAGAACATAGGGGTTTTCCCTGGCTTTGCATGAGGTATGTGACCACCCAACGTGCAGGACAAGGGTGACTCCGGCCCTCCGTTTTGTTTATTACCTTTTTTGTGCATTTGGTGTAAATCAGGGATGTCAGCAGTGGGAATGATAGGAAAGAGTCTTAGCTGATGTACAGTGATGTAGGGCTATTGAAGTCAGTGAAACTATGCCAATTTACCCCATTTGAGGATCTGCCCCACCATCTGTAAGTTAAATACAGACAGAAGAGGGAGTGTGTGTAGATCTGACTAAAATGTAGCTATTTTCTTTCCATATTTCGGTGACAGGTTTTAGTAATAGACCCAGTACTTAGAAACAGCACATTCACTGGAACACATTCATCGACCACCACTCAGGGGATTACCAAGATGAGTTATATACACACACCAGTATGCTTTTTTTACTGATGTGCACGCCCACATACCACCACTCCCACAGCACAAAAGAACAGAGTTATCAAATTGAGTGCATGTGTTGACTTTTGGCTCTTGCCACTCAGTATTTAGTTATGTACTCCTACTCCTTGGAGAGAGGAGAGTGAGGGGGAGAGAGAGAGGTGTTTTTTCAGAAAATGGCCACTAGGTAGAGCTTGATTACAAACCTAAGAAATCTGTAAAGATGCCTTTTCCATGCCCATGCTGAGCTGCAGTGCTCCTGCCTAAGATATAATAAATCTGTAACCTCAATGAAGAGGACGAGGCACTGTGAATGAAAAGGTGAATTATGGATGCATGAGACAACAGCCATTGCCTGGATCTATCTATTGCTGAACTGCTGATTTGACTGTTTCACTAACATTATGTTTTTAACAATGCCAAACATAGATGTGAGGGAGCTAAGCTGAGCCCTTGGAAAATCTCCTAAGTGCATCCTTGATGAGGCATAGAAGGATTTAGAATTGAAATCCCATCTCTCACTACTGGATTCTTAGGCTCTTGGTGTATATATGCATGTGCATGCATTGGGGTCAGAGGCAAATTTCAGTTGCCTTACTTATTCCTGGTCTAAACTGATGTGCCTTACTCCTAGGTTACCCAGATTTTTGAAGAGAAATACCAGGAGAGTGTGCACAGAGGAAGAATATTGCTGGAAAGTCAGGACGATACACATGGAATTTTTTTGGCAGCTTGTGGGGGACCTGCTCTGTTCTCGCCCTCTCCTGAGACCACATAACTCTGCTAAAAGTGACTCAGCGGGTAGTTTACAAAACCTGTGGGAAACACTGGTTTTATAAACCTTACCTGGTGGCTGGGATGGCCTTCAAAGACTAGGAGATTCCCAGGTTACAAGGGCACTTTGCCCAATGGCTAGTATTCAGCTGTCTTTCTCACTACAAGAGACTCCTCACTGGGACTGCTGTGCTGTAGACAGCCCCAGCAGGGGTGCTGGAACAACGTGTACAGTGGGGTGCTGAGAGCCATTGACCCAAACTGTAAACCCTGTATATGACGGAAACCACTTCAAGCCAGGGGATGCAGAAACACTCTTAGTTCCAGCACCTAGGAGTCCTAATGGAGACTCCCAGGACTCCATTTCCCTAGAGCCCAACCGGCTCATCACTATCTTACCCCTGAAGGTGGTGTACACAGGTCAGTGGCCTAGGGTGGTGTGGAATTTATTCATTTATCCATTAATAAATCTAGGCTGGATATTAGAAAAAGGTTTCCAACCATCAGAGGAATGAGGCTCTGGAATAGCATCCCAGTAGGAGGAGTGGGAGTAAACAACCTAACTAGTTTGAAGAGGGAGCTTAATACATTTCTGAATGGGATTATGTGATGAGCTTGCCTGCAATGGCTGGAACTAGACTCCGTGACCCAGGAAGTTCCTTCCAGTCCTACATCCTGTGTTCCTTGGAAGGATTTACTCAGCCGTTGCCCCTGTCATACTTGTTCTGTGCATTAAAAAGGAATTATCTCTGATGCTTTCAACTCAGCACCTTTCACCCTCACCAAATCCACTTGAAAAACATGGATCTCGGGGTTGATATCACAGCCTGTTTGGCCAGACCCTGCACAGTTGGGAAGGAAAGGGAAATATAATTTGTTTTTAGGAGAAAGCAGGGGGAATTGGCAAATTTGATACTGCAAATTAAAGCTAAAGGAGGGGAAATTCCTTGATTCAAGCCTTGTAGTACATATCACCCTAATAAGGAGGCTACTTGCTGCTATTAGGAAGAGTGCATTACAGCTGCTCTCTGGTTTCACACAGGCATCTGGGAATTGTCAGTGAGGTTTCTAATCTCTATTTTTCCTAGCCACATGGTTAAAGGGCCTCTAGTGCTTGCAGCTGCTCCTAGCATTTCTCTCCCTCTTTTCTGCTGCGTGTGTGTGTTTCTCTGTCACCATGGGGCTGGGCTGGGCTCATTGCAGCTTCCAGCATCAGCCCAGCCTCATTCGCCTCTGATTGGCAGAGCTCTGAGGTCCAGCCCAGCCTCGGTTTGCTCTAATTGGCAGAGCTCTGTGGGCCAGCCCAGCTTTCCTGGAAAGTTCTTGGAAATCTATCAAAGGTATTTCTTTGAACACACAGAGGAACAGCAGCCAAGAGCTTTATAAAACAGAAAACAATTTACAACTTTTCAGTGGGTCCCTGGAAGGAGCTGATCGATCCAACCTGATCTGCCTTTTTCCTTGGGGATTCTGGTATATTTTGGAGGCTCTTTTTTGGCCCCCAATTCTCGGGAGTGCAGTGCTGGCATCAAGATGTCTATTATGGACACATCTATTTATACTTTTTGTTTTTTAATGTCAGAACAGTGATGTGAATACAATACAATTCCAGGAATCGGTCACTTCCTGGAACAGATTAAAAGGGGCAAACAAAAGATTACTTAGTTGTGTTTTTTCCCAGAGCTTCATT
The DNA here is from genome assembly GCF_026122565.2 of Emydura macquarii macquarii. NCBI lineage: Eukaryota > Metazoa > Chordata > Testudines > Chelidae > Emydura > Emydura macquarii. Next base: position 481,982 of record NW_027132983.1, on the reverse strand, counting down.
ACTTCTGGAGCCAGCATCCAAGCAGGTTGCTGCTCTCCCAGCTCTACATTCAAGGAGAGATTATTTATTGATACCTATTTATTGTTATTTCAGAGGTGCTTTGAATCCTGACTTTGAAGGTCGTTCTGAAGGAGATTTCATTTCTTCTTTAAAAATCGATTTTCCTTTTCTCTGGTCATTCTTAATTTTTTTTTCTTTTTAATCAGAGCAAGAATATATTTTCTTATCCTCAAAAGCACCAAGGCTGCACACATTTTCCTAGCTAAAGTTGCTGAAAAATCAGTAAAGTCTTACTCTGGACAGCCTGATTTGTTTTCTGCTCGGTCTCTCCTTGTGTGTGAACTCCAGAGTGCTGTCGAAGAGGTTTGCTGGGAGCAGTCCACTCTTTTCTTCCTGCGAATTCCTAACTAAAGACTTTTCCTAGCTCCTTCTGGGAAGAAAGAAGGAGGAGGCAAGAAAAAGGGGGAAATCATTTTCCCATCCTATTGAAGACTTCATGCTTTTTCCTTGGTCCTGGAGTGACATGATCCTCTGTGTTCAGGGGTAAGATTCTTTGCAACCTTCATTTTAAACTCATGATTTGAGAATTGTTGATAACAGACTCTGGGGCAGATCCTCAGCTGGTATAAACTGGGGTAGGTCCATTCCAGTTAATGAGCCTATGCTGATTTGCACCAGCTGAGTATCTGGTCCTCTGTACATGTGCATGCCTTGTGTTCTGCTTTTTATATCTTTTATCCAAAAGGGCATGAACAGACAGGATCCCTGATGCTCTCTCTAGAGCTGAGAAATCACATGGCACTCAGTGTCCTTACAGGGTAAAAATCAACTGGGGGAAAATTCTGACTATGCTGTACACTGTACCTATATGTAAAACTACAGAGGACTGAAGCACAGAATAATAGGAGTTATCTGATTTCTCCATAGAAACTTACAGGGAAAAAGCTTTTCAGGAATCTGTTTTTTAAAATTGTCCATGTCTAATTCCAAATGAATATATAGAATTAATGTATGTTTCTTCTTACAGAGCTTTTCTATACAAGATTGTGTGTGTGTGTACACATACATGTGTATACACACAGTGCATTATAGAAATTAAAGATGGGGAAAAAGCCCTAGTGCACGAGATATCCAGTTAGGTGAAAACAAATATTTGTGCTTGCCTAATTTTATCAAATAAATACCCCTGGCTGGTGCATGCATATTGGCAATTGAATGCTCACATGACCAGTTAGGTACTTACATATGTAAGTACCCAACCTGTATGAATATACAGTATCAGGCATTTGTGCACTTGGAAATATTTGCACTCATTTGCATTCATTAATATTTTGGCCATGATGTCATTTTAACCATCCCATCTGCCACTAGAAGATTTTCCTCACAGTATTATAGTTCTGTCCTGTCTACTTTTAAGTGACTCAATGGTGGGGATTACCACCACTTCCCCTTACAGCCTATTCTAATGTCTCACAGAACTCACTATTACAAATATTTTCCTGCTGCTCAGCCTATGTCTTCCTTTGCTTGGTTTCACCTTTGCTTGGTTTCACCCTTGTTTTCAGCCCATAAGTCAGTGTCCATAGTAAAGCTGCATGAAATTAATTTTCAAGTTAGGCTTTGCACTACACTATCACATGCTTTATTGAAGTGCAAATATATCCTATCTACAACATACTCTTCATCCATGAATTTGTTTTTCATTCAAATGAGAAGAAGTTTGTCCACGGTTTATCTTTATAGCCCTGGCTAAATATTGCTTTGAGTTCCATTATCCTCTAGCATTTTAGGCATTTTGGACCAAATCCTGCCCTTCTTACTCAGGCAAAAGCCCTGTAGGAGTTGATGGGTGTTTGCAGATATAAGAAATTTACGACTGGACCCTTCTTCTTGTACTATTTCATTATTTGTGTCATTATGAAGTTTGACTTATCACAGAGACAACAGCAAAGATAACTCTAATTGGTGCCGTCTATATCTGCTCTCTTGTACCTTCTCAGTTCTCCAGAGCTTTTCAAAAAGTTCAGTCGGTACATCAGAAAAAGTTTGTTTGCGGCTTCTTTTAGGACAAAAAGGTTAATATCAACTAGACCTGCTGATTTTTATAAATACGCTTTCTTCCACATAGTTTTTTATCGCGTTCATAACAGCAGCTATAGTGACAATTTATTCTGTTCATTCCTGATCCTAGACCCTTTTTCTTTATTTGTCTTGCTTAGTAGCTCAACCACTTTCGAATCAACATTAATTAACCTCCATTAATGGGTCCACATTCCTGCCACACATGTATTTGAAAACTTCCTTTCATGACTCTCTGCTCACTAGAGGTTATATCAACTCTGGGCTTTTTTGTATGTATGGGAGGGAAGCAAAATCCATGCAGCATCACTCGTGTGAACCTTCCCTGGATAGTGTGGAAGAACCCCTCTGGAAACGCATGGGGTTTGGGCCCACAGATTTTAGGTGGCAGGATAGTCAGGGAGCAGATGGAAGCCAGAGGATGACCTCTGTAGATGTACTCATCTTTCTCCACTCCACACTGGCTCCACTTCAGGAGAGCCTTTGTGACTGTGGAGAGAAGATTAAGATTGTACGTAGAGTTTAAAGACTTGAATGAATCTCCGAATGAAATGTGAACTGAGTCACAGCTTCCTTTAGTGAAAGGGGAATGGTAGTAGTTTAAGGAGAGTCCTGGAGATTCAGAGACAACATTCCATGAGACAATGGAAAATACAGGAGCAACATAGTCAAAGCAAGAGCAGAACTGTCTAATAAATGATCAGTTAAGATACCTAGTGATAGCCTAAGGATTCCATTCAAAGCTGCTTCCTGGTCTCGCCATCTCCCTCAGACAATTCTTAATCTCCTTCCCAGATCAAGTGTCCAAAAATCAAAACAGTTCTCATGCTAGCAACAAGAAAATATTTCTTTAAATATAAGACTTTGCCTGAGGGCGTTGCAGAAACATTTCCAGGAGGAAGCAAGCTCAATTTTGGAATCTGAAACTGCACAATTCTTGTTCTCGAGCCGAGAATGGGGCCTGTAAGCTGTGTGTCTCCTCCCCTACCTTTCACCTTCTGCAGTCATTTATATCTGTGAAAACTGGTGGGTGTTGAAAGCTACCAAAATTGAATCCTCCACTCATGGCAGCATTTGACACCCAGTTTGCACAGTGATTACACAAGGTGCAAGGCAGTGGCGGATCAGGCCTGTACTACTTCTTTTCGTAAGAGAAGAGGCAGTACCCAAAAGCTATTGAATATAACCCAGGTGAGACTTTACTTGGAAAAAGTGTCTGGGCTTCCTTCCCTACAGTGCTACCATAGAAGGGAATCTTATCCAGAGCCATTGCCTGCAACAGCCACAGAGAAATGCTTCTGTACACTAGGTATCAGAGGCTATTGGTGAAGACTAGAGGCTAGAAGGTGAGGTCTTCAAGGAATAGATTAGAAATTAATAAACAGGATTCAAAGTCATATATTCCTATTCCTAAAGTAATGATTGGCTGAGGAAGACCAGGGATGTATTTGGCTGGTGTAAACTCACAGCAGTCTCTTCTGAAAGTCTGTGAAGCATTTGATTTTGTGGGATCAGTGTGCCCTCCTTGCCTGCCCTTCATTGTTTGAGAAGACTGAGTGTCCCTCGCTTTAGAGCCAGATTTACCTATGGCCCCATAAAAACTCTCTTATCCCAAATCTACGTAGCTACATTAGGCATGCAGAACCTGATTGCAGCTCACTCTCTCTCTCTCAAAGGAAAAACTCCCTCATCACTTTCAATCCCCTCTGTGCTATTGTTCCTCATGTGTCCCTCCTTTTGGATCCTTGTCCAACATTTGTCTCTCAGCAGGGCGAGAGGGTTGGAGAGAGGAGTAGGCCAAATCAGGGTAGGGTAGGGAAGATCAGTCTGTAACCTTATCTCCTTCCTCATCCACATCTGTGTGTCCATTAAATGTCACTGTTTATACAAAGGACACAGTTGATAAGATTGGCGGGGAAACACCAGGGACATCAGTCCTCTCTCCCCCCTCTTTTTCCTATGACAGAGAATGCTGCAGCTGCCTTTTTAATCTCCATTTGTTCCAGACAGTCCCTAGGTCTCAAGTTGGGGATTGTACTGCATTTCCCTGGGAACTCATTTATCTTATATTTTTTAACCCTAGAGAGGTCACCTTGGTGCCAGGTGCAGCAGGGATAAATGTTTGAGATGTGCTGCAGCACAGGGTTAAGCAAGGTTAAAGAGTGACAGAAGATGGAAGGCATGAGCCAGGCACCATCAGATCCTCCCATCAACTGCTCTGTTTTTATTCTCTTTCCTTTAATTTGCACTCTTTCCAGCTCTGTGGGATTATCACAGGCAGGGGCAGTGACACCTGCAGCTTTCAGCCTCCTTCCGCAGGACACACAGCTTTGTACATTCCCCTTGCAGTGAAAGCGTCACACACAAGGAGTCTGACTAGCAAGGAGAGCTCCCCACTAACCTCCCCCATCATCCTGTACTCTCACCACAGGTCATACCTTCCTTTAGCATTCCCCATAGTACAGAGACGGACTTGCCACAGATCACAGGGCAACAGGACACATTACAGCTGATTGCTAGAAAGCTACAATACCTGCTCCCTTGGAAAATGTATCACCGCGCTGAGCAATGCTCACTATGACACTCCCTACTGCCATTATAAACATGCCTAGTGCACACTTTACACTAAGTTTCCTTCATGTCATTTGCATGCCAGGGTCTTTGTAGTAACAGGGACTGGCTGGTTATTCTGCTGTGATGGCATTTCAAGATCAGCCCACACCTAGCTCCTAACAGGCATGACAAGATCAGGCCAACCTGCAGTGGCAGGAGGATAACAGGAAGGAAAAAAAGGGGGGAGGCTGATTCTCCTCTTAGATATACTGTCATAAATCAGGAGTAACTCCACTGAAGTAAATGAAGGTGCTCCCGGTTTACACCAGTGAAAGCAGAATCAGGCCCACAGCATGTCATCAAGAACCCTATCTGTATCTCCTCCCCACAGCTTTATTACAAATGCAGCATCCTATAGATTAGAAGAATGTCAGGCTCAAGGAGTGGAGATAAAAGGTAGTATTTGAACTTGTGCCTATCCCAAGCCGGAAAAAGACAACCATCCCTCCCTGCATCTAGGGGCTCATCTTTAGCACTGTCGAGTTTGTTTTTGTCTTTTCTACTTCCATTGGAAACATAACCATGGAGAGGATCTGTAAACAGAACATACACTGTAGCACAGCACAGCAGGTGCTGAGCTGATAATGCAACCCTAGGCAAGGCAAGCTAAAATCATACAATACGTCCTTCGTTTCAGACCCCATCCTTTGCTGGCAGAGGAGAAGATCAGGAGACAGTCGCTCAGAGGCATTGCTGTGGATTTGTCAGAGCAGATCATGCAGCCTCGCTCCATTACGGCCTTCCAGGGAGAATCTGCTCCTGCCTTTGTGGCACCTGCTCCTGAGAATAACCTGCCTCGGATGCGAGACCCTGAAGAAGACCTGCTGTGCATTGCAAAAACTTTCTCCTACCTGCGAGAATCTGGTAAGACTCTACCCACAAGCATGAGGTCACTGGGTATGGGGAAGAACTCTGTGAGCCACGTCCAAGAAGAATCTCCTCTCCTAGAAAGGTTGCCCGGCACTAAAGTTGGTCTGCTGTGAGCGTCTTGCCCCAGAAACCATTACAGTTTCAACTTATCAGTGCAATGAGTGGTCCCGATCTCAGTCGCCGCACAGCCAGTGTGGGTATCACAAAGTAACCCACCACTAGCATACCCAGGAACTTTGCCTTTAATAGTTCAATCGACAGAAACAGGAACTGGCTCCTCTTTCTCTGTAAGCCCTGCCCACTGCAGGGGTGGCTTCCCTTCCCCCAGCCTGGGCACAGTGATGAAACACATAGGTTGGAAACCCTGCAGAGCTTGGCTACGCCATCTCTAGTGTATTTCTCCTGATGCCTGTCCTTTCCCAGGCCTTGACCTGAATGGACTTCAGGGCCTGCCCGATATGAGCAGCCTGGGCTTTCAGCCTAGTGATAATTCTTTCTTTATTTTTAAATGAACTTTATTTCTGTGGTTCCTTTCCAGGCTGGTACTGGGGGTCTATCACAGCCAGTGAGGCCAAGCAGCATCTTCAGAAGATGCCTGAGGGCACCTTCCTGGTACGGGACAGCACCCACCCCAGTTACCTGTTCACACTCTCCGTCAAGACCAACCGGGGTCCCACCAACGTGCGCATTGAATATGCCGACAGCAAGTTCCGGCTCGACTCGAACTGCCTATCCAAACCCCGCATCCTGGCCTTCCCAGATGTGGTCAGCCTTATCCAGCACTACGTCATGTCCTGCACAATGGAGAACAAGAATGAGGCCCCTTATCCACCGCCCTCGCCGCTGTCCCCCATGCAAAAGGAGATGGTGGCTGCGGCAGTGCACTTGAAGCTGATACGGCCTCTTGGCCGCAAGGACAGTGCCCCCAGCCTACAGCACCTGTGCCGTCTACAGATCAACAAGTCGACAGCAGAGGTGGACCAGCTGCCACTGCCCAGGAGGATGGGGGACTATTTGAAGCAATATCCTTTCCAGCTCTGAGGTGCGGCTGATGGGCCTCAGACAGACAGACTAGAATCTTGATGACTTTTTGTCTTGCTGAAGCATGGCATCAAGTGGATACAGTAAAGACAGAGTCATCAGCAGTGACCGCATCCACTTGTCCTCTCCCCTCCCCCAATTCCATTCCTACACCAGGGAGGGAGTTGGTTGTACCAGTGAACTGTGGGACACAATCTGACCTCCGAGCCTCAGGGCCCTGCTGACAGAGGCTTGAAGGAAGTACTCTTGACATGTGCGTGCTGCTTGAATTTCAGTGCTGCCATGACATTAGGAGTATTACCATTGTTCCTGTCACTATTTATTTCCTTGGTTGCCTCTCTCCTGATATTTTAAATCACCCTTTAGTTTGTTGTTTTTGTTTCTTTTCCTTTCAAGGAATTAGGGATGGACCCGGGCTGGAATAAAGGATCCCAACCTAGACCAGACCCAAAACTCTGGGGAAGTTTGGATCTGGATTCAGATCTGGATTTGAAGGTCACTTCCTTGAGCCTGTCTTTGTAATAGGCCACTCTGAACTCCACATCCAAATACCCCCAGATGCATGGGGAAATTGAGATTCAAATCCGAGTCTGGATCCAAACTTTGGCATCTGGGCCCTATTTTTGAAACATACGGACTGTTTCCTTTCTTCACAAACTAAGAAAGGGCTGGAAACTTTGTGATCTCAGTGTACATATGGCAGGCATCTGTGTAGCTCAGTGGGATGTCACCACTGAGATGGCCCAGGGTTGGAAGAATTTTTAGACAAAATCACCATTCTCTTGCCAGTTCTTATCACAGACTCTGGATACTGAGTTTGAGACCAGAAGGCCCCCCTCTGTTTCCTCCCCCTTTCCCATTTCAAAAGGAAGTTCACAGTAACACTTTTAAATCAAGTTCTTGGTGATCCAAGTCCTCAGCTAATTATCTACAGGCGGGGGGGGGGGGCCCTGGGCATCTCTCACAGCGGCTTGTGTTCTCTTCCCATCAGGGCTAGTCTCTTAGCATTGCCCTTGGCTTGGCGAAGCAGGGAGAAGGGTGGTGGCATCCTGGCCCGGGCTCAAAGTTGGCTCTGCTGAGCTGCACTGATGACAGATGGTGTGATGGTATTTATTTATTTATTTATTCTTTCAGTGGCACAGGAAAAAAAACACACCTGTCCCTATTCCATCAATACCACAGTGCCATATAACTAGCCCCTTTGCCCCATTCAGCACTAAATAACTAGCCAACCCCCACCCTCAGCTTCAAGCAGAGCTGTGTGTTATTTTGTTATCCCCTATAATTTGCTCATAGAGACTTCTCACTGGAAGGAGACTTAATCGAACCAACACCAGTATTGCTTTTCATAGAATCACAGCAGATGAGGTTTGAAAGGGACCTCAGGAGGTCATCTAGTCCAACCCGCCGCTCAGAGCAGGACCAACCCCACCTAAATCATCCCAGCCAGGGCTTTGTCAAGCCGGGCCTTAAAAGCCTCTAAGGGTGAAGATTCCACCACCTCCCTGGTAACCCATTCCAGTGCTTCACCACCCTCCCAGTGACATATTTTTCTTAATATCTACACATCTACTGTAGAAACAACACTTGAGCTTCCTCCCCTTTGCCAGTATCCACACCCCACACTATCATCTGTCTGTGGAATCTTTGATCATCTGTGCTGACCTGTGGATTTCAAAATGAAGCTAACTTTCATCCCCAGCTCCCTCCCTCTGCCCCCACAGCATAGCAAATAGGCCCCGTCTTCCCTTGCAGAAGGAGGGGACAAAAAGTAAGTGGATTCTGCCCAGCAATGAGCACAGAAGGGGAGACTACCTCCTCTGCACCATTTCCCACCATTTGGCCAACCTTCTGGAGACCAGTCCATGGGGTTGTGGGGGGTGAGGAAGATGCAGCTGGGAAGGGGACACACGGGTCTAGGGGGCCTGCTCCTGTCCACAGCATCTTCCCTCACCTCTCAACCCACAGGACTTTAGCAGGCAGGTTAAGCCTGACTATGGCATGGATGGCCCTGGTCTCCATAGATGCCAGGGCTGGGTATGTTTTTTGGGAGAAATCCCAGCTTGTTCAGAGAGTTGGAAGGGGAGGGAGAAGATATGGGAAAAGGCCTCAGGGGATACTCTGAAGGAAACCGGTGGAGTTTCCTCTCCCCTAGATAGGAACATCCTGCCTAAGGGACAACACAACCCAGTATATTTAGTCAACATCCACTTATTTTCATGTTTTTATATGTTGGTAGTATTGCTGGCTTTGTTTTTCATACTTTGATGATTGACAGTGAGCATGTATGAGGTCAGATTTCCCTATTACTGTACACCTTCCCCCACGCAGAAAATACATTTTTTTAAAAAAACATACAACATAAAACCACTGAAAAAGGCTTCCTTTTACATAATCTCATGTGTGTGTGTGTGGGGGGGGGGGGGGGAATTGGTGACCAGGAAACCCCAGTTATTGAAGGAGCAATAACAATCTTGGGAAACCCAGATGGCTTGCCAAGCAGAGCACTCTGGAGGAGGTTCGGCACTACCATAAATGCGCATAGGGCGAGGATAGGTGGCTTTCTGTACCATCCCTTCATGACCCTTGTTTGGCTGTGTCCCAACAGCCAACCTTTCCTCTTTGTGAGGCTGCGAGAGAATCAAGCCTGCCAGTTTCTAAGCTCTTGACAAAAGAGCTCTAGGGTAGGAAGGGTGGGTGGGAGAAGAGGAGAACAACGTGGCACGCTTGAACCACCTGACAGTGAGTGGATGCAGAGGGAGAGCTGGAGGCTATAAACGCCTAGGGTCAGGGGCTCTCTCTCTTGTATGTACAGCACCTAGCACATGGGGCCTCTGGGTACTACTGCAATACAAATAAATAATAATAAACAGAGACTCTAAAGAGTCACTTTCTTCTACCTTGAAACAGTTTTTTAAAAAATAATTTGATCTGGATTTTAAATAAAAGTCTGATATTTTAAAGCCATTCAATCTAAAAATCTCTGGTCATATCCAAGTGGACCCATCAAACAGGGACACTTCATTTGCTCATTTCAAAAAACAACTCTGAGAAGATGGGGCGAGCTCTTAACCAGCCGCCCCATCCTGCCAAACACACACAAGCACCATGTGTTATTTTGCAGCTATCTGGAGAGTTCCAAGTTTTAGAAAATTCCAGTCTGAACCTCACAATGTAGGGTATGGGAATCCAAGTCCTGTTGCATACACAGGAGAAACAGGCAACCAAACCACAGGTCTCCAGTTGCCAGGGGTGGAAGGAACATTCTCAGATAGTTTACGAAAGCATCTGATCCACCTTCATATTGCTAGTACCTGGAAGAGAAAATCCTCCATAGTCGAAAATCTGGGTGTAAGTAGGTACAATGCAACTAGAAGTCTTTTGAAGCGCACCTGTTTACACCAGTTTTGAATTTGGTCTTACTGTAGGCTATACACCTCTGGCACTCCCTTGGGGAGAGGATAGGCTCCTCTTCTGTCTTAGAGTCTGGGGCATAGACCTCTAGTGGTGCTGTTCAGGGGGTCTGCTGCCTTGCAGGGCGGCCTAAAGTAATCCAAACAAAAGGTCATCCTGCTTCCGCAGCCCACAAAAAGCAGAGTCCTAGGCCTGAGAGATGCCAAACAGAAAAAAAGAAAAAAGTTCCAGTCCTTCTCCTTTCTGAGAGAGCCTGGGCAGCCAATGCTCTCAAGGCATTTCCCTGGTCATCAGCTCCTGCTTTCAGAGGTGAGGGAGCTCTGAGTTGCAGTCCTGCTCCAGAGTGCTATTCTGTACTGACAAGCGAACCTCATTTTTTGGATGTATCTACACTGCAGCTGGGCAGTGTCATTCCCAGCATGGGTAGCTTAGTTTGAGAGTTTTGCAAACAATGGAGAGCATTAAAAAGAAAAAGGAAAAGCTTTTAAGAACTTACGTGAATATGATTTTAAATACTCTGAAGTCAAATTCTTCTACATGTATGCAACCCCCTGGAGTTGGTCATCTGGGGTAAGTATTTGGCCATTTAATATACAAAGATGGTCATGGGTGGTTTTGCTGATGAGTGGTTTTACTGACACCCTATGTTACTTTAATTATTCCCCACTCCTGCACCTTCAGAACATTTTGCCAAGGAAAACATGTTCCTGCTCTGAGAGCCTATGTGCCAAGTTTCAATGCAGATTAATTTATTTTTACAGTTGAGTAAGACATCTCTGAAAATAGGGGTGTGAATGAAAATGCAGACAGCACTTAATTATATCATAAAAAGTGCTGCTTTAAAACCTCTCCCTGGGATGCTTATGTAGTTTGCTAAGTATCATTGCTCCTGGGCCAGCACAGGGCATTCTTTCTGTATGCGTATTATTTCTGGCTAGATACATACAAATGCACAGATAGCGTTCAAAGCAGACCTCCAAGTAGGCCAGAGAGGTAGGTGACAGATCCTCCAATCCATGTCTGAAAACGTGCAACCATGGCTCGTGTCTATGACAGAGATGCCCTGCAATAAGCAGGTAAAGTGTGTTCCATGCTAGCTCCTACAGTCTCACTTCATGCCTTAAGAAATGACCCTTGTAAGCAGACAACATGTGTGTGTGAGCAGACACTTTCCAGCCTGTGCTCAAACACAGTGAAAACTCACCCCTTTTCCTGGGGATTAGCTTTATTAACCAAGGAACCAATTATACATTAACATGGTTTAGTTTCAACCTTCTTTCCAGGCTTCCCTGCTCCAAGTCCCACTGCTCAGCCCATGCCCAGGATCCTCTTTCTGAAGATCCGTTTCCTTATATTCAGATGTGTTAATTAGTCAGCAAATCTCTCGATGAATCACCAGAATCCCCGTAGCCCTTTTTCAGCAGAACCAACACCAGCAGATGCAGAGGGGTGTGTCTAGCAAACCCTGCTGGCCTGTTACAGTGCATTTCTGAGCCAACGTCCATCGCTATTTTCACCAGTTATCAAAGGAAATGAAGACTCAAAAAGCAAAATAACTGGATACTCCACATACAGTTCTTCCACTCAGCCCAGCAATTTACTAATGCTCAAGTCCATGGAAAGCTTGTCTACCACCACTGCTTCCTACATCTCCGTAGCTATCACTGCAGCATACAGAACGGATGGCACCACCATTAAGGACTCCCTCTCTCACTTCACCTGTTGACCAAAGGCCTGGAATATGGGGGTGAAATAGAGAGTAGAGATGGATCCGAACCACCCTCAGTTTAGGATGCAGATCAGAATCTTACAGCTCAGCCCCATTCCTAACTGCAAGGTTAAAATGTTTTATGCATCAACTTTAACAAGCCCTACCCCCAGCTCCACAGGAGGGAAATTTTAAAAACCACTAAATTTGGCAACCCCTAACTAAAGGAACCAGCCAAGAGCGAAAAACGAGAGATAATTAAAAAAGAAGATCAAATCTTCCTGAAAGTGTAATTATCCAGGGAATGGAGCCTTCCCATTGCAGCTCCCTGCCAGTGCTTCAGTCCCAGGGCTACATTCCAAGACTATGCCCTGCCACTGTGCATAGCTGTTCACCTGGGCATATCTTGGCTTGTTAGATTAGCAGCAGCACAGTATTTCGTGTATGAGAGCCAGACAGAATGTGATTTGCAGCACAGGGAAAGCAGGGCAACTTGATCCTGCTGTCCTGCACCAAGTAACTTTTCCCTCATAGCAGGATTCCAAAAATGGGTCCATGGAGCTAATGGTCTTGATAATATGATGAGGATCCTGCTCAAACCCATTTCTTCTCAGACACATCCATTCTCCACCCACACCCCAGCCCTGCACCTTTTTTTTTTACTAAGTGCACTTGAATGTAGGGGAAAGGGGAATAAAAGGAGGCTTGAAACATACTCTCAGGCCTGGTCTACACTAACCGGGAAATTCGGCGGCAGTTGACGGGAGACATGCAAGCTACATAGAGTAGCTCCTGTCGACTTCCTAACTTTTACTTACTATGGCGTTTTCACTTCGCTGCGCCAACGGGACATGTGCTCCTGTCAGCGCAGCATTACTCTTTTTCCGGGGTGGATTTATTAAATTGACTTCTGGATCAATTGAGCAGGTCTCCACTTCCACTCAATTGATCCTGAAGAATCGATCTGATGGGCAAATTTGCCACCGTCAGTGAAGACATACCCTCAGTCAGTGTGGTTAACCTCACTTGAACCTCACATGGATCCTCCTCTCACCATTGTGCTGGAGTACAACAATCTTGTGCCTCGTGCTAGGCAAGGACTTGAGGAAAGAGACCATTAGGAGTAGGTGTGAAACTGCAAAATAGCTGGAAGAGACAGAGGAGGAGAAAGACCTGGGTGTATTGGTTGATCACAAGATGACTATGAGCTTCCAATGTGATGCGGCCATGAAAAAGACTAATGCAGTCCTAGGATGCATCAGGCGAGGTATTTCCAGTAGAGACAGGGGAAGTGTTATTACCATTATATAAGGCACTGGTGAGACCTCATCTGGAATACTTGTGCAATTCTGGTCTCCCATGTGTAAGAGAGATGAATTCAAACTGGAACAGATGCTGAGAAGGGCTACTCGGATGAACAAAGGAATGGAGAACCTAACGTACACGAGAAGACACAAGGAGCTTGGCTTGTTTAGCCTAACAAAATGGAGACTATGGGGAGATATGATTGCTCTCTATAAAAACATCAGAGGAATAAACACCAGGGAGGGAGAGGAGTTATTTAATTTAAGTGCCAATGCTGACATAAGAATAAATGGATATAAACTGGCCATGAACAAGTTTAGGCTTGAAATTAGATGAAGGTTTCTAATCATCAGAGGAATGAAGTTGTGGAGCAGCCTTCCAAGAGGAGCAGTGGCGGGGAAATCCTAACTGGCTGCAAGACTGAGCTTGATAAATGTATGGAAGGGATGGTATAATTGGGCTGCCTACAGTGACATGTGGCTCATCTGTGACTGCTTATAGCAACATCCTCAATGGCCAGAAATGGGGCACTACGTGGGGAGGGTTCTGAGTAACTACTGAGAATTCTTTCCTGGGTGTTTAGCTTGAGGGTCTTGCCCACATGTGCAGGATCCAACTGATCACCATATTTGGGGTTGGGAAGGAATTTTCCCCCAGGTCAGATTGACAGAGACCCTGGGCATTTTTCACCTTCCTCAGCAGCAAGGGGCATGGGTCACTTGCTGGTTTAAACTAGTGTAAATGGTGAATTCTCTGCAACTTGAAATCTTTAAATCATGATCTGAGGACTTCAGTAACTCAGCCAGAGCTTAGGGGGTCTATTACAGGAGTGGGTAGGTGAGGTTCTGTAGCCTGCAATAGACAGGAGTTCAGACTAGATGATCATGATGGTCCCTTCTGGCATTAAAGTCTACGAGTCCAATAAAGCAGATGGGCCAAAGTCTCCTGTGGTGTAAGACAAAAAAGACTTAAAGAAAAACTACAGGCTGGGAATAGGCAGAAAAATGGATTAAAGGCATCTATTACTGACAGGGGCTCGTGTGTAAGTAGATGGGGCTTATTCCACAGACTAACCACAGCTTTAACAGTAAAAATGGCTTACATTATTGGTCAGGAGGCGGCACTGGTAGAAGAAAATTTAGACTCGATAAAAGAAAAAGCTGCCTAATGGTAAAGTACATTAGGCTGTGAAATAATCTCCAGAGGAAAGCTGTGAAAAGGATCAGACATTTATATGGATAACAAGAATATCCAGAATTATAATAATGATAAACATTTGGGAAGGAAAATTAAACCTCAGGCTTCAGGGCATAAGGCAATCTCTACGTACAAGAGATCTGGATGACACCTCACCTGGGGATGGAGGGGCAGATTATCCCACATCTGCTGCCCACATCTGACATCTTCCTGTGTAACATCTGGTGCGGGACCCTGCAGAGAAAGGACAGTGGACTAAATGCACCTTGGGTCTGATCCAGTCTGGCAATTCCAGTGTTCCTATGAAAGCCTCATCACTTGACTAATTTAAAATAGGGCAGAGCAAAGCACTGGAGGTATACTGTAGGGAATGGTCCTGCCCCAACAAAGGAATGAGTTAGGTCAGTGGTTTCCAATCACAGGCACATGTACCAGACACATGGATGTCAGGCTTTTGTTATCAATGCTTTAAAGTACCCTTCCGACCCTTACTAATGACCTTCTGTGCTAGGCCCTGAAATACCACTGCTGCCTGACTGCGGTGAGGAGACTGGGGCTTGTAGCAGTGCAAGCTCCGTGCCAGAACATGGAAACATGGATGTGATGCAGGAGGCATCGCTTATTTCCGTGATTTTCATTTTTTTTATAATATTTTTAAGGCATTTTAAGAGAGGATTCCATCTATGCAGGTAACTCGCTTGCCTCATTGCCCTTCCCCAGACTGTAATCATAATTATTATTTGTATTGCAGTAGCACATAAAGTCTCCAACCAAGACTGGGACACTGGTGTGCTAGATGCTGTACAAACACAGAGTGAAAGACATGTCTTGCCTCAGAAAGCTGATGATCTAAACAGACAAAAGAGACAGAGGGGAAAGAGAGATCCAGTGACCCAACGACACCCACCAAGTTATGACAGAGAAGAGAAGAGAGGACCCAGGTCTCGAGTTCCTAGCCAGCGCCCTATTCACTGAACCACACTACACCCCCTGTGCAGAACACCACACAGCACAATCTTTCTCACCTGTTGCACTTTTCCTGGTGCAGCTGCTGGTGGGAGAGCATCAATCAAAACTGGGTGATGCTCTTACTGAAGCATCCCTGTCTGTGAAATCTGCAAAATCAAATGGACCATATTCAGTCCTGGAGTAAACACATTCCCATCAAATGTAATGGAAGATGCACCTGATTATGCAGGGGCTGAATGTAGTCCTATACACTTACTATGCACATGAAGCAGCTATATGTACATTCCTTTACCCTATTTCTAAACGAAATCTTTTTAAATCTTTTTAAAAATCTTGTAAAAACATTTGTAAGAGCAGTTAACGCACTGTGGGATATGGAATAACACAGTAACAGCCACATTTCTTGCCCAGCCCAAAGCAAGACTCAGCAACATTAGAGAGGCTACAAAGGCAGAAAACTCAGCAGTAATGGGACATTTCAACTATTTCCATATTGACTGGATGCGTAACACCTTAGGACCGGATGCAGAGAGAAAATTTCTAGACACCATTAATGACTACTTCTTGGAGAAGCTTGTCCTGGAACCCACCAGGGGAGAGGCAACGCCTGATTTTGTCCTAAGTGGCGCACAGGATCTGGTCCATGAAGTGAATTTAGCTAAACCACTCAGTAATACTGACCCTAATGTGATTAAATTCAACATCCTGGTAGCGGAAAAATGTCAAAGAAACCCACAACAGTAGCATTTAACTTCAAAAAGGGGAACTATACAAAACTGAGGAAACTAGTTAAACAGAAATTAAAAGGAACAGTTGCAAAAGTGAAATGCCTGCAGCCTGCATGGAGGCTATTTAAAAACACCATAACAAAGACTCAAACTAAATATATACCCCAAATTTAAAAAAAATATGAAATTGATCAAAAAACCGCCACCATAGCTGAACAGCAGAGTAAAAAACGTGGTTGGAGACAAAATAAGGCATTCTTTAAAAACTGGAAGACAAATCCTACTGAGGAAAATAGAAAGGAGCATAAACACTGACAAGTCAAGTGTTAAAGTATAATTAGGCAGGACAAAAAAGAATTTGAAGAGCAACTACCAAAGACACAAAAAATAATAGCAAAAACCCCCCAGAAAAAAGCTTAAGTACATCACAAGCAGGAAGCCTGCCAACCAGTCAGTGGGGTCACTGGACAATTGAGGTGCTAAAGGAGCACTCAGGGAAGACAAAGCTACTGTGGAGAAACTAAATGAATTCCTTGCATTAGTCTTCACTGCGGAGGATGTGAGGGAGATTCCCACACCTGAGCCATTCTTTTTAGGTGACAAATCTGAGGAACTGTCCCTATCCCAGACAGAGGTGTCATTAAAGGAGGTTTTGGAACAAACTGATAAATTAAACAGTAATAAATCATCAGGAGCAGATGGGACTCACCCAAGAGTTCTGAAGGAACTCAGAAATGAAACTGCAGAACTACTAACTGGTATGTAATCAATCGCTTAAATCAGATTCTGTACCTGATGACTAGAGGGTAGATAACATAACGCCTAATTTTAAAAAAGGCTCCAGAGGCTATCCTGGCACTTATAGGCTGGTAAGCCTAACTTCAATACCAGGCACATTGGTTGAAACTGTGGTAAAGAAGAGAATTATAGACGAACAGGATATGTTAGGGAGGAGTCAATCCAGCTTTCTCAAAAAAGATATATTAAAATTGGAAAAGAGAAGGGCAACAAAAATTATTAGGGGTATGGAAAAGCTTCCATATTAGGAGCGGTTAAAAAGACTGGGACTATTTAGCCTGGAAAAGAGATAACTAAGGAGGGATATGATAGACGGCCATAAAATCATGAAGGGTGTGGAGAAAGTGAATATGGAAGTGTTTTTTACCCCTTCACATAACACAAAAACCAAGGGTCACCCCATGAAATTAGTAGGCAGCAGGTTTAAAACAAATAAAAGGAAATACTTCTTCATACAGTGCACAGCCAATCTGTAGAACTTGTTGTCAGATGATATTGTGAAGGCCAAAACTATAACTGGATTCAAGAAAGGATTAGATAAGTTCATGGAGGATATGTCCATCAGTGGCTGTTAGCCAAGATGTTCAGGGATGCAACCCCATGCTCTGGGTGTCCTTACGCCTTTGCCTGCCAGATACTGGGACTGAACAACAGGGGATGGATCATTCGATGATTGCCCTTTTCTGTTCATTCCCTTTGAAGCATCTGGCATTGGCCACTGTTGGAAGACAGGATACTGGGCTAGATGAACCATTGGTCTGACCCTGTGTGGCCTTTCTTATGTTCCTATGTTCTTAGCCAAATTAAAGATCCACAACAGAAAGTGGTTCTTTGGGATCTGAGAGGGGTGAAGACACAGCGCTAGGATGTGATTACTGCGAGGCAATCCCCCAAGAACACCCAGATAACATTTGTATAGCTCACAGGAAACTGAATGTCCTTCGTGCAAAATGCAGTTTGAAACTGACAGTAGCTTACTTAACCAATTCTTCCAAGGAAAGTGGATCAGCTGGGAGCAGAGGTGTTGGGTATTATTTATTTGTGTTACACTAGTGCACAGAACAAAAGGGAAGTACAGACCCTCTCTGGAAGGACCCCTAACCCCACTCTACCTGCCTGCTAACTCCCAACAAGGGAGGGCTTTAGCCAAAGCCATTTATTTTAATCATGAACATTACTTACTATATTTCATATTTGTTAAAACAATTACATATTATTTACTGGTCAAACAAGCTTGGGTCAGGAGTCACCTGACATTGTCATAGTGTGGAGCACCTCTTCATAGCCTTACTTCCCTTCGCGTCTGGCATGGGGTGAGGTAGGGGAAAGGGAGGGCATATTCCCTTTCTTTACTTAGGGACTGTCTTTTTGTTCTATGTATGTGCTTAGCACAATGGGGTCCTGGTCCATGACTAGTGCTCCCTGGACAACTACAGTGATACAATAATCAATAATAATAATGACATAACATCCCTATGGCAACTACAATTATTGCTAACAGGGAAGTATTTAATGGGTTGGTTTTTTTAGCTTCTTTGAATACAGTTTTGCATCAGGAATCAAAGAGGAGAGGCAGCACTATAGAGATGACAATATGACTGGTGAATATTGCCTGGGCTATCCATTTCTGTACTTCTGGTTCTTTTATTGTTTTCTGGTTCATGCTTTTGCTTTATATATGTTTGTATATGAAAGATTCTGTTATAAAGTCTCTTTTGTTGCATCATATACAAGTCTGTAATGGACTGCCCAGATACCATTTAGATGGGCACTTTAGAAATGCATGTAATATCATCATCCTTCACCCAGTGGCACATAAAAAAAAAGAAGCTCCACATGCTACTGTATGTGCAGATCTGGCTATGTTCTGTGATTGTCCGGAACACAGATTCTCAATGCACATCAAAGCCCTGCTCTCAAAGCAGAGCCAAGCCAGAAGACAGCATCTGGGTTACAGCCTGGAGGTGCATGAAGGATTCAAACTGTGTCAGATGGGTGAGAGCTGGGTAATAGGCAATGCACAGGGGTTTCTGGAAGCAATGAATTAGATCTGGTTTGTGGCACCAGAGTGATCTTTGCTGAATGTGAAAAGTAAAATAAACACTGTGCATCTTTTCAGCGGTATAGTGCACAATAGTATCAACACCTTCTGCAAGAGGGTGCTTCTCTGCTGCATTAGTGACAAATCTACTCTAGCCAGCTAGTTTGTATACCCTGAGGCACTGAGGTTATTACATCAGCTCGGAACCATAGTCTGTGCGCATCCATGGGTCAATAACCTGTTAAGTCACTATGTAATACTCGTTCCTTCTCTAGTAGGATAGGTCCTTGTATATAGAGGAAAAAGGACTTAGGTCCCCTCAGCTCATTCCTCAGCCTCTGGAATGGATTAAAGGTAGCAAGCATGGCGGCAGCATGCTCAGCTCCTGGTGAGAACTTCACACCCTACTCCAGCAATTGTACTGTGCAGTATTGGAGCAGCTATGTGCTCTTAGGGGTCCCCTACCCTGCCCCGCCGAGCCAGAAGGACAGTTTCCATGACACAGGGCAGGGAATAAGCTACAAACAAATGGGAGGTGGGCGAAGACCAAAGGGATCCTTGGGGTCTGGGAGGCATGTGAAGAATAACCTGCAGACAAGAGTCTTGAAGCATTTGTTTTGAAACTAGGCCCATGCCCCTTGTGCATCTTTCACATACCTTTATATAAAGTGTTCCATGGATTTCGCAATGAGACAATAACAAAAGTCAGTCACATTTTAGGTTTTCCCAGAAGGACAATGTCCCAGATTGACAGGTACCATAACAGTGAGTTTGCTACTAGGTAAGTGTTTCAAATATATGCTCTCTAACACACACCGCATCTGCTATGCAAAATGCCAGAAAATAAGTCTTTTCAATATACTTATGAGCTTAAAAGTAGTGCTTTGAACTCTATCTCTGAAAGGCTTGGCATCTGGCAATGAAAGCTAAGAGGTTCATGTGATGGGAGGGATCCTGACCAGGCTGAGTAACTTCTGACAAGCACCATAACCCTAAGGCACTGCTGGCTCTACACTTGATTTTGGATCATGCTGCTGTTACAGAGGAAGTGAGCATATGATCATCACAAGACTGTCCTAATGTTTGAGAATGTTACATCGTCCCAATCACCTAAGGGGTCCCATTCAGTGAGTCTACATGGAACTAGCAATAAGGGTCCAACAAATAAGAAAATGGGAGGGATGCCCCAAGAGCTTTAGAATGGGACTTAGGTCTCCAGTTCACTGGCGCAAATATAGCCCAGGTCAGTTGTGAATAGAAATGGTTACCATCAAATACTTCCTTAGTGGCCTATGTGAAATGAGTTTGATTGGGATGGTCCAATGCCCAGTCCTGTCAGTCTGATTCCCAAACGTCCACATAAAAAACTGGCATTACAGATAGTACTAATTGGCATCTTTGTGGACAGTTTCAGCAGAGAGGCCAAAAATTAAACAGGCAATGTGCAATGAACTCCTCTTTCTCCCGTAGTGATGGTCCTGCCAGGTCATGGAGCGTGCACACTGAGGGTGGGGGGCAATGTGTGGGAAAGCTTGCCCTTTCCCGGCTGGTTTGGTACCTATCCTGAGAATTGAGGTTTTAGAATAGAAGACTGGCAATCCAGCACCTTTCACCTGCCCTAAATTCACACAAAAACTCAAATGGGTGTAAAATATCCACTAGTCTTTATCTCAACCAGTAACCAATAATTAATGTATCTCTGGTGCCAAACTGATATATGTTTATTCTGATGCACATGCTGTACAATGCAGTATATTTGTGTAACCGCCTCTGTACTCCTAGTGAATGAACCCAGAGTAAAGAATAAACTATACATGGTAAAGAGAACATGTATATGAACATGAATACCATGGGTCAGAAAAACATAGCAATGGCCATAGAGGATCAGACCAATGGTCCATCTAGCCCAGTATCCTGTCTTCTGACAGTGGCCACTGCCAGACTCTTCAGAGGGAATGAACAGATCAGTGAAATAATCAGGTGATCCATCCCCCGTGACCCAGTCCCAGCTTCTGTTAGAGGTTTAGGAACCCATAGAGCATGGAGTTGTGTTCCTGAACATCTTGACTAATTGATAGTTTTGGCCTTCACAATATGCCATAGTAATGAGTTCCACAGGTTGACTATGCAATGTGTGAAGAAATACTTCCTTGTTTGTTTTAAACCGGCTACCTATTAATTTCAGCAGGTGATACCTAGTTCTTGTGTTATGTGAATGGGCAAATAACACTTCTCAACTCACTTTTTCCATAACAATCATGGTGTTATAGCGATCTATCATATCCCATTTTAGTAGTATCTCTTCTAAGATGAACAGTCCCAGACTTTTTAATTTCCTCTAGTATAAGCTGATATTTTCAGAGAACTATCCACGATGACTCCAAGATCTTTTTCTTGAGTGGAAATAACTAATTTAGACCCCATCATTTTGTATGTATAGTTGGGATAATGTTTTCCAATGTGCATTATTACTTTGTATTTAATAGTGAATTTCATCTGCCATTTTTTGTCCATTCACCCAGTTTAATGAAATCCCTTTGTAACTTTTCGCAGTCAACTTTTGGACTTAACTATCTTGAGCAATTGTGTACTGTCTGCAAATTTTGCCACCTCACAGTTGAACCCCTTTATCATATTATTTATGAATATGTTGAACAGCACAGGTCCCAGTACAGAACCTTGGGGGATCCTGCTATTTATCTCTCTTCATTGTGAAAACTGATCATTTATTCCTACCCTTTATTTCCTAGCTTTAAATTAGTGTCTGATCCAGGAGATGGCCTTCCCTCTTGTCCCATGACTGCTTAGTTTGCTTAAGAACCTTTGATGTGGGACCATGTCAACAGCTTTCTCAAAGTCCAAGTACACTATATCCATTGGATCACACTCGACCACGTTTGCTGATACCCTTAAAGACTTCTAATAGATTGGTGAGGCATGATTTCCCTTTACAAAAGCCATGTTGATGCTTCCCCAACATAACGTGTCCGTATATGTGTCTGATAGTTCTGTTCTTTACTATAGTTTCAACCAAGTGTGTTTTTAATCAATCCTATGTTGCAAGTGGGTTCAGCTGACACAGCTGTGTTTGGAGGGTAGAAGGGCCTGAAATTATATGATTTAATTCCTTTTTGCTACAAACAGTTGAAAAACTAAATATATTTTAACGGGAGATGGTCGTGCCCTTTTCCAACTTCATCGTCTTTGCGGCAACCAGGTGTCCAGACTCTGAAGGGTCGACCTTCTCTTCCTGACAAAACCCAGTATGTTAATGTGGAAGATCTCCAACCAAGCCACCACTGTGGATCTCAGAAGCCAGCTACTGTTCCTGGAAGATATCTTTGGCTTAACTATACCTTCTAGTCCAGGCCCTAGCTATTCTCTTGGGTCCCTGTGAGCAGAATGTCTGCTGAGAAATAGGTGGGGAATCTCACCTAGCTAAAGTGTGGCTGAGAAAATACAATTAAACTTCTTATGGCCTAGTCCTTACTGGACTGAATAAACCATCAGAAAATATAAGTGACTGTCTCGCCTCTTAACAGCAGCATAGTGGAGAAAGAGGAGGGTATGCTCTTGTTCAACCAGGAATTAATTCAGGGAAGTTTTGTGGCCTGTATTAAGCAGGAGTTCAAATTAGATGATCACAATGGTCTCTTCTGGGTTTATAGTATATGAATCTAGGGCATGGTTAGTGAGCGATAAACAGGGCGTATACAGTTGCTCTCTACTGTAGTGGTAAAGGGATGCTACTTGTATAAAGAAGAACCTAGCTCTGGGTTTTTGGACAAAAATTATTTAAAAAACAGATTAAATAAGTAAATAAATAACAATACCAGCAAAAATAATCTTTCATTACCACACAGAAGAGTGGTGCTTGGACCTTTACAACTGCACAAGGTACACAATGCATCCCTTTGCATGTCCTGGGACTCAGGAATACCAGTAGATAACAAAAGCTTCTCCCTTTATTCATCAGAGTCAGAGTGATGCAGGAGTTTCAGTTGGTGAGAAAAAAAAAATATGAAGATTGAATGTATGTCTCCCACATAATAATGTGAAGGGATGCAGGCATGGGGTGGGCTTTTATGTCATCCACTGTCTGTGTCTCCTGCACTACTAATCTGTCTCTGCATCTTTAGAAAATTATCTGAGAGGTCTACACATCCAAATTCCTCATCTGGTGACCTTCTTCATTTCAGCCTGACCTTGAGATGCTACAAAATTGAGCAACTTAGAAGGAAGCAGGAATATTAAGGTGCCTAGAGTTACCAACAATCAATTTAACAACATGTTTGCTTTGAAATGACAGCTCTCTCTGCAGAAAGTAGGTCATTTTTTCAGCATCAAATTCAATGAGATGCAGAGAGCATAGCTATGTTTGTTTTAACCGGTTATTCCAGTTACCAGGCAATTCCTGTTTGTTTTAAATAAAATTATGCTTTGAAGTGAATAATCCTGGAGCAAAGGGTGCGGTTAAATCATTCCTTTACCTAAACAGGTAACATGTGTCTAAGCTGGCTATTCGTATTTCATCTAATTAATAGAACATAAACCAGGGCCAGTGAAAGAACTACACTCACCATATTTCATATCGTACACCAGTCACTACCTGCTGCAGAGGCCAGGAACCTTCAGATTCTTGAAATATTGCATGTTTGTCAGCCACCAAATAAATGGATGGAGGGGGCCCCAGGATAGCTACATTATATCTGGGGCATCTCCAGCCTCTGGAGCAACTCAGGACTTAGAGGGCTGGGTTTAAGGGTGGCTTGAAGCCACCTTAAAACCCTGACCCCAGGCTACGAGTTCTGTGCTGTTCTTCTAAGTGTACATCTACACAGCAAAAAACCCTGTGGCAGCAAGTCTCAGAGCCTGGGTCAACTGACTCGGGCTTGGGGGGCTCAAGCTGTGGATCTAAATATTGCAGTGTAGAGATTCCCACTTACGCTGGAGCCTGGGTTCTGGGACCCACTCACCACATCTGGTTTAGGAGCTTAGACCCCACCTGAGGCCCAACATCTACACTGCTATTTTTAGCCCTGCAGCTCAACCCCCATGAGCCCAAGGCAGTTGACCCAGGCTCTGAGACTTGCTGCTGCACGGTTGGTTTGGAGAGATTTTTGGTGGGTTTTTTTGCTGTGTAAACGTACTCTAAGGGGCTCAGCACAGCATCTCACCCAGAGATTTGGCCTGGGGACAAGGTAAGAACAGATGCAATCGGGACACTTTCTGAACACACTGGTCCAGCTGTCTAGCTGGCATAAATCAGCATAGGTCCAATGAAGTAATTGACCTCAATTGTACACCAATCAATGTACACCAGCTGAGGATCTGACCCAGTGCAACCTAAAAACAATGTAATTCTCAAGCAAGGATTCTGTCCTAGCAGAATAAAACAGAGAGGGCCCAGTTCTCCACCTTGTTTCATCAGTTTTATGCCAGTGCAACTCCACTGAGATCAAATGAACAGAAGACAGGGCAATGGGACAGAGAGTCAGGCATTCTACGTCAAGTATTCTACATCAAGGTGAATACCTCTGTAGCCCTCTACAAAACCAACACCTAGTGCTATGGGCTCAAGTCCTAGTAAGGATTATTGATTATAGAACTTCCCAACCCAGTTTTTACCCTTGGTTACATTTGGTCCAAGCCCACTGAAGGAGAACAAGAGAGCAAAGGGGCAGGAGAGGAAAGAGAGCACACAAGGAACTTTGCTAAATCTTGTCCTCCCTCCCTGCAGAAGGAATCTGCTGCATATCATCACATGGAGGAAAAAGTCACTCTCTCCAGCGATGGCTTTATAACATTCAGGCAGTAAAGCTTCCCCAATGACTTCCTTAAGCACAGAGCCTCCCCTCTGGTTCCTTCCCCTAGAATGGGGAGAAAAATCAGGCTGCGCCACCGCTCTGGTAGGGAATCAGATCATGAATTGCTATCATGAACCCTTTTCTTGTCTTGAGTCTTACACTCAGCCCTGCACCCCTCAATCTTTTGGCAGCTAAGAGCTGAATAAAATAAAACATAATTGCTGTTTGGAAATCCATTATTAAGCAATGTGGCTGGAGCGACACTCCCTGTTTACAGCAACAGAATTCCTGAACAGGGTTAACAACCTATGTTGCCTAATGAGCTTTTCTCACCCTTTTTGCATGAGAAAGAGAACACCTCTTCCAACATGTCTTTAACTGCAAACTGACACTTTTGTCTTGGAAGAGAGTCAGTTACACTAGATTGTCTTCCTCCTGCTGTTTTATGTTGCAATTGATTAGTTTTAATGAGCTGAGGTGTTAAAGGTCAACTTTGTTATTTACATATTTATATTTGGAATCTCTAATACCTGTTGCAACAGCCAGTACAGGGACTTGGAATGAAAATTTCTCTTTTGATTGTGTTTGACCTTTTCTACTTAGCAAACATCCTTTTTCTCTTTCTAATGGGTGGAAGCTACTTTAACTTCCTCTTTGATAACTATTTCCCCTCTCATGTACACCAGTGTAAATCAGAAGTGGCTCCATAGAAGTTGGTGGAGCTTCACTGATATGAAACTAGAGTGAGTGAGAGGCCAAGCCGCCCTTTGTGTATGCACCACCACCACAATCAGCAATGACTGTGGGTACTGGAGAGCCAGCAGGGTGAACTCATGCATTTCTGGGTTGTTAGTGTAACCTATGGGAGAAAGAAATGGGTACCTTTTCAGATTTCTCAGTGGCTAAGTGGAGAATTAATATTTGCAACTGAATTTGGTTTTGGGGAAAAGTTTTGGCTTGACAGCCCTGAAGCTATTTATCCGTCGATCAAGTATAACAAACATCAGCATGTTGCTCAGACTAAAACTAGAGGGACTACCTCTGTAGGTAAGAAGATAATTTCATTTTTAATCCCATTTAGTCCTCAACCTGAGTCTAACAATGATGATATTGATACCAGACTTCTAGGAACAGGAATGAGCTCGCCAAGTAATTTCTAAAATAGTCCTTGCTCGGGTGGTGACAACTTTTAGTCAGTATCAGCCTGGTGAAGTACTACAGGAAAAAGGCTTCATGCATCATTTCCAAGCCTCAGAGCCAGAGAGTGCCCCATATTTGGTTTTGAAATACAGTCAGTGGGTCAAATTAATCCCTGATGTAACTTCGCTGATGTCAATGGGGAGGTTCACCAGGGATGAATAATAACTGCTGTTTTTAGACTCCAGCTGGATTCCTAAAGAGCGTCAAAGTAAGGGAGTCCAAATTGTAGGTGCCAGCTGTTTGATCATTTCCTCATAAGCCATGCAGCACTATGAGTCATAACTCCAGCAGTGCAACCTGGATTGATTCCTGGTTTATTTCTTTTTGAGTTCAGGCTTTTGCCTTGGAAGCAGGAGAAAAGAACAGCTTCCATCCTTCCCTCTGGTTCCTCCACAGGGACTAGAGATTTGCATTTGGGGAGAAGATAAAGAGACAGCATGTAGGCTGGAGAGCAGGTTTCAGCACCCCAATTGCATCTGCCTGTAATTCCAAAACCAGAGTATATATTGCTTTGTTATTGAATGTTACATCTCACATACCTGCCGAGCCCTCAGATGAGGGGCTATTTCTCTCTTCTCTGAAACAACAGGTAGAATTGTCTCCATCCACCAACTAAGAGCCATTTGGATTTTAGAGGCAAGAAACTTGATATGAGTCTGAACAACCCCCTCATATCCCAGCACTTGTCAAAGTCTGGATGATGGTAAGGGTGGAAACCAAATCCTCTTTCCATAATGGGCCAGACCCTACCCCATGATTGGAATGCCTCAAAAGTATAAGGCAGATAGGGGCTGCAAGTTGCAATTCAAAGCCTGTCTCTTAACGAACCAAAGAAAAAGGTGAAGAGAAATATCCCAAAGACAGAAACAAAACCTATGGTGTAAATAAGGCAGAGAGAATGTGGAGCGTGATAAGGCAATATTTCTCAACCTTTCTAGACTACTGTACCCTTTTCAGGCATATGATTTGTCTTGTGTACTCCAAGTTTCACCTCACTTAAAAACTACTTGCTTACAAAGCCAGACCTAAAAATACAAAAGTGTCACAGCACACTATTACTGAAAAATTGCTTACTTTCTCATTTTTACCATATAATTATAAAATAAATTGATTGGAATATAAATACTGTAATCACATTTCAGCATATAATATACAGAGCAGTATAAACAAGTCATTGTCTGTATGAAATTTTAGTTTGTTTTTTAGGTAGCCTGCTGTAAAACTAGACAAATATCTAGATGAGTTGATGTACTCCCTGGAAGACCTCTGCATACCCCCAGTGCTATGTGAACCCCCGGTTGAGCACCACTGGGATAATGAGTCTGTGACCTACATGTTTTAAGATGGTCAGAGACAGACTGATGTACCTCTTGGGACCTCCCTGAAACAACTTCTTCACTGAAACATGGAATGGTTAGCTGATGCCTTTGGCAAGCAGGAGGCTGCCGGGAGCTCCAAGACTCAGATGATGAATGACCTGGCAGAAGCTGTATGCAGCTAGCTCTCCTCTAACCTTCCTGTCCCTCTCAGGCTGCAGAAAGGAAACAAAATGAGCTTCAAGACCTGTGTCCTTTCAATCAGCCCCTTCTGCTCCCCTTTCTGCTCCTGTAGAATTGCCCATTCCTCCCTGGAGTCATTTTCACTGGCACCTGGTTTCTTCCAGGAACTCAGACATTTCACTCCTCTGCCAGCTGCCCAATCAGATGGCAAGGAGTGGAGATTTTTAAGAGAAAGCTAATTAAACATGTTCTATTAAAATCCTTTGTTTTATGAGTTAATTAGGTGAAACATGAAAAACATACACAATACAGGGAGATGCCCAGGCATCAGGGTAGTGGGAGCGTTGTTCTAGAAGCCAGACAAGGCTGATGAAAACATTACTCTTGCTTTTGGAAGAGGAATAGGGACATATTCTTGGCCTGCATGCCACAGCTTGTTTGCTGGGTCTTACTTGAAGACCTGGGAAAACAGTGGTAGAAGGGTTTTACATGTAGACTTCATTGTGGACTTTTGGGGTAGGAATAACCTCTGGAGTTCACCCTGGGAGAGGGGTGCTGTTGTATGTGCACCCCATTTGGCAGTGTAGAAATAAATCCAGGCATACAAAGAGCCAGAATGAAAGCTCTCTATTTGTAGAGCTCCATCTGTCTGCTCTGCACGAGAGCAGCTCCTGAACTAACCAAAATTCCACCTGTGCTGAGCTTCTGAAATTATAAAGAGCCATACAGGGACACATCATTACAAAGGCAGGTGAGTTATACCTTGGTTATTGTCACTGGATCTATCCCTCCCATGTGCCCTCTTGTGGCTGGGAGTCCCCTGAGCCTTCCTGCTAACAAGCTCCCCTTCCTCAGGGCTCTTCAATGACGTTCACACCAAAACAGGCTCACAAGCCTGTCTATCCAGGATTTTACTCAGTCCCCCCCGGCCCCAAAATGGCAAATCACAAGTGGAAAACAACACCATGGCTGTTACCTGCTGGTGCTTCAGCTCTGCCCTCAGGGATTTCTCTCTTCCAAAGCTTACTGCAGGTTTTCCCTCCCTGACAGTCTCAGCAGCACTTCCTCGAATACAACCTACCACCAACACTGCCATTGCAGCTTCCTGCTGCTGGTATAGTGGATTCACCTGATTCAATCCAGGCATGCTTCAGTAATCAGGGCTGGCTAGCTCCAGGCCCTCCAGCCTTCAAGGGTATGTCTACATAGGGATAAAAACTCACAGCTTGGCCACGTCAGCTGACACGGGCTTGAGCTCCGGGGCTGAAAAATTCACCATGCACATGTTTGGGCTCAGACTAGAGCCTGAGCACTGGGACCCTGCAAGGGCGGAGGGTCCCAGAGTGCGGGTTTCAGCCTGAGCCCAAATGTGTGCATGGTGAATTTTGTCAGCCCCGCAGCCCACGCCCTGTGAGCCTGAGTCAGCTGACCTGGGCCAGTCGCAGCCGTGCCACAGGTCTTTTATCTCTGTGTAGACACACCCTAAAAGGTGAGCCACCTTATTACAGTTACCTAGAGGGGTGGGCCTACGATGGATATCTTTGGTGACAGGTCACCTCTTTCTGCCCCCTTTACAATGGTTACACAGGGCTGGTGCAGAGGCTTTAAAATCTTCAGTTGTGGCTGGGGGATGGATTCCCCCAGCATAGGAATTGCGGAGGACTGCTATAAGGCTGCCCTCCAAGGCTCCCATTGCAAGCTGGGGCTTGGGGGGGCATGTTAGGGGTGGGGCTGCAGCACACGACACTGCGGAGATTCTCAGGAATGCTGCAGCCCACAGGGCAGTGCGTGGAGGCTGCTGTAACGTAGACAGGTCCCCAGGTTGTCTAAATTATGCTGGGACTCTCCCTGTCCCCAGGACAGCCCAGCATCAGGTGGGTGCAAAGGTGACTTAAAGCTGTCTCAGCCCCCACCCACCCTGGGCTTAGAGGCACAGCACAGAATTACCATCCTAATGTTTTGCCAGACACAAAAAGCAGCCATATACTTTGGGTCTAAATGACTTCTTATTGGATACTCACAGAAAACCAATGAAGTAAAATCTCCTTGAGAGAGCAAAGTGTGCATTTCTCTCCTCTGTAGCATGAGGCATCTGGACTCAAAACAAAATAGCAGATGCCTGCTGTAGATACCCAGAAATATAAAGATGCAATAAATAGGGCACATGATCATAGCTGTGATGCACACCACATAGCTCATTCTAGTGTCCTGGTGAAATTCCCATGTAACTTATAACATTCTACTCTTCTGTAGAGCCTTTCAGCTGAGGATCTCAAAAAGTTTCACAAAAAATGGGCCAAATTCCTCCTTAATGCAACTCCTCCATAGCTTGAATGAAACCTACTGCACCTGTCCATCATGACACAGCAACTCTAAACAACACTTGAGGATAGGAAGTGAAGAAAGGTGCAGAGGGAATTTAGGGAGGTGGAATGTAATTACCTGAAAGGATGTATGGGCAGGATACAAGAGTTAATGCCCTTGTTCTTACAGAGAGTACCATGTGTCCTTTGACTGTCAGTGGGCAGGCCCTTGATTTTATATCTCATTTGAGAGGATAGCACTTCTAGTATCATGCCGGGAATGTGTCAGAAGGAAGAACTCCATCAACTGAAACACAAACAGCACTTAGGAATTACTTGAACGTCTGCCATCCAAATATTGACTCGGCCAACCACTTCAGGGGGTGGTACCTCTCTAGCATTGTTTCCTTGCAGTGACTCCCCTTAATCACCCTCTCCCCCCACAAACACACACAGTTTTTAGTTCCTGTAGGAGCTATGGTAACCCTCCTCCATGGAGTAGAATGCAATCACACATTCGTAGATTCCAAGGCCAGAAGGGACCATTGTGATCATCTAGTCTGACTTCCCATATAGCACAGGCCATAGAATATCCCCAGCAACAGACTGGTTCGTGAGGGACTGCACTGGAAACACACCCACGTGATGACAATTCCCTGTTTACAATTACACACTGAGACTTACCAGCCTGTTTTTAATCCATTTAAACCATTTAAAACCATTCACAACCACAATATAATTGGTCCCTAAAGACACTGCATGAGATGACAACATCTGTCACATCGCCCCCCTAAAGAAGTGGGCATCACTAGGGGGCTTGATTGCAACTTAGCCGCTGGTTTATTCCCTGGGTGGCGTGAGAGCCAGTACCTTTTATCATTTCAAATTACAACAATTCAGATAACAGACACTCTGCCCTGTAGCCCAATTTCTTTCTCTGTCGCACATCCTTGGAGGTTAAGGCCTGGGACCACTGTGAAGTAATCTTAGCTTCTCTGGGGAGAGGAGGAGTATTGAACCTTGCCTCCAGCTGTGGTGCCCTTTAGCTCCCCCTCCACACTGAATCAAGGTAAGCACATTTCCTCCCCCATCAGGCAATCAGACTAGGGGAAGATGTTCCCCCTCCTTCCCTGCTGTCTCAGATACCAGTTTCTTTGTTAGCTGCAGTGGGGATGCCACCCCCCTTCTCCCTGTCAGCTACTCTAAATGCATTAGAGAGACAATGTGGTGGAGGTAACATCTTTTATTGGACCAACCTGTGTGTGTGAGACAAGTTCATGAGCTACACAGAGCTCTTCTCCTGGTCAGCTCTGTATAAGCTTATCTGTCTCACTCACAGAAGTTGATCCAATAAAAGATATTACTTCACCCACCTTGTCTCTCTAATATCCTGTGACATGGCTACAAAGCTACTGCATACAGCTATTTGCCTTCTGGCTGACACCTTCCTCTGCATGTTTTGAGTCAACCGAGGGAGTTTGAGTCACCTTTTCTGCCTTTCCCAGAAAAAGCTGGATTTTGTTTTAAAGCCCCAGTTTCATTTTTCAAAATAACACAACACAGACTCCCATATTCCCACAGACGGAGTCCCAGAACCTTCTTTGGTGTCCACAACTCAGGCCACAAGCAGAGCACTGAGGTTCCTCAAACCCCCATCTTTTTCCCTGCCAGTCCCTTATTAGACACACCCTCATGTCCTTCCTCCTGGGTCTCATGGGTGTGACTTGACCCTCTTCTGTTCAACCCAGCAGCATTTATCCTGGTCAGCAAGCTTCTGTCGCTTCAGCTCTGTCTCTAGCTCCAGCCATCGCTCCTGCACAGGCAGTCTCTGGACCTCTTGCTATTGCTGCTATCTCTGCTGGTCTCTGTGGCACCATCTCCTCTTCAGTCCCCCGCATGCTCTGTAGTAGAAAAAGGAAGGTCTCCTGGTTCCCTGTGTAGAGGGGGTACCCCATCCTGTCTAAGCACAGCATGCCTTTTTATCTCCTATTTCTTCAGATCAGCAGCAGATAGATGTTGCTGCTCATACAAGTTCAACAGCTGCTCTTTCTTCAGTGGTTCCTAGTTCCTGGTCCTGTCTCTCTTTTCTCTATTCTTTTCCTAAAAAGACTATGAGACCCTCTTTCATCTGTGCTTTTTCCTTCTGTAGTACTTGCTTTCATTGCCGTTGGCACTTCACCAGCAATTCCCCACACTCCCAGATCCTGCTGCCAGCACCATATTGTCACAGTGTCAGGGTAACTGCACTTGGATTCTGCCACAGATCCTAGCAAGTGCCCCTTCCTGGCCACCCACTAGGGCTACTGGGAAGGGGATTCACACCTCCGTGCTCAGCATCCCCATGAGCCTAAATGGAGTCCAGCCACTGTCCCAGTCTCAGGCCCTCCATAGGCAGACTCTCAGGGTGCAGACCTTGCAGCTGGCCACCTCCTCCAAGTGCAGGAAACTGCTGCCCAGCTACTTGGCCCCTCTGGGCGCCATGCTGACCCTTCAGACTTAAACAAACCCCTCTCTCAGAACGCGTCCCGAAAAGTGTGATACTTTTGGGTTCCGGTTTAACTCTCTCAGGGGCACACAATAGTTGTGAAGCTTATTCACACACATACACTTCGTACAATCTTTCCACATCATGCTCTCTATATTTAATCATGTGACGCACAGGAGATTACTGATCACACAAAACAATCAAACATCCTAACCCCAATGTCCATCACTAGCTCATCCTTCCCCTGGGAGCCTTTGGTCATCGGTGTTCCATCAGTCAGTGTCCGTCACCCCCTTTCCTACCCTGCTCCTGCTGCAGCCTCATTCATCTGGTGCAAATTAGCTGAATTCCCCAGTTTCCCCCTGGCATCTCTTTATAGATCCCACTGGAGTCACCTGGTTTTTTTGTTCTCCTTCTAGTAACTTTCCATGACGCACAAACTGCTGCGTCCTTCAGACAAGGTGAGGAAGTGTCTTCTCCCAGCAGCAGCAAACCCATTGTCCCAAGGTGTTTTATTTTGAATCCTGAAGGGCTGATCCTCACCATTGTCTTTGGCCTGACAGCGATCTGACACAACCCTATAGGCTTTCCTTGACAGTAATTTCATGGTACAAAGGCATAAAATCAGCCACAATTTCAAAGTGGTACAGACAGACTCTCCAGTTCATCACATCTCTCACCAAATAGTGACCTCGTCTACTATTTCTTTTTAGTTATTTAGCTCAGGTAAGCTCACAGCACAAGCTGGAATGGCGGTTAACTGTATTCTGTCTAAATTCCTCCAGCAGTTTCAATTAAATACAATGTTCTTCTTAGCTATCTGGCCTAAAGAATGGTGTTCAGTTAAACAACAGTGACACACCCCGAGGTGGCTGCATTTCACAGACAGACACAGTGACTTGTGAATACCATACACGGTTTGTAAAGGATGTAAACTGCATTAGCATCTTTTGGGTCGAAAGATGGTATGTAAATACAATCATTAATGTGTTATTCTAGCTTCCGTTGCTGTCCCTGGACCACACACCAGCCTCCCAAATGCTCACATGCAGCAGGAGGAGGAAGAAAGTGGGAGTGTGTTAGTAATTAGCAAAAAAAAAAAAAGGAAAGGAAAGGTAAAAGGAAAGGAAATGCAAGATCAAGAGGGAGTTAGGAACTCGAAGGTGTCACGTTGCACTGCTCTAAACACCACAGAGGGCTTTCCAATAACTACCGATTAAGAAAATTGCAAAAGAATTTAAAATGTGTGTGCAGGAAAAGAGTCACTTCCTTATTCTGTGCCAATTTAAAGTTCAGATGGAAGCTGAATATGACAGAACAGATGGGGAAACTCATGTCCCTCGACTCCTGGCATAAGTCAGAACAAAGACTGTTGTATTACCACCAATAGTCACTTCTTTTTAGCTGCCCAAATTCCTCCCTGTGCCACCACCATGTCCACATTGTCAAGGGGTCCTGACACTAGGGTGACCAGATGTCCCCATTTTGTAGGGACAGGTCCAACATTTGGGGCTTTTTCTTATATAGGCGCCTATTACCCCCAACAGTAATTTTTCCCAATTTTTCTCACTTGCTATCTTGTCACCCTACCTGTAACCAGAGTGTGCAAGTGCCATTACACACACTTGGTGAGATTCCCTATTGTCCCCCTTAGGGTGGAGGCACAGAGCAGAACTCAGAGCATAGGAGGAAGCAGGGCAAAAGCAGTGTTACTCCACATTTCCATCCCAGGGCCCCCAGTTTCCAGACTGCTCCAGGGACTGAAAGGGTCCGTGGCATATTTCAGTCAGCTCCAGGGGCTCCTCTGAGTTATGTAGCCCAACCCAGGTTGCCTAGTGAATGTTACAGTGCCCATCCCTTAGGCTGCAGCTTGCAAAGGGATCTCGTTAGGGCAGCCTATGACTATTCAATGCAATGCCAGTGAAACAGGAATGCTCTTCTGGCTGCCCAAGAGGCTTTTAGAACAGTGTAGAGGGGTGAATCCTTCCCATTTAGAACATCTGTTCCTTGTAGGAAAGGAAGGAAGCTCTCCTCTGCGATTAAGCCACTTACTTTGGAGATGTTAACTCCATAGTACAGTAGAACCTCAAAGATCCGAACACCTCAGGAATGGCGGTTGTTCGTAACTCTGAACAGAACATGATGGTACAGTACCCTGCAGTCAGTGTCTTCCAGCTGAGGCTGGGAGAGATCTCTGCAAAGGTGGTACCTGGCAGCACTGCCTGGTTTGCAAGCAGCTCCCTGCCCTATTCCTATTTCTTGGCTTTGGGCTGAACTGGGGGGGCCTACCCCGCACTCTTGGCACTAAAGCCTCAGCCGCCTCTCCCCAGGACTTGCCCTGCTCTGTGCACTGCTCTCCAGGCTCCAGAGGCAGCACATGGCAGGGGGTTGGTGCCAGCCCTTTGCCAGTGCCCCTCCCTCCCCTGCCCCTTGCATTTCCAGAGGTGCTGGCAGGATCCAGGAGTGCAGTCACAGGCAAAGCTTGGGCCGCATCAGCGCACGGGCTGTGGCCCTTTAAAACTGCAGAGCGCAGCATGCAGGCAGCAGCTCAGATCCTCAGAGTCTGGCTCCCAGTCAAGTTCCAGGCCAGGTTTGAGCTGCAACAGCAGCAGCTCAGCAGCTCCCTGTGGCAGCTTCTTTCTGGAGCTAGCACCCACTGAACTTGCAACCTTGTCCCCCTCCTGATGGGGTGGTGGTGAAAACAGCTTCCCCCTCTCAGTGGGGTCAGGTGGGAGGGGTGAAACAGCACCCATGGCTTACAGGGAACAGCGCAGACTCCCGGCTGCTTCTGTTCTGCCTGCCAACCTTTAAGATGCAATTCAGGCAGAGTACAGTATTTGCTTTCTTTTTTCCCCCCCCTCTGCTGCTGCCTGATTGCTTCCTTCCAGTTCCACATAGTGTTTGGCTGACCCGTCAGTTCATAACTCTGGTGTTCATATCTTTGAGGTTCCACTGTACATAATCCCAGGAACCACTGCACAGCTCGTTATAAGAACCTGCAGAAAGAGCTGCATCTTGCTAAGTGCCCAACACATCACCATCTCCCAGTGGTGGTACAAAGCAGGTTACATGTATCCTTCACGCTGTATCCTTCCTAGGAGGGACTCATGCATATGGTAACATACGGTAAACATAAGAACAATTCCACCCTCCCCTCCCAAGTACGGGCCTGGACGCCAGCTTCAGGTGTTCTTCCTGGCTTTCATCCCTAGGTGGACCAAATCACCATCCTTTCTGTTAAGAGCCAAAAGTGCAGAATAATTTGACCAATGCCATGCCCAAGATTTAGTACATTCAATTCATAAAGAATTAAAAGAAGGTAGAATAATTAATGCCAATCAACATGGGTTTATGGAAAATAGATCCTGTCAAATTAACTTGCTATCTTTTTTTGATGAGATTACAAGTTTGGCTGATAAAGGTAATAGTGTTGACATAATATACTGAGACTTGGTACCACATGACATTTTGATTAAAAACCTAGTAAGATATACAATTAACATGGCAGACAGTACATGGATTAAAAGATGGCTAATTGATGGATCTCAAAATGTAACTATAAATGGGGACTAAACATAGAATGGGTGTGATTCTAGTGGGATCCTGCAGGGATCAGTTCTCGGCCCTATGGTATTTAACATTTTTATTAATGACGTGGAAGAAAACATAAAATCAACACTAATAAAGACTGCAGATGACACAAAAATTGGGGAAATGGTAAATGAAGAGGAAGTTCACTGATTCCGAGATATTTCGATTTCTTGGTAAACTTAGCGCAAGCAAACAATATGCATTTTAATATGGCTAAAATGTACATGTATACATCTAGGAACAAAGAATGTACGTCATACTAGACTGGGAAGCAGTGACTCTGAAGAAGATTTGGGGGTTGTGGTGGATAATCATCTGAACATGAGCTCCCAGTATGATGCTGTGGCCAGAAGGGCTAACGCAAACCGTGAATACATAAACAGGGGAATCTTAAGTAGGAGTAGAGAGGTTATTTTACCTCTGTATTTGGCACTGCTGGAATGCTGTGGACAGGAGAATGAGACACAGTGCAAGGATATTGGTAAATTGGAGAGGGTTGAGAGAAAAGCCTTAAAATTATTAAAGAATTAGAAAACATGCCTTATAGTGACAGACTCAAAGAGCTCAATTTGGGTTAACAAAAAGAAGGTTAAGAGGTGACTTAATTATAGGCTATAAGTACCTACATGGGGAACAAGTATTTAATAATGGGCTCTTCAGTCTAACAGAGAGCGGTATAACATGATTCAGTGGCTGGAAGTTGAAGCTAGCCAAATTCAGACGGGAAATAAGGTGTACATTTTTAGCATTGAAGGTAATTAAGCATTGGAAGAACGTATCAAGAGTTGTGGTGGATTTTCCATCACTGATAACTTTTAAATCAAGACTAGATAATTACTTTAAAGATCTGCTTTAGGAGTTATTGTGTGGAAGGCTTATGTTACACAGGAGGTTAGAATAGATGATCACACTGGTTCCTTCCAGCCTTGGAATATATGAATTAATTACACGGACTGACACTCTGTAGCTTCTGTCTGTTTTTAATTTGCCATAAAGGCAAGAAATGTTCCCTGAAAAAAAATCACTATCGGAGACTTTCTTGTATATAAATAGTATCTGAAGCCTTGGTGGGTTCTGCACCAACATGAGCATACTACATACTACGGAGCGGATTTGTAAAATGTGACGCTTGCAACTACTTACACCAGAAACACAGAGGAACCCTGGCTTGGTTTGTTTTTAAACTCAGTATGAAATTGTTTGGCTCCCCTGATTTCCATCCTGTTCTTTTCTTGGAAGGAAAGAAACAGGCAGCAAAGACAAATTATTTTAAACACATG
The DNA here is from genome assembly GCF_026122565.2 of Emydura macquarii macquarii. Taxonomy (NCBI): domain Eukaryota; kingdom Metazoa; phylum Chordata; order Testudines; family Chelidae; genus Emydura; species Emydura macquarii. Next base: position 445,054 of record NW_027132983.1, on the reverse strand, counting down.
CACACACACCCCCACGAGAAAGAAAGAGAAGAACAAAGAGAAGAGGGTGAGGGAAATGCAGAGAAAAAACTGGGGTAAGAAATGAAAAGAAAGAGGCTTGAAGTCAGGAAGAGATGAAAGCAGATGACAACGAAGGGATAACTTTATGGGAGATATTCTCTTCTCCTGCTGTGGCCCATATACACCATTCCAGGAGCTCACATGCACCGTGAGGGGCCTAGGAACAATTTCTCTAGCACAAGCTCTCCATAAGCATCACTACACTGCCTGTCTCACAAGCTGGGGCATAGGGGGCATGCTGGGAGGGTGGAGTCATGTCAGGGATGGAATGAAGATGCGAGCCTAACATAGCCCACCAGCAGCCTTTGGAGCGTTGGTGAGAGCAGCCCCTTATACCGGCAGTGCACCAAGTCAGCAGCAGCGCAGACGCAGGAGGAGCACACAGGAAGCGCGTCTCAGAATCGTTCTGAACCAGGCTCACATCATTGTGGTATCTGAGCACATTGATGAGAAATGAGTGAAGGGGAAACACTAAAGGCCTGTAATGCAGCAGTTGCTTCTGCTGAGAGCAGCTCAGCCTGGCTCCTGCTGGCCAATGGGAGGATGCCCTTTGGTTCACCTAGTAGAGCTGCTGCCTAGGACAACACGAGGAGCCTTGGTTCTCATTCAGCTGCAATGACATGCAATCCCACCCTCTCCCCACTGGATTGCTGGCAATGGGGCAGGGCTTCCACTAACTAGTCCCCTGTAGCACATGGCCACACCGTAGATAAAACTATGAGAGAGAAGACAGTAGGACTGCCATCACTGTGCTGTACCACTAGAGATAAACTAATTAGTTGAGCCTCCCATGCTCCCAGCCTGGCATGGCTTCCCAGAACTAAATTCAATTTAAAAACTCATAAAAATAAATAATAAAAATCTATTCATTTTTATTTCAATTAGTCCTTAGTTTATCAGATTATACATTCCTAGGTCAGAAGAGACCACTGTGATCATCTAGTCTGACCTTCTGTCCGTCTAACACAGGCCAGAGAACACAGGCCACCATAATCCATTTTAAAGTACAGCAGATCTTTTTTTAAAAAGCATCTACTCTTAATTAAAAAATTGCCAGTGATGGAGAATCCAAAATGATCCTGGGTAAGTTGTTCTAATGGTTAATTACCCTTCCTGTTAAAAATTTATACCTTATTTCCAGCCTGAATTTACCTAGCTTCAGTTTCCATCATCCTATCCCATTATGTACAGACACATAATGAAATGCAAGAAGGGAGCTAAGGTCACGGTTTGGATGTAAAGTCTGCAAAACCTGCCATCTGACCCTCAAAGGGTGACGGGGGGAAATCTAAACTTAGGATCAAGTGCTGAGTGGTAATAGTCAGGTTAAATTAATAGATCCATCGACATTAAGGCCGGAAGGGACTATTCTGATCATCTAGTTTGACCTCTTGTGTAACATAGGCCAGAGAATTTCAAACACTAATTCCTCCCTCAAGCTTAGTAATAATAAACATCTGTGAATTAAAACTTGTAAAACTTGTAAGAGAGAAAATAGATGGGTCCTAATGTTTACACTTGTAACAGTGCTGTATGTAGCCTATGACAGTGGTTTAGAGCTTAATAGCCACTTGTCAAGATTTTTCCCCCTAATGCCCCTGCTGATTTTAAGTCACCCTGTTGTGCCTAAGTGGTGCTGCACAGAAGGGAGATGGAATATTAAAGTCACTAAGGATGGTGAGAACACTCCTCCTCCAGGCTGAGGAGCAGGTGTGCATATGGTTGCCAACAGTGAGCGAAACAGGGTTAATTTGTACATGCCACGCTGAGCCAGGTTTCTGGAGAAATCTCCTGTTTTAAAGGGAGCGAGCAAGCGACAAATCCCTGATTGGGTGGAGAATGGGTGAACAATTAACAGACACAACTTAGTGCCAAGTGGCATGTGCCATCCTGAGTTACGGCTCGAACAACAGCATGGTTTTCTCTTGGTGGTTATCTGGGTCTGTTCATTCACGGCCTTTCGGTTGTGTGAGGTCTGACACTGATCTCTCACAAAGAGGCTGTGGCTGAAGGCTGAAAACTTTTGACCTTTTTACCCTACCATCCCTTTAAAAAATTCCTGTGGTCACTACGGCTATCTCCTTCTGTCTGCACAGCAAGTTAGCTTTCTTTCCCACTCCAATTGCTCTGAAGTTAAATAAAGTGCAAAAGCCAAACAACCTTCTGAATTACAGTTGTGAAACAGCAGAAAAATATTAACCCCTTCTGTTTCTGCTGCCTTCCCTCCAAAATCTTGCTCCTAAGGCTTTGGGAGTTTAAGGTCATTGAAATAGTTCTTTTGCTTTCCTTGGAATGGCAGAGAGAATTCCAGGAAGTTTCCTCCAGGACCCACAACTGCAATTCCTAGAACTAGAATTCACAGCTGCTGACTCGGCTTGAGCTTTTCCTAGAACAGCTGGGCCTCTCATCGCCTCCCAGGGTTGGGGAAATCATCCTAAAGGAGGGAAGAAAACAAGGAAAGATTCTAGAAGTGGGGGGGAGAAGGGGCCAGAAGTGGGGAGAGAAGCAGCACAGAAAGCAGGCAATATGCTGTTCATTGGCTCATGGGGCGCATCTCCCCTACTCTTTCCCCACCCCATGTTCCAAGGATTCCAGAACTTCCCCCTTCCCTTTTACTCAAATCCCAGCACAATTGTTTCACTTTATTTTTAAGTATCAGAGAGTGCATGAACCTGAACTCTGAGCCTAGCTGATGCAGGCTGCCCCCCATTCCCACTTTTCCCATGCTGGAAGGAATTCCCCCCGCTAGCTTTGCTCCGCATTGCTGGCATGTCTTGGAGTTTGCTTTCAGTAAGCACATCTCTCAAATTTAAGAATGACTCAGGGACAGGAGGAAGAATATCTGGGTGTTGATAGCCTCTCAATCTGGATTTTATCTGAGTGTTCAGAGGACGTTATGCAAAGTGATGTCTTGGGCGTGAATAGTTTCGGGTGGAATGGACCCCAATGCAGCAGAGTATAAATTGTGTGTTGGCTCCTGTGTGGGAAATCTGTGCCAGGATGGATTCCCCCCTAAGGATGATATCCTTTATCAGCTTTCACTTGGTGGTAGGTTTAGTGGCTAATGCCTGTGTTGTATGTTAAAGGAAACCTGTGATTAACACATTGAAAATCAGCCGGTTTATAGAACAAGGTCCTAAATTTTAAGATAACTGATTTCCCATATTTTGTGTCTATATTGTGACAAATATGGCACTCTCCTGCAATATCCTCAGAAGACCTTATTGTATTAAATGTATGTATTAAGGTGGGCTGGAATGGTATGTAACTTCCCTAAGGGGAGATGTGACAGATGTAAGATCTGAGAAGTGTAATGAAGTTCAAAAACAATACTGAAAATGTGCCATACAGGCATGGATTTTTGGGACAGTAAGTGTTAAGTGGATTTCCTGGGGAATCCCCGGGGAGAGGTGATTGCAAATTCCCCAACTCCCGGTGATGCAAAAACCTAGCTTTGTGAAGCTATGTCCTGAAGAGAGGGTCATTTTCTTCTGATTTACCTGTCACAGAAGGCCAAAATCAAAGGCCTGAGCAGTATAAAATAATGGCTGATCTGCCCAGCCTTTATTCTGGTTGTCTAAAACAGATGAACTAGTAAACATGGGGAGAACCCACCTGGGTATTCTGAAGGACTAAAACCTACCAGAGCTCTAGGTTGGAGTTGGAGGTGACTTCTGGTAAGCTTTCTAGCATGCACGTAAGATCTTTTATTGTTTTAATATGTTCTCTCTGTAATGATTTTACCTTAAGAATATTAGGAGCTGGATGGTAACTTATAAGGACAGGCAATACACTGGTCAGAGTCCTCTGAAAGAAGGCAAAGCACAGGTAGTCTGGCTTCATGGGGATATCCCAATGTAAGGCAGGGAGCTGTGCAGATTTAAAATCCCTGGTCAAGAGAATGGGAGAAGTGTGTTTTCATCCAAGAGAGGTGACAGCTAGGAGCCGGAGGCCTAAACTGGGTGCCCTTGGGGGACCATGGACAGGTAACACAGGTGAAGCTGCCCTGAAACTGTGACATATAATGCACATGTGTGAATCAAAAGCCAAACAAATGTAATGCTGGGAAATAAACTGGACTGTGGGCCAAATTCTCTTCCCTACCATACAGGCACAACTTCATGAAAATGAGAGAAGGAGTTGTGAGTGTCAAGAGAAGAATTTGTCCCAGATGTGACTGGCTAACTTTGTAGCCATTCATTCTCTAGAAATGCACTTTACAATCAAATGTATAATGGGATTTACATGCAACTTCTATGTGTAGGAGGCAGCTCAGAGGAGGTAGTTCCCATATGAATGCATGGGAAAGTATTTATATATATATACACATACAAAGGACGTATGCACCTGCTGATGTGCTTAAGCTTACCAGAAAAAGACAGACTTGGGAGGGAAGAGCTCTTAAAATAATTAACCAAATAAAAAATAAAAGCAAAAGATGTGGGAGGAGCAGGGAGAAAATTAGACAGGGAAAGACGGTGATAAGCTAAATGGATTTCCATGTTCCTCCAGCACAAATTTCTCTTTCCAATTGTGCACACAGTGGTGAAAGATATCAATGCTGCTCCACTTCCTGGCCTGCCCCAAGGTCACTATCCAGTCTGTTTATTTGGTTTACAAAAGGCTAAGGGAGGATGTTTGTGTAGCAGAGAGAAATTACTATGGACTTTCACCCTCAGGATCTTCAACTGAGTGTGCCAGTGTCCATAAAAAATATTTATTGTTGCTGAAGTATATTGAACGGGAGCTTTGAAAGGGGAAAGGAAGGAGAGCTCTCATTCTCATCCTAACTGCCTTCCTATATGGGCTCCAGCCATTTGGTTTCTGCAGGGCAGAGGAAATGAAAAAAAATAAGAGAAAATTGTTGGTACCTATAGCATTAGAGTATTTTCAGGCCATGTCACTGAGCCTATCCAGTCACTGGTGCCATAGACAATAGGGAAGTAGTCATCAGTATGAATAATTATTATGTACCTAAAAGGCTAAATTGTGGCTTTGACACAAGCCTTGGGCAAGTAGTAGTACAGTACATGGTTTCATTACCTCACGTGCAGATCAGGAACCAGATGGTGACTCAGACAGTCATATTCTGGTTCCCAGTTCCCCTTTGCTCTGGGGGATAAGGGAAATAATCTGCCATTATCCACTGTCAAATACTGACAAATGCTGAACCATTGTAAATGCATTTTAGGCGTTAGAAAATAAATGTACATTTTAAAAGGCAGGAATGCAATGTAAATAATAACCACAACAAGAGGCTTCAAGACTATTTTGCGTATGTCACTATCCTAGCTGCTTTACAGGACGTCCAAAAAGCAGGTTCTCTCCTCCCCTCCACCAGAGTCCTGCTGCCAGTTTAGTTATACTCCTTTGCCCATTTGGAGTGGCCACTAGGTAGCTGGCTGTGAGAAGCGGGATTAGGAACATGGCATTGCTTCACATCTAAACCCCACTTTTCCTACAGGAACCAATGGGAAGTGAGTTTAAACCGACAGGTAGGAAAGCCTTCACTCCTTGGGTTATCTGCAGAGGCCAGTATGAGGTGACTTCCTGTAAGGGAAGAACATGCGGCCATGTTCTGTCCCCAGAGCTTGATTCACATCCTCTCTGGGTAGAACTGCACTTCTGCACTTCCACCTAATACAGGCCACTGAGATCACTGAGCCTGTCTCCTTCCATGGTTTTACTGACTATTACACATCTACAAACTGGATACAAACTAAGAATGTAAGAGCAAAACGAACCACCCCTCAGCAAAACGGTTTCATCAGTGTGGCCGACTGAGATGGAAAAGGATAGGGAGGGCAGCCCAGAAATAATTATTCATCTATGTTAGAAAATAGCTATTTTTCTCACTCTTCGCTCAGATTTGGACTAAGGACAGAAGTACTGAATCCCAGCAGTAAAAGGCTAAGAAATACAAAATAATTCTTTTTTCATATGAAGCAAATTGCACAAACAAAATTGAAAACTGACCTTTCTGTAAAGAACTCCTAATATGCTCTGTACAGTCCACTGCCAACGCCAGTTCACTCAAGCAGCTCAACTTATTGTGGGAAGTCCAATGCACTGCAATCCCGTATTTCTGGCCTATTCCTTCTCGTAACCCTAATGATGGCAACCCTCCTTCTAGCCTTCGACAACTGAATGGGCTTCCATTCTTAGCCTGTGCACTGTGTTCTGAGGGATTGGGCACAATCTCCCCTTCCTGGCACTGCATGTGCTGCTTCTGCAGTGCTCCCAGCTTGGGAGTCATATTTCATCCAAATTTACATCGGGTGAGAGCATTCCCCATCTGCTACTACTCTGCTGGGCCAACCAGAAACTTTCATTTTATACCATTCCTAAAGGAATAAGATTCCCAGCAGCATGGAGATAGGAGAGCTAGTGTTTAAGGAAAGGTGGTGTGGTTTATAGTGGGCTTTGAAGGTCATATAATGAATTGTTGAAATGAGCAAAGGAGAGCATGGGCATACACAACCCTAACCCAGCATTGCACAGAACTGCCATGTTTTAGGCAAAGGCTGGTAGGAAATTTTGAACATACTTTAAGGCTGAAATGACCCAGTATGCATTGCACAATCTTCAGCTTTCTGGAAAGCTCTAGCACATTTACAGAGCATCTGTGACACAGAAAGAGGGAAGCTGTTAGTGTGACATTAGAGGGTGCAATGGAAATGCAATAAAATACAGAAACACAAACAAAATAAACTGTACAAACTTTAAAGGTATGTGTGCCTTTCCTTGCTTTTCTCTTCCCCTGTTTTTTTCTATTCGTCTCTCGCTTTATTTCTTTCCTTTCACGGTTTCTTTTTTCTTCCTTTGTTTACCACTCTCTGTACCATTTTCTCTTTCTCTGAAAAGAAAATGGCAGCCTTTCCAGTTCTGTCTCTCAATTTCCTCCCTATGTTCATTTAATCTCTCATTAATTGCCACATGTTCCATTCTCTTCCCATCTTACTTATCTCTGCCTTGGAACCTTCACCTTCTTCTATTTCCCCACCCTTCTTTTCTTCTGGCCTTAACACATACGCACGCATCAGTGGAAAATGACTCTTACATTTTAAACTAAATTGAATAGCCAGACAACCATTTGTTTGACATCAGATGGACCTACAGGAAGGTAGTGTAAAGAACTATCCCCCTTTTTTGCTGATTTCGCTTTCTTCTAATGTTTCTGTAGAGCTAGCTGAGCTCTCTTCTCCTTCACAGCATGGCCACAGGGCTGTACAACACAGCACTGGTCCAGCTAGCTACAGACAGTCATTTCTCATGTAATTTCTTCAGCCTTTAAAAAGACTACTACCCTCTTTTTCTACAGACCATGTGAGCCACTGGTGCACCTCACATGGCTTAATACCAGCACCCGTGCAAGTGACTAAACACTTAGAATAAAGTGCAAAATAACTTCAGGGAGCTGTTTTTCACTACTAGAATTGCCTTTATTACCACGAGATGCTCCAACTCCCTCTCACAGTTTAGTCTTCATCCTCTCCTGACTATATTCAGGACCTGTGTCTACCATGATCCTCTAGCCACAGAATTTCCCACATGACCCACCCCCTTCCCACAGAACTATGTTCCCAGATTTAAGATCCATTCAAACAAGTGTTTCTCACCCCTGTGATTGAGAAGAATACACTTAGCTCATGTTTTTGAGGTTATCTGATGCAATGCTGCTCATCTGCATCTGCAGACAGCCTGAAACATTAATGTTGTAAACTGCAGTCCTAACACTGAAGCTTAAAGATGACAATGTAAATACCAATGGTAACTATTTCACTGCTGATGGTTTAAACAACCAGCAAATGTGTTTATCTCACAATCCCAGACTATGTCCCCAGGTACCAAAAGCCCCAACTGTACCCTATCCAGCTGTCAAAACATCTGGATTTCCCCCTTTCTTGATGGCAATATGGTCTGAGTCACATCAATGGGGGAAAGAGCTCAAAAGACAAGAATATAATATGTGGAGCAGAGAAAACACAGTGAAAATGGAATGGGAGGCAGAGAGGTAATGGGTACATGACCTACAATGTTTTAAGATACCCAAAGCTGATGCCCTTAAGAACAGGATTGGAGTGTCTCCTAGGTTTCTCTGTGAGGCTTCCTGATATAGTTTCTTAAATGAGACTTGGAAATAGAGCTAGTGCCGATTTTGGGGGGGGGGGGGGGGGGGCTATGGGGCGCTCTAATAATGTGATGACAAGTTACCGAGCAGAGCCTGTGTGCAGCACACTCATTCTTTCCCCCTTCTCCTTCAGACTGTGGCAATATACATAATGAGCTCTAACAACTATCTCCTCTCAGCCAACCCCTCTCCCTCTCTGCCATCAGCCTTCTACAGAACAGCCCAGCCCAGCCCTCCCCTTTCTTCCCCGTAGTCATTTTAGCCAATAGCTGGAATCTTCCAGGAAATCAGACAAGACAAGAGCCGAGTCATTCCTCTACCAGCTGCCCAATCAGACAGCAGGGAGAGGAGATTTAAGAGGAAACTAATTTGAAAAAAGCAGCTCTTTGCTTTTTCTCAGGACCTGGCTTCTGTGTAGCATGACACACAAAAAACAAGCTCTTGGATGACATCACCCAAGTGAAAACCAGGCAGAAGTAAGACGGGGCAATGGAGGGAGGCAAAGCTCTGAATTAGGCTTTACACAGACATGCACAGCCCAAAGTGCATGTCAGAACAAGAGTAAAAGGCTTGCTTCAAGAATCCAAGAGAAATCCAGTCCCCTCCCCTGTATCAGATATCGATCGATTAGAGCTTACTTCTGAGGAAGATACACAGCAGTCATGTTCATGATAAGATCCTTTAATGCTCTATCGTGTATGGCTGAGGTTAGCTTAAATAAGGTATTTTACACACAGCACCACCTAGTGGCTAAACTGTACAAGACAGTTTCACATGCCATTACATCTTCCCATTTAGGTTCTGCATTCCCACCATTTACAATATTTACACTATCATGCTATCTTTGAAATTCAGTCTGTAACAGTCTATTAAGTGTCTCTGAATCATATTGATTTTCTAATAACACAACCTGAACACACAACAACTTGACCATCTGGTTGTCCATTAGTTGCAATGGTTGGCTGCAGCTGGTCCTGAATCCTGGAGTCGTCTTCTTCTTGTTCTCCATCCGCCATCTGTAGAGTTTGCTCTTATTGTTCTTTCTGAGGAGCAAACTGCAGATGTCAATGGTTTCTATTGAACTCTCCACTGTCGGTCTCAATCGCACATGATCTGGGAACTGAACTGTTTTTTTTTACGACAGCTGGAGTTGTCCATACCTTTTCTCCTTCCAATTTGACAAGAACACAGTCACTAGGCTCTAGACTTTGGGCAGTTCTCGAACTGGATGGAGTCTGTTGCAAAAGTATTCATAAGCTCTTTTAGCCTTTTTATCCAATTTAGCAAATTGGTGTGGGGATGGGTGGTGTGCAGTGTTTCTCAGTGTTTTTGATTCCAGGGACCGGCTTCCTATACAGTGTCAGGGAGATCTCAGGGAGCAGTGGTTCTCAACCTTTTTGGGCTCAGTACCCATTTGTAAATGTTTATGGCCTGTCGCAACCCAGTAAATAACCTGGGGATGGAGGCCCTGGGATGATTTTAGTCGGGTTCTGTCTCCTGGGGGGTTGGGTCCTGCCTGGCCCTCACCCCACACTGGCGGCTTCTGTGTGGTGGGGTTGGCTGGCTTGGCTCTCCACTCCGGGCATTTCGATCTCCGGGATTACAGTGCTGCTCAGGTTTGGCCCTGCCCACCTGCCTGGACCAAATCTGGGTGAGTGGCGTGGTGACCTGGTTCAGGGGGCTGCAGTGCCACTCAAATTCGGTCTATCCAGACTTCTGCCGTCATGACGGCTGGGCCAAACCTGAGTGGTGCTGGAACCCCTGAGGTCGCAGTGCCTGGAACATTCTAGCGACCCAATTTTGGGTGTTCAGAAACCTTGGACTAGAGCTTGCCAGGACTACTGACTTTATTGTGGGAGCAGGTGAATTGAAACTTGCCTCACAGAACTTGATCTAGGGAGAGTAAGACAGAAATAATCTATTATTCCTGGAAACAAGGGGCAGTAGCAGTCCTTCTGCCAAGCTACAGTCCAGAGCCTATTAAATGCAGATTCCTTTCCCTGCTCCACCTTCCATTGTCAGGGCAACACTCCCCAGGGTTGACGTCAAAGCTGCCTTTCGTTCGCTGCACAGTCTTCCTTTTTGCTGGCTTGTCTGGCTAAGACACAAAGAGAGCTGTAGCTGTGCAGCAAACTCTATTTTGATTATGATTCCAAACACATCCAAGTGTTTGGGAGAAAAGTCTCCTTCCCAGCCCAACAATTTCAAGATTTCCAAATGAAAATTCAAAGTGTCTCCTCTCCTGAATAAATGATCTTCCACCCTCTTTGCATCATTAATCATCCCCTCACCCATTCCCTGCTGAATTCTTGCCCTGTATCTTATCTAGTATTCATTTGTCGTGAATTATTTAGATGTTAGGATCTGCAGGCCAGAGACAGTCTCCCTTTCCTGGCGTGTGACACACACAGAGCATAAACCTACCACATCGCTATGTCAGGGATACTCAGAGAGAAACCCTGCCCACCTGCAGAGAAAATGTTGCATTTGGGAATGGATCTCCGTATGTATCAGGGTAGCACTCAGACTCAGTGACACTGGAAAGGTGGGGGAGGGAGGATATTAGGTGGCATGATGACACCTTTCCAACCCCTTCAACCTGGAGCAGATTGGGCCAAACTGGTTTAGGAGACTAAGCTCAGTCAAATGTTGGCTAAAGAAGTGCTGGTCCACACAGGATCACAGCTAAGAACAGGTGCTGGAACTACGGGTGCAGGGTATGTTGCTGCACTGGCCTGAAATGGTTTCCATCATATACAGGGTTTACAGTTTGGTTCAATGGCTCTCAGCACCCCCACTGTACAAATTGCTCCAGCCCCCCTGCAACTGAGCACCCTTGTGCTTCACCCTTTCCCCTCCTGCTGCGCATATACTCATCCCCCTGGAATGTTTCTTACTTAGGGGAGATGGAGAATGGGCTGGGCTGGGCTGTGGTGAGGCTGGCTATACTAACTCGGGATGTCCTCAATTATCGCCTTACCTATGGCACTTTGGAGGGCCAAAGATCTGGCCCTTTGAGTATGGGTTAGTGCAGGCAGAATAAGGCTGCAGACACACTACAAACTGGAATTTCTATTCATTGCAACTTCTAGCTTTTGCCTTTAAACGCCAACTCTCCAAACAAGTGAATACGGCTCACAAAGGAATCAGAATAAAGTGAAATGACAGAGTCACATGTGCATGTAGGGACTGACAGGATAACTAGCTGTTGGAGCTCTCCCAATCTGAGACGCCTACAGGCTCTGGTTGTTTGCATTAAAATCTGACTACATTTTGAATTCCTGGCTTTGACAACAAGGTTCAGGGCACTTGCTAAGATATTTCCTGATAGGGAATGCCCTCCCTCGCTGTTGCCCTATTCTCAGGTGTGTCACAATGACTCTTCTACATTTGAAGTGGGATAGAAGGCACTGGGTTCCATTCTCCGAATGTAGGAGGCCTGCAGGGCCCCTCCTTTCCTTCTAAAATGTCTAAGACAGGGGCTGGGGATATCTTTGCTCTTCTTAAGTGTCTGAAATTAATATATGGACTCATAGAGAATGACTCCCAAAGGCAGGGCTACTTTTGTTTGAACACGTCCATGAAGGCTTGCTTACTTTGTAAACCCAAAACTGGACGGAATTCAGGACATTTAACTCCATGCTGAGACATGGGATCACCACTGCTCACTAGTGGGGTTTTTGAGCTATTCGTAGTTACCAAGCCAAAGAAGAACACACTCTTGATGGCTGGCAAATAGCCCTTTCCTCCAGCATCTCTGGTGCCAGACTGACAGAACACCATATCCTCACCCTAGACCAAAGTCTACTCCAATTCCCAGTATGCATAAAGTGCAAGTTAGAATAGGACTGCCAGTACTTCAATGCACAGCTTGGTGACCACACTTACACAGAGAAAACTGAACTTCCTGGAAAACTAAACCAGTTCACAGTTATGCAGAATACTACTTATTACCTGGGTAGTGAAAGGAAATTTTTACTCAAGAACATACTCTTCTGAAGTGGGGGGGGGGTGGGGGGAGGGAGGAGGGGGAGGGGGAAAGCACTCAATGAAGACTCTGAATATAATGCTACTGCCTGCTCATGTTCTTCAGCCAAAATACAAGCAAACTCATAAAAGAAGTAGCTGGACATATTGTTTATCCTCCAGCTCTTTCCTTAAGATCCTTCTAATGTTCTCAGATAAGTACTTAATGTACTCACTGCTGCTCTCTTAAGCTAGACTTCAACACATCAGAAAGGAGAGTCCATTTTGCCAGAGCTCTTGTAATGAATTCTGAGACAGGAAGAACCAAGCTACCCTGAACCCTGGCTTCATGATGCAAAATTTACAAGAACACCTGGGCTGTGTCTATAGCGGCAATTGTTGGGAAGTCTCCTACTGCTATAGCCCATGTCATGACAGAAATAGTGGGAATGCTATGCAGACAGGGCGTAGGAGATTTTATCATGTTTCATGTATTTCAAAACAAGAAGGGATGACTATGCTCATCTAGTATGACATATTGTATAACACAGGCCAGAGAACTTCCCCACAACAATTCCTAGAGCAGATCTGTCAGAAAAACATCCAATCTTGTCTTTAAAATGGTCAGTGAGGGAGAATCTACCACGAACCTTGGTAAATTGTTCTAATGGTTAATTACGCTCACTGTTAAAAATGTACACCTTATTTCCAGCCTGAATTTGCCAGGCTTCTCAAAGTAGGCCTGGATAACATAGTGGCAAAAACACCAGAGGCTTGTCTGCACTAGTGTTCCCCACTCATGGGAGACTCCACAAAACTGCCAAGTGTAAACAATGCCCGTAGGCCCCATTCAGGTTCTTCCTGCAGTACAATACCATCCAACTGCTGTGCCTACCTTCTTTTCTCTGTAACCATATGGGCTTGAAATGTACTTTAAAAAAAAAAAAGAATAAATAAATGATAAATTAATAAAAAATGAAAGTTGAGATTCTCACCGAATCATGAGTCCTGGAGCTGGGGCTTTAAGAAAAACACCAAAGAGCAGGAGGGTTGGTATAATAAGCGAGGGCAACTCCAGCAGCACTCACTGCTATGGAGTGAAGCTCTGTGTCAATGCTAGATACTTGCGGATGCTGTATCAACAGAGACAGAGTTGTAGGATGGAGATCTTTACTGACCATGTATGGAAGCCATACTACATGCTGAGATAGGGGTGGGTCTGGCAAGCACCTGGCCTAGCCCAGTTTGCATGCTAAGCCCCTGACATCACACTAAATTCAGTCCCTCCTGAAACCTGACCCATTTTCTTCAGTTCCACTCATCATACTATATCCAGACTATGCAAGATGATGACTCTGTTAATAAACTTCCTGTCCTAAAGTATGTGCATTTGTGTGCATTTTCATTTCGGGGTGTGTAAAGGGCTATTTCCTAGTAAAAAGTAAGCCTGAAAATTTTCAGCTACTTCTTGTTAGTTCCAATACACCAACTAACAATCTTTATCACCTTCCACAAAATGATTGCAATGAATGGGTCTGTTGCGCTCTGGCTCCCAGGGGTACTGGTTTTCCATTAAAATCAATGGGAACAATTAGGAAAATTTTAATGCAGCATGTTGGAATTTCCATTCTGGTTTAAAGCCCCTGCTGCCTTTACTTCTCTGTCTCTGCTGTGCTTGCTCTGGGGCAGCTGGCTGCAGAGATGTAAGGAACCACCAGTGTTCCTTTGAGAGGATATGAGTCAAGGAACCTGCTGCACTGTTTTATGGGGAAGTGTGACTCAGTGCATGTAGCACTAGCCTTGCTCTCCACAGCCTTGCAGAAGGTGATAAAATTGTGTAATCCCCAAGACAGCTCACTAAACATCCTAATTCTGCTGATCCTCCCAGGGGAGGGGCACCTCTACTGAGTACTGTGCGTTAGCCGATTTCTTAGAATAAACTACTATAGCTCCTGGTGAGCTCATCAAGTGGGAGGCAGGATGCTGGGCTGCCTGCCATGCTGTGAGACAAACAAGGAGCAACAGAAGCACTCGATTTATCAAGAGCTCTGCAATGATTTGGCAGAAGCCTGTTGTTTAGTCTACTTGCTCCTTCTTCATAGAGCAGGGGACAAAAGTACAAAGGCCACAGTGAAAGCAGGCAGAAGCGGGGTTAAGGGGAGAGAGGAGAGAGACTGCTGAGAGGGTGGGAGAAAAAGTGAAGAGAGGGAACAGGAGACTAGTCAGGGAGCGGGGGATGGGAGGGATGAAAAGGAAAGACGGAGTCAGAGACATCTTGACTGGTTGGGAGAAAGGGGGAAAACAGGGGAACTGGGCTGAGGGGAAAGTAAGGAGTGAAGTACTGAAGGGGATTGATGGAAGAAGTAAAATATTAAAGAGCAAGAAACCCTGGAGGGAAGCAAGAAGGGGACAAGGATAGACAGAACAAGCAGGGGAGGAAGGAAGGGAACATCTGCGGGTTTGAGAAGGTGCAGGGAAAATAGATGAAGAAATTGTCTGCTGCCAACAGGCAGAGAAAGGGTAGGAAGTTTCCTGAGGGATGGCTCCTCTTCATTCTCAGCACAGTCCTAGAGGCAGGGAGCATGGGTTTCATTTGATGCCTGTTCACCAGAAGGGTGAGTACTGGGGGAACATCCCCTGATAACATTAGCACTAGCAAGATTCCCCCGTGCCTGCCCGGTGCCAGAACCAGTTCTCTGGGCTTGTGCTGCATTTGTGCAGCACCTATCACAGCATGGTCTTGGCCCATGACTGGGGTGCCTGGCTGCTGCAGTACTACAGTAGGATTAGTAGTAATCGTACTACTACTAACTGGTGCAAGAAGCTCTCAGAATCTCCACAAGGTGAAAACTGGCAGACCATATTTCCATCATTAAAAACAAAATAAAAAAATGACAATCACCCAACCATCTCCCCCCAAAAACTATTCTCCTCTGGGTCAAGACCATGCTTGGAAAGTTCCTGCCCCAAAGGAATCTGAGAAATGTCTGAGCAATTGAAAAGAGAGATTGTTTGTGAAAACTGATAAGTGCTCAATGCCCCTAAACACAGTAATATTCCTGTGATGATGAGAATGCAAATATGTTTCTGCTATAATGGGGTGATTTCCCAGCAACTGCCCAAAACTTGTCACTAGCACTTTTATAAAGTCATCTTTTATTCTCACTCTTTCCCAGCTCCTCTGTCTTAAAACCCACAAGAAAACCCATGATACAGTGGGAGGTGGGAAAATCCAGACCTTGCTACATGAAAAGTTATCTTTTAACAGGTATATTTTCCAGAGAGGCCTATTTTGGTCTTTCCAGCAAGCATGGCTTTGCTAGCGATTTACAAACAGCAGTGACCACAAGTGGTGTTTAGCTCACACTACACATGATTTGTGCTTTTGGAACTTGAGGGGCTGAATTCTAGTACCACTGTTGCCCTGGAGTCCCGAATGCTCATGATGTGCAGCTGAGTGGCTGTCACAAAGACCTATGTCTGCTGATTTGCTACCATATTTATGCCTTGAGGTGAGAAGAGATGAATCTTCAGATTCCGTGCTCTTTTGAAATATACTCTAATTCCACATTGAGAGGTGGTGCAATCTAGCATACAGGATTCTAAACTGGCTCTCAGGAGACCTGGTTCTAGTCCTGTATCTGCCACTAGTCTGCTTTATGACCTCAGGCAAATTGCTTCACTTCTTTGGGTATGTCTACATGGCTGTGAGAAGCAAGCCTCCCAGCCGGGTTAGAGAAGCTCGAGTTAGTAGAATACAAATAGCAGCAGTGGATTGTTAACCTGAGTGGTGGCTCAGGCTAACCACTGGTGCTCAGACCCAGCTGTTCTCCTTGGTCTGAGGTCAGGTGGCTAGCCAGTGCCACAATGTCCACGTTGCTATTTTTAGCACTAGTTTGTCTACCTGGGTTGGGAGGATCACACCCAGCTGCAGTGTAGACAAACCCCAGCTATCTTGTTTCCCCTCCCACCATTTCTCTGGCTTGTCCATTTGGAATTTAAGATCTTTGGACATGTACTGTGTCACAGTGTGGGCCTATAGAGCATGGAGACCCAAACTCTGTGGGGTACTCCAGGTGCTCCTCTAATATCAGTAATAATGAAAGCTCTCTGCTGGGTATTTCTAGGATTCATTTCACGGCAGTATGTAAGGGGCTGTTCTGGACTAGCATTATGAAAGAGAATACTGTAGCAGGGTTTTAGTCTCAGCAGGGAGCAACTGATTCCAGAATTTTTATTAACAAAAAGACAAAAAAAGTTTTAAGTTTTAATCCACACCCTCCCGCCCCCTGAGAAATGAGAACTCATTCATAACTCTATAGGAATATCAGTTGGCCGGAATTCTTTGCTCAGCTTTGTGAACATTGTCCCCGGTTTCGTGGTGTTGTGAATGCGTGTGTGCATATCTAGC
Organism: Emydura macquarii macquarii; assembly: GCF_026122565.2. Classification (NCBI taxonomy): domain Eukaryota; kingdom Metazoa; phylum Chordata; order Testudines; family Chelidae; genus Emydura; species Emydura macquarii. Next base: position 428,486 of record NW_027132983.1, on the reverse strand, counting down.
TCTAGCTAGTTGGCAGAAGAGCAAGCTGAGGTCAGAAACTGTTACTCAGCAATAAGGGGCAGAATCACATTGTTACCATAGGCAACATGTGAGATCAGGGACCTGCAGGGAAACCCGAGTTGGTATGCTACTTTGGACAGGCACTGTCAAGCTGCCCCCACCACTCTCTTCCCTTCTCACGGTTATGACATCTGGATGAAGCTGCCTATGGAGTGATGTGTAGGGATGGGTGGGTTTTTCTGATTTAGTAGTGTTCTGTGAGTTTGACTCAGCTGCTAGCACCTCTTCACCACACAGGATGTCTCAGCTCTTCTGCACTGCTCTGGTTTTCCCTTTGCAGCTACGTTGATAGGAACACATCAAATGGAAGAGTGTTTATTTTTCTGGTTACTGTTTTTCAAGCTGCTGCCTGGCCTGAGCCATTTCCAGGAATTGAGGCACCCGAAGAGAGAAACTTTAAAGGCTCATCAACACCACAAACATCAGTGCTGCGTCAGGGTCCCACAGAGTGCAGCCGGAGCAAGAATTCACAGAGACCCAGAGGAGACTGCACGTGACAGTAGGGCTGAGCAATACGGGTAAAGAACAACCACAGCCTCAGACCAAGCCTGGTCTGATACGGCACCTTCTCAGCGGAACCCAAGCATGGCAACAACAGCAGATGTTTGAAGCAAATGCTATCGGCTGGGGCACACCACATATCCCCAGAACAGATGGAAGGGCAAAGAGTTTGCCATTTTCCCAGCCCACAGAGCCTGCTCTCTGGTGACAGGCTGTACAGAGGGCAGAAGGAGAAAGGGCTATCCATGCAACTGGCTCTCAAGAGTCTATTCCCTGGGGAAGGGCTTCCAGAGCACAGGGAACATTTATGGGGTGCCGCTTTATACCATCAGTTTTGGGGCTGCTGAAAGTAGAGCCTTAACCTGAGTGTCTGCAAGCTGCCATCTCAACAGTGTGTGTGTGGGTGGGGGAAGATACTAAGTATATAAAATTAAACCAGAATGGGTTTTCTTCCTCCCGAACATGGACTTTCCCATCAACTAACCCCAGAATAGCTGATATGGTGACACCACCTAGGCTCTTCTCCTGCAGACCAGTTACACCAGGGAAGGCAGCAATGTGAATATCCACAGATGAAGCTCCCTCCCACATTACAGCAAACCAAGACAGGACATCTACCATAGTTTGCTGCAGAGCCATTTCCAGCCCATCAGTCCCCCAGCTGGTCCACATGCCCTGGACTTAGATGTCTGGAAAGCCACATACTTCGGTAGAGTTCTCTCTGGCTTCCCTGTCCTGGACTCTCCTTGTCCTTCCATCAAAAACTAGCCTCCCCATGAACAGACACAATTTTTTGTCTTTAGTCTGTCTCTGGGTTTTATACTGCCCATCTATCACTGTAGTATCAGAGTGCCAGATTCGCCTACCCATCAGGGCTTGTTGCAAACTTTCTGCCTTATGAAAAATGTCCTCATACCCCAACTACTAGACCTGTTCCTGCCAGACTGTTCCAGGAACTAAGAAATCTATTGCTCTAACTTTAACTTCCTCACTGATCGCTCATTTTAAGCTTTCTCTGCCACTGCTCTGTACTGAAGCTAAAAGGAACAAACCATTTTTTTGGTATGCAACCATCCCATATAATTTTTTTGCTGCTGTTTCCACTTTTCTCCTATGTCATTATCTTCTTGCTTACCATTTTCCCTGACTGCTTCTCATATATTTGCAGCTGCTGTATAATGGTCACTTGAGGCACTCTTTTTTCCTACACCCAGATAGATTCTTCACAGCCATTAGGCTAATGGCACATCAGGGACAGAGTGTGGCACTGGACTGCAGATCCTTCACGTGGCTGTGCAATTAGACCACAAGGCCAGCCTGAAGAGGGAGCTCTTCTATTCCTGACTCCAAACAGAACAGCCTCCAGGATAGAGAGCACCTCCCCAGTGACGCAGTAATAATTTGTATCTCTATAGTGTTTTCCACCTGAGGACTTTCCCAACATTAATAAATCCTCACTGTCCCCTCTGTGAGGTAGTTCAGTATCATTATGCCCATTTTACACATGGGGAAACTGTGGCACAGAGTGGTGCCATGATTTCCCCAAGGTCACACAGCAAGACTGTGGTACAGCCAGGAAATGAACCCCGGTCATGTGACTAGCAAGACCATCCCCCTCCATCTATGGGCCAAATTCAGACCTGATAGAAGTGGCTATAGCTTAATTTAATTCCATGGAGTTTGCACTTAGTCACTCCCATCAGGTCTGGATTTGACCCTAATTGTCTGGTATGAAGTAATATTCATATCTTGTGTGTCCTCAAGTAGCATTAACAATTGACTACCCTCCTCTCCAGTTTCCCCAGGGTGCACTGATAATAGAACTGTCTGTTAGAGGAGCTGTTCACCTCCAGGGGAGTCATATTGGAATGGCCCCTGGCTCCAGCTGTTCTGTTTTGCAAGGCACCGTCTCTATTCAAACACAGACCATGTAGAATAGCTGACCAGTACAGCATGTGGACTAGCTGAACAGCTGATGGTACTTTGATTTGCTGAGTAAAGAAAAAAATTAATTTGGCCCTGGTGTAACTCTACTGAAATCACTAGACTTACACCAGAGATGAATTTGGTCCACGATGTTAAATTATACTTTGAATATGCTAATTGCTCCCAAATTCCATGTTTATGGGAGAACCCTATGCATTGTGCAAAGACCTTGGAAAACAGCTACGTGGTCTCTTTTGATGCAGAGAGTTTTAAACGTGCACATGTGAAGGAGAAGAGATTCAGAGTTGCTTGTCTTTTGTGTGTATGCAGTTCCTGACGGCAGAGAATGTCTGTTTCTTGATGCTCAGAATCTCGGTTACTTCCAGGAACAATGAGCTAAACTCAGCTGCTCTTCCCAGCACCAGCTGAGGGGGCCACAGGCAATGGAACATTGTGTTATTCTTGGAAGGCAGAGGAAAATAAGGCATTGGCAGGGCTGTATGAGCACTCCTTCCCTGACAATTCTGCAACCCCTGCTGTAAAACTGGGTTCGTTCTTTTTATCAAATAACTTCCAGGGCACTGAAAGCAGTTCACTGACAGTTTGCAAGCAGAAAGAGTCTGAATTCATCAAACCACCAAAGATCAGATCATTGTGTGAGCGATCATTTGCCCTGCCCCCCACCCTCTACATGGCCTGTTCAGTTGCAGTGTGACCTACTATACTTTTTAACCTTTTCCCCAAAATAAATACAGAACCCTCCAACATCACACAGCTCATGGAAGCTATTTCTGGCTATTCTGTCAACATACAATACAAACTGCAAAGGCTGACTGGATATTGGGATCATTCCCAGCAGAGCTGTCCATAGAGGGAGTTTACAATAACCCTTATCACTATTCTCCTGTGGTAATGGATGGTCTCTCTTTTAAAAGGCAATAATCTGGTTCACAGGTGAAGTATGCTGAAGTGACTGCTCACTGAGCCATTCAGGATAGAGACATAGAGCAGAGCTCAGCACAACAGTGGGAGAGATACAAAGGGAAAATAAAAATCAGATTGAGTCTACTTTACTCTTCTCTGAGCTGGCTATGAAAATCAGGGGGTTAGTAATGAGCTGAGACAAAAGGGAGCTCTGTTGGAGAATCTGATGTCTCGGCAGCTTGCCAGGCTGATGCATTACACAGTCTTTCACCTTAAAGCACTGGTTCAAACTCAGCCTTGATTAGCAGTGACTGGAATTCATTATTGTCTAAAATTATTAGCCAGTGTGAACTGAGTTGGTGGGTCTCAACTAGGTTCCTAGTAGACTGGTGTCCTTCTTGGGTGTGGCAGCAAAGAGGCCAATGAATGAATGGTCTATAGAGCACCTCAGTCCCACAACTGACCACTTGGTCAGGGTCAAGACATGTTCCTGCAGGGGGAGGAGTAGGAGAAGCTTACACTGCTGTTCCTTATGATGTATAGTAGCTGGACCGTAGATAAGTTAGCCCTGGAACCTGAAGTCTTCTATCAGTCCATCACAAGTGCTACATTCATGTAAAACATTCCCTTTCATTAGCTGCAAGGGAGCAGAAGGTAGATGAGTCTGCTCATGAGGCCTCTGCAAAGTTCTCTGCATGCCCAGGTCCCAGCCTCTCAGGTCTCACAGCTTGAGGTGACTTTATTATATTACCTTTAACAGGCTTCAGCATTGCTCTGTTGCAAAAAGGGAGGCCAGCACCAGAGTTAACAATGTCTCCAGATTAGTGAGCAATGCAAAGTCATCAGCAAATCACTGGGCTGGTTTGCATGTAAATAAACATTTTCCACTTACAAGAGCTCCGATTTCAGAGTTCTCAGACACCAAACACCACCCAAAAGGTTTAATTGCTCTGCTGTTCCTCAGAGATTTCTATTCCCCATTGACCTGAGACATTATTCAACATTACCATATTTAAACTGGAATCAGGGAATGGGGAACCTAGAAGAGTCTCTTTGCACTTGTTTGGATCGCTATCATCCAGTCATTGGACTAAATCTGAATCTGCTGTAAATCATATTGTAAATGCTGAGGTACATCAGATAAGGATCTGGCCCATTAAGTTTAATTAGAGATGGGCCCAAGCAACAAAATTTAAATTTGGACAAGAATCTCAAGGACCCCCATAACCTAGGATTTGGGGGTTTGGTTTGGGCTCATGTCTATATTTAGTGTACTGTACTATAACTGAAGCACTAAAAATAGATTAGTTTCTGAGCAATTAATCAAGGACCTATTCCTAGAATCACAGAGAGCTGAAATTAAGATAGCAGAATTCATGGTAATCAGCCTCATGGAAAGAGAAGGAACCTAACATCAGTTTAAACAGCAAACATACATTCCAGTTAGATAAACATACTTTTGTTTGAGCCAGCTATAGCTGCACCGTGGCCCAAAGATCTAGAATTGCATGAAACACTTGTGAGCTATCCGAACAGTAAACTCAGGAGGCTGCAGTTAATGCACAAGGAATTACGAAGCATGGTCTAATTCCAAGAGGACTAACCTTACTTGGCAAACTTTCAAATAGTTTGAAGAACACTGATCCCCCAGGCTCAGAGGTTGTGGTCACTTTGTCCCATAGCTCCCTCCAAGTTTACGGAACACTCCGGGGATGGCTTGGACTGTAAATTGGCAGGCACAGCATGTCCTTTTAATGTTATGTCATGGTCAGTGGTATTTTTGAGCATTTATAGCTACTGCTCAGGCTTTCCTATGTGAGTGGGTCTCCTGAAATCCCAGGCCCTTTAGATAATGACGCAGCTTCGATGCATTGCTCTTTATTTCCTATCCTAAACCTCTATGTAACTGATGCTGAGAGAGCTGGTACCAGCTCATGCCAAGGCCCCTAGGCCTCACTGAACACCGATAAATGCATAGCTGGAACCCAGTCTGACTCACCTGTGTATTAGCATTGTTAAAACAGAGATTAATTTTATAAGAATATGGTGAGTGTTTAGACTTGATGAAATGCTTGTAGGATGCTGCATGTATTGATCTCACTTATAACAGCTGTAGCCCATGGTGTAAAGTTATATTGATGGTTTGCATTTTGGACCTCTACAATTGTGTAACTCAAACAGGAAAGAAGCATTAATTAGTGTAAAGTGCTAGTACTGCACATAAGAAGGCCCAGTGCAACCAAAGGAGCCATAGAGAAACATCAAAGGACAAAGGCATGGAAGATTACCCTTCCACCCCCCATACACTCATGAAGAGGACACAGGCACTAACACTTGTTGCATCAGTTTGAGCTCTGGGGGAAGGGAATAAAAATCCCTGACCAGAAGGAACTGCATCACTATGCTGCTTGGAAGTTGGAGAGGGCAATATTTCTAAGCATAAGCAAGGGATCCCCAAGCTGCTCAGCTTGGGTTAGCAATAAAGGACATACAGAATTTGCACATTACAGCAGCTTCTGCTACCTTTTGAAACCTAAGACTATAACTAATTTCTGCATATATACATTTACCATATGTTTACCTGCTTTAACCTTGTAAATAACTCATTTCTTTTTCTTAATGAATCTTTAGTTAGTGTAGCCGGGAGGACTGGTCCCTCTCTGAGGAGGACCCAGAGAGGGAGCCAGACCCACCCTGGCTGATAGAGCCCCCAAGGGGAAACCCTGGCCAGAAGCAGGTGGGCAGGGCCAGGCCTTTAAAGGCCAGTCCTGTCAGCTCAGTCAAGAGAGGATGGCTGAGGGGGAAGGATACTTCTCCTCCTGAGCTCCCAGCTAAGGCTGGGCTGGAGAGCCATGCTGAGAGGGTGCGGCTGGCCTTAACCCCAGCCTGGGGATCCGTGGAGGCCTCACCCAAGTTCCCTGCTGCCTGGGAGCTGGAGGAGGGCCCACCGGCGTACCCGACTGCCTGGGAACCGGAAGAAGACCCACTGGGGTTCTCCGCTGCCAGCGAGGCTGAGGAGAACCCCCCTGAGACACCCACAGCCTGGGAGCCGGAGGTGGGCCCGCCAGAGCAGTACAGAGCCTGGGACCCAGAGAACTTACCGGCCCTACCCGTGGCCTAGGGCCCGAGGACCTGGAAGAGCTGCCCTCCGAGGATGAACCCATGGAGCTGCCAGAGCTGCCATCCGTGGATGAGGAGGGCCTAGCGGGACTACCAGGCCCCAGGGACCCAGAGGAGGCAGGTACTGGGGGTTTTGGGGAGGAAGAAGCCCAGGGGTAGCCACAAGTTAGTGGCTGAGTCAGGGGCAACCCAGGCGGTGTTTTGTGGCTGGAGCCCCGCCAGCCCTGTGGCAAACGCCTTTGCCACTGCCAGGGCCCTGGGCTGGGACGCAGTGGAGACGGGCGGGCCTGCATCCCCTTCCCCCCTTCCCTAACAACCCTCAGAGAGCCTCACCCGCCATACCGCTCCAGAGAGCGGCCTGCCTACCTGGCCAGCCCTGCCTGGGGGCTCAAGACTACTCCCGGTGGGAGGTAGCCGGGAGGAGTGGTCCCCCTCTGAGGAGGACCCGGGGAGGGAGAAACCCGGACACTGCTCCCCGCTTTCAGGGACATGTCTACAGTTAGCTTATTACAGGATTGGCTACAAACACTGTCTTTGGTGAGAAATCTAAGGTACAACTGACCTGGAGTAAGTGACTGGTCCTTTGGGACTGGGAGTAACCTTAATATTGCTGTGATTTCTGGTGTAAGGGACCATCTATCACAAAGACAGGCTTGCATAGGTGGCTAGATAAATCAAAGTGCCCAAAGGGACTGTCTGTGACTCTACGTTAAAGGCTGTTGTAGTGCTTGAGGAGTTCACACTTGATACTCGGTTGGTGAAATCTAAGTATAGAACACACAACCAGTTTGGGATTTGTGTCCTGTTTCTTAATGGTCTGTCCTGAGGTTGGCATTCATGGTTGTGAGCCACTCTAGTTAGCTTGACAGTAACATTGTTACAGTGTTTTTCTAGCCCACTGGGGACTGTGTTCAGTGGCGGATGAAGTGATCCCTGTGAACATACACAGAGCAAAATTCACTCCTGAGAATGGCATGGAAGCTCAACTTTGGAATTCATGTGTGTGTCTCCTGTATAGCACCATGCACATTGTCAGCACTTAAGTAATAGAAGGGAAAACAGGACATGCACTAAAGCAGAATGATACCATGGAGTATTGCTGTGCAGACTTGAGAGCAGAATTTTGCCCACAGCTTGTGAAGTACCTTCGGATCTTTTGTGTTGAAAGGGCATTCTGTACGGTATAAACTATTTCACTTAGACAGCAGCACAACATCCCACAGAAGGGAGTTTTCTCCAAGGTGAAACAGCAGATAAGAGTACATGGATGGGATCTATGTTCCTTTACTCTGCTCTTCCTGGATTTGATTACAGCAGACAGGTCTCTATTTCTTGAAGCTCAGACAAGATCAAGCTGCCCCCAAATGTTTCAGCAGTAGATTGACATGAGAGGGAAGTGCTAGGTAGAGATTCAGATCTAGTGCCTAAGCCTACAGCACAGTCAGAACTTTGGCTTAAAAAAACTGCTCTCCATACTTCTAGTTTGATCATGCACATCAAAACTGGTTTCCCAGTCAGCAAGAGTAAATATTCTCTTTAGGAATGCTGCCTTGGAATGGTAATTAACTTAATTTAGTTTGTGTAGTAATCTCTCACTATAGTCTGTGTAGTAATTTAGTTTACCATTCTCAAGTGTTCCGTGTTCTGCAAACAGGCAGAAATGTTATTCCAGAACTTTAATAATATTTTCAGGCAAGGATCTTTAAGTGTTATCATCCCTGTTTTAAACATGGGGAAACTGAGGCTCAGAAAACTATCCAGGGAGACAGAGTAAATCAACAGAAGAGCCAAGACTACCCCTTCCCTGCTGTAAGTTTCAACCTCAAGTCCACATTACATAAATTATTGAAAGTCTAAAGTACATTGGATTTTACTTTCTCTTAAATGAGAGGGACATGTATGTGGTTTATTGATCCTTGATTATTGAACAGATCCTCGGATCCCAGCATTGGCATGGGTATTAGCAGCCTACTGCCAGAGTCGTTGCTATTTCTCCTGGCTGCAAGAACTTTTCTAGCTCTTTACAGCACTCTGCACCAAGTTCAAATTTCTTATCCTTGCTTTCAAAACCCTCCATCACACAGTCCTGCCTCTCTCTCTCCTGGGCTCCATACCTACTCTCCTCTCCTCTCTGCCTTTATGCCAACTTCAATACCCCTTTCCTCTCCTCCCCGCACAGACTTCTGCCCCTCAAACCTGGACTGCTCTCCCTGAACCTGCTCAGCAAGCCACCTCCCTTACTTCATAAACATCCCTGCTGAAACTTCTCTAAGAGGGTGAGAGGAAAGGTTGTATTATATTAAAGTTAAATTTGGAGAAAAAAAATGCATGGAGCCATCCAGCTGACTCTCTGATCATGTGATCTTACTATTTAATCTACGTTTCTGGAGGCAGGGACCCACCTTTTCATAGATTTTGGGTACATCTATGCTGCAAAACAAAACAACCCAAAACACCCCACCTCTGCAGCAAGTCTCAGATCGGTCAGCTGAGTCAGTCTCACAGAGCCTGCACTAGGGGGTGAAAAACAGCAGTGTCGATCTTCAGGCTTGGGCTTGACTCACTGGGTTTCAGAACTTGGCCTCCAGCCTCAGTGAGAACATTTACACTGCTACCTTTAGCCCCGTAGCATGAACCTTGTGAGCATGAGTCAGTTGATCCAGGCTCTGATACATGCTCCTGCGTGTTTCTTTTTTTCCTTTCAGTCTAGACATGCCCTTTGAGGTCAGCAGTGACCTTATGATCACATTACCTAAACTAACTCAGGCCACAAAATTTTAGCCAGTCATTCCTGACTTGTAACTTGTGGTTGAACTAGAAAGAACAGTTACTTACCTTGTAACTGTTCTTCGAGATGTGTTGCTCACGTCCATTCCCAATTAGGTGCATGTGCGCCACGTGCGCTGGTGCTGGAATTTTTTCCCCTAGTGGTACCCGTAGGGCTGGCTCTAGCACCCTCTGCAGCGGCATGTATATGTGCCCATATATAGGGCACTGCTGGCCCCCCTCCCTCTCAGTTCCTTCTTACCAGAACTCCGACTGAGGGGACGGAGGCTGGATTGTGGAATGGACATAAGCAATATATCTCAAAGAACAACAGTTACAAGACAAGTAACCATTCTTTCTTCGAGTGCTTCTCATGTCCATTCCCAATTAGGTGACTTACCAGCAGTATTCCTGGTGGTGGGAAGAAGTTCATAGGCATGACGTTTGTAACACCATTCTACCCGAGCCTGCTGTGTGATGGCATAGTGTGATGTGAAGGTAGGACATCGAGAGTATGTAGCTGTCTCTCCTCGCTAGAGTTGTGAGGTTTTGGACAGAAGACTGGCAGGAAAATGTCTGTTGAAATGAAAGTGAAATATCAACATCAACAGGAACACTAGGAGAGGTCATAGCTGGATTTTTATCTTTGTAAAAAACCATGTAGGGGGGTTCTTAAGTTAGGACCTTACTCTCTGATACCCACCTCATGGACGTCATTGCTATTAGGAACGCGACCTTCCAAGACAGGTGCATGAGGGAACAGGAAGCCAAAGGTTCAAAGAGTGGTCCAGTGAGCCATAAGAGAACAAGGTTCAGATCCCACTGGGAACCGAGTCCTGCATTGGTGGTAAGAGCCTTTCCAGACCTCTGAGGAATCTAGCTGTCATATCATGTGAAAAGACCGTTCTGCCCTGCATGGGAGGGTGAAAGGCAGATATCACCACCAGGTGCACTTTAACTGACAAGAAAGCCAAGACATCTTGTTTTAGGTAAAGCAAATAGTCCAAGATCACCTGGATAGGGGATTTTGTTGGCGAGACATCCCAGCAAGCTGCCCAGCAGGCAAAATGCTTCCATTCGGCTAGGTAAGATCCCCTGGTGAATGGCTTCCTGCTTTCTAACAGAATCCTCTGAACTGAGCCGAGCAGGATTGCTCTTCCCAGCTTAGCCATGGAGCATCCACTCTGTCAGGTGCAAGGGGGCTAGGTCCAGATGGAGCAGCCGACCGTGATCCTGAGAGAGGAGGTCCAGCTGCAGGGGAGAGTTCAAGGGCAGGCCACAGGTAGCTCAAGTAGCATCCCAAACCAATGCGGACGTGGCCACACTGGGGCCACTAGGATAACCTGAGTCCTGTCTTTCTTGATTTTTATGAGGACCCTGTGTATTAGAGGTATCCATGGGAAGGCAGGCATATATGAGATTGCCCAACTAGGGCAAGAGAAAGGGATCAGTCAGTAAGCCGCTGTCAAGCCCTTCAAGTGAGCAGAACTGACTGCATTTCCTGTTCCCCTTGGTAGCAAAGAGGTCCATTTGGGGAGCGCCCCATCTTTAGAAGATGAGTTTGGCCACTTCTGGGTGAAGTGCCCACTCATGGTGAGAGCAGAAGGATTTGCTGAGATGATCCGCTAATGCGTTCTTGACCCCGGGAAGATGCACCACCTCCAATTGAATGTTGTGACCCACACAAGTCCCACAAGCGTAAGGCCTCCTGACAAAGGGCTGAGGATCTGGCCCCCTCTTGCCTGTTGATATAACACACCAAGCCACGTTGTCCGTGAGAATTTGAACGACCTTGTTGGAGAGGTGAGGTATGAATACCTCGCAGGCTAGTCGAACTACCCTGGGTTCTCTGACACTGATGTGCAGAGCTAGCTCATCCCTGGTCCAGAGGTCCTGGGTTCTGAGCGCACCAAGGTGGGCTCCCCACTCCAGGTCTCAGGCATCAGAAACTAACAACATTGGTCATAGGGCTGCGAAAGGCACATGGTGTGGTTTTGTCCACCCCAAGAGAGAGGTAAGTATCTGCGGAGGGACAGTGAGAATCATGTCCAGATGGTGTCTGGATGAGGAATATACCATCGCCAGCCACATTTGCAGAGGTTTGAGGTGCAGTCTGGTGTACTGGACTACATAAGTGCAGGCTGTCATGTGGCCCAGAAGACTGAGGTATATCCTCGTCGTAGTAAGAGGGTGGGCCGATATTCGGGCTATGAACTCCGACGCTGCCTAGAACCTGGCCTTTGGCAAGAGTGCTCCAACTTGTGTAAAGTCCAGGACTGCCCTGATGAACGCTATTCTTTGGACAGGCCTGAGTGTTGACTTTAGCTCATTCATTAACAGGTCTGGTCCACCTGTCACTTGCTGGGCAACCTCGATACTGTGTTGGACTTGCCTCCTTGACCGGCCCCTGATGAGCAAGTTGCCCAAGTAAGGGAAGACCTGCACTGCTCAGCCTCTGGGGTGAGCAGCCACCACCATTATGCATTTGATGAACACGCGTGGCGTGGTTGAGAGGCTGAAGGAGAACACCGTAAACTGCTAGTGTCGCTGGCTCACCATGAATCGCAGGAACTTCCTGTATCTGGGAAGATGGATATATGGAAATAGGCATTTTTTTAAGTCAAGGGTGGCATACCAGTTGCCTGGATCCAGAGAAGGGATGATAGTGGCTAGAGAGACCATGTGGCACTTCAACTTCTTGAGATCTCGATTGAGGACTCTCAGGTTCAGGACAGGTCTCAAGCCCACTTTTGCCTTTGGAATTAGAAAGTATCAGGAATAGAAGGCTTCCCCCTCAGTTCCTGATGGACCTCTTCCACTGTGCCCACTTGCAAGAGGGCCTGCACTCCTTATATAAGGAGTTACACTCATGAGAGGGATCCCTGAAGAGGGACAGGGAAGGGGGATGGGAGGGCGGAAGTGAAGTGAACTGGATAGTGTAACAGCGGGTAGCATATTTAACACTCAGCAGTCTGATGTTATGGTAGCCCAAGCCAGGCGGAAAGGAGCAAGGCGGGAAGAAAATAATTGGGGGGTCTGGATCCCTGATAATGGCTGGTAGATCGTCCTGGGGCGCACCTTCGAAAGTTCTGTTTCACCCCTGGGGGGTGATGGTTTGAGCTTGACTGGGGGGCAGTGGCGATGAGTGGCCCTGACAATTTTTATAACCTCTATTCTTTTATAGGACTTCCTCCAAGGCTGCCCACCAAACCTCTGCGACTATTGAGGCCTGAAGTGCCTTCTGGCAGAAGACCGGGTATATAATCCTAGAGAACACAGTGTAGCCCTCAAGTCCTTCTGCCCAGGCATCCTGGAATCTGTTTGGTCTGCAAACAGAGCTGTGCCATCAAAGGTGAGGTCTTGAATGGATTGCTGGACCTCTTCCAAGAGGCCAGACGACTGGAGCCAGGATGCTCTCCTCATTGACACCGCTGAAGCCATAGACCTGGCTGTGGAATCAGCTGCGTCCGATGTTGCTTGGAGGGAAGCTCTGGCTATCATACTCCCTTCCCTCCAGGATTGCTTTGAACTCTTGTCTGGCGGCTTGTGGCAGGGAGTCAGAGAACTTCTCCAGTGACTGCCAGATGTTAAAATAGTATCTTCCCAAAAGCACTTGTTGGCTGTATACCAGCAGCTGCAGCTTGCCATCGAATAAACCTTGCACCCAAACAAGTCAAGCTTTGTAGCCTCTTTATATTTTGATGTGACGCTCATCTGGCCTTAGCCGTCTTGCTCATTGGCAGCTGTGATCACCAATGAACCTGGGGAGGGGTGGGTGTAGAGATATTCAAACCTCTTGGCAAGCACATAATACTTCTTTCCCGCCATTTAGACATGGGGGCAGGGAGGCGGTAGTCTGCCATAGTGCCTTGGCCAGTTTCACCACTCCCTCATGCACCTGGAGAGCCACCCTGGATGGAGTTGCTGTTGCCAGAATACCAAATAGTTCATCCACTGGCTCCCTAAGCTCCTCCACCTTGAGTCCCAAGTTGTTTGCCATGCACTTCAGCAGTTCTTGGTGGGCTCTGAAGTCATCTGATGGGGCAGCGGTGGAAGGTCCAGTGACCCCTGGCTCACTGGAGAGTGGCACCTTGGTGATGGGGAATGCTGCAGTGATCTTAGCACAGGTTTTCCTCTTGATAAGCTCCCAGAGGGGGCAGCCAGCTCTCAGTGTGGGGGCCTTCCTTCCTTGGGTGTCAGCAGCACCGGGATTGCCATGAGGTCCTTCATCGCTTGGAACGCCTCATCTGTAGTGGGAACTGTCAGGTGCCAAGGACTCTTGCTGCTACCTGGAGTCGGCGGCGGGTTAGGGACAGGGCTTGACGCCTGCATAGGCGGAGACCCTGCCAAGGCCTGCGGGGAGGAGTGGCCCAACGTGGGTCTCACTCAAATCCCCGTGCTCTTCTTAGCAGACTTCGGTGCTGGCGAGTGTCCCCAATCCGTGTGGGTCTTTTCAGCCACTTCTTCGGCACTGGAGATGTTGAACGGTGCCGCGAAGACTATGGCACCAGAGTGGCACTCTGTGCTGACGCTGATGTACTCTGTGCCGACTCGGACCTCGGTTCTGATGCCGGCCTGAGCGCCGATTCCATTAGGACAGCTCTGAGTCTGATGTCCTGGTCCTTTTTAGTCCAAGGATGGAAACTTTTACAGATTTTACATTTTTCCCGCATGTGAGCTTCCCCGAGACACTTCAGGCAGCTCTGGTGTGGGTCATTCAATGGCACCAGCTTCTTACACGAAGTGCAAGGTTTCAAACCCAGGGACCAGGGCATGCCCCGTCCCTGGGTCAAACGCAACTAAAACTAACACTTAACAGCAAAGACTAACTATGTACACTTGTAATAAATAAACCACTAGGTTTGACAAAAGACTTGCAGGAGTAAGGGAACATTCCAGCACTGTCACAGGGGTAAGAAGGAACTGAGAGAGAAGGGTATATACGGGCACATACATGTGCCGCTGCAGAGGGCACTAGAGCCGGCCCTACTGGTACCACTAGGGGAAAAAATTCTGGCACCAATGCATGTGGTGCACACATATCTAATTGGTAATGGACATGAGCAAGCACTGAAAGAAGAACATATATTTCAGAAAAATGTCCAGTCTTGATTGAAAGGCTACAAGTGATAGGAAACTGCTGCATCCCTGAGTAAGCTATTCCAATGGTTAATTTTCCTCACTGTTAAACATTTACTTTTTTCCCCCCAGTTTGCATTTTCCTGACTTCACCTTCTTGCCACAAGGTGTTTTTAGACCTTTGTGTCTTACATTAAAGATCCCTCATATATCAGAAATCTTATCCGAGAGGGGCTTGAGGACTTTTCATTTTGTGCATGTACACAGCCTACCACCAGTGTAGCCTCTCAGTACTATCACAATGCAAATAAACATTTGAAATTAAATATATTTAATTAATCATTCTGAGTCTTTTCCTGTCCCTACACGCTTATGATGACCACTTTTTGTGTTGTGTCAAATCTAGATTGTAACACTTCAGGGCAGGAACTCTCGCTTTGTGCATACTTTTTGGCACTCAAAATGTAATAATGAACCTGTTCACTTTCATATTGACTTGAAGGCTTTTGTTTAAAGTTCCAAATATGCTGTATAAAGAGCAGTAACATTTTTAGTATGTTATTCTTTTACAATTTGGGCCATTCTGTCTAACCAGACTGGTTGAGTGATGATTCCGTGCCCCACCCAGGCTCATCAAAGACTTGTCTGATGGAGACAAGTTCCCCCAGAGCAGTTTGGGTTACTTGGTAGTACTCCAACAAAAATTTCTTGTGTACATGGTGGCGATAGGATCACACCTTTTTTTAGTGGGGGAAAAAGGGAGGAATATATTATCTAGGCATGTGTAACATGCTGGTACTGGCTTGTGTTTAACAAAGTGCATTTTGAACGGATTATAGAAATCTTTAAAAAGCGTAAGACATTTTTAAAAAGCATACAGCCCATAGCTTCTGCAGCCAATGTCTGTATGTTAAAAGCTGAGATTTTCAAAAACAGCCTAAAACTAGCTCCTTACATCCTGACTTAAGCTCTTAAATAAGTGGGCGCATTTTCAAAAGTTCAAAGCACCCAGCAGCTCCTACTGGCCCCAGTGGATACGTCTACACAGCATGTGATAGTGAGCCTCCCAGCCCGGGTTGACAGACTCAAGCTTGTGCTACGGTGTTACAAATAGTGGTATAGATGTTAAGGGTGAGGCTGGGCTTGAGTTCTGAAGCTTAGGGTGGGGGATGCCAACCCAAGCTCCAGCCTGAGATGCAACTTAAAAGTGCTGTCTACACAGTTATTTTTAGTGTGGGCCTGAATCTGTAGACAGACTAGGAGGCTTACAATCATGGCCTGTGCAGATGTAGCCAGTGGGTGCTCAGCCCTTTGGAAAACTTATTTAGAGGTAAAAATTTCCAAAGCATCTAACTGACTCAGGAGTCTAAGTCCCACTGAAAGGCTCCTAAGACAGCTGGGCTCTTTAAGAATTTTACCCTAGGAGTCTAACTTTAAGCCTCTCTTTGAAAATCACGGACAACTGCTCCCGTGATTCTCTGCAACCTTCTTTCCCTCAAGTTGTTACTTTGCCTCTTTAGAAAGAGTTGAAAGTTTCTTATGCACTGATACTAGGGTGATGAGAACAGTATAAAAACCTAGATATACCGTTTTGGTTCTCTGTTCTATCCAAGCAACACAGGCAGCCCTCCGACACTCTCCTCCAGGGGACATGTGAACTGTGCTTAGCGCAGCTCACAATCCAGGTGCCAAGTCTCTTTTCTAAACCTCCCGCCTAAGAAGCCTCAGCTGGGACAAACACAGAGCAGGTGCTGGTGTTTAAAAGGCAGTGAGTAGGTGTACTTCTGGCCTTGATGAAATTACTCCATCAGAAGGAACTTTGTTAGAGTGTGACAATGTGGTCGCCCCTGGAATTCATGCTGGGAGGCACTTGGGAGCTCTCTCGGGATGCTTGGTATAAATCCTGTTGACTCAGCTCACCATAATAGAGACTCAGCAGGAATGAGCACCAGGAGAGGTATCTGTTTCAGCTGCTGTCAAGCTCCTAGGGTGCCTCATTGTTTGCTTTATGCAACAGTCATAAAAAGCCCCCGTCTGTAAACACATAATTAGATATTTTACATCTTTTGGGCCTCTTTAATTTAGGGTGAAACACAGTGAGACTTTCATGCAACAGAACAGGGAGGGGGAAGATTGTGCTTAGAGATCATGTTTAGTGCAAGGTCATTAAGTATAAGCACAGTGCATTTGCATCAGATGGTTCCATGCAAGAATTCTGGAACAGCACATGCTTAACCCATTGGTCTGGAGTTATAAACCCATGCTTCTCACCTCTCAGGAGCAACACTCACCCTTGTGACCAGGAGCACCTGTCCAGGTACTATCAGTGGAAAAACTGAAATGGTCTTAAAACCAAAATAAAAGAGAGACTAGATGAGTCTGGTTGACTGGTAATGGGTCACAGGGCACCATTCACTTGTATGGCATCAGAACAAATCTGGCTTAAGTTTGTGGTGACATTCAATGCCATCTAGTTTGCCATCTAATGGCTACTCAGTGACCTCTCTGAAAGGAGCTGCTCTCAGTGCTAGAGGGAAGTAGTTAAAAAACTCCCTTTGTTCCAGGTCGCCAAACATGTTTTGAACAAGCTCAATGGGCCTGTTTGTCTTCCACTGAAATCGGTGGAAGCCAAAAGAACAATTCAAAAAGAACCTACTAGAATTTCCACTAGGGCATCCATTTTCTTGTGCACAGAAGCCAGCCTTACAAAAGTGCACCAGTCACATCACTGTTGTCAGACTCAATAGGAAGGCAGAGGACCGAACAGAATTGGAAGGTGAATAACACTATCTCCTAGAGAAGATTCCTGAACGTTCAGGGCACCTCACCAGTGTGGTGCACAGAAACCTGGTCCATTGTTGCTTATGCTGTACTTACTTTGCGGGTATAGAAAGAGGGCTGTGGTCTTAAGGGCTGTTCATCTGGCACCTTTCATTTCATCTGTAAGAAGAAGGAAAAAAAAAGCAGAAAAGAAAAGCTTAGAAATCCACATTCTAGCACAGATACATGTGGTATTATTTGAAACCTGTGTGGGATCCTCCTCCTGATCAGAATATGCTTATCTTGCAAATCCAGGGCTATCATTCAAGAGAGAAGAAATATCAATTTTTATTTGCACTCCATAAGCACATAGTGAATACACCAGGCATGAATTTGGCACATTGCCTTCAAACCCTAACTCATATTTTCTGTCACAGAGATTTTGCTTTTACCTATAAAATGGATAGAGAACTGGCTAGAGCATACGGTTCAACGAGTAGTGATCAACGGCTCCATGTCTAGCTGGCAGCCGGTCACAAGCAGAGTGCCCCAGGGGTCGGTCCTGGGGCCAGTTTTGTTCAACATCTTCATTAATGATCTGGAGGATGGGGTAGATTGCACCTTTAGCAAGTTTGCAGATGACACTAGACTAGGGGGAGTGGTAGATACCCTGGAAGGTAGGGATAGGATACAGAAGGACCTAAACAAATTGGAGGATTGGGCCAAAGGAAATCTGATGAGGTTCAACAAGGACAAGTGCAGAGTCCTGCACTTTGGACGGAAGAATTCCATACACAGCTACAGACTGGGGACCGACGAGCTAGGCAGCAGTTCTGCAGAAAAGGACCTGGGGGTTACAGTGGATAAGAAGCTGGATATGAGTCAGCAGTGTGCCCTGGTTGCCAAGAAGGCTAATAGCATGCTGGCCTGCATTAGTAGGAGCATTGCCAGCAGATTGCGGGAAGTGATTATTCCCCTCTATTCGGCATTGGTGAGGCTGCATTTGGAGTATTGTGTCCAGTTTTGGGCCCCCCCACTACAAAAAGGATGTAGACAAGTTGGAGAGAGTACAGCAGAGGGCAACAAAAATGATTAGGGGGCTGGAGCACAAGACTTATGAGGAGAGGCTGAGGGAACTGGGCTTGTTTAGTCTGCATAAGAGAAGAATGAGGGGGGATTTGATAGCAGCCTTTAACTACCTGAGAGGGGGTTCCAGGGAGGATGGAGCTAGGCTCTTCTCAGTGGTGGCAGATGACAGAACAAGGAGCAACAGTCTCAAGTTGCAGTGGGGGAGGTCTAGATTGGACATTAGGAAAAAGTTTTTCACTAGGAGGGTGGTGAAACACTGGAATGGGTTACCTAGGGAGGTGGTGGAATCTCCCTCTTTAGAAGTTTTTAAGCTGCTGCTTGACAAAACCCTCGCTGGGATTATTTAGCTCAGGTTAGTCCTGCTTTGAGCAGGGGGTTGGACTAGATGACCTCCTGAGGTCCCTTCCAACTCTATGATTCTATGATAATAACCTCAGAGCTGATAAGTTTTTATATTTCTGCTGTAAATTGATCCTGTTCATGCCTGCTAAGTGACGGACACAATTTTTGTTATTTAAAGCCCCGTCTGAAAAAAAAAAAAAAAAGACTAATATTTTACACACTCTCTTGTACCTCTTATTAGGGTATGTCTATACTGATGGCGGCAAATTGATCTTTCTAGATCAATTGAGTGGTCAATGTAGACCTGCTCAATCGATCAAGAAGTCAACTGAGTAAAACCACCCCCTCAAGTAGTGTAGCGCTGCGTCAACGAGAACGGTGTGCAGTGAAGACACCGTGCAGAAGGGAAGCACAGCAGTTGACGGGAGTTACGCAAGCTACGCAGAGTAGCTTGCATAATTCCCATCGACTGCCGCCGAATCGCCAGGTCAGTGTAGACCAGGGCTTAGATTAAAAAAAAAAAAAAAAAAAATAGAGTGGAGATTGCACCTTAACTATCCGTTGCAACTCTGAAATGCGTAATGGAGCAGACAGACTATATAACTTTTAGCTCCACTCTGAATGATTTATTCTACAATAATTAACTCACAGGTATATATATATTTATATATATAGTTCCTAATACACAGTTAGAGCAAAAAACACAGAAATAGTAATGAGGAAGAGAGCTACGAAATGAAAAATAAAAATGACTACATTGAAAATTTTCAGCTTTTTTTTTTTTTTTTGGTTGATTTGTTTTCAGTTCTTTTGCAAGGGAAAAAAATGGCATTTTTTAACCTGATCTAAGGAGGACCCTCCCTCCTTATATCTATTAATATGAGTATTTTTAGAATACTTTGCGGTCAGATTTTTGAAAAGCAGTCAGTGTTAGTCTAACTCCACTCCCCTGGAAATGAATGGAAGTTTTGCCATTGACTTCATTGGGATCAGAGTTAGGCCAGTGTTAAGTGAATTCAAAATCCCATCCTTAGCACACACCAGCCAACAACACATGGTCTAGAGACAGACAAAGCAAAAAAGTCTCCCATGTTGATGCAGCCATTCTGTCAAGCTCACAATTAATTTATTCATACATACTTACATAATAAAGCAGCAAGAAAGGGGGAAGGAAGTTATTTCTGCACTTCTTGAGTTTCAGAATGTTGTGCAATTAACCACAACCGAAAAAAAATATTATGCACAATTCTATGCTTTTGACTCCTTGGCTATTTATAAGTTATGGGACTACCATAGGAAGAGGTAGGAATTTAGTTCAACAAACTTAATATAGCCCCTACTACCACCTGGCTCAGTCCTTCTCTTTTTGGGTGGACACCAATCTGTTGTGATGGCAACTGCTGAATCCCATGTGCTGTTAAGCTCCTCAGGTCTGGGGAATGACTGGTCCCTGTCCCTAGCTCTGGGTCTCTCAGGCACACAGCTCAATGGGACCGCATAGCCCAGCTGCCAAGATCCTGGAACCAGTGCCTCAGCCTTCCTGAGCCCCTAGTTGCTTAGGCATGTCCACCCCTCTGCCTCCTGTGATCACCTGGCTATGCAAGCTATGTTTTTCTCAATTAAGCCTGGCATTAAAGCCAAGAAACACAGGCTTAGCAAAGGAATTTCTTAAACATACACATTTTACTCTTAGAGAGCTCAGGAGAGATACAAATCTGTAGAAAACAACACACACTTGAATTTAATACCATTGGTCTGATCTTTTGTGGTCTTTGGGTTTATTCTAAATCCTTTGGGGGGAGGGGCGGCAAGGCCCTCCAGCCTTCACTTCCTCCAGCTAGATCTTCCGTTTCTGGTGATAAGATGGCTCCTTTTGCTTAGAGAGCATGCCTTTTATAAAGCAGCCTCTGACACCTTTTCTGTCCTGGCTCTTCTCTGGCCATGCTGTGGATTTTCCATGCTGCAACCACCTGCCTGGTCCTCCAAACTTCTGGGAAGAATCATTCAAAGTCAGCGACCTTGCCAGTAGAAACCCCACTGTTCCAATAGGGAAGAGTTGTTGACACTGATGGCCCTGGATTGCTCTGTCACTGCTTTCCAGGCATAGTCTCCACACTAGGAGTCAAGTTCCTGCTACAGCATGAACAACGAGAGTCCTGTAGCACTTTAAAGACTAACACATTTCTGCAGGCATAAGCTTTCCTGGGCTGCACGATGATCTGACGAAGTGGGTTGCAGCCCACGAAAGCTTATGCCTGCAGAAATGTGTTAGTCTTTAAAGTGCTACAGGACTCCCGTCGTTTTTGCTGTATACAGACTAACACAGCTACCCCTCTGGAAGTTTGCTACAGCATGAATGCTCAAAGTCCACTAAATATAACTGCTGAAATAGAAGTTGAAATACAACAGATGATCACAAAATAAAAATGAAATTCATAAGTGGACACAGACATAGCTCCTGAACGGTCACACCTCCATCTTATTAGCACATATAATGCCCCAGTACAATCACCATGCTGTTCAAAATTAATTATCCTGATTCCTGTTTACATTAAGGCCCCTTTACACTGCTCTGGCAATGCATTAGTGCCTTAAAGTGGGTGCAAATGTAATTAGTTCCCTGACAGAGTAGTGTGAAGCAGCCTTAATGCAAATGAGAATCAGGCCCAGGTTACTTTAACTTTACCTTTCCATTTACAGTAACTTAGCTTGCTCTTCAAGGAGACATACGTCTGATTTCTCTAACATACTATCAGATTCTGAACGACTCCAGTAGCAAGTGTAAGAGGAGCATTTGGCATCCCACACCAGCCAGGCAAACAGGCCATTTGTCATGTGACATTATAAACAGACTCCAACTCAACCATTTAAAATGTGCTAGAGTTCACACTCACTAGCTCCTGGTCCACTACAATGTCTCAGCATGCACCATGGACCTCTGCTGGAGACAGCCTACACTCAGGAAATGGGCAATTATCATGTGATTGGTTGTTTTTAAGATTGTTTGACAACTTTAGAGATACAACACAGGAGATTGTTAAATACAACAAGCAAAACATTGCTAAGTACAGTCCCACTGGGTTGTTCCCTGCTCTTGTGGTAGTTGTGATGCCACAGCATGGGGCAGGATCTGATATGTTCTGGCCAGATGAGGTCAATAATCACTAGCAGATACAAGTGTAAAAAGAAAAAGCATTCACATTTTGAGGACTTATGCAGCTATCATCACAGCAGCCCTTCAAATTCTTCCTTATAGAGAATCTATCAGAACTGGCCCAGCAAACAGGAAGGTCACTAATCACTTATGATTCTCATTCCAATAGCTAACCCCATTCTACACATTCCACCAGAAAATTGTGAGCAAGGGGTGAGAGGCAACAGATCAATCTGAGAGTACACAAATTTCAGGTTGAATTATTAAAAGTCTGGCCATGTTGTAAGCAGTTGAAAAAAGTGATTATAGTGGGAAGTGTAAGGCAACCTCAGTAACAGGCATTGGTACAAGTGCATCTTATAATAAATATCAGAAAAAATATTGCCAGATAAAATATTGATTTTATTTGATTGTGTTCTTCTCCCCCACACGAGTCTTAGATTGTAAACTTTTCATGGCATCACTTATGTCTTCATATGTCTTTGTACACAAAGGGATCAGGGCCTCTAGGCTCTACTATAATGTAAATATTAATTAATAACAGATTGTTTCACATGGAAATGCAGAATTAACAATAGGAAAGAGAAAGATAACGTAGGTGAAGACTGGATAAGTCAGAGTAGCAATAGCCAACCTTGTTATGACTCGAGAAGTAGAGCCAGAATGCGGACTTGAAAGGCAGTGTAACAGAGACTGACAGATGGTAAACACAGCATGGGAGGGAGATGGGTGGGCTTTGGGTGAGGAATAGAGAATTGGAAACTTGATCGCATTTGGCTGTGAAGAGACGTGCACAGTGAGGCCCGTGTCTGGCAGTGAGCTAAATAAGGCTGTGCTGCGTTGTTTACCCAAGGAAGATCTGAGTGGTGGATGTTACATACCATGGGCAAAATCCTGGCCCCATTGAAATCAATGGAAAAATTCCCACTGACCTCGATGGGGGCTAGGATTTCACCCCACATACATGGGCAGCACGGGAAGGGTTAAAGAGAGTGGCAGCCTTGACTCTATTTCCTGACTTGTGGGGATTTCTCTCAGAATCTTACATCGTTTTCTTTGACTTCTGCTGGAACTGATTTCTCCTGCACTGCCAGGCACTACCCTCTGCTCCAAACCCAGACCCTTCCTGATCTCCACCGCCTCATCCTCTCCTCTCACCGTGCATCATTTCTCGATATCATTTCAGTGCAATGAGAAGCCTATGTCCTAGCTGTCCTTGGCCTGAGATGTTAAAAGGAAATCCAGTCATTTTTGGGCATGCCTATTGCCAGCAATGGCACCCATCTTCATCACTGGTATCCTGATACCAAACAGCAGTGCGCCTTTGCTGTAAGACAGCTTCTCCAGTCAGTCCTTTAGAGACACAGGGATAAATGCACACAAAGTCAAATCCAGAGCAAGTATCTTGGCTAAGCACTGGGACTCGCTGCTGGCGATGGTGGTTGTTGGAAGATTTCATCCCATCCATGGTGGAGAAGAGCAGGGTAACCTTAGTGGCACCCCTTCTTCTGTTCATTTTATCACCTCACCCTCCCACCCCCTTTGTCTATTCTGTCCACCTCTTCTGTCCAGTCTGACACCTGGGCTGAGCACGCAAGGGCCCTGATTCTGCTACCTAGGATCCTCCACATCCAGCAAGCTATGGGTAGAATTTGCCCCTACAGGAAAGACTCTGCTCCTAGCCCTAGTGGAATCTGGCCCTCTGTTGCAAGCAAAAGGTGAAATGACTAAAGGATAGCATCATGTCACTTGATCCTGAGCCAAGCTAAAGTGATCGGGTCTGGGTGTTGCCGCATTCCCTCCCCTGCAGGAGTAATAAAAGGAGTATTTATAACCTGTTGCGCCTGGCTCATCTTTCAGGGAAGGCCGCAAGATCCAGTTCACCAGTTCTTTGAGTTCTGCAAGGGAGGAGAGAGAGGAGGAGGAGGAGAGGCACAAAGCTCCTCATGCCTTCCTGATGATGGCAGAGTTCCTTTTGGGCCATCACCTTTTCTCGATGATGGACAGCAGGGTGCCTGGCTCTCTGCAAGTAGTCACACGGCAGCCATCTCCCTCTGAAAGTGGCCTCAGCCGCTGGGGTTAACAGGGGTGACGCTCAGCAAACGTGAAGGGTGTTAGAATGATACGACGAGAGAAAGAGGGGTTTTCTTAAATCAATGTGTATTCAAATCTGGCTTCTCTTGTTCTGCTCTCAGTGGTTCCCCAGCACCACCTGGGGGACATAACTTCTCCTGGGAGAAGAGGGGAATTCACTCTTCATGGTTACTCAACACAGGGATCCCCCCTTGACTGTTCTACAAGTAAATCTCCAGCCGAGACTAGAAGTCACACTCTTGAGGTGAGGGAAGGAGAATTCACTTTTGGGTTCATGGGCTTAATGGGATAAACAAACCCTCTGTTCAGTGTCCCTCCCAGCTGCCACAAGCCAGTGGAAAGACAGGCTCAACCCCGAAGGGAGTTGTCTCATCCCGCACTTGGAGGGGGTAGGATTGCACTTGTATTTGGGAAAACTCATTCGCTGATTAAAAAAACCTTCCTCTTCCATTCAACATGATCATCTTGGCTAGCTAAAGACTAGCCTCCCATTTCCTTTAACTGGAGAAGGCTGACTGGGTAGCTCCAGGAACATCCGTTCTTCCATCAGCTTCGGGGTAGGGTCTGGCACCTTCCATTACTTTTTACACCATCTCATTTCACTGGGACAGCTCCTGTGAACATGGTCATGTAACTGATTGTGTTGCCACCTGCCTGCATTAGCCTGCTCGGCACTGAGCATCCAAGGAACCCTAGGCACCACAAGGGAGAGGTTACCCATTTTTGTGACAATTTCACCAATTTAAAGTGAGGAAACAAAGTCACACAATGTGTTAAGAATGTGTTAACAGGAGATCTAGCTGAACCCATTGCTCTGTCTCAGATGAAGTCTGGTCCTGTGGCTAAAGCACATGATCAGCAGCCAGGAGAAGTGGGTTTTATTTCTGGCTCTGACATTGACTTTGGGCAAGTCACTTGAGACATTTTTCAAACAGCCAGTGATCTGAGGGAACTGCCGTTTTATTGACCCTACTGAGCCCGAGTTTCAGGATTGCTGAGCACCTGTAACTTCTACTGACTTCAAATAGCAGGTGGACATAGACACAGAGTTTAGGAAAAGTGAAAAGAGAATTATACTTTTCCCTAAAGCTCAATTAAAGTTTCCTCTCTAAATACTACCTACAGGCCAGATCCTGCACCACTGAAATCAACAGTTTTGATCACTTAAATAGAAGCAGGGTCAGGTTTCCAGAGCCCCAACCATAGATTCTGAGCCATGTGGATCACTCTGAAGTGATTTCTAAAACTTG
Organism: Emydura macquarii macquarii; assembly: GCF_026122565.2. NCBI lineage: Eukaryota > Metazoa > Chordata > Testudines > Chelidae > Emydura > Emydura macquarii. The sequence continues at coordinate 403,421 of NW_027132983.1, read as the reverse complement.
ATTAGGAATTAGTGAGTACAGAATTGGGAACAACAGCTAAGTGCAAGATAAAAAAGAAAAGTCACTCAACAGACTAGAAGGATAAAGAGTGCACATAGCTAAAGTTAACCGAGAGAAACAACAGACAAGGGGATCATATGCCATGCTCTTGACTCTACGCCTGCATCTCCATTGCACAGATGTAAAGAGCTGCCCCAAGAGCAGGGCAAAGGGGGTGTGAAAAACTACTATTCCGATTGAAGGTAAATAGCTACACAAGATACAGGACAATTGAGAATTGGGCCGTCTTTCTTCACCATTGCTGTTTGCTGTGTGACTGAAGCAGGTACTAGGATGATAAGTAAGAGGTTTGTCTACATATAAAGTTCAACAATTTAACTAACAGAGTTTAGAAACCTCTTTAGTTGAATCAGGACAATGCCCTTCAATACAAGACACTCCAAATGATTTAACTTAAGCTCTCAGAGAGAGAGTGGAGTAATAGAGGGAGAGAGAGTTACAAAGGTGTGATTTTGCTAATCCTTAGTAGACGATGTGTGGACTACAATATGAAAGTTTGTAGAAGCTTTCAGGAGAGAGAGAGAGTATTCATGCAGGTTACTTTTTTTTAACCTATGAGAAAAACCTTCTCTTTGAGAAATACTGAGAAGATCTTCTGCTTCCATTCACTTAAAGAGCGGAGCTTGATCTTTCCTATGGCATGGAAAAGCTCATTGCTGCTCAGGCAGGTTTTCTAAGCTAGACTGGAAAAGGGATAATAGAAACAGATACCATTTGGCCATGTGGACAAGGGAAAGCATCTTCTGACACAGAGAAAATAAAATTAAATCATTCTGAGCGAGATCAAACTGTTAGCACCTTCCAGCCTGCAGCCACTGCATAAAGAGAGAAAGCTAGAATGAGATCCCTGCCTATCCAAGAATTACAGATCCAAGCCCACCATATATGAATCTAAGCTCTGACATCTTGAAAGCACTCACACTCCATAACTTGGCACTTTGGTGTCTGGAATGCTTAGAGCCCCAAACTACAAGAGTGAGATAACTTTGTGGGAATTATTCTGTCTTGACAAATTCAGACCTGATAGAATTGACAGTCTCCAGGTGGTGATGAACATTCTTTGCTTCCTGTATTGGTCTTTCAGTAACTATTAATAATGCTGGTCTTTATGTGCTGATGACAGGACTGTGAGATGCAGGGCTGTGAAGGCTGCTCTCAATAGGTTGTGCTCATGGGCTCCTTGCTCATCTTCATTCGGGTAAAATGAGACTAGGCTTCAGTTATGTCTCTCTTCCCACTGGGGAGATCACAGAGAAACATGGGAGACATTTCTAAAACCTTGGTAGCTTGCCAGTGTACTGCAAAGAGCCAACCAGCAGTGGCAGGCAATGCTCTGGAAAGTATAGGAGATCACCACCAGAGAAGTCTAGCTTCTCCAGATCACTCACGCCCACATCCACAGTAATACGACAGAAGGAAAAGAATAGCATAGAAAACAAAGTATCAAATCAGTATCTGCCTTGAGAAAAAGACAGTGAACTTCACTGCAACAGGGAGAAGTGCTCCACGGTCTCCAGGCCCTAAAGAAAGTTTCCTGGGAATGGAGGTAAGGAGATGGACACTAGGTTGGTTTGAACAGGACAGCAGTTTGTTAACTAGTGGAGCTTCTACCACATCATGCTGGGGTCCGCCCCCATGATTCCCTCCCACTGAACTTCTCTGCTTCTACCAGAAAGTTTTTTTGAAAACATGGAGACAGTGTGATTCAGGGAGGTGTCAAGAAGCAAGACTGACAAGGCCAGATTCCCTTCTCCCTGATAGGTTATTACCAGAATTCCTGGGTTCCACCCAACCCTCTTAGAGGTGTGGAATTTTTCCTAGTCACTTTCTTCCTTAGCATCTCTCCCTCTGGCTTGTGTCAGTCATTAGTGGCAACTTTTAAGCTGCTCTCCTTATGCAATTTGTCTTACTGCCAAGCCAGCATCAGACATGAGACCAAATACCTTGTGTCTGCAAATGAGTAACAGAGAAAGCATGCAAGGAAGTGAAAATTAAGCAGGGCTGTAAGATGGACATTTTAACAGGAACCAAGAGAAAAGCAGATTGTTACCAGATGAGCAACTTTTTCTCCAGCCTCCTGACACCCTGTGAGTCAGCTCTTAGTTGCATACTCCCTTATGATCTTTGCGGCCAGAATCCCCCCACCCAGTAAGGGACTTCTCCTGTGAGGTGCTGAGCAACCTCAACTCTAGTTGACTTCAATGGGAGATGAGGGGCACTCAGAACTCTGCAGTACTTTGCACTCAGTACTTGGAGGGAATGAGAAGCAAAGTATTTGTCCTGGACACTAAAATTTGTCACTGGGAACTGCGGCAGCCACCTGTTCCATATACTGTTCCTTCCTCCACTCCCCATGTTCTTCTCCCAGTCACATATTGGGCAGTGCTTCCTCCTTGCAACCTTTCTGCTTCCAGGCTAATTCTGTCTCCTAACAAATCTGTTTGCATTCTCAGAAACACCTCTTTACCTTCTGGTACAGGAAGCTAGTTTTTCTGGCTCAGCGGCTCACGTTTCCCTTCCATTTTCTGGCATACAAAGGTTCAGATTACCGTACAAGAGAACTATTCCTGAGCCCAAGTTGAAGGGGAATATTGTGCAGAAAGAAAACTTCAAGGAACAACTTTTTCAATTATCCACAAGCCCCAAACTCTCCCCAAACGATTCTTTCAACCAAGCATCTCCTGTCAGACAATATGTGAAATTTTGTGAGGGGCTTAGCCTCTTCTCTCAAGAATCTCCAACACATGCTCTGTTATACCGTCACTTTCTCCATTTATAATAGTGCTTTTTTTCCACTGCAGGCATGGTGAAAATAGGACAAACTGCAAAAAGTTTGAAGATTGCACTGGGTGAAAACCAGTGTGGTTTAGCTGAACCACATCTAAGCATCTTAGGTCTGCAATGGCATGCCAACAGGCTCTCATGAAATTCACAGCCCCTTTAATTCTTCTCCCAGCACTTATATTACAGCACTTTTCATCCACAGATTTCAAAATGCTTCACAAAGGTATCCTAAACGGTTACAGATGGGGAAATGGGGCACAGAAAGGTGAAGTGACATTCCTAATGTCACAGTGCAGGTCAATGCCAGAACTGAACAAAAACCAGGGGTGAAATCCTGGCCCCACTGAAGTCAGTGATGGAAAAGCATGAAGCCTGGGAGAGGTCAATCTATTACAATGACAAAACTCCAATTGACTTCACTGGGGCCAGAGTTTCACCCCAGGTCTCCTGACTTTCAGTCCCATGTACTCTTTACCTCCCCTGAGAACTGACTTTTTTTTTTTTTTTAACTTCTGCTTTCCCAGAAAAAAAAAGATGTAATAAATACATACATACCTACATAGGGGATGCAGTTTAACAGCAGTCTCAATATTAACAACTTTTGTCAGGAACTGATCTCATCACACTGACTTTAATGTTAATGGGATTCACATATTGGCAGGCATGCCACTTAGTAACAAGGTTTTTAGGAAGAAAGGTCCCAGGCTGCAGGCATGTTTGTGGGGCTGCTGCCAGGATAATAGCAACTTTTTGCTGGGAACTGAAAGGTTGCTAATAAGTGGAATCCTCTGTAGTTCAAGGACAAGTGAACACATTTTCCTATCCCTGTAAAGGAACTGTTTAGATTTGGTTAAATTCTGAGCAGAGCACTGGGGAGAAAAGAATTCTTATATTATTCAAATTCAAAGTCCAATTTGCTCTCATGAAAAGGGCAACCAAGCACATATGCTGTTTTGTGGAAAGTGATCTGGATGAGCACACGCATGGGAACAGGTCCTGCGCTATTTTATTAGCATAGGTTCAGCAGCTGCTCCCATAGGCTGCTTCCATTCATGCACTTCTCCCTGATCCAAGCAGCAGCACCAGGGTTCTTACATTGTAAGTACACACTAGCCTTGAATCAAATGCTATGTGCCATGTCCTGCTGTCATCAGGTCTTTAGCTGGGGTTCATTCATGTCTTGCTGCTGGCATCTCCATAATCCTCCTTGTTGCAGGTCTTTGCCTGATGGATCAGCCCTCCATCAAGCACAATAAAGTTCCCTTTTCTGGTACCACTGAAAAAGCTTGTTCAATATTTATAGCAGTGAGAAACTGGCAGCCCTGGTAAGGCCAGGTCAGCACAGGCAGGTATAATGCAAGCTTCCCAAAATTCTTTATATTTTTAAATTACTGAAGTGCTGGGCTGTATTGTGCAAAAGGAAATTAGAGACAGAAAATTTACTCTACAAAATCCTAGTCTGCACAACCCCGCTACCATCCCAGTCCTGAGCTGCACCACGGCACTGTCAAAGCATCTCAATCCTGACCTGCAGCCCCTCTGCTATTTTATTCCTGGTCCCTGCCAGAGCTGTGCCAATGCACCTCAGTCCAGACCTGCTGTTCCATCAGCTATTCCAGTCCTGGGCCTTTCTTGAATAAAAGTGACAATGATTGAAAGGTAACTTCATAAAAAGCTCCTAACATAGCAGCAGCAAACAAGTGACCCTGCAGCCAAGCATCAAATTACACCCCAAGGCATGATGGAAAAGGAAACTCTCGTCTACCAATTACTACAGCCTCCAAATCGTGTGCAGCATCACATTTTCTGACCGTCCTTGTATTCCAGAAAATGAAATATATTTGTCTCATTTGTTTGGGCAGTACCTGTAACTGGTCTGGGAAGAGAGGGACAGAGTCTCCTGTGTTTTCTACCTTCCTGAGTTCTGAGATACCATGATTATGAAACATACCCCAGGCAAGAGCACACAGTCACCTCTTCAGGTTAGGGGTACAAAGAATCTGAACTGTGTGCTCCTGCCTCAAGATAACAAGAGTTTATCGCACAGCTGCCCTATTGGAAACAATGCCAGGACCAACATGATACATTACAAGCAGCACTAAAAGTGTGGAGGGAAGAGGAAAGAGCTAACTGATGCAGTGGGTGAATGCACTAGCTCTTCACTGGGTCCCAGGCTTAGATCCTGACTCAGACCAGAAATGAAAATCAGACTGGATCTAGTGGCTGACTGGGAGCCAGAGACTGAAATGCAGTAAAGGGAGCTGTGTACTTTTTGTGTTAGTTTCTTGATAAACAGTGTGGGGAATTAAAAGCACTGTTTGTGGCTGGTTGGGAAGTCTAACAAGTGCTACCCATCAGTGCTGGGAGAATTTGCTCTCCTTTTGTGGCCCACCTTGATATTTTCAGATGGTCTACCCTAAGTATGGATGGATCACACCTCTCTGCAGGCTGACAGTTCACCTTTTAGTATGACCCATTGTAGTCTCCCCTTTAACCAGTTCCTTTATCCACCTTTCAGTTTTCATACTAATCCCCATCTTTTTCAATTTAACTAATAATTCCCCATGTGGTACCATATCAAATGCCTTACTGAAATCTAGGTAAATTAGATCCACTGCATTCCCTTTGTCTAAAAAAATCTGTTGTCTTCTCAAAAGAGATCAGGTTGATCTGGTACAATCTACCTCTTGTGAAACCATGTTGTATTTTGCCCCAATTACCGTTAACCTCAGTGTCTTTAACTACTTTCTCTTTCAATTTTTTTCCCCCAAGACTTTGCATACTACTGAAGTCGAACTAACAGGCCTGTAATTACCCAAATCACTTTTTTTCCTTTTTTTAAAATAGGAACTGTTAGCAATTCTCCAGTCATATGGTACAACCCCTGAGTTTACAGATTCATTAAAAATCCTTGCTAATGGGCTTGCAATTACATGTTCCAATTCCTTTAATATTCTTGGATGGAGATTATCTGGGCCCCTGATTTAGTCACATGAAGCTGTTCAAGTTTGGCTTCTACCTCGGATGTGGTAATTTCTACCTCCAAATCCTCATTCCCAGTAGCCACCCTGCCATTATCCCTAAGCTCTTCATTAGCCTCATTAAAAACTGAGGCAAAGTATTTGTTTAGATATTGGGCCATGCCTAGATTATCTTTAACCTCCACCCCATCCTGTGTTTAGCGGTCCCACTTCTTTCTTTGTTTTCTTCCTATTTATATGGCAATAAAACTTTTTACTATTGTTTTTAATTTCCTTTGCAAGGTCCAACTCTACTTGGCTTTTGGAATTTCTCACTTTATCCCTACATGTTCTGACCTCCAAGAGGTAGCTTTCTTTGTTGATCCCTCCCATCTTCCACTCCTTGTAGGCTTTCTGCTCTCTCAATCACATGTCTGAGATGCTTGCACATCCAGCTTGGTCTACAACTCTTGCCTATGAATTTTTTCCCCTTTCTTGGGATGCAGACTTCAGATCGTTTCTGCAACTTTGACTTGAAGTAATTCCAAGCCCCCTCCGCCATTAGATCCATGAGTTCTTCGGTTCAGTCCAGTCCACTTCCCTAACTAATTCTCTTAATTTTTTTAAGTTAGCCCTTTTGAAATCAAAGACCCTCGTCACAGATCTATTTTTGTTTATCCTTCCATTTAGTTTGAAATGAATTAGCTCATGGTCGCTCGAACCAAGGTTGTCCCCTATAACCAGTTCTTCTATGAGGTTCTCACTACTCACCAATACCAAATAAAATATGGCATCCCCTCTTACTGGTTCAGCAACTATTTGGTGAAGGAATCCATCAGCTATCACATCCAGGAAAATCTGGGCCCTATTATCATTACTAGCCCTTGTCCTCCAGTCTATATCAAGGAAGTTAAAGTCTCCCATAATCACACAATTCCCAGTAATATTTACTTCATTAAAAACATTAAAGAGGTCTCTATCCATATCCAAATCGGATCCCAGCGGCCTCTAGCGCATCCCAAGCACTATCCCAGGGGAAGCTCTAGTAGCTTTCTTCCCCGATGTGATTTTCACCCAGATAGAAGTGATGCAATAGATAAGACAGAGTCTAATTTCTTTACAGTCTACTTCATCATTGATATACTATGCTACTCCACCACCTTTGCCTTTATTTCTGTCTTTCCTAAGCAGTACATACCCTTCAATACCTGTACTCCAGTCATGACTACTATTCCACCATGTTTTTGTTATCCCTATAATATCTGGTTTCACTTCCTGCACCAGTAGCTCTAGTTCCTCCATTTTGTTTCCCAGGCCCCTTGCACTGGTGTAGAAACATCTTAATTTTTGCTTTTGTCTTCGCTCACATTCCTTACCCCATTTGGCATAGTCATTTTACCGCCAGCATCACATATTAGATTAGTATCTAACACTACCCTTCCTCTTAACGTCCATTCTCCTGTCCACTGCTGTATCCTTTCTTACTTCAATTTTCCTCCCTCTCAATGTTAAAATCAGGTGTGGAGATTACCCGGGCATCTCCCCCAAATTCCTACTGTAAAGCTCTCAATCAGTTTTGCCAGCCTCCATCCTGGAAGCCTATTTCCCTCCATACTCAGGTGAAGTCCATTCCAATAGAATAGTCCTCTGTCCATGAATGCCTCCCAATAGCCATACATCACAAAGCCCTCCTTATAGCACCAATGCCTGAGCCATCTGTTGATCATCAGAATCTTGCTACGCCTTTGTTGTCCTCCTGTAGGGATAGGTAGAATCCAACTGAAGATCACCTGAACCTTGATTTCCTTAAGAGTCTTCCCCAGCCTGGCATAGTCTCCCTTGATTTGTTCGAGTGAGAATCTAGTCATATCATTTGTCCCCCCACACGGACAATCAGTCGATTTTTTCCCGCTCCTGTTAGGATCTTCTTCAGCCTGAGGTCCACATCCTGTATCTTAGCATCTGGCATGCAGCACACCCTTTTGTTCTCTGGATCAGTTCTGTCTGTTTTTCTCAGTAGGGAGTCCCCAATCACGTAGACCTGCTTTTTCCTGATGGTGGTGCGATTCTCCACCTATCCCCGGTTCTTTTTGGCTGCAAGTCCTCTCGTCTTCTATTCTCCTAGGCATTAGGAGTCATTATTGAGTCAATAATACCCTCCTTGGGTCTGGTTTATTACAAAACCCCATACAAAAGAGTCCATGACAGAAAGTCCCAAATAACCAAAAGGTCCTTCTGGCTTTTAGGGTTCCTCTGAAGCCTGCCCTCTGACCCCTATTCCCAGTCCTCTCACTCTCTTCTTATGACAAGAGTCCTAGCCCTCCTCCTGGAGCTAGGCAATTATTATCCCTCTCCTTAAACCAGAAGTCCCCAGCTCTCCTTCTGGAGCTGGATTGTAATTTTGTTCCCCGTAGGGCTTTAGCCAGCTTCTCCCTCAGATGGCCCCTTCTTCCCTAACTAGCCCACAGGTGTTCAAAAAGCCCATCTTCTCCTGCTGGTGTCTGCCTCGCTATGAAGAAGGCAGCCTTTATGCTGGCTCCCAGCTCATCCCCAGTTGGTTGGGGGAGAGGGGAACCTAGCTCTGGGCTCTCTGCAAGGCTACTGGCCCTTAAAGAAGCAGGAAAATGATTTCCTTCCGAACACTTCTTTTCGTCCAATATTTCCCAGGTCTTTATATATGTAGTTGGACCATCCAGCGTCTTTAAGGGCCATGCCACATGACGGGGTGGGCTGACCATTAGGTCCCACCACCCTCGAAGGGGCAGGCTACCCTTCAGTTCTCTTCTGCCCTTCTCCCCTGCACACAAAACTAGCACCCTCCTCTGTTCTCCCAGCCATCACCAAAGCAGCAGCCACTCTGAGCTCCCTCCTTACAGGAAAAGTCACACTCTTTGTGTGGGAGACTGTGCATTTCATCTGTGTCTTGTGCCTGGAACTAAAATGTTAAATGCGCACACATACCCGTGCAGAGCAGACATCTGCTCTTCAGGGGTGGTCAGGAATCAGGCCTCATCATCAACAGAGAGACAGTGTCTCTCTCTCTCCCTGATGATTTCCACCTATCCTGCTCCTGTCTGGAACATGAAGTATAGGGCTATGAGCAGAGGTGTGAGCAATGGTAAAGACCCAGGCAAAATCCAGAATTTATCAGTGCAAAGCATGGAGACTGGAAGCTCGCACTTTGGGATGAGAAGGCCTTGAGTTCCAGTCTTGAACGAGGGATTAAAGGGTTGTTGTTCTGTTAAAAGTGCTTGTCCTTTTAACCCACCTGCACATGACCCATCTCTTACCTCTGGCCACAATTCTGGCTCTCCCCTTGTAAGAGAGGGAAGAACTTACTACTGTCATAGGCCTTGGCTGGGAAAAATGCAACCTTTTCAAAGAGAGGGAGTCTTTTAGGCTCCTCTCCCCCTTTCTCCCACACCTACCTCCTATCACAGTCAGTCCAAATGAAGGGACATGCCCTAGGCCTATCCAGTCATCTCTGTTCTCCTGGCATTGCCATTACAGACCAGTACATACCACACGTTCAAGCAATGCCTGAAATCGCACAAGCTACGGAATCACATGGCTTAAGGCACTACCGGAATGAAAACTGAGGACTTTGCTGGTACAAATAAACAAACACAAAATCACTGATCTGAAAGTTAAAGTACACCACCTGCTCACAGCCTGAGTATCCCTGCCTACCTAGATGAATGGAAGAGATCTCATTCAACTGAAGTATGATCTTACTCTGCTATGTATGAGCATGAAGAGCATGAGTGCTGGTAAACTGCTGGCAGCAAAGCTCCAGTCCCAGCAAGCCCCATCCCTAGCATAACCACATCAAGGGCAATGCAATGCTTTCTTTGGTAGAGCTTTTCATACAAAACATATCCTCAAATTATCTAGAGTTAAATGATACATATATCCAGTCCAAGCATAAACAATGGGAGCAGGGGAGATACGAGAGGAGATACTGGCGAGGGAGAAATGATAAGTCTCCTTTAGAAACTTGACGAAAGATGGAAGGTGAACAAAGGGGATCTAGGAAGGCAATTCCAGATCACAGGAGCTGCAGAGAACGGTCTTAAAGCAGCAGCAGGAAACATGCTGTCCAAAGGGATAGAGAAGAAGCCACTTCTAGATAAGCAGAGGTAGTGTGGAAAGGAGAGAATGTCTATGAGGTCAGCTGGTGCAAATCCGTGGACATGTTAAAAAACAATAGCAGGGTGGTTACTTCAAATCACTGTGGATCAAATTCAAATCTGGAGTAGGAGGATGCAGCTGCACTGAAGGCAATGGAGCTGTGCCTCCTTACACCCGCTCTGAATTTGGTCCTGGAACATCAAAAGCACCATCACTAATTAATCATAACCCAAATGACAGCCGGGAAAGTTGCAATTTCTACAAATAACTCTATACACCAGAGTGAGGCAACACCACTATCAGCCTTGCTGATGGGACTCAGACAAACATCTCTAACAGACATTGAGAACATACAGGGGAGAAGCAGGGTCTTCTACTGTTGTTATTATTTACTATTTTTATGATGGTAGTTCCTAAGGATTCCAGCACAGACATGAGGCCCCATTGTACTAGGCCCGATGCAAACGAACACCCCATAGACAGTCTTTGCCCCAGAGAGCTCACAATATAGCTTCTAGACAACAAACAAGTGGTGCATAAATTAATAAAGGGAATGGGGGGTGGGGGTGGGGAGAGAACAAAGTAACCTAAGGACAGGTGTGTTTGCATAAGGCTTAGTAATCACAGCTGTCTGCCAGGAGAAGATTGCTCAAGACATCACATCACTAAGTACAAGGAGGTCCCTGGGGAGAAAAGGTTACCCACTGAGTCCCACGCAGCCTGCCAAGAACCACCAATGCCTACAATGCGATTACTGTTTACACAAATTGAAACACATCCTTTAAAGAGTGCTCCCATAGCCTTTGCTGATCCAGGGGCATAGCTGATATCACCATCCATGATGCTGTGGTGTGTCTGCCATAGGGCTCTCTCCCTGTTTAAAACATAGGCCAAGCTGATGAGGGACTGATTCCCTCCTTTGCACACCCTTTCCCAGGTGGGGTTATTGGGGGGTGGAGGGATGGAAGTGGAGGGCGCTCATCTCCGATATTTAATCTGCAGTTGTAGGACCCAGAGTCTTCCCCCGTCATCTCTGGGAGGCAGAGAAGGAACACATTATGGAGGTGGTGGAACCTCCATCCTTAGAGGTTTTTAAGGTGCGGCTTGACAAAGCCCTGGCTGGCATGATTTAGTTGGGGTTGGTCCTGCTTTGAGCAGGGGGTTGGACTAGATGACCTCCTGAGGTCCCTTCCAACACTAATCTATGATTCTATGATACATTTAGGTTTGCCAATTTTGGTTGGATGTATTCCTGGAGGTTTCATCACATGACATAATCTTTCATTAAAGATCAATCTTTAGTTCCTGGAGACTCCAGGACAATCCTGGAGGGTTGGCAACCTAAAACACATTACAGCAGCATGCCTCTTCCAAACCCTTAACACATCACGTTGGCCTGTATTTCCTAAAGCAGACTGGCCTTCTCCATACTGACCATGTGCCTTGCTCTTACCACCAGTTTCTTTCCCCTTCTATCATGTGACAACACGAGGAAGCCTGCTGTTCCCATTTTTGTTTGTCTGGGTCAGGGAGCATTTGGCAGTGGCTCTCATAGCAACCCCTGCTGCGAAAAAGCATTCTTATGACAAATACTGAGAGCAAGGAACACGATGATGCTAGCTACTTGACATGTCTTCCAGTGATAAATTCTCCCATTTTCCCTAAATAAAGAGTAAGAATGAGATTCTCCTGCTTTTACAGCATTATCATCCTCCCAGAATAGCAGCTCCCTGGAGTGACAAATGGCCAGAAATACCCAGACACGCTCTTTTAATAGAGGACTTGAAAATAGCATGGAAGTTGGTCCAGTAGGTAGGGCCCTAGACTGTAGGTCGGGGGACCTGGGTTCTGTTCTGAGCCACTAACTTCCTGGGTGACCTTGGGCAAGTCACCTGCCTTTGCAGTGCCATCGCACTCTGTCTTATTTATTTAGATTGTAAAATTCTTTAGAACAGGGATCATCTTTCATTACGTTTGTACAGTGCCTAGTGCAGTTGGGCCATGATCTTGATTGGACCCTTCAGGTGCTATTCTAGACCACATAAAAATGAGGCATCAACCCTTCATGGCAGTATTTACACACTGTAAAGTGCACATGAATGCCTGTATGTTGCTGTATATTTATTTGCTTATGCCAGATCTCATGTCCTGCACTTAAGTCAGATGATAAATATTCTAATTTACAATGGGGCAGACAAACCTGTCGATCCCCCGATTCGGTCGGTTTCTTATGGCCTCACCAGTAATGCAGATTGTGGCACTGGAATTCAGCTGATGCTTTTGTTGGCTATGATGTGTTAGGCAGAACAAGACTCCAGATCACTGTCCCCTTAGTGGGCTGCATGTCCAGAGATAACAAAAGTAAGGCATCATTTTTGTAAGGAAGCAGGGAGACACTCAGAGTTAAAAGGCACCACTTTAATAGAGGTACCTTTCTGACTATAACCACACATGGGTGTCAAGACAGCCCATGGAGACCACACGGTGTACCAGAACTTCTCTCAATTGTTATTTATACCAATGACATATTAGACAAACGGGCTTATGTACTGTAAAAACATCACTGTTTTTGTGAACAGGATGTAGGCTCAACTTTCTCAGCACTGAGCAGCAGGATGGCTTATGTCTGCATGTCGTGCTCTCATGCACTTACAGAAAGATAATTGTTTTAGAAAAGCAGGTAGTGACAAGACAACTCGCTCCCACATCCTTTGGTTTTACACTGGCATACAAAACATTGCTGGGAATCAGCACAGTAATAATGACTCCACCTCTGCAGCTGGGTATTCATGGGGCACCGGGCAGCACAGGAGAATTACTTATTTAATGAGAGTTAGATTATGCCCTGCCCTGTATGGATGTGCAGTAAGGAAGGGGGGTTAATGGGTACAGTCATGGCCCTTTTGGTCAATCCATATAAGGTACTTACATGCCCCTTGTTATCGTAGTAGCTGATCACTTTCCAATCTTTAATGTATTTACCCTCACAACATCCCTCTATGGCAAGGCAGTGTTAGCTCCACTGTAGAGACAGGGAAACTGAGGCACAGAAAGGCTAAGTGACTTGCCTAAGGTCACACAGGAAGCCTCTGGAGTAGCAAGCAACTGAACCCAGTTCTGCTGAGTACCAAGCTAGTGCACAAACCATCATTCCTCTCACTTAGACCCTGCCACCTGAGGTCCATCAATACTAGGGCAGGCAGCAGAGTTAAACTTCCCAACTGGAACAAAGACAGGCCAATGGCCATGACTCCCCTCTGCACCATCCGGCAGGGGCTGGGGGTGCAAGCTGCACTCTGTTACTGGGCATAGCAGGGCCCCCTCAGACACAAGCTGCTCATGTCTGGGAGCTGCTGCCAGTGGGTAATGGCTTAGAGTCACAATCTTCTCTCCAGCACATTAGCTGTATAAGCACTGAAACACAGCACAACATGCTGAACTGAAAAACAAACTCCCACAGAAGACTGGACTTTTAAAGAAAGGCTCAGAAGTAGTAGACACCACGGTGAAACTGCAAGCTGAGCATAATGGGACAGGGTTTCCATCATATTGCAAACACGGAAGCTTAGCATTCTTTAAGCAGACCTTGTCTTATTTGACACTTGCCCCTGATTGGGAGAGCATGTGTTTTGGTCCCCATCTTTTCAGGCACACATTTTTTCTGTAAGCCAATGTTGTTGATATGTTAGCATTTACCTAGAAGAACCAGTCAAGAGCTAACAGGATTCCCTACCTGGCATAAAAGAAATAAACAAACAACTAATTAAAAATTCAGCAACTGGCTCATACTATTCAAGCCCCTTCTGAATGCAGTTCTGCTGATCACAGCTTGTCAATCACACACAAAACCGACTAACGATAGACATTTTTAAACAGACACAGTAGGTGATGTAAAGATTTTAAAATCAGCAGATCCAGATAACTTGGCTGAGGAGCTCGCTGGACCATTAATGCTGATTTTCAATAAGTCTTGGAGCCCTGGGAAAGTTCCAGAAGACTTGAAGAATGTTAATGTTGTGCCAATTTTAAAAAAGGGTAAACAGCATTACCCAGGTAATAGGCCTGTCAGCCTGACACTGATCCCAGGCAAGATAATGGTGCAGCTGACAGACGACTAAAGAACTAAAGGAGAGTAATGTAAATAATGCAAATCAACATGGGTTTATGAAAAATACATCCTGTCAAACTAACTTGATTTTTTTGGCTGAAATTACAAGCTTGGTTAATAAAGGTAATGGTACTGACATAATATACTTAGACTTCTGTAAGGCATTGGTACCATTCTAGTTTTTTAATCAAAATGTTGTATGATATAAAGTTAACATGCCACACATTAAATGGATTCAAAAGTGGCTAACTGATAAATCTCAAAATGTAACTGTAAATGGGAAATGGTAATTGAGCGGGTGTGTTTCCAGTGGGGTCCTGCAGAGGTCGGTTCTTGGCCCTATGCTATTTAACATTTTTATCAGTGACCTAGAAGAAAACAAAGTTTGCAGATGATACAAAAATTGGGGAATGGCAAACAATGAAGAGGACGGGTCACTGATTCAGAGCCGTTTGGATTTCTCAGTAAACTGGGCGTAAGCAAACAATATGCATTTTAATACAGCTAAACTAAAAGGATGGGGGAATCTATCCTGGGTAGCAGTGACTCTGAAAAAGATTTGGGGGTCACGGTAAATAATCAGCTGAACAGGTGCTCCCACTGTGACACAGTGGCGATCCTGGGATAAACAAACAGGGAATCTCAAGTAGGTGTAATGAGATTATTTTACGTGTGTCTTTGGCACTGGTGCAACCCCTGTTGGAATACTGCTTCTGGTTCTGGTGCTCACAATTCAAGAAGGATGTTGATAAATTGCAGAGGGTTCGGAGAAGAACCACAAGAATGGTTAAAGGATTAGAAAACATACCGTACAGTGATAGACTCAATCTATTGGTTTTAATAAAAAGAAGGGTAAGTGGTGACTTGATTACAGTCTGTTAATACCCACATGGGGAACAAATATTTAATAATGTGCTCTTCAATCTAGCAGAGAAATGTATTATAAAACAATCTAATGGCTGAAAGTTGAAGCTAGACAAATTCAGGCTAGAAATAAAGTGTAAATTTTTAACAGTGAGAGTAATAAACCCTTGGAACAATTACCAAATGTCTTGGTGAATTCTCCACCACTGACAATTTTTAAATCAAGATTGGATGTTTTTCTAAAACCTCTGGCTCTAGGAATTATTTTTGAGTTCTATTGCCTATGTTATACAAGAGTACAGACTAGATGATCACAGTGGGCCCTTCTGGCCTGATAATCTAGGAATTTATCTTTACTCAGGGCTCAGCAGCTGCCAGCACATCAAGAGTAGCAACCAGTAGAGTGCTCTTTCACCACAGGCAGGTGCAGATGAAAGAGACAAGCTGCTGAGAGGCGGCAAACCTCAAAGAGGTTCAAGACCCAGAGCCAAAATCTGTTTGGAATAGTTAAGGATGTAGAAGTGGGGTGCAAGGCAGCTGATTATTGCTCCGAGTGTCTACCTGGCTTCATCCCAGCCATGGCACATGCTAAAGTGCCCTGGAGGTCACTGTATCCACCTGGCATGTTTCAGAAGGACAGTGCCAGCTGGGGACAGCCAGTGCACAGCATGTTCTGGCTCTGTTCCCAAAACCTGGGCTGTAAGACGTGGATGTTGAAAGAGGTGGCTACGCCAGCCCTATGTCCGATAAGCTAGGGAGATGCAGACAGTTTCAACCCTAAGAGAACAAAGCCGGACTGTACCTCTGGCCATCCTCAGGTTGAAGAAGCATCTGAAAGTCCAGATGATCATCCAAAAAGCGTCCAAACCTCTCTGAAAGAGATACTTGGCTAGAAGTCTGGCCAGATCAGTTTCTTCAGATTTCCAGCACTCCCTGGTTTGACAGGGCAAGGGCAGTTTACCTCATTGTATTTCAGTCGTCCTGCCTCTGGATGCAGCCTAGCGCACAGCAGGGCACAGAAATGATCTTTTAAACAAAATAAAACACCACTTTTCAAACCTCAGAGAGCAATGAGAGTTGGTTCTTCCTGTTCATGGAATGGCTCATCCCCTCTAATCAACTCTAGCTAGGTTACCAAAGGCACCTCTGATATGCCCATCATCATAGGAGCTAGGCATCTCCCACAGCATGCCTAAAGTGCATGGTTCTTGCTTTGCACAAGCCCGTTGCTGATCTCGTCCTCTCAGAGATCTGATGAGAGGTCCAGCAGTTCAGGTGCCAGACTGGGGCTCATGGCACTCAAACTCCATTCTCAGATTCCTGTGTCACCTTGGGAAAGTCACGTAGCCTCTCTGTGCCTCAGTTCCTCATGTGTAAAATAGAGAGGATAGTATTGTACTTCCCTCACTCACAGGTGGGTGTTGTGAGGATTAATGCATTAATGATTGTCAGATGCTCAAATAGTCCCATCTCCATAGTACCTAGATTAGAATGTTGTAAACAAAGCCTGTGGCTGTATTTCAGAACACATGGTAACTCTGAAACAAACAATAATCCTGTAGCTAGGGTTGCCAGTTCTGATTGGGCATACTCATTGATGTTTCATCATGACAGAATCTTTAATTAAATATTAATCTTTAATTCCTGGAGACTCCAGGACAATCCTGGAAGCCGGGCAACCCTACCTGTAGCAAGAATGGTTGTCTCTACATCTGTATCTTTCTTCTTAAAGCACTTGCCAGCACCAATGCAGCTGTGACTGGGATCACAGTGCCATCTACTGGGCCATGCAGTTTGCAAGCCCTTTTCCAGGAAACGATCCCAGCAGATACATCAACAGCCCCTAAAAACACAACCTCAACCCGCACATAAAAAACAAACCTCTGCAAATGTTGCTTCAGAGAAGTAAGCCCATCCTTGACAAGTCTCCAGTGAATTAAAACATATGCCAAGGAACTGAGAATGAGCTCCAGTAAGTTATTTGATTATGTAAAATATAGGCAGCCATGTTAGCGTCCTTGCAGCTTCATTAAACAATTACAAACTCCTTAGAGAGTTAATATGCAAACCCTATTGTTTACATGTTAGAATCTTCCCTCTTCGGAGGGAAAGCTGTCCAGGCCTCTGGGAAAGCAGGAATTCTGGGAATGTCAGTGGCTCCTCAGAGCTGTCACAGCCAGTATGTTTTGAAGTTTCTGCGCCAAAAAGAGTTCGGTCAAAAGCATATCAGGCACTGTGGTACACACTATACAAACATGTTCCCTGAGCTGAGAGACGCTGGCAAGTAAACCCAGCCTCATGGAAGACAGGAAAGGATTTCTCCCCACTCCTGTCCTTAAGAGAAGGTCAGCAGTATCACATGATCTTCTGTACCATGGAATCACAGCACAGCACAAAGGCTGTGATGTAATCAGTTTTCTAAAAAGAGAGATGAATGTTGGAAGATTGCAGTTGCACTGCTGGATTAGACCATGACCCCACCTAGTACAGTACCCTACTCTTGGCAGAGGCCAATAATTAATGATTCAGAGGGAAATGATAATGCTCCTTGCCACCAATTAGTTTACCGGGACAGGGAGAGTTCATTCTGGACTCCTGCAGGTGACCATTTACTCCTTGAAGAATGTAGTATGACGACATTTAAGGATCTTCTAGTCATTAAATTACCCAGTCATTAAATCATACTTTTAAAAATCCTGCAAGATTGAGTTACAAGTTGTCTATATGCTTGGTAAACAAGTACAGTTAATGGCTGCATCCATTCCTGAATCTGAGAACTCGGTCTAAACTCAGTTTAAAAATACAGTTCCACCTAAACTGAGAGCTGGAACAAGTTTTTAAAAAAACCCTATCTGAACACAGTTTGAGCTCACCCTCACTGGCCTGCAAAACTGCTAGGAATTCTCTCAGCTGAAATGGGGGTTAAACCAAAATAAAACATGGTTCCCAAGCCCACAAACCTAGGGTGAGCCGTGACTGCAGACAGAGTCTTAGTCCCACTCTCCTTGCTGCTCTTTCGTTAAATTGCTCTTAGCATGTTCTCATGAAGCAGGGTCCTTTTTTGTTTCAAAGGCTTTTTGATACAAGAGGGGCCACAGGTCCTAAATCCAGTGGTGGGGCAGGCATATGGGATGCACTTTTGGGGGGGGCCAGAAACATGGCTGTGCTCTGGGCAATGGTGGGACCGAGCTAAAGGCTGGGCTGTGAGTGGGGTAAGCTCTGAATGGGACCCAAGCTGGGGTCTGGGCATTGGCACATCAGTCAGGTTTGAGGTGCACTCGCAAAGCCGCATGCAAGGCTCCAGAGGGAAAATGAGAATGAAGGAGGGAGCAAGAATGAGAGGCTGTGAAATGCATGCACCAGTTAGTAAAGCCCTATGAATCTGCTGGAGCTTTCTGAATGGCCCACAAATTTGCTGAGGCTTGATGTGGGCAGCATCGACACAGGCCCCACTTAAGTGTCTGGCCAGGCAGTCACAGCCTAGCTGTGGAGGATATCTCAGCAGCATATCCTGGTGTGATCAGAGACCACAGAGGTCACCAGATGGTTATTTCCATCTCACCAGTGTACAGTCGACTTTGACGGTCACACAGCTTTCCTCTGAGATCAGCTCAGACTCCTTGGCTTGGTTATTCCTTCCTCCTGGCCGAAGATGGCCAGGAAAGGAGCTACTGACTGGGAAACAAGAAAGCAACTTGGCTTTAAAACCCCCCATTTCCTATAACAGACTGCTATAGCACTTCTTTCCAGTGAAATCTGCCCATGCTCTTTCAGGCATCTCTACTGCCTGAGTCACTTCACCCAATAAAACAGAATGACAGCTATTCCAACTGCACTGCTTGAGGAGCCAGGAGACCTGGCTTCTATTCCACGCTAAGCCAGTGGTCTGCTGGATGAGCTCAGGCAAGTCACTTCTCCTCCCGGTGACTAGGTTTCCCCACCTGTAAAATGGGAATAATAATTGTGACCTTCTTGGTAAAGCGCTTTAAGATCTATAGGTGAAATAGGCTATATTGGAGATAAGTATTATTATATGAAGGGTTGTGTGGATGAGAGGTTTTGATTCAGGCGCACTGCTATACTTAAAAGCATTTACTCTTTACAAGGCAATTCTGATTTGTGCTGCTTTGAACTCAGGCTCATTTCATCTACAGAATATGCAGCACTAGCTTTATGATGATTTTTTTTTATTTGTTACCAGTAGCATCCACAATGTTCTAGGTGTTATATAAACAGACAGATCAAACTGAGTATCAGTCCTCTTGAGCTGGGGACCTATATTAACAGGACTCTGGAAATAAACCAAGGATGTCAGAAAAAGAGCTACTCTTTCTAAACACAGCCCTCAAGTCTTCAGATACAAGGCTTCCCCTCCCCCCCGCTTCTTGTCGAAAACAAGATTTGCCAAAGAAAGGTGACAATTACCACTAAATCCTACTTTAAACCCATATCACGTCCTCCTCACCAAGCATTCCATTATGGATCCCGCTGTCTGAGCTGTAGAACTCTGCCCATTTGGAATAATGGCTGCACACGTGCTGGTTTGTTACAGAAAAGTCACTCAGGAGGGCAAGTCTGTGCATGCTGGCTTGTTGTTGGAGGGCTGCTTAGAAGCGACAGGTTGCACTCCCTACTTTGCTATGATTGGGTCCACTCAGGAACACTGAGGGCTGCTGGGACAGAACTGAATCTGAAGCATTAGTTCTGGAATCTCCTATCAGACCCTCTAAAAGAATGTGTAGACTTTGAAAGATGTTTAAAAATAAAAAGAAGTCAAAATAGGTCTGATTTTAGACCTACCAACCAACCTTAAGTTCTTTTTCCAGGGCAAGACTTACAGTGTTCATTATGAACTAAAAGTGCCATCTAATGCATGGAGAAGTTTCATTTTTTTTCATATGTATTTGCAGCTTCAACAAAATGAGATGCTTGGAATTGAGATTAATTCCCTCCATGCTAGATTCCCATGTCTATTTGTTGCTCTAGCTGAGTGAGCAAATAAGCTCTGTCTGACCATCTGAGGAAGCTGAAACATCTGCAGACTCGGACACCAGCCCCAGCTCCTTTCTGATGATCCTCCAGATGTAATCCTCCACCAGCAATGGATGCACCAATGACCATCTGCAGAGATCAGAATACTGGGAAATGCAATGGAGGGCCAGGTTAGCATTGCTGTGCAGAATTCCAATAGATGACTCAGCAAGAAACTCCAGGGAAATGCATGCTGGGACAAACAAAGCCATTCTTGCAGCTTCTGTCACCAGCTTTATGCTTTTGGATGTGTAGGAACCTTGGCCTGTTGAGGACAAGAATGAACACAGCATTACGTTTTGTCCGGGAGAATATGAATCCACACCTACCATGTAAAGCCGCAATTTTTCATGAAGGATAATCTCATCAGATCGTGTCAATACTGAGGTGAGTCAGAAATGCTTGGCAGTGGGCCCACTACAGGATAAACTAGAAGGTTGAGGAGTTTGAAGGGTGCGGATGTTTAGGAAGGGATTGCACTAGCCTGTGACTTCTAGTCCCCGAGTTTAACCTCAAGACACAAGGGTGCAGAGGTGACTGTACCTAGCGCTGCATGCACTTGCATATAGTTAGAGGGAACAGTCGGTAGAAGAGAAAACACTTACTTGCCAAAGAAGTCCTTGTGGGTGGCAGAGACAGAGAGGGACAAGTCAGGGCGACTCCGCAGCCAGCTCTCCACCATCTCTAGGTGTCTGGGATCAACTTCTAGAAACACACTTCTGAAAACACGTGTGTGGGGATGTGGAGAGGAAACAAACACATTTTGTTTGACCAGCCTGAAAATATCAGACTCTTTCCTAGGATGGCCCAGGTAGCTCTGTGGAAGTATCCATCTGACCAGCTCCTGTGGTCTGTGAAACTCTGGAACCCAATGACCCAAAAACAACTAACTGCACTTGACTGTCCAGTCACAGTGGTCATGGAGCTAACACATTTAAGATACTAAAGAAACCTTTACTTACAGTGAGTAAAGGCTGAGTTCAGTAGGACTCCTCATAGAGCATAGTACTATTCAACCTGTGTAATTAAAGTTTGGTCACTGAGATGCAGGCCTGGGATTATGGCCCGTGAATCAGTAAACCTGTAATAAAGACAGCACTAGGTATGGCTTCCTGGACAGGCCAGAGATTTAGGGAAATGGCAGGCTACTGGTAAAGGGCAAGCTGTAGGCTATAAACCAGGGGTGGGCAAACTACAGCTCGTGGGCCGCATACAGCCTGTCTGAGCTTTTCATCAGGCCCTCCAGCTCAACCGGTGGTCCGCGGAAAAGTTGCAGAACAAGCTGTGTGGCGTGGCAGTGACAGCCATTCCCCCGCTTTCCAGACCCACCCCTTCCCCCCCTCCCTTCTCCCACCACATGGGCCCAGCAGCGCCCTGGCTGGAGTCACTCCCGGCCCCAAGCAGCACTGCGCAGCAGCCCCTTCCCCCCTGCTCCTCTGTATGCCTTGCCATACAATTTCTATACGTAGATGTGGCCTTCAGGCCAAAACGTTTGCCCACTCCTGCTATAAACTGTAATTGAATGATGGTAGTAACAATTCTCCTCTTGCATAAGTTGGGTGGTGCAAAGTCCCCGTAGGTGATAGTCATAAAAAAAAAATTGTATCTGTAAAGCATTCCCACCAAGCTGCTTGAGGCAACGTACAATAAATGTCTTCATAACTCAGCCTGATAAAATCACTCTCATAAAACAGCAAATCAAAGAACGTATAGCATGGGACCGTACAAAAGAGGGAGGGGAGAAAAGGTCTAGGTAAGAGGAAAGTAGTCTAGGGCAATCAATAGGCGACTGCAGGCCAAATCCAAACCGCCAGATGCTTTTGAACGGACCCCAAAATCTTTTTATTTACTTATCATCATCATCATTTTTAATTATTTTCTCTGGAGTCTGGACCTTGACTGCACCTTGACCAAAAAATTTGGACCTTGACAAAAAATAATTGATTACCCTTGGTCTAGGGATTAGGCTGCTAGCCTGGGATTTGGGAGACTGCAGAAAATGCCCTTCTTTGCCACAGACTCTGTGTAACACTGGGCAAGTTTCTCTGGGACTCAGTTCTCCTTCTGTTCTCTGTACTGTACTCCTTCAGCACTGCCCTGCCTCACTGGCACTTGGATACTATGGTAATGGGGGACATCTAAGCCTTCATCTCTGTCTATTTTAGAAACTAACAGGGAGTGGGTGACAACAGAGGCCACTGCAGTCTGAATGACTGATCCTGGAGCACTAGGATGAGATGGGAGGGCTGGACAGATCTGAGGTTTTGCCAGAGGAACCAGAGAGCCTGAGTCCCCTCTCACTGGACCATCACACCAGGGCAGCTGCATTGAGGGCAATGGCAATAGCTCCTGATGTAAACCAGTGTGAGAAGAGTCTATCTCCAGCCTGCTTGTCTGAATCTCATCACCTGACATGCAGCGTTGGTTTCAGTCCATTTCTGGCTAGACAGGGACCCAACTCAACCTTGCCAGATGCTCCCCCATCAGATGTCTCAGCAGAGAGGGCAAGGACTAGCTGAGCCTGTACTCCATACTTTAACCTTTCATCCCTTGAAGTGGGTGCTGCAGGTTGGGCATGACTCACATAAATGTGGGTGGAGGCTTGCATTGTGGCGACTCATGCTGTTCCACTTCAGTGGATACTTAGGGGACACCCGTTTCTAGAACTAACAACGCAGCAGCTTTCAGCAGCTGTAAATTCACCCCAGGTTCATAGCAGGGACCTTGGAATATAAAGCTTTCCACGTACATGGGTAGTGTCTTTACGGCTGTCACTTAACTATGTGAATTCACCCCAAGGCTTCTGGAACTGATTGCAGCCACTGGCAGTGTCGTAGGCTATAAAATGAACTGCCAAAGAAGAGCCAAACCCCAACCATATGCGCCTCTGAAAATCCCCAAGCCTTCTCACAATGAATGCTGTCTTTACCTTAGCAAAATTAATCACATTCCTGGCCTTGGATCTCATTCCTGGCCTTAAAAGCTCCCTCCCATCAACATCAGCTCCACCTTAAAACACAAAATAAGCACTCCACAGTCTTCAATCCTGCGAAACCCTGAAGAGGATCTTGTCCTTCAATGGTCACATCGAGCTCTAAAAACGAATAGAGCTCCATGTCTGCACCCTGAAGCACAGCGACACTGAATATTCCAGCTCCAACTTCCCACAACAGGAGATTTTCAGTGACTTCTCTTAGGCTGGGAAAAAGTTAGACTTTCACACAAGACATGTAGAATGTCCTGGCTAAGTAAAGGGCTACAGTGCTGCTCTCTAGTATTCCATGAGGGGCATCACACGGTAGTGAATGGAAACAGGGAATATCCTGGTAATTTATCATGGAGAAGATTAATCACTCAAGAAACAACCCCCGAGATGATTTTTCTCCCTCCTGGGATGTTTTACAAAGTATTTACCACAGTCCATAGACAGGGGTGTCCACAGCATTTCTTTCTCCCAGATACCACTCCACTTAGCCTTTTTTTTCTTTTCTGCTCTCCCTTTCCATCTCTTCACCTGCTATTCCCTTCTCTCTGCTTTTCCTCACTTCTATAACTTTTAGGGGCCTTCTTAAATAATGACCACCAAGCAACAATACCAAGCAGCTGGGATCACTTGCATGGCGCATAATCCCCATCTGATTGTGTTAATATCAGTAAATCTTTACTAATGCATGTGGCATTCTTATGTTGAGAGGGAATGGCTTTTTTCCCTTCTTTTCTTATGTGCATTTGACTTCTCCTTGTATCTGCTTATATTTCTGAATATAAACTATGAGTGAGGATAGGCAGAAGGTATGAAAAGTCAAATATAGACAGGCATTATGATTGTGTTACAGTATCAGCACTTACCCATTATCCTTCAGGACACAAGGAGCCAGAGCCAGAATTTTTTTGATCACTCTCATCCCATCATTACCCCCATCCAGGGCATCCAGGTCCTCATAACTGGAGGTTGAACACAAGGGATGAAATCTCTCCGTTACCCACCTTTACATACAGCAGTAAAATGTGTTCATAGTAGTATCTCCCACTGGAAACAAGCACCAGAGGTTTCTCTGTGCACATGAAAGCAATGGCTTGTGGGGCTGTGTCCCAGTGGAAAAGTCACAGTAATTTTGGAATTTGCAAAGAGGGAGCTTTCTAAGATACCTATGGTGACCCAAAGGGTGGCATGTGTCACAGAGGGAGTTATTAGACTGCCACTAGGACTAGGCTGAGAGTGTCTTGGGCAATCATCATCAGGTATTCCTGATCTTCTGTTGACAGCTATAGCACTGCTCCTGCCAACTGTATTTAATAACAAGAGTAATTCTTAGCTCTGGTACTGGTCTTTTCCTCTCAAAGTGCTTTACAAAGATGGATAAATGTTTTATTCCCATTTTACTCCTGGGGAAACTGAGGCAAGGAGTGGTTAAATTACTTGTTTTCGGTGCCACAGCATATTCAGGGTGGAATGTGGACTAGAACCGAGGTCTCCTGACTTGTCATCTGGTGCCCACGGCACTGCCTCCTCAGCCTAAGGGCACTGACCAGAACTGCAACTTGCTTGGCTAGTAAGCGGAATTATTATTATTCAAGGCTTCAGCTGGGCTGCTAGGTGCACTTATGTCATCTCTGCACTTCTCACAGTTGGAAGGGAAAAGTGGGCAGATGAGTAGGTGGCAGAACAACATATCACTTTTTCTTCTGGTTCAAACACTGCCAACAGCCATGTTGAGATGCCCTCTAACCTAACATAGAGCAGTACAATACAGAAGGATCTACCTAGTTCAGAAAAGTTTGAATTTGCACATCATTACTACAGGAAGTTTTCACCTTTCAGAGATGGAGTTTTTTGGGACTGACGTCATGCCAGATGTTGGGCTAAGGAACCAGTTCTAACCCCCAGTTATATCAATACTGTGGGTGTCAGATGTTGGGCTAAGGAACCAGTTCTAAACCCCAGTTATATCAATATTGTGGGATACCAGCGGGCACAGAGGACAGCAAAGCACCCATCACTGGTCCAGCTACTGTACCCCAAAGGGCCTTACTCAGAGCTTTTTCATTAGACAAAAGCCTTGTAACAGATAGTGACTCTCATTATAGCTACCAATGGAAAGCAAATCAGCTCTAAGCTCCTGCCCCTCTGAGCTGCAGCCTGATTACTACAGCTGGTCCATCCAACCCTGGAGGAGTCACTACCCAGGAAACAGTAAGGTAGAATACTATAGTGAATTAGTATGGGAATGCACCAGGCATGCAACACCAGTCCTGCTCTCCCAGAAACAAGGAAAAGTGTTTCCAGCTCACAGACCCTTTCTAAGTCATGCAGTGTTTTCACATGTCTTTTGCCCAATTCCTAATGGTATCAGGTGTTACTCAGAAGTAGGCAAGCTCACCAGGAAACAAATGTGGCAAGAGGGAAACTCTAAACTAGGTCTGAAGAAGAGAGAATACTGAGATCCTCAGTTTGTGCAGGAATTAGAGAGACTGGCTTCCAAATAAGGGTATCATTAGGTGGCTGCCCTTGCGGGACAGCATTCTGCCACTCCCCATCCACGACTGATATTTTCTAATTTGTTGGCACTAGAACCTTGAAACTTTTCTACAGCGAACAGAGAAGAGTGAAATAAAGCATGGGAAAGAGAAAAATAGATAGGTCTTGTCTGACTACCTGAGGATCTCTTCAGCGAGGTGAGTCATGTCTTCATGGAAGACATAAGGTGGGTTACTGACTATAGTGTCCACAGGACCCCAGGGGATTAGCTTCTCCCAGGACCCTACAGTAGAAAATAAATCAAAGCCAAATATCAGCCATAATTATGTACCTTCAAAGCTCATTACCCAAGTAAGATCTTGATAACAGCAACTCTATAGGCACAGGTTTGTCTCTCTCTCTGTGGATAGGATTTAATTTCACATCTTCTTAGACTAACCTGAATTAGTCCACCTCCCCAAGTTAATTTACATTGCCAGCCAGGTAACTGCATTTTGGATAGACATGCCTGTGCTCACCACACCTATGCTAGCATTGCTAAAACAGAAGTGTAGATGTGGCAACATGGGCTTCCATGCAGGTTAGCAATGCAAGTACGTCCCAGGGCCCTGGGCGGGCTTGGACAGCCAATGGCTGAAGCCCAGGCCATTGTGTCTACTCTGATATTTTTAGCAAAGTTAGAGTGGGTCTGTCCACCTGAGCTGTAATCACACCTCCGGCTGCTGTGTAGACATACCCAACGAGTAAGATAACCCAAAGCTAAGCACAAGGAAAAACCCAATCTTTCACACAAACAATGTGCTGAAACAAAATATTTTGATGTAGAGGAGGATACCGAATCCATCTGGATCTAGAAGAAAATTTTAGGCTGCACAGAATTAGTACAGTTTTAATTTGGACAGGACACCAGGGTGAACACCCCAATCCTTCTTAAAGTGCTATGGGATCGCCAAGGGGCACAAACAGTAAGCACCTTGGTTACCTGTGTATGTATCAGACACCACCTCCCATGGTACAATGCTTCCTACCTTCCCTGTGAGGCCAGTTTCAAGGAGAAAAGCATCACATATTGACTCATGAACCCCACTTCCTGCAGCACCCTGGTTTTCCTTACATGTCTCCCAACCATGCAGTGCCTAGGCCCAGCCCAGTTTAGTTTAATAAATCTGATGAAGCCACAGCCTCAGACGAAATGGGGGAGGGGAAGAAAAGGGAAGGAGTTGGGAGCTAGAGAAGATGCTTGTGGGGCAAGGGGTGGAAAAGGAAGGGCACTGAGCTGGAAAGGAGGGAAAGAGATGCACAGAGACAGATTTTCCCTTGGGGGGCAAAAAATCAAATTTGTTTTTCAAAGCTGGAGCAAGTTCTTGGAACCTTTCCTTGCATATCCCTGTACAGAGACAGTGCATCTGACATAGAGCCACATTTTGAGAAAAGGAGGCTCAAAGTCCACACACAGCCACGTGCACTTATCTCTGCACATGCAGTTACCACAACTGCATGCACAATGAATGCTACTGCACACACAAACAGGCTTGCCCATCTCCAGCAAAGGTATCTGCAAACATAAGTACACAGTTGTGCACACATTCTCCTCTGTACACTAGTGCCTCTTTGGCCATGAGAACTTTGAAGATACAAGCATGCAGTGAAGAGACTGACTCTCAGTTTTCACAGTATATTTCCTCTGCTACTGCAATACTGTACAGACATACCTGATATTTCACAGCCATGTAAGGATCTATCCTGTCTCATGGGCACAATGTGTTACCAGCTTACAGTCAGCCACATGCACATAACGTGAGGTGAGATCTAAGTGTAGCAACAATCAGAAACATACACATGCCAGAGCTGTCTCTTGAGTTCCCATCAGCCAGGATTAGGGTGATTAGCAACAAAGGTGATGTCGTGGTGGGCATCTGCTATAGACCACCAGACAAGGACGATGAGGTAGACAAAGCTTTCTTCAGACAACTAACGGAAGTTTTCAGATCACCGGCCCTGGTTCTCGTGGGGGACTTCAAATCACCCTGACATCTGCTGGGAAAGTAATACAGGAGGTTTTTGGAGTGTGTTGGGGACAATTTTTTGGTGCAAATGCTGGAAGAACCAACTAGGGGCTGTGCTCCTCTTGCTGCTCACAAACAAGGAAGAATTGGTAAGGGAAGTAGAAGTGGACAGCAACCTGGGAAGCAGTGCCCATGAGATGGTTGAGATCAGGATCCAGACAAAAGGAAAAAAGGAGAGCAACACAATACAGACCTGGACTTGGGAAAAGCAGATTTTGACTCACTCAGGGAACTGATGGCAGGATCCCTTAGGAGGAAATTTGAGGGGGAAATGAGTCCAGGAGAGCTGGCTGTATTTTAAAGAAACCTTATTGAGGGCACAGGAACAAACCATCCCTATGTGCAGAAAGAATAGCAAATATGGCAGGCAACCAGTGTGGCTTAAAGAAATCTTCAGTGAGCTTAAACACTAAAAGGAAGCTTACAAGAAGTGGAAGCTTGGACAGATGACTAGAGAGGAGTATAAAAATATTGCTTGAGTCCGCAGGGGTGAAATCAGGAAGGCCAAAGGAGTTGCAACTAGCAAGGGATGTGAAGGGTAACAAGAAGGGTTTCTACAGGTATGTTAGCAACAAGAAGGTGGTCAGAGAAGTCTGGGCCACTTACTGAATGGGGGAGGCAACCTAGGGACAGATGATGTGGAAAAGGCTGAAGTACTCAATGCTTTTTTTGCCTCTCTCTTCACAGAGAAGCTCAGCTCCCAGACTACTGCACTGGGCAACACAGAATGGGGAGAAGGTGAGCAGTCCTCAGTGGTGAAAGAACAGGTTCAAGACTATTTTGAAAAGCTGAACATACACAAGTCGATGGGGCCGGATGCAATGCATCTTAAGATGCAGAGGGGGTTGACTGATATGACTGCCAAGCCATTGGCCATTATCTTTTAAAATCATGGCAATCGTGGGAGGTTCCAGACGATTGGAAAAAGGCAAATAGTGCCCATCTTTAAAAAAAGGGGAAGAAGGAGGATCCACGGAACTAACAACGAGTTAACCTCACTTCAATCCCCAGAAAAATCATGGAGCAGGTCCTCAAGGAATCCATTTTGAAGCACTTGGAAGAGAGGAAGGTGATCAGGAACAGTCAGCATGGATTCACCAAGGACAAGTCATGCCTGACCAACCTGATTACCTTCTATGAAGAGGTGACTGGCTCTGTGGATGTAGGAAAAGCGGCGGACATGATATACCTTGGCTTTAGCAAAGCTTTTGATACAGCTTCCCACAGTATTCTTGACAGCAAGTTAAAGAAGCATGGGTTGGATTAGGATAGAAAGCTGGCTAGATCATGGGGCTCAACGAGTAGTGAACAATGGCTCGATGTCTAGTCGGCAGCCGGTATCAAGCGGAATGCCCCAGGGGTTGGTCCTGGGGCCGGTTTTGATCAACATCTTCATTGATGATGGGGTGGATTGCACCTTCAGCAAGTTCACGGATGACACCAAGCTGGGGGAGAGTGGTAGATATGCTGGGGGGTAGGGATAGGATACAGAGTGACCTAGACAAATGGATGGATTGGGCTAAAAGAAATCTGACGAGGTTCAACAAGAACAAGTGCAAAGTCCTGAAAAATCCCATGCACTGCTACAGACTGGGGAACAACTGGATAAGCAGCAATTATGCAGAATAGGACCTGGGGTTACAGTGACCAGGAAGCTGGATATGAGTCAATAGTGTGCCCTTACTGCCAAGAAGGCTAACAGCATATTGGGCTGCATTAGTAGAATCATTGCCAGGAGATCCAGGGAAGTGATTATTCCCCTCCATTCGGCACTGGTGAGGCCACATCTGGAATAGTGTGTCCAGTTTTGGGCCCCACCCCACAGAATATGGATATGTATATGGATATGTTGCCTCCTATATATGTTGCCAATATTTGCTGTATTATTTCTACCAACTGCATCTGAGGAAGTGGCTGAAGCCCACGAAAGCTTATGCCTACTGAAATTAAATTTGTTAGTCTTTAAAGTGCTACAGAACTCTCGTTGTGTTTACACTACAGAAAGGATGTGGACAAATTGGAGAGTCCAGTGGAGGGCAACGAAAATGATGAGGAGACTGGGGCACATGACTTACGAGGAGAGGCTGAGGAAACTGAGCTTATTTAGTCTGCAGAAGAGAAGAGTGAGGGGGGATTTGATAGCAGCCTTCAACTACCTGAAAGAGGGTTCCAAAAAGGATGGAACTAGGCTGTTCTCAGTTGTGGCAGATGACTGAAAAAGGAGCAATGGTCTCAAGTTGCAGTGCGGGAGGTCTAGGTTGGATATTAGGAAAAAGTTTTTCACTAGGAGGGTGGTGAAGCACTGGAATGGGTTACCTAGGGAGGTGGTGGAATCTCCATCCTTAGAGCTTTTAAGGCCTGGCTTGACAAAGCCCTGGCTGGGATGATTTAGTTGGGGTTGGTCCTGTTTTGAACAGGGGTTGAACTAGATGTCCTTGTGAGGTCCCGTCCATCCATAATCTTCTATGATTAGGTCATTCTTGCCCCCGTTGCCTCTTATTTTCATACCCACCTCCTCTCAATAAAATAAATGGGGAAAACCATCAGGGGAGATAGAAATATGAAAGGAAATTACCAGAGGAGACATCGTAGTGGAGAATTCTTATCCTGTCCTGTAGCTGCAACCTACAACCCCAAGAACAGAGACAGGTGAGAGTAAGAGACATGTATGGATACAAGCAACACTACACTCAGGTCATTCAATGGCACATTATTAATACAAGATATCACACCCATCTATGCAACCCCAATCACCATCTGCAGCAGGATTACCAATTAGCACAACATCTGAAGGAAGCCATGGCTCTGCTTTTTGCTTGCAGAGCAACCAGGTGCGAGTATTCAGAGCAGAGCACAACCTGTGCAGCCACAAAGATCTGTGTACAGCCCCACTGCGCACCTCAAAATCTTCCCACACCTTTGTGCGTGCCTTTTTGTGACAAAGTGGGATTTTTTTTTGGATAATATTTGTATGACACCTATGTGTACCTTGGTTTCTCCATATGTTGCACTGTTACCCAGTAGAGGGAAAAGGACTGTTTGCTCTCAGAGAGATAGGACAGGCTGGGAAACACAAGTATGGGGGTCTCCTATCTGTCTGAGCGGTTCATTAAAAAGGACTGGCCAAGGACTGACCCCATATCAGTGAAAAATGTGAGAAGACAATGGAAAACCCAGTCACCAGACACTGACACCTAGCAACCAACAACCTAGAGGGAGATGGATTTCCCCACTTCTCAACAGGGAAGCTGAGCAGAGACCCCAACTTGAGAACCAAGGACTGGGAAAGTGTGAGGTGAGGGATAAGAGCTGGCTGCTGAAGGAATCAGGGCTCTCACCTGGGAACTGACCAAGGAGGTCAGACACAGAGAGGCAGACAGAGCCTGAACATCGGGTTCACTCCAACATGGCCAGGGTCTGGGAAATCAGACTGGACTATACTTAAACCTGCAATTTTCTATGCTAACCTAAGGACTTCCTGTGCTGTGTTCCAGCTGACTGACAAACCCTACTGTTAAGACAACGCTGCCTGAGTGTCACTGCAAATACTTGGTTAGGTGCATTAATCCCTGCAGAGCATACATCTCTACCAGGAACGTACCTCAATTCAACTCACTGAACAAAGCTCATGGTGTGAAGCAGGAGTGCTAATGCCCCAGAGGTTCAGTCTTGGGAGCAGATAAGGCATGTGAAAACAAAAGCATCACAAGGCAGCTGATTCATCATGCAGGACACACACCAAGAGGGTGGGACCTCTTTAGGGTTAGGTCCATTATGGAGCAATGCAATAGAAAGAGGCTTTAGGGTTCCTGGGTTAGAATACCCTTACAAGGGTTCTCTCTCTACCCCGGCACCTCTATGGGCACTGAAGAGACACAGCTATATCAGTGCCTCTCAGCTTCAGCTATACCTCACTGAACACTCTGCACTACTAAGATTCCCTAAGGAAACAGGAAATGTGGACTCTTCCCTCTTGCCAGTGAAGAACGGGAGAGTGAACACATGGCACCGGGGAAGGAAGGCACGGGTGACTTTCTGACACATTTTTGATCCCTCTGAGCCTGGAGGCAGCCAAAGGACAGACCACCCCCTTAGCTGCATGCAAGTTAGACCAACCTTGGGGCTGCCAGGGGATATACAGAGCATTATGCTCCAGTCCCAGCCCCTCATAATCCTGACATGCCCACTTCAAACCTGCTCCATAACGGTTTCTCATGCCAGGGTTCAGGTGCAGATTCTTCTTAACTAGGGGATCCCTCAGCTGTGGCCCTCACAACCACTGTAAATCCTAAATCCCCTCTGCCTCACTGGGGTGGAGCAAGGGGGTCTAGGTGCAGGAAAGCCATGATTAAGTTAGCCTGCTATTTTGGCAGTAATCCTATTTCACAGAAGCGGCCATCAAGGCAGAGAGCAGTGAAGTGACAAGCTGAAGGCCGCAGAGCAGGGCCAGGTCTACTCTACAGACTTGTTCCGGCACAGCTCTGTCTGCCAGGGGTTGAGGAGGTGTGACCCCTGACTGACAGAGCTGTGCCAGCTGTTGAGGCAGTTATATCAGAAAAACTGCAATTTTACCAGTCTAGTTTATTTTGTTTGGGGGATGGGGTGGTAGCCCTGGAAAATAAGCAACACCAGCAAAAGCACAGCTTTGACAGGTTAAACTGCCTCCACACCAAGAGCGCTTTGGAGGTATAGTGTATTGATACGGCTATCCCCAGCAAAGCGCTCCCAGTGTAGACATGGCCTGAAAGAGTGGCAGTAAGGAATAGAACCCAGCAGTCCTGACTCACCCTGGCTGTGTGCCTTAATCACAAAACCATCTCTCTCTTCTAAACACCAGATGGTCACTTCTCTGAAAAGTCACAGGATTTCTCAGGATTTGCTGGCGGAATGGGACCCAGGCAAGTGGTTACTTGCAGACCAGTATGTTCCTGAGAGCTTTCTGTGATGATTCCAAAGACGCTCCCCACTCCCCCACACTCTATTATACAATGAATTAGAGGCAGTTTTTCAAATACACATTCTCTCTCCATGCAAAATAACTCATGGTAGCAGACTAAAACCCAGCCAAAGGAGTAAAGCATCCAGGATTTTCCTTCCCAACTTTTCTACCCAATGTATTTGGGAAATGTAAGAGGTAACACGCTCCACACTGTGAGAAAGAATCCTGTTCCACTCCTAGACCCCAGCTTGCGCTCCCTAGGGGAGCAAGGACAGGGGTGCTGTAAAACAAGCACACGAGGGCCCTGGGGCAGGAGGGAGTGTAACATGTCTATTTCAAGCACACCCCTCTGGGTGATGTGGGAGTGACATGATTAGCTCAGAACAATTCTCATCATTTAGGCAAGGTAGCTGTGACATGGGGCTTTAAAAGGAAGGTGAGCACAACAGTGGATTTGATCAGACAATAACATGGCTTCTTTCAAAACAATGGCAGGTTTGCAGACCTAGACAAGATCACAAGTTTGTCACAGACAGTGTATGCTGAAAACATGATATTGTTTGGCTCCTTGTTTATCTCCCTCAGCAAATCGTGATCAAATTAGTACAGTTAACAAGCGAGGAGATGAGTTTTCTCACTGTCAGAGCTACAACCTCAGCCAGGGAGGTGAAAATCTAGCCATCATTCTTCCTATTACATCATCAATCCATTCTAAGAGAATCTGCAACGAGGGCAGAGGTTGATTCCACTCTATATCATTTATCCTCTCTCCCACCAGAACAGTATTTGGAAATGCTGGTTGTGAGAGTGAAAAAACAAAGCAGGGAATGCAGTGGACATGGTGGGACAGATTCTGTCCTGTGCTCTAGCCCTTATACTCACTCCATCAGCACATAAGGGCCAAAACTGTATTGCAAGGAGCTGAGGTAGAATTCTCCAAAGCATAGGGCCACTTAAGCAGCCCTGTGCTGCACCCCCTTCCCTTTTGTAAGCCTCTGTGCAAAGGCTGTGTAGAGGCAGGACTGCGCAAGGGGGAGGGGAGGAAGGAGCATGTAGAGGGAATAAACTAGAATTGCCACCGTGCACGCCGCTATGAAGTTTCTGGGCTGTCCAGACTGTGGAACAGCCCTCAGGGAACTCTCAGGAAGCTGCTGTAAATTAGAGCACCTTTGAAGTTGCTCTAATCTACGCCAGGGGCCATTTCAGCCCTTGGAGCAGCCCAGAATCCTGGGGATGTAAGGGCACAATCAAGCCACCTTTGCTCCTCCCCCCCTGCACTGTACTTCCTGCAGATGCAGCACAGAATAGGCCCCAGTATTCTCAGACATGTCAGGAAGTCAGATTCTGGTGTCAGTTACAATCCACATTAACTCATGTGGAGTCACTCTGGATTTCCACTAGTGTAACGGAGAGCAGAGTCGGCACAGAGAGCATATATGGTAAACGAGAAGGTGTCATTCTGACACCAGCACCATCCTGACTGCAATTTCACTGTCAACTGACAGCTGTAGGAGAGTGCATTCTGGCATTAGACTACTGCAGAGGTGATTCTGAAGCCCTTAAACCGAGCCACAGCGCAGGTGGCTGCTGTGAACTGTAGCGCGTTTCGTTACAACTCAGTTCTAGCTATAACCCAGACAGGAAGAAGGATGCTGTGGGACACCACACCAGCACACGAAGAAGTCAAGGTGCTGCCTGAGGGGTGAGATAAAACCTAGAGGTAAGAAAATAAGCAAAGCCCTGTCTGAACAGGAAGGCAGTATGGTGTAGTGAGTCTAAGGGAGCCAGGCGCTCTGGGTTCTATTACTGGCTCTGTCACTGACTCACTTTGTGACATGATGTGACCAAGTGGGAATTTTCTGTAATATTTTTATTATTCTTTTGCATGTCTCAGTTTCCCCTGTACTTTGCATTGCTAGCCAGTGGTCGCAAACAGGGTTAAAATGTGGCTCTTGGTGCAAGGCAGGAGACAGGAGCTACTGTTTCACTTCACTGGCTGAGGTGGAATGAACAGATAGTTAGAGAACTGGCTGAAACTGACCCAGTATCAATGGAGGTTCCAGAAAGACAAGGGGAGCCCCACCAACTGAATGCCAACAAGGCGGGGGAGGGAGGAAGGAAGTGGGGGAGAGCAGGACACAGGCCAGAGACCCCCCCTTTCCCATGAGGTGGCTGCCGCCGACGGGAGGGGACTGGGGGAGAATGGGACACGGGCCCGCAGACACCCCCCAATGTAAATATGGACCCAGGCTCCGGAGACCCAGGATACACCACTGTCTGGCTTGGCTAGACTTGCTGCAGGGAACCATGGAGGGAGACAGGCTTGCCGGTGCCTAAAGGCCCAATTTTGGAGCCTGGGAGGCCACAGCCCTGACCTGTGGAATTGTCTGTGTCCTTGGGGCCCAGCACACTAAAATGGTCACTCCCAAGGCACCAGTAATAGGCTGTGGCATGGACCAGACCTTGTGAATCTGGGACACGTTCACTAGGTCACTTATCCACTCTGTGGCTCAGTTTCCCCATTCACAAGGCAGGGATAAGGCACCCGATCCAAATTATTTGGGCTCTTTGGAAGAAAGGTGCGACATAAGTACAAAATATCACTATTATTCCATTTCCTTTCCAGCTGATGGCCTGGCAAAGGGGATTCACAAGCCAGAGAAATTTTTTTAAAACCAAAGTAAAAATTCAGGAAAAATTTGTGTAAAAAAATCCCTGATTTACTTTAGATTTTCCAGAGCTTCAAAGCATTTAATACTCACTGGCACATGAAGGCAATGAACATGATATCCAGTTCAGGACTGAGATATTCAGCATATTTGAGAATCATAAGCCGGGACTTCAGTGACTTTTCATTTGTCTCAGGGGGATCAGTGCGAGGGGTCCTCGGAACCACCAGGCACCCAAAGATAAAAAATGAGCAGTGCATGTGCTCCTACCTCTGAGCGTTCTCTCTGGTGAGATTCACAGAAGCTTCCTTTTTATCCACGGCTATCACCTGGCTCTGGGACACAAGGAAGAAAAACATGTTATGTCACCAAGATTACTGGTGTCGGCTGATGACTGGACATACAGACTGTGGCAAAAGGGGGCAAACAAGATAGATGATGCCAATGTAACATTTTGGAAAGGGTCCCTCTGTCTTTCTAACACCAAAATCAGAAATAGCCCCTAAAGAATCCATTTTAGGATTTACCTGGAAGTAGGACACTTTGGGGTTGTAGAGTCACTTGGAACTTGGCCATCAGCATGACTGAATATGTTCATTACAGTTGCTAGCATTTTACCTTAATAAAAAGTCTTAGGGCCAGACTTTTTGCTGCTATGAATCAGCTGGAATGAGAGGAGCTACACTGATTTGCATCAGCTAACGATCAAGTCCTAAGTATATCTGTGACACTGGCAGACCAGGTGCCAGCTCATGCCAAGGCCCCAAAGCCACACTGAACACTGACAAATGTATACCTGGAAGCCAGTCTGGCTCACCTGTGTTAACATTTTTAAATAGATGTTAAGTTTATATAAATGTCTAGAGTTTGGACTTATTGAAACACTTGTGAGTTGCTGCATGCATTAATCTCACTTATAACAACTGTATCCCATGGTACAAGATAATAGTTAAGTGTTTGCTTTGTAACTATAAAAGTATTTGCTGTGAAATCGGAAACCTCCAGAGTCAGGGAGAAGCATTACCAAGTGTGATACACTATTTTACCACAAGAGATGTCATCTCCCGCCCAACAAAAGAAGGCCTGTAGACACCAGATGAACCACTGCGGAACATCAGCAAACAAAAGACTTTGCTGATTGCTTCCTCCACATCCATGAAGAGGGGACATGCACAAACCTTCATCCCATCACAATTTGAACTCTGGGGAAGGAAATAAAAATCCCTGACCAGAAGGGCCTGTGTCCCTATGCTGTTTGAACTTCAGGGAGAAGGCAAGACTTCCAAGCATAAGCAAGGGATCCCCAGCGTTTACCTTGGGCTAGCCCACAATAAAGGACAAAGAGCTTGCACATTACAGCAGCTTCTATTGCCTTTTGAAACCTAAGATTATAATTCATTTGTGTGTGTGTATGTATGTGTGTATGTTTACCTGCTTTAACTTCGTAAATAACTCCGATTTCTTTTACCTAGTTAATAAATCTTTAGTTAGTTAATCACAGATTGCCTACAAGCATTGTCTTTGGGGAGAGATCTAAAGTACAACTGACCTGGGGCAAGCGACTGGTCCTTTGGGACTGGGAGTAACTTGAATACTGTTGTGATTTTTGGTGTAAGGGACCATCCCTCACAAAAGCAGGCTTGCCTGGGTGGCAAGATAGACTAGAGTGCCCAAGAGGACTGTCTGTGACTCCATAAGACAAGACTGTTATAGTGCTTGAGGAGGTCACACTTGATATTCGGTTGGTGAAATCTAATATACAACACACAACCAGTTTGGGGTTTGTGCCCCAGTTTGTAAGGCTGCCCTGAAGCTGACACCCTTGCTTATGAGCCACTCGAGACAGTTTGACAGCATCAGCTGGTAACCTGGGACACAGTAGCCAAGCAGAATAGAGAGCAAAGGGTAGACAGAAGTCCAGGGGAGACTGAATCCATGCCCTAACGAATCCACCACGGCTTTAAAAGGAGACACAGTGTTTGCTGGGATAGGTGACCTGGGGTTCGCAGTCCATTATGCAGAGCTCGAGCCTAGTGGAAACCATAAATGAAAAATTGCTAATTCTTTACCTCACTGCAGCATTAGGGCTATAACTTTGTCTATTCACTCAAGGCTCATGTATGTTGACCACCTGGGGAAAGGCTGATGTCACATACAAGGACAGACTGACGCATTCGTTTATGTCTAATAGGCGAGGAGAGCAGTCTGGTGCTTGAGTAGGGAAACCAAGAAATTTATAACTTGGCATAGTGGAAACTACGCATCAGCCCAACAGGTCACTAGGTGAAGGGACATGTGCAACAGGCACAACCCTCCAGAGACCTTACATACCAACCCTTAATACTTCCTCTCAGTGGGCCGTGACAGTTTTAGTAAGGCATGCAACAACTCATCTGCATGCTTTAGGTAGTCCAAAATGGCGTCATCCATGCAGCACGACCTCACAAATACTGTATGTTCCAAGGTGAAGCTGGGTGGAAGACACCATTTTGTTCTACCAAAGGACGTCCTCCCTGGGAGCCAGACGGAGTTGTTCAGTGGGCTGGGTGCACTAGCTGGACAACACACAACCAGTTGGCATGCAAAACATGCCTTGCATACACAGATGGCATGCCACTGATTCTTCTCCTTCAAGGGTGATCAGCCATGGTGAGTCTGAGGGATGAACTGATCTCCAGATCTTAGGTAAGGGAAGGAATTTTCTCCCCAGGGCATGTGGGCAGGGACCCTGGGTTATTGTCCCCTCCTGGAGCACTGAGCAGGGATTTTCCATTGCGATCTGGGGTGGATATCCCACATGACTGATAACCTGAAACTGAAGGGGACTTTAGTCATTTATGGACCCCAGTTATTCCTGTGCCTCTCTTTCCTCCTTTGCTGGGGAGGGGTTATGTTACTGGGGAAGGGACAGGCACCAAAACCGGTAGTTAGTAGTGGTTAGGCCGCTGGTGAACTGTGACTGCTGCTCATTACATTGATCACAAATGCCTCATTCTTTCCTTGTGCTCTTTTGTCTGTCTGTATCTACCTGTTGACTTGTCTTTATGCCTAGATTGTCAGCTCTTTGGGGCAGGGACCAGCTTTTTGTTACATGTTAGTACAACAACTAGATCAATGGGAATCAGTGCTACCATAATACAAATGATGAAAAGCTCACTCACCTCAGGCAGTTTGCTCAGTAAACTCAGTGCAATGGCTCCAGAGCCACAGCCTATCTCCAGGATCACAGGATGAGGGACAGCAGTGGGGCACTGGTGACCTGCATTAACCAGAGGGCTCATGCTTCTCCGGGATTCTTCTTGCAGAACTAAGGAGACCAGATCCTAGCAGAAAATAGAGAGAGCTATTTCTGGTGATGATTCAAACTAACACCCTAAAGCTGGGAAAGGGAGGGTGAAAGAACTCCATTTTTCACCTCTGTAAACAAATCAAATGCATATCTGTATTGTAAAAAAAATAACCAACATGTGCAGCATCTCAGTCTGACTGAGATCCCAGATACAACTTCAGCTCCACAGAGTGCTTGGATTGAAACCAGATCTGCAGGTTTCCCACAGCTCTTTTGCGACCTTTTAGGAAATCTGAAAAGAATAAGCAGATGGAATACATCCCTCCCCACCCCACACACACACCTTTCATTTGCCACAACCATTATCCTTTATCTCTGAAAGCCTCACTACTTGAGAGTCTTAGCCTTGCGATTTCTGAAACTCTACTCACTGTTTTAAATAGTCTGGTGGCAAGCCTGCAACATCTAAAGCACTAAAACCAACCAGCAGATGGACAAGAACTACAGTAACTGGCCCAAGCAAGTAGGCTAACTGCACTGGCTTGCAATGTGCAACTACACACGATGCTTTATTATTGTAAGGTCACTCAGGAATGGCTTGCTGCTAGCATGGATTTTTATTTTATTTTGACAAGTCAACACTGAGACCTTTATTGTGAATTGCAAATAAAAATCCATAACAAGGAATTACATGGATTTTGCCAACGGGTATACAGCAGAAAAATAGTCCAGCGTAAATTACAGCCTTCCCATTCTTACTGGCAACATTCTATATCAATACATGAAGTAATAATGCGTGACTGGTAGGAAGGTCAGATTCCTTTATGTGAAACACTAGATTTTTCTAGAGGAGCCAGCATTGAGCTGCCTGCAGAGAAAACCCTATTTGCATGCATATCCCAGCATTTTCCCACACCCTGCTTTGGAAATCAGGTCTGAAGTGGGTTAGAGAGCACAGAAGGCCTCAGGCAAAACTGCTTGGTTCATCTACCTCTGCTGGTTACTCCACATCACAGACCTGTTTGTGGCATCACAGCTAAAGCTGGTGTGGAAACAGTTAAGATGTTGCAAAGAGGTGAAGAAATAAGCAGCTAGGGCAGAGGAGCCCATAAGAAACCAAGATTCTATTTCAATGAAGATATCCCTAACAATAAAAGATGAGCAGGTGAAATATCTGGGAGAGGTCAGCTGCCTTCCTAGGAAACCTCCAGAAACATTTTCATACAAGGCATGAGCTTCTCTTCAACCCATAAAAGAAAAAATCCACACACACACTGTCTCCAAGTGAGAACTGGAACTTGCAGCTGATGAGCAGCCTGGCTTGTTTCAATGTTACCCTGACCTGGACTTGGCTCTGCAAAAGGCAGTTTGACTGGCCCATTTTTAAAGGGAGCTCTTTGTCCATGGATTCCTCCTGCAGCAGGGCCAGAGCGCATGCAGGTGAACTCAGGACTCCGTGTACGGTGGTGTAGTGTGCCTCTGGACAGAGCTATACCACAAAGTGCTGTTGGCATAGCTACGTCGCTCACCAGCGTGAAAAAACTGCCCCTACCAACCGACAGAGCTATGTTGGAAAACCCCCCAGCGTAGATTAAACTGGACTGACTACTTAGCTCCTGTCAGCATAGCTAACGTCATTCAGGGAGGTGATGTAAATATACGGCCAGAAAAACTCTTCCTGTTGGCATAAGTTGCACCTACATTAGGGGACTCTGCCGATATACCTATTTCAGCAAAGCATTTATTGTGTAGACAAGACCCCTCTCACAGGGTTGCCACCTTTGGAATTGCTGGTAGCCAGATCCCTGAGGACTCACACCTGCTCAGTCTCTCCCCCCAAGGCCCCTCCCCCTTCCCTGCCTCTCCCCTGGGGACCCCACCCATCACTAGCTGGATTATCTCCACCTCTCTCCTCCCACAGCTGGGCTCCCTCTGCTCCTGGGCTGGGACAGGAAGGGAGCTGCTGCATCCTGACAAGGAGCCTGCCTGCAGACTGTAGGCAGTCCCAGGTGTGCAAGGGCTGGCGCAGGTTAATGACCTGGCAGCTCTGCCGCCCCATGGTAACCAGACTTTTGGGGTCCGGTCAGTATGTCTGACCGGACACTGCCAGGTCCCCTTTTCGATCAGACTTTGTGTCAGTCCCAGGATATTAGAGAGACAGGGTGGGTGAGGTAATAACTTTCATTGGACCAGCTTCTCCAACAGGGTAATCTTCCTAGTTGACTTCACTAGCTGTGGCATAGCCACATCCCCAAGACCATATCCTCCAACCAGAGGAGGTACTTCTTGCTTAGCAGTATGGAAGTCTGCAACACCTTTGGCCATATTTTTATTTTCATAACTGATGTATGTAGAAAACAGGAGTTGCCTTCCCCAACATCCTATGTAGTTAATCCAACAATCTCCTCCATAGTTTTCAACCAGTTATAATTCAAGACAAACTGTACATCACAGAAGTCAAGTCCTCTGACCATACTGGAGGTAATCAAGGGCACTGGGCTTTCCCTATTGATAAAATGATGTAAAGCTGTCTCCTGGTCTCTTTGAAAGCAGTCTCACAGGAACACCCTTTAGAATTAAGGTCATCTTTCAGCCAGCCTAACTCCCCATTATGGTTTCTAATGATGAGTGACCACATCTTTTTCTTGACATCTTCAGTGAAGGACTTACAAAAACCACTTTCTGATCCTCTTGCACTCAAACTCCTTTGTGTGTGATGTTAACAACTGGAGAACCATCTTTATTTTTCTCCCCTAACAGGGTCATCTTTTCTTTTGGTATGGACTTTTTTTTAGCCCTACTCTGGTTAGGGCTACAGTCTGCTGTCTCCAGTCCTTTGGGTGGGAAGTGAGACCATGTCTCTTTCCTCTTTACTTCCGTTTCCTCCTGGATGACTGTTTCCACATCACTAATATGGTGGCCTTTCCTCTAAGAGGGCTATAGCACCACCTCGCTCTACTCATCTTTCACTTGACATTCCCCAGAGCTTTTGTACCTTTCTTCAAGGCTGCTCTCTCTGCCTTCTCATCCTAAACCTCAACGATCTGGGATTGCCAGAGGATTTCCTCATGAAGCTCTTCCAGGTCTCTCTCCAACAACAAATGCTGTTGCTCACGGTTTTCTTCTTTCACCTTCAAGCGGGCCTACTGCTAGTCTCGTTTTATGGATTGAGCCAAGACACTGTCCCTGGAGAAGCATCTCTCTTCCAATTTGGCCTGCACATCTGTCTAGACTTGGCTGACCTAAAGATGTATTTATTTCCTTGAGCCAGCTGTTCACTATCTCTCTGCTCCTCTTCTGGCACTGCTTGCTTTCTATGTCCAGTGCTCCTTGACCCTGGTATCCGGCAGTCCCCACTGTCAGACCACCCGTCATGCAGTGCCTGGCATTTGCCATATTTATCAACGGTAAGCTTTTCCCACATTTGGACCGTCTCAGCCTTCATCTGCTAACGCAGGTGCTGGAGCTGATTCTTTAACATGGGGCTTCCTGGAAGGTAACCCCGATCTTTCTCTGAAGAATGACATACTTGGTTTATAGCCATAACCAAGTGGCTTCTCTCATTCTCTGCAACCAGCTCTTTCTGCCTGTCTTCTAGTAGCTAGATTTGTTCAGCCAGCTTCAATAAGAAGCTATCATCTAGAACTGCAAGTTACCTAACTGTTCAATATCACCATCTGAGCCCTAATTACACCTGTTTCCCAGGTCTGACAGCCCCTTGGTCCAAAGCTCTTATGGGGCAGCATCTTCTAACAGGCCCCTTTTCCCCACACTTAAAACAAATTACCCCCAGCGTATCTTCCTCATCCCACACTGTCCCCCCACAGTCCTTTGTTCAGTTTCTGCAGCTGCCTGGGTCCCAGTATCCTTAATAGTCCAGACCGCTCCAGGTGTTCCAGTTCCCTGTGTCAGTCAGCAATCCAGATAGTCTCTTATTCTCCAGGGACAGACCCAACATGCCCATCTTGGTAACAGCCCGCGCACCGATTGTCAGGACCACACCTCACCTCCCCTTTCAGTGGTCGTGATGAACTGGCCTGTCCCCTCACTGCCATTGCTGAGACCCTCACCAAGCCAAAGACTGGAATGTCTGGGATCATCCCAGACTGGGAACTCGGACATCTCACAACCAGCCTGTCCCTCAAAGGGGTAATATACTCCTTCACAGACCCCATCCCAGGGCAAGCACCCTGATATTTCACTTAGAAAATATGCTCCTCTGAGAGAAATCAGCTCTCATGTGACCACAGAGCAAGGAGATTAAGGGCTTGTCTACACAGGGAAACTGATCAGCATAGCTATAGCAGGAAAAAGGGTATGCCTACACAGCAATTAAACAGCTGTGGCTGGCCCGCATCAGCTGACACAAGCTCGAGGGGCTCATGCTACAGGGCTGTACAATTGTGATAGAGATGCTTGGGCTGGAGCCCGATCTCTGCGACCCTGCAAGTGGGGAGGGTCCGGAGCTCAGGCTCCAGCCCAAGCCCAAACATCTACATCACAATTATAAAGCCCCACAGCCTGAGCCATGTGAGTCCGAGTCAGCTGACACGGGCCAGCGGCAGCTGTTTAACTGCCATGTAGCCATACCCTAATTGTTCCATCATAGTTTGTCAATATAACTTCCCCTGAGGACACTCTTCCAGAATAAAAGTGACTTTATTCTAGAATTCTGGAATAGAGTGTCCGCAAATGGGAATTATATTGAGATAACTATAGGAGGATATCCACTACAGCTGTGTCAGTCAATTTCCCCCACAGACAAACCCTTGGCAAACAGCCTTGTATTCAGATGGGAACTGCATCCCTCAGATCCCACTCTGCATCATCAGACTGGAGCCTCCTGCTGCGAAGCAGCAATAAAATTGTCGTATGCATTGAGAAGAGACGCCAGCACTTGACATAGCCATGGAGACACTGAGCACAAACCTCACCGCCATGCGCTCCAAGTGCAAGCTACATTTCTTTGACCTTGTATTCCCTAACAAATATATATCTATATGAATCCTAACCCTCAACCCCCTAACCCCTATAAAAAATGCACTCCAATGCACACGCTGCTCCCTCTGGGGAGAGGCTGAGAGAACAAACAACATGTGACAGGTTTATGTTACTTAACACACTATTGGAAAGCACTCAAATACTATAGTGATGAGTGTGGTATAAGAAATATAGAATAGAAACAGTGACAGGTTTCTAAAACGGTGTTAGATATTAAACAATATACTGTATATATTCTCACATTGAGAGTATTCACTGAGCTAATTACTGCTATATAATGCAAATTTCTTTTCAGTAACCTCAATCCACCAATCTAACAGACAACGGCATAATAAGATCCAAGGGCTGGAAGATGAAGTTATGATAATTCTAACTGGAAGTCATAGGAACCATTTTAGCAGTCAAAGTAATTAACTTTTAGAACAGATTACCAAGGGACAGGATGAATTCTCCATCACTTGCTGTCTTTAAACTGAGAATGGATGCCTTTCTAAAAAATACACTCTAGTTCAGACACAATTTGTTGGGCTCAATAGTGCCGCTTACATATTCCTTTACTGCAGGATTTTACATGCAGTACATCAGACCAAATAATCATAGTGCTCTTAAAATCTATGAAAATTGGATATTGAATCACTCTGTCTAACTTAAGTGTGTATACAGCCCCATTACTACAGTATGCTGAGCACCTAACACTAATGTATTTATCCTCACAACACCCCTATGATGCAGGGAAGTGCTATTATTCCCATTGTACAGATGGCGAACTGAAGCCATGTCTACACTATAGGTGGTACAGCAGCACAGTTGCAGCTATGCTCCAGTAGCGCTATAGCGTGGATGCTTCCTATGTCAATGGAAAAGGTTTTTCCATCAGTATAGGTAATCCACCTTCCTGAACGGTGGTAGCTAGGTCAACAGAAGAAAACTTCTATACCGGGGGCTAGGTCAGCTTAACTAAGAAACACAGCTAGATCGGTCTACATTTTAAGTGTAAACCAGGCCTGTGTGACTTTTCCCAAGGTCACAGAGGAAGTCTGTGGCAAAGCAGGGAAGTGAACCTGGGTCTTCCAAGCCCAAATTCCCTACCACTAGGCCATCTTTCCTTTTCTGGCATAGCTTTGAAAATCTAAGTTGAGTGTCCCTATCTCAGGCTACTGTGCAAGTAGATTGAAAAGG
Organism: Emydura macquarii macquarii; assembly: GCF_026122565.2. NCBI lineage: Eukaryota > Metazoa > Chordata > Testudines > Chelidae > Emydura > Emydura macquarii. The sequence continues at coordinate 358,861 of NW_027132983.1, read as the reverse complement.
ATAGGGGGATGGACTCTTTGTGGAAAGATTAAGGCCAGAATCAGATTGTGCACATCATTTCAACACACAGTGGCTGGCAGCCACTGAACTGCTTTTTTGTTCTGCTTTTACTGCAGCATATTAAAAATGTAAAACACACATTAACAATTCACTTTAGAAATTCAACCTAGTTAGATATTTACCCTTGAGCACTGGAAAGATGTGTTATCCACTCGATGGAGAAATGCTCACTTATGGGGCTATTAAGGTGCAGATTATTGCTTACAATAAGTATCATTAGAGCCAGCATGCATGCAGCCCACATGCTCAAAATCCTGCTGATCTGAATCACTGCTATAGATAGTGGCAAAGCTGTTGGATTTATGCTCCTTCCTATGCAACTGAGTGTGCATAAGGGTAGGTTGTTTAAAAGAAAATTTCCTTTCTACTCCCAGGAATAACCTCCACCAGCACCTTTGCTCTGGCATGCAATATAATAGTCTTTGAGGAAGAGGTGACATGAGGAGGGGGGACAGATTGTGAGATCCTCCTCTCCTTTTGCCAGCGGAAATAGGGCCCAGGCACCCTTTTGCATGACCTACAGAGCCACTAACAGCCTTCAAGGAGAGATGGCACATTTCTCCCAAAGGCTGGATACCTAAAGGTGATCCACAGCAGAAGGGAAGGCTGCAGAAAGGAGGGAGAGAAGAGGATGGTGACCCTAGAGTGCACCAGAAGAAGTGAGGAGAGGGCAGAATACTGACCCAAGAAAGGAAGCAGTGACCAGGAGATAGGGTGGGGGGAGGTGGGCTGGACCACAGGAGCATTTAGGCCATGTCTATACATACAGCACTGCAGCAGTGCAGCTGTATTGATCCACCTGCACCACTGCAGCGAGTCTGGTGAATACGCTCTATGCCGATGGGAGAAAGTTCTCCCATCAACATGAAAAACCCTCACCTCTGCAAGCGGCCTAAGCTGTGTTGGCGGGAGAAGCTCTCCCGCTGACATAGCGCTTGTGCACACCAATGCTTAAGTCAGTGTAACTTACGTCGCTGAGGCAGGTGGAATATTCACCCCCCTGAGCGACACGTTTTGCAGACATAGGCAGTAGTGTAGTTTTAGCCTTCGTGTGGGAGTTTCACTGCCAGAATGAAAGCTTGAAATTTCCCCCCACAGAGGAGAAGGCCAGTTTCCACAATCCCACCCAGGGTAGGGACAAAGGTTATTGCCCCACATCTGCAGAACTCCTATCTTTGCCCACATAAGGAGCGCCCATCCATTGCACTCTCCCCACCAGCAAGCAGGGGCATGGCCCACCTTCAGGCTGTCTATTGTCCAGCAGTTTTGCTCTAATGCCTTTTGTTAGTCTGTGAAAGATGGATGGGTGCTGCAGCAGGCACTCAGCCAAGACTTAGGAGACCAGGGATTAATTCCTAGCTCTGACACAGAATAACCAAGTCACAGTCTCTTTCTGTACCTCAGTCTCCTGCCTTACACTGGGGACTATGATAATTTCCCATTTCACAAGGGCAACATGTGGATAAATCCACTAACTTTTGGGAGGCTCGCAAAGTCTGTGGTGAGAGTGGCCATATAAGGCCCTAGATATCCACATCCACTGTGATCCGTACACAACATCTACCATCATATACTGTGTATTCATCTATATCTATAGGCTGTTGGGCTGGGGAATTAGGGAGAGGGCAAAGTGTTGCTATGTGGGGGATTGGAGTTTGGCTCCCACATTGAACCAGACTGGGAGAACTGCAGAGGCCCTGGGCTCAGTGAGTACATTGCTCCAGTGATCTGCTTTGGCAAACAAATGGGGTGCTATTGGCAGCCTCTGGAGGGAGCGATTTCCTGCCCCCCTTTATCTCTGACACAAGGAGGGAGTTTAAGAAAAGACTGGAATGGGAATGGAGCAGGGAATCCCTGGAACTATGAAGGAGGGGAGAGTTTTCCAAACCATCTCCTTTGCGAAGCAGGAAAAAAAAATTTATCTACTGTTACTTGATTTCCATCATTCCAAGATTCTCAAACTTTTGCCTGCCTTAACAAAGCAGCCCAGCAAGCCTTCACCCTCTTTTTCACAGTGACTTGTATGACTTCACTGCCCAAATTCACCTAAATTTGTGCTGTGGTTTATTTTTTCCACCTTCTGAGCTAATTGTGAAATAAAATGTGGACTTTTGCAAACACCCCCAATTCTCCATGAGCTCTGGCTCCACCCCTCCAACACGTTCTCTCAGGTTCTCAGTATTAGCTCCTCCTCCACGTGGCTGGGTCTCTCGTTCACTGTGTTTCTTGGAACTTCAGCTACACACAGAGAAAGTGAGGGCACTGCTCGCCAGAACCCAAACCACAAGCTCTCCTGCTGTGCAGCTCCATCCGGCAGGCAGCATATGGCCAGGCAGCTTGCAGTGCAAAGATGGGGAAGTGGAAATATACTTGAGTATCATGACTAGAGCTGAGCAAATACCTACCAAAAAAAAATAAAACCTACCATGTTTGTTACTATTAGCTAGAATCAAAATGCTGAATGTTAACTGGCCATGTTCATACCCCTTTCCATTCTCTTCTATAGAGTGTTTATCTCCCATGATATCTGACCACCTTGCAGCCTTTAATGGGTTTAGTCCCACCACAATCCTGTAAGAAGTTCTACCCCCATGTTACAGATAGCAACTGAGGCATAGGAAATCTAAGGCTGAACCCAGGTCTCCATTGTCCCAGTTCCCCCATCCCATTCATCAAATCATCCTTCCTCTACTTACTTTCCACCAGCAAAAACATTCATGGAAACAGCAAATTCAAGATTCAGGAGTATTAGCGTTCACCTTGGAAACTTGATTCCTAGGCCTGAACTACAATTAAAATTTAGATCAACCTAGTTACATCATTCAGGGGCAGGAAGAATTCACACCCGAGTGTTGTAGCTCCACTGACCTAACCTCCAGCATACAGGCAGCATACTTGTCAACCTAGTTTTTGCTATTCAGGGAGGTGGATTACTTATACTGATGGAAAAACCCTTCCATTGCCTTAGGACGAACCTACACTGATACTACTGCTGTAGCTGTGCCATTGTAGCACCCAGAGAGTGAGACAAGCCCAAAGAGTTAATGGTCATCCACCCTGGGAACAGAAACCACAGCGGGTGATGTGTGTTGCCAATCAAAATGAACCAATGCTTTTCACATACGGAAGATCACAATTAATGATTCATGAACGTTTAAAGGGCCATGATTGTTCATGAAAATTATTTGTCAAATTAACAGAATTTTGTAAGCCATTCACAGGAAATTTGTGAAAGTTAAAAAAAAAAGGTGAATTTTATGGAATAAGTTATTCATCACAAATTATTCAGAGTCCAGGCTCATCATAAGAAAAAAGCCTTTGAAAAACATCTTCCTCAAGAAACTCGTTAAACACTGAAAAGCCCCTGTGTAATTAACCTCTTCACCCTATCCCAGTGTTTCTCAACCTGGGGGTTTAGAGGGGTCGCAAGTGCAGAGCTGGTATTGGGGGTGGCAAGAAAGGCAATTGCCTGGAGCCACAGGGGCGCCATGAAACTAAGTTACATGCCTCAGCCCCGTGGGGGTTGGACTCAGGCTTCAGGGGTACAGTAGTTTGGAAAGGTTAAGAACCACTGCCCTATCCACTTCTCTGCCACTCAAGATGGAACACAGTGTGAACTTTGGATGAGCACTGCTTTGCTGATGTCATCCTACTTCCCATTTGCATAGATATATAGGTATAGATAGCTATTCATCTTAACATATGTTGATGGGGGACTAACGCAAACTTTTATGGGTACAAGAGGAAAGAGCCTCCCGATTTACAATCGTCCTCCAGTGGCTGTATGGCCGTATCACAGAACCCCTGCACAGTTTGGCACCGCTGGCAGCCTCTGTCCTTAGACTCAGCACCGCTGCGGTTCAGTACTGTGCGTACTGGAGTACAAAGTAGGTACCACAGAGTGGGCCATAGGCCAGAGTTGCGGTACAGGACCAGAGCTGTGTGTTGGCCCAGCAGTGGGATGACAAAGTATTATAGGTTGGAATCTCATTGGGACAGGGACTGCCTTTTTGTTCTGTGTTTGTACAGCACCTAGCACAAAGGGGTACTGGTCTATGACTGCACTACTAGATGCTAGGGCCATGTCTATACTGATGGCAGCAAATTCGCCGCCACCAAATCAATCTTTCTGGATCGATTGAGCAGTCAGTGTAGACCCACTCAATCGATCAGGAAGCCGACGCTGGTGACCACCCTCACAAGTAGCGTAGCAATGCGTCGACAGGAACACTGTTCCCGTCAGCACAGCACATTGTAGACAGCGCAGAGAAGGGAAGCAGAGCAGGCGACGTGAGTTACGCAAACTACTCTGCATAGTTTGCATAACCCCCGTTGACTGCCGCTGAATCTCCAGGTAAGTGTAGACCAGGGCTAGGATAGGACAAATAATAAACAGTAATAATAATCAGTACGGTCATAAACTCTGGAGAGTAACCCCACAGTTTTCTTTCACATAACACAAAATACAAAATTAACAGCTACAGGGGCAGGAAGATAGCATGTTAATCTTTTTAGCACCCCAACCACTTCCTTCAGGCTCTGACTGGTGCGTCTCAGCAATTCTGGAGACACCCCTTGGTACGCTGTTCCTGCCTCGAGTGTCCCGAGGCTGCAGGGAAGACGAGGGTCGACAGCCCTGGTGGTGCGCTGCCTATGAGGCACTGAAGAGCTGGGAAGCAGGGGGAGACAGTGAGGGGTGCGGAAGTCTGGGTGTATACCCGCCACCCCTTCCCCCCCCCACACCACTCACTCGCTTCCTGGGAATGTTTTTACATGTGGTTTTTTTCCAGAAACCTCATTTCCCAGAATCCAGGACTTTCTGAAGAGCCTAATCTGATGTTCACCTGATTGCTACCTCCGTCTGTTTGTCCACTGGCTCCCAATCAATCTGCAACAGGGCACAGAGAGGCCAAGCAGGAAATATGAGCCTATGGCAATGACCTTGGAAGCCAGGCAAAATTCCCCCCTCCTTTTTAAACAATAGGCCTCCAGGCCAGCTCAGTGTTCAAATGGAAGCACAGCTCACAGCAATCCCAGTTCCCCTGCCAGGCTCCTCCGGCTGGCAGCGGGGGTGGCGGAGGGAAGGGAAGGGACACACTTCACATATCCCTGAATCTCTCTCACAGATTCTGGCCAGCTCCATACCAAGGGGGAGCTGAGGCAGCCATGCCTAGTGCTTTCGGGGCAGAGCCCAGTACAAGGCCAGAGGGGGGCCTTTTATCCCAAACAGATCAGGAGGAGGGAATCAGAGAGATTATGAGGCAGCTGCATAGATGCTTCCAGCATAAATCTTCACTCCCTCATAGCTGCCCCTGATCATTCACAAAACGCTTGCTTCTGCTGATGCTGCCGATACTGGCCATTATTGAAGACAGGATCCTGGACTACATGAACCACTGGTCCGCTCCTGTCTGGCAATTCCTGTGTTCCTAAAACCCCATTTAGGCTAATGTTGGTGTGGGACAGAGGAAATGGGTCATGGATTCTGTCCACATTAACCTGCAAGCTTTATTCAAGTGATTCCCCCCATTTCTTTTCTGCAGTAGTTTCTCCCCACTCTCTAGCCCTTACTTCCTGCCCTGTACTTTAACTGCTAGACCACACTGCCTCTCTGCTGATGACCTGAGTAACATGTGGCTAGCACAAGCCCAATCTCAAACAGAATAGGATTCCACAGGAGCAGAGGCTTTGAAGGCAGGAAACTAAGAGCCCATGTGTTGCATGAGGGCTGAGAGATACAGGGAATAACTAGTATTGTACAAAGGCGATACCCAGAGCATGCATTAGGTCAATCCATTTCAACCATGTGCGCTCCTAAAGGAAAGATGCCTCCTTCTCTCTGCTCATCATAGAGGGAGTGAATTGCATTTGGAAAGAAAGGTTGGGGATTTAATTAAAAATTGACATTTATGAGTCTCCTTTGGCACTCCCCAGATGTCCTAGCACAACTTCTTTTATCAAAGGAACCCAAAGTTCTTTCCAAAGGTGGGCAAGCATTGCCGTCTCTACCTCACACATAGTAAAGTCAGAGGCACAGAGATGGGAAGTGATTTGCCTTGGGTCACACAGTAGCTCACGGGCAAAACTAGGAAGAAAATTCAAGTCTCCTGGCTCCCAATCCATTACTCTAACCACTAGACTAACATGGCTTTCTGCACTTGTGGAAAAGTGACACCATTTCTGGCATTAACAGTCAGTGTGAGGAATAAAAGCAGAGGTTTTGCATCAGAAATCTCTACTCAGCATTGATACTGGCTTACACATAAAACAGTAGATAAATCCCCTCCCTTGCAATCTGTCTATTTGAATACACAAATTAATTAGTCCAGATCTGTCTTCTTCTCCCTTTTGTATGGCTCTGAAGAAATTAAAAGGTTCATAATTAAAGTTAACTAAAAGTTCAGTTATAATCCAGAAAAGCCCTCTTAGAGCAAACCTTTGATTATATAACATATTCTAACACAAACAAAATGTCACTCAGGCTACGTCTACGCTTGGAGATAAAGGTGTGATTCCTAGCTTGCATAAATATACTTACGCTAGCTTGAAAGCTGTAGCTGTGGTAACATGGGCAGTGGCGAGCAGTGACACAGGCTAGCCACTCTGAGTACAAGCCCGCCTGGAACCTGTGGGTACATTCTTGGTTAGTTCATGACACTGCTCACCGCTGCTACTGAGGCTACACTACTCTCTTGAACTAGTGAGAGTATATCTCCACAATCTAGGAATCACACCCCTACCTCCAAGTGTTGACGTAGCCTTAGCTGATATGAAGATGGCAAGTAAATAGCAGTAGTTTTAGTGCATACTTCCATTCAAGAACATCAAAGCTAAAGAAAACACAATATCCTTGGTCTTGCCGAAACAAAAGGAGTTAGAAATCTAAGAAATACAGAACTAAGAATGCACATCCCCCCAAAAAAGTCTTAACACTGCCCCATAGCAATGTTAGCCAATATGCTAACCAGTTCACAGTAGCACAGCAATGCTAACCAGTAAACATACAGTATTGGAAACATGCAACTCAGAAGATGGGGTTTACGATTTTTCAGATACACACAAACACACACACACACACACCTCTCATGCTGCATGTGCCACTTAGTCCCTACTCCATCCTTTCCTCTTTACAGGTAAGTGATCTATTTTCATGATCTAGCCCCTACAACTAATATAAGACAAAACTTGTCAAGGATTAAAAAGCCTCCTATGGCTTGAAGATGGTGCTGAGACAAAGGGCTGTGGATAGGGTGGCTAATTTGTGAAAACCAATGACTGAGGTCCTGCCCCCTGCTCTGCCTCTTCCCCCCAGGCTCTGCCCCTACTCCTCTTCCTTCCCCCTTGTCCCGTCTCTCGCTGCTCCAGCTCCAGCAGCAGCTACTCTTCCCGCCCTCCAGGTGGCAGAACAGAAGCCAATTGCGGACGGTTACTTAGTTAGCTGGATTTTTGGTGTCCAGTCAGTAGTACTGGATAGACATTGTCAGGTCCCCTTTTTGACCAAACTTTCCAGTCGATCACAGGACACTTCGCAACCCTAGCTGTTGAGGTGTCTCAAATTGCCATGATGAATCTCCGAAGGCTCAGGTGGGGTGGTGGACCCTGAACAGGCCTATGGGGAAGGTCAGAGTGCTGGATAACCATCTACGGTTTAGGGAGAAAAGCCTCCTAAAGATAACTGGGAGTTGTCCCTTCCTGTGGCTCTCCTTTCAATAAGTCCACAGGAAAGAGCTTCAGAGGGCTCTGGAGGGACCCAACTGTCCCTCTCTGACAGGAAAGCCATCTCCAGGGGAGCGGAATTTGGAAGGAGATAATGATTACTTCTAAAAGCAAGCCTTCATTTGCCTAAAAATACAGCATCATCTGTCAGGGAGGAAAACAGATACCGGAAACCCTATTAATCATCAGCTACAGAAAAATAATTCCTGGAAGTCAAAAGAACCTAGGGAGAGGAGAGTGAATCTGAGCCTGGAGTGCCCTCTAGGGGTGAAACATGTGTTACCAAAATAACAACTTTAAATATAGGACCAAATTAAAAACTCCTATATGTGAAATTATGGTCAGGCTTAATAATCAGGCCTGTAGTTACCCATGTAAAATAATATCTGGTTTGCCTCTGACTTGAACTGTCGTTCACCTAATTTTGCTTTTCTCTATTCAACAAGGTGCTAGAAAACCTGTACATTGTGCAGAAGAAAAGCACACAATTTAAGCTAGGAACTTGTGGAAGGTCTTTCCCCAAAAGGCCAATGATCTATTGTGGAATTATACTCTATTTAGACTAAGCTCTATGGGGGTAGGACCTGCCTTTTTATTTTGTGTTTCCACAGTACCTAGAACAATGGGGTCCTGGTCCATGACTGAGATTACTAGGCACTACTTCAATCCAAAAATAAGATATAGAACAACAACAAATCAAAAGTAGAGAAGAGCCAACCTCACATGTAAATTGCTGGTAGAGTAATCTGGGGTGTAAATATAGAAATAAAGGCAGCCACCTTTCTTGCAAAAGATGTTTGGTGTTTTGAGCCTTTCACTTTGATACTCCGAAATCTTATGCAGTTCTTGCAGAGGCAAGAATTTTCTGAGACAAGAGTTTAGTATCAGTTTCTTACAGAAATCTTGCAATTATCTGAACTGAACAAGCATTCATGGACCCAGTGTCAATAGTTAGAGCTTAAAAGAACTCTGGTTTCACATAGAATTTCAGCTCCACTGTGATGGGTTTCAAAGAAACCTAAATGCTAACATAAAATACAAGAAAGGGTGTGAAACCATACGAATGGAAACGAATGCAAAAAATTGTGGGTTGACAGTGGATGGAGCTTACACACCATGGAGAAGGGTGCAGCATAAGAACTTCAATAGACTAGAAAGTGGTGAATTTCACACAGATGAAAAAGAAAAATCAGAAAAAGGAGTTTATTTTTCCATTTATATATTTGCTCATACAATCAAGTATGATTCTGCAGATTTCACATCGCTTATGTGTCTGCTTCCTTATTCTTTTTTGTATTAATGCAGCACATTGGGACCGAAATCAAGAATTTAGATCCAATTATAGTACATGCTGTAGAAATATGTAATAAAAAAACCAGCCCCTTCCCCTAGCTTTGCCCACGTTTACAGGCAGGAACATTCGTGGAAGCAGCAAAGTTCCACCAAATATCAACAGGAAGCATGTTTTGTACTTGTAAATATATCTGCATTACTGTCTCAATAGCAACAGTTACACGCAGGAAGCTGAAACATGCCAGTCAATCAAAATGAACCAGTTCAAATATGGGTTAACAATTACCGGCAGTGAGCTGCCTGCAGACGATCTACAGACCAAGAATTATTCACAGACTTATATGGTGAATGATTTCTAACTCCTAATGGCCATGAGAGCACTACAAGGTGCTTTCAGACAAATCACAAGCAGAAAGACAGCTCAAATGTACTGATTCCTTATTTCCTCAAAAAAAAAAAAAAAAATTGACGGTACATTTTTCTGTTGCACTTTAAAAATAAAATGGAATTCATGAAAAGCTACATTGGCAATATATACAATGTAACATGCACCCCTGCAACACAACACACACAGTTCAATGTCTGAAGCAGCAGAGGGAAAGGAGCTGGACACCCACTCATCTTGTGCAACAGATTACACAAATTATGTGGTACGTGGAAAGAACACATGCACAAAGCATCATCCAGTTGGATGCTGCTCAATATCTGGATCTGTCCCCACCCACTTCCTATCCAAGTATCCCTCCCCTTCCCCCCGCCACCAAAAGCTGGCCCATGAGCTCTCCCACACAATGTCAACAGGGCCATGTGTTTGTTGTAATTGTGACATAAATGGTCTTGCCCACACACCTTCTCAAGACAACAAACAAGAACTGAGTTCCCAATGTTTTTGTCAGCTTGACATTAAACTAGAGGGCACTGCAGGGAATGGTGACAGTGTAGGATGGGCTTAAGGCCAGGCAGAAAGGACACACAGATATTCAACTGAATCTCTCTGCGTCAGATACCAGACGTGGCTGGCTCAAAATATAGAAGCTTCATCATGCTCCCATTGCTTAATGTGGGATGAGCAGAATCAGACCATAGCAATACAGAGACATAAACAGCGGCAAGAGTGAAGCTAAGCATACCTCACTATCTCTCTCCATGCTACTCCCAACCAGTGTATGACATTACAGAAATGATGAGACACCAGAAAGCCAAGAAACAGCAAGAGTTAAAAGAGAAGCAGCAGCAGCCTGGGGCATATGATGCTGCTGCTGCTCTGCCAGTGTAGTTTCCCCTCTAACTCCTACTCATCAGCACTCTCCCACTACTCTTCCCTATCACCATCCCTCATGGGATCCATAGCTACTTTCTCTTCTATTTCCAGTCCCCCCAAACTCAGCAGCAGCACAGACCACCTGCCTTCCAGCCATTGCGTTCTCACAATCAGTGCCTGCTTGATTGCTTCCTCCTTCCCGTTAGGCTTGGCAAATTAGATCTAAATTAGTGGGTGGCAAGACATACCATGTCTCCCTATAAAAGAATTTGCTGACATAAGAAACATTCCCAGGAACCACAACAAAGGGGAAATTTAAAGCCTTTCAAATCTCTAGTATGCCAACAAAGGGTTCTGAGCCCACATGCAGGAGGGGGTGACCCTGAGGAGATTTCATCTGGGATCCATTCGAGGGTGGAAAGAAGGAATGTGACTGAATTTTGTTGGTTAAAATGGCACTGTGGCTTGGATGTCTAAGGCCTTGTCACATGAGAAAGATTTTTTAGTATACCCTAAGATGTGACTTTAAACCACTGTAATTATACTGGTATCAGCTTCTATGTGGGCACTCTTGTTCCAGTTTGCAATGACCTCCTTTAAGTTTAACTTATGCCACTTGTGAAGGGATTTAAGTTATATGAAAAAAAGCCACTCTTATACTGGAATACGAGTGTCCACACAGTGGGTTATAGTGGTGTAACTGTTAAAACTTCCCCTTGCAGACAGGATTTCAGTTAAGCTACTCACACGGGGTTCCTGCCTGCATTAAACACGCTCAAATGCAGCACATTCCAGAATGCTGCACTGCAATTTGGGCCAGTGGAGACTCATTTACCAAAGCATGCAAGCATACAGGCTCAACTAGTAATGCTCTCTTGTATTAGCAATCACAGCCTGCCCCGTATACAGTAGACCTTTGTTTAAGAATTGGCAGGATTGGTGCTGCATGGAGAGAATTAGAGCACAGCACTGAAGGAAGCCTCGTCAGCAGATGTTTTGACTTTTGGACCATACATGGCCAATCCTCTTAGCCATCCAGTTCCCTCACTTTGTCACCAGTCTGGGCAGGCAAGGAACACACAAATGACTCAAGGGATTGGTAATGAGTAAGGTTAAGATTTTGTCAGTTATTTTCAGTAAAAGTCAGGAATGGGTAACAGGCAATAAACAAAAGTTCATGGAAGCCCACAACCTATTTCTGATTTTTACTAAAAATAATTGTGACAAAATGGGGCTGACTGGAGGAATGAGAGCCTGAGCCCTACAGGGGTGGGGGCAGGGGTCCAGCACCTGCTGCAGCTGACAGCTCCAGGGCCCCACTCCCTGCAGTGGCTCAGACCTACGGGGCCGCGGCTGGGAGCTCTGGGTCAGTGGGTCCCCGTCACTCATGGCAGCAGGATGCTCAGAGTTTCCCTCCAGCAGCTTGGAGTTCCAGGTCTGCAGGTCCCGCTACCACCTGTGGCAGGAGGGAGATCTGCATTCCCCCCGCACAGCAGTATGGAGCTCTGGGGCTGGCAGTTGGGAGCTGCAGGGCCCTCTGCTCTCCACAGCGGCTGGGAGCTCTGGAGCCGGTGGCTGGCAGCTCTGGCCCCGCTGCCCCAGGGCTGAAGCAGAAAATGTCACGGAGGTCTCTGGAAGTCACAGAATCCGTAACTTCCATGACCTCTGTGACATAATCTTATCTTTGGTAATGAGATATGGAACCCACCATGTCTAGGACACTGGTTCAAATCCAGCCCAGGCCAGAAATGACCTGTTTGGTGGCCTAAGGAATGAGTTGGTAATCTGAGTCCTGGTTTTTCAGTGCCCTGGCCTGCAGAGGCTATCCAACAGCTATCAGAAGGTAACAGCTTCCATCCCCAACCAACCCAAGCTGATCTGAACCAGCAAAGACACAAATAGGCTCCAAGTATCCCATCACCAATATCCTGAGATTTAAAGAGGGATTGCTACCTTCAACCACAGGTTGATTGTGTTCACATAAGCTCTGAATAGCTGCAAGCTTCTTATTCTGGTATTAAAGTACCAAGCCATTGGGCTCTATCAACAATGTCCTTTGACTACGGAGAAAGTCATTACTATAGCCCCCCCCCAAAAAAAGGAAACCACACCAGCTCCTTCCACCTGGGGTGTCCTTGTAACTGGCAGAGGTGAAATAGACTAGCTAACAAAGCCTGCCCTAGCACAGGGCTGGGAGATACACAGCCCTCTCCCCAACCTTCATGGGACAGGAAGCAAAGTTCGCCTACAACTGTCTCAAATATCTCCTTTCTGCTCCCTCCCCCAACCCCTAAGGAAGTGTGAGGTGGTCGTTCTGGCCTGCTCATCACCTATAGACTCATGTAGTACAGGGCTCATCTGTAGCAATGCAGTGCATGGAAGAGCAGCTTAAACCCCTCTTTTCCAAGGTCTTACCTCTGTCTCGGGCCGAGGAATGAAGACTGGGGGTCTCATCTTGAGCGTCAGTTCCCGGAAATCCCACTCACCAAGGACATACTGCACAGGCATCCTGTAACAGGAGAGGGTGGGTTACACATCCCATTATGACTAGACTCCCCAGTTACAGACAAGGCCTCAATGACTCATCCAGCCCTCGAACCACTACCCCTTCCTACTTCTCCATGTAGACACCAATGACACTGCCAAGAATGACCTTGAGTGGATCACTTCAGACTACGTGACTCTGGGAAAGATAAAGGAGTTTGAAGGGCAAGGGGTGTTCTCGTTCATCCTCCTTGTTGAAGGAAAAGGCCAAGGTAGGGACCATCGAATTGCAGAAATAAATGTGTGGTTGTGCAGGTGGTGTTGGAGAGAGAGCTTTGGATTCAGAGGGCTTTGGATTCTTCTTCCTGGAAAAACATCCCATGGTCTAAGGATTGCTAGGAAGAGACAGTACCACCTAACGAAGAGAGGGAAGAGCATCTTCGCAGACAGGCTTGCTAACCTAGTGAGGAGAGGTTTAAACTAGGTTCGCAGGGGGATGGGGACCTAAGTGGGGAAGATGGACACCAGGAGGAAGCACAAGGAGGAGGGTGCAACAAGAGAGGCCTCCTGGTTCATACTGAGAAAGTAGGGCAATTGGCTACTTATCTTAGGTGCCTCTACATGAACACAAGAAGCCTGGGAAACAAACAAGAGGAATTGGAAGTCCTGGCACAGTCAAGGAGCTATACTGTAATTGGAATAACCGAGACTTGGTGGGATAACTCACATGACTGGAGCACTATCCAACAGCTGGATGGGTATAAACTGTTCAGGAAGGATTGGCAGGGGAAAAAAGGTGGAGGAGTTGCACTGTATGTAAGAGAGCAATATGACTGATCAGAGCTCCAGGAGGAAACATTGTTGAGAATCTCTGGGTTAAGTTTAGAGGCAAGATTAATAAGGATGATGTTGTGATGGACAGGATAGACCAGAAGGATGAGGTCGATGAGGCTTCCTTCAGACAACTAACGGAAGTTTTCAGATCAGAGTACTTGCTTTTCATGGGGGACTTCAATCACCCTGATATCTGCTGGGAGAGCAATACAGCAGTACGTAGACAATCCAGGAAGTTTTTGGAGAGTGTTGCAGACAACCTCCTGGTACAAGTGCTGGAGGAACCAACTAGGGGCCATGATCCTCTTGACCTGCTTCTCACAAACAGGGAAGAATTGGTAAGGAAAGTCGAAGTGGACAGCAACCTGGGAAGCAGTGACCATGGTCTTGTTCAGGATCCAGACGAAATGAAGAAAGGAGAACAGCAGACTACAGACCCTGGACTTCAGAAAAGCAGACTTTGACTCCTTCAGGGAACTGATGGGCAGGATCGCCTGGGAGACTAACATGAGGGGGAAAGGAGTCCAAGAGAGCTGGCTGTATTTTAAAGGAACTTTATTAAGAGTGCAGGAACAAACCATCCCGATGTGCAGAAAGAATAGCTAATATGGCAGGCGACCAGCTTGGCTTAACAAAGAAATCTTCATTGAGCTTAAACACAAAAAGGAAGCTTACAAGAAGTGGAAGTTTGAACAGATGACTAGGAAGGAGTTTAAAAATACTGTTCGAGCATGCAGGGGTGAAATCAGGAAGGCCAAAGGAGTTGCAGCTAGCAAGGGATGTGAAGGGTAACAAGAAGTGTTTCTACAGGTACGTTAGTAACAAGAAGGTGGTCAGAGAAAGTGTGGGCCGCTTACTGAATGAGGGAAGCAACCTGGTGACAGATGATGTGAAAAAAAGCTGAAGTACTCAATGCTTTCTTTGCCTCTATCTTCACAGACAAGGTCAGCTCCCAGACTACTGCACTGGGCAGCTCCGTAAGGGGAGGAGATAAGCAGCCCCCAGTGGTGAAAGAACAGGTTCAAGGCTTTTTAGAAAAGCTGGACATGCACAAGTCCATGACGCCGGATGCAACACATCCAAGGGTGCTGAGGGAGTTGACTGATGTGATTGCAGAGCCATTGGCCATTATCTTTGAAAACTCATGGCGATCAGGGGAGTCTCAGATGATTGGAAAAAGACAAATACAACACCCATCTTCAAAAAAGGGAAGGAGGAGGATCCAGGGAACTACAGACCGGTCAGCCTCATCTCAGTCCCTGGAAATATCATGGAGCAGGTCCTCAAGGAATCCATTTTGAGACACTTGGAAGAGAGGAAGGTGATCAGGAATAGTCAACATGGATTCACCAAAGGCAAGTCATGCCTGACCAATCTGCCTTCTATGATAAGATGACTGTCTCTGTGGATGTGGGGAAAGTGGTGGACATGATATATCTTGACTTTAGCAAAGCTTTTGATACGGACTTCCACAATATATTTGTCAGCAAATTAAAGACGTATGGGTTGGATGAATGGACTATAAGGTGGGTAGAAAACTGGATAGATCATTGGGCGCAACACATACTGATCAATAGTTTGATGTCTTCTTGGCAGCCAGTAACAAGCGGAGCGCCCCAGGGGTCGGTCTGGGGACAGGTTTGTTCAACATCCTCATTAATGATCTGGAAGATGAAGTGGATTGCACCCTCAGCAAGTTTGCAGATGACATTAAGCTGGGGGGGATGGTAGATACACTAAAGGGTAAGGCTAGGATACAGAGTGACCTAGACAAATTGGACGACTGGGCCACAAGAAATTTGATGAGGTTCAACAAGGACAAGTGCAGAATCCTGCACTTAGGATGGAAGAATCCCATGCTCTCCTACAGACTGGGGATCGACTGGCTAGGCAGCAATTCTGCAGAAAAAGACCTGGGGGTTACAGTGGACAAGAAGCTGGATATGATTCAATAGTGTGCCCTTATCGCCAAGGAGACTAACGGAATATTGGGCTGCATTAGTAGGAACATTGCGAGCAGATCGAGGGAAGTGATTATACCCCTCTATTCTGCACTGGTGAGGCCTCATTTAGAGTATTATGTCCAGTTTTGGACCTCCCATTACAGGAAAGATGTGGACAAATTGGAGACAGTCAGCAGCGGGCAACGAAAATGATTAGGGGGCTCGAGCACATGACTTATGAGAAGAGATTGAAGGAACTAGGCTTATTTAGTCTGCAAAAGAAAAGAGCGAGGGGAGATTTGATAGCAGCCTTCAACTACTTTAAGGGGGGTTCCAGGGAGGATGGAGTTAGGTTGTTCTCAGTGGTGGCAGATGGCAGAACAAGGAGCAATGGTCTTAAATTGCAGTGGGGGGTGTCTAGGTTGGTTATTAGGACAAACTTTTTCATGAAAAGGGTGGTGAAGCACTGGAATGGGTTACCTAGGGAGGTGGACAAATCTCCATCCTTAGAGGTTTTTAAGGCCCGGCCTGACAAAGCCCTGGCTGGGATGATTTAGTTGGGGTTGGTCGGGCTTTGAGCAGGGGGTTGGACTAGACAACCTTCTGAGGTCCCTTCCAACCCTAACGTTCTATGATTCTATTCTATGATTGCATTTACTTTCTTATCAACCTCCAAGCCCTGGGCACTGACACTGCTAGCACTTACCCTCTGGAGGGCAATGTCTGGTACTACTAAAGATCCTAGGATATGGAACTGAAGGGGTCTAACTATTAAGGCTGGGAGTGGTGCGTCTACTTCCCCAAGAGGGACTACAGCCTGTTACTAACAACTGAATTTTGGGATCATGTCCGCATCTTTTCCTGGAGCCCCACAACTCACTCCTCTTTTGGAGTAGTGATCACTGTTGCATTCTTACTGGTAGCCAGAAGAAAGCAACTTGCCACCTTCTCCCAGTCAAACAATACCAGGAGTTTGTAACTCTGATCATAAGATGATCCAAGAGCACCTGAGCAATGAGGAGATAATGCATGATGTAGAACAGCCACTGCTGACACACAATACCTCTTCTAGAATCCTCTACACCCTCCTCTGGCATGCATCGCAGAGTTAACCCTTCCTGCAGGACATAGGAATGTTCCATAACCACCAGTCACATGAATAACTGGGAGGATGTACATGTATGTCTGCAGTATCCAAAGGGTTAAGCTTTGCCACATCTCTTCTAGGCTCACTCCAGATGCCTTCCTAAAGATCTCTCAGTTTTCTGAATGATATAAGTCCCCAAGCATTTCCTCTCCCCACAGAATGCCCCACCACCTCCAATTCCAGGTGACTTGCAGACACTAGGTCCAATTCATCCCTGTACTGAGAGATCCTGCGTATGGAGGGGGGGGCGAGGGGTGAATACTGGGTTTTGCCAACAGCCAGGGAGACCCCCAACATAAGAAAATTCTCCAGATGCTGGATCTGTCACCTCTGGGGTGAAGCATGACAGCTGTTTAACACTGAAGAACAACACTGCATAACAGTTTGGTCAGGGAGCTGAGAAGTGCACTGTAGCCAGTTGAAACTGACAGAGGAGTGGAGGCTCCTGGCAGAAGGTACAGACACAAGGCACTACTGATAATTTCTCTTATGGATTCAAAGGCAACATGCAGCTGGGCCTGGCCTCTTTTCCACATGTCCTTCTTGTTCCAGTGACAGACTCCTATTACCGCCATTTCCTTGTCATTCAACACCGACACAGCACTAGCGCCTGCTCTAGCATGGTAAGTGTGAACGCACTCCCCTCTCACTCTGTTTCCTCCATTCTCCTGTTCGCAGTAAGGTCAGAGGAAACCACACTGGATGGAAAAGAGGCTGGGATGGTTTTAAAGGGGACGCTCCTACCTCTGTAGCCGCTTTGCACTCAGCTGCTGAACCTGTTGCTGCTGTTCCGCTGTGAGTGGAGTGGAGAGGCTGCCAACACTCAAGCTGTGAAACTGAAGAGAAGATCACTTTAATACCTGCCCACACCTGTGCAGCTTGCACATCTTTCTCCCCTAACTACACCTCTAAAGGGTATTGGAATGTTCACAAATAAACACCACCCCAGGCTCCTTGAGATCCTAAATCATTAGCAGAATCTACATATAGACTTAGAAGTGACCAATTCAAACTATTCTTCTGCATTTCTCTGCCAAGTTCTGGGGTTCAGAAGAGGGGGCTGAATTCAGGGCCACAACAGCTACAGGCCAGTTATGTATTGCTAACCACTGCAGATACCTTTACAGAAATCATTAGAGGAAGACAAAATGCTTTACAAACATTCATGAATTTAGTCTCACACCCTGCCATATGAGGCAGGGAAGTGTTATTCTCCCCATTTTATAGCTGCGGAAACAGAGGCAGAGAGACAGTAAACAGTCTATCAATATCAGCAAGCGAGTTTGTGGAGAAGTCAAGAGTGCTCTGACCACACAACCATAATTCCTTCCACACTACTTAACTGTCTTTGCTCCCAGGACATAAGAAACGATATACTCGCTGGATTCCTGTGCTTCGGGGATCTTGTTCGCCTCAAACACACCTCGCCAGTAGCTGACCAGCTCAGCTGCTGTCACTTTAGCACTGAAATTCTTCCTCAGAAGCAGGCTGTGCCTTAGGGCAGAGCATTTGGCAGGACTCACTCCCTTTCCTTCACAGCAATTCAGGAGACCCAACAGCATCCTTCGCAATGGGCTGGTGAGGAGCCTCATCTTCTCAGAGGCCACTTATGACTTCCAAGATGCCACGTGTGTCCTTTCTTCCTGGGCCACCTTCACCAGGTCTAGTCAATCTCAAGCCTCAGCAGGCTGGTGTCATCACCCCTGGACACACACATCACTGCTGCTAAATGCCCAACAGACACTGCTGCTGCGGGAGGCTTCTCATGCCCATGGGTGTTGTGAAAGGTGTCATTCCTCTGCTGAGCTAGAGAGAAAGAGAAAGAGTGAGCGCATGTGTCATATGGGCTAGTGAGTCAAAGGGATTCCTTATCCACACACCAGAGAGCAGGATCTTGCCCCATTCCCCAGAACAGCACTCACAGTCCACAGGAAAACACAATCATTCTTGCTATCACAAAATGCATCTATGTGTAAAAGATTGATATTAAACAGCAGGAAACTAGTAGGGGCAGGACACTGAGAACAGGGAAATGGGGCTTTTGCCTCTCAGGTCACCAGCTCCATTTTGCCTTGGACAGTAGCAATTGAGAGTTACCAACGAATGGGCACCAGGGGACCAGTGTTAAATGAGTCCATCGTCTCAACCCGCTGCCCCACGGACAAACATCCTCACACCAAACCACTGCCATAACTGGCTCAAAGTGATCCCCACCTTCTTTCTGGCATTACAGAAGGGGCAGTGAATGAGCGCAGAGTCCAGACTCCCTATCACTCCTGTGCTGCAGGGTTGAAGCCCTGTTGGGGCAGCATGTGGGTAGCATGGCATGCTGCTGCTTGTGTTGTGGATAAACAGACTCCAGGCTTCAGCACCTCTCCCCAGCACCAAAACCTGTTTTCAAGGTGTAAAATGATTCCACAGACAAAATGACTCATGAAGCCTAACTGGGGACACGTTAGCGTCTCTCCTGGAGAGAGCTGCCTCCACAGCCCATACCATAGCAATGCTGCTCAGCTCTGCAGGCCTCTCTCTCTAAGGATGGGCCAGTCAACACATTCGGTCGGGGAGAAGCCAGTACACAGTTATGGCTAAACAGTAATCACTTCTTGGCATCGGACATTTTGTCCCATAATGCATCTGAGATGGCTGCATTGGATGTCCTGTCCCACTGCCCTGGTTCCATTCTCCCTAACACACCATCCCTGTGCCACCCTTGTTCTATTTCTAGTCTTTCCCAAATTCTCCATCTTAACATGAGCTCATGGCACTCACCCACTCCTGGAGTGAGATAGTAAGACCACTGCAAATTCACTGTCAACCACCCTACAAAACACTCTCATCAGCTGCATTTGGAGAATGAGTGGGAAGTGGGCTCCGGATCCCATGTGAACAGATTGGGCAGGGGAAAGGAGAGAGGTCAAGGAAGTGGGGAAGAGGGAGATGGAAGGTAAATTGGCTCATGAACGGTAGGAATTGTGGGCAGGGACATACAAATGGAGAGAAGGGCCAGGTCAGGACAGGAAAATCTACCAGAGGGAATCCCTGGGCACCTTGAATAGAGAACAATGGCTGCATCCATGCATGGAACCAAGAGAAATAAACAAGAAGACTAAAAGGAAAGGAAGAAAAAGAGAAAGGGAGCTAGAACACTATAAAACAGTTGCTTGATGTCACACTTTAGAATTGTGATTTAATGGAGAATACAGGTCAAAACTTCCCCCCCCTTTTGGTCTGGAAGGGGACACTGTCCCTTCAGCTGCAGCTGCTATGGGTTCTCCTCCCCCCCTTTTCCTTTTGGAAGGCTGACAGGGGTGCTGCTTAAAAGGCCCGCGAGATGCCCCCCCTCCTCGCCCCCGAATTCAAGTGCATAGAGGGGCCGGGCCGGGCCATTGCAAAAACCAAGGAAGGTTTCCCAGCTGCGGTCTGGCCTAGAGCAGAGGAGCAAATGTTTTCGTAGGGGGGGCTAAGGTGTCAGAGCGCCAATGGGGGAGCCACATCTGCCCAAAATATTGCCTTTTGTACCCCTCCGCCGAGGTTTTACCACAGGGGTTTGTTATTCAAATACCAGCCGGAACAGCTGCTTTTCATCACCCCAGACGCTGCATGACGGACGGGCTGAAACCGGGGGGGGAGGGGCGGCTAGAAACAGAAAGAGTCAAACCGACTCGGGGGTTGACCCCGCTGGGCTGAGAGAAAAGGGGCGGGAGGGGGGCAAACAAAAGCCCCAGGAACGAAGAGCGAAGAGGGTGGAGCTACCTGGGGCGAGAGTCAGCGGGTTATTTGCCACATATCGTCCGCCCAGCCTCCGTCCTTCTCCCCGCAACGCGACCCAAGTGCGGGGCAGGCTGGAGGCAGCGGCTCAGAGTCAAGGCGGCGCTGGCGCTCTCCGGATCCGGATCCGGCTCCAGTTCCCGCCCCCGAGCCCGGCCGGCACGAGGCAGCGCAGCGCGCGGGCGCCGCACACTCACTCGCTCGTGCCTAGCACTGGGCGCGCGCCGCTTCCCCAGTGGGGCTACAGCGCCCGCCGCGCCAGCCGCTCTGCAGCACCGTTCCCCCGCCAGCAGCAGGCTCGGCTCGGCCCGGCCCGGTCCAGTCCAGGGAGAGCTGAGCGGCTGCTGGGGGGAGAGGGAGAGCTCAGCCAAGCCCGGCTCGGGTCATCGTCCGGAGTTTAGAGCAGGTGTTCCTCACCTTCTTTCAACCCCATTGTGTAATTAACAGCGGCCTTTCTGGAAGGCTTAGGCAGCCACCTTAGACTGAACCCAGCGTCTCATGCTCCCCACATGGGATCTCATGCCCTAGATTGTGTTCTGCTTAAACTGGAAGCCCTTTAGGGGCAGGGACTGTCTTTTGGTTAAATGTGTGCACATTTCCAGTCCTCAGCCCACTATGCAAACAACAATAATTCAGGAGATGGGGTTCAGCCACTAACACCCTTCTCTGTGTAACCTGAAAAAGAACATTGTGTAAGCTCGAAAGCTTGTTTCTCTCACCAACAGAGGTTAATCCAATAAAAGATATTACCTGACCACCTCGTCTCTTTAATAACCCACGGAAGGACAGTCACTGGTATGTTTCTCATTAAGGATGCCTTTTGCAGTCATTATTAGCCAGATTTTAAATCTTTTTCTGTATCTTGTGCAGTTATAATATGTTGTAATTAAGAATCAATACACAAATTTTAAATGGACCCCTACAAATTTTGTATATGACCAGACAACAATATTCCATCCTGTGCCCACATCTCCCACTAAGGCCCCCTGCCCTCCCCCCAAAAACCCAACCTTCTGATAAAAAATAAATATATACAATTTGCCAGCCTGACCTTCTGTCTCTGGTATTGTCTGCAAAGGATCAGGGAGTTTGAGTCATTGTGTTTGTGAGCAGGAGAAGGGCTCACTGGTATAAAATCCAGCCTTCATATTTTTTGGAAAGCATTGCAAGGATATGAATTGCTGGCTTTGCTGGGGGGTAGGGAGCATTCACTGCAATTCCAGAGTCCGACTAGGGATGAAATCTCAGCACCATCTTTACTCGGTGCTTAAATTGTGGGGAAGAGGGGTTTCAAAAAATTGGTTTTTTAATTGAGATGTGCAGTGTAAGCACTGTTTTACCAAAGTTGCTGGGCCCAGATGATTATAGACCCCCCCCCCCCGCCCTTCTTTCAGTTCACTTTAATCACTGCCTTTACTGGATGAGCAGCGTGCATCTGGTGCCGGAGTTGCTTCGCTTACAGTAGGTTGATTTTGTGCTGGTGAAATTTCATAAAGTTTCTCGTGACTGACCCCAGTGTAAAGGAGCTCAATTTTCACTACTATCTTCCAAATTCCTTCCCACAGACAGAGGCTGAAACTAAAAGATTGGATATGAGTTGCCAGTTAAGATTATACTTCAGTTTAAAAAAAAATTATAAAGCATTTTCAGATTCTCGGTTGAAAGATGCAAGATGGAAGGGCAAAATTACAATTGACATGATCATCACTGGCAGAGACCAAAGGAAATTGCACTGGGTAAAAGGCACAGTGGTGATGGGTGGGGACCAATGCCCTCCTGGTGAATTTCTCCTGAGAAGACTTGAGCAAAGCTAGAATTCCATATAACCAAGCACAATGGGAGCACTGCAAAGTGAAACACAATCCTAAAGGTTATACAGGAACTAAACTCCCTCCAACCCCTGCCACCATGCTTTAACTCAGAGTCTATGGGGCATGTGAGCATCTTTCTAGACTGAGAGCGCATGGTGCTCCAAATCCCAGTTTCCCACTGTTTAACCTCAATCTCCCTGCAGCAGCAACAGTTTATGAGTGACAAACGGGCTGGCCAACCCTGAGCCAGAGTCCTGTCCTCTCCCTGCCAATCCCCGGCAAAAAGCAGATCAAAGCAGATCAGAGAAAGGGGAGGAGGGGTGAGCAGCTTCTGGCATCTTGGAAAATACAATGGCAAGTAGCGTAATGACAGCAGCTGCAGGTCCTCTATCTCCGGCACAAGCAATCTGAGTTCCACTGCTCAAGGCAGCTTGACAGCCTTGTCTCCACCAAGCCAAGAATTATCCATCTGCTAAGGTCGCTCTCTGCTCTCTGGTGTCCATTGAAAGCAGCTTTCTGTATGGGAGGGCAATTTGCTTCTATCCCTCAGCGCATACACACACGCACACACACACCACTCAACCTTATGCACTTGTGTTCTTGTCCCAGTTGTGGTGGGAGACGACAAGGTTAGACAGACAGACAGTAGCTCTCCGGAGACAAAGCCAGCGGCTACTGTGTCTGTGTGAGCTGTGGGTACTCCCCCTGTCTGCCTGCTGGTTCAGGGAGCTTGGCCTGGGCTACTCTCCCAGTCTGAGACGGACGACTGGAACCAGAAGAGGACTTGACTCCTCATCCGGGAGGAAGTAAGTAAGTGCTGATGTCATGGTTTTGTTCAGGCACTTGTGCGGGAGGGCTATGCACCAGCTTGTTACACTGAAAGTAGGTGGGAGGGAGCTGAATCCAGGGCAGACCAGTGGGACTGAAAGCTGGTGTAGGAAACAGTCTCATTACCCCTGGCAGGAAACTATGAAAGCATATCACTATATGAATATGGATCATCCATTACTGAAATGCAGCTACTTCTGGGGTGGAATTTGGCAACCATCCTGTACCCACAGTACTATAAAAAGATTTTTAGAAGAGGAAGTGAAGAATAACCTCAACTGAAAATGCAGATGGGGGCCAGCTATTTTATGTAGAGAGAATAGAAGTGACAGAGTTGGAATTTGGCCAGGACATTAGGTTAATATAAGCAGGCAATGAATTTCCCCCACCAATCCTCCTTATTCCAGTATGTCAAATCCCCCCAAGACTGAATGAAACAGACTGAATTTTAAAGCCAGCTCAGTCAGGAGAAGGGGAGCTCTCAAAGGAAAGGGAGGAGCATTGCTATCTTGTTTTCATTGAGAGTGGGTGACTTCTGTTCTCTCTGCTTCACTAGAGGCTTCACAGTCTTTCTCTCTGGTTAAAACTTGTTTGTTGGGCATCTTTGTGTATATGAAGGTCCATTTGTAATATGGGATGATACAGAAATCCTATCACATGAAGTCCAACTGAGGTAGCTCCATGGGTGTGAGACGCTTTCTGTGTCCAAAGATGTACGTGGGGGAAGATGAGGCTTAGGAGGACCTAAAAAGATTTCTTCTGTCCCACTGGGCTCAGTTTCCAGCCCCTTCTGAGCTTTCTTTAATTCTCTCTGCTCTGCAATGGAGCCCTGACTCCCAGGTTCCTTCCCTGGAGTCCCTTGCTCCTCCCATGGGAACCCAACTTGCATTCTCTGCCCTTTTCTGAGATCCAGGTGTCCATCAGGCTGTCACCTGACCCCAATTAGTCCTGCCTCCTTCAGCTGGGAGATAGCTAATTATAGCACAGGCAAGGCTGGTCTCATTGCCTGTGTGACACCCCCTCACACAGCAGGCTGACTTATCTTCAGGAATGTTTAGGGGAGTGGGTTTGTGACTCAGCAGTAATGGCTAGCCCTGATGGAATGGTAATCTCCCCTCCATGCATCCCACCCTCTGCACAAGAGATGCCCCAAAATGGTTCAGGCTGGGAAGGCTTGGCTCGTTGGAAAAGTCTGAAGGGACACTTCCCAGTGCTGGGGAAAGAGGCAGTGACTGTCCATGAAGATAAAGCCCTGAAACCCTCTCTGGTGAGACCCATCACCAAGCTGTGGCAGGCAGCTTTGCAGAATTCAGTTGGCTCCTCTAGTCCTTGAAATGGATTTGGAATGGCATCTTCCCAAACCCCACCTTGAAAAGGCTCACAAAAGTTGGATAATCAATTGGTCTTGGAGATGCTGTGGAGCCAGCCACCACCCTCTAAGGAAGATCTTTTTTATCTCAGGACAGAGACTGAGTTAATTGTAACCCCAGGGCCTGCAGCCCCTCTCGTGGCCTCCCCCTCCCACTACCCCGCAATGGGGAGAGACATCAAGGTGAATTTTCTAATTAACGTGTAATGAATGTTCTTGAGAGCAATGGATGAAGGAGCCAGGCAACCTTACAGTCCTGGAGCAGGAGGAAGGGTAGGATGGAAATCTGCTCAGTCAATGGCCCATCTTACTTTCTGCTGAAAGATGGTAACCAGAGCAGCAAGGGGCATATGGGAGTGGGGCCATGCCATGGGGGACTACATAGGCAGGCTGAGTGGCCAGCCATCTACAGGGTGGTTTAAGAGGAAACCACAACATCTCACTCTGAAAACCCACATCCCATGAGGCTGTAACGACCAAACACCACATGTTAGAGATGGTGGTTGATATTGAATATTCTTCTCTTTGGTGATAATTCAAGCCAGAGTAATAATGAACATCCTAATAATTCCTTGGCTCTTTTATCCAGACATCCCAAAGCCCTTAGGTAAATATCATTACCCTGCCAGACAGATGGGGAACTAAGCATTAAGATATTAAAACTAAAATAAGGTACGTAAATCAATGGCCTGATTTTTCAGAGGTGCTGATCACCCACAGCTCCTGCTTGAGTCAAATTTGAAAGTGTTGGCCTAAGAGAAAAGAACCAAGCTCTCCTGACTCACAGCCCTACTAGACCCCAGCACAAAAGGGCCCTGGCAATATATTATATTTTATTAAATGGATAACTTAGAATAAACAGCTACGAGGCCAGATTCTCAGATGCTGTAATCAATGGAACTGCAGCAATTCACATTAGTTGAGAATCTGGCTCATCTTCTATTCCTTCTGTCACCTTTGCGTTTTAATTTTGTCACCCAGAATTAGAGTTTATAAAGATACATGCAATGGATAGCGATGGCCGCTAGCCCTATAGCCATTACCAAAGCCATGCTGTAGAGATGAAGCATGGTCAGATTACGGACACCTCCAGCTCATTGGCACTAGGATGAGAGTTGGATAATGTCTAATTTATCCACAACTAGTCCCACCATCATAACAACTGGGTTCTGGGTTGAGCCTGAATTAAACCTTCTGGTTGACAGTCCAGAGAAGTTTAGCTGTGCTAGAACCTAGACTAGCATGTGATTTCTGAAAAGAACCTGGCTTTGGAACTGGTCATCCAAGCCACATCAGAAACCCTTTTAGCTGGAACCACTTTTAAAGATGTGTCTCTAACACTGCGAAGAGTCCACTGTTGATGCCCTTAGCAGCATGCAAATCAAAATCATACAGCAGTAGGGCTCCCAACCTAATAAGAGAACCACCCATCTAAAAAGTATTTGAAAACATTAGGCCATATCCTTAGCTGGGGTAAGGGGGCATAATCTTGCTTACCTCAAGGAAATTTTCAAGAGACCCACTTCTTCTCTTAAAGCAGTTTCTTGGCTTTACTGGAGCAGGTTGGTTGCAGCATTTCATCCCAGAGATGGCTGGATTTTAGTGTTGGATTAAGTGACTCCTGTACATGGTGGACCTCTGTGAAAACAACAATTATTACAAACAATAGTAGTGCAACTAAATTTCAAGCTATTTTGCTGCACCAAAATGGTCATTTGCACCATCAAAGCATGCAAAATTCAAAGTTTTGCATATTTCCAGGGTGAACAGATTTGTTTGAAATAAATTTAACAATTTACAATCAGAAATAGGACCCATTTTGAATTAAAAATTGCCCTACATGATTTACTGAAGCTTAAAAAAACTCCAAAAAACAGCAAATCTCAATATTTTTGTGACTTTTTGTGAAACTGGATCATTTAAAAGAAAAAAAAAGTCAACTTCCTTGCTTTTCCTCAAAGTATCCTCCACCTCTGCAGTATTTTTTGTTCCTCGGATGCACACAGATGTAGTTTGCACATTGAAATCTAAGGTATCACCACTATTCTATTAACAGAAAGATACTCTACAGAGCAGTTATGTACTGCAAGGCAGGAGAGAACAGTTCCTTCTTCATACTCCCATCACACATATTGAGAAGAACACCATCAACCATTCTAAACCTTATTCCCCAAACATCTCCCTTTTACTCTCCCACCATTTAAACACATCCCTGGATCACTTGCCTCTTTTCAGGGTTAGATGCCAGAAACCCTGCCTTGAAGCGGGGTTAGGCAGTTACATACTTTGATGCTGAATTGGCTTGTGTTATATCAGTGGTTAGCAGCCAGCAGATACAGCTCTGTTTTCATCGGAGACCTGGCAAATATCTCCCTGCATTCATAAGAATGGCCAGACCAACGGTCCATTTGGCCCAGTACTCTCTGACAGCAGCCAGTGCCAGATGATGCTGGCAGTTGGAGGTTTCAGACCATGGGATTGTGTCCCAGGCCCATCTTGACTAATAGCCATTGATAGGCCTATCCTCCATGAAGTTATCTAATTTTTTTGAACCCAGTTATAGTTTTGGCCTTCACAATTCCCTGGCAATGAGTTCCACAGGTTGACTGTGCATTGTGTGAAGTACTTCCTTTTGTTTGTTTTAAACCTGCTGCTTATTTATTTCATCAGGTGACCCTTGTTCTTGTGTTATGTAAAGAGGTAAATAACACTTCCTGATTTACTTTCTCCACACCATTTGTGAAATATAGACCTCTATCATATTCCCCTTTAATTGTCTCTTCTCTAACTGAACAATCCCAGTCTTTTGAATCTCTCCTCTTCTGGAAGCTGTTCCATCCCCCTAATCATTTTCTTTGCTCTTCTCTGCACCTTTTTTAATTCTAAAATATAATTTTTGAGATAGGGCTTTCAGAACTGTATGCAGTACTCACATTCCTTCATAGCAAATTGGGAGAGAAGTATTGCCCCCCACTTTCAAGAAAATTAGCTCTTAAAGCACATGGGGAGCAGAGGGGAAAAATGGTGAAATAGGAAGCCCAGTACCTAGATGAAGGTTTCACTAGAACTGGACAAAAGCAGGCTTTGGTTTGTAAAGCCAGGGTGCTTCAGATCTGGGTCCCATTTTTTGACCACTCTCCATCCAATAAATTTAAGCTTATCCCTGTAATTTTCTCTAAAAGAAGCATAAGGAACACAAAGCAGGGTAACTGAGAATGTACTGCTCAGCCTCAGACTGGCGGAGACAGCTCTGCCCCACCTGGAATCAGATCAAACAGAAAGTAGCAAATTTTGTGGGATGGGTATCTATCAGGAATTGGCAATCAGGCAGTTTTGATAAGTGCCCACAAGGAGGCACAGCTGAAACAGCAACAGGAGAACATAAGACTGATTTAGCACCAATCTGAAAAGGTACAAAGTGAGAAAGGTCAGTTCTGGACTTAGACCAAAATTTTCAAACGTGGCAATTAATTTTGCATGCATCCGGTTTCGGGTGCTCAGCTTGAAAATGTCATGGCCGGATTCTGACATGCCCAGATCCCACTAACTCTAACTGGAATTGGAGGCATTCAGCACCTGTGAAAAGTCAGCCACTTCCCATCTGAGGTTGGGCACCCAAAAATAATCTCTTAAAAACCCCCCCTCAAAATTATAAATATCTATCTCACACTCAGAATCAGTTGACATTTCAGAAAATGTTGGCCTTCATGTATTTCTGTGACTGTCACCTTGTACATCTGTGACTCACTAAGCTTCTGCCTGTCTCTCTCAAACACAGGGACAAGCAATAGGATTTCCTCGAAGAAGGGCCAACAAGGAAGATGTTGCTCAATAGCTCTCACAGGAGGGTCCTTGACACAAGGAGAGACTCCATGACTTTGTAGCAGAAATCAAAGAATCCCGAGTGGGTGGAGACAACAGTTCAGTAGGAGTGGACGTGGGGTGGGCTCTTGAGCAGGATGAGTTACAGCACGTCCTCTGTGCGTGATTTGTACCACAGCACCACTACCACCTCAGAGCCAGACTCAGGATCAACCCTGGACAGGGCTGTACCAGAAACTGTTACTATAAGCCCTGAAGACACCAGCTTTAACAGCACCAAAATCCCAGACATGGTCAGCAGCGGGCCCAGCCTGGGCACAATGCTACTCTCATTTGGAATCATTACTGTGATTGGCTTGGCTGTAGCGATGGTAAGAGAGATCCGCTGCATCAGGGATTCTAAATACATTTTTCTAGGGAGGGTGGGCCTGATTTATCAACACCAGTTTTAGTCCCAGTAACTTGATTGAACCAAGAAAGAGCCACCACACTAGAGAACCACACAAGTTTTGGGCACCGAAAGTCTCTGAGATCCACAACTTTTAATGGTCTTTATCCAGTGCTCAGAAAGTGGTGTGCCTAGGCTCCCAGTAGGAACCCAAATCACAGCACAATAATCAGTGCTTCTGGGATCTCCCAGGACACGAGTCCAGGCAGGGTGCTCAGTAGTTTTGAGGATGCTAGGAACCAGTTCCCATGTGTAATATCAGGACTTTTTTTTTTTTTTGTTAATAGCATTGAGAAGTTTATTTAAAAGAAAATGGGCAGATTCTGTTCCAAGTTGTAAATCCGGGGTAACGTCTGGTCTATATAGGCTTTTATACCATGCTTATCACTGCAGCATCTAAGTGCCTTCCAGTAGTGCATTAAGCTACATGATTATCCATCTGTTTATTCTCTGATCCGCTCCCCAAAGAAAGATGCCTGCACCGTGGAAAGCCTTGGTCCGTTAGAGTATCTTTTTGTAATATAAATATACCTGTTGCTGTGTGTTTATGTTGGAAGAGGTCTTTGTGCCTTGCACTTGGAGCGGAGAGCAGTGAGGTTTGTTGATGGCTCTTGGTTCCTGGGGAAGTTCATTCCACCATCTCTGCCCCTGCAGAAAGTTCAGTTCTGTCTCCCTTGACAAAGGTAGAGTTGGGGGCGAGAGCGAGGAGCTGTGTGACTAGCTGTGATATGACTGGACAGAGTCAGTGGGTCAGCACTTGAGATAACATATGGCGATGCATTGTTAGGCAGTGAAATTTTAAGAACATGGATTAGATCTTCACACTCTCCCCGGAGGATACTTAACAAGCCCTTGAAGTTCCTGGAGCTGCTCCACATAACCAGTCCTTCTAGCTCTGCTGTAGGTAGCAGCTTTCTAAGCCTCTCTTCTCACCAAGCCCTGAGTGGGTGTCATTCACAAAGAGGGCAGAGCAAAGGTCCACTATCTTCTGCTCCTCTCCTCAGTGGGACTGTTTTAATGGTGTTTCTTTTTCTCCTCTAGGTTCTCTATATCAGGAAGAGGAAGAGGTAAGTGCTGTCTGCTTTCAGAGAGTCTCAGCGCTTCAAAACTAAGGGAAAGGCCAAGAAATCTCTAGCAGGCAGATGCTAGGGGAAGGGAGAGGAATGGTTCAGATGGGAATACAGAGTTGTCCTGAAGCCTCTTATTGGAATGAGGGAAATGATCTCTCCCCACATTGTTACATTTCCTTTCAAAGCCAGCTCCTGAGTAGATCCCTTGCCACTTTGGAAATCAAAAGTCCTATGAATGGGTGTTAGGTTTCCCACACAACACCTAAGCCATCTCACATGTGGAGGATTAGAGAAAGGGAGAAGGTTCTGTGTTTGTACAAGGAAGCTGTTATCCATGTAACAATGGCATGTCCGGTGAGGTGTGGAGTTGGTCACATTTCAGCCAGTCCGAACACTATGCTTACTGGCAGGGCTCCTCTGCTCCAGCAGCCTGATGCAATGAAGTTTGCCTGGCATGGATACATCTGCCACAGTCCAGTTCTCCAAAGTTTGGGCTTAGTTTGGCAAGGGCTGTGAGCCTATCTTTCTCCCTGCTCCCCTCTGTATTTATGGCCATACTGCTAGGCATAATGCTGGATTCCCTCAATTTCCCCTGATCCCATTTTTCAGGACATTAAGATTCCTAGATTGAGACTTAATGGCCTCCCCCTCTGCCCATCACCCATTAAGCTTGCTGCTGAAAATCAGGAGGAGGATGGCAAACAGGGAAAGATATTTCTACTTGATTCTCCTGCTATTTCTAATGGGGACACACAATAGTGGATCTCGGTCATCTCACCAATGCCTCACTTACTGTCTGCTGTATAGAGCCTGTAGGATACATTGCTCATAACCAGAAAACTTCCAAACTGGTCCCAAAAGCAGATATTTGAAAGAAACAGAAGCAGCTAATGGCAGCGCTGAAACATCTGGCCTATAAACGTACAGATGGTTTAGTGGGCAGAACCCAGCCAGAGGCAGGAAAGGGTCATGCGGAGAATGTGTCATCTGAGCCTTGGCCAAAAAGGGATATTTGTGGTGACCCTGCCTGCAACAGCTCAGGAATGCCTTCCTCCCCCCATACTACACCCACACCATATGCCGGGGTTACAACACCTACATACAAGCATGCCTGTGTGTGGTGGAGTCAGCAGTACCTTTCATCACTGCTTTGTCTAGGCCAGCATGAATGGAGACCCTTTGTGGGGTTGCTTGGCCGCTCAGGCTGTGTTAGTTTGAGAGTAAGTAAACCACAGAGAACTACAAGGGGTGTATGAACCCATAAACTCCCTGAAAAGATCTTTTTATATTCTAATCCCTGCCTGCCTCTTTCCCCCATTCCAGGTTATCATAATAGACTGAACTCAGAACCAAACACAAGCCTTTACCACTTGAGCTGAAGGTGTAATTCTGCCAGCAGTGGTAGGTTTTTATCCAACATGCGGACTAGCCACTGCGGGGTTGGGAGGGGAGGCCCTGCACACTGACCCGGCATGTTACATGCTCCCCCTTGCAGATAAAAGCTCCCCCTGAGCTTTTGAGGTCAGTTTAAATCCCCACATGGGCCCGTGCTGTGCAGCCACAGGTTACCCTGGGGAGACTAACCCTTCTATTTCAGCAAAAACAATGAGAATCCTGTAGCACCTTAAAGACTAACAAATGTCTGCGGGCATAAGCTTTCGTGGGCTGCAACCCACTTCATCAGATGCTTTTATGCTCCTTCTATTTCGCTCACCCTCTTTCCTTGGTCACAGGTTTTGATGCTGCACTTTGCTCTTCTTTCCCTTGGCAGGTTAGAGAAGCTGCGGCACCAGCTTATGCCCATGTACAACTTCGACCCCACGGAAGAACAGGATGAGCTGGAACAGGAGCTGCTGGAACACGGGAGAGATGCTGCATCTTCCCAGGCCACCCAGAGCAAGGTAGTAGTTGCCTTCCACAGTCACATGGCCCTTCCTTCTCCCCCACCCATGCAGAGATGGGCAGGCCTGTTGTTACTGAGCCTGGCAAATGCACTGTAGTTTGTCATGTAACAAATGCTTTTTGTAGGGCTGTGTGGTGGGAGGCTCGAGCAGCTTGGAGGGTAACTGGGAAAGGGAGTGGTCACAGGGCTGTCATTACAGGGAAGTAATGGGAGGGAAAATGCCACATTTGGTCAGCTAGAAGACAGGGTAGGGAGTGTTTCAGCAGTTAGAAATAGGTTTCCTGTAGCTCATTGCTCAACATGCAACGTGGGCCCAGCAGAGCATCAAGTTAAATTGATTCTAGTAGAGGCTGGGAGTGGGAGCTGACAAACAAATAGGGCCTACCCCACACAGAGGACTGCACAGGGGGCTTCCAGGGGCCAAATAGTAGGGTACTGTCCCCTCATGAGCACACCCATCTCTAGTCACCACATCGCATGGGGTGCTGGTCTCTAGCGTGCCCTCTATTACGCTCTCCTTTGGGTTGCAATGGGGCTGGTCCATTTGAGGGCTGGCCCTCCAGCCAAACCAGATAAAAGTCTAAACCCCTTCAGGGGGAGCATGAACATCTCTAAATGTAAGTCCAAACCAATCTTCAAACTATTCACCCTTCTGCTCCTCTCAGGCTTCCTTGGTGTTCCCTTATTCTCTCCACCTCACAGCTTCCCTTGTAGGGGCCTATCCTGCTCCTGTAGCATTCATCCACCATTATTTCCTGTCTGTTGGACCCTGCCCCAGGGCCCCTCTCCACCAACACCTTTCTCCTCAGCCATCTCTCTCACACCAACCTCCTGCAGTCTGCTTATAGGGCCAAGCTCTGCCTCCTTTGGCCAGGAGGTAATTAGTAAGTCACCCCCCAGGTGCAGAGCATGACTAGCTGCATTTGTCTCTTGCCTTACAGATGATGGGGGTTAAACCTCATAAAAAGGGAGCAACCAATTTCTCATCTGCATTAAGGAACCTAACCCTATTGTTGACCCACAAGGCAGCTGTGGAGACCTGTGCCTCAGCATGGGCCTTGCTGTGGGAGGCGGGTGCAATCTCCAGTGCATTTCTGACCATAGCAGTGAGTGTACGTGGCATGTCTGAATAGAAGAGCAATGGTAAAGTATGTGTGGACTTAGCCAAACTGACTACTTGAGTGCTACTGCACACAAGGCTTTAGAAAGAACACAGAGAGGTGAGCTAAAGGAGAAACTCAATGGGAAGGGCTTTGCGTTATAGAAGCAGCCAGGTTCTAGCTTTGGCAGCTGCCTCAGAGTTGTTAGTGGCCGTGGCATGTGTCATAATGACAACTGCAAAGTCCCTCGTGGCTGCTGATTTGCTACACTAACTAGTTTGTGGAGTGCTTTGAGAGGAGGGTCTCCACTAGTTGTTTTCAGTTGCTATTATTATAGTTCTTGCAGTATCTCAGCAAAGACATTAGCTCCGTGCGAATTTGCCAAAGGCAGCAGCGGGTTGTGGGAGGAGCAGAAAAAGTTTTTTTACGACTCAGCCAGTTTCACAATGTTTTGGGGGGGGGGGGATGTTCTTATGAAACAGAGGCAGCAGGGATGGCTGGAACAGGTACATCTCTGAGCCAGTGATGTGATGGTGCAGCTCCTCTGTAGAGTAGACAGCTCCCCCTTCCTTAGATTTTTCTTCAGCTATACCACCCAGCCCACATACTCCTTTCCATTTCCTATCTTAGCAGCAGGAAGTTCTCTTGTTTTCACACACACATTTCACTTTATATATGTAACTAATCGGCAGCAGCTTAATTGGGGGTGGGAAGAGAGGAAAAAATAAATAGAAGCTGTAACTATAAAGCCTTTTCCCCAAAGGAACCTCCCTTATTGCCTAAGCACACATGTAAAATGTAGCAGCAAACTGTAATGTGGGCAGGTAAAGACACCTGAGATAACAATGGTGGGTTTTGCTGTTGTATCTTCTCCATGACAGAGTCACCATCTTAAAATTCTGCTTCTCTAAGAATACACACTGTTGTGGGAGAAATGAGAGCAAGCTACAAACCTTTGATCTGGAAGCTGAATGCTCTGAGATTCACGGGGGTTTTGGATAAGGAGTTTTGATGGCACTATTGTACAAATAAAGGATGGTGGCCAAATTTGAACCCAAGTGTGAATTTAGATTCTAATTGCCTGCCCCAAAATGTGGGGGTGTTTGTTCAAACCCAACTCTACATAACAGGATGGACAGGGGATGGGGTTACTCCATTTTAGATGACCAGTTCTTCTGGGATCACTTGCCCCTTGTAGCACTGCTTGTGGGCATGTTTGGGGGGGAGAGGTGTTGGGAGCAGAGGGGTGTGTGTTAAAACATGTTAATTTGTGAAGTAGGGATTCTGACAATGCTGCTAGGAAGAAACACAGGATGCATGGAGAAATACATAATGAAGAGCTCATTTGGATAATGAAGGTGGGGGGAGGAGGGGAACAATGGCACAGTAGCAGTGCCAAAGACAATCCCAGCACTGGAGAAGTGCATCACCTGCATAAAACAGACTGTGCTGCAGGATTCCTCAGATCCCCCTGGGGTCTGCTACCTTGCGGCTGCCTCTGATGAAAATGGCAAGTGTGTGGCAGGTTCTCTAGGTTTCATGATGAAGGCGTCATAGTGCTGCAACAGTTTGGAAGTGACCGCCTCGTACATACAAATATTGATTGAGAGAAGACATTCAAAGGGTGCAGGAGAGAGAGAGGGGTAGATGTTGCTAATCCATGCAACCTGGATAAATTACATCTAACGATCCAGATTATCCGATGGTGTAAATTGGCGTGTCTCCATGGACTTCAATATCTAGCCCAATTGGGTCACAGCCTTGTTTTTTAATCAGACTAACCCTTATGATGAAGGTAAGAAAGATACAGTGTAGTTTCTGGACAGATACCTGGATTTGCTTATATCCCTGCCTTGTCTCATCTCTCACTGCTTCACTGCAGATCCTCCTGACAAGCCAGGGAGCCCTCCAGAGACCCAGCCGTCTTGTGTTCACAGATGTCGCTAATGCTATCAATGCATGAATGATACCTGCCCCTTCTTTGGATCACGCTGAAATCAGGGAGGATGGAGTCCACCAGCTACATACCACAAACATGACTGATAACACCGAGCCTACAAACCGATGGGGCGGTTAGTGCTGCACCTGGGGAGCAGTGTTGGGCATTAAGATACTTCAGGCAGCAATGCCTGGTGGTGGCTTCAGCAACTTTTGGTGCATCCATCACTACCAAAGAGCCCTGAGTTGCCATGCTCAGATTTCAGGAGCAATTCCAGTTAGTGCCATTTTACCAAGCTGTGCGGGAATGTTGGAGCAGTTGTTCTGAAGGGCTTTCCCATTGTCTTTGTACTGTAATCTCTCAAGACTGTAGTCCTGCAGTGTAATCTGATTGTTTCCACACAGTGGCCTACAAAGGCAACAACTTTTGTGGATTCCTGGATGTGGCTGACGGCAAAGTCCCCTTGAACTGGAAGTCAGGGCAGCAGTGCCCATGAAGTTATCCTCAAGGCAGGATTGTCTGTCTTGCCTCTTGTGCTGCATAGATTGCTCATAAACAAAGTCATAGAGTAGCACTCACAGATCCCTTGTGGGCTTCCACTGGGTTTCTGCAGCATGGGTGTTTCACTAGTTTTAAGAAATGATCCAAAGAGCTTTGGAGAAACAAATAATTGCTTAATTAAATCTAAAAAGAGGAAATGGTTGAATGTCCCAAATCAGTGACATAAGATGAATGTAGGGACAAGCCACTCGGCTCCTGGAAGCTGGGACCTCTCATATCCCTCTGTAGAGCTCCCTCTGGCTTAACTAGGAGCAACAGTGTTTGGTGACCAGATAACCATAGTGGTGGAATTAGCAGAATAATAATAATAATAAATAAATGGGCTCCGATGTAGTCTCCTCCACACCTGTGCTTTGGCTAAGGAAGGTGGTCCTTACAAAGCAAAGTTTTAGGATTGAAGAGGAACAACACTTTTGAGGAAAGGAGTATGTGTGTGAGAGAAAGTTACAAGTAAATACATTTCAGTACAAAATAGTCAAAAGACTGATCTTTACCTGCCAGGACCTGCATTCAGGGTTCTTTGTTTCTTCTGCTGAAATAGAGGACACTATCTAAGGCAGTGTATGAGAAAATGGTCTGCTTTATGTCCCTGTAAAGTCAGCCATTGATGCAGGAGAAATGCAAAAATCTTGAGCTTGGCTCTTGGTAAATAAAAACGAACTCTTTTGGTTCACCTTTATCATTGGTGCACTTCTCTCAGCTGCATCAACTGGCACAGGGAGTGAGACATGCTGCAGAGGAAACCCTTAGGCAAGAGTAGTATTGTGGGGCCTGCCACTGGCCATTCTTGGTACTCTACAACACTGAGCTGACATTGCAATAAGCAGTCTTCTGGCAGTCACCAAGAGGCAGTGCAATATGGCCATGCACCTCAGGGAGATCAACAAAAGCAAGTAGCAGGACCTAAACAGTGACAGTAGGAAAGTGTAAAACAGGATGTCTGTAAGTTTTCCCTTCACTCATGTCCCCCAATACAGACAGATCTTTCCGGCCCCATTCTCCAAGCCTGAAACTGAAGTGGGAAACTGGTGGAACTAGCAAATGAGAGAGCACCTGACTGTCCATCATATTCTAACCTCAGTGACTCCCGCCACCCCCTGGGCAAAAATCCTGGTTGATATATTCATGCCAGAGGTAGATTGTAATACTAGGAGATGGGTCTCTACCTATGGATCTATATAGATAGATAGATCCAAAAGATCCAGTTGTCCCATTGATAAGTTTAGGGCCTGATCTGATGTATGCAGCACATGCATGTATACATCAGCACAGTTGATGCACGGATTATCTAGTAGTTTTCCTTCAGTGCATGCATATATCAAGCAGAACTGCCTTCCGCCCATGAGCTCCCATGCAGAGAGAACCAACTACATAACTCTCAAAGTAAAGAGCTCTCTTTAAATTGATAGCCAAAATCTGAATGCATACCTATTTTTAGAAAGTGGGCATTAGGCAAAGAGGCAGCTGATTGGCTGGCAAAGTGTCCAGCAGTTTGGGTATTCAAGAGAACAGCATAAGTTGGGACTTGCTGGCCAGTGTTCCCCCCCCTCAAATCAGTTTCCTACAAGTTTCCTCCTGTCATATGTGCAAATACCTTTCCTGCTTATGGGCCCATTTCTGCAACCCCTTCTCGTGTGAGCTGTCCTTACCCGCCAGAGTATGCACCAACACTACTCGCCTCCATAACATTTGGCAGGGCTGAGCCTTTTCTAGGATTTAAAAAAAAAAAAGCTTTTCCTCCCAATTAAAAGCTTGTGGATTCTAGGAACCTGTTTGATCCTGGAGTCAGTAGTGGCCCTTAGTGCACAGCTAGAAGACAACTGGAATTTACAAAAAGGAAAACTAAACAATATTGGCTTTCTTTTTAGAGGATTTTTTTTTCCAAGACTCCTTATTACTGAAGTGAATTATTTTTTAATTCAGCACACAAGACTAACAAAGAATACTTCCTAAAATCAACAATAAATTTTGCAAATTGCTGTTAACCCCTTCCTTACATTTCTTTGGCAGTTGCTGAGCGATGCACTGGCCATATATCTGGAACCAAATGCGCACCTTGTCATGTGTTAGGGCTAAGACCTATATAATATAATAAATGAATCTAAGAGGGAAATTCTATCCAAACATTCTCTTGCTCTGTCCTGTGCTGAAAGCCCTTAGATCAATATAATACAGATAACAAGACTAAAAGATTACCACTTTGGCTGGGCTTGTACTTTAGCACTTTTAGTGTAATAGCACCTCCTTACAGGGTACTGGACATTTACCTATAATTTAGTAGATGCGTTAAGGTGTAATTTATCTTAAGTGCTCCTATGTTTTAAGCATTCATATGTAATTAAAGTATTTACATGAAACCTGGCATGATTTTTAGTCTCTCTTTCCTTTACATTTTTCAGGCTGAGCACATACACTCAAAGCATGCTGAATCAGTGTGTTCCAACCACTGTAGTAGATGCTGAATACTTGAATAATAGACTCCTCCTCCCATGGAAAAAAACAAAACAAAGACAAAACAAACAAACCAGCATGTTGGGATAAATCCACAGGTAAAAATCCACAAGATTGGATTTGCAGAGTTTCTGCTGTATGCTTCTCTCTGGTAGAGAGCAAACAGTGGGGTGAGACATCCCAGCAGTGCAGGTCACAAGGATGCATGTAGAAGCAGTGCAGGTACACAAGGAGTGTAGAAGCAAGGGCTTCTGTGGTTGGTGCTGTGTCCTCAGGTAGTCCAGTTCCTGGACAAGTCATGCTCTCACTGGCATTCCCACGAATACTACTGAAAAAATCCTTCTGAGATTGCAAAAGAGCAGGAGTGAATACAGTTTGAAGAAGCCCTGAGAAGTCCCTTGCTGATATCTACTAGACTATTGGGACTGCAGAGACCATAAGAATTGTAGAAAATTGATAAGAAAGCAAAGGACACAAGGTGAAATCTACAGCCTACAGAGCTAAGGACAATAAGGAGGAGTTATATTAGGAAAAAAAAAGAATCCTAACAATGGCATTGGCCCATTGCTAGATGGAAATGATAGAATTATCAATAATAACGTAGAAAAGACAGAAGTGTTCAATAAATATTTCTGTTCTATATTTGGGGAAAAACAGATTGTCATATCATCTGATAATTACTTTCTTTTCATTCCTGTAGTATCTCATGAGGATATTAAACAGCAGCTACTAAAGTTGAATTTTTAAATCAGCAAGTCCAGCTAACTTTTATCCAAAAGTTACAGAGAGCTGGCTGAGGAGCTTGCTGGACTGTTGATGTTGATTTTCAATAAGTCTTCAAGCACTGAGGGTGTTCCAGAAGACAGGATGAAAGCTAATGTTTTGCTAATATATAAAAAGGGTAAACAAGTAATTATAGGCCCCTCAGTCTAACATTGATCCCAGGCAAGATAATGGAGTGGCTGCTAGAAGACTCAATTAACTAAGAAAGGCAGGTAATATAATTAATGCTAATCAACATGGCTTTATGGAAAGTAGAGCCTATCAGACAAATCTCTTTTTTGATGAGATTACGAGTTTGGTTGATACAGGTAATAGCACTGATGTAATAGACTTTGAAAGGCATTTGATTTGGTAAAGTAGGACTTTTTGATAAAAAATAGAATATAAAATTGACATGGCACACATTACATAGAATCATAGAACTGGGAGGGCCCTCGAGAGGTCATCTAGTCCAGTCCCCTGCACGCAAGGCAGGACCAAGCATTATCTAGACCATCCCTGATAGCATCTGTCCAACCAACTCTTAAAAATCTCCAGTGACAGAGATTCCACAACTTTCCTATGCAATTTATTCTAGTGCTTAATTACCCTGACAGCTAGGAAGTTTTTTCTAATGTCTAACCTAAATTGGCCTTGCTGCAGTTTAAGCCCACTGCTTCTTGTCCTATCCTCAGAGATCAACAGGAACAATTTTTCTTCCTCCTCCTTGTAACAACCTTTAGATAGATTAAAATAGATTAAAAGCTAGTTAACTGAGTGGTTTCAAAATTGTAAATGGGAATCATCATTGAGTGGGTGTGTTTCTAGTGGGGTCCCACAGGGATGGATTCTTGGTGCTATGCTATTTAATATTTTTACTTAACATATTATGAGCTGGGAGAAAATAAAAAAAAAAATCACTGATAACATTTGCAGATGACACAAAGGTTGGGGGGAGTGGTTAAACAATGAAGAGGACAGGTCACTGACACAGCCATCTGAATTGCTTGGTAAGCATGGCACAAGCAAACAATGTGCTTTTTAACACGGTTGAATGTAAATGTGCACATCTAAGAACAAAGAATATCATCCATACTTACAGGATGGGGGATTCTATCCTGACAAGCAGTGACTCTGAAAAAGATTTGGGGGGTGTGGTGGAAAAATCAACTGAACATGAACTCCCAGTACAATACTGTGACCAAAAGGGCTCATGCAATCCTTGGATGCATAAGCAGGTGTGTCACAGGGTCCACTCACCCCTGGTGGTGTTTCCTCCTGCCCATCCCAGGGATTAGCTCTGGCCAGGAATTGCACTCTCCTCCAACAGTGTCTCTCCTGTTGTCCTGTCACCATCTGCCACTCAGGGGACTCCCTCTGAGTGACATGGCCAGGTTACCACGTGTGTTTCCCCTTGCGGGGGGAGGGGGGAAGGAAGGGAAGGGTAACAAAGTCTTTCCAAAACAAGTTGTACCAGGCAGCCCACTGTCCTCTACCTGGCCTGTGCCACATCCCCAGTGGCTAGTAGGAGAACCCAGGCCCACTCTCTTCTCTGGATTCCAGCCCAGGGGCCCTCTCATCAGTAGTCCAGGTCTGCACGCCTATTCCCTGATGCTTTT
Source organism: Emydura macquarii macquarii (assembly GCF_026122565.2). Taxonomy (NCBI): domain Eukaryota; kingdom Metazoa; phylum Chordata; order Testudines; family Chelidae; genus Emydura; species Emydura macquarii. Next base: position 318,669 of record NW_027132983.1, on the reverse strand, counting down.
TCCATGAGCTGCTTCCCCTTTCTGGGTGTGCTAGCCTCCTCTTGGGTAGTGATCATAAACTACCTGCTACAGTCCTGGGCACACCTCCCTTCTCTCAGGGAGAGGCTATAGCCCCCAGCTCCTGGGCTTTATACAGGCCCCTCCTGCTCCTTTCCAGCTGAGCATCCTCCCAATTAGTGGCCCCTTCACAGCCTAAATGTCTCCCCTGCTCGCTGCTTAATTGGGCCCACTGGCCTAATTCAACCTTCTCAGGGCCAGTATGGGGAATACACCCCATCACAAGGTGAATCTCAAATAGGAGGAGAGATATATCACCTGGGTATTTGGTACTGACCTGACCGCTGCTGGAATACTGTGTCCAGTTCTGGTGCCCACAATTCAAGAGGATGTTGGTAACTTGGAGAGGGTTCAGAGAAGAGCCACAAGAATGATAAAAGCAGACATGTCAAGTCTCACTCATTGGATGTGAGACTCACTCGATAGCACATTATCTCACTCTCTCACATTCCTAAACTTATCTCATTCATTTTGAGTAAATATATAAAGATTTTAAATATGTTTACCCAGGTGTTGAAAGAGACAACAACATATCCGGGGCCCCAGGCTATAGGCTTAGAGCTTGGAAAGCTGCTTGCTTGTGTACTGTGGTAACCATGGAGACTACAGGTCCCAGAGAGAAGAGAGGCAGCTACACAGGGTTTTGTTTTGTTTTGGTTTTTTTGTATATATAATACTTCACAGTCAAAAAAACAAGTTCACCCAAAAAATGAGCAGGACTTGATTGAAAGTTTGCAGGTTCTGCAAAATACAGTTAAAAATTTAAATCACGCTGGACAAATTCATGGCCCTTCATTGTCTCGGTAGCAGGCAAGACTTCTATTTTTTAAATGAACTCTTTAAAAAATGTGGTCTTCTCAAGCCCCCATTGCTGTCCAGGGCTGCCAGCTTTGTCTTAGTTTTACCCCCACTCAAATTCAGGAGAAGAGAAAGCGTTCAGTCTTGTTCAAAAGAATAAGACACTATTCAGACCAAACCTTGGACTAGATGGGACACTGTCTTCTATTATCCAAGTGATGCTGGCAAATCCTGAGCCATGTTTCAAGTCTGAGCCACCAAAAGAAGTTATAATAACAGCAAAGGGAGTCTCATGGCGGTATAACAAAGCACATGAATAAAATGTGAAATGAAATTAGATATTAAAAGTAATGTGGAATCGGAATTCTTTATTTTTGGTTTGTTAGCATCAAGTTAATTAAATTTAATTTAATTATTTTATTTATTTTTTTATTTATTTCATGTATTGTTTGGTTGTTTTTATTTTAATTATTTATTTTGAATTAATTTATTTTGCATTTATCTACTGGAATCTGATTATTTTAGCTTGCTGTAAATGTAATACAAGCAATAATATACAAACCAAATAATATTTGTACTGCAAAGTGTTTTTCAAATGGATGATCACTGTGACAAGGCGATATGCAAAATAAACTTATTTTGCATCACTGGCAATTTCAAAATCAAGATTGGATGTGTTTCTAAACCATCTGCTCTAGGAATGATTTTGGGGAAGTTCTTGGGCCTGTGCTATGCAGGAGGTTAGATTAGGTGATCACAATGGTCTCTTCTGATGTTGGACTCTGTGAAGACTGCATTCAGCAGCGATTCTCCTTACCCTAGCTGCAACCCTTCCTGACCCAGGGAGCCTAAACCCTGCAGAGCTGTAGCTGACAAGCCCCCTTTGAGTTGTGAACCAGGGCTCTGCATGCTGCAGAGTTACTTGTCCCTTTTCTGCTCTGCCTCCTATCCCAGTCACTCCATAGTTTGGTCCCCTTGACCTGTACAGAAATGTAGGGGAGACCTATGCAGAGAGGGCATATGGTCATGGGCATAAAACGAAACAGGATGCTCGGGCTTCTGGGTTCCGATCTTGGCTCTGCCACTGCTTGCCCTTGGATTTGCAGTTATGCCAAAACTAGACTAGAAATATTCAGTCCCTGCTCAAGGTGTACAGGGAAAACCCTGAATCTAAGGGGAAATCCCCATAAAATTAGCTAGCCTCATTTCCCTGCTTTTTGTGAAATGACAGCCAATCAGAGCTACTGCACATGCTGAGGAACTAGACTGTCCATCAGACCAAGAAACAGGCATTGCTCTTGCCAACACTGGGCTGGAACTTCCCTGGAATCCTCCAGCTTTGTGCACAAACAGCTAGTTGTGGAGTAGCAGCTCTGCGACCTCAGATGGTGCCTCCTCCCACCACTGTCCTGGCAGAGGGGGAGAAGCAGTCCTCCTCTCCCACTGATTCACTTGCTGCCACATACTGCCACCCTTGTCCGGGAAGAGGGTGAAGAGGCTTCCAGTGCTGCTGCTACGTCAGCCACAGACCCTGAAAGGAGGTGTGTTTGGGATTGATTAGGATGAGAGTTAGCATATGGTGGCAGAATTGATGGAGGGATAGGACTGACTGAGGAAATATGCTTTGTTGGAGAGTTGTGTGGGGGTGAAGGACTGATCAATAGGCTGTGGAATTAATTGACGAGCTTGTGTGCATGCGTGCCTGTGTGTGTAAGAGCAGAATTAGTTGTACAAAGAGCTACAGAATTGATTTTATTGTGGGATGTGTCTGTTATGCAATAAATTGGGGGAGGCCTGTGTGTGTTCGGGGGAAGCAGAATTTAATTGTTACTCTGATTAAACCAATTCCTACTTATTCCAGTTTGCACACATTTAAATTTACTGTCTTTTTATCAGAAGATGCTGGCAAATAAGGATTTAGGTGTCTACCTTTAGGCACCCAAGTTTGAAAATTTGGCTTACGTGACTTGTCTGTTCGTTCTTATGCTGCGTTCCCTGGAGTTCATTATCCATTATTTTCGTGTAGACCCAAGGGTTGTGCCAATTATTATTTTATAATCTTTGTTTAAGATGAAAGAAGAAAAGCTCAGATGTCCTGAGGTTTGCAAATGCCATGCATTCTCACTGGGAAAGAGAAAGCACAAAGAGCAAAAAAACTGAACCCCCAGAGGTGCTGTATGATTTACATCTTTATTAACAAAATTCAAGGCTAATCCCAAATTAACATTATCTTTATCCATGGGCCAAAACCAGAACCATTTATCTGCCTCTGCCAAATTTTAGAGCACAGATAAAATGGGATATGAATTCAAACCTCCTCAATTTTTATTTTGCAAAATCATAACCTGGCCAATGAGATTTTGCAAATTGAACCTGTCTTTCTTGCTAGTTATTTTGATTTGATTGCAAAGACTTGATATATTTGACTTGATTGCATTGCAAAGATTACAAATTCATATGTTTAGATATAGGGCTTTGGTTCAGGCCCATTGCTTTGCACAGGCTGAAAAGTCAAATATGTGGGGAATAAAAAGCATTCAATGTTTTTTTCTAAGAACTAATAAAGCAGCAGAGTGAAATCCTGGCCTTATTGAAGGCAATAGCAATTTTGCCATCAACTTCAGATGGTCCAAGTTTTCACCTCCAGTCTGTTTACAAAAAGACTGAAACAAAAAGTACAGGTAGGTCTTTCACAGCACCAGACTCTTAAAAGGAGCAGACACATTAATTATTTCCCAACAATACAGAATTCTGCTTATTGTTCCCACTATAGTCATGTTTTTATAGATATTTTTTCTGTTGTGATTGCTGAGACAGCAAGAGGTAGCAAAGATCCACCCGTTTTACAAGACAGAGAACACTGATGGGGCCCAAGTGGATCTGCCTTCCCCACCTGAAACTAACCAGATTTCTCAGTCATTTGTGATAAAACAAAAGCCAGTCTCCTTTCCCTGTGTTTGTGCATACACACCAACTGAGGAAGATCTAGATAATGTATTGAGAAATGCCTGAACATCATTCATGGTAGTTAACCAGCCCACATATTGTACAAATGCTTACCCCAAAGCCATTTCAGGTGAAGAGAAAATCCCAATCTGGCATTTTGCCTCCCACACTCATAGATGAAAAATATTAGCTAAATCAGTCCTCAAGAGTCTGGCAGACAGAAGACTCTCATAGTATGTTAATTCACTTGGCATCAAGAACATGAAATGGATTTGTGTCCATAAAGCATGGCCTTTGAGTTGTGAGATGAGCCCCAACTGGATTACTGTATCTATCTGATATGAAGCCCAGCTCTAGTACCTGAACTCAGAAGAACATAAAATGGATTCTCTAACAGAATGTACCATAGATTATGGCTATTACTCATTATGCCACTGCAACCAGGTTTGGGAACAGTTAAAAGTGGTGAGAGTGGAGGCGTCTAAAGAAAATTAAGGAAAATGCAACAGGAAACGTACTCACTCACCCTTTCCCTTCCAAGACCCTATCATTGCACTCGTGTGGGGGGGGATGATGGAAACCACAAATATTATTTTGTCCATCTGGGGAAGATGGATTATTTTACAAGAGAACTATGGGTGAGTGAATAATCATTCCTTCATCCCTCATCAGTTCGCATCAGCATGACAGTCCAGAGTAGTTTTTGTGCCTGCTCTGAAAAATTTCCATGTCAACTTTGCAAGGTTAAAATTTTCTCTCTCTGTATATTTAGGAGACTTATTGCTTAGGGAAAACACCAGATTGTTAGCCCTGAGACCTGAATTCCTCTACTTATCTATAGAACAAGGATAGCATAAGTAGCAGTGCAATCTTTCCCAACCCTCACCTGAATGCCTCATTCTTGATGCGGGGGTGACCACTGCATTTGACAGGGTCATTCAGTATCTGTACCATTTCAGCCTTGACTGCGCTGACGAGACTGTCAGAAGAAGAGGGGCAAATAGTTATTGTGATGCGGTGTTCCAATAGGAACTCGGCTGAGCCCATCCAATACATGTCAAATAGACTACCATAAAGCAGCCATTAGACAAAAACAACTATTAGAGCAAGAAGTCCACCTGCATGGAGTCAATTACAGGATCAGGGTCTCAGGCCCAGTTCCAAAGGTATTTAGTTCCCTAACTTCCATTAAAATCAATGGAAGTTAGGCATCTAAATATCTTAGTCACTGTTATGTTGGATTGAATTGGATCTGAGGACCAAGAGATGAAAGGCCCCACTTTCCATTACTCATCTCCAGAATCATCCATTCCTCCTAAAAAAACCGACAGGAATTTTTCTGTGTGAAATAATTCCCTGCTAAAGGAACAGACCTTCTGTGAGAGATTAATTTCTGAGCTCAATAAATCCAGCCATTTCACAGGTTTCTGCTGTCACTCCTCTACATTTATAACCAATTATGTCCTGTTAAATATTGCAACTAATGTAAATCTTATATCTTGTCACATATAATTGAAATATTTACTCCACCTATTTTATGAAGCAGGCATCCATTCCAACTGATGGAAAATACCAGTGGGTTTCCAGTGTTTGGGAGTGGATATTAAAAATATCCTTGATCCCAAGAATTGGGATAGATCAAATCTGGCACTGAAACTTGAGACAGACAGCCTCTTGCTATAACTCAAAACTGATTAGTTATAGCTGTATCTCAAGGCACTCCTGAAATGGGAGTGTATTAGGATATTTTCATATGCACAACTACAACACCAGAGGACGCCACGTACCTCTTTTCTAAGAAGGCAGACACACCAGTTGGTGACTGAATTTACAAGGTGATTTTGGAATTGGTAACACCAGAGAAGCAAGCCTTTCGTATAGACACTCCTGTTAATAAAGGGTAGAAGCCAGGGGTCTTTACTCGGTGTTTTGCTAGTGCACACTCAGGCAACGTTTTCATTGATTTCACCAGGAGTTTTGCCTGGGTATGGACTGGTTGTGGGGATATGGCCCCCCAAACAAGCCCTGGACTGACATTAGCTAGAATAAAATATAAGGGTCATCAACCGCCATGTGTCAGGGAGCAAGATGATCAACAGGTGAGGAAGACCCTCTCCCCTGCCCAGCAGTACAGCATTTACAAGTCTTACACTTTCCTCCAAGGCCTCTAGACTGCTGAAGCAAAGATAACTGATTAGATGAAGCACTGGCCTATTGCAGTACAGCAATTCCCATATTTTTCTCAAATTGGGGAGGGTGTGAGAAAGAATTCTTTCCTGACCCAAAGAAATGAGCAGAAACTTAATCCAAGAACGGGTACCGAAGGGCTCTCGATGCCCTGTTGAAAATAGAAGACTATGACCCATTCCCCCAGATGGTATTACTAGATGAGCTCAAGCACTGGCAGTATGACTAGGTCACCTGCACTGTGTCTGCAGGTATTAAGTCAACCTCCCTTCCCTGTGGGACTGTGGTAATTCCAGGCAGCACAAGATTCAAGTTTTAAAGACTTTTTAAGAGACCAGTGTAACCCTAATTCCTTGCAAATGTCTAATACAAACCAGGTGAGGGAATCCCCTTTGCTGCCATTTTTTCAACACATCTTTCTGGCTGTCATGCCTGAGACAGCTGTCTGGAGTGAGCAGCAGGGCAGCAGGGGCTCTGGCTTGCCAAAGTTACAAGCGGGGGGACAATTTTAAGTTTGAAATTATGACTGGTTTGTTTTCCCAATCCTTGTGGCTTCAGTACGGCATCAGCAGGCAGGGGGCTACTGGTGTGCAGCTGGGGCGGTGCTCAGAGATCTCCTGAGGCCTGTAGTCCTGCCCGTTCTATGAGAATCTTTTCCAGTCATGCCTAAAGGGAGACAGCATGAGAGAGAGGAGGTTAGAGCTCTGGAGTCACACATACCTCCCCCTTATAGGGGTAGCACTGGGTTAAAGAGTTCCGAGCACCGTGTGCAATGGGGTGGTCCCTGAGCTTGATGCAGCATTGAGGGGCACCTTCCAAATCCCCAAGGCCCAAAGACCTGAACTACAGTAGTTAAGTGCACCTGGTCAGCAATGCCCAGTGGTGGTTCCAGTGGCCTGTTCCAGGCTTTCACTGGAGGGACAGCAAGAGAGATGGGGGGGGGGGGGGAAGGTGAGTCACACAGCTGTCGGAGGTTTTTGAGGAGGAGAGGAGGAAGGTTTGGGGAGCCTGAAAGTGAATGGAGGATTGTGAGGAGCTGGACTGAGAGAAACTCATAAAGGGCTTGGTTCACAGCCCAGTGAAGTCAATGGCAATACTCTCAGTGACTGCAGTCAGTATTGGATCAGACCCAAAGTCCACATAAGCATCTGAACCTTGCAGTGGTTACTTGAACGTGAGATCAGAGAGACCAGAGGTTATGGGCTGGCTGCAGGAATCCCTGGGTGAAGTTTTCTGGACTGTGTTACACAGGAGGTCGGACCAGATGATCAGGGAACCCCCATGATCAACAGCTGGTTCCCTGTTTCAGGGAAAGCTGGAATGGCTATTGGACTTAGTCCAGGGAAAGGAGTGGCCCAGCAGTTTGCAGTTGGGCAACACTCTCACACTATCAGCAAGACTAAAGGGGGGAGGAGAACAGTGGGAGATGGGCATGGGAGAAACAAAATACAAATCTCCCTCCAGCTTCTAGCTGGGTCCTGGCAGCATTGATTGTGGAGCTGGTGGTTTCTCTTGCTCCCATATGTTTCACAAGAAAGGATGATTTATTATTGAAACAAAACAAGCTGAGGCTTCATCTGTGGTTTTGGGGAAGTATGTGATGGTCAGCCTCATTAATCATGCAGCAGCCCGTTATGAGGGGTGGCAGGAACACCCAACCTGGGAAATCAGGGAAACGTCAATGGTTAATCTGTGGTTGGTGTTATCACAGGAAACAGGCAACTGAAAAATAATGAAATCTATGTAAAGCAAAATCTGTGAGCTGTTAGGAAACCTCTTTCTCCTGCCATAAAACCTGGGTGGCCCCAGAATCAGTGCCCTGGGAATATCACAGAAAGAAGGGGTTCGGGCTGCACAGGGCCCAGGAAACAAATTGCTATTTCTGGAACAGTTCTCCCAACTCTTCACCATTGCCTCCTCCACTACACAGTCGCAGGAGCCCCTCCTTTATTATTCTCCCCCTCCACTTCCCGACCCTCTCCCTCCTCCAAGCTCTCATTAAGGAGACCAGCAAGGTGTCAGGCCAGATCGCATCCACGGATATTTCCAGGTGTGGTTTTTTTAATTTGTGCATTAATATCATGATCATGAAACAAGGGACCATCAGCCCCAGTTAGAGAGCTGTGCATAGGGCTGGTCCTAGAAAGTGCAAGCTTCCTAACACGCTCCTATCACAGCACCTCAGTCCTGTACTGCAAAAGCCATGTGACGATTCTAATCTTTTCTGTGGCAAATCACATGGTGCAGAGCTGCCCTAGAGCAGTCACACTCTGTGTAGACACTGCAAATCCTGTCAGCAGTATAGCACTCCGTTTTTAACCTAGTTGCAGGTCCACAGAACTGGCTCAAGTCACTTTCAGCAACTAGCAGTTTGGAAGCAGCTGCAGCTGCATCACATTCTAAATGAATCTGGAATCTATAAAGTCTCCAGCAACTCAGAGTCACTGACTTTTTTCCATTCACTCCCTGAAGATTCCAAATACAAGACTGAATCCCAGATTCATTTTCAGACTAAACTGCTGTGCATTACTCCAGAGAGGAGGAATATTAGATTTTATACTATGCATGCTTCCACCCTTCACTCCAGGACCCAGTAGCTTTCCTGTCTCCAGTGCTACAAATCTCTGCACCTCCAAGAAGTGAAACACACACACTAGAAAAAGCATCCCAGTCTCCGTAGCAGAAAGTATAGAAATAACTAGCTGGCTGTGTTACAGCATCAAGTGCTACATTGCCATCTCACACTCAACACAGCATCTGCTTATCCTATCTCATCTGTTCTTGCCACATTGTGTAGCAGGAGGGAAATGTATTCCACATGCCACTGCCCTCAGTACTGCTCAAACTGAAAGGAAGAAGAAAGTACCCACTTAGGCTGTGGTTTTCGGTGATGCTAAGAGCTCTATGAAAAACAGAAATCAGAGAAAGAATTGGGCAGGAAGTGAGGTCATCACTTATAAGCCTGTGGCCATGCTGATGTCATCATGCAACTCAATGGCAGGAAATGATATGGGAGCATGAGTCAAAGCGGAAACAGAATCAAACAACTGAGGTTAACAAACCAGGCATTCATCATGTGGCATCTCCAGGGACTTTCTAAGAAACCAAGATTGGGTTTGGCTCCCCGACGTCAGTTAGCTTGCTTTTACACCAGGTTAAACACCACCAACGGTAGAAGGATGAGAGTGCAGCTGTGCTGACCGCATGTCAATGTTAATGACAACTTCTACCTCTTGCTGGTTCCCTTCCCATACCCACTCAAGGGAAAGTGTTAAAGTACTAGCTTCCTGCAACATTTACTGATGGTAAAACTTCATTCTGCACAAGTCTTTGTGACATAAATGGGCCCGAACTGCCAAGGTCAAATCTGGATTCAAATTTTTCCAGGGGTCTAGTGTATTCAGATCCAGGATTTAAGTTGATGCCCATCTCTTATTTTTTATGACAATGGTATTACTTTTATCTAGCATTTTTCATCCTGGAGAATCTGAAAGCACTTTACAATCAGATATACACACTATACACTGATGCCATTGCATCTACCACAGAAATTTTAGCATCTCTGGGGAAATCCCAGCCACTGTTTAATAGCACACAATACTAACCAATAGCTTAGGACAGAAAGAGGAGAGGAGTACCGTACTGGAGACAGCATGTAATTATCCAGAATAGAATTTATCCATGACAATAGCAACTTCCACACTCTTCTGAAAAGAGCAGAGGAGCCTTCACTCCTATTTTTAAGACCAGAAGGGACCTCATCTACTCTGACTTTCTGCATAATACAGCCTGGAGAATTTCATCCAGTGATTCATGCATCAAGCCCATAATTTCTGGTTGATCTTAAGTAGATCCAAAGATTACGAAGTGGCCAGAACCTCAGTCTAATAACTTGTTGAAAGCCAGAAGTACAGTGCTTCCTCTCCTCGCCTGTAATGCCATGCTGGAATATTCAGTACTGATTCAGAGGGACATGTCACATACTAGTTTGCTAATCCTACTTGATGCAGTGTTCCTTGGAGGTCTCGCATGTAAGTACTGACACAATCCAACACTGCTTAGTTTCTAAGATCCAGCAGAGTCCTAGCATATAGTGTTATAGATGCTGGGATATATGCATGGTTTACTGTAAGGATGGCTGTATATTTTAACCCTGTGTAATTTATTTAATCCCAAACCTCCTGTGGCAGGCGGTGAATTAGAATTCAGGTCACTGCTCCCTTGGGGATATCCTTCCTGGGTTTCTTTCTCCTGGATCAGTAGCTGAGGCTGTAAAAAAAACACCAACAAACAACATAGAAATCATGTCAGAGAAGGTAAAATGCAAATAAACCAAACCGAACCAATTTGATCTGAACAGAAAATCCTTAATTAGTGCCTTTTAAGTGTGCAGGAGTTAGGACAAACCCATCTTCTCAGCATGTGCACGTGTTTGTATTGTGTGTGGTGTCCAGATGTGTGTATGTGATGTGTGAAAGTGTGGAAACAGTGGTTGAAGGCATTCAGTTATTATGATATTTGTGAGGGAGACAGACCTGCAGCCAGTGCAATGTCGGCTTAGTGGGGAACACTCTCACGTATGGTGCAGGTGCACAAGACAGGGACCTGTCAATTTAATCAGGAAATCCCATAGCCTGCATGTGGAATATCAGAAATAGAAATCTACTGCAATCCATTAAACGAGAGGGTAGCCATTCAGCTTTGGTCTCTTCTAATTTCTAGACCATTTAACACATTTGCAGATGGAAAATAAAGAGGCTCATATCAGTATGCCGGATATACAGAAAATTTGATACCAATATCAATTTGCCATATGTCCTGAAAGAATCAAGATACCCCATTGGTCTACTGTCCTCAGTGTGATATAAAAGCATCAAGGAGGAATAAAGGATGGCATTACAATGGGAAACAAGCAACTGGTAAGATTTCACCATCAGTAGGCATAGATTCCAAGGCCATAAGGGATCATTGTAATCATCTATTCTGATCTCCTGTATAACACAGCTCATAGAGCTTCCCCAAAATAATTCCTTTTGAACTAGAGGATATCCTTTTTTTTTTTTAAAGGCATTCTCCGATCTTGATTTAAAAATTGCCAGAGATGGAGAATTCACCATGACACTTGGCACATTTTTCCAGTTACCCTCACTTAAAAATGTACACCTTATTTCTAGTCAGAATTTGACTAGTTTCAATTTCTAGCCATTGGATTGTGTTATACCTTTGCCTGCTAGATTATAGAGGCCATTATCAAATATTTGTTCCCCATGTAGGTGCTTACAGATTGATCAAGTCACTCCTTAACCTTCTCTTATGAATCAGTTGACTTGCACCTGTGCTCTAGTTTCCTCCCTTGCTGATTCTTCAGTGTATCATGACACTATAACCACTAAGGATACTTCATGGAAAGAGGGCTCTTAGATACCACTGTGTCAGGGGCTGAGCTCCAGACACGAGGCCCTGACCCCAGATCCTGGAGTCCTATTAGAGTTTTACAGATGTATGTAAAACACCAAAAGGCATAGTGCTTTACCCATCTGGGCTGTAATTTAATCAGTTTTCATAAGCTAAGGAAGAGTTGGGGCAAGTCAGTACTTGGAAAGGTGATCTTCAAGGAAGAAACAGGAGATGCAGGAAGCAATACTGGCAACTCAATAAGGATTTCTGTCAACACTAAGCCAGTGCCAGTATGGCACCAGGGAGAGCTGCGCTGCAGGAGGTGGCCAGTTTTACATGAGATGTAAAATTGACGTCGTGGCCAATTGTGGTCATTAATCATCCCTGGCACTTTTTTCAAAAGCAGTGGTATAAGCCCCAGTGCCCTGGACAAATTCCATCTTGGGATGTTATATTTTATGTCCCTGGATTCTCCTTATAGTTTCATATGCATAAAGTGTTTTTCATTTTCTCCTCTCCTAAAACTCTTGTGTAACGTTGCTGTGTTCTGTTAAATACCTGCTGTGTTCCACCCCATCTCATCCTAGGCACGGAATGAGGCAGAGCTCCTATAGTAAATTATGGTATGGGATCATCTAATGAAAGACTGTATCATAATGCATTGGCACAAAGGAATGAAATTATAGTTGCAAAGGCATCCTTAATACTGGCATTCCTAATTTTCTGAGTGTTTGACTTTGCAGCCTTAATGTCCTTTTAACCACAGCTAGTTAAAATCAGAATTTCTGTCCTGTAGAAGTGGTGATATTGTGAAATTTGTTTTTGGCCTAAATTGGGACAAAAAAATGAAATATCAATATTTTTCACAGAACAGTAAGTCCAAAAAATGAAAAAAAGGTTGATTCAAAATCTTTGATTTCAACACTGCCGAACTGAACTCTTTCATTTTGGTTTGTTGAGCTCATTGAAATGTTTTGTTTGATGTTGGTTTAACATTAATCTGTGCCTGCATAAACTGCTGTGGTGTCTCATGGAAGTTTCATTTCAAGGTTCTCCTATTTTCTGGCACTCCCTGGTTGGATCACATCTTCATGAGGCAAATGAATAGTCATGTGATTCCCGTGATACATCACATGATTTCACCCAAAGGGGAGACCATGCTGCATAATGGGAGATGTAGACTCCTACTCAGGGAATCTGGCTCACAGAGAAGAACTTGGGGCAGGAAGCATTTGAACTTTCATTTCCCATGAGGCACTGCATCAGTTCAGGTGGGCACAGATTGACATCAAACTGCCCTGAAACAAAATTTTTTAATTCAGTTTGAGCTAAAAATGTTCTGATTTGGGTCAGCCCAACCTAAAATGAACGATTTTGCTTAGATTTTTCTGACGGGGAAAAAAAAATTCCCTGTGGGAAAATTTCAATTTTTTGAAAACTGCATTTTCCACTGAAAAAAACATTGATGGAAAATTCCCAACCAGCTCTATTTTTAATGATTTTTTAAAATGTAATATATAAAAATGTGACAGGATGTTTTAGCTGTCAAAGGACAGTGCAAGGCTGTGCCACATAGGAACAATTCTTATTTTACTTGGTTTTGTGTTCAGGAGACCTCGGTAATTATATTTGGATACTTGATGCCTTTTTTGTCTGTCTGAGGTAGTTCATTATTTAGTCCTCATTAACATAAAGTCTTAATGTCTTACAATATTTAATATATTTATCCTCATAGCACACCTGGGAGGCAAGGCAGGTCTGTTATCCCCATTGTACATTTGGGGAACTAACGCACAGAAAGACCGCATGATTTACCCAAAGTCATACAGGAAATCTGTGACAGAGCAAAAAAAATAAGCTCTAAACTAGTGCTCTAATCACTGGACAATACTTCCTCTGCTGGAACAGCCTTTTCTGCCGAGCTCAATTATTTCACATTGGCAGAATCTCTTAGACCCTCTCAGTTCCTCCTACTTCTCCTCACCTCACTTCCTCTTTAGAGCCTCCAGGAAGATAGCAGATAGCATGCCTTTAAACTCATGCCTGGTTGTCCCCTCTTCCCTCATTGCACTTCAAATGCCACCTGGGGTGATCCTGGTCTCTCTACCCATATGTCAAGCACACTGAGAAGTTGTAAAGTGGGCTGAGAGTCATGGCTGAGCCAGTCCCCTTCCTACATGTTGTTGTCAGTTTAACCACAGAGCAGACTGTGCCAGCAGGTGTTTGACAGCTGGTCAGCGCTCTGAGTCCAGCAGAGCATCCCCTCCCAGTCGTGCTCTTTAGGGACCTCAGCTTTTTATATATTGACTTGTTTAGATTTCTGCAGCTCTGTAATAATAGTGCACCCAACCTAGGTTTTCCAACCTCTTATAAACTCACTGTTCAGATAAACAGATGCATGACTACTACGATGACAACATTTAATGTATTCCTCCCACCAGAATCCCCACCAGAGCTCCCCTCACACCACAGTACCTAGCCTCACTCGTCTCCTTATTGGCCTGGGAGAAAAGATGGGTTTTGCGGCAATCACTAGAGATTAACAAACTCAGATTACAGACCAATGGATAAATGTATCAAGAGTGTAAACCAACCACCACTGCCAACTCTCATCTAGAATTTGCAGCTTCTTTCCTTGCATATACCTACTATAGCCTAATAGCAACACAACTCACTCGGATAGGACACCTTTGTTTAGCTCCTTGACTGAGACGAGGGAGTGAGACCCCTTTTGCTTCCTGTACCTCTTCTTAGAGGTTGAAGTTTGCTCCCTTCAAGACCGGACTGTTTGGAATACCCACACGACAGTAGATCTCCTTAAAACTACAAGTGTTGAGAATAAAAACAGAGCAAATGGAATTTAAGCAAAAGAAGCGTTTTGCTTAACAACCCTAGATTTACATTTCTCATAAACTGAACTAGATGCTGCCTTCTCAGCTCAGTTACAGAGAAGAAAAGGCTCTCCCGTGTGTTTAAAGAGCAATTATCTTCTCTGAACTCCCCTGTCAGAGATTCAGCTCCATGCTCGATCCAAAAAGAGAGTTTCCCAGCACCTCCACTGTTTATCAAGTATCTTGAGGTCTTCTTAGAATCATAGAATATTAGGGTCGGAAGGGACCTCAGGAGGTCATCTAGTCCAACCCCTGCTCAAAGCAGGACTAACACAAACTAAACCATCCCAGCCAGGGATTTGTCAAGCCGCACCTTAAAACCTCTAAGGATAGAGATTCCATCACCTCCCTAGGTAACCCATTCCAGTGATTCACCATCCTCCTAGTGAAAACGTTTTTCCTAATATCCAACCTAGACCTCCCGCACTGCAACTTGAGACCATTGCTCCTACTTCTGTCATCTACTACCACTGAGAACAGCCTAGCTCCATCCTCCCTGGAACCCCCTTTCAGGTAGTTAAAACTGCTATCAAATCCCCCCTCACTCTTCTCTTCTGCAGACTAAACAAGCTTAGTTCCTTCAGCCTCTCCTCATAAATCATGTGCTCCAGCCCCCTAATCATTTTCATTGCCCTCCACTTGACTCTCTCCAATTTGTCCACATCCTTTCTCTAATGGGGGGCCCAAAACTGGACACGGTACTCCAAATGAGGCCTCACCAATGCCGAACAGAGGGGAATAATCACTTCCCTTGATCTGCTGGCAATGCTCCTACAAATGCAGCCCAATATGCTGTTAGCCTTCTTGGCAATAAGGGCACTCTGTTGACTCATATCCAGCTTCTTGTCCACTGTAACTCCCAGGTCCTTTTCTGCCAAACTGCTGCCTAGCCAGTCGGACCCCAGTCTGTAGCAGTGCATTGGATTCTTCTGTCCTAAGTACAGGACTCTGCACTTGTCCTTGTTGAACCTCATCAGATTTCTTTTGGCCCAATCCTCTAATTTGTCTAATTCACTCTGTATCCTATCCCTGCCCTCCAGTATATCTACCACTCCCCCCAGCTTAGTGTCATCTGCAAACTTGTTGGCGGTGCAATCCACCCCATCCTCCAGATTGGCAGTAAAAAGAGAGAAAATGGAATTAAAACAGAAGAAGCGTTTAGATCAGCGGTTCTCAACCTTTTTTTTCCCCGAGTACCACTCAGGTCAGGTACAGTCAGGTCAAGTACCACTTGACCTGACTGTACCTGACCCAAGTACCACTCGGGGAAAAAAAAAGGGGGGGCGAGACTTGCGGCGGCGGCGGGGTTTCGCGGCGGCGGCGGGGTTACATGGGGGGAACAATGCCCTCCACCGAAACCCTGCCGCCATTTGCCCCTTTTCGGCGGCAGGGTTTCACGGAGGTGGGAGGGGGGGACTTTCAGCGGCGGCAGGGTTTCACAGCGGTAGGTGGGGGGGGACTTGCGGCAGCGGGGTTTCGTGGCGGTGGGGGGGGGGGGGGGGGAACTTTCAGCGGCGGATTCGGCGGCACGCTACAGCTCGCATACCAACCAGCCTTCTTCGAAGTACCACCGATGGTACGCGTACCACCGGTTGAGAACCGCTGATTTAGATTATCATCTCTAGATTTACACTTCTCACAAGCTGAACTAGATGTGGCCTTTTCTCAGCTAGATGCTGGAGAAGAAAAGGCAATTTGATATGTGTAAACAGCATTTCTCTTCTCTTGCCTTCCCTGTGGGAGATTCAACCCTGAGCTGTGTCCAGAGAACATTCACCTCACTACCTGTTTGTCAAGTGCTTGCTCCTAGGCATACCATATCAGGTGAGGTCACCGTGCAACCCCTTCCAAGCCATGGCACTTTCCCCTAGGAATTCCCTCCCTCTGAGCCTCAAGTTCAGTCCTTCTTGGTTGCTTTGAGAGCAGCCAATGAACCTACCAGGTTGATAGGTTTCTCATGAGCCTATCCATTGTGTTGGGGATAGGTATCAGAGCATGACTTCAGTTTGGCGTGGGTGGAGTTTTTTTTTAACCCTATCCTCCTTGCTCATCTTCCTTGGTTATAAATATAGATTATTGATTAATCAGATCATCTGTCACAGGAAAGATCTCAACTTGGACCAGTTCGGTCAAAGCCATCAGAAGGCTTTGGAAGGGTGTAGCTTGCAGAATTAATTTAACATAGCACTAGTTTCTGACGCAAGTTCGCACTGAAGCCTGTGAGTTCCCTGAGCCCCACCGCCCATCTCCCACAGCCTTCTTATTACATTCTTGGGGAGGAGTTCCATGGGCAACATCTCCTGAGTTCAAAGATTAATAGATTTTAAGGCCAGAAGGAAGCACTGTGATCATCTAGTCTGACCTCCAGCATAACAAGCCACAGAGTTTCACCCACCGATTCCTGCATCAAGCCCATATCTTGTGGTTGAGCAAGAACATACTCTTTAGAAAGAACATACTCTTTACTTAAAGACCTAAAATAGCAGAGAATCCACCATATTCCTTGGTAAATTGTTCCAACAGCTAATTACCCTCTCTATTAAAAATACACACCTTCAGGCTAAAAATAAGGCATCTAGCTTTAACTTCCAGCCCTGGGATCTTATTATGCCTTTGTCTGCTAAATTAACAAGCTCTCTGCTAACAGAGTTCTAGATTTCTCACACTAGTGACCTTCTCTTTCCCTTGAATTCTAAACTTCCCCTCTTCTAGATGAACCTGAGTTCCAGGGATCCCTTTCACTCCATCAGAATTCCCAAGGAAAGCACTGCTCTTGCTGAAAAATCTTTTCTCTGCTTTTGAAACATGGGGAAAGGGAGTGGAAGAGATATGCTTCCTGAATTAAGTGTAACACACTGTCAGAAGTTCTTGGCTCTCAGAACAGCAGAGTGTTTTTGCAGTACAGCAGAGTGTTCAGCTGCTGGCGTGGGAAAATAGAAAGAATCTTGCTCTCCTGTGTGGCCAGATCAGTGCTCAGGACCCAAAGAAGGCTG
Source organism: Emydura macquarii macquarii (assembly GCF_026122565.2). Taxonomy (NCBI): domain Eukaryota; kingdom Metazoa; phylum Chordata; order Testudines; family Chelidae; genus Emydura; species Emydura macquarii. The sequence continues at coordinate 301,400 of NW_027132983.1, read as the reverse complement.
CATCCAGGCCTCCTAGACTGAAAGAACATCAGCACAGCTAAGGCGCTTGAGAAAGGGAGCAGATCAGAAAACTGGGGTATCTCTGGGCTTTCTGAGAAGGAATTCGAGGAGAGGGAACAAAACAGGATTTTGACATCATTGTACTCACCCACTTTCGGGGTCTCCCTCTTGGTCTTTTCTCAGCTGAAGATTCTACCTTTAGTTAAAACAAAAGAAGGATCTAGTCCTTTTTCATAACTTTTTGCTGTTGTGATCAACATGCTAAGACCACGTCTGCACGACAGCCACTACAGTGGCACAGCTACAACGTTGCAGTGCTACGGTGTAGATGCTTCCTACAGCAATAGGAAGGATTTTTCCATCACTCTAGGAACTCCAGCTCCCCAAGTGATGGTAGTTATGACGACAGAAGCATTTTTCCATTGACCTAGCTGCATCTACATCAGGGATTAGATCAGCATGGACACAGCACTCAGGAGGGTGAAGTTTGCATAGCTACAGTGCTCAGAGGTGTGAATTTTATACAGCCCTGAACACTGCAGCTATGTTGCCCTAAATTTTAAGTATAGACCAGGCCTAAACTTGGTCAGGGTGGCTTCATGTTGAGGTCTTCCTGTGTGACTGAGGATTATGATTAGGAGATAACAATAGGAGGAGGCGATGGGATCTTTGGAAAAAGAGGAGTAGGCAAAGGGTAATGATAACTAGGTGGAGACAGAGGAGGAGGAAAACTAGGAGGAGGAGGTTGCTGGCCAGGCAGCAGGCAGGAGAAGGACAGGCTGATGTGGATTAGGAGCAGGCAAACTAGGATTAAGACTAGGACACCTAGAAGGAGGAGCTCTATAGGAAAGAGAATTTGGCAGATGAAGCAGTGGACTGGGCAGAGTTGGAGGCAGCCTAGAGGAGGATATCGACCAGGCAACAAGTTGAGGATGTTAGAGAAGGACTAGGCAAATTAGGATGAAAACTAAAACAACTAGAAGGAGGAGGATACAGAAGGTGGAAATTTAGAAGAAGGACTAGGTAGAAGAAGCGGAAACAGTGGACTGAGAGATGGAGGAATATCATTAGAAGGCAGAGGGTGCCAAATGGGAACTATGTGATGGTAGTGGACAAGAAGTATTAGGAGGAAGAAAGACAGTGGAAGACGAGGACGAGGATGATAAGAAGGAGGAGGACACTAGAAGGAGTGAGGAAGAGGATAACTATGACTAGGAGGACAGTTAGAGTGATGAGGAACAGGGTGCTGAAGCTTATGACTACTAGAACAATGGGCAGGACAAGGAAGAGGTCCAGGCTGAGGATGATTACGAAGAGGACTAGGTAGGGCTGACAATGAGGGAGAAGGATGAAGGTGACCAGGCAGCACAGGTGCTGGAACTAGGGGTGCTACCACATCCCCTAGCTTGAAGTGGTTTCCATTATATACAGGTTTTACAGTTTGGTTCAATAGCTCTCCGCACCCACACTATACGAATTGTTCCATCACCTTTACTAGGGAGCAGAAGATGACAGAGGACAATCAGTGGAGGCAGGCAGAGGGTGATGATGTAGTGGTAGCAGTAAGAGGAGTGTAAAGTTTGTCAGAGCTTGAAGACTTAAACAAAACTTAACAAGGAGACAACACAAACTGCCCACCTCTAAATGAGACAGCGCCTCTCTCTTGCTCCCCCAGCAAAAGCCTGGAGGGGAGGAGGGTTTCCTTGCCAGTTAGCTCTGCACCCTCCCATAAGTTGAGCATGTGCCCATGTCTCTTACCATCTGCCCAGGGCTGACACTCAGTTTTTTGTTTCCTTTTGGCCTTCCTCGTGGTTTCTTTAGGGGCAAAGGTCCCAGAAGCTCCTGCTTGGACAAAAAGATGGTAATTGTTACTCTGACACGCCGAAGATCTAGCAGTCAAGTAATAACTTCAGCTCATATTCTGTGGGTTCCTTATTTAAACTCTGATGAAAAGAATTAAAAACAAGCAGGCTTCTTTGTTTTAAGATTGTAAATGTGGAGAGAGTGAAATGTGTTATGCTGATAGCCCTGGAGGCAGAAGTCCTCTGTTTAGCCATAGGACAGAAGCTGTACCCCACCCCTCCCTATTAATATGCCTCGTCCTGCCCTGGAAGGCCCACCTCTATGAGAGAAAGCATTTTATCTATGTGATGCATAAGAAATGGATTTAGGCCTCAGACTCATACAAGCTACCAAACAGCCATCAGGTGCTACTGGCTTTCCATCGCTCCTGACCTGATCTCTGTTGTAACCACCATGACCAAGAAATGAAAGGATCCATACATATCCTATTCTGAGTCTTCCAGGAGCCACCCACCTACAGAGATAGCTGTGGAGAATTCACAATGATTCAGCTCAGTCATCAACTCAAAGCAACCTTTTTCAATAATTACATTGTTTGTGTATGTGAAACTAGAGTCCTGCCCCTGTGGCCTGACTCACTAGCATATCTCTCCAGAATTCATTCCTGAGTATGAAATTTACAAAAATATTAGCTGATTGCTTTTCTGACCTATCATCAGATTCCTAGTCTTAAAAAAAAAATTGTGTCTCATTCATGAGTAAGTATAATATCAGTTTGTATATAAGGCTCGCAAATGAGATAAGATTATCCGGATAATCTTAAAATTAATATTATCCGGCCATGATGACAACTTCTTTCTTTTCAAAGGGGAAGGAAGGGGAAAAAGGAAAATAAGTACAAGAGCTATCAGAAAAGTGACCAAGAGGAAAGTAACACAAACAAAGACAATGATGATGATATCAGACGGCACATGTTGATTTCAGTTCCATGTTCTCAGTTGTCAATGTTCTGGAACCTCACTCAGTATCTGAACATGCTCAGGGTTCTATTCCTAACTCGTACACTCAAAGTGACTTTCAAATTCATAATGGTGCTGCATCAGATTCTACCTTTGATCTATCTGATATAGCTGAGACACTCCCCGTTTTTTGGGGAGCTGCGTATATTAATATTTCTCTGGCTCTGTTTGATCAAGGTTATTCTGAGCACACACTATGAGCTTTGCAGAGTATACAGCTGGTAAAGTGGGGGCACAGGCTGCATATAGGTAGACTTGGGAGAAAATTTTTTTTTTTTTTTGAATTTCAATGGATGTATCAATATTTATTTTTAAGCTTTTTTTTCTATTTGTATAGATTTAAAATTTTTGCAGTTGCATAAAATTATGGGTTTAAGGATTTTTTAAATTGATTTCAATTTTCATAGTTGTGGGAAATTATAGAAAGGGTCAAATAATGACAGTTGACATTGAGATTCAAAAAGTTAAAGCTTTATAACTATTAAAACACAAATTGTCAACATATGTCAAAATATAAGTAAATATCTTTAAATCAAACGCTAAGAAGTTCTCAGGCAGCATTTTTCTTACTTTACCTATCTTAAAATTTCAATTACGTGTATCACTGATGGAAATATTTTTTCATTGGTTTATGCATGTAGGGTGAAATTGACATTTACTGACATTTACCAATAGAAATCTAATCCTTCCAAGCAGGGCCAGAAGACAACCGGGGTAAGTGACCCAGGCAACTGCCTGGAGTGCCAAGCTTCGGGGGCGCCAAGCTCAGGGTGCTGTTTTTGTTGTTAGTGACAAAATGGAAAATAAAATGTTTCAAGTAAAATGTTTCAAGTATTCCGTATATGGATTCATTTTTCACTAAGAAAATTAAGAAGTTTCTATAAGCTTATCAGAAACTTTTTTTTATTTGCTTATATATGGCATGAATAAATACAGATTTACAGATCCTAGTGTGCAAATTTATTGTCTTATATGACAGGGATAAATCATGCATGCAAATCGTGCATCAAAGTCGTGAAATGGGCTACAAATTCAATAAAAAATAAGGTATTCAAAAGTTTATCAAATGGGGGGGCATCATTTGGTCTAGGGCTGGCCCTGCTTCCAAGCCAACATATAGGTGTGTGCATAGACAGAAGATTACCTTAGCATACGTGGGTATGTCCATGTATTGTTATGCACAGATTTCATTACTTGTAGGTGTATATGCTGATGCATTATTTATTAATTTATCTGCACTGTATCTATATATATGGTGCATATATAAACACAAATACATGTATTTGGTTTTGTGTGCATATGCACATGAATGTATTGTGCATATATGTAGTATTGTATATATACGTTCATTCGAGCTGTGATGCATGGAATGAGGCATGAAAGAGCATATATCCTCTTCCCCCACCTTCCAAGTCACCCACACAGAAGCAAAACAGGGTAACTCCCTAGTAGAGCTGGGGGAATAACCGATTTTTCAGTTCAGTGGAGAAACCAAAAAATCCCTCCTGAAATTTTTTTTGGGTCAAACAAATATTGTGATCCATCTGAAATGAAACACATAATTTTGTTTTCAACCTTTTTTGTGTTTTTAGTTAAAAGTAGCTGAATTTTGAAACAAAAAGTCAATGTTTTATTTAAAATTTTAAAAACAAAACATTTACATTTGTCTGGAAATCCCCTCCCTTTTTTTTCTGGGCAATATTCACCATATTCAACCTGAATTTGCAAACCATTTCAGTCAACCCCATATTGCATTGTTCAGGAAATAAATTATTCACCAAAGAAATTGCACCCAGCGCTATTCCCCAGCACTCTTGAGTGCCAGAATAGGGTTGTGGCTAACTCACCTTATGACACTCCATGGCCCAGGTGGATGTGAGCTGCCAATTTGGAGGCACAGTTGAGACAACTAGTTATCTGCTGCCAATGGCAAGTACCAATAGTGTAACATGCTTTCCCTTTGCTGAGCAGCAGTAGTGTTTACCACAGAGAGCATTGCTCTCAAGACCCCCCACAAGCCATGCTTGTCCTGCACAATATAGTTTAATTTAGTTTCATAATTTCATTACTGCCAGCTTTTCTTGACTGCCAGTGAGCCACTGCCTACTCCGTGACTACTTAATAATCTCACAGGCTAACAACACAGAATTCTCAATTGTCTTCTTAAGGCCATGGGCACTCACTCACCTGCGGCTGCTTCTTTGGTCTTCCCCTCTTCCTCTTTGGTGGTTCAGGCAGAGGGGATGAGTCAGGATCCATTTGCTTCTCATTGCTGCTCATGGTGGCCCTTGCCACGTCTTGCAGATGATGGCCTGACAGGCTATTTTCCCATGTGCAGCTGATGGAATGGGAATGAAAATCGCACCTCCTTGCTCTCTTTTTCTTCTGTTGCAAGCAGACCCCTTCTCCACCTGCAGGGACTGAAGTGAGGATACAGTCAGGCACGACAGGGGTCGGTCCTGGGGCCGGTTTTGTTCAACATCTTTATTAATGATCTGGAGGATGGGGTAGATTGCACCCTCAGCAAGTTTGCAGACGACACTAAGCTGGGGGGAGTGGTAGATACACTGGAAGGTAGGGATAGGATACAGAGTGACCTAGACAAACTGGAGGATTGGGCCAAAAGAAATCTAATGAGGTTCAACAAGGACAAGTGCAGAGTCCTCCACTTAGGAAGGAAGAATCCCATGCACAGCTATAGACTGGGGACCGACGAGCTGGGCAGCAGCTCTGCAGAAAAGGACCTGGGGGTAACGGTGGATAAAAAGCTGGATATGAGTCAGCAGTGTGCCCTGGTTGTCAAGAAGGCTAATGGAATATTGGGCTGCATTAGGAGGGGCATTGCCAGCAGGTCACGGGAAGTGATTATTCCCCTCTATTCGGCATTGGTGAGGCCGCATTTAGAATACTGTGTCCAGTTTTGGGCCCCCCACTACAAAAAAGATGTGGACAATTTGGAGAGAGTGCAGCGGAGGGCAACCAAAATGATTAGGGGGCTGGAGCACAGGACTTATGAGGAGAGGCTGAGGGAACTGGGCTTGTTTAGTCTGCAAAAGAGAAGAGTGAGGGGGGATTTGATAGCGGCTTTTAACTACCTGAAAGGGGGTTCTAGGGAGGATGGGGCTAGGCTGTTCTCGGTGGTGGCAGATGACAGAACAAGGAGCAACGGTCTCAAGTTGCAGGGGGGAGGTCTAGGTTGGACATTAGGAAAAAGTTTTTTACTAGGAGGGTGGTGAAGCATTGGAATGGGTTACCTAGGGAGGTGGTGGAATCTCCATCCTTACAGGTTTTTAAGCTGAGGCTTGACAAAGCCCTGGTTGGGATGATATAGCTGAGGTTAGTCCTGCTTTGAGCAGGGGGTTGGACTAGATGACCTCCTGAGGTCCCTTCCAACTCTAATATTCTATGATTCTATGATTCTATGACAGCATATCACTATTCCTGTTTGTATGGAGGGCCTGAGGACACAGCTGCCTTCTAGAAGCACAAGACTATATTGTAAGCAGTTATTTGTTCTCACCACCCTCTCCTCTGACATGAAAGCCTTCCACTGCTATTTATTTTTAGGAGGTGAATTTAGTGCTGGTGTTAGCCCTCAAAGTTGCAGTTCTCTCATTATCCATGGAATGGGTTCCATATGGACAGCAACAGAAGAGGGATAGATTCAGCCCAGGGCTTGTAGAGCATTTAGCTCCTTTGGATGTCAGGTGCTGAATCAATGTTACTGTTTCCTTTAGGAGGGAGGCGCCTTTGAAGGACACAGCAAGGATGTGCAACCCAGGATCATGTCTCTCTCTGGTGGGTTTTCGTTAGGCACATTATTTTGTTTGGCTCCTGTATAACTGCTTTAGACAAACTAACATCCATGGAAAGATTCCATAACAGCAGAACTGTTTAATGTCCACTCCTCCCCTTCCCATCTGGCTCTCTTCTCCCCAAGCCCCGTTTAGACTCCACTGTGGTTGGAATCAGCTCTGGCCTAAGGACATGGTTGGCTCCAAGAAGTAACTCAGGCATGAGCTGTTGAGAGCACATGCGGTACCAGTCACTTTTCTTGCTCATGCTTGAGGGTTCTCCTCTAGTCCTGCTGCCAGAGAGGAGAAAGAAGTCAGACTATGAGGCCCCCTCACCCTCTAACTTCAGTGCTAGTGGTGGGAGATTGGGCCAATAGACCTTCTCCCTGGGATCAGTTGTCAGAAGAGGGTGGTGGAAGTGGAATAAATCAGGCCTTGAGTTGAGGCGGGTAGGGAGCCCCAGCAGTAATTTGTGTTGGTTACGTGTCAGACCATCCCTGGTGGGAGGTTGAGCAGCCAGTGCAGCCTGGCTCGCAGCACTACTTTCAGTTCACTGCTCTGCCTGGGAAGGACACTTGCCATCTGACCTACCAGATCTCTGCTCTTCATTTCCTACTGCACTGAATATGAAAAACGTCCAGAAAACTCTGCTGAGCTTAGCAAAGTGAGCCCTGCTGGAGAGATTAGGTAGATGGAGATTGGAGCCTCAACTGAATCCCTTTTGGGCAGTAATTCTGATCACAAAATAAATACAACAACAACAGTGTGGCCAAGGAACTAAAGCCATCTCTGCTCAGGAATCACAGGACTGAATATGTGTAGACAGTGCATCTCTTTCCCCCCTACATACAGCACTTATCTCTTTCTCCTCTTCTTGCCTATCTCAAGACTCCTATTCTATTTAATCTCTCCTCTGTGGAAGCTCCAGCCCCGCCTCAACTAAGAATAATTGTTTTTGTCCTTTTCTGGGCCAATTTGTTTCTCCCTTCTCTGAATCAGGGGTTGCAATGGTGAGTTCTCACCACCAGAGTGCTCCCTTGTGTCAGGGTGTGATGTTGCAGGGGTTTTTGTCTCCAGCATGCCCTTCCGGCTGTCTGTCTTTGCACATCACTGTCCTCCAGTTAAGAACTGGCTAGTCCAAACCCATTCGGGGGTAACAAAATGTCCCAAAGAAACACTGAATCCTGTGCTCAACCCTTGCCTGGGGTTCCACTGCCTTCTCCAGCTCTGCTATGCCATACTCTTCCACCCCACCTAAGTCTTCCTGAGGTCTCTATCCTCCAACAGCCTCCAGTGCTTCACCCTTCACAGGAGGGAGTGAGCAAGCCAGCCAGCTGCTTCTCTCCCAGACTGAACACTCTCCACATATTTATAAGGCCCAGGTGTCTGTTAGCATGTCTAACCACCTCCCAGATGGAGCAAATGTGTTTAAGTGACCTTTAACCTTTTCTCATCGTGATGGGGGTTCACCTCATCACAGGGGTAACATTTCCAAAAGAATGCTCCTAACTTACTTACCAGTAAGTGAATCCCATTTTCAAAACTAACGTGCATACTTAGGAGACTACGTCCCAGTGACTTTCAATGAGATTTAGGCTGCCAAGTGCTTGAATCACTTCAGAAGATTTTACCTAAGGTGACCAAAGCAGAACACAGTATTCCAGGTGAAGATGCGCTGCTGATTTATAGAACAGTGTAATATTTTCTGTATTGTTCTAAAATAATGCTGAGGAGGGAATAAGCTGGATTCAGTTCCTCTTCACATATGAACGGCAGTGTTTGTTAAATCCCAACCAGCTGCACCTTTGCAAACTGGGTTGCACAGGTGTCACTAAGGGCCTAGTTTTCCCCCTCCGTTTCTTGTGACTTTGAGACTTCTAGTATAGTGGGTTGTAGAGGCTGCTGGTGGAGTACACAGAAGGTAAGATGAGTAAACAGGTGTAATGGACATGGTTATAATGTGTATAAGTGAGGTGCGTGGCAAGTTGTTGGTGAAGCTGGCTTGTTGAGCAAAGAAGTGGCAAAGAGTGTGTGGTCGTGCAGTGGGCAGAGGGTACCTAATGTGTACACTGGTATGTGGAGAAATGCCATTCAGACAATAAAATCTCATTGTGGGGAGAGGAAGTGTGTGGTGTTGTCCCTGTTTTGGCAAAATGTAGTTTCAATGGAAATTTTTGGACAGCATCTAATGCAAAGTAAGAAAGAGTATTACTGATGTGGCATAGCTGATAGTGCCAAGGAAATAATTATCATAACTAGCTTTTCGATTGCTCTTTTCATCAATAGCTCTCCAAGCACTTTACAAAGAAGGTCAGTGTCATTATCCCCATTTCACAGAGGTGGAAACTGAGGTACAGAGCAATTAAATGATTTGTCCAAGGTCACCTTGCAGGCCATTGGCCAAACTGGGAATACAATGTAAAGGATGTATTTGGCTGGGGAGCGTGCAGGGAAATAGGACAGAATTAAAGTTGTTAACAGTATCTTAACTCTGCACGTCCATATTTTTAATTGTTTGGGTTTGATTTTTAAATTGTGCAGTTTTAACTGAGAATTTTGTGACCTTCCAACATTTGCTTATTGTAAAACTACAATGGATTTTGTTATTTTATGAAATGATTGATAGGAGTTTACAACCTTAATCCCAGCTCAACCAAGTTTTTGCTTGGGTATTTCCACCCCCCTCTGCCCCAGCCACTCTATATTTGTATGAATTGATCTGACACATCTCGGTGCTGCAATCAGAATTTTGAGTCTAATAAAGCTTGTAATGTGTGCTGGACCCAACAACGGACTTTACAAACCCCTGCAACTGTTGCTCTGGTCTTGTGCTGGATCTGCCAATGAAATGTACAAATCCCTCCAGCTTTCCCTCTGAGTTTTAGCAAACTTCATAGGGGAGAAGTGTGCAGTGAAACTGTCCCCCTGATCATAACCTTTCCCCGATGAGTCCACTCTGGCTTAGTGGTGGACTAAACCCAGGCTTTGTGTGTTGGGTGTAAATGTTCAAGTTCAGCAGGCATAGCATGCAGAACTCAAGTGTTTTCCTTCGCACAAACTCAGAGAGGTCTAGTCCTTGCATGGGGACCACTTTCTAAATCCGACCAGACTGATGGCAAACTTTATAGTGTCTGTCACACATCTGACAAGCTTTGTAAGGGCTGTCAGGCCTGCAGAAAAATGTATGAAGATGGCCAGGAGCTAACAGTGTGTTCATACATTTTTTTCAGAGGTGTATATTTGTTGGGGCATGGGGAGACTTGCAAGAAAAACTATTCAAGAAAAAGTCCTTGGAAGGGTGAGGATGGCTTCTAAACACCACATGATTCTATGCAAGGTTTGTACAAGACAACAGCACTTGTAACAATCATAGTATCTAGTTCTTACATAGCACTTTTCAGCAGTAGATCTCAGGGCTTTACAAGGAAGTTTCATCATTCACGTTATATTGGTGGGGAAACAGAGGCACAGATAAGTGAATTGATTTGCTGAAGGTCACCCAGCAGGCCTCTAGCAGAGCTGGGAATAGAATCCAGGTGTCCTGAGTCCCAAGACTGCACTCTAGCCACTACACCATGGGATTTATAAATGCCACTAGAGAGCTTATGGACCTTTGATTAATTTTGCAAAGCGCAGCAGGCCTGTCCATAGCTTAGGGGATGACACCAATGCCCTCAGTGGAGGCCTATGGTGTATTTATACCTTTCTATTTCTGAGATATCTCTAAAACTAAACATCCCACTTTCCATAAACATTCCTGAGCACTTCATCTCGTTAGGGAAATCTACAGTTTCTAAGCCAGTTTTGTTTTGTAGAAATACATGACAAAAACACTTGTTTTCTGTAAGACCCGTATCTCAGAAAAGGTTTGTATGGTTGCCAGAAACTTATTCTCTAGCTACAATGCACATCTGCAAAATGTGAAGCACTCACAACGTTTTTTTAAAGGAATATCAAGGGGTTAGATAATGGAGCCCTTCACTGTAGAACTGCGGTTGTCTCTTTAAAAGGAAAAGAACATTCACAGAACAAAACTGTCATTCAACAACAAAGAGTCATATTCTACTATCATTTATGATGGGGTGTAAATCCAAAGTAACTCCATGGACATCAGTGTGGTCATGCATGATTCACGCCGATAGAACTGAGAGCAGAATCTGACCCAAGCCCTGCATCAAACTGAGGATAGAATACTGTTCATCACAGCATCTACACAAAGGGACTGAGGAGGCAAGGCAAAAAGAAACCTTTAGTTCCAACAACCGTAGCAATAACGATTTGCTTTCACCTTATGGGAAATTACTTTCACCTTCCGAGAAACCAAACACTCATGTCTCTACAGACACTGCTAGCAGATCAAGAGATATCCGAGCTCACTGCCATTTCCTATGAACTCTTCAGCCAGTGCACTGGGCTGTCTGGGAAGTTAAATGTTATCTCTAGGAGAAGGGGACAGTGGCAACTGTTTGGAAAACATCCCCTCTCTGACAGATTCCTATATGGAAATGAAGCCATATTGCCTAGCTGGTCCCTCACATCAGAGAAATACACTTGAGAAACAGTTCAGCACCAAATCACCTGGAAAAATTCAGCCCTTTTGAAATATTAACAAGGTGAGTTTCCAAGCTGATATAATCAGCACCTCGGGAATCTTCAGATATGGGCACCAGTTCTGTGTTTCCTATGCCCATCACTGGCTACAGAACTCTTTGCTTTCAAGGGAGGGAGATGTGGGCTGCCTCTAAAGCAGAAAAAAAACATTGATCAATTATTTTAAAGTGGGGGAGAAAGATTCCCAACTCGCAGCCCAGGAAACTGAAATCTTCTCTTTAGCCACATAAGGTACAAGAACAGCAGCTGTGCAAGCTTCCCTACTTCACTTGATGACTATCTGTTCTATTCATTCCCTCTGAAGCACCTGGCATTGGCCACTGTCGGAAGACAGGACACTGGGCTAGATGGACCATTGGTCTGGCCCAGTATGGCCGTTCTTATGTTCTTCCCTGACTGAGAAGGCCAATTTGGGGGCTGAGGGAGAAGTTCTGTTTGGGTTCTTAGGGTTCAGTTCCTAACAGTACCATAGATTCTCCTGTGCATCCCTGGGGAAATCACTTAGTTTCTCTCTGTGCTTCAGTTTCCCCATCCAGAAAATAGGAATAATCCTTTAGATGCTCAGATATTAAGGTGATGGGCATGGGGTAAGTATCTGAATAAGCCTGGGGAAAAACGTTTACTCTCTGTCCATTCAGTCCCTCACCATTCTGCAGAGATAGCCAGCAGGGTAGCCAAGTCCTGCCAATTGAGATGGTGGCTTTCTATATCAAAGACTTGTCTGCTAGGAAATAGACTAGTGCTACCAGCTCATTTCACATAGGGGCCACCAGACAGCTACCTTCTGAAAAGGACTATTTATGGCTGACCTCGGCTGGGTTTCAACCACTCACGTAGATGTGATTTCTAGATAGAAAACCCACGCTTAGTGCCGTTCCAGTCAATCTGTTTCTTTGTCTGTCCAGCCAACTGGGTGTCAATCAGAGTAGAATCTAGGTGCAAAATTCATTGTTAAGATAATATAATCATCACAGTGGGCTCTGCTCTTGCTATCCTAGAGTTCAGTCATTCAATCTAGAATTCTTCCTCTTTCCCTGTCCTTCTCCTGTGAAAGGGCAGGTTTTGCACCTGCCTCTAAAAACAGACAGATAGAATGTGAAATCCTGGCTCCACTGAAGTCAATAGGATGTTCCACAGCCAAGGATCCAGCATCAAGAACGCCTTGACTCCAGCTTGTGCCATTTTCATTATAGACACTTCTAGTTTCTGTCCCTGATGAGCACAGCTGTCTTGGTGGGACATAAATGCAGAGATGGTGTAGACCATGAAATTTCAGCTAGGCTGGGCCTACTTATAAAATTCAGCTACCAAATTAATAAGTTGCATATTGCAAAGTATATGAAATGGTGGCTGGAGTCCCTTTTGAAAAGGGATGATTGTTTCTCATTGCAACACACCTATGCTGTCTTTCTATTCTCAAAGTATGTCTGGTATTTCATTAAGATAACTGTTTATTAATTGCCTCCCTTGTCTGGACCATTTTCCCTAATGAACTTATCCTCTGGGAGTAACTCATCTATGCAGTAAACAGAAATGTGTTAAATGCAGGGTGTGCTAGACCTCCATGGCTCCAGACCTCTCAAAATACCTTATGATCAAAGCCCATGGCTGGATGCCACCCCAGGTATTGCTCAATTTAATCACAACAACCCCAATACCCCTTTGTTTGAAGGGTGGAACACTGAAACTAAACAACACATCTAGGTGGCTAGCACCTTTTTCACTAAGTAAAGTGCATGGGTCTCTCCCTTTTGTGTTGTTTTCTGGAATTCCTGTGTTTACTCATGTAAATTACCAAAATGCTTTGAAAAACATTGGATTTAAGAATATAAAAGAGAAGCAATGGAAATAAGCAAGCAGGGAAGCTTCAAGAGAAAAAGAATCACTCTTGACAAGAAACTGACAAGAACTGCCATCTTGCCCAGCTGTCTTCTGAGACCAGGAATCCAGGCTCTAGGGGGAAGCTGCTAAGAGACCATCACCGCCTCTTGCCTGCATTGGTGAGGATAATTGCTTTTGCAGCTAAAATATACTGGACTTTTGGTTTGGGGGTTCATTTTATATGTTTAAAAGTATAATAATTAAAGCCTTTCTGTCATTATCGAACGAGAGTCATGTCAATTCCTGAGCAAACTAATAGCAGATCCCAGTCTGTGAGTTAACAGTGGGCCCTGACATACCCTGATCCAAGACCATGGAGGGACTTGGGCCAGATTTTCAAAGGCATTAGGCACCTAAAGATATAGATAGGCACCAAGTGTGATTTTGAGAAGTGCCTAGGCACCTAACTGAGAGTGAAATCAATGGGATCTGGGCACCTTTGAAAAAAAATCACACTAGGAACCTCTCTGAATTTTTAGGCTCCTAAATACTTTTGAAAATCTGGTGCTCTGAAGATTAGTACTAGGCCCCTGAAATATATGATTTAGAAGCAATCAAGGAATTGATGGAAAGCATGCAGAACTGTCTGATGTGCTCTTAGTGGCCAGTCATATTCACACAGCAGCTTCCCACATGTATGGGGCTAGAGTCTGATGGGCCTTGGCCAGCTGTCTTAGGCAGAAGGAGTTAGAGTAGCACAGTCTTGTGGAGATGAGCACATGGGTAACAGTTGCTAGTCTTTCCTCTGAAAGGAATGGGATTGCTGGAGTCTGGTCGTTGCTACTTTGCCAATGAATTTGCCTAGGAAAGGTACTTTGGGGCAGGTTAACATCACAGGGCGTGCCACTTGTCTACCCAATCTTGTGTGTAGCAGGGAAGTACCATTAATCTGAAAGCTGACAGGGTAAGGTGGAATTGGAGGCACAAACTTATCCTTTTTAGTCTTCCATTGCCTTAGCCTCTATCTCCCCCCGCCCCCAGGGGCTGAGAATGTTGCCATGTATGTGCTGTCATCTCTAACAGAGTCTTGCACCAGGAGTTGTCCCTCGCTCTCAGGATACTGTACAGAGGAGGACTGGTGGTCTTTAGGACTGAATATTCAAAAATAGTTAGAAGCCTAAATAAAACTTAGGAGCCGAACTTCCATTGAGCATTCAGCCCTTAGTCCCAGGAATTAAGTACCCTCAGGGTTTCTTTCTAGAAGCATGAGCCCAGGAGAGCATGTGCCATGGCATGGAATTGTTAATTTTCTGGAATGTGGGTGACCACATTTCTTATGGTAACTGGTAGGCTCCAACAGCCCCCCCGCAACATTTACCAGAATTCTGGACTCTTCCCAATCAGGATTCTGACCAGGCAGAGCACAGAGGAGTCTTGAGTAGCACTGCTGGGTGATGGATATGAACAGAGGTCAAATATCAATACTTACACAAGGAGCTCTACCCCACGGTTAGAACAGGGGAAAGGAGCTCAGGAGATTTGGGATATATTCCTGTGGCTCTGCCACAGACTATGTAGCCTCTTTGTGCTTCAGTTTCCCTGTCTAAAATTATGGGATAAATAATTATTCAGATATTAATAGTCACCACCTCCATGGGGTGGGGGAAATGGAGGGTTAATTCACTTCAGTTTTTAAAGCACTTTGGGATCCTCAGGCAAAGGGGGTAAAGAAAGGCACCATGATTATATGTGATAGCTTATTGCACCTGCTGTCTTAGTGAGCAAAATGGCAAGCCCTTGCTTAGGAGATGATAGGGAGGCATGAAGGGAGGGTGTGCTACAGCCCAGGATTTGCCAGCACATATATGAATTGCTTGCTACACCCTGCTGCACAGTGAAGACAGCCTCGCTGCTCCCAAGAGGCCTGGTTCCAGGGGATGGAGTGGCACAAAGTCATGAGCTAGAGTTCCCCACCTGACATCCCGAGGCCATGGCAGCAGCTTGAGTGCAGCCTGGGGCTCCTGGGAGATGGAGTGAGCTCAAGGGTATTGCTGAAATGCTTAGCTAATCTGGATGTTGAGCAGTCCCAAGCCAGAAAGGAAAGGTTGGGCTCCCAGCACAGCTCCCAGCCACTACACAGGTGCTGAGGGAGCGCTCTTCTACCAAAAATACCAATGTCCATGTCTGGATCCAAGACACTTGAAGTGCCTCCCAAACTGCAGACTCCCTAATCCCAATCAGCAGATCCCTCGCAGGATCTTTGTCCCAGGCCCCTCCTTCCCCAGTCTGAGTTCTAAATTCCCTGTTTGGACACCTCTCCCCGAAATCCATCCCATAGAAATCCAGGCAGATCCAATGGGAATAATCCAGAACCAGCAGAGAAATATGAGAATCAAGAGAAAC
The DNA here is from genome assembly GCF_026122565.2 of Emydura macquarii macquarii. Classification (NCBI taxonomy): domain Eukaryota; kingdom Metazoa; phylum Chordata; order Testudines; family Chelidae; genus Emydura; species Emydura macquarii. The sequence continues at coordinate 285,949 of NW_027132983.1, read as the reverse complement.
CTATTAACACAAACTTAAAAAATCATATGCTTCTCTTATCCCAAATACCATCCAACACTGTGTAAAGCTCCAACCCTCAGCAGAGTCACTGGTGCACCCAAATCAGAAATTGGCGTTTACAATGTAGAGCCCTTGTATACACACCCAGGATATGGTTCTCTGCTTGGCCAGTCAGCAAAGATATCTCGGGGACCTGGCAGAGGGATGCACTAGGACCAGACGTTGCTCCGTCTCCATGACCTATTTCTATGCCGTGCTTTCTGGTTCCCAAATTGTAATTAATAATCTTTGCTTTCCCAATCCACATGATCTCCCCGTTTCTAACACATGAGCTGTGCACATGCATTTCAAATGCAGGCTTGGTAACGCGATAAGAAAGAAGCAAGATTACCTGTCAAGAACTTGGACAGCTCCACTTGACCTGGCTCCAGTAGAGATAGTGGTGAAAACAGGAGAGAAAGAGACAAAAATATCCAGTGGCTGACACTCCTCCTGCACTGGAGAGAGGGAACTAGCTCAGGTCTCTGCACACATTCATTTCAGGAGCCTTACAATGAGCCGAGCACTATTTATTTCACTCCCAGTTAGTGATATGGAAAGCAGTGCAAGCGTTGCCTGTGATCTCCTTCTGATGGCAGTCCTGAGTAGTGACAGCAAGTGAAACTTAAAAAAAGTTCACTTTAACTCAGCTGGAATCTTACAGTAAATTCACACACACACACAAAAAAGAACCAAATCACTGAGCCCTTACAACTGCCCTGCTTACTAAAAATAAGAATAGAAGGGACAGATCACTTCACAAATTCCCCACTTCCAACAGGGGTTGGTTATATTTATGCTGACCTTATTTTATGAGAGTTAGAAAAGAAAAAAAAATTGTAGCATCAGTCTGGCTTGAGATGAGACAAAATAGTTACTATACTGGGTCCAAAATAATTGTAGGGATTTTTGCCATGAGCCATAGTTAACACACAGGGTTGGAAAGTGGCCCAGGTTAGAGTTAGGTGTGCTTTGGTGGAGTTGAAAAAAGTAATATTGTCTTGCTATGTAAGAATTATATGTGATAGTATTGATGAGAGTGTTAACGATGGCTGCTGGGAGTATTTTGCAGATGAGAATATAGACTTTTAATATGCATGGTTCAGTTTCTAGCATACTGGTATGTATTTTAGTGTCAATCAAAACAGAGAGGTAGAGTAAGAGCCAAATTCTACCTGCACTCCTCATCCTGTGTAACCCAACTGACGTACCTAAGAGCCAGATTCTGGTACCCTCAAGGCAAGTAGTAACCTACACAAACAACACACTGAAATGAACCAGCAGAGCAATACCTCTCTTTCAGAACTGTGCATAAAGACTTTCCATGAGATTTAGATTTCTGAGCTGATTGGAAAATGGGACTTGGGTGTTCTTGAAAATGTCACCCTGAATCTTATTTGTACGGGATTTAGGCACTGGACTGGGATTCAGGAGATTTGTGTTCAATTCTTTCCTTTGCCACAGAGTTTAAGGCCAGAAGGGACCACCAGATCATCTCTAGTCTGACTTCTGTATAGCACAAGCGACCAGCCATCTCCACACCAAGACTAACCATTAGAATTAGAGCAAAGTATTACAACCCTCAGGATACTAAACTCCTGTGTGCCATAAGCAGAGAACAGGAGGGACAGCGGTGTGCCAATGCCCAGGATCACTGCCAGTCTGACCTGGGGGAAAATTCCTTCCCATCTATGGCGATCAGTTAGATGCTGAGCATGTGAGCAAGACACACCAGACAGCACCTGAGAAAAAATTCTCAGTGCCACCCTGTCCAGTGTCCCTTTTTCAGTTCTGGCCATCTCTGCTGCTTCAGAGGAAGGAAACAAAAAACAAACAAAGAATAATCACACACCATAATACATTGTGGTGGGGGGGATAATTCCCTTCTAGACGCTTTCAGGTGACTGCCTGAAGCATGAGATTTTAGGATCATAAGACATGAACTGGAAGGGATCCCAGGGCTACCAAGTCCAGTCTCTCAGCACTGCAGGCAATCCCATCATACAATCTCACTCATACAGCTCTACCCTAAAGTTAACTAAGTTGCTTGCCCCCACAACTCCTATTAGGAAGCTGTTCCAGAACCTCACTCCTCTGGTGGTTGGAAACTTTCCTATGTGATCTTGTGCAAATCATGTTCTCCATCTGTAAAATAAGGATAATAATACTTCTTTTGTGTGCCTTGCCTGTTTATACTGTAAATTCTTTGGGGCAGAGACCATCTCTCACTAAGTGTTTGCACAGTGCTTAGTACAATAGGGTTGCCACCTGTCCATGTTTTCCCAGGGTTGTCCCTTTTTGGAGACATCTGTTCTGGGAAATCTGCAAGCATGCTCAATACACACTACCAGCTGTCCAGTTTTATGGGCTCAGGAACATCCCAGATGTCCTGGCTTTTTGTACCTCAGAGATGCCAAACTTATTGCACAATGGGGTTCTGATCCTGGCTTTGGCTCTAGATGCTAATGTAATCAAAATAATAATACATATGTTATAAAAAGATTGCTCTTTTGTGCAACCATAGTCATCCACAAAATCAAAAATACTTTAAGAGTTTAAAGCTATCAGTATCTACCTAGCTAATTAGAAATTGCGTATAACACCAACACTGCAGTTTGTAAATCTATCCAAACCATAATCTTTTCTTAAGGAGCAAAATAATTTCATGCACTCCTAATTAAATAAATATAATTAGAGATGAAGTGACTGTGCAAACATAGAATAACCATAATGAGTAGGCCAAAATATAAAATGACGTCCATTATATTAAATCAGGAACTCTTCATGATACAACAAACTATTAGACTTGATAAAACAAAAGAAATGTACTACACATATAGTTAATTATCCTTCTTTATAAACATAAGTTACACACAAAAGAACTATGTTAAAAGAATATTATTGATGTTGTAAATTCAAGCCCTCAAAAGTTAGGAAATGAGAGTTAGAAAGTTAGCAAATAAAATCTTAGTTCTGTTCCCTTGTGTGTACACATTATGATAGAGTCTTTAATTACATGATGACATACTTCTTAGTTTCATAGTTTAATGCCAGAAGGGATCTTAGATCATCTAGTCTGACCTCCTATATATATCACAGGCAATTAAATTTCACACAGTTACCCCTGTGTTGAACTAGATAATGTGTGCTTGGCTAAAGCATATCTTCCACAAAGCCATCCAGTCTTGATTTGAGGATGTCAAGAAATGGAGAATCTACCACTTCCCTTAGTTGTGTGTTCCAGTGGTTAATCACCCTCACCGTTAAAAATATGTGCCTAATTTTTCATTTGAATTTGACTGACTTCAGCTTCCAGCCATTGGCTCTTGTCCTGCCTTTTCCCACTAGATAAGAAAACTCTTTGGAACCTGGCATTTTCTCTCCATGACAGAACTAATACACTCTAATACTCTCAATCTGCTTTTTGATAAACTACTCAGAATAAGCTCTTCAGGTCTCTCATTGTAAGGTAATTCCCTAGCCTCAAATCTTTGTTGTGACTCTTTTTGCAGCCTCTCCAATTTTTCATCATCCTTTTTGAAATGTGGCCACCAGAACTATCTGCAGGATTCCAGCATTGGTCTCACCAGTGCTGTGAAATCAGCTCTCCACTCCTCCTCACTACTCCCGTTTGTACATCCAAAGATCACGTTTGCCCCTTTTCCCACTGCTTCCCACTGCTGTTTTTCCACAGGACACCTGTATCATTCAGTACACAGGGTGAATAGCACTCGGTGAATGATCAGCTAGTCAAATTTTGTTTTATCCTCATTGTTCAATGTGTGGCCCAAGCCTTGTTTACTGTACACTATTCAAACCCTGTTCTGAAGTCAGAATTATTAATTTTCTCGTAACAGAGCTGGCCACCTCCCAAGCACCTCCTCATGGGGAGGGGTGGCTCTGTCACATTCTGCCTCAGTTTCCCTTTTTGGACTCCTTAATAGCTCACAAAAAGCTTTCACAACTCCAGTAATACCCCTCCTTCGGGTCTGGGTTTATTAACAAAAAGTTCAAAATAATTCAAACCATCCTCAAAGTCCTAAAATAATTCAAGTGGTCCCTCCTAGGTTTCTCCTACCTGGAGTTGTTCCATCAGCCTCTGCTGTTCTCCTGATTTCTCAGGCCCTGCAGCATCTTTCCACCCATATTTCAAGCTCTTCTTTCCTGAGGGGCCTCTTCTCTCCTCCAGCTCTCAGCCTGTCCCCCCTTGATTGTCCACAAGCCTCTCTTTTTCTAACCCCATTCCCGACCCCCAAGGCTTGATTTAGTCACATAAACATCTGTCACACATCTCAATTCATTTCTTCTATCTCGGGAGGCAAACAGCCTGTATCATAAGTGGGCTGGGCCCATCTCCTCTTGAGGGGAGAGTCACCCTTTGATATTCCAGGTGGGCTTTTCGATGCTTTCCTCAGAATAATATCTGAGTGCATTATAAATATTGATTAACCTATCTGTTATCAGATTTGCCTGTCACCTTGGGGTATGCTCATTTATTAGGGTTACTTTCCTGGAAGGATGTGTGTGATTCTGTTAATGTACTGCTTGTGTTACTTGTGCATTCATATGGCGAAAGTCCCCTCCCAATGGAGCTATCCTGCAGGACCTAAGGTTTTCAGGGCTGGGTTCCTCCAGCCCCAGATTCAAATAAACCCCCCACATATACACACACACATTCCAGATTAACCGAGTGCATCTGAGCGGACTGGGTTATCAGCACTTTCAGCTGACCCCTTATATGTCCCTGAACTCAGCAGGCTGGGTGACACAGCACTTTCAGCGGCCACCCTTATATGCCCCCTTGCACCGCACCAGAAGAGCACACTTCTGAGCAGGTTGGGTCCAAACAGCACTTTCAGCTGCCATCTTTATATGCCCCTGGACTCCACAGGCTAGGCAGAGCAGCACTTCTCAGCTGCCCCCCCCCCCCAACTCTACAATTGTTCTAGCAATAACCCCCTTCATGAGCAAACCCCACAGGATTTTGGGGCACTCCAGGAATCTTTGGCTTAGGTAAAAGCAGCGTTGCTGCAGAGCAAGATAGGCAAGCCAAGAATACAAAGGAGAAAATGAAGTTTGGAGAGAGAGAGACTGGCAACCAGCTTGATTATAACAGTTAGTTTATTGCCAGGTATATAAAACTTATGATACTAATAGTAATACCATACAATGAGAGAAAAACAATCAAACGCTTACAATACCACACAATTTCAGTTGGGGTATTGGAGAAAGCTAGCCCAGGTTTGATTACAAAAGTAGAAAGGTATACCTGGACTAAAAGAGAGAGAGAGAGAGAGAGAGAGAGAGAGTGTTGGGGAAGATGGGGGGGTCTCACCACTCCATGCAACTCAAAGCTTCCCAGGAGACAGGCTGTTCAGCTTAGAGTCCGGAGTGCTTGAGACAGGCAGAGCCCTCAACACGATCAGTCAGGAAAAGGGGAAGTCCCAGTGGAACTGATGCAGCATTTGGATCCAGGCATCAGAACCCAGGTTTGTACTTGGGCAGGGTTTTTGTAGGGAGGAAACAATGGTTCAAGGGAGAACACTAGGTTTGTTTATGGGTAAACAATGACTCAAGGGAGTATACCAGAGAGTTTTGTTTATGCTGGACAATAGAAGCTGATCATTCCTGGCTATGGGCAGTGTTCCTTGAGGGAGCTCACAATGCAAACAGGCAGATTCAATGTTTTGGATATCAATAACTAGAATGGTCTGATAACTGCGGAGCTGGGTGTGTGCAGGTGTGGGTTCATTAACATCAGGAGCAGAGATCTCCCATCATGCAGTGTGTCCCTGCTTTGCCAATCCCAGAGTTCAGTGCAGTTCCTGCTTTGGAGCTTGGTTCTCCATTCAGTATGCTAATTCTTGTTCCATCTTCGATGTAGATGAGGCTTCTGTTCTCCATTCGATGTGCTAATCAGGATGCCTCCTTTTTACATCTTTGATGTAGATAAGGCTAGGGGAGTTGCCTTAATCCTATCATCCTTGTTTGGAAGGGTTTAGGTGTGTCTCCCACTGCCTTTTCATTGCTTTTGGTTTCTGGTTCAAGCAAAGGCTGGGGGGGATTCAGGTGAGCCAGAGAGAGTCTGGGTTTTCTGCCCTGGTTCCCCAAGAACACAGAGCTCACAGGTAATATATCTCCACAATATGCATGTGCGATAAGCAAGGGTGTTATTCCCATTTTGTAGATAGCAATCTGAGGCACAGAGATTAAGGTCAAAAGTAGAGCTGGTCAAAAGTTTTCTGATGGAACAGTTTCCATCTGAAAATGTTGATTTGATGGAATAAAAATATTCTGTGGAGATGCCCATTTTGGTTGAAATTTTCAAAAACATGGCAGCCTGAGGCAGACAGTTAGAATGGAAATTTCACCTGAACAGTTAAAGTTTGGCAAAGTTACAAGCAACTTGAAAACAGGATTTTCTAATGGGAGGTATCAGGCAACCTTAATACTAGGTGGAGCTACCAGTCTGGCCTGTAATAAGTCATATAAGGGCCAGTTAACATTAAAAACAAAGGAAGGACTGACTTCAATGAAAGCTGGATCCAGCCACAAAATAATTGAATTGGGCCCTAAAAGCCGGGACAGACTTCAGGTTGTTTGGGTGCTGATCACTGACCTGGTTTTTGGGGTACTAGTGTATGAGCATGAATTGAGCTTTAAGGCTTATGTAACCCTAGTTTGTGCTTTCCATAGGGCTGGATTTTTCATCCATGTGTTCAGCACTACACCTCTTCTTCAGATGCAGTAAGCAACTTCAACTGCAACATGATGAAATTTTTATTTTGGAATTTTCTTTCTTTTTGTTGTGATGTCAGGCTCCTGCTGCTTCATGTAAACAAAGCAACATCTGAGGCAAGCTATCTCTGATGGTTGTCCACAGACACAGGGCACTGGAGGTAAGAGCGGACTTGTTAAGTCAGTAGAGCAGGGAGGTAATCCTCCTCTCTTGAGATCCTGAGGGAGACCCACATAAGCACACTTCTTACTGTGTGCCTGATGAAATTGACTAGGCCTTGACAAAACTGAGAACTGCTGTGCTCTTCATATGTTATGATAGGGGAATATGTGCTAAGGATGGCAATGGCATGAGGGCTATCTTGTAACTATGAGATGGTCACTAACTCCTCTTAGGAAGGATTCAGATTTTACCGCAACACAATGTAAATCTCTGTCTGCATTCTTATTTCTTGTTCATTTTTGCTAGTAGATTGGTCACCACAGTTTACTACAATACACTTCACATAACACCCATCACAGTTCACTGGGATGTAACCCCCATCTATAAGGCAGCAATAGAAATAGATATGAGGGTAGCTTCATCCACAGTTACCACAATGCCATTAGAACTTTTTGCTTGCACAATCTTGATATCTCTTATGAAGTAGAATAAAAACTAGTTTCATAGTAACTGTTCCAGGGATGCTTCTTATTCGGAATCCAGAAATAGAGTACAATTATTGAATGTTTTGTTTGGAATTAAGGATGGGTCAGATTTTATAAAGATAAAACATATGCCATGCCCTATTCTAAAATTGTGGTTGAAGTGTAATCCTTAACTTTGGATTTCCTAATTTTTTATTGTTTGATGGAGAGCAACTGCAAGTCACATGTACCAAATTTTTTTTTGCTGAATATAAATATGGGGAAGTGGCCAGGGATGGCAGAGAACAGTTCTTCAATGGACCAAATGATTGAACAGGGCACTTCCCTCTAACTTGTAATTCCCACTAGATCATGGAATCGTACATGTATCGATCCATCTGACTGGTAGTACTATCCCTACTGAGGTGCTGCGAATCAGCATGGCCTGATGTCCTAATCCAGGCCTGCTTCTACTTAAAGACTGGAATAACTTTCATTTCAGTTCAAAACTAATTTCAGTTCTGAATTGATCTCCATTGCAGTATTAAGGGAGCAGAGCTAGCTGAGTGGTGATTTGCACTAAACATCCCCTTTGGGATCCACTGGTCCCAGTGCACCAGACAGGAGATCCATCCCGATTCAGAGTGGATATACCAGTGTTTCAGTCCAAAAGTGCTGCTTCCAAGGAGATTATCTGAGATCGGCCCCACAGATCCAATGGCAGAATTTGACCCCATAAGAGGAGGGGTGAATCCTGGTAAAGCAAGAATAGCATAAACATAACCAGCCTTGGATGAGTCACAACCAGGCATGAGTTGAAGGGTGCAGGGAAAGCAGCTCGGAGTAACAGAGACAGGAAACAACATATTGCAGTGAAAACCCATATTAGACAGTCTCTTCCAATGGCGATGTGGGTTTCAGTTGGTCTCACATCCTCAGCATAAATCAGGGGCCTGTGGGGGGACAGGATTTCTGCCCTGTGCAGCCTGCACTGGCTCCAGCTGCACACAATGATCTATATGGCCACATTTCACACTTCAAACAAGGAGACGGTTAATGCAGGGCTGATAAGAAGCACAGGGCATGTTGGGAGAACACCTCCAGTTCAGGAAAGCAAAGTGCAGCTGCAAGATTAGAAAGAGTATTACTGGAACCAGTGCTGGGTGTGAGCTGGGAGCAGTGCTGGAGTCTTACTGAGACCAGTACTGAGAACAATATTGCTGAGGTCAGTACTGGGGTCTTACTTGGACCAGTACCAGGACCAGTATTGGATTATGTACTGGGACCAGTACTGAGACCAATATTGGCATCTATCCTGGGACCAGTACTGGTCTTACTGGGAGCAGTATAGGGATCTGTATTGGGAGCAGTACTGGAGTCTATACTAGGGCCAGTTTTGGGACCAGTAATGGGACCAATCTAATAGTCTCTACTGGGACAAGTGCTGGGGTCTATATTGGAACCAGTATTGGGGTCATACTGGGACCAGTGCTAGGATCTATACTGTGTTGAGATCTTACTGGGACCAGTACTGGGACCACTATTTGAGGTCTGTACTGGGAACAGTGCTGGGGTCTTTCTGGGAAAGGTACTAGGATCAGTGCTGGGGACACTACTGGGACCAGTACTTGGGTCTGTACTGGGACCAGTGCTGGGAAAAGTATAGGGAACTATACTGGGACCAGTGCTTCGAACTGTACAGGACCAGTACTGAGTTCCAATTATCAGAAAGGAAAGAGAAAAAGAATAAAAAGGAAGTGACAAATTGTCAATCAATTACCCACAGTATTATGCAACTCTGAAACCTTGCTAAGTATTGTTGGTGTTTTAAGTAAATCACCTTCTGGTGGTATCAATAAATCATCCTTTTGGGCCAGGATAAGATAATTAAGGCCTTGGTCCTGCAAATTAAAATATGCCAGGAGAATCCTTTTCCTGTGCCTCATTAAAAACGAAAGCCTGATCTACACTACAGAATCTTGTCAACCAAAGTTAGTTTTTGGCACTAAAACAGTGGTGGTGTACACACTACAATCCTCCTCCCACTCCCTGAACCAACTCCCCTGATTTGGCGACAAAATAAAATACCTCAATGAGAGGCATAGAGCTTTTTGTGCCAAAATGTCAGTGTAGACACCACGTTTGATTATGTCATCGTAAATGGTCTCCAAGAAGTGTCCCACAATGACCATCCTTGACCACTCTGGCCATCAGTTTGAACTCCACCGTCCTGCAGCCATCTGCCCCACCTCCTTTAAAGTCCCAGGAATTTTTGAAATTCCACTTCCTGCTTGGTCAGCATGGAGAGCTCACATCGCATCTTCCCAGCTGATCATGGCAGCTGCACGCACTAAATGCTCTCCTACTTGGAGCACACCGGAACTCCTGGATCTGATTAGCATTTGGGGAAATGAGGCTGTGCAGTCCCAGCTCTGCTCCATCCATAGGAACTTCATTACCTACGGTTGGATTTCTTGTGGCATGGTGGAGAATGACTATGAACAGGACATACTGCAAGGCCATGTAAAAATCAAGGAGCTGCAGCAGGCCTACCAAAAAGCTAGGGAGTTGCTCTGGTGCAGAGTCAAAGACTTGCTGCTTCTATAAGAAGCTGGAAGCCATCCTCAGCCACGACCCCACCTCCACGAGTCCCGTTGGATACCTCCGTGGGCCCAGAGACAGCAGACACCAGACTCAACCCTGAGGAAGAGGTCTTGGATGAGGAGTTCAAGTTGGAGGACGATGCAGAGCAGGGGACTGGGTCATTTGGTGACATGGAGAGCCAGGACCTCTTCTCAACCCCAGATGGTTCGAGCCAGTCTCAGCCCGCCAACTCTGGTGTGCCGAATGCAGGAGAGGGGAGCTCTCATAAGTGATTTTTTTTAGCTAATCCAACTTTGTTATATGAGATACAGTTGTCCTTTGCTTTGTTGCATTATACAGTTGGTTGAAGGGATAGAAATGTACAAGAATAGCTGTGTTTGCATCTGCTTTCCATTCCCCTGTGCAGCTAGGCAGTGTGGTGGAAAGGTGTGTTAGTACACACCAAGATTTCCCAGGAATCCTCCAGAGAGATCTCTAGGAAACTGTCCTGGAGGTACTTGCCAATCCTCTGCCAGAGATTTCTCGGCAGAGCTGCTTTGTTTCTTTCCCCATTGTCAGAAACTTTCCTATGCCAATCGGCAATCACTTGTGCAAGGACCAAAGTAGCACACAGGTGAGCAGCATAGGAACCCGATTTGAAGCTGCTTGCATAGAGGAGATGCACCCTAGCATCCCTGCTTACTCTCAGGATTGAGATATTGGCTTCTATGGCACCCAGCTCTGGAAAATGGTGGCACAATTTGAAATGTTGTCCCTATCTACCTGCATAAATCCCCCAAACAATCACCCAGAGCTTTTTCCCCACTTTGAGCGTCCCCTCCCCCCGGGCACAACTCACCATGCTCTGGGCATTCACCGAGCTGTGCACTTGCCAGGGGACAGTGAGAAAGAGGTGTATTTTCTAGTAATGAATTAATGCTGTTAATTCACTGACAATCATGCTTCTGTTCATTGTCTATTGTGCTGCAATAGATGTGCCCTCGAGGGGAAACCCCTACACTGGCCAAGCGCTTGCAACCAATAAGAAAACGCCTGCTGAAGAGCATGAAGGAGATGTTCCAAGAACTCATCCAGTCCTCTGAGGCAGAAAAAAAAAAGAACAAATGACATGGAGACACAATGTGGCTGAAAATCAAAGAGTCAATAGGCAGGAAAGAAGGGAAAACCAGGATCGAGTGATAGCAGGTCACGAGCTCACACTAAAAGCCATGGAGGAGCAAATGGAGCTACCAAAGTCACTCATAATGCTGCAGACTGAATTCATGCATGCTTGCCCCTCTTGCAGCCAATACAGAATTGCTTTCCATGCCCTCCTCAAACATTACCCACACATTCCTACCAAACTCCTGGCCTGTCTTGGTATCCCATTCACTCCACCCCTTTAGACAGCTTCCAGAATGATAATTGAACTTACGCCTGTGACAGCCCACTCTGCCTGTGATAGCTTGCGCTGCCCCTCACTGCTTTCTCCCCTCCAGCCCAGCGTTTTGTGTGTGTTGTGAATAATTGTTATTTAATAAAGACATACTCTGAAGGATAAGCAATCTTTGTCTCCTGCACACACGGGTGAAGCTTACACTGATACACAGTGCATGTTGGCTAGCAGTCATAGCAGGGCACGGTGCTGTTTACAAAGATACCTTACTGTTGCTCATTTTCAAAATGGTTCCTCCAACCCTCTCTGATTTGAATGGCCCCCCGTTGTGTCTCCCAATAGACATGACATCTAGTTGTTCATAGTCAGGGACAAGGCAATCCACCCCCGTGCTCCACCCAGGGGGAACCTTTTCACCCTTAGCTTCATAAATATTATGGAGCACACAGCAGGCAGCTATAACCATGGGAATATTTTCCTCATTTAGATCTAACCTGCCGTAAAGGCATTGCCAGCATGCTTTTAATCTGACAAAAGCATATTCAACCATCATTTGGCATTTGCTCAGCCTGTTATTGAAGCACTCCTTACTGCTGTCCAGGTTGCCCTTATAATACTTCATGAGCACTGGCAGTAAGGGGTAGGCTGGGTCTCCCAGGATCACGATGGGCATTTCAACATCCCCTGCACACTTGTGATAACGCAGCCCCAAGAGTAGACTTCCCAACTCCAAACTGATTAGTGACTGACCAGTAGCAGTCTGGAGTTGCCAGCTTCCACATGGCAATTGCCATGTGATTCTCCACCAAGAGGGCAGTTCTCATTCTGGTGTCCTTGCGCTGCAGGGCAGGGGCGAGCTCTGCACACAGTTCCATGAAGGTGGCTTTGCGCATTCAAAAGTTTTGCAGCCACTGCTCATCATTTCAGACCTGCATAATGATGTGATCCCACCACTCAGTGCTTGTTTCACATGCCCAAAAGCGACGGTGCACTGTGTGCAGATGCTCCATGAATACAAAAAGTTATCTAGTGTGGTTTGTTTGCATGGCACACAAGAAGCCAGGAGCCTCTGATTCCTGTTCCAACTGGGAGCTCATGCTATACTGCATGAGCAGCTGTGATGTGTTCAGAACACTGACCGTAACAGTGGAGAGCAGTGCAGGATCCATCCTTTCAGATAGAGATGGCAGGTGCACAGGAAACAGGAGCTGTTGAAAAATGCTGCGAAACGCCATCGGAAACACTAGGAACGATGGGACAGAAATCACTGCATCATGGCTCTTGAGCATACACCTATGATGCACTGTGATCCTCTCCACCTTCCCACAACTCCTAGCGGCACAAAGTGTCGAGTAGCACAGTCAGATAGCTACTCACAGTGCATTACTTTTACTGTCGATGCTAGAGCACCAACTGTGGATGTGTTTCAGTGACATAATGAGTGCTGTGTGAACAGGCACAAGCATTGTAATTATAGCACTTGTTGATCATTGCTATAACTTGCATCAACAAAAAGTTCAAGAGCAGGTTTTCATCATCATCACCATTTAATTACTTCAGACTTGTTAATGGCTTTTAACAGAGTGGCTGACTTAGGCCTGGTCTCCACTACAAACCTACATTGGTACAGCTATGTCAGCGGTGTGAAATATCCACACCCTGGAGCGACATTGTTATACCGGTCTAATCACTGGTGCAGATAGCACTATGTCAGTGGGAGAGCTTCCCCTGCCAACATAGCTACCACCTCTTAGGGAGGTGGATTAATGACACTGATAGGGCATGCTAATGTCTCCACTAAAACGCTGCAACTGCACCCCTGCAGTGCTGCACTTGTAGACAAACTCTAAGACACTCTACAGAAATGCAGTGGCTCTTTTGTTGACTGACACTAGGCTCAGGTGTTAAAACCCTATATTAAGAGTCAAGGTAAACACTGCTGAGTCATGATGGCAGGTGAGTTCAGTTTTCTCCAAACAGGATATAAAGGGGAAAAGCATGACTACATGTGAACTAAAAACCTAGGCTAGAAAATGTCGTGGAAAGAAACACTATGAACAGCCAAGCTTAGGGAGAAGGCTTAGACTGAGGCTTATGTTATGTTTCTGGCATACTAATAAAGCTAAACCCTAGGAAGACAGTCAGCTAAAGGGAGTGTTCTGGTACCTAGAAGGATAGATAAACATACAATCTTTATAAAGTCTTGTCTGACAAGAAAAGCTATAGGTAACATCCCACCTCCCAACAGTGCTGCATCTCTTCTTTGTCTGCATCAATTCTGGCTACTTAGACTGTAAGGTCTTAAGGGCATGTAGCGTGTTTTTAGATGCTGTATAAATCACAGCCCTTTGGCAATACTTCCCAGAATATATCTTTGGCCACAGGGGGGCAATAATGCTCTAAAAATGAAACAAAACCATATGCCAAGAAGAGGATGTTAAAGAAAAATATGTGTGATGGGGTAATTGAGGAGATTTAGTAGCACACAGGTCCAGAAGCAGGCGATCTCTCTTGTGATCGCTAGATGGTGCTGTAGCCTCGCACTTCCCCATTCTCCAGATCATTCAAATTTTTTGATCATCCGATCTGACCTTGGTGTCAATTAGATCAGATAAATGGCATTCTGTCTGTGTGTGTGTGTGTAATAAGGTGAAGATCATGTCACCTATGACAGCGGTTCTCAACTGCGGGGCCACAAGCCAGTTTCACGGGGTGTGTGAAACAGGACCAAGGTTAGACTGGCTGGGGCCCAGGGCAGAAAGCTCAGTGGCAGCCCCAAGCTCCGCCACTGTGTTGTGGAAGCCTGCAGCCCCGAGCCTCGGGGCTGAAGCTCAAGCCACTCCATCTGTGGGGCTAAAGCCTGGAGCCCAGAGTCCCAGCATCCCACAGGGCAGAAGCTCTAGCACACTACAGCTGAAGCCTGGAGCCCTAGTGCCCAGCGGGTCAGAAGCCTGGAGCCCCAGCACCTCACATCTGAAGCCTGGAGCCAGAGCCCCCCCACACTCCTCAGGGCAGAAGCTCCAAGCCCACGCACCTCCCGCCCAGCAGCTGAAGCCTGGAGCCCCACGTCCCTCCACCACCCAAGGCTGAAGTCCTGAGGACCCACCTGTCTCTATTATTTGTACAGTGCCTAGCACAGTGGAGACCTAATCCATGACGAAAGCCCCTACTTGCTACTGCAATACAAACAATAAATAATAATCCTCCTTTAGACTTCTAGTCTACTCTCTCCTTTTGAAAATCCTGATACGCTCCGCTCTGAGACTTCTAGCTGGTCAACACAATAACAGTATTTGATGTGATCAAAAAGACTTCTCTTCTATTTCCTGCTTCCAATATTTGGGATTAGAAAGTTGTGCTGTTTCTATTTTATATTTTTCTAAAGGACAACAGGCCTGATTCTGGTCTCACATTGGTAAAAATCAGGTGTAACTCCTGAAATCAGTGGACTTGCATTAACGTAAAACTGGTGAGAGATTAGAACAAGGTCCTACTTATTTTAGAGATAATAGAAGAAGTTCAGAAGAGGAAGTAGTCCTAAATTTGTAACAATATTTAAACTGCTTAGAGTGTGATAAAGGTTGTGGGTCTGAATCGCACTGCAAATACCTGGGGAAGACGAGCTACAAAAAAACTAAGATCCTGTTTTCATACAAATAACCTCACTCAAGAAAGAGATGGGGATGAAATACCTAAAACAAAGAATATGTATTGTCTGTAGACAAAGATTTCTTTGTGGTTTTTCTGGACGGCATTAGTGGCTCTTTCAGTTTTTGGAGTTGCCAGTGCTAACAATTCTAATTTTGCAGCTATTTTACCTACACAATCCCACATCCTGATTGCAACACCATTTTGCATGCCCCAAAAACTATTTCAGGCCACAAAAATATTATCACATCTTGATTATGTCATATGATGACCACCGCATTACTTAGTGATGTCATGGAAAAAATAAAATCACTTACTGAAGCACTCGCGCCTTTATCCAAGTCCACAATGGGCTTTGGATCAGGCCCTAGGAAAGAGGCAAACAAACACTATTTCTTTTCTGTAAAGGAGAAGGAAGGTAAAGGGAGCAAATGAGAATCAGGCCATTAGTCTGTAAAGATCACAGGGAGATACAAGCCCAGAAGATTCTGTACATGTACCTCAATGATAGGGAACAGCCCACCCTCTGACGAAACACTTCCTGCAGTCTTGCCAGCTTCCAACATGGTGACTGGAAATGACATCATACCAGGAGTTCAAAGCCTCTTCTTCTTCTTCTTTCCTTTGCCTGTTCCCCTGAAGTAAGCAGGAATGACATCAGGCCAATAAGTCTTCCCCAGCCCCCCTTTAAATCATTAGTTGGAAAATAAAACATATCTGCAATGTAACAAATTAGCAGGCATGAAACCCCACTGTAACTAGGGTAGATTACAAACTAAACTGAGCACTAATTTAAATATTAAGTACAACTCTGTGTCCTTGTCAGCTATAGATCTCAGCCTGCTTTACAAAGGCTAGCTGCTATCATTAGGCCCATTTTAGAGATAGAAACTGAGCTACAGAAATGGCCATTTTTCCCTAAAGAAGGGTGCCTACATCTTCGGGTGCCTGCCGTCAGACCCCAAAGCATCCATTTCTAGAGGTGCTAAGCATCTGCAGCTCCCACCGACTTCATCCAGGCCCAGCTCTGAGTATGGAGGCCTAAGTGACTTTTCCAAGGCAGCAAACACATCTGACTGCTGCGTTCCAGAGACAAAGGGGGTGAGGTAATAACCTTTATTGGACGGATTCCTGTTGGCGGGAAAGCTCAGAGGCTCCATGGATGGGGCTGTGAGGTGACTGGCAAGGGCCGCGCTGGGACAGGCGCTCCCTCCGTGGCCCTGGGTTGCGGCACCGTAGTAGAGCTGGGTGGTCCCTTTTGTAGTGTGATGGTGGCAGGGGAGAAGGTCTTGGGTCCCAGTTTATGGGGCAGGAAGGGGGTTTATTGGCCCGGACCCAGCTGCTGCTGAGGAGTTCGGTCTCCCTCGGAAGCGCCCTCGCCCGGGGGAAGGAGATGGCGGCGGCAGCTCCCAGTGGAGGGGCTATGGTAGCTACCACACAGGTCCCCCCTAACAGCGGGAGGGAAACAGGACGGGCTTCCGCTGCCACATACAAAATGGCCGCCAGAACCAGCCGAGGAGGGCGATGACGTCCCCCTCCTCTTCCCACAATGCACTGCTCCTCCAATCTCCTCCCCCGAGTCCGCCCGCCGGCGTCCCACAATGCACCGCCCCCTCCCCAACCCTCCCGTTCCGCCAGTCCCACAATGCACTACTCCTGCACTCCCATCTCTCCGCGCTGCCACAAGACCCCCCCTTCCGCCGCCCCACAATACCCCTCTCCCGCCCCCCGTCTTCGGCTGCCCCTGAGTGACTGTATCAGGAAGATGGCGGACACAATGAGCGGCAGCCGCCTTTCCGCAGCCTGAGCCGACCCCGCCTGTGGGCGCTGCCCGCCCGCCCGCCCGCGCGCGCCGGAGCCGCCTGCCCGCGCCGCGCCGCCCTTGCTCGAAACCCGCGCGCTCCAGACCCCCGCCCGGCTTCCCTTCGCCGCCGCTTCGCAGGCCCCGCGGGCTCTACGCTGCCGCCCGGCTCCTCCCGCTCGCCGGCGTCCGTGCCCGGCTCCTGCTGGGCCCCGGCCCGGCTCCCCAGGCCCAGCTCGCGCCGCCCCATCGGCCGCGGCATGAAGCTAACGGACAACGTGCTTCGGAGCTTCCGCGTGGCCAAGGTCTTCCGCGAGAACTCGGACAAGATCAACTGCTTCGACTTCAGCCCCAACGGCGAGACCGTCATCTCCAGCAGCGACGACGACTCCATCGTGCTCTATGACTGCCAGGAGGGCAAGTGAGTGGCCGGGGCCGGGCCGCCGGGGGGGCGCCGGGCGGGAGACCTGGCGGGGGAGGGACGTGGAGGCGCAGCTAGGTCGGACCCCTGGTGCAGAGGGGTGGTACTTAGCCCCTCGAGGCGCTGCTGCCTGGCGCGCGGCTGCAGGGGTGGAAGTGGGGCAGGACGGCATCGATCCTCGGGATTATCTGATGTGCCAGGTGAGGAGCCTGACAGGGAATAAAGGCGGGTTCCGTAAGAGCGGAGAATAGCACGAGTTTAGTGTATACCTGCTAGCCGGAGCGCTAAAGTCGCCAGCTAAAGAGCCGGGGGGGAGAGGGGGGAATGTATGGAAGGCGTGCGGAGAACCGCCCTCCCCAGTGCTGGTTTGACTCAAGTTCATCCCAGGTAGAAGCTGCTGAATGAAGCTGACATAATTTTTTGTTAGCTTCGCTGCTGCCGCTAAAGATTCTTAATAGCAAAAGTGAAGCTGACCAGAGAGTCCTATGTGCTTGGCTGTGCTGCTGCTTGGCAGACTGCTGAGCTGTAGCTGAAGGTGTTGTAATGGTGTGTCTGCAGACTGGGGAACCTTCTCTGCACGAGGATAGGAGCCTTTTTTAATGGAATGAGTGTATAGATATAAAAGAACGGAGAAAAATTAGGATTTGCAAATGGAGCGGTAGCAATAATAAGATTATTTTTATTAGATTGTGTCATGGCACTATGGTAGAAGCACCTGAGTTCTGTCTACACTACAGCTTTCACTTTTGTTACCTACAGGGGAGCTGAAATTGTGGTGATTCACTGCTACTAAATATAAAATTGTAGATATAGACAGGAAGACTTTTGCTTCATATTTGGAAGGCTACAAAATGTGATGTTTGCAATTATGGAGACTAGACTCTTGTTTAAAAAGAGCTAAAATTCTTTATGAATTGATGATAACAGGACTTGTCATTGACTATAGAAAACTTTCCATTCATTGGTGAGTAGACTAGTGGATTTTTCAAGCCTCAGTTTGGATTTAGTTAGTAAAATTGATGGATACTGACAGATAACTTAGGTATATG
Source organism: Emydura macquarii macquarii (assembly GCF_026122565.2). Lineage (NCBI taxonomy): Eukaryota > Metazoa > Chordata > Testudines > Chelidae > Emydura > Emydura macquarii. The sequence continues at coordinate 267,647 of NW_027132983.1, read as the reverse complement.
CCTATGGGTCCTACTTTGAAGTCAGTGGGGTTGCCCTAATTTTCCCTTTGAGCAAAATGCCTACTGTTGTTTACACATTGTCGCAGACACATTCCTTGATGAATCTTTCCATTGAAGATCTAAATCAGGGAGCAAACATTTGTTTGGGGCATGTTAAATATTCTGTTTGTGTTTAAATGAATGTGTTGAAATAACAAACTGTTTTCACATATTTTTTTAAAAGGCAAACTGGTCTAGATGTAACTATTTTTATATTTTAAATTCATAGCTGAAGGTGGCATACTGTACATGACCAATAACTTTTTCAAATGGTGACATTTCACTAGAATACATTCCCAATATTATGTAGGAAGAATGAATTCCACTGTGCTTTGTGTGAACCTGTTTTGAGTAGTTAGCATCTTTACCTACAAACTAAAATTGAAGTGTGTGTGTGATTCTACTGTAGAGCGAGATGAGTGCAGATGTTTTCAGAAACTGAACAAATACGGATTTAGACAATAGAATAGAGACATTTTGATTCATTAACAGAAGAAAGACATGATCCATGTATTAGATTCAGATCAAAATGAACCAAACCATAATTCCTAAATACAATTCTTTCAGAAACAGTAAATGTCTGGTGCATTTACTCAGACTTCCTCAAAAAGTGCCCGTTTCTGGTGTGGCTTTTTTGTTAGTATCAGCTGTGTGTACCGAGCTAGAATTGAGCATCACAGAAGACACAGACATGATCCCTGATTTGATCTTTTGATGTGAGTGAAGATGAGGCAAGGAATGAATAGGATTACAGATACGGTCATGTGGTTGCTTAGTTTAAGTATGAGCACATCTTGATTGTCTCAAGTGTTTTTTAATGTATTACATTTTTTTTCTCAAATCATATCCTGTAGATCTCAATGTAGAGCTGAATTTTTAGGGAGGATTTCAGTGAGGGCAACAGTGAAGTGGAATAAAGGACCAAAGTAGGCTGCATGGCATACATGAAGTAGGCCTTGTCTCGACTACAGAGTTAAATCGACTTAAGTTGTGTCAACAGCCATATGCCACTTTAATTACATCGGTTTTGCACATCCACACAGCGCTCTTTGTGTCAGTGGAGTGCATCCACAGTCAGTGCTCTTGAATTGACAGAGCGTTGCATCATGGGTAGCTATCCTGCTCTGCCATTTGCCATCCTCTGCCACTGGGAGATCAGGGAATGGATGGCAGTTCATCATGGGGGCTTGCTCACTGTCCTATGCTACCCTTCTTTCCGTCCCATCATTCCATGGGCTTCTGACTTTGTTTCACGCTGTTTTTTAACAGCCCCTGTAAACTGTGCGCCCGCCATCTCTGCCAGAAAACATGGATACTGAACTGCTGACCAGTCTGGTGATGAGTGTTACAAAATCAGCATGGCTGGTCCTGCAGTATTTCATGAGCTGAGAAACAAAAAGTGAATCTGTGGTGCCTGCTCTGCTGTGTGCAATGGAAAGAAACAATTCAAGATTGCAGCTGGCATTCACAAAGCAGCTGCACAAGGTGGACTGTCTAGGCTCAGGAAACAAGTACTGAGTGGTGGGATTGCATCATGATGCATATATGGAATGATGAGCAGTAGCTGCAGAACTTTTGGATGCGCAAATCCACCTTTCTGGAACTGTGTGTGGAGCTTGCCCTGCTCTGTGGTGCAAGGAAACCAGAATGAGAGTTGTTCTCTCAGTGATAAAGCCAGTGGTGATCACTGTGTGGAAGCTGACAAATCCAGACTGCTACTGATCAGTCACTAATCATTTTGGAGTAGGAAAGTCACCTGTGGGGGTTGTAGTGATACAGGTGTGTAGGACCATTAATCGCTTCCTGCTACAAAGAATTGTGATTCTGGGTAATGTGCAGGAAATAATTGATGGCTTTGTGGCAGTGGGATTCCCTAACTGCAGTGGGGCAATAGATGGCATGCATATCCCAATTGTGGCCCCAAACCATCTTGCAACAGAGTACATCAACTGAAAGGGCTACTTCTCCATGGTCTTGCAGGCATTGGTGGATCACCAGGGCTGTTTCACTGACATCAATGCAGATTGGTCAGTGACAATTCATGATGCACTCATTTTTAGGAACACTGGACTGTATAGAAAGCTGCATGCTGGAATCTTCTGGTTTGGAAAGAAAGTCCTAATGGGGGTGTGGAAATGCCCATAGTGATTCTGGGAGACCCTGCCTATCCCATGCTCCCGTGGCTTATGAAGCCTTACACTGGGAACCTAGGCAGCAGCAAGGAGTGCTTCAACAACAGGCTCAGCAGGTGCCGGATAATCATTGAATGTGCGTTTGACAGATTAAAGGATCACCGGCACTGCCTTTTCAGGATAGACCGCAATGAGGAAAATATTCTGATGGCCATAGCTACCTGCTGTGCTCTGCATAACATTTGTGAAGCGAAGGGGGAAAAGTTTCCTTGGTGAGCAGAGTGCTGAGGTGGATTGTCTAATTGCCCTGGTATATGGCTGCTCAAAATCAGCAGCTAGAGGCGCTCAGCGGGGGGGCTGTTAGAATCAGGAAGGCTCTGAAGAAGCATTTTGACAGTGAGCACCAGTAATGTCGTTGCCTGACTGAATGCATCACATAAAATGTTTACTTGCTGCCTTAAATGACCCTGTAAGGCTTGCTTCCTGAGCTTTAATTGTAATGAACATATGTTCTTGCCTATAGCCCCTGTTTGAATTTTAGCAGCAACTACCATGTGCGTGACCCAAATAAAGACTCATTTTGTTTCAAAGACTAGACTTTAATTAAAGGATAAAACACATTTTTGGCGAATGGGGCACATGGCAACGAGGAGCAGTCTCTTGGGTCAAGCTCTCCCAGATATGTGTACTCCAGCTTTCATCATGAAACCAGTCTTTGGGGTGGATTGCAGTGGCACTGACAGGGAATGGAAACATGCGAGGATTGTTTTTGGAGGTGGCATGGAACGGCGTTCTGTGTTGGCTGCAAGGGGAGTTGTACACGGATGTGCTCAGACTGCAGTGCTATGAGAGACTTGAGCACCTCTGTCTGGCCTTCCAGTAGTTTTATCATCAAATCCTTTCCAGGCTATCCAGCCTGGGTTTTTCATTAATTGTCTCTTTCCATGTTCTTGTTTTGCTATGTGTTGATTCTGTTGACTGCAGCACTTCTCTAAACATATCCTTCTTGCTACTCCTGGTTCGCCTTCTTGTCTGATGGAGACGCTCCACCCATGTCTAGGAGTTAGTCCTCAAGGTCATATCTGCAGAAGCCAAAGAAACAATGAACAGAGACAGTATTGTGAGTGCACTCAAAGCCTGGAATCACAAAAGTTACATACACTCTTTCTCACTGTCCCTTTGCTAGCACACAGCTTGGCGAGAGTCCCAAATATGGTGAGTTTCGTGGGGGGCAGGGTTGAGAAGAGGGGGAATGGGCGAGAAGGGACAAAGGATCTGGGTGGTTTGCGAAGAGGGTCACGACATGCGCTTAGGGAGATTATTCGGATTATTGGCACCCTTTTCCCCATGCTGGGGTAATTAAACCAGATATCTTGCTCCTGAGGGTAACCCAGGATGCAAAGGTGCATCTCCTATATGCGTGCAGCTTCAGAGTGGATCTGTGTTCTCATGCCTGTGTGCCACTTCGCTACCTGCAGAAATAATTGCAGATTGGCACAGCGAAGTTTCCTACAACTAGGGAGGTGGGGAAGAGACAAGGCAGCTCTGCCAAGGAACCTTTGGTAGAATATTGCAGAGTACCCACACAAAAGTTTCCTAGAGATCTCTATGGAGGATTCCTGGGACATCCCGATGTACATTAACAAACTTTTACGCCGGGCCCCCAAATCATAGCTGGATAGGTGCTCTAGTGTTAATTTGTATCCCTTAGCTCTCCTCTGCCATATAACCAAAGTAAACGAGACCTCAATCTCTTATCACAGTGCAGTATCAAAGCAAAACACATGCTTAGCATAGCTTGTCTCACTTGCTTAAGCCTGAGTGTTGGGACTGGCTAGACCTCTTCAGAGTCAAAAATAGGCTCTGTCTTGCCACACCACCAGGTGATCCTGTTGCATGTCCCTCATCCTCCTCCAACTTCACTTCCTCATCCACCACTTGGTCCTTTGGGTTGACTCCACTGGCCACTGCCTCCAGTTCCCCCAAAGTATCCATGGGGCTCGTGGTGATGGAGTCACCGCCAAGGATGATGTGCAGCTCCTCATAGAAGCAGCATGTTTTCAGCTCCGCACCAGAGCGATGGTTGCCTCCCTAGCCTTCTAGTATGCCTGTCTCAGCTCCTTAATCTTAGCATGGCAATGCTGCATATGCCTTTCATGGTCCTTTTCCTGCATGTCATGAGCAATATGCCCATAGATATCAAAGTTCCTATGGCTTGAGTGAAGCTGCTATTGCACAGCCTCCTCTTTCCACAAAACCAGCAGATTAAACAATTCTGGTGTATTCCATGCGGGAGAGCGTCAGTTGCAGAAAGCTGTCATGGTCAGCTGGGAAGATGCTGTGTGAAGAGTCCATGCCAAGCAAACGGAAAGAGGAATTTCAAAAATTCTGTGGCCTTTAAACAGGGAAGTGATACATACCTGTGTACCTGCAGGGCAGCAGAGTTCAAACTGTTGACCAGAGTGATTATGATGGGCATTGTGAGACATCTCCTAGAGGCCAATTAGTGCAACATAAGCAAGCACGTTGTCTACACTGACACTGTCTCACTCTAACTATGTTGCAAAAAGCTTTGTGCTGCTTGTCAAGGTGGTTTTATTTTGTCGGTGTACCAGGGAGTTAAATCAGCAGAAGGAGCATTGTGTATACACCTCCACTGTTCCGTTGATAAAACTGTAGTGTAGACAAGACGTGGTTTAAAAAAACCCCACACCTTTGTAGGGGAAGTCGAAGAAGCAGGCAATAATAGCAGAGTGGAGGTGATGTGCTGCTGTCCAATAAAATGCTGGCCCATGTGAGGAGGGAGAGGTGGAGTGTGATTGTCTGACAAGAAAACATGATAGCTCCGGTTATTTGGATATGCTTTATTCTCTCAAGCAAATTAAAATGAAATACTGTCACCGCTGTGATTGTTGAATGACATCTCTCTGCATTTTGGTTGTTCTGTTTTGGACTACTTTGTGTAGATTCTTTTTATTCTTGTGTTTAATATGTCACTGGGTCTTATGTGTAGTTTGTCCTTGCTTTCTAAAATGTTACTGTCACCACCTGTCTGAGCCTAAACCAAGACTTCAATTTATTTCAAATTCAGGTAAAATTCTAATACCCTAATAAAAATGGATGGTGTCCACTAATTTTGACACCTACATCTTGATTGTACGTCCTCCACTAATGCTGGCACTAGTGAGCGGTTACTGCAATTGTCTGATTGTACTTTTCGTAGTCCACTTCAAATCAGTAGACAATACTTGGTGGGACTGGGATGCATCTGTGTTTGGGCCACAGGCTTATATCTGCGTCACGTCCTGTTGTGGACTTGTTTAGACTAAGGTCATTGTGGAAAATCCACGGTCTAATATTGCAGTGCTAAAAGGCAATGAACAATTTTGTCAAGATAAATGTATCTGGAAGTGTAGGTTTCCTGGTGGCTACAGGATTTGTTAAAACCACGCATATCCGTTGTCATTGGTGAATTTGAAAGTAGGTGCAATTTTAAAGGCATCTATCGATGTAAGGCACTTTTCTCCTTACTCATTTTTATAAAGTGGCCTAAAAGGCACTTAATTTGTACATTGCTATATTGGATTATTTCTCTTATTGCTAGGCCATAGTGTAGATTCAAAGAACTAGAAACTGTGAATGATGGTAGTTGTAGCATGGTGAAATCTGACAGCATCAGGTCTGTAGATCAGTGGTGTTTTTCCTACAATTTTGCCTTTAAGGAGCCAGAAATCTTTACCCTTTCAAACTTGTCATCCCTAATGATATATTTTTGAACATAAGGGCAGGGTGATTTTTTCATTGCTGTGTTCCAACATAGCATTTCCTAGCTTTTGCAAATGCCCCGTCTAAACTCAGTAAGTTTTACCAACATTACTACGTTGGTGAGGGGATTGATTTTTATTATTATTATTATTGACATACACGACTGCTTTTATCAGGATAACTATTGGTATAAAGTGCTTTATACCTCTGTCACTTATTTCACTTTGACAAACCCCAATAAGCTCTACAGGTATATGCACTTTCATTTTGATATAACTGCTTCCACACTAGGATTCTTTTGCAATTTTGTGCCAGCATAGTTAAAGCAACAAAGCTTTTAAGGGTCAGCAAGGTCAAAGTCTCAGAAGGAAATAGTCTCCTTGAAATGCGAGAGATGGTTATTAACTTAATCGTAGAAAACAATGTGTCTGCATGGTTGCCTGATCTCCTCATAAATGCACCTCAATTGAGCTGTACACCCCCTGACTCCGTTTCTGTTGCATAGTCCAAATGGGTGACAACCAAAGGATTGTTCATTACTTTTGCTACAGTTGTTTGATTCACAACCGAGCGTCTCTGCATGCATACCTCCAAAATTGGTTGCAGTACTTGCCTCAAAGGCATCTTCTTAGCTTAGTTACTTATTTTTTTTACTTAAACTGTAAAATTTGAAATTTTCCAAGCAAATTCACGTTTTAAGATAAGGATAATGTTAATCCAGCGCATTCAAGTTTGTGGGTGATGGAGAATGCAGCATCACTGTGAGGAGACTGAAATGCTAAGCACCTTTATACAAGAATAACCTATACCACACACGAGAATACAAAGTTGCCCAACCTGTGTAGAATTGATGTGCATTAACTCTTGCTCGGGTATAGGCTTGTCAGTAGCTTCATCAGTAAGCCTATCTGAGAATTTCATTCTTAGAATGTCCTTAGGACACTTTGTAATTGCCTCTAACGTATATTGCTTCGTGGGTGTTTGTATTGTTTGATTCAGGATTAATGCTGCTTTTGGCTTGCTGGTGGCAGGACATTTCAAAATCTCTAAAATTTAAATTGTTTAGTGACTATTAATCAGTGGGGTTTTTTAAAGGGAAACTTTTGGCTCTGATTGTATTTTATGGAGTAATCTAAATAATAGGAGTTTCTTGTGGACAAAATTACACATTTTCTGTACATCTTATGAGCCAAAGTATAAGAAGAGAAGTTGAATGACTTCAGTGAATTAATTCTAAAGGTTGTGCACCAGCTTACAAGAGGACTGCCCTTATCAGATTCTCATGCTTTGTGCAAGTTACACAAAACATTAATCTTTCTGACATGAAACCCCATGGATATTTAGCTTTCCATTTAGGTGGCTTAGGTACTTTAGAATTACCATCTGTAGATTCAGGCTGCTTTTTTTTTTTTTTTTTTTTTAATAATACAAAATACGCAGTGTTATTAAATTTGAAAAATTTCTGGCAGTTTGTGTATAATTTTTAATACAAATGTGTTTTAAAATAGCATGGAGATTAGGGATTAATTTGCAAATTAAACTGGCTGGTCCTTGGAGCAGCAGAAAAGTTTGATTGCAAAGTTGTAACAAAATATTAGAACAATCATTTCCCTCGTAAGACAAATAGAATTGTTTTGCAGCAACAAGTAGTCAAGTTTATTTTACTTCAAAGTCTACACTGGCTTGGTTGGCAAGCTAAACTATCACTTAACCTTGTGGCAAAATGCCTTCAAATTATGGCTGTCATGAAGACAAGTCCATAGTCTTGGGCATGCTCAAACAGTTCATTACTCCCTCCTCCACCCATTCTCCTACGACACTACTAACTAATATCAACTAGGCCCATTTCTTCTCCTCCCCTCTGCCTGGTGGCAGCTCAGTTTTATTGCTCTGCTTTAGTCATTTCTCCTCTTCTTGTCCGTGAGGCAACCCAACTCTTTGCTGCACTCCAGCTTAGCTCCTTTGGTCACTCTCCCTCTGACTAGCACCTCTGTGCTACTGTGCCTGAAGTCATTCAGCTTTCCTGCTTATACTTATACTTATACTAGACTAGGTCCCTGAGCAATATGATTTTTCCCTGTCTAGCTAGAGTTATGTAGGGATATTAAAGAGTGGACAGAACTTCCAAATTTGATGTTATGGGGAAGAGAAGCCACTGCACAGGCTAGATTACTAACACTTGAAAAAATGCTTGAGAATTTGAGCAGTGGTACAACGAAGGTAGGGACATGGAATGTGCGTGTAATGGGAGAAGATTTAGTGGGCTAATAACAGATTTGATTCCTGGAATTTGGAGTTTTGATATGTAGGCCATGTCCACACTAGTGAGCTTACAGCAGCTCAGCTGTACTGATGCATCTGCACCGCTATAAGATCTCATGTGTAGCTGCTCTATGCCAGTGGGAGAGAGCTTTCCTATTGACATAATAAAACCACTTCAACGACCAGAGGTAACAATGTTGATGGGAGAAGCTGTCCTGCTGACATAGTGCTGTGCACACTGCCACTTATACCGGCAAAACTGTCGCTAGGGGGTGTTGTTTTTTTCCCATATCCCTGAGCAACATAAGTTTTGCCGGCATAAGTGGTAGTGTAGACATGGGCTAAGACACTCAGTATCTATGGAAATTTTGAATGAATACTTCTTCATACACTAGAAAATGTGGTGGTTGTCAGGTTGTGTTCAGTTTCAGACAATTTCCTGCCTTGAATTGGCTCTGGTTGCAGGCTGAAACTGAAACTTTACACTGTAGTATGTTGCGGTTGAAGTTTGTCCATTTGTATTCTGAAAACAAAACAAATGAATTTGTATTTTAAAAACTTCCTCTGGAATAATCAGGCATTAATTGAATCTCTTTACATGTCAGCCTGAAAGTCAAATTCTATCAGAGGAAATTTAGATAAAAGTTACTGAAATTTTGTCATATTAGAAGCAAATAGTATGTGTGGGTTTTTCCCCCCAATAACAGTCTTTTCACTGGTTGGAAAAAATGTCAAAGATGGTGTTCCCAGCATATTTCTTAAAACCGATCCAGAGTCTTCCACTGCTTAAGAATGAATGAATCCTTGCTAAGAAGAGAGATTTGGGTTTTTTTTAAGATGGTGGAAAAGAATCCAAGTTGCACTTCTTTTGGGAGGGTGCTGTGAGAGAGAGAGAGAATTTAGGACTGATGAAAGCAAGGAGCAAAGTGCCATAGCTTGTACTTTGTTTAGTATTGTAGCTTATACCACACAACTTTGTCAACAGTTGTCCATTCCTAGCTTAAAACACCCCTGCAAATCCACGTTTCCTGAGTCAGCATGAGCATGTGTCAGATTTGACAGTGACTATTGTGATAGACTAAATGAGTCCTACAAATTATTTAATTAATTATCTTAGTCAGGATTTTAATAGAGGTCCCCAGAGGTGGAAGGCTAATCCATTAGTGCACTGTGTGGCGAGGTCCCTTATGGTTCTGTTTCCTGATCTTAAAGATCAACAGTTTTCCTTCTTCATATAAAAGGACCGGGATACCTCAAAGGATTTATGTTGTTTGTTATATTGATTTATGTTGTACTAAAAAGTAGACTTTAACAGTCAGCAGGTTTTTGCTTGAGCTCTTATGTGTTGAAGTAAGCATAATTATGTCTGTGTTTTTCTTCTGACAGACCAAAGAGAACGCTGTACAGTAAAAAGTATGGAGTGGACCTAATCAGATACACACATGCTGCCAACACTGTGGTGTACAGCTCCAACAAAATAGATGGTAAGTGACCTACTATGGTTCAGTATGTTTAATCTTTTTGCACTTAGATGGCACATCCAGATAAACAGCAGTGAAGGACTGGGGAAAGCTTTGGTCTTGAGTGACTTGAATGGCTCATTTATAGGAATCTCTAGGATGGTAATAAACAGACATGTTCATCTTTAAAGCATAACTTGAAGGCATTCCCTAACATCTAATGACCTCTTGTAGCTAATTTCTGATCCTCTTTGCTATAATAATCAGAATGAACATGATGTAGTAGTTGAAAGGAGATAAGAGTTCTATTCTTGACTCTGTTGTTGACTTGCTCCTTGATACTGGTCCAGTCATTTAGTGTGTCTGTGACTGTTTCCCTTTCTGTCAAATGAGCATGTTTACTATCTTATTAGTGAGCTTTTGAGTAGTTATGCCTTGAAAAAGTGACGTGAAGATTCCCTCCCTCCCCCCAGTGAGTCCACAGCAAATTGTGCTCAAGATAACATTTTAAAAACGTGTTTTCTTTCTGACAGCCTTTCAAACTCAACTTGAGATCAGGAGGTCAAACTCACTTCTGGCTAGTGCTTCATCATTGATTATGATTCTGAATCTAGAACTTAGTTAACAATTCTGTTGCATGAGCTAGAATGGAACGCAATGTGCTTCTACAGCTGTATTGGAATTTTCAAAACAAGCAGATAACTCAAAATAACACGTGGCATTTAGCATCTTTCATTCCTATATCTCAAAATGCTTTACAAAGATAGGGATGTATTCTCCCTATTTGTACAGAATGGAGGGCAGGAAACTGAGGTGACATAGCAAGTCACTAATCAAGCCTAGAATAGAACACATCTCTCCTGCATCCAATTTTGGCTCTGTCCATTGGCCCCTCTACTTTCCCAGTGTGATATGTATAGGCAACCCATCTGTTTCAAAGTGTCATTTTTTTCTATAGTCCCTTCTAACCATAACTGCACTTCAGAAGCTTCAATGAATTAAAGTGCTTTCAGAGCCTAAGATGAAAGGCCTATAATCATGTGATGGGGGGATTTGATAGCGGCCTTTGATAGAGTGAGGGGGGATTTGATAGCGGCCTTTAACTACCTGAAAGGGGGTTCTAGGGAGGATGGGGCTAGGCTGTTCTCGGTGGTGGCAGATGACAGAACAAGGAGCAACGGTCTCAAGTTGCAGGGGGAGGTCTAGGTTGGACATTAGGAAAAAGTTTTTTACTAGGAGGGTGGTGAAGCACTGGAATGGGTTACCTAGGGAGGTGGTGGAATCTCCATCCTTAGAGGTTTTTAAGCTGCGGCTTGACAAAGCCCTGGTTGGGATGATATAGCAGAGGTTAGTCCTGCTTTGAGCAGGGGGTTGGACTAGATGACCTCCTGAGGTCCCTTCCAACTCTAATATTCTATGATTCTATGATTCTATGTAAAGGATTAGCTGAGTGTTAAGTTTTAATTTAATTCATCAACTCCCACAGGTACACATTCTTTCCTCAGCACAGTGATTCTTCTTCCCTGTGTCAGAAACAACTGGTATAAATGGCTGTGCTGCAGTATCAGGAATTCTTGGATAACTTAATTCCTGATGCAGTTCCCAATCAATTTTCTGACTCTCATACAGCTTTCTCTCATACTTACAATTTACTTTGTGCACTTACTGACTGTGTCATCATAATGATAGAGTTTTAATTTTGTGTCGATCTCCGTTATGGTATCATTCATTGAGAGAAGCTCTGATTTGGTGAAATATTTGTTTAGTTCCTTTATATTCGTTTTATTAAGGAAGTATTTGTAAATTGATGGTTTGAAGTTGATTATCATTATGTAAGCGTTTTCCCTTTGAGTAGCTTTTATAACAAACACACTGTTAATAGCAATGGATTAGAAAAGATTTTGTGTGTGTGTGTGTGTGTGTGTGTGTGTGTGTGTGTGTGTGTGTGTGTGTGTGTACTGAAAGTAATTGGAAACTGGTCCAAAGAAACTGGCATGTATCCCTGTTTTCCTCCTGTGATGGTCTAGATGCTGGTCCAGACTCTGCATTGTCCTTAATGAGTGAAACTATGGGCAAATGTTAACTTTGCAGGATGTTGCAGTTACAGAAAGAGAAGGGTTAAATCAAGCCATTCCTCTACTGTACGAATGCTGGTATTTGCGCACAAGTACTTCTGTGCCTCTGAATTGTTTCTGATCCAGTTCTTTCTGAAGGGTTCCTCAAGAGCTTCAAACCTGGTTCCTCTTGCCTAATTCCAGGCTGAGGTAGTAGTTTGTACAGTTTGAGGGTCTATGATACCACCCGGTACAGGAGATAACTGTACAGGCCACTGCCTTGCCTGGGACAGAGCACTGTCGGCTAAAAGGATTACCCACGCATGCTTCACAAGTGGTTTGTATTTTGCAGAGGAAGGTGAGATTTCACCTGCATTCTTCTGAAACAGGTAATTGCAGTTTCTAGCAGAAAAACTAGAGATAAAGCAGTGTTAAAGCAGATAAATACTAATGATGATGGGATGTAAAACTGTTGATTTTGGTGGATTGATTTATGATTGCGTTTGAAGTCATCTGAAGTTACTCGAAGGAGACTTTCAGAATGGTGCATCAGTCTGAGCTATTCATGCTTGGCTACAAAGTCACCGTTAAAGTTTTATTGACAGACTCTGGAGGATAGTATGGATCTCTGACCTTAGCTGACTCAATAGAAAATCTCTGTCAGAATTGATAGACTTGAGGGATTTTTCCACATAACATATATTCTACAGGAAAAAGTCATTTAGAAAAATATTTTAGCCTTCCAGATGTCAAGAATGTTCCACACAGATTAGACTCATTACCCTAACCCTGCCTTGCAGAAAAGTCATTTAGCCAGAGAGACAAAAAAACTGCAGTAACAAAGGTGAAAACAGAATTTTCCATCTTTACCTTAATTTGGTATTAATGTCGCAGTCTCAATTTTAGTATTGAACATGACAACTTGAATAGCCACTCAACAGATATCAAAGCTTTATTTAAAAAAAAAAAAAAAAGCTTCGGTTGTCCATAACATCAGTCCGTCCATATTTGAAAAACAAGGCATACATACATAAGCAAGAAGTTGGGAGAGAGTTAGCTGCTTTTATTTTCCCCTCTTTCTGTCTCTCGTAGTGAAAGTTTACCACAGATATTGGAGGCTTAATTTGATTTTGTTTACACTTCTCCATTCACAAATGCATGTATAAGTAAAAGTGGTTCATATTCTCAATACCTTTACTCAAGTGGATTATGTTCTTCAGAATTCTTTTAATCTGGGATGAAAATCTCAACAGAATCTTCCAAAATATAAATTGCTATTAGAGGAAAAGGGTCTTTTCTTCTGTTCTCATTTACCCCAAAGCCTTTTCCAGTCAGGAAGAGGTGCAAAGAAAGCATAAAGGCAACAAATGTGAGGTTTAAAAAAAAAAGCCTATCCAGCTGAGTTTTGTTTTTTAATGCCTGTGCTGAACAGCTAGTGTTTAAATGGTCCCAGCCTAGCTTTGAAGTTGGCATCTCATTGGTGTGCTGAGGGCAGAGTTCACACCTTTGCTGTGACTATTTAGCTGGGGATAGCTCCTGCATGGCTGCATTAACAGGACAGTGGCATTTGCGTGGAAAATCTATACTCTCTTTCTAGCAAGAAGGGCTGGCACCAACTTTTAGAAAGCTATAATTTTGTGAGAAGTGTTTGAATAAAAATTTGATAATTACTTGATTTTTATTTTGTTTCGTTAACTTTGGAGCCAAGAGTGTATAAATCTCATGGCAGTTCATTTACGCTATGTGAAGTATTCATATGATCTCCATACCATTGGGAACATCCTCACTAGTTCTGCTTTCTTTTTCTTCCAGACTGCTTGGCTTCAGTTTCTCACTTGATCCCATTTTAACACCCCTCTTGAAGACAAAGCAGACCAACATTGCTCTCTGATGGAGAAGGTTTATTGTACGATATTTGCTTATGCGTTTCTTATATATTTTTTGCAGATACAATCCGTTACCTCTCCCTACATGATAATAAATACATCCGGTATTTTCCAGGGCACAGCAAGAGGTAAGAGATGTGACAAGGGGATACTTCAATTATCAAGATCTTGGTGGCTGTGAAGCAGAACAAGAAAGGCCAAAGCAATGTTATAATGAACTTAAACCATGTTAGACTTAATTCGCTTTGGTTCTCATGCCATAAAAAATGTTAAGTATTTTGAACTTGTGTGAAACCAACAGGAAAAATGTTACATTGGTAACTTGCTTGCACATCTTTGTGATACCTGATCTATCTAGTTTTCTGTATTGCAGAGTGGTTGCCCTATCCATGTCTCCAGTGGATGATACCTTTATTTCTGGATCACTCGATAAAACCATCCGACTTTGGGATCTCCGGTCTCCAAACTGTCAGGTGGGATACCAAATTCACTTGCCTGTCTGCTGACAGTTGTCATTAAATGTGCAAGAAAAAGAACTTTCAGTTTGAAATGATGAAAATGGGTTGTAGATTGATTACACAAGTGGTCTGGTTTTTGTACTGTCATGATGTATCTTATGGTCCCCACCAGCCCTTCCTGGAATTCCAAAGACGTTATCTCAGGCAGAATCCCTCTTTAGGTATTCTTTTTGTGTATACACCACTGTGTCATCATTCACTTTCCTCCAGGATCCTATCTTGGGAAAGTGCTAGTAAGGCAAGAAAAAAGCAGCAACTTCTGGAGCTGATGAAACAAGGAGCTAGTTGAATGATGTCAGCATATTAACGACACTGTAGCTTCAAACAGTGTTCAGTGTTCTCTAGCAGTCTCCCATGTACCTTGGTATCAGTGGTGACAGAATGGGATCCCTTACTTGAGTGCACTGGCTTTGTTTGTTTTAAAATGAAAAACATTAAGCAGTTAAATACACCAGCAAACTTAGCAGAGTCACCAGGATCTACGTGTTTCCCAGCTATGCTAAGCTTAGTGATGCTGGAAGATTAACCCTATGTTAACATTGCAAATTTGCCTATGATAAGCCCTTACTCTTTCAAGTGCTGTGCATGTTATAACTAATTTATGACATACATGCATTATCCAAAATGCTGTATAAATAAAGCTTAACATAACTTTTTATATTTATTAACATCTGTTAATATTACCAGTTATGTCCATTATGCTGTACTTAGTATTTCTGGTTTCGTAGTAAAATCCCTCCAAAGCAGAAACTTGAAAAGGGCTTTTAATAAAATAGACACGGCAAGTACCTGGCGTTCACACAACCTGACTCTTGCAATGTTTACAGTACTGAAAAATGTTTGTGCAAGAGGCTGGCAGTCCTAAACACGCTTCCATTCTCACTGGGAGCGCAGAGCTTCAGAGCGAGACAGTCACTGTTTCATGAGGACAGACTATAAAGCACAGATTGAAAACTGATTTTTACTCGCAACATAGTTATAATCTGCCTAACAATAAACCTTTAAATCAGAAACTTCTTTTGTTTAGTAGTGTGCATGTTGGTAAGAGTCTCTTGCTTTCCGTACTTTACTTGGACTTCATGAAAGGTCAGCAGATGTTGCTGACATGACATTGTTCTCCACTTCTCACTTCCATTCTATGTGCGTCTTTATATCATTTTGACATTGTAAAAATCTTAGTCTTAGGGAAGACTAGTAACAAACTATCTTTTTTTAAGTCTAATTTCTCCTGCTTTGCATGGGTTCATGCTGAGGGTTTGTCTAAACACAGTGTTGTACCAGTTTAATTAACTAAAGCTATGTAAGAGTGTCCACTAAATAAAGTTGCACCATGTTATCTAAATTTATTTGACATAACACCTGTAGTTAAACCAGTGCAACTTCGTGTAGGGTGAGAGATAACTTGTCCCTTGCTTTTTTTCTATCACTTGTGGGAATCTGATCTCTTTGCCCCCTAGGTTCTAGAAGGTTTGGTTTTGTGTTAAATCAACATAGGCAGTGATGTTGTTTTTCAGAGCTATATCCGCTCACCTTCCTGAATAGTCAGTTTTAGCCCCATAACCTGCAGCCACCTGTTGCCATCACTTCCAGCAGGAGTGCTCTGTGATAATTGTTACCAACACAAGATGCATCTCCCTTCCCCACAGAAGTGTAGTATGTTGCCTCTGCAGCACCTTGTTCGGGTTGGTTTTGTTCTTGTGATACAAGTTTCTTTCCCAGAGGAGATGTAGATGTGTGTTGAGCAAGGGTGTATCTGAATGCTTTCTTAAATTTCTTCGGCAGTAATTTAGACCAGTCAATTCCCTCCTTCCAGAAGCAATCTGATTATTTCATCTTAACAGTGAAGTCAGCCTAAAGTCTTTTTCATCTTTGTCCCAAACCTTCTAACTTCAGAGTGTATTAGACTGATTAATCTTTTTGTGAAGAGGACCATCCGATGTCCCATAATCATCACATGCAACTAGGGGTGAGCTGAGGTCATGTATTTAGTTCCTCATACCCTTTCTGGATGAATGGCATCTTAGCTACTTCTCCAAACTCTTGTGTTGATATTCCACGTACAGAATTAAGGGTAGTGCCAGTGTAGGACATGAGATGCTGACTTTTGAAAAATTCGTAATAAGACTGAAGACTGACAACTGAAAATCCGGATGTTCTACCGGCAGACTGCCCTGGTGAATCTGTGCACGCTGAAGGAGCTGTCAGAAATGGAAGGAGTATAGGCATATATACTAACTTGAATTTATATTTAACTATTTTCCATTTTCTAGGGTTTAATGCATCTTCAGGGGAAGCCTGTATGCTCCTTTGACCCAGAGGGGCTGATCTTTGCTGCTGGGGTCAATTCTGAAATGGTGAAGTTGTATGATCTCCGCTCTTTTGACAAGGTAAGAGACAAGCTAGATGCATTTCTGACGCATTATAGCTTACAAGAAAGAGCATGTAAATCCTGGACTTGGGATGCCTGGATTTCCCTAGAAACATCTCAGCATGTACTACAGCCAGCAGCACCAAGGAGATAATTTTTAACATATGAAGAGGGCTTTGTATAAGAGTTTCTTGTACAAATAGGTGTCACCACCAGATTCTTAAATCCCATTTTGGACCTACATCTAAGTTCATTCTAGTTAACTTCAGAGCCAGAGAATTATTAAATATCTGAGTCCCTTGTAAAGAGCATTTGTCCTGGGTTATCTCCTTTCTTTTTCTAGTGCTTGCTTATGTCCATTCCATGTCAGGTGTGTGTGTATTCCACATGCACTGGTGCTGGAGACTTTTCCCTCAGTGGTATTGATAGGTCTGGCTCTAGTGCCCTTTGCAGCGAAATGTGTGTGCGCTAGAGTAAGGGTTGCTGCTGGCTCCCCTCCCCTCCCTTTCAGTTTTTTTTTATTGCCAGTGACCGTGCTCGAACGTCCTTGCCTTGGCAAGCCTTCTAACGGTGTTATGTGTAGATATTTGTTAGATAAGTTAATTAGTTAGAGTTGTTAGTTAGTTAGTCCCACAGGGACATAGCATCAGGGATGGGCCATGCCCCGGTCCCCTGGCTTCAAACCATGTGCTTCATCTAAGAAGCCCATGCCCATAAATGAGCCTCACCAGAGCTGCTTAAAGTGCTTGAGTGAGACCCACATCCGGGATAAGTGCAGGGTCTGCAGAAACTTCAGACTCCACACTAAAAAGGACCGAGACATCGGGTTAAGAGCACTCCTGTTGGAGTCTGCTCTCAGACCGGACTCTGAGCCTGACCACTCGGGCTCTGTGCCCAGCACATCAACATCAACTTGAAGCATCCTGCCAGCACTGAGTTCATCCCAGCACTGGTCACCATCCCCGGTGCCAAAGAAGTGGCACAAGAAGCTGCATGCCAGAAGAGAGTGCACCTTGGCCCCTAAGAAGGACATACAGAACGAGGGACAAGCCGAGACCCATGCCAGGCCACTCATCTGCTCTGGAACTCAGGTCAGCTACAGCTTCGCCCATCAGTTCCCAGTCCTCCCCAGGACCCAGCCATGGACTTGTTGTCGCTCCCTATGCTTCCCACTCTTTGGGAGGAGAGACCTCCATGCCGAGACCCTGTGCTGGGGCAGCCAGCTAAGTGTGTCGTGGGGCAGGCCTACGATGGGGGCCCTGCACAGATCCCCAATGCCTTGACACGGCTCTCCGACCCCTTTTCGGTCTCCGACTCTCCAACAGCGGTCACCAGGACTCTTACTGTCCCCAGAGCACTGCTGCCAACAACCGGACTCCTGATATTGATCACCAGACCCTTGATGCAGGTCACCAGCACCGCTACTGGTCTCTGGAGTACCATCGTCAATCCCCACATGCTCAGCACCGATTGACAGAGTCCCATCACTGCTCCCTGATACCGTACACTGCACCTACTGGTGCACTAAAGAGTTGGAGATGAGGTCAGCACTGCCCTGGTCCCCAGAAGAGGACCTGTCTGATTCAGAAGGGAGGAGATCACTTTGTCCAGGGGTCAAGTGGACCCAGCCATAGCTGCAGGTTTCCCCCAGGCTTACCATAGGGCTTGTGGCCACCAACACAATGGCCTGGACCATGGTAGGTCTGGAACCCATAGGGATTCCCTCGGGCCCCAGTGTCGCAGATGCAACAGTTGATCTCGGGAACATCTGAAAAACGCTCAGTGACAATGTCATGCCTGCCCCCAGACTTGGATGAGGAACCAGACCAAGCTGCAAGGATTTCAGTGATGCCTCTGGAATAGGCTTCCCTGGCGGCAAAGAATAGTCGCCCACTCCACCCTTACATGCCTTATCATCCTCATTGCCTGATGAGGCGGTGGCGGGTTCTTCTGCCTCGGTCCCACAGGATGATTTTAGAGTGCACCAGGAGCTATTTAAGAGGGTAGCTGCGAATTTGGGTTGGGAGGCAGAGGAGCTGAAGGAGCCAGCTCATGCATTCTTTGACATTTTGGCAGCAGCAGCCCCTTCTAGAGAAGCCTTTCCTGTCCATGAGGGAGTTGTCATACTTGTCAAGACCTTATGGTAAACCCCCTCCTCTCTTCCTCCTACATCTAAAAGGGCCAAGAAAAAATATTATGTGCCTGCCAAGGGGTTCGAATATTTGTACTTTCACCTGTCCCCAGGATCGTTGGTGGTGTCAGATGTGTGTCAGGTGGAGATGTGTTGCTCATGTCCATTCCATGACCCACCCTCCTTCCTCTCTGTTGGAGTTCCAGCAAGAAGTAACCTGAGAACGCTCCTTATACTGGTGCATATGTGCCACTATAGAGGGCACTAGACATGGAACAGACATGAGCAACAAATCTCAAAGAACAACAGTTACAGAAGGTTAATAACCTTTTTTTTTCTGTTGACACAACCACTTCTCACTTACCTGTCTCTTCCTCTCTGACATTTGTTTTCCCAGCACGTTTTCTCTCCTATCATATACCTATGCGTCTTCGTGCCCTTCCCCCCAACATACTCAGCACTGAACTGTACTCCGTTTCCTTAGTCTTCCTTTCCTGCATCATTTAACGTTTTTGATAACAGTATCACTAAGACTGGTAATGAACCTGGTCCACCTTCTGTTGCACCAGGGACATTGCTACACAGAATGGGGTCTGAAGCACAATCTACTAGTGCAGAATCCACTGTTGTTCTCTGTTGTCTGCCCCCAGGAGAACTAGCATCAGTAGAGGGGGCTGGGAGCAAGCCCATGCTTATCATCACTGAGGAGCTGAAGGGCATTGCTTCTTTTTTCTGATGACGCCCCTGGGAGTATGGAGGCTGATAGGAGTTAGGTGGCAATTTCAAACCATTTTTCAGGCTCCCGTAACCGATGGGAAGAAAAGGTGCTGCAACAGTTAATGTTTCTTCCTCCTTGCTGGCCATGCTGGAAGAACATCTGGGTGAGGTGGACCTAACAGCAACATCAGAGAGAGAAGGAAAACTGTAACTGGGGGACAATAGCTGCAAACAGGCTGAGAACAACTCTTATTTTTAGATCAAAGAGCAGCAGTGCTGATACTCCATTTCTTAGTTTAAATTAGGTTTGGAGGCCTTGTTGGCAAATAGCAACTGCGCCTGTATAATCAGATGTAATATGAGATTTGATTCTCCTCTCAGGTGGCTGTAATGGTGAACCAGTTGTTTGTTCACTGTCATTTCCTATATAGTGGTGAAACCACAAGTTTCCTAAACATCCTGTTGTGGTTTGGTTGCTATTGGAGATGACAGAATCGTGTGATCACAATGTGATAGGTTGTTGCTACTTTCCCTTGCCATCTTTTGCATAGCAGCTAGTACTGGCTTGTTCAATATCAGTCCGGTTCATTTCCTTTTAGGAATCTAAAATGTTTTCGTGTGAATATAAGCTGACTTTTACCAACAGAGTAAATGTCTGGGTGCGCATGCATCTAAATAATTCCCCCCACTTTTTTTTTTTTTTTTAAAGGGTCCATTTGCTACATTCAAGATGCAGTATGATCGAACCTGTGAGTGGACAGGCTTGAAGTTTAGTAATGATGGGAAGCTTATCCTTATATCAACCAATGGAGGGTTCCTTCGACTGATTGATGCCTTTAAGGGAGCTGTACTGCATACATTTGGGGTGAGCGTCCTGTCTTTGTTGCCTTCTTGGAACCCGCTCTGTCTTTGTGCTACGTCCTTGGCAGGGATGGGATGATGTGCTGCATTTATTAGCTTTGAGGATAAAACCCCAGTCCCTTGTATTCCAGGGGAAGGTCTCTGGGGTCTCCCTTCCTGCTACAGTAATAGAGGTAGCTGACCTGTGGATGATATAAGCGTTAAGGAAAGGGCTTCTTTACTAATTTGCTGCTGATTGGTCTCCTGATTTATCTTAAATCTTGGCTTACTTGAAAATTTCTCTCTCTCTCTTCCCTTTTAGAAATTACTTGTGATATTTAACTCCCTTTAGTGGAGCTTTCAAAGTTCCGCTAATGAGGGAAAACTGTTTGGGTTAGTACCTTGATAAATTATTGCCCATCCCTAATTCTTACATCTGTGCTCTGTCCCCTCTTGTGGCAATTGGAGGACTTCGCATAGGGCAGTCTGTAATGCTTGGGGAGGGGGTCCTGTTGCTCAGTAGGAGGTGTGGTTTGACATGTCCCTTGCCACAGGCTTGTAGGCATTTAACCTCTTTTGTATTGTAGGGTTATAACAACAGTAAGGCTGTCACGTTGGAGGCATCGTTCACACCAGATTCCCAGTTCATAATGATTGGTAAGATATCCTTACCCCCTTGTAGGCTGCCATTGTGGGGCCTATTACAAAGCCATTTCAGTGCTTTGAAACTGGGTATTGATATAATTAAACTGAAAGTTGGTTTAAAGGCAGGAGGCTATTTTAGGATTTACAAAACGCTCTCCTCACAATGCTGTGGGAGTCGCTTATAAGGCTTTCGAAATTCTGTCATTTGAATACAATGTACTATAACACTTAGTTTGGTAGATAGGTTAGTCTCCTGTTTCCTAGTGGCCAAGTGTTTGCTTCAGGTACTACTGCTACAGCTGACACTAATTCATAGTTTCTCAACCTGTCGTGGGGTACACAAGACAGGCAGGGGGTACCTGGGGAAAAACTAAGTGAAGGGGAGGCGGGCGGCAGCTGCTGACTTCTGAGGAAGCTGGGCATCAGCAGCCCGCTTCCCACCCGGTCCCAGCTCCTAGCTGGGAAGCAAGCAGCAGCTGCCAGCGTTTGGGGGAGGCGGGTGGCAGCCCCCAGCTCCTGGGGAAGCTGGGTGGCAGCAGCCCACTTCCTGCTGGGTCCCAGCTCCTAGGTGGTAGCCTGGTGGCAGCCTCCTGAGTCTCATGAGCTGGGCTTGCAGCTGGGTGGCAGCCACCTGCGCCCCGGCTCCAAGCCAAGGGACAGCCCCCAGCCCCTAGCTTGAAGATGGCCAGCAGTTGCCTGTTCACATCCCTGGGTCCCAGCTGGCGCGGAAGCCTCCTCTGCCCCAGCTCGGATTGGGTGGCAGCCCCTGCTCCCTGGCTCAAAGCCCTGTGCCCAGAAAACTTGTCAATTTCAGCTAGAGCAGTGAAATTGACAACTATGACAGCCCCAGATTTTATCAGTTACCCTCTTTTCCTGTCTCTTTCTCATCCCTTCCTCTTCTCAAGTCTATGGCAAAAAATTTGGCGTGGCACTTTATATTCCCCAGCATTGGCATTCTGCTCAAAGCCTCCTAACTTT
Source organism: Emydura macquarii macquarii (assembly GCF_026122565.2). Classification (NCBI taxonomy): domain Eukaryota; kingdom Metazoa; phylum Chordata; order Testudines; family Chelidae; genus Emydura; species Emydura macquarii. The sequence goes on along the minus strand of NW_027132983.1, from coordinate 245,852 downwards.
GGCCAACATCACCTCTAGCCCAGGTATATACTTGAGTTGTGCACCCCTGGTGTAAAGGTGGTAACCCTGCCCACACTACATCTGACCATCTGTCATATCATGGCCTTATATATTGAGCCCTTCTTCCAATGTATGGCTTACGTTAGTCTGTAAATATAAAATCCCATGGAATATTGAGTGTTGGGGAACTTATTAAAATTTTTAGAAGTTAGGGGGTACTTGCTATTTAAAAGGTTGAGAAACACTGCACTAATTGATAACTTTGTTCCCCTCTTCCCCCCAACCCACCAAACACACACAAGTTGGTCCCCTCAGGCTGTTGTTGACATGGATTGGCAGAGCAAAATATGGAGAGTTATGTAGTAAGAAAAAGCAACTAAAGTAGCTTCCTCCATCCTACCTGAAGACTAGATTTTTTTCTTTTTTGGGCTCCCCATATACTGTAATCTGTTCAGTATCAGCTGGGATATCATAGGATACACTGCCCTCAGTGAATGTCAGCTGGTCTGCAAAATAACTCCACCATCTTCACATTCATATTCCTCCTAAAGATCCTCCTTACAGTGATGATTACAAGAAACTAACTGGCTGATTATCGCTGAACTGGAGGTAGTTCTGGATAATCTATACTACACACACAGTTATAACATTGCATTATGAAACCTTACTACCCAACATAGCCAATCACCACCTCTACCGCTTTATATCTTTTAGATCTTATACTTCAGATATGCTAATCAGTAACTTGCCCATAAATTCTTCTTAATAACTCAAGTTATGTCTAGGATGGTATTATGGCCTCTCAGGAAAGACAGATTTTGGTGGTGGTTCTTTATTCTGGTTGATGTCTTTTTCTGTTCCTGGAGACCCTCATTTTATCCTTTGGAGGCAGCTCAGTTCTGTCTGTCTTGCCAGGAATTATATCACTTCTCTAACTCTTTGGTATACTCAGTTCTCCTGCTATTGGACAGATTCACTTCTTTCTCAACTGCTAACCTTCAGAATCAAGCTTCCCTCCTTCCCCCATTTTACTTTGACTAATGTACCCTGTTAAAAAGTCAGGATATCCTGTGTAAAAGGGGCAATACTAAAGAATTCTTAAGGAGAGGTCAGTTTTAAAAATTCAAGGTGTCCCATTAAAATGCAAATTTGTAGACTTCTGCTATAAAAACATGTACATGTATTAGTGATCAGGGGAGCTGAAATCTTTAACAAGCTTTGCCATTCACATTTAGTGTAACTCATTGAAATCTGGTTTACATATTCTTTGGTTATATGCAGACTGCATATTTTCAGTGACTAGATTGTACTTTTCTGTTGCCTGATTTTCAGCAAGCTGTTGGTCATGCACATGTGTGAATCTTTTATTTGATTCCGCATGTAACTAGTAAGAAGCTTATCTTACTCTGTGTGTGAATTGGGAACTTGTGCAGATAAATACAGTATTCCATCTGCAAAGTAGATACATGCACAATTTGCTGAAAACCAGGCCTTCAATTATATTCAAATTGCAGGATTATAATCAGCTGGCTCTTAGGATGCTGTTCAGCTTTGTTTAGCACTACAGCTACCTTTTAACACGCCTCTTATCCTTTGATGTTGGTCTTTGAGACATTACTGTGCATTAGCAAGGCTCTTTCCTTCTTAGGGCTAGTCTGCATTAGAAAATTAGGTCAATCTTACTGTGTTGCTCAGGGGTGTGAAAATATCCAGCTCCTGAGCAACATCATTAGATCAACCTAAATCCCTGTGAAGACAGCACGAGGTGAAACGAAGACTTCTTTGGTCGACCTAGCTACCGCCTCCTGGGAAGGTGGATTATCTGTGCTGGTGGGAGAACCTCTCTCATCAGCATAAGTAGTGGCTGCACTGAAGCTCTACATTGGTGGTACCATTTTAAGTGTAGACAAGTTCTCACTCTGCTAATGCCAACTGTCGTCTTTGTCCAAATGAAGTGACTTGTTGGGGCTGCCTTTTGGTAGCTGTAACCTCCACAAGTTGGGGGTAAATTATCCCTTCAGACTTGCAAGTGAAATTCCCTTGGCTTTGAATGGCATTCTATATAGGCAAAATTTAGCTTTGTAACTTTTTTTTACAAAGCTAGCTGTCAAAGATCGATTTCTGTAGGCGTGCCACTCTCTTCAGGTGTCTCAATCACAATTTACCAGTGATACTTTGTGACTTTCTGTCCTCTGTGTTGGTCTTCCATGTGTGTTATGTCTTCTCCAACCCACAGGCTCAGAAGATGGCAAAATTCATGTCTGGAATGGGGAGAGTGGAATGAAGGTGGCTGTGTTGGATGGGAAACACACAGGTCCTATAACCTGTCTGCAGTTCAATCCCAAATTCATGACCTTTGCCAGTGCATGTTCCAACATGGTAAGAACACAGGTTCCCTCTAGATCAGTGATGTTCATCCTTTTCAGCCTAAAGGCCAGACACCTTATTTCTGGCAGGTCAATGGGCCAGAATTAATATTGAAGTAGATTCTCTGCCCTGTTCTATTCCCTTTGCACTGCTCAATGCCAAAAGAGTGGAAACCACCCACAAGTCCCCTGCGGGGGAGTGCCCAGCAGGCATAGAGCTTGTGTGCTCAACAAATATGCTTCCCTCCTCGCAGCCCCCGGTGCAGAAGTTGTGCTTGAGACGGGGGTGGGGGAGTGGCTGGCCTTCATATTTTTCTAATTCTCCTCTCCTGGCCTGCCCTGGATGACTGTGTGGGAGAGGGTAGTTCTCCTTTGCTAGGCATTCCCCTAAACTCAAGAAGAGCCAGTCCAATTTGTATACTGCCCTTCCTGGGGTTTCCACTGCGTGGCAGGTGGATGAAAGTGTGGCAGTACCTTGGAGACAGAAAGGAACAATGTACATGGACACATTGAGAACAAGCAGTGCATGTGCATGCATACAGAAAGATGGACTCTTTCAGGGCACTATAATGTGACACTCCATCATAAAAACTGGAGGCTTTAAGGTGCTATTCAAATTCACTCTTATGGGTCACTAGAAGTAGAGGATCCTGAGTTCTTAACAGTCCAGTGAAGGTATGGGAGGACTACTAGGTCTGCGTATGCCCGTCTATTGTGTGTAAGATATAGAATGAACAGTTGCCTCTGGCACCATCAGCTTGACATGCTTCCCAAACCAAACCAGTCCAAAGCAGGGATGCTAATCCTAAACTGCTGGTAGCATGTATCAGATTCCTTGGCTTGCTTTGGGGCTCACTGGATGAGGAATTTCAGTCCCCAGTGGTTAGGAAATATTCTAGCTCCATGCTTACATTATCTTCTTCTTTTAGGCATTTTGGTTGCCAACCATAGATGACTAATTCTGAAACCACAATTCCTTCTGGATGGCTTCCATACTGTTAATAGCAGCGTATGCTTGCGAAGATAGTGTTGGAGCTGCCTAGTTCTCCTGGACTGTATGTTCTCATACCCATGTACGTTCCTGTATGTCTTTTATTTTCTGCATTCCTTCAGAAGGAGTCCTCCATTTGACATCTGAGAGTCAGAAGTTGGGTGCAACATGTACCTACTTTCCAGTCAAAGTCCAGTAGGTTCCAGCAGAATTTGTATCTGGCACAGTGATACTTGTCAGAACGTGGTGGAGGAATAACGGACAGTCTGATTTTTATGAAAAGTTTGCTGCAGTCTCTAAGGTGTAATTGTGTTTTTGTTCTCTTTCTGTAAACACACAAGGCTACAGACGAACTGGGATGGGTGGGTAGGACATGCAATTCTGTCCCACACCTGCATGTTTTATCACGCCTGAGATCTCGAGTGTCATTCCTGAATTCTACAAATTACAAACTTCATTTGTGCCAAATACAAGCAAACTGACAGTTTTTAACCGAAATGTCAGATGCAGAGAGATTTCTTTTGCTATCGAACACTCTGGCAAAGTGAGAGCATGTCTGCATATATGCATCATGGCGTTCATCATCAATTTCTGGTGCTCTAGTATCTGGCAGACCATACAGGTTTCGCCTGCTGACAGAGAAAGCTTGAAGCAGCCTCTGTGCCATTCATCATCCCAGCATCCAGGGCACATAGAATATTGAAGAGATCTGGTGGGCATCCCAAGCAATAAAGGAGTCTATCAGCAGGAAGATGACTAAAACAAAGACTGAAACTGCAGTAGTCTCCTATACATCTTCCTTCTGTATCATCTTTGCTGATCTTACTTGTAAATATTATGGGGGGAGGATAGTAGGGGAGGGGTCATATTTTTTTACTTTTAGATATTAAAGAGTATGATATGGGCCAGTATTGTGGGATGAGTCCAGGCTGTTTCCCTTCCATTGATACAGCTTTCTCCTCCTGTTCTGTAAATAAGATCCATTAAATTCTCCCCAAACTGGATCCAGGCCTGTATCCCTTTTGTTAGTAATACTTTCACACACAATACTTTATTCCATTATGTATTTCCTCACACATTGTGCAGGTTCTCAACAATTACTTAAAAGGCTGTGGCTTATCTAAGTCAGACGAGTGTTATCCTGAGCCAAATGGAGAATTTTGAGCTGAGTGCACCTGATCCCTTTTTTCCCTTTGTATTTTGCCCTGGCGTTGCTGTAAGGAATGCCTTTGCAGAAGTATTGCACCTCTCTTGGTAGTATACTGCACTCTGCTGTCCGCTCTTGGGCAATGCAAAAAGTAATCAAGCCAACCAGCTGGTATTGTTCCACTTTCTTTTTTTTTTTTTTTTTTTTTTTTACTAAGTCATCATGTTGTAAAATTGGTCTGATGCATCTCCACTAGCATGATGAGACAGGTACAATGTACATGGAGCTATGCACTGTGCTCTCATCTTAATCAAATGCTTGAGACTTGGAGACTGAGCGTACAACGTTGGCTTAGAAAATCCATTCTTTCCCTCCTGCTGATGCCCTCACCCTCCAAAAAATTCAAGAGACTGTCAAGGTGGCGATCTGAACAGGGAATAGCTGATCCTGGATGCCATTTTAGTGTAATCTCATACCTGAAAATAATTGTTACACCTCTGGTAATAGTGATCTTGATGTATAGTTTCCATCTCCACTGTAGGGCCTTGCATATAACGCAGAGCATGTCCCTCTGGAATAATGTATGGGTTTGTGGTACAGCCCTGCCCTTTCTCTGCTCCAGCCTTGCTTCTTACAACTGTTAGCATAACACACACTTCCATATGCAGGGGCGGGGATGTAGAATGGGTTTCTCTTCACTGCCGGTCCCCTTTGAAGTATTAGTGCATGTTGTGCTGCAGTTTTATCTATGACAAGCACTCTACTCTGTATATCATCAAAAGGGCTGCTGTGCATGAGACAGTCTGAGAAATTAATTGTTTGAATCTATGCTGTGACTAAAAAACGCTGTTTAGACTCTGTGATGTGCCTCTGTGCTAATTATACTGTACATGTTTAAAGCCAATACTATGGTGTGTTCTGTGTTACATGAGTTAGTCTGTTACTCAGTCTCAGTGGGGTTGCTAGACTGACTCTTTTTTTGATCTTGCCAAATGCTTATGCTGCAGGAGTTCCAGATCAGAGATTCCTTTGTATGGTTGCACCAGCATCCCTCCTCCTGTTTTATACTGTGCTGATTTCACCTCAGAAAGCCAAGGGCAAAGGGAAATGGACATCTGTCCTCACACATGACTAGGCTTCTGCAACTGTTTCTTTTTCAGCAATTTACTGTTGCATTCCAGGCTGTTTGGGGCTATGGCTACCATTGTTAGTGTTTCTGTGAACAGCCATGTTTTGCAGAGGTTTATAATTTGGTGGTGGTGGTGGTGAGTTTAAAATTAAAAAAATAAAATCCAGGTTGAAACAATGAAAACCTGAAGCAAACTGACTTTCAGGTTTTTGCAGAGGTGCTTTAGATGAGTGAAACGAACAGTTAGTCCCCAACAGATATTACTTAGGCAGGGAGGAGACTCGGGAGATTCATTCTTTTGAAAAGTGCCACTTGCAAACCTGCTCTAAACTCTTTTTCATAAGACTGTGTTATGTATCCCCAGCTGCATTATAACTTTCTCCATGTGTATTTGCAGCATGGAATGTTTAGTACCATGGAGTACTGAAATATTGATCAAAGAATTTATACATCAAAAACATCAAGTTTTCAGGTAAAGAAATTTGCAGGATCAGACACAAGGCAGCACTGATGGTCAGTGTAAAAATTGGTAGTATTTTGTCTCTAGAGAACAGGATATTTTTCCCAGACTCGTTTTCTTTGTTACAGGAGTCTCTCTCAATCTTAACGTAGCTGTCGGGGTTTGTCAGTGTTTTAGGGAAAAATGGAAGGAAAGCTATCTTGTGTTGCCGAAACAGTTATCTGAAAACTTTAAAAAAGCAACTCAGTTGCAGTCATTAGCTTTCATATTATATAACAGACTAAAAGGTTTTCAAGGAATATGCAGGGTTTGAAAACTAAAGAATGTTAGGACTGACACTTCAGTACTTTAAGGGGAAACTGGGTATAGTCAAAAAAGTACCTCCATAAAAATAACATCACCTTACCCAACATATAGTGTGAGAGCTTCTGTAGCTATACCTTGTCACTTTCTGACTCCCATGGGCCCTGCAGAGTCTATGTGGGAGAGTGAGCTGGATTCTGTTATGCTTCAGGCACTAATCAGTGAAGTTCTGATTCAGAAATGGTGATGGTGGTGTAGAAAGAAGCCCAGTTTGACCTCTTCTCAGATCCATATGAGATTACAAAGGAGGCAGTTTTTTTTTTAAAAAAAAAATCCTGTCTGTGCCCTAATCCTGCAAATATTACACAGATGCTTAACTTTAAGCATGTCAGTAATGCCACTGATGCATGTGCACAGAAGTTTGCAGGATCGTGGTCTTGATTCATAATCTGATCAGATATGATAAGAAGCAACTGAGAACAAATAGGGAAGCTACAATGTCTTTTCTGATCTCAGTTCTGGCTATGTTTGCACTTTAACAATCTCCAGTGGGATTTCTGGGTAAGGGACTGGGATCCTGTTTGCCTTTGAGAGAGGCTATCCATTGTAACTGCTGTCCTCTGACTATACCTTTGGTTGTGAGCTTGGTTTTGTGAATTTAACTTTTAGGTGGTGACCATCTATTGGATGAGTGTAAATGCATTAATGTCAAATTATGAGATGCCATAAAAATACTGCAGATGTGGAAAATTCAGTGTTACAGCTGTTATCAAAATAAATATTTTATAGACAGATTGCTTTGAGTAATGTAGATTCTGCATTTACTACTTGACAATTTGTTTTACAATGCAAATTGATTTACTGTTTATTGGGGAAGGAAAGAGAAGAAACTAATTTAAAATTGCTGATTTATTTTATTAAAAATGCTCCCTGCCGCTAAAGAGTTTGTTCTACCTAATTATAAGGGTTTATAATGGAAAATGCTATCTTATGCTATTGCTATACTAACCATCTGTTATAAGATGCTTTTCTTGCCCTTAAATATACCAGTACCTAGAATAACTAGGCATGAATTTTGTATTGGGACTTGTTTGCTCGTGTGTGTAGCTGCACCCTGATCAGGTCACTGTTTAGGATTGAACCTATGACCTCTGGATTTAAAAGCATGAGCTTGCTATAAAGCATTGATTCTCCTATTTACCATTGTGGGCTGGATAGGCAGTTCTCTGTGTGTTATGTGGGCCTCATCCACACAATATATATACTACCTTTATAGCCCTGAGGATGTCACATGGGTCACAGCTGTGTGCTGATTGGGCCGCAAGTGGGCCATGGATTGAGAACCGCTACTCTAAAGGAAAAGATCCATTGGCTTGAATGTAGTGGGAGATGCAAACCTCTTAACATGGTCTGGCTGCTAAAGGATGGCAAAGATCTGCACTAAGCTAATGTGGGTTAGATATGAGCTGTTAAATCATTAAGTGAATTTTATTGTTCGTTTAACAGGAAGAAAATAGAATTGGGGAAGTAAGTTCTAATAAAATGCTCCCCCTAAAGTATGTCTTCTCTGAGCCCCTTACTTATTCCAATACATTGTTCAGATGGGCAGGAATTAAAGGCTCTTTTTTATATCCTCTAACTTTCCAAGCCTGCCTATCTAATTGCATAAAGGTTGTATGAGCAAAAGGTAATAAATGTCGTGTCAGGTAATGGCTGTCCATAAGCAGGCTAGAAAGAACAACTTGTCGAGATGAATTTCCCTACTGAATTCACCTGAAAGCTATTACCTATTGAGGCAAAAGTAAGGCGGGTCTAATGGAAAACTTGTGCAATTGCATGTGCAATTCTCCAATGTCCTGCTCTAAATCTGAGAGAACTGTTAAAGATATGAAAAGGATGGATCATCTGACTGGAAGTGATGCATTAACAGGTTTTTTATGCAGAATGAATCTGTAGAGAAATGATATTTTTTCAGTTAGCTCCTCTTATCCCAATGGAGCTTAAAGCACTTTACAAACAATGTATATTAGAGACTTTATTGTCACTGAAATCTGGCAGTTGTAGAATGCCGCATCTGTTTAAGAGTGCACAGAAATTTAGGATAGACAATCCTAAAACAGCAGACAGAATTCAGCGAAACAAATAGTTGCCCAAATCTGAGCTGAATCCTAGATGTGGAGCCCAGAAAAGCAATCATCAAGAGTTGCCACCTCTGAAAGATGGTACTTTCAGCACCATAGTCTTTCCTTTCACCATGCTGGGCCATTGGTTTGAGCATCAACTCAGTGACAAAACACTACCTTCTCAATCACCAACCCTACTTCAAGCAACCCGAGTCTTCCCTGGAGGTTTTCCATCCATGTACTAACTTTACCAGCTTAGCACTGGCATCTGATGAAAGCTGAAGACCCTGAGGTCATACAGGCCTAGAGTATATGAGCAAAGCTCTCTTGTTAGCAAGTGTTAGACTTACATAAAGATAATATATTTTATTATAACAATTCTGTACATTAAATTGCAAAATATACCATTCAAATGCTCTTAAATAACTGAACAATGTTTGTCTTTATACAAGAAATTTCTTGTGCATCTGTGAGGTTTATTTCGGTGTCTCGGATTATTCAGGGCTCCTTCACCAAATGCCATCTTCTGATTAAAATGGCATTGGTTGTAGGGACACCTTTGGGAAATGGAGGAGCTTGGTGCTGTTTCTTCAGCACTTGGATGCTTCAAATATGGATGGGCCCCGTACCTAGCATTGCAATCCTTCCCCACAGCTTCCCCTGCTCTTCTAGTGAACTGTAAATCTCAGACTACAGCGACTCCTGGTAGGTGAGGCATAGACCAGTCTCTATCTGACCGCTGGGCTCTGTGACGACTTGTAATGTATAGGAACTTTGATTAAAACCTCAGTTGCTCTTTGGTCTGCTTGAGCCCCAGATTTCCAGAAATAAAACTTACAAGCTTCCCAGCTGCCCTCAGCAAATGAATCCTCAAATTCTTGGTATTGGTAAACTATAAAAGAACTGTCCCGCTGACAGAGATGTTCAATGGGCCAAAGTCAGTGGAATAAAGATTATTCTACTAAGGAGATGTGGGGGTGAGACCTTTGAAACCTCCCTGCTGTGACCATCTGGTGCATCATAGAGATGCCTGAGATAAGGCCTGGTCTACACTAAAACATTAGGTCGACCTAGCTACATTGCTTAGGGCTGTGAAAAATCCACACCCCTGAGTGATGTAGTTAAACTCCCCTAACCCCTGGTGTAGACAGTGCTAGGTGATGGAAGAATTCTTCCATTGACCCAGCTACTGGCTCTTGGGGAGGTGGATTACCTAGGGGGATGGGAGAACCCCTACCATCGTCATAGGTAGAGTCTACACTGAAGTGCTTCAGGGCTGCAGCTGTAGCGTTTCAAGTGTAGACATGCTCTGAGAACTGCTTAAAAAAAAAGGTATCCATGTGAATTAAAGAACAAAGACAATTCTCTAGTGAGTGACCAGCCTTTCTTAAAGGGCTTAATTACGCTATACAAAGTTGGTGGAACAATAAGCAGGTTGTTTCTCCTTTCGAGATATCCTGCTATTGTTTAATGATTCAGCTTAATGGTGAGTTTTAACTGTGCCTAACTTCTTTAAGAGTCAGTTGTAGTTACCACCCTGTTCATGGGTGGTTCTTAGTGAGCCAATCCCCATCTTAGCCTGACCCCCCCTTCCCCCTTGTAGTTAAATCATGCATGGAGTTAGCCTCAGCAATTCATGTTCTTGCTGGACATCCAGTACTACCCCTCACAGCCTGTCCATTCTTGGGAGGTTAGAAGGGAATGAGTGGGTAGAGCACAGATGGATAGTTCCAGAAATGGCATAGTGAGCCATTGTCATGTTTGTTTTGTAGAAGAGTGTAGCAAAATAAAGTTCTCTTCCCATAAAGCCGGCACTGTTCCCATACCTGTCTTACCACAGTATCTGGTTATACAGTATCTATTCCTCTTAGTGAAAAGAGTGCACACAACACTGACCTTTGAAACACATCTGTCTCTTTTGGTGCTACTTAGCCATAAAGCCCTATTATGCAAGTCTCACAGAGCCTCTGTATGATGCTAACAGTTCTCATCCCTGTTGTACAGGGGGATCACAAACACAGAGATATCATCATAGGATGCCAGGCTATTGCTATCCAGAATCCACTGCTGGCCATTCTTCTTCCCCCGTGCTTTGTGCACCAAGCACCTGGCCAGTTCTGAAAACCTGCAACAGGAAAACTAGGTTACTTTGGATTCATCATGGCTCTATCCCTCAAGGGTCTAATCCATGGCACTTGCAGTGTTCAAGCATGACCTGGTGCCTGATTGACAGCCTCTTTATCACCCCGATGGAGGCCATCATTATCCTGTTTAACAAAAGGCAAAATAGTTCTGCCTTTCCCCAGTCCCCTGAAGGAGTCTTTCACTCCGGTGGCAGAAGTAGAAGTTAGGTGCTTTTAGCTCTCACCCTTTTGCTCAGTCCTACTAACCCTGTCTCACATCTCTGGGGCCCCAGATGATGCTCATAACAATTACAAGGGAAGTCAGTATCATTATCCACATTTTACAGATGAGAAAACTGAGGCACAGAGCCCAAGGTCAGCCAGTAAGCCACTGACAGAGCTGGGAATTGAAATTCAAGGGACATGAGTTCTGGCCAATGCTCCATCCACTGAGCCATGCTACCTCCCCCTGCGTTTATATAGACGGCCTCCAGTAGCGGATGTACGGATGCTGATGAGCCTTTAACCAGACTATGCTGGCTGATGGTACAGAAGGGCAACAATGTTCCACAAGTGACTGGGAGGATAAGCTAATTTGGTCTAAGTACAGAGGCTAATGAGGTAAGAGTTGAATTTAACACACAGGAGCAAGACCTGTTAGCCAGGGAGTGGAGTGATTTGTGACTTACTCCACAAAACAACCTTCACTGAGAAGATGAGCAATCGCACAGCCAAAGTGAGGGCAGATGGAGGCCCTTTCTCATCTCTGTGCCAGCTCCATAGAGTAGAACAGATAGAAAAGATCTATACTACCTGTGAGGGTCTGTTCTGTTTTCATCAAGAAAGCTTCTGACTATCTGGGCCACCTCTTCATTTGACAGAATGTCCCAAAGGCCATCAGTTGCCATGACAAGGGCATCATCTTCTTTAACGTCATGCGAAGCAAAGTCAAACACTTTCACCTAGAGAAGAGAGTTAGTGATTTACTTAGATTTTCCCCCATCAGCTCTAGCAGTACATGGCAAATGGTATTCTTCATGTTTCCCCTATTGTTTGGCCTCAGAAATGTAAGCAGATTCTTTCTTTGATTTCCCTATTTAAGGGTGGTCATGTTTAATTAATCTCTTACAGTACGTGACCAGGGTCTGTCCATGAAGGTGGACCTATTTGTTCTCCCAGAGTCAGCCAGAAGACCTCCTGAATCCCTGACTAAATGGGTCATCTTGGTTTATAACAAATTGAGGCACTAGTGTCACTCTAGTGGGTGGCTATAAAAGGCTGGTGACTGCACCATTGAATGGGTAAGCTTGGAACAAGCAAGGGGTTGGAGGTTCCTCTGAAAGAATCCTGTGGCTATGAAAAGAGACCAAAATACCTGAACCTTTTCCAATCCCTGTCCTCTCCACCCCAGGCACTGGAAGCTGTGCAGCATGCAAAGCAATATCGAGTTGGGAATAAGGCTATACTAAGTCCTGCTGCTTCAGAAAAGACATCCCATGATCAGACTGTTAAAGGGGGATCCCTAGTTCTGGCAGCTAGACTCTTATGCTCACTACTACAGTTCTCACGGCCCTATGGTCACTTACCTGGGGTATGCAGGAGAGGAACGGCTTGACTTCAATGTCAGTGTCAATAACTTTCAGCTGATGATCCCCCAGCCCTCGAGAGACAGCCAGGGTCCCCAGCAAACGAGTCTTTGGAAGGGAACAAAGCCACGTCAGTGCAACCCAGAACTCGGTGCTGTGAAGGAGCCATAGGGAGCTCTGTGACTGGGTATCAGTGCCCTGCCCCTTCCCAGGCAGAATTGCACAAAGGCAACAGGCCATGCCACTTGGCACAGACCAGGGGCCAGATTCTGCCTGGCCTAATATGAGTGAAAAGTCAGAGGGAGCAAATGCCTGTGGAATGTTTTCACTGACATGAATGCACCCGTCCACTAGACCTTAGCATTGACCAAAGAAAGGTCTGGGGCTGTGATGGAGATTCTGCCTACAGGAGGCGGGGCTGGGTTCAGGGCTCTTCTTCAGAACTAGGGAAGCCTGTTGGTGCAAATTCCTTTGATTTTGGGGACCTACGAAGTGAAAGGAGAGTCCCAGCTTTCTCTTAGAAAGGCAGATTTTAGTTCTTTTCCTTCTGGAGAGCCTTGAAACCATAAAGCAAGGTTTTAGCAAGGGGCTAGCAGCTGGGGTGCTTTAGCATGAGGCTGGGGTGACAAAGTCCCACCCAGAGATGCATGCACTTGCTATGCAAGATGGTGCTCCCCCCCCCCAAAGAATTCTGACTCTCCCCCAAATACTTAGCGCCTCCCCCGCACAGTGGGGTGATCATGGTGGGTGATAGAAATCAGTTATGTTTGGAAGCAGGGGCAGTAAGACGTTGTGAAGCCCTGCCTCAGAGTGCTAATGTTGGTGCTGGATGTGCTTGTGTGTGAAGGTCAATGCTGAAAATGAGCACCTGGTCTCCCAATTAATAGAGAAGGGGCCAGGCTGGATCAGACCCATGGTCCAGCTAGTCCAGTGTCCTCTCTCTGACAGTGGCCTGCACCAAATGTTTCAGAGGAAAGTGTGAGAATGACACCTGCAGATCTCATCCTGTTCTCTAATAGGGTTGGTGTCAGCCATGAAACAGGACATTTAATATCCCTTCCAAAAGTTTTGCTGTTGTTAATTGTAACTCTGGATACTCTTGATATCCATGGAAGTATCCACTTCCTCTTTGAATTGTGGTGAGTTCTGGCCTCAGGGCAATGCCACGCACGGCCGTGCCCCCAGCAGCCATTAGAAAGCACTGCACATTTGCAAAGGAAGCTGATGAGGCTTGCCTGGCTGCCTTTGCCTCTGGCTGTGTTTGCGGGAGTGAGCTGCAGGGGAAGCCATGGGAGTGTCTGATGTGGAAGGGTCGCCAGAGCTTCTCTCTGTATGGGATGAAGAGACTATGCAGGTCAGCTACTCCAGGGCCAAGCTCCACAGCACTGCCTATAACTAAATCAACTAAGGAGTGCTGAGCAGCTGTTGCTGCCTTGACAGGCATAGCTCTGTATGTCTCTTATGTTCCCAGTGCGTAGGGGTCTGTAGAGCGTTCAGTTACCTGCTTCCCATGGCCGTGGATAAGAGGGTACTTGAGGTCAGCTTTCTCCACTGTCTTGTATCCCCTAGAATAAATGCAATACATCATCAGCCTGGGATTTTATTTATTTAAAGGCTTTTCTATAGTGCCCATCACCTAGAGTGTGAGCCTCTCTCAACAATAGTGAACTCACAAGAGTGCCTGTGACTCAGGCACAGAGAGACTAAGTGATTTGCCTGAGCTTACACAGGAACTGTGTGGCAAAGCTGGGAATTGACCCCAGATCTCCTGAGGCTTGGTCCATTTCCTCAGTGACAGGACCAGACCCTTCCCCCCTCACTTCTCACCATTTGTACTTCAGCTGGTGCTCGCACCAAGACTGGATTTCCTGGTCAAATACCAAGAAAGATGATGTGCAAAAGGTCTTTTATGCTGCAGATGGACACTTCTCTGTCCTGAACCCATCGCCAAACTTCTTTAGAGATAGACAAGAACAGTGGGCTTTCTAATGGGTGGCAAAAGCATTGCCATGGGAGACTGAACTCAGGCGTCTGTTCATCCTTCCTGCTCGCACTGCAAGCAGCCAGTACAAACGCACCATCACACTCTGTGCAGCGGAAGGTGTGGGAATTGGTTGGCCATAAGCATTTTGCACCAGTTGCCATCTGATGGCCATGCAGTGGCCAAAGGAATTGGTGGATGGGATTCTGCATCACTCAAGTCTCCCTTATTGACACTCTCAGTAGAGGAGTCCAGAATGTAATGTGCATGAGACTGTAAACTCTCTCCTTGAGGCGAGCTGCCCCTGGGCAGAGGCTGAGGAACACTGGCAGAGCAGCTTGCAGTGTTGTGGTGGGGAGAGGACTTCAGTCTCCAGGGTGTCAATCCAACTCCTGTTGCCAGTGCTAAATTAACATGGCCCCTCACAAGCAGCGTGCAGGATCGGCGTGTTCATGCCAGCACCTCCCCTTCCTGTGTCCCACACCTCCTCACTGCCAAAAGGGAGACCCGGTGAAGGAAGTGCAATGATAATGGTATCTCTACACATTGGAGACTCACCAGCCGGTCATGAAGTAATCCCGGTACAGGACCTTCTGGCCTATGTCATCTCCTTTCAGTCTTCTAGGAAACTCAAACCGGGAGAACTCGTCTGCCAGGAGCTTGGGGTAGAGAAAGGCCTAGAGAAGGAATCGAAACGGAATTGTCATCTCCAGGGTTAAGAATGCACTCAGTCTTCTCTGAGACAATGACAGCCCTGAACCCCTGGATGGAGCCCAGGGCTGAATGTTGGCAGTAGGGTTGTGCTCTGTTCCCAGCTGTGTCACTGACATGCTGCGTCATTTTAGATAAATTGCATAATCTCTCTGCATCAGTTTCCCCAGCAGTTGCCCGGGAATAATGACACTTAAGATCATCTCATGATGCTTGAGATCTACCTATAAAAATGCTATGTTAGAGCTAAGTAGTAGCGTTATTCGCCATGATCTGCAGTAGCTCAGCCATTACCTCTTGGGGGTTGTGGAGCCTCAACTTGATCCCCTTACTTTTCAGTATGGCATTTAGGGGTATGGTGTTGCTGAAAGTGCAAACTGACATAAACTCTATTTGCTGAGCTCCCTCTACCACCGTCTCAGCCTGGCGTTAGGGGGCGGCGTCCTTCATAATCTGGCCATTTACCAGTTCCCCAGCATTGAAGAGGCTGTGCACTGCAAATGATGCTCCTGACAGCCTGGACATAATCCATGATGTTAGGGGAAGCTTTGCTGCTGGGGGCACTTACAGGGCAGGGGCTGGTGAAGGGCATGTGCTCACCTGTACCCTCTCACAGGCACACACATTCATCATTACGATATTTGCAGGCAGCTAAAAGAAGGCATCACTCACCAGATGTTGGATTCTCTGCCTTTCTGTCTCAGGAGTGAACTCACTGCTCAGAGGCACTATGCTCTGTTTCCGAACAAGGATTGCCCTGCATGGAAAAGAGGTGAAGTTCTAAGCTTATAGCTATCAGCAAAATGCTTTCTGACCTTCAATTTAATCTTCCTTTATGGTACTCCTTCTCTGAGGCAGTGACTGCAGTACAGTCACTCTCTGCTCCATCCTTCCTCATGTCACTACTGATTGTTTTGTTCCACAGGTTCAGCTACATACCAAAACACATGCGGCCCAATTCATCACTGGTGTAAGATGATGCAAATCCACTGAAGTCAAAGTTACAGGGGTGAATTTGGTGCATGGGCAGATGGATACAGCTGGCCTAATTCAGTGCTGATGTAACTTCCATAACCTCATTGCAGTTGCATTCTTACACCAGAGCAGAGTTTGGCCCGGTCAGTTTAAGAATGACACCACACTGCTGGAGGATGCAATGGACTGACGAAAGCCAAGGAGACTCAAAAAGCTAAAATCCTCTCCTCTGTATTCGAATGGATCTACAGGACAGGATCAGGAAGAAGGGACAGAATGCTTATGTCTCGCTAGCCCAGCAGGAGGTGGTATTAGCTGCAGCCTAATGGATCTAGAACCAACAAAGCAATCGGGGCCTCTTCGCTTGGTAGCTCCTTTCAAATCCAATAGCCCAATGCGATCTGCATGTTGCCAGTTAGAAATAGCCCCGTCCAACCTGTCACTCGCGTGTGGAGGCAAGGGAATTCTGTAGGGAGAGCACATTGCCTGAAGGAACAGATCTCCACTGACGGGATCACCCGGTGTGCCACATCCATGTGCTCCGCACCCCAGAAGCCTCCTGCAACACCCCCATGAGCTGGGATCTGAACTCACCTGCTGTCCCCAGCATTAGCCACATAGAGCTTTCCCTGTAGGTAGAAAGCAGCCAGAGCAGTGCAGCCCCCTGGTTGATTAGTAGCTTCCATCTCCAGACTAATCACTTCATCCTGTTGGTATGAACAACTCCTGTTAGTGACAGGATGGCTCCCAGGAAAGGTGGCAGACTAAATCCAGGAGGGGCACCAGAGAGCAGATAAAAAGATGCTGATGAATGGAGATGTTGCTTTGGCACAACTAGGAGAGCTGCTGCCATAGCATCCCAGGACCCTAGTATGCGACAGATCTCAGACCTGCTGGACATCAGTGTGTGGGGTAAGGGGTTGAGGGGGAGCTTTTCAAAGGAACAAAGGGCAGTTAGACTCCCAACTCCTATTGAAAGCCCATGGGAGTTGGGCACCTCACGCCTGTGTATCCTTGAATGTCACCCCCCCTAATTTCTCAACAGGGGCAAGTTGAGGGCTTGTCAATATGTGCAGTTGCATTCATTCAGGCAGGATGTACACTGATTCAGTTAAACCAATGCAAAAAGCAAGCTGGCACACTGACTCTGGTCTGGACCAGGCTTATTTCAGTTTTGTTTATGTCAATTAGGATCAGGTTTAAGCTAAACTACAATAAACTGCTCTGAAGCCAAACTAAAAGTGCGGCTAGAGGGGTTAACTGAACTGTTGTGAGTTTGGGTAGCCGTAGAGAGATCCAAGTGAGAAGGGAGGCGGGTGACTCCGCAGGAGGCTGCAGATGCAAGTTTGGACAGTGTGATGGCAGACTGGTTTGTGGCACACCAGGTAAGAGCTGGGCCTCACTGTGCTAGATGAGGAAAACTGACTCATTGTCCTCCAGCATCAATGTTGGAGGGAGAGAAGGGGCCAGTCTGAGTAGCACTGGGGCCTGAGCAATTGCTTTCATTGCTTGTGACCATCCCTGACACTGGGTGGGGGAGGAGCAGCAGTGGGACGGTTCTCTGAGTACTGACTGAAGGATCACTCACACATTCCTGGAAGGCATTCTCCAGCACTCCAGTGACCACATCTTCCTGCCGGATTTGCTTTTCCTCCACGAACTGGGGGTCGCTGGGGCAAATGCAGCAGCCACTCAGATGCATGGGGGGCTGGGCGTCAATGATGCCTTCCACCACCTCCTCCAGCTTCTGCTTGATGCAGTAATGCAAGTAGTTGGAGGCGATTATTGCTGCTTCTGGACCACCATGGCCATCAAACAGGGCCCAGTAATAACCAGTCAGATACTAGGGGGAGAAAAACAGTGAAGGTAAGAAGGGCTCTGTGCAGGTAGCAGGACCACAGCCTGGAAATTTTGACTACAGGGTTTTTATATATATATCATGCTGGCGGGACACATAACCCCTGATTGTGGCTTTTTCAGACTCACTAGCACATCATTTGACACCCCTGACGTACGGACTGTGCTGCGCTCTGGAAAGTTTTCTGTATGTTCTTGTTTTACTCTTGGTACAGGACAGCGGCAGTGCCCTGCAGGGGTAATGCCTGAGCTCATGCCTCCTGTAGTGTTTCTGGGGAAATTCGGGACGTTTATTGATAAAACCAACAAACAAAAACATGAATGTTCTCACTGCATGGCTATAAACCATCAAGCAGCATTTCTCATTCAAAGCAGGGGCAGGTCACCCTTTGCCACTCACAACTGCCTTTCCCTACATGGCTATGATGCAGACACAAATGGGTCACTGACAGCAGCTCTTCGATGGTAAATGACAGCTTAGGACATGGCATAACACCATGGAGTAGTTAATGAGAGCCACTTAGTTAGGGATATCAAGGATATTTGTTTACCAGCCGCTGGCCACATGATGGCAAAGGGATACACACTGGAACTCTGACAGACAGCAGTGGGTAGACTCATGCTATCGATGTGGTCAGAGCAGGTAGGGCCTCGCACCATCTAGATAGCCAGAGACAGTGGAACCTACATTATGTGGCCTGTGACTGCTTCCACCCCAGAGCGCTGCCCTGCTTCTTCAGACACCCCCTTTCAGTGCCTAATCCAAAACCCATGGAAGTCAAGGGGAGGCTTTCCATTGCTCGTTGTCCAAACAGGTGCATATGAAGGATCACACAACTCACCTAGGTTCCCTGGTGACTGGGGAACTAGATATACAACCATACCTGAGATACAGGTCGACTAGACAGAACATGTAATCACCTGATTGGAGCAAAGAATCAACCAGTCCTGGTTCTCCTCCATGCCAGTATCTTTCCTCCTGACGGATATCTGACAGCATGTTGCCTGGTCCTCATTGAAATCCGATTTCTCTGCATTGATGACTCTGAGGAAACAAACATTCCAATTTAACTAGGAAATGGCAAATATACCTGGTATTGTGCTAGATCCAAGACATTTGTGTAAAAAGTTGCAGTAGTGCCAACTCTTGTGATTTTATCATGAGTCCAGTGGTATCGGGTGTTCTTCAAACCCCAGCTCCTGGAATCAGGGGATTGTGAGAATCTCAGTTTGCATTTTAAAAAATATATATTTCTGGCCCTTCTGGCTGCAGAGGAAAACTGGGAAACATGACCCCTTCAATGGCTCAGTGGCCAGAAGGCAAATGCAAAGAACCCAACACTTACCTTTTTAAAAAATCTCATGATTTTAAAGTTAATCTCATACTTTTGGTGACACTGAATCATGCTTTTGAAATGCCATTGTGAAGCACACATGGGCAAGTCAATGCCAGGGAGGATCTCCTATGCGTCTGAGCAAATACAGGAAACTAATTACCAGGAAGAGCCCCAAGCCATTTATTGAAGATGGAGGTATCCCAGACAGTAGGAGTCAATGATGTCAGTCGTGTACATTCACTGCCCTTTTTACCAGTACAGGTGGTTTCGATGATATGTATAATAATAGTACTTTGTAATTCTCTAGCACCCTCCATTCAAGGATTCCCAAGTACTTTATAAACATGCATTGAGTTTAGCCTCACAGCCCCCTCTCAGATGCTGATTAGTAGCATTAGATACACCCACACCCTTTACAGATGGGAAAGCTGAGGCACGGAAAGCTTAAGGCCTCCATTTTCAAAGGCAGTCACTGATTTTTGGGTGCCCCACTTGAGATCCCTAATGCCTGGCTGTCAAGGGCACTGAGCACCCACAGCTCTCATTAAAGTCAGTTGCAATTGTGGGCACTCAACATTTCTGAAAACTAGGTGTGTGGTGTCCCAAGTTGACCACCCAAAAACAGAGGCAACCAAAATCAGTGGAGGCTCTTGGAAACATAGGCCTTCCTCGAGATCACACAGCAAAAGTGGAGCCAGGAATGGAATCCAGATTGCCTGACTCCCAGTCCTGTGTTCTGACCACCAGACCATGCTTGCACCCTTTTCAACCACAGTCATCTCTGTGGCACGTGACAGTGATCTAACAAACAGGGCTATTATGCATTCACAGCAGGAACA
This sequence comes from Emydura macquarii macquarii, assembly GCF_026122565.2. Lineage (NCBI taxonomy): Eukaryota > Metazoa > Chordata > Testudines > Chelidae > Emydura > Emydura macquarii. The sequence goes on along the minus strand of NW_027132983.1, from coordinate 225,924 downwards.
AGGAACCAGCTGAACTGGGAGGACATGGCTTTGTATTCAGCACATAAATGTCAGCAAGTAATAGGAGATAAGGAAAATTATAGTGTGATAATCTATTATGTGTACAGTATGGAGGGTCTGTGTTAGAGCTGGGGTTCTCTGTGATCTTCCTCACTTTGGCTTTGAGAGCACAGGCATATCTGGCAGCCAGGGAACTAGTACCTAAACCAGGAATTGTGCTGTGTCTATTTCCCTGCATAATAATTGTTGCATACATTTGTCCTAGTGTGAAAGTTTGCCCTCTCTTAAAGGCATCTTTCTCCATGTTCCAGCTGGTAGTCAAATCTTAATGCCAACAGGGCCAGACCTGTGCTATTGCTACGTTGCCTTGTGCCACTCTGGCAGTCCAAAGCAGCTGAAATGCCAGCTTACCTGACCCCCAAAGGATTCCCTGGGTGGTGTAGCGCTGCTAGGGTTGAGCACGGAGATGGAGCCTATCGAGTAAGGATTTAAAGGCTATTTTTGCAAGTTGCTATGCAAGGCCATGGGAACATATGGCCAAAGATAAAGCACAGTACAGCCAGAGCACAGGAAGACTGGTCTCATCATCTGTGAGCTGTCCAGCCAGTCTTGCTACTTTTAAACTCTTATTGCTCTTCTACAGAGTGGGACAGGCAGTCATCACCATCCCTTTTCCCTGCTCTCCTTCTAGATACTTCAGGCCTGGCACAGCCGAGAGGGAGAAGGCAAGGAGCCAGTACAGACCCTTGATTTTTTGCCCTGATCCTGGCTCCGCAGCATTTTAGAGCTGGCTGGGGGTTGCTCTGAATTGCATCAGCTGCCTGGGGCCCCAAGAAGCATTGTGCTCCAGCCATTCCCCCCTCTGCCCAAGATACATCCCTCCCCACCCCAGACATGCCCCCTACACTCAGAAAGGGGCCGAGGAGCCGGTCCCACCAGCAGTCTTCACCTGCTGGGGACTCCACGCATGCCAGGGGAATCCTAAGTACAGGACTCAGTTCAGGCTTCCACTCCCTTTGCACTGCAGGGGTCGCCAGAGAGCTTGGCCCATCCAGGGATGAAGCGAACAGCTCCAAAAACAGGCAGTATTGTTAATGTTAACCCTAAAGAGTTGCCAAAGCCCAAACATCCGCTTTGCTCTTCTCCACGTGGCTGATCCAATCTGCACTGTCACAGCCAGCACCACATTGATTTATCTCCTCAGGTTTGTATTTGCATGATTAGAATTCTTCAGCTGCTTTCCTTAAAGCAAAGGATTAAATCTCCTCCCCCACCTGAAACCCCTGGCTGACACAACACCTCCCTGCAGCCCGCCCTGCCTGCCCCTACGCGCGGAAGAGCCTCCTGTGACCAGTTCCCTGCAGCTGTGAGGTTTCAGCAGGGGACTGTGATAGACTTTGTGCAGCCCAATATAAACAAAGTCATCCCAAAAGAAGGCGGAACATTCAAAATGAAGAGCCCGACCCTCCACTAGTGGAAGCAGGTGTAGCTCCAGTAACTTCACTGAGGTGGTGCGGATTCACACCAGCCTAGGCCCACTGGAAATGCGTGAGTGGGTAAAGCTGGGGACACAGAGCCTCCAAAGCCCACAGTAGCTCCTCTTTATTTGCAGTTCAAGAGGTGCTGGCATTGTTCTATGAAATCCTGACTAGCTTGGATCCTAGGCACCTGAGAGGCTGCCTGGCTCCCCATTCACCTGTGCCTGGTTTGGCTGACTTTACAGGACATGGTGGCAAGCTGGGCTAAGCCCTTGCCTTAGCTCTTATTTACAGCTGTGGAACCTTTGTCTATAATTGTGTCAAGTCTCCCTTTCTAAGCAGCACTGGGTGTGGAGAGCACTTGGCTGGGAAATCTTCAGGGAAAGCCCTGTGTGCTAGGCAAAGCACTGCTGGTGATACACTGGAGGGTGTGCTTCTCACCCCCCACTTGAGCCATTGCCCCAGCATAGGCTAAGGAACTCTGCTGCCATCTACCTTGACTGGTATCCTGGCCAAACTCCAACAGCAATAATTACATTCTGCCTGTAAAATTCTCCCTGCAGTTTCAGGTGGCTGTGCCTTTCTTCTCTTTCTGCCCTAAACAGCTGTGTGGTGCTGTTAAAGGGCTGCTGAGCTTCATTCAAAAGATGGGATCCCTGGGCTTTGAGGTCCTTTGGTAGAGGCTCTAGAGAAATGGAAATACTATGTCATCCCAACTCTCTTGCTTCCTTTCTAACAATGTGGAAGATCTGGATCCTTCAAAGTGGAAGTCTTTGATCTGGCACCAACTGCTGATGCCCTGCGGAGCTGGCAGTCTATGAAGACAACAGTGGTTGTCTCCAAGCAGTTCCTAACTGGGCAGTAGTTCTCTGATCTCTACCTCTGCAGCAGTGCCTTTTTCAGCAGCTGTAATGGAGATCGAGGAGTCCATCATCCAGCCCTAGGGGCTGTATGAGCAGCAGCATGCATGCACTATTTCTGTTTACGTGCTAAATTCCCCTGACAGTGAAAACCCTCTCCCTTTCCTAGTCTATAGCCACTGGGAGACAGTGGGGGGAAGATATGTCTTGTCTACTTGGCACGTTTTCAGAAAACTCATATTTCACCATGCTGCACTAAACTTGTAGATCTTTCTAACTCTGGCCTTACCTCCTGCTGCTTTTCTCTCCCTGGCACAGCCTGGCACATTCCCACAGGGGTCACAAGACCACTAGAGGCAAGAAAGACACGCCCCCTGATAAATGTTGAAAGCACTTCTAGCCCCAAACCTTAGTTACTAAAACTGTGGCTGGTGATCTGCAGGTAGGGTCAACAACAGATACAAGGGGAGAGAGGACAAAAGGAACAGGATGAAGATCCAGCATTTGCATTTACTCCTGGGTTTCAGGCTGGGATTTCAGAAGGATACAATAGAAGGCTGCTGAGACATTCAAGCTGCTTATCCCATCACAGTTTTATTTCCCTTTCCCCCCCAAGCTGTAAGAAGATCCACATTCACATTCACACACATTCACACACACATTCCAGGCTCAGCCACACACTGGATTCTCCCCGTTCCCCCAGTAACCCTGAGCAAAGGGAACTCACTCCGCGTAGCCTGTCCTCCACTGCAGCGGCCTGTCTTGGGAAGGGCAGTAAATAGGCCGTCTGCCAAGCTGTTTCTCCCCGGAACAGACTCCACGCAGAAACTTGGGCCTTCTGTACAGCGAGGCAGCTGGCAGCTGCTGCTCCACCACCTGCCCGAGGGACTTGGCATTCGCTGAGTTTGTCGTGGATCCACTTCTCAAAAAATGCTTCTTAAACCAGTCTGAAGACATTAAAAAGGAGCGAGAGGGGAAAACATCTGCTTCGTGCTCTGCTCGCTGTGGAAGCAGGGGAGCTGCCCTGCTCTTCTCTCTACAACTTAGAGACCAAAAGAGAAGTTGGCAGCTGTGAGACGAGTCATAAATGCTAATGAAGGCCTCTGTGCAATCAGTGACCTCACTGCCTGTGACTCAGCCACACACACTCGCTGACTACAGTAATAACTCAGCCCCCTGCTTCTCTCCATGCTTTGCACAAGCCCTTGCAATACCAGAACTGCACACATGCTGTTCCCCTTGTTACTTAAGAGAAGATTTTGGTTATTTGCATTGCACTAGTTTCTGGATGATCCAAGCAAGATTGCAGTCCCATTGTGCTAGGCACTGTACAAACCTGGGGAGAGGCAGTCCCTACCCAAAGGGGTTTACAGGGTAAATGGGACAGACAAGGGAATGCTGTTATCTCCATTGTACATCTGGGGAACTGAGACTCAGAAAGAGAGGAAGTGACTTGCTCAGACAGAAATTGAACCTGAATCTCTTGAGTCCCAATCCAGTGCTCTAACCATAAGACAAGACTTCCTCAGGCCTGGATGTGCTTGAAACTACTGGGAATAGTAGGTTAGCTGTTTTCCTGATGGCTAGTAAGGATGACATCAAAGTGACACAATTATGGCACCAGACAAACTTGAGCAACCACTGAAGGGCAAAAACAGAACAAAAGAGGCCCTTGTCACAGGTTAGTAAAGGGCAAGGTCTAATGGTCTGAGCACAGGACTGAGAGTCAGCAACTCCTGAATCTACTGCCAGCTCTGACAGTTACTACCTCTATGGCCTTGGTTAAGTCATTTAACGCAGGGGCAAATTAAAATTAAAAGGGCCTCTGACCCTCCAGAACTACAGGATCCCCCCAAATCACTGAGCAACTTCTACTCTCACACTCCATGCTCTTCTCCAGGCCCCTGCACAAAGCTTTTAATCTTGCATCACAGTCTTTCCTTCCCCAGCCAGAGAACATATTAGACCCCAATCCTGCTGCTTTTGAAGTCAGCTGCAGGATTCCCCTCAGGCTCTGAAGCTGCTGAATTTTCCTGACTGAGCCTCCCTCATGGAGATAATATTGACCATCCTACCGCACAGGATTTGGGCACGGGGGGGGAAGGTGAAGATTAGTTCATGTCTGTAAAGTGTTGTGTAAGTGCTAAGATTGTCACCAGATCTGGCATAGATGTCTCCCTTGGGTCTCAGTCCTCTGGAGACAGCAAGGAGGTTGCTATTGTATGCCAATATTTCTCGAGAGCATTTGTTAGGGCTCCCACCCTAGAAAATGGGGCAGTTAATGCACATTTTGGGTGCACATCTGTGGCTCTCAGAACGCTCAATAATGGCCTTTGGAAAACTGGCTGGTGATGTGGCACAGGCTCATCTCCTCCTTGGCCTTGTCTTCACTAGACTACTTTTACCTTGAGTGGATTGAGTGCCAATTAACTTGAGATACTTAACCCACTTCTTAAGACTAGTGTGAACGTGCCCGCACGCATGACTTCCAGTGTAATAGAGGCCATAGAATTTCACTCGGTAATTCCTGTTTCGAGTCTAATCTATCTCCATCTCCTGGGGTGGAATCTTGGCCCCAGTAAAGTCAATGGGAGTTTTGCCATTGGCTTCAGTTCTGTTAGGATTTTACCCTTTGCTTCTAGCTTTTCCAGGCCTCAAGGAGAAGCAGCTGGAAACAAGGAGTATAGCCTTGTCTTCACTCAAACAGACGCTGTATCGCCTAGAACAGCAGTTCTCAACCGGTGGTACAGTGGTACTTACCGGAAGGCTGGGTGGTACGCGCGCCGCTGAATCCGCCGCCGCCGGAAGGGCCCTCCCACCCGCCCACGTGAAACCCTGCCGCTGAAAATGGGGAAACGGCGGAAGGGTTTTGGCGGCGGGTATTGTTTCCACCGCGAAACCCTGCCGCCCGTCTCTCCCCACGGCCGCGAAACCCCGCCGCAAATCCCTCCCGCCGCCACCGCGAAACCCCGCCGCAAGTCCCCTCCCTTTTTTTTCCCGAGTGGTACTCGGGTCGGATACAGTCGGGTCAAGTGGTACTTGACCTGACTGTACCTGGCCCGAGTGGTACTCGGGGAAAAAAAGGTTGAGAACCGCTGGCCTAGAGTTTACCTCAACACCATGCAATTTAAAACTACAACTTCCTTGTCTTCACTAGGATGGTAACATGGGTTAAAAATACCCCTTTTTCCGAATAAAGGCACAGCATAGAAGATCACTCTGCTCCTGCTGTGATAACTGGCCCTACAGATTTCCCCTAATTGTGAGCTCATCTGTAAAAAGTGAGTGAAAGTTCATAAGATATCACAATAACCTATCATAACAAAAAAAGAGACAGCAACACTAAATTAGTCAAAACCAAAAGGCTGACTTATAATTCAAGGTCTGTGTTAAAGTTGTGCCTGGTAAACAAGAACAGTGTCAGACTGGAAATCAGTAAACCAAAACTGGTGTGTCAGAAATTAGGCCTAACTGGTGAACAAAGTAGAATCATAGAATCGGAGGACTGGAAGGGACCTTGAGAGGTCTTCTAGTCCAGTCCCTTGCACTCAAGGCAGGACCAAGCATTATCTAAACCAGCGGTGGCCAAACTTACTAACCCCCCGAGATCTCCCTCCCCGCTGGGCAGAATCCTCTAGCTCCACCACCCTGCTGCACGGCCAAAGCTCCGAGCGCCCCACTCCAATCTGATAGGCGAAGAATGGGGGCGGGGGCATAGGGAGCTGCACAAGCTGCACTTTAACTATAAAAGAGCCATATGTTGCTCATAAGCCATGGTTTGACCACCCCTGATCTAGACAATTCCTGGCAGATCTCTGCCCAACCTGCTCTTAAAAATCTCCAATAACAGAGATTCCACAACCTCCCTAAGCAATGTGTTCCAGTGTTTAACTACCCTGACAGTTAGGAAGTTTTTCCTAATGTCCAACCTATACTGTCCTTGCTGCAATTTAAGCCCATTTCCTCTTGTACTGTCCCCAGAGGTTAAGAAGACCAATTTTTCTCTCTCCTCTTTGTAACAACCTTTTATGTACTTGAAAACTGTTACCATGTCCCCCCTCAGTCTTCTCTTCTCCAGACTAAACAAACCCAGTTTTTTCAATCTTCCCTCATAGGTCATGTTTTCTAGACCTTTAATCATTTTTGTTGCTCTTTTCTGGATTTTCTCCAATTTGTCCACATCTTTCCTGAAATATGGCGCTCAGAACTGGACCCAAAACTCCAGGTGAGGTCTAATCAGTGCGGAGTAGAGGAAAAATTACTTCTTGTGTCTTGCTTACAACACTCCTGCTAATACATCCCAGAATTGTGCTTGCTTTTTTGGCAGCAGTGTGACACTGTTGACTCATATTTTGCTTGTGATCCATGATGACTCCGTGATCCCTTTCCACAGTATTCCTTCCTAGGCAGTCATTTATTCTTATTGAATTTCATCCTATTTACTTCAGACCCTGTCTCCAGTTTGTCCAGATCATTTTGAATTTTAATCCTATCCTCCAAAGCATTTGCAACCCCTCCCAGCTTGGTGTACCATCCACAAACTTTATAAGTGTACTTACTCGCTATGCCATTGTCTAAATCACTGATGAAAATATTGAACAGAACTGGGCCCAGGACTGATCCCTGTGGGACCCGACTTGATATGCTCTTCCAGCTTGACTGTGAACCACTGATAACTACTTTCTGTGAATGGCTTTCCAACCAATTATGCACCGATCTTATAGTAGCTCCATCTATGTTGTATTTCTCTAGTTTGTTTATGAGAAGGTCATGCAAGGCAGGATCAAAAGCCTTACCAAAGTCAAGATATGCCACATATACCACTTCCCCCACATCCACAAGGCTTGTTACCCTTCCAAGCCAGCCAGAGACTCTGAGTCCTGCAGTCATGGTTAGGAAAAGATGCTGCTGGTTAAAGATGCTATTGGTTCAGGCTGGTAACAATAGGGTAACCATTCAGAGCAGAGCAGGTGAACAAGGAGGAAACTGAGCAAGAGCCTAAAGAAGAAAGAAGAGGGAGAAAGGAGAGAGGCAAGTGAGAAAGGGAAGAGGGGAGACCAGAAGAGAGGGAAAGAGGGGATTGAGGGGGAAAAGAAGTGTGGAGAGAAAGGAGCTAGTGAAGGAAGGGGAAGGGGGAAGAGAGGACAGAGGAGTGAAGAAGCAGAAAGGAAATGCAGGAGGGAAGGGGTGAAGAAGAGAATGAAAAGGAGGGTGAGGAGAGGATGTTTTTAGAGGAGGCAGCTTTATCAGATGAAACCTACTGTCATCTAGTGCTCTGGGCTGCCATGCCCACGATCCTGTCTTTATTTCAGAGCCTGCTTTAGGTGCAAATTCAGCAAGATACTGGTGCAGCTTTAAGCATGAGAGTAGTAGCCCACTCAAGTCAATGAGACTGCCTGTGTGCTTGACATTACGCATGTGCCGAAGAAGCTGGCTGGATCAGGGCCTTAGCCAGACTGTGCAGGTTACCACGTTATGTCAAGGAAACTGGTTATAACCTGGCTGTCCCTAACTTGTTTGTAAATTGAAGGCTCAAGGCCCATGTATTTAAACACGGTTAAAGGTCCGGTCTACACTGCAAGATGTAACTATGTTTGTAACCCAGGTTAAGGGACAACCAGGTAGTAACTAGTGTCCCTTACATGTAAGGGAGGGAGGGAGCCCCTGGAATGGTGGGGAGAATGGGGGAACCCTGCTGTGAGGTGAGAGGACTATGGGGAGGCATATAGAACTCTTGTGGGAGGAGATTGGGGGACCCTGGTATGGGGGAAGCGGGACATGGAGGCACAGAGAGCCCCTGCAATTTGGAGGAGAAGGGGAATGGAGGACATGGGGGAAGTGGGCATGGGGATATATCAGAGCCACTGACATGGGGGACTCTGGTATGGGAGGAGGGGAAATGGGGGGCACACAGAATCCCTGTCAGGGGAGACTGTGGGAGTTGCAGGAGGAAGCCCCTGAAATAGAGGGGGATGAGAGAGTGACACACAGGGAGCTGGGGGGAGAAGGAGGGATCCAAAGAGCCATCAGCTTGGTCTACAGAAAATAGGAAATGTGCGACCCAGTGGTAATATAAAGATATCTATGGGAGGAGATGGCGGAGTGTGCAGCAGGTGTGGGATCCAGTAACTCTATGATGTCATGTCGTGTGTAGCACAACCCTTCAGCAGTAAGATTTGGCATAGTTTGTCTTTAGAGACATTGACAATTCACTTTGTTGATTTGGAAACCTTGGCTGATGTCGATGGGATAGACTGAGACCAACTCATGCACCTGGGCACCAAAACAGTCATCAGATTATAATGGCTTTCAGTCACTGCCAACCTAGACGGGATTCAAACCTGCCACCTCAAAGGCTCCATATCCCAACATCAGGTTCCAGAATTATCTGATCCCCTGCATTAGCTCACCTGATTACACTCGCTACAGTTTCATGCTAAAATCAATAACATCATTTCAATGCATCTTCGACTGGAAGTACTCAGGGCACAGACTGTACCTTCACAGGTGTTAGTACACCAGCTAGCACAATGGGACTCTGACCATGACTCTGGGTGCTGCTGTGATAAACATACTAAAAATAACAATTATTCTGATGAAACCCAAAAGCAGAAGTGAAACTTGTGGGGGAGGAAGGTAGGGTGAGTTACAGGGACTTGCAGTTTATATTTGAATTGTTCCTGGAAGTTCAAGTGACACATTAAAGCCCTCCAAAATAAAAAGATTACATTATCCAGACACTGTTGGATAATTTTGCACCCAGACGTGGGGTTTGAGCTAAATGCTTCCATTAGATCTTGCAAACATTTTAATATTTGGAAAGAAAACATGCTTTTGTTGAGCTTGACATCTCCCACAACCCCAAAATAACAACTCTGCTATGACCAGGAAGTGAAAGTGAATATCAGCAAAAAGGGAAACTATTTCCACTGTTCATGTTGAGTAAAGAGCAGAAAACAAATGGTGAAAAACACATTGGGGTATACGAATTCTCTCCATCTGGTTCATTGCAGGCATTGGAAGTAACGCAGAAGAGAAGGATGTTTGTTGGATTATTGTACTGAGGTAGCGCATAGATGCCCCTATGAATGCCATTGAAACAGGTACAGGTATGTACAGGCATACAATAAAAAGATAACCCCCCCCCCCCCCGCCCTTTGTTTTTCATAATACCATGAGCTGATTTCCCTTTCCCCACAAAGATAGCCCTGGCTTCCAGCACATTCCTGACGTGTGTTAGGGGGTCACACCCATAGCTTCTTCCTCTGGGGGCAATCCCAGCAACAGAATTCAGGGCCAGCAACAGAATTCAGAGCAAACTCTAGGCTAGTCTACAAATTGCTGGACGGGGGAGTTTAGCACTAGTGTAGCTATTTATTCATCTGTGTAAATATTAATTTGTATGCAGTGTTGTAGCCATGTTGATCCCAGGATATTAGAGAGACAAGGTGGGTGAGGTAATGACCCACTTCTGTGGGTGAGTGAGACCAGATTTTGAGTTTACAGAGCTCTTCCTCTGACCTGAAGAAGAGCTCTGTGTAAGCTTGAAAGTTTGTGTCTCTCACTCGCAGAAGTTAGCCCAATAAAAGATATTACCTTACCTCACCCACCTTTTCTCTCTAAATATTAATTTGATAATTTACTGAATTAAGCTAAACTAGTATAAGACCAAGGTTTAAAATGGTTTAAGTGCATCTACATTGTGGTTTTAGCCATGTAACGAAATCTATTTCAAATCCATTTGGTTCCACTAGTGGAAGTTTTCTAATACAGACAAGCCCTCTGTGGAGTTCCTCTTCCTTCCCAAATCCCCTCCCAACGTTTTTCCTTGCAAGTGAGTAATCTGGCTTGTGACTTCGAACCTGTTCCTTAAGAAGCAAAGCTAGTGTCACTGCCAGTTAGGGTGACCAGATAGCAAGTGTGAAAAATCAGAACGGGGTGGGGGGTAATAGACACCTATATAAGAAAAAGCCCTGAATATCAGGACTGTCCCTATAAAATTGGGACATCTGGTCACCCTACTGCCAGTAGATGGTGCTAGATGATTTGAGCATCTCTGTGCTATTCACTCAGGGAAAGTGAAGAACTTGCTTTGCCTGCAGTGGGGTTTCTCTGGAGGTGAAGACAAAAGGAGTGGGAGAGAAACAGCAAACTGCATGTTTTGCTCTAAAATTTGGCCTCTCCAAGTTCTGGGGAAGAGAGACTCTCCATGGTATGCTCACACCTTGAATACAGCATACAGTTCTGGTCACCCCATCTCAAAAACGGTATGATAGAACTGGAAAAACTACAGAGAAGGGGAACAAAAATGCTTAAGGGTATGGAACAGCTTCCATATGAGGAGAGATTAAAAAGACTGGGACTTTTCAGCTTGGAAAAGAGATGAGTAAGAGGAGATACGATAGATGTCTATAAAATCGTGATTGGTATGGAGAAAGTGAAAAAGGAAGAGTAATTTACTCCTCATAACACAAAAACCAGGGGTCACCCAATGACATTAATAGGTAGCAGGTTTAAAACAAACAAAAAGTACTTCTTAACACATTGCACAGTCAATCTATGGAACTCGTTGCTAGGGGATGTTATGAAGGCCAAAACTATAACAGGGTACAAAAAATGAGCTGGATAAGTTCATGGAGGATATGTCCATCAAGGGCTATTAACCAAGATGGTCAGGGATGCAACCCATGCTCTGGGTGTCCCTGGCCTCTGACTGCCAGAAGCTGGGAGCGGACAATAGGGGATGGATCATTTGATGATTGCCTCCTCTGTTCATTCCATCTGAAGTACCTGGCGTTGGCCACTGTCAGAAGACAGGATACTAGGCTAGATGGACCATTGGTCTAACCCACTATGACTGTTCTTATGTCCCCTCTTGTCCAGTGTCATCCCTTGTCCTATGTCTTCCTACAACTTCCCTTGACACCATATTGCCCTGGCAGGATTACTCAACTGCCCTTCTCTGCCTCGTACACTGTCTCTTTTGCCCTCAATTCCCAGTCTCCTCTCCTCAGGAATCTTAGTTAGGGTCTCTCCTCAGACTCTTCATCTCCTTATGATGTGATTCCTTCATCTCCTGGCTGATGTGATTTCAGAGCCATTGGCTATTATCTTTGAAAGCTCATGGCAATTGGGGGAGGTCCCTGATGACTGGAAAAAAGCAAATATAGTTCCCATCTTCAAGAAAGAGAGGAAAGAGGATCCAGGGAACTACAGACCGGTCAGCCTCACCTCAATCCCTGGAAAAATTATGGAGCAGGTCCTCAAGGAATCCATTTTAAGGCACTTGGAAGAGAGAAAGGTGATCAGGAACAGTCAACATGGATTCACCAAGGGCAAGTCATGCCTGACCAACCTGATTGCTTTCTATGAAGAGGTGACTGGCTCTGTGGATGTGGGGAAAGCGGTGGACGTGATATACCTTGACTTTAGCAAAGCTTTTGATACGGTCTCTCACGGTATTCTTATCAGCAAGTTAAAGAAGTATGGGTTGGATGAATGGACTATAAAATGGATAGAGAACTGGCTAGAGCATAGGGCTCAACGAGTAGTGATCAATGGCTCCATGTCTAGCTGGCAGCCGGTCACAAGCGGAGTGCCCCAGGGGTCGGTGCTAGGGCCAGTTTTGTTCAACATCTTCATTAATGATCTAGATGATGGGGTAGATTGCACCCTCAGCAAGTTTGCAGATGACACTAAGCTAGGGTGAGTGGTAGATACCCTGGAAGGTAGGGATAGGATACAGAAGGACCTAAACAAATTGGAGGATTGGGCCAAAATAAATCTGATGAGGTTCAACAAGGACAAGTGCAGAGTCCTGCACTTTGGACGGAAGAATCCCATACACAGCTACAGACTGGGGACCGACGGGCTAGGCAGCAGTTCTGCAGAAAAGGACTTGGGGGTTACAGTGGATAAGAAGCTGGATATGAGTCAGTAGTGTGCCCTGGTTACCAAGAAGGCTAATAGCATAGTGGGCTGCATTAGTAGGAGCACTGCCTGCAGATCAAGGCATTGGTGAGGCCACATTTGGAGTATTGTGTCCAGTTTTGGGCCCCCCCACTACAAAAAGGATGTGGACAAGTTGGAGAGAGTCCAGCGGAGGGCAACAAAAATGATTAGGGGGCTGGAGCACAAGACTTATGAGGAGAGGCTGAGGGAACTAGGCTTGTTTAATCTGCAGAAGAGAAGAATGAGGGGAGATTTGATAGCAGCCTTTAACTACCTGAAAGGAGGTTCCAGGGAGGATGGAGCTAGGCTGTTCTCAGTGGTGGCAGATGACAGAACAAGGAGCAACGGTCTCAAGTTGCAGTGGGGGAGGTCTAGGTTGGACATTAGGAAAATGTTTTTCAGTAGGAGGGTGGTGAAGCACTGGAATGGGTTACCTAGGGAGGTGGTGGAATCTCCATCCTTAGAAGTTTTTAAACTGCGGCTTGACAAAACCCTCGCTGGGATGATATAGCTGAGGTTAGTCCTGCTTTGAGCAGGGGGTTGGACTAGATGACCTCCTGAGGTCCCTTTCAACTCTATGATTCTATGATAATCTAGGCCAGAGACAAACCTGTCCATGTTGGTAAGGCAAAAAGACTGAAAAACGTGTCTACAATACAGATTAAATCTGCATGCGATAGGCATACATTTCAACGGGAGTGCCCCATTGCACCCTCCACCCTATCAAAATCCACCAGCTCCTCTCAGTTCCATCCCACGTCTCCGTTACTGCTCCATTCTTCCAGTCTGTCTGGTCACCCACTGAACCAACTGAACTTCCCCTATACCTCCTGCTGCTACTGTGCCCCCTACTCTCCCTCTCCTCTGCCCCTTCCCCTCCTGTGCCCCTATTCCCCTTCCTCTGCTGCTGCTACTCTCTCCCCACAACCTCCACTTAAGGATGAAATGTGTATGAAACAAGCATAGACATCTGCCAGTCTGCCCCACAAATTAATCAATTTCTACCCCAAAGCCACCAATGCTCCTCCAGTGTCCCCATTGCACCTGCCATGCTTCTTTCTTTCCCTCTAGCCTAGCCTAGCTCCCTCTGCATGCCAGTCCTTCAGAGGTGCTTTTCGCACGTTGGGCTCAGAAATCTGGTTCCTGCTTCCAGCAAGCTGAGCGGGTAGCTCCAATTTCCTTTCCTGCCATCTGCTCAGTTCCTACCAAGGCTGAAGGCAGGGAGGGTACTGATTGGCTGGCAGAGGAAGGCGCGACAGAAGCATCAGTCACAAGCCTGGCCCACTCTGGCAGCCAGCTACAAAAATCAGAATAGAGGCAGACCTGAGAGAAGGGGCAGAAGGCTAGGGGTTTGCACGTATCGGGACTGCAATGCTTAGGTTCCCTGGAGCCACAGGTGTGAGGGACTGACTCAGTTCTCTTTAGTGGGTGTCTTCTGCCTGGTGATGATCTGGAGGAGATGAATCAAGTCACAAATTATCTAATTATCCCTGGTCAGTGTGACATACAGCAATAAGGACCAGGAAGGGTTACTGTGAACATCATGATAGAGGCAGCAAAGGGAAGATCAAGCAACCATCTCTGAGAGGCAGCTGCAGGTAGAACCTGGTGAGTCAGAGCCAGGAATAGCTATGAGCTGGCCCACAGCAGGATGAGAAGGGGAGAAGAGCAGCTCAACAGTATAATCACCTGGTGTATCTGGAGAAGCAAGGATGTGGTGAAAGGTCAAGGGTCAAGAAAGAGCCTAGGAGCCTGCAGGGAGAACTGGCACTGAAGCAACTCCAGCTGGCAGGATGTGCAGTCACAGGTGGGTAGTAATGCCAAGGGAGGGCCTTATTAAAACAACACTCCTCCCAGAATCTACAATAGCAGCTGCATTAACAACTGTACTGTGGGAAGAGGTCAGACACTGGGAGGCAGGCAGGAGAGGCTCAGAGATGGGGTTTCAGCCACCTGTAATGGTGCAGCAGCTTACCAAAGACTGCTGGGCACTTACAGGGATGGGGACTATTTTAGATGGGGATTTACCCAACCCAGGGTTGGAAGTGGGCAAATCAGGCCAGATGCTGGGGCAGAGGCGTGTAGGTATAACTCTCCTGTCTATCCAGGAGAAGCCCACAAACATGGTTCCATGGGGACAGCCAATGCTGAGAGCCCAGGTGGCGATGCGAGAGCCCCTATGGGGCACCAGGTCAGTAGAGGTAGAGCCCAGGCACTGCAGGCAGGGGTGAGACTAGGGGTAAGCGAGCAGGATGGTCATTGTCTTGCTTGGGGTACAGTACAGCTGTGATGCTGGGCTTTTGCTTTTTGCCCTGCTCTGATTGGCCACCCTCTTTTTTTGGCTCTGCTGATTGCCTGGCTGTGGGGTTGGGTTATTTTTGCTTGGCTGAGGGGGCAGCGCTGAAAACATTTTTCACCCTGGCCAGCAACATGGCAATGGCCGCTTCTCAGCCCAGGCCTTTGAGGCCAACTTGTTTGCTCTCCAAGAGAGGGTTGGACTTCAAGGGGCACCTTTGGGACTGGCCTTGAGGGGCAAGGTTTCTCTTATTGGGCAGCACCTAGCAGGGTCTATTGAGGGCTATAATAGGGCTGTGGTGTTGGCACACTTTTTCTACCAGTCCTACCATAGTGAAGATCCCTTGTCATCCTGCAGATGTCTGAGTTTAGTGGGCACCTACCCAGGGAGAGCCTATTGGGTCCAGCAGTTGACTTCAGCAGTCCTGTGCTCCTTCATCCGAGCAGGCACGGGTGGGTCTGGGCAGCAGCATGGCCTAGTGCAGTGTTCTTCATTGCAAGGCAGAGGAGCCAGTGGCAGCTCCCATCAACCCTAAGTGCGGCTCCCTGACTAATTGTTTATATTCCAATTTATTTTATTTTTAACATTAGAATATGTACCAAGCCTATCAAAGTCCGCCTTCTTTACACGTCACATTGACCACATGGTACCATGTGCGCAATAAGTACATCTAAGTATATCCATTGTATAATAACTGTAATATCACCATAGCAACCAACGTGTTAATTTAGTAGTTGATGTGGCTCTCACATTGAAGGTTTTTTGCCAAAGTGGCCCCCGCTTGAAAAATAGTGAAGATCACTGGGTGTAGGGCACCAGACTGGGACTTGAGAAGTTTGGGCTCTATTCTGGGCTCTGCGGGCCCCTGCCAGTCCCTCTGTGTAGGTCTGTTCGTTCGCAGGTGAGTGTGGGACAAGGGCTGGCTGTGCTGATGGGGGGAGCACCTATCACTGCATGGGGTAGGGGCTGGCAGTGTGTGCCAAGGGGTGTGTATAGCACTTAGCACTGAGGGGCCCAGGGCTGGCCTTGTCAAGGGGTGTGTGCAGCACCTTGCACTGAGGGGCCCAGGGCTGGCCGTGCCAAGGGGTGTGTACAGCACCTTGCACTGAGGGGCCCAGGGCTGGCCCTAGATAGATCCCTGTGTACCGAGGGCCCCGCAGGGTCCCTGGCCAGTGGGCTACGAGAGCCCCGTGACCCTGTCAGCGGTGCGGCGCCCGCCCTCGCTAGAGCTCCCGGCGGGGCCGGTCCCGTCACGGCGGCTTCCCGCCATCCTGAGGGGGTGGAGCTTGGCCAGGCCCCGCCCGGCGGCGGCGGGAACCCGGAAGCGGGAGGCGCCGTTGCTAGCGCCGTTTCCTGGGCAGGGCGGGACTCGGGAGCGGAGCCCAGCCGAAGCCATGGCTCACCAGACCGGCATCCACGGTAAGGGCGGCCGGCGGGGCGGCTCTCTCGGCCCCTTCCTCTCCCGGGCTGTGCCCGGACCCGACCCGACCCGACCCGACCCCCCCCCCGCCGCGCGTGTCCGCTCCCGCCACACCGCCCGGACCGACCCGCCCCGCCCCGACCCGACTCGCTCGGACACTCCCTGGCCGCGGCTGGGCTGCCCCGATGGCCTGGGCGTCCGGGCTGCGGCCCCGGCACCCAGCCGCTCCGCTCCTTAGAGATGCTTTTATAGCGGGATCCTTTCGAGCCTGAAGCGGCATCTCTGCCCTAGGGAGTTTGCGTGTCTCCCTGATCTACCTGCCCCCTCCTTCCCCCCCCCCCCCATGTCCTAGGCCAGGGGTTCCCAACCTCTTTGGCTAGAGGGCCGCAGATATCAGCTTTACAACCCTGAAGGGCCCCCAGTCTCTGCCAGCAGCCCCCGCCCTCCCCCATCCCCCGGCCAGACAGAAGGAGTTCAGGGAGGAGGCTGCCTACTCACTGATCTCCCATCTCCCCGGCTACAGCAGGGAAACTGCTCACCTGGGTCCCTAGGCAGTGGCTCCCTTCTGCAGCCAGAGGGATGGAGGATCAGTGCTCTCCTCCCTCTGGCTCCGGGGACCCCAGCACCTATGGACCCAGGCAGGGCACTTTTCACTGCTCCCTGCTACAGCCAGGGGCAGGGGAGTGCTGATCTCCCATCCCCTTGGCTGCAGCAAGGAGCCTACTCTGGTCTTTTAGCCCTGTGGAAATGTGCTCTGCCTAGGTCCTTATGCAGTGGCTCACTTCTGCCACCAGTAGGAGGGGAGCCGTGGGCCACTTTGAAAGCTCCAGCGGGCCACAGGTTGGGAACCACTGTCCTATACCCTGCACAAGCGTCCCACCATGGCCCCCTTTATCCAGATCTTTGTCCTCTACGGCCCATAGGCCCCCGGCACCAGCTTTCCCTGGAGAGGTTGTGAGCGTATCCCACATGCCCTCTTACCTGCAGTCACATTTCTTCTGTTTATTAGTTGTATTACGGTAATGCCTAGGTGTCCCAGACATAGACCATTGTGCCAGGCTCTGTACAGACACAAAAAAGATAGTCTCTGCCCCAAAGTGCTTACAATCCACATTAGAGCCCGTATGTGCTGCACAGTCTGCACTGGCATCTTGCCCTTATATTCTTGGGAGCATGTGTGTAGTAGCATCTCTGCTATAAAGCCTACAGACTTGCCGGGGATGGCCTAAAACATCATGCCTCACTAAGCCTTCAGCATCTTCCCTTCTACCATACTGAGCTTGATATGGCTGCAGCACCTTCTCTACTACAGTTTCTATATATGTTCACAGCCGATATTTGGTTCTATAGAAAATGGGTGCAAATGCATCCTATAGATATCTTAGTGTCCTCCTGTCTTTCTGCTCAGGAAGCTGTTTATCAGTAACTTTGTCCATCTGAAATGTTTTTGCTTTTCCTTTGCTGCTCCATTATCTCATAACAACATGTTTAGCTCTGCAGTGTGAATCATACTCTCGGGAACCATTTCCCTTTCTGCAAAGCAGGCTGCTGCTTGGTTTGTGTCATTTTTAACGTGTTCCCACAAAAGCCTAGCTGAAGCTTAAATAATATCTGCGTCTTAGGTTTTACCTGGGTCTTATTTCAACTCTTGATTTGTCAGGGCTATGGAAGTTTGAAGAGTGTGCATGGTTTGGTTCAGAACTCTGTATAAAGGCAGCAATGCCTTGTTAATAAGGTGTGGGGGGTAGGAGGTGGGAGAAGAGTTGAAATATAAAAAGTAATGGTAGCCAGGACAAAAATCTCCCCTACATTTGTTGTTCTCTTAATTGTAATGACTTACAAAAAATGTCCAGGGAGCAGACTGGCACGCAAAGCCAGACTTGATGATAAACACATTACATCTCCCAAAACAGCATGTGACACTGTCCCAGCAGGGTCACTTGAAGATCTCCCCAATATGTAGTCAGGCCCAGGTTAAAGAAATTTGGAGCCCTGTGCACTGTGAAAATTAGGGCTGGGCATCTGCCTTAAAGGGATACCATCCCACACAGACCCCCTAATGCCCCTGGCTCCCTACACACACCCCAATAACCCCTGACAGCTCTCTCACACATCCCAGCAGCCCTGACATACATCTGACTCACTGCTCCAGCACTTCAGCTCACCAGCCGCAGCCTCCAACACTCCCAACTTGTGCCTGGGATCTTCCTGGCCACTCACCAGCGTCCTTCATGCTGAGTGCACTGCTGTCATCCCAGTATAGGGGAGCTCCTCTCAATCCTGGCTGCCCTGCTCCGCTCCGTCCCACTGCACACCCTGTACTCGCAAGCCCCACACTACTCCCATTTGGCCCAGCTGTCCCTCCATCCATGGTGTTGTGTCCTGACGCACAGAGTGCAGCACCACTCAGGTTTGTAGTTTTGGGGGGTGTTTTGTTTTGTTTTTTCTGGTGTTTGGGACCCCTGTGCAAGTGCACCAAGAGCACGCTGGTTAATCCAGGCCTGCATTTTGTGCAGTTAGCCTTTCTTGGATGAAATGCTAGAATAAGACATTGAAAGGTGTCATTATTAAGGGGGGAGGAGTTGGCTAGGAAGGGCATAAGGGCTTATAGCTAGAAATAATTGGATAAAATTGAGCAAAAGAACATCTAAGTGAAATACAAGGAAGTTTTCCTATCAATGCTATTAGAGAGTGAAATAGGTTCCCAAGGTGAAAACTTGAGTATTTAAAAACCTGGCTAAATCAGAACACTCTGTTATTACTGTTGGGAACAATCACTGCACCGGTTGTCTATGCTGCTAATAAAAATATTATATCATAGACAACTCTCAATGATGGTAGAGAGCAGTGCACTGGTATGGTAGCTTTCTAATCTACAGGAAGCCCTTAGATCAGCTGTACAAGTCTGGGCAAATATCCTCCCACCAAAGCAGATCCTTGGCCTGGATGGTCATTAACAGCTGGGAATGCAACCAAAAGATACATTTGTGGCTGTGTGACTGTGTTGCTGAGACTATCTGTCTTATGGCCAGCCAAACATTCCATGGGACCAGCCAGAGTTAACCTCCTGGATTTCAGGTGTGCTCTTGCTGCTTTGATGATAAATCCCAAGAACAAAACTGGGGTTGATAGATTATCTGCTTGGAGCCTTTATTCTACAAGCTTTGTTCCAAAGTTCTTCACACTAATGTAAGTGCCAATTGTGTGTTCACCTTCTATGGATTTGCAGGTGCTTCTGGGGTGGAACATGACCATCAATCTGCAACAGCAAAACTATATAGGTTTTTGTTTATTTTAGCAGGAGGAAGGAATGCCTTCCCCTGGGGTTTCAGTTGGAGGAATTTCAGTAGTTGGAATATAATTCCCTACATTAGAATTTGGTCATTATGTTGAAGCTACCAGCTCTATTCTAGCAGAAAGTGCGATGGGATCTTTAATGAGCACGAGTGGTCAGGGAATTGGTTTTATGTCTCCCCTCCACTACCTCAGGGCTGTGGAGCCCTGGTGCAGTATTTACTTAAAGGGAAGCATTCCAAGTATCACCCCCATACCTTCCAGAGTTTCCTTGGAGGCATCTCCAAGTCCAGATTGTAGCTGCAGGACAGTGGGCAACTGTATATTGGACATTAGTAAGAATTCTCTTTTTAATGTCCTCTAGAACTTCTTTGGAAGCAGCTGACTCTTGTTGAATTAAGAAGTTAGCTTCAGAAAAAATAACCAGATAATTGGGGAAGGACTAAATGAGCCATGGGAGGTGATGGTAATTATATTCAAATTTAAGAGTCCAAACTATGTGTGGTTTTTCATTACTTTATATTGGTTTTCTATCTGGTAACTAGCTTACAGTATTAATCAAGACTTAAAATATTGCATAAATTACGCAACACAGTCAATATGAGAGCGTAGAAGTTAGATGCAGCCTCTGAGGTCATCTTGTCCTTCAGAGGCAGGGTTGTTCTCTAAAGTATATACTGCAGTATTTTGTCCAGTCTAATTGTAATGAATCAAGCAATGATGCTTCCTCCCACTACCCTGGAGAGACTGTTGGGCAATATAATAGATCTCTGTAATACTGAATGTTTCCTTATATTAAACATCTTGATGTGATTCTTTTGCAAGTGTTGAATTTATGGCCACGGTTACTTAGTGGCTCAACCACTCTCTTCCTATACAAACTTCTGTTACTCAAGGACAAAGCCAAGAATAACCTCTCCCTTATATGCTCCAGAAAAAGCTGTACTAAAAACAGTTGATGGTATTTACATACTTGTTACTCTAGGCTCTTCTGATGTGGTATTTGTCACTTATTATATTGGCGGATCTCAGCATTCTGGCATAACAGTCAGTGTTCTTATCCAGTAGCTAGGGTACTCTTCTTTGTCATGGGCTATCCCTGGTGCTCTTCCAGAGTGCTGCCTCCTTCATCTGGAAGGACTGGCTATAGGAATAAGAGGGGAGGTTGGACTCTATGGCCCATTCACTCCTATACCTCTCTACTAAGGCTGCCAACCTGGTGTGAATTTAGAGTCTGGATCCCCACTGCTAGAAATTGAAGTGAAACCCATCAGCTCACTCCACAAAAGCCAGTAAGCAGCCATCAGACAGCAGTGACTTTCAGCCATTATGGGCTGAACCTGCGCTGATGCCCTTAGGGGGAAATCTCCATAGCCCCTAAATGTAACCTGTCTTTTTCTCGTCCTTGCAGAAATATAGTGTCATGTGCACAGCACTGTAATGTAGCCCAGTAGGTCACAGAAATAAAGAAAATACAAGAGTAGATTAAGCCTAGCACCTCCTCCCCCTTATCTCAGCTCTGACCAGCTGCATTCTTCAATGGGCGAAATAGGGTTGATTCCAAAGATAGTCCATTCTATTTCCCCCCCACCCTTTGAAATCTTTCTGTTAGGGGTTGGTGTGGTCAACCAGCGGCATTCCTGGTGACTCATAGCATTTCCTCACTTAGTCAGCCATGAATCACCTGATGCTGTTTTGGTCTCTCTCCAAGGCAGTGTACATCATCGCTTCCTGTCTTCCTTTCAACTCAGTTACACACCCTTTCCCTCTTCAACCTGCAAGTTAACAGGAAGGAGGTTTGAATTGTTTTTTAAAGTAATTGCAGATCAGCACCACAGTGACAGAGGAGATTGGTGTGTGGAAAACCCTTTTGTATCCCATCAAGTTTGACTTTGTCCAGTCAATAGCATATAGTGGTGCAGCTGCTTGCCTATAGCACTGTCTGGCTTGGGGAAAACTAACTGGGTTTTAAAACTTCCCCTGGCAGAATTTAGCTATGTTAGTGAAATCTGGGTTAGCACCTCTAGATTGCCCCTCCAGGAACCTTATTAGCACATGTGAGGTTGTTTCTGGACATATAATGAACCATGTTAAGTCAGAATCATGTTTGAAACTGTCTCACTTAACAAGTCTCAGATGTTCTGGAACAAGCTTGTAGTATGGTATGGTATCAAAACTGAATTATGAGAATTAGGAGGGTGGTGAAGCACTGGAATGGGTTACCTAGGGAGGTGGTGGAATCTCCATCCTTAGAGGTTTTTAAGCTGCGGCTTGACAAAGCCCTGGTTGGGATGATATATGCCTGCTGGAGACCACCCAGCAAGAGACTTAGAGCTGCATATTTGGGCAGAGAACCTACCCCATTCTTTCTGCAGGCTTCCTTGTGTGCAGATCTCTCTCTGCTTTCTCTGCTCTCCTTCCTTGCAGACATACATTTAGAACCATCTCACACAAGCCTGCTGAGACAGGGATACAAAAGGGATGATATAGCAGAGGTTAGTCCTGCTTTGAGCAGGGGGTTGGACTAGATGACCTCCTGAGGTCCCTTCCAATTCTAATATTCTATGATTCTATGAATGCAAACTGTGCTACTGAACTTTCACCGGAGTTCTTTACCCCAGAGTAAAAGGTGGCATAGTGTGAAGGGTTTAGCGCTCTCTGTCCATTGTAGGCTAAAGCACCCAGTGCCATTTGACCTGAGCCTTCATCTGTCCTTTGGGAGGCAGTAAATGACTATTGGATCTATACACATTAAATTCTCTGAATCTGACTCATTTTGTGCTTCATGTTAAAGCTTCCAGGAGGTAGAAATTTCCTTTCTAAATATAAATCTACTTATCGAGTGCCTGAGATACAGAGCTCAGGCTGTGTCAGTGCTTTAAGGAAATCTGCTGATTGTGTTTCATATCTTTTTGTCCTCTACTGCTGTCTAGAGACTTCCCACCATGGTACTGTTATTGTCTTATTTTTCTTCCTGTGAAGAGTGCATAATGTCAGATCAGAAATGGCAGTGGCTAGACTCTGATTCCCAGTTTTGTCTTGAATGTCTGAGACAGGTAACTTGCAAGGAAGGAGGAAATTTCCAGATCCTCCCTATTCTTGAAATGTTTCTGGTTTGGCCTTCCTGCTAAGGGGCAGCTCCTTGGAGAACCGCTTTAGGATTGTAGCCTGTCCTGAGCTGGCTGACATCTAACAGCTAGCTGGCAATGGCTAGCCCAGTTTTAGACCAATTCAGAATGCCCACGAGTGATTGCTGCCATAGAAACCCTGACCTTACTTTCTGTTGTGACACCTCATGTTTTCCCCCACTACGTGTTGTAGTATGGAAAGATGAGCAAATATGGGGATCTTTACTAAGTGCCAGGCTGGCTTAATGGAAAAACATTTTCCCAGTGCATATCTCTGCATCCGTGTCCCTCAGCTCTTCTCTATGGGGACTCTAACATGCAAGGATTTACGTGCCACTTTTACCTAGTCTCAGATTTATAGGCATGATTTTTCAATCTGGGGAGGACGCAACAGTTGTGTCAAGGCACTGAGCTAGGGCCAAATACTAGCAGAGCAGAAAGCATGAAGTGACATGGGAACAATTTCTTCAAAGTAGGTAAAGCTTTTCAGGGCCTCCATTCCCTGATTCAGCATGTTGGATATCTAAAAATCCGCAGTGATACAGGGTGCCATCTCAGCAGGCTTGTGTGAGATGGTTCTAAATGTATGTCTGCAAGGAAGGAGAGCAGAGAGAGAGGTCTGCACACAAGGAAGCCTGCAGAAAGAATGGGGTAGGTTCTCTGCCCAAATATGCTGCTCTAAGTCTCTTGCTGGGTGGTCTCCAGCAGGCATATAGCTGGCTTCTATGCTTCCTACCCCATCGCCCCAGTGCATGGGATGGGCATGGTGAGAGAGAGGGAGTGGCTGGAGTGTATTTATCTCCAGCTGGCATACAGTTCTTAGAGGACTGTACACAGTTGCCATAAATTAGAGCAGCCTCCAGGCTGCTTTAACTTATGCTTGGGCTGGGGCAGAAAACCAAGGGTCAGTAACCCTGACTACCCCACTGCTCTGCTGTGGCAGCTGAACACAGCAAAACAAATTGTTCCCAAAACCTGCAAATTGTTGTTATAGGTAGTTATATGTTTTGCTCTGTAGCTGAGGATAGCTTTCCTCCTCTGGTCCTATTGGTGCTTCACTGTGACCTTTCTTTAGTGCTTGCTCTTGCAGTATCTGCTTTGCTGAAACAATGGATGCTTTTTTTGTTTTTTGTTTATGCCACACGCAATGCCTACTACATTAGAGGACAGAAGCTATAACAAATCACTCAGTGCTCATGGTAAGATTGGAGACTTCAGTCCACCGACCTTGAAAACTCAGCAAAATACCCTTTGTTACAAAAAGTCTCTTCCCAGGAATCTCTCCTTTGCTTGCTTGATACAAATTTCACAGGACTGGCATGCCCTTTCCCTTAGTAGGGGCATGGCAAGTCCATCTATGTTCAGTGCTGGGCTTGCTCTTTCAGAGAGGTTGTGATGGGCATGTTTTAGGGCTGTAAAGAAGGACCAACCCGTCTTGTAGAAACTGTACTCTGAAGTGAGCTCTGATAGGGGAGCAGTAAGTCATAGTCAAGACGAAGTGGAGAGCACTTCCAAAGGGGTAGCCGTGTTAGTCTGTATACAGCAAAAACAACAAGAGTCCTCTAGCACCTTAAAGACTGACAAATTTCTGTGGGCATAAGCTTTCGTGGGCTGCAACCCACTTCTGGCACAAGTGGAATTTGTTAGTCTTTAAGGTGCTACAGGACTCTTGTTGTTTTTGCTGTGGAGAGCACTGTTTTTCCTCTTGTCTGCTCAAAAGGAGAAGTTGATTGACTAAACTGGAAAGCTGAAGTAAAAACACTCTTGTTTTGACCATGTATAGTAGTATCTTATTATACTTCCTTTATTCTCAGCTTCAGGAATGTGCTGGGTTTGGGGGAAGGAGATATTCTCATCAGGTGATCGAATGCACTCTCTGGGGTGGGGCAGGCAGTGCAGTGACAGATCTGAGTATGGATCCAGAATTGTAATAACAGGGGTTGCTACAGGCAAACTAGGAAAAATCCTACTTACTATCTGGGAGCCTAGGAAATCCAGTCTGAACAAGAGAAATTGAATTGCTTACTGGTTGCCAGACAAGTTGCTGACCAGCATTTTACAATCCTGATGAGGTTTTCCAAGCAGTGTGTCTGACTTGAGGCAGAAAATGAAAATTGGTCCCTTGCTTTATTCCTTGTAAACATCACCAAGTGGCAGATGTAAGGAGTCGCTTGCATGTCCAGCCAGTTACTTTGCCACATTCCTCATCTGACCCCTCCTGCCTTTCAGGAAGCATGCCCATGGCTCATCATGTGTGAGTGCTCCGCAAAATGCAGTCTGGGCTTAGTTACAAGGAAACGGAGGCGGGAGGCTAATTTTTAATTTTAATTGAAGGATGCATGTGTTATGCATTGAAAACACACGGCCTAAATCGGGTCAAGTTTCTTTTTGCAGATGAGAAACACAGCATATTTACAACCCAACTTGTTTTGGCTACAAAATAAATCTGGATCATCTATATCTTCTTGTCTTGAAAACAAACTTTAGATCTAGGTTGTCCTTGAGGAAGACAGAAAATGTCTAGTTTGGCTGCACTTTGTGATTGAGGAACAGTGACAGATCTGTATGCGTCAGGAGTTCATGTGGTGTGCTTTAGAGGGTGTGTTGCAGGTCATCTTTGAGGTGCAGTGACGCATCTGTGTGAGAAACTTGCACAGTTCCTTCAGTGCAATGAAGTGTCTGCTTTTATCAATCATTCTTAATCCAAGCTCTGAATCACTGAGAGATGAAATGAGACCATCTCTTCAGAAAAGTCTTGTGACCGTATCTTGTGATAACTTGCAAGTCCAGTGTATCACAGAGTAAAGACCCGTTTTGTTTGTGGACCTCCTAGCTGTGGCTCTTGATGTGAGTTAGAAAAGCTCAAGGAAGGCTGGAAGGGCTGGTGACATGGATTGTTCTCATGAAATTCATGTGGCATGAGCTGAGACAGGCATTCCTTGTGGCCAGAACAAACAAACAGGGCAGCTGTGTTTTTCAAATGTGAAGCTGACTTGTTGCTTGGGCAAGATCCCATGTTGACAGCTCTGCAGCTTCAGGACCCTCCCAGTCCACAGAGCAGGGACAACAAGAGTGGCAGCAGTGCCATCTTCTGCCACCCATGTGCTGCCGGTGTGGCTCCCTCTGATCTTGCATAGTAGGGTAGGTCGGCTTCTGTGATACATTCAGTTCTTGGCCTTTCTGCAGAGACTACTACCAAGAGTACCATTTGTGATACAGAGATCTGTCCACTAGGAATTGGCCTGAGGCCATGTGTCTCATAGCCCACAGCAGACTGACAGCCACAACTTTGGGTTACTTGAGCTAGATTTAGAATGGGGGTGAACCAAAGAGGCTCTGTATCCTATTTTTACCTTTCACATATCTCTTGAGCACTCTAGTCCCCTGTTTGTGTTCGGTTTAAGCAAAAACTCCTGCTTCAATAAGTGTCAGCTCCCCCCTCATAGCCACAGTGTATGAAACAATAACATTTGCAGTGCTTGTAAATGAGAAAATTTCACAGCGTGTAATTTTGCAATGGATCCTACCATGGATTCATCTCAACTTAATGGCTGTATGTGCTATCCTGGGCACTCTAATCAGTCTTTTTCTGTGCAGCTATAGAAATGAAGTCTGTAATTGGCCTGTATGACAGGTAGGTCCAATTTTTTCTGTCCACGCCAAGACTCTTCCTGGTGCAGCTCTTATTTTGTACATTGTGCACCGAAAGGTGGCTGTGCGTGCCATTTAGTGTGTACAGATAATGGTTCAGAAATTGAGAGAAGCTTTAAACCAAAGAAGAGTTTCACTTGATATTGAGCTGTAATTTTGTAGATGTGTAAATAATTAAAGCCCCATGAAGTTAAGCACCTAGTGTCATCGGAGTAGAGGAAATCCCTTGGAAAGAGTGTGCTAAGAACCTTTAAGTGAAATGAGATCACAGCTTGAATCTGTCCTTTGGGTCCTGGGTGCCTGACACTTGATCCAAAGTTCCTGGTCATTGTTTGACTCTCAAGAGACTATGGCTAGCAGCCTATGAGATTATTTTACAGGGCTGGCATTCAGGCAGTATTGTATATACTGGGATAACGTCTTTGCTCTTCTCTGAAACTCTGGCATTAGGCCTGTGCTTGAGACAGCACAGGTCTGTTTTGTAATCTCTCTCCATCCCCCAACAGACACAATAGGGATGGCACAGTGCGTGTGACTGAGCCCTGATGAAGGTTTTGCAGGCCAAATTAGTGTTTTGTGTAAGGTAAAGAGTCAGCTCTAAACTGAGGAAATGTTGAACTAATTCTGACCGGAACATAGGAGTTGAGAAGACCAAGGCTTTCGAAATGCATAGCGACAACTAGTCATTTAGCAGTTCATAACAGGTGACTGGTTTAAAAACTAAGGCCATGATTTGTAAGCAAGGAAAGGAGCTGTATGTATTAGAGCTCATAAAGAAACAGGACCAAACTTCATGGAAAATTCAAAAAAGAGGTTTCATTCTGTTCTTCGTCACAGATTTTTTTTCAATTTTCTGCTGAATTTTTGTAGTAGTTTAGTTTCAAAATCAATAGTTTTCTAAAAGGAAAATTTTTGGCTCTGGTCAGTTTAAACATCAGATGGGATTTTTTTTCACTCAAAACTCAATACCAAAATGCTCAGCTGAAATAGCATTTTGCATAGTGAATAGCCAACATTTCTGTTGTCGTTATTTTGCAAAATTTTGAAACCCGGAAAACTTGCAAAAACTCTGGTTTTGAAAAAAGGCCCTTCTTGATGAAAGTACTTTTCTTTCAAAAAATATTGACTAGCACTAGCAAATGCTGAATTTGAGCAGAACTGTTTGCACACAGGGTGTTTCTGCATTATAGAATCATAGAATATTAGGGTTGGAAGGGACCAGGAGGTCATCTAGTCCCAACCCCCTGCTCAAAGCATTGCAGAGTTAGCCTGAGTTCATACCCAGGTGTTGCCCCTGAAGGAGTTGTGTAGAAGAAGGAAACTCTCAGTGAAGCTTGAAGACCCAGCTCTGCCATTCTCTGTAAATAAAGGGAAAGGACAAAGGTGACTGTAAGCAGGCTTTTATTTCTGCTGAACCTGCACACACCTTCTAATAATCTCTCGATGCAAATACAAGCACATGTAAATGTATAGGCAAATTATATGCCAGCCACAGGGTCCTAGCAACGTGCCAATACGCTGTTCAGAGTTTCAGACTGTGAGCACTCCCAATGTACAGGGTCAAGAATGGAAGCAGTTGCTTTGCAACATTGTGACCAACCCACAGTGGGTACCTACATCTACACAGTGAGTAAAAAAACCCACAGCACTGTCTCAAAGCCCAGGTCAGCTGACTTGGACTTGCAGGGCTAAAAATTGCAGTGTAGGTGTTTGGGCTCGGGCTGGAGCCGGAGCTCTGAGACCCTCCCAGTAGGGACTCAGAGCCCCGGCTCCAGCCCTAGCCTGAATGTGTGCACTGCAATTATATAGGTTCTGCAGCCCACACCTTCTGAGCCCAAGTCAACTGACCCGGCCTAGCCACAGTTATACTGCAGGTCTTTTATCTCAGTATAAACATACCCTGGGGAAAGATGCGGTGAAAGACTTAATTTGTCTTCAGTGTGTTGTGTTGCCTCTTGTCCCTCTAAGCCCTGCTTCTCCAGCAGCACAGGAGCAGAGTATATCTGCCCCCAGACTCAGGGGGTTGTGAATGTGAAATGAAAGCAGCTGCCTAGAGTCATTCTAATGTGCAGATTATGTCCGTGAATGAAAGATTGATGGCTAGAGGCTTAAGTTACCTGTCAGGAGGACAGAGTGACTCCACGTATTCAGAAAGGCATCCGTTTCAGGGAGCATGTATTATTGATCCTGAAGCCTTGAGCTGTCACTGGGACATGGTTTGATGGTGAAGCTTGTGCAAACAAAAGCGAGCTCCCTTGCCCCCCCGTAGGCATATGTGTGAGAAGATGGAGTATACAAAGTGTGTAACCAGAGCTGAGCAGGGAGCTTCTCCAGCAAGCAGTTACTTTCCTGGTACATGTCCCTGGCAAGCTTTGGGCATTTTTTGACATGTTTGCTCCTTCTTGGTGTGCTGAGCTTTGGGCAGCTCTCTGCCTATGTGACCTGGGGTGTGGGTGTGGTTCTGGGGACACTACATCAGACCTGTGTCATCCTCCGAAGGGGTGCAAAGTGGTCTGGACCATCTTCAGATCTGTGTGTCCCTCCACCTGGTGGTGGGGTGAACATTGGGCACTGTCTTTGCTTCAACATGTGTTCCTACTTCAGTAATACAGGCATTTCCGAGTAGTCCTCCTCACTCTTGTATCACTAACACGGGGAGATTAGTCAGTTGTCATGAAAATGACAGTCATAAACACATGATTATATCTTTACCAGCAAAAGCAACGAGAGTCCCGTAACACCTTAAAGACTAACAAATTTCTGTGGGCATAAGCTTTTGTGGGCTTCAACCCAGTTTGTTAGCTGCATGAAGTGGAAACCACAGATAGGGGGTGTATATATACATTCAAGGGTAAGGAACATAACAATGGGGAGAGCTAGTGCTAACACAGTCAATTCAGTTAGGGTAGATTCACAACCGTTGATTAGAAGGTGAGAATGTGTGAACAGTGACAATTACTTCTTGTAACGAGAGAACCTTTCCAAGTCCCTATTCAGACCCAGACTTTACCAGGGGATCAAGTAGACTGGGGAGGTGAATTGTGAGGGAGAGAGATCTTTCCAAGCACAGATAGCTAATGAAAAGAGTAAATGGCATCTAAGTGGACAAATGAACTGGTAGCCTGTATAAGAGGGAGCCAGTCTAGAAAAGGAATCCTTTGGTATTAAAAATGGTAGATGGAAGGTGTATCGTGCTTCTGGGGAAAGGATTCTGTGTTGCAGATGCAGCTTTCTCTCATTGAGTTATTTGTTCTCTTTATTCTTAACCATCCAATGGGGCTGGGTGGTGAAAAGATACAAATGGAGCTGGCCACAGCCTTTAATCCTCCCTGGAATCTAGTACAGCTAGAATATATTTGTAATCACTACAAAATGAGGAGATTGTGTCTCTCTCTGCTTTGAGTGGAATAAGCTTGTCTTCTGTCTGCACAGTGTAAATTGGTCTAATAAGCATTTCACCCATGATACATGCATGGTACCTCTGTTCCTCTGGTAGCCGGAGATCTGGGGCTTTCCCTTTCACCAAGACCTTTTTGTGTTCTTCTAGGGGGACGCTCTAGCCAATCACAGTGGCTCTTTGCTCTAAGGTCTCCAGGTGGTTTATGCCTTTGGAACCTGTGAAACCTTCTGCTCGCCTCAAGGGGTATGTCTACACTGTAGCTGGGAGGTCTGATTTCCAGCGCGGGTAGACAGACTTGCGCTAGCTCAGTAGCAGTGTGGACATTGTGGCATGGGTAGTTGGTTGGGCTAGTCACCTGAGCTCAGACCCAGGGAGTCAGGCAGGCTAGCCTGAGCCACTGCCTGTACCTCAATGTCCACACTGCTATTTCTAGCACACTAGCTGTAGCAGAGCCGAGCTAGGGTGAGACTATCTGCCCATGCTGGGAATCACAGTTCCCAGTGTAGACGTGCCCCTATAGGCTGAGTGACCCTTTCAGTAGGGCTCAGTATGCTCTGATGTAGTTCTCTGGTTAGTGCAGTCATGTTTTGTGTTCTTCTGAATACGTTCTCTGTCTTAGTAGCTCTCAGATTGGAACAGTGAGTTGTCTAGCAGGCTTTTGAAAAGCAGCCTCTTGCCTAGCTTCTGATGGCTGCAAATAGATTTGCCAGAGATACCTACAGGGAGTCTGTTGTGCATTTTACTCTGTAGCCCTCTGTCTGCAGGTTTCCAGTCCTGGCCCCTGTTCTTGTAGCTGCTTAAAATGTGGCGGCCCTTCACTAGAAGCAAGTAGGCCCATGGCTCTGGTTCCTTGATTCGTCTCAAACATCTTGGTTTAATACCACGGTCTGGAAATAACTGCCCTTGTTTGTTTGCTGCTTGGTGCTAATTAATCCAGTAATGGCCTTGTAACAAGAAAACCTGCTATCGAGTCCAGTGACCAGTGACAGTCGCTGCTCAGCACAAAGCTCATCAAGAACCTTAGGTGAATATTGGTGACTTTATAGCAGGTTTTCAGGACTCTCTAGGAATGTCTTATGTGGGTATGAGATGAGTGGCACAACTTCCAACACTTAACCGCTTCTCTTAGCAGCCTGTAATCGGACATGACGAGTTCAGGTGCTCTGAGCTCCTACTGAAAGTGTCCTTGACTAGCTTTCCCCTTTCCCTCTGGTTTATTTGCTATTTGACCTCCCTCAGGGCTTGTTCACACTTACCCGGAAATTCGGTGGCAGTCGACGGGAGTTACGCAAACTACGCAGAGTAGTTTGCGTAACTCCCGTCGACTGCTTCTGCGCGCTGTTCACATTGCGCTGAGCCGACGGGAAAAGCATTCCCGTCGGCTCAGCGCTACGCCAGTTGAGGAGGTGGACTTGTTAAGTCGACGCCCTCATCAATTGAGTGGGTCTCACTGACCGCTCAATCGATCATGAAAGATCGATCTGGCAGTGTAAACATAGCCTCAGACTCATGATGGGATTTTGAAAAGTGCCATGGTGATCTAGGAGCACAGATCTGCTGACTTTCAATGGGATTTGTGCTCCAAAGTCACTCTGTTGCTGTTGAAAAGACCACCCACAGTGTGTGTGTGTGTTTGTGTGTGTGTTTGTTTGTTTGTTTGTGTTTTAAATCAGGAAAATAATTGTCTCTACTTTAAGTGACTCTTTAAGTACCTGAACTGCAGCTAAATAGAATGGATAAATTCTGAGGGCTATCGGTCAGCACATTTTACCAACTCTAACATTTACTTAGGGGGAAAAATGAAGAAGCTGTTTATCTGGGTTAGAGCTCTCCCAATGTTTTCTGTTCAGAGATTGGAGCCATATAAATACCTGAACTAGACACTTTCTCTTCTCTCTGCTTTGCCAGTGTGATAGATATTAGGGACAGAAAAGACTTACGGGGGTGTTCTTTTCACTATCATGCATTCCAGTGAATACAACTGTCTGTATCTTTTTTTCCTCAAAAGATCTCATTAAGTGGCAGATTGCCATAAACATGAAAGGAAGGAAATAGCCTGCCCAGGTATGGGGAAAGGGGATAAAAATATCAGAGGAAGCTCATGTGGTAAATATGTGACAATGAGCGTGTCACTGGCAGCAGAGCTGTTGCTGTGATAAGTTGAAAGTATGATCCGTGTTTTTGAAACAGAAAGAGCACCTTGCAGCTATGCAGAGAGTGTTTCCAGTCTCTTTGGCAGTTGTCTGGCTGCAATACCATTTGGCTTATAGGGTTGGGCTCCTGCCTTAATTATAGGGGTCCCCTGCCTCCCGCAGTCACACTGACTGCGTTGCTATTTCATCTCAATGGATATTAATTATGGGTTTCTCCCCACCTAGTCATATGCCCCAGTGTGCAATCATTAAGTGTCCGGAGGTTATTTAAAATCCCTACGTTTCCAGGGGTTTATAACTACTGTAATGTACAAAGTCCTAGCCTGGTAGCCAGTTCTCTCTTACCCCCTCCAACTGGGAAGTGGAGGGGGATAGAAATTAGTGGCCTCTGATCAGGACAACTATTAAATTATTTTTAAAGCTGGGAAATTTCTGTCCATTAATCGGTGGCATCTGAAACTGTTCCAGTTGCAAATAGTTTACATGAACAGTCATTTCTTAATGCATTTTATTGCTTTAGCCTGTCTTCTCCTGTCCACATGGGCATGTAATTAGTATTTGTCTTAACAAGAGTCCTGCCTGTGGACTGAAGAGAAGAGAGGCCCTGGCCTGTTAGATTGGCAGCTGCAAGGATGATCCCCTACTAAGGAGCTTTTTTGTTTGTCTTATTTCAGAACGGGTTCTCAGCCTCCTTCCAGTCTCAGCTCAATGTTCACTTATAAATGGTTCTCAGATGTGCCCCAGAATTCTTTGTGCCAGTTCTCATTGCTCTTCAAAAGAGGTGCCTTGTCCATGACATTTTGGAGGAAGCTCTGTGGGAATTGTCACAATGGAGGAGGTGACTGAGGTATTGAAGGAGTTGTGGCTGCTCAGCCTGAAGAGCAGAGATCTGGAAGAGTAACCGATTGTGAGGGCTCTCCCCAGGGATAGCTGTTGGTGACTGATCCTGAGCAGGCTGAGAAGAAGTGAGTTATTAACTCCGGTCAGTTCAGTTGTGCTAGTGATCTGCAAGCTAAAGTTTCCCTGAGGGCCATTATTTTCCATCTTCTGCGTTCTCAAAAATGTTTCTGTGGAAGGAAGTAGGGAGATTGGGCAGTTCACATAGGAAGGATTCACTTTCACTGAAGTGTTTCCACAGTAAAACTCAAGTGCCTGATGTTCCTGTTCACATCACGGGACTAAGTGGAACAGATATGGCCCCTGGTGGAAGGGAAAGGGTCATCCTGAGTGGTGGTCCAGAGGCCTTGCTCCTCTGCAAGCGAGTGCAGAGCTCTCTGCAGCTCCTTGCTAACAAGTGAGATTGTGACAACTTCCTTTGCAATGCTACTTACCTGTGGATATCGAAGCATTCGTTGGCCACCTCTGCAGATGCTTCGTAAGACCCTTTGTTAGAAAGTCTGACTAAAATCTGCTTTTAGCCAGGAGGTTTGTAATAAGTGACACAAGCAAGCTGGGAGGGGAAAACTTGCTCTGGACAAATCAAAGTATTGATATCAAGGTGGCTCGTGGTACAGAATGGAGATTTACCACCGTAGCCAACTGGTGGGGAATCAGATAATTACCGCTTACAACACTGGTATGTTCTAGGCTGACAGCCAAACAAATGCTTAGAAGTGTGTTTGTGTACAGCATCCAGATCACCAACCAGGATGCAATTGAGTAATGTAGACATTAATTCAACTCCTTGAAAGGGCTGCTCATTGCAAGGACTGTGAAATACCCCCTAACAAATGTGAGCCATACATCCTCAGTGAAGTGGGTGGGAGGAGGAAATTAAAGGCTCTTTCCATTATTGGTGGAGATACCTTAGACACTTGGCTGAAAGATGAGCTCCAGAAATCTTTGTATACCCCTGAGACAGGAAACCAGTTCTCCCCAACTAGAACCATCATTGTCATTTCCGCTTGCCAGTGGTTTGAAGATGTCATTTGAGGGAGCTCCTTGCCCCTGGAAGCATGGAGGAAAAGTGCATGTGCTCTGTATCATAATCAAGTAGTCTGGATCTGTGCTATAAAATATAGGGTTGGGTTTGTGACCATCTGGCTGGCATGTTCAGTGAAAGATTAAGCCATTGGGAAACCAGATGGTGCTTAGAAAGACTTAATGCTCAGAACAGGAGTGGCCTTTCCGTTCACCTCCCACACCTGCTAAAATATCCCTCTTTTCCATTTGGTTCCATCTCTGAGACATTGCACCCTCAAAGAAGCCATGAAGCACTGCAAAGGTGATGGAGTAGACTTTGCAGACATCCAGTTTTCATGATGCTCAGGTTTAATAAGTGCCTCTGAGGTTACCTCCCGGGGAGTTCAAGGGAAGCTGCCTTTGCAGTTCTGACCCTGGGCTGTAAGAGAACAAAGCAAAGCAGAGTGGTGCTGTCCTGAGGCTGGTGCTTTACAAGAGGTAATGCAGACAGGTAAGTCTTAGAGTCACTTTCTGTGATGGGTGACAAATGAAACCTCAGCTGAAACAGAAGACCAGAAAATCAATATTATTTGAACTTAAAGTAACCTCTTCTTCTTTCCTCCTCCTCCTCCAGTCAAACTGAATGTGCTGGGAATGGCAGCCTGTAACAGTGCCTGTCCATTGACATCTAATGCCCTGTATTCAAAATCCCATTGAGCCAGTCTAATGCTCCATTTGGCTGCCTGCTTTGGGATGTTGTTATATTTATATAAGTAAATATAATAGGTGGCATTTCCTTGCCCTTTCATCAATCTGTCTCCAGCAAAATTGCAAACTCTCGGCTTGTATTAATACTTTATTAAACGCCTTACACTGCGTACACTGCAAGAAACCAAACCACACCAGGACAGCAAACGTGAGCCCGGCTGAACTGACTTGGGCCTGTGCTATGGGGCTAAAAATAGCAGTGTGGATGTTTCCACTCAGGCTGGAGCCCAGGCTCTGAAACCTGATGTGGGTGTGCGTGTGTCTCAAAGCATGAGCTCCAGCCCCAGTGGGAACGTCTACACTGCTGTTTTTACCCCACAGTGCAAGCCTGAGTCAGTTGACTCGGGCTCAGAGACTCTGCCCCAGTTTTTGAGGTTTTTTTTGCAGTATAGACGTACCCTTTGGTTTTCGATACTCATCTGGAATGTCTCACCTCTTCACAGAGCAGCCACGTTCCCTTTATGCAGTAGGGATGACAGACCACATGCAGTAGTGATGTAATACTGACCGTGTTACTCCTGTATATTGCACTTCCTGTTCTAACCCAAGTCTCTCCTCTCTGAATGTTTGATGGTTTCTTTGCCCGTGAACCAACATGTAGCATTTCAAAGATCAGCAGGAAACCCTAGTGTTGGGGTAAGGCTGAGGCACTGTCTGCTGGAGACGCTTTCTTGCACGTTAGACATGAGACTAAAGTTCTGACCGCTCATGGTTAGTAAGATACCAAGAATCTGGGTGCCAGCCCCAGATACCTAGCCTAACTACTAGTTCTGATCGTTACTGGCCTGTTGCTCTTCTCCACTTCCTGCCCTAAGCTGCTGTATAGTGTTGCTGGATGCTGTTAAGCAGCTGTTGAGTTTAACTTAGAGGTGGCTTCTTCTCAGTGAGGTGTGAGGTAGAGCAGTGGCTCTCAGCCTTTCCAGACAACTGTACCCCTTTCAGGAGTCTGATTTGTCTTGTGGAACCCCAAGTATCGCCTCACTTAAAAACGACTTGCTTACAAAATCAGACATAAAAATAGTGTGTCACAGCGCACAATGACTGAAACATTGCTTAACTTCCTCATTTTTACCATATAAAGTAAATCAATTGGAATATAAGTAGTGTACTTACCTTTCAGTGTATGGTATATGGAACTGTATAATCAAGTTATTGTCTGTATGAAATTTTGGTTTATAGTGACTTTGCTAATGCTTTTTATGTAGCCTGTTGTAAAACTAGACAGATATCTAGATGAGTTGATGTACCTCCTGGAAGACCTTTGCGTACCCCCAGGGCTACGCGTACCCTGGCTGCGAACCACAGGAATAGAGTGATTCCTTTGTGTGTTGAGAGTATAAATTATTCCTGTAACGTGCTATAGGATCCTCTAGGAGGAGTGACTTGGGTAGTCTGCTAGCGTCCTTAGGGTTTTGATTCTAATTAGATAGGTATCCACAGTCACCTGTAACCATGGTTGGTGGGAGGAGAGGAAGACATCCAAGGAATTGTATTCCAAACTGTCCTGCATCACCCTCTTATAATCAAAGCAACTCTGGCCCTGGGGAAAAGGCTACCGGGTAGTACAGCCAGTTGTTGCTAACATACAAACAGGTCTCAGTTCTGCAGAATCTGAGTCCTTAATTGCCAAGGTTTATCACAGCTCATCCTTGAGGGATCACAGGGGGACAAGCAGAGAATGAAATTCAAAACAGCTACAGTTCCGATTCCTATAAAATTCTGGCAGCTTCTGTGTTATGCAGCAGTCTCGCTGGAGGTCACATGCTTCTCGATACAGCATCCAAAGCAAAACGTAACCAAGGCAAGTGTCAGAACAAAACAGAGCTGCCTCTGCCCATCATTCACCTTCCAGCCGCCCTCCTCCCCCTGCCCCACATGCAAACCTGGATATGCTGTACATTTAATAAACTGACACTTGAGCCTGCCCTGCCTGCCCCAGCCAAACTATCATCTAAATTTGGGCGATTATGTTCACCCCGTCCAAGTATCAAGTTCTCTGGATCACATGTGCTCCCAGCCGGTATTTAACTCTGAAACCTCTGAGAGACAGGACTTCACTTTGTCCCTGGTGTAGATCACATAGCAAGTGAAATCAGCTGTTTTGTTTTTGTGTCCATTTTTACCACCAGGGATTTTTTACTCTCTCCCTTTTAGTTCTTTATTAGTTTTTGGTTTTTTCCCCCACCTTCCTTGCTTTGAAGAGCAGAATAACATTTGGTTTGTCTACTAAATTGGATCACTATGTTTCTGGTTCTTTTAGCCACCACAGAGTTAAAGGATTTTTTTGCGAAGGCCCGGAATGGCTCGATCCGTCTCATCAAAGTCATCATTGAGGATGGTAAGTTCTGTTTAATTCCATTTCTTTGTGCTGCCTTGTTTTCCTCCCTTGTCGGCTTCTCCTCTCTATGGCTGTGGCTGATCCTGCTATAACAGAAGAGAGCTTACCGCTGCGGATGGAAAATCGTGGTAGGGCTGTTGGAATTCAGCTGCTCAGAATAGACTGCCGAGTGCTGAGTGTGGGGTGAACGCATCTGACATTTAAAGGAGCAGAATTCTGATCCCTTTTGTTTTCTTCTGTGGGATCTCTATGGGATCCAGTGTGAATCACTTGCTTCCATTGGTGAGCAGTTTTGTACAGGCAGCCAGTAACTGCTTCCCAGTGGGAGTAAGGGGTTCATGGTTAGTCTGGCCTGACGTTGTGCTGGTATCTGCTTTGCTGTTCTCTGCCAGATCTCTTGGATGTTGGTGCTGTGTCCCGACAATATTCACTGGGGCTGTTTACCAACTGCCCTTAAAAGAATTCTACAGGAATGAGACCCACACTTGGATACCACGGTGATGGGTGCTATAGAAACACCTAAGAGAAGGATAATCATCCCAAATGCTGCAGCAATACTTGTACATGGCAGTGCTTTGGACCAATAGTGTAGCCCAGGGGTTGTGACCCCCTGGGGTCATGAGGTTATTATGGGGGAGTTGCGAGCTGTCAGACCTTGTGCAGGCTGGTAAGGATGGCATGGCAGGGGGTGGTCATCGCTTTTGGGGGGTCATCACAGCTTGAAATATTTTCAAAGGGGTCCCAGCAAAAAGAGTTTGAGAATCCTGGTGTAGCCTTTTTAAACGAGGCAGGGAGTGGTTATGTGATTGTTCCCAATCTGGGAGTTTATTATCTTATTCTGGTGCTTGAGCTTTTCCTCAGCAGTACCTATAAAGACTAAGTGCATGGCTACATTAGGGAGTTTACAGCAGTGCAGCTGCACCTCTGTAAGCTCTCTGATGGAGCCGTTCTAAGCTGACGGGGGAGAGCTCTCCTGTATGCTTAACTACTCTCGCCCACACAAGCACCAAAATCTTCTGCTGATATAGTGCTGTCCGCACTGGTGCTTATGTCACTCGGGGGTGATTTCTTCCCCCCAGAGCAATGTAAGTTCTGCCAACATAAGCTGTAGTATAGACATAGCCTCAGAAGGGCAACATCCCTGAGGGCTTGTTTACTCTTACAGCACTGCAGTGGTGCAACTGTGCTGCTACAGCAATTAGTGCACACTGATGGGAGAGCTTCCTGAGCGGTGGTAGCTGTGTCGACATAACATTGTCTACACTGGGAGTTCAGTTGGTATAATTGAATCATGGCGTAGTTATAACTATGTGACGTAGTTATACTGACATAAATTTGTAGCGTAGACCGGGGCGAGTCAGCCAAATGGATGCTCGCTCCTTCTGTTACCCGACAGCAGCCTAGGATAGGGTGAGCAAAAACTCCAGGGGCCAGATCCTTAGCTAGTGTAACCTGGCACAACTTCACTTAATCAGTGGAGGTCTGTAGACTTACAGCAGCTGAGGAACTGGTCTCAGATGTAGTGATGGTAAGTGCAGGTGCTCACTCGGACCAGATCCTAGACTGCGTCTCTTCCTGTCACAGCCTGGTTTATGGCTTTCACATCTCCAGTTTCTTTGCTTTAGGATTTTTTTCAGTTCCCACTCTTTCTTTTTTGGGTTTAAACTGAGTTGAGCAAATCAGTCTGTGACATGTTTTGTTTTTGGTCTATCAAAAGGTAACTTTTGGTAGCTCACATTTATCAAATTAATAAATGGAACAAAGCATTGATTTGCCTGCTAACTTACTATAGAACATTTATGGTAGGTTTTCATAGCCCTAACTGAAATATGTCCCAGAGCAGTCTGGATTACTGATTAGTTGACCATTGTAAAATCCGCACTGCAGACATTAATCTCATTCCATGCCAGCCCATCAGCTGCTTACTAGGGCAGAGGGGCTCAGGGCATGTCTCTCTTTGGGGTGACGGATAGGCTTCTCTTTGACTCCATCAGGTGGAGACTTCTGAAATCAGCTGGTGAATCTGTTTATCCTGTAATAGAATACAGCAGCGTGCATTGCATCTGTGTTCTCTTCTGGCCAGTGCTTTGTATGCTGAGTCCCTCAGCATCGCACAGGTGTGTTCTCTGTAGTACTGCCAGGAGATGTATCTGCAGGGCATGTGGAAATGCATGAAATCTGCATTATAGCTCTCATTTAACTTGTGGTGGTAAATGTTAGAGACAAAGGGACAGATTCTATGCCCCCCTTTAGTCCCTGTATATTTCTCCATCTGCATAGAGGGGTTGAACAGGAGCTGCAACTGACCATGGCTTTGGTTCCTTTGGTGCACGCATTGCAGTGTGTCACTGTAAGTAGCCCTACGCTGTCCTCTGTGCAGACCCTAGTATCAGGATGTGCAGAGGGTAGGAGGGAGCAGGCATATAGCTCATGATGCTAGGTGAATTCTGGGTTGCCCTGCTTACGTTAGAGCAGCTAGGGTGTATTCAGACTTGCATAAGGGGCTACTTCCTTCCCCAGATCTGCATACAACCTAAGAGACTTAAAGCCACCTCTGCACCCTCACCCATGTGTTGAGGCCTTTGCTGGGGAACCTGCTGGAGGAGCTGCACAGAATTGGAC
This sequence comes from Emydura macquarii macquarii, assembly GCF_026122565.2. Classification (NCBI taxonomy): domain Eukaryota; kingdom Metazoa; phylum Chordata; order Testudines; family Chelidae; genus Emydura; species Emydura macquarii. The sequence goes on along the minus strand of NW_027132983.1, from coordinate 186,663 downwards.
CCCAAGTGCATAATAGGAAGCTGACTAGTTACTGCTACCCATGGAGCAAGAGGCGCAATTAACCTATGACCAATCAGCTCTGATTTGCTTTTTCTTGGATAGATTATCATAGCCGCTATACTAGGATGTTACATTGTCCCCTTCACCCTCTCCTCTTTGAGTCAGTATCTCTGGTTGCTTGGTGCTAGTTTTGTATCTTTTCCATGCTGGGTGAGGGATTAGTGCAAGTTACACTGGTAATGCTGAGCAGATTCTCCTTGCTTCCTTGTGTCCCTGGCATGATGCAACACCCAGAGATTTTCCAGGTAGAGACTGGACATTGGGTACTACAGGAAGGATGGTCTTGTGATTAAACCATGGGGTTGGACATCAGGCATTCCAAGTTCCCAGCTCTGTCACTGACTCACTGTGACCTTGGGCAAAGTCATTTAGTCTGATTTTCAGAAGTTCTGATCAGCCACTCCTTCAGAGTAATTAGTGGGAGCTGTGCGTTCTCAGCATCTTTGAAAATAAAGTCCTTAATCTCTCTATGCTTCAGTTTCCTCATCTGTAACAAGGAATAATCCTTGCCTGGCTCATGGGGCTCTCATTAAAATTAATTCAATAAGGTTTATGCACAAGAGAAGTGCCCAGTCTTTCCCCTCTGTGCATTTAATTCAGCACCACTGATTCAGTATTGGATTATTTGCAACTGGGGATCCCAGTGAGGATACATTCATCGCCGCTCATGAGAGCCATCCTTAAGTCATCGCTGCAGAGACTAAATGGGGTATCTTCATCTGCAGGACATGTTGCTGTAGAACTTGAGGATCCCATGGGGCACTGCATGCGAGAATTTAACTGTGAACTCCCCTTAGCTGCAGGGTAGGTGTTGTGGTTTTCCTGACCATGTGTTTGAAGCTTGCCATGATGATTTTTGTGTGGGACATTGTGTATAGTCCCAGCCCCTGATACTAGAGCGGGGAATAGGTGTAGATCATGGGACTTATCATCTGATCAACAGAGATTGTGTAGAACTGCTTGCAGCTAACCTGGAATTATGATCAGTCCTTAAATTGTGTGTTGCTCTTGAAGTACAGCGGAGAAAATTGGCGAATGACGTTTTACACATCAGAAAAGCCTGACTCTGTCTGAGCAGGATGGTTACAGGAAATGCAGAGACTTATTTAACCAGTTTACTAGGAGTTTTGGGGCTAGAAAGTGAGTTGAGGGAAAATAGCAGTTGGCTCTCGTGATGGATTTCACTGGGTCAAAGCACATAGCAGCAAGACCCATTGATGAAGGTCTGATTGCTGCCAATTCAGTCCTTCTAGTGAGTCAGTGCTCTGATACAGGGCTTGACCCTTGGGCTGAGGACAGCCTCTGCAATTCCCTTAAGGAGTCAGAAAGAGGGAGTGTGACCCTTCCGTGCCCAGGGTAGCCACCTGAAAATGCCAAGGTCAGGGCAGGCTGCAAAAGGAGAGCAGATTCTCCAAACACTGGTGGGTGACACTGAAGTCAGACTTCCCAACCAGCCACAAACAGTGCTTCTGATTCCCCAAACCGATTATCAAGAAGCCAGTTCACAAATACACACAGCCCCCTTTACTGCATTTCAGTCTCTGGCCCCCAATCAGCCACTAGGTCCAGTAAAGAGACCAGTTATTTAAACTCTATGCTCTTTACCAAAAAGGTTTCTCCTGACCCCAAAGGGTCAGCCACAGTACCAGATCAATATAAGTTTAGATCTTACCCAAAATACCATGCTGCCAGCCAATCCTTTAATAAATAAAACTAAAGGTTTATTATAAAAAAGAAAGGAACAAACTATAAGAGAAATGTTAAAGGATTAAAGCAATCAGATGCATACAAATGATTTGAAAGTCCATAAAAATAGATATATCAGGTTTCTAGAATTGTGGAGTTAGCAGGCTTGTATAGTCGCTCTGGTATACATCCAGAATCTGGATGGGTCTCAGTCCTTTCTTTCACAGCTTCAGTTATAGATGAGTTGATCCAGAGGTAGATAGGTGGCTGAAGGCTGAACAGGATTGAAGACAAAATGGATTATGGGAACCTGCCTTTTATGTCCTCTGGCCCTTGCCATGCTGCTTGTGGAATTTCACGGGAACGAAAATGGAGTCCAGAGTCACATGAGCAAGTCCTGGTGACTCATCAGGTATATCCCTGGCTTCTCTCCCTGGGCCCCTTGCACCTGTGAATATCTTTATGGGCCATTAAGCAGGCCATCCCTGCAGCCATCCTGTCTGGGGTGTTACCCAGACAGCACAATTTGAAATACAGATATATTAACCATATCCATAACTTCCATTACACATATAACACATGAACATGTACATTATCATCTTACTTAGCACATTATAGCCTTTCTAACAGCACCTGACATGGCATATCTCATATGATTTATTATGATTTTGACATACTGATGTCAAACAATATACTAAATGTCTTTCCCCCCACCCCCTCCAATCCAGCCAGCGTGACAGGGAGATCCTGCAATGAGGAAGAATGATCTAGTGGTTAAGATGCTGGCCTGGGACATGAGAGACCCAAATTCAATTGCTGCTGTTTACAGTCTGTGCCTCAGTTCCCCACATGTACGATGCGGCTAATAGCACTGCCCTGCCACACAGGGCACTCTTGAGGGTAAAAAATTAAATTGTGAGGTGCCAAAGTATTGTAGGTCAGATAAGTACATAGGATAACTAGGGTGGGCTTTGATTTAGATTTCCCTTTTTTGAAAGGGATACCTGTGAGATAACTGGAGGACTTAGTCCAGAATTCTGCTTGCTTGTTCTGCATATGTAGGGAGAGCAGAATAGGAGAGTCGAGATCTGCTGTATGGATCTAAGAGGAGAATTTGGCCCTAAATGGAAGTTGGCATATGAGCAGAATACGGAAGGGAGGAGGCTGAGGCTGGGGGAATCCCATCTTTGGTTGGAATACCATTCCACATGTGTCTGTGTGGCAGGAATGGTGGAGGAGTTACCTGATTAGGCAGATGAGTGTATTCGAAAACGAACCCTTGCTAGCCTGAGCACATCCAGTGCAGTGACACTTATCTACAAATATTTATACTCCATTCATCTTTGGTTGAAAAGCTCCGGCAAATGAGTAATGAAAGCAGGCACGTTGAGCTTGTGCTGCCGGAGCTGTTCTGTCATAGGCTGGCATTGCTGAGATGGCCTGAAATCAAACAGATACGTTAGCAGAGAAATGGATTGATATGGTGCCTGGCTGACCCTGGCTGTCTGTGTCCTCCACCCCCTCTCTATCTATCCAACCCTGAGTTTGGGCAGCTGAGGATGCTATTCCCCAGCTGGGTGAGAAGTTAGAACTTTCCACTCCTTGGCTCTTTGAACTCGACAGGAAGCATCCGGCTCCTTTAGAGCTGGCTGTCAGATCATGGCTTCTATTCAAAGGGCTAGATGGAAGGTGCTGAGACACATTTTGGTTTTATGAAAGTTAATTTTATTGCACAGCATTTTTGTATCATATGCACTGCGCAGCAGCTGTACTGTTCGGGTTATAATAATACTTAGTGTTTACCTGGCACTTTTCATCTTCAAAGAGCTGGTAGCAGCCAGCCCCTGTGAAGTAGGTAGGTTTAAGTTAGATGCTCCCCACAGTAGCTCTGAGCACAGCAGTATTGGGTAGCACTAATAATGCCCCAAAGAGCTCTCTGCTCCCTGCTTTGCTAACAATTCCACTCTCTTTTGGAAATGGGGAGTCGGAGGCAGAGAGGTTCAGTGATTCGCCCAAGGTCTGGGGCGGCAGATCCAGGGTTAGAGCTTGGAACACCAGGCAGTGCCTTTGTGGATGGCTCCAAAGGCTGTTGTGAGACTAATGAGTTCTCTTTGTAGTGTCCTCCTGCCATTGTTTGCTGGTCTGTCTGTCCTCCTGCAGACATCTATGCTGCTCTTTTGCGGTGCTTGGTATGTGGAGACCGAAACTGTGGACAATCTGCCTTTTAAGGTAATTAAAAGTGAAGCAGCCTGCTAGTTGCTGTTCTGTGAGCAAAACTAAGAGAGGCCAGGAAGCAAAACATTCTCCCAGATGTAAATATCATGCTGTGAAATGGATTAGGCTTTTAGAAAAATGCCTAGCCTGTGTGAACTTCTCCCCAGTTGAGTCATGCAGTAGTTGGGGGTGGATGGGGACAGGGCCCATGCATAATTTTTTTGGGCCCAGTACAAACTTGTAACATGGGCCCCCTCCCACACACATACCCATGGGGGTTGCAGCCTGGGCCGGGCCCCCCAGGGCCTTCGGGCCCTGGTAAAATGTACCCTTTTCCCCCCATGTGGGGGCCCTGGATGGGGAAGCATCTTTATTTACAAGTGGTTATGCCGCACATCTCCACAGACTGTGGGCCTTCAGGCTTGGCACAGTTCAATTCCATCACAGCTGCTGCTTCTGTTCTTATTCCATCTGCCTTCTAGCTCCATTGCACTGCTTCTTGACCAGTGGGAATATCATTTCCCAGAGTCTGATTTGGAAGTTGAAATAATCTTTCACAATGTTGCACTGCTCCCTTTGAACAGTCTTGTGATAAAATACTTGTGATGTATTTTAAGAGCTATTGCTGCAGAAATGGATGGCCAAAATAACAATCCCCATCACTAGAGACTAGCAGTAGCAGAATAACAAGCCTGAGGAAACAGGAATAGGGAAAGAAATCAGGGGATGAGTTTGTGTGTGCAAAGCAGCGGGGAGCACGTGAAGTTGAGCAGTGAGGATCAGGGGGACAGAAGCCAGTGGTGGTGAAGGCAGTGGGCAAAGAATGTGGCAAACCTTTGTATGTTTTTTGAGGAAGCAAAGTTTCTCTTTTACTTGTGTGCTCTCATCTAGAAGCACCACTTGGTGCAGTCATGACTGTTAGTGGCCACTGAAAACAGAACTCCCCAGCCCTCACTAACAGTTAGGAAAGACTAGGAGGAAGTCTCACTAGGTTTGAAATGACGGAGAATCTCCCGTTTCTTTTTAGAATACATACATCAACCTCAAAACCTGCTTAGCTTTGAGATCAGATAAACCTGTGACCCTGACAGAATTTCAAGCTGACTTTAAGTTCCTGCTCTTGGAGATGCAGAGGTTCTGGACAAAAATGCCAAAGGATCCAGGTTGTTTCAAACTCTCTTTGTGTTTGAAGTTGATTCTTAAGGACCACTGAATAGATCAGCAGTGCCACGGAATGAACTGGGACATACATGAGCTCTCAGGAGATCCAGCAAATGAGGCACATCAACTGTCAGCCCCCCATGCATCCCAACTGCAGGAATCCATTGTGCCCAGTTACTTTAGCCTTTGTGGGAGCCCATGTCCTAGAATGGACAAATCGTCTTTCCTTGCAGTCGGCCAGGGCCATCCTGGCATCTTTCTGACGTTTGTTCTTCCCCCGCACTTCCCTCCCCAATTTTATTTTTAAATATTTTGTCTATCCTTTCACCCTCCTGCCAGCCAGTGGGGCAGTAGTTCACTTCTATGCTTCCTGAATTCTGTGCCCGTCCTTCCAAGGGTTAAAATGCTTATCATCAATTGCCCCACAATCCAAGATGCAGATAAATGCAGCAAGAGGATGCACAAAGGATGAAAGAAGGTGGATACTGATTTTTTTTTATTCACTCTGCCTTTGAGGCTTTAACTCTGAACTTCGGCTGAAGAGTCAGTGGTATTGCCTGAACTAAGCAGTTTGTTTCTCTCCATCCACAGCTACTGCAGTGCAGCTGTCTCGGGCGGGTGCAGACAGACTAACTCAGTGACTTAGCCTATGCTGCATGTGCGCATATATAGGTTGGGGGAAGGAGTGATCAGCATTTAAGCAGCCAGACTCTGTTGCTGGGCTGGCCCCAGGAGCGATGTAGTGAGAGGAATGCGTTGTGCTGGAGTAGTGAGTCAGAGCACCGTGATACGTGGCATGCAGCTGCTGCAGCTCAGTTGTGTATGCCTCCTGTAAAATGTTAACAAATGGCTGTTTCCCAGGTTTGGACACTGTTGAGATCTCTGTTCTGCCAGGGCAGGCTCTTCTGCTAGGGGATATTGGTCTGTTTCTCATAGTAATTGAGTGACAGGTTAATTTTCTATCTCTAATTCCTGCTGCTGCTTGGAATCTGCCCTCCGGGGTCCAATGCAGGATTGCTCTCGAAGGTACATCTTATTGTTTATCCAGTCCAGTTCTAATTGTCACAAACAACATAAAGAGACATCTGCCCTGGCTTTCCCTGTGTGCCCCAGATTTTCATTTCAACATTTGAAATGTTTGTTCAGGTCCCATGGCTGCAGTGATATAAAGTGGCAGTATATCCCTGCTTCACTCACACCACGTAGTGAGGATGTGTTGAAAACTCCATTCCTCAGTGGAAACAGGTTGAGATTTGGGTTTTGGTGGGGGAACTTGAGGGAGCAACTTGCGTGTAGACGAGAAGTGGAAAGTGCATGATAAATGTGTGGCTGAATGCCAGGTAGAGTTCTTTAACCACCAAGTTGCCTTCGTATGGAAATACTAAGGTAGTAAAATGTGCTCTGTGCTCCCTGGGAGCGAACAGTGCTGTGAATCGTCACAGCGAATGCACTGAATGTCTTGAAGTGAAAAGTCAAAACGGCGAATGTAGATGCTACCAGAACTGTTCTTCTGCTTAGGGGAGTGATACCTGCATATCCACTGTTCCATTCATAGCACATGGTTACTGGACAGAAAAACCCTCCACTCTCTGAAGCGTGTGCGTTTTGGTTGAGTCACGAGCTGGCATTAATGGCCTGGGAGATAGTAAGTGTACTTTGGCATCTTGTCTAAATATTTCTTGACCCTAACAAATGTGCCAACAAGTGTCCTGGTTTTATTTTTAATGCCGTCAGGCTTCCCTGAGGTTTGCTGGTAACCCACAGGTTACTCCCGTTGTCTGGGAAGTTTCCCCCCAACCTTCACATGCTGTACTGCTCCACTCCCCTTTGATTTCTTCTCTCCGAGCTATGACCTGTGGTTTACTGGGCCACAGTAAATACTGGAGCAGGGTATTTCACTGCTGTTTTGGTATTTGTTAATAGCAACCTATTGGCTTCCATTTCTCCAGGTGAGGTTCTAGTAGTGAACATTTTAACAAAGGGGTGAGGTTCAAATCTTCTCTGTAAAAATGAGCACAATTGATTGCCCTCCTTATGCCAAGCCATGAGCCCAGGGTAAAATCACGCAGCCTTTAGTTCAGTGGCAGAGCTTTTCTGCAGCTAGTGGTTGGAAGGAAGGAAGATGAGTCCAGTGAGTGATGAAATCATGCAGTGTCCCAGCCCCAACAGTCGGCTCTCATCTTTTGGTCTAGTTTTGTGCCTTTCTCTCATTAGACTGGAGCTATCTTAAGAGAAGAGGGAAGCTTTTAAAACTGAGAATGGAACAAACACTGCTAGTATGGATTTGCATAGCAAATAATCCCATTAGTTACGGTAGCAATTGAAGAAAGCATGGTAAATAGTGGAAGATAAGGGATGGGTCTGACTGCAGCTGTGGTAGAGACTCCTCAAGCAGCAAAGGCAGGCTGGCATAGCAGGAACTGAAATTAGCATGAGCAGTGTTAAAACATCAAAGAAGAAAGAGCTCATAACGCGGCAGATAAAACTGAGGTTTCTGCCAACAGTCACACCTCTGAACTAATCTTGTCAACTGTGCAGATGCTCCTCAAATGCATCTCTCTGGCTGCTTGCATGCTAAGCAACTTGATTTGCATATCCATTTGTGGCAATTGTGCATGTAAATTGGGTGGATGGTTGCGTGTGCAGAGTTTAGAAAATCAGACCTACTGTAGGTTAATCTCGCAGAGAATGTAAGTGCTGCCATAAAATGCAATGACTTATTCGAGGCTATTTCGGGTTGAGGAGTTAATTTCTCCTTTTCCTCCTAAAATACTTCACCAGAGCAACACCTGCAGAATAAACAGTAGCCTTTTGCTGACACAAGGATTGATATTTTTAAAGTACATTTCAGATCTTGTGCATCTCAGGTCTATCTTTTGTTAGTTTGAAGCTAAAATACACCGAAGAAGGTCACTTACTGGTTTCCCAGTGTTTCTTGTCTGTTTCGACAGCTGGTTTAAATGTTTGCTGGCAATTTCTAAAGGTGATGCAAGGATCAGGGACAGTGTGGCTTCTGAATAGCTGGAAGTTGGTAACCATCTTGTTTGCCTCAGAAATCCATCCAGGAGAAACAAGGATTACTAGAAATAGAGGGTGAGATCTTGGGAAATGCTCAGCATCGACTTAGCTCTGCTGCCCTAGAAGTCGAGGGGAGTTTTACCACTGACTTCAATGGGAGCAGAGTTAGGCCAATGCTGAGTACATTGGAGAATTTCAGCTGGAATGTTTTCTCTTACTGACTTTGGCTGTTGTTGGGGAGATCAGGGCTCGTAAGTAAACTGACTTGTAATGCACTGTTCTCCCTGACTAGGTTTTCCATGGTTTAGCTTCCTTTGGAGCCTGGAAGTGCCCATGTTTCTTTGACAGGTACTTGGAAGGGTGTGTGAACCCTGGGTATTGCTCCCTGTCAGCTGCTTTTCAGGATTGTGTCTGCTGCCTAAACACTTGTCACTTCAGTCTAGTCTACACTACAGCTATGACCAAGCCAGGGGACTCCGTTCCAACATCGTTGTCCCCTGCCCTGGTTACAGAATGGTGAAAAGTGTAGTGTAGCTGGGACTGAAGTGTTCCTGGAATCAGACATAAGCCCATAGTTAAGTCCCAACCACTCTACAACTTCTAATCGTATCGCTGCCTGTTCACAGGTGTAGACCTAGCAGGGCCTCACTCGACTGATGGAACTACCTGTCTGGACAGCTGGTCCACAGATGAGAAGGAATAATTGCCCCGTGCAACCCATTCTTCTGGAGAGAGAAAGGCAAATGAGGGATCCTACATATTCAGCCCCTGCCACAGCCCTTCAAACCCTGAGCAGTCCACTGGGTGTCTGTCCCTTCACCTCTGTGTGTCTAGAGTTTGGAGGTGCTCCCTGTAATCCTAGTGGCAGGTGCCTCTTGTTTGCTGTTACTTGTCGGTAAGGGCATGAGGGACTGGTGTGGTGCGGAGGTGAAGGGACAGTGAGGGAGGGAGAAGGTTGGAGCAAACAGCCAATCAACATCTGGCAGAGAAAGCTCTGTGAATGTCCAGAGGTCCTTGTTTTGGCTGCTGCTGCTCCTACCGGCTTCATATTCTGGCCCCACTTCAGGTTCACTCACTGCCCAAACTGGCTGCATTCCTGAGAATTATGGGCCTGAGTCCCATGAATTTCAGTGGGCTTTGTGTCAGGCTCTGTGATGGATCAGTCTTTAGCCTGAGAGCCAAATACAGCAGACCGGCTAGCACTGCTGATCTTCTGTGTCTGATCAATTCCCATATGGCAAGATAGTTTTCTTGGTCCCCTTGCTATGAGAGGTTGTGAGTGCCTTCAGAACTTGTGCTTCTTTACTTTGCCTGGGGCTGTGGTGAGCTGCTGGTGGAAGAAAGTCCTACATCTCATGGGGATCAAGGGATGGCCTAGGCCCTTTCTCTTCCGCATTTTCAGTCTCTCCATTCTCTTTCTGAGTTCATACTGGATTTTTCAGAATATTTATTGTTTCTTCCTAGAGCCAGCAGACGTACACTGTCCAATTGAAAAACCACCTTTTCAGCTGAAAGTTCTGTGTCTGACTGCTATAACAGAAAGGGATGCTTTGAGCTTGTGCCTTTGCCAGCCCATTGCGTATAGTTCATTTCACTGGTGATGCTCATTGGCGCTCTGTCTCCTGCGCTAGCGTGATGACCCCGCTCTTGTGTGCTGCTCTGCGGGAGTTCACAGGCGCGCCATGCTCCAGTCGCTGCGAGAAGGGGTTCTCCAGTAATAGCTGCCCCAGAGCTGAAACGGAGGAGATTGCAGGCTGGGCTGTGCCCGGAGGGGGTGGCGAGCTGGACTTGAGTGTACTAATTTGCTTGTAAAGGAGCAGAAAACCCCTTAGGATGTCTAAAAATGGAACTTGAAAAAATATTTAAAATTTGAGCACCCAAATGGGCCAAATGTGAATGTTTTTTAGTGGACTAATTTCCACAAATTGAAATCGGCAGTGGCCTTCTAAATCCTATGCTTCCTTATGGTTTCCGCCCTACCCTAGAGGCCGCTTTGCATTCAGCTTCTGAGAAACCCAAGTCTCTAAGGTTATCACAGCACGAGCAGGAACTTTACAATGCCCTGACGCATCACTAAGTGACATGGGGCTGGAACCCCTAGTGAAGGAGCGGTGGCAATCCCTTGAAATCTCCCCCAGCCTCTGCTGGCATAGGGTTCCCACTGAAACAAATGGCAACTGTACATGCGGCAAGAAGCTGAAAAAAACCCCAGAAAAACCTTTCTTTTTTTTTGGCCTTTCTTGAAACATCGTGAAGTGCAAATTGCAGGCTCTCTGCTCCCAGTCACACACTGGCTCACCACACGTTGGTGCCCTGCACTTAGTGGACTGTGTTTAGCCGCGAGCATGTCATTTGTTTTGGAACACGAGGCGCCTTGACTTGTGAGTCTGATGGAGATGGGTTATCTAGGGACTAGACTCCTGTAGTTTGCCAGGTGAAACCACCGTGCCCCCTGGGGCCGCTGTGGCCCTAAGAAGACAGTCCCTGCTTTATTTACATACTGGCAGCTTCACTTCTCCGGGTATGGCTGCAAGGCTGGACTGTCAGTGGGGCTCTGGAACGCTCCCCAGCTGCCTGTGCGTGCTTTCCCTAAGCTCTCTGGCTGTGGCTGTTTGCTGAAGTCCTTCCAGTTTTGAAGCCCCTGGGGGGGTGTATGTTAGGCTCTGACTCAGAGGTATTACATGAAAGCTGACCTGCGGGCCCCACTCTGCCAGTGTCAATAGCTGCCTTTCTCCTCAGCGCCTCTCATCAATCCATGCCTTACTCGGATGAAGATGTGGTCATATGCTGAGCACAGGTGGCTAGTGTGTTCCTGCACATCCAATCCTCCCTTTACACTGGACTCCGCTACCCACCCTGAGAACTGCCTCCTTCTTGCCCTCTTTGCAACCCAGCAGAGACGGGTGTTTGCATGGAAACGCCAGTTCTACGAGCTAGCATTTTTTTGGCTTTCACCCATGGATGGTTCCTTGCCCTGCTCCACTGCTTGCTCAACGCTTTCCTTTCCAGGCATGTTTGACAGCTGCCTGTGCTGAGTCATGCCCTTTGCGTGGTGTGGCATTGGAGTTGACAACAAGCAGGACAGGAACAGGAACCGCGTGAAGTGCGGCACATTGCCCTGTGTTGTGAAAGGAGAGGCTCTTCCATGCTGACGGCGAGATCAGGGCCCTGGGCTTCAGCGAGATGTGTTCGTAACTTCCCTTGCCCCTAGATGGTAGGACACACGCAGTTGGACCAAGCCACGGCAGCAGTCTAAGGGCAGGAAGCTGCTGAGGTCGATCATATTTCAGCGGCATTTTCTCTCCCCTTTTTGCATCAGAGGGGAAGTTGAGATTTCTGGGAACGTGTTGCCAGCCCCGGCTTGTGGTAGCCGCCAGCCCCGGCTTGTGGTAGCCGCCAGCCCCGGCTTGTGGTAGCTGCCAGCCCCAAACTCTTTTTTGCCTTCCCCTGTCACCTTTGTAGTTGTTCATCCTGAAGTGTAGGGACCAGGTCAGTGACCCCAGGGCACTGGAGAGGGATGGGGAACCAGCATCTGCCTGGGTGGGGGGATTGTGGGCAGGGAGGTTCTGGGTGGCTGTGGGGGTCCGTGGCGTGGGAAGCTATCTATGCACATTGATCAAAGTCTCCAGAGCTGCAGAACGCTGGTAGCATTACACGTGGGGGGGCTCTTGCGAGAGCCTGATCCAGCAGGTCTGCCATGGAGGCTGTTCTTGGGTATGAGAAGCAGGTGGAAGAGTGCGATTGCAGGGGAGCTCAGCTGAGCAGGGGGTTTCTACCTGCCTTTGGACCTCCTGGAAAACAGCTGCTCTGCAACATAGAGAAGCAGCTGGTGCGATTACTGACGGTTCATTTCCTCGCTGCAGGCAGTGGCCAAGCGACTCCTGCAGCTGGGAGAGATGCAAGTCATGTCAGTCTGTGCTTGCCACACACCCACAGTGGCTAAAGTGGGGCTGCTATTCACTCCACCATCCCCGAGAGGCTGGCACTGGCCTGCGTGTTCACCCCACAGCCTGGTGGTTGGGATGTGTAGGTGCAGCATGTCTCACTTGTTTTCCTGCCCGTTAATTCCTGCTGTAATGTGCGCTTACTGAGAAACTGTGTGAGAGCTGTATCTCCTGGTGGGGAGGCCTCTGGGAGGAGGCAGCCATCCAGCACATTTCAGTACGGCAGACACCATTGGATGCAGCAGGGGATTCTGAGCAGTTGCCATTTGGATTCATTAAAACCGGAGTGTGTTGTTCTAATGCAATAGGTAGCTTAGGCCAGCCGTTGGGAGCTGCGACTCCTGAGCCCTGCTCTCCCGATGTGGGTGAAGATTCATATTCTAGTGTTAATTTGTGTTCAGAAATCGTGGCATGGGTTAGACCACGCCCTTTTGCCCTCCCATGGAGCCTTGCTCCTCCCCTTTACATCCTAGTGGCTGGGTGGTGGGTGGATGTCCCAATGTTTGTGGTGATGATGTTGCATGCACTCCATTCCCCCAGAGGCTCTGAGAGTGCATGGCCACCCCACACTTAAATGCCCGTAAGGAAATAGCCTTTGGATTGCTTTGCACAAGCTCTCCCAGGTGGGAGAGAAGAGAATAGGGCCTCCACATCTGAGCCGGGAGACTCTCACGAGTGCAGAGCATTAGAGCAATGAGGCTCGCAGCCCTGTGGCCTTGCTAACCTTTGCTTTATAATTCATAGTTCTTCTCTTCCTTCTTTCAGAGCAGCTAGTGCTGGGAGCCTACAAAGAACCTTCCCGGCACTGGGATAAAGACTATGACTCCTTCATACTGCCACTGCTGGATGAACAACAGCCATGCTATATCCTCTACCGGCTGGACACCCAGAATGCACAAGGTTTTGAGTGGCTCTTCATCTCCTGGTCCCCTGACAATTCCCCTGTAAGCCTTTGGTCTCTTTCAGTTCCTCTTCAGAGGCTTGTAATTTTCTTGGCATTCGCAGAAATGTTTGTGTAATGGGTGGAGGCTAGAAAGCTGTGTTTAAGGACAAATTATTGGAATCATTGTTCAAAGGTTCTTGTATAATTTTCTGAAGACTTACTTAGCAGAGCTAATGATCTAACTTCTGTGTAGCACTGTTCAGCCAGATGGACCCTACTGTGTACTGCAAATGCTCCATTCTGTAGTGTGCTTGTATAATGTCATGTGCAATCAGTTCTCCTCTGGGGAAAGCCTGGATATTGTTTAACAGACTACAGTAAACTAAATGACAGATGCAGGCAAGAAGTGAAATCCAGCCTGTAGGGAGAATTTAGGCAGGTGGAATGTAATTATCCATGAGGAAATCAGGTAAAGATATTTGACACCCCTAGTCGGGCAAAACGTGCCCCATGAGTGGTCAAAACCTGGGTTTTGTGTCTCTTTTGAAAGATGTTACTGCCGGTGGTGTCCCCTCCCACCTTGCGCAGGTGTCGATCCAGTACTGACTCGAGGGAAGAGAGCTACCTATTGAATCCTATGACCACCCAAGCAATGACCCAGCCCAGGCCTACTTCACTTGATATCTGACATATAACCACATGCAGGCAGGGTTACAGCAGGGCTGACTCATAGACTTTAAGGCCAGAAGGGACTGTGATGATCATCTAGATTCTAGTCTGATCTCCTGCACAGTGCAGGCCACAGAACCTCACCCACCCACTCCTGTATTAGACCCATAACCTCTACCTGAGTTACTGACATCCTCAAATCATGATTTAAAGACTTAAAGTTACAGAGAATCCACCAGTTTACCCTAGTTTAAACCTTCAATTGGCCCATGCTGCAGGGGAAGGCGAAACCCCCCAGGGTCGCTGCCAGTCTGACCTGGGTAAATTCCCTCCTGACCCCAAATATGGCGATCAGTTCAACCCTGGGCATGTGGGCAAGACTCCTCCTGTACATCCTCTCCAATCTCCTTAGCATATGCCCAACGCGTGCGCAGGTGGCACGTGACCAGGATTCATCATTGAATTGATACGCTGACTGGATCCTGAGCTTCCCGGGCCAGGTACTGAGGGGAAGTGTGATATGAATGCTGGTCTATGCCCGCCGTCAACCTGTATTACTCTAGGAACACATACCAAATCCCACTAGATAAATCTTAACTCTAGAGCAACAGTGACGCCTGGTGGCCTGTAGAGATATTGATGATTATACCTGACACCCTAGCACCTAGCGTTCTTTGAAGTACTTTACAAAGCTCCAACCTCCCTGTGAGATACATATTCTCCAATCTCATTCCCACTTTTCAGGGGAGGGAAAGTGACAGCTGATGACTTATCCCACGGTCAGCTCAAGCCAGTGGCAGAGAATTAGAGTGAAATAAGATTGAATCATGTTAGCTGAATGCTATGGGAGGCAATGTGCCCTAGGTGGGTAGGGCAATGGACAGTACACGGGAGATACGGGATCTATTCCCAGCTCTGCCATTGGCTTGCCACTTCACCTCTCTGGGCCTTAGTTTCCCCATCTGTAAAATGGGAATAATGATACTGGCCTCCTTTGTAAAGTGCTCTGAGATCTACTGATGAAAAGAATAGAGAGGCTAGGTATTATTAATAAAGCTGTCACTGCTAATGCCTGTGCTAGTTTGGGTTTAATGTATCAGACACTTTCCACCAGCACTAAATTCACCTCTCCCCCCCGTAATTCCAGGACCCGACTTCTGTTATCACTGGCTATTGAGTCATGCTGTGCTTTGTGGTAAGGTGACTCCTGGTTCTAGGCACAAGACGAGGCAACCAAAACACCAGGATAAATTATTCTCTGGAGTTAGCCATGGTAAGGCTAGAAACAATGAGTTTCAATTAAAACCAAGCCACAGCTTTCTCTTCTTGTTTTAAAGTCGAATTTTAAACAGTGAGATCAACCGGAGAAAGGATCCAGTTTAGAGAGAGACTGGAATCCAAACTGCAAGTGGCACGTTGCAATCTTGGAGCTTTGTGCTTAGATATTAGTCCTTTAAAGGTAGCGGAAACACTTGTATAGTTTGACATGCCAGTAAAGTTACTGGATTGGGTTGACTAGAATCTCGAAGATGTCTTATGGGTCTCAGCTAACTAATTCCATAACTGTATGAAAATGAAACCCCTGGCTGATAGGAAAGTCTGTTTGAATAATCTTAGGACAGTGAATGTGACAGTGAAACTGGGATGGTGCAGTTGATGACAGACAAGGGTGGATTCCTGCTAATGAGAGGAGGTCTGTCTTCTCTGTTGACTTGTAGTGTCACCAACAGTTAGAAGTCTAGCGCTGTAACAGCTGCAGAGCTGATGCCCTTGAATTAGCACAGGGCAGGAGTTCAGACTCTTCCATGGTGAAAAGTTCCAGTGGGGCAGCCGTGTTAGTCTGTATACAGCAAAAACAATGAGAGTTCTGTAGCACTTTAAAGCTGCAACCCACGAAACCTTATGCCTGCAGAAATTTGTTAGTCTTTAAAGTGCTACAGGACTCTCATTGTTTTAGTTCAGACTCTGATTCTGTTAAACTTTCTGCCTCACTGAATATATCTTGCTCGCTCTGTACTTGTCCAGGTTAGGCTGAAGATGCTGTATGCAGCGACCCGAGCAACAGTGAAAAAAGAATTTGGAGGAGGACACATAAAGGATGAGCTGTTTGGAACAGTTAAGGTATGGAACAGTTAAGGTACCTGCTCATGGCATGGACTGCAGGCACACGGCACCCCCTGGCCTTCTGGATTAACATCTGAGGGTGTCTACAAGTGCTGCAGCGGCCCAGCTGTGTCTACGCTGCTGGAGCACTGTGACATAGACACTTGCTGCAGCAACAGAAGAGGTTTTTCCATCGCCGTAGTAAATCCACCCCATTGAGAGGTGGTAGCTAGGTTGACAGCCTAGCGGTGTCTATACTAAGGCTGAGGTCGGTTTAACTATGTCTCGGATGTGAATTTTTCACACCTCTCAGGGACCGTAGCTAGGTTGACCTTAGTTTTAGGTGTAGATCAGACTTGATACAATAACCAGTGCCAAAACTGCCTGAGATACCACACTTGGGGGTTAAAATGTTCCTTGATCACTACTGGGTTTTTCCCATCTTTGTTACTGCTCTCTGTCCTTGTTTCTTTAGAGTCTATCTTCATTCTTTTAAGGCTAAAGGGTGTACCCTCAGGCGCTCTGTTCCTAAAGTGCCTGCGTGCAAGTGAAATTGACTAAGATCTTTGACCTTGTCTGTTCAGCTCAGCAGCAGGTGCTGACATTTATGTGGGTCACTACCTTCGCAGTCAGGGAACAGGCTGCTTTCAGTTTGCTCACCCCTGTGATAGCAGGTTCCTTTAATCCCTTCAGTGCCTAGAGGCTGCATCTTCTTCCAATCAGGGTTATCCTGACAATTTCCTTAGCCCTTGTTTTGTTTGAATGAAGAAATCATTCATAAAATGATAAATCATATCACCCCTTGGCAGTGTGTTCAGTGCAGAATGGGAGGCTTCTTTTCTGCTAATCTAGTGGAACATAAAAAAACCAAATTATTACATTTATGGAAGAGTGCGGTGGGAGGAATGTATGTAATATTTTATAAAGATGCTGTAGTTTTAAATAAAAACTGCCACAAGGTGGCAGCTTGTCTCAGTACAGGAAACCAGGTTGCTATACAGTAAAACTTGTTTGCTAACTGCAGCCACCTGTGCTAATAGCCGGCACCCATCTTAGTCCAACATAGCCCAAGTTTTTCTGACTGTCAGAACATGTTCCAACACAGGCTTATTTTTCAAGGGTTTTTTCCAAAGGGACATGATGGAGATGGAGCTCCCTTTTTGTGAGCTGGGAGCATCTGCAGCTGCTAGCATCGGCCAACCTGCATTCTGTGGGTTAGCAGCATCTGTGTCTAGAGCTTGGGATAAGTACATGGTACAAATGGAAATAACTAACACCTCCAGCTGCCACAGATCTGCCCAGGTGTAAACTGTGTTGCAATCAGGCAGCTGGAAGGAGAAACCACTTCCAGATTGGGGATTATTTTAAATGTGGAGAAAGCTAGTTCAGGTTTTGTTTAACTTCTAAAGGAAGACTTAGGGCTTGTCTGTGCTTGGAAACTTGGAACATATTATTAATCATTATTCCAGAATAGCTATTTTGGTAGTTTCCTAGTATCAACAAGCCCTTACAACTGGTGTAGACTATAAGTTCTGAGCAGGAATCAAATGTACATCTTCATATAGGTCGTAGTGCCCAGTGGCCCTTTGTGCTACCCTCTTATATGTAGCTAATAGTAATAATGGTTTAGTTGCTTAATGTTGTGTAGACACTTCTCTAAAGATACCGTGTTGACTGGATCACTTCTCTTTTTTGTCATGTGCTCCTAGCATGGGAAGAGTGGGAACTCCCCTAGCACTCAAAGATTTGATTCTTTCAGACACTGATAGGTGAGCCTCATTCTGCGATTTTTGTTATTGTATCAAGTAGCCCCCTGTTATAGTGGCCAAAAATATGGAGCCCCTGTATTGCCTGTTTACGGGCTGCGCTGTATTTCCCTGGGAAACTTTGGGGCCATGTGAGATCACACTGTACTGGATTGTGAGGTCAGAGTTGAAAGCAGCGGTAGTGTATAGCGATAGTACTAAGTCTTAATAAACACAGGAAGTAACTGACACTGCTCCAGGTCAAATGCCAACCATCTCTGGCATCTAGACAGTGGCATTTGAGGACACTGAGGTGGTGACCTTGAAATATTCCAGTCTACCAGGGAGAAAAGCATCAAGACACAGGAAGGCCAGAGGATGGCCATGTTGTTCAGACGTTTCTCTAGACCCTAGGACCTCCAGGGGTGTGTTCTCTTCCATCTCTCTTGCATTGGTGGGCATTGTGGTCTGGGAGGGAGCAATCTCTATTCTGTAATAATTATGTGATTAACATTTACTCTGTCTTCTGTCTGGTGGCTACAGGAAGACATCTCGCTAAGCGGCTACCAGAAGCATGTGTCGTCCTGCTCTGCCCCAGCCCCGCTGACGGCAGCCGAGCAGGAGCTCCAGCAGATCCGCATTAATGAGGTGAGAGGCTGGGCGTAGGTAGGTTTGTGTCGGCAACAGCTGCAAAACAGTTAATGCTGGGAGCTGTTGCTTCCAGACAGCGAGATGCATTAAGCTGTGGAATAGTCTCTCCCCAGGGAAAGGCTTGCTGCTTCCTCACTTGAGATAAACACAGCTAGACTCTACAAATTGCTAGCAAATGTACTGTGGGATTTAGAGCTGTGTTGGCAGAGAGATGGACTGGGTGTGACACTGTCTGATTCTCTGTGCGCCTTGGAGCCAGTGCAGGGAGACAGAGATGGGAGAAACTCAAATGAAAAAGTCCCACAGCCAAAGCAGAAGTGTCAAATCAAAACATGACCAAGCTCCCTTGAATTGAGCCAGTTTCACTAAATTATCTTGTGCCTTTATTTTTAAAGCTATAACTGCCATTTTATGTTTGGCTAAATCTCTGAAAGCAGCATTTGCCGTCAGTGTTTTTTAAAATTAACTCACAAAATAAACTCACTAAAGCCTTTTAACTGCCAAGACATATGCCCAGGGCTCTGTTTCATTTCCCCTGCTGTAGTCAGTGGGCAAATGATGGTTGAATGTCTAAAACGGAGCAGGGAGCTGCGTTCTGAACACTGCTGTATGCATGAGCAGTGTTATCAGAGCAGAACCCAGAACTTGTATTTTAGAGGGAGGGCAGGAAGAAATGATTTTCAGATACTTTTTTTTCTGAAATGTACTTTAACACAGTTCTCTTTTAGCACCGCGCCATGTAGGAGGTACTTCCTAAAAAGACACACAAATAGCTTGGAAATCTAAATTTTAGGTGTGCCGTGATGGACAGTGGTGTGAAACGAAGGGAAAGAGTGGACTAAGGAAGGCTGGGGTTACAGCCGTACAATCAAGTGGTTACTTTCCTGGCCTCTACTTCTTGGTGGTTCAGTGTGTGGGCACATACATGCTGACGGTGAATATTATTGATGCATTTATGGAAGAGTAATATTTCAGAAGGAATTTCATTCAGGAGTGGATAGAAGCTTTCGGGGATGGGAGGAGCACTCCATGTACAGGCGGCAACGAGACTTAATTGACAGGCCATCAGCAATGGCATTATTGGAGGGGGTGACCTGAGAGGCTGGGCCGGATAAATCAGGAGCGTCAGAACTACCTGTCTGTATTTCTGAAGTCTACTCTCTATAAGAGGTGCAGAATACAACATGATCCGATCCCAATATTTATCTGATTGCCGCAAGGCTGGAGATTTCTCCTGCCAATGATCTTTCAGCGAGCGGTCTTGTCATGCTCAGATATTTACCTCTTCAAGCTGTACCAGTGCACTGTGGGGAGAAGCCTTCCAGCTTCTTTCTGCTTTTCACTTCACCTGTCTCTTTCCCTCAGATTTTTATTTCAAACTAGTTTTTATGAGAGCGTTGACATCAGCATTACAGATCTGCAGTCACTAATCGGCTTCTGGCCCCGTTGTCTCCTTCCCTCCTGCTTTTCCACAGCAAACAGCAACAATAGCTCCTACAGCTCTTAAGCCTAATCTCTCCGGATTGGTCTGGATTTGTTTGCTGTAGTCCTCTTCACTTTTGCTGCCACCTTAAATTTGTGCCTCAGATGAAGATGCTTCTTCCTTCAAGGTCATTGGTGTACCAGGCCGGGTCTGAATTCAGCTGCCTGAGCTTCTCAGAGTATGTTGAAGGGATCCTGAGGTTCTGGGGTGCTGCTGAGAATTCCAACACTTATGCAAAGCCTGATGAGCTGCCCCATTTCTACTCCCTTCCCCAAATATGCACACATTTCACCTCTTCCCCTGGAGTCGTTTTCTCCTTTCGCTTCTTCTAACACTCAAATAGGATTGGAGCCATAACTGTAGTTCTGTTTCAGCACCAGTTATATATTTTGTATTGTAATCCTTATTTTGAGAGGGAGTCTGACAGCACTGGCCCCCCTGCATCACGCTCTTTCTCTTAGTACATCAGTCTGTGTGGTACAGTATCCGGAAGAGACTCTGTTTTACCCTCACCAAGCTGTTCACCTAAGCAGTTAAGATTGTAGCCCACCGGTCGGATGGGATCTATTACAGTAGCACACTTGGTGCTCAGATGTGTCTATCAATGGTTCTGATCTCTTCCCCTACACCTGAAATCAGGTTCCCAGCTCTACTATAGCATTTCTTTGCCCTTTGGATGGGTAAATGATGCTGATATCGCCAAAGAGAATCCCGTCTCCTTAGCCTAGCCACTGCACCCTGTAACCTGGTGTTGCAAGGGTGGGGAGATGAACGGAGTGTCAGTTTGTTCCGGATAGAGTTGAAAATGTTGATTTCCATCTCTAAAGCCCTAAATCGTCTCTGGCTCACCTCTTTCACAGTAGTTGTGATCAGCTACAGTGCTGCTGCTTTTGATCTGCAGTATGAAGCTGAACCGGAGGCGTTCCCTTGGGAGCCTTGACACAGTATACCGAACTCCCAGTGGGAAGGATTAGCTTATGTTTGTAGCTCTTAGGGCAAGACACTTAGATCATACTTAGATCACGGTTCTCCTGGTCTGAGGGGGCTGGGAGCCCTTTTATTCTTGGGCTCCCTAGTTCTGATTTCTGTTCTTGGGGATTAGGTGGGAGTTGTACTGGATGATGTCAGCTGATGCAAAATGTGTCCCAAACCTATTACTTTAGGTACAGTAAATAGCATCGAGGCGCCATACAAATGTGTAATAGACAAACAGAAGGAGACAGGGACAAGGGGTTTCATCCGGGAAGCAGCAGTCTCTCACTGAAATACATAGAAGAGAAATTGATTAAAGGCAAACATTGTTTAGTGAGGGAATTTGATCAGCATTAGCTGTGCAGTAAAATGCTGCGGCAAATGAGAGAGTATCCAGTGTTCCAGCGGACTGTCAGGCCAGGAATGGCTCTACAGCGTTGCATCTGGTGTCCTCTGCTTCTGGCCTCTCCTGTCATGCTTCTCTCAGTGGCTTGTATCAGTGTTGCTGGATTAAGTGTTTTTTGGCTGTGTTTTGCAGGGTAAAGTTGCCCAGGTAAGTGCCTCCTAGTGATGCTCATCTTCTGGTTGCTGTCTTTGATATTTGCTTCCCCCCATTGAATTAGGGGCCAATTCTCAATTAGAGTCGTGCTAGGTGCATGGTGTGCTGCGTTCTAAGGATACAATGTCCCTTGGATAGATTTCTGAAATCAAACTATTTAAATATTAAAACACCACTACAAAATGATGTCTACGTGAATTCAAATGGTCTCTGCAGTGTTTTGTTTGGGGTTTTAAAGACACAAACCCCAGGAAATTAAATGATGGCTCCCAAAGCACCTGTATGTTCACTCATTGATATACATACCTTTCTCTTTCTAGCAAGGAAGGGTAGTCTGGTGGTTAGCGCAGGAGATAAGCCTCCTAATTTCCAGCTCTCACTCACTTCTCTATGAGCTTGAACACTTGACTTTATCTTTGAGCCTCAATTAACCCATTACTAAAAAAGGCCTAATACCCTGTCCTACATGGGGATCTCTCTGAACTATGTAATATTTGTAAAGCATTTTGAGATGCTGGGGAAAAGGTGTTATAGAAGTGCGTGCGCACACACTCTCCACATGCATTGTGACTTAGTTACACTTGCTTGGAAACTATAACTGCTTAAATTTCCTGACTTTTTTTTCCTATAAAGATTTAAAAACTATGTCATATGAAGGAACTCTGATTATAGAGCCAGGTAATTGTGCAGTTATTGACATCGCATGTACATTTATCTGGTTTTACTCATTTTGTAATAACTTGCAAGCTTGACAGTGAATCATTCCTTTAATTTGCCTTTCCCATGGTATGTCAGGTTGCTCACAAGTGCTAGCTAGACTGGATTTACACATGGAGAATTTCTTGATCTTTGAACATAAAATGTGTAGGTCAAAGATCAAGGCTGGCAGAGGCCCAGAAATGTGCTCTTTGAACTAGTTCTAACGAGCAGCTGTAATAAATAGCTGGAACTTGATTTTATAGTCTTATCAGGAACAAGTTGACTACAGATTTCACAAAGTTTAATTATTAAACACTAGAATTTTGTGTGTGACCAGGGCACTGTTACCTTAAAACAACAAAAAAACAAAAGGAGGGGGGGAATAGTTTGGGGTGTGCTGTGACCCGTGTCTCTTCCCTCTTCCTGTAGATACAATTTTATATGAATTTCTGTTCTGTTACCTTTCTGTGTTTTAATGCATGTGTGGCTGAATGATATCTGGTCCTAATCTGTTGTGTGGTATTGCTGTTGCCTTCCATCCCAGAGGTGGCTGTATTTCTGGGGTGGTTGAAGTGATGCATACATTAATCCGTTTGGAAAAACTGTTAATATTCTTGGGGATCCTTCAAAATGAGAGGAACTTTCAGAAATAGGAGGGTTGTGGTCATCTTTGTTCCCCTTTTTAAAGATAGGTAATATTTTCCCTTCTTCACTCCTCTGGGACCTCACCTGTCATTCATAAGTCCTCCTATGTCACTGAAATAATTTCAAACCAGCATCAGCAGTGTCATCGCTCTGGTTCATTGGAGAGATTCTGGCTGGGAAAGTCCTTTTGCCCAGAAACCTGGAGCAAGGAGAAGTGCTGTATAAACAAGTGACCGTATCTGTTTGCTTGACCACTAGACAGTGACTCAGACACAGTGCTTAACTGCTTGTCAAAGAAGGGTCACCCAAGCTGCTGAGTAGGACTGGAGCAAAGAGAACAGAACCTCTTCAAAGACAGTGGCAGGTGAAGGGTGTGAGCAAAGCAACAGAGCTGCCCATCAAAGGGGAGGGGGAAGGGTCTAGCTGATCTGTCCGCCTCAGAAATAATGCCCCATGACAAGAGAATGGGGTGTGAACAGGCGAACAATCCCAAGGCTAAGCTTCAGTTATGTGTGTTACTGCTTTGATCAGAGGTCTGTAATGACAGTATAGGGGAAAGATTGGGTGTGAGCTTCTCAGGTAGTTCAATGACCATTATCTTGTCAGAAAGGCAAACCATAGTATGGTTTGCTGCCCAAGCCAGATTAGGCTTTCCAGTAGGATAAACTATAGTTTGATTCTCTATTGCTGCTAGGGCCAGATGCATTAACTTTCAAAACGGCTTGATTTACACGCTATTTTAAAACACATTTCTGTGAAAACTGTCTATACAAGACAATCCCTTTGAAAAATGTCTGGAACACGTCGAACTACTCTGTAGGATGCTGGGATAAAAAAGGTCACATCAGGCTGAATCAGCAGAAGGTAAAACTGAAGGCTTCAGGCAGAGAAAGTGTAAAGCACATGTCCCAGAAGAGGATGAATGCAAACAATTATGAGAAACTTCGACATAATTGTGCTTTCCAGAATTCATGGAAAGCTAAATATCCATAGGTTTCATGTTGACAGGATGAATTTTGTGCATGTGTGGTTTGCAGAAAGCATGGGAAAATTTCTGATCAAGGCGACCTTCTTATAAGGTGTGAGACCTGTGGAATGTTCTTATGCATCTTATATGACAATTCTGCTGCTCATTTAAATACATGGAAACAGCTAATTTCCCTTTGTCCATAAGAAGCTGCTATTAGGTTACTCTGTAAAATGCGATAGGGAGGTTAAAAAAAGTGAAAATTTGGGAGGGTTGAACACTGCTTACAGTCACAGAATACAATTTCAGTTTTAAAGAGTTTGAAATATCATGCAGCTTGCAGGTCAGCCATGGCCTTTGGCTTGGGTCAAACTATATTAATACCCATATAGTGAAAGGCTTTAGAGAGGCAATTGCCATCTCAGACATGCGCAAAGTAAGATTTATAGCTGTTTGCTAATGGATCTGCTGATAGGTCTGTAGCAAGAGTCAGCAAACATCCCATCTGTACAGGATGAGAATCCTGCATTCTCTGCTGATATTGTAGACCTGGAATCTGAGGCATCTGTGGTATCACATAAGCAATAAATATAGCTTTAGGAGCTGTGGGAACACAGCAAAAGAATTCAAACCAAAACCAGTTGGGGTCTGAATTTAGATGGTGTAGCCGTGAATATGGACTGTTTGGCTGATTTATTAGAGCACCCTTTTCAGTTACTGTGCATTGTGGTAGAGAACAGGTAAATGGAGGCTTTGTTTTCACTGCCAAAGAGGTGTGTTTCCTAGTTTTTATTGTGAGGTAACTAGGTGAGGTGAATCACAGGTGAGGGGTGTAGGTTTGATTTCATATAGCTTCCTTGTGGTAAAAAAGACAGGTGCCTTGTGTTTGCACTAGAATTGTACAGTACGGTAGCTAGCACGCATTAGTTATCCAGCAGTTTAAAATCCCACCCCTTATTTATTTATTTATAAGTGAAGCCACAGCCAGAGTCACTCTGGAATACCAGTTTTGTGTATGGATTCAGAACCTGGGCTGCCTTAATTGGGAATGGATCTAATCAACTGATGACTCAATGTAAAAACCATTGATTTTCCAAACTTAATGTTGCAGTGATGCAAAGACTCCAAGTCAGGAATTCCAAAACAGAAAGTTAACTCAGCCTTACTGCACATCTTATAGAATCACAGAATATCACAGCTGGAAGGGACCTCAGGAGGTCATCTAGTCCAACCCCCTGCTCAAAGCAGGACTAACCTCAGCTATATCATCCCAGCCAGGGCTTTGTCAAGCCTCAGCTTAAAAACCTCTAAGGATGGAGATTCCACCACCTCCCTAGGTAACCCATTCCATCTTGTTTTAGAGTGTATGTAAACAATAGATTAAGGCTTACATTTAACAAGGGAATGGAGTAGAGAATGCTATGCATATGGTATGTGGCAGAATTAACGTTGCCAGAGCAACCTTAAACCTTTGGGATTTTTCTGATGTTTGAGCACTCAGTCTTGCAGCCTTATCATTGCATTAATGTTGATCCCCTTCACCTTCATTTAATTTCCTAGACATCTAAGGGGAAAATTACAATCTGGAGGTATTGTGCTAGTGAATTCCTTTTTCCACACCAATTTGCTGTCTGCAACTTAGAGCTCCTCTAGTTTTGCCAGACAAGCATGTATGCTCTTTGAATCAACATTCCCACTTTCCTAAGTTCACAGATGTGCACTGCATCTGTTTGAAGTGTGCCCATCTAGTTGTAAACACCTCCCCTAACATGCTATCAGTTTTCTAACACCAATACAGTTGTTAAGTACTTAGCCAAGCTAAACACTAGTCCTCCATGAAATCTGGCATAGACCTGAAACTTTAGACATTTTTCCTATAGCCTGTCTAAAAGTGTGATTTAAGAAAAAAAAATTTTTTTTTATTTATGTTGGAATATTTTAAAATGGGAGAAATGTATCTTTTCCCTCCGCTCAAAACCTGCGGATTTTGCTACAACTTTCTCACCTTCAGGCAGAGACCAATGGTGGGAAAACTTCAGTCTAACATTTTTGAGTTAATGGCTGGACACTGGAAGTTTCCTGGATTCTGTGATATTGTGACCAATCCAAGGCCATTGAAGCTGCCACTGTGCTATAAACTATGGCCACTTGGAACGACAGAGGAACAGCAGGGATAAACCCAGATCCGTCTGCTCCTCAAGCACAGTCTCCTCACAGTGCATCTCTTTTAGCAGTGTCAGGTTTATGAGACACTATCAGGCAGTGCTGATATGCGCACACTGAACCGTTTGTTGCAACACATTGCATATCCCTGAAGACTTTGTTTGACGTTAGTAGTGAGAGAGAGAGAGAGAGAGAGAGCTGGTGGCAATATTTGTGTGGTGTTGATCTGCAGGGATATCCTGGATTAAGATTTTCATCCCATTCTAATGTAGCTGGATAGAGGTCTCGTATGATGATACTGTTAGTAGTTCTTTAGAAAGTGATGGACTGATTAATCAAAGGACATACAATTTTAATATTGAGTTATACAGTTTGTTGAAGCCTTAGCTCACTCTTCATGCTTGCCCTGCCACTGGAGACACCACCCTTTCATGTGAGTGTGGATCTGGGCATGAGATGGTACTCAGGCCCCCAGCTGTATTTACCTCTGCAGCACCTAACATTGCTCCACTAAACAGAGCTCAGCCCTGCCCTGAAGGTTGTCTCCCTTCTCTGGGTCTGTATTATGTTTGGTCTTCAATTCTTCAAGGCTTCTAGATGACTGCTTCTTAAACGCTTTTTTTCAGAAGACAGATCCTTGCGTGGATCCACCTCCTCTTCTAACTCCCCAGTCTCCTACTTTTTTGTTTTCAAATATTTAATTCCTCAGAGCACCAGGAGGTGCTCTAGACCACATCTGGTCCATGGACTTCAGTGTGGAACCAGATGCTCTAGAGATACTCATCCAAAATGTGTGAGGGTTCAGTTCTCACTGAGAAAACAAGTAGGCTACAACAAACAGTTGCTGAAGGTGTCTGGAGTCCTCTTCTAGTCTTCCTCCTCCTCCACCTCCCTTGGCATTAGTTCTGCCAGGTCCTCCCACCTATGCCGAGCAGGTATGAGCAGGCATGAAGGGACTCTTCCTTCTGGAGGTGCATTGCTTGGTGTTGATGTTCTCCTTGTGCTTTTTTTTGTTGTGCTCCCAGGATCTCTGCTCCCTGGCCTCCAGCAGTGAGATGGTAGGCCTCTCTCCTCCAGTGTGTCCATTCCCCTCCTGTCCTTTGAAAGGCTGTCCTTTGCGTGCCATGCTCTGTCCAGATAACCCCTTCCTTATTCAGTATTCTCCGTCACCCTTGTTTGAAAAATTAACCTGAGTGGGGAGCTGCCCCTCGGTTTTGCTCTGAGTTGCTGATCTGATTTCTCCTCTCCCCATGCTCGCAGGACTCTAGCACTGAGATGGTAGGCTGGCCTCTGGATATTTTGTGCTTTCTCTCCATGCCTCTGTCTTTCGCCTGCTGTACTCAATCCTATGCTCCCAGTTCTGCTTGGATTATTTTCTGTATGGAGAAAGCTGCTAAATTACCTCTGGGCAAGTCACTTACTGGTAATATGTGCTACCTCCTCAGAGTATAAGGCCAGAAGGGATCATCTGATCATCTAGTGTGACTTCCTGTATCTCACAGGCCACTAAACACCACCCAGCCGCCCTCACAGTAAACCCAACAACCCAAATTAGACTAAAATATACAGCCCACAGGAGACTAGACTGTTGTATGCCACAGACAGAGAATAGGAGGGACGAAGGTCCACCTGTGCCCAAGGCCCCGTTGTGGCAGGGAGCTGATGAAGTGAGAAGAGACCCAGATAATCCGGCCAATTAACCTGCACCCACACGCTGCAGAGAAAGGCGAAAGATGCCCAGGGTCACTGCCAATCTGACCTGGAGGGAAATTCCTTCCCAACCCCACATGTGGCCATGAATTAGACACTGAGCATGTGGGCAAGAACCAGCCAGCCAAGCAACTGGGACGCAGTAGCCTTAATGCCTCCTCAGAGCCTCGGCCCAATGTCCCATCTCCAGCCATGGCCATCCCTGATGCTTCAGAGGAAGGAGATGCAAAAAACAAACAATACACTAGGGGAGAGGGGGGGAAGAATCCCTTCCTGGCCCACCTCCTGGGGGCCAGCTGAAGTCCTGAAGCATGAGCTTTTAGGAACATAAGATATAAACCAGAAGTGAGCCCCGGAGCTGCTGAACCTCACCCCTCTGATAGTTGGAAAACTTCTTCTAATTTCTAGTCTGAGTTTGCTCAGTTTATATCCACTTGTTCTTGTGCAATCTTTGTCCTTTTGCTTGAATAGCACTTTGTCCTCCCTGGTATTTACCCCCTAATGTATTTATAGTGAGCAGTGATATCTCCTCTCAGCTTTCTTTTTGCTAGACTAAACAAGCCAAGCTCTCCTCTCATAAGATAGGTCCACCATTCCCCAAGCATCCTAGTAGCTCTTCTCTGTTGGAATTCCAGTTGGAATTAATCTTTTTTGAACATGGGTGACCAGAACTGTGAGGTGTCCCTAAATACGGGTTGTGAAGGCCAGAGAATCATTTTAGGGCAGAAAGAAGTGGGACCTCCATGCTTCCAGTCCTGCTGTGCACATTTTCCCATGGAGGCCACATTTGGGGTGGAAAGCAGGTGGGACCATTTATCAGATACTTTATTCATGAAACATTTTTGTGAAGGATTTCTGATCACTTCTGAATAATTCAGAGCACGATGTTCAGCGTGTGGTTGCGAGACCTGAGTTCTAGTTCCTGTTCTGTCACTGACCTACAGTATGACCTTGGGCAAGTCACTTCATCTTTCTAGTTCTTGGTTCCCCATCTGTATAAAAGGGAGAATACTTGCCTCCCTTTTATAAAACACTATGGCTGAGAAGTGCTTACAAGTATTATCTGTAATAGATACTTGCGCACACAATCTTGCTGGTTTGCAGCACTATAAAGATTAGTCAAAAAAAAAAAAAGTCACTCTGACCATTCAATATGCAAATGTGGATAACTCCATCAAATCAAACCCATTCCCCTGTGAGATACAGCTATGCTCTGGTACTCAGACAACTATTTCTATGGCATGTTTCATTCGTCAGCTCCAAGGCAGTTTGGCTGTACTTTTTTTTTTTTTTTTTTTTTTTTTTTTTTTTTTAAAGTCATTGTTTTTTAAGGGAAAGTAAGATGTTTTTTCCTCAAAAATGGCTGAACTATATTTGCTCAAGAAAAAAATACCTTCCTCTTGAAGCAGAGCCAGAGCCTGAAAGATGGGTGTTTTTTAGAAAGCTCTGAGCAGCTGAACCTGGGAGTTGCAATGGAAACCATTGTACAACCAGTACCAGCTATACCGGTACAGCCCACTATCCCAATGGGAGGCAGCTTTCCCACAAATGGCTTTTATAGCACATTCATACTCTCGGTGCTTAGCAACCTACAGTCACTGAGCTGAAGGGATATGTGAAGCTTTTCAGATAGCCATTCTCTCCACTGCCTTCTCTGTCGCTGATGTGACTCCGTTTCCCTGTATTCATGTGACAGATAGTAGTGGGCTGTTGGTGCTGCCCATCGCTGGTAGAATTCCCCAGCCCTGAGGAGGTAGGCTGTGTTGCCTGCAATGTGTTGTGCTTTGAGCTGTGTCTGAGGGATTCTTTCTCCTCTCTCTCCATTGGGACAAGTCATTCTTCACCTCCTCTCTTGAACATGGCAGCTCTGCTCTGAACAGCGCTTCTCAAGCTGCCGAGAGAGATGTGAAGAGTAAGCTACCTGGTGGGTGAAGTTGAATTTCCAATGGAAAGAATCTGTGATTTCTTTGCTTTCCTCCCCTCTCCCCCCCCTTGAAGTGGATTTTGGTGCACTGGAGAGTGGATTTCTGGATGCAGAGTATTCCTTATTAGAGTGGTCCACTGTAAGCCTTTGTTAACATAAGGGGTCACATGCCAGCTGCTTACCTCCACTTTCCAGGGCTTGCTCTGAGGGATTTTCCCCATCACCTGTGGTGTTCTCACTGGGAATCTGGTAGATGGGTTGGCACTATACACTTATTTTACCGATAATGAATGGTGCACAGATACGATAGTCGGTTGCACACTGGAAGAATGTATTGAGAACTAAAAATTGCAAACAAAATCTTGCTCTGTCATAGCACCCAAAAATTTGAAAACCACAGTTGCTATTTTGAGGAGAGATTATTTATTGCAATAGCACCTAGAAGCCCTCGTCAAAGACCAGGACCTCTAGGTACAGTGCCAGGTGCTGTACAAACACAGAGCAAAACTGGAGAATTGCAGAGCAAGCCCTGGAATGACAGTAGGGAGCCTGCCAACTCAGCAACCACAGATGCCACAATGCCAACAAAATTCAATAGTCATTTAACTTTACCAAAATTATCTGCTTTCTAACAAAAATACGGCTGTCAGACCACCAATACTAAATCAAACACTGGGCAGTGGAGGAACAAGAGCTGGATAATCCCGCTGAGTCACCACAATGGAAATTTAAGACTTCCCAAAGGCAGGGGGATGCTTTGGTCCCAACCAGCCCTGCTGTTCATTCTGGAGGGCTGGTTCAGAGAGCTTTACGTGGCCATGTGAATTGAGAGGCAAGCACCACACAGAATCTGCTCTGACTGGCACTTGGGAGCACCATCTTCCCTCACACCTTTCAGGCAAACTTGTTCCCAGGGGTTACTCTGATCAGTGAAAGGTCTCAATAACACTTTTCCCCCATGGCTAGTTCCTGCTTAAGTGGATGAGTTGTGAGGAAAGTTTTCATTGAGGGAGATACCCTCAGCTCATCATTGCACATGTCTGGTTATAAATAACTGGGTGCACAAGACCCACAATCCAGCATATGGGAAGCTGCAGCTATCATTGGCAGCTTCACAATAAA
The DNA here is from genome assembly GCF_026122565.2 of Emydura macquarii macquarii. Lineage (NCBI taxonomy): Eukaryota > Metazoa > Chordata > Testudines > Chelidae > Emydura > Emydura macquarii. The sequence goes on along the minus strand of NW_027132983.1, from coordinate 156,285 downwards.
GAGGGATTTCAAATAAAATAAGAATGGGAAGAGATTGTGGTATTTCCATGATCAAGCTGTACTTCCATTCTCTAGCATTTGGGGTTTCTTGGCTCACATTTCTCAGCCACAAAAACCCCTTCTGCACTATGACTTTAACCAGCTCAGCCATGCGAGGACATCTTCAGCAGAGCTCTGATGAGACTCTGCTTAGGGCTTTCTGAGACAGCAACATTTTTGCTAGGACTCTCCTCTGTATTACCATGTACATGTATCAGTTGAAGGGTGCAGCAGACTTGGAATCTCTCCTGTCTCTCCCAGGGTCCTGGGTAACAGGATGGTGCTACTGAATTCTGAAAAAGTTCAATGAGAATGAGAGAAACGAGGGTTTCTAAGTCAATAACCCGCCCACTTTATTAATATTGTGTATCTTAAGGTGCTTGTGGCCATGGTGTCTGAGCCTTACTTAGCTTTCATGTTACAGTAAATTCTAAGGATGGAGGAGAGAAATCCCTGTGCTTCTGCATGGCTTTCTTTTGGTGCAATCTGGATTCAGTTATACTAGTTCCTAAAGCCCTTAGCTGGAGCATCTCATCAACCTTAAGAAGAGAGTTGCTGAAAGAGGCCTGTCTTGCTGCTTGTTTTAAAGCTGGCGAGCCCCAGGCTCAATGTGATCTCCCTCCATCAGTCATGAATCCAATAGCTGAGGGCCCTCTTCAGAGAATGCCTTGTCCCTGGGCACCATTGGGTATGAGGCTCCATGTCCCTGTTGAGTATACTTGCTACAGAGGAGGGGTGCCTAGTGTCTGAGTTCTGCTCAAGTCCATTTTGGACCTTTAGAGTTGAGTAATAAGACACTGAGATGTACCTAGTCTTGCAGAGTTAGTGCGATGTCCTGATGGTTCACACCACTAAGCAGGCAGGCCACTCCACATTGCACAAGCTGTAGTTTCCAGGTGGCCTTCCTCAGGAACAGCATGTTGCAGCTGTAGCACTTGGATCCCTGTGTGTCTGGGATGGGCGTGTACCATCTCTTGGCCAGCCACAAATAGATTCTGGAGCGCTTCTGCTGACTGGGTGTCCGTGTCCTGTTCAGGATCACTCCTTGCTGCAGTTCTGAGGGCTGGGGCATGGTTACTTACACAACATTCACTCTTCTGCCAGGCCAGCTAGTCCCAGGACCCTTCTCCCTGGCGTTAATGTTCTTAATGAGGCAATGCACGGGATGTTCCCTCTGCTGGAATCACTCCGCTCCTGGAAAGCCCTGTAGCTCGCTTTGCATGCATGTGCCCTGTGGGCATGCCTTCCTGGCAGGACCTGCTCTCCTAGCAAGGGCTGCCTGGGAGTTCCTACTGCTCAGTGAGCTGAGTGTCCCACCCTGGCCGGGTTAGAGTAGCACAGTTTGTGTTTGGTTCTTTCCCTTTATCCCACCCACCTCATCCTCTTCGCTGTCTTCGTCTGAATCTGGTCTGATGCTGGGGTCTCTGTTTCCAGGTGAAGACCGAGATCAGCGTGGAGAGTAAACACCAGACTTTGCAGGGACTGGCTTTCCCTCTGCAGCCTGATGCTCAGCAGGCCATTCAGTTGTTAAAGCAGAAGAAAATCAATTACATCCAGCTGGTAAGGAGGCAGAGGCAGTCTCTCATGTGCTTTTCAGTTCAACATAGGCTCTCCTGCCCCATCCCTCATGTTCTCCCTGGATCTCCAGAGCCTTTGAGTGTTTATTTCACGGTGCGTTATGCTGAACTTTCTCTCCCCCTTCCCATTCTCCCCTTTCACCAGAAACTGGATCTCGAGAGGGAGACTATAGACCTGGTCCATACAAATGCCACAGAGATAGCCGACCTCCCCAAAAGGATCCCTCAGGACTCTGCTCGCTATCATTTCTTCCTGTACAAACACTCTCATGAGGGAGACTACCTGGAGTCTGTTGGTAAGCTCTGCACAGTGCTCAGCCTTCTCTGCTTGTTTCAGACCCCAGTTCCCCCCTGCCCTGGGCAGACATGGTGTTATTCTACATTCCACCCACGGGTGCAGTGCAGTGTTCGTGTATGATCCATGGCTGGAGCCAAGCCTACCTTCCCCTCAGCACAGATCACTGCTGCTCCCGTGAACAGGCCAGGCATGCAGATGTCTCTGCTGGCCTGCTGTCATCCTGGCAAGCAGGCAGTTATTCATTTAGAATTAGAAGGGGTGTTCTCCCCGGGCCGTTCTTACCATCAGCTGTTCAAGGATCTTGAACCATTTCCCATTCATGCCCTTCCACTGAAGGGCGTTTGCTCAGTCATCTGTCACCAGCTCCTCAGATGCTAGCAGAGGCTCCCGTAAACTAGTGCCCTGACCCAAACTGCTGCTGAAGAAGTGCTACGAAAGCCGGTGCCAAGACTTCTGGGATGTATCTGGGGTAGTCCAGCTGCAAGCACCAAAATGTTTAGTCCTAGGAGGAGGAAGCTGTTTGGCTGCAGGAGGCTTTTCCTCTTGATTTTTGTTTCCTCTCTGTGGTGGTCTTGTGGTTTCAGTCCTGTCTGGGGTAGTCAGCTTGCACAGGACTGCATGTGTGATCGCTCCCATGGGCACATTGGGCAGATTCGGGTGGGGACCTAGGGCTGGATTCTCTCTGCTGGATCTCCTTTTGCAGATGCTCCTCAACTTTTAAAGCTGGGGTTACGCTGATGACTGACTTGCATTCTCTTGCAGTGTTTATCTACTCCATGCCTGGGTACAAGTGCGGCATTAAGGAGCGTATGCTGTACTCCAGCTGCAAGAGCCGGCTGCTCGACACTGTGGAGCAGCAATTCTCCCTGGAGATTACAAAGAAGGTAAATCCATGTCGTCTGTCACGTCAGTTGCCAGGGTCCCATCGGTGGCCCCAGAGGAAGCATTTTGAATGTGTGGTGGGAATGCTGGCCGAGGGGCTGATGGGAAGGTGCCAAGGTACCTGCTCCCCCTTGGCTGCCTTGCACATGGCGATTGCCAGTGACTCTCCAGGAAGCCATGTGACAGGAAGTCTCAGCTCCCTGAGCCCAGCCAGATGATCAGAGTGGAAAGGCCGCTGTGGGTGGAGAGGAGGGAGTTGGTTTTGCTCCATGGGTCACTGAGGAGCAGAAGGCAGTGGTGAGGTGCTTGTCTGAGAGTTGGGGGAGAAGGCCCCTGTTGTCTCACCACTGTAGCTCGATGATGTCAGGAGGCAGCGTGGTGGAGTTAACCCCCCTTGCTGTGCTGTTTGTGTGCCAGATCGAGATCGAGGACGGAGCCGAGCTGACCGCCGAGTTCCTGTATGACGAGGTTCACCCCAAACAGCACGCCTTCAAGCAGGCGTTTGCCAAGCCCAAGGGGCCCGTGGGGAAACGGGGACAGAAGCGACTTATCAAAGGTCCAGGAGAGAACGGCGAGGACAGTTAGATCCCAAAGGGCAGGAAGCTGGGTCAGGAACAGGCTGTGAATTTCTGATGGCATTCAGATGGCAATTTCCACAGGATCCACATCTCCGCTTCCGAGCCTATCCGCTGAGCCCTGACAGGCTTTCCCTCCACCTCTTCTTTAGTAAAATCATGGACACCTGGCTTCATTTTGGGGGGAGGGCAGGCCAGGAATCTGGGGGCAGGGGAGGGATCTGTGGGAGGTTTTTATTTTCTCTTCCCCCTTGTTCTTTTGTTGTGTAATTCCTGAGAAGAATGGTTGTTCTAGTTTGAAATGAGATTTAAACTGATGCTCTTGTCACTTCACCTGCCTTGTGACCTGGTTTACCTGGTACCTGCACTGATCGAAGGGCTTACTTACGAATAAGCCATGCTATGCAATGGCCTTGGAAGGAAATCCTGGTTGGGGTTAATCTGATGATGAAAGCAGAAGGCTTTTTCCCACCCCTTGAATGTGTTGCTACAGACATCAGCTGTCTGTATCCAAGTCCCTAAATCTTGACAGCTTCCCTCTGTGTAATAGTCTCCTTAGCTGGTCAGTGCCCTGTGACGTATGTGCCAGATGGCTGGCAGCATCTCTTCCCCTCCCCCCACTTCACATTGAGTCTTGCAGGCTGGGTGTGAACCCACTGACGGGGCAGGTGGTCAGTGATCGGTGAGCACTGAGAGCAGTGGTAAGCGAAAGCCAGGCAATTCCTCACCCCTGGGCAGAAAGGCGGTGGCTTTCAGAGGACTGCTCCGTGTTGATGGTTTGCCGTGGATTTGTGTATCCAGGTGTGAAGGCGCCTCTAGTCACCTTCATTTCCAGTCCTGGGCTTTTCTGTCTTACAGAGCAGGCAAGGAGTAGTGACCCTCTGCCACAAGTCTGTGGCACTGGAGTCTGCTCTACTAACGGATTTCAAGCTGTGTCCTACTTGCCATGTTTCGAACTCTGGCAGGCAGTTAAACGAGGTGCTCTTTTCCCTTTGTCGCTTGTTTGCTTCGTGACATGAGTTGAGAGGACAGTGGAGGCTAGCCCTGAGCCACAAGCTGTAATCCTGTGCTGAGCCATCAACCCCTGCTGGCAGCTCTTCCTTGCTGGGATTTGATCCACTTGCAGCTCCGCGCTGCAGTCTGAACCCATGCAAATCCACCGATCCTGTGATCTCCAGTACCTGGCTCTAGGCTGCCTTCCTGTACCCCACTGGTGCAGGAACATCTCATGACACTCGCTCCCAGCCCTGGGGCTGCATTACTGTCCTTCCCTGACTCACCAAGATCTACTCCTAAATCTCTGACACCAGTTCAGTCCTGAATCCACTGTCCAAAACCACAGACACACCTGAACATAGGCTAGCAACCCACAGCCATCCAGGTGTGCGTTGTGCATCCCAGTCCACCCAGAACATCATTCATCATCTCCTGCAATGGTTTAACCCTCGATATGCCCTGCAGTTGCATCTCTGTCCTTCATTCCAGCCCTGCATTCATCTACCAGGGCAGTGGGGATAGCCACTTATAGCTGTGGGCTATGGTACACATTCACACTGATCACTAATGGTGCGGCTGTGCTGGGAGAACATTAACAGTCTTTCACACTACGCTGAACACCAGTGGCAGGTTTATCTTTTGTATTCCGCACTCTGGTTAACAGCATTGTCCATTCCGTGTAATAGGGAAATTCACCCTGACTGGGCATGCTTGTGCCTGAAATAGTCTCTTGTAGATCCACGTAAACCAGGTTGGAAGAAGAGGTCTCTATGTGAAATTTTTTCCCAGGGACAGAGGTGGTAGCTGTGGCCCATGAGGAAAGGTGAGGTGAGCTATGGTGGTAATGGGAAGCCTTCCCAGCCCTACTCCTTGAAGGAGGGTCCATGTGCTGTCCAGGCCCACGCACACTAGAGCCTCAGGACCATTGCTGCAAAAGGGGAAGAGTTGCAGCTTTTGAAAATCTACCTAGTAGATGTTTGTTCCCATGGGTCACAGTTTTTAAAGCACATGCTGAAGATTCTCATTCTGGCCCCTCTAACTTGGCCATTTGTATCCCATGTGAGGGCACTCAGCCTTTTCTATACGATATAATGGTGTGGTGTTAAATTAGACTCAAAGCCATTGTTTCGTTTTGTTTGCTGCCATATAAACTTTTGAAGTATGTTTCAGCCAGGTTGATTAATCCCTGCGGAGGAAGAATCTGGATTGAAGTCAGCTCAGCCCGTCCAGGCAGGAAATGGTTGTGACTTGGTCTACAGCGCAAGACGAAGAGATGGTGAGAGAGGGATTTTACAAGTCCCTTGGCTCAGCCAATCTGTTGAAATGGAGAAATGTTACCATGTTGCTGGATATTCAGCAGTCCCTTAGCCCTCATGGGTTTGGCTGGTGGCTTTGCCACCTGGAGAGGATTATGGCAGCATTGGGACGGCTGACTTTCTGATGCCCAGCAGTGGATTTAGGGATAAGTCTTGACCTGGCAGGAAGACAGACAGACAGTCATTGACAGGGATTTTAGCAATGGGTCCTCACTCACCTACACAGACTACACAACAGGTCTCAGTTTGCGCTGTGTTTTCACCTCCCTGACTTTTCAGTAGAACTCTTGCTTTTCCTGTCAATAGTGATGGGAAATAGTTAAAAGGATTCTCTCGTTGTGACCAAACCATGAAATATCCAGCCATGTGTGCGGGAGGGGGAGTATCCCTTCCTCCCTCTCTAGAGGTCAATGGCTTTACAGACCTGGACTCCTGCTTTCCCTTTGGAGTGATGCAGTTGCATCGTCTGTGGCTCCTGTTCTAATTGCACAGCCATTGCGGACGTTTCTGGACCTCACTGAACTGTCTGAACATCTGATTCTTAGCTCTGTAACTTTGGGGAAGTGACATGAAAAGGTCCATGTATGGGGTGGGCATCCTGTGCATGCAAAGACCTTTTCCACCCGTGTTTTATATTGTGCTGTGGCACACGAACACCTTCCTCTGCCACTGTGAGATCCAGTGAAGAAGTGATCTGTATTAGTTCTGGTAAGACAGGGGATTTGTCATGCTGGTGCCTCGTGTTATCCCATTCCATCAGGAATGTGCACCCAGTCGCTGTTCTGGCCTATTATACGCTCCTGAAAAGCAAAGTGCTGGAACAGGAGAATTGTGTAGAGAGAGCAAGTGCAGGAGAGTTGTGTAGCAGAGCTCTAGTCTCTTTCCCTGGGCGAAGAATTGATTTCCCCATCCTCATCTGGGCTTAGAGGGTTCATGGAGTTTAGGTAGTGTTTGATTACGTGCTTCTGGCCATCCTTGATTCCAGGAAGATCCGATCATCTTGTAGGCATTACGTATATCTGGGGTGATGGTAGCTGTTGATTCACTGACTTGTGTCTCCAAAGTGTCTCCCCCATTTAAAAAAAGTTAATACGTTTTAGAAAAGAGTCAACAATGTAAACTAGGTCTCCCAGACTGTATCTAGACCTTCAGCTATTTGGACTTGTCAATTAGTTTTGATCCCACTGTTTTGCTCTGTTGATGCAAAACATTGCCATGTAATAATTAGGTACCCTCCTAATACATGATCAAATGTAGCTATAGGACCTAACAGAACTTCCGTGGAGGAAGAGAGACCCAGCAGCTGGTTTCAGTACTTCCTCTCTTTACCCCACTTATTCCATAAAGTAACTCCATGCTTAAGGCCAATTTCTGGTCCTGGAGAGTAACTGGAATCAGGAGGGATGAAGGGGTGGCCTTGTAGCCACTCCTCCTTCCCCTCTTTAAATTTGTGCCTGGGTGGAGTTTGTGACTCTGACCGCTGGGCCCTTGGGAATGATGTCTGGCAGGTCTTGTGCGTGGAGAGTAGCTGGGATCTTTGGAGGCTCATTGAGGAGCTTAAAGGAGTCATGCAGCCTGAAGATCATCTGCCACTTCCACAATGGAGCTGTTTCCTCCCTCCTCACCACCATTTCCTTTGGTGATTTGGAGGAAGGACTACCTGTCCCCACTCAGCCTTCCAAGTTGCTTTTTTAAGGAAGGCACATGGATGGACTTGTCCTGAGCTCCCTGGGCTACTGTGTAGATGCCACAGCAGCCTTGGAGTTGCATTCTCTGGCCCTTCCATAGAGAGAGGGATGGGGGAGAGTGTGGGACCACAGAGCTCATTTAATGAACTCTCTGCCCTCTGAATAACTCCATTGGGTTATTCAGTCCCTACCATTGGGCAGCTCTGTAGCCGCTCTGAGTCCCCTTCTATACCAGCCTGAACATTCTTGGGGTTAGCCAGGCCAACTCAGAGCTGGCCTGTGTGGGAGTCATGGGTGACGGTATCTATTCCCCTGCAAGGACAATATCAAGCTGGCTTCTAGTCTGAAGACACCAAATCTATGAAGCCCTGGTCTCCAGTCTGTCTTGCGAGGTGCACAGGCCACCCAGATATTGCCGAATGGTGAAAGCCAAGAGAATTCTTGGTACAAATGGCACCACATGGAATTGATTTTGATCTGGGTTGCTATCCCAGCTGCTGACAGTACAGGTGAATGTGGTTGTATGTCAGCGCATCTGTAGGAGCATGGGGGTTTCTCAGGGCTCCTAGGTGATGTGAGCAGTCAGCAGTCCTTGAGTCCTCTAGTGGCTACCCAGACTCCAAAAGGCACACATTGGTAGCACTGTGAGCTTGTCTACATTAAGGAATTTTAGGGGGGAAATTCCCTGCTGGTGCTTTCATCTTATTCAGCTACAGCAGGGGCAGCCATTGGCAAGGTTCCGGCAGCTTTTGGAGAGTTTACCACTGAGTCATGGTGGTAAGATTGCCAGGTGCATTAAACCCATGATCTGGTTTAAATGTCATGATGGTCAATGTGCTGGAAGCTGCCTTTGCCTTATCTGCACCAGGACTGCTGCTGCAGCAGCTGAATCAATGATAGCTGCATGGCAGACGCAGCCTGGGTGGAAGAGGGAGAGCTGCTTGTTGCTGACCGGGCTGGGTGGTGGTGTGGGTTAGAGGTTTGGGGGGAAGCAGAACACACTGTACTGAACACTGTATTTTCTAAAGAATAAAATATTTTTAAAACAATTTGACTGCTTGTGGTTTGAGTGGAAATTCTAGCTGTCCCACATTGCCTAGCACTAGTGCACTCCTTCCCGTGTGGAACCTGGTGCACCTCTGAAATTGACAGCCCAGGCCTGGCATGCATCTGGCAAAAGTCCTAGGGGCAGCTACAGTAATCCAGGAATGAAATGAATGTTACAAAGACTAAACTGTCACACTGCAATTTGTAATAAAAACCCTCCATCATTTCTCACCCTAAAAGCTTCTTCATTCAGATTTGCTAGTTTATTTGCCATCTTCTTTCAAATCACTGTAAAAACATGACCTTTTTTATATTTCTTCAAAATGTCGTCAGAGCTGAATTCATCAGTGTGAAACTTTGGGGTGGGAGAGGAGAAACCAAATCAGTCTGACTTCTGGAAATCCTCGTTCGTTCTCCTCTGCCCCTCTTAAATCATTAACTCTCTCTCTGTCAGGGTAATTTTTAGCTGCTAGCAATGTTTAAGCAGGATAATTCATGTCTATTTTACATGCTCTCTAAAGATCTACTTAATCTCTAAGAAGATGGCTAGTTCCCAGGTGGAAATTACCCTAAGGAACCCATGGGATTTGAGTCAACAGAGTTGTTAAATTGCCCCATAGAACTTGATTGGTTTTTGTTTTGTTTTTTAAATTGTCTCTGCTGTAGAATCCTATAGGTTGATTTAAAAAACTCAATTTCCTTCTCAACTACGTTCTGTAGGACTCTTCTCTGACAGGTCACAATGTCTCTGAGGGGATACTGTTGTTTAATAACTATTTTACAGTAGTGACCAAAGCCGCACTGAAGACTGGATCTCTATTGTTATAGAGCCTGGACAACTGTATATGAGGCTATAGTCCCTGTCCCAAAGAGCTCTGTGTAACTGCACCTTCAAGTCAGCGTCTTCTATCAAGGATTGGTTGGCTTTTACAGCTCCTGTTGCATCCAGCTGTCTCCTGGACTAGGCTAACATCAGCTACCCAGCTCCCTGCTCTAATTCAGACCTTTCTTATCCAGCTTTGGGCTGGGGAAGAGTAACTTTCATGGTAGTCCTCTCTAGACTGTACAGCTATTGTGATGGTCATTCATGGGGACTTCCTTTTGAGTGGTCTGTTACAGGAAAGCCCTCCCAGATGAGAGGGTTGTACGAAGCTACCCTTTAACAACTGGACAGCATTTTAAAAAGCAGGCTGCGGATCTGCTTTGTGATACCTAAGACTGTAAGGACCCTTGGTCCATCTCAGGGCCTGGACAAACTGTCCTTTAATGAGCTGTATCCCAAGGGCTGTAGGGATTCAAATAGAACTGGGCTTGTTCTAACCCTGCTGTAATTCCCATACAACAGAATTTTTGAGACTTGAAATTGCCATTGGAGGAGTGGGGTACTTATTGTTGTGCAGTTGGAATCAAAGAAGGGGCAATAAATGGTATTTGCATCACCGATTTGCTTGTGCTGCCAGACAAGCCTGCCACATTAGCTGGGTGGCATAGTGATGGGAATGTGAGCTGGAGCTTCTTCTAGCTCACCCGTCACCTGCTTGGTGCGGAGAGGAAGCTCTGTTGTTGGCACTGTATAAGAACCAAAAAGACATAATAAAGCACCCACAATGGGAGGAAAACCTGGAACCTCACTGTCACTGTATAGTCAGACCTAGACAGACCGATGATCACCTGGAGTATAATGGTGATGCGGATGGAGCCTGCCTGACTGTCCCATGCTCATGTGGCTTCCATGGGCCAGAATGTGAAACTCTTCAGCAGTGTAGTTGTGACCACTGGTTTGCTCCACATCACACTGTTAAGACAGCTGGGGCTCTCCTCACACAATCCCCCAACAAAGTCCGTGTGCTAATGCAGAAAGGCTCTTCCTCAGGGTTTGGCCCCATGTGGTCTGTTAGTGGGGGGGGGGGGAGGTGTCGGCCTGTGCTGGAGGAATGCGGGGCTTGGTGGGGATGAGGGGTCAGAGCAGATAGGTAAGCAGTAAAACAGCAGGCCCCTTGTCAAACAGAGGAATTTGAAATCCTTGTAAAAAGGAGGGTGGGCAGGCAGCAAAGCCCCTGGAGAATCAAACTAATCATATTGATTAAATAAATAATAAACAAACATATTGATGCATAATTATCAACCCTCCAGCGGTTCTTGGGAGGCCTGGCACTAGAATTGTGAGCAGTGTGGTGGGCACGTGGAGAGGGAGCAGGTCCCAGCTTGTGGTAGAGGCCGGCTCCCCGCCACAGTGAGTCTCCAAATTCCCCCTCACACTTGTGCCTGCCGCAGTTCCCAGCACCTGGCCTTTCCCTCCCACTTCTCCATGGTTTTGAAGGGCTCGGACAGGGTGACTGTAGTGAGGCGGGGTGGGGCAGGAGCAGCAGCCTGTTTACCCCAGGGGGCAGAGCCAGGCCAGCCTCACCCCTCCCACTGGAAGCAGGTGGGTGAGACAGGAAGTACCAAAGGCAGGCAGCAGTGGGAAGAGAGCTGCCACAGAGGGAGGTGTCTCCCCTCCCCCCCGCCGGGGCTCAAGACCCACTGTGGCACTGCTGAGGCGCTGCCGGACGCCTGTAACGCTGAGGGCCTGTGGGGCTGCCCCTTGCGGTTTATTCGGGGAGGCTGACGGCGACCCTGAGGCCCAGGTACTGTAAGAAAGGGAGGAGCCCAGGGGAACCAGACACCTGTCCGGTTGTGTTGTGGCCTGAAGCCGGGTCAGTGAGTTGCAGCTGGAGCGCCACTGACCCTGTGGCCGAACCCTCTGCCGCTGCTAGGGCCTGGGCTGGGACACGGGGGAGTCGGGACAGCCTGCGTCCCCCTCACCACCCCACCCGCGGGGCGATCGTGTCACCCAGACATGGGAAGCCTCCCCGGGCTATAGACTGTGCGCACGCCCCGCCCTGCCATGCCTGAGGGGGCAATAGACTGCTACTCGACTGACGTGTCCAACGGTGAGTGGGTGAGTGAGGCCATGTGGCTTCCCTCCGAGCCGGAGGGGGAGGAGCGAGCGGCATCCACCTCGACAGTGACTAAAATAAAACTGGCGTGGGCTGAGTGGGTTCACTTTCAGGCAGGGCCCAGCTTGAGCAGCTGGTGGCCAAGAAGCCCGAGGACTTGATTTGATTCGACTTTGAAGGTGTGGTGTTAGAAAGTGCTGGCTAACGTGCTCTAAAACTCGTGTAGACACGGCACTGTCCATTTTAACGTGCTCTAAATGGGTGCAGTCGAATCTATGGTGTAGACGTGGCTTCCTCGCTATCAGTTAACTCGCGTGAAAGTCTATGCTCTCCCATCTATACTAGAGTTTTAGAATGTGTCAGCTAACAGGGCTAGCTTATAAATCCCCTTTTAAATCCTCGGCCAGATGACCTCTAAGTGTAGACAAGGGCAAGGCAGAGTTTGCACTGATTTGGTGTTTACCCCCTTTGCAACCAGGAATAAACTGATTAGCTCATCTGGGGTAGTACCCCCCCAGCTCACCCTTTCCAACCTTTAAGTCTCAGTTCTGGTGCAGCTACACCAATTCCTGCTAATTAGTGATTCACCCAGTGCGGACAAGGTCCAGAGGCTGTCTCAAGGCCCATGCCTGACTGCCCGTGTTCATGGTAATGTGGAGGAGTTGCTGTGCTCACCAATGTGCTCTGTTGAGTCTATGCTGAGAATTAAAGCCTGTGGGAAATACCTCCATTCTTTTGTTATAAGGATAAATGCCTGGACCTCATGTGCTACTGAGATCAAAGCTCCTGTCCTCCATTCCAGCTGGAAACTGAACCTGGGATGAGGTTTCCACGCTTTAATCCTTTTGTTCCTAGCTCCCAAGCACGTGGCGGGGAAAGTCTGAGCTGCTGGCAGAGGAAGCAGAATGCACTCCAGCACTGGGAGAACACACCAATCTGGACCACAGATACTCATCTATGGGTCATTAGCCTTAAAATTAAAGGGGACGGTTAAAGTTAGAGGCACGTGGAAGTGTTCAGCACAATTGCCTTCCCCGTTTGCTTATTTGCCAACAGGATCTGGTTTCCCCTGTGTTCAGATAACTGTGAGCAGCAGTCACCTGCTAAAAGCCCTTGTTGCTGGCTGCAGCGCACCACTTGCCTGCAGTCACGCAGCATAAATACTAGGCCGCTGCTGCCACCATCCTCCTTGGTCAGCAGCAGAGGCATGTCTCTGACTGCCAGGCCCACCTAAAAGGAAAGGAGTAACTGGCAACAGTATTGGGTAAGATCTCCCACCATGCAGTTCTACCAGCAGATGACACAGTGCCTTGTCTGTATTCCTTCTCTACAGCTATGAGTAACCTTGTTAAACACCCTGACCCCTTATTCTTTTCCCTCTCTCCTACCATAAACTCCCCAGCTCTCAAGCTCGTAAGTCTTCCCTCCTGTTCTCCCAATGCTTCCTAATGTCTTCTGGATGGCATGTGCTCAGCACAGAGTGACAGAAGGTATAAACATGCCATCATGCCAGGCGTGGCTAACTATTTACTTGTAACATTTTCATTGGTTCTATGTGAGGGTGATGTGGCTCCAGGCAGTCTGCAAAATGAAAGGCAGTCTTGCATTCTCAGGCTTGAAGTGCTGTTGTTTGTGTGATGATGGCAAGGGAGGCCTTGTTTAAACTGTAAATGCTTTGCTGGTATAGCTACGCTGCTGGAGCCCCTAGTGTAGATGCATCAGATGGTAAGAGAAGGGTTTTTTCTGCTCTGGTAGGAACACCAGCTCCCAGAACAACATCAGTATGCCAACAGCAGCACTCTTCTGTCAGCATAGCTATGTCCAGGCCTGGGATTTTGGTGAGGGGGGTGGTTTTTTCATACCCCTGACTGATGTAGTTATGCCTACAACACTTTGTAGGATATACTTGGCTTAAGTGTCTTCTGACGCTAGACTGCCTAGAATGGAGTCAGAGAGGAAACCACCTGGTTAAGTGAATAAAGAATTTGTACATCATCCAAGCTAAGCATCAAACCACCTCAGCCTTTGGTAGCTGTGTGGTATCTCGTGGGAAAAGAGTTGAGGCTGGGACAGTCAAAGGTGCCTAAGGGAGGTAAATACCCAATCCTGTTGGCCTTCAAAGGGATTTGGATGGCTGACTGCCCTTAGAAAGTCTCCTCCCTAGTCTCATGGCAATGCCTAGTGGACTGGAGCCACCTTCACAGGTACCAGTTTCCCTGCCCATCTCAAACCACAGACCCTAAACAGTCTCCTTGCGGAGATGGTTCCAGGCTGGGCTGGAGATCATTCCCAGGGCAGCTTGCACTTCTAGAATTGGAAAAGGTGCAGAAAAGGGCAACTACAATGATTGGAGTAGAGAATAGCTTCCATGTGAGGAAAAAATAAGACTGGGACTTTTCAGCTTGGAAAAGAGACAACTGGGGGGGATATGAGCGAGATCTGTAAAAATCAAGATTGGTGTGGAGATAGTAAATAAGGAAGTGTAATTTACTCCTTCCCATAACACAAGAACAAGGGTTCACCAAATTAAATTAATGGGCAGCAGGTTTAAAATGAACAAAAGGAAGTATTTCTTCACACAACGCACAGTAAACCTGTGCAACTCTTTGCCAGAAGATGTTGTGAAGGCTAAGACTATAATGGGATTCAAAAAAGAACTGGATAAATTCATGGAGGATAGGTTGATCAATGGCTATTAGCCAGATGAGCAGGGATTGCTGTTTGCCAGAGGCTAGGAATGGCCGATGGGATGGATCATTTGATCTGTTCATTCCCTCTGAAGCACCTGGCATTGGCCACTGTCGGAAGACCAGATACTGGGCTAGATGGACCATTGGTCAGACCCTGTATGGCTGTTCTCATGTTTCAGAGGCTAGATGGAGCATTCAGGGGCCAAGCCTGTAAGCCACAAACATGGTATTCACATGAAAAATATTTAATAAAAAAATCAACCTAGACTCAGCCTCCCTTAACAAAGAGAGGAAATGCAACACCACATACACATACAGGAATTAAAATAGCACCGATCACATTGGGAAGGCACCTAAAAACAATGAGTAGGAAAAGTCCACCCTGCATATAAATATTAATGTATTTAAATATGATTATGGTTCTTGAAGAGGTGAGAGTGTGGCCGTTGGTAACTCCATTGTAAACAGCTAATCCTGACCAGCGTGGTATTTTAAAAAGGAGCAATAGAAAACTGTTCTTTGTCTGGCTGTGATTCAGGAAAATTTGCACCATAAAGATTTTTAAAGCTGCTTCTGTGCTGGTGGCAAGTCACTGAACTAAGTGAAAATCCTTCTGGCACAGGGAGAGTGAGGGTGATAGCACCATGCAAATATTGTTGCAAAGAATTCTGGGAAAAATCCACACGTGTTCACTGTTTTGTGACCCACCCTCTCCCGTGGGGAGGGTGGGTTCATGTATAGGGAGTCATGGGATCTGGTGGGGTTCACAAATGTCTAGAAACGCTCCAGACCTCTTGCTGACACACACAACCTGCTGCTGTTTTTCCTCCTCTCTCTTCATTCCTTTTTCCGGGATTCACATCACATCACTGGCTTCACAAATTCACATTGGAAATAATTTGCCTCAAAAGTGGTTCACATGCCCCACGTCCATGTTGCAGAAATAAGCACCACAGGGATGCACATGTGCCACGCCCAGAGCCTGTTGCTCTGACCCTGGGAATGGCAGTGATCCCCGCTCCAGCCCTGGTAGCAGTGACATGTGAACTCTTGTCTCATCCTGTCCGTCTGCTGCGGGGTCAGGGCTCCTTTCACAGACACATGCATTCCATTGGTGGCCATGTCCACTTGGATCTGGAAGGAGCTCGCGTCCAGGTGCAGGTAGCTGTCCGAGTCCATTTTCCTGCGAAGGCAGCGGCCGTGGTTGTTGCAGACAAACTGGCTGCAGAGTTTGGTTGCCATAGTCACGTTGACGATGTAAGGGCCTAAGGTGCCAGCCAGGTATTTCTGGATTTTTACACAGTTGGTCTGGAGAAGGAAAATTAAAGCAGTTACCCTGGTGTTAAGTGCCGGAGACAGGCTGTGCTATTCTAGAGTCATCGATTCCAAGGCCAGATGGAACCATTGTGATCATCCAGTCTGACTGTCTGTATAACACAAGTCCTAGGCCTTTCCTGAATTTATTCTTGCTTTAAGTCCAAAAGCTGTAATTGAACTAGAGCAGATTTTTTAGTAAAAGTTTCCAGGTTCGGTTTGAAAACTTCCAGTGCTGGAGAATCCACCACAACCCTTGGTAAATTGTTCAATGGTTAATTACCCTCTATTAAAAAATAGTGCCTTATTTCTAGTCTGAAATTGTCTAGCATTAACTTCCAGCCATTGGCTCTTATCGCTTTGTCTGCCAGGTTGAAGAACCTTCTATTGTCAAATTAGCCTTTTTTGGCCACAGCACTGATCTGGGAGCTCATGTTCAGTGGATTATCCATCCTGACCTACAAGTCCTTTTCCGAGTCACTACTTCCCACGATAGCATCCCCCATCCTGTAAGTATGACCTACATTTTTTATTCCTAGACATATAGCCTTACATTTGGCTGTATTGTAATGCATTTTGTTTGACTGTGCCCAGTTTACCAAGTGAGCCGGATCATTCTGTATTATTTACCACTCCCCAAATCTTTTTGTCAGTTGCAAACTTTATCAGTGATGATTTTGTTTTCTTTCAGGTCATTGATAAAAATATTAAATAGCATAGGGTCAAGAACCAATCTCTGCAGGACCCCACTGCAAATACACTGCTTGAGGATGATTCCCAGGTTTCAAAATATAATTATAAACTATCAGCCAGCCAGCTTTTAATCTATTTAATATGTGCCATGTTAATTTTGTATCATTCTAGTTTCTTAATCAAAATACTATGTGGTACCAAGTCAAAAGGCTTACAGAAGTCTAAATATAGAATATCAACACTATTTATCAGCCAAACTTGTAATCTCATCAAATTAACATCCAGTTAGTTTGATAAGTGCTATTTTCTATAAACCATGGTGATTAGCATTGGTTATATTACCCTCCTTTAATTCTTTATTAATTGAGTCCCTTATCAGCCATTCCAGTAATTTGGCTGGGATCAAACTCAGGGTGACAGGCCTATAATTATTTGGGTCATCCCGGTTTTACCCTGAAATACAGAAATAACATTAGCTTCCACCCAGTCTTCTAGAACTTCCCCAGTGTTCCAAAATTTATTAAAAATCAATATTACGGGTCCAGAGAGCTCCTTGGCCAGCTCTTCTAAAAATCTTGGATGCAAAGGATCTGGGCCTACTGATTTTAAAAACGTCTAGCTTTCGGAGCTGCTATTTAATAGCCTTAGTTAACCAATGGAATGGAAAGTATTTCATAATCATCTGATATCAATCCATCAGCTGGCTTTTTCTCAAATACAGAACAGAAATATTGTTGAATACTTCTGCCTTTTCTGCATTTTTACTGACAATTCTACCATTTCCATCTAGTACTATTATTAAGATTTCTTTTGTTCTTGATGTATTTAAAAATCTCCTTACTGTCCTTAACTCTACTGACGATAGATTTCCCCTTTTGTTTTTTTGCTTCCCATTATCAATTTTCTAAGATTTCTGGCTTCTAATTTACAGTCATTGCTAACACCTTCCCTTCTTATTTTCTATTTGTTATATTGGGGGTCTCTCTCTCTCTCATTTTTAAACCACTGTATCTGTCTTTCTCAACTATGGGATTGAGTAATCCCATTTGAAAATGTAAATTACTTTTAATCTCTCTCCTCAGTTGTTGGTTATTATTAGTCTTCTAGTAGTACCTAGAGACCTCAACTGGAATCAGGACACCATCATGATCCCAGTTGAGGCCTCTTGTTGCTACTGGAAGACTAATGACCAGTAATTAGTAGTTGCTGTTTAACATCCTCCTTAAAGTTCGACATCTTTAAACTAGCAGCTCTTGATAATTTGTATCCAAAAGTTTCAAAAGAGCTGGCTGAAGAGCTCTCGAAGGGTGTTAATGTTGATTTTTAATAAGTCTTAGAACACAGGGGACGTTCCAGAGGACTAGGAGAAAGCTAGTGTTGTGCCCATATTTAAGAAGGGTTAATAGGATGACCTGAGTAATTATAGGCCTGTCAGCCTGGGACTTCATTGCTGGGCAAAATGGTGAAATGGCTGATATGTACTTGATTAATAAAGAATTAAAAGAAGGGATTAGCATGGGGTTATGGAACTAATTCATA
The DNA here is from genome assembly GCF_026122565.2 of Emydura macquarii macquarii. NCBI lineage: Eukaryota > Metazoa > Chordata > Testudines > Chelidae > Emydura > Emydura macquarii. The sequence continues at coordinate 138,692 of NW_027132983.1, read as the reverse complement.
GCAAGATAACATGCCAAGCTCTGCTCTGAAGAATTTAATAATAGACAAGACAGCCAAAGCCTGAGGGAAAGGCAGTGGTGTCATCCTCATGTTGCAGAGGGAGGGGAAACTCAGGCAGGTAGATTAAGTGACTTGCCCAAGGTTACATGAGGTATCTGTAACAGCACTGGGAATTGAAGCCAGCTCTCCTGAGGCCCAGTGCAATGCCTTAACTAGAAGCCCAGCTTCCCTTCTTAATTAATGGGATGTAGATCCCTTCACTACTAGGTCTCTGCTCCAACTCCAGCTCAAGCCTAGAGTGGCAGGCTGCAGTTAACCTCTGAGAGCTGTTTGCTTGTCCCTGTGATGAGCTTCCAGGTCTCAGTCCAGCCCTGAGTGAAAAAAATGTTATCTTAAATCCTCTCCCACCTCTGGCAACAACTGGCATTGAGCTGGCATCTGCTGGGCCCCACCTCAGCCCTTCAGTGTAGGGATCATTGGTGTGGGGAGCTCACTTTCAGCAGCCTACTCACTCCTTGGCTGGTTTGCTGCCACTGCTCCTAGCCTGAAAGGAGCTGGCTCTGCCCCACCTCCCTCCTGAGAGCACCGATGGCTAGGTCAGCTGTGCGTAACAGCAGTGCTCACAGGTAGGTGCATATAGTCCACTGCTGCTAAGGCAGGGAGGAGCGAAGGAGTGGTCATTTGGGGGTCCATTAAAGGGGCCCCATCCCAGAAGCAGGTGTGCCCACACACACCCACTCCCACCCAGCCACCCACCCATGCTAACAACCAATGGTAGCTCCATGAGCGGCCTGTATTACCCGGTTGCGAGAATATTCCACGCCTCCCCAGAGAACGATCCCGTGAGCCCCCATGGCTGCCGCCTGCCCGATTGTGTACACCAGGTCTGTCTGCAACAAGATAAACCAGCAGTGGGGTGAGAACGCTGAGCACGGAGAAGCTGCCTGGGCAGCTGAGAGAGTCCATCAAAGCCAGGCCCATGTGCACCCAGCTGTCTGTTCCTTTCCCTGTTCCGCAGCCGAAGAGAAGTCAGAGCGTGGGGTTAGTAGCCTGCAGATGATTAGAAGGGCGGTCAGGGCAGACCCTCCTTCAGGGCAGTGAATTCCTGCCCTAGAGATGAGCTATCAGTGAGGCCTCTTCCTTTTCACTGTTCTCAGTGTGACTCAAAACAACTTTGGGTCCTCAGGGGAAGAAAGGCAGAGGGGGGCTCCTTCAGGGTTTCAGCCTGGCCTGAGTTTTCACAACCACAGGGCATGTGCCCAGGGAGAAGCGGGGATACTACTGGTGCTGCCGTGTGACTGAGATGACATACATCATAGAATTGCTCACGCGGCACAGCTGGCCTTAGACTACATACAGCCCCCAGTGCAGAATGAAAACACAGCTGTGCCAAGCTGGGGTCTGGGCAAAATGATGGGAAATTGAATGTGGGGGTGTAGGCCCTTAGCATTAACTCTCTGTATAGCCTGAGCTATGGGGGAGGGGGAGACAGGTCCTTTGTCTTATGGGAGTTTATGGAAGATGAGTGAGCAACAGTGCTGGAAGCAGGAGCTGGTTGTCCACAGGATGGGGCCAGAGGGGTACCAGAGGTGCACAAGGTTCCTTCTAACATCCTGCCTGAGCCTTGATTTGAAGGAGCCAGCTGTAGGAACGAGGGGGAGATTAGCTTCCAGAGCCCATTCACTCTGTGGTGTTTCTGCTGGCACGGCATGCAGAAGCGCTGACTAATGCCAGGGGTGAGAGTGGAAAACTAGGAATGGCTTTGGGTCAGTCCCTACCTGGGCCAGATTTGAACCAGGAACCTGCAGGTAAATGGTTCTGTAGCTCCCTGCCAAGCATGCTCTTTGGCTGGCTGCAATTAGCGATACCATCAGCCATTCAGAGCTTCCATTTGCACAGCTGTTTGTCCAACATCTCGCATAGGCAAGATTCAGCTAGAAATCCCATGAGTTTTGGAAAGCCTGATTTTATATTTTGGCTTTTCCACGGTTGGCCCTAGCCAGACACCAGCAGCACAGATGCATGGAAGTTGCCTTTAAAAACTGTTAGATTAACTTCATCAAGCGGCAAGAGAGGTCTGGTGGAAGATTAGGATGATGGCTGGCAGAGCAAGGGATCTTATGTTAACTGCCCCTCTTTGATGATTCATCTTTATTCTCAACACCTCTGCTCTGAGGGATTGACCATCTGAAGTATGTCAGAGTAAATGAACAGGGAGTGGGGGAGTGAATGGAGAACTCCAGATGGACAGGTTGGGTCTACACAGGGGCTATTTACCTAAACAGTCCCACCTATGTTCACCTGAACCTGTGGCAAAGCTGCAATGTAAACAAGACTGGAACCATTTTTAAACACCATTTGTGTTAATAAAAAACCATGCAAAAAAGCAAATCTAAGCAAAATGGTGGTAGAAACAGTCCCAGCCACCAGCTAAACCATGGGAATTTGTGCTGAATTTCCTCAGTGCAAACCAAGAAGCTTTTTAGGCAGCAGCTGCGGCTTCTGTCTCAGATTGCTAATGGGCAGACGGTTGGTTGCCCCACATCCTGCAGGTTTCACACTGATTCCTTGTGCTAGGCCATGGAGCTGCAAAGCATGAGATTAAAAGGAAGAGGAGCATCAAGGAATCCTGCTCCCCTAGGAGGGAAGGATTTGCCTTTTTTAGCTCAGTTATGCAAATGATAAGGCCCTGCCCATGGGAGGGCTGGAGTCCTGCTAGCAATGTGGTGTTTCCTAGTTGGGGTCCAGTAGGGTTTCTTGCATGAGCCTGGACTGGAAGTTAATCATTAGCAGGGCTAGGGCAATTTAAAAAGGATCCCTGATCCCATGGGGATGCAGTGAAACCGTTCTGGAGCCCTGCTGCCTAAGTCTGGCATTTAACGTGGGATCAGCTGTGACAGGACAGGGGAACTGGGGCAATGGCTGGGGGGAAATCGCATCACATGAAGCTAAGCACTTCACACGGAATTAAGGTCTTGACAAAAATGGAGGGGAGGGAAGCAATTTTTCCCCCGACCTGGAGACTTTCCCCCGCCATCCTCCCAGGCCTGGCTGATGCACAAAGCAGAGTCACCTGCTCCTTCCCAGCTCCCAGCAGTGGCTGGGCTGAAGGTCTGGGTTCACTCCCTACTGTTGGCCCATTGCTGGGGGTGCTACACCCAGAGAGCGGGGAGAAGAAGGAGGGACAGTATCTCACCTGGGTTAGCTCCTTCAGGGTGTAGGTGTAGAAGGGCCGGGCGTACACAAAGACAGGCAAGGAGTGCTGGGCAGAGGGCAGCTCAGCCACACGCAGAGCCTCACTCAGCTTGGCCCACACAAATTTCTTCCCCTGCTGGGAGGCTCTCAGCACCTCCTCCATGTAGATGGAGGGGTAGAGTGCCTTGCTCTGCTCCCATAGCCACACCAGCTCATCGTTGCGCTGCACCTCCACCTGGGGGCAGTGCCCGGTGAAGCTCTCAAAGTCATCCCAGTAGTGGTAATTGTAGCATTCTGGGAAGAGGTAGTAGCCCCACCAGCCGCTGGGGCGCAGCGACCGTGCCAACTTGAGGGTCTCCGCCATGAACCTGGCTGCAGCCGTCTCGAACTCCCACTTGGCCTGCAGTTCCACCTGCTCATCAGGCCAGCCTCGGTTCTTCTCCCTCACCAGCTGGGTGGACATATCCCGGTAGACGTTCTTCTTGTCCCAGTTCCGGATCCACAGGGGCCTCCAGTTCTCCCAGTCGATCACGGACAGGCCGGCGAAGGACTCTGAGGGCATGGCGGTGGCGATGTCCTTGACCATCTTGTCCAGGTGGTCCCGTAGGCTGGCGTTCTGGGGGCAGCCGCCGTTGATGGCCACGGGCGGCGTGGTGGTGTTCAAGTAGTAGGGGTACAAACCCAGCTGGTCGTAGTAGAAGATGGTGACGTTTCCGCCTGTGAAGTCTTCCTGAGCATTCACCAGGAGGCCGAAGGCATCCAAGCTGAGGGGAACCTCATAGGAAGTCCAGCACCGAGCCGTTGGAGCATTCCAGGCCACCAGAAAGGGCTGGTCTTTCATGATGGGGGCCAAGGATGGCTTCAGGTTATGACCCCTGGGCAGCTCGGGACACAGAAACAGCAGCAGCAAGACGGTGTGGTGCATAGGGCACCTGTGTAGCCTGACGGCTGGTGCGCTCCATGCCAGGAGCCTGCCCGAGCTGGCCCCCTCTGCAGTTTGCTCTACTCCACTGTAAGAAGGGTGGAAAAGACAATCAGCCAGCCTGTGAATATGGGCATGATTCCAATGATCACCCACGGCTGGGTCCAGCAGGGGAAGAGAGGGCCAGGGAAATCTGTACCTCAGCAAACCATCCTTCCCTCCCCACCACCTGGCACTTAGGGCTTGTACACACTACCACTTACTTCAGTGTAACTTAAGTCACCCCGGAGTGTGGAAAAGCCCCCTCCCTTCCTCCTTCCCTCCCTCCCCGAGGAACATAAGTGACACCAATCTAAGTGCCGGTATGGACAGTGCTATGTCTGTGGGAGAAGCTCCCCCGCCGACATAGCTACCCCCACTCGGGGAAGCGGAGTACTTACTCCGACGAGAGAGCTCTCTCCCTTCACTAGCAGCGCTACAGTGGCACAGCTACCTCAGTTCCAGTGTAGACTAGGCCTAAGTTAATGACAGCACATTCACTCATGGGTAGGTGGGGATGCCTTCCCAGCCCTCGTAGTGATCTGCTTCTGCTGCTCTTCCTCCCCTTTCAGGTTCTGTATGAATGCATGACCACTCCATCTCTGCTCCCCACGCTCTGTCCCTCTGCTCCCAGCCCATCCTCCTTCTGCAGTGCTCCCTTTATCTCCTTCTCCCACAAATGGGACCTTAGCCCAGATCCTCATAGGCATTCAGGTCCCTAATTCCCTTGGGCCCTTCTGACTTTATTACATTGCTCACTGTGCTTGAGGAGGCCTCCCCATCCAGTGCCCTAAGTGCTCCATCTATCTTTGTTGAGACGCACTCCCTCCCTTTGGTTCACCTCCCCATCTCCTCTCCAATGCCAGCTGTGCCCACTCCTGACCCCAATCTTTCATTCTGAGTTAGCATAAGAATCCCAGGGCAAAGGCCAGGCCTCTCTGAGTGCTTGTATAGCCCTGCTGAAGTTGATGGTGCTATAAAAAGCACAATAAAACCCTGCTCTGAGCTGGCTCTCATGTTTCTGGGCATTGTTTCTCTTTGAGTGGGTGGGGGTGGGTCCAACAAGCAGCACTGGTGGCTAGTGGCAAAGAATGTGGCTGGTATCACGTGTTGTGTGGAGCAGGAAAAGGGCTCTCCAGGGAACTGTTATGTTTGCAAATTGCCTCTGCGCCACAGGCTGCCCTCCTAAGTAAGCTAATTTGCCAAGTAATTCAATTTGCAATGTGCATGGATGAGAGACGGATGCTCTTCTTCTGGCTCTGGCAGCTCAGGGTCCTTTATCAGCTTGCAGTGCAATTCATGCAGACTAAGTGCTAGGCTGCCTTTGTTCTAACTGCCCCCAAATCCACTAGGGCATGAACCAAATCACCCCACTAACAGGATGCAGATGCCAGCTGACCCAGCTGAGCGTAGCCCTGTTCCATCACGGCATCCACTAGACCACCGGACTCAGTAGAGTGAGTGATGTCCCGATATTTGGGTCTTTGTCTTATATAGGTGCCTATTACCCCCCACCCCCACACACACTCTGTCCTGATTTTTCACACTTGCTATCTGGTCACCCTAAGAACCAGGGCATGCCAAATCTCTAAAGCAAAGGGGTTAGAGAGAGTGGTGGGTCCCTTTGGGGGTAGTCACAGTGTGCTTTGTCAACCCCCCACTGCAGGGGCCCCAGCTCTCCCTGCAGTCAGTGAGAGTGGAGAACACCTTTCAGGATCAGGCCCTTAGAGAAAACAAGCCAAGTGCTCCTGTATCTAATTTAAGCCTGGGAGTGTTAGCACAGCTTGTGCAGCCTAGTGGCTGAAGAGTCCGCCTTATTCTGCATGGGCCACAAGTTCATGTTCTATTAGAGGTAGCCTTTTATTTTACTACATCAGACACCCCTCCCATCAGCTCTCCCCCAGGCTCCATAGTTGGTCCTTGGAACCTCAGTGTGCCAATGGACCCAGAGCTGCTCCCCTCCTTCCTCTTCTCTGGATGGTCCCTAAGGTTATCTCTGCAGGGAGGGTGGTTAGGGGGCAGGAGGGAGATAATGTCCTGAAGTTTGCTCTTAAAGAGAGAGATGTGATCAGCCTCAGAACTGCAAACCTGTCAACAATTAGCCAAACTGATGAAGAAACCTGCCTGGCTCCCATGAGGCAGGAATTACTCAGCTGAGCAGCAGACAAGATTGGTTCAGGGAGAGCTGCTGCCTTAATTAGAATAAAACAGCAGGGGAGTGAGGAGATTCTGACTTCCAATGCTGGCTGTGGATTCCTCAGCTGGGAATTCCCCCTGCATGGGTGGTGTGAGTCCAATATAAGGTATGCAAGGAACCTATTAAGACCTTACTATCTAAACTCCAGCTATTCGTAGACAAGATGCGTTAGACAACTCTGTGTGTCAGATGGCCAGAAAAAATTCACAAATGAAGAACTCTGGAGGCGGACGAGCCAGAAATCGATAGGACAGAAAATTATGGAGTGAAAATGGAGACAGCTAGGACATACATGGAGGAAAGACCCGAATCATGCCCCAAGACAGGCATTGGATTAGAACCCCCAGGGCAAGAGATGAGGAGGCAGATGAAGGATAATATGAAAATGCACAACAGAAGCAGAATTGAAAGCTATCAGAATGACCTGGGAAGAAGCTACAACTGCAGCAGGAGACCAGCAGAGATGAAAGGGAGTGGTGCACCCACTATGTTCTGCATGGAATAGAGTCGCTGCAGAAGAAAAGCTGCAGGGAACAGGAGGGGGATGTAGTTGGTGGGTTCTGAGCTCCAGCTGGTGTGGATGGCAGGATGACAGTTGTCACAGTTGACAAACACGAACGTTCCTCTTTGCTGGCCCCTGGGCCAACCTGGGATTCGCAAGGCACAAAAGTGGCATGAACCAGCCAGCATGAGGGCAGTTAGTGCCACCTGACCTCGTGGGCTCTGTAACAGGGACATTTGTCCATTGGGATCTGGCCCAAGAACACTGAATTCATTTTGCCCAGGCCAACAAAGAGACATCAGCTGCTGACGACTCGCAGTCACTGTTGGCTTGTATTTGAACCAGCACCCTCGAGGTAAAAGGCTCTATAAGCCAGTTATCTACCAATCCCGAGCTACACGGTTTCCCTGAAATAGACTCATATAGAAAGCAAATGTGGGAGAGTAGGAGTAGAACGAGAATCCACCACTGAAGCTGTTCTGAGAAATCCCTGGCAAGGTTGGCACCCCTTATCTGAGCCAGTGCTCCCACGCCACATGCAGAGTGCCCGCACTGGCACAGCTGCGAGCGCAGAGAAGTTGGTTGCCTTGTCTGGTTAACACTTGTTCAGAAGTTTGAAGGACTCCCCCATTTTTCCCTGGACCAGGATTCCTAGCCGCATTTGCAGGACATCGAAGAGCCATAAGTTTATTCCAGGCGCAGTCTGATTGTGTGATTTCCCCCCGGGTTATCCCGCAGGAGTGACAGCCTGACATTTTGCCCGTGGATAGGCTCTCTGCATGTGACAGTCTTCCCTCCATGCCCATGGTTTGCAAGCAGCCCCACTACTCAGTGAGCAGCTGGAGGTTCCTGCCACTCACACAGTCACTCTGTCAGCAGGAGCGACCCTCTTTCCGTTTAATTACAGCATGAAAACTTCAATGGATCAGAGGCAAATCCTGCAGATGAGACCCAGAACCCCTGGCGGTTCCTGGTGGAGTTAATGATAGCAGAGTAACCATGGCAACTACCTTCTCTGGCCCCCCCCCAAATTCCCTCCCTTAGGAAAGCTTTGTTGAAATGTAGGTTAGCTGGGGAAAACTGCTGTCGGAGTTGAACTGCTCCGTGCCCTATTAGTGCTCTGAAGTGCAGGAGGCCGGTAGCAAGGGCCTTGTTTTTTCATGTTTCATTTTACCAGAAAGTGAAAGGTCTGAGCTTGTCAGGTGCTGGGCACCCCCTGAGCAGCCTCAACTCTCAGCAAAGCTAGAAGCAACACAGGGAGCTCATCCCCTTCAGACACACGCTCACCACTTCTCAACACCTACCCAGGCGTGGAATGAGGGTCTTTGTGCAGTCCAGGAGGAAAAGCTACTCTCATCTGAGCCAGGGGTAGGAACTCCAGCAGCACTAACTGTGGGAATGGCGCAGAACCTTCCTTCCTGAGAAGTTCAGCTGGCACTGGGGAGAGGGTACACGATCCCACAGGGATGGCCGTCTGGCCCTGCACTGGGGCATACAGTCTAATTAGACTCACCCATGTGCCCTTTGAATCTGAAGAGTCTTTTTAATCCGTGATGAAATCTGTGGCACAAGAGTTCAGGTCTTTTCATAGAAAAAATACTGGATTTGCCTTTGTAAGAAACTACTGTCTCTGGCGCTAAGATAGAGGAGGTCTTAGAGAAGTTTAAGACTCCAAGAACTACAGTTTTAGGGGAGGGTCAAACATCCCCTTGCAGAAAGGCCACAAGGAGCAGTTTTAGCAATTAGCTTCCAAACATGGCTACCAGCAGCACCCAGACATTCTGGGAAGGCTTCCTAGGCCACTCAAAGATGACAAAGATCTCTCTCCTTGGCCTTGCCTGCCTCAGTGAACGATGGTGCTAAACCAGGAGTTTCAGACTGTCAGAAGATCCTAAATCACTTATAAAAGGTCTAGATCCTCACCTTTGTAAGACACATGGAGACACTCAAATAGAAGGTGGCTACAGCAAAGCAGTATTGTTAACCTCCACTCATCGCCAAAATATCTGAGTCTTTCCAGTACTGCAGTAAGTGATGTGACTCACAACTGTCACATCTGGTTCTGGTTCGTTCTCTATTCCTCCTTTCTCTCCCTGCCCAGCTAAGTCCCATCTAATATGAACAAACAAACTATCTTAAACAATCCAAAACACCTGAAATTTTACATAACACAATTCATCCTGCAGGAGACTATTTCTGGAAAGATTGGGACAAAATTCAGAAAAGGCATTTTGGAGATGCTGAGGCTACAGATTTCACCTATTTACTTTCAGAACATTTTTCCAATGGCTTTTTGTCTCATTGTCTCTCTTAACACACAAGCATCAGACTGGATTTATCCTGATGTCCTTTGTTAGGAGAAATGCCTTGGACTGGTTTTAGGGGAGAGGCAGCAGTTATTTTGATACCTAGAAGGTGCTATTACATAGGATGTTGTCATGACCCATAGGCCTTGAACCTGGGATCTGCAGGATCAGTTATGCTCCACCTCTCCACTTGGCACCCTTCTGATAACTGTTTACTCAGGACCCATCAATCCCAACTCCAGTCTGAGGCTTTGCTCCTGAGATCCTATTGGTGGAATCCCAGAGCAGCTGATTGGCCTGCTGGCCCTACTTAAGTTAGCTACAGGAACAGGAAGCTGTAGGAACAATTGGGATCCATGATGCTCCTGCTCCCCTCGCTTGACTTCCTGGCATCCCATCCCAGTTTGACTCCCGGTGTGTGACTTGTGGTTCTGATCTCCTGGTATCCTGAACCAGTTGACTCTTGACTCCTGTCTCATGACTGTGGGCCCCAGGTCTGACCACTAAGTTGGCTGTCCACAACCTGGATGTGAGAAGTGTCTTCACTGCAGAGTTAGCCTGGATGGTTGACACCCAGGTCTGAGCACCCACGTTAGCCCAGCACAGGAGTGAGCAGCCACACTACAAAGTCATACTTGAGTTACTGGGTTCTCACTGGTAGAGCTGGGTGGCAAATGGTTTTCCCAACCCATAAGAATTTTACAGCATTTGCAAAATATTCCCATCCTGAATTAGGACAAGAAGTCAAAATCTTGAAAATGTCCATGAACAGAAACCCTGAAAAAAATGTTGGTTTGGGTCTTTTAAAATGATTCATTTTGATAATTTTGAAACATTTCATTGTGTTTTAATGTCAACCTTTTAATTTTTTTAACTGTAACTAAAAATTAACTACAATTTCAAAACTTAAGTCATTTCAACCCAAAAATCAAAATGCTTTCTTCCAAAATTGTTTAAATGGGCTACTTTGACGTTTTCAAACCTTGCTCCCCAGCTTGCTTTCCCATATCAAATAAGTCATTGAAAAATGACATGGTCCTGGGGTGTGGTGGGTTTGGTTTTGACAAATTTACATTGTTTTTATTTAAAAAAAAAAATTTTTAATTAAAAAAAATTCCCAACGCAGCTCCACTCACTGGTCTTTGCTCTCCCATGTAGGATTTCTGGGAGCATATCCCAGGGCTCTTGATGCTGCAGAAACCTGAGCTGCTCCATGATTCTTTCCCTGTGAATTGTGGGAGAATTTGTCTGTCCTTCTGAGCACAGAGAGGGAATGGTGGAGGACTGTCAGCACTCAAGTGATTTAGCCTGTTTCCTCTCTGCAAAGCAGGTCAATTGCCAGCCCAAGTGGAAACGGAACCCAGGTGCTAACCCAGACCTCAGCTGTGCCAGCTAGTCAGGATTGAAAGCACCATTAAACTCAGGTGAGTTTTTGTGTGTGGTCAGGAGGGAAGTTAAGGGACAATACCTGGATAAGACATATCTGTACATTCCAGAACACATGTATTATATATACCCAGAGGTGCTGGAACTAACGGTGCTGCACCCCCTGGCTTGAAGTGGTTTCCATTATATACGAGGTTTGCAGTTTGATTGAATGGCTCTCAGCACCCCCACTATACGAATTGTTCCAGCACCCCTGTATACACCCATCAGTTCGATGCATACTTAACTAGGCATCACTATCACTTTGTAAAATGTGCATGGCCCGATACCTATGGCCATGACAGGGGGTTGGTGTGAGCCAACCATATCCACTGATCACATGGGCTCATTAAGGTATCAGTGCTTTTGTGGTCACTAATGAGGTGAACCTATGTGATGGATGGATACCGTTGTCTCTTTCTGATTGTTCTTATTGTCAGTATGACGCTTCTGGGGGAGCAGAGTTAAGGTTGTTTGGATGACCCAAACTCTGCAGCATGTACTTTGGAATGTTGTAAAGCAAACCCATATTTTGGTGTCTCAAAGTTCTTATCTCACGTATGGTTTGAGAAGAGTACAGAGTTTTCTGAAGGGCATTTGGGATGAAGAGCCAGATTCTTTCCACCTTAAGGCCAGGTTTCATGAAGATTTTTGCCTGGGCTTGTATTACAAATGCACAACGTCACCCTCAGCATTCTCCCATTTTCCAGTGGGAAATCCCCAACCTAGCTCCTCTGACAGTTCTCCACACACCTCTTAACAGTAATAGCTCCAATCTCAGCACTACCAGCAGCGGCAGCTAGCGTGTCTGGCACCACTGGTGTATGGTTTTTAAGGGAACAGGTGAATGAAAACTCTGAAATACCATTACCTCTAAATAATCTCTGTGCTTTTCACCATCACATCCATTCCTCTGTATGAGCTTCTTTAGAATTTTTTTTAAACCAGGGAAGAACACCGATTTGAATAACTATACATGCTCTGTACTACATATCAGCCAGAACAGCTGGATCCTGCTCGACTCGGCAGAATTTTGTTCTATGCAATGTATAAAGGAAACAAACAAATATCTCATCCCTTTAAAAATTATTTCTTTCATTCTTATTTCACTGCTCTCCTTTCCTGCCCTTTACCATTCACCTATCCCCAGCTTTTTCCATACTTGATGGAAAGAAGAAAAATGATTAAAATGAAAATTGCTGTGCTGAGGTTCTCTCTGAGTTATATTATTTTATGAAAAAACAGTAATACAGAGCTGTTGTTTTAACAAAAAACAGAAATAATGGCTCAAGTTTAGAGGGACCTATGATTTTCTTGGTTTAAAAAAAAAAACAAAACATTAAAAATTTCTTGTGTCCATGAAAGGTATTCAGGATCAGAATCTGAGCTCATTTAACATGGTGTGAATCAGGAGGAAGGGCACAGAAGTTAATAGAGTTACATCAGTATAAAACTGGAATCTGATCAGAACCTGGTCCCTGTTAGAAAAAAGAGCTGTTTTCAAGTTTGTTTTTCTTAAATGGCAACTTTTGAAAGCTGGAATTTGTTTAAGGACAAATTGCTGTAAAATGTAGGAAGAAAACATTATCTTCACATCAAGTAATAATTTAAAAAAAAATTGTCCCTGAATTTTTGCTACACACTCACTTGAGTGATCAATACAAAGCTGTTTGTAGCCAGAAATTTATCTGCAATTTCAATTTTCTGTGGGGGAGGATGTCACACAAAGGTCGGGAAGCTACGGACAGAGTGTCGTCATATAGTCAGCAAATGATAATGCAAACTGCACCAGGAGGGGGGAAATCTATAGAGGAAGGAAATACATTCCCTAGCCAAGTAAGTTATGACATTCACAACCAGGGAAGAGAGAGAGTGAGTTTAGAGGAAAGGATGGTAATCTCCCTGGCTCCCCCTTTGCACTCTATTACAATATATTACTGCTTACTCCACCGCTGACATATGCAGCCCCTTCTCGATACACTGTAAATCTTATTTCCCATTTCTCCTGGCTCTTAAACTCAGTTACTGTGTGCAGCACTTGGACAGAGAGCAGTGCAGGCGTGGAAATCGCCTCCACCTGCCGAATGTGCAGATGTGTGCATGAGAAAGAGAGACGGTCTCTCAGAAATCTCATAGGTAATTGCAAAACTTGCACCTCTTTCTCATTTCCCCCTTCACCCCGCAGCTGATGGATGGGGTAATTTCTCTCTCCCCATTTTATTCTCAGCTGCCCTTGGTATAGGATCTGGTACTGCTGCTGCTGTATGAGCTCCGACAGGTGACTCCTGAAGGTTTCAAGTGCAGCCTTCACTCCCTCGCCTTTGAAGAGAAACAATGTAATAAAATAATCTAGCAGGAAAATGAATGGAGAAAAAGAAAGAGAGAGAGATGGATTCACCTACCAGAGGGGTTTTGCAGCCATGGTAGTGAGCTTGTCCCTGTGCCCCCTTTTTCCTCCCAGCAGTGCCCTGACCACTTTAATGTGCTGTCCTTAGATCTTTTAAGGCTGAGACCTGGAATACCAGGGCACCTGCTAACCCAGCTCCCTGGGTGGGTCCACCCTGGCTTCCACTGATTTCCCAGCTCCCAGGCTGCCCAAGGTAGCTCAGTGCTTCTTGCCTGCACCACTTTCAGATGCATTTGCAGATGAGTTTTGCACAGAGAGCCACTAAGTAGGTGTTGCTAAGACCATCAGAACTGCAGGGGAGGAGGCCTACCTGTGGCTGCCCACCCCTGCCTTTGAAATGGTACAATCCATGACTGTGTGCTCGCTAGAACAGCTGTGTTTATGAGTATCTCCTCCGGGCTAACATGCTTGATTGTGGTGTGTGTGTGTTCATTCAGTGGCACAGAGCCTCTACGACGCTCAGCTCATTTGGCCTCTGGTTGACAGACACAGAGGGCAGCGATATCTCCCCATGCCCACCTTTCCCCTGCCCTCCCTGGAAGGCGGCCTGTTGGAAGAGATCCTGCCGCCAGCATGCCTGGAACTGAGAATAGGTTGGCATTCAACAGTCTCAACAGGTTAAAGCCAGAGGGAACCAATGGTCCGTCTATATACACTCTTGGCGCTTGGCAGGTTTTTGGACGCATTCTAGACAACAAGGGATTTTCATAAAGTCTGGCTTGGCCTTGGAAAGCAACTCAGATTGGAATGGGTTCCTGGCTATCGTGTCCCAGGGATCCCAGCTCAAATGGGCTCAGTTTCTCAGTTTATTTCTAACAATGAGCGAGCCAGCCCCGCTAACAGGAGTGAAAAGCAGCAACATGCATTTTTTGCCACTGGCGGATCTGACTCCAAATACACACAGGGAGCTGTACTTCAGTAAGAAGGTGCCACTTCAGAGTAGAACCATGCTCTGTGAGAACAAAGTGTATGGAAGATCATGTGAAGCTGATCTGCTCTGGAAAGAGAATCTGCGGCTTTTCTCTGCATTATCTCTGGAGTGCACAGATACCTAAGGCTCCGGGGATAACAGATAAGCTGGTTCTTTGTGAATGACTCTCAGAATGGCTGGGGCTCATGTTCTCAGAGCTTGCCCACTGATGCTACATGTTCATTCACACTAATGAGCTCCTGCCCATTCCTTCCTTTTGCTCTGCAGGGAGTTGGTGTGAGACAGGAGTGTTAACAGCTCAGCACTAGCCCATTTTACTTGTGCCAGGTCAGTAGCTCTCCTTCTTATTGAGGGAATTTGTGTAGGCCATTGAAGCACAGTGAACCGCCAGTCACTACAGAACTGGGCTGGCTTTGAAAGCAGCCTAGAGATGAAATCCTCGGTAGCCCATTGCCAGGCTCCAGAGCCATCACACTGAAGGTGTGCACAGTCCATAGTACAGAGTGGCACAGAGCTGCACTGGCAGTATTTTGCAGGAACCCTGGCAAGGATTTTGCCGGATACCTCTCAAAGTTTCCCAGCACGTAATGGGAAGGGGATTCAGTAGGGGTGCAGCTTACTTCACTGGTGGTGCCGGTCCTGCTTCACAGGCCAGTGCCAACCAGGGGTAGGGAGGACATAGCTACACTGCCTTCTGCTCTGTTTGAGGCACCATGCAGCCTCAGGGAAAATAGGGTGAAGGCATTCCCTGCTCTTCCCACTGTGCAGTTACCCTTGGCCCCCACAAGAATCACACAGGATGTGAGGGGAAAGTTCCTTGGTCCAGATCCTCAAACGTATTCCACTGAAATCAGTGGAAGTGAGGAGAGTAAATACCTTTGAGGAGCTCGGCTCTTATGCCCTCTAGAGCCTCCAACTCAATGTCCTCCTATGGGCCAGTCTGGGACCTTCGCCATGCTGGACTGCCATCCTCATAGCTGCCCCTGTGTCTGCTGGCCATGACTTAGCTACTCCTTTCTGAACAGGGACACTAGGGTTTAACATTATGTTTGAAACAAAAAAGTGCTTAGCTGTGCTAGGAACCAAACGTATTACAAAATCTCATTTGCTTTTCTCCACGGACATTGATGAGTTCCTTTTTGCTCCTCGCTGAGGCTGGGCAGTGCAAACAGACTAGTTGGACACGCTTGTTTGTTTTGGATCAGTTGCAGTGTCCCTGTCTGGTGCTCATGCACTAGCACAACACTGCAATTTGGGTGGCAACCGCTGCAGGGGAACATTTCAATCCACACCAAATAAAGCTGCTGCTTCTAAAAATATAAATGATTGAAAGTGTTTCTACTGGTCTCAAGCCGTGTCAAACTGACCCTAAATCTGGGGCCTAAATTGAGTTTGCGCTGTCCCTTTAACGGAAGCCCTGGGACTGTATAACTATGCCACGTTTGCCAGTACTGTGCCAGATGAAAGCATGAGTTGCTGCCACCTAACACAGGCTTAAATAATTAGGTACTCGTTTTAGCTTGTATGTGTATCTTTGTATAGTATGGCATTCTCCCTCCCAGCCAAGAAAATTATGTGAAATGACAATGCAGAGGATAACCGTCTCTGGTGTTTCCCAGCAACATCACCTCAACTCTGATGATGATCAGAGAGGCAACCACTCTAGGTCTCTCCAGCTAGCTTCATCCAGTAACATATGGCTTGCCCATCACCAGTGGCATGGAATGGGTTGGCTTTTGGTGGGTAACTGTAGCTTGCCAGACACTAAGTCAGAATCTTCCTTGGGCCAAGAGGGACATTCACTGGAAGTGTGCAGCGTAGGACACTATCTGTCACTGGGGTGGGAAAGAATTTGTGCCTGCTGGGAGCTGAACTGTGGATCCAGTGCTGAGCTAAAGGAGAATGCTCATAAGCCGTCAGCGGCTCCAGCATTAATATCCTCCAAGTCTTCAGCTACCAGGGGGCAAGACAATGACAAGGCTTCCAGGAAAATCAGGCCCCAAGAAGAGCAAGCCAGGATCAAGCCAGGAATTAATACTAGTAGCATAGGCTGATAAGCTGTTCAATTGTACAGTTATCTACCAATGCATGAGTGATGCACATCATCCCTCAGACCTGCCCTCCAGCATCCCAGGGTTCTCACTCTAAGAGAGACAATAACACCCTTCAGAAGGAAAGTTATCCAGGGTCCTTCACAGCTCAATGGAGGAAAGGGAAATGGAAATCTGTAGATGCAGCATCACAAACAAGAAAGAAAAGAGCAGCTTGAGAACTGTAAGAAGCAGCAGCTAAGCAATCTCCTGAAACACATACAGGACACCCCCATCTGCTGAACTTCATTTCACAATCCAGCCCCATCCAAACAAGAGCATTTTGCTCTCTCCTCTGTGTGCCAGGGTGCCCAAATTTTAATTAAACAAAACAAAATTCAGCAGGCTTTTTCTGGGAGGAACGTAGGGTAAGGTCATGAGAGCCACACACTCCTTAGAGTCTCCAACATCTGACCTACGTATCATGCCAACCCTGCAAATCCCCCTTGGACATGGCCAGTGCATTAACAACACATTACATTTTGTCTCATGGCCTACGGTTGTTTTCACCTACTGAAATTCGAGTATCTTCCTGGTCTAGAGGAGTTAAGGGAGGGAAGCAAGTAAGTTCAGGTCTATTTGATTTAAAGATATCCCTGACTCAAATGTGGGTAGATGGGCATTTATTTTTAACAATGTTTTAAATAGAAAGAACTGAAACCCTTTGATCATTGTAAGACCCAATATAGCTGAGACCGTGTCATGGTGTCCCAGCTGCTAAAGGGTTACCAGGGAGATGAGCTGCCTCCTTGGCTGGGGCTGACTAGTTGCCCTGCAACAGCTGGTCTCATAAAAAGGCTGCAAGGTTGACGGGGCTCAGAGCCACGTAAAGCAGGGGCCTTCAGCAACTTCTGGGAAGCCACCCAGGTAGCTGGAGCCCAAAGGAGAAAGCAGTTCACAGAGTGAGTGTGGGAAACAGCCTGCTGGAGAGGTGTGCTTGGAGGCAGGCAGGGATTGGGAGAAACAGGTTCTAACTTCTTCACACAGGGTCCCTGAAGAGTGAGTGGGCCTGGGTTCCCCACCAAGCCAGCAGAGGAGTTAGTGGGGCCTGAACCCCAAGAAGTGGAGACTGTGGTCCCTTTGCTAAGTTTACTGGCCTCCTGATCTACCAGAGTCTTTGCTGCTGTGAGAGGGGAGAGACTATTAACCACCTGGCTGGAGGCATAGCAAGGAACTACCTGGCATAGACTAGATGGTGATTAGCTAAATAAAGGGGAAACTTGCCCATCATCCTGCTCAACAACAAGGGGCTACCAGAGGCTGACAGCAGCCCCAGACAGACCCCTGTTCACCCCAGTTAAAAATGATGGCCTACTACACACTGTGCATGGCCTCTCCGTTAAGGGGAACCGAGAGGAGCCATGCCTTGCAAAACCCAGCCATGGGGCCAGAGCTACTCTGCAGCATGCTTCTGTCTCCCTATCCTGGTCCAGCAACTCTCTGCTCTCACTCTGACTCCTGGGGGTAAACAGGTGGGGATGGCTTGCAAACGGCAGGCAGGGGGATTGGCTGCTCTGCAGCATCATCCTCCCTTATATGGGGGGGAGGGGATTTCACAGGGGAAGATCAGCTACAAAGCGCATTGATTTCCATGGGAGTCTTTCTGTTGACTATGATGGGTTTTTGACCAAGCCCTATGCCAGCAGTATTATCAGAGGGGTGCTGCTGCCCCACCAGCAATAAGGCTGAGACTCGCTTGCTATTTAACAAATGATATTTCACAGTGCTGCACCTGCTAAGTCACAGTGTCTTGTCGATCACTGTGCCTCATGGGGATCGAGGGTACGGTTAGTGTTTGGAACTCAAGATAACTTGAGCAAGGGGTTCCCAAAATGTAACCCACTTAAAAAAAAAAAAAAGTCACATGAAGTGTTTATGGTTCTTATAACATTTTTGGTGCATGTCCTGGGCTCCAATTATGGCTCTGCTCCCCCTGCGCACAGAACTCAGACCACCCCATTGGGATTGATCTCAGCTCATGTCTGACACCCATCACTCCTCTGGGAAACAAGGTTTAAAAGATTATTCTACACAGTGGCTTGATCCAAGATGATGAGCCAGAAGAAAATAATTTGTATGTGCTGCAGTACTGGGGCTCTGGCACAAGCCGGCCTGTTTGCCAGTAGCTTGAGCTCAGAATAAGCAGGTGGCTCAAGGTGATGTGCTGTGGCTTTAAAGCCACCCATTAGCAGCATGCTGTGAGTTTGAGCCATCTCTGGAGCAGCTTTCTACGAACATTAGTTGCTTTTTCTCTGCCTTCTATAAAATTGCCTCTTGCAAGTTTTCCCCCAAGGTCAAAGCTGCTTGTTGGAGACCTGATATTTCCAAGTGCCCTGCAACGCATATCCGTATTCAAACTTTATTTTAGAAACGTTGTTGGGGAAAACAGCGTTACTTAAGTAGATGGAAGATGGAAGACTCTAGTGAGCAGCAGCAATAGGGCAATGTAATCATGACACCTACTCCTCACCCTGGTCCTGAACAGTGAGACTGGGTGTGATCAAAGAAAAGCAAGTAGCTGTGATTCTCATCAATGTCAGCATAATCAAAGGGGGTGCTGAGCAAACAAGAAAGGCACCATAATTAAATATCTATTCTAAGGAGGGGCCTGCAGTCAACATTGGCTGGTGTCAGTCAAAACACTAACACGTTTATCACAAAAATAAATGCAGAAAAAAGTCAGCTTTCTGCAATAATTCATCCAGTTGACACAAACCAAGGTGTCGTACCGTGACTGGTCCATTGAAAGGCAGGGTGGTCCAGTGCACCTGGCCTTATTATCAGCTGCCCTGTTAGGTTTAAGGGACGGCACCTGAGCCTTATAAAAGAGGAGACAACGGCAGGTGGCTGGTAGATGCCTGTAGACACTGTGGTGAGTCAGAAAGTTCCTGCAGGGCCCTGAGGCAGCAGGGGAAAGCCCCTAAAAGGGAAAACCTATGGTACAAGCAGTATTGGGAGGAAGATAGACTCTCGAGGAGGAGGGGCTTGGCCCAGCTGAAACTGGGATGAAGACTTTGTAAGTTTGAGATCTATTTTGAAAGAGCTTGTGCTGGACTAATCAAGTGGATACCAGAAGGGGAATGTTCTGAATATCTGGACTATGTGGACTTTGTAGGGGGCCCTGAGTGAAGGGGAAACTGAAGCCAGCCTTAGCAGAACCATACTGGCCAGCAGGAGATGCTAAGGGCAGGCATGCCCTTTGACACAGGGGTTCAGGACTATCAATTTCACTCTTTGAAGTGCTGTGTTTTGTGTTAGTCATGTGATCCTTTCTAAAGCAGTCACAGCGAATGACTCCCCCTTCTGCTCCCATGCAAACTGCTATAGAAAAATAGCAGCTATAATAACAAGCTATAACAAGCTATAATAAATATTATTTTTAAATATACTTTGTCCCAAAAGACTTGATTGCTGTAGAATTTTTCACCCCTGTTCAAAAGGAAATCTGGGTATAACCTTAACTGGGGTGATGCTACTGCCCCATATCATGTTGATGTGCCACGTTGGGGTGCAAGCTGAGGTCATTTTGTTAAAGGGGTCATGAGATGCAAACTCCTCTCTTCCCCCCCACCATTAAATTGGTTAAAGATAATGTTAAAAATGAAAGTGCTCTAAAATCCACATACAGAGGGAGATTATCTTGAAAACTGGCATGCCATAGCTGAGGTAGTGTTTACGGTGCAAGTTTGGCCCCCATATTCTCAAAAGGCTCTATAATCCATGTCTGTAGTAAGATCATCATGGCCACTAGCGTGCCATTAACAGGGGCGAACATTTGGTCCAGGGTATCCTCACATCCAGCCTGTCCGGTAAGGAACTGATTTTAACATTCAAATTGCTCTAAACTCCGGTTAAGGAACATACCAGGAAGCTACATTTCTGTATTTCCTGGCTTGCTGAGGTTTAAGTCTAGGTGCACTTGATGTGCTAGAAGGCTGGTCAACCTGAACTTTGCGTTAATGATGTTTTGAGGAAGTGAATCCTCTGAGTTTCATTTTGATAACTCTGAAACTGACCTAGATACTGCTTCCCAGAGAGGTGGATTAACTACAGCAGTGGGAAAGCCCTTCACTTCATGTAGGAAGCGGCACAGCTCCAGTGGCATAGATGTGCCATTGTAGTGTAGACTTAGCATGAGAAAATGGGAGACAAATAAAAAATAATTCCAAATCTGATTTTTAAATCAGTCTCATGATTGGAGGGGGTGGGGGAGGGTGTGACCTGCTTCTGACTTGAATGCCCCTGCAACTGCTTTGTACATAAGAAAGCAATCTTCCGGCTCCCAGTGACAGGCCATTGAGCTCGATAATAAATGTGTAGGTGTCTGAACAGCAATGTGCTTCCGTGGGAGTGGAATTCCCTTAGGGCCAGGTGTGGGATGTGGCAACAGGAAGGAGAGCTTCCTGTCCAATTGTGGTTCTCTTCTCTCCCCTCTCTTCATTCCCCCCAGGGACTGGGGAGGGAAGGGGATTTATGGGAATGCTGCACCGTGGGCTGGTATCTGGTATTGAAGTGGATCTTGGAGAGCACAGTTATGCAAAACATTTCTAGAGGGAGAGAGTAATTTCCTCTGTCAATTGCAGCCAACAATATTCTGCTGTCTTTGTATGCCAGGCGATTCCCTTTGTAATGGAGATTGCCTCTTAACAGACGTCTGCAAATGCAGCTGTCTAGGGAATTAGTTTCACATAATAGCAAAGAGAGAGAGAGAGACTGTAGCCAAGTCCTCTTTGCCTGGAGTGAGACATAAATCTGCCAGGTGATCAGGTTGCAGTAGAGCAGGGAAAGCACCCAGCAAAGAGGCAGATGTCAGGTGGCTAGAGTGCCTTGGGAGTCAGGACCTCTGGGTTGTCTTCCCGGGTCTGTCACTGACTCGCTGTGTGATCTCAGACAGGTTGCTTCCTCTCGCAGTGCCTCGCCTTCACCAGCAGTATAATGGGGCTAAGCCTTGCCTCGGAGCAGCGAAGAATGCAGCAGTTTGTCTGAATGTTGCCTTTGATCTCAGTTGTTAATCAAGAATTCGCTCCCATCCCCTCCCAGATGTCATTTGAAGTTTGGTTTCAAATGAACCCACAGTCTCATGTCACCTGGCTGCCTATCAAAAACAATCAATGTATTATAACTATGCAAAGCCATAAATCAGCCAGAGTTAACTCAGAACTGGGCCCAGCTAGCTGAGCCATGCTAAATTCAGTAGCAGCTGGACATGCCTTTAACCATGCCTTTGTCATTGCCAGGGTGGACTCTGATGTGCTTTATTTGGATAGATCCTGGAAGTTATGCAAATACCACCCCCCTTTTACCTGGGCAGGCTGGCATGACTATAAATTCCCAGTACTTTGTGCTACACTTTAGCTGCCAGCACGCTTTTGGGTGCAATTCAAGGTATACTATTGGTTATCATCTGTAAAGCCATGAATGGCCTAGGACCTGGGTGTTTGTGAGATCACCCCAGCAGCTGATGACATGCTCTTGTTCTCTGTTCACAGGGCTGAGTTTCTGGGGGAAAGGGCAGCAGGACATTTTTGGTTGGGGCACCCTCTGCTCTGGATGACCTTTAGACTCAGCCATTTAATCTGACTGTCGGTGATGGGGTGGTGGTTTTATTTTCAGAGGGCAGACATGGGGTAATGGTAGAGATGGGTCGGTCTTACTCTGGTGGGATGCAATTGTTTTTTCAGAGGTGATAGCTGGGAGGGTGATAGTGTTGGGTTTTTTTTTTTTTTGTATTTTTAAACACTTACAGAATTCAAACAGGCTTTCAAGAAGCCATCAAATGGTAACTGCTTTCAGTGACTAATGATCAAGGCCAAAGCTGCACAGTCCCCAGAGCCACTCAGACCATAGAGAAGGATTCTTGAACCTAACTTGTGACAGAGGGGCATTTATTACATTTCAGTGCCAATTCCTAGAGAAACACTTTCACAGTATGTCACATGATCTTTGTGCATGGAACTGTGCTCCGGTTTATTGAATTATTTAAATCCAGTTTTTCCAGCTCCTGTAACTTTTGAGGTTTGGGGTAGCTATTGCTGAAGAAATTTTCAAGTTCATTTATATATTGGAGTTCTCCACCCTCTATAGATGTTAAGGGTATGTCTCCAAGGTGATTAGACATCTGTGGCTGCCTTGGGCTACGGGGCTGTTTCACTGCACTATAGACTTCTGAGCTCAGCTGGCGTCCAGGCTCTAGGACTCTGTGAAGGGGGAGGCTCTCCCCAGTGTGGTCACAGTGGTACCAGATGAGGGTCTGATCCAGCACTGACTGAAGTCAATAGAAATAGACTTGAAATAGAATTGCCTTTGGTGGCCATCATGTTTTAAACATGGTTTTGGCTATTACATATCCAAGGTCAGTGTTTAGTGTCAAAGAGGCACTTAGAGTAGGATTCCCACTTATTTTTCTTTACTGTGTGCCAAAATAATTGTTGTGATGATGCATCACTGAGGAACAATACTATGTCCCAACCCCTAAAATAAGTTCAGAAGCCTGTTTGCAGAATGTGGGGCAGAATCAGATCCTTGGAAACTGAGCCCAGCACAGGTGTTGAGTATAAACTAGCTCTCTGGGAAGTGCGGAGATTCCTTTTTCCAGGGAGGGCACAGAAAAACTTGTTTTGTTTTCAAACAAAGTGTCACTCAGTTGAAACCACCCAGATTCATGCTGATCCTGATGCTAGATTCAGGCTTACCCTGCAGGTTAGGCCACCTGTGCTCAAGACAGGTCCTGAGACCTTGGCAAACCTGTCAAGGTTCAGGTTTGTACTGAAAGCATCACCCAGCTCCACTGACTTCAGAGTTATTCTGAATTTACACCTGTTCAAACGAGTCTAGGCTACACTAGAAAAGCATTGCAAGTACAGCTTTGCAACAGGCTAAATATAAGCACCACCTTTGACCTACAATTGTTGACTAAGAACTGAATTAGAATCTGGTCAGTGGGGTGTATATGAACACACACAATTATCGGATGAGTTGGTTTTTTTTTTTTCTCATCATCAAGCATAGGCTATAACAAAGCATTTGGTATAGAGAGGAACAGCTGGAAGATTGACATGTTTTGTATCTGAGCCAATTCAAAATTTCATATACAATCAGCTAACTTCTAATGTTCTGGGGTCTCATTGAGAAATTAAAACAAGTTGTATATATGATACATGAGAGCAAGCTTTTTGTCTGCTGCACAGGCAGCCATCCAAAGGCCCCTATAGTAACCGACTCAGTTACTAGAACTGTTCTGACATCTGATTGTACCCCAAGATCCTCTGACATACAAAGAAGTTAAAAAAAATCATAAAAGGCACAGAGGAAAAGCCACCAATGTCTGAGCAATCTTAAGAGATGTTAAAACAATAGGCTTGACTTTAGTCTCAAACTGGCTTAAACCAGGAATAATTCCCCTGACTTCAGAGTTATTCTGGATTTACACCAGTTCAGCTGAGTCAAGGCTACACTAGAAAAGCTTTGCAACAATACTGGCAAACATGCCTACTGTAGATGCAGCTTATACTGGAAAAAAGGCTTTTTCCTGTATAGTCTATACCAGTCCCTGAATGAAATAAGTTATACCAGCAAAAGCACTCTAGCTGCTGCCATTGACTATACACTAAGGCTTTTGCCAGTATAGAGATGTCAAAAAAAACAAAAACAAAAAACAAAAAAAAAACTGGCAACATTACTCTTTGGGCAAAAGTTTCTAGTGTAGATCTGGCCAGAGACCAAAATTTGGGCCAATGGATGTAATTCAACCCACAGATTCAGCTTCCATTGCCCCTCTAGATGATCATCTCAAAACCTAAACTACAAAAAATATCACTCTACAGCTTGCACACCAGTTGTTTTTAAATGCTTATCAGCATGCACAGCTTTTAGATGCAAATCTCAGTAATCTGGACACATTAAAGCAAATTCCACAAAGAGGACCCCTCCACACTCCCAAAAAAGCCAACTCCAGCTTAATAAACCAAAGTAGTAATTTATGTAGCAACAAAACTTGTAACAATTCATACAGCTGGATTCTTATTCTTGTGCTTACACTTGTACTCCAGCAGCATCATGCTGTTCGGTTATCTCCAACCCTGGTGCTACCAACACACTCCTGTGGCCCCTTTTGAGCTTCAGCTTTAAACAAACGATCATTCTTGTAAAATACCTGTCCCAAGCTATTTTGGCTGCAGCCTTCCTCCAACACGCTGGCAAGGAAAACAAAATAATGAAGATGCACTCAGTCAAGTTTCCCACTCTCTGCCAGCCTGCCTTGCTCACTTCACTCCTGCTTGCCTAGTGGCCAGGCTCAGAGAATGCAGGTGGCTGTCAGAGGAGGATTCTGCTAATTGATCATGGGCTGGTCTGGACCTGAATAGCTGAAGGGTTCTGGACACAAAGTCATGGATACTTTTATAGCAGGCACTGCCTCTTGAACTGTTGGGACCCAAGCCTCTGGCAGAATTCCAGCAGGATCTTAAGACTCCAAGCATTTCCAAAGGTGTAGGGTCTGAGTCACTGAAAGAATGTAGCTGTCGTAACTGGGTTTGGTTATTTATTGTTCTTATTTCGCCCTGGCTGCTCCCTTGGAAAAGGAAACTCTTCAGAGAAACATTTCCTCATACTTCGTTGTATTACTTCCCTTCCTCTTGGAATCACAGTGACTGCTCACCAAGATCACCAATACACCCACTTATAAGAGTCCTGTGATTTGTCAGCCAGATTACTAGGGGTGAGCCTGACAGAGAAGATCAGATCTGAAACTCCTCATCATCTGATGACTGCTGAGTCTAGAGCCAGGTTTAAAAGCTCCTGGAGAAGGGGAATAGAGCAAACTGAAATGAGCAGGGTGACCAAGAAGTGGATGGATTTAGAATAACATCTTGGCTACTGCCACAAGCTAGAATAGGACCATCACTAACTGCAGAGAACTGCTCGGTTGAATTCTGTCCTCAGTTCCACCCATGCAGACCCTCTGAACTCTATGGGGCTGCAGGGACATAAGCAAGGGCACAAGTTGGCTTAGAAGCTTTTCACTTCTGGATAAAATCTGCCCTAACAATGGTGGTGAGAGAGTTTTTGAACTATCACCACAGAAGCACATCTGAAGGCCTCAAAGCCTGAAGCAAGTGGAGGAGGAGCTAAACCAAACCCCAGAGATGACCAATGGCTTAATGTGTGGGATGAGGCTGGGAGCCCAGTTGCAAACTGGCCCCTATCTTTAAAATAGGCTTAATTGAAACCAGGGAACTGGATTACAACAGCACCTGACCTTTGGGGTATTCCACGGCCTGATCTGACTTCTACCGTTTGGACCCATGTCCAGCTGCAGCTAACCAGATCCTCTCCATTCTCACCAGTCCTGTGATGCCTTGTCTCCCATTCCCGTGTCCTCTACAGATAGACAGAACGTGCCTTCTGCTATTGGAAAAGCATGGGCCTGCGCTGCCCGGGCATGCGATCAGTACCTTGGCTTCAGTACCTTGGCCCATTCACAGCAGCCTGGGGTCCTCCCGCTGTTAGCACCAGCCTCTCCTTTAGGGGTGAGAGCTCTCCCATCCCAGACAGCTTCTCCTCTAGAGCCAGTTGGTTTTAAAACTGACGAGGTTCCATTTCTGTTGCGGGTGTTGGAAAAAGGCTAAGGCACCGCACTGTATGTTCTTGGGAGGGGGCAGCAGGGGCTAGCCTGGGGCAGCCAGAAAGCAGATGGATTCTTTCCCAGGCATCGTTGACTTTGGTGGGAGGTGTTAGTCGGGGACACAGGCCCCCATCCTGCGCCTTGCTCTGCCTGGACCAACTTCAAGGCCCCCACAAAACCCCCTGGAAGTCAGGGGGTCCACATGTTGGAGCGGGCCATCTCTGGCTGGATGGCAGGAGGAAACCCCGGGAAGGGTTTCCAACCCAGCTGGAGCTTAACAGCAAGTTGCCATGGCCCGCCTTGCTCTAGGGTGCAGTGGGCTCTGTTCGCCCCCCCCCCGACGGCTCGCTCCCTCCTCCTACCCCGCAAAGGGCTCAGTGGACCAAGGGCTGCCGGCGGAGGGAGGGAGGACAGACGGACCAGCCGCCCCGACAGACGGGCGGGGGCAGCTCAGTGTGGACGCTGCCCTGGCCGGACAGCAGCCAGCTCTGGCCCTTTGACGCTCGCTGGGTTTCTGAGGGGCCCCCGCCTCCCTGCTGCCGTCGCTGGGGTTTAAGCCCCGAGCAGGGGCCGCTGCTCCCCACACAAAGGACCCGGGGCCAGGCGCGGGGAGAAGCCGATCCCAGCCCCCCGGCGGGCTCGGACACGTTACCTCGGCTGCCACCCCATCGCCTCCTCCAGCGCGGGGGCTCGGCGCGGCGCAACGGGGCCGGGCGCTGCCCTCTCGCTGCCATTCATCCCGCCAGCGGCCGGCCACCTGTGGGCCGGGCCCCGCACCTGCCGGCCACGCCCCCCCGCTCCAAGCCACGCCCAGCTCCAGCGCTCCCTCCCTAGCGCGCTCACTCACCTGCCTGCGAGCGCGGCCGCCCGCCCCGCGGGCACCTGGACGGGGAGCAGGCAGGTGACTCACCGCTGAGCGAGCGGCGCAGACCCCTCGAGCTGCTGGCTGGTGCCTCCTCGCCTTCCCTGTCTTGGGGGGCCAGTCTGCAGCTCCTCCGCCGGGCACCAGCAGCAGTGACCGGGGCAAGGGGAGAGCCGACCTCGGGGGGCAGGAAGGGCTGCGGGGAGGATGGAGGGGTGACTGCCAGGCATGGGGAGAGAGGGAAACCCGGATCCTGAGGCAGAGGCACAGAGGGGGGAGGGAGCCCTGGCTGGGGTTGGTGAAAAGAAGGAGCAAAAGTGGGTGTGGAAAAGGCTTGTTTTGGACGCACACATGCACAGAGGCTATCATCAACCACTTCAGAGGCGAGCGGAGCAAACCGATCGTAGCCCTGCACTCCGCCCTTTTCCTGCTTGTGCCCGGCGCTGGCTGGCTTTGTGTGCGAGGAGGCAGTGTTGCCGGCACGTGTTGTTCAGGATTCCAGGAAGGTTTGATGCAGACACTGGCCTGGGGCTCGCTCACAAGCTGTAGCCAGGGCTGTTCTTTTGGGGGTTGTGGTCCAGGCTGTGTGACTGTCACCTTACCGGCAACGCACTGTTTGAATGCCATTGAACAGCACCGGTACTGCTGAGAAGAACTTGTCTGAATCCTTCTAGGATTTAACCTGAATGTGAGTGTCACCTGCTCCTTCAGGGTGTGTTACTGTCTCTCTTTTATAGCTCCTTCTTCTTAACAATGAGGGCCTACGACCATTTCTTAAGGTAAAATCGGTGGCTATGTCTTCACTGCAGAGTTTAACTTGAGTTATCGACACTCTAGTTAACTCCTTTTGAGTTAGCCTAGCTCCGGTGAGGGCAGTCACACTGTGAAATGACGCCTGAATCATATCAAGTTGTTGTGCTAGCCACTGATGAGTTGTGCTAACTTGAGCTATAGCCTAATGGCCAGCCAGCTTGAGTTAAAAGCACCACTGTATTCTGGTTAAGGGTTTTTGTGTGTTGCTGGGACTCAAGTTAGGGTCAACACTTGAGTTAACTCTGCAATGAAGAGAAGCCCTGAGCGAAGCATGGAAGTCCCAGATTCAGTCCCTGCAGATGACCAGTGAGTGCACAGTTGTACAAATCAAAAGGGTTACGAAAATCAGAAAAGCTATCCCACAGGCTTTATTCAAATGAGCACTTGAAGAACGTCTGCAGCATTCCCCCGGCTCTATTGCTCAGGAGCACATGACAGCTGTATCTCTTGGTGCTGCTCCTTTACAGTCTCTAGGTGCCTTGGGCAGGGGCTGTAGTCCTGAAGACCTGAACTCTGCCACTGGATATATTTCCATTGACTCTTGAACTTTAAGCAAGTTGGCTAAAGTCACATAGCAAGTTCAGGTTTGTCTTCACTAAACTCTTGTACCTCCAGTTATGGTAGTTAACATATATATAACGGGTGGTATGGTCCCTCCCCACACATTTGATCCAGGCTTTAAATATTTGTTTGTTACTCTAGGGAGTCCTTTAGAAAGCATAAGGGCGAAGATCAAACATTAACTTGGATCAAACGTGTGGGAAGGGTCCACATTAGCTGTTACAAACATGTTACCTACCTCCAATTACTTAGCAATCAATTGACTCAAGGTACAAAAGTCTAGTGACAAAACACCCAGACTTGCTATGAGACCTTAGCCAACTTGTGTAATCACTATGCTTCTGTTCCCTGCCTATTTGTGTTTAATGATGAAGAAAAGCATTTAAGTACTAAATACGCACACCCATCTGACAGGAGGGGTTACAAAGTTTCATTCTTCACTGTAAAGCCTTGTGAGAGTCTCTGCTGAAAGGTGCTTTAGAAAGGCAAGGTAACTCTATTATTCAAATAATTAATAGAAGAAAATCTAATAACCCTTTTTCTAGAGAGCTTCTAAATCTCCGATACCTTGAACTAGTGGCTCCATTGTAATCAATGGACTTGCTGTACACGTCCCTCTCTCAATAACGCATCAGAATCAAAATGATGGGCCCACAGATCACAAGGTTTTTGAGTTTGATCACAGAACCTAGCTCTCCTCTTCCATCAATGGGGCTAGAAAGCTATTTTGGACAACTGGACTGTGCAAGTGACTGTGCCGGCCAGATGTTGGCTGGTGGGTTTTCAAATAGGTAGCGCTAGACTATAAACACTTCACAGAACAGACATTTAACCTATCTGAGTAATCTCAGAGTGAACAAGTGAACAGCTGGAGGGGAGTGGAAAGTGCACATCTGGCTGTGGAGAAACTCACTGTCTTGGGCAGGTCCTTCGGTCACCCAGCAGAATCATTTTACTTTCTCCTAGTCCCTGATCTTTCCTGTTTTCCCTGCTCCAGTTCCCCAGTCATTAAGGTAGTGCCCCATGACAACTGTTTTCTAGGCTAAAGGTGGTGGAGATATACTGGATTTAAACACCACCTTTTACCCATGCTCTTAAAGATTGCATAAGGGAATGAGTCAGACTCCAAGTAAAGCAACAGGAAAACCTCCCTTATACAAACAGTGTACAAATAAGCAGCAAAGTAAATCAGTCCTGCTCAGCAACCTTTTTTTTCCCCTCTGTTCAGGCCTTGCTCTGAGTAGAGAAAGATGAGATGGTGATGAGATGAGATGAGGTGGTAAGAATACCTGCGACCTGTCCCTATTACTGCTTACAATGGGGATATAATTCTCTAAAACCCTAAGGCTAGATGTAGCCATTAGCCGAAGGGGGTAGAACAAATCACCAGTAACCAAGAGGTCAGATTCTTCTTGAGGGTTATAGATAGAACAAATTCAAATAATAGCCTGGCAGGAAAAGTGCCATTGAAACTGCACATGCAAGAGAGGATGGGCTGACTAGTGGCTGGAACAGGTGGAAGAGTCAGAGCTCTTGATGTCTATTCTTGGCCTGGTCTACACTTAAAACTTAAGTCAACATAGCTATGGCACTCAGGGGTGTGAAAAATCTACACCTCAGAACGCTGTAACCAGGCTGACTTCACTCCTAGTGGATGTGCAGCTAGGCTGACAGAAGATTACTGTTGCTTGGGAGGTGGAGTTCCTACAGTGATGGGAAAAACCCTTCCATCGGTGTAATCTGCACCTATGCTGGAGGGTTACAGTGGCATAGCTATGGTGCTGTAGCTATGTTGCTGTAGTCCGTGTAGTGTAGACAAGCCCCTTCTTAAGTTTGCCACTGACTTTAGGTATGTCTACACGACAGTGGCTGCAGCTGTGTTGTTATAGGGGAGGTGCTCCCTACATCAATGGAAGGGTTTTTTTCCATTGACATAGGCCATGTTTACACTACAAAATTATGTTGACCTAACTTATGCCACCACAGGTGTTAAATCACTTGTGTGTGTGTGCACATTTGGCTCCTTGTATTGGCGGTGTGAGTCCTCACCAGGAACGCTTGTATTGATTGTATCGTCAGTGTGGGGCGTTGTGGGATGGTTCCTGAAAGGTAGTAACAGTTGATGGAAGCAACATAGCATTCAAATGGCTCACCAAGTGCCAAAAGCTTTTATCTTTTAATTACCGAAAGAAGTACACCTTTACAATGCTCACCCAATCCTTCCAGTACTTGGAGTCATTGAGAGAGCTGGCAATCGGTTTTTCTTTGGTTGCTCACTGAAGAGGATGTGCAACCTTTGATGGGGCTAAAGAATTTCACTAAGTTACACTTGTGTTTGAATTTTATCAATCAGCCATATTGATGTCAATTTTTAGCCACTTCCCTAAATTAAACTACATCGCCCTGTCAAAGAATAGTGTCCCATATCTGAACAATAGGAATGAGTTCAGGACACATGGGGAACTACATCTGCTGGGCTTACGTAGGCAACCTTTCATGTCAATAGACACAGAAAGTGACTTTTTGAAGAATCAGCAGCAGCAAATGCAAAGTTTAATATAAACTCCAGCAGTCTGGAAAATTTTAAACCCAGTTGCCAAAATTACAGCAGGACTCTCAATTTAGCAGGAAACAATCTTGTGCTGTGCAACCAGCAATGTTTAAGAACTTGATTCACATTAAACTGCCTTGACCTATCACAAAATAGCATACGTCACTCAGTAAATGGCTTGCAGTTCACCCACTTGAACAAACGTCAATTTGTACTTTGAAACTGCCTTTACTGAGCTCCCGCTCCTGGAGGTCTTGGATCTCCATTACAACAGGTACCACTTCTTGATGCAGAGTATTGGTCATAATTTGAGTTTCCTAGCACACTCAAATCTTTGGTACCTTAGTTTGGGCCATAACCAAATTACAAATAGAATCAACAAAGCTATCAGTAGCACCTTCTTAAAGGTTCTGATCTTCAGTGAAACCAGTTAGAGATGATGTAGAGGCATGAAGACATCTACCTGAGGTTTTTCTAGAATCTGACCAATTTAATTAAGTTAGATATCTCCAGCAATCTCTTGACAGGATTCCCTCCCCAGATTCTTGAAAACCTGCCTAAAACTTTAAAGATCTTGGTTGTTAGAAGCAACCACATTGCTTTCTTTCAACCTGCAGCTCCTTCCTAACATGGAGGTGTTGAACAGGTGTGGGAATGATCTCCCCTTCCTGTCCTTCAGCAGCATTCCCTGCAAGGGCAAGCTTTGAAAGCTGGTTCTGAGCAAAAACAAGGTAGGTGATCTCTTATGTTCTTATGCGTTTCAGCATATGCTCTTGTGCTGGGAAGAGTGCAAAAATACCAGACTGTCATTGGAATGGAGGAAACAATAGACACACCCAC
The DNA here is from genome assembly GCF_026122565.2 of Emydura macquarii macquarii. Classification (NCBI taxonomy): domain Eukaryota; kingdom Metazoa; phylum Chordata; order Testudines; family Chelidae; genus Emydura; species Emydura macquarii. Next base: position 107,429 of record NW_027132983.1, on the reverse strand, counting down.
TCTACTTGATTCTAGCAAGGGTTGGGGAAGCAAAGGTTACTATGCCACAGTGAGAGAGCTGTATGGGCTTAAGGTGTGTGTGGGGGGTGGAGGTGGGGCAGGGATACTTGAGATTCTGAACTCTAGTTGAGGGCAGGGAAGTAGCAGTATTACCATGCTCCAACAAGGAAGTAAGTCAATGGCACAAGGCTCTGTTAATGATTCTGACCTGCAAGCGTGGGAAGCAGTAGAGAGGGACCTGTCTTTGATGTAGGAGGATAATTCATGAATGATGATTGGCTAAAGTGAGTAGGGGAAGCAGCAATGCTACATGCCCGCAGGTGTGGGGGGTAGAAGAACAGGAATCGGTACCATTTTCTACCAGTGGGGATATGTAATAAGGAGCTCCATTGTCCCATGGAGTCCTACCCTGGTGGGAGCAGTCTTCACTGGGGAAAAGGGTAGAGAATAGGGGCGGAAATCCTTTTGATTCTATGCTTTGAAGCTTCAGTGGTGTTCAAACACCAGGAATATGAAGCGTCTTCTGTGTGTGTGTTGCTGCAAAGTTTGAAACCCCTGATCTCTATCAGAAGAAAAGACAGTTAAACACCAGGTACTCTCTCATTGCTATAATATTGAGATCCCAACAGAATGAAATAAAATTAATGAAATGCAGAGAGGTAAGGCTGCTGCTCCATTCATAACTCTCATTTCTGTGCCTTGGTGTCTTAGAGGATCTCAGATCAGTACATGCGGCTTTTACATACCAAGTGAACTGGATTCTATGATGGGATAAGGAAGAAAGTCTGTCCTTAACTCTACATTTCCTGGTTTTAGTTGGTTCGTGTCAGCCCTCCGTATCATCCTTACTGATTTGTATAGCGCAGCAAGATGAATGGCTCTTGTACACCCCATATCAATGCCAGAACTTCCATTCAAGTCAAACCATACGCGATGATGCCTGTGCATTTTCATTTCCTTTGTATATTTAAAAAAAAAATCATTAAAAGACAGAGCAATTAAAAAACAAACGGCTCAAACGGCTGTGCCGTTGATCTTTTCTTGGGGGCTTTGTGCATTGTGAAATATTATGCAGTGAGCATTAAGAAGAATGCATGAAATTCAGAAAAAAATGGAAATATTCTTTCAATGTCCAGCTTTATTCTGTGCTAAACTTGAGCACGTTGCTGACTCTATTGCTTTGAAGCCTTTACCAGATGAGGATTGTAATGTGCTTTCAGGCAACTGAAGAATCCTGCAAGTTGATATTTTGAGTCTTGCCATGAATAACTTCAGTGTTCTGAAAGAAGCCCTTGTGATGGGTGAAGGGACCCAGGTTCAGCCTTCTCCTGGACAGCCCCACTATTTGGTGCATTCCAAAGAGGAGATAATGGATCTACAGAAACATGAGTTTGAGCCAGGGTATAAGCCATCCCTTGCCAAGGATGGTTTAGCAATATCCCAACATGATGCGTGAAGGTACGTGAGCCCCAGTGTTTAGAATGGGAACGCTGATGCTGTCAGTTAACTCTTGAAAGGCTGCCTCCCTATGTAGAAAGGCTGCTGAGATACTCCAGTGATTGGCACATTGACCCAGATAGAAAGCCCTCTCCTACAGAGAAAGTTGCAGCGTTGCTATAGCAGGAACACGGTGTCACTGAACACGGTGTGATCCTGGCCCTTCAGCTTCCTGCGGAGCACTGAGTTCGCACTTCGGTACATTTATAGGGAGAGAGGGAGACTGGCTGGTTCAGTGGATTTGCAACTGGAGATGGAGCCTTTCACATCTAGGTCACTTGTTTTAATCCAGCTCAGCTTCGTAATGACAGAAATTAATCAGATGATGGCTGTTCTTCTGTGAAATGAGCTGGTAGCAGAGCTGGCATTTGAGGCTTGTGATACCTTAGGTTACAATGCCCCAATTTTGGGAGCTTTAAGGATGTGTAGGGCTAATCCTGGTTGCTAACCCATTTTGCTGTGGGGAGCAACCTTGAAAATGGAACAGACCACTAGGGCTGAAAGTCTGTTAGTGATTTTATTCTTAGAATCGTGGATTATCCATAAGTGCCCCTATAGCAGGTCAGGCCTGCCTTTTGGGGGTCATATAGCCCAGGCCATGGGTCCCCTGCATTTCTGAGGGATCCCAAGCCAGTTAGCAACTGGAAGGTGGAGACTAACATCTGAGTTGTTGATGGCTCTGGGTGGACTCAAGCTGTCTCCAAGCGCCTGGCTAATTCCATGTAGATGAATCATTAGGAGCAGCAGCTCAATAGCATGAGAGCCAATGTGGTCTGGTAGGACTAAACATGGGTCAGAGATCTAATGGCTCTGCTGCCTTGGTCAAGTCACCTTAGCTTCTTTGCCTTGGTTCCCCATCTGTAAAATGGGAATGATGACTCCTACATATCTTGTGAGGATATATTAGTTAATAATGGTGAAGAGCTATTGGAATATTATTTTTATTGCCATTTTGTCTTTGGTTCAGTACAGACTGTAACCCAGGAGACAAACATACACTGTGCTCTCTCCTGGAGACTTCAGTGTTGACCTGTCCTATTGTCTTAATATAAAATAGAAGTCACATGGATGCTCCCTGCATGTGGGGAATATAACAGCATCCACTATATATCTTTGCGTTCCCTTGACAGCCACCCCTGACCCCTACTGCTGGGTCTGAACCGCTGCTCTGGCTCCCTGAGACAAAAGAAAAGAAGGAAAGAGATGAGTGGCCCAGGATCCTGAAGGGAACTCCTCATACTGGCTTGTAAGCCCCATCTCACCTGCAAAGCCCTGGAGATATATTGTGAACTGTGGCTGGTGACAGGCTACAGTAATGGGGAGTCCGGCTCTCTTCCCAGTTCTGTGGTCTTAGAGAAAGGTAGGTGTGTATTGTTTATCATCATTTGTTTTGCAGTAGCACCTAGCAGCCCAAATCACAGAGCTGTGCCCCACTCTGCCAGATGCTGTACAAACATAGAATGAAAAGACTCCAGAGAACATGCAGTGTAAGGGTGGGTTCATACTGCAGTCACAGTCACAAGGTGTGATTGTGGCTCAAGTAGACATACTCAAGTTAGCTTTAATCTAGCTTCAGCATGGGGTAGTGCACACTGAGGTGTACTCTGCAGGAGCTTTTCACTGCTACTGGTACCTGAGCCAGCTAAAGTAAAGCTAGCTCAGGTATGTCTACTCCAACTGTAGTCACACCCAGGATGTGATTGCAGTGTAGACATACCTTAAGACAAGAAATGTAGTCACGTGTAGTAGAAATGAACTAAAAATGTAAATAAATTAATGTTTCTTAAATATACTATATAAGATTTAAATACTGCAATGAAATGTGTTCTACAGACTTTCTGTTCACATTGAAAGTAGATGAAAATTGGCTTGGAAAATGTTTTTGGGAAGAGAGCAAGAGTTGCTATTTTCTTATTTTGATGGCATGTCTGCTACCACTGGAACAATATAACTAGAGCTTGGAGGCAAAGAGTTTTTCTGTCCCACAATTTTTTTGAGATTTTGAAACATTTTCCTGTCTCAAATCAGGATAAAAAACTGAAATCTCAATTTTCATCATTCTTGTCATCAACAACAACAAAAAAGGTGAAAGTGGGTGTGTGGTTTGGATCATTCTAAATATTTCATTTTGATAATTTCAAAAATGTGTTTTAACATTTTTACTTTTATTAGCTTAATTTAAAAAAAAAAAAAAAATGTTATTGCAAACTGGATAACTGGAATTATTTGTTTAGAAAAAGTCCCATTTTAACAATTTTGAAATCTTTGGTTTTTTTCCAAAAGATTTTTGAGTCAAGAAATGTGTCAGTGCTGACTCTTTCCCAGGAAGCTTCTGCTTGTGACAACTCAGCATCTTTCAACCAAAATACCCCAAGCATTTTGTCAAAAATATTCCTGACTAGCTCTAAATGCAACAGTTCTTTTCAAAATCAGAAGTCATCTTGACATGTGACAGACAAGGTTGGCTTGTTTGCAAGACTGGAGAAATACTTACAATTAGGCTTGGCAGAATTAGAGTCACAGCGTTTAAGACCAGAAGGGATCACCAGATCATCCATTCTGACCTTTTTTATATTACAGGCTGCCAACACCTGTGTCCTAAACCCAATAACCAAAACTAGACCAAAATATTGCAAGCCATAAGAAACTAGACTATTATGTGCAAATTTGTGTCTGTGTCATTTCAATGGATAATATTGAGATTTATCTTTTAGCATTCTTGTAATCAATTTAAATGTTCACATTTGCAGGAAATTATGGGGAGGGTCAGTCAATAATTATTTAATGAAAGTAGAAGATGAGATTCAAAAAGTTAATGCTTTATAACCATTAAAACAAAAATTGTCAACACCACATATCAGAACAAACAAAGTAAATATTTTTAAATCAAACTGCAATAAGTTCTCAAGAAGCATTTTTCATACTTTGCTTATTGGTAAATCTTGTTTATTGATAGAAATATTTTGTTGGTTTGCATGTGTATGATGAAATTGACATTTACTGACATTCACCAATAAAAATCGAATCCTTCCAAGCCTACTGATAACTGCATTTTAATACAATTAGAGGTTAATGCCTTTCTTCTTCTTTTTTATATTTAGTTTTGATAATATAATCAAGATTTTTTATAAGCATTATAGTGTAAAGAAAGTTTTTATACTTAGTTTTTTACTTGCAAGTAAAATGCAGGATTTCTATTTACCAATCTGTAAAATATGATTATTAATAAAATGTATGCTGATGTTAAATTACTTTTGATTTACAATTTAAATGGTGAGATAAATTTAATTGTGATGCTGTGCAGAGATGAACACCCAAATAAGGGGGGGAAATGACTATAAGCCTTGAATAAAGAAAAATTGTCCAGAAAGTTTGGAAATGACAGGAAAAAGGAGTATAGGTGGCATGAATATTTTATTAAATTAAGTTTAGAAAGATTTTAGCAAAAAGATTTCTGAAACTATGGATTCAGTATGCCGCCTGCCGATGAAAGAGGAACAAAGCACTGTTTGATTATTATACTGGATTATAACTGGTGCCAAAGGCTATCAACACATTTCCATAAGGCAAGATTTAAAACCGTGTCAAATCAATAAAACTGTAATAAACTAACACTTCCAAGCCAGACAGGGTGCAGTTCCAGTCTTCATGGGAATCTGTGACAGACAGCTACAGTAAAAGATCTGTCTGTTGGCACCTGAGATGTGTACAAGATGATCTAGTGTGTCAGACTACTTTACCTACTCCAGGTCTTGCCACTCTTCTCCTTGTGAAGGCTGCAAAGTTGTGAGGAGAGATGGATTGGTTCGATGTTTTTCAGAGCTTTTCTCTCATTTTTCTTTCTTTTTTTTCCCTCAGATGTGTACAAGAAGATCTAGTGTGTCAGACTACTTTACCTACTCCAGGTCTTGCCAATCTTCTCCTTGTGAAGGCTGCAAAGTTGTGAGGAGAGATGGCGGTTGAGAGGGGGATTGGGCTGGAAGCCAGCTGCTCTGTTCCCTTTAGCTCCAGCCCATCCTGTTGCTTCTCATTTTCCTCACACACTCCCACATGTAATTCCCTTCCTTCTTTGGGGTTTCCTTCCTCTCCCTTCTGGGTCCTCTACCCTGAATTCCTAATCCACTGGGTCTCCCATCTCTCAAGCGCCCTCCCGCACAGACCAAAGGAGTGCCAGGGGTCCAGTTTTCTGTGGGGGTGGGTCCTGGTGTCTTCCTCCCAGCTCTGGTGGCTGCTGCTCCTTCCTGCTGGTGGCTGTGTGCAGACTCAAGCAGACATCACTGGATCAGCTTTCATGCTTCTCTTTGGAGCCAAGAGGGCTAGAAACATAACTTTTTTCTAATGGAAGCTGAGATTCTGATGTCAGCACAGCCTCAATCCTTCTATGGCCAGCCTCCCCCATTCAAATATGAGTAAGGTCCCCAAAAGTCATGAGACTGGCTTGAAAATCATGAGATTTTGAACATCTAGTAAATGATGGGGACTTTTTATTCATCTCCTGGGTCTTGAGCCTTCAGAGGGTCACGTCTCCCAGCCTTTTCTGCAACCAAAGGGCTAGCAACTTACGTTGTTTAAAACAAAAGCAGAGTCTCACATAATTGCAGGACTCCAGGAGCTGGGGCTTTGAGAAAAAAGAAAACCAAACCTCAACAGCATGAGCACTGTAATCCAACTCTGCCTCTCCAGGGCTACCCACCTCTCTCCATGCCCCTGGGATGGAGTTTCTCTCATCTGTCCTCCTGGGGGAGTTGTGCCTTTTGAATCTCCTTTCTCACTGCTTGGGGGTAAAGCTTTCTAGTGCTTCCTCCATCCCCCTTCAGAGCACCACACAGCCCCTCTCTCAGTCCTTCAGTCACCCCCACTCCCTCTCACAGCCCTTCCCCTTCCAGCCACCCTAACCCCCACAGTCTTCCCCCTCACAGCTCTTCAGACACTCCCTACACCCCACCACCCTTCATCCTTTTCCCCTCTCCCCCTCACAGCCTTCTGAGCTGCTCACAGCCCTTCAGTCCCTTTGAAGCTTGGGAGTAGGGCCTCCTCCCCACCCTGAAAGCTTGAGCTTCAGGGGAGAGAAATCCCTCTGAGGAGGACGAGAGCCTCTGTGGGATCCTTCACCTTGCAGGGGGTGGGAGATGGGTGCTTTGTTGGGGATGTCACAGGGAGTGCACTGCCTGCCTCCTCACGCATCCTAGGAGGGCTGCTCTTCCCCAGGAGTCGGCAAATTAGACAGGGGATTTCCCCCCAGGCAGGCTGTGAAGAGAAACTTGTGGCCCTGGTACAACATGAGACTTCTCTCCCCCTGAGCTCAGACCCTGCTGCAATTATCTTCCCTCCCTCTTTGGAATTTGGGGGATGGATGGAACTTCTCCTGTCAGTGTCAGGCAGGTGCCAGCCCCCGCTGAAATCATGTCACTTATGAAGAAATAGCAAAAGAAACCCAATGTGTTTCCAAAGCAAGGAACCTGTTCTCTGAATGACCCAGTTAAATAGGAGCACAGCTGTGAGAACCTGTCCCCTGATTCCTTAAAATCTGCAGCAGGAGGCTGGGCAGGGGAGGGGCTGGGGAAGCTTCTAGCTAGAAGCTTTACATTGAAGCAGAGCCAGACCAGGTAGCTTTAGGGATCGGGATGTTTCCCCACTTGTAACAAAGTTCCTTGTTCAGTATTAGGAGAAAGAAATGACTTTTGTGATTGCTTTCCATTGTCACATGACTAGAGCTATCAGCTGTACCTGGTTACTGGGATGGTCCTGGTTTGGAGGGACTGTTCCCCGTGGAGGAGCTGGGAGACCAAGGAAGAAGGAGCATGGATGGGCCAATAGCAGCAGGCAGCAGCACTGATACCATCTGCAACCAGGTAGGGGAGCAGCATGTTTTGAGGGAGATGGGGACTAGTTTGGAGGAGGGGGCAGCATGGTTTTGGGAGAAAGGGGATGTTGAGATGGGGAGGGAGCTGCATAGGAAAAACCTTGCTCAATTCCCTCACACACACTGGCACCCCTGTACAGTGGTCCTGGCTTTTCATCTGAGAAATCTGGTCCCAACAGCTCTAAGGGAAGTTGTAAAAATGCAAGAGAGACTTTTATTTATATAAAAGTTGTGCAGCAGGGAAGCAAGAGAGCAAAGTGGCCACCAGGTGGCTCCCTCACCTAAGACTAGGAAAGGACAGCACCAAACGTTGTAGCTGATATAATAATACTTGGTCAGTCATTTTGCTCTCAGAATAATATATATAGTACGATAGTAAATGAAATAATCAATTCACACAAGTCTGGTTCTTTTGGGTAATGTTGGTCGCTAATTTGGCTCCTGAACCACTGAGGTCTGAGTGTCACTGTACTAACTACTTATGCTAAACTATCTGTTCAATCTTGTATTTAGCTGTGACACTCTCAGTACCTTTCCCGACCTGAAGAAGAGCCCTGAGTAGCTCAAAAGCTTGTCTCTCTCACCAATAGAAATTGGTCCAATAAAAGACATTACCTCACCCACTTTCTCTCTCATGGAAAAGTACACTGCCATCTGTTGATCTCATCTGTATGTCGGTTGTGCCCATCACCAGAGTTCTTAGACCACAAATGCAACATGCAATCACTTTTTACAGTCAAAGGTTGCAGACCTAAATGAAGACCAAGTCTATATTGAATTTCAGATTTTAAAGATGAGCTTTTTTATTGAGGTACCCAAGACAACTTAAAGCACCTGAAAAGTTTCTTAATAAGTGAAAAATACCATTTCCTACTTGCTCTGGTAAATCAAAAACGCTGCAGGGTATTTTATTGCCCGATCTTTGGGATGGCAACATGCTGGAGAGAGTTCATCCCAAAGAGTTATCTTTTTTTAATTTGAAAGTTATAACAGCCTGAAAAAAGGAGCAATACAAACAGCACCGCTGCTACATGATTGACCAGTTGTAGCTCATATAATAATAGCTTGTGAGTCATTTTTTGCTCTCAGAATAATATATATAATACTGTAGTAAAAGAGGTCAGAGGGAGATCAGAATCAGCCCCTGTAATATAGTATACTAGATTTAACATCATAATACTTAGCACAATTCATCCACAGATCACAAAGCACTTTGTAAGTCACTGCTCCAAGGAGCTGACATTCTGAATCATTAAGTTACTTTAAATTAAATCCAAGGCCACATTGAGTAACTGGTGGAGCTGGGAATCTAACCCATTTCTCCTGCATCTCATTCATGCTCTCTCCACTGGACTACATTGCCTGCCTTGGGTGGGCCACATACTCTGTGCACCCTCCTCATGTAGCCAAATCCTTTTACACCCTTTCAGCCCCATTGATTTCACTAGGGTTCCAATGGTGTAACTATGGGTAGAATACAACCCATTGAGTTCCAGGGGGGTTGTGTGTACCCTTCCAAGGGCAGAACACAGCCCTGCCCTCTATGACCACAATAACTATTTATGGGGCCAAATCTTGGTTGCCTGACTTACATAAAACTCCCATAGTCTTCAGTAGGAGTATAGGGAGCTCAAGGAATGCAGGCTCAGGATAAAAGGTTTGCAGCTGTATCTCACATATGCCTCAGGTGGATGGTAAGGCACAAGGCCCAGTTTCTTCTGCTTCCTAAGAAGGTTGGGCACTTCTGCTATGTGTGCATCAGTGGAGGAGTCTGGAAGGAGGCCCAGGGCAATTGGAGATTCCCAGAAGTCTCTTAGTCCAGCAGTCCTTGCAGCCTCCTATCTCCTTCTGCAAATCATTAACCAGATGCAGAGGAGGAACTGAGAGCCTGCAACACCACTTGAAGACAGTGCCAGGCAAAATGGAATTGTTTAAATTCATCTCTCACTGGTTATCAGAAGACCCAGGCTCACATGGTCAATATGTAAGTGCTATTTTGGCTTCCTGTTGCAGTGAGGAAATGGAACATCAGATGGCGTTCATTTAATCAATAGCAAAGATGCAGATCGTTAACAGTGATGGGGACGGGGGGGCCTGGGATAATAACGCATAAAGGAAAACAGATGCAGCCACTGCTGATTTTCAATCCCAGGCTGCTCCATAATTCTGACAGGCACCTTCTTGCTATGTCGAATACAGCTGCATTGCTTTTCTGTTAATAAAGGGAATCGCAGACTAACCCAGCAATTTATAACCTGTACATGACCTTGTTACTTCCTGTGTGCTTGCTTCAAATTTCTATTGCTTTAAAAATATAGAAGCAACAATATATAAAAGGTCCTGATTCTCCAGTCACTTGCACTGGTGTAAATCTGGAATAAAGCCACAGAAGCCAGTAGACCCTCACCAGTTTAAAACTAGAGTGATGACACTCAGGGCCATATGATGACTCTTGGATAGCTAACTTAGGAGCCCAATCCTGTAAACCCCTTCAGCTCCTACAGGAGTAGATGTTTTTGCTCAGCAGCAAATTATTAACATCATGAAGGTTTTAACATTGAGCCATAAGAGTGCAGCAACGGATGATAACATCAGAAATATTGCACTAGGCCTTGGACACCTGCTCTCAAAGGTACAGACAGGCTTTTTTCTACTGAACAGCCCGTTTGGGTGTTGGAAGATGGCTCCAGGCTACTTTAGATCACTGACACACCACTGACTTCCATGAACTTGACACAAATTTAGCCTTGGAGACAATTGCATCCCTTCTTCTTTTCGCTGTACTTCTGCGTTGTTTGTTGTTGTTGTTGTTTGTAGCTTCTAGGAGACCGTGTCATGGACCAGGACCCACTGTGCTAGGTGCTGTACAAACACACCAGCAGCCTAACTGTTTGTTATCTGTTTTTTACTTTGGCCTCATGTACCCAATCTACTTTAGAAAGATGACCCTCTGTCAGGCCATGCATGTTATATAGTACGGGTTGGTCTTGCCTGTGTCGATAAGACAAAACCCCTGTCATTAGAAACATGCTACGAAACCATGCAGCAGCGTTGAACATTACAGTAATATGTTTCTGTAACCTGACTAAAATGTGTTGGTGTCATCTACACATACAAGACTAACCTGTGCTCAAGTGCAAACAGTGGGGACTATTGGGTTATAACATGATCTCTCACCAGGTTAAAATTGCTGGGGAGAGGAGGTTGGCTGAGAGGGTGCTCTGCAACTGTGTGGTCTATTTCCATTCCTCTCTCCACTTATGCATCCGGGCAGAGTTCCTCTGGGCTGTGTTTGCTGGCTCCCTAGATGCCTTCAAGGAGCAGTGGGTGCTGTCTGGGGTTCTCTGCTCTGTCCCCTCTTCCGGTTCCCTCCATCAGACCCTTTGACCTCCACGCCCATTCCTGTTTTTTCATTAGTTGTCTCCCATATTCAGTTGAGTCCCGGGCCCAGTGACTCCTCCCCTTAGGCTGGAAGATTAAAATGGCTGTGAAGACGGGCTTGAATAAGATCAGTACCACCCATTTTGTGTTGGAGGGCTGAGACCAAAGCCTGGTTTGTTTAGATTGGTAACCGTCTGGAGCCACGCAATCTGTGTACACAATAGAAGGGAATGACGCACGAAGAAAGGCATTGTTGAAAATATCTGTAAGTGCTCTCCACTTTCCCTATGCTAAATTGTACGCAAAGGCAAACTCTAAAATGCCAGCAGAGCATATTGTGGTACTCAACACTGGCTATTCTAAGTTAATTCTACCACATAATTGTTGTGAGTCAGGGGCTGGGCAGTGGATATGTCACCTCATTTTCTTTCAGACTTGGCCAGTTGAGTGAGAGGAAGGGGAGGGAAAAAGGGAAATCTGTCTGTTAAACCCAATGTCTCAGCCAAATGCCTCCTGCAGCTTTGATCAGGTAATATATTCTCTTTCAGTTGTTGCCAGTGGCTGTTGTGTAGCATTGCTGTGTGCTATTAAATCAGCCCTTTGCTGTATTCTACATAGACCACACTAGTGGTCTCATTAATGCTTTCACTGTTTCACCAATATAACTGCCATCTGAAAGAGGATCAACTAAAAGGCTTAATCAACCACTTAAATGCAGTGGACAAATTCCACATGGCTAAAAGTGCTTGTCCATCACTGGGGGCATTCTTGAAATGAGGAACTGAGGCAAACAGCTGCAAGGTTCCAACCTTACTTTGAATTTTAACAGTAACTTTGTTATTCATAATAAAAGTTGTGATTTGTACTCTTATATCATCCTCCACTTTAAGGACCTTGAAGTGCTTTCGGACATTACTTGAGATTCATCATACGTGCAAGAGGTAGGTAAAAATCGCTAGCCTCATTTTACAGCAGGGGGAACTGAAGAACAGAACAGTGAAGTAACTTGCTGAAGATCACACAGGAAATCGGTTCCAGAGGTCGGGATAGAACTCGGCCATCCTGGCCCCGACTCTCTGTTCTAACCATCAAACTGTATTGGGTTTCCCATCTGTATGTACCTTTGTGTTTGAAGACCAGAAAACACAAAGAAAGAGTGAGAAAGGGAAATGAAACAAAAATCTCCAGACTGACTGGTTGTAAGTCTTCCCTTTTCCTAGAAGCCACTGCAATCCGTCAGCTAGAAATACATTGTCATCATAGACAGCACTTCTTCCAATCTTCTTGGTCCATTTGAAATTAGGACATCCTGGCCCTTGCAGTTTTGAGCCAGAAAGCAGAATTGGCAAGTAGGGCATGACAGGGAGAGGACAGAAAAGCAGGATGTGGAGGAAGAGGTGGCTCAACACATGAAACTATCACTGTACAGCCTCTGATACAAGATTAGGACTGTTGTACTGCCTCATTATAACCAAGTGTGGAGGAGACAGATGAAACCTCCCTGAAGCCTCACTCTTCTCCAGGTGGACCCTATCCTCCATGTTCCTGGTGCTGCAGTACTGTTTATTCAGCCAATGAGTGACTAAAGCACAAGTTTTCATAGAATCATAGAAATAAAGGGCTGGAAGGGACCTCAAGAGGTCATGTGGTCGAGCTCCTGGTGCTAAGGAAGGACCAAGTATATCTAGACTACCCTGACAGGTGTTTGTCTAACTTATTCTTAAAAACCTTCAGTGATGGATATTCCACAACCTGCCTTTGAAGCCTATTCGAGGGCTTACCTATCCTTATAGTTAAAAAGGTTTTCATAATATCTAATCTAAATTTCACTTGCAACAGATTTAGCTGATTACTGCTTATCCTTCTTTCAGTGAATGTGGAGAACAATTGATCACCGTCCTCTTTATAATGGCCCTTAACATATTTGAAGACTGTTATCAGGTCCCCCCTTCAGTTTTCTTTTCTCAAAACTAGGGGTTCTCAATTTTTTTTTGCTGGGACCCCCTTTGAAAATATTTCAGGCTGTGATGCCTCCATCAAAATGATGCCCCCCAATGCCATGCCACCCTCCCCATGTCATGCCACCCTTACTTCTGCACTGCTACTGGAGGTGGCACTGCCTTCAGAGCACCTGGACAGCAGCTGCTGTTCTCTGACCACCCAGCCATGTGCAGGACTGACAGCCGTAGCCCCGGCATGCGCTGAGACTGACAGCTTGTGACCCCTCATAATAACTTTGTGACCCTTTGAGGGGTCCTGACCCTCCAGTTTGAGAACCCCTGCTTTCCTCATAGATCAGGTTTTCTAAACTGTTTATCATTTTTGTTGCAGTCCTCTAGACCAGTGTTTCTCAAACTTTTCTCTGCCATGGCACACCTTGATACCTTTAATTATTTTGTGGCACATCACCATATAGTCTTCAAATGAACTCATGAATATTCATGAGCCAATTCAGAATTCTTCAAGTAGGTTTTCAAAAAATTTCGTGGCACTACTGCTCAGGCCTGATGGCACCCCAGTGTGCTGCGGCACCCCGGTTGGGAAACACTGCTCTAGACTCTCTGCAGTTTGTCTACGTCTTTCTTAAAGAGTGGTGCCCAGAACTGGACACAATACTACAGCTGAGGTCTTGCCAGTGCAAGGCAGAGCAGGCCAATTACCTCCCATGTCTGACCGATGGCACTCCTCTTTAATACATCCCAAAATGATATTAGCTTTTTTTGCAATTGCATCACATTATTGACTCATATTCAATTTGTGATCCACTATAAAACCTAGATCCCTTTCTGCTGTCTACTCCCTCAGTAGTTATTCCCATTTTGTAATTGTGCATTTGATTTTTTTCTTCCTAAGAGAAGTACTTTGCACTTGTCTTTATTGAATTTCATCTTGTTGATTTCAAACCAATTATCCAATTTATCAAGGTTGTTTTGAATTCTAATCCTGTCCTCCAAAGTACTTGCAACTCTTCCCAGCTTGATGTCATCCACAGATTTTATAAGCCTATTCTCCACTCCATTATCCAAGTCATTAATGAAAATATTGAATAGTACTGGACCAGGACTGACCCCTGCAGGACTCCACTAGATACGTCCCCCACATTTTGACATCAAACCATTGATAGTTACTCTTTCAGACAGTCTTTCAACAAGTTTTTCACCCCCTTTACAGTAATTTCATCTAAACCACATTTCCCTTGTTTGTTTACAAAAATGTCATTTAGGACTGTGTCAAAAGCCTTACTAAAATCGAGATATATATAACATCTACAGCTTCCTCATTTGAGTCACCAATGAATGTAAGAACATAAAAATGGCCATATTGGGTCAGACCAATGGTCCATCTAGCTCAGTATCCTGTCTTCCAACACTGGCCAATGTCAGGTGCGTCAGAGAGAATGAACAGAACAGGTCATCATCAAGTGATCCATCCACTGTTGCCCATTCCCAGCTTCTGTCAAACAGCAATCCCTGCCCATCCTGGTTAATAGCCATTAATGGACCTATCCTCCATGAGCTTATCTAGTTCTTTTCTGAACCCTGTTATAGTCTTGGCCTTCACAACATCCTCTGGCAAGGAGTTCCACAGGTTGATTGTGTGTTGTGTGAAGAAATACTTCCTTTTGATTGTTTTAAATCTGTATCCTATTAATGTCATTTGGTGACCCCTAGTTTTTGTTTTATGAGAAGGAATAAATAACACTTCCTTGGTCCCTCATATAAGGAGAACTTTTTCCCCAAGGGCTTACTACAGGTATTGGGAACAAACACACTGAGTCTCTCCTAGATGAGTGGCTGCATGTAGAATACACCTACGTGAATGATAGCTTGGATCAAGTCCAGAAATAATGCGACTCATGCAAAGTCTGCAACGTAGTGACATTTAGACATGGCAGCGCCTCAGCCATGTCCTAGGGAATTCAGCAGAGAGTCAGTTGCTATGCACAGCTTCTCTTTGAGGTACAATGAAGAAAGAACCTTCTTCTTTTCTGCCCTAACCGAGGAGGAATCCAACATACTTCTAGTGCCACTTTATAGAGAGAACTAAGGGACTGGAAAACTCATCTTATTCATAGACATGCCTCCAAAAATAACCTTCCCTCAAGTAAAGAAAAATACCAACTCTTGGGCTCACATCTCCTCTTTTGGCTACATCTGTGTATCGAATGTTGTCACTGAAAACATAGACATCAGCTTGTTAGAAGACCCATTGTTAGAAGACATGGGTGTCTCAGTTTGGTGGCAATTACAAATGCCTGTAATCAAATATGCTTTTACCCAGTAAAAAATGGGAGGAACAACTTAATTTTATCCTGTTGGATGAAAACTGGAACTAAAGTCTTCTCTGCATGAGAAAGTTGCACTTGTTTAACTTAAAATTGTTTTCTGAACCAGTATAGCTAGACTAATGCAACCCTATATGGCCATTCTTATTTTAGTGTATTTTAATTCTGTTCCCAATCGACTTAAGCTAAACCACAAAAAGTCACATTCATACAGAAATAATTGTGTCCACACATGGAATTGCACTGGTTTAATCAGGTTTAAATTCACGCCTTAAGTCATACCAATATAACCTTTCCATGTAGACAAGGCCTCAGTTACAGCAAAATGCCAAACTAATCTCTCTATCACCTGGTCTTGTCTTACCCCAAACCAAAATCTTTAAATTGATATTGTTAGGTTCCAGCAGGAATCTGCTCAGCTATAGTAAAAGGCTGCAAAATGCTGGAGGTGTCAGTGCACGTTGGCATCTACAACACATATGCTCTTGTCCTGGAACAAAATGACCTGCTCTAGCACAGCACTTTGCTTTTCAAATCCTAACCTCCTGTCGCACCGTCAGTCAAACTGTGCCTATAAAAAACATCCCTCTTCCAAGTCCATCTTAGAAAGCCAGCCTCAGCAGTGATAACCATCTTCAAGAGAAGGCAATTAGAACAGCCCAAATCATCCTTCATGAAGATCACGGCTTAAGGCTTAGTGAGACAAATACCCTCTCCAGAATCAACAAGTGGGATGGATGCATTTTTCCTGTGGGTTTCTACAAGACCATACATCAGGGTATGGCTGCATCACTGTCCCCCTACACATCTGTATCTCTGCTCAGCTACTTTCCTCCTTTCTGCCCTTTATAGCTAATCTTCCTCCCTCTCCTTCCCTCTTACTACTGTTACTTAACTTTGTGGTATCCACTTAAGCAATCTTCCCATGCTACCTACGGTCAGTAATGCAGTAGACATTCACCTTGTCCTTAATTGTGTTGCCAATTATTTTTTGTTTACATAAAGCACATTCCTTTTACACACCAATGTTTTCCACATGCATTCAGCTTTTGTTCCTTCACCTGTACTCATTTTTGTTTCTTAAAGTATAAACTACTTAAGACAGACAGAGGGGGATGTAGAAGGTGAGGTTTTATGGTGAACAATGCACAGTAAGTTGATTTTTCACTACTTATTCTTTTGTTGCATAGACATTCCCAACATTTCTTTGAGATGTTTATAAACACTTTCCCTGAGATCTGTCCCTGCCAAGGGCTTTTTATTCTGATAATTTAATACCTTAACCACTAGTTTCCCCATTATCTGTAAACCAAACTAATCAATCATATAACCTGGTTTATGCAACCTTGTTTCCCAAGCTTTGTTTGCATAGAAACAATGACATTTATATTTCTTTATTCTCCTTCTTGTCTCAAAGAAAAGTTGATCCTTCCTGTTCTTCAGCACACTATTTGTAGTTCTCCACATTCACATGCCAAGACATTTTTCTGCAGATTTCACCTCTATTGTACTTTGTCTGTCTCAGATTTCTCTCCTGCATTTACAAACACCAAGTCTATGAATAAAAATGGCTGTTACCCTCTTTGACATATGTATTCATAAATGAAAATCATTATCTGTCAAGTTTGGACATAATTACTTCTATTTAAATATTGTCCATTTTAATCCCATTTTGTTATACAATTAACTGAGAATAGTCATCATTAGGGTATCAGCTATTAAGGTTGCATGTTACACTTTTTCACATTGTATTTTCTATTATTTGCTTGAAGACTATAATGCAAAGGAATTACTATAAAAATAACAGCAAAACTTTAGGCTCTCTCATTAGCTTATGTAAACCCTAGGGCCTGAAGCCATAGAACAGCGGTCCTCAAGATTTCCAGACTACTGTACCCTTTTCAGGAGTCTTACTTATCTTGCGTACCCCAAGTTTCACCTCACTTAAAAACTACTTGCTTACAAAATCAGACATAAAACCACAAAAGTGTCACAGCACACTATTACTGAAAAAATTGCTTACTTTCTCATTTTTACCATGCAATTATAAAATAAAGCGAGTGGAATATAAATGCTATACTTACGTTTGTGTGATACTTGAACCCGTTTTTCACTTGTGAACCTTGTCTGAAGCACAAGCCCCACTGCCCAAGGCTGAAGCATATAATTTAGCTTCTCAGGGACCTCTGTGGCATGGGGTCCCAGGCAAGTGCCTTGCTTGCCACACCATAAGGCCAGCCCTGAACTTTGACCACCAAAACCTGTCCTGTGACCTCCTGGAGGCTGCAACCCCCAGGTTGAGAAACTCTGCTCTAGATGAATGGAGTACCCCCTGGAAGACCTCTGAGTACTCCCAGCAGTACATGTAACCTGCAGGGGCATAGGCAGAGCTGATCTTTTCACAGGGCCTGTGGTTGGTACAGGTGGGCATAAATTCCACTGGCTGAAAAACAAGTGCTTCCCAAACTTGTGACTTCTAGCCATGTGGCCAGAAGTTCAGGAAGCAACCAGCTGAGAAACGAAGCTGCCCAATGCTTTAGTTGCCAAAGTAATTTAAGTGCAGCAGAACGTCTGTAACCAATTGGGTGGGCCTGCTTTCAAAGTGGGTGGACTCTGGCCTGCCCAGGCCCACCCATAGCTACGTCACTGGTACCCTGGTTGAGAACCACTACCCTAGAGAGTAGAGACCTCACTATTGACACCTGTTGGTGATTAGGGAGAAAAGCAGCCCAGCTCTGCCTGAGAATTCCAGATGGACAGGCACTCCATAGGGGAGAAGGCTGTTTGTAGGCATCTTTTGGTAAGCAAAGGGAAATGGCTGAATGGGCCAGGCCTCATTTGCATTTCAATTATATGTCAGCTTGGGGCATTTTGGTTAAAGTATAATTAAGGTTTGAGTTTAGGGGCAATAAAATGCTATTATCCTTGTTGGGAAACAGAAGAACAAGAGAGCTGACCTACCTATGCTTGGAGTGAGGGATCACCCTGACCAAGTTTGCAGTCAGCCATAATTGGGTTTGGGAGGCTAGACAAGACTAATGTGAAGAAAAGTGTTTCTGTTAAGTGTGCTTCTTAAATGGTAACTATTTCTTAGGGTTTTAATGTACTGCTGATTTTTTGCTCTGAAGAGTCAGTATAGAGCTGAAACTAGGTTGAAGCAACAGATTGCACAAAGGCAGTAATGAGGCAGATGTTTTGGCCTGAAGTTGCAGAGAGCAGCTGCTGAGCTGAGGGACTATAGGGTGGATCCTTTATTTAATAAAGCCTAAGTTACTTCAGTTGGGTCAGGTGAAAGAGCTGCTGGATTTTTTTCCCCATAGACTCTGCCAACCCTGGACAACAAACTGTGAGTGGGGAGCCATAGAGTGGGAAGGGATGTGGTTAGACTGCACTAGCTATTCACAACTGTGAGTGTACTGAAGGTTAAGATTATTGTTAAGAAACTGCAGAGAGTGGGGGAGAGTCTTACCTAATATTTGCTCTTGATTTGTTAATTGCTGGCTTTCTCAAGTTTATTGTATTCCCCCCCCAATACAGTTTTCTTGTTTTAAACCCCTGGAGCTAGTGTGCGAGTGGGCAATATTGCCTGTTGAGGATACCCAGAGGCTTCCTAGGTTTCTGGGTAGTGGGAGGCTCAAGCTGCTATTATTTAAGTTTTCTGAAAGAACCCCTAGATTAACAAACCTGGCCCTTTTTGCTGCTAATACCTGACAGAAGGGTCTCACTTATTCACACTAAGAAGCATTGGGCCACTCAGGATATGAATGGGAAATGGGCAATGAAAGTTCACTGTCCTGCCAGCAGCAGTGCTGGTTCTATAGTAACTGATGTGCTTCTTTCTACTGAGACTTGAATCAGTGACTTGCAATGGTGCATAAGGGGCACTGTGTTGCTGGTGATACCATATTTTGCATGATGTATAATGTAAAAAAATATGAATGATGAGTGGGATATTATTTTATTAAAAAGGCAGACATTGTACAAGCTACACTGATTAGTGAATTAGGAACTTTTCTGGGCTTCATTCAAGTAATTTGTTTTACTATCAGTTGTTTCCATGATAGGATAGGACTATACTCTGAAATCGTTTCTGTATGTATCACAGCCCTGTGATGTGTACTTCATATTCAATTTTAGGGCATAATGTCCCTCACTCTATCATAGGAAAAGCATGACACAGAACTGCAAAATACTTATTCCTGAATAATGCTGGCATTTTCCCAGGTGACTTAGAACACCATCTGAGAGTAAAGTTAATGAGTTTCATGGGATGCTAAAGTATCAAATACTTGCTCTACTGCAACATGACAATAGACTGAAGCTGGTATTTTGCAAATCACCTTCCCTTTAAAAGGAGCTTGTGATGTTAATAGTGCAGTGATGAAAGACCTGTTTCTCTCTCCCCCTCCCCATCTATTTGTATACTACATGACCTGCTATTTTCCTATGAACTGTTGCAA
The DNA here is from genome assembly GCF_026122565.2 of Emydura macquarii macquarii. Taxonomy (NCBI): domain Eukaryota; kingdom Metazoa; phylum Chordata; order Testudines; family Chelidae; genus Emydura; species Emydura macquarii. Next base: position 87,943 of record NW_027132983.1, on the reverse strand, counting down.
TAATAGAACGTATAGATTTGTATTTTTAAAATGTTTGAGGTTGGGAATGATGCACTTTCTAATTTGTGGTCTGTGTGGTTTTGCTCCTTTGGTCTGATGGCTCCAGTTGTGACCTATGATGGGTACGAGTGGAAGCTGGCAACCTTGTTTATAGATTCTCTTTCACAATGAGCCTGATTGACTGAGTGATGATTAATTAAAGGCTGCTAAACAGGAGGAAATAGTGGTTTTGACTAGCACTGTGATCTTTAATGGCTTTGCTTTTGTGAATGATTTTAGGGTTCAAGTAGTTTAGTTAGTTACCAAATTGTACCTTTTTATTGCTACAGCTCTTTCTGATGGTATTTACTAAAGATGAATTCCTTAGTCCAGATGTGTTCTCTACAGTTCACCTAAAGAATTAAATCTAGCCTGCATGGGTAGTTGTGTGCATGGTGAAGTGTTGTGGTTAAATGATTTTTTTCTTTACCCAGCATTATAAGACAATTTTACATTCCATTCGTGACATAATATATTAAACTGTTTATTGTAAGTTTGTTTATGCCCTAGTTAAAGGTTTTCCCTAAAGTCAGTCACTGACTGCCAAGGCACTTGTTTTCCGAAATGGATGCACAGAACCCTATTTTAATTACATTGATATATATTAAAGGAAATAACTGAAGCCAATTTAAATCATATGGGGTGGATAAGTGAGCTTTTCATTGCACTAGTGATCTGCTGCATTTTGTTTGGATTACAGAACAGAAAGTGTGTGCTTTAATGAGGTAAGTTTTTCCTCTCTTGGGAGGAGACCTTTGTACTTGCATGCATCACTGAGTCTAAATAAACTGGATAAACTAAGTGCACTTTTCACCTTGTCAGTCAAAAGTCTAAATGGGGTACATACTACATGCTTTGTTCTCTCCCCCCGCTGTGTTTGTTGACTGTACTGTATCATGCTTCAGCCTGGGTTCCATAGTGTGGTATCAAGCAATCACAACTCTGTTCAACGAGTGCGCACTATTAATGTTATTTGCTAGAACACTTCGGGGTAGGGGAGTTTTTTTGCATAGATTTCTATGAGGAGACAATTATGTGAAAGGAAAAAAATACTAATTTTCTGAGAGAAACAAATTGATACAGAAGAGAATAGGATGTAAGCTGTCCTATTGAGCGAAGGATAGGAGAAAGGCAGTGCTGGGACGTAAGTGTAATTGGTCCAAGTTTATTACTGTACAAAGCTGTAATACCTTAATTATGAAGTGTCCCTCAGGAAATGACATGGTACAGTTTATTATTTTAACCTGTGGAGATCTCACTAGTTGAAAATGTTCTTGTTAAGATAGATTTAAGGAGTGCAGTACTCTGTTTCAATACCCTCAACGCAGGAAGACCTATACGTTGTCAGGTCTGCCTCTACACTCAGACTTCCTACACTTTCTGCCAACTCTTGCTTGATGTTCCATCTAGAGAAACTCTTTCACAGAAATTGTGACAGTGACAGAAAATGGTGACTCAAACTCCAACTTAATCCCTTCATATGCAATGGAGTTCATTTTTATTCCACTTTATTTTTCTGACCACTTCTCTTACAGCTAGTACAACGGCAATGAGCATAGAGGACATAATCAGGACACACTGTTTTGAAGTTTGTCAGATCTATGTTTAGACTATTGATTTAAAATGTTTATAATTTAATATGCAATTTAAAAAGGGTACTAACATTAGAGGGAGAACTAGACATGGACACTGGTAACATAGGTTACATTCAAGCACTAGCAGATACGAGTTTGCTCATGCCACTGAAGTAGGATCTTTCCCTTTCACTCATCACCTCAAAATGCAGTGGCCTTCTACAGAAATTGCATTCTGCTGAAGAGTGTGGCTTCAACTCTAGACCAACATCCTTCCATGTAGCCATCAGTTTCTCTGTTAGATAAAGAAAAGACATTTAAGAATGTGATTAATACCTTTATAGTACCTAGAATTCTTTCCAACCTGTAGAGTACTGCAAATGAACTGCAGTGTTTAGGAGTGAGGTGAAAGTAAAAATAACCCAACACAAACAAAAAGCCACCTAACTGAAATACCTGCAAATTTTTGCTTAGCAAAGAAAGATATTAAGGGTGCTCTCAATTATTGACACTAGTTCACCTTCAAAGTTACAAATCTATCCAAGGTTCCTTATTATTCCATAATAAAATGGAAGTTCCTTTCCTTAGAGGATCAAAAAGCACTAAGCTTTTCAACATGCTCATGAGGTAGGTGCTACCCCATTTTACAGTTTACTAACCTGAAATGGAAGATTTTCCCAGGGCCAAAGTGGTATGTTTACACAGGCCATGGAAGCAATCCTCCCCGCCCAGCCCAGACTTGGGCTAGTGCTCTAAAAATAGTTGTATAGAACCCCCCCCCCCCCCCCCGGCTCTATCTTCAGAGCCCAGGCTCCAGTCCAAGCCAGAACTTCAAAATACTGTCTAGTTCTAGAGTGCTGTGTTGTCAGCCCAGGCTGGGAGGCTCACTTCAGCAGGCTGTGCTGAGTTCCCAGCTCTGGCCCAGACTTGAAAATCCAGAAGTCCCAAAATCTCATTTTTCCCTCTCTCAACATTAAAAGGGAGTGGTTAGTGGTAACTAATCAAGATTGAAACAGTGAGATACCAGGCTGCTCTGCTCCAATGGATCATGATTAAATGTACTGATGACTAGGTGTGTTATGGAGACTGCAAAATCATGGAGTACACTACTAAACTAGCAACCACTATAAGACAACAATTCTGTTTTAAAATCATATTAAACATTATTTTAATGACAAAGAACCACAAGTGGCTAAAGTCTGGTTTAGTATTTCTTTGGGTTTCTGAACCGCAGCATTTTGTAGCCTTCAGACCTTTGGCTCAAAGGCAAATCAATGAGAAAGTATTGTCAATGTTTCCAACACTTCATTCGTAGCAATAATTCACCTTTGTTCAAGGTGAGCTTTGCCATCTGGGCACAGCAAAATGTAGATATTTTCTTTCAATTAAATTAGCACTAGATCAGGGATCACATCTTAGATCTTGGGAATGAAGATTCTATAAAATGTGCTGATGTTCCTAACTGTCCCATTCCATTCACTCACCGAGGAAATAATTCATCATCTGAGGTGTGTGGTGAGGGGTAGGGGCAATACGCAGAAGCTCTTCTCCATGTGGAACTGTGGGGTAGTTTATTGCCTGTACGTAGATGCTGTGCTGGCTCATCAGCTTGTCACATATCTCCGTATTTTTAGCAGCATCTGCAACCTAAATTTACAAAATGGTCAAGTGCAAGGTAAACTGTGAGCTTCTAATTCAGACTACATAATCCTAAAGAACCTTGTAGGTTTGAAAAGTTAGTTAAAAGCTATCTATCTATGGAAGATTTCACTTTAACTATGGACTACCCACAAAAAAAATCAGAGCTTAATAGTTTTGTCCTCCCTTACATCTGTGCTTACACGAATAGAACATGGTATACAAGGGAATTTAAAACTTCCTCCTAGAATTCTTGCCGGAGTACTTCCAATAGATAACTCAGTCATCATCCTAACATAGGAAACCCTTTATTTGGCAGAAAGCACATCTTGGTACACTTGAAGATGTTTAAATTTTAGAATATTCTACAAACACTAATGTACAACAAAGTAAGTGACAGGAACTTAAAGCATTTGCCAATTCAATTTATTGGCTAGCATCATGCTGCAAAATTTTTAAGAGCAGCACATTTTAGTCATTTAAGGAAAAACTTCAGTTTAAGCTTAGATCATACTACATATAACCTAAAATAAACCACACACTTTAGCATGCTGTGAAAGAATATAAATCAGATTTTTTTTTTCTATTACAGAAACAGTTTATTCTTGGGGAACATCTTTCCCTAAACTTAAAGAAAAGATACCATAAACTTAAGTAGTTACCCTGATTGGGATGATGTGACTGGGACAGTGTACTACAGGGAGTCCAGCATCCATCAACATCTGTCTCATGAGCTTAACATTGCGTTGGTGCTGGCGTCGAAGAACTTGCCCTTCTGCACTCTTTAGAGTTCTGACCGATTCTATCGCACCGGCTAAAAGCATGGGTGGCAGGGATGTTGTGAATATGAAGCCAGCAGCATAGGAACGTATGGTGTCTATCAAAGAACTTGTACTGGAAATGTACCCGCCTACACAACCAAATGCTTTGCCTGAAAACAAGAAATGCAGTCAAGGTATTGACTCTATCCTTTAGAAAAGATAGCCGCAAGCCAGGATCTGACAGTTGTACTTCTATTTTTATTTGGAATCAGATCACTCTGACTCAAACATTTGAGAAGTTGTAGAATTCCAAATCCTGATCTTCCTATCAGGAACAGAATTAGGTCTTTCCAATAATTTATCACATAAGGCTCCTTAATTTTATTCTAGTGCTTACAAATTAGCACAAGACAAGTTAAATTCTCTTCCCCCAGACCCTTGAAAAAAATCCCAGCTGGTTATGAGAAGCCTTGTGACCACTAGTAGAGCATTGCATAAAACAGGAAAATTCACAAACAGCACCGATTAGCAATTCCTGGCACAAGAGACTCACTGTATTTTAATACCCAAGAAAACTAAATTCTATCCAAAAAACACAATAAGTATTGGAGTAAATAAAAAGTATGTATTCCATGAGTTGGCTCACTCAGGACCATTATTTGTATTATACCACCTCGGGCTTTTTTCTTCAGCAGGTTTACATGCTAATCTATCCCACAGATACCTTAAATAGACCTAGCTCTAGCCTACAAGTTGCATCTTATTTATGTGCTTCATTCAATCAGCTGGGCATGTATACTAATCACCATTTCAAAGGGTACTACCCAATCTTTAAAGGCCAAAACAAAGCCAAATTAAACTGAAGCCTACTGCATTATATTTTTGGTTATATCATGCTGCAGTTTGAGATCACAAATAACTTGGTTTAAGAATTATCACCATATGCTTTTCTAGAGTGGAGGTTCAATTCTTGCTCTATAGTTTAGGTACACAATTTAAACAGCTTTTCCATTTCCAATAGTTGAACTCTAATCAGCTGAAAAAAGTCTGCATTACATTCAGAAGTATTTTATTGGTTCTTTCAGTTCTCACCAAATCTCCTTACATAACTCCCATCTCAGGTTTCTGGATTAGGAACATTCTACCTTACACAAGAGTTTATACACAGCACTGCACCACAATTTACTTTCTCACATACGAATTCAGTCGTTAGAGGAGTAGTGATTATGTCATGAGTGTCATTTTGCTATCCTAAAATAAGCTAATTAAAAAATGCTACCTGAAATGGTTTTAAGTGACACTTTGGCACATCAGTCCCATTAATTTTCAAATGCACTTGTGCTAATTCAGTCAGGCTCCTTTGAAAATCCCAGCCTTCATCAATTCCTAGGAACAAGTCATTTTACCGACTAGGTTTGAGTTAACTTATTTTATTCCTTCATGTCTGCAAAGTGAGCTTTGCTGACATTTGTATAAAACAGATTACACATTTTATTAACCAAATGCCAGAAAATATACATACCAAGCGTTCCAGAGATTATATCCATTTTATGCATGACTCCGTCCCGATCACCTATGCCACCACCCCGAGCTCCATACAACCCAACAGCATGTACTTCGTCTACAAAAGTGATCGCCCCATGCTCATGAGCCACATCACACAATTCTTCCAATGGACACACTGCACCTGAAATCAAAAGAGTGATCACAATTTAGAATGGCAAGTTCTTGTTTTTGATAGTATATACATATTTCATAATTTACTGAAACATTAAAATGGTCTGTTTAAGGCACCCATTTAATTAACTAAGGCTGCAAGCCTTTTAAAGCAGACTCACCATCCATTGAGTGAACAGTTTCAAATGCAACAATTTTTGGAGTAGATGGATCTGATCTTTTCAGTAGTTCTTGGAGATGATGGACATCATTATGGCGAAATATGTGCTTAGGCACTCTGCTGTTCCGAATTCCTTGGATCATGGAGGCATGGTTTCCTGCATCTGAATAAATCTCACAACCTGAGGGGACAACCAAAGGATATTAGTTATGGCTGTACTGAAAAAAGGACAGAATTTTTAGGTATTTGTACACTCATTACATAAAATGGGATGGTTCTGGTAAATTTATCTTCTAGCCCCAGAAGAGAGGAGTTGCTATAAAAAAATTTGTTCTATCAGAAAACTTCACAATAAAATATTTAAGACAGAATACCCACTAAAATAGCTATATTTTTGCTTTAGAGAGCTTCCAAAATGGACACTTATTTTCAGGAATTCACAACTTTAAATGTGCGTAATTGATTTAAGGCAAACACACCTAAGCACAAAAGAAATACTTTAACTTTTTATATTTGGAAGTTACTGAGTCAACTGTAGAGACTTCTCCAGCAACAGTATCTACAGGATTGAAAAGACCCAGCTTATCAGGGTTTACCTAGACTGTAGCAGTGGAAAACATCTTCCCACCCATAGCCACATGGGGTGGGGAAGAAGACAGCAGGTCTTTCCAGAAATGAAGCCGGCCTCCAAAACCAGCAGGGTATTACAGCAACCAGGCAGGGAGTCTTCTGCCACCACCCATCCATCCCAATGCCTCTTCAGCCCGTGATAGCAGCAGGTTGCTTTCACAATTTGAACTTCAGACATTTGCTGGCTGATTGTCCCCATTCATATCCTTCTCCCTCAGTCCCTCCACTGCCAGCCTCCGCTCTTCTCCATCTTTCCCTATCCTTTAAAAATGCCTCACTTCTATATTAAAGAGAATAAAGGTATACCTATCACCACCTTGGACACACTGTTCATATGTTGTTCCCCCACTGTGTCTTACAGACGCAGCCTGATGAACTTACAATATGGCATCTAGAACGTTGTACCAAATCCTGATCAGCTACTGCAATAATGAAGACTTTTTAAAAAGAGATTTTAGTGACTAAAAATGGTCACTCTTATCTGGAAGATGTTGGTTTTCAATGAAACTTAAGGGTATTTTACTTGCAGGCAATGTAGTACTACATTGCATAGCATTCACTATATCAGATCTCACCTGGCAACATTTTAGCTAATGTGAAAAGAGTGGAATCATTAGCTACAAAGCACGAGGAGAACAGCAATGCTGCATCTTTTCCATGGAGATCAGCCAACTCTTGCTCCAAATCAACATGAAATTTACTAGTTCCAGAAATATTTCTAGTGCCTCCTGCTCCAGCACCATGTTGTTTCAATGTATCCCTTTAAGAAATGTACAAAAAGAGAAGCAGCATTAATAAATACTATGACTCAGCTATGTGTGAACAATTCAGGGAAAGGAACATTATCTTCCATAACAAACCCCCACTCTTTAGTCGCTACTGCTTTTAGGTAAGTACCCATTTCTCTTTAGTAACAAGAGCCACAGCTGTAATTGTGGACACTTTGAATAAGTATCTTGAAAGCCAAAATTAAGTTTTGCAAGAAACTTCAGGAGTTCAGAGCTAATGCAATTTACTGGCTATGTACCTTCTAAAAACCATAAGAAAACTGCACTGCTTTATGCTGAGCCATTGTGTGTTCAATTAGGTAGAGCCATGTTAAAATAATTACACTGTGCTGTCCAGCAGTCTTCCATAAGCCCCAACCTATAATCAAATATAGAAAGGAGGAATATCCGGGGGTTCACCCATTGAAGTGTTGAGCGCTAGAGCCCACTGTATTTTAAGTTTAGGGCAGTTAGTATTTAACAAGTGAAAAGGACGATATCCATGTGCTATAGTGATCACTTTCTGCAGCAGCAGGAGTCTAAACATCTGAAGCAAATTAACTCAGCCTTGACAAGCTCAATTTTTTTTCCCCCCAAAGAATGTATGTTCTAGGGAAGGCAGTTTTGTGTAGTTCTCTGTACATCACTGAATACTTTGCAGTTACCAAACATTTTCCTTTTAATTTCCGTTATAGAACTACTTACATAACGGTGCCACACACACGAGGGTGACGACTCATCCCTAGGTAATCATTGCTGCACCATACAGACACCTCTTTTTTGCTGATGAGGGAATCAGAGTAATCATCTGCCATAGGAAAGACCTGTGCCCTTCTGTTCACGGTTTTGAATACACGGTATGTGTGATCTTTTTTTTTCTCATCAATTTTTTTCTCAAAGAACTGGTCATACTGGAAAGTAGAAACAGCTAAAGAGGAGAGAGAGGCTATTAAAATACAAGCAAGGGTCAATGTCAAAACAGCTGGTTGCATCTGTATACTGCAGATATGGATCTAACAGACTAAGTAGCAGATTTAAACTTGTTTTGCTATTCAGAGAACAAGAATGATCCTTACATTTTGGCAAGTTGTCCTGAAGCAGATGAGAAACTTTTTCTGGTTTTTGCTTTAACATAATATCCTGGAATTTCTTCAGCAAGCCATTCTGTTCTTCTCCAGAAGTCTTGATGTTCGTCACGGTGGGATTCACTGGTGTTTTAGCAAACTCTGTACATTAGAGATGTTGCAAAGAAATTCAGTGAGTATTAGTCAGTTTATCACCATCTTATATCAAAATGCATGAGATCATATGCCATAAAAAGTTCTGAATCCAGTATCTTGTTTAAAAAAAAAAAAAAAAAAAAAAAAAAACTTAGTTGAGACACTAATGCAGAGTGATAAGACTCAGTAGCTGAAGACAATGCAGAAAGCATTCTTTCCTCGGACCTTGTGAAATCAGATCTTGTCCAGCAAAAATTGAGGTCCAATTCAGAAGATTCAGTGATTGCCTGTGACCAATTCAGTTGACATAAGTTAGTATGTAGATTACCAGAGCCAAACATGTGCTTCAGTTCTAGGTAAAAGTGTTCCCCTGTTATTCTAAGCTTTTGCTCTATTGATTTGGATCTTTGTTACTATGGTCTGCAGCAGACTGGAAAAACTGGAGTGAACAGGTAAAGAACAAACTGACTTCTTCCAGATGAAGTAGCAAGAGTTTGTTGGTATTGGTGAAAGAAAAGCCTTCTTTTAACACTGAATTTTGACAAAACTACTTTAATCTCAAAAGTAACTTTGTTTTCTTTATGGAAGGGACAGTGTTTTATTGGACTAGTGACAAGGCTCCAATCTCTGATCAGGGCCATTAAACTTCCACAGTAAAAATATTAAGGATAAAATGGTCCAGGGTGGAAGGGAGGCTGTTTCTAATCAACTACTTTTGTCTCTAGGGTCCTGCTTTCTGCCTCTAGCTACTTAATTATTTGAATATTTTCATGTAAGCAGCAATGCTAACCTGTTCCACATATTGGTAAGACTTTTTGGTAAAGATTGCTTATAAAAATTCCATGCATCAAGACCTATTTTTTAGGAGGTAACTGGTAGAGTTCTGTAGCTTCACATATTGGTTTTGCAACTCGAACAATCTTGCTAAAACCAGCTACAAAAAACATTTGTACAAATAAAGAGTTGGTATGAAACAGGTTGCACAACAATCTGAGTAATATAAACAACCCTGCATGTGCACAATTAAAATCCCTATATTCTACAAAATCCTTTTGTTGCAGTGTCCTGTGACCTTCCCTCTGGCCTATAAGGTAGCAATTATGTCAGACATGGCTTTTATCTCTAAGACTAGTGTTAACAAGCCAGGTGTTACAAGAGAGGCTATATTTCACTCTATTGCAGCATATATAAAAGCCTACCTTTCCTTACTGTCTGCATTTCCTGCACATCCTCTTGGAGTTCTAGGCTGGCTTTGCAGAAAACATTACTGTTCCTATGGTTCATCTGAGCTTCCAGGAAAGGGCATTTAGTGGCAGAGCCCTGGTTAGTAACAGCAGGGGGATGGCGAGTAGGCATCTGGGATCCACTGGTATTCTCCTGGGACATATCTTTGGGATTTTTGCCCCCTTGGATAGGAAAAACAAAACAAGGGTTAAAAACAGAAACTGAGGTGATGTCATTTCACAAGAACATAAAACTTTTCAACTTCATCTATTACACTAAACCACAGGCCATTCAGAATTGCTCAACTGAGCCATCTGTCCTTCAGTTATCACACAAAGTATGGCATTTCAGTAACACATGAAGTTTCAGTATCTGATTAACATTTAAACCCAAACAAATGTTCTTGAGTGCAATACTATTTCCTCTTCCCCAAATGAGGAGATAATGTGGTTTGTGGAAAAGTTTAATTTCAATTTAACATTTTTCTTCAGCTGACAGTTTCTCAGTTGCACCCCCTCCTCTGCTATTTCTGATAATAAATCCTCTAGGGAATATTCTCAGCCAAGGTCAATAAACAGCCATAAATCATAAGAGATCGGAGAACTCCACTGATTCGGATTTTTTCCAGTTACATATTTATGATCAGCAGAACTTTACTGTCAGACATTACACTAGAGTTTGCAGAGTATGAACTTCAGTTTTAAAATGGTCCACTTACTTTCAAAGAAGTTATTTACGTTAAGTTTATATGCAACAAGTGTTTAAGAAGATTAAGCAAACTAGAGACTGCCAGTTCAGGCTGTTAGTTTCCAGAAGTTTCCTTCTGCCTGGGCAGTTCAAGGTGTGTTTTTTTTTTTTTTTTTTTTTTTTTTTTTTTAAAGTCTTCCTTTTCTACTTAGGCAGGAAGTATTTATTAAGCAAGTCAAGGGTTATTATTGTGAAAACCAACTGAATAAAATTGGCACCCTGAAAGTCTTACAGAACAAGTCTTACAAAACAATGGTCATTACCAGTGAAGATTAACATAGTGCAAGTACATACAAGTTAAAAGGATGCAATGTTGTAGAAAAATGCACCTAGGATGCAAGTTGTCTTCCAAGTGCAGATTATATCCACCTTAAGTTATCCTATAATAATTTACTGTCTGATCTGGAACAGCCCTAGGGACACAATTCCTTTTCCTCTTGTGTATGCAACATTGCTTCTTCTATATTGCATACTTTTCACCTTTGCTCTCACAGCAAAAGGGGAGTGTTATAGCCTACTCTGCATTTCCTAGTTTTTGGAAGGTGTTATGTTCCTCAAACAACCAGGTTCCTCTTCCCACAATTTGCTATTCAATTGCTTTTCAAATTGAAGTTTAGAAATATTTTTTAAAAGTCTCAGTTCAGCATGTGCTGCACAGCTTAACTGAGTTTATTTACACACCTTTTGCATTACAAAACAGACAAGATTCAGATGTTTTACCCAAACCAAAGTTTAGAATTCCAAACTCATGACACTATTCCAAGTGCAACAAGCAAGGCAATTTTACAGGATTAAGTAGTTTGCCTTCAAAGCACAATGAAACATTAACTAGATGAGACTGAAATCAAAGAGACCAATCTTTAAACAAAAACAAAAAAAAAAACAAGTGATTTAACAAACATATAAGCAACAGTGAACAACATTTTGAGATGTTTACTGGTCAACATTTCTGACTTTTTGGGATGTTCATACCAAGCATTGAGACAGCAAAACTAGGTGCAATTGAGAGATTTTACTGTAAAACCTCTTGTAGCCTAATAAATGTAAGGAAAAGAATGGAAATATTACAACTGTATTTATGTTTAAGTGGAATCTAAAAAGCCTTTTGATGAGGAAACAAATTCCCCAATACCACCCTTAAGACTTGGATAGTATAGATGAAAATCAATATGCTTCTGGGTATGATCACTTGTACATCATTAACTAGCTGTAAAAAGAAACACAAAATTAACACTGACTTTCAGTGGGTGGGGTTGTTTCTTCAGCTTGGTGGCAGTGAGAAGCTGAAGTACCCAGGGCACGGGGCTTGGTCACAACTTCCATCATTTTAGGGCAGCTCTGGGCATAAAAGAGCAGTGACTTGCCAGCTTTCTGCAGAAAAGCCTGGGATACCCGTGACAGGAAGGGGCAGCGGCGAACAACAGTTTCCATTTTCAGGTTTTCTGATCCTGTAGCAAGATGCAGAAATGGTAACAGCATTAGATGATTTCTTACATATGAAACAGACCACTTCAGAGTTGAATGATACATAGTACAATTAAGAATTATAGCAGATGGAAGGCAGTTCAGGGTAGTATTTACTAATAATAATGGGATGAATTAAGCAAAGAACCATGTAGAGTATCAGAAATTCCTTCTGAACAAGGAGACACGGGGATGTACAACTATCTTCCAAAAGGAAGTGGAGGGAGCAGTGGCTCATTTAAATGGACACATCCGCCGCTTACTCACAGCAATGTTGGCTAACAGAAACACCAGCGAACATTCCTGTAATCAGACATTTATTAACACGTTCCCCCCACCCCTTGTTGCCTTCCTGTTTGTTCACTCAGCGTCACCCGCTTACCTGGGTGCTCGCCCCCCGCAAGGGGCGCGACCAAAGCACAAACCACAGGGAAAGGCGACTTTACAGGCGGGCGGGGCAGCTCGCGGCTGTAGCCCAGGCTCTTTGTAACTGACCAGATTTCAGCGAGCCCGTGGCCGTGTCCCTCTCCCAGCGGCCTGAGGGAGGCCTCTAGAGCCCCTGGGGGCTGGGCAGGAGACGCACCGAGCGCGAGCCCTGGAGCGGGTTCCCAAGTCCCTCCCCCGCCGGGCTGCGCGAGGGGACAGGGCCAGCGGCCTGGATCTTGGTGGCCCCGTAGCCAGCAGCTCCCCTGGGACTAGCCAGGCGTGGGCCCCTCGCCCTTCCTGAGCGAGCCGAGCGCCGCCTAGGGGCGGCACTGCCCGGCGCCCCCACAGCCCGCGGGGCTCCCCTCCACCCTCAGCCCGGGCTCAGGGCGCTGCGGCAGCGGGGGGCGACGAGGGGCCCGGCTCCTGCCGCCCTGGGCGAAGCAGGCTGGTTCGCCTCACCCGCGGACGTTCGGCTGCTACAGCGTCTCCCCGCGAGCCTTCTCCGCCGCCTCGTCCTCCAGTCCCTCTCCGGCCGGCCCGCTCGCCGCTAATATAACCACCCCGAGTACCGCGCGCGCAGGCGCACAGCAGCAGAACACCATCTCAACTCTCCCCCGCCTGCATAGCGGTAGCGCATGCGCACCCGTCCCACCTCCTCTCCTGCGCTATAGCGCACGCGCGCAACCCCCTGACTCCCCAGTCAGTTCTCCGCCTGCGCGGGGCGGGGGAAGGGGCTGGTGGACGTTGGTATAGATGCTTGCTGCTGAGGGAGAGGAAGAAGAAGGGGGGCTGGGGGAGGAGCAGGGGGGTTGAGGGGAAGGGAACGACACGACAGCCGTTGGGGGCGGGCAGGGACCGAGGGGCTTGGGAAGGGAAGGAAAGGACAAGCCGTGGGGGCGGGGCAGGTGATGAGTGTCGAAGGGAGGCGGGACGGGGAAAGGTGGGGCTGGCACAGCCTGGAGGCACAATGTCGTGGGGCAGGGTCTCTGGGGCAGGGAGAAGGGGAAGCTCGAGGGGCAGAAGAGAAGGAGAGAGAAGAGGACCTGCTGGGGGAGGAAGAGGGGATCTTGCACTTGGATGCTCCCTGGCAGCCACCTGACCTGGGAATTGGGGCTGGAGAAGCTTGAGGGCGACAGGTGTCTGCATGTTTATTTGCAGCAGGATGGAAGAACCAATAGGCTGCCAGTTCAGCTCAGGTGAGGATGGTGGGATGTAGCCACACTGTCACCTCCCCATCATGGCAGCACCAGCCCCCTTGAGAGGCAGCCAGTAGCTAAGGAGGCACTTCATTACTTCCATTTTGTGATTCAGCATTCCCATGGTACAAGTGGTGCTGTAATAAGTGACCTACAGTTAAACAATAGAGGCTTAATGGTTAGAACAGGGTCTGAGCATCAGCTCCTCCTTTCTAGTGCTGGCTCTGTTACTGATTAACGGTGCAAGTTCTGGCAAGATATTTTAACTTGGTGGCTTTTTTTTTTAAAATATGTAAACTGGAGATAGTACTAAGCTAGCTTTGTGTTTGTACAGCACCTGGCACAGTCAACTAGGCACAGCAACACTGCAAATAGAAAAAGGGCTTTGAAATTCTAAGATGAAAGGTACTATAGCCAGATACTTTGATGAGGTAAGATAAATATCTCATTAGCCATGTGTGGGTCTAAGATTTGAGGACTAGTGGGATACATAAGTGGAACAGGGCACCTGCCTATGCTGTCTTGTAGCAAATGTATTTGAGGGAGGCAACAGATGAGTGACTCCTCCTCCTTCTACCCAGCTGATTCCCAATCATAGCAGCAGGAAGACTTGAGTAACCATTTCTTGTAAGGACTGTTACCCTTACTTCTGTACTGTTGCTTCTCATGTCCTTCCATCCCTCCCATTCTAAGGCATCGCACAGCTTATGTGTAGACTGCTTTAAGGTCCTTTGATTTAAAAAAAAAAAAAAAAAAAAAAAAAAAGCACTACTGCCCTGCCAATTATTGTTTGATGCTGCTGTAAGACCTCCCAGGTCCCAGATAAGGAGACAGCTTCATTTTGAATGGTTTCAGGAAATAAACAAACAGTATTCAGCATTAATCTTAAAGAGGATTTAATGTTTACCTCATTCAGGTTACAGCTAATGTAAACAGGGTTTTGGTTTGTTCAAACACTGACACTTTTTGTTAAACTCTGATGCTAGCACTAGAGAACAGCCAGCTCTGCATCATATGGCGGAGAAGTAGGAAAGTAATGGGGAATTCATAAGGGGAAAATGATAAACACCTGTAAAACAAATGACAACAGCAAATTAACTGACCAATGCAGCATTATTTTTTAATATACACAAGCTGTAATTCTGAAGATGTAGTGGATATTTAACTCTGGAATCAGTGTAATCTACCTTTTTTTAATACATCACATTTGGTGATTTACTTGGTACTAGCATTTAGGTTATTAAAAGCACTTCACAAACTTCCAGTCAATCATTTCTTGGTCTGAGGTGGAAGTGATCACGGACACTGGTGGGATGATGATCGTGCATTTTCAGTTCTGTTTTTATTCTACAGTACACATATTTGGCTGGATGATTTCAGGGAAGATAATGTTACTTGGATTAATACTAATGGATTAATTTTCTTTTTTTGGGAGATCAAGAATACTGAAGATGCACAAGCCTCATTTCCAAAAGGGCTCAGTGCCCCACTTTGAAAGCCCAAACACTTAATTTAGGTGTCTAAAAGGGAGCGGAGCTCTTTTGAAAGTCTAACCCCCACTTAACCAAGTGTGGCTTTAATGCATTTTGGAAAGGTGCTTGGATAGTGTGGTGATGAGGAGGATGGTGTAAGAACCTATATAGAATTAAGGGTGCTGAACATTTGAAAATCTTCCCATCCAGAGCACTTTACATTTTCAAGGTGCCATGCAGACTTTACAGGCTTATCCTTAAAGTAGAAATCCCCATTGTAACTGGGAAAACTGACATTATTTGCCTGATCCCATGCAATGAGTTAGTGGCAGAAGCAGTACTAGAACTCTGCATGATGTTGAAAGACTGCCAGCTTTTCAACTTTATGATGTGGTATGTGGTTAAGATGTCTCATGAGAAGAGCTAGGTGTTAAAAATCAGGGCTACCTCGTCTTCCAACTGTCTAGGATCTCTGAACTGGGGAAACCTGGGACAAAGTAAGGCAAAATTCTGTCCTCACTTAAACCTTATGCAAACCCAATAAAAAAGAAACAGTATCTATGGTCACAGAGGATGGAATTTGGCCTTTTGCTCAATTTTCTATTGCAGTTTTTTCTACATCTGAAGTGTTTAGATGACTTTTGTTTAAATAGTAAGAATTTTAGATTACATTGGTCAAAATTTTTATATCAAAGCTGAAACAGGATTTGAACTCACTCTTGGCTATATAATGCAAAGACACTATCCACCAGTGTTACAGTCCAGTGTCATTAGTGGAGATTTACACTGAAATTACCCACAAGGAAAAACAAAATGAATGACAAATTAATAAACTGAATGCAGGGGCTAAGTATCTGATCAAAGCTTATGACCCGGTCATACTCAAAGTTAGGTGCATTCAAAATTTTGTACAAATCAAGTGTGTTCTTGAGAGTTCATTTTATTCAATAAAAAGCAGTCTTACATATGAGAAATACATTTCTGCATATGGAACCTTATGTTTTAATAAATGGCATTTTTGTATGGATTAGGTGTGGGGATGAAAACAAAAGGCAGTAAGTGGTTCATTGCTTGGTATTATCAGGATAAACCCCTCCACCCTGATTAAGTTCAGTAATGTACAGAGAGCAGTGCTTTTTTCCCCCCTAATTTGACTAGTTCCAGTAGTGGCATGTCTCCAATATTCAAGTGTTGCAAAATGTGAAAGTTAGCACGTATTTTTAAACACTGCTTTTAAAAAAGGATCCAATTTGTATGCTGGACTAATGACCTTTCCTCTCCCTATTAAAGTTTCAAAAAAGTTTGAAACTCTTTTCTTCTCTTATTTTTATCCAAGTTCCCATCACTGCAATTTATTATTCATTTAGGAAAATATTTCCTACCTGTGGGGAGACTGGTTGCCAAATTTAATTGGTCAGAGATATTTTCTTCCCATTAATAGCTTGAAATGTTAACAGAATTTAAACTAAAATTGATGCTGCTGAACCTAAGTAAAACAAGAATTATTTTAGATCATGCATATAGGACTATTTCTTGTGTGGATGTTGATGCAGATTTGTTGGATTTACACATCTTCCCCCACCTTCTTGCCGCACTCTTTTTAATATAAAACACATTGTGCTCATGAAGTTAGAGGGACTAGTAGTATTTGGAGCAGGATATGCTGGAGACAGATACCATGCAAAAACCTCCTGCAGTGGTCTGCCAATGCATCTCAAACCGGAGCTGTAACTACCAGTTGCTTCTCTGATTATGGACCCCCACAAAAATCTTAAAATGCTTCTCAATCCCAACAAGCTGCATCTGGTTCTATCTCCAGGCCTGGGGATGAAAGGCTTGCCAACTAACCCATTGCGCTACTTGGGAATCCATCAACTATTGCTTTTATAAATTTAAAAATGTGGTCCCTTCTGGCCTTAGCCTCTGAATCTATGAAAAATAAAGGAAAGTAAACCACAAAGAAATCTGGGGAATATAATGAAAATGGGGAGACTCTGATGGACCCTGTTAAAAAAAAGTTGGATCAGGATTAGAATGACTGTGGCTAAGTTACTAAGATCTCCCAAGAGCAAGGAAACTTTCAGCTTTATCTTTAAATATCCCTGGATTCTGTAGTCTTAAATCAGACTCCTCATGTGATTTGAACATTGCTTCTTGTGGTTAAATAGAAAAATATCTGTTGTGAAAAAAAATATTTAACTTTGTAGGTGACTGGAGAGGAGAGAAGTTAAGTAGTTTTGGAGTACAGTTAACTTGACTCTTACTGCACTTGCTGGGTCCTGGAGGGCTGCCAAAGAGTGCATCACATTGGGAAGGTCAGGGCATCTAATGACAAGGAGAGCAGGTGGGAGGTCAAAAGTAGGAGGGGAAGTGTCCAACTCTTTCCCCCTTCCTGCTTCTCCATGGAATGGAAAGCAGGCAGGAAGACAGAGAAAGGGAGAAGAAAAGTAAGGTGATAATCACATTTAGTAGTATTCCCAGATCTTAGGTCTTTTGGGTGAAACTAGTACCAATAAAGATGGCACAAAATGTTTTAAAGGTAAAGGAGTTTTAATTAAAGCTCATTCTAATTTAATGATGGTAAGTACATTTTGGGGCTTTTTACTTTTATTTCTAAGATGTAAAAAAGCTTTACTAATAGAGTTGGTAGGAAATTTTTAAACGAACCCTTTTTTGCCAAAAACTCAATTTGTTAGAATCAAAACTGATCAAAATTGACCGTTTTGCAAACAAACAATCTCCCAAATCAAAAAAATAACTTCACAACTTTTTTCCAGTAATCAAATCCCATTTTTGAAACAAAAGTTTTAGCTTTGGTTTTGAGATTTTACTAAGTTTAGAAAAGGTTAAAGATAACAATGAAATGTTTTGATTGACCCAAACGAAACTCTTTCAGGAGTTTTGGTTCATGAAATTTGAGATTTTCACTTTGTCCCAATTCAGAATAGCAATTAAAAAAAAAAATATTTTACTAAAAAATTACTAAAAAAAAAAATCTAATTACTAAATGCCGATTCCTGCAATTAGAAGAAATGGTCTGTACAAACCAGACCCCCAATCCCAAAAGTGGGCTGTGATTTTGGATTCTTTTGAGCTACATTTATGAAGATTACCCTGACCTTAATTCCTCTTGTGCTACTCACTGATTTCACTGGGGTAGCACAGGTGTAACCTAGGTCAGACTTTGATCCAGTATATTGAGCAATTCTTTATCAGTAACTACATACAGGGAAACATTTGTTTTGGTACATGAATTGGAGTTCATAGGCCCAGTTGTGTCTGGTGTTGGGCACCATTGCTCCCCATTTGAGTAAAGTTGAGGGCACTCAGCTTCTTGCAAGACTTGGCCTTAAGTTGTCAGGGGAAAATTCATGTTTTATATCCCAGGCCAGGGCCAACCAGGCTACTGCAGGAGTTTAGAAAACACTACTGCTGAAGATATTTTTTCCTAACTGTGTAAAAATAGTTCAGACGGAAGTTACCTTTAAAAAAGTCAATAGGAGTACTTTCCCCTTTTTTCAAGACAGGTTTGTCTAATGTTCCTGGAAACAAAAACCTGAATAGCAGGTTTGTAACCTCTCAGTCTAATTAGATACACCAGTTAGAGATTAAAGCCTGCATTTTACCAGGTGCAGAGGGATTTTTGTGCTTCTAAAGAAGAAATTTCAACAGCTTCTTTAACAGTTAAACTGACAACCATTGCCTGCCTCCTAGTTTAACAGAGCAAAACAGTATATAAATTGTACTAGCTCCACAGGAACATGGGCAAAATTTAGAGACAGGCCCAGTGCTACAAATGACTCATTTTTCATCTCCACCCCACATAGGTGGTTTTGTCCTTAGTGGTTTCCTGCCCTATTGGCACATATGGAAAATTGTGAAGTAAAAGCAATTGTGCTATTTTCTCCATGCCCATTGAACTAGAAGAGGGGAGACAATGATATTTTGGTACTCTTCTTAGTAGATCAAGATGCTTTACAAAAGAGGGCTATCATCCCCATTTTAGAAATGCAGACAAGTCGTTTAACTGCTTCACTAGGACACAGTCATCAGTATCAGAAATAAAGTACCAAACCCATATTTCCCAATTCCTATCTCTGTTCTTACTCCTATTCTAATGGAATGCCTTAAAAATGCATGACCTATTTGTACAGCCCCCAGAATGCTGTTTAATGCTTTATAGATTAAGTAAGACATTCCCTGCCATAGAGAATTTACACTCTGAGGCCAAGATCCTGCAAGCTTTCCCATTTGAGCAAAATCTGTGTGGGCACAGGGGTCTGCCTGCATGGAGTAATTTACATGATCTCAGCCTAAATGTTAGTAAAGATGTAATGAGTGACAGCAACCAAGAATGTGGTATGAAAGAGGAGGAAGAAAAGGTTAGATTACAGAAGAAAGGTCTTGCTATCAGAACCATCAAGAGAGGCACCTAAACCCATGTGTATATAAAAAGGAGAAACAGCACATTTTAATCTTGTTTCAGAACACAAAATAAAATGATGGCCTTTATAATAGGTCCAGAAACAGCAAACATACATACTAATCTTGTCTATTTTGGAAAAAACCTAACTGTCAAATATTCAGCTGAGTTTTGTATGGTATTTCTTACAGTAGATGGGATCCACAGTTGCATGATATTTTACAAGCAAGTTAGAGATGGCATAAGAAGTGTGACCATGGTATGCAGTTAATTTGTATCTAAAGTTTGCTTGGAGGGGGATAATATATGTATCTCTGAGGTTTACTGGTAGATGGGATCAAGGAGTAACACAGAATCATTGCATTCATGCCAGATATGTTCTCCCCTTATCCAGGTGAGATGTTCCTCATCAAGGATGTCACCATCAGTGCGTAATTTGTAATGAAAGAGGTCCCAGGGATCAAGCAATTTTTTTTTTTTTTTACTTTCATAACTGATGTTGCAAGCCCAGAGGTGTCAGGGCTATGAACTTCCAAGCCTAGAAGTGCTGGCGCTAGCTCTGGCAAGTCTGGCACAAATTAAGCACTGATCATAGCAGCTGAAGATAATTGCTTTTGTTTTGTAGGAGTTGGTGTCAGCAATGACTATGATTATTGAAGTTATATATTAGATTATGTTTTCATTTTTTTAGTAGATCTTCTTGAATCTGTAAAGCAGGAGACATACAAAGTGGAGAGCAAGATTTGAAGATAATATAGCAAAAGATGGCATTACATTTTGGACTTGGATCTTCAAATTCATTGGAGTTTGAGTTCACGAAGTGTAATTGACTTTCTGGCAGTCAAAACTCTTCTGATCTGATAGATTGTGGTGTTGGCACTTTTGACAAAAATGTATGCAATAGTGTAAATTATGTTGGAGTGGTCTGATGAACATTTTCAGGGTCCAGGAAACCGATCATAATATTGTGTCTGAACTGTAGCTGAGTTGGCAGGATGAAAGCTAGTTAATTGGAGTAAGCATCTATTTTTCATATACTTTTGCTGTGTGTTGAGGAAGTACTCAGATCCAAAATTCTATCTAGTAATGATGTTACCTGTGACACATCAATTTAACTATTCAGTCCACTAAAAATAGATCACAGTGACCCACTAACTATCAGCCTTTTAAAAATAATCTTGGAGGACACATTACACTTTATAGACCACATGAAATGGAACATGCCCCTCTATGTTGATACACCCAGTAGAATGACTAAAAATCTGGAAAACCACTCTTTTCTCCTTTACAAAGCACAATGGAACTTCCATCAAAAGCAGTAAGCCATAGCTGATCCATCATTAGAATAAATATATATCGTACCACCAGAAAGAGAGAGAGCACTTCTTGGCTCACCATCCCCCAGTGGAGAAATGAACAAACACCCATTGACAGCCTCAGATTACAAGATAGATTTAAAAGTCAAAAGAACACTGTTCTCACCAGAAATCTTCCATGTTCTAATGGTTAGTTTGCTCTTTATTAGATTGAAGTAGCAGTACAGTTTCACAACAGGAGTAACACAACACCTTTGCAATCCATGCTGCTTGAATATCACAGTAGTTACCTAGCAAGTGGCATTTGTGTATACCTGTTGAATCGGTTGCCACTAGTACTCTGATTAGAAATGGTTTTGAATACATGTAACAGTTTTTTGGGATTCCAATAATTTTCTGCAAGTTGCTTCTAAATTGGAATGTGCACAGCATTCTCTTAATTTTTTTTGTTTGATGTTCCCAGTAAGAGGTGAAGGAAAGATTTTTTTCATCTTGCTTTGTATGGTAGGATTGTAGAAGGAATGCTTTTATCTGGGCTCTTAATACTTTCTCATATACAGTCACTCCTTATAGTTTGCTCCTCTCTATTAGGTTGCAGGGTCAGTTTCTCTTCTCTCTCTCTCTCAAAGGACATGTTGGTGGGTTTTCTAGCATGGGGTGTAATTTTTAGGATTGTTAGGACTGTTTCTGGCCTTTGCTTGTACCTTTTCTTTTGCATAGTACTTGCTTCCTTTATTTTTTCCATGTTGAACAGTGAGTGCTTGTTCCCTAGGCATTTCTCCTCCTCAATTTTTTTTTTTAAAGTGTGACTATTTCCATTCAATTATGTCATCAGTAGTGCAACTTTTCTTCTGAGAAAAGTACTGGACATCTTTCCCCCAGGAAAGAGGTAACCCTGCTGGGTTGTCTGTATGCAACCTTGGCATCTCATATGAAAGTAGCAGTGATTTTTTTTTCCCTGCCAGGTGTTAGGGAAAGTTGTAAGAGTTTTGTTAATAAGATAGAAATACTGGATTAGATCATCAGCTGGTTCAAATCCAGGAATCTTAATTGACTTCAGTGGAGCTGTGCCAATTTACACCAGCTGAGGTTCTAGCCCAATATTTCTAAGTTGGCAAAGACTCAGTTACTACTCCTTGACTCAATCTCCCAGTAAATGCCTAGGATACATATTCTCCTCCTCCAACTAAACTCTTAGATCCAAATTGACTGAAAATCCTGGTAAAGCTCAACACTGCTTTCTCAGGCCATCTTTAAACTTTCTTATAAAGCATCATGCAGCCATAGAGCCACTCTACTGTAAGAAATACCATAATACTCAGAGATGAAATCCCCTCATTACTAGCCCTAAAGGACTAAAGCAGATGTTAAGCCTTATGTATGTTATGTGCCACCAGCATTTGAGAGGTTCTGTATTATAACACTCAATTCACTAGGTATTGCCCACATATATCATAAACCCTGAAGAGCTCACCCCAAGGGAGAGTGAAATGTAAATCAGACAAAACTCTGTTTGTATACAAATATCAATTAACATGGCTCAGGTAATTTCTTTTAGGCATCACAACAGAGGTGGGTTGTGAAGAGGATTTGAAAGAGGAGAGTACAAGGGCTTTGCCTAATGGGGGTTCTGAGGTGGCACAGAAGAAAGAATGGAGGGGTTTGTATGGGAAGCATGGGCTTTAGGCTGGCATTGGCAGAGGGCAGGAGAGGTGAGGCAGTAAGAAAAGAGAAACAGGGAGGCGATAGGATGGTGTTGGGCCTTGAAGACAGATGAAAAGCCTGAACAGGATATGGTGAAAATGGGAATCCTATGGAAGGATTCAAGGGAAGAGGTCAGTGCAGTGAGCCCAGAGAATGATTTTCGCAGCTATGTTGCATGTGGACTGGAGATCAAGGATATCACTGGTGCTGTTCTGTACCTTGGTTTGCTTTTACACACGTCTGGATGGATGATAGGGAAGAGACAATGGGGAAGGTTCTGCTATTACAAAGATACCTGAATAGTCAGAGAAGGAACTTAGCCAGTTCTTTTTACCTGCACGGAAGTTGCTGTTATTGAAAGACAAGCCTGTATGTACACTGAGAAGGTACAACTGATACAAAACCCATTATTCTCCTTCTCTTCCCCACAGTCCCCTTCTCCTACATTACCCCACAGTGTCCTGAGGAAACAAGAAGCTGGAAGGGGACTCTTTGCTTCCTGCTGTGCTACCCCTTGTAGGAATGATTTTTCCCAGGCCTTCTACTGCACCAGTGATTGCTACATTCCCCTTGTACCATCTCCTGTCACTTAATGAGGGGGAAGTGCAGTGGGTAGCAGGCACCTGGCTCACCACAGCATTGAGACTAGGGCAGTAAGGCCACGAGAGGACAGCACAGTAGTAGGAAGGAAACTTTAAACAAAAAAATTTAAAAAAAATCTAGTCCTCTTTTAAACGGGCCACAGCTCAGGAAGAGGAGTTGGAGTCTGTCAGGCTTTGGGAAGGAGCCTGCACTGATCTGGGGAACAAAGAGGCCACGGTATTAGGAACCAGAAGAAAAGGGGGAGTTGATGTTTGCAGTGGGTCCAGGAGAGAGTGGGAAGGGCTAAGTATTGGTTTGGGGTTTTTTGACATATAGGGAATATCTACACAGCAAAGAAGAACTCACAGCTGGCCTATGCCAGCCAACTGGGGCTGCTTCACTGCTGTGAAGACTTCCCAGCTTAGGCTGGAGCCCGAGCTCTGGGACTTCCCACCTCCCAGGTTTCTAGAACCTGGACTCCAGCCCAAATCTGGATGCTTACATGGCAATGAAAGAGCCCTGTTAGCCCAAATCGGCTGGCATGGGGCCGACCAAGGGTGTTTAGTTGCTGTGTAGACATACCCGTAAAGCTCTAAATGGTCTGAAACCTACCTAAGAGATCCATACTGCCACACTCAGGGCAAGTAGAGGTACCTGAGCTGTGTCCCCAACAGCCCCAGAGAGGGGAGTTACTGGCAGAGTGTTTTCCTGTACTGTTTCAGGCCTTTCATGCTTTCTCTACTGCCCCCTCCCCCTTACTCTGCATTAACCTAATAACCTTCAGGGCCCCCTTCAAAGCCCATTTTTTTCACCTATGCCCACAAGGAGATGTATCTAGCTAGATAGCAGTTGTGGTGACAGTAGTGGGTGAGGAAGGGAACTGATGTGGAGAACCTGAGAAGAAGAAAGGAATGGATCACACCTCCCCATTGGAGCTTGTGTGCCTCTGGCACAAAAAAAAAAAAAACAACAAAAACTCTGCCTTTGCACAGGCACAGTGTTCAGAGTCATTTGAATCACCTGGATTCTCTTTCCACTGAACCTATGACAGGCCTCTCAAGAGTCCTCATAAGACTGAAAGTTACACCATTGATACAGGAGAATGGCAGTGTGAGGACAACAAATTTACACCTCTCTCACTAGTAATGAATTAGTCTTGCAGACTGAAAGAGGCCATAACGTGTCCAGCATATTGGACAAGAGCTTTGCAATCAAAAGGCCAAAAAACAATTAGGATTCTGCAGAATATAGTCAAAGTTACAGAGACATAAATGATACCTCACAAGTTTCTGAGAAGGTGGGAGTCCCTTTCCCTCATCAATAGCCTCTGAGTTACATTGTTACCAGACAGAATATTTTGTGTTTAAGACTTTTAAGTAGATGAGAGAGGGAGGCAGTCAAGCTTGAATTTCTAGGTACCATAAGAAACAGACAGCTTTACAGTTACCATGACAAGGTGCCTAACCCAGAGCAGGTAGAAGGACACAGCAGAGAGACAACCTGACTAACAAACTATTTTGTTCTTACCTTCTTCTGTTTATCAGTGGAATCCTCTTATTTTCCAAGTTCTCTAGTTTCCATCCCTCTGCTCTGCAGTTGTTTTCACTCTCCCTGGGTCTCTTAAAGAGAGAAGAATGCCCTTGAGTTGTTTTTCATGTAACAGCTGGGAAGTACAGTGTCTTGCCTCAGTCCTGGGCTCTGTTAGATGTGTCTTACTATTAGAAAAGCCTACAAAGCATTAATTTGACATCCAACACACAGCTCTTATCAGACGGTAGTACAGTAGCCCCCCGTCAAGTGTTACTTTTGAAGGCCTAGGCCTACCTGGATACAGGCCCTTTGAAGAGGTGGAGCATTATAAGAGTTGCTGGAGGCAGTGCTAATGAGCATCACCTGTTTTCATTTAAGACTTCCCTGAGGCAGGGGAAGAGTAGTTTATTGGGGAGCTGTGACTCTGCAAGCAATTTGATGAGGATGATGATGATCTATTCAAGTAAAACCTTTTATCCTGGCAGCTGCCAGTGTTTTAAAGGTCTTTGCAGGTGCTATGTAGAGGATTGGATGACTCAGGGGATTAGGGTCTAGAACCTTTCATTTGGAGATGCTTATTCAAATCTTTCCTTCTTCACTAGTATTTTAAGAGTGTTAGTATTATGAGATTTCTACAACACTTGTATAGACATGGTGCCTTATAGAACATGCTCCCTGTCCTGAAGATCTTACAGTCTGTCAGCCACTAATGCTAAGAAGAAAGGAGGATGGTTTTGCTTGAGACCAGTGTTCCCATCTGTGATGGAAGCAAAGTGATCCTCCTATGAAGGGATTCAGAGGAGGAGGAGGAATAAGTGAATACTTCTTGGTGTGTGATGACTGTTTGGTGGGCTGAGTTTGGGGGTAGTTTCAATCTAGGGCCTACTGGACAGGAGTTCCCACTACAAAAAACACTGTTGTAATAGCTCTGATTAGCAGTCTCCGAGGCCAAGGATTCTGGACATGAACACTGAACTACTGATCACGTCTAGAAGTAGTCCTGCCATGTTGGATTTGAGGCATATTTGTGCGGCAGTACAGAGGAAACGTGCAATCTCTGGCGCTACCTACCCTCTGCTTAATCTCCGGGTAGAGAAACCCACAGTGTCCAGGGCTGGTGATGTATGTAGTTACCCAAGAAGATCTGTGACATGCAAATATTAGATGATGGGTAGGCACCTGTAGGAACCAATGTGCTAAATCAGGTTCAAGGTGTGAAAGTGTTTGTGATTCTTTCCGCTATTAATGTGTGTACTGGCGGATTCTGTATTCCAAAGTTGGTTTATGTCTTATTGAGGTGTGGGGTGAATTATGTCAAGGTCAAGCTCTAGCAGTGCATGACAGGAGCCCAGCGTACTGGTTAAAACATCCGTTACTGGATCCAGAACTCCAGAACACCTAGTCTGTCTGCTAGGTCTGCCTCCTATGTGCTAGTACTGGAGCAGCTCAGCTGGACTCAGCACTTCCCTTTCTTCCAGGAAGGGGGGGTACTGCATTGAGTTCAGATGCTGGGCTACCTTTCAGAAGGGGTTGTAGGCTCAGGGGAATGAGTATTGTGTTTCTGCATCACACTTAAAATGTATTTTTTCCCAGGGTGGGGACCTCTGATTTCTCTCTCTCCAGATTTGGAATTCAGAATCTTTGACAAATTCAGCTGCTTCTCTTTCCCCAGGGAAGGCTCCTCAGGGTTAGGGCTGTGTCTTCTCTGTCTTGACTCCCTGCTTGAAATTAAATTGGAGGTCTTGTGGTACATTTACCTGTCTACTCTGACTGTCCATTTCCATAGGTTAGCTGACCAGTCTTTACTGCCCTTTCTGATTTGGGCAGACCAGCTCTTGCACAAATCTAAATTCAGCTTCTATACTAGTTGTGACCCATCTGTGCCTAGGGTAGCCCACCTGAAAATGCCAAGGTTAGGGCAGGCTGCAAAAGGAGAGCAGATTCTCCCAGAACTGGTGGGGAACACTGAAGTTAGACCAGTCACAAACAGTACTCCTGATTTCCCAAACTGGTTATCAAGACACTACAACAAGAAATACAGAGCCCCTTTTATTGCATTTCAGTCTCTGGCTCCCAGTCAGCCACTGGGTCCAGTGAAGAGATAAGTTATTTAAACTCTATTCCTTTTACCAAAATGTTCTCCTGATCCCCAAAGGGTCAGCCACATTACCAGATAGATCTTACCCAAAATACCATGCTGCCACCCAATCCTTTAGTAACTAAAACCAAAGGTTTATTATAAAAGGAAAGAAACAAATAAGAAGAGAGATGATAAATGGTCAAAGCAATCAGATACATACAAATGACTTTAAAGTCCATATATATCAGATTCTCAGCAGAATTCTGGAGTTTGCAGGCTAGTACAGTTCCTCTGGTGAACATCCAGTACTTGGATGGGTCTCGGTCCTTTGTTTCACAACTTCAGTTGTAGATGAGTTGATCCAGAAGTAGGAAGCAGGAACGAAGACAAGATGCATGATGGTGCAGCTGCATTTTATAGTTTCTGCCATGAGGCTTATACTTCCTTTGTCCCAAAAACAGCCCCACAGCACGTGGCATAGAAAAGCTGCAGAGTCCCCTGTCTATAGGCATGTCCTGGTGACTCATAAGGTGTAGCCCCTGGGTTCTTTCACTGGATTCATTGTACATTTGAGTTCCCTTGATGGGCTATTAAGCAGGTTTAGTGCTGCTGCCATCCTATCTGGGGGTGTCACCCAGAAACACAGCACAAGTTTGAAATACAAAGATACCATACATATTTAGAACTCATAATACAAAACTGATACATATGTATAAGCCACATGGTCATGCTAAGCAAATTATAACCTTTCCAATGGTACCTGACATAGCATATCTTGTAAGAGTTTTTGTAATTTTGCAATATTGATAATATTATAAATGATAATTTATATTCCAGACAGTGTCACACTAGTTTGGTGAGCTTTTCTCTTATGGCCTCAAAAAGAAACTGTGCAATACTGAAGCTGGGTTAAATCTGTGTTGAAACTGGTCCATAGGACCTGATCCAATTACTTTTGAAGTCAGTGGATTGCCTCCCAATGAAGTTGCTGGATCTAGCCCATAGAAAGTATGTCCACTCTAGTTCTGGAAATCCTAATTCCATTATAGAAGGGGAATGAGATGCTGTGGTTTCCTTATTTCAGCTGTGCCACATGGACAATGTATGAGGTTTATAGGATTGTTCACAGAAATCAGCCTAAAAGGAAAAGACATGCTCTTAAAATGCATGTCCATACCTATGCACTCATCCAGGGTCACTAGAGGAGCCATCCACTGCTCCAAAAGTTAATTAAAGGAGTGGGAAAGTTTTAATGTGATTCTCTTGTCTCAACTCATGAAGAAAGAGGAAACACCTGGTGGAAAACCCCAAATCTTCTGTCTAATTAAAATAATCTATCTATTTAGTAGAAGATACGTGGACATGTTTGGTTGGAATGGTGCACCCCCCGCACTACAGGAAGTGTGTGACAGATAGTTCCAGGAGACTTGTCTGAAGGGGACAAGCTATTCTACTTTGTATAAATTAATTGACTAGTCCTTGGGCCAGAGAGAGTGAGAATAATTCTATAGCTTGGTATTAGGACATTCGCCTGGCAGAGGGGAGACACAAATTCAAGTCCCTGCTCCACATCATGCAGAGGAAGGAATTGAACCTGGGTCGCCCACACCCTGGGCGAGTGCCATAACCATGGGGCTAAAAGTTAGACCCATGAGAAATTGTTCCAATGATTAATTACTCTCACAGTTTAAAACTTAAACCTTATTTCAAGTCTGAATTTGTGTAGCTCAACTTCCAGCCATTGAATCATGTTATACCTTTCTCTGCTAGACTGAAGAGCCCATTATTAAATATTTGTTCCTCATGTAGATACTTACAGACTGCAATCAAGTTACCCCTTAATTTTCTCTTTGTTAAGCTAAATAGATTGAGGTCCTTAAGTCTGTTACAATACGGCAGTTTTCTAATCCTTTAATCATTCTCATGGCTCTTTTCTGAACCCTCTCCAGTTTAACAACATCCTTCTTGAATTGTGGACACAATATTGGACACAATATTCCAGCAGCTATCGCACCAATGCCAAATATAGAGGTAAAATAACCTCTTTACTCCCTACGTGCGATTTCCTTGTTTATGAATCCAAGGATCACATTAGCCCTTTTGGCCAGAGCATTGCACTGGGAACTCATGTTCAGCAGATTATCCACCACAACCCCCAAATCTTTTTCAGAGTCCTTATCTCCCAGGATAGAGTCCCCCCATGTAAGTATGGCATATGGGCGTTGTTCCTAGATGTATACATTTACATTTAGTCACATTCAAATGCACATTGGTAAGCTGGGTACAAGCAAACAAGCAATCCAAATGGCTCTGTATCAGTGACTTGTCCTCTTCATTATTTACCACTTCTCCAATTTTTGTGTCCTCTGCAAACTTCAGTAGTGGTGATTTTATGTTTTCTTCCAGGTCATTGATAAAAATATTAAATACCATAGGGCTGAGAACTGATCCCTGTAGGACCTCACTAGAATCACACCCATTCGATGATGATTCCCCATTTACAGTTACATTTTGAGACCTATCAGGTAATCAGCTTTTAATCCATTTAATGTGTGTCACATTGATTTTATATATTTCTAGTTTTTCAAAAAATGTCATATGGTACCAAGTCAAAAGCTTTAGAGAAGCTTGAGTATATTATAGCAACACTATTACCTTTATCTACCAAACTTGTAATCTCATAAAAAAAATCAAGTTAGTTTGACAGGATCTGTTTTCCATAAACCCATATTGATTGGCATTAATTACATTACCCTCTTTTTTTAATAATGTATTAATCAAGTCCCATATTAGCCACTCCATGATCTTGCCTGGGATCAATATCAGACTGACAGGCCTATAATTATTGAGCAATCATGTTTATCTGATTGAGGGTTCTAAGCTAAGTTGTTCATGAGGCATCATAACACTATAGTGATGAGATTCATAGCAAAGCCTACGAATAAATAGCTAATATGGGGAGATATTTGCCTTGTTTAGCAATGGGAAGTATGAGCAGACTCTCACATGGCTTGTGCTGGACACAGCTATCCCAGTGCTTTACTACAGTATTCCCAGTGGTGGCTGGGGTTTATCCAAACAAAGAGAAAGACAGGATTGCTCCCAATTTGCTGGAGTGAATACACCCTTCTAGGGGTCTCCATAACAATGGCTTGGGCAGCTGCTGATTTAGGGTGTGAGCTGCATCCTTTCATGCCATCAGTGAATTTGGCCTTAGCAAAGGTGGAACTATTTCCTCCGAGAGATCATTGCATTGTGAAATGCAATCTTGCAAATGCACTGTTAAAAAAGGGGCCAGCCCAAACCAGTTAACTCTCCTACCTTCTCCATAATGGTAATGACCTACTGATGAGATTGTACTCATTCATAAGAACATAAGAATGGCCATGCTGGGTCAGATCAAATGATCCATCTAGCCCAGTATCCTTTCGACTGTGGTAGTGCCAGGTGTTTCAGAGGGAATGAAGAGAACAGGTAATCATCAAGTGATTCATTCCATTGGCCATTCCCAGCCTCTGGCAAACAGCAATCCCTGCCCATCCTGGCTAATAGCCATTGATGGGCCTATCCTCCATGAATTTATCTAGTTCTTTTTTGATTCATGAACAATTACTCACCCTAGGTGATTGGACAAGCAGAAATAGGCAAGGTTGACCTACCTTTTCCCACTCCCTCCCCTGCTTCACTCCAATACCTGTAAAAACTTGAAATGCCCATTAGTTTTGCTATCTTTGCAGACTGAAAGGTGCACAGACCATCATTCTCAGCCCATCTCTCACACTTTCTAGAAAACTAGAGATGAGCATGAGCCAACATCCAGAATCCAAATACTACCTGGTGTTGAAATCTAGACTTCACTTCAGGGAATTGAGCCCACTTCTGTAAAAATATCTTTAAATGCTCTTTTTATCAAAGAGATTTAATCCTTTATGTTTAGTAATTTTATGAAGCATTTCAGTGCATTTGGCATGTATGGTGTTCTCCTGACGTTTGTGTTTGTATTTTAATTGCTTGGGCAAAGGAAACAGTCGCTTTATAAATAAAACATCATCATCGTTATCACAGCCTATGTGCCTGACACAAGGAGAATCAACAGGGTACTAAGCAGATCTAAAGGCACAGAGCAGTCACATGGAGAAAGATGCAAAGCGTGACCCAGTTTATAGGCAGGGCAGACTACAGACTAGTCTTTCAAACTCTCTCTCCTGGCCCCATCCACACACTTATGCCCCCAGCTTCTAGGACAGGATGATGTTTTCTTCTTACTCCTGAGTCCATCTTTCTGCCAAGCAAGACAACCCAGCCCAACCGGCAGCTGGTGAATGCATTGCTGCCTATCTCTGCCTCATCCCAACCAGGCCTTCTCAGATTCTGTGGCCTAGATCCCAAGGATCCTGCCTTATTCGTGGTCTGTTTATAGGCTTATAGTGTTACTTCAGCTACCTAATAACACATGGCAGCTGTTGACTCTTCAGCCTCTGGGTTTATTAAGGATCTCACAGGCTTGATAAGCCTTCATTATTTTTACTGCTCCTCTTCTGAGTTGTGGGGATATCTCCATGTGGCCTTTCCAGGCCACTCTGTTCCATTACTCACTTTTGTTGTTGTTGAGCCCACAGCACTCGTGTTACGTCCATTTCTTTAATAGATCCCTGCTTTACCATGTGAGGATTTAGCGAGCTGCTTCCTGCTCACAGCACACCTGTGTGGATTAATACACTGACATCAATCTTGCCCTAAATTACACAGTAGGGCAGCCCCATTGAACTCATTGGGGTGACTGGCCCTCTATTTTGGAGCTTTTTTGATATTAATTGTACCTCCATCCTGTCACTCCCAAACGACCTGATACAGCTTTATCTTCTTTAATGCAGCAAGCCTTAGGTTCAAATCCCTAAAGTTGGCACTGAACTAGTATTGAAATCAATGGGCGTTAGGTGTCTAATACTTTGAGGCTCTGGGCCTTAATCTCTCCTATAATCACTTCTTCTCTCTTACATGTTCACAGGTCTCAGTCAGACTGTAAAAGATGGGAATTCATGGCCTTCACTTGTCTTTGTTCCCCATCCTTGGATCATGTGTAGTGAAGATGCTTTAGGAACTAAACTTTCTTCTTTCTGTGATCTTGCTTCAGTGGTTCTGGCAGAGCTTTCCTCCCCACTCCATGGCATGGATTGGCACATTAAATTTATTATTTGTATTGTGGTCGTGCCTCAGAGCCACAGTCACAGACCAGGGCCCTATTGTGGCTAGGGGCTTTACAAACACAGAACAAAGCCCCAAAGAGCTTATGGTCTAAGCAGTTGTCATCGCCACCCACGTCCCATTGTCTCCTCAGACAGTTGTCTCCATTTTTCTCCCTCTTTTCTCTTCCTGTCTCTTTCTTTTAATGTTTTCTACCTTTTATTCATTTTTTAAAATTGCTTTCTTGTTTCTGTATTCCCCTTTCCGGCCCCCGCTGCTTCTCACTCGCCAGCAGTTCACATGCTACTCGGGGTGGCGGTGCCCACAGATGGCTCAGGCAGGTCAGGCAACATGTGCTTTCCTGGCTTATGTGGAAGAGGAGCTTGAGGAAGTAGGTTGGTGCCTGAGCGTGCAGCCCTGTACTCATGGACTGCTCCTGCACTCAGCATTATTGCCCAGTGGGAAGCGAGGTGGATTTAGGCTCTTGAAGAAATCCCTACCCCTTTCCTACTCTACTCTGTCCTTGCTGTTCCCCCTAAACAGGTCTGGTGCCCTGGTAAAGGCCCAGTTGTCCTCCAGCAGGACACCGGTAACTCCCGCTGACCTCAGAGTCACTCCTAGGCGGCTGAGGAGGAACAGGACCCTAGGAAACAGTATTTTATTTGTTCTCAGAAGCACATGCAGTGAAAGGATTGCAGTGGATTTTCTCCTCAGTCTCAGAAAAATGTCCCTTATGTCCCAGTGACCCATTTATTATTTAGGTCACAGGCAGGCGAAATAAAAAACACTTTTCTGATTCAGAAACTGAACAGGCTGTTCTTCTGTGAGCCATCAACTTCCTCCAGAAAAGCAATGACATTTATCTGAGGAGGGGGAGGCTGGCCCGCACCCTTTCCTTTCCCTTCCCTTCCACCAAAGCAAACTATTCAGTTAGAATGGCAAACATTAGCAGACACGGATGCTGTACTCACACAAAGGCAAGCAGAAACCTTAAGAACATGCTTAACTCTTTGAAGTGGGAACTGGGTTTTCTAGCATAGAACAACAGTGGGCAGGGGACTCCAAACCTACTAGCATTAAAGAGTTAATTAATCTCTCTCAAAAGGAGTGGCACACTTGGATTTGTTTATTATGAGGATGTCTCCTCCAGCCCCCTCTCCATCATACTGCTTGTTTGTGTATATACAATTTATTATTTGGATTACAGTATCATTTATATGTCCAACTGAGATCAGGGCCCCTTTGTGTGGCTGTACATACACACAAGACAATCTGTGCCATGAAGAACTTAAAATTTGAATAGGGAAGACAGATAGACAGAGGGAGTAGCATCATCCTCATTTGACAGATGGCGCGGTGAGGCAAAGAGAGATTAAATGGCGCAGGAAGTCAGTAGCAGAGCTGGGCATTTGAACCCAGCTCTCCTAAGACCTAGTCCAGTACTTTAACCACAAGACAAGCCTTCCTCTCTGTGGAAGCATATATTTTTAATGAAATACATTTAGAAATTGCAGCTTTTAGTAAATTTAATTGCTTTTTCCTGTGGCTTTAAATCACAGGCAATTTGATAAGCAACCTCCGTTTAAAAATTACAAACAAACCAACCCTCCGCCTCCACAAATGCACCAAACTCTGGGACAGACAGGTGCAAGCAGCAGGAGGGAGATGATCTTGACAATAAAGAAGAGAGAATTGATTGGAAGTGCTCTTTACTAGAGCAGAAGTTCTCAAACCTTTTCATAGCACAGTCCACAGCTTACCAGAGCATCTTGGAGACGCTTGTGATCACATGTACCTCCTCCCTTCCCATGTGCAGTTACAGAGCACTTCTGGGTCACCTATAGTAATTGCTCACATGGAACAGGAATATTAAGAAATTATTTAGTGTATTTGCCGCTGTCTTTTAATGTGATTTATCAGCTAGACAGGACCATGTGCCCTACCAGCCCTGTGTTCTCCCCAGTTGGAGAACCGCTGTTTCAGAATCTGCAATTACAGTAAAAAGTGTTCCCTGATTGTAAGTAATCAAGAGACTCTTTGTCCTTCAGTCTGGGAGCTCTTTGAGGCAGGGACTTTCATTTACTGTATGTGTAATGCCTAGCACCCTTGTACCCCCCAGCCTGGTTGAGAGCTCTAAGGGCATAGCTAAATGATGATAAAATCAGTCCTGGCTTTTTATTGTGTTTAGAGGGGGGCTTCTATTAAAAACTGTCTTGTAAAGATGTGCAGATTGAATGAGGGCAGTTATTAAATACACATAACACATACACTTGGCAGAATTGTGGTGCTGTCACAGCCAGCCAGCCAGCTAGCTGCTCCAAAGGAGAGTTGTTTAGGCCCAACTTGGATTCTCCAACAATATTAAACACCTCAGCAGGGGTTAATACAGAGAAGACTTGAGGCAATTCTTGTAATTTTATATAGGATTGACTCTACAAATAAATCTGACGTAACAGTCAAGGCTATCCTAGTGGACACAATAAATGACAGCACTGTCCACCCCACGAATTTCCCCCTTCACCTCACAGATATTATGCAGTACAAAACATGCACTATAATGACAGGGAAGTTCACCTTGCTGAGATCCAATCTAGCCCGTAGCCCTTCAGTCTACCAAAGCACATTCAACAGCCATCCTACACGCACCTGTTGGGTAGGTAGCTGAACCTTTCCTGGGTGAGCTTTTTTTTCTTGTATAGATGCCAGAGGAAAGTTTGAGAACCACTGTTCTTGTTTGAACCTTTTATGGTTTCCTGGCTATGAGACATTGATATTACAGATATAAATCCTACACCCCCAGATAATCAAAGGTGAGGTTCAAAGGTTAAAATATGAAAGATGATTAAACTGTTGAACTCCTTGTCACAGGAAGTAATTGAGTCCAAGAACGTAAGATTAAAAAAGGAATTTGTCACTTATATGGATAACTAGAATATCCAGAGTTATTGGAATTTAATGGCAAAACATTTTGGAAGGAATATTTAACCTTGTTCTCCAGGGCCAATGGCTATGTGTGGGACAGATTATCCCTCATCTGCTACTACGGGGGTTTTACATCTTCCTCTGAAACATCTGATACTGGCCACATCAAGGCATGTCTGCGTTACAGCCAGGACGCGTGACTGCAGCACATGTAGACATACCCAAACTAGTGTTGACCTAGCTATCTCAAGTAACAATATCTGTGAAGCCATGGCAGCATGAGGGGAGGCACGGGCTGACATCCACTCCCTCAGGACCTTGGGCATATACTCAAGCAGCTAGTCAGCATTGATCTAACTAAATCAAAGCTAGCTCAGGTATGCCTACATGTACTGTAGTCCCCTCCTGAATGTACTGTAGACATACCCACAGAGTCAGGGCACTGAACTGAATATTAACGCAGGGATTGCCAGACTGGATCAGACCTATGTTACTATTTAAGGCAACAATAGTGACTGAGATATGGATAGAACAGAAGATAGAGGCAGGGCAGGATTAAAGTGTTGACACTATAGGCACATGCCCAAAATCCCACCTCCTGGAGTCATGTGATCCCATCAGAATCTCAGCTTTCATTTTTAAAAATTATGTTTCTAGTCTTCATGCCTGGGAAGAAAAGGCTGGAAATGCAGCATTGCCATCTCTGGCCATTTTATTGCAAATCTCTTGGTATTTGATGTTTTTCTTGAAGTCCCAGCTCCTGGAGTCATGTGCTTAGATGAAGCTCTTGTATTCCATTTAAAAATAATTTCTAGCTATTGTAGTTATAGAGGAAAGCTTGAAAATATGACCTGGGTACAACCTAGAAACTCAGAAACCAAAAAGCAGAGAAAAAGAGCTTGAAATATATCAATGTAATCATTTATAAATGATAACTATAATTGTTTTTGAACACCTTGGGGTTGGCAATACTGAAAATACAACCCACATGGAGTGAATGCAGTGCTGCATGCCGGAGGGTGCAGAGAGCCTAAAACAATAACTCTGAGAGGGATGAACTGACCCATCCATCTCAGTAGGTTAACTCTGAATCCTACTGTTTTGGAGGCCTCCACCCTGCCCTGCCCTGCCCCCACCAGCCCAACAGGAGATGCTGTGTGTGGCAGGGGAAAGTGAAGAGTGCAGTGGACCTGATGCCTTGTGTCCACCCTCTCAAGCAAATGCACACCGAACATTTCTATCGATTGTATCATCCATGCGGAGCATGGTGGGCTGGCTCCTGAAAGCCAGTAACAGACACTGTGTTCCATTGTCGACTATACTGACACTGTGTCAATCTAATTACATTGACTGTGACTCTATGCCGCTCAAGGAGATGGTGTTACTAAATCAGCATAGAAAGGCACTTATGTCAGTGGGAGCCCAATTTAAATGAAGACACTTCACAGCTAGGTCACCGCAAGGCAGCTTATGTCGAACTAACCCTGTCGTGTAGATCAGGTCTTAGATGATGATCCTGTAAAGAGCTTGGGGTGGGTGGAGCAAATGGAGCTCTGTGTAGGCCCAGGTGTCTCTCTGTACAATGCTCTCTGCAAGATCAGGGCATACTAATTGTTCAACATATGATGAAAAGCTAACTTTTAAGATAAAAAGCTTAAAAGAGTTGTTAAATCCAGTTTTCTCCAAACCACAAAGTAACATTAGTTGACTTGCCTTGAGTAACAGGTTGCATAGAGAGAGTTCTCTAATGCAATGTTTCTTAACCTTTTTGATATCAGGGACCGGCTTGCTGCCTTCCTAAGTTGTGTCAGGGGGTTCTCAAGGACCGGCCATTGAGAAACACTGCTCTAATGCAATTGACAGACCTACCAGTTCCTTGCCTTTAGCTGAATAGCACTGAAATTAATACTTACTTCTTATACCACTGGCATTAATAAGACAAAGACACATTGTCACAACGCGGCTTCTTTTGCTTGTGGTGTTGCAAATACATAAAGCATTAAGGCATTTCCCCAGTAACTATTTCAGAAGCAAAACAAATTGGGAAATTCAACTGTAAAATTGAACCCTTACTAAATTTGTCCTGACCTGTTTGTTTGCTGCAGAATTTTTCCAGCTAGACAACTGATTGCTGGTTGTTTGCTGTAGCGAGAGAGGTTACTGAAGTTTGTTTTGTGGAGACAGTGAAATTAATCAAATAAAGTGTATCGAAAAATGGATTTACATTTTTAGTGCTGTGGCTTGCAAAAAAGTTACTAAAAGTAAGCAATTTCAATAAGATTGTTACTAAAATACAGCTAAAAGTTCTGTGCTTAAAATCTGCATCTACAAAACTCTGCCAGGTTCAAGAAAAACAATGTGCTATTGCTAAAATAATTAATGATTGTCTCCTTTATAAATTTTGTTCAGCTATTAACATTAATTGTTCATTTCCTCTGAGTTTTGCAGGCTGAAACGTTGGGCAAAAGCAACTTTTAATGTGGCTTTTAGATAACATTTATGTTTTTAATTGCTCACTTTCAACATCTCTTTTGCAAACTTCAGATCGTTTTCTGCAGTCACTCCAGTTTCTTACACACACAGGATCTGATCACACAGACTCTTGACTTCAGTGGATGTAGGATTGGGTCCTCACTGTCTATTATTACATGCTGCCTTTTTAATTTCCTCTCTTCTTCCCTGCCTTTGATGTCCCTCCTGTCATATAGTCCCACTTCTTCAGTTTCAGCTCATTTACTCACTAATCCTTTCATCTCAAGGTTGTTTTCTTTGCTTCTTTTTCACCTGCTGCCTTTGTTCTCTCTTTCCATTCCTGGGCTACATTCTTTTATGAGAGCAGTGTTGTGAAGCAATGCTCACCTGCACTGGTCATCCCTGCAATGGTACATTTGCCTAACTTGGCCAGACCCTAAGATACACAAACAGCACAAAAGCCTTTACATACTAACAGTAGTGTTGGGAGGCTTGAATCAGTAATGAGTTAAATTCACCAGGACAGGGTGCCAGCTTACAGCTGTTAGCTCCTCTTAAAGCTTTAAAAAGGGGTTCCATGGACTCCAGGACTGTAAATGGTCCACTCTTTCTTTCAACAGTTCTCTTTTTTAATGCAGATGCTGATGAAATATTGTGGGTACTGAAAGACTTTCAGTGGAACGTGGAGAGTACTTTACTAAGCACTTGGTCTGGGAGACAGATCTGTTATTAGATTATGTAGCTTTTGGGGAGCAGATAGTAAGAATCTTTGGTTTGTAGCCCTTTGCAAGTTTTTTGTGCAATTCATCATACAAGTACGCTTCCCCTGTACTGGCGATTGATATAATCAGGCTGCTTGTGAAATATTGCTGAGCACATAACTGCCAAATTGGTATGCACAATAACTGCTCAACCAGTAAATCACCCATTGTGGGCCTAAGACAAAGCTCATTGAAATCAATGGAAGTCTTTGCCTTGACTTAAATGGGTTTTGGATTAGGCCCTATAAGTCGAATTTTGCTCCTCTTCCTCATATGTATAGTCTTGTGGATTTATGTGAGTAAAGCAAGCAGGATTTGGTTCTGCTTTGTAAAGCACTGTGAAATAACTTAATTTTTGTTTTGAAAAAGCATACTACAATACAGTATATGTTACAGTCACAGCCTTCAATTAACCACTGATTTCAGTGGACACTTCAAATTGTTATAATCTATTGCTACAGACCATAATGAGATTCTACAATGAAATGTGTGTGAAATGAGATGACTATGTACAACTGGTGCTTCTTTCACAACAGATCTGCTCCCTGTATGCATTCAGAGTCACATCTGTTGACTTTAGTGACAAAAATAAATGTTTGCTATTTTAAAAATCCTATTAGCACTGCACAGCCAAGATGAGCTGGATTCTGCTAAGACTTACACATCGGAGGAGTTATTAACTAAAATGCACAGTGCTCGTTTGGGGCCAAATTTGAGAACACATTGATTGTGCAGCTGTAACCAAGGGCAGATTTGGACCTTTATTGAGGGAAGGTCATGATGCATGAGAAGGAAGGAACCCAGCTTGACTTTCAGATGCCAGGTTGAGAGTGTAGTGCTGGCAATTAGGCAAAAAGCATCTTTTTTCCAGTGAGCAGCATAAATTTGATGTGGAGTCAATGACCACGAATAAATGATGCCATTTTTGCAGTCATTTTTTATAGCCAAAACCATGCTTTGGGCCTGACTCTCCTCTTGTGTTGGTGTAAATCGGGAGTGACTTTGCTGGAGTCACTGTAGATACTTTGGTGTCAAAATAGTGAGAGTGAGAGCAGAATCAGAGCCTGTATGCTTTAAAGAAGGGAAGCATGTCAGCCTTGGAGCCTGCTGGGCTTGCTTCCATAAAAATAATAAAACAACTAGGTTAGGTTATCGACGTCTCAGTAGTGTCTAACATGCTCATTTTCCTGCTGTGAGCCCTTGCTTAAGGTAATTGAAGCCCTGGAGATATTTTCCTTGATATCTCTTGATATCTCTGTTGAAAAGCAAACAACTTAGAAAGAACTAGTATGAAATTAACATGACAGCTGACACTGTCTTATGTGCTAATGCTTAAGGGATTTTTGAATCTAACAACAATCTAGATAGTTGTTATAGATGGTGTGTAACTTTAATCCCACAATGGATGTTCATCTTTTCCCTCTCCTTATCTAGTCTTTTCTGATGTTTTTGTTACCTGAACCTTAAGAGTTAATTAAAATGGTATTTTTTTCAGCAATTGACATGTACAAATGGAATGATACACTTGGGTAAAATACAACTGTGTTTCACAGGCAGCTTCCTACAGGCAGACCTGCCAAAGTGTGCCCTCAAAAGGCTTCAGGTAGAAATTTAGGATCAGGTTTTCCACTGCCTCATGTGCTGTGCAGGGAGGCTTAGTGGGTAGTGCACTGAACTGGGACTTGAGACCTAGGTTCTGTTCTGAGTTCTACCACTGGCCGGCTGAGTGACCTAGGGCAAGTCACTTCCCCTCTCTGTGGCTCAGTGTCCCTATCTGGAAAAGGGGAATGCTTTTGTAAAGCACTTTGAGATCTTCTGCTGCAAAATGCTACAGAAGAATTAGGTATTATTATTATTTGTACCATTCTGTACAAGTCTAAATCGTCTGCTGGTATAAATGCGTGAAATTCCTTTGAAGTCAGTGGAGTTCTGTCCACTTACAACGGCAGACAATTTGGTCCAATGGGTATAAACTGTGCCAAATAGGTGTAAATCACTAAATCAGGTACAAAGCAGTGGAGTACAAGGCCAACGCTCTGTTTCAGGCATTCTCCTTCATTTGCGAAGAGACAAAGATCTCCATATTTTTTTTAAGCTGTGTCTCTCTGCCTCTTCTCTCAGTATATTTCTTATCTGCAGAAGCTGTACTCTCTCACTGACCTGTTTGTACTCGGAACATTTCCTCCTGAAGAATTTCATGTTTATCTTAGCTTCTCTTATGTAATTCTCTTTTCATGTGCCACCTTGGCTTTTCTTATCAGGCTTGTGTACATACTTGGAAATGACTTCACCTTGTCATCTTTCCAGACCTCCTCTGCACGCATACATAACCTTGCATTAGGGTTCTTTGCCGCCTTTGCTTATTTGAGGTGCTTCCTTGTTATTTTGGCCTTTGCTTACCTTTGGGTTATTGGTGGTTGGATGACATATGTAACCTTTGGGCGTGTATGATTTACCTTTAGTCCTATGTGCACTTTCCATTTTAGTGTACTGTCCCAATCAGTTTAATTCAGGGCTTGCTTCCCTGTGGTGAATCTTACTGGTTCAGTGTCCTATTTCCTGTTTGTTTTTATTTTGTCCTAATTATATAGTCAGTGAAATCATGGACCCTAGTGCTTAGATGCTGCCCTAATACTGATTTTCTCAGGTGGTGTTAGCGCAGAGAGACTGGGTGTCAGGACTTGTGGTTTCTGTTCCCAAATCTGAGCATGTCTATGCAGTGAGTTAGTGCGTGGCAAGCCAGGGTGTGAATCTACAGCATGCTAGCTTGCCACACACTAATTTGCCAGCTGGGCTGCTACAGCGCACTAAAAGGTCTGGAGCATGCTTTGCCATACTGCTATTTGAAATGGGAGTAGGTCAAAGTACCCTGTGAAACTTGTAGTGCACTGTAGCAGGGTCCACATGGCAAGTTAATGCACTAAAAATTCACATCCCAGCTTTCTACCCGCTAACTCACCGAGCGATCATCCTCAAATCACTCACTACATCAAGGGCCAGCTTCCTCTACAAACTCAGCAATGTTAACAAACTCCCTCAGTATACCATCCTCACCACCACGGATGTCATTTCCCTGTACGCCAGCATTCCTCACAATGATGGCATAGCTTCCTGCCTCGAATATTTACAAGATGATGGACAACTCTCAGATATCCACTCTAAACATATCACTAAACTCATCCATTTCATCCTCACTCAGAAGAATTTCACATTAAGCCCAGACCTGAAGAAGAGCTCTGTGTAAGCTTGAAAACTTGTCTTGCTCACCAACAGAAGTTGGTCCAATAAAAGATATAACCTCCCCCACCTTCTCTCTAGTCTTTTGTAAACCGGCTGCTAATTGCTCCGCCCTTCACTTTCTTCCTCTTCTGCTTTTTTTTGTTTAATCAATGGATCATGGTAAAATTCAAGATGTTGACATCGCTCTAGATTCATTTACTGTCCATTCCTGTCTGGCTTCTTGATGCTTCTCATAAACCCAATCCCTTCACAAACTTCCCCCACATACAACTTGCTGGAGTTTTCAGATGTTTTCCCATTATTACGATTCTTCCTTTTCTTCCTCAGCTCTCTAGCCCTTTATCTGCTTCTTTGTTTCATTTTATTTCCTCCCATTTGCTTATACTGAATAAATGCCACCCAAACCAGCCAAGTGAATGGAGGAGAGCATTTTTTTATGTAAGATAAAAGAGCTATCTGCAGAGGGGTTAGGTAAGTAGTAATGAGGAT
This sequence comes from Emydura macquarii macquarii, assembly GCF_026122565.2. Lineage (NCBI taxonomy): Eukaryota > Metazoa > Chordata > Testudines > Chelidae > Emydura > Emydura macquarii. The sequence goes on along the minus strand of NW_027132983.1, from coordinate 46,245 downwards.
GATTAATAATTTGCATTCATATAGTGTCTTCCCTCCTAAAAGACCCCTAAGGACTTCACACACTAGATAATATACCACTCTCTCATCTACACAGCACCGCTGAAATGCAGCCACCTCTGGGTGAGAACACACACACAGCAGCGTGGGAGGAGAAATTCTGGCTAACATAATGAATGCAAATAGCTGCTTTTATGGGCAGTGCTATGGGACACATTCTGCTGCCCTTGCTCACATTGAATGCTGTCTAACTCCAGGAACAGTCCTCTTTTAATTAATGGGACTGTTTCTGGAGTGGGTGGTGATCATTGCAAGTCAGGGTGCCAGAACTGGGCCGTAAGAAAGTTGGGCCAAACTTATCTCTGGTGAAACTCCACTGAAGTCAGTGGCTCATTATATCTTATAGCATCTTATTACATGTCATGTGTGACCATGACTCAGTATTTTGAACTCTTACCTGTGTTTCTCTGAGCCCATCAGTTATATTTGGTAGTGGAATGATGAATCCTGGGAGTAACTGAGTGCAAAACTTAACTGCGTGGGTGAAATCCTGGCCCCACAGAAGTCAATCCCCAAACTCCTATTGATACGAATGGGCTCAGGATTTCACCCCCTCTGTGTTATTCTTATTCATAGATTCCGCAGCCAGAAGGCACCATTGTGATCATTGAATCTGACCTCCTGTGTAGCACAGGTCAAAGAACTGCCCCAAAATAATCCCTGGATCAGATCGTTTAGAAAAGCCTCCAATCTTGATGTAAAAATGGTCAGTGATGGAGAATCTGTCATGGCACTGGATAAGTTGTTCTAATGGTTAAAAAATGGTTTTAATGCTGTTAAAAATGTGTCCCTTGTTTCCTGTCTGAATTTACTCTAGCTTCAACTTCTAGCCTGTGGATCGTGTTACGCCTTTCTCTGCTAGACTGGGCTTGGCTGTTCTGGCAATCTGAACTGATACATTTCTCTAGCTTAATAAATATAGTACTATACATCTGCGTGTTGTGTGGGTGAAACTTATCCCTCTTCGGGTGTTCATACAAGGCCTTGGGCACCACTTGGGCCCTGTGTAAAGGCTTTGGGAGGATTTAATTGGACCACAGGGATGTGTACAGACCTTCTGTAGAAGGGTGAATTTCACCTTGACATGGAGCTTAGTGGGGCTTTAGTAGCATGGAGGGTCTTGCAGGGGCCTGAGCACTGGGATGAATTTCAGCTCTTGTGCATTGTAGGTGACATTCACCCCAGGCAGAGGTCTTGCAAAGTGTCTCTGCGCCATGTAGGACCTCAAAGTAAGGGTTAAGTAAGATCTAAATGGTGCATGGCTTTGTGTGGACCTGCTGAACAGGGCTGGATTTCACCCAGTTCTTGTAGGAGGTCTAGGGAATTGATCCCCTCCTGCCCTCCAGTTTCAAACTTGCATAGGAGCTGTGACAGTCATGGTAGGGCTAGGTAACAGTGTTGTAATGTAACAGAATGATCCACTCCTGCATGGTCACTGGGGTCCAGTTATCCATCACTGAGTGACTGACTTTTAGTGACATTTGATAGATGAGCCACATTTCTCTATGTTCATGTTATTGTCACAAGTATAGCCAATGGCTTGACTACACCTGCAGTTCAATATTAAAAATGTACAAGAGACCAAATACCTAGGCTTAGCCAACTTACTGTCTAAAGGCAAAGTAGTACAATACAGAATGGAGGCATACATACCGCTTCATCTCATGGGAAGCAGTTCTTGCAGCATGCAGTTCACCTTATGGAGAATGTGTGCTCCAAAGTATGCGTTCACACTAGCCACATGTGTAGTATGAGTGGTGAATTTTACTCTTGGGTAATGTATAGACTGCTTTTAGCTTGTCAACAATTCGCTTTTTACCTTGCTGGGGCGGTGAAGGCACTGCCTAGCTGTACAAGGACAGAGAACTTGGCTTTGACTGGTCTCATATTTGCCAGTGCTGAAGCTGACTAGTCACGTGACGGGTAGCTCATGGGCCTAGCGATTAAATGTGAAGCCTCTGTAGAGGAAAGGGGAAGAGGAAAAGGTCTGCCTGCCTCTCCCAGGGGGAAACCCACAGGAACTGTGTCACCAGCTCGAGAAGGCAGGCTGTAGGACCTCTAAAATGAGGGAACAAGGGTTGGCTTTGAGGGGGCCAGGAATAGTTTGGTGTATTATACTATACTTAATGAATGAGATACCACCAAGGGAGACCTTCATTTAAGTACAGTATTCTGGCCTTGGAGTAAGTACAAGAGCCAAAAAAGGGGAGGTGAGGGCAGTGCAGCTTCAGGGCCATCCTGTGCCACAAAAGGGATGCCCCGAGATTCCGCTCTGTTGCAGCCCTGTTTCCCTGAATGCAGTAGAAACAAACAGGGTAACAGCAAGCCGTTTCCTTGGTCAGCAATCCCTAGCTCTGCCATGCCAGGAAGCTCTGTGCCAAGAAACCCTGTCCCTCTGCTTCCTCTCAGGGTCACACTCTCAATGCCTTTTCCAGGCTCCCTCCCACCAACACACAGAGCCTACAATCCATATCCAAACCCCTGCATCTGTGACCAGGGAAACCCCAAAGTCCACACAGTTTAGCAATCTGATCTGCAAAGCAGCTTATTGCCTTGGCCAGTAGCACCCTTGTCTGCAGCTGTTTTTACAACATAAAGGGGCTTCATTTCTCCTTTTGCTGAACCTAAAGGAGAGTACTTGGCACACCCACTGGATTCAGTGACGTTTGTGATTGTCTTTGGATCTAAAATCGAGCTGTTTGGCAACCGTTAGCACTCTTCAGCGTATCAGCACGAAGCCAAAGGTTTCTATATTACACCTCCAACAAATGGGAATCCTTGAGAGTTTTCTGTTTTCATTCTTTGGGACCAGGGCGTCCAATAAAGATAATGAATTAAGAAATGATCTAATCTAAACTGTATATATATTGCTTGAGTTTGTGTTAATATAGAATAACTTCCTTATTTTTCCAGTGTTATGGGAATCCTCAGACTAGGGATCATGGAGGCCTCATGAACAAACACTCCTTTGTGCTTCATGCGCACACACCACAAAGAGATATTCCTTGCCCCAAAAAGCTTACTGTCTAAGTATAAGATGAGAGACAACAAGTGGATGCAGCAAACAGGTGACTGGCTCTTTAAGAGATAATGGGAAAGCACCCGGTATTGTAATAAGTGCTGGTGACAGATATGTTTCTCATACTCTTCTTTTATGGCTCTAGTCTATTGATTATGTCAATGATTGCAACATTAGTATGAGTAATGTGACCTGTCTTGAACTTTAAATATGACGCTTGCCTCCTTGAGGCTGTTCTGAGGCTAAATTCATGACTGTTTGCAAAGCATGTTGCAATGTTTTACAAACACTAACGATCACAACAGCCACATGAGGAGGCGTGCATCCCATCTGATGACAGAGAGGCCCCATCTGTTACTTCTGTTTGTAAGAGATGTAATGGAGGAAAACTAGAGCCACGAAAAAACATTCCTGTGGAATTCCACAGCGTACTGGGCAAAGGAGAGATTTTCTTCTGCAGGAACATAAAATAGAGACATCAAATGCGCCAACACGATGTCTCGATTCCTGGGGCCAAGTTCTCAGCTGCTGTACACTTGCATAGCTCCTTTGATCTGCTGCATAATCTTTATTGGGCTTCAAAAAAAGCTTCAACAGAAACTTATTGGAGACATGTTACAAAGAATTCAGAGGGCACGATTCTTCCTCACTGACAGTGGGGTGCCCGTTGTGCCACACCGAGCCAGGTGAGGGCGTGCCCCGAGATGACACCCTGCTATACTCGAGTAGTACCTCGCTGTAGGCCAGATTGTGCATTCTTAGCTCACATAAAACAACATAAAGCTTTCACTATTGTCGTCTTGGCATTTGTTTTTCTGCTGCACAAGCTCAAGGGCTGCATATCCCAGCCCTACTGTGAAAAGACCAATCTGTTTTCTCTGCAGCTAGCTGTTTTACCACAGGAGCATTGTATTGTTTTCCTTTTGGCTTATGCATCCTGTGCTATCAATAACTTGTGTTTCTGACATCTCCTATATCATGCTCTGAGCATTCACATCAAGAGTGTCTCGCTGGAGGTTTTTTTCTTCTAAAGGTCAGGACACTTGCAGATGAAATAGCTGTTAACCCCTCCTGTGCCGGTCCCCTCCTGCATCTAAATGGAAGAATTAGATTTTTGTCTGCAAATGTCAGTGAATGTTGATTTCACTGTATGGATACAAACTGAAAATTTTTTTTTCCATCAATAGTAATCAAAATGTACAGATAGATAAAATAAGAAAAATGCTGCTTGAGAGCTTAGAGTCAAAATCTAGTGATTAGACTTTTGAATTAAGCTTGTTACATATGGACTAATGAATGAATGAATGGTAAAACAGATATGATTTGCTGATTTAAGAATATTTACTTTTTATATGTTGGCATGGGATGTTGACCTTTGTGTTAATGGTTCATAAAGCTGTGTCTACTGTCATTAAATAATGGTCTGATTTCCCTCTCACTCCACAATTTCATACAACTTTGAACATTTAAATTGAAGAAAAAAAACCCCCCACACCTCAAATGCAAAGAAACACTGATATTTACCAAAATGATAAAAACTTAAGTTCTGGCAAGCCTCCCCTTGTGGTGCTATTGATGCCCAGTGAAATGTGCAGAGTAGAGAAACATACCAGGAATTCCACTCAGCATGGCATTGCCAGCCCCAACCGTTCAAAACTGATGGATCAGGGGTCAGAACTTGTGAGGCTGACTTTAAAATCATGAGGTTTTTTTAAAATAATATTTTGGGGCTCTTTTTCTATGCCTCCTGGTTTCTGAGCTTTGAGGTGCACTTCGGTCAGATTTTCAAGCTTTTCTCTGCAACCATGAAGGAGAGAAACTTACTTTTAGAAAAAAATGAGATCTGAGATTCTCGTGCAGTCACTTGACTCTAGGAGCTGGGACGTTTAGAAGACCACCAGTTACTGGGAGGCTTATAGTAAAATCATGAGAGTTGGTGGCACTGAGAACTACTGGCCTGCACTTGCAGCCCTAGACTTGAGCTAGAGCAGGGCTCAGTCAGGGTCTGCCGTTGGCACTTTTCCTTGGTTTGTATTAAAGCTGTCGGGAATTCTTCTTGGAAACATTTTTTTTTGTCAGAAAATGCCAATTTTTAAGTATGAAACTTTTTTTTCCAGAAATGCATCAGTTTCATTCATAGGAAGGTTTCTCAGATCCAGGGTGGAATTTCTGATCAGAACACGCTCCCCTCCTTCCAAGAGGAGACTGAGTCTGTCTCAATGCCCTGGCTGCAGTAGTTCAAGGCTCAAGTCTCTGCTGCAATTCAGACACTGCAGGCTCTCAAACCATCCAGGGGAGTGTTCTAACCACCATGGGTTTTTTCATGAAAAATTGCAAAAGGTCTAGTTCTGGTTCTGATACTGAATCAAAACAAACATCACAGACCTGGAATTGGTTTGCAAAATGGAATTCCTGTTTTCTGGCCAGACCTAATTTGTAAGAATGAAGAAAGAATAGAAACAGTGGCTGGCAACTTAGTTGTGTCTGATTGCTTCTCTGGGTGCATGCCTCTATTCTTCCTCTGTTCCCCCACCAAAGGCTCACTCCACCTCTCTTCTCTTTATCACTTCTTAATGCACACTTCTCTCCGTGCAGAGCTGTGCTGATAAATTACTGCTAATATAAAACTCTGGGAATAAAATAAACATACAGGGACCAATCCTCAGCTAGTGTCAATCAATGCTGCTTCATTGGAGTAAATAGAGCTACAACCCATTACATCAGGTGAGGATCTGGCCCATCTGTGTTTTTTAAAGAAACAAAACAGGCCCCTGAGACCAGTGGAATGTGAAGATGCACCTGGTGCATTAGGGACCTAGCAGCAGGTTTCACCAAGGCATACCTGGAGTGTCCAACCACACTTAGATACATCTGGTACAACTGGCAGCAGAATGGGCAAGCTTTAACTAGGTGCACCCAGAGCATCTGGCAGCCCTACAGCTGAGTGCCACTTGGCTGTTCTTTGAATGGTCAGCCACAAAGAATGTGTATTCTTGGGCCTGGCACACGGCAGGGTACAGCAGGTGCATTCTACCTGGACCTGTCTAGGACATGCGGCTGCAGTGCAAGTGATTACACAGGAAAGGAGGTCTAAAGGAATAGAGTGAACTTGGTCTCTCCTTGGAATGGTGTAACTCTGTTGGATCATTCTATAACCACTTCCTGGAGTAACATGGCTACTGGCTCCTGCATTGCATCAAAGCATGTTCATCCTATCACTCTTACCCATCCTCTTTTGTGTTGGGGAAATAAAATGAAAGGCCAAATTCCCACCATTTAAAACAAATTCCCTAGATCTGAAGTATGTTGTAAGTAGGAATGTCGGTTTCCACTCACAGTGTGACAGCTCTCCGACACTGCTCAGGGTTGTGAGCCCTGTTTGTTTCACTTAGTTTGTATGTTTGAAATTGGCTCTGATTCTTTTCATGGAGACAAGGAGCAAGATTGTCTCTTGTCTCTGAAGTATTCTGAGTCTAGCTGTGTGCTGCATCACCGGCAGTTTAATTTAAGTTTCCGTGCATGGGATCAAGGCGCAGTGATAAGGAGGAGAGATGAATGCTGTAACTTTGACAGTACATGCGTCCTTCAGAGGGGCAGACAGCAAATTTGGCATTGAGCTGAAGGTTACAGGATGAGGAACGCATCTGTTCCTAAGGAGAATGGGTGAAATGTGGCAGAGGAGAATGCAGCATCTAGGTCATTTGTAGTGGAAATGAAACCCCTGGGGAAAGTCCGAGTACCAGCCTGTTGGGAAATGTTATGACAATACAGTACCTGCCATTTAGGGCATGTCTATACTTCAGTCCAAGGCCTGATTGGAGCACAAGTAAAAAACCGCATTAGCTTGACCTGCACTAGTATCACTAAAAATAGCCATGTGGCTTTGTCAGCAGGACTCCACCAAGCTTTGTATCATCTGCAAACTCTACCAGCAAAAACGTGATTTCGTTGTGTATATTGCTCAGAAATCGACCCCTTCCTCTGACGTCCCACTCATTTAAAGACTGCTGCCTGACTAGAGACGCTGTAAACTTGAAAGCGAGTGAGATAGCACTGGGCAGCCAGTCCAGCGAGAGATTGCTCTGAAAGGTCAGAGCATTACAGTGAAGTGTGCTTGGAGCATGTGAGCTCCTGAGATTATTATATAACCTCTGGTTCTTGTGACAAAGGTTCTGATGACAGCCAGTACATTGAACAACTTGGTTCCTTTTGCATGGAGTTGTAATGAGGCTGGAAGAGAGGATGGTGCAGGTGTGCCATACACTGGACCCCTCATCATTTGAAGAGTCGAATCTGAAAAGTGCAGAGTAGCTCAGAAACATCAAGATGAAAGCTGTTCTTTCACAGACCCCTGGGTCTCCCTTACACCCAAAGTAATAAATGGTTGTTGCCAAAAGCTGGCTGAAAATAGGCGTGGGAGGTGCTTGTGAGCATTTGCAGCATTTATAGACGGGAGCCATTCATGTTCTTTTTAAAGTCTCTGCAGTTTAGACGTTGTGAGGCATGTCTATGGCAGAGCATGAGTTGGTGGTGCCAACATAGCAAGAGCTTACTGACAGAACCTTTAAACCATAGCTTAGAAAACAAGTGTAAGAAAAGGCATCAGGGCCAACCAGGAGGCACAAGAAATCCAAGTGGATTTTTTGTTTGGTGTATTTATACATTCTGATTGGGGGGCATTTTACACCTCCTCTGTCCAGGTGTGGTTGACTACCCAAGGTGTAAGGCAATGGAGAATCAGGGTCCTACTATATGTAGGTTGTAAATATTACACATGTAATCTTAAAGTTAGAGGACACCTTTTATCTGGAAGCATCTGAATGCTCTTGATAAGTATAAGAATCACTTCATACACCAAACCTTCTATCCCATCACAATGAAATCAAGCCTCTGGAGTGGAGCTCATCAATACCACAGGGCAGTTTAGGACAGGAAAGGAAAAAGAATAGCATGCTCAATGGAAGCTGCAGGGAAGATTTGAGGCAGATAGAGTGCAATTAATGCAGATTAGAATTTGGCTAGGACTCCAGGGCTTTCCTGGTGCAGTATTAACTGATCTTTAATGACCAGCGCCAGCTTTTCCCTACTCTCCTGAAAGATAGGCTCTCCAGTCCTGACTCAGAGAGAAGAGTGCTACCTACTGAAGCACTAACACCACTTCCCGCAATTAGCAGTGCTGCTTAGGTCACCTATCCAAAGACCAACCAAGCCAGAGGCTCTTTAGCTTATGGAATCACAGCCCAACAGGAAGGAGAAGAGAGATGAAGCAACTGAATAAAAATAGCTAAGAAAAGGAAAAGTTGCAGTAGAGTCTGACGTAGGCATTGCATAATAAGAAAAGTCATGTAATAAGAATTTGGTTTTTTAAGTATGCAGTAAATAAGAAGTGAGCCTGGGAGCCTGCACAATTTCTGTATAATGCCTGGAGTAATTTAGTGATGAAAGACATAAGTATGCTTGCAAGAAAATTGAAGCAATTCTTTTCCTCACTGTCTAAAGGCACATACGCGAATGACCTGTGACAAGGGACTCCCAGGACAGGGAAATGGAAACAGAGGGTCAAATTCTGCACTCTGTTACAGCGGAATAAATCCAAGTTACTCTCCACCACAATGAATTGAGTTACTCTGGATTTACACCGTGGTGTAAATGGTTAGCTCCTGGTGTTTAGGAGGGGACAGGAAGAGCCAGGAATGCTGCAGAGGAATAGATTTATTCTGCCACTCGTGTTGAGAAGTACTTTGTTCTGAGAGTAGCTCTAGTGGCACAATGATAAGGTACTACCCAAGTAGGGCTGGATTCTACCAGCCCTATCTGAACCACTTGGGTCTGCAAAATGAGGGTCTAAACCTGCAGCGCTTGCTCCTGATGACGCTATTCCTTAGCTAGATTCTGATCCCCTTCCTCGTGTTGAGTAATATCTTGCTCCGTACGTGCTCTCATTGACTACAGTGAAACTACACCTAGAGTAAGATGCTCTGCAGTATGAGTAAAGGCATCAGGTTTTGCCCTCGTGTGATTAAGGGCTGCACTTTGAGGCCCTTGGACTTCAAATCTTTAACAAACAGGCTTTGTCTCACAAGATTACTGGCTTCCAAGCCAGTGCAGAATGTGCTGGGAGAACAGCTGCAGTCGTCCACGTGGTATTTAGAGCTTTCACTTCCACCATAGAGATGAACAAACTGGCAAACACTGATCAAACTTCACAGAACATTTTGAAACCTCCAATATAGTTTGGTTCAGGTTAGGATCTGCTACTGTGTGTGTTTCTTATTTTAGCCAGCCAATGTGTTCATCTCTAGCATAATGCTCCAAGGTTGTCTGCCAGCAGGGAGTGTACTGGAAGTGCTAATCAAGGACAGAACAAGGCAACCGCCTAGATGTCTATGATTTTATTAGTCATTGGATTCACAAGAGGAAAGTCATGTGACAAATCTAGCGTCCCAAGGAACTGTTTTTGAGCAAGTAACAAGAAGTGTTGGAAGGGGAAAGGAATGGCCAGGACTTTCTGACATACCAGAAACTGTTGATGGTCAATAAGCGTTGTCTTCCCTAATATACAATAGACAGCTGTGTTCTCGAGTGAGAGAGGTGTCACCAATGTGAGGTGTAGAGTTTTTGCACCCCATTCCCCGTAAAACTCTAGTAATGTTTTTGTTTATAAGGGTGGGGAGCTTTAATGGAAAAGGAACAATCTAAGATCTAAGAGAAATAGGATACTTGTGTGTGGTGCTGGTTTGAGATAGAAAGGTGTGATGAGCAGAGCATCATGAGACCCAACATCAAAACTGTTTTATTTGGCTCGCTGTTTGCTGAGTCAGGTCATCAGAGATTATCATCAGTGTTGGAGGAAGGAACATGCAGTACAATTATTAAATGAGGAGATGATGCAAAATTTGGGGGGGGGGAAGAAGAGGAGAATGGAGGGAAAGTAAACTAAGTATGACTCGAATCGTTTTGGAATCTGACCTGAGAAGTGGTTTTTGGATGAGATATAAGTAGAAATAGGTGTGAACAGAGAACTTTGCCAAAAGGATCCCTGTTATGGTTTGTTACAGAAACTTCACCTGTATGATCTTCTGTTCTATTCTGGTTCTTATCCTCCTCCCCTCACTGTTGTATCTGACAATTCTCCAGTAGTGTAACCAGTCCATTCTGAGTACTGAGAACAAAGGGGCCTTGTGACTTTGGGCTGCGGGATCTCTGGGGCAGAGGAGAGTACGGAGGGCAGGCAGGACACAGTATGCTGAGGGAAGAGAGACCAAGAAACAGAGAGAGGAGCTGCTTCCTGGCCCCTTTGTACAACTAGGGAACTGAGGCACAGAAAGACTAAGTGACTTCCCAAGTTTATACAGGAAGACTCTGGCAGAGCAGGGAATTGAGCCCAGTTCTCTGGCTGTGACCCTAACTATTGGAGCCAGAACCCCTCAGCTGCTGCCTTACTGACATGAAGGGGCATGGTTCTTATCTCATTTACTCTTGGGTAAATCTAGAGTAATCCCATTAAAACCAGGGAATTAGTCCATCATTGAACCAGTGTAAGTGGTGAATCAGGCTCAGACTCTCCGTTCCTCTAGTCTAGAACTGGGGACAGACAGCAATTTTCCAACCCTCGGTAAGGGTTTGTTTCCCAGCTGTTCCCACGGCCTTATTGATTTGGTTGCTCACCCACCAAGTATCGCTTGGCCTGGCTGCCCTTGAGCACATCCAAATGAATTGGCCCTTTGGGGCTTCTCAAAGAACTGGCTGAAGAACGGGAGGGGGGAAACACAGTTTGTGAAAATGCATCAAAAACTGGAATGTTGACATTTGAAAAATTTCAGCCAGCTCCAGAGTTAGCTGGAAAATGGTGCAAATTTTTCATCCCAAAAGTGTTCTCCCCCTTCCCCACTTTTTTGTCAAGTCTTTACATTTGAAAAGAAAAAAATATACCAGTTCTCCCACTTCTACCCATCAGGCTTTGCAACTCGCAGGCTAGCCTGTTAACTCCCTCTGGTAAGGGAATCAGAAGGGGGCAGATTCTTTTCCCCCTGCTACTGGACCCACAGAACAGAAGAACCCTTCTTTTAGATGCACCCACGGCAGCTTGGGGTCCTGTGAATCTTACAGTCGGCCTTGTCTATGGCCCAGTGCGTCGTTCACTGATGCCCTAGTCCAGAAAAGTGTAGCCTGTAAATGGCAGTTATATTGCAATGGGAGCCAACATCATTAAGCGAATCAGGCAAAAATAGGTAGATGGATTGGAAAGAAGATGGCTTCCATTTTCACACACTCTGTGCCATGAGAAAGGACATCAAGAGAATCTACACTGCAATTTTAATTGGGTTTGGGGGCAACAAGATTTTCATTCATCTGTTCCGTGTGCAGTGGGAGGTTTCTGGGCACATCTGACTATAAGTCTGATTGTGCTGCCAGATTAGCTCATCTGCTAACACGACGCCCGTTAATTGTGCAATCCACAAAATCACTAGCAGCAGTAAATGTTCCAGCTCATCTGTCCAGTGCCCACAAGCAGAGGTTCGTGCTGCTTAATAATTCAATCGGCGCAAACCATTGGGAAACCTCCTTGGTTACATTATATGCAGTTACACCAGGCTTGAATTTGGCCCAGAGGTCGTTATAATGCTTATACTGTAATATGCTTTATGGATTTGTCTGGCAGATTCCCATTTTCCTTGTCCTCCCTTCAGGGTCAGGTTCAGATCTCAATTGTGCTGGGATAAATTGATGGATTTAAATTGGTTTAACAGAGAGCAGAATCTGGCAGGTAAAGTTAACTCTAGCTCCAGCCTCAATGGGTTAGCCTCAGGGCTTCCCTTGCAGAAGTTCTTAGCCCATCCTCTACTGATAGTGTAATACCACACCCCTTGGTGGGTGATTAGTAGCAGGGATTGAATGTGGGATCTCTCAGTCTAAAAGCATGAACTGCTATTGCCTGAACTAGAAGACCGGTTCAGTTAGCCAAGACTGTAGCAGTCTCATCAGTGGCCTAGCCATCATTAGATAGGGACAGAGCATCACATAGAGTAGGCTACATTAGCTCGCTGCTTAAGAAAGGCCTCTCAGCCTTTTATCTTTGCTGAGTGGGAACTATCTGATCTGGCTGCTTAGGTGAGTCATCAGAGTAGCTCGGCAGTTGTTGCAATTTCTGTGCCTGACAGAAGAGGAGAACAGAGTTCTATAGGCTAGTTGAGAGATTCCCCTTACTGTGTGTGACAGCCAGGATGGTCTGTCATGGTTATAAATAGTTAAAGCCATGATCAGAGACCTGGGATCTCTCCTCTGCCACAGACTCCCTGGCTTAGTCTTTCTGTGCCTCACTTCCCCACCTGTAAAATCGGGATAAGAGCCCTACTGTGCCACACAGGGGTGAGGATAAATCATAAATGGAATGAGGATTCATATGTCTATAGATGACATGAGAAACTGAGTGTTGTGCCAGGGTTTGAATTCTTAAACATTCCACTGTCTCTCCAAAGGGCCAACATGACCAGATACAATGGCTGGAGTTCAGTGGGACAAGATAAAGTTGCTGCAATTATGTGCCTTAGCCAGCTGTTAACAGGGAGGCACATGCTAAGGATAGGGAGGGAGGAATTATTGCAGAGCATGGGTGAGAGTTGCTGGGATCCAAATAAGGACACATTTAAGATGCATTAATTGGTGACGGCATTTCTATCAGAGTGCTAGCTATGTTCTAGTTGTGGGCAACCAAGGCCTGAAAAGTACTGTCGAAGGTTTTTACATAATGTTGGTAAGCAGGAAGCTGCTGAACAGTCAATGGAGAGTTCAACTGGGTGGTAAGATATTCATGAACTGGGGTGAACTAAGAAACCTGATAGGTTCCTTAGAATGATAGGGCTGGGAGGAATGGACTGATAACCCAAGATCGGGATTTACCTGAGTGCTGTATCATAGTTATTTTTATCATATGCCATCTATGTGCTTGGTGCTGTACAAATTGTAGAGGAAGATGTTGTTTGCTTCACAGGACTTGCAATCTATGCACCTGATCTTCAGTGGGACAACTGCATGAATAGGCACTACTTGACAGGAGGAAGAGCTGCGGAGCTGGGCCATACGTGAGACACTGATAAACTTCACAGACACATACATGGGCCAGATTCTGTCATTCTTACCTGACTCCAGTAGTAGTAGTAGTACCTGACTCCAGAAATGGTCCTGTTGATTTCAGTAGGATTGCTTGCAGAGTATGGTACTACACAGGGGGGATCCATGCTACATAGTCCATACTAGTCAGCATGTTCACCAGTAATTAGAATAAGGAAGTGTGCTATTAGCATTAGATAATCAATATTAGGTTATCACTGAGTAGCAATGGGACCATTCCTGGACTTAAGATACTATTCCATATGAGTAAGGTTATCAGAGCCTGGCCTTTAGAGAGCAGCGGAGTATGGAGAAGTTGATGGTATTGGCGTAAGTTAACTGGGAGCCATTTCCTGCCATTGAGACCCCTGTTGAGTAGCACCTAGGACTAGCAAAGTAAGGCATTCCTCATTGTGAGTAAGAGTGGCATACTTCAGCCCGAAATAGATCAGGGGTATTCCGGTGAACTCCAATGGCTTTTGCCAGACATTGATCTCGGTGTTCACTGTGGTTGTGTCAGTGTACTTGTGAGTGCAGCGCAGGTTATGAACTCCAATGGCCTTTTTGTGCCAAATTCTGCAAGGCAGAGGGAAAAGGTTGGAAACGACATATAGAATGTTTGTGTGCCCCAGCCCCACAAGGCCAGTGCCTTGGACAGCAGATTCCATGTTTACTTGGCAAGCATGAATGTTTGATATTCAAAGATTAAACACATCTAGAGCTAAAGGGTTGGAGGCTGGGCTGCCATGGGGTCGGGGGAGGAAACGATGCATGGAATGAGAAGTATGATCAGCCCTGGAATAGTGTACGAGTACGTATGCTCCCCGTCCTCTCTTTGCTAATATTCATTGCAATCTACAAAATAAGTAGGATGGGGATATATTTAATAATAATATAATTTAATAATATCCCCAGTGGAGATATATTTCTACTTGGTTTTAAAGCTGGTTCAGTGGAGACCATTTTAAAACCAGGCAGATTTAAGGAGCTTAAGATGGCCTGATCCATTTTCACTTAACTGGTTTCAAGACCTCAGGCTACCTTAAGACACCTAAAATTGGGTTAGCATTATGGTTCTAAGCAGTATTAAAACTGGCTAGAAAATGTCCACAGTGTAGATGGGACACTGGAGTCTCAGAGTAAAATTCTGGCCTCCACTGAAGTGATGACAAAACTCCTAGTGACTTCCAGAAGGCCAGGATTTCACCCTCATACGTCTTTCCTGTTGTGGATAGCTTCTTAAAACATGATCCTCTTGTGGATATCTCCCCTCCACATCCCAATTTTAAACCTTCCCCGCAGCAACGCTGTGCATGTTTGCGTAAGAAAATGAGGGAGATGGGGTTTCCTGTATATTAACTAGATTTTTCCTTAATGCTTGGTCTCTCACACAATTTGTATAACTCTTTTGGTTAGGCGTGTGATTTTTTTTTTTAAACTGATATAGTTGTACTGGTGTAGTGTAATGTAGACAGTTATACTGGTATAAAAGTGCTTTATACCAGCATAGATTATACCCCTTCTCTTATGGGGAAAAAACTATACCAGTGTGAGTGAGCACCTTTATGCTGGGATAATCATGTCCACACTGCAGGGGTTATACTACTTTAACTATGCCATTATAGATAAAATATTGCAACTTTAGGGTGCAGAGAAGTCCTTAAAGAGGCCAGGGCTGTGCTACAACAAGTAGGAAACATCCAGATGCTTCATAATTGTGATAGAGGCATTCCACTCAGCACTTGGTGCTGCTCCTACCCCCCCTTTGGAGAATCCTTGCTTTAAAGAAAGGAAAAGCCAGGCCGGTGGTGCTAAATGAGACAGAGAGTGGGAGGGAAGCGGTAGCTCTGCCAGGCCGCAATTCTTTCCTGGACATTTTCAGATTAATATATCATTATAGAGCCGAATGATACACCACCCCTCTTTCCATTTTACCCATTTGTTATCACAGAGGCCAGTGAATGGATTCTAGTGACCTTTAGCAGAGTTCTTCCCCCTTTTCTCTAAACTCTGATGACTTTTTTGCATAGTTGTTAGGCAGCAATAAGGACTGATTTCTGATATAAACACAGGTTGCATTTTTTTCCTCTCTATTGACAAAGGGGTCAAATTCTGAGGACCTTACTCAATATTTACTTTGGCAAACTCTCATTAAGGTCAATGGGAGTTTTGCCCAAGTAGGAATTGAGTAAAGATCTTAGGATCTGACCCATGGACATTTTCTGAATTCTAAGAAATGAAAATGAGCACAGGTGTCGTGAAAAATCATCAGACTCAAACAGACTCTCAGCTGCTGAAAGGACAAAGTAGGCCATGTACATGAAGAGAAAAGAAGTGACAGAGATACAAGAAACCACAGCTCAGCTGTTCTACATCAGCATAGCTCCATGAAAGCTAATGGAGCAAAACCAATTTACATTGCCTGGGAATCTGACTCTAGGTGATGATATATAACGCTACTGATCCTATGGGCCAGCTTCTCTAGTAGACTGTGTCTGCTTTGTACCACATGGTTGGTGTCATCTGGTCCTAAAACTGGTTTAACTTGGTCCAGAAGGATCACCACAGTAAAAGAGGGATTCTACCATGATGTAGGGACTTCTATGACACTGGGTCTCCTTGCTGCTGGTGTAACAGGATCCTCTTTGCTACACAAATCATCAGCTGCAGTTTTCACTCCTTGGAGCTGCTGGCAACCTGCTTGAGCTGTTTGTGTCCATACAGTTTGTGAGCTGTTTAGTTGTGCTGTTGTGCCGTTGTGCTGTTGTAGTTAACACTGAGGTCACTGTTCCATCCCAAGGCCTGGTTTGAGTTGCTTTAACATTCTAAAAGCCACTGGGCCGGATTCTGCTCTCAGCTGGTAATAACTTCCCTGAAATCAGTGGGCCAGGTTCTCTGGACTGCTGAGACGCACTGGGCATGGGCTTGGAGCAGGAGAGAAAAGATGGTGGCTTTAAGTCACTCCTCTGATCCTCGGGGGACCTAGCGTCCTGGACGAGTTAGAGGAGCATGTGAAGTGCTCCATCTTGTGTTTGCTGCGAACACCTTCCGGAATCCTTGTCTAGTCTGATCTGCTCAGATGAAGTCAGCTTTATGGCATAGGAACAGGGCTGCTGTCTGTGACATCAGAACCAGACCCATTATTTTGATCAGGCTGAGCTTTCTTCTGGGAGGAATTACACAGAAATAGAGAGATGCAGTGGGGTGACATGGCCTTACAGGGCTTCTCTGAAATTGGGGAAACTGCAGCCCGTGCCTCAGCTTCCATTTTAATCTATGCCATCACATGAGGATAATGAGATATTACCATTTCTGTGCTGACAGACACAGTACACCCATGAGAGCAGACAGTTCTCCCATGTCTGACAATTCTGTTGCTCTGCTATGCTTTCAGGGCCTTATAGTGTGGTACTTTGCTCTCTGGACTATTTGTCAGTGGCAGGTTAAACTTGACCAATTCTTATTTAATTGAAATTTGAGGATAAAAGTAAAAAGCAGAATACATTATTTCTTGAGGATCACACTTGGCTGGAAAATAGGAGCACAAAATTAATAGTGAGGCAAGATGGCCTGGCGGTTAAAGCACTGTCTAGGACTCAGGAGATCTAGCTTCAATTCCAGTCTCTGCTGAAGATTGTGTGTGTGACTTTGGGCAAGTCACTTTATTTCTCTGCACCTCAGTTCCCCATCTGTGAAATGGGGATGATCTTCATTTCTCCTACAACTTCGTCTCTTGTTTATTTAGACTGTAAGCTCTTCAGAGCAGGGCCTGTCTTTTACTATGTGTCTGTACAGCACCTAGCACAGAGGTGGCCTGACATCATTTGTGGCCTTTAAGTGCTGCCATAATATAAAAAATAAGAAATAGAAATATAAAATATAGTTTTGGGGTATTTTCAGCCTCTTTAGTACTAGTGAAACCTTTCAGAACTGTGCTATATAATGCAAAAATAAGTGGCAAATCCAGTAAGTAATACATTTAGATCCAAAAGGCTGAGTGACAAGTCTAGTGATAAAATTAATTCACAATTTCTTTCTGAATCAGGCTCTTTCTTTGAAGTCAAATGCTCACTGTAATTTCATGTAACAACTGTCTGACCTGAATTCCGTGAAAGGATTTCATTATTAACAATTCCGATGCTGCACAAAGTAGGTTGCTGTTTTATCTGTGACTATTTATTCGTGAAATGCAGGAGTTATGGAGTTAGTTCGTGTTTCTATGGTGACACAGCATAACAGAGAGGCTTTCAATGTGTATCCTTGGCAGCAGCTGGAAATGCTCCGAGAAGGTCTTTTCAATTATAAATCAGGTGGCAGATAGGAAGACCTCCGTGTGATAGCTGGATCTCATCTTTTTCAGAGTTATATAAATAGTCTATGTTGAAAGGTTCACTGGAAATTAGCTTCTAATTTTTTAGAACATAGGCAGGCAGTGAATACAAGGTGGGAAAGTGGAATTCAGAATGGCTGGGGGCTCAGTTCTTCAACCCATAGTCAGACAACTCCCATAAATAAAGGTTGCTCTTTTCAGAAATGGCCTCTTGGTCTGGCCCTTGGTTTTGGCATGTAATTGCACTGAGAAGCATCAAAGTAAGATTTTCCTAATGTAAATATCAGTGATGGGAGAATCCCAAAAGTATTGGATATCTGATCAGGAAGAGAATTAAAAGTCTGCATGTTTCTCTGAACTAATAACAGCACTTAACATTTTCAGGTATGTCATTGCATAAGCCCAGTTAGGAAAACTCAAATCCAGTTGCATCTGCTGTCTCTTATTCCAGCTTCTTTTCATACACCCAGCACTGTAGAAGTCGCTGCAACTCCCATTGAAATCAATGGAAAAATTCCCTTTGAGTTCAAAAAATGTTGGATGAGAACCTACAGATGGCCCCACTATTAAAGAAATAACCCTAAAGTCATATTAGGTGTCTAATGGAACAAACATATTTTGCACTTATGAAAGCTCAGGAGAAGTGGGATATAGTTCACCCCAGAATCTGGTTGATGTTACTGCTCATTGGAGCTGGTTGAAATATGGAATTTTTGTTCCATAGGAAATTCTGACATTTTGAAACTTCCTTTTATCTCAAATTGGAATGAGAGGCCCAAGATTTGAAATTTTCCGTAAAACAAAATTTCAGAAACAATTTGTTTTGGAAATATTGAAGTGACCTTTAAGGAAGTCCTTTGGTTCAAGAAGGTTGAAGAGCTTTGTTTCTACTTTTATCATTTTGACTATTATATTAGTGTGTATTATATATTACATTATAGTCAAAACGGTGAATGTCAGTTGAAGCACTTCGACCATCCATAACAAAATGTTTTGATAATTTTTTGTTGAAAATGTTGATGAAATTGGGACATTGTGATTTAGTCTGATCAGCATTTTCTGACAGAAAGCTGGCCTGTTGGAAAATTGTATGCAGTGTTGTTGTAGCCGTATCAGTCCCAGGATATAAATGAATGTGCATTTTATTGGAGATATTATAGCTTTGCAGCAATAATCACATGGTTATCGTTAAAGAGGCACTTTTGTTAAAGGCCTTTGGTGGAAAAGGCACCATTTGTGTGGTATGATAATTGTACAGGCGTGTTTTATAGCCAATAGATGGATTGGGGGCAAGGCTGATAAAATTCTGCAATTTTTCAGATATCTGAGTATGAGCAAAAGTTTATAGGTTTTATAGAACATCAGAAAGATGAGGTCTCTGCCTTAAAGACCTTCCAAGGTGAATATAACATGCTAGAATGAATAGATATGAAGCAAAGGGGATTGGGTAGGGAGGATGAAGATTACAACAACAAGAAACTGGCATTCCTTTGAGAATCACATAGACAACTTGATGGTTTGCCTGTGGTTTAAGGCTGGTTTTGTAGTGTTAGTTTATATGTAGTCGAGACTCAAATTTAGATGATAGTCTGTCAAGATTTAGGGCAGCATTATCTATCCAGTCCACCCCCTCAACCTGTCTCAATCAAGTAATCTTGTTGTAGCTTCATCTCAGCTTCCTTCATCTAAATGTCTCCAAGGAGAAAGTGCTTCCCACAGCTAGAAGAACATGACTCAGACTCAGACACGACTCTGCCTTCATCTCCTTCCTCATCTCTCATTTACCCACATCTCTTAGGTCTGCATATCTGCCTATCATCTCTGGATCACTCCCATTCCCCTGGCCCTCTATAGTTACACTCTCCCTGTCAAGGTTGCACTCGGCACATACTGTAATGATTCCTCTTTGGTATCAAACCTCCTCTCTCTCTCAGGCAGTGCCAAAGACCCCCTTTTCAAGGTTCCTTCCTAACTACCCTTGTGGGTCATGGGCAGGATCTGGTCCTTTGAGCAGCTAAAAGGTGGTTAGAGACACTAGTGGTGGGTAGTTCTTGCAAGAGGAATTAGTAACATGCCTAGTGTAAGACTAAGGGCTTGTCTACCTTAGGGATATTTGCACTGAAAACATCCCTAATGCAGATGAGCCCTAAGTGGGAAGTGAAGGCTCATTGTCTTCCAAACCTGCTCTGCAACTGTAATCCTGACAACCACCTGTAGGCCAATGATCAAACTGTATACACGAAGCAGCGGATTGGGAATTTTCCAGCGAAAGAGGGTTTAGATGGAAAATGCAGGTTCGCTGAACCAGGTGTGTTTTGTGGCAACGCATCAGGTTTGATGAACTTCTGATGAATCAAAGGCAGGCTTCCATCAGAAACCTGCTTGCTTTGCTGCCAGTTCACCTGGTGCACTGCTGGAGAGGAGTCCTGGGGGAGTCGCGTGCTGCCATGCGGACTCCCCCAGTCTTGGGGACCCCAAAGCTTCCAGACTCCCTGCCAGAGATCTAGCTCTACCTGAGGCTCAGCTCCTGGCTCTGCAGCAGGGAATCTGAGAGCCTGAGGACGTCAGCTCGAGCAGGATGGAAATTCTGACTTCAGCCAGTTCTGCTGTCTACATCTTTAGACCTCTTTAATGCTTACTCCTGCCTCCTCTCTGCCTGTTCTGACCCAATGAACTAATGTCTCTGTTACACCAAACTCAGTCAGCTCCCTTCATTTATTGTCTCATCAATGCAAATACATCTCTGAGGCAAATGGCAGCTCCTCATATGCAACCCCAGCTCCTCCTATCTTCACTGCCAACTTGGACATCCCAACTGAAGCTGCTGTCCTCAGCTGTGACATCAGCTTTGACCCTGAGTGTTCCTTCTCCTCTCTCTTCTCCTACAGTATATCTGCAGACAGGCTTCTCATGGTCCCCACAGCCCAAGTAAATCACTGCTTTGACTCCACCTTTGCTGAAACTGCCCTCCTTCCCAACGCCTTCATCTTCTCCTGCCTGCAACACTGCAATTTCTGTCTCAGACTGGCTTCCCCAAATCCCAGCTATCCCCACTCCTGCATGTGCAATGGGATCATGTTCCCCCCATCCTCAGAGTGAGGCTGGCTCCCCTACTCCTGCCATTCCAGCTCAAAACTGGCCTCCTTGGAGTTGCTCTAATTTAGCTCATGGAAATTCTCTCTCTCTCCTCCATTCACTCCTATTCCTGCCTTGTTCTGATTTTCCTCCCTGTTCCTTAGCAGTCTCCCCACTGATCTGAGAGCCTCCTCTGCTGAGCCTCTGCTATCTGATATCTTGTGTCTATCTGCCTGTTTGACACTCCACCTATTTTCAAATCTCCTCTGAAAATCTAACTTTTCTCCCTTGTTTCTGCTTCTAAATTTCCCTCCCTCCGCTTTAATTTTTTGTGCTTTTATAGGCATTTTTTTTTACTATGGAAAAAACTTTGGGATACAGTTTGTAGGGAAGACACTATAAAAAATTAAGTTCTGCTGAACTTTTAAAAGAAGAAACATGAATATGTATTGTCCCCTGGTGGCTATGTTGTAGAACTACTTCAATCTGTACAGCAATTTAACAGCTATTTAGCCTCATTTTACTCTCTACCCCACTAAAATACAGGACTAAATCTACAAAAGAATATTGCCACCATAACACACCACTCAACCTGACAAGATCTAAAGGTCGGGCAAAGATGATCTTGAGGTTAAGGCAGTGCACTTGGACTCAGAACACCCAGGTTCAATTCCTGGCTCTGCTATAGATTTGTTGTGTGACTATGGGCAAGACATGTAAAGTCTCTGTGCCTTAATCTCCATCTGTCAAATGGGGATAATAATACTTCCTTTTAGGCTTATCTATTTAGATTGTAAGTTCTTCAGGGAAAGGACTGTCTGCTACTATGTGTCTGTACAGCACCTAGCACAACGGGGGCCTGATCTCAGTTGGGTTTCTAGTTCTAGTGTCCAAAATTAAAAACACAATAAGGCAAATTAAAATTTAGGATGAGTTTCTCTTTTCCCTTAACACAAGTTTTCTTTAACCTTAATTGGTTAAGCATTTCTGATATAAATAATAATTATAGATCATGTAAATATACCTCATATTTCATATCTTTTTCTTGCCATGAGTGGCAAGTGCAGAAGGCATGAATTTGAAATGAAGCTGAAATCTTGTTTTTTTTCTTTTTATTGAATCCGTATGTGAAAGAAAATGCTACTGTTCAATAATATTGTATGTTGTTTCACATTGGTAACATGCATATCAAACATTTCACTTTCAGTGCTTCTTTAAGCTGGGCTGAGCATTGTTCTGTCTGGCAACTTAGATAGATCTGATGCTTCCTGAATATTCTGGTTTGTTTCCTCTGAATTTACAGAAATATACACATGTATCCAAAGCGCAGTGAATGCCATGAATTAGACAGAGGGAGAAAGAAAGGGAAAGCGAAGTGGTAAATAATTTCAAATTTCTGTAACCTTAAGCCAGTGGACTACAATTGTCACTAGATGGCATCACAGGAAACAGAATGGGTGACAGATGCTCTTTGAGGTGCAGAATCTTTTGGATGAATTCCACCATTCCCATTCCAGTCCATCCAAAACACAGTTGCTAAAATTACCTTCCTTCCACATCAAGCTGTCCTCTGTTTGAATCCCACCTCTAGCTCCCTGTCACCAACTGAAGCATATTTAAACTTCTTGTCCTTGCCTCTAATGGGCTAATCAGCAGCTCTGGCCCAGCTAGAATGGTATTGCATATCCTCCTGTCCCATCCACTCTGTCAATGACAGGTGTCTTGGATGGTCCATTCATTTCTTTCTGTCACTCTCACTTCCATGCCCGTAGCCCAACTCTCAGAATGTCTGGCTGCAGAAAGGGCCTGAAGTTGCAAGGTGCTGAACACCTCATGGGAGGTGTTGAAGACCCTGAACTACTAGTGGCTTCAGTGGGAGTTGAGGGTGCTGGCACCTTTCAGGATATGATAGAAAAATGGCTAGGAAAAGACGCTGCGAAGAGGTAGCAGAAAGTGAGTGGGAGAATATCCTACTCCCTGCTACATGGCCCACCATAAAGGTATGGAGTCAGCCTGAAGGCTGATCTAGGTAGGCTTTCCAGGAGATTATGATCCAGGATGCGACCTACAGAGACCACAGTAAGAGAGAGACTGTGACTGTTTTGGATCCAAGGTACGCACTACAGCTGTTTGGGAATTTTCCAACAAAATGTCTGTTCATCGGGAAAAGCTGATTTGTCAAAACCAGAACAGTTTGAGGGGAAGGCCTGTGTTGCTGACTCTCCCAATTCAAAAATGTTTTTGGGAAAAAGTTTTTTTAAATTGTCAAAATGGAACCTTTTAACCTTTGTCTAAATGAAATTTTAGTTTTCTGGTTTGAAATGACTTTTTCTTTCAAAATGTAATTTATTTAGACTTAAGAAAAGGTTGGGTTTTTTAAAAAAGTCAGAATTGAAACAAAATGTTTTCAAATGATCAAAACAAAATGTTTTCATTGATCCAATTTTGTAAAAAAAATCAGATTATTGATAAGTTAAAATTATCAAGATTTTGACTTTTCGTCTTGTCTCAAGAATGGAGAAATTTTTTGAAATGTCAAAAGTTCTTATGGGATGGGAAAACCATTTCCTGCACAGCTCTAATGCACTCCTTGAATGGCTAGACCCACCCTGTGCACATAAAGCCCCCTTCCTCTGCCATACTTGGGCAACCTTATTTAGTTAGGAGCCAACCCATGTTAACATGGGTTATGCACTTCAACAACTGATGCTAAACACAGGAACTCTAGAAGCAGTTTGTGTGTGCAACCGATCCAAAACCCAATGGAATGTTCATGAGGTGTTGAATCAAGGCCTATTTCTACTGATAAATTGCCCAAAAGGTAACCTTTAACTCAGTTTCAAGTAGCCTAGCTGAACCAACAGTTAACCCCTGCCCTGCACTTCCTGATAAAGAAACCATCCTCTTCTAGCGCATGTGTCAGCTAAGCAAATCCAGAAACGAGCAGCATTCACACTGAGCCCAGTTTACATCAGTGAACAAAACAGGCTGCTGATAAAGAAAGATAAGATGAGCAATAATGACTCCTAGTGGATGGTCAAGAGTAAGTATTGTTATGTGTCTGGGGCATAAAACTGCACAAAAGTTGAACTTGTAAGTTCCAGGAAAGAGAAATATGTGCAGTCTTGCTGCTATTGGATGTTATGAAATAGGAAGCTCAGACCATGCCTTCTGTGCTGATTTGTTAAAGAGTTGTTCTGAGAAAAGGCGTAAGAAAAGTGTTTCCGTCAAAATCAGACCAAAGAGCCTTGACAGCTGCAACATGTGGCTCTCATAAGGTGAAGAAAACTTGAGTGAGAGATCAGCTGACCTGGGAGCATACCAACTGGTCACGCCAGCCCAGCTCTTGAGCTATAGTAACAATAGACACCTTTTTAAGAACACTGTTTGTTTAAGAACACAATTGCAGACCTGGGGCTGTCCTGCTTTGACCCTCAAAACCCCCTGTCCTGGTTGAAACTCCCAGAGCAGTGAACCCATGGCAACATGGGCTACAGCGCAAGCTAGCCCCACAAACAGTTCCCAGGGTTTATCCATGCTGAAGTGTGTGCTGCTGCAGCTCTGGTACCTGAGCTAACTAGATTAAAGCTAACTCGACTATATCTACCTGAGCTGCAATCACACCCCTGACTGCAGTCTAGACATATCTTCAGTGTAAACAATGACTCGTCCTGTTTATCATAGTGTCAGCTGCTTGTGGTTAACAGCAGAATCCACCAAAATGTTATCCCCATCCAGCTGACATGATGTTAAACCCAATGGGCTGTGTCTACACTGAGTGGCAACTTGTGTTTAACATCATGTTAATTAACATGCTAACATGTTTTACCTATCAAACATGACTTATTTTTGCAGTCTGGATAAAAACTTAGTTAACATGTTCTAACACGATGTTATTTCCTTGTGTAGAGAATTCCTTAGGGAATTACCAGCTACTACACTCCTGAACTGGGGTTGTCTGTGAGTGTAGACAAGCTTATATTGGCAGGAAAGCCATCTGTCTAACCATAATTCTATATTAAGTATTCTGTATGTGAATTACTATTTCTAGTACAGTAGTATTTAAAATGTGCAAGGTGCTGTACATACATAAAGGAAGTCACAGTCTGCCCCACAAGGAGTTTGATGATTGTTTGTTCAAATCCTTTCTTCAGACCCATCTTTTCTCCTTGGACTACATTCCTCCTATATATTTTTTTCTCTTATTTCTTGTATTAGGTTTTTATCATTCTTTGTTATTTTGGATATTTTACTGAGTTGTTTGAAGGTGGATTTTCTTTCTTTCTTTTCTTCTTTCTTTCAGTTTGGAGAGTTTCAAAACAAAACAAAAATGTCCTCAAGTAAAGTGAATTTAAAAGAGTCTCTACATTCAATATTTATATTTGTAATAGATCCAGAGTGGTAGCCGTGTTAGTCTGTATACAGCAAAAACAACAAGAGATCTGTGGCACTTTAAAGAATAACAAATTTAATATTTGTAGACATAAGCTTTCGAGAGATTTCAGCTCTCTTCTTCAGAAGCAGTAATACAGAAAATAGGAAACACAGAGGCGTCTTATAGATAGATATCCAGGTGCATTGAGAACACACTGTGGAACACAATAAGGAACCCTTACTGGTTCAGGATCTGGTCCCAGTAAGGCCGCAGTACTGGTTCGTTGGTTGGTTATGGTACTGGTCCCAGTGAGGTCGCAACACTGGTCCGAATAAGGCACCCTTACTGGTTGTGGTATTGGTCCAAGTATGTCTGTACTACTGGTCCCAGTAAGGCCCCCTTACTGGTTCTGGTACTGGTCCCAGTAAGGGCCCAGTAATGGTCCCAGTAAGGCCCCTTTACTGATTGCTGTACTGGCTGGCCCCAGTAAGGACACCTTACTGGTTCTGGAACTGGACCCAGTAAGGCCCCCTTACTGGTTCAGGATCTTGTACAGTAAGGCCGCAGCATTGGTCCTAGTAAGGACCCCTTACTGCTTGTGGTACTGGTCCCAGTATTTCCTTAGTACTGGTACCTGTAAGACCCCCATACTGGTTCTGTTACGGGTCCCAGTAAGGGCCCGGTACTGGTCCCAGTAAGGCCCCCTTACTGATTGCAATACTGGCTGCCCCAATAAGGAACCCTTACTGGTTCTGGAACTGGTCCTAGTAAGGCCCCCTTACTGGTTCAGGATCTGGTCCCAGTAAGGCCGCCGTACTGGTCCCAGTAAGGCCCACATACTGGTTATGGTACTTGTCCCAGTAAGGCCGCAACACTGCTCCCAGTAAGGCTGCTGTACTGGTCACAGTAAGGCACCCTTAATGATTGCTTTACTGGACCCAGTAATGCAGCTGTACTGGACCCAGTAAGGACCTCTTACTGGTTGAGGTACTGTCCCAGTAAGGCCGGAGAACTGGTCCCAGTAAGGCCCCCTTACTGGTTCTGCAACTGGTCCCAGTAAGGGCCCAGTAATAGTCCCAGTAAGGCCCCCTTACTGATTGCTGTACTGGCTGGCCCCAGTAAAGAACCCTTACTGGTTCTGGTACTGGTCCCAGTAACGCCCCCTTACTGGTTCTGGAACTGGTCCCAGTAAGGGCTCAGTAATGGTCCCAGTAAGGCCCCTTTACTTATTGCTGTACTGGCTGGCCCCAGTAAGGAACCCTTACTGGTTCTGGAACTGGTCCCAGTAAGGCCCCCTTACTGGTTCAGGATCTTGTCCAGTAAGGCCGCAGTACTGGTCCCAGTAAGGCCCTCTTACTGATTGCGATACTGGCAGGCCCCAATAAGGAACCCTTACTGGTTCTAGAACGTTTCCCAGTAACGCCCCCTTACTGGTTCAGGCTCTGGTCCCATTAAGGCCGCAGTACTGGTCCCAGTAAGGCCCCCATACTGGTTATGATACTGGTCCCAGTAAGGCCGCAACACTGGTCCCAGTAAGGCCCCCTTACTGCTTCTGGAACTGGTCCCAGTAAGGGCCCAGTACTGGTCCCAGTAAGGCACCCTTACTGATTGCGATACTGGCTGGCCCCAGTAAGGATCCCTTACTGGTTCTGGAACTGGTGCCAGTAAGGCCCCCTTACTGGTCAGGATCTGGTCCCAGTAAGGCCGCAGTACTGGTCCCAGTAAGAACTACTTACTGGTTATGGTACTGGTCCCAGTAAGAACGCAACACTGGTCCCAATAAGGCCCCCTTACTGGTTTTGTTACTGGTCCCAGTAAGGCCGCAGTACTGGTCCCAGTAAGGCCGCAGTACTGGTTCTGGTACTGGTACCAGTAAGGCCCCCTTACTGGTTCTGGAACTGTTCCCAGTAAGGCCGCAATACTTGTTCCAGTTCGGCCGCAGTACTGGTCCCAGTAAGGCCCCCTTAATGGTTATTGTACTGGTCTCAGTAAGGCCCCCTTACTGGTCAGGATCTGGTCACAGTAAGGCCGCAGTACTGGTCCCAGTAAGACCTCCATACTGGTTATGTTACTGGTCCCAGTAAGGCCCCCTTACTGGTCAGGATCTGGTCCCAGTATGGCCGCAGTACTGGTCGCAGTACGGCCGCAGTACTGGTCCCAGTAAGGCCCCCTTACTGGTCCTGGAACTGGTCCCAGTAAGGCCGCATTACTGGTACCAGTAAGGCCCCCTTACTGGTTCTGGAACTGGTCCCAGTAAGGCCGCAGTACTGGTCCCAGTAAGTCCCCCTACTGGTTTTGGTACTGGTCCCAGTAAGGCTTCAGTACTGGTCCCAGTAAGGCCCCCTTACTGGTTTTGGTACTGGTCCCAGTAACGCCGCAGTACTGGTCCCAGTAAGGCCCCGTTACTGGTACTGGTACTTGTCCCAGTAAGGCTTCAGTACTGGTCCCAGTAAGGCCCCCTTACTGGATCTGGAACTGGTCCCAGTAAGGGCGCAGTACTGGTCCCAGTAAGGCCCCCTTACTGGTTTTGGTACTGGTCCCAGTAAGGCCGCAGTACTGGTCCCAGGAAGGTCCCCTTACTGGTTCTGGAACTGGTCCCAGTAAGGGCGAAGTACTGGTCCCAGTTAGGCCCCTTACTGGTTTTGGTACTGGTCCCAATAAGGCCGCAGTACTGGTTCCAGTAAGGACCCCTTACTGGTTTTGGAACTGGTCCCAGTAAGGCTTCAGTACTGGTCCCAGTAAGGCCCCCTTACTGGTTTTGGTACTGGTCCCAGTAAGGCCGCAGTACTGGTTCCAGAAAGGCCCCCAAACTGGTATTGGTACTGGTCCCAGTAAGGCCGCAGTACTGGTTCCAGTAGGGCCCCTTTCTGGTGCTGGTCCCAGTAAGGCTGCAGTACTGGTCCCAGTAAGGCCCCCTTCCTGGTTTTGGTACTGGTCCCAGTAAAGCCGCAGTACTGGTCCCAGTAAGGCACCCTTACTGGTTCTGGAACTGGTCCCAGTAAGGCCGCAGTACTGGTCCCAGTAAGGCCCCCTTACTGGTTTTGGTACTGGTCCCAGTAAGGCTTCAGTACTGGTCCCAGTAAGGCCGCCTTACTGGTTTTGGTAATGGTCCCAGTAACGCCGCAGTACTGGTCCCAGTAAGGCCCCCTTACTGGTTCTGGAACTGGTCCCAGTAAGGCTTTGGTACTGGTCCCAGTAAGGCCCCCTTACTGGTTTTGGTACTGGTCCCAGTAAGGCTTCAGTACGGGTCCCAGTAAGGCCCCCTTACTGGTTTTGTTACTAGTACCAGTAAGGCCGCAGTACTGGTCCCAGTAAGGCCCCCTTATTGGTTCTGGAACTGGTCCCAGTAAGGCTTCAGTACTGGTCCCAGTAAGGCCCCCTTACTGGTTTTGGTACTGGTCCCAGTAATGCCGCAGTACTGGTCCCAGTAAGGCCCCCTTACTGGTTTTGGTACTGGTCCCAGTAAGGCCGCAGTACTGGTTCCAGTAAGGACCCCTTACTGCTTTTGGATCTGGTCCCAGTAAGGCTTCAGTACTGGTCCCAGTAAGGCCCCCTTACTGGTTTTGGTACTGGTCCCAGTAAGGCCGCAGTACTGGTTCCAGAAAAGCCCCCAAACTGGTATTGGTACTGGTCCCAGTAAGGCCGCAGTACTGGTTCCAGTAGGGCCCCCTTACTGGTTCTGGTGCTGGTCCCAGTAAGGCTGCAGTACTGGTCCCAGTAAGGCCCCCTTCCTCGTTTTGGTACTGGTCCCAGTAACGCCGCAGTACTGGTCCCAGTAAGGCCCCCTTACTGGTTCTGGAACTGGTCCCAGTAAGGCCGCAGTACTGGTCCCAGTAAGGCCCCCTTACTGGTTTTGGTACTGGTCCCAGTAAGGCTTCAGTACTGGTCCCAGTAAGGCCGCCTTACTGGTTTTGGTACTGGTCCCAGTAACGCCGCAGTACTGGTCCCAGTAAGGCCCCCTTACTGGTTCTGGAACTGGTCCCAGTAAGGCTTTAGTACTGGTCCCAGTAAGGCCCCCTTACTGGTTTTGGTACTGGTCCCAGTAAGGCTTCAGTATTGGTCCCAGTAAGGCCCCCTTACTGGTTTTGTTACTAGTCCCAGTAAGGCCGCAGTACTGGTCCCAGTAAGGCCCCCTTATTGGTTCTGGAACTGGTCCCAGTAAGGCTTCAGTACTGGTCCCAGTAAGGCCCCCTTACTGGTTTTGGTACTGGTCCCAGTAATGCCGCAGTACTGGTCCCAGTAAGGCCCCCTTACTGGTTCTGGTACTTGTCCCAGTAAGGCTGCAGTACTGGTCCCAGTAAGAACTACCTACTGGTTATGGTACTGGTCCCAGTAAGAACGCAACACTGGTCCCAATAAGGCCCCCTTACTGGTTTTGTTACTGGTCCCAGTAAGGCCGCAGTACTGGTCCCAGTAAGGCCGCAGTACTGGTTCTGGTACTGGTACCAGTAAGGCCCCCTTACTGGTTCTGGAACTGTTCCCAGTAAGGCCGCAATACTTGTTCTAGTTTGGCCGCAGTACTGGTCCCAGTAAGGCCCCCTTAATGGTTATTGTACTGGTCTCAGTAAGGCCCCCTTACTGGTCAGGATCTGGTCACAGTAAGGCCGCAGTACTGGTCCCAGTAAGACCTCCATACTGGTTATGTTACTGGTCCCAGTAAGGCCCCCTTACTGGTCAGGATCTGGTCCCAGTATGGCCGCAGTACTGGTCGCAGTAAGGCCCCCTTACTGGTTTTGGTACTGGTCCCAGTAAGGCCACAGTACTGGTCCCAGGAAGGTCCCCTTACTGGTTCTGGAACTGGTCCCAGTAAGGGCGAAGTACTGGTCCCCGTTAGGCCCCTTATTGGTTTTGGTACTGGTCCCAGTAAGGCCGCAGTACTGGTTCCAGTAAGGACCCCTTACTGGTTTTGAAACTGGTCCCAGTAAGGCTTCAGTACTGGTCCAAGTAAGGCCCCCTTACTGGTTTTGGTACTGGTCCCAGTAAGGCCGCAGTACTGGTTCCAGTAGGGCCCCTTTCTGGTGCTGGTCCCAGTAAGGCTGCAGTACTGGTCCCAGTAAGGCCCCCTTCCTGGTTTTGGTACTGGTCCCAGTGAAGCCGCAGTACTGAGCCCAGTAAGGCACCCTTACTGGTTCTGGAACTGGTCCCAGTAAGGCCGCAGTACTGGTCCCAGTAAGGCCCCCTTACTGGTTTTGGTACTGGTCCCACTAAGGCTTCAGTACTGGTCCCAGTAAGGCCGCCTTACTGGTTTTGGTAATGGTCCCAGTAACGCCGCAGTACTGGTCCCAGTAAGGCCCCCTTACTGGTTCTGGAACTGGTCCCAGTAAGGCTTTGGCACTGGTCCCAGTAAGGCCCCCTTACTGGTTTTGGTACTGGTCCCAGTAAGGCGTCAGTACGGGTCCCAGTGAGGCCCCCTTACTGGTTTTGTTACTAGTACCAGTAAGGCCGCAGTACTGGTCCCAGTAAGGCCCCCTTATTGGTTCTGGAACTGGTCCCAGTAAGGCTTCAGTACTGGTCCCAGTAAGGCCCCCTTACTGGTTTTGGTACTGGTCCCAGTAATGCCGCAGTACTGGTCCCAGTAAGGCCCCCTTACTGGTTTTGGTACTGGTCCCAGTAAGGCCGCAGTACTGGTTCCAGTAAGGACCCCTTACTGGTTTTGGAACTGGTCCCAGTAAGGCTTCAGTACTGGTCCCAGTAAGGCCCCCTTACTGGTTTTGGTACTGGTCCCAGTAAGGCCGCAGTACTGGTTCCAGAAAAGCCCCCAAACTGGTATTGGTACTGGTCCCAGTAAGGCCGCAGTACTGGTCCCAGTAAGGCCCCCTTACTGGTTCTGGTACTTGTCCCAGTAAGGCTGCAGTACTGGTCCCAGTAAGAACTACTTACTGGTTATGGTACTGGTCCCAGTAAGAACGCAACACTGGTCCCAATAAGGCCCCCTTACTGGTTTTGTTACTGGTCCCAGTAAGGCCGCAGTACTGGTCCCAGTAAGGCCGCAGTACTGGTTCTGGTACTGGTACCAGTAAGGCCCCCTTACTGGTTCTGGAACTGTTCCCAGTAAGGCCGCAATACTTGTTCCAGTTCGGCCGCAGTACTGGTCCCAGTAAGGCCCCCTTACTGGTTCTGGAACTGGTCCCAGTAAGGCTTTGGTACTGGTCCCAGTAAGGCCCCCTTACTGGTTTTGGTACTGGTCCCAGTAAGGCTTCAGTACGGGTCCCAGTAAGGCCCCCTTACTGGTTTTGTTACTAGTACCAGTAAGGCCGCAGTACTGGTCCCAGTAAGGCCCCCTTATTGGTTCTGGAACTGGTCCCAGTAAGGCTTCAGTACTGGTCCCAGTAAGGCCCCCTTACTGGTTTTGGTACTGGTCCCAGTAATGCCGCAGTACTGGTCCCAGTAAGGCCCCCTTACTGGTTTTGGTACTGGTCCCAGTAAGGCCGCAGTACTGGTTCCAGTAAGGACCCCTTACTGCTTTTGGATCTGGTCCCAGTAAGGCTTCAGTACTGGTCCCAGTAAGGCCCCCTTACTGGTTTTGGTACTGGTCCCAGTAAGGCCGCAGTACTGGTTCCAGAAAAGCCCCCAAACTGGTATTGGTACTGGTCCCAGTAAGGCCGCAGTACTGGTTCCAGTAGGGCCCCCTTACTGGTTCTGGTGCTGGTCCCAGTAAGGCTGCAGTACTGGTCCCAGTAAGGCCCCCTTCCTCGTTTTGGTACTGGTCCCAGTAACGCCGCAGTACTGGTCCCAGTAAGGCCCCCTTACTGGTTCTGGAACTGGTCCCAGTAAGGCCGCAGTACTGGTCCCAGTAAGGCCCCCTTACTGGTTTTGGTACTGGTCCCAGTAAGGCTTCAGTACTGGTCCCAGTAAGGCCGCCTTACTGGTTTTGGTACTGGTCCCAGTAACGCCGCAGTACTGGTCCCAGTAAGGCCCCCTTACTGGTTCTGGAACTGGTCCCAGTAAGGCTTTAGTACTGGTCCCAGTAAGGCCCCCTTACTGGTTTTGGTACTGGTCCCAGTAAGGCTTCAGTACGGGTCCCAGTAAGGCCCCCCTTACTGGTTTTGTTACTAGTCCCAGTAAGGCCGCAGTACTGGTCCCAGTAAGGCCCCCTTATTGGTTCTGGAACTGGTCCCAGTAAGGCTTCAGTACTGGTCCCAGTAAGGCCCCCTTACTGGTTTTGGTACTGGTCCCAGTAATGCCGCAGTACTGGTCCCAGTAAGGCCCCTTACTGGTTTTGGTACTTGTCCCAGTAAGGCTGCAGTACTGGTCCCAGTAAGAACTACCTACTGGTTATGGTACTGGTCCCAGTAAGAACGCAACACTGGTCCCAATAAGGCCCCCTTACTGGTTTTGTTACTGGTCCCAGTAAGGCCGCAGTACTGGTCCCAGTAAGGCCGCAGTACTGGTTCTGGTACTGGTACCAGTAAGGCCCCCTTACTGGTTCTGGAACTGTTCCCAGTAAGGCCGCAATACTTGTTCTAGTTCGGCCGCAGTACTGGTCCCAGTAAGGCCCCCTTAATGGTTATTGTACTGGTCTCAGTAAGGCCCCCTTACTGGTCAGGATCTGGTCACAGTAAGGCCGCAGTACTGGTCCCAGTAAGACCTCCATACTGGTTATGTTACTGGTCCCAGTAAGGCCCCCTTACTGGTCAGGATCTGGTCCCAGTATGGCCGCAGTACTGGTCGCAGTAAGGCCCCCTTACTGGTTTTGGTACTGGTCCCAGTAAGGCCGCAGTACTGGTCCCAGGAAGGTCCCCTTACTGGTTCTGGAACTGGTCCCAGTAAGGGCGAAGTACTGGTCCCCGTTAGGCCCTTATTGGTTTTGGTACTGGTCCCAGTAAGGCCGCAGTACTGGTTCCAGTAAGGACCCCTTACTGGTTTTGAAACTGGTCCCAGTAAGGCTTCAGTACTGGTCCAAGTAAGGCCCCCTTACTGGTTTTGGTACTGGTCCCAGTAAGGCCGCAGAACTGGTTCCAGAAAGGCCCCCAAACTGGTATTGGTACTGGTCCCAGTAAGGCCGCAGTACTGGTTCCAGTAGGGCCCCTTTCTGGTGCTGGTCCCAGTAAGGCTGCAGTACTGGTCCCAGTAAGGCCCCCTTCCTGGTTTTGGTACTGGTCCCAGTGAAGCCGCAGTACTGAGCCCAGTAAGGCACCCTTACTGGTTCTGGAACTGGTCCCAGTAAGGCCGCAGTACTGGTCCCAGTAAGGCCCCCTTACTGGTTTTGGTACTGGTCCCACTAAGGCTTCAGTACTGGTCCCAGTAAGGCCGCCTTACTGGTTTTGGTAATGGTCCCAGTAACGCCGCAGTACTGGTCCCAGTAAGGCCCCCTTACTGGTTCTGGAACTGGTCCCAGTAAGGCTTTGGCACTGGTCCCAGTAAGGCCCCCTTACTGGTTTTGGTACTGGTCCCAGTAAGGCGTCAGTACGGGTCCCAGTGAGGCCCCCCTTACTGGTTTTGTTACTAGTACCAGTAAGGCCGCAGTACTGGTCCCAGTAAGGCCCCCTTATTGGTTCTGGAACTGGTCCCAGTAAGGCTTCAGTACTGGTCCCAGTAAGGCCCCCTTACTGGTTTTGGTACTGGTCCCAGTAATGCCGCAGTACTGGTCCCAGTAAGGCCCCCTTACTGGTTTTGGTACTGGTCCCAGTAAGGCCGCAGTACTGGTTCCAGTAAGGACCCCTTACTGGTTTTGGAACTGGTCCCAGTAAGGCTTCAGTACTGGTCCCAGTAAGGCCCCCTTACTGGTTTTGGTACTGGTCCCAGTAAGGCCGCAGTACTGGTTCCAGAAAAGCCCCCAAACTGGTATTGGTACTGGT
Source organism: Emydura macquarii macquarii (assembly GCF_026122565.2). Lineage (NCBI taxonomy): Eukaryota > Metazoa > Chordata > Testudines > Chelidae > Emydura > Emydura macquarii. The sequence goes on along the minus strand of NW_027132983.1, from coordinate 12,481 downwards.
CCCAGTAAGGCCGCAGTACTGGTCCCAGTAAGGCCCCCTTACTGGTTCTGGTACTTGTCCCAGTAAGGCTGCAGTACTGGTCCCAGTAAGAACTACTTACTGGTTATGGTACTGGTCCCAGTAAGAACGCAACACTGGTCCCAATAAGGCCCCCTTACTGGTTTTGTTACTGGTCCCAGTAAGGCCGCAGTACTGGTCCCAGTAAGGCCGCAGTACTGGTTCTGGTACTGGTACCAGTAAGGCCCCCTTACTGGTTCTGGAACTGTTCCCAGTAAGGCCGCAATACTTGTTCCAGTTCGGCCGCAGTACTGGTCCCAGTAAGGCCCCCTTAATGGTTATTGTACTGGTCTCAGTAAGGCCCCCTTACTAGTCAAGATCCGGTCACAGTAAGGCCGCAGTACTGGTCCCAGTAAGACCTCCATACTGGTTATGTTACTGGTCCCAGTAAGGCCCCCTTACTGGTCAGGATCTGGTCCCAGTATGGCCGCAGTACTGGTCGCAGTACGGCCGCAGTACTGGTCCCAGTAAGGCCCCCTTACTGGTCCTGGAACTGGTCCCAGTAAGGCCGCAGTACTGGTCCCAGTAAGTCCCCCTACTGGTTTTGGTACTGGTCCCAGTAAGGCTTCAGTACTGGTCCCAGTAAGGCTCCCTTACTGGTTTTGGTACTGGTCCCAGTAACGCCGCAGTACTGGTCCCAGTAAGGCCCCGTTACTGGTACTGGTACTTGTCCCAGTAAGGCTGCAGTACTGGTCCCAGTAAGGCCCCCAAACTGGATCTGGAACTGGTCCCAGTAAGGGCGCAGTACTTGTCCCAGTAAGGCCCACTTACTGGTTTTGGCACTGGTCCCTGTAAGGCCGTAGTACTGGTCCCAGTAAAGCACCCTTACTGGTTCTGGAACTGGTACCAGTAAGGCTTCAGTACTGGTCCCAGTAAGGCCCCCTTACTGGTTCTGGAACTGTTCCCAGTAAGGGCGCAGTACTGGTCCCAGTAAGGCCCCCTTACTGGTTTTGGTACTGGTCCCAGTATGGCCGCAGTACTGGTCCCAGGAAGGTCCCCTTACTGGTTCTGGTACTTGTCCCAGTAAGGCTGCAGTACTGGTCCCAGTAAGAACTACTTACTGGTTATGGTACTGGTCCCAGTAAGAACGCAACACTGGTCCCAATAAGGCCCCCTTACTGGTTTTGTTACTGGTCCCAGTAAGGCCGCAGTACTGGTCCCAGTAAGGCCGCAGTACTGGTTCTGGTACTGGTACCAGTAAGGCCCCCTTACTGGTTCTGGAACTGTTCCCAGTAAGGCCGCAATACTTGTTCCAGTTCGGCCGCAGTACTGGTCCCAGTAAGGCCCCCTTAATGGTTATTGTACTGGTCTCAGTAAGGCCCCCTTACTAGTCAAGATCCGGTCACAGTAAGGCCGCAGTACTGGTCCCAGTAAGACCTCCATACTGGTTATGTTACTGGTCCCAGTAAGGCCCCCTTACTGGTCAGGATCTGGTCCCAATGGCCGCAGTACTGGTCGCAGTACGGCCGCAGTACTGGTCCCAGTAAGGCCCCCTTACTGGTCCTGGAACTGGTCCCAGTAAGGCCGCAGTACTGGTCCCAGTAAGTCCCCCTACTGGTTTTGGTACTGGTCCCAGTAAGGCTTCAGTACTGGTCCCAGTAAGGCCCCCTTACTGGTTTTGGTACTGGTCCCAGTAAGGCCGCAGTACTGGTCCCAGTAAGGCCCCGTTACTGGTACTGGTACTTGTCCCAGTAAGGCTTCAGTACTGGTCCCAGTAAGGCCCCCAAACTGGTTCTGGAACTGGTCCCAGTAAGGGCGCAGTACTGGTCCCAGTAAGGCCCACTTACTGGTTTTGGCACTGGTCCCAGTAAGGCCGCAGTACTGGTCCCAGTAAGGCCCCTTACTGGTTCTGGAACTGGTACCAGTAAGGCATCAGTACTGGTCCCAGTAAGGCCCCCTTACTGGTTCTGGAACTGTTCCCAGTAAGGGCGCAGTACTGGTCTCAGTAAGGCCCCCTTACTGGTTTTGGTACTGGTCCCAGTATGGCCGCAGTACTGGTCCCAGGAAGGTCCCCTTACTGGTTCGGGAACTGGTCCCAGTAAGGGCGAAGTACTGGTCCCAGTTAGGCCCCTTATTGGTTTTGGTACTGGTCCCAGTAAGGCCGCAGTACTGGTTCCAGTAAGGACCCCTTACTGGTTTTGGAACTGGTCCCAGTAAGGCTTCAGTACTGGTCCCAGTAAGGCCCCCTTACTGGTTTTGGTACTGGTCCCAGTAAGGCCGCAGTACTGGTTCCAGAAAGGCCCCCAAACTGGTATTGGTACTGGTCCCAGTAAGGCCGCAGTACTGGTTCCAGTAGGGCCCCCTTACTGGTTCTGGTGCTGGTCCCAGTAAGGCTGCAGTACTGGTCCCAGTAAGGCCCCCTTCCTCGTTTTGGTACTGGTCCCAGTAACGCCGCAGTACTGGTCCCAGTAAGGCCCCCTTACTGGTTCTGGAATTGGTCCCAGTAAGGCCGCAGTACTGGTCCCAGTAAGGCCCCCTTACTGGTTCTGGAACTGGTCCCAGTAAGGGCTCAGTAATGGTCCCAGTAAGGCCCCTTTACTTATTGCTGTACTGGCTGGCCCCAGTAAGGAACCCTTACTGGTTCTGGAACTGGTCCCAGTAAGGCCCCCTTACTGGTTCAGGATCTTGTCCAGTAAGGCCGCAGTACTGGTCCCAGTAAGGCCCTCTTACTGATTTTGGCAGGCCCCAATAAGGAACCCTTACTGGTTTTAGAACGTTTCCCAGTAACGCCCCCTTACTGGTTCAGGCTCTGGTCCCATTAAGGCCGCAGTACTGGTCCCAGTAAGGCCCCCATACTGGTTATGATACTGGTCCCAGTAAGGCCGCAACACTGGTCCCAGTAAGGCCCCCTTACTGCTTCTGGAACTGGTCCCAGTAAGGGCCCAGTACTGGTCCCAATAAGGCCCCCTTACTGGTTCTGGAACTGGTCCCAGTAAGGGCGAAGTACTGGTCCCAGTTAGGCCCCATACTGGTTTTGGTACTGGTCCCAGTAAGGCCGCAGTACTGGTTCCAGTAAGGACCCCTTACTGGTTTTGGAACTGGTCCCAGTAAGGCTTCAGTACTGGTCCCAGTAAGGCCCCCTTACTGGTTTTGGTACTGGTCCCAGTAAGGCCGCAGTACTGGTTCCAGAAAGGCCCCCAAACTGGTATTGGTACTGGTCCCAGTAAGGCCGCAGTACTGGTTCCAGTAGGGCCCCCTTACTGGTTCTGGTGCTGGTCCCAGTAAGGCTGCAGTACTGGTCCCAGTAAGGCCCCCTTCCTCGTTTTGGTACTGGTCCCAGTAACGCCGCAGTACTGGTCCCAGTAAGGCCCCCTTACTGGTTCTGGAATTGGTCCCAGTAAGGCCGCAGTACTGGTCCCAGTAAGGCCCCCTTACTGGTTTTGGTACTGGTCCTAGTAAGGCTTCAGTACTGGTCCCAGTAAGGCCGCCTTACTGGTTTTGGTACTGGTCCCAGTAACGCCGCAGTACTGGTCCCAGTAAGGCCCCCTTACTGGTTCTGGAACTGGTCCCAGTAAGGCTTTAGTACTGGTCCCAGTAAGGCCCCCTTACTGGTTTTGGTATTGGTCCCAGTAAGGCTTCAGTACGGGTCCCAGTAAGGCCCCCCTTACTGGTTTTGTTACTAGTCCCAGTAAGGCCGCAGTACTGGTCCCAGTAAGGCCCCCTTATTGGTTCTGGAACTGGTCCCAGTAAGGCTTCAGTACTGGTCCCAGTAAGGCCCCCTTACTGGTTTTGGTACTGGTCCCAGTAATGCCGCAGTACTGGTCCCAGTAAGGCCCCCTTACTGGTTCTGGTACTTGTCCCAGTAAGGCTGCAGTACTGGTCCCAGTAAGAACTACTTACTGGTTATGGTACTGGTCCCAGTAAGAACGCAGCACTGGTCCCAATAAGGCCCCCTTACTGGTTTTGTTACTGGTCCCAGTAAGGCCGCAGTACTGGTCCCAGTAAGGCCGCAGTACTGGTTCTGGTACTGGTACCAGTAAGGCCCCCTTACTGGTTCTGGAACTGTTCCCAGTAAGGCCGCAATACTTGTTCCAGTTTGGCCGCAGTACTGGTCCCAGTAAGGCCCCCTTAATGGTTATTGTACTGGTCTCAGTAAGGCCCCCTTACTGGTTTTGGTACTGGTCCCAGTAAGGCTTCAGTACTGGTCCCAGTAAGGCCGCCTTACTGGTTTTGGTAATGGTCCCAGTAACGCCGCAGTACTGGTCCCAGTAAGGCCCCCTTACTGGTTCTGGAACTGGTCCCAGTAAGGCTTTGGTACTGGTCCCAGTAAGGCCCCCTTACTGGTTTTGGTACTGGTCCCAGTAAGGCTTCAGTACGGGTCCCAGTAAGGCCCCCCTTACTGGTTTTGTTACTAGTACCAGTAAGGCCGCAGTACTGGTCCCAGTAAGGACCCCTTATTAGTTCTGGAACTGGTCCCAGTAAGGCTTCAGTACTGGTCCCAGTAAGGCCCCCTTACTGGTTTTGGTACTGGTCCCAGTAATGCCGCAGTACTGGTCCCAGTAAGGCCCCCTTACTGGTTTTGGTACTGGTCCCAGTAAGGCCGCAGTACTGGTTCCAGTAAGGACCCCTTACTGGTTTTGGAACTGGTCCCAGTAAGGCTTCAGTACTGGTCCCAGTAAGGCCCCCTTACTGGTTTTGGTAGTGGTCCCAGTAAGGCCGCAGTACTGGTTCCAGAAAAGCCCCCAAACTGGTATTGGTACTGGTCCCAGTAAGGCAGCAGTACTGGTTCCAGTAGGGCCCCCTTACTGGTTCTGGTGCTGGTCCCAGTAAGGCTGCAGTACTGGTCCCAGTAAGGCCCCCTTCCTCGTTTTGGTACTGGTCCCAGTAACGCCGCAGTACTGGTCCCAGTAAGGCCCCCTTACTGGTTCTGGAACTGGTCCCAGTAAGACCGCAGTACTGGTCCCAGTAAGGCCCCCTTACTGGTTTTGGTACTGGTCCCAGTAAGGCTTCAGTACTGGTCCCAGTAAGGCCGCCTTACTGGTTTTGGTACTGGTCCCAGTAACGCCGCAGTACTGGTCCCAGTAAGGCCCCCTTACTGGTTCTGGAACTGGTCCCAGTAAGGCTTTAGTACTGGTCCCAGTAAGGCCTCCTTACTGGTTTTGGTACTGGTCCCAATAAGGCTTCAGTACGGGTCCCAGTAAGGCCCCCCTTACTGGTTTTGTTACTAGTCCCAGTAAGGCCGCAGTACTGGTCCCAGTAAGGCCCCCTTATTGGTTCTGGAACTGGTCCCAGTAAGGCTTCAGTACTGGTCCCAGTAAGGCCCCCTTACTGGTTTTGGTACTGGTCCCAGTAATGCCGCAGTACTGGTCCCAGTAAGGCCCCCTTACTGGTTCTGGTACTTGTCCCAGTAAGGCTGCAGTACTGGTCCCAGTAAGAAGTACTTACTGGTTATGGTACTGGTCCCAGTAAGAACGCAACACTGGTCCCAATAAGGCCCCTTACTGGTTTTGTTAATGGTCCCAGTAAGGCCGCAGTACTGGTCCCAGTAAGGCCGCAGTACTGGTTCTGGTACTGGTACCAGTAAGGCCCCCTTACTGGTTCTGGAACTGTTCCCAGTAAGGCCGCAATACTTGTTCCAGTTCGGCCGCAGTACTGGTCCCAGTAAGGCCCCCTTAATGGTTATTGTACTGGTCTCAGTAAGGCCCCCTTACTGGTCAGGATCTGGTCCCAGTATGGCCGCAGTACTGGTCGCAGTACGGCCGCAGTACTGGTCCCAGTAAGGTCCCCTTACTGGTTCTGGAACTGGTCCCAGTAAGGCCGCAGTACTGGTTCCAGTAAGGCCCCATTACTGGTTTTGGTTCTGTTCCCAGTAAGGCTTCAGTACTGGTCCCAGTAAAGCCCCCTAACTGGTATTGGTACTGGTCCCAGTAAGGCCGCAGTACTGGTCCCAGTTAGGCCCAATTACTGGTTTTGGTACTGGTCCCACTAAGGCTTCAGTACTGGTCCCAGTAAGGCCCCCTTACTGGATCTGGAACTGTTCCCAGTGAGGGCGCAGTACTGGTCCCAGTAAGGCCCCCTTACTGGTTTTGGTACTGGTCCCAGTAAGGCTTCAGTACTGGCCCCAGTAAGGCCACCTTTCTGGATTTGGTACTTGTCCCAGTAAGGCTTCAGTACTGGTCCAAGTAAGGCCCCCTTCCTGGTTTTGGTAATGGTCCCAGTAATGCCGCAATACTGGTCCCAGTAAGGCCCCCTTACTGGTTCTGGTACTGGTCCCAGTAAGGCTGCAGTACTGGTCCCAGTAAGGCCCCCTTACTGGTTCTGGAACTGGTCCCATTAAGGGTGCAGTACTGGTCTCAGTAAGGCCCCCTTAATGGTTTTGGTACCGGTCCCAGTAAGGCCGCAGTACTGGTCCCTGTAAGGCCCCCTTACTGGTTTTAGTACTGGTCCCAGTAAGACTTCAGTACTGGTCCCATTAAGGCCCCCTTACTGGTTTTGGTACTGGTCCCAGTAAGGCTTCAGTACTGGTCCCAGTAAGGCCCCCTTACTGGTTTTGGAACTAGTCTCAGTAAGGCTTCAGTACTGGTCCCAGTAAGGCCCCCTTACTGGTTCTCGAACTGTTCCCAGTAAGGGTGCAGTACTGGTCCCATTAAGGCCCCCTTACTGGTTATGCTACTGGTCCCAGTAAGGGCGCAGTACTGGTCCCAATTAGGCCCCCTTACTGGTTTTGGTACTGGTCCCAGTAAGGCTTCAGTACTGGTCCCAGTAAAGCCCCGTTACTGGTTTTGGTACTAGTCCCAGTAAGGCCGCGGCACTGGTCCTAGTAAGGCCCCCTTTCTGGTTCTGGAACTGGTCCCAGTAAGGGCGAAGTACTGGTCCCAGTTAGGCCCCCTTACTGGTTTTGGTACTGGTCCCAGTAAGGCTTCAGTACTGGTCCCAGTAAGGCCCCCTTACTGGTTTTGGTACTTGTCCCAGTAAGGTCCCCTTACTGTTTCTGGAACTGGTCCCAGTAAGGCCGCAGTACTGGTCCCAGTAAGGCCCCATTACTGGTTTTGGTACTCGTCCCAGTAAGGCCGCAGTACTGGTCCCAGTAAGGCCCCATTACTGGTTTTGGTACTGGTCCCAGTAAGGCCCATTTACTGGTCAGGGTCTGGTCCCAGTAAGGCCGCAATACTGGTCCCAGTAAGGCCCCCTTACTGGTTTTGGTACTTGTCTCAGTAAGGTCCCCTTACTGGTTCTGGAACTGGTCCCAGTAATTCCGCAGTACTGTTCCCAGTAAGGCCCCCTTACTGGTTTTGGTACTGTTCCCAGTAAGACTTCAGTACTGGTCCCAGTAAGGACCCCTAACTGGTATTGGTACTGTTCCCAGTGAGGCCGCAGTACTAGTACCAGTAAGGCCCCCTTACTGGTTCTGGAACTGGTCCCAGTAAGGCCGCAGTACTGGTCCCAGTAAGGCCACCTTACTGGTTTTGGTACTTGTCCCAGTAAGGCTGCAGTACTGGTCCCAGTAAAGCCCCCTTACTGGTTTTGGTACTGGTCCCAGTAAGGCCGCAGTACTGATCCCAGTAAGGCCCCCTTACTGGTTCTGGAACTGGTCCCAGTAAGGGCGCAGTACTGGTCCCAGTAAGGCCCCCTTACTGGTTTTGGTACTGGTCCCAGTAAGGCCGCAGTACTGATCCCAGTAAGGCCCCCTTACTGGTTCTGGAACTGGTCTCAGTAAGGGCGCAGTACTGGTCCCAGTTAGGACCCCTTACTGTTTTTGGTACTGGTCCCAGTAAGGCTTCAGTACTGGTCCCAGTAAGGCCCCCTTACTGGTTTTGGAACTAGTCCAAGTAAGGCTTCAGTACTGGTCCCAGTAAGGCCCCCTTAATGGTTTTGGTACTTGTCCCAGTAAGGTCCCATTACTGGTTATGGAACTGGTCCCAGTAAGGCCGCAGTACTGGTCCCAGTAAGGCCCACTTACTGGTTTTGGTACTGTTCCCAGTAAGGCTTCAGTACTGATCCCAGTAAGGCCCCCTAACTGGTAGTGGTACTGTTCCCAGTGAGTCCGCAGTACTGGTCCCAGTAAGGCTTCCTTACTGGTTTTGGTACTGTTCCCAGTAAGGCTTCAGTACCTGTCCCAGTAAGGCCCCCTTACTGGTTTTGGTACTGGTCCCAGTAAAGTCCCCTTACTGGTTCTGGAACTGGTCCCAGTAAGGCTGCAGTAGTGGTCCCAGTAAGGCCCCCTTACTGGTTTTGGTACTGGTCCCAGTAATGCCGCAGTACTGGTCCCAGTAAGGCCCCCTTACTGGTTCTGGTACTTGTCCCAGTAAGGCTGCAGTACTGGTCCCAGTAAGAACTACTTACTGGTTATGGTACTGGTCCCAGTAAGGCCGCAGTACTGGTTCCAGTAAGGACCCCTTACTGGTTTTGGAACTGGTCCCAGTAAGGCTTCAGTACTGGTCCCAGTAAGGCCCCCTTACTGGTTTTGGTACTGGTCCCAGTAAGGCCGCAGAACTGGTTCCAGAAAGGCCCCCAAACTGGTATTGGTACTGGTCCCAGTAAGGCCGCAGTACTGGTTCCAGTAGGGCCCCTTTCTGGTGCTGGTCCCAGTAAGGCTGCAGTACTGGTCCCAGTAAGGCCCCCTTCCTGGTTTTGGTACTGGTCCCAGTGAAGCCGCAGTACTGAGCCCAGTAAGGCACCCTTACTGGTTCTGGAACTGGTCCCAGTAAGGCCGCAGTACTGGTCCCAGTAAGGCCCCCTTACTGGTTTTGGTACTGGTCCCACTAAGGCTTCAGTACTGGTCCCAGTAAGGCCGCCTTACTGGTTTTGGTAATGGTCCCAGTAACGCCGCAGTACTGGTCCCAGTAAGGCCCCCTTACTGGTTCTGGAACTGGTCCCAGTAAGGCTTTGGCACTGGTCCCAGTAAGGCCCCCTTACTGGTTTTGGTACTGGTCCCAGTAAGGCGTCGGTACTGGTCCCAGTAAGGCCCCCTTACTGGTTTTGTTACTAGGACCAGTAAGGCCGCAGTACTGGTCCCAGTAAGGCCCCCTTATTGGTTCTGGAACTGGTCCCAGTAAGGCTTCAGTACTGGTCCCAGTAAGGCCCCCTTACTGGTTTTGGTACTGGTCCCAGTAATGCCGCAGTACTGGTCCCAGTAAGGCCCCCTTACTGGTTTTGGTACTGGTCCCAGTAAGGCCGCAGTACTGGTTCCAGTAAGGACCCCTTACTGGTTTTGGAACTGGTCCCAGTAAGGCTTCAGTACTGGTCCCAGTAAGGCCCCCTTACTGGTTTTGGTACTGGTCCCAGTAAGGCCGCAGTACTGGTTCCAGAAAAGCCCCCAAACTGGTATTGGTACTGGTCCCAGTAAGGCCGCAGTACTGGTCCCAGTAAGGCCCCCTTACTGGTTCTGGTACTTGTCCCAGTAAGGCTGCAGTACTGGTCCCAGTAAGAACTACTTACTGGTTATGGTACTGGTCCCAGTAAGAACGCAACACTGGTCCCAATAAGGCCCCCTTACTGGTTTTGTTACTGGTCCCAGTAAGGCCGCAGTACTGGTCCCAGTAAGGCCGCAGTACTGGTTCTGGTACTGGTACCAGTAAGGCCCCCTTACTGGTTCTGGAACTGTTCCCAGTAAGGCCGCAATACTTGTTCCAGTTCGGCCGCAGTACTGGTCCCAGTGAGGCCCCCTTAATGGTTATTGTACTGGTCTCAGTAAGGCCCCCTTACTAGTCAAGATCTGGTCACAGTAAGGCCGCAGTACTGGTCCCAGTAAGACCTCCATACTGGTTATGTTACTGGTCCCAGTAAGGCCCCCTTACTGGTCAGGATCTGGTCCCAGTATGGCCGCAGTACTGGTCGCAGTACTGCCGCAGTACTGGTCCCAGTAAGGCCCCCTTACTGGTCCTGGAACTGGTCCCAGTAAGGCCGCAGTACTGGTCCCAGTAAGTCCCCCTACTGGTTTTGGTACTGGTCCCAGTAAGGCTTCAGTACTGGTCCCAGTAAGGCTCCCTTACTGGTTTTGGTACTGGTCACAGTAACGCCGCAGTACTGGTCCCAGTAAGGCCCCGTTACTGGTACTGGTACTTGTCCCAGTAAGGCTGCAGTACTGGTCCCAGTAAGGCCCCCAAACTGGATCTGGAACTGGTCCCAGTAAGGGCGCAGTACTTGTCCCAGTAAGGCCCACTTACTGGTTTTGGCACTGGTCCCTGTAAGGCCGTAGTACTGGTCCCAGTAAAGCACCCTTACTGGTTCAGGAACTGGTACCAGTAAGGCTTCAGTACTGGTCCCAGTAAGGCCCCCTTACTGGTTCTGGAACTGTTCCCAGTAAGGGCGCAGTACTGGTCCCAGTAAGGCCCCCTTACTGGTTTTGGTACTGGTCCCAGTATGGCCGCAGTACTGGTCCCAGGAAGGTCCCCTTACTGGTTCGGGAACTGGTCCCAGTAAGGGCGAAGTACTGGTCCCAGTTAGGCCCCTTACTGGTTTTGGTACTGGTCCCAGTAAGGCCGCAGTACTGGTTCCAGTAAGGACCCCTTACTGGTTTTGGAACTGGTCCCAGTAAGGCTTCAGTACTGGTCCCAGTAAGGCCCCCTTACTGGTTTTGGTACTGGTCCCAGTAAGGCCGCAGTACTGGTTCCAGAAAGGCCCCCAAACTGGTATTGGTACTGGTCCCAGTAAGGCCGCAGTACTGGTTCCAGTAGGGCCCCCTTACTGGTTCTGGTGCTGGTCCCAGTAAGGCTGCAGTACTGGTCCCAGTAAGGCCCCCTTCCTCGTTTTGGTACTGGTCCCAGTAACGCCGCAGTACTGGTCCCAGTAAGGCCCCCTTACTGGTTCTGGAATTGGTCCCAGTAAGGCCGCAGTACTGGTCCCAGTAACGCCCCCTTACTGGTTCTGGAACTGGTCCCAGTAAGGGCTCAGTAATGGTCCCAGTAAGGCCCCTTTACTTATTGCTGTACTGGCTGGCCCCAGTAAGGAACCCTTACTGGTTCTGGAACTGGTCCCAGTAAGGCCCCTTACTGGTTCAGGATCTTGTCCAGTAAGGCCGCAGTACTGGTCCCAGTAAGGCCCTCTTACTGATTGCGATACTGGCAGGCCCCAATAAGGAACCCTTACTGGTTCTAGAACGTTTCCCAGTAACGCCCCCTTACTGGTTCAGGCTCTGGTCCCATTAAGGCCGCAGTACTGGTCCCAGTAAGGCCCCCATACTGGTTATGATACTGGTCCCAGTAAGGCCGCAACACTGGTCCCAGTAAGGCCCCCTTACTGGTTCTGGAACTGGTCCCAGTAAGGGCCCAGTACTGGTCCCAGTAAGGCACCCTTACTGATTGCGATACTGGCTGGCCCCAGTAAGGATCCCTTACTGGTTCTGGAACTGGTGCCAGTAAGGCCCCCTTACTGGTCAGGATCTGGTCCCAGTAAGGCCGCAGTACTGGTCCCAGTAAGAACTACTTACTGGTTATGGTACTGGTCCCAGTAAGAACGCAACACTGGTCCCAATAAGGCCCCCTTACTGGTTTTGTTACTGGTCCCAGTAAGGCCGCAGTACTGGTCCCAGTAAGGCCGCAGTACTGGTTCTGGTACTGGTACCAGTAAGGCCCCCTTACTGGTTCTGGAACTGTTCCCAGTAAGGCCGCAATACTTGTTCCAGTTCGGCCGCAGTACTGGTCCCAGTAAAGCCCCCTTAATGGTTATTGTACTTGTCTCAGTAAGGCCCCCTTACTGGTCAGGATCTGGTCACAGTAAGGCCGCAGTACTGGTCCCAGTAAGACCTCCATACTGGTTATGTTACTGGTCCCAGTAAGGCCCCCTTACTGGTCAGGATCTGGTCCCAGTATGGCCGCAGTACTGGTCGCAGTACGGCCGCAGTACTGGTCCCAGTAAGGCCCCCTTACTGGTCCTGGAACTGGTCCCAGTAAGGCCGCATTACTGGTACCAGTAAGGCCCCCTTACTGGTTCTGGAACTGGTCCCAGTAAGGCCGCAGTAGTGGTCCCAGTAAGTCCCCCTACTGGTTTTGGTACTGGTCCCAGTAAGGCTTCAGTACTGGTCCCAGTAAGGTCCCCTTACTGGTTTTGGTACTGGTCCCAGTAACGCCGCAGTACTGGTCCCAGTAAGGCCCCGTTACTGGTACTGGTACTTGTCCCAGTAAGGCTTCAGTACTGGTCCCAGTAAGGCCCCCTTACTGGATCTGGAACTGGTCCCAGTAAGGGCGCAGTACTGGTCCCAGTAAGGCCCCCTTACTGGTTTTGGTACTGGTCCTAGTAAGGCCGCAGTACTGGTCCCAGGAAGGTCCCCTTACTGGTTCTGGAACTGGTCCCAGTAAGGGCGAAGTACTGGTCCCAGTTAGGCCCCTTACTGCTTTTGGTACTGGTCCCAATAAGGCCGCAGTACTGGTTCCAGTAAGGACCCCTTACTGGTTTTGGAGCTGGTCCCAGTAAGGCTTCAGTACTGGTCCCAGTAAGGCCCCCTTACTGGTTTTGGTACTGGTCCCAGTAAGGCCGTAGTACTTGT